>NC_136071.1:656851202-662636202 GCF_964261635.1 Lissotriton helveticus
GTGTAAAACTGAACGAGCCAATGGGTCACATGAAGCAGGCCGAACCCAGGTACCCAAAAAGGCATCATAAAGGGAAGCCTCTAAGGGCAGAAGCGGATCCACATTAACGGACCCACGGTGCAGGACCTCAAGCAAGGGGTCCACAGACAAAGAGGCAGAAGGGGGTTGCATGTTTAAAATGCAGGTGGCCAATGAGACCACCCTCAAAAAAGCAGCACCAGCCTTGGTAGCCCTCCTCGGAGGGGACAACAGCTCATCAGTGGGGGAGGGTTGTTAGCTGACCCTCCCAAGACACCGAGGGTGCGACCAATGCCCCATGGAAGGGAGCCCCATTGAAGAATGAGGATCCTGATGGGTCTCCTGGGAGGAGAAGAGCCTGCCGAATCTAGGACCTCCTGAGGAGGTTACACAAATTCCAAGGAAGGCACTGGCAACAATACCTCCGGCGATGCCGGGCACGAGGGCGGCGCCAAACTCTCTCCAGAGGCCTCTAGAGAGGAGTCCACAACCCAGTGTCGATCTTGCCTCGTAAGTCGCAGACTCGGCTGCATCTGGCGTTGCGTGGGCGCAGTCTGGCGCTGAAACTACGTCAAGCTCTCCTTCAGAAGAAGGCGGCACCAGAGCTGGGGAGGCAAGCCTCCGGCGCCGCACCAGTGCCGACTCTGCCTCCGGAGAAAGAAGCCGGAGAAAGGTGAGTCTACGGCGGCGCCTGCCCGGAAGCCCGGGGTGTGATCAAGGCAGGGCTATGAGCAACAGCAACAACCTGCGACGCCACAGGGAAACCACGTGGACCGTAGAGGGGGAACCAACCGGGCTGCGCCCTAACACCACATCTCTGTGGTCAGAGGAAATGTAATGGTCATTTCAATTGAAGATGTGTCCACTCTACTCAAATCTGCACCACTGCACTCTTCACCACTGCACTACACCATTCCGCCCACTCCACTTTGCCACCCTACTCTGCAACACTGCACTCTAGGCCACTGCAATCTATGCCAATGCACTCCTTGTACCACTCCACTGTACCCCAGTGCACTCTATGTCAATCCACTCTATGCCACTCTAACCTACTCTGCATCAATACTCTATGCACTCTAACCTAACGTACACCACTGCACTCTACTAGTAAACAATTCACTCTACACCACTGCACTCGTTGCCACTGCACTCTACTGAAAAGCAAGGCACTATACGCCGCTCTACACCACTGCACCGTACGACAATATACTCTGCAACACAGCACTCAACCGTATGCCATTCTATTCTCTGCATCACTCCATGCTACGCCATGCACTCTAAACCACTGCACTCTACACCATTGGTCTCTAGATCACTTTACTCTGAACCTCTGTGCCACTGCACTCTGTGCCACGGCACGCTAATCTACTGTGCAACACTGCACTCTATGCCTATCTACTCTGCACCACTCTACCAGTACACTCTACCCTACTCGTCTATGCACCATTGCACTTTGCACCACTGCACTTTACACCACCCCGCAACTTTGCACTATATGCTAATGTACTATATACCACTGCAAACTACCCTGCGCCATTCCACTCTTATTGACTGAAACAATTACTCTACTCCACTATACGCCACTCTACTTCACTACATGCTGTGCCACTGCACTCTACACCATTTTACTCAAAACCAATGCACCCTGTGCCACTGCACATGACACCAACTTTGCACCACTGCATTTTACGCCACTATACTCTACATCATTCTACTCAATGCCACAGCATTCTACTCTGCAACACTAACTACGCCACTCTACTGCATTATATGCCACTGCACTTTATCTAACCTGCACTACTCCACTCAATGCCACTTCACTCTACTCTGAAACAATCTATTCTACACTACTGCACTCTGCACCATTGCACTCTACACCATTGCAATCTACCCTGCACCACTCTATTCTATGCCACTGCACTCTATGCCAATCTATTTAGCACCGCTGTACTTAACGCCACTTAACTTAAGGCCACTATGACACTTCACTAAATGATTCTCAACTCCATTAACATTTGCTCCACTGACACTATACTCCACACCACTCAACTCTACAGCAGTCTATGCAATTATAGACACTACTCCACTCTGATGCTCTACACAACTCCATCTATGCCATTCCATGCCACTTTAGGCCACTTTATTCTAGGACACTGCTCCACATTACGCTACTCCCCTCAATGACTACTCCGCTCCACAACACTCCACTGAACACCCTCAATGCCACACCACTCGGCTCTAAGCTACTCCACACCACTGTACTCCAGTTTGATACAACACTCCTCTCCACACCATTCAACTCTAAGCCATACCACTCCATTCTACTTCACTCCACTTTACAACACTCCAATCCACTCTCCTTTAACCACAAACTTTTAGACATGCTGAACAGCAGCCACTCGTGTACAACATGGATAAAACATATTTGCAAAGCTAACAGCGAGACCTATTGGCTTTGCCACTGCTTGTTTTTGTGTGCTATGTGCTAGGAAAAAAATGTCCTACACCCTCAACTGTTAGAGGGATACACAGAAGGATTTCTCAAATTCTCACTTTAAAGTCCGAGAAAAGAATGTAAACATCATGATCTCTCGGTAGAAAGCTTGACATTTGACCTTTGTCTTTGAATGCATAGAAAATGTGACAAGATCAAAAGATTTAAAGGACTGTTCACAGAAAGAGAATTTTTGGAAGAATACAGTAAACAATGTTTGGAGAATGGGAGGGAAAAATTCAAGCTGGACAGTCTGAAGCAAATAAAGCCACCAAAGAAAAAGCCAGAAAATGCGAATTACAAACCACCGATCTAAATCCTAAGCAACGGGCAGAATGTTTTATTAACATCTTCAAGATGTGTTTAGCACACACACAACTGCGCCGAGGGATGGGGTACCCGGGGTCAAAAAAGGCTCAAGGAGGGAGGCAGCGCAGATCGCCCCTCCCCAGTGAAATTAACAAGGGCCTGACCAGGGCCTAATTTGGCTCAGGAGGAGGAGTACATGCGCCCCCGTTAAAAATACACGTGGCCCTAGGGATGGTGTCTCCAGGGCCGAATGAGGCTGGAGAAGGTGGGCCACGCGGGGACCCGTGGGATGGGTTCCCCAAAGCCTGAGAAAGCTAAAAAAAAGAGGGCTGCATTTAAAACAAATGTAAGGACCTGCCCCTTTTGAGGGGTTTGGGAGGCGCCATGCGGCTGCAACAGAGGCCTTGCTGTCAACCACACACGCCATATGTGACAAAAGGCTGTGCATAGCGTGAGGTTGACTGCCTGCAGGGGGTTGGTTGCCGACCTCCTGCTGTGCACAGACAAAGGCAGTGCATGGTTGGTTGCCTTTGTGGGGTTTGCCACAGGCTAGGCCCTCCAGACCACTCCCGCCTGGCGGAGTGTCAGCTTTTTGTATGGTAATAAAATATGTTTAAAAAATTTAAATTCACTAGAAAAAAACTAAAGTTAAAGTAACGTTATACTTAGTTGAACAGGTCAGTAACATTAACATTTTGAACAAAAAAAAACCCACAGATATTCACCAGTTAGTTAGCAGAGCCAACTATAACTTGCGCCCACCATCCTGCACTGCTTATGACCAATACCTCACATATTACATCACTCATGACGTTCTATGACACTCAAGACATGTGGGGTCCCCAGGGACCTCAATGGCTCACGGAGGGGAGCAGCACGGCCACCCCTTCCCGAAGGCGTCCGGGCCACGGCTGAATGGGTCCCCGGACCCAAAATCGGCCCAGGGAGGGGCCCGTGCCGTCTTCCAAACTATGGATGGGACCCTGAGGATAGGGTTCCCAGGGCCGAATTCCACTCAGGAGATCAACTGCGTGGCCCCCTCCCAGTCTATTTATACGGCTGGGCACTGTGGGATGGGAATCCTGGGGCTAAAACCAGCCCGGGGGTGGAGGGACTGAAATCAGCCCAGGTTTGTACAAACTACAGCCAGGCCTCGGGATGGGATACCCGGAGCCAAAAATCTGTTGCGTGCCCCCCTCCCATTTTATTTCTGCTTCCGAGCCCCAAGGGATGAGGATCCCGGGGCTGAAGTCAGCCTACCCGAGGAAGGGGCCGTGTGCCCCCTCCCCCTTTATATTGAGCAGGCTCCAGGGGGTGGGGTCCACGGGCCGAAATCAGCCTGGGGGCAGGCAGCTACGCCCTCCCAGGCTCGCGGGACCTGGCCCACCCGGGGTGCATTGAAGAAAAAAATGCATGTGAGACTGCACTTTTTTCCCTTTAAGTTTTGCAAAAGATTCGGAGCCAAATTTTTAAGAAAACAAACTGTTTTTGGTCTTATGCGAGGTCTTTGGGAAACCACACCACAAGGCCTTGGGGGTTAGGGTATTCCTACCCTGCCCGCTTGAGGTGGAGGAGGGAGGGGGGGGCGGAGAACTTTGTGCATTTTTTTCGACAGCAGCTACCACTTCCTGGTTGAAGTGGTGGCAGCCAATCAGATTTCAGCATGAGATTTGTCGGATCCACGGACCCTCCGATTCTCCAGTTCTACATACTATTTTTTTTCATTACTTAAAAACTACTGAATGAATTTACCTCAAATTACAAAAATCTTTCTGGACCAAGATCTAGCTTTCTGCCACAATTGGTTTAATTCCATTCAGTGGTTAGGGCTGTAGTTGTGTCTAAAATCACTGTGGGAAATTGCATGAGGAAGAGCATTTTGGGACCTGCCCTTTTTCTCTGGCCCCGCTTGAGAACCACAGCTGAAGCAAGTGGCATACTAGTTTTGAAAAGTGAGTGAAGATTCGTCAAATGGTGCTAAACTTATTAGCAAGACACAAAAAGGAATATGCTACTTACCAGTATGCATCTCATCTGTTCTTGGCATGTAGGGCTGCTGACATTAATATCTGTGCATAGATCGCCGCCTAGTGTTGGGTCCGGATGATTGCACATTGTTGTCCTGGAAGAGTCTTCGAAGTATCACGAGATAGGTGGCTCCTCCTCTGGACTACAGTGCGCATGGGCATCCTCTCCATCCTCGGATTGTTTTTCGCCATTGTGGCAGAGATGGTGTGATACAGTAAGAGATGTCCATGCAAGAAAGTAAGAGTAAGAATGAATGAAAGAGTGCTGCAGCTGCAACAGGCACCGGGGAGGAGGGCGGGCGATATGAATGTCAGCAACCCTACATGCCAAGAACAGATGCATACTGGTAAGTAGCATAGTCCGTTCGAGGCATGTGGGCTGCTGAATTCATATCTGTGCATAGAATGTATAGCAGTCCCTCCCCTAGCGGTGGCTGCCCGTGCCAGCTGCAGCAGTCTGAAAAAGAGTTTTGAGAACAGCCTGTCCTACAGCTGCTTGGAGTGTACATCTACGCAGTAGTGTTTGGTAAATGTATGTATGGTTGTCCATGTGGCTGCTCTACATATTTCCTGTAGAGGGATGTTTTCTAGGAAAGCCATAGATGCCCCAATTTTGCGCGTGGAATGCGCTCTTGGGGGCACTGTTAAAGTAAGTTTAGCTTTAATGTAACATATTTGGATGCATTTAACTATACATCTAGCTAAGCCATTCTTTGAAATGGGGTTACCTTTGTGCTGTGGTGAAACAAACAACTGTTTTGTCTTCCTGAAATCTTTAGTCCTGTCTATGTAATACAGCAGAGCTCTTTTAACATCCAGTGTGTGTAGGGCGCTTTCAGGTACTGACTGTGGATTTGGAAAGAACACTGGCAGTTCTATTGTTTGAATTGTGATACCACTTTGGGCATGAATTTAGGGTTTGTCTGAAGCACGACCCTATTTGCGTGAATTTGAATGAAGGGCTTGCAGCTCGCTAACTCTTTGAAGCTTAGTAATGGCTACGAGAAAAGCCACCTTCCACGTTAAAAATTGTATTTCACAGGAGTGTAATGGCTCAAAAGGAGGTCCCATTAGTCTGGTTAAAACGACGGGGGAAGGTGGATGTCTTGGTGGAATTACTCGTTTGAGGCCCTCCATGAATGCCTTAATTGCAGGCACTCTGAACAGCGAAAGATGCTGTCTGTTCTGAAGGTAAGCAGCTATGGCTGCTAGGTGTATCCGTATGGACGTGTAGGCTAAATTGCAGTGGTGTAAGTGCAAAAGATAGCATACGATATTTTGAATGGATGCGTCCAGAGGGTTTATGTCGTTGTTGTTGCAATAAATGACAAAACACTTCCACTTTGACGTATAGCAAGCTCTTGTTGTAGGCTTTCTTGCCTCCTTGATAATGTTCATGCAGTCAGGAGGTAAGTTGAGGTAGCCGAACTCTAAGACCTCAGGAGCCAGATTGCATAGGTTCAGCTGCTGCGGATCTGGGTGCTGAATGTCTCTATGGCTCTGCGTTAAGAGGCTGGGTGTTAGGCGTAGCCTTTGATGGGGCACCACGGAAAGTTCTAGGAACGTGGTGTACCACGGTTGTCTCGCCCATGTAGGAACAACTAGGATCAGCGTCATGGAATGCTGGCGCAGTTTGCGTGCCACTAGCGGTATCAGTGGTGCTGCTGGAAAAGCGTATGCAAATTTGCCTGACCAGTTCATCCATATCGCATTCCCCTGAGACTGCGGGTGTGGGAACCTTGCGGCGAAGGACCGGCATTTAGCGTTTTCCTTTGTGGCGAACAGGTCTATTTCCGGCTGTCCCCACCGCTGGAAGTATGGTTGAAGCACTGAGGGGTGAATCTCTCACTCGTGCACTTGCTGGCTGTGTCTGCTGAGCAGATCCGCTATCCGATTGTCCTTGCCTGGAAGGTGTTCCGCCAGGAGGAAAATGTTTCTCTGGATGGCCCACTTCCACACTCTTTGTGCCAGATGCGACAGTTGTGGAGAGTGTGTTCCTCCCTGTTTTTGTAGATAGTACATTGCAGTCATGTTGTCCGTCCGGATCAACACGGTCTTGTTGCAGAGGTGTACTTTGAAAGCTTTCATTGCCATGAAAATTGCCATTAGTTCCAGCAGGTTGATGTGCAATTGTTTTTGCTGCGTGGTCCAGAGTCCCTGTATTGTGTGGTGGAGAACATGTGCTCCCCACCCTATAAGGGATGCGTCCGTGTGAGCGCAATTTGTGGTACAGGCTCCTGGAACAGTCGTCCTTTGCAAAGGTTTTGTGGTTTCCACCAATGAAGAGAGCTTTATGCGCGACTGGTCACCAACACTAGGTCGTTTAATTGGCCCTGAGCCTGGTTCCACTGCCGTGCTAGGCACTCTTGCAGCGGACGCATGTGAAGTCTGGCATGAGGGACTATGAAGATGCACGAGGCCATCATGCCAATCAGTTGCATAAACACTCGGGCTGGGAGAGAGTGTTGTGGCCTGAACTTCTGGATGAGCATTTGGATGCTGTTTATTCTGGCAGGATTTGGTTGTGCTTTTGCTGCCAGAGTGTCTATAGTTGCTCCCAGATACTGCTGGACGTGGGCAGGCTGGAGATGGGATTTGTTGTAGTTCAGCGAGAAACCTAGGTTGTGCAGGAGGTGAATTGTGCGCGACATGTGGCTGGCACACTGCTGGGCCGACTGTGCTTGTATTAGCCAGTCGTCCAGATATGGATAGACATGTATGTGCTGTCTTCTGAGGTGTGCAGCTACTGTTGCTAAGCACTTGGTGAACACCCTTGGGGCTGTTACCCCAAAAGGGAGGACCTTTAATTGGTAGTGCTGGTTATGAATCGTGAACCTGAGGTATTTCCTGTGTGCCGGGTATATAGGTTTATGGAAATATGCGTCTTTGAGGTCCAATGTTGCGAGGAAGTCTCCTTGACGCAACAGTGGCAACACCTGCTGCAGAGTGATCATGTGGAAATGCTCTGACAAGATGTATTGGTTTAGGGGCCTGAGATCTAAAATTGGTCTGAGAGACCCGTCCTTTTTGGGGATTAGAAAGTACAGAGAGTACACCCCTGTACCCTGGTGTTCTAAGGGTACTAGTTCTATGGGCCCTTTCTGTAGCATGCTGATGACCTCCTACTGCAATAAGTGTAGGTGTTCTGCGGACATAGGACGTTGTCTTGGGGGTATGTTGGGCAGTGTGGACAGTAATTCTAGGCAATAGCCATGCCGTATAATTTGCCTCACCCACCTGTCTGTAGTTATGGTTTCCCAGACTGGCAGGAACTGCTGTAGTCTTCCCCCGACCGGTGTTACATGGTCTGGGGGCAGTGACAAGAAGTCACTGTTTGGTGGAGGACCTGGAGCTGTTATTTCCTCGTCCTCTACCCTTGGTGCTATTGCCACGGTATCCACCTCTACTGTTTTTGTTGTAGGTGTTTTGCGTGTTGCTTTTATTATAAGAGGTTTGCTGTGTTGAGGCTCCTCTAAGAGCTCCTCTGTTGCTGGAGCGACGTAAGGAACCGCCTCTATATTGCTGTGACTGCAGGGCACCCATAGACTTGGCTGTCTGTGTCCTTTTTCATTTTGTCCAGTATGGTCTCCACATCAGGACCAAATAAAAAGTCAGGGTTAACGGGTTGATTAAGTAAAGTCGTTTGAACCTCATTTTTAAACCCGGAGATGCGTAGCCATGCATGTTGTCTAAGCAGGATGCTGGTGTTGATAGCTCTGGCTGCGGTGTCTCTGCATCTAAGGCACATTTTATGGATGCATTAGATATGACCTTGCCCTCCTGTATCAGGAATTCTGCCTGTTCTTTATAAAGGTCAGGTAGGTGTTAAAAGATTTGTTCCAGTGTGTCGTAGTGCGCCCTGTCATATCTTGCTAACAGGGCTTGCGTGTTTGCAATTCTCCAGATGTTAGCTGCTTGAGCAGCCACCCTTTTTCCCGATGCCTCCATAATTTTGGACTCTTTGTCTGGAGGTGGAGCTTTGCCAGATGTTTGAGAATTAGCACGTTTACGTGCATTGGAGACAACTAGAGAGTCCAAAGACAGATGTCCCCTAATGTATGTAGGGTCAACCGAGGCTGGTCTATATTTTCTTTCTATCCAAGGGTTAATGACCCGTGCCCTGGTGGTGTCTTTGAAAATGTCCCCTGCATGTTTAAGCACCCCTTTTAGCATTGGCAATGTTTTGACGCTTTTTTCAGAGGTGCTAAAAGTGTCAAAGAGTAAGTCTTTATCAATGGGATCTGCGTGCATCTCCACATGGTGATTATATGCAGCTCTTTCTATTAGCGCGTTAAAGGCAGCCGTGTCCTCTGTAGGCAATGTTTTAACAGGGTATGCAGTGTTATCAGGAATTGTTTGAGAATCTCCAGGATCCACAGGGTCAGTCCATGGCTGAGTTTGTGTGTCCTGGTCAGCATCTGTTGGATAATTGTATTGGTCACTGTCCTCATACTCCCCATAGTTATCCGTGCGTGTGGGCGAGTACATATACGTTTGCTGCACATATGGTGTGATAGGTTCAAAGAGCACTGGAGATGTTGAAGTGTCTCTTTTTTTCTTTAGAGGTATTTTGTAGGACTCAACGTTAGTTTCAGGCCTGATCTTACTTTTCAACAGGGTAAGCTTTCAGGGTCGGGGTCGACATACAGTTTAGACTGTTCGTCAGCTGAGAGATCCTGTTCCTCTGCTACAGGTGCTACGTCCCCCAATCTTGGCCTTTTCGGCTGGCTTGGTTGTAATCCGCTATGTTTCCCGAGCGCCCGTGGCTTGATATGCGGAGGGAGTCCGAATTTTAATTGGTCCGAGAGCTTTTGGTTGTGTGACCGTTTTAGTAGCCTGTATGATGTGTTTTGGAGCCGTGGTGATCGATCCGATAGTTTTTGGTTGTTCAATAACCAGTTTGTGGCCTGGTGTTGATTTAGGAGCATGTTGCATCGAAGCGATGCTGTGGTCCCTTGGTTCGACGGAGGTCTTCGGCTCGAGACTTGACTTTGGCTTAAGTGTTTTTGCGTGCACCTGCTTCGGTTGTTCGACGCGTAACTTCGGATCGATAACCGTTGTCCGTTCGAGTCCCTTTTTAGTGTTGCCAGGCGTCGACGTCGTCGGGTCGACTGCCTTCCGCTTAACCGCGAACGTAGGAGTAGTGGCTCTGGCCTCGACAACCTTTACAAGCGACCTCGATGGGTCGACGACCTGTCTTTGCTTGGTCGGCTTCGACGGATCCGCCATTTTGGGTCTGAAGAATGGGATGTTGATAAGTTTCGGTTTCTGTTTGGTGGCTACCGGTTTCGATTTTTCCAGTTTTTCGGAAAGTCGTACCGATGGCTCTTATAATATATTTGTAGCCGTGCTAAACTGCGGGGCTATGGAATCATCGTGCTGATCTTGGCTAAGGCCTTCCGGCGATGCCTCGACCTGAGCCTCTGGATTTGAATCTGCGAATATATTGGGCTCCGTACGCACGGTCGGCCCAGTGTCTTCGCTGGAGTCGTCCTCGACGGCTCCCATGCCTGGTTCGTCGTCCCCTACCTCGATGATGTCTTCCTCTTCATCGATGCAGTAGTTGGAGTCGTGTTCGGACCCCTGCTCCGACTGCTGATCTGAGTCCTCATGCTAGACGACCTCTTCGTCGTCTTCAAAGATGTTCTCTGGCTCGGGCGCTGACCTCTGCATTGTCTGTAGCGCTGCACATCGAACCCGAAGAGTCTTTTTCGATCTAAATTGAGCACAGGCTAAGGAGTCGGCTTCGTTGTGTTCAGGAGATAAACACTTATTACAGACTGGGTGTTTATCGATGTGCGGGTATTTAGAGTTACAGTTGGGGCATCGCTTGAAAGGACTTCGTTCCATCGACCATTGGCCCTGGTGTCGAGAAGGCCACGCGGCCCGATTCGACGTCTTGAGTAGAAAGTACAGGAATAAGTAGTAGGTACCGATCGAAGATACAATACTGACACCCCTTTCAAAAAGGTACAAATATATATTTCCGAACTTCGAGTAACAGAAGTACATCCGAACCCAATGGCGGAAAAAAACAATCCGAGGATGGAGAGGATGCCCATGCGCACTGTAGTCCAGAGGAGGAGCCACCTATTTCGTGATACTTTGAAGACTCTTCCAGGACAACAAAGTGCAATCATCCGGACCCAACACTAGGCGGCGATCTATGCACAGATATGAATTCAGCAGCCCACATGCCTCGAACATTATTTTCCTAAGAAAACTAGGTCCCAACTATAACTACATACTGGCGACTCCCAATAGGTTACTTTTATATGAATGAATGAATGAATGAAATTAGACTTGTAAAGCGCGAAACTTAGCCCAAGGGCGTCAAGGCGCTAGATGCGAACATCCAAGGACAGAGACGAAGAGAGAAGAACCAGCTTAAACAGAGGAACGACAAAAAAGCCAGGTCTTTAAGGCCTTACGAAACAGTGGTAAAGAGACTAAGCAAGAGATTTCTAATGGAAGCGAGTTCCACAATTTGGGCGCAGCAGTGGAGAAGGCTCTGCCGCCCCATTTAACCCTCTTAAATCTCGGAATAATAAGCAAATTTGTATCCGCAGATCGAAGGGATCTTGTGGGAGCATAATGCTGCACAAAAATTTCCTTGATGCCCTGAGAGCCGGAATCATAAAATGCTTCTTATCTCAAACATAAGTTCTTGAACATGATCCTATAGTCCATCGGAAGCCAGTGCAGAAGCTTAATCGAGGCAGAGAATGAATGATGTCTAGGGAGGTTCAATACCAGTCTGGCTGCAGCATTCTGCACCATCTGTAGGCGGTGGATAAGACCTTTATTAATGCCCAGATAAAGGGCATTACAATAGTCCAATCTGGACGTTACTAAGGCCAGAACAGCCTGTTTACGTGCTTCAGGAGAAAAATGAGAGATCTTTCTAAGGATTCTAATGATGCCGAAACAGGTGGAGACAGTCCTATTCACCTGGAGATCCAGTAAAAGGGCATTGTCCACGATGACCCCCAAGTTCTTCCCATGAGAAACTGGGCAGGGGCAGGCTCCCAGCGATGCTGGCCACCAGTCACTAGACCAGATGTTCTGACTGCTCCCAAAAATCAAGACCTCGGTCTTCTCTCCATTCAGCTTCAAAAAGTTTTCCACCATCCAACAGGAAACTGCCTCCATACAGTTCCTGAAATTGAGGGCAGAATCTTTTACAGCTTGCGTTATGGCGACCATTATTTGGGTGTTGTCAGCATAGGACAACACCTCCAGTCCAAATGATCTCACCAATTTTGCTAGCGGGGCCACATAGATATTAAAGAGCGTAGGGCTCAGAGTACAGCCCCGAGGGACACCACACTGCAAAGATTTTGGGGCTGAGAAGAACTGACCCAGCTTCACCCTCTGCTCTCGTTCGCCAAGAAAGGAGGCCAGGAGCCTCAAAGCAGTACCTCTGACCCCTATCTCACCAAGAGCTTCATATAGAAAATAAAGGGGGGGTCAGATCTCAATCCCTGTAATTGTTAACATCCAACGCTTTATATTTACGACTTATGAACAGGACATAATAAAATTGTAAAATTACATACTGATTTATTATTGGTTCCTTAAACGTTTTTTACAGTAAAGCTTATCTCTGTAAAACTAATCAATATACCTTCTTTAACACACATATGCCCAACACTCCATTAACGCCTACAAATCCATGCTTCACTACCATTCCATCTCTTCCTCCTTCCATGCTCATCTAATTTCCTTGGAATATCACACTTGCAACTCATGTGAACCACTTATCACAAAATGTGAGGCAACAAACCGTCACCAGTATGCAATTTTGGCTCCAACTGTAAACTGTAGGCCTGTTGAATTAATTGTCATTACAGCTTGCACTGTTTTATGGTGAGCAGTCAAAATATTACATACCCATTACCCGAATTTCTGCATCTTATGGTAAAGCCTTTCATCAGAACAACTTTTCTTAAATTTACATTTCAGCAAAAATGTTTCATTATATTTCATTTCTTTGTTTGTTTTCCCCTCATGAGCATAGAATTCCGTTTTCCACTTCAGAGTTGTGTGTCATTGAGAGCCCAAGCTACGGGTCGGACCACTGAGGGCAGATTCAGAAGAAACAAAAACACTATTAAAATAAGACACTCCATGGAACGAGACTGATGCCGCTTGCAGAGGCGTTTCATTAATACACTTTAATGTTTTGAACAGGACTTTTCCTGAGAATAGCGTTGGCAGTGCATCCGCTTTAACTTCATTTACATCAAACCTTTGTTTTGTACGTTTCGGCATTGCTGACATGTTTCGGAGTATAAATATTTTAAGCAAGGCATTTGTTGCATATTTTACCTAATAACCGTGAAAACTACATATTCAACAAACAGATAACCGATAACAAATCACTTACTGGTTTTAAGGCATCTAGGACTTTGGACCGAAACAGTATTGCGGCACACAGTACTGCTATTAGCCAAAAAAGTAACATTATAGCAGATGACTGGACTCCTTTCATTCTTTCATATTGAATTAAAAATGTAGCGAGCAACTGCAAAGACAAAAAAGAAAAACGCCAATAAATGCAACAAATTAATTTATATCCTTGCAATATCAAAAGAACACGTTATCAGAAAAAGAAAATGCCAGATCATGAGTACTATATGGGCTAATCTACTCATTTTCCAACAAGTACCAACAACAGACCCTACATAGTTTAATCATTACCATCACCTTTTAAGTGTCATCAATACTGCATTTTACTGACCGTGCACAAAAAAGGACTCCTCAGCAGTAGCACATACTTCATAAAACATTTGTGATGTATACAAGCAGGTGGGCTGTGGATGTAGGTTTGTGAAAGCAATAAAACAATAGCGTTTATAAAACAAATTTGCGATGGAAGGCTGTAATGTTTAAATCTAACACATTTTCTTCAATTATGCATTCACGTACAGAAATTAAAAAGGATTAGACTTCAGCAGCTATTTAAATCTAGAAAAAATTATCCGTTTTCGTTTAGTAATAAACTATTAATATATTTTGCAATCAAAGCAAATATACAATTCAAAAATGTAGAATGAACCATTATATTCTACTTCTATAAAAGAAGTATAAAAGGAGTACATAATCCTAATTTACTGGGTAAGGAAGGCTGAAGAAAAGTAATGCAATGTAATACTCTTTATAAGGGAACAGTCGAAATAACAATAACAATTTGTTATAAACTGGATGTAAACGATTCAAAATCAAAAAATATGAAAAAAATGACTACCATTACGCAAGCTCTTATTGAATGTCTTCCCAGACTGTCTCGAATCCTTTTAATGTTTTGACAGTAACATCTGCTGGTACATTGTTGCAATGCATTCACTACTCCACCGTGACAAATATTTTCAGATGTTATATTAAGCTTTAAACGTTGGCACAACTCCAAAACAACTCTGCTGTGCCTCATATGTTGGTCCCTTGTTCTATTGCTACATCTCTTGTGAAAAAACACTCGTTTATTCTTTGTGGCGATCTTTAGATCCAGTTTAGAATTTCACTATAGTTTGTCCTAGATTGGCTGCAATTATTAAGGCAAGGAAAAAAAATAAACATTGTATAATACTATATCGACCACACGACAAAGGTAAAGGCTTTACCAACCTGAAGACAGAGCTCAGTGTGTAAGGACCGAGACAAGGAAGACAGACAAGGTGGTGTATGAGGGAGAGCTGTGCGCCCATTCTGCCAGCGGTGAATGGAATGACCTGCAGCCACCATTGTAAGGGGAAGAGCGCAGTACTTTTCCACGTTGCACTGGACGAGAACATGCTGCTGCTGAGGTGGGGTTGCTGGCGGCGGACGGGCAAGGACCAGCAGCCAACACTGAGGAGGAACAAGACCCATTCTGCTCCATTGGCGCTATAAAGCAAGGGATACCCGGGCCAAGAGCAGGCCGTCTGCGCCAGTCAGCGCTAGGAAGTGGCAGGTGGCCCCCCCACCCTTTCCTTTTCTTTTGAAGGTGACTAAGTTGCATGCATTTCAAATTGTTACAAAGTGTATTTGAAGAGCCAGGTGTGTTGACCCGTTCCCCTGTGTGGTTGTGATCCACGGGGCAATTGTCTTGATTGTGCACTTTCTAGTTGCTACTGTGCAATATCCAGCATTTTGTGATTTTCAGTGTCAAACTTAATATAAGTGTGCTGCGATTAATTACAGTAAATATGGGCATAAGGAAAGCAGAAGAGCCCCCACATAACAGGGAGTAAATCAATCAAGGCTTCCAAGCATACAGCAGAGACCTATACCTTTCAAGAGATTGAAACATTAATCAAGGAGGCAGAAATACTTCTTAACCAGGAAAAAGTATTTAGATATGGCTGATACCAAGAAGAAAAAAATCCTCCAACAAAAATCACACTTTTTTTTTTTAAAGAGTAACCCAAGCAAGTTTACAATAGGTCTAAGGTGGACGTGATCCTGCAAAACTGCATCCCTCAACTTCAGGTATGTTCATTATAGGCCCAAGTGATGTGTTGCAGGGCATTGCTTCCCTGCGGGTGCTCTGCTGTATCCGATTTGCAGGCTCAACAACTTAATAAAATAAAATTGAGGAGGGGAACATTGTGTAAACCCTTCAGTTATTTGCACAAATAGATTCACTCCGATGATTGACTTAAACTTGGGTAATCATGTTCTTCACCAAACCAATTGTGCCAACCAACACAAAGTGAAATTGATGTAAATGCGATACGGTGAGGTACTGGTTGGGAGAATACATAAACCAGTGCACCTAAGAAATGCTAGTAATAATGCAGACCACTTACTGTTAACAGGAGTTTTCTGGGGAGGGTTGGTCCAAACTCCACCCACACCTTGGGGGAGAAAGACAAACCTGCGATAGGCGCCCTAAAATGGTGAATGAATTAGCTGGTGTTCCTTGTGATAACAATCTGACCACTACTGTAAATTGTGTACGAAGAGGGAATATTAGAAATAGCTCATATTTGCGTACTAACATCCTGTCACTTGGTGTACATGGGGTTAAGGAACAGCATCGTGTAGCATTGTAGGGCATCAATATGAACGTAATTGGCACAGCTAACACCAGAGATTTTCGAATTGAGACACATTTTGAAACCTGGCATACAAAGTAGGATCATTTACATGAGCAACTTACCGAAATTTAGGAAGGGCATCAAGGAAGATACGGACACCCTTATTAGATGATCTAATAGATTAGAAATGGGCAGCATGGTCTCTCGATTTTTCGCCCAGACATAGTATCTGCATAATGGCTTAGCAACCCTCTTGCCTGGTTTAATTTTTTTTGAAACACTACTGTGTAGATGAGCTGCTATCATGAGATGCTCATACAGCCCCTTCCCCAGGATGCAATGTTCAATTCAGACTGAATCTCTGCACTTCTGATTTACTTACTATTCAAAATGCAGATATCTCTCCAGGCTCACACAGGAGCATTACTGGGAAGCTTAGTTTAGCTTTTCTGATGAAGTATTACCCTCAGTTGATGGACTCTATAAACTCTCTCCTTTACAGGAAGACATGCCCGGATCGGTTTGTGAAAAGTTGATTTTGGAACAGGGAATAGCATCCTTCTCAGGATCCTTCAATGAGATCTAATCAACCTAGTTCCGTACTATGAAAGTTCAGGGTGGATATAACCATTCTAAGTGCCTCTGTGACCCAGTCTGTTCCTAAGCATGCCGAATTCTTGTTAAGGAATGTAGCAGGGCTCTGTAGTAAGTTGGTAGATCCAGCTGGAGCGGATTTTATTGATTCTTGCCAGTTTTGTCTTTTCAAGACAACTGAACCAATACATAGAGCAGGATTTAGAACATTCTATATTGAGGCCCGCCCTTCAAACATGGGCTGTGCATCAAGGGAACGTATTATTTAGGTAAAGATCTTGCTCACTCATACTACTAACGGATTGCGTATTAATTGTGCAGACATTCTGGGGTTGAACTTCAGGATAAGGAATGGATACTCAATAAACCTATGTAACATTTACAATAGATTCACAAATAGGAACAAAATCTCAATTTTGGAGGAATATCTGTCACCGCCACAAGACCTCAATTATCTTGGCCAATTTTGTATGGCAAAGCAAATTTGCAAAACAGCCTATCAGAGTAAGCATTGCTCTCACATGTGGAGAAGATTTTATTTTGCGGGGGGGGGGTTATAATTAACATATGCCTTCATCGGCTAAGGGAAACAAGGACTGTGGCTAGGGGTCCAACAAGCAATGTGCAAGCGGGGTGTCCAACAATCATACAAGGGTCCTGGTTTCAGTGGGAATCATTCCTGCTTAGATGTCACTACAAAGTTGTCAGCACAGAGCGGATATCATTCTCACTACATACCAGAGACTCCCAAAGGGAAACAGAATCCTAGGACCCCAAACATCAACCCCTCCATTCACCTCTATTTGAGGAGAGGGGAGTCACCATATTTTTTCTGTTTCACTTTTTCTTTTTAAACCGCTCTCTATTATTCAAAACATTTTAAACAGAAAATTAAAAAACAGGATGAGAGAGGAAGGGTGGGGGGGGTGGATGGTGCAAGTCCAGGGTGATGGCAGCATCAGGAGAAAGACAGAGGCATTCAGGGCAATGCATTACATCAAATGACACCAGCATAAGCAAAGCCATTAGGCAAGTAGTGTCTTTGCCCAATGATGCTGAACTCATCATAACCACTTTTTACCCTTCCCCCTCAAGTTCACCATTAGATGGCGAGAGTGCCTATACGAGCTTGTTGTACAGTAGTAGTTACAGTATTGGTTGAGTTCACACTTACCCTATTTCTCTCAACGCAAGTCTTGAAGGGTAGCCAAGTACATTCAAGCGTAAACATCTTTTCTGTAACCATTGCAGTCAATCGTTCCTTGGTGTATACATAAATATATGCCCTACCTTAGTCAACCACAAAAACAGGCGTGGCGGGAGGGGGTCTTCCCAGGTGTGAAATATAGTTAGCCTAGCTGCCAGGAGGAAAAAGGTGAGCAACTTGCCCGAGGGGTTGTGAATGGCTTGACAGAATCTTCTCTTGCTCCACCCAATAAAAACACAAAGGGATCCATTGGTAGAGCCACTGAACAATTCTGAGAGATTAACAGGAGCACCTCCTCCCAGAAGTGCTTAACATGTGCGCATACCCACCACATACGTAAACAGGTGCCCTTAGTCACAATCCCTCCATCAGTGATCAGGAGTTTCTACCATGGCATGTAATCTAACCCGGTGAAGTGCCATCTTGTAAGGAGTTTATAAGAATTGCCCTTCTGTTGTAAGCAAATGGAGTTCTTGGACGCGCCCATCGCAATTGCCAGGTGTCATCAGCAAAAGTGATAGTCAAGTCCTGTTCCCATTGTGACTGGTAAGGATGTTGCGGTGGCTGTGAAAGGTCCCACAGAGCAGAGTAGAGGCGATTAATACCTTTCTTAGTGAACACTTGTGTTAAGAGTGGTTTGGGGGATGTTTTAGCTCTACGTTCTTTAACTTTTACTGTGCATGCTTTGGCCCACTTTAGTAGTTGGTTGAGGCGGAACTAGTCTGCGGAAGACAGGTGAAAGCATTGCCTACAAGTCTGCTGATCCAAGGTGTTTCCATCTTGGTAGAGATTCCCCCAGACATGGGGGCACTCCCCCCTCCCCAGCCTACGTAACGAGTGTCAAGAGTGCCTGACACAAATTCTGAATTGCACACAACGGGTGAAAGTGAGGAAGGGTTTGTAGTTGGTGCATGGCTACATTTAATTCTGTCCCACTGCCTCAAAAGGGTCGCAGTAACATAGTGGTATGTACGTGTGACCATCCTTCACCTCAGAATACCTTTCAAAACTGCTTTTGCTAGCATTTTTAGGGCTCACTTCACCGTCACCTTTCATTACAGTGGGCACAGTTGTGATATAAATACATTTTAGATCTTAAACATATATGCAAACCACGATACTTGTATTGCTGTATCAAACATTTAAAATCCACCTCACTCAGTGAACCCTATGTCACTATGTCTCTCTTATTTGAAGGACAGAACCATAATTCACATCAGTCACTGCCACTGACAGGCCATTAATTCAAATATTTTTCAAATTGTACGAGTTATTCAGTATTTATCCATCTCTTCGCCCCCGCCCCCCCCCTCTGAAAATGTTCAAGAATACAAATTGGGTTTCGGTTGGACATTAGCTCAGTCTGTCTGCATTCCAGGAAATTAACAAACATCAGTGCTGTACACTTGCCACATGCTGACAATTAAGACTGTACCATCTGCATGTGCCGGTCTGGGTTCATGACATTTCAACCTTAAATTTGTGGGTATTGAGTAGTTTTTGGCTAAAAGCAAGTATCCAGAAGTTCGTGTCAAAACATTTATGAGTGAGCTTGGAAGGTGTCAGTCTAGCACTGCATTTGTGCACAATCAACTGGAATAAACGAAAACTGTTGTGCAACTCAATTCCCCAACAAGCACACACTTCTGTGACAATTTACATGTGGACTAAGATATAATGGATTCACACTCCTAGCCTACTAGCCAATTAATCTGTGCTAGTGTACATGTTAATGACTGGCGTAGTAAACTCAAGGTGCCTTTCATGAATAAGCAGACTACACAAAAAGCAGTCTGCTTGATCTTGCTTCTACTTGCAGTCTCATCTTGGTTGCTCTAGAGGTGAGGGGGGGGGGGGGGCACTGTTCAGGGATGGAACACTATTCAACCACACAGACTTTATACATGAACAGGGGCTCACAGGGCGCTTTTCATAGTACATGCAAGTCTGATGTGATGTGATACATCAAGCGACATTGGGCACCAGGCGGAGTTGAACCAGACACAAATGAACTAGTTAATTCACTATACTTGATGGGGACTAGCAGACACCTGATCCGTTGGTCCTATCGGGGGTATCAGCTCTCACCAACCTTCACCTCTTTCACCAGTATGGTAAAATTGGGAGAGAGATATTAATAGAACACTTCTAGACAAAGAGTGGAAGACTATATTAGAATATCCCAAGTGAGTATACCGCAACTCACAACTTAAATTTATACAAAACAAGAGGACACAGAAGGCGTACCTCACACCACATAGGATACACTCCATTTTCCCCAGCACCACAGCGGTCTGTTCCAGGTGCCCAGAGCAAGATGCAGATTTAATTCATATTCTCTGGGCCTGCCTCGCCCTACTCAAATATTGGAGTCGGGTCATGACAGCCCTGAAGGGAGTAGTAGGGGTCACATCATAGCACACGGCTGAAAGTTGCCTTCTAGGTCTCTACCCACGGAGAAAGGGTCACTGAGTCCCGGACAGACTTCTGGACCGGTCGCTTAATTTGGCTCAACATAGCATCACCAGGAGGTTGAGAATGCTGCCCAATCTAGGGCGTTGGCATTGAAAGAAGAAGTAGAGCACTGGGGACTAGCAGAGAGTGGTGCTCTTCGGAGAGAAGAGTGCAGTGGCCTATGGAAAAGACCTATAGCAATGAGCTGGGACCTCTTCCTAGAGTCCTTCAAAACGTCAGACACTAAATACCCTGGGAAACATCACTATTAAATCCTCACAGATCTAGGCCATGTAGGATAAGACTTGGCTAATTCTGGTTTGCCTGCCCACCTTGCCCCTCTCACCCTCATTACTACTATGCACAACATTACTAACCTGATGCGTTACAGCAACATCTTCCCGATGTTCACCATCCCACGAATTTGAACAAATGGGAACCTATGCAACCCCCTCCCCAATTTCTGTGAAATAGCGCCTAAGCAGGTCTCATAGAATTAAAGTTTACCGGGTGCGCCCGTTGCTGGGTCGATGGGGTAATTTAGTATTAGTCACAGTTAACTGTTATCTTACTAAACAGGGTTTAAAAACAGAGGCAACCACAAATGTACAAACATGCTACCTGTCAATATGTTCTTACTGTTAACTAGATGCAGACTCTTATCAAATTCACAGCATGTTACCAAATATGGCCAAATTTGTTCTCCGATATTGTATATGCACTTTATTACATGAAATGGTGTGATTTGAGAAACCCAATAAAATGTGTTTAATAAAAAAAATCTTGGTTGCTCTGGAAAACGAACAAACCTGCCAAGATTTTACTTTGTTACACCAAGACGACTACGAGATAGGATAATCAACAAATCACATGCTGGCAACTGCACAATATGCTCCTTGAATTTTGAGATTCGGGTAAAGTCAACATCAGGAAAGCAAAATCCAATACTTAAGGACCTACAGTAAATATATTTAATCCGAAACAGGGACAGTAGGAAAATAAGGTATATTTAAAAAAAAGGAATGGATGCTGGTATAATGGAGAGATCCAAGAAACAAATTCAGATTTGCATAACTCTTAAACCTAGCACTATTTATGAATGTTTTAAGAGGGATGTAGGGAATCGGGAGCTCAAAGAGGAGATAATTTTCAAAACATGCCTTCTAGTAATAAAAGATGGCACATGGCAAGTAAAGTTGATCCTGAGACTTTGGGTAGATATACAAGAACAGGCTGTAAAGCCATGTAGGATATTTGTCAATAACAGTGAAGGGATGGCTAGACTGGGTAGGTATGGTTTCCCTTGTATGCTTTAAAATTCCAAGTTACAAGCTACAACACAAACCGGTGCTACAGAGATCCTTCCTTTTCTAAATCTTATAGGGAATAAGAGGAATTGTGAGGCATCTGCTGTTAGATTATCCAACAGCATGATCATTATCAAAGGCAGTGAACTTTTCTTTGGGCTCCACTGATGGTTTAGGTGCCAAATGGGATTAAAATCATCCATTGTCCCGGATGGTACTAATATGTGAAGTGTGTTTTGACTATTGTTGGAAGAGGATTTGCTCCCACATTTTTCAGTTCTAGGCAGGCTAACAAATGGCACCACAGCACCAAGTCAGCTCCAGCTCCTTTCAGGCATGACATTAAGGAGCCATATCGGACTTCTATTGGTGGTCTGGTGTCATTTCAGATCATTTTCCCCACTGAGACAAGTCTGATGAACTTAAAGGAAAACAGTGCACAAAACGGATTTCTGTGCCATATAACCAGTACAGTAAACATTCTTCAGCGTGGACAGGCAGGTGGGTAACGTAAGAGTACCACAGGTAAGTAACCTTTTAGTCAATTGCATACTTCCACCTGCAGATTATCAATTCACAGATTAATACCAAACCAGTACCCCAAGGTGGTGGGTGCGAGAGGGAAAGCAAAAAAGCGAACCATAAGTAACCTCTGCCAAACAGGAAGAATATCCCGACAGACAGTAATCACATGACAAATTGAAGTGAGCCAAATAGCAACAATGACAAAAAAGACCGAGGCCTAGCCCAAGGAACATTACTTTGCACACCAAAAGAAAATAACTACCAACCGTAAAAGAAAATAAGATGCCTATGCACAAATGACTGACACTTTGTCCTAACGGTCCGCAGACAACGGACTGTGCCAGCAAACCAACAGCGAAACAATAGCCACCAAAAGGGAAGATAACAGAATATCCAAGAACCTGACTCATGAATCATAAGTGAGAAAGGGAAAAATAAAATATAATTTCACGGGCGGATACTATACTCAGAGGACGCCTTGGCATGTTAAGGAAGGCATAAACCACCTATTCAAATAGCAATGTCCCAAACCAAAGATAAATGGAAAGAAAATACCTGTATACTGAACATAAACAAAGACCTTGTCAGCAGAAAGGTATGAAAGGCTAGTTATTCTGCAAATGTAAACATTTTGCAAGGTACCAGAACCCCCATCATTCAGCAAAGACCAAAGGCACATAGATGAGCCCAGCTTGCAGTCAGAGCCTGTCAAAACTGTACAGACTTTTAGGCCTGCTGCCACACTGACTGGCTGTTTCTCGTTTTTATTGCTTTTAAAATATCGTTATTTCTTAAGAATTGTGAATAATCTTACCCAATCTGTGTTCTGTGTGGGAAAATCGGCACTTGTTTGCAACTCTCGCTGCCCTCTCGTCGCTCCTGACACCACCCTGAGGCCTCAGCTTCAGTTTAACTGCACACGTCATCGCAGGAGCGCAGCGGACGCGCGCAGCGGGCACGCCAGCGGTGCGCCAAAGGCAAGCCTGTCTGCACCTGTCCGCGCCCCAGGGACCAGGTACTCTGGACTTTTACTCAAATATTCCTCTGAGCAACTTAGGTCTCTTTCCAAACAATATTCTCCTCTCAAGGCGGCTACTGGTAACAGTCTAAAAGTTAACTGTATTTTTCACATACACAGTTCCCTTCCTGTCCCTACCTGCACCCCTTACCATTCCCCTACCCCTGTTTCTTCCACTCTGAATCACTCTGCTCTTTGCGTTCTGTATCTCAATACACGGTCCCTTGTCAAACATCAGCTTGATATCTTCTTATTGCTTTCAGCAGCCAAACCAGATATACTCTTACTTACTGAAACATGGTTGACTCAGGACTCTACTCCTGATATCTTGGCTGCCCTACCCCAGAACTACTACATTTTACAGACCAATCGATCCCCAGGCAGACCCGGTGGTGGAGTCGCCGCTAATATATTGAAACATTATACATTTTCTTGCATCTCCCCCTCTGGTTCTGCCGGCAGCAGATAATCCAGTCATCAAACTAGACTCTAGCTCTGGTGCCCTTATTCTTGTTCTGCTCTATCGGCCCCCCAACCCATGCCTAACTTCCCCATCTCCCTATGTGAACAGCTGGCTAATTTAGCCATGAACTTCACTAATATTTTATTCATAGGCGACCTGAACTATTGGTTCAACGACACTTTACGTGGACCCCACGCCACAGAACTTCTTGATTTGCTTTTAAACTTAAATTTTGTTCAACATATTCATTCTGCCACTCATATTAAAGGTCACGCACTGGACCAAATTTGGTCTATTAATCTCTCATTGACAGTACTGACCATTTCTCCCTGCATATGGTCGGATCATTACTTAATACAATTTAACATTGTTTTGCCTTCTATGCCTAAGTACACCTCTTTAGGAGGTGGAGTCACTAGAAAGTGGAGGGCCTTAGATACTCAAGCCTCCTCGGACACACTGGCTAGTTCAGTACCCCCCTTCATCTTAAATGTGAATGCTATGGAAGCTAACATCTCTTCCTGGTTGCAGTCAGCCTGTAACATCCATGCCTCACTCACCAAGTTCACTAGTACTCGTCATTCAGACTCTCAAAAATGGTTCTCGGCTGAACTAAAAAAACAGAAACTTGAGCTCTGCCAAAAGGAAAGAAAATGAGATCACGCTATTCCCTGGAAGATAAACTCCAATACTCCTCAGTTCGTAAAGAATATAAAACTGCTATTCTGGGAGCCAAAGCCACCTACTTCTCACGAAGAATAGGAGACTCCCAGAATAAGCACAAGGAAATGTTCTTGATAGTTAACGACCTCTGCAACTCTGAAAGGATCATTCCAAAACAATCTCCCACTCAAGATCTATGTGATTCCCTAAACAATTTCTTCCAGGAGAAGATCTCAGTCATCAAAGCAAGTATTCCAAATATACTGCTTAGAGAATCGACGGACAATCTGGTAATTAATGCCTCTACCCTGGAAAATCTCCCTCTCCTCAGCCCTTCGACGCTCTCAGATTTAATGACTCGTGTCAAATCCGGCTGCCCTAATGACTGCTGTCCCCCTTATATTATGAGAAATGTTCTCTCCCATTTACCTCACAGTGTGTTACCTTTCCTCAACGAGTCACTGACGCAGGGCAGGGTCCCTTCTGCCTTTAAGAATGCCATAATTGTCCCCCTACTTAAAAAACCTGGGGCTGACCCTACGAACCTTTCTAATTATCGGCCCATCTCTCTTCTCCCCTTTCTGTCCAAGATCTTAAAGGCCCATGTGACTAAGTGCCTATCCAATTTTCTAGAACAGTCAGAATACCTAGAGCCACATCAGGCAGATTTTAGGCCTGCTCACTCCACGGAGGCAGTAATTCTGACTCTGCTGGACACCATGAGAGCTAATGCCGATAGAGGTGTTGCCCAGTCGACCATAAAATCTTGTTGGACCGTGCCCAACAGGCCGGCATCCTGGGCACTGCCTATAGCTGGATCAGATCTTTTCTTGAGGGCAGAACGCAAGCTGTCCGTCTCACTCCTTTCATCGCTCCTAAACAGGTTTCTTCCATTTCGCCTCTCCTTTTCAACCTGTATCTCCGGCCTTTGATCCACTCTTTAAAAGATATGATGGTTACTACCTTTAACTATGCGGATGACCTCCAGGTGGTTTTTACCCTGGACAGTTCCACCGATTCCATTCTTCAATTTCAAACTACTATGCACCATATTCAGAGCTGGATGGACCGCAACCATCTGACACTGAACCCAGGCAAGACTGAACTAATCCTACCCGGGAAGAGTGAACTTGCCTGGGGCCCTCACTATTGGCCTGTGGAACTGGGCCCCTCCCCTCATCCTTCTTCATCTGTAAAAAGCCTGGGGGTCATCATCAACGCCGACCTCTCTTAGAGGCCAAGTGGGCGCAGTGGTGTCATCCTGCCTATTTCAGCTGCGCAGGATCAGGAAGATTGCCCACCTGCTCACCCACTCTGCTTTGATACAGGTTGTGATTGCCTTGGTGCTGTCACGCTTAGACTTTTCAAATTCCATCTACCTTCGTCTCCCTCTGGGCAACTGGTACAAAATCAGTCCGCTAGGTTAATACATAAGCAACCTAGATGGCTATCTGCTAGACCTATGTTGAATAAACTTCATTGGCTTCCTATGGCTCAACGCATTGCTTTCAAGACTGGGTGCATGGTCTTTAAAGCTTTGCACGGAAATAGCCCAAAATTCATTAGCTGCAGAATAGCTAGGCATCTACCTTCTCGTAACCTGTGATCTGCCCATCTTCAGCTCTTGACTATCCCTACTTTCAAGCTCAGACGCCAGGGGGGTGTAGGTTCTCTTATCTCGCCCCAATATTCTGGAATTCCCTGCCATTACCAATCCGGATGAGCAATAATCTCCTGGCGTTCAGAAGAATGCTGAAAACTTGGTTATACGAGCAAGCTCTCGGGTGACTTCCCTTGGTGTGACTCCTGCCTGATCAGCGCCATGAAACCTCTGGGTGAAGGTGCGCTTTATAAATTCCTATTAAGATAAGACACAGAATACCAAAAATGTGAAAACAGAGCCAAGAGAATAAGTCTTGGGTGGGCACACAAAAGGGCATCCATAAACCTGCATAAATGGTAAAAGGGAAGTCTCACCATAACTGAAAAAGTGGCAAACCTCAAACAGTTGAGACAACAAACTAAAGAAAACCTTAACAGATGTCAAGCAGGACAAAGAAATGAACTAATGGCAAGCAGGCCGACCACAAACCGTGACAGACTGCTATCCACAGGCCGGAATACAGAACAAAAGGTCATTATAAGCACCAAGTATAAACTCGCCCAAAAAGGCCAAGTGTATGGCCCCAAACCCCACTTTCAGGGCAAAGGATAATGGCATGAAGAAGAAAGAAACTAAGAACTAACATCTCAGCCTATCATGTCCTAGCAGCACATCTGCCCTGGTCAGAACAACTTATGAAAATAACTGAAGGTCCTGCATATTACATAGCAAATCGGTTACCAGCCCCTAAATTGCAACAAATTAACCAATAAGGACAAGCAACTGAACCCAGCAAAGAGTGCTGCAAAAGTAAATGCAGGCTTAGTAGCAAGTTTCTGCACCACACGGAACTGCAACAGTCTGTAGCAGCTACTTAGTAAAACTGTCAGGCCCTGCAAATGAAAACCAATGTAGTCACAGAATGACTCCACAGGCCAGATGGCACAAAGAGGTTCAGAGGGCGGGGTTTCAGGTAGAACAAGCAGTAACCTACAAGCTGAACAGGAACGGTTCTAGTTCACTCCACAAGCTACAGCCAAACAGAACATCCAGAAGGATAAAATAGTCAGTACAAGGGAAACACCTCCAAATTTAAATAGAAACCATCCGGCCGCTCATAGACCTCAACAATCAAAATTGACTGTAGAATAGAAGCCCGGAACTTAAGAATGCCTTAACACAGGAGTACAATACAAATGGCAGAATTCCACAATCTGGAATGGAAACAAGCAGAGGAAAACCAGTCCATAGCTCACACCAATCCAAGTAGGCTCGATCCACAACAGAAATCTCACTGGAACATGGAACTCCAGAACTTGAGGGACACGGTTGAAGAAATTAGTAGTTTACACATCCCATGGGAGTGCAGGAACATGAAATCAGCACAAATGAGAAGGCGAGCAACAAGAGGAGAGCCTCCAAAACCAGTTCAGTGCCTCAATTTACATTATTGCTCGGTTATGCATTACTTAAAGATCTGGACCCTCAAACAATCAGCATCTGGCCCGTTAGTTGTTTGTCACGTATTTCTAGGAAAGGCTAGCAGGCTAGACAGGGAAGGAACGAGCCTTCGTCTGTCTCCAGGTTTTGATTGGTCCCTGCTCCAAACAGTTGCCAACCCAAACAGCAAATTTATCAGCCTAGAGCGAGCAGCCCTTGGGACACCAGAGGGATAAAACTTAGTACCACAGCTAAGAGCTACAGAAGATGTTAAGGACTTGGCCATCAAGTCCACTGTGCTAACGCCAACCTAAGAAGGAATTTAGCAGCTACAAAATCATAAATCACTTCAGCAGAGCAGCCACTCACATTATCAGGAGACGCAGGACTATTAACTGCACCATCACCCAAAGAGTAAGCAAGCATCGGGGAAGCAGGCGTTTGTCATTACAATAGGAGAGTCATACCCAGTTAGGTGAAAACTTGGTTCTTGAACATAGCAATTCACTTCCATTTGTTTTGCGACACAGCAGATGAAGATGTAAGGCTGGCATTAATTGAGTTAAGGAGGTGCCACACAAAGGTTTAGAAGAGAAAATCAAGGTGAACGGGGGCCAGTCAGTAACACTGCGTGACATAACGACTGCTTACCATATTTGCATATTAAAGCAGGGAAAGGGTTCTGAGAAGAAAGTACCAGACTGGACAATAGGTTTCAAGCCAGTAGTTTAACCTCGGACATGGAAAGTGAAAAATGCAAATGTTGAGCAGCTTTACAGAGCCTCTCATTAAAGAGGAAATCTCCTACCAAGGGCAGGTTTGGGACCCATTTAAATTTAAACCACAGACATATCCATTAGCCGCATTGAAGGAATGACCAACATCCCCTGGAACCCTGGGGAAGAGGTGGCATCGAGATTTCAGTCAAAGGATAGCCTTAATAGACTACCTGTTTCAAGGTCAAAAAAATCCTGGACTGGAGGAGCGTCTCTGGTCTGGCATTGAAGAGATGATGGAGGGTGACAAGCTAACCCTAAAGTGCTGCCTAGCTGCCGCCTGCAGAAGATGAATCTCATCATCATAGAATCTTTATTTTGGTAAAATACCATAAAAGCACAGTTAAAACATGTGACAACAATACAAATAGATGGCATTATCAATTAATCATGGCAAATAACTTTCAGATTTCATTAAGATCAGAACAATAAATAGGTTTCTAATAAAATTACTAAAAATAAACAAAGTCTCTTAACTGGCGTGCCAAACTTTAACACAAGTTATTAAAACTGTGCGCGTGCGCCACATGGCTGCCAGAAATTGTGAAAGGGCGAATACAATGGGTCCCGTTGTGTCTGTCTCTAGTACTCTGAGTGCCTGTGCACATTGCCGAAATCCAAGATTTTTGCACAGAAGAACAAGCCAATACTTCCTGGGTTTATAGTACGCAGAACAGAAAAAAAGACATGCAACTCAGATTCAATATCACAATCAGGTCATTTTTTCAGGGCAGGAGTTGACCAATTACTGGTAAAAGCTCGTAAAGGTAACACTCCATGCCTCCATTGTACATACAATTTTCTGGCTAAAACTGGATATATGTCATCTAAAAATCGCTCGAAATGATGAGTCTTTAACCATAAAAAAAGAAGCAGTTATAGAGCCAATTTTCGACTTACACAATGCCACTTTACGGTTATCAGCACGAAATACCTTTGTAAGGATGGTACGGGAAATCTCTTTACAGCCCCTCTCAGGGTTAGCCCATAAGACAGGAACTCCTATCCTTGTAAATTCATTCTTTATGAAAGTGAGCCAGGGAATTTTCCATGCACTCGTACAGGTAAGTATTTCTTTGAGCTCCTGTCTATAATTTATCAGTTCCGGTGTTACCCAGAGCCGACGCCAGTACCTAAGTGGTTTTAAAGCTAACTCCTCATCAATTGGCCTAATCCCCAGATCAAGCCTTAGTGGGAGAAGGTGGGTACTAGAAGGGAAGGCTAGCAACGGTCTTAAAAATTTGTTCGACCCTGGTGATTTTGGACCTATTGCAATGACCCCATAATACGCCCCCATAGATGACAGCACCCCTAGCTTGTGATTTATAAACCTCCAACGGGGGTCCAACTGGTTTAATCGTAGACACATTGGATAGTCTGAGAATTCCACCCGAGAGTTGGGCCAGTTTAAGTTTTGATTTGGTTTGCTGGGGGCCCCATGACAAGCTCTCATTAATGGTGACCCCCAGACAATCAAAAGTGCTCACCCTATCTAGTCTTGTTTTGCCTAGAATTGGATTAGGTCTTGTGGATCTAGGCGGATTGAAGATCATAAATGTTGTTTTAAGCGAGTTGATCTCCAGTCCCCGAGCAATACAGAATTCTACAAAACCATCCAATGTTCGCTGGATGCCCATTAGGGATCTGGAAAGCAGGAGAGTATCATCGGCGAACATAATGGTTGGTACCCTGTTGCCTGCTAGCTTAGGCGCATCATTGTTCTGAACTCCATTTAGATGCGAGATTACCCAATTGACAGAGGCAAAACAGGGTCGGTGCGAGCACGCAGCCTTGCCTTACCCACCTGTCAACGGGGAATCTAGATGACAATGCACAGCTCTTCCAGCATCTGACTTGGGCAAAGTTAGCCTCATGTAGCCTCATCAGGACAGAAAGGAGATGAATGGGGATGCCCAGTTCATGAAGGACGCTCCAACGTTTTCCCCTAGGGACAAGGTCAAAGGCAGAGCGAAGGTCGACGAATACCATGTAGAGGCTGCCACCCTCTATTCGCACCGTATTCCAATACAGAAGTACTAGTCGGAAAATTTGGTCCACGGTGGATGTATTCTTCCTAAACCCTGCCTGGTAGGGGCTAAGTATTGCAAACGCCTCCATCCAGTCCTGAATCCTGTCCAAGATGAGTCTCGCAAAGATCTTTTGGGGGACATCAATGAGGCTTATGGGTCTGTAGTTGGATGGGAGCAGAGGTGAGCCCTTCTTGAAGATTGGGACTATCTCTGCTCCCAGCCAAGTACTAGGGACAGCCAAACCACTCAAGATTGCATTAAAAATAATCTGGAAATATGGAACCCAAATTTTGGGCTCGTGCTTAAAGAGATCGCCCGGAAGTTTGTCCAGGCCAGGGGCTTTACTGGTGGCAAGTTTATTAATAGCAGCACACACTTCAGCCCCGAAACCTCACTCTCCTCTTGCTGTGTGGTAGATAAGCTATAAGTTGGTAGGTTAGCAGAATCGCCAGGACGGGTCTCACTGGAATACAGAGCCCGAAAATGGCCTTCCCATACTTCTGCTGCTATATTAGGTTCTATAGCAGTTTCCGGTTCGCCGGTATAAACTATGGACCAGAATTTCTGGAAATCTTTGGTATCTAGTGCAGAGGATAGACTAGACCACTTTTCATGGTCCCACTCTTCCTTCGCACACTTGATTATCCATTTATAGTGCGCCCTCCTATCCTTTATTGCGGTTCTGTTATCTTTAAGGGCCAGTAATAGCTCTGATTTGGCCTTCCTACTCGCTGGGTTGTACCAGGAACAGCGGGGCCCTGGTTCCCTTCTTAGACACCCTAGGGTTCATTACCTCTGCAAAGTTGGATACTAGGTCCGCATGGCCCGCATGGAGAGCCTCCACCTGTGTTAGAAAATTAGAGGGAGATGGTTGATTAACTAACACTGCAACCTCTGTCAAAGAGGGAATTGCCAAGTTATACAATTTTGCTATTTGTTCTGGATGTTTCATGATTTTAGGCCATCTAACTACTCCTATTGTTAGTAAGGGTAAGATCATTGGCTATATCCCCCAAGGGTAGAGTACCGCCCTGCCGGTCTTGGGCAGGCCCATTTCTAAAATTAAGGCGTTGTGATCACTGTCCATTCTTGTCACTACAGTGAAGTCTATTACCTTTGGCCATAGCCTTGTTTCCAGCATAATGTAATCAAGATGGGACATTTGTCCCGGTTTATTAAACGTACATTTGGCTGGGATGTCCGAAGGAGTTCGGCCATTACATGCACTTAGGGAGTGAGTAATAGTTAATGCCATGACCTGTATGGCTAGTGGGGACCATGCCCGGGGGGGGCGGGGCCTGGGTCAGAGGAATTGACCAATGATCATCCTCTGCCATTGAGGCTCCTTCGTTTAGGCCCTCTAGGGGCTCGAAATGGCAATTCAAATCGCCCCCAACCAATATATGGGTATCACTCGGAATTGTTGAAATAAAAGAGGAGAGGTCCTCCATAGTACTGGACTCTTTTAAAAAAAACTTTTATTAACGTTTGCCATCGTGAAATCATACAACAAGCATGTCAGTATCGAGCAACACATCCATCCCCCAGTCTCGTTGCCCTCCCTTCCCACCATTTGATCAAAGACATAGTCTATTCTGTCTGATAAGTCTTTCAAGTCGCTTACCCAACTCCACCCAGAAACCAGCCCCCGTCCCCTCATCCATTTCTGTTCAATAGGGAGTAGGAACCCAGGCCTCCCGTTCAGCTCATAGCCCTCCATCTAGTCCATGATGTTGGCGCCATTTGGCCCATACCCTACCAAACTTCTTTGGGTACCCCCTCCCCTTGTACGTAACTCTGCCGCCATGTAGAGGTCCATACCCCTCCTCCACTCCTCCAGTTGCGGTATGTCAGGAGCCCCCCATTTCCGGGCCACGTCTCTCTTGGCCACCACTAAGGCCAGCACCAGGAAAATCAGCAGGGGTCGAGTCAAGTCCACATCATTCGTCATTCCCAGGAGGGCAAGTTTGGGGTCTAAGGGTAGGGCGGTCTCTAGCACCTCTCCTAACTCTTTTAGGACCTCCCCCCAGAAGAATTGAATTTTCGAGCATGCCCAGATCGTGTGGTAGAAGTCCCCCTCTGTCATGGCCACACCGCAAACAGCACAGGTCAAGTACTCTCCCGATCTTATGCAGGTGCACTCTATCAAAATAAGTCCTATGAAGGATATCAAACTGGATCAGCCTTAGGCGAGATTTAACCGCTACCTCCCTGGGATGCATCAGGATCATACCCCAATCTACTTCATCCAAGTCACCCACCTCTCGCTCCCATGTGGCCCTGAGGTTCCCAAGTCTGTCTGGCCTATTATTCATTATGGTTTTATACGTTAGGGACACGGCCTTACCAGGGTTCCTTTACTGCAGAAGGGGACCCTCCAATGGAGCGTATTCTGGGAGTGCCTGCGCCAAAGCCCTCTCCGCCCTCCAGGCATGCCGTAATTGCATATACTTAAAATACTGTGTGTGGTGGAGCCCATAGTCCTGTCGCAGTGAGGGAAAGGACTGCAGCACCCCTTTCTTTATCACGTCTCCCAGGGTCGACACGCCAATGGCATCCCAGCTCTGGAATCCTTTCAATTTATGAAGCTCCTTCAACCAGGCGCATTTCCATAGTGGTGTTTGTTTCGTCGGCTTGTATTCCCACCCTATCGCCTTCGTCACTCTCGTCCATATCCCCAGCGTGAGTCTTGTAGCAGGCAGTAGTCTAGCACTTCCCCTACCTCCGTATAGATAATGTATGCCCGTATGGGTGTCCAAGGTGTGTCTTTCCAGTGCAAAAGTTGGGAGGGTGGCCGGGGCGTGTATCCATTCATTTATGGAGACTAATGATATGCCCAATAGTAGGCCTCCAAGTCGGGCAAGGAGATACCTCCATAATAGTACTGGACTCTTTAGCTATGCTCACAGGGGGTGAGTATACATTAATCAATGCTAGTTTAAAGGCGTTGGGCCAGACAAGGACCACACATTGGATGTCTTTAGAAAAAGTGTTTAGTACCTTAGCATTGCTGCCCAAATGGGATCCAAGCCAATTTGCGAGTCCTCCTGACGGACGACCCCTCCCTCCCCAAACTGCCAGGACATAAAAATAGGCAAAGCCTACCCTAAGATGCTCTGTACGGGCCCAGGTCTCTTGAGAGGCACACGTCATTTTCATCCACATAAGAGCCCCATTCTGGACAGGTCAGTTTGTTAGACAGTCCTGCCAGATTTCAGGATAGGAATTTTATCGTGTCTTCCTTTGTTCCTATATCCCTTCCCTTGGGTAGCTCCTCGTTTGCCTCCTTCGGTAGACCTACATTACCTAGTACGTTTGGCATGGAATTGCCATCCCCAATAGGGCCAGCTACATATTCCTTATGGGGTGGGCAACTACTGACAGCAACTGGGATCGAGTTGTCCACCACACATCTTACACCACTCCTAGCCCCTGTTTCGTCATGTGTTTTTCTTCCTACATCAACCCCCTCTCCCCACACTTTCTCAGGAACTGTCGCACTTGTTTCCCCAGGGTTAATATGCAACTTGGCGAAATTCAGTCAATCCACTGAGTCTAGACAAGTGAATCTATTATGCAGGCGAACAGCCATGGGTACTATGGGTTCTCTGGGCCTTCCCTGGCTAGAGCCTACAACTGATTGAGAACCTACCCAGTTCCAGTCAGAATCGCTACCAGTCCTAGTGTGCGAAGGAACCAAGGGATAAAAATACGACAAGGGGAGAGCCTGAATAGCTGACACGGGTCTAGGCTGAGTCCACTTGCATACATTGGACACTGTACGTGTGATCCTAAAATTAATCAGGACACAGTCTCCCAATGTGTCCTTAGCCCTGTGGCCCACCCAAGACACCCTTCGGACCAGTAGAATTTCACTTGTTACATGTGGCGGTAATGATCTATTTTTATTAAGCCAATCTGCGACTTTATTCTTTAGGGTCATGTATGGCTCTTCACTTCCATTCTTCAGCTGAGGTACCCCTGCTAGGACTACCACATAAGGGCTGCATTAAGGGGGTAGATCAATTCGTATGGGTGGTATTTTAGTGTTACTCTGGGAATTTGGAGCTACACTGTGATCATTTCTAGATTTGACCTTGTTTTGAGAGTGCGGGTCCAGCCCGTTCTCATCTGGCCCTGGTTTAGCCAGTTGTGGGCACCCAACCCCCTGAACACTTTGATCGTCTGGCAGTGACCTTGCTACACTTGTGTGGTTAACGCCAGAAGAAGTTGGGAGTGGATGCTTGTTGATAGCGCTGCTAACACTGGGCAAAACCCCCGAGTTCTGGTCTAGGGCATTGGTAAGCGTGAGCAACTTTGTTTCGATATCTGCCAATCTATTGATTAACGGTGATAAACAATCAACAATAATAGCCCCCACTTTATCCCAAATAGCACTATTCAAGGTAACCACGGGGACCTCTGGTATATTAGGGACAATCGGAGCCAATATTGGTGTCACAATCTCCGTCTCCTCATATTGTTACACGGTTTTCCTTCCTTCCTCATCCGACCTTGTTGTCTTTGCTCTACTTGGGCAATTTTTCTATAGAGGGCCCCCTTCCCGCTTTTTATTTTTGGGGCCTTGTTTGTCCTTTGAGGGTTCCTTTCTGCATTTGGAAGGGGCAGTCTTGGACCTGGTCATGGCACAGGATGGCTGGTCCTGTGCCCCGTTCTCTAACACAGGGTCCACCACAGCCGATAATGGAATTATCCAACAAAAGCGGAACGTCATTACTAGTAGTGGAACCCTGGGGGGAGAGTAATCCAGCATGGACCCATCCTCCGTTGGGCACTTAGTTAGAGCCGGACCAAGTGATAACCGTCTCTCCGTTACAGCGACCTCTTGCGCGATCACATTCGAGGGTCTTGTGATGAAATAGTCCAATGTTCCCATCGTGCCCCCCCCCCTTTGAACCCTTCTTTTCCTTGGCCACAACACTCTCCATTGCAACAAATTCAACAACTTACACAAGTTAAGGGCCGGACGTTTCACGGGGCTTGATTCCAGGTAATGGGTCTTACCTCTTGATGATGAACAGACAGTGTCCCGGACAAGAACTTAGAGGGTAGGCCAAGCCCAGCCCAGCCTACTCCAGCCTCGAGCGGGCTAAAACGGGTCCACCCTTGGCCCGGGCTTCGAGCGGGAGTGGCTAATTGCTATTAAGCTCTCCAATTACAGGGGGGAGGGGCGAGTTGTCCGTGCCCAACAGCGTCCTGGGCCCTGAAGTCCTTCTCCTTTGCCCCACACAACAGCGGCAGTTACGAAGCGTCGCCTAGATGAATCTAGTTTCATAATAAAATTTGGCAACTGTTTTAGAGTCATATATAAAAACGTTAGGAAAGGGGATCTTGGTTCCAATCATTGTTAATACTTGTACCTTTCAAATTAGGTGCCTATACTGCTATTTGGAGCTTACGCTACTTACTAGCCAGATAAAAGGCAATTAACAACTGTTATTCAACTGGTGACATGTAGGAACATTAAGCCAAGTATCCACTTTCCCTTGGGTCCCCTCGGCCACTTTTAGCCTCCTAACATCAAAGCCTTCCCACATATCTGCTCCTAAAGGTGAAGGCGGGGGGTCATGGCCAAGACAGCGGAGCAAGTGGACATGTTTTATTCGAGCTCCTTCCCCGCCGGGCCCATAGCACTCACAGCACCTGCAGCCCTTCAATTCTTTGTCAGAGACTGGGTTCACCACTGTGATTCCAGCATGGCATCGGGGGCGAACCACCAGCACAAGACTTGCTCCCCGCCCCTACCCAGGAGCTTGCGACCTGATGCGGTCTTCGCAGGGGACCACTTGTGGCTCAATCGGACTACTGCTCTGCTCACTGTTGATTCCACGACCGGGTCCCTGGGCAAGATCACGCCAGCACCACGTTCTCGCACCCAGGCAGGAGACCATCGATCCCCACGGCGCCAGGCCGCACCGTGGCAGTGATGGCCCAGGTCCGACACGGCCTACCTGTGCTTTGGGGGCGGTCCCCTGGCCAATGTGGCTGCGCCACGGAGGGCGCATCTTTGAGATCCCGCGGAGCACAGCTTAAGCACCACTGAGCCCTCGACGGCAGCCTCCAAGGGGAACGTCATCTACTGCCCCCCCAGGGGACTGCGGTAGAGGACAAGACTGGAGCACTAGGGCCAGTGCAGTGAGTGACAGCGAGGACCCGGAGTGAGGGAGAGAGCTCATCGGAGCCAGCAGCCTTGCGAGACGACCTGGGCATCTGGTGAGGCCTCCAACTGTAAACAATCACATCGGGCCGCGCCCGATCCTTGGAGACCAAGGGCGGACTGCAAAGCGCCTAGCCATCCTACTGAGACATCGCACGCTGGCCTTTGGTTGAGGCTCCAGGACGGCGAAAACACAGGGCCCATAGACCAATCCCGGCAGTGAGGAGTCTGAGCATTTCGGGCCATGCCAAATGGTGCCGGACAAAAACAAAAAGGAACGTTCAGTGCGAGATCACCTTGTGAAGTCTGCCGGAGAGTCACATATCACTTGTCAAGCACCTGGTGGTGAGGGCGCTGAGGGGTGGTCACGGTGAGTTCTTGGAGTACCTATTCACCTTCTAACGTGAGGACATCCTGGCCATCAAAACGGAACTTCAAGCTGACCTACAGGAGGTACGAAGAGATGTAGATGCGGTGGGCAAGAGTGTTGTGGCATTGGAGGATTCGGAGTCGGTGAGAGACGAAGAAATTGGCACTCTCCAGCAAGAAGTTATTTGTCTGCATGACCAGCAGTTGGATCTCCAGGCACACACGGAAGACCTGGAGAACAGGTCTCGATGGAATAATGTCCACATCCACGCGGTCCCCACTGGTGCAGAAGGTGAAGATCTGGAGGGGTATGTCCAGGCGCTATTTCGTGCGGTCCTGAACTCTTCTTCGGAGTCCACAGTTAAAATTGACAGTCTTGTTTGAGTGCACAACTTCAAAGTGAAAGAGGAGATTCTTAAGGCGGCCCACTCCAGTCAATCTCTGCAATTTCAAGATCACACACCACAGCTCTTCCAAGACCTGGCGGCAAGCACCCTTTGAAAGCTGAGATATTTCTGCCCGGCGACCAACCATCTCGGACGGGCAGGCATAGCCTACTCTTGGGGCCACCCTTTTCGCCTCATTTTTCGCAATGATGCAAACTTCACCAGCTGCACTCCCTGGCTGAGACTTGAAAACTGTTGAACTTAGATCTTGACAGCTCGGCCTCCCAGTCTGCAGCCTCGGGGTCAGGGGGCCCTGCACCTCGCCGGCGTGATCCATGGACCGGCTCGAGGTTGGATCACCTACACCCGGATCCCGCCACGATGGTCAAAGAGCGTACAGCGGTGTTCCGGACACGCTCTGGGGCAGAAGGGGACTCCCTGGACTCTGATGATTGAGGTAGAGTTTGTTGGGTGGGCTGTTTCTCATGATGGGCCTAAGGGGGGGGTGAGTTTCTTTACTGATAGGAGCAGTCCCTTGCTCTCTGGGCTGTCCCCATTGTCTCTGGCCGGCCCCCCTCCGGGAGGGACACTACGTACTATTCTGTACTGTTTGCATTCTGTTTCTTGTTTATTTGTATTGTTTTTGGGTGGGTAGGGACCCCTCTCCGGTGAGCCTCCCAGTATATACCCTCAAGGATTGGTCTGCTATGGCACTACTAACTGATCAGCACCTTCCATGGCCTGTTAGGCCCCTGGAGTACCATAACCCAAGACACATAGAACTACTGCTCCCCGGGATAGATGGATATTAAGATAGTTAGCCTTAATGTTCGTGGCCTTAACAACTCTACTAAACGAAAAGTGATACTCTCCCTACTTGAGCAATCTGAGGGGGATATATGTTTACTTCAGGAAACCCATTTACTTTAAGGACACACACAGGATGCAAGCTAGAGGGTTTCCCTACTGGTTCTGGTACTTCGGGAAGGGTAAAAGGGGAGGAGTGACCATTTTATTTTCCAGGCGCTTCAGGGGCACTATACTGGGCTCCATGGCAGAGATTAAAGGGCGTCTGTTAGCCCTGAGGGCACAGACTGGCACTGTCAACTATAAGGCAGCTTCAATCTACTCCCAGAATGAGCAACAGGAAAAGTTATTGATTAATGCTATGGCTGAGGTTCTTCACACACCTAACTTTATAGTAGTGGTGGGTGGAGATTTAAACCTGGTGATGGACTCTGTGTTAGATCGCTCTGGCTCGAGGACTGGGGCTCTGTCTATATCAGGTCGGGAATGGCTGGAGGAATGTGGGATCAGAGATGCCTGGCGAGGTTTGCACCCTAATGAGCGGGACTATACACACTATTCTGCTGCCCACGGATCTTACGCACGTTTAGATCATTTTCTTGTTACCTCCTCCGCCTGGGAATTCACTCAGGCCTCATCTATTGAAGGCCAATCCCACGCACATATCACCCTGACACTGTGCATGTCCTCCGCGGCTCCCTCTCCCTTGGGTTTGAGGGATTCCCTGCTGTCATTCCAGTCTGTGGTGGGCGCGTTAAGGAGTACACGGATGGACTACATTGCACTAAACGATGACGGCTCCACAGCACCATCCTCAGTTTGGGAGGCACTTAAACTGGTCTGCTGCGGGGCCTTAATCGCTAAAGCTGCACATGACAATAAGACCAGAAAGGCTAAAAGGGAGGAGCTTTCATCAAAAGTGTAGGAACCTGAGGCAATCCACAAACACACTGGTGCCCCCCGTATCTGGCAACAACTGGAGAAGGAACGGCTCCATCTGCTGCGCCATGATTTAGATAGAGCTGAACACGCGGTGATCAGACTGAAGCATAAGTACTTTGTGGGAACTAATAGGGGGTGGGGTTGTATGCTTACACACGGCTTGCGCCAAAAGCACCATGCCCAGGAGGTAAAATTGTTGCAAGGAGCCCAAGGGTCTGAGATTTCCGATGACTGGCATTGCTGCAGCCTTCCGGGCCTTCTACTCAGACCTATATTCTGCTGAACCCCTTCCCTTTTCGGTCCCTCACGACTGTTAAAGGAGCGGCGGTCACTCAGCCAGTGAGGCTGAAAGTCTTGAGGCCCCCAAAAGAATTGAGGAAGTGATATCCGCTATTGCCAGATTAAAGCCTTGGAAGGCACCAGGCCCTGATGGGTTCAGTACGCTCTTCTATAGGAGCTTCTGAGTTGGCACCCCTGCCTACCCGCCTGTTCAGTTTGTTCGCAGTCACCGGTACCCTCACTGACTCGATGCTCCAAGCCTCGATTACGGTCATACACAGGCCCGGTAAGGACCCTTTCTCCTATAGCTCGTACCGCCCGATCTCATTATTTAACGTCAATGCTAAGCTCTTGGCTAGTATTCTGGTCCATAGATTGAACCCTCTGATGCCCGACCTAGCGGATCCGGACCAGGCTGGTTTTATCACGAGTAGACAAAGCGGGGACAACACCAAGTGGATCTGCCATTAAATTGACAAAGTGAAGTGTTCCAATGAGGACGCGCTGCTATTGGCGGTTCATACCGAAAAGGCATTCGACCGGGTACACTGGCCTTACCTCTGTGCTACCCTGGAACGCTTCGACTTGGGCATACGGTTTTGCAGGTGGATTGCGAGCATATATTGTTTTCCCAGTGCTAAGGTCAAGGTGAATGGGGTTCACTCCGACGGCTTTGCGGTCGAGATGGGGACTATTCAAGGCTGCCCCCTCTCTCTCTTGCTTTTCACCCTTTACCTGGAGCCCCTGGCTCAAAGACTCCGGGACAACCCCAACGCGCAGGGCATCCCAATTGGAGCGGACGGGCATCTGATCAGCCTCTAAGCAGACTTTTTTTTCTCGCTTGCCCATCCCTTGAACTCTTCCGGCTATGGTCGCAGACTTGAGGGCCTTTGGTCAGGTGTACGGATTTAAAATGAATCTGCAGAAATCACAAATATTTAACTTGACCGCTACTCAGTCAACGGGAGACACCCTGCGGGCTCAGTTTGACTTTGACTGGATAGCTGAGGCATAACGTATCGGGGCAGGTCCTCCATAAGAACCTAGCTGAAACATCTGAGGTAAACTATTCAACCTTACTTGCCCGTATTCGCAAGGACTTGTCCCAATGCATCGCCTGCTTTTTTCGTTAATAGGCAGGCTGGCTGCGGTTAAGATGAATGTCTTACTACGGGCGCTGTACATTTTTCAGACTCTCCCCTTTTTCCAAGCGCAGGTGAGATCCATAGTATTCAAAGAGAGATAGTGTGTTTCATTTGGGGCCCGGTTTCCCCTAGGTTCCAGAAGACGCTGTTGCCTTATTCTAGAAACAACAGTGGTCCCCAAGAGTATATAAATTCAAAAAATGATAAACAATAGTCCACAATGGGAACTATATTGGCCACTGTCCAGCCGGACAGGGTAGTTTATTTTTTACACAATGAAACAAATATTGGGGTGTAGAAGGGCACAGTCCTGTACCGTTTTTAGGAACAAACAGAGAGAGTTTTTTAGGCAAGAAGGAGCATGGTTGGCCACTTATAATTCAGTAGACATTTAAAGTAGTGCCAATAAAAGTGCTAGACACAGCATAAATTAGACATAATAGTAGAGCTGTGAAAACACTTAAAACAAGTCGACGTTTCGATCCCTTATGCTCAATGTTACGGGACCATCATCAGGACTAACAGTACATACATTTGCTTGCCTGGTATAAACAGTTAAACACACAACCGCCCATATGGGTCGGGGGGTTTTTTCAGGGAATTTTAATAAGTTGAATTATATCTTGAAATATATCCTCGTTTTGATATTTGCCTGTTTGATACAGGTACTTCCGTTATCTCCACCTCATTTTCATTAGAGCGGAAATATCTTGCGGTTAAAATCGGCCTGTGTGGTCCGAAAATGATCAAAAACGAGTCAGTGGGAGGCCGTGCCTCCGTAGTGTCTGGGGTCCCTGGGTGCTCTGCCGAGTCGCAGTCACTCAGTGACTGCGACTCGGCCACACAGGCCGATTTTAACCGCAAGATATTTCCGCTCTAATGAAAATGAGGTGGAGATAACGGAAGTACCTGTATCAAACAGGCAAATATCAAAACTAGGATATATTTCAAGATATAATTCAACTTATTAAAATTCCCTGAAAAAAACCCCCGACCCATATGGGCGGTTGTGTGTTTAACTGTTTATACCAGGCAAGCAAATTTATGTACTGTTAGTCCTGATGATGGTCCCGTAACATTGAGCATAAGGGATCGAAACGTCGACTTGTTTTAAGTGTTTTCACAGCTCTACTATTATGTCTAATTTATGCTGTGTCTAGCACTTTTATTGGCACTACTTTAAATGTCTACTGAATTATAAGTGGCCAACCATGCTCCTTCTTGCCTAAAAAACTCTCTGTTTGTTCCTAAAAACGGTACAGGACTGTGCCCTTCTACACCCCAATATTTGTTTCATTGTGTAAAAAATAAACTACCCTGTCCGGCTGGACAGTGGCCAATATAGTTCCCATTGTGGACTATTGTTTATCATTTTTTGAATTTATATACTCTTGGGGACCACTGTTGTTTCTAGAATATAGCTACCCACGGTCCCCGGATAACCGATTGGGTTCCCTTGTTGTTGCATACAGAAGACGCTGTTGCAACACCCGAAAAGAGAAGGAGGCCTCGCTTTGCCGAACAATAATCTCCATTTTCAGGCATCACTACTACGCTACCTGGTGAAATGGAACCGTCAGATGACGGAGAAACACTAGGTATTTAAGGACCAGACTGTCGCTGGGCGCCATATCTGGAGGGAGGCGTGGCTGCCTAGAGCTTTGCGTTCTTGGGGGCTGTATTTGTCTCCAATCACACGGCCTACCTTTCAGGTCTGGGATAGGGTGTCCCCGTCAGCGAACCTCACAACGTTCGCTCGCCTATGTCCCCCATCTGCTCGAATCCTGACTTCCTGCCAGGCGCAGCCAAGGTAGCAGGCACGTGAAGGGAGGTTGCAAGTGTCTGTGCCACCTGTTTGACCAAGTGGGCTATATCCCATTGCACAGCTCGCGGCTGACTAGGACCTATCCCCTTTGGACTGCTTCCTTCATATACAAACGCTACACTGGGTATTGGGTGCCCACACCCGCCCACTGGCGGGCAGGCCAATGCTCCTGCTCAAAAAAATGGCTCTCAAAAAAGAGGACTACAAACTAATTTCCGAAATATACTCGCTCCTCTCCCAGGGTACTCGCAAGGATAAGACTGCTGGTCGGAGATGGTGGGAAGAGGAAATTGGTTGGACACTATCAGACAAGGAGTGGGGGGATTTTTTTTTTATAGGATTCACCATACTGCGCCCTCTATGGTTCATACTGAAACATCATACAAAATTAAATCATATTGTTATTACACTCCGGGCTGTTTAACAAAATGAAACTTCTAATGCGATGGTCTCTGTTGGCGGGGATATGGGAGCCCTTGCACCCTTCTTTATTTGCTACGGAACTGTCCAAAACGTACGAGATATTGGGAGAAAATCCTAGATGAGATAGACAAGGCCTTTAACACCACTATTCCTAGGCTCCCCGCTTACACCATACTGGGTCTGCCCAATACACGGACCTTTCCCCTACGCTCCCTCAAAGGTAGGCAGATAGCCCTAGCCTATATGCAGCCCATCAAGTGCTCTTAGCGGGTCGGAAGACAGATAGGGTCCTGGAGCACTCACAATGGCTTCAACAATTTTGGTCCCTTTCAGGTATGGAAAGACTGTCTATGGCCACCCTGGGGGATACATCTGATTACAAGAAGATATGGGCCCCCTTCATTCCTATACGCTCTACTGAGTTCTGGGAACAAACATGCCCTATTTACTTACGTATTTTGAAACTGATACCAGACCAATAAGATGTGTGTGGGACCTGTTGGTTCCGGGAAGGCTTCCCCAAGTGTGGGTTTTGCTAGTGGTCCCCACGAATGGCTACATCCATCCGGAGAGGGTTAGGGAGGGAGAGGGGGTTTCGGGTTCCTTTAGAGTGGACCTATAAACGTTCTTATGTTGGGTTCCAGTTTGTGTCGTAAAAGGCAGACTCTCTGGCTTAGGACCTGCTGCTAAGGGCCTAGGTCTTATTATAGGGGCATTTTACATCGCCTTCAGCGGGTCTCTTCCAGTATTGAAATATGCACGATCCTGGCCTTCTTTAGCCCAGTTTTCTCTTTGTTGACATGGCCGGCCCACGTTGGATTGTAGGCGGCTTGCTGTGTACTTTACCTGCACGGAATTGCTGTACTCCACTGGCTCCTTTCCTCTTCGATGACCAATATGCAGCCAGCCCTTTGGGTTGTAGGCAACGATGCGGTGTAATGTATCACAATATGTTCTAGTAATAAAAATTTATTTAATCCTAAAGTTAAAGGCAGGGCCCTTTTGCTCCCACAGACCTTCGGATTTCGAATATCTCAATGGCCACCAAATACACCTTTATAGTTACACATTATTTTCTGTCACTCCATCCCTTTTAACTCGGTTGAGAAGGATTAGTTACTTACCTGTAATCCTAGTTCTCTTCCAGGGGTATCCTCATCAAAGTCATAAGCATTAGAATATTCCCGCCCATGTGCGGGACCCCGGAAACACTATTATATGTGCCCCACATATATATATATATACACTCATATATATATAAATACATACATATATATAAAAACATGCAATAGCAGCCAAATAAAAAACAGAGCTGAAATATGCTGTAAAGAATTTCCACCATACATGAGTAATAAGCATTAGAAACATGAGAAACAGAAAGTTTGTTTTAGAAACTGTTTTAATGCTTAGAAAGCAGTAGAAATTCTCATAACTCACTGGAAGCATAGAAAGCTCCCAGGCTGCATTGCAAACACACAGTCTAAAAAGACTGAAAAGCTAACCTGTAGCTGCATAGCAATAAACTGACACCGTGCCTTTAAGGCACCCATGACCCCCAGTATCCCATCATGCCTCAGGGGTGACAGTTAGGTCAGTTGTTCTTTCCGGCTCCTTCAGAGAAGGACCCTGGTTACACAGCTCCACTAATTTTCTGTTTTTTGACAGAAAAATACTTCACTTTTAACAACTTTTAGCTTAAAAAGAGATACCACAGGACACAAGGTTTCACATATTTCACGTAACAATAGGTTTGTGCTCTATTTACTTAAACACTCCTCACACCATTCCACCAATAACTCCTCAGGATTTGCAGTATATTTTTGCACTCTCCTTAATGTCCAGTGGTTGTTTTCCAAACCGAGGATTGTGTACTACTTGACATTTAAAATAAGAATGACTGGAACATTTCATGTGCAGCTAGATGCCAATTAAACAATGTACGCATGTGGACATATCTGGAATCCATACAATCGGATTTCACTAAAGCATTATTATATATATATATATATATATATATATATATATATATATATATATATGTATAACCTAATATACAAAAGCATGGCTTGTTTATTAGTCTAAATAATCTCATACACCAGCATTTACAAAGTTTTGTAAGAAAATATATTTGGTTGGGTAAAACCAATTGTTTCATAACTCAAGAACAACTCGTCGTAATTGCTAATTATACCGAGGTAGACTATGTTGACTTAGCAACAAAGCACATCTTCAATAACAGCAAACATTTGCGGTCTTGCAAAAGAACAAATTAGAACAATCGTGAAAACTGGATCTTCTCTGGGTGGAGGTTGTTTATGTTCTATTGCACCTAGGGAAATTGAATGCTGAGTCACTTCAGACTGCATAATAAACCCTGACCGTATGAGACTAATTTGACTGCAATATATGGTTTTAAAATCAACAGAAACTTTTGAATGGGTAAAAGTGACCATTAGGAAAGGGCAATATCTCAACCCTTTGCTAAATTTCCATGTATGTATGTATGTATGTATTATGCTGAACTCACCCATATTAAAGGTAAATGGGACCACCTGCCAAAGCCCTTGTACCAACTCAAACATACACATCAGAAATTGTATTGGCAGGAAGTGGGGCTATAAAGAAAATACCAAATGGATCGGAGTGTGCACACTTTTTAAAGTACCTTTGACCGACATTGCAGACAGTAGCACAACTATGCCAACAGGAAACGAAACCAGTAAAATAAATGCAATGTCATGTTATGAAGAACATTAGACTCCACCCACTGATTCTAAGGAACACATGAAATACTGTGCCTTTTTCATTACAATATACAAGTCGCTTCCATGCACCAACTTTTAAGTCTTAAGCCTTTCCTTTAGGTCTCATATTTAAATTGTATGGGCGCCATTTCCTAGCTAGTAAAGCTCAAAGTTTGTCACTGTCACTGGATATAACATAACATTACATAACAGGTTTATTTGTAAAGCGCACGTTCACCCCAGAAACGGGGTATCTTGGCGCTGAATAACAGATGTATATTGTTACCCAAATAAATGGTACTCATTTTATCGACCTCAAATGGATGAAAGGCTGAGTGGACCCGCCAGGATTTGAACCTGTGACCATAAGGTCGAACACAGGCCCCTGCAGTGGATGCATTATTCCACTGAGCCACCAGACCCGGCTGGCTAAATCACCATATGACAAAAGTCACTCCAATGTGCGTTCAAAACCACACATTCGCCGGAATGAACAACTGATAGAGTCTATAACTTAGAACAAAACATGTATTAACTTAGTAAGCCAAAAGGTGCAATGGTGAGTGTAAAACTTTTTAAAATGGCACGCATTTGAAATGTACCGATTCTCAATAACCTGTCATATCTATCCACGTAGGCCTCAGAAGGGCTTTGAAGCAAGATTCTTTATTCACCAATAAACTTAATATTGCTGAAATGTGCACAATGTGACTTAGAAATTGGACCTTAGAGCGACATACTTAAGTTGTTATAACTGTAGAATATTCCGGTTTAGAGGCATGTATTATTTTCATAAGAAACATTTTATTCTTGATTGTCATGAACTTCCTATTTTCTTGTTTCATACATTGATATAGAATAACTTGTGCATTTATAACAACAATGCTTAGTTTGCCTTAGAAAGAGTGCATTGCCCAACAGTGAATTTACCTTTTAGTTAGTATTTCATTGTTCTCGCAGTGAAACAAGTCGAGATGTAGAAGGTCGATCTAGGTTTGAGGCCTAGGGGAAACATGCTCGATGTTTCCAGAATCCAACTAGGCAAGACTGTCTGTAGCCAACTGTAAGATAAAAAGTGTAAGCTACATGTATTGACGTGGGAATGGACAAGCTGAACTAGCTTCCCGATGAATCCTGCCATCCAATTAGGCCATGGAGAAACCAGCCTGGTACAATGCTTGACATGTTTTCTTGACCTTTATATTAGTGCATGTTCCTAGGTAGTTTCACATAAGATTCTTTGAACCCGTTTCCTAGCCATAGACCCTTGACTGTTGTGGCTACTGCTGTTACCCTTTTGACTCACTTTGCGATTTGACAGACTGCAACTGTATGCTGATCTACTTTGATTTATTGAGACAGTGCCGAGTCTTATGAGCTACTTTTAATGGGAAGTTCTGCTACTTTAAATCGGCTTTGCAGCTTCATGCTCTTTTAATTTCACTTTTTTCCTTGAATTGAAACCCTTAATGGGTTCTCAAAATCTAAACTCTAATCCTGACCTATAGAATAAGGAACTTATTTCTTTATGGAACGCGCTTAATACAATTTAACATTTGATGCTTCATTCTAAGCATTTTCTATGATGAGATTTCTATAAACGCAATTGATTGACGGACTAACTGAAATAAAGGTAACAATAAAGAACCTTACTAATCTCTTAATGAGAAATAAAGCTTTTAAACTTCAATTCAACTCATCATTGACTGAACTTAAACTGTTAATGACATTTAATTTGAGATGTCTGTTCTTGCTCTTCGACTCCTAATATGACATTCCAAGGTCCATCACTGAGGAGAAGAAAGATTTAGTGTTGAAAACGGGGCTTAAATCTGACAGTTGAGAAATTAGCTTCAAATTTATTTTTAGGGCACAGTCTGTTCTATCAGTTTTCTTGTAGCAGAGGGGTGGTTTAATGGTTTAAGCAAGGAACTATAAATTGCCCGAGTTACAATAAAATACCTGAATCCTGGAATCGAATGCCTTGAGCTTGAGGAGCTGACAAGGTGCGCTTATCGAAGGTGGTTGCTATTTTAGAAGTACGAGCAATAATAGGGTGATGCTACGTCAATTGCAATTCTGTTTTTGTTGTGTTATTGAGTTGAGAGTAAAATGGCTGGATGAATACAGAGGATTGTTTCATGTGAAGAGTAGAATAATTCAGACTCTGTGTGGTCCAAGATCCTATAATAATAAAAGATTGAGAAAAGTGTAGAAGACACTTGAATAAGCCATCGGCGAATGGTATTTCTTGTTTGCAGAGATTTGTGAGGTACAATCACCTACACAATTGAGATAGAAATACTAATAATTTGTTGGGGTTGTCTAGTATTGATTAATGTTAGCAGAACCTAAATGCGCAAACAGGGGAAGCTGCATTGATTAAGGTGATTCCACATTGGTCGCACTTTCACTTGTAATGTAAGTTGGTATTTGTAAAGCGCTGACTGCCACTCTGCAAGGAGCATCCTGGCGCTGGTTCACTTGTGAATGAGGATTTCTGTTTGAATGATAGAAGTCAAAAGGTGCAAGACCCTTAATATTCCAATTGTTCAATTTCTATTTTTCTCCTTTAGAAAATCAAACAAGAATTGATATAGCTTTGTTTTGTTCATTTTTTGTTGTTGTGTTCGTACGAGAGACCTGATCTTGAATTCACATCCTCGGACAAAATTCTTCAATTTGTGTATAGCCCAGAATATCGTTAGGGCATCTTACTCTATAAGAGAGTAGTTTGCTTCAAGGTCACTACGTGGGGCTTAAACAAAGGCGATGGTTTCTTCACCTTCATCTGTTTGGGATAAAGCCACTCCCAGACCCTTTGTGCTTACATCCATGGTTATTACTACTTTGCTGTAAAATCCGATCATCCCAAGGAATGACTTAAGTTCTTTGTTTTTAGGAGAAGCTAGGTTCAAAATAGAGTTTACAAAATCTTCTTTAGGCTCTATATTCTTCCTGGTGATTTTGGGCCCCAATTAGATTATTTATTGGCTCAAAAACTTACACTAGTCAGCTTTTACTGTCAAACCAAATTCCTTGAGCTTTTAAGTACCCTCGACGCTCCCATCGTGCTCTGCTTTTGAGACCCCACATACCAATACATCGTGTTGGTAGTAAAAGACTCATGGAATATTGTGTAACTTGGATGACATGGAAAACCGAGGCAGGAGACTCTACCCCCAAAGGGCATGTGTTTTAATTTATATGCGCCAAGGAGTGCAATAACAGCAGTGCGGTTCAGTGTCTCGGGATGCAGACATACTTGGTAATAGGCTGGTGCGAAGTATGAAGTTGAGAAAATTTAGAACTGGACATTTCAGAAATGGTGGGTAACGGAAAACTATCAACCACTACCTTGTCTCTATGTTTACTTCTTCTAGTTTAACTATATCTTTAGGATTGCCCTCATCTGCATCGCCCATCTGCAATACTACTTCATCACATATTTCTGCTACCTTGGAGGGGATGTTTCCTTTGATATTTCCTATTTTAACAACATGCAATAAAGTGGCCCTTTTTCCACAACCATTGAATACAGCCTTTCATGCAGGGCACTCTCTCCAATTACAATAGTATGGAAAAAACAAGAGTAATAGTACAATTATCCATAAAACATACTTAACAAATAACACAGTTTACAGTATAAAACCTACTTAAGACCTACCTGCCCTCCCCATAAACCTCTCGCCCTACTGTAGCCCATCCTTAAATCTGTTTAACAGGGTGTATAAAATGAGCAATTCCTCCTACCACATTTAAGTAGCACATTTCAGAACAGCTCTATTGCCTCCAAACTTTATACTGCTCTACATTATAAAAACAAGGTTCTAGCAAACTTGATCCAGATGAAAGTATAGTAAACACAATCCAGAAGTATATGCTACAAGGAACGTTTCACAATCAGGGGGCAGAGGCAAAGACGTTGCTATCCTGTATCATAGGACATCGGGTGCTGGACGTATAGATAGGGTTACATCCCACTCTCACCCTTAAAATGTAATTCCGCAATCTGAGATCAGGTATCTGTGCCAAGTAGGGGAAGACCATATCAAGGCCAAGTGGGTTTAGTGAAAAGCCAAATGATTTTTTTTTTCTCAGGTAGGCCAAATCAAGATACTCTGCAGCCTTTCCCGCAGACTCTTTCAGTGCTTGTTTACTAGGAAAAGGGAACCAAGCTACAATTGTAACACACTGAATGTATATTCTCAAGATCCTTTAAGCGTTTCCTCATTTCCCTTGCAGACCTTTTTTCACTACTATGGATCTCAACCCAATACAGTTTGGGCACCTTTGCCACTTTGCAATCCATCGAAAGCTTATTGAGAATCTCAAAACCAGATAAAATGCCAACAGGACCCAGGAGGTTAGATTCAACTCCCTCCTTATACCCTGGAGGCAAATTCAGGAACCTTCTGAGAAGTGCCCCCTCCAACCGATCCCCTCTGGCAGGAAGGATCAAGGACAATAACCTGAGCTCCATACAGCCCCAATGAGGGTAATTTCCCTTCATAGGCGTTCATTAAGGTAATGAGGGCCAACCCTCGATATTTCCAAATAAACCTAATCAGACAACTAGCTTGCAGCATGGACCTCTGCATAATACTACCCAGATGTGGGTCCCATGTTAAGTTCCTCTTGAAGGACAGACCTAGTTATTTATAGGTATTCACTGTTTCCACCTCACGAATATATAGGTACCATTTAAAGCTTTTTAAAAAGTGATGCAACATTCTATTTTTATTTTCCAGCGCAGCACGAAGAGCTTCATCTTTAACAATGGCAGCCGCATGTCTTTTGTTTGGTTGTGTGTGGCTCTCTCAAATCTATGTGTACAACTTGCAAGGCAACATTTTTATATAAACTACTAAGACAGTCCACTAGAAAGTGGCTTAGTCAACACTGTAGTGCCCGGCACCACAACGTTTTTTTTTAAAAGAACCCCCACACACCAACCTGGTTGGTGTCATGCTACATCATAGGGTTCCCAGCTGAGTAGCTAAATGCTACCCAGCTGTGCGGCGACACCAGATTACAGTGGAGCTGCTTTTTTGTTTTTATGTGATGGTGTTAAAGTTAAAAATACCTCTGGGAAACTCACTAACAGATACTTCATTCCCAGTAGACCAGGGTATATTTAAAAAAAAAAAAAAAAAATGAGTTGGATAACGTTTCAGGACGATTATTTGTGTCTGATAAGGTGAAAAGTGAAAAAGTGAGTGGTAAAAATTATAACTACGTGTTAATGCATTTTTGCACACGCGCTAAGGTGTGCTTTTCATGCTTAGTGGACTGACCGGGACTTCGGGTCCACTGTTCGTGTATGTAAATCACGATATTTTCATAGCCGTACAGTTCCATTTCATTAATCAGATTACAAAACAGCAGTGTTAAATGCTTCAAATCAAGAAGCAACTAAATAACGTTCAAATTCACAACACCAATAGCTCTAACTTTCACCAGTGCAAGACCAATTGCCTTGCAAATGCTGGTTTAATATTGGTTTCACTATACCCTTCCAGGATGGAGGGTGGTGGCCTGTTGAGGCTGTACACAAGAACAAAAAAGTACACCCTTACCCACCAGTCGCTACTGGATTTAATTATCATATCTGAGATATTGTTGGGGCCTGCAGCTCCTGAAAGCTTTATCCAATCAATTACTGCACTTTACCTCTTTTACTAAGAACCAGGTAGAGGGGAGCTTCTGGTCAGAGGTACACATAGGCCTGACTTGGTAGAAAGACTACCATACAGATCTGTTCGATACACTGCCCATATATCCTCGGGAATCATGCATGCTAGGATCACACCATTTACTTTTCCCCATTAACTCTTATTGATCTCCGGACTGAATGATCTTCTACATCTCGTCCCACTTGCTACGATAGAAAGCTTTTTTCTCTTTAATAAATTGTCTGCATTGGGATTTAAGCCTGGCTAACTGCTGGGATAAACCACCGTCTTGTTTAGTTGCCTGTCTCACAAAGCATTTCATTTTCAGACTGGCTAAATCAAATCAACTCTTCCTTTCCCGAGGAGGAGCTACGTCAGCAAACGAGATGGCTGCTTAGGCTCCCGGCTCCGCCGACCTCCGTATCCCGCCGCAATATCCTGTACATTATCCTGATTTTACGCCTAGCCTCTGTGTACATGAACGGTTCCGCACTCCGATGGTGAAATCCGGGAACTTTTACCGGCTGGTTTGACGAAGTTACATCGAGTTGAAGATTGTGGCCTACTCCGGAAGTGAAGCCGGGGCCTCGAGTACTTTCACGACCAGGCTGCAGTGCAACAACATCGGCCGGGAGACCCAGGCTGGGTCCGGTCAATCGGAGTGGAGGCTTTGTTTAAGCCCGAATTTGGCGGCGATTGTTTCTTTTGCTCAGCATCGATGGAGGAGTGACTCTGCTTGCTGTTGGCTGCGGGTGAGGGTCCCCGTCCCGCGGACCCGGTCTTGGGCCCGCCGGGGTTCGGTGGGTCGGGGTCTCTGGCCAGCGGCCTTAACCGGGTTGACCGTGGCTGCGAATAAACGACTGGTCTCCCTCCGCATCTGCACGTTCGTGTTCCTGTTTGTCCCCCCTGAGGATGCCAGATTCACCCGGGGAGGTGATTGTGATTGGTGTCGGGTGTGAGATTATGGATCGCACGGTGCTTGAGCCATCGCTGAGGTCAATATTGGCAGAAATTAGGGCGTTTCAGTCACATGTGGATGTCTTATTGTGCAAATTGGACACGCGCCTATCTGAGATGCTCCTGGTGGAACCGGACCCAGCCTTACTGTTGAAACAGCAATCTGCAGCCATTCAAACCACGGCCATTTTGACTCCGTGCGAGAACCCCGTGAGGAAGCAAGTATTGATACCATCGGATGGTGCCCTGGAGGAAGGTGTTCCCGAGGTCGTCAGTGTATTGCCGAACCTTCCACCACTATCGACTTTGGAGGTATCGAAAGGCATTCCCCTCCCGGAGACTTTTGTTCTTGACTTTCCATTCATGTTGTGGTCGTCTTCTCCCTTCTTGGTGACTTTACGACTCCTGCGCAAGATACGTTGGGACTGTCCATCTAGGAGGGAGAGTTCATCTGCGTCTGAAGTTCTTTTGGACTCACTGCCTACGAGTCGCCATAGATTGATTCTTGATGACTCCCTTCTCCTCTATTACTCCTTTGTGTGCCTTTGGGTCTCGCTGGGGGGGGTTCGTGTGCTGATTCGGAAGGGCTAAGGTTAAGATCAACTAGGTCTGGACTGGTTGGAGTGGCCTTTACGGGTGTTCAACCTGCAACTGTTTGATCTAAAAGGCTGGGCGGTGTATTACGGTACCCCCTAATTTTTTCTATAAGTGTTGTCATACGTTGGTCTTTTAGTGATAGGGGGTGTCTGTTTCCGGCGGGGGGACTAAAGGGGCTGGGAGCCCAAACGGATAAGCCCTCCTCCACTCTTTCCTACTTTTAGGGTTTTAGTTATTAGGGGCGACAGGCACGCTGCTAGTGGGGTTAGGCTGTAGCCATTTGCAGGGGTGCAGGGTGGGGGGTTGGAAAGGGTTTTTTATTTTGCTTTTTTTATTTCTATGGCCTTTTTCTTTCCTTCCCTTTCTCTTCCTTAAAGGATCAGTATAGCTTGTGAATCATTCGGATTCTTATTGTGTACTTGTATTTAGTGCTTATGCTTTTTATGATATCCTGATTCCCGGGTGGGCAGGCTCTGAGAACTGGCGCTCAACATTGAATGTATATTGTATTGTCGTTTGCATCGATCCATATGCTTTGGCGCCAATGTTCCATTATAGCGGTTCTTACGTGCATATCCTGTTTCTTGCCCTGTCCCCCGTATTCTTCTGTTTGATTGTATGGCACCTGATCCTTTCTTAAATAATATAAAATGGAACCTCCGTCTCTTGGGACTCAGTTGCGCATTCTAATACAAGCTCTATCCTGAATCGCTGCCGGACCTCAGGGTTGTCGGCTGATGAGCTGTGTCGTACTATGATATAGGGGGTCTTAATTTGTTTAGCGGCCGGCCCCTGTGGTTGTAGGCCCATGCTTGTATTTATATTGAATGCTACAATAAGGGTTTTAAAAAAAAAAAAAACTCTTCCTTTCCCTTTAACATGACGGATTGCCTGTGTCCCACCATTTCTGACGTTTGTGGTTATGCAGCCCAGCATCTTAGTCAAGATATCATTAAACCATCGAATTCTGCCTCATGACTCAGAGTACCTCAGAGTTTTCCGTTAATTGGTATGCAGCTAAAAGCTGGAGGTGGGCATGGTCTAAACGATTTGTGAGCCTTTGTGGGTAAGATACTTCCAAGTGAAGTACCTTCTCCACAGCCACTGGCTCAAAGATGAACAGCCAAGGAGGCCCAATCGTCACTACCCTCATACTCTGCCATTTTAAAGTCTGAAAAGAGTCCAAACTGACAGGCAGGCGTAAACAGTCAATCGGGCCCGCCAAGAGGCCCTACCAGAACACTGCAACAGCTGGCATATTTTTAAATAAGATGGCACAAAAGCTTTAAAAACAGAGGGTACCCTCCATTGACACGAGCGAAAGCTAAATGTCAATCGATCACACGTATAACAGATTTAAACACCACTGAAAAACAACAAAACACCAGGATGGTGGTGCTAGCAAAATTTTCCACATCAAGTAAAACTTTTAAGAAATCCATAAATAAACATTGTCCAATGTTAGCTATGGAGCCAGATTTCAATAACGCGTTTTCTCAACCCCCTATTTTTGCCTATATAAGGTATAGGAACATAGGCGAAATACTCAAGCAGAAGGATCCAAATAAGCAAATATACAGTGCTACCAAAACTTGTCTAATTTGTCAAAACTGTAACATAATTCGTGGAACTATCATTCACCACCCGATGAAGGGTCACAAAATTAAATTACGTGTAACTGCTACGTGCGACACAACCAATGTCATTTACCTGCTGAAATGCCCTTGTGGCAAGATTTATGTGGGGAAGACCGAGAGGAAACTACGTCTAAGAATCAATGAACATAAGTCAAATATAAGAACAAAGAATATGAAGTCAACGGTTGCAACACATTTTCTAGAACAGAAGCACAACATATCACAACTGAGATTCATGATCTTGGAAACAGTCGACAGGAAAGAAGGCAGAGACAACAACAAACATTTACTGAGGAGAGAGAACTTTTGGATATATAAATTACAGTCTTGGAGACCGCATGGTCTCAATGAACGCATTGAATACGCCTGTTATCTTTAACAGTCTTTTTTATTTGCTCTTGAGGAACTGTACTAGCTGCCGTACCATCTCACGAGAAAGACATTTGGTTCATGCAATGTATAGTCTATATCATGAAAATAGGTACCACACAATGTTAAACACAATAACATTGTCTTTTCAGTTCATTTTATTTTTCTCACAGAAGCTTATTTTATTGTTTGATTGATTATAGTGTTTATTGTTTGATTGATTATAGCTAATATTTTCAGCAATATCCAACACAGTTGATACACACATACACTTTCACAGTCGACCTATTGGCCGCTATGGCATTACAACATGTCCGCCACGCATTTCCCACGTACAGTCAGTTTTCAACCTTTAAACCCCTGCACAAAGTCATCACGCGCATGCACGGTTTTATCAAAAGACAGACAAGATCCCGGAAGAAACTTGCCGAAAATAGAAGCCTCACCTAACACTGTGCGATACCTCATAAAAGTAAGTCCAAAACTTTTGGTAAAGCGTTTTTTGACTTAGCGCGAGCTCAAGCACAATCATTGGAGCACTATTATGCCATTAACTTACTCAGCACGCATGGTTGTATAGCTTACTGACAAAACTAACGGTACTAGCTTTCAGAGACGCATTAGCCGGATCATCTATATCTACGACATTACATTGGACAGAATACGTTGCGATAACATTCACCTTTATCAATGTGCGTAATTTCACACAGTATAACTGATTTATTTGAGTTAACGCGATACACCAACGCTTGCTTTTTTCAACGTGTGTAATTGTCTTCACACAGTAACCCGTGAAGCATATTATCTAGAGTTCCACACGTGTTTAACATTAACCTATAATTTGCATCCTTTGACACATAACAAGCATGTTTTCGTTGACTTCAATTATTTAAAATCCTATTGGGCGCAATAGGAGTGCCCTAAGGGGGATGCAACCAATTTTGTTGGAAGCACTTATAAGCATATTTTAAAATTTCCCATTTAAGCAGACCAGACCATTGGTCACCAGCCAGCTCAGCGCCGTGGCCTCCTGCTTGATGGTGCCAGAAGGAAACGAGGCTGAAGAAAGGTAGCAATCCAGAACCTCCTCCAACTGTAATCCACCTAGGCAGGGTTCAGACTAACAGTAAAACCTCAGACAATATAATTGCATCTGGGAATTTTGCTATAATATCCTGAAAAGATCGATCAAAAGATACCAGACAGTCGTTCAGATTCCGATACTCTTTCCTAAGGATATATACATTTATTAAAAGAAAGCCCCAACAAACATGGTTATTCAAGCCAAGTTCAACCACAGAGAGCTGCATACCAATAGACACATTAGTAACCTGCAGTGGCTTCTTAATCACCTTGGAAAATATTAACGTTAAGACCCACACCCAATTACTGTGGTGTTACACGTGCAGAGCTGCATCAATTATATGAGACATTAGTTCATATAGACAGAAGCGTGATACAATATGTCTTGCATGGTCCAGGCAGCACCGGCTGGGGCCCCTCTTCAGTAAACAAGGCATAGAGGAATGGTAATTAGCCTGATCATGATTCATTCAGTGATGGGATAACGTCCCCAAATAGCGATTAATTGCCTTTCTGGGTAGCTGAGCTATTTGAGCAACTTGAAGCTGTATTTCCCAATACTACTCCTTTGGAGGAACACAGGATACTTGCAATGAATTTACCAAAAGGTCTTATTCCACCTTTGGCTGACTGCACCACTTGGGGAAGAGGGTTTGCTGGGCTGTATTCTCTTTGCTTTGGCACCCCCTACATGACGGTGCTACAGATGATTCTTAGGAAAGTTCAAAAGGAGCAGGGGGCGGAGGCCGCATTGGAGTTAGGGATGAAACTGGTGGGAGTATTCCCTATAGTTTCTGATATCATCCTTGCCAATATAAAGAGGGATGTGGTTAGCTTGCCAGCGAGTCAGCGCTTTGAGGCAGTAGCAGACGTTGATAAACAACACAAATTACCTAAGATTATATCTAAGGTGTATAAAGCATTAGGGCCTAATATTTAGGGATTAAACCTTTTACTCATTCACAGAATAAACCCCCTCCTGAGACGGAGGGGTGTCCATTCTTTCCTAAGAAGAATTGGAACAAGAATAAGCAACAACATCAATCACAACAACAGAAGCCATGTTTGCATGCTGGTTCACAGACACCGGATGCTCGAGAGCGTGGGCACGATTTACGTGACTGCTCCAAGCGTAAGACGACAGATGTTCCAGGTTCCTGATCCTCGTTCCTTGCAGGATTCGTCAGATCAACAGTCCAGTGGAGGGAAGCAGCAAGATTGTAGAAAAGGCGAGAACACACAACAACGTTGTGATCTGCCACGCCACTTTGATGTAAAAGCCAAACTGGAGGGACAGCTGCCAAACCATGCCCAGTTTCAAAAGAAAAAGTTGCCGCCTTAACACACTAGTTACTACTTGTGTAACAATATATCTGTAAGAGACATTAGTTCGTGATAGATTCCTTACCTTAGAATATCCCCAGGCGTCAGACTGGATCAGCAAAGTCTTGCTAGCAGTACCCCTGCACGTCGCTGGCGTCGTATGCGCCGAGATGACGACACGGAACCTACTTAGGTGCCACCCATGCGCGCGGACGTCAGTTCTGTAAAGGACTTTCCGGCCCAGGACCGCAGAGCCATGCAAGAAACTGACCACTTGTGCCATGAAACTAGGGCCCTGAAAGAGATGTCCTTAACCCTAGTACTCAGTTCGCAGAACGGGAGGATGGGTTGGGTGGCGCAGTAAGCAATCTATCACTAACAGATATATCGTTACACAAGTAGTAACCTGTGCACCTGAAAGAGATGTTAGTGAGAGATTCCTGACCTTAGAATAGATACCCCTGCAATACCAACCCCAGTGGTGGGTCTGCGAATAAGATTACACCAGAAAGTCACGGAGAACAGAACAGCCAAAGAAGCCGTCCCTCCGGACTTGACTGTTGAGGCAGTAGTGCTTAGTAAACGTGTGCAACAAGGCCCACATAGCTGCCTGACAAATGTCCTGCAAGGGAACGCCGTGTCCCAAGGCAGTATTTGCTGCAGTTGCCCTGGTGGAATGGTCGCGCAGCCCCACAGGAGGATCCTTCTTAGCCAACGAGTAACAGGCCTGTAGTGTAGTTCCTATATTCCCAATAGGCTCTGCGCATTGGAATAATATATACTGTAGCTTAGACGTAGGACTGAGGTCGACTAGGTCTCTACCGAATATATTAGACTTAATTGTGAGTGCCAGCTAGCTCAGAGGTCACTAGAAACTTTCTTGAATTCACAAGAAGGGATTAGTTTCTGACAACCGCATAAACATGACAACTTTGTTTCCCAAGAATAAGAAATCAATCTCCAGAGTCGCGGAAACAATAGATAGCTATTTTACTCAGTCAATCGTGCATGCTTCGTTTCACCAGCGGTGCTGAGAAATAGAGAGACGGGCGTTTTCAATAAAAAGTATTTATTGCACAGTCTTCATTCTCGAGCACAAGAAATGTACTGCTACAATCGTAATACTGGTTATAAAGTACAAGGCATATAATGCGAAAAGTATTATGAAGTAGTACTGTAAAAGCATGGTATGGTTTCTAAGCCATAAAATACATACAGTGATAAATAATGACTAAAAGTACTCACCTGGTGCTTTTAAAATCCGCCTACCCCGATGTACCTAACCCAAGTCTAGTACAAGGGAAGAAGTAAGTGAGGTGTAGCTTAAGTTTTAGTATTCTTTGCCAAGAATCTATTCCAAGGATTCTTCAAGGGTCTAATCAGCTCCGTACCTCGGTTTTAGAATGAAGGAGGTCTTGTATCTCTCTCTCTCAGGACTCGATTTCCCAACAACCCGCAAGGGTAGCCTGGAAACACTGGAGCTGGATTTCTGGGCAGGAGAAAAGACAGCATCTCTCAGTGCGTCAGCTGGAGGGTCGGCTTCCTTCGGGACTTGCTGCTGCAGGGCGCGTCTGGCAAGTAGATAGTCGAACTGCTCCAAACCACCGTGTTTTTGTCTGGGCAAATGTAGGCATATTTATACCTTGAAGATGCCGAGTTTGACGTATGATTGGACATAATAACGTCATCAAAGACTGTTCTTTGAAAACTCCATGATTTCCTAGATAAATTAGTATTCAGGCAAGCGGAAGTCCCTAGCTGCTGAAGGCAGGTTTCTCTAAGAAATCGTTGTTGATTCTCGGAACTTAGTGGAAGTAGCCATGCCGTATTTGGGCTGCATAGGCTCAGTCTAAATATGGTAATGATTTCTATGCCTATATAAGGATCGGGTAATTTATACCTATATATGGGCATGAATCGGGAAAATTACACTAGGGTCCTAGATTCCTACACAACACCCACTCCACGATATTAAGTTCAATAAAACTAAATGTATAAGCACTGAACATATCTAAGACAAGTGTTTACAATCCCACCCAAAATACAAATTGCATTTGAAAGGTTTGCTCACATGAAATGAGTATAAACTGTATGAAACCGATATGAAGCATAGTATGAGAGCATACATTTTGACATTTATGAAATACGAGATTACATTCATGAAATGTCTCTAAGGTACAGAGGAAAAAAAAAAGACTATCCCATAGTATAACATTTAAACTGTTTCGTTTTGTAGGACAAGGCCAAATATTGTCATTTAGGAAGTTTTCAAAAGAAATCTTGTTCTCTAAGAATATTTCTACTTTAAGCAGATTACTCTGTGCCAACAAGTTCTATTTTGGAAAAAGTTCAAAAGGAAGGCCGAATTTCAGAGTTCAAGGAACGCTGTGTGAATTAGTCATAAGTTATTCTCTGTTTCAGGAGAAAACATCAGATCGTCTAGGCTGGCAACAAAACAGTCTACCATAGTAGGGGAAAGTGGAACCATTTCAGTTAGCAGGTCAAATGTGCATAGATGAGGATCATCGCCGTCAGTGTTTGATGCATTAGCAATGTCCGAAGTAGGTGGTACCTGTGTGCCTGTAGTGTCACGCATCTCACCCTCAGTTAGACTTGCCGGTGAGACCTCAATGAAGGCAGTCATCAGAATGGGCAGCCGTTGGGGGAAACACTATGCATGAGTCGTTACCGGACCTAGCAAAGCGTCAACATCCGATGGCAGTACTGATGGGAGTGTAAGACAAATGTCCAACACGGATTCTTCTCCTCAAACCAGGCATCGCAGAACAGGTAAGATGCAATCTTGCCAGATTGGTCTGAACGAAAGGAACAAAGTTGTGTTCAAATCCCTTAAACGAGCTAAGCCAAGAATCGGTGTAATTCTCTCACGATACCTCATGACAAGAAGGGCTTCTTCCATGGTAGTCTGGGTATCGCTCGTCACTGGAGTTGCCATATCGGAGCAGAAGGAATAAAAACAGATTTCCTGCTACGAGTCCCAAGATGAGAGGCAGGCCGCCGAACACATAGTGCATGAAATTTGGAAAAATGCAGAGGACTGCTTCAAATGGTGCTAACAGTCCCGAAAAAAGTGTCTTGAATACATGTGCAATGCCATATCAGACATATCGGACATATTTAAGAAGGTCAGTGGCACATTGTTTTGTAAAAGAATGACTTTCATTCTGCTTAAAGTATCTATTCGTATAGAAGAGATATTCAGTGAAGGCCATAACGCCGTCTCCCTTTCTGTCTTACTTTTTGGATACAATACTTGCATACAACAAGTGGCCCTGGATGATAAACTAACTAGATACGCTCTTCCTGGCAACATGCCACAACAGCTGCTGTGGTCATTGAGCAGAACGTAGCTGCCATTGGATAGCTGCCTGAAAATTGGTTCTATCACTGTGGAGGGTGAACCGTGCAGGTGGCAAGAGGTTATTTGCAGAACCTTCGCAGGCTCCGTGTAAATTAATACCTTGGCACAAAAGTGTACCACTTAGTGAGTTCCTACAATTTTTATCACTAAGGAATAACTCCTTCCCCTCATTCCAACATTTGTGTGTGTACGGTAAGGTCCAGGTTGACTTAATGCATTCTTTACCCAACCTTTCATACAGGCCCGCTGGTATATGCTGTAGACAATACTGAAATTGGAAAATTGTCACTGGTATCGTGATGGTGCCATGTATTATCCATTCAATGACAGGCTTCTCAGAAAAAGTCAATGGTAATCTTTCCAGTTTCTCAATGCTCAGCACCGTATAGTCTGCTCCTTTTTGTGCCAAAGAATTTATCTGTAAGGTTTAACACAGTAAACAATGACGTGATATTGATTAAACGCCATGGTACGTAGCCTGAACGGAGATATTGTAACGTCCAGCCTAGCAGCATTATAGAACGTAATTGAGACTGGCCATGTTGTAACTTTAACAAGTCTCACTCTATTATGTCAATTGCAGATGATACGATGCTGTCCAAAGAATACATTCTGGAGGACAGAGTCGTTAACCCATTGTCCACTACAGAGAGGCTTTTCTCTAAGTTAATAAAATAAATTTCTCGTATTCTTTCTGCAGTTTCCATTTGCGTTATTTTCCATGCTTCATTGTAAGCAGCGTATATACCGGCGTATATGAAACGTTTTTGACGTGGTTTGCGAGGCCCCATTAAGAAATCTTGCAAATCATTGCCTTCTTTAAGTAAAGATAAGTGTAGATTTATGTAGCCACTCAAGGCATAGCTTTCCTACACTGTAAGTAGTTGCTATCCCTGGATGTTGTCTCTGGGTATATCTTGGACAGTTATTCGTGTCTGTGGGCCAGATTAACAATTTTTTCCAATCAGGATTAGTTTTGTTTAAAAATATAGGGTACGTCTACCTCCTCTTCAGTCATATCAGTACTGTCAGATGTGGCTTAGGTATAGACTGTTTATTTAAATCTTTTATCTTAGCCAGGCCAAGACAAGACGTTTGTTGCACAGTGTCATTTAAAAAAAATTGTTCTGGGATGATGCAGGCTCTGAATAAGGCTTCTAAACCTTGCACCTGTCAATCTTTTGTGCCCCAAACTGTTTTTGTCTCAATGTTGTCTTTCCAAAAGTCAAACCCTAATGTAGACAGCTGAGCATAAAAGTTTGCAGAATAAATTTGTTTAGTATTGGTCAACATTGTTTTCATTCCGGTCTTATTTATATTTTTAAAATAAAACGTTTCTAGATTTGTAACCTTAAACCCTGCAAAGTACGGACATTTTTCATAAAATGTTTTTGAGCTACCCCTTGGTGGCTTTGGACAATGTTCCTATTGATTAGAAGTAAAAACATTTCTAGGGTTTGCAGATTTATGCAAACAATGGTTACCATATGAATAAAACAAAACATTTGTTCATAATTTGATGAACCTTCTAGGTATTCATGTTCTTTAAATTTAGCTGACATTTCTAAATATGTCATCATGTTGTTAACAGTTTCAAAGTCCCAATCATCAGAAAATGTGCTGGATGCGACAAAGTCACTTAAAGAAACCTTAAACTGGTGTAGAATCTTCAGCAGTTCCACCGGGCCATTAATGTCATAATCCGTTCTGTCCCATGCTATACCACCAGGTATAGGAACGGCTGTGATGTTTACTGATGACAGGTCTCCTCTTTAACGATGAGATGGTTTGTGCGATTTCAGGACCAAGTTGATTTTCTTACTTGCTGTGTCCATTGTACTGTATTTCCCATCTATCATCCTTCCCAAACTTAACACCAGTATGAGCCAGAGCAGGAGGAAAAGTACACCTAACACAATTCAACATTCAACCCATGGTGAAACCAGATATGTTTTTTCAAGTTGATGAAAGAGTTCTGTTATTTTTTCTTTGAAAGTTGTATTTGCTGGCGTATTTTCAGGTTCACTGGGATCCTCAGAAAATGTATCAAAGTTGATAAAATAGCCAGAGGCAGTTCTGTCAATTATTGGAATTGCATCCGGATTACTTGAAATCGCTGGAGCGGTTTCTTCTTTTGCCATGTTGGTATAGTCAGTTGCTATATCATTGTAGACAGGTGTTTGACAAACTGTTATTTGGGTGTCCAGAAGCACAAGTTCCATGGCTTTGTTGCATAGTCCTTTTGTTACTGCAGGTTTATCAAAGGTGATATGTCTTTCAGTTTGAACCTCTTGGATTGTAGCAAGATTCGGTCTTCTGCTACTTCTCGGGAGTCCACTGGGCCTACTACTTATTATCGGCCACATGATGTGGTTTGACCAGGTCGATGGACACAACTCTGTTCTCCCTTTTACCAGCAAGGGGCGGTAGTAATACTGATCTTGTTCCGTGGATAGCTAAGACAGGTACTGCTTTTCTGTAAGAAGGCCCAAATTCCTTCTTTACCGCGATCTTTTCCCTGACTAGATCCCCAATCTTTGAAATCCAGACAGGTCTTGCTGGGACAGGTGGTTTTTCTTCAGTGTTTGTTTGTATTGTGTTACTCAGACTTCTTCTTGATTCATTTAAGTCCTGTAAAACGGCCAAACTATCTTTGACATCAAAGGGTTTTTGTTCCACCACTGAAGTTTGACACTCGAGGTCTTAGATAATCATTCTAGTACCAAACTGTGGTAAATAAATAAATAATACCCTATTTTTGAATGTATAAATGAATAACAGATAGCTCAATAAATAAGAGTCAAGATTCGAGGTAGTAGGAGTTTCGCAGGTTTATTACAGCATAAAGGACAGGAACAGGACAACCTGCATAGGAATAGGATGGCAGGGCCCAGCAGCTGCTGGGGCTGGATCTGGGATGAGCGCGCTAGCATTTAATAACAATACACAAACATATATAGTAAAACAGTTGCATTACAGTACATATGATAGGCGGAGCAGTGGGTGGAGCAAAGGGTGTGACGCGTAGCAGTCGCGAAAGATAAGGGTGAAAAGAGGTGTAACAGGGCGTATACATAGACATGTGATGCAAACGTAACAGAATATGTCATGAATGGGGCGGAAACCATGGAGGGGGCTACCTGAGGAGCCGGGACCTCTAACCTGATGGTGCGCGCAGACTAGCAATGACGTATCACTAGGAGAAGCTGGGGGCTATGAACTCTGTGCTAGGAGCAGAGACTGAAGTCTGGAGAGTCAGGGCGACATGTACCTAAACAGTATCTAGTATCTGATGTTTAGAGAACATGTTGATATAAACTAGAAGTTAGGAGGGGAAAGGCTGACTTGATTCTAAGACTGGACCATGCATTATTCTACATGTAGTACGTGATGAAGAATATTAAATGACCATTAATACAGTATTTCTCTAACGTGGAGACGTGAAGGCTAGACAATGACGGAAACTATTGATGCGATTCAGTAGCTTAGGAATGCAGAGAAGGAGGACTGAACTGATAACTGGAACTATAACATACTTTTGGCAGACTCAGAGGCAGAGCCAGGCTGGACCGGGCACTGCAAGGCAGGAAGTAAGTGAAGGGTCGAGGATACAGGTGGGGGCTGTATCGCTCCTCAGCGAGGTTCAGGAGACAGGAGCTGAATCTGGTGTCCAGGCCCTTTTGAGGCCTAGAAACGGGGACTTTACAATGGAATAACGTGCACACTGAGAAACGTGGCAACGTAGCTTTACATAGGCCTGATATTCGTAGTATTCACGAGGACTGGAAACTGGCATATTAGAGGTGGACACAACTATAATTGCGTCATTAATCGAACATGGGGAATGCATATGCATATTTAATCATGCACACATAACATATGATGGATGACACGTAGGGACACAGAACATGGCAAAATTTACTTTTCCACATTCCCTCCTTGTCACTACGTTTCCATCAGGAAACATCAATATTCATGATACCATCTATCATTTCATACAGTATCATTTGCTCGTCTCGAATTTTCTTGGAACGGGATTTAGAACGGGGATTGGGACTAGGAATACAAGAGGTAGCACAAATGCCGCAAATCGCAGGGCCACATTGTATACAGAGGCAGCAGCTGAATATGATCGCTACTGCAATACCTAGAAAGGACAAGACTTTCCATCCCCATGCGGAAATTATATTCCAGAACCAACCGGACCATGTCCAGGTGCCTGGATCTTGGTGTAACAGATGGGCAATTTTATGGAGTCTGGTTATAGCTGAATAAACAGACGGCGCGTTATTTGGAATGAAAATGCAGCAACTAGATCCGATGACTCTACAGGCCCCGCCCCTATCGGCCAGTATGACGTCAAGGACGAGACGATTCTGTAAAACGACAAATCTCATAGCAGATTGCTCTTCAGTTAAATTACCTAGAGCAGAAGCAGTCTCGTTGACTACTGCTTCAAGGGTTCTGGTTAACCTACGGATTAGCTTACTATTCTGGATAGGTCCTATAAAGAAAAAGAAACCTCTGTTGAAATCTGTATACTGTTCTAGAGCAGTTTCAGTATAATCGACAATTGGGGACTCCCTTTTATGTCTAATGTGTACTAGATGTGTGTTTCTATGATAATCAGGTGGGGCTAGAAAAACAGGTGGCAGTAGGAAGGCAATGTAACAGGTTCCCTCCCAATCGAGGGGCAGACGAACATATGCAGTTTGACCACAAATAAAATAAGAGTGACGTGAAGCTTTGAAGATAGATTTCCCACTGTCACTATACTTGACAATAGTAGTACAATCACTATGTCCTACATATACAGAACCATTATTTCGGACACATAATTCACCTCTGACTGGCAGTACTGAAATAGCAGGTAAGTCTGGAGTAGTATCAGACTGAACATTCAAGACCATGAAATTCGAAGAATAGTTACCTAAATTATACACTTCATTTTCTAGATCTAAACCTGTTCTGTGGGGGAGACCTTGCTTGTCTGGGAAACATGTACTGTTAAGAAAAGACATATCTGTTGAGGATGACGTTAACGTGGACCATGCTCCACACGAACCATTATGTGAAAATGGATAAGGAAAAAGTGGCAGAACTCCCTTCGGTATCTGGAAAGGGGGGAGTCGACCACACACCCAACAATTAGTGGTATTGCTGGTCTGGTGTGAGTAATGTAACATGCGGATGAATGAGTTATTTCGCATAGCGAGGCGGTAAGAGAGTTCATGAGGAGGCAGATCACTAAACGTGTGCTCTACTGTAGCATTAGCAGACATATTTACATGAAGGACTGGGAAATACAAGTAAAATGCATAACTGGTGCAGGAAATCATAATGCTGAGAAACAATATGAAACATAGAAAAACGATACATCGGATTGAGTTTTGACTAACTCTCTCATTATGGGGGTCTATTTTATACATGTCAGAAACAATCTAACCGTTTCACCTAGGGGAGGACTTAGACAATCAAACTGACTGACTTATTTTACTAGACCGAAGTTTTAGCTTGTACTCCTGTTGCGGAGTTTTTTCTAACAGGGGAGGGGTTGTAGCAATGTCTTTTGCGGGACAGTCCTTGAGAACAATATTTTGGCAATCCTTCAAATCCTGGGAAATGTTCTTTAAGACTGGTTTCAGTCCATTAAATTGTTTGACATGAGAAAGGTGCACCCAGCCTTTGCGACCTTCCAACTTCACGGCTGTACGGGTGGTGAGGAGGACCTGTCGGGGCTCTTTCCAACGAGGCTCCAGCGGACTTGATCTGTCAAAGTTGCGGACCATCACCATGGATCCTGGAACGATTTCGTGCGGTGCCACCTCGGTATTGTCTGGAAATGCGGCGGCAACCTGTGAACGACATGAGTTGAGGGCAGACATCAAGGAAGCTAGGTAATCTGTCAGCATATTACTTGAAACATCGGTAATACTTCGGGGTCTAGGAGTACCCCACATATTTGGGGGGCGGCCGAAAACGACCTCATACGGGGACAGACCTGATCTGGAATGTGCGACCATGCGCATATAAAACAAAGCAACTGGCAGAGCTACTAGCCAGTCCACACCTTTCTCTTTACACACTTTGGCGATACGGATTTTCAGGGTCTGGTTATGTCTCTCTACGAGACCGGCTGCTTCAGGATGGCGTACACAATGAAACTTCCACTGGTACCCTAATAACAGGGAAACGTGCTTCATGAGTTCAGATGAGAATGGCTGGCCGTTGTCAGAATATACGACTCTAGGGAGTCCATAACGGGGGAAGAACTCACGAACCAACTGCTTGGCAGTGGTCGCGGCTGTGTAATCTGGGACTGGATATGCTTCTGTCCACCTGGACAAAGCGCATACAACTACAAGGACATACTTGAAACCTCGACATCGCTCCATCTGAATATAATCCATCTGGAGGACTTCAAAAGGGTGGTCAGGAGGCTGGAATCCACCTTGTTCCACCGGGACACTTTTACCTGGATTAAACTGACAACATATCATACAGGTACGGACTTTCTGCTTGGCTGCAGCTCGTAAATGCTTGTTAAACCAAATGTTCTGGATACTGTCTAACATGGCTTTTTCTCCTAAATGTGCTGGACTATGTGCGGTATTGATAATGACTTGAACCATAGAGTCGGGGAGAAACCATGTGGCTCTACCCTTCGTTAACCATCCTTGATCTGTCTGGACCCCTCCTTGTTCGGACCATTTCTTGATTTCTTCGGGAGTAGCGTGTAACTGTATGTCTATGACATCTTGTGTAGGGTCCTTAACTGTCATACATGTAGCCGGATCTGGAGTATGTGTCTGATTAACTGGAATGTCTGGAGTCTGTGCTGTAAGCTTGGCTGTGCGGTCTGCTAGATCATTACCTTGGGAAATAGTGTCAGTAACTTTCGTATGTGCTTTGCACTTCATGATAGCGATAGATGTCGGTAAATGTATGGCATCTAACAGAGCTTGAATAAGGAGACCATGCTGAATCTTGGTTCCATGAGAAGTCATGAAACCTCTCTCCTGCCAGAGCACTCCGAAGTCGTGTACGACTCCAAATGCGTAACGTGAATCTGTGTAAACATTAACTTTCAAGTTCTTGGCGTGTATACAGGCTTGTGTCAGAGCAACTAGCTCTGCTGCTTGAGCGGACAGGGTATCAATACGGTGTGTTTTAATAACTTCAGTGTCAGTAGTCACTGCATACGCGGCGACTAGTTCTCCTGTACTTGTTCTCATACATGAACCATCCACATAAAGTGTCAGGTCGGGGTCTGGTAACGGAATATCTGTCAGATCTTGTCTTGGCTTTGTCGTAATGTTAACTACTTCCACGCAATCATGTGTGGCTGGATTTGAATTAACTGATGGTAACAGTGTAGCAGGATTCAGGATGTTGCAGCGTCTGATTTCTATGTGTGGCTGGAACAGTGTCAATTCATAACCTGTTAAACGTGCAATTGTCAAGTGCTGAGTTTGTGTTCGGTTTAAAAGAACTTCCACGGAATGTGGAACTTGTACTGTCAAGGTATGTCCTAAGACTATGGAATCACTTTGTCTGATAGCTAGTGCTGTGGCTGCAACTGACTTGAGGCACGCAGGCAGAGCCTGGGCTACAGGATCTAATGTGCTCGAAAAATAAGCACAGGGCTTGTATTGTCCTGCTTGATCTTGTGTGAGAACAGATAATGCTGTACCTTCGCGTTCAGTAACGAAAAGTGTAAAAGACTTACTGTAGTTCGGTGTAGCTAGAACTGGAGCTTGGCATAGGGCTTTCTTTAACTCATTGAAACTAAGTGTATGTTCAGATGTCCAAGGGAGGACAGTCGATACGGCTGCCTCCTGTGTCGTTAACTGTATCAGTGGCTTGGCTAGAAATGCATACTGAGGGATCCATTGTCTGCAGTAAGAAGTAAGGCCAATAAAAGCACGTACCTCCTTCTGGGTCTTGGGCTGGGGAAGACTCGCTATTAACTGGATACGGTCTGGTGTCAACTGCCTACCCCTCTTGGACAGTAAGTGTCCTAAGTATACCACTTGCTGTACACAGAATTGAAGCTTAGAAGGGGACACCTTGTGCCCCATCTCGGCTAGGAAATACAAAACCGTAAGGGATGCTTGCTCGCAAGCACGTTCAGAACGGGCTGTGATCAGGAGATCATCGACATACTGGAGCAGAGCAGTGTCAGTTGGCATGTGAATGTTGTCTAGTTGTCTCTTGAGTGCTTGACTGTAAATACTAGGACTTTCTGTGAAACCTTGAGGAGCTCGTGTGAACATATAGCTCCTTCCATTTAAACAAAATCCGAAAAGGAACTGGCTGTCTGGATGAATAGGGACACTGAAAAATGCGTTCTTGAGGTCTATGACAGTGAAGAACGTGGCTTCGGAATCAATGGCTGTCAATAGGGAAGAGATGTCTGGGACAACTGGGTACTGCGGAATAATACATTTATTAAGCTCTCGTAGGTCAATCACTAATCGATATACTGGGGGTGCATTTGGATCAGTACGTTTCATGACTGGAATGATCGGAGAATTACATACATTGGAGTCAGTTTCTACAACCACTCCTTGAGCCATAAGCTCGTCAATAATTTTGGATAAGGCTGCTACAGCCTCAGGTGGCAATCTGTACTGTCTGATTCGTGGTAACACTACACCTGGCTTGAGAGTCACACGATAGGGTGTGATTTGCATGTAACCTACATCAGTTGGACCTTGCGCCCATAAGTGCTGCGGAACATTAGACAGTCTTGAATCAAAATCTCGTAATACATAGTGACCCTTGAAGTCACGTAGGAACAATCGTATTCCCTCTGGGGAACAGCATATAACTGCACCTAACTCTTTCAGTGTTTTAATGCCTAATAGATTTTCTGGACATGATTTAGTAAGTAACAGATCAGTAGTGCGGGACAATGGACCTACTTCTAGAGTAACTGGCTTTGAAATCTCATTTACGATAGGTTTTCCTGAAAATCCAAGGGAAACATTTCTTGAGCCTGAGAGCGGAGCCCCTGGAACTTCGGCGTGACTAATTGTGGTCCTACTTGCCCCTGTATCAATCAAAAACTTTCTGTCTTTCCCTAATACTTGACTGTGAACATAGGGACCTTCTTGATCTACAGGTATCTCGATGAGAGGCAAGCCTACCTCCCTCTCTAGGCTGTTTCATGAATACTGCTGGTACTCTGGATACTCAGACTGTGCATACTGGTACATCTGCTGTGTAACATGCTGTGTTGCAGCGATAGGCTGCGGAGCTGTAACTGTCTGTGGTGCATTCTGTGACTGAGGAGTCTGTGAAACTTGTCCTGGTCTAGGCGGACGTGGTCTTTCTTTAGTCTTACCAGTAGCTATGTTGTGTTTCAGAACTGCACACTCATTTATAAAATGACCTGGCTGTTTACAATAATTGCAGTTCCCTTTAACGGGAGCTGCAGGATGACTGGCTTGATTCGGACCCCTCTTCTGACTGTCTTGAGGAACAGATTGTGCAACTAGTACTTTCATTTTCGTGTCTTTCATACGTTTTCTCTCGTGTTCTTGTTCTTCTCTGATTCTATTCTGGTGGTATTGAAGCATCTGCAACATCTGGGACGGGGTATTAGCTTGCCAGGTACTTTCGACTTTCAAAACTCGATTTTTAATTTGTGGGCTTGAATTCTCGACTAATTTAGTAACAAAAAGGTGAGGGTATGACTCACTACTTGTCTTGAGGCCACTGTTGATGCTAAAACATTTTTCAAATCTAGAATAAAAATCACTAATATCTTCGTCTTGTTTCTGTTTACAGGCTGAGATTGCATCCCAGTCTTGTTTTCTAGTTGTCAATAATCTGGGTAAAACTTGTATTAATAATTCTGGTAATTCTTTACATTTATCTCCAAGACCGGTACCTGGTACTCGTGCCTTATCTTCAGCTTCTAGAACTGCCCAATCGATCTTTTTCTCTCCCACCTCCCATTCTTTTTCCTTGAGCTTTTCATACACCCCTGCGGGCAGCAGAACCTTTAACATTTTAATTATATCTGGATACGTGTATTCTCCCATACGGAGCATGTCTTTTAATTCTCTATGGAACCCTGCTGGATCTTTGTCATGACAGGGAATTAATTTCTTCATCTCGAGGAGTTCCATCTTTGTAATCGGAGTGTAAACAAACACTCGTTCTAGTTCGCCACCCGTTCCTCTGACTGGGTGGACTTCTCGTAACGGATTCTGTCTCTCCATGTAAAATGGTTTACTTTCTGGGGGTGAGACATGAACAAAATGCGGGTTCAAAAACGTTCTATATTTGTGACGCTGTTCTAGAATGACACTAATTAAATCGGTACCTAAACCTTTCCATCTATACTGGAGTAACTCGTTCAGGACATCATGTAACGGGCCTGGATCAGAGTGCTGACCCTCATACAATGTAATGAGGTGCTGAATCATATACATACCCACCAGTCGTTGTTCGGCTGGGGGCATTTTCAGAAACATTTGTGCCACTATTTCGTCTGGAAAAGTGATAGAATCAGTAATCCATCGGACTGCTGATCGGGCTAGTTCTTGTTCATGCATGGTACTTAACTCACTGTAACCGATTCGTGATTTCAGAATGTGATCGGTAGCTTGAAACACTTGTTCTAGTGAACCTTGTTCTGGTGCTGGGGAATGAAAAATAGACTTGTGTTCTAGGCGTAAATGGCGATCTGGAAATCTAGATTTTCCTACATACGCTATTCTGGCGGGATTCTCGTCGTCTATCTCTTCAGTATCAGAATTACTTTCTTTCTCGCTTACTTGTGCTGCTTTACGTTGTTCGTGTATCTTTATTATTTCTCTACGGATTTTCTTGTACATACTCTCCATAGCACCGACGGTCTTGTGCTTACCCTCGGCTATATTATCACTCCACCTTGTCAGGGTTCTCATTTCAGCCGGATCTTTAGACGGGTAATCTTGTTCTCTTATTAGACAATTGATCAGAAACTTTAATATCATGAGCTGGATCTCGGCTTTCCTTTGAGACATGGCCTCGCTAATGCTTTCTGGATCATCCCCTGTACGGATGAAACGATATATTCTGTCTAGATCTTCTTTCATATTCGGTAAGGTGACTAGATACTCGGCCACCTTTCTTACGCGGAATGAATATAAAACCATATTATCCTCGCCTGGGACTGGATCATAGCCGCATTCGGCAAGGGATTTTCTTATTTCTGCTACAGTCTGATGTCTGGGCGTACGCTGTGACGCTTGTGCATGTAATTCGGCTGTCGTTAAACGCTTGTGTGGCGGCGGGGTTTGAGGAGTACCTCCCCCTGCGGCCCCTAAACTAGAGTCGTCTACTGAGGCTCTTCGTCCTGGCAGAGTGGGAAATGGAAATGCAGGCTGGACTTGTATGGCGGGCTGGACCGGGGGTACCGTAACAGGTACTCCGGTGTCTGGAGGAGCGGGAAGTGCCTGATTTACAGGGACTGGCGGAGCGCGAACAGGATTTGCATATTCTGGGACTGTGTCGTCCAAATAGGACGAAATAAAAATATCAGCTGCGGTCTGTTTGTGACGTAGCTTGGTCGGAACTAATGGTGGCGGGAAATTACTGGATGCCTCTGGGGTCGCTTTTGGCAAGCCCTCGGCAAGGAGAGGATACATACCCCTAATAAGGGCATGCCTCTGTCTGTCTGACTGTTCGGCTCTGACTTGTTCACCTATCTCGATTAGTTCTTTTTCTTGTGCTCGTTCTAAGGATTCTCTACTTAATTCTGACTTTCTGATTTCCTTTTCAGTTCTTTTATGAGCTTCTTTGCGCCATAACTCGATGGCATCTTTCTGTGACTGTCTGGCTTTCTTTTTCCATAATGCTTCTTCTACTCGCATGATGCATTCGGCATCCCATGTACCCGATACGGGCCATCTATACTTTTCTTCTAACTGTTTGGTATACTCTACCCATAAATCTAGATACAATATGGCGCTTATGCCATGCTTCTGATACATAAAATGACCTGGACTGTCCCTAGGCGGAACTGGAACTGCTGCTTCCAGTAGACCCTTTCTGGTTTTTAACTGACGTAATTTCGAAAAGAGCGGCATGACTGAACTATAATCTAGACACAATACAATACACAATGAACACGATACTTATTCCCCATTCATACCACGACATTAAAATACATGAAGAACATTTAAAAATAACAGTTCGAACAGAATACTACCTGGAATACGGGACACAGAATACATGAATTTTCTCGAGAACAGAACTGACTGGAACAGAAACTAGGTGCACTGCTGAAACAGTACGAAACTTACCGGTCTCATAAAGAGACACGTCAGGACCCGCATCCACCGAAGTGGACACTTCGTTTGTGGGTCTGTGTACCACCAACCCACGGACCAGAGTCAATTAAATTGACCCTGTCTAGATACTACCCCAGTAACGGTACTCACCGGGCAGCAAGAACGGAAGGCCTCAGACTGGACTGGACTGCCTCGACGTCGGACGGACGAACTTCGGACTTCTGTTACGGGTGGGCCTCCGGATACCTCGGACCTTGAACTCTCGGCTTGGGCTTTGGTCGGGACTCGCCGCGTTCCTCCACCGTCTCGTCTGGATGCTGGACCGCCTCCTCCGTCTCCTCCGTGGGCCTGAGGGATACTTGAAGCAGAAATATCTGCCGGTGCGCAGAAGAGTTCCGTCACGACTGCAGAGGGTCAGGGGGTCGGCGTGGCTTCACCGACGCGTGGGGAAAGGGCAAGTCCCTGTTCGGGCGCCATTATGTGGTAAATAAATAAATAATACCCTATTTTTGAATGTATAAATGAATAACAGATAGCTCAATAAATAAGAGTCAAGATTCGAGGTAGTAGGAGTTTCGCAGGTTTATTACAGCATAAAGGACAGGAACAGGACAACCTGCATAGGAATAGGATGGCAGGGCCCAGCAGCTGCTGGGGCTGGATCTGGGATGAGCGCGCTAGCATTTAATAACAATACACAAACATATATAGTAAAACAGTTGCATTACAGTACATATGATAGGCGGAGCAGTGGGTGGAGCAAAGGGTGTGACGCGTAGCAGTCGCGAAAGATAAGGGTGAAAAGAGGTGTAACAGGGCGTATACATAGACATGTGATGCAAACGTAACAGAATATGTCATGAATGGGGCGGAAACCATGGAGGGGGCTACCTGAGGAGCCGGGACCTCTAACCTGATGGTGCGCGCAAACTAGCAATGACGTATCACTAGGAGAAGCTGGGGGCTATGAACTCTGTGCTAGGAGCAGAGACTGAAGTCTGGAGAGTCAGGGCGACATGTACCTAAACAGTATCTAGTATCTGATGTTTAGAGAACATGTTGATATAAACTAGAAGTTAGGAGGGGAAAGGCTGACTTGATTCTAAGACTGGACCATGCATTATTCTACATGTAGTACGTGATGAAGAATATTAAATGACCATTAATACAGTATTTCTCTAACGTGGAGACGTGAAGGCTAGACAATGACGGAAACTATTGATGCGATTCAGTAGCTTAGGAATGCAGAGAAGGAGGACTGAACTGATAACTGGAACTATAACATACTTTTGGCAGACTCAGAGGCAGAGCCAGGCTGGACCGGGCACTGCAAGGCAGGAAGTAAGTGAAGGGTCGAGGATACAGGTGGGGGCTGTATCGCTCCTCAGCGAGGTTCAGGAGACAGGAGCTGAATCTGGTGTCCAGGCCCTTTTGAGGCCTAGAAACGGGGACTTTACAATGGAATAACGCGCACACTGAGAAACGTGGCAACGTAGCTTTACATAGGCCTGATATTCGTAGTATTCACGAGGACTGGAAACTGGCATATTAGAGGTGGACACAACTATAATTGCGTCATTAATCGAACATGGGGAATGCATATGCATATTTAATCATGCACACATAACATATGATGGATGACACGTAGGGACACAGAACATGGCAAAATTTACTTTTCCACAAAACAGTAATTCATATGGAGTGATTCCACCCAGAGAATTTCTTGGCAGATTATTAAGACTAAGTTGGACACTTATTAGATGTTTGACCCACCTACCACCCGAACCGAATACCTTAGCTGTTACGTATTGCTTTAGGTCACGTTTTTTTCTTTCCACTACCGCATTACCCTCAGGATGGAAGAGACTAGAATACCGCAATGCAACTCCCAAGCTAGCCATGGCCTCTTTGTAAGCTCGAGAGCTAAACGCAGGACCCTGGTCAGAATGTAGCGTGCCCATTGCGTATGTGCCGATAAAGACCCGCAGATCCTTTATAACAGTTCTGGCGTCACCCGAGCGCTGGGGCCACATCCAAATAAATCTTGTCCTAGTAGTAGTGGGACCGCATATGTCCATGGTGACGTCTGCGTGTAGATAGTCTAATGCTATCTAACAATGGTGTCTGAACTGGGCTGCCTATACAGTAGTCAGGTTCCTGGTGGTTTTCGAAGCTATGATCTTTGTAACAGGTGTCACAGTTAATTCCGAATTTGTAAACTTCGACGCTCATTCCCTGCCACCAGTACATCTCTTCTAATTCTATTAGAGATTCGAAGGTCCCTCAATGTCTCTGGCCCTCTCCCATATGTGCTTTTTGAACCAAAGCACCTCTCCTGTACCTGTTTGGAATTGCTCGGTCCCCCACTCCAGGGATTCGAGCAAAAGGAACTGTATACGTGAGTGGATAGTTTAGAGGTAACGCTGAATAGTTGCCTTGCATTGAGGCTTTTACTGCTAGTAACGTTTCACAGTCTATTACTTTTTTCGAGCGAGCGATTGTAGCTACGGAAGCCATTTGCACAGCTGCCTTTGCAGCTTTATCAGCCAATGAATTCCCTGCAACGTGAACGCCATCACGCTGATGACTCAGTGTATTTATCACGTGAGTCTTTTGTAGTTCTTTCTGTAATAGAACTACTTGTTCCCAAAGCATTTTATGCTTAATTGTGCCATCTTTTGCATTTTTGAAACCGTTTCAAACCCAGTTCTGCAGTGCTCGTAAGATTCAACGCAGAAGTACGAATCGCACACTAGGATTGTGGGGAATTCGTGATCAGTATTTTCAAGCGCCATCTTGAAAGCCTGTAGTTCAGCTCACTGAGCTGAACAGTCTCCGAGTGATTGAGTTTTAGAGACCATAGGTCGAAATATGCCTTGGCGCCAGCGACCTTTAACAATCGCGCACGCAGCACTATAGGCTTCTTTACCCCCAATTGCAGGCTATGCTGATCCGTCTGTATAGATTATACATCCGTAATGTTCTAGAGGCAGAATTTCGGTCGGCAGAGGACATTCATGTTCGTATTGTAGGAATTCTTGAGTCTTCAAGTAAGGGTCAAATACGTATTCACGGTTGTTGCAGCAAGAGAATTAACCCATTGTATCCATCTCGGATGTGAAGCCTTAGCATTGAGAATGCTTGCTTTCGTCACTGCCTCTAAGGTAGGTACAGGTGTAACGATCATTATGCGTTTACCCTGCGCGAGAGCTCTTTTGCTACTGCAGTTTGAACCGCTGTCAGAACTTTTTCTGTAGAATTGAATTTCATTTCCGCTTGTGTGTACAAGGGTGATTTGTATGCTATTGGTACCTTTTCACCTTCATTAAAGGTCAGGTTTGTGAATCTGCATCTCCCTGGGATGATTCGGATCACAAGATTGCGCGTATTATCACGGGTTTCTAGCTGTGTTTTTGCTAACATGTCTGTTTGCACTGACCGCAAAATTTCTGTATGGTTTTGAGTCCAATTTGTTGGTTTGAAATCAGGTTTGATTAGTTCGTAGAGAGGTTTAACCTTTTCTGCGTAATTTAAAACATAAGTTCTTCCGAAATTCAGGAAACCTAGAATTGATTTTAAGTTTTTCAGCGTTTTCGGAGGTTGGAGCAGCGCACATTTCTCTAGGAAGTTTGCTGCCAGGCTCTTGCCTTCACTTGATAACTCGTATCCTAAGAATAGGACGTTGAGGTGGGCAATTCGTGATTTCTTAAAATTGAATTTATACCCTTCTGAAGCGAACCCAAGTATTATGGTGTTCACTCTTTTCAAGTGCATGTCCAAATCATCGTCTGTAACATAGAGGTCATAGACATAAGATAATGCCTCATCATCGTACATATGTAGTAACTGTTACTCTGGCTGAAAATAACCCTGGACTATTCTTGAATCCCTGGGGGAGACAGCAAAATTGTCGCTGTGTCCCTATGATTGAGAAAGCGGTCAAGTGCCTGCTTTCAGGTGCAATGTTTTGACAGAAGAACCCATTTGAAATATCTAACGTGGTTTTTATATTTTTTACGCACTATGTTATTCATCAGTGCGGCACTGTGTGCATTTTGTACTGCAAAAGGTTTGCAACAAGAGTTTAAGTGTCTGTAGTCCAAAACTAGACGATATGTATTGTCTGGTTTGGAGACAGGAAACAAAGGATTGTTCATTGATGAGGTGCATGTTTCAATCACCCCTTGGTATTCCAGTTGATCTAAGATCTCCCGGACTTGTTTTTTAGCTTCTTGCTTAACTGGATACTGCCTTTGTGCAGTAGGTTGATTTTTTAACTGGATTTTATGATGAGGAGAATCTTTATCCCATCCTACTTGATTTATGTATAATGCTGGAGCCTGGGCTACAGTCCATTTTCTGGCATAGGTGTATTTTTTATGAATTGGAATGGGATTAGAGAAGGCTGGCATAATTATCTCTTCGCCATGTGGGCACTCCTTGACAAATTCAGGTGGCCAGTCTTGTTCAGCTAGAAGAATGTCATAACCCCTTAGATAGCTTCTCCCAAAAGAGTGCTTTTATTTTCCTAGTTATGTCCCCCTCCATCCGGAGTATTACTTCATATAACTTGTGGGGTACACTAACCCTGGTGTCGGCAGTTTCAACTTGAATGCATTCATTCAAGTCCACTGTCTCCAGATGATACTTCAGGATCTTGCGAACTATGGTTACTTCTGCTGCGCTGTCTAGCATTGTCTGGGCCCATTCCCCGTTCTTGAGTTGTGTCCTCAAGATCCTCGGCATTTGTGATCTTAACACTTGCTACCTTCTTCTTGGTGAATTGAGTTCTTATTTTTTGGAACGTGCTGTTCGTCTTTGGACTTCACACGTTCTTCTTTTTGTTCTGATAGTCCTCTTTTTTTCTGATTTCTGCGAGGAAGTCTGAAAGGTACGAGAGGACTGTGTATCAGTATCTTGATATATATCAGGTTTTCTTAAGTTATCCCTATTTCTGAGGTTGTACCTCTTTTCAGAGGGCTCCCGTTGGGGAGACCTACCTCCCCGTTGGGGAGATCTTCCTCGACTGGGAATGCTTCTATTTAGGAAGTTATTGGTTTAGTGTTTTCCCACTTCTTTTTAGGAGTAGTGAGATTATTTTTAATACAAAAAAAAAAAAAAATCAGGATTTTCTGTTAGTTGTGGTTTTAATGGTTTTCCACTCAAACTATCTCTACCTAGTTCTTCATAGGATTTTTCAATAATTCTGGCAAGCTCATATGGTTGCTCAGTAATATCAGTTTCTTTTAGCTTTTGGCGGATTGCAACAGATGCTGCTTCACCTTTAATGTTAGCTAATAGTATAGCAGAGACTGGTTTGAAGTCTTTCAATAATTTCATACCAAGATTTAAGGACGGTTCTGGACCGTATTCATTTTGAATCTGTCTTAGAACATCTGGTATTACCGCCATAGACAGGACACCATGTGTTTTTGTGTAGATTGAAGCAAAGACTGTACCCCAAGTGTCGCAATCCTCTACGTGTGGAGCAATCCCCATTGGTAAACAGATTGTCAGAATTCTGTGTTTCTTATGAGGTGTACTATCAGGAAATACTGTCTCAATTTGAGTAATTTTTTGAGCTAACCAGAACGGAATTGGTTCCCTTTTTGCTGGTAATTTACCAATGGCTGATTGTATAGTCTGTGGTGTGATTTTGTTTGTGTTCCCCTGGTAAGGGGTGTGCTGTGGAATCCTCACAGTAGGTTGGATTGTTAAGGTTTGCATGACATATTGAACCAATTGTCTATGTATTTTAATTAACTGTTTTAGCTGTACTAACAGTTCTGGACCGGTCATATTTTGAATGTCAGGATGTGGTGTATAGCTGGCTAGTGTTGCTCCTGGTCTCCCTAGTGAACCAAGCCTGGTTATGTGATTTTGATGTTGTAGGGCGCCTTTAAACCAGAGCTGATGCTCTTGGTAAGTTAATGGAATTTCAACGTCCTCGTGAGGAACGTATTCCGTTGGAGGTTCCTTTACTTTGTAGTAGAGAAACTCGTGTGTTCCTGCATCTGCTGGAGGAAACTGAATCCATGAATAGAATACTTCTGTCTGCCGATATTCATGTGCCTCTATAACAAAGATTATTTTACCACATCTCGATGATACTCCATTTTTTATGAGTTTATAAGTTATAGTTTTTCTTACATTTACCGGATGATTTCATCATCCGGGTCATTCTGTAGGAGATTTCTGTCATCTAAAGCTGCTTGAGCTTCTGCTGCAACTCTTTCTAATTCATCGTCAATATCCGTCATTTTTGTTGACTGGAAGTGTTGCAGAGCAAGTTTCAAGGAAACGAAGATTAGGTGCACAATATTTTTGAACACTATCCTTTGACGTTGAATAAACCAAAAACTAATACATAGGATTTTTGTCCTACTCCGTTTTGGCGGATATTATCCTTTAACCCACTCCAGACGTCTTTTGGCGTTTTTACGGGAAAAAGGGGTCTGTGTGAAAAGCACGACTGAGTTACTCTAGTATCTAGCGGTAAATTATCGCCTTACCAAACGTTGGGCGCCATGTAGTGTAGTTTCTATATTCCCAATAGGCTCCGCGCATTGGAATAATACATCCTGTAGCTTAGACGTAGGACTGAGGTAGACTAGATCTCTACCGAATATATTAGACTTAATTGTGAGTGTCAGATAGCTCAGAGGTCACTAGAAACTTTCTCGAATTCACAAGAAGGAATTAGTTTCTGACAACCGCATAAACATGACAACTTTGTTTCCCAAGAATAAGAAATCAATCTCTAGAGTCGCGGAAACAATAGATAGCTATTTTACTCAGTCAATCGTGCATGCTTCGTTTCACCAGAGGTGCTGAGAAAATAGAGAGACGGGCGTTTTCAATAAAAGTATTTATTGAACAGTCTTCTTTCTCAAGCATAGGAAATGTACTGCTACATCATAATACTGGTTATAAAGTACAAGGCATATAATACAATAAGTATTATAAAGTAGTACTGTAAAAGCATGGTATGGTTTCTAAGCCCTATAAAATTACATAATAAATAAAATACATAGTGATAAATAATGACTAAAAGTACTCAACTGGTGCTTATAAAATACGCCTACCCCGATGTACCTAACCTAAGTCTAGTACAAGGGAAGAAGTAAGTGAGGTGTAGCTTAAGTTTTAGTATTCTTAGCCAAGAATCTATTCCAAGAATTCTCTAAGGGTCTAATCAGCTCTGTACCTTGGTTTTAGAATGGAGGTCTTGTATTTCTCTCTCAGGACTCGATATCCCAACAACCCGCAAGGGTAGCCTGGAAACACTGGAGCTGAATTTCTGGGCAGGAGAAAAGACAGCATCTCTCAGTGCGTCAGCTGGAGGGTAGGCTTCCTTCGGCACTTGCTGCTGCAGGGCGCGTCGGGCAAGTAGATAGTCAAACTGCTCCAAAGCACTGTGTTTTTGTCTGGGCGGGTTTCTCCAAGAAATCGTTGTTGATTCTCGGAACTTAGTGGAAGTAGCCATGCCGTATTTGGGCTGCATAGGCTCAGTCTAAATATGGTAATGATTTCTATGCCTATATAAGGATCGGGTAATTTATACCTATATATGTGCATGAATCGGGAAAATTACACTAGGGTCCTAGATTCCTACACAACAGGCCTTGATGCAGAGAACGACCTACCAAGAGAAGGTCAGTTTGTGCATGGCCCAACCTTTTTTGGCACCCACGTAGCCAACAAAGAGCTGGTCATCCACCCGGAACTGTTGTGTGCAGCTCAGGTAGAAGGAGCGCGCACGTTTTGGGTCCAGACGGTGGAGCCTCTCTTCCTCTCTGGAAGGATGCGGAAAGAAGGTGGGCAAGGTAATGGTCTTCCCGATGTGGAAGGGCGTGACAACCTTCGGCAAGAAAGGAGGACAGTTCCTTAGAACCGCCTTGACCGGATTAACAGAAAGGAAAGGAGGTTTAGAAGAAAGAGCATGGAGCTTACTCACTCTTCTGGCAGAGGTGATAGCAATCAGGAAAGCAGTCTTCAAGGTGAGAAGACGCAGAGGACAGTTATGAAGGGGCTCATAGGGAGCGCATATCAGATAGGTCAAGACAAGGTTTAAGTCCCATTGAGGCATGATGAACGGCATAGGAGGAAAAGTGTGCGCAATGCCTTTCAAAAGACTGTTAACAACCGGGGACCTAAAAAAGAGAAGGTTGATCTGGAAGCCGTAGAAAGGCGGAGATGGCAGAAAGATAACCTTTGATAGTGCCCAGAGCAGAGCTCTGCCGGGCCAAGGAAAAAAGGAACAGAAGAATTTCAGAAAGAGGGGCAGAAAGGGGATCCAAAGACTTGGCTGTGCACCATGCCACAAACTTGATCCACCTGCAGGCGTATATCATTTTCGTGGAGGGACGCCTTGCTGCCAGAATGACATCACAGACTTCGGGAGGAAGATCGAAAGCTGTCAACTGTCGCTGCTCAATCTCCACGCATGGAGGTGGAGACTGGACAGGTTCGGGTGGAGGAAAGTCCCCTGCTGCTGCGACAGAAGATCCTCCCGAAGAGGCAGCCAGATGGGGGATCAATCGCCATGCTGAGTAGCTCGGGATACCTATATCTTCGTGCCCAATCTAGAGTCACAAGGATGACTTTGGCCCGGTCGCGCCGAATCTTCTTCAGCACTCTGGGCAGAAATGGTATAGGCGGAAAGGCGTACAAGAGACCGCAGATCCACTCGTGAACAGAGTCACTGAGCGAGTGCCGCCTCGGAAATTCCAACGTGCAGAACTGACGACATTGAGCGTTCTCTTCGGTGGCAAATAGATCTAACCAAGGCTCTCCCCACTGCAGAAAGAGACCTTGCGCCACGTCCGAATTCAGAAGCCATCAGTGATCCATCAAGCACCAGCGGCTGAGTTCGTCCGCCCTGGCGTTCAGAGAACCTGCCAGGTAATGCCTTGATGTTCCAGCCATGTCCAGAGGCGCAGAGCCTCTTAACATAGGGTCCAGGCCCCACCCTGCCCTGTTTGTTGCAATACCACATGGCGGTGGTGTTGTCCATTAACACCTGCACTACACTTCCCCGGACAGAGGGAAGGAATGCCTTCAGTGCAAGTCGGATCGCTCGAAGCTCCAAAAGGTTGATATGGAATCGGGACTCCACCGGAGACCAGAGGCCTCTGATCTCCGCCTCCCCCAAGTGGCCACCCCATCCCAGGAGGGACACGTTAGTCACCACTGTGTGCTCCGGTTGGGGATCTGCCATTGACCCAATAACGATTCGTGAGCCACCACTGCAATTGTTGTGCAGTGTCCTCCGTGATCTGGACATGATCGGACAGGTTGCCCCGGTGCTGTGCCCACTGGAACTTCAGGTCCCACTGCAGAGCCCGCATATGCCAACTGGCATGTGGTACTAGTAGGATGCAGGAGGCCATCAGGCCCAGAAGCCGAAGAATCATCCTGCCCGAAACCCGGGATAGAGGCTGAAAAATCAGTATCATAGCCTGAATATCCTGGACTCGCTGTTCGGGAGGATAAACCCAGATCCGCGTCGAATCCATAACCGCTCTGATGAAGGGGAGCTTTTGAGAGGGACTCCGGTGCGACTTCGGCGCGTTGATGGAGGACCCCAGCAAATGCAGGAGGTCGGCCGTAGTCTGGAAGTGGGTGACAAGTGCCTGGGGTGAGCCCTGCCCCGACCTGCGCAGAGGAGCTGCGACCACCGCTATCACTTTAGTGAACACCCGAGGTTCACTGGAAAGGGCGAAGGGGAGCACGGCAAACTGAAAATGCTCCCAGGCTACCTTGAACCGTAGGTAACGTTGGTGGGCCAGCAATACGGGGATGTGAAAATAAGCGTCCTGCAAGTCCAACGCTACCATCCAGTCTCCGGGGTCGAGGACAGCCAGAACCTGAGCCAAAGTCAGCATCTTGAATTTCTCCTTCCGGAGGAGGCGATTAACGTTCCGAAGGTCCAAGATGGGGCACAGCCCCCCTTGTCTTTCTTCAGGACCAGAAAGTAGTGGGAATAACAACCACTTCCTACTTCCGACCCAGGAACGCAGTTGATGGCCCCCTTAGCCAAGTGGGCCGTGACCTCCTGCTAGAGAAGCACCAAGTGATTCCCGACCTGTGGTGGCATGGCTGGAGGGAAGGACTGAAAGGGAAGGTAATAACCCCCGCAGATGATCTGCAACACCCACTTGTCCGATGTAATATTGCGCTAGTGGGGGAGGTGGTGGCAGATCCTGCCATCCAACGGTGTGGGGTGCTCCACAAAGCTCGGATTAGGAAGGTTTGGAGGTAGAAGCAGAGGGGGGGCGGAAGTGGACTGACACCCACGCTGATTTTTAGACCCACCTCTGCGGAAGCCGCGTCTGCTGCTGCGCGGAGGCTGGTTCTGCGCAGGCTTGCTGAAGGAACGCGTCTGAGAGCCCCTGCCATGTCCACGAAAGCAACGAAAACCAAGGAGTGGCCGGGCTCTTTGTAGACATACCCAAGGACTTGGCCGTGGCCCTAGAGTCCTTAAAACGCTCCAGTGCACTGTCGGACTGATCGCCAAATAGGCGAGTGCCATCAAAGGACATGTCCATGACTGAACTCTGCATATCGGGCGAGAATCCAGTAGAACGTAACCAGGCCTGGCGATGCAGCGCCACAGTCGTAGAAATCAACGTGCCCAACGAGGCAACGGTGTCCAAACCACACCGAATAGTGAACTTTGCTGCATCCTTACCCTTAGCAACCGCTTGTGAAAGAACAGCCTGAACTTCCGCAGGACACTGAGGCAATACCCGAGCCACGGTATCCAACACCGCGTGCCAATAGCGCCTAATAAGCAGGCGGTGTTCACCGACCGAAGCCTCAAGCTGGCCGAGGAGAACAACTGCTTACCGAACTGTTCCAGCTTCTTAAGAGTCCTCATCCGGCAGAGCCGTAGGAAAAGCACTCTGCGACGTCGAGCCTTGGATAACCAGACTCCCAGGCGTCGTATGGATGGTGAGGAAGGCATGGCCACCAGGCACCGGGCGGTGACGCCTGGCAACATGCTTATCCACAGGGGTCCCTGTGGCTGGCCATGACCAAGTACCCAGCAGGATGTCGGTGAGGCCGTCACTGAAGGGAAGCAGCGGCTCCGACGAGGTAGACGCCATCTGGAGTACTTCGGTGAGGTTAGTCTTGAGGGCCACCTTAGGGTCTAGGTTGAGGACCACAGCAGGCCGACGGAGCACCATCGTGTAGGAAGCGCCCTCCTCCATAGTGGGCGGAGGAGAGGCGAGGCAAACCAAACCCCGGGTCAGAGACATCGAGGTCACCTGCGTCCTCCAAATTGTCCACCCAGTCCTGCTCGGAGTCACACTGACGGGCAAGAGGGTCCTCGGACCCCTCCCAATCATCCTCCACCTCCGTTCCCGGAGGAGCCGTCCACGGCGGCGGAGCCGGAGGAGGGATTAACGGCGTCAGAAACTGCGCCGTCTCCCAAAGCAGATACAAGGTAGGAATGAAATGGTCTTGGATCCGGGGCAAGGGTGGGACGGCGGTGCTAGGGCCGGAGCCCGCAGTGCTGGACCCCATGGTGCCGAGGCCGGAGCCAACGGCATAGGATCCTGTGGCACCGAAGCTGAATCTGCCGCCGGCGCCGACAGCCCAACAGGATCTGGACACGGGACCGCAGGGTACGAAGGCGCACCGGCAGGAGCCTGAGGCCTAAAAAGGTGGTCCATGGTGGCAAGAAACTCTTGCACCTGTTCAGAAGTCACCGACAGACCCAGGAAAGGTGGGTAGAGCGCGGGACTCCCAGGCTCCAAGGGAGCCGCAGGGGCAGAACCCATGTCCCCCTCGTCCGCATCCGAGGACCGACGGGGGGGACTTCTGATAGCGAACTCGCTTCTTCTGCTTCTTTTTATGTTGTTCTTACCGGAATCCGAGGGCGAAGACGTGAAGCCCGAGGAGTGATGACTGCGGCCCCGCGAGCGGTCCCGGGAACAGTCCCTGGACTCGGAGCGGCGTCAGGACGAGTGCCGGATCTCCAGTAGTTTCCTGCGCAACTCCCACAAGGCCTTCGGGGTCATAGCCCGACAGTCCCGGGAGACGTGGTCGGTCTCCGTGCAGTAGAGTCAAACATCATGGAGGGTCAGCCACCGACATATTGCGACGGCAGGCCCCACAGGACTTAAAGCCAGGCATCCCTACGTGCACCAGGAGAAAAAAGGAGAGACAAAAATCTCAAAAGAGTAGTCAAAAAGTGATTAACGTACGTGCTCTATCCGAATCTGCGCTTGCTGGCACGGAAAAAGAAAGTACTGACATCAGCGCGCATGGCTCGCGCCCAAGTAGTCTCCGTGACGTCATCTCAGCGCATACGACCCCAGCGACGGACGCTGAGGCGCGGGACACCTACTGACACGCAGGGGTACTGCTAGCAAAACTTTCCGGATCCAGTCGGACGCCTGGGGATATTCTAAGGGAAGGAATCTATCACTAACGTGTCTTTCAGATAGTGTAGTATGCCTCAGGCGGTGAGAACCCTGCTCCTGGATTGGAGATGGTATGGAAGGAAGGGGTCCTAGACAAAACCAAATGATTCAAACTATTCAAATATATGTTCAATAAATTCAAAGAGCAAAACTATTGAATGCAAAAAAGTTTAATTCAGATTTGCATATACATCCTATTTAATGGTTGAATTTCATATAGCACTCAATTATATACATTATCATAAATGTACGTGCCCACATTCACAACGGGAGGGGGTGAAGTGAGGGAAGTGTCAGGGATAAGGTAGGGTATTCTGTTTCATACAGTGACAACAAGTCTTATTCTCAATTTGAAAACTGTGTAAACGTGGTCCCTTAACCCCTTAAGTGCTGCCGTCGGCCAACGGTCGTCACGGGCACTACCTCCCCAGTGCTGCGTGCGACCGCTGGACGTCCAGTTCAGCACCGGATAATGGACAGCGCAGCACTGGGGAGGTTTGTTTACTAGCTCCCAAGTGGTTAAGCCAAAGGCCACATTAGAGGTATTTATAATCCTGATAGTCGGATTATATATATAATATTTATACATTTATTTATTTATTTAATTACGCCAATGTTCGTGCATATTAGAGCAAGGAGACTACAACTATTAAGAAGAAACTTGACAAACTAGCCAGAGATCTCAAGTTCTATGATAAAAAGAAGATTTATCCCTACGTATCAGACGATAACTTCCGACAGGACCAACAGGGTCGCTTCACCAATCGGGGCTACAGAGGAGGTAGATCGAGAGGACAATTCACTACGTTTTCCGACTCATCTTATAGTTCAGGAGAAGACTCCTAACAAGCAGGCACCAGCAACTCCTACGGCTACCAGGATACATACCGTCCACTATACCAACCAAATTCTTTTTTAGAACAGGGTACATGGAGACCGCCCCGGGGACGAGGCAACAACTGGAACCGTGGAACAGGACGGGGTCAGCAAGGCCCCCCAATACAGTGGGACAACGATGGAGGCAGAGGTCGGGGAATGAAACAGGTCCGATTTCCACCAGAGGAACACGGCGAACGCTCGACCAGGCGCAAGAATTACAGATGGTAAAACCTACAGACACACCAATTATCAACCTGTCATCACAGGATTTCAATGAAGATGAGCTCAGGATCTTGAGTAAGGGCTTATCTTTTGTCCCTACAACTCCTCCAAACTGTTTCAACACACTAATGGAACTTTCCAAATTTTTCCGTAAAATAAGATTGCGATTCTTTTTCAAGAACAGACCACCACCTAAGACTATATCTGTAACCGGTTTCAAGGTACCTTCTACATTTGTACCCCCGTCTAACACAATGAGCCATCGAATACTGGCATATGAGAGTATCATTACGGAGGAGGTCAAGACAATCTTGAGTGAGAAGACCTATGTGAAGTATAATATTCGCAAGACGGAAAGAACAGCGCTGGACACCCTTAAATCCAAACACGACGTTGTGGTGAAGCCAGCTGATAAAGGTGGGGCCATCATAATACAAGATGTTTCCAAATACAAGGAAGAAATCTGGCGTCAACTGAATGATGGTATTAGTTACAAAAGACTATCATCTGACCCCACGAGAGACTTGGCTGTTGAAATCCAGAGGGTGACACACGAAGGTGTCCAACAAGGTTTCCTCACGGATCATGAATACCAGTATCTTAATCAGAGCCATCCCCGCATACCAACTATATATACCTTACCCAAGGTGCATAAAGATATACACAATCCCCCGGGACGACCCATCGTCTCCGGATGTGGGTCCATCCTTGAGCCTTTATGCCGATACGTGGATTTCTTTTTAAAACCATTAGCGGAAGCCACTCCCACATATCTAAGAGACACTACGCATACCATTACTTTGGTAGATGGCAAACCGTTTAATCCGGATGAGGAACTTTTAGTAACTTGCGACATTGTGTCGCTGTATACAAGCATTCCTCAAGAGGAGGCTCTAATGGTGGCCACTGCAGCACTTGACGGTCGGGTAGCACCTGTACAAGTACCTACTTCATTTATAATTCTTCTATTGAAGATCGCCATGATGAGAAACTTCTTCATGTTTCAGAATGTATTCTATCTGCAAACGAAGGGCGTGGCAATGGGGGCAGCCTTTGCCCCTGATTTGGCGATTCTGTTTATGGCCTTTTTTGAAAAGACTTTTGTCATTTGTGACCACAACCCTTTTCGGCATCAAATACAACTTTGGGTCCGTTATATCGGTGATGTGCTGCTAATATGGAAGGGAGATGAAAAGGAACTCAAGCATTTTCATTCATGGCTGAATCTAAAATCATCTGACATCCAATTTACGATGCAATCCAGCAACAAGAAGATTGATTTCCTTGACATCACGCTAGTAGCAGAGGAGGGCACTCTATATACTACGCTATTCAGGAAACCTGCTGAACGGAATTCTTTGTTGCAGTACTCTAGCCATCACCCACGAAGCCTTCGAGACAATTTGCCCTTCGGGTCCGAAGGAACTGCAGTAAAAAGTAAGACTACATGCTACAATCTGACATCATGATGGAACGTCTTATAGAGAGAGGCTATCCTAAACGTTTAATCAAACGCTCCAGGAAGAGAGCATGGTTTTGTCATCGTGAAACACTTTTGGAACCCTCCTCACGTAATCGCCATTCAGAAGAACGTTTTATCTGTGTAACAACTTTCTCAACGAAGAGCCATTCCATCAAAAAGGCGATAAACATTGGGGTCTGATCGCGAATGATCTGGAGATTAAAAATGTACCCTTGCACGCCTTCAAAAAGGCCAGGAATGTGAGAGACTATGTAGTTTCATCGTTCTTGGAGTGTCCACCAGAACCTACCTTGGCATCTTGCTGGAAACAACCACCTGTAGTCGGACATTTTCGATGTGGGAATTGTAAAGCTTGCCCTTCAACTATTCAATCTAAAGAATTTATCTTCAAAAATCACCGACATACATATAAAAGCCATACCAATTGCAACACCAAGAATGTGATCTATGACATAATTTGCCCATGCGATCTCATTTATGTAGGCCAAACACAAAAGCGCGTAAAAGCACGATTTCTTTCCCATTGCAGCCGAATCAGATGTAAGGTACCAGGGGCACCCCTGGTTGAACATTGTTCTAGACAAAACCATCAGCCTGAATCATTAAAATGGGTGGTGTTGGAACACGTCACATTAGGCCCAAGGGGTGGGGATCTACCCAGCATTCTAAATATCAGAGAGCTAAAATGGATGCATATCTTCAACTCTGTAGCTGATGGTCTTAATGAATCTGAGAACAGTTTTGTGCAACTAGCCTGTCTCTGATTTTCTTTTTCCAGGATCATGTGTTGTACCATGTGCATTTGTTAGAATCACATAATGAGTATAATTGACTGAATGTTATCGGGTTTGGTTTCAAAATATGACTACAAATGGGCTGTCGGAGTTTTCACTATCCTATGAGATAAGTGCACTCTACTCTGTAGATAGAATGTTTTGATAACATACCGGAGAAACGTTTAGAAATATAACTCAATAGGAATGTAAATTGTTCTGTATTCTCAATGTTATTTTTATTTTTATTTTTCCAAAACTTATTTCATTTAATTAGAGTCTACACTATCCTATGTGATAAGTGCACTCTACACACAGGGGCCAAGAGAAAAAATATATGAATGTATAATGCATAATGTGTCCTAATAGACCAAAACGCATGATTTTATCTTGTGGGGCTGATTTGTGCTAAATACCAGTCTAAGTTTAATATGGCAAGGTTTGTTGAACTTGGCTCCTTAAAAGCAACGAAACAAGTATCCCATAAATGAGGTTGACCTATAATTGATTTCTGTATTGTTGTGAGCTCCCTATATTATTTGTGTATTGCCAATGAATCACCCGTTTTTTTCTGAAATAACACAAGAACTTCGAGTAGAATAGTGTCACCAACTCATATAATCTCGAATATTTTTACATTTGGTGAAGCCATGAACACAAGAACTTCGAGTAGAATAATGTCACCAACTCATATAATCTCTTGAATATTTTTACATTTGGTGAAGCCATGAATATCGCGCTTATCACTAAAAACATCGGACGGGCGGCAGTTTTTTCGATCTCCATGATCCCCAGTAGATGCCCCGCCCCCTTTTCCACTAACCAGGAAGTCGATGTGTACACGCTAACGGTGGCTGAACGGACAGCATCGGGAGCACGTTGGATTGATTCTGGAGGGGTTCTAAATATTTTTCCAGGTAACTGGCTCATCCCGCTTCCTTGGTTTTACCGATTTCAGGACCATAGTTAAACTACAACTCGGGTTGTCTTACTGTCTTTCAGGAGGTTGTACGAATCACTACATATGCGGTCTACCTCCAGACGAGTCCTCATCTGTGGGGGTAAGATTCACAACCTAGTCGCCCCGTTCATTAACTAGTTGTAAGCACGAATAACTTTAAAGGCGTTTTTCTTATGTTTTCAGGCCAAACACATACAAACCAATTACCATAAAACCGATGCTCCTATAAATTTCGGTCCATGTGAGGTAATCGACAAATTTATGTTTGTTTGGTGTGTTTTTTCCAACATGTGCCTAGGCAGTGGTTTCATTCATTCAAAATTTGTTTTTTCTATGTCCCCACTTAGGTGGCTTATAATATACTCTGGCCATAGTAATAAAAAGGTTCAGAACAAATCGAGGTGCACGATCTCATAGAATCCATTTTCCTGCCAATTGAATGAAATATAGTGGTAAGCCGTACCTAATGCACTATCCCGGATGTTCATAGTAATAGAAATATATATATATTTTTTTTTTTTTGCCTCAATATAAAGTTCGTCCTCTCAATTTAAGGTGACCTAATCCGCAATTCCTGCAGAATCTTTACTGCATGGCCAAGACGCTCCAAGAACCCTCAGAAATTAGAGAGAAATTTCAAGCCACGTTTAGAGGTATTTATAATCCTGATAGAGTCGGATTATATATATAATATTTATACATTCATTTATTTATTTAATTATGCCAATGTTCGTGCATATTAGAGCAAGGCTTTTCCAACTTGAGACGAGAAAGGATGCCGATATCGGGAGTTTTAGATACGATTTATCATGTATTTGACCAGATGGCGTTATTTTGAGATATTTCTTACCTTCTGGGTGTACACTGACTAGGTGGTGCTGACCAGACAAGCATATTTCTGTAATTTGTAATGAGGTTATAAACTGGTAATCCCTCCTCTTTCTCGTCAGTTATAGTTAGACAATGTCATTCTAACCAAGGAGAACTCACCTTCCATTGATCCAGCCCTTCTCGCCCTCAGCGATAGGTGAGCTATGGACTCAATGTATTATTCGACAATATATGTACTGTGTTTGACACAATTTGACAACACGTTCTTTTAAAAGTGTTTTTCTAAATGAATTGCCCTCCTTGTAACCATTAATAGGACAGGAGTGGTCTAACTGATTCTTACTTTTTAACCATTCCCCAGGAGGTTTCCCACCCACAACTCCCTTTGTCCTGATGAAGACCCACTCTGTAAGGAACACACTCCTACTTTGAATCCGGGTCGAAACGTAGACTACAGTACCATCAACCAACTCCAACCCCAAGCAAGACATTGACTGCTACAGCGAAGTTAGGCTTTTGTTCATCAGTTAATTTTTTGGACTCTTTATGAGCCTTATGATGTGGCCTTTGGCTTAAGGGACCACGTTTACACAGTTTTCAAATTGAGAATAAGACTTGTTGTCACTGTATGAATCAGAATACCCTACCTTATCCCTGACACTTCCCTCACTTCACCCCCTCCCGTTGTGAATGTGGGCACGTACATTTATGATAATGTATATAATTGAGTGCTATATGAAATTCAACCATTAAATAGGATGTATATGCAAATCTGAATTAAACTTTTTTGCATTCAATAGTTTTGCTCTTTGAATTTATTGAACATATATTTGAATAGTTTGAATCATTTGGTTTTGTCTAGGACCCCTTCCTTCCATACCGATAATCACCCAGGTCCTTTTAGACTTTTGTGGGTTTAACCCTGTTTTTCATAAACCTGGATTGGAGATGGGCTGTGACCCTCCAACAGTGTGGCGGAACTTACCATAGTACAAGAGGTTCCCAGTCCTTATCTGGAGACAAGAGCAACTGGCACATTCATTACAGTAGAAACAGCGGATACACGGGATGCACCTCCTGATATACTTTATGAGACAGTCCTCCAAATTGAAGGCGATCTACAACATACAATTAAGGGTATCTTTTGGCATAACCTTACCTCATCTTATGACATTTTGTTGGTGGAGGCGGATGGGCCTCCTTCATTTGTTTTAGCTTCTTCCCGAGGTGAAGACGTGATACTCCAGAGTTTCACGTTATGTGTCGGAAGAGAGTAAGCAGGCTTACGGAGCAAAATGGGCTTTAGCCCTTGCGCCGGCTGTGTATCGCAATCAAGTGGGATGGGATAGAGATTTCCCGGCACATGAGATTCCTATGCCATCTATGCCACAGCCTCAAGCGCAGTATCCGATCACATGAGATACAATAGCGTCAGTTAGTGACATTTAGACCCAGTTGGAATACCAGGGTGTAGTTGAACCTTGCATTTCATCCATGAATAATCCTCTTTTTCTAATATCGAAACCGGATGTTTCAAATAACATTGTTTTGAAATATAGAAACCTGAACAGTCATGTTCATACGTTTTGCCGTACAAAACACCCACAGCTCTATGTTAATTAATAATATAGTCCGAAAGAAGTAGAAAACAACTTTGGACATTTCCAATGGATTTTATAGTCAAAATTTGGCTCCTGAGAGTCGTGACTGGACCGCATTAACTGCGGTCGGAAATCAGAAAAGAATTACAAGAATAGCGGTGGGCTATAAGAATAGCCCTGGTGCGTTTGCCGCATGTGTTGTCACTTTTACACAATATAAATCCTGATGCTCTTACGTCAACGACATTTAATTGACGGACGACAAACTGATTCCACATCTGGTGTGTGTTGACTGCATCATCTTGTCTTTTGCAGACTTAGGATACAAATTTAACTTTACTAAGTCGCACATCCCCTTTTTGGGTTACGAACTCAATGAAGGAAGGGGGTTAGCCCCCACTTTCTGGAAAAATGTGCTCCTCCTACTCTTTAGAAGTTGCAATTTTGCTGTGTTTATTTAATTTCAGGAGGACATAAATTTCTAATTATGCTCAGCGTATCAAACTGTTTTACGTGTTAATAAAACCGTTTTAGTCTTCCAGCTGGCTTCCGGGAACATACAGTAATTCTTCGGTCTTTGCAGTCTGATCTTCTTGCGACCAACTTCTTGTTAACTCGTGACAATACAACTAACTTAGTCATATGGATTGTACCGGGTAAAGTGAGTTTCACTTACCCGACGTTCAATGAGGGAGATACGGTCCCCATTGCCTACAATTCACATTGGTACACCTCAGTGGAGATGCGTTTTTCACTCATTGGGAAAATGCTTACAGCAGTACAAATGGCGATCCTGAAGGAGTGCTCTTTGGCTCAGGGTAAACGCATTCTTATGGTTTCGCCTGTGCCTACTCTCGAAGCGGTCACAAAGGCGAGCATACCGAATTCTAAAGCCTTACTCGTGTGTTGGATTCAGTAGGCTAGTTCAACTCGACTGAGGTTACTTTTATCTTCGACCCATCCTTGAAGACACAGGAGTTTTTACAGTATGAATAGGTTCATCCTGCGCCGCAGTTTTTGCTTCCTCTTGACCAATACAAATGTATAGTTTATACCGACGGATCTGCGCAGTCAAGCATTGGTTCCAAACTCGCTTACTCGGCCACCTGTGCTAATGAGGCTCAGATTTACGGAGTATTAAAGTCTTCCTTAGTACACACACAGTCCCTTGGTGACTGCATGGCTCAGTTGGCTGAGCTGCGGTCTTTAGTAATGGCTCTCGAGTTTTCTGATCCAGATGCACCTACTCTTTTAGTGTGCAATTCCTTCTATTGTGTACAGTCCTTTATTGACAATCTGTTCTTTTGGTCTCAGACCGATTATCGAGACTCTAAAGTTAGCGCAATAAAGCATAAAATGCTTTGGGTTTGAGCAGCAGCTCTTGAAGAGTGTCTGCCGCTCCCACATGTTTTTCATACTCTTGGCCATCAACGTGTGGGAGCCCATGCTGTTGGTAATTCTTTGGCTGATAAGGCGGCCAAATCTGCAGTTACCATGTGTTGAGAAGCAGCAGTTAAATGGTCCATGACTAAGATCGATAATTAAATTCTGGCAGCTATTGTTGCTACATGGGATGGAACCGCATTCCCACAAGGTTCCCATTCTAAATATTCTTATCAAGAAGTCTTTATTCGATTAGTTCATCATAAAAGACATAAAATACAATATATACATAAAAACAGATAATACAATGATTAAATCCTTTGACAAGCTAATCTGCTTCTTGTACATATATACAAAACTTTACATATGGACATATAGGAGACATTGCATCATCAGGTTGGAGAATGCTAGACAGTCACCTATTAATTATTATTAATGAACCTGGTTCTAAGCACCCAGGCCCACCCGAGGAATTTAGCGACCCCAACAACAATAAGCGGATCCAGGTTAGTTTTTAACATTCTGGTTGCTTCTACAGCCAATCTGGTTCCTAGCTGCCGACATACAGGTTTTAGCCACTTGGCTCTGGGGGCAGAATATAACGGGCACACATACAGTAAGTGATCCAGGCTTTCCCTGATATCTTTGCATTTTGGACAAAAACACGACCTTTCAATTCCCCATTTTTTAGTAAACTCCCCAATGGGGAGAGAACCGCATCTAAATTGGAAAAATAGTTTGCGGTCCAAGGGTTTAGTTATGGTGTCCCAAAACCCCTCTAGCTTGGGTATGTCCTTGTGCACAATAAACAATCCAGTAAGGCTACTAGGATTTATTTCCGTATACATATTGTGGGTCACCCATTCCCAATAACAACTTTTGAGATCCTTTTTGGAGGGAAAGTTGGCTGACTCAGGCGAAAGCCACAAACCGCCATGGCCCAAAGCTGATAGGATAGTCTTAAGGTCTCTGAACCATCCTATTTTTGAGGCACCAGGACTATTTTTGACCTCCAGACAGGCTGCTGCGTAATGGTGGAGTTCTGGCGTTGTCCACAAACGGCGCCAGAATGCAAGGGGGCGGAATCTTGCTTGAGCCTCCACCGATTGACACCCTAGATCATAAAGAAGGGGTATTGTTGGGGTCGACTGTGGGAGACCTGTAGACAGTCTTATGAATTTGTTTTGGGCAAGTTTTAATGAGTTCAAATTGCTGCCCCCCCATAGTTCCGCACCATACAAGATGGCTGAGAGAACCTTACCACCATAGATCTTAATGAGCGGGGACATTGGCCTCGTAAATGACCCTTTATGTTCTTTAATCAGTGCTCCGCCCAGCTGTTGATGTTTCAGGGTCATAAGCTCGATCTGATGGGTCCAACTCAAGGTGTCACTAAAGGTGACACCCAGGTATGTGAAGTGTTTGGTTTGCTCCAGGGGGATGTCCCCCATAGAAACCCTTGCATTTATTTGTTTGCGCCCCCTTAAAACCATAAATTTGGTTTTGGAGACATTCACCTCCAGCTCATGATCGCTGCAGAAACTCTCGAACCTTGACAGTGCACATTGCAGGCCCTGTCTGGTTCGTGAAATCAGGAGAGTGTCATCAGCGAACATGAGCAGGGGGATTCTCATGCCTGCCAGGGTTGGTGCATCCGTGGAAAAGTTGTCGTAGTACTTTGTAACTCTATTGATATATAGAGAAAACAAGGTAGGTGCCAAGACGCAACCTTGCCTGACACCCTTTGCCACAGGAAAATTCTCTGTCACCTCACCCGGTTTGCCCCATCGCACAAACGCAAATGTCTCAGCGTGGAGGTTCACTATAAGGCGCACCAAAATGGGAGGCATGCCCATATCTAAGAGGCAGTTCCAAAGCCCGGCCCTCGGGACAAGGTCGAAAGCTGACCGAAGATCCACGAAGGCGGCATACAGATTACCTTTACCCAAGGTAACCGTCTTCCAGTGCAGAAGCATGAAACGAAACGCTTGGTCCAGGGTACTCACACGGGGTCTAAACCCAGCTTGGAGGGGAGTAAGGATGTTAAATTCCTCAATCCAGGCCTGAACCCTTGACAGAACAAGCCTACTGATGATCTTCTGGACCGCGTCAATTAAACTGATCGGCCGGTAGTTCGAAGGAACCGACCGATCTCCCTTCTTAAAAATGGGCAGTATTTCAGCACCTGCCCATGAGTCGGGGATCCTGGCGCCCATAACCAGCGCATTTGCCAGTTGTACTAAGTACGGTACCCATAGGTCTTGGTCTTGTTGGAATAGGTCTGCTGGAATACAGTCTGGGCCGGGCGCTTTTCCCCTAGGGATGGTTTTCAGGACTGATTCTACTTCTTTAGCTGTAAACACAAGTATATCGATGGTGATTGGCCAGCTAATGGAGTCTTGCGAAGTGTCATGACTTCTGAATTGTTCTTCAAAATATGTCACCCATTTCTTCTGTTCGATGGATGCGGGGCTAGGGCGATCATCCTGGGACTGACCCCACCTAAGGAGGTGCCAAAAATGTTGGAGGTTCCTGGCGCCACAAGCCTCAGCTAGGAGGCTCCAGCGCTCGTCGTCCCAAGTAGCTTTAGCCCGAAATTTAGCAACTTTATATGCCTTCCTACAATTTTTAATTAAGGCTTGGTTCTTTGATTTCAAGGCCTTAAACAGACGACTGGGACTTTCGACAGGCTTCATTATACCAGTTTGCAAGCTTTTTACCCTTTCCCCTACCCCTGTTGACAACAACCAACTTAACGAACAGAGTTTTTAGGGACTGAAATAAGCCAGCATGGATATCTGTGATTTTAGAAATTGTCGTTTCCTGATTATCACAATTGTCAATCTCCGATAGAGAATTTGATACCAAGATCCTAATTTTTTCACGTGCTTCAGTATCCACAGCAACCTTTGGCCAGCGCACCCTCCTCAAATCATTTGTTAAAACCACAGCCTCTTGTACAGGGTTAGGCTGGGGATTGGCCGGCCCTGCAAAGCTGAAATCCTTCAGTTCCGCTATTAGTGGTTCGTGGTCACTTTCTAGACGCGGCTTAATTGACATGTCCTGAACTAAATGCCACATTTTAATATCAACTAAGATATAATCAATGCGACTGCTATGTCTACCATTAAAAAATGTATTATTGCCCACCCTATCAGAGGTTACGCGTCCATTAAGGGCACGCAGCCCCCAATTTAAACAGAGACCTTTGATAAATGTAGCTGCCTGGGACCACTTAGTAGTCGGGGGTAGGTCGAGTTGGGGAATCCCCCAGGTCAGATCCTCGTCCTCTGTCAGTAATCCATCCTCTATACCTAGAGGTTCAAAACAGGTATTAAAATCCCCCATAACAACCACATAACCAGATAGTTGGTTAGAACCCAGGAAGTCATCCAAACAAGTTAGGGTGGATGACACTCGACCACCCGTTATACCTCTTACATATACATTGATAAGCAGTATGGACAACCCACTGCTGGCTTTCACACTAATTATCAGTATATCAGGGCAGTCTATAAAAACTTCCTTCACAGACACACCTGCTACCTGGCGAACCCAAATGGTGAGGCCACCCATGGCCCTACCTCTGTGGCCTCTAACTGCTGGTTTATTAAAATTCAGGAAGCCTGGAAAAAACACTGATTTGGTCGCCCAAGTCTCCTGGAACGACCAGACATCGCCCTGTCGGATAAAATCAGCCCAATCGGGGATACAAAAACAAGAATCAATTCCTGCAACATTCCAACATCCCAGGATAGTGCCCCTTTTACATGAGTGATCACACATATTGGTTACAACATTAGAATAAGATACATTAGACAGGGAGGTAGATTCAACGTGCCCCACTACATCTGTAGCCTGACCATCCGTTAGCAGACGCTTTGACCCTGCCTGACTCATTAACCCAGAGCTCGACCCTACAATATCAACATCATTAAGCAATGAAGGGGTAGATACCAAAATAGGTATTTCTGCCTCTCCTCTGTAGGCGAGACGGCTCTCCACAGGATGATGGAGTTGGACTTCCAAACTTTCAGGCACATTGTTGGAGGAACCCGGGGCAACTCCCCCCCTCGAACACTCATGGTTGGGAACATCAACCCCGGACGAACGTGCTGGTCAATCGTTCGTCGACAACCACGATAGTGGGTCGTACAAGTTTCTCAAAGGGATATTCCAAAGCTCTTGGGGCCGGGTAGACCTATTCGAAAGAGGGTAATCTGGCAAGGAGCTTGGGTACTGTTGTGTCTGTATAGAAGCAGGTGGCATAGAAACCAATGGGTACTGGTGGATATTGGGGAATGGTTGATCGAATAAGACTGGGGGGGCCTTGGGCTGGGTAGTGATCTTAGCCCAACCCGGAGTCTGTACAGGACAATTGTAGTTAGATTGAATGTAGGAACGATACTGCGCCTCAGGGTTAAATTAGAATCCATGGTAGTTAGTAGAAAAATTGGTCCATTTGAGGAGGCTTTTGGTGTTATTATAATTATTTTTATTTGCAGGAGGTTGATCCGATGGATTGATCAGGGTTTCGGGATAAAAGTATGTAAGATTCCTCGTAGAAATCCCTCCCTCATTGCTACCCACATACCAATCGGACAGATGGGATACTACTTTATGGTCCCTAAAATTAATAATGATTATGTCCCCCTCTATGTCCTTGGGGCGAACCCCTACCCACCGACATCTTCTGACTGTAACAATGTCCCCATTAAGATGTGAAGGAAGGGGCCTATTTGTTTTCAGCCAGAAGATGACTTTGTTTTTTAAACTTTCATTGTTTTCCCTATCCCCTTCCGCAACTGGTGGCACACCCGTCATAACAATGACATAGTTTGTGGAGTCCGGGGGCAGGTCTACATTTTTCTTATGGGGAAGGGGTCTGTTGGTTATGCCAGAGGGGTTAGCTGTTTTACCCATCCCATTCCTTACCTGTGACACAGCACCCTTTCCAGGAGGTTTGTTTACTACCACCCTGGGATTTGCTTTCGCAATAGTTGCCGCTGCTGGGGGTTTAGATACTAGGACTGGTGCTTTATTAGTAGTAACAATGGCATTATTAGGAACGCTTTTAGTGGGTTTACTAGAAGAGGTAGATTTAGTGCCACTACCCAGGGATGGACCGGAAGGCATGTTCAATGGACCTTTGGCCATATCCACACTAGGTGCGTGTAGAGGTTCGATGTTTGCCAACAGGCGGTCCAATTTATCTCCCAGTATCCTAACACGTTCCAGCACAGGAAGCATGTAAGATTTAATCAGCTTCTCTATGTTGGCGTAGGACACCTCATGGGCCTCCTCACTAAGTGACTCCGGGATTTCCATCGCCTGTATGTCTGAAACCACTGGCGCTACAAGGGATGGTAGCCCCAACTCGATGTTAGACTTGGACGGGGCTGGTGTGGGTAACTGGCCGTTATAACCTTTCCTTTTTACCCCACCCTTCCTCCTTCTTTTCCTTGGTGGAGAATGCACAACCCTTTTGGCCTCATCAGGCTTAGATCTAGTATTACATTTACTCATTGTAGATATAGACTCCTCTGAGTCTATACCCACCAATGGGAGGTTGGGCAACATGGGACAGGGGTCCAAATCAATAAAATTATTAGATGGGATACTTGTTACCAAAAAACTAGATTGATCCACTGGCGGGCGGGCAGCCCAAGTGATCTCCGCTGGTGACAGCAACACAGAGCGGGGAAATGCTTGGAAATCTAAATATGTTTGGGGTTTGATTAATGTCAGTAGTATCGGCCTCAATTGAGCTCATCCCTTGGGCGGCCATATCATGTGTAAGATTTAACACTGATTGTGACTGCAGTGAAATTTTCTTTAGCTGCTCAACTGATCGTCGACGTTCTGCTCTCCTCTCTGCTAAGAGAAGGTCCCTATCTAAGTCCTTAGTAGATTTTTTGAAAAATTTGTCCAATGGACCGAGAACAGATGTTCCTACACCGGGAGGGGCAGAGTGACTCATGACAAATCTGGTTAATTAAATATTCACAACCCAGGAACAAGAGATAAACGTTAGGGTAATCACAATACAAAGCTCCAGTGCAAATTAAAAATGACCTGGCCCAGCCCGGCCTCCTGCGGCCCCGGACGGCCACAGACTGTCCCGCCCTTGTCCCGGGCTTCTCCCGGGCGCGCTCCCGCACGCTCCCGCTTAGCGGGGACAGTGGTTCAAGATATACTCTATGGGCACTTGCTTAATGGTTGGCGTACAGGGGGGTGTGGCCAGCGGGGAGAGCAGCCCAGGTGTGTTAGATGGGCGCGCAGGGGCTCCTGGTCATCGGAGTCCCTGCCTGCGTGCTCGCAGCCCCGCCGGCTCGCTCACCTGCCCGCGCCTCCTGACCTCAGCTGTTCAAAGGTCCAGGGTCTGCTTCCTCCTATGCGCGAGGCGCTGCGGGACAAGGGTGACGAAAAGAAAGTCTCTAAGATCCTCTGCTGTCATCCGGTAATGCAGGCTCTCCCTTCCTGCGACAATATCCTCGGGCGGGCAGCAACGAGACAGGGGTTCCAATTAAAAAAGCCAAACTGCCGCTTTTCAGGACTGAGGGCGGGGGCGTGGCCAGCGGGGAGAGCAGCCCAGGTGTGTTAGATGGGCGCGCAGGGGCTCCTGGTCATCGGAGTCCCTGCCTGCGTGCTCGCAGCCCCGCCGGCTAGCTCACCTGCCCGCGCCTCCTGACCTCAGCTGTTCAAAGGTCCAGGGTCTCCTTCCTCCTATGCGCGAGGCGCTGCGGGACAAGGGTGACGAAGAGAAAGTCTCTAAGATCCTCTGCTGTCCTCCGGTAATGCAGGCTCTCCCTTCCTGCGACAATATCCTCGGGCGGGCAGCAACGAGACAGGGGTTATCATTTCTCACCGGAACAAGTTCCCTTTGCTTCCATTCCGTCCGTTGAGGATCGGCTGACTCCCAACAAGAACCGCAAGTTTTTTTTGATCACTGCCGCACACAAAGGCATGGCATCTGCACATGCTGGAGTTTCAGCGACTGTCTCTTTTGCAGCAGCATTATTTATGGTGTGGTCTATATAGACAGACACGTAATTACGTACTTTCTTGTGACATTTATCAACAGAATAAGCAGTCTACGGTTGCACGTCCACCTCACACGCAGTTATACATCTCAAATCAACCGTTTGGATGTACTCATCTGGGTCACTGAGGTCCTTTGACGTCAGACACTACCTTGTGGAGAAGTGTGGCTCAATGGTTAGAGCGGCAGACCCTGATGCAGAAGTCTGGCCCGGGACCAGGGTTCAATTCCTGCCTCGGCGGGTCTTGGGCTCAATTTCCTCGGACCTGATAATTCGCGCCTCGGTGCCTATTCTAATCATGGGTCCCACTCTGCAACTCTGGGCAATAGCTTGCTTAATCTCCACAACGGCCCCAACAGCGCTGGGATGCCTGGCTTCACCTTGGGGTGCCCAGGAGTGGGTATTTCACAGGGAAATGCCAGGAAGGGTTCCACAGCGGTATGCATTACAGTGCCAGGACACCCATGGGTATTAGTGCGCTTTACAAGTACAAATTACATTACATTATAAACATATACTGGTTTCAGTGGATTCGTGCACTAGATTCCTTTGGGTTTGGCCACAACGTAGTGCGGACGCTCAATATGTCATTAGAGATTTGTGTGTCTTTATCGAAACATTTGTGTGTGGTAACTTTCATTCTAACCAAGGTCCTGCATTCAACTCTAAGGCTTACAAGGAAGCTATGAGGCCACTGGCAGTGCTGTTGCAATTTTTATCTCCATACAGGCCTGAGGGCAATTCCATATTGGAGCGAATGAAACGAGACTAAAAGCAATCTTTGGCAGCTAGAGTCTTGGGTACTGGCAGGGGTTGGCTGACTGACATTTAAATGGGGTTCGACGTGCACTTCATAATCTCCCAAATAGATCTCTGGGTGGGCGGACCCCATAGGAAATGCTCTTTAGCATCAAAAGGTTTATAACACACCTTAATGGTCTAGACGTTGTGGCAGCTGCAGCATCATTTGGCATAGATAACCACTGTGCTATGTTACAGGATCTACAAAGACTCTACACACTCTTGCTATAGCGGAGTTGCACTCGTACGACAACACAGCGGTGCTGATCCAAATCATAGGGTGGCTTCCTAAAGTTGGAGATCTGGTCCGGGAGAAGATAGTGAACAAAGCATTTGGCCCGTCCTAGCCAGCACCAGTCCCTGTTCTTGAATTTAAAAGGCACCCGAACTGTGACTTTGCCTCCACTACCTGGATGCAAGGAGAATCGGTACATTTTCATTGAACATGTCAAATTGCATCATTTGGCTGATACTGAATAGCATGCCTACACCCGTTCCGCAGAGAGATGTTCCACTTCCTGTCAGATCAGCAATGACTAACATACACATGGAAGGTGAAGTGGAAACACCAATTGACGTGCTGCCTGTTTTGTCAACAGCTTCAGCAACTGCACCGTGAAATCAAGTCTCACCGCCAATGGAGCATACGGTGGACATTCCAACCCGTGCACTCCAATCCTCTTAATGCTGATCGAACAAATTTGTATCGACTAGGTACTGTTGGTTATTATATGGATAGAGAACTTTTCTTTACCTTCATCGTCCTAGTCATTAAACTCTACTACGGAGGAAATCCCCAGTAAATTTTCTATTTTGTTTTCCTGCTTTCGCAGAACTTATTTGGTTCCTCCTTGAACCTACATTTGGATGGTACTTACAATGGTATTTCTCTTCATGTGGATTGGATTTGTGACCGTTTTTTTCCGTTTGATTAATCATTACTTACCAGCGCGTTCTGATGTACATTTGGTAGTTGGTCGGCCCTTACCTCATCTCAATCCTTTACTATTCAGCATCACAAAACAATCTATGGTCTTATCCTCGCTCAACCAGGACTCCTGAATGAACACTACATAATAGGGCTTTCTTCCAATTCACTGCTTTTCATGAGACGCTCAAACCTGTGGATATCCCAGCTCAGGAGTCTCAGAATGGGAGAGGTTCCTCGCAATACAAGCAAATTGGCCAGTCATCCCTCCCACCACCCCCAGGACCCTCCAGGTATCGGGGAGCTGCAGAAAGAAAACAAGTTACTTACCTGTAACTGCGGTTATCCAGTATTGGTATCTTTCATAGATTCACATGCCTGAATCATTCCCCGTCGTCGAGGCGGGAGTCCCACTGTAAAAATATATACAATAGCAGTGCCTACAAATTTCTTGTAGTAGGCTGGCAAAGCCTAAAGGCCTAGCTAGGCCCAAAACTTAGCAGCCTATCTACCTCATTATGTAAAAAGACCTGAAATAATAGCCTCAGCCAATCAGCTGTCCTCACCCTCTAGAACCTTCCTAGCTCAGGCAGTTCTCCTCAGATTTTCCCAGCACAAGTGAGAATAAGTATCCATAAAACAGAACTGCCCTGCCGGGGAGGAGGGTGGGTGCATGTGAATCTATGAAAGATACCAATACTGGATAACCGTAGTTACAGGTAAGTAACTTGTTTTCTTATCCAGTATTGGGGTATCTTTCATAGATTCACATGTCTGAATCAGAGTAGCAAGCAGTGACATCATGTCTGTCGTTAGAGGAAGGTGGGAGACAAAAATAAATCGTATACACCCCCACACAACCAGGAAGGTAATGGAGCACAAACTTGTTTACATAACATATGCATCACAAACCTTCAGAAAGTACATTACAGATAGGACATCGTTTGAAAATGCTAAAAGCAGCATAATGAAATACATATACTTAAAACAGTCAAATGAAGAAGAAAAGACTATAAAGAGTCTAACCTTAGTGAAGAAGATGCTGCAGCACCGCTTGTCCAACTGCTGTATCATCATGAGTTGCTGACTGCAGACAGTAGTGCTTCGTAAAAGTGTGCACACTTTTCCACGTAGCAGCTCAGCAAATGTTCTCCAGCGTCACTCCAGCGAAAAGGGCCGTCGACGCGGACATTGTTCTGGTGGAATGCGCTTTAACCTTTGTTAAAGGTTTGTTAGCTTTGTCATGACAGAAGATAATGGTAGAAGACAACTATCTAGCTATAGTAGCCTTTGTTACAGCTTGGCCCAAGGTGGCTTGACCATAAGCAACAAAAAGTTGATTAGATTTGCGTATGTCCTTTGTTTTTTGAAGATAAAACGTAAGGCACCGTTTCACATCTAGGGAATGTAAAACCTTCTCCGCCAGGAGTTTTAGGATCCGGGAAAAAAGTCTTGAGCTTGACAGGTTGATTAATGTGGAATTGTGACGGCACTTTTGGGATGAATCTTGGGTTGGTTCTAAGCGTCACAAAGTCTTTAGAGAATTGTAAGAAAGGCTGTGCAATGGTGAAGGCCTGTATCTCACTGACTCTGCGGGCTGAAGTGAGAGCCAGTAAGATAGCCACTTTCCAAGTTAGAAACTTTAGCTCCGCCTTGTGAATAGGTTCAAAAGGCCTTTTTAGAAGTTGAGACAGAACAATATTAAGATCCCACTCAGGAGGAGGAGGACGAACAGGTGGAAAAGCTCGGAATAGCCCTTTAAGGAATTGTTTAATCAAAGATGATGAACATAAGGATGGTCTGTTGGAACTCTTCCTGAATCTGGAAATTGCCGCCAGATGTACCTTAATGGACGACACAACCAGTCCAGCCCTAGCTAAAGACAGTAGATAAGGAAGGATGGCTTCAGGTGGAGCTTGAATTGGATGAACATTATTTTCTCCACACCAGGAACAGAATCGTTTCCACTTAAAACGATATGTCTTTATGGTACTTTGCGCACGGGCCTGTGATAAAATCGCCCTGCAGTCTGAGGAGATGTTAAGATCCTTGAACTCTAGGAAGTCAGGAGCCAAGCGTGCAAGTGCAGTGACTGAGGATCCGGGTGTCGGATCTGGCCTCCCTCTTGTTAACATTGACACTGTCAGTTTGAGACGAAGTGGAGGCTGCTGAGAGAGTAGAAGGAGCTCCTGAAACCAAAACTGTCTTGGCCAACGGGGAGCGATGAGAGTGCAATGTTCCCTCTTCATCTTTTGCAGTACTTTCGGAATGAGCGGAATCGGAGGATAAGCGTATGCAAATATTCCGGACCATCTCATCAAAAGGGCATTTCCCCATGACCCTTGTTGAGGAAACCTGATGGCATAAAACAGGCATTTGCTGTTCTGCTGCGTGGCGAACAGATCCAGTGTTGGTGTTCCCCATGTTTGAAAGATCCTCTCCACTTGATGTTTGGTCTAGCTTCCATTCGTGACAGCCCGTGAAAGTCCTGCGGAGGTTGTCGGCTAGAGAGTTCTGGACGCCTTGCACATGTTCTGCTCTGAGGGATATGCCGTGGCGTATGGCTCATTCCCACATCTCTTGAGCCTCCAGCGGCAGGGTGAGCCATTTCGTTCCTCCCCGTTTGTTGATATAGTACATGCTGGTGGTATTGTCAGTGCGCACCAGCACGGACGAATTCGCAATCCTTGGAAGGAAGGCTTGTAGGGACAGAAAAATGGCTCTCAGCTCTAGGCTGTTGATGGGTTTCTGCCGGTACTGACGTGACCATCGTCCTTGAATCTGAAGGCCCTGAAGGTGACCTCCCCAACCTTCCATGGAAGCGTCCGTAGTCAGGGTGAACTCTGGTATGTCGTGGAGAAAAGTGAGGCCCGGTGACAAATTGTGCGCCTTCGACCACCAAAGAAGGGATTGCTTCATCCTGGATGTTACTTTGATGCGGTCGTCGAACGATCTGTCGACTTGCCTCCACTGGCGAAGTAATTCCTCCTGCAGCGGCCTCATTCTGAGTCTCGCCATAGGGATGAGGCTGATCGCAGACGAGCACATCCCTAGAAGGGAAGCAAATGTTCGAACTGAAAGTGACCTTCTTGCAAATATTTGTTTTGCTAGTTTTAACAGTTTGTTTTGCCGCTCCTGAGTCAAGAACGCCTTGCACTGGCATGTGTTCAACACCGCTCCCAGAAAGGTCAACTCCTGGCGAGGTTGAAGCTGAGATTTGTTCGAATTGAGGGTCAGTCCCAGATTTGCGAAGAGGGAAAGGGAACTCTTGACCGCTTCCATCGTGGAGTTTCTTGATGGTCCTTTTAATAGACAGTCGTCGAGATATGGGAAAACTTGTATTCCCTGTGACCTCAGCATGGCTGCCACCGGGGCTAAACATTTGGTGAATATCCTTGGGGCCGATTTCAGGCCGAACGGCAGCACTTTGAATTGAAAGTGGACGCCAGCCACTGCGAATCTTAGGTATTTGCAGTGTTTTGGGTGAATAGGGATGTGGAAGTAGGCGTCTTCCAGATTAAGAGAAGCCATAAAGTCCCCTTCGTTGAGACAATTCAGAATGTCCGTCAGCGTTACCATGCGAAAACTCTGTTTCTTTAGATATTTGTTGAGCTTGCGCAGATCTAGTATTGGACACCACTCTCCTGAATTTTTCTCTACGAGGAAGAAGCGAGAATAAAATCCTAACCCTTTCTGAGAAGCTGGAACTCGTTATATCGCATTCTTGTGTAGCATCTTTAAGGCCTCTTTGAAGAGTAAGTGAAGACTAGGAGGAGGGGGACCCCTGGGCGGCGCTGTTGGTGGTTTCTGCAAAAACTCCAGAGTGTGTCCATTCCTGACAAGATCCAGGACCCACTGATCCGGAGTTATTTTCCGCCACTGTTGGTAAAAGGCGGAAATCTTGGCGCCCACGGGAAGGGGAGGATGAATGACTGACGTCCGGCAAAGCTCATTGGCGCTTGTTGGAATCACGCCCTTGATTGTTTGAGCGCCGTTTCCCTCCTTGACGAGAGAAACTACCAGAGGCAGGCTGTCTGTAGGATGATTGATCGTACGGTTGTTTGTACTGAGACTGGTACTGTCGATTTTGCTGGTTGGAATAATTCCCTCTGGAGGAGTAACCACGGCCTCTTGCTCCTCTAAAGGACCCTCTTGTATTGTAGGGTACCTAGGGATTTAGCTGTGTCCGTATCCGTTTTAATTGCAAGCAAAGCGTCATCGATGTGTTTTCCAAAAAGGGAATCCCCATCGTACGCCATGTCCAAGATTTTCGTTTGGACCTCAGGTCTGAAGGTGGTAGCCCTGAGCCAACCTTGAGGCCTGAGGACTGCTGCCCCTGCCAATTGCCTGAAGTTGGTGTTTGAAATATCAAGGGCGCTATCAATGATTTCCGAAGCCGCCCTTTCACCCTCCTGCACGATCCTGCGCACCTCCTGTTGACGATTCTCAGGAACCAGATCAAGGAACTCAGACAGATATGACCACATCGGTCTATCATAACGGGCCAAAATAGCTAACGAATTAGCTGCCTTAATGGAGGCTGCTGCATTTGCAGAGAACTTTTTCCCTATGGCATCTAGTCTCCTGCCTTCCTTGTCAGGTGGCGTTGAAATAGGTTTGAAGAGTTCTTGGACCTCTGTTGTGCTGCCTGGGAGATGACAGAGTCTGGTCGAGGGTGTCCTATTGTTGGACCCGGTCCTTTGGGCAGGTTCACCCCGAGACTTTTTGCTTTTTCCTAGCCTGTTTCTGGAACCTGGGTTGGTGATTTTAGGCCTCTGCGCACTTTTTCACTGTGGTACAGTGTAAAGTGCGTGTGCTCTCTGTGTAGGTGTGGTGAGTGACCTGCCCTCCCATAGAAATGACTGGGGAATATGTATGCCCATGGTAGTTCCTGATGTGTGGGGAGTGCAAGGTCGAGTTTGATATGTGCGAACTCGTGAGAATGAATGCTGCGTAATGGTGTATGCGGCATGGCTGTGTCTAGTCTAGAAGCGCCACTTTTAGAAGTTGGCATATTTGTGTAGTGAGTCTGCTGGCACGTGATTGGGTGGTGTGCCTGGGCCTGCTTGTGGATTTACTGTCTGGTTTGAGTGGGACAGGGGCTGCAGAGCCCCCGGAGGGGGTCGGAGTCAGCCCATGGATGAAAGGCCACATCTGCTGCCCGGGGAAGCGGGAAGAGATAGCGTCTGGTGGTGCCGGGCTGTGCCTGCCTGACCACCATGCTGGCTTCCCCTCCTGCTGGCCCACTGTCACCTCTGACCTGAGGCTGAGAGGAAGAAAGAAACCAGAAACACCCAGGGCTCAGGGCCTACTTGCACAAAAGACTTCAAAGGGCTTCAAAGACTTTGCTGTGTATAAGAAGGGGCTGTGTCCCCTTCCAAAATGTTCTTGTTCTTGTCTTGTTCTTGTTTCTGACTTGAATCTACCAGGGGCGGGCGCTGCCCAGCCCCTGGATGCCTGGAGGACTCCTGATGGACTCTCCTGGATTCCTGGACTCCTGGGGGACCCCTCTGCCCTGCCTGGGCTGATGGGGGGACTTGGCTTTGCCCCCCCCTGGGAAGCTCTGGGACCGTTGCAGCATGGAGAAGCTGCATTTTCCTGTGGAGAGCGCTGGAGTGGTATTTCTAGCGCCTGGAGGCGCTGTATTTGGATTCTTAGCGCTGATAGCGCTTTATTTGTACTTCTGGGCTTGAGGGCGCGTGTTCTTGCCCTTTAGCGCTGTGGAGCGCTTTATCTTGCCCAAGCGCTTAGTAGCGCTTTGGTTTTCTTGTTTAGTGGAGGCCGGTGCCCACCCGGCATTGCCCGTGTGCTCACCGCCGCGGCCTGGGGTCCTGAAAGTGACCAGGAGCCGAGGAGAGGAAAACGAAGGGGCCGGGACCCGATTGGTCCCTCGCCGACAGGAGACGCGCTCTGATTGGCCGCTGCAGTGGGCCTGTCCCGGAGAGTCGCGCTCCGGTTGGTCGGGACGCCCGCAGAGGCTGACGTCACTGGGGGCTCGCCGAAAGAGCCGCGATGGGATTGGCCCATCGCCCGTGACCTGCTGGAGACGAGGCGGCGAGCTGGAAACGTGGCGGCCGGTTAACAGGGCTCCCGTGTGCCGAGGGAGCCCTGCAGCGAGAGAAGAAGTATGGCGGACTGAGGCGGGGCTCCCGTGTTCTGGAGGGAGCCCCGAGAGACGGTGGAGCAGTGCGGTGGGGGCGCGGGGCACATTGCCGGTGCCCGCCCCGAGTCCCGGCCGCCAGCCTGCAGAGAGAGACTGCCGGGAACGTGACGCCGCCCAGGGGCCCGCGGCCCGAGTGCGGAGCAGGGAGGACGCCGCAGAGAGCGGCGCGACGATGGAGCCTCCCCGCAGCAGAGCCGGTGAGTGAAGGGCTGCGGGGGGGAAGCTCCGTGCGGTGCCGGTCGAGGCACTGAGTAAGGGCGGCCCCGAATGGCAGTGGGTCGCCCCACCGTGGTTAAAGAGCCCGCGAGGGGCTCTTGAGGGCCCGCATTGCTATATGTTGGTGCCGTTCGAGGCACTGAGTAAGGGCGGCCCCGAATGGCAGTGGGTCGCCCCACCGTGGTCGCAGAGCCTGTGTGGCCCCAACATGAGGGGGCATTGTCTGCAGAGCCTGTGTGGCTTCCACATGTGGGGCATGTGATGCCCAGTGCCTGTGTGGCTCCAGCGTTTGGTCATTTTTAGTTAGAGGGGGCTTCGGGGCACATTGTCGGTGCCCGCCCCCTCCTGCCTGCGAGGAATTTGCTTTAAGAGCCTGTGTGGCTCCAACGTGTGTCTTCAGAGCCTGTGGGGCTCCAGCGTGGGCGCAGTTTGCGCCTGAGGGTCAGTGAGGACCCTGTTGCAGTATGAAGTTCCCAGCTGCCCAGCAATTAGTGGGCAGCTGCACCGTTTAGGTTTTGTGTGATTCCCAGGTGCCCAGCAAGTAGTGGGCACCTGCTACTTTTAGGCTTATGCTGAGACTGGCGCTGCATGGCAGCGCGCCCTGACATTTGGACCCAGGGCATCTTTGCCCCTACAAGGCCAGTTGGCCTAGGGACTGCCACAGGTGGTGGCTTATGTAAGGCTGTGCGCAATTGTATGGTTTTTATTCCTGCACCTCTGAATGTTTTTAGACATCATGTGACTTTTGCGCTACTCTATTGTTAGGATACCTCTGAATGTATTTTTATTGCATCATGTGCTTTATTCTTAACACCGCTGAATGTGTAGGTTTATACATTATGTGTTTCTCTTTACTACTCCTCTGATTGTATATTTATGCATCATGGGTAATGTGTTCTTTCTTAGACCCCTAAACGCTGTGTGATACTTAGGTGGTTTTCCTTTACTACTCCTCTGAATGTGTTTCATACATCATGGGTAATGTGTTCTTGCTTAGACCCCTGAATGCTGTGTGATACTTAGGTGGTTGTTCTTTTTAGTACAGGTGGTCCTAGTGAGGTCCTGGTCCCCTGCGTGACATTCTCCTAAGGTGTTTAGGGTTGCGTAGGAGGTACTTACCTGTTCCCAGTAGTTACTGGATGTGATCTATAACTGTTACTTTGTGTTACAGTGATTTTATATACTTTTATTCTAAGTTCTATAAGTACTATTTCTATTTCTAAAAGTGCTGATTATGACAGTGGCCCATGTGGCCCTGTCCTGTGTAAATAATATCATGTGAATATTGCCCGTGCCAGTTGGCACAATGTATATGTGTGATTCTATCTGATATGTTTTGACAATACAAAAAAGTTATTTTAATATAACCTTGTGTGGAGTTCCTTTTGTGGTGTGCCTAGTATGTTGTTGCTGTTGTGTGCTGGCGCAAATGCTTAACACATTGCCTCCGAGTTTAGCCTAGACTGCTCGTGCCAAGCTACCTAGAGGGTGAGCAGGGGTTATCTTGGCGTGTGACTTCCTTGCCCTGACTAGAATGGTGGTTTCTGCCTGGCTTTGGCGTCAGCCTTAGCCTGCCAGAAATAGCCAGTTCTAACACCTATTAAACAAGATGGAGTATCAGATGGCGCACGATACTTCTTCTCAATTCTTGGAAGGACTGCCGGAATGAAAGCGGGCGTTTTCATGATGTGGAGGCCCTCCTTCCATATGAAATCAATAATGGGGATAGCTCTGGTAACTCTGCGATACCCCTCCTTAAAGTCAGGCAAAAAGCAGTCAGACTGCTCAACTGTGACAGACAATTCAAATCTATTAGCCGCACGTTGCATAATATTATTATGAAATCCGCCAATATCCTCAGGTGGAGAATCTGACGGGCATGCCGCAGGCGGTGAAGGCATAGGAATGACATAATCCTCCCACGGATCATTAGGTGTATTATCTGGCAATTCGCCCTCTTACTTGCCATCATCCTCATCATGAGAAGAGGTATCCGTGTCACCTTGGGGTGTAGGGCCAGTATCCTGCCTCGGTGACAATGATGCTCGCGGTGAAGGAGGCCTTGGCACTTCAACTGGAGCAGGTGGCATACAAGGTGCAACTGAAGTTGGAGGAAATATCTGGCGATAGTCTGCCAACATAGCTTGTAAGTCTTGAATTAAAGTAGATGGCAGATGACTTGTGTCCTCTGATCAAGGAGGTCTGGTATGGGGCGAATGATATGGCGTTGACAAGTCTTCATTTGCATAATGCCCTTGGTCATCGTCCTCATCTTCTTCTTGATATTTGATATTTAATTGAGAAGGGTGACGGGCAACCCCAAAAGGTCCCTCATTCTCTTCACCGTCATCCGAATCATCCTCCACATATGTCTCCAAAAGGTGTGATGGTATGAGTGGAGAAATGTTAGAGTAGTCTCGCCTCTGATAAGTTTATTTGGAAATGGGTATATTGCACCCTTGTCGGAGGTGAGCTGGGCAACAGATTAGCGGATGCCATTGTTTTCGTAGTAGTCGATGACAAACCCGTGTTCATTGGAATTATCGTCAACGTGACTGTCAACGGCTTTTCCATCGATGGAACTGTCGTTGACGGTATTGATTTTGTCGTCGACGGGGCTGTCGATGGTGTCTCCGAAACCTTCGTCGATGGTGCCTTCGTCGACGAAATCTTCGTCGACGAGGTCGTCGATGGTGTCTTCGTCGACGAGTCCTTCGTCGACGAGGTCGTCGATGGTTTCTTAGTCGACGAGTCCTTCGTCGACGAGGTCGTCGATGGTGTCTTCGTCGACGAGTCCTTCGTCGACGGGCCAGTTGTTTTCGTCGACGGGGGCGTTGTCGACGGGACAGTCGACGATGATTTTGACGGCACCTGGCCCTTCGTCGTGCAAGGTTTCACTGGCGACGACACAATTTTATCAGAAACCAGAGGAGAAGTAATAGCCGAAGTGGTGACCGTAGCAGAAGAAGTTGAAGAGGTAGAAGTCAAAGTACCAATATGTATAGACACCAGAGAAACAGTCTTAGTCTGGACTGTACTCACAGTGGACGGTCTTGAAGGAGACGATGCACTCTTTGAGGGTTCTGAGACTCTTTGAGAGGGTTTACGTTTTTTCCTCCTCTCAGGAGAAGAGCTCTCCCTGGATCTGGCTCTCTTGCTGAAGGTAGAGGCCTTGTCCTCATCTGTGGAAGATGATTTTAACCACAAAAGAACCCTTGCCTCTCTATCCCTGATAGTTTTTGAAGGGAAGGTACGGCAAATCCTACAATCCTTCACAACATGCAAGGGGTGCAGACAATAGATGCAGTCAGAGTGCTGGTCATCCATATGGACCCTCTTTTTATAGCAGATTCCACAAGCCTTGAAAAGAGCCTTCTTTTCAGACATTTTGAAGAAAAAGAGACAAAAACTGAGTAGGCACTCAGGGAGACTCCCTTACACACGAAGTGCGGTGAAAATCTGAGAACTGCCTGAGCTAGGAAGGTTCTAGAGGGTGAGGACAGCTGATTGGCTGAAGCTATTATTTCAGGTCTTTTTACATAATGAGGTAGATAGGCTGCTAAGTTTTGGGCCTAGCTAGGCCTTTAGGCTTTGCCAGCCTACTACAAGAAATTTTTAGGCACTGCTATTGTATTTATTTTTACCGTGGTACTCCCGCCTCGACGACGGGGAATGATTCAGGCATGTGAATCTATGAAAGATACCCCAATACTGGATAAGGGGGCAAATCTGTTAACTGCCCCCAGTATGGGACCTCTCTCTGCTGTGACAACCTGTCCTTTACAAGTACCACCCTCAGACTCTTAGGAGACAGCCGATCGTGTAATGATTTACCGTACGTAAGACACTGCCTATCTTAGTGATATGATGTAACCTGCTCCCACTGGCTAGTGGCTAATCCACCATGCATAGTTAAAAAAAAAAAAAAAATTAACAAAAAAAAGAAGAGGGAAAGGCTCTAGTTTTAAGGCACACAGATTGGGATTTGTATGGGGTGGGGGGAATAAAGACAGCTGGTTTGTAAGCCTGCCTTTGTCAGATCATCTTCATCACCAAATGGGCGATTCAGGGGTTAACAAATGAGATTTTGACAATTCCCTTCCTTGCTAGCCGGTCTGCAACGCCCACATAAATTAAATGGTCTGAGGATATCCCAGAGCGTAAGGGAATTTGGTGAAATATATGTAGGATGTTTTATGATTCAAGGGGCATAATTTACTACCTGCTTTCCCCCAGCGAATAATACCAAACAGCAGTTCAGAAGGTCAGGATCAACTAAGATAAGTTCACTGACCAAATGGGGGGGGTTCTCAGCTATTCTCTTTAGTGAACAATGGCCTGGGTTTACATAGAATGGTATGGCTTTTATGGACTGAGGGTTTGTAACTGGCTGGGCTCGGACATGAGATTTTGTTGCAACCTGAATATCAGTGGATGAGGCTGCTAAAGTGCCACTAGGTAGCGTGGGAGATCTGAAGTGCTTTTCTCGTCTGGGTGAAGAGGTACCATCCTTTCCTTCATTCTTTGGTACTTTCCTTTATTCACACTTGGTTCACGCGGTCTTCTCCAACCTATATTCGTCTGGGAAAAATAGAAATTAGAGGAGAACTTGAGGGGGGGCACAGAGTTATTGCTTTTCCTAACCAACACTCAACGTTTAGAGATATAGACTGAGGCCTTTAGGACAAACAGCTCCTTTCTCTTCAGATGAGGTTGTCCTTTGACCTGTAGCAGCTCCCGGGGGAAGGTCTTAGTTCCCATTATCTCCTTTACTACTATCAAACAATTGTTGGAACTATGGAGTTCAGACCAAATATCTTTCAAAGACTATGATTGGTCTACCCGATTTGAGCTTCTGGCCACAAGAATTTCTAAGATGCGGTATAAAGTCTTTGGCATAAGCAACATTTTCTCCAGCAGAGATGAAGAGCCGGTCGCCTGAATGCTGATAAACCCTCCCAGAAAGTCTTGGGTTGTGTTGGGAGTCCCGGACGGGGAGCCTTTCTGAGACAGTAGATCACTCTGATCTGGGAGGACATGCGATATTCCGACCAAGAGGCCCCAAAAGCTTCTGCTGTCAGAGGGGTTAGCGAAATATGAAGACTGGATGAGAACAACTGTCTTGGGTCCTTAAGCAGGGTGGACTGCAGAGACACCACCGAGGTCACCCACTCTTGGCCTGGATGTTCAACACTAGAAATCCCACTGCCTGCACTTGATGAAGAGGGAGAGCCGATGTTAAAATATATGGTGATGTAGGGTCAGGAAGAGAGGAATTATTATTCTTTCAGGAAACTTCCCAAAAGAATATAGGAAGAGGCAAGCTATGCTTAGAGGAGCAAAGGTGCACGACTCTGGGGCACTGGGCTTCACGTGGGGACCTTGGCTCTGGCTCGAGAGGCACTCCATCCCATCCTGCCACACGTCTAAACCTCTGGGCTCTCGGAGGAGCTAGAACACAGTGGAGGAAGCTTGCCTAAAACGCCAACCAGCCAGCCTAGAACCCTAAGGCCCCACTGCACAGCACTCTCTCCTAAACAACTCGGCAAAAACAAACTCCCCTCCACAGTCTCCACTTGCTCTGGAGGGGGGGAGGAGGCCCGACCCCCTGTGAGAAGCTTGCCCATCTCCCTCAGCACTGGTGTCAAGGTGTCCCCGGACAGCGCTGGGGCTGGAGCACTTGACTGCGCTAGGCTGTGAGGCAGAACACGAGACAGCAATGGAGAAAGCAGAAGTGGGTGGACACGGCAGGGCGGCGAAAAGGAGGTGGCATTAGGAATCCTCACAAATTCTCTACAATTAGCCATATGGCCTGCCATTTCACATTTGTAACTTAGTCCTTCAACTATCTAAATATTTGCTTTCAACAACTCTCTCCTTTTCTCGGTCACAGCATTTACCTCCCCCTTTTCTTTATGAGTGTTACATTTAGCTTCAACTTTCAGTTCCTTTACATAACATGTGTTCCACCCTATTAATGCTACATGTTAACAAGATCGGTTACAAATACACTCACAGTAATGCGCCAAACGTGCATGCTGTCGCTAGTTCTCTCAGGTCAGATTCAAACTCTTCTATACTTTCATCTTTCGTCTGTTTTCTTTTATCAAAATGATGTCTTTTCTAGGGGGTGCTTATTCTGGGTTACAAAATGGTTATTTCGTTTTTTTAAACATATTTCAAAACCATTTAAATCGCTTGCATCGTCCTCAGGTAGATAAGGTTAGTGTTCTAAAGTTCCTTGCCCCTCAACACCCAAACCATGACAACACTTATTTCAATACTTATATTAGGAAAACAAACAATAATATAATTATTGAAAACTTTCTTCCATTTACTCCAAATCATTTGTGGTTCCCCAGGAATAATCATAAAGAAGGGTGGTGGTATAATGCTTACCATATTGTGAGTTCTCTGTTGGCACTATGTGCTAAATCCACCCCAATAATTATTAACCCATTAATAATCAGAATTCCACTCCGATCAGTAACATGAATTGAACAACAAGGTGTGTAGCAATTTATATCCCTCTGGCATGTATGCGAGTGGATCAATGGTTTCACCAGGTGATCCACGGTCAGTGTGTGGATCAATGATGGAGCACATTCCTATCTTCACGTAAGCATAGAAACTGTACAAAGCAGTACTTCTGAATTTATTTGGAAAACATACAGTAGGTGGCGCAATATTTATTCACTGAAGCAGAATTTTCCCTGATACAATAGGACGAGGAAGCGTTCATACAGGCAGGCGCGAAAGACTGAGCACCACAACGTCAATCCCCTCGAATCAGAGGTCGAATATACTATCTTTGATAAATTGAGTTACAACTTAAATAATACATTTGTTTTGCTCCTAACTATGTGCATCTCACCTCTCCGATGTCAAAAGTTTAAGCTATAGGCATTGTAAATAACAATGCCTTTTATTTATGTGTTTGTTTTCTAAACGGATGAATGAAAAGCGTCATTTACATTTACAATGCCATTAGCTTAAACTCTCGCATATGCAAGACCTATTGCATTGCAAGCGCTTGTTTTTCATTAGCGCTGGAAACTCTGCCTCATGCACTGATGTGATCACTGCTAACAATCTTGGATGGGGTGGTCACTGTTACATCACTAATATTAGTGCTCATGATAATTTCCATTGAACATAATTTGCTCTTATTGCAGATAAGGTTGGAGACCCCTGCTAAACTCCTCAATGAGAGAGAGTGTTACTTTCCTTGAACCTTATGTGACTGTGTGGGAAGAGACAAAGACACTGTCTCACAAGGGTAGTTCAGTTTTAAGTCCGGACTTCTTCAGACCAATGTTCCGCAACCCAGCTTTATGCGTAAAGGCTGAGAAATGGAGCCTCCAATCAGGTGTAACACCATGACTGCATCAGCGTAATGGAGTGTCAGCCATCAGCATCCCATCCTTGTTGCCAGTGTAAGAGGCAAGATGAAATCATCACAAGGCGCCCAACACCAAGGGGAGAGGATGTATCCTTATGGCTAGAGCGGTCAGCCTCAGACCTGGGGAACCGGGTTCCAGTCTCTGCAACAACGCTCAACATCCTGTGATTAAGAGCAAATCACTTCATCTTCCCTTGCATAACAAAAATGAATGTGTTAGTCCGTAACAAAACTGGTGCTCATGCTCTGATACCCAATGTCTCGGGTCTGGTTCATGCTATATAAAACTATAAAATAAAAAAATACAAGCATTGAAAATGCAAAAGGTCTCGCATTTAAGTTAAAGCCATTTGCTATGCTAATGGTATTGTATAGCAAAGCAAATGGCTTTAACTTAATTAAAAGGTAGGACATTTACACTCAGAGGAGCTATTTCTGTTCAAGACTGAAATCAGTGAGATATATCTGTGTGAGGCTACAAAAATAGAATCTGTTAAAAACAAAAGGGGAAGCTGCATTGTGCCAGACTTTTACATTTGCATAAACAGTTTATATGCAACTGGACGATAAAGCATGGTAAGTAACACCTTAATACCTTTAGAAGATTCACGGAACCCCAAGCATGCCTGCTGGTTCAATACCAGGGGCGCTGCTCATTCTTACTGCTACAACATGGTACAGGGGTATGAGAAGCTACACAAAACCAAGTACAGTCCCGTAAGGGCATATGCTGCAATCAAAATCCCATTAAAAAGTCGACACACGACCATGAGATTCAAATGGCTTCTGGGATGAACTATAGTAAAGCCGGGCTGCATTAGTCTCCACCTTGCAAGTTCCCAGATCCCCCTGTACCGCGCAGTTTACCTTTACCGGGCGGCATGCTCACGACCTGCTTCTCTCTCTCCGGGCTACAGACAGTACCAGAGCCCCCTCGGCGTTCAGTTCTGCAGTATGCAGACAGTCCACCCAAACACTGCCCAAGCCCACAAGCACGTTTGTCCCACAGGTGGCCTTGAAGCGCTCAAAAACTGAAACACGCAGAGGGAGCGCAGTTCGCCGGCTCCAGGCTGGGGCGAGCTGGAAGACGGCAGCATGGCATGTGTACGGGTTCTCTCCTCCATATGTGTGGCTCTGCACTGAAGGCAGGCTCTTCTCTCCCTCCCCGCAGGAGCCTCTCGGGGGAGTGAGGGAAAGCGAAAGCACTCCACCATGCACGCGTAGGGACAAAAAAATGCACGCACGTGTACACATCCCTACGCTAATTAAAGTAAACAGAGATGGCGTTGGGCTGTCCACATGCGCGTGCATTTTTTTGTCCGAAGGCGTGCATGTTTAGCTTTGTGGATGGCGAGAGCAGCCATCTTTGTCCATCTGGACGCGCGAGCATTCAGCTTTTGCTGAATTGATTGCAAAAGGTCCTCTCCATGGCGAGAGCAACGCATGTGCTGCTTTCGCAGGCGAGACCTAAAAAACGTAGTGAAGACACAAGTTTGCCAGACGCTCCAGCCACAGCTGGGAGAGCATAGATCGGAATCACGGCTACCCACTGATTATATCAGGGATCGGCCCGTTCCATTGTACATGAAAGGCAGGCGACGGGAGCATGGGAGGAAGCACTTGGGAGATATCACAATATTGTTAGCATTTTCAAACAGTTTAACTGCGCCTCATTCTACTTGCCCCTCTATTCTTTTTATGGAAGCCCTGGTGATCATGCTGGATGATTTCAAGAGCTGAAGAGAAGGGTCAAGACTGATTAGGATATGGCTGGGTCCAAACAGGGATGGTGTGGAGAGCAAAACAGCGATGGATTAAACCCAGATCTGTGACTGGGAGTGAACGTTTGATTTGTTTAGCATTCAGTCTATCATCTGTTCTTTTGCTTTTGGATGATTTTAAGACGTTAATCTGATGTCTTGGTACATAGCTAGTTAAGCTCGATTTCGACAATAGTTATAGGACCATTATTCAAACCTAACTGCTGTAGTCCAAGAAAGGAAACCAGTACTGTGAAGCAAATAACGGTAACAGAAGGTGATTTCACTGTCAAAATGTGAATATAAGTGTTACTCCTGGTATTGGGTGGAATGGCAAGGAGTACTTTGAATAGTAATATCAAAATGAAGGAATACATATATTTGAAAACTGCTATAATCAATAGGCTTTCAAGTAAACAAATGAGTATTTTTAGAAATATCCAGTAAAATACCAAAAAGGAAAATTCAAACCACACTTACCATCGTTATGCCCAGCACTGTAGGGCTAACAACATACACTGGAGCTCTGAAAACACTTTGACTTCTTTCGTAGAAAGAATAGAAAAGATCTGCCCAGCAGACTATCCATAATATGAAGCCCAAGGCCTAGAAAACAAAGGTAATGTCACAAAAGTAAGCGTGCAGAAAGACGAACATTCAAATGTAATTTCACTTTTTATACTAGAAGCAGCAAATGTTAGTGAAACGTTCTTCAAACAGCCCCTTAGCATTATTATTTGCAAATGTGAACACAAAGATGTTTTTCTTCAATACTTCTCACAAACCCTCAAATCTGTACACTCAAAACATCATGTTCAGTACCACTACGCCTAACATGTTATGTTCGAGCAGCCGATCATCCACCCTCCCCCACGTACTACCACTCTGAAACCTGTCCTGGGAGGAGGTCCAGAAGATCATTTCAGCTGCCTCACTGACTTCGCTTTGGTTCCATCTTCAATAACCAAAGCACAGTGGACATACAAAGCTGGATTCAGAATATTGGGTCGTGCACTACACCTCAGTGACCACTATTACAAATAACGTGATTATCCTGGTCATCAGATATAGTCATATAAGCTTTGTGCATTAGAGATCCATAGATGTGGGAGGGAGAAGAGGTAAATTAGTTCGAGGTTTATGCAGGTCTAACCTTAACACAGAGTAGTCCTTTGGCAAAGTACGTAATAAAAGCCCAGCTTGAAAGCGTAGAATAGCAACGCAGAAATGTCACTGATGAAGAAAGGTAGCACAGACTACTTAAGACCTTATCAGGGGAAAAAAAACGGATTCCGTCACATAGTTTGTCCTGAAATTTATTGCAAAAGGAAGATATAATCCAACAAAAGACGTACCGTTCAATTAGTATTAAATCATGTGACATGATTGCATGATTACACAGTATAAAGGGGAAATCGGGGACTGTACGAATACACAGTCACGTCTGTGTCATGACCGCAGTTAACCTCATAAATTGTATTGCGTATAATTTGTTAAATAATGGTCACTTGGAAAGGGCCAATTGTGTACTTTAGATTGAACTGTTATGACATTATTTATGCAAGTATATACAACCCCATCTAGTTCTAATATTCTCTTAATGCAGTAGTCCAATATCTCTTTACAAGATTAACAAGCACCAACAAAGCCAACATGTCTGGATTTACAGTGGCTAAGCATGCAAACAAAGCCATGCACAAATGATGCTTCCCGGCATCAGTACATTAAGGACAGATATGCTGATGCTGCCAGTATTTGCTAGTAGTAGTGGTGGGAGGAGGAGGAGTGGGGTAAGGTGTGTTGCATTGGTGGTTGTGGTGTGCTAATGGTGGTTTTGCTATTGGTGATATTGTTATTAATTGTAGTGTTGGTGGTTGTATGGTTATTGGAGTTGGGATTGGGTGAAGAAATTGGTGGGAATACTGGAGTTACTGTTTATGGTCCTGATAGAAAAACTGGTGATTTCTAGGGGTATAGGTATGGTAATAGTGGAGGTAGTGTGATAAACAAGCAATGGCAAATCCAATAGTTCTTGACTTTCCAATAAGACTGCCAAAATGTTGGCTTTGTAGTTCAAAAAAAGTAAAATAAAAAATATATTTTCAAAACACTGGAGGAAAAGCAAACCTACCTTATGGCATCTCAAAACTGAATTAAATGTATTCAATTTGTATACAATGCATGGTTTATTTTTCAATTACCTTTTACTTCGGAAAGTCTTAGCAAACGTTAGAATAAGGAAGTATCCGAATGCAAAGGGATACACTGCCAAGGTCTAATTAACTTTCCACACAATTCAGCCATGTACTACTGTGCAGTAATCCTGGGAACAGATTTATGGGCCACCAGGAGAACTGCCATGCCACGTACACCTACTGTCTTGGACTGGAGAGGCATTTTGCTCCATTAGTGTCTATCAGCTTTTCTCCCACAACCCTGTCCGGTGAACACCAAAAAGTCAAGAGGTACACATGCTCATGTCATAAAACACTTACATTGCCTGCAACCAGTTGGAGTTTTGGCATCATATACCACCCATATTAAACCCTCGCTCCTCCTGTATTGCTTCTTTGAGGAATTAATGCATCAATAACACAACGCTGTCAGACGTCCAAGTTACACAAATAAAATTTTCTATTTTTATATATATTACCATTACAAAAATATTAATACAGATTAGCAATTCATTGTACAAATATAAGTTCCCTTTTACATTGTTCAAATATTTGATTACTTTTTTCCCCACAAAAGCTCTACACTCGATCTTCGCATCCATCCCAGTCAGTAGGACTTCATACACTCCATTAAAAGTCAAATGTGCCTAGAAATTAAGGATTGCCCACAGGATTCCTTATCCACCCCATTCAGGAAGTTATACATTAGTCCCCTTTGTCACAACATGTGGTCATAGTTTGCGGATTAAATAGCAGAAACAGGTCTTTAGATTTTTTTTTTTTTTTTAGTACCACCTTCCTCAGGACCAAATTATGTTTAAAATCTTTCATTCATCTACTGCAACAAGGGGACGGATATTGCACAGATTCACTATAGGACACGTCAAGGTTCTCAATAGGAACCAAGTTAAAAGTAAAGAGAGGGCTATGGAACTACAGTAAAACCAATCCTTGACAGGAAGATCATAAGGTAGGTTCTTTCTTTGTATTGATTACACCTTAAATATTCAGTCTTCGTGGGTTTCCATGACCCATTCTTTGGAACGACCACCCATCTTGGGTACTAATTAGTCCTATGCGTTGCCTAGTGCTACAAATATGGTTGACTCCAAAAACGGGCTTGCATCTACTCTGTGAGTACTGAAATAATAACACCCATATTTCTTGCTCTTTTTGCAAACTTTACTGACAAATCACCAAAAGGTTTATCTTAAAGAATGTGGAGGCTTATTGTAATTAAATTGTTTTTTGGTGTGTTTCTAGTTAGTAAGACTAAGCATACACTAAAAGATACACCAGCCTTAAATGTATATACAACAAATTAAAAGTTAATCACTTACTGTTTTGGTTCGGTTTAGCGGAGACATTCTAATGTAACCTTGGTCATGATAGCAGAGGTAAATGGCATAGACTGGGAAACAAACCCAGAGGTAGACACATGGAATCCACACAAGAGTAGTATTCTGAAAGCACTTGGTGAAATCCGGATTTTCGGTATACCAGGTTAAATTACTATCCTGAAGAAATGGAAAAAAACATTAATGTTAACACAATAGGTTTCAAAATCATTTAGGACAGTTAGAACACCACTTACTTTAATATTCTTTGTCGATTTTCATAGGATCTGTACACTGCACCAGAACTCCAATGTGACAACACCTATACAGCATAATAATTATATCAGCATTTGGCATAGGAACATTTTTCCCAACGCGCCTCACCACCACCAATCCCCTGCCCCAATGCTGCTCATACTCTAAAGTGAATACATCACTACTATATGGATTTGTTTTTCATGGAAGCAATTGGTACAGTTACTAGTCTACGCGCCAGCAGCCTCTATAGCCATTTCTACCATTCCCCGGTCTATTCCAGTGGGTAGTCTGGTTATCAGAATAACCGCTCCTCCGCTTCATCATTCCTTAGGTCACATCACGGTCTTGCATCGCTCACCTTCCTTTATTCCCCTGGTTCCGCACCTTGCTCAGTATCGCAACATTCAGACAGCATCCATGCAGCCAAGTCATCCCCCAGCCGCCTGTATCTCCTCACATGCTTCATCCTGATGTAGTCCTCTACTGACCATTCAGATATATAATCGGAGCCAGTCAGAGTAGCTGGGGAGGATGCGCATCTTCCATCTAATAGTAAACCACCTCCATGCAAGTAGCAAGCCCAACAATATGAACCTGCGACTAAGCTTCTTTTTCGCTGGAGCCAATATCAGCCACAACAACAAGTGATGTGGAGTGTGAGGCACCTCCCAACCAGTCGCCCTATTTAGATTTTCCAATACTTCATTCCAAAAGGGAATTATGGAGAATAACTGCCACATCACATGTATAAAGTTTACAGTGGGAGCCCCACATCTAACACATTGAGAAGACCTGGTGGTGTATTTACAGTGTTGGGTCTGGGGCGGAGATATGCCTGGCGTGTGTATAGTTGTATTGTATTAATTTAAAGGGTGGTGGACAGGGCCTCACAGAGTGCTCTCTCCTATTTCTCCTGCTCATTGGGTATTATTCTCGGCAAATTTTCCCAGTGCACGGTTTAAGAGTGAAATCAGTCTGAGAGCGGACATTGCACATAGTAGTGTTCGTGTTTGTGAGGATACTGGCTCCTTCGGAAAAGTCAATTTCCCTCACGCAGTTGACAATATTTTAGTGTATTGCAGAGACTGCCCCCACACCAAACATAAATGATTCTATAGCATCTTCCCGCATAATTAATTGGCCGCCCTGATCGAGATTTCCCAGGAGTTCACAGCCTCGGTTCTTCCACTTCCGTATAGACATCACTTCTGCTATTCTCGATTCAGCCGCATAACTAGCGCATATGGCATGCAGCATATTACTCTTGTGCCCGCTCGCTCCCACACCCAGCACATCTGACGTATCAGGAATGGCATCTCAGCCGGTACCCGTGCAACACACATAAGTAACTCTGGAGTGCTAGGTTCCCATGGGAGCCCCTCAGAAGATTATTTTCCCAGTTGACCCTCACATCCAGTCAGTGGACTGCATGCTGCCGGTGAGTTGCAAGATAGTAGAGTTCTATATTGGGGAGGACAAACTCTCCAAAGTCTGCTTAAGCATAGGTAATCGCATACATTTCCTTTTATTGGCCAATAGCAGGTACATGATCAGACTATCTAACTCACCAAAAATACCGAAGTGGAATCTCGTATCCGGTACCCTGCAAGGTTTATAAACACTGGGGGAGCACCACCATCTTAACAACCGACGCTATATCCGTCAGACAACGGGAGATCTCTCCCAAATTGAGTCTATGCTCTCAATCCCTCTAGCGCTCAGCCTATGTTTTGGTCTAGAAAGCTTTGTTTTGCATACGAGATCCTCACCCACCCCCACCTCCACCAAATAGCGTATACTCTCGGTCCCTCAAGGAACCCCATTACTGGAAGTTCCATTGGCGCTGGCCACCCAACGGCAACAGCTGGGATCTGTGAATATTAACAAAGAGACCCAAAACTTCTCTGAAAGTCTGCAAGACATACAGGAGCATGGAGACAGAGTCCTCTGGGCTACACAGGAATATCAAGGCATCACCAGCACACGAAGATCCCATCTGAGTGGCCTCCCACACTGGGATTACCCAAGGGACACAGCACACGACAGCAGCGCTACCACGGGTTCCAAGGCAAACGGTAAGGGAGACAGGAGACAAACCTGTTGCGTGCCCAGATATTATCTGAATCATGCAGACACCACACTGCCTGTCTTCACTCTGGCACCTGGGTCGATGTATAACAGTTTAACCCATGCTTTATATTGGGGGTCAAATCCCATATTCTCCGACAACTGGCAGAGATATTCCCAAGAACACCAAAGCATAGGGTCCCGGACTCATATGCAGCGCATGAAAAACATGGGCCAATCCAAAGGTTATGCATGGTGCTTTTGTGCGGAATAAAGTAGTGCTGATCCATATGCATCAATCTAATAAACAACAAACTTAGGGGTCTAAATAGGAATCCTAATGTAATTCTATGCTTTTGTAATCATGTCAGTTGTACATGAGAACAAACACAGCAAATCCAACAAACCATACCACCAAAAGTGAAGCACCAGTAAACGTGAGTCACCCCTAGTTAAGGATTCCCATCAAAAGTCTTGTATGGATCAATATTCTCATTTGGTAGTCCTTATCGGGTATCGTGTCTCTTGATCATTGAGACCAGCATACCCCGGTAGCTAGTTCGGGGTAGCGACCCACAATCACTCGGTACTACCACATGATGTTGATACGATGGGAAGTGCAGTGCAAAAGCAAAAAAGTGGTGATTTAAAAAAAGGATAGGGAACTCAACACAAACCAGTTTTAATAAACGTTAGCCCCTTCCCCTTTAAAAACAAGAACAGTGTAACATCATCAACGCAGTCCACACAAATAGCTGCGAGGAGACCAACATGTTTCAGCCCTAGTGGGATAGTTCCCAGGCTTTCGTCAGGGTCTCTGTTCTAAATATATGCTACTGCTTATGAGTAAATAAGGTGTGAAAAAATTATACAAAAAACACACAAGTGAAAACCAGTAAAGGATATAATTTTCCTTCAACTGTATCAACTCCTCTCTTCGGCACCTGGTCGACTTAGTACTGTATGTTGGGGACAAACGTACAAGTGAATCACGATCAGCTTTTATGGTCTGTTAGATGAGATACATCGTTCCTCAAATATATACAAGTACATTACTCACCCAGAGTGTCCGGGGAGTGGACCTCACCTCTTCCTGGACCTGGCTCAGGATATGTGAGACCCCGCTCTACAATAACAGAAACCGACTCCGTAAATTCAAAGGGCAGAGGGATCAAGCGTTGATCTACTCTGGCACTAAAACCCATACGAAGTCATAAGGTCTTCTGTGTATGGAGTACACTTACATCTATCAAAACGTTCCCATTACAACCAACTCTCCAAACCCTCGTTAGCCACAAAATGCGAAGCCATTAGTATTATAGTCACTAAGGTAAGACAAAAGTGACAACAACCTTGATACAGCATTATAAAGAAAGGCAGAGATGTGGGTCCTACCTGTCCGTCGTTGTCTCAGGATGTGAGACTGAGTCAGGGGGAGGCACCGAACTTCCTTCGTTCTCCCTACTTCATTTGTTTGGTCTGGTAAAATGAACCAATCGGTGCCAGTGGGGGAGGGGCAGGGCCGAAGGGCTAAATAGGATCCCATTACCCAGCAACTTATTACTCATCATCCGCTGGTATAATAGATAAATTTGAGACCGGGGGGGGGGGGGAAGTGTCTGTGTCACCGTCTGCCAACAGTGTGAAAGAGACTTGCGCGCGTAATCTCGCGAGACTGGCAAGTCAGAACTACAAGATGACGTCACGCGTCAGTCTCGTGTAGTTTATTAACCCCGCTTCCGCCATCTGAGGCAGAAAACGAGCGCTGGAACAGGGGAGAACTACCGGATGACGCCGTGATGTCTGGAATAGTAGTTCAATGTGAGGGAAAGTCGCTATGATCTACTTGGCATACAATACCTCACAGAGTCTGTAAATTATGACCCAAATTAAGTACAGGGCCACTCTGAAAGTAAATAATTTATTAGATGGAAAGACAAGAGTGTAAATATACCAGCTGTTCACTGTCCATAAGTGGGAACCACAGAAGGGTAGTACGAATATTTGGGTCATAATTTACAGACTCTGTGAGGTATTGTATGCCAAGTAGATCATAGCGACTTTCCCTCACATTGAACTACTATTCCAGACATCACGGCGTCATCCGGTAGTTCTCCCCTGTTCCAGCGCTCGTTTTCTGCCTCAGATGGCGGAAGCGGGGTGAATAAACTACACGAGACTGACGCGTGACGTCATCTTGTAGTTCTGACTTGCCAGCCTCGCGAGATTACGCGCGCAAGTCTCTTTCACATTGTTGGCAGACGGTGACAGACTCACATTGAACTACTATTCCAGACATCACGGCGTCATCCGGTAGTTCTCCCCTGTTCCAGCGCTCGTTTTCTGCCTCAGATGGCGGAAGCGGGATGAACAAACTACACGAGACTGACGCGTGACGTCATCTTGTAGTTCTGACTTGCCAGTCTCGCGAGATTACGCGCGCAAGTCTCTTTCACACTGTTGGCAGACGGTGACACAGACACTTTTCCCCCCCGGTCTCAAATTTATCTATTATACCAGCGGATGATGAGTAATAAGTTGCTGGGTAATGGGATCCTATTTAGCCCTTCGGCCCTGCCCCTCCCCCACTGGCACCGATTGGTTCATTTTACCAGACCAAACAAATGAAGTAGGGAGAACGAAGGAGGTTCGGTGCCTCCCCCTGACTCAGTCTCACATCCTGAGACAACGACGGACAGGTAGGACACACATCTCTGCCTTTCTTTATAATGCTGTATCAAGGTTGTTGTCACTTTTGTCTTACCTTAGTGACTATAATACTAATGGCTTCGCATTTTGTGGCTAACAAGGGTTTGGAGAGTTGGTTGTAATGGGAACGTTTTGATAGATGTAAGTGTACTCCATACACAGAAGACCTTATGACTTCGTATGGGTTTTAGTGCCAGAGTAGATCAACGCTTGATCCCTCTGCCCTTTGAATTTACGGAGTCGGTTTCTGTTATTGTAGAGCGGGGTCTCACATATCCTGAGCCAGGTCCAGGAAGAGGTGAGGTCCACTCCCCGGACACTCTGGGTGAGTAATGTACTTGTATATATTTGAGGAACGATGTATCTCATCTAACAGACCATAAAAGCTGATCGTGATTCACTTGTACGTTTGTCCCCAACATACAGTACTAAGTCGACCAGGTGCCGAAGAGAGGAGTTGATACAGTTGAAGGAAAATTATATCCTTTACTGGTTTTCACTTGTGTGTTTTTTGTATAATTTTTTCACACCTTATTTACTCATAAGCAGTAGCATATATTTAGAACAGAGACCCTGACGAAAGCCTGGGAACTATCCCACTAGGGCTGAAACATGTTGGTCTCCTCGCAGCTATTTGTGTGGACTGCGTTGATGATGTTACACTGTTCTTGTTTTTAAAGGGGAAGGGGCTAACGTTTATTAAAACTGGTTTGTGTTAAGTTCCCTATCCTTTTTTAAATCACCACTTTTTTGCTTTTGCACTGCACTTCCCATCGTATCAACATCATGTGGTAGTACCGAGTGATTGTGGGTCGCTACCCCGAACTAGCTACCGGGGTATGCTGGTCTCAATGATCAAGAGACACGATACCCGATAAGGACTACCAAATGAGAATATTGATCCATACAAGACTTTTGATGGGAATCCTTAACTAGGGGTGACTCACGTTTACTGGTGCTTCACTTTTGGTGGTATGGTTTGTTGGATTTGCTGTGTTTGTTCTCATGTACAACTGACATGATTACAAAAGCATAGAATTACATTAGGATTCCTATTTAGACCCCTAAGTTTGTTGTTTATTAGCTTGTTCCTGTGGGGGATAATACTTAGGCTTGGTCTCTAAACATCCCTCTAGCCCTACAATACTGTGTGGTTTTTTTCCTTTCCATATGCATCAATGACAGCAGATGCGGGAGCAGCTGCGTCGCCAGTATGCCACACAATTTTTTACATTCACGTTTAGAAGTGAAGGCAGTCGATTTGACGCCGCCTCCACAGGGTTCTTGCCAGGTTTTGGCACCAAGACTATGGAGGGACTCATGCATGGTATCAGGTAATCAGCCCTGCTGACGTGCTTCTTGTTAAACCTCAAGCAATTTTTCAGCGATCACATCTGTATACTTTTGGTAGAGTTCAGTCTGGAGACCATCGCCTTCTGGTGTTTTGGCCGCTTTCGGTCGTCACATTGCCCCCACAAAATCCTCCCTCCTAATGGGCTCATCCACAACTGCCCTATCTTCAACCCCCAAGTCTAAGGAGATCTATCTCAGCAAGGATGCCGCCCGGATCGCCCACTCTCTAACTACATTTGCATAGGTCTTGCATAGATGAGGTCATATTACCTCATTAATCGCAAGCTGGGTGTTGCCTATGGTTCCATTCACATCCTGTAGCACCAGCACCGGATCCAAGGACTACAGCGGTCTTCGCAAACGTGCCAGCACCGTTCCCCCCCCCCCCTTCCACTCAGTTTTGGCCCCTTCCCCCATGCAACCTCTGCTGGTAGGCCATGTAAGTATGCTTCTCCAGCCGGCGCCAGTCATCTAATAGGCCTTTATGATTTTGTTGCGATTCCCAGAGTTTCTGCACCTGCGCAGGGAGTGCCCATTCCATTTCAAGCAACGGGGACTCCAATCAGGTTAGGTCGCGTTCCAGTTGTCATCTGACACAGTACAAGGTTTTAAGGAAGACCCCTCTGATCAAAACTTTCATCTCATCCCAGTCATGAGCCTTACTGCTTGATCTGTCCCATATTTCGTGGGAGTAGTGAGAGTTCTTCCCGTACCTTAACGGCAAACGGTGGGTCCACAAGTGCCTCCACACGCAGGTGCCACAGTGGAACCACAGGACAGGCACGCCCCTTACCCAGACACAACTGAGAATGATCTGATAAATAACACACCAAGTATGTAACTTCCTTCCCCTGTGCTACACCAGCTGAAACAAATCTAGGCGGCTGTATGACCCCATGGCTGGAGTGTAACAGGAGAACACTTTGGAGTCTGGATGTCTCTACCCTCTCCCTCTCCCTTTATCTAGCAAGTTTAAGCCCTGCAACAGATCCCTCAATTGCTTCTTCATGAGTGGTTTTGGGTTTCTACGCGGCGGATCGCGACCAAAACCCCATTAAGGACACAATTACAGTCTCTCACTACTACTATATCTGCCGTAAGGTATGGTGTGGCAACAGCCACCACCTCCTTAAATCTGTCATTATTCGGAGCATATACATTTAGAAGGCACACCTCAAGCCCGTCTAGGTCACCATACAGGATGACACAGCTCCCTTCCAGATTCAGAGCATATGACAGAAGAGTACTCCAGGTGCCACCCATATAGCGCCACGGTAACACCAAGAATGAGGTCACATACAACTTCCCCCTCCACCTCTTACGGAGACAAGGGACACAGTCCCCTCAGATATGGGTTTCCTGTAGGAATGCAACAGAGAAACAACAGCACTTTATGTAAGCATGCACTCAGTTGTTTCCCCAACTGAGCCAAACCTCTGACATTCCATGCCATGAATTTAAACACCTCAGCTGCCATCATCTTTCCACGTCACAGACATACCGAGACAAGCCCATCCAGGCACACCATCACACAACAGACCCACAGAGCCAAACAGCATCATGCACTCAAGCTTCCATCTGCATACACACACACACACCCCCACCCCATGGGCAGTAAAGCAAACAATCTAATTATAGGCAGTGCATGAACCGGCATTTCCCGGCCCATTACCGATGGTTTTGAAAACTAGCTAGTCAAGATTTCAAATAAACAACTATATGCTTCACTAGAGTTCACTATGCTGCAGGAGTCACGAGGCTCTAAGTTGCTGACATGCATTGCCCAAAAGTTTTTAACATTCATTATTCTTAAATCATTTTAGTTTTTGGGCATTAATTTCAAGGACATGAAAATAGGCCCAGTTATAACGCCTGTCTCTATATAAGCACATATTTCTCCCTTTGCGTTTGACTTGGATATTTGGATCAATTTCACAAGGGAACAAACACCCAGCTAGTCGTTTTGATCAATTTTGTGGGGGAAGAAATACAGTGACGTGCATCAAGGGCCTTGGGTGTCACTGTGGCAGGCGATGGCTAACGTGATCAGGGGTCTCAGTACAGTATAAATAACAAGATTAGCATTATAACAATTAGAATAACAAAGGACAAGGCTCCAAATCACACATGCTAGCATCCAGGCCTGCCATTGACGAATGGGAAAGGGGTGAATCTAGAATGCCTGTGAATGACAGACGTCTGCCCTCACACAGGGATGCAGACTCCAACGCCCGAAATCGTGACACTGACAGTCACAGGTCTACAGTGAACACCATCATAGGCAGCAATTAAGGGCTTTCGAAAGTTGAGCTCTGCGCTGTACATTGCATTGCAGAAAGTTGACTTTCGCCACACTGATGGAAGCCATCAATTTGAAAACTGTCTGCATACTTTCTGCAGAAAGGAAAAGCATCCCATTGCAGTTACGGATACGTGAACTGAGAAATATCAAGTACAGCAACAGAGACGATATATCCTCATTTAAGGAGGGGCGGGCCTGCCTAAAGTATGAGTCTCACAGTAGCTACAGTGGCCTTTTGAGCTGCCGGTGGAGGCATAAGGATACCCTAAAACAGCAAATAGCATTAAGTGAGGGGATAAAATCCAGAGGAACGAGCCAAGACATAATTATCAAAGTCTTAAGCAAACGGCCTAATGAAGTGGCTGGTTTAAGAAAGTCAATGGTTATGGGGCAGAGGAAAATTCTACTTTTTATATTAAAAGCAATATATCTGCTCGACAGGCGTGTTGTCAAACCCCAGGCATAAAGAACCCCAAATAAAACATTGGCTATAAGTGTAGGAAAGAGTGGATCGCAATAGGCACTGCAATCTTAAAAAGTCACAAGAACTTTGATTGCTTGTTGTGTGGAGCATGATCCTAGAAAGCCTGAGCTCCAGAATCATGAATAGGTCAGTAACTCAAATGGATACAAACAACCACAGACAAATGGTAACCCTACATCTGTGAAAAAAACGGATGCCAACAAAAAATCCATAAAGCGACAGTTTTAACCACAGTATTCAAACATCAAAGTGTTCAATGACAAGCCACTTTCAGCACGGGTATCATTGATAATGTTGCCTTGCACTCAATACATGAACCTTTGGTAGAGGGACAGTTGCCCCATTATATTCTGCTTATACAAACAGAGTTATCTCAGAACAAGCTTGTTATCAGGCCGCAGATAAGAGAAGCACCGCGCAGTGAACAGCCTACTGGAAATAACCGCAACACAAGAGGCATACACTTTAAATCTGAAGTGTCTCGCTAGCACCAGAAGTGTCATACTACGACCCACAGGGAAGAAGCGCCTAGGAGAACTTAACTATGCTCTTGTGGGCGTCAGCGCGAATGGGGTTGCAAGTGGTCACATTCCGTATATGCTAAAGGAGTACAGAAGCTTTCTTTCCGACACAAAGGTTAACTATGAATTGATGAGCAGATTTATATACAGTAAACAGAACTGAAAAACCCCGAGCTATATTACTGCTGGTTCATCAGGAGATGGCAGTTAAACAGCTCGATGGCATGAGCTTGCCTGTCCTGAATGCACTACCAAAGTTTATGCTTACGGAAATCAAAGAAGAAGTTTATCACTGTGTCGCATGCATCCACAATATACAATTTACTAAGTCTGGACTATATGTGCCAAAATAACCACACACATCTGTCTTTAGCTCTTCAGCCTATCAGCAAGTTATTCAAATTCCCACTACACTTTAAAACAAGCATTTGCAATGCAATAGGTCTCGCATTTATGAGTTTGAGCTACTGGCATTGTAAATGACCATGCCTTTTATTTATGTGTTCATTTTAAAGCAGATAATTAAAAGGCATTGTAATTTACAATGGCAATAGCTTAAACTCTCGCAAATGCGAGACCTATCCACCTGGTGTTGATCAGAGATTCTCCCAGAACAGTGTTCTAACCTAACCAGAAGTAGGTGTATTGAGTTGGTAAGGGTGCCCCTCTCCCAAATTAATAACCCCATTTCTGAATGATCGGAGGACTTAAGCCTTGTTAATTACACTAACAATAGTCATTTAAATGTCACTAAAGAGGAGGGTAAGAATGTGGCGGGTAAAGTGATAATGAACAGCATGAGATACAAGATACAGCATATTAATGATGAGTAACAGTAGGCAATTGTAAAGATGGCAGCAAACACCCAAATTGAAGCGTACAAAGTATAAGTAAGAGGACCAGCATTTGGGATTTGAAGAAGCGTAGCCAGTCATCAAGAAACTAATTCAGACAGCTAGTGTGGTAGAAAAAAGGTAAAAAGAAACACTGGGGAGCTGTAGTGTATTGTGTTTGTTGTCCTCGCGCTGCACCACAGCGCGAGAACACTTTTTACAATGTTGTGTTTGTTTGAATTGGTCATTCCACGTTCGGATGCTGCCGTCCTGTTCCAGGATTCTAGCAACGTTGGTCAGTTGCTTGGAGTCCTGGTGCGGAGCGGGATCATCTGGTCGTGGGTGCTTCGGATATTAAGAATAAACAAGAGAACAGCAGCCTACGCCTCATTGTCATCATTTACTACAGCAGCATATCCAGAGAGAGCGTGGACAAGTAGGTAAAAGGATGAATGACAACTTGAACAAGCACTTGTTAGCAAAACACATGTATATAATTAAATATGAAGGAGATGCGATATGGATTATAAATGATGCCTTTTCAAGAATTATTATACAAGGATGTAAACATTTTGATAGGAAGATGAAATACAGTTGGTGTGGTTAAAACACAAGTGAAGAAACAAAAAGCAAAACAAACCATCAATGTTCAATCTGCAATGCGTTAAAGTACTTCACATTCCAGTTTTAGTTGGGACCCAGAAATTATGCTTTCGATAAATTTTTCCATTTCCTGCAAAGAGTTATTGCTATGTCTCCTGGTCGGTGTAGGGCCATGGTCTTCCTGGCACTTGTAATCTATGCACCAAAGGAGATTACTCTTTCAACGTTAAATCCGCAGGGATGTGGAATTCCTATACCCAGATGCTCGGGACATATTGTTTGGGGTCAATGACAACACGTTTTCATGTGTATTTTGTCCTTGGGAAATGTAGGGCCAATCCACTACAGCACAAACCCTTTGGCTTCCAGTTTACAATCCCACATATTGGATCAGGGACGAGCATTGTCTGTAGTTAAGGTAATATTTGTGTCCATGTGTTAATGCTGTTCAAATTAGTATTTATGGTTCATTAATGCAAACCCTTTATTATTAGGGTGAGCTCTCTAAGTAAATGTTCAAACTGCACTACTGACAGAGGTTCCAGTATAAAAATGAGTTCACACGTTTTCAATGTTTAGCAATATGAGGCTATGTATAATGCTCCTAGAATGCTGCCTGATTAGATGCAAATATTTGCAACAGAGAGAGACAGAGAGAGAGAGAGAGACAGAGAGAGACAGAGAGAGACAGAGAGAGACAGAGAGAGACAGAGACTTGTAATAAACACAAAAGGCCATGGTTAACACCAGAACTAATTATGGGCCAAATTATCAAATAAAATCTCAAATGTGCACCCATGTCTTTGCATTAAGTGCAGAAATACGGCTTTTGTGAACTCACAAGACTTTACAGAAGCAGGCAAGAAATAGTACTCCTGGAAGATATTTGTGAACTGCATTTTAGCATGAGCAAATATGCAGGTATAGATTAGATCATGCGAAAATCTGAGTGTTTGCAAGTTCACTTTCCCTCCAACCACTTTTTTTCCAACCCTGAAAGACGTTTTATGTCTGCCATTGTTAGAAGTTCATTTCCAACCTTTCTCAGAAGGGGAAGAGATTAGAGAAGAGTTGGTGCAAACCCTTAAAACATGCAAGTTAGTAAGTTTGCACAGACTAAATAGGGCATTCCAACCCTGGAACTGTTGCTTACCATTACCTTCAGCCCCAGTATGTACATCTACAGAAACGTGGCAACATAAGAGTTTCTAGTATTCAAACCCTACTATGGTATGAGCCCTGCCATAATCAGAGAGGCTATTTCAGAGCTCTTATATGAGATGGCAGAAATAATTTGTCGCCGCATTACATGGTTCAAAGGGGACAAGTGGATTTTTATACAGGACAAGTAGATTTATGAAGCAACCTGCCCCATGGACTAGTAGATATTTGATTAAATTCCACACCCCTGAAACCATTGGCTGTTTTACTATTGGCCCGCTGCTACACCCTTACTAAGCGACTTCATTATAACTGTTCACATAACCACCAGTGCGCCATCTTATTCTACTGTTCCCATGCTGCATGTGAGGCACACACTAAGCTGTGTCATTCCTGACCTGTCCACTCCAGTCCAGGTAGGAGCTGCAATGGTTCTTCCGTCCAAGAAGTGCCAGATATTCTGACTCTGTAGCTACCTATGCTAACAGGGGCACTTGTCACCCATGCATAAAGAATTTCAGCACTCAAGGGCATCTTGCTTGTGCGAACAAAATGAATTGCTTGCTGTGCCATTTCACTCAAATTTGGAGTCACCGTATACCAGGGTTAGAGAATATGAACTGCATTACTGGGTCCTGCACCATCTCTAAAGCCACAAATAAAGAGCTTGGGCATTTGGCTTGACAATTCCCTCAATTTTGGATACCAGGCCACCGTGCTCTCATCAACTTGCTATGGATTGCTAAGAATGCTCTACAAAATTATCCCCTTTCTTCCATTTGAGGCTAGAAGGATAATGGTCCAGGCACTTATACTGTGCCGGCTGGACTATGGGAACATCCTGTATCTGGGAGCCCCTCAGGCCACAATCAACAAACCACAGGTGGTCCAGAATAGTGCAGCAAGGATGCTCCTGCAGGTACCACGGCGTCAATCAGCAAGACCAGCCCTACGACAGCTACACTGGCTGCCCATGGCAGCCAGAATACAATTTAAGGCAATGTGCCTGGCGCACAAAGCCATGTGGAAGTCCGGTCCATCAATACTGCACTCATTATTAACACCTTATATGCCACCTAGAGCTCTACGTTCTAGTTCCCTTCATCTGGCCACCAACAAGAAAATAAGGAAGGCAAGATGGGGAGGACGCTCCTTCTCATTCACGGCGGCCAAACTGTGGAACTTTCTTCCACAAGCTATACGAGGGAACAGCAACCTATCGATCTTCCGCAAGCTCCTAAAAACTCACCTGTTTGGAATGCCCTCTTAGTGGTGAAGACCGACGTTCCCTTCTCCTTTTCTGCAAGCGCTACGAGGCCTCCGGGTAGGTAGGCGCTATAGAAATACTCTTCATACTTCATACTCATTACTACTTTTGTCATTAAAGCAATTCATACTTTGCATTTTAAATGTTTTTGCTTGCTAACAGCAAACGCCTGTGTCCCAAAAAAAGCTGCCGTACGTTGAGAAAAAAACATTAATGAATCTCACCCCTGGCCTTCAAGACAGTTTTATTTGTAGCAGGATTGTGGAGAGGATTACCTGTTGTTGACATTAGGACATTCCATGCACTGGGCGAGCTGAACGTCCAAAACAGGCCGCTTACTGGTGTTCAGTGTCTTGGGGTTTGTTTAGATTCTTTCACTCGGTTATTACCATTGATATGAATAGTGGTATATGCTGATTCCATCCATGTATTAATGCATGTCTCCAATTCCACATCGACTTGTTTGAGCATTTCTGAACTTCAATTATTCTTTTTTTTTTTTTTAAACATTTTATTAAGTTTTTCATCAAGTTGCACAACATCATCATCATTTAAATGCAGTTCATGGAATCACAATCATTTTGATTTACACATATCAGTACCGTTCAATCATCAAAACCTTGTGGAGTACATTATGCGTAGATTTGCTTGGTTCTTTTAGCATACAACAGTGGGAGTTCTGGAAATGTCTATCCCTTTAGGGTTGTTCCCGTTGTTATACAGGTCTTTATGCATGTCTCCCCATAATCACCGATTTCAACAACAATAAAGTGTCATTGTCCCTCCACCCACAAACCAACTCTATGATGAACATCGAGAGTCAATGGTTTCTCCCGTTATGGACTTGTTTCAGGAACACGATATTTCTCGTGGTGGGTCACATAGGTTTCCTCGGTGTTCGTTCCAGTTCCCCCAGATCTTAGACCATTTTTTGGGGCAACCCCTATGTATATATACCGCCTTTTCTGCTACCATAGTCGTGTCCATGTCGTTCTCCCACTGTGTGCGTGAGGGCACTACTCCGGATCCCCACCTTCTGGCGATGTTTCACTTCGCCAGGGCTAGGCCCAACATTGTCCAAGTCTGCAGTCCTCGATTCATATCAGTAGGGGACCAAATATTTAACAGGCAACATCTAGGTTCTTTCAATAGTTCCACCCCAGATGCATCTGATATTTCAGACAAAACATGGTCCCAGTATAACTGTATCCTTGGGCATTCCCATAGGACGTGAAAGAATGTACCTGGGGAGCCACAGCCTCACATGCAATTGGGGTCTGGGATGCGGCCTAATCTATGTAGGAGCGTGCGAGAGTAGTATATCCTGTGCAATATTTTTTAATTGTACTAGTTTAAGCCGTGATGGTATGGATGTCTCTCTGGCCGATGCTAGGGCATGTAACCAATTGTCAATGTCTCCTAGTTCCACCTCCCACCTGCTACGGAGAACCACTGTGCGGTCTGGGAGATTGTTGATTAGTTTTCGGTATGTGAGCGAGATCGCTTTCTTTTCCAGGCAGTCAGTGAGGAGTCTGTCCTCCAGGGGGGAGGATTCTGCGGGTGTTGTACCTGTCGGAATGGCGCCCTGTAAGGCGTGTTTGATTTGCAGATATCTATATCGTACAGTGTTTGCCATCCCGTATTGTTCTTGTAGGATGGGGAATGTAATGACTTCACCCCCTTTCCACAGGTCATCTATCTTAGAGATGCCTATGAGGTCCCATTGCCTGAAACCCTTAGTGTTAGCCAGGGTACCCAAGCTGCGCGTGTCCCACAGCGGTGTGGCTAGTGTGAGTACTCCTTCCCAACCCAGTGCCCTCTGTGCTGCGTGCCAGATCTTAACCGTGTGGGCTGTTGGGCCTGTACACGTGTGGCGGCGTTTGTTGGTATAGAGTGCCTTCATAAGCTGATCTGGGGGCAGGACAGTCCTATCAAGGCGGAAGGCCGGGTCCTGTTGTGGGGCATGGATCCATTGATTTACTACCATCAGTTGAGCCGCCCAGTAATATAATTTAACACTGGGTAGGGCGATACCTCCATCATACCAGGAGCGGCACAGTTTGGAGTGTGCTATGCGGGCCGGTTTTCCGTCCCAGAGGAGGGTAGAAATTTCTGCATCTATTGACTTGAAATATGTAAGGGGGACCGGGAAGGGTGTGTTTTGCAAAACAAAGGAATCTCGGGAGTGATAGCATCTTAAATAGTGCCGCCCTCCGCAGCAGTGTTAGTGGTAAGGAACGCCAACGGGTGACATCGGCTTTTAGTCTCTGTAAAGGTTTCATCAAGTTTTCCTCCACAAAAATTGATTCCTGAGGTGTGATGTATATTCCCAGGTATATGAAACCTCTAGTGACCGTTTGAAGGGTGCAATCTGGGGGCAGTGTGGGTGGCTGACCTAGCAGGATATACAGGAGTGATTTTGTCCAATTAATGGTATATCCTGACACTTTTCTGTAGGTGTTAAGTATGTCCATCAGAGCCGTCAGGGATGTGGTAGGGGACATTAGGTAGATCAACACGTCATCCGCATAGAGAGAGATGCGGTCCTCCCATCCCGTTCCCCAAGTAATTCCCCTGATTAGAGGGGTTAGGCGGATTTTCACCGCTAGTGGCTCTAAGATAAGTGCAAATAAAAGTGGGGATAATGGGCATTCCTGTCTTGTTCCGCGTCCCAGTGTGATTGTACGTGAGGTATGGCCATTTGCAACTACTTGTGCCAGAGGTGCCGTGTAGAGGAGTTTAATCCAGCCACAAAACTTCGAGCCAAACCCCATTTTCGTAAGCACTGCAAATAGGAATGGCCATTCTACAAGGTCAAAGGCCATTGTTGCATCAAGGGAAAGGATGGCTGCATCTTCCCGTAGCATGGGGATGCGATGTATGACTCCATGAATGCGTCGCAGGTTAAGAGATGTATTTCTCCCGGGCATAAAGCCCGATTGGTCCGGGGGATCAATGTTGCGAGGTGGGGTTGTAGTCGGAGGGCCAGGAGCTTTGCTAGGATTTTGGAGTCTACGTTCATTAGGGAGATTGGCCTATAAGAGGACGGGAGGTCAGGTGGTTTGCCAGGCTTGTGCACTGAGACAATGGTTGCCAGTCTTTGGTCAGTTGTGAGTGTACCATTCTTCAGACAGTCATTAATTATACATGGGAAGCATGTGTGGAAGGAGCTGTCGTGTCAGTATTTTATAAAGTTCCACCGGTATACCATTTGGTCCCATGGCCTTTCCAGTGTGTAGCGCTGCCAGGGCCTTCCCCAATTCTTCTCCTGTTAAGTTACTCTCTAGTGCTTGTGCGTCTTCCTGGGACAGCGTAGTCAGGGGTACGTCTTGGAGGAATGCCATGCTGTCCTTCTCTGTTACCTCATAGCGTGCAGTGTATACGGTTTCGTAATAGGTGGCCAGTTCTTCTACTATGCGTGTGGGAGAAGTCGTGTGTGTGCCGTCTGGGAGTTCCAAATTAGCAATCCATCTATTTGCCCTGTCCTTCCGCTCAAGCCAGGCAAGCATTATCCCTGTTTTGTCCCCCAGTTCGTAGACTCTATGTAATGTGTCAGTCAGTCTCGATCTGGTCATGCCCTCAGCGTATGCCCTGTATTCCTGAGATGCTAGTGCTAGGGCATGTGCTGTTTCATCCGAGGTGTCCGAGGCATGTGTCAACTCCGCAGTCTGCACAGCTGTTTCTAGTGCCTCGATGTCAGCCTTTTGTTCTTTTTGGTGCTTTGTGATCGCGGAGGTGGCTTGTCCTCTAATCACAGTCTTGTATGCCTCCCAGAGGACTGAGGGTGAATCTACAGAGTGTAGGTTTTCATCAAAGTATTGGGTGGTGTAGGTTGTCAATGTCTTCAAAATCGGTCTGTGTTTGAGATATCCTGGATATATTGGGAATATTCTTTGTCGCCTGGTGATTTGCGCTGTGTAGGTGAGTTGTATTGGGGAATGATCTGATATCCCTCGGGGAAAGTGCTCTATGACCGTTATCTTTTCTGGGGGGATCGCTAGTGTTAACATGTAGTCTATCCTGGAGAGACTATTATGGGCTCCCGAATGAAATGTGTATTGGCGGTCCAGGGGATGTTTAAGCCTCCATATATCCACCAGTACCAGCGCCTCCAGGAAATCTTTAAATATGTGGTTAGATCTATTAGCCCCCCCGAGGAGGCTGTCGATACATAGTTGTATTCAGTACTGCGTTGAAGTCGCCTCCAACTATCAGTTCCCCCTCTGGGAGTTCGAGCATTAGTTCACTCAGGTCCTGGAGAGTTTCTTGGTGTAATGCTGGGGGAATGTAGACCAATAGTATATTGTAAGGCCTGCCCTCCCATTGACAGCTGATCGCTACGTAGCGTCCCCCGTCATCAGTCCAAGTGTGTTTAATCAGTAATGGAGCGCTTTTTTGAATGAGAACACCCACCCCGCGGGAGCCAGAAGAGAACTCTGCGTGGGCGATCATCTTGAAACCCCATCGATTAAGCGCCTTGCAAGCTGTTGCCATTTGTTTCTTGCAACAACGCCAAGGTGGGTGCTTTCCTCTTTAAATATTGGAGGACGAGTCCTCGTTTAATTTTGTGGCCCAGTCCATTTACGTTCCACGAAATGATCGTTAGTGAGGGGGATATCAGTGGTTGTGATTGGGGGTCGAGTGTCAAGGGATCATGTTCAGCCATAGTCTCCGGGAAGTAGATGTATTAGTGTTATCCGGGTCAACCCTCGGACGGAGGTCTGGTACTTGTCAGAGCCTAGAGTGCATGGCGAGGCTTGTATTAGTTTGTTGATCTGTCGCGTATCACGTCGTGTTGACCGTGTATGGGCGGTCATGCATGGTCGCTCCAGTCTGGTATGTGTGTCTAAGTGTGTAGTGAAGAACCTGTGTGCATATGATGTGTGCATTGGAAAAACCAAACGAGTTAGGAACAGAAAACTAAAACCAAGTAAACTCATAACATAGAAATCCCCAACCCCCCCTCCCTGCCTCCCTGCCCGGCGGACAATAAACCTTCCACCTCCCCAACTGAGCAGAGTGCCTGTAGTCCCAACTGAGGAAAATTGTTCTTGGGGGTGAGACTTCTGTGTCCATTGTCGAGCCCACCCCTCCGAGAGCGAATATGCAGTGTCAGTTGTAGTTAAAAGTCATACCTGCATGGTTCTTTCCGGGCACGACCAGAGTGTCTCCATATTTGGCCAGCCGCGGTCTGTGGCTAACCGTCTCATGTTGTCCCTGTGTGCCTAATAGATTTCATCCTACATGAAGAGGAGTGATCTAATGACTTGTTCCAAGAGAGCGGCTCCAAAGGGAAGGGTAGTGGTACCAGTGTCCATATTGCAACTTCCAGCACTTATTCCGTGTCTTGTTAGTTGAGGGCTTCTATCTCCGCGGTTCTGGTTCACGTCGCGATTCCTGGGCCCTCTTGCCGGCCTCCATCCTTCCAGCCAGTCCTGGGTCGCCTGTGGGGAGTCAAAAAACCATGTCTTTCCTTCAGATTCCACACGTAATTTCGCTGGAAAAATTATCGAGTACTTGAGCTCCTGAGTACGTAGTTCTTTCTTAACCTCTGTGAAGCTCCGTCGTTGCTGAGCTACCGCCGCCGTGTAGTCGGGATAGAAGTGAATTTCGGAGTTACCAATTTTGAGCGGTGGACGAGTGCGCGCCGCTTGTAAAATGGCGTCCCGGTCCCTGAAATTGAAAATGCGGGCTAGTATGGGACGGGGTGGGGCCCCGGGTTTTGGCTGTCCTCCAGGTACGCGGTGGGCCCGTTCCACAGAGAAATAGTTCGATAGACCCTTGGGCTGTAACTGCTTAAAAATGAGGTCCTCGACGTAGAGGTCTAGGGCCGGGCCGCGTTCGGATTCCGGTACGCCAATCAGGCGTATGTTATTACGTCTTGAGCAACCTTCTTGATCGTCCAACTTCGCCTTAAGTATTCGGTTGTCGTCCTCTAGTTGTTGGACTCTACGCTGTAGGTTCGTTTTGTCCCCCACAAGGTCGGTAGTTGTTTTTTCTACCTCCGCCATACGGGCGGACATTTTTGCAAAATCAGCTCTGATCAAGGAGACATCTGTGGAGATCGTGCCCATTGAGGATTGCATTGTCTTTAGGGCTGCCATGACATCATGAAGAGTAATTTTGTCTGTGGTATTCGCGTCACCCGTGGGTTGGGGAGGCGTCCGAGTCGGATCTCCCCTCGCGTTGTCCGGTGGATCCTTATGGTAGGCGTATTTCTCTAGTTGAGGCCTGTGGGCCCCTTGTGCCCCTGCCACTCATCACGGGGGACGCGTTGCTTGGAGCGTATATCTCAATGCTCCCCAACACACACCTGGTAAGTCTTTATTCCTTCTGTGGCCTGGAGCGCTGCGTGGGATGTTTGTATGTTGCGTTACGCTGCTGCGTATGTCCTCCGAGTAGGCCTTAGCGGCGGGTAAATCACGGTGCTGTTTGGGGTCTCAAGACAAAGTTTTAGCCGTATCTAGGTCGTCAGGAGGCTGAGATAAGGCGCAGCTGGCAGGAGCTTGTGGCACAGTCTCGGGTTTGCCCCTCTTGGCCGGTGCCGTGCGTTATTCCTCCCGTCTGTCGTGCTCTCGTACACCCGCTGGGGCTGCGCCGGTACTCACAGGCGTCCTCCTGGTGTGCTCCGGAGCTTGCGTGGGGCAAGGCTCTGCCTGGGTTAAGTCCTCCGCTGGGAGATAGGCGATGGCTACCTCAGTTAGCGTCTTCCGGGGTGTTGCTTACTTGGGCGGAGGCCGGTCGCTGTAGTGCTGGAGTGCTGCCGGGTTCGTTCCGCACTCGAGTCCCCTGCTTCAGGCGCCAAACCAGGCCGTCGTGTTCCGCACGACGCAGCGTCGCAGGAGAGGCACGCCGGGTGATGCGGATGACTGCAGAGTGTACAGGACGGCTAGACGCTTCTGGTCATGCTGTTTAGGAACTGCAAAACTTATGGATGAGTAGTCAGAATTGGAGAGGAAGGCTCTTTAGTCACAGAGCTCTCTCAGAGTGCGGCCATCTTGGCTGTTGGCTAGCCACGCCCCCCACTTCAAGTATTCTTTGGTGTTTTTTCAGGCATCTTTACCCTTTCTCCTAAAGTATGTTCACATTATCCTGCCTGTTCTGAAAATATTTGCATACTATACATTAGCATTCTGTGCTTGAGGTCCTCGATGCTGGTATTTTATGAGTTTAAAAAAAAAAAAAAAAAAAAAAAGAGGCAACTGTTGTCTTCTCACACAAGTGTCATGGCGGTTCTCTGAGCCTGCACTCTTCTTCTTAACTGTCCTTTGAAGAGCAGCCGCATTCCCTCGTTTATGCTCATCCCACGTGTCATGCCTGTGCGGGGGAGTGACAGTCTGTTTTCCTTTCAAAAAACATTCTTGGCAAGCAAAGCTTTTTGGCAGAGAAGAAATCTCGCTGAATGTGGTATTCGGTGGCAGCTACAGCATTAGTCAGAGCAGAAAATGTGCACGGTACACAGAGATGCATCCCACACCGAGGGCTGGGAGGAATGAATACTAAACATTTCCAGATTTCCAGGTCAAAGAACAAAATCCCTCACTAATTTCTTGTGTTTTACTGATAGTCAGACGGATTGTCAGACGAGTTTGAGCGAGAGCACCAGGAGGACGTCGCACCGCCACACCGCTACGCTCTGCTCCACTCAGCTTGCCCAGCAAACAGTAAAGAACAAAGTGCTGCCGGGCGCCGCTAAAACTTGAGGGCCTCGCTATTTTTGCTTTTACCCCTGACGGCGTGGAGCACAGCAGAGCAAGTGAGGCAAGCGAATGGGCTGTGTGAGCCGGCGAATGGGCTGAGCAGCAGCAGCGCGAGCGAGCAGAGGACAAGACCGGTGAGATCAGCAACAGACACCGTGGGCTGGAGTTGTAGGGGCCGGATCAGCATCAACTGCAGCAGTGAATTGAGTCTAGTTGAGTTGGGTTGGACCAGCAGTTGGCAGCTGAGGCAATTCCCCCTCTGCTCCTGAGCACCCGCTCCTTGACGCGGAGTGACAAAGGGATCTTGCCTTCGGGACCCCTAGGACACTGTGGTCGCTGTGATTTTTTGGGAGCAGTAGCAGAAGCAAACAGTAAGCGCAAAGAGGCATATCCGCCACTGGCAGAGGTTTTTCCAGGTCTTACATAGCGGCTTCTAGTGTGTCCAGCACCTTGTCTTCTGTTGTGGGCCTAGTGGTCGGTGAACTGCGGACTTCTTGGGGAGGGCCGCGCTTGAGTGGGCATTTGTGGAATATCTGGACCACCGAGGTATCCAGGCACATCGAGGTGGTCTTCTGTCTGCCGGACCTTCGAATCTTGCCGACCCCAGCCACTCGCCTGGGCTCTTCTGACAGGCGGGGAGCCGAGGAGGGTCTTGGAGGCAAGTATCATCAGCAAACATTGGCAACATTGGCATTGGGGAGTTTGGGTAAAAGTGGGAGCTATCAGCAGTGATAGGCGCAGGGGTAGGTGTCCTGAATCACTGAGTCTCCTACAGATCCCCCCTGCAGAGGGAGTAAGGAGCTATGAGGGCTGCAAACGTAGTTACAGGGGCTGTGAGCGTTGAAGGGCCAAGAGAGTCACCCAGCTCAGTCGAGCCAGCTGCGAGGAACTTTCGTGTCGGCTAAACCACCGCTGGCCCTTGCACGTTTCAAGGGTTCTCTTCCCCTTCTAAAGTAACTGCCACTGATAACTAAGCCTGCCTATTGCAGCATGATGTCAAGACGTGTCGGAGGAGGTCCGACGAGTAAAGGAGGCATTAAAAAAACGCAAACGAACCTCCAAGACGCTTGATGGGACCAGGGACGAACCAAAATCTAAAACCAGGCCAGCAATACAGAGAGACTGCTCCTTAATTGACATAACAGACAAATCAGATATATACAGCTCAAGAAGCGATCAAACATTAAAAATAGAAAAGAACAACAAAACAAAAAACTGCCAAACCTTGTTCCAGCCAAAAATTTACACAAAGTTCTGCTCCTTAAAAAAACACGGAGGACACTTTACTTTCAAATACCAAAGAAGTGCCGGGCCTTCAGCCACCTCTCGAACCATTCCAGCCGTTACAGTTTATTGGCGTACAAAGTAACAACAACAGCAAGGAAAGACCTAGTCCGACAGTTAGAAGCTTACCGCAAATAACATCAACCCCTCAGCATAACAGAATTTGGATGGCCCAGGAGACCAGAACCACTAGAACCATTGGAAAAAAAGTTGGGGAAAAAAGTTGGAAAAAAAGTTGGAAAAAAAGTTGTAATAGAAACCAACCTAATTCAAGTACACAGGTCCAACGATGCAAAAGAGATGTCTGTAGACAAATTAGAAGAGAGTCAAACAGACATCTGTGTTACTGCTGGGATCAGCAGACCACCACTTTGTGAGGAAAACAATCAGCACGTGCCTCGCAACCGATACTCCAATGATCTGCGAGCAAAAAAGTCAAGAGGCAATAAAACACTCCAGTGATACCAAAAATAAGGATGTGAGAGCAAAGGAGCACCTGAAAGGAAAATAACTCTTTGGCAGCTCTAGTTACACCACCTAACACACAAGGGACCGACTACAATACAACGTCAAGGTCAGGAAGAAAGATAGACAAAGCAGACAGGCCAACAACTCCTTCTTCAGAGGTGATAGAAATATCCTCATACCTGGGAAAGGAAGAGCGAGAAGATCTCATAGCTGCATACTCCCAAGATAAGAGCAGAAGCGGGCTGTCTGCAAACACACTGATCAAGACAACTGAAGGCATCCGGGAACAGGCGGAGGGGGTGGGTGCGCCTAAGGGAGATCAAAACGTTACAACAAATCCAGGAAGCCAAGAGGAAACACCAAAATATACAAAGTACGAAAGTGCCTGGCCTAGTCTGTTAAAACAATGCAACTCCTGGTAGCAGCCCTACATTACCAATCGGACAAGATGGACACTCAATTAACGCTATTAGATACATTGGCTGTCTTTGTGGTTGCCATCGATGGGAAGCTGGGGACATTAAATACACGTCTTCAAAATAAGCTTGATCAATCGCAAGACGTAAATAGGAGTGACAGAGGTGGATGCGGCCCAATTATTGATAAACTGTCTTCACTTCCAGCAATACTGAGCGATCTGTGCATACAACCTAAAAGGCCTCCACAGTGTCTACAAATCCAACCTTCTGATGGCCTTTTGGGAAAAGAAACAAATGTCTCAAGGAACACAGAAAAACTGGAAATTAACAAACAAGGACACTCCAAAACAAAAGACATCCTATCCCACACGACTAAAAGCACAGAGGCCAGTGAAACTGGAACGTTCGGTGCTCTACTCCCCGAAGCCTCAGCAGAAGTCAACACAGACAAACAAATGAACGCTAAACAAAGACTAGCAAAACAACGTAAAGGCAGAAAACAAAAACCAAATTCAAACCGTGAAGGATTTATGCATCTCTTTGGGAGGACCCCTGTTGCAGAACAAAGCACACTCCAACCCAAGGGAGACACTAGCATAGCAGGGACTCCTGCAGAGGTAATAGCAAAAAACCAAACCACCAACAGAAAGGGGCAAACAATCTAGCAAATTAATATACTTGGAAATACCATGCGCGAAGATCTAGAAGCACCACTCCGAGATAGGCCAATTATATACCTCCAACCATCCGGGGAGGGTAAAGGATCTCCTGAACCCGATCAGAATCTACTACCAAAGAGTAACACAAAGACTTGTGCTAACTCCACTCAAACAATAAAACAAGAAGACATCCTGGTAAAAAGGTCTGGGAACGACTTGGAGTCTAAAATGTTAGGAATGTGCAAATTGACAACGGACAGTCAACTGGCCACCACTACTCAAGTGACCCCATCCGTACACACACAGGCTAAACAGAGAGAAGAAATACTAGCACCCACAAAAAACTCGGAATCTACGTACTACCTCCCTTGGCTCGGAGAGAACCACCAACTGGCTAAACTGTCAGAACCAAATCAATATATACCCGGTCAAATAACAAATGACGTGGAAGAATCTAACACTAGTCAGGCAAAAACATCAGTCACACGAGGAATTGAGCCTATATCATTAAGCCAAATTAATAAAGGGGCCAGGAGCACAGACGAACAAAGGAACGCGACAAGTGCCACATGGTTCAATCCGGACTACATCTCGAAAGGAAGACACGACACACTAAATAGAGGATAACATCCCACGGCTGCTCTCTCATATCCCCTCTCTGGAAGAAGTGAGAACTTCTGATCTGGTCTCAAATCGAATTTATAGAGGACGGAACGGGCAGAGAAAAAACAAAAGCAACTTGGGCAACTACAGCAATCTCACAGAAAATACAAGCTGAGGCCTAAATATTTAAAAATTGGGGGATAACAATAATCCCATACACAAAGCCAAGATAACCGGAAATATTAATTCTGGTGGTAACGGTGGAGGATCAGGATATTGCTAAAAGTCCCAGAATTTCGGTTCTCAGAGGAGGAGTGGGGATATGAGGAACAAGTAGTGACCAACATTCCAGCATTACTCGACGGATTGAAGTTAAGTCATCACCAACTGGATTAGCAGATCTAAGATGGTTTGCTAGAACAATAAACAATTGACAAAACAGCCCAAACTTAAGAGAGAGCAAGCATAATCTACTACGCATATGTTCGTGGAATATTAACGGTCTAGCCACTAAAATATCTGACTCAGATTTTGTAGACTATAGAAGATCTTTTGATATTGTGGCACTACAAGAGACATGGCTAGCGGACGGACCCCCCCCCCCCCCACACACACCTTCAGGGATACTTGCGTTTCTTCACTGGTGCAAAAAGTACGGCCAAATATGGGCACCCCAAGGCGGCCTAGTAACCTACGTTTCAGCCACAAGTGCCCTCAGGGTCAAAGAAGTTGGACCATCTTCTTCAGCGTCAATGGCAGTAAACTTTCTGTTATCGCAACTCAAACCAGGAAATGTTGAAACGGACTTTACCTTGATCAACGCCTATGTCCATCCAAAAAAGAAAACAAAAGGCAGCTAAAGAATTATGTAACTTCCTGGAAGAGTGCATAAGAGAAAGACCAACAACAAACCTCGTGCTCACCGGGGACTGTAACCTCAACCTCATGGCAATCTCGTCAGATGATGAGATTCTAACTCAAAATTCAACTTGGGATATCCCATCACAAGAGAAGCCGCAAGCATCCAAACAAACCAAACTAGGAAAACAGAAATTAGAAGATCTGGAACATTTCAACATCAGAGCACTAAATGGAAGGTTTGCTGGTGACAGCCCTCCAGCCACAACATTTCACTCGACAAGAATCAGTACTATACTGGATTACACTTTTATTTCATTACCTTTTTTTCAATATACAACCTCATTCCAGATAGGTGAAAAAGCAGACAGTGACCATTGTCCCCAAGAAATTGCCCTGAAAATTGTCAAGCCTACATTTGAGTTACCCGCAGCACCAAAAGAGTCGGTCTATACCATTAACCTTAAAAAATCAAATACTCAGCAGTAACCAATGAAACCATAATAGAAAGGGCAAAACAGCACTTATGGGCTCGTACTGGATCTAGTGAAATTGCGAAATGGGAACAATTCACAAAAACTATGTCCATCTACGCTACAAGACCTAAGACATATGTCAAACTGGGCCGCGGCAGCATGGAACAGTTTACGCGAGAGTATGAAGAGAAAATTAGGGGCACAAAAAAATCAATTTATCATTATGAGAGAACTTCGGCAGAACCCCATGGATATGAGGAAGCACATTCACTTACGGAAACTAAAAGCAACGCTGAAAAAATTAAAATGGGAAGCCAATAGATCTGTGGAGGATAACATGTGGGCAAGACTACACTCTGACACCAAACGGAGCGATGGGGCAAAATTTTGGAAAACCATGAACTCCTTCATAAGACCGATGCATGACGGAGTGCCTTCCAACATCACAGAAGAAGCACGGGCAAGCTATCTTGGGAATCATTTTAATCATGTCATGGAAAACATGGGGTTAAAACCCGATAGTGTGATGGATAATCTCACCGAATACAAAGCACGGCCATCCCAAAAGTGCACCAGCATCCCAGATGGTCAGAATACAATTTTAAATGACGAACTGACAAGTTTACAAAGCATCATCAAGAGCCAAATCAAGAAAGGTAGAAGAGAGGGAGCCCCAGGACCGAATGGAATTCCGCCCATTCTTTACAAACAAGATGTGAACGGTTGGGCAGCAGCGCTCGAACCCCTTTTTTTGGAAATCAGATATTTTAACAGCCTGCAGGGCTCCTGGAAGGGCTCTATCATTTCTCCAATTTTTAAGGCAGGGGACAAGCCTCTCACAAAATTATCGATTAGTGGCAATAATTGACAACGAGGCAAAGTATTTTGCAGGTATACTCTTGGAGGAATTGCAGGCATGGGCCACATAGAAATCCTTAATTCCGGTCAACCAGACAGGCTTCGCCAAATCAGTTGGGACAACGACCAATATCCTAACTATGTGTATGTTAATAGACAAGGCTGAATCAAACAAAATGCCCATCCACTTCTGTTTTAGACTACAAGGCTGCCTTTGACCATATAAATCGGAACATTTTATGGTCCAAACTGAATGGTTGGGGGATACAGAGGCCTTTGCTAGACTTGCTGATTAACCTTCATACAGAGACCTGGGTCCAGATAAAGATGGGCGACGGATCACTCCTGTCAAGGCGCATACCAACCAACAAAGGTCTCAAACAGGGTTGCGTCTTGGCTCCCACACTATTTAATCTGTTTTTAGGAGATCTTATACCAATCCTAAACAGCTGCAACTCTCATGCCCCCAAGTAGGGAGGGCTCCAATTACCGTGTCTTCTCTATGCATACGATATAGTCCTAATAAGCCACACAAAGGTAGGGCTACAACACCTTGTGAATACAACACATGGCTATTCTGAAGCAAATGAACTGACTACAAACTCTGAGAAAACACAGACAATGACTATTAGAAAGAACAAGAAAAAAAAAAAACGACGTCCTGGTACTGGAACAATGCACGAATTAATGATGCGTCAGTGTACAAATACCTAAGAGTAAAGATTGACAACAGCAGACAGTTCACTGTACAGAAAACGAGCATCAGAGGTAAAGGTCTTGCTCTGTCAATCTCTTTAAAAACACTAAAACAGCAAACTTTCTGGGCCCTCCCTTCTACCTCTGGTACAAGTAATTTGAGCTAAACTCCTGCCAACAATTACCTATGGGAGTGAAGTACAGAGAGGCAGAGATGCAAAGACCCTCGATAATACAATTATAGCTGCATACAGAATTATTTTTAGCCTGCCCAAACGAACCTCCCAAGCACAAATTAGGCTAGAGTTCGGTGTCCAAAAACAGCTCCTGGCAAGACAGGGGGCCTACATAACTATCTGGGATAAAGTAAGGCAATGCAAACAAGGAACTGTAAAGGAGTATCTATGGACGGAGCTAGAGCAACACCCTTCCTCACCAGCTGCCAAGTATCCTAAAAGTAGCCTGGCAAATACGGGCTTAAAGCAGCTTTGGAATACCCCAACAAACCATACAACGCTCAAAATCCTGGTCAAAAAAACAATCAAACATCTTTCGTGGGTTGAAGATAAGGCGACCCTCTCAAAAAGATCACATGGCTGGATGACCCTGAACACTTATTTAACACAAGTAGCACAGAGTTACTTTGGTTTGGGTTACGCTAAAAACGCAAAAATTAGGTTTATAAGGTATAGGTTGGGCCTGCTACCCTGCATCCGACACTTCCCACACTGGCTAAAAGACAAAGCAGGCTCCCTTTGCCGGTTATGTGGCTTAGTGCCAGAGGATATGCTGCACTGGTCATGCTCCTGTGACAAATTGTTGGATAAACGAAAACATCTGCTGAAACATCACTTTAATCAACGAGGGATACGCTCACGAAGGAAAGCAGTTCTCGCCTGCTTTGCATCTCAGGACCCACAGTTGAACTGCAGTTTTGTGAAATTCATGAAGGCAGTGGAAAAGAAAATGCCAAAACTTGAACCCTAAATGTTTTTAGACAATACTATAAAACAAAATTGTATCTATTTCAAAGGCTAATTTAATAGGATGCATCTTTGCGATTTTAAAACGAATTGAGAAATTGTGATCATGATACGCTGGTTTTACCAAGTATGGAGATTTATATTATGATTTTCTACTACAATGGTTTCAATTAACGATGCAAATAAAATATTCCAAACAGAGATGCTCCGTTCATTAGAACGGTAATTCCGAAAAACTCTGTTTGGGTTAATTGGAGTAACACATTTAATAAAAAATATGATTGCGAATTAAGCATCCTCAATTAACACAGGACGCCATATAAGCCTGTTTTAGCTTTCAAAAGAACCGCACATGCGAGTCGCACACAAGTGGGAATATTTAAAAGTGACAATAAGAACTAGAGGTGCGCAGAGGAGCGAGGGAGGGAGCGTGGCAGCGAGGCGTACGCGTGCAGCTGCGCATGCTAGCCACTGTCGGTAATGGGCGGTGAAAAGGCGGGACATGCGCCCATCTTTACCCAATTGCGAGAGCTTTTTTTGTTTTTTTTAAAGCATGCGAAAGCCAATGGCAGCCGCAGAAAGCTGCTCACACGCACGAGCGTGTGAGCAGCTTTCAAAAACCCCATACAAAAGGGCTCTTGCGCTGCACGAGCACAGATTTTCTCTTTCCTCCATATTCACTGAAAAAAAAGGTTAAAATAACGTTATAGTTAGGTGAAAAGGTCAGTGATAATATTAATGTTTTTAACAAAAAGCCCAAAACATTAACACCGAAATTCTCGTTGTATAAAGCAGCGCCAACTATAACTAGCGCCCCCGCCATGCACAGCTCATCACCTCGCATATGACATCGCTCATGACATGTTCTATGACATCATGTATGACATCATCGATGATATCGCAAATTACATAACAGATACTGGTTGTGATGGCGCTGGGACAGCGGTTTGTTAATCTTCTCTCCTTTATATATGGACAGACTCCTGTATCAAGTGAAGTGTTTAACTCAGACTACATAGAAACAGACGGGATGATCACATATTTTCTTGCTTTTTTCATGGTCATATTCCTGTGTCAAGAGGCTCATTCAATATAGTTACTTGAGATAACTTTAACTGGTGCCCCAAGGTAACTATAACTCGCGCCCCTGCCATGCACAGTTCTCTAATTCATAATTTTACAGCAAATGTTGAAGTGATCTCAATGAGGTCATAGAGGATGTCCTGAGTGATGTAATAAGTGGGGTAATTAGAGGTGCATGGTGAGGGCACAAGTTATAGTTACCTTAGGGCACGAGTTATAGTTACTTGAGATAACTAACTAAAACCGTGAAATTTTATGTTTTTGTTCATGTAATATGTGAACCTAACTAACGTCCCTCTAACCTTTGTTTTGATTGAGAGATATCTTTTTCTTTAATAACCCCAAAACAACTGAACAGATTTACACCACTATACAAAAAGGGCACTTTCTGAACCAAGAGCTAGCTTGCCAACAAATTTGGTGTAAATTCCGTTCAGTGGTTCGGGCCATGGTCAAAATTTGTACAGGAAATTGCATGGGAATACTCGTTTAAGGACCCCGCCCCTTTTTTCTTAGCCCCCATCTCATGAACCACCCTGAAACTTTGTAGACCTTAGTTGAACTGAGTGGCAAACTAGTTTCGAACATTTTGAAGATTCGTCAAATGGCGCCAAAGTTATTAGCAAAACAAAAAATGCTTTTCCTATGGTAAGTAGGTCCTAACTGTAACTACCTTGGGGCGACAACCATAGACACACACAAAACAATAAGGTCACAGGGACGTTACAGTTAGGCTTTCACTCGTACAAAACCAGAGAAATTCAGCAGTTCTAGTTACCTGATTAACTATAAATTACGCCTCCAGCAATGCACTGCTTATGACCTCACATATTACATCACTCATGACAGGGTCAGGGACATCACTGATGACATACACTGTAGTTAGGTTGGCGTTTCCATAGGAAAGGCTTTCCTATGTTGCTAATAAATTTGACAACTCTCCACAAAACTTAAGGTGCTACATTTTGCCTAGTTTGTGCATGGAAAGTTTCGGGGTGATCACTCAAGCGGAGGACAAGGAAAACATTTATTTATTTTTATTTTTTTTTAAAGAAGGAGGCCCCAACATGCAAAATCCCAGATGTATTTTCTACAGACTTCCTTCAGACGTGCTACCGCAGAAACTGTAGAACGGAATTACACCAAATTTGGCAGGAAACTAGCTCTTGCGCCCCAGATTGCGCTATTTATTATCTGGTCTAATTCCCTTTAGTAGTTTTTGAGAAAAGAAGGTTTCAAAATAATGGTTTATCTAGACGGTTGAGTATACAAGAGAATTGAGAGTCTGGCTGGAGTGGCAAATTCAAATTAAAACGTAATGATTGACCCAGAGAGCTGGGTTTTTTCTTGGACCATCTCACTCCCAAAGGAGTGCAACTCCTGCAGAAGCAAGCGCTCTGACTGGCCACAAACATTTTGCTGGCAACCATTATAGGATTTGGGTATTTCGCCCTCTGTTCTGAAGTTTAAAAAAAAAAAACATACGGAGGCAGGGTAGGGATACCCAGCCGCTCCATGGCCTGGAGAGAGAAAGGGAAAAAAAATAAAGAAATCCACGTATTTTGTTCTGCAATTATGCACTGACAGGGTTATTGGCCATATGTTTATTAGATGCAGACGTGTTTCGGCGAAAAATCGCCTTCCTCAGTGCTGGCAATTCACATTAACATGCCGCGCGCTCTGGAGGTTAAGTACATTGGCGGATTCAAATAATTATCATAGATTGACTGCATGCCCATTTTCGCCGCCATGTTAGTGTTGGTTACAACGACCATATGGGTCATACTTTTCTCGCTTACTCCAATGCCGGACATAGCTCACCTCAATAGGTAAGTCCTCACATCCAAAGCTTGCCAAGATAATAAATTTTATCTGCAATGTTCTTACTTGTTCAACCCCCCTTCAAGCTGCATGTCGCCATACTCTTCACCTGGCACTGGATCTCATTGCAAGATATATATTCCACCCAGTCAGTCCATTACTGTAATCCATGAACTTGTATGGATCACGACCCACTGGACGGCGGGGGCCATCTTTCAGGGACGGTTCTGACAGCTTTTAGTTAATACTCAAATAGGAGATTGGGCGCTGGAACACTACACTGGCAATAACATGTACCCTTTGATATTCCTTCTAGTAGAGGAATTGTAATCCTAAACACGAAGTGTTACAGCAACTGATTAATCTGTTTTTGTGTTCAATTTGTGCATTGAACTTCCTTCAGTGTATTTATCTTGTATAGCACTAAGTAATACGATTTCTTTTGTTCTCTCTGTGACGGTATTTGTGCTTGTGTATATATCTATTTCTTGTTCAACAGTGAACCCTGAGTTTGTAGGTCCTATGAGTATGTGTGGGCATGTTTCTGCTTGCTTGAACGAATGTGTTTGAGGTAGGATGTGCTTGGACTGGTCTTGCTACTATTTTTACTATGTCTTGATTATTACTAAAAAAATCCAATGAATAAATAAAAAATTTGATATGCTTGGTACGTAAAGCGTTGTGCATCATATTTTGGAAGGCCAGTCTTCTCCGACATGTGGTATTGTATCAGTGATCATTAGCACTATATTATTTTGTACACAGGCAGAGAATCTCCCATTTGAGTGTTTCTTTGTTTTTCCCCTGCTTTCTCTGCCTGTTATCTGCCTCAGGGGCCCCCTTCAGTGTGAGTGGTTGGTAGCTTTTAGTTAATACACATCTCAAACTCTACCACTGCTGTCAAACTCACAGTGAGTCCTGCCGCTACCGTGATAGTAGAAATCACGGGGTTAAATTGAAGCTCACAAAGTTCAGCAAAGTACTCAAGGGGTTATCGGCTATAGGTTTATAAAATGCAGACGCGTTTCGGCGAAAAGAACACCTTCCTCGGTGCTTGCAATTCACATTAACATGCAGCGTTCTGGAGGTTAAGTACACGGGTCCTCGTCCCCATTGGTGGATTCAAATAATTGTCATAGATGAAGGACTGCCTGCCCATTTTGGCCACCATGTTAGTGTTGGCAATAATGATCGTATAGCTCATACTTTTCTCGCCGACTCCAATGTCTGACATCAATAGGTAAATCCCAAATCAAGTCCTCACATCCAAGGCTTGCCAAGATATAAATCTTATCTGTAGAGTTTGAGCTGCATATTAACTAAAGCTGTAAGAACCGCCCCTGAGATACAGTGGCAGGTGAGGGGTATGGCGTCATGCAGCGCGAAGAGAGGTTGAACAAGGAAGAACATTGCAGATAAGATTTATATCTTTGCAAGTCTAGGATGAGAGGACTGGGGTTGGGGGTCCCTTCAGAGCGTTACTTTCCAGTTTAGGCGTCCTTGGGCTTAAGATTCTTAGCCTCAAAGTCCAGGGCCTTAACAACCCCAATAAAGGATCAGCTATTGTTTCTCTACTTGAACAGTCAGGCGGTGACATTTGACTCCTTCAGGAGACACACTTGGTCACTAAAGAAGTCCACAGTATGCAGTCATGTTGGTGCCCACGTTAGCAATGGTTCTCAGCTATACATCTACAAAAAGTGGTGCAGCCAATATCTTTTTCGAAGGACTGTTCAGGGGAAATCTTGGCTACTGTAGCGGAAGTTAAGGGACGCCTCCTGCACTCCGACTCAAGATGGGCTCCTTTCATTTCACCTTCGAGAAGGTTTATGCCCCCAATGAGTAACCAGAGCACTTCCTCATACATTCCTTGTACTCCGTGCTTAAGACTCTAGACGCATCCATAGTGGTAGGGGGTGACATGTATCTAGTCATGGTCTCTGGCTTGGACTGTTCAAGCCAGTGCTTCGATCAGGCCCGGAACTTTTCAGCCGCAGGCCTCCGTTGAATGGTGGACTGGTCTACACGATGTGTGGCGTTGGTTGCATCCGAATACTAGAGACTACGCATTTTACTCTGTCGCCTATAAGACATATGCACATATTGACCATTTTTTAGCCACTCTGACCACTCCTGCTATTGATCTGCGATCACTCTCATACCATACACCTATTTGTTTGACGATCCGGCTTCCTAGCTCTTCATCCCATTGCGCTCATTGATGACTGCGATACACTATGCTGCAGTCCCAATCCAGGCGATTTGGAAGGGGATTAAGAACTATATACGAATTAACGATACACAGTAGACTTCACTGGCTTCGGTCTGGTTGGTCCCAAATCTGGTGGTTCACGGCATGTTTATTGATCTCTCTGCTGCAGAGAACCGACTGCATCAAGACAAACTATGAAGGCTTGAGAAAACAGTCACTAAATTAGAAGCAATTCATAAAAGATCAGGGGCTCCTAGAGTTTGGAGGGACTTGGAGAGGGCCTAGTGCACCATAAACTACTGAAATCCCCTGGACCGGACTGCTTTAGTGCACCATTCTACAAGACATATTTCCTAGAACTAGCCCCCTTGCTCTGAAACAGACTCACTGACACAATGCTAGAAGCAGTTATTTCAGAAAATCCCCAGGCCCGGCAAAGACCCAGCCCTCTGCATCCACGTTTAAAAGAGAGACAGGTCTGTATGACCTGCAAAGTTATTTGCTAGCATCCTGGTGCACTGCCTTAACCCATTAATGCCTGGTTTGATAGAACCAGATCAATCAGAGTTTATACCCTCTCGTCAGTGTGGTGATAGCACCAAGCGTTCACTCCATCTTATGGATAAAAGACAATAGTCACACAAAGCAGCTTTGCTTCCCTCTATCAATGCTGAAAAAGCATTTGACCATGACCAGTGGCCTTACCGCTTCAATAAGTTGAAGACTTTTGCCATTGGCAAGAGGCTTGGAAGATGGCTACGGAGCACCTTTAGCATTCCACGAGCCTCGGTCAGGGTTAACTGGGTTTTGTCCCTTCAGTTTTTTAATCCACCAGGGAACGAGTCTGGGTTGTCCCTGGTTTTGTTTGTGCTGTACACTGAGCCCTTGGTGCAAAAGCTGTGGCCATCACAGGAAATCCTTTTGGGGTTGACGACCATTTGATTAGCCTATATGCTGATTATGTAGTTTGGTATATTACAGAGCCCATGAACTCGCTTCTGGCCCTGGTTGCCTAGCTACAAACTTTTGGCATGGTATCCAGGTTCAGGGCTAACATGCAGAAGTTCTGGATCTTGAATCTCTATGTTACGTCTGAATGAGACCACTTTTGCATGCTCAATTCCCTTTCGAAAGGGGTACCAATGGCCTGCCAGATCTAGGCATTTCCTTAACCTGAACTATTCCTAATACTTTAGCAACTAATTATGCATCTCTAGTCATCCAAACACGCAAGGATCTGAAGACTGGGAATAGTCTTCGTCTTTCCTGGTTGGGAGTAATTGCAGCGGTTAAGACGACTATTCTTCCCTGTAATAGGTTACATATCTATATATCTGTTTTACAACTTCCCATAAAGGCTGCCAAACTCACAACAGGTGCATCCTTGTATGCGGACGTGGGATCCGCTTGTTCCACAACTTGAAAAAAGGTAGGTGCACTCACAGGGTCTTATTTAATGGCTTTATTTTCCGCAGACGCGTTTCAGCATGTTGCCTTCCTCAGTGCGGTAAAACAATATCAAAACTGCACAGTGTTCGGTCCTTTTAAACTGTCCAACATTCTGATTGGCTGATATATATATATATTATTCCGCTCCACTGTCCCAAAAGACCGGACCAGCAATCAAGTTAGATTAAACCATCTTTAGGTTTATTGCACAAAAATAACCGAAAGACGCGTTTCAGCCTTGGCCTTCGTCAGTGTAAGCTGGCGTCGGCGAAGCGGAAGTAAATATCAACATTACAGACATAGACAGAGGACTCATCGTCCAGTTTTCGTCTCCATCTTAGAGTGGCTAAAAAAGAAAGTATATACAAATCATTCTTATTAGCAGAAACTGCTTTCAAAATTCATTTGCTACATCTCATAATTGCAGGGAGGTGATTTCATAAACACATTATATTGTTATGTAATTATTAACTCCTTAAGTGCTGCCGTCGGCCAACGGTCGTCACGGGCACTACCTCCCCAGTGCTGCGTGCGACCGCTGGACGTCCATTTCAGCACTGGATAATGGACAGCGCAGCACTGGGGAGGTCTATTTACGAAGCTCCCAAGGTGTTAAACCCTGTATGGGTATAGTTGAAAGAAACTATACATAACCGCTATGATATATCAACATTGTAGCTCCGTTGTCAATTTACAATGTGTAGGTTAACAATTCAAATAGCCACTTGTTTTAACCTTTTTCTTAAATGGTCGTTGTTAGATCCACATTAAACATGATAACATTGATTCTTGATTAAGCCCTGGATGGGCAAACAGTGACAAATACACATATGTATTGTTCCCTTCACTGTCACTGTTAAAACAACTATCAATGTGTGTAGAGTCTGGATCATATGCTTCCAATTATATAAGATTCTCATGGTCACTGATAGCCCCCAAAGGACCTACTCTGACACTGGTGCTGCTCTTACATTGGTGAATGAGTTACAGGTGAGTAGTAAGTTCCTCACCTGCATTGAGACCCTTCGGCATTTTCGTTTGGAGTTCGATAATATACCTGGACTCCAAACGTCTTAGTCTTTTCTTGTAGTCCCCTCCCCTGATGTCCAGTGGGATGCAGTGTGTGTGTGTATATATATATATATATATATATATATATATATATATATATATATATATATATATATATATATATATATATATATATATATATATATATATATATATATATATATATATATATATATATATATATATATATATATATTTTTTTTTTTTTTTTTTTTTTTTTTTTTTTTTTTTACCCCACCGGCTTACACTATGCGGGCCTTTCAACTGGACATCAATAAGTTTATCTGGGACAAGAGGAGCCCCTGCCTTCACAAACAATATTTATTGCTAGAATCGTGATGGGTGGAGGGCTAGCAGTTCCCCGGCTGCTTCATTATTATCAGGCTGCCCAATCACTGTTTTTAGTGGAATGGAAGCAAAAACTTTGAGAAGCACTGGTCCTTTATGGATAAAGCTGTGGTGGGTACCCATATAAGGAAAGCGGTTTGGCTTCCCTGTAAGCACAGGGCCTGTGGCCTTTATTCTTCACTGGTAACAAGACCTACACTCAAGGTATGAGACACTGTTGCAGTTAACACAGGCTTGGCCACTTTACCTTCCTCGATGACTCCCCTTTTCGTCAATCCTGATTTTGCTTCTGGAATGAGTTTAGACAAAAATAGACCTGGCTGCAAGTGAGTGGGGAGTTTTTTTGACATACACGGTCTCATCCCCTTTGCCCAACCTAAATCAGACTACTCCCAGACTGACACTGATCACATATTCTATCTACAGTTGGGACACTGCGTGATGAGCTCTGGGATACAATGAGATGTAGGCCGACCGATGATCTCTTGAGAAGTGGTTGCTTCTTAAAGGGAGGATAGACATCTGATATCCGAGCTGTGTGTCTTGTTGGAGGGTAAAAGGCCCCAGACTAAATCTTGTGGTCAGCTGAGATGGGAGACTGAAATAGGTAGCGCTCTTTCTGCAAAAGAATGAAAAGATACATTTCATTGGGTACATCACATGGCTCACACCATGGAAAATACTGAAATTGCTTATAAAATTGCTGCTCATTGGTATTTCACGCAGATGAGACTTAGTAAGTGGAGTGCTGGATGCTTCAGGGATTGCTGGTGTGGCTGTGGAAATAGAGGGACCCTACTTCATCTTCTATGGCTCACCAGATACTGGAATCAAGTCTAAGATGACATCGATCCAGCTTTCAACACTACTATCCGAGGTTCCCAGCATACATCTTATGACTCCCGAATCCCCTGGTTTATCCCTTACTCTCTAGCAAGGGGAGGCAAATGGCTATTGCTGTGGGTGAGGCTCAGCAAGTAATACTCTCACTCGGGAGTACAGTCAGGTCTCCAGACCATACCTATTGGTTACATATACAGGGGTTCTTGATGGGGACGGAGCAGCTCTCCTTACAATGACACCGATCCAGTCTGCCTACCCGGATCTATGGGCCCCCTTTAACATTCTTTCTTCTGAACTCCAGGAGTTAACAAGCCAGATATATTTGCGGATCCTACTTCCGATTCCAGATGTAACCCTCCCTGAGAGTGAGTCGAATTGTGCCAGTCACTACACCGGTTATAACAATATTTGTTAGTATGTGCCCGCTACATTGTTTTTTCACAATATTGGGGTGAAGAGGGAGAAGCTTTATTGTTAATTTCTGCTTAGTTTTGTCTGTACTTATCAGCCTGTAACACGCTGACGGCCCCAGGGTTGTAGGCAGAAGCTTTGTCATATATTTCTTTTTGTTTACATAAGAGAGCGGCCGGCCCCTTGGAGTTGTAGGTGACAGCTGTATCACATGAAAAACAGCATGTGTTGATAAACAGAATTGATCTATAAAAAACTAGACTAAAATTATCCAATGTATGTACGGATACATATTTCAGATTGTAAATTTATTTATTTATTTATACTTTCAGCTCAGGGTGGGGTCCATTCCTATTAGATCGTTAACTGGAAGATGGGCTGAAGGTAACTCTTATATTTGCCCATCTTGTAAAGTCTGTACAGAGTCTATTGCCCATCTACTGTTTGTATGTGCGGCCTACTGTCTACCCCGACGTGTCTGGTTGAGGGCCATGTGTAAACAGCTTGGCACAAGGGATAGCGTTGTGGCCCTTAGAATAATACGTACTAGTTCTTCCCCCACCATCGCTGTGGCTGTTGCGAAATATTTAGGTTGGGCATGGGCAATTAGAAGAACTTCCCTGGCACGATAGGATGCTTAGAGTAATGTAGTCCTTTTTCTGCCCTTCCTATTAGCCATTGAGAATCTGTCTATACATTGATGTTGTATTTTGTGGTTTTAAAGCGAATTTTAATGGAAGTCTTGAAGCTTTATTTTTTAACATTCTTGTGATGGTAAACAGGTTTTTAATATTATTGCTATGAATGTAAGGTTTTAAAGGTGCTCTGCTTTTATGAGTTTTTTACCTCGAACAAAGCATACTTGACTGACTGACTGATTGTAAATCAAAAATTGATAATTCAAGATTTGCGTCCATTTGCACAATTAAGCAAGATAGACGAGGTGGCAAGACAGAACTTGCATTTAGAAAACCTTATTTTTCTGGATTTTAAAGTCAGACGAGTATAGGTATGGTATAGGAATGTCATACTTTGTTAATCACACACATTTCCTTAATACAAATAGTAGTCTTTTTTCAGTGCTTTTTTTTCTCTCCTTACGGTTCAAAACATATCGAACTTCTCACTTGTTGATGGTAATGTGTGCCATATAGTCATCCTCATCATCCTCTTCTTGACACTTCACGTAGAGTAGAGGGGGGATGCGGGCCAGAATGAACAACCCATCATCCTCAGATTTCTCAAAAAAATGACTAGGAGGCAAAGAAGAGATGTAAGATGGGTCTTGGTAAAAACCTCTTGTTGATAATCCCTGGATGACAAGATTGGTGTAAATTGCAAAGGCGGTGGCCTTTTTCCTTGCAGGGTCAATGAGATGTTAGTCGAGGGCGAAACACATACCGTCGATGTTGACATAACAGTTGTCAACGATGGTGCAGTTGTCACCGAGGCAGAACCATTGTCGACAAAGTGGTGGTCATCGACAGAGGTGGTATCGACGACTGGAGTGTTGCAGACGGAAGAGACGTCGACAGGCAGGGGGGGTTGTCGTCTGAGGCCTCGGTGACGGTGTAGGCGCAGATGTCAAAGAGTTTATAGTCGACGAAGGGACAGTCTTCATTGATGGTTCCGTCAACGATGCAAGTGCCAACGAGGTATGATGAAATGCCAACACCAGGGGTGATTTTATCGTCGAGAAAGCCTATTTCGACGACAAAGAGGAGGACTTGACAGACTGAGTCTTAGGCTGTTTTTAGATAGTCTTAGGGGCTGTTATTGAGGCAATTTTGTCCACAGATTTCTCTTCAGAAAGGAATGGCAGCTTCCCTTTTTTAGAGCCAGTATGTATAGATTCATGGCAGGACTTTTTTTGGAAGAATTCTTGTGTCCCTCTGGGGATTCCTCAGACCTGTCCCTTTTCATTGCCTGATTGACTGATGCCTGGGGACTACCACTTCCTTCTTTATCAGACACCTCAGAGGTCTTTGATTTCAGCCTTTCTAGCCACATAAGTAATCTGCCTTCACTGTCTTTTAAGGTATTTGAGGGAAAAGTCCTGCAGAGCATACAGACTAACTTTATGAGAAGGGTAAAGGACATAAATACAATCCTTGAGGGGGATCTTCAAAATGTAGCCTCTTTTTCCCACATAACTCACAAGGCCTGAATAATCATTTTTTTTAGAAGTATCAGACATTCTGTACTCACAAAATCAAACAGATGAATGAAAACTGAGCAGAGCTCATGGAGACTCCCTGTCACACGCTGTGCGGAAGAAAATCTTAGGGACTTGCCTGTTCTAAAGGGTGTAGGGTTCTAAAGGGTGCTAGAGTCAACTTTGGTTCTTTTTTAAAAAATTTTTTACAAAAGGACAGGTTCCTGTATTGACTGTGCAGTCCTTTTAGCATATTATATGCATTATATTATATATTATTTTTTTTAGCCGTAAAACTTCCACCTCAACAGCAGGGATGATTCAAGCATTTGAATGTATTAAAGATACAATACTGGATTACTGTTCTACTACTTCTTCCTACCCTTGCATCTAGATGGTGGCAATGGCATGCTCTATGGACTCAAAATTGCTACCGCCTCCTTAATAAGGACATTGTACATTCAACAGCTTGTCTCATTAAATTCTTTAAAAATATGACCACAAACCCCACCCCCACCCCCACCATCCTGCTACTCCAATGGCTCACCAAGCCAGCCCACACCATCTTCAAAACTAGCTGCATCACATACAAAACATAATGACCAGCAACTCCTCTATCTGGCTAACAAGCGTACCATCTTGGGTGGCTTTCAGCACACCTGCAGCCAGAACATGATCATTCTGGAGGCAAGGTGTGTTAAACAGGCCAAAAAAAACACAAAAAAAAACACACGACAGGAGTTTCCCATTTAGGCACTCATGATCTGGAACAAAATCCCTGTATTGCTCAGAATCACCAGACCTACTTCAATGTAGGGAAAATGCTGAAGATGCAGAGCATTAAAACATTGAGTCCCTTCTGTTCCCAAAATCCAGCAACTGCTTCACTCTTATGCTGACTATCTTGGCCCTTGACCCGCATTTCTTGCCAGAATGGGCACTTCAGCCACCTCTGAACACACCGTTTCTTTGCAAGGGTAGATCTCTATTGTTGATCAATCCTCCAGGCACCTGGCAGTGACCTTTATGGGCACTGCCTAACTCTCCACGTTGTGCACATTGCTCACGCAGGAAATGTGTGCAAGTTAGCATTCTGTGCGTATATAGGCTTCCATGTGCCAACGTAGCAAGGTTTAAAAGTTAAGTAAGATACTAGTTTGTTAATCAGTGCAAGTCTTGACTTACACATGTACCAATGTTGCCTCTGCATAGGTTAACAAGTTTCATATTAAATAGGTATTATCCCCTATACTCTGGGAATCTGCCCTTTATTTTTACTCTAGCTTGTTGGTTGAGAAAATGGATCTGTTATCCCAGACAAAACATTTCAATAGAAGATAGATCATACTAAACATCTGAACTATGCTCTTCCTTGGGTAATGCCTCAAGGGACAGCAGGCGAGCAGAATGCGCATTCTGTATGTTAAGACAACGTCGTCCTCTTAAATCGTTTAGCAAAGAGTACGAATTGTCTTGCCAGGAAATAATCATGGGAATAAAAGAACAATTGTTACTTACCTGTAAACTGTGGTTCTCCAGTATTGGTGTCTTTCATAGATTCACATGCTTGAATATTCCCCGTCGTTGAAGTGGGAGCCCCACAGTAAATAAAATGGCAATAAACCAATGATATATGTATATAAAAACATAATGACATATATTCCAAAACCGTAAATACTTATAAGTACTAAGGTTAGCATTAACACATAGGAATACATAGAAGACAAGAAAAACCTTTATAGCATATCCATGTTATTATGTTAGTCCAAACTATAGCCAATCAGGCGCCAGCACCCCTCTAGACCCTTCTTCTCAGAGGCTCAGGCCCTCAGATTTTCGTAGCACAAGAGTGACAAAAGAGTCTAGGAGGAGAAGAGTCTCTGAGGGAAGGTGGGTGGGTCGCATGTGAATCTATAAAAGACACCAATACTGGAGAACCCGCGTTTACAGGTAACAATTGTTCTTCTCCAGTATTGGGGTGTCTTTCATAGATTCACATGCTTGAATAGAATAGTAAGCAGTAATAGCTGGCCGCAAGAAAGTAGCAGCGCATTAGCATGAAAATGCAATGAAATGACAAACTGGCAGACCAATAATAGTAAAAAGACTGTACAGGCGGAGGGAAGGTAAGAGGCTCACCTTATTTAAAAAGATTACGAAGCACCGCTTGGCCCACTGCTGTATCAGCTTCATTGATCGTCTCAAAGCAGTAGTGCGTTGTGAAAGTATGCCTGCTGGGCCACGTGGCTGCTCGAAATATTTGATGAATCGGCACACCAGCAAACAGGGCAGTGTAGGATGACATCGGCCAGGTGGAATGAGCCCTCACTGTAGACTTAAGAGGCTTGCCAGAAAAAAATAGTGGAAGAAATCTAACGTGCAATAGTTTGCTTGCTTACAGCACGCCCCTTATGCATGCGTCCATAAGCAACAAACAGTTGATCAGACCTACGAAAGGGGGCTGTCCTGTCGATGTAGAATTGAAGGCATCTTTTAACGTCCAAAGAATACAAACGCTGCTCCGCCTGAGATTGGGGATTAGCAAAGAAAGTCTTTAAGAATACTGGTTCATTGAGGAGAAAATCAGTTGGCACCATAGGCATGAATGCCGGGTTGGTGCGAAGTAACAACACAGTCCGATTTGAATTGAAGTAAAGGAGGCTGAATGGTAAAGGCGTGGATATCTCTTGCGCGACGTGAGGCGGTCAAAGCAAGAAGAAGAAGAGCCACCTTCCAGGTCAAAAATTTCAAATCCGCTTTGTGGATTGGCTCACAAGGCGCCTTCATCAATTGCGCCAAAACAACATTGAGATACCAGGTAGGAGGAGGACACCGGATGGGCGGGATCATCCTGAACAGCCCCTTGAAGAACTGCTGAATGACTCTGGAAGAGTAAGAGAGGAAGAACCATCCTGCCGGAAACAAGATATTGCCGCTAGGAAGACATTCAAAGTGGAGTGGGAAAGTCCTGATTGAGCCAACTGGAGAAAGAACAGCAGAAGCTGAGCAGGAGAGGCATGGATGTGGAATCCCTTTAGCCTGACGCCCAGGACATATTGTTTGGGGTCAAGGGCAACAAGTTTTCATGTGTATTTTGTCCTTGGGAAAAGTAGGCCCAGCCCCCTACAGCACAAACCCTTTTTCTGCCAGTTTACAGTACCACATTATGGATCTGGGAAAGGCATTGCCTGAAGTTAAGGTTATATTTGTGTCCATGTATTAGTACTGTTCAAACTGGTATTTATGGTTCATGAATGCAAAACCTTTATTATTAGGGTGAGCGATCTAAGTATAAGTAAGCTCAGACTGTACTACGGACAGTGGTTCCAGCATAAAAATGTGTACACAGGTTTTCAATGTTTAGCAATATGAGGCTATGCATACTGCTCCCGGAATTCTCTCTGATTAGATGCAAATATTAGCAGAAACTTGAAAGCTAGATTAATGATTCTCTGCTTTCAAAATAAAATGTTCACAAAAAATGCAAAAACATTTCTCTAAACTACTGTAACATTTTAGGTACCGTTTCTTTGCAGCATCATTTAGTAAAATGTGTTGATATATGCAAGTATTTGCCAAAAATATTCATAATGGAAAATCAGTGTAACCAGTTTCAATAAGAGGATGGGAAACATGCAAATAAACAAGCATTGGTAAAGCCAGTAGGTCTTAAATTGTTGGTCAGCCTTTTGGTGTTGTCAATGCGTGACTTGTTTTGGCATAGTTTTTGTGAAACCTTATTGGTGTGGGAGCTGCCGGGCACTCACCATTATAACAAACATTGGCAAAATCAAAACGCACACCGTGCCACAGTAGTTCCTGGCACTGAACAAAACAACTGTGTGTTGATATGCGCTTTGTGAAAGAATAGAATGCTATCACTCACAGTGAAGCTAGCCAAGAGACCGAGAGAGAGAGACAGAATTTTAAAAAACACAAAAGGTCATGGTTAACGCCAGACCTAATTAAGGGCCCAATTATTAAAAGTCTCAAAAGTGCACCTATGTCCTTGCATTAAGTGCAAATATACGACTTTTGTGAATTCGCAAGACTTTACAGAAGAAGGCCAAGAAATAGTACTCCTAGAAAATATTTGTGAACTGCTTTTAGCATGAGCAAATATGCAGGTGTAGATTTGTTCATGTGAAAATCTAAGTATTTGCAACTTCACTTTCCCTCCAAACACATTTTTTCTCAACAATGGTAAAAGTTTAAGTCTGCCATAGTCAGGATACATTTCTAACCTTTCTCAGTATGGGAAAGATTAAGAGTTGGTGAAAACCCTTAAAACCTTCAAGTGAGTAGGTTTGCACAGACTCAAAGGTCATTCCAACCCTGGAACTGTTGCTTACCATTCCCTTCAGCGCCAGTATGTAGATCTGCGGAAACGTGGCAACATAAGGGAATTGCACGTTTTCAAACCCTACTTTGGAAGGAGCCCTGGCCTAATCAAAGAGGCTATTTCAGAGCTATGTAATGAGATTGCTGCCATAGTTTGTTGCCGCATTACATGGCACAAAAGGGACAAGTGGATTTTGTTACAGGACAAGTGGATTTTGTTACAGGACAAGTGGATTTATGAAGCAACCTGCCCCATGGACAAGTAGATATTTTATTAAATTCCACACCCCTGAGAGGAGTGCACGGGATGGATGTTGGCAGATGCACACTAATGACAGAACCTTTTCCACTTTAGCTTGTAAGTCTTTACTGTGGACAGAGCTCTCGCATTGGCCAGAACTTCTCAACATGCTGGTGAAATGTTCAAGTGGGCAAATTCATGGTGTTCAGGTTCCAGGCCGATAATTTGAGAGAGGAGGGGTCCGGATGACAGACCTGACCCATGTCCATTGTGGGGAGATCCGCTCGAGGACGAAGGAGGATGAGTTTGCACTGTGAGAAGCAGCAGTTCCGAGAACCGCGCTTGCCGAGGCCATCTGGGAGCGATCAGGAGAATGTGGGACGGCTGTCTCCGCATCTTCAAATCAATCAATCAATCATGCCATTTGTATAGCACACTACTCACCCGGGAGGGTCTCAAGGCGCTTGGGGGGAGGGGTATGCTACTGCTCGAACAGCCAGGTCTTGAGTTGTTTCCTGAAGGCGAGATGGTCCTGGGTCAGCCGAAGGAGAATGGGGAGGGAGTTCCAAGTCTTGGCAGCCAGGTAAGAGAAGGATCTTCCTCCGGCGGTGGCTCTTCGGATGCATGGTACGGCTGCGAGGGCAAGGCTGGTGGACCGTAGCTGGCGGGTGGGCGTGTAGAAGGTCAGGCAGTCGTTGAGGTACTTGGGGCCCAGGTCGTGGAGAGACTTGTGTGCGTGGGTGAGGAGCCGGAACGTGATCCTCTTGTCGACTGGGAGCCAGTGCAGGTTCCTCAGGTGGCTGGAGATGTGGCTGCGTCGGGGGACATCCAGGATGAGTCGGGCGGAGGCGCTCTGGATGCGCTGGAGTCTTTTCTGTAGCTTGGCTGTGGTTCCGGCGTAGAGGGCGTTTCCGTAGTCCAGTCGGCTGGTGACGAGTGCCTGGGTGACAGTCTTCCTGGTCTCGGTCGGGATCAAGCGGAAGATCTTGCGAAGCATACGCAGGGTGTTGAAGCACGATGAGGAGACGGCGTTGACTTGTCTGGTCATCGAGAGGGAGGGGTCCAGGATGAAGCCAAGGTTGCGTGCGTGGTCGGTTGGCTTGGGTGCGGTGCCCAGGGCTGGGGGCCACCAGGAGTCGTCCCAGGCGGAGGGCGAAGATCCCAGGATGAGGACTTCCGTCTTGTCCGAGTTCAGTTTCAGGCGGCTGTCCTTCATCCACTCGGCGACGTCTTTCATCCCTTCGTGTAGGCAGGTTCTGGCGGTGTCGGGTTCTCTGGTGAGGGAGAGGATCAGCTGGGTGTCGTCAGCGTAAGAGATGATGTTGAGGTTGTGCTGGCGTGCGATGGCTGCGAGAGATTTCATGTAGATGTTGAAGAGGGTGGGGCTGAGTGAAGATCCTTGCGGGACGCCGCAGATGACTTCGGTGGCCTCGGAGCGAAACGGGGGGAGGCGGACTCTTTGTGTTCTTCCGGCGAGGAACGAGATGATCCACTCCAGTGCCTTCTCTTGAATACCGATGTTGCTGAGGCGCTGGACTAGGGTGCGGTGGCAGACCGTGTCGAACGCAGCGGAGAGGTCCAGGAGGATGAGGGCCACTGTTTCCCCCTTGTCGAGCAGGGTCCGGATGTAGTCTGTGGCTGCGATGAGGGCGGTCTCGGTGCTGTGGTTGGCTCTGAAGCCGGACTGCGAGGGGTCGAGGGATCCGTTCGTCTCGAGGAAGGCGGTCAGCTGTCTGTTGACGATCTTCTCGATGACTTTAGCAGGAAAAGGGAGGAGCGAGATGGGGCGGAAGTTTTTGAGATCGGTGGGGTCCGCTGTAGGTTTCTTCAGGAGGGCGCTGATCTCTGCGTGCTTCCAGCTCTCCGGGAAGGTGGCGGTGTTGAAGGAGGCGTTGATGATGTTCCGGAGTTGGGGTGCGATGGTGGAGTCGGCCTTGTTGAAGACGTGGTGTGGGCAGGGGTCGGTCGGTGATCTGGAGTGGATGGTGTTCATCATGCGGGCTGTGTCTTCGGTGGTCACCGTGGTCCAGGTGCAAAGGGTGGCGGTGGGGGGCGTTGGTTCGACGGTTGGGTGCGTGGGTGGGGCGCCGAAGCTGTTGTGGATGTCGGCGATCTTGCGGTGGAAGAACGAGGCGAGGGAGTCGCAGAGGTCTTGTGACGGAGTGATGTCGTTGGTGCCGGTGCTGGGGTTGGAGAACTCCTTGACGATAGTGAAGAGCTCTTTGCTGTCGTGGGCGTTGTTGTCCAGTCGTTCCTTCAGGGATTTCTTCTTGGTGGTGCGGATGAGCTGATGGTGCTTGCGGGTAGCGTGTTTGAGGGCGGTCATGTTGTCGGTGGTCCGGTCGAGGAGCCAGGCTTTCTCGAGGGTGCGGCAGGTCTTCTTGGAGTCCTTGAGGTCGTCGGTGAACCAGGATGCCTTCTTGCTTCTGGGTCTGCTGGGAGGGTTCTTTAGTGGCGCGAGGTCGTCGGCGCAGGCGGTCAGCCACTGTGTGAAGTTGCAGGCTGCTTCGTTGGGGTCCGTTGTGTTGGCGGGTGGGCTCTGGCTGAGGGAGGTGGTGAGCTGGTCTGCGGTGATCTTGCTCCAATTCCTGTGAGGTACCTGTTGCGGGTGGTGGTGAGTCGTGGATCGTGGATCTTATGAAGCTGAAGTGGACGCAGCTGTGGTCGGTCCAGTGGAGTCCGGTGGCGTGGCTGAAGGTGATGTACTTGCTGGAAGAGAAGACGGGATCAAGCGTGTGGCCGGCGTAGTGGGTGGGGGTGTTGACCAGTTGCTTGAGTCCGAGGTTGGTGAGGTTTTCCAGCAGGGCGGTGGTGTTGCGGTCCTTGTTGTTCTCCAGGTGGAAGTTGAGGTCCCCGAGGAGGATGTAGTCAGTGGAGGGGAGGGCGTGCGGGCTGATGAAATCTGATGTCTTCGCTGAATTGTGTGCGTGGTCCCGGGGGTCTGTAGACAAGGGTGCCTCTCAGGGTCGTCTTAGGGTCGGTGTGAATCTGGAAGTGGAGATGTTCGGCTGCGGCAAAGGAGTCGTTGGCGTCGGTCGTGATGCGGATGGTGTTCCTGTGGACGATGGCGATGCCACCTCCGGTCTGGTTGATGCCGTACCTCCTGATAATTTTGTACCGGGATGGCGATGGCGATGTCGGGTGCAGAGGAGGCGTTCATCCAGGTTTCCGTGAGGAAGGCGACGTCCGGTGATGTAGCGTCGAGGAGGTTCCAGAGTTCCACGGCGTGTCTGTGGACGGAGCGGGTGTTGATCAGGATGCACTTGAGGTGGTTGCTGCTGGTGTTTGTCTTGGCGGGTGCGGGGCAGGTTCGGAGGCAGGTGAACTTGCAGGTGCAGCAGGTGAAGGGTCCGTGGGTGCGTCTCGGGGTGGCTCGGCAGCAGGCGTGGGTTCGGCCGGCATTGAGTGCGTTGAGAGTGGCGGCGTCGTAGGTCAGTCGGGTCGTCTTGCCTCGGCGTGGAGGGCCAGGGGTCCTGGCGCTGGGCGCGGACCGGGCGCAGACGGGCTTACCTTTGGCGCTCAATCGGCGCTCCCGCTGCGCGCGTCCGCTGCGCAGTCACTCTGGGGGCGTCATAAGTAAGGAGCCGGGAGGGAGGAGCAGCTGGGTGGCGGGAGCGGGGCGGCTAATGGAATCACAGGGGTGCGGGGCCGCAGGGAGGCAGCGGCGGGAAATTCCAAGAAGCAGCGGGAAATTCCCCAGGAGCAGCGGGCAGCGAGCGAAGGAGGCAAAGGCAGGCAGGAGCGGCAGCAGTGAGTGGGGCGACCAAGCCCTGTGGAGGGCTGAGCGGTCACAACACTCGAGGAACCAGTGGAATCGGCGGAAAAGCGTAGGCGAATAGATTGCACCAATCCATTAAAAGGGCATTCCCGCACGACCCTGGATGGGGAAGCCAACTTGCATGAGACTGGCATTTCCGGTTCACAGGGCTCGCGAAAAGATCCAAGTCCGGGCGACCCCACAGCCGAAAGATGAAGCCCAGAGTCGGCTGATGCAACTCCCACTTGTGGGTCGAGGACACGGACCTGCTGAGGGAGTCCGCTAGGATGTTGGAGATGCCTGGTAGGTGAACCGCTGCCAGTGATTTGGCGACGGAGTGCCCAGTCCCAGATGCTCTGTGCCAGCTGAGAAAGGAGCGGTGACTTGGTGCTGCCCTGCTTGTTTACATAGTGCATACTGGTAGTTTTGTCGGTTTGAATGAGCACTGATTCTCCATGGAGAAGATGGAAAGACTTGAGCGCCAGGAAAATGGCCATTAGTTCCAGTCTGTTGATGTGCCAGGAACGTTGAGACAGAGTCCACTTGCCCTTTATGGATAGCCCCTGAAGATGTACGCCCCAACCTTCCAGGGAGGCATCCGTGGTAAGGACGAGCTCCGGAGCGATGGTTAGGAAAGAAGTGCCGGCAGCGATGTTTGACGGTTGAGCCCACCATTGGAGAGCTAGTCTCATCCGAGCGGTCACCAGGACCAGACCGTTGAAAGAACCAGTGACCTGACGCCACTGTTTGTCCAGTTCCTCCTGAATTGGGCGACTCCTGAGACTGCAATTTGGGATCAGGGAGATGCAGGAGTTCGCCATCCCAAGAAAAGACTTCAATACACGAACTGAAACTGACCCTTTTGAACGGATGAGCCACGAGGCATAGAATCCGCAGCTGACGTTCAGGAAACATGAATGCCTTCGCCAGTGAAGTATCCAGAGTGGCCCCTAGAAAGGTCCTGCGTGGAGCTGGATCGACCTGAGATTTCTCGGTGTTGATGGAGAGACCGAGGGAGTGGAATAGAGTCTGACTCGAGTGTCCAGAAACGCCTGATGACGAGATTGCGACTTGATGAGACAGTCGTCCAGGTAGGGAAAAATTTGAACTCCCTTTAAACGTAGATATGCCACCACCGGGGCCAGGACTTTCGTGAAGACGCGAGGGGCGGAGGGAAGGGCGAAAGGGAGAACCTTGAGTTGAAAGTCTCTGCGCCCTTCCCGGAAACGCAAGTACTTCCGGTGTCTTGGAAGTATCGGCACGTAGAAATAAGCGTCCTGGACATCGATGGTGGTCATGAAATCGTCCTTCTAGAGAAAGCAGAGAACTTCCGCAAGTGTGAGCATGCGGAAGGATTGACACTTCAGGTACTTGTTCAGGGCTCTTAAGTCGAGGATTGGACCCCATTCGCCAGACTTCTTGTGGACGAGGAAAAAACAGGAATAGAATCCCATCCCCTTCTGAGACTTGGGAACCACTTTGATGGCACTTTTCTGAATCATGAGTCGAATTTGTCGAAAGAGCTCCCTGAGGTAAGCCAGAGGTGGACCAATTGGTGGTGTGGTTAGAGGGAACTTGACGAACTCCAAAGCATGGCCTTCTGATACAATGTCCAACACCCAACGGTCCGAGGTGATTGAAGACCAATTGGAATAAAAAAGGGAGATTCGACCTCCAACTTTGAGGGAGGGGGGGCGTGGCTTGGCCGGCTGCAAAATGGCCGCACTGTAAGTGGGCTCTGCCGGCCAAGCACAGATATCCGTCATAATCCTGCAGACATCGCAGCTGCAGCTGCACAAAAAGGCAATTTCTTATCCCCAGAGGTCCCGAGGCTTCTTCGGAATCGTTCCTTGCCTCGCTGCGGGTGCCGCCGGCAGAGTTCCCTACCTCGTGACTGGCGCTGCGCTCCTGCACTGGAGGCCAACCCATGTGCGGCCCGGAGGCCGTGGAGACCAGCTGATCCCCTGTGGTGAGGACGACCCTCTGAAGCTGCTGAGGTCGGGCGAGTCGCGCTGCCATTGTGGGGGCTGCTGGCGGGGTTGGGGGCCGCCTGCTGTGCTGGCCGGCTCGCGGACGATGCGGCCTGGTCTGAGGCCCAGCCCTCCTACTCCGGGCTCTCGTGGCTGCCACGGCACCCGACCAGTGCTGTGGGAGCGGCGGTCTCCCCTGTAATCCCCTGCTGGCGGCCCCCCTCTGAGGGCGCGCTCGCATCTGCTGTTGCTGCCTCCCGGCGCGAGGGAAACCCTGCTGCCCGCTTCTTCCTGGGCCCAGGTGGCACCCGATCCCGGCCTGCTGGGGAACCGGACTGAGCCCCGGCCTAAATTTCTGGACCTGCGACGGAGGAGGCCCTGCTACTGTTCTCGGGCCCCCGCATCCTCTTACCTGCACTGGGCGTCCTCCTCTGGGCCGTTCCTGCTTCTTCCCCGCCGGCCGGAGCTCGACTGTGGGCCCTCTCTCCTTTGGCGGTACAAAAGGGGGTGGTGATGGACGGAGCATCTGAATCAATCAAACACTCACACCCAGTCAAAAGATCTGGGTTTAATCCATCACCGTTCATTAGCCCACTCTTCCACCCCAGTTCAGACAAATCTCTTCTTTTGGCGGCCCGTAATTCCGCCACCCTTGCTTTGTGGGCCCGCCATCCGCCACACCAACTACTCCTCCGGACCCCTGCTGGCCTCCACTCGCAATTACGGTGCCACCCCCTTGGCCTCCTATCGGTGGCAACATCTGCCCCCCCTCTCTCTGACTGCAATGCGCGCCGCCCGCTGGGGCCCTGGTATGTTTCTGTGTGGCCGGGTGTCGTGCTCATCCCCCCTCCCAAGTTATTTGCCGGGGGTGTCTCATGAGTACCAGACTCTTGACCGGCGCTGCACTGCCGGACTCCATGTGTCGTGCCTCTTGAGTCGTCTGCTGGGCCCACTGGGGGTCCACTCCACCTGACCAACGCGGCTCTTGCTACCATCGCCCTCTGGACGGCGCGGTGGGGTGGGCCTCACTGGGCTGCGGTGCGCTTGCTCTGCGTTCTGGCGTTATCTGGCACCCCCAACCAGCGCTCAGATTTCTATTCCAGGGTGCATGGTACCTGACCCGGTGAGCCCGTGTGGTGGCTAGTGACTGCTGGCCGCTGCTCTCAACCCGCCGCTGCTATCTCCCCGTACCGGGGGCCGGGTGCTGCGCCTCTTCCCTGGTGGTTGGCGTCTGGAGCGGCCCTGCATCTGTAGCCCCCATGGGCTTGCGGCCTGGTACGGACTCACCTCCGCTCCACACAATGGAGAAGAACGACCCCAGACAACCCAAGATTGCTTTTGAGTTGCGCAGATCTTCTCGGCAGGATGTCGCGGGCGCTGAGGGTGCGGACCATGCTGCGGGGCCGCTGAGAACTCGCCTTCCCGAGATGACGACCTCAAGTCCATAATGCTGGAAGTCAAATCTACTGTAACGGGAATCGCTGCTCAGATGGATCAACTCTTGGCTCGCCTCAATCATGTGAAGTCCCGCGTGGATTCTCATGACAACCGCCTGCTGCATGTGGAGTCCCGGGTCTCCGATGCGGAGGATTCTGCCACCCAGGACCGGCAAAAACTGTTGCAAATGGACAAGCTTCTTGCAGTGATCCGAGAAAAGAACGAGGATTTGGAGGCCTGCTCTCGGAGGTGCAACCTGCGCATCACGGGCCTACCGGAGTCCACGAACATTGCCAAGATGGAGGACTTTGTGGAGGAGCTGCTTAAGGAGTTGTTTGGCGATATACTGTTCAAAGTCTTCATTGTGGAAAGGGCATATCGCCCGCTGGGGCCTCGCCCTCGCCCGGGCCTCCCCCGCGCCCAATAGCAAAGATTTTGAATTATCGGGATCGCGACGTCATTCTCCGGGCGGCTCGCGAGAGGGGACCATCACCTACCAGGGCAACAACCCCTCCTTCTATCCAGATTACACTCTCGCCGTGCAGGCCGCCTGAGAGAATTTCTCCCTGCTTAACAAATTCTTCTAAAACATGCAGTTTCATATTCGCTGGCCTACCCTGCCAAGCTACGAGTCCGCCCTGGGACCAAAACTTTGGTTTTTCAGGATCCTAGGGAGACCATGGCGTTCGCCAAAAAACTGGACAAGGAGTCCCGCTCTACTGCCTCGCCGTCCCAGGCGGATGGGTCCGGACACCTTAGTGACATTGAATGATTAGTGCCACCTTTTCTGGATATCTGAGAACAATTTTAATTGATGTCTGTTCCTTCTCGGCTTGGCCACCCTGCTTTCCTGCAGGGGTGTACGCTGGGTCCTGCCAGGCCCCCACGGGATGACTCCCTGTTCTAATCTGATGCATCCCCCTCCAAGTTGTGGGTCCCTGGGGTGAGGCGGGTGGTGTGCTCAGCCTGATTGGGGGGTTGGTGCGGGTGAGGGGTGGTTGGAGGTTGTGTTTCTGGGTCCCCGGTCTGGTTCGGGGGGGGGGGGGGGGTCCCCGCCTGATTGTGGGGAGGTGGGGATGGGTGGGGTACTGCTGGTCGCTCAGTTTTTCATGCTCTGTAGGCGACTTGTCAAGGGGTTTTCGGGGGGTGGGTAGGTGGGGTTCTTCAGGTAAACTGGTGGTTTGGTTCTCTTGTTGTCAAAGTCAAAGTCAAAAGCAAGCTTTATTCGATTAGTTAAAATCATAAAAGCAACAAGACAATACATATTAAAAAGTTTGACATGTCACAAAATTCATATAGTTAGAATCAATAAAAAGTCAATCCCGGAGCTGTATCTAGTGCATTCAAATAGTTAAAAGTTGGTACAAATACAATTCATTCACAATGTAATAAAGAGAAAAATAAATAACTTAAAAACGTTCACAGAATGTACAGTATAGTGGGGTTACCCTTCCAAGTACCTCGGGGATAGCTTCCTGGCCTTCGTACGCATGGCTGCGACCAGAAAGCTTGCAACCCCGAAGACTGTCCTAGGGCTACCTAATAGCTGTAAATAAAGTAGGGCTGGGCGTACTTGTACAAAAACTGCTTCCCTTAAGATAGGGGCCAGAAACTGCATTCTACACTTCTTGAAATGATCACAGAACATTACAAAGTGCATAAGGGACTGCTCTGAGAAGTTATCGCAGCTGCATGGGATTGACTCGTCTGGGACCCCCCCATACGGGGAAGTCGCCTAAGGAGTACTGTATGATGTTGAACCTAAATCTAATAAGCAAGTGTCGATGGTATGGGCGGCTTACAATTTTTAGATAAGGTTCAATTAAGGGCGTAGTCAGGAGGAGGAAGTTGGCTCTAGGTTTAGTCAGTTCCTCACTCTCCCGCATATGCGCTGCCCTCCTCAGGAAGTTATCCTTAATCCATTTCACATCCCCCCTACAAATTGTGTTTGGGTGGCTGAAAAGATTGGGCCTGCCAAGACTTCCCATTGCGCCTTTTACGTAGGCCAGCCACGAAATTCTTGAGGCATTTTCCAAAGCCATGCAATCCCTGAGAATGGTGTGGTTAAGTGTAATATCCTTGTTCAGCCAGGTTTTGGCCCAACATACCAATGGAGCCAAAAGAAGTAGGTCAGTAATGTAGCCTAAACCTAACTCAGAGTGTAGTGAGAAAATTGGTGTCGATTGTGGAACACTTAGTAGAGATCTAAGAAACTGGTTTTCCACAATCTGCAATTCAGCGGTTGAGGAATGGCCCCCACAGCGGTGCACCGTAAGTGGCTATGGATAGGCATTTGGTTTTATAGACTTTCAGTAAAGCCTCCATCGGTCGTGAGCCAAGTCGCTTTGCGAAACTCATCAGAGCTGAAGTTGATCTAGTTACAGCTAGTGATTTCGCAGACACCTGTGGTTTCCACGAACCCTTTTCCTCAAAAATCACACCCAGGTATGTGAAGACTTGCACCCTAGAAATCCTCTCTCCACAACAGGTGAAGGTTTTTAGCTTTTTTGGCCTTAGCCGCCTCCCAGCCACCATAACATGAGATTTTTTATTATTGATCAGAAGATCTAGCTTTGTCATAAAGTCACCAAACGCGTCCAGAAGCCTTTGAAGCCCCACACCCGTGCGGGCTAGGAGGACCGCGTCGTCCGCGTATAGTAGAACAGGCACTGCGCGACCCCCCACATACGGGATATCAAATGTGGACCCCTCCAAGGCTTTATCCAGGGAGTTGATATAGAGAGTGAACAAGAGCGGGGCTAAAATACAGCCCTGCCTCACACCTCTTCTGGAGTTAAAAGGTCTTGTGGTGTTTCCTTCGCGGGTGATTCTAATAGAGGCTGATAGGTCTTCGTGGAGTGCGGCCAGGAAGTCTACCAGGGGAGGATCGAACCCAATGCCATTCAAAATAGCCCATAACTTGGCCCTATTGACCAAGTCAAAGGCAGAGGAGAGGTCCATAAAGGCCAGATATAAGTGGCCCTCCTTCGCCATGGTGTACTTACTGATCAGCATATGGAGGTTCAGACACTGGTCAATTGTACCTCGTTTCTCACGGAAGCCATACTGGAGGTCAGAAAGGACCCCCTTCTCTTTAGTGATGTTGCCCAGTCTGCGTAAGATGACTCTGCCAAGAATCTTAACGGCGGAGTCAATTAACGAAATCGGCCTATAGCAGGCCGGGTCACTCCTTGAGCCCTTCTTGTATATTGGGACAATTGTTGAGGTGGACCAGGATTTAGGGAACCCTGCTGTGACCGTTGCGTTAAAAACATTGGTGAGTATTTTAGCCCACAGGGGAGAGCTTGAGCTATATAGGTCTGCCGGGACACCGTCGGGTCCCGGGGCCTAGTGTTTGGTTATCTCGTCAATAGCCTTACTAACCTCTAATTCGGTAAAGATAAGGGGGGATGCTTCTGTCAGAGGCTGCTGGGATCTACCGGGTGCTGGAGTCATATCACTGTCATAAATTTTACTAAAGTGATCGACCCAAAGGTCTTCAGGAATCACGCAGTCCATAACAGTGTTAGTTGATGCAGCGAAATAAGAATGGTTTATAACCATCCAGAATTTAGAGCTGTCCTTCAGAACATTGGCCGTTATTAAACTGTCCCAAGCCTCACTTTTTATTGACTTTTTGCGAGTCTCGATGGCCTGTCTATATTCTTTCCTAAGCCCTGCCACCAAAGCCATGTTTCTTGGCTGCTGTTTCAGAGCATGAAGTAAGTCATTGTGTGCCTTTGAGCACTCCCTATCAAACCATCTTGGGGTGGAGAGGTCTACTTGTTTCTTAGTGCTTGTTAAATCCTTATTAATCTTGGAACATATGGTGGAAAAAGAGCTGATAATGGCAGTACCTTCGGATGTGCTATCCATACAGATTATCATATCATCTTGTGAGTTCAGTACGAGGTTATCCATAAAGGTATCTGGCACAACCTTTGCCCAATTTAGTCTACGACCCTGCTCCTTGGGAACAAATGTGTCACCACGGTCCCCCAGACGCTCAACCTGGTTGACTATGTTACAACCCACGTTCAGGAACAAGACCACTGGGTTGTGATCGCTAAATGGGGAGGAATTTACTTCATAGGATACCACTGTCTCGATTAACCCCGGTGAGATAAAGATATAATCTCTTGTTGTCATGTTCTTGCTTCATCTTACCAATGCAGGTTCAGGTGCAGATGCGGCAGGACCTTTATGGTCAACATTTTTGGCATTTACTGAACGATACTGTGTAATTTGCTGTGCTTTCTGCTTAACGCCTTGGCTGTTTCCTCTCTTCCATGTCTTGTCTTTGATGTGCTGCCCCCCTTCCGCATTTTATGCCTCAAACAACCCCCCCCCCCCCGTTTGAGCTGGCTAGCTGCTGTGGTCTCCTCCCGTTCTGTGCCCCTGCTGCGCTGGGGTTCCTCCACAGATCCTACCCTCCCGTTCAGGCTCCTCTGGGTTTAGGGCTGCCTGGCCTACTAGCTTGTGCCGTGTGTGTAATTGTCCCACATCTCTGGTCCTACGGCTGACTTAACCTGCTGGTCCTGGAATATCCGCGGTCTAGACGACCACCGAAAGGCCCGGCTGACGTAATGCTCACTTGCAGCGCCACAAGGTTGACATTTGTCTCTTGCAGGAGACTCCCCTACTCCACGACTCGTCCTCCTGGCTTTGCGCAAGATATTGGGGGAATCCCACTCTTCCACTTACTCCTCCTACGCCAGAGGAGTCTCCATCCTGTTGCGTCGCAGCCTCCCCTGGCATACCTCTTGCTCCATAGTTGACCCCGACGGTCGTTATGTAATTCTTCACGGGTTGCTGCTTGCTCAGCCTGTCACCATTGCTGCGGTGTATGGCCCAAACACGGATGACCCCGGGTTCTTTTATAATGTTTGGCGGCCGATTTCCTCCTGTGGCCCTGCGGCGGTGATCTGGGGTGGCGACTTTAACGTCACGTTATCTGCGGATATGGACAGGTCAGGTTCCTACCGATCTCACCCACGTGCAACCGCTGCTCCAACTTTTATATTATCGGACAACTCGCTTGTGGATGTTTGGCGTCACCTCCGCCCCGAAGCCCGAGAGGGCACGTGCGTTACGGGTGCCAGAGGCTGTTGGTCTCGCATTGACCTCTGGCTGGTATCGCCGGATGTACTGTCCTGGACTACGGACGCCGCTCACATGGCGCGCACGCTTTCCGACCATGCTCCGGTACGTCTACTTATTCGCCCTCCCGACTCCCAGCGCCGTGCATTCACCTGGCGCCTTCCCTCCAACGCTCTTGGTCTCCATGTACGCGGACAACATCACCCTTTACATTCGTCATCCCCAGGAAAACCTTAGCCCCTTGGTGCGTGAGATTATTCGGTTCAGAGGACTTTCGGGGGTCCAGATCATTGGAATACATCCGTTCTTTTCCCCTTGACGGACGCAACTCTTCCGTTTGTACCGGACTATCCTTTCAAGTGGGCTTCTGGCCCCACTCGCTATCTTTTGACTGGGTATGAGTGTTCTGTTTAATTCAGATGCTCTGTCCATCACCACCCCCTTTTCAGAATCGTTTTGGCCACTATAGGAGTGGCAGGGTATGCTCAGATGTGAGTCCCTTGCTCACTGCACCATCAGGATTCAAGCAAGCCGGGCCGAAGACTGCTGCAATGCCAGAAACCGGTCCCCGGAAGCTTGTTTCCTTTCCAGTAAAGAATTGGCTTGGTAGTTTGGTCTGCCCTGTTCCCATGATGCACTGGGCCAGGGACAGACTAATTTGCATGTAGCCAGGTTCTGAGCTGGGATGGTGCAGTGAGCTAAAAAACGGTGATGGATCAAGCCCTGATCTTTTGACTGGGTAGGAGTGTTCTGCTTAATTCAGATACTCTGTCCATCACCACCCCCTTTATGAATCGTTTTGGCCACCACAAGTGTGGAAGGGTATGCTCAGATGTGAGTCCCTTGCTCACTGCACCATCAGGATTCAAGCAAGCCGGGCCGAAGACGGCTGTAATGCCAGAAACCGGTCCCCGGAAGCTTGTTTCCTTTCCAGTAAAGAATTGGCTTGGTAGTTTGGTCTGCCCTGTTCCCATGATGCACTGGGCCAGGGTCAGACTAATTTGCATGTAGCCAGGTTCTGAGCTGGGATGGTGCAGTGAGCTAAAAAACGGTGATGGATCAAGCCCTGATCTTTTGACTGGGTATGAGTGTTCTGTTTAATTCAGATGCTCTGTCCATCACCACCCCCTTTTCAGAATCCCACTCGCTATCTCGGCATCTGGTTGAGCAGGGACCCCGACGACCTCTGGAGGTCCAACTTTGGCCGTGCTGTGGACTGGCAAGAGGCTAAGATCCCCCAGTGGAATCGGTTACCCCTCTCCCTCGCTGGCCGCATCGCCATCGCCAAGATGGTGGTTCTCCCCAAACTCCTTTATATTTTTTCCAACATACCTATCCCCCTGACTGCTTATTTTTTCCGTAGGTTGCGCTCTCTCATGGTGTCCTTGATTTGGGCGGGGCGACAGCCCAGGATCGCCTACTTCATCCTGACCCTGCCGATGGCTGCCGGTGGTCTGGGTGCACCCGATCTCCGTCTTTACGACCTCTGTGCTCAGGCCAGCTTTCTGCACTTCTGGCTGCATCCCACCCCCTACCAGCCTTACATCGCGGTTGAGTCTGACGTGGCTACCCCTTGGCCCCTCGCCACGGCGCTGTTCGCCCCTGCAGTGCGCCCAAGGTCGGGGGTGAATACGGTGGAGACGCTGCGCTAGGCGTGGTCTTATCTGCGCAGACTGGCTGGGCTATCTCTTCTGTCTGCTGGCACTAAGCCTATCACTAATCACCAGGCCTTTCCCCCACTTCAGTCATCATGTATGTCTCGGCACGCAGCGCTGGGGGGCCTCAAGACTGTGGCTGACCTGTACCCCGACGACTCCTTTTATTCGCTCCCGGAGTCGCCATCCTTGATGGACACCCTTCTGTACTACCAGCTGCGTGCCACCTGTCGGAAACTGCACCAGACTTTTCCGCAACCTCCGCCCACTTTTCCCGCTCTGGATCTGCTATATACTTCAATGTCCCCGCGCAAGCTCGTCACCAGACAGTATGCCTCCGCTTTGTTATCTTCTCCCATCTCTACGACGCGGGCGCGCGAGGTGTGGAGTGCCGACCTGGGTTTGGCCATCTCGGACGCTGATAGGCTTTATTGCTGTAATCAAACTCCTAAACTTTCCCCCCAATTACCGACTCCGATTGATCCATTTCAAGTTTCTGCACAGGTTTTATCGCACTGCGCGGCAGCTTCACCGTCTAGAACTTACTCCTGAGGATTCCTGCTTTCGATGCTCCGCCCCTTCCGCGGATTTCGCCCATTTGGCGTGGCTTTGCCCTCGGGTGCAGGTGTTCTGGCTGGAGGTCTGCTCCGCGATCTCGGAGATTACTGGTACTGCCATCACTCCGGACCCACTTCTTGGTCTTCTCCGATTTGTTAATCCCTGTCCGGATGCGTCACGCCGGCTGATTTCGATGCTCCTGGTGCTGGCCAGGCGCAGGGTGGCTATGTGCTGGGGCCGGCGGCCGGCCCCCGTGGTGTCGGCCTGGCTGGAAGATGCTTCTCACTGCCAAACATTGCTATCAAAATTCTGGGATCTGCTACCGGCTAGGTCGCGCCCGGTTGATATCTGGGGCCCCCTGGTCGCTTACCTCCTGTCCCGCTCCCCCACCAGCGAACCTGCTTCCACTGATGCCCCCGCGTCCGAGGCTGCCACCGCGTCGACAGGTGACTAGCCCCCCTCTTCGCGTTCCTGTTGCCCCTGCAGCATGAAGGGTTCTCATGCTGGTGTCTTCCTGCCTGGAGGGTGGGGGGTTTCATTAGCCATGGTGTCACACATGGGCCTGCACTCATTCTGTCCCACAGTTAGCCAAGTGGGCTCCTGTTGCTGCCCCATTCCCTCTTCACTCCCGCCGCTGCCTCTCCCGCGCTCCCCGCCAGCCCTTGGTCCGCGGCGGCCGCCGGCGCTGGCTGTTGGCGGCACTCGACTCGGTGCCGCCTCTGATTGGAGAGGCCATGTCAGTAGCACCATCTCTTGGGTAAAGTGTTGTCGTTCTATGCCACGAACCATGCACTGTTGAGGACCGACTGCTATGTACTAGTCATGATTTGTAGTTTACTTTGCCACTCTGCACTAGACTTCTGTAGGATGCATCTTTTACTTGATTGTATGGTTGTATTATGCCTGCTTCACTGAAAAGTTTAATTAATTTAAAAAAATAAAAACTTTGAGCGGGGAAGACAAGTCATTGCTTCTTAGAAGCGGAGCCTCTGTAGGAAGACTTTCCTCTGTAAGACTTGGTAGACTGCTGCCGATAGGACTGCTGTGACTGAGAGGAATATCGTCGATTTCCTTGGCCATAGGAGCGGTACTGGTTGGATCTGCAGCGAAAAGAAGGAGGTGCCGCGTCCGCGCGCACCACGAAAAAGTTGTTTGCGAAACTGCAAAGTGCCTAATGCATGAGCCGTTTCGGTGTCCTTTTTTATTGTTTGAAGTGCGTCGTCCACATGCTGGCCAAAAAGCGATTGGCCGTCATAGGGCATGTCGAGGATTTTCGCCTGATCCTCCTGGCGAAAAGAGGTGGAACGAAGCCAGCCCTGACAACGTAAAACAGCTGCCCCCGCCAGCTGACGAAAACCAGTGCACGCAATGTCCACAGAGCAGTCGATAATCTACGATGACACGCTCTCTCCCTCCTGAAGAATCTTGAGAGCCTCTGCTCTGGAGGGCTCAGGGATGAGGACGATAAAAGAAGACATATCTGACCACATCTGGCGGTCGTAGCGCGCCAGAATGGTCAGAGAATTTGCAGCCAATGGCATCAAGATGACATCCCTCACGGTCAGGAGGAGCTGTTATTGGAGAAGACGGGTTCCTGGAACGGCGCTGTGCGGCCTGGGTGATCACGGAATCAGGTTTAGACTGCGCTACCAAGCAAGCTGGAGAACCCTGGGGCACCCTATATTTCTTCTTCAAACGAGGAAGAAGTGCCGGAATAGAATTTGGCGTCTGCATCAGTTTGACACCCTCGTTCCAAATGAAGTCTATTACGGGCACTGTCCGGACCTGTTTAAAAGGTTGACTCTTGAAATCATAAAGAAAACAGTCCTCATCCTTCAGAACCATAGGAAGTTTAAAACGCTGCGCCGCTCATTCCATAAGTTGGTGAAAACCAGCTATATCCACAAGAGGGAAATCCCCCGGACCCGAAGGTGGCGGAGACGGTGTCTGGATCTGATAGTCGTCCCAGTCCGCCATGTTCCCATCATCATCATCGACTTTGCAGTCTTCCCGATCTGGGCGAGGGTCATCATCCTCATAAATCGTTGCATGGACCTGAATAGAGGTTGTTTGAGATGCAGAGGGCGCAACTGACTCGGGCAGTGGAGCAGGGGAAGGAGCTGCGGTAGCTGCAGGCACCATAGGTGGAGGAGACCCCTGGTGAGACGGTGAAAATTGTCTATTATAATCTTCAAGCATGTATTGGAGATTAGAAATGAGGGAGTAGGGTATTTGAGCGGTGGGAACCTGAACAGAAGGTTCCTCCTCATAAAAATAAGGATCGACCTGATCATCCTCATAGTCTTGACATTTAATGACTGAGCAGTTGGCCTGGTATATGATGTTCACTATTCTAGTGAACACCTTGCACCAGTCCAAACAACCCTTATGGTGATGGTTGTAAGTCAACCTTATAGACCAGCTATCCTAGAGGTAGCGTGGACAGAACAGTCTTAGGCTAAAAGACTTGAGGGCGTGTAAAGCCAGCTGTTTTACCATATGTAACCCCTTGAATATGAAATGAAAGGACACCACACAGGATATATATAAAATATATATGTATTTATTTACTAACACATCCTCTGAACTCTTCATGAGATCAGAGGCAAAAGCACATAAGTTATACTTAGAAATACTTTAAATAGCACAATTTACAGTTAGGCCCTAGGGGCGCGTTAAACCATTTACTAAGTAAGTGGTATAAAAACCACGACTTGGGAAAGGAGAAGGCCTAGGGCATCGCTGGGGCTACACTATCTGACCCTTAGGTTAGAAGTAGGAAGCCCACAGGCGGCGCGTGCACAGTCAGTACTCTGACGCGAGAGTCAATAGAAAGTCAATAGGAACGTAAAAAGGTAAGTAATGAAGTTTTAGGACACTTCCGGTCTAACTAGGATTACACAACTAGCAAAACTGGACACTAGGATAGTCAATCCCCACAGGAGCACCGAAGTACTCGCATTACCTCACCCACGGGCTGCGGGTGCATAGGTGTCAAAGTGTGTCGGGTTTTCTTGTCGTTTCCTATGGAGCTGCGGAAGAAGATGCTGCAGGCGACCAGGAGGAAGATGTCCGGGTGGATCCAAGGGTAGATCAGAGTTGAAGAAGACCTGAAAGCAGAGGGGACAGAGTCTAGGTCACTAGCCAGTGACCGGGTGGAACCAGATGTCGTCGAGGAGCAATCAGATGTGGATGTGAAGCTTGTAGTTGCAGCCACGCATGAGGCGTCGAGGACGACCAGGTGCTGGAGAGGAGCTGTCCCACAAAGGTTCTCACGGATGGAGGGGTCGACTTCCGGATTGGAGCCAACAAGCCTAAGCAAAGGCAACCAACGCAGGATACACAAAAGGCTGTGCAGACCAGGAGGGTCTGAGGTACTTCACCTTTTCAGGGAAGCAAGGGCCAGTCTGGAGCAACCAGATCAGCAATGGATTTTCTCAAGGATCGTCGTCAGAGGGGTACTAGCCAACGGGCCAGCAACCGGACAACGCGTCGAGCAGAACACAAGCAGAAGGGCCCACGCAGATCTCGTGGAGTGTGGAGGGCTGGTCTTCGGTGCAGGTGGAGCTCGGTGTCTCAGTCCCCAGTGCACAGCTTCGAGGATGCCTCAGGAGCTGCGCTGGTAGCAAGTTGAAGACTTTCCAAGTTGCCTGCTTCCACGGATTCCAACGCCTTCCATGGAGCTCAGCTGTGCTGGAGTCGTGCAGTGGGGTCAGAGGAGTCCGGGGGTCGAGGTCTTGTCAGGCTCTGATCGAGTTCCGGCGGGAACAGGGACAAAGCAAGCCGTCGAGTTTCTGGATGGTGCCTGGTTGCCCAGGGTGGTCACTCCTTGGCCACAAGGGCGATTCTTCAGTCTTCAGCTTCAGTTGAATGTCGAAGGGTCCAGAGTTTCGTCTTCTATTCGATTCCAGGATTAATCTAAAGTCTCCTTGGTCAGCTCCTACCTTTATACAACTAAAGGGGGCTGGGTTACTCACTAGGTCCCTCCTATGAGTGGGACCAGGAAGGGGGGTGGTTATACCCACTTTCCTTTGTGCAGTTTCGCGCCAGAGCTGGGGCTGGAGTGCCCCAGCAACCGGTTTGAACTGGGGTATGCATGGAGCACCTAGTGTGCCCCAGGCATGTCTCATTCTATTCAGCTCTCCCTGTCCCAATACACAAAATCCTGTCTGGGGGGTGCTCGCACCTCTCCAGGCAGGAAACCTATTGTCCAGGCCTCCCTCGCTGGAAGGACTCCCAGCAGCAGGAGGTCAGACTTGTGTCTGTGGCAGCAGCATCCATTTTGTGACGCTGGGGCTCTGGTTAACTTTAACCTGGATAGTCAGAACTAACATGTCTTCTCCCTCTAGAAGGGTGGAATGCTACCCCCGTCGCCAGAATTGGCGAGGGGGTATTATTCCAAAGCGTATGACACCTTACACGACATGTTTGGATAAAGCCAAACCAAAGTTAGCATTCAACCGCGAGGATTATAATGCACTTAAGAGTATATGGTATGGCAATATCATAGAACAGCTTGGTTCCGAAAGCTGCAGACAGGCTCAGCTCATGCTAGAGCACCATCTCACACATAACCAAGCACTCTGCCTCCAGGATTGTTAAGGCCTGCCATATCAGTGACTTATAGGTTACTATGTGTCTATATATAGGGTAGGTATAGGGATACTATACCTAAGCAAGGGGTGATTACACGACCTTGCCCCAGCTGAGTGATCAGCCAGTTGTGTCTATTTAGGTATGCAGCCAGGGGTGGCATAATACATGCTGCAGCCCCTGGTAGGCCTTGGATGCACCTATGCCCTGTATACCTATAGTACACTGTACAGGGGGCTCACAAGGTGACCCAATTCTCAATTGGAGATGTACCTAAGGTACATGGAGTCCATTTTACAGAGGGAGCAGATAGCCTGGGACCCTGATTAGCAGGATCCCAGGCCAACTAAGTCGAAAACCAGCTAAACACAAGGCAAAAAATCTGGGGTAACCATAGTCAGGTATCCCCCTTCCTACAATGACGAGCTCCGAAGGGCTTCGAGCTGCCCGGAACCTATCATCTTCCTCCTCACCAGAACCAGAGTCCTGCTCCGAACCCGTGGCAAAAAGGTGTGACGGAGGCGGAGTAGGACTTGGAAGTGGAAGCTGATCCAAAGGCACCGGTCGCCGTTGGTGCAGAGGGTCAACAGCAGAAGCCCCAGATCCGGAAGAAGAAAATGGCACCAGAGGCAATGATGCGAAGGAAGACGTCGACGACATTATCATCGTCGACGGGACAACCATCGCAGAGGAAGCCGTCGATGACAAGAACACAGCCTTCGACAAAGCCGGCGTCGCCGGAGCCACCATCGACGGGGCCTCAGACGACGAAACAACCGTCGACGGAGCAGTCGCCGGCGGAGCACCCTCCGACGAAGAAGCTCTCTTCACAGTAAGCGTCGACGCAGATTTCGATGTCGACGAGATTGCCTTCTTAGACGTCGACGAGATTGGGATCGTCGACTAGACAAATTTGTAGCTCACACACACCATCGCCGACACTGACTGCGTCGACGCAGCTGCCGTCGACGACCCTCTGGCACCAGTCGTCAGAGAGCTGGAGACCGCAGATTGTCGTCTGAACGACTGTCGACGCTCCAGTAGACGATTTTGCAAGTTTTTTAGTGGAAACATGCGTGGAAGGAGCCGTGGACGCCCGAGAGTCATTTCTCGGGGCGTAGGCGTAGCAGGAGGAGGTGAAGACACAGCAGTGGCCTTCTGAAGTTGAAGTTTTTTCTTTTTCAGGAAAGGAGATGTTAAATCCTGCACACTGCTACGTTTAGAAGCGGCTCTAGACACACCTGACGCAAGACTTTCTGCCTCAGAAAGAGGTGAATTCTTATCCTTCAACCTCTGCAACCACAGGAGGAGACGCCCTTCCCTGTCCTTAAGGGTCTTGGTGGAGAAAGTCCTGCAAATTTTACATTTTTCTACCTCATGCTCTGGATAGAGGCAGTAAATACACTTCTTGTGAGGGTCCTCTGAGAAGAGCCGCAATTTCCCACAAGAAGCACATGGTCGAAACAAAGACTTCTTACTTGAAGACATCCCAGAAAAAAAACTGTAGAAATCTTGAAAGAAGTTTAAAACGGAGCAGAGTTCAGGGAGACTCCTTTCACACAACGTGCGGTAGAAAATCTGAGGGCCTGAGCCTCTGAGGAGAAGGTTCTAGAGGGGTGCTGGCGCCAGATTGGCTGTAGTTTGGACTAACATAATGACATGGATATGCTATAAAAGTTTTTCTTGTCTTTTATTTATTCCTACGTGTTAATGCTAACCTTAGTACTTCTAAGTATTTAAGGTTTTGGAATGTATGTAATTATGATTTTATATACATATATCATTGGTATTTTATTTACCGTGGGGCTCCCACTTCGACGACGGGGAATATTCAAGCATGTGAATCTATGAAAGAGCCCCCAATATTGGAGAATTATATAAAAAAAATGTAATTGATACCTTTTCGAAATGTTACTATAATATCACGTGTGATAAATAAAACAAGCATTTGCAATGCAATAGGTCTTGCATTTGCGAGAGTGTAAGCTATTGGCATTGTAAATAATAATGCCTTTTGTTTATGTTTTAAAAACCAACACATACATAAAAGGCAGTCATTTACAATGCCAAGAGCTCAAATTGTTGCAAATGTGAGACCTACTGCATTGCGCACCCAAAGTGACCTGGCCAAAGGGGGCAAGAAAGGGCTGAAATTGGATCATAAAATTCAAAACTGTTCTGAACAAGGTCCCCCAAAATACACTTATCCCGGGCTCCCAGAATCCTGAAAGATGTCCCTTGGGGTGGGGGCAGGGGTTGTAGAAAGGCAAAAGAATGTGAAGTGACTATTCCTGCAAACGTGCATGGATTCCACAATGGGAAAGGACCAGGGCGCGTATTTGTAGCTGGTTTGTAATAAGAAAGGTGTTTGTCCGTGCAGCTGGGCGTCAAGCTTATTTTTCACAATTAATCACCCATATTTTTGAGATTACAGCACCACCCGTGAACTGAACATTGTCTTGCCACGGTCTATTTTATGAACATTAAGGCATAGGAGATAAGTGTAGTGGGGAATCAAGTCACAAGTTATGTTACTTACTATAGAGCGCCACCCTCACCTAGGCTGTTATCTTGTAGCTATGTGAAGCGAAACAGGGGGTGCAATTGTCAGCAGCTGCCAAGCCCGTGGGAGTGTGTGTGTATGAGAGTGTGCATGTGTGTTTGTTCCTCTTAAACCCAAGCACCGCTCTGTAAACATCAGATGACAACAGCGTGGATCTGTACAAGTAATTGTTTTGTGTATTTATGGAGATTATGCGGTGTTGTAAAACACCCTGCATACAGACAACAAGTATTGGCCGCACGTGCACCTCGCACTTAAAGTAAAAAAAAAAACAAGCCCTGGAGTTCTGTGTGCGAGTCTGAATACATACAGATACCTCCCGCCCAGTACAACAGTCGTGTATGGAGATGTAGCTGGCGTTTCTTGGGAGGTCTGACAAAGGTTTGTAGAACAGGGCAACAGGCTCGAGAGCATTTCACCAACTTTCATTCTGGTCCGTGGCGCATTACTGCATCACGAGAATAATATCAGTTACATCTTGCACACTAAGCCTTCAGAGACTTATAGAAAGCTTTGGGTGCTGAAAAACACACTAACCTTAATAACAAGGGCTGCATAGAAACCTTTGTTATGGGACTGAAAAGAGCAGTCTCCGCTCTCATTACCAGGGCTCGCTCTTTTCCACTCTTTCCATAAACGTGTTACTCATGCGCCGCTCTTTAAGAGGATTACCACAAGTGTCCCTGCACAGTAACCATAACAGCAGACAAGTCCCTAAGGGTTTCTTAAGCTGCTCACTGCCAGAGAGACGCAGTTACCGTCATGGGGCCACTGCTGCAGCGGGTTCCTGTGATGTGTGGAAAGGTGGATATGAATATAGACACATTTATTTCAAATCGATAAACACGCTGATATTTCAGGAAGAGTGGTCGAAAGTCACCTTGGATGAAACACAGCAAGACAAACATTGGCCTCACGCGCGCCTCGCGCTTAAAGTTAAAAAAAAAAAAAACAAGCCCTGGAGTTCTGTGTGTGCACGCAGACAAGAAGCAGGGGGATGGGGGAACAGAGGAAGAAGTTAAAATGCTTGTTAGAAGGAGTCAACAAAAAACTCTCAAAGATGGAAAGGAGAGTAGAAAGAAAAAGGTGAATGGGTAAGAAGGTATGACAGTGAGAGAATATTCTGGGTACAGAAAAAATAAAAAAAACAGAAGAATAGAGGAAACGGAAGAGGGAGATAGCTAAAGGAAAGCAAATATACAAACCAAAGAAAGAGAAAGAAAAATGAGCATGACAAATGGGAAGAAGAAATAAGCAAGAAAGTGTGGGGGAAGAAAAAAAGAGAAAGGTATCACCGAAACATACAGAGGGTAATAGAGAAAGTGACAGACAGGGAAAGTGACTGAAAAAAAGGGGTGTGGTGAAAATGAGAGATGAATGACTATGGGTGAGATGAAGGTTATTTAGCCTGTTTGACTCCAGCCTGGGTCCCATTTCGCACAGCAATTCCTTTTCATATAAAATAAACTATTTATTTAGTCATTACAGCGTGAAAAAGAAATTAACTTGTGTGTTAGAAATATAGCGGCTCCTTTGTGGCCAGGAGAGACCCTCTCTGGGTTTGAAGGAATCCTCGGGTTAGACTTCAGTGGCAGACAGACTGTCTTTGTTGCACTCCCTGTCCCTCCTGCTGCAGCGAGCTGTGTGTGGAGCAGGCTTGCGGGCGGGAGTCCCCCTGAAACCTTAGACCGCATCACAATACTAGCGCTTGGAAAAGGAGGGGTTGCCCAACCTAATTCAAAACAGGCTTCCATTAATACAAAGCACGGCGCTGGTGGCACCGGCACCCAACCACCCCCTGGAGAGAGTACACAGGGCCGGGCAGTGCCCCCGCCGGGGTCATGTGATCCCGCGGAAACGGTTCTGGCGATGGTTAGGCCTCGGTGTGAGAGACCCTTGCTGGGTTCAAAGGAATCCTCGGGTTAGACTTCAGTGGCAGACAGACTGCTGCGGCGAGCTTAGTGTGGAGCCGGCCTGCGGGCAGGAGTCCCCCTGAAACCTTAGACCGCCCCACAATACTAGCACTTGGAAAAGGCGGGGTTGCCCAACCGAATTCAAAACAGGCTTCCATTAACACAAAGCACGGCGCTGGCGGCACCCAACCACCACCTGGAGAGAGAACACACACAGGGCCAGGGCAGTGTCCCGCCGGGGTCAGGTGATTCCGCGGAAACAGGTCTGGAGATGGTTGAGCCTCCGTGTGAAGACTTGAGACATTAACAATAATAATCCGTTTCAGTGTTTGAAAAATACACAAATGTGCATGTCACACAATCGGTTACTCATGGGAGGCATTCCTCACGCTGGGCCGCGGCGCCAGAGATCTGCGCGCGAACAGCAGTGTGTGAACAGGCCTCGTGCCACGGGGGTTCTGCGCGCTTTATTGGGTCCGTTTACTGATGCGAGAAAAAATTGGCAGTGCGTCACCTTTCAAACTAACATGGCGTCGGCTCCAAAAGGTACACAGACATCTAAAAAAAGTGTAACAAGAGAACAAGGCTTGTTTTATTATCTGTGGTTTATTATGCAGTGAAAGCACACACTTGTTTTATTGTATTAAACTGCAGAAAAAAACCAAGCCCTGGAGTTCTGTGTGTGCGCGCGCACTAGGTGCAGGGGGGAGGAGGGGTGCCTGTGCGATTTACTTGCATGAGCGATAATTGCTACCATATGGTGGCGCTCGCTCCCGCAAGTAAATCGCCTCACGTGCACGCGTTGCCATTGAAGGCAATTGAACGCGTACATGTGTTTGGCTGAAAAGCCATGGCGATGGGAAAAGGTCTTTTTGCCTATGCAGCGCATGCGCGCTGCGTAGGCGAGACCTAAAAATAAGGATGCTTGAAGGGCTATTTTTAATGAGGAACCGTAATGTACTCTAGTGTTGGGAATCGTTGGAGTTGCATTTTCAATGCAAACCATTTTTCTTCACCGGAAAAACGACTTCCTTAGGAAGGAAGATATACAAAAAAAAAACACCAACGATTAACAAAATGTTAAAGGCAGGTCCTTTTAGAGTAAGATACATTACAATACACCCAACCCCACTCCGGTAGGCGACACCATGATTGAAGTTAGTGGAACACTTAATTTTGTGTTAAATAACGAATATTAACACTTTCATTGCTGCATGCATAAACAAACTGAAGTGATTGTTTTCCTGTAAAAATCGGGGCACGCAGTTAATACAAAGTACTTAAAGTGCCGCAAGGAGAAGGTGTACAGCAAAACACACAAGATGATGAAAGGAATGTTGCACAATGGCATAACATTCACCCCCAGTCACAGATCTGGGTTTAATACATTGTTATTTTGCTCACCAAGCCACCCCAGTTCAGACATGGCCATATGCAAATCAGTCTTGACCCTGTGCCTCATGGGAACAGTCCAGCCCGAACTGCCAAGCCATGTCTTCCCTGGACCGGAATCAAGCATCCTAGGCCCGGTTTCTGGCTATCAGCCTTCTTCAGCCAGGATAGCTTGACTCCAGTGGCTTAGTGAGCACAGGACCCACGTCTGGGCATACCCTTCCCACAGAGTGAACAGCAAAACACACAAGATTATGGACGGAATGTTGCACAATGGCAAAACATTCACCCCCAGTCACAGATCTGGGTTTAATCCATCGTTAATTTGCTCACAAGCACCCCAGTTCAGACATGGCCATATGCAAATCAGTCTTAGGATGCATGATTCCGGTCCAGGGAAGACATGGCTTGGCAGTTCGGGCTGGACTGTTCCCATGAGGTAAGGGGCCAAGACTGTACATACGAAAGGAACGGATTTCAGGGGAAGGCAGGGGTGATGAATAAAGTGTTAGCAGCGCTGTGTGCTGCGGAGAGGAGAGTGCGGAAATAAAAACAAATATGCTGAAGAGCAGTGCTCTTATTTAACGCTTAGTTAAAGACCGCAAATCCTTTATTTTCAGGCACGTTATCCGAGAGAAGCCTGTTCTCACCATCCAAGACTTACCCCCTTGTGACCAGATCATCGTTATCGTGTTGGTAAGTATTTAGTAAAGTGCAGTGTCAATTAAGGAGCAGTGACAATCCCCAGGACGCCAAATCTAGGATAGATGTTCTTTAAATCTACTGTGTTCCTTAATCCATCTTGTCCCTAGTAGGGTTATCATTAGATCAGGAGATTTCCATAGAGTTACAATTAAATTGGAGCCTCCACCTATGACAGGTGTTTTGCATACAAGCGAGACTCTTGATGTGTTTTTTCAACAAACTGCACGTTTACGGCAGAAACCCACTTATTGTATTTCTTTTCATTCTCTTTTCTGAAAACTCTTTTCCATGTTTTTTCGCTCTCCACATTGCAGTGTTTGAGGCCCTGATGAGAATCCCTCACGAATAGACGGGGATTTGAAACGCGTAGGCCATGTCTCAGCTGGTCTGCTTGAGCATCTAGGAGATATTGCTACTCCTGGATCCTTTATATTCCTTTGTACATTACCTAACATTGAATCAATCTTATTGAATGGTGTAAAATTCGAAAGATTTACTGGATTGTACGGTTTCAAAAAATTTGTAGTGAACTATTGTATAATCAATGCAGACCCAGCTTGTATTTCATTATCATTTTTATTGTAGTCTGTCAGTATGTGGTATGTGTGACAATTATCAGGTATGAGTGTGCTGAATGTTCTTGACTGTGATATGATTGAGGTTTCGGATGATTGAAGTTTCAAATGAATATAGTATGGTGTGATCATGACTTTTCTAATGCTTCTTTCTTTTTTATGAAAAAACAAACTATGTTATGATCATTGAATTTCTATAAAATAAAACTGCGTTTAAGTAGCAACACCCTATCTTGAATTATTTTTCTTGATGTGGATGACGAATTTATTTACTGAAATGATGTGATCAGTACTGGCAATTCTTTTTGTTATGTGATATGTAGGCTCAGCCTTGCTGATCAGAGCCAACCCTATTTTGTTTTACATTGTTATAGCGGGCGGGCGCCCGCGAGGTAGTTGTGTGACTCCATTTCATTTTGGAGATAAAGAGTACCTAGTACTCTGCCCATTTCTCGATCTGAGGTTGACTGACTAGCTGCCGTTAGATCCTAATTGTTTTCTATCTCATTCTATGACATCTTGTTTTCACTTTCCTTTACACTTTTCCTTTTTTGTTTTCTAGTAATGGCAGACAAGGACACGTTTGCATACAGTGAAGAGCACATCAGGGGCCTGCTTAGCGATCCACCAGTCTTTGCTTCCGTCTCCCTCAGTGTGTCTGCAACATCCCAGAACGAATCGGATAGACTTTTGCGTCTTAAAAAGAAGCAAATTAGAACAGACCTACATGGTCATTTCCTTTTACAACATTTGAGAGAAGGGACGATTCCAGGTGGGTTACAGATTAAAAATATACCAGTAATTTTTACTGAGGACCCCATCTTTAAAAAGGGTTTCTCTCTCATTGAAACTAAGTGTAGTAGGGACCTTATGGTCTTAACAGTCGAGACAGCAGCCAGACTTTCCAAAATTGAACTAGACGAAATAGCTAAATTAGAAGCTGAGATCAGCATTAATCCCACAATAGCAGATGCTAAAGCATTGTTAGATAAAGTGGAAAAGGAGATACAGGAGTTCAAGGATTACACAGTTACACAAAAAACTAACCAGTTTGAGAAGGATAAAAAAAGTTTCTCATTGGATAATATATATCCATATTTACGGCCTGATTTTTATATCAAATTGGAATCCAGACGCTACCTATCAGACAATCAAGGCAGGTCTAGAAAACATTTCATTTCTTTTGGGGAAACCTCCTCATCCTCGGGCACCGATAGTGACAATAGCGGGAACATCAACCGTCCCAATAGGAATAGAAACTGGAATTCCAACCAGCAACAACAAGGACAGGCCCAGAATTCTTTTTTAGGGAGAGGCCAAACGAGACCGAGAGCCCGGGTGAGATACACGATTCCATGGGCAATGAAGACCCGTCGACAACATTACAAGAACTAAAAGTATCCCCTATTTTTAATCTCTCACAAAGAGTATTAACCAAAGCGGAAGAGGGTATATTGTCTAAGGGACTATCCTTTGTGCCTTCCAAAAGAACGGACTTTGTCCGAATGAAGAAAGAATTCATCGAATTCTGTAGAAAATTAAGGTTAACTATGTTTTTCTTGGAAAACCCCATACCGCCTTCCACCGAGGTAACAGGCTTACGAAATAAGTCTACATTCTGCTCACCTGGCAATAAGATTCCCAAAGAATTGGTTATCTTTGAAAAAACTGTGCTGTCTGCTATTTCGCAAATGGAAAGAGAAAAAATGTGTTAAATTTAACACCACGAAAGAAGAAATGACTGCTCTAGATACTCTGAAAAATGATCCCACGGTAGTGATAAAGCAAGCCGATAAAGGCGGGTCAATAGTACTATGGGACACCGTAGACTATACCAATGAAATCAGGAGACAACTAGATGACCCCAGATGCTATCGGAAGATTGACAAGGACCCTAAAAGTGAACTGCAAAATCAACTTTTTGCCATTATTCAGGAAGGATTTGAACAAGGCTTTGTCGGCACCAAAGAATGCGAGTACTTGCAGATTAAGCATCCAAAAATACCGATGTTTTATGTACTACCAAAAGTACATAAAGACCAGAATAGACCTCCAGGGAGACCCATCGTGGCAGGATGTGGTTCTCTCTTGGAACCTATTGCCAAGTACGTGGATTGTTTTCTCAAACAATTCATGAGCCAAGTGGTGTCATATTTACAGGACACAACCGACTTTATAGATAAGTTGGAAACTGTGACATTTTGTGAAGGGACAGATTTGCTGGTCACCTTAGACGTGACATCTCTATGTACGCAAATCCCCCAGGAGGAGGCAGTGGCAGTGCTCTCCTTCTTAGATTCACGCCCAAGACCAATGCGAGTTCCAACCAAGTTCTTGGTGGACTTAGCGTCATTTGCGCTAAAGAAAAACTATTTTTGCTTCAACAAAGAGTTCTATTACCAAGTCAAGGGGGTGGCAATGGGGTGCCCCGTTGCCCCAGAGTTGGCAGTATTGTTTATGTCAATGTACGAGGACACTTACATACACAATAATAACCCCTTCAGACACCACATTGGAAAATGGTATTGTTTCATTGACGATGTTTTCATGGTATGGACTGGAGGAACCAATAATCTGGCCCTGTTCCACCAATGGCTAAACGCTAGAACACCTGATATACAATTCAGTCTTTCCCACTCAGAAACTAAGATCGCTTTCTTAGATGTGGAGGTGTTCCCCAAAGCCGGCAAGCTGGCAACCTCGTTGTTTGTGAAACCAACGGATCGCAACAAGGCGCTACTATTTCAGAGCAATCATCCAAGGAGCCTAAGAGAAAACTTGCCGTATGGGCAGTTTCTGCGCGTGCGCAGCAACTGCACGTATGAGAACGATTTCATTCACCATGCGGAAAAATTTGTTTCGAAACTTTGTGATAGAGGGTACCCCCAAAAAACTTGTTAGGAACGGCATGAGGAGGGCAAGGTGGACCCCCAGAGAAACACTCCTGGAGCGAAAAAAGAAACCAGAACAAAAACGTCAGGTTTGTGTAACTACTTTTTGTCCTAATGCCAACCAGCTGAAGCGCTTAATCGGGCATAACTGGCACTTAGTGAAGAATCTAGACGAAAGTCTTAGAGACCCACCGCTGTTTGCATTTAAAAGAGAGAACAGTGTTGCAAACCATGTGGTGAGAGCGGCGATGCCATCTCAAATCCAACCATCCCTTCGCCAGATGATGGGATTGGCCCCCTTGTTGGGGCACCACAAATGTGGCACATGCCTTTGCTGCGAAACCACCATACAGGGTACCGTGTTTCAGCATAAGGGTATCTCTTGGAAACACGAGGTATTTAGTAACTGTAAATCCAAATTCGTAGTCTATGGGATAAGTTGCCCGTGCGACCGCTTGTACATTGGCAAAACTGAACAAGAAGTGCGCCAACGCATATCACAACACAAGTCCAGACTGAAAAGAAACGCAGAGAACGCTCCGTTGGTTAACCACTGGGCACGGATGCGACATGGTCTAAATGAGTTCAAATGGACAGTCATCTCGAGGATAGAAAAAGACCCACGGGGGGGTGACTTGAGCCTCAAATTATCCAAAAGGGAGGCACTACTGATTGTTAAGTTTGACACGGCTGTGTCAGGCTTGAATGAACTATCAGAGATATTTAAACTATGACAACTGGTATTGGCTTCGCCGCATATTTTTGTACACATGGAGAGAGCATTTCCCTTTATTTGATAGGATCCTTGTCCTGTTTCTTCACTTCTGTCCACTCCTTTGTACACTCTTTATAATGAACCATTGTGGCTCTAAGTCCTAGTATAGTGCATCATGACGTAACACGCATGAGCCAAGCCCCTCCAATTGGGTAGTTACAGCAGTGAAATATCTTTTCTAGAGAGTGTTCCGTTATGGTCGGTAACGCGCATGCGCCAATAATGAGTTACGGGCTGAGACCCAGGAACCTTCACAACGTTGATCACGTATACTTCCCTTTAGACCAATAAGGTTAGTCCGCAGCTCTAGGACCGCCCCTAAGTAACGAGTTGCCATCGTGACCGCCTCGTTATAAGATAGAGATCCTGACGGCAGGGTAACACGCCTGCGTGAGAAGTCAGTGCGAAGTGAGACGCCGAAGATACAACGCCTGCCGGTAAGTGTGGTTACTGTGAGGGATACTTTACGTAGCTTTGCCTTGGTCCCCCCTCTAATGCTCCCGTAATGCTCCCAGTGCTAGTGCTAGACTAGTAGAACTGCAATTAATTGCGTTCCCATTTGACATCTTTTTCAGCACCCGTGTTGGAGCAGGAATGTACTGACTCTGCCAAACCCGGTATTCTGACCGAGCCAGACACCGTTTAAATCCCTATGTCCAACCCACTTGAAAGGTAAACGCAAGTGCCATTAGATTTTTTATTTTAGGGCCCATAAGTTATTGGTTCAACAACAGGGTATTATTCTTCTCCCTTGCAGAAAATTAGCGTCTTGCTATCTAGAGAAGCCATTGATTCTTACGGACATATGTCAGACATCTTCCGCTGCAGGTTCAGCTTCATACGAGGTATTTCCTTCCACCGAGCAAGCTCTATCCCTGTGTAGTACCCAAGGCCAATTAACCACGAACTAAGGGTCTTTTTAATTCACTGTGCAGGTTCACCCATCGTTCGTCGCACGCCGCCAGTCTATTTCTTCTAGCCACTAACATCAACATATCCTCTCGTAGTGGTAAGATCCTGCTTTGATTTCCTACGCAAAATCGTTTCCAACCCATACATGATGCCACAATCAAGTTAAACACCGCAAATCCTTTATTTTCAGGCACGTTATCCGAGAGAAGCCTGTTCTCACCATCCAAGACTTACCCCCTTGTGACCAGATCATCGTTATCGTGTTGGTAAGTATTTAGTAAAGTGCAGTGTCAATTAAGGAGCAGTGACAATCCCCAGGACGCCAAATCTAGGATAGATGTTCTTTAAATCTACCGTGTTCCTTAATCCATCTTGTCCCTAGTAGGGTTATCATTAGAACAGGAGATTTCCATAGAGATACAATTAAATTGGAGCCTCAGCCTATGACAGGTGTTTTGCATACAAGCGAGACTCTTGATGTGTTTTTTCAACAAACTGCACGTTTACGGCAGAAACCCACTTATTGTATTTCTTTTCATTCTCTTTTCTGAAAACTCTTTTCCATGTTTTTTCGCTCTCCACATTGCAGTGTTTGAGGCCCTGATGAGAATCCCTCACGAATAGACGGGGATTTGAAACGCGTAGGCCATGTCTCAGCTGGTCTGCTTGAGCTTCTAGGAGATATTGCTACTCTTGGATCCTTTATATTCCTTTGTACATTACCTAACATTGAATCAATCTTATTGAATGGTGTAAAATTCGAAAGATTTACTGGATTGTACGGTTTCAAAAAATTTGTAGTGAACTATTGTATAATCAATGCAGACCCAGCTTGTATTTCATTATCATTTTTATTGTAGTCTGTCAGTATGTGGTATGTATGACAATTATCAGGTATGAGTGTGCTGAATGTTCTTGACTGTGATATGATTGAGGTTTCGGATGATTGAAGTTTCAAATGAATATAGTATGGTGTGATCATGACTTTTCTAATGCTTCTTTCTTTTTTATGAAAAAAAAAACTATGTTATGATCATTGAATTTCTAAAAAATAAAACTGCGATTAAGTAGCAACACCCTATCTTGAATTATTTTTCTTGATGTGGATGACGAATTTATTTACGGAAATGATGTTATCAGTACTGGCAATTCTTTTTGTTATGTGGTAGTTTAATTAGCGGCAGCATGTAGCTGCTGCTGCCCTTTAGAACGAGAAGTGTTCAAGTGCTACTCCGTGCTGAAGGTTAGCTCCACCCCTCCCTCCCATCATTACACGTGCACACATGGTCCAGGGGTCGCACTAATGCCTCCACCCAGAGCATTCGAACGCAGCGCACAGTACTTAGGAATGTCTTAGCCATCAATTACCAGTGCGAGCTTGCAGGCCCTGACAGCCGAGAGGCCAAGTGTCGAGACAAGGGCCGGGAATGCCTGGCCGCTTGCATGGCGAAACAGTGGAGCAGACGGGGAAAGTGAAAGCGCGCAGGCGGACAGGAGATGTGCACGCGAACGGAGTGCACATCTGTCCGCGCGTGCCACCTCCTGTCTCCCTTCGCTAAGAAAAGCGACAACTATAGAGTCTGCCTAGCGAAGCAGCTGCGCTGCATTCGCCGCGAGACCCAACAACCCATGCTGACTCCAACCAACAAGGCAGCTTTAAGACCCTTTTTCATTTCATCTTACTCGCAACAAGTTATTGGAAGCGGCTCCAAAAGCTCAGTCTTCAACAGTTCGCTAAATTTAATTACATCACGGACCCCTTACAAGTCAGTGTATGTCCAGGCTTGGGTTCATATTTAGTAGTTTTCACCGCCCTGAATGGTGGTGATTTTGGCAAATAGCTTGCATGTAACCCAGTCGGCTATACACTCAAACATATTTAAATCCCCAAATGATATAAATGCAATGGATGAGCTCTTATGTTTTCTCTACAGTTGGTAAAAAACAGTAGTCTTTAGCCTCTTTAAGTTTCCCATAGAGAACTACCCTAGTGTATTTAAGGCTCCGTGCCCTCTCTACCATTTATAGTTTACCTGCTTTCTTCAGTCAGTTCTGGGTTGGCCAGTACTTCATGAAAGCGTGATACCAGCAAAGCCATCAGAGTTCTTGACTTATGTGACATATATATGCAGACCCCTAGTTGAAGTGAGCTTCACTAGAAAAGGAGAGTGGACATTAATACACTTCAATCAATGTTGCACTTGTTTGCTGTAACTACTACTTTATGTTGCGAGATGAAAAGTGCATCAATTCTCCTACAAGGTACACTCATCTGGTCTTGGCAAATCCTGAAAGTTTGAGAAAGTTAACATGAGAAACAAGAATCTGTAATCTCGCCAAAACTATATGTTATGAAGATTTGCATGGAGAAGATGATAGTTGCCTGTCAAGTACTAGGGGCACACAAAATGCTTTGGTTAAATCAGCAGCATATGCAAACATCTTCCTGGTGGGTTAGATTTGCATGGATATGACGTTAGTTGCCGGTCATGTACTAGGGGCACAAATTGCTTTGGGTCTTGGTTCAATTACCAGCATATGCCACCAACTTCCTTATCGGTTAGCTCAGAAAGACACCTAACTCCTTACCTAGAACAGAGCCAGGAACTTCCCAGAGGCCGTGTAAGGGTGAATAAAGTAGAATTGTGGCACTGACTGGTGGCATTTACTGAGAAATTGCAAGTCGAGAGTTCCCATGCTGCTTCAACAGACTTGGGATATTGAGCGATCTAGTTACCAGGCATGGATGAAGTGGCACCAGGAAAGACAATGCAGTTAAGGGTTATCCAACTCGTATTTCTTAACCTACCTCGTGAAAACCTTGATTTCCATAATGGGAGTGTGCTCAAGCCATATAACAACCCCTCTCCAAGATAGTGAGTTTCCCATACAATTTTAACAGTGGCCTTCAAGCCTAGATGGAACATAGTTCTAAATTGGGAGGTTAGTTCCTGTTAATAGCACATATAAAGAGGCATTTCAAAGTGCTGAATGCATTATCTAATGTGTTCCCTTATTTTTCCATCACACTCATCCCTGGATACAATTTTGTTTCGAATTATGCTTTGAGACGATCTAACCAGTTTCTAGATTTTTACACCTGGATTCCACTTGGCTCTCTTCTCCCATTTAGATGTCAGGAGAAGTTGGATGCCTTAAGTATTGGAGAAATAGTCATCACCCTCTCATATGAAGGGTTACAAGATTGCCATGGGCTTCCTCTTTGCAGAATGTTCCTCCCAACAGTGACCCCCTCCTTACAGGGGAACTTGACATCTTTCACATAGTATTGTGTTCAGGGTGGCACAACTGCTGCTAGGTAATAAAAGAAAACTCAGACCTTCTCACTGTCTAGTCCTTGACAAAGGAACACGTTAAACTTGTGAAATGTGACATAAGGTGAGACTAGCTAAGTATTCCAGATGGAGAGGATATAGACTGACTAAAGCAATGTTTTAACTGAAAATAAAGCTTGCCAGGAAGGTTTAGCCATACTGAATATAAACTAGTGATATTGAGAGAGTCCTATGCACTACTCCATCAATGATCTGGTGACAAAATAGAATGAAGTATAGATTTGGTCGGGGTGGGGAGTGTGGTTTGTTAAAGGAGCAAGGTCATTCAACATCAACACTTTGCAAGCAGTCACAGAAGAGACAATGTGGTAGTGTTGTGACACCATGTCTTGCAACAAGCTAACAGAAGAGATAAATTACTCTGCGATGCTGCTTTCGTTACATAACTTGGGTAAACCACTTTGCAAATTGATTAGAGAGAGGGTGATCTTACACAGCAGTACCACCTGAAGACATAGCTGTAGATTATGGCGAACTTTGTTAAGAAATCTGCATATGTGGTAGCTATGCTAGGAATAGGTCTACAAACAACGATGTTGCACTGCTGAAATTTGTCGTGTTTTTAAGCAAGAATTATTCTGGTAATCGATTTAGAAAGTATGACTTTTATATTTTTTATAAAGAAAACTTTGTATTAAATGTGAAACAATAGCCAATGTAAAGCCTCATTTTCTCAAATCAGTGATTTTACCTTGAGCGGGTTTAAAATGTGTACTGCAAATGGCTGTATCAAGCAACTTAACTGAGTTCAGACATTCAACACAACTAGTTCTTTTGTCAGCATGAGCCGTCTCTAAGCCAAATAAAGAGATCCCCCTCTAGAGCCTGCTCTATTACTCAAAAGGTTTGTATCGTGTGGTAAGCTAGAAACCACGGATACCAACATTCGCCCAAAATATCTCTTAGAAGGAATACACCTGGTCGATCTGAACAACCGATTTATACTCAAATATTATGCTGACAAACATGTCTTCTCAACAATGAGCTCTGCTTTCATTCTAGAACCAGATCTGATGTAATTTGCTAAATTGCGAACATCCACAATACATTCTATTGTTTTGATGGGAAGGAAATGTTTTAACAAAGTGGAACAAACTTGGTCTTAAATGCCAGTAACAACTGAATGTTGCAGTGTCAGAGAAAATAATCTAACCTTGGCACTCATTTATTTAAAAAAAACAATGTTTCCAGCCAATGAAATACTACTACATTGTGAATAAACTAAAACACCTGCTTTTATAAAGTGGAAAGGTCAGAGCACGGAATCTTCACTATCCAAGATAAGATTTCTGCAAAGAACCATAACCTAACATACCTCCCTGGTCAAAGCACAAATTAGGGAAGTAAATCAACTACCCCCAATTGCTGCACAACCAGTCAATATGTTCAAGCATGCAAACAAATGCTGCACCAATTTCTGACCCCCAACTGAATCCAATTGGAATCAATTACACGCCAATATCCTAATAACACTGCACTTTCACATTGATCAAAAGTTACTATCAATCTTCAGCAATAACTAATTACATTCATTTACAAGAACCCAATTTAGACCAATGACAAACAGCAAAGAAGACTTGAGAAAAATAAATAATGTTGCTGGCTTGAAATAATATCGGCCAGTGTAATTATTCAACCTCGAATTTAACATATTGGTCACTAGACTTCTCCAGAAAGGAATTGCCTAAAGTGTACATTGAGATCCATCCTTTATAACAGACAACTGTAAGGCTGAATCTTTGTATCAATTTACTAATTACTAAATGCTTATCTTTCGAATTCCTTCAAATAGGCAGACAACGTCTGATCCGCCAACATAAATGTACTCAGAATACTTAAGCTAATACTGCCCAACGCCAGTGATGTTCGCATGACGGGTTTGATGAGCAAATACATACAAGTTAAAAACAAACCAAGAATAGATTTACTAGACTTTGGCTGTATAAAAGAAACTGGAACAAACATTGCAGGTCTATTCTGTTTAGATCTGTTATGGTACACTTTGTGGTACAAACCACAAATACATACATAGTTCCTGAAATGCACTCATGAACTGGATGGCTTCTCTTTGATATTATAAAATAATGATCTTTGAAAAATGTGTTCATCTTGTAGTTCGGTAAATGACCTTACGACAGTAATGTACTATCTGTAGCCTTTATACAGGTTGACCCGTGGGTGGGCATAGGGTTGCAAACGTAAAACAATTCGACCTGGCCTTTATGAAACAACTTTCACTTAATCTAAACTTTTGCAGTAGAAGTAAAATCTGCCCATGTTCTTTAACAATCTATGCCTGAATCGTGATTCTCTGGTTTATGTGTTAGAGAGACAAAAGATATAGGTTGAGACACACTAGATTAACCACCATTCAAACTTCCCGATTAAATACCCTACATATGGCAGTGACAATGGAAGGTTATTGGATACTTACTACCACCCCCTAACGAAAGGGTATCCGTCCAAAATCCATTGGGGACGAAGGGATGATTTTGAATAGACAGTTATTGTATGACAGCACTGATGGGATATTTAGGTCGAGATGCTCGCATGTAATACCCAAAATCATGTAAATACCAGCACAATGGAAAATACTAAAGAGTTACATTTTGAAGATCATTCTGTCAAATACTAGGTGCATTTTCCATTTGAACCAGCAGTGAAACCCAGCAACTTAGTCTGTGTTTCCACGGGACAGTTGCCATTTTGCTTGTCCTAAACACCTCTGGGTACCTATCCCAATACATTTTTTTTTTTAAACATCTTTGTCACAAGACTCGCTTTTTTTTTTTTTACTCCTTGGATCTGTACAGTGATAAACATATTAGTTTCCCACCTCAAAATATGGAAGGATTTCTATTACTTACTGTTGCTCTGAAAGTGAGAGGTATTGCTTAGAACCTAACAACTGATGTAGCCAGGGCTGTAAGGGGGCCGGGTCTTGCCGGTGAAGTTTTAAAGGCAGGTGCCGAAACGGTTCTCTATCGGGCTCGCCATTTTGCACTCATCCTCGGGGTGAAAAAAAAAAATCCTACCTCTGCAGCAACACCACCAGTCACTGCCTTTGGGGTAACTTAAGAGACTCAGTTCTTTTACAGTCATCTTTTCAGAGCATTCGTATTTTCAATATTATATGCAACAAAGCCATAGTTGTTGCTTATGTATCTAATGCAGTTAACAGCCATTGACAAATGGCACTAGCCATCGCTTGTTGTAGGTACTTACTTTTTGTATTATGTATCTGGATTCAATCAAGAATTAGCAAAATGCCAGTCAGGTGGCACACTATGCCAAGCACAGCTTTTTAGCTTAGGCGTTTTAAGCGGCGCCATTAACTGCATTGGCCACACCCCTTTGAGAGACCCCTCGTTTTTTTCATCCCACTTAGAGCCCTGGATGCAGTACACGTTTTTAGGTCTCGTCCTTTACCATTCCGAAGGAATGGGAAATGGCCGAGAATTCAAGTGCTCGAACTGATTGTGAAACCACCGCTTTTTTCCGTGGCGTTTTCTTCGAGTGCACGTACAGGCACACGCTTTTGGCCCATACACTTTCATGGCCATCTGTTCCTGTTCCTCAAAGTCCCTCCCACCCTTCGTTTGATCTTGCCGCGAGTTCAGGCTAATGGCCCTCCCCCCTCCCCCAGCACAGAGCGCGCATCGCGGCCGCACAGCACATCAAAGGGCTTCTCCCAGCGTGTGCTGTGCAGCTTCTCCTCCCCTAATTATGTGGCCGGCCGTACTTGTGTTTCCTGGCCGCTTCCCGGCCGCTCTTGTATTTAATAAGCAGCAGCAGCATTTCTCCTGCGCCAGGCCACATCAAAGGCTCTGTGCCACTTTCACCCACACAGCAACACTTAGACACGCAACGCCACTCACACCCACGCAAGCCCACTATCATCCACGCAACACCACACTCACCCGCGCAACGCCACTCACCCGCGCAACGCCACTCACCCGCGCAACGCCACTCACCCGCGCAACGCCACTCACCCGCGCAACGCCACTCACCCGCGCAACGCCACTCAACCGCGCAACGCCACTCAACCGCGCGCAACGCCACTCAACCGCGCGCAACGCCACTCAACCGCGCGCAACGCCACTCAACCGCGCGCAACGCCACTCAACCGCGCGCAACGCCACTGCCACGCGCAACGCCACTGCCACGCGCAACGCCACTGCCACGCGCAACGCCACTGCCACGCGCAACGCCACTGCCACGCGCAACGCCACTGCCACGCGCAACGCCACTGCCACGCGCAACGCCACTGCCACGCGCAACGCCACTGCCACGCGCAACGCCACTGCCACGCGCAACGCCACTCGCACGCGCAACGCCACACGCACGCGCAACGCCACACGCACGCGCAACGCCACACGCACGCGCAACGCCACACGCACGCGCAACGCCACACGCACGCGCAACGCCACTCGCACGCGCAACGCCACACACACACGCAACGCCACTCGCACACGCAACGCCACTCGCACAGGCAACGCCACTCGCACAGGCAACGCCACTCGCACAGGCAACGCCACTCACACAGGCAACGCCACTCACACAGGCAACGCCACTCACACAGGCAACGCCACTCACACAGGCAACGCCACTCACACAGGCAACGCCACTCACACACGCAACGCCACTCACATTGTGGGTGCAGATTGTGGGTGCAGATTCAGAGAAAACTCAGCAGCACCACCACCATTGCAATGCAATAGGTCTTGTTTTAACGCAAATTTAAGCTATAGGCCTTGTAAATGGCAAAGCCTTTTATTTATGTTCCAAAAACCAGAACGCAAAAATAAAGGGCATAATCATTTACAATGCTAATAGTTCAGACTCGCGTTATTGCGAGACCTATTGCATTTTCAATGCTTGTTGATCAAGAATTTACAGCATAAAAACTTCAGATTCTGGATAGCTGGTGCAAAAATAGATCTAAGCGCCAGATGACTGCATGGGATTCATCAAATTTTCTAGACACGGTTCCAGTAGAAGACTGGATTGAACTAAGCCAACTGACACTTTGATCCGGGTAGTGTCTGCACACCCCAGTGACAGCAGAAACGCCCTTTACAATAATAATAATAATAATAATAACAATAATCCACATTTGTAAAGCGCACAATCACCCGTTAGGGTCTCTAGGCGCTGGGGGCCGTCGGGAAGATTAAGCAAGCTATTGCCCAGAGTCACATGGTGCTGGGCTAACCTGCCGCCGGAGCCGGGGATCGAACCGTGATCCCCAGATTCCAGCGTCAGTCGCCCTGGCCGCGGCGCCACACCTCTTCCACTACAAAACACTGCTGACACAAGGGCTTAATGTGTGATGAATGAATTCGCTACTCACCCTCTCGTTCTGGTCAATAATCCTCAGAGTCTGAGATGAGATGCAAAAACCTTTTTCTGCAAATCCAAATGTAGCCTAGTTATTTCTTTAACGTTTCTTACTTATAAACTACTGTAGTAACATAGCTTTTTTATTATATATTCCCAATGGTATAGCGCTAAACCTTTTTTAGGTCTCGCCTGTCGATGCGCATGCGCATCGAGCAAGCGAGACTATAGGGGCTCATCCACACTTTATCTAACTTGCAAGGAATCGTGGCGATTCCTTGCAGTGCCCGTGACTTTTAAGCTCAATGCGCATGTGCATTGAGCTTAAAAGCGCGTGCACATGCACCCAGCCGCCTACTCTCTCTCTCAGCCTTCCCACAACTCCGCCCCCTCACTACTTGATTGCACGGCCGCTAGGCCGTGCCTCCCCTACTCTCCTCCCCCCTCCTCCTCTCCTCCCATGCCTGCCTGCCTCAACTCTCCGCCTCCCGCCCCCTCCCCCTAGCACCCCCAGCCCGAGGCAGCTTCCCCTGCACAGACCTGCTCTCGGAGGTTCACGACGAAACCATAATGTTATTTGTTCCTTTACACATACTCTCCTCCCCCCTCCTCCTCTCCTCCCATGCCTGCCTGCCTCAACTCTCCGCCTCCCGCCCCCTCCCCCTAGCACCCCCAGCCCGAGGCAGCTTCCCCTGCACAGACCTGCTCTCGGAGGTTCACGACGAAACTAACACAGGTACGTGAAAAAACCAAAAATTTACTTAACGCTACCCATTCGACAATCAGACGGAGCAACTTGGGCATTAGAACGGCAAAAGTATGGATCGCTTCTTCAATTCTCCTCATCCACCCCCACCCTAGCCCCTTGCCTTGATAAAGCGGACTATTTCTGCCAATATTTCTGAAGATGATAGAAGCTGCGGCCAGAGTTCGCCACAGGTCTATTTTCTCCCTTTCTCCTGCCCTCTCTCTCTCTCTCCCCCTCCCCATCCACCCCCCCCCCACCAGCACCACCTGCTGCTCTGTGCTCCGGTAAGGTCACCCCAATGCAATGTAACACCCAATGCAATTTAACAGGTGCGCTCGTCATGCAGACGAATTAATGGCTGCATGCTTATGAACAGCTCTAATGTCTCACACCCCCTATTCTTTCTCCCCCCTCTTATTTTCAACAACCCCCCTTTCCATTGCCCATTACTGCGTACTCCGTGTGGAGAGGCATGTAATGGCTGCAGGTTTATGAATCTCTCTCCTCACCGTATTCCCCTTTGTCACCCCCCCCCCCCCCTGCCCCCAGTAATGCCTCCATGACAGGTGCTCTTGGTGGAATGATTAAAGCGGCGGCTGGTTTAACCAATGCACTTTCCGGATGGTTAAGTTAACGAGCCTTGAGAAGATACATCTCCTGGCCTGAAAGCTTCTATTAAATAAAGAGATTTATGCACATAACATGCAGCTATAAAGGTTTATCATGGGGTGAGCAGTGGAGGGCAGAGATAGACATAGCACTCCAGTGCTCCATGTGGGAGGATTGCACACACTAGCTTCGATTTATTGTGTTTATATTGCACCAAGTTGTAGCCTTATGGTCCCTCTCGTGTACCATGCAAACAGTTGAGTAACAGCCTTGGCAAATACAATAGATCTGGATTGAATTTGCTAACACAAGCAGTGTTCGCATATTAGAGTGAGCCAGCAGGAGAGAACAGAGAGGGCAATAGTTCTAGAGTACTGCCACATGCTGTTAAATGCAAAAACTTGCTTGGAGGTGGAAGGATACACACAAAAACCCAATAGCATCAAGTGAGAGATAATAATTACTGGATTGAGCCAAGAGAGACTGACAAAGAGGCAAACTAATAACTGGGGACGCGCTGCCACCAGATACCTCACCGCTGCCAGTTGGGACTCCAAGTCCCAGGGTGCTGCTTTGCCCAGAGGGAGGAGCCTGCCGTCACCGCCACAGTCCATAGCGCCCTGTAACACCACAGCGCAGGACGCACTGCCACCAGACACCACACAGCTGCCAGTGGGGACTCCAAGTCCCAGGGTGCTGTTTTGCCCAGAGGGAGGAGCCACCCGTCACTGCCGCGCTTAATAGCGCCTTGTAACACTGCAGCGCGGGCCGCACCCTCACTCACCCTCACTCACCCTCACTCACCTTCACCCTCCCTCACTCACCCTCACCCTCCCTCACACAGTGCAATAGTTCTCAGACCATTTCAGTTAGAGCTTTTAGAAATGTTTATGGCTTTTTTTATTTGTAATACTTTACCATTGGCTACAGGAAACAAAAATGCTAAACATTTACAAAAAAAACCCATAAACAATTCTAAAAGCACTAACTCTAATGGTGCGAGACCTATTGCATTTCCAATGCTTGTTTAGCTAAGCATAGAAACTATCGATTCTGCCAGGGTTGTAACAGGCCCCTCCGGTGCAGGGGACGGGGGCGAACCCACCAAGGGGTCTGTATTAAGCCAAAGGCCAATTAATATATGTAAGGTACAAGAGAATCAGGGGCCCCTCATCACATTCTACAGGAGGGCATGTCATTTTGCTTTAACCACTGACACGCCCCCGTAAGACGTTTAATTGTGTAGTAAAATTTTGCTGTTTGACAATGTTCCTCGGATTATTTAATGCCACTGCTCATTTTCACATTCAAATGAATAGAACAGAGCGAGGGAGATGAAACATGACTTTGCAAATAGAATCAATTGTGGGCTCCCACAGATCGAGCGGTGACTGTAATACTAGTCTGTGAAATGAGCAGCCAACATTGCTTGGATTACAAAAATATGTGCCAATACCATTGCTTTAAATAGAAAAAATTAAGTGCAGGTACTCAACAAATTGAGATGTGGACTAGGGGGTGGGGCTATGGGGCAGAGTTATGGGCAGAGCAAAGGGATCCGGCCAGGGGCACCCATTTAAGCATTCATGCAGGCAGACAGGGCATTCAGTACATGTATTTTAGAAGCGCTTCCATTCATTGTTGCCCTCATTACTAAACCTTGATCCCACATGCTGTGCTACAGCATCACTATCGCCACCGTCCTCGTTCGGTTAGCAAACAAGTGCTGCTGTACTCTGCTATACCAGCAGGAAGCCAGCTCTGAATGAACGCAGCTCGATTAGTACATTGCAAGGGGAGATTAGCCCTCGATCAGAGTGTTTCACGAAAACGGATCCACTCGTTCTCAGCTGTGTCGCGCTTTTTTGTAAATGCTAATTTCCCTGAGCTTAGTTTACAACCCCATGAGTACCGGTACTCTCTTTGGACAAAGAAGTTCCGGGACTCAAGAGCTGAACATTTAGAAGTGCCGGTACTCCGTACCGGTGAGTACCAGCACATTTAAAGCACTGGCTAATACCACACTATTTTACAAAAATAGAAAAAGGTGAGAAGAGACAAACGCACCAAATCACGTACAAAATGTGCGTTTTTGCACCAGCCACATAGTGTAAATTAACTAGCACCATAAACCAATTCCTGACCTCCTCTCCACCGAAGACGGGCATTAATAACAGCCATTCAAAGTAAAAATAAACTAAAATTGCGATAGGCTTAAGAAATAGTCCTGAGCTAAATGTTTAAAGACTAAATTATTTATAGAAACATAAAAAAACAAGCTTTCAATAAAGAGCGATTAAGACAATTAATTATTGGAATATTCAAACCAAGGACTAGTAGGGCTTTACCTAGAGATCAGAAGAATTAGCCAAAAATAATAATTTAATGAGGCATACGTTTAAAGATGCCAGCCACTATTTATTGTTTTAGGAAGGGAGAAAATTCACAAATCGCACTGTTTAACTCAGGCAACATAACACAAATTAGGCACGCAACAACAACAGCACACATGGGGTAGAATAAACAAGAAAGCCTTCTAAATGGTCTGTGAAAATAGTCTCGGGTTAAAATGCAAGCTTAATCATAGGCAATCAGCGGTGTCTTCTTGCTACCACTATTTCAGATCCCTCTTTTCAAAGGATGCAGAGAGCAATATACCTGCTCATTAACTTCAATTGTGCTACAATATCTATAAAAAAAATGAAAAAATAAACACCCATTGGCAAAGCCAATTGGTCTGGTGCAGTCGGTTCTACATTTTGTTCAAATGTACATTTTGAAACAGCAAAAAATCGTCACTCATTGAGGGGTACACCAAATGGCTGAAGTAGGCTAACCCTCTGCAGCATGTCAAATACTTTGGTGGACAGGACAAATATATGAATGGCACCGTAATAAGTGGATAAAGAAAGCTGGCTAAAACCCACTATTCGTATAATATAAACAATTTTATTGAAATCAAAAGGTTTTGTCTAGCTGCAGACAGAATTAGAGCACATTTATTCCTTTAAAATTTTCTTAAAATCACTTAAATGTCTGAAACAGAAGATTCTGCACGAAGATGTACACATGGAAGGGCCTAAACAACGAGTAAAACCGGTCAAAACCTAAAACACCCTCAAGTGAGGCTAATCTTCAATTGAAAGATTACCAAAATTTAGACTTTAACTAGGTCAGCCAAAGTGTCTTTTTTCAACAAAAATGTAGCTCGGAGGTAAAGTTTTCAAGATGACAAACGTATAAAATACAAGTCAGGACAGAATTAATGTATGCAACTTGTGGAGTCTGGATTCAGGGAGGAAAGGTGGAGAGCTTGGAGCCAGAGGCGCAGAGAACTTTCCTGGGGGCATTGTGTGGCAGGCGTGGACTCCAGGTCCCAGCGAGCAAGGGGGCAACAATAGCAGCCTCCTACCAGCCCCTCTCACCACCGGCGGACATATAACAACTTGTGAAACCCGCTTTGCGGGTGACGCTGCGCAGAGAACTTTCCTGGGGGCATTGTGTGGCAGGCGCGGACTCCAGGTCCCAGCAAGCAAGGGGGCAACAATAGCAGCCTCCTACCAGCCTCTCCCACGAGCGGCGGACATATAACAACTTGCGACAACCGCTTCGCGGGACGCGTGCCGTGCGAAGCCCGGGCCAAGGGCGGACCCGTCTGCGCCAGACCGTGGCAGGACTGGGCTACCCTATTGTCTCCTTGGCTTACATGACTCCCAGGTGAAACTGAATATGGATTCAACGGTCCAAACTGAAATAGTGGGTGTCGCCACCAAGTTATAGCGTATGTGAGTGTGACTGATGCAGGTCTGTTTTATTCTGTGTTATAACTGTAGATTAGCCCGGTGCCAATTAAATTGCTTTTGGTATTAGTATAGTGTTTTTGCAATTCATGTTATAACTCATACTTGTACTACTTAAGCACTTTGAATGAGGTTCTAGTAGAGATCTTTATTGGCGTTGCACTGCTGTTTTATAAATATTTCTGACATATATGCCCCCGAGTAGCAGGTATTCTATTTATTAGGTCTGGTGCTAGGGGGCTCTAACCAGGTCCTATTTTGGTAACACATTGTGGAAATGTAAAAACGCAAATTACAGAAGACACCCAAAAACAAGGATAGCCATGGTCCTACCATCGACGACTATCTGGTCAAGGCAGTGAGTGCAATTAACTTTGAAATTATTAGGGCAGAACATCGCCTTTCCCTTGGGGCAGGTCATGGGCTAGAGAACACTCCGGACCTGGAGGCTGATGTTAACCCGGTAAATACACAACCACCCACTCCTATCTCTTTGGACATCCAAGAGTCCTCTATTCATTCCCAGGACGTACCCTTGTTAGATGAACATTCTCAATGTTCAATTCTTAGTGGGCCCCCAACTCCAAAAAGAAGAAGGAACTGCAGGAAAGACCAGACTAAATCAGGGAATATAGGTAAACCTAAAAAAGGGTCCTTGACTCGCAATCAAAAAAAGGCTCCTGAGAAAACCTGCGCCCCTAATTTGATGCCAGATGAACTAGTTAATTCTATTATATCAATAATAAGCCAAAAAAATGAAATCTTTGCTTAAACCATTGGTCGATAAGTTAGACATTTTAAGTGCAGAGGTTATGAAGTAGAGTATTATCATGAAGATGCAAATGGACCATCCAGGAATAATGGAACCGACTCCCAAGGGGAGGGTAACCAAATGCAAAACGCAAATGTTGGAGCTAGCCACAAAACCAACTAGTGCTACAGCTAAATTAAACCTCCTAAATAGGGATGCTGGTGAGTTAGGGCTCAGTAATCAAACATCTTTAGCCCCTAGGGGTAGTGATAATCTGACCACTAGTGTGGTTATACAGACAGGACCACAGAGTAGCTCTTTACGATCTGTTGGAGGGGATTTGGTCATAAATAAGAATCCATCTCAAGCCCTGATCAAACCTAAGGGTCGGTTAGAGCAGGTAGAGATTAACTTACCGCCCGACTGCAGCCCATACGTGGCAGTTATGGTCAACGTACCATCGCTCGGGACGGAACAAAAAGAAAGCCATAGCACTCTGAAGAATAAGGTGATACATTGGCTACATCAACACTGTGAATCCCCTGTGGGCCCATGCCGACCAAATCCTACTAACAAGAAGAGTAAAGTGGATAGGTCCATCTAGAAAGACCTTGCAAGGGGACTGTATAATTATCCATTTTAAGAACCCTACCTGGGCACAAATGTTCCTTGAGAGAGCTGGGTATAGTTCTTATATAGAACGTACTGCTTCGCTCTATCCCCTTGGTTACTTTTACAGAGATCTTGGCAACTCCTTATCAGGGGGTAGGAACTCTCAATTAAGTAGATCTAACCCAAATGTTAATCCAGAAATCCATCCTGCCCTCCCTATATCGAACAGATTGCATGCCCTAAGTACCTTAGATTGTAACGATTGACTGGCCACAGTACGTCAAGAAGGGGAGGGGCTGACCCTAGGCCTTCTGAAATAATTATACCATCTAGGCACCGGTATTTCAAGGTCTCCGATGCCCCTACAATGTTCAATAGGCCACCAAATATTAACATAGTGTCGGGAAACAAAGGAGAGTTAGTAATGGAAGGAAAGGGAGCCAAAGTGGAAGTGAGCAATGGGCCAGGATCAGTACTAAGCCCACCTTCTAGCGTACTATCAGAAGATTGTAGGGAGGTTGTTAGCAACGTTATTACTAGTGTACAGCTGAGCCTAGGAACTAACCCCCCCAGTATTTCATCTAGGGGGAGGTTATTCCATAGTTACATGGAACATCGCTGGACTAGCGAATAAGATCAATCTGTTGGGATGGAAGGAATTTATCGGTTCACACAATATAGTGTGTTTACAAGAAACATGGAGTACTGTAGATGTCCATCTTGAGGGGTATACTGCCTATAATCTGCCAGCAATACCATCCTCTTCTGGTAGAGCTAAGGGGGCCTGGTAACTATTGAAAAATAATCTCCCAGTGAAAGTCAAGAAAAGTATTAATGTAGGGCACCTGGCACAGTTACTTTGGATACACCATAGGGATGGCCGGGACGTATTATTGATTAATTTTTATAATAATATATTTAATTCCACCCGCCATAGCATAGTTATAGAATTGAGAAAGGAACTAGAAAAAGTGGTAAATATGGATATAACCAACCTGAATATTGTTTGGCTGGGTAATTTTAATGTGTCTATTTGTCCATTGTCGATGACAAAAGTCTGTGGGTTCCAAACTGATGAAGGTAATGATTATTTACATTTCCCCCATACCACTTATGGCAACACCTTAAACGCAGTCTTGATAGAATTTGATTTGGATATCCTGCAATGTGCTAAATCGGTTATTATCCCTATTTATAAAAAGGGAGAAAAATCAGAAGCAAAAATTACCGACCCATTTCCTTACTTGACTCCTCGGTCAAAATATGACTAGAGTCCTGTTGATAAGATTGGAGGAGTGGGTTTCGGATAACAATATTTTGGCTCAATCCAAATATGGTTTTAGAAAAGGCTTAGGTACACTAGAACAGAGTATTAATTTGGAGCTTTTGATAGGGAAATATACTAAAGCCAAACAGGGTAGGCCTTTTTTTATGTTTTGTAGATTTAAGCAGCGCATTTGATTTGGTGAATCATGGTGTTTTATGGCCCGTTTTACTTAACCTTGGCGCAACTAAACCCATAATTTATTTTCTAGCTAGGCTGTACGAAGATTTATCTACTAAAGTACGGTACGGCCCCTTGGGAGAATGTACCCCCAATTTTAAAGTAAAACATGGAATCCGCCAAGGAGGTGTGTTAGCACCATTGCTTTTTATTTTATTTATTAACGAAGTGGATGCGGCCCTTAAATTGATCCAGGCGGACTCTCCTCTAGTGGAAGGAAAGGAGGCACCAGTTCTGCTTTATGCAGACGATGCCGTGCTTTTAACAAGAACACCGGTGGGCCTCCAGAAGTTAATTGATGGGTTCGCCGCCTTTATTAACAAGAGGATGTTGTTGATAAATAAGACAAACTTTTACAATGGTGTGCGGCCCGAAATATAGAAGTCTGAAACCATTCTCCATGGAAAGTAACAAAATACAAAATGTGGAGACCTTTTGTTATCTAGGTATCTCCTTTTCTTCAGTTGGGGAATGGAACTACGAGAGGTCACATGTTCAGGTTAAACTTAAAAAGAGCATTAACGGTGTTTTTAAATTTGCCATTAATTTGGGGGACCAGCGGATTAAAGATATGATTGATATTTACAAAGCCAGATGCATATCGGTCGCACTTTATGGGGCGGGGCTTTGGGGTCACCAACCTAGTGGGAATTTACAATCGGAAGAGAATACCTTTTTAAAGAAGCTTTTATGTCTTCCAGCCTCAGAATCCACGGAACTTATCCACAGTGAAGTTGGTCTGAACTATTTGATGGACTTAATTGCCATGAGACCACTGCAGCTATGGAGATCAATATAGTCTATGGAGGAGACTTTTTTTTACAAAGGCCATTATTAACGATTGTTTGAGTTTGGATAATGGCACAAAGATACCCTGGCGTAGCTATTTATTTAAATCCTATGGTGACATATATGACAGATCGATCTGGGGTAATCTTAATGATTTACCACCACTGTTTAAACAGAATTTGAAAATAACTTTTATGTCCCATAGGATTGAAAAGAGGAAGGAAATAGTTAGGAAACAGAACACGTACCAGTTGTACCATATGTATACTGATACGCTGGGTTCTCAAGGGTAGTTTTCCTTTGTTACTAGATCCTCCCACCGCTTTGTTTTAACTAGAATGAGGTTAGGCTTAGTGCACCATTTGGTTGCGTTTCCTATTATGAAAAAGCATTTGTCTTCCCCATGCTCCTGTGATGGGACCACAAAGCAGAGCACCATGCACTTTTTACTTTTATGTGATTTGTTTTTGCCTTTTAGAATTGAGTTTCTTAAACCACTAAAAAATATGAGGCCAAGACCATAAAAGCTGCTATGTCACTATTATATGCTCTTGAAGAACCTGGGATTGGTTTCTTCACTGCTACATTTATTCTCAGTTCAATTAAGGCTAGGAAGAGTATGTTGTTTTAATGTATTTTTAATCTTCATAATGCCAGAGGTGAACCGATGTTTAAAGTACTTTGCACTTTATATCGCATGTGTAACTTGGTTTTTATTAAATGTAACCATATTACATTAAAACTGGTTATTTATCATATTGGGATTGTGCCCGTCTGTATTAGCCTTTTAATTGTTAAATAGTGTAAATTTATAACGCGTTTACTGTTCTCATAGCGATTATGGTTATTGTCCCTAAAAGCTGCTAAGTTTTAATTGTTTACATCAGGCCTTATGCCAAATTTATGCACTTTCTGTCAAGCTGTCTTTGACTATTGTACTTAGTAAGAGTAGTGCCATAATGTACGTTTTTGAATGAAATCAGATTTACCTGTTTTAAATGGATTTGACCCCTAATGAATTGTTTTTAACTTGTTATGTATAATTTGTGTGCTTTTATGGTTCTTGGTTTCAACCGAATAAAGCTTATTTTGAATTGAATTGTATGCAACTTGTATTCATAAAATGAGGTTTCTAGTGGGGGAAATCCTTACGTCACAAAAGACAAATAGGCTCATATTAAAAAGGTATGCTGTGCAGCACATGTATTTAAGAGCCCTGTATGAACATTTTCTTCGCACAGGAAAATGAAATTATTCGTAACGAGTATCGATTAAATCATGTTCTTACTAGCATAGGGTGAAACAGAATGTCCTCTTTGGCACAAATGGGACCAAATGTAAATGTTATTTTTGGTGTAAGGGAGCAAGAATATTCTGCATTGTGTTATCATGCACTGCATTACCACGATGCATTGAGGGACAGAGTGCTGAGCTATGAGGCAGTGTGCTCCGACCCGCTTCCTGTTTGAAAAGGCCCCCTTCAGGTACCGAGCTGACAAGCCTGTGCTAATGCACCTATGTTCAGTGAGTGGTACAGAGACCTGAGACCAGCACCCTCAAAACAGCTTGTTGCTCTCTACTGATGAAGGAATGAATCCAGAAACACATGAAGGCCGGACTGGGAGCCAAAACAGGTTCTGGCAAACTGCTTGGTCGGCCCCCCTGGGGTCAAGGAGGGGGTACAGCAGAGCTGTTTGCTAGGGGCGGTTTCGGCCAATTTTGTTACATGCGGCCGATATTGCTGGCCCACGGTAAAATAAATAGCCCCCGGGGGCCCAAAACCAGGGAAACGCTCCGTGCCTGCTACGGCCAGTCCGGCCATTAACAGGTCTAGAGGTATACAGCACCCAACAAGGGTGACAAATGAAAGATTACTACTGAAGTAAGTGTTTCCATCCACTGCATTTACCACGATGCACTGGGGCAAATCTACCACTTATTAAACCAAAATGCTCTATTATTCCTCCTTACAACATACTTTGATTTTTCATGTGTGTATGCTGGGAACTCTATCACTTTCCCCTCTTTTCCACAACAGGATTCAAGTCTGCCTAACAGCCATTGGACGCTGTACTGTCGACGGTTCACCACCCCTGCGCTCCTTCAAATGTTAAATTCCAACAGGGAGTTATTTTTGATGAGGTGGTTGTTAGGGAAAAAGTGTAACCTTGTTAAATGCAACGCAGACTGTTAGAGGAGTAATCTGTAATTAATCATGTAATCATTACACATCAAAGTTTAGTTTATGAGGCAGACTACTGCAATGTGAAACGGACCAATGTAATATTGGTCCAAATCATGTACACCAGTGCACATAAAGTTTAAGATTGAACGAAATTACGAATATCATTGTGGTGCATGTAGTCAATTTTATACATTAGAATGTTTAGAAGAGAATAAAATATATTTAAAAAAATCCTTTAATACTTTTATTCAATAATGTACCCTGTAACAGCAATCTTTTCAAGGACTTCTTAAGTATTTAACAGGAGCCTGAGCCTCGCAGCAATGGTACCAGAGACGTAAAATTTCAAAAAGCTGTTGTGTGTTTGTGTGTAAAACAAACAGGAGCCAAGCTTCATGTTTAGAGACTATGGAGGAACCCTTGCTATTAGATTCAGTGTTTCTCATGACCTCATTCTAACACCTGCCTCCGGCATATTGAAACTTTAAATCATGAGCCCCTATTCTAATCGTTTCTAATATTTTCTATAAACGCGTGCACGGTCTTGCCTCAATAAAGTAATTATCTTTGGCAGCTACCAGAGTAAAATCATGGCCAATTTGTGATCACAGCTACTGTCCCCACTAATGCGTATATTGCCTCCGGAGGTAAAAGTGTAGTTAGTGACCTTTTCCTGAGGGGCTGCGGGTGATATGTGGGGGACAGATGAATCCCATTGGGCTGCATTGTGTGCCCTTCCTAACGGCTGCCATGCCCTCTACCATCAAAGTGCTCGTGGAATGTGCAAAGCCTCAATTCCCCAGCTAGGCGATACAGGACACAAATGTACCTTAAGAGCCGTAAGGTGCAAGTAACATTTATCCAAGAGACTCATCTTACAAAAGCGGAAAGCTTGGCCTTACAGAAACACTGGATATGGAAGATCTTTGCCACCACATACCCCTCCTTTGCTAGGAGACTGCCGATATGGGTACTGCCAGACACCCCTTTTCTTCCCAAGTGGATATCGTTGTTCCGGTTAGTTATGTCGTACTAGGAGGCAAATCAGTTTGTAATGATATTGCTTTCGTTATTGTGTATGCTCCAAACACAGAACAATCTGTGTTCTTGGCCTCTATACCTCCACAAATCACCAAGATACCCCAATTTCCAATCCTGGCACAAGGGGACTTCAACTGCCCAGCAGATGTTTCCCTAGATAGATTCCACCCACCTCTCCCAAACTCCCTGATCCACAAGGTTGCACAACTCTTTCCCACCTGGATATTAGACTGGGGCTTGGTTGATACATGGAGGTTACACAACCCATGTAGCAATTCCTTTTCTGGCCTACATGACCTTTTTGTCCACTCTGATAAACTTTTGCACTCCGCCTGGTTTCAAAAGAGGGTCACTCAAGTTGAATGCCTTGCGAACACCCACCCCGATTATGATTAGGGCTCCCGGTTTTATGGTATTTACTTTGAACTTTTCCGCCCGACTTTATCCATATTTATTTTGTGCTTTGCGGATAAATGAAGTTCTATAACTTTATTTCCATATTTAACCTATAAGCACGCACTCATACTTTGCTGTCTGTCGGGTTTTAGCTATTTAAACTGCCAAATATTACATAACTTTACATACTCTGATAAATATTTGCATTATACCACAAACATATGCAGTTGCTGAAATAAATTTCATACCGTTCTACAATTTCCCATGCTGTCCATCTGATCAGCTGTTGGGCTATAACTCAAAAAGACAGACTAGAGTCACTAAAAGAATCCACATTTTCTAAAATGTATCCACTTCATAAATAAATGCAGACAGAAAACACATTGTTTTCTGTCTGTATTCATCTGTAAAAATGGAAAACTGGGAGACTTAATCCCAATCCATTACTGGATATCTGTGCCTGGGTCAAACCAGACATCCAGTTCCGTTCTGGAGATTGAATGATCGACAATGGTGAAACGGCCGCGCTGATACTACTCGATCTCAGCGCGGCGTTCGATACCATCTCCCACAAAATCCTTCTCGACGCCTTAGCCACCATGGGCGTGGTAGGACTAGCTTTGGACTGGTTGGCTTCCTTTCTTTCCCAACGCACTTTTCAAATTTTCTCCCAGTCTGCTACTTCAAATATTTATTCACAGCTCCATGGTGTCCCTCGGGGTTCTATCCTTAGTCCTTTACTTTTTAATCTTTATGTCTCCCCTTTAGCCCACATAGCTGATGATGTTGGCCTTACGCTATTCACATATGCCGACGACTCCCAGGTTATCTTCTCGCTTACGAATAGTGGCGAGGCCTCCTCCTCCCGCCTTCAGTTTGGTCTTGGAGAAATAGCAAAATGGATGAATCGTAACCTCCTCAAACTGAATGGCGAGAAGACGGAGGTCCTCGTCCTAGGACAGAAGCCAAACCTGTGGACTCCCAGACATTGGCCTGCAAATCTGGGTCCCCTCCCTGTACCGGTGGAGCAAGTACGGAATTTGGGCGTCGTCATGGATAAAGGCCTGACAATGCAATGTCAAGTTAGCAAAGTATCTGCCATATGCTTCACCATCATACGTTGGCTTCGCAAGATCCTGTGGATGCTGCCTGTTGACACAAGAAGGACGGTGGTGGGCGCCTTGGTCACCTCCAGGTTGGACTACGGCAACGTGCTCTACCTGGGGGGCAGCCAAGGCGGTCACCCGTCGCCTGCAACTAGTCCAAAATGCCGCAGCGCGCCTTCTTAGCGGTTGCCGCAAAACTGACCATATATCTAATCGCCTCCGGGATTTACACTGGTTAAGGGTCGAGAACCGAGTGAAGTTCAAGGCCTTACTTACATGCACAGGATCAGGCACAAGGTGGCTCCGAGTTACCTACAGACCCTAGTGAAACCTTACTTTCCTTCCCGTCCCCTTCGCTCCTCCGCTCAATGCCTCTTTTCTGTCCCCAGGATCAAGCTCTCCAGAATGGGAAGTCGCTCCTTTTCGTATTTGGGGCCCAAGTTGTGGAATTCTCTTCCTCTGGCCATTCGGTCCGAGGACAGCATCATATGTTTTCGTAAAGCCGTCAAGACCTGGCTATTCGATTTATAACTATTTGGTCATCTTTTTAGCTGCAGTATCTTAGCGGCGGGAGACCCTCACGGGTAGCTGTCGCGCTCTACAAGATTAAATCATAAATAAATAAAATAAATAAATGTCCTTACACCAGCCGACCCCACCTTTTGGGAGGGGCCAGGGGCTGCAGTGCGCAACTACTGCACAGCCTACTCTTCCTGATTTTAAAGTGGGAAGCATTTAAAGTAGTTATTCGAGGGCACTGTATAGCCAATGTCGGTTGGATGAGAGCTCAGCTACATAGAGAAATCAAGTAACAGGACAACCTCATAGCAGATCTGGACTGACTTGGACTGGAGCGAGTGAAAATCCTGGCATTAATCAAGCACCTCTCGGCCTATGACTACAAGGCCTATACAACAAGAGCACATGACCAAGTGATATGATGGGACGGCTGTTGCCTTGGCTGGCCACCCCGATCAACAAAGTTCAGATCCTTCAGCTATAATCTTCCAGTAAGACAGTATATACTTAAACTATATAGAGCGAGACTGGGTTCCCAGACAGCCTACAAAGGACTACATTATTGTGTCAGGGACACAACCTCCCTGCTGCCGGGAAGACTACCTTAGGGAGCAAAATCCTGGTCCAAGAGATAAAAGGGCTATCAAGGCATTGGCCAGAGGCAAGGTTCCTGGCACAGACTGCCTCCCCATAGAATTTTATTCAATGTATACAGATGTCTTAGCTCCGGTGTTGACCAAATTGTTCAACCCCGACAGGGACACTAGCTCCCTCCCACCGACGCTTCGCGAGGCCCTATTAGTCTCCTGCTTGAGAAAGATAAATCTGAGGAGATGGTAACCTCTTACAGACCACTCTCTATCCTGAATGTGGATTAGAAGATATTGAGTAAAATCCTGGTTAATAGGCTGCTTTCAAATGTTCAGGAGCTTGTGCATGAAGATCAATCGAGATTCATCCCTAACCGAAATTCTGCAACCAAAGTCTGTCAATTGATAAAAGTCATGCTGGGTATGTCAAATGACCACCAGTGGGCCCTTGTATTGTCTGTTGAATTGAAAAGGCCTTTGACTACCTGGGCTGGACATATCTGTATGCCACTTTGGCTAGCATGGGAGTGGATTCTTGAGTTGAACACATCTCCTGTACACAAATCTAGTGGCTTTTGTGAAGACTAGCTCCATCATCTCTTTACCACATGCAATAGAGAAGCACACAACAGGGCTTTGCCCGCTCACCTTTACTGTTGGCCTTAGTAATGTATCCACATACTCACACTTTGTACTGAACACCACTTTCACGGGTAGCTAGTTGGCAGCTTATTTCTCTACATCTCCCTTTATGCAGATGAAATGCTCCTCTACACTGGAGGTGAAGGCGCTCTCGTTGAGGGTAACAGCACCGCACTGCAAGTGTGGCTGACATTCCAGTTTAGGGATGAATTGGGACAAATCTAATGAATTACCATTGTATACCCTACTCATCCGGGGTCCCCCTCCTGAGATGGGAAATGACCGCTACTGGGAACCAATAAAGTTTCAGTGCCTTGGAGTGAATGTTTATCACTTCAAAACTGAGCAGATGGGGAATAATCTAAGAGCAGCCCTTGCCCCTCTTCATTGATTTATAAAATTTAGTTTTCCCTGCTTCTCTCCATTAGGGGAAGATTTGCTTCATCGAAGAGGATATTCCTCCCAAGACTAATCCACTGTTCTACTACCCTGCCAGTCTGCCTCCCTAGCTCCCTCTTATTTCGAGTACCAAATGCCAAACAGCAGTGGATAAACTGCGCCGCCCTGCCGACAAATCAGGCCTAGCGGTACCAGATAGGAAACAATACTACATGCCCCACAGTTGAAATGGGCAGCTCACTTGTACAATCTACGGGGAAGTGGCGATGTCAGTAGACTACGTTTTGTGCCCACACCAGCCTCCCTGAAGGCATCGCTCCTTAAGCTGCGGCCTCATCCCAAGCAGGACTCAAGGTGTTCTTTGCTATCCTCCCTTCAGTTTGCATGGTCCCGGGTGAGACTACTGGGCTGCATACTTGGGGCGAGCGTTGATAGACAAAGACTGGGTTAATGTTCTTGGTCATACCCCTCACAACTCCCATAATGCTAGCTTCAAATTGATGCAATACTACTATCTTCACAGGGTGTACTTGACTCCTAAGCGAATCAACAAAACGTGTCTGGGGTCACAGGCTGCTTGTCCCAGAACCAACTAGATGGTGCTGGTTTCTAAAACATGGTGTGGGGAAGCCAGTTTGTCACTCTATGCTGGGAAGCAGTGATGGCTCTAATAAATGCAGCCACCGGGCACCATCTAAAAAACACCCCTTCCGACTGCCTACTGGGACTGTTTCCCAAACCCCACGCTAAAACGATCACCTTCAAATTGACAAGCATTGCTTTAATATTGGCTCACCAACATATTTCTATGTTTTGTAAATGCCTTACAGGCCTTTCCTTACTAGGCTGGAGATTAAAGTTGATTAAGTGGGCAGAATGTGAGGGTGTCAATATGGCTTTAGAGGTGCAGAGGGGTTGGCGCAGCCCTGAACATACACTAGCGTAGGATGAGATCATACTTGACTGCCCCTTGATCACTCTGAAGGCCGCCTTCTTTGTTTCTGATGGCTAATCATAAACGAAGATTGTGCCGCTACCCCTCACTGACTAGGCTTGGTGTCATATATACATCATGCAGACCAGAGCTTAGCACACTGTGGGCTCACGGGGGTTGTCCTGCTGCCCCTCCATGGCACCGACTTCTCATTACATTACAACTACTGTTAGGCCCTCACCAGTGAATTAGCAGTCTTCTGTTCTTTACGTTCGGTTTAATGTTCGTTCCTTGCTTACTGCCCCCTCCCCCCAACTTTTTTTCCTCCTGCAATTGTTCCTAGTACAGCATGGGACTCATTTAACATACTGCTATAAACAGATGACTACTGTAAGATCCCTTGCTTGTATGCATCTCATACTATTCGCTACTACACCTACGTAACTATGTACATCATGTTATAGTAGGCTGATTAACTCTACTACCAGCTTGTAGGACGTAGTCTGCAATATACTGTTTTTCAATAGGACTGTATCTTGAATATGGAAAATGCTAATAAAGCCTGTTAAAAAAAAAAAAATGAAGTGCTGAAGACAGTATTTTTCGATAAAGGATTTCCTTTGAGATCCTAGCATGGCAGCATTTAATTTTTGCAAAGTTGTAAAAACAAATACTGTAAAGCTGGGTAGCAAGACATATATTAAAGCACACATTTTGGAACCAGGGCTGTGTATTTCTGTGTGTGTTCAGCTTGAAGTTGTAGAAAAGGGCTGATCAGTATTTCACCCTCCTAGCGCCACACCTGTTGCGCGGTCATTCTCAAGAGACAGTACAGCAAATGGCAGCAATGCAGACAATTATATACAAAGATAAAACTGTTTATCCTTAGTATGAACACGATACGCCCCAAATACCAATCTGTACGCAGTTTCTTTAATACTTCCCCAAAATAAAATGTCTGAAAAAAGTCAAAGAAAGGACAACTCTACGTGGATTACTTGATGGTGACCCTCAGGAAAAGACTACCACATATTGGAAAAAAATTCTAATTTACCACAATCCCAGGTTAACAGCAAAACAGATATCCGTCTGGTTGCTATGGGAGCCCCGAATACATTGAGAAAAGTACTCTCTCCACCCGGCCTGCCCTATGAATTTTCCATAATTAGTGCACAGACACATCCCTCAGAATTTGATGGTGAGGATTATGTTTTGAGGCACTAGGTCTAACCAACTGCCCCTCTGCCATATACAAATACCCTTGAAACACAACCACAGGCCAATAAAGAGCTAATAGCCACATAAAAAAAACAAGCATTTGCAATGCAATAGGTCTCGCATTAGGAAAGTTTGAGCTATTGGTATTGTAAATGACACATTTTTTATTTATGTGTTGGTTTTGAAAATAGCGAAATTAATAGCTTTGTCATTTACAATGCCAATAGTTATAACTTTCGCAAATGTGACACCTATAGCATTTGTAATGCAATATGTGTTGTATTTACATGACTTAGATGTATTGTTAATACACATAACAATGGCTTTAATTTTTTTTAATAATTAATACTTAATTTATAATGGCACTAGGGTAGATTTTTGTAATTAACTTTTGTGAAGATTATGTTCAGTGTATTTTATTAAGACGAAAATCCAAGAACAGAAGTGAAATATTAACATCTTTTTGTGGGCTTGAAAAAAGTACAGACGGACAGGAGGACGGTGTTGCAGCTGCTGAGATGGGGCTCGGGAGCATAGGGTGTGGCGTAACAGGACAGTGGGTGGATGGTGGGGTGGGGGGGATGTGAGGCTTAGGTTCGGAGCTGCCCTCTTTGGAGGGGGTGGGGTTGGGTTTGGGTCTAGGCGTGGTTTATCGTCCTGGGGCTCATGTGGAAGGGTGCAAGGGGGGGGGGGGACGACACCGTCTTTAGGCAGCCTGGGGAGGAAGCAGCGAGGAGTTCTCATTGCTGAGTTAGGGGGAGCGCTGCATTTCTGCTATTTTGGCCACTGGAGGTTCATGGTTAGGATGGAGGAGATGGATTGGGGGTTGGGACGGAGGCGCACCTGGGTGTGCGGTGGGGGGAGGGGCAGAAAGTTGGACAGCTGGGGAGGAGATAGCGAGGGGTCTGGCGGCAGGACGGATGGGGAGGCAATGACGTAGAAAGAGGGGACCGTTGCGGGGGGGAGGGGGTATTCATCATGCCAATGCCTTTATCCTTCAGAGGTCGGTTGGGTACAGTGTCTGCGGGCACTCGGGAGACATGCAGGCGCTGTCTGGGAGGGGTGAAGGGGGTATTGCAAAGGAGGATGCGGGGAGGGCTGAGGGTGATGGGTGCAGGTATTGCTGAGCAGATTGTCACCTTTAGAGGTGGCATGGATCGAGTGATCTGGGTTAGCCGGGCAGAGGGTGTGCGGTTTCACGGGGCGGAGGGGTGTGGGGCTCCAATTTGGATGAGTGAGGGAGTGTCGCAATGCTCGGGAGCAAGGGGGGGGTGCCTGTAAGGGGATTGTGTCCAGGACGGCGGGAGGTCGAATCGCGGTATAGGAATGCTGGCTTGGCGGGGGTGTCGGGAGCACGTAGGGGTGGAAGAAGCAGGTAACAGTGGGCGGGGTCTCAGTGGAGGGGACGAGCCTTCGGGGCTAGGCTGGTAAATCAAAATAGCAAACACATTCACGCTGACTAGGGTTAGAAGGTGGCAAAAGCACGCCAGGGGCAACAATTTACGTAACTGAGGTAGAGATAGCAAAGGGTCTGATTACAGGGTAAAGGAGGGAGGGGACTGGGTTGGGGGGATGAGGTCGTCCAGGAGAAGGACTGTCTCAGATAAAGATATCAGGGCGTGCGGTAGTTATTAAGGAGCTTTTATCGGAGGTCAATGGGTGGGGCAGGATCAAGACAAGAACCGCATATGGGGGAAGCAAGGTGGGGTCAGGGAGCCTGAAGCAAGAGGGAGGGTACAGTGGAAGTCAGGCGGAGGAGCGGCAGCCTTTGAAGTCTGATGCGAGGCACAGACAAATGGGGCAGTGGGGAAGAGCCTGTCGGGGAGAGCACTCCGAAGTGAACTCAAGCGGCCATATGGAGAGGGAGGGGGTGGGATGCCTGGTGAGTTTAACGCCCGTGGCAACAGAGGGAGAGCGCGGCGCGCGAAGTCTCTGGGAGCAAATGGAAGCTCTTAAAACAAGCTTGGAGAATATGTAGGAGCGAGAATTAATTAGCATAATATGATGTCACAGGGAGCGATGGCACACAAAATTTGACATTAATGGCAAGAGAAGAAGGGGCATCAATGAAATGATTAAATCAAGGCAAGTTTAAAATACCGTCAAAGATGTCACTAAAGTAAACTTACTGCTTACAAAAATAGTGGAGAAACACCCGGAGTAAATGTGGGCCTGGGCAACGGTGCTGCTCATCAGGGCTATAACTACCATTGGTACAGCTGGGGCAGTGGCACCAGGGTCCAGAGCCCGGAGGAGCTAACCCAAACCCAGATAATTGCTGTGTTTTACAACACGAACAGCAGTCAAAGGGGTGTCGTTTGCCTGTCTTGTATGAGGGCGCACGGCATCCTCGCCACACTACTGCCGCCGAGGCAGCGCCAGGACCCTGGTGCACATCACTGCATGTGATTCACTTATGGCAGTTGTTATTGAAGGTCACCAAAGTTCATGTTTAAAAACATTTTCTCAGATGTCCATGTAGAGGCAAATTGTGTTATTTTAAAGTGAAACAAAGCATTCAGAAGTAACATATGATCCAGGGCATTGCTGGAGCCACGTGTTAGGCCGAGTCTCTCTCACAGGGAGCGGACTGGTTGCAGTGTGCAGTGGCCGCGGCAGAGAAGTTATACTGTCCTCCCTTCCCCGCCACCCTCGGTCGAGCTGCATCGGTTCCGACAACTTAAGCCCCTTGTCCTGAGCGACAGCTGCCCATGACATCGAGCCTGGAAACGTCCCGAAAGAGCACGTTTACCAAAAGTCGTAACCCACTCTGATTGGTTGTAATATTAGCCTTTACACTGAGTAATGAGCACTTCTGCCTGCCAACATGCTGCATTCAGTTTCATTGTGACTGTATTTCAAGGGTTCTTTGTGTGTTACAATGACTCTCTCGGCGTGGCAGCTGATTCTTAGCCCAGTTTACGTGATTCTCATGCACAATGCGTTTGGCTTGGTCTCTGCAAAATTATTTCAAAATGCTCGTGGTCAGTAAACATATCTACCATGTTTGTGTGTTTCAACGTATTCACGGTATGTGTAACAGAACCAATGACCCTCGAAAAAGAAGAGCGACTCAGTGGGGAGCCTTTTGGTTAGCGGTACTGGCGGGAAACGGGAGCAGAGGGGCAGCCAACCGAGCAAATTGCAAGCTTTAATCTGCGTACTAAACTAGCATACATACCTGGCTTTGAATAGTGGTGACCTATGACCCGGCAGCATTGTAGTTGACTGGCTCGGATAATTTTAAGGAAGGCTGTCTTTGTGGCGATGCTAATTTCTGTTCTCGTCGCTTGAAAGACACTTGCACTTTTTATGTTATTTACAGTACGGGCGGTACTGCAAGCCCCACTGTGTTTTGTGGAGTACGAAGATGGTTTCGGTGCATCACTGATGTGTAGCTAAACTGCGGAGCTAAAGGCAACGCCGCTTAATGATCTGCCACAGTCCCGTGATCGCTGGGTTTGTCTGATCATTAACGGCTGCTTATCAGACAAAGGCACCGCTGGCGAGCTTTTGAAAACACCAACGAGGGAAACATTGAAAGAAACATCGTGGCGATCCCTACCACCGTCCACATGCATTGGAGGGATGCAATGCTTTTTCTTTTTTCATATATTTATATTCGGGAAGACTACAAAGAAATATAGCATTTGTGAAAAGTAGGCATGAAAATCGTTAGGCCGTAGATCAGGTATTTACAAACAAAAAAGGGGCACTGCTCGGAGTTGCTGGTTGAAACAAAAAAAAAAAGCTCTCTGCATTGCATTGGATGGGGCGGGGTGGAGGCACGCGCTGGAGAGGAGGGAGGGGGTGACCTGCGAACACAGCATGTGTGGCAACAGAGAGGAAAGGAATGTTGGGGTAATTAAAGCTGGCCGAGCGCGCGCTTAGCATATGGGGATGGGGTGTGTGTGAGGCCAAGCGCACGCCTTGCGAAGCTTCACGCTTCAATAGAGAACATGCATTGGGAGGAATCCGGCTTGGAATCCTCTTGGTCAGAGAGTTTGTTTCAACTACATTACTCTCGTCTATTTATCCCTGCGGGATAGAATAGTCGAGACCTAAAGAACTTGGCATACATGCTTGATTCTAGGCTCTGTAAAAACTCTGTTCAACCTATTGTCAGGAGAAGACTTAAAAAATGTAGTGTTGTCACTTTAGGTGCCAACCGCCATCCATGAACCTGCTTGCATAGCCTCCACAGATATGCCGGATACAAAGATCTGAATCAGTGAGAGACAACAGGCTCCAAAATCTTCTCAATATTGTTCCTTCTAATAGCCTGCCCATCTCTGTGTCCGTCCTCGCGCATGCTTGGTTGTTGTGATCCCACTTTCTATGCTCAAAAGTGTTCAAAAGCTGCAGTTCCAAGCAAAAACAATCCAAAAAGCAGTAGTCGTCTTCATTCACAGTAGACATTATCCCGGCATAGAAAGCCATCTTGGAAAGGACGAGCCCTCATATTTTAAAGGACTGATCATTTTGATTCACAGTTCCAACAATGAAAGTAAGCACCTGACCCTTCGGATTTCTACTCCCAACATCCATCTACAGTACCCAGAAACTGTAATATGTAATCTATCTGCCTTTTTGAATTGACAGCTTTCCCCAGTGCTGAAGATAAAATGTCATCTTACCCACTAGTCCAACCACATAAATTGTAACCTCGCCGACTGGAAGCCTCAATGCTTTGTGGTGATCAGTAGAACATAGAGTGGATGTTTCTGTCCTTTTGCTCGATAAACACGGATTGCATTAGTACATTAGCACAACAGGAATAAATAAGTGCAATAATGGCAGTACTGCCTCAATGTAAAATGGCTGCAGTACTTCTTTCATAAACAAAATAGTTTATAGCACTAGTTGGTATGCCTAAAGCTCACAACATTGTGCCATTCAAAGAAGGGCTTTAGCCTAGAAATAATTTTTCCAAATTTGGCATGTGCCGTCCAATATGGATGTTTACAGTTAGAGAGAAGGGTCAGGAAAATGCATTGCTCTCTTCAAATCTTAGGCAAACCACTGTAATCTCTAACTGTATGAGGAAAACAAAAACAAGTGCAGTTCTATTTTTTCCATGGAAGGTCATTCAGAGAGCTTCAGAACTGCCTCTGGTGGCAACAAAGACATGGCCATTCTAACATTAGCAGCTACACCATTGTCTTCAAAGAAGGTGGCTTTTTTCTTAGGTGCACTCATTTCTCTTTTTGTCCATGATTAAAAGCGTATGCTTTACAAAATTTTGCAGTGTTTATTCTCAAACGGCATCAATAAAAGTACCCTACGCTGATATCCAAATCTAGGTGCAAGCGTTAAGCACTCATTTTTTTGCCACTATTATGTGAATTACGTTTAACAAAAAACAAACAATATAGTCCGCATTTGAAAAGTATTTTTCGCCATGCGTTCAAACTACTGGCTGAGATTTGGTCTTCCTCTCATTACAGGCTTTGAGCGAGAGAGATTTTTCCAACTGTGTTCGGTGCAGCGCCTGTTCTAAGCCAAGACTAGGCAACTACCAAGATGAAAAACAGGGGACATCCGATGAACTAGCATTACCAGCAATAGCTGCCTGCTGGCTGGAAGCACTGCAAAAATTTCTACTGCCACCACAGAGAATTGATGCAAGGATCTAAAAAATAAGGTACTTTGCAGAAACCTTGCTTTCCTTTTCCTTCATTTGACCCTCAAGTCCAAGTGCAAGTCCCAACGGGAACATAACAATTTAAAACACAAGCAAAGGTGTACCACTAGTCAATTTTAACAAGGAAAAAAATATTTGAGTCAGTGTCCAAGACGTATATTCTTCAAAGTTTTCCCTTTTTTATTTAAATTCATATTTCTTTAAAAGATCATAGACATGTATTGTGACAACAATACAGCTGACGCATTTCGTCCTTATAAAGGACTTCTTCAGGGCACTAATAGTTGAGGAGGGTCAATCTCAGCAATGAGCTGAAAAGTGGCCGAATCACCAACCTATATTATGTCCCACGTATTGGTCTCGACTTTTAAGTATGGATCAATTTGAAGGTTCCTCAAGGAAGTGAGAGTAAAACAGGGATGCAAGTAGGGCCCAATGGTTTGACACGGGTGGCTGCGTGAAATATCATTAAAAGGATTACTCTGAACCGGTCTAGACAGCAGTTAAATAGGAGTCAATTTGAAGATTCCTCAAGAAAAAGATAATAGGCCTGGGGTACTGGCGGGGCTCAAAGGGTAGATACACATGAAGGCGCACATATCATAGAAAGGATTGCTCCTGAGCCGATTAATTACTTCAAAAGCAAATAAGTCGTCTCTCCTCTATGCGGGTCACCTTTAATATTCCCAGCCACTGTCCAAGGAAGAGTTGTCGGTCCTCATGCTACAGCGTACTCCTGGATGGATCACTAAACTTGGCACAAAGCCAGCAAATTCCTTATGTACGGCGCACCAGTATGGATCCAATGGCCAACCAGGAATAACACCCAATCCTTCATAAATTCAGGGTTGTCATTATATAATAATCACTGTGTAGTCATCACCATTCAAGTGCATCCCGTAGGCAAACTGTCATTGCCGGCAATCGGTAGCAGGCTGTCCTAGGATCACCATAAAACGCTTGTTTTGCCAAGACGAGCGTTTTATGGCGACACTAGGACAGCCTGATGCCGACTGCCGGCAATGACCATTTGCCTATGGGATGGACTTGAATTATTTTAGCTTGGGTCCGGTATTAATGATGAAGCAAAGCTTCGCATATTTTGCGGCTTGCCGAAATCAAGAACCTCGTTTATGTGTAATAAGGTAACAAAAGTGTATGTTTTACTAACATTTATTTTGTTTAGGCAAAGTTCCCGAAGCTTGCCTATGTGTATTTCTAATGAATTAATCCGTGTCCCTAAAAATGGCCGCCGCTTGTATTTTAGTTACTGCGCATGCGTCAGCCACACTCACGTGTCCTGACGCGTCTGCAGAAGTGGAGGGAAAGTTATGCGCATGCGTAAATTCATAGCTGTGCTTATCATGTGGTACTGCTCGTGCCACTGCTCTTGTGTCCGTATCAATGTAGCTAACATTTAGATGCAATAAGTTTATTTCTTGATGATGAGTTAAAAGTACAAACCCTGTGATGTGTTTTCATAATGACATTATTATGTATTAATTTGTTTTCGCTTACTTTTCATGTACCGCGGGAAATGGGGGTCTGAGTGAGAGGAGAGCCATATTGGAGGTCCCTTCTGCGCCTGTGCGACATTCGGCAGCACGAGGGACCTTGGCTGATGGAACATAGCCAGTTGGCAGTGATGGGCGAGATGCTCCTGAGAAAGTCACCTCTGCCCTGCGAGAACAGCGAATGTGGCTCCTCATATGATACATTGTTAAATTGTCATTGTGTTTCTGCACAGTTTCTCCTGGGAACCCCAAACCTGCTAGGCGGTACCCAAATATGTTAATGAAGGCTTCAAATCGTGTATTGTGATTGGTGTGTTACCCAAACCCTACCTTAGGACCAATCGAAATTGAGGGATTCTGACACTTTGCAACATTGGGGGGTGGTACACTGTCCCCAAACTGTATATCTACCCTGGGTTCACCTAGTGAACCGTCCGACTTGTCTGGTTTAGCTGACCTGTCACTGACCCAACGCACTCAATAGGTGACTGAAGATACAGAGCGCTGCGGAGCACTCTGTCCGAATTTGACTATAGACTAAGGTTCTACTGAACCTTAAAGTGCTGGCAAAGCACTTAGCTGGGAGTTCGCTGACCCAATCGGGGTCTTGATCGATAGCTGCAGAGCGGGTGGAGCGCAGGCGTTGCTTCCGAACTGTGGGTTCCGGTCCTGTCCTGAAGAGGGTCCTGTCCTGAGGGTTTGCTGTCCTGTCCTGAGGGTCCTGTCCTGATTCCTATTCCAAGGGTATCCTGTCCTGTCCTGGGTGTCCATTCTGCACCTGCTGTCCTTTGAGGGGTATCCTTCCTTGAGGGTTTCCTGTCCTTAACTGACCCGTGGCCAGGGTTTGGTTTCCACACCTTTCTAGGTAAATATTGCTCTGAACCTCTTGAAATTCTTGCACCTTCTGAATTTCTAACTTTTGCTTTAATAAAGTTCAACATTGCATATGTTATATTTTCCATGCCTTTCCGCAACTATTGAAAGTCATTTATATTTTTCCATAAAGTTTATTCCTATGTCTTCTCATTTGTTAGAAATTATATTTTGCATAGCAGTGTGTCATTTCCTGATATGGTCTAGAACTTCGTTGCCTAGATTGTTCAAAGGCCCCTTCACCTTAAGTGAAGCGTGTTATTCATTATAAACTCTCCTATAGTCACTCACACTTAGGTATCCCTGTTTAGATAATACTGACTTGCATAGTATCTTTTCTCGTTACATTTTATTAGTACCTTGATGATTACTCTGTCATTATTTCTTTCTGCCTATGTGATTTACGTTATCTTGGTTATTGATTGCCTTGTTTTATTGTACCTCATGCAAGAAAATATTGAATTTAGATAAACATTTTAAAACTTCCAGTTGTCCGTGGTCATTTAAACAGTATTTGAATGTTATTGTTTGGGTTTGTATTTTGCTGCCTTTCTTTTACAGCTAGCTCCCTGATTCATTGTGGTCATTAGGCACCCACATCGGTGGATGGTAAGTCGGGTGCACCGAAATTTGGTAGCAGGGAACACACACACACCAACTTGGTAGAGCTCGTGAAGTCACCCGATCGATGTATATGGTGATTTGAAAAGTATATGGGCCCTGAAGCCGGAAACGGCGAAAACTATTGGTCGGGTGGCCTCGCGCGCTCTATCAGTTTTCTGGTAGCTAGAGGATGGTTAGGGACTAGTTGAGAGTAAGGCAGGGATTAGTTGGACTAGTTAAGTCGGAAGCTGCTATTATATTAATGCTGCTATAAGAGCGGCTGTTCTGAGGGAACTGATCACTCTCTTGTGAATACGCTGCTGAAACTCATGAATTTTTGTATTGTTATTATTCTTGTTCTTATATTGTTATATGTACTAATCCATGCATTTGTAAATCGAATTGTTAAGTGTTGTCCGAACTCCCCGGGGAATTGAAAGGGCAAGTGGTGAATAGAATCCATTGTCCTGAGGTCACAGGTTCGAGGAAAGTTAGGTGCAGGTTAAGATAACCGGGAAGCACTAACTAGGGTTTTCTGAATACATGTGTGAATAAATGACAGTAACGGGGTTCATTGGCAAAATTCCCATAGTGGCGTAACCTAGTAAGGGTCACATCGGAAGAGTAGCAGGTTCCTCGGAGCTAGCGTGAAAGCAGAGGGGTCCGCTGAGAAACCTTAAACTCGGAATATATCCCGGAAAGAAGTGGATGAGTTTAGGGGAATAACAGGTTCACCGATGCTAGAGTGAAGGGTAGGCGGAAGAGATCTGCCCGCAGCGAGTGAAAAGTAAATGGAAGTAGTTTACTTGCAGTAAAAGAATTCTTTCTCTGTCTAGACACTTGAGCACTGTGGCGAATGTGTATTTGTTGTAAAATAACCAAGCACTGAGCACTTTAAAAGAAAGAAAGTTTCCGTTACCTTGTGAAGGGAGGGAGTCAGTCGCGAAGCGCCTCTGACGTCACTCTGTGCCGCGCTGGGATTGGTAGAAGCAGCGGGCGGGTAGCGGAGCTGAAATTGTAAAGGAGGGGTGAGCGCCGGAGCGTGGGAACTGTCTCACGAAGGGGCCGCGCACCCATTGGCGGAGCTTATTTTGTGTCGCGCACCCATTGGTTGCACGAATTTTCTGAAGCGCGTTCTGATTGGAGGTAGTTTGTAAACAAAGTTAGCGCAGAAGTCGTATGTGGCACTCGCGGACTACAGAGACTCGACCTGATCCAAGGCATCTAGGGTTTGAAAGGGATCAGTGGAAGGCTAACAGATACGATATTATGTACGGAACCAAGAGAAAAATGTCCCTTGTAAGTAAGGTGAAAAATTATTTTAAAACGGACAAACCGATTAAATCTAGAGAAGGTGTTCTTGTCCCAGCACCCAATACTCCCGCCTCATTCATGATGTTTGACCGAGGGTACAATACCTGTGTGTGGCTGGAGAATTGGGTGAAGTACACAAAAGATGACGGAGTATTGGCTTTTCCGTTAGATGGTACTTTCAATGGTAGGATCTTATTTAATTTAAGAACCCGAATGAATGAACTGCATCCCAGACCAAGACTAACGCAGTATGAGGCATTAGAGGAATGGGAGATTGAGGCTTTTGAAAGAGAGAGACCCCGAATGGACAAGGGTTTGACCAAATGGTACCCCAGGCAGAAACAGGAATCCAGGGATAAAAGGATGAAACAGTGGAGGCAGAGCATGATTGTTGAGGGTCTGTTTCCCATGATGCCGGCATGTCATAACATTGGAGCGGGTGAGAAAAGTACTGAAAAATGTAAGCATTGGGGGGCCCTGGGGGATTCAGATGATGAACTAATAGATGACATCTGTACCAGAAGTCCGCCACCTTACAATGAGGGAACCCGACCTTCCAGTGTAGGAGATGTTCCCCGACGCCACTTCCTAAAGGAAGAAGACAGGTCCCTGGGACTGGGAGGGGGTGGTCAAGTATTGCCCTATCCTGAAAAACCCGAACTGACGGAAACAAGGGATATATATCCCAAAGTGCCCGCAAGTCAGGAAGAAAAATATTCACGCACGAAAATCTTTTTTCCCAGACCCTTGTATGAAAGAGAAGAGAAACCATCGAATTCAGGACTGCCTTTTGTTCAACCTCCATATGGGGAAGAGCGCAGGTCCTTTAATACTGGAACTTTATTCCCGAAACCTAATTATGGGGGAGGACCAAGTGAAACGCATCCTACTGCCCCGAGTTTTACTCCTCCGTTGACCCCACAGATATTACATGACACAACTCTAAGAAGGGTACTAGTGGAAAATGAGCAAGAGGCTCTAGCTAGACAAAGGACAGAAATAATTCAGAAAATTTCCCAGATAAATACCAGTCCTGAGGCATTGACTATTCCAGTAACTATTGGACCGGTGGTCCCGTTATACGGAAATGGTCAGGGAAATCCGATTACTCCAGTTATGACCCCAGTCATGGCAACCCCGAGACAGGAACCGATCATCAGAGATGATCAGTCCAGTGAGTGCGAGTCTGAAGTTGCGTTTTTAGAATTGCCAAACAAACAGACTGGAAAGGGAATACAGCAGAGGTATAACCCTTTTAATACAAAAGAAATTAAATTAGAGACAGCAACAGGTACTAGGAATGTCTCTCTGGTAACTCCGGATGAAATTGAGAGTTGGAGTCGTGAATTAGAGAAGCAGACTCCGCAAACAAAGCCTTTAGATCTCTACAAGCTGAGGGTCGAAATAGAAGAATTAATGGCAGGAAATGTGGGGTTGGATCGATTGAATACCTACTCTGAAGAAGAATTGTCGTTCATATGTAAAAGCTTTACAAGGAACACCAGAGTGCTCCACGAAAAACTGACCGAAACAGCAGTTAGTATGGGGGTAGATATCTCAAAATCCAAGCCCTTACAGAAACCGTACAGAGCAGACTTCTCAGACAAAGATATAGAACACCTGAATGTGGCAGGGAAGAAGTTGCAGATTAAAGAATTAATGGGGGTACTGCAGAAATGGGGAGATGTGGAAAGATGGAGAAGCAGGTGGGCGATAAAGAGGGAAGAGGTTCGCTCCCGACAAGTGACTCCCGAGTTTGCTTTAAGAGAGGTAGAAAAACCTGAGCAGCTATGCCCCATGCGCGAAGTTCCAGGAGGGAAATATGTGCATGTTCCCTGGTCTAGGCAGGATATTGTGTCCTTCACGAACGATTTTCCAAAATTACGAGAGAAACCAGTTGACTGGTACAGGCAGGTGGAAAGGTTCGTGAAGGTACAGAAATGTCTGTGGAAAGACCTGGATGGGTTTTTCGACATTGTGGTTCCAGTAGATTTATGGACCCAGTGTAAAATAGCCATAGATTGGCCCAGTGAAGAGTATCCCAGAAACAAGGAAACAGGGGAGCCATCAAAGGATGTCATGCGAAAATATGAGCAGGTAATTCAGCACTTGAAAGAAAAGGTGCCCGCAAAGGAAACTGATTGGACAAAAATAGATAGAACAACACAGGAAAGGGACGAGACAGTGCACTCCTTCTATGAGAGGTTATTGCAGGTATTTAAAACATACAGTGGTATTGACAACATCGACCTGAAAGATATGACGCACTTTATTTACAGGTTTGTAAATGGTTTAAGACCTGAAATTTGTCAGTGGATAAAAGACAATAAAATCTGTTGGCATACTAAGAAAATGGATGAGGTCCTGCGGTACGCTAAGTACTGCGAGGACGAGATGGCAGAAAAGAAAAAGGCCCTTAAGGAGAAGGTTATGTGGGCTCAGGTGAAGCTCGCAGAACAACAGGAAAAACAATTGAGTAACATGGTTAAAAATGCTGAGAACAAAGGTCCTGGGGGAGGGGGTGGAGGAAAGCCCCGGCCCAAATTTAGCAGGGAAGAGGCTATGAAAAAATTTCCCTGCCATCAGTGCGGCGAAATTGGACACTGGCGAAACGAGTGTCCCCAATTAGTCGATGTTAATGAGAAAACTCCTGATTTAACTCCACAGACGCAGAAAGAAAGACCAAGAAAGACTCAACCCCAGGTAAAAACAGTTCAGGTGCCTCGAGCACCCAAGCAGGTATACAGGGGAAGACAGGCAGAAAATGAAGAGATAGAGGTTTGGGAAAGCGGGGAGAACAGAAATACAGCAACTTCGCAGTATCTGCTGAATGATACCTTCCTTTGTAACGATCAGGACTGACGGGGCCTGAGAGGGGAGGACGAGGAGTGCGTACTTGGCGCTTCCTTGCCGGTAGACCAGTCTGGACCATATATTGAAGGAAAAGTTGACGGAAATGATGTCACCTTCCTGTTGGACACTGGCGCTACCCGTTCTACTGTAAGAACAGTGGACGTTCCAAACCTACCCCTCTCGGGAGAAAATATCCAAGTAGTGGGTGTATCTAATCAATTGATTAGTACTCCTGTTACCGAACCAATGGAGATTTCAATTGGAAATTTTAAACAGATGCATAGATTTGTCGTCTGTGACACCAGTCCAGTAAATCTACTGGGACGTGATTTGCTGTGCAAAATGAACTGTACCATCTTTTGCACACCAAAAGGTGTTGAAATACAGACCCCAGATGAAGACGGCATTTATAAATTATTGTTGCTTAGACCTGACTCAGAAATTAAAAGATTGACCCTGCAGGACTTGCCCCAAGAACTCCAGGAAGCCGTAAAGCCAGAAGTGTGGGATTTCACTGGAAAAGATGTGGGTTTGATGAAAGATGTGGACCCCATACAAATAGACATCAAGGACAATGCAGTATATCCTAACACTAGGCCCTACCGAATGAATGCTGAAGTGAAAGCAGGTGTCACTCTGGAAATACAAAAATTATTGGAAGGAAACATCATACAGGAAGTGATGAGCAGCCCATGCAACTCACCGATTATGGGCATCAAAAAGCCTAGTGGCAAGTATAGGGTAGTGCAGGACCTGAGAAAGGTTAACAAAATTGTAGTTCCTTGCTGCCCTATTGTCCCAAACCCTGCAGTGATATTATACCAGATTCCTTGGGATGCTGAATGGTTCACTGTGATTGATTTGTGTCATGCATTCTTTTCGATACCCCTGCACCCCGACAGCAAATTTCTTTTCTCATTTGCTTTTGAGGGTCACGTATATTGTTGGAACAGGGTCCCTCAGGGGTATACAGAGAGCCCCTCTATCTTTAATCAGATCTTGAAAAAATGTCTAGAGACTTTGATCTTACCTGGGAACTCTGTGTTAGTGCAGTACATAGACGACCTTCTACTGGCGTCTAAAAGTCACCGGGACTGTGTGGTTGACACCATTGCCCTCCTAAATCATCTGTGTGAGAAAGGGCATAAAGTAGCCCCTGACAAACTACAGTTCTGTGCGAAATCTGTAAAATATCTGGGACACCAAATAGAAAAGGGTGTCAGAAAAGTCACATCAGAAAGAGTGAGAATAATTCAAAAAATGCAGTTGCCCCGTACTCAAAAAGATGTCAGAATGTTCCTGGGTGTATTAGGGTACTGCAGGCAGTGGATTCTGGGATTTGCAGCCTTAGCCAGGCCCTTGATAAAAATGACCACGAGAGGAATGCCAGATGTTGTACAGTGGGACGATGAAAGTCTAATGGCTTTCACAAGATTGAAGAACTGTCTGTGTACCGCCCCTGCGTTGGGAATGCCAGATTATTCCAAAGAGTTTGCCCTTTTCTGTGACACTCGCGATAATTGCGCATTGTCTGTCCTGACTCAAGAACATGGCACGACCAGAAGGCCTGTGGCTTATTTCTCTGCCACACTGGACCCAGTAGCTGCTGGGTTACCAGGCTGTCTGAAAGCAGTAGCTGCTACCTGTGCAAGTTTGGAACAGAGTGAGTCCATTGTCATGGGACATCCTGTGACCGTGTATGTTTCACATGGAGTGGTAATTCTATTGACCAGAACTAAAACACAGTATCTCACCCCTAGTCGGCTGACTAAATACGAGAGGATTCTTGTGGGTGCAGCAAATGTAAGCATTGTTAGGTGCGGTATTCTGAACCCTGCCACCTTACTCCCCGACCCCTTGGAAATGGAAGGTGGGGATGATGATGAACATGATTGTATTGACCTAACAGAGTTCAGTACCAAGCCACGCCCAGACATAAAAGAAGTACCATTGCCTGAGCATGATAAAGAACTATTTGTGGATGGTTCCTGTCTAAGACATGAATTAGGAGGCTTGAGTGCTGCTTATGCAGTAGTGTCTTTCACAAAAATTGAACAAGCAGGTTACCTATATAACATCAAGTCTGCACAAGTAGCCGAATTGATAGCCATGATAAAGGCTTGCAAAATTGGGAAGGACTTACGCATAACAGTGTATACTGACAGTCAGTACTGTTATGGCGTTGTGCATGACTTTGGCCAATTATGGCTACAGAGGGAATTCATGACTTCCTCAGGTACTCCCATTCGGAATGCAAAGGTTGTTCATGACCTTTTAGAGGCCATCCAGTTGCCCAAAGAACTGGCAGTGGTAAAATGTACTGCTCATCAAAGGAGCATGGACAGAGTATCACTGGGAAACGATTATGCTGATCGAGTGGCTCAATGGTGTGCCAAAGATCGGTATATTGTAAATCCAAAACGAGGGGGGCCAGGAACCAGCTGCCAGCTTCAGGTGTTTGAGGAAGTGCCTACATGGGATGAGGTGAGAGAGTGGCAGGAGTCGGCTCCTTGGCAAGAAAGAGAGAAATGGAAGGAGGATGGGTGTAGACCGAGACGTGTGGATGGTGTGATTTTGGGCCCAACTGGTATGCCTGTGTTACCCCGACACTTGCTTGGCACAATGGCAAGATTAATACATGAAGGATCACACATTGGTAGGGATGCCATGATTCTGGTATTTCAACAGACTTGGTACAGTAAAAAGTTCAGGAAGGTAGCAGAGTCCCTCTGCCAGAGGTGCCTGTCATGTCAACAGATGAACCCAGGCAAGAGGACAATGGTTGAACTGAGCAAGATTGGGAGATCAGGGGGTCCCTTTATAAGGATACAGGTTGATTTCATCACCATGCCCCGTTGTGAAGGGAAACGATATGTCCTTGTCATTGTTTGCGTATTTTCAAAATGGGTAGAAGCTTACCCTACTCCTCAAAGTGACGCACTGACAGTAGCGAAGTGTTTACTAAAAGAACTGATACCTAGGTTCGGAATACCATGCATTATTGAATCAGATAAGGGTGGACATTTCCAGAATGACATACTGGCTGAACTCTGTAAGGCCTTTGGAATAAGGCAGAAACTCCATTGTGCATACCACCCAGAGGCTTCTGGAATAGTGGAACAAGTAAATGGAACTATCAAAAACAGACTAGCAAAGCTGACAGATGCTACTGGCATGACCTGGGTGAAGGCCCTGCCCCTGGTCCTGATGGGACTGAGAAGTGTTCCAGACCGCAAGACAGGCCTAAGTCCCCATGAAATCATTATGGGAAGAGTGATGAGACAAGCATGGGTGCCAGGAAGCAAACTGTTGAGTATTACTGATGATTTGGTGCTTGAATACTGCAGAAGATTGGGTGACCAAGTGCGTTCTATCTCTCGCCAGATTGGAGACGACGGCATCCTCAATCCAACGACTCCTCTCCACAGCTTGGTTCCAGGAGATTGGGTCAAAATAAAGAAGCACACTCGATCAAGCTGTCTGGCACCAAGGTGGGGAAAGAAACGCCAAGTAATCCTGGTGACAACCACTGCAGTGAAGGTCGCAGGTGTTCCTCAGTGGATCCACGCTGGACACACCCAGAAGGTATTGCCAGACAAAGGATTTGAAGAAGAAGGGCAACCAGCAGAGGACCCTGAAGGAGCCAGACCAGAAGCAACTGACAACGAGCAGCCCAGCACCAGTCAGGTTGCAGGAACAGCAGACGTTGGCCCAGGAGTAGTTGACTACGAACTGCCAAGAATCCAGCCTGCTGAAGAGGTCCAGGAAACTGAGCCAGGAGTAGCTGAAGACGAGCTGCCAAGTATATGGCCAGAAGAATGGATACCGATGATTGATCTGACTGAAGATCCTATCAGAACAAGAGAACGACTTAGTGAAGGTAGAGAGTGGACTAGTCAGGAAAAGCAAGGCACAGGCGAAGAACCTCAGCCGCTTGAGATTCAAATCAAAACTGAGGAAGGAGAAGGTCAGACAGGGACAGAGCAGGTATTCGATACACCACCGCGAACACCTGATGCAGATAAGGGAGAGACTAGAAACAGAGTGATAGTTCGAGCAGAAGAAGATCAAGAGATCGAAGTGCTTGAACAGGATCAGAAAGGGTTAGAAGAACGGGTTCAGGAAACAGAAACAGAAATAAAGACAATCGAAAGCCAAAAACAAAATATTCCTGAACAAGGCCAGATTAGCAACCAGGCAGAAGAATTTGATGCTAGCCCTGGAACTAGCCAGATAAGGGAAGTAGGAGAAGAACGTGGAGAAGAATTACCACAAGATAGAGAGAACAAGAGAATAAGAAAAGAAAGTGAAGTCCAAGTACCGACTAAGAGACTAAAGAAAAGAAACAACCTTGAGCCTAGGTTTGTAAAAAGATTGAGACTAAGGATAAAGACAGTGGAAGAAAAACGTGCAGAAGCAAGAAGAAGTGCTCGAATAGCAGAGCAAGAAGAAGACTCTTCCAAAAGAAGGAGTGAGCGAATAAAAAGACAAAACAAAAAGTACAAGTCTCCTGAATGGACACTGGTTTTGGAAGAACTTGAAGATCTTGATATAACTGACGTGAGCGACGGAGAGCCTGTCCCAGAGTACTCAGCTGAAGAGGAAGACGAACCACCGTGAATTTGCACAAAGTAAGCTAGTTGTGTAAAAAGCTAAAAAGAGGGGTGAGAACACTCCTTCTGAGCTAAAATGTCTGATTCAACAGTGAATGGTAGACCTAGTTGCAGCCGTTTTAAGACGTGTTGCAAGGTGTGTATATGTAGTGTAGTAGTACTGATAGTTATTTGGATAGGATTAACAATTTTCATTCCCTTTGCTGTAAGTAAAGATACTAACATTGTCCCTACTGAAGTTGTAAATACTGACAATGAGGAGCTAACAACACAGAGTGTAGAAAGACATGAGAGAGCATTGAGACAAACTAAACGAGACTTAGAAGCATCAGATGAGGGAGGACTACATTATCATGGAATGAAGAACAGGACACATTTAAATGTTTTCGCAAACTTGTTAATACACTATGTAGAGACTATGGAAATTGAAGATTGCTATGTCTGCATGAAGCTACCTACTTCGGTGGCTGAAGGCGTGACATACCATCATCTGCCATTGACATATGGAATTTCCTGTAGCATTTTAGCTAGTTTATTTTACAAAAGGGGACCGTTACAGTATTATTACTCTAACAATGACGTGATCTTTTCTGAACTTCCTATACGTGGGAACTTGAATCCTGTACATACCAAAACTGACACCATAAGATATATGGGAGACTACTTTCTGACTATAGGTAATATTGACATAGCAGACGCACACAGAGATAACTTGACTTGTTCTTTGCGTGAGCAGGAAAAGATGTTCCTGAACATGGCAGAGAAAAGGAGAATTAAAATTCAGAAGAAGGCTAATGACGAAAGTCAGAAAAAGCCAAAATGGGCAGAGAACATGGAAGGCACCTCATCTGGTGGAGCGGGTCCTGCTCTGTTGCTGGATTTTGAAAAGAAAGGCAAGCTATGTCTTCACCGCGAGAAGACTAGCTATTATAACAATGTTTTCATTGGTTCCAGTGAATGCGAACATAATTACAAGGTAATTGGAGGTTGGGGTTTCAAAAATGGGTCAGAGCCTGTGTTTCCTGGAATTTATTATATTTGTGGGGACAAGGCTTATTTCAAATTGCCGGATCACTGGTATGGGAGCTGCTACTTTGGCATTGTTTTCCCGAAAATATACCATGTGAATGGAAAAGCTGGAAGCAATGAAGATACTAATGGCTTAGTGCGTAGTAAAAGAGAGAGTATAGGTGAAATTATGGGTAGTATTTTCAGTGCACTGATACCTGGAGTGGGAGTGGTTCTGAACACTCACAGAATTTGCAAATTGTCTACTATAGTAGATGTGCTGTCTACTGAAACAGCTCATGGATTTCTGCTGGTCAATACCGAAATGGTTGCGATCAGATCAATGGTTTTACAAAATCGACTTGCTCTTGACACCTTATTAGCGAAAGAGGGCGGAGTCTGCCGGATGTTGAAGGCGCAACATTGTTGCACTTATATTCCGGATAAAAGTGTACAGATCAAAAGATATGTGAAAAACATTACTAATTTGGCAAAGGAACTCAAACCACTCGAGGTTGATAGTGCCTGGAAGAGACTGGTAGATGGTCTCTCAAATGTAGGTCATTGGCTTGCTAGCATAGGTAAAAGCTTATTATTCAAAATTCTGATGCCAATTGGTATTATAGGTCTTATTATACTTTCCATTTTCTTATGCTGTAAATACCGCAAGCGCACCAAAAAGCACGAGGTAAATGCAAGAGGAGTGAAACGAAGTGTGGATGAGATTGAATTAGAGGAAGTGAATGATCAGATATACAAAAAGGTGAAGACTTCTCACCCGGCTAAAACTGAAAGAGAAAAGTTAGAACGGTTGCTGGAAGAAATAGAACTTTATAAAGTGTGAAAGAAAGTTGGCATCTGGTTCCATTATAATTTGTGATGATAGTAGATATCATCAAAGAGGGGATTGATGAAGCAAAGCTTCGCATATTTTGCGGCTTGCCGAAATCAAGAACCTCGTTTATGTGTAATAAGGTAACAAAAGTGTATGTTTTACTAACATTTATTTTGTTTAGGCAAAGTTCCCGAAGCTTGCCTATGTGTATTTCTAATGAATTAATCCGTGTCCCTAAAAATGGCCGCCGCTTGTATTTTAGTTACTGCGCATGCGTCAGCCACACTCACGTGTCCTGACGCGTCTGCAGAAGTGGAGGGAAAGTTATGCGCATGCGTAAATTCATAGCTGTGCTTATCATGTGGTACTGCTCGTGCCACTGCTCTTGTGTCCGTATCAATGTAGCTAACATTTAGATGCAATAAGTTTATTTCTTGATGATGAGTTAAAAGTACAAACCCTGTGATGTGTTTTCATAATGACATTATTATGTATTAATTTGTTTTCGCTTACTTTTCATGTACCGCGGGAAATGGGGGTCTGAGTGAGAGGAGAGCCATATTGGAGGTCCCTTCTGCGCCTGTGCGACATTCGGCAGCACGAGGGACCTTGGCTGATGGAACATAGCCAGTTGGCAGTGATGGGCGAGATGCTCCTGAGAAAGTCACCTCTGCCCTGCGAGAACAGCGAATGTGGCTCCTCATATGATACATTGTTAAATTGTCATTGTGTTTCTGCACAGTTTCTCCTGGGAACCCCAAACCTGCTAGGCGGTACCCAAATATGTTAATGAAGGCTTCAAATCGTGTATTGTGATTGGTGTGTTACCCAAACCCTACCTTAGGACCAATCGAAATTGAGGGATTCTGACACTTTGCAACATTGGGGGGTGGTACACTGTCCCCAAACTGTATATCTACCCTGGGTTCACCTAGTGAACCGTCCGACTTGTCTGGTTTAGCTGACCTGTCACTGACCCAACGCACTCAATAGGTGACTGAAGATACAGAGCGCTGCGGAGCACTCTGTCCGAATTTGACTATAGACTAAGGTTCTACTGAACCTTAAAGTGCTGGCAAAGCACTTAGCTGGGAGTTCGCTGACCCAATCGGGGTCTTGATCGATAGCTGCAGAGCGGGTGGAGCGCAGGCGTTGCTTCCGAACTGTGGGTTCCGGTCCTGTCCTGAAGAGGGTCCGTCCTGAGGGTTTGCTGTCCTGTCCTGAGGGTCCTGTCCTGATTCCTATTCCAAGGGTATCCTGTCCTGTCCTGGGTGTCCATTCTGCACCTGCTGTCCTTTGAGGGGTATCCTTCCTTGAGGGTTTCCTGTCCTTAACTGACCCGTGGCCAGGGTTTGGTTTCCACACCTTTCTAGGTAAATATTGCTCTGAACCTCTTGAAATTCTTGCACCTTCTGAATTTCTAACTTTTGCTTTAATAAAGTTCAACATTGCATATGTTATATTTTCCATGCCTTTCCGCAACTATTGAAAGTCATTTATATTTTTCCATAAAGTTTATTCCTATGTCTTCTCATTTGTTAGAAATTATATTTTGCATAGCAGTGTGTCATTTCCTGATATGGTCTAGAACTTCGTTGCCTAGATTGTTCAAAGGCCCCTTCACCTTAAGTGAAGCGTGTTATTCATTATAAACTCTCCTATAGTCACTCACACTTAGGTATCCCTGTTTAGATAATACTGACTTGCATAGTATCTTTTCTCGTTACATTTTATTAGTACCTTGATGATTACTCTGTCATTATTTCTTTCTGCCTATGTGATTTACGTTATCTTGGTTATTGATTGCCTTGTTTTATTGTACCTCATGCAAGAAAATATTGAATTTAGATAAACATTTTAAAACTTCCAGTTGTCCGTGGTCATTTAAACAGTATTTGAATGTTATTGTTTGGGTTTGTATTTTGCTGCCTTTCTTTTACAGCTAGCTCCCTGATTCATTGTGGTCATTAGGCACCCACATCGGTGGATGGTAAGTCGGGTGCACCGAAATTTGGTAGCAGGGAACACACACACACCAACTTGGTAGAGCTCGTGAAGTCACCCGATCGATGTATATGGTGATTTGAAAAGTATATGGGCCCTGAAGCCGGAAACGGCGAAAACTATTGGTCGGGTGGCCTCGCGCGCTCTATCATTAATACGATGGTGATGACTACAGAGTGATTATTTATATAATGACACCCCTGAATTTATGAAGGATTGGGCGTTACTCCTGGTTGGCCATTGCGTTAATGGACCACACCTAAGTGTTTGATCGTGTGAACAGAAACTGTGAAGGGCACAGATTGATCTCGGGTGGACCAGAACACAGTAAATTTCCAGCATGATTTACAGCTAAATCTTGTGGCCTTGATAAGGTATGGTCTGCCAGGGAACCTCCCATATCTGATGAACCTACACCAGCCCCCCTTCCCCCAGGGGAGAACATGATTAAACTGATTGCAATTAGGTGCAATTTTTGCATCAGAATGCTGATCACACTAGGAAAATGTGCCTGATCTGTACGGTCTGACAGCCCAACTTGTTAACCTTTCTGAGTAACAACTGGGACCCCAGTGCCAATCAGAGGGCATGCAATAGTATCATGTAGTGGGGCACTTAGGAATTCCGGAAAGTGGAGAGGCATCGCCCACATTTTGATGGGCTGCTACCTGGTTAACAGTGGTCTCCCTTCTTGTGCTACAACTTGGCCTCTCCTTTATATTACTCACCATCAATAAAGGTTGCTCTTTAATGGACCCAAGATGGGCAAGAATGGGCTTCAGAGTGTCAGAAATATATTGGCTGGTACAGGTGTAAAATTACTCGTATGCAGATAATACTCCACCTTTACCCACACCACTTGGCATAATAGGTACCTCCGAAGTGGTGTCTTGACGGATCTTTTTAGGCACAAAGCACTGGCTTTCTGATTTTATGGCACCCTTTGTCCTTTTCATCCCCTTTAGTGTGTGATCATACGGCCACCCCGTCATTTGCAGAGTTGTTAATAAAAACTATAGGCAAAAGTGGAACTGAAAAGCGACACCCCTCATTAACTTTCTGCTCCTTAGTCAGATCCGAGTGTGAGGGCGGGGCTAATGATAATATTATTTCTGCCCGTTGGATTTCTTTGCTAATTGCAAAGAACACTTTTTGGGAGAAACAGTCTAGGTTAGAACCAATAGCAGTTGGTGCCGGAGAATTTTTGGGCCTACCAATATCTGTAATGTCAATAATTCAATGCCTTCTCAAAGCATCCACTGAGTCGCACCCTTATGTCTTTACCAGCATGTAAAAGGCACTATCAGGTCCAATGCAACACGATAGCAGACCTTACATGCCTCCAGGGAGCCAGGCTAACTTTCATTCATACATTTATCAAATGCTCCAGCTGGTAAAGGTGCTATCCAAATGGTAAGGCCAAAAGAGCAGTCCAGCCCAGACATATTCGGCCACCCAGGCGCAACCCCCGCTGCAGGACGCCTCCGTTTGATTTATGGCACTTCGGCGCTTTGCAGTGCGTCATTGCCAGGCCGGGGAAGCTGGGGCTGTGGTCTCCTCTCCTGTATTCTCCTCCACTGCCTATTCTTTTTAAAACTTTATTTATTTTTCCCTATGCCATTATATATATCCACTCCACTCCACTCCACCCAAGTGCTTCAATGCACAAACAGGAACACGGACGCTGTGTTTAGCTGATGCCAGATTCAATTTATTTTTGCAGTGAACAATCGGTGTTGCCTCAGACGAGTTTCGGACACTGGGCTGTGTCCTTGATCACATACATAAATATGTAATATATAATTGTCCAAGCCCAATCACTGTTAAAATGTAATCGAGTGAATTTACTATTTGTATATATATAGAACTCTAACCACTAGTATATGTGGTAGATCTTTGTACTTACTACCATTTCTATGTGATTTTAGAGTTTGTTTGTTTGTTTGTTTGTATCTCTTCCCCAAGTGACTTTACAACTTGTGCAATTCATTTTTCCGGTATATATCTTCCTTGAGTGACTTTACACCTTGTACATTTGCAGTTTTTTTCTGTTTATATTTCTTATGTAACTCATGTAATCCAAAGCCCTTATGTAACGCAACTGGTTCTTTTGTAAAGCACTCTGACACCTTCAGGTATTGTTCCCGCTATATAAAATCGAATTAAATAAAATAAAAATCAATAGCCCTCATTAACCTCTCTTTTCTGTCTTCTGTCTTCTGTCTTCCCATTTTTCTTTTTAGTTAAAATGAATGTTCCCCACCGGCCGGTGGGTGTAGGTGGCGGCTATTGTTATGCTTGAACTCTCTTTAAAATAATAAAAAGTTTTAAACCATAAAACACTGTAGTTAAAAAAAAAAACTTCTAAAATAGATTGTGTAACTTTACTTGATTTAAAATATTTTGTAGCTGTAATTCAAGCAATAACATTTATATTAAGATTTATTAGCTCAAGTAAAAATATTTCAATATGAACATGTAAGCACTACGGGTTGTGCAGCTTAACTACAATATAAATGCTAAAAAGAGACAGACCAGGGGCGTGGCCTGGTAAGATGGCTGCCAGGATGCAGCTCCTTGAGCTCCCGTCCTGGCCCGTGAAAATCCTTTGGTATCTGTGCCAATAGCCCCCCCATTGCACATTACAGGGACTGCCATAGCTGCAGCGATTGCAGCGGTTCTGATTGAGGGGCAAACGTGAGTTGTGAGAGCCTCCTTGAGAGGACTGCAGCCTAGCAGTGCATGAGGCCTATGCTGCAATTTTATCTACTTGAGACGAGAGTCATGGCCGAGGTCACCCAGCGGGCCGCTGAGCCAGTTAGAACCTGAAAAGTACTGGGCCGAGAGGAACCCTGGGCAGCAAACACAGCGGGCTGCGGTGGTGATAAGAGGCGCCATTGATGGAGGCGGCTGTGCAGTCTCCATATCGGGAGACGTGCCTGGTTCGGGCTCTGCGGCGATGTCGGGGAGAAGAAAGTGCCATACACTAGCATGAGTTTAGGCAGTGTGTTAACTTTGGCTCTGTGTTCGAGGCGGCTGGAGACACAGGCAGACGGCAGGTACTGCTGAGGGCTGTTGGCACCGGGGCTACAGCAGTTTATTGCTGGAGGAGTGGGGGCATTATTGGCTAGCAATTTGGCCGTTAGATTACAGCCCCCCGTGGCTTGGACTTCCGCCCCCACCCGCAAGGACGGGCGGAGCATTGTGCTCCAGGTGGGGTGACGTGCCCAATTGAGTGAGACACTGGAATGTGGCACGGTTAGGAGAAGCGCCGTTGGGAGGAGCGGTCGTGTGGTCTCCATATCACAATACTCTGCTAGCTCGCACTTCGAGTTGCCGACGGGGAGGGAGTGCTGCGCAGCAGCAGGTGCCTGTGGGGAGTGTAGACCCAGGCCCTGGGGATCAGGGTAGCAAGAGCAACACACAGACAGTGGTTACCACTGGGGGCAACTGGCACTTGGTGGTGTGGCGGCTTGTGGCCAGTGGAAGGGGCTTACTTATACACACAAAAATAGAGGGGGGGGGGCAGAGGAGAACGTTTTAGACATGCGAGGGTTAACTCCACAATTTAACACTATTCACACAATAGAACCCTCGGGTCTAGATTATAAACAAAAGTAATAAAAACCAAGAGTGAGAGGAAACTGTCCAGGAATTCGCTTAAACGTCCCATGGGGTGCCCCTTTATTAGGACGAAATACCTCACCCACCATAGGTGGCATGCTTCATCATTGGGAATTCTCCCTATGGCGGGATGTCTAGTCCCGGTATGGGCTACAACCACCTCTCAGAGAGGTAGGAGCTCCGGGAAGTTTTGTTTCTAGTTTGGGATATACTAAACCCCACAATGATGACTTGGGTTAGGTTAAAGACGCAGCGCAAAAGAATATTGTGATAGTGTAGAAATAAGATACAACTGGCTACCAGGTACGCAATATTACTTTATTGATTCGTCCAGGGGGCAGGATTAAAAAACAGGGCACTAGCAGGGGTAAAATATACCTGCAAGTTAGTGACGAAAATAGTCCACAGGTTTCAGCCTATTGACCCTCCTTGGAGGTGTTGTGGCTTTCGTCAGGACCAAGGTGTGCTGCTGCTTACTAAAGTGGTGTACCCACAATAGGATATTATATAAAGTGATATAAACAGTGGCTGATAATCAAGAAAGATTTTCTGCCCTAGATTTTCATAGGCCCTAGGGCCACAGTTGGTGGCCCTAGGGTCCATGGTGGGCCGGACTTGCTACCCTATACTGCAGGGAGGAGTGCCAAGTGGTCCTCTGCAGGACAGGTGGTGGAAGTGAACTGGTGACCCGCAAAGTGTAGCATTGGCCCTCCTGGTGTAGCTGTGGGTCTGGGTGACTGTACCTGGACTTTGGTCCTCTTCTCTATTGGCGACAGGGATCAACAACAGACTGAAGGGGATACCTACCAGTCTCTGCAGTGTGGCTGCGAGTTGAACTGAGTGCTCTCTCTCGGCCAGGACAGCTACATTAGAAACCTGATGGAGGGCCGCTCCATCAATCGTGTGTCTGCTTCCTGAATGATGCAGCGGGGAAAGGTCAAGAGTAGTTCCTTGAACATTGAATTGTGACAACGATCCCTTCAGCCCAGTTATCCTCCTCCTTCGTAGTAGTAAGAACTCATCGTGCATTGCAGGCTGGGGAGCATGACGGCCAGAAGCGAACGGCCGTGACGGAGCTCCTCCCACTTTCGTGCATGGCGTTTCATCATGTCGACTTGCTCGCAGTTCAGCGAGCTTTGAAGTAATTTTCGTGGTTGGGGACTCCTGGAATAATCGAAACGGGCCCCTTTCAAGTTGTGGCTGGTAATGACTGCTCTGTGTATTTCTCCATGTACTTCTACAGTCCCGAGATAGGAAGTGCAATGAAGATTTTTGCAGCTGCAGTGGCAGGAGGTTGAGTGTTACCTACTCGACTATCAGACGCTTCCCTTGAGAAGGAAAAGCACTCGGTGCCGGCAAATGTGTGTGCAGGCTGGGAGGGGCCTTTTTTTCGCTTTTTTTGTAATTAACAGAGGAGTGAAAACCTCCAGAGTATTGGGCATCTTTTCTCGAGGGGAGAAAATATCCGGGGTCAGCAAATGTGTGTGCGGGGGTAGGAGTTTTTTTTCCTTTTTCCTCTCCTGTCATCTTAACCCTTTGCTGCCCTGATTGCCTGAGTAGTTACTGCCCGATTTTGTGGCTCTGAGAGCATAAGACACCTCAGGTAAAATAAAGGTTAGGGGTGAAAACAGGTTAAACATCATTTTTTGGCATCTTTTCCCTACGTGGTGTTTGTAAGTGATAGAGGACTAGGCAGGGTTGGGTGAAAATAATCTATTACTGACATTGGTATTGGTCACTAGAGAGTGAAAACTACCTTAGGCGGATGGTGACGAGAGGGGGTGGTGCGCCCTTAGAGCCTGCCTGGTTCCGGGGGTTGGGTGCTGTTAAGTCCTGGAGGTGTAATTTGGGGAGGCCGCAACAAAAAATAGGCAGAAGGGTAACCTACTCACTGGGAACAGTAAGTCCGCCTCCCGGAAAAATACAGGCTACTGGATGTTTTTTGAGGAACGAGGGTTATCACCATGACTCTATAACCCTCATTTTGGGGGTTTCAGCACTATTTAGAGATACCGCTCTCACTCAGCAGGATAGAAAGGGAGCAGAAGTAGGAGGCATCGGCAGCGGTAATCTAGAGATTACACCCTACGTCCCTACAGTGTTTATCTATCACCCAGGGATTTCTAACAAAGGTGGAAAAGGGGAGCACTGTATGGAGAAAACCAATCAGGACAATACTCGCCTATACCCCGACCTTCCCCCCGATAAGTCAGATAAATCAGGCTTTGTGGTATCTAGGACTCTCCCTCCAGTTGGAAGGTATACTCTCCGCAACCGGACTTCTAACAAGTCCCAGGTATCTCTAGACCATTAATCCCCCCCCCCCGGTAACTCTCATCACAGCAACATCACAGAAAAGAAAAGTGAAGGGGAAGGGAGATCGTAGTGGATTAGACACACCGCCAGGAAAAGGGAAAAGCAAGAAAAAGACAAAAGGCGGGCCACCAGCAGCAGTGAGAGTAACTCAATCATTAAAATCTTATTATAAGGTTCTCTCTACTACTACATCAAACGGGACAAAAGGGATGGCAGCGGCAAAGGCAACAATGAGTGCAGCAAATGAAGATGCAGAAGTAAACAGGGAAGAGGCTCCCTCAGAGGAGTTAGCCAATCTGAACATCTCACTTCCATCTGCATCTACACCTATTCAGTTTTGTCCATCTCCGCAACCGTCTGTACTCTCTGCAACCAATATGCTTGAAACAGTGCATCCGACTGTGGAACTCTCGAATAGTTTTTCGGCCCTGGATATCCAAGATACTCAGGATGTAGAGAAACCGGAGGAGATATCTGGGCACAAGGAGGATGTTCCTAACAGTACCCCCCGGATATTACGACTTCTACACCAATTGCCCCGCAAACCCTGGCAGATATTTTACTGGGTCTAAGAGAAGGTTTACCACACCAGAGGCTAATCAGATGGCTATTCAGGCCTCTTGTGAGGCACTCACCCAAAAAGTGGAAGAAGTCTCAAAAAGGACGGACGCCCTAGAAGCAGAAGTACCTAAGATCAAAGAAACTCTTGCTACATCTGTAGTTAATATCGACAAATTGGTCCAGCAGAATCGGGAAATGAGAGAAGATCTTGAAAGACTTGAAAATCATTCTAGGAAAAATAATGTACAATTTCTGAATATTCCAGAGGACCTTGAAGGGAAGGACCTTGAAGGGAAGGACATCAAGGAATTTATTGTCGCAGTACTTAAAACTACAATATTAAAAGATTCCTCTGACTCAGATCAAGAACTAATGGATGATATTCAGAGAGTCCACCGTGATCCTTTCAGGCCAAATACAGCGAAAGAGCGTCCAAGAAAGATCTTGGTCAATTTTCTTACATACGCTATCAAAGAGAGGATTTTGGCGTTGGCCCTCAAAGCAGGCCCTATAAAATCAGTGTCCTTCTCTACACCTTTTTCCTTTACAATCCGCTCTGATATATCGCACATTCCAGCAACAAGGCAATGGGAAATGGGTAGGAGAATGACAATATTCAACTCTTTGGGGGCACGCGCTCAACTGAAATTTCCAGCTTCACTTCGGGTGATGTGGAACAACCACATGCATATCATCCGACATGTAGAGGAAGCGGACAGTTTGATCGAAAAAATAAGAACAGATAATAAAGGGGCAAGGGGCAAGTGGCGAAGAGTGGCAGCTAGTTGGGGCCGCAGGAAAGGGGTGAAAGACATAGCTGTAGTAACATGGGAGAGAATTTTAGTTGGATAATTAACTGTTAGATTTGCAGTATGCTACACATTTATTCCAGGTAACAATCGACACGGAAAATTGATCACTTATAATTTGTATCTTCTTTACACATTTTCACGCACCTTTACACAGCTCTTTATAAACATGCACTGGGTGGGGGAAGGATCCGTCTAGGGGGGGGGGGGGGTGCAGAGGGGAAAAAGAAAAAAAAATATGTCCTCGTTTAACAGGTACTCAAAGACCCCAAATTAAACAATACTGCATAGATGGCTACATCGCTATTAAGGTAAACACAGAGAATCCAACAAGAAAATTGGAAGGGAAGAGAGTGATCAACGAGTGTTGAAGCACTCAGTGTTTTGTAAAATACCCCTCACACACCAAAAGGCCCCTTGGTGTCATGCTTCATCATCGGGGTCTTCGCACCCCTCTATCGGGATGCGGCGTGCTGCGACCTACGACTACGCGGGAGCACTAGTAGTAATGACTATGTGTGTTGTTAGGTGTGTGGGGTGTATTTAGTTTAAGTGAGTGGTGGGATGTGGTGAAAAATTATTAAAAAATACCTGGCGCATGAGTTGAAGAAAAAATTTATTCTGAACTCTGGCTGGTATTATTAAAAAGAAGTGCAGTGTGGGGTCAGGGCTGTTATATTAGGGAACAGGACCTCTGGTGTGCGTTGTCGACATGTTTCGGAGCCAAGCTCCTTCTTCAGGACGGGGGCACGACCTCCCCACCTTACTCACGTTTTTTTAAATAAAAAGTGTATTATACAGAAAAGTGGCAAAAAATAGGCTAAGTGTGCCTACAGCGGTCTGCTACAAGTACAATGACCTGTAGAAAGACAAAAAGGGAGAAAACAACATTGGTTACCCTTGTAGCGGGTAGTTCAAGCAGGTGCAGTCACCTGGAACCTCACCAGAATGCTTGTTTTAAAGCCTGTGGAAGGAAAAGGACTCACAACACATACAACATAGAACACACATGTTTGGTACTTAGAGTTATTGTTGGTCATACTTATGAAGCTTGCTTGTGGGCTTCATGAGCAAAAAGAACGTCTGGGGTGTTGCTATTATTGCAATCTGTTGGGAAGAATGATGCAGGTTTTAATAAATCATTCTTACTCACTTAGATGTCAGAAGGATGGTCTTGTTCAGGTCGATCTATGGAATACTCACAATGACAGGACGCTATGGACACCGTCTATCCCCACACGCTGCTCCGCTGGTTATGAAGTGGTAAACCAGTGGGCATGCTATTTATACCCTGTTTTCTAAATGGGCGGAAGCATCTGTGTTGCCTAACATGGGTGTTCCGCTCCATGTTAATTGACAAATGCCCATGTATGGGCCGTCCGCCAATTAGCCATACATCATGCTTCTCTGTCCGTCATAGAATGACATGGAAATAGCGTCTTGTTATTATCCCCGCATGCGCATGGAAAGTGTTCTGTCGCGCATGTGCAGGGTAGCGTTTCCAGCGCATGCGCGTTTGGTTCTGGCACTACTGAAAGGCACTGATTATCGCGCATGCGCATTAGGAGTTTTAGCGGTCCTTGAAGTACTTTCTATGAATCTCTTCAGATAAATAACTGTGTTAATGGTGACAGCGCTGGTTTTTTAGCTGCTCATTGTGAATTAGGTTAGTGTTTATTTCTGAGATATTCATTCTTTGAAGGTCTATTCTTTGGCAAAACTGAAAGAATGTTTACTAATTACTGGTTAATTGGGTCCATGGCACATCGTCATTAAGCCCAATTAAATGGGTTCCAAGCCTGAAAACCCATCTTTGTTCCTTCTGGAAGAGCCCGGCTTCAGAGGGTAGTTGCTCTATAATTGTCCAATTGAGGTCATTTACACAGTGTCCTGCAGTTAGGTAGTGTGTTGCCATTTTCGTTGTGCTCTTCTTACAGCGCACATTGCTCTTGTGTTCATTCATTCTTGTTTTTATGGCCCTCGTGGTCATACCTACATATTCAAGGTTGCAGGGGCACTTGATCAGGTAGACCACGTTTTTGGAATTGCAATTGGAAAATTTTCTTTGCTCCCAAGTTGTTCCATTACGGAAGGAAAGTTTTTTACTTTTCTTTGTCAGGTGGCAACTACTGCAGTTCCCAAAGGGGAAATGACCCTGGATGTCAACAGACGGTTGCGTGACTGCTGTTGTTGGTTTTGGTCTTGTATGTACCAACATGTCTCTCAGGTTTCGTCCCCTTCGGTGAGCAAACATAGGTTTTTCAAAGTTTAGGTGACCACATGTTAGTATCCTCCAATGTTTATTCACAATTTTTGATACTTCATTGGACATGGTGTTGAAAGTTGTCACACATATCGGTCGTTTGTTCTCATTGGGTTCTTTTGTTCGATCCTCCAGTAGGGCCTCTCTGTTGTTATTCTTGGCCCTTTTTAATGCTTTGGCAATGATTCTCTTGGGGTACTCTCGTTGCTTTAGCTTCTCACTCAGGTCTTTTGCCTGTGATTTGAAATTGGACACGTTTGTGCAATTACGTCTGAGACGTAAAAATTGTCCATACGGCAAGTTTTCACGCAGGTGCCTGAGGTGAAAACTGTCGTATCTTAACAGACAATTTCTCGATGTTGGCTTGAAATGGGTGGTGGTTTTTAAACCCCCATCTTCTGCATAAATATTCAGATCTAGGAAGACTAGTAGGTTGGCCGATATGGTACTTGTGAATTTGAGGAAGGCATTTTGGTTATTCAGCCAGATTTGGAAATCTTCAGCAGATTGTCAGTCACCTTCCCAGATGACTAGGACGTCATCTATATACCTCCTCCAACATTTTATGTTTGCTCTGTATGGATTCTGTTCGTGGAGAATTTTTGTGATCTCAAGGTGGTGTACATAGAGCCCAGCCAGGCTCGGAGCAAAGGTACTTCCCATGCTGGTCCCATGGCACTGCTGGTAAATCGTGGTTTTGTATTGAAAAAAGTTTCGAGATTAAGGTGACCTACAATCTGCTGAAGATTTCCAAATCTGGCTGAATAACCAAAAATCGGCCAACCTACTAGTCTTCCTAGATCTGAATATTTATGCAGAAGATGGGGGTTTAAAAACCACCACCCATTTCAAGCCAACATCGAGAAATTGTCTGTTAAGATACGACAGTTTTCACCTCAGGCACCTGCGTGAAAACTTGCCGTATGGACAATTTTTACGTCTCAGACGTAATTGCACAAACGTGTCCAATTTCAAATCACAGGCAAAAGACCTGAGTGAGAAGCTAAAGCAACGAGAGTACCCCAAGAGAATCATTGCCAAAGCATTAAAAAGGGCCAAGAATAACAACAGAGAGGCCCTACTGGAGGATCGAACAAAAGAACCCAATGAGAACAAACGACCGATATGTGTGACAACTTTCAACACCATGTCCAATGAAGTATCAAAAATTGTGAATAAACATTGGAGGATACTAACATGTGGTCACCTAAACTTTGAAAAACCTATGTTTGCTCACCGAAGGGGACGAAACCTGAGAGACTTGTTGGTACATACAAGACCAAAACCAACAACAGCAGTCACGCAACCGTCTGTTGACATCCAGGGTCATTTCCCCTGTGGGAACTGCAGTAGTTGCCACCTGACCAAGAAAAGTAAAAAACTTTCCTTCCGTAATGGAACAACTTGGGAGCAAAGAAAATTTTCCAATTGCAATTCCAAAAACGTGGTCTACCTGATCAAGTGCCCCTGCAACCTTGAATATGTAGGTATGACCACGAGGGCCATAAAAACAAGAATGAATGAACACAAGAGCAATGTGCGCTGTAAGAAGAGCACAACGAAAATGGCAACACACTACCTAACTGCAGGACACTGTGTAAATGACCTCAATTGGACAATTATAGAGCAACTACCCTCTGAAGCCGGGCTCTTCCAGAAGGAACAAAGATGGGTTTTCAGGCTTGGAACCCATTTAATTGGGCTTAATGACGATGTGCCATGGACCCAATTAACCAGTAATTAGTAAACATTCTTTCAGTTTTGCCAAAGAATAGCCCTTCAAAGAATGAATATCTCAGAAATAAACACTAACGTAATTCACAATGAGCAGCTAAAAAAAAAAACAGCTAAAAAACCAGCGCTGTCACCATTAACACAGTTATTTATCTGAAGAGATTCATAGAAAGTACTTCAAGGACCGCTAAAACTCCTAATGCGCATGCGCGATAATCAGTGCCTTTCAGTAGTGCCAGAACCAAACGCGCATGCGCTGGAAACCCTACCCTGCGCATGCGCGACAGAACACTTTCCATGCGCATGCGGGGATAATAACAAGACGCTATTTCCATGTCATTCTATGACGGACAGAGAAGCATGATGTATGGCTAATTGGCGGACGGCCCATACATGGGCATTTGTCAATTAACATGGAGCGGAACACCCATGTTAGGCAACACAGATGCTTCCGCCCATTTAGAAAACAGGGTATAAATAGCATGCCCACTGGTTTACCACTTCATAACCAGCGGAGCAGCGTGTGGGGATAGACGGTGTCCATAGCGTCCTGTCATTGTGAGTATTCCATAGATCGACCTGAACAAGACCATCCTTCTGACATCTAAGTGAGTAAGAATGATTTATTAAAACCTGCATCATTCTTCCCAACAGATTGCAATAATAGCAACACCCCAGACGTTCTTTTTGCTCATGAAGCCCACAAGCAAGCTTCATAAGTATGACCAACAATAACTCTAAGTACCAAACATGTGTGTTCTATGTTGTATGTGTTGTGAGTCCTTTTCCTTCCACAGGCTTTAAAACAAGCATTCTGGTGAGGTTCCAGGTGACTGCACCTGCTTGAACTACCCGCTACAAGGGTAACCAATGTTTTCTCCCTTTTTGTCTTTCTACAGGTCATTGTACTTGTAGCAGACCGCTGTAGGCACACTTAGCCTATTTTTTGCCACTTTTCTGTATAATACACTTTTTATTTAAAAAAACGTGAGTAAGGTGGGGAGGTCGTGCCCCCGTCCTGAAGAAGGAGCTTGGCTCCGAAACATGTCGACAACGCACACCAGAGGTCCTGTTCCCTAATATAACAGCCCTGACCTCACACTGCACTTCTTTTTAATAATACCAGCCAGAGTTCAGAATAAATTTTTCCTTCAACTCATGCGCCAGGTATTTTTTAATTTTTCACCACATCCCACCACTCACTTAAACTAAATACACCCCACACACCTAACACCACACATAGTCATTACTACTAGTGCTCCCCCGTAGTCGTAGGTCGCAGCACGCCGCATCCCGATAGAGGGGTGCGAAGACCCCGATGATGAAGCATGACACCAAGGGGCCTTTTGGTGTGTGAGGGGTATTTTACAAAACACTGAGTGCTTCAACACTCGTTGATCACTCTCTTCCCTTCCAATTTTCTTGTTGGATTCTCTGTGTTTACCCAAGTACCCCCGTGGAGCAAGAATCCAGACTTTTCGCTCTACCTCCCTCTTTTGTTTTTGACTTACATCGCTATTAAGGCAGGAGGGAGGCGAGGCGAATCTTTCTATGACTTATAACATGGATTTCATATCTTGGAATGTTAACGGCCTTCGCTGTACAAGGAGACGCAGGTTGATTTTTAAGTATCTTGAGCAGTCAACGGCGAAAATATTCTTATTGCAGGAAACCCACTTGAGTTCTGGTGAGAGTAAGGAGGTCTTCGGGAAACTTAAATGGGTTGGAGCATTTTGTTGTTCCGAGCAGTCGACATCAAATAAGGGTGTAGCAATTTTAATCAAGACTGGCTCTGGGGGCATTGGAAGGTCATTTACATCAGACCAGTCAGGAAGATGGGTTCAAGCACAAGTAGACGTAAGTGGAAATGCCATGACTATTGTCTCTTACTATGGGCCAAATATAGATGACCCAGCCAGTCTGCAGAAGATACAGCTCAATTTAGCCGAAGTTCGCTCCCCTATGATTATAGGGGGTGATTTTAACATACTTCTTGATCCATCGATAGACCGCTCTAATTACCATCGGGTAGTCACCACTCCGAGATCCCGTCGTGCCATGACGAATATGATACATGATCTGGGCTTAATTGATTCTTGGAGAGCCAAGAATGTACTGGAGTCAGGTTTTAGATACTTCAGTAAAAAGCATGGGCACGCATCAAGACTGGACTACATTTTGATGGACAGAGTCTGTCTAGAGGCCCTGCAAGACATTAAAATCTTACCCAGTATTCTATCCGATCATGCCCCTATTTTCTTTTCAATTAATACGGGGAAAGCAAGGATTCCAACTAGCCGCAGATGGACCCTAAAAAGGACAGCTCTGAATGATCAGGATATAGTCACAGCGATTGGCGTCTCCTCTAATAATTATTATTTGGATAACACAGGGTCTGCCCCGTTTGCATTTGTTTGGGACGCCTATAAGGCTTATATTCGAGGTCAGTTTCTCAGTCTAACTAGCCTTAGTAATAAAAAAGAGGCGGCCAAATTTAGGACAATAGAAGAGAAAATCTCATCTTTGGAGGTGCAGAGACTAGATGTCCAAGATGATGCCTTGGCACAAGTCTTGGCTGAAATAGAATGCCTACGCCTAGAATATCGAGGTTTAATAGACCAAAAAGTTAAGGCTCAGTGGGCTGCATATTCGATGGAAAATTATGAGTTTGGAGAGAGGGCTGGTGCAGTATTGGCGGGGAAGATAAGAGCAGACCGGGTGAGAAACAATGTCAATAAGCTTATAATCGACGGCCAGGGAACTAGATCTTATAATCAGGAAGATATGGAAAAATGTTTTTTTTCCCTCTTTTCGAATTTATACCAAGAAGAGGCCTCCCCAGATTCCTCCACGACCCGACAGTGGTTGGAAAGCAAGGCTCTATCGGGCCTAACAGAGGATGGCCGCAATATGCTTAATAGCTGCTTTACCGAAGAAGAAATAAAACTATGTATAAAAAAAATTAAAAATAAGGCAGCAGGGCCAGACGCACTTCCCGGCGAAGTTTATAAAACGCTTCAGGATATGTTGGTACCAAAACTTTGTGAACTATTAAATTACATATATAGCCCTCAGGGTAGAATTCCGCCATCTTGGAAAGAGTCTGCCACTGTGTTAATTTTAAAACCAGGGAAGGATCCCCTTAGGGCTGACTCTTATAGACCAATCTCCCTGCTGAACGCAGATTATAAGATCTTTACTAGTGTTTTGGCAGGGAGATTGGCCAAACTGGTCCCGTGTTTGATCAATCCGGACCAGAAGGGTTTCATTCCGGGGAGATACATCCACGAGTTGACCTTACAGTTGATCGGTAATATTGATCTTGCCGTGGCGAGGTCGGAGCCTTTAGCGGTGGCAGCTTATGATGCGGCAAAGGCTTTCGACCGTGTCACCTGGGGTTTTCTCTGGGATGTTCTTACCATCATGGGGTTCGGAGAGACCTTTATTCAAACTATAAGAGGATGCTATGAGGGTGCTTCGGCAGCAATTTTACTAAATGGCTCTTTATCACCACGTTTTGATGTCAGGAGGGGTACAAGGCAGGGGTGCCCCATCTCACCCCTCTTGTTCGACCTCTATATCGAACCTTTGGCACAAGCATTGAGGCTAGACGACCAAATTACTCCTTTTAGAATAAAGGAATACTGCTGCCAGCTGGCATTATATGCAGACGATCTACTGGTTTATACTAGCAACCCAGTAGAGGTTTTTCCCCCAGAGTCGAGGAGATAATGGCAGACTATGGTCGATACTCCGGTTATTTAATCAACAAGACAAAAACTGAAATAATGTGCTGGGGTGTAGACCAGTGGGAGGAAGCAACAAGCAGCCAGTTCAGGTATTTAGGCATATTAATTACATCTGATCTTAATAATATAGTCAAAAAAAAATCTGAAAAAGGTGACTAAAGATATTGACCATCTATTTTCGAGATGGCAAAACCTTCCATTAACAATACATGGCCGCATTAATTTGGTCAAAATGGTCATTTTGCCCAAAATAACCTATCTATTTAACGCGATCCCCTTAACATTCCAGGATAAAATCTTAAGGAAGATCCAGGGGAAGATAGGTAGTTTTATCTGGGCAAATAAGAACGCCCGGATGTCCTGGAAAAAACTGAAAAGAAGACTGATAAAGGGGGGGGTTGGCACTCCCGGACATTGCGTGGTATGCTTTTACTTTCCAGCTAAAAAACGTCCGCACACTTTTAAGTAGTCCAGACAACTCTCATTGGGGGCAGATTTTGAATACAATGTTGGATCAGGAAGGGGGTGGCCCTGGTTTTTTATATAAGTTTGGTGCGCCAAGATTTTACAAGAAGGTTCGCCTAAAGGTATTGAAATCGGCCTTGATTCTTTGGAACAGAGGTAAGGGGTATTGGGGTATAAAATATTATTCAGATCTTGCCCCTATATGGGACTCCCCGGGTACTCCGCAATGTCCCAGGATAGCCTCTCTCTATCAGTCAGGAGTGCGGGAATACCAATCTGGTCAGACCTAATATCATCAGAGGGGGTACATCCTTGGGAGGTGTTGCGGTCTAGGATTGGGGACTCCTTTTCAAAATTTAAATATATTCAACTCTGTTCGTGGTATTCCTCTGAGAAAAATAACACTGGTGGAAACTGGGACATTGAGTTTGCACTTTCGGCCCCAACTCAGAGGAAGAAAGAAGTGGGTTTTTTGTATAGGAAGCTGGTTGAGGCAGAGGAAATTCGAGCTCCACCATTACATCAAGTTTGGAGACTTTGTCTTAGAGGCATCCTCAGCTGATCTATATAATTTCTCCCTTCAATATTTATATAGATTTGTTAAATCCGCTTCCCTTAAAAAGAATCACTATTATGTTATAAATAGGCTTTACTACACCCCTAAAAAAAAAACAAATCGCTAAATTTGTCAACCCACCCCCTGTATGCCCCAGATGTGACACGCCAGAGTCCGATGATATCCATGTCTTTTATGAGTTTCCTAGGATTGGCTCTTTTTGGGCCACCATTGAGAAGACACTGGAGAGTGTCTTCAAGATGAAACTTAGTTTTAATGTTGCAAGGGTCTTCTTTGGTCTGGACATTGATCTCTTAAATGGGCTAAGGGAGACACAGGTGGCTTTATTTTTCACGCTTATTCAAATTGCACGTAGGGAAATCTGTAAAGACTGGAAGGATGTCACCCCCCCCCCCTACACGAAAAAGGGGCTCAATCTGTACTTAGAACAGCACGCTTAGAAACCAGCACAGCACACAATAGGAATAGTGCAGTATGGCAACCTTTGATGGAATGGGCCAAGGAAATTAGGCTGGTAAGAAACCCTGAAATTGTCCAATGATTACACCTGGCCCCGGAATAAAGGGGTAGCCGGGTCGGCTCTGGGTACAGCAAGAACTTCAACCCGGGGCGCCCAGGATGGATAGCGGGTTGCGAGTGTTCATTTGTACGTGCCAAGGCGAGATGAGGACAAAAAAAATAAAGAACTCATCGTGCATTGGCACCAATGCCATCTGCTGGGGCACCCCCATGCACTGGGATAGCGAAAGTATTTAACAACAGAGACAGATGTCATCCTACGTGCGGTCTGGCAAACTGAGGACCCCAGGTTTGAGAACCATGTGATTCACCTTTTACCAGAGGCAGGTGCAGCAGATGCACCTAATTGGGGGGGTGGGGAGGGTCAAACAAAAAGTTAAAGTCTATGGGACTGTTTATGCTCGGTTACCGGACAAAACTGAAAGGAATATACAACAACGGCTCTAATTTTTTACCACCCCCGAGGCAGTGTGGGACTGGCTAGAGATTTGGGGTGATGGTCGGATCCTGGGGCCAACACCTGTGGCTCTGGAAATCCGACAGAGTTCACGAAGCTAGCGGGAGGCAGGGAGATGTAGGTGGCGAGGTGGTGGGTCCTCCAGATCTTCAAGTGGTGGTGCGGCAGCATGGCACGTTTGATTTGGGTCAGCAGCAATCAGAAAGGGAGGAAGCAAGAGCACTGGTGGAGGGGATGGCCTCAGACATGATGCTGTGGATGTGGTGGAGGAAACCCCAGAGCTGCGAGAGACCGGAGTTTCAATTTTGCTCCAGTGACACTGCTACTCCTCTGTATCGGTTAAATACTGTGTAGGCATCCCAGATTAGGGGTGTGCCATGGACTGTCTATGCGGGGCATGAAGCCTGGGAGTCCCTGTAGATCCCACTGAGGCAGACCTTTCAAATGGACAGCATGTTCTTAGGGAATATATTTAGATGTGAACGAATGGGTGGCACATGCAGAGTAAAATGGGAAGGGCTGCCTCTTTTTTCTCCCCTAGTTAGTTTATTAGGTTTTTTGTTCCTAGGTTTTGGGGAGACTGATAGTTCTAGTCGTGGATAATTGGAAAGAGGTGTTTTTTGGGTGAAAGTTCGGCTGGTGTTATTGTATGTGTTGGCTGTGCAGAAGTATGACTGGTGTGTTGAGGGTGTGTGATAAGGGCTGGGCTCGGGGGAAACAACTGTGTGTGCAGTCACTAGATGCATTTTACCCTCCCACCCCCCAGTATTATTGAGCCTGTGGATTGTTTGTAGGTTGCAAGGATTTTATAGGGGGTTGGGAGTTTATAATGGAGTAAGGAACGTTTGTCAGGATGGGTGTAGCAGGGCTTGGATGCTTGGGGAGGCATGTGTGGTCAGCTGTGATCTCCGGTGGGAGGGATCGGGTGTTCAGAGTTGGCTAGGATTTGTTATGCAGCAGCAGAGGAGCTGGATAGGGGGTGGGGAGGGTGTAACGAAGAAGACTACGTAGTGATATGGCTTCCCAATTTAAATTGGTGACGTGGAATATTTGTGGGCTCAACAACTTTGTTAAGCAGTATGGGATACAAACATACCTCAGTTGACAGGGAATATATATAGCTCTGTTTCAAGAGACTCGTCTGATGGAGAGCGAGGTTCAGAAGGTGCAAAAGATGTGGAGGGGGCAACTGTACTCAGCCATTCGGGTCAACCCTCACGTCCCCTTCCAGGTTCAGAGCTTTAAAGCTGATGTTGAGGGTAGATCCCTTTTACTGTACGGCCTATTGTACGAAAGGGAGGCTTGCCTGACGAATGTGTATGCACCCAATACAGATGACTGGGCCTTTTATCATCTTGACGCGGAGCATAAGATCCTTCCCTATGTTGGGACCCCCCCATTGTTGGCTGGGGATTTCAACTGTGTGCTTGATTGCCAATGAGCTAGACATTCCTTGAGACTCCGCAAGAAACCTAATATGGTTGCCATGCCGTGAGGTGTAATGGAGGGATGCACTGTTTGGATGTTTAGCGTCACTCATGTCTTGCTTTATGCGGATGACACTGGTTAATTTCACGCACCCAGAGCAGTCAGTCGGTGTGTTGCTGTGGATGATCACTGAATTCGGTCTGCAGATCAACAAGCAGAAAACAGTACTGTTCCCCGTGGATGCGCTGGCGTGTGCAATGTCAACTGTTCTCTGTGACGGAGCATAGATGGGAAAGGGACCACTCCGGTATCTAGGGATTCAGGCGACAAACACCTCGGAGGACCACTACCCCCTCAATAAGGAGCAGAGTTAAATTGGATATTGTAAAAAAAAATAAAAAATAGGCGCGGAGCTGGAGGGCCTGGGGCTGACGGACCTACAAATTATGTTACTTTGCAGGTCACTTGCAATACACAGCACATGGTACATGCAATGAAAAGAACCTCCTGGGAGAGAGGGGTGCTGCAGTGGATCTTCTGCACTGCCTCAAGAAGGGGGGGGGGGGGGAAAGAGGTATTCAAAGGGACTACCCTTTTATTGGCAGTGGCCTAGGAGCACACAGATGCACGGAAATCTAGCTCCTTATGCTAGCTTGCCACCGCTCAACTGGGTAAGTCCCTTTTGGGCTATTCAGTCCGTGATGGATATGTTGCAGTGCTTTGGGGGCTGGGGGAGGGGCTACACCACAGCTGGCATTCTATATCTTAATAGCACTTTCCTCACAATGAGGGAGGCAAACAATCTGTTTGAGCTCTAACCGGGCCAGATTTTGTAATATGCCATGGTGTCCTGCACATTCTGCAAGATCTGGACAGACTTTCCAGCTGAACATGTGGAGTCCCAGGCATTGCAAATACCCCTGGATCCAGGGTCCACTCAAGGGTTGATTTCTCGCATTTACACGGCTCTTAAGGGAAATCGTTGGACTGACATGACAGAGGTCCAGGCCAGATGGGCTGAGGACTTGAAAGTTAAGGCTGTGACTAGTAACACATGGTTCAAGCTTACTCAGTTTTATTACTTCTACCATGCCTATCTGACACCGCAGCACTTACTTGCTTGCCCTAGGAGTGGGTCAGTTCTCCATATGACATTGGACTGCAGTAGATTACAAGGATTCTTGGGAGATCGCACCTGTACCAGTGGAAACCTCAGTCAATAACTGACCACTGGTGGTGCTTCTGACACTTAAGCGTGGGACCAAGAGGAGTCATAGGCTCACCCTCCTGAGTCCGGTACTCACCGAGCAACGGGTAGCTATCCACTGGATGCAGACCAGTGCACTGACTGTTCAAAAAAGGATGGTGATCATGGATGAATGGGGTGTGAGAGGAGAGATGGCTGCGATCGGTACATACTGACGTCCATGCTGAACAAGATTTGGAACTCTGGGAGGACATGTTAGACAATTTTGAAGAGGAAGATCTGCTTGTGGATGGTTCTTCAACTACCTCCCAGAATCTTAAAACCAGAGGCATCCCCTGTGGAGGTTTAGGGAGCTGTATTACGAGCCGAATCTGGAAGGGAGCGTGTTAATGTGGGCGTCTCAGACTAGTGGCGCCAGCTTATTGGGGTCACTGTGATTGCTCCTTCTCCCCCTCCACCATTCATCTCTGATGCCCTCTTGTCCTCCTCTGGGTGATGCGGGTGGGGGTTTCACTAGATAAGTATTGGTATAGTTAACTGCTGCTGGTGCTCATTTTTGCATTGATTTTTAAGTTGTTTAAAGTTCAATGTTTACATGTTTGTTCAAGCTATTGGGCAATCTTCACAACTATTGAACAGATTTTTAAGCAGGGACGGATACTGTTCTACAAAAGTCGAATATACGGTCTTATTGAACAAAAACAGGTTTTAAAAAAGAGAAAAAAAAGGGCCAAACCAGTGTTCAAAGAACTCTGAATATTTACTGAAATCTGCCTTATTAAAATGACAAGGATGAAGAGGACGAGTTTTACGCAAGGAAAAAATATTGTGCGTATCAAATTAGGAAAGCAAAAAATGTGAACTTAAGCACCCACCATAGGCATGTCGGTTGGAGGCTTGAGTGGTAGAGAAAGCTATAATGGAATCACTAGGTCAACTGCTCCGAACAGCTTGAAAGTCCTGTTTTCACAGTCCAAATGTCAAATCAAGCTTTATTCGGTTTTTAAGTTTAAAACCATAAAAGCAGCAGAGAAAAAAAATACATGCATATATAAAGGCACAATAATTAATTGCAAGTTTAAAAAAGGGAAAATAAATTTGACTATTTAAAACAAACTAAAATCAATCTTGTGCAGAATAAAAGCGCATGGTACACAGGAACCCCCTTTCAACGGAATTTATAGTTCAATACTCTGGGGCCAGGATAAAAGTCAAACAAGTCACAGATACAAATAGGGCCATCTCCAGTTTTGGGCTGAGAGGATCTTAGATAGGGGACAATGTTCCTGTGTTTGAATTTAATTAAAATCAGGTCTCCCGGACAGTTTTTGGGCAACGTACCCAACCATCCCACCCTCCTGACGCTCACAATTCCGCCATCTAGGTCAGGTGGCAGCGGTCTATTGTTATTGAGCCAGAAGATGGCTTTGTTCAGCAGGTCCTGGTTTGTTTCAAATTTGCCCTGTCTAAGCTCTGGCACCCCAGAGAGAACAGTCACATAGGGGGCAGCTTCAGGGGGTAGGTTAATTCGATGCCTTCTTTCATGAGGAATCCTAGGTGCTATTAAAGAGACATAAGTCGGTTTAGAAGTTATGTTACAACTTTTTGGGATGGGTTTGCTAGTAGAGGAATTAATTGGTTGTGCTTTTCTGTGTTCTGTAGACTTAGGTTTCTCATGGTTGGTGGAGGGCGTATAACATAAAGGAAAAGCAGTGTTTACAATTGATGGATTAATCCTTTGTACTATTTTTTCCACGCTGGATAACCTTTCTCCCAGATCCTGAATTTTTGTGACCAGGGGTGATAGGGCCGCGTTCAGCAATCGTTCAATGTGGGCCAGTAGGGTCGATTGAAAGGGGGAAACAGAGTCATTTGATGTGGCCCCCACCTTCTGTGGCGTTGAGACAGTTGAAATAGCGGGGGGTGATGAGGGACTACAGGACATTTGATCAACATTAGCTGGGATCTCCTCAATGTTCCTTTTGGTGATTAGGGCCTGGGGCAGCGTGTTGGCTTGAGTGGCAATCATTTCAGGCACTAAAGGTGGTTCCTGGGGAGTGCGGTTTGTAAGGTCAGTATTTCTGCCAGATGTGGGCGGAGTTGATATGTTAGGGGCATAGTTTGTGCCACACAGGGCGTTCAGGTCCTCCCAGATAGACATATTGTTAGGACTGCAAGAGCTCCAGAATAGACACTGAACGGGTCAGGGACAAATGACAATTGGAAGCAAATGGGTTAGTTGTTTTCTGTACCTGCTTCTGTGATGGGGCCAATTGGGGGGGCCCGTCCCGTCCTCCTCAGGTCCTCTGAGAGCCACAGAGGGCCCGCCCTTGTCCCGGGCTTCTCCCGGCGCTGTCCGCGCGCGTCCCGCGATGCGGGATAAGCTCCTCTGCTTTCAAGCGCCTCCGGGCGCAGGCGGTGGCGTCAGAGGTGCGTCGTGACCCCAGGGGCACCTGGGAGTTGTGGTCCTTGGCCGTTTCCCTCACGGCGGCGGAAAGGACTGCGGGAGCCAAGCCGCTGCCCTCGCGGTAAGGAATGTGCGCTGCAAACCGTTGCCCTCACGGTAGGTGTTCTAATCTGTTAAACCCCCCACAAGGCACTAGTCGCTCCCCCGCTTACAAGCGCCTCCGGGCGCAGGCGGTGGCGTCAGAGGTGCGTCGTGACCCCAGGGGCACCTGGGAGTTGTGGTCCTTGGCCGTTTCCCTCACGGCGGCGGAAAGGACTGCGGGAGCCAAGCCGCTGCCCTCGCGGTAAGGAATGTGCGCTGCAAACCGTTGCCCTCACGGTAGGTGTTCTAATCTGTTAAACCCCCCACAAGGCACTAGTCGCTCCCCCGCTTACAAGCGCCTCCGGGCGCAGGCGGTGGCGTCAGAGGTGCGTCGTGACCCCAGGGGCACCTGGGAGTTGTGGTCCTTGGCCGTTTCCCTCACGGCGGCGGAAAGGACTGCGGGAGCCAAGCCGCTGCCCTCGCGGTAAGGAATGTGCGGTGCAAACCGTTGCCCTCACGGTAGGTGTTCTAATCTGTTAAACCCCACAGTCACTTGGAGCTCTGGTCATATCGGTCCTGCAGGTAAGAGTCAGTTACTTATTGTAGCTTCCACTGCTGAATGAGAAGTGTTGGACCTGGCCCTTTTTGCAGGGTTATCCCCACCGTTTTTGTCGTATTCCTTCTATCTTTACTGACAGGTCTTTGTTTGGTTTAGGACTCTGGGCACTTTACTACTGCTGACCAGTGCTAAAGTGCATATGCTCTCGGTCTAAATTGCATTGCTGATTGGTTTATCTACAATTGGCATATCTGATTTACTAGTAAGTCCCTAGTTGAATCCACCAGGTGTGCCCAGGGCCTGTACATCAAATTCTACTAGTGGGCCTGCAGCACTGACAGTGCCACCCGCGCGCAGCCCTTTAAACATGGCTCAGACCTGCTACTGCAGTCATAGTTTTTTAAACTGCTATTTTGACCTGGCAAATGCCTCCACTTGCCAGACCCAACCCTTCCCTTTTGGTACACGTAAAACACCCCAAAAGGTAGGCCCAAGGCAGCCCCATGGGCAGGGTGCAGTGTTTTTAAAAAGGTAAGACATTAACTGGTGTGTTTTATATGTCCCAATAGTGAAATACTGCCAAATCCGTTTCTCACTATTGCAAGGACAATCTCAAACATGTTGATTACCTTGAAATATCTTTTAAGTATAATTGCGCATTTGGAGCGGTTTGAGATTTGGAGTCTCTGATCTCGCAATTTAAAAGTACAACTATTGGTGAAGTTGGCACATTACTGTGTTGTCCGGCAACTCAACTCTCTTGCGGCCTGCATCGTCTTTGAAGCACCTCAGGTACTTTGTGCTAAAACACCTGCATCCCTTGATTTTTACTGATTAAGACTTACTGAACCTTTGAAAAGTGATATCTTTACTTGTGCATGGTTTTTTTTTGGTCTGGTTTTATTCAGATGGTGTGGACTCATGTTGTAGTGTTTTAACTGTGTTACTGTATGTATGTACAAATGCTTTACACATTGCCTCTGACATAAGCCTGACGGCTCGTGCGAACCTACCAATGGGGCGATCAGGGGGTTATCTGAGTTGTGTGATCCCCTTACACTAACTAGAGAGAGACTACCTACTTGGACAGAGTGTAAACCGACTGTCAACTAGAGACCCCATTTCTAACAGGAAGTCACTACTCATGACGGTGAAGCATCTTGATAGCCCCATCCTAATTCTTCTACCCATCACTAGTGAGGCTTGTGAGAAACTGTATGGCTCGCTGGTACAAAAGGTTATTTGGGCAGATAATTCTACACAGTAACGGTTAGTCAGCATTACCGCGTAGATGCTATTGGAGAAACGTATTCAATAAATTGTGCTGTTTTATCAAACAGAGAAAATTACTATGAGCGTTTGAAATTAGATCCTCCTATTTACGCCCACATTGGGTCGTAATCACAAAACAGTTACTCAACTTTAGCACAAATTGCAATGAAGTAATCTGGGGCGTGTTGATAGTTAAATTGTTGTAAATGAAAGCTACGTAGTCCATATACTTTCTTGATGCTCCTTTATTCAGGTAAGATGGTAAGTTAGTTATATAAAGGGGAAACCCCACCAGGAGTGACCTCCTGCCACTCAGCCCACATTCAACTGCCAGACATCCACACAGAACATTCTAACAGGCTCTTGCATCACACATTCTATGCTGGGCAGCAGGGACAAGTATAACATACATTTTCTAGTGTAAACTTTTAAAGAATAATAGTATTTTCAGAAATTTAAACGTACCAGTATAAAGGCCTAGATACATGACCAACCCACTAAGCAAGGCATGTAAATCTGCTCTAACATTCATACCTTTTAGATCAGAAGCTGAATGCTAATCTTACAAAACTGAAGTAATACAATCCACCTGTGACATTAAGAGCTCACAAAGAAATCAGCATTATCAGTTGAACTCTGAGAAAAAAATAACAGGCTAAAAATATTGGACACTGTAGTAGTTCTCTAGATTAGATGCAATATAATTAACTTGTGTCCTGGATTTTATTTTCTGAAAGAGACTGTTCTGATTTGAGTGTCAAGTAAAATAAAAAACAGGGTGGCTTAGCGGGCGATCATGGAGGACGTGGCTTGCTAGAGCTCCCGCCGGCCCGATACTTATCCTGTGATTTCTCCTGGCCCCCGGACCCGAATTGTGCACCACATCTGGGGCAACGGTGGCGGACGGCGCAGGGAGTCATCCGGTGCTGACAAGGACGCGCTGAGACCTCTCTCGGCGGTGGGGCGGCTTGGAGCAGTGGGCGGCCTAGTGCCGGTTGAGCAAGCCGGGGCCTCAATTTTGGCACATCCGGACTGGAGGTCTCGATCCGGGGCCTGCGGCGCTACCCTTTGGCCACAATCCTGGGCTGCTGGCTGCCGGCGACCTGCTGCGGGACCCCCCTGCCTCTTCTCGCCACATCAGCGGTGGGGGCTGGTGCCTGGGGGGGCCTCGGAAGACCTGCGGCCTACCTGGCCTTGGTGGGGCCGGGACCTCGAGTTTGGTAGTCCCCGCCCGGAGTTGTCGGCCCTGATCCTTCGGCCGGGTGAGAGCCCCCGGGGGCTGGGGTGTCGGTCGGGCACCTGGCCCGGATGCTTGCCCTTCCCTGCTCCTGCGGCCTACCTAGCCTTGGTGGAGCCGGGACCTCGAGTCTGGTGGTCCCCGCCCGGAGTCACCGGCCCAGCTCCATTGACCGGTGCCAAGAGGGACGTGCAGTGCCCTTTCTTGAGGTGAGGCAGTTTGGAGCGGTGGACGACCTGGGGCCGGTTGACCGGGCCGGGGCCTCACTTTAGGCGGGCCCGGACCGGTGGACTTGATCCGGGGCCTGAGGCGCTGCTCTTTGGCCGTGATCCGGGGCTGCCTGCTGCCGGCGACCAGCTGCGGAATCCCCTGCCTTTCCTCGCCATATCTGCGGTGGGGGCCGGTGCCTGGGGGGGCCTCGGAAGACCTGCGGCCTGCCTGGCCTTGGTGGAGCCGGGACCTCGAGTTTGGTGGTCCCCGCCCGGAGTCGCCGGCCCAGATCCTTCGGCCGAGTGGGAGCCCCCGGGGGCTGGGGTGTCAGTCGGGCGCCTGGCCCGGATACTTGCCCTTCCCTGCCCCTGTGGTCGCCGGGGCGGCGGCCGGAGGACTCGTGGACTGGGCTAGAGTGGCCCATATCTGCGCCGTGCCAGTGGGCGCGGGGACGACCTACTACGCCCTTGTGAGGCGGCGTTTTCCTGGGGGCCTGCCCGATCTGTGGGCCGGTGGCGTGAGGATCCCGTGTGGCCTGGTGTGCTCTAGACGCCCCGGCCGAGGCCTGGTTGGTGGACTATCGTGAGGTGCGGCCTCGCTACAGGTGCGTGATACTGATCTGCCATCTCTGCGGCCGCCATGACTCGGGGCTCGGCCGCCACTAAGACTGGACCCATTGATAAGTTCACCGGCCCTGGTGGAGGAGCTGGTGCGGCTGGCGGGGGCCAAAATGCTGGACCAGACAACGCGGCATTGCTGACAGCCATTACACAGTCCCGCGACATGCTGGATGCGAAGATTGGCGCGGTGGGTGCCGACGTGATGCTGCTGCGGCAAGATCTTCGTAATGCGGTCGCCCGCATTACTGAAACCGAGACCAGGGTCACAGCAGTGGAGGGAGATGTTGGTGCCCTTAAGAAGAAGATTGCCGACATGGAACAGACTCAGCGGGGCCTGGTGCTCCGTGTGGAAGATGCCGAGGGGCGGGCGAGGCGGAACAACCTGCGCTTTGTTGGCTTTCCGGAAGACTGCGAGAATGGGCCCATGGACGTTTTTCTGTCCCGGTGGCTGGAGAGCTGGCTACCCCCGGACTCCCTGTCGCGATGCTTCGTGGTGGAGCGTGCTCACCGCGCCTTGACACAGAAGCCGCCGGCCGGGGAGCGGCCTCGCCCGATCATCGCCAGGCTCCTCAACTTCCACGACAAGGACGTCATTCTCCGGGAGGCTCGGCTTAAGGACACCCTGCTCTATGACAATAATAAAATTATGATATTCCCGGACTATACCAAACTGGTCCACCAGCAGAGGCACTCCTTCCTGGAAGCCAAGGCCAAGCTGCGTGGCTTGAAAATCCAATACTCACTGCTCTACCCGGCCCGCCTCCGTGTGATCTTCAACTCCAAGACCCTCTTCTTCGATACGCCGGAGGCCGTCTTCAACTGGACCGATGAGACGGTCAGAATTCGACCTCATGTCCAACCAGGGCTGCACTCTGGGTCGTCGCGTGGCTCGTCTCAGGACCGGGGCAACCCGTCAGGCAGAGGGAAACGTCACCGCAAGTCCCGCTCCCGGCGGAGGTCCCTGTCCCGGGACCCTCTTTTGGGGGACACACAGCCCGATACGGATCAATCTGAACAAGGCTCCTGATCACCATTCACAGAGACTATCTGCTGGTTGCCTTTCCTATGTCAAAGTATATGTTGCGGATGCTGAGCTGTGGTCGGTGGGACAGACATTGGCTGGTGCAGTATTGACTTCTTTTTGGCGAATACCGGGGCCATCCTGGTCTGGTACTTTTCTATGGTGCTTTGTTTATGACTCGACTGTATGTTTGTTGGGGTTCGGGGCCTGTACTATGGGCTGCCTCCTCCTGTTGGGACTGGGGGGTGGTTCAGGGAGTGTGTCTGGTTAGTTCGGGGGGGAACTAGTTGGGATCCCTTGGTATGGCTGGCTTTGGGCGCTGTGTTTTGGGCCTGAAGTACCGTATACCGCGACAGATACTTCATTGTTCATTGAGGTATGGGGGTGGGGGTGGGGGGTCTTGGGGTGTTTGGTTGCTTGTGGGTTGGGCCGGGGTTAGTGGGGTTTAGGGCTGTGTTCTGGGGGGTGCACGTGTTTCTTATGATGTTGGCAAACGGGGTGTTGTGGGCCGGGGTCGGGTACTGGGGTGGACGGGAACTGGCTCATCGTGACAATGGCTGAAGCTCCACGGCTTGTGTCTCCTGGCACTTCCATGCGTGTACTGAGCTGGAACGTCCGGGGGCTCCTAGACAAGATCAAACGGGGGGCTGTGCTTCGCTGGGCGAAAAGGGACTTGGCAGATGTGCTCTTTCTTCAGGAAACACACATGTTGGGTACTAAGGCACTGAGTCTGCAGAGGTTTGGCTTCCACCAGGTGTTTCATGCTGGCTTCACTAGGGGGGTCGAGGGGCGTGGCCATTCTTGTTCACAGACGGCTGGCTTATACTCATGAGCGTCAATGGCTTGATCCTCAGGGCCGGTTTGTGTTTGTGCAGGGTAGGGTTGGTGTGGAGCCTGTGGTGTTCGGTTGTGTGTATGCCCCTCCCCCGCTGCAGTGGGCCCTTGCGGAGCGACTGTTTGCCTTATGGGCCGAGCTTCCCCGTTCCCTGGCTGTGATTGGAGGCGACTGGAATGATGTAGTGGACATGACCTTAGACAGAGGGGACGAGGGGCCGAGGCTGTAGCCTCCCCTACTCGGCTGAGTGCCATGATTGATGGTCTTGGATGGGTGGATGTGTGGAGACATTTGCATGCGGGGAGGCAGGAATACACGTATGTCTCTGCTGTGCATGGCTCTCTCTCGCGCCTCGATTGTGTGTTTGTACCGGGGGCCTTCCTTGACAGGGTGCAGGGGGCGGCGATCCGGCCTCGCGGGCTCTCGGACCACTCCCCTGTGGCGGTGCAGATAGATCTCTGTAAGGCGCGCCAGCCGTTTCGGTGGCGGATGTCTACGTGGCACCTGCAGCGACCAGATTACTCCCAGCATCTGCGCGGTGCAATCGCCCACTACTGGCAGGACAACCTTACGGTGGGGATGGATGCAATCACAGTGTGGGAGGCCATGAAGCCCGCCTTGAGGGGTGTGGATATAGCCTGGTGCGCAACGGCTCGTCGGACTCGCCAAAACAGTATTACTGCTGCCGCGGTGCAGGTGGAGGCGCTGGAGGCGCGGCACAGGGCGGCGGCCGATGATGTGACACTGCGGCTGCTTTTACAGGCGCAACAGTCTTACTCCTCGGTCTTATTAGATGAGGCACGCCAGGCGTGGCTGGCTACGCGTAGTAGGGTATATCAGTGGGGTGACAAGTCTTGCACCATGCTCCATAGGCTTTGTCAGCAGACTTTGCAGCCAATCACCTTGCCGGGGCTTGTTGACGACGCAGGAGTGGCGATTACAGACCCCGTGATCCTTGCGGCGAGCTTTGCGCGCCATTATGAACATCAGTATGCCCCCCGGGAGAGCCTTTCCTCTGATGGCATTGAGGAATACCTCGCAGCGGTCCATCCGCGGGCGGTCTCCGATGATGTGCGTGACGCTCTGGAGCTCCCCCTGACGGCGGAGGAATTAGGCGACGCACTGGGTCAACTAAACGCGGGTAAGGCACCGGGGCCGAGCGGGTTCCCCAGCGAATTCTATCGGAAATTCCACCTGCAGCTTGGGCCACATTACAGGCGGGCGTTGGAACTGGCGCGGGAGCGTGGCACCCTCCCCCCAGACTGGCGACATGCCGAAATTGTGGTCTTTCAAAAGCCGGGCAGACCCCCCCGAGCGCCATGAGTCGTACCGTCCCATCTCCCTTATTAATTTTGAAGCCAAGCTCCTGGCCAAGGCGCTTGCAAACCGCCTCTTCCCGCATATCTCAACCCTTGTCCACCCGGATCAGGCGGGCTTTATGCCACACCGGGCGACGCGGCACAACATTCGGCGGGCCCAGGCCGCGCTGGACGCGATCGGAAGCACCGGGGATCAAGCGGCGCTGTTGTTGGCAGACATTGATAGCGCCTTTGACTCGGTCAGCTGGACCTATCTCTTCGCCCTCCTACCACTACTGAACTTGGGACCGGTTTTTGTCTCCTATGTAAAACTGCTCTATACGGATGTCACCGCTTCGGTACGTGTTTCTGGGGCGGTCTCCACGCGGTTTCCTGTGGCCAGGGGCACCCGACAGGGATGTCCCCTCTCCCCGTACCTCTTCGCGCTGGCTATGGAACCTATGGCCGCCCGGGTGCGCCAGGACGCGCTTTATCGGGGCTTTGTATGGGGGGCGGACCACACGGACCGCGTTGCCTTATATGCGGATGATGTGCTCTTCTTTATGACTGATTTGCATCGTACGGGCCCTCGCGTTCTTGAGATCATGCATGAGTTTGGTCTGGCGTCAGGGCTTTTTCTTAACCCACACAAGTCGACCCTGTGGGTGCTGGGGAGTGACACGGTGCACTGCCCATGGGCTGCGTCCCTTCGGGTGGTGGTTGAGGGCATGAAATACTTGGGCGTCTTCCTCTCGGCCTCGGCCGCGGTGGCGTGGGATCGGAACATTCGGCCGGTGTGGGATAGGGTCCAGATGGACGTTAAGGCCTGGACACGTATGCCCCTTAACATCTATGGTCGGTCGGCAATTTTTAAGATGGTCGCCCTGCCTCGGCTCCTCTACCAACTGCAGAATCATCCCTATAGAATCGACCCACAATGGTTCCGGAGTGTCAACTCGGTGCTGGGTAGGTTTTTGTGGGCCGGGGGCGCCTCTCGGGTCGCGCTACGTACCTGCTTTCTCTCTACATACTGTGGCGGCTTGGCGTCCACGGACCTCCTGTCTTATTACCAGGCCTCCCACCTCCTCGTGCTCAATGAGTGGTGGTATGGGGACCGTAGTGATCCGGCTTATGCTCTGGAGCACTCGTTGATGGGCGGTGCCACGCTCCACACATTGCTGTACTCGGCCAGACGGAGGAGGGTATTGCCGAGGGTCACTCAGGTGGTCTTTGCGGTCTGGCGGCAAGCTTTGCATCGTGTGGGGTGGTGGGGCAGACTGACGGCTGAGACGCCGTTGTGGCGTAATGGCCTGCTCCCGGCGCTGGCTTCCCTATCCGGGTTTGGCGGTTGGGACGCGATCGGGATTTCGTCCCTTGGTCACGTTCTCTCTGGTACTACGCTTAAGTCCTTTCAGGACCTTAGCTCTGAATTCAATATGCCTAAGTCCCAATTCTTCCGGTACCTCCAGTTCCGCCATGCCCTTGGCCCGAGTCTGGTGGGCTTGGAGCAACTCCCCGATTTCAGTCCCATCGAGGCTAAACTATTTATGGGTGACCTAGGCGACAAAAAGGTCTCTCAGATATATCGCTCCTTGGTTACACACTGTTCCCCCTCCCTCTCGTCGTTGAAGGCCTCCTGGGAGATTGATATTGGCCCCTTGGATGATGATGACTGGCGCGAGGCCCTTGAATCCCCCCGGGGAGCTGCTATAGCTGTCCGTCTTAGATTTATTCAGTTCAAATACCTCCACAGGGCCTACTATACTAGGGAACGGCTGTGGCGGGCGGGCCTTATAGCCGCCCCGGAGTGTCTGAGGTGCGGTGATGAGAGAGGGACGCTTCTCCATACTGTGTGGTCCTGCGGGAGGCTGACCAGATTCTGGGCGGGGGTTTGGGACTGTCTTTCGGAGGTGCTGGGGTGGGACATGCCCCGTACCCCTAGGCTGGGTCTCCTTCATATCCTGGAAAATGTTGGGGGTAACGCTTACAAACGTCACTTGCTGCTTTTGGGACTGGTGGTGGCCAAGCGGGATCTGGCCCAAGCCTGGAAAAGCGTTCGTGCCCCCCCGCTTGGTGCATGGAAAGCGGGACTGGACTTCCTTATGGGCCTGGAATTACCTGTTTTTGAGGCCAGAGGGTGTCCCCGGAAACACTACAAAATTTGGAAAAGATGGGCGGACTACAGGGGTCTGCACCTCGACCCCCCCGCTGATCTTGATGATGTGTTGGCTCTGGATGTGGACCCCGTACCTTAGACTGTTGGCTGACTCCACCTTTGTTTTTCATCTTATGTTGCTACGCTGTGAACACGTCCACTGGGTTCGGTTGGGATAAGGGGTGGGTAGTAGGGGGGGTGTTGCAGGGCGCTGTTGGGGTTGGGTGGTCTGGGAGGGGATTGGGGTATGTTTTCTATAACTCTGGGTTCACTGCTATGCCTTTTTCAGTGTCTGTCGTTGACAGTCTCCTCCTGACTGTGGAGGGCTGTATTGATTCATGCATGAACTCTTAATAAATACGGTTTTGGAAAATAAAAAACAGACCCATTTTAGGTTTTTGCACACCCATGAACCCTCTACGTTAACTTGTGTTTTTGAATTGCTTTTGTAACCGAATGCTCCTCTACCAAATTAAAGACTTTCTGGGACCAAATAGGTTAAGAAACAGACCGAAACTGTAAGTACTATACAAACAAGCCTTTGCATAGTCAATAGGTCTAGCCTTTGGGACCTTTTAAGAATTCGGCGTGAGGCACATCATCCAGGGTGCTACTTCATCTACTGTTCTCATTCAGCCTTGAACAATGCCCTGTATGTGAAACACCATTTGGAACTCGTAAGCAATGCATTGAAGCAACACATTTTTCAAGTGTTTACATGTCTTACAAGGGATGGATATAAATACAATAAAATAGCACGTTTTAAGACGCACAGGCCATTCACTGTGTGCATTAAGGGAACAGAGACATAAAACAAGGACAAGACATAAAACAAGGACAAGATGTGATCTACTGCCCAGGTTGAACGCCAAGAACAAATTCTATGCAAAAATAATATAATATTCAGCATCGAAAAGCCTTGATATCGGTCGGTACATAGTGTTGAGACATTAATTCTCACAGGCATACAAATAAGTTGTTAAACGAGTATCGCTACAGAAGTACCATCTGTATTTTCTAATATTCCATTCAGTTACATGAATATGAAAAGTGCCCTGAAGCAACTATTACGTGCCGCTATATTAACAACAAAAACTGTCTAACACACGGTAATAATGCATCTATGTTTCGCTGATTATGATACAGGAGGTCCAACATCAGGAAATTAAGTATTTCACGATCCATGTCTCAGTGCGCTTTTAAAAATTAAAAAGAAAAAAAAATGAACCTGGCACCAATGCATGTTAGTCACACTCTTATCTAAGGGTATTATGCCATCTTCTGGAAATACTCTGCAAAACAAAAACAGGACACTAGTTTCAAGTGGGCTTCAAGTTTGCACTACCAGCCGCTGCAGGACATAAGTTGTGCTGTTTTATATAGTGCACTATTCACACGTGTGGGTATGCAGGCGCTTGCTGGACATACACAGGCAAGAACAGTAATGTGTGAAATTGATATCCGACCTTGGCCGGAGGGATGGACGGACGTGCCGTTTATGTGCACGAAACTTCATTGTGTAGGAATGCATGCATGGATGTGCTGTTTACAAGCACAAACCTTCAGTGTGTATGAAGGTATGTGTTGGTTACACGTGCAAACCTGGCCGAAAGGCAGCACAAAGGCAGAAGATCACTGCACAAGTGCAAAGACCCTCTCAATATGTGACTTGAAGACGTAGCTGGTTTGTGGACGATGCTGTGATTTTAAAGAAGTGAGTCAATGTTGACAGAATCAAATAACCCTTAAAGCGGCCGCTTCCTTGCCAATGATCATATTGAGAGTCAAAAAGGTGGGCTCGGCGTTGCGGATTGTAAAAAAAAAAAAAAAAGCCACCCAAAGAACAGTCCAGTAGGGTGGAGCAGTGTTGAGCGCTTGTCATACATTGTTGGTAAAATGTACACACTATAGCATGTGGACTTGAAAGCAGTGTGATGCCTCCCAGTATTTACCAGTGTGCCTCCGGCCTGTCCAAAATGTGAGAATTTCACACTATGCCACCATCTTCTGCTTTATGCTCAGACTGGAAGGCAGGGCTATTAAAAACTAGAAGAAGGAAGTTAAGCACAAATGAGGGAAAGGTCAACACTTGTAAGTATTTGGCCATGCAGCACATTATCCTCGAAGACTTACTTTTACACAGATGTTCAAAAGATCATTTCCACCTCTGTCAACCCTTCTGATCCTCAGCTAAAGGAGTGCATGATAAGAGAACACATTTGTGGTAGTCGCACCCAATGTTCCCTCTAATTTTTTTTTTATCTGCGTGTGGCAGTGCAAGATCTCTGTGCGCTGCAGTCAAGGCTTTGTTCATCAAGTAAGTAAATATGCTTGAGAGTGCTGAGCTCTGCAATATACATCTGGGGTAATTACCACTCCAAACTTGAGAACAGGACTCAGAAGGTTGTACAATTATAAACTTTTATTGGGCAGCAGCATTGATCTAAGCTGTCAAAATAATGAAACTACTGTTATAAAGCCAGAACTCCAGGTGGCTCCCATCCAGGATCATTCTTGAACAAAAGAAGGGCTGGTGACCCTCTAAATGAAGCTTTTGTTTTAGGCCTAACTGGAATTTTAAATGAGAAGGGCTCTTCACCGTCTGCAGGTTCCTGCTCCGAAGGGAAAGCAGACAACCCTGAGAAGTGGAGCATGCAAGACCTCCAGTAGGTGTTGTCCGCACATCGTGGAGATAGGAGATCAGTGTGGATGTTTGCGCGTCTCCTATTGATTCTTTCATTAAAAAACATTTTTTAATCATTTAATACACAAAAAACACCACATCTCGCACCCAGAAAAGGGAGAGGAGGAGGGACAAGTGGGGTGGCGTGGGACAAAGGAAACACAGACAAAAGGTAGCGCTCAGATATAGGAGCAGATCGTAGATGTGCGTAATGAGAACAAGGTTGGCCAAGCAAGAAACATGGTGGAGCCACTCAATCCAACAAAAAAAAAAAAGGGTGTGTCAAACAAACAATAAATAAATCCAACAGTAAGGGCAAATGTAAGCGACAGGTGCCACAAAAGTGAAAACACACCTGAAGGTGGGACAAAGACCAGCGTTTCACCAATAAAAAGAAAGCAATTTAGAAAGACACACGAAACAAATGGAAAGGGGTGGGCGAGGTCAAAGGCCACAAAAGCATTACAGCATGCCTCACCGAGCAGCGCATGTGTGCTGCCACTAGGCTAAAACTAAAAAAAGGAGGTACTTCTAAGTCACACGTGTTAGAGCAGAGAAGTTAGTACGTCAATAATTCCTGACAATCATTCTCTAAATATGTTCCTAAACGTACTTGTACCTTGGCCTGCTCTCAAAGGCAAATAACAAGAACAAAAGTATTGGTAGTGGCCTTAGGCTAAGTGTGTAGTAATTAAAACTATGGTTATTAAGAACATCGATGCGAGTTTACAAAAAAGAATGCATATGCTGTTCTACAAACTCAGCATACAAGACTAAATCCCAGAGCAAACGACTCCGTACACCTAAATACAAATGAAGAAAGGTGCTGGGACAGATTTTTTTATTGCAATTTAGAGAAAAATAGTATCTATCACAGAATGAACGTAGGCTATACGGTCAAGTGATTCCGATGGGATGGGCTGATGCAGGGCCTTCCATGGGAAGGAGGCTTTGCCAACTGCGTACCCATCTACACAGACGATATGTTCCTTTTCTACATACGCCAGATAGGCAGGTCAGTGACTGATGGAATCTTAAAAACTTATATGGCAAGCAGTCAGGGCTCATAGTCAGTTGAGTAAATCTATCATAATACCAGTACATAGTCCGCCCTTGGCTACCGACTGGCAATCGAGATTGGGAGTCCTGACAATTTCAAATATTTATGCATTGCTGTTGAGAACACAATGTGACAACACTCATGGTACACCTTACAAATTATATACAAGGATGGGTGGGACAAGCCTCCCCTCAATCATTGCAGAGTATCCTTCGATAAATGCAAGCAGAGGTGTACAATGGTGGTCAGGGGATAGCCGATTTACCGCTTTCCTGCTAGGCAGCCCAACTTGTTACTTGTAATGGTTGCCATTTTTTAGGCAGTTTGTCCCCGCTCTCAGTTTGTAGATGGACCTATTCAAAAGAAACCAACCTGTTAGGGTTCCTATACCCCTCATATATCTCAGATACATCCCTCAGATCACTAGATTAAGCTTAGATTGCTGGTGCAAAGCACTGGTATTAATAGGATGGAACAGTAAGATCACATGAGAAACTCCACTTGGACAAAGAACATAGCTAGCAAATCCCGCACAGATGTCTGGATTCCAAGTATAAGATTACTTCAGGATATCTAAACACGGAGAAACTATTAAGTAAATGGAGGATCTGAATATGTGATTGTCTTTGCATAACTCTAGGTTCTACAAACATTTGTGGTTCAGGCGTGCATACCTTGGAGCCATGCTGAACAGCCCCCTTTTCCAAATTTGAACTGCTTAGAAGCAAAACTGACCATGAACCATTAGATAAGAATGGGGACTCCTATAAAAAAAAGCACATCTACTGATAAATGTTCAAGTGACCCTAGCAAGACTTTACTGACTGGGAGCAAGATTAACGGCCCCAAGACGATGAAGACTGGAGAGAATCAAGATGGCTCCCAGAGTAGCAACAATATCAGCCCACTTGTGCCTCATGTACTCCATCTGCCTTCATATGACCTATCACACTCCAGAAAGGTTGCAAGAACACATTTCGCTGTTTAAGGAGACATGTAGAGACTGGGAGATTAATGCACGTTATATGGAGTTCCACAAAAATCCAAGAATACGGATTTAAATTCCAGAGTGCACCGATGGCGGTGGTTGAGTGACCTAGCTCTTGCAAACCATGGCCCATTTTAGAGTACTTTCTTAACTTTTATTGCTGTGACTAAACGTTTTTTAAAGTATTTTATACCCACAATCATTGTTTATGTTGCATTTACTTGATTTTTCCTTTTACTTCTGGTCTATAGATGACACACTGAGGCTCAAAAACCGAATACACAGTTTTGAAGGGCAATTGCATACTCTCTGCAGTACACTCGAAGCTTCTTAGTACATTAGCAACAGAATGTAGAGCAGACAAAACAAAGAACACCTTGACTGTAAAGAATCAACTTAACAATGCACAAGCTTTATAACATGCTTTATAACATTAAGCAATCACAAGCATATGAACAATTCTTAGGTTCTGGTTAAATCCTTATGTCCATACTGAGAAATGCTGAAATTCAAATCCAAAACATAGGATAAAGAACAATGCCCTTTCTGGAATGGCAAGGTTAGAACTTAAGAAGGCTTGCCCTCAAAAAGTGGGTTTGAGTCTTTAAAATAAAAAGGCAAAAGTCAATAACTTCACAAACGGGATTTTAAGACTAAACGTTGCATTAGCGCAGTCATTAGGAGGGTACTTAATGTAGTGCAAGTAAGGCACATCTGAGTTGTGGCTGTCTGTAAGTTGCTAATTGGGGGAAGTGTGTAGGGTTTGGGTATGTGGTACTCAGAATCAGGCCCTGGCTTACTATACAATGAAAATGATGCTGAAAGTTAATAACGAACTCAAAAAGAAATATAAGTCAACATGTTTGACAAGTATGGGGTCAACATGTTTGACACAATGGGGTGTGAAAGTCCTACCTATTGTTTTCTTGATGCAGTCTTGTGATTATCTTTGTTTTACCTTCCCAAAATGCACCTTCCAAGTCACTATTTGCTCCCTTATGCACCTTCCAGCTTCCGCAAAAACAAGTTTGGTCATAGGTTTTACATTGTAGGCGATTTTGACTTTCCAGGCTCCCAACAGGGATAAACAAGGTAGCCCCTATGAAAATAACAACAATGTAGTATGCCTGGGGAGTGGGTGAGCTTTCTAGCAAGAAACAACACAGTACCCTTGCTCCTGAACCATCTACTTAACTGATCTGTACGCTGTTTATGACAATACTGCTCTTTACCACCTCCAATCTGTCTGAACAGTATATGCATATTTTTATGTACATCACCACTGCCCGGAGAGGGGCCCTTAGTTTCTCACATCGATTCACTGGCCTAGGGCTGAATGGGGGCCCCTGAAAGGTTGGGGGCCCATAAGCGCTGAAGTGACCCTGTGTACAGATTGTCAATCAAAATTGGAAAACGGTGTTAATAAGACACTGTGGATGACCAGGCATATTTAGATAGTGAGATTGTATCTCATTGCCACGGGCTCGGACACTGCTAGTAAATGATCCTTCAAAAACCAAATATGCAAGCGGTTTAGACTATGATGAAACTGAAGGGGGAGCAATGGTATTTTGCGCAGAATTTTAAAATCGGTTTAACCACTGTGTAGTAACTGAAAGAAAATCAGCTCCCATCAAGTAAAAACGACCAAAATAAGCCAACCTTATTGTTTTATTTGTTCAAGAATCAACCAAGCTTCTCAGAAAAATGTTCGTAACGCGTTGAACATAAACTACAGCAGCACCAGCCAACAAGTCAAAGCGAATCGTCTCCATAGGCAATGAGCGAATAGCATCCTGGACAATATGCCGGTTTCCTTATGTAACCAGAGCTAATTAGGCAACTTACAGACATCGACACGCACCACTGATCATACAATGAATTCGATGCAACTGCATTTTTCACATTTGCGCTATAAGTCGCGTTGCTTCACTCTACACCTAAGACTGATCAAAGAATATAAATGTGTTAAAAAAGCGGCATGCCAGGAAGACAAATCGAATACTAAGGCTGGTTGGTACACTTGCAGGTGGTGAAGGAGCGTTTAGTACGAGATTTGGAGAGGGGTGACGATCTGAAGAGAAACAGCCAATGAGTGGACGGGAAAAGTTAGAATAAGAGTAATACTAAAATCGCATAATAAATCGAGAACGCATGTGGTTATTGTCTTTCCCTCCGGAATATACAATTATTTTCGAGTAAGCATGCGATAAAGTGTCGCCGGTCAGCAAGTTGGAAGTACGAGATCTCATTTAAAAAAAAAAAATTAAACTCCCCCACTAAATAGGCGTGTATAGGTCACTCCATCTGTTCACTATGGTTATATACACAGCAGAAAAAATGATCAGAAGCAGGTGCCGTTTTAGTTTGGGGTGCTTTACTGCATCTTCCTAACCTAGAAGACCAAAAGTGTGAGGAGACCTCCATCTGACTTGAAAGCTTAAGTCGCCCAGAAGACAACTGTTCTTCAGACTTCTTACACAACGAAAGTCCACGTGGGTTCAGGGGTTCCATCCTGGACACAAAGTACTCAGTGTGGGGATGAGGGGTGCAGGTATCGACCTAAACATAAAAGAGGAATGTGGGAGACTAGTCCGTGCAGGTCATCGCCCAAGGAAGGCACAACCACTTGTTTCTATAAAGAGATCGGAAATAAACAGGCTAGTGGAGGCATACAAGCTTACGTAAAGCGAAGGTACGTGGCACACTTTCGCTTCCTCGCGCACAATAATGAGCGTGCGAGATAAAAAAACGAAGCTGACATTTCAATAACAGGACCAAGTCACCACTGTGTTAGTTCACTGTCAAGGGCAGTCCCTCTGAACAAAGCAGCGTTATAGGTACTGGTCCCGAAGCCAATGCCCTTGTCACCTTACCCAAGCCCCACACACTGCCCTTACCCAGAAGCGCTCCCCGCCTTCGGTGCCGCAGAAGGTCTCCATGGCCATGTGCTGGTGCTTGTGCGGCGGACACGCGCCCTCCAGCACCGGATGGAAGCTTCCACCTGCGTAACTCACTCTCCGGCCGGCAGCGGCTCTTACAGAACAGGAATCCAGGAACTTGGAGCAGGCTGTGCCGCCATTGGCTGTCCGCGGCGCGTGCTGCACACAGAGGTGTTCCGTTGGTTGAAGCTCCTCGTAGTTTGATGCTCTATTTGCTTCAGGTGCGCATGCGTAAAATGCTATGCATGCGCACTGGCATGTGTCCCGGGAAACCTGTATTTCTCTGCTCCCCATTCACACTGCAGTCGGGAGCAAGAGGCTTGTATGTGCATATCTTCACCAAATTAACTTCAGCTTTGCGCGTTAGTGTATTTTGTTTATTTTGTGGTTTAATGCTGGAATGCAGAGAGGTTATACAAATAAAGAAAATGAAACATTAGATGAATAAGAAACGGAATGCAGCGAGGAGCGAGACTGACCAGTACAAAAGAATGATCCAACAGTGAAATACACAGATATAAACACAAGATTCAGGGAATGAAAGACTATAATGGCCAGGAGAGGGTAAGAATATTTTTTTACCTTCTTTAAGTGACAGATATAGCAATGGGCACTGGAATTATACGGCAGGGTTGACTAAATTATGTGGGAAGAATTTTTTTTGCGTTGTAATTGCCACATTTTTTTTTTATAGTGATGGAGCGAGGGTGAATACAAAAAATTTTTTGTATACCCCTCGTAAAATCTCTTTTTCCATAACAGTAATATGTATTAATCGTGTGGTTTTGAAATTAATGCACACACACAAATCCACGTGGGATACTAATTTGCTTATGTTGCAAATCTTAATATACCAATTGAGTGAAATTGTTATACTAACATAGTACGCAAATGTCATAATCTAACGAAAACTAGTGTATGTAAGCTTCCTATATGTATTATTGTGGCGGGAATGACGGAGAATGGGAAGAAAACAATGCATAAATGTTGCTAAAATGCTAGGTAATAACTAACAGGGTTACCTTAGAATGGGGGTAGGTAAACAGAAGGGCTATACTTCGAAATCTAATGTTTAATTGTGTTTGTTTCTATAATAGTCCCCATTATGGCCCATGCGGCCTACTAGAAAATGGAGGTTTGCGAGACTCTGAAACTGTGATGATCTACGCATGCGCGACTATGCTCGAGAGATGTGCAAGCAGTCTGTGCCTGTATAGCGTGGGTCAAGGTCAGCGTGGCCTGGAAGTGTAGACAAGTGCCAAGATTTTGTATGACCGCGTCTTGAGCCTGGGAATTAATCCCGAAGTGACAATTTAAAGGACACAAGTGAAAAAACTGTTAAAGAACAATCAAAACCTTCATTTTTGATTATAATGATGACGTGGCGGAAATATGGACAATGAGGAGATGAGGTTATGCTCATCCACCCCTTACATGGACCAATGAGAGTGTTCGAGGACCCTAAAAGTTTCAAATCTTAGATAAGTTAGGGAAAAAGGGTATAAAAGAGGATGTTTGTAAGTAAGAAAAAAGCTTGCTTTTGATTTTATTTTAGCACCACGACATGCTGTCGGACTGACAAACTTTTCTATGGTGCAAAGACTTGAACATTTTCTTGACTTGAACTTTTGATTTGTGCGGAGTCCGGATGGGAGGAGAACATCAAGAAAGAATAGAGAGGCGGTTTTTGGGAACTTGCTTTTACTAACCTGATGTCCAGTTACTGAAATCTTGTTAATTATTATTATTATTATTATTCTGAGTTTTGTATAGCGCCTGGTTACCATTAGGCATCCCAGCGCTCACCAGAGAATGAAACTACCAGAATAGTGCGGAAGTTAAGCAGAGAACAAAAAAGTTTTTAAAAGTTTGCGGAACCAAAGAAGGCTAGCTTCCGAACGTAGATGTAGGGGAAGAGAGTTCCACAGGGTGGCCACGTTTATAGAAAACCTTCTGCCACCAGTTCTTGCCTTCTTCACCCTCCCTACCTGCAGAAGATGTTGATGATCAGATCGGAGTGAGCGAGGGGCCTTATAAGGCTGAACCATCTCCCCCAGAATAGGTGGACCTACCCCCTGCAGGACTTTATGAGCGATACAGAGTGACTTAAACTTCACCCTGTCCCTCACAGGGAGCCAATGCAGCGCCTTCAGCGCGGGACGAGCAGACTGATGCCTGGGGAGACCTGTCAAGAGCCTGGCGGCCGCATTCTGCACTTGCTGTAGTTTGTTCAAGGTGGCTTCTGGAGCACCCAGGAACAGCGCGTTGCTGAAATCCAGTCGCGAGATGATAAGCCCCTGGATGAGAAGTCTCCTAGTGGCCACTGGAAGCAGAGGTAGAATCTTCCGAGCCGAGCGGAGCAGGCCAAAACACACGCCAGCAGTCTTTTTAGCATGGGTTTTAAACGAAAGGTCCTGCTCAAGCCACACCCCCAGGCTCTTAATCTCCTGCTTGGGAGTGGGTGCTGGTCCAAGGCAATCGGGCCAGCTGCTGGGGGACAGAGATGGAAAAGAGTTCCCCAGCAGCATCAGCTCAGTCTTGGAGCCGTTGAGCTTTAGTGCTGAGCTGCACATCCATGTATAGATCTTCTCCAAACACGAGTGCAGCCGGTCAGGATGGTGAGCCGACTGGGAAAGGCCTACCACCAGCTGAGTATCATCAGCATAACTGATGATTTTAATACCCAGCGGCAGTACCACACTCTCCAGGGGGCCATGTAGATGTTGAATAAAGTAGGGCTCAATGAAGAGCCCTGTGGCACACCACACTGGAGAGGGATTGAAGATGATTTTTCATGGCCTTCCCACACCTCGAATGTACGTCCTTCCAAGAAGGAAGCAAACCACTCGAGGGCCAGACCAGTGACCCCCACCCCCGCCAGTCGTTGGAGAAGCACCTGATGGTCCACGGTGTCGAAAGCAGCACTGAGGTTCAGGAGGATCACTGCCACTGATCCCCCCCGAATCCAAAATGCTCCTAGCATTCTCCACGACCGCCAGCAGGGCGGTGTCGGTCCCCTGACCAGGGTGGAAACCCGTTTGGGAGTCGCCTAAGAGGGAGTTGGCCTCCAAGAAGTCCGACAAGCGGCAATTCACCACCTTCTCCGCCACCTTACTAAGGCCCGGCAGCAGGGAGATAGGCCTAAAGTTGGCGAGGTCGGCGGGGTCCAAATTAGGCTTCTTTAAAAGAGCCTTAACCACCGCCCCTTTCCAACTAGGGGGTACTACCCCTTGAGTGAGGGACAAGTTTATAAGGTCCGTCACTGGGCCGCCGATAGTAGAGGCCACCTGTTTTAGGTATTTAATAGGTGCCGGGTCTTTCGGGGAGCCACTCTTCATGGTTCTCAAAACCGAAATAACTTCCTCCATAGTGACGGGGCCAAAAGAGGCCAGCTCTACTGATCGCATCCTAACCTGAGAGCTGGAATTGTCACCCAGGGAAGAAACCTCAGCTTGCCGGGGAAGGGAAGCCAATATATTGTCGATTTTTGTTTTAAAAAAGGAAGCCAATTCTGTACATTTTTTGCGTGGGTCCTCGTGGATGATCTGAGGTTCGGGGGTATTCAGTAGTTCCTTAATAACCCTGAATGACTCTTTAGAAGAGTTGGCCGCAGAGCCAATTCTCTCCTCGAAGAATCCAGATTTTGCCTCCCGAATGGCAGATTTATATCTACTCAGAGCCACCCGATATTCTTTCCGACTCGTTTCATTCCAGTCTTTCCTCCAGGACCGCTCTAACCTCTTGCAACCCTTCCTCATTGTTCTCAATTCAGACGTATACCAGGGCGCCGAACCCACTCTCTTCCCCTTCATAAGTTGTTTCTTTTTGGGTAGGAGGATATCTAACAAATCCGTAAGCCAGATGTGTAAATTCGCTTCCGCGGCTAGCAGGTTAGATCCAGGAGGGGGCCGCGTTGCCTCCAGGTGTACCGCCCAGGTATCGACCGGGAGCCTCGACCAAGCTCTTTCCAAGGTGTAAACCCTTGGGACCATTGCAGCTAGGCTATCAAATTGCCACACTGCGGACACCAAAAAGTGGTCTGTCCAAGGCAGGGCCAGCGCAGGAGATGAATTAAGGTGGTCCAGGTTTGAGAATATGGGGTCCAGCAGGCGTCCCTTCTCATGGGTCGCCCCCGGGTTGGCCAGATAGATCCCAAAAGCTTTGAGATCATCCAGCAGATCTACTCCCGGGGCGTTAGAGGGGTCATCAAGATGGATATTAAAATCCCCAAGAGCAACGAAGTTGGTAGTCGAGGAAGCAAGAAGTGTAGTTGTTTCAAGGAAAGAATTAGGGAAATTTCCCAGGGATCCAGGGGGTCGATAAATCAGCAGGCCCGCCAAAGACACCGTAGATGACAAACGGAGGGAGAACTGACAGCTCTCACAATCGGTCACACCTCCATTCTGAACCTTGCAAGCAAGCGTGTCTCTAAAAAGGATAGCAATTCCTCCTCCCCTCCCCACAGGTCTGTCAAGGTGAGATATGAGATAACCTGGAGGGAGTGCTCTGACCATATCAGGGCCCGAGCTGGGGGAGAGCCAGGTCTCAGTGAGAAACAACACATCAAGCTCGTGGTCCAGAATGAGCGAGTTGATCTCAATAGCGTGACTCGGCAGCGACCTGCAATTCAGGAGCGCCATGGAAAGAGCGGACTTCACGGCAACAGACTTAAGACCGGTAGTACAGGCTCTGCACGGTAGAAATGGAATTGTTCCCTCCTGTGCAAAACTACAGATAGTAGGGTGGGACGGGCGACAAGAAATGAGGGCCTCCCTCCCGTATCGGAGCCTATTAGTAGGTGGCGCCGAAGAAACGGGCATAATGGCCGGCCCTAGGCCCGTCAGGGCCCGGACGGGCACAGACGGGCTGAACTCTGGCGTAACTCCGGCGTCATTTCGGCGTCCCCGCTGCGCGTGACCGCTGCGCGTCAGCATGGCTACCTAAGTGTTCAGCGAGCAAGGTAAAGAAAGGACTACCTGCACGCTGATCCCACTCACCAAAGATGGCCGCCTCGAGACAGGGCGAAGGACCCGCAAAGCGCGGTGAGTAACCACAATTAGGATGCAAGTAGAGATGGCAGAGGTGAGAGTATGTGGGCCAGGCTGTTAAAAACGAGGGAAAGTGCCCAAAACAAAATTAAAATAAAATACCAAAAACGGGAGGTTAAAAGCAGAGGTGCTGCCACCACACACACGCTACATGAAATAGCGCCACACGCTGGAAAGGTTTTAACTTATTTTTCTGAACTATTCTGCTAATAAATGTAAACTGTTTGAATTTAACTTTTCTTTTCTCTAGGGTATTAAATGTTTTAATGATTATTGAATTAAGACTAAAATAAATTAAGGTCTTGCTAGGAGAGTAAGTCTCAAAATAAAAAATAATTAAATGGAGAATTAAGCTGGTCTTATTGTCCATTAGTTAACTTTTACTAGCTGATCTATTGACCAAAAGGTAGGGTGTTTTAATGTTTCTCGAGGATAAAACCATGGTAATATTGATAAACTGCAGATGTATATAGTGTATTCAATTTTAGAATGAAATAAGACACTCCGCTAAAATCCAGCCTCTCCTCTAGTCTTCATTGATCTTGGGAGCTGAGTGAATTGTGTGTACCAGTGACTCTCGGTGTTATGGGCCCCACCAACGAGTAAAGTGGGATAGCTCCTAGGAAATATAGTGATGGTTTGGAGGTTTGGTTTGGAGCCGCGCTGGATCAATAGTATTCATTCTTTTATTAATTTTTACACACAGTAATACCGCCTGGGCAAATATTTAATCTCATTAGTACCAAGTTACGAACAAAATACAGGAATGAGCAACTGAAAGATGACCAGTTAACATTTGCAAAGGACTTTCCACTATGTGCAAACATGTCATCATGTAACATTTGATCTGTTAAAGCTAGAAACACATATTTTTGAGGAAAATCTGCAGATTGTACAGCAGGTGATGGATTATGTGGCAAATGCAGCAAATCAATAACAATGCAAACAAAGCTGTGGCTACAGATTCACATAATTCCAGTGGCCCTAGATGTAGCCTACAATGCAACAGCACAAGTCATCCTGAAATACAGCAAATGTTTCCACATAGGCGACCGTAGGAAAGTACGATCGGCTTTCATGTTTACCCCCACTTTTTGCTGGTGCCAGCATGTTTTTTTGGGACTAGTCTGGCTTGGAACCTTCTAACTAGGACCTCAGCCACTGTGCTTCCTCCCTAAATTTGACATGGTAAATACTTTGGTACCGCCTCATTTGACTACTGGTGTACCCATGTTAGTCCCTAGTTTATGGTACTAAGATACCCAGGGCATAGGTACAGCAGGGGTCTCCCATGGGCTGCAGCTTGTATTATGCCACCCATAAGAGACCACCCAAACTCCGACTACAAGCCTGCTATGGCAGTCTGTGTAAGCTGGCGCTAGCACCAGATATACATTTTCTTATATCCGAGGTCACTGCACTTAAACCTATGAGTCACCCCCATAGTAGCCCTTTCAATCCTGAAGGCAGGGTGCTAAGTTATAAGTGTGAGGGTGCCCTGCATGAGCAGGACACGCCCTACAAATCCCAGAGTCGATTCGCCAGGCTTTGTAATTGCCGTCAGCCATTTTGATACATATAGTGGCCATGCATCATTACACAATGGCTAACTATACATTGGTTGTGCCAAACCTGGGCATGTTTGGTATCAAACATGTTGAAATCATAACCCAACATCTTTATTGGTGTTGGAGGTATGATTCTATGCACTGGGGTACTACTCTGGCAAGTCCCCAGTACCACTGGTAACAGCCTTCCAGGATCTGCGAAGCAAGCTAGTGCTGCTGCAGCCCCCAGACATGATTCTGCCCTACTGCTGCTGAGCTGAGTTCCAGCAGGGGAAGGTAGAGTAATAGGTTTCCTGTTACAGGGAGGTGTGACCACCTCCCAGATAGAACTAAGTGTATTGGGCTGGGGTGGTGGCGCTTGCCAACCGCACCAAACTGCTTTAAAGGGCACATTTGGTGCCCTCCATGCATGCTCTAGTTAGAACCCGTTCTGGGAGCCCTTGGCTCCCGCTCCGGCGCGAAACAGGATAAGGGAAATGGGAGTATCCTCCCCTCTGTCCAGACCCTCCCTGCATCGTCCTAAGACCTTTCTTAGGGTATAAAAGGACTTACCTGTGGGCAGTGTTCCCAGGAACGTGCGCGGGCCCGCGCAGCTCAGTGACCCCGAGCGCCCAGTGTCCTGAGTTAGGCGCGCACACATCCCGGGAGAGCGTTCGCGCCGCCGCTTTTAAATCGCGAGTGGAGCGAAAAACGGCAATTTTCAGCTTGCTGGGATGCGATCCATAGCAAGTGTCTCCTGCACTTGCTACATTTCTTTTTAATGGGCCACTGCTGGGGGCTGATTGTGGGCCATTGTGAAAATATTCCAGTTAATTGCAGCGCAGGAGGGTGCTGCAATTAACAGGAATCCTTTCACAAGTGCCCACAATCAGCCCCCAGCCGTGCTCTATTAGGATAAGACATGCATCAAGTCCAAAAGCACGACGTGTAAAGCACACGTCTTGCTATTTGGACTTGATGCATTTCTTCTGTCAATGGAGAGCGCTGAAGGCTGGTGCAGTGCTGCACTAGTTACGAACAGACCTCCAGACTGTGAACACAGTTGACCTCTTCGGTGGTGCAGGGCGTCCATGATCTGTACAATGTATCCGGAGCCTGCCGTGCCTGATGACAAGAGCGGTGGTCGGAAGGAGCGTAATTAGAAAGGTCGAACAAAACTTTACAATTATTTAAAGTGGAGCACCTGTTTCTGAAGCCAGCACCAGCCACATGTCTGCAGACAGAGTGTGGCTTTTATTACATTAAATAACAGGCTGACTTTCACAAAAGTGTCAGTGAAACTATTAATCTACACAAATGTCCTTTTTAGTTCTTAGCATATGATCTGCTGCCTGCCGCTCGGTTTTAGTAACGCAGACTCAATGGCATCGGACATGACATCAAAGGGAACATTTCTATTGTAATAATTTATTAAATACTGAGTGAGGCACTGGCAGTGGCAATTGTTGCCGTCCAGATCAAGAAAAAATCTGCCCTTTTGCGAGGATGTGAAGAGGCTAAGACACAGTGACTGGACTCCGCTCTGCCATTAGTCTGACTCCTCTTCCTCTGCCCAGAGACCCCCTGCCTGAAGCAGCTTATCAGCAACATTGACTGAGGCCAGTAAGCTGCGAACTGGACTTATGCGTGATTTATGGAGACTTAGAACTGTCCTGGGCTCCAAGACAGTGATAAACCGCCTCCGAGAGTGCAGCACAGTAAACAACTGGTAAGTAGGGTTGCCAACTTTTATAAAGAAATACCCGCCATTTGTTCACCTCGTTTTAACATTTGGAAAGGGTCAAACAAGATATACAACGCTACACTAAATGTCTTTATAAAGTATATTCATTTTTATAGATCGCCTTACTGTCTGTTTACTTTAATTAGCAGCCATTGATAATTAATTTGGCAGCTCCAGAACACTGCAATGTGTTTTCTTCTTCTTGTGTTTGCTGTTTAAAGTATGTACTATTGAGGGAAAAATACAAGCTTCAGGTGCTTTTCAAAACTTTTGTTAAAACAATAGAACATTCCTCATGCCAATAAAAAGACAACCAGGTCTAACTCTACTGGTAAGTGGCTAGTTCAGGAGGACATACCTGTGAACTGCTGCAGTTAATAAAGGCAATAATCCACAGAGGCCAGCCAAGCCGGTCAGGCACAGGTGCTTATTACTGGGAGGAGTGCCAATGTTCAGACTGAGGAGAATTTACTGCCTGGTTGTCACTTCTTATTAACACCCTAAGCTTGTGTCAGAAGGTGGCTTTGAGGGTCTCATGGTACAGGAGGTTGTGCCGGTTTGTGCTGGGGTAACTCAGCACAGTTTGATCAGTGCATGCAGAGGGAGGATGAGGCATGTGGTTCTATCCTATTTTTGTCAGCAGTGGACTGGATGGGGTGTTATGGAACATGAGCCACATTTGCAGGAAGTATGACCTCTAACAACCAGTTTGGTACAGTTGGGTCCAACGGTGCCCTTAATTTCTGGTGCTTTGAAGCAGTTTTAAGATCTTCTTAGAGTGTCTCGTTGCTCAAATGGGTTCAATTTCTGATATTTATGTATTTTCCTCGTCTTCATTGCTTAATTTTGCTTGCGAGAAACTGTCACTCATAGTCGTTGATTTGTCACTTGTAATTACACTAAAATTATGAAAATGTCACACATGGCAATCTGACACCTTGGCAGCTATGGATTGTGGGCACTTGTGAAAGTATTCCTGTTAATTGCAGCACCCTCCTATCCTGCAATTAACAAATATCTTTACAATGGCCCACAATGAGCCCGCAGCCGCCCTCTATTTAGCTCTCCAGTAAGTGCTGCCACAGAGGCTACTGGACAGTCTCAGTTTGGTGGTGCCTGCAGCCTGTTATGGTCATGCCACATGAGTCCAGGCTGAACACGGCTGCTGGAGTTTATTTGGTGCCTGCAGTCTCTCATAACGCTGTCCCCACCGGTACCCAGAACAAGAGTTTAAAAAGTCTCACCAGGCCAGGCCCGGACTGACAATGCCGGGCACCGGGCAATCCCCCGGTCGGCTGGATGGTGTGGGGGCCGGTTTTCTGATAGGGGGCCGGTTTTGTTGCAGAGGCCGATTTGGACGGTGAGGGCGACGTGACCGACGAGCAAACAAGCACATTTCTCTGCATAAAATGCAGCAGCTGCTGGTGCCGTCCGTGTCCATGATGCTGCATGTTATGTCACCAAAATGTTATTTCTAGCCACTGCCAGGAGGACTACATTTATTATTAAAAAAATCCACCGGCACGCATTGCCACTAGCTGATTGGCTGCCTGCACGCAGCGCGCAGTGATGTCATTTCACCGTGGCGGTAAACATTCACCTTTAGGGTGAGGTCTGCTATGCGTGACTGCGAGGCAGAGAGAGGAGGCCACGGCCACTAACTACTCCAGAGAGAGAGAGGCTGGAGTATCAGAACCTGGAGGCACTTCTTTAATTATTTCCCAATGTATCTGCCGCCCAGCGCCCGCAGGTGAGGCACTGTCTGCAGGGGTCTTGGGACTGGGCTGGAGGCGTCGGGACCCGGACCGGAATTACAAAAAAAGTAAAAGCCTGATTGATGGTGATTACTTAGGCCCCGGCCCGGTTCTGCGACCGCAGCTCAGTGGATTTCCTGAGTGAGAGCAGTGCAGTGCTCACAACATAAATCCTAAATAAATCCACTGCGCTGCGGTCGCGAAACCGGGCCGAGCCTAAAAGTAGTAATGGAATCTGAGAGTCAGCCAGCCAGGACTCATTAAGAAAGCCTAATGTGGATTGAATGAGTTGCTGACGCGCCAGTCACGCTGGCCTTAAAGATCATTCAATAGTAAGTAGACAGTTGTTTACCAGCCATTTGCTACCCCAGACTGTTAGTGTTAACACAAATTAAATCACCAATGCCTAGGAGCACGCGATCAGGGCGCAGCTGCAGCTGCTTGCTGTCTGTGTCACTCAGTGCTCCATCACCGAGATACAGGTGGGTGGGCCCGTGACTAACTGTTGTGCTGAGGCCTATCACATGATCCCTTTTGTTGGGCCGGGTGACGTCAGTCGTGTCACAGAGAGTGGCCCGAGTCCTGATATGGTGTTCTCCAGATTGATTTGGCTGTCAATCTCAGTGCTCTGTTTTTTGTCTGCCTGCCCAACTGCGACAACACTAGGCACCAGTGTGTTGGGGGCTCACACATCCTGTTTGGGCCAGGTCTCAGACCCACGAGTGAGTGCTGGTATACACATTTGCAGAATTACTGCTAATCCGAAGCACTGTTACACGGCTTAATGTACTGGACTGTCCAGTAAAACAAGATGGCCAGTCATAACTCTTTCCACCTCTATTTGCGTGAATGTTTCAAGAACTGCTTGTTTCTGTAGTTGTCAGTCTCGTATCTCTAAAAAGACAGACGCTACCTTTATCTACCACAATGGCATTGGATGTTTTGACCATGCGTCAGTACTCAAACATCCGATCCATAAGTTTAACATTGATGACAGAAGCGAACATGTAACACACAGAGCCAGGTTATCTATCGTATTCAAAAACATTTCTTTGTTTCGGTTACTACTTTAACAGAAGAATTGGCTGGCTGATGGAAACGACTGAAGGTGTAAAACATGGCAAGATTATAGCGTGGAAGGTGGCTATCTTCGGCGCTTGCTCCTCTTGGGTGCTTGTGTATGCAGAATGCTACAGGGAGAAAACGTGAGGTAGACTGCATGTTGGATGGGAGGGTACATTGAAATTAGAGTTAAGCGGGTTTCGGTACACATTTGTGACAACCATTGCGAAGAGAAGAGCTTAACTGCAGCCCCAGTCGCCCTGAGCAAAAAACAATTCTTTGTAGGCCCTGGGCTCTTGCATGTGGCCTGTCATTTGCTACTGGGCCAATGTGCTCCGCATTTAATTAAAATGATTGTTGCGCTGCTCAAATGAAAGATTGGGAGCCCGGTTAACACTGCTAGTAGCATTTATGTTTCTACAATAACTAAACCTCCCAGTGATCGCATTCATGTTTTGAACTGATTCACACATATATTCATCAGCAGACACACAGAGGAAATTACGCTTCTTACTTCTTGTGACTGGGCAAACATAAATCATCTCCTGTGTAAGCAGGATATGTACCGCACACTCCAACATCTTTATTTGTTTCAACCTCTTTCTTACTGCTATATATTATACCAGGGCTAATTGTTTGCTTTTGAATGAAATATATCCAGTGTATATCTATTTGTATAACTATTTTGCTCCTTGATGGTGTTGGAAGGCGCAATTGTGGAATGATTTTTGCCAGCTGATGCAAAGTGGTGTCTCACATGCACCACCATTTGGGCCACGTTTGATGCTTTTAGTAACAACCTGACGCTTCATAATACTGACAATATTCAGAGAATGCATATATGCTTGTAGGTGTAACTACCTGGGCCCATCAAAAGACAATATGCCAGGCGCTTTGCAGTAATATTATGATCTTCTTAAAGTTTCTCTTTGGTGAAATGGGTGTAATTTCTGATATTTATATGCTTCCATCATCTTTATTACTTGACTTAAGCTTGCGAGAAAGTGTCACTCATAGTCGTTGAAATGTCACTCATAGTTACACTGAAATGATGAAAATGTCACACATAGCAATCTAAAACCTTGGCAGCTATGGTAACCATGCTTAGGGCGGACAGCGGAGGCTCGGTAATACCTCCATGACTGGACATGTAATATTTTAAATTCTTCTTGGTTCAAGTTCAGGCCAATCTCTGTCAAGTCAAACAGAAATCATGCACTTTCCAGTGCTTAGAAACACAGTGAGCATTATCGGTACTGTTGAGATTATCTTTGATGATTGACCACCCGCATGTATATTTCTTGACTTTGCCCACATAGCAGTCCGGTTCGATTCTTGTTTTTCTACATTTTCTTGTGCGTATTGCTTTGAACATACCAATAGATACCAACATTTATAGGCACACACCATATCATACTGATGAGTTTATCTTGTTTTTGCCATTTTTGTTTTTCACATGTTTGCTTGGAGGGGACTGTCTCCTCTAATAAGATATTGTATCCCTTTGAAAGTGTGATTTCTAACCGTGTGTTCTATTCTGCGTTTTTGTTGGGGTAAACATTAGCTTGAAAAATGGCTCAGCTCTTGCCAGTGTATAAATGTTTGTAATAAATTCCCAATATTGCAACTGAGCTTTGCTAAGAGCTGGGAAAATCTGCTGCCACGGTTCAGTGATCCAGATGAATGCATCGTCTTGCATTGCTACCGACCAGTTTGTGAATACATTTTATAAGTATCAGGGTACAGAGTCTACTTTGGTCTGGTTTCTATGCCATAGTTTTTCCACTCTTTGTGCTCAATGAAAACCTGTTACAGTAACTTTAGCGTCTCTGGCAGAAACCCTCAGGTTTTGTTATTACCTATTGTTCAGTTCGGTGATAGCATAGTGTCCTCTTGGAATATAGTGGTATGCTCTCCAAAGAGCTTTGAGAATATAAACTATTCTTCGTTGGTAAAATTGAAAATTCACGCCGTCAGGGTCTTGTTTCACATGCAGTCATTGCTTTCTATTACCCATTCTCTGAACAGAGCCATGCCCATTTGAACTCTTTAGAGTTGGTCAAATTAATCTCTACTGAAACACCTTAAATTAAAGTAATCTAAACCATAATCAGAGGGAACTTGTGCCCACATGCTCAAACAACATGCTCTCATTTGTTTTTTAATAGTCTGTCTGTGAGGCCAGTGACATGATCTTTATAAAGGTTTGCACCAGGGTGAACTTGGCAACGCAGCGCAGGAGCTCATTTTGGGCGAATGAAGGCCGGCCTCGTTGGAAATCCGCAGCTTAAGCACAGATTCCTGCCGCAGACGCTCAACACACTGAGCTATCTCACTTTACTAGTAAAATGATTGGACGCGTTTTACAGCATGTTTATGTCTGTAATATGATGACAGTTCACAGCAGAATGGTGTGGGGCCCACTGGCTGAGACCGGACTGTCTGCATATCGGGGTTGTGAAGATGGCCGTAGAGACTGTGTCTTCAAGATAGCACTAGACGGGCCACTTGACTCCTAAAACCCCCCCTACACCCCATACCCTCACTGGACAAACACGGGCACTCTGCAAATTGAACCACAAGCAACGGCAAATTAGCATTTTTTGCTCCCAAATAAACGACATTATGGCTTCTTTTGAATTAAACTCCCATTGGGAGTCTATAGTAAAAGGGGTTGTACATGTTTCAGAGCGCCCTGCACCTTACACGGCCTTACTGTGGGGTTTTAGTAAGGCATTTCAGTCCAAAATCCTCATCCTTTTCACCAAAGAGTGCCTCTTTTTATCTCTTGTGGACTCCAGGCACATCCACAGATGCATGCTATCCTCTGAGTTCGAGGCTGCCAATAGGAAGCTACCGGCGACTGTTCGGGGAAGTGGTGGCTGCACTGGCTGGCCTGGCCTCCTGGCTCTAGGGTATGAGGTCAGACTTGGAGCAGGACACAGCGTCGTATTCGCGCATTCTAATGAGGCTTGGGCTTGGATTGTTGCCATACTGTACTCACTACTAACTGAAAACTGGCAACTAGCTTGGACTCCATTAAAGTCATTTGGGGATGCTTTCCTGCTGAGTCAGGACTGTGTTTCTTTCCAGGTGTTCACATTCACCCTATTTGCATTTCTAAATGTAGAATCACCAACTAAAGCTGCCATAGCAATACATATATGCTGTAGCTTCTCCCTCTGGTCACATCCCTACACACAAACAATCCATAGCAGCCACTTCTCTATTTCCCCAATCAACTATGTAGGCCTTGTGCACTACTTAGCTGAAAAAAAATAAACTATCAGATTTTTGTTATCACTGCTCTGCACTACATAGGGACTAATGAAGTAATTTATGGCTGTCAGTCAGAGCATCCAGTGTGGTTAGCGCTTCCCCAGGCTCACTGCGCAGATTAAAAGCACAGTATAGGCGACCACTCACACCCTCAGATTACAGGGAACTGACTGTGCTCATAAGTACAAACGGCCTGTAGGATAACATTCTGAGCCCGGGCTGAGCTGAACACAGAACCACTCTTTTCCAAATAGACTACAGGCTAGATGGCTGCTTTCAAAGCAGGATGGGCTCCCATGACCTGCACATAGCCGCATATCCCAATTACAGTTGTGACCCCCTGTAGTTTGGAGCTGATTTAAACATCTTCCAGTCCAACCCTGCCTGAGCTCCAAATCTATATCTGTGCATAACCAAGAGCCAAAGCACGTCATTTTTATGATGAGAATTGTAGGTTTGAGTTGAGTTGTCGATGGAATGTTGCCTAACTGGAAAAGGGAAAGCGAGAATGAATGTGTTTATTTTGGGAATTTAGAATGGGGAGGGAATTTGGAGTGAGTGGCAATTGAAAGTCAGTTGGAAGATAGCCTCTCACCCTGCACCAATTTCTTCCTGTTTTAAATTTTGAAGTACTGAAGGGACGCCAAAGGCAAGTCTGTCTGCGCCCATCCGTGTCTGTACAGTACTCAGAACCTGGGACTGATCACCAGGCAAGCGGCACACACGGCAGATACAGCTGAAGTTGTTTTGTGAGGGCAAAGGAAGCAGAGTCCATTATCCGCACTTTGAATGGGGCCTGAGAAGTGAGAACAAAAATGGAGCAAAATGCCAATAACACAATTTCTTATTGCATTACCAAAATATAGCGCTTTAAAACCTTGTTGGTGGTGCGGGTGCTCAAGGCACCCGCGTTCACGCCAAGCAGGCCACAAGGAGAACTGCTCTAGTTGTAGTTTTAAGGGCATATGTTTGATGACCTTAATTAAATGTGATGATGTGTCTTGCTTGAGTCACACTCATGCTTTGAAGATGTGCTCAGAGTAAACACCAGTTAGTCTGTTTTTAAACACTGGGGTCTGACTGTTTAGGAACACATATTTTCCCAGTTACCTCCATAAAGACATCCTGCGTGCCTCCCTCTCTGTGTTAGAGGCTGGTCTGTTCGTGTGATCTGTGTTGTCTCTCTAGTAACATACTATGCATTGATTTGTCAAGACGTGATTTTACTCCGTTTAACTTCGTTTACTCCCTCTTTTTTAAATTCTTCCTTAATATTGATTTCACACGTTCTTTCTTCGATATACTCTGTTGTATGCATATACAGTCATTTCCATGCTATGTATTCTACGGAGTCAGTCAGCCTGTCTTTCTGTCTGTCTGTCCGTCTGTCTATCTACATTTAAATGTAAATGTTAGTGTCTATCCACATTTAAAGTTACATTTTATTGGTGGTGCTGGAGTCTCTTCATCTGTTTGTCTATCTTCCTACATGACTACCTACCTAATCCATCTATCCATCAAGCCACCCATCCATACCTCAATACATCCACCCATCTGTCCCTTGTACCATTGCGTCTACCCTTCCATTTATCTCTGTCCATCTCCTCCTCTCTAGGCCACATTGGTGGGCAGACAATGGCCTCCCCTTGTGGTCTTTTGAGCCCTCTCACTCACTGTGGGTGTGACCCCGAACGTGGAATTAGCCGCTGGCTGGTAGGTGTCTGTCAGCCACAGTGCGGCCGGCCCGGTCTGTGGGTGGAGGCCGGCCCGCCGGGAGCTGGCCCATTGCTCACGGTGCTGAAGGCTTTGTGGGGTATTTCTGGTGGAGCGCATGGACTTTGGGAAATCCCGGGCTGTCGCTGCAGCTCCTCTGTGAGGGGGGGCCCGTCTCAAATTTACCCTGTGACATTGTGGCTAATTTTCAGAGCAGGCAAGTGGTGCACAATGTCAGCAATCAGAGCCCCTGCTCAATAGGGCATCAAATTGGCACGACTCATACAGGGTGTACACAACACAAAACATATCAATCCATTGTAATTGGTAAATCAGTTGTGAAGTCACTTCACAACTGATTTACCAATTACCATGGATGGCTCGATATGTAAAGTCCCATGCAGCCTGGTGAGTGTGAAATTAAATTCATGTTTGATCTGCTTTATTACAGCAAAATAGGCCATTTTTGTTGGCTCTTAGGGCTCAGTGAACTTTACCACCACTAACCAATGCTAAAGTGCTTGTGCTCTTTCCTTTAAATATAGTAAAATTGGCTAACACCCAATGGGCAAATTTAATTTACTTGTAAGTCCCTAGAAATGTGGCTCTACATGTTCCCAGGGATTGTAAATTAAATGCTGCTAGTGGGCGTGCAACACTTAATGTGCTACCCACGTAAGTAGCCTATTTAAACATGTGTCAAGGTCAGGGCCTGTCATTGCAGTCTGCCTGTGCAGTTGTAAAACTGCCATTTTGACCTGGCAAAAGGAACCTTTTGCCAGGTCTAAAAATATTCCCTTTTACTACATACGTCACCAGGACGTCACCACTAGTGCAAGCCCTTTCCATAAGGCAGAGTGCTGCGTGCAGTGTATTTAAATGGTTTGGCATATACTTTTAAGTTGTATATGTCCCGGAATAGGCATGGCTGAATTGCTACCCTTGTTATTTGTGTAATTATTGAATTTTTCAAAATCCCATGACTTCATTGATGTACAGGCTACATTGATGGCAGCACCCACACTCTAAAAAGTGTTCCAGTGCCACTAGCCTGGGTGCCTTTGTGTGAATTGTTCATGCTTTCTGGCTAGGGTGCCATGTGAGACATTTCCATGCCTTCTGGCAACCTCGGTGCTTATGTATGCCGTTTCCATGCTTTCTGGGCTTGGTGCTTATGTGTGCTATTTCCATAGTTTCTGGCCTCAGTGACCTGGAGGCTCTTAGGAATGTCTGTGATTTATAACTGGGTATCCTGGTGCTCCATAAGGTAATCCTTTACTATGCTTTAAAAGTTAATACAATCTAATATGTAAAGAAAAATGTGTTGAAAAATGCTTTGTTTTGGCCTTTCGGTCTCCAGTATTTTCTTGGGGGGACAACCCCCCAAACTCTCCCTAGTGGTGGTTGCTCACTGCACTTGCTTGCTACACACCATGTGGGGTCTGGTCTCACTTTTACTTTGTTCTGTCCGATTCACTACTTGTGTCTATTTTTGGTGCTCTATGAAAGAATGACTATGGGTACATATGACTGGGTGGGTAACCTGGTGCTCTTTAAGGCCACCATGTACTATTTACTGTGCTTTGAATGTTTATACGTGCTGTAAAATTCACCATTTGGTCTGTCTTTTTCTAAAATTTTCGTGGGGGGAGAACCCCCCCAAACCCCCCTAGTAGTGGTCGGGCTCGCTACACGCCGGACGGGGCTGGTCTCTCAAAATTTGCCAGGGCTGCTTTCAGTTCCCAGTCCGGCCCTGCACCAGGCCTAGTCAGCGCTGCATAGCCCTGCAACTTTAGCAGTCACTTTAATCTGTTTTTTACTTGTAAGTTTTAAATTTCCGGGAAAATCACTTGATCTCCCTGTCCCTGGCAAAAAAAAGATGAATGTGTGAGTCTATAACGTAACTGGTGCTCATGTAAAGCGTTACAATGAATACATTCCATTTTGTATTCAGTCCTATTTAGTATCAAGTCCAAGCTTTGCAGACTCTTTGAATAACAACTAATGGCCAATTTTTCTCTGGAAAAGGTATCAACCCTAGGGTGAGTTACCTGACTGCTGCTTTCCACCAGTGCCTGAGAGCAGCTTTGTTTTCAGTCTTGAGCTGCAACGTGTTTTGGTGCTTCAGCCTGGGAGGAAGGAAAAAGTCTATAGCTGCAATTTAAACATGTGTCAGAGCGCATGGAGAGCCACAGGGAGTTCTCGTGGCTTCTCGCTCTGGCTCACAGCAGGTTCTGCTTCTTATGGGGCCCTTTGCATGTTGTTTTACTGGGAGCTGCCAGCCCAAGCAGCAGCAATGCTAGTAAAATAAAAACATCCTGCATAGTCTCAGTAACCGACGCTGACAACACTGTGAAGTCCGGCAAGCACGCACACAGTACATTGCCACTGAGGCCCCAAGTGGACTATGTGTCACCAACCCCACAATCTTAAAAAATAAGAGAGTTTCCCAGAAATCAGAAAGGACCGGGTATCGACAGTATAAACAAGAAAATTTCCTTTCTGTGCTGTTATGCTTCTAATGGGTGACCAAAAGGCCTACACACAAACCATGATTAACTTTTATATCACGATTATGACACCGGTATTTGATACTACACAACACGAGTAATTACTATTTGTTTCTCTGATTTTATTTTCTTTAAAAACATTTTCTTTTCAAGTTAAAAACAGAAACTAATCAGGCATTCATTCTATATTGTGATCGAGATCATGTGCTTTGGTACATATAGAAAAAGACTATCTAACAATTCCGATTTACGGTTACTATCTCAGAGTCACTGATCCTGAAGTTTTAAACAAAACTTAACATATATCACAATTTAGTAGACAAACCAAAAATACAATCAATTAAAACATGATACATAAAAAGTCCTTAGTCGACGCGTTTCGGTGCTTTTGTTGTGATGTAACACCTTCCTCAGGACAGACGAATTAAAAACAGGTATAGTCTTCTTTTTTAATTAGTTGACTATTGGTCCTTCTTATCATTTAAGGCCAATGAGAATTCATTTTAAATCAGGAGCCAATCCAATGAACGCTCTCAGTTTTTTAACCAACCCCACACTCTCTGTGTGCCTGAAGCCAGCAGCACAATAAGAAAAATAATGTTTAATTTGCCCACCACTTAGTTCATAGTTATAACTCAGTTCTTACTGTGATTCGCAATATTCACTAATTCTGTCAAAGGCGGATGTATTAAGATAAACGTTAACATTTGGTGCTAGAATACACACCAAGTAATTCACCAACTCGTGTTCTAAAGTTTACAACAGCGATAGCAAGTCGGTCATACTACCATAACCTGTGTATGGCTTACGGATTTGATGTTCCTCAATAGGCAGCCGGGAACTTCCAAAGAAAGAATATTATGCGCTTTCCTAAAATGAAATCAACTTGATTGTGACTGGTATACTGTGAAGGACAGTAGCTGGTGTTTATAATTACTGTGTTTGTTCTGTAGTTCTTCTCCCCCTCTGCAGCGTGACTCTCCACTGGTGACGACTGGCCCTCTCACTTCTGTCTCCTGACTGAATGATGCAGCATTGCATTTTCCCTCGCCCAGTGGACTTGAGTCGACCGTCCCGGGCTGCTTAGAAATAATTTGCCGGTGTGGCCAATAATTTAGCTCCTGTGCTCCCTGATGGAGTGGGCGGCCTGGACAGGTTTGAGCACCATCACGCTTTACACATTATGCTTTTGGACTTTCTGCATTTCTTAGGTAACGCGTAAGTTAGAAATCTCTGCTTAGCCTAAGGTGCTGCCCGGCTAGCATTTTGCTGCTTCTTGCTGTCTCTGCATCCACATTTATGATGCAACAAGTAACATTACACTACAGCAGTAAAATCTTATGATGGTACCACCATTGGAGTCTTGTCCTTTTTTAAACTTGCCTGTGTAACCGATTCATGTCATGGCATGTGTATCCAAATTGCAAACCTGCCTTAAGACCCTTAACGTAGTGCTGTATGTGTGGAAAGGCACCGTCTTTTCACTTTTTTAAGCAAACGTTTGGAGTGATATTTGTCGCTGCACCCACACGCACGGTCTGGTTTCTGGCGCACATAGCCATGGCTGCAGCGCACAGAGACCCTACACTGCCGCACACAGAGGAAAAATATTTGAGGGAACATTGCCTGTGGGTGGATTCATCAAGGGACAAAACTCAAGCCGGAAACCACGTCACTTTTCAACCGTCTGGACACTTGGACATCGCTGGATTTTGCCTGGAACCTAGATTGCTTCACGGAAGACTCCTGCTACTCCTGGTCTCGCTATTCTGCAAATGTTTTCATCTTCTGTGTCTGTGCTTCATCCAGGATCTTTAACAGACCTGTGGGCATCAAGTACAACTGAAGTAATCTCCCTTACAGTGAAGGGGTCGCTTCCCTGCATCTGCAGGCTCCACAAAGGAGCTGACCGGTCCTCTGCTCCTGACGTCCCACAGACTTCGAAAGGCTCAGCAACACAGGTGGTGGTTCTGCAACTCCCTCGAGGCCCGACCTGGCCTCTCTGCAATTTTGAGGCCAGTATCCCTCGTGGGAAACACTCGGACTGAACCCCTGTGCATCACATTGACTTGCCGTTGCCAAGGCTTGTTGGCTTTGCACTCCAGAGATCTTCTGGCTACAAGAAGCTCCAGTCCCCAGCATTTCTTCCTGCCAAGATCTTTTTCCTGACCACATCCTCTGCACCGTGGCCTTCATCTTTGGTGAGCTGCTAGAGGCCCTCTTGCGATTCCAGTGCCATTGGCATTTGGGTCCTCTCTTGCTTCCTTGGGCTCACCCGCTTGCTCGGGGCCTGCTCTGACTCTCCTGTCCCTTGTACTTGGCTGGTCCCAATGCTGCTCCTTCATCGTTTTTCACATCTGTTGCTGCTGCCAAGGCTTGTTGGTGCTCCCACCAGGCACTGCTCCCCTGATTCTCGGCTTCCGACATGAGACAGCTCGTGAACTGTTTCTGGTCTTCCTCAGCATCACCTGGTCCTCACAGCTGCAGCGACAAGGTCACCGTCATCACTTCTGTTTCTTCGGTCGTGGGAATTGCTTTCCAAGCCTCCTGGCCACCCCCGAGTGGCACAGACTCTGTCTCCTCTGCTTGCAGGTTCTTCTTTTCAAGATTCCACCCTTGGATTCCACTGGACACTTGCAAAGCCTTCGCCCGCTGCATCTTTTCTGAAGTCCTCCATTGTGGTCTACGGCGGATTCCGACGTCACTTCGCACCTATGCGCCCAGCTTCCCTGGTGTAGGTATCCTGGTTCCTGGAGTATCCGTGGGTGGGGTGACTCTCCAACCTTCTGTCTTCCACAGGGTTTCTTCAAGGACTACTGGAAAGTGACCTTCTTCAAAACGGCAACCATACATTCAGTTGACTTCTATTGAGTACACAGCTGTGTTTCCACTCTGCAAACAGCCTCTGTGGGGTTCCTGAGTACGTACCTTGGTTATTTCATTGTGTCCCCAGCTTTTCTAAGTCTCCTGGTCCAAGCCCCAACTTTGGTTGCTTTCCACTTTCTATGTGTATTAATTGGTCTCCCCCTTAAGAGCACTGTGTATTGTGCTAACTTACCTGGTTACAATTGAAGTAGTGTGTGTATTTTTGTTGACATCTCTAGGTAGGAGATCTCCCAATGTTTTAGTGTTGTATGATAATTATACATCTTTTTATAAATATACTGTGTGGTTCTTTTTCATTTAATGTACACTACATATTTAGATCTGGTAAAACAAGCTTTACCACACTTTCTGAATAAACCTGATGGCTGCTTTCCACAGCTATATAGAATACTGAAGTGGGAAGCGCACAGCGTATTTTCAGTTATGTGTGAGTTTTCAGTGAAAAAGTTTTTTCAAAGCTCGGGTGCTCCTGACAGGCAACGTGTCCGTCCAACACGTCTCTTAATAATGCATCATGTGTCACCTACCTGCTAACATCATTTCCAAAGAGTCCTACTATTTATTTGATACCGAAGATACACAAGAGCCTGGAGGATCCTCCTTTCAGGCCAATCGTCTCTACCAGAGGTTCACTACATGAACCGGTCGGTAAGTTTATTGACCGGTATTTGCAACCAAGTGTCAAAAATATGCAGAGCTATATACAGGACACCGCCGACTTTTTGAGAAAATTGGCGGAAGTGAACATTGTGGGAGATGAACAGATCTTACTGTGCACCGCAGATGTCCGGTCTCTATATACTTCGATCCCCCACGCTGGTGGGATTGAGGCTATGGAGAAATCAATCTTGGAGAGCAACCTGTCACCAGACATGCAACATTTTCTCATGGAGCTCACCATGTTTACTCTATATCAGAGTTATTTTCAACTGGATGACGACTGGTTCCTACAGCTATCTGGAACCTCTATGGGTAATTGCGCGGCGCCTACCTACGCGAACATTTATATGAAGTACTTCGAGCAAACACAGATTTATGACAACCCCATTTGGGCCAACAATGCCATAATATACGCACGTTACATCGATGATGTTTTCATCGCATGGAAAGACACTGAAGATTCTTTACTCCAGGCCCTTACAAGCTTGAACCAAGCAAATGAACGCATACAATTTACTTGGGAGATTGACAATCAATCCATCACGTTTTTGGATGTCAAAGTCACTATCACCAAGAATGGTTTTGAAACTGATCTGTTCCGTAAAAAAACTGATCGCAATAATACATTGCATTTCTCAAGCCACCACCAAGGTTCATTGATAACACATCTACCAGCATCACAAATGTTGAGAATCAGACGGATTACCTCCAATCCAGTTCAAACGCAGGTTAGACTCCAAGAAATGGGTGAAAGATTCTTAGCTAGGGGATATCCCCCTACACTCATTGAAGAAGCCAAGAAGAAAGCCATCGACACTCCCAGAGAATCACTGTTAGCCAAGGTTCCTCCTAAAACCAGCAACAGAATGGTACTTGTGTCTAAATTTTCTAACATGAGTTCCACATACAAACGAATAATCTTGAAACATTGGCCTATTTTGAGTGTTGAACCTGATTTTGGTATGACTTTTAAGGATCCACCCCTTTTTGCATACACCCGTAGTGCCAATCTTAAGGAACTTTTAACTAGTAAGCCTCAAGAGAAAATGCTTCCAAAAGGAACTAGACCTTGTAAAAACTGTGGGAACTGTAATAACATAATTCTTGGAACCATAGTTAGTCACCCAATGAGAGGCAATCCCATTAAACTGAGTGTTGACGCCACATGTGATTCAACAAACGTTGTGTATCTAATCAAATGTCCCTGCGGGAAATGTTATGTCGGGAAGACCGAGAGAAAGATAAAAACTCGAATCAACGAACATAAATCGAACATCAGACTTCAGAACACAAAATCCAACGTAGCTGTGCACTTTAACGAACATAAACACAATGTCTCTCAACTTAAATTTTTAATTTTGGAACAAGTGCAAAAAAGAGAAGGAATTGACAACACCAAGCACTTACTCCAAAGAGAGATGGCCTGGATTTATCGAATGCAAACAATGAGGCCGGCTGGTCTCAATGATCGTTTGGAATTCGCATGCTTTGTATAAACTATCGTTATATTTATGCATACACTGTTCCATTACATGCAACTGTTATTTGTAATTATTGTTCACACTGTTTACCTGTTCACCTATTTGATTCACCATTCCAAGATGTTTCTTTGAATGTCAGGCTATGTGCCGATTAGTCCGTTTTTGATTTTTTGCATGCTTACTAACCTCACGGCATTTCCTGGATTATTGACATTGGCGTTTCTACACGCGCACCGACCTAGACACACCGTGAGTACCGATAGCCCGTCTTTCATCCTAAAGCTAATCACTCTAAATTTAACCGCACGTTACGCGCTGTCATAAAGTTTCCGCGATTTTGTTAACATGCTTATGCATGCTATGATGACATTAGCACCTTGCGCTTACACGCGTTTTTTCTTAATAACGGACACCATGACACGTCTTTCAATATTGTTTAGACACTTTCATAAACCGGGTTTTTAAAGGCACACTATGCTTGAGATTTAAGTTCTCGTACGTTAATGACTCTGTGTAATGACTCGCATTCACGTTGGACCCGCGGTAAAAGCTGGTGGTGGAGCACTTGAGGCACATGTAGCTTTCATGGTTATACTTCACTTTTATGTTTTTTCACCGAAATGTGGTCACTATCACCTAGGATTTATGCAAAAGGGTAAACTTTAGTTTTAATGTGTTGTACTACATGATACCGATCGCTATGTCTGATTTGATTGCAGAGGCTCCCCGATGAAGGGCTCACCATAGCCCGAAATGCATTGGAGCATGGGAAAAAGTTTCTTGGAACAAATTTATTGTGAAACATTCAAATGATGAACTTTACAAAAACCAAAAATTCGAATTATGAATGAATAAAATTCTTTTTTTGAACACTTGGAATCTCATCTGTTGAGAACCTTAAGGAGTGCCCTACATTCAGGGATGTCGCCATGATTCCATGGTGACACATGATGCATGCTTTCCACAGCTACCACTTAGAGAGCTTTCTATGGTTGTCTAAGACCACTATAATCACCATAAGGGTTGTCTGGATTAGTGCAAGGTTCTTCACTTAAATAAGTGTGCACCATATACTAAGCCAGTCTCCTACAATGACAAAACCAATCTTTTTTGTTTGTAACCCATCTGGTAGGCCCTCATTTTTAACCTAGAGCAAGTTGAATTCCAGGATTTATAGGTTATATATTTTATCTTTGAAAGTAAAGGTTCATGAAATGCACAGCAGCGGTTTCTTTGTGAGGGCAGAGGAGCATCGCCCCCCCACCCCTGCCAGCTTCAAGCCGCATGGTGTTATAAATAAAATGGCAATGATATTATTTTATTGGCATTTTATTTTTAACCTTAACCAAGGCACGACGCAGCCGCCAGCCCGCCTCCAAGCCAGGAGGGCGTATCCTGACTCTCCACTGCTGCGGATTGGCTGCAGGAGGACTGGAGTAGTGGTGGCCACGCACTTCAAAGTGCACATGTCACTTTGTCTGGCGGTTTTGCGCCGGCCAAACATGCACACTTTGAAGCTCTCCACCCAGCTGTCTTAGCTGAGTGGAGACCAACCACATGTTATGACATACTGTTCTTTATAAAGGTGTGTCTTTGTCTGTTTTCTAGATACCATTGGTTCGCCGATAATGGATACAGCGATTCCATTCCAGAAACTGGGTGCATAGATGAGGAAGGCTGGTGGCCTTGTTTTTTCTTTTCCTCCTCCAGCATTATGGTGTCCTTTTAAAAAAAAATGTTTTGATTGAGTTTGTTGTGGAGCAAAACATTACATAGAGTATCACTACTAACAAAAGTGCTACTTTGGTATTCCATAAGTATGTGATGCAGTATAAATTGTGGTACAGAGACAGTGTATCGCCCCATATTGGAGGTCAAATCCGTCATGCCCCCAGTTATATAGATATATATATATATATATCGCTGCTGCCTTGTTACGCCGGATATATATATATATATATATATATATATATACATACATACATACATATATACATCATTCGTAACATTGTAATTCGGACTGTTCATCCCTTTGACCCTCCACTCCAATATTGTGTTATCCGAGCCAGGGGTCCCATATTTTGTGGAATTTCTGGGGTCAGCCTCTAGCCTTGTATGTCACCTTTTCAGCCACCATGTAAAGGTCCATCCCCCTCTTCCATTCTTGCATGATGGATGGCTTGGGGACCCTTGTTGTTGAGCCAGGTGTTAGAAAGGGGGGTATTGCACCCTGTCCAAGTAGGGACCCTTCCTTCTAGTCAGGGTAAGGGGATTACACACCTAAGAAAACTACTGCTCCCCCTCTGGGTAGCTTGGCACGAGCAGTCAGGCCTATCTCAGAGGCAATGTGTAAAGCATTTGTACATAAACACAAAGTATCACAGTGAAAACACTACAAATGGACAACACACCAGTTTAGAAACATAACCAATCTTTATATAAGTAAACCAAGACCAAAACAACAAAAATCCAACATACACAGGCAAAGATATCACCATTAAAGGGTTCAAAATAGTTCAGTCATAGAAAACTAACATCTATCACAAAGTGCCCGGGATGCGTCAAAATCAAAGACGAAAACAGGCACAGGGGAGGCGAGGCGCCGGAAAAGGACAGCGATGCATCTGTTTCTTACTCCCAGGGGAGATGATGCGTTGGTTCCTTACTGCCAGGGGAGGTGATGCATTGGTTCCTTACTGCAGCACTGTGAGGTCATGCATTGGTTCCTTACTGCCAGGGGAGGTGATGTGTCGGTTACTTACTGTCGGGGGAGGTGATGCATCGATTTCCGGACACGCAGCCTTGGTTCCTTACTGCTTGGCAAAGTCGATGAAGAACTTGGCGCACAGGTGCGATGTGCGGAAAATCCTGATGCGCTGGGGTTGATGCTGCAGCAGCTAAACAGGTGCTGCGTTGATTTCCCCAACCGCAGGCAGGTGATGCATCAATTTCTTCAGCCACACAACAGCGCCTGCATCGAAATCAGAACGGGTGTCAGGGACGTCAGAGACACAGTGCTCAGGACTCGGGTGCGACGATCTTTCAACCGCACGGCAGGTGCTGCATCAATTCTTCAGCCGCACTGCGACACTGCGTTGGTTTTTCAACCGCATGGCGGTTCTATATCAGGGAAAACAGGCACTGAAGGTCAATGCATGGATTTTCTTCTCTCTTTGCATCAAAGACACCTCCAAGGGCCTAGAACTGGAATTGGCACCACTTGGCAGGTCAGAACTCCTAGCAGAGGAGTTCAGGGGCTGCAGTTGAAGTCTTTGATGGCCCTGAGACTTCTTAACAGGAGGCAAGTACACACAAGCCCTTTGAGAACCGTGGCAAGCAGAAAACAAGCAGGCTTGGATGAGGTGCCGTAAGTGTTTGAGAAATTGGATATGTACACCAGAGGAGACTTCCAAGTAGAACTTTGTTTCCTTCCCATATGTGGTGTGTTCAATAATTTATCGATCAGGGGCACTGAGGTGCATGACTAGGGCAGTTCACAATGAAGCATGATGGCGCATTGGCTGGGTTTATAAAATTGCATTCAGTAGACCTTTTTGGTTGATTGAGAGGTGACGGAAGTTAGCAATCAACAAATAACAGTTATAAAAGTGTAACTCATTTGGTCACACAGTAAGGGCCAGGATTCAGTAATCAAAGTTAAAGGGCTTATTACAAACTAGTAATCAATTCAAATCAATGCAAATTAAGCATTGTTCAGATACAGAATTCAAAAGGAAGCGTTAGTCAACAAATTAAATCCAGTTGAATAATATCAAAATATGACATTGCCAATGGCGTAAGCCCCCCCAACCCTGCAGTGTGGTGGGCGAGCTCCTGGGGGGCCCCACCAGCACTGTGCACGGGCAACGAGCTCCTGCCCTGAGAGCTCCTGCTCATCCAGATTCTCTTTTATAGCATATCCCCTGTCACTCGGCTCAGAAACATACTTCTATATTTCTTTTACATTGTATTTCAAATCAGTCTTAACTAAAATTATCTGTTATTTGAGCTCTTTAAAAACTTGCATCACGAAACCTTTTGTGAGTGCGTTGTCTGGTCCTGGGGTGACGCACACTGATCCAACAGCAGCATCCTTTACCATCACTCTGAGGTGTGGAGTGAGCCCATCCCACCACCTATTTCTTAATCACTCGCTGCTAATACATACCTTTAATGTTACAATCGTTCCATGCTCTTTTTCCCCATCAGATTTGCGAGGAATGGAACCTGTGCCTTCAGACAACACTGGTTTTGTTTGGGAACAATAGGTTTTGCTCAACCAAACTGAAGGATCATCTTGCACGTTACAGGCATTATGTAATTCAACCACCAGTTACAATCTGAAGAAAAGGGTGAAGGCAAATAGGATGGAGGTACTGTAAAGCATGTAAAAACATAGCAGTATGGGTTTGCTAGCAGCCTCTCTCTATTCCAGGCCCACTGCCACCACTTCACGACGGGGTGTCACAGCCCAGCTGCTGATCTGCCACACTGTCTATTTCTTTACACAGGCCAATTCAGATGGATAGGGTACTCCACCTGCTCCTAACTGCAGGGCAGGCTTTAGGGCGGTGAGACCGGTGCCACAGCACCTTGCGCTGGACCTCAGTCGGGAGTGGTTTATTTAAAAATAAATCCTGGGTTTAAAAGCACCTGCTGCAGAGTTCATTGTTTATCCAGCTGTTTTACGGCAACAATAAAAATGTCGAGGTAACTCTGGTGATAAATGTTCATGTTGGAGAGGGATCAGATTTTTGTCTAGAGGCAGGTTGGACACATCATAAAGTAGTGCAGAGGGTTAATGTGCCAGCTGCAAAGAAGGTGTATCATGCAGATCACAGAACTGAGTTTGAGTGAACTATGAGTAATGCAATAAAAAAATTTAATTGTATGGGCGAGAGGGGCTATACAGAGATGAGGGGCATTGTTGGAGGGTTGTAGTAAGGGAATGCCTGGAAAAGGCAGTGGCATAACAATAGCCCCCATGGCGTGGGAGCAGGTGCTCCACGGTCCTGGGGGTCCCCTCCAGCCCTGTGCATGGGCAGCAAGCCCCTAGCCAGCGAGCTCCTAACTGGGTCTGGAGCTTGGGGGGCCCGTCATGTACTTTGCAGGGAGCCCCCCTCAAGTAGATGGTGTAAGAAAAGTGCATTAATGCAGACCTGCCTAATCATAATCATTGTATATCAGTTGTGGCACAGTGAGCCAGCATTTTTAATGCTCTGATATTTTTTTATATGCTCGGATGTTTGCACCTGCGCAAGCTCAGGTTGTAGGTGGGGCTTTATAATGAGCTCGGTAGTTGAGGTTGATGGAAGAATGAGATTCACACAATGCATGTCAGTGGGTCCAAAAGTTGTTCAGAATACTATGTATTGAATTGTTGACCCCTCTGCAGAGCACACAGATCAATTGTACCATTGTAACTGTGATTAAATGCAAAAGCGTGTGAAGGAGATACAAAACATCTTAAACAGCATTAGGGTGAAAGTAAATGAAAATGCAGTTTTTACTGGTAAAAGGTTCTTGCACTACACTTTCAATAAACCTTAGTAACAGTTACACTTCTGTTTGCCGTGCCCCTTTTAGAGACGCCCTATGTTTTTTTCATCCCACTTAAAGCCCCTGTGACAGGTATGATTTCTTCTTTTGCTGGCAGCACACTTGAGACATCATAAAATAGACTGAGGAGGGGATGCTCTGTGTTATGGAAAGGGAGGGAGCACAAATTAGCAGTTCTCTGCAGCCCACAGCCGAGCGGGAGTGAGTAGAGGTGGGCAAATCAACAATTTAACAGGGAGAGCTGAGCCAAGGGTCAGCTCTGGCACTAACAGCCCATGTGTAATAGTTAGCGGTCCTGCTCTCCTGAGACCGCCGCACGTCATCCACAAGCCAGGCGTGGCCTGCAGGGTAAATAAAAGGGCAGCCCGCTCGGGGGTGGCACTTCCGGCTAAGACCCACAGTGTCCTGTGTCTTACTCTCGCCAATGCCGGGGCAGGCATAAGCGTTCCCCAAAGCTGTGCCCCCCCTTCGGCACCCCGCAACACTGGCGACGAGGAGGGTCGTGACCCTCGCTCTCCATACCTTAGCCCTCATCTTCGGTCACGGCGGCAGTGCCGCAGACGCAACGCCACCCTGACCACAACACCAGAGCGCTCATCCTCGGTCACAGCGGAAGAGCAGCGGACCGCAACATTCTGCGCCCGGGGCGCGCCGCATTGGGTGAGTGCACCCTGCTGTTTGCAGCTGTCTGGACCCAAAAAGCAGAACTGTGCACTCTCACGCGCCCATCCAGCCCAAGTGTATTGCCGCGCAATTACCATGGTCTGCACGGCCTGCAAGTGCACACAATATGCCTTATGTAAGTGGCTGCCTGTGACTTTGCCTGCTGCCCCTCAGCCTCCCAATTTGGATTTCTTCACGCCGCTCTTTGGCATTGTTGCCTCTGCTGACCCACCCCCACCAGTGGTGGGCCCCCCCGACTGCTCTTCGCCAACCCATCTCTCTACACCCCGGATTGCAATGGGTGACAACGACCAGGCTGCGGCACCTGCGCACCCCCCCTTCCAACACGCGACCTCAGGGGTGCTACCCCCTTCAGCGAGCTGGAGAATCCCGCGACGGCATCCCCGATATGGAAGATATGGATCGAGCGCCTGAACAATTACTTCGTCGCGACCCGGGAGACAGATGAGGCGGTGAAGAGGTCATTGCTACTGCAGTACGTGTTAGACGAAATCTTCAAACTTTTTAAGCACTTGCCCAACACAGGAGCAGCGACGGACTACAACGCAGCGGTGACCGCACTAGACGCCCACTTTGACCTACAACTGAACCCTGATTTCGAGCAGTTCAAGCTGAGGCAAGCCCGCCAGCGGGTAGGAGAGTCCATGGACACGTTCTACGCCCGGTTGCGCGAACTTGCCAGCACGTGCACCGAGGATGACCAACCAAAAGAGATCAGGGCGTAGCTCATCCAGGGATGCAGAGACAAGACGCCTAGAAGCCTCATCCTACGCCAACTGAAGATCGCACTCGAGGACATGCTGATACTGACGAGGTCGCATGATTTGTCCGCAGCCCGAGCAAACAAAATGGACCAGGCGCTTATCAAGCCCCAGGGACGGTCCGACGCCATCAAGATGGAACGGGCAGATGCCATCAAGGTCAAACCGAAGGGAGACTCCTTCAGGAAACCAAAGCCGGAAACGTCCTAGCCAAGATGCGGATACTGTGGCCACGAGCTACACGCGGCAAGAGACTGTCCTGCACAAGTGAAGACCTGTACCAACTGCGGTATACCTAACCACTTTGCCACCGTATGCCGAAGGCTAAACAGAGGCCGTGATTACCGAAACCAAAGACCCTCAACATGGGCGGTACGACAACTGTCAGTAATGGAGGCGGCATCATCAGAAGAGGCCCAACAGACGGGCAGAAGATACCAAGGACCAGTCAAAGACTCATCCGAAGAGGATGATGAAGAAGTATGCCTGATTTCCTTCGCACGTGAACTCAAGCAACATCGCAGGCCCCAGCCAACGTGCATGATCCATGGCGCCGGAACGGAGATCAAAGCAGTCATCGACACTGGAGCGACAGTGACTGTAATGGGCCTCCAACAATATCGACAACTATGACCACACCCACCAGTGACCCCATCCAAGACCAAGATATATGCTTACGGGGCGGACACACCTCTTCTGCTAAAAGGGAAGATCTTAGTCCCCATTAAAGCAGATGACCTGGAAGTAACAGCCACAATCCACGTAATCGACAGGGAAGCAGACACCCTACGGGGCAGCCACACGGCAGAGGACCTTGGCCTCGTCTCATTCGCCAGGAGAATCCAGACCCACCAAGTAGAAGAATTACTCGTCCAATTTCCGGAGTTATTTCAAGGGCTTGGATGCATCAAGTTTGATCCAATCAAATTACACATCAACAAGACGGTTGCCCCAGTTGCCTTACGACACAGAAGAGTACCTTTACATCTAAGGCCACTGGTAGAAAAGGAACTGGAAACCCTAGAAGAGCAAGGGGTCATCGAGAAAGTGTCAGGAGCAACGCCGTGGATATCCCCTAGGGTCATTGGGGAAAAACCGAAGCAACCGGGTGCAATACGCCTCTGCATTGACATGAGGCTACAGAACGAAGCTATCCGGAGGGAACGTCACATTACACCGACGATGGATGACATCATTGCGGATGTCAACGGGTCCAAGTGGTTTTCGAAGTTCGACCTGAATGCAGGATACCATTAGCTTCCCCTATCTGAAGAAAGTCTGTACATCACCATTTTCAGTACCCACCTAGGGTTACGAAGATACAAAAGGCTCAACTTTGGGATATCCTCGGCAGCGGAAGTATTCCAAAACACGATACGGGAGATGCTGTCAGGACTACCAGGAGTATTAAACGTCAGCGACGATATCCTGATCCACTCAGCAACGGCCGCAGCCCACCACAAGCACCTCCGCAACACTTTAAAACGTCTACGTGAGCACGGAGCAATGTTACACAAGGATAAGTGTCAGTTCTTACAACCATCCCTCTAATTCTTCGGGTATGTGTTTGTGGTCGGGGAACTCCTAACCCTCTGAACAGATTGTCAACTCCCTGGTCTAAATTATGGTCCCAAACTAAGGGCCCGATGTAGGTAAATGTAATTTACCGACTCTAAAATACCGAATTTTACAGATTCGGTATTTTAGAATCGGTAAATGCTATGTAGGTAAAAAAATCGGTATTTTTTACCAATTCTGTAAAATTCGGTATCTGTCATTCGGAATTTACCGAATCGGTATTTACCAAATCGGTATTTCCCATTCATTCCTATGGGCCTTTTGGCCCATAGGAATGAATGGGAAATACCGATTCGGAAATCCAAATCGGTATTTCCCATTCATTCCTATGGGCCAAAATACCGATTCGGTAAATACCGATTCTGTAAATACCGAATCGGAAAGCAAGTAAAACTGAAACTGAATCAGGCAGCCAATCAGGTGCTACCACCCTCCCCCTCCCTACCAGGAAGTGGCTACACAGGCAGCTGCAAGTAATTAGAAGGTTCTGGAGAGGCAGTTGGAGCTGAGCTGAGTGCAGGAGCCACAGAAAGAGTTTTGCACTTTTAAATTGTGAAAATGGCAAGCAGCAGTGAAAAGGAGCAGCCAGAGAGGAAGAGGAAACTAAAATTCAGCTCCATGGAGCTACAGGTCCTTGTGGAGGGGGTCGTGAAGGAACACCAGAATTTATTTGGCAAGCTGTCCCTGACTGTGCCTGAATCTGCCAAGAGAAAGATTTGGCTACACATTCAAACAAAGGTTAATGCGGTTGGAGTGACTCCAAGGGACATAGAGGACCTGAAGAAGAGGTGGTATGACCCCAAGAGCCTGACCAAGAAAAAACTCTCTGAAATCCACAAACAGGCAAACAAAACTGGAGGAGGGAAGAACCGTGCACCCCCCCTGACTGACCTGGAGGAGCTGGTGGGGTCTACCATAGAACCTGAGAGCGTCTGTGGACTGGGAGATGCAGACAGCTCAGCCAGAGCTGCAACCAAAAAAGGTAAGATGCATGCACAGCAATCACACCCACCCCATCAGCCTTCCCTTTTTCCCATGTGGCATAGTTAACCCCAGTCGAGTAGAGGTTGCACTATACAGGAGCAATGCATCATGGGACATGTAGTCAGTAAATGAAAGACCATGTCATTCTGCACAGCAAGCAAAAAGTCAGGCAAATCATGTCAGACATAATGAAGCGCAGGCAACATGTAAAGTGTTTAAGTGCGAAAAATGTAATTGTAGTGGTTGTGAGGCAGTAGCACTGAGCTAATGTTCGTTTATATGTCCACAGGTGAGACATCTCGCAAGCACACCAGGGAGACGGAAGGCACGGCACCAGAGAGGGATGACAGCCAGGATCCAGGACCAAGTGCAGGGAATGTCACAGAGGACACATGTGCACCAACTACACAGCCACCATCACAAAACACAGAAATGGCTCCACAACTGCATGCGTCCCCAGAACGTTCAGGATCCCCTCTGCTACTGTCCTCACCTGAACTGCCTGCATCACTGCCTCTGACACAAAAGAGCAGGAGGCATGTAGTTGTCCCACTAGTTCAAATGGAGTCATCAGCAGGTGACATGGAGGGGGATGACACACAAACCATGGCAGGTGAAGGTAGCCCTGCAACACAGCAGTCCACTGCAGAGGTTGCCCGTACAGCTACCAGACGCCGCAGGCACAGAGAAAGCATTGTACCAGCACATGTTGAGGGTCCGAGTGTCTTCCGTGGCCTTGAGGGGAGCATGGTCAAAATCCAGAGGATGCAGGGGAAGGCCATCCAGTCTGTGCAACGCCAGATGAGGAACCTAAACACACATATGGAAGGAATAGGGAAGGGCATTAGAGAACTGGTAGATGTGGACAAAGAGATGACACAATCGGTGCAGCTTCTGTGCACCAAACTGGACCAGGACATGGCAGCTAGGCGCAAGGAGAGGCAGCGTGCGCAGCAGCAAAGTAAAGCTATTAACCGCCTGGCCACAGCCACTTCCCTGCTATGCAGAAGATGCATTAACATGCAGGATGGACTCACACACAACAGCAATATGGTGTCATGGGGCATTGCTAGTTTGCAAGTGCTGTAGAGGTGCTGATTAATTCTCAGACAGCACAAACTGCTGCTCTGGATGCCCCAGAAAGTGAGGAAAGCACCAGTAGAAGCAGCATGACAAGCCCCCTTGTTGTGAAGACACGGAGGAGCAGCAGGCGCCATGGTGAGCCAGCCGCCCAAACGCACAGTGAAGAGAGCCAGCCACTTACATCTGGCACTGGTAGGCGTGGGCGTAAATGACTTGTTCAGTTAATGGGGAAGTGACCCAGGACTACCATTATTGCCTGGATGACGTTTGTGTTGCACATTTGTGCTTTTGACCACCTGCGTAGTGACAAATATTAAACTACTTTGGGTGCATACTCCACCTGTCTGTGTCTCTTTACTTACTTAAAAGTAGTTGCGTGTGATCTCTTCCCGTCTGTGTCTGCCATCTGTTGGTGTCACAACTCCAGCTGTGTTGAGTTCAGGCAGTGCTTGTTCGTCATCATGGTCCTCATAATCAGATAATTCCACCTCGGTGCCCATCTTCATGGCAAGGTTGTGCAACATTGCACAGGTTGCAATCATCTTGCAGCAGGTTACTGGTGTATACTGTCGTGCCCCTCCACTTTTGTGGAGGCAGCGGAACCTGCTTTTCCACAGCCCAAAGGTGCGCTCCACAATGTTCCTGGTAGATTTGTGTGCCCTGTTGTATCTCCTCTGGCTGGGGGTTGAAGGGTTGAGGTAGGGAGTAAGGATGAAAGACCGGACCCCATATGCACTATCCCCTATTTGTAAAAGAAAAATATATTACTCACAATCACACATACACATACATCTGCAATATGTATCCAGGGAGTGTCACACAGTGTTTTACCTAGCAGGTATCCTTCGCCAAATTCCCCCGCCATCAGGCATGTGTAGATCCCAGTGTTTTGAAAGATGTATGAGTCATGGGTACTTCCAGGAAACTTGGCAACTATGTCCGTGATGATGTACTTTGCATCACAGATCACCTGTACATTTATGGTGTGGGTAGACTTCCTGATCCTATAAATGTATTCTGTGGCAGCAGGTGGACATATTGGTATGTGGGTGCCATCAATACAGCCAATGACGTTGGGGAAATGTGCCATTTGATAAAACTCTGTCTTGGTCCTGAGCAGTTCTGCGTGCGTTGCAGGGAAGCTGATGTAATAATGCATTCGCTGCATCATGGCTTCTAGGAATTTCCTCTGGGACACCCCACCTACCACAGCAACCACACTCTGGTAACTCCCAGATGCAAGCAGGTGTAGGCTACACAGCACCTGCACATGGGGTGGGATGGCGTGCACCCTTGGGGTTGGGTGCTCCAAAAGTGGGTGGAGGTCCCTGATCAGCTCCAGGATGGTTTGGGGGTGTAGCCTGTACCTTTGTAGGATCTCTGGCTCAGTCAGTTGGAATAGGGTGATTCTCTGCCTGTAGACCTGGTCCTCCCTTCTCCAGATCCTCTCTCCTTCTGCCTGTAGCCGTAGCCGCCTCGCAATCACGTAGAATGCCGCCATTCTGGTCAAACTGTTGCATTTTGGGACCTTTTTTATAGCCTGCACCTGGTTACCACCTGATTTCAATCCATGGTAAATACAGATTCGGAAATCTTACCGATTCAGTAATTTTACCGAATCGGTAAATTTACAGATTCGGAAAATTTACCGAATCTGACGTTTTTGGGGCCCCTACATCTCAAACACCAAATACCGGTCGGTAACGGGCGAAATTCAGTATTTTCAGCCATTACCGACCGGTATTTGGTTACCTACATCGGGCCCTAAATGTTTGTACTTAAGACTCTTTATTCTTGTTTGAGCGTTAGTCTTTAGGCAGTCTCTTAAGTCCAAAACAAACAAAACACGCTGTATAAACTAGAGCTCTTCCCACTGCGAGCTTCCAGGGGCCTCTCTTTCCGACGTCCTTCTCCTGGTCAGTGTTTGGATGTACCCAAAAAAACAATAGAAAAAGAAAACAAGGCTCAGGCTATTTGTCCTTAGTTACTCATAGAAAATAGGGAGGGGTGGTGTATCGTCACCAAACTCCTATCGTGCTGTGCCTAGGTGAGGGGGGAAACATTTGGTGTACTTCAGTGACCTCTGACTCACTCCCACAGCCCCGGTAATAGCCCGAACATGCAGGTTGCACTTGCCTGCTGCCACAACTCTCTGGGCCGTGGTTAAGGGAGACCCCGCCTCGTCGTCGTCGGGGAGAATCGTGGTCCCTGGCATGGTGCTCCTAGAGCGGTTCTCTCTTGCTGGCTCAGGTCCGGTGTCGCGTCTCTCCCGTGTTGGTTCCTCGCTGGGGTGAAGCTCCTCGTCCTCCGCTCCAGACTCGCGTTGAACTCCTCGAGGCTCCTCCAACTCTTGATGGTCCGTGTCTTCTTCTCGGGTCTCTCCAGCCGAACGCCGTGTTCCCGGCCCTCCGCCCTTTTCACCCGTCTCCGCACCTGTGTTTTGCTCAGCCACTCGACCGCCGACCACACTTCCGGTCTCGTCTTCCTTGGCGGCCATATTGGGTTGGTCGGGTGCGAGCTCAGAGGATCCGAAACCCTCACAGTGTTCAACCAAGAAGGTATCCAAGTTGACTCGAGGAAGTCGCACGCCATCAAAAACGCCCCGCCCGACAACGCCAACAGAAGTCAGAAGTTTTCTGGGAATGGCCACGTATTGCGGGAGATTCATCCCAGGACTAGCCACCCGAGCAGAGCCACTCAGAGCCCTTACCAGGACGGACACCAAGTGGCAATGGGGTCAGAAAGAAGAAGAGGTGTTCCAGGAAATAAAAGACACGCTCCTGGAAGAAGCTATGCTGGCATACTTCAACCCCGCGAAGAAAACGGAGGTACTCGTCAACGCAAGCCCAGTGGGGCTAGGAGCGGTGCTTGCCCAAGAACAAAAGCCCGACCAATGGGCAGCCCGGCGTTCGCCAGCAAGTCACTCACACCCACCGAAACAAGATATGCTCAGTTCGAGCGCGATGCATTGACTATAAAGTGGGCCTGCAGCCATTTTCATCTGTACCTAACGGGGCAGCCATTCACCATGGTCACTGACCACCAGCCCCTAGTTCCTCTTTTCAAAGGGACTGCGCCTCATCCTCCTCCCCGAATTGAACGGTGGGCAGTTCAGCTACAGCCGTACGAGATGGAAGTGGTGTACCAGCCGGAAGCCAAAAACCCCGCTGACTTCCTGTCAAGACACCACATCCCGCAAGAGACACAGGAAGACACCGAAGATCCAGAACACTATGTATACCTGGTATCAATAGCTGCCTGCCCCAAAACCATGACCTTGGATGACATCAAAGAAGCAGCCGCTACTGACGCAATGTATGCCAAAACTCTAGAAGTTGTACAAGAAGGGTCGTGGACGAACTATCTCCGACAAGCTAACACCGGAAGAGCGGGAGAACCTTGCAAAGATATGACGAGTAAGGAATGAACTCAGCGCCACCGGAGATGGAATACTATTAAGAGGATCGAGGCTGGTAATACCTCAAGGGCATCAGGCAATAACAAAGATTAAAGCGTGGATGAGAGAAAAGGTTTGGTTCCCAGAATTGGAGAAGATGGTCGAAGACTTTGTCCATCACTGTCCACCATGTCAACTGACGAGCGCCCCACAAAGGCCAATCCGGTGATCACTGAAGAAGCATTCACCGTCCCATGGTCCAAAGTGAGCATAGATTTCGGCAGCTTCCCTGGAGGAAAACACACGCTAGTGCTCGTAGATGCGTTCTCCAAGTACCCTATTGTGTAACCCCTGCTATCTACAGCGTTCAGCCACATGGGCCCCATCCTGGAAAAAGTGTTTGCCATGTTTGTTTTTCCCCAGTAGATCCGCAGCAACAACGGGCCACCGTTTCAAGGGTCAGAATTCGCCACATTCCTAGACCAATGAGGGATACATCACCGGCGAGTCACGTCCACAAGCAAACGGCGACATTGAACGTTTCATTGGCATGTTGAACAAGATGTACCGCATAGCAGTGGTTGAACAAGCTGACCCAGAGAAATGGCTTCACGAATTCCTAAGGGAGTGCAGAAGCACTCCTCACTGTATGACACAAAGGAGCCCCTGGTCACTGATGCTGTACGGCCCCAGAAGGGACCTTCTCCCCACATGTCGAGGATGGATACCACCGCCTCTGGAAGATGAGGAAACAGAAGATCGGAGAACCCGTAGAAACCAACGAGTAAGCCTCCGCCGCCATGCCACACCACGGACACTCCAGCCAGGGACCACTGTCCTCCTAAAGGACCGTCGATCAAGAGGCAAGTTCAGAACAAACTACGAACCCGGAGCCTGGAAGGTCACTGCCCACAAGGGAACCATGATAACTGCGCATAGAGGAACTGAAGAAGTTTCCTGAAACTTCTCATGGTTTAAGGAAATCCCAGCGGAACACCCGACCGGACCTCTCGAAGATCGACCAGTTAGCTGTCGGCTGTCCTAGCACAAGAGCAACCAAGAGGAGGAGCAGGGAGCAACAGAGGTGGCGGAACACAGGAGGCTACCATCTCGCCAACCACAGACTTGTCTCCAAATCACATGGCCCCGGGCACGCGTCTGCGAAGCTATCCACAGGGGTACAACCTGCTACCAAACCCCCGCCCCAACCAACACCTGAGAGACTTTGTGTGCTGATGACGCTGGACCAACGCAACTATACTCTGTACAGACACCTCGAACCGGTGCGCACTTCACACAAACTGTTTGAACTGTTTGAGTTGTTTTGTTTCAAGGACTGAGTTGGGAAGGGATGTAATAGTTAGCGGCCCTGCTCTCCTGAGACCGCCGCACATCATCCGCAGGCCAGGTGTGGCCTGCGGGGTAAATAAAAGGGAGCGCCCGCTCAGGGGCGGCACTTCCGGCTAAGACCCGCAGTGTCCTGTGTCTTACTCTCGCCAGCGCTGGCGCAGGCATAAGCCTTCCCCAAAGCTGTGGACTCCCCTTTGGCACCATGCAACACCGTGTACGAGCCGAGCTCTGAAAATATTTGATATCTAAATTGCGCAACAAATATCATAGTAGAATATAAGTTGTCTTCAAGATTCAAGCAAGTGTATATTTTTTATAAGTAGAAGCGTATTTGACATGCATTTATTAAAAATGGTAATTGGGAATTTTTAAACATGAACTCAGACACATTAATACCCCAGCCCTGATGACAATGCGAAAAGTGAATAGAGGCACAACAGTTGTCATGCATACAGAATACATGACCTAGAATCTTATTATAGTTGGAGCACTTTATACGCTACTAAATCAAACACCAGAGAAGTGTTTTGTTCAGCGTATATCCTGAACTCAAGTATTCGAAGGTGCGCTAACGTGATAATTCAAATTAAAATTCAAATAAGCTTTATTCGATTTTTAGATTAAAAATCATAAAAGCATAAACAATACAAGAATAAAAAAATTAAAAAAAAACGTAGACATTTCATTTCATAGACACAGTAAAAAACCATCATTCAACAATTATTGTGCAAGATTCAGTTACCATTAAAAGCTTAGAAGTTAGTCCTATGTAATGTGAGGGGAGCTCGGGTAAAAATCATACAGATCCCAAATGCGAATTGTGCCTTGTCTTTCTTTGGGGGTACAAACTCGTAAAAAGGGGGCAACATTGGTGTTTTTAAATTTAATTAGTACCAGATCCCCAGCAGTGCATTTGGGCAGCGTCCCTAACCATCCCACCCTCCTGACACTCAAGATACCCCCGTCTAGCCCCGGCGGCAAGGGTCTATTCTTTTTTAGCCAATAGATGGCTTTATTTAGCAGATCCTGCTGGGATTCGCGTGTTCCCTGGGTGAGGGCAGGGACCCCAGAGAGGACAGACACATACGGGGCGGCCTCAGGGGGCAGGTTGATATGTGGCATTCTTGCCAAGGCGGATCTAGCCACTGTATGGGTTTTTGGTGCAGGTTTGACAAATACCTTGGGGCCTATTAGAGTAGGTGTGCATGATGGCTGTATTTGGGTGGCACCATTGCCAGATTTATACATTTCGGGGGCGATGGTAGGTTTAGGGCAGACGCATGTGGCCATAATAGTAGCTGGAAGCGGGTGCTTTCTTATTACTGACTCAATATTGGTCAGCCTTTCCCCTAAATCATTCATTTTTGTGACCAAGGGAGAGATGGTAGCAACCAGCAGTTGCTCAATTTTGGTCAATAAAGTCGTATTTAGAGACAAAAGAGGATCCTCTAGTTTGTCCGCGGCCGGGTCCTCGATAAATGCTATTGGATTAGCAGGTGATGGTATAACATTGGTGCACAGTATTTGTTTACTTGTATTGTTCCCAAAGTTAGTTTCGATGTCATGCTTCCATCTATTGTAGGAACCCAGGGGCGCAGCATTAACTTGGTTGTACGCTATATCAGCAGGGCCATTTGCTTTGAGACAAAAAGAATCCACAGTTGGGGAGGTTATAGGATCAGGGACGTACTTTGTACCACACAGGGCGTTGAGTTCTTCCCATATAGACATCGTGTTTATAATAGTTTAAAGAAATGCCAAAGAAAAGTCAAATAATATTGAAGCACGATACCTCCCTCTGTGATGGAACAAAGTGGGGTGGCCCGTCCCGGCCTCCTCAGGCCTCTGAGGGCCACAGAGGGCCCGCCCTTTGCCCGGGCTTAGCCCGGCGCAGTCCCGCGCGCGTCCCTCGACACGGGGGCTCTCGGTGCACTAAGAGCACCTCCGGGGGCGGGACTGGGTGTGCGCGACTTCCGGTCGCAGTGGGGCCGCTGGGGGATGTAGTCCCCGGTCCTCGTAGGGCTGTGAGGGTCAGAATGGCGCTGGAAGGCTGCTGCCCACGACGGGAGAAGAGCGCTGCTCCCTGGCTCTCCCCCGGTACTCCCAGGTCGCCCAGGTAAGTATCAGCAAAGTTCCCCGCTCCCCCGGGGCTCTCGGTGCACTAAGAGCACCTCCGGGGGCGGGACTGGGCGTGCGCGACTTCCGGTCGCAGTGGGGCCGCTGGGGGATGTAGTCCCCGGTCCTCGTAGGGCTGTGAGGGTCAGAATGGCGCTGGAAGGCTGCTGCCCACGACGGGAGAAGAGCGCTGCTCCCTGGCTCTCCCCCGGTACTCCCAGGTCGCCCAGGTAAGTATCAGCAAAGTTCCCCGCTCCCCCGGGGCTCTCGGTGCACTAAGAGCACCTCCGGGGGCGGGACTGGGCGTGCGCGACTTCCGGTCGCAGTGGGGCCGCTGGGGGATGTAGTCCCCGGTCCTCGTAGGGCTGTGAGGGTCAGAATGGCGCTGGAAGGCTGCTGCCCACGACGGGAGAAGAGCGCTGCTCCCTGGCTCTCCCCCGGTACTCCCAGGTCGCCCAGGTAAGTATCAGCAAAGTTCCCCGCTCCCCCGGGGCTCTCGGTGCACTAAGAGCACCTCCGGGGGCGGGACTGGGCGTGCGCGACTTCCGGTCGCAGTGGGGCCGCTGGGGGATGTAGTCCCCGGTCCTCATAGGGCTGTGAGGGTCAGAATGGCGCTGGAAGGCTGCTGCCCACGACGGGAGAAGAGCGCTGCTCCCTGGCTCTCCCCCGGTACTCCCAGGTCGCCCAGGTAAGTATCAGCAAAGTTCCCCGCTCCCCCGGGGCTCTCGGTGCACTAAGAGCACCTCCGGGGGCGGGACTGGGCGTGCGCGACTTCCGGTCGCAGTGGGGCCGCTGGGGGATGTAGTCCCCGGTCCTCGTAGGGCTGTGAGGGTCAGAATGGCGCTGGAAGGCTGCTGCCCACGACGGGAGAAGAGCGCTGCTCCCTGGCTCTCCCCCGGTACTCCCAGGTCGCCCAGGTAAGTATCAGCAAAGTTCCCCGCTCCCCCGGGGCTCTCGGTGCACTAAGAGCACCTCCGGGGGCGGGACTGGGCGTGCGCGACTTCCGGTCGCAGTGGGGCCGCTGGGGGATGTAGTCCCCGGTCCTCGTAGGGCTGTGAGGGTCAGAATGGCGCTGGAAGGCTGCTGCCCACGACGGGAGAAGAGCGCTGCTCCCTGGCTCTCCCCCGGTACTCCCAGGTCGCCCAGGTAAGTATCAGCAAAGTTCCCCGCTCCCCTGGGGCTCTCGGTGCACTAAGAGCACCTCCGGGGGTGGGACTGGGCGTGCGCGACTTCCGGTCGCAGTGGGGCCGCTGGGGGATGTAGTCCCCGGTCCTCGTAGGGCTGTGAGGGTCAGAATGGCGCTGGAAGGCTGCTGCCCACGACGGGAGAAGAGCGCTGCTCCCTGGCTCTCCCCCGGTACTCCCAGGTCGCCCAGGTAAGTATCAGCAAAGTTCCCCGCTCCCCCGGGGCTCTCGGTGCACTAAGAGCACCTCCGGGGGTGGGACTGGGCGTGCGCGACTTCCGGTCGCAGTGGGGCCGCTGGGGGATGTAGTCCCCGGTCCTCGTAGGGCTGTGAGGGTCAGAATGGCGCTGGAAGGCTGCTGCCCACGACGGGAGAAGAGCGCTGCTCCCTGGCTCTCCCCCGGTACTCCCAGGTCGCCCAGGTAAGTATCAGCAAAGTTAACGTGATAACAAACAAAAAGGATTCTCATTGAAATAATTAATTTGCCTAGGACCACACAGTTTGGCCAATCAGGGATTTTTTTCTTTTATGCTGTACAATTCAGCCACTAGATTAGTATCTATTTCTGCCATTAAAGATGCTTTGGGTCTACTTAAACGACACAATTGTGGATTATTAATTAGATTTTGGTGGAGCCAGAATCCACATTTTATTTTGCGTTATTTTACATACCGAAGACTTTAGGCAGTCTTTTCCAGCACTTAACACACGGGATATATTACGTTTTGTCAGTGCCTCTGACACCAATACATCCATTCCTGAATTGTCTCACAGATGCTGCTTCACATTTCTGGCATGACAACCACCAGGCACTGAGAGGGCAAACAGCTGCCTGCTCCGAGTTTTGTCCTCGATAGTGACAAACCACGTGCCTACAAGAGGAAGACTGTGCCTTTCACATGCATTCCGATCCTCCCCCTAACATTGAACATGTTCTGCCACTGTACCTGAGCTGTAGGAAACGGACAGTTTTTTGCGCCACTCATTAATGTGTCTTGGTCTCGCAAGGAGCATTGAAGTGCGCGCTTTGTTAGAGTGTGTGCGTGCTGGGGGAAGGCAGTGTGAGTGCCCCCTTGCATGCTACAGGGAACAATGCTCACAGCTACCATTTCAGTATCTATATCTAATAAAGCACCTTCTGTACTGGTAGACAACTTATCTCCAATTGTGGACAATTTTCAAATTATGAGACATTCAAAATGACACTGACAGATGGAATAATAGCACCAAAAATAACTCCTACTACTTCTCCAGTACTTGTTCCTTTTTTGGGTCTAGACTTCTGCTCCACACAAAGGATCATCAAAATGTTCCACATGATAAATCTTTGGAAAAACTGTGCCTAAATAACATATGCCCAACCATCCTTTTGGCAATTTTAAATATGCATGTGCTCCACAAATATAATAAACTCCAGGAATCGCAAGATTTTTCCCTTCTAATAATGACTCCCAAAGTTCTTTAGTTTTAAATGTGTGTTCACACTCGTTCTTTCCCTCAAATGTTGTGTCAGTTGTTGGCTTTCCTTTAAATATGCATAATTTCCCTTCCTTTGTGTCTCCAATCTAAATTTAACACAGCTTGATTCCCTGCTACTTTGTGCTCAATTTCTTCTTTAGCCCATTGGTATCCATTTTTAACTTTCTTTGATTTAGATTCCATCCCTCTCCTTCTGTCTTCAACTGAATTTATAAAGCTCTTCTCTACATTGGTTAAGATACAAGTCAAATTGTGTCAAAGTGCATAATGTGTCATGTTGAGGTTAAAGAATCCTTTAGCTCTCTATCAGGCACATGCATCAAAGGATTTTGCGATCGCAAACGGTGCGATTCGCAAAAATCGTCCGTTTGCGATTGCAAAATCCTCTTTTGGAATGCATGAAGGGTCAAGGCCCTCGCAATTTAAGAATTCGCAAATATTTGCGAATTCTCAAATTGCGATTGCATTTAAGGAATCGCATTTTGCGATTCCTTAAATGCAATGCATGAAACATTAAAAAATTGCGAATTCGCAATTAAGGGGAGCAAATTACTATGAGGTTGAACCTCATAGTAATTTGCGAAAACTTTGAAAAATGCACTTTTGTGCATTTTTCAAAGTTTCATGTTGTGTCCACACATGCCCTAAGGGCATGTGTGTGCACAACATATGTGAACAGATTGATTTCAGGGGTGTAACAGGGTGTCCTTTGGACACCCCTGCACCCTTGAAATCGCATTTTCAATTTGCGATTCGCTAATTGCTAATCGCAAATTGAGAATTTCTTTCCATTCATTCCTATGTGCCTCTAGGCCCATAGGAATGAATGGGGAGGTATTCCTTAATTGCGACTCGCAAATTGCGAGTCGCAATTAAGGAATAATAAGAAATCTCTTGATGCATTGCATTTTGCAATTCCTTAATTGCGATTCCTTATTTTTCGCAATTAAGGAATCGCAAAATGCAATAATGACGCATGTGCCTGTATGTTTTTAGTTTCGGGGTAACACTTTAAATGCTTAAGTGTGAGAACTTCTAAAAATGTCAGATCATAATTTGAAAAATATGCTGAAAAGGACCCTGTCCATACAAATAACTGATTAACAAGCGACTACTAACACCTTAAGGTAAACATATGTGATGGTATGTGATACTCTCTTCAGCCAATGCATGTAACTGCGTACAAACATAGCAATCCCTAGCATCCATAGTGTCAATGTACTTATAAAACAATTTGTAAAACATTTGAAGAAAGGTTTCCTCTAGAAGCATCCATGTGTAAGTCTTTCTCATCAAGTGAGTGTTTTCTATCATCAGAAGAAATTAGAGTTGTAGGGATACATTTAGCCTTAGTCCACTGTCAACTAGATGAGGTGGGTGAGTATAATACCAGAAGCAACATAATCAGTACTGCAATTGTAGTTATCAATAAACCTGCTAATATATACTTACATCTATAATTGTTATTATTAGGCTCCATAACTTTTCTAGAATCACATTGATGGGTGGAAAATAGCAGCAACAGAGTCTTTTCTCTGTCCATTCCCCCTTGTGCAAATGGCAAAACAAAGTTCAACTGATGTGCAATCAAGTTATTTACAAGTATTCCTTAGTCTTCCTTGGCCCCCCTCCATGTTCTTCTAAATGACAACCTTTTGCTCCTTCAGCTGCCTCAGGCCTCAGTACTCTTCTTAATTCTTTTAGCAAAGTCTATTTACATGTCTCTGTTCAAAAGCACATTTCAAAGTTCAATGTAGAAATCAGATTAAGGGCAATTCCGGTCAGTCTGTTCTGTGGCAAAGTAAAGTCAAAACACAGTTCAGACACAAGTATGTATTCACAGATGGTAAGCTGGATTTGCACTTTGATGCTTCAAGTACCAAAACTGTTTCTCTTGTGCATTTGTTGCAAGGCTTGTCCATTCAGGTAAAGAATACCTCTGACAGGGTACTCTAGCTCATTTGATCTCCTGAGCATAGGCCTTTCTTATTTACTGTTATTCAGATCAGTATCCTCAGTACCCTCTGCCATAGTGCCCCTACCTCAAGCATTGCACAGCTCTAAGAAGGACGTCCTGCCTGCATCCTCGGCATTGTGGGCCTTCATCTCCTGTGTGCTGATGAGGCTTCCTTGTGACTCCCTTTGCCTGCTGCCAGAGGTTCCTAAAAGGGGGCTCCATCAACTTCTTCTGGCTCTCCTGTATGCTGAGGGCTGGTTCTGACTTTCAGATTGCTGGGTTAGTCCCACAGACCTTGCTGGTCTTCGACACAGCTTTTTTTTCCGGGAACTGTTGTTTGCGTTTGCCAAGGCTTGTTGGTGGTCCTGCCGGCCACTGACCTTCCTGCACTCGTTGAACGCTGTGGGACAGCTCATGGATGGCTCCTGTGCTCCTGCATCATAGCCTGGTCTACACAGCTGCTGCTTCAACCTCACTGTGCTACAGCAAGAAACTCCAACAAGGGCTGGTATTGTGCTCCTGGTCACCTCCGGGTGGGTTAGACTCTGTTTCCTCTGCTTTCAGGTTCTTCTCATCTGGATTCCACATTCTGGTTCCACTGGACTGGTCCACGATACTCTGTAGTTGAAGATCTTCCACGAACCTACATTGGCATCTACGGACGGTTCTGACACCACTTCATCCCTATGCACCTGGGCTCCCTGGTGCAGGTATCCTGGCTCCCAGGATATCCACGGGTGGAGAGGCTTTACAACCTTCTAAGTGGTTCCTTCAGGGTCATTTGGGAAGGGTCCTAGAACTGTAGAAATCCAACCCGCACTTACCCTGTGTTATTCTATGTATGCTCAACCTGATGTAACCACTCTGCATCCGGGCACCCTGGGATCCCTGGCTACTCACCTTGGCTGGTTTTGTGCTTCCCCTGGGTTCTTCCATCCTTGGGTATTAGTCCCTTGTTGTTACTTACCTCACATTCCACTATTCTAGTATATGTTTTGCCACCCCAAGTTGGGCCCTATGTGTTTTTCTCTTCTACTTACCTATTTCTGAAGTATTTAATATGTGTAGTTGATATCTCCGGGTAGCAGGTATGCCAAGTTAGTGTCTAGTGTGTGCTAATAAATACAAAGTATGTTTATACTCACTTGGTCTGGTTCTTGTGTGAAAAGCTTACTGACTCACTATAGTGGTGAAAGCACCTCCTTTACACCCTCCTGAATAAGCCTTAGCTGCTCTCCAGAGCTTTGGTTTTCAGGGACCTAAACATTATCAGTAAGGGTTGTCTGGACTCAGAGCACGGTGCCTCACCATAGATGGATACTATATACTGAGCCAGCCTCCTACAGCGGTGACAAGGATAACTTGGAAAGGGTCACGCTGACGAGGTTCTAGGCACATTTCCCTAACATGCTTCTTCATCAGAGCCTGGTCTCCGGGACTGAGGTCATGGTACTGCTCCTGATGTGGCGGGGCGGTGACAGCTGCAACCTGACTAGACACAGAAAATAACCAGTCAGCTAGTCCTTTGTAGTAATCAAGAATCATGTCATCTGTAATATTTACAAGCGCATTTGCAGGTACAGCTGGTATTCTCATTGATCTGCCCATGATTATCCCTGTCCTCTAACCAGCAATACTGCGAAGACTCATCAACACAAGGGGCAATGCAGCAGGCCATTTCAAAGAAGGTGAAGCACACATTTTAGCCAGCCTGGATTTCAGCATCGCATTGACCTATTCCATGATACATGAAGCCTCAGGTTGAAAGCTGCAGTGTAGTCTTTACTTACGTTGTTAACCTGCACACAACAATTTTAGGACCTCATTACTGAAATGAGTTTCTTGGTGTGACTTCAGAGAAGTCGGGAACCCATATATAGGTATTAACTTCCTCAACAACAACTTTGCTACTGAGAGACTCGTTTCTTCTGGTGGGGTAAGCTTCAACTCACTGTATAAAGAGACACACAATCACCAGGACCTATCTCATCCCGTTTCACACAGGCATCTCGATAAAGTCCAAATGCATCCTGTTGAATGGACCTCCTGATCTCCCAGTGTGACTCAGTGTTACTGCAGTTCTCTTCCCTACGTTCATTTGTTGACACACAACACATCTGTGACACAATTCCTCAGCCATCAATCTGAAAAAGGAGTTAAACCATGTTGCCTGAACAAACGGAGCATGGCATCACTCCTGTCACCTTTGGGGCTGACAAGGAGGGAAGGAGCCAACACTGAAGTGCAGTTTACGTATGTTTATTTAGGCTTATACAGAGTCAACAGGCTGTTTGCGCACAGTCCGGGTCCAAATAGCAGGGATCCTCTTGGTTGGGGTAGGCTTGCGTTATAGGCGGGGTATTCTTCCTCTTCTGCCGGTAGCGCTCGAGCCCCACATGAAAGGACAAGAAATGTGGCTGTTAGGGCACAGCTCAATATCACTATAACTGAAATGGGAAAGGGGCGTGAGGGTAACAATCGTGAGGAGATAAGCGACCTTCACCTGAAGCTAGAGAGCTCTACCCGAACAGTGTAGGGTGGTTGTGCTCAAAAGACAAGTGCCCGTTCCTTCCCTCCCTCCTCCCTCTGTTACCCTGTTCCAGCGCGGTTAAAAGTGAGCAAGGCACGCAGTCTCTCTCGTACCTGTGTGAGCCACACGTCTTCCTGCGCGTGGCTGGGCGAAGCGTGGGGACGTCGGCCTCCTGGCTTCTCCTGGGGTGCTGCCTCCGGGACGTTCCCTCGACCTGCGGCGTCCGCGACCTCTGCTTCTCCGTGGGCCTTTGTACCGATGGTGGCTCTCTCTTCTCCGGTGTGCTCTCCGTCCGGTCCTCCGAGGTGGTCAGCTTCTCTACGACTCGGTTTCTCCTCCTGCAACTCTCGTCGCGCCGTCCACCCCTCCGCATCTTCCGTGTCCGCCTTTTGCCGTCCATTCAGCGCATCCGATAGGCTAGCGGAGCCTGACGTCACAGGGGCGGGGTTCCAGGCAGGAAAGTCCGGCCCGTCCTTAAAGGGCCCCGACCAGTCCTGCAATCGAGAGCGAGAGTCTGTTACGGGGCAGGTCCTGACCCCGCGACAACTCCCTACATGAAAGGGCCATGGTAGTGTCTATCTACTGGTGGCAACTAACTGTCTGGCAACACAGGTCATACATCAACTGAAACCCAAGTGTTATTATCTCTTTTAACACAATCTGCTCTGATCCAACTGTTCTGCTTCTCATACTTCTTCCTGTAACGTCTTAACTTCCATCCACCTATCAACTGTTGCTAACAAGAAGTTGAAATTGGTCTCATCTGTACCTTCATTGCAACACTCTCCATTGAATGTACAAGCATTGAATGCACAATAACATGTGATTTCATCTGTATATCTGTTGTTGACTGGTCAATAATCATTTCCACCGCGATGTGCAAAGCACTCCGCAACCACAGTCTGGTCAGGCCAATGTAAAGCTTTGAGAAGCTTCATGACAACCTCGCCATTCCAGATGGGGGAACCAGAAGGCCTCATGAATCCCCTCTGTCACCACAAATGTCCGAAGTCGTGAATTAGACAAAAGACATACTCACTATCAGTGAAATTGTCACATTCATCTAAGAAACACAGGAAGCCTTAGTAAGAGTGATCGATTCAGCCACTTGTGCAGATGTTACTCATTGAAGCCAGGAGGCTTCAGCTATGCCTGAGACTTTGCAAACAGGTTATGCAGCGCTTAGGCTTCCGTAATTGTCTTACAGGCAGGAGCCATCAACAAACAGTACGAGATAATTTTCAGACAATGGTTCATCTTGTATATCAGGTCTTGGCTTGGTGCATAGTTCAGTCACATCAAGACAGTCATGATAAACTTCTCCATCATCATTTTCAACATCAGGAAGGGGCAACAGCATAGTAGGATTTAAAGCAGTACAGTGTTTCAATTTGACATTCTCGGCCGCCAAGATGACTTGTTCATACCTGGTCATCTGACTATTGGTTAGTATGATGAGTGCGAGTACGCATAAATAGTATCTCCACAGAATGGGGGCCAAAGATGGTGAAAAGTTGACCCATCACACTACTTTCACAACGTTCTATGCTGACACCTGTAGCAGCTATGGCCTTAAGGTATCGTGGTAGTGTCACAGCTACGGGATCAAGTATGGCAGAAAAATAGACAATGGGTCTTTGACTATTGCCATATAACTGTGTAAGCACTGAGAGAGCGAAGCCCTCCCTCTCACTGCAAAAGAGCAAAAATGCTTTATTGTAATCAGACATTCCCTGTGCCGTGGCACGGTAGAGAGTATCTCTCAGCTCTAGGAAAGCAGGCAAACAGTTCTCCTCCCACGGTACTGAATCAGACACATATTTGTGCATAAGCCTCTGTAGAAGCTTTGCCACTAGGAAAAAGTTGGGGATCCACTGACGACAGAAGCCAACCATTCCCAAAAACATCCGGATTTCTTTCTGAGTAGTTGGCGGATTAAATTTCATGATCGTCGTGATTCTTTTTTGTGACATTTTCCTTGCTCCCTTCTCAATGTGATGTCCGAGATACAGGACTTCTTTCTGACAGTGCAACTTGTTCAGGGACACTTTATGTCCATTCCCAGCTAAATGGTTCAATAGTGCAACACGATCCTGTTTGTATGCTTCATATGTTTCTGACGCAAACAATAGGATATCAATGTATTGGTGTAGGACTGAATTACAAGGCATAATCAAAGACTCAAGATCCTTTTTAAGAATCAGATTGAAGATTGAGGGACTCTCGGTATACCCTTGTGGGACTTGGCACCATGCCAAAACATGGCTCTGCAGCTGTAATGCGAAAAGGAACTTACTGTCCTCATGCAAGGGTATAGAGAAGAATGCCTGGCACAAATCAACAACAGTGAACCACTCAGCCTCACATGGAATTTAGAATAAAATCACAGCTGGAATCGGTACCACGGGACAACAGGGAATGACTATGCTGTTAATCCTTCTCTGGTACTGTACTATGCTGTACTTGCTGCTAGGCTTCTGCAAGCCCATAATGGGTGAGTTACATGTGCTTTCAATTAGCTCCTTAAACATGCCTTGTTGGTGCATTGACTCAATCATTGGAGTAATCCCAGCTATTTCAGAGGTCAAATTATATTGCAGGCTTCTTGGATACTCAGCATTTGGCTTCACATCAATGCGGACAGGCTCAACTCCTTTGATGAGACCTATGTCCTTTCCTGAAAAGTCTCAGACTTCTGTTTTTTCACAGTATCTCTAAGGTCTGGGAGTAAATTGTCATTTGTGATCATAGGAAACAATCCAATGTTTGGATCATGTTTTTCCAATTTAAAGGCAACATCCTCATCATGAGTCTGGAACTCTACACCCTATACGGTGCAATAAGTGGTGAACTTTAGTTTGCAAAACAGGTCTCATCCTAACAGATTTACAGAACTCAAATCACACACAACAAACTGGTGATTTTCCTCAAAGGACCCTATTTTAATAGGTACTTCTTCTGTCACTGTGTTTGGCAAGTGTTTATTTGCAACTCCTACAACTAGAACTCTTTTTCCTGAGAGGGGTAGGTCTGGAACTTCCGCTGTTCTAACTATGGAATAAGTAGCACCAGTATCGTTCAAGAATGATATGGGGTGGCCATTCACTTCACCTTCTACGAATGGACCACTCTGGTCTACCACCAGGACTGTACCAAGCACACAATACTCCTCACCCCTCAGGCACCGTCACTGCGACAAGTCAGAGCCATAATCATCAGACATCTCAATCAAAGGATACTGTTGAAGCATCCCTTGATTTAGAAAAGGATTCTGGCTCAAATTGGGGACTCAATTTGGGTCAAACTTGGGAACATTTACACTCTGCTGCGGCTTTGGGACTTGTGGAACTTGCATCACCGGGTCTTGGGATACATTAACGTTTTGTACCCTAGACCTCTGCGCACTTTGTGACTGTGCAAGAATATTATCTTGAGGTTGTGTAAACCATGAGTTTTGAACCTAATTTCCATTCATCATGTTACTTGGAATAAGATGACACTCCCGCTTTCAATGGCCCAACTTATTCCAAAAATGACACAGGTTTGTACTTTTGAAAGTTTCTACATCAATTCCAATACTTGGGTCAATTAGAACACCACAACCTCGACCTTGCTGTGGAAATCCATTTCCACCCTGCATCACAGGAGCTTGCTGTTGGTATTCTTCTTGCAAAGGACCAACATTCCCTATAAAAGGTAGACTTTGGTTACCCCTTCTGTCCGGCTCTCATCTGTGTCACCATCAATTTCTCCTTCATCCGCTTCTGCCTCATCTTGATCTCATCACTACAGCATTCGCACACCTCAAGATCTCATTGATTGGTTTATTCTGCCAACAAATCAAATGCTGATGAATCATTGAGCCAACCTCACTTCTCAATCCTTTACCATATATTCCGGCTCAAGGTTCTCAGTTCCACTATACTGTTTAAACACCGGCACCAATCTTTCATAGTAAGCATGCTCTGACTCTTTGGGCTGTTCTGTCAATCCTAACTCAATCAAACGCTTTAGCTGATACCTTTTCCTTTCAAAAAGGTTATTGCCTGCTGATATTTTCTCATCACAAACTATGATGGCACATTCATCACTGGATTTCTTGAAGGCTCCCTCTCTGGTTAATTCACAGACACTTTGGGCCTTATTACGATGAGTGTTGGAGAGCCTCTGACCTCAGGTCGGAGGCTTTCCGACACTCCTCATTGGTTTAACTTCTGAGCGCCTAATTAAAATCTAGGTGGTTAAAAGTAAAAACGTCTGGGCCTTCCGGCTCGATTCCGGAGTCCATCGGCCAGAAGGAGACCGGCCCGTAATCTCAATGAATGGCGTTTCCGCTGTTGGGAGTACAATGCTTATTTCCAACAGGCTTTCCATGGTGGGCTTTTATACATGAAAAGCCTGTCGGAAAGCGAGTTTGGGGCCCCTATCAGGGCCCTTTTCTCCTTGTGCCCTCCGGTTGGGGGCCGAGGTAGCACCTATGGTGCCCCCCTGTTGATCCCTGCACCGTGCGGCAGGCACCTTGAGCTGCCTACCACACAGTGCAGGGATGAACACAATCCTCCATTTGTCTATGGGAGCTTGTGCTTTGCCAGTTTACGCACCATGGGGCGATTACGATGTGGCTGGAAACAGCTCTGACTGCATCGCAATATGCGGTCACATTCCTTTTCAACCGCCTCATTACGATGGAGGTGGTCCGAAAGGAATCTGAAGGGTCATTTCGACTGGCTTCCGACGGGCTCGGCGAGCCTGTCAGCCAGTCGGAATGCTGCCAGTAACCCCTAGGGCGGCTCTTTCCACCCTAGTGATTGCGATGGTGAATTTTGGCAGCCTTTCTGTGCTGGCCTTTCTGTGCGCGAACTTGGAGGCAGAGGGGGCACCTATGGCCCACCTGTTAGTCCCTGCACCCCGTGGCAGGCACCTTGAGGTGCCTGCCACGGGGTGCCGGGATGAACTGCACCTCCTATTCTACAATGGGAGCATGCATCCCAGCTGGGATACATGGTCCCATTGTAAAGTATAGAAATGCGACCGAACAGTGTTCAGCCGCATTCTAATTAGTCGGTCTGAAGCACTGACTTGGTGTCGGACGTTCCCATGACCGAGACAATGTCGGGCGGAGGAAACTCTGCCCAACATTGTAATCGGGCCCCATGTGCAGTTGCATTGTAATTGCGGTGTCGGCAACTCCGACTGACATCGTAATCGAGCTCTTTATATTCGCTCACAAATCACTTGGTACCACAATTTCAAAGAAGGTATTTAAAAAATCTATCCACAGGACCTTTGAAATTTTCACAAGTCGTTCAACCTAAGTATACCACTCTGCGGGTTTTTCTCTCAATTTTGGAAAATGAATCACGGATTTCACTTCTGCTCCAAGGCACATGGACATAACCTCCACCTGGCACTTCCCTCAATGGGAAAGCTGAGGAATTTTCACCCTCCACTGCGTACGAAAGCGATTTCCCTCCTGGATTCTAGTTGCCTTTCTATTTCGCCCATCTGTCTTCCCACTTGTCTAGTTCACTCCATTTTTCTAACACAACCAATTAATTCCTTAATCTGTAGTTTCATTCCTGATGTTCTCATGGTAGTTATATCCTCCCCACCAAACCCCACATGGTAACGTTTCTACCAAGACTTGGTCCTAGTCAGATCAACCTGGTTCTTCTGGGCTAGTCCTGATAGCCTTTCATGAATCTGTCCTGCATTTCTGGTAATAGTTTTACACATGAACGCAAATTCACTCTCTTGATAGGTATCTAATAGTGAAATGTCTGGGTTCCCTACTATCATCTCATCCAGTTCTAATTTTAATTTGATCTCATCCACTATCTTGTCTCTTACTGAGGACTGAATTGTCTCTCTGGACACACCTGAGCTTGTACCCTCTCCTGGGTTTTCAACCAACCTTTGGAGCCACTTTTCAAATTCCTGGACACTTGGACCAGCCTGCTTTACAGGAACAGTAGATACTATCCCTTGTCTGGAACTACTTTAACACTTACAAGGGTGGGGAAGCAAGATGGCGGCCATCTGAGGCCGTTGTAGCGGACTTGACATCATAGCACCGTGAACAAATGGACCTGGCAGGACGGGGAGACAATTAAAGAATAAAAATCTGTACTTACCGGCAGAAGCCTAATGATTTTGGACGCTGGGATTCTCGATACCATCGCTGACTCCTGATTAGGGTCTGAAAGCTGTCCTGGGGACGTGCTACCATGGGCGCTGCTCGTCTGGCTGACGGAGTTAATCCTCGCATCCACACGCTGTCAGCGTTGCCGAGAGAAGGTGATTGCCCGAATGGCTCCCAAGATCACCAATGCCGAAAGGGGAAACCTGCTGTGCCCCTGATGGTAGATTCAGCCGGCGCTAAGGGGAGACAAGGCTGTAAGCGGGTGCCCCTCGCAGCAATGCCAGCACCGGAGAAGGAGCTGGCAACAGAGAAATGAAGGAGCGAGATTACATCAGGACAACGCCTACTGGGGGTTCAGTATTGGAAATGCTGTGTGCTTCCAGCGGAAAGCAAACTGTAGCTGCAGAAGAGGCAGCAGGTCTCTCTCAAGGATCCAGGTGAGAGAGTGGACCTGTGGCTGCTGAAGAGGCCAGTCTTCATACAAGCTCGGCAGAAGAGCTACACTCAGGGAGCCAGAGTGTAAGTACTGTTAAAAAAAGGGAGATATACTGAATCTACTATTTCTAAAACAATGGGCATACATCAACAGGGGGGACTGGGGCACGGCACACCATCTCTAAACCAGGATGATGAGAATGAGGGAACACAGGAGATAGGGGAAGGGGAGTCAGGAGGGCATACAAGGGTTATGGGGGCCCCAACTATTAAGACAGCTCAGTAAGTGGACCTTACAGATCAGTCTCATTACCAAACTCAGGATCAAGGCATATCACATATAAATACTGAGACTAAGATAGACCCTAGTGACTGTTTTTTCCCCTATCTGATGGCCCTGAATGGTCGGCTGATGGCTCAGGATCCTCAATCGTTTCTAGCGAAAATGACAGCGACCCAGATAAGGCTTGGGATTCCCTCTTTTTGACAGCTCGACGGACCTGGGGAAAGAAAACCGGGCATCACCTACAAAGGGCAGCCAGCCTGAAATGGTACTACTCATTATCTGATTCGGTAAATACCACCCAAAATACAGCATCGCAGGGTGCTCCTGGCTTTCATCCCCCGACATTAGAAACTGTACTTCAAACGATCATGCAGCGCCGGGAAGAGACACGGGTGGACGCCCGCAAAGCTCAGAGTGTGGCAAGGAAAATACAGGGCGCAGTAAGAAAATTGACTAAGACCTACAACACTATAGGGGAGTGCCTTACAGAGCTCGAAACCAGAGTCAGCAATGTCAAGACGGAGGTGGCTGATAAACGTATACAATCCAAGGATCAAGAGGAGTGGATCACGGATATCCAGTGGAAACTGGAGGGACAGAGAGAATCGCCAGCGGAATAATAATCGGAGGGTCCTGGAAATCCTAGAAGGGAAGGAGGGAAAGGACATTCGGAGCTATATGTTGTTCTCATCCGGCAAGCATTCCCGGAACTCTCGGACTGGAACTGGTAGCAAAAGGTCCAACGAGTGCACAGGACAACTTTCACCCTGAGTCATCCTGTCAGGGAAGGGGCTAAGCCAAGGGCCTTCGTAGTTTTCTTCGGGAACTTTCTCTTAAGGCAGGCGGTGTTCGAAAAAGCCAGGTCTGAGGCTAGGAGAAATGTAGGCGATGTCTCTTTCTTCATCAGACCGGACTTTTGTCACGTCACCGCTGAGAGAAGGTGGCGACTCCGTCAGCAAATAAAACCCTTCTAGGATAAGGGTGCCAATGTATTTCTGAATAATCCAGCCTCCTTAAAAGTAGTCTGGCAAGGTGCAACAACGTTATTCACGTCAGAAATAAAAGCCAAAGAGCTCTTGGCAGGGCTGACGCCAGAGCACCCTAATGGGCTGGGATAAATTCAGATTACCGGAGGATAGGAAAGGGTAAGACGGATTTTTGATATCCCTGTACCTCTATCTTTAGTTGAAGGAGGGAATGATCTTTTCTATTTTTCTCTTTTTCTTCTTTCTTGTTTCTCATTATAGCTGTTATACAGTATGCATGGCAATTCACTGTGCTGGCAATCCGCTTTCCATCTTCCAAACAGACCGATGTGCGGTTCCGGATCCTTCCCGAAGATGGGAGGGAGGGGGGGAGGACACGGGGTGGTAGGGAGGGGTCAGGGGAGGCAGGGGAGAGGGGAGGCTTGGGGGTCAAAGGGTAAGGGGTACTTTTCGGGTGGGGGAAAATAGAGTGGAAATTAGCAAGACTTTTAAGCAAGATGGTAAACTATTGAGGACAATAGCAGAAATTGGAATAAAGTGTTCCCTCCAGGGTCGGAGGAGGAAAAGGTTTGGAATGAAAACTAAGAAGGATCACTCATTTAGACCAAATGGGTAAGATTACTATCTGCTCTGTTAACATAGGGGGCTTAGTGGATAGGAGTAAGCGGTCTAGATGATAAAATCTATCAATACGGATATTATCTGTCTCCAAGAGACACACATACCATGGGACAAGAGGGGGCTAATCACGGTAAAGGGGTACTCCCTAATAGACTGTTCTTCTCAAACCTCCAACATCAGAGGGGTGGCCATTCTAGCCAAGAATAAAATAGGTTCAGCTAAACGGAGACTGGGGGACACTGGTGGCAGATAGGCTCTGGTAGAACTAGAGTCAAGAATAACAATAGGAACAGATTTTGGCTCAAATCAGGATGAGCCAAAGATATTAGAAGATGTGGAATTGGAGTTGGCATCCTGGCCTACCCCCTTGATAATGTGTGGGGATTTTAATATCCATTTAGGTGTAGGCAGTTTGGTGTCAAGCAGGTATCAAGGACGGAAGCCTAAAGTATACAGAGCCTTGGCATCATGAATGAAAAGTCATGGATTAATGGATGTATGGGACTCTTAGGAGGTCATTAGGATGGTGGGCGGACTTTGCCCGCCCGCCATCCTCACGGGGATTGGGACCGCCCGCCATAAGGGCGGGCGTCCCATGGTGGGGATTATGATGCGCCCGCCACAGTAGCGGGCGCATCCCTCATTTTTAACATTGCACCGCCCGCCACAATGCTAAAAATGCGTGTATGCATTTGCATACACGAAGCGGCAGGCACCGCGCGGTGCCTGCTGCTTCGTGTATGCAAATGCTGGGGGGGTACCACAGGTTCCCCCCCATGTGCAGCCCCCACCTCTCCGCCATAAGGGCGGGCGTCCCGTGGTGGGGATTATGATGCGCCCGCCACAGTAGCGGGCGCTTCCCTCATTTTTAACATTGTGCCGGGCGGTGCTCTCTGCACCGCCCGCCACAATGCTAAAAATGCATGTATGCATTTGCATACACGAAGCGGCAGGCACCGCCCGGTGCCTGCTGCTTCGTGTATGCAAATGCTGGGGGGGTACCACAGGTTCCCCCCCATGTGCACCCCCCCACCTCTCCTTCACTCTGGGGGCCTATTTTTCTTACCCACACAGAAAAAATGTCAGGTTGGATTATTTTTTTTATTTCAAAGCAGATTCTGGATGGGGCAGGTATAGGAATATTACCGAAATTAATGTCAGATCATAATCCCCTGATTCTGGAACTAAAAATGCAGCAAATACAAATTCTCTTTTATGGCTATTATTTAGCCGAATAAAGATGTTTTTTTTTAACTGAACAAATGCCGCCGTACCAATGGACGTTTGATCGGAAGTTGTTGGTAGATCAGGAATTTGTCGGTCATTTCAAAAAGTGGATAATATATTTTTTAATATGAATAGATATAGCGCATCGCGCAATATGGTATGGGATGCGTTTAAGGCAGGTCTAAGGGGGAGATGGTTACCTTTGTTTCATACAAAAAAACAACAACAAGAGCTGAAGAGTAAGCAATTGCGACCCAAGCTCCGGGACTTAGAAAGAGAACATCTGGATAAGATAATGCAGGGGTTGGACGTGGCCACAACTCAGTAACATATTACCGTGACCAAAGCAGAGATAGGCTCGTACTACTCCCAGAAGGCAGCAGCAGGGTATCAGACCCATAGGGTTGAGAGGTATGAGTACAGGGAAACAGTTGGGAGACTTCTCGCTCTAAAAACGAGACAGAATTCGATGACGAGACAGATATCTATAATAACAAGTGGAGCGATCTCATATACTGACTCTGCGGACATAGTTACTGCGTTCCATACATTTTATCAAGACCTTTATACTGAGGAGGTACAGGGCCCTCAGGTTAGCTCACAAGTGATGTTGCAAAGTGAAGAGTGCAGGAGGCTGGGAAGGAACGAGAGGGATAGGCTGGAATCCGAACTGGCACTGAATGAGGTACAAATAGCAATACAGCAGCTGGCCTCTGGAAAGGCAACAGGTCCTGATAAGCTACCAGTAGAATTCTATAAAATGTTTCAAGTAGAGCTAGCCCCCCTGCTTTTGGATCTGTTTTTAGGGGTACAATATTCTGGAAACCCGACAGATTCTTGGAGGGGTACCAATATTGTTATCTTCCCAAAGAAAGACAAGCCACCTGATAAGCCTACTTCATATAGGCCCATCTCTTTAATTAATGCAGATGCCAAAATGTATTAAAATGGTAGGCAAATCACCTTTGGGGGACTCACAGCCAGTCTCATATCGCCTTGGCAACACGGCTTCGTACCTGGCAGAGACACTAGAGATCATGTAAGGTGAGGTGTGGCATTGTTTGATATCATCAAGGAAACCAACAGGAATCTGGCTATGATCCTCCTGGATGCAGAAAAGGCATTCGATCAGGTGGCCTGGGAGAACTTATGGGGAGTTTTGGCAGCTAAGGGATTTGGCCCTCGGGTCATTACTGCAATCAAAGCAATGTATAGAGCACCACATGCGAAGCTCCAGTTGATGGGCAAATAATCTGATATTATAAGAGCGGCAAGGGGAACAAGGCAGGGGTGCCCCTTCTACCCAATCTTATTTGCCCTGTACATTGATCTGTTCATCCAACAGATTATTGAAAATCAGGCCATTATTCCTGCGGTAACTCAAGGCTTCGAAACGAAAGTACTAGCTTACGCAGATGACATCGCGGTATTAAAATCTAACCCAGAGAAGGCAGTTAAGGAAATAGAAGCCATGGCTATCATATTTGGAAAGGAGTCGGGGTATTTACTAAATAAGTCTAAGACTCAAATAATATGTTCTGAAATATTATTTTTCAGGATAGCCGGCAAGCACCTATTGCCACCGACCTTGGGGTTAAGATTAGCTCGGATATAGAGCTGGCAAATCATTACATGGACAAAACAGACACATTGGAATCGTACTTGAAACAGAAACAAAGCACCAGCACTAACCCTTGTACAAAACAACAATCCAAGAATCCTCTAATCAAGCCTCTCCGTTCCTTCCAACACATCTCACACGATGAATTTGTAGACCTGGTCAAAGCAAGCAGGCCTGCCGGCAGCCCTTCTGACCCCTGTCCGCCACAAACTTTCAAGACAATTCCCTTTACTGAAGAAAACAAACTTGGACCCGCTGAACCCTGACAACTACAGACCCATTACAAATGGACCGTTCCTGGGCAAACTGATAGAAAGAGCAGCGTTCGCCCCGATGTCACAATTCATTGAAGAGACTGACATACTTTCAGACTTCCAAACAGGATTCCGTCCGGGAAGAGACACTGAATCTGCCCTCCTTGCCATCTGGGATGACCTAAAGAATACAGTTGACCGCAAAGGGGTTGCTGCACTACTCCTCTTGGACCTCTCAGCTGCCTTTGACACGGTTGACCATGACACTCTGAAACAAAGACTCTATGAAGCCGGCATAGAGGGAACTGCTTTAGACTGGATAGCGTCCTACCTTCGAAACAGAACTAATGTCATTCATACCCCACCTTTCTCGTCCAAACCATACTCCACAAAAGCAGGGGTCCCTCAAGGTTCTATCATCTCGCCAGTACTGATCAATAAATTTCACCTCACGTGCTGTAACTATGCAGATGACACGCAAATACTCCTTCAACTGGAATGCCCCAAAGACATTGGAAAATCATCAATTTTCAGCTGTCATTAGGAACGCCTGGAAAATATGGGGGAAAATTAAAAAACACATGAGTATAGAGAAATTTACAAGGTATACATCTATTTGTCGATCATCTTTATGTCCCCTAGCGTTCTATGATGCTATTGGGAAACAATGGGAACAACTCGGCCTATGGATAGTGGGAGATATTCAGCCAAAAGATCAACTATATCTCTTTCCCGTGCTGCAGAGAGAGTATGGAATCCCTGATAGGCACTATTTTAAAAATCTACAAATGAAGGGATTCTTTTGCAAACGGAGGCAGGAGATTTCATGTGTTAACATCTTACTTTTGGAGACTATGGGGAGATCTGTTTGTAAAATAAAACACCTATATGGTATTATGATGGAGGACGCCCCTGACGATATGGAGAAAACGGAGACGAAATGGGCCAGCAGATTAGAGAATGAAGATGTAGATATAGATATGTCACTGTTGCTGGCAAAGAAAACGCTTTTATCAGCGAATCTAAAGGCGCAACATTACAAAACGATTTCTAATCTATATTTTACCCCTGCTAAACTATTTAATTGGGGATGATAAATACCCTAGCTGAGGCATTGGACCAGCAGAGGAGATACATATGTCCTATGGCTTTCCAAAGTTAGACCCACTAAAAATGGAATTGGTAAAATTCTTGTTGAAGATTTAAGGCAAAAGTGTGGTCCTAACCTCCTCGCTCATGAGGGTAGGGTATGATAACAGTGTAGGGCTGGATCAAGGCCGGACCAGTATCGTATTTATCTTAGTCGCTGTTATCAGGTTACTAATCGCAACTAGATGGAAGGATCTAAAGCCCCTTAGGTTCCACAAGTGTCTGGCACGCTTAATTGTCATATATAAACTGGAACAGGCACTATATGAATGTAAGGGTCACCAAGCCAAAAAGTGGGGAATGAAACTCTGGCCCCCAATAACAAATTGGCTGTCCAGGGTAGGGTAACGTTTTTAGATTATGGTCATAATGAACCTCGCATTAATGTCTGATCTGTCATTTTTTTCCTTATTCTAAATTCATTCAGGCTATGATTCATTGATGTATAATGAATTCTTTATGTATTTTGGATCTGTCATTCTCTGAATCTATATTCGTAATAAGTATTTATTTTGATGGCAATGATAGTAATTGATAATGTATAACTAATGAATAAGTCATGGATGTAAATATATGTGCAATACCTCTCTGAATTAAAAAAAAAAAGATTAACACTTACAAGAGTACTACACCTAGACATATCAGAATTTAGTTTTCCCTGAACAATCCCTGTCAGAAGGGTTAATTCTGTCTGGTTCATGGTTGGATCTGCATTTGCAGCACAAGGGGTATTATAATGAGTCAGGACTAAAGGAATTGGTAAAGATCTTCCCATACTCTGGTCCGTAGGAGTGTTGCCTGTGGTACCCATTCCAGTAGGTACTGCTAAAGTATGTGTTGTGTCCCCTGTCAGTCCAGGGTTATACAGTGGGACAATGGAACCTATATTGACCAACCTTTCTGACTCATCTCAAACTTCTTCTACTACTCCTTCCAATGCACTACCCTATCTCACATCCTATACATCTATCAATATATCCTCTACATCCACTCTCTCATTTATCCCAAACCCCACACCACTACTATGATTGCCAAAATAACCATTTCTAGACTCTCTCCTACTCTACCCCACCTTGCATCATCTGACACCTCTTTTACTATACCGATCCCCTAAAACAAACCTTTCTAAACTCTTTCCTCTGAGTCCTCCCCTGCATTTGCAGCACAAGGGGTATTATAATGAGTCAGGACTAAAGGAATTGGTAAAGATCTTCCCATACTCTGGTCCGTACGAGTGTTGCCTGTGGTACCCATTCCAGTGGGTACTGCTAAAGTATGTGTTGTGTCCCCTGTCAATCCAGGGTTATACAGTGGGACAATGGAACCTATAGTGACCGTAACAGTAAGTGTATCTGGGGCATTTAAAGCAATCGGGTTATTGAGGGTACTTATCCCTGTATTCCCTCCCATCACTTTAGAACTTGCATTGCTATTCCTGAAATTCCACTGACACCTGCACCACTCTTTCCCTCCTGTTGAACTTCATTAGATGGGGGTGGACGGGTCTACAATAGTACATTCAAAAGATCATCACTAGAATCGCTATGATAGGCTTTACCCTCACTCTGTACATTTTCTGTCTTTTTCTTCTTCCCTTCCTTTCCTGTCTGTCTCTTTGCTTGTTAATGCAGGGTAAACGCCTAGCTCCCTCTATCATATCAGTACTCCAATTCTTTTGTACATCATAAATACTCACAGCCTTTCTGGCTCTCCCCCGATATTTTTCCTTCTGCCTTTTAATGAGCTGCTCGCTCCCAACGATTAAGCGCTTCATACTGTGCGGGTCTAGAAGGTGTTAATGTTAATGTTATATGACTTTTATATTTCGGAAATCACCTACAGGTCTCTAAGCGCTTAACCAGAAGAGCGAGCGAGTCACTAAACAGAGATCTAATAGCAGCCCTGATAGCAGAGATAATGCGGAGGTTAGCACCTCTCTAAACCGGAAAGTTTTTAAAAGCTTTCTAAAGGTGAGCAGAACCGGTTCCCTACGTAAGTACTCCGGCAGATCATTCCAGATCTGCGGGAGACACACAGAGAACACTCTACCCCCTAAAGATTTAGAGGTGTACCTGCGGGAAGCTAACCTACAGGCCTCAGATGATCTCAGAATCTGGCCAGGGACATATTTCACCAGGCAATCTTTTATATACTTGGGTGCCTGACCGTAGATTGCCTTATGAGCTGAACTGCGCTCTCTGTTTAATGGAGAGCCAGTGAAGTCTGTGTAACAGAGGAGTAGCGCGTGTCTTTCTAAGAAGTCTAAAAATGAGCCTGGCAGCCTCGTTCTGCACCACCTGCAATCTCCTAATGAGCTTCTGGGAGAGGCCAATGTAAAAGGCATTCCCATAATCCAGCCCGGAGATGACATTGGCGGAAACAATTGACTGAAGTGCAGATGTGGACAAAAGAGGAGCAAGCTTCCGCAGCTGCCTAAGCAAGCCAATACAAGTTCCCACAACAGGGGTGACCTGGGAACACATAGATAGTTCAGAATCGATTTTCAGCCCTAGGCTTTTTACAACCGGGACTGGAACTGGAGCTACACCTAGTTCTGAAGGCCAGAAAAGATCACACCATGGGCTATTCCTTGTTGGGATGACAAGCACTTTGGTCTTATCCGGATTTATTTTCAGTAAATTAGCTGTCATCCAGTTCACCGTGAACCTGAGCAGCTTTTTGGCAGACTCCTGGGCCTGGTGGGAGTTATTTAGCCGGATAAGAAGTTGAGTATCATCGGCGTAATTAAACACCTGACAAACCATACGAGTCAGGGTCTCTAACAGGGGTTGCAGATAGATATTAAAAAGGAGTGGGGATAGTGCCGACCCCTGAGGAACCCCACAGGCCAGGGAGCTGATATCTGCTCCCCCAGCTGAACTCTCTGAGTTTGGTCAGACAGGAATTATTTTAGCCATTGGTGTACTTGGCCACAGATACCCAGATTGGTGAGATGATTCAACAAGGTATTATGGCTGACCGTATCGAATGCCGCTGACAGATCTAATAAAATCAGGGCACTCGGCTGTTTGTTGTCAGCCTTAACTCTGTGCTCATCCAGAACGGACACCATCACTAACTCAGTGTTGTGATGTATGTATGTATAAAATTTATAAAGCGCAGGAATCACCCCCGAAGGGGTATCTCCGCGATATCATTACAGGAAAGTCAGATGACTATGTGCAGAAGAAAGTTATATCCTAAATAGTGTTGTCTTCAGAAGTTCCCTAAAGCGTACAAGATTGGAGCATTTACGCAAGTCCACAGGTAAGGTGCTTCAGAATTTCGTGGCCAGATGGACCACAGTTTTACCACCAGACCTAAGCTTCTTGAAGCGGGGAACCACTAACAAACTTTTCCCTTCTTACCTAAGATGACGATTGGAGCAATAAACTTTGAATTTATCCGCCAAATAGCTGGGGCTTGAGCCATACACAGCTTTGTGGGTGAGGCACCCGAGCTTAAAATTAATTCTTTGGCGGATTGGGAGCCAGTGAAGCTGTTTTAATAAGGGGCCTGCCGAGGTCTGAGGAGGTTTTTTTAGAGCCAGGCGCGCAGCCACATTTTGGACAATCTGCAGTCTGCTGAGAAGAGACTTGTTAGCAGATGCCCGTAGGGCATTACAGTAGTCCAGGCGGCCGATCATCATAGCCTGAATCAAGGTTCTTCGCACCTCGAGTGGCAACCAGCAGAACACTTCACAGAACATCTATGCGAACCCCAAGATTTTTTGCCACTAAGGTTGGAGAGGTGGCCGGACCTAATGAAGCAGGCCACCACCTGGGGGACCATACAGCCTGGGCAGTACCAAACAGCAGGATTTCCGTCTTAGATGCATTCAACTGCAGACAATGGTCCATCATCCATTCTGATATCGCTAACATACCTTTAGCAAAGCGCTGCTCAATATCATCAGAGTCTTTATCAAAGGTCAAGAGCAGCTGGGTGTCGTCAGCGTAAGAGAAAGGGGTGAAACCCAACTTCCTGATAACCTTGGCCGGGGGGGGGCCACATAGACATTAAATAAAGTCGGGCTAAGACACGAGCCCTGGGGCACACCGTAAGTTTTAGGGGTTGGGACCGGAAGGGTCCCTAGTTGATGGTCTGAGTGCGCTGGCCGAGGAAATTGATGAGCCAGTTTAATGCCTGTCCCTGCAGCCCGCCCTCTCTCAGTTCAAATATCAACTTCTGATGAGAGACCGTGTCAAAAGCTGCTGTCAAATCCAGTATCACTGCTTTGTTACCATCCAACGCCACTTTGACATGATCCATAACCCCAATAAGGGTTGTCTCAGTAGAGTGGTTTGGTCTAAACCCAGATTGTGAAGGATCCAAGATGGTATGCTTATCCAAATAGTCCATAAGCTGAGTGTTAACAAAGCTCTCCACCATTTTACTCATCAAGGGGAGAAGCGACATGGGACGATAATTTGAGAGTGTGTCATTAGATAGCTGATCTTTTTTTTATGGGGATCACTTGGGCAGATTTCCAATCCAAAGGTAAAAAACCTTCTTGTAGGCAGGTATTCAAAATCTCTGTAATCGGGGCGGCTAAAAAAGGGGCAAGCTGAGCATATTTATGTGCTGGCATTATATTTAGTGGAGAGCCTGATTTCACAGTACTAAGCATGGCTTCCACCTGAGAAATCTGGATATCCTTGAAGCTATCCAGGCCCACTTTTATATCCTCAGCTACACTAGAGCCCAGGTCAGTGTACAGAATATTCTCAAATTTATGCAGAATTGATGCGCTCTGAAGCCTGCCTGTCTAGTTTGGAGTAGCTGGTGGTCCTCCAGATACTTTGAAAGTATCTTCAATACGTGCTGTTCCAGCACCTTCGCTAGAATGGATAGCTGAGAGATGGGTCTATAATTCTTTAAAGTCTAAGTATCCGCACTCGGCTTTTTCAACAGGGGAGTGACCCTGGCTTCTTTGAAATTTATCGGCGGGTAGCCCAAGTCTAAAGAATTATTTATTAATTCCAAGACCTGCTTCTCCAGCCCAGGCAGGGCCATTTGAAAGATTCTCGGAGGACAGGGGTCTGCTCGGGATCCAGATTTAGTATGATTTACTAATGATACTAAGGTAGTAGTGTCAATTTTAGGGAAATTAGAGAGCAGACTGCTAGGGCAAGAGAGGGGGGTAATCTGGTGGAGGGAACTGAGGTCAATGGGGGTTCTAGCAATTTCCGAGGTGATAGCCTTAACTTTCTGAAGGAAAAAGTCCTGAAATGCGTCACTGTCCAAAGATGCCTCTGCAGATTTCATCTCCGCTTTTTGACTCAGTTCCTTTAAAATAGGGGAAGTCTATTTTTGTTTATTCTCTGCCCGAACAATCCTCCCCTCATAATATTCGGCTTTCCTAGCTAAAATGGCTGCTTTATAGGCAGTTAGCTCTGCTGGCTCATAGCTTTGTCACCACCGCCTCTTGGCTTTGCGAAGGAGTTGTTTTTTTCCCCTCAGTGGTTCACTGAACCATGGGGCCCCCTTTCCTTTATCTCTAACTTTTTATTTCTGCTCTGGTGCCACTATATCTATAGCCTGCCGTAGGTGAAACAGTAAGGCTTCGCTTTCTTGGTCCAGGTTTCTTGGTCCATACTAGAGGGCAGAATTGAATGCAAGGTATCTATTAGATGATCAGTCTCAATATTTTTCCAAATTCTTACCCTTCTCCACAGAGGTAGGGGCTGCACTAATTAGCTGTCGCTCTGGACCCAACATCTAAGCAGCAAATGGTCGGACCAAGCACAGGGGCTGATATCTGTTATTTTCGCCTCTGGCTGTGAGGTCCAAATAAGGTCAAGATTGTGGTCTTTTTCATGGGTAGGACTATTGACCAATTGATGGAGGTCCATTGCGAGCATGGCGGTCGCAAATAGACCTGCTGCATCCTCTTTCTGTGTTTTATCCCAATGGTAATTTAAATCCCCCACTACTTGCAAGCGTTTATATCTGGAGCATAAATCAGTAATGAGTTCCAGAACGAGTTCATTAAAGCTAGGGGTGGTACTTGGGAGGCGATAGACTACCATGAGGATAATGCAAGATGATTTAAAGGAGATTTTTACCCCCAGAATATCTGCACTATCGCAGCTTTCCACTATTATTTTAGTAATCATTAGACTTTTTTTAAAAAGGAACGCCCCCCCCCCACTAGTGTCCCCTGGTCTGTTTTGCCAAAAAGCCTCAAATTCTGTTGGAAGTGCTGCAATAATATCTGGGGCTGACGCGTCCCCTAGCCAGCTTTCTGTAAGTGCCAGAATAATGTCAATATCTCCATCATGTAACAAGGAGAACACCTCAAGATGCTGCTTTTGTAAGGGGCGTGTGTTTAATACCGCTACCTTTAAACCCCCAATTATAGGAACAAAGGCCTTTTCCTGAGTCATCGGAGGGGATGGCCTGCACAAGGCCTCCATGCTATTTGTCCTCAATAGATTTTCAACTAACATCCTCGCCGGAACATTGGCTCCTAAGGTGTGCTTACCCACAGGGAAAGACCGCAGAAAATCTGCAGTATAGATCAATGGGGAGGCAGGGGTTCTGGTCCTGGACGGGCGCAGATGGGCTTGCCTTCGGTGCGCCTTCAGCGCGCGTCTGCTGCGCGTCGACCCCATCAGCTGTTTTTGAACCTGCGGTGGGCGAGCCAGTAGGAAAAGCTAGAGCGCAAACTGGATGTGCTGCCAGAAGTGAGGATTCCAATGCGGCCGTATCCTTCACCCGTGGTTTAATTTCGTTCACTACTCTCCTCAAATTTTCAATAATACTCACATTAAATGTGCCATAGAGTGAAAACATCAATGCACCTTCTTTCTCTGTTATCTCATGCCATTGGTTAAGCCAAATACATGTATAGAGTCCTACCTTTATAGTCATATAATGACCTGGCATATCCTTAGGTGGTGCCTTTCCTCCCTCTCAAACAGGTATCTTTACATCGCCCTTAAACATTTCTCACACAGTCTTAAAGAATTGAATTTTTCAACAGTAATTCAGCAATAACAATAACAATGATCTTCTCATCTCAAACTAGGAAATCATGTATCTTTCCCACAGTTCTTGTTCGGCATCAGCAACCAATAGCAGTGCAACGCTCTATGGCGTTCTCAAACAATGCCAGGGTGACTTTACACCAACCGACCAATCCCAGCATTTACACAGTAACATCAATCGCACTCCTTGCAGAAGTTCAACCTCCTTTACAATTTTTCCACATATGCACTCTTAATTTAATTTAATTTATTTCATTTATAGGGCGCACAGCTACCCAACAAAGGGTTTCCCGGCGCAACAGATCCCGATATGATAGGCTATGGCATGCTAGATATTGAATAGCCAGGTTTTTATGGCCTTCCTGAATTTTACGTAGTTCAGCTCTGTTCTCAATGTCAGTGGCATTGAGTTCCAGAGAGATGGTCCAAGAACTGAGAAGGACTTACCACCCATGCGCGTCAGTTTGAATTTTGGAATTACAAAATGATTGGCCGTGGAGGACCGCAGAGTCCTGGTGGGGCGATAGGGGCGCACCAGGTTCTGCAGGTATTTAGGGGCAGTGTTAGTGGAAATTCTACACATAAAACATAAAGTTTTGAATTTGACTCTGTTCTCAACCTTTAACCAATGAAGTTTCCTGATATATTTGGTGGTAGGTGTAGAGAATGGAATTTTACATAACAGTCGTGCTGCTGCATTCTGTACAGTCTGTAGTCTGCGGACAGTGGCCTTATTTGCCCCCAGGTACAAGACATTACCGTAGTCGAGCCTCGATGTCACTAAAGCATTGACTACGTTTTTTTTAGAATTTTCCGGTAGCATCCAGCATATCTTTTTTAGCCACTTTAAGATGGCAAAACAAGTGGCAGTGGTTTTTATCGCTTGTTGGTGAAGGTTGAGCGAGTCATCAATAATGACTCCCAGATTGCGGGCATTTGTGACCGGTATGGGGGGAGTACCCATTTCAGAGGGCCAGTGCTGGGGGCCCCATAACTCTTTGTTTTTTCCCAGCAGGATTAACTCCGTTTTTCCGCCGTTTAATTTAAAAAAAATGTTATTCATCCAATTCGAGATGTTTCTGAGTCCAAGTTGAAGAGCGGAGGGAGTGCTTGCATCTGCTGATGAAAGAGAAAAGAGCAACTGAGAATCATCAGCGTATGAGAACATCAAAAGTCCTGTTTCCTCCACTAATTTAGCTAAGGGGCTCATGTAAATATTAAAGAGTAACGGGCTCAGAATTGAGCCCTGAGGTACTCCATGTTTGAATGACTTGATGTCTGAACTGGCGGTTTGTGAAAAGATTTGAAATGTTCGATCTTTTAGTAGTGATTTAATCCAATCGAGAGCCCTACCTCGAATGCCTATAGAATGGAGTGTCTGGGCAAGGATAGCGTGTGAAACGGTATCAAATGCCGCGCTGAGGTCGAGCAGCACCAGTGCTACCGTTTCACCCTGGTCCACCATGCGGCGAATGTTTTCAGTAACGCCCAGCAGGGTGGTCTCAGTGGAGAATCCTGAACGGAAACCAGATTGATGAGAGGGAAGTAAGTCATGAGTAGAAATAAAATCAGTAAGGCATCGATGCACATGCTTTTCCAGTATTTTAGCAAAGGTGGGCAACAAGGAGATGGGACGAAAATTAGATGGCAAATTGGGGTCAGCTCCAGCTTTCTTCAGGAGTGGATGGATCATGGCATGTTTCCATTCACTAGGTACGGTTGCCTCCAGTAGCGATGAGTTCAAAAGATCTGTAATTATTGAAAAGACATTGCTACTGAGTAACTTTAGGATTGTGCATGGCAGTGGATCTTTCGGTGAGCCTGATTTAATAGTTTTGAGCAGGCTCTGAACCGTGTCAGGATTTAACAAGGGCCATTCTTCCAGTATAACAGCCGCCGCCTCCACTGAGGTGAAACCCTCTAAAGTGCTGGTATCCCCAATGGGAGTAGGGGGTATCCCACTGGATGTAGCCGGTGTTACTGGGGGAATTTTAGTGGGATCTTGATTTATATCTGAGTGAATTAAGTCAACTTTGTTAATGAAATAGGCGGCCAAAAGATCACATTGCGTTTTGTTAAGGTCTGGTGGGGATTGTGATGTATTTGAACCAGCCAACTCCCTTACCAAATTAAAAAGTGTTTTTGATTGCTCCAGTGCATTTGTGATTTTAGTGCTGACATATTCAGATCTTGCTATACTGCACATTTTTTTGGTATTTTGTGAGTTGGATTTTATATTTGTACTTATCTTCGGGGGAATAATATCTTCTCCATAGCCTTTCCAGATTTTTACATCTAGTTTTTTCATTTTTTAGTGCGTCATTAAACCATGGGGCTGGGCATCGGTGAGGGTTTTGTTTTAATTTGGTTATAGGCAAAGTGTGATCGATGGCTGCTAAGAGCCAGCTCTGAACTGCGGTCGAAAGCTGCTGAACTGTGGGCTTAGTCCTTGGGTCGTGATTTTCTAGGAAAGCATTAAGACTCTCCATGTCTACTTGCTTCCATTTTCTAATGCACTTATTTGGTGCTTGGATGTAATCTTTATTAATTGTTTCATCCTGAAGTGTGAATTTGACCATGTAGTGGTCTGACCAGGGCAAGGGCAGGGCAGGGTACATATTGATATTATTAAGATTAGAGAGTATGGGGTCTAGCAGATGGCCTGCACGATGCTCTTCTCGGCATTAAGCATGCAATACAAATACAAAACAATTTAAAAAATAACTTTGTCTTCCCCATGAAAGAAATTGATATTATTCAATCACACAAGAAATGATTCGGAGCAACACTTTTCGATCTACTCAGATACACACTTGAGTGAAACCTCGACCAGCAGGGATCACTCATATTGGTACAGTTTTCTCATTGTGCAGTAGAAACCACTATACCAACCACACCTTACTATCATGCAAAGATAAATGTCCCTATCTCAATTCTACTATCAATAATGTCTCATGAGAAGCACCACAAAACCTAGCAGACAATTACAACACAGTGTTGTCTTCACTGTTAACTTATTATCACTCTCCCAGGATCTTAGGCTATGTCAAGCCTGATAACAACTTTTAACTTATCAGAAACTGCGCTACACTCACACAACAACTTAAAACACTACTGCATCACACCACACAATCTCCACAAAATACTGCAAGCTAGACATAAGCAATTACAATGTGCGACCCTATTAATACTCCTCTGCGATGACAAGTGTCTCCCAAACTGCTGGAACTCCATCGATCCTCCAACGCAAGACATGGGCTTTGGGCTTGAAGGTTCACTGATAAAATATCAACGCTATAAATATCCCCATGCCAAAATATTGTGACCAAAATATTGATGTAAAAAATATCGTCATCCTATACTTACAATGGTAAGTACAAAAATATGGGGGGGGGAATATTGTTGTAATAAACATCACTGTATTATATATTGTTTTTTTAATATATATAAACTTAAATAATAAATATATTAAATAGTCACATTAATTGAAAAAATGAAATAGATTTAATATATATTTTAACTAATATGACAAATAAACTTCATGAAAAAAGTTAAACACACATATATAATACATAAATTATGCTCATCCTTACTTAAAAGGAACTTTTTTAACATCTCATATGTATGGAAAGCACTTTAAAACGTTGCATCATTCCTCATGGAATGCATTATGGGAAAATCGAGACCATTCATTTTATTTACATTCTAATTGTTTTAACAGTCAAATACTCAACCAGACACTCCTGGAAATTGTACATTTACATGGTTCTTGGCTCTTATCAGAAAACAGCATTCCCTCATTTGTGCGTGCTTACATGGTGCTTTTGATTAGCTGTCCTAACATACCAAACAAAGCCTAGTCGCAATCACACTTACTCCGACATTTCATTTCGATCATGACCGCCCTGGTCATCTTAGGATGCACCTGCAACACTCTGTGCCTTTACGTTAGCAGAGTGGGAGCCAAAATATGTAAACGCAAAAAATGACCATAATCCAAGCATGCTTAATCTATGTCTTCAAGATCCAGAATACCTTGCTTTGTCACTCCGGCACTTCAAAATAATGACAACATCCTCAGATATCTTGCTTATGGGCCAAACTAAGTAGAGAATGTAAGGCTCCACTAGTCACTCTCATCTAGAATCCTTCCCTGTCCGATATTATAGAGAGCACTCTCCTGCGCCCCGTCAGGTTTCCTTCTTTATAAACCATTACCAACGTTTTAACAGCATCCTAGCTGTGAATTGAGATAGAGTAATATTCAATAGGCATACTGATCCATAGAAAAGCGATCTTCTTCTCCCAGCAGCTCTGTACAGATGTTAAAAAACATGGGTGACAGGATGAATACCAGTGGTGCACAGTGTCCAATGTGTGATTGTAAGGAATTGTGTTATTAGTCAAGGGGGGATGACTACCCACCTTAGCTAGTAATCACAATACTTGTCAGAGTGAACCCTTCAAGCCGCTAAATTAACCTGAGCTCAACCTACTGGTAGCTATCGCACAGAGCAGACAGACTTCATTTAAGGCAATTTGTAAAGTATTTGTTCAGAACCAAAACATTAACTCCTTAACCATGGCGGCAATTCCGCCGCAGTGCGGGCGTTCTGTTAAGTGGGCGGGGCTGCGACGGCCGTTGGCCTTTTGCAGCACTGGGGAGGGAGTGCTCCCGTCGGCCAACGGGAGCACGGAAGGGGTTAATAAAGTCAAACCATAACACAATAAAAATAAAATTACACCAACGTGACAAAAATCTGATGAGGGGAACCAGAGAATCGAACTTTTAAAGTTTTAAATGAAAATAGCGTCAAAATGCTTCAAGCATCAACGGCGATCAACTTGTCAAAGTAGACCGGGACCTACCCTCCATTTGAGGTCAACTGCAATGGTGCACAGGTCAGATACAGGAACCAGGTTCATCCCAGTTGGAAGCTTTACCTTCTAAGTTAGGGCCTAATTATGTCTTTGATGGTGTGGGAGAGGGCTGCTCTGTTCCCACAATACCAAAGTCGACCGGCGCCTGCCAAATTACGAGTTTCCTCGTGGTCTGGTGGGCTGTGCTTTGGCGATCCCACATCAGTGCAGTTCTAAGGTGCATATGTGAGCCTTAGAACTGCAGCGCAGAAGGAGCGCCATGGCCCGTTCTTGCACAGCATGGACTGTGAAGTCCATGCCATGCAGGAACAGGCACAGTCCATGCTGTGCAGGAACGGGCCTTGGCGCTCCTTCAGCACTGCAGTTCTAAGGCTCACATATGCACCTTAGAACTGCACACAGGGGGGGCACAACATGTGCCCCTCCTGGATGCAATCTCGTGCACAAGGGCACCAGTGAGCCCTGTAAGTCCCCCTTACTTTCCTGACCACCACACTTTTCATAGCGGGCTCACTACCATGAAAAGTGTGGAGGTCTGGAAAGTCGTAATATGCTTGCCAGTGCTGGAGCGGCACCACCAGCATATTGCTGCCATAGACTGCCGCGCCACCGCTGAGGGATCATGAATCCCCAGGGGTTGCAGTGGTCCAATGGTGGTTCAACCGCCAAAGTTTATCTGACCGCCGTATATATAGTTGTAATAAATAGCATTGTACTAAATATCGTTTTTAAAATATATATATAAATTAAAATAGTAAATATATTAAATAGGAGGAGCTACGCTCGTAACCAAGATGGCCGCATAAGCTCCCGGCTCCGCCGACCTCCACCAGAAGCTCATGAATCCTGACTCCTATCCTGATTTCCCGCCGGACTCCCGTGCAGGTGAACTGCGCCTGACTCGAAAGGTGCAATCCCGGAATTTCTAGCTGCTCGGACGACAAAGATAGGTCGTGTGCCATTCTTGGCCTACCCCAGATTTGAAGCCGGGGCCGCGAGTTTTAACCCGGCCGGGTTGGAGTTGAACAACATCGGCCGCGAACCGTGGGCGGTTCCGGTCTCCCGAAGTTGCGTTTTTCCTCTCCCGTTATGGATGGTGATTTGGTGACAGCTCTACCCAGCAACTACGGTGGCCTATTGTACCGACTATTTGTTCGGGGTTCCGCTGCCCGGAGGCCCCGTTGAGCTCCCGGGGTTTTCTGGGCTCGGTTCCTCGTGGGCGGCGATGGTACTGCTATCGTGCTTTGGACGTGTTAGCGGTGGTTTCTAAATTGCTTCTGCCCTGTGCCCCGGAGAAGTCGAGCTCCGAGGTTCGGACACCCGTCCGGTCGCTCATTGAGGGGTGATGGAGCGGGCTGAAACGACACCGTCGCTACGCACTGTAATGGCCGCCATTTTGGAGCTCCACACACGATTCACCGCCACCTTCCAGGAGATGATCATAATTGTTGATCGTATAGGCTTGGGACCGGATTCCGGCCCTTTGTTCCTGGAGAGCCGAGATACTTCTTCCGCGGAGAACGCCTTGATTGTTACCGAGGACCCTGTGCAGGATACAGACACGGAAATCTACTGCGACCCTAAGATGGCGGCTATCGAGCCCGAAAGAACTGGACGTTTATTTAGCCCTATGTCGACCCCGCCCGAGATGGATGTGACTATCTTCGTAAGCCATTGTGACTTCTCCAACGTCTGTCGGATTACACCTTTGCCTCTTTTTGTGAGTGATCAAAACCGCTTTGCTGATTTTTCGCTGGAGGGCAGTGGATTTGCTTTGACTTTTGGACTCTGTGGCCGTCTATCCTGTTTTCCCTCCTATCGAATTGATCTTGACACTCTACTATTTTCTATTAATCTTGTTGTGATGGCGGTTCGGCTGGACGGAGCCTGCGTGGAGAAACGCAGAGACCTATTTGTACTGGACGGGGTCATCGTGATGGATCGCGAGGGTTTGGGCTGAACTTGATTGGACTTTGATGCACTGTTTCTTTTGTCTTTGCTGGGTGGTATCTGTGGGAGCGAGGGCCAGATGTGAATCTGATTGTCTGATTATTAGTCTGATATGCTCGGGAAGGGATTTGCTGCCTCTGCGGTGCCGGGGGTCGGGCGGGATGGTCCTTTTTCTGTTTGCGGCTCCCCTACGGACTGTCTTTTGATTTGCTAAACTTTGCTTAACACTACGGTGGGGGGTGTCTGCTTTTGGCGGGGGGATGGGAGTCCGGGAGCTCGTATTGTTTTGCAACATTCTCCTCCTCCAACTTTTTCCCTTCCTTGGGGCGTAGTTTAGGGGGCGACAGGCACGCTGCTAGTGGGCTTAGGTCGTAGCCATCTGCAGGGGTGTAGGGTGTTTTTTTTTTTTTTTTTCCTTTGTTATTTTCTATGACCATTCTATTTCCCTTTTCCTTTCTTCACAAGAGATGTGGCGTATTCTCCTGATTTTTGCCTAAACGTATCTGGGTGTCATATGTCTGCCTCGTATATCCTGTACTCCTGGTGGGCGGGTGCTGTGGGGGGTGCCTGCGGTCATTGCTATCTAATTGTTTTGCTTCTGCTTTACGCTGGTATTGATTTCTTTGCTGATTCTGACTGTACGGTATTTCTTCACTTCACTTGCCCGTCCACAGCTGTGTTGTATTCGTTTATGACATCTGATATGTATATTTCTCCTCTTGTGTTATAATAATAAAAAGATTTATAAAAAAAAATAATATATTAAATAGTAACATTAATTAAAACAAATAGATTTAATATATATTTTAACAAATATAACAAATAAACTTAATGAAAAAAATATGACACACATATAATAATTGATATATATATATTTACATACATCTGCCTAAAACACTAGTAATAAACTAATCATTTTAATTTATAATATAATTTCAAAATTGTAAGCTAAAATAAAAATATAGCAAATAAATATATATATATAAACATATACCAATAACATAACATCTCACAAAAATTAACCATTCTAATTAAATAAAAAATGTAAACAACTTACAATTCAGTAAAAATATTTAACACATTAAAAATATCAATATTTATTAATATAATTTTAAATAAACTAAAATAATAATATAAATTATAACAATATAAATTATGAAATATATAATTTAATACCTATACAATTCCCAATACAATTGATCAAAACTACGCAAATTATTATAGTAAATATATTTTAAAAAATTACTGTTCCCACTTCACGCAACGCAAAAATAATAAAACTGGGTAAAATTTGCAAACCTCCCTCCAGAAAATGCAAGAGTAGTAAAAGTATTAGATTGTGGATAGGCAAAATGTACTATTCCCACTCCAGTTAGTACGACAGTAGGGAAAGGGTTGGATTGGGGAGGGCTAAAATGGACTATTCCCACTCCAGTCAGTACAACAGTAGGTAAAGTGTTGGATATCGGAGGGATAAAATGTACTATTCCCACTCACGTCAGTACAACAGTAGGGAAAGTGTTGGATTGTGGAAGGCTAAAAGTCACTATTCCCACTCCAATAAATGCAACAATAAGGAAAGAGTTGGATTGCAGATGGATAACATTTACTATTCCCACTCCAGTCAGAGCAACATTTAGAAAATATCTTGAACAAAATCAAATTATTTCAAAACAAATTAAATAAAGAAAAATGTTTAAAAAAAAAGGCAAATATATGTAATATAGAAAAAGAACATTACAATTTTAAATACATATCACAATTAACTACAAATATTATTATAAATAAAATAAAAAATAATTTTCATGTAAATAGATAATTTTATTTAGAAATTATTTAATAAAAAAAGTATTACATAAATTTAATTTTGCTACTTCCCCCCCTGTAACCCCACCAAACTCACAACTTGCACTTAACACTTAACTTTAAAAAGCAAATATTGAATTATTAATATAAATATTTATTGACAAATTATCATTAATTAAATATTCATTATTAATTAAGTATAAGGAATTAATTTACTTCCCACAATACACACATCACACTCAAAATTTTTTTTACGGAAAATGATGTACTCAATTAGCATAATTAGTTATCAATTTATTAATACTAATTTAAAAATGTATTATTAATTACTTAAAATGTATTTACTCCCCAAACCATACCCCTACAAAACCCACATCTAAAATCTTTAAAACAAATGTAATTGCACAATTAACATAATTAATTATAATTAAACAAATATAATTAATTATAAACTAAATATTAATTCATAAAAATTAACTTTCCACCCTTTACTCCTATAAACTCCACAACTCACAACTAAAATTGAACTTAAAAAAATTACACAATTAAAATGATTGTCAATTAAATAGTTAATAGTATTTAAAAACGAATTATGAAATTAATTTAAATTCATTTTCTCCCCACCTTTACCCCTATAAACCCCACAACCCGCACCGACAAATAAAATCAATTACATAAATAACATAGTTATTAATTAATTAATAATATTAATTAACAATAAATTAATTCCCACCCTTAACCACTATAAACCCCACAACCTGCACATAAAGGGGTCGATTCCGATTCGGGAAACCAATCCGTACGACAATTCGAATTCGTAGCCGTTTCCGTACGAATCGTACAAATCTGTCCGAATTGCGTTGTAAGATTCGTGTTAAAAAAATACGTCCGAATCGTTGCGAACCGCACGAAAAGCAAGGGAAAAATCCGTACGATACGGATCCTGAAAGTGAACCGTACGAATCGAAAACATGCCGTCCGACCCGACAAGTATGATCCGGACCGGGGAATGAGTACGCGATTCGTACGGTAAACGTCGCGTATAAGCAATTCGTACGGAGAGCCACACAATCACTTAGGGTACGGTTCGTACACCCCATGATCGTAGGGGTACGGTTCGTACACCTACTATCATGAGGTATGGTTCGTACACCCCATGATCGTAGGGGTACGGTTTGTACACCTACGATCATGGGGTGTACGAACCGTACCCCTACGATCATGAGGTGTACAAACCGTACCGGGGGTCCGTTTTGCACGCACTTCGAGTCGAATTCTGCTTTTTCGGACATTTTGAGCTCTCGTAAAAAAAGAGTCGTACGGAGTGTTGACTGGACAAATCGTACTTACTGGGTCGAAAAAAGATGCTTCGATCTGTTTGGACATCGCATACTGCGCGTTCCGAATGCAAATTGTACGGATTATTGAGTCGTACGGGCTTTGGTACGATTCGGGCAGAGAACTGCTTTGGGTACGCATCGTACTACATCGTACGTACGGGGACGTTCGAGGATACGATTCGTACGGGAAAAATGCTCCGTACGGCTATTCGTACGGGATTTTACCAAATCGGAATCAGGCCCAAAATGTACATTAAAAAAAATAATAGCACAATTAACATAATTTAATATCAATTAAATATATAATATTAATTAAAAAATAATAATTATGGGCCTGATTAGGTTGTCAGTTGGAGAGGCCTCCGACCGACATCAATGCAGTTTCAGGGCCGACTGAACTCCGATTGGCCATTCAAAACCGCAGTTACGATGAGACTGTACATGGTGCAGTTGCAAACTCCCATTTCCCTATGGGAGCTTGTGTGGCGGTCGGAAAACGGCTGCAGCATAAGCTCCAATAGACAAATGTGAGTCACAGTAAATCCCTGCACCATGTAGCATTCACGGTGCAGGGATTTACAGGGGGGCACCAAACTCGACCCCCAACTGGAGGCAGCAGAAGAAGGAGGGCCCTACTAGGGCCCCTCAAAGCCACTTTCCGAAAGGCTTTCCATGTCGTAAAGCCCGACATGGAAAGCCTGTTGTAAACCGACATCATTATTCCAATGGCATAAACCCCGTCCGCACAGGAATATGTGGCTGTTCCGACTGGCCATTGGGCTCCTTGAGCCCGCCGGAAGCCAGCCGGATTGACTGTCCGATTTCAAATTGGACCACTGTCATTGTAATACAGCGTTCAGATTTGAAACATTGGATGTCGGTCGGAAAGCCTCCGACCGACATCCAAATTAGGCTCTATATGTATTAAAAGTAAATTACTTCCCACTTTATACCCCAATAAACCCACAATCCACTACGGGGCTAAAAATCACAAAACCTAATTCAATTAAATTTCATTTAATATCTGGGGGGCGTGGCTTGGCGCGCAAACGGAATGGCCGCTTGAGTGAGCGGCTCCCGTCTCCTACGCTACTGATCCTGTAGGAATCCTTGCTGTCTGGCGGCCTCTCTGGCCCTGCAATAGCGGAACCGATACCCACCAGCCTCATCTACACTCGGTCCGACTCTGGGCCCGCTGTGAGTCACCCCCGCTGCTTTATCCTCTCCGGAACTTTCACCGGTGCACTCCCGGATCACGCCGGGGTGCGGACATCGGCCTCCGGCGCTCACGCGAGGCCGGGGTTGACCACGAGGTGCAGGGCCCCAGGCGAGGCTGAAACCCGATGCGCCCTGGTTGACAGAACGGGGCTACGCTGCACGGCCCCCGACTGCGGCGGACATCCTTGCGGAGCTGCTCACACCCTTCTGCTTTTGGACTGGCAGAGGGTGCTGGCTGCAATACCAGTGGCGCCGCGACTGGCGGCGGAGGAAGACCATTTGTTAATGGCCGCGGCCGTGCATGGGAGCGCGGAGGAGACCTTCGCCGGCGGAGCTGCCCGCATACTGTTGGTGTCCGGACCCACGCAGTGAGTAACGGTCCGCATCTTGGACATCCTGGGCAGTGCTCGGCTGCGGCTGATGATATCTGGTTTGCTTGATTGCTGCATGTAGACGCCTCTTCAGTGGACGGCCTAACCTACCTCTGTCGCGGTTCGGCGTAGGCCGGCTGGCGCTGCGGCCTCATCTGCCCCTTCATCCTGTTCAGTTTGGCCGGCTGACTCTCTGCGCTGCGTGTGCGGTCACCGAGGGGCCCTGGAGGTGCATATGCTGACCTGCGAGTTTCCAGCCCGTGAGGGTCGTGTGAGCGCTGCGTGACTAGTGGTTCCCCTTCCCCCAACCATACCACACCGCCTGCTGCGGGGGCCACCGGGGACGACCCTCACCGCTCTCTCTGCCCAAGGGGTGGCCAGTGCTTGCTTTGTCGGACCCCGCACCGGTGGCTCACGAGCTGCGCAAGGGCACGATGGTGCGCCAGGAGCACCGACAAGCGAAGCTCAGCTTTGAGAGCGCCAAGAAGAACTCAAAGGCGACCGGAGGGGACCCTGGGCCTAGCGGCGCGGGCTCTGCTGCCGCGTCTTCTCCCACGAACGCGTCTGATCTCCGAGGCCTGTTCCAGGAAATGCGCCAAGGATTTGCCACTGTGGTGGAGAAGGTGGACGGTATTTCGTCTAGGCTGGACGCACTAGTTCACAAGGTTGACAAACATGAGGAGAGAATAGCTGCAACAGAGCAACGTATATCGGACACCGATGACCTCACTGCCACTCACACCTCCCAACTTGCTCGAATGGATAGCCTGCTTAGGGTTATAGCGGCCAAGAATGAGGATTTGGAAGCCCGTAGCAGACGCAACAACATCCGCGTCACGGGCATTCCGGAATCCACGGCTACTGGTAGAATGGAACTTTACATCGAGTCCCTCCTCCGGGCATCCATAGGGGAAGATGCCTTCTCCTCTCAGTTCATTGTGGAGAGGGCGCACAGATCCCTAGCTCCTGTGCCGCAGCCTGGACTCCCGCCCAGGCCTATCATAGCCCGACTGCTAAACTACCGTGATCGGGATGTTGCCTTGAGGGCTGCCAGATCCAAACGCACCCTGCACTACAATGGAGTCGCTTTCTCCCTCTATCCTGACTTTACCCCTATCGTGCAGGAGGAAAGACGGAAGTTTTTGGCAGTCAAGAAAAAATTGAGAGAGGCTCAGATAGACTATGCTCTGCTATATCCGGCCAGGCTAAGGGTGACGCACCAGGGTAAACAACGCTTCTTCACGGATCCACATAAGGCTGAAGACTTCCTGAAACATCATCTCAGAACGCAGAGGGAGCGACGAGAGGATCGTGAGATACCCGAAGAGGACATGCCTCCGGCAGTTAATGAAGATTGACGGACTCCGCCATCCCCATAAGTATCTGTCTTCTACCTGCCCTCCGTTCATTGACTTCACACTGTTGCAGACTTTGGTGCAGGTATGGGTCCAGTGGGCTGGAAATGACTGAGACCCCAGACGGTTACAGATTTGTAGGAACTGCCCCCACAGTCCCAGCCTCTTCCATGGACGGTTTCGATTGTGAGGCGTTTGGGTATGGGGGCGGCTGTGTGCCTATGCTGATGTTCCCCCTACGGGAGTACCCCGCTGTTCTATCCAAGTTGTGGGAATTTCTGGGGAGTGGGCGGTGGGAGGGCATGGATTGGAATGGCTACTGGCATGATTGGGATGCAGTGGTGGGTGGTGGGGTGGGGGTTGGTTCGGGGATGGTTGGTTTGTTGTGGGCGACATATGGGCGGCAGTTACCGGTGCTCTGTGCTTTTGTATATAGGATGTTGCATTTTGGGAGTCTGAGATGGCGCAGTGTTTTAGTTCTTCCCTGTCTGGATAATGGCTAACTCTGGGATTACCATACCTTTGCACTGTTTGTCTTGGAACGTCCGGGGGCTCAATGATGCTAAAAAATGTAGAAATGTAATTGCATATTTAGATCGCAAACAGGTACAGATTGCTATGTTGCAGGAAACGCACTTAGCCCCACAGGGGCGTTCTACATTTGGTTGTAAATGGGCTGCTGCCCGTTCATTCTCGTCCTACTCCTCATATGCTAGAGGGGTTGTCATCCTGGTTCAACGTAATGTCCCCTTTCAGGTGTGTGGGGAACTGGCGGACAAGGAGGGCCGCTATGTAATACTCTGGGGGCGAATGGGCCGCGACACAGTCACGTTGGTTAACTGCTATGCCCCGAATGTTGATGAGCCTAGTTTCTTCACGATACTGTGGGGTAAGATCATAGATGTTGGATCCCGTCACATCCTATGGGGAGGAGATTTCAACATAGCGCTGGCGCCACACTTAGATAGGGCTGATGGTGCGACAATTTACAAACCCAGATCACGTGAGGCATTGGAGGAGGTGCTCTCGGAAGGCGGTCTACTAGATGCCTGGCGACAGCTACACCCTGGCCGTAGGGAGGGCACACACTTCACGTCACAGACTGGTACCTGGGCACGCCTTGATTACTTTTTTCTGACCTGTGTGACCATGCCTGGGGTGAACGCGGTGACCCACCTCCCGCGCACTTATTCGGATCACAGCCCTGTGCTGCTGTCTGTTTTACTGCCGGGATGGGATTACCCTCGGATGCGTTGGCGACTGCAACCTACGGCTCTGCTGGATGAAGTTTTTCGAATTGAACTGGGGGATGAGATCGCTGCCTTCTTCCCCCGAAACAAGGGCTCTGTTGCCTCCATCGAGACTATCTGGGAGGCGTTCAAGGTCACGATTAGGGGTCACTGCATGTCTAAGAGCTTTGGGGTGTTGCGTGACATACAGCGCACGATTCGGAGGCTTGAAGATGAGTTGAGGGCGTTGGAGGCGAGAATGGTGGAGTGCGACCACACTGCTGCACACGCTGAGTTCAGGGACAAGCTCACACACTATGAGGAGGAGGCGACCAGGGAGACCAGGTTCCGAAATAAACATTGGCAGGCGAGGAAATATTGTGAGGGCGATAGGCCCGGCAAGGCATTAGCCATGTTGACGGGCCCATTGCGAGGGGGCAATACTATCGTTGAAGTAGTCAGTGGCCAAGGGCATACTGTCAGGGACTCGGACGACTTGCTGGATGCCTTTGTATCCCACTATCGCACCCTATATACCACAGTCACCACCCCTGAAGTCCAGTACGACGATTTTTTCCGTGACATAGCCTTATGCTGGTTAAGCGACGTCGACAGGCGATTCCTTGCTGCCCCTTTCGAATTGGAGGAAATAAGGGATGCCATCATGTCACTGCGTAATGGGAAGGCACCTGGCCTGGACGGTCTTCCCGCGGAATTCTACAAAACTTATGTGGATATCATGGCTCCGGTCCTCAGGGAGGTCTTCACAGAGTCCTTCGAGGACGGTGTTCTCCCGGGGTCCATGCGCGAGGTGGTCATCACCTCATTGTTGAAACCTGGTAAAGCTCCCACATCCTGTGACTCGTATCGCCCCTTGTCGCTCTTGAATTGCGACGTTAAAATCCTGGCAAAAGTGCTAGCCACTAGGTTATCTCTCCTTATGACTCGGATAATACTACCCGACCAGTCTGGCTTTGTCCCTGGCCGCTCCACTTCGCATAATCTTCGCACCCTTTTTTCCCTACTACATACAATTCATCCTGACCTCCCTGTTGCAGCGATTTTTTTGGACGCTTCAAAAGCGTTTGACTCCGTCGAGTGGCCTTATTTGTTTGCTGTTCTGACCCGCATGGGATTCCCCCCCATCTTTATCTCCTGGGTGCGTTTGTTATATACCCGGCCTACTGCCAGGGTGCTGATCAATGGCCATCTCTCCACGTCGCTCGATATCTCCAGAGGCACGCGGCAAGGATGCCCTTTATCCCCCTTATTATTTGCAATCGCTGTCGAACCCCTGGCTTGCCGGATCCGCCAACTCCATGGTGAGGGAGCGTTTCGCTGCCTCCAGCGCCAAATTGATGTCTCCCTGTATGCGGACGACATGACCTTGTTTGTTAAAGACCCAGTGCATAATCTGAACCCTCTACTCAGGGAATTCGTGGTTTTTGGCCGTTTGTCGGGGGTTCAGATCAACTGGACGAAATCCCAATTTTTTCCGCTCACGGCTGCTGTACCAGACTTTCCCCTGGATTACCCCCTGGAGCGATGCAGTTCTGATCTTAAATATCTGGGCGTACAGATATCGCGAGACAGGGATGAGATTCTTCGCTCTAATTATGGGGTGGCTATGACCAAACTCACTACCCTGGTTGACCGCTGGATCACCCTACCCATCTCCATGGCAGGCAGAGCTTCCCTGATCAAAATGGTGGTGCTCCCACGCTTCCTCTATCTTTTTCTAAATATTCCCTTTTACCCGGGGGCCTATTTTTTCAAGACACTACGATCAGAGCTCTGTCGACTCTTCTGGGGTGGCAAGGGCCCGCGACTTAAATGGTCCCTGTTGATCCTGCCGTATGATAAAGGGGGGTTTGACCTCCCAGACTTCGAGGCCTATTATTTTTGTGCACAGGCACATTATGCGTACCACTGGTTTCGCCCTACTCCCTTTCTACCTCAGCTGGCGGTTGAGGATTGGATTGCCGCTCCCCTGCCATTGCGAGGTCTGCTGCACTGTCAGCCCTCCGCCATTACGACGCCCCACACATCGGTCACATGCACTGTTGATGCTTGGCGACGACTGGCTAAGAGACTGCGTTGTGAACTTTTATACTCTCCCTTGCTGCCACTCACATATCATCCCGAACTCGCACTCCTGCAGGAGAAAGGCTTTCAGCGCCTCTGTGGGACCCTGAAGGTCGTGTGCTGGGGGGACATGTTTACTGGGGGCCGATTTAAATCCGCTGATGCATTCTTCAAGGAACATGCACGCACCCCTCTTGAGGTGTTTTATTATTTGCGACTCCGCCAGGGCATGCGGGCAATACTCCCTGACTATCCTGCGGAGCCTGTTGTCTCGCCTCCACTTCATTTCCTGCTAACCTCGAGCGATGGTTCGCACCTGGTCTCGGGAATGTACCGCCATATCCGCGCGGATAGCCCGCAGCCTATGGCACCTGCGAGAACGCGATGGGCTTCAGAGCTGGCAATCGACATTACTGAGGACCAATGGGTATACTGTTGTACTCTTACGGCTCGTATATCGGCGAGCAGTAGGCTCAAATTAATTCACTACAAATACTTACAGCGCTTGTACTATACCCCTGTAAAAAAATTTAGGTTTCACTTAGCTGACACTGATCGCTGTGACCGCTGCCGCGCAGAACATGCAGACTTCTTGCACCTAGCTTGGGAATGCCCCCCCTTACAGGCCTACTGGCAGCAAGTACATGCCGCTCTTGAATCCATGATTGGGTCATCCATACAACCTGACCCCCTGCTCATGCTGTTGGGGCACACACCACATATTCCCTCAACACACAGAAAATTTGTGGACACTGCGCTCCTACTGGCGAAGAGGCGCGTAGCATGCAGATGGGGACGTGGCAGGGCTCCCAAGTTCAAAGAATGGATTGCTGATATGATATACAGTCAGGAGCAGCACACGACATTTAATGACCTACTTCCAGTACCCAGTAGACCGAGAGACATATGGCAGCCCCTGGTGACCTATCTTCTAGCCCGGAATGCTTGTGATGAAACACTACCGGGAGGTCCCACTGGTGATGGTGCTGGTAGCCTAGCGTAAGGTACCTCAGTCACTCGATCTTATGCTTTGCCTCCACTATAGTGTCTACTGCATTGTCCATTGAATCTGTATGCTGTGATGCACTCCTACCACCTACATGATGTAATGTTGCTTTTACTATTATGTTTCTCCTATGGTATTTCTCTTTCTTTATTTGTTGCTTTTATTTTCTTTTTAACCCCTGATGTGTTGTGTATAACCCCAACGATTGCTCCCTGTGCTTGATTGCCGTTGATCTGCTCCTGTTTCTGATGTATGACCTGCTTATTATTGCATTGTTGTCGTCCAAGCCGTTTAAGGGTAACTCGCTATGCTGCGATTCCTGACCCCATTTTGATGTTGCTTTGTAAACCACAGACTCCGGCCGCTGTAATGTCGCTCTGTATGTACTGTCTTGTTTAAAAACCTTCAATAAACAAAGTTTCAAAAAAAAAAAAAAAAATTTCATTTAATATCTACTAAAAATGTAACAAATACATTAAAAAACAAACAATAATTACACAAAAAATGTACATCATATACTTTTACAATATATACTAAAATACATAACAATAGCTAAAAAACTATATTTTAAACAACTATATTTTTGCAAACAATATTAATAACTTCTATATTTTAAAAATGTATATTACTTACCTTAAAATCAATAGTCTGGAAAATGATATTCTTGCTCATGATACTTCCATCTCACGATGGTAGGGCAATATTTTAATTTCGATATTGTCTGAATAACGAGCTGCAACTGGATTATGGTAATTTCAGAAGGGAATTCCTAACTCCCTCACTGCAGTAACCAACCTTCCTGTTACCATCTTGATGGTGCATTGGCCAGTGTTACAAAATTGCATTCAAAATATCTTTATAGTTGACTGAGAGGTGAAGGGAGTTAGCAATCAAGAAATCACAATTATAACTGTGCAACCCATTTGGTCACACAGTAAGAACCATGATTCAGCAATCAAAGTTAAAGGTTTTATTAAAAATTAGCAATCAATTCGAATCGATGCAAATTAAGCATTGTTCAAATACAGAATTCAAAAGGAAGCATTAGTCATTAAAGTAAATCCAGTTCAATAGCATTAAAATTTGACAAGTGTAGCCATGTAAGTACAGTTGACAAAGCTTAACGTCATCTAATTAGGCTCTAAGTTTAGATTGAGAATGGTTCAGTGTTGGAAATCTGAAGGAATCCAAGAAATAGGATGGTGAAGTAGGAAGGAGTCAGCTTTGCGAGGAATTCAGTAGAAGACCTCTAAAGGAACAAGTGTTTAGCACATAGCCATACACTCACAAACATCGGGGCAAGCAGAGAGGTCTGTACCTCTCTAAGTTCCAATAAGATATGCTCTGCAGTCTAACAGCTTATACATTATTTAAAGCATACAAATACAGTCTCATGATCTAAACATCACACCACCTTTCCTTGGACCAATGGTGGTGAACCATTTGTTACTGTAGCTACATTGGAGTTTTCTGCTATCTCATGAAGCATAGGCATTGCCACGTCCTTCAATACCTAAATTGTTACAGATATACAACAAATAAACAACTTCTTTACAACACTAGCTTCTCCACACTTTCTGACAAGATTTTCTTCTTAGGCTTCCCTATGCCTAATACATAGTACTCATTTTTTTAACTAATGAAACCTTGGGCTGCTGCACCTGCAGAGAAGAGAACATTCAATGCAAGCAAAAACATACATTTTAAAATTGTTGACAGAGTTTCTCATTAGCACCAGTGACATCATGGCCCTCATCGTTAGAACTACTATGGTGTGTAGCCTGCTGAATGAACGTAGATGCCACACTTTGGTAATATTTATTATTAGTGTTCAAGCCTGTTGTAACAGGCGTCTTTTTGGTGGCGTAGTTTTATATCTTGATAACATCTTTTTCCTGGGGTAGTTCCAGGGTTTAGCGTTGACTGCCTAGGGAGCTCCTTCTGTGTATCCTTTACATCAGAAGGGAGCTTCTGTTCATATTGTTCCGGGGTTGGGGTTTGCGGGTTACATTAAAATCCCACGGTCAGATGAACTTCATGAAACAGGGTTCTCATGTGACATGACAGCCGAGGGATCCCATGTCCTTCTGGGGTCAGGATTGGGCGAATGACATCGCAGTCGATGTACATTAGTGTAGCATTTATTGAAACCTCTTTTACCCCTTGTAACTACCTTGCCCAATTATCATCAGAGAGCTCCTGTCCCAGACATGTTTCCCACCACTCCCTGAGCAGAAGAAGTCTTACACTCCATGACTCTACATGGCGGTTTAAAGAGAGTCACTGCTTTCCTGCCATGGCCATGCATCAACTGGACCCAAATCAAGGGAAGACACCAGGTGTCCCAAAAATTGTTTTCCAATCAAAGAACAATTGGTGTGTTAAAACTGTATATAAAAGAAATTGACCTCTCCCTATCCGTACACTTCCATCAAATCATACAACGTTCTTAATGTTCCGTTATCGAACAGATCATGCCAAACTCTGATTGCCTCTTCAATCCATGTTGGAGTTGCATTATAAGAAATCTTCAATCTGGCGCAGTGAGGTAGAGATCAGAGAGTTTGGGGGCTAAAGGGGTCTGCCTATGTCGAATCTGTACATGTGATTTCTAGCACTGCCTGACCGTCCCCATGAGCATGTTCCTCGATTCTTTGATAACACTTGTTCCACCCTCTTGTATATAGTTATTTAGGTATATTCTATAGTATCATACATAACGCCCATACACGTACACATAACATTCATACATTCTCTCATGCACCAGCACACACTTGCTATCCAATTAGTATTGTTTATACTGATGACACGTAGAATAGAACACACTCAGCATTCACTCCTGTCGACAGGCCACCATTGCGTCCTTGAACCCAGAGAATTTTGTGCTCAATATCCGGTTCACCAAGTTTGCTACAAGAGCAGCAAACTGGTTTAGCCAGTGGGAGAGCCAGCAAGTCAATCTCTGTAATCCCGTATTGGGCTGCTCCTAACTCAATAAGGTGACAACCGGTATTTCTCACTCTTCTAACCGATAGCAGCCTTGACTGCCCCTCCGGCTGCCCTCTCGAAGGCCTTGAACTTTCTGTGATTTTAGGGCTCATGCTATCTCTTGTATGGATGTGTCTTATATAAAAAGAGCTGCAAAGCGATCAGTCATTCGTCCTCTTTTTAGTAATGAAGTTAAAGTGTAATTGTTCATTACCGTTCAACCAACTAAGAACCAACTGAAAGGGCCTTTAGTTTGAATCAATTTTATGACACCTCCAAAACCCTGTTTAAGTCAAGTAGTATGGAATTAGAAAATTAATGACATTTTAGTGGATGTAGATTTGGTTTGGTTTAAGTATTTATTGTTATATATTTCAACCACCTATTACTGCCCCCCAAATGTGAAGAAATTAAGGGACTTAGGGTTGTATTAATGGTATCCAGAAATCGTGCAGAAAATAAGTAGTATGGACCTAGAAACCAATGAAACTAATGAAATTTTAGAAGGTGCACATATTTTAACTATGGATGAACGTCATTGTAATGATTTTTATTAATCAAACAAAGTATTATTATTATCATTCACGTAGAATGTTATTCTACTATTTATGTGATTTCGTAGATTGTTGTGGCAGAAGTGTTGTGTTTTGGTTTAGATGTCCATATATAGGTTTTCCCGATACATGTCCTTATATAGACATAATTTGCATTGCACTTATATAGGCACAAAATCCCAGCCCTTATTTAGGCATTCGCCATGCTCTCCAAATATGGCATGGTCACTGTGGTACGGGTCTACTGCCAGCCCCGCCCGTACCTCCCGTTTTCGGACGCTCACCCTTCACGGCAGCTTGCGAGGAAGCGTCCTTGGACAAGGCCCTGACAACCAGCACCCCACCCCTCTCTGTCTTCCAGGGGCCAATCAGGAACGGACGTCTCCCGGAACCACAACCACCTGATCCCGGAAGTCCCGCCTCGGAAGCACCGCCGGAACCAGGAAAAAGCGGAAGCACAGACAGAGACACGTTCGGAGCAGCGATCTCGAGGCAGGAGGCTCGGACCGGCGTTGTAGCAGACCAGACGAAGGACGAAGAAGAAGAGTGGAGCGAAGACTGGTGGAGTCCAGAGGAGGAGGCTGGAGAGCGGCCGCAACTCACTTGGGAGTTGCGGCGGAGCGTGTGAGTACTACCTAATCCACCTGAGTAGCACACTAGGTGCCTTGTAAATATTGTACCTCCCTCTCTTTAGTCGCACCAGGCCTGGCCTTCACTGTATAGACTTTGTATAGCACGTCACCACTTGTATAGCACGTAGTTCATAGGTTCCCGCTCACGATCCCTCACCTGACACCCTCTTCCTTTTCCCCTTCCGATTCCGTTCCGCTACCCGTCCCTCACTGTCGCTCTCACCTCCTGTGCACTCCCGGTGCTGGTTACGGGACAAGAACCTAGCGAAACAGGCTGGACTAACCGCTCCTTGTGTTCTCTCCCTTTCCTCCGAGGACCGCCCAGTCTACCCCCTCACCGGAGTACCAGTTCCATCGCCCGAAGGAGACGACCGAACAGCATCGCCAGGAGCTCCATTCCCGCAACACCTTCTCCTCGCTTGTAAAGACTTTGTTCTTGAGACAATTAAAGACCCATCATGGCACACTATATACGGCCTCCTTGCCTGATTTTCCGGCCCGCCATAGTCCCACGATCACAGTCACCTACATCCGTCCACCCCAGCGCCACAACGAGTTCTTAGAAATCAGACCCTTAAGCCATTGGGATATTCCTTAGCCTGGGGCTATTGATTTCTCCAAGAACTCATTTATTATGCATGAACAGGTATATCCTAAGGATTCATTCATGACGTCTTCCTCTGCCCCGCTTTACGTCAATGCAAACATCCCTAAGTACCTTCCAGGTATAAATATACCTTCCCTTACCATGGCAAATCATGGCACGGCTCAACTTGGCTGCATGGTTTGCCTCAGCAATTTCGGAAGAGACCATATCCCGCCCTGATGCACTGACCAGATGCTGTCATCCCTGCTCGCAGAGAATCCAGCTTCCAGTGTTCTGACTCCCTTCGCGGGGTGTTAGAGTTTGAGACCCAGAGAGAGATTCCCACCTCTCTCATTCTAAGGTATGGAGCTGACTATAATCTAGAGGGACTCTTGGCATACCAAACTATAGCTTACCATACTATAGGATACAGCACCTACTTCTCTACTTCTTATCTTGTACTACACTTAGGTTAGGTACACTGGGGTAGAACTAGTTAGAAGCATCAGACGAGTATCCACATTACAGCCTGTGTTATTTATGTATATGTATATGAATATGTGTCATAGCTAAAAGACAATGCTATTACAGTATTATTTCTTCCTACTGCTTATGCTGTACGTAATATATCTTGCATACTGTCTTACGATTGTAACAACTCATACCTCATACACGAGAAACAAGACTGTTCAATAAATCCTTTTATTGAAACGCCCGTCTTTCTCTTTCTGTGTAACTCTGAAGAAACTAAGCATGCACGATTGACTGAGTGAAACTGTTATCTATTGTTTCCACGATTCTGAGACATGTTCCGTTTCTAAAGGGAAACAAAGTTGTCATGTTTATGCGGTTGCCAGAAACTACTCCTTTCTTCTTTTACAAAGAGTTTCTACTTGCCTCTGAGGTAGCTGGCACACAAAGTAATTAAGTTTAATGTACTTGATAGGGGCATACTGACCTCAGTCCTATGCCAAAACTATAGTGTATATTACTCCAATGCGCAGAGCCTATTAGGGAAATAGGAACTACACTACAGAAGGAGAGAATGATTGTTTGCACAGATAGTTATATGCGGGCCTACTTGTTTGTACTTAAAGAATAAAGAAACGTATGAGCATAATATTGTTCTCGACTCTCCTTAAAAAATTTGGCGACGAGTCCGAGAACGCTTTATGGTGGGCCCACAACAATTAATTCTCAACTGAGACTTGTGAACACTAGTAAACAGCTGTGAATACATCGTTCTAGGCAATCAGCCTCAAACTAACCAAAGAAATTGAGTTGTTGAGGTGAGTTGGGTTCTTAAACTACTTTACAGCAAGTATTTTCAACTTTGCTAGTAGAGTACGCTGTGTAATTTAATTAGTATTTTAGCGCTTGTTAAATGTTTTTTTTTCAATTTAAATTGGGCAAAGATGGCTTGCGCACATTGACACACCCAATAACATTTTGTTGTATCTGGTTTATGGTATAAACATCTCCCCAGTTCTTCTGCCCATGCGGTTCAGCCAGTGTGAATGTGCTGTGTGGAATGTTGGTGTGCATGGAGATGTAATGGAATGTGAGGATGCCTGTGAGGTGGAGTATCAGTTGGCGTATGGGCAGAGCAGCAGGGAGGCTGCTCCTGGTGGGGTTTGATACAGATCTACTACAAGACCATCTTAAGAACTAAGAAGAATAAACCTTCATCCTTAATCTACATCTCGGCTACTGAATGTATTCATTATAACACATTTCCAACACAGATCACCCCCTAGGGCCGCAGATACATCCTCCAAATCTTGGCTACATCCCCTGGCAAACCGCTGCTTCTAATATTGTAGTACCTTGGCGTCATAATGCAAGTCACGTGACAGGAAATGTTGGCATGAAATTCTTGACTCATAAGGAAGATCTTTGATGGAGCTCTGCTTCAGCCCTCGTTACCAGAGGCCTGGTGGCCTACGAATCCCTATGTCAACACCTGTGCAGTAGGGACATCATACAAATAGTGAAGTACTGAAAATCTCTAACCCCATAATGCGCATAGTGATGCCTTAAAAAATACACAGAGGTAAATTTAGGCCTATTGTCCTATGCAATCCTTGTTGTACTGTTTGCCATATGTAGTCAACTATCTATTAAAATGTTTGGTTTCCACTTGGTGCTGTGCATGTACAATTATTTGTAAACAGGGTAAAATTCTGTATTTAAGTATACACTGCATGAAAACGATAGCATCTAATTATTTGTACGCCACAATATTGCAAGCTACTTAATTTATGTTGAGAATAATATATATTTACGGTTTCCATAGAAAGGATAACGTTCCAAAAACGTATTTCCATCCTCGTATGAATGCACCTGTTAGCTGTCTTGAATAAAAATAGTTAACTTCATTTGATAATTGCTGCGTGATTCGGATTTAGATATTTCAGTGGATTACACGTTAACAGAGCCGTGGGAAAAAAATCACATGCGCCAGCTGAAAGAGGAGACGAAGTGACGCAATCCAACGCATTGTGTCTGGTGAAGAGAGCCCCTGGGCACGAGCCTCCGAGTCATTCCTTCCCAGTTAATGCATCTACACGGAAAACACGCGCCTCGTAACACAGGATATGACTCAGCAGTAAACGTCTGTTTACAATAATTTATCTAAAGCAGCAGATTGGAACTATGAAGTCCTGAAAGATTGATTTGCTCTGAAAGCGCTTAAACCGGTTGAGCATAAAGGCATAAATAAATACGTGTATTTTCGAGAGCAGAGCACTGATGTAATATGCAGCAGTTACTAATTCAAAAGGTCCTAGAAGACAGAATTGGGGGGGACTGACCAAGTTAGGTAGTATGCAAGTGACATCATGGCGTGTGACATCGCAGGTGGCATCACAGGAAGTGACATCACACGAATTAACATCAGATCTTAAGACCTAACACATATGTTTAGCAGGTCTATCATGAGTACATTTACGGGCATTAAAATATTTAACAAATTAGATTTTGCATTTGTGTTGTGCCAAAAAAGTGACGAAAAAATCTGGGCCACTACTTCTTCATTTATTTTTTTAAAACCTCGCACAAAGAAATTGGCAACAAGGAGAAACGTGGCAGTAATCTGCTCTGCTTAACTGGTTGCAAAGTCTGCATTTTAAAATATTTTATGTGGTTAACGCTCCTGCTGCAGAGATCTTTGTGTGCCTATTAAATTTCAGGGAATATTAATAATGGTAAAATAACTCTGGAGGTTCATCTACTTCCGTTAGATATCTGTGCCTTTTCTAGTTTTGAATCAAAGTAGTAAACAGGGTTAATATGCCTCCTATAAAGCTTATTATGTTGATGGCTGATTTTTATTATCTTATGTAAATAGGTAAGTGAGTTACTGCTTTTAAACCAGAGATGCTTTTGTTATTTGCAGTTCATAAAATGTAATCCTTCTGATATAACACAGTGACCTATGAAGGACATGTGACTCCTACAACTTGTAACCCTCACTGTCTTATGTAACACATCCTGTACATTGATTTACAGACGTGTGATTTACTGTCAATGTATAACGTGTGCCTGTGATGTAAAGCGCTCTAACACCCTGAAATTGGATGATCAGGACTATCGCTTTATAAAATAAATAAAACAAAATAGTAGTATTTAAATTGTTATTTGTGTAAATATTTTGACAGACTGACACATCTGACATTCTTACAGAGAATGCATGTCTTAAATACAGAGACTGAACAAAGTCCTATACTAAACGAATGGCCCGGCTAAATGGAAAAGCATCTTCAGCCGCCTCCTTCAAATCAACCAAAATACCCTATGGAATAAAAATGACAACGTCCCACTCCCCATCTTTTAGAGGAGAAATTGACATATCCATTTTCAGAACAGAAAATATCCTCATCCAAGCCACTTACCCTCACCTTTCCATCTTTCATAGACACTTTCTTTCACTGTCCACTGCACTCACACAACAGGGCCAAATGCCCTCAACTTCTCTCTCCCCTCTACAACAATCCGATAATCCTGAACTGACCCTCCCTCTCCTTCAACTGGACTTAATACACATCGCGGCCTCAGCTCCTGACACTACATTCATCCCCACCACACCCTCCAACACACACTGTCGACCAATGTCCCCTACTATGACCTCTCTAACCAACCATTAATCTCACAATAACTTTCACAGATGACTCTCTCACCATACATAGGGTAGCAGACCCTAGCCCCAGCCCGTCTTCCACCAATCTGGCTACAGTTGCCCCATTACTCTTAATGCAAGCCCTACCCTGACGCCAGAGACGATCAGCTTTGACAGACCCAATGACACTGTCCTCCAGTGTAGACTTGACCTCCCTGCTACCCTACACATAGGTCTGAACATGTTCCCTCACATTACCAATATATCCAACACTGGGATTCTCCTGCACTCAGTCATCATCCCTGACACTCCCTCCAATTCTCACAACAGTCAATTGCCCGCCAGCAGGTCCCCACCTGCTTCCTCACCTACACACAATCACACTACAACCAAGCCTGTTGAGGTCCACGGCGTGTGTTGGGATGCTTGCCCCAACGAATTAGAACGCCCCAACAACTCAGCAACCCCTACTCTCACATGCACTGGATTGGCCAAGTCTCCCCCTCAATACCTATGCAGGATTTATCAATTACAGTCTCACTTCGATGCTTCACCGTATAGAGCGTAAAATCGACTCTCTCACAACAGACCTAACGCATCTTAGACAGGACCTATCAATTCAGGCCATCCATACCCTCTCTCCCAACAATGAGAGCCTGAAATGGCCGCATTACCCAAACTCCGTGAAGGCCTTATAAGGCAGCCCTTGGCCTTCCACTCCACTGGGTCGGCTGACTCATAGGCCCTGTCGTTCTCACTGCCCCTATCTTCTCGGAAAGCTGTGTCTCTCAGTGACTCTTACCTCCCCAAGTCCCAGACTACTATTTTCACCCCTTCCTCCTCCATTCCAGTAAAAATGGGCACTAACTGAACGCCTAATATTACAGACTCACCCAGACCCCCTGCCCAACTCACTACCACCCAGTCCTTACAATCTGTAACATTCAATCCCTGCCTACTAGGTTGCTTGCCCGCCAACTGCAGATTGGCTGCAAAGTCTCCGACCGTGGCACACAATCTCTCCATCATCCCAGTTATAGTGGGCATAAATAGATCCCACGTTACTACCGATTCGCCCAGACCACATGCTCAATTCACCACCATGCAGACGCTACACCTGGCTAAAGCAGGCTTTTCCAACCAGTAGCTCGTGAGCTACTGGTAGCTCTCCAGCTACTTGTAAGTAGCTCTCCTGTGTGCAGCCTAGTCAACTAAATTAGAAGCTTTTCCATAGTTGACTCATATTTGCGTACCAAAATGTAAAAGCATGTAGTCAAGTTGGAAATGTGCATATTTTCAGAGCTTCTAAGCTGATGTTTTGAGTAAAAATGATTGAATTTCCCAAAAATATTTAAAGTTGAAAATTGAGTGCTAAAAGTCCAAAGGTGCTGAGGAGATTTATTCATAATAATAATAAAATGGTGTTAGGGTCATTGCAACAATGACTGTCATGTATTACCCATGTAAAGGCATTCCACATTGACACACCATTTTTACATTACTGCTGACAACAATGCTTGATGCATTGGAGTGATCACTGCTTGGTTATCTCTGCATACAGTGGCCACTATTGTAATCTCGTCTGATGTGATAACTATTACAATGCTTATAACTTTAGTAGTTCAGTGTCAGATTTTATCTCCACGGAATCCAGTTGTTGTATAAAATGCTCCACCTCCAAATGTCACCAACACCCCGAATATGTAACACAGGGTGTTCGAGTCATTAGGTGAGGGAAAAATAGGAAGAGAGAAGAAGGGGAGGGAAAGGAAGGGGTCAGCAGGGAAAGGGAAACCTGAAACGACAAATAATACCTTCATAAGCAACAATCAATAAAATGCTACTCTCATGAATTCTCGCTAATGTGACCCTGTATACCTGCTTATGTGTAAAGAACAAGATACTCTGATATCAGCCTCTTCTCCCTCTTTTCTCGCGATCATACAATGCCTATTTGAAACACAACAACAAAGTTAGAACACCTCTTTGTGTATGAGGGGCAATACTGTACGTATTCTACACTAAAACATACCGCAAAATAATTATGATTGAAAAGAACATCGAGGAACCATATGGCAACAGTCATGCAACTTAGACCATTAACCTTGGATGAAGGATAAGGAATACGGGAGTGTGTAGGACGCAAGAACCACAACACTCCGCTCCTGCTGGTTCTGCTTGACTTAAACAGTTTACCAAAGAAATGCCAAATAAACCAATATGTGTAGTTGCGATCACTAACACGTTTTGAAGTCCTTTCCACAATGTCACAAAACTAAAGTCAATCCAAAAAGACGGTAGCGCGTAGTTGTGGCCACCACAGCGCTCCGCTATTCTCTCCTCCCTCTTTAGTTCGGAACTTCACAAACACGGCAGCGTGTAGTTGCTACCACCACTGCGTTCCGCGTTTGAATCAATAAGCCATTCATGTAATAACAAGTCCTTACACGGATAGCAAAGTCTCTCAAGGAACAGCAAACTTTCCTCAGAAAGGTAGTTCATTTACAATGAAAAAACGGAGACTATTAGCAGCCTGCTAATGTACTCCGTAATATCTCAAAACAATGTCAGAAATCCTTTCGGCTGCGCGGCGGAAGGCAACGCGCGCCGAACAATAGAAACACCACGAATCCTACCTCGGATTCGGAAGCGAAAATGCGAAGAAACAAAGCCCCGAACAGCAGTCCAGGAACATGAGGTGACGAGGACCTCTCTCACGCCAGAAGCAGCAAGATTCGAAAACCAGAATAACACGCAACAGGAAGCGTGCCCCGATCCCTAAAGTACTTCCTGCATATAGCGGGAGGAATCATGGGAAATGTAGTTTCTAAGCAATGTAGGCGCAGTATGGCAATTCCTGACATTCAGGAGGATTTTCATTGAAAATAAATAGCTCTTATTACAGAAAAGGTTGGAGATCCCTGACCTAAAAGACACCTTCCTCTTTATCTTGCATGCTTGTCAACTGCAGATCGGCAGCTCAACACGCTACTGATATCGCGGAAACCCTACTCAGTGAGGAAATTGATAACACCTTCCTCACGGAAACCTGTCTCAATGACCACTCAAATGCCATACTTTATCTACTTACCCCGCCTAGTTACTCCATCATAAGACAGGACAGATTGGAAAAAACTGATGGAGGTCTAGCCATAATCCACAAAGCTGAAATCCATCTATCCTTACTAAATAATACTGAATACTCGACCTTTGAATATCTCGGTGTTGAAGTTAAAGGTAATGACTTCATACCTATCAAATTGCACACCATCTACCACCCCCCTGGAAATCACACCCTCTTACTAACTTGATTCTCCTTAACGGACACAAAGGACGTATTCCTAGGAGACTTTAATTTGTTATACACAAATGAGGCCGCACCCAATAAAAATGACCTAAATGGTGCTCAGGGTTGTTATGTGTATGTGAGTGTAGGCATCTCACAAAAAGTTTAGGACTGGCCTCACACACCACCTGGTGTCCTGCTTCATCATTGGCCGTCCTCACCCTCTAAAAACTTGGTTTGATAGAGGACAGGCATACACCTGACGACAGGGATGCACTTCTAAACTAAGAGGGGCCCATAGTGAGTAAGTGCAATTAAAAACCATTACAGTTGCCCCACTGTATTTTAATGGACTAGGTAACTGTATGGTATCTAAAAGCAAGTGAACAGCGTTATGGGGAAAGTTATTAACTCCTCGCTGTGTAGAATTCCGTTGACATGTTTCTGCCTAGTGTCAGCAGCGGTACATGGCATTCATCAGGCCATATCTTTATATTTATAAAGGGCTCCACTCTTACCACCAATGTGGTGAGAAAACCAAAAGGTGGGGTGACCTTTGTCACTCTCCACTACCTGGGGGTCCTTTGTACCCTGTGAAGGAAAAAGAAGAAGAAACGCACAAGACAACCATAGGATATTTAGGTAATTCATGTAAAAGCAGGAACCACAGCACACATTTTTAGCACTCGTGGTTAGGTGTGTAACACATGTTTGTCATACGGGAACACACAAGTGATTAAAAAAGGGTAGGAGAGATAACTCCCACGTCTTACCCACAGCCTTCACCCTACGTTCTTCATGGGAGGGGGAATAAAGGGAAAGCCCCTGTAGTCAACCCCTAGAAAGTTAAGCAAAAGTAGCCATATTAGGAAACAAGAATCTTAAGGTTGGTCAAACACGGAAGGTGTTCCCTTCTTAAACATGCATCCTTCATCCATTCTCACAAAGTTGCTTTACTTCATCTCTCTCCCCCTCACACTTGGCAACATACTGTAATGTCTGACTCAGCCCCTTTGTATTCTGTTGAATATATAAAACAGATTTGCGAAGGCCCTTCCTTGTTCACAGACCAAGAAGAGCACACCACTACTGGGAGCTCTAACGTATCTGATGACTTAGAAAAACAAAAGAAAAAATATGTCCGACTAGAACTGATGATTCTCATGCTCACCCAATACCTGAAATCTAACACTATCCCATTAGGCCTACAGGTTCGGAACATTCCGGGGGTATTCACCGATAATTCCAAATACATCACAGGATCAGTAGTATAGGAACCACCTGCTCTACGCATTGGTTAGTCCTAGGAATAGAAACTGCGAGTGAAGAACTGAAAAAATTGGACGAAATTATTAAAGACCTCGAGAAACAAATAATTGACAATAACACAGTAACTGATGGCAAAAAACTACTTGAGAAAGTTGAGAAAACGGTGCAAGAATTCCACCGTATTGAACAAAATAAGAAGTCAAATAAAGTGAAGAAAGACATTAAATCTTTCACGCTTGAACGTGCTTATCCTTATTTGCACAAAGACTTCTATACCAACCGCAACTTTAATTCTAATCAACAGACCCCAAGACCTTGGGGCCGGTTTAACAGAAGAAACACTGTGGTAGGCTTCACCGATTCCTCGGCAGAATCGTCTGACAGTTCTGACCCTGTTGAAGGTTCAAGTGGCCCTGCACGTAACCAGAATCATTTTTTAGCCAGAGGCAACTCCGAGCCTCCAAAGAGAGGACGAGTAAAACAGCAATCAAGATGGCACAATCCCCCAGGAGAGAGACAAACCAGACAGAAGTTTTACCAATGGTAACTGAGAGTGTCAACACTGAAACCATCCCTGTGTTTAATATATCCAATCATACCCTGTCCAGCAAAGAAATCTCTATCCTAAGTAAAGGCTTGTCGTTTGTTCCCACTACCTATCCAAACTTCCTTGATCTCCAGTCTGAATTAATGGGCTTCTTCCGTAAACTTAGACTCCGGGCATATTTTGAACTCAACCCTTCGGAACCCAAAACAGTTGTCACACCTTTCAGACCCCGATCCACTTTCTCTCCCACTTGAAACATGATCCCCAAAGAGATCATTACTTTTGAAAAGGTCATCCTTAAAGAGACCTCAGACTTGGAAAAAACACATCTGTTTATACCATACAACATCTCCTTGGAAGAAAAAACTGCCATCTCCACTTTGAAAAATAACCCCACCCTGATTATCAAACCGGCTGACAAAGGTGGCGGGATAGTGTTATAAAATATTGATGACTACAAGGACGAACTACTACGCCAAGTCTCAAACACTGATCACTATTGTAGACTCCCTTGTAACCCCACGAAAGGCATACAGACACTAATCAAGCAACTCACCATGGATGCCCTCGAGAATGGCTATTTGAGTAAGCATGAGTTTAACTTTCTTAACATTACCAACCCAAGAACTCCGGTTATCTATACCCTCCCAAAGATTCAAAAAAGACTGTCCAATCCCCCCGGTAGACCGATCGTGTCTGGTTGCGGTTCTGTTCTAGAACCTCTAGGACACTACGTTAATTTCTTTCTAAAAGATTTTGTGCCCGAAACCAAGTGTTTCATTCGAGATAGCATGCACATGATCAACCTGATTGAAAACCATCCCTTCGATCATGAAAAGGAGACTTTATGTACCCTGGACGTAGAGTCTCTCTATACAAATATACCTCAGAGAAACTCGCTCCTAGTCATGGAAACAATACTTAACACTAGACCACGCCCACATATAGTACCCACTTTATTTATAATACAACTCCTTGAGATTTGTCTTACCCAAAACTTCTTTATGTTTGACACCCAATATTACCAGCAGGTCCGTGGCACATCCATGGGCGCAATTTTTTCTCCTACCCTAGCGATCCTGTACATGGACTGGCTAGAATGTAACACAATTCTTACAGACAGCAACCCGTTCCATCTGGGCCTTCTAACATGGAAACGGTACATTGACGATATTTTGCTCATTTGGGGTGGCTCGCCAGATGCTTTTCCGGCCCTCCTGCATTGCCTCAATAACAACTGTAATGGTCTTACCTTCACCATTACCCATAGCAAAACCCATATCCCATTTCTTGATTTAACTATCCAACACAAGGATGGGTTACTCTACACATCCTTGTTTCGTAAACCCACCGAGAGAAATACGCTACTTAGTTATGGTAGCTGTCATCCCAGGGCCCTGAGAGACAGTTTACCATACTCCCAATTCCTAAGACTTAGGAGAAACTGCTACCAAAAAGAAGACTATTTTGCTGAGGCCAACATCCTCTCTACTAAACTAAGAACTAGGGGCTACCCAAGACGCTTAGTTAAAAACTCAATGAAAAGGGCTTGGTACTGCCCTCGTGAGACCCTATTGGAACCTAAACCCAAACAAACAACTGACAAAGTGGTCTGTGTCACTACCTTTTCCACTGTCTCCAACCAAGTCAAACAAAGTATTAAAAAAAACTGGCACATACTAAACTCTGGACTACTGCAGTGGGAATTCCCCCTATTTGCTTAAAAAAAAAGCAAAAACCTCAAGGACCAATTAGTTAGGGCAACCCTTCCATCCTCAACCACAGTGAACACCACGCTTAATGATCACTGGTCACTGTCACCTCTCCGAGGTCATTCTAAGTGTGGTTCTTGTGTCGTGTGTGATTTTTCCATTGACTGTAAGGAGTTTGTATTCAGAGATGTGAAGAATGAACTTAAGACCTTTACTAACTGCAATAGTTGTAACATTATCTATGCAATCTTTTGTCCTTGTGATTTAATTTACGTGGGACAAACCAAGCAAAAAATCAAACTGCGAATCTCCCAACATCGGAGCCGGATTAGATGTGGTACAGCAAATGCTCCCCTGGTCGAACATTTCTCCAACAAAGGTCATACGGAAAATGACATACGTTGGACTGTAATCAGCCAAGTTATCATACCACCAAGAGGTGGTGACCTGACGCGGATGCTCAATAAGGAAGAGCTTAAATGGATAATAAAAACGGACAGTCTAAACACTGGACTCAACCTTCAAGAGGATTGGACTGCCCTCCTCTAAGCTCTAACCCACTGAACAATCGAGGACCCTTCCTAAGTTCTCTGCTTTGGACTTCTCTGTTGCCTTGTGGATCTGCTTGATCAGACGTTTTCTTTAATGTTTTCTGTAATGCTTTTAAGAATTATTGTGAATTAACCTTAAAATTCTTGCTCACTGTTGCCGGGTAATGATCACTTGCACCAATGCACCACCTTTTATTTCACTTCTTTTTCCCTCCCCTAACCCTACCACTCCAATATGGCCGCCGCACTGAAACCCTTGTCTATTTCTATGCCCCAGGATTCTGTAACACCCATGTTTCTACAAGCCAATCAGAACCCTACCACTCCAATATGGCCGTCGCACTGAAACCCTTGTCTATTTCTATGCCTCGGGACTCTGTAACACCCATGTTTCTACCAGCCAATCAGAATCATTCCAGTCCTTCAAATTCCCTCCCCCAGCACTCCCCTCGAGGAAACCAGGAAACAGATTCCACTACCGACTGAACCGGTAAGTCTAGCGATGTGTGGCTCTCTCCCTCCCGACCCTCCACCACGCTGTAATCCCTAAATGACCTGTTTTCCCTGCAGGTCTTCTCCTGGTACCGCGGATTTTAATCAATGAAGCGCGGCCCACCTCAATAGCGCCCGATTCTGGTAAGAGCCCCACTGCGCCCGCTTCTAACCCTTGTGAACCCTTTTTTGTTCCCCGTTTGCTCTAATTTTGTCCTCCTTGACTTACAGGGCTGCTTCCCCAGGCTATCAATTTCTTAGCCCTTGCCCGTGCCGATCGGGGTAACCTTTCCCCCCCCCCCCGGTAAGCAATCCCTCACTCTTCCCCCACTGCGCCGTGTCTACTAGCACGTATATTTCGGAATCCCGCCGAATGTTTAGTATAAATGTTCCTTGTCACACTGTATGCGTACTCCTCCACTGCGCCTTGAATCTCCAAGCCGCATGCAGTCTAGTGTAATTATCACCTCATACTCGGACTTGCCCAACGTGAACCCGCTGTACACACCACTCCGCTAAATCCGAATGATTCCCCTTCTGCACGGTTTGCTTTTTAAACTATGTCATGAATGCGCCACCAAAACTGCCGTTTTTTAAACTAAAGAGGTATCCCAAACACAGATGTACACTGCCTGGCCCAGCTCCCCACTTATTTTAACTCACTCTCCCACCCTATCACTAGCATACGCGGTCTACACCCCGATCTGCAACTTCACAGAAAACAGGTTCACCATTCACCCAAGTCACTTGGAAATATGCCAATAATATGCTTTAAATGTTCATGAATTAAATGTATATATACTTTCTCTTTCCCTCCCTTCTCTAGGCATTAGAGGCTTATAATGTTAAAGGCAAATATATATGTCCTGATGATGGCCCCATGACTAAATAGTGGGACCGAAACGCCGTCGACTCATTGTACACCATATAGAAATGCTTGATTTATATGTTATATGTAATGGTGTTTAACTGATATTTCTGTACACTCAATACTTTACAGAAATCGCTGCTTTTGCCTTGAAAAGCCCTGCTCTTTTCCTCTGTTCACCTTTTGTACTGATCTGACTGTGTTTGGGTACAGGCTTGTGCCCCACACTGGTGTTTTGTTGAAGGTATTCCTGTGTATGAAATATTTCAATTGAGTAAATAATTGAAGACCTCTGTCCGGCTGGACATGTCGCCCCAAATATAGAACTGATTCAGTCTATATTCATTGCTTTGCATATAATTCTTTTGCATGGACAAAAAAAAAAAAATACTTCATCAAGGTGCGCTTTCCGCGGCATCACCTAGCATTATTCATCTCTCCTCCCTGGTGATAAATGAACCCGGTGGAGCGAGCAGTATAAGTAGTGTGCTTAATTAGTGGGACTAGCAGGAGGGGCGAGCAGTAATCGCTAATTGAAACAACCTGTAGGATTTCCGATGTCTCTGCAAGCGCCAGTTATTAGTTAGTCAAAAATAGCCTGACCTGCGCCCAAGTGTAAGGATCCGGTTTCAGTTTCCGCAGGAGTGCCAGGAGCCGATGAGAACCCCAACCCTTCCTCCCTACACCTCCTGTGCCTATCGAACTCTAGGCCGCAGTGGTGATATGGAAGGAAAGGAGGGAACAAAACAAGGAAAGTAGGGGAAGACAAAACACTGGACTCTTCGGACCCTGCTCTCTTCTGCTTCTGTCTGATGATGAAGCTGAGAGTACACAGGAGTGATAATGTAAGCATCTACTGTCTCATCTGGAACTGTATAGGAGAATCAAAGCTTATGGTGTTTGGGTATAACCTATTCGATTTCCCTCCAAACTTATTGAAAGATAAGGGGCAGGCCTTGAGTCACAACAGGTATGACCAGGTCTTCTGGTCCTTGTACTGTGATAAATGCCAGCATCCGGGAAGTCCAAAAAATGCAAGGGAATAATGAAAGAAGGGGAATAAAGAATACTCGCCAGACGGACCACAAATCCCACAATGCCCTGTAACCCCACACTCCCCTGCTCCGCAATTACCGGCCGTTCGACGGGACCGTAATCCGGCCCAACGAAGGGTCCGCAAGTAGCAGAGTGTATGGAATCACGAAGACACCCGGGTAAGATAGCCGGCACTGGACGAGGGAAATAATAAACAACAGGACCCACGTTAAACAGCTCACGTGGGTCTACCAGGTAGTTTAGGTAGGAACACTCCGTACAGCCTGTACGAAGTAAAAGCCAAGAGACATTCGGCTTGCAAAGATTGGAGCGGCCAGAGAACCTCAGAACGGTAATCTGAAGAATTAGAACAGGAAATCTGGAACTCCGTAATAGCGGACTTTCAGAACGGACGTCCGCGATAAAGTGACTCCCAGCCGGGAACCCCACTGCAAAAGTCAACAGCGAACGAGTACACAGGAACAAGCATACACACCAAAGGTGCGCATAGGAATGGACAACGGCTAAGCGGAAGTGTCGCAAAATGCCAACGGGGAAACTAGAGCGCAAAGCGTCAGACGCCGGGAGGAACGAGCTTTTGTTCCGGCCCGATTCCCTCGCGCATGCGCAGTTCCTCTAAACCATCCTGCATTGGTTTCGATATTTCATCTGTGCTATCCGCGGATGCTCGGCAGGCATGACACCAAGCTGTCACTCCAATGTGCGTAGATATCCGGTGTCACATGCAGCGTTTGTGTAGATCGCCTAGTGTGCGCCTGATTCTGGGCGAGCCCAACTGATCATGAGTGCGTCTGACCAGGAAGTGGTCGCCTGTTAGAATGTGTGCGTATCCGGTGTCCCAACTGGAAGTCAGGCACGAACCTCACCTGTAGTTTGAAAAAGTGCTCGGGGCATGCGCATATTCTCTGCGGCAGTTCTCAGTATATCCATGGTATTAATTGAACGTATCTAGTTTATGTATGCGCTCTGGTGCTGAGTAAACGCGTGTGTATACCAAGCAAAAGAATGGATTGGACCCAATTGCCTGTCTAATGTTCAAATGTTATGGAAGGCTTCCCATTTTATTGTGGCGCTTTAATAAAGTAACGGTTACACGAACTACCCTCCACAGAAAGTACATTTGCGGGGTGGGTAAAACTGGGGTTTCATTATCACGCACATAAAGGATAGTAAAGCACTAATGTTGACATATTTATCTCATGAACCCAGGGCACAACCCCATGATGGAAAAGAGGGTCTGGTAATGTGTGTCCCAGCATGGATTATGCGCCCATAAAGAGTGTTATCAGCCAGTTCTCATAGAATGGCTATTCTTCCCTTGAATTAAGTCTTATCGTGAGGCATGTAACTCCTTCAGTTATTTACAGGAGCAGCTCAGTATCCACCACCCTGCATAACAGAGAAGACTACAACAGGGTGGTTGTTTTTACCACCCCATTTGTAGCCAGGGTATTTTGTCATTAAGACCAATATCCCATGAGCCTAGACGGAAAACCCAATGTTGCTCTCTTACAAATAGAGCTTTCGCTATGTCAGTTTTGCGTTTATTCATGGCCTCCAGGACCACCCATCTTAGATCAGTGTCTTTGTGGTTTTCTTCCAGGCAGTGTTTGGTTAGCTTGGTGTTGGATTTCAGCACCTGATAGTACTGCGATGTTCGTTTATACAAGTCTTTATTTTCCTTGTGGTCATACCCACATATCTGAGGTCACATGGGCATGTCAGAAGGTATTCCACTCCCTCAGTATTGCAATTGCTGAAGTCTTTTAACCGCCATGGGTTGCCTGTACCTATATCCACTTCCTTGGTTGTGTACGTCTGTGGGCAGGCTACGCAACTCCCGCATGGGAAGTGTCCATAAGGTCTAGGCTGGTTCCAGAGTGTAGTTTTGTCGGTTATTTCTTTTTGTTGGAACTGCACCTGGACCAAATCATTGTGTAGGCTCCTGCTCCGTTTGAACGCGAAAAGTGGTGGTGTCCATTATTTGTCTTCGCTGTTCTGAATGGGCCATTTCTTTCTGATGATGTTTTGGACTAGATTCGATACCGGAGTATAAGTAGTGACACAGACTACCCTATCTGTTTTTTCTTTGTTGGTGGTCTCCAGGAGTCCTTCCTATTGGTTGTTCCTGGCTTTCTTCTTTGCCTTTTTCACCATTTTTGCAGGATAATTACGATCCAACAGTTTCTTCTCCAGTTGGTCAGCTTGCTCTTTGACTGCTTCTATGTTAGAGCAGACTTTAATGTGCGCTGGAACAACGCCGAAGACTCCACAGTAAGGCGCCTCATGGACCTTCTAGAAATGAACAACCTCAATCAACTCTGCAATAAACCAACTCATATCAAAGGCGTTACACTTGACGTGATTATCACCAAAAATGAACTGGTCTCCCTTAGAGCCATCCTACCTATAGACTGGTCAGATCACCTTCTCATACTGGGCAACATTGATACCCCCATTAAACCATTCTTAAACTCTTCAGTGAAACCTAAGCAATGGACCAGAAACATCAAACAAGTCCCTCTTAAGGACCTTGCAGCCAAGATCTGTGAACAGCTTCAACATCACACTTCCTCGCATAACGTAAATGACCTGACCACACACTTCAACACACCATAAGTGAAGCTCTGGACCTAGTGGCACCTCTCAAGTTAAAACAACAAAGATCAATTCAATCAAAATCTTGGTTTAACTCAGATCTCAACAACAATAGAAGACATCTTAGGCAAGCTGAAAGGAGACAAAACTCATCGTCAATACATCTTACGCTACTCAGACCTGCAAGGATGACATACAAGAAGCACATCTTCAGAGAAAAAGCCACCTTCTTCCGCAACCAACTCGACCAGGCTAAAAATAGGCACAGAGAACTATTTAACATTGTCAAACGACAAGCCACTTCTTCCTCCTCACATGAAATCGTAGCCTCTAAGGAACACTGTGAAGAAATTGCCAGTTTCTTCACAGACAAAATATTGAAAATTGATCGATCTTTCCTTCCAGTCACAACTCCACATTCCGTATAACCAATCTGCTCAGACACTCCACACACTACCTCATTCTCTCCCCTGGACCTCGCCAAAGAAAATATGGCTCCTAATGGTTCTAGTGGCAAGCCGTTTAACCTTCAATTGAAAAATAACGCAAATTGGTCTGTCGTCCAACCCATGATCGAACTTGAGGTTTTCAACATCGTTGCAAAACCAAAACCCACTTCTCATACCATGGATCCCCTCCCTACTAAAATAGTACACAACCTTACCCACATTATTGCCCCGTGTGGGACATAAATCATTAACTCTTCTCCAGCCTTGGGCTGTGTACCTGATTCTCTTAAACTAAGTCAAACCACTCCCATTCCTAAGAATCCCAGGGCTGACATGAATGATCTGTATAACCTAAGACCTATCTCTAGACCCATTCCTAGTCAAAACTATGGAAAAATGTGTCTCACAACAATGCAACTGACATATCGAGGTTTCCAAACTACTTGACTCCTTCCAATCAGGTTTCAGGAAAGGATGTAGTACTGAAACTGCCATGCTCAATATCACAGATGACATACATAGATCCTTAGACGATGGTGATGCATGCATACTTATCCTTCTTGACTTAGCAGTGGCCTTTGACATTGTGAAACACGCAGCCTTACTGGAATCTTTGAGGATCTGTGCCGGTATAAATGGCATTGTCTTAAAATGGTTCACTTCTTACCTCCAACACCGATCACAACAAATCAAAATCAAGTCTTGCCTCTTGAAACCCACACCGGTCTCTCTTGGAGTCCCCCAGGGCTCAATCCTCTCCCTGTCACTGTTCAATCTCTTCATGGAGCCCCTTTCTATCATCCTGAAGGAAGCTGGAATCAAATCCCACCTCTATGCAGATGACACACAACTATACTACAAAATTAGATACCTCAGTGACATCCGTCATCTCAATGTCACACTGTGTAATAACCAATTGTGATTTACGCTAACCATCTTAAATTAAATCCCACCAAAACAGAAATTATCCTCTTCTCCCCAAAAGTAATCACCTTCCTATCAAAGACTGGATCAATTACCTGACTGCTCTAAATTGTACCCTCACTCTTTCCAATTCAGCTAAATCCTTAGGATACACCCTGGATAAAGGCTTGTCAATGAAAGAACACATCAGAAACTCAGCCAAAGGAGCGATGTACACACTTAAACACCTTAAAAAAAACATTCATTCCCTCGGATGACTTTACATGGGTCGTTTAATCTCTGGTCCTCTCCAAACTTGACTACGGGATTGCTATCTTCACAGGGACCCCGAAATCGCACCTCGCTCCCCTCAGATCTGTCCTAAACATGGCAGCCAGGCTCATAACAGATATTAAACGATTTGAGCACATCACACCTGCACTCAAGACCCTCAAATGGCTTCCTATAGAAGGAAGATGTCATTTTAAGACTCCCTGTATCACCATCAAAGCCATTCGCTCGCACACCCCTGAATACGTAGACAACAAACTCATCAACTCAGGAAGAACCAGAGCATTGAGAAGCTCCAACATACTTCTTGTTGCTCCCACACTAAAACAGAAATCTACCCAGGCTCGCTCTTTCTTCGGTAACGCTACCAGCAACAATGCAACCCTTCCTTCTCTGGCTTCAAAAGAGACCTTAAATGCCTGCTCCTCAAGAAATACTGGAACATTTGAACAATTCCCAACCTTGGTCCTATCTGACCAGTTAAACAGATGGATGTTTACTTCTGTTTTGCCCCTTTTTACCTTGAATGGTCATTCTTTTACTGGACTCTTAAGTGGCGACTTGCCATTAAGCATTAACTAACTTCTGGGCCTGGCAGCTGTCTGTGTACATAGTGTATTCCACCTGCATTGCCAAATTTTTCCATGTGTATTTATTGCTGTTTGTACATTAGCTTAAGATTGTTTGTATGTCAGTTACTAAGGGCTAGATGTAGGTAATTGAGATTTACCGATTCTAAAATACCGAATTTTACCGATTCAGTATTTTAGAATCGGTAATTGGGATGTAGGTAAAAAATCTGTATTTTTTACCAATTCGGTAAAATTCGGTATTCGCCATTCGGAATTTACCGAATCGATATTTACCGATTCGGTATTTACCGAATCAGTACTTCCCATTCAATCCTATGGGCCTTTTGGCCCACAGGAATGAATGGGAAATACCGATTCGGTAAATACCGAATTGGTAAATACCGATTCGGTAAATTCCGAATCGGAAAGGAAAGAAAAGTGAAACTTAGGAGTCAGCCAATCAGGTGCTACCACCCACCCCCTCCCAACCAGGAAGTGGCTACACCCAGGCAGATGGAAGTAATTAGAAGCTTCTGGAGAGGCAGTGAAAGCAGAGCTGAGTCCCTGAGCCACAGGAAAACGTGTGTGCTTTTAAAGTTTGAAAATGGCAAGCAGCAGTGAAAAGGAACTTCCAGAGAGGAAGAGAAAAATAAAATTTAGCACCATGGAGCTGCAGGTCCTCGTGGAGGAGTCGGTTAAAGAAATTGTTTGGAAAGCAGTCCCTGACTGTGGCTGAATCTGCCAAAAGAAAGATTTGGCTGGAAATACATACGAAGGTGAATGCTGTAGGAGTGACTCCAAGGGACATAGATGACCTGAAAAAGAGGTGGTATCACCTCAGGTGCATGACTAAGAAGTAAATTGCAGAGCTCCACAAAGAGGCAAACAAAACTGGAGGAGGAAAGAACCGTGCACCTCCCCTGACTGAGCTGGAGGAGCTGGTGGGGTCCACCATTGAACCTGAGAGCGTCTGTGGACTGGGAGATGCAGACAACTCAGCCAGAGCTGCCGCCAGAAAAGTTAAGACGCATGCACAGCAATCAACCCCACCCCATCACCTTCCCTTTTCCCTATGTGGCAAAGTTTACCCCACTCCAGTAGAGGTAGCACTATACAGGAGCAATGCATTATGGGACATGTAGTCATTGAAAGACCTACCATGTCATACAGCACAGCAAGCAACAAGTTAGGCAAAACATATCAGTCATAATCAAGCTGAGGCAATATGGACAGTGTTTCAGTGAGAATAATTTAATTGTAGAAGCAGTGAGGCAGGAGCACAGAGCTAATGTACGCTTGTCTGTCCACAGGCGAGAACTCTCGCAGGCGTACCAGGCAGAAGGAAGGCACTGGACCACAGAGGGATGAGAGCCAGGAGGCAGGCACAAGTGCAGAGAATGTCACAGAGGACACTGGTGCATCAACACCACTGCCCCCCCCTCCCAAGACCTTGAAATGTCTCCACATCTGCAGGTGTCCCCAGAACGTTCAGGATCCCCTCTGCTACTGTCCTCACCTGAACTGCCTGCGTCACTGTCGCAAACACCTGCACCTCAAAATAGCAGGAGGCATGCAGTTGCTCCACTGGTTGAAATGGAAACTTCAGCAGGTGAAATGGAGGGGGATGACACTCAAACCTTGGCTGGGGAAGGAAGCACTGCCACACAGCAGTCCAGTGCAGAGGGTGCCCGTACAGGTACCAGACGCCGCAGGCCCAGAGATAGCAGTGCTGCACAACATGTGGAGGGTCCCAGTGTCTTCCGTGGGCTGAAGGATAGCATGGTAAAGATTCAAAGAATACAGGGGAAGGCCATCCAGTCTGTGCAACGCCAGATGAGGCACCTGAATACAAATATGGAAAACATAGGGAAGGCCATCAGTGCACTGGTTGATGAGAACAAAGAGATGGCATCAGGTATGAGGGAGATGGCTGCAGGGATGCGGGAGATGGTCACAGGTGTGCGGGACATGACACAATCGGTGCAGCTCCTGTGCACTAAACTGGACCAGGACAGGTTAGCAAGGCGCAAGGACAGGCAGCATGCGCAGCAACAAACTAAGGCAATGAACCGCCTGGCCACAGACACTTCCCTTCTATGCAGACGATGCATCAACATGCAAGAGGGACTAACACACAGCAGCAATGAGGTGTCTAGGGGCCTTGCAAGGGTGACCAGTGCTGTAGAGGTGCTGATTAATGCACAGACAGCACAAACTGCTGCTTTGGATGTACCGGAAAGTGAGGAAAGCACCAGTAGGAGCAGCATGACAAGCCCCCTTGTTGTTGAGACACGGAGGAGCAGCAGGCGCTATGGTGAGCAGACAGCCAGACACTTTCATCTGGAACTGGTAGGCGTGGCTGAAAATGACTTGTACAGCCCACACTCCATGACCTTAAATGGGGAAGTGAGCCAGGACTACTATAATTAAATGGATGACATTTGTGTTGCACATTTGTGCTTTTGAGTACCTGCGTAGTGCCAAATATTAAACTACGTTGGGTGCATACTCCACCTGTCTGTGTCTCTTTACTTACTCAAAATAAGTTCTGTGTGATCTCTGCCCGTCTCTGTCTGCCATCTGTTGGTGTCGCAACTCCTGCTGTGTTTGGTTCAGGCAGTGCATGTTCATCATCGTGGTCCTCATAGTTGCTCAATTCCACCTCTGTGCCCCTCTTTGTAGCAAGGTTGTGCAACATTGCACAAGTAGCAATTATCTTACAGCATATGATTGGTGAGCACTGCCATGCCCCTCCACTTTTGTGGAGGCAGCGGAACCTGCTTTTTAACAGCGCAACGGTGCGCTCCAGAACGTTCCTAGTGGATTTGTGTGCCACGTTGTTTCGTCTCTGGCTGGGGGTTGAAGGGTTGAGGTAGGGTGTCAGGATGAATGAGCGGACGGCATATGCACAATCCCCTATTTGTAAATGAGAAAGCCATTACTCACATGCACACATACACATACATCTACAATATCTATCAGGGTGTGTCACAGTGTTTTACCTAGCAGGTATCCTTCGGCAAATTCCCCTGCTGTCAGGCGTGTGTAGATCTCACTGTTCTGAAAGATGTAGGAGTCGTGGGTACTTCCTGGGAACTTGGCCACAATATCTGTGATTATGTTGTTGACATCACAGATTACCTGTACATTGATAGAGTGGGTTGACTTCCTATTTCTGTAAATGTACTCTGTGGCAGCAGGTGGGCATATAGGGATGTGGGTGCCATCAATACAGCCGATGGCGTGTGGGAAATGTGCAATTTGATAAAAGTCAGTCTTGGTTTTCAGCAGTTCCACGTGTGTGTTAGGGAAGCAGATGTAATGATGCATCCTCTGCATCATGGCCTCTAGGAACTTCCTGAAGTAACGGGACAGCCAGCTCTGAGACACCCCACCTACCACAGCAATCACCCCCTGGTAACTCCCAGATGCAAGCAGGTATAGGCTACAGAGCACCTGCACATCGGGTGGGATGGCATGCGCCCTTGAGGTTGGGTGCTCCAAAAGTGGGTGCAGGTCCCTGATCAAGTCCGGGATGGTTTGGGGGTGTAGCCTGTACCTTTGCAATATCTCTGGCTCAGTGAGTTGGAATAGCGTTATCCTCTGTCTGCAGACTTGCTCCTCCCGTCTCCAGACTCTCTCTCCTGCTGCCTGTAGCCGTAGCCGCCTTGCTATCAAGTAGAATGCCGCCATTCTGGTCACACTGTTGCATTTTGGGGGCTTTTTTATAGCCTGCACCTGGTTACCACCTGCTTTCAATCCATGGTAAATACCAACTCTTAAATACCGAATTTCATAAAATTCGGTATTTTAGTAGTTTCCTATATCTCAAAACTCATTTTTTACCATTTCTTATTTACCGATTCGGTAAATAAGAATTTAGTAAATACTGAATCTGTAAATACCGACTCGTATTTACCGAATCAGTCTTTTTAGGGCCCTGACATCTCAATATCCAAATACCGGTCGGTAACGGCCGAAATTCGGTATTTTCGGTCGTTACCGACCAGTATTTGGCAACCTACATCTGGCCCTAAGTGTCTTGATTATTCCCTGGCTCCTGATTATGTAAAGCGCTCTGATACCCCTGGGTCTAGCTAGCGCTATATAAAACTTTTGATAAGTAAATTAGATAAATAAATAAATACAATCAATGCCTCGCTTAAGTATTTGTGAAGTGATAAGCTTTGAGCCTTCGTTTCTCCTCCATTGCGTTTGCATCTAGGTGAGGAGCTCCAGACAGCTCCAAGCCAGGATACTCCAACAAAAGGCGGCAGATTAACTTTGGTTTTTGTTATTGGCCCAGCTGGAATCTGATAAGCCCCTTCCCCGCCTGTACGTTGCTGCTCTACGAAAGCAGACAACATGCAGGCGCCGCTGAATATGTCAGTTGTCTGAAAATCATACCGGGACAAGTTTACTTTATTTCTCTCAGGCCCAACCCCTTGGCAGGGTAGACGGCATTCACCCTGTGAAAAAAGTGGGTAGATGCCATCTACCCGTGTGTACCATCGACTTGTGCCCTGGATCACAGGCTTCAAATATAAGCAACATTGCTGCCGTCAATCCAAATGAAAAAAAATACATCAAGGAATAGATGATTTTCAAGAGTCTTACTGAACTTAAATGTTGAACATTCTGAAACAAAGAAGTTATTAGATTTTCACAGATAGGGTACTTCGTGACAACAGCGATAGTATACCCTCTCTGCTTAACTGAAGATCCGCCCACCTAATGTACAGACGGGAAGACCTGAAGTATGGCAGCAACACAGACTACTCTGTCTCCATCAGGAACATACTCCTCCCACGGCCCAACAGAGTATGGACCGGGTCAGCCTGTAGACCGCCCTCCCGATTTTTGTTTTAACTCTCTTTTACCGCCATGAAAAAAGTGGCGATGAAGGAGAGCCAAAACAATTAAATGACCCCCACCCCATGAGAAAAAAACTCACATCGGAGGAGGTGTTCAATTTTGTTTTTTTTTATTCCTGCTTTGGAATTTTGTTTTTGAAATAGCATTATCATGTTTGAGTTTTTCAGGACGGTACTGTCATTTTGACTGTAATGTCAGTCAAACTTTAAATATATTGACAGGAACCACTGTGATGGCGGTCCTTGCCAGTGTTTAGCGTTGTCCACCGGGCTGGTGGACAGCTCTAAATTTGGTATACAAAGGACCCTCGGTATGGCTGGAATAAAGTATTCCGCCATACTGACAGACTTATCTCCACCGCCAAACTCTTAATTAACCCCAAAGCTCTGAAAGAATGAAGTTATGTCAATTTTCCTCTATGTATCAGTTGTTCATCATGTCACTGTTCAAATGATGGGTGGTGTTAAGGTTGGGGCAACTTGATCTTTTTGTGATAAAAGGCCTCTGCCCCCAGACGCATACCCCATCACAGGCTTTAGCTGTGTGCATTCAGGTCTGTTAGGTTGGAGAGTAACCCTGGGTAGAACTATATTTACTGAGCACACCGAGACAGTGTAGAGAGCTATTATTTGATTGTGTGCATAAACTATTGCCTTCCTCCAAAAGCTCAGTGAACGAATAAGTACTTCCTTACATTTCATGGTTGTCCTGTGCCCTCTCTCTTTATGCCCTGCCATGTCCATCCGACATCTTCCTGCCCTGCAAAGATTCTGAGCCACAAGGTGAGGCACACTCACTCCACACACAACCATCCACCAGCACCCCTGACTCAGGTCATAAATGCATACTCTGTTTTGAAAGTGTATGTTCCCTATCAATGTTCAAAGACAGTAATTCCTCCTAGATTGCAAGTATAAATTTTAGCTCCAGTCAGATAAAGAAGAACTGGTGATGCTAACATGTTAATTTCAAAAATACGAAAGCAACACCACCACAAAGCAATGTTACTAAAATGGAAATCACTAAAGCTTCCATTGACCTATATATTTTCCAGGTTTATTTTTTTCATTCAAACCTCCTTTATGTGTCTACAAAGTAAAAATCCAAAAGGCGCCCCTCTGTGTGTTTTCAGCTAGGTTACCATTATTAGGATCAACTTTGGTCTTTTGAAATATGGCCCATTTTAAATGGAAATTCTAATTGTTATTCTCAATACAATGTAGCACCATAGGGCATTGTTATATTCTGTTATAGTTTTTATTACTATTTAGTCTTGTAAGCCTGTCTCTTTAACTGCATGCAACATGTTATGTTTCTGCATGCATTCCCTGTTCTGAACAGAGATTTGCTCATGTAGCATTCTGTATTTTCTGTCAGTTGTAACCTTGATGTAGCTGTACAAGGATCATATGCTGTGCTGATGAATAAACCTTTTGATATCAAGCTTTTACTGGATTATTACAATTTTTTGGCGACGAGGACAACCCTACTCCAGCCATTTCCAGCACAGGAAATTGTTTTTGGACCCATCTTTACATTTTCAACGATTTCGGATTATTTTCTGATTGTTACCTATTTCTTCTGCAAGGGAATAAGAAGAAGGAACTTTCTGATTCATTTCTACTAGAAGAGTGACTTTCTTGGGAACAATTGGAATTGTTTCCGTGTGATTTGGAAACTATTTACTTCATTTGTCAGGTGCGTTCAACCTAAGCATCTTTCAACTTACTGTTGCCTGGTTACCTTCTGACAACGTCGTCTCTGCTCGAGCCTCTCCTCTGTACCTTGAACGGTCTTGAGCTGACATCAGTGTTGTGTTTGCTCAATTTTCCCCTGCGCTTCATTGTAACTCTGGAGCCTTCATCTCTACGATTGATTCTGTGGAATTACGTTGTTTGTTGTGATTTCCACGGCGCTCACGCAAGCGCATGCTTCCAGTTACTTCCTTTTGTATTCTTCATCTTCAGTGCACGCTGACGACGCTGACGTAAGCGCGTTCAGCCTATCGTGAGATTGCTTTCTTCTGAGAGGCATTGACGTAATCGACAGCGTTGCCGAGCAACTACAAGCATCGGATGATGTTGTTTTAAACACGAAGCTTTTCCTTTCAACGCGCTTTGATTTTTTTGTTTCTAAACATTTATAATTTCGGAACGTGAAGAGGCAATTTAAGTGCGTTTTAAACCATTTCTAGTGCAACAGTTCAACTCTAGCTTTATTTTACCTTATTTGTTCAAGACTGCCCTATGAAGTACTTCCTAGCAGCCACAATTGATGAAGACATCAAAGGATTTCTTTAACAACGCTTATATTTACAAGTACTTGTTCCTGTTTACAGTTGAAATTTTATTTTATTTTCTTTTATGTGTATAAGTTTCTACAGTGCATATTCATTCTATTTTCTTTTTCAATTTTATTGATCTTCACTATTTTGTGGTTATTTGGCTATTGTTACAATGCAGTTTGATCCCCCTGCTAAATTTTTACAGATTAAGGGCGATCCCCCTATGCCTTGGTCTAGGTGGAAGGAAGAATTTTTCAATTATATGAGAGCTATTGACGGGAAGCGAATGGGGGCGGAAAGAAAAAAAAGTATTCTATTGCACTGTTTAGGGTCTGAGGGACAAGAAATGTTCAGAACTTTACCCCAGTTGTCAGTGCCTACCGGTAGTGGGGATACTATGAATGTTTATACTGAAGCTCTTAACAGATTGGAAAAAAGATTTAAACCCACAGCTAATATTGCTTTAAATCGTTTCAAATTTTACACTAGGGCACAAAAGCAGGAAGAATCTTTTGATGATTTCCTCACTGCTTTAAGAGCTCTAACTTTGCAATGTAATTTCGGAGCTATGTCTGATGAAATGATTCGTGACCAAATTATTGTTCATGTTAAGAAGAAAAAAGTTCAGGATAAACTATGATGCATGGGTGATCCTAATTTTGAGGAAACATTTGCCATCGCTAAATCCACTGAAATGTCGGAAAAATGGATGGACATTGTTGTTAAACAAAGTTCTAACTCTGGTAAAACCACTTCTGAAGAAGAAGTATGTGTTGTAAAGCCCAAAGCGGACAACAAAAATTTCCTTCCTACACAAGTGAGAACAAAGAATCAGTATGGTATCAATAGTAGGAGGACAGATTTTGGTAATAATTGTGTCTCTTGTTATAGGTGTGGTAGCAAATCACATATTGCATCTTTCAAAGGTTGCCCTGCTATTGATAAAACATGTAACATTTGTGGTAGGGTAGGACACTTTAGTAATGTTTGTAGAGAGAGACGTTTTAACAGCCAATTGCGAACAGGACAATCACGTCCACCCACTAACAGTGTTACTCCTACAAAAGTATCTTCCATTGGTAGCGTCGAGGGTGTAAAACAAAATCTTGACAGAGGTTATGTTGTCTCTATTGTTGAAGGTGGCTGTGTTAAGTTAACCAGTAAGAAATCACCCAAATGTGTTTTTCATATTTTTACCATTGCCATTGAACTTATGGTGGATTCTGGGTCTCCATGGACCATAATTACTAGAGAATACTTTAATGAAAAATTACAAAAAGTGTGTGATATCTCTAATTTACAACAATCCGATATATTAGCAGGGAGTTTCAATGGGAACAAAATTGATATTGAAGGATATTTCAAGGTTCCGTTAAGGTTTAGGGGAAGATTAGCCCATATCAAACTGTATATTGCAGTCAAAGGAGTCAATGTGCTGGGTTGGCATGACCAATGGGAACTTGGCATCAAGTTAAATCCACGTGCTAAAGACCCTGTCTCGCTGTGTAGCGAGCAAGACATGATAAATGCCATTTGTCCCAGTGAGGAAGGGAAAAATGATATTTCCTCTTGGAGCAACAAATTTGACAAAGTTTTCTGTGATCAGTTAGGGAAATTGAAAAAATGTTGCACATAAAATTGTGCTGAAGGAAGGAGCACTGCCAGGTAAACAAAGATTAAGAGGGGTTCCTCTCAATGTTAGAGATGAGTTAAAGGAAATGTTAAATGATGTACTGTAAGACAACATTATAGAGCCTATTGAGTCGTTAGAATGGGTTTCACCCATAGTTTTGGTACGGAAGCCTGATAAAAAATTAAGAGTTTGCATTGATTTGAGGGCACTTAATTCCAATATTATCATAGATTGTCATCCCCTTCCCAACATTAATGAGCTTGTTTCCCTATTTGCTGGTGCGCAGATTTTTTCCACATTAGATCTTAGGTCTGCGTACCACCAAATTGAGCTCACTGAGGAATCTAAAAAATACACAGCTTTTATCACTCCTATGGGTCTTTTCCAGTATAAAAGAATGCCTTTTGGGTTGGCATCCGCTGCCTCTGTTTTTCAACAGGTTATGTTCCAAATTTTTAGAGACCTTGATTCATTTGTTAAATGCTTTCAGGATGACATCTTGATCTTTTCTAAGAATGAGCTTGAGCATGCTTCACACTTAGGTGAAGTGTGTAGTAGACTGGAAAAGTGTGGTCTTACTCTCAAGGCGCACAAATGCAAATTATTTAGGAAATCTGTGGAGTACTTGGGCCATACATTGTCGGGGGAAGGTTTGATTCCTAAAAAATCAAATGTGGAAGCTATTCTCAATGCTCCAGCCCCAAGCAATAAGGAACAACTGCTGTCATTCTCGGGCATGTGCGAGTATTACAGTAAATTTGTTGTAAACTTTGCTACCAAAATGGAGCCACTAAGGAGGTTGCTAAGACAAAGTAATGCATTTGTTTGGGAAGCTGAACAGGAAAAGGCATTCACTGACATTAAGAACGATATTGTCAATTCACCAACATTGAAACCTTTTAGGATGGGTAAGAAATGTATCATTACCACTGATGCAAGTCTGTATGGTCTTGGGTGTGTGCTGTCTCAGACAGATGGTGTCATAGAATGGAATGTGGCTTTTTCTTCCAGGACGTTGAGTGAGACGGAGCGCAAGTATGAGGTTATTGAACGAGAGTTGCTCTCTTGTGTGTGGGCTATTGAACATTATAGAATTTACATATGGGGCAGTAAGTTTATCCTGAGAACGGATCATAAGCCGCTTGTACATATCTTATCAGTAGGTGGAGGTTGGAACTCCACGGCAAGAATTGCACATCTGGCATAAAAATTACAGGAATACAACTTCACAGTAGAATATATTCCTGGGAATTTTTTTTTTACCGCTGACTGTCTGTCATGTTTGCCTTGTGAAAGTACAGTTGACCAGGTTAATGGTCTCAGGGAGGTCGATTTTGTGTTAAGGTTGTCTGATTTTGTTTCCCCTCAGTATCAAGACATCACTGAGCAATTTTGGTTGAAATGTCAAGATGATGATGAGAAATTGGTATTGTTAAAGAAATGTCTCCTAGAGGGTTGGCCCAACAAAGCCAATGTCAGAGATGATTTACTTCCATTTTATAATGTGGCAGATGAGTTATGGTGTGAAGGTGATTTGATTTTCAAATCTGGTAAATGCATTCCACCAGTTGGGGTACAAGAGCTGATACTTAAGTTAGCTCACAAAACTCATCCTGGGATCTCGGCCATGAAGCGTCTAATAAGATTACATTTTTGGTGGCCAGGGATCGACAGATTTGTTGATCGCACAGTTAGGGAGTGTAGCGAGTGCTGCATCAATGACAAGATGCTTAAATTGCATGTTCCACCTCTCAAAGCTGTGAAATGGCCGGAATTTCCTTGGAATAAAATAGCGTTTGATATTTCAGGCCTTTTCCATATTTTACCAGAAGCCTCACGATTCGCATTAGTCATGATAGACTATCATTTTAAATGGCCAGAAGTAAAATTTGTGGCTAAAGTAACTTCTCAGGTTGTTATTTCCTTTTTCAAAGAAGTTTTTGCGAGAGAAGGTTCTCCCTCTGTCCTAGTGTCTGACAATGGTGTGCAGTTAGTTTCATCTGAGATGCAATCATTTTTAAAGGGTTGCAATATTAAACACATTCGGACATCTCTTTATGAACCACATGAGAATGGACAGGTTGAGCGCTTTACCGTGTATTAAAGGGTTTTGTTTCTGATGCTTAAGGAGAAAAGTAATTGGTTAAGTGTGCTTAGGGAGAAGCTTTGGACTTATCGCATAACTCCTCATACCACCACGGAAGTTAGTCCTTTCAAACTACTTAAAGGAAGAGATCCTGCCTCAAATATATGTCCCTGGTGGTTTAAGGAGAAATGCAAAAATTTGGCAGAAGATGAAGTTGATATTAAAAGAATTGCGAACAGGGTTAGTTGCATACAAAGCAAGTCAGCTTTGTGGTACAATAAAAAGTGGAAGACTAGAGAGCATAATCTGGTGGTTGGTGATTGGGTCAGGATCTTGAAACCTTTCATGGTCAGCAAGGGCATGAGTAAGTATGGTAGACCAATTCAGGTTAAAAAAGTTTTCAGTAATTCTGTCATTACTCAAGATGGCAAAGTTTGGAATGTGAGTAAAATTGCCAAATGTCCAACACAAAATGATGTACAGTTTCAGTCTCATGGTAATTTAGACAATTGTGAGACAAAAGCTAATTCTTTTCCTGATTCAGTGGCATCAAGAATCAAAGGTGCTATGCGAGTCAGAAGAAGACCCACTTCTTTACAGGATTTTGTGTAAAACATTTTTGTGTTGTTTTCTTTAAATGAGGGGGATGTGTTATATTCTGTTATAGTTTTTATTACTATTTAGTCTTGTAAGCCTGTCTCTTTAACTGCATGCGACATGTTATGTTTCTGCATGCATTCCATGTTCTGAACAGAGCTTTGCTCATGTAGCATTCTGTATTGCCTGTCAGTTGTAACCTTGATGTAGCTGTACAAGGATCATATGCTGTGCTGATGAATAAACCTTTTGATATCAAGCTTTTACTGGATTATTACAGGCATGTTTGTTTTAGTCTGAACAGCCAATTTGTGCTTGTTCAAACAGAGTTATAGCTATCTCCCTGTTCTCGCCACATGCATGCATCACAATGTAATTTTTATGTCAATAGGAAATTGTTTCCAACAGGAGGAGGGTGGGCGCACACTGCCTCACATCCCAGCACTCAGTTTACCGCGATGCATCATAGTAAATGCAGTGCATGATAACACTTACTTCGGTGACAGGATTTCGTTTTTCACCCTTGTTGGTGCTGCCAGTGCTGTGTATCTCTAGACACTTGTTTCAGGATAGTTGTCCTTCTTCAGTATAGAGCAACAAATTCTTTTGGGGGTGCTAGAAATTGTTTCTTTCTGATTTATTTATGTGGCTAGAATAAGTAAATAAAGTTAAGTCTTAGAATTAGACTTTGTGCCCAGCAAAATTACAGTGTTGGATTATGTAGGGGTTAGATCGAGTACCTTTAAGATAGCTGCTACATAGGTGGCCTTTTTTGAACATTTGTAGGTATCAGCTTATAATGAGGACACATAAATAAAGCTGACACTTAAAGCAACAGATGTCTCTTTACCGAATGTGAGCCACTTGTACCAGGACAAAGAGACGTTGGATAATGCAGGTGAGTTAACAAAATGTTATTCTGCCTAGGAATGCGATAGGTGATGAAATGTTGGTACTTAGTCATCTTTTTGTGAATAAAGAGAATTGTACTAGTGAGATTCATGAAACTAACACTGTTGCAAAGTCATCCTGTGCCCTGGGCACCCCCAAACGTTTTGCTGGTACTGGTGGTAACTGACTCTGACTGACCCTGGGCTCTGCCTAACCAGGCTCAGGGCCAGTGCTATGCTGAAAACACTTAGAATACCATGAAAACCCCTACGTACACTAGGGTACACTAAGGGTTGGGGTGGTGTGATTGGCATGACCTACCTCATAGGGCCCTGGTACATATTTGGGCAGGGGGATTGAAACTCCCTATCAATCCTTAGTATATAAAAGGGCATGTCAGTTTAGAGGCCAGTAGACCTTTCAGCACTTGCATGTGGGCACTGCTGAATCCTGAGGTATTTTTAAAAGTGGCTCTGTGTGGCAGGACTGCTTTTAAAAAGTAAATTGTGCCCAAACTCGACTTTTATGTTTGGGGCACTTAAAAATGGTTAACCTACAATGTTTGGGCATATTGGGTACCCCCAGTGTCTCCCCTAGGTGTTCCAGGGGTGGGGGGCAGGTATCTATAAGGTGGACCCTTATAAAAATGAGTTTTATATGCCCTGGGTAATGTGAAATTGCACAATTCCCTCCCCACATTGTGATAAAGTGCTGCCCAAAATCGACGTGGTTGATAGGAGCACTGTAGAGGGTTGATCTGCAATATATTTACATATTCAGAACCCCTAAAGTCTCACCTAGGTGTTCCTGGGGTGGGGGTCCTGTAGATATATGTAGCATACTTATAAAATATGTTTTTTTATAAACCCTGGTGCTGGAGAAATGGCCCAAGTCACTTTTCCCATTGCAAATCCCATGCCATAGGTTAACTTTGGAAAGGTTATTAGTCAATACCTGGAGAAAGAAAAGCCATAAAACTAGGATTAAATGACTCAGTAGAATGGTAATGATAAATCCAACAATATTATATTGTTGAATTTATTGTAAACTGTACAGACAAGAAGTTATAAGACCTTTTTTTGTTTGTAGGCCAAAATTCAACCCTGTACTGCTCTGCCCTGATTGGTCAGAGATAAGTGGGTGAGCCTGGCTGCTTTCAAGAGGTGATAAATGACCCCTGGGGTTAGGAAGCCTCCCGGGGAGGAGAGGTTACTGGGCATAGGAATGCCAGAGCAGGGGGAGGAGTCGTACTCCATGGTCTTCAAAGGAAAGAAAAGGCCTCAGTGTCATTTACAACTTTAAACTGTTCACCTAGAGCCAGATGCTAGGCTTAAGGAAGGAATGAGCAGATGGAAGAGGTAGAGACTATGTAGAATAGCCATCCTAGGGGTGTGTCTAGCCAGCTCTGCTCTCCTCACTGAAAGTTCTGACATATTGAATTTTGGAGGAATAGTGGTTTCTGGGTTAGCATTTTGCCACACTCTGCAGGAAGTGGTCAGACCTTTGGGTGGAGCCCTGCAGCTCTTTGGACAAGAGTGCCCTCTTGCTTGACCGCCGAGAACACTGAATAAGTATCTGAGAGGGGCGGTGCCTCTCAGATCTGCTGCTTGACACTTAAGAAAGCAAGACGGGCCATGCTGGAAGTTTGATGTGCATTTCCAAAGGACTGCACCTTCTGCATCATCTGCAACTACAGCCTGTGGATTACTTTGCTGTAAAAGGACTAAAGAGTGGACTCCCTGCTAGCTACAGGTTAACAGAGCTCACCTGGACATCACCACAAATAATCCCCAACCTGGAGTACTACCAGTGGATTTGTAAGGGTTTTGTTCAAGTCTATTGTGGGAATTGAGTTTCAAACTTTCAAGGACCCTCTTGGAGATTCCAGAACCTTCAGGAAGGAGTTTTAACTGGACCCAGCCTGCTGGAGGGGGCTGCACACGAGTGTTGAGAGATCCTCCAGAACAATTGCTAAAGCTGAGTGTGTCCCTGTCAGAGGCATCAAAATGACTTAAAGGGGCACTGTTGGTTTCTAAGCACTAGAAAAATTAATATCTCTGGTTCTCTACAGTGTATTTTTTTTCGTTTTGGTGTCATTTAAAAGATAAAAATATTTTATATTTTTATAAATTGGTGTTGGGTTTTTATTTTGTGTTGTGTATTAATTATTTACTGAATTGGTGTTTTTAAATGCTTTACATACCTGTCTCTGAAGTTAAGCCTGCCTGCTCGCAGCCACGTTACCAATGGTTGAGCATAGGAATATAGGAATAATTATCTAAGACCTATTCTGAGCCCTATACTGTGGTAGTGGCCTTATTGCCAGTGGCAGACCTACATCTGCCCCTACCAATAATCCACTTTCCAACAAACACATTCGTTGATTAACAGCTTGGGTAAGGGATAACACGAGGTAGATAGAGTTTGCACTGAGCCTACGAGATGTTACATTTTGAGATGGGAGATAGTAAATAATAAAGATAATGGAAGTATTTTATGTTTATTTGGAGATATAGAGTTAAAGGGTACCTTTAAGTAATGTTGACCTTTGTGTTAACGTTAGGAGCGCCCTATAATGGTTTTGAACTGGATGTCATCAGTTTAACCAATTTGCTGGTTAACTAAAGGCAAACAGCCTAAAATTCTAGGATAGAGGGGGGCGTGACCGAGCAAGATATTGCGATTACCTAAATCGCGAACCCAAAAACCTTCATGCATAGCAAAAGGCCATTTTGCGATTGCAAACTGCCGATTTTTGCGAATCGCACTGTTTGCGATTGCAAAATTGCTTGATGCTGTGCCCCTATGTTCGCAAATATATTGCCTTAACAAAAGTGTTCACAAAAGTATTGCCGCTAGAGTCGCTTGCCTGTGTTGAGTACCTCTGATTAGTTGCAGATATCGTGTTGCTGCAATAATTCACTATTCTCTGTTTCTTTTCAATTTCAGGCATGGCTTAGCGGACAATGCTCTGAAGACTGGAGCATCAAAGTAATCGAGATATGTTGTGAGAGTCAAGATTCGGCGCCGTCATAATGCGTGGGCCTTCAGGCAAGTGTGCAGTGTTGCTTCAATGCTTCCTCTGGAATGTTCTTGAGGCAAAACAGCCTCTAAGGCTTGGGCTGGTTTAAAAAACCTATCCATGCCAAAGATGGCCACCAGGATGTGTTACGATCCCACGGTATGACAAACTGCAAGCCCCCAACAGACTCACAATGCTGAGGCTGCAATATTAGTACAAAACAAGCATTTATAATACAATAGGTCTTGCAATTGCGAGTTTTTGAGTTATTGACTTTGTAAATGACAATGCCTTTTATAAAAGATTAAAAGGCATTGTCATTTACAATACCAATAGTTCAATCTTTTGCAAAAGCAATACCTATTGTATTGCAGAGTGCGGTGTCCATTATGCGGGTGCTGCGTTCATTAAAGTAAAAAAAAAAAAAAAAAGAGTGCAGTGTCCCTGAAGTGGGCACCATGCATAATACTAAAGTTAAAAACAAAAAAAAATAATGAATTCGAGCGCGGTGTCCCTGAAGCCGCTGCTGCGCTCAGTATGAAAGTTTAAAAAAAAAAGAAACTGGGTGCGGTGTCCCTGAAGAGGGCACCATGCTCATTACTAAAGTTAAAAAGAAAAAAAAGAATGAATCCGGACGCTGTGCCTGAAACTGCCACTGCGCTCAGTATGAAAGTAGAAAAAAAGAAAGAAACTGAGTGCGGTGTCCTTGAAGCAGGTACCGTGCACAACATCAAAGTTTTAAAATAAAACATTTAAACTGAGCGCAATGTCTCTAAAGCGGGTGCTGCACTCAGCATGCAAATACAAAAACAAGAAAAAGCAGCCGCCATTGTCCCCATCAGTGTCCTAAAACAAAATAGTGCTCACCCACTAGATTTTTTATTATTTTTTTTATTTTTTATTTCAGGAGTTTTATATAGCGCTAGCTTGACCCGATGGTATCAGAGCGGTTCACAGCAAGTAGCTTATGTGCAAATGGGCAGTACAAAGAATATAGAAGAACATAGAGAATCGGACCGGACGCATGGGTAGCATGATGGGTAGCATGGGGGGTGGAGGTCAAACTAGCCTTACATGCACATATAAGTAGCAAATGTTACATGAACATACAAGCAACAAATACAATACATGTTCCTTTACAGAGACATAAAACAATTGTCACAGTATCAGAAGAAAAAAAAAACTCCCATAACGTCTGAGCACATTATAGTTCTGTCATATTACATAGAAAAATAAATGCAGAGTGTCATCGGAGGTGACTTAGTTATGTAGAATGATAATCCACATTCCTTCGGTCGAGTATCCAAAGAGTTTTCTCGTTCAAACAATACGAGTCTCTAAAACGTTTTCTAGATCCGAATCAGTGACATCGGCCACCTAGTTAAAGTTAAAGCAGACCGTGTAACAAGCCAAGTAAAAGATCCAGTCATAACAAATGCAGACAAGGCGAGACTAACAAGCCTATTTACGAATCAGAAACCACCATTTAAGAAGGACAATGACACAAAGCCAATGACAAATATGGGCGTAGAGTGGGTGGGGTTGCTAGTGCATACCCTAACACAGCATGCCTCGCAGACCAAGCAGCGCATGCACGCTGCTTCTAGGCTCGACCTAAAAAAACATGTAGTGCTGGGGGGCTGAGTTTGCGATGGCACACATGAATTATACAATTAGTTCACAGGTACACGTTGACGGGGGCTGAGATTCCATCAATGGTACCAATGGGTTACACAATTAGATCACAGGCACGCAGTGCTTGGGGCTGAGATTTCAGTTTTATCAATGGGCACAAAACAGGCATGCATGTGCCATAAGTCTGCATAAGATTTTATAACAGTACAGCAATCACTTTGGTGTCATGCACAGGATAGACGGGCGGGCTTGGCATGCCTCGTGTTTGGGAACGTGGGAATCGTGACAGACCCATGTGAGTGCATGGAGCCCTGAGGCAGCCGGAGATGAGGTCTGGAGCTGCAGGCCACTGGGAGTACAGGAGAGGCAGCCTGCATGGCTGAAATGGTGAGCCAGGTCCCGAAGCTTGACAGGGGGGGGCCTCCACCGCTTGTTTGCTGTTTTGCCAGGTTTAGCTACACCCTGCATCGAGGCTCAAGGTGATCGGCGGTGCACCACTAGAGGGAGACTCCCCGAGGGAATCCCCAAACAGGAACGAGACACTTGTCCTCTGGGCGGAGAATTGTGAACCCTTCCATTTTACCATGCAGATTTTTTAACATGGGGCCCAGCTGGGTGAGGGTGACGCAGGAGACAGAGGCTACCTTTTGGAGAATTAGTGTCCCAGTTTCTTCCCCGTCTCCTCCTCATCCAGGGGGGCGATGGAGTGCAGCCTGGATTGAACCTGTGGCAGGGCCCACCATCCAACGACAGTGGCAGCTCATCCGCCATGGCGGAGGAGCGTCGCCCCACTGCTTTTAAGCAGTGCAAATTAAGGAAACATAAAATGATAATAACTTTGAGTTGTTCACATTTTATGTTTCCGTGCTGCTTTGTGGGCGGGCGGGCGGACAGGGCTGCTCTGCTCTCGGAGCAAGGCAGGGGAGGAATGCTTTGCCCACTCCTAAGTGCACATGACTGTTTGGCCGCCAGTCATGATCACTTTCCTCGTTCTCCACCAGGCTGCATTATGCAGGCTGCATTACAGCCTGTGTGAAAAACATGCCCTGGCCCCCACTCCCTGGCTGTGCGACAAACCATGATTCTCAGACCAATCACAATGATGCATTGCAGCATAGTGATTAGTCAAAGGAGCCTAACCAGCCTGGCTGTGCTTCCTGTTCCGGGAGTCCGACGGAGGAGAGCAGGAGCAGAGAAGCTGGATCTGGCAGCAAGGTAAGTGTTTATTTTTAAAAATGATTTTTACATTGCGCCCCTGTGCCCCCTTCTCCCCCAAGCCCACCCTGCCACTTACGAGCCATGCTGCCCACCACTGTCTAATGCCCACGGGCGGCTGGAGCTCTTGCCCTCCTGAGGGGGCGCTACTAACGGATCCTTCCTGTGTAGAGCACTGTAGCTCTCAAATTTCAGCATGGTGAGGGGGAAGGCCGTTTGAAAGTTGCAGCAATTGTGAATGGACTAGTTTGCAGGTGCCAGAAGGACCGAAATGGCAAGTGTAGACAGGAGGCGTGAGTCCTCGACTGCTGGTATGGAACACTTAGGTTCGCAAATGCTAGTGCCGATTGAGTGCTCCAAGCAGGTCATGGAGCATAAACTGGACACCTTCACCATTGAGGTACATTTCTCATGTGCAGATCTCTGTGGAATCTCTGAGCGCTCTAAAGAGACTAAGGGGAAGGTGCAGGCACTTACGCACGAGGTGAAGCCTTTAACAGCCACAGTGCGCACCTTATCAGAACAAGCTAGCCGCTATGATGAGTGCCTGGAAGAAGCAGAAGAGAGACCTAAGCACTGTAATCTATGCTTTGGGGTTCCAGGAGTGGGTGGAGGGAGATGCCACAGAGTTATTACTTGAGCGAAGGCTCACAGGATTGATGGGCAATGAGGTCCTGCCAGACTTCCTTGTGATCGAAAGAGCACACTGAGCACTAGTCCAACGTCCTCCACTGCCCCCCCCCCTTCCCTGGGCCATCATTGCTAAAGTCCTCAACTACAGGTAGAGAAACAATATACTGCAGTGGGCCAGAAAATCCGAGGATCCAAAATTTAAAGGGAATATGATCAGATCTCTGCCAAGGGAACATGATACTAATCTCCGCCCGACCACACACGCAGGGTCCAGGGCCACAGAAAGTAATTCCTGGCCACTTAATCTCTGCTACAGTCTCCTGTACCCGGCCAAGCTGAAGGTGTTGGAGGGAGACCGCTTTATCTTCTTTGGTTCCTCAGAGGAGTCATGGGACTGACTGGACCAGAGGGACGGCACTGGTTCCGGCCAGAACTCGTATGGAAGCACACGAGTGGCGAGACCCAGGAATATACCCAGTGGCTTGGCTGAATGACGGAGATGGGGAATGACTCACAATGGAGAAACACAGCACATTGAAGTACAGCTGGATGGCACGTTGGATTTGGCTGGAAAATGGATCCAGAACATCCAGGGAGCCTTGGATGGTGCCTTCTTGCCGATGTCATCGCAACACTGTCACATGACTGGCCTTGGCGGGGGGGCGATGTCACCCAGTGTGGCAGGGCCGGACTCAGCTGAGTGTGGGAGCAGGCCCATCCTTTTTTTGCAGCTTCTGACTCATCAGCCGAGGTGAATCTATGGAGACTCAGTAAGAAGAGCAGGTGCAGACTGGAGTAGCAAGATAGTGATCTACACCCCTTGATAACTTGTGACTTTACTTTACACTGTAGGACTTGCTAGGGGGACCGACCCCTCCCTACCTAGGGGCATCCCATTGAGGGGGCACTGGGTGGAGGTGTCAGGTCTCCCCGCGCTTGAACCTCTTTCACTATCCCTACATGATTTTTTGTTTAGTTAGACTATGCAGTTGGTGGGGGGGAGTTTGACATGTGATATTGAGGAGGAGAGAGGCATGGAACAGGATTTAAATACCATGGATGGAATTTGCAGGTTTTAGATGCTTACCCGGGAGTAGGAAAAGGGTTTTTCTTGGGGTGAGTTTTTCTAGGTTATGTTTATGTATGGTATGATGTCAGGTAAGGGCGTCATGCATGTCTTCCAGAGCAGTACAAGATGGTATACACTGTGTCAATAGGAGAGGAATCCCACCCTGAATGAGTTGGAGTGATAGTGGTGGGAATGCACATAGACATGGTGGGAACTGTGAAGGTCATCTCCTGGAACGCCAGAGACATAGACGATTACACTAAGTACTACAGAGTGCACACTTTCAAAGACGCCACGCGCGAGTGTGGCCATGTTGCAGGAGACCCAGTTGGTTGATGAGGAAGCTGCCAAACCTGAGCGTGAATGGCAAGGTGAGTTGTACTACCCACTTACTCAGTCTACGCCAGGGGGGTGTCTATATGGATAACCCTGAGATTATCATTCCAACATAGGGAGACTCAGGTTGACATGGAGGTAAGATATGTCGTAATATATGGGCTATTGGATGGAATGGAAGTGTGCCCCTAATCATGATAAAAAGAGCATTTTCTGAAATTTATGGAACGTCTCTGCTTCACACAGCAGTATCTCTCTGGTCTTTGTGGGTGATTTCAATTGTATGCTAGATAGCCAACTAGATAGGAGACCCACATGAGGCTTGATGAAACCAGGCATGGCAGGCGTGCTAACACAAGTTATGGTTCAGGTGGACTGCATGGATGTCTGGAGAGCTCTCTGCTCTATGAAGATTGAGTCTACCTACTATTTGGTAGCCCACCAAATGCATAGAAGGCTGCATATGATATTAGTTTTGCATGAGGTGGGGGACTAGGTGCAGGCGGTAGATCCTCTTGGCACATTTGTATTGGATCACGCACCAGCACTCCTCATGTACCATTGAAGCAGTGTCTGATTAGCAATTCCCACATGGCTACTCCAACCGGATACCCTCAGGGAGATCGCCTTACTAACTGACATTAGAGCAGTACTCACTGGATATTTTGCTGAGAACTGGGGGGTCAGCATCCACAGGAGCACTGGAATGGGACACACTCAAAGTCATCCTACATGGAGAATGCCTCAAAAACCTGCAGGGTAAGGCGCCACCTGCAGGGTGACCTCAAGGAGCAGGAGCAGAACTAACCCACCCACAAAGGGTAGCGGTAGACAACCCGCCTTTTGAGGAAGAGGCACAAGCAGTGCGAAACACCCTAAGAGAAATATGGGATACACTCAACAAATTCACCCTCAGAGACTAATGACAAAGCCAACATAGAAAGGGCAATAAGTCGGGTAAGCTAATGGCCTGGCTCTTGTGACTCGAGTGACCCCCATCCACAATCATGGCTGCAGAAGGCCACATGGGTGAACTGGTGATCACACAGGCAGCAATCAACAGTGAATTGCACCATCATCTATCTGCCCTTTACAGGACGCCAAGGTTCTCTGGGGGATACCGCTAGGATGAATTTTTTGGGTTGGCTCACATTACCAACTGTAAGTAGGAAGCAGGCAGCCGCTTCAGACGTAGACCTTACATGGGAGGAATTACTGGAGGCTATGAAGAATATGCTTTGCTGTAAAAGGCACAGACGGTCTTCCCTCTGAATTCCACCAGAGTTACTCTGGCGAGCTCGTTGATGGACTCTTGAGGGTGTTCAAGGAGGCCCAGCAGTTAGGCAGTCTACCAAAATCAATGCAGGAGGCTCTTAAAGTGATGCTATCTAATTTGGAGAGTGCCCCAAGAAAACTGGGCTCCTACTGCCCTTTGTCGAGGATCAATGAGGATATTAAGGTGCTAACAAAAGCCCTCGCAAATCGACTAAAGACAGTGATCCTTCACATGATTCACGATGATCAGTGCAAATTTATCCCCTGACGCAGCACCCTCATGAACCTACGAAGGCTGACCCATGTCATACACTCTGTGCAAGGTACAGAAATGAAGGGAGTACTGGTTGCGCTAGATATTGAGTGGGCAATTGACACCTTGGATTGGGACTATCTCTGGGAGGCACTGAAATGGATGGCCTTCAGCTCGTTTTTTTAATTTGTCTTTTTTTGTGAAAAATGTTATTGAAAATTTGAGTTACATCAACAGTTATGAAGTACAGCAAAGACATTTTGGTGGCATGCAACAAGAACAATCTTGAGTCATTCAAGCATGGTACAGTATAGCGTACTATAGTCTGAGCTTCATCTGCCCCTCCATCCCCCCGGGTGACGTACAGCCTGGCTGGCCCTGCCTTGTCTGTCTATCTAAATTAGTCACGGTCGCCTGATACCTGTTCTGGGGGGGGGGGTTCGCCCGATAATATTTCAACTTTCCCACACCCACGTCCATTTTTTGGGGCAGCCTATGTGTATGTAAACAGATTTCTCTGTCACCATTGCGTGATTCATGTCTCAGCACCATTGCTGGTGCGTTGGGGAAGATTTCTGAATCCCAGCACTGTGCTGTGTTGCGTTTGGCTAAGGTCGTCCCCAGTGTCACCCAGTCCTGGTCAGTGTGATTTAAATCCGTGGTCTCCCATATGTTAAGTAAGCAGCATTGAGGAGCCAATGGGAGCACTGATTTAGTAACTTGGGACATTGTGTGTAGGACCGTAGTCCAATAAGGAGAGATCTGCGGACAGTCCCAGAGTGTGTGCCAGAAAGTGCCTTTGGCACCACAGTGTCGGAGGCAGTATGGATTGTCCACCTTACCTATCTTGTACAGTAGAGTTCTCTTGTACTAAATGCTGTGCAGGATTTTCAATTGCAGCAACCTAAGAGGGGATGGGATTGACACTTCCCTCTGGGACATCAGGGCTGATTGCCAGTCGTCCTCAGCTAGGTCTCCCACCTCTGCCTCCCATTTCCTTTTCAGAGCCACTGTGGGATCTTGTTGATTGTTAATTATTTTCCGATAAGTCAGGGAGATGGCTTTAGTTTGGAGGTGATCCGTGAGTAATCTGTCCTCTAATGGGGAGGATTCGGGTAACTGTGTGTCCGTAGGAATCGATGCAAGTAAAGCATGTCTGATCTGGGTGTATCTATAAGTTTCAGTGTGAGCTAACTTGTACGTGTCTTGGAGTTGAGTAAAAGGTACAACTCCACCTTTCTTCCACAGGTCCCCCAGTCTGGATATCCCTATTAGGTCCCATTGTCGGAACCCTTAGGGGGTCATTAGGATGGCGGGCGGATTGCCCCCGCCAGGCTGGCGGTAGCCATCGCCGGCCAGGCGGGTGCAATCTGCCCGCCATCCTCAGCTAAATGCCCCCCACCATATTAGTATGGTGGGGGGACCGTGGTGGACGGGAAGACCGTCCGCCGCTTTTCCGCCCCGGTCGCCTTGCGACCGGGCGGAAAAGGTTTAATATGGTGGCCGGGTCTATCAGACACCGCCAGCCATATTACAATGGGCAGTAACAGATGCCTTTCTGTGGCGGCATCGAGGCATGCGGTCTTCACTTCGGGGGCCCAGGGGCCCCCGAATTGAAGGCGAGATGGGGGTGCACAATGGGGGGTACCTGTAGTACCCCCCAGCATTTGCATACACAATGCGGTAGGCACCGCGCGGTGCCTGCCGCTTTTTGTATGCAAATGCATTTTTAGCATTGTGGCGGGCGGTGCTGAGAGCACCGCCCTCCACAATGTTATAAATGCAGGATGGGCCCATCACTGTGGCAGGCACATCCTAATACCCCCCACGAGATGCCCGCCCTTATGGCGGGTGGTCCCAAATTCCGATAGGATGGCGGGCGGACTAAGTCCGCCCGGCATCCTAATGACCCCCTTAGTGTTCTGTAGCCTCCCAAGTTTCCGGGTGTCCCACAGTGGCGTCGCCTGTGTAAGCGTCCCCTCCCTTCAGCTCAGTTTTTGTTAAATGGGTCTTCCTGCTTTATGCAAACCCCTCGGCAAGAGTCCAATTAGGTGGCTATGTCTCAAAGGCCTGGACCATAGAGTGAGGTACAAGGCAGGGGTGCCCACTCTCCCCACTGCTGTTTGCCCTGACAATGGAGCCTCTGGCAATTTGTCTGTGAGCCGAACTGGGGAGATGGGATATACATGTGGGTGCAACATACCACTTAATCTATCTATATGTGGATGATGCCCTTGTCTACCTGCGGCAGCCTGCAATTTCAGTGCCGCTCCTTTTACAGGAGCTGCTGGAATTTAGTGAGGCATCTGGCCTCCGAGTGAACCAAAGTAAATATTCTCATTGGCAAGTTGTTTGAAGTGGGGGGTGCCACAGGGCTCCTCCCTGAGTCCTACTCGCTTCAACATATATATGCCTCCCTTGTCATATTTGGTCGAACTTTTTAAAATAAAGATCATATCATACGTGGTTGACACACAGCTCCTGCTTGCCTATGATGAGGTTTCAGCAAGCCCTAAAGTATTTCCACTCTGCATAAAGGCATTACTTGAATGGTTCAGAACCAACAAATTGCAGTGAAATCCAGACAAAACTGAGATCTTATTGTTTGGGCCGAATCCCCTTCGAGGGTGGGCAGGCACATGGCCCACCAGCTTTCCCCCCGCCCCTCCCAACGGTGGTGGCCAGGAATCTGGATGTTATGTTTGACTCCAAAGCTATCTTTCACGGCCCCGGTATCAGCAGGTTTAAATTCCTGTTTATGGATCTGCCATATGCTGAGGACATTTCTCAACTTCTTACCTCAAGAGATGCAAAATACAGTGGTCAGGGCATTGATTCTTTCTAGACTGGATTATACCAATGTCCTATACTTTGGTACCCTGAACATTTGGTTCACCATCTACAAGTTGTTCAGAACATGGCAATCCGCCTACTTCACAAACGTTCCCAAGCACGCTTTGGTTTCTCGACTACAAGAGAAACTCCACTGGCTATCAGACCGTAAAAACACATTATGTACAAGGCCCTGACATTGACTCATCAAGCCCTCTACAACAAAGTGTACCTTTTTTTTATTGGCCTGTATGTGGAACCAGATGACTGGACAACTAAGATCTATTAAGGAGGAAGCGATCTTTACAAAGGAACTGAAAACCTACCTATCCAAACTCTAGCGAGAGTAGGACTCCTGCTGTTCCCTGCTTCTACCTCAGTCTTTGATTACCTAAGCACCAGGATACTCTTGGAGTAGCCGTGTGCTATATAAGTCTCTCTCATTCATTCACTGATTTCCAGTTTCTCCAAAAACAGTCAGGGCTTGGCTTGCAATACCAATTTCTGATGTCTTTTGCGGGAGTATGTATAATTTTCACAGCAAAGGCTGCCTTTTCTTGAATCCCCTTCTAATTTACGTGTCCCCACCTTAACAGACCAAGGATGGGTTGAGCAGTCATCATAGCAGATGGTAGCTTGATAACTCCAGTGGCGTTTGATGATAAATGAGCTCTTTAAAAGCCTCTTTTTGCTACTGTTCCGTGTTGGCCAATGATGCAGAGTCCCTGTTTAAATGACTGTAAGAAAGTGACTCTGTATATAGTGGACCAAAGTTAGGTACAGTGTGTACGGAGACCACAGAGGTTTGGCAGAGGCTAAAGATAGATATAACCTTACTCTCTAAAGTGGTAGCTTGGTCGAGCAGTAAGGCAGTATAAGAGGACAGTGGAAAGCATTTGTTGTACACACTCAGTCAGCAAATGGTCTCATACACTCAATAACTGAACTCTAGGCCAATTGTTTTGTATCAAAAGATATAGTTGTTTTATTTTAGAACCAACAAGGTATCAAAAATATACTTTCTCAGAATAAGTTACTGTAGTTAAATATTTTTCAAATAGGCATAAGACTTTTTGATTACAATAGGTACAGTTGTTGCAAGAGGCAACACAATTTCAGACACAATGCATTATTGAGCTCAATGGGAATTTCTAGTTAAATGCAATTAGTTACTCTGTAGATTACTTTTCTAACCACAGGACTAGATCCTAGATTCAGTCCTGGGACATGCACTGTAAACAGTTAAGTAAAAGCGTTTTGGTTACAGTAGTGATTTTCAAAGAATATTATTGTATTTTAAAAGTTGACACTTGGAAACTTTTCCAGGTGAAATTACCAATGTTATCCTATGGAAGGAAATTCAGTTTGCAGGTAAAGTTTGTTCGCTTTACTTTTGTAATCCAGTGCTGGACTCCTAGGTTCAGCACTGGGACATATATCTAAAACAGGCAAGTAATTAAGTTTTTATAGTTGGCACGATTTTTAAAGAATATTTGTAAGTTTAAAAAATCGACACTTCGAAACTTTTTCAGCAAAAATCTGGCAATGATATCCTATGGAAGGAAATTCAAGTTCCTGGTAAGTACGGTTGCAAATACTTTTCAGGGTCAGTACTGGGCTAAAAGATGCAGCACTGAGGCCTCTCCTGATACCAGGTGAGTAAATCGGAATTTGTTGTTCTGCTGATTTTAGATTAATATTTTAAAGTACCAAAACTCCACACTTAGAAGAATTTCCAAGTGAAAACCAGTCAATGTTAGCCTATGGAAGAAAAGTGAGTTATCAGCTTTTAGGTAAGTACTCTACTGGCAGAGTTTAGGTTCTGGGCATAGACTCAGGGGTCTCCCAGGGTCAGGTAGGTGCAGTTGGTACACCCTCAGCGCACAGCGGCAGCCGGGTGCAGAGGTAGTAAGGCCCAATGCTATCCAATGAGAGGCAGGGGGGCTTCGGTTGGTGGCTGCTGGCAAGCAGGCCACGCGGCTGTTGGAGCTGGGTTCCTGGTTACTTGCTCAGGGCAAATGGGTAAGTAGGTTAGGACAAAGGTTGCACTGCCAGGGGCACTTGGGTGGCTGAGTGCAGGGTGCTTCATGAGTCGTCGGGCGCTCAATATTATTCAATGGAGATCTTGGAAAGTGGACAAAGTCTGCAGGCTCGGGACTGGGGGATCTTCAGGAGCAACCAACACTGCAAGGGGTAAGTTGGGATCTTGAAGGATAGGTAGGCACCCCGGAGTAGGGCACAGGGGCCGTGGAGCGCCGGGTGCAAGGGTGTCTTTTGACGCTGGTCGCGGTTGGAGGGGTCCCTGGTTCTGAGGCTGCAGGCGTTGTCGGGGTCGTCGAGGAGGGTCCTTGGCCATTGGATTCCAGTTTAGAATCACCGGGGGAACGTCCTCAGAGTCTTTATCTACTTGGGCACAGGCTGGGCTTGGCGGGTGCAGAGTGGGCTGGATTCGCAGTTCCTGGCTGGCACCAAGGGTATTGCTGTTTGAGCAGGACCACTGCTCGTGGGAATCCCAGTCTCTAAGAGGGTCACGGCAGGCAGGTCCTCCGGGGTTCTCGAGGTAGCTGTCCGCAAGAGATGCGGGGATTTAGCAGGAGCAGGTTCAAGGAACAACAGGCCTGTAGGGCTGGGGCCAAGTCAGTTGGTGTCGTCCTCTTGTTAGCAGCTGCACCGCAGGTCTTCTTCTTCTTGGTCTTCTTCCTTGTTTCAAAATCGGGATCTGAGGAAGGAATGTTCAGGGTGCCCCTAAATACTAAATGTAGGGGCGTTACAGGTAGGGGAAGGGCAGGGACCAATAGGTCGCTGTCCTGGGGTGAGTACACCCCTATCTTGCTCCTCTCCTGTGGGAGGGGGGCAGGAGCCTATCTCTGATTGGGCAGGGCTCCCCATCCTCAAGATAGCCGGAGCCCGGAGTTGTGCTTCACCTCGCCTCTCCCACCTGAGGGGTGGAGTTGGCACAGGCTGGCACACTCCCTTTCCTCACGTAGGGTGTCCTGCCTGTCTTCCCACCAGAGTGGGGGTCAGAACTGGTGGGGGCTAGTTGCTGAGTACAGCAAGTGGCCTGGAGAAGCTCACAAAGGTGGCATGCCTTTGAAGCTTCCCCCTGCCCATCCTGGAGGAGGAGAGCTACCACCACGCCCAGGATGTGCCTTGCTGCAGGCCCAGGAGAGCGGGGGGCTCTCCACCCAAGGGTCCAGCAACATGTCTGCTGTGTGGCAGCCTAGGCAGCCTCTCAGACAAGACGTGGATTGTAGGTTAGGTATCAGTGGGCATCTCTAAGATGCCCTCTGTAGTGCATTTTACATTAAATCCCACACTGGCATCAGTGTGGGTTTAATGTGCTGAGAAGTTTGATATCAAGTCTTCAGTGTAGCCATTATGGTGCTGTGGAGTTCGTAATGACAACCTCCCAGCACCATATACTCTTAATGGCATCACTGCACTTACAGTGCCTAGGAATGGCCCTGGGTACTGTGGGCGGTACAAAAGGGGTGGTGATGGACGGAGCATCTGAACCTATCAAACACTCACACCCAGTCAAAAGATCTGGGTTTAATCCATCACCGTTCTTTAGCCCACTCTGCCACCCCAGTTCAGACATGGCCATATGCAAATCAGTCTGACCCTGTGCCTCATGGGAACAGTCAAGCACGAACTGCCAAGCCATGCCTTCCCTGGACCGGAAACAAGCTTCCTAGGACCGGTTTCTGGCATTTCAGCCGTCTTCAGCTAGGCTTGCTTGAATCCAGTGGCAAAGTGAGCAAGGGACTCACGTCTGAGCATACCCTGCCAACTTATGACAAACAAAGCGGTACAAAAGGGGGTGGTGATGGACGGAGCATCTGAACCAATCAAACACTCACACCCAGTCAAAAGATCTGGGTTTAATCCATCACCGGGGAGGAGACCTAGCACCTCGCCCAGGATGTGCATTGTTGCAGGCCCAGGAGAGCAGGGGGCTCTCCACCCAGGGGTCTAGCAAAATGTCTGCTGTGTGGCAGCATAGGAGCCTCTCAGACAAGACGTGGATTGTAGGTTAGATTTCAGGGGGCATCTCTAGGATGCCCTCTGTAGTGCATTTTACATTAAATCCCACACTGGCATCAGTGTGGGTTTAATGTGCTGAGAAGGTTGGTATCAAACTTGTCAGTCTTCAGTGTAGCCATTATGGTGCTGTGGAGTTCGTAATGACAACCTCCCAGCACCATATTCTCTTAATGGTATCACTGCACTTACAGTGCCCAAGAATGGCCCTGGGTACTGTAGGGGAACAGGGCTCATGCACCTGTGCCCACACCACTGGCATAGGGCACCCAGCTAGAGGGGTGACTGATGTATGCCAGGGCAGTGGGTTTGTGGGCATGGCACACAGGGATGTGTGCCATGTCGACTCTTTGTTTAGTTCTGTACCAGGACACTCAGCCTGCAAAGGCAGTGTGTGTGTGTCAGGGTACAGGGCCCCTAAGAGTGAGTGCTGCATCCCTTAGGGGTCTTCTACGGTCACAATGCCCTGGGTACCTAGGGTACCATTTACCAGGGGCTGACATGTGGCCAGAGATGCCAATTGGGTTTTAGTTTCAACACAGTTTTTAGGGAAGAAACACAGGCCCTGGGCACCTGATTGGCAGGAGCCCAGGGCACACTTAGTCAAAGCACATCAGCAATTCAGCAAAAAGTGGGGGCATACCATGCAAGAAATATGGCACTTTCTCGCACAACTCTCCTCCCCAAACGAAAGGTGATGAGACTAACCTTGCCCTAGGGAGTCTTCATTGTCTAAGTGGAAGAACCTGGAAAGTCCATCTGCATTGGCATGGGCAGTCCCTGGTCAGTGTTCCACTTCAAAGTCCATTCCCTGTAGGGAGATGGACCATCTTAGTAGTTTTGGATTTTCCCCTTTCATCTGCATCAGCCATCTGAGAGGTCTGTGTTCAGTTTGAACCAGGAAGTGAGTTCCAAACAAGTAGGGCCTCAACTTCTTCAGGGACCAAACCACAGCAAAGGCCTCCCTCTCAATAGCACTCCAAAGCTGCTCTCTGGGGAATAGCCTCCTGCTTATAAAAGCAACAGGTTGGTCTTGGCCTTCCTCATTGATCTGGGAGAGGGCCGCTCTTATCCCGAGCTCAGAGGCATCAGTCTTGCACTATGAACTGCTTGGCATAATCTGGTGTTTTTAGAATTGGTGCTGAGCACATTGCTTCTTTTAGGGCGTCAAAGCCTTTTGGCAACTAACAGTCCAGTTGATTTTCTTGGGCATCTTCTTGGAGGCGAGTTCTGTGAGGGGAGACACAATGGACCCATATCCCTTCACAAACCTCCTGTAATACCCAGTCAAGCCAAGGAATGCCCTGACTTGGGGTTGGGTGGTTGGAGCTGCCCAGTCCAGGATACTCTGGATCTTGGGTTGTAAGGGTTGTACCGGGCCTCCACCAACAAGGTGTCCCAAGTACACCACAGTGCCCTGCGCTATGATAGTTAGGCCTGCAGATTACAGGGCTGCTAAAACCTTCCTAAGGTGGATCAGGTGAGCCTGCCAGGTGGAGCTAAAGACAGCAATATCATGAAGATAAGCTGCTGCACTAAAGGACTCCAATCCAGTCAGGACTTGATTCACCAACCTCTGGAAGGTGGCAGGGCATTCTGTAACCCAAAAGGCATTACAGTAAACTGATAGTGCCCATCAGGTGTGGAGAATGCTGTTTTTTCTTTTGCTCCTGAGGCCATGCCAATCTGCCAGTTCCCTGCAGTCAAGTCAAATGTAGTGAGAAATGTGGCTGCCCCCAACTTGTCTATCAGTTTTTTTTTTAAACAAATTTTATTGGGTTTTCCATTTTCATATTCCAAGGTTCACAGCACAATTTTACTATCCAATCCACCCCCGCACATGTATAACAACAAAGCATCTTCAAGAGTGATCATTTGTGCACGCATTTCACAATGCGGACATTGTCACAATGTACAGAACTTAATGCGGGCAGCAAACAACACCAATATCAAAATTAAGTGCATTATTTCCAATACAACATACCAACAGTTTCCCAACTGCCCCCCTACCCTGAGGTTACGGTCTTTGTCCTATCGTAATCTATACTACCGGTAAAAAAGAAATAAAAGGAAATACCAGAGCGAGGTTGAAAGGCATATAATAATCCATAAGTCACTAGGCTACACATCCGGCTACATCCCGTACATCCGTTACAGCGCACAAATTATTCCACAGTATATCTCACGTCCCCTACAATACCCTTATCCTAAGCCATCAAGTCTAATTCTTGCGTACGTATCCCCTCCATCATCACCTCTCATTGTAGGGACATCGGAGTCTTGCGCAGACCTCTAGTCTCTTCCCTGCGCAGGGCTGCGCCTTCCGCACCCCCTCCAGCGCAACAATTCATTATGCCACATATGAATTTCCGGGGCTTTGCGTGATTTCCACCTCATAGTTATGTTTCTAATAGCCAATGGAAAGGCAAGGTTTACAAACCGGAATTGCACTTTGGGGGTGGTGATGCGAGTGTGGAGCCCCAGGATGCACTCTTCCAGTGTGTCAGTAAGAGTAAGTTTTGCGGCAGCTGCCGTCATTTGTCGTATCGTATCCCAGTACCCACGTATACGCGGGCATTCCCAAACCATGTGTATGAAGCCTGCTCCTTCCAAAAAACATCTCGGGCAACAGTGTTGTGTCTGGGGGAACATCTTGTCAAGTCTGTGTGGGGTCAAATATGCATGATGCAGCACCATTGTTTGGATAAATTTGAACTTGGCGTTGCGGGGGATTTTAGTGGGGTGCTCCAACACCATCGCCCATTCTCTGTCTGACAGTTCTTTACCTATATCCGCCTCCCATTGGGTTTTTAACTGGAGCAGGGAAATTCTTGTGTGTGCACTGAACCCAGTGTATAGCCATTTTATCAGATGACGCCCGCTACCCATATAATGCACCATCTTAATTAACTCATTGTCAGGTGGGGCTGTCCTCTGAGGAGCCCAGTGTGTCTTAACAAACCTAATCAATGCCGTGTGGGTTAAAAATAGAGCCGTCGGGGCGCCCGTGTGGTGCATGAATGTGTCATGGTCCATTAGGGTATCCTCCTTGAACAGATCTACTACCGTAGTTATACCCACCTCCAACCAGGATGTTAGTTTACGTTTTGTCAGCCTGCCGCTTGCCAATGTAATCCCTAGCAATGGTATATTTTCTGCATAGCTACGCGCCGTTTGGGTATAGTACAACGCCGCCCTCCAGCATCGTAACGCCGTCTGTAGTAGCATGGGGAGCTCTGACGAAATCCTACTTCGCGGCAGCAGCAAGGTCTGCAATGGTGTAGTCAATTTCTTGTAGGTTACGCCCCGCTGTCCAATATGATAACCATTGCAATTGGCAGGCATAGTAATATGCACGGAAGTCTGGAACACCCAGGCCCCCGCCACAGTTCCAACCTGCAGTTTTGTTAGGCTGATACGGCGTCTCTACCCGTGCCCCAAATAAGATCCATAAGCAAAGTGTTAAGCATGGCAAAGGTGCGCTGCGGCACAAGCAAAGGCAAGTTTGTGAAGTAATAAACCAAGCGCGGCAACATGACCATTTTAGCAATGGCTGCTCTGCCCGTGATGGAGAATGGTAGCGCACCCCAGAAAGCAACACTAGCTCTTAACGCTCTGAAGGCCTTGTTCAAATTACCCTCTAACATGGCCTCGTGCTTCCTATATATCTGTATTCCTAGATATTTAAAAGTCGCCTGCGTGGAGGAGCCTAGCTCGCGACCGAGATGGCCGCGTTTTAGCTCGGCTCCGTTCAACCGCCTGTTTTCTTCGATTATCCTGTATTTCTCCTGCCCCGGGAAGCCCTCCTTGCTGTGTTTCGGTATTGCAGACACTTTGCGGACACTTACCCGTTGCTCCGGTGATCCTGGGTGCTGTCGATCCTGTGCGGTGGTCCCGCTCGGAGCCTCCGGGGCGGACTGGCCTGGACCTCCTTGCTGCGCCGGGACGTGGCGGAGCGCGATGGTCGGCCCTTGCTGGCGCTGTGGATCTGGTTGCGGAGGCTGATGTGCGAATAGGCCGGCTGTGCCCGTTGGCGGACCCGACTGGCCTGGGCCTTGGGGTGCGGACGCCGCCTCCTGCGGGAGAGCCTCCTCATTTATCCGGCTTGGTCCCCCCTTTGTTCCCCGGCCCGGCCATTTTGGATTTTCCGCCCGGGCTCGGAGAACGGGGCCGGCGGCACGAGGGGGCCGACGAACATCCTTCTTCTGGTGGGTCTCCTTCCTGCCTTGGGGCGCCCTGCCGCAGTTCGGCTGACCTCCTTTTGCTTTGGTGTTGCTCCGGCCGGGGCCCCCGACGACCGAGGGCTTGCTGGGCTCCTAAGATGGCGGCCGACCCTGGGAGTCTCTGCCGGGCCTGGGCGAGCACTGGGGGCCCGCCACACGGCCCGGATGTCGGATCTTGTGAAGGGTTTCCTGCACTTCAAGTTGTCCTGGAAGCACTATACTCCTGGCGGACTTCCGTGGCTGCGCCTGTTTCCCCTGTGGAGGCGGACCCACTTTTCGAATTATACGGGCCCCCGTCGTCGGATTTGGCTTCCTCGTTGCAGGGTACGGCTGGTGTGCTCCTGGTCTCTGTGCCTCCGGCGGAGACCTCATCCTTGGGTTGGAGACTCTCCGACGCCCTTCGTCGTCCTGCTTTGTTGCCTCGGCCGCTGGTCTGCGGTCCGTTTGCATCCTGTCCAGGCCTCGATGATCCTTTCTGTTTCTCATCGCGTCGGCTCCCCGGCCGGGGCGCCTGTGCCGACCCAGCTGGGCTTGCCTCGTTGGACCTGTCCTTAGAACTGTGCCTGCGGTGCGAAGGTTGTACCGTAACTTTTTTGTATCCTCCGTATTTTCTTTCACGTTTCTTCTCAGGACTGCCGCTGGATTTACTCCTGAACCCTGTGTCCCTCGTCGTTTGGACTTTGTTTGTTTGGATGATTACAACTTTGGACAAAAGCGGACAGGGCTGAAATGACTTATTATATGCGGTAGTCTCGTTTCTGATCTATGACCGACATGTGCTGTTGTGATGTTGCGTAACTTCATGGGACTCCTGAAACTTATCCTAATATCGTTAACTTCCCGTGGGCTCTGCCTCTCCCCTTTTCGCAGGTGGTGGGATGGTTGCAGATAATACTGTTTTTTCGCCCTCTCCCGTGTGTAATGTTCCCTCCTTTCCCTGGCCCTTCTCTTTTGCCTTTGTTTCTACCTTGTTTCTTTCTTCTATATTTCGGGTTCTATTTAGGGCGACAGGCACGCTGCTGGGGGGTTGGCCGTAGCCTTCTGCAGGGGTGTAGGGTGGGCTTGTGGGGTGGGTGGGGGGGTCTGTTGCTGTTTTTGGGGGGTCTTTTTCCTCCTTTTTTCTCCCTTTTTGGTTCTATGGCCCTTGTGTATCCCCTCTTTCGGGGCTCTGTCTCGTCGTCTGTCCCCCTGGTGTCTTTCTGGGGTATTTTTCCGGTATCACGATGATTGTGATTTGCTGGGTGTGTCTTCTTTATTTTTAATGTCTATTTTGTACCGGGTTTTTGTTTTCCTGTTTCGTCGCCCGGGGGCGGGTGTTTGGGTAAGAGTCCCTTCCTTTTCCTTCTTCCCCTTTCCCTCCCCCCCCCCCTTTTGTGGGGTTCTCTTCTTTTATTGGGGGTACGTTTCGTATTGTTTTGTATTTGGGTCCTTTTCTGTGCTGTTCGGTGGGACGGGTGGTGGCTGCGGTGGGCGGGCATTGGACGATGTGTGCAGTGGCCTTTCCTCATGTCCGTTGTTTTGACCGGTGCTTATTGGTATGCCTATTTCGTATTTGTTTCTCCTGTTTTTTTACGATCGCTGTGTTGCTGCCCGCCGCGGCCCCACCCCTCTGGTTTGTCTCTCGGCCCGCCATACTCCTGAACTCCCTAACCCGTCCTTTAAAAATAAGAAAACTACCTTTCTAATTCTTTTCTCCTGTGACTGCTCTAAGATGCTTGTTATTTCTCCTGTTTCTTTGCCTTTGTATACTGTGATACTCTGTGCATTGCTCCTGAAATTCTGCTCTGTGGTGGCCAGCCCGGTGGGTTGTAGGCCCGTATTTGTGAGCTCTCTCTGTACAATAAAGGTTTTCAAAAAAAAAAAAAAAAAAAAAAAAAAAAAAGTCGCCTGCGTGACCTGAATGGAAGTGCCCCCAATGTCTATCTCCGCGGTGTCCGTCCGTTCTGTAAAGAAAAACGCATGAGTTTTGGAGGTGTTTAAAGCCAGACCCGAAATATTTTCAAAGCTCTGAAAAATCTCAAACAGTGCTCCCAACGGGGTGCGGAGGTCTGCCATATACATAAGGGTATCCCACACGTATCCCTAGATCTAAAAAATCACGGCGCAAGCGTATCGCCAATGGTTCCAGTGCCAAGATAAATAGAAGGGATGCGACAAAGGGCATCCCTGACGTGTATCCTTATGTATGGTGTATGCCCGGGATATATGTCCCCGCGTTCTGGTACGCGCTGTAGGGGCATTGTATAATATTCTCACCCAAGTGATATATTCCGCCGGAATGCCGAATTTCCCCATGGCCTGAAGCATGTATTCCCAGTATATGGAGTCGAAGGCCTGCTGTAAGTCAAGGGAAAGGCAGCCCGCATGTGTATATCTTTTTGGGGACTCTGCTAGTATGTAATGTAATTTCCGAATGTTTAGGGATGTGCTGCGTGCCGGCAAAAAAAACAGTTTGGTCCACCTGGATCAGTTTGGACAGGTGTGGGAGCAGTCTGGTTGCCAGTACTTTGCTCAATCTTTTGTATTCCGTGGATAGTAGCGACAATGGTCGATAATTTGCCATGTCAGTGTGTACCCTGTCCGGCTTTGGGAGCGCAGTGACCAGCGCCTATGCCATCGTATCAGGTAGAGAGCCTTTCTCTCACACCTCTTTATATCGCTCCACTAAACGGGGCACTAATGTTTCTGCATAGGTGTTATAGAATTCAATGGGGAGCCCGTCAATACCAGGCGTTTTGTTACGTGGCAGGCCCTTCATTGCTTCTATGATTTCTTGTGAAGTGATATGGCCGACCAGACCTTTACGCAGCGGTTCCGGGATTGTTGGGTAAGTGAGGTCAGAGAGGAACGTCTCCGTGTGGTGTATTGAGTGTCTCTCAGGTGCCCTATACAAGGCGGCATAATAGTCGCGGAACGCCGCATAACTTGTCTATCAGTTCATCTGCTCTTGGAATAGGGTGAGCATCTGTCTGTCTTAGTGACAGAGTTGAGCCCTCTATAGTCCACACAGAACCTCATCTCTCTCTTTTCACCTTGTTGATGAGGTTTAGGGACCAGAACCACTGGGCTAGCCAAGGGGCTCCAAGAGGGTTAAATGACCCCTAACTCCAGCATCTTACTGCCTTCAGCCTTGATGCTTTCCTTGACTTGGTCTGACTGGTGATAGATCTTGTTTTTGACAGGTGAACTGTCACCAGTGTCCACATCATGGGTACACCAGTTTGTCAGACCAGGGGTCAGGGAAAAGAGACTAGCATATTGTTGCAAGACTTGCTTGCAGTCAGTCTGCTGTTGGGCAGAGAGGGTGTCTGAAAAGACAACCCCATCTACTGACCCATCTTTTGGGCTATAGGAGAGGAGATCAGGAGAGGTTCACTCTCTGCTTCCTGTTCCTCATCAGTCATCGTCTTACTTTTGTTTCCTGGGTCTCGAGAGACTCTTTCCGTGGTTTTCCCCTCTGACAGTGGAGCACTGCCTGCTCTTATTAGCGTTACCGCTTCTGACCCAGTTCTACCACCGCAGCAGTCCTCCCGCCGCTGCTACTTCCATCAGCGGCCGCCGAGCGGAGGACTGCATCACCCAGGGGGCCGAGCGGCAGGAGGAGCCGCCAACGTCATCTCCCGGCACCCGCGGCGCTATTAATACAGCGCAATCTCGGCGGAGCGGGTGTCTTACTTTTGTTTCCTGGGGCTCGAGAGACTCTTTCCGTGGTTTTCCCCTCTGACAGCGGAGCACTGCTTGCTCTTATCAGCGTTACCGCCTCTGACCCAGTTCTACCACCGCAGCAGTCCTCCCGCCGCCGCTACTTCCATCAGCGGCCGCCGAACGGAGGACTGCATCACCCAGGGGGCCGAGCGGCAGGAGGAGCCGCCAACGTCATCTCCCGGCACCCGCGGCGCTATTAATACAGCGCAACCCCAGCTCCGCGGGACGCCGGGCAAAGCCCGGGCCAAGGGCGGGCCCGTTTAAGCCCGTTCAAGACCGGGTAAGACTTGGCTGGGCCACCTCCCTAACGTCTACGTTCATATTTATATACTTTGTCTACGCCTTCATTTTGGACACGTGTGCTTTTATTTATCTGTCAGCACAACACTACTTCTCCAGGACAAATTTTATTTATGTGCTTTTGTACTAACGGGGCTACTGTTTACTGCAAACCATGTCAACTAGAGGTACCAGGAGTAAAACTGCACAAAGTCTGGCACAGGTTACTGGCCCGATTGATCAATTCATTAACAGGGCTAATGAAACTATCGACCAAGGCATATTGCTCCTGGACCGACGTGTTTCCCACGACTTGGACCAAGCAAGACGACGAGTTTCACATGATTTGGCCCATGCTAAACGGTCCTCTCTAGGCCCTTTGGCTCAAGCGCAAACTCCCATTCGTCAACAGGAGAGGGCCCCTGTAACAGAAACACGAGCAGAAATTCATGGCATGCCCAACTTGGTTAATTTGTCGGCATCCCCATCGTTGCTGGACTCACAGATAAGTCAGACTCTTGATGCAACGCCTGACATTTTTGCGAGTCCGGTCCGGGTGGACCCTGTACAGGCTCATCTAAGGGAGATAAGGGAAGGTGCTATTCCTAAGCGGAGCAAATTAAAGAAAAGAAAACATAATAAAGCAGCTAAACCACTGTCTAACATCCAGGGGGTGGGAAGTTCTATATCAAAGTCAACAGGATTTAACACCCAGCCGAACGAACGGATCTCTGAAAATAATACAACTAACCCCCCCTCAAGTATCGAGGTCCCCAATGATACTGTTGATATTACAGATGTTGAAACCATGGGCGAAGGCAGCAACCAAATATTGGCCAGGATTGAAGAATTTATTACGATCCGATTGCAGGCAATTCAAACGAGCCTTGCTATTATTGAGAAACAATTAGCAGCTGTCACTTCAACCCTAAAAACTTTAAACAATTCGAAGGGCCGGGGGGTGGTCACTGCAGGGGGCACAAAAAACAAGATTGCCACTATCACGACAGGGCAAGGTACTAAAAACACACCTGTTGGATTGACAGACCCAAAATCAAAGCCCTCCCAAGATACGACCAATAAGGTCCCTGATCCGCAAAAAACCCCAGCACCTAAAAATGTTCCTACTAAAGTTGTCCCTAAAACTGCTGCCCCAAGCAATCAACCCTCGAGATTTCAGCATATAGGAGAACGGGTTAAGGGTGGGGGAAGTCAGTTCACAACTCCCCCAATAAACCTCCCTCCTGAAGCAAGCCCATTTGTGGTCATTATGACGGGGGTTCCCGAGTTGAGTTACAACACTGAGGAGCCCATCTGGTCTTTAAAAAATAAAGTACAGCATTGGCTGAACATCAACAGACCATTGCCACAAAACTGTGTTAGCAGGATCAACATGGTGCGCAGGGTTCCTTGGATTGGCCACAAACAAAAAAAAATTCTGGGCGACTGTAATATAGTCCATTTTGAGGATCCCCGTGCTGTTGATCATATCTGCTCATGGGGCTCCTTGGCCAAGGAGGATGGAATATGCACCAAACGTTTATCGTTCTTTTACCCACCATTAGCCCGTAACATCGAAGGCCCGGATTGGTCCTGGAACCAAGCGGGCAATTGGGACAGGGGTTGGAACCAAGTAGACAACAGGCAGGGGAGAAGAGATTGGGCGGATTGGCTGGGCAACGATAGGAGAGACACTGTGTCTAGAGAAGGATGGGGGGGTATACCAACCTCTAACAGATACAATTGCCTAGAGATGGTCGATTGACCATCATCATGTACTGAGCAGGTTAGCGCAGGTCCATTAAATTCAGATGTTAAACTTGCGCAATCAGTCATAAGCTCTATTAATGACCGATCTCCTGAGACCACGAATAGACCAACTGTAATTTCAATCACACCTAACAAACCGTCCATTATCAAATCCCCAGATAGCCTAGGGTCTCTAGCGACCAAGGCGGATGGCCCCACCACCGCCGAGGGTGAAACTGAACCCATTCAATTAGGGGTGATTCAGAATGACAGGGAAGTTTCAGAAGGGCCCGATAGACCAATGCTTAGAAGGAATTTACGAGTGGGAAAAAATAGTCCACCCACAAAAAGACATAGTTTATCCCTACTATCTTGGAACATCGCGGGTCTTTCAAAAAAATCCAAGGACCCCACTTTCCTAAGCTTTGTGGCCCAGTTTGATGTGATCTGTTTACAGGAGACCTGGGATGAGGGTGAGACTCACTTGGAGGGTTTTAGCACATACGCCGCACCGGCGTATAATTCGGGCAGAGGAAGATGCTCTGGTGGCCTTTCTTCTTATTTTTCCAACTTGGCTAATCTGACAGTAACGAATCTGGACACCATAAGCTGTCCAGACAAATATAGGCATTTCTTTCAAACCTTCCATATTAAGGGGAGAGGGTCTCAGAGTTTGCTCTTAATTAATTTATACAACAACATCCCAAAAGAGGAGCAAAAGTTGGTTCTAGAAGAACTCAATGGAGTTATTAATAAGAGGCTGGGAACAGAGCAATCGGACATATGCTGCATAATAACAGGCGACTTCAATTGTCATTTGTGCGCCCAAAATGGGACAGAGTTATGTGGCATAGTTGATCTAGAGGGTGATCCTTGCACGCATTTTGAACACTCTACCTTTGGTCATTTACTAAACACTATGATGCACGACCTGAATCTTGGATTTGCAAACGAGTTAAGCGATCCACAGATAAACTTTGAACCTACATTTACTGGCCGGGGCCTAGTTTCCCTCATTGATTATATGCTGGTCTCCACCAATTACCATCACAGCATTCGGTCTTTTAATACCGAAAAAATTGCACTGAGTGATCATTATCCGATCAGTGCTACTTTTGATATGGGCCCCAGAGATAGTCAAGCTATGGACCTGGCAGAGGTGCTATACTGCCATGGGGTTTCTCTGGCAAGGTTTAACGGTTATGTAATTAAGTGATGCAAAGTTAACCCTGAGAAGTTTATGCATGATTTAGTGTCTGACGACCCCAATCCCTTTATGATATGCCTTGAAGATGATCCCAATCCTTCAATGGCTGTATCAGCTTTTGGGGAAATTACATCTAAAATAAGCAGCTATCTAGTTAGAAAGAGGAAGAAATGTGACAGGGATAGAACAGCGGGCTGGTTCAGTTCTGGTTGCACCAAAGCACATCATCATCTAAAGGAAGCACTGAAGAAGGTACCAAGAGACAAAATCGAGGTCAGGGGGGCAAGAGCAGCCTATAAACTTGCGTTACACAAACGCAAATCGGAAATTAAGGAAGCGGCTTGGGAGGCCTTGCGAGAGGCTAGTGAACTAAGATATAACACTATGTTCTGGAGAGAGGTTAATGCTCCTTTTTTTAATGACAGAGAAACAGACTCGATCGAGATCGCTATCGAAGAATCTGTCTGGGTCAATTATTTTACAGATCTGTTTAAGAAAGATGACCTGGGCAGCTTAGAAAATTCCATTTGAGCGGAATCATCCAAACAGGGTTCCTCAGCAGTTGGTGCTCCTGTAAATGCCTTCCCACTAGAGATAGTTTTCACACTAGCAGAGGTTGAGCTGGCACTACAGGAAAGCTCTAAATCTAAAGCCCCAGGTCCAGACGGGGTTCCTATTGACATATATAAAGATAACAAAGATCTCTGGGCACCGCTACTGACCAACGTTTTCAATAGCTATAACATCATTGGTTTCCTAACCACATGGCAGGAGGCAATTGTAGTGCCCATTTTTAAAAAGGGAAACCGTCAGGACCCCAAATGTTACAGGCCGATTTCCCTGTTAGATTCAATGATGAAAATAGCCGGCCGAATCATCCTGAATAGACTGCAATCTTGGGCCAAGGATGTGGGCATCCTTTCCAGGTTTCAATACGGATTCAGAGCAGGGTTGGGGACCATTGAGCAAGGTCTCAGTTTGGCACTAATCATAGGGAAATATATGGCACCTAAGAAAGGCGACCTCTTTATGACTTTTGTCGACCTAAGCTCAGCCTTCGACTGCCTTAGTCACAATGTTCTGTGGAATACATTGACCGAACTGGGTATTGACAAGACCATTCTTGATTTTTTAAAGGAGCTTTACAGGGGGGCAGGCGCGAGGGTGCGACATGGGAGAAATGGGGAATGCACGGCAAAATTCCCCATTAAAAAAGGGGTGCGCCAAGGTTGTATATTGTATATTGGCGCCACTCCTTTTGAATCTATATATCAATGGCGTGGCTGACCATCTAATAAAACTTGACGTAGATTACCCCCAAATAGATGGTAGTGCTGTTCCAATTCTACTTTATGCAGACGATGCAGTCATCATGGTGAGAACACAGTTAGGCCTACAGAAAGCACTGTCAAGTTTTTCCGACTTTATGAGGTTGAGAGGCCTAAAGATAAATGTGGGTAAGACCTTCACCATGTGCTGCTCGTCGAAATCTAGTATCCAATGCAAAACTTTTTTAAATCAATCAAACGTTAGCCAAACAAAAACATTTTCATATTTAGGCATTATGTTTAACTGTAGGGTTACATGGACGTCTGCCATAGCTACCCGCAACCTGGCTTTTTCTCGAGCCATTGGTGCATTGAAGCAATTCACAAATAAATTGGGTGGCAAACCAGTCCAAACCCTTCTTGATATTTATGCTGCAAAATGTGTATCTACAGCAACCTATGGCGCTGGCATATGGGGGATGGCGAACTGCCAGGAGACAAAGGAACATTTTTTTTTCCGATATCTCCTGGCTGTTCCGAGGTCAACCTCTAGCACCATTTGTCATAGGGAGCTTGACAGGGTCCATATATCTGATCTAATCAAAATTAGCCCAATTATGTTGTGGCACAAGATATGGACCTCAGATGACACAGTTTTTAACAGACTTATTATTGGTGACTGCATGAAATTAGAGGGGGTCAATAATATTACGTGGCTGTCTTACATTAGAAATTTCCTAACCACTTTAGGTCATCCAGAATTATTTGATTCCCCTATTTCATGCTAATCAATTTCTAAAAAGTCTCTCAAGAGGAGCTGCCTGGCCCTACTGGAAGACAGACGTGATCTGTCCGAGAGAGGCAAACCTAGTATCACACAACATCATCTTGTGTTACATGGACAGGGCCTACACCAATATTTATCCCCAGATCACTCGAGCTACACTAGATCGTTGTTATCTAGGATGAGAACAGACAGCTTTTTCAGATTGATAACTTTTCCGAATATAAATGATTGGTCTCGCAATTTAATTAACTGCCCATGTGATGACGCCTCAGTACAGTCCAATATACACTCTATTTTCTTTTGTAAATACTTTACTTGGGGAAGAAAAAGATATCTACTACCCCTTTTAAAATCATGGGGCCTGAGGCAGTGTAGACCTGCTCTGATTAAGCTGTATATGTTACAAGATGATCTGACTATTTTAGTAGCAGCAAAGTTTTTAAAATACTTAATTAGATGCAGACTGTCGATGCAATAGGGAGCGGCAGCTGTATACTGTAACTAATTGTACATGATGTATTTTTAACTTATTGACCACATTGTTTTGCATTTTAGGCCTGTGTTGGTTTTTTATAAACACCTGTCTACTTTGTATAGTTTACAGCCTTTAGTACTCATTACAGTGCGGTTTTTAATGCTAAATTAGCCTGTTTTTATCGCCCTATATGAAATGAATTGATTTTATATTTGTGTGTAACTGAAATGTTTAAATATGCTTATATGACTTGCCTTGTAAAGTCGAATAAAGCTACCTTTGACTTGACTTAACAGTCACCGTCAGCATTGCGATGTCAGCCCTGTCATTGTAGAGCTTTAGGCGGTTCACATGGATAACCCTTTTGGGTGTCCTGCTTGTGCCCAGGTCAACTAAGTAAGTGACGTCACTGGTTTTCTCTAGGATAGGGCCACTCCATCCGTCTTGGAGACCCCTTGGTGCCACTGGCTCCAAAACCCACACCTGTTGCCCAGGTTGAAATTCAACCAGTGCAGCTTTTTGGTCATACCAGTGCTGCTGAAACTCCTGGCTTGCCTCAAGATTCTTGGATGCCTTTTCCATGTACTCAGCCATTCTGGCCCTTAGGCCAAGTACATAGTCTACAATGTCTTGCTTGGGTTCTTGGAGAGACCTCTCCCAACTCTCCTTCAGAAGACTAAGTGGTCCCCTTACAGGATGACCAGACAGAAGTTTAAAGGGGGAAAACCATACTCCCTTCTGTGGCTCTTCCCTATAAGCGAAAAGCCGGCACAGCAACAGGACATCCCATCTCCGCTTGAGTTTTTCAGGGAGTCCCATGATCATAACTTTCAATGTCTTGTTGAACCTTTCAACAAGACCATTGGTTTGTGGATGGTATGAGGTAATAAGCTTGTTATGCACTCCACACTCCTTCCACATGAGCTTTAGGTATGCAGACATGAAGTTAGAATCTCTGTCTGAACCCACCTCCTTAGGAAACCCTACCCTGGTGAAAACACCCAGGAGGGCCTTGGCTACTGTAGGAGCATGATCCACTACTACTAGGATGAATTTGTTCACTGAGGCTGTGGGAGGTTCAAGTGGACCCATAATGTCCACAAATACCCCTTCAAAAGGCAGCCCCACCACTGGCAGTGGTATCAGGGGGGCCTTTGGTGGCCACCTGTCTTGCCACTGGCCTGACAGGTAACACAGGAGCTAACAAACTCCTTCACCTTTTGGTGCATCTGGGGCCAGTAGAAGGGACTAACTAGCCTTTCCCAAGTTTTCGTTTGTCCCAGATGTCCAGCAAGGGGGATGTCATGAGCCAGAGTTTGGAGGAACTCCCTGTACTTCTGTGGCATTACCACCCTCCTGGTGGTTCCAGGAGTTTAGTTTCTTGCCTCAGCATACAGTAATCCCTCTTCCCAATAAGCTCTGTGGGCACCACTGGCATCTCCCTGTGCTTCTGAAACAGCTTGCTGCCTTAGGCTTTCAAGAGTGGGACAGTCTTGCTGACACAGGCACAGCTCTTCCCTAGTGGGTTCCCCTAGGCCCAAGAGTTCAACCTGGTAAGGCTCAAGCTCCATGGGCTCAGTTCCCTCTAGGGTTTCCAAGTCCTCTCCCTGAGGAGAGGGGTCCTGAGAGGTTTGCTGTACAGAAGCTGGTTCCACAGTCTTCCTGCTTTTTTTCTTGGTTGGTTGGGCCATTCTTTCAGGCTCCAAACCTACTTGTTCACCCTTCTTTTTGCTCTGTGCTCTTGTTTGCATACACACCAATTCAGGGATACCCAGCATGGCTGCATGGGTTTTCAACTCAACCTCAGGGCAGGCTGAGGTTTCCAGGTCATTGCCAAGCAGGCAGTCAGCTGATAATTTCTGAGAGACCACTGCCTGTTTCAGGCCAGTAACCACCCCCCCCCCAGCCTAATGTCACCATAACCATTGGATGATTAGTGGTAACACTGTCAGCATTGGTGACTGGGTACGTTTTCCCAATCAAGTATTGCTCAGGGGAAACCAGTGTATTTTTCACCATAGTGACACTGGCACCTGTATCCCACAGAGCTTCTATCATATTCCCAATCACCCAGGAGTACTCTAAATACTTCTTTAAGTTGGGTGGCCACACAGCTGCATTGGGAAACTCAACTTCCCCCATGGAAACTAGACTTGCTTGAGTGCACATCCAGATTTGCTCAGGGTTCTCTTCTGATCCCATTTGTAGACTTGCTGCCCCAGGATTAGCTGTACTGGGTGCCTTAGGGGCTTTGTTATGAGGCAATTTATGTCTACAGTCAAATGTCCCAACCTTTTACAGTTGTTACAATAGGCATTGGAGGGATCAAAGTTCTTCCCCTATAGAGCTGAGGCACATTGGGAGTAGTTTGGAACCCACCCACCTGGACATGTTTTTGGGGCCCTTTGGAAGACTCAGACTTTTTATCTTGGGGATTCTCCCCACCTTTCCCCTGGGGAGGTTTTGTGACCACCTTCTTTTGGTCACCCCCAGTGGTTGTCCTTGTCACCCTTGTCTTGACCCAATGGTCTGCCTTCTTTCACAATTCTGGTGGAGAAATTAGACCTAGGTCTACCAAATGCTGATGCACCTTTTCATTTGTGCAATTACTCAATATGTGCTCCTTCGTAAACAAACTGTAAAGTCCAGCAAATTCATGCATATCATGTCCAGCTAACCAACCATCCAGTGTCTTCACTGAGTAGTCCACAAAGTTAATCCAGGACTGGGTCTGGATTTTGTGAGCCCCCCTGAATCTCATTCCGTATTTCTCAGTGGTGAGTCCAAATCCCTCAATCAGAGTGTTCTTCGTGAGATCATTGGGCCCTGCCTCTGCCCCAGGGAGGGTCAGAAGCCTGTCTCTGCAGTTACCAGAGAACAGTTCCCACAGAAGTGCCTCCCAGAGAGGTTTCTTTACTCTTCTCATTTCACAAGCCCTCTCAAAGGCTGTGAACCACTTGGTGATGTTATCACCATCCTCAAATGTAGGGACAATCCCTTTGGGGATTTTAGGATCAGAGCTTTCCTCCCTATCCTTATTTTTAGTATTGCTGCCACTATTGATGGGTGCTAAACCCATCTCTTTCCTTTCTTTTCCTAGGGCCAGGAGTCTGGACTCTAGGTCTAATTTTTTGGCCAGCTTGGCTAACAAGCTGTCCTCTTCACTGGGGCTATTCCCAATGTTTTCCCTGGGCCCTGGCCCACCTGTGTAGGTCCTAGGGTCCCAGAGGGTGATTCTTGGAGTCAAGGGTATAAGGACCCTTTTCTCCCTAGAGATGATGGGGGGGGGGCGCATTATCCTCCTCCTCTGACACCTCTTCCCCTCCTGACTGGTCATCACCATTTTTAGAGGCGTGGCCTTTAGCATACTCAGCCAAGAGCTCCTGCAGCCCTAGTTTGATTGGATGCAGGCCCATTGTTATATTCTTAAGTTTGCATAAGGATCTCAATTCCTTGAAAAACAAGTAAGGTGTGAGGTTGAGCTCCTCAACCAGGTCCATGGTGTTATCTTCACTGATAGCTGGGGTCTGTTGAGACATTCTAACCTGACAGTTCTAACCCTCTACCCTTGACTACAGTGACTTTTATTTTTCTAAAATTCTACATGGACTTGAGCAAGGCCCTGACAAGACTTTTAGTATTTTGGAGAAACTAATTTCAGAATTCTAAAGATAATTTATGAGTTCTGTTGTGTGATCAGATGCTAACCAAGTAGTCCAACAAATGCAAGTTTGTACCCCACCGCTGATCCACCAATGTAAGAAAGTGACTCTGTATATACTGTACCAAAGTAAGGTACAGTGTGTACAGAGACCACAGTCCCCAGAGGTTTGGCAGAGGCTAAAGTTAGATATAACCTTACTCTATAAAGTGGTAGCTTGGTCGAGCAGTAAGGCAGTATCAGCGGACAGTGTAAAGCATTTGTTGTACACACTCAGTCAGCAAATGGTCTCATACACTCATGAACTGAACTCTAGGCCAATTGTTTTATATCAAAAGATATAGTTGTTTTATTTTAGAACCAACAAGGTATCAAAAATATACTTTCTCAGAATGAGTTACTGTACTTAAATACTTTTCAAATAGGCATAAGACTTTTTGATTACAATAGTTACAGTTGTTGCAAGAGGCAACACAATTTCAGACACAATGCGATATTGAGCTCAATGGGAATTTCTAGTTAAATGCAATTAGTTACTTTGTAGATTACTTTTCTAACCACAGGATTGGATCCTAGATTCAGTCCTGGGACATGCACTGTAAAGAGTTAAGTAAAAGCGTTTTGGTTACAGTAGTGATTTTTAAGGAATATTATTGTATTTTAAAAGTTGACACTAAGAAACTTTTCCAGGTGAAATTACCAATGTTATCCCATGGAAGGAAATTCAGTTTGCAGGTAAAGTATGTTCGCGTTAGTTTTGTAATCCAGGGTTGAGCTCCCAGGTTCAGCACTCGGACATTTATCTAAAAAAGGCAAGTAATCACGTTTTTATCGTTGGCACGATTTTTAAAGAATATTTGTAAGTTTAAAAAATTGACACTTAGAAACTTTTTCAGCAAAAAGCAGGCAATGATATCCTGTGGAAGGAAATTCAAGTTACTGGTAAGTACGGTTGAAATTACTTTTCAGGGTCAGTACTGGGCTAAAAGATGCAGCACTGAGGTCTCTCCTGATACCAGGTGAGAAAATCGGAATTCGTTGTTTGGCTGATTTTAGGTGAATATTTCAAAGTACCAAAACTCCACACTTAAAAGAATTTCCACGTGAAAACCAGTCAATGTTAGCCTATGGAAGAAAAGTGAGTCATCAGCTTTTAGGTAAGTACTCGACTGTCAGAGTTAAGGTTCTGCGAATAGACTCAGTGGTCTTCCAGGGTCAGGTAGGGCCAGTTGGTACACCCTCAGCGGCACACGGGCAGCCGTTTTCACAGTCCTTGCTTTTCCATCCCTGCATCTTTTTTCCCCATTATCTTTGTGTGCCACCTTTGCTTCCCTGTTTCCTTAGTTTCCAGTTTCCCAGTGTGTTTCCATTCTTTTCCCATGGAATTAGTTTTCTTGTGTGCTGTGTTTGCTTTCCACCAAGAGGTAATTAAGTTTGCTAAGCACTACTCCTCTCTAGCTCCTTGTAAATCTTGTTGTCATTTAAGTCTCAACCTTGCTATTAACGCTTGCATATTCCTGTTTTATTGCAACGACTCATGTGGCAGGTGCTTCCGTAAGTAAAGTATTGTCTTTAGAATATCTTTTATAACAGCACCAAATGTAAAAACTCCACAGGTCCTACCCTTAATATGTATGAACTGCATGTGGATGTTGTGCAAACAGTATATCTAACAGTAACTGTGAGGAGGGACCTTTTAATATTCACAGATGCAGTATGCTCAATCTTATGTATTGGCTATATACCGATAAGCACTGTATAGATTAGGGCTTTGCCAAGAGGTCACTGGACTGTAGGAGCTATGTACTAACAGAAAGTGTTTAGGCATTATACTAACACTTTGCAGAGGAGCCCTGATCACTGGCCTGAGGTGTTCTGTACATTCCGAACACTGAAGGGACTGTTGTACTAAGAGTAACTGTGCAGGGTTGGGGGTGGAGCTTTCCTGGCTCGAAGATGGCGGCTACTTAGGAGAGCTCCTGAGCACCACAAGCAAATCCTATATAATCTTGTTGACAAATGCCCACTATATATCTGGCTGGAGCAGGTAACGTGCCCAATAAGGTAGCGGTATAGGATTAAAAAAAAAAAACAGTCTAAGTAGTGCCGCTGGGATCGGAAGCAAACTGACGGCCTACAAGCGGAGATGCGTGTGAAGCATGGGCATTGGGTGAGAGTACTACCACCGAACACCTGGGGAGCTGTGGTAGCCATCGCTCCGACGGCTCAATTACGTGTACATTACATGCAGAGCTACGTGCAGCACACAAAGGGCGATGTAATCTAGGCAGAGGGCCCCCACGAAAGAGACGGAGTAAGCAGCGACCGGCGCATAGCAAGTGAGGCCTATGCAGACTGTTCCCGGTGAGTGTGCTGCATCTAAAAAGAGTGGAGCCTGAGCCCGGCGGTAGAATGGGCTGCCCGATTCTGGAGAGGCCCTTGCTGAAAGCACCTGCCACGATGCCGAATGACATCGACAAGTAGGCTATGAGGCAGCGGTGGTGAAACAGCATAGCGGGCGGAGGCTCAACAGCACAGTCTGGTCAAGGCCCGCCAACATCGCAAGTTACTGGAGCAGGGCAGGAAAGTGTGGAACACGGTTGCGAGGCTCAAAAGGTTTGTGTAATTAGCTAGTAAGAAGCCCTGGAGAGTAAATAAAGATACCAGCCAAGAAGAACCCTTACAGCTGGATTTCGCATAAGACACGCAATTTTGGCTAGATTGGGTAACTGGCGGCTGTGTGACCCTGTGAGGAGATTGCCTAGTATTGAACTAGGGTGCTATAGTAAGCGTGTATTAAAATCCCAACGGTGACTGAGAGAACTCACGTAAGCTGCCACAATGGGTAAAACAGACAAGTTGCAGTCCAAGTTACAATTGAATGTTGAATGTGGAAGACACAATGCAATAGAAGTGGGGGAACACAAAGCCATGGACAAGCATCCTTAAGACACTCCAAGCCAAGGCGGATGACTTAGAAGCCTGGTCACGCCAGAATAACATTAGAATCCTTGGAATAGCAGAGTCGACAAACATCAGTAACATGGAGCAGTGTGTGGAACGCATACTAGTGGAGCTTTTGGACAGGTGTACCTTCTCTGACATGTTTGTTGTAGAACGAGCGCATCGCTCCCTGACATCTCGGCCGGCGCTGGGGGCAGCCCTGCGGCCAATCATAGCTAGACTTCTAAATTACAGAGATTGAGACGCTGCTCTGCATAAATCTTAAGAACTATGAAAACTCCGGAGTTGGAAGGCATGGAGATCTTACTGTTCCCCATTTTCGCACAGCAGGTCCAGGAGGCGCCCCGCCTATTTCTCCCAGCCAAGAAGAAGCTCCGTGATCTAAACATCGAATACAGTATGCAATATCCGGCAAAACTTTGGATAAAATTGGAGGGTAGATCCCACTACTTCACAGATCATCAGATGGTGCTAAAATATGTCAAGCAGCTGGAATGAGTCGGAGGCAAACAAGGCTCCCCAAAGGCAACACAGAGCAAAGATGGCAGCGCACAAGATCCCGAGGAGCAGTGAGGCTCACCGAGGTGACACAGAATGCAGTGGTGGCAGCGGGAACACGTTTACACTGATACTTACTTCTAAGATCAGGAATGCTGGCGTGTAAGAAACAACAATACCCTTCAGAGACTTGGTAAAACTGTTCTGATAATCTGGGAAAGAAAGTAACCTTAAAATGTATGGACATAAAGAGCAATTGGAAGGGACAGATACAAACTTTAACAAAAAAAATTTGGATACTCAAGTGACTATACAATAAAGGAGTTAAAGTAGAGATAAAGGGGCATCATGCATAGAATGTAAACTATTGTGGGGGAGGGAACGGCTTGACATGAGTAAAAGCCGGGAACATCTGCCCCCAGTGTACTTCACTGCAAGCAATGTTATTTTTGTTGTTTTGTAACGTGGGTGTGTCATGGGGAGGGGGGATTGAATGCTATGTCAGTTGGGGTCGCACATAGCGTGGGCAGGTTTTTTGGGGCAGTAACTGTTGTTATAAAAGAGAAAAGGAGAGAAATGATTGGACCAGAGACCGATTGGCATTATGTCACAGCTTTAAATGTAGAAAGATCACAAACGTAGACACAAGTGACACGGGCAATAAGTTAGGCCGGCAATTGAGATTATTAACTTGGAACGTACTTGGACAAAACGACAACAGAAAGGTTAGGAAAGTAGCGGCATACCTCAGGAGGCACAAAGTAGATATCGCAATACTGCAGGAAACGCACCTACAATCAGATAGGGAAGTGTGTGCGTACTGTAAGCTACAGGGGCAATTCTACGCCGCTACCTATACCTCTCATGCCAGAGGGGTGCTGAAATGGGTGGGACGTCAGTCTGGGATGTCTCTGAAAGGACTGTATAAGGACCTAGGAGGTAGATATTCAATAGCAAAATGTAGAAAAGAAGATGTAACGATCTTTCTTATTGGAATCTATGGCCCGAATTATGATGATCCCGAATTCTATCGCGCAGTGGAGGCTAAGGTACACCTGTGGTCGGACGTCCCGCAGATATGGGGAGGAGATTTCAATTGCATACTAGACCCTGACGTAGATCGATCTATAGGTCACCCCAGGCATCCCTCAGCGGCAGCCAATGCTATACCAGACATGATGCAGCGGGAAAGGCTTGCAGATATATGGAGACAAAGGTCTATAGACAGGGCGGGGTACACACATTACTCAGTGTATGACACGTACACTCGTATAGACTACTGGCTGATATCCAACGAACTGAAAGCAAGGGTGACTGATTGCGAACACCTCCCTAGAACATATTCAGATCACTCCCTAGTGCAGCTCACACTTGCATATTCTGCTCCCAGAGACCCAGCCTTTCCATGGAGGTTTCCACCATACTCCCTGTTAGACACAGTTTTCAAGGCGATATTGCAGAAGGCAATAGACAAATATTTTAAAAAAAACATAGATTCAGTTGACACTTTCGCAACGGTTTGGGAGGCGTTCAAAGTCTATATTAGGGGAATCACAATTTACAAGCATGCGGGAGTGCTGCGCTCTATTAGGAGCAGATTGCACACCCTGGAGAAAGAGATAGCAGGCTTGGGGGGAGCATATATGAAGAGGGAGGGACACAAAACAGGGCAGACATTCAGCATAAGCTAGCAGAATTCCAGGAAACAGCCAACGATCATTGGCATGGGAAAATACGCCATGGTGCTGGCCTACGGAGAGAGAGACAGGGCGGGCACGACGTTAGCTAACATATTGAGACCCCCCAAGAGCGTCGGACATGATCACAGAGGTTGTAGATAAGGAAGAAGGCACCTTGAGCACTCCTGAGAAGACTGTAAAGCAATTTAGCAAGTACTATAACAAGTTATACAGCTCTCAAATACAGCATAATGAGGACGCAGTAGCTGATTACTTAACCCACCTTAAAATGCCATGGCTAGCCCCCAGCACAGGGAGCACCTATTGGCGCCCCTAACGCTGTTTGAAATGTACTCTGCACTACAGAGCATGCCAGCTGAAAAAGCACCTGGCTCTGATGGGCTGACAGTTACATTCTACAAGGCGTTCCAAGAACTACTAGCACAGTATCTTAAAATGTTATTCGAAGAGATGACTGAAAAGGGGGTAATGCCCGTCTCTATGAGAGAAGCCATTATAGTTACAGTACTCAAACCAGGCAAAGCGCCAATACACTGTTCATCATATAGACTGTTATCCCTGTTTAACCTTGATGCTAAGATTTAAGCGAAAATCCTGGCAAATAGAATAGCGCCCTTACTGCCAGGGATAGAAGGTCCGGAGCAGGCAGGATTCGTTCCGAGCGAAACCCATCCTACAATTTGCACACACTATTTGGAGTCACGCAGCGTTTGAATACAGAAGTCAGGGCTGCTGCAGTATTTTTAGATGCCAAAAAGGCTTTTGACTCTGTGAAGTGGAGGTTTATGTTTGCAGTACTCCATGAAATTGGTGTGGGGGAAATCTTTATGAGGATGGTCTCTTCATTATATACAGCACCAACCGCCGAGTGCAAATTGGGGAGATGGTCTCTCACACTTTTGGTGTTTCCAGGGGTACCAGACAGGGGTGCCCACTGTCCCCTCTGCTGTACGATGTGGTGGCCGAACCGCTGGCCTGTGCGGTACGTGAATACCACAGTTACAAAGGACAGTGTATCCCGGGCTATTGGCAAATTATATCGGCCTATGCTGACGATACCCTATTGTACGTAAATAGTCCAGACACCAATCTTTCCCCTATACTTAATGAGATGGTGCAGTTCAGGACACAATCGGGCCTGAAAATAAATTGAGATAAAGCGATCATTTTCTCACTTACCACTGTCACAAGGTCCCCAACACTTGAGTACCCACTGATGTGGACAACAGAATTGGTGCACCACTTGAGGATCCGGGTGCATACAGACCCATCTGTGATATTACTAGAAAACTATGGGACGACAATACAAAAGCTGAGTGACGAAGTGGATAGTGGATTAGGCTTCCATTGTCGTTATTGGGGCGCACAGCAGTAATGAAAAGGATGGTGTTGCCCGATTTATATTTCTTTTTCAAACTATACCAATAGCACTTACAAAGACTGTGTTCATTTTTTTAAACAATCTTTTTATTGACAATTTTTCCATTATATACACAAACTCCACCCTCCCAACCTCCCACCCCACAAGACCAATAATATACAAAAAGACTTATTACATTCATAGATATGTGGTTAATAAATTAAAGTTCATTAGGACATATGCGGAGGCAACAGTTAAATCATGATAAATAGATAGTAATACGAGATAATAGATATATGGCAGCCTATGTATGTCTCTGAATCCACTGCAACAGCGGTGCCTAGATCTGCAGACCCTTTCTTCTTTTGTTAGATCCTTTATTTTTATAGATTGCGACTTCAAGACTGCAGGTCGCAAGTAGCCTAGCCCTCCATTGTTGGAAGGTAGGGGGATTGGGGTCGAGCCAAGAAGAAGCAATACAGAGTCGGAGGATTGCCATGCCCACAAAGATCAACCCTTGCATGTTTTCCTGCCGCTCGCAGTTTGCTACCCCCAACATAATTTCCTCGATTGAGACGTCTACTCTTATTTGGCACAATTCAGACAAGAATTCGGATATATCTTTGATCAGAATATTAAGCGTGTTACATGTTGCAAACACATGTATAATATCAGCCCCAAATAATGCACAACGTGGACACGTAGTACCCTTCCCTGTCACCCATTTTGCAATTTTCTCAGGTGTATAATATAGACAAAAGAATGTTTTATAGCATTGTGCTTGTTGTTTTATCGACATTAGTGATGTTTGGGTTAATTCATATGCGCGGCGGGGAATAGTAGGCTGTATACCCAACTTGATCTGCCAAAAAGAATACTGTTTATTCATATAATCTGGAAAGACTGAATTCAGGGACTCATATATTTCCCCAATCTTAGGTTTGTTATTTTTACAGAGATTATCAATCAGTTGATTGTTCTTGAAATTGCACCTCCCGCCAATTTTTTTTGCTAAAAAATCTCTAACCTGCAGGTACTTCAAAAAATCCCTGTGGCTAATATTATATTCTACATGTAGATCTTCAAACATCTTAAAGCCCTCGGGTGCGTAAAAACAGCCCAACTGTACCACTCCCGCCGCGACCCATCTGTTCATACAGCTATCCAGAAAAATTTCTGGTAAATCATTATTAAGACTCATTGGAGTATAGTATGAGTATCTCCCAAACCCCAAGAGCCTACCTACATTGCTACACACTTTGTACACCCCCGCAATAGTTTTGAACTTAACTTTCTTAAAATAGCTATCATTTACATGCCGCCAGAAGCAGCCTGTACATTCTTCTCCTAGTATAATTTCTTGCGGGGTCGGGATCGGTAGCCTGGTTTGATCGTGAGAGATCATTTTGACACAGTATTTTAGGATGGTGGCCCAATAATAAAGTTTAAAATTAGGCAGAGATAATCCTCCTCTCTCCTTTGGTAGCATAAGCCATTTAAGTGCCCGTCTGGGTTTCTTATAGCCCCAGATAAAGCTAGAAAACATAGAATCTATAGTTTTGAAAATATGGGGAGGAAACTCAAGACAAATAGTTCGAAAGAAATATAAAAAACGGGGCAAAAAAATCATCTTGATCACATTACAGCGACCACCAATAGTGAGATGTAAATTATTCAGTCGGATCAGCTCTTTCTTAGTACGTAATATCAGAGGGGTTATGTTGTTCACAACGATATTTTCAATTTTCACATTTATTTTAACACCTAAATATACGGCCTCCTTGGTCACTCTTGAGTCTCTCATCGTAATTTTGTTATTAGGAACAATCTCGGTTTTATTGGAGTTCAATTTATAGCCCGAGATTAACCCAAACCGATACGCCTCTTCTTCTATCACAGGCATAGCTAGATTGGGATCCCTAGTGACAAGCGCGATATCATCCGCGTATGCTAAAACTTTAGTATTATGATTGCGTATTTGAATCAGGGGTATTGATGCAAGGTTCTCCAGCCATCGGATGAATGGATCAATATAAATTGCGAAAAGAAGAGGGGAGCAAGGGCACCCCTGACTTGTCCCTCTCAAAATCGCAAAATTCTCTGATAGAAGCCCATTTACCAATACCCTGGCGCTTGGTTTATTGTAGAGCCTTTGGGTAGCCTTGATAAATCTGTTGGTGATTCCACAATGAGACATTGCAGCCCATAAAAATCTCCAGGAGACCCTATCGAACGCCTTCTCTGCGTCCAGCAGGATAAGCGCCATAGGGTCTCCTGTTGACTCCGTATAATCAAATAGAGAGATTACCCGTTGTATATGGTCAGTTGTTGACCTTCCTGGTATAAACCCATGCTGGTAATATGATACTACTTTGGTTTTTTTTCGGTTCAAGTCTAGTTGCTAAAAGTTTTGAGTACATTTTGGAATCACCGTTGATCAATATAATAGGACGGTAAGATCCTAAGTCAAGAGGGTTTTTATTTTTTTTCAGGAACACCACAATCTTAGCCTCTGACCATGAGGCCGGTGGACCATCCCCCTGGAATATATGAATAAAGAATTCTGTCATTATTCTTTTTAATTGGTCAGCAAATTTCTTGTAGAATTCTGTCGGGATCCCGTCCAATCCTGCCGCCTTTCCACTAGCTAGCGAATTTAAAGAATGGAGAATCTCAACCCAAGTAGGTAAATCATCCAGTATATCCTGATCTTCTTTTTCAAATCTAGTCCCTGGGATTGTATTTAGATATAAATCAGGGTTCCCGAACCCCACAGTAGGTTCTGTGTATATATCTTGATAAAATCTCTGGAACAATGCCCTTACTTCAGATGGTTCCGATGTTAAACCTAATCTTGGATCTTGAATTTCTTTTATAGTGCCTGTTGATATCTCCTCTCTTATACGTACTGCCAATTGATGTCCAACCTGTTCACTTAGCTCATATACTTTCTCTTTCTGTAATGATGCTTTGATGATGGCTTTTTCCACAAATATTTCTGATATAAGATTCCTAGCTACGGCTACCTGAGTCAAAACATTATTTATCGCCTGGCCCTGTTGTGTTGCTATAATCAAGTCCTTCTAAATTTTACTCAGATTTTCTTGTAATGCTGCCATATGGAGTTTACCTTCCCTTTTTGATCTGATTGAAAATTGCAGTGTCTCGCCCCTTATGCCGGCCTTCAGGGCGTCCCACACTATTGCAATAGGCGCACTACCCAAATTGTCCTCGATAAATCCCGGGATCCACCCCCTCATGTGTTGACAATAGTTTTCATTCTTCAATAATACCCTCTCAAATGTCCAGTTCATAAATGGACGGCTAGTCTGGGTGCATAGTAAATTTAACATTAGTGGATTATGGTCCGACAGTACACATGGAAATTTTTCTATCGAACACAAAGATTTCAATGAGTTCGTCATAAACATATAATCTAGTCGTGCATGTCGGGAATGAGGATATGAATACAAGGTGAATCCGGGATCTCCATTATGATTATGTTGCCACCCATCTATTAGACCATGTATAATACACAGATCTTTTAGTGCTTGGAAAACTCTTGGTTTCCTACCATGATATTTGTAATCCGGACCAATTGTCCAATCCCCTGGCAGATGTAAGTTGAGATCCCCGCAGATGATGAGGGGTAGGGGCCAGTGTGTTAGCTCGTTGGATATATCAATCAGCATCTCTGGTTCATCTGAAACGCTCCCATAGATGGTGCAAAGTGTCAGCTTGTTTAGCCCACTATTATACAGGCATTCAACAATTGCCCATCTGCCGAATTTATCAGACAACACTTTATTGAATTGGAGCCCACAAAGACTGCGTTCAAACGTCTTCGCTCGTTACTGGTAAAGCTAGCATGGGCAGGAAAGCTGCCCAGAGTGCGGTGGGGCTCATGAACATTATCATATGAGTTGGGGAATGCCCCAGATCCTGAAGTGTATTATAGGGCAGCCCAGAGTACATTCACCCATTACTGGATCCCCACAAGATACGCCTCATTTGTGTCTGGAGAGGGAGGCAGCAAAACCAATCACTTTACAGCAGATATTGTTTCGCAATCCGTCCCGGCAAAGGGGACTCTTTGACTCCCTGGCAACTACAGCTCAAATGTGGCATGCACTTGATGGAGCAAGGTGGAAACAAACATTTTTGTATACCCCTTGTAAGATTATCTTTCCATAACAGTAATAAGTACTAAATGTGTGGTTTTGAAATTAACCAACATAGAATAGAATGCACACACACAAATACACGTGGGATACTAATTTGCATGGATTTGCAAAGCATAATTTACTAATTTGTTGTATATTGTGTCATAAAGAGTACGCATTTATTATAATCTATTTGAGAATTGCATGAATGTGCTTCTGTCTGTTTATTTGTGGCATAAATCATGAAGATTGGCAAGTCAAACCACGCATATATGTTGCTTAAAGCTAGGTAAATACTAATCGGGATATCATTAGAGAGGGGGAGGTAAACAGAAAGGGCTTTATTTCGTAAATTTACATTTATTTGTGTTTGTTTCTGTAATAGTTCCTAAATTGAGGCCTATGTGAGCCATTAAAGATGGATGCTGACTGAAATTCCGAGATGGCGGTAGAAGTGCGCAGGCACCAGATCGGAGATGCGAGCTGCTTGTGACTGAACAGTATGGGTCAAGGACAGCGTGGCCATTTTATGGGGCCTAAGCCAAGTTTGGTGAAGTCAGCATGATGGTTCGTGGGAAAAGTACATCAACTAACAATTTAAAGGACACTTCGAAGGAAGTAAAACTTACGACAATAGCACCCCAGTTTGTCGCGACGTAAGAATGACTCCGCACAAAATTGAACTGTAAAATGATGAGGTGATGCTCATCCGACTCTAAATTGACCAATCACAGACATTCTAGGACTTAAGAGTTATGAATTTAGATAGATAAGTTAGTGAAAAAGGGTATAAAAGAGGACATTTGGGACATTGAAAGAAGCTCCCTTTTTGACCTGATCTTTGCACCCTGAGATGCTGTCGGTCTGCACAATTTTTCCAATGGCGCAGGGACTTTGAAATTTTCTGAACTTTAACTTTCGAATGGATGTGAAGTTCTGAGAGAGAGAGAGCGAGCGAGACAGAGAGGTTTTCTTTTGGAACTATTACATTCTATGCAGATGTCTTCACTTCTATATCTGGGTAATATGCCTCTAACTTATTTTTCAAAGCTGTCATGCTAATAAATAAATGTTATTAAAATTTAACTTTTCTTTCAGGATTTATTGCATAACTGAATTATTTTCATTTTAGTAAAACGTATAGATCATGCTAGGAGATTTAATCTCTAAATAAAAATTAAATAAATGGAGAATTAAGCAGGTCTTGTTTTCCTTTAGTTAAGTTTTACTAGCAGATCCATTAAATAAATGAATAGTGGGGTGTTTTAAAAATTCTTCTTTTAGAAAACCATGATATTAGAAATAAAACTGCAGTTGTAAATAATATATAAAGTTTAGTTTAGGGACTCCGCTATAGCACCGCGACTCCTCTTTTGGATCCTTATTGAATCCTCGGAGCAGAGTAAATGTGTGAATGAATGCAAGGTAGGAATGATAGGCCCAGTTGTGAGAAAAGAGTAAGTAGCTCCGCGGGTTAAGGTGATGGTTTATGAAGAATTTTTGGAGCCGCGCTGCACCAGTAATACTTCGTAGCAGAGCGTAGGTTGCTATAGGTTAACTAGGATATATGATGTGTAGAATAGAATATATAGAATCGCGATGTACAGAATTTTGGACTAACATCTGTTGAGTTCGTATTGCGTTATATGTAGTCTTGAAAAGGCTTCCGGATAGTGTGGGAAGCTGGTAACTCTGTCTGCAGGCAGAGGAAGTGTGGCAAGTGAAGTCGCACATCGCATAGTCTGTTTCAAAGTGGTAACATTGTCGTATGTTACAAGTTTATGGACCTTTACGTGTAAAAGTGGTAAATGGATAGTGAGGGCAACCTGTGAAATCTTGGGTCTGAGTACAGGGATCATTGCGTATTCTGTATTAAAACTTTACCTAAGAAGAGTAATAAAGTTTAACCTAAGCTTGAGAGAAGGGTAAGGTAGAGGGAAGTGTAAAATTCTGTGGTAGAGAAGATGTAAGCGCTGTCTACTGGAAATACAGAATTCTTGAGTGATTTGGGTTTTTAGCAAATCAGATCAATGGAGTTGTTTTATGAGGTTACTAACTGATGTTGCTGTATAAAAAGTGTAAATACAGTGTGCCGATACATTTTGTAAAGGAGGGGTCAGTTGAAGCTGGAGAAGCCGGAGCAGGGCTGACTTCAAAAGTGTTGTGCTGGGATTGGTCTGCGTGACCAAGACAGAGTAAGGACTGATTGGTGCATCAGCGAAAGCAGCAAAATAATTGGTTGAGCACTAGTGAAACGTATCTTGTTCTAATTGGTGCGATAGTGTGAACCGCGCTGCGATAGGCTGGTGTTACGAAGCAGTTTACGGAAGTGTGTGCGATCTTTTGAAAAGACAGGAGAATAATAACAACATTGAATTTTATTACGGAATGGAGAAAGAGAAACCTTCATGGTTTCAAAAATTGAAAAACATATTAAAAAAAGACAAAGTAATTGAAACTAGAGAGGGAAAAATAATTCCTCCGCCGAAAACGCCTGCATCATACATGATGACAAAATATGGCTACCATACATGTATATAGTTAGAGAATTGGGCAAGGTGTACCAGAAATGATGGTGCGTTAGCTTTCCCAGAAGAAGGATCTTTCAGTCTTGCGATATTAAGGAACTTGAGAGACAAGATGATGAAGCTTGAACCAAGGCCTAGACCAACTCAATTTGAAGCTTTGGATGAGTGGGAAGATGAAATGCATGATTTAGAGCAAGAAAGGTTTGGAGACTACATAGGACCAAGGAATAGAGGTCGTAGATTTTGGAGAGAAATGCATGAGATGATGGGGAGATGCGAACATGTGTGATGGAATGTATCCGGTTAGATTGGTAGATGAGGAGATAGGGCGAAAATTTACAGAAAAGAGGAATAATATAGAAACAGGAAAGAGGAGTTATGAGGATTGTGGGTCTGAGGATGCAGTATTGGAAGAGATCCTAAATAGGAGACCAAAACCATACCAAGCAAATTCTATGGGTACAACCCCAAGTGCTCCACAGTTAGAGGATAGACTAGTAGAAACTCCAAAACGATTCTCAAATTGATCTCCCAGAAAAAGTAGAAATGAGATACGAACCAGATGTTCCATTAATCGGAACAAGATATACGGGGACACCTAAACAAGGAAATGGAATGGAGAGTATGGGAAATAGAGTAGAACAGCAAGTTGAAGCACAACAGAGTACTGCTGAATATATACGTTCAACAAATGAATTGGCTGAAAAGATACAGGAGCTTACTAAAAATATAGAAGCTGTAACTGTTCCGGTAACAATAGGTTCTGTAATCCCAGTGTTTGAAAACCAGACAATAAAAGAGCCATCTTTAACTATTCCTTTAAATCAGAGTTTACAAAAAGTAAAGAAAAAGTTTTATCCAGATTTGTCAGAAATTAAACGTACCAACCAAAAGACACCACCAGATTTGACTTTTAATCAGAGTCTTCCGTATAAATTCCCAACAGGAGCAGAGTCAGATTCTGTAACTCCTGAGAGAAGTATGGAGAGAATCGATTTAACACAAACTCCAGTAGGGCCAACAGAGCAAGAATTAAGTGATTGGATCAAAACCTTAAAACTGAAAGAAACAGAATCGAAATTGTTAGATGTAGCCAGGTTAAAAGTTGATATGGAAGAAATAATAATTGGAACAATTGGTACAGATAGATTGAAAAATTATCAGGATGATGAGATCACATTTATGTGCAAGAGTATTACGTGGAAAACAAAAAGCATGCATGAAAAATTTGAAAGCCTAGAAAGTGAAATGGGTGTGGACTTTACAAAATACAACATTTTGCAGAAACCGTATAGGGTGGATTTTACTGACAAAGATATAGAAAACATGAATACAGCAGGGAGAATTAGTCAAATAAAAGAATTAATTGTGTTACTGAGAAAATGGGGAGATATGGATAAGTGGAAAATTATTTGGGCAAAGAAAAGAGATGAAAGCAGTGACAAATTCACATTAGCATTCCCGGTAAGAGAAAAGGAAGAGGCGGTAAAAGAATTTCCTATGAGAGAAATACCTGGAGGAGGATATGTACATATACCTTGGAGCAGACAAGATATTTTATCATTCACAAATGATTTTCCCAGATTGAGAGAGAAACCAGTAGAATGGTATAGGCAAGTAGATCGATTTGTGAAAGTTTCAAAGGTTTATGGGAAGATTTAGATTGGTTGTTTGATATAGTAGTACCAGCAGGTTTATGGTCAGAATGTAAGATTACGGTGAATTGGCCAAAAGAGGAATATCCATGAGATAAAGTGACAGGGGCTCCTGGACCTGAAGTGATGCGAAAATACGAGCAAGTGATAGTATTTTTGAAAAATAAAATTCCACCAAAAGAAACAGATTGGGTAAAAATAGACAGGACAATACAAGAAGCCAAAGAGTCAGTTCATGCATTCTATGAAAGACTGTTATTGGTATTTAAACAGTATAGTGGATATGAGGAATTGAATGAAAAAGATATGAGTCACTTTGTATATCGTTTTGTGTTTGGATTGAGACCAGAAATAGGGCATATGATTAAGCATAATTTGATATTATGGCAATCATGTTCCGAGGATGAAGTTCTGAGACATGCAAAATATTGTAGTGATAAAATTGAGGTAAAACAAAGAAAACTCAAAGAGAAAGCAATGTGGGCACAAGTAAAGGTTGCAGAACATCAAGTAGCTCAGTTAGAAAATAAGAATGCAGAAGGTATCCAAAATAGAGCGAAAGAAAATTCTAGCAAGCCAAAATGAACTGGACATATAGAAGAATTAAAGAAAAAATATCCATGTCATAATTGCGGTAGGATGGGGCATTGGAGGAAAGATTGTAAGTATCCACCGAAAGTTAATCCGGAAAATACATCATTGAATCCACAGGTGCAGATTGAGATAATTCAGCAACCATCGCCACCGCAACAGGTAGTTAATCCACAATGTCAGGTGCCACAACCTCCACTTCCTCACAATGTAAACCTTCAGCGATACAGTACAGAGACAGGATCCTGCGCAGGAGACCAGGTAACAAGAAATAATAGAGTGCATGAGAGTCCGCAATACTGGCTGAAAGAAGACGGAAGCGAGTCGGATGATAATTTCTGACGGTGCATGAGAGAGGGAGAAGAGTGCGTGCTTGGCACTACTCTAGAGGTAGATCAGTCTGGTCCATATGTGAATGGAAAGGTGAATGATGAAATGAAATGAAAAAGAAATTTAATAAAGCGCACTGCGGCCAAGCGGCTTCCTGGCGCTGAGACCAAACTAGACTCAACTGAGGAAACCAAAGGAGTTAACAGGGGAATGCCTGGGAGAAAAGAAATGTTTTCAAAGCTTTGCGAAAGTGAGCATAGGTGGGAATAGAACGGATAGAGAGAGGGAGGGTGTTCCAAAACCGAGGGGCCAGAACCGAAAAGCGGGTGCCCCCCGTTCTGGATTTACGAAAGCGGGGGACATGTAGGAGGGAGAGAGAAGAGGAACGAAGAGTGCGGGTGGGGGTGTAAGGAGTAATCAAAGAACTAATGAAGAAGGGGGCTGAGTCAGTGTAGGCCCGAAAAGTCAGACAGGCCAATTTAAAAAATGATCTGAGGTGCACAGGGAGCCAATGGAGGGACTTAAGTGCAGGCGTGATATGAGATGCTTTGGGGAGGCGGAGGATGAGACGGGCAGCCTGGTTTTGAATGGCCTGTAGGCGTCGGGTTTCATAAGCAGGAATGCCTACATACAGACCACTCCCATAGTCAAGGCGAGAGGTGATAAGGGCCAGGACTATGGATTTAAGGGCGTCCGCTGAAAAATACCGGGAAATCTTCCGGATGAGACGAAGGGACAAAAAAAAAGAGGATACAATGGAACTGACTTGGGCGTGCATGGTAAGGTCATGGCTGACCTTGATGCCCAAGGTCCGACCAGAGGGGACCGGAGAAGGGGGGGGAGCCGAAGGAGGGGGGCCAGTGGATCGGGGACCAAGGGTTGGAGGGACCACCCGTGAGGACAAGCTCCGTTTTATCGGGATTGAGCTTTAAATGATTGGTGCACATCCAATCAGAAATAAAGACTAGAGTGGAGCAGAATTTAGGAAGAGAGATCGAGGGAGAAGAAAGATCAAAGACGAGCTGGAGGTCATCCGCGTAATTATACACAGAGACCCCAGCTCGCGAAGGGAAATAATGAGAGGATGAATATAAAGGTTAAAAAGAAGAGGGGAAAGGGAAGAGCCTTGAGGGACCCCACAGGTGACTGAGCGGGGGGGAGCAGAAAAGCCCGAGAGGTGAACCGCTTGAGACCTGCCCGAAAGGAAGGACGCCAGCCAAGAAAAGGCTACGCCACAAATGCCCGCTGCGCTGACACGGTCAAGAAGAGTGGCATGATCGACCGTGTCAAACGCAGCGGACAGGTCGAGGAGAACCAGGGCTTGGGGAAGATTGGTGTCCGCTTTCCCCTTGAGTTCGTCCAGGACAGCAATGATAACTGTCTCCGTAGAGTGTCCTGGTCGAAAGCCTGCCTGGTGGGAGGCCAGGAGGTGGTTCTCCTCGACGTAAGAGGACAGGCAAGAAGTGACATGATGTAGATGTGACTTTCCTAGTGGACACAGGTGCTACCTGTTCTACTGTTAGATCAGTGGAAATTCAAAATCTTCCTCTCTCGGGTGAACACATTCGAGTGGTAGGTGTAGCAAATCTGCAGATTAAAACGTCCTTAAAAAAACTAATTGAAATAGAGATTGGAAATTTCAAAGACATGCATCGATTTGTTGTGTGTGACAGTAGTTCTGTAAATCTCCTTGGAAGGGACATACTGTGTAATATGAACTGTGCCATTTATTGCTCACCAGTTGGCAAAGAGCTCCAAACTCCAGATGAGGATAGTCTATATAAAATGACAATGACACTAATTGAAGCAGAAAATAATAAAATGTTTCCTGTGTTTGATCTAGAAAAAATACCTAAAGAACTGAAAGAGGTAGTCAAAGAACAAGTGTGGAATTTTACAGGAGAGGATATTGGTTTGATGAAAAATGTAGATCCTGTAAAAGTTTCTGTAAAAGAAGGAGTAAGTTATACGAATATTCCTCAATACAAAATGACAGCTGAAACAATTGAAGGAATAACGCCATTGATAGAAATAATGATGGAGCAAGGGATTTTGAGAGAAATAGAACACAGTCCTTGTAATTCACCGATAATGGGATTGAAAAAGCCTAATGGAACGTTCAGAATAGTACAGGACCTGAGAAAGGTAAATAAAATAGTTGGTCCATGTTGTCCAATTGTGCCAAACCCAGCAGTAATTCTATACCAAATTCCACATGATGCAGAATGGTATACAGTCATTGATCTATGTAATGCTTACTTTACAGTTCCATTACACCCTGAAAGCCAACCAATATTTGCGCTCCAATTCAAAAAAAGAATTTTAGCATGGTGTCGAATTCCTCAGGGGTATACTGAAAGTCCCTCAATCTTTAATCAATTGTTAAAGAAATCATTAGAAGATCTGAGTCTACCTGGAGAATCAGTTATAGCGCAGTACATTGATGACCTGTTATTGGCATCAAAAACAAAAGAAGCATGTGTTTCAGATACTGTTACCTTGTTAAATCATCTGGCAGATGAAGGACATAAAGTGTCACCGTCAAAATTACAATTTTGTCAAAAAGAAGTACAATATTGGGCCACAAGCTTGCTAAGGGAATCAGACAGGTAACTTTAGAAATAATCAAAATGATACAGGGAATGAAACCTCCAAAAACACAGAGACAAGTGAGAATGTTTCTTGGAATGGTTGGATACTGTCGACAATGGATTAGTGGGTTTTCACTGATAGCTAAACCTTTGCAGAGATTGACGAAAGCAGATGTAAAAGACCCAATAACTCTGAATAGGACAGAACTGGAAGCTTTTGAGCAGCTAAAAACAAGTCTATGTGAAGCACCAGCTTTAGGAATGCCAGATTATGAAAAAGAGTTTGAGCAATACTGCAGTGAGAGGGAAGGATGTGCTTTGTCAGTTTTAATACAGAGACATGGAAAGCTGAGAAAGCCAATTGCATACTTTTCTGCTGTTCTGGATCCCATTGCAAAGGCATTGCCGGGAAGTTTAAAGGCAGTAGTTGCTACAAGCATGAGTATTGAACAAAGTGAAGGTATAGTGATGGGATTTCCGTTGAGAGTGTATGTACCTCACTCAGTGGAGATTCTCCTCACTAGAACTAAGACATAGTACCTTACCAATAACAGAATGACAAACTATGAGAAGACAATTCTAGGTGCAGACAATATTACAATTTCAAGATGTGTAAATGTGAATCCATCTACATTATTGCCTGATGCCATGAATGTGGAAGTAAGAGATGAAGTGGATCACAAATGTCTGGATGTACTAGAATATTGCACCAAACCAAGGTCTGACATTAAAGATGTACCTTTACCTGAATCTGACTATGTGATGTTTGTGGATGGATCATGTCTGAGAACAGATGAGTGTGTACTTTGCTGTTTGTACAGTAGCAGATGTCTTGGAAGCATCTTGTCTGAAAGGAATCCGTTCCGCTCAAATTGCAGAATTGATTGCTTTGATTCGAGCATGTGAGTTGGGAAAAGAAATCAGGATCACTATAGAGAATGACAGTCAATAAGGATTTGGGGTTGTCCATGACTATGGTCAACTGTGGTCCCAAAGAGGTTATATGACTTCGGCAGGATCCCCCATCAGAAATGCTGAATTTGTGAAAATGTTGATTGATGCCATACAATTGCCAGATAAGCTAGCTGTAGTTAAATGTGCGGCTCATAAGAATGGGAGACAACTATATAACACGTGGTAATAACTATGTGGATTCAATTGCAAAATACTGTGCCAAAAATTAAGCATCTATTAATTGGGATAGACAAACTAAACATGTTTCATGTCCTTTGATGCTAACAACAGTAGTGGAAACATGGCAGGAGGTAAAACAAAAGGAAGAAGCTAGTGATAAAGAAAAGGATAACTGGTTAAAGGCAGGATGTAGACAAAGAGAAGAGGATGAAATCTGGGTTTACAAAGATGAAAGACCAGTGATGCCAGATAACATGATTTCAAACATGGCCCGAATATATCATGGTCAAGCTCATATTGGAAGAGCCGCTATGATTAGATTGTTTAGACAGACATGGTATAATCCAAAGTTTAGGATGATTGCTGAGAGGCTTTGTCAAAGATGTCTTGTGTGTCAACAACTGAAGCCAAGAAGAAAAACTGTTGTGGGGCTGGCAACCATAGGACGGGAAGGAGGTCCATTCACCAGAATGCAGTTAGACTTCATTGAGCTTCCTCCATGTAACAGACTTAGGTATGTACTTGTGATCATTTGTTTATTCTCACGATGGGTTGAAGCATTCCCACTAGGAGGAATGATGGAGTGACTGTTACGCGAGATAATACCACGCTACGGTTTCCCAGTAACTATTGAAACAGATCGTGGATCTCACTTTCACAACGAGCTAATGCAAATGATTTGCGAAGCACTGGACATTCATCAAAAGTTGCATTGTGCTTACAGACCAGAAGCTTCAGGGGTGGTTGAACAAGTAAATAGAACAATAAAAAACAGAATCGCCAAAATGTGTTTGGCCACAGGACTAAAGTGGCCCTATGCCCTGCCACTTGTTATAATGACCCTGAGGAGTACTCCTGACAAAAGAACAGGATTAAGCCCACATGAGATTTTGATGGGAAGATTAATGAGACAAGCATTTGTACCAGTTTATAAACTGTTGAGCATAAATGATGATATCATACTGGATTACTGCAGAAATCTGTCTGACGTAGTAACTTCTGTGTTCCATCAGGTGTGAACTGAGTCACAAACGAAAGAAAAACATCCAACTCATGATCTAGTCCCTGGAGATTGGGTACGGATAAAGGTTCACAGGAGAAGAAATTGTCTGGTGCCTTGATGGCAAAGACCACGACAAGTCATTCTTGTCAGTACCACTGCAGTTAAGTGTGCTGGACTTAAAAGATGGGTGAGCGCCAGTCACACTATTCGTGTGCCAGAGCCTGAAAATTTGAAGGAGGAGAGTGAAAGCACCACTGATTCAGACACTGAAGGTGAAACAGAAAGAGATCCAGATATTGAAGCTCGACCTGTTCGTCGACATCTGGAGATATCAGATACTAGCTCTGCATCAGAAGGAGAAAATGAAATTGTTGAAATACCAAATATTGAAGTTCGACCTGTAAGTCGAGATTTGGTAGAAACTGATACCAGCAAGGACACTGAGCACAGTGAAAAGAAAGCTGGTAATTCGGTAAAATACTGAAGGACAGTCTGAAAGCTCTGAAAGCAGGAACCGAAATCTCGAAACTGGTGAAAAGGAAATAACTCACGATGAGGATGAGCTTCCAGGTACCAGCTATGGAGAAGTTCCTAACAGCGTGAAAGAACCGACCAGAGACAATTTAAATTCCGTAAAAGAATCAGATCCTGTGAAATGCATTATATGAAACTATAGAAAGATCTGAAACAGAGACAGATGACAGTGATGACGAAGCTGATTTGAGGAGAAGTTCGAGAAAACTAACTTGGAGAGTGGAGCGAAACACTACTGAACCTGAAATAAAAAGAGTAAGAAAAGGAGATATTTGGCCTAAAGAAATTGATGGACTGAAAATTAAACTGGTTAATTAAGCAAAAGTGCAAGAGGATCAAGTAAATTAAATAACCAGTCAAAAGGAGATGTTGGGAAAGAAAACAGAAGTTGTGCAAAGGCCAAAAAGAGTGGGAAGACCAAATCAAAAGTAAAAATCACCTGTGTGAACCTACATGGCGTTGCTTCCAATAAGAGAAGTAAACAGCAGCCAAAAGAACTTGCATAGCCAAGGTGTTGAAAAGGAAAGTGAGTAAACTGTAACATAAAGAAAGCAAAAGGATCTTCCAAGTGTATCAGTGAAAAGAAAGGGATATATCTATATATCCTAACGAAAGCAGTAATTGAATTCAAAGGAACATTGCAAGTGAAAACAAGGTTGAAAAAGAGACAATTAAAACTAAAAAGATTGAGATATTAGCTGTGTAAAAAATAAAAAATGGCTTCTAATGAAGTGACTAAATCCAAATGTTCTATTTTTAGAAAATGGTGTAGAATGTGGCTAATTTGTACTGGAATATTGATGTTAATATGGTTCATTCTTGCTATTTTTATTCCTTTTACTCCTGACATTGAAAGACTGAAAACAAATGAGAGTTTGAAAGATAAAAATAATGATTTGAAAAATGAGAAATTACATGTATATAGGCCTGAAATCCATCAAGATAATTCACTCGGGCATATGTATGTAATTTACATTTTGCGATTCTCAAATAGCAATTTTTAGGGAATCGCTATTTGAGAATTGCAAAATGGAATGTATGTAATAAATCGCAAATCTCTCAAATTCCTTAATTGCGATTAGCACATTGCAAATCGCAATTACAGAATGAGTGTCCCATTCATTCCTATGGGCCAAGAGGCCCATAGGAATGAATGGGGATACATTCTCAAATTGCGATTTTCTATGAGAAAATCGCAATTTGAGATTCTCAATTCTAAGGGTGCCAGGGTGTCCAAAGGACACCTGTTGCACCCCTGGAATGTGCATGTAAGTACATGTGGCGTACAGACATGCCCTTAGGGCATGTATGTATAAAAAAAAAAGTATTTTAACAGGAAATCGCAAAATACCATCTACTTGGAGTAGGCAGTATTTTGCGATTCCTTAAGCCAAAATCGCAATTTGCAAGGCACCCCTACTAGCATTTAAGGAATCGCAAAATTGTGATTCCTTAAATGCTTGAGCAAAATAAGGAATTGCAATTTTTGCGATTCCTTATTTTGCTATGTGGCCCATACATACCAAAACGCTCTTTGCGATTCGCAAACACCGGAATTCTGCTAATTCCAGCGTTTGCGAATCGCAAATGGCTTCTTACATATGCCCCTCAGTGATTTTTCTAAAAACACCTTTTCAAAATTATTGTCTGAATATGTGAGGACAATGGATGCCAGCGATTGCTACGTTTGTGTAAAGCTGCCTGCATCTGTGTCGGAAGGTGTCACCTATCACCATTTGCCGTTGACATATGGTGTGACCTGTAGTGTTATATCAAGTCTATTTTATAGATCTGGAAAATTAGAATACTACTATTCTGATTCAGATGATGTATTTGCGAAATTGAAAATTGTAGCAGAACTAAATCAAATTAAGCCTGCTAAAGTTTTTGGTGAATATTTTTGGGAAACACAAGAATTGACACATGATTATGCTTTTAAACATAATTTGACTTGTAAAATGAGAAATGAAGAAAACGTTTTCCTGAATATGGTAGAAGAAAGTAGACAACAATATAAGAGACGAGAAAAAATAAAACAGACTAAATCCACAAAATGGGTATTTTCAGATGATAATATTGAAGGACATAATGTAAATGTGGCTAGAAGTATAGATACACCAATGTTAGGGAAATTATGTATTCAAAGAGATAACACTGTGTATGACAATTTGTGGGTGCGAGTCAATGTAAAGATACATATGTTATCAAAGGGGGATGGGGATTTAAAGGTGGAAATGACCCAGTTTTTCCGGGAATTCATTTTCTCTTTGGGAACAAACCGCCTGATTCATCAAGCTAAATTTTGGGCCGCTATTTACCGAGAGGTCAGACCTCTCGGTAAATAGCAACAACTTAGAAAAATGCTTTTAAAAGCATTTTTCTAAGTTGCATGTTGCATGTTGCATGTTGCATGTTGCACACACACATGTCCTTTGGACATGTGTGTGCGCAAAACCTGTTTCAATTTGCATTTAAGGGGTGCTACAGGGTGTCCTTTGGACACCCCTGGCACCCTTTAAATCGCTATCTTATTTGCGATTAGCTAATTGCTAATCGCAAATAAGGAATACTCCCCATTCATTCCTATGGGCCTTTTGGCCCATAGGAATGAATGGGGAGTTATTCCTTATTTGCGATTAGCAATTTGCTACTCGCAAATAAGGAATGTGTAGGAATCGCTATTTATTTAGCAATTCCTACATGAATACCGTTTTGCGAGTCCTTAATAGCGATTCGCTATGAATCGCTATTAGGGGCTCGCAAATCGGCCCGTTGATGAATAAGGCTGAAAGATTATTATAGGTTACCTGACCACTGGTATGGCTCCTGCTATATTGGATTGGTCTTTCCAAAAATGTTCCATGTTGACAGAGGTACGAATAGAATTCATGAAATAGGTAAACCCCTAAGTTGTAGAAAAAGAGAGAGTGTAATTGAAATAATAGGTGATGTTTTTGGAGCACTGATACCAGCAGTAGGTGTCTCATTTAATGCAAATCGAATTAGAAAATTGTCAACAATAGTAGATAGGCTGTCAACAGATACAGCTGGAGGATTTTTTATGGTTAACACTGAAATGTTTGCTATGAGAAGTATGGTAATGCAAAATCGACTTGCTTTAGAAATAATATTCGCAAAAGAAAGAGGAGTCTGTGGAATTTTAAAAGTCCAACAGTGTTGCACGTACATTCCTGATAGGAGTCAGAACATTGAGAGATATATTACAAATATTACACAATTGCATAGAGAAATAGACCCACTAGAAGTAGAAGGTGTTCTTGAGAAACTTGGTAGAAGTTTATCAGCAGTTATAAATTGGTTTTATGAAATAGGTAAATCTATATTAGGTAAAATACTAATACCAGTAACTGTAATAATAGTAGTGATTTTAATTTTGAGATTAAGTTGTCAATGTAGGCAGAGAAGAAATGTCAAAAGGTCTTTAAAGAAAAAGATTGAAGAAAAACATGACGGGGAAAGAGAAAAAGGTGATATTGAGATGGAACAATTTAAAGAAAAGTTTTATCAGGAACCAAAGAAATTAGAAGAAACAGAAATGTAACAAGTACTAATTAAAATAATTTGAAACATGTTGAGTTAAAAAAAAAATGTATAAATGTTGGGAGGTATTTGGTGATAAAATCACCAAAGGGGGAAGTTGATGGAGCAAGGTGGAAACACATTTTTTTGTATACCCCCTGTAAAATTAACTTTCCATAACAGTAATAAGTACCAAATGTGTGGTTTTGAAATTAACCAACAAAGATTAGAATGCACACACACAAATACACGTGGAATACTAATTTGCGTGGATTTGCAAAGCATAATTTACTAATTTGTTGTATATTGTGTCATAAAGAGTACGCATTTGTTATAATCTATTTGAGAATTGCATGAATATGCTTTTGTCTGTTTATTTGTGGCATAGATCATGAAGATTGGTAAGTCAAACCATGCATATATGTTGCTTAAAGCTAGGTAAATACTAACCGGGATATCATTAGAAAGGAGGAGGTAAACAGAAAGGGCTTTATTCGGTAAATATACATTTTTTTGTCTTTGTTTCTGTAATAGTTCCTAAATTGAGGCCTTTGTGAGCCATTAAAGATGGATGCTGACTGAAATTCCAAGATGGCGGTCGAAGTGCGCAGGCGCCAGATCGGAGATGCGAGCTGCTTGTGACTGAACAGTATGGGTCAAGGACAGCGTGGCGATTTCATGGGGCCTAAGCCAAGTTTGGTGAAGTCAGCATGATGGTTCGTGGGAAAAGTACATCAACTAACAATTTAAAGGACACTTCGAAGGAAGTAAAACTTAGGACAATGGCACCCCAGTTTGCCGCGATGTAAGGATGACTCCGCACAAAATTGAACTGTGAAATGATGAGGTGATGCTCATCCAACTCTAAATTGACCAATCACAGACATTCTAGGACTTAAGAGTTACGAATTTAGATAGGTAAGTTAGTGAAAAAGGGTATAAAAGAGGACATTTGGGACATTGAAAGAAGCTCGCTTTTTGACCTGATCTTTGCACCCCGAGATGCTGTCGGTTTGCGCAATTTTTCCTACGGCGCAGGTGGGGTGTTTTAAAAATTCTTCTTTTAGAAAACCATGATATTAGAAATAAAACTGCAGTTGTAAATAATGTATAAAGTTTAGTTTAGGGCCTCCGCTATAGCACCGCGTCTCCTCTTTTGGATCCTTACTGAATCCTCGGAGCAGAGTAAATGTGTGAAAGGTAGGAATGATGGGCCCAGTTGTGAGAAAAGAGTAAGTAGCTCCGCAGGTTAAGGTGATGGTTTATGAAGAATTTTTGCAGCCGTGCTGCACCACACTCCTGAATAAACAGAACAAAGTACTGCTATTCTATCCACATGTTCCATTACACTAGTGCCTATGGTTTCCGAAGAGGCAGGAAGAAGGGGAGCAAAGAAGGCACTGCGCACCCTGGAGATAAACACGTTGGGCAATTTTTTCATTGATTGGGTGATTGGCAGCTGGAATGTGATTCAGGAGAGGTGCCCTAATATGTCAATGCTAGCTAAGTACCATTATCACCGGGCTAGGCACACATGGCAGGAACTCCTAGGGAAAGAACTGATGGAACCACAGGCAGTGGGGCGCTTTCAACACGGATGCAAGTGGAGACGCCATGTGTGAGCTAATCACGAGGTTTTACACAAGCGCACAGGAGGCGCGAAAACCGAAGATGTTGAAGGTGCGGCTAGAGTGGCAGTGTGACCTAGGGGGACCCATAAATGATGAAGATTGGTAATACTGCTGCATTGAAACCAAATCTGTCTCTTTAAATGGGCGACACAGGCTCATACACTTTAAATACCTGCATCGAGTCTATTATACCCCTGATAGGCAGCAAAGGTAAGGGCCGAGAGAAGACTTGCGATGCTGGAGGTGTCGGGAGGACAAAGCGGCATTCCCACATTTAGCCTGGTTATGTCCCAGAATAAAGGAATATTGGGTTGAAATATTTAAGGACCTAAGTACTATCACAGGGACAGATATAGAGCCAGATCCAAAATTAGCATTATTGGGATATCACTTAGGTATTGAAAAACCCAACAGACCACTAGTGGTGATCGGTTTGCTGCTAGCCAAAAGGCTTGTGGCATTGCGGTGGGGAAAGGGCCCGATCCCAAAGGAAGAGGACTGGCACACAGATTTACTGCATTGCAACACACAATTGGGTGTATTCAATGAGCTACTTCCACTGAAAAGTCAGCCTAAAAACTGCTGCGGGCCTTATCAAGCGTATCTGATAAGTAAGGAAACAGGAGTGGAGAACGGTGTAAATGACCAGGCAGAATTAACTAAGTAGGTAATAATGTCGAGAGTGCCCAAAACAAGGAGAGTAGGTTGTCTGCCTGCGTTATAGACTCTCATACTATAGTGCATATTATGGTTTATGTAAACAAATACATTGAATGTGTTATACCTGCGTAAATGTGTATGATGAGGAAGATGTACTGTGCTGAACCTGATATGCTGATAAAATGGTTATCGCTATCGCTTAAGACATGTAGTGCCACAAAGGACACCTGGTGAAATGTAGTGTCAACTGGTCACGATATGTGCATTACTGTATGTTTAAATACAAAATTTTTAAAAAGAGTAACTGTGCAGGGTTTTGTATTGTGTGCATTAAGCAGGACTACTCTGGTCGCTCTGCCAAACAAGGAATTAAAAAAACCATACTATGTACAGGCCACTCTCCTGGCATTTTTAGATGTGATTGAAGCAGCATTTGTGTACGAAAATGTTATGAGTGCTACAAACACCTCCTTGCTAAGGCTTTTAACAGTAATAATTAACCCAGTTCATTGGCAAAATGTTAACCCAAGCAATAGCATGACGACCTTTAGAAAATCATCAGGGAGAACATGAGAACGAGTGGGTCTAAAATATGCTTCAGTAGATTAATTATTATTTACCTTCATTCTTAACCTCGTGGAGCTCCCAAGTGCTTTAACTCAAATGTGTTTGTGTATTAAGGTTGTTATCAGTATGTCTTGCACACTCTGGGTGTTAGGTATTCTAAATATCAAACAGCCTCTTGACTTCTTATTATTTATGTTTATTGACATCCTTTGTTACCTTAGGCAGGGCCTCCTAATTGACCCCCTCCCCTCCTCAGATTCCCTATATGAACTTTTGCAGATCTCTCTGGCTTCTATACTTTCTTTTTGTCTCCCTTGTTACAGGACTGTGACAGACCCTTGATAATAATTTCTTTTGTTTCGTTCAACAAAGCTGGCATTTGGTCCCAAGGTGTTTGAGGGTCTTATGATTGAGTTGAGTGAACAAGGCATCAGTTGTTGGTGTTTGTGGTACTTGCAGCTCCAGTTCTTCTAACTTCTATCGCATAAGTCTGCACCCTATGTGATCCATTCACCTTGTAGTCTTTATTCAGGGGTGATCAAACTCTGAGATTGACCCACTTTGCCACTGGATTCAAGCTAGCCTGGCTGATGAGGGCTGTTAGCCCGATACCGGTCCCAGGATGCATGTTTCTGTCCAGGGAAGACATGGCTTGGCAGTTCGGGCTCGACTGTTCCCATGAGGCACAGGGTCAAGACTGAATTGCATATAGCTGTGTTTGAACCAGGGCCGGACTGGCCATAGCGGGCAACGGGCAATCCCCCGGTGCGCCGCACGGGTGGGGGCCGGTTTTGGGCCCCTGGGGGCCGATTTTGTTACAGGGCCGTTTTTGCAGCAGCCCTGGCAAAGAGCTCGGAGGCACCCCCAAACCCCCCCCCCCCCTCCCGAGCACTTTGCCAGGGCCGGTTGTGGTTCCCAGTCCGGCCCTGGTTTGAACTGGGGTGGCGAAGTGAGCTAAAGAACGATGATGGACTCAAAAGTTTCAGCGCTCTGTCCATCATCTCCTTGTGTTTGCTATGTCCTAAAACCATTCTGCATGAATTTTAGTCATATATTTTTTAATACTAATATTTAATTAGGTTTGTGTATGATTTTATCTGTTTTACACTTTTATGGATATATTTTTTTATCTGAATAAAGATTTGTTGATTATTTAAAGCCTGCACCTGCAACGTGTTAAGCCTCTGCGCAACTTTCCCTATGCGTTCCATTCATCTTCTAGTCTTTATTTAAGGGTGATCAAATTATGAGAGATTGGCAGCATCTGACATTAGTACTGTGTGATAAAGTGAAATGGAGACTTGACACTAGGGCACCAAACCTACGTGAAATATTATGAAAAATGGTTCAGAGAGACCTAAAAGTCTGTGAGCCACCTTCAGTCTATATTGACCCTGTCACCATGCAGGTCGCTCCCCTCGTCACCACACAGCCCTCATGTGTGCCCACAGCTGCCGCTCGCTTTGATCTGCTCCTGCTCTCTGTTTTCGCGGTGCTCTGTCTCCCAGCTGCCGTGTTAACTGTGTCACTCATTTGTGCCCTTCTCTTGCCCCCTCCCAGCTGGGACTGTGGTGTCTGATTGCATTTTTCATTGTTATTCTCTCCCCTTTGTGCCCCCACTTTGCCTTCTGTACCACCCGCCCGCTCCCCCTTTGCTGTTCTCCCGCTGCTGCGTCCCCTGCAGCCCCGCCCACCTGGTCTTCCATTCGACGCCCCACTCGCGCCTCCCTGCTGCTCCTCCCTCCCTCACCCCCTCCTATGGAGGCTGCGCAGCGGGCGCGCTGCTTGCGCGCCGGAGGCGCGCCTAAGGCAAGCCCGTCTGGACCCGTCCGCGCCTGGACCCCCTCCAGCACCAGGACCCCTGGCTATCGCACACGCTACGACTCCAGCACGCTCCACGCACTCAACACTTGGTGGTCGAAGCGGTATTTCTTTGGCAGCGTTCTCCTGCGCTGCAAATCTTTCCCTACCTCGCTGTGATAATTTTTCTATCCCTAACTCGTTTGCTGCAGGTTGTGATTGTTAGAGCGGTGGCTTTGTTCCATCACTGTTCTTCGCGCAGGTCTTGCATTTACCTGCCCCTCCCTCGAGTGTGCTGCTGTTCCGCTTCATTGGCTCCGTGGAGCCGGACGTCACACCTCTTGAGTGTGTGTCTGCTCCGCTCTTCCCTACCGGAAGGGCCATCCGGAACACCTCAATCCCTTGTCCTGATATCCCTGGTATTTGGCTGGTTGCCTTCCTTTCAGTCTTATCGCACCGCCATATTGTTTGTGTATTCCCTATTACTGTTGTTCTAGCGATCCACCACAGTCCTCCTTGTATGAATGGTGAATGAATGTGTCTATAACCACCTCAGTCCAGGACATTCGTCGTGTTGCTGATATCCCCTACCCTGTGCTAAACATCCTTTTGGATCCTGTTCCGGTCTTGTTGAAGAGACCCCTATAGGGAATACTTACAGAAGAAACCGGGTGAGTGTGAGGCGGTACTGAACACATATCAATGTATCAGAGTCTTTAGAGTGATAAGTATTGTGATTACTGTTTTTCTTTCCAGCATCTGCTCCTCTTGGCTGCCCGTCTCCTAGACCTCATTCATCCTCATATGGGGAGAGTGGTGGACACTCTTTGTTTTTAATTCCCCCATACATTTAGAGAGCAGTGCATCAGAGTGAGTTTCACCTTCCATTCTGGGGGCTGCATTTTGAAAGTTAGGGGAATTTATCTTCGCTCCTGTGGTGTCTGGCGACTGTACCTGACAGAAAGCCAAGCCGACGAATCTTTCTCCACCCGAGCGAAGATGAATACTGAAGGCGCCAGTATGGAACAAGATTTCCATTCTGGCGTACAGACCCCCAGAGTAGACGAATTATCTGTAATGTTAATGGATTTGCAGGCAGAAGTTGGGAGGTTAAGACATGAAAATCAAAGATTACAAGAGGAAGTGATACAGTTGAAAGCCCAAGAAGTAACACATGCCAGAGAAAAAGGCACCCTTCCTAAGACCTGAAAGAATTACAACCTGCCAGATTTTCACTACCCTCTTCACTTTCAGGTTCCAGTTCTAGAGAAAACCCGGACATCCCCCTTCCTGTACAGGTGACAGTACACACTCCCAGCCCTGTACCCCTTGCCATGCCAGAGAGATTTTCAGGAGATATCTCAAAATACCGCATCTTCATAAATCAATGCCAACTACAGTTTTTATGTAAAGCCTCTGCCTTTCCAGACGATGCAGCCAAAGTAGCATTTATTATATCTTATTTAGCTGGCAATGCCGCTGAATGGGCTATTCCGTTGGTGGAAAATAATGATCCCCTGTTGTATAACTTCACTCTATTTCAAGAGAAGATGCGGAGTCTATTTGCAAGACATACATATATGCAGGCGAGCGATAATGCTCTTCTCAATTTGAAACAAGGGTCCAAAGATCTCCTCTCATATATCACTAGCTTTAACAGGTTAGTGGCAGAAACGCACTGGCCCAAAGATAAAATTAAAAATTGATACTTGTATAGCGCACTACTCACCCGCAAGGGTCTCAAGGCGCTTGTACGAATACCGCTGTGGAACCCATCCTGGCTTTCCCTGTGAGGTGTCCACTCCTGGGCACCCCCAAGGTGGAGGCCAGGCATCCTTAGCGTTGTGTGGGCCGTTGTGAACATCATTATCCTATAGGGGGCTTTGCGATGAACTAAAAGACCTTTTATCTCAAATCGTGAACCCGCCAGAAGACTGCTCCTCCTTTATCAAGTTAACGGTCAAACTGGACCATCGTCTACATGAGAGAAAGGGAGAAAAAACTCGTCTGGTAGCTCCCAAATATGTAATGATACGGTGCGAGAAAAAAGAAAACAAGGATACCTCAGAACCTATGCAAATAGGGGGGTTAAGAGGACCCTTGTCTATAGAGGAAAAGGATAAACGCAGAAAAAACAATTTGTGTTCATACTGCGGGAAAGTGGGGCATTATGCTAAGGAATGTCCTGTCCGCCCTCGGGATTCGAGAAGAACAGTAGCAAGTGGGTCTCTGCATCAGGAAAACTAGAGGGCTTGAAAAAGGACGAGATCGACTCTTCAAGTACAAAATCCCTTGTGATCTCAAAACCTAAGATCTCTGTACCAAGAGTAGTAAAGCACTTCACCCTGACTGTTACCTTGATATGCTCTGCTACCGGGAGACATACTATGTCCCTTCTTTTAGATTCGGGGGCTACCGGAAACTTTTTTTATATTTGCTTGGCAAGAAAGTTAGGATTACCTGTCTTGGCCAAGGACCATCCTGAACCGATCAGAGCAGTAGACAGCTCTGAATTAACCTCTGGTCTGATATCTTATCAAACGACACCATTGGTTTTGGTGTTTGATAATGGGCATTCCGAACAGGTTACCTTTGATCTTATTGATGCTCCAAATTTTGGAGCCATCCTCGGAGTCCCGTGGCTTCAAATCCACAATCCTCAGATTGATTGGAGTGCCCGAACAGTAACTTTAAAGTCCCCGTATTGTATGCTACATTGTTATCGAGTGTAAAGATTCTAGAGCAGTTTCCGCAGGAGTGCCAGGAACCGATGCCTAACCCAACCCTTCCCCTCTGCACCTATTGCGTCTATCAAACACTAGCACGCAAGGGTGGTATGGAGGGAAAGGAGGGAACAAAACAAGGAAAGTAGGGGAAGAGACACTGGACTTCTTGGACGGTTCTCCCTCCGGGTAGAAGTTGGTGCTGCAAGGAATGAGTAGGTTAGTACAACAACAGTCAACTTACATTCACTTATCATGAATATTTGCACACCCTTTACCTGGCTATGCAAGGTGTATCCTGAGGATTTACACTTAAATCCTAGACGTATTCAATGTATTTACGTGTCATAGAACACCTGGCAAAAGGAGATGAATTATTCTAGGGCAGTGGAATATATATGTGTAAGATGATAGTAACCTACAGCTGTCTTACCCTATAATAGCTGTAGCTGAGCTATGTAGCAGAAAAATGAGAGCAGGGGGACGCAGTAGTAGCTTGACTGAAATATAGTAAATACCGACATAAACTTCAGTGGAAACCTTACAAGGAACACAATATAATAATAGGGCGCTACAAGCGCATTACCAGGTCTTCGATCCCCTGTACTGCAACGACTGCCAGCAACCAACAAAAACCATGAACTCAACGTAAAAAGGGAAAAAACATAGAGGAATCCGACAAGCGGACCACAACTCCCACAATGCCTTCCGGGCCACCAGCTCCCATGCTCCCGCTAGGCAAGCCGCCCGACGAGACAGGTGTCCAGCCGTTTGAAGAGCCCTGCAACAGCCCAGGACCGGGCGCCACGAAGGAACCGAAGAGAAGGAGGTAGACGCTGGCAAAGGGGCAGGGGAGTAACGCTCGGAGAGCCGAGCGTAAAGCCTAAGAATAAACAGAGGCAGTAGAGGAGCGAAAGAAAGAGCTCCTCACTTAGCAAAGACAAACGCTGCTAAGTATCCAAAAATCTGAGATGCAAAAAGGCGGAGAGCGGCTCCGTAACTAAAGCCGCACTAGAGTGTCAGAAGCAGGAACGCGGAAAAGGGGCGTGGCGAAAGTGACGCACTGAGAGAGCAGTGAGAAACTAGAGCGCGAAGCGCAGAGTGTTGGGCAGAGCGAGTTTTAACTCCTGCTCGATCCCCTCGCGCATGCTCATTGAAGTGAGACCATCTTGGTGTGGTTTCACTCGGTCCACAGGTTCGCCGAGAGACTGGCAGGCGTGACATCGAGAAGCTCGAGAAGATATTTCTCCTTTGTATTGTGCAGGGCAGATAAGTGCTGTCACCGCTTCACTCCCTGACATATATGAAGAATTCCAGTCTGTCTTTAATGAAGTAGAGGCCACTAGACTGCCACCCCATCGCAGTTATGATTGCAGGATAGACTTGATACCTGGGGCTGAACTACCATGCAGTAGAATTTATGCCCTCACCCCCCCCCCCCGGAAACAGAATATTTAAAGACATATCTGGACGACATGTTAACAAAAGGATTCATTAGACATTACACCTCCCCTGTGTCCTCGCCTTTGTTTTTTATAGACAAATGGGAAGAGGGTTTAAGAGCCTGTCTGAAATATCGTGCCCTGAACAAAGCTACTATTAAGAACAAGTATCCTCTCCATCTCATTTCTGTTCTCTTAGACCAAGTGAGAGGAGCTAAGATTTTTACGAAAATAGATTTGAGAGGGGCATATCATCTCATCCGAGTGAAACAGGGGGATGAATGGAAGACAGCATTCAGGACAAAATTTGGACTATACGAGTATTGCGTAATGTCATTCGGCTTATGCAATGCGCCTGCTGCCTTCCAGTACTTCATCAACAAAATCTTTAGAGAATATTTGGATATATTTGTCAAAGTATATATAGATGACATTCTGATATATTCTCAAATAGAACATGAACACGTCAGCCATGTCAAGAAAATACTGAGCAAACTGCAGGAACACCAGTTATTTGCCAAACTAGATAAAAGCACATTTCACACCACTCGCATCGATTTCCTGGGATTCATTATCTCTCCTGAAGGCATTCAAATGGACCCCCAAAAGATTGATGCCCTCATTCACTGGCCTAGTCCCAGCTCTGTTAAAGAAGTTCAGTCCTTCCTAGGATTTGCGAATTTCTATCGCAGATTTATCAGTAATTTCTCCGAGACCATCACTCCCATAACCAGATTGTTAAAGAAGGGAGTATTATTTGTTTGGACTGAGGAGGCTGAACAAGCCTTATGTACCTTAAAGAACAAGTTTACATCTGCTCCTATTATCAAACATGCTGATAATGCCTTTCCCTATTTTGTAGAGACAAACGCCACCCAATATGCTGTGGATGGGGTCTTATCTTAAAGAGATAGGGATTCCGGACAACTACACCCTATAGCCTACTTTTCTAAAACCCTGTTGCCGGCCGAGCAAAATTACACAGTTGGAGAAAGAGAATTATTGGCCATTAAGTTGGCGTTTCAAGAATGGAGACATTATCTGTTGGGATCCCCTCATACGGTTACCATCTACTCCGATCACAAAAACCTCCAATTTTTTAGGTCTGCACAAGCTCTCACCCCTCGACAAATGCGATGGGTGTCCTTTTTCAGTGAATACGATTTCGTAATTACCTACTGCCCTGGACCCCAACATGGGAAAGCAGATGCGCTTTCACGGCTGGGGTATTCCACATCTCTGTTGAAGAACCTCTATCTGATAATTCCTGACCATAAGATCTTAGGAGCAGAAGTACATCCCCCACAAGATTTCCTAGAGGGGTTACAAACTCAATATGAGAACCTATCTGACTCACAATGGAAACAAGATTTGTCAAACACTATTAAGGAGGGTCTGTATTATCATGACAACAAGTTGTATATCCCTTATCTACCCTTACAGTTAAGAGTAATGGAATGGTGTCACAATAGTTCCTTAGCAGGACATCCAGGGATTAATAAAACGATTGACACTTGCCAACGTTGGTTTTGGTGGGAGACCATTACACAAGACATCAGAAAGTATGTTCAGGCCAGTACTATCTGTACCAGACAGAAAGCACTACATTGTGCACCCACAGGGCTGTTAAAAACTATAGTCATTCCACCAGAACCATGGCATTCCATTAGTATGGATTTCATTGCTGAACATCCTCTCTGTCAGGGCTTTACCACTATTTTTGTAGTGGTAGACATGCTATCCAAAATGGCTCATTTCATTTCCCTAAAGATACTCTCTGCTAAAGAGTTTGTTCAGGTTTTTTTTAGACCAAATAGTACGCCTGCATGGATTACCTATTGTTATCATTTCCGATTGGGGCCCTCAATTTGTGTCCAAGTTCTGGCAGGGCATGTGTGCGGTTCTAGGGATTGACCATCGTTTGTCTACAGCGTACCATCCCCAGACAGATGGTCAAACCGAAAGGACTAATCAAACCTTAGAGCAATATTTAAGATGTCTTTTGATCGGTATTTCAACAGATTGGGTACGAGTCCTTCCCTTGGCAGAATTTGCTTACAATAACACCACTCACTCCTCCATCAAAGTCTCTCCTTTCTTTTTTAATTATGCACACCATCCCCGTATGTTACCTATTCACGTTCATCAGAAGCTAGAAAATCTTCCTGCCCCTGAAGATCACCATAACCACATTAAGAAAGTATGGGGAAAGGCAAAAACAGAACTAACCAAAGCTAAGGAAGCCATGAAAAGACAAGCAGATCACCACAGAAAAGTAGAACTCACATATATGGTGGGAGAAAAGGTGTGGTTATCCACCAGAAACTTAAGGTTGGAGGGTCCCAAGAAATTACAACCCAGGTTCATAGGTCCCTTGGAAATACAAAGAATCATTATTCCTGTGACCTTGAAATTGCAACTCCCTCCCCAGATGAAGATACACCGGTTTTTCACTGTTCCTTGATAAAAAAGTACACCCCTCCGCTACAACCAGAAATTCCTCCACCCCCAATATTGGTAGATGGGGAAGAAGAACATGAAGTCCATAAGATTTTGAATTCCAGGAGACACAGAGGCAAACTCCAATACCTCATAGATTGGGTCGGTTATCCCCCTGAGGATAGATCATGGGAACCAGTTGAGAACGTTCACGCCCCTCGATTGGTTAAAAGGTTTCATGCTCTCCATCCTACCAAACCACGCCCTGGGAGGAGGCCTTTGCGGGGGGATACTGTTAGGGTTCAGGGGCAAAGAAGGAGACATTGAACTGTGTTCAGGGCCGGGCCGCAATCACGAGGTGCACACTTTATACACGCTCCCTTAACCCTCTAAAGGGACGCCTCTCACGCAGATTGACGCTTGGCTTACTGATCCGGTCGGTGACCACACCCCTTCCTGATTTCCTCGTTGTTCCCTGTTTGGTGTGCAGTGTCTCTTTCGTTTCAGCTTCTGGTGTGCCACTTATCTTATTTCGACTCTTCTTTCCCCGGAGTCGGAAACCTTCCTTGGTTGTCGAAGCTGTATTTCTTTGGCAGCGTTCTCCTTCGCTGCAAATCTTTCCCTACCTCGCTGAGATCATTTTTCTATCCCTAACTTGTTTGCTGCAGGTGTGATTGTTAGAGCGGTGGCTTTGCTCCATCACCGTTCTTCGCGCAGGTCTTGCATTTACCTGCCCCTCCCTCGAGTGTGCTGCTGTTCCGCTTCATTGGCCCCGTGGAGCCGGACGGCACACCTCTTGAGTGTGTGTCTGCTCCGCTCTTCCCTACCGGAAGGGCCGGCCGGAACAACTCAATCCCTTGTCCTGATATCCCTGGTATTTGGCTGGTTGCCTTCCTTTCAGTCTTATCGCACCGCCATATTGTTTGTGTATTCCCTATTACTGTTGTTCTAGCGATCCACCACAGTCCTCCTTGTATGAATGGTGAATGAATGTGTCTATAACCACCTCAGTCCAGGACATTCGTCCGTGTTGCTGATATCCCCTACCCTGTGCTAAACATCCTTTTGCATCCTGTTCTTGTTGAAGAGACCCCTATAGGGACTACTTACAGAAGAAACCGGGTGAGTGTGAGGCGGTACTGAACACATATCAATGTATCAGAGTCTTTAGAGTGATAAGTATTGTGATTACTGTTTTTCTTTCCAGCATCTGCTCCTCCTGGCTGCCCGTCTCCTAGACCTCATTCATCCTCATATGGGGAGTGTGGTGGACACTCCTTGGTTCTAATTCCCCCATACTTTTAGAGAGCAGTGCCTCAGAGTGAGTTTCACCTTCCATTCTGGGGGCTGCTTTTTGGAAGTTAGGGGTATTTATCTTCGCTCCTGTGGTGTCTGGCAACTGTACCTGACAGACCCCCTCCTCGGCACCCGACATCGCCATAGCCATCCCGGAAGGCTACAAGATCACTCGCAAGGACCGCACCAACGGAATATGAGGAGGGTTTGCCATTATCCACAGAAACACCCTCAAAATCTCGACAGGCACCGACGACACCCTCAGCACCGCCGAACACCTGCACTTTCAGATCCACACCGACCCCAACACCACCCTCAGAGGCACCCTCATCTACAGACCCCCGGACCCGACTGCAGTTCAGGGACTCAATCGCTGACTTCATCAGCATACACGCCCTCGCCTCCACGGACTACATCCTCCTCGGGGACCTGAACTTCCACCTCGAGAACAACGACCCCAACTCCTCCACCCTGATCGACAACCTCTGCAACCTCAGACTCAGACAACTCGTCACAACACCCACCCACTCTGCCGGCCACACGCTCGACCCCATCTTCTCTGCAAGCACCCACGTATTCTTCACCACACCACCGAACTCCACTGGACCGACCACCGCTGCATCCACTTCACCTTCCGGAAACCCACCACACACCACCGCACCCAGCAGATGCCTTGCCGCAGCTGGGGCAAGATCACAGAGGACCAGCTAACCACTGCCCTTGTCCAGAACCCACCCGCAGACTCGACCGACCCCGACGCCGCAGCCCGCAACCTCAGACAATGGATCAACAACTGCGCCAACACCCTTGCCCCGCTCAAGAAACCCCCCACACCAGCAAGAGGGCCAGCTGGTTAACCGAAGACCTCCAGGCCTCCAAGCGGACCTGCCTAAAACTAGGAAAAAAACTGGACCCACGAAAGAACACCAGAAAGCTACACAGCCCACAGCAACGCCACCCGCCGACACCACCAACTCATCAGATCTACCAAAAGGACCACCTTCAGAGACGGCATTGACCACAAAGCACACAACAGCAAAGAGCTATTCAGCATTGTGAAGGAACTCTCCAACCCCAGCTCCAACACCAACAACATCCCACCGTCACAAGACCTGTGCGACTCGCTGGCCACCTTCTTCCATCGCAAGTTCGCTGACATCCACGACAGCTTCAACGCCATCACCACCCCGGAAACCGCCAACACCCCCGTTCCCACGACCACCACCCACACCAACCGCCTGCTCGCCTGGACCAACAACAACGACGACGACACCATCAACTTCATGACCACTGTCCACTCCGGATCCCCGGAAGACCCCTGCCCACACCACATCTTCAATAAAGCCAGCAGCACCATCGCACCCCACCTCCGGAAAACCATCAACATCTCCTTTGAGACAGCAACATTCCCGGAGAGCTGGAAGCACGCAGAGATCAACGCCTTACTAAAGAAACCCACGGCGGACCCCAAGGACCTCAAGAACTTCCGACCCATCTCCCTGCTCCCGTTCCCAGCGAAGGTCATCGAAAAGGGCATCAACAAACAACTGACCAGCTTCCTCGAAGAGAACAACATCCTGGACCCGTCCCAGTCCGGGTTTCGCAGCAACCACAGCACCGAAACTGCCCTCATCACCGCCACCGACGACATCAAGATCCTGCTCGACAACGGAGAAACCGCAGCCCTCATCCTCCTGGACCAGTAAGTCGCATTCGACACAGTCTGCCACCGCACACTAAGAGCACGCCTCCACGACACCGGAATCCAAGAGAAGGCCCAGGACTGGACCACCTACTGCCTCTCCGGGAGAACCCAGAGCATCCGCCTTCCCCCCTTCCACTCCAAAGCCACCAAGATCATCTGCGGCGTACCCCAAGGCTCATCCCTCAGCCCAACGTTGTTCAATGTCTACATGGCACCGCTAGCCCACGCCGCCCGACTTAAACATCATCTCCTACGCCGACGACACCCAGCTGATCCTCTCGCTCACCAAGGACCCCCACAACGCCAAAACCAACCTCCACGAAGGAATGAAGGCCGTCGCCGACTGGATGAGGAACAGCCGACATAAGCTGAACTCGCACAAGACGGAGGTCCTCATCCTCAGGTCCACCCCCTTGGCCTGGGATGACTCCTGGTGGCCAACAGCACTAGGAGCACCCCTTACACCAACCAACCACGCACGAAACCTAGGGGTCATCCTCGACTCCACTCTCTCCATGACGAAGCAGGTCAACGCTGTCTCCTCCTCCTGCTTCATATCTCTCCGCATGCTTCATAGGATCTTCAAGTGGATCCCCACCGAAATGAGAAGGACGGCCACCCAGGCCATTGCAGCAGTAGACTGGACTACAGCAACGCACTCAATGCAGGAGCCCAGGCCAAACTCCTGAAATGGCTCCAATGCATCAAGAACGCCTCCACACGCCTGATCCTCGATGTCCCACGCCGCAGCCACATCACACCCCACCTGAGAAACCTGTACTGGCACCCCATCAACAAGAGGATAACCTTCAAGCTCCTCACCCACGCACACAAGGCACTCCACGACACCGGACCAGCATACCTCAACAGCCGACTCAGCCTCTACACCCCCGCCCACCAGCTCCGCGCCTCAGACCATGCCCTCACAACCATCCCCCACATCCGAAGAGTGACGGCCGGCGGCAGATCATTCTCCCATCTTGCCGCCAAGACATGGAACACCCTCCCCATCCGCCTACGGCAGACCGAAGACCTCCTAACCTTCAGGAGACTCCTCAAGACCTGGCTCTTCGAACAGTAGCAGTGTCCCCCCGTCACCCCCCCCCCCCCCCAGCACCTTGAGACCCTCACAGGTATGTAGTGCGCTTTACAAATGCCTGATTGATTGATTGATTGATTGCTACCATGGAATTGGGTCTGGTTGATTGACTGGAAGTAACCAGTCAAATTAATCATTGGATTTGCCCTAATGAAAACCTATATTAATAATATAGTTGCAGCATCAAAGTACAATACTCCTTTGCAAGTAGGAACTACAGTAAAGAATTAGTACCCTTCAGACCACTGTATAGAACTCTGTACAAGGTTCTGATCATGCTCCCTACCAGAGCATTACCCCCTGTACCTGAACACTTCAGTTATCAATAAATGGCCACCATATGGCCAAAAGACAAGTAGCAATGGTCTAGAAATCAGCCAACGGTCTGAGGGTGGGAACCTGGAGTGTGGATATTGTCCAGTGGGTGAGAGCACAGAAGAGAGACCTGTTCAGGGAGGACACTAGAGGAGTACAGAGAAGCCCAACAGCAGGGCTCTGGAAAGAGGTGGTACAGGTATGGGAACACCCGGAGGAAGAGTTGGGGAGGAAACCGAGGACCACACAGGAGTGACTTAGAAAGGTGGGACTGACCCCCTGAGGGATCCATCTAGGGATGATGACTCACATTGAATTGGGAGACACCTCAACTGGCGTTACTATCTCTCTGGGATGTGGAAAGGTTAAGGCCAGACCATTCACCCCTTGGGTTGTTGTAGGAGCTCAGCCCCAGTTGAAGGAGTCCCACACAGGCCCTGAGGAAGCTGCCTGATCATTACCCCCTCTCCCCCCCACCACCAATCATATTGGTAACAAGGCCGTACCTGTACCAACCAGTGACAGCAATCAATTGCCTGAGTGGTTAAACCTGTGTTCTTTACTTTGTTTTCTTTCTTTCCCCCATTTTTAGGTCGAGCCTGCGTAGGCTGTGCTTGCGCAGTCTAGCTGGCGAGATTTAATGAGATTGAGGAGCTTTCACTAGCAGGCTTTAAGCCCCGCCCCTCTTTCCCATTGGCCGGCGTCACCGTTTATGCTAAACGGTGACCAGTCATTGGGAAAGAGGTGTTGATGACCTACACTTTTCTCTTTTTTGGCCGTCCCCCTTGGCCGGCCTGGCCTGACTTACTTCTGGCGTAAAAGGTTTCTTATCTTTATGGGGCCAAACACACGGCCCCATAAAGATAACAAACCTGGCCAGGCCATCCAAGTGGGATGGCTCAAAAAGAGAACAGTCTATGTCAGGGTGTCCGCTTGTAGACAGAACATCTGCTTTAGACCGTGCCCCCACAAAATGCCCAAGTCTGCCCTGTTGTGATGCCACCTCTCTTCAAGAACACACAACCCCCACGCCATTGTTCGCCAACAAGTGCTGCCCTGAGGGAGCTCAAGCAGGGCGAGCGCGCTGCCCTGGGGGGTGCTGCATGGTGATGTCACCGAGGCGGTTATTGTCCAGGGGTGGGGGGGCCACGCGGCAGCCCTCCCTGCCTCCGCTGAGCCGCGGGGACAGCCTCCGCCTCGCGCTAGGACCGCAGCAGCGCCAACACCCGGAGGCCGGATTCCAGGAGCATTGCATCGAGGAGGATGGAGACCAAGCCAGTCATAACGTGGCTCAAGACACTGCTCATCGTCTATTCCTTCGTATTCTGGGTGAGTCCGTGGCCCCAGGCGGGGCTCTGCTCGCTGCGTCCTCGTGCACCCTGCATTTTGGCATCAGTGGGGGCTTGTTTCGTGTATAAAGGGGATCTTGTTATTTGATTATGAAATTGCATCCGCGTGCTCCCTCCTTCCCTCTGTATCAGAGAGATGCGAGTCTACTGCACGCGGAGCAGGAGTCTGCCTGCGCACCGGCGGCTGCTGCCGGCACTCAGTGCCTGTCAGAGGGAGGCTGTCTGTCTGCAGACGAGGGAGCGACATATCACCTGCTCTCCTCGTCCATGGCCGTTGAAGGAATACAAGCCCCTCGGTCATGTCCCACAAGAGAGGGAGGCTGCCTGCCTGAGCAACAACTGTACTGTCTGTGACATTCATATCAGTCCCTTAGGGTGGGAAATGTGCCCTCTCGACTCAGTCCATCTCAGATGAACAGTGTCTGCTTGGGGAATGTTTGCACTGGCTGTCCGAAGGAGGGATATGTGTCCCTCGCCCCTGACTGTGGAATATGTGCTATACGTCCCTGTCAGCCTCAGATGAAGACCGCCTGCCTGGGGAATGAACACACTATCTGAGACTTTCATATGTGTCCCCCATCACACCCCAACTTTCATATGTGCCCTCCGTCCCCGAGTCTGGGATACGTGCCCCTCCTCCCTGTCAGCCTTAGATGGAGACCGCCTCCTTGGGGAATGTCTGCATTGGTTGTATGCCTGTATTGTCTGTATGGATATGTGCCCCTCGCCCTTGACTGCTGTGGGATATGTTCTAGGGCCCTACTTCCTCTAAGGAGGGGTGTGCCCTATAATACTGGAAACCTTATTGGTGGCACTTTATTCAGTATCGTATTCACTTGCTTTCCTCCAGATGTCAACAGACCCAGGATTGATTTGTCAAAGACCCTCACTGTAACTGCACTGTCTTGTAAAATTGCACTTTTCTTGTGCGACCCTCCAAAATCTTCGTCTCTAATATACTGGGAAGGAAACCGGTGTGCAGTCAAAATAAATAAAGCAAACTAATACAAATCGCAAATACAGAAAACATGGCCTTGAAATACTCTGCGTTGGAACCCTGTGTGTGTGTGTTATCATGCTCTGTCCGACCATTGTTCGGAGGATTCCCCCATCAAGTGTCTGCAGACCGCATGCCCGCCTCCCCCTCCTTACGTCATCTTCTTACTCCTCCTCTTGCTCCTCCTCCGTCCACGCACCCTGGTCCATAGTTCAGCCCCTACCGGTAAATACTGGACTCTGCTTCCCTCTCAAGACTGCTCCCAAAGGTCCAGAGTCACCTGGACTTCACAAATAGTCCTGTCCCCATCTCTAGGTCCGCTGACTGTCCTTGAGTGTCCTGTCCCGTGTGTCCTGCTCCCCTCAGCTGTCGTTCTTTCCCAAGTCTCCAACTTCTCTGCAGTGTGCTGCCTCCTGTCTCCCCCTCACCGCTCTCTCCTGCTGCAGGGTGCTGACCAGCCTGCAGAGGGCGCACTGGGACAATGATCAGGGGCTCGCAACATGACCTCCCTCTACGGACGGCTGTTGTAAGGAGCCAAGAGCCGTTTCCGCAGGAGTGCCAGGAACCGAAGTCAGACCCAACCCTTCTCCCCTACACCTATTGTGTCTATCAAACACTAGAACACAATGGTGATGTGAAGGGAAAGGAGGGAACAAAACAAGGAAAGAAGGGGAAGAGACACTGGACTTCTTGGACGGATCCTCCTCTGGCGGAAGCTGGCACTAAAAGGAATGGCTTGGTTAGTACAACAACAATCAACAAGCATGTAAAACCTTTCTCCACAAGTATTGTCTATGTACCTGGTTCTGACAAGATGTGACCAATATTCTTATGAGAACAGTATTGCCGAACCTTCAATGCGTCTAGGTACCATAAAATGCCTACTGTAATATAAAGCTCATATCTACCAGGTGTCCAAATCACCAATGAGCAAGAATAGGTATCTGCACCAGGCTTACCCCTAAAAGCAACAGGCTGAACTGCGTGGTAAGATAGCAGCACTATACGAACACAGCAAATAGAGCATCTGAAATAACAGTAGGCATAAGAATCAACACCATCAGTATAAACGGGAAAAATGGTAAATGATAATAGTGTGCTACAAGCGCATTACCCGGTCTTCTCTCCCTTGCACTGTGACAAATGCCAGCGTCCAGGAAATCCAGCAACACAACGGATATAATGAAACAAAAAATAAGGGGAATGGTCCTGTCAAGCAAACCACAACTCCCACAATCCCACAGGAAGCCCCAATACCCACTCCCCACAAGTCCGGCCGTTCGCCGGAACCGTAGTCCGGCCGAAAGGCGGAACCGCAGGAGAGCTGAACAGGTGCCCCCCTGAGGAATCGGAGAGAAGACAGCCGGCCCCGACAAAGGACTTCAAAATAAAAAGGGGAGCCTCGGAACTTCCCGCAAAGGGTGATGGCGGAATGCCGAGGGAATAGCCTCTAAGGAAGAGAGGCTCAAATCAGAAGAACAGGACTCGCAGGCTAGCAGATCGAGTCGGCAAGCCTCACAGGAAATTGTAGGCAGAAAGCTAAGAGTAGACTCTGGAACGATGCCCACATCAGGAAGCAAACAGAGGTTAGAGCTAAGCGAGGCGAGACGGAAGTGACGCATCCAAAAGGAGACGAGAACACTAGAGCGCGAAGCGTAGTGTAGCGGGGAGGTCAGGCTTTAATGTCCTGCCCGATCCCCTCGCACATGCGCCGTTGCGCTAAACCATCTCGGAATGGGCTCGCATTGTCTGTGTGCTTTCTGGCGGACTGGCAGGCGTGACAGTACATCCCCCCTACATTGTCCTGCTCAATATATTATTATGAAATCGAATTCGCTGAAGAATTGGGTCCACCTTAGCTGCCGCATTGATAGTGCCCTAGCAGACTTCAAGAATTGAAGATTGCGGTGGTCTGTTAATACAGTCACTGTGTGGTTAGTGCCCAACAGGTATTGCCTCCATTCCTCAAAGGTCTTCTTGATGGCCAATAATTCCTTATCACCAGGGCAGTAATTCATTTCAGCTGGATTCAGCTTTCGTGAGAAGTAAGCTACTGGAAGATAAATCCCTGTCTCAGGGTCTGTTTGAGAAAGGACACCTCCCACAGCCATTTCAGAAGCATCTGCCTCCACCAGAAACGGGTAAGTAGGATCGGGATGGCGTAAAATGGGGGCTTGCATGAAAGCCGCCTTCAGTGCTGAAAAGGCTACATCCGCTGCTGAGGACCATTGGAAAGGGACCCCCTTTTTTTTGCAGAGACGTAATAGGTACCACCAATTTGGAGAAACCATTTATAAAGCGGCAATAGAAGTTAGCAAAGCCTAAAAGGCTTTGAACCTCCTTTACGCAACGCGGCGTGGGCCATTGATGGATAGCCTCCACCTTCTGAGGGTCCATACGTAATCCTGTGGACGATACAATAAAACCTAGAAAGGCTACTTCAGGAACATGGTACAGGCATTTCTCAAGCTTACAATACAGGTTATTGTCTTTTAATCTGTCTAGGACCTTCCGGACTTGCTTCTTATGCTCGGATACAGACGACGAAAAAATGAGCAAATCGTCGATGTAGGCAATAACAAAATCATCTAGCATATCTCTTAGGACCTCGTTTATAAAAAACTGAAACGCAGCAGGGGCGTTACAAAGCCAAAAAGGCATGACTAGATACTCGTAGAGGCCAAACTTGGTACAGAAAGCCGTCTTCCATTCATCCCCCTCCTTGATCCTCACCAGATGGTATGCACCTCTAAGATCTAACTTGGTGAAGATGGTGGCGTTCTTTATTCTGACAGGTGGGAGGAAATCAAGGGAAGAGGGTACCTATTCTTGATAGTGATGCTGTTCAATGATCTATAATCAATACAGCATCTCAAGTCACCTTCCCTCTTTGGGATAAAAAAAAGAGATGAAGAGGCAGGGGAGCGAGAAGGTCGAATAAAACCTATCTTGAGCATGTTATCAAGGTATTCCCGCAAATATATGTTCTCCTTTTCAGTGAGAGAATACACTCTGCTACAAGGTATCTTAGCACCTGTCTGTAGATCTATGCGACAATCGTATTGCCTATGAGGGGGAAGACTTGTTGCTTGTGCCTCATCAAAAATGTCTTGCAAATCAGAATATTCTGGAGGCAGAACAGAAGTACTGGAAGATGACAGTGTGTTATCTGTGTTTGTCCTTCCCATGTGTTCTTTACAGGCTTCTGAATTGAACTCTAGAGTGGCCTTAACCCAATCTACTTGTGGATTATGGGTGCGAAGCCAGGGTAAGCCCAGCAACACCGGGAATTGAGGGGACTTTATCAGATCAAACGTCAAGAGTTCTTGGTGTTCTTGTACTAATGTCAAATGTATGGGTATTGTTCGATGAGTAATAGGTCCTGACTTCAACATACTCCCATCAATAGTAGTTACTCGTTCCCTGACTTCTTTGGGGGTAGACTCTATGGAATGTTGATTGGCCCAATCCGAATCCGTGAAATTACCGGTAGCCCCGGAATCCAGCATGATAAGGACTTCAATCAATCGTCCCTCAAGAGACAAATGAGCAGGCAAAAAGAAATGGCTCGGCCGGTCCAATAGTGTATCAGAGGATGAGACTATTAACCCAGAACTACCCGAAACCCCAGTCCCAGAAGGTGTCGGGCTTATTAGTTTTCCAACTTCTTGGTTTGGGATGGTTTAACAGGGCAATTTCTCAGGAAATGTCCAGATTTGCCACAATATAGGCAGAGCTTATTGTCTCTCCTTCGTTGTCATTCTTCCTGACTCAAAGGTCCCTTAACCAACCCAATCTGCATCGGTTCTACTTCATCTGATGTCTTTTCAACCTCTGACTTTCTTTGATACACGTATGTCTTGGTGTCAGCACGCCCTTTCTCCCTCCTTCTCTCCTGTATCCTATGGTCAAGTTTGACTACTAAGTCAATAAGATCTGGACAATTGTCAGGCGGATCAACTACTTGAGACAAAGCATCTTTAAGATCCTCCCGTAGCCCCCTTTAAAACAGAGCGCTACGCTTTTCACCTGGCCAATTTGACTCTGCTACGAGTCTTTGAAAAGATGTAATGTAAGCAGACAGGTCCTTAGTTCCTTGTTTGAGGGACAACAGTTCAGTGTCAGCGAAGTACGTAAAAGTATGCTAATCAAAGAGTTTCTTCAACTCCTGTCTAAAGGCTGAATAGTCCTGCAACAGAGGATCATTCCTCTCTATTAAAGGTATGGCCCAATTAGCTGCTGAACCTCCCAAATATGAGATAACAAAAGCTACCTTCGATTGATCAGTTGGAAAACAGCTTGCCTTACACATAAAGTGCAACTGGCATTGGCTGATGAATGCAGCAAACTTGGCGGTGTCACCAAAAAAACGTTCCGGTGGAGCTAACGGAACGGTTTGAGGGGTAGATATGTGAATGACCTGAGACGTAGGGCTAGGACCTGCTCCTCCCCCCTCGGAATCTGCCCGTCTCTCTCTCTGCAATGCGTCAACCCTATGAGCTAGAGCTTGGGTTTCTAACTGGAGGTTCCCTAACATATTGGCCAAATCTTCCATAGTCACTTGGGTCATGGCACTCGGGCAGAAAAAACAACGTGGGCTTCACGCTCTGTAAGGAGCCAAGAGCCGTTTCCGCAGGAGTGGCAGGAACCGAAGTCAGACCCAACCCGTCCCCCCTACACCTATTGTGTCTATCAAACACTAGAACACAATGGTGATGTGGAGGGAAAGGAGGGAACAAAACAAGGAAAGAAGGGGAAGTGACACTGGACTTCTTGGACGGATCTCCCTCTCTGGCGGAAGCTGGCACTAAAAGGAATGGCTTGGTTAGTACAACAACAATCAACAAGCATGTAAAACCTTTCTCCACAAGTATTGTCTATGTACCTGGTTCTGACAAGATGTGACCAATATTCTTATGAGAACAGTATTGCCGAACCTTCAATGCGTCTAGGTACCATAAAATACCTGCTGTAATATAAAGCTCATATCTACCAGGTGTCCAAATCACCAATGAGCAAGAATAGGTATCTGCACCAGGCCTACCCCTAAAAGCAACAGGCTAAACTGTGTGGTAGGATAGCAGCACTATACGAACACAGCAAATAGAGTATCTGCAATAACAGTAGGCATAAGAATCAACACCATCAGTATAAACGGGAAAAATGGTAAATGATAATAGTGCGCTACAAGCGCAGTACCAGATCTTCTCTCCCTTGCACTGTGACAAATGCCAGCGTCCAGGAAATCCAGCAACACAATGGATATAATGAAACCAAAAAGTAAGGGGAATGGTCCTGTCAAGCAAACCACAACTCCCACAATCCCACAGGAAGCCCCAATAACTACTCCCCACAAGTCCGGCCGTTCGACGGAACCGTAGTCCGGCCGAAAGGCGGAACCGCAGGAGAGCGGAACAGGTGCCCCCCTGAGGAATCGGAGAGAAGACAGCTGGCCCCGACAAATAAAAAGGGGAGCCTCGGAACTTCCCGCAAAGGGTGATGGCGGAATGCCGAGGGAATAACCTCTAAGGAAGAGAGGCTCAAATCAGAAGAACAGGACTCGCAGGCTAGCAGATCGAGTCGGCAAGCCTCACAGGAAATCGTAGGCAGAAAGCTACGAGTAGACTCTGGAACGATGCCCACATCAGGAAGCAAACAGAGGTGAGAGCGAAGCGAGGCGAGGCGGAAGTGACGCGTCGAAAAGGAGACGAGAACACTAGAGCGCGAAGCATAGTGTAGCGGGGAGGTCAGGATTTAATGTCCTGTCCGATCCCCTCGCACATGCGCCGTTGCGCTAAACCATCTCGGGATGGGCTCGCATTGTCTGTGTGCTCTCTGGCGGACTGGCAGGCGTGACAGCTGTGTGTGTGTGTGTGGCTTTGTGTGTGTGTGTTTGGCTCTGTGTGTGTGTGTGTGGCTCTCTGTGTGTGTGTGTGTGGCTCTCTGTGTGTGTGTTTGGCTCTGTGTGTGGCTCTGTGTGTGTGTGTGTGGCTTTCTGTGTGTGTGTGGCTCTGTGTGTGTGGGTGGCTCTGTGTGTGTGTGTGTGTGGCTCTGTGTGTGTGTGTGTGGCTCAGTTTGCGTGGGCAATTATTTTCTTTTTCCTAGCCGTAGTATGCAAATGTGAATCGGTGCAAAATCTCAGTTTTTCATGATACGCTTTCTTCCTGCAGCGGACTAGAAAATGAATGAATTGTACGCTGCCTTTTTGCTGTGATCCATTGACTGCCACAAAATTACTGCCCAAGCATGCCAATTTGCAGATACATTTCACAATGGGGGGAGGGGGCTTAAGGGGAGGATCTTATAGGGGATGTGTCTATGAACGGAAAAAATCATAAGCCAATTGCGTTTACGAGGCATGAGGGCACAAGGTCATGAAGAGGGATCGGGGCTTTGGGCTGAGATCTGACCCCCAACATCCCTCCCCCAAAACAAAAGCTTCTGAAGCTACCACTAATGCCCTGGGGAGTATGTAAAATAAATATATATACCCATGAAACACAGCAGCGCCCACCCTCCAGATATGAGCTGGAAACCCACTTCCCACACCTGCAGTGTGAGAGACAGCAGTGTGTATGAGAGAAAGCAGTGTGAGAGACAGCATTGTGTGTAAGAAAGACAGCAGTGTGTGAGAAACAGCAGTGTGTGTGTGAGAGAGAAAGCAGTGTGAGAGACAGTAGTGTGTGTGGTCTAGGGAGAGACAGCAGTGTGAGAGAGACAGCAGTGTGAGAGACAGCAGTGTGAGAGACAGCAGTGTGAGAGACCTTTTATTTATGTTTTGGTTTTTGAAACATAAATAAAACTCATTGTTATTTGCAATGTCAATAGCTCAAACTCACATAAATACGCGACCTATTGCATTGCAAATGCAATAGGTCTTGCATTTGCGAGAGATTAAGCTATTGGCATTGTAAATGCCAATGCCATTTATTTATCTGTTTTCAAAACCAACACTTAAATAAAAAGTTTGTCATTTACAATGCCAATAGCTCTAACTTTTGCAAAGGCAAGACCTATTGCATTGTAAATGCTTGTTCTTTCTGTTATACTATTAGACCTTTAGCAGACATCACAGTTATCCTCCCATTATTTTATTTTATGACTCGCCCTTTATCTATATTGAAAGGTCAGTTATAAAAAAACAACAGTGTTAAGGGTTGTATGTTAATTGTACACGGTATCTTATGTGGCTGATCACTGTCTCAATTCAAATTGATCATTTTGAACCTTTGTTCATTGGTTGGATGTGGCTCTTTCATATGTCTGTCTACACCCACGGGTGTTTATTATAAATACCATTTTTTTTAAACAAAATGGCCACCATCCAATTTTAAACATCTGCATTCTCTGCAGCATTTTGTACTCTCACCACTTCAGCTACGAATTTCCTCTCACAGGAGCATGGTCATGCTGCCATGCACCTCATATATAACTCTGTCTTATCCCAGTGCTCCACTCAAAATCTCACATATGACGTCACAGATTATATCACAAGTGGCAACATCCCTTTCATCATAGGTGTAATCAATATATTAAATTATCGTTTAAAACACTGATGACATTAATGAAAGTGCTCAATGCCTCTACAACCCAGAATCTACTTTAAGTTCTGCAGAGTAGTTTGAGAATGGATTTTTGATTTTCAAACCCTCCTGCCAATTTCATGATCATGAAGCTCATTTCCACACTCCGGGAGAGTCTAGGTTCCCCATAGGATGAGAGTTTGCATTCTTGCTCCCACTTGGGCCCTTGAGTTTTTTTCTCATGACACAGGTTTGAGAATGGTTCTCCAGTTTCTTTCATCACGTAAGAGTAGACTAAACAAAAATTGGTGAAATGCAGCATTTATCAAAAAGTTCTAGACTCGTTCGAGGGAACACATGCGTAGGAGGAAAAACAGTTGCCTTGTTTAACTAACAGATCAAGCACAAAAAATTAATTTTTAATTAAGAGAGCACAATGGAAAGTGGGTGAAAGACATTAAGCATACACAGATAAAATAACTATGAAATGTGGGAAACAGATTTGCAACATACTGTAAACAAGAACAGAAGCTAAAAGTTATTTTGCAAAATCATTGATGAGTACTGAATATTGATGAAGATATCAAACAGAAGATGGGCAATCATGCTTAAATAATGTATAGCAAATCTAGATCACTTGGGGCACGTGGAACAAAAGTTGTTTTGGTCAAGTAAAACTACTGGCTATGAATAATTATAATAATGAATAAACATCACAGCAAGGTAAAGGATTTTTCATATGTGGTAGCTTGTAAATGTGCAAGATATAAAATAAAACTTTGAAACTGCAGATAGAGGAACTAAGATACAAAAGTACATGACTTGTGACAGTCTTGATGTGCTAGTGTGCACATTCTTTCTTAAAGATGTGGATAACCGTACTAACATTTAAAGGAGCGAAAATTTAAACACATGCAGGATTAACAAAAATCCCACATTTCCTACTGCAAAATAATTAAATCCAAAACATGACCCTAATTTGAAACAACTAATTTACTGTTGCATACATCAAACACCAATAGAGTGAGAGGTGTAAACAGAACAAGAAACATTAACCAACAAGGCCTAAGGTTCATAATAGAAATAGGGACCCCCTTTACCCTAAAGATATAATAAAGATGAAAAAATGTATGTCCACTTGGGTTAAAAAGGTAGAGTATTTAAAAAGCATACAGGACAACAATGAAACAAAATGGAAAAGCATAACAGACAAATCAGAGCAACCACAATGGGTCAAATTTGTCATAATTGAGAAACGGATAGTAATTAAGCTTAAGAACCATAACCAATTGAACTGCAAACATTGATGATCATAAAATAATATGAAGCACAAAGGAAATAAAAGAATAGCAATGGAAGGAACACAGTGTTGGGGTAAAAAATGTTCTGGAACCTCCAAATCAAAGGCATGTTGGTGAAATAAAACAACCCTGGATAAAGTCACAGTGAAAATAATCCCAGATGTGCCAAAGAACGAGTAGAATGAACAGGGTCAAACTATGGTATTAGACACATATTATTGACAATGAAACTACGCATCTTTCCTTTTCTCGTGGGAAGCTGACCGCAATTATAATTTTAAATGCAACAAATGTGTTTTCCAAGATGTGGTAGTAACTTTGATTGTATCCACAACCATCAGAGGCAATTTGAAATTCTAAACTGTACATCATAATGAAATAAAATTAAAAAATTCAGAAGCAGGGTCGAAAAAAACTACATCTCATACAATGATTTAAAGAATGGAAGTTGAATTAAAGTATACATATTATACCTACGAGAAATGGGTGCAGCTAAAATCTATCATACCAGCATAAAAAGTGAAAATGATTAGAGATTAGAGGTTGCACAAAGGATAGAGGAGCAAAAATAATCCAATGCATAAACAGTAGCTGCGAAAGAGCATCAAAATATTTGAGCTTTATGAATGCATAATCAATCAGGCACTGCAACAAATGACGAAACCAACAATACAACCTGATAAATTAAGAGATGATAGTAGACAATCTTCATTAAGATAAAACAAGAAAATATTAATATAAAAAATAATGGGATCAAAAAGAACAATGAGCAACATCTACATATAATGAAGACAAAGTAGTTATATTTTTGAGGAAAATGTCACGTGTATTACTACAGTAAAAAGATAAAATTCATTTTCATAATATTTTTCATTGTAAATGACTTGAGAAATCAGTTCTTATTGTCTCGCAGATTTCATATAATAATCATGTTACAGGTAAAACAACAGGACACTGCTTAAAAGACTTTATCATGAGACTTTATGTCACACATAGATGTTGCCCTCTTTTGCTGTGGTTATAGTGAAACAATTTTATTTATAAATTCTAAACAAGAAATAACAGTACTGAATATACAATATATACAGATTGCAGAGCTGGGATGCCTCTGGGTAGCCATGCGCTATACAAGTGCCAATACAATACAATACAATACAGATTGGCCTAGAGTTATTTATTGTTAATCATCATTATGAAGGCTTGACATTGAGTGTGTGATTATACTGTTTGGCAAATATGCTGTGTCTTCATAGCTAAACCCCCTCTGGGTCTTTGTCAGTTGTTCAATAGATTTGGCAACTTCTCCAAAAGAATCTTTACCATTAACATAACTAAAACAAATTATAAAACTCTGAATCCACACACACCATTCAATTGAATTTACTTCTAGGTCACATTCGAGGTTACAGTATTGGCTCCTTTCATTACTATCCAGTACCTCAATGCTCTAACTATACGTAGATTGGGGCATACCTTTCTGCTGTTAAACACTGAATTACATCCTTGTTCAGGGCCAGACTGGGATCCAAAACTGACCCCGGCAAAGTGCTCGGCCGCCCCCCCCCCCCCCCCTCCCCACTCGGGGGGTTAGAGGTACCGCCGAGCTCTTTGCGGGGGCCGGTTTTCGGCCGATTTTGGTGCAGGGCCGATTTTGCAGCTATGCTTCAAAAACGGCCCTGTAACAAAAACGGCCCCCAGGGGCCCAAACCGGCCCCCACCCGTGCGGCGCACCGGGGGATTGCCCGGTGCCCGCTATGGCCAGTCCGGGCCTGTCCTTGTTATTCTGGCTCAAATTATGTTTCTCACTTCATGACTTATATAGGGCAAGGCTTTCTGAACTACTGAAGGTTTCTAGAATGTACCCTGTTTCTCATATGGAAAAACTAAAATGTTGCCGGTGGCATTATCAGAAGATTGAGGTGCCTTTATAGGTGTAAGAAACAATGTAAGTACCTTAACTAGATTTACAGTCAATTTCGTCATTCCCAACTCTGGTCTTCGTTGCTATCGTGCATACAGAGAGCATGGTGCGGATTAAAAGCATAAGGTCGATACAAACAATGCACTATGACTTCCAGAACGAATTTAATAAGGCATGTCAGAAGAAGTCATGTTCTGTGTAAGTGGTCATAATGGAAGGAGAATGTTATGGATCCTCAATAGGTTTACCATTTAAAATCAGTAAAAATCGAAAGATAAAAAAAATGGATCCTCAAAAGTGTTTTCCTATTCGATAGAGACTTTGAAAACACGTTTCACAAACTTTGGTGTGTTCCAGTATATACAGAATTTGTTTCTGCACTAAGAACTAATTCCATTTTGCTTCATAAACTCAGTCTTTGTTACACTAGATTCCTACTCACTGTGGTAAGATAAAGAACGTGTACGTTTTGCCTCCTATTTGATTGGATTTTGCACCTTAAATTCACATGGTGAATGATTAAACATCTAGGGCCAGATGTAGGTCGGTCGGTAACGGCCGAAAATCGGTATTTTCGGCCGTTACCGACCGGTAAATCAGATTTGGTATGTAGGGCCCAGAATTTTACAGATTCGGTAAATTTACCGATCGGTAAATTTACAGAATCTGTAAAATACCGAATCGGTATTTTTACCGATTCGGTAATAATGAGATGTAGGTGGGACTCTTCTGAGTCCCACAAGCCTTACAGAATCGGTATTTTACCATCAAATATATTTGATGGTAAAATACCGATTCCGGTGTGCATGCACATGTGTGCATGCACACCTGTGCCATATGACAGGCAGACCTGCCCTTAGGGCAGGTATGCCTGCCACATGGCCCCCGAACCTTTTTTGGGGGTGCTAGAGGGTGTCAAAGTGACACCCCCTGCACCCTTGTCAAAATCGGTATTTACCGATTCGGTAAATACCGACCGGTAATGCCCCATTCATTCCTATGGGCTTCAAAGCCCATAGGAATGAATGGAGCATTACCGGTCGGTATTTACCGAATCGGTAAATACAGATATTTACCGATTCGGTAAATGGAACATCTGGATGTTCCTACATACCCCCCTTCTTATTTACCGATTCTTAATTACCATATCGGTAAAATTCGGTAATTAAGGATCGGTAAATAAGTTCTACCTACATCGGGCCCTTACTGTGTTGTAAGTGGAGTGCCCACTCTGCGACATATCCTTTGTTAGTTGACTGTGCCAATTAAGAATTTATGTTTCAACTTTGAATTACTGCATAAACATTCCTTCTGGATAAATAATTTATTTTATGGGACTCTGACAAATTTGAACATTATGGAGAGTGTGAAGTAACTGGAGGTCTGCAGCCTCGTCATGGTGGCACTTAAAATGAACTTTTTTTAATGAAAACGTAAGCTTAGCTATGGTGAGGTGACCACACCCCTGAAAATTCATTTTGAGGACCTTGAACAATTTAATAGCCAGTTAGGTTACTTTCAGTGATAAGAAAATATCTTGCAGAAACAATGACTTGCTCAGTAAGAAAAAAAAGTATTTGTTTCTCTTTTACTGGTGTAACTGATAGATACCTTCTAGAAGAGCATGAGGAGCATACAGGTGGGAATAGTGAAAGTATCAACAAACATAAGTTAGACTGTGTTAATGTTCTGTTCCCATCTCTATTTGTAGGTTTACTGCCATGTTCTGATAGGAGAGAACACCTCAGGGCAGCAGACTGGTTTTTCTCATTGGAGCCATAGCATAATACCTGTAAATGGACTTTCTGTCAGAACATAGCTAGGTCAATGCAGTTATGGCCAGATGTAGGTAAATCTGAAATATTGAGTCCTTAATAGCGAATTTTACCAAATCGCTATTAAGAACTCAGCATTTCAGATGCACGTAAAAAATCGGTAAAAATTACTGATTCGGTAATAAGCGCTAAAAATGAGCGACTCGGAAAGAATCGGTAAAAATAAATACTGATTTCCCATTACTGAATTGTTATCACCGAATCCTTAATGCCGAATCGGTAATTAGCGATTCCGTAATTTTAAAAATCGGTAATTGTCGAATCAGCCAATCCTGTGCATCCTCATTACCTCTCAACCAGGAACTGGCCACACCCATGCAGCTGCACTGATCCTGGAGCTATTTGAGAGGTAGGGAGCAGAGCAAACAACCCAGGAGCAACTCCACTAACTATTTGCTTACAAAACTGAGCAAAATAGACAACCAGGAGAGGGAGAAGGAGGCAGCTGAAAGAAAGAGGAAGCATAAATTCAGCGAAAGGGAGCTGGAGGTCCCTATTAAGGATGTCACAAAGGACCACGATAAACTATTTGGGAAACAGTCCCTGCACATGCCAGAATCCCAGAAAAGGCAGATTTGGCTGGTCATACAAGAAAAAATCAATGCCTTTGGAGTTACTCATTGAGGAACTCAAAAAACGATGGTATGACCTGAGAAAGCGTGCTAAGGAGAGGCTGGCAGAGAGGAAGAAGCAAGCCAACCTTACAGGTGGGGGGAGAAACACAGCACCTGCACCAACTGCCCTGGATCTCCTGGTCGAGTCCACCCTCCAGCCGGAGAGTGTGAGTGGGATTGGGGATGCAGACAGCTCAGCCAGAGCTGGCAACAAACAAGGTAAGATGCATGCACTGCATGCTGTGCCCCACACTCCCTAACCCCAATCCCTAATGAGGCATTGTGAATCCCACTCCAGTACATGTTTTATTTAAAACCAACAATGCATTATGGGAGATGTAGTCAGAAGTAACACATGTCAGAACAGTCAGTCCACTGAACCCAAAGACAGGTGACACACATCAGCAATTAGCAAGCAGAGGACAGTCAGTTTGATTGGCAGGCATTACATTTATTACTACGCAAATGCTGCCTAATAAGTGAGCAAATGTACATTCTGTCTTCACAGGCGAGCCATCGTGCATGGCAGCAGAGGGGAGCAAAGGAAAGGCACCAGGGACAGAGAGGACACAAGAGGAGGAGGTCCAGTCGTCTGCAGGGCACACCACCCCAACACTACCAAAACCACCACCATCACCATCACCACCACCGCCACCATCAACGCCACCAGCACCGAGAGCCAGGAGGCATCCAGGCATCCAGCCTCCAGCAGATGGAGGGGTCCGAGGAGGACAGCATAGGAGGACAACAGTCCACAGTGGCTGAGGATACCAACGGTGCAGGCTCACAGTCCCCCACAGAGCGCACACACACACCTGCCAGACGCCGCAGGGCAAGGGCAGCCAGTCCTCCTTCACAGGGCGAGGATGAGAGTGTGTTGGCCGGACTTGAGGGGAACATGCTCAAGGTGCAGCGCCTGCAAGGCAAAGCCATAAGGTCAGTACAGCGGCAGATGGTACAGATGAAAGGGCATATGCTGCGAATTGAGAAGGGCATCTGTGCCATGAACAATACTGTGGCTGAGGGCATGAGGGACATGTCCGAGGCAGTGAGGTTGCTGTGCAGCAAATGGGATGAGGACCGTATGGCAAGGCGCAGGGAGAGGGAGAAAATTGACAACTACACCAAGGCGGTGAACCGCCTCTCCACTGCCACCTCTCTGCTCTGCAAGCGCTCGGTGGCCATGCAGGAGGAGATGGCCCACTGCAGCCGTGATGTGGCAAGGGGGCTGGTCACAGTGACCAGTGCACTAGAAGTGCTACAGACCAACCAGGTAGCCACTACAGGTGATGGGGGGATAGTATAGAGGCTACTTGCCGCAGTAGCATCACGCCCCCTATCACAGAGTCCAGGAGGCGCTGCGAACGGCAGAGCGCTGCCACAGGACAGACTGGCAGTGATGACAGTGGGGTCAAGGAACACAGCAGTGCAGCGCGTGGGCGCAGGAAGTAATGCCAGCCATCACATGGTTTACCAAAATGGGTGATGTAACCCATTTTTGTTTTGCAAACTGCATTTGAATTAGGCTTGGCTTGTGACGCCCTTCATGTTGTGGTGGTGTGCTATGATAATTAAACACCATCACTCACTTACAGTAACTGGCTATGTCTCCTTACTTACTCAGAAATAGTTGTGTGTTATCTCAGCCCATCTATGTCTCCCATCTGGTGCTGCTGCCACACCTGCTGCGCTTTGCTCTGGCTGTGGATAGTCCTCACCCTCATCCTCAGAGTCAGTCAGTTCCACTGCTGTTCCTTTCTTGGTGGCAAGGTTATGCAGCATGGCACATGTTGCTATTATTTTGCAGCAGATGATGGTGCGGTACTGACGTGCACCTCGACTTTTGTGGAAGCAACGGAAACTGCTTTTTAGAAGTCCAAAGGTGCGCTCCACAACGTTGCGCGTGCTTTTATGTGCCACATCGTATCTTCTCTCACTTGGGGTGGAAGGGTTGAGGTATGGAGTGAGGATAAATGCCCGCACGGCATATGCGCTGTCACCTAAATAAAAAAGGAAGTGCCATTAATGAGAGTCACCAACACATTCATCCAAGGTATAGTTCAGGGTGTGTCACATTGATTTACCTAGCAGGTATCCTTCTCCAAATTCATACAAAAGGGGATGATGGACGGAGCGTTTGAGCAAATCAAACACTCACCCATAGTCAACTGATCTGGGTTTAATCCATCACCATTCTTTAGCTCACTCAGCCACCCCAGTTCAGACATGGCCATATGCAAATCAGTCTGACCCTGTGCCTCATGGGAACAGTCCAGCCCGAACTGCCAAGCCATGTCTTCCCTGGACCGGAATCAAGCTTCCCAGGACCAGTTTCTGGCATTACAGCCATCTTCAGCCGGGCTTGCTTGACTCCAGTGGCAAAGTGAGCAAGGGACTCACGTCTGAGCATACCCTGCCACACTTAGGCCGAACAAAGCGATACAAAAGGGGATGATGGCCATGTCTGAACTGGGGTGGCGGAGCGAGCTAAAGAACGGTGATGGATTAAACCCAGATCAGTTGACTGGGGGTGAGTGTTTGCATTGTCAACGTTCCGTCCATCATCACCTTTGGTTTTACTTTGTTCGCCCTAAGTTGGCAGGGTATGCTCAGACGTGAGTCCCTTGCTCACTTTGCCACTCGAGTCAAGCAAGCCTGGCTGAAGACGGCTGTAATGCCAGAAACCGGTCCTGGGAAGCTTGATTCCGGTCCAGGGAAGACATGGCTTGGCGGTTCGGGCTGGACTGTTCCCATGAGGCACAGGGTCAGACTGATTTGCATATGGCCATGTCTGACCTGGGGTTGTGGAGTGAGCTAAAGAACGGTGATGGATTAAACCCAGATCAGTTGACTGGGGGTGAGTGTTTGCATTGTCAACGTTCCGTCCATCATCACCTTTGGTTTTTCTTTGTTCGCCCTAAGTTGGCAGGGTATGCTCAGACGTGAGTCCCTTGCTCACTTTGCCACTCGAGTCAAGCAAGCCCGGCTGAAGACGGCTGTAATGCCAGAAACCGGTCCTGGGAAGCATGATTCCGGTCCAGGGAAAAATGGCTTGGTGGTTCGGGCTGGACTGTTCCCATGAGGCACAGGGTCAGACTGATTTGCATATGGTCATGTCTGAACTGGGGTGGCGGAGTGAGCTAAAGAACGGTGATGGATTAAACCCAGATCAGTTGACTGGGGGTGAGTGTTTGTATTGTCAACGCTCCGTCCATCATCACCTTTGGTTTTTCTTTGTTCGCCCTAAGTTGGCAGGGTATGCTCAGATGTGAGTCCCTTGTTCACTTTGCCACTGGAGTCAAGCAAGCCCGGCTGAAGACGGCTGTAATGCCAGAAACCGGTCCTGGGAAGCTTGATTCCGGTCCGGGGAAGACATGGCTTGGCGGTTCGGGCTGGACTGTTCCCATGAGGCACAGGGTCAGACTGATTTGCATATGGCCATGTCTGAACTGTGGTGGCGGAGTGAGCTAAAGAACGGTGATGGATTAAACCCAGATCAGTTGACTGGGGGTGAGTGTTTGTATTGTCAACGCTCCGTCCATCATCACCTTTGGTTTTTCTTTGTTCGCCCTAAGTTGGCAGGGTATGCTCAGACAAGAGTCCCTTGCTCACTTTGCCACTGGAGTCAAGCAAGCCCGGCTGAAGACGGCTGTAATGCCAGAAACCGGTCCTGGGAAGCTTGATTCCGGTCAAGGGAAGATATGGCTTGGCGGTTCGGGCTGGATTGTTCCCATGAGGCACAGGGTCAGACTGATTTGCATATGGCCATGTCTGAACTGGGGTGGCGGAGTGAGCTAAAGAACGGTGATGGATTAAACCCAGATCAGTTGACTGGGGGTGAGTGTTTGTATTGTCAACGCTCCGTCCATCATCACCTTTGGTTTTTCTTTGTTCGCCCTAAGTTGGCAGGGTATGCACAGACGTGAGTCCCTTGCTCACTTTGCCACTGGAGTCAAGCAAGCCCGGCTGAAGACGGCTGTAATGCCAGAAACCGGTCCTGGGAAGCTTGATTCCGGTCCAGGGAAGACATGGCTTGGCGGTTCGGGCTGGACTGTTCCCATGAGGCACAGGGTCAGACTGATTTGCATATGGCCATGTCTGAACTGGGGTTGCGGAGTGAGCTAAAGAACGGTGATGGATTAAACCCAGATCAGTTGACTGGGGGTGAGTGTTTGTATTGTCAACGCTCCATCCATCATCACCTTTGGTTTTTCTTTGTTCGCCCTAAGTTGGCAGGGTATGCTCAGACGTGAGTCCCTTGCTCACTTTGCCACTGGAGTCAAGCAAGCCCGGCTAAAGATGGCTGTAATGCCAGAAACCGGTCCTGGGAAGCTTGATTCCGGTCCACGGAAGAAATGGCTTGGCGGTTCGGGCTGGACTGTTCCCATGAGACACAGGGTCAGACTGATTTGCATATGGCCATGTCTGAACTGGGGTGGCGGAGTGAGCTAAAGAATGGTGATGGATTAAACCCAGATCAGTTGACTGGGGGTGAGTGTTTGTATTGTCAACGCTCCGTCCATCATCACCTTTGGTTTTTCTTTGTTCGCCCTAAGTTGGCAGGGTATGCTCAGACGTGAGTCCCTTGCTCACTTTGCCACTGGAGTCAAGCAAGCCCGGCTGAAGACGGCTGTAATGCCAGAAACCGGTCCTGGGAAGCTTGATTCCGGTCCAGGGAAGACATGGCTTGGCGGTTCGGGCTGGACTGTTCCCATGAGGCACAGGGTCAGACTGATTTGCATATGGCCATGTCTGAACTGGGGTGGCGGAGTGAGCTAAAGAGCGGTGATGGATTAAACCCAGATCAGTTGACTGGGGGTGAGTGTTTGCATTGTCAACGCTCCGTCCATCATCACCTTTGGTTTTTCTTTGTTCGCCCTAAGTTGGCAGGGTATGCTCAGACGTGAGTCCCTTGCTCACTTTGCCACTGGAGTCAAGCAAGCCCGGCTGAAGACGGCTGTAATGCCAGAAACCGGTCCTGTGAAGCTTGATTCCGGTCCAGGGAAGGCATGGCTTGGTGGTTTGGGCTGGACTGTTCCCATGAGGCACAGGGTCAGACTGATTTGCATATAGCCATGTCTGAGCTGGGGTGGCGGAGTGAGCTAAAGAACGGTGATGGATTAAACCCAGATCAGTTGACTGGGGGTGAGTGTTTGTATTGTCAACGCTCCGTCCATCATCACCTTTGGTTTTTCTTTGTTCGCCCTAAGTTGGCAGGGTATGCTCAGACGTGAGTCCCTTGCTCACTTTGCCACTGGAGTCAAGCAAGCCCGGCTGAAGACGGCTGTAATGCCAGAAACCGGTCCTGGGAATCTTGATTCCGGTACAGGGAAGACATGGCTTGGCGGTTCGGGCTGGACTGTTCCCATGAGGCACAGGGTCAGACTGATTTGCATATGGCCATGTCTGAACTGGGGTTGCAGAGTGAGCTAAAGAACGGTGATGGATTAAACCCAGATCAGTTGACTGGGGGTGAGTGTTTGTATTGTCAACGCTCCATCCATCATCACCTTTGGTTTTTCTTTGTTCGCCCTAAGTTGGCAGGGTATGCTCAGACGTGAGTCCCTTGCTCACTTTGCCACTGGAGTCAAGCAAGCCCGGCTGAAGACCGCTGTAATGCCAGAAACCGGTCCTGGGAAGCTTGATTCCGGTCCAGGGAAGACATGGCTTGGCGGTTCGGGCTGGACTGTTCTCATGAGGCACAGGGTCAGACTGATTTGCATATGGCCATGTCTGAACTGGGGTGGCGGAGTGAGCTAAAGAACGGTGATGGATTAAACCCAGATCAGTTGACTGGGGGTGAGTGTTTGTATTGTCAACGCTCCGTCCATCATCACCTTTGGTTTTTCTTTGCTCGCCCTAAGTTGGCAGGGTATGCTCAGACGTGAGCCCCTTGCTCACTTTGCCACTGGAGTCAAGCAAGCCCGGCTGAAGACGGCTGTAATGCCAGAAACCGGTCCTGGGAAGCTTGATTCCGGTCCAGGGAAGACATGGCTTGGCGGTTCGGTCTGGACAGTTCCCATGAGGCACAGGGTCAGACTGATTTGCATATGGCCATGTCTGAACTTGGGTGGCGGAGTGAGCTAAAGAACGGTGATGGATTAAACCCAGATCAGTTGACTGGGGTTGAGTGTTTGTATTGTCAACGCTCTGTCCATCATCACCTTTGGCTTTTCTTTGTTCGCCCTAAGTTGGCAGGGTATGCTCAGACTTGAGTCCCTTGTTCACTTTGCCACTGGAGTCAAGCAAGCCCGGCTGAAGACGGCTGTAATGCCAGAAACCGGTCCTGGGAAGCTTGATTCCGGTCCAGGGAAGACATGGCGTGGCGGTTCGGGCTCGACTGTTCCCATGAGGCACAGGGTCAGACTGATTTGCATATGGCCATGTCTGAACTGGGGTTGCGGAGTGAGCTAAAGAGCGGTGATGGATTAAACCCAGATCAGTTGACTGGGGGTGAGTGTTTGCATTGTCAACGCTCCGTCCAGCATCACCTTTGGTTTTTCTTTGTTCGCCCTAAGTTGGCAGGGTATGCTCAGACGTGAGTCCCTTGCTCACTTTGCCACTGGAGTCAAGCAAGCCCGGCTGAAGACGGCTGTAATGCCAGAAACCGGTCCTGGGAAGCTTGATTCCGGTCCAGGGAAGACATGGCTTGGCGGTTCGGGCTGGACTGTTCCCATGAGGCACAGGGTCAGACTGATTTGCATATGGCCATGTCTGAACTGGGGTGGCGGAGTGAGCTAAAGAACGGTGATGGGTTAAACCCAGATCAGTTGACTGGGGGTGAGTGTTTGTATTGTCAACGCTCCGTCCATCATCACCTTTGGTTTTTCTTTGTTCGCCCTAAGTTGGCAGGGTATGCTCAGACAAGAGTCCCTTGCTCACTTTGCCACTGGAGTCAAGCAAGCCCGGCTGAAGACGGCTGTAATGCTAAAAACCGGTCCTGGGAAGCTTGATTCCGGTCCAGGGAAGACATGGCTTGGCGGTTTGGGCTGGACTGTTCCCATGAGGCAGAGGGTCAGACTGATTTGCATATGGCCATGTCTGAACTGGGGTGGCGGAGTGAGCTAAAGAACGGTGATGGATTAAACCCAGATCAGTTGACTGGGGGTGAGTGTTTGCATTGTCAACGCTCCGTCCAGCATCACCTTTGGTTTTTCTTTGTTCGCCCTAAGTTGGCAGGGTATGCTCAGACGTGAGTCCCTTGCTCACTTTGCCACTGGAGTCAAGCAAGCCCGGCTGAAGACGGCTGTAATGCCAGAAACCGGTCCTGGGAAGCTTGATTCCGGTCCAGGGAAGACATGGCTTGGCGGTTCGGGCTGGACTGTTCCCATGAGGCACAGGGCCAGACTGATTTGCATATGGCCATGTCTGAACTGGGGTTGCGGAGTGAGCTAAAGAACAGTGATGGATTAAACCCAGATCAGTTGACTGGGGGTGAGTGTTTGTATTGTCAACGCTCCATCCATCATCAAGTTTGGTTTTTCTTTGTTCGCCCTAAGTTGGCTGGGTATGCTCAGACGTGAGTCCCTTGCTCACTTTGCCACTGGAGTCAAGCAAGCCCGGCTGAAGACGGCTGTAATGCCAGAAACCGGTCCTGGGAAGCTTGATTCCGGTCCAGGGAAGACATGGCTTGGCGGTTCGGGCTGGACTGTTCCCATGAGGCACAGGGTCAGACTGATTTGCATATGGCCATGTCTGAACTGGGGTGGCGGAGTGAGCTAAAGAACGGTGATGGATTAAACCCAGATCAGTTGACTGGGGGTGAGTGTTTGTATTGTCAACGCTCCGTCCATCATCACCTTTGTTTTTTCTTTGTATGCCCTAAGTTGGCAGGGTATGCACAGACGTGAGTCCCTTGCTCACTTTGCCACTGGAGTCAAGCAAGCCCGGCTGAAGTAGGCTGTAATGCCAGAAACCGGTCCTGGGAAGCTTGATTCCGGGCCAGGGAAGACATGGCGTGGCGGTTCGGGCTGGACTGTTCCCATGAGGCACAGGGTCAGACTGATTTGCATATGGCCATGTCTGAACTGGGGTTGCGGAGTGAGCTAAAGAGCGGTGATGGATTAAACCCAGATCAGTTGACTGGGGGTGAGTGTTTGCATTGTCAACGCTCCGTCCAGCATCACCTTTGGTTTTTCTTTGTTCGCCCTAAGTTGGCAGGGTATGCACAGACGTGAGTGCCTTGCTCACTTTGCCACTGGAGTCAAGCAAGCCCGGCTGAAGACGGCTGTAATGCCAGAAACCGGTCCTGGGAATCTTGATTCCGGTCCAGGGAAGACATGGCTTGGCGGTTCGGGCTGGACTGTTCCCATGAGGCACAGGGTCAGACTGATTTGCATATGGCCATGTCTGAACTGGGGTTGCGGAGTGAGCTAAAGAACGGTGATGGATTAAACCCAGATCAGTTGACTGGGGGTGAGTGTTTGTATTGTCAACGCTCCGTCCATCATCACCTTTGGTTTTTCTTTGTTCCCCCTAAGTTGGCAGGGTATGCTCAGACGTGAGTCCCTTGCTCACTTTGCCACTGGAGTCAAGCAAGCCCGGCTGAAGACGGCTGTAATGCCAGAAACCGGTCCTGGGAAGCTTGATTCCGGTCCAGAGAAGACATGGCTTGGTGGTTCGTGCTGGACTGTTCGCATGAGGCACAGGGTCAGACTGATTTGCATATGGCCATGTCTGAACTGGGGTGGCGGAGTGAGCTAAAGAACGGTGATGGATTAAACCCAGATCAGTTGACTGGGGGTGAGTGTTTGTATTGTCAACGCTCCGTCCATCATCACCTTTGGTTTTTCTTTGCTCGCCCTAAGTTGGCAGGGTATGCTCAGACGTGAGCCCCTTGCTCACTTTGCCACTGGAGTCAATCAAGCCCGGCTGGAGACGGCTGTAATGCCAGAAACCGGTCCTGGGAAGCTTGATTCCGGTCCAGGGAAGACATGGCTTGGCGGTTCGGGCTGGACTGTTCCCATGAGGCACAGGGTCAGACTGATTTGCATATGGCCATGTCTGAACTTGGGTGGCGTAGTGAGCTAAAGAACGGTGATGGATTAAACCCAGATCAGTTGACTGGGGGTGAGTGTTTGAATTGTCAACGCTCTGTCCATCATCACCTTTGGTTTTTCTTTGTTCGCCCTAAGTTGGCAGGGTATGCTCAGACTTGAGTCCCTTGTTCACTTTGCCACTGGAGTCAAGCAAGCCCGGCTGAAGACGGCTGTAATGCCAGAAACCGGTCCTGGGAAGCTTGATTCCGGTCCAGGGAAGACATGGCTTGGCGGTTCGGGCTGGACTGTTCCCATGAGGCACAGGGTCAGACTGATTTGCATGTGGCCATGTCTGAACTGGGGTGGCGAAGTGAGCTAAAGAACGGTGATGGATTAAACCCAGATCAGTTGACTGGGGGTGAGTGTTTGTATTGTCAACACTCCGTCCATCATCACCTTTGGTTTTTCTTTGTTCGCCCTAAGTTGGCAGGGTATGCTCAGACGTGAGTCCCTTACTCACTTTGCCACTGGAGTCAAGCAAGCCCGGCTGAAGACGGCTGTAATGCCAGAAACCGGTCCTGGGAAGCCTGATTCCGGCCCAGGGAAGACATGGCTTGGCGGTTCGGGCTGGACTGTTCCCATGAGGCACAGGGTCAGACTGATTTGCATATGGCCATGTCTGAACTGGGGTGGCGGAGTGAGCTAAAGAACGGTGATGGGTTAAACCCAGATCAGTTGACTGGGGGTGAGTGTTTGTATTGTCAACGCTCCGTCCATCATCACCTTTGGTTTTTCTTTGTTCGCCCTAAGTTGGCAGGGTATGCTCAGACGTGAGTCCCTTGCTCACTTTGCCACTGGAGTCAAGCAAGCCCGGCTGAAGACCGCTGTAATGCCAGAAACCGGTCCTGGGAAGCTTGATTCCGGTCCAGGGAAGACATGGCTTGGCGGTTCGGGCTGGACTGTTCCCATGAGGCACAGGGTCAGACTGATTTGCATATGGCCATGTCTGAACTGGGGTTGCGGAGTGAGCTAAAGAACGGTGATGGATTAAACCCAGATCAGTTGACTGGGGGTGAGTGTTTGTATTGTCAACGCTCCGTCCATCATCACCTTTGGTTTTTCTTTGTTCACCCTAAGTTGGCAGGGTATGCTCAGACGTGAGTCCCTTGCTCACTTTGCCACTGGAGTCAAGCAAGCCCGGCTGAAGACGGATGTAATGCCAGAAACCGGTCCTGGGAAGCTTGATTCCGGTCCAGGGAAGACATGGCTTGGCGGTTCGGGCTGGACTGTTCCCATGAGGCACAGGGTCAGACTGATTTGCATATGGCCATGTCTGAACTGGGGTGGCGGAGTGAGCTAAAGAACGGTGATGGATTAAACCCAGATCAGTTGACTGGGGGTGAGTGTTTGTATTGTCAACGCTCCGTCCATCATCACCTTTGGTTTTTCTTTGTTCGCCCTAAGTTGGCAGGGTATGCTCAGACGTGAGTCCCTTGCTCACTTTGCCACTGGAGTCAAGCAAGCCCGGCTGAAGACGGCTGTAATGCCAGAAACCGGTCCTGGGAAGCTTGATTCCGGTCCAGGGAAGACATGGCTTGGCAGTTCGGGCTGGACTGTTCCCATGAGGCACAGGGTCAGACTGATTTGCATATGGCCATGTCTGAACTGGGGTGGCGGAGTGAGCTAAAGAACGGTGATGGATTAAACCCAGATCAGTTGACTGGGGGTGAGTGTTTGTATTGTCAACGCTCCGTCCATCATCACCTTTGGTTTTCCTTCTCCAAATTCACCACCAGCCAGACGTATGTAGATCCCACTGTTCCTGAATATGTAGGAGTCATGGGTACTCCCTGGAAATTTGGCCACGATGTCAGTGATGATGTTGTCCCCATCGCATATCATCTGCACGTTGATGGAATGCGTAGATTTGCGGTTCCGGTATATGAATTCTGTAGCTGCAGGTGGGCAAATTGGTATGTGTGTCCCTTCAATGCGCCCTATTACATGTGGGAACTGTCCCTTTTGGTAGAAATCGGGCTTTGTCTTCTACAGTTCCGCCTGTGTGCTGGGGAAGCGTATGTAGTGATGCATTCACTGCATCATGGCATCCAAGAAGGAGTTGAAGAAACGGGACAGGCAACTCTGTGACACATCACCTGCCACAGCTATCACCCCCTGGTAACTTCCTGATGCAAGTAGGTGCAGGCTACCGAGCTCCTGAACATGTGTTGGTATGGTGTGCGCCCTTGGTGTCTGATGCTCCAGGAGTGGGTGCAGGTCCTGTATCAGGTCGAGGATGGGTTGGGGATGTAGCCTGTACCTCTCATGTATTTCAGCGTCAGTCATTTGGAACAGTGTAACACGTAGTCTCTACACGTGCTCCTCCCGTCTCCAGATCTTCAGTCCTGCTGCTCGCAAACGTAGCCACCTTGCTTTTATGTAGAGGGCCGCCATTGTGTTCACACTGTTGCATTTTGGGGCTGTTTCTATGCAGTGTACCTGATTACCACCTGCTTGGAGTCAGTGGTAATTAGCGACTCTTAAATACCGAAAATTCGCTATTACTGATTTTTGGTACATCGCATTTGCTATTATTTAACGATTTCTTATTTACCGATTCAGTATTTAGGGATTTCTGTGTCTGCTAATCGCTAAATTAGGAATCGGTAACTGGTATCCCTTAATTTGACCAATTCCTTATTTGCTATGGTGTTCGGTATTACCTACATCGCACATGTCTAAATACCGGTCAGTAACGCTGAAATGTAACGAATTTCGGCGTTACCGACTGGTATTTAGCCACCTACATCTGGCCCTAAGTGACCACTTGACAGAGTGCCATTCTGTATAGTGATCAACAGTAGATGGTTAATACATAAGATCAAGCATACTGAGTCTTTGAATATTAAGGTGTTCAATCAGCTGTTAGAACACTATCTCCGAAGTAGACTGTTCAGCGAGAACAATGGCCAACAAGACATTTTATACCTAGAACAGTAAAGCCTTAGTATAGTGTGCCAGTTAATCTCAAATATCTGCATAGTACAATGCCCCTTCAAACAAAAGCCCTTTCAGAAGTTCGCTTTACAGCACCGATTCCTACAGAAGAATGCCTTTTAGAGTAGTATCCCTATTCTGTCTGTCCAACTCCCTACCACACGCTTCTTTAAAGGTACATAAAGTTGTCCTTGGGTAAAAATGCAGATGGACCACCTGGTTCTGAAAGCTCTTCTCCATTGCAGGAAATTCACTGTACTGCGTGTGGTCAGTGCGAAAGAAAATCAGAAAGTGTAAGAGTGTCATTGAGGACTGTAAGCTTCCACCAGCCTATATTTAATGTTCATATGAAGTTGTTTTAGTTGATTTTGATATATTTAATGTTACTTTAAAAGTGGGTTCATTCCCTTCTACTAACACAAGATTCATTGCATCGCTTTGAAAATTTCTCCTACTAGTGTATTGTTAAGATATAGATGTGCTCACCCATGGTGCTCATGGTTCTGTATGGTTTACCCTATTGTCATTAAATCCAGTTCGAAGAGTTATAGTGCAAACAACTGTTCACAGTCCTACAGCAAGTGTCCTTAAAGAGCAAAAAATCACATCCTAAAGTACATCGACAAAGCATTCTGGGTCAAAAAAAGGTAGAAAGTCGACAGAGTCCTCTGGTGCCTGGTTTATATTTCAGTGAGCCCGTGTCCTGCTGAGTCCTCAAAATTTCTGTGTGCTCCGTTTGTTTCGTTTGTTCCTGTAGAGATTCCACAATCTTCCCTATCTGCGCTGTTGGTCCTACGTTTGCTCCTTCATTTGAGTACACCGCAATAGATTTTTGCAGATCATCCCCTGAGTTTTCTAGCGTGGGGTTGTAGCTATCATTTGCACCAACTATGGGAGGCGCTAGTAGTGGCGTAGGGGGTCACCGCTTCTTACTTCTACCCTTTTTCCTATTCGAATTCATGCATGCAGCGGGCTCAACCTCATCTTTAATGTGAGCCAAAGGGCTGCCTAAATCGAAGTGTGTCTTACTTTTTAGAGTATTAAACTTCTTTAGCTTTAGTAGTCTGTTTGATTTAGCCTCAGTCTGATCCCAAGGAAACTGCTCTTGAGATGGAAGCAAACTTGAAGACCCCAACAGCGTATTTTGATGTGAGGGATTATAGGGAGCCCCTCTGAAATGTTCCTTAACTATGACCCCACGAAAATGTTGATAACTTAAAGCTACCTCTGCCCAAAATTCCCTCACCTTATTTTTTACTTTCACTTTCGAAGCGCATCCGCTGCTATAGCTACTGCAGGGACCCCCTTGCGCAGAAAGAATGTTACAGCTAGCTAGTTCCCCAGCCCCCGGTCCCATCAATTACCTTGTGGAGTGCATGCCGTATTCCGAATAAAAACTGAGCTTCTCCTCATCTAAGCCCGGACCCAGCAGCCTCCCTGGTTCCGATCTGTGCTGCGTGCAATCATGCGGGAACAACGCGCGGCGTCTCTCCAGCCGCACGCAGACGTGAGGCGGCTCGCGGAAACTGCAGCTGCCGGCACTACCCGACCAATGTCCATAGTGCCAGACGAGAAACTCAGGACACAGGGCAGCCCGTGAGAGGACCCCCAGGGCCCCCGCACCGCCTCGTGTCAAGTCCGCGTTAGGGTAAGCCTCTATCGTACAAGCGCCACGTTTACATCCATTCGTCTAGCGGAGCTTGCGACCGAGCGTTTAGCCGGCCGCCATGTTCTCCCCTCTGACAACTAAAACTAAAAGTGCTGTGGAAGCAGTAATATTGGTTAGGGCCGCAAAAACAGCAAAAAAAAGAGCAGCTAAAGAAGGGTCATAACTTAAAAGTTACTCCTTCACTCTGCTCCTTCTTTAAGATTCAAGAGAGGCCAGTACAGAGGGACTTTCTAACTAAGACAATGACTGTATCATCACTAAAAGCATTAGAGTCCCCGAACAAATATCAAGCCCTCACGTAAAATGAGTTGGGTGAAGATACTGATTCTCCTACTGAAAACCCAAATGCAAACACTGCAGTAGGGGTCTCACAGATAGAGGATGATCCTCAGTTTGATAAGGGGCAAGGCAGTGAGCTAGATACGGTTACTACAAAGAGTAGTGATATAGGAGGGCTAATGGCCTCTCTGTTAATGGAAATGAAATCTGGGTTTGCCAAATCAGAGATAAATCAAGGGAAAATTCAGGCAACGTGTGAGTCCCTTGAGACTAAGTTTAATGCTCTGGTAGAAAGAGTGGAAGTGGTGGAAACTGCCTTGGAACAAGTCAGAGAGGAAGTGAAGTTCTGCCAAAGTGAAGTCGAGAAGTTAGCTCTATCAGAGAGAGAACTCAAGGACAAAATTGAGACCTTAGAAACTAACTCCAGGAGAAAAAATTTACGATTACTAAATATTCTTGAAGGAAAAGAAGGGCAAGATATAAAGTCTTTTGTTGTAAACCTCCTAAAAGATTGTATTCCTGATACCGATATTCAAAATTTGGACGAAGATATACAGAGAGTCCACAGAGACCCTTTCCGGCTCAACTGAGACAGGAAAAATCCACGTAGAGTTCTAGTTAATTTTAGGACCTACTCAATAAAAGAGCAAATGCTGAGCAAGTCTTTAAATGCGGGCTCCCTGACTAGAGATGGATATAATTATAAAATACGCTCAGACATATCCAAGGCAACAGCCAATAGACAGTGGGCCTTAGGTAAATACATGCAGGACCTTAGGGCCGAAGGAGCTATTGTTCAAATGAGATTTCCAGCTCTTTTACGTATAATGTGGCGCAACAAAACCTATAATTACAGAGAACTGAAAGAAGTTGAGCTACTGCTTGATCACATTAAGATAAATAAAGATAAGTAACTTAGAAAATAAATAAATAAATAAATAAAAATCATCCATTCGACTACGGTTCTCACACTGGGCAACTAGGTTTGCTCAATGGTAATGGGGAGGATTCTCCAGGGTGGGGGTAAACACAGGTTTTTCTGTTTTCTTTTTGTGCACAATAGATATGGTTTTGGGTGGGGAGCATCTGGGAGAAAAAGCAAAACAAATATTTGTCCTATATGCAAATTGAACGGCAGACAGGGTAGGAATTATAAGCAGCGGAAAGAATCTCAAATTTAATGGACGAGTTGAGTATAATGACTTGGAACGGGAACGGGTTAAGAACGAGGGGGAGGCGTCAAAAATGTTTTGAATACTTCAAATTGCAGAACTGTGATGTTTTTATACTACAAGAAACGCATCTCTTAAGAGATGAATGGCCTGAAGCTATAAAACAGGAGAAGTGGGTTGGGGATTCTGTATGCACAAATCAAGCATGTAATGTCAAGGGCGTAGCCATCATTATTAAAAAATCACAGTCCTACATGTTGGTTGGACAAGTAGTAGACTCAAGAGGGAGGTGGGCCATAGCTAATATAAAAATTAGGGATACAGCGCTTACGGTGGTGGGATACTATGGCCCTAACGTAGATGATCCTGCTCCACTTCAATCGTTATATACACAGCTAATACTACAGTCTACACCAATTATTTTAGGAGGCGATTTTAATATTTTGTTAGACCCTAAAAAAGATAGGCACCCCCCTGCCAGAATCCTAAATTTACCCAAGATGCGAGAGTGCTTGGCTAGGCTTAAAGAAGACTTGGGCTTAATTGATATTTGGCACTCGAAAGGGGACCAAATAAATAAATTTACTTTTAGAAACTACAAATAAGGACATGCCTCAAGAATATATTTTTTCTTAATAGATAAACTTCTAGGTAATTATGTCAAAAAAGTTCAATATTTGCCTGCACACCTCTCGGACCATTCCCCGGTTCTTCTAAAAGTTAAGCTTGATGCAGCCCAGGGTGAAAGAAGATGGACTATAGGCCGAACACTCTTCTTAGACCAAGAAATAGTTAGTGAGTTGAGTTCTATAACGGAATACTATTTTGAGGAAAATGATGAAAGAGAAGTGTCTAAAACGACAGTCTGGGACGCCTATAAAGCAGTGCTCCGAGGTACATCAGTAGGCATAGCAATGGGTAAAAATAAATTAAAGAAGTTAAAAATATCACGACTTGAAGCGGACATATTAGGGATGCAAGCCTTAATGGATATTACAACTGTGGCAGATGACCAGACTAATTTAAAGACCAAAATAAATAACTTGAAGCAGGAACTGGTCTTAGATTTAGAGGGAAGAATAAGGAAGAAATGGCAAGCTAGTATTCTCTCAAACCATGAATATGGGAAGAACAGCAGTAAATTGCTAGCCTGGAAGCTTAAAACTGATTTAAATAGAAACGAGATAACGGCCATCCGAGAGGGAAAAGGTGGTCAATTAATAGAAGATAAGTCAGGCATTGAAGAGGCTTTTGAACAATTCTTACAGGCACTATATGAGGAAGATTTATCACCGTCTCCAGCAGCAATAGACAAATTATTTAGATAACTCACCTGTAATGAGGTTAGATGCAGACTCATGCAAAAGTTTAAATGCAGACATAACCTTAAAGGAGGTCCTGGATGTAATTACCAATCTTAAAAAAAGTAAAGCTGCAGGGCCTGATTCTAGACCTAGTGAGATTTATGTGACTCTGAAAGACTGCCTTGCACCAAGATTAACTGACCTTTTCAACGCTATTTTTATGGACGGCCTTCCAATTCCCAAATCTTGGAATGAGGCGACAATCAGTCTGATACTAAAACCTGGGAAAGATCCCCTCCTTTGTGAGTCTTATAGACCAATTTCACTGCTTAACACAGATTATAAAATATTTACTCAAGTTTTAGCAAAGAGACTAACAGGCATATGCATCAACAATCGGTAATACATGTCGGTAATAGCGAAAAATAACGAATAGCTATTAAGGACATGCAAACCGGGATGCATCAAAATAATTGCAAAAAATTACCGATTCGGTAAAAATCGCTATTAAATACCGAAAGTACGACAGCGAGAGTAGCAAATACCGAGTTAGCTAATACCGAATCGGTATTAGTGAATCCGGTATTAGCGAATTCGGTAATAGCGAAAACGGTAAATTTACGCGACGCCTCGGAAGCATGCCGATGACATCACAACCAGGAAGTAGGACAGCCACGCTGCATTCAGTGTTCGGAGTAGCACAGAGGAGGAGGCATAGCACAGGAGTTGAGGACCCTGACAGAACCAGTAGCAACCAGGACAAGGCAAGCAGGACAAGATGGAGAAGGAGGCCCCCCAGCAGGGAAAGGATACACCCCGAAAGCGAAATCGCAAGTTTTCTGATAAGGAGCTGGAAATCCTAATAGAGTGTGTGACCAGCAACAATGACCGACTGTTTGGGAAGTTGTCGCTGAAGGTGCCAGAGGCAGAAAAACGAAAGATGTGGCTGCGCATCAAGGACAAGGTAAATGCCTGCGGAGTCACCCACCGCAGCATCGACGACCTAAAAAAAACGCTGGTACGACCTGCGTATGAGGGCCAAGGAGAAGATAGCGCAGAGGGTCAGGGATGCTGCTGGCACAGGAGGGGGCACATCCAATGTGACGCCTAACACAGCCCTGGAGGATCTAGTGGAGTCCACCATAGAACCGGAAGCTGTTGTGGGGGTCACACGTCTGGACACCTCTGGTGCTGCGGAAGGAGGACAAGGTAAGAATCATGGCAGCGTAACAATGCAGCGCGTACTAAGTCCCTGCCCAATCCCCCATGCCAGACCCAGTGCACATGTAGCGTTGCCCTAAACACATACCCTCACCACTGTGTTGCACCATGGGAGTTGTAGTCAATACATGAATGGGTGCATGCCAGAGCCCAGAGATGAATACAGTAGCAAAGGGCCAAATGTCAGTCAGAAAAAGTAATTTATTGTGAGATGCCACAGCTATTGTCACATACTATACCATGATAATACCTATGCACTGTTTCGCACACAGATACATCCCCCATCGATTCTGACGACAGTGCCCGCCTCGTCATCTCAGAGACGCCAGTGTTGTCAGATGCGGAGTGCTCACAGGGAGCTGAAGCCATGTCCTCCCCTTCACCACCACGGCGGACAACACCTCCACCATCCCTGCGGTCCAAGACACCACCACCACCATCCTCGCGGTCCAAGACACCACCACCACCACCACCACCATCCTCGCGGTCCAAGACCCCACCACCACCACCACCAGTGCGGGCCACTCCGCAGAGCCGCAGAGCAGATGTTCCCTCCCTGCCCGTGATGGAGTCGGATCACACCCAAATGTTCCACGCCAGGCTGTCGTCACTCCAACCAGCCAAACTGCAGCACGACAGCGCATCAGGCAGAGGGCTGTGCCCCCGGGTCAGGCTGCTGCAAGACCAGTCGATCTGTCCGAAGGGTACGGAGTTGTGGAGACCCGGATGCTGCGTGTCCAGCGCCTGCAGGGGAGACACATGGGTGCCATGAAACTCTCCATGACCAAACTTTGCAACAAACTAGGCAACATGACTGACGCTGTGCGTGAGCACACCACTGCCGTAGCTGCCGGCAACAATGAAATCAAGCTGTGCCTGCAAGAACTGACACGTGCCGTGGTCGCAGGCCAACGGAGTGAGCGCCTGCGTCACAGGCAGATCATGCTGGCAGTGAATACAACTAACAAGGCCATTAATAAGCTGTGCAACAGCACGGCTGTGCTGTCCCGCAGGTCCGTGTCCCTGCAAGTGGACCTAGGTCATTATTGTGGGGATGTGGCAAAGGCCCTTGAGAGGGTGACCACTGCAGTGGAGCAACTGCAGCCTGGGTCAGCCAGTGTCAGCAGTCTGGGAGCGGAAGAGGGGAGTGAGGCAGCCTCCAGTGTCAGCAGCGTCTCCCTGTCGGAGTCCAGCGGGAGGAGGCGCAGTGGCCGCAATGCAACTGCCACTGACTCCCATCGTGTAGAAGCCGAGGAGTCACAGGACAAGAGACTGGGGGTACGCGGCAAACGGAAGTGAACATGTGGCAAAGTCACACTGTCCTTGGTGACGTAACCATGGCCAGACTAAGGTGCTGCACGCATCACCCGTTCTGAGAAGGGACAATTTTAGTTTGACTTTAACTGCAGCAGCAGCATGTTTGTGTTCCGTATTTCTGCACCAGTCAGGTGTCCATGCCCATTAAACCCTTGCAAAACTGATCCTGTTGTCAAGTCACTCTCTTACCTGTCTCAGAAATGATTCCGTGTGATGTATGTCCGCCTCCTTTGCCCTTCAGCTGTGTTGGGCACATGCGCCTGTCGGTGTTGGGGGGGGGGGGTTGCTGTGCACGTAGTTCATCCTCTCCGTCCACCTCTATGGGTATCCCCCTGGGTGTGGCGATGTTGTGCAGGATGGCACACACAGCAATGATCTAGCAGCAGGTCACTGGGTCGTACTGCAAGGCACCTCCAGTCTTGTGCAGTATTCGGAAGCGGCTCTTGAGGATGCCAAATGTCCGCTCAACCACATTCCTGGTGCTGATGTGTGCTCTGTTGTAGCGCTGCTCTTGCGGTGTAGCTGGGTTGAGATAGGGAGTGAGGAGATATTCACGCAATGCATATGCGCTGTCACCTGCAGGATGGGGAGAGAATGGTAATCAGCATGAATGAAAATATACATGTGGGGATGGAGTGGTTGGAACCGATGGAAGAATCGTGATAAAGCACTTTGCGACACGCCTCCAGTCTCAGCTATTACCCCCTGGAAGCTTCCAGACGCAAGCAGGTGCAGGCAGCATAGGACCTGCACATGGGCTGGTATGGCGTTGGTCCTACGGGTCTCGTGCTGCAGTAATGGTTCCAGGTCTGCTATTAGGCGCATTATCATGGCACGGTTGAGTCTATACATGTCGTACACCTGTTCATCGGTCTGCCCCAGCAAAGTGATGCGCACCCTGAAGATCCTGTCCTGTATCATCCTCCTGCGCTGGGCCTGGGCCTGGGCGTTGATCCTCCTCCTCCTAGCAAGCACGTAGAGGGCAGCCATTTTGGTTGACATGTGGGGTTTCCCAGGGCATTTATGAAGGGCTACTGATTGTCAGCACCTGATGATGGGGTTGGAATTTTTTTTTCTGTCCTTCAGTTAACTTTACCTCCTGATTGTGATTCCCCTTATTTTGCCCATGCTAAATAGCGATTTTAGGGATTTTCGGAATTAGCGACTTTTCATGCATACCATTGCGGTTCGTTAATAGCGATTCGGTATTTCCGAAGTCAGCTTTGGGGTTCGGTAATTCCGATTGTCTGTTTAGTGATTCGGTAATTTACCGCGGGGGGTTTTAGCGATTCTTTATTTTTTTCTGATTTATTGTTTGATGCATAGCATTTTCTGGTTTTGCGTTCGGTATCGGCCTGTTTTACCGATTCGGTGTTTTACCGGGAGGTATTTTCGTTGATGCATCTGCCAGTAAGCTCCCTATCTGACAAGCTTATACACAATGACCAAAAAGGGTTTATTAAAGGAAGACAATTACACGACCTTACACATCAACTGCTTGGAGCCATTGATATAGCCATACAAGAGAAGGTACCCCTAGCAGTTTACACTTTTGACGCTGCAAAAGCTTTTGACCGCGTCAATTGGGTATATCTACAAAAAGTTATTATACACAATAACTTAGGTCAGAATTTTTCACGAGTAATTAAAAATATCTAAAAAAGGTAGAAAGTCAGACAAGAAGTCAAAAGAGCTGCAAGACATTAGGGCTAAAATTCTGAATTCAAGAACTAGTCTAGAAGAATAAAAAGTAGAGTTGATGAATCGAGGAACACAATCAGAACTAGGCGCAAACGGGAAGTATACTCTGACTAATCAAAACTACATATGAAAGATGGAAGTGTCTGTTGTAAGGGTTTATATAGACCTTGGGGTTTTCATGGTTCTACTGTATGTTTGCAAGGACTCCCATTTATCTTGCTTTGATCTGTTCCTGTTGCGGGCACTAAGCCCAGCCGCACAAGTGGGGCTGTGTTTTTATCGGCACAGGTGGGTTAATGCTGGATGATAGGAATTTCGTGGATTCCTGCAGGTTACGGAACTTTCTGTCACATTAATGTGAGGAAAATATGTTTTTTTAGTCAAAGTTTGAGGTTTTCAAAAGTTTCTGGGTAACATAACCTGGTAAGAGCAACGCAAGTCACCCCACCCTGGATTCTCCCATGTGTCCAGTTTTTTTAAATGTGTAGGTTTGCTACGTTTCTCTAGATGGCTATTTTGCATGGTTACGAAAGAAGTATCCCTCAACAGCAGGCCCAAACGTATTCATTTTAAATTCCTCCGCAGACTATATCACAGTCCAGCTTGGTCACACAAAATTGACCCTTCCAGGCCACGCCATTGTTTGAAATGTTCTGCCTCTGATGTAGATTTTGCCCATCTTACATGGACTTGTCCTAAACTACAGACTTATTGGAAACAGGTGCATGCTACATTAGGTGAAATGACTTCACTGACGCTGATCCCCACTCCTGAAATCGCCCTCATGGGATACACGGTCAACTTTCCCAAGAAGGTCCGGAGGTTTGCTGCACTTGAGTTCCTGTTAGCAAAGCGGGAGATAGCGCTGGTATGGGGTAAGGGACCTGCTCCCACCTTACAGGCCTGGCTGCGTAGCCTGGCATATAGTAATGTAAATTGCGAAATTTACGTATCCCTAATGCCGAGCTCCTCCCGCCCTCAAGATATATTCGGCCCGTATGGGGTATATATTGCTGAGAGATGCCGAGATTCCGCCACACAGAGTGAGAGCGTACCAGAGAGGGTGGGGTGATGGGCTACATCGTTGACATGTGATTTCTGTTATTTAATGTGCCCTCAACTCACCCTTTTATTATGTGCACATATCATTGGTTGAAATGGATGATAACTTGGGCAACTACTACATTTCATTTCAAATTGACTTGTTGGTAAATTTTAGATAGGACAAACCAGGGGCTCGGGTGATGCTGTATTCTTTTACTATTTGGTCTACCCTTCCAATTGTGTTGCCTAATATTGTGATTGGCATATTACAGTATATTATTGATATGTGATGAAACGCCTGAGAATGTATCGCACTGATATTGTTTTCTCCTTACTGTATAATAAAACTGAAAACTAAAGTTACAAAAAAAAAAAAAGGTTTCCCTAGGTGGCCCCCAAGTTAGGGCCTAAACTCCACAGCTACCCACTTTGCAAAACACGGGTTAGTTTTGAGTGGAAATGTGATGTATCCATGTTGCATTTTGGGACGTTTTCTATCACAGACACTAGTCCTACCCACACAAATGAGGTACCATTTGTATTGGAAGACTTACGGAAATGCTGGGCAGAAGGAAGGTTGTGGCTCCCCACAGATTTCAGATCTTTCTATTTCAGAAATGTGAGGAAAATGTGTTTTTTAGTCGGGGTTGAGGTTTGCAAGGGGTTCTGGGTTAAACAACAACCTGGTGAGAGCCACACAACTCACCCCATCCTGGATTTCCCCATGTATCTAGTTTTTTTAAATGTGCAAGTTTGTACGCTTTCCCTATGTGCCCCCTGAGTTGGCCCCAAAATCCACAGCTGCCCACTTTGCAAAAAACAGATCAGCTTTTGGTGGAATAATGTGATGTTATCCAGGTTGCGTTTTGGTCAATTTCTTGTCGCAGTCTCTAGACCTACCCACACAAGTGAGGTACCATTTTTATCAGAAGACATGTGGGAACATAGAATAGTAAGATATTTTTTATTACCAATTGTATTTTGCTGCAAATGTAAGTCAGTGTGTAAGAAAGAAGACATTTTGAAAAATAGCCTCTAAATCATGATCTAATATGGGTACCCACAAATTCAGAGATTTACACATAACCACTGCTCCTAAACTCCATATCTTGTGCCCATTTCAGAACTACATAGGTTTCCTTGATATCCATTTTCACTGTAGATATTTCACCACATGATTTGGTCTATACTCTGTACACAGTGAAATACCATTGTACAGTGCAGCTCAGTTGTTGGATCTGGGTACCGTGGGTTCTTAGAGAACCTACAAACCTTATATATCCCCAAACCAGAAGGGTGTAGTGAAATGGTATATTGCTTTTATAAATTGGCCATTGTGACAAAAGGTTACAGATGAAAACGTTTTTCAAATGGCAGTTTTTTCCTACTCACTTTCAGTAGTTCTTTATTTCAACAGTTAGTTTTTGGGGAAACGTTGAGGGGTCTACATATATGACCGTTTGATGAATTTGGAATTTTGCCTACATTTCAGAAATCTATAGCATTTCTGGATCACCCATGGTTTTTACACTGGTTTCTACCACAAACTGGGAGTAGGTTGAGAGCACACAAAATAGGAAAAATGGGCTCCCTCTTTGAAAAATGCCAAAACTGTGGTAAAAAAATTTTTTTTCATTCAGCTCTGCATGTTTCGGAAAGCTGGGAAGATGGTGACTTTAGCACAGCAAACTGTTTGTTGACGCCATTTTGAGAAGAAAAAGAATAAGACACTATTATTCAGAGCACTTTTTTCCCATTTAAAAAAAAAAACTCAAACCGTTGCTATATATTGCCTATTTTATCCATCCCCTCCAGGGGAATCTACAAGCCCTGGGTACTTTTGTCATCCCCAGGAAGATGGAAAAAAGGACAAATATTTGCCGTGAATACCTTATGTAGGAAAAAGTTATGGATCCCTTGGCGCAAACTACCTCAAATAGCCAAAAAAGGGCTCAGCACTGGGGAGAAAAGGCCCAGCAGTTAAAGATAGTGAAACTTCATGCTTCATTAATGCATGGGATGCCCATGTTAAGACTCCACAATCATTAGACACTAAACAGCATGACATTGTTTTTGGGCCCTGGAGCGAATATCCAATGGGTAAAAACATGTTTGACAATCATTTAATCTGACATGCCCATGTTTGTTAAAAAAAACAAGCATTTGTAATGCAATAGGTCTTGCATTTGCGAGAGTTTAAGCTATTAGCATTGTAATTAACAATGCCTTTTATTTATCTTTTAAAAACCAAAACATAAATAAAAGGCATTGTCTTTAACAATGCCAATAGCTCAAACTCGCCTAAATGCGAGACTTGTTGCATTACAGATGCTTGTTTAGTTTACCAGAGACCTCGCAAACGAAAACGCATGCACTGTCTCTGGTAATACCTAAAAAACACATCCTAATGTTCAAAGTTCGTCAGGACCGACAACCACCTCCCAGTCACTTATGCTGAGGGATTGAGATGTTCAAGTAAACAAAAAGAACTTGTGCATAACCTTCTGAACGACACTTTCACTTGGTACACACTGATCCATGCAATTTATTTCATACCTTTAACCCTCGTCTGCAAAGGGAGCAAATGGTGACTCTGCCATTAATCCCAAGTGTGCAACCTATAGTGGTCAATAGGCTTAAATTGCCAGATGGGCCCCTGTAATTTTTGACAAGCATTTAAGGTAAAACATAAGTTAAGTTACGTGGAGCTACAGGGTGAGAAAGAAAAAAAACACCCATTCTTAGAGAAAGAAACAAAGTGGCAATTACACTGAAGCATATTCGTACTGTGCATCTTAATTATCTCTTGCTGCTGAAGTAATGGAGTGGAACAAAGGTGCTGCCAATTCAAACAGAGGCTTGTTTAAAGTACAGTAATTAATGAATAAAAAAGAAAAAAATGGAATAGCAGCGTAGAAGAATGCAAGTTATATGGCTGACTTTGCTGACTTTATTTAACTGCGCGTGATGTGCACATTGACAAAAAGAGCCAACAGTTTTAGATTCAACTAGTTAAACAAGCCGGTGGTCACAGCTGCGCATTAGAGAACACTACTGCTCTACAGCAGTAAGAGAAGCTCATTAAAGAAAATAGTGCGTACAGATTAAAGAAGACGTACTTTGTAACAACCGAAGTAAAAAGGCCAGTCCTCATGGGAGGTTACAAATGAAGACAGGCGGTACTAAGGAGGGACTAACAAGCCTAATAAGGAATCAGAAGCCAGCATTCACGAAGGACAATGACAAATGTGGGCAGAGAGTGGGCGGGGCTTCAAGTACATACTCCAATACATCATGGCTCGCAGAGCATACGCTGCCCAGGCTCGACCTAAAAAACAAAGGTGGAAAAGTGCATCAACAGACTAAATCTACACCCAGCTCAATCCATCTTGCCGGCTTCTCCCCTTTCCCCATCAGTCAGTGGTTTAAGATTCTTTTCACTTATCGTAACCTCTTGTCTGAGACTTTGACCGCGAGGTGGCAGTGCAGGATCAGTGTGGAGCAGGAGGAACGAGTGTGCAGTGAGCGGTCAGGCGAACGAGCAAGCGGCTCGACATCGCTCGCCCGGGGGGTCTGGACCACCCGCAATTCCGTAGACCACAGACCGTGCAGACTGCTAACCAAGGTTCGAATCAAGGTCCGACACTGCAGCTTGCGTTCAAAGGCCCACAGCTGCTGCCTCTCCCCTGCCACGATGTCTGCGCCAGGCAGCCTGCGGCAAGGAGCAAGCAGGCTGCGCTAGGAGCCGGGTGGGGGCGAGTGCAGGGGGCAAGTGCAGGGTGTGGAGCGTGGCCTCCGCTATCGGAGGCTGCAGAGTGTTATGCCCGGGAGCACCACGGAAACTGCCCAGCCAGGTTGGGTGCAGCTGACAGAGGTCAGTGGTGAATACCAAAGGAGGTCAGACACCCCGTCCCAGCACTTTCACCAGGCGCTGCCTTTACCAGAAGTCACCAACAACCACCAACAGTCACCAGAGCTACCAACACCACTGGAGTCACTAAGAATCTTCAAAAGAGACCTAAACAGAATTGCCCTGTGTCCGGCGATTTGCGATTTTCACCTAAAGCCAAGGCCCCACTGTTTTGTCTTGCCCATGCTATCGTAACTATCTTTGAGTACATTTGAATAAGACAGTACCGAGGGAAAGAAGTTCATTTCATCTTATTATTTTTATTAGATTAAAGCAACTTGTCCAAGTTTAATGAGTCTGGAAAATAAGCTACACAACAGGGGACACAGGAGGCTCAGACCACCACACAGTGTACACAGAGCTCAGAGCTGGAGACTTCCCTGGAAAATCCCCTATAAACTAAATTATGTAGTCCACCATAAATTAGAGGATAGACAGGCGAAAAGCCACTTACGGAAAGAGAGACAAATGACAAAAGTTAAAACCAACAGCAGGATGGGCAAGCCAAACAGCACAGGCCTGGCACAGGCACAGGTGCTAGAACTAAGCGATCGACAAGGAACCAAGTGCAGCTTGAGTCCACCCCTTCAGCGCAACCATCACTCTTAAAATCAAGTTCAAACCCTAAATTAAACAGTAAGACAATCTGCAAATACTTCACGACAATAACATCTGGTCAAAAAATACTGGGAACAAGTGAGACCTACAGTAACGTATTAATACACTCAATCCCACATGCTAACAACAAATCGAGCCAGACCCAGTCCCCAAGCGAGGAGCTCGGCACACGAGAAATTGGGCCTCACCCGCCCCAAGGGAATAACAGAGAAATGGTAAAAGACGTAAAAGGACATGGAGACTCAGAAGAGATTGAAATAACAAGACAGACCGAGCACCCAGCAGCACAGGAGGGAAGGTAGGAGCGGGGGCAGGAATTACCTGACTTCCACCTATCCCAGGGAAAAAGGCAAGCGACATCAATGCAAGAACCAATGCTAGACCTCCCAGAAGTCTTGGAAATCTCATCAACATCAGAGCACTTGGACCCAAAGGCATAATGATTGACGAAACGTACCGGGGAAAACTGGATACTCTGGAAATGTCATCAACACTGGAACAACCTAACAGAAATAATCAATTCATACACGTGTAGAACACAACGAACCAACATGCAGAGGATGGTCCTTACCAGCACGATCTGTCCCCATCCCGGGACAGCTACAAAGTCTATCAGTAAACAAAAGCTTTACCTTTAACCAAAGTTCGCTCTTATTGGACGAGGAACAGAGAGAGAACACCTCCCTGGGGGAGCAGAACTTACTCCACACTACACCTTACAAAGGATGCCACAACCAAAACTCCCTGCTATCCTCAATAAACTCTACACTAACAACGGCTGTTAATGCACTTACTTGGCAAGCACAGAAATTAGAGATACAAATGGACACAATACAGGCGCTTGCGATAGCTATGATTAATACTGAAGCTAAAATCGACGCGCTAACTGAAAAACTGTTGCCAGATGTTTGTGCCTTCCAATTGTGAAGAAGCTTAGCCCATTGCCAGAAGTTCTAACATCTATTGTTACAGAACTAAAGCAAAGACAACAGGACATCATAGCTCAGCCAAATCAAAGAACAACTGAAAGTCTGTCAAAAGAAGGCAAACAAAAAGGAATGTATAATTATACGGGCATAGCTAGCTCCCCCAAAGCGATGTAGCAAACTGTAGCAGAAATGAGGGGGGTAAATCACTATGTGGGCAATCTCGATCCAGCTGAATCAATCCTGACGCCTATGAATACACAAGTCAGTAAACAACCCCGACGTCTAGGAACACACAAGTGAGTAAACAGGATCCGAGCAAGGACACACCCCAACTACCTTTGAAATCGGCACTGCTGTCCAGTCAAAACATAGCGATACAAAAGGGGATGATGGACGGAGCATTTGAACAAATCAAAGACTCACCCCCAGTCAACTGATCTGGGTTTAATCCATCACCATTCTTTAGTTCACTCAGCCACCCCAGTTCAGACAAAGCTATATGCAAATCAGTCTGACCCTGTGCCTTGTGGGAACAGTCCAGCCCGAACTGCCAAGCCATGTCTTCCCTGGACCGGAAACAAGCATCCTGGGACCGGTTTCGGATTCATAATCCTCATCAGCCAGGCTATCTTGAATCCAGTGGCCAAGTGAACAAGGGACTCACGTCTGAGCATACCCTGCCACACTTAGGGCGAACAAAGCGATACAAAAGGGGATGATGGACGGAGCATTTGAACAAATCAAAGACTCACCCCCAGTCAACTGATCTGGGTTTAATCCATCACCATTCTTTAGTTCACTCAGCCGCCCCAGTTCAGACAAAGCTATATGCAAATCAGTCTGACCCTGTGCCTTGTGGGAACAGTCCAGCCCGAACTGCCAAGCCATGTCTTCCCTGGACCGGAAACAAGCATCCTGGGACCGGTTTCGGATTCATAATCCTCATCAGCCAGGCTATCTTGAATCCAGTGGCCAAGTGAACAAGGGACTCACGTCTGAGCATACCCTGCCACACTTAGGGCGAACAAAGCGATACAAAAGGGGATGATGGACGGAGCATTTGAACAAATCAAAGACTCACCCCCAGTCAACTGATCTGGGTTTAATCCATCACCATTCTTTAGTTCACTCAGCCACCCCAGTTCAGACAAAGCTATATGCAAATCAGTCTGACCCTGTGCCTTGTGGGAACAGTCCAGCCCGAACTGCCAAGCCATGTCTTCCCTGGACCGGAAACAAGCATCCTGGGACCGGTTTCGGATTCATAATCCTCATCAGCCAGGCTATCTTGAATCCAGTGGCCAAGTGAACAAGGGACTCACGTCTGAGCATACCCTGCCACACTTAGGGCGAACAAAGCGATACAAAAGGGGATGATGGACGGAGCATTTGAACAAATCAAAGACTCACCCCCAGTCAACTGATCTGGGTTTAATCCATCACCATTCTTTAGTTCACTCAGCCACCCCAGTTCAGACAAAGCTATATGCAAATCAGTCTGACCCTGTGCCTTGTGGGAACAGTCCAGCCCGAACTGCCAAGCCATGTCTTCCCTGGACCGGAAACAAGCATCCTGGGACCGGTTTCGGATTCATAATCCTCATCAGCCAGGCTATCTTGAATCCAGTGGCCAAGTGAACAAGGGACTCACGTCTGAGCATACCCTGCCACACTTAGGGCGAACAAAGCGATACAAAAGGGGATGATGGACGGAGAATTTGAACAAATCAAAGACTCACCCCCAGTCAACTGATCTGGGTTTAATCCATCACCATTCTTTAGTTCACTCAGCCACCCCAGTTCAGACAAAGCTATATGCAAATCAGTCTGACCCTGTGCCTTGTGGGAACAGTCCAGCCCGAACTGCCAAGCCATGTCTTCCCTGGACCGGAAACAAGCATCCTGGGACCGGTTTCGGATTCATAATCCTCATCAGCCAGGCTATCTTGAATCCAGTGGCCAAGTGAACAAGGGACTCACGTCTGAGCATACCCTGCCACACTTAGGGCGAACAAAGCGATACAAAAGGGGATGATGGACGGAGCATTTGAACAAATCAAAGACTCACCCCCAGTCAACTGATCTGTGTTTAATCCATCACCATTCTTTAGTTCACTCAGCCACCCCAGTTCAGACAAAGCTATATGCAAATCAGTCTGACCCTGTGCCTTGTGGGAACAGTCCAGCCCGAACTGCCAAGCCATGTCTTCCCTGGACCGGAAACAAGCATCCTGGGACCGGTTTCGGATTCATAATCCTCATCAGCCAGGCTATCTTGAATCCAGTGGCCAAGTGAACAAGGGACTCACGTCTGAGCATACCCTGCCACACTTAGGACGAACAAAGCGATACAAAAGGGGATGATGGACGGAGAATTTGAACAAATCAAAGACTCACCCCCAGTCAACTGATCTGGGTTTAATCCATCACCATTCTTTAGTTCACTCAGCCACCCCAGTTCAGACAAAGCTATATGCAAATCAGTCTGACCCTGTGCCTTGTGGGAACAGTCCAGCCCGAACTGCCAAGCCATGTCTTCCCTGGACCGGAAACAAGCATCCTGGGACCGGTTTCGGATTCATAATCCTCATCAGCCAGGCTATCTTGAATCCAGTGGCCAAGTGAACAAGGGACTCACGTCTGAGCATACCCTGCCACACTTAGGGCGAACAAAGCGATACAAAAGGGGATGATGGACGGAGCATTTGAACAAATCAAAGACTCACCCCCAGTCAACTGATCTGGGTTTAATCCATCACCATTCTTTAGTTCACTCAGCCGCCCCAGTTCAGACAAAGCTATATGCAAATCAGTCTGACCCTGTGCCTTGTGGGAACAGTCCAGCCCGAACTGCCAGGCCATGTCTTCCCTGGACCGGAAACAAGCATCCTGGGACCGGTTTCGGATTCATAATCCTCATCAGCCAGGCTATCTTGAATCCAGTGGCCAAGTGAACAAGGGACTCACGTCTGAGCATACCCTGCCACACTTAGGGCGAACAAAGCGATACAAAAGGGGATGATGGACGGAGCATTTGAACAAATCAAAGACTCACCCCCAGTCAATTGATCTGGGTTTAATCCATCACCATTCTTTAGTTCACTCCGCCACCCCAGTTCAGACAAAGCTATATGCAAATCAGTCTGACCCTGTGCCTTGTGGGAACAGTCCAGCCCGAACTGCCAAGCCATGTCTTCCCTGGACCGGAAACAAGCATCCTGGGACCGGTTTCGGATTCATAATCCTCATCAGCCAGGCTATCTTGAATCCAGTGGCCAAGTGAACAAGGGACTCACGTCTGAGCATACCCTGCCACACTTAGGGCGAACAAAGCGAGTTTGTTCCAGTGCTGATGAGAGGTGTTACCTCGAAACCGGGCCGGTCCTCGGATGCTTGTTTCCGTTCTGGGAAGGACATGGCTTTTGTAGTTCGGACTGGACTGTTCCCATGGGGCACAGGGTCAGCGCTGATTTGCATATCGCCATTGCCATTGTCTAACCCAGGGTGGTGTGGAGTGGAAAAACGATGGATTTGGGCCCAGATCTTTTGACTGGGGTGAATGTGTGACATTGATCCACATTCTGTCCATCACTGTTGTGTTTGCAATTACCGGTCCAGTCAAAACATAGCCACTATCGAGGAATCCATAACAGGCAAGACTCTACACAGCAATGCCGATGGGGCTACCAGCTTGGAGTACACCTCAGTTCCTGGTAAAACCCTCTCCAGAAGGGCTAATAAACGCTTGAAACGCTTGACAAAGCACGCAAAAAACAAAAAACAACAAAACAGGGCAAAGGAACTACTGGAGAAGTGTGGCTTACTGGTTAGAGGAGGCAGACCTGGAAGCAGAGGTCAGCCCGGGACCAAGGTTCAATTCCCGGCTCGGCGGGGTCTTGAGTCCTAAAATGTCCATGGACTTGACAATTCTCGCTCCGGTGCCTACTCGATTCACGGGTTCACACTCTGCGACTCTGGGCAATAGCTTGCTTAATCTCCACAACGGCCCCTCGCGGCGGGATGCCTGGCTTTCACCTTGCGGATACCCTGCCGGGGTTATCTCACAGGGGAATACCATTACGGGTTCCCTAAGCAAGCGCTTAGAAACCGCTTGGTGATTTGCGCTATATAAATTCCTGTACATTTACATTTACATTTACTGTCAGGCTCGAGAGAAACCTACAACACTCAGCGCCAAAAAACAAGCGCCAAAAAGGCTCTAACTAAAAAAAACAGGTTCACAGAAATTTTTCCCGATTTTTCTAAAGGAAAGCCAGACAAAAAATAAACTTGAACCCAAACTAATTACAACCTCGATTATCGAAGAAAGTCCAGTACTACTCATAACTCCAACCTCCGAGAAAACAACGGTTTCCTCGATCATCGAGGAACATCCAGCACTACTCATAAATCCAACCTCAGAGAAAAGAACGGTCAACACCATAGATGAACCACTACAGCAAGAAATAAAAATGACTTCACAAAATATTACCCCAGACATCCACCCTGAAGTGCAGCACCAGGAAAACCACCGCGAAATTTGGCAGAAGGCTCCAGAGGTGGGAACAACAGCAATGATATTAATGAACAACTTTGAGCCTTGGGGCCTACAGGATGCTAACAACGACTCGGAAGCAATAGCAATACCTACAAAATGCTGGGCATCACATCCTGCAACCACTAGCCAAATGCCCCAAGAGCTTAGGAACGCGGTGAATACCACCATAATATTTACACCAGAATACACTTCACGGGGAATCTCAGACATCTTAAATAGGTCAAACATCTTACAAATCCTAAATCATATCCCAGAGTTCTCCTCTATCGTAACAGAAGATCTAATGCAAGTCCAATTTAAAACGCTAGACAACAACCCATCAAGAGAATCAACCATATTAAAATGGAACAACGGTTCCATCCCGCAAAGAATTATGAAAGAGAGAGATCGATTTGCAAACTGGGGTATTAATGTCCATATGCCTAAAGAAGAGAAATACCCATTTATGTTAAAAAGTGGATTTCACCCTAAATCAGTACAGATTCCACAGAAGTCCATTTTAAAAGGGATAAATTATGTCGCTCAAACCACTACATTTCTAAACTTAAGAATTCACGTCTCACCTAATTCCAGTCAAATAAGGCGAACGTGTTCCTAGCACACACGGAAAGGGCCAATTTAACAACAAATCGAGCAGATCCCTGAAAGTAATTTCCTGGAACGTTTTTGGGCTAAAAACTACACTTAATAACAAGGAAGCATTCAAATTTTTACAGTCGGGGGGACCTATTATGTCTTCAAGAAACCTGGCTACTTGGCCCAGAGGTGATACCTGGCTTCATGGAATTTCAGCAGCCAGCAAAAAAATACAATATATTCGGAAGACCTTCATGGGGCTTATCGATATACACGTGCATCAGCAGTAACATAAAAATAAAACTCCTACCTAAAACGGACATGGCTCAAGCAGTTCTATTGCAAGGCATGAAAATAAATGGAGGTCCAATAAAGATTGTACTCTTGAACATCTACTTTAACAGTAAAAAATGTCCGAGACATATCGATATGAGGTCACTAGTGGAAACGCTTGAAGATCTACTAAGTACCCAGCCAAACTGTGGGATCATAATGGCTGGGGATTTTAACACCCAAAACCTCGGAGCGGGACCAGATGAAGCACTGCCCACGGACAAAGCAGGAATGGTAATGAATTCATTCTTAAACATGTATAGACTACAATCAACACAAAGGAATCAGCAGCCGGTAACATCCACGAATAACGACCCGCAGAGGATGACCAAATTAACAATCGATTATATCTTTGTGTGGAATCTCTTGTTTGGACAGGTGGCGGAATTTCAAAAACCTTCTATCCAGAGCAGCGATCACCTCCCTCTGGCCATAGCTATCACTTTACAAGCGAGTTGGCTCCAGCCCATTGTTCTTGCGGGCAATACAAATGGGGAAGAAATCCATGTTTTGCCGAGGAGACTAAAGTGGAACAAAGTAGATACATCAGTCCTAAACAGGTGGAAAAGCGATTGGCCGAAAACAGCGGATGAATTTACAACTTGCAATATCCCTGAGAACTGGATCAAACTGAACACTAAGGTATACGATCTCTTAATAGGCAAACAAAGAAGGCATCCCCCAACATTTAGAGAAAGGCACTGTTGCCAACTCCAACCGCGGTGTAAAAAAGTGGAACAAAGCAAGAGGCTACTTAGAACCGCCTTACGCAACCACAAGCAAGAGGGAAATAACAAAACACATCAAATCCTACTTTCAGCAAGGAAAACACACAGAAAAAAATTCTGGGATCACAAAAGAAAACAATAAGATTCCAAATGGCTGCACGTCTTCACTCTGCTGACTCCAAGCAAACAGGTGGAATTCTGGACGTACATTAACAGGCTCTCAGGGCATGGCCATGATCAACGCAACGTGGTCGACAGTGACAAATGGATAAGCCATGTAACCTCACTATACTATGGAACCTCTAACCTGCCATCAACGGGCACGCAAAGGCCCTTCACCAGCATGGGTCGGTCCGACACGCCTCCCGTAGATACACCCAGACCACTCGTGGAAGGGAAACTGACAACCATTGAAGAAACATCTGAAGAATTGGTCATGGGGGATCGTGTGATGACAATTTAAAAAAAAAAATAGAAAAGATGGGGCTCCTGGTCCAAATGCCCTACCAGGCCATCTTTTCAAAGAAGATTGCGACTTCTGGGGAACCATACTCACGCCACTTTATCAGTACTGTATGACAAATTCAACAGTCCCTGAGACTTGGAAAGGCTCCCTGTTTCAACCCATCCACAAAAAGGGAGACAATGGGGACCCTGCCAATTATAGGCTTATTGCCTTGCTGGACATCGAGGCAAAAGGATACGCCCGCCTCCTCCGGCAAGACCTACAGGATTGGGCTGATAAAAATGAAATTCTCCCTGTGTACCAAACCGGCTTCAGGCCAGGAGCATCTACAACAGACAACATTCTAGCTCTGGCCTACTTAATAAATCAGGCCGGGCAGAAAAACTCGCCTCCTGTCTTTGCATGTTTTGTGGATTACTCTGCTGCCTGTGACGGGGTCAATCCGAGTCTGCTATGGCGGAAATTGCAAGACTGGGGGATACCAGCAAACCTGTTGCAAGCCATAATCAGTCTCTATACAGGAATTTGGGTTGGGGGAAAAACTGCGGCAAATTCAGCCACTAAAAGGATTCCAACATAGAAAGGGTTAAAGCAAGGCTGCAAACTGGCTCCTCTGCTTTTTAATCTCTACTTGGCAGACCTCGGAAAAATTATATCTAATGCCAACCTTTTACCCCCCAAAATTGGCCTAAATAGATTATGTTTAATGCAGTACGCAGACAATATAGATTTACTGGACCACACAAAAATAGGTATGTGAAGACTACTAGATGCACTAAACATTTACAACAACCACAAGGAACTCAGAGCGAAAGCAGGGAAAACAAAGGTAGTGATATTTGGGAAATACACCAACAAACTCAGACAACAGTGCAGACTGTGTAATTTAAAAATAGTAACAGCGACCAAATATAACTACCTGGGGGTGTGGCTGATGCCCAACGGAAACCCACAGCACACATTGCCTCAGTTGAAACAAAAGTCAAATCAGTAACGTTCGCTCTGTGCAAACTGTACGCCAAGCTAAGCAGCCCGACGACCAAAGCGATGAGAAAGGTCATAAATGCCAAACTCCTCCCGGCAATCACATATGGTCATATAGCATTCCCAGAGACTTGTTATTAACACTATGGAACATGCCAATTGTCACGCATTTAAACAAATCTTTCAGATTCCCGCCCACGCTCGCAACACTCTGGTGCGACTGGAATTTGGGCTGAATAAACAGAGTTATGAGCACTGGGCCTCAATGGTGCAGTTCTATCAAGGGGTTTGCGCAGCGCCCTGTACACAATGAAGTCAATTTTAAAGATAATTTTTATTAGAGGGATCAACCCGTGGCGTGATGGCCTGCACACCGCCTGCAGTGAACTGAACCTCGACATGTCCAAACTGCAGGATCTTACTCACCAGCCTGGCATCCTAAAGTCCATACTGAAAAAACAGGTCAGATTACTATCAAAGGAAGGGGACTTGAAGGACCTGAACTCTTCCAGCAGCAACATTGGGATACTTGCAAGTTCCTATGAAGCTCCCACCTACGACAACCATACCACAATATATCATTAAACAAGGCGATTTTAAAACAAATTTTTATGGTGAGACTAATGGCCTTGCCGATTAAAGACAGTAACAGGTGCTGGAAAACCTTGGGAGCAATAACAACTTGCAGACTTTGTCACCAATATGAAGAATCCTTGGCCCATCTGGTTTGCACATGCCATTGTTTGTTGCAAGTACGATGCACTTTATTAAAGCCCTTGTTTCTAAAACAAGGGGTGCAAACCTGTACTGAAGCCATGAAACTGCTTTCCAATCTGGAGACTCCAATGGAATTGGCAAGGTTTGCTAAGTTTGCACAGAAGGCCAAAGAACTTTTAGGTAAAACAAGCACAACGCACCTTTCAACTGAAATGATTAGGACTGGAGAACTCATGCTTTATTTAGGATTGTACATCTCTTACTTCATTGAAATGAAATCGCCTATGTATTTTAAGCACTCAGCCTACTTATGCCACCATCGGACCCATGTATTTCATAACATCATTGAAACTCTTAATTTGAAACTTGGTTTGCACATCCCAAAGATAATTTTGAATGTATTTATAACTCTGTGAACTCAGCCCTCCCCTGCATGACTTGCAAAGTCTGCACATAAGGGGAAGGATCCTACAGTATTGAATTGATTTATTGTTTTATACAAGCACCTACTGATTTTATCTGTTTTTAATGCCCCGTCCGTAAAAATTATCTTTGTTAGTTTTAGTAGGATACAATATATCAAAACTTGCTTGGTACAAATTCATTGAAACGAAGTATGTGAGATTTTATTTGAATCTTTTGTAACAATTTTTATTAATTGACACAATAAACATTTGACTTGACTTTCCCCATCTCAAATGGGAATTCTCTCCACTTTCGCATTGAGTTTCTTCTCTTCCTCAGTATGTATTTCATTTATATAGCACTAGCTAGACCCGTGGGTATCAGAGCACTTTACATACACAAAGGAAAATAAAAAATTGTATCACATCGCAGGATATGAGGATGCATAAAGAAAGAAGTAAAGACATAATACTTATGTATACAGTGCAGGGGAGAAAAACGCAGGTGGGTGTAACAGTCAGATAACCACCATCCTTGAAGGTCAAAGTGAAAGGGGAGTCCATTAGGTTATTGATGCTTGCGTTGGTTGACTTGGTCGGTAAAGTATTGGTTGAGGAGCAGGAGTTTCAGGTCCTTTTTGAAGCAAGAGAAGGAGGGGTTGCATCTGAGGTCAATAGGGAGCGCGTTGCACATCCTGGGAACGTTACCAGAGAAGGATCGGCATTGGGTCGTTTTCCTTTTCAGTTTTGTGGGATGAGAAGAAGTGAGTTGGTGCTTCTCAGAGATCAGGATTTTCCTGCTTATACCAGTTTGCTGTTTAGGTAGTTGGGCGATTGGGCATGAAGGGCCTTGTGTGTGATGCAGGCCAGTTTGTAAATACATCTACCTTCCATGGGAAGCCAGCTGAGTGAGTTGAGGGTAGGATCCTGTGGGATTCAATTAGCAGAAAATGGCAGTAAAATTACGAACAGGGGCCCCCCAAGATATGTCTTGCCACGGCCCCCATAAATCCTTCAAACAGCACTAGTTTTATCCCATGAGGCTGCATTTCCTTTTGGGTAGATCTATGCTTTGCCAGACCTGAAAGTATTACATTGTTTGAACACAAGCAGACCACCCAAAGACATGGCTTGATAACCCATCTGAGATTATTTGCAGGAATGCTATGCTTTTTCTCTGGGTCCTTGGTGAGTGATTACTGATGGGTTCTGTGGTGTACCACTGGTGTCCCAGAATGCTACGTTCTCCATTTACTTACTTTGCACTCTTGACTCCCTAATGTTAGTTGAGTCAGGTATTTGTGGATATGGCCAGGAGGTGCTAGTGTATGCAAATGAGAAGCTATTAGACACTAATATATACACTCAATTTCCATTCAATGCTAAATCTTGATTTGCCTCTAATAAATGCAAGGCAGTTAAAATAGCAGTACAAACCAAATACTAGAGGTTTATGCACCTTCTGGGGGTAAGATAAAAGCCCGAATATTATTATATTGCTGATGTCTTATGGTGCTCTACTAATATAATGAAGGGGCCTAATGTTAATCAATGGGAAAGGATTTTGGTGTACTCTGTAGACTTTGGCTTCCTCTGGTTACTTTAGTCTTTGTTTACAAACAGGCAGTCAGTCTGTCAGCGGTTCCAGACAGTGCAACAGTGTTTCAACTTGGGTATGGTACATATCTGCCCATACTTTTCAGTGACTCAGGGTGCAAGGCTTAACACGTATTGGGCTTCAGCCACAGTGGCTGATTTTACACCACCACCAAATACAGAAACACAAAAAACACCACCTGGACGTGAGTAGGGATACCACCAAGTACTATATTGTTGTGCCAGGGGGGTCTGAGTCTCTGTCTAATTAGTGGGGTGACAAGGATCCAGGAGTTAGTATCCCCATCAGAATACACTAAGTGAGGGTTAGTGGGGGTCAAGTAATGAGCTCTAACATGAAAGTATGAGGGATAGGAAAGTAATGGCACCAGCCAGCACTCAACAATAGGTCCTTTGGAGGTGCTAAACTTCAGGGGTGTATATCTCAAAACTGCTAAATCATAGTCATGAGTTTCAGTTGGCACAAAGAGATACGGGACCCAGAAAACCCATTGACTATAGACCTACCTATAGACTGGGGAACTGGCACATCGGAACAAGGTTCCAGGGTTCAACCATACTTTCAAATAATGATGTCTTCAAGACTTTAAGGGTTATAGAAGGGTTATAGAAGCACAGCTAGAACTACGTCTTTGGTCTGTTCTGACTAGCCAAGCCATTGGGTCCAGGTGGCTCATTGAAATGCTCACTTCCTTCAGGTGGCCTCTATGTAGGCATCAGTGAGCTGTGTTTTGCCGTTTGTCTTCCTTCTCAGGGGGATAATCCTTTCCTCGCCCCAGGCAGTAAATATTTCTTTATTGCAGCACATATTACAGCAACAAGGCTTCTCCAGGATCTGGGTCTTTATCTCACTTGGGAGGAGCAACACGCAGCAGGGTCCTGGTCCTAGGAAACATTTCTCGGGGATTGTACATTGAGTCTCCTTGACTCCTTGTCAATTACTGTGTGGGTGAGTCCCATGTTATCCTACTTTCTAGCAGTGATGGGAAACCAGAGGCAACCAAAGCAAAAGCCTTTTCAAAAGAACATTTGGATGGATTGCATCTTGCCAGGTTTTTTCAGAAAAGGGAGTGGAGAGAAAGATACAGTGAGAAATTGGGGGAATTAGTTGAGGGTGGCGACTTCCCACCTAAAATAATAACCACATTCATTGTTACGGTGACCCACGAAAGTCACTAAATCAACCTGAGCTCAACCCCCTCAACCCCCTGGCAGGTATGGCACAGAGCAGACAGGCATAACTTAGAGGCAATATGTAAATTGTTTATGAAGTACTCACACAGTAATAAAGTTTAAAAAAAATGTTTGTATTGCTTTTCGATTAAATGCACATAACAGAACAATTATCATTAAGGGCTCACTTATCTATGCCATATAATGTTATACTATCTCACAACAAAAGGAACCAATATTGCTTATCACGGTATACCACAGTGACTTTACATTTAACCGGGGGGGTCTCCTGACGCGCGAGTATGTACTCCGTAATCGGTGCCCAGTAGTCCTTTGGTCTGGAGGCACGTGGCAGTTCCTCTGCATATGTTTTCAGTTGGTCCCTACAGTATGCAATGCCCCTGTACCAACTCTCCAGCTTAGGATAGGCTTGTTGGCTCTAGTGTTTTGCAACCCCACTCTTAGCTAGAAGCAGACTAACCACCACAAGCTTATGACAAGCCGGCTTTAATGCTTTCACATGCCCAAGTAGACATATGTCGGGGGTACATTGTACAGTTTTCAGATACCACCTTGATAAGGATGTGTGTTATTTGTTCCCATTATTGAAGTATCCGGGGGCATCCCCCAAGCTAGATGTCAAAAATCCGCACCTGGGGAGCCACATCTACTGCAATTAGTATATGATAGTATGTTTGGTGGAGGAACTTAAAGTGAATAATGCGCAAATTCCAATTTAGGGTAAGCTCCCCTGTTTGTGTGCAGCAGAATGTCCATTCCGCTTGTGTGAGAGGTGTTTCTAGGACCTCATTCCACTTGTCCCTGGGGAAGTCAATGGGCTGGCCTTCCCCCGCGGCATGGTAGGTCGTGTTGCAGAACAACCTCAGCACGTCCCGCGTTCCAGCCACGCAGCGCCTCCTGCTGCACAGGATCCACCTGCGGTGGTCTCTGTTAGCTGCTTGCTAGAACTCACTTCTCTTCAGCATTGAATTACCTCCATTGGAGGGCATCTCATGTTTCAGTCCGCAGTCTCAATGGCCTCGGTAGGCCTGGCCCCGTCCCTTGGTAGCTTGGAGCGTTTTGGCCCAGATGGCCTCAGGCCTTCAATGCCGGATCAGTGGCAGTCGCCATTTTGTGTGTGTATTCCATGGCGCAGGTCTGGCAATGACTCGCGACTCACCATCCGTACGCCAAGGCAGTACCTCTCCGCCGAGCTCCCCCGGGTCTCGGTCCTTTACTTTATCAGGATCACTGCTTTTTTTCTGGGCCGCTGGTCCCGCTGTGAAGGATTCTGGGCAGATAGAGCTCCTCGTCCGCAGAGCTGCACTAATCTGTGGCCATCTTACATCGGGCTCTCTCACACAGTAATAAAGTTAAAACAAAACACAAGAAAAATCACAAATTAAAAAAAGTAATTTTCATAAAAAAAGTTTTTTTTATTAATTAAAAAGACAGAAATCCAATCAGTAGAACTGGAGTTATGAGTTTAAAGAAGTTACGAAAGCTTAAGGCCCAAGATAGCACCAAAAATCATTAAGCTGCAACCACAGTCATCTGGTTGAGCTTGACTGAGAGAAGGGTAAGTAAGGTTTAAGGCTAACCATGATGAGGTGCGTGTCGGATATGTGGTACTGAAAATTCTGGACCCGTGCCATAGACATCGTCGAATCATGACGATTTTGGTATCAGCGGACCGAGAATGACGAATACACTATGTACAAGCATTTTCGTCCCATTCGAGTGGCGAGATCACCCTGAAATCAGGAATCTCTTCCTGAACCCTCGGGTTCCATTTTGTATACGGCAGCCATTTTGTGGTTGCCCTCACATAGGCCGATGACTAAGGCCAAAAACGAGTCTGAAGGACATGTACACCTTTGCTGACTTCCCTGTGACCTGGGCAAGTTGACTTCACTGCCTAAAGCCAAACCTGTTCGGTCAGTTCCTTTCCCAGTGGCCGATCAAGATTAGATCAAGGCACGGCATACCATAAACCCTTCATCGCACACAAACCACGCCTAATCTTACACACACCTGTCTCTGTTTCTTAATTTATGACTTGCTTTACGAGGAGGAGGTGCCCGGTTTTATTAGGGGTCCGTCCGATATCTGATGGAAATGTTGGGCCTTGCCGGGAAATTGATTGTGGGCTGGACAAACTGAAAATGGGCTTGTCATCATGAATCTGCTTTTTCTTTGTCATCAAAATATGTGAATGGTCAACTGTAAAATAAGGAATGTTTGCCTAAAGCATAATATTTTGTATAAAAAGGGATGGCTGGCTTTGTAAGTTGAGCAGTCTCCTGAGAATATACACCGTGTTGTACTTCTAGGATACCTGTTACGGCTGCAGCCAATAAACTCGATCTTTGACTTCACCTAGAAGACTCTGTGTTTCTGTAGTCTGAAACAGGAAGGACTCGAAGTCTAAGGGTGTGTTCCCTGGCACCACTGGGTTCTTAAAAACCCAGTACTTCAGTTGGCGCCCAACGTGGGGCGATATCAGCGGTACCGGTCCAAGCCAGAGGTTCGTGAGGAGCTTCGTGTGAAAATTCTGGAGGAAGGCCACCACTTCATCGACCCCTGCATGTCGACGTGGTCCGAAAGTCTTTGCTGCGAGGTTCCCTGCTTCCCGACGGCTACGAAGGACTGCTGCCCTGACTATCGCCCTGTTTTGGACCCTTGATGATTGGTAGAGCGAAACGTTAGACAAGTCTTCTGGTGACATCATCGATACCTCAGTTAAGTATAAGTGGAGCGTCTCCCAGTCCTTAGTTTGGTTCTTAGTTTGGGTATCCCCTTGGAATCTTTGATTTGGAACTTGCAAGTGCCAAAGCCGAGGGACTCGTGTATTCACGAGACTATCGTATTCGATAATCCTTTGAAGTTTGAAGCTAGACTTTTAGAGCGAAGATGCCTGGTCTTAGCAGACTTGGAAATTTGTTTTGTCTTGGTTATAATACGGATTCCCGATTAGAGGACTCGTGTCCGGTTCCTCCGATTGGAACTCCAACCTATGAGCTCTATGTGAAACATGGCGTAGGCCCAATCACATGTAATGAAGTATGGATCCGATACACCAGAAAGGATGGTGTTTTAAAATGGCCCCAATATGGTAGTTTTGACACAGAGATATTAGATAATCTAGAGGTTAGACTCTTTAAGAAGAAAGCCCGGCCGGCGATGTTTGACTCTTTCCGCCTATGGCGAAAGGAAGCCAAACAGAAAGAAATTAAATTAGCAAAGAAAAATAAAAGGGAAAAGGGTATCTCGATAATGCAAGCTGCTATGCAGTATAAAGATAACGAAGAAGAGCAAGCGAGTGAGCAGTTGCACAGGCAACGTAAAATGGTTATCGATAAATGTTACCCAGTTTTGCCGCCTCTTCAGCAAGATGCAGCAAAAGAACTTGAGAAAGATCCTTTAATGTCTCACTTATTAAGTTCGCCACCCCCCTATGCGCAGAGTGCTACTGCACCTCCGCAACCTTTAGTTGTGCAACCCCCAATTGTTGTGCCTCAAGTTCTTCCACAGCCGCCAGCTCCTCTTCAGTTGGCTCCTACTCCTATGGCGCAGCCTCCTCAAGGGCTGCCGACTTTGCTACCTGCTCTACCTGCACTTCTTACGACTTTACCTATTGCATCGACTACCTCTTCTGTTATTCCTCCTGATACTGCCTCTGGGTCTGCATCTGCATCTGCTTTGCCTCACTCTGTTTTTCCTCCTGTTCTTTCGTCAACTTCTCATTCTGTTTGACAGAGAATGACTGACACTGTTGCTAGTCTTCTGTATCCTCTTTTTGGGGCAACAAGTATAACCCCTGTTTCAACGAGCAAACAACTGCGTAGTCAACTGCCCGACTCTAGAGAGCGGGAAACATTGAATTATTTGGCACACAAATGGGTTACTGACCTTACGAGATATGAGCTAGATTCTGTTATGGATGTCTTCCATCAGTGGGAAGAGCCGAAACAGAGATACGTTTTCGAGACAATGTGTGTTTTTCTTTGTGAGGAATTGGAGGAAAATGATTTAGAATGCAATCCACCTGAGCTGTGGCGTGTACGGTACGAGTTTGCAAAAGGCACAATTGTGGGTTCCGATGTTGAAAAAGCAGTTGCGACATTGTCGTCGTTTAGGAGTGAGGGTGTTTCCCGGTCATTATTTGAGCATGATTCCTCCGTTAAAAGGAAAGCGAGACAATACCCCATGAGAGAGGTCCCTCCAGTATGGAAGGAAGCAACTCAGGCTGATGTTGCTAATAATATTGATGCTGTTCCAGCACACTTTCAGCGTGTTTGGGTACATGTTCCTTGGAAGCGAGCTGAAGTATTGGCCCTTAAACAGACTTTACCTGACCCCCGTAAAAATCCTGCAGGGTATTACAAGGAATTATCACAGACTGCAGGCTCATGTATTATGAATTTAGCCGACATAGACATGTTGTTCGGGAATGTTGTTCCACAGCCTTTATGGGGTTTGATTCATCATACAGATCGCGCGCAAGAGTTAGGCGACACATGGGCTAATATTGGCGCTGCGAATGACAGACAGGTTGGTGGTGCTAAACCTGAACCGTTGGTAGCAGATCTCCCCGATAAGATCGTTACTTACATGAAGACTTTAATGCCTGCTATGCGAGTGAATTGGGACAAATTGTCTGCATGTAAGCAGAAGAAAGATGAGACAGTGTCTGATTTCTTCACCAGGTTTGAAGAGACGCTTATCGACCACAGTGGTCAAGATATGAGTACAGAAGGTGGTCAACGGTTGTTCGTCGACAAGTTTGTGCACAATTTGCTTCCTGAGTTGTGTAAGAAATTAAAAGATTCAGAAAGTTCTTGGGCCGTTTCCTCTTCAGCACAGATATTGGCTACTGCCCAGTACTACGAAAATAGGGATAAAGATGAGAAGGATAGAGCAGACAAGAAAACGAAAGAGTTAAAAACAAAGGTTCTTTTACAGCAGGCGTACCCGCCTTGTGGGGTCAGAACAACTATCAGCAGCCTCAGCAGTTTCAGAGAAACACGCAAAGGACCGAATATCCTCAACAACGTTTTCCTGTAGGCCCTAATCAGTGTGCATATTGTAAAGAGGAGGGCCATTTTAAAAGTAGCTGCCCTGCTTTATTACAGCGTATGAATGGTGTTTCTAGCGCACGAGGTCGAGGTACTCCACAAGCGCATAGAGGTAGAGGACGTGGAAATTTCCTACAGAACGGGCGTTCTTTTCCACCACAGAACTCAATGAATAGTTTTGATCAGCAGAATAACGCGTCTGGTAGGACGGCTCAGTACTATGCTGATGACTACTATGCAGAAGATGAGAATATGGAAGGTAATGATTGCTAGGACAGCCATAGACAAAGTGAGGGAGTTGTTTCAGTTCCAGTAGATCAGAGTGGACCTTATGTGGAGGTGATTACATCAGGTGTGTCAGAGCCTTTTCTGTTGGATACTGGTGCTATAAAGAGTTCCATTATGCACTCTAAACTCCCTGGCGCACCTTTGTTTGGCGAAACGAATGTTTCAGTAGGTTTTTCTGGCGCCCGGTTAGAAACCCGATTTCTAGTCCTATGTTCCTTTCTGTTGGACCTTGTGAATTCGAAGCACCCCTTATTCTGACGACAGGTTGTGGTGAGAACTTGTTGGGATTAGATCTGTTGAAAATATTGTATGCGACTTTGTATTGTTCTCCTTCAGGAGTGCAGCTTACACTAGGTAGGAAAGTAGTCTCCCCAATATATTTATCGAGGGATAAAATTCCAACAGAATTGTCGTTTCTTCCGGATATTCTTTGGGCTACTGGTCCTAATGATGTGGGTCTTTTGGAAATACAGCCATATGTTGTGACATTGAAAGCGAATGTTAAAATGCCACGCATTCCACAATACAAGATCTCTAATGAAGGTGAAAAAGCGTTGCTAGCGATCATTTATGATTTGATTGAAAAAGATGTAATTGAAGAGGCAAGAGGCAATGTTTGCAATAGTCTTGTTCTGCCTGTTTTAAAGCGTACTGACCCTTCTCAGCCACCCGTGTTCAGATTTGTAATTGATCTTAAAGAAGTGAACAAAATCGTTGTGCCACAATTTCCAGTTGTTCCTGACATCACTGCACTATTGACTATGATTCCAGCTTCCGCGACTTGGTTCTCGGTGATTGACTTGAAGAATGCCTTCTTCAGCATCCCGATTGCCGAAGAAAGTAGGTGTATTTTCGGCTTCAGTTTAGGAGGTCGAAGCTTCCGCTTCAAACGCGCTCCCCAGGGCTACTGTGAAAGCCCATCAATATATAGTCAAGCTTTAAAAACACAGCTTGATACGATTGTTTTACCTGATAGCGCTACACTTATTCAGTACGTTGATGATTTGCTTGTTGCTGCAGATACTGAGGAGATCTGCAAAGAAGCCACATTGTCATTGTTGCGTCATTTGTCTGAGTTACACCACAAAGTGTCTCTTTCAAAATTGCAATATTGTCGACAAGAAGTGACCTACTTAGGTCATCTCTTATCGAAGGAGGGAAGGAAACTGACCCCAGAAAGAATTCAGGCAATTGCAAAATTAAGTGTGCCAAGGACACAGAGAGAAGTACGCGCTTTCTTGGGCATTACATCCTATTGCAGACAATGGATACCAAATTTTTCTCTGCTGGCCAAACCTTTGGTAGCATTGACTTGTAAAGATACACCGAATCCCCTTCCATGGTCTGAAGATTGTCAGAAAAGTTTTTCCGAATTGCGTGATGCATTGTGTTCGGCTCCTGTGTTGGGTACCCCCGACTACAGTAAGCCTTTTACACTGTATGTCCATGAGAAGGAAGGTTGTGCATTGTCAGTGTTGACACAGTCTTTTGGGGACAAGCAACGTCCATGTGCGTATTTTTCGTCGACTTTGGATCCGGTAGCTAGAGCGTTGCAGAGTTGTTTGAGAGCCACAGCGGCAGCAGCTGTTTCTATCCGGCAGTCTGCTGGGTTAGTGATGAATAATATGTTAATTGTAATGGTTCCACATGCAGTGGACATTTTGTTAAACAGGACCAAGACACAGCACTTAACTAGTGCTCGATTGTCAGGTTACGAGTTGACACTTTTAGCGAGTCATGTGCACATAAAAAGATGCAACACGTTGAATCCAGCTACGTTGTTGCCGATTGTAGCAGAAACAGATGTTTCTGAACAGCATGATTGTTTTCTTAAAACAGAGGAAGAAACGAAAGGGAGAGTAGATCTTAGGGACACTCCTCTTGTGAAGTGTGATGGTACCTTATGGGTGGATGGTTCATGCTTCAAGCTTCCGAATGGTGATACGACTGCAGCATATGCTGTTACGACTTTGCATACGATTGTTGAAGCTGCACGTATCCCATATAATTCAGCTCAAGCAGCAGAGTTGATTGCACTTACAAGAGCGTGTGTGTTGTCAAAAGGAATGAAAGTGACTATATATACTGACAGCCAGTATGCATTTGGTGTGGCCCATAGTTTTGGACGATTGTGGAAAGAACGTGGGTTCCTGACTTCGCATGGAGCTAAGATACAGCATGGTCAGTTGGTGAATGAGCTTCTTGAGTCACTGACTTTGCCCTTACAAGTTGCGATTGTGAAATGCAGTGCACACAAGAAGGTTACTGATGATGTTGGTCGCGGCAATGCATTTGCTGATGAAATTGCAAAAGTAACAGCAAGGGATGTGATGAGTCGAATGTATGTTACAGGCCCTGCAAGATGGATTGGTGCCGTGGGAATGTGTGAAGACACGATAGAGAGTGTGAAGTCTATTCAAGCTGAAGCTACAGAGAAAGAATTGAGTGTGTGGAGAGAGAGTACGGGTAAATTGGATACAAATGGTTGTTGGGTTGAATTGTCAGAGCATCAGCGATGGTTATTACCCGATGCGTACGTGCTTGCAGTGGTTACAATGGCCCATGGAATGGCTCACATCAGTGTGAAAGGGATTTGTAAGTTGCTGGCTCCAGTATGGCAAAATGCTGGAATTCCCAAGTGTGCAGAGAATGTGGTCAAGAATTGTATGGTGTGTCTGAAATACAATCCTGGTAGGGGAACCCCAACTCCAGCTGGTCATTTTGCGCCTCCAACGTATCCGTTCGAGGCTTTGCAGATAGATTTCATCCACATGGAAAGGTGCAACAATTTGAAATACGTACTCGTTGTTGTTTGTGCCTTTTCGAGATGGGTAGAAGCATATCCCCTGAAAGACAACACTGCCTTATCCACAGCTAAAGCCCTTGTCAAAGAATTTTTCCCTAGGTTTGGAATGCCGAGAATGGTCTGGAGTGACAATGGGAGTGAATTTGTAGGACGAGTGATGAAGAAAGTATGTGAAGGGCTAGGTATCCAACAGAAATTCCACGCTGCAAATCACCCCCAATCAGCTGGACTAGTAGAGTGCTACAATGGCACACTAAAACTAAAATTGGCCAAAATTCAAGCGAGCTCTGGTCTTAAATGGCCTGACGCTCTGCCTTTAGCACTCCTATCAACAAGAATTGTTATTGTTATTGTTATTATGGGTTTATATAGCGCCGGGTCACCTACAGGTCTCAGGGCGCTTTGACCACAGAACATAACAACCGAGAAAGAGAAGGGGTGGAGTGCCTAAGCTGGACTAAGTGCTGTTCGGAACAAGCTGGTCTTCAAGGCTTTCCTGAAGCGGAGTAGATTCTCCTCCTTTCGGAGTGTTTCAGGCAGGGCATTCCAAAGCTTCGGTAATAAAACCGAAAAAGATCTCCCTCCCATTGTGGCCAGCTTAAAACGAGGACATACAAGGAGTTTGGCATCAGAGGACCTGAGATTTCTTTCCGGTCTGTATATCTCGATCCGTTCCTTGATGTAGGTCTGGGCCTTCCCGTAAATGGCTTTGTGGGCTATGCAGAGGCCTTTGAAAACAGACCTCTGTCCAGTTGGTAGCCAATGTAGATCTTTTAATAGTGGAGAGGCATGCGTTCTCCGCGGGAGATTGAAGATAAGTCTCGCGGCGTCATTTAAGACTACCTGAAGTCTGTTTGTTAGTATTTTTGGCAGGCCTAGGTAGAGCGCATTGCCGTAATCGAGTCTTGACACTATAGTGGCCGAGACCACTGTGCGTAGCATCGACTGGGAGAGAAGAGGGACCAGTTTACGGAGCCGTCTTAGAAGACCTGTACAAGTGCCAACCACGGTGGAAACCTGGTTGGTCATTGAGAGGCCACTGTCCAGTTTAATGCCCAGACTTTTGACCGTGGCTGCCGGCTGTGGGGTTGGGCCCAGCTCCTGGGGCCAGTACATATCGCTCCAGGAGGTGCATTTAGATGGTATTATCAGCACCTCTGTCTTTTCCGGGTTGATTTTGAGCTGATTGATGGACATCCAGTGGACCGTGTATCGGAGTATATCTTGCGCGTGCAACTGGGCATGTGTTGTGTCATCTATGCCCAGCAGCAGCTGTGTGTCATCAGCATAATTGAATACTCGACAGCCCATTCCCGCTAGTGTGTTAATCAGGGGCTGTAGATATATGTTAAACAGGAGTGGGGATAGTGCTGAGCCCTGGGGGAAGCCACAAGTCAGACTTCCCACTCCTGATACACTATCTCCCATCTGGATTCTCTGCGTTCTCCCAGATAGAAATGATTCCAGCCACCGAAGGGCTAGACCCTGGATCCCAAACCCAGCCAGCCTGTTCAGCAGGATGGGGTGGCTGACAGTATCGAACGCCGCCGATAGGTCTAACAAAATCAGGGCGCTCGGTCTTTTACTGTCAGCCATCCTTCTGAGCTCATCCAGCACCGAGAGCATGACCAACTCGGTGCTGTGGTGTGCACGAAAGCCTGCCTGCCTCTCATGGAGTAGATGGTTAGACTCCAGATAGCTTGACAGAGATTTAAGTACATGCTGTTCGAGTACTTTAGACAGGAAGGGCAGCTGGGATATGGGTCGATAGTCGATAGAATGACTGTGCATTCGCGAGTGGGACTTAGTCCCTATGAAATCGTGTTCGGCTGTCCGGCCAACATATGGGGAGTGCCTAGGCCGACAAAATTCAGTGAGATCGAACACCCTGTACTGCTTGATTATTTGTATGAATTGACGGCTAAATTGCGTGTTTTACACCAACAGGTTCACGATACTCTGCCTCAGGTCTCTGAAGCTCCAGGACACCCCATCAATCCTGGTGAAAAATTTCCAGCGGACAAAGAATGATCAGCCCCGCTGGACCGGCCCTCACCTAGTCCTTCTCTCAACAAGATCAGCCGTTCGAGTGGAAGGAAAGAAAAACTGGATCCACGGCGTACACTGCAAGAGGGTCCCTTTGCCTCTGCCCTACGACCGGTGGGTCCAGGAGGGTGTTGCTGACTCAGAGACTGAAACTGTGCCTCATTTTCTGCCTTTCAGCGATGCACGTGTAAAAGGAACAATTTCTGAACGAGAAAGTGACAATCTTTTGCAGGAAGCTGTGCCACCGTCAATCCGATTGGACACTACAGAGCCTGAACTCCTGTTCCAGGACCAGACATTACCTGGAAAAAGGCGCTATAACCTGAGGCCGAGAACTATGGACTAATAAAACTTTCCTTTTCTTTGCTATTTTTGTTGAAAGTGCAGCTCTCTCATCTGAGAAACTTTTTTATTTTTGTTTTTCGAACCACCATCCGGGTTCAGCTGTAGGGTCGCGGTTGCCGAAGTCTTTGGGGGGCAGCTGAAGACGTTAGGTCGACAGTTCTGGTTGGGCTAAGGGAGTTGCCCTGGACTGACAGAAGCATTCCTTAGCATAGAACACCCTACCATCGCGAGCAGCAATTAGAGAGGATGGAGTTTTTCGAGATGGAGAGACCTGTCAAGGAAATGAACTTCAAAGCTAAAATATGTAGAATGATGACCAAGAAGAGTTTTTTGACATTATGCATTTTTATGTTGTTCAGTGTAATGATGTTTTTGATAGGATATGTTTTATTCTCTTTTCGAGTGACATTTGCACCCACTATACAGCCCATACCTCCGCCTACTGTTTCCTCGCATTCTTTCCACCCTTTCCCTGAACATGAGTCCGTCAGGAGATTAGAATTTATTAATAACTCTTTCGTTCAGCTTTTGCACCAACACCAATTAGTAATGAACACGACTAACTGTTGGGTGTGTGGTCTTATGCCTCACACAACGGATAAAGGTATCCCTTACCTGGTCCTGCCTTTCAGCCATAATGGTTCTGTGTGGGCATACAGAACAATGTTCATTTATGCACATGAAATCTACCCCCTACGTTCCGTGAAAGATAATCCTAAGGATTGTGCTCTAGTTAAGGGTATAGTAGATATGATTAGGGAAGATACTTCCTATGAGACTATCCCGAGAGATGAGACACTAGCATTGGATGGAACGTGACCGGATATGGAGTTACTCTGAGTGAAAAACAGCGAGCTAAGAGATCCTCCCCGATTTGGATTGTACCCCATCAGGGTCACCTATGTCTGCAAGGTACCGGCAAGAATCCCAGAGCTCAGTTAGGGAAGAGCATCTGCACTGAGACATATATTTTTGCGTCCCAAACTTCCCCTTCGTTCTTAGCAGCTAAGGGTACCTATTTCGTCTGCCATGATAGAGCCTATACATGGTTGCCCCCTGACTTTTCGGGCACATGTTTTGTTTCGTTCCTGTTGCCCCCCACCTACACCGCTGCGGCAGATTACCACAAGACAAGGGTAGTTAGAGGTGTTTTCAATGAGAAAGACACTGCAGGACAAGAATTGGGAGATTTCTTGAAGGGTTTTCTGCCGTTTTGGGGACCCATGGTTAACAGCAGGAACATAAGGCAATTGACGAGGGTGGTCGAGTCCACCGTAGTTGAAACTGCCGGTGCCCTTAGTAACTTGACTGCTGAGCTCCAGTCGGATCGCCTTATGACCCTTCAGAACAGGGTCGCGTTAGACGTCATACTTGCAGACTGAGGTGGGGTATGTAAAGTGATCCAATCGAGTTGCTGCGTTTTCATTCCAGATAACGCTCCAACAGTGTACCAGGCCATTTCCAAACTGCATAAGATTTCCGAATCTATTCATGTTGACAAAGGAGATTGGTCGTTGATGGGATGGTTCTGGGAACTGTTATCCGCCTGGGGATGGAAGATTCTGATGGTCATTGGGAGGATCTTAGCCATTCTTTTCCTGTTCTGTCTATGCGTACAGTGTGCTCCTACTATATGTGGCCTCTGTGCTACATCGTGTGTAAGGAAACCTGTATCAAGGGACGAGCTAAGCAATAGGATGATGCTACAGCAACATCTCAATGAATTCGTGAATATAGACCTGGACTCAGATTAGCGTGAGTGTAGGTTGATTGCCTATGTAAGGGCAAAAGGAGGGCCTGTGGTACTGAAAATTCTGGACCCGTGTCATAGACATCGTCGAATCATGACGATTTTGGTATCAGCGGACCGAGAATGACGAATACACTATGTACAAGCATTTTCGTCCCATTCGAGTGGTGAGATCACCCTGAAATCAGGAATCTCGTCCTGAACCCTCGGGTTCCATTTTGTATACGGCAGCCATTTTGTGGTTGCCCTCACATAGGCCGATGACTAAGGCCAAAAACGAGTCTGAAGGACACGTACACCTTTGCTGACTTCCCTGTGACCTGGGCAAGCTGACTCCACTGCCTGAAGCCAAACCTGTTCGGTCAGTTCCTTTCCCAGTGGCCGATCAAGATTAGATCAAGGCACGGCATACCATAAACCCTTCATCGCACACAAACCACGCCTAATCTTACACACACCTGTCTCTGTTTCTTACTTTATGACTTGCTTTACGAGGAGGAGGTGCCCGATTTTATTAGGGGTCCGTCCGATATCTGATGGAAATGTTGGGCCTTGCCGGAAAATTGATTGTGGGCTGGACAAACTGAAAATGGGCTTGTCATCATGAATCTGCTTTTTCTTTGTCATCAAAATATGTGAATGGTCAACTGTAAAATAAGGAATGTTTGCCTAAAGCATAATATTTTGTATAAAAAGGGATGGCTGGCTTTGTAAGTTGAGCAGTCTCCTGAGAATATACACCGTGTTGTACTTCTAGGATACCTGTTACGGCCGCAGCCAATAAACTCGATCTTTGACTTCACCTAGAAGACTCTGTGTTTCTGTAGTCTGAAACAGGAAGGACTCGAAGTCTAAGGGTGTGTTCCCTGGCACCACTGGGTTCTTAAAAACCCAGTACTTCAGATACAAAAACCAGGTTTGTCTCAGTGAAAAATTTTACCTTAGGATTTGGTGCCAGGGATGGAAGTCAAAAATCTTCAGCGGGTGAGGCAGAAGGCTTTGGCCAAAGAGGGTTTCGCGTCATCAGATAGCCACTGTATGAGTTAACGGTGAAGCTGTGGACTTTTGGCAAGAAAGCTCCTAATGAGAAAACTTCTAATTTCATGCATGGAGATGGTCCCTCGACTGTCAGATACTTCCTGTAGCCCAAATAGGAGGTTAGCCCTTATAACCAGAGCCACTACAATTATAGGGCAGGGGAGGGCCGAATTATTTGGGAGGGTAGTAATACTTTATTTTGATATGTTTTCACTTGTTAACACTGTCTGGGCATTGGTTTCACCTCATTAGTACAAGTTTAACATCCAAATATAAGCAATAAGCAACAGAAAGGTGGCCAGTCAACATTTACCTTACACTGTGCAACAAGTGCGGATGTGTTTTTTAGTAACTTTTGAACCGTTTGAGCTAGAAACAAAATTTTCTTTGTTAAAATCTTCAGATTATTTAGAAGATGATGGATTATGTGGCAAATCCTGCAAATCTATAATCATGCAGAATAAAATGCTGTAGCCGCACAATTGCATCATTCCAATGGCCCTGCTTATGACCCTTGAAGTCCACTTCTTTATCTTGAGTAAAAGAGGGAGCACAGGTCCAGTCTTCAAGGCTCTTTTCAAGTTATAAATAGCAGGTCCAGTCCTCTTTTGTTCTTCCGCAGGTCCAGAAGTGATCTTAGCTAGGTGCTGGAGATCCCACATTTTAGCCCAGTGCCAGCCTGTAGATGGGGGAAACTCCAGCCACTCCCTAACCAAATATGGTAAACGTTCCCTGTGGTGACCCTATCCATTTTTGTGGCTCTACCTGTGTGTTTTACTGTAAACAATCCCACAGTGCACGCTGGGCTCACACCAACATGGCAGAACGTTTCTTCCTCTGTGCAGAGCTCTTGTGCACCCCATAAGACGTGGCCAGGGAAAGGAGCAACCTCCCTGTTGTTACCGAGCAATGGATACAAGCCAGTGTCCATGGGAACGAAGAGGAATCCCCTACACCTCCAGGAAACAGAAACAAGAATGTGATAGTGAACACACTCCTGACGAATGTCCCCTAAAAGTATGGGGGAAAACCCAAGGAGTGTCCACCACTCTCTCCATACGAGGGGTTAGGTAACAGGGCAGGTGTAGTTTGGTTGGTGTAGTCCAGGCTGTAAATATAAAAAACAGGACATGCACTGATATACTGAACACAATGTACTAGATTTGATCAAAACATTGACATGCGTTGTTATGCCCCACAGGTCACTTACCCCAGTGAAGTTCACAGGATAACTTAAGTTGAGTTCTTGCTGAAGGATATGGCCTGAGGGGTAAGGTACCAGGCCGGAAAGACTTGAACTCGTGAAAGGACACACACGCACCACACACACCTTAAAATAACAATAAAAGGGGGGAAAGGACTTGAGGTGCACTGGCCGGCTCTTACGGGGATCAAGAGTGGAGCAGCTACACTCTCAAGAGGAGAGACACCCGGCCCGGGGAACTGTTGCGGGCGGAGCCCTCTCTCTCAGCTGGGAAAACGGACTGAAATAAGCCCAAACAGAAGGAAAATTGAGCAGGGGCTCCGCTAATGAAACTTTGTTTAAAAGAGCGACTTCAAGGTTCTTGGTACGGGTTTACAGGGACCCAGTCTCTGGCCGAGGAAAAACGCCCTCCAGCTGGAATGGAGATTGCAGGGCGGGGCACCAGAGACCGATCCGTAAATGAGCGAAACCCACCGGACGGGAGAAATTTAGGAAGAGGAGGGGTAATACTTGCTATGAAGACGGGGGGCAGCGTACTACCAAAAGGATTCACAGTTGAGCAGCAGAGAGACGCCAGGAACGAAACAGCGAGTGCAGAGAAAGTGCGCCTCTCGTAACCAGGAAGTATTAGGGGGCGTGGTACAGGGACAGTAAGCCAAGCAATAGCTACGTTCCGACGCACCGTTTTACGTGCCCCAGGGAGCGTCTATAAATTACTATCTGCTGTGAAAATCCCACCGTAGGGATCCTGTGTAAGGACATAAGGGGAACCTGAGAGTAAGAACGCATGTCAATGTCTTCCAGTGCGCCTGAGCCTCGAATTCCTAACACCTGTGGTCACTCAAAACCGCTTCTCCCCCACTTGACCTCATACCCGACTAGCTAGGGGCAAAGGAAGTGCCAGGCCCAGGTGTTATCTATATCTGTCTGTGACAGGAAAGACCCCTTTGAAGTTGAGTTCCTGGGCACAGCCCAGTTGATCGCCCTGCCAGAGAATTAGAACACCTTCCTACACATTTGGCCTTTGTCTCACCTTAGGAGCAAGTTCACAACTCATTAAGGGAGGTTTTCAGCTCCTGTGTGACAGTTGGAAGCACATGCAAATGGATTTCTCAAGGTAAAAGGTGACATTTGACTTTACCAATGAATTGGGTTTTTAATAAATATTTTGAAAAGTCCAAGAATGAATTCTGTAGCTGTTTTCTAAGCGGCATAGCAATAATAAACTTAATATTGCATTCCGAGACTTTGTTTCTATTGCGCAGCTATCCAGCTTCAGTGAAAAAATGCATTTTTGGGCCTTTTCACTGTACAGATAAGTGTAACATTAAACCTTTACATGTTCTTCTCTTAAATACCATGAACCCTGATTTCATGAACAGTATGGTTTTTTTATGGGTGACTTACTAAAAGGGTTTATTTTGTTAGTTCAAATTTGCACTTTAAACCTGCACAGCCAAGCTATTGGTGGAAGGCCTGCAGTCATGTTTACCCTGCCACTATAGTGGATGGCATAATGCATGCTGCTGTCCACTGGCGACCTTTAACTCATATGCTCTAGTTACACTTTAGGTGCCATATACTAAAGATGTATAGGTAAATAAAATCTGTCAAATAGGGTAAGCCAATTCACCATGATGCTTGGGGGGGCACAGGCTTGCCACTCGTTAGCTGGGGAAAAGTGCAGAGAGCTCTACAGCTAGCAAAAAGAGTCAAGGTTTACATCTGGGGATACACTAGACAAAAGATGGCCATTTCCAACAGGTTACAATTGCTTAAACTACATAGATTAACTTCTTACCTAAATTTGATGCTGTTAGTGGAAGCCCTCAAGACGGTGCCCAGCCCAATGCAAGAAGGAGGGCATAGAAGCTAAAGTACATTCTGATGCCAATGTTTGTAAGTAGGGAGCAGATATTTGATTTCCTGAGGCCAGCACACACCTACAAAGTTTTGCAACAGGGAACCCAGGACTATCTATAGGCAAGATGTTGCATCCAGATGATGAAGATGAAGACAACTTGGAAAGGAGCCGACATGTTCTGCATACTCACCATGGGCCAGATTTATTTCCTAGCAGACAAATTATTCTCCCTTGGCCTGGAAGAGCACTTTACGTCTGCCAGGCTGAGATCACGCAGCCTGCCAGATTTATAAATGACTGCTTAGCTTGCGGTCATTCATAAAGGCATTGGCAGGAACCCTCGTCACAGTGGTTGCTGCCAATCCATTTCACTGTTTGGTAAACGACTGCATCGGAAGGTTGCAGCCCTATAGCAACCAGTATTCTTTAATACTTGTCAAAATGAAAATCCTGAAATTTGATTTTCAGTTTTTTTAAAGCAAAAAGTAATGCACCCTTCACCATGGGAGGCCTCCCTTATGGCTTGGGGAGCATTATCATTGTTTTACTGTTCCTTATCAGGTTTTACCTGGTGGTATGGATCATTACAAAATGACTCCGTCTACCCAACTAAATTGGGCAGGCGGACATGTAGCCATTTCTACGATGGCCCTTATCCCCAGGGCCATCGGATGGGATTAATCATGGCAGAAACAGATTAATCTCCCTCATGATTATTCCTCAGGTCCGCCCACATGTAAGTGTGGTGGGCGGACTGCATTGTTGACGGTAAGGATACTCTCAACATGAAGAAGTGGGACTGTCTCCAGTCCCCAGAAAAGCACAGCTAAAACTGCCACATTGGGCTGTACCTATATTCTAACCTTTTGATCCTGCATTAATCCATAGTAATCCATAGTTTTTTTTCCTTTATTCCAAATTTCTCCTCCAAATGGGAACACGCACGTCGTGTATACGTTGTTTGTCAAGTTTCTATTATTCAAATGGTGCCGCTTAGGGCTTCAACCAAGAATAAGACTGGTGACGCAAAATTCATTCCAGGCAGTCTTTATTGAAGTCACATAACCCAATGCATTTCGGGCCTCCAGCCCTTCTTCGGGGGTCACTGTAAACAATGGTGATATTGCATCATTACACAGCTGTTTGTTTGCATTAAACATCATCATAATCCATAGAGCAGTATATATATCTCTAGTTACCTATGATAAATAAAAACGGCATGCTAAAAATATAATCTTCATGAATTGAAAAACCCCAGATTAGAACCCCTGTATTCTGCGCATTGCTACCCATCCCATTATTTCACTGCGCCACCCGCTACTGTTGAAAACCTGCTTCATCAAATCTTAAAACAACCGGCTCCTTTTTCCGTCCACATTAAACATGTAACGTATTGCACTCCTTTTTATCTGCATGTTAAATCGTTTATAAAGATCTGTGTTTTATGCCATCCAAATAAATACCAACGTTAGCAAAAGATGACATGCACTTGACCTATAGATAACATTTGGACTCGCGGTACAAAAACCTGCTCCATCTAGCTGAGAAACACTATTCTCTTTCTGTTGAAATGCAATCTAATCTCCCGCTAACACATACCTGCCATAACGATATTTCAAGGTCACATCCTTCCGATACTGACTCAAAAAGTCCTCACCCTTCCCATGTTCCCTCGTTTTTAAACACATATCATGAGCTCCAGTTGGTTCAAACACTCGTATTAGTTCCCACCCCCTCTAGTCTTCACAAGTGATTTCACCTGGGGTCCTTGATTAAAAAACTACCTCTCCCAGAATTCTTTATTTAATACATTGTGCAACAAAAGATCAACGTTTTTGCTCTGTCATAGTTGCGACAGAGTATCGTTACTGCCAAGAAATAAATAGGGCCCACAAATATAAAAGAATGCTCTGGGCATAACGTTAGGTCGTATAATGGGGCAGAACTAATTAAGTGGCATGACATAAACATATCAACGTGGTAGAAGTTGTGTTGAAGAGGGCAGAGCTTGCCTGCGCAAGATGGCCGTGCCTTGAATGCGCTCTGCAAGCCATAATTCATATCCTAAAGGAATCCTGATCCCAGAACACTAGTTGACATGAAAAATGACACGTTGAAATGCCCAGCCAAAGCGCGATCTATTGATATTTGGCACATCGCAATTAGTCACCCTGAGGCATGCGGAGGCGAGGAGGAAGCAGGCAGCCTGCTGGGCCTAGACGTCATGCCCTGCAGTGTGATCGGCGGGGCGGAGTGGCGACTGGCGGTTCCGGCGGCGCCGGACAGACTCCCAGACTGCTGTGAGGTGAGGCTGCCCGCGCTCTACTGCCCGGCTTGCTGGGGCTGCCGCCGCCCGTGTCCCCTGTTACGCTGTGGAAGCTCCGGGGTGCGACCTGACTGGTGCGCTGTTGGTGGGCCTTTGGGCTGGGATGAGACTGTGCTGGATGGCTGCTGCGCGAAGGCCGAGGGGAAGCTGTTCAGGCCAATCCACCTGCCTGCGGGCGCGGAGGTCGTCCCATACCTGCCTCGATGTGACTTTCTTGGAGTCATGCCGGACGATTCTGCTGGTGATCCTGGGGGTGCTACGCGGACCCGGAGATAGACAAGGTGCTTTGAGTCGGGCGCCCGCTTGTTCTGCCTCCCCGGGCTGCCACCACCCAGCCCTGCATTAAGAACAGCGCCCGCTACAATGACTTGGGGAGGGATGAGACCTCATGAAACCAGTGCTGAAGAGGGCCTTGTGCTCATGGTGGGCGCCTGAAGTTGGGGGGTGAACTACCTGGGCCTGCACTCCAGCTCACGTGATCATTAGCACTCACCTGCCTGAAGCTTCCGGGTTCGGCCAACTGCCTGGCGGGGAGGTGCTGTTGAACTGCCCTTATTCCCACACCTGCCAAGGCCTAATCCCTCTGCTGAACAGACAGTGTACTGCTGGGCCAGAATGCTCTTTGTCTCTGGGGGCAGGGGAGGAGCGACGGTGGCCAGGCAGCACTACATAAAAAGGCAATTAGAATTAACGGCACGGCGGTTGCTTATAGTGGTGACTGTTTGGCTCTGCAGTCCATCAGTGTCTTTGCGCCATGATCTGTGCCTATACCTGGCTGGCAGAGGAGTCACAAGTTTGCACTACGGACCCATAGGGGTCGCTCAGGATTGGCTTGCCCCTGTACGCTCACCGGCAGACTGATCGTTCACCTGTGCCTGGCGGTGGTTGGGTGCATTCGAGCTCTACCACGGGGAGTGTGTGGATGACAAGTGCCTGCTATTAAATTCTCCACAGTAGTTGAAGCCCTTTGCGGAAGGACCTGTGGTCTACCAGCTTGCGCGCAGCAAGCTACAAAACAATCTGCCTCTGTGCCTCAGCTACAGTACGCGCTGACCTCCCTGACCCCACTTGATTTTGTGACCCTAACATTTCCTGAGGTTACGATCACATAGTAACACCTTGGTCAGGCTCTACACTTTCTTCAGAAATGGGTTTGGTCGATATGAAACAATCTAGGTTGCAGTTTGAGCGACGCAAGTCGAGGAAAAAGGAAATGGATGGGGCTCCAGCCCCAGATAACCAGACCGATGAGCTAGAAGAACAGCCAGAAGACATACGCCAATTCTTGTCGGCAATGCAGAACAGTGTGTCCACTATAGATGGTAAAATTGATTCATTAGCTTATTGCATGGACCGCATGTCGGAGAGGATTGATAAACAGGCCGAACGACTGGACATGGCAGAGCGTCGCGTGACAGAGATCGAGGAGGCTCACACAGCGACAGACGTGGTCCAAAAGAAGAAGGGGAAGATCCTCGCTGCCCTGCAGGACAGGGTCGAAGACTTGGAAGCTAGGTCGAGAAGAAGTAACATTCGCATCATCAGTCTCCCGGAAACTACGCCCACGTGCAACATGGAGTAGTTTGTGGAGAAATTATTGGTATCGTTACTCTGCCGAGAAGTCTTCTCCCCCATGTTTGTAGTTGAGCAAGCCCATCACTCACTGGGCCCTAGGCCGCCGCCGGGTGCTACGCCTCACCCAATTATCGCTAAACTGCTGAATTATAGAGATAGGGATGCCGCGCTGAGGCAGGCCAGAGAGAAGGAAGAGCTACAATTCGAGGGCTCCACGATTACGCTGTTTCTAGACTTCACTTCGAAGGTGCAGGAGGCTAGGTGCCAGTTTGCCCCACTGAAACGCAAGCTCCTTAACTACAATCTTGAATATGCAATACTCTATCCTGCCAGACTGAGAGTGAACTTAAATGGCAGATCAAGGATTTTCTTGTACCCCAAGTCCTTGCAGGCTGCACTCAGTGGGACTCAATGCTAGTGTTTCAACTCATTGCACTTTAAACTTTCTGGGTGTATATTCTAAGATTTGATGGCATTACTAGATCTCTACTATGTGGAGACACTAGTTGGCGCTGTTGTAACATCTGCCTCTGCGTGTAACTCACTCTATGGCATTATGTCAGTTATGTTTTGAATGGGGGGGAAGGGGGCTTTTCGACCATGACAAGTTGGGGGTTGCGTGGCGTGGAAGGGGGGTGGGGGATTTGGAGGTTTATTGTGTTGGGCACAAAGTGTACTGTACGTTTACCTATCACAGCAAAAGCGTTCACCTACTGTTATATCCACAGCATAGTAAAACAGACATAGTGGAGGAGTTTACAGTAAAGTCATCCAATGACCGCTCTGGACCAAAGTAGCAAGGTGCAGTTCCTAACTTGGAATGTTAGGGGACTCAATGATTTTAGAAAACTACATAAGGTATTAGGGTACCTTACTAGGCATAACATAGATGTGGCTCTCTTACAGGAGACCCATTTAGCTCTAGATAGCAAACTAGTCACTCCAAGACAAGTACATGGTCCATTCAATGCTGCTGGTTACTCCACACATGCAAGAGGAGTCCTAACCTGGGTTAACCCAAAATCGGGTATCACATTAGAGGCCGTTGATACCGATATGGGGGGAAGGTATGTCATCTCCAGATGTAAGGGCCGAGGACTGGATATATTAATTACCAACATCTAAGGCCCCAACTTTGATAACCCACAATTTTACAGAGAGCTACTGGGGCGAGTCCGGGGGAGCGCCCTACTCCCACAACTTTGGGGCGGAGATTTCAATTGTGTACTTGACCCGATGTTGGATTGCTCTAGTGGTCCCTCCAGGCGGCCTTCAGCTTCCGTCAAATCTATTATAGATGGTATTGCCCAATTAGACACGGTAGATATGTGGCACTCACATTCTCCTAGCATGGGGGCTTCACTCACTATTCGGCTCCTTATAATATACACACTAGAATAGATTATTAGTTATCCACTAGAACCTTGTACACGCATGTTCTGGAATGTGTTGTTCACCCCCGTTCATACTCGGATCATTTCCCTATACAGATGGATATAGAATTTCCGCAGAAAAGACTGTCTCAATTCACTTGGCGATTCCCGCCGTATTCACTACTAGATAATGTTTTTAGGTCCAAAATCTCGGAGGCCATAGAATCATTCTTTGATATTAATATAGGATCGGTTAGCCAATTTGCCACGGTCTGGGAAACCTTTAAAGTTTACATCCGTGGGATTGCCATCTCAAAGCACTCTGGAGTCCTTCGCTCCCTCAGAGATAGGCTGACATTTTTGGAGGGTAGAATGGCAGAGCTCGAGAGATCGGCCAGAGCAGGGAGTGATGACTACACCACTGTGGAGTTGAGGAAGACACTCGAAGAATACCATGAAACAGCCGAAAACGAGATTAAACACATGGGGAAATATGCTGTTGCCAAAACATATGGCGAAAGTGAGCGCCCATGGACTACCTTAGCCACATTGGCTCATAGTAGAAGGGAGGCAACTGGGATGACGAAATTACATTCTGATTCGGGAGAGATATTGAGACATCCCACCTCTATAGCAGACAGGTTTAGTCAGTATTATTCGGATCTATACAGCTCCCGACTATCAACAGATGCCACAGCCATTCTAGAGTATATTGAGCATATTAAATTACCATGGCTGGTGGACAAACATAGGGAGTACCTAATGAGACCGCTGGATGCTTTGGAAGACCTCACTGTGTTGAAGATGATGCGCTCTGGCAGCGCACCGGGGCTTGATGGTCTAACCGTCACATTTACATAGAACTTAAAGATCTCATGGTCCCGAACCTGATCACCCTGTTTAAAGAAATGGGCGAGTCTGGCGAGATGCCTCTGTCTATGCAAGAGGCGTTGATTGTTACTCTGCTTAAACCAGGCAAGCCGCCTAGCGAATGCTCTTGATATAGACCGTTGTCCCTACTTAATGTTGATACCAAGTTTTTTGCCAAAATACTTGCCAACCGATTGGCCCTTCTGGTGCATCAACTTGTTGGAACAGAACAAGCCGGATTCGTCCCGGGGTGTAATTTGACATGCATCCTACGTACGGTGTTTGGCACTCTTCAACATACGAAGCCAGTGAGCAGCAGTCTTCCTCGATGCAGAGAAGGCATTCAACTCAGTCGATTGGCCCTTCATGTCTACTGTATTGAAAAGAACGGAAGTCGGGGAAATATTCTTGCAACTCGTAGGGGTGCTATATAATTCTCCATCAGCCAGGATTAGGGTTTGGAGACTTGGTGACTGCACCGATCAAGATTACCAGAGGTACCCGACAGGGATGCCCGCTTTCACCACTTCTATACCAAATAGGCAGAGCCACTGGCGTGTGCACTTAGGGAATACTATGGCCATAGAGGCATACGTTTCCCGGAATATAATCTAATTGTTTCCACATATGCTGACGACACACTCTTCTATGTCAGAGACCCTGAAATCAACTTGTCCCCAGTGCTAAGAGAAGTGGTAAGATATGGGGAGTACTCTGGCCTTAGGATAAATTGGAATCAGTCCACAATATTTCCACTGACGCCAGATATGAAGCCTAGTGAGCTGGACGATCCCCTCTCATGGTCCACAAACTCAGTTTGGTATCTGGGTATTCAAGTTCACACGAATCCTGAGGTGGTTTTTTGAGAGAATTATGGCAGGGCGGTCACCAAGTTGGAGGAGGATGTAGAGCGTTGGATTTGCATGCCTCTGACGTTATTAGGTTGCATCTCTCTGATGAAGATGGTGGTGTTACCTAGATTCCTTTTCCTGTTCCTCAATTTCCCGATGGTCCTCCCCTCACACTTTTTTAAGCAAGTTAGGTCTTTGTTGGTGAGGCTGGCATGGGCTGGTAAGCAATCCCAGGTTGGGTGGAATATTCTCACTCTCCCTTATACAATGGGGGATTGGGTGCTCCTGATCTAGAGCTTTATTACAGAGTAGTGCAGTGCTCGCACCCTCACTATTGGGTACATCAGAGCACGGCTCTCCCACACGTTCAATCCGAAAAGTTGCTGTTGCTCTGGACCCCCTAGTGGTGTCATTGTTTCGCACTCCATCCAGGAGCGCTTGGATTTTGGACTCAATCAACGCAACGGTACATGCTTGGCATAATCTACTGAAAAGGCAGGCGGGAGCTATCTTGTATTCCCCCTTGGTGCCTCTGGAATGGTGTCAATGGTTGCCAACCTGCAGGGAAAAAGAGGTAGTGAGGGCAATGGTTGCAAACAATGTCACCAAAATTGGGGATCAGAGTGAGGCATGCCCTCCGTGGATTGCTCGGTGAGGAAGCACTGGAGTCACGGGAGTTTGCCCCCTAACTCACATTCTTTGCACTGACTCTCCTAATAAGACAGTGTCTATCATTTATAGTTTGGTCCAGGACGAATGCACAAACACTTACACTAAGGCTAGACTGGAGTGGCAAAGTGACTTAGACACGATCCTTGACGACACCACATGGCGAGAGATGCAACGTGGACCCAGTGGGTTTTATGCACCTACCCTAGACCCATTACTTGCACTCCTGGGACATTCTAGACTTCTACAGAGGGAATTGCGTAAATTAGTGGATTTGGGTTTGCTAATGGCAAAGCACAGAGTGGCATAGAGATGGGCTCGGGTCCAGCTCCCACAGTTGCTGTGTGGTATAAGGACATGTTATACTGCAATACACAGTTGGAACTATACAGTGATTTGCTCCCCCACAGAATCGCCCCAAGAGTTTTTGGCAGCCTATACCGGTGTTGTTTAGCCACAATGGAGCCTGGTGCGTCAGGGGGAAAGATGCCAGAGGATGACACTGGTTCAAATCAAGCAGGCCTTGATGGGCCATTGTTGGGGTGCAGCTACAGGAATAAAGTGGTAAAATGGGAACCACACCTCCATATATGGCTTACGGTCCTGCTTGGTCCTTTGCTGGGTCTTGTACTGTTTGGGTTACTGTTGGTACAGATGCGAGTATGAGAACTGCCTTATCGTCTGTAAACGTGCATTGTGCCATATGTTACAATCACAATTGTTGTCCAATACGGGTTTGTAATTCTTTTGTGCTGTTTTCTTTTTTTTGGGTTGATGTAACTTGCTTGTTACCTATCTTAAACCTATAAATAAAGTTTAAAAAAAAGTTGTGTTGAATAAAACAGGCTACTTTAGAGACTGCCTACATTATTACTAATGATCCCCTTCACATATAAAGAAGGGAAATTACATTAAACTATGAAAGCAAGCTAAACAATAAACCATTTACAATTAATAGAAATACTGTTGTGGCTGCAGGCAGAAACACCCTTAATTAGCGCAAAATAACTAAAACATCTCCAACAGGTCTTCACCGAAGGCACACAGATTTGATACATTACAAGTAAACAACACCATAACATGAATCCCATTTCGAAAATAAACATGCACGTAGGAAACTTGTTTGCTCAACTTTAGAAGCCACGTTTTCCTCAGCTGTCTGTGCAAACATGGAAAACCCTAGAGAATTAAATTTGCGGCCTAGTTATGCTAAATTAAGCACACATACATAAACATTTTCTAATTAGTAAAACACTCAAGAACAGCTATGCTGTACAAACACTACATGTCTGTAACCTGGCCATGGGGTGTTTTTAAACTCCCCTTCCCACTGGTAGCAATCTCTCCATTGCGATAGGCCCATGAGGGGATATCTTTGAATCTCTAACCTCAGAACAGAGATCTTCACTCAATTAACTCTTTTATCACTAAATGAACTGCATATGAGCAGTGCATTGCTTTAAAGCTAGTTATACACCAGCAGTAAGCAAACATGCATTATCAGCAACTTTACTGCTCTAAAATATGACCAGGATATTTTTTTGTTCATACTCAAGATGTTATACCAAGTTTCACAAGTCTGTTTGAATTGGCATTCAGGCTTTGTTTTTTTAATGATTTCTTTATTGGCATTTTCGCATACATCACAGAGGATACATGCAGTATGGTTATAAATAACTTTTCAAATACAGCATTCATCATCTATTACAGTCTTGTGCAGCTTGATCTCATCTCATCAATACAAACAGTGCACACTTAATATCTTATTACCTACTATATAGCAGCTGACATATAACTAAGTCTACTCAAGTATGGTATACATTGTGCCCCCAATGCTTGTGATGGTATAATAACTGCTGGTTTTGCAGCCGAGAATGAGGAATTACACATTAGCTATAGGACCATTCCAGTTATATGGGATATATATTGGTCAGTACAAGGTGTTTTAAATGTAGGGGTTCCCAACTCTCGAAATAAGTGGGTCGTCATCAATAAGTTTCCACTCGTTCCCAGATACCTCTGGGTCTAGAGCTAGGGGATAATAATTCAACATATGTAGTGAGTTGGCCTTTGCAATATATCAGATTTGTCAACCAGTTGTTACATTTTGGTGTTCTTTCCCGTCCCCATTAGTAAGCAATAAGCCTCTTAACTAACAGCAGTGAAACCTTCGCCTCAATGTCCCCAGTAAACCATAAAATTGCCAACAGTGGTGTGATTGTCTGATCAGTCATGATTGCTAGGCCCTTTTCAATCTCCCCCCAATATGACTGAATCTGTGGACACAGCCAGGCCAGATGGAGGAAATCTCCATCCTCTGCTCCACATCTGATGCATCTGTCATCCAAGCGCAACTTATATCTGTAGAGTCTAGCAGGGGTATAAAAGACCATGTGCAGGAATTTAAAATGTATAATACGTAGTTTGCTACTTGAGGCAATATGTCGTGTTTGTTAGCAACAATAAAGCCATTGCACATCAGTGAGAGGAGTGTCCAATCCCATATCCCATCCATGCCCCCACTGCCACAGCTGGCATCTCTTGGTGTGTCGTATGATAGAGTCCAGATACCAGGTGTCTAGGCCCCTTAGAGCTGAGCAAAACATGTAGAGTGTTAAATGAGGGGGTTGACCAGGAAAATCATGGGTGGCAGCTCTTACTTCATGAAGTAATCTGAGATATACGAATACATCTAGCGGTTTCGGTTGGTCCCTTTCGGACACTTCATCTCGGGTGAGGAATATCTCTTCTTTATATCCACTGTAGAATTTTGCAGCAGGTACTTTCCCGAGTGGCCGGCAGAGACGCCTGAGATTGCAGCGGAAGAAGCGGCGTATTTAGCAATGGTGTATCTACTTTACGTGTAAGTTTGTCGCATGCTGCAATGGTGCAGGCAACAATGGAGTTAGGTGGAGCGGCCTTCGATGCCCTGGGGTCCAGATAGGAGGAGTGGGGGTCATGTATCCCTGTTCAACAGCCAGGTGTTGCATATGAGGAGCAGACTGGTACCAATATAGTACATGATGTGCCTCTGCACACAGATGATGAAGCTCCAAGTCCAAAGCCTCAAAGCCTCACCTTCCGAAGGGTTACCATTCAGGCATTCCTGAGCTAAATTAAACATTGACATATGGAAAACCTACATGTGGTTTATTAAAAAAAGAAACTAAAACATTTTATATTCACATTTCTAGATATGTGGTTGTTTTTGTTAAATAGACCCATTCAATTTTAAGTAAGGACGGTTATGACATTTCTTATTGTGACATCACCTCATGTAATGGGACCGTGAATTAAAAATGCTAATTAGTTCTGCCACTATTTTTTGTAGGACTTGTGCCCTTACAACTTTTTGCCTGTTATTATTGTACATTTTTTCATGCTACTCATCTCTTTTATAGGGTGTCCCCCTCCCATTTGCCTGAGTGGGCTTACCTGATCTGAAAAACTAACCAGAAAACCTTCTTTAACTTCTAAAAAACGTTTTAATCTCCATTTATTTCAATTAGTGGTGGGCGAGCCTACAAATTAACAGGGAGAGCCGAGCCAAGGCTCTTGCACAAACCCCAAGCCCTGAAAATATCTGGCATCTAAATAATGGAACAAACATCATATGAAAATATGATACTCTCTTTAAAATTAAAAAAGGTATTTCTTTAACACGTAGAAGCATTTCATCTTAATACATCAGATTATGTTTGTACAGTGCACACACTGAACTCACATATTGAAGAGGTTCTCATATGTCATAACCAGTGCTTTAAATGGGGTGTGAGGGGAACGCAAGTACTCACCAAAAAAGCTGTGGGCGAGGAGGTGGGGCCAGATGGCGTGGTTAGGAGGCAGGACAAGGGGGAAACATTTATTTTGATCCAAGTTATAGGCATGCCTGCTATCTGTAGAGTATTCTTGGTACCCTTGCAGGTACAAAAGGATTCTTTTATTAGCTATACATTAGCAAATTGCCTCTGCACGAATGACACATGAATAACATTTGAATTTAGACACGATACACAATTATGACTACTGTGGGTGGTTTAAAAAAGAAACCGGGACAATTATATACCATAAGAGAATGTTAAAGTCCTTGAGGCCTCATCTATGAGATTTCCTTTTTGTGTCAATCCCATTGGTTCATTTAACGTACAATCTGTGAAAAGTTTTTCTTGGAAGCCTGCTTCCTGTGATGCAGAATGCCATGATTGTCTCTTTTTCCCACCACCCTGCACTTCCAGGCTTCCTATCTGACTCTTGCAGGATCTTTTTCAGTCTTGTTTACTCCATTTATCACAGTTTTCCTATCTTTCTCTTTCCCACTTCACTATCTCTATCTTTCTTTCTCTTCCTCTCTAAGTGTGATGATTACAAATAAGTACTGGTCTTAAAAAGTAATTTCTGTTCCCATGACCCAGAAAAAGCAGCACAGAATAAGCATTGGTGTGAATGTTTGTGTGCACATGGCGTTTTTCAAAATTGTAGTGCAGTGGGTCACTCATATGTAAATAGACTTCCATGCTAGGTCTAAGGCAGGACAAAGCTAGGGCACCTCTCAATTTTTTGTGCAGTGCCAATGTGTTTTGTGTCAGTCCAAATGCGCCCCCTACTATCATCCTCTGTGAGACCAAACGTGTGATCTAGAAAGGCAGAGGGCAGTTACATGATGAAAGCTATTGCCAACCAAGCAATCCTTTCTAGGACGTGTGTACAACGTATTGTCAGTGAAATCCTGTACGTAACAAAGCATGCTCCTTGACCAGTATTTGGATGTGTGGCTGCAGGATTTCTGTAACTTCATCCAGATCACACAACAACATACACCTAAAACAAGCCTGACCGATTGGCTTCACCAATGCTTGTTAGTAGTAGCAGATAAGTGAGTAACAACAATGATTTTGTTATGAATATTACATTGAAAATGTTTTGATTCTGAAAATTCACCATTGTGAATTGGTCATTAGTAAGGTCTAGAAGGGGTAGTAGTCTTTGGAATATGGCAATCAATGTCATTCACCCCTTCACGCCATTGTACTTTTAGACACTAACACTATTTTCCTCCTTTCTGATATCCTCCATCTCCCACATTATCTCCATCTTTATGAATATCGTTTTACTTTGTTCTTCTATTTACTTGATTCACCTCGCCTTCATTCTACCCACTCACATCCACCAAACTCTACACATTCACTCTCTACTCACCTCTAAACACAGCACTTTAATTTCCTGCTGTCAATATTTCATCAGCTGCATACCTCCTTCACACATTTACCTACAGAATCATGATAAAAACTGGCATATATTGGACTATCGCTCTGTACACTCTGCTGAGAGGTCAAGTGTTAGACCAAGCGGTTTTGGGCTGGCTGGGACGCATCAAAGCAAGTCAGACTCCACCGTTCCAGATAGGATGAGTACAATACACATGTCTGATAACCTGTGCTCACCCTTGGGTAGCTTGGCACTAAGCTGTCAGGCTTATCATCAGGGCCCAAGTGTAAAGTACTGGCACAGCCCCACCCTCGCAACACACTTTGTATGCCACAAAAAGACTGCAGACCGTATGTAGAAAACACTTGTCTTTGTATTACATACACACTTAAATCAAAACGAGATACACATTATATATACACTTTTTTTTTAAGGTTTCAAAAGTCTTTATTGTACAATAAAGCATGATGTACAAAACGATGCAAATTATCAGTTATCAATGCACTCTGGATTCGTACATATGTCAGTGGTATACTTTCCCCTTCCATCCCAACCCAGTCCTCCCCACCCCCCCAACTACCCACCCCCTGAAACCCTCCAAAACTGCAGCCAAAAACAGACAAGGTCGACCAAGGCGTCCATGAATGAGAAATAACATGTGCGGGGGCATCTGTGTGTAACATTAAGCGAAGTGACGTGAAGGTCTCTGGCTCTTTCGGAAATTCCAGGGTCTTGGCCCTAACGCTCTGTCTGAGCCTGGTATAATGGAACAGATCCATGAGTGAGTATTCGTACTCCCCGAAAAACTGGTCTTTGGTAAGGAATTCGCCCCAATGTACAAATCTCCCCAAGTCGTATACTGCAGCTTGGCTAGCAGGTTTTGGCATATCTTTTCACTTGTAACCGGCAGCAAGGGGCAATGTCGTAAGGACACCCTAGGGGAGTACATCAGTTGCACCCCCTCAGCGCGCGCCAGCCAATGCCACGCCTTAACAGTGCAGTCTACAGTGGATGAGTCTCCCTCCCTCTCCGTAAAAGATGTAAACAGATACCCAGATGTCGGGACCGGGGCCATATACCCATCCTCCACCGCGAGGTGGGGCATAAACGGAGGGGGATGGAACCAATACACCACGAAGTGAGCCTGCGCGCTATAATAATATTGTTCAAAATCAGGTACATCAAACCCACCGAACTGGTATGGCAGCATGAGTGTGGCCAGCTTCAAACGTGCTTGCTTACCTCCCCATATAAGATGCACCAATTGCGCTTTAAGTGTTTTAAAAAAGAAGGCACCTGGATGGTAAGGAAGATTTATAAATAAGTATAAAAATTTCGGCAGTATAGTCATCTTAATTAATGATATCCTCCCGGCCATCAAGAGGGATAGTTTAATCCATTTAGAGATGTTATCCGTCACCATATCCATGGCCAGCCCATAATTCGTCCGCAGAAGTGCGTCTTTGTCTCTAGTGACATGAATGCCCAGATATTTAAGATCTCCTGTCACCCACGTTAGCGGGTAATCCAGTGGTTGAGACAGTGTTTGGTCCGTTAAGGGGAAGTTTGTGTATGTACAGCGTAATGTCGTCTGCATAAAAGGACACTAGTAACTGCCTAGATGGGTATACGAGGGCCCTATGATTATGATGCTGCCTCAGTTTCGCAGCCAGGGGCTCTATGGCTATGGCAAAGAATACAGGGGAGAGTGGGCACCCCTGTCTTGTCCCTCTAGTGATCGGAAAGGCCTCTGAGCAGGAGCCATTAAGAAGGACCCTGGCACATGGTTTCGTATATAGCAATTGGATCCAATTTATAAAGGGTTCCGGCAGCCCCATATGTTTCAGCGTTCCCATCACATAGTCCCATTCTGTGGAATCAAATGCTTTGGTGGCGTCCAAAAAGACAGCCACCGCGGTGCTATGTGGATCAATATCCTGTAGGACAGCCAGGAGAGTCCGTAGATTATGAGCTATGGCACGGTTCAGCACAAACCCTGCCTGGTCAGGTAACACCAATCGTTCTAAGAGCAGATTAAGCCTCGTCGCTAATACTTTTGCCAACATTTTTGTATCACTATTAAGAAGCGACAGGGGCTGATACGAATCACAAAAGACGGGGGATTTGCCGGGTTTTAACAATGATTCAGAAAAGGGGGTGGTGATGAATAGAGTGTCTGAATTAAGCAGACCACTCTTACCCAGTCCAAAGATCAGGGCTTGATCCATCACCGTTTTTTAGCTCACTGCACCATCCCAGCTCAGAACCTGGCTATATGCAAATTAGTCTGTTCCTGTCCCAGTGCATGATGGGAACAGGGCAAACCAAACTACCAAGCCAATTCTTATACTGGGAAGGAAACAAGCTTCCGGGGACCGGTTTCTGGCATTTCAGCCGTCGTCGGCCCGGCTTGCTTGAATCCTGATGGTGCAATGAGCAAGGGACTCACATCTGAGTATACCCTTCCACGCTTATGGTGGACAAAATGATTCAGAAAAGGGGGTGGTGATGAACAGAGTGTCTGAATTAAGCAGACCACTCTTACCCAGTCCAAAGATCAGGGCTTGATCCATCACCGTTTTTTAGCTCACTGCACCATTCCAGCTCAGAACCTGGCTATAACAATGACAATATTTGAGCTTCCCTCGTGGTCGTAGGTAGGCAGCCCTCCTCCAGTGCTTCATAGAATACGGCCTTCAATATGGGCGCCAAAATGGACACATAAGCTTTATAAAAGTCTACGGGAATCCCATCGGACCGTTAGGCCTTCCCCGACGACATGGTCATAATGGCCTCCGCTATCTCATCAACTTCTAAGTCATGAGCCAGGAATTTACGCTGCGTATCCCCTAGCCATGCCAGTGCTGTGTCCTCAAAGTATTCCCGGAGGTCTAGCGGGGCCGCCCTCTGCAACGTATACAGCCTTTTATAATAATCCATTAGGGTAGACATTTGGTCTGGGAGATTTCTATGCAGTCTTCCCTGCTCATCCTGCAATTCAGTGACATAATTATGAAAACTAGGGGATCGTACCGCACTGGCCAGGGCCCTTCCAGGCCTGTCACCCTTGCCATACACTCGAGCCACGTAGTGTTTCACCCGGAATTTACATTCTCTATCTGCCGCCTCTGTGTATTCCGTCATTTTCCTTCGCAGGCTAGCCCTTAATGCCCCCGTCTCACCGCCCGCAGCTATTTCCCGCACTGCGCCTGCAGCTCTCCCTCCAGCTTGTGTAGTTCTTGACGAAGGTCTTTCAATATACCCCCTCCCTTGGAAATACACCATCCCCGCACTGTCACCTTAAACGCCTCCCATACCATTGTTAAACTGGCCACCGAGTCGATATTTCTGGTGAAGAAGTCTGTAATGTCCTGCCCCATCTCTGTTCTAAACACAGCATCTTGCAAGTGTAAAGGGTTCAGCCGCCAGTTAAGATAGGGTGATAGGTCTATCGGGGGCCGAAGGGTCACTAACACAGGGGAGTGATCAGAATACGTACGAGCCAGATGCGTCGCACTGCTGACCCAATGCGTAATTGCCACCGTTACAAGCACGTAATCTAACCTGGCCCAAGTGTTATGCACAGCTGAGTAATGTGTCCCTTCCGTCCGTGTGGGGTGCATGTGCCGCCATGTGTCCAGTAAATAGTCGGATTCCATGATGTCATGCAGGGTACGTTGGGTAATGGTGTAGTGTGCTGCAGTAGCATGGGAGCGGTCATGTCTGGGGTTTACCACAGTATTAAAGTCCCATCCCCAGAGAGCATATGTGGATCCGAGCGCGTGTAGCTTGCCCCTCAGCATAAGCAAGGGATGTACATCATCCACGTTGGGGCCATAGTAAGTCACAATGGCAACATCATGTGATTGCAGCCTACCCCAAAGCAGACAATACCTCCCGTCAGGGTCTGTTTCCATCCCCCCTAGCACAAACCTGACACCCCGTTTGATAAGGATGGCCACCCCTCTGGAATAGCTGGAATATGATGCGAAGCATTTATGGGAGGCCCAGCGTGATTCAAATTGGGGCGTACCTCCATGCGGAAGGTGGGTCTCTTGTAACAGAGCCACGTGGACATGGTGGCGATCTAAGTATCCCAGCACCTACCTCGGGTCATTCAGTCCTCTCACGTTACAGGAGACAATGCGAAGATCATTTCTATCACTTATGTCGTCAGCCATAGTTGCTATCTATCTCATTCTGTCTACAGGAATGGTCGCACTCGTCTTGCACAATCATGTAGGCTAACCTTATCCCCCCGCCCACCCCTCCCCCCTCCGCCCACACCGGCCTCCCCAACTTGCCAGGAACAACCATCCCTCCCCCCTCCAACATCTGATCCAACAAATTGCATCTGTACTCTCGAAAGCCAAACAATACAAAAAATAAGGGGAATGCCCTCAATTGGGGACCACTAGGGGCCCTCGTCGTACCCACTCAGCCTCTCTTTCTCACCCGTCCGCAACCCCATTTAATAGGTGGGTCGTTGTGGCGGGATGGAGGCGAGTGTCCGGGCGGCAAAGTAGTCCAGACAATCAATAAGCAATAGTGATACATCACCAAAACGGCACAGCGTACAGAAGTCCCTCGACTTCGGTACTGCTATTGTCAGCATCTCATTTAGGTTTGGTGTCAGCCGGGCTCTGACAGTGGTGAGTGGGACCGGGAGCGTCGACGGGTAGCTTCTTCCTGGAATGCTGATCTGCGGTCGCGTTTAAGGTACGCCTCCACCTGCTGAGGAGAGTTGAAGGATGCTGTTTCCCCCGGTGTTGAATCTTTAACCTTGCAGTATATAGCATAGCGTACGTGATTTCTTGTGCTTGTAGCTTTTTCTTCACCGCTGTGAATTTGCGGCGGGCTTCCTGCACGGCCTGGGTGAAGTCGGGGTGGAAGGCTAAGGTGGTATTCTCATAACGTACTTCACCTTTTTTGCGCACTAGGCGTAGGACAGTGTCCCTGTCGTGATAGTTCAAGATGCGCACTATCACAGGGCGCGGTGGGGCTCCCGGGGGAGGACGTACCGCCAAGGATCTATGGGCCCGTTCGATGGTCATGTGCGCGGAAAAGGAGTCCTTACCAAATAGGTCAGCCAGTAGTCGTTCCATAAAGTCCTCCATTCTCCCAGTGTTTGTAGACTCCGCTAGTCCCAGTACCCGTACGTTGTTCCTTCGGGAACGGGCCTCCAACTCCTCATTCTTGTCCGCGATGACCTTCAGCAGCTTGTCCATCTGTAGCATGTGCTGTTTGCTGGCCACCGCTCCGTCCTCCAGACCCGACACTCTGTGCTCCGCCTCTTTTAGCCGTTCCTCATGCTGATCAAGTTTTGCAACCACTGTCTCCAGCCTGCTGTTCATGGCGTCCATCTTAGAGTCTATTGAGGTGCGGTTCTGTTGCATCCCCACCAGCAACGCCTTCCATCCCTCATCCCTTGTCTCCAGTGAGTCCGGCCCCTCGCGCTCTTTGGAGCTGGAGCATGGCACCTTACGCGCGTCGAATGACAGTTTCGCCTGCTTGGGCTCTGTTCTCCCCATGCTTTTCTGCTACCGGTCGTATGCGCAGATCTGATATATGTGCCACAGGAGATCAGGTATGCTAGTCTCAGCCGCTCTCACCACCACTATGCACACTTTCTTGCGATCTCTCAGGCCCCACGGTACCGTGGCCCAGCAGCCTGTATCTTATAAGAGGATGTAGCTGGATTACCAGGGGATGAGTGAGTCAGCAGGTCACAGTTGGTAATCGCCAGTATTCCAGGGCAAGCGGGGGCAGCTGGCCCCCAGGTTGTCGAGCGGGGTGGTCTCTTTGCCTCTGCTAGTTCGTGGGGGCTAGTGTCCGTTGCCCACACAAAATGGCGGCTGGTGGCCCGCTGCTCAGCGCGAGCGGTCTCCAGCTTCCAAATGCACCCTCTCGTCCTCACTTGCGCTGCCAGTCTCTGCCCCAGGGTCGTGCATCAAGAATTAGAGCCCCCGGTGCCTCCAGCCGCACTCGCTCCTCACCACCACTTCTGCTGGGTCGCGGGCTTCTCCGCCGATCTCTTCCCGCCGCGCGCGGGTACGGGGGTCTCACATGTAACGGTCTCCCAGGGCCATCACGTTGCAGCCTTTATCGCCCTCCTCAGGGCTTTTCACCAGGGACCGGTCTCTGGAGGCTGCCCGGTCGTGATCTCCGTTCACAGAGAGCTGCGCAGTGTTACAAGCGGCACTGCAGCTGGGCCTATACTGCCTTGGCCTCTCCTGACCTCCTCAGCCGGCCGAGCCCTCCAGGCATCTCGCCTCCCGCTCCGCCTCCAGGTCCTGCAGCTCGTCGCTCCGGTATGCAGCGAGCCACCTACACCAAATTTGGAGCTCGGCACCAGCACACCTTTCGCTGCCCGATGGTGACGTTAAAGGACCGTTCTGCAATGAAGGATGGGTTTATGTTGAAAATTCTGTCCGGATCGGCGGGAGCCTCACATCAGCGCGGCCATTACGGTCAAGCGCCACCTAGTGTCCCCACATTATATATACACTTTACAGTTATATGAAATTGTCTTACTTACCCATTTAGCAGAAAGGTCAAACCGTGACAGGCCTTTGACCACACCTTGTGACCTAGCCCCTCAGTCACTCAACTTCAAAAGCCAACGATATATGTTGCCCCTGCTGGCGCCCCTATGGCTAGAGAGTCAGACCGCCTAAGAGGGAAAGAACCAGTTACTTAGTTTCGTCCATCTGGATTAGACCTCCCGGCACCCGATGGCACCTGCATGAGTGTGGGATCACGACCCCCCCTGTAGATAAAATGTTGTGACCCCAGAAGCTGGATTGTTTTCAAGTCTGGAGAACGATTTCCCCTCAGGTGGAGATGCAAACTGCTGTATCTCCCGACAGCCAACAGTAGGTACCCACGAGGAACGACAAAACCCCTCAGGCCATGTCACGATGTTCTCCACAACAAAGTACCTTGTGGCTTGGGTCCTGGGAGAGGGAGCCAGCGACCTCAGACGGAGGCCGCAAATGCAGGCACTGTCATCCTTCTGATATGAAGGTCAAAGACAGTCTTAGCTCCCAGCTCAGATCCCCCAACACCACTCGAAGACCACACGCTCCAGAGTGCAAGCTAGCACAGGTCCCCTAGTTGCAAGCACTGGTCCCTCCGGCTCTGCAAGCTTCCCCTGCACTCCTCGTACTCCTCACACCTCAGGTGGCTGCTGATCTTTATGAGCACACTCCTCTTGTACAGTGTGATGACGGTGTACGTCATGATGGTCCTTGTCCCAACTGACGATCACTACCACCCGTTTCCATCACACCCTCTGTGGTGCTTGCAATCTTGTGTAAACTGTGAGATCCTTTGTGTCCCCGGGGTCTTGTGGACAGGAGGCTAGCCAAATGGCCATTGGAGAGTACTTAGGGTCCGAGGCCATCTCAGTTGGCACTTATCTGCAGGCCAGCAATGTCTAGGCAAAATGTACCAAGTGATAGTCTCCTTCCTGGAGCACGACAAGCTCCGGGCAACCACAAGTCTGCAGATAGTCCTGTTGCAGTTCCTCCTGCCCTAATGATTCCTTGTGTCGATGTCCCAGCATCGAACCAGTATTGTATGGTTCCAAATCCAAAAGAATCTCTACTTTCGGAGGCCAGAGTCCCAGTAGTTATACCCACATTGGACTATGCAGTTCAAAAGGGCATATTTGAAATGCACAGGCCCTCTCTAAATTTTGCCCTGTCTGCCATCATACCCCAGGAGGTTTGATCACTATCTTTAGTGGGGCTTAGACCCTGCCCCTTAGAATTCAGGTGCAAATTCCACCCCCACTTAACTGTCCCAGAGTGGCCCCTCAGAGTCAGAGCCCTGCAGTTTCCCTTAAGCCCCTAGATTATGGCCTTCTATCAGGAATGCACAGAAGTAGATGTCCTCCTAGCACCTAGATATGAATTAGAGACAGACGCTCAGAGTCACGACCATCGAAATGTCCACTTTCCCAAACCTGACATTTAACACATGTTATGTTAGAACCACTCGCACTACTGGAGAGGATTCGCTATTACTAAGTGATCAGTACCATACACTATACTGCTTCTATTCTGCCAGTAGGAAATACTGCTCAATAGCCTTTCCCTACATTCCGCCATGTTAATCCAATGCAAGAAGCAGGCCCTGTAATACCAAACACACCACCCGGTGCCAATCACGACTCTTGCATGAGAGCCACATGCGCACATACCCTACCTCTTCCCAACACCACACCCTGCCACCAGGGAGAACTCGGATATTGCAAAAGACATGCAGAACCTTGGCACATAGCTTTTTAAATGCAAAGCTGAGTAACAGTAACCTGTACACACAGACCCCACCAGGACAAACCTATGGTCCAACCGATGAGCTACCTCCATCGAGGGCACAACCAGTGCTGCAGGCCCACAGAAGAGTATTTGAAATACATGCATTGGCTATACATCTTACCCCTTCACAAGGAACTTACAGCTAACTCGAATCAGCCAATCATGTATACACCAATCACCACTATGTATATGACGAGCACAGTGCTTTGACACTGAATGACAGTGTCAAACGCACACAAGCTCAAAGTCCTAAGGCTAGCATCCAAATCAGTGGAAAATTGGGAAAGAGAAAATCAAAATGTCAAGGGAAAGCACCCTAGAAAGGGCCACTTCCAACACCAAGGATTAGATGTGCATATTGTCGGAACACCTTTGTGATCCACTGGGAGGTACAATGAGAATCTCACACTGCCTTCATCCTCAAGTAAAAAGTTCCTAATCTGACATTGAGAGGATAGGAGCGATTCTCTCATCTCACTACACTGCCTATTATCTTCTATAAATCTTTGTGTCCTTTCTCCTCTATGCCCCTGACCCCCCCCCCTCCAATGTGGTGCGCAGGATGGCCCTCCTATCAAGTGTTAGCCTCCTCCAGGGGACATGAATTTAGGGCCTACTATTGGAGCCATTTCAACCCCCCTCAAAGCCCTGGCATCACTTGATCTGGAAGAATCCTTGTCTGCGCAGGCAGGTTCAGTGCTATATAAATTAGGGTTGCCATGTGACCATTTTCTTTACTGGCTTGGCCCATGCTGTCAGCTAGTACAACAATTAGAACAAGCATTGCCATAGCCAATAGGTCTCGCCTTTGGGACCTTGTAAGTATTTAGTTATGCAGCAGGTCCCAAAGGCGAGACCTATTGGCTGTGTGTGTGTCGTGTGTGCTGCACAAGAGCCCCAAGTGCATGGAGTGCGCCCCGAGTGTGCAGCACAACAGCCCCCGTGCATGGAGTGCGCCCCGAGTGGGCTGCACAAGAGCCCCCTGTGCATGGAGTGCGCCCTGCGTGTGCTGCACAAGAGCCCCCCCGTGCATGGAGTGTGCCCCGAGTGCGTGAGACGACAGCTGCTGCCCTGTGCATACACCTACATTTTTTAATGGTTCTTCTAGGAATTACACACTTGGTCTGTATGTCTGCAAACATGTGTTTTGTAATGGACAAGTGCTATAAAAGTCTGTCATGATGTGCCTTGTCATACTGGACTGTTGCCGCTTCTTTCAGAGGAAATAACATGAGAGTATACAGCAGCTCTCAGTTGATAAAGACAGATGTGCCTAGGGTTGCCGCCTGGCCGTTTTTTCACCGGCATGAGCAATATTTTCGTGTCTCAGAGGGAACAAAAAAGTAGGAAAATCACCTAAAGCCTATATTTTTTTTCCTATAAGTACATAATTGAATCAGCAAATATAAATAGAAAGCACTTCAAAATGTATTCTTGAGCTCCCTTAATGATTCACGACTGATAGTTAAAGTAAACCAAGGCAACGAAGACACATTAAAAATGAATAGGGACAATCTTATATACGTTCGGGCCCTTGCAAAACCTAAAAACATGAACTGTCAATATTCTTCGTGCGAAAGATAGTAAACTTGGACGTGCCTTTAAACTGCGTAAATAAGTTGAAACTGAAACTAGTAATGGACTATTAGAAAATAACTCAGAATCGGTAACAAAACATAAGCACTGAATCCTGATCCATTCAGTGCCCAAATACAATTTGACTGTCAAATCCCCATCTGTATACACCAGCCAACTCGTGCAATCAGATGAAAAGGTGCCTGCCAACCTGCACTCAAAAATAATTCATTATCCACAACGTTGGGCAGTTAGTCTCCAAAATTAGCTTGAACAAACGACATCAACTAGAGCTGTCAAGGCATCATGTTAAATTACCACCTATGCCACTGAAGAACAGCAAATGGGCGGACCCACTCTGCCAGCAGACAAACGAAGCAGAGCAGACCTCACTCACAACAAGGCTACCTTGAGACTCGAAAAGATGCCTTGCTACCTTCTGTAAAAGGTTGTTGATAAAAGCCGTCCTGATTTTACTTAGGTGACCAATTATACATTACTTACAGAAGACTCCCGTTAATTAAACCTAACATCCGTAGCCGAGCTGAGTGTTGATCTTTTAGCGGCCCTTGTGCGTAATGTTTGTATTTCCGGGTCGCATAATAACCAATCCCATGGCTGAACATATTCTGGAGTCGTTCAAGAGTGGGATGTAAAGCTACAGTGTAAGGCAACATAGAATTGGAGCAATCTGGACAGTTCAGCCAATCCTAGTGCTTGCACAGAATTGCGAAGTGCTTATTGGCTGTGGAGATGGAGATCGCACCTCCCTATATCCGAACTGTTCTGAAGCAGACTCTGGGGACTGGGAGTACTTTCACCTAACTGCACTCGAGGCGGTGACAACCTTGGGTCAGACAGGCTGCTGCGTTGCCGTTGTTTCTTGATGGGAGGGAGAAGAGAGATAGAAGTGTAGGGGTTTTGTGCATTTGTGCATGGCCCCGATGCGATGTGTGATTTATTTTGAGGCCCGGTTGAAGGCACAAGGGAGGTTTGCTACAGACACGCCCATGGGCGCGCGGCCGTGAAAGTGACGCAGCCGTGAAAGTAAAAGAAAAAAGCATAGAGGGCAGGAAAGGGAGGAACAAAGGTCTATGGGCAACAAGCCCGGGAGTTGTATGTGTGCGTGCGCGCTTAAAGAAAGTTCCTGAAGCGGCGTGAGAGGGAGCAAGGGGGTGGGGAGACATGGAAAGACATGGAAAGTTCTGCTGGAGACAGCTGACAGGAATGAGACTGCTAGAAGCAAAATAAGGTGGATAGACTGTGGAGTAACGTAGAAGGAGAGAGGCGGAGACTGCAAGTGGATGAGAGAAGGATAGAAAAAAAGTGACAGCACCAAGGTAGAGATGAAGGTGAGAGGGGAAGGAAGCGGACGCCTCGAAGGGCGGTGGGGTCATGGTGATGAGAAAGGTGCGCGTCTCGCGCTGCAGGAAAAACAAGCTACGAGACGCGCTCTGTGGTGGGGGAGGAGCATTGAAGCGAGGCGCGCGCGCGCATGGGCGAACGAAAGGAAAGCCAGATGGCGCCTCTGCTCGTGCCTGTGCGCGTAACCCCACACTGTATGCCACACAAAGCTGTGGTCGGACTTTTAAAAGCCCACTCACTAAATGTACGCCAGACAGCGCATGCGCTGGCTCAGGCGTGACCTGAAACTCACTTAAAGCCTGAATTCCCCCCTTCCATTACATACTTTGAACAGCAAATATAAGAAAGCACTTTAAAATGTGTTCTAGAGCTGTATTTACTATTTCTCAGTGTTCTCCAGTTGTATTGACTATTCCTCACTGATAAATAAAAAAGGCAGAAAAGCCATGTTAAAAATGAATACAGCGAAGTTTATATAGAGTCTTATTCAGGCATTATTTCCGGGTTTCTGCAGAATCTTAAAAGAATGACAAAAGTCCAGTATTTTTCTCTTGGAAAGATTGCAACTCAGTTTTGCGTTGCCTTCGGGAATCTAGGCCTAGCTCACCGGGTCCCTTCTGGAGCTCAATGGAAGAAGGGTCCCATGCGAATCTGGTGCTGGCTGCCTGGTGAAGGCCTTCTAAGCGGAGTCCTCGATGTGGTTTCTGTGAGACTGTAGAGAACAAAGACATCCCTCTGCTATGCTCCTTGCTGGCCCTGGCTAGAAATGTACAGTTCTGTTTGTTTGCTGGGTGCTCAACAGTTGGAGTGACAGAGAAGGAAGGGAAAGCCATTGCAAACGCCTCCCTGTGAAGGAATTCCCTTCCTTCCTACTACACTACAAAGTCAAGGGTGACCTCATGTGTCACGTTTAATGTAATGGCTCCTCACGGGACAATGGTCATGAAAGCATGAGAAATACGGTGGAAATAGCGTGCCTTCTCACATTATTACCATTTCACCGAAAACCATGCCAGTGAGTATTATACTCTCCTCGCCTCGTTCCTGGAGATTAACTGGTACTCACAAGGAAAAAGATCAGAAATGCCGATACTCAGTAGCTGTGAGTAGTAGCCCATTTAAAGCATTGGAGATAATGTAGAAAAATACTAAAATAAAATGTTTGCCTAAGATCACACACTTTGGTTAAACAAGGAAGGCAGGATCAATTCTAGGTATTCTGGTTTTACATTATACAATGTATCCACTAGATGGCTACCTCTTTCTATTTTAACATGAAACTTTATGTTTTATTTTTCATTCTGAGCGTGGGTGGCAGGCAGAAGCCACATTAAAACGGCTAGTTTTGGGCTCTGATTAGAATTAGAATCAGAAGTCTGGCTCGAACCGTAATGTGGATCTCCCACCTTTAATTTCAATACGATCTCCTTCCAGAACATTTCGATCTCACCCTCCTTAAAGGCTTAAAAGTTCAAAAGTATTTATGCCTTTTCGAGTTCATTTGTGCAATTAAGCAAACCACCCCCTTCGTGCGGGAGTCGATTTGACTGATGTCCCGTGACAGGGGTGACCAGATTTTTAAAGCCAAAAACCGGGACATTTCACAAAAATAGGACTACGATTTGACTTAAAGCGGTGAGCAGGCTCCTCAGCAGAGAATTACAGAACAGGCAGTTAAGAACATACATAAAATGTAATTTTGAAGCCCAGTAGCTTGCCTGTTAATTAAATTGCTTTCTTGAAACAACTGCTACCTATCTCTGCTTTGTAAAACATAAAAACCTCCTCCCACCGTTTTCAGTCGACCTTCTCTAAAAACGGGGACATGAGCTAAATTTCTTGAAATTTGCTGGGACAGCTGGTTAAAAACAGGGACCGTCCTGGCAAAACGGGGGACGCCTGGTCACCCTACCCGTGACTCGCTACTTAGCTGTGTAGTGGGCAGACACAGACATACAGCTGCGTGGGGAGAACTTGAGGGCGATAAAGAGTTAAACGGAGGAGCCTCGGACATCAACCACAACCCTCCTCAGCAGAACCTATCTGTACGTCACAATCGTCCTGACCGACGTCCGTTTGTAAACAGCAGAAAGCGGGAAGGTAAGGATTCCTAATGCGCATGCGCCTGCAGAATTAGTCTATCTATGAGTAAAGTTTTTTCTGCACATGACCTGCCCACAGCAGCGTCATTTTGGACCAAAGATCACGTGATATTTTAACTGTGACTGTGGTGCTATGGCGACCGTAAGCGAGCTGAAGGCTGGTAAGAGAGGCAGAGCGACGGGCGCGCAGTGATGGCGGTAGAACGGGGCTTGGTAGCGCAGCTCGAGTTAGAAGAGTAGGGGTTGCACCTTCACCACCGAGGGGCGTAAGCAGAGTAATCAGAACTCTACAGAACGCCATGATAATCAGCTGTCTTCTCCCCCGTAGGCATTTCACCTGTCTTGCTGCTACAGTTACGCTTTGCCTCCTGGTACTTGTAACCGTGCAGCATAGGGCTGAAATCAGCAAAGCTGATCTCAAATCGCTGCTCTTTCAAGGACACTTTCAGAACTAATACGGTCATGCCCAGGCCCCTCTTGGAAGTTCACTCATTGTACATTTGTATATTTATTCCTGTACATTCCTTTCTTCTGCGTACTTGGTTGGATTTTGTGTTTATGTAACCTTCATTTTTAGTTTGTAATGTTGTATTCTGCTTCCACTGTTCTCTTGTAACGCAACTGGCTTTATTGTACAGCGCTCTGACACCTTCGAGTAATGTCCGCGCTTTATAAAAATGCACTAAATAAAATACAATTAAAATAAAAGTTCTTCAGCCCCCCCCCCCACCCCTCGTGTCAGCCCGGGCTGAGACATCTTCGCAGGCACACACACAGACCGTTTTTGAGCTGCTGTAGGCTGGCTGGTCTGGTGTGCTTCTCTAGGAATTTTGGGGCCCCTGGTCGAGAGGCCCCTCTAATTTGCAAAGTGATGCATTCAGAGCTCCGGAAGTTGCTTTGTGCAGACTTCTCCTGGGCCGCAGCTCCTCCTCTTGGCCACCTACAAGCACCTCTTTGGGCTGAAGGTATGAGAATTGCTTGTGGGCTGAAAGTTAACCCCTTTGCTGCGGGGGTAATTCCCCCGCTGTGCTGGGGGGGCGCGCACAGCGCCCGCATGCTCATGACGAGCTCAGCTTGTCATGAGGCCCGGTGCTCCTGTGCTCACGAAGAGCTGAGCTCGTCACAGGTGCACCGGCTCCCGTGGAACTCTCAGCACAGCAGGGGAATTCGTGCCTCATGACGAGCTCAGCTCATCATGAACATGGAAAAGATTAAAACCATGGGGACACTAAAGTGCTGATCAAATGGTGTTCCACTGTGTCTCTGAATGGGCAGCTGGCAGCAGGCCTAATTGCAGAACAAACCTGCAAAATGCATCTGCTTGCAACTCATACAAGAGGAAGTGTCCCCCTCCACTGACCTCCCCATGCCATCCCTGAGAGGCCAAGGGAGGGGGACCCCCTCCTGGAAACCCGATTCAATAAGGCACCTTTCTTTCACTTGGATCAGGAGGGGCACAAGAGGACTGGTGTGTATTGCACTGGTGCGAGGCCCCATGCTGGGGAGCTGAGTGCCAGGCCCTGGGCAGCTGCCCACACTGCGCATGTCTAGTGTTGGCTCTGGGCCATTTTATTGTGGCCGCACCTGAGTACTTTACAGGTCTTTAAAAGACCATTTACTTGTTAACAAGGCTTTGTTGGTTTTTCACCCCTTCGTAGAGCCCATGCTTCTCCACTCTTGCCTATTGCTAGAAGAATTAGCCCCCCTCTCCCCCCTAATTTTTGTTAGTAGTCCCCCACCCCGTTCCTCCCTGAAAATTGGCTCTAGTTGTGCCTTTGCCGTGCAGTTATAACAGGAGAGGGGACAACATGCGAATGGCATAATTTAAAGGAAGATTGTGCCTTAATTATAAGCCACTCTGGAATAACATCAAGAAACAGAACCTCAAGTTTTATTCCTTATTTGAGAGACACGTCAGTGATCGTCATAGCATTTGCTCACAGTAGGCTCAATTGTATTCTTTCGAGGAGGACTGAAACCAGATGCTTCTTTGCCCAGTGTTTTTTGGCTGTGCTGGTGATGTCGCTGGTTTTAAGGAAGTGCATGCAGCTGTAAAAGAGGCTATATAAAGCTGCAATTGGTTCAGTTGGGTAATCACTGAAAAATACTTTTTATTACCTAGATATTGCTTTAAAAGCACAATACACATCCAATGTATACATTCATCATGATTAATAAAACTAGATGCAGCACACCTACAACAATTTACTAAAATATATGAATTTATTTTTAAATTGAATTTTTATATATCACATAGAATTCTTTCTGAAATCAGTTGATACGAGCTGTCAGACATAAACCACAAAAATACAGTAACAATACAAAAACAATTCAATAAGTGACATTAAGTGACAAAAAGTGAAATGAATAACGTATCCAATTTAAACACAAGCTGACGTAAATTCTCTATCCTTCTCTGCTCTTTTCACTATAACACATACTATCTATTTAATCCCTAGTTCTATTTAGCCTGGACATGAGCTTGTTTCACGTCGACGTTTCGACCCTGTAGATACATGTGTGTGTAGATGCATCAAATAGGGTCTTCCTCATGACAAAGCAGCCTAATGACAGCATAGAGGAAATGGAATTAGTGTGGTGTGCGTATTGATAAAAAAAATATATTTAGGGAGGAATCCTACAAAGGGACTACTCACCCTAGTCATTCAATAAGTGAATGAAAAAATGAACTCCTCCAAGCCTGGATGGCGCGTGACCAAGGGCAAAGAACTTTCTCTTATGCGTCCTCATCAATCATAAAATGTATCTGAAATGGTAAAATTACCAATCATGAGTGAACAATACCTATGCGTGACAAGACTATTTAGGTTCTGAGAGTGCCCAATACAATGTGTAGAACACTTGCCAGCGTGCCATCAGCCAATGACTTATATGGGCAATAATTAGGGATGCCTGAGAATTGGCAGTGTCCCTGTTGGAAAAAAAACAGTCGATGAATTGATAGTCATACATAAACTGGTAGTTGAGTGTTTCTACGTGTAGTTGTGAATATATACACTTACCCCACTGGTCTTCTAAATCGACCTCGGGGGGGGGGGGGATGGATACAAACTCCAGGTATGACTCCTGTTAAATCCTAATCAAATGCTCTGTCACCTTTCCAATTCAGTGACAGCTGCCCGTACATCCGTGAGCTTGTTCATTAAACCTACTTACTGGTTGACGTGCAACGTCATACTGTCATGCGTCCCTGATGGACTCACAAGCTCACCTAGGCATAAAGGCGGCCATCTTGAAACATGTTGCCTCAGTAGTTTAATGCATCTGGGATACGGAAACTACTATTACCACACCTTGTGTGGTCACCAAGAGGTTGCAAATGTTTGAATTGTAAATAAAGCAAACTTGGAATCGGTGTTCTCAAACATCGTAGTACTTTCCCTGACGGGCGATTGTATACTGTCTCACTGTGTCATTGCTAGTACAGCTAAAGCTGGATTGTTCAAAGGAACACAGGAGAACTGGTGTGTTCACGTGTATGTCAATACTTTATTTTGGTGTTATAAAACTTCATAATGCTTCCCCTGGATAGTGATTGTATGCTGTCTCACTGTGCCATTGTTGGTATGGTGGAGAAGCGTGGCTCAGTGGTTAGAGGCGGCAGACCCGGAAGCTGAGATCAGCCGTGGACCAGGGTTCGCTTCCCCGCCTCGGCGGGTCTCGGGCTCAAAATTCCACAGACTCGACAATTCTCGCTCCGGTGCCTACTTGACTCATGGGGTCACACTCTGCGACTCTGGGCAATAGCTTGCTTAATCTCCACTACGGCCCCTCGCAGCGGGATGCCTGGCTTTCACCTTGTGGATACCCTGCCGGGGTATCTCACAGGGGAATACCAGGACGGGTTCCCTAAGCAAGCGCCTTGATACCTTCGGGTGATACGTGCGCTATATAAGTCGCAATACATTTGGTACCGCCCAGACTGCATCGTTCAGAGGAACAGGGGTAAACTGGTGTCTTCGCATGTGTGTCAATACCTTGAATATCATTCAGACAAATGAGCATATACATGAGACTCCTTGTGTAAAAAAAATACTGCAAATTCACAAGTAGGAGTCTATTTATACCATAATTAACTACATCCAGCAAATGATGGTTAATTGCTTCATGTGTAATTGACTAAAAAACAGAACATTACACCATACATTCAGAGGAATTTTTCATTATTGTGAACTGCTCTTTTATATATCCTATTCACCGCACAGTCTTAACATCTTTTCAAATCACCTGTTGGGTCAACAAAAACAGTTTTTGCAACCGCATGCATGGAACCCGTTGGATCCATTCATCATTTAGCTGTATTTCTGTGATGATAATGACCATGCTGCACTCAGCATCAATATCCCATGCGTCCAGACCTCACTAAGGGAACCCAGATGGATCAGATATGTATCAGGAGGCCAACCTGTCTGTCAGTTTCCTTAATTTCATTTAGGCCCTTACTGACTGAATCAAGGACATGTATCAATCTGCATGCCCTGGTGTTAAGTTTAGACTCCATGTTGCCGCCTCTAGGGTTCCGCACTACTTTTTAAAAGACCCACCATCTTAGGCTATCCACAGGATGTTTTTGTTGGTGAGTGTTCCACCAGTGGTGCTCCTTGAGTTGCACATCTGATCCGGCTACATTGCTGTAAGATACGTTGTTTAATTTTGTGGTTTGGTTTGTCCCAAACGTCATTCATCCTGTTAACCACTGCATCCCAATATAGTTGTATTGCTGAACATTCCCATAGTAAGTGAAAGAAGGTGCCCTTTTGATTTCATACACGACACCCATTCTCATTTGGGGCCCTACCTATTTTCATCAATGTGGTGCATGCATAGTAGGCCCTGTGCAATATCATTAGTTAATCAACCTAAACCCTGCCTTAATGGCCACTTCTCTAGGTGAGGCTAAAGCCTCTGCCCATTCATCATCATCATCAAGCCCTTCCACGTCAAGTGCCCACTTTTCCCGCAGTAGAAGAAGTGTGTCAGGCGTGTTGGTCAATAGGTTTCTGGTATGTGAGTGACTTCCCTTTGCATTTAATTTGCCTGTTGATTAAGCAGTCCTTGAGTGGGAGGAGTCTGGCAACTCGTACCCGGCCGGGATAGCCGTCTACAGCGCATGTTTGACCTGCAGGTAAAAAAAATAATCTCAGTGTCTGCAAGCTTGTATTCCTGATGAAGGTCAGCGAAGGGGAGTACTGCATCAAAAGTCCACAAATCCTCGATTTAAGACAGGCCTATCAGGTCCCATTTATCAATTCATGGGTGTTTTCCAAGAGTGCCTAGGGCCGCTGTGTCCCACAAGGGGTTGGATCGAGTCAGTTTGATTCCCCGTCTCATTGCTTTGTGGGCTACGTGCCAGAGATAGACTGTTACAGCCGTTGAGTTCTATTGTTGCGATTTTGGAGGTGTCGCGTATAGGGCCCTCAGGTATCCACCCGGGCACATCACCAGGCGATCTATCCGGTTCAATGGTCCATCGTCCGGTAGATAAACCCATTTGTTAATAGTGGTCAGTTGTGCAGCCCAGTAATACCTCTGTGTATTGGGTAGGGCAATTCCTCCATCATACCACCGAAGGCGGTGGGTATGTAGTGTAGGAAGCTCGGTTTCTGTTGCAGTAACCCCCCATTTTTTGCCAGACTACTGATGCACTTTGACTTAATGTGCCCTGGGTCCCTGCCAGTCAGGTTCCCAGGGCTTGTTTTCTTTCCCAAAACTGTACCTTGTACCACAAATTGTTACCTCTCTGGTTACATGTTAGTCCCTTGTAAAAGCCTGCCACCACAAGACATGTTTCTGGACCCCTGGGGTGGGAGCCTTTGCTCCCTGAGCCCAGAAACAAAGACTTTCCTGGGTGGAGGTGGTCACACCTACCCCGGGCCAGGAAGAGCCATCTGTGGCAGGGGAGCTTCAAAGGCCTTCCTGCCTTTGTAACGTGACCCCCAGCCTCTTCTGCTGTCAGGAGCAGGCCCCTTCCTGTCTGCCCTGCTTTTTGACACGAAGACAGGCAGGAAAAATTAGCAGAGCCCAGAAGGTCTGCCAACCCCACCCCTCTGGTGGGGGAGACGAGGTGAAGCCCACTCTTGGAGTTGGCAGGCACTCTCCAATCAGGATTAGGGATTGAGCCAAATCCCCCATGTGAGGTGAGCACACCAAGGGTGTAGTCTCCCTAAGGTCAGTAGCAATTTGCTACTGACCTCGAGACCCCTAAAACGCCCCCTAAATACAGTATTTAGGGGGCAGCCCTGAAACAAGAAGACAGATTCCCGCAACCTACGAAGAACAACGAAAGAAGACACCCAGCAAAGGAGACTGCAGAGAAGAACTGACTTGGTCAAAGCCCCACTGACCCGTCTGCAGTATCCAGAGATCCTGCGCCAAAAGTTGCTTTGTCCTGCTGCCAGCAACCTCTAGAACCCCTGGGAGGACTGACCGCCTTCAACAAAGCCGGATCTCCTGTGAACAGCAGCTCTGTTCAAAAGAAACAGCCAAGAAATACTCTGAGCCTGCTGAGGACAAAGAAACCCAACACCTGGAACCACCACTGCACTCGACACCTACGGTCCGAGTGGCCCACTGGTCCCAACAAAGTCCCCCAGCGCTCCAGAGTCCAAGTCGACTGTCGGTTGACCCTTTCCAGGACTACTCTACGTCGCCTGCAGCCTCCGCACGGAGACTCCAAACTCCGCCCTCCCAGCCGCGAGTCGCCACGTAAGGTGAAATCTGGCCTCAAAAGACACCCCGGCATCCAGCCGCCCTGCGCCCTGGAGAAGAGAACCCGAGGTGCACCTACGTCCCCGAGCCTCCTGGAAGACTTCGTGGACTGAGCCTGCCGCTAAAAACCAAAACCAGCAATCCCCATTGAAAACAACAGGGCACGGACGCAACAACAGCACCCTGGACCCAGCCGCCCCTGCGTTGCTGTGGGTGTAATTTGGGTGTTAACTCGGATCCCCCTTTGCCCTTCGAGAAACCTCAGGAGTTTTGCTCCCACAACCTTGTGGCCTGCTCGTGAGCAGCCACCAACTGGAGGTCTCCTATCCCCCATTAGATAGCACTGGGCCTCAGCACTCTGCACCCGGCCGCCCTAGTGCTGCTGAGGGTGTTTCAAGAGTGCATCCTTGATCATGGGGGAACCGTTTACTTCATTTTTCTCCATAGGAATATGTTGACTATTTTTCCTTCAAAAGTGTGGAGTTGGTTTTTATGAGAACTTGAAAAACTGCACATATCTAAAACCTGCTTTACTTATCTTTTTCTTTAGGAAATGTCCCAGGGTGATATCTAGGCATATCACACTGAGTAGAAAAAGTAATCCATAAAGTAATCAAAAGTAATCTAACAGTAATTTCCACTGTATTGAAAAGATTTACAAACCTGTAACAGAGACCTTTTCATTCAGCTTGCTTGTATTGTCCAACCTGCCTTGAAAAGTACCATTTACACATACCTTTACCAGGCTTGCTCAGTTCTAGTAAATAAATATAACTAAATAATATTTTCATAAAAAACAGATTGCTCTGAGTACAGTCTTTGAGTGTGTGACATAATTTGCTGCCTGAGTGTGTGCAGCAAATGCTACCCTCTGATAAAGCCTTACTGCTCGCCCACACTACCGCATATAGAGAGTAAGGTGCTATTTCCTTTTACCTCTGCCTACCTTCGGGATACCACTGGATTCTGTGCACACTATACCTCATTTTGGTATAGTATATACAGAACCAGCTTCCTACATGCTTCGGGTGGGGTAGCCATTGTGTGTGTAACTTACCAGCAGGCTCGTCTTGCCCACTGCCCCATCCCCCAGCAGCTTGTACCGAGTAGCTCACACTTGATGCGCCTCTCCAGAGGGCTCCTCTGGCCTTGCAGCGGACTCGGCTGGTGAGGAGGAACCTGCTGCGATAAGCTCAGTGCGTAGTCCATTGGAAGGCTCAGTTCCTTGGGGGCATCGCAAAACCCAGCTCTGCTGCCCCGCAAGAGAGCAGGGAAGTCACCACTGCTAAATAGAGTCTTAGGTGGGCACACCAAGTGCTGGGCGCCATGAAGCACGCGTTCTTCAAGGAAATCGCATGGTGGTCACGGAGGACCTCAGGATGGTTACTTCATGCAGCAGGGATCTGTCTGAGTGAACACTTCACTTCCCTTGTAAGCTCAGGTGCCCAGCGGGAAAAGGGAGCTGCGTGCAACACACTACTCTTGGGACCTTGGTGACTGCCTTACAACCCAGTGTGCAGAATCGACTGAGAAAAATACAGCCCTCTGTGGACTAAGTGACCACCTTGCAGCCCGCAGTAACCAGCTTGAGGTCCTCTGTGACCACCTTGTGATTTCTTTCAAGCATGCAGGCTTTAGGGCAACCCAGCACTTGGTGTGCCCACCAAGATCTACATAGCAGAGGAGACTTACCTGTTCCCTTGCGGGGTAGCAGAGCTGGGCTTTGCCCTGCCCCCCCAGGAGCTGAGCCTTCTAATGGGCTACCCACGGACCTACTTAACTTGGCAGTGGTTTGTTATAGGTTGTCTGGCGCCTCTTAGAAGGTAACACTATATGATTAATGTAAATGTATTTGACGGTGCTATAGGGTAAAAGGAACCACCATTCCTTTTCAATTTTGCTACTGCATCTGAGTCACAACACTCCCTAGCACGGAGAACAGCCTTTACCACGTGGATTTTACTCCGCATACCGTTACAACGCGGTTTTTAGAACGCAAGTCATAACCACGACTTGCGCTGGAGGGCGTAACAGGACAAGGAATAATTTAATTTACTATCCAACACTTTCCATACTGTACGTAGGCTGGTGTTGGAATAGTAAATTAAAAAATTCCGAAGTCCGCACCCCTACAACGCAAGTCGTGGTAACGACTTGCGTTGTAAAAACCGCGTTGTAACGGTACGCGTGGTAAAACCATGCGTCGTACCGTCATACATCCCCCTAGCACACGTATGGTTATAATATAGTTCATGTAGATCAGTGTTTCCACAGGTTCTTGCGGGGAAAGTAGAGAAGACTTCTTATTCTTGTAAATCAATTCCAAGTTTTATTCTTGATAACTGGAAGACGTTCACACAGCCAACACGTGTTTCGTCGTAATTGGGAATGTAACCCACGACTTTTTCAAGGCTGTACAAAGTAAAAACAAAAGTTGTATATCGCACTGTGTATATGTAAATTATTGTTTCTAGTTAGTTTAAAAACCTGTTACACATCTCTAAACATTATTAGAGATGTCCCTCACCGTGATTCAAACAATACAGTATAGTGCTTACTGTGCGTGGCGGTGATACAGAATTGAAGAGGAACACACAAAATAACATAAATTATAGAATAACACAATGTACCTCTGAGAAATCAGAAGGTCTATGAGCCTGGTATAAGGTGGAGAGACTACATGATGTTTATTTGTTAATTTTTAAGTTTGTTTGGGGGTGGTATAGTCCAGGTAAGGTTATAGTGATCTATTTTAGTAGAAGTCATGCAAGGCATGTATTAATCAGCCATGTTAAAATATTCATTAAATACCTAATTCCAGATCTGTATTTTCTTTACTGTAAATAAAGTAAACAATGATACACACCGACCCCAAGACCACCCTCAGAGGCACCCTCATCTACAGACCACCGGGACCACGCACACAATTCAGCGAAGACATCGCCGACTTCATCAGCCCGCACGCCCTCCCCTCCGCTGACTACATCCTCCTAGGGGACCTCAACTTCCACCTGGAAAACAACAACGACCGCAACACCACCACCCTGCTGGACAACCTCGCCAACCTCGGACTCAAGCAAATAGTGACCACCCCCACCCACTACGCCGGCCACACGCTTGACCCCGTCTTCTCCTCCAGCAAGGACATCTCCTTCAGCCACGCCACCGGACTCCACTGGACAGACCACAGCTGCGTCCACTTTAGCTTCAGAAGGACCACGCTCCACCACCACCCGCAACAGGTCCCCCTCAGAAGCTGGAACAAGATCACTATCGACCAGCTCGCCACATCCCTGAGCCAGAACCCTCCCGCCAGCTCAGCGAACCCCAACCAAGCCGCCAACAACCTCACAAGGTGGATCAGCAACTGAGCAGACGACCTCGCCCCACTGAAGACCCCCCCCATCAGACCCGGCAACAAGAAAGCATCCTGGTTCACCGACGAACTCAAGAGCTCTAAGAAGAACTGCCGAGCCCTCGAGAAAGTCTGGCACAGAGACCCGACAACAGACAACATGACCACCCTCAAACACGCCACCCGAAAACACCACCAGCTGATCCACGCCACCAAGAAAACCGCATTCAAGGAACGACTAGACAACAACGCCCACAACACCAAGGAACTCTTCAACATCGTCAAAGAGCTCTCGAACCCTAGCGCCAGAAACAACGACATCACCCCATCGCAAGACCTCTGCAACTCGCTCGCCTCGTTCTTCCACAGCAAGATCGCAGATATACACAACAGTTTCAACACACAGCTGACGCACCCTACGACCGCACCAACGCCCCCCACCACCACCCTCCGCGCCTGGACCCCGATCAACACCGAAGACACCATCCGCACGATGAACTCCATCCACTCCGGATTACCAACCGACCCCTGCCCTCACCACGTCTTCAACAAGGCCGACTCCATCATCGCACCCCATCTCCGGGACATCATCAACGCCTCCTTCGACACCGCCACCTTCCCAGAGAGCTGGAAGCACGCCGAACTCAGTGCCCTACTGAAGAAACCATCAGCGGACCCCACCGACCTCAAAAACTACCGCCCCATCTCGCTCCTTCCTTTTCCTGCCAAAGTCATCGAGAAGACAGTCAACAGACAGCTGGCCGCCTTCCTCGAGACGAATGAATCCCTCGACCACTTGCAGTCCGGTTTCAGAGCCAACCACAGCACCGAGACCGCCCTTATCGCAGCCACCGACGACATCCGAGCCCTGCTCGACAACGGGGAAACAGCGGCACTCATCCTCCTAGACCTCTCCGCAGCGTTCGACACGATCTGCCACCGCACCCTAGTGCAGCACCTCAGCAACATCGGAATCCAGGAGAAGGCACTGGAGTGGATCATCTCCTTCCTCGCCGGAAGAACCCAGAGAGTCCGCCTCCCCCCGTTCAGATCAGAGGCCACCGAAGTCATCTGCGGCGTACCACAAGGATCATCGCTCAGCCCCACCCCCTTCAATGTATACATGAGCCCCCTCGCAGCCATCGCACGCCAACACAACCTCAACATCATCTCCTACGCCGACGACACCCAGTTGATCCTCTAGCTCACCAAAGACCCCGCAACCGCCAGAACCAACCTAAACGAAGGGATGAAAGACGTAGCCGAGTGGATGATGAACAGCTGCCTGAAAATGAACTCGGATAAGACGGAAGTCCTCATCCTGCGATCATCACCCTCCGCCTGGGACGACTCCTGGTGGCCCCCTGCCCTGGGCAGCGCACCCAAACCAACGGACCACGCACACAACCTGGGCTTCATCCTGGACTCCTCCCTCTCGATGACCAGACAAGTCAACGCCGTCTCCTCGTCATGCTGTGGTAAATAAATAAATAATACCCTATTTTTGACTAGGCATATAGCATAACAGATAGCTCAATAAATAAGAGTCAAGATTCGAGGTAGTAGGAGTTTCTGCAGGTTTATTACAACATAAGGACAGGATCAGGACAACCTGCATAGGATGACCCAGCAGGGGAAAAGAGGCCCAGCAGGGGAAAAGAGGCCCAGCAGCTGCTGGGGCTTGGTCTGGGATGAGCGCGCTAACTTTTAATAACAATACATGAACTTATATACATAGCGCAAACACATAGCATTACATTGCAGTAGGCGTAGCAGTGGGTGGAGCAGAAGGCGTGACGCGTAGCAGTCGCGAAAGATAACAGTAAAAGTAGGTGTAACTGGGCGTATACATAGACATGTGGTGCAAACGTAACAGAATATGTCATGAATGGGGCGGAAACATAGGAGGGGGCTACCTAAGGAGCCGGGACCTCTAACCTGGTGGTGCACGCAAACTGGCAATGACGTATTACTAGGAGAAACTGGGGGCTATGAACTCTGTGCTAGGAGCAGAGACTAAAGTCTGGAGGGTCGGAGCGACTTGTACCTAAACCCTATCTAGTATCTGATGTTTAGGGAACATGTTGATATAAACTAGAAGTCATGAGGGGAAAGGCTAACTTGATTCTAAGACTGGACCATGCATTATTCTACATGTAGTGCGTGATGAAGAATACTAAATGACCATTAAATACAGTATTTCTCTAACGTGGAGCCGCATAGGCTAGACAATGACGGGAACTATTGATGCAGTTCAGTAGCTTAGGAATGCAGAGAAGGAGGACTGAACTGATAACTGGAACTATAACATACTTTTGGCAGACTCAGAGGCAGAGCCAGGCTGCACCGGGCACTGCGAGGCAGGAAGTAAGTGAAAGGTCGAGGATACAGGTGGGGGCTGTATCGCTCCTCAGCGAGACTTCAGGAGACAGGAGCTGAATCTGTGGTCCGGGCCCTTTTGAGGCCTGGAAACGGGGACTTTATAATGGGATAACGTGCACACTGAGAAACGTGGCAACGTAACTTTACATAGGCCTGATATTCGTAGTATTCACGAGGACTGGAAACTAGCATACTAAAGGTGGACACAACTGTAATTGCGTCATTAATCGGACATGGGGAATAACATATGCATATTGGTCATGCACACATAACATATGATGGATGAGGCGTAGGGACACAGAACATGGCAAAATTTACTTTTCCACATTCCCTCCTTGTCACTACGTTTCCATCAGGAAACATCAATATTCATGATACCATCTATCATTTCATACAGTACCATTTGCTCGTCTCGAATTATCTTGGAACGGGACTTAGAACGGGGCTTAGGACTAGGAATACAAGAGGTAGCACACATGCTGCAAATCGCAGGGCCACATTGTATACAGAGGCAGCAGCTAAATATGATCGCTACTGCAATACTTAGAAAGGACAGGACTTTCCATCCCCATGCGGAAATTATATTCCAGAACCAACCGGACCATGTCCAGGTGCCTGGATCTTGATGTAACAGATGGGCAATTTTATGGAGTCTGGTTATAGCTGAATAAACAGACGGCGCGTTATTTGGAATGAAAATGCAACAACTAGATCCGATGAGTCTACAGGCCCCGCCCCTATCGGCCAGTATGACGTCAAGGACGAGACGATTCTGTAAAACGACAATTCTCATAAAGGATTGCTCTTCAGTTAAGTTACCTAGAGCGGAGGCAGTCTCATCTACTACTGCTTCAAGGGTTCTTGTTAACCTACGAATTAGCTTACTATTTACAACTGTGCCTAAATAAGGGAAAACACCTTTATCTATATCAATGAATTGCTCTGCGGCAGTTTCAGTATAATCGACAATCGGGAGATTTCTCTTGTGTCTGGTATGTACTAGGAAGGAATTCCTATGGTAGTCAGGTGGGGCTAGAAAAACAGGCGGCAGTAGGAAGGCAATGTAACAGGTTCCCTCCCAATCGAGGGGCAGACGAACATATGCAGTTTGACCACAAACAAAATAAGAATGACGTGAGGCTTTAAAAATAGATTTCCCACTGTCACTATACTGAATAACAGTAGTACATTCACTATGTCCTACGTGTACAGAACCATAACTACGAACACATAATTCGCCTTTGACTGGTAGTACTGAAATAGCAGGTGAGTCTGGAGTAGTATCAGACTGAACATTCAGGACCATGAAATTCGACGAATAATTACCTAAATTATACACTTCATTTTCTAGATCTAACCCGGTTCTGTGGGGGAGACCTTGCTTGTCTGGGAAACATGTACTGTTAAGAAAAGACATATCTGTTGCGGATGACGTTAACGTGGACCATGCTCCACACGAACCATTATGTGAAAAAGGATAAGGAAAGAGTGGCAGAACTCCCTTCGGTGTCTGGAAAGGGGGGAGTCGACCACACACCCAACAATTAGTGGCATTGCTGGTCTGGTGTGAATAATGTAACATACGGATAAATGTGTTGTTACGCATAGCGAGGCGGTAAGAATATTCGTGAGGAGGCAGATCACTAAACGTGTGCTCTGCTGTAGCATTAGCAGACATATTTACATGAGAAACTGAGAAACACAGGAAAAGTGCGTAGCTGGTGCAGGAAATCATTAGGCTGATGAATAATATGAAACTTAGAAAAACGATACATTGAATTGAGTTTTTACTGACTCTCTCACTATGGGGGTCTATTTTATACATGTCAGAAACAATCTAACCGTTTCACCTAGGGGAGGACTTATACAATCAAACTGACTGACTTACTAGACCGTAGTTTTTGCTTATACTCCTGTTGCGGAGTTTTCTCTAACAGGGAAGGGGTTGTAACAATGTCTTTTGCGGGACAGTCCTTAAGAGCAATGTCTTGGCAGTCTTTAAAATCCTGGGACTCCTTGGAAATGTTTTTAGAAACGGGTTTCAATCCATTGAAAAGTTTTACATGAGAAAGGTGGACCCACCCCTTCCTGCCTTCCAGCTTGACGGCAGTACGGGTGGTCAAGAGGACCTGACGTGGCTCCTTCCAACGAGGTTCCAGCGGACTTGATCTGTCAAAATTCCGGACCATCACAAGGGAACCTGGAACGATTTCATGCGGTGCCACCTCGGTATTGTCTGGAAAAGCGGCAGCAACCTGTGAACGACATGAGTTGAGGGCAGACATCAAGGAAGCTAGGTAATCTGTCAACATATTACATGAAACATCGGTAATACTTCGGGGTCTAGGAGTACCCCACATGTTAGGGGGGCGGCCGAATACGACCTCATACGGGGACAGACCTGATCTGGAATGTGCGACCATGCGCATATAAAATAGAGCAACTGGCAGAGCTACTAGCCAGTCCACACCTTTTTCTTTACAAACTTTTGCAATACGGATTTTCAGGGTCTGATTATGTCTCTCGACTAGACCGGCTGCTTCAGGATGGCGTACACAATGGAACTTCCACTGGTACCCTAACAACAGGGAAACATGCTTCATTAACTCTGAGGAGAATGGCTGACCGTTATCAGAATATACGACTCTAGGGAGTCCATATCTAGGGAAGAATTCACGAACCAACTGCTTGGCAGTGGTCGCGGCTGTGTAATCTGGGACTGGATATGCTTCTGTCCACCTGGACAAAGCGCATACTACTACAAGGACATACTTGAAACCTCGACATCGCTCCATTTGAATATAATCCATCTGGAGGACCTCAAAAGGGTGGTCAGGGGGCTGGAAACCACCTTGTTCCACCGGGACACTTTTACCTGGATTAAACTGACAACATATCATACAGGTACGGACTTTCTGCTTGGCTGCAGCTCGTAAATGCTTGTTGAACCAAATGTTCTGGATACTGTCTAACATAGCTTTTTCTCCTAAATGTGCTGGACTATGTGCGGTATTGATAATGACTTGAACCATAGAATCGGGGAGAAACCATGTGGCTCTACCCTTCGTTAACCATCCTTGATCTGTCTGGACCCCTCCTTGTTCGGACCATTTCTTGATTTCCTCGGGAGTAGCATGTAACTGGATATCTATGACATCTTGTGTAGGGTCCTTAACTGTCATGCATGTAGTCGGATCTGGAGTATGTGTCTGATTAACTGGAATGTCTAGAGTCTGTGCTGTAAGCTTGGCTGTGCGATCTGCTAGATCGTTACCTTGGGAAATAATGTCAGTAACTTTCGTATGTGCTTTGCATTTCATGATGGCAATGGATGTCGGTAAATGTATGGCATCTAACAGAGCTTGAATAAGGAGACCATGCTGAATCTTGGTTCCATGAGAAGTCATGAAACCTCTCTCCTGCCAGAGCACTCCGAAGTCGTGTACAACTCCGAATGCGTAACGTGAATCTGTATAAACATTAACTTTCAGGTTCTTGGCGTGTATACAGGCTTGTGTCAGAGCAACTAGCTCTGCTGCTTGAGCGGACAGGGTATCAATACGGTGTGTTTCAATAACTTCGGTGTCAGTAGTCACTGCATACGCGGCGACTAGTTCTCCTGTACTAGTTCTCATACATGAACCATCCACATAAAGTGTCAGGTCAGGATCTGGTAACGGAATGTCTGTCAGGTCTTGTCTTGGCTTTGTCGTAATGTTAACTACTTCCACACAGTCATGTGGGTCAGGGTTCAAACTGACTGATGGTAACAGTGTAGCAGGATTCAGGACGTTGCAGCGTCTAATTTCTATGTGTGGCTGGAACAGTGTCAATTCATAACCTGTTAAACGTGCAATTGTCAAGTGCTGAGTTTGTGTTCGGTTTAAAAGAACTTCCACGGAATGTGGAACTTGTACTGTCAGGGAATGTCCTAAAACTATGGAATCACTTTGTCTGATAGCTAGTGCTGTGGCTGCAACTGACTTAAGGCACGCAGGCAACGCCTGGGCGACTGGATCTAGTGTGCTAGAAAAGTAAGCACAGGGCTTGTATTGTCCTGCTTGATCTTGTGTGAGAACAGATAATGCTGTACCTTCACGTTCAGTAACGAAAAGTGTAAAAGGCTTACTGTAGTTCGGTGTAGCTAGAACTGGAGCTTGACATAGGGCTTTCTTTAACTCGTTGAAACTAAGTGTATGTTCAGATGTCCAAGGGAGGACAGTCGATACGGCTGCCTCCTGTGTCGTTAACTGTATCAGTGGCTTGGCTAGAAATGCATACTGGGGAATCCATTGTCTACAATAAGAAGTAAGGCCGATAAAAGCACGTACCTCCTTCTGGGTTCTGGGCTGGGGAAGACTCGCTATTAACTGGATACGGTCGGGTGTCAACTGCCTACCCCTCTTGGACAGCAAGTGTCCTAAGTAGACCACTTGCTGGACACAGAATTGAAGCTTCGAAGGGGACACCTTGTGCCCCATTTCGGCTAGAAAATACAAGACTGTAAGTGATGCTCGCTCGCAAGCACGTTCAGAACGGGCTGTGATCAGTAGATCATCGACATACTGGAGCAGGGCAGTGTCCGTTGGCATGTGAATGTTGTCTAGTTGTCTCTTAAGTGCCTGACTGTAAATACTAGGACTTTCTGTGAAACCTTGAGGAGCGCGTGTGAACATATAGCTCCTTCCATTTAAACAAAATCCGAAAAGAAACTGGCTGTCTGGATGAATGGGAACACTAAAAAATGCATTCTTAAGGTCTATGACAGTGAAGAACGTGGCTTCAGAATCAATGGCTGTTAATAGGGAAGAGATATCTGGGACTACTGGGTACTGAGGAATAATACATTTATTAAGCTCTCGTAAATCAATCACTAATCGATATACTGGGGGTGCATTTGGATCAGTACGTTTCATGACTGGAATGATCGGAGAATTACATACATTGGAGTCAGTTTCTACAACTACTCCTTGAGCCATAAGCTCGTCAATAATTTTGGATAAGGCTGCTACAGCCTCAGGTGGCAATCTGTACTGTCTGATTCGTGGTAACACTACACCTGGTTTGAGAGTCACACGATAGGGTGTGATTTGCATATAACCTACATCTGTTGGACCTTGTGCCCATAGATGCTGCGGAACATTAGACAGTCTGGAATCAAAATCTCGTAATACATAGTGACCCTTAAAGTCACGTAGGAACAGACGTATTCCCTCTGGGGAACAGCAAATGACTGCACCTAACTCTTTCAGTGTCTTAATGCCTAATAGATTTTCTGGACATGACTTAGTAAGTAACAGATCAGTAGTGCGGGACAATGGACCTACTTCTAGAGTAACTGGCTTTGAGATCTCATTTATAATGGGTTTTCCTGAAAATCCAAGGGAAACATTTCTTGAGCCTGAGAGCGGAGCCCCTGGAACTTCGGCATGACTAATTGTGGTCCTACTTGCCCCTGTATCGATCAAAAACTTTCTGTCTTTCCCTAATACTTGACTGTGAACATAGGGACCTTCTTGATCTACAGGTATCTTGATGAGAGGCAAGCCTACCTCCCTCTCTAGGCTGTTTCATGAATATGGCTGATACTCTGGATACTCGGACTGTGCATACTGGTACATCTGTGATGTGACATGCTGTGTGGCAGCAATAGGCTGCGGTGCTGTAACTGTCTGTTGTGCATTCTGTGACTGAGGAGTCTGTGAAACTTGTTCTTGTCTAGGCGGACGTGGTCTTTCTTTAGTCTTACCAGTAGCTATGTTATGTTTCAGAACTGCACACTCGTTTATAAAATGACCTGGCTGTTTACAATAATTGCAGTTCCCTTTAACGGGAGCTGCAGGATGACTGGCTTGATTCGGACCCCTCTTCTGACTGTCTTGAGGAACAGATTGTGCAACTAGCACTTTCATTTTCCTGTCTTTCATACGTTTTCTCTCGTGTTCTTGCTCTTCCCTGATTCTATTCTGGTGGTACTGGAGCATCTGGAGCATCTGGGACGGAGTATTTGCTTGCCAGGTGCTTTCGACTTTCAAAACTCGATTTTTAATTTGAGGACTTGAATTCTCGACTAATTTAGTAACGAAGAGGTGAGGGTATGACTCACTACTTGTCTTGAGACCACTGTTGATACTAAAACATTTTTCAAATCTAGAATAAAAATCACTAATATCTTCGTCTTGTTTCTGTTTACAGGCTGAGATTGCATCCCAGTCTTCTTTTCTAGTTGTCAATAATCTGGATAAAACTTGAATCAATAATTCTGGTAATTCTTTACATTTATCTCCAAGACCGGTACCTGGTACTCGAGCCTTGTCTTCAGCTTCTAGAGCTGTCCAATCGATCTTTTTCTCTCCCACCTCCCATTCTTTTTCCTTTAGCTTTTCATACACCCCTGCGGGTAACAGGACCTTTAACATTTTAATGATATCTGGGTAAGTGTATTCTCCCATACGGAGCATGTCTTTTAATTCTCTATGGAACCCTGCTGGATCTTTGTCATGACAGGGAATTAATTTCTTCATTTCAAGGAGTTCCATCTTTGTTATTGGAGTGTATACAAACACTCGTTGCATTTCGCCACCCGTCCCTCTGACTGGGTGGACTTCTCGTAACGGATTCTGTCGGTCTATGTAGAATGATTTACTTTCTGGGGGTGAGACATGAACAAAATGTGGGTTCAAGAACGTTCTATATTTGTGACGCTGTTCTAGAATGACACTAATTAAATCGGTACCTAGACCTCTCCATCTGTACTGGAGTAACTCGTTCAGAATATCATGTAACGGACCTGGATCAGAGTGTTGACCCTCATACAGAGTAATGAGGTGCTGAATCATATACATACCCACCAGTCGTTGCTCGGCTGGGGGCATTTTCAGAAACATTTGTGCCACTATTTCGTCTGGAAAAGTGGTAGAATCAGTAATCCATCGGACTGCTGATCGGGCTAGTTCTTGTTCATGCATGGTACTTAACTCACTATAACCGATTCGTGATTGCAGAATGTGATCGGTAGCTTGAAATACTTGTTCTAGAGAACCTTGTTCTGGTGCTGAATGATGAAAAATAGACTTGGGTTCTAGGCGTAAATGGCGATCTGGAAATCTAGATTTTCCTACATACGCTATTCTGGCGGGATTCTCGTCCTCTTCTTCTTCGGGATCAGAGATACTTTCTTTCTCGCTTACTTGTGCTGCTTTACGCTGTTCGTGTATCTTTATTATCTCTTTACGGATTTTCTTGTACATACTCTCCATAGCACCGACGGTCTTGTGCTTACCCTCGGCTATATTATCACTCCACCTTGTCAGGATTCTCATTTCGGCGGAATCTTTAGACGGGTAATCTTGTTCTCTTATTAGACAATTGATCAGGAACTTTAATATCATGAGCTGGATCTCGGCTTTCCTTTGAGACATAGTCTCGCTAATACTTTCTGGATCATCCCCTGTGCGGATGAAACGATATATTCTGTCTAGATCTTCTTTCATATTCGGTAAGGTGACTAGATACTCGGCCACCTTTCTTACGCGAAATGAATATAAAACCATATTATCCTCGCCTGGGACTGGATCATAGCAACATTCGGCAAGGGATTTTCTTATTTCTGCAACAGACTGATACCTAGGCGTACGCTGTGATGCTTGTGCATGTAATTCGGCTAACGTTAAACGCTTGTGTGGCGGCGGGGTTTGAGGAGGACCTCCTCCTGCAGCCCCTAAACTGGAGTCGTCTACTGAGGCTCTACGTCCTGGCAGAGTGGGAAATGGAAATGTAGGCTGGACTTGTATGGCGGGCTGGACCGGGGGTACCGTAACAGGTACTCCGGTGTCTGGAGGAGCGGGAAGTGCCTGATTTACAGGGACTGGCGGAGCGCGAACAGGATTTGCATATTCTGGGACTGTGTCGTCCAAGTAGGACGAAATAAAAATATCAGCTGCGGTCGGTTTGTGACGTAGCTTGGTCGGAAGTAATGGTGGCGGGAATTTACTGGATGCCTCTGGGGTCGCTTTTGGCACGCCCTCGGCAAGAAGAGGATACATACCCTTAATGAGGGCATGCCTCTGTCTGTCTGACTGTTCGGCTTTGACTCGTTCACCTATCTCGATTAATTCTCTTTCTTGGGCTCGTTCTTGGGATTCTCTACTTAACTCTGACTTTCTGACTTCCTTTTCGGTTCTTCTATGCGCTTCTTTACGCCATAACTCGATGGCATCTTTCTGTGACTGTCTGGCTTTCTTTTTCCATAATGCTTCTTCTACTCGCATGATACATTCGGCATCCCATGTACCCGATACGGGCCATCTATACTTTTCTTCTAACTGTTTGGTATACTCTACCCATAAATCTAGATACAATACGGCGCTTATGCCATGTTTCTGATACATAAAGTGACCTGGACTGTCCCTAGGCGGGACAGGAACTGCTTCTTCTAATAAACCCTTTCTAGTTTTTAGCTGACGTAATCTTGAAAAGAGCGGCATTGTAAACTTGAATCGGAACACAATACAATACACGAAGAACAATAACAATTGGGAAAACAATTCAGGCATACCACGACATTGGAATTACATTAAACAATATCATAACATAACAGTTCGAACAGAATATTACCTAGAATACTTGAGAACAGAAACAGAACAGAATTTCTCGAGAACGGAACAGACTAGAATTACTGGATGCACTGCTGAAACAGTACGGAACATACCGGTCCCATAAAGGAACGCATCAAGACCCGTATCCACCTAGGTGAACACTTCGTTTGTGAGTCTGGGTACCACCAACCCACGGACCAGGAGTCAATTTAGATTGGTCCTGTCTAGATACTACCCCAGCAATGGTACTCACCGGGCAGCAAGAACGGAAGGCCTCGGACGGGACTGGGCTGACGACGACGGACTTCGGACTTCAGTTACGGGTGGGCCTCCGGATACCTCGGACCTTGGACTCTCGGCTTGGGCTCTGGTCGGGACTCGCCGCGTTCCTCCACCGTCTCGTTCGGATGCTGGACCGCCTCCTCCGTCTCCTCCGTGGGCCTGAGGGATACTTGAGCAGAAATATCTGCCACTGCGCAGAAGAGTTCCGTCACGACTGTAGAGGGTCAGGGGGTCGGCGTGGCTTCACCGACGCGTGGGGAAAGGGCAGGTCCCTATTCGGGCGCCATTATGTGGTAAATAAATAAATAATACCCTATTTTTGACTAGGCATATAGCATAACAGATAGCTCAATAAATAAGAGTCAAGATTCGAGGTAGTAGGAGTTTCTGCAGGTTTATTACAACATAAGGACAGGATCAGGACAACCTGCATAGGATGACCCAGCAGGGGAAAAGAGGCCCAGCAGGGGAAAAGAGGCCCAGCAGCTGCTGGGGCTTGGTCTGGGATGAGCGCGCTAACTTTTAATAACAATACATGAACTTATATACATAGCGCAAACACATAGCATTACATTGCAGTAGGCGTAGCAGTGGGTGGAGCAGAAGGCGTGACGCGTAGCAGTCGCGAAAGATAACAGTAAAAGTAGGTGTAACTGGGCGTATACATAGACATGTGGTGCAAACGTAACAGAATATGTCATGAATGGGGCGGAAACATAGGAGGGGGCTACCTAAGGAGCCGGGACCTCTAACCTGGTGGTGCACGCAAACTGGCAATGACGTATTACTAGGAGAAACTGGGGGCTATGAACTCTGTGCTAGGAGCAGAGACTAAAGTCTGGAGGGTCGGAGCGACTTGTACCTAAACCCTATCTAGTATCTGATGTTTAGGGAACATGTTGATATAAACTAGAAGTCATGAGGGGAAAGGCTAACTTGATTCTAAGACTGGACCATGCATTATTCTACATGTAGTGCGTGATGAAGAATACTAAATGACCATTAAATACAGTATTTCTCTAACGTGGAGCCGCATAGGCTAGACAATGACGGGAACTATTGATGCAGTTCAGTAGCTTAGGAATGCAGAGAAGGAGGACTGAACTGATAACTGGAACTATAACATACTTTTGGCAGACTCAGAGGCAGAGCCAGGCTGCACCGGGCACTGCGAGGCAGGAAGTAAGTGAAAGGTCGAGGATACAGGTGGGGGCTGTATCGCTCCTCAGCGAGACTTCAGGAGACAGGAGCTGAATCTGTGGTCCGGGCCCTTTTGAGGCCTGGAAACGGGGACTTTATAATGGGATAACGTGCACACTGAGAAACGTGGCAACGTAACTTTACATAGGCCTGATATTCGTAGTATTCACGAGGACTGGAAACTAGCATACTAAAGGTGGACACAACTGTAATTGCGTCATTAATCGGACATGGGGAATAACATATGCATATTGGTCATGCACACATAACATATGATGGATGAGGCGTAGGGACACAGAACATGGCAAAATTTACTTTTCCACAATGCTTCAACATCCTACGCATGCTACGGAAGATCTTCCGGTGGATCACCACCGAAACCAGGAAGACGGTCACCCAGGCGCTCGTCCCCAGCCGACTGGACTACGGTAACTCCCTCTACACCGGAACCACAGCCAAACTCCAGAAAAGACTCCAGCACATTCAGAACGCCTCAGCACGACTCATCCTGGACATCCCCCGACACAGCCACATCTCCGGACACCTGAGAGACCTGCACTGGCTCCCCATCAGCAAGAGAATCACATTCCGACTCCTCACCCACGCTCACAAAGCTCTCCACAACCAAGGCCCCAGATACCTCAATGACCGCCTGACCTTCTACACTCCCACCCGCCAGCTATGATCGACCAGCCACGCCCTTGCCGCCGTCCCCTGCATCAGAAGAGCCACAACGGGAGGAAGATCCTTCTCCTACCTGGCGGCCAAGACTTGGAACTCCCTCCCCATCCACCTCCGCCTGACCCAAGACCACCTCTCCTTCAGAAAGCAACTCAAGACCTGGCTGTTCGAGCAGTAGCGGACCCCCACCCCCTCAAGCGCCTTGAGACCCTCCGGGTGAGTAGCGCGCTATACAAATGCTTTGATTGATTGATTGATTGATTGATTGAATATGATTGTTAATGCTAAATCTCCGATTTACTTATCTGTTGAAAGTATCCATCGGTGTTTGGTTTCACTTACGTGAAATGCGGTGATAATTCCAACCCGCATATGGGTTCTACGAGGGACTTCGATTATCAGTTATGTTTCTTCTTTTGCTTCCAAATGGGTTGCGATGGCTGTAAGAGTGTAAATATCTATGTTATAGTTGATGCAAAGTATATGAGGTCTGCTAGAGGCTGTATTAGTCCATTAGCTAGCAAGTAGTAGGAGCAAAATGGGTTCTATCTTTATTTAAAACCCCCAACCTTAAATAGTCTCCACTGAGAGAATTCCCAGCTATTTACTATTTATCAAACGGTCTTGTCTAATATTCATGCTGTCTAAAATATTACCGTTATTAAGCCGATTGCGGTAAAACCATGTCAAACAAGGTATTTGTAAATAATTATTATTTATGTAAATAAAGCTCCACAGTATGGCAACTATCAGTAACTTTAGAGAGGTAATATCTATATTGGTCTCATTATTTGGAGACAAATTTCAATTATTCTCGCGACTAGCTTACCTTTCGCCTGTAATCCGCGCTCGGTTTTATCTCTATCTGTCCCCCGTTCATTCGAAGCGTGTTTGCTCGAGTACGCCTAGCTCTGCTTGCTATGTTGTTTTGTAATTTTATTTCCGGGTAGTTACTAGTTTGTGATTGGCCTATTCATTTTTGTTTCTGCCTCGTGAATTGTGACGTATATTTCGTATGGGATAGATCTTAGTTTATGTGGCGGCCATTTTCAAGTGTCATTCTGGCACTTGCTCAATGCGTTTATATCATCCCTAACGGTATTAAAGCGAGTGTTATCATTGTCAATAAAGATTTAATCTGGTCATATATTCTGTCTGCGGATAATGAAACTTCTGTCCTGCGATTCAGGATAGGTTCAATATGATATCGAATTATTAATTATTTTGTACCATTGTGTATAAAAATGAATAGTATCATCACCGATACGTATGTTCACAAAACACTGAATTTATTATGTTTCCATGTAATTTAACTCTAAATATCCAGAAACGACATCGTATTCTATCGAAGGCTATGTATAGAAAACCATCGGCCATATTGTAAGGTCCAACTGTAGGAAGGAATAATTGGTGATGAGACTAGTGTTATAGAAGTGGTAATAAGTAGCGGGTCTGAGATATCATGATGCATAGATAACCGGTCTAATAATACAGTAATTATTAAAGGCGAGTTATTGGTTTAAAATTTGAAATTTGATAAGTCTTATATTGGCCTTTTCTGTATTTAAGTGGTTAGGAAAGTGGTTGTGAGTAATACTGAACCTTCAAATTTAAAATTTGTGGTCAGCAAACATGTATTTGTACTCTTAATCTCATGTGTGTGGATATAACTTCGACGTGATGATTATACTATATCATGTGATCTAATAGTCGCTCCATCTAATAAGGATCAGTACATGGTTATGTTACTGACATTTAGAACATGTTTATAGGTGTTAGTCTTGTGTCGCCTGAATTTCATTGTTGTAATATACTTCTTTTGTTAATATCCATATATTGATACAAAATGCGTCATATGTACCATACAATTCATTTTGAAAAAAGCTCCTGTTGTCATGTTGATCTCTTACCCCAATGAACATATAGTAGTCATGTGTTATATGTTACTGTCTACCTAGCTCCCTAGGAAGTAGTGTAGCTCATGGTCAATGTTTAGGCCCAGTTCTATGGTACATATAATCCAGGTTATGTTGATAATCACACTCCATATTTCTGTGTGCTGAGATCCTGAAGGTCCAATTCGCCAGCTCTGTCCCTGTGGACGTGTTTCTAGTACTACACACAAGACCCGCACGCGGAAGTTAATTATGAGAAGTGATTGTGGGGTTTAGTGTCTGTCTTTGCACCGTGAGGCCGCCGGAAGTGTTGCTTGTTGGTGCTAAACGTCTCTCGTTAGGATGCAGCAGTTAAACCTGCTTCATAGGAGGATGTCTCCTTAGCGGTGCCTGAAATGGAAAAAAAATGACCGTGGGATAGATGGAATCAGAAAGGGGGCAAAGTCTGCTGGTCAAATTAAAGGTTTTATTTTAAAAATCTCTTTACCAAAGAAATGAGTAGCAGAATCCAAAGTTCTGGCGTACTTAATTGGCCACAGACAGACTGATTTTAAAATATACTGAAAGTTAAGGCACTTACTGTAGGGGCCATTGTGCACCCACCCAGCAGGGACAGTAAGATGCCTCTTGTGGTTAATGCACGTGCTGGAGACTAGTCATGGGTTGACTCATAAAATAGCATAGAGGGTTAACGTGCGTGTTGCAAAGCACAGTGCCTAACATACACGCCATATATTTGTGTTTTATGTTGACAGATCACTGGGTTTCTTTCTGCCTTTGTTGCAGAGGTCTGTGTGTTACTTGTTGGTCACAAGTCATAATCCTTGTAATATAGCTTAATCAGGTATGATATAAAATGAAGGAACTGCATGCAAACTGCAAGGCTTCTGCCCTGCCTGTCCTGTTAAGTGTTGATAGATCCTTACTATTTTTTTGCTCAATCTTTCTTCATTGTACGGTTTCTAAAAAAGGCTTCTTTAAAAGCTAATAGTGTCTTATAGGCAAGCACAGCTTTAAGCAGGCATGGCACGTGCAGGTAACAGCGGTGGGGTGGGCGTGGAGTGGGGGTTTAGACGAGGACGAGAGGTAAACTTAAATTTGAAAAAATGAAAAACACTTACCTTGCCATCGCGGAGTCGGCGATGCGTCGAGTGCAAGGTAAGTGAGTTTTGTTTTTAAAAATGTAAGTTTACCTCGTCGTCTGTCGACCGCCCCCTTCCCACCTCTCCTATCTGCACGGGCTGCGCCTGGCTTTAAGTGGGCCAGGTCCTGCCGGTGCTCAGCACTGGCAGGTCTCAAAGGCAGGTGCTGAGACAGGTCCCTATCGGGCTCTCCAGTTTTTGCCCTCACCATCAGGGCAAAAATGCAATACCACCCTTCACAGCCTTTGATGTAACTTCAAAGAGACTTGTTGTTTGTTGTACTTTTACAGTTTCATCATTTCACAACTGAAGCATTTTCAATATTATATACAATGAAGCCATAGTTGTTGCTTATTTGTCTTATGCAACTGACAAACCTAAAAGTCCTGGCTTGTTGTAGGTGTAATGTTACTTGTTGTATTATTTGAATTATATGAATGCAATGAAAGAAGCAGCAAAATACCAGTCCGGCAGCACATTATGCTAAGCCCAGATTTTTAGCTTATTTGTTTTTAAGCCACGCCCTTAATTAGATCAGCCATGCCCCTTTGAGAAACCTCCCCCCCAGTTTTTTTTATCCCACTTAAAGCCTTGTAGGCAAGAGCAGTATAAATGGTTATCAGTGTAGTTGCTCATATAAAATGCAAAAAAGGGGGAGTTAGAGGGAGTTTGCTAGGTTCACCCTCCTATTCTAGTGTATGAGCAACTAAAATCCGAAATATCGGATAGAGAACCCAGCTGGTAGAGTAGATTACTATCAGTGATAGATGTAATCTTGAAAGGAAAAATGTCCTTTCTTGAGTCCCCTCACTCACCGGAGTTTCCTCACGGTGACATGCTTCATCATTGGGTCTATCCCAACCCGCTGCAGGTTGAGGCGTGCTGCGACTTGCGAAATACGTAGGAGCACTTAAAGTGAGGAACTATGTGGGGTGTAGTGATATGTGTGGATGTAGTGGTGTGAATTAAAAATACCAAACTAGCGGGCGGAATTACTTTATTCTTGCTCCTAGTTGATATATTAAAAACGGGGTGGGTCTCTAATTCCCCAAGTGCTCCGGGTCAAGATTGTTTTTTTTAAATAGTGCTTTGACCATGGCACATTACCAGGACAGAGGAACCACTCCAGAGGAAACAGAAGAATTAGTCAAATCAAGAATCGCTGGAAGAATTGTTCTTGTGGCTAAATTAAGAGCCTGAGGAGGGGTGGGATCCCTAGGGGAGCCTGATTTAACCAGAGCCAAGATGGATTCTAGAGATTGAAGGTCCAGCAGATGGATGTGCTCCAACAACACTTGGGTGCAGGGAGGGGAAATCACCGTGAGAGCTAGGTCATTATGCATTATGATATATGAATATATACGATCTCCCTTTGAACAAGACAAAAGTTTGGATTGCTGGATTACCCCAGCCGATGCATTATGGCACTTGAACTCGTCGATCATTCCTATGAATTTGTTACGCCTTCATGCTGTAAAAATGGGCATGTCCGAGTAGGTTCTGGGAGAGGCGAACAATTTCTTTTTTAGGAATGCCTGCGATAGAATCTGTTCTTTGATACTGCAGTCCCCGAAGTTGACCAAAATTGTACTTGGGAACTCAGAGTTTGAAGGGCGAATTGCTGGTACGCATCGGGCCCTATTGAAAGTCAAATCCCCTATATCTTTTGCACTTTTGGGCAAAACCACCTTGCGTATCAATTCATTTATGAACTGGACCGCCGATTTACCTGCTTCACGATCTTCGGGTATACCAGCGAATCTTAAATTAGTACGCCTGGCTCGGTTTTCCATATCATCCAGTTTGAGTTGCAGATCTTCGAGTTCTGTTTGCAGTTTGACCAAATTGCTTCCATGATCATTGTGTTTTGTTTCTAGTGAGGATACATTGAGTTCGGCCTGTGTCAGACGAATTAACAGCTGGTGGAAGTTTTCAAGAGCTACCCCAGTTGTTCGTTGGTCGTCTGGTGTGCCAATTTTTGGGAGATCTTCATGTCACATAACTCAAGTAGGACCTGATTTAGCGTAGTTTTGATATTAATGGATGACGAGCGGACAATCATTTCTGTTGCTTCTCCCTCTGGTCTTGTTTCTATGATTGCGAGCTTGAATGTGTAAGGTGCGATTGTGAAGGTGGGTGAACCGCTGTGAGGGGGAAGAAGTGACGTCGGAGTGTTCCGCGCTGCGATAGGTAGGATGGTGTGACGCCACGCTAGGATTGGCTGGTTGTCATCCGGGAGTGAAGAGAGGACATCTGCTGGACGAAAAATGTGGATTAATCATGCAATGCTTTATAGTATTACAAGATCTTTGTAAGGGAGATAAAGGAGTAGTAACTAGAGTGGGTGAGAAAGCACTGCACGAGGATACCTCCGCACATTACATAGCAAGGAATGTAGGTCTCCAAACTATAGTCTGGCTTCAAAATTGGAATAAAATCACTGAAAAGGAGGGAGATTTTGCTTTTCCATGTTATGGTTCATTTCAATTGGAGGTACTATATCAATTGAGGGAAGTGATGTCTTCATTACGGCCCCCACCTAGACCAACACAGTTCAAGGCATTGTATGCGAACTGCACAGATGAAGAACAAGGAAAAATGTTGGGGAAGGATGAAAAAAGCGATGATGAGGGCATATCAAGATGTACGATGGGACACTCAGTTAAAGACGTGGAGTGTAGACACCATTGAGGGAGAGAGATTGTACCCATTGTTAGTGAAGGAAGGAGACGCTCCGGACAGGAATGGAGATGATGAGAGTAATACTGATGACAGCTTGCTAAAATTATTATTAGCAGAGCTTCCTCATCCATACAATCTAAATTCAGAAGAGGGAAGACGGGAATTGGCAAATGCAGCAAGCATGGAAAGAATGGTAGGGCCGCAGACAGACCCTAGGGTGAGAGTAGTGGGAAAGATTTCAACAAGGAGAGAAGGTATTGGGATGTCAGCACTGGGAAGTACAGAGACAAGTGGAGTCAGCTCTGCTATGCAGTTACCAGAAGCCCTTACAGTACTGGTTACCATTGGACCTGTAGTGTCAGCTTATGATCCACGTTTAGGGGAAAGTAGTAGTCAGACACAATCAGGATTGGGAGGAAGGGTCAACCCAGGAGGAAGAGTGACAGTGAACGGATATGGTCCATTCTTTGTGCCTGTGGAAGCTAGTACTCCGTTACCAGCAACCTCGGACCCTTCGAGGGTGCGTGTTGAGTCTAGGCAGTACGATCAGGGTCATTGGCAAATTCAAATCAGAATTAAGGATGTGGGAAGCTCTAGTTAGAGGACCCATGGGGAGAATATCAGAAGTAGGTACAGATCAGGAAGGTTCCAGAGATCAGCACGTCGCGCAGACTACAGTATCAGTAACTTGCCAGAGTAATCAGAGTGGTGAAAGAGAAGGACAGAGAAGCTTGTCAAGTCAGAGGACAATCCAGGCTGCAGTAAAGGCAAAATTATTAGATGTAGTGAGGCTGAAGGCAGAGGCAGACAAGCTAATTAGTCGGAGCTTGCCTTTGGAAAGGATAGAACTTTATGAGCAGGATGAGTTGCTATTTGTGGTGAAGGACCACTCGTAAGGCAAGGCGAGCCCATGAGAAACTAACAGAATTGTTCCAAAAGTATTATGTGGATCTGTTCAAGACAAAAAAGTGGCAGGGAAGCCATAGGTTGAAATACAGTGATCAGAAATTGGGAGAGGAAAGGGGCACGGATTTGAAAACACATATTCGAGAATTGGTTGTAGGGCTACGCGCATGGAGCATGCTTGACAAGTGGGAAGAAAGATGGTTGAAGAAAGTGCCAGGAAGGAAATAGGAGATATGCTGCCTCCCGGGGATGGGATAACAGAAGCCTACCCATTGTGAGTGGTACCGAGCGGAGGGTATGTGTCTGTGCTGTGGAGCAGGGGTGATTTGGCAGCATTTACAAACGATTTTCCTTGGCTGAGGGAGTAGCCTCCTGAATGGTACAAACAAGTTAATTGCTTTGTAAAGATGTCAAAAGTGTTGTGGATCGAGTCAGCAAGTGCAGGTACCCCAGCCTCCCAGAATTTCACATGGTAACTGAGCGTACCATCAGATGCCCTTTATCGTAGCTCTAGATGTGTCGATACAGACCCATTACAATGACGTTGCCTGAGGGGGGAAGAAGACAGTACCCTTAGAGAAGTCTTGGAGGTAGACCAGAGGGGACGACGATATGTGGAGGCAGATTTGGACGGTCATCCTGTTACATTCATTTTTTTTTTTTGAACCCTTATTCCAATTACAGTATTACATTTGCGAGCCTATAACCACAGGGGCCGGCCATCGCTAAAACAATAGAAAACAGTTGGCATTGCGAATTTACACAGCTTTCAGCCGACAGCCCGGGGGGCCCAGCAGCAATTCAACTTTACGTTTCGACAGGAGCAGAATAGTGGCGTAGGAAAAGGTGAAGGTCTTACTTGTTTTTTAAGTATTGATAGAAACACAAAAACGACAATAACAAACTAAACAAGAGGCAATGAGGCGTACGTCCGTCTCATGGGTGAGAGTCATATTAAACAGGTATACAGTAATAAGGATGAGATGAGAAGTGGGAGGGGGGGCTCCTGGGTAATCGGACATGCATGAATTGAATTTGAATTTGAATTTGAATTTGAATTTTGAATCACATATTCGAGAATTGGTTGTAGGGCTACGCGCGGGTAATCGGACATGCAGTGCGAAAATCTGTATAATGTAGGACAGGGCTCGTCAAATCCACTCGCCCGCTCACATTTGCGAGGGAGAATGGATGAGGACGAGCTATTTTTAGGTCCTACTCGCCCTTTCTGACGAGTAGGAAATCAAACTAACTTTTGTCCTCTGTCTTTAAAAACAGAGCAAAAGTGACAAGATAACCCGATTTAAAGGCATTTTTATTGCTCACAAAGGAAATGAGCAATAAACATGCCTTTAAATCTTGTTATCTTGTCACTTTTGCTCCTTTTTCAGAGACGGAGGTCAAGTGGGTTGGAGTCAGGTCGAGGGGATTTTCCATGGTACTAGACCTGCAGGACTAGTACAATTTTTCGGATTTGTCGAGCCCTGCTCTTGCTGTGGCATTCTAAACTTGTCTGTAAATGGAGTTCTGAACCGTAGGACAAAATGTGTAATAGGTACACTTCTAGTAGGAGCGATTATAATTATAGCAGTAGTTCTTATCGTGTCTGTTAAAAGTTCATACGAAGCAGAAGTTGATGAGGTGGTAGTACAAGGGACATCCACGACAACCACAACCACTTCTGGCTCAAAAGAGGGTATATTAAGAGTTGATAGTACTATGATTGATAAAACTAGTCGCTTGTTGCATGTAGACTTGTCTAAAGGGGATTATACGCTGAATGCTTATGCAAAACTGTTGTATGATTATTTGAATACGATGGATGTGAGAGACTTGTTGGTATGCAGCTACCAGCATCAATTGAGGATGGTAGTAGATACCATCACTTGCCTCTGACGTAAGGTATTACTTGTAGCTTATTGCTTAGCATGTTTTATGGCAAGGGTCCTTATGAGTATTACTTATCCAACTACAACGTGCTGCTCTCAGACGTTCCACCTTACGAGCCCATGAATATGTATGATTATTATAAACAAGAGAGAATAGGGAAGTACTTCATACCTACTATTATATTCGACACGGCTTATGCACATAGGCATAATCTTACATGTATGTTGACTGACATAGAAAAGAAGTTTGTAGATCAAGTAGAAGACCGGCATAGGCAATTAACAGTTAAGCATAACAATAGGGAGGGAAAATTTGAATGGACCAAGGAGCAGTTGGCACACAAGGCTGGAGGGAGTTATGGTCCAATAGCTTTAGATTTTGAACAGCAGGGGAAGCTTTGTATCAGACAAGTACAAACCTATTATGATAAGATTTTTTATGACGGTGTGTGATCATATTTTCACAATTGAAACCACTGCAAAGAAGTTGTTACAGGAAGCAGTACAAGTGGTGCTGAATATGTATTTTGTGTGTGGGAAAATATGTATGTTCAATTGCCACTGAAATAGTATGGCAGATGTTATGTTGCTGTTGTCTTTCCTAATATATACCATGTGGAGGATTTGAGACCTTTGGATGGGGAAGTCTTCTCATAGGGAGAAGCGTGGTACAAGCGCAGGAGAGATTGTTGGAGATATGTTTGGAGTGGGTTTGAATGAAATAAAGATTAGAAGGTTATCAACGATTGAGGACTAGTTGTTAGCAAATACAGCTCAGTCTTTATTACTTGTAGATGGAGAGATGGTCTCGATAAGAGCTACCTTGATGCAAAACCGTCTTGCTTTAGATGTGTTGTTAGCAAAGGAAGGCAGAGTCTGTGAAATGCTGAGGGTTCAACAGTGTTCTACTTCTATCCCAAGTCATATTAAGGACCTTAGGAAGTATATAACTAACATTCCTGAGATATATCATGAAATACATGACTTGGCAACAGAGGGAGTTTGGGAAAAAGTTGGTAAAGGATTTGGAAAAGTTGGAAGTTGGTTTTCAAATCTTGGAAAATGATTCCTTTATTACATCTTGAAGCCAATCATAATAGTTATGATTTGTGTCATCCTTTTGCTGGGAGTGTTACGATCTAACAAGTGGAATTAAGCAAGACAAGTTGAGAATTTTCTTTGATATTGAGAGGGGAGACTGGACAGACTGCAGGACAGTCACTAAGAAAATCTCAAGAACCTCCACAGGGCAGAGTGGCTACAACTTCTGTTTAAATCGGTTCTTTCTGCAGAGAGACGCAAATGATTGTGATGACACTAGTCATCAGAGGGGGGACTGATAGAGAGCGATTGTGCTCTTTCATTTGTAGGGGTGTATTATAATCACGAGTAGTTCGCACCCACCCATATATTCCTTTGTTGTGTTAACATTTGGTTATTAGAATGTCTAATGTAATAATTTGAAAGTAAAGTGATATTTTTGTCTTACGCTGATAAATCAACAATGTAATCGTGTGCTCTATGATGAGTCTTAAAATGCTGCTTTTTACATGTGACTTACGAGAGAACTCCGATTTTCTTGATCAGACCCTCCTCCCTCCAGACGCTTGACCTCATCCCAAGTGTTTGCTATGGCTAGCATAATGCTGAGCTCGGTTCTCTCGGTTCTCTTTCCTGAATAATTCCCATTGAAAATGCAACCTTGTTCGGCACGTACATTTGACGGTGTTCGACACTGCCGAATGTCTATAGTTTTTCAAAGTGTTAGCCAAATTAGGATTTGGGCCAAAGTTCCACAGCTTGTTTCGACTCCTCTGTTCTGAACCACTTGCCCAAGTGGTGGTGAATGGAGAGACCTCCCGTCCCTTCCCATGCCGGTGTCTAATGAAAGAATGACGGCGTCCTCTTGTATTTATTTTGCTCTGCTTAGTACCCCGTGTAATCTCCTTAGGTTAAGCGCTGTTCTTCTTCCTGTCATAAACACAGATTGGTCCGGATGTACTAGTCTGGGGATCACTTGTATTAGTTGGGAAGCCAATAGCTTTGCTAGTATCTTAGTTTCAATATTGAGGAGTGAAATAGGTCTATAAGAGGCACAGGGGGTTTTCCAGTTCTGTAAATTGTGGCTATTCGCTTGTGTCTAAAAGAACCCGTCCCTCCCTGCACTCCTCAAACATCCTCAACAGGTGCTGTGCCAATTTCGAAGCGTTGAGTTTGTAGACTCTACAGGCAAACCATTGGGTCCTAGCGCTTTGCCCGCTTTCAAATCTCGGATTGCCTACATTATCTCCTCTTGAGTTAAGTCCCCTTCGAGGAGGGACCTATATTTGGCAGTGGGAACCGGGAGCAGGATGTCTCTCAGGAATTCACGGCATTCCTCAGAAGGCCCTAGTCCGAAGGGAGAGTACACTCACGCATAGTAGGAAGTGAACATTTCTGCTATTTCAAATCTATCGGGTCTGTGCTTACCATCATTTGAGTGTAACCCGTGCACCCATTTTTATTTAAGCAGGCCAGGAGTTTATCAGCCGTATCCCCAATCACGCAGATACGGTGGAGAGTCACCCTATGTTTCGCCTTGGCTTCTTCCTTCACAAGCCCGCGTAATTCCTGCTGTCTAATCACCAGTCAGTGGGATATGTCCGTATCTGCATGTGTGAGCTACGCCTCAAGTTGTTCTGTGTCTTTTTCAATGGCTTCCACCTCTGCCCTCTTCTCCCTTTTATGGACTACTACCTGGGAGACACCCTAAAGCCCTAATGACTGTCTTGTACGCCTCCCATCGCGTTGCTGCAGAGTCCACGAGGCATCATTCTTGGTGAAGTACTACTCGGTAGTTAATGTGAGTCCTTTTCTAATGGTCAGGATTTTAAGATACCAGGGACTTCGCTTCATGCATTGGTGATCTCTCAAAGCTACTCCACCGGGAAGGGCTTTAGGTCAGTTCTGAAAATTGTTAGGTTGACGTGGCTACGTCTGCAGCTTGGCTTCGGCGTGTCTCAATCGCCCTCACCGCAGTAAAGCCCTCTGGAGCTGAGGAGGGGGAGGGACCCAGCACAACACTCACTGGGCCCTCTCCCCACTACAGGCTCCTCACCGTAATGCTGCTGCTGGTCTTGGTTATCTAGTTGGAAGCAGGGACGCCACTCCTGGTGGGTCCCTAAGCAGCGGAGTAGGGCGCTAGCCTCAGAGCAGGGTACCGTTCCGGCCGCCTGTTCTCCACACCCTGACCCCGGGCCGCCATGCAGTAGCCGCTCCTCCGGTCCTCTGTGCAGTTCACCATCCGCCGGCCACTTGCCACAGAGCAGGCCATTTGCTGGGCCCTCACGCGCAGCGTACCAGTCTCCGACTCACAAGAGGTATCAGCCCCAGGCCACAATCCATGGATCCAGTGGGGGTTCCGTTGTACAGTCGGCATCGGAGCACTCCGGTTCCAGGTTAATTAGATTGCAGGCAGTTGGGCACCTGGAAATGGATGAGTGTAGGGGATGGGGAGATATTTGTTGTATGGGGCTCGGAGCCGCTTTAGCAAAAGGCCATCTTGCTCATCGGTTGGCCATACCTCCCAAAATGGATTATTTTTTATTGCAATGACGCACCATTGAAGTTATTGAGAGAAAATAGAAAAATGCATATAAAATCACAGTTGGATCTCACGGTTCACCTTGTGGATTTAGGTAAGTAGCAAGGCCAGGCCCCGAGTTCCACCAGCAGATTCTCAGGAGCATCCAGGATTCAGCCAGTAGCAGGGTGCTGAGGTCATTGGTGGCTGGTGCACTATGAAGAAGAGGGCCACTTGAAAACACACTGCACAAGCGGATTCAAAGGTAAGACCGAGGGGTCCCACTCGAGGGAGCAGGTCACAAGGGACTCAGGACCATGGGAGCACAACTGGTTCATTAGTACCCTGGCTGGGCGGACTGGGTGCTGGGCAGATAGGTCAGCCGGGTGGAGTGCGTCAAGTTGACCTCGCGGTCAGGAGCAGGCAGCTTGTAGAGGTGATTCAGGAACAGCTGGGTGACTCACAAAGTGGTTCTCAGGGTTCTCAACATCCCCTGACTGGTGCTTGCTTTCTGAGCAGTTGCAGCCCAGATTGGATTCTTTGTGCCGGTGTATGCTGCAGAGGATCTGGTACCTCGGATATTGGTTTGCCACGGTTCCGGTATATCCTGGTGTCTTCACACACAGTAGGGAGACGGATCTGATTCTCCAGAGCTGGTGTACCTCGTTTTGCTTAGATGCTTCTTCGGAGTCTCCGGGAAGCAGCAAGTTGGTAATCCGGACTCTCTGGGTTCAGTTCCTGCGTACTGATGGGAGTAGTTCCTTTACCCCATGGGAGTTCTCTGGCAATTGTCAAAGGGCTGGAGTTGCTCCGGGAATCTTAGATGCCTCGCAGCTGCAGGACGAGACAGCACATCACGATTGTTGAGTCATGAGAGCAGCAAGCAGGGGCAATTTCTCTGTAGCAGTTCTTTAGTTCTTGTGCTAGCAGCTCTTTGTCCGTGTCTTCTTTGTATCCATTGAATCTAAGAGGCAAGGTCCAGGGATATCGCCTTAATACTAAATTATAGGGGTGTTAATGGGAGTGACCGGTAATAGCCAATGAGCTACCTTCCTTTTGGTGTCTACACCCTCTAAGTGACCACTTCCGGTGGGAAGGCGCACTACCCTAGCCCTGATAGGTTAATTCCTGTCCATCCCAAGATGGAGGAATTGGAAAAGTCGTGTCAACATCACCGGCCCCACCTTAGGGGTGGTGCTGACTGAATGTGGGCACATCTCCTAATCTAACTAATATTCCCTCCTGTCCTCCCACCAAATGTGGAGCAGAAAAGGGGGGTGGGCATCCTCCACTATCTGGAGAAGCCTGGGTTGCATTTCATGTATGTATAAAATATTTTATTACGCGCTCTGCTACTACAGAGTATCCTGGCGCGATATGTGAACTTAAACAGAGCCAAACCAGAGGGAGAAGAAAAGCAACTAGATACTGAGATTAAAAAGGTGGGTTTTTAACCCCTTCTTAAATTCTGTCAGTGTGGCTGAAGCTCGCAGAGAGAGCGGCAGGGCGTTCCAAGATCGAGCTGCTTGGACAGAAATAGACTGACCACCCAATCTCACATATCTGATTTTAGGCGTGAACATCAGAAGGATTTCAAAGGTGGCATTGCCTTTGAAGCGTTCTGGCCTAGAGGAGGTGTGCAGCACCTCCTTCCAGAGCAGGCTTTATTCCTGGCCTCTGAGAGCATAGGCTCTCACCCCTTGAGGTCAGAAACATGTCCGGTGATGACAGGTTGCCTAAGACTAGACAGAGACCACACCACTGTTTGGCAGGTTTTAAGGGGACCCTCTAAGGTTTTCCTGGTGTGCATTCATTAGTATATCCAACACTGGCATCAGTGAGGATTTATTAAGCAGAGCTATTAGGTACATCTTAAGGTACAGTGAAGCCATTATGGAGCTCCGAAACCCGTAATGAAAAGTATCCAACCCGTGCATTCTCGATAGCTTCCCAGTGCACTTACAATATTTAAGAATGTAGTGGACATTGTAGGGTCATATCGGCTCATGCAGATATGTCAACACATGGGATATAGTGCACGCTGCATTAGGGCTATTAGGCCTGCAGCAGGAGTGGATTACTTATTTCTCATGCAGTGTATGTCGGCATTGCTCGCAGGGCTGTGTGCCACGTAAACTCTCAGTTTTCTCTGCACCAAGACATGCAGCCTGCAGTGGCTGTTTGCACGGTCTTGGTGAGGGGTCTCTGGGGTAGCACAATTTGTGCTGCAGCTCTAGAGGACCCTCTTCAGTACTAATGCCCTAGGTACCAGGGGTACCATTTACTAGGGACTTACAGGGGTTGCTGAAGATCTGCTAATCGTGGTACAGTTGTAGAATAGAGGTCTGGCACTGGGAACCTGGTTATCGGGGACCCAGTGTACTTTCAATTTGAAATCGCATCATACACCAGGCAAAAATTGGTGGCGAACCATGTCAAAAGAGGCACTTTCCTACAGATGGCCATTGTGGGATGCAGCGCAAGCTGAGGAGTGGGTGTCCGAGGAGAAGCAGGTTTGGTCTTGTTAATGTGCTGTCAAATCTTCTGTATTTTTTCATTGATTAATGAGTTAATGGCATTGTACCTAGGAGTTTGGGGAAGGATGGTCAAGCAAGGGGATGCTATGCTGCTTGATCATTTTGAAGAGTGTTCTACTTCTATTGGCAGTTTCATTGATCTTGTTATTAAAGTACATGCCTTTGGTGATGTGTTGCACATAGGTACTTCAGTGTGTGAGTTTGTCATTGGTTCTGTTTGTTTTTCTTTTTTGTTTCCTGCCCGTGTAAGCAGCCTTTGTTGTCAGCAAGGTCTTTGGAGTTCCAGGGTGCTGAAGGATTCTGCTTCCACTTTCGTGTTTTAGTTGAAGTGTGAGTGTTCTCCTGGTTTTTCATAAATGTGTTGCTGTCCTTTAGAAGGGTGTTGATGTCAGATGTGGAGGTAGCAAGGGGAGAGAAGAGTTTGAGCTTGTGGTTATCTATGGAAAAGCCTGTGAAGGATCTGAAGGCTTATTCTCTTTTGGGGTGGCGAGATGATCGGTCTGGCCAAGGGTAGGGAGGATTGCTTTTGGATGATTTGTAGTAACGAAAAGGCAAGGTTCATGATGTGGCCTTTAGTATGTGTTGCCTGGGTAAATTACTGTACCACACTGAGTAGTATTATAAAAAATAAATCAGACCTGCCAACTCACACAGTGCCACCGTGTGACCCAATATCGGCTCCTAGAACACAATTACCCAGTGAGGAGCTGATATCACACGGTGGAAGGGAAAATGAGCCGAAATCCCCTGTAAATAGTGGATTTCCAGCTCGTTTTCTGAGGCTTTGAACTACCCATATTAATTGGGGGATGTGAAAAAACACCAGGACATAGGCACCAGCCTTATCAAGCTTTTAAAAAATTGTTTTTTACGGAGGTGACGTGGGGGCAAAAGTGCCTTTTAGGTACTTCTCGGCACAAGGACCGCCCCATGCACACACAGTGTCATTTGTATTCAAGTTGGCAGGTATGAACCATGGCGGTTGTCACCACTACTGACACCTTTGCCATCCTCCACCTCCCAGACATCAGAGGTAGACTGAGCACTTGCCAAGCATCTTGCTTGTGACTGAGTAGCCGCATGTCAGGAGGCATATTTTGAACTTGCTGTCATATTTCTCCCTCCTCTCCATACCCCCTTTTCTCAAAACAGCATTAATTTTAGGAGGGCACTCAGAGGCATTCCAAACATTATACTTCTGTTTAAGGTCTAATTTCTTAGTTCTCAGTGTCTCCTAGCGAAACACCTAGATTGTACATACGTAATGTGAAATACTATTCGACAAGGCTATTTTCTCTTGCGGCGAAGGTGCTTCTAGAGGGACATACTGTAGACACATAATAAAGTTGGAACTGAAAGTCAGTTCCAAGACAGTTCCAAAACAGCTGACCAAAAGAGGTATACAATAATCTACATGAAGTGTGCACTCATAGACTTGTTTTCTAATAATTGACACACATTTATGTTTTACATAAGCTATCTTACTTTGATGGGAGGAACAGTGCTAGTAAAATATAGTGCAGTGTTCATGCACTCCATGTACAATAAAACCATTATTTGTTTGTACATAACATTTTCAATAAGATTTGGTGAAAGTGTGTGATTTTCCTTTTTTATACAACCTTTCTATTTAACATAACGTTAAAATCCACTGTGTAATGCATAGATACTAATACATACATAACACAAATGTATACATACAAATACATTCATAGCACAAATAAATACATACATAACAGAGAAAATGATGGCCCAACAACAGTCACAAAATGCACTTTATTGTATCCCGTATATTAGCAAGTCTAAAAAATATATAATGAATAAATTACAGAAAAAAACTGTCATTGTTTGCATATCACAATGTTATCCCGTATTATGCTTAGTCATGTATGTTATGGCACTGGTGGGCCCCTACCACAGGTGCAGAATGTATGATGTAGAGAGTATTCCGGGATGCCTTTATGCCACTGTTGATAGCTGGATTGGTGGAACTGAGCCCTCATCAGAGAGAGCGCCTTTGCTCTTGTAGGAATCTGCAGGGCCGGACTGGCCGTAGCGGGCATCGGGCACTTCCCCGGCAGGCTGGAAGGGCAGGGGCGATTTAGCAGCACTGGGGGCTGGTTTTGCAGCAGTGCGAGTATATCTATCCCCAGTAACAAAAGCAGCAGGGGGACTGGTTCGTCACAATTGCCAAGGCTGGTTTGGGTTCCCAGTCCGGCCATGGGAACCTGTTCTGTTTAATAGTCCTGTAGACTAAAGAGTAATTGGAGAAATGAATTATCTGAAGGTACCTGAATGTACCCCGTCATCTGTAATTTTGCCCATCCATCTGTAGTGCATGCATCTTTGAATACAACCATCACACATACCATTGAGGGCACCAAGTGAAGCTGGTGGGCTCCAGTGTCTGCACCACCTCTGGGTGGACTCAAGGAGAGTCCATGATGAAGATACCTTTTAGTTAGTGGCAGATTCCACTGTCCCCTCCAGAAGACTGCTGAGATCCGATGACTGAGGTACGTCTTTGGATACATGTAAAGGTTTAGTATTCCTCCTAGAGATCAAGGCGGCCCTGCATTTACTTAAGCAATGCAGAACTAATTCCAGCTCCTCTGAGGAAGCTGTCTATCCTCTTAGGACCCTAGGAGAGGAATTGTATTAGGTATCCTAATTAGTATGAGCTCCCCTAGAAGTACAACTGCTTCTTTTCTTTAGATAAAAGAGTAATGCAAAATAGTTTGGGTAATTCATGCAGGGTTTCAGTTGGGCTAGCAGGGTCTGGGTAAAGTGCCTGTGTTGTTGCCACTAAGGCGCTGTATATTGAACATGGAACTCTGGGTAGTTCCCAAGTTTAGGTTGAGAGCTGCTCCTGTATAGAACACCCTACAACACCAGTGACACTCTGAATGTGCTCACCTCAAATGCCTCTTTTTCTAGCAAAGTTTTTTAAGCACAGGATTATCACAGTGCCATACATGCCGAGCTAGAAAGGGACACAATCTTTTGCCATTTCTATAGCAAAGTCTTTAAGTTTAGGATTAGCACAGTAAGATCCACGCTGAGCTCTAAAATGACAAAAGCTGTTTACCACTCCAGGTACAGTATTCGAGTTTTAGATTGGTAAAAAATTCCATCCAAGCCAATCTGGAATGAATAAAAACAACCACTGACATGTGTTTCACTGTCGTTGAGGCTCTTCTGAGAGGTTTAGCACTATCCATACACAAGGGAGCACCCAGTAACAATACCCTATCAGTTTTTATATATCTATAAAGTATGGAGTTTGTGTTATGACTGTCACCAAGGTTCTGTCAAAGTAAAGAAATACGACAGTGACTGTGCCACTCTGTGATAATGAATTACAACCACTGTGTCTGCACTTGGAGTGCAGGTCTCTAGACTGTTTTGCAGATCTATAGGTTCGAGGCATGTGGGCTGCTGAATTCACATCTTATGCATAGATCGCCGCCTAGTGTTGGGTCCGGATGATTGCACATTGTTGTCCTGGAAGAGTCTTCGAAGTATCACGAGATAGGTGGCTCCTCCCCTGGACTACAGTGCGCATGGGCATCCTCTCCATCCTCAGATTGTTTTTTTCCGCCATTGGGATCGGATGTACTTTTGTAACTCACGTTCGGAATCGATATATAACACTTTTTTCGAGGCCAAAAGGCCTTAGGGGCGTCGGTATTGTCTTTCGTTCGGTGCCACGTACTTCTTCCAGTTCTTCAAGCCGGACGTCGAAGGCCGATTGCCTTTTTTCGACACCAAAGGCCCCATCAACGATCTACGATGGAACGGAGCCCGTTCAAACGGTGCCCCATTTGCAACTCGAAATACCCTCACATCGATGTGCACCCAGTGTGCAATAAATGTCTATCACCGGACCACGACGAGGCCAGCTGCATGGCCTGTTCTCGATTCAGGTCAAAGAAAACACTTCGGCTTCGACGCGCAGCGAGACAGTCGGCGCGGAAGACAGCGCCCGACCCAGAGAACATCTTCGGGGCTGAAGACGAAGAGGGCGTAGAAGAAGAGGATTTAGATCAACAGTCGGATCCAGCGTCGGAGCTCAACTCAAACTATGATGAGGACGAAGACGAAGACTACGTCCATGATGAAGACGTCGTCGAGGTAGGAGACGACGCACAGGCCATCGGAGCCGTCGATGACGACTCAAGCGATGAGCAAGGCCCAACCGCAGTCGCGGGGCCCGATAATGACACTGTACCTTCCAAGACTCAGGTCGAGGCATCGCCGTAAGGCCTTAGCCAAGATCTTCATCCACATTCTATAGCCACGCTTCAATGCCCGGCTAAGAATATTTCTAAAGAGCCATCGGTCGATCAACCACAGTCAGCGGTGAAATCGAAACCGAAACCAACAGAGGCAAAATCGAAACCGAAACTGATAACAACAGTCATCGGATCGACGGCTTCGAATCCAATCAAATCGAAGAGTGTCATCGACCCCTCGGGGTCAAAAGGGGGTGTCGGACCAACGATCGGATCGACAAAGCCTTTATCTAAAGTGAAGCACGTCACGCTGACTCCGTCGACGTCCAAGTCCAAAGATGGCGACACTGACAAAGGACTCAAGGCTCAGAAGACTATCGATCCGAAGCTTCAGGCCTCCAAACAACCAATGGTCAAAGCCTTCGAGTCGAAAACCAAACTCGCCCCGAAAGAGCATAGCCAGTCGACCTGGAAGAGCGTGCCTACTGCGCACCAAGAGCTCGAGTCGACGCATGGACACAAATAGCATCCTGATAAAAAGAAGTCGGTCGCATCTAAAGCGGCGCCAACCTCAAAGCAGGTCAGTCCGCCTCCAAGGCCTACGCCACCAATAAAGTACGGACTGCCCCCGACTGCGCGTCCTAAGGCTTTCCAGCTACAAAAAAGCACCAACACAACAACAAAATCGTCTGTGGCATCAAGGACGCAGACCATGGAAGAGGATGTGGTGTTCCAAGCGCCATCCTATGATAATCAGTCTAAACTTTTCATCGACTCCGATACTGGAAGACTCACTATTTATAAACGTAAGATCATTCCAGAAAATCCTATGGAGTCATACAAAATACCACTCAAAAAGAAAAGGGACTCTGCTACCTCACCTGCTCTTTTTGAACCTATAGAGTCCTATGGACAGGAATATACCTATTCTCCCACACATACCACTGAGGATGTGGGGGAAGGATACAATGAGGATGAATTTACTTATCCTATTGACACAGATCAAGAGGAGTCTCAACCCTGGACTGACCCTGTTGACCCTGGTGAGCCACACGCCACGTCTGACACTCCATCCTATACAGTCAAAACCTCGCCTACTGAAAATACGGCTGCGTTTAACGCATTAATTGAAAGAGCAGCCACTAACCATGATGTAGAAATGCACGCTGACCCCGTAGAAGACGACTTTTTGTTTGATACTTTCTCCACTTCAGAAAGATCAGTAAAAACATTACCTATGCTTAAGGGTGTCCTTAAACACGCTGGTGACATTTTCAAAGAAACCACAAGGGCACGGGTTGTAAACCCCAGAATTGAACGGAAATACAAACCTGCGCCTGTAGACCCTACGTATATCAAACGCCAGCTCCCATTGGACTCCTTGGTGGTGGCTAATGCTCGTAAGAGAGCGAACTCTCAAACAAGTGGTGATGCTCCTCCTCCAGACAAAGAATCCAAAATCTTTGAAGCTTCTGGCAAACGTGTAGCGGCTCAAGCGGCAAATATTTGGAGAATCTCAAATACACAGGCCCTATTAGCCAGATATGAGAGGGCTTATTACGACACGTTAGAGCAGCTACTACAACACCTGCCTGACGCTTATAAGGAGGGAGCAGAAATGCTAATACAGGAAGGGAAGCTAATTACAAACGCATCCATTAAGTGTGCTAGATGCGGCAGACACAGCAGCTTGGGCCATCAACACAAGTGTGATGCTCAGAAGACATGCCTGGCTCCGTATCTCTGGATTCAAGCTAGGGATCCAAACAACTCTGCTCAATCAGCCAGTTAACCCTGACTTTCTATTTGGTCCCGATGTAGACACAACCCTAGAAAAAATTAAAAAAGACACTGAGACAGCCAAATCCATGGGAGCTCTGCAGTCACAGCAGTTCAGGGGCGGTTCCTTTCGTCGCTCCGGTAACAGGGGAGCTTCTAGAGGTCAAGCATCACAGCAAGCCCAATACAACAAAGGAGGAACACAAACCACCTATAACAAAGGCAATAGGGGTGGATACCGGGGGAACAGCACCAAAGGCAGAGGACGAGGAAATAATAATGCCAGATCCTCCGCCACCAATAAACAGTGACGTCTTGTCACTGCCCCCAGACCATATAACACCGGTCGGGGGAAGACTTCAGCAGTTCCTGCCAGTCTGGGAGGCCTTAACCCCGGACAGGTGGGTGAGACAACTTATCCAATACGGCTATTGTCTAGAACTAACCTCCACTCCACCCAACATACCCCCAAGGCAACGTCCTATGTCCGCAGAGCACATGCACTTATTGCAGCAAGAAGTCATCTGCATGCTGCAAAAAGGGGCCATAGAACTCATGCCTTTAGAACAACAGGGTACAGGGGTGTACTCACTGTACTTCTTAATCCCAAAAAAGGATGGGTCTCTCAGGCCCATTCTCGACCTCAGACCCTTGAACCAATACATCTTGTCAGAACATGCTCACTTTGCAGCAGATTCTCCCATTGCTCAGTCAGGGGGACTTCCTAGCAACCCTGGACCTAAAGGACGCATATTTCCACATTCCAATTCACCCAAGTCACAGGAAATATCTCAGATTCACCATAAACAACCAGCATTACCAGTTCAAGGTCCTGCCTTTCGGGGTCACTACAGCCCCCAGAGTGTTTACCAAGTGCTTAGCGACAGTAGCTGCGCACCTTCGGAGACAACACGTCTATCCTTACCTGGACAACTGGCTTATCCAAGCAAAGTCAGCCCAGCAATGTGCCAGCCACATGTCCCGCACAATTCACCTCCTGCACAGTCTAGGATTTTCACTAAATTATCCAAAATCTCATCTTCATCCCGCACATATACAACAGTACTTAGGAGCGGACATAAACGCTCTGGCAGCAACAGCACAGCCAAACTCAGCATGAATCAACAGCATGCAATTGCTGATTCAGAAATTCAAACCCCAACACTCACTCCCAGCGCAAGTGTTTATGCAGCTGATAGGCATGATGGCCTCCTGCATCTTCATAGTCCCTCACGCGAGGCTACACATGCGTCTGCTTCAGGAGTGCTTGGCACGACAGTGGAATCAGGCTCGGGGACATCTAAAAGACCTAGTGTTGGTGACCGGTCGTGCATACAACTCTCTGCATTGGTGGAACACACAAAACCTTTGCAGGGGACGACCGTTCCAAGAGCCTGTACCACAAATAGTGCTGACAACGGACGCATCTCTCCAGGGCTGGGGAGCGCATGTCCTCCATTATACAGTGCAGGGACTATGGACGACGCAGCAGCAGAAGATGCACATCAACCTACTGGAGCTGATGGCAATCTTCATGGTGATGAAGGCGTTCAAACTTCATTTGTGCAACAAAGTCGTGCTGATCCGGACGGACAACATGACTGCAATGTATTACATCCAGAAGCAGGGAGGGACACACTCTCCACAACTGTCGCACCTAGCCCAGAGCATGTGGAAGTGGGCCATTCAAAGGAACATGTTCCTCATGGCGGAACACCTCCCAGGCAAGGACAACCAGATAGCAGACCTGCTCAGCTGGCACAGCCATCAAATGCACGAGTGGGAGATACATCCCTCGGTGCTACAACCGTATTTCCAGCAGTGGGGTCATCCAGAGATAGACCTATTCGCCACAAAAGAAAACGCAAAATGCCAAACCTTCGCCGCCAGGTTCTCACACCCGCAGTCTCAGGGCAATGGATGAACTGGTCAAACAGATTTGCGTATGCTTTTTCTCCGGCACCGTTCATACCGCTGGTGGCGCGCAAACTGCGGCAGCACTCAATGACACTCATCCTAGTTGCTCCAACATGGGCGAGGCAGGCATGGTACACCACGTTCCTAGAACTTTCAGTGGTGCCTCACCAGCGACTGCGACTCACACCCAGTCTCCTCACTCAGAGCCGTGGAGAAATTCAGCAACCAGATCCACAACAGTTGAGCCTTGCAATATGGCTCCTGAGGTCCTAGAGTTTGGCTACCTGAACCTGCCCCCTGACTGTATGAACATTATCAAGGAGGCTAGAAGGCCTACCACCAGGGCATGCTACGCGGCAAAATTGAAGCGTTTTGTTATTTATTGTTCCAATAATAACATAAATCCGCTCGATGCCTCAACGCAAAACATTATATGCTATTTGTTGCACCTACACAGATGCAATCTGGCATATAGTTCCATCAGGATACATTTAGCTGCAATGGCAGCTTATCTTCAAAACAGGCAGCACCTTTCCCTTTTCAAAGTGCCTGCCATTAAAGCTTTTATGGAGGGACTCAAAAGAGTAATTCCTCCTAGACACCCGCCTTCACCTATCTGGAATCTAAACATAGTTCTCACCAGACTAATGGGGCCACCTTTTGAACCTCTTCACTCTTGTGAGATACAATTTCTGACATGGAAAGTGGCCTTTCTAGTAGCGATCACATCGCTAAGAAGAGTTAGTGAGCTGCAACCCCTAACTATTCAAGAGCCTTTCATACAGATTCATGCTAATAGGGTAGTGCTGCGTACCAACCCTAAATTTATGCCAAAGGTGGTGTCCCAGTTCCACATTAACCAAACAATAGAACTGCCAGTATTCTTCCCAAATCCAGATTCAGTGGCAGACAGAGCACTGCACACACTAGATGTTAAAAGAGCTCTCCAGTATTACATAGACAGGACAAAAGATTTCAGGAAAACTAAACAACTGTTTGTTGCCTTCTCTCCACAGCACAAAGGCAACCCCATTTCCAAATCCGGTATAGCCAGATGGATTGTTAAGTGCATACAGATCTGTTATCAAAAAGCTAAACGCACATTAACAGTCCCCCCACAAGCGCATTCAACACGCAAGTTAGGGGCATCCATGGCTTTCCTAGGTAACATTCCTCTAGAGGATATATGTAGAGCAGCCACATGGACCACCATACATACATTCACCAAACACTACTGCGTGGATGTACACTCCAAACAGCAAGCTGCTGTAGGACAGGCTGTTCTCAGAACTCTTTTTCAGACTGCTGCAGCTGGCACGGGCAACCGCCGCTAGGAGGACACTGCTATACATTCTATGCATAAGATGTGAATTCAGCAGCCCACATGCCTCGAACGGAATATGCTACTTACCAGTATGCATCTGTTCTTGGCATGTAGGGCTGCTGATATTCACATCGGACGGGAAGAATATTTACTCCCAAGCTCACATTTCTCTTTACGAGCCTGATTTCCAAAATATGACTTCATTACTTAAGATGCCACAGGTCTGTAGAGTGGGAGAGGGAGCTATGCATCAGGTCCCCATGACAACTGCATGTGCTACTTCGGACCCGCAAGACTAGTCCTTTATGAACACTTAGGGGCCCATTAGGATGGCGGGGGATTGCCCCCGCCAGGCTGGCGGTAGCCACTGCCAGCCTGGCGGGGGCAATCCGCCCTCCATCCTCTCCCGAATCCCCCCGCCATATTAGTATAGCGGGGAGACCGCGGCGGACGGAAAGACCGTCCGTCGCTTTTCCACCCTGATCGCCTTGCGGCAGGGGCGGAAAAGGAATAATATGGTGGCGTTGTCTATTAGACACCGCCAGCCATATTACGATGGGCCAGGGCAGGTGCCTTTCACGGAAAGGCATGCGGTCTTCACTTACGGGCCCCCTGTGGGCCCCCAAATTGAAGGAGGGGTGGCGGGTGCACACAGGGGTACCTGTGGTACCCCCCTGCAATATACAATGCATATACAATGCAGTAGGCACCGCGCGGTGCCTGCCGCATTGTGTATGCAAATGCATACCTGCATTTATGGCATTGTGGCGGGCGGTGCAGAGAGCACCGCCCGCCACAATGTTATAAATGCAGGATGCGGCCGCCACTGTGGCGGCCGCATTCTAATACCACCCACGGGACCCCCGCCCTTATGGCGGGCGGTCCAGAGTCCCGATAAGATGGCGGGCGGACTAAGTCCGCCCGTCATCCTAATGACCCCCTTAGGCTCTGTGATCTGATTATTTTCAATGGAGAGCATCTCCTTTCATGGCTCTAGAAATCTTGTATTTGTTTAAATCCTTGATGCCAATGATCGAAAGTTCCAGAACATTTGTTAGTCTCTAGCCTTAAGGTTCTGATAAGCAAAATGCGAGATTTTGCCAAGGTACTGCTTCCGTTCATTATATATCTTTGAGGAGCTTCCCAGTCTCTTAATTCTTCAGTTGCAAAAAATGTATTCAAAAACATCAGCCTTCATCAAGGACTCTGGCTTAGAAGCTGAATTTAAGCTCTGAAGGAACAGGAAGTTTAGATTTAGAGTTTGTCTAAAGATATATGAGGAATGTTGCCATGTGATGTAGTTTGTAGGGAAATCACATCTGACACAGGTCAGATGAGGTCTCCAGTTAGACAGGGCATTAACTGCCTGTTGCAAGACACATTGTTATCTTACAGTGGACTTAGAGCCCGTCCATTGCTTGCCATTGGTTGGCTTCATTATCACTCCCATTACTTCCTTCTTATTTGTTAGTTGTGTGGGCTTTCCTTCCTCTTCCTGTGTTTTACCCACCCATGGAGCATGGACACATTACTATTTGATCCCACTTCTCTCTTTTTCAGGAGTTTCTTACATGCTTTCTCTCTACCAGCAACACGTTGCTTTCTTTCACCCGTTTGTGACCCCATCCAATGTTGCTCGACTACCTGCACCCTCACGCTACTTCCACCAACCACAGCAACTCTGTGTTTCTTCCGTCCATGTTTCTTTCCCCCACCTATTTTGAAAAACAGTGCCCCTGTGTTGCTTCTGCCCCTTGTCCCCATATTGCTTCTACCCCCTGCCCACACCCTGCATTTCTTCCCCCATTCGCTTTGCTTTAAAAAAGCAACGCTCTAATCACTTTTTTTTCTTGTTATTTACTGATCCAACTAGGATCAGCAACCAAAATAAAACAAAAAAAACTGCTGTCATTTTATAGGTGCTGCTAATACCGGGAGTGATCCAGCATACCTGCTTTCTATGAATTAATCAAAAAACTAGTGAATCAATTCTTCAACCAACTTATTCTGATTTTACGTGCATCCATGTCTGTGAGGGATTTAGCCCTTAACCCCTCTAGGTACTAGAAACGACTGATGGAGGCTGTGGAGAACCGCGGCCTGCATGAAGCATAGCTAAGGACAATGAATGTCTCAACAAAACTACACAAACAATTATATGTTCAGAAGCATTCTATTTATCAATGATTGATCAGTGATATATTGCATTAGCAACCATGAAATTACAATCTGACGATATGTGAACTTATTCACTTAAATACAACACAAAACACTGAGAACTTATGATTTGAAGTATCATCACATTAACAAATAAACAGAGATACTAATTCGACTTTATACATATACAATGCATAAACATAAACAATCCCAATGATTTTCGGGTTCAAACTGAACCCTTCATCAGGGGATAAGTATTATCCAAAAAATTAAAGAGCTTTTGTTCACTCTACTGCGGCCTCCTCAGGAATCTACAACATAATAATTATAAGCACATCAGACACAATGAAGTGTCGTGTCAAATATCAATACAAATCAAGTTGATTAGTAGGATTTGCACTCAAAGAAAAGAAAACAAACTAAAAAGATATTATGTTACCGTCTCCAGTGTGCAGAAGCGGAGGTTCACGTGTGAGCTACACTTATGCATTACACGTAAAAATTTACTAAAAGAGTAGAAAATGCAAGAAAAGATTCATGTGTGAGCTACTCTCATGCATGTACATAAAGACTTACTAAAGGATTGGAAAATACACCCAATCTCCTGAGCACCCGCATGCTCAGTTGCCAAAAATGCTCAAGAACAGATTGAAACCACCGTTTCGATCGATAGTTGTATGATGCAGTTCAATTCATGAACCGATAGGACATTACTTGGATCATCATTTGCAGCCATTGGTACAGTCCGGGGAGACTTATATTAAGGATACTACCGACTGTCTACTGAAATAGGAAGTAGTTTGTCATGTTTGTGATGAGGAGATCCTGTTGTGCACCATTTGGCTGTGCTTCACGCAGGCCGTGGTTTTCCACAGCCTCCATCAGTCATTTTGTAGGTGCTTGCATGCGTGATGCGCCAACAAATGACAAAGCCTTGTTTAATTTTTTGATATTCTGTAGCCAAGTGCCAAAGCATCAGGAATGCTGTTCCCCTTGGATGAAACCATTGGCAAAGACAACAGGCCCCAGAGACATATCGTGCCAATGCTTGTTTAAATTCAGAAATCCCGCTAGGAATTTGTATTGGTTTTTTTTTTTACACCCTTGATATCGCAGTCTAACTGTAGCACTTAAAGCCCAGAGTAATAAACTACAATCAGCAACTTCAAGTGACACTGCATTTATGTTCTTCCACCCATCATATTGTAAAGCGCTCTGATATCCTTTGGGATCTTGTTCACGCTATATAAAACTTTATAAATAAATAAAAAAAATAAGTATCAAATTTGGTTAAAATAACAAAATATTTCAATAGTAGTACCCCAAATTGTGGTGCACAATGTAGCATAATTAGCCTTTTTCTTGCATCCTAATTTAGTCAACCCTGCTGTATAATTTTGTCCTTCACTACCTCAATTCTCCAGTGGCCCTGCATACAGGAAAACTAAGGGATTTCCGAACAGGTCAGTGCCTCCGCACAGTGTGAAGTGTGAGTCACATGGTGCATAAGGGATGCCATGTTTAATAATGCAGTGGTGCTGGGATAAAAGCACTATGGTCTTGAATTCCTCTAGAGCACATAAGTAGGCATGACGTGTGTGGGGATGGGACACACATATATTTTGTAAGGATTAAGGTAGCTTTTCTAAGGGTGTCTGGCCTAAGGAGGCTGACTGTAGGACTCTTGGAGTAAAGAATGGGACAACAAAGGGGAAGACAACATAATGAGAATATTGAAGTGGAACAGCAGTCAGAAATTAAAAAAATGTAACACCTGGTAAAATGTGTACTTAAAATGGTTTTACTGGGGATTCGGTCGAGCGCCCACAGCAAGATGACCGCCTCCCGCTAAGCAGCGGCAATTTTGGCCCGATTACGACGATATTAACATGTTTTAAGGCTGTCAATTAAATTTAAAACAAGTCAACGAGGATCTCCTTAAAAAAAGCGGACTGCACATTACCTTTTTGTGCATTTTCCTTGGGTGAAACTGCAGTTATCAGAGTTGAGCTGTTCCCCGTTGTGTGGAGTGTCTCTGATACAGGGATTCCTGTCAGAGGGGCAGAGTGAAGATTAGGAAAGGGCGTGTCTGAGGCCTAGGCAACTCTCTGATATAAGTATTCTTCCTTGAAATACTCCTATAAGCTGCTCCTTTTATTGCTGCATTTTTTTTCTTGCACTTATGGAAGGCAACCAGTCTCACAATATGTCTATAAAACGAAAACAACATATCTCTCCTCCACCAGTTAAATCTAAATTAGTGGATATTAATGAGCCTTTATTATCCACTTTATTGGAGGAGTTACAAGCGGTGCATTCAAATATAGATAATATTGCAGCGGACATTAAAAATGTACTTAAAGACATGGCTGGTGTTTCGATGAAGGTTTCTGACAATACTATTAAAATTCAGGATAACAAAGCTAAAATTGGCCATCTTCTACCTTATTGCAGCAAAAGTTGAACCCAATAATAAACTATGGTCTGATCACTATGCCATCTTCTTTACACTTCAGTTCTCAGCACCAAGCACTGTCTTAGCTGATAAAAGGATGAGGGGGGAAGAGAAATCTGAGCTGTATTAGTAAGGATGCTCTTGCTAATTATTTTTTTAATTTTCGGTTTTCTGAGCACCTGGATGCTAATTTAGCAGCAGATGAACTTTCTAAATGGTTGCTAGGAGCCATGGATACTTTGGCTCCCGTTACAAAACATTATGTAGCGAGGAAAAAACCTTCTGCTCCATGGTTACTCGGATAGACTCAGAAAACTGAGACCATCTTGCCTCAAACAGGAAAGGTTATGGCGCACAGATCTGGCGCCGCCGGGCACAGAGCTACATAAACAATGCTTGAGGGATTATAAAGCTGCCATTACTGAAGAAAAAAGACTGTACTATTCTAAGGTTACTGAATCAATTAAATCTTCTAGAGAACTTTTTAATGTTATCAGCGCTCTTATTTCCCCTCCTGTTGCCGATTCATCTGATTTCTCTAAAGAACTGTGCAACAAAATGGCAGACTTTTTCCGCACAAAAATTACTGATATATATATTCCACCTTGCAGGACTATAATGTTGAAACTGCTATAACTGCTCTTCCAAAATTTGACATGAAACCATGGAAGATGTACAGAAGCTTCTTACCTTCCCTTGCATGTCACTTGAAATGAAGCATCGCCTGCTAGAAGGAGTCACCTCTGTGTCCCCCTTGGATGCTTGCCCCTTAAAGGTTGTAAAAATAGGTTGTGAAGTTATTGTCCCCCACCTTACCTAAGTACTGAATATGGCTATTTCAGAGGGGCACTATCCCACCTCTTGGAAAACCGCTGTGGTCACACCGCTTTTAAAAAAGCCCTCTCTGGATCATACGGAATTAAAAAACTATCGCCCCATTTCTCTGTTACCGGTTCCAGCCAAGATCATGGAAAGATACCTGAACTCACGTCTTAGCTCCTATCTGTTGGACTATCAGTTGCTTGATGGCTCGCAGCATGGCTTTAGAAGCCATCGTAGCACTGAGTCGGCGTTAACAGCGGTTTTTGACACCATCCAGGTCTAGGTTGATGCAGGTCATACTACCCTGCTGGTTGTTCTCGACCTTACGGCAGCTTTTGATACCCTGTCTCCTTTGAGGCTGGTGAAGCGCCTCAAGGAGATAGGGATCAGGGGCACGGCCCTTGAACTTCTTGCCTCTTTCCTTAGTGAGCGGGTACAGATAGTTAAAATGAACCAATAGTATTCAGCTTCAAACCCTCTGATATGTGGAGTTCTGCAGGACTCCTCCTTAAGTCCAACACTTTTTAATATCTACGTTGCCCCATTATCCAAGGTCGTGAGATCCTTTGGATTTGAGGTGTTGTCTTAGCTTAGGACACACAAATCATGGTGTCCATTACCGACAGCATTAGGGAATCTGCTGCAAATTTCAAAAATTGCATGCAGGCAGTCTCATCCTGGATGGTGGAAAACTATCTTAAACTGAATGGGGAAAAGACAGAGATTTTGATTTTGGGAACCAACGTGACATCTGGTCGAATGACTGATAGCCTGATACCTTGGGCAGCTGCCCATCTCCTGTACCCCATGGGAAGAATCTGGGGGTTATAGTGGACACATGTTTGTCTCTAAACCTTCAGATTAGCAGAACAGTGTCCACCTGTTTTGGATTATTCAGGCTTCTTAGAAAAATTTCCCAGTTCCTTTCGTTTGCATCATGAAAACATGCAGTGATCGCCTTGATAATGTCCAGACTTGATTATTGTAATGTCCCCAATTTGGGCATTAACAAATGTTTGGTTAAACAATTGCAGTTAGTGCAGAATGCTGCAGAGTGATTGGTGGTGGACTTGCCGAAGTACCACTCAATTTCGGCTACCTTCATCTCGCTGCACTGGCTACCCCTTGATCAAAGAATCCTCTTCAAGACTTTATGCCTGACCCACAATGCCTACTACGCCCTCAGCCCTGATGCCAATAAAGCGATGTTCCAGCGCTATACCCCGACCAAGCAACTCAGGTCTGCCAGCAAGAATTTGCTATTAGTTCCCAGGTATAAAAGGGTCAGGTGGGGAGGCAGGGCTTTTTCCACTGCCGCTGCTAGGTTGTGGAACTCTCTCCCTGATAGTTTATCTGGTCTTGGGTCTCATTCTCTTTTCCGCAAGGCTTTGAAAACCTGGCTCTTTACCCAGACTTTAGTATGAGCATTTTATCCGGTTGTACAACAGTCCTCTGTAGCGCTTTGGCTCCCTTGGGCTAAGTTAGCGCTTTATAAATTCAATATTCATTTAGTCATTTATTAGAATTGGAAAATCACAATCAATAATATAACCTGCAAATTTTTTATCTACCAGAGGATGTGGAAGGTAATGATTGCAAGGGTTATTTGGAAAACCTACTTCTGGTCTTTTGTGCATTACATTTTCTGAAAGATGTGAGATTGATAAAGCGCACAGAATCCCTTTTCATCGCCACCTAAGACAAGATAAGCCTTGTCAAATGATTTTCAATGTGTTACGTCATCATCACCTATTTTTAATACAAAAAGCTGCCAGAGATATCCCTTCGTTAATGGTCAATGGGAATAAAATGTTTATTCATCAAGATTTTACCAAGGCTACTGTCAATATTCGTAAGGAATTCATGAATCTTCGTCCCAGGCTAAGGAATGCTAGTTATAAATACGGCTTGTTTGATCCATCCACTATGCATATTTGGAAAGATGGGTTTTCTAAATCTTTTCATCATCCTGAGGAGCTTCGCAGATTTCTGGATATGCACTCTGTCATCAATGGAAATAAATGAAGCTACTACATGACTTTATTATTCATTGATTTTATTGCTAGCATGTTTATTTAATTCAAATTCTTTTTAGGGCATGTGGAGTAGATTTTCTTGACATGCGTGTGTGCTATTTAAAAGTTCTATATATGTTTATATGTTGTATAGTTTTTATTTTTATTGTTCGTTGGTGTCTTTTGTGTCCTCTTGATAGTGTTACTCGGGCTACTATTCTTTTTTCACTCTATCTTTCTAATCTATCTTGTTTTTTATCTTTTCTCCTTTTTTCAAAATGGCAAGTGGTAATGGTATCAAAATTGTTTCATTTAATGTTAAGGGTGTATGGCACACTGTTAAGCTTACTAAGGTTTTAGATTATTTAGCTAGACATAAAGCCGATATATGTTTAATTCAAGAAGCTCATGTAGATGATAAAATCTTGTCTTACATGAAAAAAAAATGGGTAAGGGACGTTCTTTCTTCTCCAGCTCTTAATAGGAAAATATGGGGTAGCAATTCTTTGTGCAAAAAATTACATGTTCAAATTTTGCATAAACATTCTGATTCAGAAAGTCGGTTCATAATAGCTAATATAAAAATTGACAAGAAGGTTTTTTATCTAATTAATGTGTATGGGCCTACTAATGATGACCCAGAGTTTTGGTCAAGATTTACTTCAGAGGTTCTAAAATTGGGTAATGTGCCTCTAATTATTGGAGGTGATTTTAATCTTCTATTTTACCCATTATTGGATAGAATTTCAGAAGTCAAATTTCGCCCTCCAAAAGCGTTTTTCTCTCTTAAATCCTTTTTTAAGCCTACAAAAACGGTTGATATCTGGTGTCTCCATAATTCGACTGATAAGCAGTTTACTTTTTTCTCTAATCCTCCTGATTCCTCTAGGTTAGATTTTTTTAAAATTTCTCGTAATCTAATTTCCTCAATTTGTAATCCTGGCATTCAAAATATAGATATGCTTTGATTTCATGCATTTTATTTAGTAACTCCAATCAAAGTAGTCATAGTCGCTGGCGTATGAATACCAATATTGTTCTTAATGATAATAACAAACCTAGACTTTTATCAGCTATTCAAGAATATTTTTCTTTCAACACTGAAGACTCCATATCTATTACCAACCGATGGGATGCTTTTAAAGCCTTTATTAGAGGAGAGACTATCTCCATTATGGCACATGAAAATACATTATTTAACACTAGAATTGATAAACTGGGAAAGCAGATAGCTAAATTTGAGCGTCTTTATATTACATCTAACAACCTCCAATATAAGGATAAATTACAGAAATTACGTTATGAACTGAATTCTATTCTAAGCTATAGAGCTGGATTACAATTTTTTTTGTAAAAAAGCGAAATTTTGTTTTAGCGCTAATAGGTCTGGTAGGCTCTTAGCAAACTATCTCCGTATAAAAAATGATAAAACTCACATTAATGCCATTCACTCTCCAAATTACTCTATAGCCTTATTTAAGGAGTTCATGACTTACTATTCAGACTTATATAACAAACCACCTTCTTTGGATACAGCTCTTATTGATAATTTTTTGGAAGGTTGTGGGTTACCTAAAATATCACAAACCAATAAAAATAAATTGAAACTTCCTATTACGTTTGAAGAATTACTTTCAGCTATTAAATAACTAAAGATAAAGAAATCTCCTGACCCGGATGGTATTCCTGCGGAATTTTATAAAGAATTTTTAACTAACCTCTCACCGTATTTGTTTTCTTTGTTTACTCACTTTAGCAATACAGGATTGATTTCTGGCTCATTCACAGAATCTTTGATTATTGTCCTCCCGAAACCAGAAAAGGCCAACTATCCAACGTCCCTATTAAAACATCAGCTTATGCAGATGATATTCTTTTATATATTACTAATCCTGATTCTTCCATTCCTCCATTGTTAAATTTAATTGCTGTCTTTTCTAAAATTTCAGTTTATAAACTTAACACTAATAAAACAGATTTTTTTCCGTTAAATATTCACTGTTCACCGGATATGCTTTCTAATATGGATATTGTTTGGCAAAAAGATAAACTTAAATATTTGGGTATATTATTCTCCAGCAACGTAAAACAAACTTTGACCCTAAACTTTGAGTCTGCTATGGCATACATTTAGATAAAAATTCAAAAGTGGTCTTCCTTATGTTTATCTTGGTGGGGAAGAATGGACACAATGAAGATGATCTTGGTTTCCTAAATTGTTTTATATTTTCTCTGTTACCTGTCCAACTCCCTCTTAAATGTTATAAGACTATAGATACATTATTGTCAAAATGTATTTTGAATAACAAATCACCTCGGTTAAGTTATAAAAAGCTGAAATTAGCTAAAGTCAATGGAGGGTTTGGTTTACCAGATTTTCTAAAATATTATAAAGCCTTTATTTTAAAACAAAGTATTTTATGGTTTCAACATTTAGACCTTAATAATTCACCCGCATGGCTTCGCAATGAACATAATTTAGTATCACCTTTTCCTTTACTTGCTTTACTTACAATGTCCAACTCTTCTACGTTTTTTAAGAAGTCAATATTGTGGAAATCTACTAGAATAATTTTACTCAATTTGGATTCTGTTTTCCAATGTTCTATTTCAAATACATTGAGCCTATCGCTTTGGTACAATCCATCAGTAAAAATAATTCGCCACACAAATTTTTGGAATTCATGGATAAGAGCGGGCATTTTGTATTTTAAAGATATTATAATAAAAATGTTTTTATTAGTTTTGATGACTTAAAACAAAGATTTCATTAGCAACCATCTGATATTGTAACATATGAATTGCTTTGTAATTCTATTCTTGATTCCTTACTGAATGGCTTTCCTTCCATTGTTATATCTGATTTAGCTTCAAACAATTGTGCCTTTCTCCCATACAGTGTCATTCCTATATAAAGAGTTAAATATTTCTGCTGTTGATACTATCAATCTTCGTTCGACCTTTTAGAATGCAGAATTAGAGTTGTCCTCATCCTTGGACACCTGGAGGATGATTTGGTTAAATTCTATTTCGGGTTGTTTACCTGTAACACTATGTCAAACAAATGCCTATATACTTTTTAGTGTTTCTGGACTCCTTTAAAGTTATTTAATGGCAAACTTTCAACTTCTTCCAGTTGTTGGAATTGTTCTTTCGATGTAGGTTCATTACGACATAAGTTATTTTATTGTCATTTTGTTTAGAAATTTGGGATGAAGTTTGGCATGGAATTACTCGTATATTGAATATTTTAGGTACATTATCTTTTAAATTAGTTATTTGCAAAGCCTCTTCTCGCATTACTAAATTGCCCATGGTGAACAACAAGCTTTTTGATTTTTTTATGTCAGCAGCTGTACGGACTATTACTGCTAACTGGAAAGATTCATCATCTTTATCTGTTCATGCATGGTGGGCTTGGATTATTTTTACGAGAAAGGGTGCTAATTTGACTTGATCTGGTATTAGTCCTAATTCGAAATATAACATTTGTTGGAAACCAATTAACGACTATTTAATGTTGAATCCTTAGTATGTACCAATTTAAATATATCTAATTATGCATTTACTTTTAGCTTAGCTCTGTATTCTATTTATTTTAAAAGTATGCTATTGTCCTTTTTAATTTTCATTGCGATATCATTTTGATTTTTAGACACTTCGTACTATATTCTTGGTTCTCTTATTTATATACAAGAATGGTTATCTGTTTTTCAATATTGTATTTTTGAAATATTGACAATACCTTTTCGGGGCTTTGGATGCTCTTGGATGTCAATGTAGACTATATGCTTGCCTGCTCGAGGTATGGCTGTGGCACTTCCCATCTCCCTTAAGCCTTACAAGCTTGCAGTATAAGCAGTAGGAAACAACCTCTCATAGTTGAGTTGAAAACCACCTAAGGGCGCCATAAGATAAGAAGAAGGGGTAGAAAGTGGCGTATGAGGACAAAAATAAAAAAATAAAAAAAATACCTTTTCGGGGCTCTTTTATGTATGTCTTTTATTATCAAAAACTTTAATAACATTTTTTGAACGTAAAATGATTTTACTGTTTACTTCATAGTTGTAAAAGACACCTTGGAGAAAAGAGGCGTACTTGGGCAAATAAAAGCAAGAGTCCGGGCGGAGGTTTTTAGTGCACTAGACGATCAAAGTGAACCACGTCCACAACTGTCGCATGAAAACCTTCTCATCAATGAACTTATCCGAGAATACTTGGAATTCAACAAATACCGATACACGGCTTCCGTTTTAAGCACAGGTAAAGTGACTGGCTGCTCTTTAATCTTGTTTTACATGATCATGCTTATAAAATATTATTTAGGCGATATTTGGACCTTATTGTGATATGTCTGTCCTTAAAAAAAAGTTTAAGATCTGATGAACTGGTAGGAAAGGTTATGCACTGACCAAAAACAAACCTTGTTGTTTGGACATGATACATTGCATAAATTCTAAACTTTTGGGGGGAATTGTTGCATAGAAATACAATGTCTATACTACAATAAATGAATGCAGCTACCATCTTATAAGTGTCTGTATGAGGCCTTTAAGGCAGCAGTGGAGTGCTGTGACTTGTCAACTGATCTAGCAGGAATAGATCTTTGCTTATCTGTTAGGATTACATTACAGTGTTGTCTATGAAATGTTGTCTAACCATAAAAAAGCTTTAGGTTTATGTAAGAAAGTGAATTATTAATTGGGATTCATTGTAGTTTACTACAAATAGTAAAGTCACTAACAGTTTAGGTCAAGGCAAAGGTTTTGTAATTTAAATCTGAGCTGAATCCCTGCTCGCCGTGACACAGAGCACACGGGTACAAGTTAACAAAAAAAATCTAGACCGTTTAAAGGCACCCGATCAGTTAAAAAGTCAAAAACACAACACAATAAAAATTCCACTCCATTTTAAAGAAAAGGAGTAAAAATTAATTAATAATGTTACATCACATCGACAAAAATACAATTAGGGGAACTGATGATATTTATTTTCAAAGATTTAGATGAAAATAGAAGCAAAAATCACAAAGCGCCAATGTTAGTCAATGGTTGCAGTAAACCTAGACGGGGTCCACTAGGCACTGGAAGTAGAATTTTTTTTTAAATCCGAATTTAGTAATTTATCATGAACACAAATTCTTTTAGCGTCCAATTAACCACATAAATGCACATTTAAGCCTCCCAAGAACCTCACGGGTGAGGGACTTGGAGACTCTCAGGGTGTTAAACAGAGTCCACCAGCCAGGTCCAGTCCAAGTTCAGCTGGGACTTTCCAGGAAAACTCCACTTGTAGCTTGTTGTGTCAGTGTAGCTAAACAGGAGGCCAGACAACGAGCCTTACAGTCCACTTCTTTGTCCTGAGTACAAGGGTCAGCAGGTCTAGTCCTTCACTGCTCCTCCCAGGCGACGGACTGCAAGGCCATTCCTCCTCTCTACGTCCAGAAAGTGTTTTTGGGAGGTGTTTTGATGTGCCACGTTTATGCTTGACATCACTCAGTGAGTATTGTTGACTCTTGGGTACTCCCTAACCAACGGTGTAAAAGTTCCCCGGGCCAGCTGTTCCCAATTTTTCAGTAGTTCCTGCTTGCTTTCCTGCAAACAGTCCCAAAATGCTTTGTGGCAAGGCAGTGCCAAGAGGACTGAAGTCTTCAGCCACACTAAACCTGGGTTTAAAGGCTGTGGGCTGTAGTAGAGTGGACCATGGAAATGACCAGTGTCCACCCACAACTAGCACTAAAATCAATCCAATTTGAAGCAGACCCTGTGCCCACACCAAACCAGTAGACAGACGTCTGTTAGCACAAAAGCAGGGTCCTTCAGCAACCAGACAGGAGATACACTAGAATTATCCTGGCATTCTGTTTGCTGCCTTTCAAGTCCGCTAAATTGTTATATGTGGCTCAAACAAACTAAGCAGGCATGATTTGACATAGTGGTGCCAACAGGATGGTAAACCTCCATACTTTGCGAGCTCAAATGAGTCATCCATGTCCATTCAGGTTGACCTGTAAATCGCATTGACCTATTGTGTAGCTCCAGGGGAACATTATGCTCCTCATTCAAATCTTTCTAGGCCAAGTACTGTCTGGTAGATGCTGGAGAGTTAATGCAAATTAACCTCAGGTAGGGAATAGGTAACTTTGAAAAAATGACTCTTTCATATTATTAAAAATTCAGACTTCACCATTGAATTAGATTTTTTTTTCATAACAAAGTTTATTAGCATATTTTGAGTATTGCGTCATTCCTTACGATTACATATAGGCATCATCATATCATATACTTTTTAACAATACAATTTTGAAACTTAACCACTGTAATACGTTAGCATATAATTTTTACATATACTGTATAGTTAGATATGGTCCATAATTCGGCAGTCTTGTCCCTGCGCATTTGAATTTGATTTTTAATAACTATTATAAATAGTTGTTTAAATACTTTTCTAGCTGGTCCCATTTCCGAGATGCAGAATTAGTATTTTAACCTATACTATGATTTCGTATGTCTGACAGCGAGGCCAGCAACAGTGAAAATGGCTTTTAAGGCCTTGTTGCTGTAGAGACACTGTAACATTAATCTTCTAGATGTCCTCCTTTTTAAAAACCTTGCACCCTACCTTGTGTGCTACAAGACCTACCTGTCTGAAAACAAGGAATATAATTTAGCAGAAAAAATGGGGTGACCCTGCAAAACAGGCATTTTTTGCAGGTTAACTATTAATAAAAGGAATGTGTTCATAATGCTGCATGCAAACCCTACCCTGGTGCTTGAGTAAAGTAACAAGGGTTTGTGGAATTAAAGGGGGACTTTCAGACCTTTATTCCTTCCAGGTGCCTGTCATCTCTCCCAGTATCAGACTTGACTAACACAATTCGCCTTCCTCCATACAACAGCAGCACTGGAGGTCAGAAATGGAATCGTCAGAAGTTGCTGGTATCGGATGGCCAGACTATCAGAATCTTAAGGACCTGTTGTTAAGGGAAGTGACTTTGCTCCACCATTGCTGAAGAAGATTGTAGACTCCTATAATAGAGGTGGGGTTCAAAATGGTTATGCAGAAGAGTCTACTGAAGTCTACCAACCGGATCTCTTCTTCAATCCTACTGAAGTCTTCTGGTGCTAGTACTGCAACTGCTGCCACCTGCTGCATACAATGTGTATGTCACCACACTGCTGCTTCTTTTCCCTGGTTCCAGCTGCAGAAGGAAAATTGTTAATTTCTGCTGACTGATAAAACATTAGCTGCTGTGTTGGGCTCCACTCCACTCTCATAATCTTCGGGAAATGCTGGTGACCTCTGAAATACTGGAAACCAAGCACATTAACCATGCATCGACAAAAACTAACCTGTGCTGAGACCGGGTATCAGAATGCACTCTTTAGGTTTTCTCTGAGTATCAAGTTGCAGCAATGTGAATCTGCATGTGACTGTCTTGCTTTCAAGCGCTTACCCTCAGTGTTGGAAGTGTTGGGGAGCATTGCAGGTCACAATCGTTCAAGGAACCCTTCTGTGGCACTCATAACATTTACGTGGATGTAACTTCCATTGCAAATCAGTGACTGAAAACTAACCACTCTTCATAATAAAAATAAAAATATTGTGGGGCGTTTTGAGATAATTATAGTTAGTAGTCACATTAAGAGCAGAAGTTCACAAACACTTATAATAAGCATTGGCAACGCCAAAAGGTCTTGCTACTGGGCGAGCTATTGCCTTTGGCAATGGGGTTGGAATGGTGAACGTGAGGGCTAGTTGTTCATGCATGGGAGGGTGGTTGAGGGTGGATAACAGGAATTGCAAAAAGCATTCGCCCAAAATCGGTCCAGTTACATCAAACAGAAGATCAGATGTAGTTGGTGTACATCAAATTTGAGCACGAAAAAACAGATATTTAATGAACAATCAGACTCAGTTCCACAAAAAGCTAACTTTATTGCCAATTCTGCCATGAGAATGAATAGTGACTGATCTTCCAGGCGAACCAAGTTTTTCGACGATTGTGAGTTTATCTACCGCATTTAAAAAAAAAATCTTTGCTGATGGACTAATATAGAAAAAACAAGCAGTATAAATAATAGGTAGGACGGGAACAAGATGGTGTGTTGAAGACTCCACGGAGCGGTAGCGCTGTCGGAGGCTCCCTGCTCCCCTACTCTTAACGAAGGAAAATATCTGAAACTATGCGGAGAACACAATTTCTTGTTTGTAATGATGATGTCCATTAGAACCAAAAGCGAGCAGGGGTAAAACGAATGTGAATAAGACCGGAAAACGAACATCAAGCAATATTCACTTCCTCCATTCTGCAGGCTGCTGAATGCTGCGTCTTTTCCAAGGACGGCACGGTTGGAGGCTGCTGGCCGCTCAACTTCCGAGGACACCGCAGTGGCTCGGCTGCTCTGGTCTTGCGCCACCGCGGCTCTCAACTGCTCCGATTGCTCGGAGTGCTCCAACGACCGGCGAGGTGCGGACTCACTTGGTAGCGCTTAACATGGCACCAAAAAACGTTCCTAGATCCACCCGGGCTGGGAGGGGTGCCCCGGCGGAGACTCCAGCTGCTATAGATGGGGGAGACATTGTGGCAGGAACAGCAGTGGCGGCCGAGGCGGCAATCATTTTCTTACCGCTTGCAGTTTCTGAGAAGCCTGAGCCACAGCTGGGTAAGCAACTAATTTGCGCCCCACTGTTTTTCGTCTCAGATAATACCTTGAATGCTAAGGTTAGCGCTGGGAATAACACGTTTGCTGGAAACACTGTTGCTCTTTGTAAGAATCTTTGCAACAATGTTGCACCATCTTCCAACATAGGTGGAGCTCGTAATAACACTACTGACAATGCTAATACTGCTAAATTGGCCCAGTCTAGTGGGTCAGGCTGTGACCCCGATTTAATATCTAATGGGCTGCCCAGTAATAGCAATGTGGAACATGAACTAAACCTGTGCGCTGAGAAAAATCTAGAGACCACCGGTGAGTGACCATATGTGTTCTTGGCACTCCTGAGAACGCAGCTAGACCGGCCGAGTATGCTAAATCAGCGCTCAAACTCTCACAAAGGGTCGATCAAGTAGAGACTCTCATATATTCTAATTCAAGCTCAGAGACTCTTAATGCGATTCTCTCTGCTGATTCTGAGACGGTCAAACTGGCAGTGAGTGCTGTGGCTAAAAAGGTACCGGATGGCATGGATGGCTTGATGAATAGCGCTGCTGCCATTATCGATGGGGCTGAGGAATGTTCTAATGATGATTACGAGGAGCTTGTAGAAGAAGAAGACTTAACTAGCTCCCCCGCAGATGTGGTCAAACAATCTGGGCTTAAAAGGGGGAAATCTAAAGCGAAGAACAAATTAAAGAAAGAACTCTAATGCTTCTATTCTCTCCGCTTCAACTTTGACCTCGAATACTCGAGGGAAGCCTATCAGCGATGAGAGCCCTCTTCAAAAATGGATCCAGGCAAGGGGGGCGGGTGGGTTAAGAGCATGGCACTACGTATATCAGGCACTAGCCCTACGGAGGGGGAATACCCGAAAGACTGTTCTATAACTGTCAGTTGCAACATACTCCCACCCGTTCTACCTGCAGCCTCTTTAATACAGGCAGGTTTTAAACCAATTCCGCCAGCTGAGACTAAATCTCTATCAGAATCCAGCAGCGCTACAACAACAATAACAGCAACAACAATCGAAACAGACCCTGCCTATAACTTCAACTGCAGCTGTAGACAATACAATTAACATAATCGACATGCCGGCCCCAACTGTTCTAGAAGACCTAGAGGTCAACCTCTCCCCCTTTAATTTGATCTTAAAGACTTTAACTGATCACCGACAGGAAGCTCAACAGCACTTCCTACAGCTGAGGGAGGATAACAGCAAGATGCAAAATTCCCTACCAGAGGTGACCAATAAGCTCGGAGGGATTACACAAGAAATAGAAGAACTTCAACAAAGGGTGGTGGGTGTTGAAGAATCATCTGCTCTTACAGAGGTTTTAACTCATCAACATGATACACAGATTGTGAGTCTACAGAAGAAGCTGGAAGACATGGAGAATCGCCAAAGGAGGCAAAATCTTAGACTCTTTGGTATACCAGAAGGATCAGACCCACGGGCTTGTACAGTAAAATTACTTCAGTGGGCCTTTCCAGATTTGTCAGACTGGGACTGGGACTCACAGCTTCAAAGAGTACACAGACTACCACTAATTCATAGAAACCGAGAGAGCACATTTCCCCGTCCTTTTCTGATTTATTTCGGTAATTTTTTACTCAGGCTAGCCGTATCTTTCAAAGCTAGGTCTAATTATCTTGTCACAATAGAGAATGTTACATTTTTTGTTAGATCTGATCTGAGTAAGGCCACAATGGAAAAACGGTGGAAGCTACCCCAGCTTATTGATCCTTTTAAATCTCTGGGGGGGACAGGTGTTCCTCCAGGAACTGGCCCGCCTTAAAGTAGTTAAGGGTGGCCACACATACCTTTTCACTGATGTTAGGGAAGCTGAGCTAGCACTTCCTAAATTTGTTTAAAGAATACTAATGCTGCATTAAGTCATGTGGCTCACTCGAAACGGGATGTTGGTATTTATGAGATCTGGTTTTCTTGAACTTGGCTAGGAGCCTTTAGTTAATGAGGGCTCGCACTGTATTACTTTTTTGGGATTCTGCTTGTCTTATTATTATCTTTTTTCGTATCCCCTTCTTTGCCTACAGTTCTCTGACTAAAATAAATTACAATTGATTGAAGTCACTAGAGAAACTTCTTTTTTCTTTTCACGTTCTTCTTGTATTTTTCTTCCTTTTTCTTGTATCTTAGTTAGTAGGGGGTTGTAGGGGGCGGACTCCGATGCTGCCTCTCTGCAAGGCTGCCCCAACAGCGGCAGCAGGAAATAGAGGGGTGTTTTTCCCTAAGGGACAAGTGGGTGGGGGGTAGCACGGTTGGGGGTAGGGGTGGTTGGTTTTGTGAGGAGGGTAAACATTTTAAAAATGACAACACGAGAATGAGAACTGTTGAAGATGATCACAGGGAAATATTAATATTTTTGATCAGGACAGAAGGGCGCAACTCACTGTATCAGTTTAGATGCTTAGCCTGGAATGTTGCAGGCCTTAACAGTAGGAATAAGAGGCGATTAGTCCAGGAGGAGCTGAAAATGTATAACCCCCATTTAGTGTTACTAACAGAGACTCATATTTGTTATAAAGACAGGAAGTTACTAGGGCAACTAGGTTAAGAGGTAATAGCCTGCTCAACATTAAATGCCTCTATTAGAAGGGTCGCCATTCTGAAAAAATTAAGATTAGAAGCTACCAAAATTGCTGTGGACAAGGGGGGTAGTTGGGCAATTGCTCAAATAGACTTGGAAAACTGTAAATATGTATTTTGTGTTGTATATGGACCCAATATTGATGACCCTCTTATTTTTGACTAGTTAAATATTGAATTGTTGGATTGGGAAGGAGAACTTATAATCAAGGTAGATTTTAACTGTATAATGAACTATGAGTTGGACACTACCAGGCGGGGTGCCTTCCAACAGATGCGCGAGACATGAGCAGCCATACTAGAATTAAGCCGCACGTAATATAAAGGATGCCTGGCGAAATATACGCAAAAACAAAGGACCTCTGTAGTTTAATCCAGTGGTCCCGGGGGGTTTTGAGAGGGTATATGGAGTACGTCCTCCCAACGTTTACGGTACATCAAAAAATACTCCAAAAGCTCCCTACTAAAGGACTAGAAAAGTTCAATGTAGGTTGCGGTTATCGGAAGATACCTATGTATGAGGAGGGATTAAACACTATTCAACTAGGGATGTGTTTGATATGCTAACCATATCCATATGTATGGAAGGGGGCAACACTAGTTGTTTTTAGTTACCCTCACACAGCCTAGTGGTGTCATGCTTCATCATTGGGTCACCCCGACTCCTACAGGTCGGGGTGGGCTCAACCACAGTGTTGGGAAGCTCTTATAATAATGAAGGCAGAAAAAGGGGTATAAATAAAATACCTCAATCAGACCCCTGGTATCCCTTTATTCATGGGTCTAGTTGGGTTATTTAAAATTAGAATAAAAGAAGGGTTTATTAGGATTTTTATGGTCCTATGACCCTAGTGAAGTGCCGACATGTTTCAGTCCTTATGAGGCCATAAAGGTCCCGGACTTTCTTCAGGGCAAGGTTCAGAGATCCCCCTATGTGTGGGGATGCTAAAGAGGGGGAATTCCCTACTCTATTGATGTAGCGAGGGAAGAGTAGCTTCTCCTTGTGTGCGTGTAATTCTGTTATTAAGAAATGCCAGGCTCCATCTGTAGAGAAATGTAGCATATACAATTTTTAAAAAAAACTTTTTTTTAAAAAAAAGAACAACAAACAGACATCTGTATACTCGTGTACAATCCCTGTGCATGACATGCTCAGTGAACATACTCGATTGGTGGGGACCAAGAATGGTCTCATTCTATGACACTTCTATTTAGTGTATAGTGGCATTCTCATTATGTGACACCCAATGCTTAGTGTCAAAAACATCACACTCCATTTAATTCCAACGGTGTGATATTGTGAAGTGAAGTATTAAACAAGTGGTCGAAGTCTCAATTGCAGTAAACAGGTCACACAAAACAAACATAACACTAAACAAACATATATGTTCTACATTCATGTATCACACACTGAGGACATATATTCACATCCTTTATGCACCGATTGATAATTCATTTGTCCACTTACCCAAATTATGTTGGGCGCAGGCACCTCAGTGGGCGGGACGTTAGGGCATACTCCCCTAATTACAGTGTGGTAGAGAGTTAGGTATCGCTTTGGGATGTAAGTGGGTCTAGCATCAGAGAAACGCTGCAGCGGGACTAAGTCTAACTCGTAGACCCCGCAGCAACTGGAGGACAGTGTCCACTTACTTGTTTAGAGGATGCACCCTACCAACACTCAAACGAACCCGCTCCCCGGCTTGTAGCTTCTGTTCGAGCCGATGCGGGCGGAGGCACTGTTTATTGCCGTGCGCGGCGCCAACCGCTTGACGTCAAACCCGGAAATGAGTGCGGGCCCGTACTAAAAGGCTCATGGGAATTGTAGTATTTGGAATGGAAGATCGATCTAAACGGCCAGAAGTACCGCAATAGAGTCGGGCATTACCAAATAGATATATTTTAAAATGAGGATTAGTGAAGACTTCTCTAATTTTGATGTACTCACGCCCCTTATATATATATGTTTCTAGAAAACCTCATTTATCTGCTACACAATTACTTATGGTGAACAAAAAGGTTGAAATGTACTATATTTCGAAATGCTTTTCAACGAAGGGGATTAGTTGCTAAACATATCGGATTCTGATATGTCGTGCAGTAACTTAGTGTGACACAACCACGTTGTTTTCGTTAGGCAACGTGTAAATATATATTCCCAGCATACCAGTTGATTTATCGTACAATTAGGGTAGCCCATTAATATGTTCACTCAGCTCTGATAAGGATCAGTTTCTTATGTCCACAAAATGGGCAGTATAAGTATCCATCATTCCTGATATATATGGGTGAATCAAAATGTATCGATATTGTTTTTGATTCATCAGGGAATAATGTCATTTTTTAAATTGAGCCCATGGTATTGAATCGTTCAGGCCTGATATATGGGTTCTGAGACGATAAACCCATCTCTGCTCTTTTTCCAATTGCACCTTTTGTAGGTTGTTGCCAGGCCTGACCTTTTCAATCACCGTCCATTTTACATCGGTGTCCGTGTGGTTATTTTCCACAAAATGTGCTGAGAGTCTAGTAGCAGTAATCGCTCTTCTTATTGTACTGCGATGTTCGCTAATACGTATTTTTATCTTACGTGAAGTCATACCCACATAGGACAATTGACACGGACACTTGATCAAGTAAAGCACCGCTTCAGAGTTACAATTTGTGTGGCATCTTTGTTCCCAAGGTGTATTTAGGCCAAGATCCAAGTGTGTGGTGTGTTCAGTGAATTCACAAGCAACACATGTACCACATGGGTAGTGTCCCGTCACCGGAGTGGTATTCCAAACTGTTGTTTGTATATTCCTCATTGGTTTGAAGCTGTTAGTATGTACAAGCGAGTCTTTTAGACTCTTGCTTTTTTTAAATGAAAACATAGGTTTTTCATAATCCAGGTTATTAGACGTCAAAATATTCCATTTTTTGTTCATGATTTTTTTTTAATCTGGTTTGACGAAGAGTTAAATGTAGTTACACATATTAGTTGTTGTGATTCTGTTTTCTCATTTGTTTTAAGTAGAGATTCCCTTGGTGTATTCCGTGCTCGTTTCCTGGCACTCTCAATTATTCTCGATGGATACTTCTTCTGTTCTAATTTCTTTGACAAAATACCAGCCTCCTTCTTGAAATCTTTAAAATCCGAACAATTTCTGCGAATTCGCAGAAATTGGCCCACGGGTAAGTTCTCTCTCAGGCTCCTCGGATGTGCACTATCGAACCTCAAGAGGCTATTCTTATCAGTGGGCTTGGTGTAAAGCGAACTGGCCAGACTCCCATCTCTGGCGAAGATGTTTATGTCCAAGAATGGTACTGTGTTCTTGTTGTGGTTCATTGAGAACCGAAGATAGGGGTTGAGGCCATTTATCCAGTGTTCGAAATTCCGTAAAGTTGTCTCGTCCCCCTTCCACACTAGAAAAACGTCGTCAATGTACCTGTACCACCTACAGATGTTATTCGTGTAGGGGTTGGGAGCCCAGATGTTGTGATCTTCAAAGTGGCTCATGTATAGGCAAGCTATGCTCGGGGCAAAAGTACTGCCCATAGATGTACAATCTGTATCGGAGGTGATTTCAATGCTCACATGTATCGTAATGACCACCCATGTAGAAGTGGTGAGGAATTGAAGGACTACCTAGCGCCCCGAGACTTAGTGAATGCCATGGAAATTGCGGGGTCAGGAGGGAATAATACGTCGACTCCCACCTATATTGGTCAAGGGTGTTCTTCCACCATAGATTATATGTTTATTTCCCCTTCTTTAAATGATATCATCTTAAAAGCTGAGGTCGCTTGTTCCATCTATAGCGACCATCATCCAATTATAATACATCGAAATAACCCCGGTAAGAACAACAAGGATGAAGTCAGGACAGAAATGGGGGCGCCACTTTTGGAAGTATCTACCGATAGATTAAGAGTTGTGTGGAAAGGGGCTGATAACAAAAGCATTTTAGCTAGAGTTATTAACAAAAATCCCACATTAATGGAGAACTGTCTGACCCTCGACAGAACAGGATGTGATGTCGTTAATTCCTTTAGCGATCTCTGCTTGGCAATTAAAAGGGAATCCTCGAAACCAGTTGGTACCAACAAGAGTTGTGGCCCTCGTTGGTTCGACTCCTCTTGTTCTAGGGCCAATAGAGAGTTAAGGGAAGCCCTGAAATCTAAACCTAGGGACCCGTTACTTGTAAAAGACTTGAGAACAATATACAAAACCGCAGTACGCACACGATCTGAGGCGTTAGTTCGGGACCATTGGGAATCTCTGGTCCGGTCTGCGGCTTTGAAAGACACCACAGGGTTCTGGAGTGAGGTCAAGTCCCTAAGATCTTTTGGCTCTAATATTATAGCTATTAATTGCAACATAACGGGGGATGTGTGGGTCAAGCATTTTTCTAAAATTTATGCCGCTCAAGGGCCCCCCGCAGACAGTATCTTTCAAGTCATGCCTACTACACCCCTGAATATTGCATTATCAGAGGTTGAGGAAGCCATAGCCGAAAGTGCAGGGAATAAAGCGCCCGGCCCGGATGGCCTATCAATAGATCAAATTAAATCTGAAACTAATATTTGGGCCCCCCTGTTATGCAATTTATTTAATAACCTATCCGACAATTCCATTCCTGAATCTTGGTCAAATAGTGTTATTGTTCCAATATTTAAAAAAGGCGACAGACTTGATCCCGGCTGCTATCGCCCAATATCACTAATTGACAATACACTGAAGGTTCTAGGGCGGGTAATTTTTAACAGGATGAGGAGCTGGGCCGAGGAAAACAACATACTACACCACTGCCAGCTTGGCTTCAGAAGCCACGTGGGCACTATTGAACAATGTTTGAACTTGAACCTCTTAATGGCAAAGTACACTATTGTAAAAAAATCCCCTTTGTACTTTGGTTTTATGGATTTAAGTTCAGCTTTTGATTTTGTTAATCGTTCTAGTTTGTGGTCACTTTTGCTTAGTTATGGTCTGGATGATTCCCTAGTTTATTTTCTTTCATACCTGCATCGGGATCTGAAGGCTAGAGTGCGTATTAACAGTGAGGGTGCGGTCTCGAATGACATTTTAATTGGCAGGGGGGTTAGACAGGGCTGCGTGCTCGCCCCCCTTCCTTTTATCTTGTACATTAATGGGCTGAGTAGTAACCTGTGCGCTATAACTAACGATGTTCCAATCATAAATGGCAACCCCATCCCCGCTTTGTTGTATGCGGATGACGCACACCCAATGCCCTACGTATTTTAATTTCAGGTTTTGTTAATTTTATGGCAGATCTGGGTCTAACTACAAATTATAAAAAATCCTTTATTATGAATTGCGGGCCCAAAAAATACAATATAACTGCAATCAAAACAGGGGATAACAGCCTGAAATGCACAAGCACTTTCCCATATTTAGGATTGCTATTTTCTAACACGGGCTCTTGGCAACCCCATGTGTCCTTTGGGAGAAACAAAATCAGTAAATCCATCAACTCGATTCTCTCCCTTCGGCAACCTAAACAGGCTGACATTATTACCTCACTTTTAAAGATCTACCGCACTCAATGTCAACCCACGGGAACCTATGGGGCGGAAGTGTGGGGATATTCTAATTGCACGCACATTCAGACTGAGGAAAATAGGTTCTGCAGAAAAATATTGGGGGGAGTTTTTTGTGCTCCAACATTCATTTGTCACAATGAGCTCAAACTTCCATATATAGAGGATTTCATCCGTTCTAGGCCAGCCCTCTTTTGGCTTAAAGTTTGGCTAAACCCCGCGGCCCACTTAACTCGCAGTATAATAACTGACTGCTTACAAAGTGAGACGTCTCACTATGTACCATGGCTAAAAGCAGTCGAGGATAGCCTGCTTAGTGTGGGTCAGGGTCTCTTGTTTAGCTCCCCTAATATTATCCAGCACTCGCATAGAAACATAGTCAAAAGAGCATTATATGAATTATATGGGGAGGAGCGGGCAAGATTCGAACACCCTAAACCTTCCGTTGCTAAATATCTTTCCTTTGTTGAGCCTGATAACGGCTCCCTAGTTTTACCACAAAGATATCTGCTCACCACAATAGCCAGGTGGAACAGGAGCCTTCTGTTCCGCTTCCGGGATGGAAGCATTGTAAACCTATTAAGTTTCCCCCTTGGATATAATAAACATCTGGAACAGTTGGATTGTCCTTGCTCCGCAGGCACCAAACAAAGTTTGATACATTATTTTTTCTTTTGCGGTTTTTATAAATGTTATACTTGTCAATACTTAAAACCGTATTGTTGCAGATACGGGCTCAGGGACCTGAATCAGGCAATGAAAATCCTTCGTAGGATGTCCTCTGATGAGGTGATATTCATTGTGAGCAGTTTTCTTAAAGCCTGTGTCCGCTCCCGTGCAACCATGGAATCTGTCCGAAGAATATTTGCACATTGCACTTTTGTACATTAGCTTTTTGCACTTCTGAGTACCGTATTGTTATTGATGTTTAGATATGTAGCTGCCTTGGTTCTCCAGACATGATTGACCGGGGATGTTCCATAGAATATCTGCACATTGCTCATCTTTGCACAAATTGCCTTTTGCACATTGGAAATTGTATATATACTTATTTTTTGCATTTGAAAAAGATTATTTTGTATGTGCGTATGCAACTTTTAATATTATTCCATGTATGATAACTGTACAAGGTACTGGATAATTTTATTAACTATTTTTATGTACTTTTATCTTAACCTGTGTGTACTTTTATGGATGCTTATGACTTCCGAATAAAGATCATTTGACTTGACTTGACTTGAGATGTACCATGGGTTTGCAGGTACATCTGATCTTCGAACTTGAAGAAGTTCTCTGTCAACGTGAGTCTTATAAGGTAAACAATCCATTCAACGGGGGCTGACCATTCCCATTCTTCACTCAGAAGTAAATTCTGGACTACTTCTATACTCTCAGTTTGTGGGATATTAGTATATAGTGCCTCTACGTCCAGGCACACCAGAATGTCTTGATCAGGGTCATACTCGATGTCCATAATCCGGTTTAGTAAATGTTTTGTGTCTTGTACATAGGATCTAATGCACTTGACCAGGGGGCGTAGAAACCAGTCGGTGTACTGTGAAAGAGGCTCCAAAATTGATCCACAGCCAGACACTATAGGTCAGCCCGGTGGTGGTACTTTCCCTTTATGGATCTTGGGGATTGTATAGAACAAAGAGGTCCTGGGTTCCTGTTGGTTAAGGAATTTGTGTTCTTTTTTAGAGATCCATCCCTTCTCTAATGCATCCAACGTTGCTGTGTTGATGGTCTTTCTCAGCCTTTCAGTTGGATCTCTGTTTATTTTTTGGTAGAACTTCTCATCTTGTAATAGTGTGAGGCATGCAGTCCTGTATGCCTCTGTGTCCTGTATTACTGTGGCTCCACCCTTGTCAGCAGGCTTAATAATTATAGCCGCATTTTTCCTCAAATTTTCCAGTGCCATCCTTTCTCTTCTACTCAGGTTGTTGTATGTCGTTGTGTTATGTGGTAGTGATTCAATTTCCTTCACCACTGCTTTCTCAAAGGCTAAAACTTCAGGTGGCATAAGGTTCGTTGGTGGTACAAACGTTGACTTATTCTTTAAATCTGTGTACTTGCCTTCAATATTGGCTTCATCTCTATCTTTGAAAAAGGTTTTCAATCTGATTTTTCGAAAGAATTCTCCCAACTCACATCTTATGTTGAATTTATCAAGGAATGTCGTGGGAACAAAGCACACGAGGAGAAGCTACTCTTCCCTCGCTACATCAATAGAGTAGGGAATTCCCCCTCTTTAGCATCCCCACACATAGGGGGATCTCTGAACCTTGCCCTGAAGAAAGTCCGGGACCTTTATGGCCTCATAAGGACTGAAACATGTCGGCACTTCACTAGGGTCATAGGACCATAAAAATCCTAATAAACCCTTCTTTTATTCTAATTTGAAATAACCCAACCAGACCCATGAATAAAGGGATACCAGGGGTCTGATTGAGGTATTTTATTTATACCCCTTTTTCTGCCTTCATTACTATAAGAGCTTCCCAACACTGTGGTTGAGCCCACCCCGACCTGTAGGAGTCGGGGTGACCCAATGATGAAGCATGACACCACTAGGGTGTGTGAGGGTAACTAAAAACAACTAGTGTTGCCCCCCTTCCATACATATGGATATGGTTAGCATATCAAACACATCCCTAGTTGAATAGTGTTTAATCCCTCCTCATACATAGGTATCTTCCGATAACCGCAACCTACATTGAACTTTTCTAGTCCTTTAGTAGGGAGCTTTTGGAGTATTTTTTGATGTGGCGAAATATACACCATAATTTAGCAGGGTATACTTACTACTTTGCACCCCATAAACTATGCTCACGCATAGATATGGCCTGGGTATCTGACAAGACTCTAGATTCTAGCACTATAGAGATATGCCCAAGGGTCACTTCAGACCACAATCCTATCCTTGTTTTTAACATCTCATCAAGGAAACAGGGTCCAAGGTTATTTTCATTTCCAAGGTATCTACTATTAGAATCAGTAGTTATCTTACAACTCAAAGAACATATTACAGAATTTATAAAAATTAATCTTAATTCTACTTCACCTATTTTTGTTTGGGATGCCTGTAAAGCCAGTATAAGGGGATTTCTTCAACAGTTTATCTTGAGACAGAATTCAGAGCGTAGAAAAGAGATTAAAATTATGACGTCCAATATTTTGTCACTAGAAAATCACCTGGCAGAAGCCCTTCGTCAAGGCTCACAAAATATCGCCGAATTAGGATTTAAACTAGTGAGTCTTCAGTCTGCCACGAAAAACACTCTTAGAGAGAAAATTAGCGTCAAACTTCATAAACACCAATTGTCTCAGTATGAGAGTGGTGACAAAATTGGGAAAATTTTGGCATACAAAGTTGCTGACGATAAGGCCAACACATTAATCAAGTCAATCAAGGGACCTAATAATATTATCTATAGTCAACCTGCACAGATAATGGAGCAATTTGTTAATTATTATAGTAATTTGTATACCCCTGAAAACTACCCTACTATGAATAGCATACAAACGTACATTTATAATAACCTGACAAATAACAGAGGAATAGAAGGTATGGGGCAATTGGTCGAGAATAGCACTACTACAGAGCTTAGACTCGCGATTGCTTCTCTCCCTTTGGGCAAGGCTGCGGGGGAGGATATACTTCCCATAGAACTTTACAAAATTTGTATTGACAAATTACTCCCTCTTTTTAGTTTAGTAATTAGCTTGATTGGTGAAAGTGGAAGGGCTCCTAAATCGTGGAACACAGCTAAGATAGTGTTTTTCCTAAAAAATAATAAACCTGCTAATGAGTGTGGGTCGTATAGACCCATCTCACTCATTAACGCGGATGCAAAAGCATTCGCGAAAGTCCTTGCCATACGACTGGCTCCTCTTATGCCAAAACTGGTAAATCGACAACAACATGGATTTGTTATGGGCAGGGATACATCAGCCCATGTAAACATGGCGATAACCGCCTTTGATGTAGCGGCGATTAATTCCACCCCACTCGGTATGGTACTGCTGGACGCTTAAAAAGCTTTCAACCGAGTGGGGTGGGACTACCTTTGGGCCGTAATGATGGTGTATGGTTTTAAGGGCCAATATCTAAGGTGGACACAGGCGTTATATGATCATCCCCCACGAAAATTAGCTATGCTGGTATGACATCTTCTAATTTCACAATATCTAGGGGCACACGGCAAGGGTGCCCTTTGTCACCCTTGCTGTTTGCACTCTCCATTGAGCCATTCATAAACGCACTGCAGACTCAATCTCGTATTGTTCCTTTTGAATTCGGCCTTAATTCTCTCAAAATTACAGCCTACGCTGACGATATTGCCATATATTCTACAGACGTGGTAGAAGCTCTATTAGGGATAACTGAGGAAGCTAATAGCTTTGGGGCAATCTCTGGATACAAATTAAATATAAACAAAACACAGGTTATAGTGAATTATAAACCTCAGGCCCCTGCCCAAGGGATATGTAGGGCCGCTACATATCTGGGTGTTAAAGTCTCATCTAAAATAGGGGAAATAATCACACTTAACTACGATGCTTTACTAAAGGAAGTGTCAGTTCTAGTAAAAAAATGGCATACGGTCCCTCTAAGTCTTGTCGGTCGGATTAATTTAATAAAAATGAAGGTACTGCCAAAATTCCTTTATTTATTTAGATCAATTCCTTTATGCGTTAATAATTCTTTCTTTAAAAAACTAGATGGGATTTTTAGTAGTTTTATTTGGGGGGTATAAAAAAGCCCGTAGATCGATCGCCTTACTCAAGCTCCCATTTAATAAAGGTGAGCTAAATTTCCCCGATTTCAGACTATATTTTCTTGCAACCTTCTTTGGTCGCCTTCGTAGCTTGCTCAATTCCAATAATCAATTTTACTTTCATCAATTCATGCTGGGCACAGACTCCAATCAGTTCTTAGCAAGAGTAAACAACCCCAATTACTTTAAAAGGGTTAAGTTTAAGACCGCGAGGGAGACGGTCAGAATATGGAATTCGATACTGACTATTTGTAAGACTTCTTTTTTTCATTCTAAGTTACCGCTGTGGGGCAACCCGGGACTTCCCGGAAATTTTTGCGACGGAGCAGGGATTACATGGGCCAACTCTGGTTTTAACACTTCAGGGGACCTCTACGGCTCTGATGGGTTTTTTGGATTTCGCAACACTTAAACTTCTCTACAAATTGACTGAATCTATGCGGTTTAAATACATGCAAATTCGGGATTTTTTGATGCGTAAGACGAAGTTAAGGGAAGTCTCTGATTCGGACATCTGGACTTGTCTCTACTCTAAAAAGACGAAATCATTAATTAGTGAGGGCTATAAATGCCTTAATTATTATAAGGCTGACGATTGCTTGAAACTTGCTATGAAATGGACCACAAGATTAGGTACTAATATAACTGCTAATAAGATCTCTGCTTCACTCTGTAGCATCAATAATGTAGTACAGTCCTCTAGTCTAAGGCTTCAACTATATAAAACAATATGTATCCTATACTATACCCTGCAAAGAATATCAAAATGGTCCCAAAACAGCCCACCAAGTGATTGCTCCAAGTGTCCCAAATGCGACCTAGCAGCGGCGGATCTCGAACACATGCTTCTTTTATGTCCGACATTGTCTGAGTTCTGGTCTGGACTGGAAAATATTCTGAACCAAAAACAAGTTACTTTCTCCCCTTTTTCAGTAATCACGGTATTATTAGGTATTCAACCGTTAAACTGTCCACATAAAGATTTAATACCTATTTTACTTTCGTGTGCCAGATTGACTATTGCTAGGGCATGGGTTTCCTCGAAACCACTGCACATTATGCAATGGTGATCTTTGGTTATTGAAATTTACACTATGGAGTCCTCACTAGCTAAATTAAGGGGAGTGCGATCAATGATGAAACTGGATAGAATCTGGGGAACCTTTCTTTAATTTTAATCTTATTCTAACATCTTTTGTGTTTAGTGAATGTTAAGGCTTAACGATGGTAATGGTTGAAAATCTATTTATTTTCTTTTGTCTAATACTGTTTTATAATTGATTGTACTCTTCTGATCTGGCTAAAATCATATTTCTGTACGGATTTTTTATTATTCTATCGCTTATTTTTCTTACTGTATATGCTACTAAAGTTATTTTTTTCTTATCGTGTTTTTAATAAAAATATTTAAAAAGAAATACTAGGTAGGAAATACAAATAAACTTGTTAAATGTAAATACATGGTACAGATGAGCATTACGCAACCGTATTTGAAATAAGATGGTAAGTTATACTTTCTTTGCATTTTTAAAATTGTGTATACTTCTTCATGGCAACACTGTAAAGCTTGTGCTTCATAACAAAGATCTTGCTTCCAGTGTGCATTAAAACACAACACACAACCTGAATGCCTTCTTTGGAGTATTTACACGTTAAATGCCTACTTTAATGTGCCCCACCAAGAAAAGGAAAGCTTTTTTCGTAGTGTAAAAGTCAAAGCCAGCACCTTGAATTAATGTAAAGCATGCACGCTCTTAGTGGAACATCCTCGAAACAATATTTTTGCATTTGAACCATATTTGTTTAACTAGGTGTGTGGCTTGGACGCTGAAGATAGCGGTCGCGTGAGCCTGTAGCTCTGCACCGACCCACAATGATCCTGCTTTCCCGGCGGCAGACTGGCCAGAGTGCTCAATTCGGGATAACCCCGGAAGACAGAGGAACCTCAGAGACAGTAGGGTCTCCCGCTGCATGGGGGTGGCGATGCGTCAATAACTGGGCGATCGCTGCTCGGGCTGATCACAACCAAGATGGCGGCTTAGCCCTTGTGACCCACGCAGAGAGGGGAGGGCCTCTACTGACTACGTCAGCTACTACGACGGAGCAGTGAGGTGAGTGCCCCCATGAAGACTGGCTGCCGGCGCGGGCGGTGACCCGGAAGCTCTGCCGGGGGGCCAGGTAACCCACCGGTGGCAAGAGCCATTTTCAGAGGGCCTTGCTGAGAACTCACCGGTGCACGGTGAGGCCCTGCGGTGAGGAGTTGGGGTCGCACACCGGATATTGACTGGCGGCCCTAGGAGTCTGAGCCCCAGTGTGTGGGGTGGGGTCTCACGCTGCCCGGGAGGCCAGTGCTGCAAGGATTTGTCGAGCAGCGACCCGCCTGGAAGGTACACAAAATGCAACTCATCCTGGTGATCGTGAGGGCCCATGTCTGCTGACAGCCGTGGAGAGTGCCTCTGTGAGGACTGGGCGGAGACCTGGAAACCCGATAACCCAGTAGATGCGGGAACAAGACTGGGAGATGTTATGCGAGAGACTCCCGGTGGACTGTGAAGCCCCATGACCCAGTCTGCGGTAAGGAGTCAGGGATGTGCACCATGGCCTGGCCAAGGGACTGGAGCGAACCCGGCACTGAGCGGTGGGGCGAGGTAGATAAGTGCAGGCAGCAGGCCCCAAGTGGTTGAAAAGTAGGGGGGCCCTCTCGCTCTTATCTTATGGTTTGAATGTGGAACAGATACTGAGAAGGTGGCGCAGGCCCATGAGAGTACTCTGACTGCAGCTTGCGGTTGATCTGGTTGGGTGTGCCTGCATGGAGGTTCCTACCTGTGGGGGAGCCTGTGAGGGTCGACCTGGCACTGGGGCAGCGCTGCATAGCTTTGGCCATCACTGGTCGATTACACATGGGCTCAGACCCTCTGATAGGGTCCGAAAAAAGGCGCAACAAGCGGGGACGAGTAACAGATCCCCCACGAGACATAAACCTTGTAAACGTCTTGGTCATGAGTGATATTGAAATCAGAATCCCTTGGGATGGGGGGTCGCTAAAGGTGTCTGCCTGCATCTGAGCCTTCCTAAAATTGGACATTCATCTGCCGATTTAACACCACACACCGGGAAGCAAGGTGATACGCCTGACCACTTGGGGACGTTGTATGTAGAACCTGGGCCGAAATCGACTAGAGTCGTGAGCCTGGGCAGTGGGGGAAGTGACTGCGATATATCACAGTGCTGGAAGGTGACTCAGGACAATAATTTCCATGGCACTTCTGCATGGTAGGGTTGTGCGTATGACATTTTGGCCGAAATGGGCAAACTGAGAACCAAGCAAACAGGGGCCACCCAAGACCTAGAAGAAACCCCACAGGAGAGAATACTGAAAGACTTGGATGACCCAGTGCATCAGCAACTAACAAAAATTCTGGAGGCCATTGCCGATACCACGGCCACCCTGCATCAGGACATCAGTAGGGTGTCCGTGGGGTTGTACCTACTCAGAGAGGAGCACAAGAAATTGGCAGAGAGAGCGAAAGCCATGGAGTCCAGAATAACAGATCTCGACCCGGCACAACAGTCTTTAGCATCACAGGGGGGGGCCTCGCATCCTAGAGCGGAGAGCAAAGGATGCCGAAGGTCAAAATAAGAGGAACAATATTAGGGTTCTTGAGGCAATGACATGGTGTCCTTTCTGGAGCAATGGCACCGAGCTGTGGTTGCCCCTGGGGGCTTGTCGACCTTCTATACCCTTGAGAGAGCACACAGTGTACAGGCCAGACCGCCAGCTCCTGACCGACACCAGAGCCAGACTCCTCCACTTTAGAGACAGGGATGTTCTTCTACATAAAGCTCGAACATAGGGACCATATACTGTAGACAACAGTAGAGTTTCCATCTTTCCTGATTACACGCTGGACGTCCAGTGAAAACGGGCCTCTTTTCTGGAGGTTAAGAAAGTGTTGAGAGAAGAAGGCCTTCAGTACTCCTTTCCTGAACGCTTACGTATACTCATTGATGGAAAGACACACTTTTGCGAGGATCCAAAGTCTGCATGGGGTGGATAGAAACTTATAGAGCTGGAGTTCCCCAACATGCGCATGCAAGTACGACCGCACCCAGGAATCGAGAGCCCAAGAAGAGAGCCAGGGGATGATCCAGACGGGGTGCCCCAAAGCGACCGACATCCTCACAAACTGAAAAGGAGAGATCCGAGGCACTGCAGAAAGTAGCGGCAATTGTGCAGGGCAGGAATCCTCCCACGGAGGCAGGGTCTCGCTCCTCGAGGGAAACGGAGGGGATTGACTCAGACTCTTCTCGCAGTGTGACTTTGCTGGTGGTGACTCCTAACACATCGGACAAGATTATTTGACTGAGTTGGGGCAGTGATTTTTGGGGTCTCTGGGGGGTGGGAGGGCCCTGGATGCCTGCTGGAGACCTGAACTGGCCTACACTGGCTTGGGTCGGTGCATCATGGGCAGTTCCACGTCTTAGATTACATTTTTGTCTCTGCCACCCCCATTGAGATCCTTGCCTGATTAGGGTTGAGCCTCAATTTGTGCTCAACGTTGTACATGCAATTTGGGCTTCTAGCCTTGTTGGGCTACCCTGGGGTCGGGAGTTGTTCAGCAAAGGGGTTATGTTTGTTTATTTTTTGATGTTTGCAGAATAAAGTGGCCAAACATGATTGAGGGAGTGGAAGTGGAAAGGAGTCCTTGGGGTGTCCATTGAGGGGTAGATTGCAAACATGACACATACACATAATGTAATAAGGTTTTTAACCTGGAATATACCAGGGATGGAAGCCATGGCCAAATGCCACAATATTTATTCCTACTTTAAAAGCAGGGATATACATATAGCTTTACTTCAGTAGACTCATTAAGCCAAAGAGGAAGCTGGAATACTCCGTAAAAGTTGGAGGGGTCAGGTCTATGCAACAACCTTTTCTGCCTTTAGGATGAGACCTGGAGTCCCCTTTGACCTCACACATGCACTGGTAGACGCTGAGGGTAGGTAAGTAATCCTGACGGGTGGACTGGCGGGCCGATTGATAACGTTAGGTAACATGTATGTTCCCAATCAGGACCTGGTCACTTACCCGACCTTCCTTGCAGCTCAGATGGCTACGTACATGGGCGGGTAAGTACTACTGGGCGGGGATTTTAATTGTGTTGTGGATATCATGATCGACCGCCCCCACCCACCGCTTCTGGGGGCGCAATCACATCACATCACACAGCAGCAGGATTCCGGGACTGGATCCATCAATACGGCCTAGAGGATATATGGAGAAGGCAACACAACAGAGACAGGGAATATTCTTTCTTCTCCCTGATCCACCAAGTACATACCACACTCTACACCTTTCTCTGTACACTGATGCTTAGTGGCTCCTTAACATACACTGAATATCTGGGGCTTACCCTGTCTGACCACAGTCCTCTATTGCTGATTCACCAAACTATAGGGAGACGGCTTCCAATCCCTTCCTGGAGGCACAATCCATTGGCACTGGAGAACGGCCCCTACTGGTGGTCCTTACGTGCTCTCATAGTCTTTCTTTCACACAAATGCTCATACGGCATCCTCGGCCATGCTGAAATGGGAGGTCTTCATGGTAGTGGTATGAGGCCACTGCATGGGGCAATCGATTGGGGCATAGCGAGAAATACGAAAATAAATTCTAGACTTGGAGGGTAAACTGTGCCAGTTAGATAATGCTCAAGGGCCTGATCCCATGCTTGGGCTACAGGAAACGCGAGCGAGCTACCACGAAGTGCTGGGCTGCCTCAGATGCCACAGTTATAAGGAGTACCTGGACAGGGTGCAGAGGGAGGAGGGCAGAGCCTGACGACTTCTGGCATGGTTAATTAAACCAGAGACCCGTGGTTCACCTATCACTCAGTTACGACAGGAAAAAGGTGACCTGTTTAAACCTCGGACAAAATCAACGCTTCCTTCCAGAGTTATTATGAGAGGTTGTATGCTGCCCTGGCAGCTGCCAGCCCATCACATATTAAGGACTTCTTAGACCCTTTGCCACTCCAGACCGTGTGTCGTCAGACAAAGGAGAAGCTGTGGGGCCCGGTGACGCAGCACAAGATCTGTGCAGCCATTGGGGCCACGGTTTTGGACAAGACTCCTGGGTCCCGATGGCCTCGCGGCAGAATTCTAACACTGATAACCTCTTATCTGACCTATATTGCTTTTATCCTGACCTGTATAGGTTCACAGTGTCAGAAACCCACCTATATTATATAACATCTCAAAGTTTTTTTACAAAGTATTTTTTTAAAGTTTTATTAAATTTGTTACATCTTTTCTTTGTGCAAATAGATAAATATTTCCAATTGACATTTCATTATTATTATTTAATACACACATCAAATAAAGAAAAATCACAAAAACAATCCGAAGTGTAAACCATGTACATCTTCTTCAAACATTTTAATCAAAATTCATGGCTTATCGCAATTAGGTTTACTAAAATTCACAAGAATACCTATACCAGCAGCAATCTGTGATTCATTCATTCACCAACACATTCACACTCACTCTAACTGCAAACATACTATTAATAGACGTCGCTGGAGATTTAGCCCTCTGAAGGGGGGGTCACAAGTTATATTAGAGGGATCTATATTTGTGGATGTCATCAAACAATCTAAGATGTTGAAATTGTCTCTCCAGGACCACTTCTCAAGGGCAAGCTTGGTCTACGTGCGTTTCAGTGACAACAACACCTTCTTCAGGACCAAAGATTGTGAAGGTGGAATCTCACATACATAAAGGTTGACTGCAATGCAACAGAATATGCTTATTGTTACCGAACTAATACACCTGAAAGGACGAAAGAATGAGTCGATCTCTTGGAGAGAGGCTGCTTTCATAAGGCCAATCACTAATTTCTGGAGTGGAAGTGTTAGTTCACTGAGCCACAACACCCATCTTAAAAACGCCTGCATGTGTAAGAAAAGTTAATTGAGCCATGTCTCAGATGAATAAAGTGTACTTGAGAGTTGGATTTTGCTGTTTAGTCTATATTTGAGAAAACATTTACATTTTCCTATACTATGAGCTTAGTCTGCCCTCTTGTGGAGATCATTGCTCTTTGCAATTTTTGCGAGCAGTCCTTTTATTAACAAGGAAACTCGCAGTCACAAAAAACAATATTACCTATGTAGCGTACATGCATAAGCGCGATATCAACCCCAAAAAATATTACCAGTATAGGGGACACGAAAGCGCAACATTCACGCAAAAAATATACTACCAACACAGCAGACATGGCTCGACCTAAAAAACAGATGGCCCCTGCGTGCTGAAAGTTAAAGCTACCGCGAGCAGGCAAATCCAAACAGCTCTTTTCAAGCACTCATGCTTGAACTGGCATCCACCTTGCTGGAGCGAGCAGCGGTGTGCGGACCATCTGTTTTCAATTAGCGTGCTCTTTCCCACAAGGTGGATGCCAGCACAAGCACAAGTGCCTGAAAAGAGCTGACCAATTTCTAAAGGTCATCTCCTAGAGCAGCGCATGTGCGCTGCCTAGGCGAGACCTAAAAAGTTGTATGGTGAATCGCAAGGGTGCTCGCAAAGTGGAATTACCAGGCTTGCTGTTGAAGGCAAACACAGACTGCACTTCGGAGGCCTGGCCTGCATCCTGCCATTCCTCGGCCACGGTATTATGGGAGCTAGTGAGAGGGCCACAATGCTACTAAATGGGCAAAACTGCACAGAAGATACAAAAAGAAATGTTGCCACTGGTTTTGTGGCCTTTTAGCATCCCCAATGCCATGCAGCACAGTTTAAAAAAATGAATAGGATTTGATGCCGATGAGCAACTCTTTTGTAATGAGTGCCAATATGCTAGTTTGGTAATAGGCTTTGCCATTATTGTTGTAAAATTACCTACTTAAACTCAATTAAAAGTTATACAAAAAATGATATACAGACATGAACCACCATGTCGTACGATGTCTGAGAAGGGGATGTGTGCCTCTAATAATAAAATAGTATCTGGCTGTGAAAGGGTGAGCCTAATAATATAGTCACGTGCTCTCTGGTTGCTATAATAAAAAAAATGCCATAAGGTGGAGCAGTTGCACCTGTGAAGACAACACAGAGTCTAGAGCTCAGCGGACCAATGCGCAGTACAGTTTGAAAGTGTTTTTTAAAAGGGACGATCGGAGAGGATTTGAGCGCGGACATCATTTCACACACTCCTATTGAAATGCATTGGAGGAGATACATTTGTGTGAAGAGACAGTCATTACAAATTTGCCATCTTTGGTCCATTTGAGCGATGTATATGGTGTCCAATAGACAAATTAAATTTCTCGTAAGTCCAAAGTATATTTTCCTGTGGCTACCTGATACAGATTTGACAGTGACAAATGGCAGCCATTAGTTCAGTGTTGAGACAAATTTCCTGGATGTTAATTATTAAACACAGCCAGGTACCGGGGAACACTTATCGTCCAGGTACAATAAACAATGCAAGGCTGCCACAAGGAGTTAAACTCTCCTGTTACAGACGAGGAGTTAAACAAATAAGGAAGAGGGGCAAGCAGTGATGAGAGAGGTAGTGGTGTTATGGGTCAAGCTGCAAAACATGAGGGGGTTGTGGGACAGTTACAGGTGCCCTCTGAAAACAGCATCTGACATTTGAACGCAATCTTTGAAAAAGATTTTTCAGGCCTGTACAGAAAGCAAGCTCCCTTTCCAACATAAATACATAAAAAGTAAGGACAGAAATGCTACCTTTCCGCTGCCACAAAAGCACACTCATAAAATGTTTTACCGCTAAAGCTTCTACAGGAAAGGCACTCTGCTTTGTAGCTCCCACAAAAGAACATAAAGTACAAATAAGTTTCAAAAGCACACAAATGGGAAACTGATTGATTTTTATTTTAAGGTTTGAAAGCTTTGCCTACTCACGCTCCTTTTCTAACAAGACACGCTGTCTTTCAAATGCCACAAAAGGATGCGGAACAAAATGAAAAAGAAGCTTCGGCAAATACAAGCAAGAAACAGAGAAAAGAAATAGTACCCCAAAACGGACAGATAAGCACCAAAGTGTAAAGATACAAGTAATTAGGTGGTGCTCCGTGGGAGGAAACAACAAGCATTTGCAATGCAATATGTCTCGCATTTGCGAGAGTTAGCTATTGGCATTGTACATGACAATGTCTTTTACCCATATGATTTGGTTTGGATTGTAGTGGACACATAAACACGAAGAAGGCTGTTCCCCCAACCTGAGCCTGGGAACATCCTTGTCCATGAATTTAGGATCTTTAAGAAGAGACTGGTGAGCAGAATACAACACCAGGCACAACCATATTTTATGTCTTTATAGTTGTGACTAGCTGGTGGAGTGGCATGCACACAAGTGAAAGTGAGTCACAGTACCATAAAGTAGGTTTTGGCTTAACCAGTCGAGCAGATGCTTTATATGACCTGAAGCTTACTTAAACTTCAATATTTATTGACTGTCAATATCTATGTTTACCTAACATTCTAAAATGTCACTGAGACCTACAACTCTTCATAGAACAGCAAGATTATAAAACGTTGTTAAATCTGACAAAAGTATCAACTCTACGAGCAATATGGGGGATAGAAAACTAAATGATGAGCCATTAGAACATTCTTGGGCTCAGGGAATCCCACTGTCATGCATTAGAGAATACCTCTCAACTTGGCCTGTGAATGAGCGTGAAGTTGAGTTTTAATGGGGTGGTTCTATGTAAGTAAATGAAGGATAATAATTTGAGGGGGCAATACTAGATGGAAGAGGTTGACCCTCCCAAACCCAAAGGAAACACGTTGCTATAAGAAGAGCGAATTTTATTGAAAAGACATACACCCTACAAGCGAATGTGTGATGACCGGTATGAAAAGTGACCTCTGACCATGATGAGATAACTTTCGGCATATTGTTTACTGTCCCTTGGTGGCAGTCTCGCGTGTACACACAGAAGAGCTGCAAATTTGCATTACCTGAGGATGCTCTGAGTGGTTGTAAGCAAAGTCTTCATTCACACAGAGCAACTCTCTCCACGGGCAGTGGCTAGCTTTGGTCACAGGAGACAACTTTTCCATGACCTAGGGTCAAGTATGCGAAGCATTGGCGTGCACATGTGCGTAGCTGGCCATAAGACGTCAAGTATATTTAAAAACTACAGCTGCGCCGATCTGTGATGACACAATAGGCAGTTGCAATCAGCACTAGTTGGGAAAGTGAAAACAAATGGCCTAGAGCGCTGCTCGTGACACAGTGACATCTGCAGTCGATGATAAGTAATGCATCGTACGGCTTGCAGTGAAACTTCAACAGACCATGTCTATCGACTGTGCGTATTCGTACCTTCGCCAAAATCTTAGGAACAACTGTGAATGTATTAAGTAGAGTATGTAATTCAAGCTGACAAGTGCGTGACTTTGGAGAAACTTGGAAAATGAGGCAAACAGTTTGCAGTGAATTCTGGGCAAGTCACATAATTTCCTCTGGCCTAAAAAAGTGAATGAATTAATTTGAGACTGAATTACTTTGTGTAATGTAATTGGCAGTTGCTGATGTAAAGTGCTATAATACCTTCGGGTCGAGTTTGTGCTATATAAAACTGCAACAACAAAAAAATATAGAACTGGAGGAAAAGTAAGAGGCCCGCTCAAGAACTAATGAAAAGCCAGAAAAGAGAGGGGGTGGGATGTAAACCCTTTGCAGACCATACCTAAAAAACAAGCTCAATCCCCCTTAAAAGGAAGCCCAAACTATGCAATTTTCCGACTAGAAAAAGCCCAACTGAGGGTAGAGATAGAAAAGTGTAAAACGCCTAATAAAAAAAATACAAGCAATGGAGCAGGAGCCATGGTGTGAGCGAGGCAGCAGTAACACAACTGTGCCATTAAGAGGAGGTGGGAGGAAGAATGCTATATTTGAATGTAAGTAGCTAGGGCACTGAAGCCAAACACAGACAAAAAGTAACAGAGCAGGAAACCAAGAAAGAAATAGTCCCCCAAAGAACAGATAAAGAACTATAGCGGAATGAGACGGTACTAGGTCCCTGCTCTGTGACAAAAATGGAGGAGAGGACTGACCACTAGCAAGCAAGTTTTTAAAGGACACTGACATAAACAAATGAAAAGCAATGTCAAGAAAGGGGATAGACTTGAAGCCCACAGACTGATTACAGCAGGTCTCGAAGAGACTGCGCATATGCTGTCTAGCTCAACCTAAAAAGGAGGGACAAAGAGAAAAGATTAACTACTAGCAAGAAACCCTTTTTAAAGGACAATCGAAGTAACAAATAAAAAGACAATACGTGGGCTGTAAGCTCACAAAGTGCACACATGTTTCGAAGAGACCCCACAAGCGCTGTCTGGGCTGGACCTAAAAAGTGTATAGTTTGAAGTAGGTGTGGTAAATCAGTCAAGAGAAAAGAGTCCTGGCATAGGGAAGATTGATGGGGGTAAACCTACATTCAATCAAAATATTAGATGCTGAGTTCCTTGCTTCTCAATAAAACTGAGCTGAATTTCATCAAACGTTCTGGTGTTATTTTATGTTCTGTAAGATATCTTCTCGAGAAGCTAATGAGACTAGACCCTTAAACTATGCTTCCATGAATTCTTTAGTATTTGACCTCGAGTGTCTTAAATGTTTCCTCTTTGCGCTTCAAAATTCACATCGCTGTATTTTCCCTGAGTCTGGAATGAATGGGAGCTCCGTTCTTACTGTAATCTCTCCTCCTAAAGAAGTGGCTTTTTGACTGGCTTGGTAAATGTGAGTTAACCTGCCTCTACTTTTCTTTAACACTGAAAAGATTCAGTTAATCCAAGTTGATATCTTTTTTCTGGCATCCAAAAATCTAAAGTGTTCTCGATCCTGCATCTAATTAATATTTAAGAACACGTTTTATCCTTCTTCCTAATGATAGACCTCATGTCATCTGAGATTCCTTGACCCAATTCTGCTTCCTGCTTTGATTCAGGCTTTAAAACCTGTATTGCACTGTAGATTTATTTAGCACTCACTATCCCTGACAAGGCATTAAAGCTCTTTGCGGACCGGTAAGATAGTGCTCTGTGGAGCTCAGAGTTGGTCTGTAAGTCTACTGTATGCGTTAGTCATTCAGATATTGTAGCGTTATTAGAGTCGGTGTACCGAAGTTGCAAGGTATTTCAAGTCTAGAGTAAGTTACTTGTTAATAATGGAGATTCTTTAGTTGTGTATTGATCTGTGTTAATAACTGTATCTGAATGGAAGGGCATAGATTATAGAATGTGTATTATTATATTGTTTGATTGTCCTTGTATACTGTTTTTAAATGCAGTAGTGCTGTTGAAGAACAGTTATACATATATTGGGTCATGCTTGCACAGTTTGGGTCACTGAGTCTGGTGGGAAGAGCTCAGTAGAATTTACTTGTGGGATCAGGTGTTACTGGACAGGAGACCCAGTCTGACATGGATTCAGACAGTAGGGGTATGAAGTAAGCCTATTATGCACGTCATGTTCATTTTGGTGACGCTGTGTCAAGCCATGAAGTAGAAGTTCAAAAACATTATTATTATTTTTTTTTATTATTTATAACTGCAACGTTTTATCCTTTAGGTCATTTGAGTACTGAAACTTGTTGGAATTTCAGTGATACTGTTGGGTCTCCAGAAATATACGTGGTCGAAGAAGTACTTCATGCTTATTTCCAAGTGTATACTGGTATTCCATCTATGTTGCTGATGTGTTAGGCATGCTGTTCGGGACATCATCATTTTTATGTCATGGTCGGCAGTATGTGATCCTTCCACTTTCTCAGCGTTACTTTGTCTCCACTTCCTATTGATATTGAGAGCCTTAATCTGTTTTATACACCGTCATGCAGGTGGGAAATAGCCATGTTTTCAACATTCTTTAAAACTGAAGGTCATTTATTCAAGCCTTTATCGTTGCTGGGTGTGAATTCTATAGTTCGACAGCTTGGACGGAGGAGAATGCCCAGCGGACAATTTTCTTCGTACATGGTGGGATAATTAGTTGTGGCCAATCAGGAGCTTAGTTAGCACCATTGTCTGGGAGTAGTTGTATAGGCCATAACATGCTTATTTGCCCAACCGATGGTCTTTTTGAGCACTAGAAGAATATGTGATGTTTATTGCAGCCCAATTTTGTTGGTTCCTTTGTATTTTATGTGAACTTCCTAGAGAAGTCAACAATATTTGTCAAATTCAAAAATCTTTCTTTAGGAGGTTTTAATTGGATCCTGAATCGTTCATCTTTGGGAACTTTTAAATGACTGAGCATTCTTAATCTGAAACCACTTTTAAGCTTGTGTGATAAGCTCATGTGGGGGTTCCCATATGTACAATCTACTCTTTATACAGTTGAACATGTTCTATGCTTCTATTATCATATGTTGGATTTAGATTCTCAAAACATTAGTGTTGTCAATCCAGTGTACTTAGTGACTGACTTGGCAGCATGTTTTTTTTATTTTTTTATAAAGTGCCTAACTGTAAGCATGTTTTCTTTTTTCACTTGTTCATATGAAAATATATTTCCCAAAATATGGCCTACGTGTAGGTATTCTACCGTTTATGGATGCTGAGAAAATAGCAGTGATAGAGAAGTAGGATCACAGGTTTATAACCTTTCCTTTCAGTGAAAAGGACTCCCCACATACTAAACACTAGGCAGCTTAAGTTATTAATCCCTACATTCAGATGGGAAAAATATTATGGATAATAATAACATAAAATGGTGTCAGAGGTATTACAGGCTCAAGATGAATTTGTTCTTTCCATATGTCATTTATGGGATTTCCCATTCTCTGACTTTCCATTTTCTGACCATCCAAATGCCTACAGTTTCTGTATTTTCCAGCATGAGTTAGTGTTTTTTTGTTGGAATACCTTTTATTAAGGACAGTGTTTCGACATTCAGGCATCACAGCAATAATTAATATAATGATTAACTTTTTACATGGAGTATATATGCGTTGGTGATTGTGATTATACATGGTAGTAGTTGACATTTCAGCGCTACGATCTCTATACAACAGGTGAAGTGGGAGGGGAAGGGAGAGAGGGCCAAACACAAATGTTAACCCTGTACACGTTCCATTTGCCCCATACCTGTGGTCACTCTTTCGGGCATCCCCTGGCCTCATATACAGTCTTTTCCCTCAGCATGCACAAATCCATGTCCTTTTTAGGTCTCGCTGGTGTTGCAGCGCGAAGCGCTGCCGCCAACGAAACTTATAGTCGCCGTGTTTCCTCCCAAGGGAGACAGACATGGGCACGAGCCGATTCTGGTCTGTGAACGCGCAGATTCTGTCAGCGTGCGCGTGCTCCCTTCCTGCCTGCTGCTGGCGCAGGTGCACGCGCGAGAGAATCAGTGCATGCGACCCCGTCCCGCTCCCCTTTGTTGGTGGAAAGACTGTACACGCTTGGAGGCCAGGATCCTTATTCGGGTCTGCACATTTGGGAAGAGAGAACGATATTTTGGATGGTGCAGTGTTTGAAGTGTAACCTTCTGCACGTTCCTCATATGTGAGCTCCTCACGCTCCCGCCCGGCAGCCTACCATGACTCTCCCCAAGGAAACCCTGCAGCCGGCCCTGGCCTACGAGGTTCGCGGCATGTCAGGCCTGCCAAAGAAGCCCAGCGAAGCAGACCTGAAGCGCGCCCCGAGGGAGCTGGACCTGGCCCGCAGGCCCACGAGCGGGCTGGTCATGCACAGTATGGTTATGTTCGTCCGGGAGTTCTGCTACGCGGTGGAGGCCTCCTACATCATGCCAGTTCTGTTGAGCGTGGGCCTGCCGCGCAGCCTCTACAGCCTGGTCTGATTCATCAGCCCCGTGCTGGGCTTCGTGCTGCAGCCCGTGGCGGGCTCAGCCAGCGACCACTGCCGCTCCCCGTGGGGCCGGCGGCGGCCCTACATTCTCACCATGGGGAGCATGATGGTGCTTGGAACTGCCCTGTACCACAACGGCGACACCGTTGTGTCAGGTGAGCAGACTCCTCTTGCGCAGGCCACACCTGAAAGCGTAGCCTCGTTTCCATGAGTCCCAATCCAGATAAAGTTATGTGGGATGCATTACTGCCCGTTGTGGATGAAAGGGCAGCAATGTTCAGACTTTATGTAGCGTGTTAGAAGTGAGTGAGTTAACTGGTGGTTATTGTGCGCGTGACACCTGCAGACTCACTGCCACGGGTTCGGTGTTTTACTATTCCGAGCGCATTCTGCGTGTTGTCACTGGTATGATGCACCATTACCCAGCCAGGGACTAGCTCTGATCAAGTTTAGCCCGCGCCATCACATGCAGTAAGAACAACTTTAGGTCCCAGAATGCAACGTTTTACCAGGCGGAGAGCGAGGGTGGAATAAAGGTGTCAATGTCAGACATGACAAACGCTCTCTTGTCAGCAAGCTGACATACGGTATGTCAACGAGGAACAGGTGTGTGTTCCTTACTCCGCACTCTTTTAAAGTGTATCTGATGACTAATCAAAACACACACGCACAAAAAAGGGATTGGGCAGCGTAAGGGAGTTATTAACAAATTAAAACCTTAACGATAGCGCAGAAAGAACAAAGTATGACAACCAGTTTCACATATTATTTCTTGCCTTTTGTACCCTCAGTTAAGTAATTTTCACTTTATCTTTTGATCAGCAGTATTGACATTATGCTTCGATACCTTTGTTGTGATGGGGGTGGGAGTGTGGGGGTATTCAGCACGACAGTGATCATCTCTGTATTGGACAGCCGTTCTGCTTTTATTGGGAGCTAAAGTAGAGAGCAGGACAGAAGTACACACGATCAGGGTCCTTATATCTTTAGGATATATCTGTTTTTGTGCTTCTTGCGCTCGGATTGCAATTATAACTGGTGTAATGTTTATCTCACCTCCGTAAATACGGGGTGCAGTAACGTTTGCACCCTACGTTTAATTTTGGTAAGTCAAACATGTCAGAATTTAATTTATCAGGGTTATTTTCTGGAACATGTAGTATTTAGTACGATAAGCACAAATATCCACGTGTGTTTCCTCCTGTCATCGCTGATTTGCTATATCTAAACACGTAATTAGGGAGGGCCTAAGGGATATTTAGAGACCTGCATCGGTTATAACCCCCATTGAACTGAAATTTAAACAACCTAGAAAACCAACGGGTCTAGCCTCTGAATCAAGCATCAGGAAAAGGAGCTAATGTCACAAACTCTGCAATAGTACTAGCTCAAGGCGTCATCCAGAAGATGGTTAACCCTGTGTTTAGCAAAGTGAAAACCCGTGTAGGATTCCCATCAATATCGTGTATGATCAATATTCTCATGTGGTCATCCGTCCTTGGTCCCGTGTCTCTAGATCACTGAGACAGAAGTGGTACCAGCTGCGGACACATGGATTACACATGCCAACACAAGGACAACCATAGGAATCTGATGAGACGGGTAGGTGCAGTGCAAAACCATAAGTGTGTGGAAGGATAAAATAGGATAGAGAATCTCACTCCAACTTTATTCTATCAAGACTTCTTCCTAATTAAAACCAAAGAACAGCGCAAAACTATATTACATGCAGTTTAACCAATATCTGCATCGGGGCCAACATGTTTCAGCCTGTGCGGGAATTACTCCCAGGCTTTCATCAGGGCCTCTGTTCTTTCAATAATGCGACTGCAAAAAGTGTTAGTGCCAAAACTCAAAATAATCAATTACATATTCAACCAGTAAAGGATATGAGTCTCCAAATACTGTGGCTTTACTCCTCCATGACACCTGGCAATTCTTTAGAATCCAGGGTGCCCGGGGAAGAGACCTGACCTCGTCCTGGACCTGGCTCAGGCGTAGTGAGACCCCGCTCTGTCCGGCGTTGTCCCGGATAATGGCTGAGACAGGGGGAGGCCGTTTAATTTTGGTAAGTCAAACATGTCAGAATTTAATTTATATGGGGTATTTTCTGGAACATGTAGTATTTAGTACGATAAGCACAAATATCCACGTGTGTTTCCTCCTGTCATCGCTGATTTGCTGCCTTCCTCGATGACAGGTCCACCTGGGTAAAGTACTGTGTACAAAGTTATCTTGGATTTTCCACGCTATTGTATGACAATTGTTTTCAGTGCCATGCACTAATCTAGTCTTTATTTTGCTGCGATGTTTTCTTTCACTATTCTCAACGAATATCATCAGTTTAAGGGTTATTTGTTGTTTTAAAGTATGGTGTGGTTACTTGTTGTGCCTTTCTGCCCTCTGTTAGACTCGTTTTTGTGTGCCCTTCTGCCCTCTGTTAAACTCGTTTTCCCCTTGTTTTTCTGCCCTTATGCCCTCTGTCCGACTCGTTTTTTGTGCCTTTGTGCCCTCTGTTAGACTCGTTTTTTTGTGCCTTTCTGCCCTCTGTTAGACTCGTTTTTCCCTTGTTTTTCTGCCCTTCTGCCCTCTGTTAGACTCGTTTTATGTGCCTTTCTGCCCTCTGCATCACCACATCATCACTCAGCGCTACCCCAGCATCACTCACCACATTATCACTCAGCACCACCACATTATCACTCAGCACCACCACAGCACCACCCAGCACCACCACAGCACCACCCAGCACCACCCAGCACCATCACAACGTCATTCAGCAGCACCACTCAGCACCACCACATTATCACTCAGCACCACCACATTATCACTCGGCACCACCACAGCACCACTCTGCACCACCACAGCATCATTCAGCACAACCACAGCACCACTCAGCACCACCACAGCACCACTCAGCTCCACCACAGCACCACTCAGCTCCACCACAGCACCACTCAGCTCCACCACAGCACCACTCAGCTCCACCACAGCACCACTCAGCACCATCACATTATCACTCAGCACCACTACATTCACTCAGCACCACCACAGCACCACTCAGCACCACCACAGCACCACCACAGCACCACCACAGCACCGCTCAGCACCACCACAGCATCACTCAGCACACCACAGCACCATTCTGCACCACCACAGCACCACTCAGCGCAACCACAGCCTCACTGGTTCAAATATGTTCTCTCGATGTTTCAAGCTTTATTACAAATGTCACAAAAAGATGCTAATATTTCACTTCTGTTCTTGGATTTTCATCACAATAAAATACACTGAACATAATCTTCACAAAAGTTATTTACAAAAGTTTAAGCTATTGCCATTATAAATTAAAATCACTTTTATTTAAGTATTAATTATTTAAAAAAATTAAAAGCCATTGTTATTTGTAATATCAATACATCCAAGTCACGTAAATACAAAACAAGTTGCATTACAAATGCTATAGGTGTCACATTTGCGAAAGTTATAACTATTGGCATTGTAAATGACAAAGCTATTAATTTAGCTATTTTCAAAAACAACACATAAATAAAAAAATTGTCATTTACAAGACCAATAGCTCAAACTTTCCTAATGCGAGACCTATTGAATTGCAAATGCTTGTTCCAGATGCCCACCGTTGGTGCCATTGTTACTCCCAACATTCTGGCGATATTCCGCTTGGCAACCATCAGGCACAATGTTACCCACTTTTTTTCTTTACTGTTCTGGTCTGTGGGTTCCCAAATATTCAACAAGCACCTTTTAGTTTCAAGTTCCAATCTGACCCCAGAGCCTCCCTCATACTAAGATGTACCGCCCTCCAGTATCCTTCGATATGTGCACATTCCCTTATTATTTGCAAAAACGTTCACTCTTGACCACACCACCGCCTGCATCCAGGATCCTCCCTACTGCCCATCCTAACCAGTGCTGGCCCGGTAAAATATATCGTGTGGAGTATCTTTAGCTGCACAAACCAGAGTCTGGTGGAGATCGCAACCTCTCTGGAAGAGGTCATTGGCTCCTGCCATTCATCTTTGTCCAGTTCCAATATGTTCCTCTCCCAACTCCTGCTGAGTTGTGGAAGGGGGTCCAGTGCATGGTTGATTAGCTTTTGGTAAGTTAGGCATATCGCTTTTTTTAACATATACCCATCCAGGATCGTATCTTCAAGTGGCGAGGCCTCTGGGGAAGTCTCCCCCCTCTGAATTTTAGCCAGCTAGGCATGCTGCACCAGCAGGTATGTAAACCGTTCTGTGTTTGCCATCTTGTATTCTTGTTGGAGGGCGGAGAAAGACACAACCTTCCCCCTTCTCCACAGGTCCCCCACCTTAGATATCCCAATAATGTCCCATTGATCAAAACCTTTTGTCTTTCTTAGTGTGCCGGCTTGTTCCGAGTCCCACAGAGGGGTGGCCTGCGTGCTTTTTGGGCACAGCCCACACTCCTGGTGGCAGTGTGCCACACCTGGATGGAATGTCCTGTGGGTCCAGTAAGTTGACATTTTGTGGGTTTGGAGTAGTGTCCCAATGTTGTTCCCGCTCGGCATTAGCCACTTGTCCATTCTGTAGCCTGGGTCATCCCGCTGTTGATATGTGCAGTGGTTAATGGCAGTTAGATGGGCTGCCCAGTAGTATTTTTTTAATATCCAGGTGTCCTATTTATTGCTTTAAAGTATGTTGCCGGAACCCGATTAGGGAAATTTTGAAAAACCTACAAAAAGCACGGCAATGACATGATTTTAAATAGTGTGACCCTGCCTAGCAGTGATAGGGGCAGGGCCCTCCAGCTCTCCACGTCTCTTTGTAGACGTTGCAGCGGGGATTGGAGATTACACTCATAACTAACTCTGGGATCGGTTATGTATATCCCTAGGTATTTGAAGCCGCATTTGGCTTCTTCCACTGTGCATTCCTTGGTCAGGGGAAAGAGTTTCCCATTCAACCCATAGATCAGTGATTTGTTCCAATTAATATTGTATCCATACTATTTCCCCAAATCTGTAAATATATTGAGAACCTTGTGCAGGGAGACTCTGGGCAAAGCCAGGCACAACAAAATATCATCGCATATAGGGAAATGAGGTTGTCCCGGTCTTCCGCCCATCTTAAACCTCGTATGATGGGATCTCTACGGATCCATGTCGCGAGGGGCTCCAGTGTCAGCTGGAAGAGCAGTGGGGACTAAGGGCAACCCTGTGTGGTCCCTCTCCCAAGGGAGAATACTGCAGACTTTTTATTGTTTGACAACTTGCGCTTGAGGCTCCGAGTATAGGAGCTTAATCCAACTGGTGAAATTGGGACCGAAGGCCAGTTTTCCCAGGACTGCAAAGAGGTATGGCCACTCTATGGTATCGAAGGCCAGCGTGGCTTCCAAGGACACCATCACCGCATCTTCTCTTATTGTGCTCTTGCGCCCCAGTACCCCATGCAGCCTCCACAAACTAAGTGCTGTGTTTCTAAAAGGCATAAACCCTGACTGATCCGGGTGTACCAGCTTGGTAATGACTTAAATCAAATGAGTGGCCCTTCTGTGAAGACTTCGCTGCTTTCTTTATCCAAAAAACTGACAAAATAAAAAGCGATCTCCTCATTGACGCAAGCCTCTACTCCAAACCCCAATGCCTAGCACCCACCGAACCAAAAAACAATGCTACATGGTCTACCTTCGACACATACTCGGAAGAAGAAATTGGCAAACTACTCAGCACCTTGAAACCATCCAATCACCTCACGGACCCCCTCCCTGCCTCCGCAGTAAAAGACTTTACCCCTTTGCTTCTCCCCCTCTGGACTAAAATTATCAACAGCTCTCTCCAACAAGGAAGCATACCTGACTCCCTCAAAGTTGGTCAGGTCACACCTCTACTAAAGAAACCTACAGCCGACCCCTCTGATCTCAACAATTACCGTCCCATCACCAATATTCCTACTCTCGCCAAACTGTTGGAAAAATGCGCACAACTACAATTGACTAAACACATTGAGCAATTTGATCTCCTCAACAGCCACCAGTCAGGCTTCCGAGCAGGACACAGCACAGAAACTGCTATGACTCACATAATTGACGACGCACTTCAAATGCTAGACCAAAACGACACCTGCCTCCTCATCCTTCTTGATCTCTCTTCAGCATTCGACACCGTTAAACATGAGAATCTACTAGAACTACTAAACACAAGAATGGGTCTATCTGGAACTGTTCTCAAGTGGTTCACTTCCTTTCTTCACAACAGGTCGCAGAAATTCAAGAGCAACAACCTGATGTCCTCGCCAATACCTGTAACGCTAGGCGTCCCCCAAGGATCCTCTCTATCACCAACTCTGTTCAACCTAGTCATGGAACCTCTCACCTCCTTGCTACATGCATCCAACGTAAACTTTCACATGTACGCCGATGACACTCAGCTATATCTCAAGCTACAATCCCCCAAAGACATCTTGCGTCTGAACTCAACGATCAGAAGCACCCAATCTTGGCTGGCTGATAATCACCTCAAACTCAACGCTATGAAGACTGAGTTCCTTCTGATCTCACCTCCCACTAAAACATCTACCACACAAACATGGCTTAAGCACCTAACAGCACTCAATGTCCAACCTGTGGTAAATAAATAAATAATACCTCTATTTTTGAATGGATAAATGAATAACAGATAGCTCAATAAATAAGAGTCAAGATTCGAGGTAGTAGGAGTTTGCAGGTTTAATACAGCATAAAGGACAGGAACAGGACAATCTGCACGGGAACAGGATGACAGGGCCCGGCAGGGGGGCCGGATTGGACTAGCGTGGCCCGGCAGCTGCCGGGGCTGGATCTGGGATGAGCGCGCTAACTTTAATAACAGTACACAAACATATATACTAAATCAGTTGCATTACAATACATATGATAGGCGGAGCAGTGGGTGTGGTCAATAGCAGTCGCGAAAGATAAGGGTGAAAGTAGGTGTAACAAGAGGCGTGTACATAGACATGTGATGTAAACGTAACAGAATATGTCATAAATGGGGCGGAAACATGGAGGGGGCTACCTAAGGAGCCGGGACCTCTGACCTAATGGTGCGCGCAAACTGACAATGACGTGTTACTAGGAGAAGCTGGGGGCTATGAACTCTGTGCTAGGAGCAGAGACTGAAGTCTGGAGAGTCAGGGCGACATGTACCTAAACCCTATCTAGTATCTAATGTTTAGAGGACATGTTGATATAAACTAAGAGTCAGGAGGGGAGAGGCTAACAGACTCTAAGACTGGAGCATGCATTATTCTACATGTAGTGCGTGATGAAGAATATTAAATGACCATTAATTCAGTATTTCTCTTACATGGAGACGTAAAGGCTAGACAATGACGGGAACTATTGATGCGATTCAGTAGCTTAGGAATGCAGAGAAGGAGGGCTGGACTGATAACTAGAATCATAACATACTCTTGGCAGACTCGTAGGCAGAGCCAGGCCGAGCCGGGCACTGCGAGGCAGGAAGTAAGTGAAGGGTCGAGGATACAGGTGGGGGCTGTATCGCTCCTCAGCGAGGGTTCAGGAGACAGAAGCTGAATCTGGTGTCCGGGCCCATTTGAGGCCTAGAAACGGGGACTTTACAATGAAATAACGTGCACACTGGGAGACGTGGCAACGTAACTTTACATAGGCCTAATATTCGTAGCTTTCACGAGAACTGGAAACTGGCATATTAGGGATGGACACAACTGTAATTGCGTCTTTAATCGAACATGGGGAATACATATGCATATTAATCATGCACACATAACATAAGATGGAGGACACGTAGGGACACAGAACATGGCAAAATTTACTTTTCCACATTCCCTCCTTGTCACTACGTTTCCATCAGGAAACATCAATATTCATGATACCATCTATCATTTCATACAGTATCATTTGCTCGTCTCGAATTTTCTTGGAACGGGATTTAGAACGAGACTTGGGACTAGGAATACAAGAGGTAGCACAAATGCCGCAAATCGCAGGGCCACATTGTATACAGAGGCAGCAACTGAATATGATCGCTACTGCAATACCCAGAAATGACAATACTTTCCATCCCCAGGCGGAAATTATATTCCAGAACCAACCGGACCATGTCCAGGTGCCTGGATCTTGGTGTAACATATGGGCAATTTTATGGAGTCTGGTTATGGCTGAAAAACAGACAGCGCGTTATTAGGAATGAAAATGCAGCAACTAGATCCGATGACTCTACATGCCCCGCCCCTATCGGCCAGTATGACGTCAAGGACGAGACGATTCTGGAGCACGACAATTCTCATAAAGGATTGCTCTTCGGTTAAGTTACCTAGAGCAGAAGTAGTCTCAATCACTACTGCTTCAAGTGTTCTGGTTAATCTACGTATCAGTTTACTATTCACAACAGTACCTAAATAGGGGAAAACACCTTTATTGATATCTATGTATTGTTCTAGAGCAGTTTCAGTATAATCGACAATCGGGAGGTCTCTCTTGTGTCTAGTATGTACTAGGTGGGAATTCCTATGGTAGTCAGGTGGGGCTAGGAAAACTGGTGGCAGTAGGAAGGCAATGTAACAGGTACCCTCCCAATCGAGGGGCAGACGAACATATGCGGTCTGACCACAAACAAAATAAGAATGACGTGAAGCTTTGAAAATAGATTTCCTACTGTCACTATACTTGACAATAGTAGTACAATCACTATGGCCTACATGTACGGAACCATTATTTCGGACACATAATTCGCCTTTAACTGGTAATACTGATATAGTAGGTAGGTCTGGAGTAGAATCAGACTGAACATTCAGGACCATGAAATTCGAAGAATAATTACCTAAATTATAAACTTCATTTTCTAGATCTAACCCTGTTCTGTGGGGAAGACCTTGCTTGTCTGGAAAACATGTACTGTTAAGAAAAGACATATCTGTTGAGGATGACGTTAACGTGGACCATGCTCCACACGAACCATTATGTGAAAATGGATAAGGAAAGAGTGGCAGAACTCCCTTCGGTGTCTGGAAAGGGGGGAGTCGACCACACACCCAACAATTAGTGGCATTGCTGGTCTGGTGTGAATAATGTAACATGCGGATAAAAGAATTATTTCGCATAGCGAGACGATATGAGAGTTCATGAGGAGGCAGATCACTAAACGTGTGTTCTACTGTAGCATTAGCAGACTTATTTACATGAGAAACTGGAAAATACAAATAAAATGCATAACATGTGCAGGTAATCATAAGGCTGAAAAACAATATGAAACTTAGAAAAACGATACATCGGATTGAGTTTTGACTAACTCTCTCACTATGGGGGTCTATTTTATACATGTCAGAAACCGGTCTAACCGTTTCACCTAGGGGAGGACTTAGACAATCAAACTGGCTGACTTATTTTACTAGACCTTAATTTGAGCTTATACTCCTGTTGCGGAGTTTTCTCTAACAGGGAGGGTTCAATATCATTGTCTTTTGCGGGACAGTCCTTAAGAATAGTACTTTGGCAGTCCTTCAAGTCCTCGGTAATGTTCTTAGAAACAGGCTTTAGTCCAAAAAATCTTTTCACATGTGACAGGTGGACCCAGCCCTTCCTGCCTTCCAGCTTGACGGCAGTACGGGTGGCCAGTAGGACCTGTCGGGGTTCCTTCCAGCGAGGCTCCAGCGGACTTGAACGATCAAAATTCCGGACAAGAACCATGCATCCGGGAACGATATCATGCGGTGCCACCTCGGTATTGTCTGGAAATGCGGCAGCAACCTGTGAACGACAAGAGTTGAGGGCAGACATCAAGGAAGCTAGGTAATCTGTCAGCATATTACTTGAAACATCGGTAATACTTCGAGGTCTAGGTGTACCCCACATGTTAGGGGGGGCGGCCGAATACGACCTCATACGGGGACAGACCTGATCTGGAATGTGCGACCATGCGCATATAAAATAAAGCGACTGGCAGAGCTACTAGCCAGTCCACACCTTTCTCTTTACATACTTTGGCGATGCGGATTTTCAGGGTCTGATTATGTCTCTCTACTAGACCAGCTGCTTCTGGATGGCGTACACAATGGAACTTCCACTGGTACCCTAACAACAGGGAAATGTGTTTCATAAGCTCGGATGAGAATGGCTGGCCGTTATCAGAATATACGACTCTAGGGAGTCCATAACGGGGGAAGAATTCACGAACCAACTGCTTGGCAGTGGTCGCGGCTGTGTAATCTGGGACTGGATATGCTTCTGTCCACCTGGACAAAGCGCATACAACTACAAGGACATACTTGAAACCTCGACATCGCTCCATCTGAATATAATCCATTTGGAGGACTTCAAAAGGGTGGTCAGGGGGCTGGAATCCACCTTGATCCACCGGGACACTTTTACCTGGATTAAACTGGCAACATATCATACAGGTACGGACTTTCTGCTTGGCTGCAGCTCGTAAATGCTTGTTGAACCAAATGTTCTGGATACTGTCTAACATGGCTTTTTCTCCTAAATGTGCTGGACTATGTGCGGTATTGATAATGACTTGAACCATGGAGTCGGGGAGAAACCATGTGGCTTTTCCCTTCGTTACCCATCCCTGATCTGTCTGGACCCCTCCTTGTTCGGACCATTTCTTGATTTCATCGGGAGTAGCATGTAACTGAATATCTATGACATCTTGAGTGGGGTCCTTAACTGTCATACATGTAGTCTGATCTGGAGTATGTGTCTGTGTCGGATTAACTGAAATGTCTGGAGTCTGTGCTGTAAGCTTGGCTGTGCGATCTGCTAGATCATTACCTTGGGAAATAGTGTCAGTAACTTTCGTATGTGCTTTGCACTTCATGATAGCAATAGATGTCGGTAAGTGTATGGCATCTAACAGAGCCTGAATAAGGAGACCATGCTGAATCTTGGTTCCATGAGAAGTCATGAAACCTCTCTCCTGCCAGAGCACTCCAAAGTCGTGTACAACTCCGAATGCGTAGCGTGAATCTGTGTAAACATTAACTTTCAGGTTCTTAGCGTGTATGCAGGCTTGGGTCAGAGCAACTAGCTCTGCTGCTTGAGCAGACAGGGTGTCAATACGGTGTGTTTCTATAACTTCAGTGTCTGTAGTCACTGCATACGCGGCTACTAGTTCTCCTGTACTTGTTCTCATACATGAACCATCCACATAAAGTGTCAGGTCGGGATCTGGTAATGGAATATCTGTCAGATCTTGTCTTGGCTTAGTCATAATGTTGACTACTTCCACACAGTCGTGTGTGGCAGGATTTGAATTAACTGATGGTAACAGTGTTGCAGGATTTAGAACGTTGCAGCGTCTGATTTCTATGTGTGGCTGGAATAGTGTCAATTCATAACCTGTTAAACGTGCAATTGTCAAGTGCTGAGTCTGTGTTCGGTTTAAAAGAACTTCCACAGAGTGTGGAACTTGTACTGTCAAGGAGTGTCCTAATACTATGGAATCACTTTGTCTGATAGCTAGTGCTGTGGCTGCAACTGACTTGAGGCACGCAGGCAGAGCCTGGGCTACAGGATCTAGTGTGCTCGAAAAATAAGCACATGGTTTGTATTGTCCTGCTTGATCTTGTGTGAGAACAGATAATGCCGTACCTTCACGTTCAGTGACGAAAAGTGTAAAAGGCTTACTGTAGTTCGGTGTAGCTAGAACTGGAGCTTGGCATAAAGCTTTCTTTAACTCATTGAAACTAAGTGTATGTTCAGATGTCCAAGGGAGGACAGTCGATACGGCTGCCTCCTGTGTCGTTAACTGTATCAGTGGCTTGGCTAGAAATGCATACTGAGGAATCCATTGTCTGCAGTAAGAAGTAAGGCCGATAAAAGCACGTACCTCCTTCTGGGTCTTGGGCTGAGGAAGACTCGCTATTAACTGGATACGGCCAGGTGTCAACTGCCTACCCCTCTTGGACAGCAAGTGGCCTAAGTAGATCACTTGCTGGACACAGAATTGAAGCTTCGAAGGGGACGCCTTGTGCCCCATCTCGGCAAGGAAATACAAGACTGTAAGTGATGCTCGCTCGCAAGCACGTTCAGAACGGGCTGTGATTAGTAGATCATCGACATACTGGAGCAGGGCAGTGTCAGTTGGCATGTGAATGTTGTCTAGTTGTCTCTTAAGTGCTTGACTGTAAATACTAGGACTTTCTGTGAAACCTTGAGGAGCTCGTGTGAACATATAGCTCCTTCCATTTAAACAAAATCCGAAAAGAAACTGGCTGTCTGGATGAATGGGGACACTGAAAAACGCGTTCTTGAGGTCTATGACTGTGAAAAATGAGGCTGCGGAATCAATGGCTGTCAATAGGGAAGAGATATCTGGGACAACTGGGTACTGGGGAATAATACATTTATTAAGTTCTCGAAGGTCAATCACTAATCGATATACTGGGGGTGCATTTGGATCAGTACGTTTCATGACTGGAATGATCGGAGAATTACATACATTGGAGTCAGTCTCTACAACTACTCCTTGAGCCATGAGCTCGTCAATGATTTTGGATAAGGCTGCTACAGCCTCAGGTGGCAGTCTGTACTGTCTGATTCGTGGCAGGACTACACCTGGCTTGAGAGTCACACGATGGGGTGTGATTTGCATATAACCAACATCAGTTGGACCTTGCGCCCATAGATGCTGCGGGACATTAGACAATCTCGGATCAAAATCTCGTAATACATAGTGACCCTTGAAGTCACGTAGAAACAGTCGTATTCCCTCGGGGGAACAGCAAATAACTGCACCTAATTCTTTCAGTGTTTTAATACCTAACAGATTTTCTGGACATGACTTCGTAAGTAATAGATCAGTAGTGCGGGACAATGGACCTACTTCTAGAGTGACTGGCTTAGATATCTCGTTTACAATAGGCTTTCCTGAAAATCCAAGGGAAACATTTCTAGAGCCTGAGAGCGGAGCCCCTGGAACTTCGGCGTGGCTGATGGTGGTCCTACTTGCCCCTGTATCAATCAGAAACTTTCTGTCTTTCCCTAGTACTTGACTATGAACATAGGGACCCTCTTGATCTACAGGTATCTCGATGAGAGGCAAGCCTACCTCCCTCTCTAGGCTGTTTCATGAATATGGCTGATACTCTGGATACTCAGACTGTGCATACTGGTACATCTGCTGTGTAACATGCTGTGTTGCAGCAATAGGCTGCGGTGCTGGAACTGTCTGTTGTGCATTCTGTGGCTGAGAAGTCTGTGAAACTTGTTCTTGTCTAGGCGGACGTGGTCTTTCTTTAGTCTTACCAGTAGCTATATTGTGTTTCAGAACTGCACACTCGTTTATAAAATGACCTGGCTGTTTACAATAATTGCATGTCCCTTTAACGGGAACTGTAGGATGACTGGCTTGATTCGTACCCCTCTTCTGACTGTCTTGAGGAACAGATTGTGCAACTAGTACTTTCATTTTCGTGTCTTTCATACGTTTTCTTTCATGATCTTGCTCTTCTCTGATTCTATTCTGGTGGTACTGGAGCATCTGTAACATCTGGGACGGGGTATTAGCTTGCCAGGTACTTTCGACTTTCAAAACTCGATTCTTTACTTGGGGACTTGAATTCTCGACTAATTTAGTAACAAAAAGATGAGGGTATGACTCGCTACTCGTTTTCAATCCACTGTTTATAATAAAACACTTTTCAAATCTAGAATAAAAATCACTAGTGTCTTCGTCTTGTTTCTGTTTACAGGCTGAGATTGCATCCCAGTCTTCCTTTTTAGTGGCTAATAATCTAGGCAAAACTTGTATTAACAGTTCTGGTAATTCTTTACATTTCTCTCCTAGACCGGTACCTGGTACTCGTATCTTATCTTCAGCTTCGAGAACTGCCCAATCGATCTTTTTCTCTCCCACCTCCCAATCTTTTTCCTTGAGTTTCTCATATACCCCTGCGGGCAATAGGACTTTTAGCATTTTAATTATATCTGGATACGTGTATTCTCCCATACGGAGCATGTCTTTTAATTCTCGGTGGAACCCTGCTGGATCTTTGTCATGACAGGGAATTAATTTCTTCATCTCTAAGAGTTCCATCTTTGTAATCGGGGTGTAAACAAACACTCGTTGCATTTCACCATCTGTTGTCCTGACTGGGTGTACTTCCCGTAACGGGTTCTGTCTATCTATGTAAAAGGGTTTACTTTCTGGGGGTGAGACATGAACAAAATGCGGGTTCAAAAACGTTCTATATTTGTGGCGCTGTTCTAGAATGACACTAATTAAATCGGTACCTAGACCTTTCCATCTATACTGGAGTAACTCGTTCAGGACATCGTGTAACGGACCTGGATCAGAATGTTGACCCTCATACAGAGTAATGAGGTGCTGGATCATATACATACCCACCAGTCGTTGCTCGGCTGGGGGCAATTTCAGAAACATTTGTGCCACTATTTCGTCTGGAAAAGTGGTAGAATCAGTAATCCATCGGACTGCTGATCGGACTAGTTCTTGTTCATGCATAGTACTTAACTCACTATAACCGATTCGTGACTTCAAAATGTGATCGGTAGCTTGAAATACTTGTTCTAGAGAACCTTGTTCTGGTGCTGGATGATGAAAAACTGTCTTGTGTTCTAGGCATAAATGGCGATCTGGAAATCTAGATTTTCCTACATACGCTATTTTAGTGGGATTCTCGTCGTCTACCTCTTCGGTAGAGTCATTTTCTTTCTCGCTTACTTGTGCTGCTTTACGTTGTTCGTGTAACTTTATTATTTCTTTACGGATTTTCTTGTACATACTCTCTATACTACTGATAGTCTTGTGCTTACCCTCGGCTATATTATCACTCCACCTTGTCAGGATTCTCATTTCGGCCGGATCTTTAGTCGGGTAGTCTTGTTCTCTTATTAGACAATTAATCAGAAACTTTAATATCATGAGCTGGATCTCAGCTTTCCTTTGAGACATGGCTTCGCTAATGCTTTCTGGATCATTCCCTGTACGGATGAAACGATATATTCTGTCTAGATCTTCTTTCATATCCGGTAGGGTGTCCAAATACCCGGTCACCCGTCTTACACGGATGGAATATATAACTGTACTATCATCACCTGCGACTGGATCATAGCGGCATTCAGTAAGGGCTCGTCGGATATCTGCAACGGACTTGTATTTGGGCGTACGCTGTAACGCACATTCATGTAACTCGGCCAACGTTCTACGTTGGTGTGGTGGCGGGGTACCAGGAGGACCTCCTCCTGCGGCCCCTAAACTGGAATCGTCGACTGACACTCTTCGTGCTGGCAGAGTGGGAAATTGTAATGCAGGCTGGACCGGGGGTACCGTAACAGGTACTCCGGTGTCTGGAGGAACAGGAATTGCCTGATTTACAGGGACTGGCGGAACAGGATTTGCATATTCCGGGACTGTGTCGTCCAAATAGGACGAGATGAAAATATCAGCTGCGGTCGGTTTGTGACGTAGCTTAGTCGGAACTAATGGTGGCGGAAAATTACTGGATGCCTCCGGGGTCGCTTTTGGCAAGCCCTCGGCAAGAAGAGGATACATACCCTTAATAAGGGCATGCCTCTGTCTGTCTGACTGTTCGGTTTTGACTCGTTCACCTATCTCGATTAATTCCCTTTCTTGGGCTCGTTCTAAAGATTCTCTACTTAATTCTGACTTTCTGATTTCTTTTTCGGTTCTCTTATGAGATTCTTTGCGCCATAACTCGATGGCATCTTTCTGTGACTGTCTGGCTTTCTTTTTCCATAATGCTTCTTCTACTCGCATGATGCACTCGGCATCCCATGTGCCTGATACAGGCCATCTATACTTTTCCTCTAACTGTTTGGTATACTCTACCCATAAATCTAGATATAATATGGCACTTATGCCATGCTTTTGATACATAAAATGACCTGGACTGTCCCTAGGCGGGACAGGAACTGCTGCTTCTAGCAGACCTTTTCTGGTTTTTAACTGACGTAGTTTAGAAAATAAGGGCATGACTGGACTGTAATCTAGACACAATACAATACACAATGAACACGATAATTACACCACTTTCGTACCACGACATTAAAATACATGAAAAACATTTAAAATAACAGTTCGAACAGAATACTACCTGGAATACTGAAAACAGAATACATGAATTTTCTCGAGAAACAGAACTGACTAGAACAGAAACTAGATGTACTGCTAAAACAGTACGAAACTCACCGGTCTCATAAAGAGACACGTTAGGACCCGCATCCACCACAGTGGACACTTCGTTTTGGGTCTGTGTACCACCAACCCACGGACCAGAGTCAATTTAGATTGACCCTGTCTAGATACTACCCCAGCAATGGTACTCACCGGGCAGCAAGAACGGAAAGCCTCGGACTGGACTGGACTGCTTCGACGCCGGACGGACGAACTTCGGACTTCTGTTACGGGTGGGCCTCCGGATACCTCGGACCTTGGACTCTCGGCTTGGGCTCTGGTCGGGACTCGCCGCGTTCCTCCACCGCCTCGTCTGGATGCTGGACCGCCACCTCCGTCTCCTCCGTGGGCCTGAGGGATACTTGAAGCAGAAATATCTGCCGGTGCGCAGAAGAGTTCCGTCACGGCTGCAGAGGGTCAGGGGGCCGGCGTGGCTTCGCCGGCGCGTGGGGAAAGGGCAAGTCCCTGTTCGGGCGCCATTATGTGGTAAATAAATAAATAATACCTCTATTTTTGAATGGATAAATGAATAACAGATAGCTCAATAAATAAGAGTCAAGATTCGAGGTAGTAGGAGTTTGCAGGTTTAATACAGCATAAAGGACAGGAACAGGACAATCTGCACGGGAACAGGATGACAGGGCCCGGCAGGGGGGCCGGATTGGACTAGCGTGGCCCGGCAGCTGCCGGGGCTGGATCTGGGATGAGCGCGCTAACTTTAATAACAGTACACAAACATATATACTAAAACAGTTGCATTACAATACATATGATAGGCGGAGCAGTGGGTGTGGTCAATAGCAGTCGCGAAAGATAAGGGTGAAAGTAGGTGTAACAAGAGGCGTGTACATAGACATGTGATGTAAACGTAACAGAATATGTCATAAATGGGGCGGAAACATGGAGGAGGCTACCTAAGGAGCCGGTACCTCTGACCTAATGGTGCGCGCAAACTGACAATGACGTGTTACTAGGAGAAGCTGGGGGCTATGAACTCTGTGCTAGGAGCAGAGACTGAAGTCTGGAGAGTCAGGGCGACATGTACCTAAACCCTATCTAGTATCTAATGTTTAGAGGACATGTTGATATAAACTAAGAGTCAGGAGGGGAGAGGCTAACAGACTCTAAGACTGGAGCATGCATTATTCTACATGTAGTGCGTGATGAAGAATATTAAATGACCATTAATTCAGTATTTCTCTTACATGGAGACGTAAAGGCTAGACAATGACGGGAACTATTGATGCGATTCAGTAGCTTAGGAATGCAGAGAAGGAGGGCTGGACTGATAACTAGAATCATAACATACTCTTGGCAGACTCGTAGGCAGAGCCAGGCCGAGCCGGGCACTGCGAGGCAGGAAGTAAGTGAAGGGTCGAGGATACAGGTGGGGGCTGTATCGCTCCTCAGCGAGGGTTCAGGAGACAGAAGCTGAATCTGGTGTCCGGGCCCATTTGAGGCCTAGAAACGGGGACTTTACAATGAAATAACGTGCACACTGGGAGACGTGGCAACGTAACTTTACATAGGCCTAATATTCGTAGCTTTCACGAGAACTGGAAACTGGCATATTAGGGATGGACACAACTGTAATTGCGTCTTTAATCGAACATGGGGAATACATATGCATATTAATCATGCACACATAACATAAGATGGAGGACACGTAGGGACACAGAACATGGCAAAATTTACTTTTCCACAAACCGACCATAGTGGATTCAGCAAAATCCTTAGGCATAACACTTGACACCAACCTCAACATGCAGCAACATATCAGCAAGGCAACAAAGGGAGCGAACTTCCAGATCAATACCCTGAGGAAACTTAAACCCTACCTCCCAGCCAAAGACTTCCAAACAGCAGTACAAGCACTAGTCATCCCACGTATTGAATACGGCAGTACCGCCCTCTGCGGACTCCCCCTAACTACTACCGCACCACTAAGAGCTTCTCTAAATGCTGCAGCGAGACTCATCACTGGGTAAAAAAAGCACTCCTATATTACCCCTGACTTGAAATCCCTGAATTGGCTGCCTTTTGAAGCCAGAATACAGCTGAAAATCGCCTGCATGACACACGAGGCGGTACACCTAAACTCACCCGGCTACCTCGCTCAGAAACTGACAATCTCTGGGGGAATTAGAAACACGAGAGGCACAAACAATCTTCTGCTGAAACCTCGAAGATTCAGGAAGGAAAAAACATACAAGCGCTCCTTCTCAGGATTGGCGCCTAGGATCTGGAACTCACTCCCTCCCGAAACCAGGCTTATCTCTTCCACTACACTCTTTAAAAAAGAAGTAAAAGCTATCCTCATGGCTAAATACACTTGATCTATTATCTCGAACTCTGTTAACACCCTGCACCGATGTGTACTACTTGCTTGACCCATTTACTTATTTGTATGAGTTGTCTTATTACTCATGTGATGGGCTTTGCAGCCACCTATCTGTACTATATGATCTATTGATTTATTGTTTGACTATGTTCCCTCATGTACCCCTCTATGTAAAGCGCTCTGATATCTGTGAAGATCTTGTTCGCGCTATATAAAACTTTGAAAATAAAATAAAATAAATAAACAATTTTGCTAATATTTTGGCTTCAGCATTTAACAACGAGATAGGTCTATATGAGGAACATTTAATTTTGGGTAACCTGCTCTCGATCTATGACAGCCTATTGGAGCATGGCCAACGAAAGCCTCCCAACAACAGTCAGTGATACAGTTCTATATCTCAAAAAAAGAAAAGAGAAAGAAAGAGAACCCCACTCAAGTGTCAAAAGTAATAAGAAGGGCAATAGAGAATAAAGAACTAGTAACTATGTTTAGTAACTGCAAAATATCTTTGAAACCGGAGATGCCAAGTGATATGTATCCAAAAATCCCTTTGGCAAAAAACCCCACAAAAAAAACACTTTTATGCAATCTGTTCAGATCATTCTTTAGGGTTCTGCTGCCATCTAGAAAGCACCAGTTTTGTCTCCTGGTCTGATTGATATCTGCGAGTGGCCATCCTTTATAACCTTCAGTCTAGCCGGTTCCTGCAGATGTACCTGGGCCCGAAGTGCCTTCCAAGAATCTATGAGCTGTTGCATCCTCCATCTTTTATCCATCGTAATCTTACAGTAATCCGATCATACAAAGGTTTAGTAGGTCGGGCTTTGATGGCAATAGCCTGACTTACTAGAAAATTGCCTACATAGATAAGGATCGGATGTGGACGACGTGAGTTGGACTGATCTGTTTGATTAAGGAAAATCGGCAGCCTGTGAGCCTGTTGACTGTGAGAGTCCCAGTCAGCAAGATTGAGTAAGGCCTTCTGGAATAGCTGGAATAGCCAGTGGATCGAAGCCCTCATTGCCTTCCGGGACCCTAAATACTCTTAAAATTTTCCGGCTTTGCCGACTTTCCAAGTCTTTTATTTCCCCCTGCAAGACTATAAATTGACTGTCATAGTCTCGGATGAGATTAGAAGAATGTGTTATTGCATCCTTGTTGTCAGACAGCCATTGCTGTAATTCCATCATATTGTTAGTAAGTGTAGCCACCTTACTGGTTACTGTGGTTAATGATTGCTGAATAATGGCATTGTCTGCCTGAAGCTGTGTGTAGTGCTCCTGCGCCTCAGTTCTTTGTGCCGATAGTGCCTGCAGAATTGGGCTTATCGATAGTTCAGATGTTATCACCATCCCCAGGCCAGCTGTAGCTGTATATCCTGCTTAATCACCACTTACAGATGAAGAAGCTTCTTTTGCGAGTTGAATAAAATCATCTGGGCGAAAAGTCGGAGAACCCCCAATGAGCAAAATGACTTTTGATGGGTCCACATAACATTAGTTGTGGTTTGAGGGGGAGAGAGGCTTTGGCTGTTAATAAGCGCAGGAGCCTGCCCAGAGCAAGATAGTCTCGAGATGATGGCTTTAACCTCTCCCTTTGAAGTCACCCATTTGCGTAGAGGGCTGTCCTGGGTCTTCGCATTGGAGTATGCTGATGCTGGTACACTGCCTTAAAATTGTATACTACTAAAAAGCTCAGTAGACTTTTTGAGGTATCTAGCCAGTTTAGTAGTTTTGAAATTGCGTTTTTTCTTTTGAGTTGAGGAAAGACTGACAGAATCCTCCACAAAATGGCTGGATGAATCCTCTATGTTCACCATAGGTGAGGAAGAGGAGGATAAGACAGCAGCTTTAATAGATTGCTCCATTGGATGCTCATTGGAATGGTTATTGTCATCAGAAATAGGTGTGTCAGCAAAGTACGAGGGCTGCAAGAGCTCTAAAGGGATGTAGCCACCTGTTCAATAGTTTTTGCAAATACTAATTAATTTACAGGCAACAAGCTGGCTTCCTTATTGTCATCGAAGTCCAGATCCCCCAGAACCGGTAGCTGTATGGATGACTGTGCTTGCACTGGTAAAGACATTGAGCCGGCTACATATGAACAAGTAGGAACAATGGAGGTAGCAGCGGCAGCACTCACCTTTGTGGCTGGTATAGCTGCTTAACCGGAAGGTATGACTTTGTCAGAGGAAGTGCAGAAGCCAAAACCCCCGTGAGAAGCGTCCCCTCCGGGTGCACTGCAGCCATATTCTCAGGAGGGGGTATCAGTTCTTTGTTGCTGGCCAAGTCTCCATCTAGTGACCCCCCGAGCCCATGCGGTGCCGCCTCCAGTACTATCTCCACCATAGCAGCTTCTGGGGCAGCTATGAGAAAATCCGCAGTTTTCCCCGACTGCAATATTTCATGAATGGTCTTCATACTCTGGGTGCATTCTTCTTGTTTGCACCACTGACTGGCATCTGCAGTTCTGTAGTGGGATTAACAGCCAGGGCCGTCGCAGAGTTTCGGTTTAGACGTCTGTTATGCAGTGTGGAAACCTTAGGAGGAGCCATAACGTATGAGGCAGAAGGCACACAAGGTGAGTGGAGCGCAGAGTACCGCGAGCTGGCCTGCCGAAGGATGCAGCCTTGGGTGTTCCCGAAGAGGAATAGGAGCTGGATGTCACGCCGAATCATCAACTGGCAGACTTGTACTGTGAAGTTTTTAATTTTTAAGTTTTGCATTTAGATGAATAAGAAAGTGGTTCATTCTCTGCTACACTGATTTTAGTTTTGCGAGCGATAAGTAGCATTCAGGAGAGCTCTCGGAAGCCTGCTGCTCACGGTGGAGGTAATCAGCCATCTTCCTTTTCTCCAAACAACCAGGCGTATATATTGCTGTACCTAAAGGAGAAACCACTTGCGTAACACCCGACTTTGTCAATCTTTCATTTTCAGTTGAGATCTTTCACACACCAAACATATGAGCAAGCACTTACATTAAAAACATCCACGGAATTTTCACCGCCTTTTATTATTCTGTCATACTCTTCCACTTGAGGACACGTGTCCCAACAACATTTGTTTGAGAATTCTATGGGAACACTTCTCTCCTGTGCCCATTATACATGACCATCCAGAGACTTGTTCACTGAGTTACTTGCCTGCTATCATCTACTCCCAGTGCAATTCTATTTTGACATTTCTTTACCTACAAGTCCGATCTGCCATAGATCTCCTCTTCTTTGTGGAAACATTCACAGCCAGCTTGCAGGGATATGCATTACCACTCTAAGATGGTCGCCATTATACTTGGCAATTGACAGACGTCTTGGGGCCATGCCCCCACTAACATGTCATGCACGGCTTTCCCGGCCACGTTTGACACATAACTGGCAGACTGAGTGACAGCACCAATACTATTTGAACTGTGCTGCTCTCAGGAACCGGCTTCTCCGGGGTAGCAGATGAGCGTAGGTGACTATGCCAAACGCTACCAGTGAACACTGAGTATGTTTGGACGAGCTGCTAGGATTTCTCCTTGACCTCCCGACCCATTTACTTCGCAGTCTCCTTTTCCACTTGTAACCCTGAGCCCCTTCATGTTACTACTCCTCAACTTTGGTTTATTACAGATTTATATATGTTAGGTGGGATGAGTCTGTGGTCTTGCTAATGCTGTAGTACATTTCTTTGTGCATGTGATCACCGATCACTCACAATAAAATCTTTTTGTATGAGTGACACACACAAATTATCTGAACTCCTCCCATACATATAGCACGTCTTTATTCAATATGTGCCACTATCTAGCCAGTATATACTCCCTGTGGCTGATACATTCTTACACATTTTTTTCTCTTTCATGTTGGATTTTTCTTAGGTGAGTGATGATAAAAAAAGAATTTTCCTGCACGTAACTTCTTAGTCTTTCACAACTAAGATCCAGGGGTGCACCCCCCTGTTTTAAGAAATGTTCTACTTCTTTCTCGCGCTGTGCACTTTGAGCAGGGACAGACTTTACATTTCACAATATACCTGGTCCTGATGAAACGCAGAGAATTCCTTCTGCACCAATAGGGGGTGAAACGTGTCGACCCAATTCACCGTAAACACAAGGAGATGATGGACGGAGCACTGAAACCTTTCAGACACTCACCCCCAGTCACAAATCTGGGTTGAATCCATCATCGTTCTTTAACTCACTTCGCCACCCCAGTTCTGACCCAGCCATATGCAAATCAGTCTTGACCCTGTTCCTTATGGAAACAGTTTAGCTTTAACTGCCAAGCCAGGTCTTCCCTGGACCGGAAACACGCATTTTGGGACCAGTTTTGGGGTGATAATCCTCATCAGCCAGGCTAGCTTGAATCCAGTGGCAAAGTGAACAAGGGACCCACATGTGGGCATACTCTGCCAACTTAGGCCGAACAAAGCAAACACAAGGAGATGATGGACGGAGCGCTGAAACTTTTCAGGCACTCACCCCCAGTCACAAATCTGGGTTGAATCCATCATCGTTCTTTAGCTCACTTCGCCAAACCAGTTCAGACCCAGCCATATGCAAATCAGTCTTGACCCTGTTGTGTTTGCTTTCTTCGCCCCTAGTGCCCGTTCATCAATATCAATATCATCTTTCATCAATCAGTTAAAAAGATTATAAACTACTCGTATAGACAGATCTCTATTGTCTATCGGTTTATCAGTTATGTCATTGTTAGCGAATCCTATTGTTCCGCCACCTTTCTTGTTTAGGAAGTCCCTTATTTGAAGATATTTGTAGAAGTCCCTTTGATCTATATCAAACCATTATTTAAGATTTTCGACAGAGACAAGACCAAGTGGAGAGTAAAAAGCTTCATGTTTTGTCAGTTCCACCTCACCCTACCTTTTAATTACGGGGCCTTTGGAAATTTCTGGCATATTTGGGTTATTGCAAAGTGGTGTATAAAAATTGAGCTGAGCCACTCCTATCAGTCTTCGAACTGACTTCCAGATTCTAAACCCTCCTTATAGTCTTTTGAAACAGACTTTTTTGTAGTGGTTGTCATTTAGGTATCACCAGACCCACCCCCATGCTCCACCCCCATTATAAGTTCTAAGGGGGTCGGTACTTCTTCAATTGCTCTATCTTTTGGTTTCTCTTGTATTATAACTAAATTGTGTAATAGTGTATTACCCAAGTAGCAGAGTCTTATATTTCGTAGGGCCAATCCCCCTCTTTCCCTTGGTAAAGTGAGGATATGCCCGTCTAGGCTTGGTGTAAGCCCAAATGAATTGAGAAAGAAGATCTTCTATTTTCTTTAGATAATCAGCTGTGAATTCCAGTTGGATTGCACGGAGAAAATATATTGGAAAAAATAGCATTTTAATAATGTTGCATCTACCAATGATAGATAGATGGAGATTATGTAGTCTCGCCACGTCCTGTTTGACTTTAAATAGTAGCGGGTCGATATTATCTTTGAATATGTTATCTATATTTGCTGATATGTTAATCCCTAAGTAGGTTGCATTTTTGACTACTCTGGTATCATTAATCGTTGAATACTCGTTGCCCGCTATTTGCGTTTTGCCACGATTAGGAGTATATCCCAAGAATGCCCCCTACCTCACTGCTTCATCTTCAATTTCACGTATAGCAGAATCGGGGTCAGGGGTCACAAGGGCAATGTAGTCTGCATATGCCAAGACTTTAGTTTCCCCGCCGTGCGTTACAATGGGTCTGATATCCTTATTATTTTCCAGTTGTCGAAAAAAGGGTCGATACAGAATGAAAATAGCAACAGTGAGCTTAGACATTCCTGTCGGGTAACTCTTGTTATTTTAAAGGGATCTTGGAGTGCTCCGTTAACAAATATCCGTACCGTAGGATGAAAATGAAGCATTTTCATAGCCTGCAATAGCCCTTCTCCAATTCCCACCCTTGACAGGGTCTCCCATAGAAATGACCAGAAGACCCGTTTAAAGGGCTTTTCTGCGTCTAGCAGTATTAGTGCCATTGGGTTTTTGCGTGTGCTGGTGCATCTAAAAGTGAGAAAACCCTCCTTGTGTGATCTGTTGTCCCCCGCCCTGGGATAAATCCGTGCTGCCGGATGGAGATGACCTTATGGATAATCTAAGCCATGCATGTGGCAAGGATTTTAGAATAAATCTTACTATTACTGTTAATCAGTGTTATAGGGTGATATGAGCCAGGTTCGCATGGTCCTATTCCTTTTTTAGGAAGATTACAATTTTTGCCTGTGACCAAGAGTCTGGTGGTCTTCCACCCTTGAATACACGTGTAAATAGCTGGGGCATATAATCTTTGAGTTGCGCCAAGAATTTTTCATACAAATCCAGAGGAGTACTATCCAGCCCAGCGACCTTGCCATCGGGGAGACTATTGATGCATAATAGTATCTCGATCCAATGCGGTATCTCATCGAACAGTAGCTGGTCTTCCTGAGAGAATTGCTCCGTTGGAATCGAGTTCATATATGCCTTAGCCCCCAGGTGAGTCCTCCAGAAATAGCATTTGATAGTATGTATAGAAAACTTTTTTAATTCAATCAGGGTCTGTAACCACACCTAGCACTGGGTCATTACCTTCTTGTATTATGTTCTGCGTTGCTTTTTGTCTAGCTCTAATTGCCAGGTGGTGCCGACCTGCTTGCTGCACTCTGTACGCTTTCTCTCACCATGCTGTGTCCGTCTGCTGCATTTTTCGCAATGATTTCCATAATAGCCGATTTAGCAGCTGCCACTTTTGCCTGAGCTTCTGCAGGATCCCCACCTGATTGGAGCACTGTAAACAGATCCTCTTCTGCGGCTGCCAATCTAAGTTGTGTATCGTTTAACAGTAGTCATTTTTTTTATTTGAAGACAGGGCGAATCTAAGGGCCCCCCCGTATTCCTGCTTTCAACGTGTCCCATATAACCTCGATTTCTGCACTCCCTAAGTTCTCGTTAAGAAACTTAGGCATCCATTTCCTCATATGATTACAGTATTCCTCTTTCACAAGCAGGGCTCGTTCAAAACTCCATGTAACGCCACCACCAGCTTTTGCCAACTTCCCCATGATCTCTACAACTAAGGGGTTGTGATCAGCCAGTATACGTGGGGTTTTCTCAATAGAGCAGTCATGGAGAAGGAAGTAGGACACTAATATTAAATCTAGTCTAGCGTGCCTACTATGTGGGAAGGAAAAATAGGTGAAACCAGGATCAGATGGATTTTGCCAATTCCAGAGGTCGCAGAGTGCATGATCAGTGCATAGTGTCCTTAATGCAATGAACACTTTCCGTTTCCTACCACTCTCTGAACTCTTTTTGTCAGCAGGTATGTTTATGTTGAAATCCCCACATAGGATTGTGGGGAGCGGCTAGACAGCTAGTTCATTATTTACATGTTCAAATCGAGCATAAAGTGAGTGTTTCCCCATTATTCTTATGGCATTCGGTTATTACCCATCTACCTAGATGGTCCACTGATCTTTGCCTAAATTGTAGGATAATGTTAAATTAAAATCGCCACCCCACGTGTCTGTGTATTTTGTGTTGTCCGCCCCACCAACGTGTAGCCAAGTGAGTTTAATAAGTGCAATTGAGCTCTATCGATGTGAGTTTCCTCCATACAGACAAGGTCTGCCTTCAATAACCGCAGGCCAGCTGCCGTGTACTGTCTTTTTTTGGGGTCATTGAGGCCACAGATATTAATTGTGGCTATGCATATCTTACCCATCTAGCATATATGAAAAAAATATAGTACCTGTTATACATTACCTGTTAGTCATCTCCCCATTGTGCCAATCCTCGATGCCCCCCATCCCAGCTGCCTCTCTCCCACCACATATAGCTGAGGTAACCTGGCCCAGCCCGAGCCAGGATGATGTTATCTAAGCAGTCATAACCCCACTGCTCCCCAAGTCTCCCCCCCCCCCTTCAAAATCACCCTCAAAAGCTGCGAATCAAGTCCTAGTATTTTATCAGTCATTGTCAATCATTGTTCTGGATCAATTACTGTTTAAGAAATTGACTTAGCATGCTTCCATATACATAAGAAAAGAGTGGCCAAAGATGCCTGTAGAAGGCAATATTACTCTTTCTTATAGTTTGGCTCTGTCTGTCGGTAGACCCCGTTCCCAGTTTGGCCAGAGATCTCCTTTAGATATGCTTGGGCCTGGATTTCAGAGATAAAGCTGTGAGTTGTCCCCCTAAAAACTACCTTTAGCCTAGCTGGATTCTGCAGGTATACTTCTGCCCCAAACTGCTGAAAAGGGGCAAATAATAGTCTAAGGGCCCGATGTAGGTAATTCTTATTTACCACTTCTTAATTACCGAATTTTACCGATTCGGTATTTAAGAAGTGGTAAATATGAAGGGGGGAGATGTAGGTATTTCCAGATGTGTAAATACCGAATCTTTAAGATTCGGTATTTACCGAATCTGGAAATACCGAATCGGTATTTCCTATTGATTCCTATGGGCTGTGAAGCCCATAGGAATCAATGGGCAATACCGATTCTGTAATTACAGAATCGGTAAATACCGATTTTAGCAAGGGTGCAGGGGGTGTCACTTTGACACCCTTTGGCACCCCAAAAATAGGCATGTGCGCCATGTGGCACACAGACATGGGGCATGTCTGTCTGTCACATGGCTAGGTGTGCATGCACACATGTGCATGCACACCTGAATTCGGTATTTTAACACCCAATTGGATTGGGTGTTAAAATACCGAATTTGTAGGGCCTTTAGTACTCTGATTCCCACCTACATCTGAGATTTACCGAATCGGTAAAAATACCGATTCGGTATTTTACAGAATCGGTAAATTTACCGAATCGGTAAATTTACCGATTCTGTAAAATTGTTCTCCTACATGCCAAATATGTAATACCGGTCGGTAACGGCCGAAAATATCTATTTTCGGCCGTTACCGACCGACCTACATCTGGCCCTAAGCTTCCATCTAGGCTCCACTGTGGCATGAGCGAAGTCCGGTCTTGTAAAGAAGCTCACTCCATCGAGTTCTTTCTTGGCAGTTGGTCTAGCCAAATCATAAAGAGACTGCCGAAGTAAGAAGTTTCCGAAGTATAGGAGCATTACGGGCCGCCGCTCAGGAGTGACGTTTTGACGGTGTTAAGGGGAATCTGTGGGCTCGCTGGAGCTCTTTGTTCCAGTCCCAGGTATGCAGCTCTGGGAAGGCCCCCTTAAACAGCAAGATCATGTACTTCCTGGGTTTGTTCCCTCCAGCTCCTTCAGAATACCAAGAACACGGAGATTGTTGCGGAGTTGTCTGTTTTCATACTCCTCCATTTTCCACATTAGATCCTTTACTATCCCCTCATGTGCATCGCCTTGTGGCTTCAGTGTGACTAGGTCCTTCTCCAAGTTTTCAGTCCGAACCTCCACTGAGGCCATTCTGTCTGCGATTTCCACACGTGTTCTGCCCACTTTTCTAACGGCCCCTTGCAGCTTTTTTGCGGCCAGACCTGCTCTCCAGTTGTCTGTCTTTACCTCCTCCTGAAAGCTCTTGATCGATTGTTACACCACTGCTAAGGCAGAATTGTTCTGGCTCCCTGTCCCTCCATTCTCAATGTTACCTGTGATTGTGAGGTTTCCCCCTGAGTGAATTGTTTGATCTGACATAGTTGTCAGTTGCGAAGCTGAGTAGTCCCATCTCTGAACCCAGTGCTTCCTTTCTTTGTTTGGAATTTTTTCTGACCATGAGATTTTGAGGGAGGTTCCGAATCAGTGCTACTATTCCAGTTCCGTCCCTCTTCTTCACTGAAGGCGGCTATGCTCAGGTCTGATATTTCAGGTTATTCGGTTAGGGAATAGAATTTCTCCAGGGTGTCAGGTGTTCTGGCCGGAGGCAGAGGGGTGTTTGTAGTGTCTTTCCCAGGTGCCTTTCCAATTTGATTTCTGTGATCCTTGCTGGCCAGGGAGCATTAATTACCATTATTTCTACGCTTTTTTGCACTTCTGCTGGCCATCTGGGTGGCCAAGCATGGAGTTTGTAAGAGTAGTCTCTCCATTGTCTAATGCCAGGTATGGGGTAGAGTTTGGTTGGTGATTAGGCCCAGGTGTCACCCCTGGGGTTGATGTGGTGGCAGCAATAATTTGTCCGTTCTGCTCCCCTGCCTCCTTCCTTTTTTCCAGAGCCCTATGCCTGCTTCCCTCTGTTGGGCCAAAGATATTTATGATTAAAGGCTGGCAGGTGACCAAGTCCCTGGGGTGGTCTTTAACTGAGTTTTTTAGGTTGTGTCTCAGTATTTTCACTTTTTTGCTCCCCCCCCCTACCCTTTGCCCCCACCTGTATCGGTCCGCTTACCCCGATTTTCGACAGTCATCATGGTAGGCTGGGTGGCTGCAGCCATTGTAGACAAAGAAGATTGTGCATTTTTGATTCTGGCTGCTTTCCCACCCCGTCCTGCCATCATTACTTGTATTATGCAAAGTCTTCGTCCGATACAATGTTTCCTCTGTGAGCGGCTCTGTCTCTGGTGCCAAAGAGTAGGAAGCACACCTCCGCGCCGACCACATAGAAGTGAGGATGACGAAGGTTTTCACTGCTGGGCCAGCAGGGATCGCCGAGAGTGTTCTAGTCAGCTGTTTGCAGGAATCCCGCTGCAGGCCAGGAGACGTCACAGGCAGATTACTCTCCTTGCATGCTCTGCACAAATCTTATCGGCACGGCACATCAATCCCAAACCGAATGTATTTCATTTGCGTTTGCAAATGTCTTTACTGTGCTTTAGTGGGGCATTCTGTAGTTTTCTGGGAGCTCTGGGGTCCGACCGGGGGAGCGGCGCGAGTGAGATGCTTCTCAGATGCCATCTTGCCTCCTAATACTCCACAGAACCTTGTCTCCATTGACAGTGTTAGCCCTGACAAATGCACTGTGCCACAACCCTCCATCTACCCCCCACACCACTCAAACCCACATGATGCAATGATGCAGAGTGAGCATGAACTAAGCCTTCCTGGCTTACGATAAGGTCCTGAATGCTAACTGCACTGATCCATACTGGAGATAGTGCCCGCTGTATTGTCTGCAAATGTTTAAATATGCATATGCATGATATTCCTGTCTTGATACTGTGCCTATATATGGTGTTTCCATTCATTGTGTGCAGAGCTTGCAATCGTTCAAAATTCCAGTGACATTGATAACTCTACAGGAAGTCACACCTGTAAAATAGTAAAAACGTGCACATGTAACATAAAGGGGATATAATAACAGTAAACCTCACTAAAGTGGTCCCACAAAGGAATCTGCACTTGATGGATAAAATGCCTAGGTGTTCATTTTGAAAATCCAGTACCAATTGTATGAGTAGTTGGGTTGTTGGTTGAGGTCGGTGTGAACCCTTCCCAAGCAGCAGCCAGTCTTTCTCCGGGTTAACCACAACATCCCTCTGGTAGCTTGGAAAAAAAGCAGTTATACTTAGCATAGAGGCAATGTGTAAAATATGTATGCAGCACTTAAACAGCAATAAAGTGAAGACAAAACACAAGTAAAGACCCACATTAATTTAGAAAACTAGAATAAAATGTAATAAATTATTTGGTACCAAAATGACAAAAATTCTACCAGTAGAACCAGAGATATGGAATTTCAAGATTTAGGGTAAGTAGAGCGCCTAAAAGGACAAAGCGCTACTCAGTTATCTGGACTTTTGAGACTGCTTAAAAGTCACAAGTTCAGGCCGACCGTGATAGAGTGTGGGATGCAGGGACCAGGTTAGTTCAGCTGAAAGAATTACCTTCTCAAAGTCTTGCGTAATGAGTCCAGTATGCTGTTGTGGAGGCTGTGTGCTGTCACTGTGGCCTGTTGATGCTGTAGCATGAAGTGCAAATCTCGCGTTGCCGGTCATCGCTTTTGGTCGCTGTACTGCAAAGAGTTGGGTGCAACGGAATTTCGTGCTGGCAGTCAGTGCGGTCAGCACAATCTTGGAGTGAACAGGACCAGTCGCAAGAAGTTCAAAACTTCAGGATTTCTACTTTTCCTCTAGAAAGAGCTCAACTGCTGCCACACAAAGGGTCCAGAACTGGGAGGCACCTCTTGGGGACCAGGAACTAACTCCGGCAGAGGCCAGCAGGTCCATTGCAGCAGGTCAGCTAGGCAGTTGCAGAGAGGCCTATGAAGCTTGTTGTGTCTATGTAGTTCAGAACTGGAGGCCAGCTAACTAGCCCTAAGTCACTCGGCAGCAGGTTCAGTCTTCCTTCTCAGTCAGCAAAGCAGTCCTTCTTCTGTAGTATCCACAGGTCCAGTAGTGTACTTAAGAGTGGGTCTAGGGGACCTAGTTTTCTACCTATTGCCAGCTGTGAAGTAGAAGAAACGTCTACAGCTTCCCCCCACAGAAATGTCTGGAATTTCCTGCCTTGCTGTCCTGGTCCCAGGCTGTCGGCAGTCAACAATAGCCTAGTGCTCCGCCCCCTTCCTCCTCATCCTGCATGGATAACCCATCCTGCCAGCACCCAGTCGCTCTATTGTGTGGCTGTCTTAGAGGAATATAGAAAGGTCAACTAGCAACTACACCTCATCATTTGACCCCGAAAACAGGCTACAGATACAAAATAGTTAAGACAAAAAAATGCCAACTTTTAAAAGTAGTATTTTCAGAATTCAGACATAAAATCTGACTTTACCATAAAAGATGATTGTATATTACAATATCCTAGTCAATAAACATAAAATATCCACCTGTTCCCAAACAAAAGGTATCACTTATTAAATGTAATAAGGTAACCCAATAATATCCTGTGAGAGAGGTAGGCCTCACAGTAGTCCGTGAACAACAAATTGTGAGTGTGTAACTGCCAGACAATGTAAAATCTAAAAGTGCATGTCCAGCTTTTAAAATACAATTGCACACTGCCCTATGGGCTGTTTGGGACCAGCCTTACGGTGATTATTTTATTTTTAAAAGGAGTATTATGCCTGGCAAGAAGTTTATTTTGCCAAGTATAATTGGCAGTTTTTTTCAGCTGTTCAATAAACCGATTTAAAACAAAAAAGAAATTGGCAGTTTAAAACTGCATATAGGCTGCAATGGCAGGCCTTTGACATGTAAGGGGCTACTTAAGTATGTGGCACAATAAGAGCTGTAGCCAGACTAGTGTCAATTAATTTACCAGCCCTGGGTATGCGGTATACCACTTTACTAGGGACTTAAAAGTAAATAAAATATGCCAATCGGGTGTAAGCCAGTTTTACTTATTTTAGGGAGTGAGCTCTGAGGACTGACTGTTGCCCTTTCTCTCTTGTCTCTGCTTACCGCCGCAACGGATTTAGAGACATCCTACTAATGTTGCGGCCTTACCACACTATACTGGATGGCATAGATTGTATGCGTATTGTACGCATTTGCTACTGCCAGTGTTCTTCAGATTTAAAGAATACTGTGCATGAGAATCAACAGTCTAAGTGGCACAGCACATTCTCTGACAAATTTGCATTGCCCTTGCGCAAAGTGTGAAACCAGACGTGTGTATGTGTCTAGTGTGAGTGATGCTTTATGGTAAGCAGTCGAATATTAATTCGTACACTGCTAAGATCTGTAGTCCTGAGCTGCCAAGTTTTCAAGTTCTTTATCTGTGACAATTCCGGACTGCTACATTTGGATATATATGGTGTGAATCTTTGAGTGATGCTTTTTAGTAACCTGAATAGGCCACTTCTACCTGTGCATTGTTAATTTCAGAAATTAACTTTTTTTGTACTATGTCTCTTCTTCTGCCTGGCAGGGGAGGCCGGCTCCACGGGACAGGGGTGGATGACAGAATCCTAACATGGCCACATAAACTGGCTGTATTTAGCAAGTCACTTTGACTGCCCAACACCTTTCCTTCTGAGTTCTCTGGAAACTGAGCTGCAATTATATAACAGAATTCCCATGGATTTATTAAAACATTGCTTCTGATACTTTTATTTTTGCTACTGAAATCAGCCAAAACAGTAATGTTAAAAGACGGACAGTATGGGCACTATGCCATCAAACATTAGTGGGAACATTCCATTTCAATAGCGAGATGGCTTTCCAGAAAGTGATTTGTACTTTTTTTTTTCCTAGCTTCATCTTTCCGACTGCTTTAAAAACAAAAATCTCATTACAAGCCACAAACTCTCGGGTTTGTGCTGTTAGTGTAATAAAGACCTTTCAGATAGCTTGTCTTTGATCCCACCTCGTGCAAATGAATAGTTCAGGGAAAGCATCCTCCAGTTTTTATTACAACAAAGGTAGGCAAAGGCATTAGTTCTATATTTTCACAAGTAAAAGTGCATTTTAATTGCGGGGCCATTGACTTCGTTTTTGTATGCTGTATGGATGGGAGAGTCACCGGATGTGGGGTTATATGAGTGTGTGGATGTTTGTGGTTTTGACTGCAAAGGTGAGAAACCGTATTCTAAGGGCTTTCAGTGTAAGTTAAGTCTCAGTTGCCTATTGTCTGTAGAATGCCAATAAGCCACCCCATATGTTCCAGAATTGGCACATGAAGGCACCTCTTCTGGTGCTGTGTTTTAGAATTTTCAACCTTTTCTTTGTACCCTGGTGTATCTGTATCGCATCCATACACCCTTGCTCCAGGCATGTAAGACTCTTATTAAAGAACCCTATGGTGAGATTCTGTCATTTGATTTTTAACACTAAGAGATGATTAGAAACAAGTTACGAGCATCTAACTGTAGTTCTCCACCGTTGGTGTCTTTTATAGATTCACATGCTTGGATATTCCCCATCGCCAGGTGGAGAGCCCTTTTTATACTCAGACCATGAACCTAATATAGGTCCTAAGAATAGTCTTATCCATAAGGAAGTGAAGGTCTGGGTTCTATATTGAAGAAAAGGCTCAAATTTCGCTTACGCTCTGGCCTAAGGTTACAGCTAGTTGAAGAATAGTTTCCCAAGATCAGTGCTTTATTTGTGAAAAGAGTGCCAGTGCCTGATGCTCTGCTCAGAAGCCAGGGTCCGGTTCAATAAAACATCTGCGTGTCGAATACCATGGCTGGTAGTCTTTAATTCTCTACCAGTCACTCCCTGTCCCTTTTTCTTGCTTTTTCAGGTTCCTGCCTTTTCTCCCTTTGTGACAATTTTGCAGTGTTTCTCTTCCTTCATGTTTCTGAACTGTGTTTTTTCCCTCGTTTGCACTCGGTAAATATCTAATGCGGAAAATAAGTGCTGGTACGCAAAAATAGGTGCTGAGTGGACCAAAGAGAAGTGCAGAATAGGTGCCTATATCCCCTCAAAGGGGTCTTTCTTTCATGCCGCAGAACAGTATTTAATTCCCAAACCGGAGAGTCTTTTGACTGGTGGGAAGGTGCAGAAGAATCCTTTTATAAACTCTTAAACTATTCCTGAAAGGAGGATATTGACCAAACATTATGAAATAAGATAAATATTGATGTGGTGCCCTCGTTATAGGGCCTAAGTGTGTTGCCTGTGTTCACTACAAAGCGGGGGTCCATTTAAAAGCATAAATTGTGAGTGTGGCAGGGTCTCTTGTTGTTTTAAGTATCTTTTACAATCTTCCAGAATTTGTAAAACTATAAATTCTACGTTCTCATCCGACAAGCAGTAGGATGCACTGAATTAAGGAGGGGGGTGCACTATAGCCTTTTTTTCTCTGCTGACCTGCTCCACAAGTCTGGAATCCAATGTCGTCTGAGCCATGCCACCAATGTCATTAGTCATGGCTCTTTGTTCATCTTCACAGTAACTTGGGAAAGATGGAAATGGAGAAAGAAACGTCCCTTTCCAGATTAATGTGTTGGCCTGCCCCTCTGAACCCAGGCAAGGCCACCTGTTCATCAATCGTGGCCATTTATTGTTTATCAACGTAGGGCATTTATTGTTGCAGTTCATTGCAAATATATCCCATTCTGATTCTACCATCTTCCGAATACCATCGACAGGTGATATTCATTTTCCATTCGGTATGTCATTGATTGAAACCTACTGATCCGGTCTATAGGCACATATGTTTCTTGTTCCCCGGAAAATATTCTACAGATCTATCTGCCTTGTGCTGGGGTGCCCACCTCAGAGACGACGTGCCTCCCGAGAGAGGATCAAAGACCGAGTGCTATCCGGTTTCCTAAAATAATACATTGTAGTTGTACTCTCTGTTCAGATTAACACTTGTGCGTTCTGTACTTGCTGTAGAAATACTTCAGAAAGAGTTTTCCTGCCAGTAGCTCCAGGACATTTATGTGCATAACCATCTCATTTGGAAATCAGAGTCCAGTAACATGTTGTTCCTTTAAATGTCCCGACAATTCTGTGAATGATGCGTCTACCATGATAGATACTTGAAAAACAGATGGTATGAAGAAAGACGTGCAAATATTATTTCTTTTGCTCCTCAAATGTCCAGTTACTTGAAACTTGGTCGTTACACTGTGCTCGTGTTTGAATCCATTGTTTATTCCTTTCGTCCTGAGTTGGTCTCATGCTAAGACAGCACTATGGGAGCTGTAGAATGCAAGAGGGCATGCTGCCTAGAGAGTTTTTGTATTATCTTGCAGTCCTAGCATTTCAGGATAATGTAAATTATACTAAAGCCATCAGCTATTGCCCCCTTTCTCTTGATAAAAATATTCTTTCTTTGCAGATCACAATTCTTGCACCCCTGAATATTATCATATGGTCATCTTTGGTTGCATTGTGGATTTCTTCATCTTGACTGCAAGCCTTATTTGGCAACACATTCTTAGTGTTAATTGCACTGCTCACTGGGCTTGAAGAAACAGTTGTGCTTCTGTCAGCCAGTCGCCTGAAACCATGTATATTGTGCATCCTTTTTGGTGAATATAAGCTGCAACTAGTGCCATATGATTTGCGGAGCGTAGCGGGTTTGAGGCTGATTGAAAGGGCCTTGAATTGAAAATGCTGTTTGTGATGTTCGGGGGTGTGAAAGTATGTGTTTTCCAAGCCTATTGAAAATAGATATTCTTCTTTTTAAATGAGCGGGAAGATTTCCCGTAAGTTTGCATCTGGAATCCCCACTTTTTCATAAACATATTTAAGTCTACTATGTCTAGAATGAGTCTTCATTTCCTTTTCTTCAAAATGAGGAACAATCCTGAATAATTGATTTCGATTTTAGATGTTTTGGTATTTTTTATATTTTCCCTGCGAAGAAGCTGCAGTTGTATTTTGAATTCTTCTAGGTGCATGCGTTTTTATATTTTTGGGGTTGGATTCATGAGAGTTTTGTTGATTTAACTCCAGTGTATGTCCAAGCTGTACAAAGTCCACGATCCATTTGTCTGTTGATATGTACTGCCATGCTTTTTGGGAAAAATCAGATGCATCCCCCCCCCTATGGGCAAAATAGTCGGATGAAAACACGGGCAGGATAGTCGGATAGCCAATATGTTTGATTGTATCATGTTATTCAGTTCTTGCCCGATTGATTCCCTCTTTCTCGTCAAATCAATAGTCCTTGCCATCTGTTATTTACGTGCAGGGCAGTATTGGTAATATCCACAGCCATGTTTTGTAGTTAGGAAAATTACTGCCACATTGATAGTATCCTCGATACTGAGATTGTCCTCACTAACCGTATTGGTCTCTTGTGTCTTCTGGAATTATCCATCTGATTGTGCAGTGGCTGTCTTTGTGGCCTTGGGAGCCTCATTGACCTGTTTGCCAAAAATGTGCCATCTGAACGCACATTTAGCATTTTTGCTTGTATTTCGATCTGAAAAATGTACTTTTCAGCCATTCATATCATCACATTGCGTCAGCATTTCAAGTCTGTCTGGAGTGTACTAAGGCAGGTCGGAACACTTACCTTTAGTTCTAATCCAGGTTCTCGGCTGTTCGAGGAAATGGCAACCGTTTCCAGAAGCCACAATGTAAGCACACAATGGACATCTGGAAGGAAGGTGCCACTTCTCTGGAGAAAAAATCTAAATGAGTGGGAAACCTCCTTGCTGGATGATGTCCTCAAAAGACTGAAGAAAAAAAACAGAATCAGGAAACAAACAGTGGAATTCTTCTTGAATAAAGAGAGAGGAATGGCAAGCAGAGGGAGCTAAGAAACAATTGAAGGAACACAGTGTTGTTAGGAGGCACCCTCCAACCAGAACCAAGCCTTTATACTGCAAAACAACATGAAAATAAAATAAACATCACATGACCGGAACCATAATGGATTGTGGAAATCAGGAAGAAACAAAGGAAGAGAGAGCCATGATGGAAAAGAAGAGAGAACAAAAACCTTAACTGGACTAGCTGCAGAGGATCTTTAAAAGGCATCTGCAAAGTCTGTCGGGTGATTGCCATGTTGGAACTGGAGGGCGAGTAACAGAGGCAAGGAGCATGAGGAAAGGGAGCTCCAGGTCAGCAAGACCTACAGCCTGCTGCTACGGGCTTCTTCGAGCGGTTTATGATGCCTTGAGACCGCTGAACCACACAGGTTACCACAGGTGTGTGACATCCAGAAGCTGAGACGTAGTAGCTGCAACATTCTATAGTAGAGTCAATTAAGGCAGCCAATGCTTGTTATCCTTCTTTTAAAATAGCCAAAGCTTGGACCTTGTCTTAGTTTTGTAAGCTTTGCAGAAAAAAATATCTTGTTCCGTAGTTGCCTGTCATACCTTGGAACAGTCGCAGACGCACTAGCTACTTTAGCATATGATATTACAAGAGTATTTATGTCACACAATGCATATGCTTCTAGAGATCAAAATTCAACTGCATTGGGATTCTAGAGTGGACAAAACCCTTCATGAACTCTGTTTGACACATGGTTGTATTTTACCAGTCAGAAAAATCAGCCATCGCTACCAGTGAAGGGTGGGTGCCATTTTGTGTTTCTGAATCATACATTGAAGAAGTTCAGGCCCCTCACATACTTATTGGTTATTCCAAGACATTAAAGGAAGATTTGGCCCTTGAAAGACTTGTTCTTATTTCATACGTGATGGACAGAAAGGGGAAACTGTGTTATTTATGCATGCAAAACTCTCTTAAGATGCGGTTTTCGCTTTTATCTATGAACGTCTGAGCAAACAGTTTTTTGAAAGTCTTGATGGAGCGTATGCTGTTGCCCTCAGCCATTTTTCCTCCCTCCCTCCCTCACCCCCCCACCCATCCATATTAAAAATGTGTGAAAGTGTATTCTGAACCAGGGAAAAGGCAAAGTACCTTGGTGGTGATTCCACTATTTTTAGTCCTTGTTGTCCTGCCTTTACTCAGCCACCCATTCATACCCTTATTTTGGATATACAGTTCTATAACATTGTATGTTGGTGAACATATGCAGGAAATTGATGCAGCAGTTGGTATGTGGGAAATGGACTCGCATGCTGGATGCACATGCCTCAAAGGCTCTAATGGCTTAAAGCTGACCACATTTCCTTTAAAAAGTATTTCCCTAGACCTGGCTTGGCTGCACTGGCAGTTCCCAACTAGTTATGAACATGGAAGAGTATAAAGAGAACCAGATTTAACAATAAAGTGCTCCTCCCTACGTTAAATGAAAGGGTCCCCCACGAGGGTCGATGAAAGATCAGCAAAGGGTCATGGATTTAATTCTGTGCTGCTGAATTCTGAGGGAGGAAGAACACAGACGACAGATAGATGGAAAGTTCCGTTTTCATTCTGTTGCTTCTTGTTCTAGTTAATTTCCACTCCATTGTTTCAGAATGTTTTATTCGAAATATATTCCATTTGTACTTCTGGTTCTCTGTGAAACAGCTGCCAGAGCCAGATTGTATGACTGACTTGTTAATGAGTGTGACTTACTTTTAGATTCTATATTGGATGATAGGTTGGCAGGAAATCAAGGTTCACGTTTGCCATTAAGACTTCACTATGGCTAGACTTTAGTAAGCTGGCCGTTCTTTCCATTATGCTTGCTTGTTTTGTTCCATGAGGGTTTACTATTGCTATGATGACAGAGAAAGTTTAAAGGATTGGTAGGGCCAGTGCTTTATGTGCAGGATAATGGTAAACCTGAAATGGATAGCTGGTGACCTCAAGTGAAAGCCCCTGCAATTCATTTAGCCTACAAGCCAAAGTAATATGCTAGTAAGAGTTTGAGTATTGAGAGTAGACTGGTTTCTAGGGAGCACATCTCAACCTTTTAAGAGGTAATGTTTCCACTCTGCGCTAAATAAGAGGAACAAGAAGACCGAGTTCACTAATTCCTCTGTGTCATACTACAGCACTGTGAGATCAACATTTTGAAAAAAACTGACGAGAAATGGTAATATGAAGGTCAGAAATGTAAATTAGATTTGTTTGTATTGAGCCATGTATTATTCCAATTTGAATTTGTTCAATAGGTTTTATTATACCACCACGTGCTTGCAAAATTATTTCCTGCAAATACTGAGAACAGAGTAGATATGGCAGTTTGGGGGTGATTTTCAGTGAGTTTGGAGCTTCTGTTATATACCAGACCATTTATTCTAAGCTACATTCAGAATCTTAAACTTTTGGATTCTAACTACCACCATCCAACGGGCCAGGGGTTATTGTAATTGGCACTGTTTCAGCTCCGACTATAGTAGTTACCCAGCTCTGTGTAAAGGAAAATTCAAAAAGAGAGACGGAGGCTCGGGTTTGGAAAGGGAGGTCGGTCCACGCTTTAGGAGCAATGTAAGAGAATGTTTGTCCTCCAGATCTGCTTCTGTGTATGATGTGGGTGAGTAGGAGTCCTGCGGAGCAGAGGCGTCTGGATGGTTGGTGGAAAGAGATGTGCCCGTTTGGCTAGGTGGGGCCTGAATATTGGAGTGTCGTGTGTGTGTGTGTGTGTGTGTGAGAGGAGTTTGTATTGAGCTCATATGTGTATTGGAAGCCAGCATAGTTCCCTGAGGTGTGGTGTAATGGGAGTTCTGTGTGGGAGGTTGAGGATGAGACTAGCTACCGAGTTCTGGATGGTTTGTAGCCTTCTAGCGAGTTGCTTGGTGATCCTGGCATAGAGGGTGTTACCATAGTCCAAATTGTTGGTGACTAGGGTGTAAGAGACTGTTTTTCTTGTGTTGCCTGAGAGTCATTCGAAAATCTTCCTCCACATCTTCAGGGTGTGGTAGCAGGATGCATTGACAGCTTTGACTTGTGCAGTCATGTCCAGTTTGCGGTTGATGATTATTCAGAGATTCTTGGCATGGGTTCTGGTTCGAGTGCGGCCAGCCACCAGTTGGAGTTCCATGGTGAGGTGTTCTTGCCTGGATCACTACTACTGTCCTTTCCGTGTTGAGCTTGAATAAATCCATCTTTGACATTTGAGATTGCAGAAGTCCTTTACAGGTTTACATGCTGATTAACTGCCGATCCGCTTCCTGCCATGCGACTGATATTGCTGAAATCCTTCTTAATGAAAACATTGATATTGCTTTCCTTACCGAAACCTGGCTCAACCCCCACTCGACTCCTATCCTTGACCTGCTCATTCCTCCTGGCTAATCCATCATCAGAAAAGACAGAATAAAGCAAATTGGTGGAGGCCTTGCCCTAATTCATAAAAAGGAACTGAATCTCACTCACGTTCATCTACAGGACCCTTCTTCCTTTGAATACCTTTGTGTTGATCTTATTGCTACGGACTCCCCCACCATTCGGCTACATACTATCTATCACCCATCCGGTAATACCATCCCCTTCAGCACTGAGCTGTCTGATCTTATCACTCAATCCTTGCTCACTCACTCCAAGAATCTCTTTCTTGGCGACTTTAACATTCACTGGAATAATAACGATGATCCATCAGTCATCCTCCTTAAAGATATCATGGACATTACTGACCTGACTCAACTCTGCCAATCATCTACTCACTCTAAAGGCGCCACCCTTGATGCCATTATGACTATCAAGGATCTGGCCTCTCTCTCAAAGATTCTTCCGGTTGACTGGTCTGATCATCACCTTATCCTCTTCACTATGAACTGCTCTATTCCCCTCCCCACTCTTACTGACACTTTACCCTTGAAACTTACTCATAATCTTCACCTTATTCCCCCCGGTGAGTTGGAATCCTCTATCAAATCCCGCTTTCTCCTCCCCCCCCCCCCTTCGCACAGCACCAATGACCTAACTGAACATTATAATAATTCTATCCTTCAAGTGCTTGACCAAATTGCCCCAATCAAAATGAAACAGCAAAAAAAATTCCTCCCAAATCCTGGTTTAATTCTGACCTTAATAACGAAAGACGGGCCCTCAGACATTCGGAACGCTCTTGGAGGAATCATCCCTCCCCTGATAACCTGACACTCCTTAGACACGCCAGAGCCAATTACAAGAAACACATCTCCGCTGCAAAAGCTTCTTTCTTCTGCTCACAACTTGACCAGGCTAAACACCGGCCCAGAGAACTCTTTAGCATTATTAAAAAACAAACCTCCTTTGGCCCCCCTAAAATAACAGCCACTACTGAAAGATGTGAAGAAATCGCCAACTTCTTTTCGAACAAAGTCAACTCTATTGAATTATCCTTCTCTTCTCCACCTCTATCATCCCAATCTACCATCAGCCAACAACTCCCCCCTAACATTCATACCTCAACATGCCCATCTGCCCCTCCATGTCATGACCCCTCTATACCCCCACCAACTCTATTCCACTCTGACCCTATCGCTAAAGACACCTTAACCAAAAACAATGACTCCTGGACGGAATTTCAGCCAGTTTCTGAATCTACTGTCCTCAATATCATCTCTAAACTTAAACCATCTTCTCACACCAATGACCCCCTACCCGCCCAATTTGTCCAGGAACTTAAACACATCATTGCCCCCATCTGGACTAATATCATCAATTCCTCCCTTGCCACGGGTTGCGTGCCAGCATCCCTTCAACTTGGTCAAATCTCTCCCATCTTTAAAAACCCCACTGCTGATCCTAATGACCTGAACAACCTACGCCCTATCTCTAATCTTCCCTTCCTCTCCAGAGCCCTTGAAAAATGTGTACTTTTCCAGTTAGACAAACATATCACTTCCTTCAATCTCCTCGACGTTTTCCAGTCTGGTTTTAGAAAAGGTTGCAGCACAGAAACTGCCATGCTCAGTATCACTGATGACATTCATCGCTCTCTTGACAAAGGTGAATCCTCCCTCCTTATCCTCGTTGACCTCTCTGCAGCATTCGACACTGTCCACCATCCCACCCTTCTTAATACTCTTAAAGACCGCTTTGGGCTTGAGGGCATTGTTCACCAATGGTTCTCTTCCTATCTCCAAAACAGATCCCAGCAAAATAAACTTAGTCACTGCCTCTCCAAACCTCAACCTGTCTCACTTGGGGTCCCTCAAGGCTCTATCCTTTCTCCTACCCTATTTAATTAATTCATGGAACCACTCACCCTTAAACAGACTAATATTAGTTATCACCTCTATGCGGACGACACACAACTTTACTACAAGATTAAATCCCGCCATGACATCCATCTCCTCAATGATACCTTGAATAAAGTCCAAGCATGGTTCCATCTCAACCATCTCAAATTGAATCCCCAAAAAACTGAAGTCATTCTTTTCACCCCCAAAAACTGCTCTCTACCCATTCAAACCTGGATCAATGACATTAATGCACTCAACTGCTCCCTCTCCACTTCTAACTCGGTCAAATCCTTGGGCATCAGCATTGATAACAATCTTACTCTCATCCCACACATTAAAAATGCAGCGAATGGTGCTCTCTTCTCCCTTCTCCACCTTAAAAAAATAAAACCTTTCATTCCTGCAGACGATTTCAAAATTGTTGTCCAATCTCTTGTACTTTCCAGACTTGATTATGGTAACGCCACCCTTGCCGGCACCCCTAAAGTCCACCTTACCCCGATCAAATCTGTCCTCAACCTGGCTGCTAGACTCATCTCTGATTGTAAACGTTTCGATCACATCTCTCCTATCCTCAAAAACCTTAACTGGCTCCCAATTGAAGGTAGATCCACCTTCAAGTTGGCATGTATTACTCACAAAGCCCTTCACCAGAACACCCCCTCTTACCTCTCTAACAAACTACAAAAAGCTGGGTGCTCTAGGTCCTTGAGAAGCACCAATGCACTCGTCCTCATCCCCCCGAGACTCAATTGTACAAAGACACAATCACGTGCATTCTCTGGTAATGCCCCTACGATTTGGAACTCGCTCCCCAAAGATCTTCGCTGCAACCCCTCCTACCCTCTCTTCAAAAAAAGACTCAAGGTGCTTCTTCTAAATAAATATTGGGGCACCTAATAGTCCCTATTCTGATTCAGTCCTCATTTCATTCTCCTCTACCCAACCCGTCTCTCTTATTTTCATACTACCTCCCCTCCTTTTCACACTACCCTTTTCTCTCCTATATTTCTATCCACCCTCATCCCCCCTACCTACCCCTTATTTACTCCGTTCCTCAATCTCCTCTTTTAACTGATATGTTTGTTCACATGCCAATTTATATTCACTCTGTAACTGTGTTCTATTTTGTTCTAGATGTTTTTGTTCTTATGTTTATTATGTGTACTAGATATGTATTCTTTTTATCTCTCTGTAAAGCGCTCTGATACTCCTGGGTCCAGTAGCGCTATATAAAACCTTTTAAATAAATAAATAAAGATACAGGGAACAAGGGAACAAGGGAACCCAAAAGTAGCAATTGGTCTGGGACCTTTGGGGGTATAATGTTTCAAAAGACAATGGTCCCAAACATTAACAAGAATAAGACAATTCGAATGAATATAGACAAAATTGAAATCTATATTTTGCTGTCCAGCCGGTCAGATTTTAATAGTATAAATGGTTATATATATATCCAAGTTGTAAAGCATTTACCAAGTGGGACACAGCCTGTGTCCAGCTATCACATATGTAAAAACATATGACATACATATAAGGCAAAAGAAAGGGAAGTCTGTGAATACTTCAAAATTGTAACAGACGATAGTAAAAATACACTTTTCGTGATCTTTTCAATACAATATATAAGTCATCAAGTGTATGTTGTCGACGACGTTTCGATCCCTGTTTAGTATGGGATCATCATCAGGACTTATAAATGCATGCCTCGATGTAAAGCGAAAGGACAGAGTCGTCAATTAAAAATAACTGGATCAGGAGACTATTTCATTTAAGGACCGCTTGAAAGTTCCGCGGATGAGGAACAGGTCCCAAAATCCGGTCTGTTGCCGGTCGGGATAATTGATGATACCAGCAAAATAAACAGGCGTCCACCTCGATGGGGGTCTGTAAAGTCGGACGTATTGACTCGTCCGACTTTACAGACCCCCATCGAGGTGGACGCCTGTTTATTTTGCCGGTATCACCAGTTATCCCGACCGGCAACAGACCGGATTTTGGGACCTGTTCCTCATCCGCGGAACTTTCAAGCGGTCCTTAAATGAAATAGTCTCCTGATCCAGTTATTTTTAATTGACGACTCTGTCCTTTCGCTTTACATCGAGGCATGCATTTATAAGTCCTGATGATGATCCCATACTAAACAGGGATCGAAACGTCGTCGACAACATACACTTGATGACTTATATATTGTATTGAAAAGATCACGAAAAGTGTATTTTTACTATCGTCTGTTACAATTTTGAAGTATTCACAGACTTCCCTTTCTTTTGCCTTATATGTATGTCATATGTTTTTACATATGTGATAGCTGGACACAGGCTGTGTCCCACTTGGTAAATGCTTTACAACTTGGATATATATATAACCATTTATACTATTAAAATCTGTCCGGCTGGACAGCAAAATATAGATTTCAATTTTGGTCTATATTCATTCGAATTGTCTTATTCTTGTTAATGTTTGGGACCACTGTCTTTTGAAACGAAGTCCTTTACAGAGCCTACAAGAAAATCTGAACCTTCTTTGTTGTAGAAGGAAATCGAGTTGGTTCTGGAGAATGAAAAAAAGGATAGAGTTTGACTCGAGGCAATATATTGTTCCTCAAGACAACCACAGGGTAGCAGGAGGATTGTGGATCTCTATTACCTGAATCACTTTCTCTTAGGGGAGACCGTTCGCATTATAACTCTAGTTCAGATATTAAAGGCCAAGTAGTTTGGAGACTGGATGAAATCTGTGGATGACCAAAATTCATACTTTCATATAGCTGTGAAGGAAGAGCACTGTTTCGGCCAGAGGATTATTGATGGAAGATCAACAGTCTTTTCTTATGGATAGCATTTGGCCTGAGCTCTCTGTTCTTGGAGTGTTTCATGAAAGTTCTCAGTGGTGGGGGGCTATCTTCACCCTCACAAGAGCTATATTTACACATATCTTGATGACTGGCTGGTCAAAGCTGAATATTCTACTACTTCCTCATCAAATGCAACACTGTCTCCAGTCTGGGATTTCTGTTAACCAAAAGAAGTCTCATCTAATCCCACCTTTGAGTCATCAGTCCAAAGGAGTTTGCTAAACCCCTTAATATGGCAAGTGTTCCCGGCTGTGCCCAGGGTTAAATCTTAAAACTCACAATGAAAAGAAATTCTAGTTGGCCTGTGAATTTGGTTTAGTAGTCACGGAATACAAATCACGATCAGATTTATCTAAATATGGCTTTGAAGTCCATGCCAAGGACTTGGATTTACGGCAAACATCTGCACATCGAAAACCTGGAGTTCAAGTCTGTCTCAGCCCAACTCAAATCCTTCCTTGGTCTCCCTTTCGGGGGGAACAAAACAGGAGGGCACACTGTATATGTTTTTCTACATTACTAAAACTATAAGATTTGAATGGATTAAAAAAAGTCAGATATTGCAATACTGCACATTATTGAATTGACTCTTGATGTATATGGCTAACTATATATTGGCTGTGCCAAACCTGGGCATGTTTGGCATCAAACATTTTGGAATCATACCTCCAACACCGGTGTTGGAGGTAGGATTCCATGCACTGGTGAGCTCCTTCAGGAGGCCCCCAGTTCTCACGGTAACAGCCTTCCAGGGTCTGCCAGCAAGCTAGTGCCGCTGCTGACCCCAGACACGATTCTGCCCTCCTGCTGCTGAGTTGAGCTCAAGCAGGGGAAGGTAAAACAATAGGTTTCCTGTCAGAGGGAGGTGTCACCACCTCCCAGACAGGACTTAGTGTCTAGGGCTAGGGTGGGGGCGCTTGCCAGCGCCACTAGACTGCTTTGAAGGGCACATCTGGTACCCTCCTTGCATACTCCAGCTTGAGTCAGTTCAGAGAGCCCCTGGCTTCTGCTCTGGCACGGAACTGGAAAAAGGACATGGGAGTATCTTCCCCTCTGTCCAGCCCCTCCTCTAGGAGGGACCCTTGAATCATTCCAACCCTTTCCCGAGGGTACTTAAGGGCTTACCTGTGGGTTGCTCTACAGATTCCTCGTGGTACAAGATTCAAAACCGAATTCACTTCAACTTTGACTGTCTGGGCACCTGTACTTCGCCTGGAACGAGACTGCACCAAGGAAGACTCCTGCTGATCCTGGTCTCCGGTTCTGCAAGTCTTCTTCATCGTCTGTGCCTGTGCTTCTTCCAGGTTCCTCTCCAGGCCTGTGGGCATTAAGGACACCTGAAGTAATTTCCTGCGTCGAATTGCTGTTGCCAAGGCTTTTTGGCTCTGTACTCCAGAGATCATCGGACTACAAGAAGCTCCAGCATCTCTTCCTGCCAAAATCTTTGTCCTCACTGCATTGTCTGCACCATGGGCGTGCATCTTTGGTGAGCTGCTTGAGGTCCTCTTGTGACTCCTGTGCCTTCGGCCTGTGGGTTCTCTTGAAGGTTTTCTTTGGCTTCAGTGGGCTCCCCTGCTTTTTCGGGCCTGCTGTTACTTTTTTGCAATTGGTGAGAACCATTGGACCTTGCTGGTCCCAACGTTGCACCTTTTTCATTTACCACATCTGTTGCTGCTGCAAAGGCTTGTTGGTGCTCCCGCCGGACACCGACCCCCTGGTTCTCGACTTCCGACGTGGGACAGCTCGTGAACTGCTCCTGGTCTTCCACAGCATTGCCTGGTCCTCACAGCTGCAGCTACAAGGTCACCGTCATCACCCATGAATCTTCCGTCATCAGTGGTTATTGCTCTTCCGTGTCTCCTGGTCACCTCCGAGTGGCATGTACTCTGTCCCCTCTGCTTGCAGGTTCTTCTCTTCAAGAATCCACCCTTGGATTCCATCGGACTCTTTCACCTTCACATGCAGCATTTTTCCTGTAGTCCTCCATTGTGGTCTACAGCAGTTTCCGACGTCACTTTGCACCTATGCACCTGGTGTAGGTATCCTGGTTCCTGGGGTATCCACGGGTGGGGTGACTCACTGGGTTTGTTCAGGGTTCACTGGGAAGTGACCTTCTTGAAAACTCCAACTGCGACTTCCCCGTTGACTTGCATTGAGTAATGCGGCTGTGTTTCCACTCTGCACACAGCCTCCGTGGGGTTCCTGGGTACTTAACTTGGGTGGTTCCTTGTTTTCCCAGCTCTTCTGAGTCTCCTGGTCCAAGTCTCGACTTTGGTCGTAGTTCGCATTAAACTTCTTTAGTATATCTTTAGGTCTCCCCCTGTAGACCTCTGTGTATTCGCGCTTACTTACCTGTTTACAATTGAAGTATTGTGTTGATATCTCCGGGTAGAAGATATACCAATGTGTTAGTGAGTGTGTATAATAATAGACCTATTTTTATAACTACACAGTGTGGCTCTTTTTCTTTTAACCTTCACTATATGATTAGATCTGCTAAAACAAGTTGCATAACACTCCTCCTGGACTAAGCCTGAAGGCTGCTCTCCCCAGCTACCATTTAGAGAGCATTCTATGGTTGTCTACCACCACTAATATCACCAGAAGGGTTTTCTAGATTAGTGCAAGGTGCTTCTCTTAAATAAGTGTGCACCATATACTAAGCTAGCCTCCTACATTGATAGCAGTGGTGGGATTTAAGCCTGCACTGTTTTACCAGCAGATAAAAAACCATCACTAGCATTAGGTATATATAAATTATTTCTGTAAGTAGTAAGTTCTACTTAACTTTCAGATTGGTTGTTAAGGGCCTAGCACAACTCTTTCTCCAATTTTTGGAAGTTTAGTTTAGTGTAACACCACACTACACCTAGTCACTATGTCTTTAATTGTGGATGCCAGTGGGTCCCAACCCTCTAGATAAAGTGGTCCTAAGTTCCAGGAAAAAAGACTGGTAGCAATCCTAATACCAAGCAACTCTTAGAGCTGCTTCTGCAGGATGACCTCCAGAATTCTGATAGGTCAGAAGGGCCGGACAAAGTGGGTGGTGATGCTCCAGAAGATGGGGCAGGCGGGGTTCCCTCTAGTGACCTTAATTCTGAGCATGACCAGGAGGAGTCTGATGACTTCACACTGGTGAACTCTGATCCCCCAGGGAATAGTGCAGATGGTACAGAGGGAGTTCCTGGAGCCGTGCTTTCCAAACCTTTCATGTTGATGAGACACTTTATAGACTTGCATCATTCGCAACACGGTAATTCAGTTTGACTAGCAAACACAGGTTAAACTAACCGCATATAAGAGATACCGACAAATACATTTATGTCATAGAAATTGTAAATAACGAAATGTATAGGGACACAACATATCTCACGAAAACACTTCATTGATATTTTTAAAAATATATGATTTGTAAGATATTAACACATACATTTCTAAAACATATTGTCCTTTTAGGAGTAACGATATGTAAATATGTGTAAGAATGACAAAATTTGACTAAAAGCAACATTTACCATTTTAATGAGATGTATGCGGGTGATGGGATGAACACAGCTGGTCAATATTTGGTGGAATATTCGATAAAGACACTCATTTCATCATCAAGCATTTTCAAGCTTCCACGTTTCAGTGTCTTTAGGTTTGTCATCGTTGAAAAGAATACTTCACAAATATATGTAGTAGAAAACTGCAGAAGAATGTCTAACACATTTTTGTCTATGTTTGGATGCCTTTTGAAATACGAATCCAGAAGCTGTATAAGTCACTCTCTTCATGCATCATTAACAGACTTTGATCATTTTTTATTTTAACTAATTCTTCTTCAATAAGTGAAAAGTTCCCAGTTGAAAGAAATTGATTTCTGAGCCAGTCATGGTCTTTGATTTCAACATTTGAGTAGTAATGATGAACTTTTTCTCCGAATAAATGTTAAATGGTCAAAAATCAGCAGGCTGCTATCCCATTTCAGTTCGCACTCAGTAGTTTTGGAAAATATTTAAAAATTGCCTTCTTTCACTTACCTTTTCCAGAGTGCTATTTTGTCTCTCAAAGCACACATTTTATCTACTGCTGTTGATATATTTTCTCTTTGCATACTGGTGTTAATTTTATTCAAATGTTCAAATATGTGAGCAAGATATGCCAATTTTATGCACCAAAGTTTGTTTTAAATTAATTGTTTTGAATTTGATTGCAGAATTCGTGTTGCTGATTTTCCTCAAAAAGTTTGAGCGTCATTTCCCGCAATTAGTATACACAACAAAGCACGCGACTTCTTGAGAGCCAACCAACGTCTCTGTGTAGTAGAAGCTTTGTAAACCATTCCCCCATTTGTTCAAAAATATGAGCAAATAATCTTGATTTAAGAAGTCTACTTTTAATGTAATTGACCATTTGAACCACTTTTCTTAATTTGTTTTCAATGGTTTGCACAACTAGTACTTCGTGATGTAAAAAGCAATGAGTAATTATCATATTTTAATTCTCTTTCTCCACTAAAGCTATAAATCCTTTTGTTAAGCCAACCATTGAGGGTGCACCATCGGTGCATATTCCGACACAATTTAACTTTTGCAAATGTATTTCCTTCATGAAGCAATCTAAAGTTTTAAATATATCCTCACCTCTAGTTGTCATTGGAAATTCTAGGCAACACAAGAATGGCTCAATAATTCTGTTGATTCGTCTACATGCAATGTAAAGATCGGGACTCGAAAAATCAAAACAATGTTACTAGACCTGCAGGTCTAGTGACTTAAATAACCTATTTGACCTAATTTTAATGCTCTTGACCCATAAACTGGTTTCAAATTATGTGATCTTGTGCATGTATTTTAATTCACTGAGGTGCCTTTGTCTTCTTTATCACATATGAGAGCACCTTCAAATAGACACGTTCAGCACGTCTGCTGTACAGAAAATGCTTTTGTTTGGTTTAATAGACTAAACATTAGCTCAATATAGAATGCAAATCTAGCCATATACAAAATACACTTGACTGCAGACTTGCCTCTTTGTTCATTACATGAATTGTCATCAGGGCTTGGCCAGGAATGTCTCTCACATCATGTTTAAAAACTATCACTTTTAATAAATACATAACTAAAGCATAAAGTAGCAGCCCACTGTTATTTGAAATCAGCAGATTTTCCATTGAAATGGCCACAGAATTTGTCACTGATATGTGGTTTTAAAACTATATAAGTGTACAATATTTGGAAATCAAGTTTCTGCAAATATTTGTCATTTGCACATCACCAAGTAAAGTATTATGATTTACTTTGCTCCTATTTAAATCTTTGTTTGCATCTCAATTCTGAATTACAAACAGAATTTCTTTCATAATTTCTGAACTACTTGTACTATTCATTTACAAGCTATTCAAATGTTGTTTTAGAGAAAAAAAAACTGACATTTTAATGCATTTTGTTTCACAATTATTGTCAAATAGCTCACTCAACAAAAAGCATTAACTGTTAAGAGAAATAAAAGTAAACCCAATTTTCTAGGAACACATGAGCAACAATTAGTAAAAAGACTAACTAATATTTGACCTCTGTCCTTGAGCACTTGGCAAATGTGTCAAGATAAAACAAGATTTAAAGGTGTTTTAATTTCTCATTCACTTTCTGAAGGAGCAGAACACCTGTTTCTTCCAGCTTCAGTTTACTCACCAGCAGGGTTGAGTAAGTGCTAAAAATAGCTCGACCTGCTAAAATTTCACTGAGGGCGAGTGGATTTTTCGAGGCCTGAAGATCATATTATCTTCTTGAAAAATATCCTTCATTTGCAGATTATTCTTATTGTTAATACATCTTCTAATTGTGTTATCTGCCTAAGGGATTTTATTAACTTCTATCTCAAATTCTGGCCCAAACATTGTTTGAGTAATAGCACAGCAAGATTCCTTTATGGTGGTTTCGGCAATAGTTTCCTTGTTTTTGGCAATTATTTGAGCAACCAAGTAACTTGCCTTTTGAGTTTTCTCTGATGTCTTCATTCTCTTTGTGAATTATGCAGACTGTTTCTTTATGGATTTTCAAAGCTCAATAAAGTATGCTATTGGTTTTTCTGACAAATGGCTGTTTTTTTTAGGTAAAATGTTATTTTAATTTATTTGGTACCATACTTTCATTTGCAAATATATCCCCACAAACTGAACACTAGGGACAAGGATTGTTTTCATTACCAGAAAATGTGAACCCCAGTGTTATATGAGCTGTATTAAATAAACGACGATCGGAGATTTTTCCTTTACACTTATTACGTACTGAGACAGACCGTTCAGTTGATTCTTGCGTACTTTCCTCAATAGCTGCAAAATTGTGTTAATCGCAAATGTCCTCTTCACAAGCTTTTCGCTTCTTAATTATAAACTTATACAAGTTGTGTTTTTGTTTGCCTTATCTTGCCCTTGAATAGTGACAAGATTTCTGGATTGTCCCACAGAAAATCCTGAACTTCAAATGTGTCTCCTTTAGACTTTCATGAAATAGATTAAACCAGTTCTGGGTTAAACTATAAGTAGATTGTTCTTATTTTGTACTGTTGGTTACCATTTTATTTTCAAAGATTTCCTATGAGTTTTTTAAAGATATTTTTATTGTGATTTGTACACAAACTTATAAATTTATAATTATGATTGACCAAGACTGGATGCACTGTTCCTTGGCTCAACTGATGTTATTTGTACAAAGGGCTCATTGATTGACATTTCATTGGTAACAAAATCTAAGGAATTTGTGTTTTATTTTGAAATGCTTCTGGCGTTTTTCCTAGGACTAATTCTGTGGGTCCCTTTGTTGACCGTTTCAGTTCATGGTAGAATTATAGATAATCAGAGTGGCTGTCACCACACTCCATACTGTGGTAAGGGTGTTAAGACATTTGAATGCTGCCTTTGGTCACCACCTCTGCCAGATACTTCCATGGGTCTGTGGGGGGTTGCAGCAGCGAGCAGCAGCGATGCTAATGGTGCTGCCGGCCTCCCCCTGCCTGTACCATAAGCAAACCTAAAACTTTACAGCCAAAGTCAAGGTCCAAGTCCAAATTTCACAGTTCAAATTTGATTAGCAATGCCATTTTGATTAATTGGTTCTTATCTCTGTCGAGTGCTGTTTCTGGTGCCTATAACTCTGATATGATTATCTCAAGTAGCTGAAGTCTTTGGGACTGCCGTTTTGTGGCTGCTGTCTCTCGTGTCTCTGTGTGACTGATGGCTGCTACCTATTGTGCTATTGTCTCTGGTGCCTGTATCTGATGTGTGGCTGTTACTGTGGCTAAAGTGTCTAGTGCTGCTGCATCCGCTTCTTGCAGCCTGTGGCGCTGCTGTGTCCAACGTGGCTGTTTCTGAGGCTGCCGTGTCTGATCCTGGGACTCCGGGGGCGGCGCAGCAAGCGTTGCACTACGGGAGTGGCCAGCTTGAGACTCCGCAGTCTTTAGTCACCGCCTCTGTTGCTTCAGCGGGCCTGCAGGAGAATGGCAGCGCGATGATCCGATAAGGTACGCCACCACAGAAGACTACTCCTCTTCCGCCTTTCCGCAGGAAGCATCAGTGAGCGCCGGATAGTGACCCCCAATCTTCTGGCGATGATAATGGGGCTGCCGGCCTGCTGTTGTCGGTAAGCTGAACGGGACTGCGGAGGGCAGCGCAGCTAGCGTTGCACTGCAGGAGCGGCCAGTTTGAGACGCTGTAGCCTTTACTCTCTGCCGCAGCTGCTTCAGCGGGCCTCCCGGAGAACAGCAGCGCAATACTCCTCCCCTTGCGCAGGAACAGGTACTGCGTCAGTAACATGCACAGTACCGTCCTGCATGATGCATAGACCAAGACTCGCACAACAGACCCACACATGGCAGCCGACACAGTAACTTGCAACAACACACAGTTTGTAAAGCACTGCCCTAGAGGTAAGTCCCCCTTTATTCTTCCTAGGAAGGTGCAAAGAGTACAGAGTAGGTCTAGATCCTCCTCTGTCCATTCCAATACCTCAGACACATCCATAGAGACCTCCACTTTTTAGCAAAAGGGAGGACTCCTTAAAGAGGGAGTACCACCTACTCAAACTTGAGAGAGCCCAGCTTAAGCAAGAGCAGTTGACCCTTGATAAAGAGACCCTGGAAGTCCAGAGGGCTAAGAAAGATTTGGGACTAGCGTCCCATGGTAGCAGCACTAGTGTACCTAGAGTCAGGGAAACTTCATTTGATACTAGGAACCTGAGCAGGATAGTCCCTCCTTACCAGGAGGGGGTGCTATTCATAAACAGATCACTGCTTTGGAGAGGGCCTATAAAGGTTAGAAGGTCCCCCAAGGGCAGTGGTCCCCCTGTGGCTCTCCTTTGCTAAAAAAGGTAGAGACAAACTTCTTTGACAGAGAGTAAGATGCAGACAATTATCCAGCCTTGAAGAGTGCCATTATAGATGGGGTTGGCTTAACCACTGAGCAATACAGGGGTAAGTTTAGGTACACACAGAAGGCACACACCAATGACTTTTGGTTGATCTTTTAGACTATGCCAGTAAAGGCTCTGGAAGGTTGGCTTCATAGAAGCAAGGTGCATGCCTGAGGGATTGTATAATTTGTTGATGAGGGAGCACATCCTTAATGTTTGTCAAAATCAGCAACTGCACCAGTACCTAGTGGACTCTGATCTGACCTCTCCCCAAGAGTTGGGAAAGAAGGCAGACAAATGGGTCTGAACCTGGTTGAAGTAGAAACCTCATTGTGGTGGTGACCAGAAGAAGCAAGATTCTTCTAAAACCCAAGAGAACGGTGGGGGAGAAAGGTAAAGACAAAAAAGGAGTCTTTACAAGGTCCAGAAAAACCTGCCTCTGGGGGTGTGTCCCAATACTCCACTTCCTCTGGCAAGACACCTTGGCGTTATCTCTGTAATGAGAAAAGACCATAGACCAAGAGATGCCAATTGTCGTAAGGCTAACTCTAAAGAAGGTACTAACACTGCCCCTTAGGCAACTAACCCCACTAGTGCCAGTACAAGTGGTAGTACAGCCCCCAATAGGTTAGTACGGTTAACCTTTGACTCTGAGGTGGGATATGGTCTAGTCAGAATGCCCACTCAGGCTGTCCTTGTCTGTGACAGTGGCATGGACCTTGCCACTTTATTTGTAAGTCCCACTAGCTTGGGCAAGTACAGACAACAACCTTTGATCAATGGTCAAGAAGCTGTAGCTTACAGGGACACAGGGGCCAGTGTCACAATGGAGACCGTGAAACGTGTGTCTCCTGAACAGATCATACTTGGTCAACTTTACCAAGTGACCAAAACAAGCAATGTCAGGACTGATCATTCTTTGGCAGTTACGAATCTCAGCTGGGGAGGGGTAACTGGCCCTAAAGAGTTGTGGTTTCCCCAAGCATACATGTGGACTGTCTGTTGGGCAATGAATTAAAAACTTCAGCCTGGTCTGAAGTGGAGTTCAGGACACATGCAGACATTATGGGAGTCTCTGCCAGTGCATTTGCTGTCACCAGGGCTCAGGCCAAACAGCTAGGCACTGAGGGAGCACTGGATGCTGGAACATGGACCAGCTGGCTCCTAAGAGAAGGTGCAGGAAGGGTAAGGACTTAACTTCCTCCCAAACTCCCAGTGAAAGTCAGTCTCCTGAGGAAGATGACCTCAGTGCCTGTGAAGGAACTGGCCCAGAGGAACTGGGGTCTGACCAGGCGGAGTTCTTGGGGGCAGGGGGCCCTTCCAGGGCAGACTTGAGTTTGGAACAGAAACCCTGCCTCTCACTTGAACAGCCCAGACAGCAAGCTGCTGCTGGGGAGGCAGGAAGTGTCGTTGGGTCCCATAGGATCTATTGGGAAGATGGGCTTCTGTTCTCTGAGTGTAGAGACCCTAAACCTGGTGCCACCATGAGGCTGGTAATACCTCAGATGTTATGGGGTTATCTTCTATCCCTAGCATATGAAACCTCCCTTGCAGGACATTGTGGGCAAAGCAAGACTTGTGAAAGGCCTGTCCCTCACTTTCACTGGACCCGCATGTCTGAAGATATCAAGGCATTTATTGCTCCTGTGTCACTTGCCAAGCCAGTGGTAAGTCAGGTGGCACTAAAAAGGCCCCCTTAACGCCACTTCCAGTGGTTGGGGTTCCCTTTGAGAGGCTAGGGAAAGACATTGTTAGTCCCTTGAACCCTCCAACAGCATCTTGACACAGTTACATCCTAGTGTATGCACCATGCCACTAGGTATCCAGAGGCTATTCCACTTAGGACCTCTACAGCTCATGTAGTGGCTAGGGCCCTTCTGTGAGTCTTTTCCAGAGTGGTGTTCCTAAGGAGGTCTGCTCAGAGGTACACACATTATCTAGTTATATAACTGCTGTGTGAGAAGAGAGTGGTGTAAACTACAAGTTTACCAGACCCTATCATCCACAGTGCAATGGACTTGTTGAAATATTCAACAAGCCCCTAAAAGGTATGATCATGGGACTCCCAGAAAAGCTCTGGGGAAAATGGGATGTCTTACTACCCTGCCTTCTCTTTGCCTACAGAGAGCTTCCTCAGAAGGTGTCTGCTACAGCCCAAGTGGATTTCAGTTTGGACATCCAGTTAGAGACCCATTATGTCTGGTTAAGGAGGGCTGGGAGCAGCCTTTCAAACCTCCTAAAGAAGATATTGTGGACTATGTCCTTGGCCTGCATTCACGTATGACTGAGTACATGAAGAAGGCCAGCAAAAACCTTGAGGCAAGCCAGGAACTTCAGAAAGCTTGGCATGACCAAAAGGCTGTACTGACCGCTTACCAGTGTGCCCCTCTCTATGCTCTCCTCTCTCAGGACCTAGTTGGCGGATCAGTGGATGGAGTAACCTTGATAGGTCAGCCTCACTGACCAGCAGCAAGCTGATTGTGGATAAGTCCTCAATCAGTCCATCCATTTGTTTTCTCTCACTCCCGGTCAAACCACCTGGTATTCACATGGAGTAGACACAGGTGATAGTCTGACTGTGAAGATTAAAATCTACAGACAGCCTGACCATGTCAGAGACTGCTTCAAGACTGAGGTTCAAAAGATGCTAGAGTTTGGAGTCATTGAGCCTTCAGGTAGCCCTTGGGCTAAAACCTCACACCCAAGATGGTAAGAGAGCTGAGGTTTTGTGGAGACTACAGAGGCCTCAATGCGGTCACTAGGACTGATGCACGTCCAATTCCCCGGGCAGATGAGCTAATTGATACTCTGGCTCAGCCAAATTCTTACTACATTTGACCTGACTGCTGTCTACTGGCAAATGAGACTCTCTGAGGATGCCAAGCCAAAAATAGCATTTTTAACCCCTAGTGGGCATTATCAATTTATTGTAATGCCTTTTGACTTGAAGAATGCCCCAGCCACATTTCAGAGGTTGGCGAACAAAGTTCTCACAGGTCTGGAAGCCTATAGTGCAGCATATCTAGATGATATTGCTGTCTTTAGCTCCACCTGGGAGGATCACCCGGTCCGCCTCAGGAATGTCCTGAAGGCCCTGCCAAAGGCAGGCCTAACTATTAAGGCCACAAAGTGATGGCTAGGGCAGAGCAAGGTTGTGTACTTGGGTCACCTGGTAGGTGGAGGCCAATTTCACCCGTTGGAGAGCAAAATCCAGACCATAATGGACTGGGTTGCTCTCACTACCCAGACTCGGGTCGGTTCTTTCTTGGGCCTTACAGGTTACTACAGGAGGTTTTTTTAAGGGATATGGGTCCCCTTAATGATCTAACTTCCAAAAGGATGCCTAAGAAAGTTCAGTGGACAGTTAGCTGACAGAAGGCATTTTATGACCTAAAGCAGGCCATGTGCTCTGCACCCATTCAGCAAAGTCCTGATTACTCCCAACACATTCATTGTCTAGGCAGGTGCCTCTGAGATAGAGGTAGGAGCTGTTCTATCACAACTTAATGCAGAGGGCCAGGACCAACCAGTAGCTTTTATAAGCAGAAGGTTGACCCCCCCCCCCCCCGGATAAATGTTGGTCAGCTATTGAAAGGGAAGCCTTTGCTGTGGTCTTGGCCTTGAAGAAGTTGAGGCCATACCTGCTTGATACTCACCTCATTTTTCAGACAGGCCTTAAGCCCCTCTTATGGCTTAAACAGATGAGGGGTGAAAATCCCAAACTGTTGAGGTGTTCCACTTCCCTACAGGGAATGCACTGTTCTGTGGAACATAGACCTGGGAGTAACCATGCAAACGCATATGGACTCTCCAGATATTTCCACGTAGAACATGAAGACTCAACTGGGCAAGGTTAGTCTCATGTCCTTTCGTATGGGGGCTGGGTTGTTTAGGAAAGTAGGATCTACTTTCATGGTTACCCCCACTTTTAGCTTGTGGTATTCTGTTTTATGACTAGTCTGACTGGGATCCTGCTAATTAGGACCCCAGTCACTGTGCTTTCCCACAACATTTGACAGTGGTAAGTACTTTGGCACCTTCCCAATTGGCTAATGGTGTACCCATGTAAGTCCATAGTATATTGTACTAAAGTACCCAGGTCATAGGTACACCAGGGGTCTCCCATGGCCTGCAGCATGTATTATGCCACCCATGAGAGACCGCTCAAATTGTGACTACAGGCCTGCCATTGTAACCTGTGTAAGTTGGTGCTAGCACCACTTACGACAGATGAAAGTTTCCTTATATCGGAGGTCACTGCACTTCAAACCTATAAGTCACTCCTAAGGCAGACCTTTCAATCCTGAAGGCAGGGTGCTAAGTTATAAGTGTGAGGGTGCCCTGCATGAGCAGGGCACCCCCTACAAACCCCGGAGTCGATTCTCCAGGTTTTGTAAGTGCGGTCAGCCATTTTGATGCATTTAGTGACCATCCAGCATTACGCAAGGGCTAACTATCTATTGGCTGTGCCGAACTGGAGCATGTTTGGTATAAAACATGTTTGAATCCTACCTCATACCTGGAGGTATGATTTTATGCACTGGTAGTCTTCTTCGGCAGGCCGCTGGTACTCCTGGTAACAGCCTTCCAAGGTCGGCCAGCAAGCTAGTGCTGCTGCCAACCCCAGACACGATTCTGCCCTCCTGCTGCTGATCAGAGCTCGAGCAGGGGAAGGTAGAACAATATATTTTCGGTCACAGGGAGGTGTGACCACCTCCCAGACAGGACTTAGTGTATTGGGCTGGGGCGGGGGCCCTTGTCAGCGCCACCAGACTGCTTTGAAGGGCACATTTGATGCCCTCCTTGTATACTTTAGTTTAGCCAGTTCAGGGAGCCCTTGGCTCTCGCTCTGGCGTGAAACTGGACAAAGGACATGGTAGTATCCTCCCCTCTGTCCAGCTCCCCTCTGGGAGGGACCCTTGAATCGTTCTAACCCTTTCCCTAGGGTCCCTTTGGGCTTACCTGTGGGTGGCTCTTCAGATTCGTTGTGGGACAAGATTCAAACCCAAAACCACTTCAACTTCGATCGTGTGAGCACCTGGACTTTACTGGACTTCGTCTGGAACCGAGACTGCACCAAGGAAGACTCCTGCTGCTCCTGCAAGTTGTCTTCGTTATCTGTGCTTCTTCCAGGTTACTCTCCAGGCCTGTAGGCATCAAGGAAGCTCGAAGTAATCTCCCTTGGAGTGAAGGAGTCACTCCCCTGCATCTGCAGTCACCACTACAAAGCTCACCGGTCTGCTGCTCCTGACATCCTACGGACTTTGAAAGGCTCAGCAACACAGGAGGTGGTTCTACAACTCTCTCGAGGCCTGACCTGTCCTCTCAGCAAGTTTGAGGCCAGTATCCCTTGTGCGAACCACTGGAACAGAACCCCTGTACAACGTTTCAACTTGCCGTTGCCAAGGCTTGTTGGCTGTGTACTCCAGAGATCTTCGGGCTACATGAAGCTCCAGCATCTCTTCCTGCCAAGATCTTTGTCATCACTGCATTCTCTGCTCCCTGGGCCTGCGTCTTTGGTGAACTGCTCGAGGTCCTCTTGGGACTCCTGTGCCTTCGGTCTGTGGGTCCTCTTGAGGGTCCAATTTGGCTTTAGTGGTCCCCCAGCTTGCTCGTGGCCTTCTCTGACTCTACTGCAATTGGTGAGTCCCTTGGACCTTGCGGGTTCCAACATTGCAGCTTTTTCGTTTACCATCTCTGTTGCTGCTGCCAAGGCTTGTGGTTGCTCCCGCCCAGGGGCGTAGCTAGAGCTTTTGGCGCCCGGGGCTATCCCTCAGGTTGCCGCCCATGGCAGGTAGCCGGGGGGGGGGGGGGATTGGGGTGGGAGGGAGGGGGGCGGGGGGTGCTGCGGGGGAAAAAGGACACCGGGCACTTGAAAGAGGTGATGCAAAAATACATATAGTATTTTTTATAATATTCGCTGAAATTAATTCCTAGTTTGTGTTGGATCAGTACACAAAAAGAACAACCTAACTCCTGATTTCTATTTTTTTAATTAAATTTACAACATGAACAAAATTTATATTTACCATCCTGTCCTTCAAACAATCACTGAAAGTAGATTGGGGAGAGAGAAAGATCAGAGAGAGAGAAAGAGAGATCAGAACGAGAGAGCGAGCGGAGAGGGCAGAGGGAGAGATCGGAGAGGGGAAGAGAGATCAGAGAGGGGAGAGAGAGATCGGAGAGGGGAGGGAGAGATCGGAGAGGGGAGGGAGAGAGAGAGAGAGAGAGATCGGAGAGGGGGAGAGAGATCGGCGAGGGGAGAGAGATATCAGAGAGGGGGGAGAGCGAGAGAGAGATCGGAGAGGAGATAGAGAGATGAGAGAGAAAGATAGAGATGAGAGAGGAAGAGATCGGCGAGGGAAGAGAGAGAGATTGGAGAGAGAGAGAGAGAGAGAGAGAGAGAGGGAGAGAAAGAGAGAGGAAATGGCCAAGGAAAGAAAGAGACTATAAAGAGTCAGAAATGCATTTAAGTGAGAGAGCAAAAGGAGAAATTGGAGATCAAAGTGAAGGAGGGGTTTACAGTGACAGAGAGAGAAATTGGAGAACAAAGTGACAGAGAGCGTGAGAGAGAGAGACTAGGTTATAAAGAGGTACGTGGTAAAAAAGCTGAACAGGAGTAGACAAATGAGAAACAGGAAAGACGAGCCGTGGAAGATGAAAGAGCAGAGGAGAATGAGAAAATAAGTTACAAATGGACATCTAAGTAAGTGTGTCTATGTGTGTGTGTGTGGGCGATCTAGAGTGAGGAATACAGCAGAGGTGCGAGCGTGACAGACAAGCGAGAGGAGAAAGAGAAGGAGAAGAGAGGGAAACTATTACAACGAGGCAGGTGTGAGAGAGGTGTTAACCAGAAATACTTTTTTTTGGAGACAATGTAGATTTAAGAAGGGGATATATACGTCAGGATGAAGTATGGGAGAGTTGTGAGACAGCGCATCAATGATCAGGGTGAACAGTTAGGGTAGAGGGGAGGGAAGGAGACAGAAAGCAGGAGGAGTTTGCCATTTATCACCACACCACCTCTTTTCACCTCGCTATTTTGAGGGTGAGTGTCTGAAGTTGTAGCTCCACCTCTTCAGTGCATCTGCAGACACTAGGAGTAGGAGAAATAAAACACAAAGGGCACGTTTGATGAATGAATGAATGAATATGATGGGCTGTAGAATCATGCTCGTGCATGAATGCTGTGCCGAAGCACCCGCTCACGAGCGGGGCCATAACGAGGAGTGGGGAAGCAGCCCTGTGGCGCGTGTGATGCGTCACTGCTGCGTTTTCGGCGCGGGGGCTGGCCAAAAACTATGCCCAGGGCCGTCATTGGTAGCGCTTTCGCGCTACAAGATTGACGGCCCTGGGACCCACAACAAACGCGGTACATCGCGTACGTCAATTTACACGTACCTACACATCACATGTGCATTTGCTCCGGGCTAGTGGGGGGTGGTGGGTGTTCCGTGTACATGACATCCCTCACTATAGGCGGCGGCCGCGCAGCACTGGTGGCCTGTGGCGGCGGCCGCGGCCAGCTTTATAATTGCTCCCAAATAAATTATAAAGGCCGTCGTGGCCGCCACGGGCCACCAGTGTTGCGCAGCCGCCCCCCTCAAACCAGTGCCGCCTGGGGCGGACCGCCCCACCCGCAGCCCCCTAGCTACGCCGGACACCGACCCTCTGGCTCTCAACGTGGGACAGCTTGTGAACTGTCCTTGTCTTCCACAGCATCACCTGGTACTCACAGCTGCCTCAACAAGGTCACCAGGCTATCCAGGCTGATGAAGGCTGATAGCCAGAAACCGGTCCTTGGATGCTTGATTCCGGTCTGGGAAAGACATGGCTTGGTAGTTCGGACTGGACTGTTCCCATGAGGCACAGGGTCAGAGCTGATTTGCATATAGCCAGTGTCTAACCCAGGGTGGTGTGGAGTGCAAAAAAACGACGGATTTAGGCCCAGATCCTTGTACTGGGGTGAATGTATGACATTGTTCTACATTCTGTCCATCAACTGTGTTTTTTGCAATTTTCACCCCGAGTGGGCTGGGTATGCTCAGACGTGAGTCCCAGGCTCTCCACACCACTGGAGTCAAGCTATCCAGGCTGATGAAGGCTGATAGCCAGAAACCGGTCCTTGGATGCTTGATTCCGGTCTGGGAAAGACATGGCTTGGTAGTTCGGACTGGACTGTTCCCATGAGGCACAGGGTCAGAGCTGATTTGCATATAGCCAGTGTCTAACCCAGGGTGGTGTGGAGTGCAAAAAAACAATGGATTTAGGCCCAGATCCTTGTACTGGGGTGAATGTATGACATTGTTCTACATTCTGTCCATCAACTGTGTTTTTTTCAACAAGGTCACCATCATCACTACTGCATCTTCCGTCATCGGTGGTCATTGCTCTTCCATGCCTCCTGGCTACCTCCGAGTGCATAGACTCTATCCCCTCTGCTTGTAGGTTCTTTTCTTCAAGAATCCACCCTTGGATTCCACTGGACTCTCATCTTCTTCACCAGCAGCATCTTTCCTGAAATCCTCAATTGTGGTCTACTGTGGTTACTGACGTTACTGCGCACCTATGCACCCGGCTTCCCTGGTGTAGGCATCCCTGTTCCTGGGTTATCCACGGGTGGGGTGACTGTTCAACATTCTGTTTTCCACTGGGTTTCTTCAGGGTCCACAGGGAAGGGTCCTTCTTGAAAACTGCAACTGTGACTGCCCCATTGAATTGCATTGAGTATGCGGCTGTGTTTCCACTCTGCACACAGACTCAATGGGGTTCCTGGGTAGTTACCTTGGGTGGTTCCTTGTGTCCCCAGCTCTTCTAAGTCTCCTGGTCCAAGTCCCAACTTTGGTCACAGTTCGCATTCCACTTCTTTAGTATATGGTTTGGTCTGCCCCTGTAGACTACTGTGTATTTGTGCTTACTTACCTGTTTACAATTGAAGTATTGTGTTGATATCTCCGGGTAGGAGATATACCAATGTGTTAGTGAGAGTGTATAATAAATTGACCTATTTTTATAACTACACTCTGGGGTTCTTTTACGTTTAACCTACACTATATGATTAGTTCTGGTAAAACAAGCTGCTTAACACTCCTTCTGGACTAGGCCTGAAGGTGGCTGTTCACAGCTACCACTTAGAGAGCTTTCTATGGCTCTCTAAGACCACTAAAACCACCATAAGGGTTGCCTGAATTAGTGCAAGGTGCTTCTCTTAAATAAGTGTGTTCCATATACTAAGCCAGCCTCCTACAGATACCTTTTTCAGGCAATGCCATTTCCCGCCGTAAACTAGTTGGGAAAGAGTAAGAAAAGAGTACCCAAATTATTGCAAAGGTAATTTGTTCCTGATAATTTGGTCAGCCCTAATTGTGATACACATGCTTGTAATGCAAAATCTATTTAACTAGCTGGCGTTACTGTTGGCTAAGAGGAGAGTGGCCTGCCGATGGGGCAGAGGCAGGGCCCCTAAGTTCAAGACCTGGCTGAATGATCTGATACACTGCCAGGAACAATCGGCCCTGCGTGCCGAACTAATGCCTCTTACATCTAGGCCCAGGGACATATGGGCGCCATTGGTGGCTTATCTACAGGTGTGGCCTCGGGAGGGGGGACACATAGCGCGCCTGCATCTGCACCTCTGTGAGTATGCTTGTTGTATGTCGCCGCCTGAGAAGAGGGAATTTAGTGTCTTAGAGATGGATTGGTTTGTAGGGCCCCTCAAATGCATGGTTGCTGTCTCTGGCTGCGGCACCTTATGAACTGTTGGTTTGTTTTAATGGTTCCACTGCCTGTAATGTCACAAATCATATTGAATGCTGGAAAGTATTGTTGCGCGGCCGGCCCACTGTGGTTGTAGGCGACTTGCTGTGTTAATGCACTTATGTCTTCATCACTACCTGGTTTGTTTTACAACATGACAGTTTCGTGAAGCTGCCGGCCATTGACTGGTTGTAGGCGTAAAGCTGTGGATTAAGGTTACCTACCAATAAAGGTTTTTTGAAAACTTAAAAAAAAAAATCTATTTAACTAGATGTTGGATTTCTTAAGCGACTGCCTCCAACCATACCCTAGATGATGCCCATTCTCTACCTTCATCAAAATCATAACTACACTCCATTTTTACTTGATGTGTTTTTTTAGAGGACACTGTGTATTCTCTTGATACTCTTCAATTAATGAATTAAAATGGCTTTTTAGCTTGGTGCATTACCTCTAGTCAAGGTTCCTTTTTTTTTTTTTTTAAGAACACAGATATCAGGTTGAGTGATTGTGAGGAACCTACGTCTACTGGATAATGCATACTAGCCTTTATCCGCTCCTTGGTTTAAGTCTGATATAAGGACAGATTCAGCTGTGTGCTAGACCTTTAAAATCAACAAAAAAATAGTATAAAAAAGAAAGTAGTAACAATTAATAGGTATTGGGATCTGGCCTCTCTAGCTGTTGCTCAGTTTTGAATTGTCATTTACATTTTGGTCCAGCCTGTGAGACAGCCATTTGTTCGGAGTGCCAGTAACTGTGAGCGACAGCATTTCACTCCTTTACGTCTCAGTTTGCATCCGTAAGTAGCCATGTCCGAGGAAAGGAGTCCGTCTCTAGAATCTACCACAGCACACAACAAAAGGGCCATTCAGGGAATTTTGGCTATATTGTATAGTTAAAGTGGAGTCATTGGCAACAGCAGCATGCACCCTGCACATGGCGGATTAAGGCAGAAGCAAGTATGGTAGCTCATGCCTGATCTGCATCTGAGGCACTCTTCAGTGGCGATAGCTTCTCTGCCCGTAGGTGGAGGCACCGGACCGCTGCCCGCTGCTTTCCAAGGATTTGTGAATATTTTAACTGCAAATATATAGGAAGGAGCACCAATTTGTGCTACAGGTGTTGCAGTTCATATGTTTCTCTCTGTTCTTAGTAGGGACAAATTCGTCTGTGTGCCCTATAGGGATATTACTCAAAAAGGAATTGTGAATCACTTGTCCAGTCTTTGGAAATGATTCAGTGTTTCATCTTGACACAGATCAATATCATAGTGAGTGTTCTTTACGAACAGTTAATGAGTAATTGGCTGTCCTGGGGGTGTATTACTGACGTGTGAACATAGCTGGTTGGTCTAGTGTGTGTGTTGTGCTACTGCACCAAGGGATTGCCTGAGCCACGCTTGTGGGGAGAGCGGATGGTGACCAGTGTGACAGAATTAGTATGTTTGTATTTTTCCTGTGTATGTTTTCCATGATACTGTTGTACTTCCCAGCTGGGATCTGCTATAGACCGTCTCACACAACGGCAGTGGCAGCTGCCACTGAGACTCTTGACAGGAGGTTCTGCTTTACTTGTGTTCCCCTAACATAGCTGCACCACCCTCTTGTGTGTGCTCTGCAACTATGAGTATCAGAGTTCTATTGTAGGTAGCTTGAAGGATTAGTTGTGTATTACACAAACCAACTCTGAATATTAGTAATTTACTATACTCCAAAATCGGAGACTCAGTATTCTAGAACACTTGCTGATAACATGTTTCGGGTGTACCTGTCACTTTGTTGGTCTCTCTTACACACTAAGGTGGCCATCATGGCATCTCTCTCTTTCTCTTTCTACCTCCCTCTGACTCTTTCACAGCTTCTGAGCTCAGCCAATGCCTGTTTCCTAATTGTATTCAGACAGTACCCAAAGGTGCCACGCATTCTTTGACAAATTGCTATTATACAGAGGACTTCTAGTCCTTCTGATTAACTGCTGTATGTTTCATTGTAGATGGTGCCAACCCAGGTACAAGCAGCTGCTACTCAGACTCTTAGAATATCTGCATGGTTTAATTTGTCTGTTCATTGGTCTATTTTGTTGTTTCAGAATCTGGTCAACCGGATATCCCATTAGACCGGCAGTTTCTTGTCAGTGAGCTAAATGTAGTTGAAGACACAAATGGAAGATCCATGTAAGTAATTGAGTACCATTGTTCTACGTTGCATTTTGATATTTAAGATAAAGAATGTAATTGAGTTGTACTTGTTAAAATTGTATCAGTGCCTCCTGCCCTTTCTGCTACAGTGCTGGTTGTCACTGCCCAGGGTTGTAGCGAGGGTGTCATGGTCCCTAATGCAGGTAAGGAGATTGGAACACCCACGTCTGGGTCCATTTTTGGTGGTACAAGAAAATAATAATCAGTTGTACTACGGCCCTGGAATATTTAGTTCCCGATTCCACTGCACCTGCTACATCATTGACAGTTATGTCCTTGACACTGCCTACTCCAAACATTGATGTGAATTTTTGGTAACAATCTTTACCCTTGCAAATGTCAATGTTGTGATCAGTATTAGATGTATCAAAGGGCTGACAGTCACTCAGTTCACTCATGCAAGTGATTCAAATTATTTGCCCAAAGTGTGCCGTCATGAAATACATGTTTCACCATTTCACCCTACTGGAAACATATGCTTAAGTGGGCAGTTTTATTACGTAATGTGGGGTTCATGCTTATGCTGTTAACAATGATTTATCAAAATGCATGGCATGTCCCTTTAACCAACAGTAACATCATACGATTGAGCCACTGCCCCATTCGTAGTCTCTCAAAGTCTCCTATTTGTCACTTTGGAGCTAGAGGAAGGGTTATGTGATGAAACTACAGGAATTAACCAGGTTGTTTGAGACATGTTCATATTTTTAGCCACTCACTTCATGCCCACTGAAACCATGGGCATCAAAGGCATTGCCAGTGGTACTAAACTTGATTTCCTGTACTTACGCTGTTCTCTTTTGGGATTAAACACTTTTTATTGAGTAAACAGTCTCTATACACCAATATAGGTTGGTAGGCCGTAGAGAGATCAATATAACCCACATGACCACAATATGTGCTTTCTTCAAGTCTACCTGTTAAGTAGTTACTCTGACTTACCCATCCCAAAATGAGATGGAGGAGTTGGGGGAACTATGGATGGGAGGTCAGACAGGAAAAAGAACTCGTCACGCTATAGATTACACACAGTTTTATAAGCTTTGAGTCTCAGAGCACACCCTTCAGCCACAATTTTTAGAGCTATACCATCTTGCAAGTCCCAGAGTGACCTTCACTGCAGTCCAGTGAGATATCGCCCATTTTGTATCTAGCTACAGCTACTCAAACTCCTTTTTCTTTGCTCACAGAAAATTCCATGCTGGCTCAATCTGGGTAAAACGTGGCTTCTACTCAGTATAAGCACTTTCAGCTTGGCAAGGTGCCACAGAGATGCCTCCAAATCCAGTTTGAGTTGATGAACTGTAGTTTTTGCCTCCTGTTATGCGTAGACCAATTATGATCAGGAAAAATAAAAATGTGTGCATCCCAATTCAACTAATACAGATCCCTGGATAACTTGTTGCTGCTCGCTCCTCTCCTGGGGAGTCGGTACTTCTCCATTGCAACTTTAGGGCAATCATCTGAGGACAATACCTCTGAATTTAAAAACCTCTGGTTTCCTCACCCACCAAGTACTTCAGTACCCACAGAAGGTGGACATTGGCTTCAAATATCTAGTCTTCTAGACATTCGAGATGTAACTCCTCCAAACAGCCACTAGGACAGAATACTCTTTAAAATTCATCGTCTGCTTGTCATCTTCAGGTAGCGCATTCATAACATCACAAAATACATTAAACCAACCTAGACTTGTTTTCCATTCTCTTGTGTGCCTGTTGATCAATCAAGGCTATTGTATTTGGAGATTACGGTCTTCTAGATATTCATTATAGTTTGCTGCACATCTCTCAGTGGTGATGAAATCAGTGTCTCCTCTGGATGTACCTGCGTCTCCATTATCCATATCATTCATCCCCAGGTGACTGAGTATCTTTCACAAGTGTTTTTCAAGAGAAAAAACATCTTTGGTCTGTCTTGCTTTGACCTTTATTTTTATACGGAGATGTTGCAGAAAATCTTCTGACTCCAACAAAGACCTCCCTTTCTAGCGGTCACACAAGCCTTCGCTTGTCCTCAAGAGTTAGCAGTGATACAGCAATAGTTATCCACCAGTTGGCCAATCTTCTCTTTAGCATCATGTCTGACATTGTGCATTCTACCATACTACTGTTTTGTGGCTGGAGAGGATGTAATTCTTGACTAATGCTACTGTATTTAGCTCTGCCCACATTGAGGATAGATGCCGGTCATAGAAGAGAGTGATGGACTTTCTTGCGAGAAGCAGCTGACTCTCCCCCCCCTCCCTCCCTTTCAGACTAGAGGCCAAAAGATCCTGCAGCACAGCTTTAGGAGATTATGGTACCCTCTAAGCTTCCAACTGCAAAGACTTTTCTGTGGTAATTAGCAAACACAACAAGACACTTGTATGCAGGTAGCCAGATCTCTAGACAGCCCTTAACCATGTAGCCCAAGCCTCCTCCTCAGTCTGACAACTGCAACTAGCAGTTGCAGGTCATACAGTTTAGCAGCAGGATCTATTCTTGATCCTTTTCCAAACGTCAGAAGAGGCAAAAACCCAAATTCAAGAAGAATATTACCAAATTACACTCTCTTCCTCCCTGCGGAATAACATTGGCTGTTCAAAGGAAATGAAGGGAACACAAACTGTAGCTAAAGAGAGCAAAGATATAGGCAGTCTCTTCCAACATTTCTTCCACCAGGAACCAAGAAAGGTGGCAGAGCATTTCACTGTTCTGAAAAGTGTTTCACAGCTGCCAAGTTTTCAGAGTGCTTATGTGTGCTATTTCTGTGGTTTCAGTGTACTTATAAGTGGCATTCTACTGTCAAGTGGGTGACGCTTTCTTTCCAGTTAATCAAAGCAGTAACTAGTATTTGATTGCTTCTCTATAAGTTTGCATTTATTATATCTAGACATTAACAGATCAGTCGAGATTCGTAAAAATGCAATGTAAACAAAGCATAATCAGTGTTTTACAGGTTAGAGGCCTAGGAAAACTATGCCCAAGACAGTGCCTAATGAGCTCGCATCCCCGAGACTAATTCCGACATACAAATTCAGCAGGATAAATAAGCTAGTTAGTAGTCAGCAACAAAATGTCACATGCACCTAAATTAAGCAGATATACAGCAGTGTGATTCATTTTACCAGCTGCAGGAAAGTAAGAGTGTATTAATACCCAGATAAATCCGTGCAATATGAACTGCTGTGAAGAACAAAGTCAATACTGTAATCGGCCAGGCTATGCACAGTTGTAGAAAAATATAAAGTCATTGATGGTAGACACGTGAACATGCTCCAAACCCCAACTACAAAATAAACCCATGGTTAACTTTAGGGGCAGCCTTTTCTTTGACAGTATTGCTGATTCCAGGCCATTGACTGGGATGGCCCTATTGGCACACAGCATCAGGTGAAGTATATGAAGGTGGGATAGGGGCCGTACACACAACTTAAGCCCAGGCATTGGTCCTGAGTTGAAGGAAAGGGCTCAAAGTAGCACTAAGAATGCTGACCATAGAGCCAGGAGGCTAGAGGGTAGTCTGGACCAAACGAAAAAATTTAGGATTTCAAAATAATTGTATAAGTATGCTATCACAACAGCCCACAAATACTAGAGTGGATCAAATTGTTTTTATTTTGGTCTTCAAAAGATCGCGTTTCAAATTACTCAAATGTCCGTACCTGATGCAGAGGCGTATATGGTAACAATCATATGTAGAAAGACCCAGCAATACAATACTGCAGCCGTATGTAGATACCGTACAAGAATGCCCGAAGGACATTATATAATTCTATGACCAATAGAAGGCTTCTTTACAGACAATACAGCCATCACACGTGTTTCGTCTTATAGAATTGTTCAAGACTGTAAGCTCTATGCAATTATTATGATGGACAGAGTTTGATCGACCAGAGTCAAGGAAAGTGGGAGACAATGTGTTATTAGCAAGATATTCGTAACGGAAAATAAGAAAGATGTAATGAGCAATGAAGTTTTGTTTTAAAAAAAGGGGAAAAAAACATCCCCAAAATTGGTCTGAGATTAATTTGTGACAGTATGTAGTGCACCTGAATCCAAACAGAAGGAAAGCTGTTCCAGTGCGAAGTAATCAAGTGAAAGTTCCATAGATATTAGTCACACTATGAGCGAGGTGAGCAAAATAGTGCACAAACTATGTTCTTATCAACCTCACCCAGTGTCCACTGAGTGAAATGGAATAAAGTGAGTAATTTCACCACTTGATATGTCAGAAGCAGCTTATCAAGAAAAATGGTTATTGCTAAATTGTGAGTTCAAAGGTAGTCATTTAAATATTAGGTGGATGTGCAATAAAGTAAGAATTGTACAAATGGGGGTGGGGTCGCACACTACTCACACACCGGCGGTGTCGCCCCTAAGGACTCTGGTCAATGTAGTAAAGTGTTCGCGATGCATCATCTTTCGATCTCCTGCTGTCTTCGCCATCCCTGGACACGTGTTTCGGGGTATCACCCCTCGTCAGCAGGGATAGGCCGTGTACTGGGGTTGCCGATGGCTGCCAATATCTGCCAGGTATAGTACCACTCAGGCGCGTAGGTGCGGGATCCCAGGCTCGTCAGCCCACTGCTCACGGGAGCTTTAAAGTTACAAATGGGGGTGGGGTCGCACACTACTCACACACCGGCGGTGTCGCCCCTAAGGACTCTGGTCAATGTAGTAAAGTGTTTGCGATGCATCATCTTTCGATCTTCTGCTATCTTCACTGTCTTCGCCATCCCTGGACACGTGTTTCGGGGTATCACCCCTCGTCAGCAGGGATAGGCCGTGTACTGGGGTTGCCGATGGCTGCCAATATCTGCCAGGTATAGTACCACTCAGGCGTGTAGGTGCGGGATCCCAGGCTCGTCAGCCCACTGCTCACGGGAGCTTTAAAGTTACAAATGGGGGTGGGGTCGCACACTACTCACACACTGGCGGTGTCGCCCCTAATGACTCTGGTCAATGTAGTAAAGTGTTCGCGATGCATCATCTTTCGATCTTCTGCTATCTTCGCTGTCTTCGCCATCTTCGGACACGTGTTTCGGGGTATCACCCCTCGTCAGCAGGGATAGGCCGTGTACTGGGGTTGTCGATGGCTGCCAATATCTGCCAGGTATAGTACCACTCAGGCGCGTAGGTGCGGGATCCCAGGCTCGTCAGCCCACTGCTCACGGGAGCTTTAAAGTTACAAATGGGGGTGGGGTCGCACACTACTCACACACCGGCAGTGTCGCCCCTAAGGACTCTGGTCAATGTAGTAAAGTGTTCGCGATGCATCATCTTTCGATCTTCTGCTATCTTCGCTGTCTTCGCCATCCCTGGACACGTGATGCATCGCGAACACTTTACTACATTGACCAGAGTCCTGTAGGAAGTCTTGGGCAAATAAACAAATCAAATGAAGACTGTAATGTGGCCACTATGTTGTAAAGTCGCCAGCAAACTTAAGCTGGGTCTAATTTAAGAGCAAAATAAGAATGAATAATCTCATGCAATATCATTTGCATAGATTCATTGAGTTGCAATGAAGAACATTTAGAAAGGGCTACAATCCAAATATAATGACACTATCCTGAGTTAAAAAAAAAACAAGGACATCATGTCACTTATGTTGAGCCACATTAAAACATAGGTGACCAGCATATTTGCGGATAGTAAACCACAAAAATCCCTTGTGAGCTTCTGCACAATATGTACTGATTTCTATAGTCCCAGTTATGGTAATACAAAAGTAATTATTCCAAGCAGTTACATTGCCTGAAGTGAAATTATTAGCTTAGAAGCAGTAGGTGCTTAGTGTTACTGGTGCAGACTCTGTGTCTGTGAATGCCAAACCAGTTTTTTCATGTCCTTCAAAAAGAATAGTTAGTTATAATAACTGCAAAAAAACTAAACGGTTGCACATTTTGCAGTAAATGGCACCAAAAAGTCAATACTGCCCGCCAAGCCACGTATTGCTCTAACGATGTTACCCTCCATTATATCCGCTCTGGAGTGATATATCTGGACGCCTAGGTAGGGGAGGCACCTGCATTCCCATCTCACTCCTGCTACATCTTGCAGATCGCTCCTGCTTCCGTCCACGGGGAACAAACCGGATTTAGCCCAATTAACTCGAAGGCCAGACATTTCCCCTAGCTCGTTCAATACTGCCTTTGCTCCCAGTAATCCCCCCTCTGTATCGCCTTGGAACATTATCAAGTCATCCGCATATAGGGCTATATGATGTATTTGACCCTGCACCTGTAGCCCTTGAAAGTACCTTCCCGTCATGGCCTTCGCTGCAAGAGGTTCCATAGCCAGCATGAACAACAGAGGGGATAGAGGACATCCCTGCCTCGTTCCCCGTGTGACCTCGCAAGCATCTGATATCACCACTCCCGTCCTGACCCGTGCTGTAGAAGACTTGTAAAGTAAAGCTGTCCATGCTATGAAATCTTCCCTCAGTACAAACCGGGTGATGACATGGAAGAGATAAGGCCATTCTAGACTATCAAACGCCTTCTCTAGATCAACGGCAAACACCGCAGCAGTGGTCCTGGGGTAAGTGTCTGCTTTAAGTATGCGCAGCAAGTGCTGTACGTTTAAGGCCATATTCCTGGTGTGAATAAAGCCAGATTGATCACGATGGTTTAGGGTTGACATGTAAGGCAACAGCTTGGTGGTTCAAGATACAGCTTAATATCTTATAGTCCGTGTTAAGCATGGACAGTGGGCGATATGCCGTTCTGTCCCATTCCGACTTACCCGGTTTCAGGAGCGGAATACTAACTGCTTCTCTTGTGGACACAGGTAGGTGGCTCAGGTGCTTCGCCCTATTGTACAAATTCTCTAATCGTGGCGCTAACTGCTCAGCGTAAGTGATATACAGCTCAATCGGGAGTCCGTCTTTTCCGGGCGTTTTATTCCGTGCCATATGTTTAATAGCCGCCCGCACTTCCCGTAGCTCAATGTCCCCTCCTAGTACCTCGGCTTGATCATCCTCCAGTTGTGGGAGCTGAAGCTCGCGCGTGAACCCCTCTAAGTCGTCCCCTGTCCTGACTGTCTTGCTCCTGTATAAGTCCTTATAATAATCATAACACAATCCGTTTATACCTTCCTGGGTGAAGCAAGCGTCTCCCAGGGCATCACAAATCTCTAATATCGGCGAGCCCCTGCGCGATGGATTAGCAAGTCCCGCTGTCTAACCGGTCTACCAGGGCGAGCCTTCTCGACCTCCCGTAGACGTGTTTCAGCCTCCCCCACCTCCTTCATGAGCACTCTGAGGACTCCCACCATCTCAGCTATGCAACGCCCTCGCAGTACCATCTTAAAGGCGTCCCATTCCACATCCGGTGTGGAGGCAGTCCCCTCGTTATCTTGTAATTTTGGGTGATGGTCGTACGCACCGCATCCCTAAACACTTGGGGCCATATGTAGGTAGCTTAATACCGGTCGGTAACGGCCAAAAATCTGTAAATTTGCCGTTACCGACCGGTATTTAGCTTTTTCTAATGTAGGTGGCTGGATTTAAGGATTCGGTAATTTACCGATTCGGTAATTTAAGGAATCAGTAAATTACCGAATCCTTAAAATACAGAATCGGTAAATTACGGACTCCTTAAATCCTACGTAGGGAGCACTCAAGTGAGTGCATTTTTGATTTAGGGATTCGTTATTTACCACCAACTACAAATTGGTGGTAAATATCGAAAAACTTTAAAAAGGCAATTTTGTGCTTTTTTAAGAGTGCTATGTGGCAAACATACATGCCCTTAGGGCATGTATGTGTGCCACGTGCACACATGCACCATTCAGGGGTGCAACAGGGTGTCAATGTGACACCCTGCCACCCTTGAATATGTTCCCCCTATTACCGATTCGGTATTTACCGAATCGGTAATAGTGAATGGCTTCCGATTCATTCCTATGGGCCTCCAGGCCCATAGGAATGAATGGGAATTACCGAAGCGGTAAATACCGAATCGGTAATACCGAATATTACTGATTTTGTCAAATTTACCGAATTTTTACCTACATACTATTTACCGATTCTTAAATACCGAATCGGTAAAATTCGGTATTTAAGAATCGGTAAATAGAGATTACCTACATATGGCCCTTGGTCCTCTAAAGCCTCTGGGCGGAGTCGCCAGGTAGGTATCCTGACCCGGGATCGCTACCAGTGCATCCAAAGCAATACTGGATTGTGATCTGATAACTATCTGGAAAGATATTCGCTACTGTGCACACCGGCATGCACGTCCGGAGTACATAGCAATGCGTCTAGGCGCACATGTAAATCATGCAGCGCCGAGTAATAGAAATAATCCCGTTCAACTGGATGGTGGGCTCTCCAGGTATCCACTAGGCCCCATCGGGTCTGCCAATTTCGCCTGGCTTCCATTGAGTGGGAGCATTAGGGGTGGGAACGATCTAATGCCATATCAGTTATGCAATTAAAGTCCCCTCCTAATAAAACCGACCCAGTAAGATAAGGTGCTAATTTCGTGGACATCTGCGCAAAAAAAGCTGGCTGCTCAGTGTTGGGAGTGTAGATACTGCCCAGGGTTATATCATGTGCATCTAGTTTCCCATATATCACTACGAACATGCCCTCTGGATCCATAAACTGTGCTCTACACTGGAAAAATTTAATTTACCAACAACAAGGGGCCCCAAATGAGTCAGCAGGGACCTCGGGGAACATACTTTGTACATGCAACAATGGTCCCATGCATACAGGCGATACGTGAAAAATAAATATAGACAGAATCAATCTATATTGCGAGTGACATGTCCAGCCGGACAGTGGTCTTCAAAGTTTACTCAATATACAAGTCATTAAAACAAGGAATACCTTCCACAATTCAACCAGTGTGGTACACAAGCCAGTGCCCAGCACTAACAGAACGGGTACAAAGGGTGAATATACAGAGCGAAGAAGGGCTATTAAGGCAAAAGGACGTTTCTGTCATAAATACAGTTGTACAGAATTTTCAAACATAGCACCATTACATCACATAGTAATCACGTTTAGTATATAGGTGCTAAATTGGTCGACGGCGTTCGGACCCCCTAGTAAATCACGGGGACCATCATCAGGACATTTCAATGAAAGCATGCCAGGGAAGACACACGCTGACCGACTCACCCGGTTCCCTAGGCTCCGACGGACAGCATCACGGTCCGCTGAATTGTGCGCTCGACTGTGAGCGTCTCCACTGCCGAATTTTCCTCACCACCTTCCTAACTGCCTTATACGATTGGGTTTACTGGCAATTAGAGGCTAAATTATTGTTAAGGCTTTCATTGAAATGTCCTGATGATGGTCCCCGTGATTTACTAGGGGGTCCGAAACGCCGTCGACCAATTTAGCACCTATATACTAAACGTGATTACTATGTGATGTAATGGTGCTATGTTTGAAAATTCTGTACAACTGTATTTATGACAGAAACGTCCTTTTGCCTTAATAGCCCTTCTTCGCTCTGTATATTCACCCTTTGTACCCGTTCTGTTAGTGCTGGACACAGGCTTGTGTACCACACTGGTTGAATTGTGGAAGGTATTCCTTGTTTTAATGACTTGTATATTGAGTAAACTTTGAAGACCACTGTCCGGCTGGACATGTCACTCGCAATATAGATTGATTCTGTCTATATTTATTTTTCACGTAGCGCCTGTATGCATGGGACCATTGTTGCATGTACAAACTACACTGGAAAGGCATCCCGCTTGCACCCAGATCAATACTCCTCGTGCAAAGGCAGAATAGGTTGTATAATATAATTGCCCTCACCAACGCCACTGTAACGCTGCCCCCTCCTGCGCCTGCAAATGTGTTTCCCTCCGCGGTAAATACGCATGAAGCTTTTGTCTGCGCCACATAGAGTGCATGCCCTGTACATTCCAGGATAAACACTTCAAGTCATTGGTAGAACCCATCCCATCTGCATCTGAAAAGCACACCTACGACCCAGAGTAGTCTCATGCCTGGCCCTAACAACCCCTAAAACTAAAAAACATCCCCAACTCCCCCACCCCAGGACAGCTACTATAGAACTAGTACCCATCCACACCATGTAAACCACACACTCAAAAAGCCTCTGACAAATTCAGAGGCATTGGGGACTGCAGCCAGCTCAAACTCCTAGAGATAGTCATCAGCCCCAAATCTTCCAAACCAGTCCGGGTTTATCACCAGTCTCGCACCAGCCGCACCAGTTAGTGATTGTCCAGTTTGCTCTTGTCTTGTAGTCGTCTACTTCAAGCAATATTATCCGCCGTCTGCGGTATCACCACAAGCATCTGCTCCTTGCCAGTTAGTCTGATTCCTGCCCGGCTGAGCCATCAGTGGTAGTGCCCTTCTCCTCCTCAGATGCAGGAGCTTCGATCTTCACCAGTTCCACCACTGCGTGTAGCACTGCTGCCTGTTCACAGGCCGTCTGGGGAATCGTTGGTTTCTTCTGAGTTCTATTACGGGCTTGCCGACGTGGTTGCATAGGCTTATTGGGCACTCGTTCTCGCACCTCTCTCAGCTCCCCACCTCTCAAGACTTCCTTCCTGTAGTTCTCCAGCCAATCCCATGCCTCTTGAGGGGAGTCCACGTAATGAGTGTTCCCATCCAGGATAATACGCAATCGGGCTGGAAACATGAGGGAATATTGAAGTCCCTCCTCCTGCAGAGCCTTCTTGACCGCTATGTAAGAGGCGCGCTCCCTTTGCACCTCCATTGTGAAGTCCGGAAATAGCATGACTTTGGCATTGTCCACCGTAATGGGGCCATCTGCTCTTGCCTTTTGTAATAATAAGTCCCTGTCTCGGAAGTGGAGCAGGCGGGACACCACCGGTCTCGGGGGGTGGGGTCTCCCTGGGGCCAATGGTCGGGCCGGCACTCTATGGGCCCTCTCAAGCGTATAAAAGGCTGTAAGTCCTTCCTGGGCCACTACATCTCTGAACCACGTTTCCAGTAAGGACACCATATCTCTCCCTTCTGACCCTTCTGGCAGCCCCACGACCCTTACGTTGTTCCTCCAGTTGCGGCCCTCTGCATCTTTGGCTCTACGTTCCAGCGTCACCACCCTGTCCGTTAAGGCCTGCACTTGCTGCGCCACATTTTTATGCTCTGTTATTTCCGCAATGTCGAGTTCAGTTTTGTTTACCCTCTCAGAAAGTTTCTTGTGCTGGTCTTGCAATAATCCAAGCCCCACCGCAACCGTGCTAATGTCTTGAGGAAGAGTCGCCTTCCTGTCGGCTATGGCAGCTAGGATCTGTTGTAGTTACCGATGTACATGGTCATCTAAGGCACTTTGCGCTGGATCCTGCATCTTCTCTTCTTGGTCCTGGGGAACCCCCGCCTGGCGACCCCTGGGCTTGCCCATGGCTACAAGGATTTCTCCAGCTCTTGCCACTACTCTTCTCGTGCCCTGCCGAGTGCCCTACAGGATCGGCGCTGGTTCCCACCTTTGAACAACGGAGGTAGTCGCTGTGTCTCTTGTAGCTAGGGCCTGGGCGCGGTAGTTACAGCGCTGTAGTAGGGGCTATAGCGCAGTTCGCTGGCTGTATTCCTCTCCAATCCCTCCTCACTCACGGTCCACTAATCAGAGGTCTCGTGCAATGTCGCTCCACTCAACTTCACCACCGACTCCGGGGCACCAGCAGGGCCCTTTTCGTGCCTCCCAGTGGCAGGCCCAGCCCCTCCCAGGCGCTCAGATGTGTACTCAAGGGGCACACCAGCATACAAACTCCACACCACTACAGGCTTCCCGGAGGGGTTTTCGCTCGGTGGAGGCAACCCCCCAGGGAAGCTCAGCCCACAGGTCGCTGCCGCTTTTCAGGGCTGGGTACAGGGGGCGCCCAGTACAGTTCCTCAGACTGCCCTGCGTACGTCTAGCGAACCGTCTGCTCGATTTCCACCACCAGGTCGTCGGTGCAGTCACTGAAATCAAGCAAGAGCCTCGGCTCCCCTGCCAGGACTCCAGGATCTCCTGCAATCGCGTGGGTCTTCCGCTACTGTGCAGTTTGTATCCCTCTCGCCGCCAGCCGCTGCTCGTTCACTGTGCCCCGCATGTAGCAGGTAGTCCTCTGCCTCGTCAGGGGGGGCGATCCAGGAATCGGCCGCCCACCAGTCCCCATTACCTCCCCTCCATGCTAAATTGTCGGCCACCACACCGAGATTATTGCGCCGTTTCGGGGATACTCGCAGGGCCTTCCGCCGTCCTGATCCAGCGCGCAAGGCTCATCGGCCGCCGCCGCACTCAGCCTCATCATCTCCTGCGCCATATTGGGGCTTCTCGCCGTCTCCGGGCTACCTCGCGGCCTTCGTCAAATCTCGACATGGCAGTCCCCCTCGGCGCTCTCAGGTCTCGCCGCTGATGCTCAGCCCGTCAAGGAGCTCGGTAAAGCGAAATTCCGCCCCGGCTGCTCATATAGTCAGGAGAAACGCGAGGCTGATGCAGAGCTCTATGCTCACGCGTCGGCCATCACTGCTGGCCAAGCCACGCCCCCACCAAGTGAATGATCCCATGTACCACTCCTAATATAAACACCTCTTTGGTCTTCTCAATAAGTTTTAAGGAGAAAAATACATGCAATACAATACCTAATTTGTATTTTTTACTTGCAAAAGAGCTGGAAAGATAGGACATTGCATTATACATGTCAATGAAGTTATATCCAAAACACATTACCATCTGTGGAATAAACGGGATATATTTTTCACTGGATTTGTGTTCATTCTAACATTAGTAATGATGGTGTGGTGCTGCCCTTAAAGATATTCACAAACAAGAAAATACGAAACATATAACATAAATCACACACTCTATGAAGTGCTTTTTGCATGCTGAAGGAGAAACTTGGGTATCTTCTCCTTATGTGTGTTCATAAAGTTTGATACGTCTAGTTTGAGGTATGGTGATGAGAAGTCCATCTACTATAGTCAAAAAGGGGGGCTCTTATGTCAGAAAAAAACAGTGTTGTTTTTAGGAAAACCTACATTTTGGTTGCCGAAATCAGGCCCCATGAGCTCAAGACGGGAGGAAGGGGCACTTATAGTCACACACTATAAGGGAAGATTTTTTATTTAGTTGTCATTTAGAAATGGTCCAATACGAAAAATGCTTGTTGCCAGAGGGGTCGAAAAATGCTTGTTGTCAGAGGGGTCGGCTATGCCGTACTTACGTCCTCAAAGCTGCACCCTTGCCCTGCATATTCTGCCTGCCTGTGGCTCCGACGATAGCTGTATAGTGGGGTCTGACCTGTTAAATAACAGGCGGTTCCTTGTCAGCGTCCTCGTTTGTGCGGCCGCTAGACCTCTAATCGTACAAGATGGCCGCCCTTAGGTGGCACCATTTCCTGGTTCCTTGGTGCCCGGATCTGCCAGCTCGCGCCTGCATGTCGGTCTTAATTTGTATATATAAGAAAAGGAGACAAAATTGTGATAATAAGCCAGAAAAGATTGTGAAAATAATTAATTAGAAATGATGGGAAGAAACTATGGGAAAAAGTAAATTATACCCATTTGAAAAAAGGGGTATATTTACGGATAATCCCTATACAAAAAATGTATGTGTGGTCAGAGAGGATATTTTTTATGATCTAGATTATGTAAAAATGCATTTAGGCATCCTTTTGTAGGCGAAGAAAAATGGCGAAAGACTTTTACGGGCCACCTAGAACTTATAGCTGCAGCTTTGACATTGTTTGGTAGTAAAGAGTAGAGTCTTGGGTTATTTGGCGACTAAATTTTAGTGCCCTATGTTTAGCTTATACTTTTGTTGCTGTAATGTATGGTATAGGTAAAAAATTGTTGAAGTGAAAAAAATGTTTGCTTTAGTCCATAGTTGTTATGGGGGACTTGCATTCAATGCCCTATATTTGTGCCCATCCCGCGATTACTGCGGTATTTGGTTCTCATGGTGTAGTAAACGGTTTTTACCATTGCTTGATCCATGATCACGTGAACTGGTTCCAGGGTATGCCCTCATTCAGTCACTATTTGGTTCTCATGGTGTAGTAGAAGGTTTTTACCATTGCTTGATCCATGATCACGTGAATTGGCTCTAGGGTATGCCCTCATTCAGCCACTTTTCTTTTTCAAATAGCTGGGAGTCACTGGAGATTTGTTATACAATGGTCCATTGACAATCCTGTACTGTGTGTCTTTTCTCAATGTAATGTGCGGACATTTTTGTTGTTGTCTGGTCACATCTCCTGTTGCTGCGATGTTCGCAGATGCTTGTTTTGATCATGTGTTTCGTCATTTCAGTGTAATGGAGCTGGCATGGACAGGTGATCATGTAAATGACTAGTTTCAAGTTACCGTTCATGAACCGTCTTTGTTCCCAGTTGGTGTTGTTGAATGTTATTCTCTTGCTCCGGTGGTCAAATAACAAAGACTGCAGTTTCCCCATGGATAGTGACCTGTGAGGGGGAGAGAAATCCTTGTGAAGTTTCTCCGTATTTGTTTTTACGGGGTCTGGTGTGTATTACCATAGCTCTCAAACTCTTGCCTCTTTTGTGCGAAAACATCGGGTTTGGAAAATTCAGAGTTCCACTATTGAGGATTCGCCTATGTCTGTTGACTACCTTGCTCACCTGGTTGGATGCTGTGTTACAGGTGGCAATGCAGATGGGTCTATCCTCTTTTGGTTGTTCTGGTCTTACCTCCAGGAGGCCCCCTCTGTCGTTATTTCTGGCTCTTTTCATTGCTCTGTTAATAACTTTGGGAGGGTAATTTCTCTTCACCAGTTTGTGGCGTAAATCCTTGGCTTGGTCTTTGAAATCTTTAAAATCTGAGCAGTTCCTCCTGAGTCTCAGAATTGGCCGAGCGGGAGATTTTCCATTAGATGTCTTGAATGGAAGCTGTCGAAAACCAAAAGGCATTTTTTTGCTGTTGATTTTATGTATGTTGTTGTTTTTAGTTCGCCCTTTTCTGAGATGATGTTGAGGTCCAGGAATATTAGCTCTTTGTTTGAAATGGTGTGGTTAACTTCAGGAACTCATTTCGACAGTTCAACCATGTTAAGAACTGGTGTGCTGTTTCTTCATTGCCCTTTCCATATTATCAGGATATCGTCAATGTACTGCTTCTACATCTGGATATGGGGCAAGAAAGGGTTGCTAGGACTGAGGATCTGCTGTTAGGTGGTGTACATACAGTCCCTCTATGCTTGGAGCGAAAGTGCTTCCCATGCTGTTCCCATGTTTCTGCAGATAGAGCGTATCTTCGAGTGATGATTTCGCACAAAAGAGGCAAGAGTTTGAGGGATATGATAATACACACCAGACCCCGTAAAAACAAAGACGGAGAAACTTCACAAGGATTCCTCTCCCCCCTCACAGGTCACTATCCATGCAGAAACTGTAGTGTTTGCCATTTGACCACTGTAACACAAGACTAACGTTCAACAACAATACAAACTGGGAACAAAGACGGTTCACGAACTGCAACTCAAAACGAGTAATATACATGATCACCTTTCCATGCCAGCTCCATTACATTGGAATTACGAAATGCATGATCAAAACACGGATCTGTGAACATTGCAGCAACCTGAGATGTGACCGGGCCACAATAAAAATGTCCGCACATTACATTGAGAAAGGACACAAAGTACAGGATCTCCAATGGACCATCGTAGAACAAATCTCCAGTGACTCCCAGCTATTTGAAAAAGAACATCACTGGTTTTTCCATCTGAAACACACACCAACGAACTGAATGAGCGCATAACCTGGAGCCAGTTCACGTGATCATGGATCAAGCAATGGTAAAAACGTTCTACTACACCATGAGAACCAAATACCGCAGTAATCGCCGAATGGGCACAAATATAGGGCATTGAACATAGTCCCCCATAATGACTATGGGCTAAAGTGAAAACAAAATTCACTACAATAATATTTTTGCTATACCATCCATTACTTGTTTCCGGTCCAGGGAAGGCATGGCTTGGCAGTTCGGGCTGGACTGTTCCCATGAGGCACAGGGTCAGACTGATTTGCATATAGCCATGTCTGAACTGGGGTGGCAGAGTGGGCTAAAGAACGGTGATGGATTAAACCCAGATCTTTTGACTGGGTGTGAGTGTTTGATTGGTTCAGATGCTCCGTCCATCACCACCCTCTTTGTACCGCATACCATCCATTACAGCAACAAAAGTATAAGCTAAACATAAGGAACTAAAATGTAGTCCCCAAATAACCTAAGACTCTACTTTTTGCTACCAAACCGTGTCCAAGCCGCAGCTATAAGTTTTAGGTGGCCCATTAGTCTTTAGTCATTTTTCTTTCCCTGCAAACGTTGCCTAAATGCATTTTTACGTAATCTAGATTATAAAAAATAACCTTTCTGACCACACATACGTTTTTATATAGGGATGATTAGTAAATGTATCCCTTTTTTAATACCAACTGGAAATAATTTACTTTTTTCCATAATTTTTTCACATCGATTCTAATAAAAAAAAATTCACAATCTTTTCTGGTTTATCAAATTTTTTGGTCCCCTTTTCATATATATATACAAAATAGGACTGACATACAGGCTCAAACTGGCAGATCCAGGCGCCAGAGAACCAGGAAATGGCGCCATCAACGGGCGGCCATATTTTACCATTAACAGTCTATCAGCCGCACACACGAGGACACTGACAAGGAACCGCCTGTTATTTAACAGGTCGGTCCCCGCTGTACGGCTATCGTCTGATCCACAGGCAGGCAGAATATCCAGGACAAGGGTGCAGCTTTCAGGACGTAAGTACGGCATAGCCGACCCCTCTGGCAAAGAGTATATTTCTGTGTTCTCTTCATTATCGGGCCTTTTCTCGATGACTACTGAATGAAAAATCTTTCCTTACAATGTAGGACTACAAGCAGCCTACCTCCCATCTTGAGCTCATGTGGCCTGATTTCGGCAACTAAAATGTATGTTTTCCTAAAAACACAGTTTTTTCTGACATACGAATCCCCCCTTTTTTTTACTATAGTAGATTAATTTCTCGTCCCCAAACATCAAACTAGACATATCAAACTTTATGGTCATACATAAGGAGATGCGACCCAGGTTTCTCCTTCAGAATGCAAAAACCACTTCATAGTGTGTGTGATTTATGTATATGTTTGTGAATATCTTTAAGGGCAGCACCACACCATCATTGCCAATGTTAGGATGAACACAAATCCTACCAGCTATAAGATCAAATAAATATTTAATTTCTCACATAGTGTGGTATTTTTTAACCCACTGATCTGACCCCTTCACTCTCATACTTTCATTTACTTTATAGTCAACACCCTACAAAGTGCTCCCACGTCTCTGTCGGTTGTTGCACGTCTGTCCCGCAATGGGGCGGGAAAAACCCCATGATGAAGCATGCCAACATGGGATCCTTTGGTGGATGAGGGTTATTTTAAGAAAACTTATTGGTTTTCTTAAAACCTATAAAGGTTACTGGGAAGATAGTCAATTTGAATACACTGTGACTCTTCTTGGTTGTTTACTGAAGTAAGGAGGCTGAGTCCTCTGTAAACCTGACCTCTGTCTCCTCTCTTTTGTTTGACTTATAATATTGCAACACCAAATAGCTTAAAACTAAGAATACCACAGGCACCTAGATCTAAACTACTAATGAAAGACATTGAAAAGGGACAACTCGGCTACACCCAGGCTGATCACTCCTTAGAACTCTAGTGATGAGGTCTATAAAGACATTCTTAAACACTGGCACATCCGAACTGTTGCTAGTACATATAATATCTCTCCTAAATGCAGTTGGTTCAAATGTATAATGATCTCCTCCCACTACTAAACTGTATCTTTGCATAAGAAACTATTTTCTCTACTGGGTAACATCCTTACTAACAATGTTCCTTAAACTAACTTATTACTGCATATAACCTAATCGTTTACTATTCTTACCATCATTCATACATAACTTGTGATTTTACACTATTACCTATACCCCTTAGCATACGTAATCCATTACAAGATCACACCATTTATTGTAGCGGTTGTGACCATTTAGTCCTTTTGCATTTTTTATGATCACCTATTCTTTACGCACGCTGGGAAACATGCCAATTTGACACTCACTGACACTGAGCTAGGACCAGTAACTATAAGCACCTACTGTTTCTAAGCCACCCGATGTAACTGCTTTGAATACTTATTCTTGTATTACCATAACCAGGACTCAGTAAACATTGTTTTTTGTGGTTTACTGTCTGAAAATACACTGGTCACCCATGTTTCAATGTGGCTCACCATGTATGATATGATGGCCTTAGTTTTTTTAATACTTATATAGTTTGAGCATATTAGGATTATAGCTGTGTCTAAATATTTTTTGCATCTCGAGGAATCAATGTGACTGATATTCGATGAGATTGCCCACCACATTTTTCATCCCTATTTCACTCTCAATTAGATTCTGCTTCAGTTTACCAGCTCATTTTCACTATAGTGTCTGTGTTTACATTCTTCATCTAAATTGTTCATTTACTCAAGACTTCTGTAGTTACAAGTTTGTTCATCTCTGGTACAATACCCATAACATTATACTAATTGAAAGGGTTAGGAAATGACCTTGTTACTACAAGTCCGGCCAAACAATCAAATGATACAACTTATGACTACTTTTTTAATCATGACAACCACCTACCCGTCATTTTACGTTACCGGAGGTGCACAGCGTTTTGCAATTGAGTATAGCTTGATTTCTGGATACTTCCTTTTGGACTCACAGTTTAACAACAGCCACTTCTCCAGATAAGCTATTTCTGAAAAATAAGGCAGCGAAATTACTTTTCTTCGTCCATTTCTCTCTGCAGACACTGTGCGATGATGAGAATGTCGTTTGCACACTATTTTGCTCATTCACAATGTGACTACTATCTGGCATTATCACTCTGTATTATGTAGGGGTGGGCGGAATTTGCGTAGTTGTGTTACGCAAAGTTCAGCAAAACGGTAAAAAATCTCAGCGAGCTACGCAGAATTCCGCGAGCACGCAGAATTACTTGTTCCGCCCATCCGCGATGCCTTTTTCCTCTTTGGGAACGCTGTTTGCATGCTCGGAGGGAAATATCTCACGAACTTGCCCATGCGGTCGTGGCCATCATGTTTCACTTGTCCCGATCGTTCACGATGAGTGTTTCCTGTTCACAAACGCAGATGTCCAATGGCGCGTCCGAATGATGTGATCGCGATCGCACACTCTCATGGGATCGCGCGGCAGACGCAAACAGATCGGAAAACTCGCCGCCGAACGCAGGGATCCCAGTAAGTCCCTCCCTCCCTCCCGCGCGAACACGCATTTTTGAAGCACGAACAATTAAAAAATTCTGCTACGCCGCTGATTGCGGAATTTTGGCCAATTCCGTATTCTACGTGGAATTGCCAACATTCCGCAAGCGGAGCAGAATTTACCGCCCAGGCCTAGTATTATGCAGTGGGATATCTTCCCGTCTGTTTGGATTCAGTTATACTATAGCCTGTCAAAAATTCATCTCAGACCAATTTTGGGAATGTTCTTTTTCCCTTTCCTTCCAATAAAACTCCATTGCTCAGTACATCTTTCTTATTTTTCGTTACACATATGCTAACACATTGCCTCCCACTTTCCCTGGTACTGGTCGATGGAACGGTGTTTATTATAATACTTGCATATATCCCACAGCCCTGAAAAAGTCTACAAGATGAAATGCGTGATGGCTGTATTGTCTGTAAAGAAGTCTTCTAATATATGTACATCTGTTTGTGGAAATATATTGCTTGCTCTGTCTACAGATTAACTTTACCATAAATGTCTATGAATGTTTGTGCAATTTGAAGCATGATCTCATAAAGACCGGAATAAAAAGAAAACTTTTCCCACCCTACTATTTGTGGGCTGTTGATCACATAGGTATACCATTATTTCGGATTCCTACCTTTTTCGGTGTGCTCCAGGCTACCTTCTAGTTTCATTGTGTGTGGTACTCCATAGCACTCTATTTGTACTCTCTAGGTAGCAATGGTGAGGCCTGGTGTAATACTCTTCCATATACAGTTTCTTTATTACTGTACTTTACATTATTTTTACTATTCTCTGACCCTTTAAGGGAATGTGTGGGTACCTCTATCCACTGCCAACTGTAAAGTTATAGTGCCTAGAGGGAGGCCGTGGCAAACCTGAGCATAACAGTCTCACCTGCCACCCAGCATGGTTGAGCAGCAGGCTCCCCATCTTAACACTAAAAAGCTAGATGCTTCTGTTAACCCAAAAGCACATAATTTGAGTGGGAGCAGCCTGATCAGTGGGTAGCAAAAACATGAGTGTAACATGAGTGTAACAATGGCCTGATGGAAATAAAAAATAAAAAAAAATGTCCAAGGGAATTATGAGACTAAACAAGACGGCTTGCAAAACCAGGTTACTTAGCTGCTTGTTCTCTGACAGTACATCACCAGTACATCACCATCATACTTGTGCCAACAATGGCACGCACACCTTCCAGTAGAGGCCTTGAGTAAAACACCACTTGTGGAAAACCTTTTGTTCAGAATAAAAACAACGTTCCAATGATGCCAATGCTCCATGCTGCTGTTACTCCTTTTTCCTGTCTTTTCCCTTCTCTGTCTTCTGCTCCTCATTTGCCATGCACAAGCTGTTGATGCCCCTCTCCCCACAGTCTCCACTTAGGCACTTTTTTTACTGCTGCTGGAGTGAGGGGAGAGCCATGCGATGCCTCTCCATGTGGCGCCGCCAATTCATCCTGCACCGGCTGCCTGCTAGTCTCAGCAGGCAAGGACAGAGCACAGGAGCAAACAATCTGAGCTGCTGCCTGGGCCAGTCTACTGTGATGTGCCTGTAAAAAACAACAGATGGCGCCGGATCCATGTGAGTTTGGGCCCAGCGCTATAGCTGTTGTTTATCAGTGAAGCAGTCGTCGGATCCATTCAACTGCAGTTCACAATTTGCAAGCATATTTTAAAGGTACCTTAGCGGCTTTGTGCCAAGGGTAACTAATTAAACAAAATATCATTCTGAAACTAGACTTAGTTGACTGGGAGCATAGCAATGAGACCAGGCCGCTACATTAAATGGTCTGTGGCAGGCAGCAGAACTACAAGCCAAGAAGCTGACTGGCTGCTTTTTTTTCTTTTCTTTTTATTATAATCAACATTAACAAGGTATACTTCTTCCATGCAGTATACATATTCGATGAAAACCAGCAAATCACAGTCCCCATACATAGTCTCATTGATAGTTGCAACATCATATTTGTAGACAGAACCCCGCATGTCATTTATATCGCCCTCCCTAGGAATCCTCTCCCAAACCCTCCTCAGCCTGCTCCTCCGGTGGGTCACATATATTTCCCCTGAATGCATTCCAGTCCCCCCAGATCTTGCTCCATTTTCGAGGGCAACCCAGATTGATAAATACAATTCTTTCTGCTACCATTGTCGTGTCCATGTTCTTATAACATGCTGTGAGTGTCAGTACTTTCACTGCCCCCCATTTCTGCGCAATATTTTGTTTAGCAATCATTATTTCCAGCGTGGCCCAATCCTGCGCAGGGTGTGTAAGGTAATTGGGTTCCCACATATTTAACAAGCATCTCCTGGGCTCTGGTGTTGACACCGCCCTCGATTGCGATATTGTCCTCATCACTTTTACCCAGTACTCTTGAATCTTCGGGCAGTGCCATATGGTATGGTAAAAGGTACCCTCCTCCCGCATCACCTCAGACAGTATGGGTGTGATGTTTTACCTTTTTTAGACAGGGTGACTCTGGTGTAATAGGCCCGATGTAGAATTTTAAGCTGTACCAACCTAAGGCGAGAGGGTATACCCACTTCCTTTGGAGAAGCCAGTGCCTCCTGCCACGCAGTGTCGTCAATATCACCTAACTCGTGCGACCATTTTTCCCTGAGAGATACCTTGGGATCTGGAAGGTTGTTAATCAGTTTCCAGTAAGTGAATGACGTGGCCCGCTTATGCATGTATTCTGTCAGTAATCTCTTTGAGAGGCAAGCTTCCGGCACCTCGGTACCCGGTGGCTGAGCACACTTTATTTGTGTGTACCTATAAATTTCGGCGGGCGCCAACTCATACTGTTGCTGAAGACATTCAAATATTATGACCTCCCCCTTGTGCCACATGTCCCCAACCGTGGAAATGCCAATGTCGTCCCATCGACTAAAGCCCTTACTATTCCTAAGTCGTCCCAGTTGTTTTGTGTCCCAGAGGGGGGTGAGTTGGGTTATTATACCTTGCCAGCCCAGTCTGACCTGTGCAGCGTGCCATATAGTAACTGTTTGTTTCGCGGGCCCTATTAGTGATTTGGCTTGCTTCTTATCGTAGACGGCGGACAACATATTTCCTGGTCCCAATACCGATCTGTTTGCCTTAAATGAAGGATCTGCCTGAGGAGCGTGTATCCACTGGTTAACCACTTTTAGCTGCGCCGCCCAGTAATATAACTGTATATTCGGGAGGGCTATCCACCTGTCGTACCAGCCGCAAACCAACTTGGCTTGCGCTATGCGCGCTGGTTTTTGTCCCCATAACAGGCTGGAAACCTGGGCCGCTATTGCTTTAAAATAGCTTGGAGGCACCAGGAACGGAGTATTTTCCAGTGTATATACAAAACAAGGCAGCGCCATCCTTTTACACAGCGCTGCCTTACCCAACAGCGTTAGCGGCAATGTTCCCCAAAGTGTCGTATCTCGTTTAAGACATTCCAACTGTGGTGAAAGATTTCTTTTAAAGAAGTCGTCTGGGTTAGGTGTAATGTAGATCCCCAAATATTTGAATGCGTCGCTAGTGACCAAGAGTGGACAGTCTTCGGGTAGCAGCGGTGGTGGGCCGTGAAGGACATATAGTATAGTATAGATTTAGACCAGTTGATAGTGTAACCCGACGCCCGTCCAAAGAGTTCACATACATTCAGAAGGACCAGTATGGAATGCCTGGGAGATGCAATATATAATAAAACATCGTCCGCACACGAGATGCGGTCTTCCCACCCTTCCGTCCATCGGATACCCCTTATCATTGGCTCCCACCGTATCCAAGCCGCCAGTGGCTCAAATACCAGCGCAGAAAGCAGCGGAGACCGGGGACAGCCCTGGCGGGTGCCCCGTGCCAAAGAAAAGTTAATCGAAACATGCCTATTAACTGTTACATGAGCGACCGGATTAGTGTAGAGGAGACGGACCCACGTGCAGAATTTAGGGCCGAAGCTCAAGTGACGAAGCACCGCGAACAAGAACGGCCACTCAACCATATCAAACGCCATTTTAGCGTCCAGGGAGAGTACGACCGCCGGTTCCTGAATGTATGGGATGCGTGCCATCACTCCATGCAGGCGCCTCAATTTTAGGGCAGTATTGCTGCCTAGCATAAAACCAGCCTGAACCGGATGGATCAGGGTCGTGAGGTGTGGCATTAGTCTGATCGCCAGTAATTTTGCAATAATTTTGGCCTCTACATTAATCAATGATGTTGGGCGATATGAGGTACATTCGTCAGCTGGCTTGCCTGGCTTATTTATCACCACTATTGTGGCCATTCGCTGATCCAACAGCAACTCGCCGCTCTGCAAGCAGTCATTGTACATGTGCAGCAGGTGTGGGGTAATAGTTTCTGCCGTCTTCTTATAGAGATCAGCAGGGATTCCGTTGGGTCCTGTTGCCTTGCCCGACTGCAATGTCCCGATTGCCACCTGCAGCTCCTCTATCGTGAGGTCTGCCTCAAGTGTGAGAGCCACGTCGGGGGTGAGCTTGGGCATGTTATTATCCTTTATGTAAGACCGTGCCTCTTCTATTGTCATCCCAGAGGACGACGTATAGACTTGTTGGAAATAGCGTGCCAATGGGTGTACAATTGTGCTCGGGTCTGTTGTAATTTGCCCCTCCTCTGTCTGAATCCTCGCTATCAACCTATTACTCCATTCCCTCTTATCTAGCCACGCCAGAAGCTTCCCTGCTTTGTCTCCGGTTTCATATATCTTATGTTGGGTGGCTGTCAAAAGCGACCTGATACGGTCTTCGAGGAATGCTCTATGCTGTTGTTGCGCAACACTCAATTTCTGGAATGTAGCCGGCGTTGGGCCTCTGGAGTGTCCGGCTTCAGCGTCGTATATTGCAAGCTCTAGGTCATGCAATTCCTGCTGCTTCTCCCGTTTGTGCCCTGCAATAGAGACGATGGCTTGCTCTCCGAGGACCGTTTTATACGCTTTCCACAGAGTAGTTGGAGAATCGACTGACATCGCATTCTCCTGGAAGTAATGTTTTGTTGCGGAAATGACAGCTTTTTTGATTTTTGGGACTTGCAAGTAGCCAGGGAAGATTGGGTAGGTACGTCGCCTAGTCTTGTGGTGATGTGTACTGCAATATTACTGGGGAGTGGTTAGAGATACCTCTAGGTCTTATCTCTATATCGTCAATATTCTTTAAGCAATCTGCTGAAGCGAGAAAGAACTAAACTGTTGTGTACCCCTGAGTGTTGTAAGGCAATCTGCGTGTAAAGTCGCTCTCTTGTAAATAATGGCACTGGGCTTGATCAGTAAGTAAAGAACTTTATTTGGCAAGTACAAGTCACAGAGGAGCGCCGGCCGGCGCTTCCGATCACTCTGCGCCCTTCGCGCGCTCTGCCTACGCTGCGCGCGCAGCTTCTCACTTCGCCGTCGCACGTCACGCCTACGTGACGTGCAACAACTAGAATGCGTATGCTACATATCTCCCCCTTTTTTATTAAACAAGAAAGAGTCACTCACAGTTCATTGTCCAATTCAAAATCTCGGTATCTGGAAGGTCTTACCACCTGCCTTCCGCTCCTTGTGACCCTGACGGGGTTCTCCATTGACTCTTGACTCTGAGTCTCAGGGTTTACTGTCCCTTCGTTCTCAACTCTTCCTTCGTGCGTGCTTCTCTCCTGCCTGTCCCATTCCAATCCTTGACTTTCATTTCCTCCTTCTTCTTCACTTTCCGTTCCAGCTCTCTCCCCAACTTGCTGTTCCGTGGCTGCTTGATTATTCTCCACTTCGGGGCCTTCCTTGTCTTCCCAGTCGGCGCTCTGTTGTTCCCAGCCCAAAACTTTATTGCACCTGGCCATGCGGTCTTGGGACCACACATTCCCGTCGCTTAGTAAGGCAGCCCGATCGTACACTTCTACCACTTGCAACGGCTTGCTGTACTTGCTGTCTCCCTTCTTCTGCAGGGTGGCCAATCTTACTCTTACCCACTCTCCATGCTCCAGACCTGTGCCTTTGACATTCCTTCGTTTGTTGTAGTGGTTGCTGTAAATTGTCTGTGCTTTCTCCAGGTTGGCGCGCACCACTGCGGGGGACCATTCACTGGTGATGAGCTTTTCCTTCCAAATTCTGTTGTCGTGGGTAAAGGGTTCACGTCCTCTCAGTATTTGGAATGGACTATATCCCGTTCCAGTAGGGGTTATTCTGTAAGCCCATACCATGTTCTCTAGCGCCTTCTCCCAGTTCTGTCCACTTGAGATGGCCGCTTGTATGGCTCCCATCACCACCCTGTTAAATCTCTCCACTAAACCGTTTCCGGCCGGATGGTAGATTGCGGTGTGTTTGACAGTGACGCCATTCCTGTGCATGAACTTAGTCCATTTTTCTGACGTGAACTGGGGTCCATTGTCACTCAAGATCGATTTTGGTATTCCTTCCCTCGTGAAAGTCTCAGACAGAAACTTAAGGATGTTCTCCGTGTCCATGGATTCATCTACTCTCACTTCTGGCCATTTTGAATAGCGGTCCATAAGCACACACACATATTTCTGTGTGCCTTGGTCGTCTAGGACCGGTCCCAAAATGTCTATGGATAGTTCTTCCCACGGATTTGAAGGGGGGTCAAACTTTCCTATCGCTGGCCTCAATGGTTTTAATGTCTTGTCCGCCCGTTGACATTGGGGACACTCTCTGACATGCCTTTCAGCCCTTATGTCCATGCCTGGCCACCAGTAGTTTTGTTTGGCTCGTGCCTTGAGTTTTCCTATGCCCAGGTGTCCCTCATGTAGCAAGTCCATCAGTTTTGAGGTGAGGGTCCTTGGGGGAATCACCTTATCTCCTCTGTATATGAAGACCCCTCTGTCTCCTATCGACAGTTCTTCCCGCACTTCGAAGTACGGCTTGAGGTTTGCTCTTACGTTCCTTTTATCCGGCCATCCATGTGCGATGTACCCCTTCACTTCCTTTATGTCAGTGTCTTCTTCATAGGACTCTGTCCATTCTTGTAGACTGATCAGTTTCTCTTGGTCCTCTATTAGAGCTACCAAATCCCCACTGCCGGTAGGGTCATCCTCTCCTGGCTCCATGGGGGCTGCCCTGCTCAGATAGTCCGCTACTCGGTTCCGGCTCCCAGGAATGTACTCGACATCATACCTGAACTCGAGCAACTTTAGAGACATCTTGGATATCCGAGGGGTGGCACTGGCATGTCCACTCGACGTCAGCACCTTCACCAACGGCTTGTGGTCTGTTCTGAGTAGGAAGCGTGTTCCCCACAGAAACTGCCGGAATCTCATCATGGCCCATACGACCGCCAGCATTTCTTTCTCGATCACGCTGTATTTGCTCTCTGTATCTGTCAGTGCTCTGGATGCGAAGCTGATGGTCTCCATCTCCCCTCTGCCTCTGTCTTGCATGAGTACAGCACCCAGGCCTTTGTCGCTGGCATCTGTCGTCAGTATAGTGGTGCCTTGTGGGTCATACCCCTTGAGGGGAACAGCTCCGGTAACATCCCTTTTGATCAATTCGAACTCTGCTTGGGCTTCCGGTGTCCATTGGAACACTGTGCTGTCTCTGGTCAACAGCCTCAAATTGTGGGTCTTGGAAGCGAAGTGTACCACAAAATTGCTGTAGTACTCCGCCATCCCCAGGAACGACCTGACCTCTTCCTTGTTCCTGGGCGGCGGTGCTTCAGCGATGGCTTTGACATTTTCCGATTTGGGGGTAATGCCCTGTCGTCCGATCTCGTGACCTAGGTACGTCACCGACTGCAGTCCCAACCTACACTTCGACCACTCCGCTGTGAGACCTTTGTTCTCTAGTGTTTTCAGCACCTTTCCCAGCTTCTGGTCATGATCTTGCTGGTCTCGCCCCATCACCAAGATGTCATCCTGGAAATACTGGACATCCTTGCAGTCTCTGAACAGTTGGTGCATCATTTTCTGGAAAACAGCGGCTGCTGAGGCCAGCCCGAAAGGCATCCGACAAAATTGGTAACACCCAAACGGGGTGATGAAGGATGTGAGCCGTTTACTGTCCGGGTGCAGTGCAATTTGGTGATAGGCCGAGGTCAAGTCGATAGTGGAGTACCACTGCACCCCCCTGGTCTTGGTCAACATTTCCTCGATTCTGGGGAGGGGGAATTTTTCCACAACGATATTCTTATTCAGTTCTCTCAGGTCCACGCAGAGCCGGACCTTCCCATTTGGCTTCATTACGACCACCAGGGGCGCCAACCATTCAGCACATGTTATCGGCTCAATTATTCCTTTCTTTTCCAACTCTTGGAGTTCAGTTTGGACTGCTTCTCTCACCGCAATCGGCACATTCCTCACCTTGTGGGCTACCGGAATGGCCCCTTCCTTGAGCACAATCCTGTGTTGGAAGTTTTCCATCCGTCCCACTGTGCCACCAAATACCTTCGGGTAGTTCTCCTTCCATTTGTTCATGTTCGGCCATTCTTCTTGCTCAGTCAGTAAAATCTGCTCTTTCCCTCCTGGATCCAGTTTAATTCCTAAGTCCCCTTGGTCTAGCCATCTCAGGACCGAGGGTCCCTTTTCTGCAATGTACAGTTTGCACCATGCTGACCGGCCCCTGAATTCGAACAGTAGGCGGCGGAACCCCAACATAGGAATGCGATCCCCATTGTAAGTGACCGGTCTGATGTCTAGCTTTTCCAACTCCGGTCCCAACCTGGGTCTGAATGTTTCTTCCCATACTGCCTGTTGGATGATGGTGAAGGGGGATCCTGTGTCCGCCACCACAGTGATGGTGATTCCTCCCATTGACATGTCCAGGATGGGTTTTGTGGATTTCCTCCCTTCTATGCTCATCACTTGGTCGTATATGCACAGGACCGTGATCACCTCTTCTTCTGCTACTTCTTCTAGATCTTCTTCACCTTGCTCAACACATTTCACTGTTTCCTTCGAATGTTTCTTCCTACACACCTTTTCATAGTGGCCTAGGATACCGCAGTGTAGGCACTTGGCTCTGAACGCAGGACATCTTCTGTCACGGGCATCATGGGACCAACTGCCGCATCTGTAGCACGATTTCTTGCTGTCGCTCCCCGGTTGTTTCCCTTGCCACCTGCTAGTACCTTTGGCTGCTGAGTCTTTTCCTCTTTGGTCCTTACGGTGGTCTCCTTCTTGTATTCTGTTCACCATAGTCGGAGTGCCCACGTCTTTCTTGGTTGCTGCCGCACACCTCCTAGCAAGCTCGGCCCTCTTTACGATGACCATAACTTCTTTGAGCGTGGTGTCGCCGCTCGCCCACAGCTTGTCTTGGACCTGTGTACTCGTAGTGTGCATCACGATCTGGTCTTTTATAAATTCATCCTCCCACAGTGCGTATTTACACGGGGCCGCTAGTTTCCTCAAGGCTCCTACATACTCCTCTATGGTTTCTCCAGCCCGTTGTTTCCTTTGCTGGAAGTTGAACCTATCCACAGACACACATATGGTGGGGCGGTACCTCTCATCCAGGTCTTCTACTGCATGGGCATAGACATCCGTATCCGTGTCCTCTCTCTTCTTGGGCACCAGACTCTTGTAAATCCTGAGACCCTCCGGTCCCAGATTCAGCAGCAAGATGCGTTTCTTCCTTTGGGGGGTGAACTTCTCTTCATTTTCGTCCTCCAGGACCCCAATGAAATTATCAATATATTCCTTCCAATCCTCCCACTTCATCAGGGGTTCACCAGGTTTTGGTAGGAATTGCACCGGTGCAATTGCATAGCCTGCCGGCGTGCTCATCTTCACCTCCTTGCTCTCTGTCGCCTTGACGGCCTTGCTGGTGGGGCTCCCTGGGGTGCTGTCTTTTACTTCTGTATCAGCGTCCTCCTGGGGACTCCTAGTGCCAGTCCCCCCTTCTTCTTCCTTGGCAGCCAGCGCTGTTCTTACCTTCCACGGTGTGCTTGGAAGGTATTTGCGGTGATCGGTGTTCTGTGGTTTGCAGCGCAGCCACTCTGGCCACTGCGCCGCCCCTCTGGTTGCTGTGGCACTGCCACGCTCCTCTGCCTGTGTTCCTTGGTGGGTTCTGCTTTGCCCCCTTGTGCTCTCCACTCACTGGCCCAGTGGCGCCGCTCTGTGCTGTGTCCCCCCGTGGCCTGGGGGTCGCCTGCTTGGCTGCAGACCACGTGGAGGTGGTGGTTCGATTATTTTTTTTTTCCTCTTTTTTTTTTTCTGTTGGGTGCCAGTGGATGCCTCCCGTCCTCGTCGCCACTGTAAAGTCGCTCTCTTGTAAATAATGGCACTGGGCTTGATCAGTAAGTAAAGAACTTTATTTGGCAAGTACAAGTCACAGAGGAGCGCCGGCCGGCGCTTCCGATCACTCTGCGCCCTTCGCGCGCTCTGCCTACGCTGCGCGCGCAGCTTCTCACTTCGCCGTCGCACGTCACGCCTACGTGACGTGCAACAACTAGAATGCGTATGCTACACTGCGGAGTATGGCGTCCTACCAGTTCAGAATGGGTGCCTGCGCCGCAGTCTTTATTTATCCTGGTTCCGGGGCGTAATGTGCTTATGGTGCGTCCCCAACAGAGCACCCACAGGCCCTACCAGGCCGACCCAGGCGCCGCCGCCCTCCCAAGGCCCCAGAGGAGTCAGCCGCACCCGCAGTCCGCTACCTTCAGGCAGACGCGGTAGGGGGCCCGCATGTCTCAGGCCAGCAGCGCGCTCAGGCCCGGCGGAAGCACCGCTGTCTCCACTGTTCCACGCCCCGCAGGGCTTGCTCCGACCTGGCGCCCTCAGCTGCACTTAGAATGTCTGGGAGTGGGCAGCACTCGCACCAGCGCTTATACTCGCAGGTCTCCAGCAGTAGTGTTAAGAGGCTGTCCACTCTTGCCCTTGCAAGCCTCCGTCAGCGCTCCGCATCAGTGCCAGGGCCCGTACCTCCTTCCACTCGGGCGCTGCAGAGCCCCCTCACCGCGGGCTCCCTCTCGAGGCGGCCGATCAATGCCTGGGAGAAGCGCGGCGGCAGGAGACCAGGTCCGAGTACCCCCCTCTTGGTCAGCTCGGGCGCCTGCCGCACGCTCTACTGCCCTCAGGAAGACATTCACTGCCGGCCGCCTCGGGCCTACGCCAGTCCCCGGCTGCCAGCCGGTGCACAGGCCTCTGTACACATATCGCACCCTGCGACGTACCGGAGCTCCTGCAGGTCCGCAAATCCGTGCGCTCGGTGCCCACAGCTATCCGCTTATTGTTGGTGTCTGTGAGGCAGGATTATTTTGTCGGATAATTGCCGGATTTGACGGGGAGTCTATCCTCCCCGGAGCTCTAATACAGTGCGGCCATCACGTTCGCCTGCAGGCCACACCCCCGGGCTGGCTGCTTTTGTTTATAATTTCAGTACCTCATTGCATAAAGTTGGAGGAGCTGCAGTTATGTGTGACAAATACATTTTAGTGCAGTAAAACGCACCTCACCACTAAAGTTAGCCTAACTCCTGATGTGTGATAGTTGGAGGGCTTGGGTTTAAAGGTATCCCACATCTCTTGCAGACCTCTATCAATTCCTTGATATTGAAAATCTTGCCCATCAGATGTGCCATCAAATTTCATGCTCCCCATACATGGATTGCTAAGAAGGCAACCAGATAATCATGTAGTCTTGCACTTATTCCGGGCCAAAGCCAGATCGGTGGTACAGGAGGAGCACAGTGTGCTACATACCTTTCTTCGATCCTTCGAAATAATGTATTTGAAGGCTATGGCCCTGCCTACACCCTAGATACCAGTTTCTAAAGAAACACAAAATGTAGCTGTGCTGTTTGGTGGAGACTCTTGTTAAAGGTTATCCAAGAACTAGGACGAGAACATTTATGAGCAAGTTCCCAAAATTCGTAATGTTAAAACTGTTCCCGTCACCATTCAGGACCTACCGTATTTATTTGAATCTTTTGTTCCAGAAACACCAGTTTAACCTTCCACTTTTCCCAATATTTCTATTATGTGTGAAACAGACACATTTATCAGAATTACGGCGCTCAGTGACAGTGGCTGCTTCTGATTACAGTGTGTAGTGCTCACTTTCAAGCAAAACGACCAGTCTCAAGGCAGACATTTTATCTTAGTTCATTTTTCTGACCCACCAGAGCAGAACCTAGGAACATATTTTTTGTTGAACACAACAGTTTTGTCTTCCAGATGCATCCCTTTTCATTTGCAATAGCTTTTTTTTCAATCTTTGTTCTCAATATACTTTTTTGTGTGTATCATTTTGTCCTGTGTCATCAGGGCATGGTAGTTGAAGCTGTTTTCAGTTAAACATTGAGTTCTCTTAGTGTTCCAAACCTTCGACCCCAACAGGACTTTTGGTGCCAACATAAGGCTTGCTAGGGATTTTTCCCATACGAAAGTTGCAAGTGAAGACCCTGCTCCTTTCATTGCATCTATGGATGCTTCTGGCGTAACTCATGCAGTGTGCCTTTGGTGCCGCCAACCACTCCATTCTGCCACCCAGCAGTAATTTGTGTGCAGGGGAGCCTGTCTGCACTGTGCTCGGGGCCACAAGATACTTCAGAGCTCAGCTGACTGAACGGTCAGTGCACAGAGAAGGGTGTTCAAGCTATGTGGATGACTTGCAGAAGTTAAAGTTGGTTTTTCAGGGTCCTTTTTTCCCCTTAAGAGTCTCTGCCTGATTCGTCTTTGGCTTTCTCTGACGTCATGCATATGGCTGTGAGGGAGATCATAATCTCAGTTTAGTATTTCAGATGTGTTTCTTATTTGAGACCCTGATACTGCAGCAGCCTCAGAGCGATATATTCATTTGGGTTAAGGGCATTTATGAATGGCAGCTTCTAAACAGGCTAGACGGAGTTGCTGGGAAAAATCCAGGTTTTCTTTGTGTACCATCCGATGGCTAAGAGGGTAGAGGCTACGTTTTTCATCATTAAAAGCAATCTATCTGAAAGCAGCTCATTCACTCTGCCATGTATTGCAGACGATCTGGTTTACTGAATAAAGAATGGATATTTTATTAAAGAGTTTTGCTTAAAGCGCCCCGTGCTCCAAAGTGCGCTATGGCCTCACACTTTCACAAAAGGTCTGCGCTCAAGTGCTGCCGCTGAGTAAGTTAAATTAACTTATTTTCGTTTCCCATTACTTAATTACACCTCAGTTTACTGAAATTGCTAATACGGATGAACTCATTAATGGTACGCTTTACCTCCCATTTATAAAACGATGTAAACATTTTGTTTTTTAAACATAAAACATTAATTCAGATCACCATACACACAATACTTAATACCCATAAAGTTGTTATTATTGTAACATTCACAAATCCCATTAATACATCGAAACACTGTACCACACTCTGAAATAAATATCATATACTCATCTGCTCAGAAGCAGAAAACAAAAGAGGAGAAGGTTGAGGTCAAGCGGTTTATATGGGACTGAACATTATTTTTTCATTGTGATATTTATAAAGTTCTATTTGGAAGCTATTAATGGTTTTCTGCTCAGGAGGAATAAATACAAGTTATATGCATAATGCTAGCCTCCTGGCTTTAAATAAAACCAGGTATTCATACCTGTTTTTTACTAGCAGCTTAACGAAAGAAGATTTCTTTAGATAGGCCATTTAAAATTGGTCATTTTTTCAGAGAGGTGTTTCTTAAATCTTGTATGTGGGTGGTGTTCTTCAATAACTTTTAGTGTAATTTACTTATTCCTCTTGTAGAACTAGGATTTGAGATGTACAACTGTATCTCCTTGATACGTTGAGCTCTGTAGACCAGTATGTAACAGGGTTAGGCATTGTAAAGGAGTTAATTGTATTAAGTGGTGGCTTTTTTGATTAACATTAGTCTCACCATATGACACTTGCATGGAACTGTGTGCTGAAATGCTCAACAGTGTAGGCAAATTAAGGTGACATTGTAGGAAAATGAATGATTTGAACATTGTGCATTACTTATTGTACAGAAATTTGTGTAATTTATTTCCTGGTAGTTTTCATAGCAGTCTATGACCAGGGCAAAAGGAAACTCTTGATTCTTATAGTAGCTGTCTTTGCTTTTGCCTTTATTTTACAGACCACTTCTGTATGGGATTGTGTCAACATTTTTACAAGGAAAAAAGGAAGAAAATGTCCATCCGACATTCTCTAAAATATCTGCACAGCAACTTCCAAGAAGAAATCCAAGAGATCACAATGAAAGAAAAGCAATGGGTAAGATTGCTTTACTGGGTTTCTTATGTACTCTATTCTTCATCTATGCTACATATTTGAATTATTTTACAGTACAGATAATGCTTGAAATTGTCAAGAAAATTATTTGCTTCGAATAGAAGGGTAGGCCTTTGTTGGTCAGTGGGCAATGTTCCATCGGTTGCCGTTTTAAACACAACATTAAAGCCAAGCATTACGTTTCAAAGTGATGCATGATGCTCCTACTTGGTTCACCCGCATTTGGATTTGTTGGTTCTCGGGGTTAAGCTATCATACAGAAACAGAAAACACATGAACGTGCCTAGCCACCTACATTTGAATCCACGCTTAAGGAATGTCGAAAACGCTGACTGTCAAGATCGACAAGGTACTTTTATTTATACCAGTTATTTCATAGTTATTCAAAGTTTTTTTTCCAAAAAGAGTAATTAAAGGCAGAAAAAACAGATATCTACATCACATATTTACAACACATTTTTACAATTATAACTTCACAAGTGTGTTCCCGACTTAACACATACAATTCAAACGAAAATAGACCAAAGAATGAATCCAGTGTCTACATCAAATATATCCCACATAGAAACAATACAGCAACAATGAACATATGCATTGAAAACAGTGACTCTGTACAAGTGAAAATAACGAATAACACAACAATGAAAGTGAAGGAGTCAAGTCAACTTATGACCGCTAATGCAACCAGCAATTGCTGGTATGAAGGACTTTATCACAGTTGCTCCTTTTTTTAACAAGCCGATGCGTTTCGATACCAGGGCGAGAGTTCCTGGAATCTCATCAGGGCGCTGTCAGTCTATTCCTGGAATCTCATCGGGGCGCTGTCAGTCTATCTGTGGGGGGTGCAGAGAGAGTGAAAAGGAGTTTCAATCTAAAGAACTCAGGACTCGCCTCACTTCAAGTGACACTCAGAGTAAAGTGTAAATCGAGACCTACCAATATTTCAAGAAGAAATGGATTCGTGGAATGGGGGTCTGGCACGGAATTCTTCACGTGCTGTAACCTTCGTTATTTATATAATTGGGTCCTGTTGCAGTGCAACTGAGGGGAGGGAGGGAGCGGTCACCTAAAGGAATGAATGAAGCAATAAAGTAACTTCCTTGTTTGTACCATTGCTTCAACGGATTTCATGTGTAATATCAAAAGAGGAACATACCTTCAAATAATTCGTTTGAAGGAGGCTCTAAACTGCCACCAACTTTGCGTTGTAGAAAAAAACAATTTCATCCGCAAAAGTTTGGACACCAAAGCGTGAACGCTGGGGAGACAGGGAGGGGGTTATTTTTAAAGTGTTGCTTTTTGGCTGGGCGTAGGGTTCTGACAATGAATTTGTAAGTATGTTAACATACCTTTTGGTCGCGCGTGGGATTGATTATTTATTCCTCACATTGACTTTCACCGTTTCTCGGGCGGCGTGGAGTCCGCTGTGGAAACAGTTTAAGTAATTACTTCATGGTTCTAAAAACCTTTTGTTATGCTCTGAATGTAGCTAATAGCGCTGACAGCACTTACCTATGTCCTACCTCGTCCTCGCCTAAAACATTCTGCAGTCAATCCAACATGGATGCCAGGTGTGTAGCTGGTTATGTCCCTGGGATACCAGACCTGTGCATTATGGGAAATGTGGTTCTCATCATACAGAAACAGAACATTTTGTGGTGGTGTAGATAGGAAGCTTAAAAATAACATATGTGGGAGGAGGAGCCTAACCGACAACCATGATGGCCGCCTGATTCCTCGGCTCCGCCGACCCTCTCGCTTTTCTCCCGTTTTCCGCTCTATCCTGTTGTCGATCCTCCTGTTGTGTAACACCGGCGGAACCGGGAGGCGACCCCGGATTTATTGGTGTGTTTTTTGCTCGATCCCGGCAGTGAGAACACTGGAACGTCTCCGCCTCCTCCTGGCGTGGCGCGGCGGTGGCCGGGTCTTTGTTCTCGGACTGGGGCCGGCCCTGCTTCTACTAACGGCCACCATTGCAGGCGGATCGGACACGGTGGCGTAAGGCTCGTCCTGCTCCCTGCAATCTGCTTCATCACTTTGCGAACCCGCACGCCGCCGAGGCGCGGAACACATTGTATCGTTTCCTTCACCCGGAGACGTCTTTGCTGGATACTTTGTCTCCCAACAAGCTGGGCTGGGCGCCATCTTACAGCCTGCTCTCCTTTCCTGGGATAGCGGACTCTGGGCTGCCACCGACGGAGCTGCTGCCTGCTCACATTACGCTGATACTGTGTGCAAATGGAGTGTGCTTCCCCTGTGTCCCAAGCCTGGTTGTTACAAAGACAACAAGGGTCCTCAGGGAATAGTGATAAACAGCAAGAATAATTTTTACAGACCACAATCGGTACTATAACGAAATGTCCAAACCCAGCCGGGTGAGGAATTGTTTAATTTGAAAAATAAAAAGGAAATGTGGTTGACCAAGGTGGTCAGTTATGGACAATTCAGATGGGGCACAGTCCTGTACCTATCCATCAAGGAAAAGACTGTAGCAGAGGTACTACAAGAGTAAAGGAAAAGGTTTACAGGCAAAAGATTTGGAGCCAAAATGTCGCTTGTAAATTAATGAACAATGCAAAAAACAAGTTTCGACATGCAGTATTTACAGAGTGGCATACAATTCAATTTTCTGTAATACTGTTTAAACCGTCAACGTTTCGATCCCCAGGCTCCTAATGAACCGGGATCATCATCAGGACTGTTAAAACATTTGCCTGTTTCTAGAAATGCCTGCGGAAAATGAAGGAGGAGAAAAAGAATAGAAAACATAAGGCATTCGCCTAAATAAGTAAAAGATATATACAGACTATTCACAAACAGTTTGCGTGCCGAGGACTACTTACACTATGTAGGATTGTGCAGTTGACCTGAGGAATACTCATAATAGTGGAGCCGTCTTGGTGATTTGAAAAAAACGGATTCAGTGGTGAGCGAGGACAATTGTGAACTAATGGGTGAAAACCTGCTGTTGTCGAAACTCTATGTGCACGTGGGGTGTTTATCATACCGAGCAGTGCCTCCAATAATTTAGAGCATATCACGGGCGCATAGTGAACGTGTGGGGCCTATAAGTGAGGCCAACCTGGCCAGTGAATATGTGTCATGCACAGGCGGAGTGTCAGCTCTAGAAAGGCGCCGTGTTTACGACTTTCAAGTGACTGTAAAAGCCAGTACTGACCTGCCGGGCAAATAGGTGATAACCTGGTCAGGCACCAGGGTAGTCAGAATACCGAAGGGTTGTCGGTACCTGTGGTGGGAAAAACATTGTTTTAGGGAGGTGCCTGTAATGCAATTCGGCCGCGTGGGTATTGAAATGGCACTTTACCTGGTTGGGAGGCTGGAAAATAACCCTCCGAGCAGAGCGAAAATTTGATTGTCAATCGATCTATTGACTTGCTTCCTAAATTAGGGCGAGTATTATTTCACAACCGGTGGGCTGGAAAGAGATAAGGGAGGGGAAAACGGGGATTAGAAATAGGGCGGACGAAAACCTCGGTGGGGGTTTCCAAGAGACCCTAGGGCGTGTGCTTACCTGATAATGCCTCACGAGTTGAGTCGGGAAGACGGCGAGACTTGATGGTCTCTCTCCGTGTCCTGGCAGCATCAATGCGCTGTCCTGGCGTTGCTGCTCCACCGGCGCTTAAGGCATGTGGTGGATTTGAAAAAACAGAGGACGGACTGGATGTTTGTTTCCTCTGTAGTCGCCATGTTGGAATGGGCATGGACCGAAAACATAATAAAAGGACTGAAGTACACGCCGGATTAAGGATGGTGAGGGTGTTGGAACCTTCGTAATGGTGAAAGTGAAACGCGAATCGGCCATATTGTAAGAGCTACCGTAGTGATAAAATTATGAGTGCATTTGAGGTAACATACCTCGTGGTTGTGCGACGTACTCCTCGAGTGACCTCAGGCCACATGTGTAGCTCTCTATATACATAACGATTAATTTACAGACATTGATGTTGAAATTATTCAGTACTCCTATGCATATACAATATATTGCAGTAACATCTAGTGCATGATAGTGGTGGAGCCACAGGAGTTACACATGTTAGTTATATTGCAATTTAACACATGCAGCAGAGTGGGGTATGGAATACTGCTTGGTTATAGGGTTGCAGAGAATAGAACCAATTTCCAATGTCAGTAAACCAAAATTGTCTTTTTTCATTTTTCAGGGCTTGAGCAAAGAACAGATCAAAGGAGGGAGGTCCAGTCCTCCATGCGGTTTAGGCCGTTGTTGATAGAGTCCAAAAGTATTATGCACTTCAATTCTTCTTTATTGAGGAGGCTTGTCATGCCCCCACCTCTTGGGGGTAATTTTAGTGCCTTTAAAATTGTCCAGCGGATGTCATCCTCATCATGGTTGGCCTCAATGAAATGCTCTACCAGCGGTGCATTCTGTGTTTTGCATCTAATGCGACTTCTGTGCTGGCAGATGCGGGTCTTGACTTTTTGAGATGTTTGGCCCACATATACTTTTGGACATGGGCATTGAATGAGATACACAACATTACTCGTATTACAGTTCGTTAGGGTGTTGCATTGAAACTTAATGTTGTTAAACTCTAGTGTCTTACCTTCAATGGTTAGATTACACACAACGCAACCCCCACATTTTACATGCCCAACAACGGGGGACAGTCCCCATCTGGATTCAAGAGTAGAGAGTTGTGCAGGGCCGGGGAGGGCTGCCCTAACCAGATGGTCTTTCAAGTTCTTGCTTTTTTTGAAAGCAAAAAGTGGGCGTTCGATCTTCAAAATGCCCGCATTGATGACAGGCCAATGTTGTAAGATCAACTTTCTTAGTTTGTTAGATAGTGGAGAGAAGGTTGTCACACATGCTATCCTTTCCTGATCTTTCTTAGGGTTGGGGACAAGTAAAGTTTCCCGGGGACGATACCAAGCTCGTTTCTGGGCAGTCTTTACTATTTTTTTGGGGTAGCCTCTGTCTCTCAGTTTGTTAGCCAGGATGGCACTCTCTTTGAAGTAGTCCCCCCTGTTTGAACAGTTTCTCCTAATTCGAAGGAACTGGGAGAAAGGTAGCGAGTCTCTCAAGGCCCTCGGATGGTTACTGGTATATTCCAACAGTGTGTTTCTCTCAGTGGGTTTTCTGAACAAGCGAGTAAGCAGTTCTCCCTCATGATGAAAAATAGTTAAGTCTAAAAAATCAATGGAAGATTTATCAGATGAAGATGGCCTGGTTGTGCCATGGCTCGTGTCTGCGTGGTGCCCAGCTGACTACGAAGGGTGATGGTGGACTGCTTATGGGTCAGTGTTGTGTGTGTTCGCCTGGCGTGCGGATGACTGCTGAATCCTCTCTCACTGCTGCACCAGTGCTGATCGGTGACGTTCTGGGCGCCCTAGCTACTCTGAGAGCGGCTCTATGTACATTTGCCCGTGTATTGGGAGACCGGCTGGATGTGATTTCACCTGCAGCACCATTGTTTGATCGTGGATGCCTACAGGGGCAGGACACTTTGCCACACTCTGCTTCTGCCTTAGGTTGTTCCTCCTCTTGGGCTGCTATTGCCGCGCTGAAGGTGTGAGATCCTGTTATTTGTGAGGTGCCGGCGGTGGTGCTAAACTTGGGGCGAACTGTAGTTTCCGAAGATGCGATGTGGTTGGAGCCGCACAGCCGGGCGCCATGTTTAGCTGCCCTTCTGGAGGTCCCCGGCACGAATTGCTTCCCTATCCTGACGCGGCTCCTATTGACTGGGCTTGTCGATTCTGGTGGATCTGTGTTGTACGTTGTCACTTCCTGCGCTGCTGATATCTACATGGCTGTGTCTCGTGTGGACTTTATTGGTCGTCCCCCCACCCGGTTCTGGATTCTTAGCTCGCTCGCCTCCTTCAAGATGTCTGCCATGAGACTGGACTGTGTCGCTGCTGCGCATCGCAGGGGGCAGGGTTAAGTGTGCCTCTCATCATGTCAGGACTGTTCTCAATCGTACTGCTGGGACGCTGATGGACTGCCGGGGATGTTGAACATGGGTATTGTACTGGTCGCGGGGTCTGGGATCGGGCGGCCGGAGTGATACATGAGGGTGGTTTTGGGAATATCTACTGGCCCTCCTCCGGTCTTATGTGACTTATGTCTCTTCTTTTTCCTCTCTTTTTCCCTTTTCTGTTCTACATTTCGGGTTCGGTTTGTGGGCGACAGGCACGCTGCTAAGGGGGGGGTAGGCCATAGCCTCTGCATGTGTGCAGGGTGGGGGGTTGGGGATGGGGATTTTGTTTTAGTTTCAGTTTCTATGGGCCCTTTTTCCTTTCGTCTTTTCTTGGTTTCCTTTTCTTTTTCTTCCTTTGGGTCAGTTGGGTGCGTCGGGGTAGTGATACCTATTCTTTCCGCTGTTGATGTTGTTATCTTCGTGGATTTGGGTTTACTGAGTCCGTGGGGCGGGCGATGACCGACATGTACTGTTTTACTGTGCATCTATCCTGAAGAATATTATCCTTTCCTGTTTTTAATTCCTCTCCTTTGTTTTGCTGCTGACTCGCTGGTTCGTTGCCTGCCATTTGCTTTAGGTGGATTGAATGCATCTGATCCTTCTTATCTACAAAACTTTTAAAATTAACCTTACTCCTCCTGTGCCTCGCGGTTCCACCTTGTTTGAGTCAGGTCTTGGACACTTATCAAGTAGGTTTTCATGGGGACTGCTGGATCGTTCTATTCTTACTACTGCTTTCGAGGCCGGCCCGTGTGGTTGTGGGCCCGTATCTGTACGCTTACTATGCACAATAAAGGTTTTACAAAAACAAAAACAAAAAAAATAAATAAATAACATATGTGTAGAATTAACACCTGCTTGTTTAAAGGCCTTGAAGTAAACTTCCATTTCTCCAACTCGTCTTCACTCAAATGTAGTTTAGTATATCACCCTCCTGGTAACAAGAACATCTTTTTAGAAGATTTGACTGCCTTTGAAACTGGCATATTTCTTTCATCAAAATAACACCTACTGTCTGGTCACTTAAACATATACTAAAATAATGATAGTATCTCTGTAGTACCATATTTACCACCTAACCAGAACTAAATGGAAAACTGATTATTAATACTCGTAAAAGAATATATGAAAAGGTTCAAACCAAATTAATAAATACCAAATCCAACAGACTGAAGTATCGCACTGGAAGAGATAATCTCTGACCAGTGGGTACTTTCCATCATACAGCACGGTTAATGCCTGAATCTCACTGCAACCCTACCAGACATCCCACCCCTCACACACATCTCTCCTGCAGAACGCAAGGGCCTTCTTCAAGAAGAGATCCAGGCGCGTATCCTCAAGGGCGCAATAGAACTAATGCCATTGCAACCCCAAGGCAGGGAAGCCTACTTCCTTTATTCTCTCACCCCCAAGAAGCCAAGAAGGACCGCTCTCTAAGGCCCTTTCTCGGTCTCGGGCCCCTCAACAAGTACATCTTCTCAGAATACTTCTATATGGTCACTCTGCAGGATGTCATCCCTCTTCTGCAGCAAGGCGAATTTATAACAGCTCTCAGTCTAAGGGATGCCTACTTTCATATACCCATCCACTCCACTCATTGCTGCTACCTACAATTTGTGGTAAGGTGACAGCATTATCAGTTCAAAATGTTACAGTTCGGGGTCAACACTGTTCCCAGAGTGTTCACAAAATGCCTTGCTTTTGTGGACGCCCATCTCACATGGGGCAGCATCCATGTATTCCCATAGCTAAACGATTGGTTGATCAAGAGTGCAAGCAAGGAGCAGTGTCTCGTAACCTACGGAAACAACTATTTCTCTCTTTCACAAACTTGGCTTCACAATAAACACCGTCAAATCCCACCTGAAGGCTCTGCAGATTCATCCCATTCTAGGAGTCCTACTAAACACAGTTTCTGGCGTGGCTTACTCCAGTCAACCAAGACTGCAGGCCTTCCAGCAGCTACTGCCTCTTTTTCTGCCAAATCTTCAATTGACGATCAGAACGGTTACATGCCTTATAGGTATGTCTACTGTTCACACACGCACTACACATGCACCTGCTCCAGCATTGCCTCTCAATGCAGTGGACACAAGTGGAGGGGTACTGAGAGTATCTTGTGTTGGTACAGCCAGGACTCACTTATCTCTGCAGTGGTGGAATGGCAACTATCTTTTGCCTTCATGGACCCTATTCTGCAGGTGACCATCTCTGTGGATGTACCGCTCTCAGTGGCAGGTCCAGGGCATATGATTCTCCCAGTTAGCAGGGCCTCCGAATAAACTACCTCGAGTTGCTGGCCATCCAGCTAGCGCTCAAAGCGTTCCTCCAGCAGATTCAGCATACAGTAGTCTTCATAAAAATGGAAAACATGACTGCCATGTATTACTTCCAAAATTGAGGCTATTCACAGTCGGATACACCTCCTGGTGAAGTACCTTTCATGAGTGAACAACAATTTTGCAGACCTGCTCAGCAGAATGCAGCAACAAGTCCAAAAGTGGAAACTCCACCGGAAGTCCTACTCCCGTATGTCCACCGATGGAGTGTACCCGGGGACGACCTGTTCACTACTGCTTAAAATACAAAATCCCAAAGCTTTGCCTCCCACTTCTACTATATGTGGTCTGGAAGTTTGGCAGACTTCCCTCGCTCTCATCCTCTTGGCTCCCACTTGGTACAGGCAACTATGGTTCTCCAATCTTCTAGAAATGTCAGTGGTTACCCACAAGAAGCTTTCAGTCATGCCAGACCTTCTCATGCAGAACCACTTCAAAATCAAGCACCCCAATACTGGTCAGCTCAATCTAGTTCTCTGGCTCCTGAGGTCCTAGAATTTGGCTGCCTCAACCGCCTTCAAAGTGCATGACAATGTCAAAGAAGTATGCATATCCACTACGCCGGCCTGCTATGATTCCAAATGGAAAGGTTTGTCCACTACAGCATTCCGAAGCAGATAGACCTGTTTAAGACTCCAGTGCAAGACCTCCTCTGTTACTTTCTGCATTTACAAAAATCAGGCCTCGCTTATACATACATACTCCAGCCACTATAGCTGCATACATGCTAAACAGGGAGCATACTTCCTTATTCATAATTCTTGTCATCAAGGCCTTCATAAAGGGACTGAACTATTATACCTCCCAGAGTATTACCCCTACCCAATTTGGAGTCTTAATGTCGTCCCTACGAGACTCTGGGTCATTCTTTTCAAACATTTACATTTATGCCCCTTACAATTCCTCTCCTGCAAGTTGGCGGTTCTTCTCGCTATCACAATCTTATGATGTGTTAGTGAATTGCAAGCCCTCGCATTAGAGGAGCCTTTCTTTCAGGTTCACAAGGACAGAACTGTCCTCAGAACCAATCCCAAATTCCTTCCGAAGGTGGTATCTCCATTCCATCTCAACCAAATAATTGATCTTCCAGTGTTCTTCCCACATTAAGACTCTGTAGCAGAGAGAACGCTTAATACTCTTGATGTTAAGTGTGCCCTCATGTACTACATTGATAGAACGTTTTTTTCCGAAAAACTCAGTAGCTATTTGTCACTTTTTTCCACAACGCACAAAGGTTCTGCCCTCTCAAAGATAGGCATAGCTCAATGGCTTGTCAGATGCATACAGACTTGCTATATTAAAGCTAAAAGAAATATGCCTTTTCTTTACTGCCCAGGTCACAGCCCACTTGCAAGAAAGGAGCCTCTGTGGCCTTCTTAGGTAACATACTTATGGCTGAAATATATAAAGCAGCTTCCTGGTCCACTCCACACACATCCATTAAACACTACTGTGTGGATGTTTTAGCATGCCACCAAACACAAGCTGTCCTGGCTGTATTAAGGACTGTTTTTCAATCTTATGCAACATCCTGCTGCTAACCACCTCTTAGGGGAGAACTGCTTTACAATCTATGCAGAGCATGTGTATCTCCAACCACACATGCTATGATCGGAACCTCTAGTTGTTGAATATGCACACTATATTCTCAATTCTAAGTTTAAGTTTATTACTTTTTGCACAGTCACTATACTTTTCTATCTTGCACTCCATCTTTATGCTCACCTGCTGTGTGGAAAGCATAACAATGGAGCTGGTGCCCATGAGCATTACCAGCCCAAGGAGGAGCCACTATATCGCGTGACTCGAAAGACTTCGGAGAATAACAACTTTCAGACATCCAAGCGCAACATGGCATGAGTATGCAGAGCATGTCAATCTACAGCACGACCTGCTACTAACAGATGCTTACAAGGTAAGTAACATTCCTTCCTTCTAAAGTAATACACAACCAAAATCAGCATTTACTGTAATCAAAGATTTAAATTTGTAGATATCATTTGGCTGAAAATTGTCTGTGGACTTTGAGCTCCGATTCAGAACAAAATATCTAATAGAAAATCTGCATTCTTTGTCACCCTTTAAAAAAATTAATGCTGAAAGTCGACCATTCTAATCAATACAGCCAAAGGCTATTTTTCTATGAGTTTACATACTATTTCATATTCATCAAGTAGACACATTTATTGTTACCCAGTGACTGCTACTCCATTCAGTGAACTTGGGAGAATAAAAGGCTGAGTGGACCACAGGCCAGGAAGCACACTCAGCATCCAGGTAAAGGGACTTGGCTTCCCTGTTCTTCCTCGCTGTCAGATTCAGACAGACAGGGCTGCTGTACATTCAGGAGGGATGTGAAAAAGCTCCTGCTTACCCCAGAGTGGGACCTCTGATATGGCTACCCACTAGCCACGAGCAATAGAACCCCTTATAGGGGTATTTGGAAACAGATAACGGCAATACTAGCAGTTCTGGAAAGAGGCACAGAAGATAATGAGTAATCATAGTAGCATAGAACTGAAGTAAACAAATACCTGCTACCTGGGAAAGATGTAACTGTCTCTGAGAGCCTTTATCCCCAAGGGGAATTTCCAGCGGGGGAGGAGTTCACACTAGGAGTAATATACTCATCAATTCGCAACAAGGCGAGATTAGTGACACGAGGCAGCAGAAGTTAGGACTCAGAAACATAGAATAGTTTTGAATAGTTGAAGTCTTTATATAGCCCATGGGGCTGCCTTTGTAGTAGTGGGCACAAGGATAGACCATCTTGGAGAAAAAAGAAAGAGGTAGGCATGCACTGCAGTCCTTGTCAGGCTAATTACCTCCTTTCAAGCAGAAGGGTCGTCAGAATGCAGAGTAACACTGGTCTGGCAATCATCCCAAAGGCAAAGGAAATTTTAGAGACCTCAACATTTTTTTTACTTCAAACTTGTGCTGGCTATTGTTGTCTGGCTCTGTGAGCTCGGAGGGCTTTTTCACCAGCGAGTGCAGTGTGACTGGGCTTTCCCACTTCAACATCGGAGTTTCACCCGCTACAGCAGATCTATCGCCTATGTCCCTGAGGTCGCTTTCGGTGACTGTCCTTGGTGAACCAGGTGAGGGAAGCAGCTTTTTGGAACCAGGGTTGGTATCCTGAATGGTAGGGCATGTCAGAGACCTAATACTTGCCTCATGCAGCTCACCCCTAGCCCATTAGTTATAATAGGATGCAGTGTAGGTGCTTCAACCTAGCAGAAGAGATCTAAACCCTCAAATGAAACAACAAATACAATGGTATTTCGCTTGAAAACAGTCTCTAAGCCCCCATAAGAATTTCCTTTGCAATAAAGTGGCCTGCTATTAATTGGCACTCGTTTAAAGATATGCCTAGGCACTAGCAAGGGACTGGGCTTTGAGTGATGACAACTAACACTACCTGAATCACATCTTTCCCCACTTTACCCCTTTAGCAACTTCTCATTGCAGACATAGTAATTTCAGTTGAGGACTAACTGTTGGGATAGTTTATAAAGATACAACTATTTTGTGGCATTTTTAGGTCTTGTCTACAAGACAAGGATATGCCCCGCAACAGACAGCACATGTGCTAACTTACAGGGCTTTGAACACGCCCATTGCCTACCATTGGTTGACCTCCTAGTCACTTACATTTGCTTGCTCCTTCTCGTTGGCGTGTTTTACTTGTGTAATTCCACTGCTCGCTTTTTAGGTGCTACTTTTTTTTTCTTCTTTTATTTAAGCACTGCACCAGAGTGCAGGTGTTTTCCAGCTGTTTTCCTTGTATGTTTCTCTCCCACTTCCCTGTACGCCAGGCTCTGTTCTCACCCTTGTGTGTATCCTCCACACCCCTATTGCTTTCCTGCCTTTGCTTTTTACCACTAGCTCCAAGTTGCTCTTTTTCGCCTGTTTGTTCCCATTCTATGCTGCTTCACTTTGCTCCCTCGCCATATCCTTATCCCACTCCTGTGTGGCTTTTGCCACCCCTGCATGTTGCTTCTGCCTCCCTGTGTTGCTTCTGCCTCCCATTACCCTTATTCCCCTAGTCCACTCTGTTCAGCCCCCACACGCTCTGCTCCTTCTGTCCCCTCTTACGCATGTTGTTCCCCTCCTGCTTAAAAATAAAAAAAACGCTTTTATACATTTGTTTTCTTCTTTTTAGTTACCCAACCAACTTGGATCACTAAACAAAAATGAAAGTGGCTGCAACATTTTGTAGGTGCGTGCACGCGTGGTGCATGCACCTTTAAAATGATGCCTCCACTTTCTAAAAGCGTTTTTAATTATTTTGCTATACCTTATAGTATCCGGGAATGCTGTGAAGTATGGCCAAAAACCATTTGCAAAGCCAAAAGGTTTTAAGACAAGACCTACCGGCTTTGCCAGTGCTTGTTCTAAATACTTTCTGCATGGGACAGTCTCAGTCTCAGTAAGAACAGGCATCTGGCTCCTCTGTACATCTAGGAAGCTGCGTTTGCTTTCGGCCTTATTAGGGAACAACCAATGCCTACAGGAATGTAGTTCTGTACTTGATGATTATGTAGCTGTGCATCCTTGGAACAAGTCTCTCCCCTGGGGATATTACATTGAAAGGTTAAACTATTTTCTCGCTCGTTAAATTGTGTCATTTTGTCTCGACTGATTACAGATAAATACATTTGTAATGCGAAATCTGCTGGCGTGCTTGGGAAGAGATGTTGAACCCTGCATTCCTCAAGCTACCCTGCAGCACGCATTAAAATGTAGAAACATGCATGGCAGAATGCATGTAGGATTCCATGCCTCCATGATCCCACTCTGTGCCAACCCTAATGCCTCACTTGAGTGCAACTAGCAATGATTTTGCCGTAAAACGGAAGTCTGATATGTCATTTTCAATGTGAATATTTACATTTTCAATGCTACCACGTAGTAATTTAAATTTCTCCCCAACTTCGCCGGTCTCTACTGTCTAGTTCCTGGTTCCCGAGCAGACACCAGAAATGTGTGATTTCTCCGCTGATCCTGTTTCATTAGCATCAATGTGTCCTGTTCAGTTTTCTCGTATTGTCTTTGTTCTTCCTTCCCGACCCGTTACTCTCTTTAGTGCGGGTTGTGTTTTGGCCTAAATCGGAGTTACCATTGAGATGTAGCTCACAACTTACCGTTTAAGCATACCCACGCCATTCAGGACAAGTGACTTGATGCAAATGTAATTACTCAGCGTAGCATTCTAGTCCATCTTTTGGCTCATCGAGGCCATTACATTTTTTTTTTACTTTACCTCTCTCATCCCTCGATCTACATTATTTCTATTCATTGCTCTTTCTTAGGTCCTCGACTCTGAACTTTCAAAAGAATACCATTTTCTAATGAGGCCGATTATTTATTATTTACACTATCGTAAAAGAAAGGACAAAATAAAAATGCACATATACCTTCCATAACCAGGTTTGTGACAGAGGCTGCCGGTGCTCAAAACCGGATAACTTTTAAAGATTTTAGATCGGGGTTTAGAGGAAATTATTTTTCGCCTCCCTCTGATGTGCGAGGGTCCCACCTGGAGTTAGGGTGTATTCGAGGCACCAGTAATTTTTTTTTTTAGCAGAATGAAGTTTGTGAATCCGGTAAGTCAGTTTGTGAAGATTCCAATTGCTGAAGGGGCAAAATGTCAGTCAGGGCTTGTCAGCCAGGCGGATTCATTCCTTAGTTTGGATAGCTGAGCAGTTTCACGAACTGCACAATGACTGAAAGCTAAAAGCACCTTAGTCCAATTCGATATGAAACCCGGTGCCAGACTTTAGCTATGTGAACAGATGCACTGGGAAGCAACTGGCCTCCCGCATCTCCCAAAGCCCCCTCCAGTTGTTTGATACAGATTCTGGGGCGTAGGGTCCATTCACTGGATGGTACAAAAAGCCCCAACCAGAACCATCTTGCCATAGCATGCCCAGCTTCTCTGGAGGGAAGGAGAGTGGGTTCAGGGTGCAGCCAAAGACCCTGCATACTTGGCCTAGGATTTATAGGCAAAGTGCATGGATAAATCCACTTCTTAGGCCAAGTGCCTGCTGAGCGGAGCCTCTGGTCTTGCCCAGTTGCACAGAAGATGTGTACTGATACATCCAGGGCACCTGGTTAAGTAGATCATAGAAAATAAGTTCACTAAAAAATGGCAAATGAACTTCTTTCTAAGATCTGCAAATGCCAAATATTTAACAAAGCATAAGAATGCCACTGAAAAACAATTTGAAGGTACGTAACAGTTACTATCCAAAACCTAAAAAAAGACAAATTCTCATTTAATGCTGACCTATGTAAACAAACTTCCCTCAGGGCACTGCACTGCTTGTGACTTAACACTAAATGTTTTAGATGACATGATCGATTTGTTAATGTACTAAATCAAATGACCGAAGACATCTCAGCCCTTGATCAATAATTTTCCAAGTTTATTTAAAGACAGAGGAAATACATCTTTGTGCGTATACCCTCGCTCTTCAAGAACTCTCCCAGAGGCAGATCCAGAAAGAAACACATCAAAGAAAGAGATGCTCCCCCGTTCCCCACCGAGATTTACCACATTGAGGATGGGTATGCCTCCTTGCCGTCGACCGGTGCACCACAGAGAAGGCTGTCAAAGCACCATACGACTTCGAGAGACACCAGAATGTTGCTGTCTAGTCCTGTATTGATGTCTATATTAAGTCTGACCCCACAAGCAGTGACCACGCTTCACAGACATCACCTTCGCGACCCATGTTACTTTTGACACCGAGTCATAGAGCGTTTCCATATTTAGAAAAACATTGTACTCTGAAGACGCAGTTGCCACTGTCTTCAGACTGTCTTTGCCAATTGAAGTGCCTTGCACTTGGGAAACAGAGTACTTCAGAACTTACTCTCCACCAAGAGCAATAACTCCGGAAGTAACGTTGTCTCCAAGTCCCCCTCTAAGGAGATCAGCCATCTCCAGCAACTCTGGCTTCTCCAGGACCTGTGCTGTCACCACATCTGCCACCAGCAATTCTTCAGCAATGTCTCCTTCTGCTCCTGATAGACCCATCAAAGCAGAAAAAAACGTTCCCGAATTCAAGAGCATTTTCTAAAAGAGATGTATATCAGATTCGGTTTCGGGGTAGATATGCAGCAGCTCAGCAACAACCCTGAAAATGGCATTATTACTAACTGCCTGGTCAGACCACCCTGCACTGAACTCCCAAAGACTTCATGAAATGTGAGGTCGGGGTAAAGATCTCATCGCCACTGTCGCAACGACCAGAGCAGGTTTAGCTAGCATAAATGTTAATTACATTTGACATTAAACCAAATATAACGCCATGTTCACTCTGCGTGCAGTGTGATTGAGCACTGACCTTTGGTTATGTGTCACACCAGTGCTGCACAGACAGTAAACTGTTGATGTTTCATAAGACCCAACGAATATATTAACAATTTGCAGCAGCATCTTAAGCAGTTGAAATTCTCTCATGTTGAAAAGCCACAAATGATCTGCCAGAATGTGAAATGTTGCATCTGCTGGGTCGTTCTTCAGTGTTCATTCCTGGCTGTGGAAGGATTTCTGTCCTGTGTTCGCTGTACTTGGCAGTATTTGGTGTTGAGCGCTGTATTTATTTGCCTTTAGTCACAGCTGATATCTCGCGGCAAAAAAACTCAAATCCTGATAGTAGCTGGTGTGTGCTGCACTGCGAAAGCATCTTCAACGTTTGTGTGGAAACCTTCCTGTAGTTGCAACGATTGTGAGACCTGGGACCCACGTTTTTATTACCTCCGTTCTATTGAGAAATAATCTGGGATGATCTGTTGCCCAGCTAGCTGCACTTTAGTCCTAACATGTCTTAGTTATGATGGTTTTAACAAGCAAATTAATTCTGATGTGGATTTCATCTATTTATTTTGGTCTTTATTATGTTAAATCGTACGTATTTGATTATTGTACAGCTTTTTATTCTCTTCCTCAAAATGTATTTGTTGCAGAATATTTGTATAGTGTTCTATTTTTTTTACGTCCTAAATTTGGCAAAATAAAGAATAATTGACTGACCCCTATGCCTTAGTGGCACAGTTATTTGTCCTACGAATACAATCCACAAATTTCAAATTGCCAAGATACTGTCGCTGTATTAATTTTACTAGCAGTTGTTTCGCACAGGACCCACAGCACTCTTGAATATTTTTTGTAAGCCATTTATTTAAACCATGTATGTCTTGGAAGATAAACTGATAGCTGCAATGTCTCCAGCTGCAGTGGCGGCAGATTTCTGTTACAGAGTCCAACCCGAGAGAGGAGACACGTGTGTTCATGGTTGCAGGGTTTATGCAAAATATTATTGATCTAGCAAAAAATGCTAATGTTCGACCAATACTACATTGTTCGTCTTCATGCTCTTAGAGGCTGGGCAGCTCAGAAATGGTGCAATTTTTCTCCAACAGGATGGTAGGAAAGTGAGGTTTTGTTGGTCGCTATAACTACCGAAAGTAGAGCAAACTGCAGTGTTTAGAGTTATTCACGTATAAGTTCGAGCCAGTAATTTCTGCCAGACTGTTGACGAACTGGACAAGGGATAGAAGTATCAATCATTTAAGGGATCAAACGTGTCGGCCTTGAAGGACCTAGAAAACAAATGTGTGGAAGATTTTTAGATGTCACAAATTGAGAGGGAAGGCCTGTAACTTTTCATTTTACTTGATTTCTACCCTTCTCTGACAATGTACAGGAATCTGGAGCACAGATGGTGCCTATTACTTTCAGTAAATCAAACAGACTACTGTTCTAATTAAAAATTAGAACGTATATGTATAGTGGCTTTCAGGAAGCCCTCTTCATCCACTGGTCTGTTAGTATGGTACTCATATTTTTCGTCTGGCCACTACAACATACAGCAAGGGGCAGTGGGTCCTTGGCGGGCCATTGGCTGGCTTCACTATGGGTGTCGACTTTCTTCCCTTTCACAGGGAGCACATTCACACACCATAGTGCTAGGGAAATGCAATCACGATTTGTGCCTTTTGAAACCAAAGACATATTTTTTCTTTTAGACTTATTCTTTTAAGTCGATGACCTGGCAACTTCCCCGAACAATGAAGTTTTGCAAAAACCATGACTGAACAATCACTGTCCATGCCAAAAGCCTGCAACTAGCGCAAGACCTTTTGGCTCTGCCAATGCTTGCTTTCATATCTCACCTTTAGTTTTTCCTTTGTTAGATTATCTGTGTGTTCTTGATTTTCAATAGTTTAAGCACAGCACAGCTGTGTGGCCCAGCCATTTTTCACTTTCTCAGTCTTGAATTTTAATTAATTGCACACCTATTGGTTTTCAGAGAAGCTGTAAAAAAATACACATGGCCATAACTGAAAGACAGTTTATTGCTGAAGCATTGGATGCCCAGTCTCCAGCCACGGATCTTTATCTAATGGATACTAAGCCTTTTTCTCAAATTCCTATATTACCATATATGTATTATGTATTAAATAGTTTTCTTCTCCTCGCATACCGCTCAAAATTGTCGGTGCCTAAACCAACATTTTTAAAAGACTGGTTTACACTTTTCCTGAGGTCTTTAAAGAATGATCTGCATATGCCTAATGTTCTGCATATGCTCATCAAACAGTGGCTCAGATCTCAATGCACAAAGCTTCTGAGATCTTGCAATGAAAGGGAAAGATATGAAACCAACAGTTATGCCACAAGGGAATTTTATTTCACAGCCAAAATAGTTAGGAACAAAATGCACTGAAAAAACTCTATACACTACTGAAAACAATACACTCCTACTATATGGTTTCCCAAAGAGTGTTAACAGTTTTCTCACCTTCTCTTTATCTAATACCAACACCAATCTTACTAGTATTTTGACAGCTCGCTATTCAGCCACCACTAACTACCCTCCAATAAATATCAACCAGGAGATGTATAAGCACCAGATTCAAATAAGACAACATGCCTTTTAGAATATATAATTAGATTTCCATTCATGTACCCCAGGCACGACCCAGGAGGCCTTAATTAAAGCATATTAAGAAAAGAAAGGTTTGCGTTGAGACACTTGACCCTCTAGTTTCTGACTGTGCAATGCTGTCATCCAAAGGGTTGAGCTCACTGAAGGTCTCAAAGAATACTGAATCGCACCTTTGATTCCTCACAATGAGCTGACATTCACATCATGTCCAACACTGATTTTTTTTCTTTGTATTTCTCAGTGACATGGTTTGCTCACTGTTTATTCCTTGATGGACTAACATCAGACTACACGAGTGGCAATAAAACATTGGACTTGGCAAAAGCATATAAATAAACGTTCAGAAAGTAAAAAGAAACTTACCGGACATCTTTAAATAAGGGAAATCAACCCTCTTGGTACTCTGGGACTTATGTGTTTTCTCTGGAATGCAACACCGCTCCATCCTCAACTAGAGTCTCCAAAGGTGGTATAGATGCCAGAGTTACTCGGATTTGATCTTTTCTTAGCCACAAAATGATTCCAAATCTGATTAGTGATTACTCGCGTGTCAGCTAGTTCAGGGATCCTGCCTGTCCCTGCTAATTCTCATGGAAGTTCTAAACTATTATGATCTTCATTTCTAGACCTTGCTGACAATACACAAGCCTTTAGAGACAATTCCTCCGTAAAGCATCCTTTTGAGGTAACTTGTTTCCACTCACTGTTTTCTTCTAGAAGATGAAATACAAAACAAATGTACCAGTGACCATAGTTAAGAAGTGCCGAGGCTCAGCTACATGGGTCTAAATAACTAAAATATAGTTTACACTGGTAGAATAATCCAGCTAATTAACGAGATTTATAGATATGTATTGCTTCATCCGATTTGTATCCTACATAGTCCCACTGTAGACCAGCCCAAGGATTTGGGTATTATCTTAGACATTATTCTTTCTCTGGATTCTAAAATAGTTAAGTAATGCGAGCCTCAAATTTCAGCTTCAAGGATTCATTTTTCTCTTGCAGTGAGTGATTCAGCTAGTATCATAGGCCTTCATTGGTTTAAATGTTGATTACCGATACTTCCTGTATGTGGGCCTCAATCATAAGGTGGCCCGCCACTCACAAATCACCGAGAACCCCAGGGCCATCTTCAGAACTTTAAGATTCAATATTACACCAGCCCTCTGTAAATTCCAGTTGCTTTGGACTAAATAAAAAAATCCAGTTTAAAGGATATGTCCTTAGCCCACAATTGGCAGTGTCCCAAAGAACTGGTGTGAATCAGTAGATGAAATATTTACCTGTAAAACCTGAATGAAGTTGGACGAGGCATGGTTGGACCAGCTGTGCTACACAAGTGCGAGAGAGTGGAAATCACTAGAGCACTTATTGAGCAGAGGAAACAGCTCAGGTTGCACCAGCTCTGTTCCATGCTGAGGCCTGACAGGTAGGTCCTGGTGTAAGCTCCCCAAAAGTAGCAGCTGTTCAGTGCATGAAGGTTAGGCATAAAATCTTATCTCTGTCTAGCTAAGTCCTAAAGGTCAGTTGTGCAGCACATATTGGCAGAAAACGCTTTAAATACCAGTATTAGAAATGAAAAAATGTGTGATGGAAGGCCACCGAACCTGAGCAGCTGTATTGCTCGTAATCTGTCTTAACACTACAAACTTGCGGGATTGTACTGAAAGACCAGCTCGATCACCGTTTTTGAGCCACCCTTTCTACTCTGATACCAACAGTCACTCCATAAAGCTTCCCCTAATTTGTACACCTTCACTTGGAGGCTACATTCAATCTACCTGTACAAAGTCACCCACTGTGCATTCTCAGTCCTGCTTTTTACACCCAGTGCTCACCTTTAACCAGCCGTTGCACACCCTCCGCCATGTTCTTCATATGATGCTTCTATCTGCAAATACGTACACCCTCCGCTACAAATAGCTGTTTGACCAATGAGAGAAGATTCTCCACAACACTGTTGATGTTGTCATCCTCCTAATCGTCGACTGAGCAAGCTTTGCTGAGAGATTCTTTGTCGACCTAATGGTTGGCACCAATGCAGTCATCTTTGTCGTCATTGAAGCCATCCTTTTTGACAGCTTGGTGGATGACAAGCCTTTTCATGGAGATCTTTTTTATTTCTTCTTTGGTAATTCTAGATCTGGAGACAGTGACTTTTTTTTTGTTTGTTGCCGATATAGATCCTCAAAGCCTTGTCGTTCTGCTTCTCCTTTGACGACACCTTACCAGGAGTCTGACTTCTCTAAGGAAGTTTTCAAACCCTGTTTCTGCAAACATAGATGCTTCTGCCTTTTTTCAGGATTGCCATTGCCAGCCTTCTCTCACTGCCATTTCGTCATTGTGGAAAAAGTTCTTCATGTCTAACAGCTTTGGGTCGTATACTCAATGTGCGCATAGAGACATTTCGTTTGATGGTTATCATTCTAAACCTTTCTCTTCCCACTGGCCTTACAAGCCTTAAACATATTTCTTTTTATCTGAAGCCTCTGCCATCTCAAAAGTCAACAAGCATTGGCATAGCCAATAGGTCTCGCCTTTGGGACCTTCTAAGTATTTAGTTAGGCAGCACAATATACTTGGTGCAACAACATCAACTGTTGCATGTCTAAACACTTATAAGGTCCCAAAGGCGAGAACTGTTGGCTATGCCAATGCTTGTTTTTGTTGCTTTTAATTTTATCTTGGTGTGTCTGGTCCCACCCGAGCACCACGCAGGTCGCTGGTCTTTGGGGGCAGCCCTGGATGCCCTAGCCGGCTTCCCGCACGGGCAGCATCTCCTTCGCTATCTGCGGGAGCCCGCAGCTTCTCTCCTCCTGCCCGCTCCTGCAGGCAGGGTGCTGCACTCTAGTGGCCTGCCAGCTCCCCCAGACATGTGCACGGGGAGTGGGGCAGGGCCACCACTACTCAGGGGGAGGCATGTTGGCCCTCCCCAACACATGTTCTCTTGTAAGACCTAGCGATGGGGCTACTGGGCACCTGGCTTTGGAGGTTTCTATCCAGAGAGGTAAGGTCAATGGTAATGACCGTGGTGAGGAAGACCTGGAGTCCGAGTAATAAATATTACTGGTAAGTATCCAATGCAAGAATGCAAACACAACATAGGAGGTTGAATGTTACCATAAAAAGCCAGTAGAATGAGGTGAAAAAGAAATAGTGATCTGGGTGAAACTCAAATACCCAATCTAAGTATGTATTTAACATTGATAACAATAAGGTCATAATGTCGGTAGCACTGTAAAGCCAGATCTAAACAAGCATTGGCAAAGCCAATACGTCTCAGCAATCCCCGAGCTATTGGCCTTGTCAATATGAATGCCTTTTAGCCATGTTGTCTAGCAACAAATCTGCTGTTCAACATGGCTGAAATTTACTGAAAGCCCAGAATAACAGGATGTTTAGCCGAAGCTGAGTCTCTTCAATACCCCATGTTGCATTTATTGTCCTGTCCTTCCTAACACAAAAGAGCGCTATGATGTGGCCTGTGCTGGCCGCCTCATAGTGCTTTTTTCAGTGACTTAAGCCATGCTCAACAAAAGATGTGCTGCTAGACAACATGGCTGAAAGACATTCACATTAAGATGGCCAAGAGCTCGGGCCCTGCTGAGATCTGGCTTTGCCAGTGCATTTTGACAGGGTCTTGCTGAACAAATGTGGACGTAATAATGACCAACAGGTGATCTTTGAAGTGAAGCGAGGATGTGGAGTAATGGCCAGAGTTGCCGACGGGCAACTGGGGAACCAATTCTGAATCTCAGGGTTGGCTGAACAATTTGAGATTCTGGGTATATCACTTAGGCTTCCCCTGCCCACAACAATGACTGTGTCAATGTGTAATATATTTAGTGAGCACTTAAAGTGCTCCAAAACCATCAGCTGGTGTTAGCACTATGGAAAGATGGAGGACTGAACACGCGCTCCCATACTATCTGATCGTGCAAAAAAATAAACAAGTGCTGTTTGTGTTTTAGCAACTTTTTAAGAAATGCATTTTTTTACGTACACGTGCGTGCATTCTAGTAGTGTGTGTGTACGTGTACATGGGAGACAACGTGAATAAACAAGTGCTCCTATGGAGCACTTGGAAACAAACAACAAGATGGAACACGGAACAAGCGCTCCAATACTATTGGATTGTGCAAAAAATAAATACACAAGTGCTCTTTGCGTTTTAACAACTTTTTAAGGAATGCATTTGTTTATGTACATGCGCATGCATTTTGGTGGTGGGAGTATGTGTACATCGGAGATGGCCTGAAAACACAAGTACTCCTATTGCCTGAAAACAAAGAAAAAAATAACTGTGCAAAATCTGGCACAGTGTAAGGAGACATACACTTAGTTTATGTGCTATGGGAGGGCCTAACACAAGCATGCCATGAAGTGTGGCATCAAAGAAAATGGGAGCAACGTTGAAGTTTACCAGTGGTATGAGATGGGCAGCCTGTAAGCCTACATATAGAACACAATACGTCTCTTCGAGACAAGCGCTGTCAAGCCAAGACCTAAAAATTACACTCGGCAAGGTGGGGTGGACATGCATGATAAAGGGTAATCATAGAAACCTGCAACTTGAACCGCCTTTGGGCGCTTGGAGGTATTTAGGGGTTGGGCTAGTGGCCCGTGACTGTTGCAGAATTAAAGATACATGAAACGAGGGGCGGGTTCAACCTGAAAGTGTGACAGCCACACGGTTCTGCGACCTGTGTGACTGCGTTTTAAGAACATAGATGCCCCCCCTTGTTAACTAGGTGCAACTGAGGTGATTCCACTACTATCATTGCGATAGTAGTGGATGCCTGTGTGTCTTCACTGTGATAACTGCACCCAAGAGCCTCCGCAATGGCTGGTCGTCAGTGTTGGGTGCGAGGACACCTGGGGAGGAAGGAGAGTGTGGTGGGGTATCAGGAATAGAGAGTAGACCAGGTCGTTTTTGAGAGGGTTTTATTTTTCCATACACTCTTCTCTGTCTACTTGTTAGTCTTACTTTGGCAAATGTTGCGGGATCCGTCTTGACTCTGCGTGTAGGAGCCACACTGGAGGGTCTGCTGAGGCCTGTAGGTTCCCGACAAAGCGTTCTCCAGGGTCAGTTGTTCTGTGGCGGTAGCCGCAACCAAAAGAAAACAAAAAAGATATCAGGATCGCGGTCCTATAATCACGCTCATGAACCAGGGGGTGAGGAAAACACCACTCCTAAGTGTACAGCGTGTAAACACACCACAAAGGCGAAGGTCAGTGCTCGTGAGTGGGGGGGGAAGGGTTTTGTTTACAGGGAGTATATACACGGAGTATCGGTCGGTGGCGGTGACTCAATACTACACGTTCTGGCGGTCTTTCCTCCCTACCCAACCTGCTACTTTTCCCCGTACCTGTTCCAGCCACGCTCCTCTCCTGGGAACATGGCAGGGCGACTCGTGTTGTCATTGGCCTCCCGGCTTTGCAGCGATGGTATCGGGACACAGCCTTCGCTCCTCCTCGTCTTCTTCTACCCCGGGCAATCCGATCTCGCACTCTCGTCCTCCACGCCAATCCTTCCTCCTCACTGGTAACGCCATACGTCTTCTTCCGGGGCTCTCCTTCCTTTGACGGTCCGGGAGGCGTCTCGTCTGGGAGGAAGCCCCAGTTAAAGACGCCTGCTTCTTGTTCCTCGTTGGGATTTAATAAAGTTTGGGAATGTGGGAGCCATTCATCCTGCTGAAAGGGGACAAGAGGAGGTAAGAGATGTATCGCCGACCACCAGTCTCGATTAGCTTCTGATTCCTCATGGTGCTGGCCCGCCCCGTCACACACCTCCCCCCCTGGATTCTCCTGCTCGGGGAGAGGAAAAGCCCGGGACAGGTAATCTGCATTACTATTATCTTTCCCTTTCTTATGGTGTACTTTGAATAAAAAGGGTTGGAGAGACCAGAACCAACGAAGCACTCGTGGGTTTTGGCCTTGATTCCTATACATCCATTGCAAGGGAGCGTGGTCTGTGTGAAGGATAAATGGCTTCCCTTCCAGGTAATAGCGGAGTTTGTCGATGGCCCATTTAATGGCCAGACACTCCCTCTCTATCGTGGGATACTTGCATTCTCTAGGGAACAGTTTTCTGCTGACATACAGAATGGGGTGCTCCAGTCCATCCCCCCTACCTGTGACAACACAGCCCCTATTCCTGAATCAGATGCGTCAGTGGCCAGAATAAAGGGTTTATTAAAATCCGGTGATATGAGAACCGGATTGGTGGTGATGATCTCCTTCAGCTCCCTGAACGCCTTTAACATGTCTGCTGAGGGAGTTAGTAGTATTCGGGGCCTGACTTCTTTTCTGATCCGGTCGGTTAAGGGAGAGGCTAGTTCTGCAAACTTGAGAATGAACCTACGGTAATACCCTATTAAGCCTAAGAATGCCCTTCGTTCCCTCTTGGTGGTTGAAAAGGGTGTCTCTGCTATTGCCTTGACTTTTTCTGTCTGAGGGGTGTCCCCCAACACGAACCCCAAGTATTTCACCCTCTGGAATGCCGCTCGGGATTTTTTTGCCTTCACGTGCAGGCCTGCTTGTTTGAGGGCTTGTAGGATGACTTTCAGATGTTCTAAGTGTTCGGCCCAGCTACTGCTGTATACCACGATATCATCCAGGTATGCCGAACTGAACGAGGGGTAAGGATGTAGGATGTTGTTCATTAAGCGTTGAAATGTGGCAGGTGCCCCGTGGAGTCCGAAGGGAAGAACGTTGAATTCAAATAATCCCTTGTCCGTTGTAAAGGCTGTCTTCTTACGGTCCTCCTCACGGAGGGGCACCTGCCAATACCCCTTGGTGAGGTCAAACGTAGTGATGTACACAGCGTCACCGAGCCTCTCTATTAGTTCGTCTACCCGTGGAATGGGATAAGCATCAAACGTGGAGATGGCGTTTAGGGCACTAAAGTCCATGCAGAAGCGTGTTGTTCCATCAGAATTCGGGACCATCACAATGGGGGATGCCCAGTTGCTGTTAGAGGGGCGAATAACCCCTAGTTTTAACATCTCGTACTTCCCGTCTTACGGCCTCTCGTCTGGCTGCTGGTATCCGATATGGCTTCTGTTTCACCAGTTTTCCTGGTTGAGTCAATTTTATGCTCGGCTAGAGAAGTCTTTCCGGGGAGATCTGAGGAGATGTCTGAAAAGGGTAGTAGAGTGTTCTGTAATTCATCCATCATCTTTTCTGTAAGATCTTCGTTGACTGAGGTTCTCTAGCATGGAGTTTTGGCTGGCTGTAGTGGGTATCAAAAAGTTTGCTAACTTGGGAGGAGGACCAAGCCACTTCTTCAGTAGGTTTATGTGATAACATTGCACTTTAGACGGTGTGATCTGTATCCTATACGTGGTGTTGCCTATGGTCTCTGTCACTCGATACGGGCCCATCCACTCACTTTTGAATTTACTGGTGGAAGAGGGAAGAAGCACCAATGCCCAGTCCCCCACAGCCAATCTTCTTAACTTCTTCCCTCGTTCGTAGTATTTCTTCTGCTTGGTACTGCTTTTTTCTAAATTGGAGTAGGTGAGATCTCTCAATTTTCCGAGTTTCGATCTTAGTTGTTGCGTATACTCTAGCAGGGACCGCTGGTCTTGCTCATCTTCTGTCTCCCATGCATCCTTGGTCATTTCGAGCAAGGACCTCGGGTGTCGTCCATACAATAATTCGAATGCTGAACAGCCTAGGCTGCTTTGTATCTGTGAACGTAGAACGTATGGAGCCAGGGTTAGAAGCCGGTCCCAGTCATGTCCCTCCACTGTAAGCATCTTCTTTAAAGTAGTCTTCAGAGATTGGTTGTATCTCTTGACGAGCCCGTCCGTCTGGGGGTGATATACAGACGTGTGTACATCCAGTGATCGGCACACCTCCTTTATCAGGCGGGACATGAAGGGGGTCCCCCTGGTCAGTTACCACTTCTTTGGGGAAACCCACCTTGGAGAACAATTCCACAAACTTCTCTGCTATATTCTTAGTGGTAGGAGCTTGGAGAGGGAAATGCCTCTATGAATGTGGTGGCATAATCCACTATAATAAGGGCGTAGAGGTGCCCTCTGGATGTTTTGGGTAGGGGACCTATCAAGTCCATGCCCACTTGTTCAAAGGGGTTTCCTATGATGGGCATAGGATGAAGGGGTGTAGCCGTAGGTCTGTGAGTGTTCTTCTTCTGGCAGATTTGGCAGGTTTGACAGTAATTCTGTATATCTTTGTAGATGCCGGGCCAGAAGAAATATCGCAACACACTTTCAGTGGTCTTTTCTTTTCCGGAATGTCCGGCCGTAAGATGAGCATTGGGAAAAGAATAAGACCTGCTCTCTGAAGGGCATTGGAACTAGTAGCTGAGTGTGTCCCCCTTTTCTCCTTCCCGATATAGTAGCTAATTTTTGATAAGGAAACTGGGGTAAGTGATGGCCTGACTGCTCTGATTAACATGAGCGGCTTCCCAGGCATTAAACAAGGTGGTGTCATTGGCTTGTGCAAAGCGGAAGCTGCGGTCAATTATCCAAGGGTCCGGGGGTTCCCCAATTCTCCCTTCCGCCCACCTATTTTATCCTGGAATAGTGAAAGAAAACCAGGATTATCAACCCCTAGAATAATATCTTCGGGCAGGGAATCGACCACTCCTACTTTAACCGTACAGGGATCCCTATATAAGGGTACCATAGTTATTAGGGCAAGTGGGTATGGTTTTACGTCTCCGTGTACACAACGGATATGAACGAGGGCACCAGGGACATACTGGGTAGGGAGGATAAGGTTTTTCTGTACCACGGACTGCTTACACCCAGAATCAAAAAGGGCTTTTACCACTTTGCCATTCATCCTTACACTTACATAAAAGGACGCTCCCATCTCAGCTGAATACAGCACAGCTTTTGGAAGGTACCCCACTTCCATTGACTCTTCTGCTGGCCTTTTTCTGGGGCACATGCGGGCAATGTGGCCCCAGTCGCCACACTCGAAACATTGTGGTCCACGAATTGCGGGAATTTCTATTCTGGTGTTTTTAGGTCTTGGCGAGTCCATCAGGGGTTTTAACTTCTTCTCTATTTTAGCAGGCGGAATGGCTTTGTGCAATTTGTCAATGTCCCATCCCATAGTCTGGGGTTGTGCTCTGGCATAGTTTTTGGCCATTTCAATGGCCTGTTCGGCTGAGAGGTTGGAGTGCTGTTTTAGCCACCTTTGAGTAGCATATGGTAGGGCCTCCATAAACTGCTCCAGATATACTTTTGCCATGATCTCTTCCTTGGTGCTAGTGGCCGGTTTTAGCCACTTGTCAGCGGCCATTTTCAGGCAAAAAAACTGCGGTTCTCCCCAGGTGCCCCTCGTTCTTTCCAAAACCGTAGGCCTCAGCATCGAGTCCAAGGTGATCCAGTATCGCCCCCTTGATCTCTTGATATCGAGCGTCTCCCGTAGGGTTGGCTACTTGATAGGCGAACTGCGCTTCGCCGGTCAGCAGTGGCTCTAGAAAGAAGGGCCATTTGTCCTCGGGCCAGCCACACGCTCTGGCAGCCCTCTCAAAGTTTAATAAAAAGGCGTCTGGGTCTTCCCCGGGTACATACTTTTGGAGAGCTATTCCTGACGGGTTGGGAACATGTACTCGTCTCTCCATGGGAACCGGGGCGCCAGGGTCGGGTGCGCCTTTTTGTAGGCTCTCTATATGCGCAGTAATTGTGTTCTGGAAAAGTTTGCGATCTGCCTGGGCTGACATCATCTGTCTTTCGACAGCCCACTCAAGCTTCTCTTGTCCTTTAATCATGTGCTGAATAAGGGATTCTATCTTGGTTTGGTAGATAGACTGGGATGATAATCCCACTTCTGACACCAGTTGTGGCGGGGTATCAGGAATAGAGAGTAGACCAGGTCTACTTGTTAGTCTTTCTTTGGCACATGTTGCGGGATCCGTCTTGACTCTGCATGTAGGAGCCACACTGGAGGGTCTGCCGAGGTCTGTAGGTTCCTGACAAAGCGTTCTCCAGGGTCAATTGTTCTGTGGCGGTAGCCGCAACCAAAAGAAAACATAAAAATAACAGGATCGCCGTCCTATAATCACGCTCATAAACCAGGGGCCGGGGGTGAGGAAAACACCACTCCTAAGTGTACAGCGTGTAAACGCACCACAAAGGCGAAGGTCGGTGCTCGAGTGCTCGTGAGTGGGGGGGGGGAGGGTTTTATTTACAGGGAGTATATACACGGAGTATCGGTCGGTGGCGGTGACTCAATACTACACGTTCGGGCGGTCTTTCCTCCCTACCCAACCCGCTACTTTGCCCCGTACCTGTTCCAGCCACGCTCCTCCCCTGGAAACGTGGCAGGGCGACTCGTGTTGTCGTTGGTCTCCCAGCTTTGCAGCGATGGTATCGTGACACAGCCTTCACTCCTCCTCGTCTTCTTCTTCCTCGGCAATCCTATCTCGCACTCTCGTCCTCCACGCCAATCCTTCCTCCTCACTGGTAACGCCGTACGTCGTCTTCCGGGTATCTCCTTTCTTTGATGGTCCGTGATGATGTCATTTGAGGGAGGCGTCTCGTCTGGGAGGAAGCCCCAGTTAAAGGCGCCTGCTTCTTGTTCCTCGTTGGGATTTAATAAAGTTTGGGAATGTGGGAGCCATTCGTCCTGCTGAAAGGGGACAAGAGGAGGTAAGAGATGTATCGCCGACCACCAGTCTCGATTAGCCTCCGATTCCTCATGGTGCCGGCCCGCCCCGTCACAGAGAGTCTGAGCGATGAGCACAATCTTCATACAGCCAGACCTCAGCATGTCCGGACCTCAAGTGTTGGTGAGAGCGTGGGCCTGTAAAACACAGGCCTCAGCAACATACAGCAAGGTCCCAGGATTAGTCGCGTGCAGCAGCTGTGAAGAGTGCACTGCGTCTCTGATTCTGCGGGAGGGTCACAGACCGGCTCAGACCTCAAAATCCCCCAGGAGCTAACAGCGTGGCAGCGCACTTCTAATTAATGGCAGCTCATGGCCAATTAAAGTACAGGTCAGCGGGGGTGCAGGTGCCTTTGTGCAGGCCTCTATCCAAGCCAGGGTCCCCCCCCAGAGTCTACCCACGCCACGCGCAGCCGAACCGAACTGAGCCCAAACAGCAGCAAGCAAGACTCGCGCACACTCCAACCCAGCGTCAGCCATTCCAGACTCTCCCAGTCCAAACACGCTGTGATCCGCCTCACCCAGGGTTGTCACGTAACCGGTTCTTTTAGCCACATGACCAGAATTTAAAGGCACAGCGAGTACAAATATTAAGAAAATCGTCTAAAGCTGTTTTTTTTCACTCCTCATCTGTACATACTTAAATAATATATATAAGCAGCAAGCACTTCAAACATGTACTGTAGAGCTGGCTTAATGATCCCTGACTGATAATTAAAATTAAACAAGCGTGCGCGCTCCTCGCGCGGCAGAAGGGGGAGGCGTGCGCGCCTCGCCTAGCAGCAGGGGGGAGGAGGAGGGCTGCATGATTCACTTGCGGGAGCGGTAATTGCTACCATATGGCGGCGCTCGCTCCCGCAAGTGAATCGCCAGACGTGCATGCATTGCCATTTAAGGCAATGGAGCGCGTGCACGTGTTTGGCTGAAAAGCCAAAGCGATAGAAATAGGTCATTTTGCCCGAGACCTAAAAGGTGGAAGAATTCTCAGAAAGCAACAATTGTGTTGGAAAAAATACATGAAAAGATCAAATGACGACAGAGCTCCAGAGTATTAGCCAACACTGAGCTCTGTCAGGGAAAGTGCTGTGGGTCCTGGCACTTGATTGGCTGAAGTTCAGATCACACAACAATGTTGACTGTATGTAGTCTGTAACTGTGTTCAATGTTATTGAGCGATTACTGAGGACTCCCACCCTGATGGCAGAATAATTCAAGCATGTTAATCTTTAAAAGATACCAAATTCTGTAGAACCGAAATCCAGGTAAGTAACCCTTTTCCATTTACTAATCAGAACTCCACATCTCCTTACCATGAAGACACACATACTGTTAAGGTACATCTATGTGAAGTTAAGCACAGCAAATCTATACTTATCTTCATTATATTTTGGAAGTTAATATTCAGGTCATGATAATGTAGGATGATATTTCATCCATGATGCTCTGGTACATACAATGGACATAACCTACACTCGATATAAAAACCGTAAAAATATGTATTTAACCTTCATTTTACTTAACACATGTATGAGAATGAAAGATAAAACATCATTTCACATTGAATAGAACATTTTCAGGTTCAAGTTATCACTAAAATGAATAGGTTGATGTTTTAGTCCTGTCAAGGTAGTGAAGTATGGCTGTTCAGAGATGTGGGATTAACTTCTCAGAATTATCATGACCATTTCTTAACATTGACAAATCTGTCTTCCATGCTTTCGTCTTTCTTAGAGTTTTATGGTGCAGTAATGCATGTGAATGGATAACACATGCAAATATAAAATAATATTGCTTGAGCCTCTAGACGAAGTAAAGATTTAACCTCCTGTGAGAATATTCCCATATGCTGGGGAACCAAGCCCCTTATTCTGTGTGTGCCGGGCTGGCTGCCCTCCTGTGGTACCCCGATCGTCTGTTGTATCATCGGTGATGGCTCTCTGGTCTTCAGGGCACCTCTAGCAGGTTCTTTGTGTATTAAGGATGCATCTGTTACCCCGTTTACAATATGTGGTGTATGCTGTATGTTTAGCCCTCAGGGGGGTTAATTGTTTTTAATGTGGATCTGCAATTCTTTAGTGAGCTCGCTCCATGTGTGTGCAAATGAGAATTTGTAAAGCCTTCATTTCCTCAGCGTATAAGCTGCTGCTCCACTGCCCTCCATTGTGTTATTGCATTCTGCCATTAGACAGCGATCAGGGTGATGCACTCTTTGACGACATTGTTATAGTCGGTCCAGCTAGTTTGAGAGCTAAATCAGAGAGTCTGCACCCTGTTTGTCTTAGCATGCTTGAATAAACCCAATTAAAAGGTCTCATGAGTGCATAAGCCGATCCTTCCAATGGCAACAGCTAATATATCTATCACACTGTGCCAGCAGTGGGAAAGGTGTGTGCATGACCACAGCATATGAAAGAAATCGGCTTCTGGGGTCTTGCATCGAGGGCAGTGGGTAGGAGCGCTAGAGAAGATGTTCCCATGCTGGCCGGGGTGAAGTGTGCCCTGTGTACAACAGAAAACTGCACCAGCTGGAATCTAGCGTTAAGTGACACTTTTTGGATGTATTGCATTGCTCTTAGCCATTCCTTATCGTTAAACACCCTGCCAATGTCGGCTTCCTGCCTGACGCAGAGCACGGACAACTCCGTAGAGACAGTTTGTCGTGGAGCGCAATAGATCCACTAACCAGTTTACGGCCCAATCCAAACGTGTGCAAGGTCTATAAGATTCTGTTGGTGGTTGGGTCATGTGGAACCACCTTCCATTGAACGGGTAGTGCTGCCTTTGTGTTTATACGCTAAGAATTGTCCTTCATGAAGGCCATGTTATCCTTGGAAGATCATCAAAGTCCCATCATTATATAATTCCCTGACTTGAGCGGTAAATCTGGCAGACCATTGACGTAAGGCTTTTAGGGTCAATCGCTCTGTTGGTTTGGGGAGACCTATGAACGGGAATGAAGGTGAATACGGGTGGTAGGCGAGGGCGAGTGACCAGTAAGCCCCTTAGAGCATTAGGGGCTACCAGTACCACCTCGAAGGCAACAGTAGTATGGCAGGCAGTGAGGAATAATGTTTTCTGTAGCACTTCTGCATCCAGTTCCGTTTGGGTCAACGTTGCTTAATCCAGGGAGTGGTCAGCTAGCCATGTAGTAAGCCACTACATAATATTCCTCAAACTTGGAACCCCGAGCTGCCCCCTTTCTGCGAGTAATTAAAGCACCAATAACACCACTTGTCTCTGCCCAGGTCCCCATAGCAGTCCCCTAAGTCGGGTGTCCAGTTCTCAGAAATAGGATCTAGGCAATACCACGGGGATGTTGAGGACAATACAGCAGACAAGGCAGCATCACCATTTTGGCTATTGCCATCCTGCCAGTCATAGATGGGGGAAGTGTGGTCCAAAATGTAACTTGTGATTTCAGGGCGCCTACCGATGCTCCAAATTTACCATTGAGGTTATCCACCTCGAAGTGGTATACCAGGAATCTTAAGTGTTTGATACAGTTGCGCCCGGCGCTAGGCACCCAACTCATCAGGCGGCGCCCTTGGGATAGGCCCCTTAACACATAGGAAAGACACATGATGTATTCCAATTGAACGTGACCCCAGAAATCGATTGAAATCGGCGCAGCGTCTCCTCTGTTCTAGTAATATCACCCGTGATATCCTGACATAAACAGTAAGTCATCCACATGGAGCAAAACTTCATGTGTGGTCTTGGCCCCACACAGTGGAGAGACTCCCCAAGCGGTTCGATTGCTTGCGCAAACAGCAAGGGAGGAAGAGGAAAACCCTGCTGTGTACCCCTATATATTGTGAAAGAGAAGAAGATACAGCAGCCTATCTTCACTCTTCCTATAGGTGTGGAGTAGAGGATCCTCACCCAAGTAGCTATGCTCCTGCTGAAACTGTATTTCTTCAGAACCGAATGCATGTAAGTCCAATCAAGGAAGTCAAATGCCTTTTCCAGAGCAAAGGCGAGACATGGAGGTATTGGGCTTGTGCCCAATCTAGGACTCAGTCAAGCCTCCTGATATTCATGGAAGGGCTGGGCTCGGAACAAACTCCTACTGGTCTTCATTAATTAAGAAGGGAGTTCTGCCAACACTCTGGTTGCCAGAAACGAACTGGAAACTTTGTAGTCTGCTTCTGTATAGAGAAGGCACAAGACTCAGCCTTGTCTATGACATCTTGGTCGGGCTTTCAAGCCAATGTAATCAGTGCTTTGTCAGTAGGAAAAGGCGGTGAACTGCCCATAGTGAACATGCTGTTGTAGAGATTTGCTATTTTAGGTGCCAATTAGAGTGTGAATGTTGTATAGAACTCAGAGGGGATCCCATCCGTCCCAGGAACTTTCCCAGCTGCCAAATTGTGAAGTACTCCCTTGATTACCTGTTCGTTGATAAAGCCATCTTCTGGTCTGGTGTCAAACGTGGGATTCTAATCGGCCACAAGAAATCATCAAGAACATCTTGTGGGCAGAATTGGCCCACTGATATAGGCTTGATGCGGTGTTAACATGTATTTGCGTGTACCGCAGGCTTCGAGCCCACATGGTCCCTGGCGGGCGTTGTCGCAGTGTGCACTGGAAAGTGGGGGAGGGGGGTTGAGCATTTGTGGTAATAGTGTGCCTGCCTTGTCTCCTTCCTTACGTGTTTTGGTAAGGTATGTTGTATAGTTCAGGCATCGTAGCTTTTCCATACCTCCAGCGTGCTGTTTCAGGAGATCTGACAGTTTGTTTGGGAGGTGTGGAGCAGTTGGAGAGTTAGTCTCTGTAACATGAATTTCATATTCAATTATGTGTATGGTATTCAGTAGGGAACTACAGGCTTCCCAATCATGGTCGGGATGTAGAGACCCCTGACAGGTACCTTAAACGATTCACACTCAGTTGACGGCGAGCCGTACCTTCATTCTCTTGGAAGAACTGTTCAATATGTGTTTCCATGTCATGTCGAAAGGGAACATTGGCGAGCATTGCAATCTGCATGCACCAAATCTGGATATTGCAGAGAAGTCTACCACAGCTTAAGATTCACGACCAGATTGTGGTTGGAGACAGTTTTCGGTAAATGCTCCATTTTCTTGAACATGACTACTATCTCTGTGGTCTAGACAATGCGATCTAGCCTAGTGAAAAGGTGATATGCTGGAAAGTAAAAAGAGTAGTTACGCCTACTTGGGTGACTCATGCGTCAAACATCCACCAATGCCCAGATTTCCAGCCATCTGCCTAACTTTGTCATGTTGCGCCGGTGCAGCTTGTGGCAGTGGTGGTGTTGATATATCCAGCATCACATCAAGAACATCATTAAAGTCTCCTTTTAAGATCCATGAGACACAGGAGCATTTAGCTAGTTTCCTAGTGAGGGAGATCCATAATTTACTCTAGTCAGTGTTCGGTGCATAGATGCTACCCATACTAGTTGTCTGCCATCTAGTTTACCATAGATTATGATTTATCTACTGTCATGATCCAATTGGGTGTCCACTACAATCACAGGACCCAATATATCACCTATATCGGGGCACTCCTTGCATAAGCAGAATACACAATGTCATGCACTTGGCCTCTCCAGTAGCACTGTAGTTTTGCCCCCTCTGTGTGCATACTTTGGGTCTCCTGCTGAAAAACTTTCTGTGCGCCCCATCATAGAAGTGAAGAGTGGACTTTGTAGCGTTTAATGAGGGTTTTGAAACTTAACCTAATATTCAAGGTGATTAACTTGTAACGCGCCATATGTTAATGTAATGGTGGTCTTGCCGCCAAGTTGAGAATCCGGCTACCTGAAACATGCAGTTTAATCAGATTTTTCTCCAAAAGACGCCACCCTTGTGGAATAGAGATTAATTTCTTAAGGCTGATTCCCTAAAATAACAGGCTTGATATATGTTCGGCACTAATAAAATATGCACTTTCAAAGTGATTTGTGGAGCAGTTTGTTACAGGTTACTTTAGTAACTTTGGTCCACACATTTTTCTTTTGCAGATGACCTACCAGCACATTTGCCAAGTACAAGCATTGGAGGACCATTTACTTTAAAGGGATCGCAAAGATGATTTACATTTTGATTTTGTACAGTAATAAATAGAATTGAAATTCAACATATTTTATCTTTTAAAGCACTGTTATACTTTTATATTCAAATGTTTTTTACGGTTTGAATAAATTGGATTAAAGCCAGTTTTGTGTAGGTTTTTATATTTGTTAGCTTTGTTCGACTGTTCATTTATCAATATAGCTTTCTTCATATTACAGTTTTACTGCTACTATCACTCCAATTTAAGAAAAAAATGATCTTATGAACTCTGTAGCGGATGTAAATATTTATAGAATATCCAAATGGGCACAATCTTCACAATTTGATTACCTGGAAAGGTACCAGATAGTTTATATGCCACATGGGAGTTAGCCACACACAAATTGTTTGTGCATTACAATTATTTTTCTTGATTGATTTTATCATCATACGCATTTTTTATCAAGGGGGACTGGTATATTCCAGTAAGTATGGGCAATGATCAGGTATTCTATCGTAAAATCCCTCCGTCAAGCCCTTCTCGGTAAACCCTGGCATAATTGCTGTTCATGGTATATCCTGCAGGGATGCCGAATGTTTGCTTCTTCAGTTAGAAGCCTGGCTATGATTTACTGGGGATAGCAGGGTAAGTCACAGTCATAGTTTTTCATGTTAGGACTGCGCTCATATTTAAAAAAAAAAATCAATAAATATTTTATGACCTGAAAATTTTCAGTTGTACCAAAATAAAAATTACCTTTTACAAAAAACAGTTTGTGCAGGGTTGCATCGAATCTTGGGCTAAACTCTTATTGGTGTGCATTCCACCACAGGAAATATCACATCAGGGTTTATAATGTACCAAACAGTTCAGTGGATGATGTATTAAGGGATAGATTATACCATCCAATCTGAAAACTCTTTTAAACTTTTTGTAGCAAATAATTTAACCTGCTCAGGGTATCCTGTTTGTCTTTCTCAATAAGTAGTTTCTCTAACACTGGTTCGGTCCTAAATTTGAATGTTTCAGATTTGTCCATGTCTCTCTGTATAATGCAAATAGAAGTATTAATGCAATTACATCTAATAAAGTAGCTTCCCACCCTCATGCTTTCATTTCAGCTCTAGCTGTGAACAGGCTTGAAACTCTGTCCCACAATCCTATTTCACAATCTTTCTCCCATATTGTCTTTCTTTGATGGGAGACAGAAAATGGCTTAAAAATGTTTCTCCAGTATTGAATCTTTCATAGATTCACATGCTTAAATCTTTCCCATCATCATGGTGGGAGCCCCACAGTATTCAAAATAAGCAGTACTATAACGGTATATTAAGAACCATAGAGAAAGCAAGTGACATTGTTAACCAAGTCACATTGTTTTAATATACCCAAACTTCAGCCAACCAGATGCAGGGCCGTGGACCACTTCTCCCCTGCAGAACCACCATACCTCATATTTCTAACCGTACGTCGTGTGTGAGGGAGTCTCCCTACGATCTGCTCAGTTGTTGAATGCAGTTGGTTAACTTTTCAACCTTTTTCTTGCTGTCACGGAAAGATTGCTTTTGATACAGCTCTAAGGTAATGTGTTTTACCTTCATTATGTCAGAAGGATCTAAGAAAAGGGCTTTTCGGGACATTCAGGTCCAGTGGAAAGACAAGACTATTTTCTGAAGATCCTCATAAGGCGTGCCTATACTGTTTGCATCCTAACTATAAGCCAAAGAAATGTAAACACAGCAGGACCTTTTCTGCAAAAACTCTTAAAGACAAGGAAGCCAGACTACTTCTATGGCTCCAAAGGAAAAATACCTGATTCCAATCTGCTTTGGGTGGGGAGGAAGGTCAAGACTCTTTCCACCTGAGCGAAAATGAAAGAATGAGGGCTCTACCTCATCTATGAAAGACCCTAAAAGACCGAAAGCTGTTGAAAAATCGTCAAACTTTGAAAAACTAACTTCTAAGGACTCTTCTACAGGCTCTGTGCAGAAGAAATCATCCACCTTATCTTCTCTGCATGTCACTCCTCCGAAAAATGCCAGTTGATGAAAATATGACTATCAATGGACCCTTTGTCTAGGACAGCTGTGTCGACCAGAACTTTGTCAACAGCTACTCCTATTACATCAGTGAGGACAGTCACTTTGACTACGGCGACACCTTCACCGACAAGGGGCATGACGACTACCCCACCTCGTCGACTGCCATCCTGTCGACGATAGTGGCGTTGGCGACCACTCCATCGACGACCACTCAGTTGCCGAGTTTTTAAGTCACCGTTGACGAGACTAGTGCCGGCGACTGTGACTGTTATAGAGATCTCTGTCAATGAGCCCGTCAACGAGACACAAAACAATCTGCGTTTTTTGCTGAAAATGTCTACTCAGCTTAGACCAGACTTGACGTCACCCAGCAAGGTATCCTCACTGACTCCGGCCCTCCGTCTTGACATGGAGGAATCAGGAGACAAAGGGATTTTCGGTCCTGCATACATTTCTTCACAATTGAGAGTCTAGTCCCAGTACTTGGAGGAGGAGAGTGACACTGACAACAACACTTCCAGTTACTAGGAAGGGGACTATTCGTTCCCGGCTCTCCAGCAACCTATATCCAACTGAAATGCCTCTTTCCAGGAGCACTATCCTTACAAGGAGACTGATGAAAAACCACAAGGCTCAGCGGGGATTCCATTACAGTGCCCTTTTCTTTGGTCACTGGCTTAAGGCACATTATATGGCTACTATATACGTTTTCATGAAACACATGCACCAGTCACTCTCATACCGGGATGCACAGAGGCACCTGCTACTGTACCTTTTGCCTACAATTCCTATACCAGATCAGACACAGGAAATCAGATCTGCACCTACCTCCATCACCATCCGGGATGATTATATAGCTAGTGATCAAGATGATCAGCCTGAGGAAGGAGATATACTCCAATCCCCAGATACACTGGGTTGGGAATTGGATGACTGTCACCTCATTATCTCAGTCACCCTCACCTTCCCTGGCAAGTTCTCCTCCTGAGGATATTGGAGGATTTCATGAGATACTGCATCATGCCTTTAAGAGATTCTATCTGCCTCTCCCAATCAAACAGAATGTTTTCTATATGATTTCAAGGACTCTGCAAGTGGTTCCTCGAATGGACAAAAAATATAGGGCCCCCGATTAATCACCGACCTGCTTCACAGTGTATTCTAGGCCAGATTCAGTGGTCATGCAAGCGTCACCGCGAAGCTCCAGAAACCCTTCTGCCTCTTGTTCAGCTCCACCAGACAAGGAAGGAAGAAGGTTCGGCAACATCGGCAAATGCTTTGCAGCTATGGCAGCCACCTCCATCAGAGTGTCAAATGCATTGGCCGTTCGAGGTTTCTACGACCGCTAAATGTGGTCCGATTTTGCATCTCTCCTAGACCACCTTACTGAAGACAAAAAGGAGGTGGCTAACGAAATTCTGAGGAAGGGTGCAAGAGCATTGTAGAAGATCATTGATACTACAATGGACATATCTTCTGCTGCTTTTAGGCAAATGGCGGCTGCAGCAATCCTGCTTCGACATGGCTTGTTAAAAGCCACCTCATTTCGTCCTGAGGGCCAAGCAAAAATTATGAATATGACCTTTGATGGGGAGAATTTAGCAAGCAGATAGATAACGCCCTTCGAGTGGGACACAGAGGCAGCATGATCTCTAGGTATGCTACAACAGGGGCGTTTTCAGTCCTTTTGTGGAGGAAGAGGATAATACTCTCCTAGATCCTTAACAGTTGTACAGGTACCAGCCGAACGCACAGCAAGGATACCGACCCCAGTACACCAGACAGCAGTATTACAAAGTCTCCAACATTGCTTACTCTAGACAGCCAAATCAAAGGCGGCCTCCAGTAGGAGGAAAAGCCCACAATTCTGCAAGACAACTGTGACTTTTCTTTGGCAATCGTCACCTCGTACCACCACAGATAGACTTCAAACCGCCACCTCTCTGCCTTTTACAACTAATGGGAGAACATCACCATACATAAATGGATGCTGGACATCATTGTAGGCAGGGGGCTCTGTATATACTATACCAAAATGAGGTATAGTGTACAGAGTCCAGTGGATCCCCAAAGGTAGGCAGAGGTAGAAGTAGATAATTTCAAAAAGGGGGTGGTGATGGACAGAGTATCTGAGTTAATCAGAACACTCCTACCCAATCAACAGATCAGGGCTTGATCCATCACCGTTTTTTAGGTAGAAGTAGATAGCACCTTACTCTCTATTTGTGGTAGTATGGGCGAGCAGTAAGGCTTTATCAGAGGGTAGTGTTAAGCATTTGTTGCACACACTCCGGCAAGTAATGATGTCACACACTCAAAGACTGAACTCAGACCAATGTGTTTGTATCAAAAAATATTATTTAGTTATTTTATTTCTAGATCCAAGCCAAGCCTGGTGCAGGTAAGTGAAATAATACTTTGCAAAATCTAATGCAGTGATTTACAGTTGAATGCAGGTTCAAATGCAGATGGTTGAATTACAGGTAAGTCAACAGTTTGAAATTACGTTTTAGTTATCTTACAGATTACTATGTACATTACTTTTCAGATAACTTTTCAGATCACTTTTGCTAATCAGTGTGATACGCCTAGATATCACACTAAGACATCTCCTTGACAAAAAGCAAGTAATTCACTTTTAGTACCTATGCAGTTTTTCAATGTTTCATACAAACCAACTCCACTCTTGAAAGAATTTTCAAGGAAAAGCAGTCAATGCAATCCTATGGGAGGAAATGAAGTTAATGGTTTGCAGGTAAGTACTTATTTGTGGGTGTTGGTATTCTGGGGTTAGAACCAGGGTTCCCCCAGGGTCAAGGATGCACTCTTGAAACACCCTCAGAGGCACTAGGGTAGCCGGATGCAGAGTGCTGATGCCCAATGTTATCCAATGGGGGTTAGGGGGCAGCCGGTTGGTGGCTGCTCATGAGAAGGCCACAAGGTTGTGAGAGCAAAGCTCCTGGTGTTAGGCTCAGGGCAAAGGAGGAGCCGAGTTAGCACCCAAAGTACACCCGCAGGGACAGCTGGGTGCAGGGTGCTGTTTTGGCTTCTGGTACCCTGTTGATTTCAATTGGGATTCTCTGGTTGCAACAAAGACTGCAGGCTTGGGTACGAAGATCTTCTGGAGCTGACCATCGGTGGGAGAGATAAGTTGGGATGCCTAGGGATGCTGAGACACTGTTGGTTGGACCACCCAAGGCCGTGGGACGTCAGGTGCAGGGGTGTCTTTAGGCTTTGGGTTTTCTTACCAGCTCTAGTCGCGAAAAGGGGGATCCTCAAGAAAGGGGCTGCAGGCGTCGATTGGAGATTCGAGGCAGGTCAGACATCACCAGATCTCAGGTCAGGATCACGGGGGAGACCTCCTTGTGGTGTTGGGCCACTCTAACTCGGGCCGTAGGTGTCTGGTGCAGAGTGGTGCAGACTCGCAGATTTGGCCAGAGTCTGTTGTTGAGCAAATCCGGTGCTTACGGGAGACAAAGGCGTGATTTTGGAAGGCAGGGCAAGTCCTTCAGGTTCTTGAGGGCTGCTGGCTGCAGGACTCACCGGGATTGCGCTGGAGCAGGCTCGAGTTGCAAACAGGCCGGTAGGGCTGGGGCAAGTTAGTGGGCGTCCTCCTTTTCTTATTTCAGCACGGGTTCTTCGGTCCTACTTCTTCTTTATTTCTGGTTGGTGGTTGGTTCTTGTCTGGGGAGGCAAGGTTCAGGGTTGCCCCGAAGTACTAGATTTAGGGGTGTTGGGTAAGTAAAGGTCTGGACCAATGTTTCACTTCCTTGGGGTGGGTACACCCCCTATTATGCCATATGCCTCTCTCTGGTTGGCTGGGTCCCCCATCTGTAAGATGGCGGGTACTGAGAGTTGTGCTTCTCCTCTCCTCCCACACCTGAGGGGTGAGGTTGGCAAACGTGGGCACAGCTCCCTTCCTCACTTTGGTTTTCCTGCCTATTCTCACGCCCAAAGTGGGGGTCATAATCAGTGGGTGCCAGTTACTGGAAGCAGCAAATGGCTGGGGTAGCTCACAAAGGTGTCAAACCTTTGAAGCTTCCCCTTCGTGGACCCTGCAAATCCTGGGGGATGAGGCTTGGCACCTCGTCCCAGGATGTGCATTGTTTCAGACCCCCAAGAACAGCAGGTTCTCATCTAGGGGATACTCATCAAAGTCATAATCTATTAATAATCCCCGCCGATGTGCGGGATACCTCGGAGCATATAGAAAATACATATATATACATATATTTTTTTTTTTCCGCTGTTCCCGTTCACCTCCGTGATTCGGTTCCCAGAAAAAGACGGCACACCAGGTAAGTCCAGCACAAAAAGGTTTATTGTGCACTAAACAACAAAAGACGACGCGTTTCGGCGTATAGCCTTTATCAAGTACTTGATAAAGGCGTCGTCTTTTGTTGTTTAGTGCACAATAAACCTTTTTGTGCTGGACTTACCTGGTGTGCCGTCTTTTTCTGGGAACCGAATCACGGAGGTGAACGGGAACAGCAATAAACAAATAGCATGGTGACTGCTACCATCGACGGCATCAGCGCTGTCAGGCTGAGGATCGCATAAGCAGTGTTTTCGGGATACATATACATATATATATGCATATGTGAAAACCGATACATGCAGCCTAAAATGTTTTAAACCTGGCAAAAATGCTGAAATTACATAGGTTTGCATTGTAGTACCTATACCTTCCCAACCCATAAGGAAAAGAGGAAGCAGTAAACAATTGAAATACAACAATGCTTTATTGCCATAAAGAAAGCTTGTAATTGCAGGCATTTGCCTATAGGCTGCAGCCGAGTACTAAGAAACAAAGAAAAACTGATACCTTGCCTTTATGACATTAGAGTAGGGGTACCGTGCCTTTAAGACCTGCAGGTGACCCCTTGCTCCTATGATGCACCACAGGTGGCAGTTAGGTCAGTTCTTTTTTCCGGCTCCTTCTATGAGGATCTTGGCGCTTGAGCTCTTCAGTTTTTTGACAGAAAGTGATTTAGTTTTACCATAAATTTTTCCAGTCAGAATGCCTTATTCAGAAAATGCCCTTCCTGTGGCAAGAAGATGGCACTGGCAGATCCACACTCTGTGTGTATTGTGTGTCTTCCATCCTCACACAATCCTGACCAGTGTTACCACTGCCAGTAGTTTCCCAGGCAGACTCTGCACGACAGGGAACGCATTAAACTTCATGCCCAGCTGGAGAAGGACAGAAGCCATCATGGAGGTGACCATGGAATCTTCAGACCACCTTCTTCAAGCAAACCACAGCGAAAACGGCGGCCTACCACCTTTCATGAGTCCAGAAAGAAGAAGGTAACAGGAGATTTGCCGTCGAAGAGACCCAGACACTCTTCAGCGTCGAGGGACAAATCATCATCTCGACGTCGAGATTCTCCGCCGCATGCAAGTAAGTCGTCGATGAGGCACAGCACTTCGGGCTCGAAGGCTGTGGGTGCTGAGAGACCTGAAAGGTCTCCGTCGATGTTGAGACACTCTCCGCCACCCTCGAGTGGGTCGGCGTACAGAGTCACGACGGTTAACATCTCGCCGCAAGTGGCCTTGTCAGCGAGAGCATCGTCGAAGTCCCATCACTCGACGCCAAGAAGATCGACGCCAACACGACGTCATGGGAGATTGACGTCGAGTTCGCCGAGGTCTCCGCATCGCCATAGGCGACCGTCGTCGAGACCACCGTCGAGAGCGGGATGGCGTTCCCATAGCAGATCACCTCGATCAACGCCGATGGTGACGCAGACTTCATCGACGTCGAGGCATTCAACGTCGAGGAAAGAAATTGCAGCAGCTACAGAGGAGACCCGGCGTAAGTCGATATCCATGTCAAGATCGTCATCTGGGGACCAGTCGTCATCCCCAGGACTGCATATTGTGCAGATTTCACTGGAGAAATCTCTCAGAGCTGGTGAGAAGAGGGCCTACGGTCTGTCGCCTCACTGGCTGCAAGGTGTCGGGACAGGTGACCGCAGAAGTCCGGACTCGGACTACTCTCACACGTACTCGCCTTCCAGGACCTCTCCTCAGAGAAGTGCTCCTGCTAGACCCTCCAAGTCTCCTCCCAGAAGACCAAGATCACCTTCCACGCACCGATCATGGTCCAGTGGTCGTCAGTCTACCCCCAGAAGACCAAGATCACCTTCCACGCACCGATCACGGTCCAGGGGTTGCCACAGCTCTCATCATTACCGTCCCCATAAGAGAAGACGCACTAGATCACCCACATGGTCTTCCTCCACGAGGTCCTCGGTCCGGGACTACTCTCCGACCTTCTCCTCAACTCCTCCATCGCGGGTGTCTCCCATCAATGACATTGCGACTTTCTCAGATGTCCTGGTAGGGGTGCGCAGAAATTAAACATCACTTTGCATACCCCTGTAGTTCCCACGTCCATCATCTTTGACACCTTACACCATCGTACAGCTCCTAGACCGCTGCTTCCTTTGGTGCCAGGATTCTTGGAACCAACTATGGCCACATTCCTCACCCCTGCTACGGCAGGTTCCGTCCCATCCAGGATTGCTAAAAAGTATAAGGCCCCAGCCGAGGATCCCTTGTTTCTCAGAGCTTATCCACCAGCGGATTCCGTCATTGTGGCAGCAGCCACTAGGTCTCATTCAGCGTCTGCGTCATCTTCTGTCCCCCGTAGAAAGACAGCAAGCAGATGGACTCCTATGGCAGAAAAATGTGCAATACTTTGGCTTCATCCATGAAGATTACAAGTGCCTCAGCCTTTCTCTGGCCATATGACCGGTCTCTTTGGGACTCCCTGGCAAGTTTTATAGAAAATCTCCCCAAAGAAGACCGGCAGGACTTCAGCGAAATTCTGCTAGAAGGTGGGCTAGTAGCCAATCAAGTTATAAGTCGGCAGCGGACGCTTCAGATCTCGCCGCGCATGGTTACTCCCATGGCGTCTGTTCTCGGCGCTCAGCCTGGCTGCGCCTCACAGGCCTCAAGCCTGATGCACAGAAAAAGATTCGAAACCTCCCTTTTAATGGCTCCTCCTTGTTCAGGGTGCACGCCGACGAGGAGATGAACAAGATGAAAACAGAGCTGGATACTGTCAAGGCTGTTGGTCTGGATAAACGAAAGGAATTCCGAAAACGATTTCATCAGGGCGACAAACGTTCCTTCCAGCAGAGGGTTCAAACCCCTCAATGATCCTCCCAGAGCCAGCAGAGGTCCCAATTCCACCAAAAGCGCCCTGGAAGAGGAAGGGGAAACAACACGCAGCAACAGTCCACCTCTAAGCAGCCACCCAAACAGTGAGGCATTTCTTCCTCCGCACCTGTTCGCCACTCCGGTAGGAGGGAGTATCGTTTTTCACCTAGAAGAGTGGGAAACCATAACAAGAGACAAATGGCTGCTGAATATTGTGCAGCATGGTTACTTGCTAAGGTTCAAGTCTCCCCCTCCGCAAGTGCCCCCGCAGTTAAAGCGCCTTCCTCAACTTTAAAGTTGGCTGTTACAGGACGAAGTATCTATTCTTCTCTCCAAGAGGGCCATAGAGGAAGTCCCACCTCTCCAAAGAAACCAGGGGGTACACTCTTGGTACTTCCTAGTCCAAAAGCGAGGAGTAGCCAAAGAGTACAGACTTATCCTCCACCTGCGCCTGCTGAACAGGTTTATAAGAAAGGAGAAATTTCGAATGCTAGCCCTGCATCAAATCTTTCCGCAACTTCACCAGGGAGACTGGATGTGTGCCATCGACCTGCAGGACGCCTACTTTCACATTCCTGTCTCAGTGAAACATCGCAACTTTCTCAGGTTTCAGGTCTCTCGCCACCACTACCAGTATCGAGTGCTTCCGTTCGGGCTCAAATCCGTCCCGTGGACATTCTCCAAGTGCATGGCGGTGGTGGCTGCCTTCCTCCACAGGCGGAAGATCTTCGTCTATCCATACCTAGACGCCTGGCTCCTGAAAAGTTCCACACCTGCGCTACTCCAGAGCCATCTCTCGTATTGCCTCAACCTGCTGCATTCCTTGGGGTTGCAAGTCAACTATAAGAAGTCGGTCCTCAACCCCACGCAACGGATACACTATCTGGGCGCCTACCTGGACTCTGCAAAGGCAAGCGTGTGTCCTTTGGAGGAGAAGTTGTCATCAATGCTTCTCAAGTGCCACACCCTTCTCGACACTGCACGTCCGGACCGATGGCCTCGTGCATCTACATTGTGCCCAAGGCACGCCTTCACATGCGGCCTATACAACTGTCCCTCGAAGATCAATGGTCACAGAGATCAGGTCGCCGGGAGGATCGTGTCTCTCTCCAGCAAGCTGCCAGGGACTCCATCAGATGGTGGATGAAACGTTCGCACCTTCTACAAGGGGTCCCTTTTCATAAGACGCCTCCAACACAGACTGTGGTCACAGATGCCTCAATGCCATGCTGGGGAGCTCATATGGGGCAGCTTCAGGTACAAAGTCACTGGTCCGAGACAAAAAGAAGTTACCACATCAACTTCTTGGAGCTACGGGCGGTCCATCTGGCGCTCAAGTCCCTGTATCCATCTCTTCAATCCAGCCACATTCAGATTCAGACGGACAACACAACAACAATGTTCTATCTGCACAAGCAAGGAGGTACCAGATCACAAGTCCTGTCTCTGGAAGCCCAATCCATATGGCAGTGGCTCTCAATCGTCGCAGTCCATCTTCCAGGAACCCTGAACGTGCAGGCAGACGGTCTCAGCAGAGACTTCGTAGAAGCGCACAACTGGGTGCTCAACGACGACGTCGCTCAGGAAGTCTTTCGGCAATGGGGAGTGCCTGACATCGATCTGTTCGCATACGCGGCAAACACGAAATGCCCCGTCTTCGCGTCCAGATTGCCCAAGCAGGGATCATGGGGGAATGCACTTTTGATCAGCTGGTCGCCGACATTGCTGTACGCTTTTCCTCTGATCCCGGCGGTCATACAGAAGTTCTACAGGACCGACATCAGAATGATCCTGAAAGCGCCATAGTGGCCACGCCATAGGTGGTACTTGGACCTCCTTCAACTGTCAGAGGTTCCACACCGGAGGCTGCCATGCCTCCGGACTTGCTGACCAAGAACGAGGGGAGAGTATTTCATCCCAACCTCCCTTCCCTCCGATTGACTGCATGGCTCCTGAAGTCATCCATTACGGACATCTAGGCCTATCGGCTGACTGTATGGACCTTCTTAAAGAAGCAAATAGACCCTCCACCAGAAAGTCTTATACTTTCAAGTGGAAGGGATTTTACCTTTGGTGTAAGGACAACGCTCTTGATCCGACTCAAGGTCAGGAGCAAGTGATTCTTCCATATTTACTGCACTTGGCGAGGTCAGGCCTGAAGTACCCCTCCATCAGGTTCCACTTAGCTGCTATCACAGCTTATAGAAAGTCTCCTACCCAGACCTCATTCTTCCAAATGCCTGTGGTCAAAGATTTCCTAGAGGGGCTTAAGAACGTGTTTTCGCCAGTGAGGTCCCCCACTCCACCCTGGGAGCTTAACATTGTCCTCACCAAGTTGATGGGTGCTCCTTTCGAGCCTATTCATAAGGCATCTTTCTGCATTTGACCTGGAAGGCTGCTTTCTTAGTAGACATCACTTCAGCCTGCAAGGTGAGTGAGATTCAGGCCCTGTGCTGCAAGGAGCCTTACACTGTGTTCCACCCCAATAGAGTGGTGCTGCGGACTCATCCGAGCTTCCTGCCCAAGGTGGTCTCGGATTTACACATCAATCAGATTATCACACTGCTCACATTTTTTCCTCAGCCAACCACTCCCCCTGAGAGATCTTTACATTCTCTAGACCTCCGGAGGGTATTAAAGTTTTACCTTGCTAAAACTCTTCCACTTAGGAAGTCTGACCGACTCTTTGTCAACTATGGTTCTACAAATACCGGGCTGGCTGCTTCCAAAAGATCTATTTCTAGATGGATCGTCTCCTGTATAGCCTTGTCCTACCAACTAGCCAACAAAGCTTTGCAGGGCAGATCACGAGCACACTCTACTAGAGGGATAGCTTCTACTGCAGCTCTCCTTCGCAACATTCCTATATCTGAGATTTGCAAGACGGCTACATGGCGCTCAGTACATACCTTTACACGCCATTATTAATGCCTAGATTCAGATGCACAGGCCGATGCCCAGGTGGGGCAGGCCTCTTTGAGGAATTTGTTTGCATAACTGCTATTGGAATGTGAGGTTACTTCATGTTCTATATGCTCTGTTGTTCGTCAACGAGACTTTGGGTATGGGCTTGCTACTCTATTCACAGATTATGACTATTGATAAGTATCCCCTGCATGAGGAGGATTAGTTACTTACCTGTAATCCTAGTTCTCATCCAGGGGTATACTCATCAAAGTGATAGGCGACCCACCCACCTCTCTGGACGAGCATTCTCTTGAAGTTATTATATACTGATTGCAGATCTACTCAGGTGCATATGCACCATCAAAAAGAACTGACCTACCTGCCACCAGTGATGCATCATGAGAGCAAGGGGTCTCCTGCAGGTCTTAAAGGCACGGTACCCCTACTCTAATGCCTTAGAACTCACCAAAAAAAGTAAAAGGGGATTGTGTTATAGTCCATTTTAATAAACATGGTGTTGCTGTTAGATTACTGTGGGATGCCTCTGAGTTAGAGAGGGGGAGGGGAGCATCAGGGCCCTACCGCTGGGATTCTTTTACCCCCCTCCCAGATGTCCAAATGTAGTTAAGTCCCATTTAGAATTATCATTAAGGAGACCACTTGGGGCTTTTTGTAGCGCCCCTATATATAATGACATAGAACCCCTTCTTGAATGTGTTAGTGCTAGAGACACTTTATCACCCCAAGCATTTAGTGTCCAGTCAAGCCAGGGAAAGGAGACTTTGGCCTTATCTAATAGGTTCTCCCCTTTGGCTCAGTTAGACAAGAACGACTGACTAGTGCCCTTAGATACCTGTCCTCGGATTCCTAGCCTCAGTTCACATAATACCAATGTTGAGGCTGGCTGTAGGTTAATTAGCTGGAATATCGCAGGGCTTAGATCAAAAAGGAAGGACCCGAATTGGCTAAAGTTCATCAGAAATTATGATATTATAGCTCTCCAAGAGACCTGGGATAAGGAGAGTAATTTCTGGATAGATGGATTTAAATCTTATTTTCTACCGGCCTGTCCAACGCCGGCAGGTAGAGCAAAAGGTGGTTATGATGTTTCTCTTTTCCATAAGGCTAAAAGGGGCAGTAACGTTGTTGGAGGCAACCTCCCATAACTGCTTGATAGCTGAACTTATTATCACGAACTAGCCTAAAATATTGCTAATTAATTTCTACAATTCAGGGGAAAGCGAATATAGTAATGAGCATCTTTTTTTATTTGACACGTTTTTTAGAAACATAGATTACAGCAAACCACTTATGTTCATATTATATTTATGGGTGATATTAATATTCATTTGTGTAATTTTAACTGCCGAATTGATGAGCCCCATGGACCTTCATACTCGTCGCCACCCCATTTTGAGCACACTCCAAAAGGGGAGGCTCTTGAAGATCTACTTCTTGGTGCTGATCTTTATGAGCCAGGCTTTTACGACACCAGTGAGAGGATAGCAATGTTTAAGGCGAGGGACAGGGAGACTGTTATTGACTACATATTTGTATCTCCCTCTCTGTTAGGGCACGTAGTTTTTTATAATGCGAAATATTCTCCTTTTAGTGACCATAACCCTGTCATTCTTGAGCTGGATAAGGGTTTGGACCTCCTTTGCCCCTTAGCTAATATTGGGAGGCCTAATCCTGTGATAACCAAAGACCAAGGGAGGAGGTTAAAATGGGCTAAGGTAGTTCCCGATCATTTTTTTGCTAATCTGTGCATGAAGGCTAAAAATGACATCGCAAGTGTGTTGATTATTTTACCTCGGAGGAGACAGTAATCATAGCCTTTTAAGCTATTTGTGCACAGGTTGCAACAGATCGAACTATTACAAGCAAGCCCAAATCCAACTTAGGGAAAAGGCGGTTCGATTCTAAATGCTCTAGGGCCCATCAAAAATTAAAACAAGCACTGAAAGTTAAACCTAGAGACAGGGTACAGATAGCTAGGCTTAGAAAAGAATATAAATTAATGGTCCTGACCCATAAAAATGAGATTAAATCAGAGGCCTGCTACACCTTAATGTCTGTCGAGTATTAAAAGACAACTCAAAGTTTTGGGCTATAATTAATAGCCCGATGTTCTCGGGGCAGGAAAATGGCAGTTTGGAAATTAACATCTCAGAGGACCAGTGGCTTACCCATTTTGAAGGCATCTACGGGAGTAATGAAGTGTATGAGCCTTTTTTCCCCCCGATACTGGCAATACTTTACCCCTGTTGTCTTTCAAAGAAGATGATGTTGAGAGGGCAATAATGGAATCCTCTAGTAATAAGGCTCCTGGCCCAGACGGAGTCCCCGCCGACCTTTATAAGGGTAATGTCAAATTTTGGGCCAAAATTTTAACTAATGTTTTTAATTCTACAGTTGTCCAGGGGTTCCCTGTTTCGTGGTCCCAGTCTATCATCATTCCTGTTTTTAAAAAGGGCAGAGAGGGGACCCTAGGTGCTACAGGCCCATTTCATTGATAGACTCTTCTGTTAAAATTTTAGGCAAGGTGATTTTGGCCAAAGTTTCTGACTGGGTCACTGAAAATGAGGTCTTGTCCAATCTCCAGTACAGTTTTATACCAGGCAGAAGCACTTTGGACCAGTGCCTTAATTTGTAGCTATTGATAAATAAATATACTGTAGCATCCAAGGGGTCCATATATTTGGGCTTTATGGATTTATCTACAAGCTTTGATCTTTTGAATAGATCGAGGCTATGGTCCATCTTGCTTGATATAGGGATCGATCCATGTTTGGTATATTTTTTAGCTGATCTACATCGGGACCTGTTTGCGGCTGTTAGGGTGACCCGGGAGGGTAAATGCTCACGATACTTTAAATCTGGTAGAGGGGTTCGTCAAGGCTGTATTTTGGCCCCTCTACTTTTGACGTTATACATTAACGCCCTAGATAAAACATTTGACAAAGCAAGCTTGGACATCCCGCGTGTAGGGAATAGGATCATTCCGGTCCTCCTATACGCAGATGACGCAGTGCTACTAGCTCGAACCCCTTTAGGTCTTCAGAGATTATTAAATTCTTTTGGGGCTTTCATGAATTCCCTGGATTTGGTGGTTAACATCCCCAAATCCCATGTTTTGACCATGGGTCAACGTAAGAATAAAGTTAGAACTTTTTATTGTAACGGGGCAGAGGTCACTAGGGTGAAAGTTTTTACATATATGGGGGTCTTGTTTGACGACAGATGCTCCTGGGCTCCCCAGCTTATAACCAAAAAAAATGTTGTGGTGAGATCGTCGTCAACCCTACTTAGTTTCGCACGGCGATTGGGAGGCAAGCCCTGTGAAGCCATTCTTGCCATTTATAGCGCAAAATGTTTGGCCATTGCGACATATGGTGCAACTATCTGGGGGTATAAGCAAGCGGTAGGGGTGCAGATGGCTGAAAATAATTTTTTTCGCTCTTTTGTCCATCCCCAAATCCACCCCAACTTTTGCCATCCACCAGGAAGTGGGGATGGGATATGTGTCCGACTTGGTGAGTCTGGCCCCCCTGGTTTGTTGGATAAAAATTTGGCTGAACCCTGAACTTGCGTTGAACCACCAGATTTTAAGGGATTGTGTCGCCCTAAACAAAGCCAGCGAAATACAGTGGCTCTCGTATGTTAAGGATACTTTTTTTTAACTTGGGCGTCCAGATATCTATCACACTCCAGAAGGAATCAAGAAAACTGATTTAAAGTTGGTTAAAACACATTTCTTGAGCTTACAGGGGCAGGAACGGGAGGGCGAGGAAATAAAAAAACCTCTGGTTAGGGCCCATTACTTATTAATTATATCTTCATCAATAGAGCCCTACTTAAGAATCGTGACCAAGCCCTTCCACCGCTGGCTTTTGACCAGATTTCGCTTCAACCTGATTCATTTTTCACTGGGTAACTTTCCAGGTTGGTGTAAACCCGAGGACTCAGCCCCGTGTAAATGTGACAGTTTCTCAATTCAGGACACTATGCACTTTAAAATGTTCTGTGATTCTTATACTGATCTCAGGAAGAAGTTTTTAATTCTGCTTTTGAGTAGAAAGGGTTTTTTGCAGGTCAGACCAGCCTTAATTGATCTTCAATTGTTAGACAATCCCTGGGACATTTTTAATATTGCTAGTTTTCTTGTAGCTGCTGTTCGCTCGAGGAGAAAAAGATTACCACTGACGTTTGAATTATGAATTTTATTTAAATTTTAAAATACTATGAAATTGTTTTATTTGATATACTTCTCGAGTTTTACATTTTATTTATATATTTTTGTAGCAATGGTTTATATTTTTGTATCGCCCAAATGTACTGTATTGTTTTGTGTCTTGTATCTGTACTTTTATGATTTTAATTAATCGAATAAAATGGTTTTGACTGACTGACTGACTGACTGACTGTATATGTATATATACACTCCAATCTCCCAACAAAGGAAAAAGTCGACGCCGTGTCGTTCAGCTTCAAATTGCTTTTATTGTCAGCTGATTAATATGTTAGACGCGTTTCGCCTGCACAGCAGGCTTGCCCACTAACATTCGCATAAAGTTTTCTTAGTCAATTTAACTGACTGTGTTAGCGTGTCACGTGCTCAAAACAATCCTAGAGGGTGAGAACAGACTCGTAGTTTGTTGTTTAACCGGCCTCATTGCAGCATGTAATATTGCAAATGTGCACACATTATAATCCATTAATACAGTGCGATATGGCTTGAATTTAGAATTATGACCACAATTTACATTTTTGGGCATTTACTAACAAATTATTTTTATGCCAAATTGTCAGTAAAAGACAGAATTCATTGCCCTACCAACTATGCAACTATGCATGGGCAGGAACCCAGGGCACACTCAAAGTACAACAGAAGTGGGGGCAACCATGCAAAAAGAGGGCACTTTCTTACAATCATACATTGGGGTCACACCCTGGAATGTGTTTAAGCCCCCTGTCATCCTCCTCCCAAGAGAACACATCCCTATCTTAAAGTCATACATTTCTGTGCTTCTCTTGAATGGAGCTGCTGAGGAAGTTCCTTTCCGGCAACAGATTATATTCCAACTTCTTCCTCATAAAGAAAAAGTCTGGGAAATGGAGACAGGTCATGGATCTCAGACAGCTAAGGAAATACATAAAGAAGCAACCCTTCGGAATGCTGTCTTTGCAGGAGTTTCTGCTAATTGTCAATAGAGGGGATTTCATGACGTCTCTCGATCTCTTAGACGCATATTTTCACATTACCATCCACATAAACCATCGTCAGTTCTTGCGGTTTGAAGTGGCCGGGTGCCACTATCAATTCAAGGTTCTCCCTTTTAGTCTAAAGCCGGCTCCCATGGTCTTTACGAAGTGCATGGCATCAGTAGCTGCTTTCTTGAGAAGACACGGTCACCAGGTATTCTGACTAAACAGTTGTCCAGGTAAGGGATCCACATTCTGCTCTGCAAAATAATCTACGTTGGCATCAAGTCTCTGGGGGTGCGGCTAAATACGTAAAAGTCATCTCTCATTCCAAACCAATTGTTAGTGTTTCTGGGGGCCATTCTAGATACCACGGTCGCCAAAGCTTACCTAACTGCAGAGAGAGTGCAAAGAATAATTTGGAAGGCTGCTTCCCTTCTAAATAGGAAGTCCATTTCAGTGAGGATGTACAAATCAATATTGGGGATGCTATCCTCGTGCATCCCATTAATTCAAAATTGTTGCCTACATGAGAGACCTCTACAGGAGGCTAGATGCCCAGTGGAGTCAGATTCATGGCTCGTTTGAAGATATCATTGACATCACCCCTACGATGAAGAATGCTTTGTCATGGTGGGGAAAAGAAGGCAACAAAGGCAATAGGTCTCTCTTTCGAGGTGGCACAGCAAAGTTTCATAATAACAGATATTTCCTTGGACGGTGGGGGAGCGCATCTCCAGGAGCTAGAAATCCACAGAAAATGATTTGTCCAAGAAGCACAGATGCTCATCGGCCTTCTAGAACCGAAGGCAGTTTTCCTAGGGCTACAGTGGTTTCTACCCAGAATTTGTGAATCCTCTGTCCTAGTGAGAAAAAACAATACCATCCCTATGTTCTACCTTGTCAAGCACGGGGGTACAAGATCAAAGAACCTGTAGTATCAAGCCCAGCAAATTTGGAAGTGGCTACTACATCACAACATCTCATTGCAAGTCAAAATTCCCAGTCATAGACCATGTATGGGTGTATTCTCTCAGCAGGGCAGCCAGTCAATGCCACCAATGAGAAATGGATCACAGACAGCTGTCTCACGTTTTCAAGAAATGATGTACCCCAAAAGTAGACCTTTTTGCGACTCTATCCAACAAGAAGTGCCAAAGGTTTGCAAGCAGGTTCCTTCAGAGTGGGTCTTGGGGAGGAATGCTCTTCAGATACAATGGACAGAAAAATTTGCCTATGCATTTCCACCCTTCCCTCTCATTCCCAAGGTGTTACGCAAGCTGAAGAAAGACCCATGTCATCTCATTATAATCGACCTGGCATGGCAGAGACAGCATTGGTATAAGGAACATCTTTTACTGTCTGTGTGTCCACCCATCCAGTTCCAGCCAGTGGACAACCTGATCTACATGAGCAACGTCCAGATACTGCAACCACAAATAAAGTCTCTCCATTTGTCAGCATGGCACTTCATGAACCGGAGTTTGGATCTCTAGTTATACCTACAGAATACAAATATATCTTGGAAAAGTTAGGCTGATTATTTCCCAAATAAATCATTTATGTTGAAGTGGAAAAGATTGTGTTGTTGGTGCGTCAAAAATTACCTACATCCTTTTCACTCTTCTCCAGAGCAGCTCACCATGTCATGAGTGATGTAAAGTGCGAGGTCATAAGCAGTGCATTGCGGGGATGTAAGTTACAGTTAACTTGGGTAACTATAACGGCTGAATTTCTCTGGTTTTGTATGAGTATAATCTGACCCGAACTATAACGTCCCTGTAACCTTGGGTTTTGTTAGTGAATTTCCATGTTTTGTTTTTATTCTATTTGCTAACTATAACGTGCTTGTAACCTTTGGGGGGTTTTCAGTGAATTTCTAAGGTTTTTAAATGCTAATTCCTAACTATAATGTCTCTGCAACCTTTGTTTTTTTGTGTGGAAAAAAATATATCTATATATACACACACACACTTGTGCTCGAAATCTAAGATATTGTGGCTCTGCAGCGCCAAAGTGGTCCAGGGTCCTCCTTTGATTGGCTGACGTTTGCGTATTTTAAAACAATGTGAATTGGTTAACAACGTCACTTGCTTTTTCTGTGTTTCTTAATGTACTTTTATAGTACTGCTCATTTTAAATACTGTGAGGGTCCTGTCATGATGACGGGGGAAGATTCAAAAATGTGAATCTATGAAAGATTACAATATTGGAGAACCACAGTGTATAGGTAAGTAACTTGTTTTTGCTACACAGAGAACCTTTTAGAATTTGTGATGCTAAACCAAATGTTAGTTTACTCTCAGCTTTAAAGGGGTCATCCAGAAAACAAGGAAATAACAGTTCTCCTTATCCAGTCTTGGATCTCTAACAATCCCAAACAATTAGCATTCTAGAATTTTCCTTTACTTGATGATAACAACTTCGGATTCATAACCTATCTTGACATCATTCACCAGACGGCTCCATCAAGAGAGTTTGTAATATATTTGATCAAATTGGTGCAATCAGTCTTAAAGGGTGGACACACTTAGAAAGTTGTAACGGACCTCCAGTAACCTCTCTCAGAAACAGTAGAACAGATATCTGAACGAGTTATTAACGAATGCTTTCTAACTCTCCAAAATGGGCTGATAAAAACCCAAACTGTCTTCGCCAGTTACTAAAGTAAAAATTGACCAGGAGGCTTGAACTCCGGTTTTTAAAGACGCAGACTTCACATGGTGACCCTTCAAAATATGATACACCTCTTTCATAAAGGCATTTTTTAGGGGACCATAGACTTGAAGGATGCATAATTTCATATTTCTATCTAAAAGAACACATGACATTCTTCTCATGTATTGGTAAATAGGTTTATAAACTCATTCAGCTTCAAATCTATTTCAAGACTTTTCACCTAATACTTACTGCCACACACAACAATCTAGCATAGGATAAATTACTGTCTGTCAGTGCCTACACAATTGGCTGCTGGAACACCTTCAAAACATCAAGCAACTACAGCACTGGAAATGACAGACCCCCTAGGCATTTTGGTAAACGCCTCTATGTCCGAGCTTTTACTATCTCAAAATATAAATTCTCAATTACGTGGGTCTTCTTCATTAGGTCTTGCCTACGCAGCTCGCATGCGCTGTATAGGAAAGAGACCTGTAGACATCGATTGCCTTTTTCAGGCTAAAACGTGCACGCGTTCCATTGCCTTCAATGGCAACGTGTGCACGTACGGCGAATCCCTTGCAGGAGCGAGCTTTGGCAACATATGTTTGTAATTAACTTACAAACACATTGTGCCCCTGCTTGCTCCCGCAAGGGAATCGCGCAGGCCCCCTCCTCTCTCTCTCCCCCCCTGCTGCCAGCGCGAGGAGCGCGCGCTTTTTCTATTTAGTGTGCTGCACATATTGCCAAAAAACACGAACACTTTACCGTAAGGCGAACAAAATGTCCCTATTTATAAACTGTACCCAAGAGTGCGCTCCTCGGTTGGTAACGGATGAGAGGACGTGCGACTATTGTACGTAAAGGAAGACCGATACCGCGTTCAGTATCCACCTGCGTGTAAGTTTATATCACTCATGACACTTTGAACTTGTTTCTTTCTCTACCCTAGGGAGAAAACAACAGGAAGCTGTTACTGGCGGAGAAGAGGGCCTTTCATATAATTTCAAAGCCGGTCTAAATGGCGAAGCAGTAAGGCAGAACATCTTGAGCTGGTTAGTTCGTCAGTACTGTTTTTATTTGTGCGCATCTCTGTCAAGTGACATATTGGCCTCGCTACTGATAGCTCTCAATGCAGTGCAAACATCTCCCGCGGGGTTTCTTCCGCCTAATCATAGGTTTAGAATGACTCTGACTTTTATAAAATCGGCATTTGAAGTTGAGGAATCAGGGCAGATAGTGACCTCTAGCGGCATTTTTTATTTTTGAAACACATAAATCCATTTCCATTCGCTGAGAAGTATTATGGAAGAGTGCGTGCACGCATAGGCCCACAAACATGTTACATGTTAGCACAACGGTACAACCCTACAATCAACAATGCAAGTAAAGGAATGCTTTAAGTGGGATTAGAACGGAGGAGGAGTGTCTAAAAGGGGCACGGCCATAGAAGCAACTTAGGAATCCTTTCTGAGAGGCGTGGCCTTTGTAATTGAGAGAGTGGCTTAAAACAAGCAAACTAAAATCCTGTGCTACTCACAGATGCCAGCTAACCGATCTATAGGTGCCTCCCTGAGTTTAATTTCTTTGCATCCAGTCATATCACACCACAACCAAACCTAAAACAGCTAGATCGATTGCCAATGCTTGTTACCAGCATCAGATAAATGAATAACAACTATGATATTCTTGTAAATAGAATTGAAAATGTTTCAGTTCTGAAAATGTGAGACTGTAAATTAAACATTACTAAGGTCTGTGAAATGGGTCTTTGCCCTAGAGTGCCTCACGTTCTGCCGCACAGTATTTTTATTTCCTTTGGCACAGTCCAGAATTCAACAGTTGTGCACAGAGGCCAGGGATTGGATGGGCAAGTAGTCTGCACACCTTCATGACAGGCAATGTGAGTAACTCGCACTCACTTCTTCCTCGACTCAGCTAAAGCTCTTAGTCATGCTCAGCCTCGACTCTAGAGCTCTGTCATGCGCTGTTTTAAATGCCCCCTGCCCCCCTCCCCCCGCTTTCCAACCTTCCAACCTGAGCTCACCAAGGCACCTGGAGGCTATTCGGTTCAAAGTGTGCATTATAGAGTCATATGGTGTATACAAAAACTACGGAAACACAACATCTGGAATGCAAAATGAGACGAAGTGAAATGTAAACCGTCATTGCACACAGAATATCTTTAGGTTTTTATCAGCCTTTGTTTAGAAGCTGAACACTATTTTTGCCAATAAAGTTAAGGATAGGAATATAGAACCTTACAGAGACCCATTCCACTTAAAGCACTGAAGTAAATGTTTTGTAATTTTCTTGGTGCACATCAACTTATGAGCATGGGACAGTAAATTATATTTTTTGGTTGTAGCAGTCAACTCTTTTCAAGTGAACAAAACATGCTCTCTTTGCCACGGCATGTGCAACGTTTCACTTTGCACCAGCTGTGGAATGATCTTAAGTGGTATGAGCTTATTATACCCGGAAATCATTGTCCAGCACAAGAATAATGGGCCCAACCCCTAACCAGATCCGCACTCTGCTAAGAAGTCGACATGCCCTCTCTTTGTAGGTCACGTTTCAGCTGCGCGCAAACGGCATCAATCTCCTTTGGCAAGCGTTCTCTTCCACTCTAGGTTGTCTCACGCGGCTGCCCCTCGGGGCGGAGGAGCTTGAGGAAACACAGAGGATTCTGGGTACTGCGTGTTCTAGATGACCGCGCGAATCATTCTTTATGGCTCCTACACGTCTTCCTTTCCGTTTTGTCTTCCAGGATATGCTTTGCTGTTTTTTTCTTTTTAATTCAGAAAACACACTTTTAGTTTTAAAATGTATAAAACCAAACTTAGTGGGCAGTGGTCCAGAAGAGACTACCGCGGACCTTCATTAATTTATGGGAGTAGTTTCCGGCTTTGGTAGACACGAAAGAAAGAAAAACAAGCATTGGCATAGCCAATAGGTCTCGCCTTTGGGACCTGCTGCATAACTAAATACTTATAAGGTTCCAAAGGCGAGACCTATTGCCTATGCCAATGCTGGTTTTCTTAGCCATCAGAAATTTCCATAGGTCTAGCAAGATCCTGAAACACCTTGGATAAATACATTTTGAAACATAAAATATTTTTCTATTTTAAATAAAAACATGTAAAAGCTTCTTTTTAAGGGCATTATCTATTCAGCTCACTCCCCAATTAACATTTTCTTTTTCAACTTTGATTTTATCAAAGTTTCTCAATATGTTATTGTATGCCATTGCTTCTCTCCAGATTTCAAACCATGAAGTTTCTTACGATTACAAGTTTGAATGTACAGTGTATTTCTTTTTTCTCTGTTTGGACAGAAGCACAAACGCAGACTTTTAACCGGTCATGAATAATCTCATCATCCTGAAGATGTGGTTGATGAATTTGATCACAAGGTTCTCTAGTATTGGAACTTTCATAAATTCACATGTGTTTGTGTCCGCCTTTGTTGAGCTGGGAGTCCCATATTTAGAATAGCAGTTCCATGTTCAATATAGCCCTCAGGTAGTAACACTGTCTCTTTAGTTGCCTTGTCACAGAATTTAAAGAGAGCCAAAGTTTAACAATGAGTCTGACATCCACACTCCAAGAGGCTTCTATCCTTCAGATATCTACGGCATGTCGTATTTGAAGGAAGTGCCCTTGAACTCTGCTCAGTTCTTTCGAGATCAGTATTTTCTTCACTTATGTCCATTTTGGTTATTTGTCTTATATAATTATCGAAGAGGCTTTTCAGTCTTTTAAATGCTTTAAGATATAAGAAACCATCAAAAATAGCTTTTTAGGGGGGGCGTGGCTAGCAACCAGCCAAGATGGCCGCACACTAACGGAGCTCTGTAGCTGCCGAGCTCTCTTGTGAAATATCCGAGCACTGATCCGCAATTTCGCAACCTCTGACCAGCATCGCCTGCCTGCGCTAAGCCTCCGATCCCTGAAAAGCCGACTCTCGTCTCGGTGAGTGCAAAAACAACGAAGATACGTCGCGATCAGAACTGAGGCCTAATCTCGCGCCTGAAGCCGGGGACTGTGGTGAGTGCCAGGCCGACCGGGCGGACACCTTGCGCAGCGTCCTGACGCGTAGCTGCTCACAGACGCGCCACGCTCCAGCAGCGCGACAGCGGCCCACCTACCATCGGCAGGAACCCCGCCTGGTCCCCCGGTCCCCCGTCAAAGTAGATCAGCATGTTGGTGACCCGGGAAGGGGGGAGGATCGTGAGCGGCCGCGAACTCGAGCCGCGAGCTGCGGCCGACCGCGGCACCCGGGCCCCTCAGATAGCCGCAGCGGTTGCATGGTGTGGCACCGGCGGAGGTGATGATGCCTGGATTCAGCAGCAAACACCAGACCAGATTCCTGGCATATTAACGAGCATAGATCACGCAACCCCTAACAGAGGACCACCCGGAGCTACCCTGCACATTCAAGACGGCGCTCTCTGACCAGCGCGCTCCGGGCATACAACGCTGAATCGACCTACCATTCCCTCACACACCAGCTCTACCACAGCCGCATATCAGAGCCAGAAGAGAGCCAGCCCGGCCAAACATCACGGCGCTGGCCCCACCACTCCACCGAGCCCAGATCCAGCCTCGGACATACACTGTCCCCGCTTTAAGGGACACATCCCAGCGCCTGCAGTATGAGTGGGAGGGGGACACGGGGCCAGCAGACCCTAAAGCTGGACAAATTCGCTCATAATAAGGACCCGCCAGACACCCCAAGAAGTGACACACAGCGTACATCGCCCCAGCCCAACGGGGCATCTAATGACACCGAGAAGATCACCCTCCACGACGTGATGGCGACCCTGAAGATGATGCAATCCTCCATGGGCACCATTTCTACCGACGTGTCACTGATAAGGGCCGACTTGGCGAAAATGTCGGAGCGCCTCGGAGAAGTGGAGAAAACCACCACGGGCCTCGTTGGGGACACGTCAGACCTACAACGCAGGGTCTCGCGACTAGAAAACGACAACACCACGCTCAGAGCCAAACTGGATGACCAGGAAGGGCGCTCCCGGCGCAATAACGTCCGATTGATTGGCGTACCGGAATCTGAAGGTGGACCAGCCCTGGACCTATATGTTGAGGACCTTATCCAAAAACAGCTCAAACCCAAAGGGCTATCAAATTATTTCTCGGTGGAAAGGGCTCACCGCGTACCAGGAGGAAAGGCCAAGCTAGGGGCTCCACCCCGCCCCATTTTGGCGCGCATTTTCAACTTTAGAGACCGGGACGCCATTTTACAGGCCGCCCGGATGCACCCGCCAATCAGGATTGACAACTCGGACATTAACTTTTATCCGGATTACACGGCGGCCGTGGCTCAACAAAGGAGGAGTTTCACTGACGTAAAGAGAGAACTACGAGCCCGAGAACTAAAGTACTCAATGCTCTTCCCGGCGAAGCTTCGCGTTGAATCAGAAGGTAAAACATGGTTTTTTGAATCGCCACAAGACGCACAGGATTAGCTGGAGGGCTGGAGACCAGCTAAAGGACCAAAGCATCGTGAACCACGCCGGAACAACGGTGAAAGGAGCCCCCAAATGAATGCTGGAAATGAATGAGCAGGCGCCGCTATGCTGCCTATGCGACAGCCATCTTCATAAAGGCCGACTTGAGCACGGAGGGTCTCGGCTGTACACTGCACCCTTATCCTCAGGTATGGCAAAGACACTGCCAGTGGTAGAAAGACTATCTGCTCATTCCTGATGTTGGCAAACAGGGTAAGACTCAGACCTGAGGCGTAGGCGTTGAGCAGGTAAGAAACCCTGATCTACCGGACTTGGCATATTATTTGCGATGAGAGAGACTCAAGGAAGACTACGGAAGTCTCACCCCCACGAACACTGATCTTAAGTTGGGACACTAAGCACTCTGCTCAGTTGGGGGGGTGGAAAGTTCTTTATCCACCGGGCAGGGAGGCAGGGAGGGGGGCAGGGGAGTTACACGCAATGTGTTTGTTATGTTTATGTTCTAGGTTTCTGGCTTGGCTAGCCTTAGCACACATACAAGATAGGCCCGACATGGCTCTTTCTCATGTACTCAGAAATACGGCCTCGGGTGAGGCCAGCCTACAAAATGCATTCAGCATTACTTTCATACACCCATTGGCGCGAAGTTCAGAGACGTGGGGCGCTTCACTGGATGGCGGCCTATTACTGGCTCAGTTACAGACGCACGCCGCGTCACTCCGGACACCCTTTTATACTGATCACGATGGGGGATGATAGCTTGCCGGGCGTAAACCACCAATTAGACAAAGTGACATCCCCACAGCTATCGATTATCTCATGGAATGTGAACGGCCTGGGGCATAAAATAAAACGGGGATTGGTCTTACAATATCTAAAGCGAAAGGCCCCCACGCTTATCCTCCTACAAGAAACACACCTCGCGGGAAACGCCAGCCAAGCCATGAATCGCTGGGGTTTCAAAATGGCCATCCATGCGGAGTTTTCCTCTGGATCCCGGGGAGTCGGCATATTAGTAAGTAAAAAGGCACCGTTAATAATCAAACACACATGGGCGGATGACCAAGGGCTCTTTGCAGGGATCACATGTCAATGGGAGGGAAGGATTTACAACATTCTGACGGTCTATATTCCCCCTTCATTACACCAAGGGACAGGATCTAGGGACATTACTACTTAAACTACCGGAGGGACGCCTGATCATCGGGGGGGACTTTAACGCGGTACTTGACACAGACATAGACCGCCTACCTCCCCGGGACCCGACCAGATCGAGCTACCTCTTCAGAGAATTCCAGGACGCAATAGGGCTTGTAGACATGTGGCGGACTAAACATGGTAATGAGCGTAGCTACACATTTTACTCCGGAGCACACAACAGTCTCTCCCGAATAGATTACATCCTCACATTAGACATGCCCCCGGAAACGGTAACATCCCTAGAACACCTACCAAGAGGGATATCAGATCACTCTCCACTCCATCTCACCTATACTACACACCCCACGAGGCGACAAAGAATCTACCCGATTTACCCAGGTTATCTGAAGAACCCCAAAATAGCAAAAGCCCTAGACACTACAACCACGCACTACTTTGAAGAAAACCAATCGTCAGTAAACTCACCGTCCATACTATGGGAGGCGTTTAAAACTGTTCTCAGAGGACAGGCCATCTCCTCTATTACAAGGCACAAAAAGGAACAAAGAGAGGTCATAGAACGGCTAGAATCTGAGGTCCTTCTGGCAGAATCAGCCCATACCGCAGCTCCTACAGACGCCACGACACACACACTTGCCCTAACTTCACACGCATATCGAGCATACGCGGAAGAGATGGCCAAAGAAAGACACACTGAAACCGTGCATAGGATTTATGAACTGGGGGATAAAACGGGGAAGATGCTCGCGTGGCTGGAAAAAAGGAGAGAGCAGACAGATGGATAGCCCAACTGAAACTGGCCAATGGGACGCACACTACCTCCCCACAGAGAATAGTCGAAGAATTAGCCACATACTATGACCAGGTATACACAGCACGAGGCAGCGTAACAAAGACGCCAGCGAGCAATTTCTCAATGACATACCACTTGCCACTCTGTCCCAAGAGGACGCACAAACACTGGAAGATGACGTGACGGTAGATGAGTTAGGAAAAGCACTGACAGCATTACACACGGGCAAAGCGCTGGGGCCCAACGGTCTGCCAGTAGAACTATATAAAACGATGGCGAAACATCTCCTTCCCCACATGCTTCCCATGTACGATGACTGTTTAGCGGGAGGTAGTCTGACAGAGGAACAACGCTTAGCCACCATTGTAGCCATACACAAACCTGGCAAACCGAAAGACCTACCGTCCTCCTACAGGCCCATCTCACTAATGAACGCAGATGCCAAAGTTCTGGCGAAGCTCTTGGCATTACGCCTACAACCACACCTCATGACATTGATACACCCGGATCAATCGGGGTTCATGCCCGGGAGGAATACGTCCCTCAACTTACGACGCCTTAATGGCGTACTACACCGTATTCCGATGCTGAATGAAGAGGCGGCCATTCTATCCTTAGACGCAACTATGGCATTTGACCTAGTGGAATGGCCCTTTCTTTTTGCGGTGCTTCGGAAAATGGGATTTGGCCCCAAGTTCTGTTGCTGGGTTAAGCTATTGTACACTAGTCCCCTGGCGCAGGTAGTGGCAAATGGACACATTTCGCGTACATTCACACTAGGTCGCGGTACAAGACAAGGATGCCCATTGTCCCCGCTCCTGTTCGCACTCGTGCTGGAACCACTGGCGGTGAAAATTAGAACGAAACCACGGATCCGTGGAATCACATGGGAACCGGGGTGGGAAGACCGTATCTCTCTCTACGCCGATGACGTGCTAATTTATATAATGTCCCCGACCACGTCCCTATCAACCCTGCTAGACATCCTGGAGGAACACAGAGAAATATCAGGATACACAATTAATTGGGCGAAATCACTGTTATACGTACTCCACGGACAAACGCCCACGTTACCCCCTACATGCACACTGCAGATAGCGACTAGGGGATTCCGATACCTCGGGATATACGTTACACCGCAACAATCTGTCTTTATGGCAGAAAATCTACTAAAACCACTACAAAGGCTTAAATCTGACGTGAAACACTGGCGCTCCCTCCCACTGACACTATTAGGAAGAGCAGCACTCTTCAAAATGCTTTCACTCCCCAAAATCCTATACGCATTACAAAATACCCCATTTCCGATCCCGTTAACCTACTTTAAAGCGATAGATGCTGAAATCTCCTCTCTGTTGTGGGATGGTAAGCCGGCACGCATTGCACATTCCAAGCTCATCCGTAGTTGGTACGACGGAGGGATAGCGCTCCCGAGTGTCAAACTATATTACTGGGCCTCACAACTGACGACCATTAACCAATGGCTACATGCACCACAGAACGACCCGGCTTACTGCCTCGACAGAGCCATACTCCCCCCTGACAAGCTACTGAAAGCTCTCTATACCAACAAACGTCGACATACACTCACTGGTCCGACGGCACACACGATTAGGATCTGGCATACAGCCCAAAGAGCACTGGGATGGGAGGGAGTCTTTACTCTTGCTACCCCACTATGGGACACGCGACGCCTTGGCACCCTAGCAAACACTAAAGGCTTCAGACAATGGGACCTAATAGGCATTTCTAAGATTGGGGACATGTGGAATCAGGGAGCAATTATCACGTTTGAGGCCTTGAAAGACAAATACGGAATGGCGGACACTGAACTATACCGCTATACACAAATCAGACATGCCCTACAGGGCGCCATTCCCCCAGGGACCACACTAGCGGACTCCTCCCCACTAGAAGATAGACTCCTTACCGATCACCTGGACAAAAAAGCAATCTCGCTTACATACCGTAAGCTCATCAATAATCTTCCAGATCCCATGGTGATACTCCGAAGCAAATGGGAGGTGGAACTGGGAGATATAGACGATGAGGATTGGCTATATGCGCTGGGTTCGGCTAGAGACGCCTCCATACCATCCCGGTTGAAACTTGTACAACTAAAAGTGTTACACAGAGTGTACTATACACGCACACTTCTGCACAAACTAGGACGCATACCGCAGCCAGACTGCCTACGAGGCTGTGGAATGAGGGGTACATACTATCACACGATATGGGAGTGTCCTTCCATACAAACCTACTGGATGTCCATCATGTCAGAGATATCGGAAGCGAGTGAAGTAGAACTAGCACCAGAACCAAGGTGCTGTCTCCTGAATATATGGTCCCCCACGGACCTTAACCGTGGATTGCAAACATGGGCCACACTGGGCATGACCTTAGCAAAGCGAAACATCGCTAGAAAATGGGGATCTGACTCTACACCCTCACGAACGCAATGGGGAAATGATATGGCCCCAGCAATGGTGGCAGAGAAGGCCGTTTATATGAATAGGGGGTGCCCGAAAAAATGGTCCCGGATATGGGAGAGATGGAATGTGTACCGCGGTACCATATGCGAACCCCCACAAGACCTGCCAAACCTGGACGCAAGTCCGTAGGGTGAGAGTGGAAGTACACTGGGTATGTGGTAATGTCATAATCAGAAAGAAAGAAAGAACCGTGAGGAATGTACGGAATGATTAGTTGATGTAAATATCTGTTGTACGAATTACTCTCGGACCTGTGCTGCACAATGTTATGTAATTGAATACGAAATGTTACAGCGAGAATTCGTGGACCGAAGAATGTGTTAATGAATAAGACCATAAACTGTCAATTTAAGCAGCGACTACACTTAAATGTAAACGATTATGTAAGTGATGACAATATCTGAATGTATTGTGACAATGCTAAAAAAGCCAAATAAAATTGTTTAAAAAAAAAAAAATAGCTTTTTAGAACGTGTGGCTCTTGTGACAAAAATAATTAATATACTTGTATATTCTGGCTCCATCCACCTTGTAACAGTAATATTGCAAGATATGCATAACATTTTCTTCAGAAACCTTCAAGAATAGGGAGGCAAAGCTTTTACTGTGGTATTAAAAAAGACCCATGAGAGGTCTCACTCTAAAGAAATAAAAACTGTATCTGAAACAGGTTCCAGTGTGGAGGATCAATCTACATCATAAGCTGAAAAGAGACCCAAGCAGCACAGCAGACCGTTTGAGGTGCCTCAGATCCGAAAAACACCAAAACTCCAACTAGAGCTGCCTTCCCCAAAGAAGGCACATACTGAGTTGAAATTCCTCTTCCGAATCGCAAAGCATACCATTTTACCTATCCTCTGTCCTCTCACCTATATTGAGGACCACAGTGGTGACACATGTTGAGTTGTCAACTATAGGATGACTGCACTTTGGTCGATAAAGACTCCTCCACTGTCAACAACCTGGTTGACATCTTGGCCCATAGTAGGAGTTGATGAAACCTGTAAAGGAGAAAACCAAAGAGAAGCCCTTTTGTCAACAACTGTACTGCCAGTATTTCATTTTAATTTATTCAGCCTTTCACACCCTCAATACGTTTTATTTTAGAGACTGGAGTACCATAAAAAGTCATGCCATCGCATACATCCTCAATCAAAATATTGGAGTATCAATCTTCAAGACTGCTGGACACTGATGGTTAGAAGATGAAAGGCCATTTGACTCCCCGTTTAGCCCTGGTCAGTGGAGAGTCAAATGGCCAGAATATGAAGACGATCAAAAGTATCCTATCAGACAGCCTCATGATGGGAAATGTGAGGAACATTATCACCCATGGTCTTCTGAACCTTCTGCTGAAGAATCACAGCCATCTCATTGACAGTCGCACCAGGGGTATGAAATATACTATTGAGACTGTCCGTACCCTAAAACTAATGATGATGAACTACTTTTATGCTTCCCACCCAAAGAGCAACACAAGATTCACCAAGTCAGACTCCATAGAAAACGCCTGCTGGTCCTCAACTTATTGAACCAGTTGGTCAGTTCATATCTCGCATAAAAGCCACATTCATCTGCTTTGACTCAAACAAACCCATGCAGATTTTACAACCGATGATGCCCAGGATGAAACAAGACACCTCTTGCCAAGTACCCCTCAATTGAATGATTATGTGGCTCCATCACCGGAATCGCCAGTGCCCACAGATTTGCCACTGGATGATCTAGCAGGATTACATTCTGTTATTAAAAAGACTTCTAAACTGTTTGATTTATCGCTACCAATTAAAGATTAACTGTTTTCTGTGCGTCTTCAAATAGTTGCCAAAGAAGTCAATCAGACCCGATTATCAATCACATATGGAGTTAAGGCCTTAAGGTTATGCAGAATCCAGCTACAGTATCGGGAGTTGTACTTGGACATGAGAACGCACTAGACACTACACTAGCATGTTTAATAGATCAACTTAAAGTGAACCACTGTAGTAGTTCAAGTAGCTCGGAGAAAGTACAAGACCCATTGAAAGAGAAGGTTGATGCCTAGACAACATTGGAGAGAGAATTTCAGCTATGGCTGCAACAACTTAAAGAAAGGCAAATGCGTAAGGTCACTTTGACAGACAGATGTAGTCTAAACTGGCTCTGCTTTTGGCGTACGTGTTAGAGAATAGTAAGGAGGCTTTAGACAATCGTTTAGATGAGAACAAACCGCTGCAATCATAGATACTTTTATGGACATTGCAAAAACAGTATTTAGCCAGTTGGCTCGAGTAGCTCCATTAAGAAGGCAGGAATGGTAGGGGCATGGGATGCTGCAGCAAGATGGTGGACGCTCGTTAGTGCCACTCCGTGAGGGGATCTCATGATCTAACCCCATCCGGGTGGAAGCAGAGAAGAAGAGCCACACACTGCATGGATGGCAGGGCACAGCAGCGACCAGGGGGGAAATGCAGAGGAAGGTGACAGCCCTGGAGGACTGAGCCCACACGAAGCACTGTGTGGGCCCCAGAAGGTGAGGCACAGACTATAGGAGCCCCTGGGACGACACGGCCGACCTCCGCCACCTGCACATATTGGTGGGGTGTGGTGCCAGAGCCATGGAGTCCTGCCGGTGACCGGTGGAAGGAATGGGGCTGCAAAGGCCTGTACTGCACCAACGGGCGTTCACGAACACTACGCTTTCCAGTTATTTGGGCCCCGTTGCCGTCAGAGGGTGCAGCCTTGCCCGAGGAGAGGGCTGATGGAGGAGAACTGAACAAAAGGGGCTCTGTAAAGTTATGTTCTAGTCTTTCTGGAATTCTCTCTTTGTGTTCTAACTCTTTGTTCTAAATAGAATGTGTTTTAAATATGTAACGGCGTTCCTGCATTGAAAGGCTGAGCTGCTGCTCAACACCTGTTTATGATTAAAGCTACTTCAAACTTCATCCTGTGTACGACTATATTACTACAGAAAAACGTGGCGACGATCTACAGGTGTATGCTACCCACGCAAATGTCAACGTGATAAATCTACTAAGCCGATGAGGCGGTCGAGGAAGAGTTAATTCGACTGCACGGAAACACAAGAGAGGTACCTCGAGAATATTCCAACTGTTTCTCCAGACGTGTGAGGATATTCCAGATTGCGGCGTTGGACATTTAAGGTACTCTTTTATCGAAAGTACGGCGGCAGCTATTGTTCTTGGTACTGGATGCCAGTTGATTTGACGTACAGCCTATGTATGCAGTTAGCGTACTAACTAATTCACGGGGGCCATCTTGGATGTAAAATGCTTGTGACGTAACAACGAAGAGTGGAACGCAAGGTGTTTGCTTGCAACGCAACGTTGATTATAGTACGTGGTCGCCATTTTGGTGAATCTGGAACGCACAATACCTCTTGGAACGCAACGTTACGTGAACATCCATTTTGGGTGAGAAAAGTGAAGAGCGTATCATCACGCGAGAGAAAGAGCATATCATCACGCGAGAGAAGCGGAACATGTTGCTGCTTTGAAAAGCGTGTCTCGATGCTATTTTCACGGTGATACGCGCACCTGGAAGCGGAACATGTTTCTATTTTAAAACACGTGTCGTGACTCTACCTTCACGGTGATAAACACACCTGCTGTGTGTTAAGAGCGTTAAGGAGTAAATACGCACTATGTTTCTTATGAGGTGTTTCATCTGTAACCTCGCAACGTAAAAATGATTATCTTATTATTAATATTTATTTTACTAGCTTTGTAGGATCTGCTCCAGAAAGGAAAGTTTACATTAATTATATTTTGATTAAGGTTAGTAAAAGGGAGTGTCTACTTTCTTTTATAGTGTGAGTTGAAGTTAGATATAGTAACTGTGCTTATACTTTGTTAAGGTTTCTCTGAAATATGAGCATGCAAGCTGTTTCACCACCACCCCCTTTTCTTGACCTCCCAGGTGAACCACCTATTGTTTGGAAAAAGTGGTTTGATGCGTTTACCACTTATCTGGGAGCTATAGGAGCTTCTCGGTACAGAGATGAGAGGAAAAAGTACCTTTTATTAAATAGTCCTGGGTTCGAAGGTCGTTCAATCTTCAAACACTTACCTCCTTTGGTGCGTCCTCCTGAGGAAGAGGACCTAGATGACTATGCAGAAACAGTCAAGTTGCTAGAATTACGTTTTGACATTCAACCTAGTTTGGTTGTAGTCAGACATAAATTTTATAAACGTGAACAGAAACAGGGGGAAAAGGTTGAAGACTTTATTTCTGCGCTGAGAATACTCAGTGCAGAATGAGAATTTGAAAATTTTAGAGATCAGATGATCAGAGATCAGTACATTTGTAAGTGTGCAGACAAAGGTATCCAGCAGAAATTACTCTCTTTGGGTAATCCGTCACTTGAAGAAACTGTACGTGTGGCTAAAAGTATTGAGTTTTCTAAACTGTCTGTTAAAGAACTTGATGGAAAATGTTCTCCTTCTATGTCTGAGGAAGATAGTGTCAATGTTGTGAAAGTGCAAGAGGGTAAAGTAAATTCAGGGGGGCGTACAGATAATACGTTTTTCAAACAAAGTAATATTTGTTTTAAATGTGGTAATTTTCCACATTTTAAATCTGGATGCCCGTGCCCAGCTAGAAATGTCACGTGCAGGTTGTGTGGAAGATTAGGTCATTTCGCTAAAGTGTGTCAGAATATTAAGCACAATGTGTCACAAGTACAGTCTAACAAACAGTGGAGTAATTCAGGTAATTCATCCTCTGTCGCCAATGTTTCTGAATACAACCAAGATGACACTTCTAGCATTCAGGATGACCTAAGAGATATGGTTGCGATTGTGGGGAATTTGCACAGTGAGGCTGATTCGGAAGTTGAATGTGTTGACCCGTACACTGATATTGGTATTGGTGACAAGGTTGTCTGCTTGTTAGTAGACTCAGGAGCGAGGATAACCATGTTGACCCAAGAACTTTTTGAGGAGGTGTGGGTTGACCGTAAACTTTTTCCTCCTGACAGATCCCCTGTCAATTATGAAGGAAGGAGGATAGAGCTCAAGGGGTATTTTGAGGATTCTCTTGAATTTAGAGGGCGGAAGATCTTTGGTAAAATTTATGTATCTATCAAAGGGTTAAACATTCTCGGATGGTTCCATCAGGGATTGTTTAAAATGGTTCTCCGACCTGGCACAAAAGACCCTATTTCAGTTGTGCAAGCTGATGATTTTGTTAGCAAGTTAGTTGAGAGTTTTCCCACTGTATTTGACAACAGATTAGGGGAGGTGAAGGGGTTCAAACACACCATTAGAGTAAAAGACAATGTCATCCCCGTTAAGCATAGATTGAGGAATGTCCCATTTAGTGTAAGAGAACAACTGGAAGCAGAATTGAATGGTCTTTGTAAGAAAGGGATAATAGAACCCATCGAATCTTCAGTTTGGCTCTCTCCATTAGTTGTCGCTAAGAAGAAGAATGGCGAACTTCGCGTCTGTGTTGATTTACGCAGTCTGAATAAGAGCATTTGGATAGATTCCTTTCCCCTTCCAAAAATTCCAGACATTTTGTCGCTCATTAATGGGTCTAAATGGTTTAGCAAGCTAGACTTAGCGTCTGCGTACCACCAGGTTGTTTTAGATCCTGCATCCCGGCATTTCACTGCTTTTGTGTCCCCCGTGGGTTCTTTCCAATACTGCCGCATGCCTTTTGGATTGGCCTCTGCGGCAGCAGTTTTCCAAAGGATCATGTCTAATCTATTAAAGAACATCGAGGGAGTTGTCGTCTTCCAGGACGATGTTTTGATTCATGGGATCACCTGTGAAGAGCATGATGAGATTTTGAGAAGGGTGTTAGAGGCGTTATGTAATGCTGGCGTGGTTTTGAAGAAGGAAAAGTGTGTGTTCAGGGCACGAAAGGTAGAATATCTTGGCCATGTGTTGTCAGAAAATGGTGTGGAGCCAAGACCAGGTTTAGTTAAAGCCATAGTAGATAGCTCACCTCCTAAGGATAAAAGTGGGTTGAAATCATTTATTGGTTTGTGTGAATTTTATTCTCGTTTTATACCAGACTATGCTACTAAGGTGCAGCCTTTGTCGAACATGCTCAAAAGAGAGGTTCCTATTGTTTGGGGTGTTCGTTGTGAGGCGGTCTTTACCTGGATTAAACAACAATTAGTGAGTTCAAAAGTGTTGAAGCCTTTCAATCCCAATGCCATGTGTACTATTACTGTGGATGCTAGTGGGTTAGGTTTGTGTGCTGTTCTAACTCAGGAAGTAGATGGAGTTGAACAAACCTTGGGTTATGCTTCTAGAGTTCTTTATGGTTCAGAATCCAACTTTGCTGTAATTGAGAAAGAACTCTTAGCGTGCTGGTGGGCGATAAGGAAGTTTAACCCCTATATCTGGGGAAAGCATTTCCGGTTAAGGACTGATCACAGCCCATTAGTTTCTATTCTTTCTGGTGTTAGAGTGAAAGAGCATTCACCAAGGATAGCTAGACTTTCAACCAAATTACTTCAATACGACTTTGATGTAACATATATTCCTGGTAGCAAAAATACAAGAGCTGATTATTTTTCAAGAAATCCCATCGAAACTGATAGTGAGAATGATTTTGAGGAGGACTATGATGAGTAAGACTGTTTTGTTGCTTCGGTTGGTATGGATGATATGTTTTCTATTAGTGAAGCTGAATGGAGAGAACATCTATCAAAAGATGTTCTTCTTAATGAAGTTATGAGATGTGTGAAGGGGGGTTGGCCTAGGGAGAAAAATGTTCATATTTCGCTGAAAACATTTGTGAAGGTTTCTAATGAACTTTCTATTGAAGGAGGGTTGTTAATGCGTGGCGATAGATTGATCCCTCCTGATGACCTCAGGAACAGAATTGTCAAAGGTGCACACGAGGGTCATCTTGGTAAAACTTTAACTAAGAGAAGGGTCCGGGAGCACTTCTGGTGGCCCCAGATGGATCAGGACATTGATACGGTCGTTGAGGAGTGTGTGATTTGTTCAAGTGCTGAAAAGAGTTTGAAGGTACGCTATCCTCCTTTGCAACCTATTGTTCTTCCTAACAGACCCTGGGAGAAAATAGGAATTGATTTGGTTGGGCCTTTTTATTTGCTCCCTTCCTCTTCAAGATTTGCCATAGTCGCCGTCGACTATTATTCTAAATGGCCGGAGGTTTGTTTTGTTGGTGAGCCCAATTCCAAGAATGTTATTGACTTTTTAAAAGATCTTTTTCTACGCGAGGGTTTCCCTTCCACTATTGTGAGCGATAACGGTGTTCAATTTGTTAGCCAAGAGTTTAACACTTTCTTGTACCAGAGTGGGATCAATCATTTGAAGAGCGCCCTCTATCACCCTCAAACTAATGGTTTAGTGGAGCGCATGAACAGAGTCTTAAATAACTGCGTTCAATGGGCTATTATTACTCAGCGTTGCCATGTTCCCAATGCTGTCAGATCCATGTTGTGGTTCTATCGTACCACACCGCATTCCTCGACCAAGGTGTCTCCTTATGAATTGTTACGAGGGAGAAAACCTTGTTCTAAGATTTGTCCTGGCTGGATGTCACGTTGGGTAAAGTTAAATTCCCTAAGCAATGTGGATGAGGTTGTTAGACGTAATGTTACGAGTGCTCAGTCCAAACAGAAACTTGATTTTGACTCTAGAAAAAAAGTTGTGGCTCACCAGTTTTTTGTTGGTGATAGTATACGTATTAAGTTACCTGTGCATACCACCAAGGGCAGTGGCAAATTCTCTGAACCTCTCGTTATTGATAAAGTCTGTGGTAATGCTGTGAGGGTGAATATGAAGAATTGGTGGAATATTGCCAGAGTTGTCAAAGCTAATGAATGTGTCAAAAAAAGTACGAGTTCTGCTTTAAGTTCCGCTTCTAGTGGAAATGACTCTTTGTCTTCTGATACTGTGTGCGCAGATGACTTGTCTCCTTCTTACTCTCCTCATCCTGAGGGTCTACGAAGGAGTGGCCGTCAGTGTTCTATTCCAGCAAGGTATCGTTAAGTATATAAGCCTTTTACCCTGCAAATGTTTTTTTGTTTTTCTTTCAGATCTATGTGTTTTATTTTCCTTTTTATTATTGAAGAAGAGAGGATAATGTAATGTTATGTTCTAGTCTTTCTGGAATTCTCTCTTTGTGTTCTAACTCTTTGTTCTAAATAGAATGTGTTTTAAATATGTAACGGCGTTCCTGCATTGAAAGGCTGAGCTGCTGCGCAACACCTGTTTGTGATTAAAGCTACTTCAAACTTCATCCTGTGTACGACTATATTACTACAGGCTCCCCTTGATTAGAGGCACAGAACAGGGTCCTGCCAGTGACTGCTTAAGGAGCAGGCCGCAGAGGCCTGTACTGCGGCGCTGGCAGGTAGCTGAGGAAACACTGCCAGGAGGGCTCTCTGCTCTCCTCCGTCGGGTTCCATCCGCAGTCCCCTGTTTGGGGGGTGAAACTTAACCCGAGGGGAGAACTGCCAGGGAGGGAACCGGACAAAGGCTCCCCCTTGGACAGAGGCACTGGACACCGGGGCAGGCATAGATAGGAGGTCCCCGTGCTGCAAAGAGTGACCTTAGCAGTGAGGAATCGAGGAAGAGCTTGCACAGTAGATGCCCTGCTTGTGCTCCCCCAGAAAGGAAGTGCCCCCCCTCCCTGGGGGTGAGGCACGTCCCCCAAGAGCCACTATTGCCCGAATACAGACAACACTGGATTGACTCCAGGATCTCTGATCCCCACATGACCAGACCGCATGTGTCGCCACAGATCGATATGCATGCCTGCCAGTCTGGGAGAATGGTGGGCCCCTACTCACCTGAGACTGGAGCGCTTGTTGATGCCCCCCTTCCCCAGTGGGGGCTTGAGACCCTGATGGTGCAAATTACACTGTGTATGGGATGTAGAGGAACTGGCGGGGCTTGCCCCTTGAAAACACTCAGGCAGTAGACAGTGTGCTGGGCGGCAGGAGTTGCCCTCATTGCACTGACCCTAACCGCCACGGAAATACAAGCCCCTTCAGATTCAAAACTGGACAGGATCCTCACAGGCATCGCTGACACCAGACAATACCTGGGTGGCAGGGCAGACGTGGTGGCTGTAGAGGTGGACTTACTGCCGATGAGCAGTGTAAACTCTCTCAGAGGGCCACACAAACTGAAACTGCCCTTCGGACCCTTCAGCCAGTTGCAGTACACCTTGAGGGACAGGTCAAGTGACTCGCCTCCAGAGTCCACACACTGGATAGCAGAATAGAAGATGCTGAAGTCCGATCGTGTTATAACAACATACGCATCATCGGATTCCTGGATGTCTTCTTTGAATCCAGGTCGTCAACCACCATTGCACCTGCAGGGCTGTACACCATCTTTTTGGTTTAGCAGGACCATCAGGCGCCTGCCTGGCAGCCTCTGCTTGTTTTGCCACCGTGCCAGGTGGTGCCTAGACTGATGGCTGTCTAACTCCACCAGGCCTCATTCTTTGAGGTGAAGAAAAAGCTAAGGGCTGCCGGCCTCACTTATTCCTTTCTATTCCCGGCAAAGCTGAAAGTCATTGTGAATCGCACAGCTTATTTCTTCACGAAGCCTGTGGATGTTTGGGACTGGGTGGAACAGTGCCGCTATGAACCATCAGAGTTTGGCACTCCTCCACTGGGCAGTCGATCAGCCAACTCCAGACATGGCTGGTGGCGGTGTAGCCACCGTAGGTAACAACGGTCAGAACCAGACATGACAACACCGGCCCAGGCCAGACAAGAGCAGATCCTGGTTGAGACTGATCCGGCAGGTCTAAGCATGTATGTTGAATGACAACTGAACAGCAGCCCTGTGCAGCTGGGAAGCGCCTATGTACCAGATGTGGCAAAGCTGAAGTTTTTTGTGCATGTATCGTCACTCCTGACCAGATGGTCCCATCTACCCTGGATTATGTGTCAGACCCACAACTGGACAGGTCCCACCCTGCCACAGCGCGTGCAGCGACATACCTATCACAATGGCTCACACATTGGTCATTGGTTGACAGCTGGCATGCACTATATCCAGCCGCCAGCGAGTACTCTTACTATTCGCTGCCCCATGACTTGCATGTGTGCCTAGACCATATCCTTTGCCACCGCATTACACAACTGCAAGTCACAGGGGGGAGTATTTGGGGAAGACACTGTTGTATCACAACCTGCTTATTCTGCACTGCACATGGGGTGAGCACCTCCTGCCTGTGCCAACCTTGCATCTGCAACCCATTTTGCTAGAGAACCCAGTGTTCCGGGACTGAATCAAAAATACCCAAGCGAACTACATCATCGAAAACAACAAAGTGGCTACCATGTGCCAGGTGGAATGGGAGGCCCTCAAGTGGTCATATGTGGGCATTGTATTCATGCTGTTGTGGGTGCGTAAGGCAGCCTCAACCAAGAACTGGCTCAGTTGGAGACCTGGAGAGGACCACATGGGAGGACGCCTCTGCGAGAAACAAACTGACCACACAGAGTGATTGTCATGACGGCCTACTAGAGTCATTCCACTGCATAGATTACAAGGCGATTACAAGGCGTACCAAGGTAAGATGCATGCAGAAGGTGACAGGCTGGGCCTCCTTTTGGCATGGTTACTGAGGTGTAAGGGGGACAACACACCTGTGACCGCCATTCAAGGTTCCCTGAAGTCCTCTGTCACAAATCCGGATTAGATCCACGGCGCCTTTTGCTCCTACACTGAGTACTATATAACCCAAGGCCTGAGGAATGACAGCCCCAGTTTCGATAGTTTCTGCTTGTGGTCACAATCCCAGTGGTGATGCCAAAGAAGAGGGAGGGCCTAAATGTCCCCCTTACAGAGCAAGAGATTCGAGGGTTCATCTTCTATTCCCTCATGTGCAAAACCCCAGGCTTAGATGGCCTTCCCGTTGAGTTTTATAAGGCCTATGAAACTGCATTGTTCCCAAAACTGTTGGAGTTACACATCCACCCTTGCTACTGAAAGCCTGCCCACAGCTACGTGAGAAACTCTCATAGTCTTGTCCAGAAGCAACAATGTGACCCCTTTGAGATAGCTTCATTGTCCATGCTGAACAGCAATTATATGAACAGGTTATAGAAAATGGTTACTAGAACTCATTCCGACTCTGATCTACCTGGACCAAAATGGTTTCATATCGGTTAGATCTATGTATGACCCTCAACATCCGTAGGTTTCATAGAATATTAGATGAGGCTCTGCAGCACTGGTGCCATGCTGCCTGTTTGGTTTTCAGCCTTGAAAATGCATTTGACACCTAAGTATGGGACTACATGATCACAGTACTGGATGCATTGAGCATACGGGCAGATTGTGGAGCATGTTAAAACTTCTATACATAAAACCCACAGCAAGGGTGAAGATACGGAGCAGAATATCAACCTCTTTCCCAGTGGCAGGGGCATGCATCAGGGGTGCCCTCCACCCATTCTCTTCGCCCTGGTGCTGTGGTTCCGCCAGGCAGACCGCGATGGAGTATACCCCTCAGAGGAGCGGTTCACGCTGTCTCCATGTACTCTGAAGGACATCCTAGTCTATATTAAGAATGTCCGTAAGGGTATAGATGACATTGCGCAAATACTTAAAGCCTTCAGGTCTGACTCATGGCTAGAAGTCAGTGGGGCAAAGAACTGCCTATTGAAACTCACCCCAGACTGTCCCCTACAGTATATCAAGGTGGACACCCACACCATCCATTGGGAACCTCACACTTTTCAATATTTGGGCATTAATATGCACCATTCATTCCAAGACTCACTCAACTAAAACCTCATGAAGGCGGTCTTGTCCCTTTAGTCCCAAATCACCTTTTGGTGCTTGATCCCCCTCACAGTGCAGGGCTGAGTGTCTCAATCCAAAATTGTTATGCTACTGAGACTCCTGTACTACTTCACGAATATGCAAGTGAGCATTCCCTGAAGCACACTCAGGTTACTGAATACAATGCATAGTAGCCTTATATAGAATAAGGGGAGACGCTGAGTAGCCGTGGCCAAATTGCAGCTCTTGATAGAGCAGGGGGGGTTGGGTGTTTTGGTGTTTGAGCATTACTATCTGGTAGTGCAGCTTCAGTGGCCCACATGCTGGCTGGCAGGGCACCACTTGGCAGTGATAGGCCTGAGGAGATGGCTGTTAGACTTGTCCAAGAACTCTTTTTCCCGCCAGAACTGCTAGAGATCCTGCAGACCTGAGTTTGGGTTCAGAGAGGCGGTGTGGGGCTCAGATGCAGCGAGCAGCAGTGATGGCCTAACACGGTTCTCAGAGACCCCTCTGCGACATGGGCCATGGGTGTGCTGACAGACGGCGGCACCAAAATCAAGGCTCACTGCGGCCTGCCTCCCTGGGGCAGAGAAGCACTCCGAAGACTCGTGGTGCGGGACATCCGCGCCGGGCTGGGGTAGTCTCCAGGCTGCTGGATGTGTCGACTGCATCCCGATGTCTACTACAGACAAGGTATGACCTCGCACATGCTGTGCCCTTTGTTTCTCCAGTGGCCTAGTCGCGATCTATGCGGGACGGCGCATGGTTTTCCGCCATGAGAAAATATTTTGATACAGTGCGCTAGGTGGCTTGAATGAACGGTGAGGGCCCTTCGCGCCGATCCATAGCAACACGCTAGAGATATCGACTGAGGGGCTCTTTGGCTGTCACTCTGGCGACTCCCAGGCTACATACAAATAAAAACCATAACACTGCATTGTTTGCAGAAAAAAATAACGCTACTCCCTAATGGGGCATATGTAAGGGAGTGCTACATTGCCAACCATATGGGACAGTGCTAAGAACCATGTCAACAGCGATTTCAAGTGTATTAAGAGTAGTGGCTGCCAGGACAGGAGCCCTTTAGCCTCCCACGCTTCACCTCACCTCCTGGTTTCGATCCAAATCATGGGGCGCATAGACCCTCGACAGCACCCACTGTCATTTGATTCCACCAAAATCCCCAGACGCGGCAATGACGAACTGCGCAATGGTTTGGCGCCCGACCCCGGGGAGGCGGGTGTTGCAACACCGTCGGGGCCTACTGCCTTTCTCGCCAAACTAAAAGCTGGATTCAATGCAGTGGATACCTGCCTTGATGGTATTTCCTCTAAGCTAGAAGCCATGCATGAATGCCTCGACCAGCAAGAGGCGTGTATCTCCACTGCGGAGCAAAGCATATCGGACGTGGAAGATGCCTGCTCCAGCAATACTTAACGTATAGACAAACTTGAAAAATTGCAAAAACAGATGGCGGCTAAAGTGGAAGACTTATAAGCGAGATCACGCAGAACCAGTATACGTATTGCCAGAATAGCTGATACCACATACACTGGACATATGTTTCACTATGTCGAGAACCTCCTCATTGCCTTCTTTGGTAGAGAAGCCTTCACGGCCACGTTTGCAATCAAAAGGGCCCATAGATCCCTTGGACCCCGGCCTGTCCCTGGAGCACCACCTATGCTGATCATAGGCAAGCTTTTAAACTACCAGGACCGAGACACGGTGCTTCAACTCGCCCGTGAGTAAGGATCCATCCAATATCAGGGCATGGCACCAACATTTTATCCCTATTTTACCCCAATAGCACACAATGCTCTATCCAGCAAGACTTTGTGTATACTTTCAGGGCAAAGCACACTTTTTTGAAGCTGCTCAATTCTGCAAGAGCCACTGCTCAGAACTGAATGCTGTAACAGCAATAACTGGTGCAATGTCTCCCGCGCGCCCCTTCTCAGAGCAATTCCAAACTATTCCTGATGTACTCCTAAAGTGAACTCTGCTCCTGATTCTGTCCTCTCTTGTTGGTGGTGGTGGTGGTACCCCCCACTGGCTGATGACTATGCAAGGATGTCATTCTTTTTCTTGCTCTATTAGAACCTCCTTTGTGCAGGTAACAGCATCGTGGCGATGGACACTACACTGACTTTGCTGAATAGGCCGTATCTATACTATGCATACCCGTGACCAGAAAGGTGCTTTTTTCTTGAGCGTTGTCTCCCCTCACGGATGACTCTGTCAATGTTTTTTTTGTTTTTTAAAAGGGTTTCGAATGTTGGGATTCTCTGGCAGCCTCTGTTACTCGGCCTAAGTGGTAGGGGGGCAAGGGGATGTTAGATGTAGTATTGCTAGTTGTCATACGCATTACTTCTCAGCTCCCTTTACTGATCTATGCCATGCACATATTGTACACTGCCCTCTCCATTAAAGCTACGTTCTCCGTAAGCACAATACAACACTGGCTTACGCACCATTGGTACTGATTTCGGCAGCACATGTCATCGTCTAAAATAATCACTAACATCCCCTCCATAAAATGTGTGTCCTGGAATGTGCGTGGCCTGTCCAACCCCGTAAGGGCAGTCAAGTGCTGTCATACTTACCTAGACATGGTGTCAAGCCGTCCCTCCTCCAGGAGACACATTGCGCACCTTGCAGCACACCTCAGCTTGGGGCTTGAACCGGTTCTTTGCGAACTACGGTACGTACTCCAGAGGGATGTGTATTCTTATAAGTAAATCGTTACCATTGACCACAAGGGAAGTAGTCTTCGACCCGAGGATTGCTATCTGAGTTTCGCAGACATATCACTGCACCTTACTTGTTTACATACCTTCACTATACTAATGTGTGGGGATTTTGATCTACCCATGACTTCAGTGGTTGACACCACTGACCCAGGCCATATCACGAAGTCACATTCGCTAGGCTCACTCACCGAACTTACACAATCTCATTTTTTTGCCGACTCATGCGACTCAAATACCCAGATACTAGGGAATAAACGTTCTATTCGGCTACACATGGAACTTGGTCCCGAGTAGACTACTGGTTCATCCTCCCCCGACCTGGCCCATGCACTCATTGAAATTTCACACTTGCCTAGAACGTTATCTGATCATTCCCCGGTACTACTCACTATGAACATGCCAGATAATTTACTACATGCTTGCACCCTGTTGCTTCCCCACAAACGCCTTACTTGATGAAGCCTTCCTCATGGAAGTCCGTGAGGCAATAACTGAATATTTTCAACACAATGTAGGGATAGTGCAGCATTTCTCAACACTATGGGATGCTTTCTAAGCATTTATTAGAGGGTTTAGTATAGCAAAACAGTCTAGAGACCTCTGTTCCCTTCGCAGAGATCTGGACCAGGTAGAACAGACTTTAAAAACACTTACCTCTGGGGTGCCTGTGCAGGATCATGCTGCACACCTCCGAAAAGGGGAACGCTTATTCAGGAGTTTCAAAACATGGCCTCTCGTGATGTCAAGTATCTGAGTAAATATGTCAAGGCAAGAATGTATGGAGACGGTGAAAGACTAGGGCTCATGCTTGCCAACATGCTGTGCCCTTCATACCAAGCGACAATGATCCCCTCTGTCCGGCTTGATGGTGGCACTGTAGTAACAGAACCGAAGAACATAACAAACGCATTTCTACAATATTAAACTGCCTTATATTCATCCATAGCGATACAAAAGGGGATGATGGACGGAGCGTTTGAGCAAATCAAACACTCACCCCCAGTCAACGGATCTGGGTTTAATCTATCACCATTCTTTAGCTCACTCAGCCACCCCAGTTCAGACATGGCTATATGCAAATCAGTCTGACCCTGTGCCTCATGGGAACAGTCCAGCCCGAACTGCCAAGCCATGTCTTCCCTGGACCGGAAACAAGCATCCTGGGACCGGTTTCGGATTCATAATCCTCATCAGCCAGGCTGATTTGCATATGGCCATGTCTGAACTGGGGTGGCTGAGTGAGCTAAAGAATGGTGATGGATTAAACCCAGATCAGTTGACTGGGGGTGAGTGTTTGATTTGCTCAAACGCTCCGTCCATCATCCCCTTTTGTATCGCCTTATATTCATCCATAGCCATTGCTAACATAGATATCATTACAGACTACCTTGCAGAAATTGCTATGGTCTGGATAGAGGATGGACAGCAGCAGTTCCTAGCTACGCCGTTAACCTGTTATGAGATTGCACAGGCCATTGAAGACCTGAGCGGAACATGTGCACCGGGGATGGATGGCTTCACAGGTGCGTTTTACAAAGCATATAAAGACAGATTAACCCTATATTTACTCGAGGTGTATGCGGAAGCAATGTCGAGTGGAGTTCTCCCCCCCCACCCCCCACCCCCCGGCAATGCGGGAGGCTGTCATCACCCTTCTATTGAAACCTGGTAAATCACCAGAACACTGCTCATCCTATCGTCCACTATCTCTACTAAACCACGATAATAAGATGTTCCCCAAAGTGCTAGCTACACGACTGTCACTACTAATGAGTACAATAATATCCCCGCTGCAGATGGAGTTTGTCACTGGCTGTTCCACATCAGCAAATCTGTGCACTGTATTTGCAGTTATTAAACAAATTGAACACAGCCTCCCAGCGGCAGCAGTGCTGCTGGATGCTGAAAAAGAATTTGATTCTCTAGAGTGGCCGTTTTTATTTGCCACACTAAGTTAACTTAGTTGCCGTAAAGGTTTTTGCAACCTCGTCCTCTTATTATAGGCTGCTCCAACAGCGAGTCTTAAGGTGAATGGCATAATCACAGACCAGTTTCCCTTACACCAATGAACGCGGAAGGGATGTTCCCGATCACCTTTATTGTTTATAGTGGCAATGGACCCTCTTGTGCGGTGCCTACAGGAACGACATCTGGTGAGGGGGTTACAATCTCAGCATGGCCTGCTGCTAGCGTCGCTCTAGGCTGACGATATTATATTATTCCTCAAACACTCGGTCACTAACCTATCGCCTGTGCTGAGGGTAGAGGTCCGATTTGGAGCACTATCTGGACTTAAGATTAATTGGTCAAAATCTGAAATATTTCCATTGACTGATGTTACATTTGCGGCGCCCTTGGACTTCCCTCTCTGGTGGTGCTCGGATCTCCCTCAGTATCTAGGTATCTAATTACACAACAAAGTTTTGAGGTCATAATGCTGAATTATGGCCCTACGATAGATAAATTAAACACACTGGTTGAAAAGTGGATTAAACTACCCTTATCCATGGCCGGCAAAATCGCGATAATAAAAATGGTGGTACTCCCCCAATTTTTATATTTGTTTTTAAATATCCCCATGGTGCTCACTAACGCCTTCTTTGATGGCCTCCGCAGTATACTTACCCGGTTGATATGAGCAGGACAACATCGCGGGTATGGTTGGTCCACCTTAATATTGCCACATGCACGTTGTGATTTTTATCTTTACTATTTAGTTGCGTGAGTGCATTTCTCTTACTAATGGTATCATCCAGACACGCGGCTCGGATACCTGAAGCTGGAAAGCTCACAAATTCACCCTTACACGTTAGATATGGTTCTGCCACTAGGACTACCCAGAAACATATCAGACATTCAGACGATCGCAACAACATGTTGAGCATGGTATCTTGGTGCTGAACATCTCTACTCCCCGCACATCCCAATAGTGAATATCCCATGGTTACTTGTCACAACAGAAGCACTAACTCAAAAAACACTCCTCTCATGTAATAAACAGGTACTGGTGACTTATTTGAGGAGGCTAACTTGCGGTCAGTGACATCACTCCAAGAGTGTAGCAACACCACACAGATGGACAGATTTATCTTACATAGGCTACATGTAGCACTACGCTTGACGATCTCCATGGCCCCCTTGAACCGCCTGACTTTTCAATATTGACACAGATAATCACAACTCTTGACTGCGTAAATCTGGTATCTAGACTTTACCATGCAGCCATTAGCAAGTAACCCTTCATTGATAGGGGTTCGAGGGTGGCCTGGGAGGAGAACCTAGGTTTCCTTTTGTCTGATAAAATGTGGTACTCCTGTTGTGAGCAAACTAAGCTAGTCTCCAATAATCATAGACATATTCTATTGCATTTTAAATATTTACATCGCTCATATTACACTCCACAGTTTTTTTTTAACTGGACTCCTCCAAGCCTCACAACTGCATTAGATGTGCTGCAGAGTATGCAGGCTTTACACATTTAGCCTGGAATTGTGCGCCCATACTGAAATATTGGGAGGAGGTGTTCTGTATTTTATCTTTGATGATAGGGGCTCCTGTTGAACCTTCTCCATTAGTGTCCCTACTGGGCTACGTCCTCCCATTACCAAAGGGAGTCCGACGGTACACTGCTATTGCGTGACAACATGCCACCACTACACACCACATGACATTTACGCCTTCTTTAAGGCTTGTGGTTTGGTTTAGTTGTTCTGTTCTTTAACTCGGTACTGCCCTCACATTATGTACAAGTGTTTGTATGTACCGAGTCACTCTACAGCATACTAGCAATACTACTGTTAATAAAAGAAGGCAGGAATGGCTTCACTGCATTTTGACCAGAAGTGCAGAGTAGGATTTTATATATGTCATTTAATGAAGAGTCATTGTTTAGGAATTAAGGAGCGAGGCACTCCAAGGCATAAAGATAGACAGGGAAATAGCCAGATCGCTGGAGGTCCTCCAACAACGCAGACAGCAGCCCTTTTGACCATATAGATCTGCTTTCCAAACTTTTCATGATGGTGACACACTTTATAGACATGCATCATTTCGCAACACGGTAATTCAGTTTTACTAGCAAACCGGAGGTAAAACTAAACGCAAATAAGAGATATGGACAAATACATTTATGTAATAGAAATTGTAAATAACTAAATGCATGGGGACGTAACATATCTCACCAAAACCTTTCATTGATATTTTAAAAAAAATATATGATTTGTAAGATAATAACAAACATACATGTCCAAAAGATGTTTTCCTTCAGGAGTAACAATATGTAAATATGTGCAAGAATTAAAAAAAATTGAATAAAACAAACAACACTTACTATTTTCCACAACTGTGTTTATTAAGGGTTTCAGGCAAATCATACATACAGTACTCCATAGCCAGGAGGACACTGCCAGTGGAAAACACATAATAGAATGCATGAACAGCCTAGACATTCAACTAACCCCCCACCCACCGTCCCGCCCCCAGCCAACAACCCCAAAAAGAAAAAAAAAAAAAAAAAAAAAACCCCGACTACCCTCCCCTTATCCCAGCCTAACCCAGTGCACGTGATCACCATCAGCTGCAGCATATAGTGTAAAGCACAATAGGCGTCCTGGAGCCACCTAGGCCCCGAGGTCACTGCCGGTAGGCAGTCCATCATCCAGGTCAACGGGAGGATCCAATGGCAAGTCTCTGTATTCTGCCCACTGCTTCCAGATCTTGTAATGTTTGCGGGGGCAGCCCCTGGCCTCAAACACAGGCAATTCCAGTCCCATAAGAAAATCTAGTCCCGCCCTCCATGCGCTGAGTGGGGGGGCGCGGTCACTCTTCCACGCCTTTGCCAAATCCCGTTTGGCGACCGTCAGGCCCAACAGAAGGAGGTGACGCTTATAGATGCTACCCCCTACTTGATCCATGATATGTAAAAGACCTAGTCTGGGCGTGCGAGGAAGGTCCCAGTGCAGCACCTCTGACAAGCAAGACCAAACCCCACTCCAGAATCGAGTCAGACCCACACACGACCACACAGTATGCAGCAGCGTACCGCTCTCCGTCCCACAACGCAGGCATACAGGGGTGGCAATGAGGCCAGCCTTCCACAGTCTCTCTCTGGTGTAATAGGCCCGATGCAGGTACTTGAACTGTATAAATCGGAGTCTCACAGCGATGGCTGCCCCACGGGGGGACTCCAGTGCCTCCCTCCAATCATCCTCATCCAAGGGGCCAACATCTACTTCCCAGGAGGCCTTCAACGACAAGAGGGAAGAGGAGCAGTGAGTAATTAAGGTTTGATAAATTTTGGAGACTTTTTTATCCCCCAGATCCCCCATGAAGAGCTTGGCTTCAACGGGGCTAAATTCTGGGAGTTGGTCTAACCCCACTAGACTCGGCGCGAGAGCGTGACGCAGTTGTAAGTATTTAAAAAATTGGGTCTTGGGCATGTCGAATTCGGCGCTAAGGGCTTGAAAGGTTTTAAGAGTAGTCCCAGTAAGGACATGGCCTAGCGTCGAGATCCCAATAGAGTCCCATCCACTAAACCCCGACAGTGAGGCAAGTGCAGGGAGCCGGCCATTGTTCCAGAGTGGCGTTTCCGCTGTTAGGCGACCCCACCAGCCCATACGACGTAGCACCTGTCTCCAAAGCATGAAAACCACCTGAGTAGCCTGCGGCAGCTTCCGCCGCCGGCTGGCCGAGTATAACAGCGTGTGGAGCGTGGCATCCCCCATAAGAAAGCGTTCCAGGGCGTATGCCGGGTCATCACGCCCACCGTACCACCACTCATTCAGAACCAGCAGATGAGAGGCTTGGTAGTAGGATAGTATGTCTGATGTAGCGAGACCGCCACAGTACGTGGACAGGAAACAAGTCCGCAGTGCCACTCTGGAGGCACCCCCTGCCCACAGGAAACGTCCCAGTACCGAATTCACGCGACGGAACCATTGTGGGTCAACCCTATATGGGAAGTTCTGAAGCTGGTAAAGGAGTCTAGGGAGGGCGACCATCTTAAAAATCGCCGACCTGCCATAGATGTTAAGGGGCATGCGAGACCAGGTCTTGACGTCCGACTGAACTCTGTCCCACACCGGCAACACATTGCGCTCCCATGCAACCGCGGCAGATTCAGACAGGAAAACTCCCAGGTATTTTAGACCACCAACCGCGACTTGCAAGGCCGAGGCCCAGGGGAACACCTCCGATCTCCCGCCCAGCACCCATAAAGTCGATTTACGCGGGTTAAGGAAGAGTCCCGACACTTCACCAAAAATACGCATTATGTCTAGGATCCGCGGGCCAGAACGGTGAAGGTCTGTCAGAAAGAAGAGGACATCGTCTGCGTATAACGCAATCCTGTCCGAGAGTCCAGCTCCCCACACAAAGCCCCGAAGTTGTGCATCAATGCGCACCCACGCGGCCAAAGGTTCCATGACCAAGGCAAAAAGGTACGGGGAGAGGGGGCACCCCTGGCGAGTCCCCCTGGCAACTGGGAACTTCTCCGACACAGCCCCCGAAACACGCACCGAGGCGGTGATGTCTGTGTATAGAAGCCGGACATACGAGACAAAAATTGGACCGAGGTTGAGTCGCGGCAAAAGAGCGAAGAGATAAGTCCAACTGACTGAATCGAATGCCCTATCGATGTCCGCTAGTAGAAGCGCCGCTTGTTCTCCCGTCGCTCCCATCGCATCGACGGCCACCTGCGCGCGCCTGATATTGTGACGCGTCGCCCTACCGGGCATAAAGCCCGCTTGATCCGGGTGGACTAAAGCCGCCATATACGGGAGGAGGCGGTTCGCCAACGCCTTGGCCAACAATTTGGCCTCAAAGTTGATCAAGGATATGGGACGATATGACTCGTGTCTGTCGGGTGGTCTGCCTGGTTTCTGAAAAACCACAATTTCTGCCTGACGCCAGTCAATTGGCAGGCTACCACATTCCCGCGCTGCCTCTAGTGCCCGCCTATAATGCGGCCCCAGCTGCAAGTGGAATTTCTTATAAAATTCGCTGGGAAATCCGCTCGGTCCGGGCGCCTTGCCAGTGTTGAGTTGACCCAATGCATCGCCTAGTTCCTCCGCCGTCAAGGGGAGATCAAGGGCGGTCTTGGCTTCGTCTGTAATCGCGCGAGGGGGAAGGTCAGCGATGAACTTGTCAATAGCCTCCGGCGGGAGACTGTCCCGAGGGGCATATTGTATCGCATAATAGCGAGCAAAGCTCGCCGCAATGGCAGCCGGATCCGTCATGGCCAACCCGTCTTCGTCCACGAGGCCCGGCACAGTAACCGGCTGCAGTGTTTGTTGGCACAATCTATGGAGCATGGTGCAAGATTTGTCGCCCCATTGGTAGACCCTGCTCCTCGTAGCCAGCCAGGCCAGTCGCGCCTCGTCAAGTAAAACTGAGGCGTAAGATTGCTGCGCTTGCAGGAGCAGCCTGAGAGCTACCCCATTACCGTCAGTCCGACACCGAGCTTCCAACACCCCTACTCTATCTGACGCCGCCACTATAGCCTCACGACGACGTCGACGGGCTGCAGCACACCAAGCTATGTCGACGCCTCGCAACGTGGGCTTCATGGCCTCCCAGACCATCACCCCATCAATCTCCTCAGTCAGGTTCTCGTGCCAGTAGTGGGCAATCGCTCCGCGCATGTGAGTAGTATAGTCTGGTTGCTGGAGATGCCACGAGGACATCCGCCACCGAAACGGCTGGGGCGACCTGTGCAGCGTGATCTGTACTACGACTGGGGAGTGGTCCGACAGCCCACGAGGCTGAATCACGGCCCGCTTCACTCTGTCAAGAAAGGCCCCCGGCACAAACACACAGTCTAGTCGGGAGAAGGAGCCATGCACAGCAGAGACATATGTGTACTCACGCGACCTGGCATGCAAATGCCTCCAGACATCCACCCAGCCCAGCCCATCAACCATCGCCTTCAAGCGAGTAGGGGAGGTGGCCACCGCAGTTTCCTGCAGCCTTCGCCGATCCAGGCACACATCTACCACATCGTTCCAGTCACCACCTATCACAGCCAAAGAGTCCGGAATCTCAGCCCACAACGCAAAGAGGCGCTCAGCCAGGGACCATTGTAGAGGAGGAGGGGCATACACACAGCCAAACACCACCGGCTCCGCGCCTATCACCCCTTTGACAAAGACATATCGACCCTGGGGATCCAGCCAATGACGCTCGTGGGTATAGGACAGTCTCCTGTGTATAAGGATGGCCACCCCTCTCGAACCTCTAGAAAATCCCGCATGAAACACTTGAGTGTAGCCAAAGCGCTGTAAGCTTAGCACCTTTGTTCCCAACATATGTGTCTCCTGCAATAGCATGACATCAGCTGAGTCTCTCTTGCCCCAGCGCAACACTGCCCCACGCTTAATTTTGTCCAACATCCCCCTCACATTCCAGCTTAAAATTCTCATAGATCCACTAGTAGGTGTCAATTGTGCGGGATCAGCCATTGTCCTGACGAAAAAGTCTCAGAAAGCCCCAGGACCCGGCCCAGGCACCCTGTAGCATGCAAATCACTGGAGCCAAAATCACGTGCATCCCATCCAACACCCCCCCAGCCCTCCCAGCTCCCCCAACTGACACAACCCCACAAACCACCCAACACCCAATACTCCGCCTCCCCCCACCCCTATACCTCATGAAACCTTGAAGTACCTGTCGCGGCATGGGGAGCTTCGGGCCCAAAACATAGTGCCCAAAACCACCCATACCAATGGATCCCACTACACCCCCCAAACTAACGGGAACTACCCTTCGGGGCCGCCTCCCAACGTGAGAGGACAAGGCTGCCCATATGTCAACACCCCGAGCCCCAATGAACCACTAGTGACCTGTAACACGGTCAGGGCGAGGCAATCAGGCCTCACCAACAGCGCCCCACCTGAGACAAACCAATGTCTGGGTCTCACCACCCCTGGCGTTAGTTCCTCGGCCATCGTGGCAGTTGCTCCGGGCCTCTCGGATAGTCCACTGATGAAAAGAGAACTGACTTAGGAAATGGAGGTCTCATGATCATCAAAGCCCTTTCCCGGACTGATCAGTGTCGGACTGTACACCATCCCGCGGGGCGCTCCCGGAATGGGAGCGTCTCCGCGACCGAGATTTCCCGCGTCTTTTACCCCTAGTGGAGGAGTCACTCCTCTCCTGCGACGATCCACGTGATGGCCCTGGGTTCAGGCCCGGTTGGGCGTTCGGCCGGAGCCGGATAGTCTCATCCGTCCAACCATACACTGCCTCTGGAGTATCGAAAAAGTGAGTCTTGGACTGGAATACGACGCGTAGACGGGCCGGGTAGAGCAGTGAATAAGGAATCTTCAAACCCCGGAGCTTGGCTTTCGCATCTTGGAAGGAGCGACGCTGCTGCTGCACTTGTCTGGTATAGTCCGGGAAAATCATGATCTTATGATTATCGAACAGCAACGCGTCCGTGGCCCTTGCTTCTCGAAGTATGGTATCCCTATCGTGAAAGTTGAGGATTTTTGCGATGATTGGGCGCGGTCGTTCTCCCACAGGCGGTTTCTGCATCAGGGCTCTGTGGGCCCGTTCGATCACAAAACAGCTCGAGAGGACATCTGGGGGGAGCCAACCTTCTAGCCAACGCGTCAAGAACGCATCTATGGGCCCCTTCTCGCAATCCTCCGGAAAGCCAATGAAGCGTAGATTATTCCTGCGCGCTCGCCCTTCTGCATCCTCAACTCGGAGTGCCAGACCCCTCTGAATCTTGTCCATCTCCGCCACTTTCTTCTTTAGGGCACCAACATCATCTTCCACTCCCGTGATCCTGGTTTCAGCCTCCGTGATGCGAGCAACCGCGTTTCGAAGGTCCTGGCGCAGAAGCATGACATCAGCCCCAACGGCCCCGATCTTGGCGTCCAGTGAGTCCCTGGATTGCGTGATGGCCGCCATCAGGGCCGCGTTGTCAGGTCCCGCGTTCTGGCTGCCACCCGAGGCTCCTGACCCCCCGCTGGGTCCGGTAAACTTGTCGATTGGACCTTGCTTGTTGGGTCCAGCGCCGCCCCCACCTCTTGTCATGATCAGGGGAAGTCGGGCGAACCCCTCCGCACCCGCAGTAAAGTAGACGTAGAATGCACTCGGGGGCTTAGCTGCACACCGCAGGTGGACACACCAAATCAGGGGGCACTCACAGTTCTCTGCGTGTCGCAGTCGGATCAGGCCACAGTCCACTCCTGGGCAGCAGGCGCGATCCCCAGGCTGGCGGGGATAGGCTGCACTGGACACCGCCTGCCACCGATCCACTGCCCAGCCAGCACAGCCGCAGGATCCGTAACAGTCCAGTCGCAGAGGGGCCCTCGACCCCACGCGCCACTGACCACAGCGTCGGCTCCCCCGACAGATAGCCAAAGACGGTTGCGCCAGGCGGGGACCGCCAACCTCAAGGTCCCGGCGTCCAGAGGCCCAGCAGAGCACAGCACCACTCCGGTGTCCCCGGGGGCCAGGTCCCCCAGTCGTCACAGCAAAGGCAGTCCGGGGAGCCCTCCGTCACGTCCCCGGGAACCAGGCAGCCTCAGTCCCAGGCAAGGGAATTGTACCTCCGGACCCACGCCACCAAAAGGGGGGCCAACCCACAACGCAGATGGGCCGCAGTCACGGGGGGTCTCCCGTGGCACCCCCTCCTCACGACGAATGGCGTCCTGTGGCAAGAGCTCGGTCCACCAACCCCAGGGGCACCCAGCGCCGACTCACCACCTCCCAGGCGCGGGTCAGCTCAGCGTCTCCAAAATCGAGGCCCCGGCTTCTCGGGGTCAGCATAGGCCGCAGTGGTACCGGAGCTTCCAGGGGCCACCCCGGCGTGGGAGTCCGCTCCACTGGTCACCGCCGCAGCTCCTTTCACCTCCGGTGTCGCAGGCACCAATCAGGAAGGCTTCCCACCGGTCCGACCAGCGGCCGCCAGCCGATGCCTCGAAAATTGAGGTCCCGGCTCCGCCTGCCGGCCCCAGGCCGCACCACTCCACATCCGATGTCGGCTCACCAGAGCAGCCGGGGGGACAGCGCGCCTCACCGGACAGGTCCAGATGCTGCCAGGGACAATCGCCACTCAGGTAGGGCAGGTAGCGGGCTCGGGGGTCAGGATAAATGGTAGGATTGTGTCAGGGCAGGCGGGAGCTCTACAACGCTGCGACCGCCATCATCGCCCGGCAAGCCACGCCCTCAACACTTACTATTTTAATGAGATGTATGAGGTTGATAGGATGAATACAGCTGGTCAATATTTGGTGGAATATTAGATAAAGACACTCGCATCTCGTCATCAAGCATTTTCAAGCTTCCACGTTTCAGTGTCTTTAAGTTTGTCATTGTTGAAAAGGATAGTTCACAAATGTATGTAGTAGAAAACTGCATGAGAATTTCTAACACTTTTTTACATCTGTTTGGATGCATTTTTGAAACACGACTCCAAAAGCTGTCTAAGTCACCCTCTTCATGCATCATTAACTGACTTCGATCATTCTTTATTTCAGCTAATTCTTCTTCTTCAATAAGTGAAAAGTTCCCAGTTGCAGTTTAAAGAAATGAATTTCTGACCCAATCATAGTCCTGGATTTCAACATTTGCTAAGTTCTGATGATCTTTCTCTCCGAGCAATGTTAAATGGTCAACAATAAGCGGGGTGATCTCACATTTCAGCTCACATTCAGTAGTTTTGGAAAACATTTTAAAAGTGCCTTCTTTCACTTTCCTTTTCCAAATTGCTATTTTGTCTCTCATAGCACAAATGTTATTTACTGCTGTTATGACATTTTCTCCTTGCATACTGGTGTTAATTTTATTCAAATGTTCAAATAAGTCAGCAAGATATGCCAATGTTGTGCACCAAAGTTTGTTTGAATTAGATTGCAGAATTCGTGTTGCTGATTTTCCTCAAAATGTTTAAGCATCATTTTCCCCAATTCGTATACACAACAAAGCGTGCAACGTCTTGAGAGCCAACAAACGTCTGTGTGCAGTAGAAGCTTTTTAAACCTTGCCCTCATTTGTTCACAAATATAAGCAAATAATCTTGATTTATGACATCTACTTTTAATGTAATTGACCATTTGAACCACTTTGTCCATAACTTTACTTAATTCATTTCCAATGGTTTGCGTGACTAGTTGTTCATGATATAAAAAACAGTGAGTAATTATCGTATTTTCATTCTCCTCCTTCGCTAAAGCTATAAAACCTTTTTTTGAGCCAATCATTGAGGGTGCGCCATCCGTGCATATTCCGACACCATTTAACCATTACAAATTATTTTGCTTCATGAAGCAATCTAAAATGTTAAATATATTCTTACCTCTAGTTCTCATTGGAAGTTCTAGGCAACACAAGAATTGCTTGATAATTCTGTCAGTATGATTGAAACGTATAAAAAACAGTAAATGAGCCAACCCACTGACATCTGTTGATTCGTCTACTTGCAATGTAAAGATCATATTATCATCTTGAAAAATAGCCTTCATTTGCAGCTTAATGTTATCAGACATATCTTGTATACATCTTCCAATCGTGTTATCTGCCAAAGGGATTTTATTAACTTCTATCTCAAATTCTAGCCCACACATTGTTCAAGCAACAGCAAAGCAAGATTCCTATATGGTGGTTTTGCAATAGTGTGTGGTTCCTTGTTTTTGGCAATTATTTGAGCAACCAAGTAACTTGCCTTTTGAGCTTTCTCTGAGGTCTTCATTCTCTTTGTGAATGATGCAGACTGCTTCTTTGTAGATATTGAAAGCTCAATAAAGTATTCTACTGGTTTTTCTGACAAATGGCTGTTTTTTTAGGTAAAATGTTGTTTTAATTTATTTGGTACCATACTTTCATTTGCCCGTATATCCCCACAAACTTAACACTGGGGACAAGGGTTGTTTTCATTACCAGAAAATGTAAACCCCAGTTTCATATAAGCTTTATTATATAAACGAGGATTGGAGATTTTTCCTTTACACTTCTTACATACTGAGACAGAACGCTCAGTTGATTCTTGCATACTTTTCTCAATAGCTGCTACATTTTGTTTATCGCAAATGTCATCTTCACCAGCTTTTCGCTTCTTAATTATAAACTTATCCCTGTAGTGTTTTTGTTTGCCTTATCTTGCCCTTGCCTAGTGACAAGATCTCTGGAATGTCCCACAGCAAATCCTGAACTTCAAAAGTGTCTCCTTCAGGCTTTTACGAAATAGGTTAAACCAGTTCGGGTTTAAACAATAAGTAGATTGCTGTTATATTGTACTGTTGGTTACCCTTTTATTTTCTAATAAGTTTCTTACAGCTATTTTTTCTGTGGTCTGTAGACAAACTTATATTCATAATTATGATTAACTCAAACTGGATGCACTGTTCCTTGGCTCAACTAATGTTATTTGGACAAAGGACTCATTGATTGACTTTTCATTGGTGACAAAATCTAGTGAATTTGTATTTTATTTTAAAAAGCTGCTGGCGTTTTTCCCAGGACTACTTCTGTGGGTCAATTTATTGACCTTTTCAATTCATGGCAGAATTATGGATAATCAGAACGGCTATCGTCACACTCCATACGGTGTTAAGGGTGTTAAGACATGCGAGCGCTGTCTTTAGTCAGCACTGCTGCCAGATGCTTCCATGGGTCTGCAGGAGAGCAGCAGCAGCGAGTATCCGTGATGCTAATGGGGCTGCCGGACTCCCCTGCCAGTAACATAAGCAAACTTAAAACTTTACAGCCGAGGCCAAGGTTCAAGTCCAAATTTCACAGTGCTAATTTGATTAGCAATGCCATTTTGATGAATTGGTTCATTTCTCTGCCGAGTGCTGTCTCTGGTGCCTATAACTCTGATACCATTATTTCAAGTGGCTGAAGTCTTTGGGACTTCTTTTTTGTGGCTGCTGTCTCCAGAGCTGCAGTCTCTCTTGCCTCTGTGTGACTGACGCCTGCTATCTCTGGTGTTATTGTCTCTTGAGCCTGGGAAAACGACCCTTACAACGTGGTCAAAACACTGCAATACATTTACATCGCTGTTTTTAAAACGCAAGTTGTTACAACATCTTGTGCTGGATGGCGCTCTAGACTAAGGAATAGTGTGATTTACTATTCCAACATGTTCCCTACTGTTAAGTAGGCTGGAGTTGAAATAGTAAATCATACTATTCCAAAGTCCAGTGCCCACCAGCGCAAGTCATTGTAACTACTTGTGTTGTAAAAACAGCGATGTAATGTACCGCGATCTAAATGATCGCGTTGTATCGTCATACATCCTAGTGCCTGTATCTGTAGTGTGGCTGAAGTGTCTAGTGCTGCTGCTTCCCCTTCTTGCAGCCTATGGTGTTGCTGTGTCCAACATGTCTGTTTCTGAGACTGCTGTATCTGATCCCAGGACTGCGGGGGGCGGCGCAGAGAGCACTGCGCTGCTGGAGCGGCCAGCTGGAGACGCCACAGTCTTTACTCACTGCCGCTGTCGCTTCAACGGGCCCACTGGAGAAGAAAACAAGTTACTTACCTGTAACTCTAGTTCTCCAGTATTGGAAGCTTTCATAGATTCACATACCGGAATCATTTCCCCGTCGGCGAGATGGGAGTCTCCGGTATATAAAAAGCTATTCTTAGCAGTATAGCTAACTGAAAAAAAGGCCTAGGCCCATGTCTGTTTTGCAACCCATAACCTTTGTTATGTAAAAAAGGATCAAACTTTTCTCTTAGCCAATCAGAGCTCCTCACCCTCTAGAACCCTCCTGAGAGAACCTTTTGCTCCTCAGATTTTCGGGCACTTGTGCTATAATACTTTTTGTGCCTAATCCGAGGTGAGCCTCTCAGGGGAGGAGGGTGGGTTTATGTGAATCTATGAAAGCTTCCAATACTGGAGAACTACAGTTACAGGTAAGTAACTTGTTTTCTTACTCCAGTATTGGAGCTTTCATAGATTCACATACCTGAATCAGAATAGCAAGCAGTAAAAACATAGCACATTTTGTTTGTCACCTACTTCACACAAATAGGTAACACATGTTATTTTCACATAGCAGTAGCTGTTTCAAAATATCCATAGACACATCACCCATAAATGACATATCAAACAGTCCACAATAATAAAATGTGCTTATCTTACCAACCAAAGGAAGGCGGGATGACAAAGAAGGCTCACCGTTATTGGAAAAGGTTCCTCATACAGCTTGTCCCACTGCTACATCGTCTCTTGCATGAGCATCCAGGCAGTAATGCCTGGTAAAGGTATGCATACTCCTCCAGGTAGCCGCCCTGCAGATGTCCTGAATAGAGACGCCTGAAAACAGAGCAGTAGAGGTTGATACCGCTCCTGTGGAATGTGCACGAACATGTGCATTCAACGGCTTGCCCGCCGCTTGATGACAGAATTGAATGGCGTTTGATAGCCATCGTGCAATTCCCCGTTTTGACAACGGGAAACCTTTCCTGGGGGCGCTAAAAGCCACAAACAATTGTGTAGATTTTCTGAAAGCTCTTGTCCTTTGCAAATAAAATTTCAGGCAACGCTGAACATCCAGAGTGTGAAGAGTCCTTTCCGCTGCCGTAGATGGTTGAGGAAATAATTTTTTAAGGATCAATGGCTCATTCAAGTGGAAATCCGTTAGTACTTTCGGAATACATTTTGGATTTGTTCTTAGCACCAATCTGTCCTCTCTGAATTGCAGAAAAGGTTCTTGCGTTGTAAATGCCTGTATTTCTCCCATTCTTCTGGCTGATGGCAGAGCTATTAATAGAGCCACCTTCCAGGATAGGAGTTTTAGATCAGTTTTGTGAATTGTCTCAAATGGTGGTTTCATCAATTGTGATGAAACAATGTTCAGTTGCCATAGAGGAGGTGGAGGCCTGATAGGAGGGAAACCCGAAACAACCCCTTCATGAACTGTTTCACAATTCTCTCCGATGATAGTTATGGACCTGCCGAGTATCTCCTGTACCTAGAGATCGCCGCCAAATGCACTTTAATAGAGGCATGGGCCAATTCAGACTTCACCGGCCTTAGTAAATATGGGATGATCTGATGCGTCTCTGCTTGCAGAGGATGTAAATCGTTCTCCTGACACCATAAGCTTAATCTTTTCCATTTCATCCTATATGTCTTATTAGTGCTCTTGGCCCTTGCCTTTGCTAGGATTTCTCTGCATTATGCCGGAATGTTCAAGCGATGAAATTCTCCGTAGTCAGGAGCCAGGCCACTAATTGCAGTGATGTCGGGTCTGGATGTCGCACTTGTCCCTTCGCCATAGTCAATAGTGCTGGTATTGGCTGTAGACGTATTGGCTCTGTCTCTGATAAAAGGAGCAGCTCTGTGAACCAATGCTGCCTGGGCCAACAAGGGGCTATTAGTATCATTGAGCACGGTTCCTTCTTCATCTTCGTGAGCACTCGTGGCAGGAGGGGAATTGGCGGAAAGGCGTAGGCAAAGACGCCGGACCATGCCATCGAAAACGCATTCCCCCATGATCCTCTTTGGTGATGCCAGCTTGCAAAGAATTGGCATTTCTTGTTCTGGGCTGTGGCAAACAGATCCACCATTGGTATTCCCCACTTGGCAAAGATGGTCAACAGTGTGCCCATATCTATTTCCCACTTGTGACCGGTCGTTTTTTGCCTGCTGAGGGTGTCCGCTGTCGTGTTTTGATCTCCTGGAAGATGTATAGCCTTTAAAGTTACTCCGTGGTCTATAGCCCATTTCCATATTTTCTGAGCTTCTTTTGACAGAGAAAGTGATCTTGTGCCCCCCTGTTTGTTTATATAGTGCATTGCAGTTGTGTTGTCCATTTGCACTAACACCGATCTCCCTTGTACTTGACAAGAAGGCCAACAATGCCAATCCTATTGTCCTTAATTCCAATAGGTTTATGTGAAGGTGTTGTTCTTGTTGCTTCCATCGGCCGCTGACTTGTAACTCTTGAAGGACTGCTCCCCATCCTTCGAGAGAGGCATCCGCGGTAACTACTAATGGAGCTGGTTCGGTCAGGAAGGACAGACCCACTCCACTTTACCGCCTGCAACATTGGTTGTGTGACTTTGATCTTGTCCTCAAAGGATCCATTTGCTTGGCACAACTGAAGGTCTAACTCCTCTTGTAACGGCCTCATTCCCAAACGACACAGGGGAATGGGTGGTATGCATTAAGACATCGTCCCCAGAAGCGATTTGTATTTTTGGACTGGAAGACACTTTCTTTTCCTGAACTCTTTGGCTAGAGAGACGAGTCCGAATTGCCTCTCTATGGATGGGAATGCCTTGTTTTGTGACGTATCTAGGATTGCACCTAGAAACTTTCTCCTTCTGGATGGTTGAAGAGATGATATTTCCACATTTAAGGTCAGACCCAGATCTGCAAACAACTCCATGCAAGCCGAAGTTGAAGCGTGAGCCGCCTTCTGCGATGGTGCCTTTATCAACCAGTCGTCTAGGTATGGGAATATTTGGTGTTTTTATCTTTGGAGATAAGCTGCCACCGGCGCCAGACATTTTGTAAAAATTCTCGGTGCAGATTTGAGGCCGAATGGCAGCACTTTGAATTGGTAATGGTCTTTGGCCACTATAAAACGAAGGAACTTTCTGTGGGAAGGATGGATGGGGATATGAAAATATGCATCATGTATATCGAGGGAGGTCATCTGATCTCCTGGGTTTAAGAGTAGCAGAATATCTTGGAGGGTCACCATTCTGAATGACTGTTTCTTGAAATAAATTACCAAAGAAGGGTTTTGGCAAGTACGCAGCAAGGCCACGTCAATATAACAATAAACAAATGTGGTCGCCAATGCTGCCACTGTCTTTAAACCTTTATCACCTTTGCTGCGGCGGCTATTCTGCCGCAGTGCTAAGGGGGCGGGGGGCCGCGCGGCGCGCCCATGCTGGTGATGGAACCGCTCCGTCACCAGCCTCGGTTGAGCTGTGCTCATGACGGAGCGGTTCCGTCATGGCCCCACCCGCTTAATAGAACGCGCCGCGCAGGCGCAAAATCAGCGCCGAGCGGTCCATGACGGAACCGCTCCGTCATCAGCACAGCGCCACCGCGGCTGATGACGAAGCGGTTCCGTCATCAGCACGGAAAAGGTTAAAGAAGAAACCGAACTAAAACAAATTCCTCTCAAACTGCCTTTTCTGTTTAGAATCAATCTTTTAAATTTTTCAAATTTTATTTAAACATTCTTTACAAAATCTTCGAAATTATAACATTCACAAAAAAAAGAGAAGAAGAAATCTCCCTTAAAACACCTTTTTGTTTTTTGAAAAATGCACTTGCTATTCACACCACACTTTCTTCTACATTCACCCTCTCAAGGCTTACGTGTTGTGTTCACATCCATACTTGTGTTTGACTCATTCCCACATTCACCCACACATTCTTTTGTCTTTCCTACCAAAAACTATACTTGGGGAAATAGATCAAAATTCAGTTTTTGAAAATCACCAATAAACAATAAACACATTTCTGATTTCAAATTCTAACAAAATCTCAACAGGCCATCTATGATTCATCAAAGTCAAAATTTGAGTACAAGATTTTGAATTACATTGGCCTAAGCTGTTTTGGTCGATGCGTTTTGAATCCCTTTCTCTAAGGGATTCTCCTCAGGACCGATTATCTTTAGAAAGCACTTGATCGCTCACGCACTCAGTTTGGGCTCTTAAGCTTGTAGGGCACCACGGGCAGAATGTCCTAACGGGGAAACCTTTTTGGTCACTCCATATTTGGATTGTTTGTTCTTTAGTATTCGATTATTCATTGAGGAGCTGCTCCACTCAAAGGAATAACTTCTGAGCTCTCAATATCGGGGGACCGGAGTTTTACCGTGGCTCACGCGTACGATTTTGTTTGTCAAACAAAATCGTAGTGGCTCTCAGCCAACCCTGGCGCCGTAAAACTGCTGCTCCTCCTAGGGAACGAAAAGCTGTGATAGCTATGTCCATAGCACAATCGATGACTTCAGCTGAAGTCCTCTCCCCTTCCTGCAGAACCTTCTTCGCCTCCTGCTTACTGTCTTCCGTAAGGAGGTCAAGATATGGTGCTATATCGCACCACATCTGCCTGTCATATCTGCCCAGAATGGCAAGGGCATTAGCTGTTCTGAACAGGAGAGCTGACATCGAGGGGAATCTTTTACCTGCGTTGTCTAAACGCCATCCCTCCCTGTCCGGAGGTGCAGAATAGGCGCTGACGGGTTTTTCGATTTTTGTTGCGCTGCCTGTTTAGGATGGCCCAGAAAACACGCTGGAGTGTCCGCGGGTGCCTTATATTTTTTGTCCAGCCTAGCGAAGACTGGTGTAACAGTTGCTGAAGTTGTCATCACTTGTAATCCTTCCTTCCATACGTGGTCGGTGATTGGTATGGATCTGATTGATTTTTGATAGGGCTCTTTAAAGTCATAAAGAAAACACTCTGCCCGAGTTGTCTTCATCGGCAGCTGAAATCTCTTTGCAGCTCTCTCCATCAACGTGTGGAATCCACCAGTATCCACTGGTGGAGAATCCGCCGGCACTTGGGTGGGTGATGGTGGAGAGGGAATTAGATAGTTATCCCATTCTCTGTGGGGCTCCGTTAGCTCCCCTTCTTTATGGTCCTCTTCATCCGTGGTCACCGGATCCTGGTGCTGTTGGACCTGAGGTGTTTGTGGAGTAGTGTCCAGTAGTGATTCCCTGCTGCGGACTGGAGTGGCTGGAATAGAACGGGGACGTGAAGGCGGGACGTCCTGAGGGACCACTGATGGAGAAAACCTCTTCTTATAATCCGCCAACATGAATTGCAAATCCATCATCATTGAAGATGGCATTGCGACCATCTCCTCCGGAGGCCTTGTTGGTAGCGATGTAGTGAGAGGCTGTGGTATTCTTCATAACCCTCTTCTTCGTCGTCCTCTTGACATTTCACGTGGAGTTGCGATGGGCTACCGGCATACCCGAAGGGTCCGTCATCCTCCTCCTCATCCGACTCTTCCTCCTCCAAAAGGTGCGATGGAACCAGAGGAGTAATCTTGTTGGGGAAGTCACTGCCGGTGTAATCTTCTTCTTCTGTTTTTCTGGAGTTTGTCTCGTCGACGAGCCCGTCGACGAGATTGTCGTCGACACTACCATCGACAAAGTTGTTGTCGTCGTTGACAGTGCAAGAGAACCATTCCTCGCCGACGACAAAGAAATCGACGTCGACGGGAACGTCGACGACCCAGCTGTCATCACCGTTGACGACGATCCCATCGTCGACATGGTCGTCGTCATCACCCCCGTCGTCGACGATGACAGCGTCGATGTTACCGGCGTCGATGTTACTGCCGTTGACGCTCCCGTTGACGCTCCCGTCGACGCTCCCGTCGACGCTGACGCCGTCGACACTAATACAATCAATGGTAGCTTCTGTACCTCTTTGGTCGTCGCCGTACACGCTGACTTCTTCGTTGACACTCTCGTCGAAGGTCCCGTCGATGATGTTGATTTTTTGCTTTTCTCCTCGGGTATACTAGAGGATGGCTTCTTGAAGGACTCTTGAACCAAGGGTGGTGTCTTTGAAGGCTCAGAAGAGGCTCTCTTGGATACTTTTTCCTTAGAAGTGGGTCCTTTGCTCTCATTTTCTCTTGGCTGAGGAGATTTCGAAGGACTACGCCCTGAAGACCCTTGGGTGGTCCCCTGAGGAATGAGCCTGAGGAGATCTTGCTCTTTTTTGAGATCTCCTAAATGAAGAGGAGGATTCCTGGTCACTATCACTAGAACCCACCTCCTTTCTGGTCTTGATCTTCTGAAGCCAAATTAAAAGGCGTCCCTCACGATCTCTAAGGGTCTTGCTAGAGAAAGTGCGACATACCTTGCAATCCTTTGCTTGGTGGTCCGGATAAAGACAGTAAATACAGTCTTCATGTGGCTCATCAGTGTAGAGTCTCTTTTTAGAGCAGGTGGCACAGGCTCTAAAAAGACAATTTTTCTCTTTTCCAGACATTCTATAGGATGTAGATGAGAAACAGATCCCAAAATTCTCAAATCCACAAGAAAATAGAATGAAATCAAGCGTCTACAAAGTTGGAAATCCAGAGTTTGAGCAGAGCTCAAAGGAGACTCCCTAGCACAACGTGCCGGTAGAAAATCTGAGGAGCAAAAGGTTCTCTTAGGAGGGTTCCAGAGGGTGAGGAGCTCTGATTGGCTAAGAGAAAAGTTTGGTCCTTTTTTACATAACAAAGGTTATGGGCTGCAAAAGAGAAATGGGCCTAGGCCTTTTTTCTCAGTTAGCTATACTGCTAAGCACTGCTTTTTATATACCGGAGACTCCCGTCTTGACGACGGGGAAATGATTCCAGTATGTGAATCTATGAAAGCTCCAATACTGGAGTAACTGCAGCGAAATGCTCCGATAAGGCTCACCACCACAGGAGACTCCTCCTTGTCTGCCTTCCACAGGAAGCAGCAGCGAGCACCAGAAGGCGACCCCCACGCCGCTGGCAATGCTAATGGGGCTGCTAGCCTGCTGCGGCCGGTAGGCTGAACTGGACTGCGGGGATCTGTGCAGCGAGCACTGCAGGAGTGGCCAGCTGGAGTCACCACAGTATTTCCTCATCACCACAGTATTTCCTCACCGCCACTGCCGCTTCTGCGGCCCCGTGGGAGAACGGCAGTGCGATGCTCCTCTTCTTCTGCCTTCCACAGGAACATGTACTGCGTCAGTAACATGCACAGTACCATCCTGCACGATGCATAGACCGCGTCTCGAGCGACAGACCCACACACGGCAGCCAACACAGTAACATGTTGCGACACACGGTTTTGAAAGCACTGCTATAGATGTAGAAGACTACCAACAGTACAAGTATTAACACTACCATGTACAGGACCAACCATACCATCTGCCATTTCATTCTCATTTCAGACTATCAGTGATGTCATATTCCAGAACTATGCCAAGACAAACAAAAAAGCAAGTCCCAGTCCATATCTCAGCACACTGGGAGACAATGTTGACGAAACCGGAGTACCCGTCAACAAAACCTACATTGAGCAGATGGGCAAAAATATTTTTCTGCTTAAAAATTCGGATGAAGATCAAAATGGATAGATGAGTCCTTGAACTGGTGGAGGAAGTTCATGATTTGGAATTCAAGAGCCCTCCAAACCCCCACACCCCACAAATCGGACAGTCACAACCATATACACCTGAAGATGTTGCAAGAGGAAATGCTCTCTTAAAAGAGGGAGCAATAGAAATTATCGCCAAATCCCAACAAATTTAAGGCTTGACTTGTTTCTTTTTAATCTGGAAAAAGACAGGAGAATGGAGACCAATTGTGGATTTGTGGTAGCTCAATGCTTTCCTCAAAAAACAAATGTTCCTGAAGGTACCCTTGCAGGATATTCTTCAACTGACAAGCTTGGACCTGCAGGATGACTACAGACAGAAAGATGGGTTCAGATAGTGGACTGATATGGTGAACGAAAAGGTCAATTATATGAAAGGGTTGTATGGCCACATCTACGACCGTTTCCTTTTGCGAGTCTCTAAATGTATTTTTTTGCGACTCGCAATTAGAGACTTGCAAAATAAAATGTACTAGTGTGTCCCAGACACATTTAGCAATTCCCAATGGGGTTGCAAATGACATACCTCATCAATATTTATGAGGTTGTTTAAAATATGCGACCCATTGGGCACAGCAATGGTGGCCTACTGGGGACAGCAAGCCACCATGTCTTTGATTGATTTTTAAATAAAGCATTTTTTTTAATACAGCACGTGTGCCTTAAAGAAAAACGGGATGCATTTAAAAAAGAAAAATTAAAGTTTCCTTTTAATTTTTTAGGAGTAGGCAGTGGTCCATGGGACCACTGCCTGGTCTTAAAGAATGTTGGTGCCCACATTCACAAAGTGGAAGGGGTCCCTTGGGGACCCTTTCCCATTTGCAAATGGGTTACCAGCTTGTTCACGGAGTCAGCAAAGTATGAATATTTTGTGACTGTATTCCGGTTGCAAAACATTCATACATTCTCTGCTACTCACTATTAGGAAGGGACCCCCTTGGCACGCCCTTCCTATTTGTAACTCACAAACCCTATTTTGTCAGTCAGTAAATGGTTACCAATTCGTAAAATAGGATTAGTACATGCCAGAAGCCATTTTAGCAGTCACAGATGGCCCGATTCTCTGGCTATCACTTGCAATTGGACATGGAAAGAAAGTCGCCTGCATATAAACCTGCCAGAACTTTGAGCAGGGCAGTTAGGTGATTAATCATTCCTTCCAAGACTGAAAGTGTCCTCAGTTTTGTTACTCACTGACAATACCACCACAATATTTTATACAATGAAGAAAGGAGGAAAAGATCAAATAACTTCTCGAAGGAAACACTGACCCTCTGGAACAGGGCAATACAGCATAAAGTGTCTTTAATGGCAGGACAACACGTTGGCAGATACAGTCAGTCGCAGTGTATGCTATTGTCACAAATGGGAACTAAACCAAGCCCAGATCGGTCCGAAGGTGTTTGGAATGTGAGGCAAGCTGAAGATCGATCTCTTTGCAAGAGGCATAAATCGCATATGCGAATTCTTTGCAAGGAAGAGGATGGTACTAGGATCATGGCCTAATTTAATTGATTGCATGGTCAGAGACTTTAGCATACACATTTCCCCTAGTTCCACAGGTGCTGTGGAAAATTAGCAAGGAACCATGCTGAAGAACTCTAAGCACACCAGCATGTCTAAGGCAGTTTTGACTCACAGAACTTCATCTGCTAATGGATACTCCGCAAATTCCATTGAAGCTACAACAAGATCACCTGGCCAATGATCAGTTACAAGATACAGACTGAGTATTGCTGAAGCTGCACGCTTGGCTCCTGAACACATTCCACAAGACTGCAGAAGGATTCTGGTGCAGGCAAGATCTGAGTCGACATATAAAACTTACTGCGCTAAATGGAGAAGGTTTTGCACCTGGTGCAAACGAAAACTTTTTTTTTTTTTATTGTCACACGTCTGCAATAGCACATCAGATGCTTCCCTATTTGCTAAGCCTCACTCTAATTTATTTAAATGTCAATCAATCTTTATTCGGAGCAAGCATTACTCATAGATACATAGATAAGTTAAATAAAACATATCAAAGGTAAGTATATTTAAAATATGTTATGAATACAGTTATTTTGTCTGCGGAAGGGAAGAAAACAGTAAAGTGCAAAGTCTAAATGGTTTTCCTTAACCTCACCACCGATGTTAAAAAATCGCCATAGATATACATATAAAGTGAATGAATGGGGGATTTTTAATGCGCAGACTTAACCCAAAGGGCATCAAGGCGCAGGACACACACACACATACAATCTCAGAGGGCACTTGCAACAACATTAGTAGGCCTGAGAGAAGAGCCAGGTCTTTAAAAGTTTACGGAAACCCCCCAATGAGGGTTGACTGGATAGTTCATGGGGGAGGGAATTCCATAACTTGGGGGCCAAGATGGAAAAGGCTCTTCCTCCCCACTTCGCCTTTTTAAATCTAGGAACAGAAAGCAGATTTCTGGAGGCCGAGCGAAGGGTTCTACTGGGAGTGTAGGGGTTAACAAGGGACCTGATACCTTCGGAGCCAGATCCAAAAACTGTCCTGTGGGCCATGCAAAGGAGCTTAAAAGAAATCCTGGACTGGATAGGGAGCCAGTGGAGATCCTTCCTGGCCTGAGTTGCAGATGCCAGCCTAGGGAGGTTCAAAACCATCCTGGCTGCGGCGTTTTGCACCATCTGGAGGCGATGGACAGCCCTCTTGTTGATGCCACCATAGAGCGTGTTGCAATAATCGAGCCTGGAAGAGACAAGAGCAAATGTTGACTGTTTGCGGGCATCAAGTGACAGATATGGGGCAATCTTTTTCAGCGTCCGGATGATGGCACAGCAGGTGGACACTGTTCTGTTGACCTGGAGGTCAAAGGAGAGGGCCGGATCTATCAGTACGCCAAGATTCCTGGCAGAACGAGTCGGATGGGGGCAGTCCCACAAAGAAGACGGCCACCAGTCCTCAGACCAGATATCTTGATTTCCTCCAAAAATCAAGACCTTCGTCTTTTCCCCATTCAATTTTAGAAAGTTGCGTACCATCCATTGCGATACTGCCTCCATGCAAGCTCTAAATTTAGCAGCTGAGTCGTTTACCGACTGAGCGATGGAGTCCATAATCTGGGTATCGTCGGCGTACGACAAAACCTGGAATCCAAAGGATCGTACCACTTTGGGAAGTGGGGTTACGTAGATGTTAAATAACAGCGGGCTTAAAGAGGAGCCCTGCAGTACCCCACATTGCACAGACTGGGAGGAGGACAGAAAGTTACCCAACTTTACTCGCTGCTTTCTTTGATTGAGGAAGGAAGAGAGGAGACTAAGGGCGGTGCCGCCCACCCCTATCCCTTCAAGCCTGTCCACCAGGATCGAAGGAGACAGAGTGTCAAAGGCTGCCGTGAGATCGAGCGTGTGTGTGTAACTGCTGTAGACATAATAGAGCTGGACTTCATTGCACAAAATCTAAACCCTCAGCAGCGTTAGAATGTACTTCTTTCTTAAAATGTAAAACTGGTTGTACAGAGAAACGATCACAGGTACAAGGATGAAGATTGAGCAAATCTCTTGCCTCATCCAAGATAGCGACGTACCTATGTATTGTATTTAGTCGAAATCTGGTTAACAAAAAATCGATAAATCCTATTATTCACCCAACAAAAATATGGTTGAATACCAGTTTGAAATGATAAAGGGCCAGATGTAGGAGGCCATTTACCGACCGGTAAATGGGTATTTGGGATGTAGGGGCATCATTTTACAGATTCGGTAAATTTACCGAATCTGTAAATTTACCGATTCTGTAAAATACCGAATCGGTATTTTTACCGATTAGGTAAATCCCAGATGTAGGTGGGACTCTTCTGAGTCCCAAAGGCCTTACAGATTCGGTATTTTACCACCCAATCCAATTGGGTGGTAAAATACCAAATCCAGGTGTGCATGCAGATGTGTGCATGCACACCTAGCCATGTGACAGACAGACATGCCCTTAGGGTATGTCTGTGTGCCAAATGGCACACATGTCCGTCTTTGGGGTGCTAGAGGGTGTCAAAGTGACACCCCCTGCACCCTTGCTGGAATCGGTATTTACCGAATCGGTAAATACCGATTCGGTAATGCCCATTGATTCCTATGGGCTTCAATGCCCATAGGAATCAATGGGCATTACCGAATCGGTATTTACAGAATCGGTAAATACCGAATCTTAACGATTCGGTATTTACCGAGTCTGTGTTACCTACATCCCCCCCCCCCACTATTTTACCACTTCTTAAATACCGAATCGGTAAAATTCGGTATTTAAGAAGTGGTAAAATAGAATTACCTACATCTGGCCCTAAGTTACATATGCACGAACAGATTCTTTGCAAAAGTTGGCCGAAGTATGCTCATTGTGTATCAAATCAAGCAGGGGGTCTTTGGGTTTACCTACCAACCTTACATAATCCTTGGGGATCCGTAAAGTAGTTTTGTTACCCAACTTCTCAAACAAAGCAAATGAACATGCTCAAGTCAGGAAAGTCTTTTATACCCATCCAGACATAGGCAGTCTCTGAGTAGGTCTTGATTTAGTTCTGCCTCCGGTTTTGCCCAGACAATGTGCCATAATAGAAGGGGGAAGGGACGGTGAGGGGGGGCGGGCAATTGAAATAGAATCTTCACTACATAACATACCTAACTCCTCATGGCATATGTAGTTTGCGCTAATAGGCATGATAGCTAAAAGCTTCTTTAAATATTTATTTACCTCAACCTGTACACCAAACCCACGCCCCATAGCAGGCACCTGAAGCTGCTTTACTTTTAAAAAGAACCAACATTTCCTTAACTAGCTTCCTTCCTAGTCTAGCAGCAAATCTATCTACAGCATTTAATGTTCTCTCGAAATACAATTTCTTGTTAATCACATGCTTGGACCAGGAGTTAGAGGAGCAAGCTGTAATCCCCAAATAGGAGAAATGTTGGTCACCACAATTTTTTTCACCTTGGATAACAAATGACCTCGCCTTTTTCTTGCCAATATCATACTATATGTTTGCCCCTATTAACTTTAAGACCAAGGCCCTCCATAAAGGATATTACACTATCCAAAAGACACTCTAATGTATTGCCAGTGCAGGCTATTAACACAACTAAGTCTCACTATATTAGGGTTAGGCCATGCCTCAATTAAAATTCATGTAGCAGCAATCTCCTGTTTCAGAGAAGAACTCTAAAAAACGTTGTTTTGTACAAATAGGCTAATATAAGAATTCATAAAAAGGCCTGTGCAGATCTTTTCCCTGATAAGAAAGCCCCCTGTGGTTCGGCAATCCAATAAAGACCTGTCACAGCTTACATGGGCACCATTTGAACTGGTTCATAGGGCAGGAAAAAAGTTCCTTCTCTGTAGGAAGGTAGCCTTATATCGGGCAATGACATCAGCATGGTGAGTCAGTGAAATACAAGCCTTGAAAATCACAGAGCCTCTCTTTTTCCCAGTTTCAAGATAATGTTAAGAAGTAACCTGAAATTTATCCTTAAAACGTACATTCAAACTTTCCACTTGAATCACCTAATTATACTAAAGTCATTCTTTCCAAATCCAGCAATGGTTCCAGAGAGAGCCGTGTATTATCTTGCTACATAAAGATGTCCAATGTTCTATAAGGATAGAGCGAAGAGTTATAGAAAGTCAGGTCAGCTTTTAATTGCCTTTGACAACCCACTTAAAAGAGGTCATTTCTAAACAGGGCATAGACTGATGGGTTGCAGCTACAGTCTCATTTTGCCACAAAGTTGGGCAACTACTACACAGCAAAGTGACAGCTTATTCTTCCAGAGGTGTGTCGACATCAAGTGTCTTTAACAGACGTAGGCAGTGCAGCAGCATGGTAGACTATATGCACTTTTACAAGACATTACCGTCAAAAAGAGACAGTGCAGAACAGAAGGATGCAGCAGCGGCCTAGGCAGTGTTACATTATCTTTTTCATCAAGGTGACCCAGTCTTGGTATTTCCCTCCATCCACTATGCTCTCTTAATATTGCTTATTGTGTACTGCTTGTTAATCTAATTCAAACATGTGAACATACAGGAAACATCCATAACAACGCGGGCATTACCCTGCACTGCTATTACAACTCTGCTATTACAACGCAAGTCATTACAACGACTTGCGCTGGAGGGCGCTGTAGGATAGGGAATAGTTTAATTTTCTATCCAACACCTTCCCTACTGTCAACGTGGTCTGGAGTTGGAATAGAAAATTAAACTATTCCACTATCCAGCGCCCCCAACGCAAGTCGTTGTAACGACTTGCGTTGTAAAAACAGCGTTGTAATGGCATGCGGAGTAAAAGCCTGCGTTGTAATGCCGTACAACCGAACATACAAAAGATCCAATGCTGGAGAAGAAAACATTCACTTACCTGTAATAGTGGTTCCCTAGTATTGGTATTTTTTTATAGATTCACATGCAACCTACCCTCCTCCCCAGTTGAGACTCACCTCTCAGGGTGTGGTATTCAGACTGATTGGCTCTGATTGGCCAAAGTTTGACTCTTGTTCATTTTAAATGATGTGACAGCCGTACCAAAGATCTATTGTTACATCCTTATGGCTATATTTAAAATGGAACTGCTATTATAATGATACTGTGGGACTCCCAGCTCGATGACCGGGATGATTCAAGCATTTGAATCTATGAAAGATACCAATCCTGGACAACTATGATTGCAGGTAACTAACTTTTTCCTTCTACACATATCTGGATCGAAAGCTCTAATATCATAACGCATTGCTTGCTTTATTGATTTCTGTAAAGTGTCTGATTCAACCAGGACTAAACATCAAATTACTTAAAGCTGGAATGGGGTGCTAATATATATCATAACAATATCTATGTGGTACATTAATGACTTGCTAAAACTACTGGAAGAATCTCACATGCCATTTTGAAGCTTATCGGCTCAGAAATAAATTGCCATCGGTTTGTAGATGACCTACTCATCCTAGAAAACACCAAAGGAGGACTGCAGTACAAGGCTATTCGCCTCGAAGAGTGGCACAAAACATGGACATTGGGGATGAACCTAAAAAAGACCAAAATCATTATTTTCCAGCAATAAAGCAAAGAAAAAAATAGTTTTAAAATCTATCTTTATGGGGGATTGGTCAGACTCACTAAAGCTCCACTTAATTGAGACTCGAAATACTTGGATCTGGAAGTTCTAAAATAGCAATCAAGACACATCAAGGAAAATTCTTCTGTGTTTCTAGACCCTTAAGAAAAGACTAGCATATTTCTATCCACCAGTATGATTAATGATAAACTGTTTGATAGCACCTTCTCTTTAGTCTTAGTATATCATATAGAAGTGTGGAGCCTAATAGCAACAAGAATAAAGTAACTTTTTGGTGACTGTGTTACTTAGTCCGTGAGCTCTTTTGTTTTATCATCTTGTGAGTAACCATCCCACCTTGGAGTGGGAAGGAAATACATTCTGTAGCTTTCTTAAACGTTTCTTTATTGAAATTTTAGAGTGACAAATTGATTTAAAAAAGCGGGTATTAATAAAGAGCTTGGTGTACTGCTCCAATTGTTGCCTTTATGTGTGCTGTTACCAAAATGGTACACCACATGTGTGGGTGGACTTAACATACCAGACCAGAAAGGACCAAAAATGCTGCCTTACCTGGTGTGATTCCTAAGACTTGAAATTCAGTTAAAACCCATGTGGGGCACTTGAAGCATTTGGACCAGGATGAGGGATACTGAGGAAAATCCTCCAAGCCCAAATATTTTTGTAAAAATGAGACCAAAGTTAACCCAGGGTGCTCAATAGAGAGATTTGCCAATGCCTATGCACCACTTTTACGCTTAGATTTCCTACAAATGCTAGGTGGAATCCTGTTGGATGCCCTGGTGGGGTTACTATTTATAATTCAGTTATCTAACAGACTAAGTGAAGGACAGGCTTGGAAGAAGAGCATCTACAAAACCCGGACCAACATCTCTAGCAGCCTTTGTAGAGGTATATGGCCACTTAGACATATAATAGTGGTTCTGTCGGGAAATAGTGACTATTTACACCCCTTGCATATTCACAATATATTTGTTGTATATTGGACAACATCCCTAATTGTTTGTATAATTATGATACAAGAGTAATCGGAATACTAAAGATTTACTTCCTTTCCATTGGGTTCAGTGTTTCGTTATTCAATTGGTTTATTTAATCCTTCATGGGATATATAAATAAATTGCTGCATTAATTGCTTTGTTAAATTGAAATGCTCTTCCCGACAGAACCACTATTATTTGTCTAACTACCCGCCCGGGTTCTGAGGGTTACAGGGTCACCCCATTACACTTAATGGAGGTATATGGCCACGGCAATGCATGGCACACACATCATCATGATGACATTTGCTTGAGCGATTGTATGGTTGTAGCGCTTATTTGAAACCTAAGTCCACTGTGTGATTGAACTAGAAAATTGCACCGAGTATTTTTTAAAATTGGAAGCCTGTTCTACGGACACTCCCCAATGACATGCGCTGAAACGACTGAATGTTTATAGCGCGATGTGTGAAATTTTTTAAACAGCACTGTGTTGATTGATTTTAAAAATTGCACCGTGTACCCTGTTAAACTGCACTTTGTATAGCACTCACCACTGAGGCACTTGTCGCCCCTGCAGCCCCGGTCCACCGCAAGCGCTAGGCTTGTTAGTGTGGAGGGTGCAGGGCGGTACCTTCTTACGGCTTCCCGCCCGGGGCAGGCACTGATTGGGCGAGTGTGTGGAGGCGGAGCTGATGACTAGCCCGTCCTCTACATAAGCCCATAATATTTGGACGCTCTCCCTGATGACATTTGCTTGAGCGATTGTATGGTTGTAGCGCTTATTTGAAACCTAAGTCCGCTGTGTGATTGAACTAGAAAATTGCACCGACTATTTTTTTAAATTGGAAGCCTGTTCTACGGACACTCCCCAATGACATGCTCTGAAACGGCTGAATGTTTATAGCGCGACGTGTGAAATTTTTTAAACAGCACTGTGTCGATTGATTTTAAAAATTGCACCGTGTACCCTGTTAAACTGCACTTTGTATAGCACTCACCACTGAGGCACTTGTCGCCCCTGCAGCCCCGGTCCATCGCAAGCGCTAGGCTTGTTAGTGTGGAGGGTGCAGGGCGGTACCTTCTTCCGGCTTCCCGCCCGGGGCAGGCACTGATTGGGCGAGTGTGTGGAGGCGGAGCTGATGACTAGCCCGTCCTCTACATAAGCCCATAATATTTGGACGCTTTCCCTGATGACATTTGCTTGAGCGATTGTATGGTTATAGCGCTTATTTGAAACCTAAGTCCACTGTGTGATTGAACTAGAAAATTGCACCGACTATTTTTTAAAATTGGAAGCCTGTTCTACGGACACTCCCCAATGACATGCGCTGAAACCACTGAATGTTTATAGCGTGATCTGTGAAATTTTTTAAAGAGCACTGCGTCGATTGATTTTAAAAATTGCACTGTGTACCCTGTTAAACTGCACTTTGTATAGCACTCACCACTGAGGCACTTGTCGCCCCTGCAGCCCCGGTCCACCGCAAGCGCTAGGCTTGTTAGTGTGGAGGGTGCAGGGCGGTACCTTCTTCCGGCTTACCGCCCGGGGCAGGCACTGATTGGGCGAGTGTGTGGAGGCGGAGCTGATGACTAGCCCGTCCTCTACATAAACCTGATGCCCTCTATGACGCGCAGCGAGTACGCGCTGCGCCCGCGCCAAATACGCGCCAAAGACAAGCCTAAGACCAGCCCATCTGGGCCCGTCCGGGTCCGTCCGGGGCACGGGGCAGGGAACTATGCCTTGCCGGCCATGCCAAACCCAGGTATGACCTCTGAGCAGTTAAGGGCCTTACGCCCTGCTAAACACGGCAACTGTACTATACTTAGGCCTTCGCTCATAGGAAACACCACCTGCCCAAATTGCTATTTTACTCTCACTAACTTCCAACCCTACCCTGACCAAAGAGACTGTAATTCCAAGCAGAAACAGATCCCCAGGCCTAAGGTTCAAGATTTTTCCTTTTATAGCATTAACTGTCGATCTCTACCGCAACACAAACTAGACATTTTTAATTTACTGCTTGACAATAAACCCAGTGCACTTTTCCTGACAGAAACTTGGCTATATGATTGCGCTGGTCCCGATGTAGCTACCGCTCTCCTGCCTAATTATCCTATTGCCAGGAAGGATAGAGCGGGTAAAATAGGCGGTGGTATCGCAATTATCTTCTGCAGAGAACTCACATGTAGCCTTGAATCGGTCAACATCCCTGAATGTGAAGCTGCCTTTTTTTAAATCACCCTTAATCCCAATTTTACGTTCTCCGGTCTTCTGATGTACAGGCCCCCCGGAAATGCTAACACGTGGGCTGCAAATCTAGCGAACCACATCACACCGTTTCATCTAGCCTCCAACAACTTCTCACTGATTGGAGACTTAACCTTGCACTTTGACGATCCAGCTAACGCCTCATGCACAAACCTGCTAGATGATCTAGCGGCATTGAACGTGAGACTACTTAATTCTGGCCCCACGCACAAGGCAGGACACCTACTCGACCCTATTTTTTCTAACATTCCTGAAATGAGATGGCGAAATACTATTCCCATCTGCTGGTCAGACCACCATCTTATTCATTTTAGTCTAACACTATCAGCACCTACCCAACTGAATCCTGTCTGGCCAGCTACTTCAATGAGAAATTGGAAGTCGCTTGACCTTGAAAAACTGAATGAACTCTAGCCACAAATCCCCCAACTCCTGGCCTCGATATGGAAAGCATTGCAAATGCGACTCACACTTGGCTTGGAAACGCCGCAGATGGCTGTCTCCCTTCCTGTCACACAAAAGGGAACGTTCACCGCCCCCCAGCCCCCTGGTTTAATGAGCTCCTAAAAGCGAAAAAATCGAAGTGCAAAGCGTTTGAAAGACAGTGGCGCAAAGATTACGCATACGAAAAAAAAGAGACATACCATAAAGCCAGGAATAAATACCACACTGCCTGCATTAAAGCTTGTGCCCTTTATTTATCAAATACCATCAATACAGCATCAAATAGGGCAAAAACGCTCTTCAATACTGTAAAGGAACTAGCGGGTGTGCAAACTACCGCAACTACCTGCCCTCTTAACAAGCAACAATGTCAAGATCTCGCTGTTTTCTTCACTGAAAAAATTAACAAGATCATTATAGACATAAATAAGAACACCACTGCAAATGACCCACAAGAAGACATGGTTTCCATGCCGGCTAAAATGAACATCTTAGAACACTAGCCTCCTAATACCCTTGAGTCACTAAGGTCCACCCTCAAGACCATCAAGTCAGGCTCCCCCTGTGATCCGATACCCATTAGTGTCTTGAAACAACTGGACGCTCCATCCCTGAACATCATCGTCGACACTTTAAACTCCTCCCTCCAACTCTCCACAGTCCCTACACTCTGGAAACATGCCATGGTCAGTCCACTTCTGAAAAAACCCACAGCCAACTCCGAACTGCTAGCCAATTACCGACCCATATCTCTTCTCCCAGCTTTCTCGAAACTTCTAGAAAGACACATCCACTCCGCCCTTACCCTTTTCACTGAAGAAAATTCCCTCCTTCACCCGTCACAGTCCGGTTTTAGAGCAGGTTTCTCCACCGAAACTGCTCTACTAGGAGTAACCGAAATCATCAGGAAACTCCTAGATGAGGGTCAAACAGTCGCACTCATTCTGTTAGACCTGAGTGCGGCCTTTGATACCATCTCACACAATAAATTACTTGCCACGCTTAGTAGAATTGGTATCTGTGGTGCCGCACTCAAGTGGATAAGGTCTTTCCTGACACAAAGGACGTTTCAGATCACATCTTCCCTTGCTTGCTCAGAAACGTTCAGCACCCCGCATGGAGTACCCCAGGGCTCTATCTTGAGCCCACTGTTTTTTAACCTCTACCTCCGACCCCTGGCTGACTTAGCAGACAGTTCAGGACTCACCCTCATGACTTATGCGGATGACCCGCAGATCATCTTCTCACTGTGTGAATCTAATCCCCTAGCCCCATACCTTCTCAGACAGGGGCTTCACAACATCTTCAGCTGGATGTCTACCAACCAGCTGAAGTTAAATGGTGAGAAAACAGAGATCCTCCTTCTGGGGAAAAAGAAAGACCTATGGAACTCCTCCCACTGGCCCTCTGAGTTAGGAAACCTCCCCATACCAGCCACCCAAGTAAGAAACCTGGGGGTCACGATCGACAATGCCCTCTCCATGAAACAACAAGCCAACAAAGTCGTAGGCCTCTGTTTTACCATCATGAAGTGGCTGAGGAAAATCCTCTGGATGCTGCCCTCTGCGACCCAAAAGACCGTAGTCAATGCACTTATTACTTCTCGTCTTGACTACGGCAACATTCTTTATCTGGGTTCGAATCAGGCGGCTGCAACTTGTTCAAAATTCAGCCGCAAGACTTCTATGCAAAATCCCGAAAAACACCAGTGTATCGAAACACCTGAAGGACCTGCATTGGCTCAGGGTTGAAAACCGCATCAGGTTCAAAGCCCTGAGCTACATGTTCAGGATCAAAGCCGGTACGGCACCAAAATACCTGCTAGCACTGGCCCGCCCTTACATTCCTGGACAGAATTTGCGCTCTCAAACTGCAGCAGATTTTGGGGTACCTAGGTTCAAACTGGCGAGAATGGGAGGGAGGTCCTTTTCATTCCTAGGGCCCACTCTCTGGAATGCACTCCCTCCTCACATTCGCAAGGAAGACAACTATGCCAGGTTCAGGAAAAGCATCAAGACCTGGCTCTTCGAGAAATAACTTGAATGATCAGCTCATCTCATACCTCCGTTCAGTGATATGTCTCGGCGCCGGGAAACCCTTTTTGGGTAGCTGTGCGCCATACAAGTGTAAAAAATAAATAAATCCATGTGACTTGGTGCCCATAGGTTGTTTTCACAGCAAGACTATATCTTGCTTCGTGCAGTGGACCTTGACAGTATCACGTTAGGGGGCTGCTTGAGGGTGTGCCAATAAATGTAACAATCCAGTAAGGCCCTAAAAAGAGCACTGGGATGTGGTTCCTGAATGCGTGGTGGATAGAGATGAGGAATTCAAAAAGCACTTGAGAGAGAAAATAGACTTGTATTCCCATAGTAATAAGGGATCAGTGAACTGCTCTGCTAAAATCTGTGAAGCATTTAAACCTGCAATCAGGGATCAGGGAAAGGATGTATAGCTACAGCTTAGACCGGAGAAGAGAAGACAACTCCTTGAGACAGGCTCAATATCCAGAACTGGGGAATAAATTTAGGTTAGAGAAGGCCAAGCTTGTTTGCTATTAACTAGACACGATTGGATAACAGTCCCCAAAGCTACAGTTAGGGGAAGCTCCCAAAGCCTACTAGGCATCCAACAGTAAATTGTTAAACCAACTGGTAATTTACTGGTTAAGAATGAAACACAAACAGCAGTTGGTTTTATTGATTTATTTTATTTTACAGAGTTTTATATAGCGCAAACTTGACCCGTTTTGGGTATCGGAGCGTTTTACATAGCACCAGTTGCATTATATGAGGACACATTCATTTTTGTTAGCACAGTGCGATTAAGTGATTTTCCCAGAATCACAGGATGGTCAGCCGCATTGCTGAGGCTCGAACCCAGTTCCCCAGATTCGCCGACTCCTCTCACGAAATGGCTGTCACTGATATTACTAAAAAAGGATGGGTGGACACTGGCAAACCGCACAGAGATGGCGAAATAATTTTTTGCTATTTTACAAACAACTTTAAAATCAAAAACCTACTGTGCGGCCAGCGGCCACCCTTGAGTTCATAGCGTCTCTCCCAAACTGAGCCCTTTCAGGCTCAGAAAGACACTTAATAAACTACAAGATTACCTGTGAGGAAATAGCTAATTCAATAAGCCAGCTACAACCTGGAAAATCGGCTGGCCCTAATGGGCTACAGGTGGAAATGTATAAAGGAAATGCATCCCTGCTAACCCAACATGTCCTGGAGTTGTATCAATCAGCAAAGGAGGGTGGGATTCTATCTAAAGATATTAGAAAGGCCACACTAGTGGTGATACCAAAGCCCGGGCCGGCAGGGAACCCACACAGATTCTGTAGACCTGTATCCCTACTCAATATCGAGATCAAAACTGTAGTCAAAATCCTGCTTTGTGGCTGTGATGGACATCCTAGTACACAAAGATCAGAGGGGATTTATGCCTCACTATGCATCAAGGCTTAATATTCAAAGACTACACAATGCATTGGCTCTCGTGAGGCACTTCAAAATGCCTTCAGCCATTTTAGAAATTGATTGTGAAAAGACCTTTGAGAGGCTAGACTGAACTTGCCCAATTAGATAAACTACAACCTGATCATACATTCTTAGCGTACACTAAACAGCTCTAAACCTCCCCCGTGGCCCGTGTACAGGTCAACAACGTTATCTCAAACCATTTTTCCATCTCATGCTGACACCAGGCAGGGTTGTCCTCTTTCTCCCTTACTGTTTGCTATCGCCATTGAGCCGCTAACTACATTGCTCAGACTGGACACGGGGTGGAGGATAAGGTACAGCTTTATGCGGAGGATATCCTTATCTACTTTGGTCACCCTGATATCTCTGGCCCTAGAGCTATGGAAATACTTGGTGAATTCAGAGAGTACACTAATTTATTAATTCATTGGGACAAGTCCAGCATGCATAGAATCACGGGAACCGTAGTCCAGGTTGGATTCATCTACTTAGGCATATCCATAACTGAACACTACACACAGACATGGGTGGGTAACATGTATCGATTGTTTGTAAACATGAGCAAACAACCTGCTCATCAGTCAACACTTCCGATATCACTCATGCGAAGAGTTGCCTTTTTAATATGGTAGCCATCCCACAAATAGTACACATACTCCAGAACATCCCACACAAAGTTCCAACAAAATATTTTAAAGCGATATCTGAAATAAGATCCTGCCTTTGGAACAAAAAGACCTTAAGAGTTAGCATGGGTAAAAGCTGTAAGTTGCCATGCGACAGGTCTAGGGTTGGCTGATCTGGTCTCTCACTACAAGCCATCCCATTTATTGGTAATCAACAATTGGCTTTTTAAGACTGAGCTAGGCCTGCCTATAAAAGTGAGAGATGGGCAGTGGGAGGCAGGAATGTTCTCTACTTTTTGATGGATGCTGTCTGCCATCAATATTCCATTTAGCTAACACAATAGTGATCATGATGTGGAAAGACACAGTTCATGGACTGGTCTGGAGAAAAAAATTAACAATTCTCCCCCTGCACATATGGTCAAAGACACTTTTGAATGCCGGTAAGGGTTTAACAGGTTGCGATAGCCTAGGCATCAAGTTGGTAGGTGACATCATGAACGACACATATGTTAACACATTTTCTGAGTTGCAAGCGAAATTTGAGTTGTTTAAGACCCAATTTTACAGCTACCTACAAAGTTGAAATGCCATTCTACCGTAATTGGGCAATTTGGAAGATCTACCAGAATTCAACCCACTAGAGGCAGCGCCAACAATAGCTTTTCTCTCAGACAAAAAGATTGTGTGTCTATATAAGTCAGTTGCCATACACACCCCGGTTACATTCTCTGAATGGGAATCAGACGTGGAGCCATTGGATGACACTGACTGGCATGAAGAACTGATGGCACCAAGAGAAATCTCAATCTCTGCTATAACTACATTGTATTTGTGATATACGCAAGAAACTATTGCTCATGGGTAGGGAATCATCCCAGAGGCGTAACACAGGCCCCTGCAGCCCCTGTGATGCAGAGGCCAACAACCCTTCATGAGGCGGAGCTCAGCCCAAGGCCAATGAATGTCTTTGAGATATGGGAGACTCAGGAGCCCCAACATTTTCTGTTACTCCACTGAATTGTCCCCCACACGTTCAAGATGGCAGGATGAAACAGGTAATGTCCAACATTTGGTACCAAGCTCCTGAGAGGTACTTGACAGAAATTGCATGACTTTTACCCAGGGCCGACTGAGAACCCAAAGCGGCCCTGGCAATTTTGTTGGCAAGCTTGAAGCACTGCATGAACCCACTGCTTAGCAAAACCGTTGCTACTTTAGTTACGGGGGCCCGTATTACACAATCGCTGCAAAACTGGCCTCCACCCTTCCAGCCTCCGGGGCAAACGCCCAATGCCTGCTACGGCCAGTCCGTCTCTGCTTTCATCTGTAACAACATGATAGTACCCTAACACTGAACCTAGCTCTATTAAATATTAAGGGAGAGACCAAACTTAATAATGAAATGTAGAGGTTTGAGGCAATAGGGATATTTCACAGACACTGGGAGCAACAGGGCCCACAGTTTCGATAAATAGAAAGCCAGGAAAAGACCGGCGCAGGGCTCAACGAAAAAGAGGTTTATGAGCTTAGGGGCATATTTATGCCTTTTGTGGCTAAGGGCAGCACAGCAAATCATCTTGCTGCGCTGCCTTGCATCACAGGGAAAGTGCAGGAATGCACCATATTTATTCAATACAGCTCATTCCTTTCCTTTTCTCTTGTGCTGGCGCTCTTTTGGCTGCCTCGCTCTAACGCAGGCACCCTTGCACCATGGTGCAAGGGTGCCTGTGTTGTAGGCAGGATTGTTTTTGTTCAGGAAGGGGCACTTTTCTGCACAAAAGCAATCACGAAAGGCAAAGTTCTCTTTCTATGTGCAGCACACATAGAAAGAGGAAGTAACAAGAAGAAATAAAGATATTTCTCATTGTTACTCCTCACATGGGGTGGCATATATATTTGTTGCATTTCCAGGTTTGCAAGGTCTTGTAAATCTGGGAATGAGTCAAAAACCATGGGTGTTGTGTGGGAACGCCCACACAATGCCTATGGTATGCCTACCCTGGGCAGAGTAATGCAAAGCAGCGATGTGTGCTATGTTGTGTTAGTCCAGATTTTTTGAGCCATGCAAAGTGGCTTCAAAAATCTGAGTTAAGATTTGTGCCGCTCTTGCACCACGTTGCGTGGTGCAAGAGCGACGCAAACCAGATCATAAATATGGCCCTTAGGGTCTGTCCATAAAGGTATGATTGAATCTGGGGTCTGTGTATGGAGAAATATGATGTTTTTTATGAAAATCCTAGCCAAGGAGCATGAGTTTTTGCACGGGTGTGAACTGTGTTTTCGTTAAGTCAAATCTTATTATTCATGTATTGCCGACAGATCTTCACATTCAACTACCTCTGTTACTACAATGGAGATGCTAAATAAAAGTATTATTAAAAATAGAGATGATTATCACGTCTGGAACATGTGGTCAACAGTGAATGTCCTACCATCCTGTCCCTGAAACAAATTGTACCCTGCACGCATGGGTGGGTCTATCATAAGGGACAAGAAAGGCCCAAAACCTTGACCGTGTGAAATCAATGTCAACATCAAAGGTTCACTGTCTTTGCCTTTTCACAGTCCACAAAGGTAATTCCCCATGGAGAACTGGGGTGTGGCATGATGCCGCAAGAGTCCACACTCGCTCCATTAATTTTGTTTTGTATATCCCTCTTGTCTAGTGGCCTTTCTTTCCCCACCAGAGGGCAGATTAGGAACTGAATCCTGAATTCCAACACCCCCCCCCCCCCAATTGGAGAACAAAGGTCCTTTACCCACAAGAATTGAGGTGTGTGCCTAATGCCAGGCAAGGCCAGTCCTTCACTCAATCCTTGTTTTAACCTCTGCTGTTTAGTGGGTCTTTCGGCTACTCGTTCAGAAAGGTCTTTTTACAACTAATATGGTTGGTGCTTAGCTATGCTAGGTGGGGCAGGTTTCACGATACATTGTTTCCCCAATATTTTCCCTGGTGTCTAGTAGTGCTTCCAGGTCGCCTTAGGCAGGCAGACGGGCTGGAAGGCTGTTGGGTGCCTGAGGGACAAAGGGACACAGGGAGCCATGTCCTTTCCAGGGAAGGAGGGGAATGCTACACCTGGGTAAACAAAGACCTTGTAGTCTAGTGGGTAGATTCCTGCTCAGCGATTATCCACCTGCAGCAATTCACAAGCAGGAATCAACTCTCATGGCGTGTCACTAGAATAGGGAGAGACAGCCCTTTCCAGTCGTAGTTTGCTTGTAGAAATTGGTGCTCAGGGGCTAAGCACCGATTTGACCCCCTGCTGCTGCGATTGTGTTGAACGACATCACCAAACTGTGTCTCAATCAAGAAAAAATATCAATATCCAGGCAAACAGAATGGAAGACGTTTTTCTTCCTGGCTGGTGAATACCAAAGGAAGTCCTGAGGTGGTTGCACCGAGGAATATCCCACCTCGGTGTATATGGGTGTGACTTACCTACTCGTAGTCCAATGGACAAGGAAGTCCTGTCCATTGACATTCAGGTGCAATTTGTGAGGTTACATATTTTAATTAATAGATTATTGGTGGAATAGTCTAATTTATGACTGATGGGCGATCAACCTTTGTGTGTGTATTTATAAACGTGGCCATTACGCATCGCATGAGAACATCTGAAAGAGTGGATGCTTTGCTGTCCAAGTAAAAATATTATTCCATTTTACCCGTGTGAACCTCCTCAATCTAGACCAGTGATCCTGTTTCTAAGAGGCGAATGGTTCAGTTTGAAGAAAATTGTGTGATTCACATTGTTCCTTCAAGGGATGAGTTGAGCCAAGATCCTTTCTGAGGATGTAAATGTATGGTCCCTGTGCTTCTCTAAAAGATAAATATATTTGAGCAATGTATTACAGAACTCGTGTGTACTTTATCACAGTTCAAGGGTTTCTGTATTGCTTAAGCTCCATTTACCTACAATATATCTCCCTCACTGTCATGGAAGACAATTCGAAACAAATGTTTGGATAATGTCTTGCAGGCCTCGCAGGTGTTCAGAAGCCAGTTCAAGCGTTCATATTTCTCTACATTCGTCTTCTTTAAAAGTCATCCGAGGGATTTCAAAACAATAATGGAGGATATGTAATTTGTTTCAAGCTCATACCTTGGTTGCATTATTTACCAACTTTATGACATTTTCATTATGTCTGGTCAAACCAGTATAGGATTTATTTCACCCCTAACCATAAACCGAGTTTTTCCTCCTGCCAATATCCCACTTCTGAAAAACAACCTGCCAGAGGTTTTCTATATCCTAGTTAAAACGTCTGCTCCTCACATTGCAACCTGCCCTATGTCAGCTAATTTTCTACTAGTACTACCACTTTATTGTCAGGACCTTCATCCAATATTGTGAGACTCTACAACGTATAATGAAAGAACGTACTCCTAAGCACAAGTCTAGAAGTCAACATTGGTTCACCCTAGCACTAGGAGATAAACACGCTAACTAAAGAGTGAAATATAAATGACTGAAACATACATGCAGGGTTTTCATCACTCGTCTCTTTACAGTGGTAGTAACATGGGAGCAATGTAATGAATGGGATGCTTTTGAAGTAACAAGAGAACTTAGTAGTTATTTAGTTATTGTTTTCTGTGTATGCTTTCAAGGTTGGAGAGCCTGTATGTAACTGGCAACAATGAATGCTGCTTGGTATCCTTCCAAAGACACTCTATGTGTGAGCATGTTGCTCCAATGTCCTCTAAAAATGATCTCCAGAAATCAGTTTTGATGCTGACCTTACAACCATGTATTTGTAACAAAGACTTACCTGCTTTCATGTATGAAGTCCCACCACGCGATCCTGCCAGTCTGCCTGGATCACCACCTGTAAGGGAGAAAGCAAAGTGAACGTACGAAAAGGAAAAAAAATTCAGAACAAACGATTAGGATAATGTAGAAGGACTACAATGGGATTTAAAACAGAAAGAGAGCTGGAAGATCCTGTCTGCGCTTGCAGGAAGAGAGAAAAAAGGACGCCAAGGAGATCACTGCTGGACACCCGGAAATCTTTGCCCAGGAACAACACTGCAGAAGACACCAAGCAACCCCAAAGGCTGACATGCTATTGAGTGAAGAACCTGACCATTCCAACACGCAAATCCGAGGCAAGAAGGCGGAAGGAGCCCTCCTCTAGAATTCTCGTCCCGCTTCAACCCATGGCAGGGTTGTGGCTACCCAGGTGCTCGAAAGGGTGGCCTTGTGGGCACAAAGTATAATGGGAAGCTGTGCTGCTAGAACATGGAGGACATAAAGAAACTCAAAAAAAGGGACGAGGAATAAAAAAGAGAGAAGCCAAACCTACCAACCTGACCTAAGGGAAAAAACACAAAAGGTGTAAAATCTCCTTAAAATTGTAAGGTGTTGGTAGTGCTTGAAGTGAAAGGAATACAATTCTCCAAGGAATAAAATGTCAAGAATACCTTCCACAATGCCCCTGTGTGGTGCACAAGCCTGTGCCCGACACTAACGGGGTGAACACAAGTGAAAATAGTAGAAAGGTTCAAGGCAAAACAAACGTTTTTCTGTTTACATATAAATTTGTACAGAAAATATCAAGCTGCACCATTACATAAAATCAAACAATCAGATTTGTATCGGGTGCACAAGCAAGTCGACGGCGTTTCGGTTTCATAAAGAAATCATAGAAACCATCATCAGGACAATTTAAATACTTTGCCTTTACATTAAACCTCAATTTTGCCGAGGCATAGCGCGTGTGGGCTCAGATATCAATAATGTCAGAGTGCCCGGACCAGCCACCCAAAATACAGCGTCTGGTAGACCCGGTTTACACGATCGTAAACGGGCGACGCCAGGACATGCCGATAGCTTAGGTGAAGAGATGTATCCCTGACGCCAGGGATACATCTCTTCACCTAAGCTATCGGCATGTCCTGGCGTCGCCCGTTTACGATCGTGTAAACCGGGTCTACCAGACGCTGTATTTTGGGTGGCTGGTCCGGGCACTCTGACATTATTGATATCTGAGCCCACACGCGCTATGCCTCGGCAAAATTGAGGTTTAATGTAAAGGCAAAGTATTTAAATTGTCCTGATGATGGTTTCTATGATTTCTTTATGAAACCGAAACGCCGTCGACTTGCTTGTGCACCCGATACAAATCTGATTGTTTGATTTTATGTAATGGTGCAGCTTGATATTTTCTGTACAAATTTATATGTAAACAGAAAAACGTTTGTTTTGCCTTGAACCTTTCTACTATTTTCACTTGTGTTCACCCCGTTAGTGTCGGGCACAGGCTTGTGCACCACACAGGGGCATTGTGGAAGGTATTCTTGACATTTTATTCCTTGGAGAATTGTGTTTATTAAGTAAACCTGGAAGACCTCTGTCCGGCTGGACATGTCCTTCTGAAAATATAGAAGTGATTTCGTCTATATTTATTTGGTGTGTTGTATCACATAAGCATGGGACTACTGTTGTTTCCATAAAACTGTTCCCCTAGGTCCCTGTTTGACTTGATTGGGGTCCCTTGTTGTTTAAAACTGAAGTGAAAGGAAAACCTTTCAAAAAGAAGATAATGTTGGTGAAGGACCCTTTGGAAAAGGAGGTTTCCTATAAAATAAATAAACTTGTGTGGCTACAATTTATTCAACATATGGCTACTAGGGAGAAGGAAATTCAATGTTTTCGAAAAAAAGGAAGCACATTTATTTTGTGCGCAAACAGAGAATAGTTGATCAAAGTGGGTTTGAACTACAGCTTGTCTGAACTGGGGTGGTGTGGAGTGCAAAAACGATGGATTTAGGCCCAGATCTCAGTACTGGCATGAATGTATGACATTGTTCTGCATTATGTCCATCAATAGTTGTTTTTGCATTTGAACTACAGCAAGCAGCTCTTACGAAATATAAAAACCACTTTTGAAGTTTAATTGCCTAAGACAGTGGAATTAAACAGGATCTTAATATTGTTTCAATTGTATCTTCAGAATGATCCAAATATATTTCGAATATTTAGTTTGAAATTTCGACTCCAAAGTAAACTATTCCCTTCTATTTCCATGGCTTGACTAAATAAAACGTTTAGAGAAATTAAGACCTCCTACCAATAAGTTAATTGCTGTGTACTTAAGAAGAGCAAGACCATCTGCAGCTATGGGTCCTGACCAGATTGCGGTAAAAGTCTTGAAAGAGCCCAACGAAGTTTGGGTCAAGTGTTTGCACATTGTTATGAAACGGGTCAAATCCCGTTTTCATGGACTGGACGTATGGTACCACTACATAAAAATAGTTCCTGTTCGATCCCAGGAAATTATCGCCAGATCTCTTTACTTGATGTGGCAGGACAGACTTTTGCTTATAGTATCCTGGAACATCTTAAAGATTGGGCTACTACAAGAGATCCAATTACTTGGGTACAAGCAGGTTTTAGAGCTAACCATTCTGTAACTGATAATCCTGCAATTGTGCAATCTCTGATTAATAAGTATGTAGTTTTCAAATCTCAAATTCTATATTTCATTTTATTGATATCTCAAAAGCATTTGATAAGGTGGATAGACCAACTCTCTGGAAGAAACTGGTTAGTTAGGAATACCCCCAAATTTGTTGAGACTAATCATTGTCTTACATTTTTCCACCTAGGGAAAAGTTCTGATGGGTGGGGATAAAGGTCTAACTTCCAAAATTTCAATACGGAATGGCCTGCAACAGGGCTGTACATTGGCTCCTTTAGTATTTTCAGTTTATCTGCCTGACCTGCCAGCTCAGTTTGAAAAAAATCAAGAATTGCCCCTCAAGTCTCGCTACTCAAGCCAAATATGTCCTGATGTATGCTGATGAAGTAATTATCTCTGATCTTATTCTGATTGGTCTCCAAAATAATCTCAATGTATTAAATGCATATGTGAAAGAACATTTTCTGCAAACATTGTAAAAATGAAAGTGATGCCATTTAAAGGGGAAACGCATTTATGGAATTTAGCTGGAATTCCCTTGCAAACAGTGAAAGAATATACCTATTTGGGGAAGGTACTAACACAGTCCCTTTATTAGCCTAATTTCCCCATGTTTGGAAATAAGACTTTAGCACACTTAGGAGCACTGACTAGAATTTATAATTCATCGGGCAAGATTACTTTTAAGCATCTATTGGAAAGATTTTACAGCTACAATTTCACCTACACTGTCATATGCATTGGAATCTATTCCTATTGAAAAATGGTCCCCCATGAATTTGTATGAAGGGAAGATTCTGCGCAAATTAATGTCTATGTAAAGGCTATTTATATGCAAGCATTGCATCTGGAACTGGCATAAACTAGATGAGCTTCTTTAGAAATAGCAAGTATACTAAAGTGGGCCTATAATCTTCTTCACACACCACATGGCACTTTAAGAGATTTGTTGAAGAAGGAAACTTTTTAACAGTGTACAAGTGATTCTACTTGTAATACTAATCTCCGGTGTGTTTATCACAATTAAAATGTACAATAGACTTCTTACAGTCCTGGTCTCCTGCCTAACTTAAGTTATTTAAACAAAAATCCCTTTATTATTGATTACATCCTGTGGTTTTAAATTTTCAGCAGGGGGGTTGTTTAGAAATATTCATTGTTATGCATGTGACCCAAGATATAGCTGGTGCATTGAGGGTGGCATTTGTCTCTGGGTGTCAGAGATAGGCATGATATGTGAGTTCACACAATAAAATCTGTTTTCAAAAAAAAAAAAACCTTTATTAAGTTATGATAGTACTTTATGCAGGAACCTGAAACTGTTCAGGGCTTTTAGTTATACTGTAGTTTTTAAGCGGCCTGAAAAATATTTATCCCTGTCTCTAGATCTTAGCATAAGATATGTAATAATAATGCTTCGTTTGGGTACCCTATCTTTGAATTTCTTTTAAAACAATTGGTCAGATATGAGTAAGGTGGATAGTACATGTGATCTCTACTATGGTGGAATGTAAGACTTAAAGCATGTACTTATGTTTGCCCTGATGTTGCTGTCAAGTACAGGAGCGGCTCGTGCAGGTAAGAGTGGTGAAGAAGGGGGGCGGGTGGGGGGAACTAGACATGACGACGAGGGAAAATTAAATATTCATTTTCCCTCGTCATATCAGTCGAGTCCACCACCCCACGGCCACTCCTCTCTTATATGCACGAGCCACTCCTGGGCAAGTAATATAATAAAAAGTGATGAACTGATTAATTTAGTAATGTCTTCTCCTAATAAGTTTGTATCCATAACCTATTTACATTTTTAAATCTTTTATGTCACTTTTTAAAATTGCTTTTTAAGCTATAATTAATGTTTTCTGTATTTTACTACTTAAAAAGCTAACGTTTTGTTGATTTTATGTTGCTGACATTAGATTATGGTTTATGGGCCTAATTCCGAGTTTGGCGGTCCTCCTGCAGTACCGCCCCAGCTGCGCTTGCAGGAGGACTGCTAAACCCGTGGTGCGCCCGTCCGCCGGATTCTGAGTTGAATCCAGAGCGGGTGGGCGGCAGTCTCACTGCGGCAGCTGTATTAGGCTCATAGGAGAGCCTTGACAGCGGACCGTCGCTGTGACAGCACTTGCAACACGTTCCTGCACAGTGTGGCATGGTGTCTGCCACAACGTGCAGGAAAGGGGGTGCAATTCCGGGAGGGTCACAACATGCCCCCCCCCCCCCCGCATCCACCTACAGGCCCAGAAGCGGCAGGGCCCTCTTAGTTGCATCTCTGCCACCCTTTCTTTTGTGAATCTGTTTTCATTTAGTTTTTACATAGATATTTCCTGACGATTACATATTTGCCTACTGTTGGGAATTTCAGAGTTTTACACTTCGCACCGCATGCAGGTTCTTACATAATGACAATACATGTCACAGATCGGCTTAAGCAACCTAACAGGACAAATGACAATATGTGCATTTACAGCCCATGCCCAATGCTGAGGTAAGGGGTGGGGAGAGGGAATGGAAGAAGGTGGTCATATGGGCATAGTAGTCCATTCATGTATCGCAGTCTTAGGTGTCCGTTGAGGCGTGGATCTTGATGGTTGCTGGCCTGAGCATGCTTGTGCACATGCCGCCCTACAGAGTCCTTGGGTGCACCGGTGCTCATGTAGCGTTGGGTGTCGATTAGAGATTCACAGATAATCAGGTAGTTAATGTGTGCAACATAACATATCAAACATTTATATAACCCGTAATTCCCCATTGCTACGTGGACAATGTTTTGTGTAATCCAGACAATGTACAACTACAAGCTGCCCGCATTTCTGCTACCCTTTTGAGTGGTGGAAAGCAACTCAGAATATGTGATGTACCACCAGCATATTCCTGCCCCTTTCCGCTGCAACACCGCCGTGGGATTGTGGATCCCAGCAGAGGCAGTGGTCCTATGGCAGTGGACCGCCACACTCGAAATACTGTGGACGGACCCGCCGTGGTGGCAGTGGTCAGTCTGCCGCTGTGAGTACGGCGGTTCTGAGGACTGCCATACTTGTAATTTGGCCCTAAATCAATAAAAATTTAATTGAATTGTGAAAGGAAACACTAGACAAGATACAGAGAGAGAGAGCGCAAGCGCAAAGGGCTGGACAAGAACCAAGTACTTTTCTGATTTAAGAGAAGAAAGAGGAAAAGTAAAACATAATGCAACCTCGAGGAGCAACTTTATAAGATAAAGTAAAGGATTGATGAGACAGGAATTAATAGTTGAAAAACACAATACATTTTTAAATTATTTTTTTTACAGAGTTTTATATAGCGCAAACTTGACCCGGTATTGGGTATCAGAGCTCTTTACGTAGCACCAGTTGCGTTACATGAGGACCCATTAATTTTTGTTAGGCATGGGGAGATTAAGGGATTTGCCCAGAATCACAGGATGTTCATTGTCATTGCAGAGACTCGAACCCGGTTCCCCAGATTCGAGGTTGACCGCCCTAGCCGTTAGGCCAACTCCTCTCCCCTATATAAATAAATATGAATCATAAAAGACAATGGAGAAAAACAGAATAAGTTCCACACTGCAGTCTATTACAACTGTGTATACTTTTTAATATTTTTTTCTTGTTTTTATTCACCTCATTCTATACTTCTTTGAGGGCTGTTGGAGCGGATGAGGAAAACGAGAAGACAATCTAAATTACCTGTCTTCAGCAAATAACTTGTGAAATTAAAAGAAAAAAGAGAAAACTCTTTGACCTTTTGACTTGCCATCATTCAGAGTTAAATAACTAGGAACCCAAAATAAAAATATTAGTTTTTTTCTCTACAACCTTGGACTTTGAGCATAACATTTCACGGACCAGATTACCACCCTTTATAGTATTATGGGATTCCTTTCTCAAATATGAAGATTTAGAAGTACATTTCAAGTTATTTAATATTTCTTTTTTTCCACCATTAGAATCCTGCCTTCCACATGACTGAGGCATCATTGAAGAGAATAGTTGACTTCGATGAACGAATGTCAAGAAAAGTTGTCAAATAATTTTTTTCAGCTATCTCTATCCATTAGCATGTAGGTTTTGTGCAGTTCACAAACGTGCACAAGATTGGCACATGGCCAGTTGCATTTCCAGCAGTTATCTTTTTTAGAAGACCTAGTTTAAATAGTTTGTTTGTTCTCCAAAACAGCTTCATTAAATTCCATTCCCATGTAGTACATTTTAATGACAAGAAATTGTACATCTATTATATTCTTCTCTGGCAAAATAAGCCAAATTATACAATTCTTAAATATCTCTTTGTATAATAATAATTATCATGTACCTTACAACTCTTTTGTTCCAAGAATAGACTTACAAAAGACTGATAGAAGAACATAATCATTCATTCTTAAAACAGTGTACTCCGGATGAACAGATCTGCTTGTTATATACTGTAATACATATGTTGCCTTTCAATAAACTCTTTAAATTTAACATGTCCAAAAATTAGAAAATGGGCATAAATGAGATCCCAAACCCTTTCCATAGAAGCCAGGAATCTATGGCATTGGGATTCAAAGCGTGGACATTCGCTGACCATGACTAATCCACCATGAGTACACCATGGCAGACACTCAAGCAGAGCGCTACGGGAAGAATGCCGCCAGGTTAGCCTTATCTTTCTCCTGTGGCCATCCAAAACCAAAGGACTGGCAGAGCACGGTGCACCCATTGCAAATCAGACTTAGCAAGTTCTACACTAGCAAAGAATGCTAATAAACTGGAAAGGAAGGAAATATTCCCAGAGACCGCCTTCACAGATGAATGTACAACTGCTAAAATGGATCACACTGTAACAATCTGCATTCTATACCTACACACCCGTAGGAGGTTTGAGACATTTATTGTCAATAGTACTCATCTCCGCTCCCATCCATCTGTGTCCTGGGCATTATTGGACACCCCTTGCACAGGGCACTGCCAATCAGGATCTCGCCCGCACTAGTGTGACAGGAGTCATGCTTTCAAATCTGTGCCACCCTCTCCCCATCGCCAACAGTCAATTCTGTCCCATTGCTGCACCTCAAAAGCTGTAATAGTATGAGTAGCAGGCTACAGAGGATCGGGATTCCTATAGAAGTCGGATGTATGATGTTACAACGCATACTTTTACAACGCATACCTTTACAACGCATTTTTTACAACGCAACATCAATTACAACGCATTCCATTACAACGCATACCATTACAACAAATTTTTAAAAACTACCTTTACAACACATTCCATTACAACGCATACTACCTTTACAACGCATACCATTACATTGCATGTATGGTAAGTATTGGATAGTGTAGGGGTAAAAATTACTATTCTAACTCCAGGGGGGTGCAACAGTAGGGTAAGTGTTGGATAGTGTAGGGGTAAAAATTACTATTCTAACTCCAGGGGGGTGCAACAGTAGGGTAAGTGTTGGATAGTGTAGGTTTAAAAATTACTATTCTAACTCCAGGGGGTGCAACAGTAGGGTAAGTGTTGGATAGTGTAAGGGCACTATGCATTGTAATGTTATGCGTTGTAATGGTATGCGTTGTAATGACATGCGTTGTAGTGGTATGCATTGTAATGTCATGCGTTGTAATGGTTGCGTTGTAATGGCATGCAATGTAATGGATGTTGCGTTGTAAACGTTTCGTTGTAATGGTAGTGCGTTGTAAAAGTTGCGTTTTAAAGGTTGTTTCCCATAGAAGTCACACCCAGAGATTGATCACATGTTTGGTTTTTCTCCCTATTGATGAGAGGAAGCATCTGCCTTGGTTCTTCTGTTCACTTCCTTTTTTTCTTGCGTTCCTCTTCTAAGACTCAGATCTTCACCTGTGTTCCTGGATCGTCAGTTGAGAATATGTTCAAGCCAGGCATAAAAAACAGCTTCCCATACATTTTCTGTTTGCAGCAAATACTGAAAATTATTCTGCAGCTTAACCTCAAAGACTCCCAGCAGCCATGTTATGATTCGACCTCTCCAGTCGCTATCTTCAAAGGCCTCAGGTTAGATATACTTCTTGTTTGGACTGTGTTTCTCCTCTTGGGCCCTGGTACCGTCCCCTGCACCTAAGTATTGGGATTTCGTGACACCCTCAAAGTTGAACTGTAACAATTGTCTCCTTATACTTCACAATGTTATGCGCAAATCCTGTCTGAACCTTTGTTTCGGCTTGGAGTCTCAAGGTGTGAAGAATTCCCAACTGCTGTAGGACAACAGAACATGACCAGCCTCATGACGATTCTATGGGCTCTGGCAACATAAAGGCCAAGTGCCTCTGATATGTGGACTGTTTACCACAGTGCATCAACTACTAGACTAAATCTTATGTATGTCTAATTTCCTGAAAATGTTTATCATTCATGCACAATCCATGTAAATGATCAAACTGTGCATTTATGTTGATGTAAGAGCAGAGTAAAGTAGTAGTATTCTGTTTAGTATTTTAGTTTGCAAAACAGAAAAACGGAGAGATCATTCATCTGACAAGAGGAGCTGTGTAAAAACAAAGTGATCAAGCACACTTAAACGCGTTGAGAGGAATGCTAGCAATGCGTCTCATGGTAGCATTCTGAGTCATCGCTCTTTTATCCATTATGCCACCTCAGTTTGAACCCAGCCATATGCAAATCAGTCCTGACCTTGCTCCAATAGGAACTATCCAGCCTGAACTGCCAGGCAAGGTTCTCCCCAATCCAGAACCCAAGCAACCCAAGACTGGTTTCGACCTGATTGGGAATCATATGTCAGGTGTATCTTGGTTCCAGTGGCACTGTAAGCATGGGACAGATATCGGGCATACCCTTGCCACTTAAGGCGTCACATCAAACTCACAAAAGGTGATGGAGGGAAAGCTTGCAATGAGTTTAACCACTGGCAATAGCTCATGGTAGCATTCCAACCCATCGTTCTTTTGCCCACCATGCCACCTCAATTTTTGCCCAGCCATGTGCAAATCAGTCTTTTCCCTGCTCCAGCAAGAACAGTCCACCCCAAACTGGCTGGCCAGGTCCCTGGTATTTCAGGTTTCAGGCCTGGCAGTTTGGGCAGGACTGTTCCTAGTGGAGCCGAAATTTTGAGAGGAAATAAAACCCATTCTGGCTGCCCAAGGACTATTAACCTCCCTTCCCAATGGGTCCGTGAGCCACTGGCAGACACTGGGTATAAAAGCCCCTTTAGTACTCTACACCAGAGGGATTCCTTTGTTTAACTTTTAGCTCAGGAAGATCTTCCCGAGCAGTCTGAGGCTTTTGGTTTCTAATGAAGATTAGCGCTTCTTGGAAAGATATACGGAGAAAGCAAAATGAGCTGATGAGCTTGGTTTACTTTCACTGCATCAGTGCTTGGGTTTAATGTTTCAGCCCCACCAAGCACTGATTGAGGTGGGGGAGGTATTATTGGAAAGGGGAGACACCAGGGAAAGGTATACAAATGTAAATAAATTATAGGGGTGTGGGCTGCCCACCATGGGAATAGCCATGCCCCCACCCCAGGGAGTGGATGGGGGCAATTATTCCCAATCTACCCCTAGGGGCAGAAAGCCCACTAAACACTAGAGTGAGGTATAGAAATAAAATAAAAAGAAATAAAAAGAAAACACTGGGGTGGGTTCTGCTGACCATTGACATGACCATTTCCCCACTGTAAAAAGAAGGGCTCAACAGACTGCCCCACCTGAGTGGCAGATGGGGGCAATTACCTCCAATCTGCACCTCTGGGTGGCAGAAAGCCCACTAGACACTAGGGATAAATATTTGGAAAAAAATATAGGGATGGGGGCTGCCCACCATTGGCATGGCCATACCTCCAACCCAAAAAGGTGCAGTCTTTCCGCCCCAGGGGTTGGATGGGGTAATTAGCCCCCAATCTGGGGGGAAAAGAAAGGCCACTAGACACCAGGGACTTCATTTATCGAGTATTTTCTGGTGCTGGAGGGGCCCCACAGAGGCACAGGCCTCCTAGGTGCAGACTCTAGTACCCAATAGACTTTCTGCCCCACGTGGTGGATATGGATATTCCCTCTCAATCAGCAGCACAGGGCGGGCAAAAAGCACACTAGACACCGGGGACTCTATTTATGCAGTATATCTGGGTAAGCGCCCTCCCCCCCCCCAGGTATGGGCCTGAGCTCTTTCCCCAAGCCCGTGGCCCATTAGACTTTCTTCCACCCTGGAGAATAGATGGGATTATTCCCACTGAATCCGCCCCTCCTGGGGTGCAGAAGTCCCACTAGACACCAGGCACCACGTTTATGCAGTATTTTTTGGGAGGGAGCTGCCTTCATTGGCATGGGCCTGTGCTTCTCCCGGAACCCAGTAGACTATCTTTCTGCCTCCCTGGGGGGTTGATAGGGGCATTCACCCTCAATATACTTCTCTCGTGAGGGGCAGACAGCCTACTATCCACCAGTATTTTTTGGTGGGTGGGATCAGCCCACCTAGGCATAGACCCGTCCTCCCCCCATTCCAGGGCGAACTAGACTTTCTGCTCCCACTGGGGTGTGGATAAGGGTATTCAACCTCAATCCGCCACCTCGGGTGGCAGAAAGTCCACCAAACATTGTGAATGTTAAAATGATGTCAAAACAAACAAAAGGATAGTGCAGCCCGCCCTGGCATTGAACCATAATGTGCCCTTGTAGGGGGAATAGTGTATTTCACTCTCCTCAGGGGGCAAAAAGGAGGCTTGCCCCAATTGGTGAGGTTGCCATAAATTTCCCCCTGGGGACAGGAAAGCACACCAGACACCAGGGATTTTGCAATTGGGGCAAAAAAAACAGGGGTGCGAGCGTTCTCTGGCATTGGCAATTTCCCTACCTTAACCCCTTCTCTGCGGGGGTAATTCCCCCGCGGTGCTGCTGTGCTGGGGGGCGTGGGAGCACACAGTGCCCCGGTGCTGATGACGAGCTCAGCTCGTCATCAGCCACAGTGCTCCTGTGCTGATGACGAGCTGAGCTTGTCACGGCCACGCCTGTTCCTTAGAACGCTCAGCACAGCAGGGGAATTATCCCCGCGTGTGAGCGTTCTAACGGCCATGACGAGCTCAGCTCGTCATCAGCACACGAGCACCGTAGCTGATGACGAGCTGAGCTCATCATCAGCATGGGAGGGGTTAAAAGATACAACCCAGTCATTCTGTCCCATGAGAGGCAGACAGGGGGTTTGCCCCCTAATTTCCCCCTAGAGCTTAGGGACCGGAAAGTCCTCTAGACATCCGGGATTTTGAAATGGCGCCAAAACAAACAAAAGGATGGGGCGGCTTACCCTGGCATTGAGCCATACTCCCATCCCAGTAAGGCAATAGTGTCTTTCTTCTCCCGTGGGGGCAGATACAAGGCTTGTCTCAATTGGGATGATTGGTCCACACCTGCCCTCAGGGGCAAAAAGCTCGCTAGACACCAATGAATTTGCATTTGGGGCAAAAGAAAGGGGTGTGGGCGTCACATTCTCACATTAGGCAATACTCCCACCCAAAAAAGGACAAACTAGTATTTTGGCCTCCTCTGAGGTCAGAGAGGGAGTTTTCACCCAATATGAACCATGGGGCAGAAACAGGGCTGCACTGGCCATAGAGGGCACCTGGCATTTTCCTGGTAGGCCGGAAGGGTAGGGACCGGTTTTGTTACTGGGGGCTGGTTTTGCAAAATCGGCCCCCTGCATCAAAAGCAGCAGCAGTGCTGCTCAGTTCCATGCCCTTACCTCTGTCCTCCCATTGCCCCCCCACCACCACCACCCCGGGACCGGTCGAGAGGATGTGCAATGGCTGGTTTCTGTTCCCAGTCTGGCCCTGGACAGAAAGCCCACAGGATGGCAGAACAATTTTTAAAAATAAAATAGTGAGGTGGGTCTGGTCCATCCTAACATCAGGCCCACCCTCACCCCTAAATTTGATTATTTTGGGTGTTGTTTTTACATGTGGGCCAGAAGAGTGGGAATAAATCCCAATATGGTCCCACTTGCCATAGTGAATGGTGGTACGTTTTGGCTTGGGTAGGTCACCACCTGGAGAAAACCTAGACTTTTCAGAAAACTAGACATTGAGGGGAGTCCAAGGTGGCATGCCTTGCGTGGATCTCATGATGTTTTCTTACCCACAATGTTCTGCATACCTCAAACTCTGCCTAAATTCACGGATTTTCCTTGCAGTTCTGTGAGATAAACTTTCAGAATACACAGGCATCCATAAAATTCCTATTGCCCAGCATTACCTCACTTGTTCGGGTAAAACCCTACCCTTCTTGTATGGGGGGCATTGCATCCACAAAAAGAAAAATCCCAAAATGTAATGTGGAGACATCAACAAGCTTGGATTTTAGGATTAATGGTGAACGTTTTGTGAGAAAAATACATATTGAGGGCACATTTACTGAGAAAATTTACTTTTGCTGAATGACCATCTTTTGCTAGGTGGCTCCAACATCAAGCCTTTTCCTCTACTTGGCACCAACCGATTCGGATTGATCACCTTACACTACTGAGAAATGGTGTTTCCTTTGTAGCTAGTTTGCAGGTCCCTAAATATGAACGTTATATTATATCTTATTAGGAGATTCATCTGTTAAGCATGTCCTAGAATTACAGACCTATATGCTGAGTTTAATTGCCATGTCTTGGACAACAAGTTCACATGGTTCAAACACAACTCAATCATTGCTTTTGACTATGTGATTCCTCCTCAATACAAGATCATACAAACAAGCCGAATCCATGAGAAGGAGTGAGTTGACAGTGTTTAGGATCTGTTCCAGAAATATACATAAGTTGAGGCCTGGTCTTCTCATCGCATACTGCACTAATAAACCAAATAACTTGTTTACTTTAACTGCCAAATCAAATCAATTAATCTTTATTCAGCCAATTTATGACCATAAAAGACACAAAGCAATCTGACATTAGTCAACATTTGTATGAAGTGCAAAGGGCCAAATAAAATAGGTAAAACGTATTAAAACCAATGATAAAAAGCATTAAAGACAGAATTTAAAAAGCATCAAACAGATAAATATTGTTTAAACAGAGTGGTCCCTCCATGGTTTTCCTAGTTCTAACTGCAGCTTTCAAAATGTTATGTTATATAATTTCTATAGCACTCAAATACCCAGAGGCGTCTTGGCGCTGGGTTAAAGATTACTAGTGTAGCGTGTGGACCCACAGCAAAAGATGCTACGGAGGCTTATATAGCTAGATCTTTAGCAACTTCCTGAAGACTAATACATTGAGGGCCTCCTTGATGTATAGTAAGAAGGTGTTCCAAGCTTTTGCTTACAGTACAACGCTCTTTCCTCCCCAGGTTGTCCGCTTGAACCTGGAAGGCACCGCAAGTTTAGCTGAGGCTGAGCGTAGGATCCTGCCTGGGGTATACTGTATAATACTCTGTTGAAAAAAGAGTTGGCCCTGTACATGCCGTGCTTTATAGGCAATGCAGAGTACTTTGAATGCTATTTGTTGTCTAACAGGGAGCCAGTGCTATTGTGTTATAGTATTGGAGCATAACCTGAAGGAAATAAGCCAGAGCATGGGAGGGGCTGATCTTAGACCGCACACTTTTGGGCCTGGAGGGGGAGGACACCCCGGCGCATAGCCCTGCCCCGGCGGACCACTTGCCCAGAGAGGTGGCGACCTAGGCTCCCTCCCTTGTCCCCCACTTCCTGAGTGAGGACCACGAATCATTTGTTGGTTACTCCTGATGGCCTACTTCGAGACTGCATTGGTCGGGATGACTGTGATCTCGCATTGGTGGTGAGCTGGCACGCCTGGGGGGGTGGGGGGTGGAGTTGGGGGAAGGGGGGATAGTTCTGGAGGGGGGGAAGGAGTGGGGGGGACAGGGTGGGTTGGGGGAGTGGGGAGTTCTTGCTCAGACGTGTAGAAGAAGAGACTATCCTGATTTCACTGGACAACGCGATTCGGTGGGGGAGCAAAAGGATTGAAAAGCAGCACTGTCTTGCCCCAGAAAGCTGGTAAAAACTGTTCCGTGTTATTCCACCCTACACACGTATTTATCTACTATTGTGCTGCTCGACCTCCGGGGTGTGAGCTAAAGAGCTGTGTAGCACGACTGTTGCAAATTTATAAGGGGAATGTTCGCCAGTAGCAATGATTCATACGATGTGATTGTACCATTAATCTTGCTGCAATAAAAAGATATTTACAAAAAAAATAACCTGAAGGAAATAACAGATGTATTCAATAGTTACATATGGAACAAAGCCTCTCTACCTTTGCGATGATCCAATCATTTTAAAAGAGGTTTGAGCAAAAGTCTAGGATGGTATCTACAAAAGTTGCAGAAAAGCATGTAGTGTAATAATGAATGTTCATATCAGTTTGATTACCTGTGGTCATGAGCTGCCAAACTGTACCAGCCTTAAAACGGAAAATGAGAGACCTCTCCCACGGAGTGAGGCTAACTATCATATAAGAAAACGGGCTCTGCACTAGCGAAGTGTCTGTAAAAAACCAACACCATGTCATGTATCCAACCCCGGGTTATAATCATTTATTTCTGGATGAAATACCCAAACTGGATTTACATGTCCAAACCGCCATCCAGAAAAACATGAACCTGTGATTAGAGAGTCCAGTCACAAAACCATTCTCAGAGCAAATCAATAATAAAGTTTTGCTGGTACATGTCAACTCAAGGTTGTTAACCTAAGAAATCATGCCAGGTCCTAGGGTCTATGCCTAGAAGCAGTGATGTGAGAATAAGGGGCTACTATTTTGAGATGCAGCACCTCCTACTGATACAGTTATCTACTTTGCAGTCTTTACCTCAAGCTTTTTCAGTTCTATAGCGTTAGCATACTTTTTTCTTACATCAGCCTCTTTCTGTCATAGTGCATGCTCTTTTACTTGCCTCTCATCTGAACATCATATTCCCTCTAGCCTGGGTTTCTCCCTCTGAAACACACATTTCTAGTCCAGGCTTCACAGCACTAGCACAGTACCTATTGGGGGCACTGGCCTAACAATGGGATTTGGATTGTGGCTAGTGGGGTTGTGAGAAAGTAATCCTTGTTGCCCTGATCATCCCCATTGTGAGACGGATACTGGTGGTTACTAACTCTGATTGTGCCCTGGATCCTGCAAACCAGGCCCGTGGGCAGTGCTCTGCTTAAAAGGTATATGGCAGGGGTCTCCAACTAGTAGCTCGGGAGCTACTGGTATCTCACTAGCACCCTCAAAGTAGCTCTCAGAGGTGAAGCCATACCAAGCCAATCTCAGAGATTCTGAGTATATTAAAGAAGGCAGCACTGCTCATTTCACTACCCTTAAGAGTGACAGACAGCCAAACCAATGGCAGGGCCTGTTGATAACACTCAAACACACACTGTGGTGGCCTATCAATCAATCAATCAGCGATGTATAGAGTACACTACTCACATGTGAGGGTTTCCAGGCGCTGGGGGAGTGTGTGGGGGGGATTTGTGCAGCTTTGGTCATTCGAAAAGCCAGGTCTTATGACTCTTCCTGAATGCTTTCAGTGTGGGGCTTCATCTGATGCTGAGGGAGAGTTCATTCTAGGTCTTGGCCATGATGTAGGAGAAGGGTGTGCCTCCTGTCTGGTTCTGGGGTTGCAGAGGATTTCGGCCAAGGCCTGGTCAGCGGAGTGGAGGTTTCTTTTGGGGGTGTAGAAGGAGATTAAGGTGTTGGAGTCTGGTGTTGTGGAGGGCTTTATCGGTGTGTGTGAGCAGCTTGAAGGTCACTCTTTTTTCGACGGAGAGCAAGTGGAGTGCTCGTTTATACTGGGTAATGTGGTCTTGTCGTGGGATGTTGAGGATTATTCTGGCTGCGGCGTTCTGGACAGTCTGAACTTTGTGGAGTAGAGATTCGTTGATTCTGGTATAGAGGGTGTTCCCGTAGTCCAGCCTGCTGGTGATGAGTGCATGGGTGATGGTCTTCCTTGATTTGGGGGGTGGGTGCATTTGGAGGTCTTGCTGAGTATGTTGAGAGTGTTTAAGCATGTGAAGGCTGCAGCGTTGGCCTATGGGTCTGCCACATGAAACATGTTTATCCACTTTAAATCTGAGTTGGGGAGACTTACTGCTGTGGTAATACTGTTGAGGCACACTGCATGTGATGATTTGAATTTTACTTGCTAACAAGCATTTAATATTGATAAACGTTTTCCTAGCATTCTGCTGATAACTTCACCTGGAATTTTTTGGTGGTTACTACTGATAATTGTGCTTAGGGTGGTCATAGTGTAATGTTAATATATATCATTTTATTTATTTATTTGATTTTATTTTAGAGGTTTTATATAGCGCTGGCTGGACCCGGGGGCATCAGAGCGCTTTATATATTGTGAGCCAGAAGGTAAAAACACCGGGACCCAAAAACATAGCAGTATTATATATACACAACATATACGTCAACATATGGGGGACTTCAGGAGGATAAATATGGGAAGACAAAAAACACCATACTGTGGAGTATGTGGTAATAATAATTACATAGGCACAAAAAATTAAGAAGAGCGCTGGGAAGATAGGGGAGTAAGGAAAGGGAGGATAGTGGTCAGTTAGGTTGATAAGGAAAGGGAGGGTAGGTCAAAACATTGGATGGGGTTGGAGAGGGATGATGAGGGCTGAGGGTTGACGACGGAAGGGGGGTGTGAGGGAATGCGAGGGTGGTAGACAGGGAGGGGGGAGGTGATGAGAAGAAGGGCAGGTAAGGCAGGTTTGCGGGGGGGCGGACGCATCTACGGTCGGACAGAGGTGGCCAGTATAGGGGAGCAGATAGGGATTAGGGTCCCCAGTATTTATTGAGAAGATGTAGTTTGAGTTCTTTTTTGAAGATGAAATAGGAAGGATTGCATCGAAGTTTAGTAGGCAGGAAATTCCAAATGCAGGGAGCATTGCCGGAAAAGGATCGAGACTGAGTGGATTTCTTTTTCATAAGGGGGGGGATAAGAAGGAAGGAGTTAGTGCTTCTCAAGGATCGAGAGCAGCCGGCTTTACTAAGTTTGTTAGTGAGGTAGGATGGTGTGTTCTGATGGAGAGTTTTGTGTGTAATGCAGGCCGTTTTGTAAGTGGACCTACCTTCAATGGGGAGCCATTTAAGGGTTTTGAGGGCAGGGGAAATGTGGTTGAATCGTTTGCAGTCTGTGATAAGCCTCGCAGCAAGGTGGAGAACAGATTTTAGAGGTGCTAGATGGATCTTGGGAATTCTAGTAAGAATGGCATTGCCGTAGTCAATTTGTGAGAGTACAAGGGATTGGACTGCTAGTTTGAAATCATCGATAGGGATGAAGGGCTTGATTTTCTTCAGGTGGCGGAGAGTGAAGAGGGCCCCTTTGGCAGAATTGTTGATGTGGACCTTGAGGGTGAGGAGGTTGTCAAGGGAGATCCCTAGTGATTTGACTGAGTCGGAAAGGGATAAGGAGCAGTTGAGGGCATTAAGGTCTTTGATCCAGTTCTGAATGGGGAGCTGATTGTTTTTTTGGGAAAAAAGAATTATTTCAGTTTTTTGGGGGTTGAGTTTGAGGTGGTTCATGTGGAACCAGGCTTGAATCTTGATGAGAGCGTTCTTGAGGTGAAGGATGTCAGCATAAGTTTTAATCTTATAGTAGAGTTGGGTGTCGTCGGCATAGAGATGGTAGTTGATCCTGGCTTGTTTGAGAATGAGTGTTAGGGGTTCCATGAAGAGGTTAAAGAGAGAGGGAGAGAGAATAGAACCTTGCGGAATTCCTAAGGAGATGGGGGTAGGCTTAGATAGGCAGTTCTGGACTTTGATTTGTTGAGTGCGGTGTTGAAGGTAAGAGACACACCATTTGTGTGTCATACCATTTAGGCCAAATCTATCTCTAAGAATATTAAGTAGAGCAGAGTGATTAACAGTATCAAACGCTGCGGAGAGATCTAGGAGGATCAGAAGTCTAGATTCGTTATCGTCGAGTGAGTGGTGGATGTCGTCTACAATGTTGAGCATGGCGGTTTCCGTACTGCATCCTCTCCTAAAGCCAGATTGGAAGGGGTCAAGTAAGTTAAAGTGGTCAATGTGTCTGTCTAGTTGGAGAAGGACGCATTTTTCAAGGGCTTTAGAGAGAAGGGGAAGGTTGGAGATGGGACGGAGATTGTTGAGATCATTTGGGTCCGCCAGTGGATTTTTGATAATGGGAGAAATTTGTCCAAGTTGCAGGGAAGAGGGGACACAACCGGTGGCAAGGGAGGTGTTGATAATAGCAGTCCAGGGAGGGGTGAAGATATGTTTGAGGTTTTGGACAAGATTGGAGGGGAGTGGGTCTTTGGTGTGGGAGGAAGGCTTAAGTTCGGTAATGATTTTGAAGAATTCTCTTTCTGTGACAGGCTGGAAATTAAGCCATTCAGCATTATTTTTAAGGAGCGTGTTAGGTAGCTTAGGGTCAAGGAGAATGTGGGGCAGGGAAGGGAGAGGGAGATCAGAGTTACAATGGGTCGTAGCGGGAGTAAGGGGAGTTATGATGGAGGGGGGTAATAAGAGAGATGTCAGGAGTGGTAGTAGGGATCACAGTGGGGAGGAAGGATTGCTCAATCTTTTTAATTTTGTCAGAGAAAAAGAGTGCTATTTCCTCACATCTAGTCGTCGAGGCTGGTGGAGCATGGGGAACAGAAGCAGTTTGATTGCGTACGATGTTGAAAAGTTCTCTAGGCCTGTTCTTAGCTCGGTCTAGTTGAGTTCTGAAGAAGGAAGGTTTTTGTCTCAAGATGTGGTTTTTGTATGACGACCTAGCAAGTCTGAGGCGGGCAAGGTTGGAAGGGGAGGGGTGCTGTCGCCAAGATCTCTCCGTCTGTCTGAGTGTGCGTCTTTCCTTATTTAGCTCTGTGTTAAACCAAGATTTTGAGGGGATATTTCTCTGGTTTTTGAGTTTGAGTGGGGCTAGTATGTCAAGGGTGTCACTGACAGCTTTGTTATAGTGTTCAGTTAGCTCGTTCGCATTGAGGGAGGGGGGATGGCGAGAAGTTGGGCATGGAGGCTAGATTCAAGAACGCCGGGAGGAATGTGGCTAAGATTTCTGGTCAGTTTCATGGGTTTAATAGTTTTGGTGGGTGGGGGAAAGGTATGGGTAGTCATGGAGAACAGGATGAGGTGCTGGTCGGACCAGTCTATGGGAATGATGTTAGATAGGAGGGCTAGATCCTTGCTGGTAATGATAGCGTCAAGGATGGCTCCTTCGGCATGGGTTGGTGCTTGACAGATTTGATTGAGTTCATTTATTTCGAGACGGTAGAGAGGAGGGAGATTGAGGGATCTTTGGTATCGTTCCAGTGGAGGTTAAGATCTCCCAGGAAGATGTTTCTAGAAGTGGAGATTGAGGATTGGGTAAGCAGGTTAGATAGCTCGTCAATGAATGGGTGGGGATTTCCGGAGGGATTATATATATTGTGAAGGCGGATCGGGTTGGAGCCCTGTATTTTGAGTTCAGCTACAAGGTGTTCAAAGGAGGAGACTTCGGCGTTATTGATAAGGGAGAGCTGTAGTTCGTCTTTAAAGATGATAGCTACCCCCGCCTATCCTGATGGGTCTATCTTTCCTAAGGATGGAGTAACCCGGGGGTACGAGGAGATCAAGAATGCTTGCAGAGTGGGTATTAAGCCAGGTTTCAGTAAGAAACGCGATGTTGATGGATTCACTAAGGATTGTTTCAGAGATTTCTGTGGCATGTTGGGTCGCGGAGCGACAGTTAACTAGCATGCAGGCGAGGGGTTTAGTTGTCGGTTTGGGAGAGGGGAGGGTGTGGATGGTGGTAAGATGAGGAGGGGGTCTGGGTGAGACCGGTGAGCGGGGAGTACGACTCGTCCCCAGTATAATGGGGATGTTTGCAAAGGGGGGAGGCGTATACACGGTGTATGCGCAGGGAGGATAGGAGTTAAGAAGGTCAGAGACCTCCCCAGGGGAGAGGGTGCAAGAGGAGCGGAGTGGTCTCCGCGTTCGGCACAGCAGGGGGGTTGTTTTCCACGGTTTGGCGGTGGGAGGGTTTAAAAGATCCGTGCTGGTAGCGTTTCTTCGGGCAGTGAGGTCGTTGGATTTGAGGTTGTAGAAATCGTTCCTGAGTTGAGAGAGATCTCGTAAGAGTGGCAAGGTAATGTTCGATGTTGCGAAGGGAGTGTGAGACAGTAGTGTGGGGGGAAGTAGGGTGTGGGGGGGAGGAGGACAAAGGGGGTTCAGAGTTGGCAGTAGATGGTCTTTTCTGGTGGGGCAGTGAGCAGGTACACGTGGGAGGCCTATTTTGAGGAGGAGATGAGCGGAGACCGGCAGGAGAGCAGGGAGGGCTGTAATTGTAGGAGAGGAGGAGTGGCATGGCGGGGTAGGGTGGAGAAGTGAACTCGGGGGATAAGGAGTTAAGAGATAAAGGGGTGGAGCAGTTGCGGTGTGGTGTAGGGGTGATGGGGGGATAATGGGAGCGGAGATGTTCTGAGGAGGAGTGAATGAGTCGGGAGAAGGGGGGTGCGGATAAGTGTGATTGTGAAGGTGTAAGGATGAGTTGGGAGAGGAGGATTGGGGAGGGGGAGGAGGATGTAGGGAGGGGGGATCTGGGTGGGGAGAGGTATGATTCGGAGGGTGTGAGTGTAAGTTGGGAGGGGAGGAGTGGGGAGGGGGTAGCAGCGGAAGGTGAGGGGAATCGAGGTGGGGAGTAGTGCGGTTAGGTAGTTGTGAGGATGAGTTGGGAGAGGATGGGTGATGAGGGGTTGTGGGAGGTATGGAGGGGTAGACTGTGTGGAGAGGATGTGAGTCTGGGGGTTTGGGGGAAAGAGGGCTGGGTGGGGGGACTGAGCGAAATGGGAGGGGGAACTGGTGGACGGATTGCTTGCGAAGGGGATTGTGAGTGGGGGAGTGTGGTGCAGATCAATGGGAGCGGGGAAGTGGGGAAGCGACAATGTATGCAGTGTGTCAGAGGACGTAGAAAGATCAGGCAAGGGGGAGGTGGGTTGGGGGTGTGGGGCCTGTGGGGAGAGAGGAAGTTGAGTGTCTGGGAGGATATTTACAGTGTTGGAAATATGGAAGGCCAAGGACCGGAATGGAGTTCGAAGGTATTGAGATGTGAAACGGCCGCTTGAATGAGGATGTTCCCCGTTTTAAAAATGGAGATGTTGATTTCCCCATAAAAGGTTAGTGAGGGAGTGGTGGAAAGTTTGTGGCCATGGGGTATTATGGAAGTTTTAGTGATTGGGAGGTGTTTTTCATCAGCATTTGACAGTGATAAAATATGCTAGTAGCTCAGCAGGACTTTCCTTGAGCAGAATTAGCTCTCACTACAGAAAAGGTTGGAGACCCCTGGTATATGGTAATTATGTTTAAGGTGATATGACAACTTACCTGTAAGCCGGTAGTATATAGTAGGGCATGTAGGTTTAGAGGCCCAGCAGATTTAATACACTTAAGTGTGCACTGCTGTTTTGCCTGCTGTCATTTTAAAATCCAGCCCTGCTTTGCGGGGTGCTTTTAAAAAAGAACGATGTCCAAATTTGACTTTGGAAGAAACCTTGAACTACCTTATTTTTACATATGTCACCCCTAAGGTCTACCCTAGGTGCCCCAAGGGTTGGGTGCTATGTTAAAATGAGCATAGTAATTATAAAATACGTTTTATATACCCTGGTGAGGAGAAAACTGTCAATTTCGTTTTTCTCCATTGTAGAGCAATAGGATAATATGGGCTTTATTAAACTGTAAGAAAGTGTAGCTATCGACAGGTGTGAGATAAAATAATAATTCAAAGTGCCTGATAATAGCTAGAATACATTTAACAACTTGCCACCGTTAGATTTATTATAATTATGACAGAAAATAAGTTATAGAACTTGTTTTTCTGATGTTCCTGAATCCAGCTCCAGAGCGATACAAAAGGGGATGATGGACGAAGCGTTTGAGCAAATCAAACACTCACCCCAAGTCAACTGATCTGGGTTTAATCCATCACCATTCTTTAGCCCACTCACTCACCCCAGTTCAGACATGGCCATATGCAAATCAGTCTGACCCTGTGCCTCATGGGAACAGTCCAGCCCGAACTGCCAAGCCATGTCTTCCCTGGACCGGAAACAAGCATCCTGGGACCGGTTTCGGATTCATAATCCTCATCAGCCAGGCTATCTTGATTCCAGTGGCCAAGGGAGCAAGGGACTCACGTCTGAGCGTACCCTGCCAACTTAGGGTGAACAAAGCGGTACAAAAGGGGATGATGGACGAAGCGTTTGAGCAAATCAAACACTCACCCCCAGTCAACTGATGTGGGTTTAATCCATCACCATTCTTTAGCCCACTCAGCCACCCCAGTTCAGACATGGCCATATGCAAATCAGTCTGACCCTGTGCCTCATGGGAACAGTCCAGTCCGAACTGCCAAGCCATGTCTTCCCTGGACCGGAAACAAGCATCCTGGGACCGGTTTCGGATTCATAATCCTCATCAGCCAGACAATCTTGATTCCAGTGGCCAAGTGAGCAAGGGACTCACGTCTGAGCATACCCTGCCAACTTAGGGCGAACAAAGCGATACAAAAGGGGATGATGGACGAAGCGTTTAAGCAAATCAAACACTCTCCCCCAGTCAACTGATCTGGGTTTAATCCATCACCATTCTTTAGCCCACTCAGCCACCCCAGTTCAGACATGGCCATATGCAAATCAGTCCTACCCTGTGCCTCATAGGAACAGTCCAGCCCGAACTGCCAAGCCATGTCTTCCCTGGACCAGAAACAAGCATCCTGGGACCGGTTTCGGATTCATAATCCTCACATGGCCTTCATATGGCCGCCATAAGTGTGGCAGGGTATGCTCAGACGTGAGTCCCTTGCTCACTTTGCCACTGGATTCAAGCAAGCCGGGCTGAAGACGGCTGGAATGCCAGAAACCGGTCCTCGGAAGCTTGTTTCCGGTTTAGGGAAGACATGGCTTGGCAGTTCGGGCTGGACTGTTCCCATGAGGCACAGGGTCAGACTGATTTGCATATAGCCATGTCTGAACTGGGGTGGCAGAGTGGGCTAAAGAACGGTGATGGATTAAACCCAGATCTTTTGACTGGGTGTGAGTGTTTGATTGATTCAGATGCTCCGTCCATCACCACCCCCTTTTGTACTGCTTTTGGCCGCCATAAGTGTGGCAGGGTATGCTCAGACGTGAGTCCCTAGCTCACTTTGCCACTGGATTCAAGCAAGCCGGGCTGAAGACGGCTGGAATGCCAGAAACCGGTCCTCGGAAGCTTGTTTCCGGTCCAGGGAATACATGGCTTGGCAGTTCGGGCTGGACTGTTCCCATGAGGCACAGGGTCAGACTGATTTGCATATAGCCATGTCTGAACTGGGGTGGCAGAGTGGGCTAAAGAACGGTGATGGATTAAACCCAGATCTTTTGACTGGGTGTGAGTGTTTGATTGATTCAGATGCTCCGTCCATCACCACCCCCTTTTGTACTACTTTTGGCCGCCATAAGTGTGGCAGGGTATGCTCAGATGTGAGTCCCTAGCTCACTTTGCCACTGGATTCAAGCAAGCCGGGCTGAAGACGGCTGGAATGCCAGAAACCGGTCCTCGGAAGCTTGTTTCCGGTCCAGGGAAGACATGGCTTGGCAGTTCGGGCTGGACTGTTCCCATGAGGCACAGGGTCAGACTGATTTGCATATAGCCATGTCCGAACTGGGGCGGCAGAGTGGGCTAAAGAATGGTGATGAATTAAACCCAGATCTTTTGACTGGGTGTGAGTGTTTGATTGATTCAGATGCTTCGTCCATCACCACCCCCTTTTGTACTGCTTTTGGCCGCCATAAGTGTGGCAGGGTATGCTCAGACGTGAGTCCCTTGCTCACTTTGCCACTGGATTCAAGCAAGCCGGGCTGAAGACGGCTGGAATGCCAGAAACCGGTCCTCGGAAGCTTGTTTCCGGTCCAGGGAAGACATGGCTTGGCAGTTCGGGTGGACTGTTCCCATGAGGCATAGGGTCAGACTTATTTGCATGTAGCCACGTCTGAACTGGGGTGGCAGAGTGGGCTAAAGAACGGTGATGGATTAAACCCAGATCTTTTGACTGGGTGTGAGTGTTTGATTGATTCAGATGCTCCGTCCATCACCACCCCATTTTGAACTGCTTTTGGCTGCCATAAGTGTGGCAGGGTATGCTCAGACGTGAGTCCCTTGCTCACTTTGCCACTGGATTCAAGCAAGCCGGGCTGAAGACGGCTGGAATGCCAGAAACCGGTCCTCGGAAGCTTGTTTCCGGTCCAGGGAAGACATGGCTTGGCAGTTCGGGCTGGACTGTTCCCATGAGGCACAGGGTCAGACTGATTTGCATATAGCCATGTCCGAACTGGGGCGGCAGAGTGGGCTAAAGAATGGTGATGAATTAAACCCAGATCTTTTGACTGGGTGTGAGTGTTTGATTGATTCAGATGCTTCGTCCATCACCACCCCCTTTTGTACTGCTTTTGGCCGCCATAAGTGTGGCAGGGTATGCTCAGACGTGATTCCCTTGCTCACTTTGCCACTGGATTCAAGCAAGCCGGGCTGAAGACGGCTGGAATGCCAGAAACCGGTCCTCGGAAGCTTGTTTCCGGTTTAGGGAAGACATGGCTTGGCAGTTCGGGCTGGACTGTTCCCATGAGGCACAGGGTCAGACTGATTTGCATATAGCCATGTCTGAACTGGGGTGGCAGAGTGGGCTAAAGAACGGTGATGGATTAAACCCAGATCTTTTGACTGGGTGTGAGTGTTTGATTGATTCAGATGCTCCGTCCATCACCACCCCCTTCTGTACTGCTTTTGGCCGCCATAAGTGTGGCAGGGTATGCTCAGACGTGAGTCCCTTGCTCACTTTGCCACTGGATTCAAGCAAGCCGGGCTGAAGACGGCTGGAATGCCAGAAACCGGTCCTCGGAAGCTTGTTTCCGGTCCAGGGAAGACATGGCTTGGCAGTTCGGGCTGGACTGTTCCCATGAGGCACAGGGTCAGACTGATTTGCATATAGCCATGTCTGAACTGGGGTGGCAGAGTGGGTTAAAGAACGGTGATGGATTAAACCCAGATCTTTTGACTGTGTGTGAGTGTTTGATTGATTCAGATGCTCCGTCCATCACCACCCCCTTTTGTACTGCTTTTGGCCGCCATAAGTGTGGCAGGGTATGCTCAGACGTGAGTCCCTAGCTCACTTTGCCACTGGATTCAAGCAAGCCGGGCTGAAGACGGCTGGAATGCCAGAAACCGGTCCTCGGAAGCTTGTTTCCGGTCCAGGGAATACATGGCTTGGCAGTTCGGGCTGGACTGTTCCCATGAGGCACAGGGTCAGACTGATTTGCATATAGCCATGTCTGAACTGGGGTGGCAGAGTGGGCTAAAGAACGGTGATGGATTAAACCCAGATCTTTTGACTGGGTGTGAGTGTTTGATTGATTCAGATGCTCGGTCCATCACCACCCCCTTTTGTACTACTTTTGGCCGCCATAAGTGTGGCAGGGTATGCTCAGACGTGAGTCCCTAGCTCACTTTGCCACTGGATTCAAGCAAGCCGGGCTGAAGACGGCTAGAATGCCAGAAACCGGTCCTCGGAAGCTTGTTTCCGGTCCAGGGAAGACATGGCTTGGCAGTTCGGGCTGGACTGTTCCCATGAGGCACAGGGTCAGACTGATTTGCATATAGCCATGTCCGAACTGGGGCGGCAGAGTGGGCTAAAGAATGGTGATGAATTAAACCCAGATCTTTTGACTGGGTGTGAGTGTTTGATTGATTCAGATGCTTCGTCCATCACCACCCCCTTTTGTACTGCTTTTGGCCGCCATAAGTGTGGCAGGGTATGCTCAGACGTGAGTCCCTTGCTCACTTTGCCACTGGATTCAAGCAAGCAGGGCTGAAGACGGCTGGAATGCCAGAAACCGGCCCTCGGAAGCTTGTTTCCGGTCCAGGGAAGACATGGCTTGGCAGTTCGGGTGGACTGTTCCCATGAGGCATAGGGTCAGACTTATTTGCATATAGCCACGTCTGAACTGGGGTGGCAGAGTGGGCTAAAGAACGGTGATGGATTAAACCCAGATCTTTTGACTGGGTGTGAGTGTTTGATTGATTCAGATGCTCCGTCCATCACCACCCCATTTTGAACTGCTTTTGGCCGCCATAAGTGTGGCAGGGTATGCTCAGACGTGAGTCCCTTGCTCACTTTGCCACTGGATTCAAGCAAGCCGGGCTGAAGACGGCTGGAATGCCAGAAACCGGTCCTCGGAAGCTTGTTTCCGGTCCAGGGAAGACATGGCTTGGCAGTTCGGGCTGGACTGTTCCCATGAGGCACAGGGTCAGACTGATTTGTATATAGCCATGTCTTAACTGGGGTGGCAGAGTGGGCTAAAGAACGGTGATGGATTAAACCCAGATCTTTTGACTGGGTGTGAGTGTTTGATTGATTCAGATGCTCCGTCCATCACCACCCCCTTTTGTACTGCTTTTGGCCGCCATAAGTGTGGCAGGGTATGCTCAGACGTGAGTCCCTTGCTCCCTTTGCCACTGGATTCAAGCAAGCCGGGCTGAAGACGGCTGGAATGCCAAAAACCGGTCCTCGGAAGCTTGTTTCCGGTCCAGGGAAGACATGGCTTGGCAGTTCAGGCTGGACTGTTGCCATGAGGCACAGGGTCAGACTGATTTGCATATAGCCATGTCTGAACTGGGGTGGTAGAGTGGGCTAAAGAATGGTAATGGATTAAACCCAGATATTTTGACTGGGTGTGAGTGTTTGATTGATTCAGATGCTCCGTCCATCACCACCCCCTTCTGTACTGCTTTTGGCCGCCATAAGTGTGGCAGGGTATGCTCAGACGTGAGTCCCTTGCTCACTTTGCCACTGGATTCAAGCAAGCCGGGCTGAAGACGGCTGGAATGCCAGAAACCGGTCCTCGGAAGCTTGTTTCCGGTCCAGGGAAGACATGGCTTGGCAGTTCGGGCTGGACTGTTCCCATGAGGCACAGGGTCAGACTGATTTGCATATAGCCATGTCTGAACTGGGGTGGCAGAGTGGGCTAAAGAACGGTGATGGATTAAACCCAGATCTTTTGACTGTGTGTGAGTGTTTGATTGATTCAGATGCTCCGTCCATCACCACCCCCTTTTGTACTGCTTTTGGCCGCCATAAGTGTGGCAGGGTATGCTCAGACGTGAGTCCCTAGCTCCCTTTGCCACTGGATTCAAGCAAGCTGGGCTGAAGACGGCTGGAATGCCAGAAACCGGTCCTCGGAAGCTTGTTTCCGGTCCAGGGAATACATGGCTTGGCAGTTCGGGCTGGACTGTTCCCATGAGGCACAGGGTCAGACTGATTTGCATATAGCCATGTCTGAACTGGGGTGGCAGAGTGGGCTAAAGAACGGTGATGGATTAAACCCAGATCTTTTGACTGGGTGTGAGTGTTTGATTGATTCAGATGCTCCGTCCATCACCACCCTCTTTTGTACTACTTTTGGCCGCCATAAGTGTGGCAGGGTATGCTCAGACGTGAGTCCCTTGCTCACTTTGCCACTGGATTCAAGCAAGCCAGGCTGAAGACGGCTGGAATGCCAGAAACTGGTCCTCGGAAGCTTGTTTCCGGTCAAGGGAAGACATGGCTTGGCAGTTCAGGCTGGACTGTTCCCATGAGACACAGGGTCAGACTGATTTGCATATAGCCATGTCTGAACTGGGGTGGCAGAGTGGGCTAAAGAACGGTGATGGATTAAACCCAGATCTTTTGACTGGGTGTGAGTGCTTGATTGATTCAGATGCTCCGTCCATCACCATCCCCTTTTGTACTGCTTTTGGCCGCCATAAGTGTGGCAGGGTATGCTCAGACGTGAGTCCCTTGCTCACTTTGCCACTGGATTCAAGCAAGCCGGGCTGAAGACGGCTGGAATGCCAGAAACCGGTCCTCGGAAGCTTGTTTCCGGTCCAGGGAAGACATGGCTTGGCAGTTCGGGCTGGACTGTTCCCATGAGGCACAGGGTCAGACTGATTTGCATATAGCCATGTCTGAACTGGGGTGGCAGAGTGGGCTAAAGAACGGTGATGGATTAAAACCAGATCTTTTGACTGGGTGTGAGTGTTTGATTGATTCAGATGCTCCGTCCATCACCACCCCCTTTTGTACTGATTTTGGCCGCCAAAAGTGTGGCAGGGTATGCTCAGACGTGAGTCCCTTGCTCACTTTGCCACTGGATTCAAGCAAGCCGGGCTGAAGACGGCTGGAATGCCAGAAACCGGTCCTCTGAAGCTTGTTTCCGGTCCAGGGAAGACATGGCTTGGCAGTTCGGGCTGTACTGTTCCCATGAGGCACAGGGTCAGACTGATTTGCATATAGCCATGTCCGAACTGGGGCGGCAGAGTGGGCTAAAGAATGGTGATGAATTAAACCCAGATCTTTTGACTGGGTGTGAGTGTTTGATTGATTCAGATGCTTCGTCCATCACCACCCCCTTTTGTACTGCTTTTGGCCGCCATAAGTGTGGCAGGGTATGCTCAGACGTGGGTCCCTTGCTCACTTTGCCACTGGATTCAAGCAAGCCGGGCTGAAGACGGCTGGAATGCCAGAAACCGGTCCTCGGAAGCTTGTTTACGGTCCAGGGAAGACATGGCTTGGCAGTTCGGGTGGACTGTTCCCATGAGGCATAGGGTCAGACTTATTTGCATATAGCCACGTCTGAACTGGGGTGGCAGAGTGGGCTAAAGAACGGTGATGGATTAAACCCAGATCTTTTGACTGGGTGTGAGTGTTTGATTGATTCAGATGCTCCGTCCATCACCACCCCATTTTGAACTGCTTTTGGCCGCCATAAGTGTGGCAGGGTATGCTCAGACGTGAGTCCCTTGCTCACTTTGCCACTGGATTCAAGCAAGCCGGGCTGAAGACGGCTGGAATGCCAGAAACCGGTCCTCGGAAGCTTGTTTCCGGTCCAGGGAAGACATGGCTTGGCAGTTCGGGCTGGACTGTTCCCATGAGGCACAGGGTCAGACTGATTTGCATATAGCCATGTCTGAACTGGGGTGGCAGAGTGGGCTAAAGAACGGTGATGGATTAAACCCAGATCTTTTGACTGGGTGTGAGTGTTTGATTGATTCAGATGCTCCGTCCATCACCACCCCCTTTTGTACTGCTTTTGGCCGCCATAAGTGTGGCAGGGTATGCTCAGACGTGAGTCCCTTGCTCACTTTGCCACTGGATTCAAGCAAGCCGGGCTGAAGACGGCTGGAATGCCAAAAACCGGTCCTCGGAAGCTTGTTTCCGGTCCAGGGAAGACATGGCTTGGCAGTTCGGGCTGGACTGTTGCCATGAGGCACAGGGTCAGACTGATTTGCATATAGCCATGTCTGAACTGGGGTGGTAGAGTGGGCTAAAGAACGGTGATGGATTAAACCCAGATATTTTGACTGGGTGTGAGTGTTTGATTGATTCAGATGCTCCGTCCATCACCACCCCCTTTTGTACTGCTTTTGGCCGCCATAAGTGTGGCAGGGTATGCTCAGACGTGAGTCCCTTGCTCACTTTGCCACTGGATTCAAGCAAGCCGGGCTGAAGACGGCTGGAATGCCAGAAACCGGTCCTCAGGAGCTTGTTTCCGGTCCAGGGAAGACATGGCTTGGCAGTTCGGGCTGGACTGTTCCCATGAGGCACAGGGTCAGACTGATTTGCATATAGCCATGTCTGAAGTGGGGTGGCAGAGTGGGCTAAAGAACGGTGATGGATTAAACCCAGATCTTTTGACTGGTTGTGAGTGTTTGATTGATTCAGATGCTCCGTCCATCACCACCCCCTTTTGTACTGAATCCAGCTCCAGAGCAGCCTCTCCTGATTGTCCAGTCTTTGCCAGGCTCAGACAAACTGCTCTGAAGAGGTGTGAAGTGGTCTGAAAGGAAACAAAGAGACATCTGGTGGAAGGAGGTCTGCAAGCTGCAGAGCGAAAAGCAGGAAGGGGTCTGGATAGCAAAATTGGCCTTCAAAGAGGGAAAGACACTTAGGACAGGACCCAGGCCCACCCTACTCCCTGCATCCCTAGCTAGATGGCAGCCCCAGTAATTGAATTAGCAGATGGTATGGAAGGGGAATGTTAGGGAAAGTTAGCCACACCTGTAGGTTGGTTTAGACGGATTTTCTCCATTTTGGTTTTTAAGGAACAGTACTTTCTGGGACAAGTATATGCCACACTTCATAGGAAGTGGTCATCATTGAGGGTGTCACCCTGCACCACATTGGTCAGAGAGGCCCAGGAATCTAGATAAATATTGGAGAGCTGCCCAGCAACTCAGATCCCTGCCTGGAAGAAACAAGTAGAAGGACTGCCCTGCTGAACCCTCGGACTGCACCAAAAGGACTGCACCTGTTGCACACAATGGGCTTCAGCAAAAGAAGGACTTTGCCTGACTCTAAAAGTTTGAGGAGTGGACTCCCTGAAAACAACAGGTTAAATGAGCTCCACCTGCATCATCTCCACCAAGAAGAACCCAGCTGGTCCCTTTCAGTGGACTTTGAAGGATTGGGCAGGTGAAATGAGGGTAATATAGAGCCAACTTCCCAGGGAGCAACTCGGAGATTCTGGAACCTTGGATTGGTGGTATCGACCCTTCAAGAACCCAAAAGTACCTTGTGGAAGAAGATCCAGAAGTTTGGAATCCTTTGGAGGATTTTTTCTGAAAAAGCTCCATAAGTTGACTGACCCTTCGTTGAGAGTCAAGCTGCCTACGTTGAACCACACACCGGCCTGAAATTTAAGCAAGCCGGTCTGACGTGGAGCCATGCTCGACGTCAAGAGATATAGCTCCAAAAAAGTGACTAAGTCAGAAGGTAAAGTCATGACCAGGCTCTACTGCTCTTTGTATTCAACCTAACTCCATTGCAGACAGCCTGAAACGTTGACATTGTCCCAGTCAAGAGCGACCAAATGTCTGAAGTTGGCGCTTTTGGCTTTTAGGCAGTAGAAGTATTTTTTCTTTAAAAATTTAGATCTTCGATTCGGTTTTTGTCACTTTGGTGTCATTTTAATCATACAAATATTTTCCATTTTTATAAATTGGTGTTGGAGTATTATTGTGTGTTTTGTCTTACTTATTTAATGTATAGTTGTTTTTAAATGCTTTACATGCCTGTCCCCTAAGTTAAGCCTCTTGCTAGCAGCCAGGCTACCAAGGGCTGAACAAGAATTAATTTATTGGGAACTTGACTGGACCTTATTTGTGATTGTGATGTTATCACTAGTTGTACGTACCTACCTGCACCTACTAATAAACCACCTTCCAACATAGGTTCACAAATGGGGAGCAGGAAAGCTAACAGCATGGATTGTGCACAAAGAGTCAATCCGTGATGGACATACACTCACATCAGTCTCAGACACAACTTCATAGTGAGGTCTTTGCCATCTCAGCAGCTCTACCTTATTCGGTCCTGCATACCTAACATGGCCAACCGTATGTGCTGCTCTTAAATCCTCTAAGGATATAACTTTCAAACTAGTTTCCTAAAGGTGCTGGTTATGTGTTCATTTGCTAGGCACTGAACAGTACATAACTCTGATTTACATGGTGGGGATCACACTCCTGCCCAAAGCTAGGGTTTTGATCTATTAATGCTTGTGACCACCATCTGACTGGTTCTCCTGGAGTCTGTACATCGCTGGGGCAGTCGGGCAATCCTTGTGACACTTATCACGTTTATCCATGGAACATCAAGAGCCAGGTACTACTGAGCTTGCAACAGTAGCATTTATCTGAGCTTGATTTGGAGAACAATTTCAATCAGAGTTGATGGCATGTGGCCCGTGCAGTTCCTCTTTGCAAACCTTTTCCATAGATGGTAAAAAATTGCTGAAGGTCTCTCAATTCCCTTATTTTGGGAATATTTTTTAATCCTTTAACACGTGGAGTTTTAACCTGTCTGTTAGGAGCCAGAAACTCTGGCTGTCTGTGGTTGCATTATTTAATCTATGTTCAGCAATTGGAAGCAAGTTGCTCACACCACTTTTAGAAATATATAAAAGGCAATGTGTGCCGTTAGCACTGTATGCTGGCGGAGTTTGGGGTTACGCTAATATGCACCTCATACAGTTGGAAGAGAATCACTGCCTCAGCCGACTTTAGTGTCTACCTCCATCTTACCCAAGTGTCATTTGTCATGAGGATCTGGATCTCCTGTTCATAGATCATCTTATCAAACTTGCTCCGCTCTTATTTTGGGTTTCAATTTGGTTAAATCCCTATGGGAGTCTTCATCGACTTGTCATCAGCGACTGCCTAAATTGTGAAAGGTTCTTATTATACCTTAGCTCTCATATGTTATTTGCCATTGTGACTTCGGAGAGGCTCAACTTCTTTTTTGTGTTACTGACAGACCAGGAAGTGACCCCTACCTATTGAAGGTGACCAGTTCTTGGGAGAGGGCTCTTTCAACTCGTTTTCAGACATGGGCTATACGCTCTCAGCTATGCTTTCCCTTGGGCTAATATGACTGCTCCGATATCTCTGAATGCCCCTGCGATGGCCATTCAGATCAGACATTCCTGGAATTTGTTTGGTTTTTTTGGGTGAATTTTCCAGTATTTCATCTAAATGTTTTTATCACCTTTATTGAAGTGATGCCATTTTACTCAATGTAGACCTGCATTGTGTTTTTTTACAGATGTTGAATGGGGATGATGTTTGTTTTGCTGTTTGCTCTTTTTTAAATTCTATATGGAAATGTCTCAAGTTGTTGCTTTCTAAATATTTTTACTGTAATTGTTTAAGCCGTTTGTACTTTTATGATTATAATATATAATTGAATAACGTTTTTTTATTCAACTGAACAGTACAATTTATCCACATTATTTTTTATTTTAAGGTGACATTGCTTGGGTTATTATACAAATAATGGCGGAGGTGAGGAGAACCTAGACTACTAAATTATTTTCAAGTTAGTAGCATGATTAGGCCCAGGTGCGGTTCACCCCCTCTACAGCTACATTGACTCAGTCTTTCACAGCTCACGTTTACAATTCTCACCCGGTGAAGCTTGGTTGCTCAATCTATTGTGGATGAAGTGCAATCAGCCAGCTGCCAGGCTTCTTTTCTGTGCATCCTCTCTCTGCTTCTGGGAGTGCACAAACCAGCAGATCAAGCCGGACCTCCTCTGCCGGTTGGTTTTGGGCCTCCTCTTCAGGAAGGTTGCTGCTTCACTTCTTGAAAGGCTGTAGACGATGGTCCCCACAGAAACCTGGATCACGTACAGAACAGTTGGGCTGATGCGGTGCGACTCAGCTTGGTACAATCTCATCCTGGCCATGCACAGGTGGTTCTTCAGGGGCAGTGCTTGCCGATCTCAGATGGGCATGGAGGCCACACACTGGACTCACTTCTCCAGGGCAAGGCGGCTCGGTTAAGGCTACAATAGGATGGGCGCTAAATTTATCGTGCAATGTTTTCTGGTACAGCAGTGAAGGTTATGTGATTTCTTCTGAGTCCAGCGGTCAGGTATACCTTGCTCTTCTCCTGGCTCAACAGCGGTTAAGGCCAGGATGACTTGGATACCAGCTTCAGCAATCTTCATGTTGTGTCATCACAGATCCCGCCAGTGACAACAGTGGAGTGTCTGAAAAATCTCCAACACTCGGGTACACAAATTGCTCTCCACAGTCCTCTTCTGGCAGACCCCACCAGCCCCCAGGTCATGCTGCCTCTTGCTCCTCCTAGATAGTCACTCTTCTTTCAGTGTCGACAGGTTCCTTCCCTCTCTGAGCAGCCAAGCTGACTTCTAGGTGCCTTAAGTCAGGTAAACAGCTCTTAAAGCAAGGGATATACAGAGGTGATGTCCCATCACCGTTGGAAAGCTGGCTGCAGGTCAGAAGCCACCTCTAGTTGTATAGCAGTCTTCTGAGTATTCTGTATAGCATTCCCTCGCATGATCATGCAGCACTTGGAATTGCAACAATTAGAACGATAGATTCTCTCGTTTTTAGACAGTCACAGCAGATAGAAGATGGGAATTCGCTGCCTAAGGGTTCAGAACCAGTTTAGAGTGGTTCTCTTTTCAAATGTCCATTCCAAGCTGCTCTCCAGACATAAACTTTGTAAAGAGTGAGGATTCTCACAGCAGAGTTGCGTTTGGTCTGAAGCACCGACAGCAGAGGTACAACGAGGGATGAGGTTCTCCACCTTGCCATCATAAGCCAACTCAAAAGTGGGATCAGGGATCACCTGATGAGTCACCTTCTCACTGCACAACAAAGTGCCAGTCCTGCCCTTCACTCCTACCATTTACCAAAAGGCAGTGCTTCAGGCAGACTAATCAGCGGCCCATGGCTCAGCAAAAGCATTAGTTGAATTTTGTAAAGGAGTCTTATATCTTCTACTGTCCTTTCAGTGTATAGGTCTCGCTCTAGTACCATGTATATCAGCAATACACTTCCAATGTCTGGAAAAAAACTCACCTCTATCTTATGAAAGGAACCAGGCCATGTTTATTCAAATTTGATCTCAGAGGTCTTGATTAATCTGGTTCGCTCACACACACTATGCATGTACCATGTAGGATGCACACAAACACTGACAATGTGCACTTGAGATATAAGCACTAAGAGTTGAGTAAGAGCATAGAAGTGGAGCTTTAAACAAGTGGGGCAGTAGACTCAGGAAAAGGTCTTTCCTGAACTATGGATACCCAAAACATGGTACACCACCACCCCCACTGTAGGTGCTAAACCCACAACAGGGCGTTTACTTCAGAAACAACAGGATGATGGAAGGACTGCTTCAATTAATCTCAGCACCAGACAATTGCTGAGGGCCGCATTCCGGACCACTGTCTTATTGTCTACTTTGCTGTTCTAGACAGAAACATGCCTTATGCAAAATAGTCTTGGTCCTGCACAAATAGACACTAATGGCGCCTACTGAAAAAACAAGGTGATGGAAGGAATGCTTGAATTATTCTTAGCCATTGGCGATCACTCAGGACTGCGATCCAGACTATCATGTTTCACCCAATGTGCCACTCCAGACAGACCCACCTTATGTAAATCAGTCTAGTTTCTGCTCCAATAAGAACAGTCCAGCCCAAAATGCCAGGCCAGGCACCCTCTAGATTGTAACACAAGCAACCCCAGATGGATTTCGACCTACATGTGTCTCATCAATCAGGTGTAACTTGAGGACCCACGTTTGTGCATACCTGTCACACTTGGCAGTTTGTGAGGATGTGCAATACGACAAATTGATTAATGTAGGCAAGTGTTCACAGTAACTCTGTTTATTACATTATTTATTGTTGTGTCAGCTTCTTAATGTCTGCACAACCAATTTGTTGACACCAGGATTCCTTCTTCTGCAGATGCACCCCCTGCAGCCTTTCCTGGGCAGATAATTATACTTGGCCGCATAAAAAACACACAAATAAAACAACGCCAGGTAAGTGGATGACCAAAATAAATCTTGCTATTCTATAAACTTTTCCCTTTCTTACATAGCTTTAAAGGAAGACTTTACCTTCTTTTCCTACCTGGGCTAAACCTCAAGACTGAAATATAGCAAGGAGTATTTCTTGAAGTAGTCTAAGGGGATGCCATTTGAACATTGCGTTTTGCTGCTGGGCACATTGGTGATCACTTGCTGTATCGCAGTTTCTGTGATGGGTAGATTCAGCTCTCCGCTGTACAAGGCTAGGAGGGACTCAAGAGGGAGGTCCACAATGATTGGACATTCCCACTTGACCCATGTGTCATTCGTCTTGCATAAAGTTCGTCAAGGTGCTTCGTGAAGGTTTGTGCTATTGCGACAGCCCTTGAAACAGGCAGACCTCATGTGTCAAGCACCATGGGGGTATTATTCTTACATCAGTTGTTTTACTTGCCAACCAGAAGTATAGCTTGCTCACCTTGTTGCTCCCTTCATATGTTTTATTTAGTGACAGGAGCCACTTGCATCAGGCAGTACTTGGTATTTTATTTTTTTAGAGTTGGCCTAGGGGCATTGAGTAGTTGTAACATAGTATCTATTAGGCTACTATCCCATTGAATTCCTAGACTCTAATTTGATCTTCTAAATCTACTGCCTCTAATCCCCTATCCTTCTCTGTACTCCTAAAGTACAATAAAGCCCACCCCCTGATTCTAGTTTTAAAGGCCTCCCACAAGACTGGCTGGCTGTGAGGACCCTAAAAATATTGATCTATGTAATCTCGGAGGTCGGCCAGATGGGATCCCTGAAACCACCAAGCGCTGAGACTCCACAACCTATGATAGCGCCCATTATGTTTTTGGAAATATGTCTCTACTCGGGAATGGTGGGAAAGTCCCCTGGGGGGGATTTATACCTGTTGGATAGCACAAGTCTTGCCTGCTGGTATAAATATGTCATCTATTCAGTGTGACAAACGATGAGCTCCCAAATAATAAGTGTATTTTTGAGTACTTCCCTGGCACTTGCACCAAGAATCGACCAGACTCAATGAGGCAGCCCAACCAAACAGATGGGTCCTTCTACAGATGGATGCACCACAGTGGGTATCTACGTCCAGGTCGGTGATGGAGTTGAAGCCATTGCAGACAATTGTTCTGTCCACTGGTGCATGCAGCGAAATACCTGAGAGTATCTTAAAGTTACTCTCCTGCAATGCTGGTGCACAGAGACTTACCATTGTCATGATGACTCACTCGAGCAACTCCTGAAACACAACAACTCTGCCGGGTGTGTCTGACTGCACTTTTACGGAAGTAAGATCAATTTTGTTAAGAACTATGACCACCCCACAGGACCCCCTGAAGAATCCAGTGTGATATATTCTTTTATGATCATTGTGTCCAGGGAAGGTACATTGTGTCCCCAACAGATGAGTCTAATGTAACGTCAGACTGTCAGGTGTGGTTTTTGGCATATAATGGAAGTGTTCCCCACTCAATTTTACCATTCATGCCGTTCTTGTCCAGGAGATGATGATGTATTGGCCATTGGTCATGTTATACATATTTGAAGCTCTGTTATATATATACCAGACATGGGAACCGCTGCATGTTTTAGTGAGCTGCGTATGATACATTTCCTATCAACTGTGATTCGGAAAGTGTGATCCCTGCAGAGTTAGTATCCGAGGCTTCGGGGTCCTATCCTGTATAGAAAAATCTGGGAGGTGGCTGATGTCCTTATATGGGCCCAGTGCCTGTAGAAATCGGAAACTGAACTGAAACAAACACCCAACTGGAATTGAAAATTCCCAACAGTACTCAGTTAACACATTATGCCCAACTATGCCCACCCCTTACTTCTGCCCCTGAAGCATATGTCACCCTGAGTCCAGAAACAGCTAATGAGCAACCACATCCCTAAGAATGAAAAAGAAAAGAAGAAGGGTTGGGGAGTGAACCAACTGACCATGTCCCCCACCTGCCCACCATCTAGTAGAGTTCTAATAGAGTTCCAGACACCCAAGTTCCATTTCAGCACCAGATCTGTGCTGCAGCCTTGTAAGATGCAAGTAGTCCATGGGTGTGTTGATTCTGCAGACTGCAGGACGTTTTTATTTTTGATGTTGAGTAGTACCCATTGTCTTAACCCCTTCGATGCTTATGACGGAACGGTTGAGCTGTGCTGATGACGGAACCGTTCCGTCATGACCACACCCGTTTTTTAGAACCTTCAGCACAGCGCGAAAATTCGCGCCGCGCTGAAGGTGTTAAGGAGCCGAAGAAGCCGCTCTGGCAAATGTCTATGAGATCTGTTGAGGGTTGGCTTCATCCATTGGGTTGAAGGCCACAGTATTATTTAGAAACACAAGATGATGGAGGAGTGCTGAAACTTTTCAAACACTCACCCCCAGTCAAGAGATCTAGGTTAAATCCATAATTCTTTTGCTCCCCATCCTACCACATTTTGGACCCAGCCATATGCAAATCAGTCTTGACCCTACTCCGACATGGAAACTGTCCAGTCGAACTGCGAGGCCAGGTCCTCCCTGGACTGGAAACAAGCATCCTGGGGACATTTTCGGGCTAAGTAATTGCAAAGTCTTACTGAAAAGTAGGAGAACCCGGTGCACTCTTTGACACGAAGTGTGTTTTGTATCTGTACACAAAGTGTTTTTATAGAATAGTCTTAGTTTGAATGGTTTCCAAAAGTTTTATTCAACCATGTGTTATTCTTCCATCATATTAGTAGCATATGGTGAAATTGTGAACGTTAATCCATCAATGGTTATCCATCATACATGAAATTACATCCATGGTGTAATGTGATCCCCGATGCATTTCGCGCTATTAAGCGCTTCTTCAGGGGGTCTGAAAGTTAAATTAAATAAGGCATTTGTAACATACTGTGGTACAGGAGCAAGATTGACATTCAAAGAAAACGATATACTGCAAGTACTTAGCATAATATGTAATACGTGCAAGTTGATATAGACAATGTAAGTGAATGAATAGCTGGAGAAAAAATATTATAGAGGTTTCGCTAATGAGACAAGACCAAAGTCCTAATTATCAGGTTAAAAGAGCCCGCAGATATCCCACGTAGTCACCCCTAGGTGCGGGTGCTTAAAAGTAAAACACAAGTGTTGAGAAACGTGCAACGTAAATAGTGAAAGAACCGGGAAAAACAAGTGCTCGAAACACGGTTGCCATATATTGAAAGGAACCCGAGTGCTCCGATGTACGCTACCCCAAGTTATTAGAAAGGTGATTAGAGGTATATAGTCCCGTGTTGATCAAATCTATGCATATTTGCATTCCTACCCGTAGTAGAAAAGTGTTCAGGTTCCAATCTTAGATGGTGTAACAGAGAAAGTCGGGCTCCGTGTAGTCGCGAACCCGGAAGACGCCGCGCATGCGCGTTGTGAGGTAATAAGTAACACAGAGTAAAAGGAAATAGAAACAAGACTCCCCGGGTGTAAGCAACGATCGTGAGAGCAACTACAAATAAACAAACAGCGATGAGAGTATCATTAGAATACTCAATAATATAAATGCTATTTAATATCTGATGAAAAAGTCCCAAGTAAATAGGTCACGGTACCTAAGTAGAATAAATAATGTGTGTGTATATATGTGTGGATATGTGATGAAGAATATAGAGAAGGGAGTGCCACATGTTTGACTGAAATATAAATAGTAGATGGAAATGAGTGCCCGAGAAGTTATTCTATAAAGTAACCCAAGAAAAAGACAAAATACTAGAATGAGTAGCAAAGGTAAACAAGGTCATCACAGCTGCTGGAGAGATCATAGAATCATATGTGTTAATGGGTACATGTATTTACAAGTGACAACTGAATTCCAGTCTGTCGTTAAGTCCTTTAGGCTGAGTAGCCTGCAACCGGTATATCCAAACCAGTTCACGTTGTAGCAGGATCTTATTGTTGTCTTTGTGAGGCTTTTTCTCCACTGTTTCCAAGATCAAGAATCTAATTTGACTGGGGTTGTGCGACTGTTGAGTATAATGAGCCGCTATGTTGGATTTTAGATTCTTTGTACGAATGCTGCTTCTGTGCTCATTGAGTCTAATTTTAATCTTTCGTTCAGTTTTACCCACATATGGGAGGCTGCAAGGGCATTTGATCATGTAAATCACGTTACTTGAGTCACATGTAGCATTAACTGCAAGATTGATAGGTGTTCCTTAGGTAGGGTGGGTTAGTGTGGATCCGGGTATTATACTGTTGCAATGACTGCAGTTGTAACATGGGATTGTTCCTTTGAACCTAGTATTCATGATCATGGTCGGTTGTTTCAAAAAAGATTGTATAGTCTTGGTCCGTTGGTATGCAAAAATAGGGTGCCTCTCGAAAATGTGGTTAAAGTCGACTTCAGTTTGTAGTAATACCCAGTGTTTGCGAATCACATTTTTGATTTGTCTTGAGTGAGTGGAATATTTAGAAACAAAAACTGGTCTACTTGTTTGTTGTGAATCTTTACATGCAGGTTTCAGAAGTTCTTCACGACTCTTCATTTTAGCTCTATTTTCAGCCATCAGTGTAATAGGTTCTGGGTAACCTCGTTGGTGGAACTTGTTAAGGATGTTGGAACTATTCTCTAGGTACAGGTGTTCCGTTGATGCGATGCGTTTGGCTCTGAGTAACTGTGAGTATGGTAGGTGACGTTTTAGGCTGGGTTGGTGAAAGCTTTTGTAGTGTAAATAGTTATTGCGATCTGTGGCTTTGGAAAAAATTGAAGTAATGAATTGATTCTCATGTATTTGAATTTGTACATCCAAGAATGAGATTTCGGTCGTGCTCAGCGTGTAGGTGAATTGTATCCGTTCGTTCACTTGGTTGAGGTCCCTTATGGCCGAGACCAATTGCATCTCATTACCTCGCCACGCAAGGAAGATGTCGTCTATGTACCGAAAATATGCACATAGAAAAGGTTGCCATGAAGCATTTTGGAGGATGTGTTGTTTTTCAAAGGAATACATGAAAAGATTAGCATATGCTGGAGCAGCACAGTTGCCCATGGCTACTCCAGATAGTTGGAGATAGTATTGGCCTTCGTTAGTTTGAAAGTAACTGTGGTGTAAAGTGAATTGCATTAACTCCATTATGAAGACCTGAAGTTCCAGAGGTTTTTCTGTTTGTACTAGAGCATTTTCCAAAGCTTCCAACCCCAAGTTGTGGGGGATTGAGGTATATAAGGCGTTAACGTCAATAGTACATAGAATGATGGGTTGGTTAGCAGGAATCAAAATGTTTTGCAGTTTTTTTTAAAAATCGGTAGTGTCTTGTATATACGTGGTCATACCCTTTACACTGGCTTGTAGGTGTTTGTCAATGTAAGCTCCTGTAGGTGCATGAATAGAATTGGTGGTACTCACGATGGGTCTAAATGGTGGTCGTGTCAAGTTCTTATGAATCTTGGGTACTAGGTACATATATGGTACCTGTGGGTAGTCCTTGATGAGAAATTTTTTGTCTCTTTCATTAATGGCATTCATTGATATGGCTGTGTTTATGATCTTAGTGAGTGTTTCTTTAAAGACCATGGTAGGATCCGAGTTCATGCGCATATATAGATCCGGATTTTGTAGATGTTCTTGAAGACATTCTTGGTAATATATTGAATCCAAAACTACAATCGCACCACCTTTATCCGCTTTACATATCGTGATTGTTTGGTTGTTGGATAGTTGGCGTAAAGCTTGTCTTTCTTGGTTGGTGAGGTTACATTGGTTGTTTTTTCTAGTGTTGAAGAGCGTGTGTAAGTCTTGTTGCACTGCTTTTTCAAAAACATCTAGAACTTTATGACTCATCGGAGCCAAAAAGGTGCTATGGGGTCTTAAGCCCATGAGTGTGTCTTTGTCTACTGTATTTTGAGGTACACAAACGTTGTCAAAAAAATGTCTTAAACGCAAGGTTCTCATAAATTTGTAAAATGATATTGCTGTGTCTAGTTCATTTGTTTGGTAGGTGAGGACAAAATTCATGCCCTTTTGTAGTACTTGTATCTGCGTTAGGGAACTTTGTGAGATGTTTACCACTAAATTCTGTGACTTCTGGTCGACTTGGCGGGTGGAAGTAAACTGTCCTCTCCTGCACCTCCTCGATCGTCTAGTGGGTCTGGGCCTACTTCTAAAAAAGGCTCCACTGTTGTAGGTGTTGGTGAAGTATTCCTTGGACCGGTGTTAGTTCTGGAGGTTGATGCTTGTTCAGATGGTTTGTTATCTGATGTGGCAGGTTGTTGTCTTGGTCTGCCTCGTGTGGGCAGTTTGTGAGTAGAATCGTCTGACGATGTAGTATCCCCATCTGTTGATCGATTGGGTTGGTTTCGGTTTTGTCTTCTGGCCGCATATATTTCAGCCCAATTATATACCTCGCCCAGCTTGTAATCCACAGTCCATGGGTGTGTTGATTCTGCAGACTGCAGGACGTTTTTATTTTTGATGTTGAGTAGTACCCATTGTCTTAACCCCTTCGATGCTTATGACGGAACGGTTCCGTCATCAGCGTTGGTTGAGCTGTGCTGATGACGGAACCGTTCCGTCATGACCACACCCGTTTTTTAGAACCTTCAGCACAGCGCGAAAATTCGCGCCGTGCTGAAGTTGTTAAGGAGCCGAAGAAGCCGCTCTGGCAAATGTCTATGAGATCTGTTGAGGGTTGGCTTCATCCATTGGGTTGAAGGCCACAGTATTATTTAGAAACACAAGATGATGGAGGAGTGCTGAAACTTTTCAAACACTCACCCCCAGTCAAGAGATCTAGGTTAAATCCATAATTCTTTTGCTCCCCATCCTACCACATTTTGGACCCAGCCATATGCAAATCAGTCTTGACCCTACTCCGACATGGAAACTGTCCAGCCGAACTGCGAGGCCAGGTCCTCCCTGGACTGGAAACAAGCATCCTGGGGACATTTTCGGGCTATCATCCCATATCAACCAGGCTAGCTTGAATCCAGTGGCACAGCGAGCAAACGACCCATGTCTGGGCATACCCTTGGCCACTTAGGGCGAACATAGCAAACACAAAAAGATGATGGACGGAATGCTGAAACTTTTCATAGACTCACCCCCAGTCAAGAGATCTGAGTTGAATCCATCATTCTTTTGCTCACCATGCCACTCCAGTTTGGACCCAGTCATATGCAAATCAGTTTTCACCCTGCTCCTCATGGGAACAGTCCGGCCCAAACTGCCAGGCTAGGTCCTCCGTGGACCACAAACAAGCATCCTGACACTGGTTTCGAGGCATCAACCCTCATCAACCATACTAGCTTGAATCTGGGGTGGCAGAAAATGCAGGTCGCCTTCTTGCAAGAGACTCACCTCAACATGTCGGAAGGGCTTCTCTCAAGGGGTGCTCATCTGGATATTGACGGGCATACCCTTTCTCCCACATGCTGAGGTTGTTGACGCTGAGGGCAAATTCATTGTACTAGGGGGCAAGCTGGTGGGAAAAGATACTGCACTGCTAAATCTGTATACTCTGAATACAGATCAACAATCCTTCCTGACATCACTTCCCGCAACTCTCTACACTATAACACTTTCCGCTAGTCGCAGAGTGGAATTTTAAAAGCCTGGCGGATGCAACCCTAGATAGATCGCACCCGGCATTTCCTACCTCCCCGGTACATGCCACGGCAAAGTATTTCTGAAGTTGGATGTGTGACTGGGAGTTGGAAATGCCTGAAGAGAATGCAATCTGACTCTCAGGGAGTATTCTTATTATTCTAGAGTGCATGTGTGTTTGGATAAACTGCTTTGTAATGGACTGACATACGACAGGACCCTTCCGAGTTCCTGGCCAAGACTTAATAAAATCATAACCCATTCCTGCTGGCACTAGGGCGGGGCTCCCCTAGATCAGCTATTCTTAACCTGTGGTCTACGTCCATGACTCCTACTTCGGGGGTCCGCACATGTCCAGAAAATTAATTATTATTAGTTGTGCCAGCTTTAGGGTTGTACCACTGCACTGGGCCCCAAGTTCAGGAGCACTTTAAAATATCATATGGGGTTGCAGGCACATGCTGCAGAGTTCTTCGTGTGACCTGCAATTATCAGGGGGATTATAAAAATGTCAAGTTAAGGTGATTGATATACTTGCTGGAGAGGTTTGAATGTTGTCTAGTGGAAGTTTTCATTCATCACAAAGAAAAAGGGTAAATGTGCCTTCTGCAAAGCACAACGTTTAACATGCATTTCACATTTTTGTATTTCACGTAGATAACCCAGTGGGTTAATGGTTTTGTCATAGAGATCCTTTTATTACTTGCATAGTATACAATCCCTCTAATATGGCACAGTAACTATCATCAAATAGCAGAATGCAAATGTCAATGCATTTGTTTAGAAACGTATTGTTTGTTTTTAATCTCAATCCTGTTTTATTCTGAGGTTGCTAAAAGGGTGCCTTTGTGTATTAATATATTTTTTTTAGGGCAAGCGACCGACCCCAACCACTGTGTTACATTTTAAATCCTGACTTTGTGTTGCTCCAGGCCAAGCACTCTAAATATTCAATTCCAACAAGTATGGATGATATGCCACTCTTACACCCTGTAGAGCTTATTTCCTATACACTGATTTACACACTTGTATGAATCATAGACTTTGTATAATGTGTGTGTCTTATGTAAAGTGCTCTGAGACCCTATATCAGGAGGAGTAGCACTATAAAATAAATCAATAAATATGAGAGAAGGACTATGAAGAGATGAGGAGCACTGTTGGTAGATGTTAGTGTGGAAAGCCATGGAAAAGAAGGTCATTGTGGGAATGTCAAGAAAGGATGCCACACCGGGAACCATCAGTGCCAAAACCGTCCCTTCATTGATAAAGTACATATACATAACAAAGCTAAATTGAAAATTTTCAAATGCTCTGTAAATGTGAAGGAATTTGAAACTGGATGATAACAATTAAGTTGGTAGCCTTAGCTTAACATGCCAAAACAGCACAAGCACTTCAAACTGTAGCATTGATGATTAGTGGCCTCAATTGAAGTGCTACTATGCTCTGAGCATTAATGAGAAGAAAAATACAAAGCGATATAGTGGAGCATAGCATATAGCTTTGTCTTTTAGAAATAAACACAAATTCTGAAAAGCTCAACCCATCACATTAAAATGATAATAAACATTTTTGTTTGTGTATTAAAGAAAATATTTCATAATTTGTGTATTTGTTTGACGTATACTTGTTTCTGTAGTAATCTATTGTTTTGAGGTTCACATCATAGGAATTGTTTAGGTAGGGGTCTCGGGCATCTACTAGTCAATCAGTGGGGGCCCAAGGAGTCAAAAGGTTAAAAATCCCTTCTCTAGATCAACAATCCCAACCTTGAAACTGAACACTGACGTCTTGGAAGTCCCAGTCTTCTGGGACTCTCTGGTAACCATCATTCGTAACTGGATCTATGACAGAACCACGCTGTTGTATGACGTTTTAGATTCCGAATGGATTTTCCCGATCCATGCCCCCATATAGGTACAATTCATGTTGCCCTTATAAAGGCATAGAAATCAACCCCTTATTTAGGCATAGCCCATGCAACCCAAATACAGGCATGGCTACTTACATCCGTTTACCAAACATCACAGCGATTTCTTGGAACACCAGCTTAAGCCGTTAGGGACTTCCCCTTGCTTGAATATTGATTTCTCCAAGAACTCAGGGGGATATTATCAATAGGGGCGATAGTCAATTTTCGCCGCTTTAGCGGCCGTTTTTCGGCCGCTAACCGGCGATAATACTATCGCCCTATTAGCAAGCTGTCGCTAACAACAGTTAGCGACAGCTTGTAGGCGATAGCGAGCAGTTTGGGGCCCGCTTTGCATGTCAGCGATATTTATCGCTAATGATATGCAAAGTGGGCGTACCCAACCTGTTAGCGACTGAAAGCAGTCGCTAACATCGCTATCGCCTATTACCAACACATGCGTAGCGATGGAAATATTCGCGCTAAGCGCGAATATCTCCAAAAACTAACACCTACTCAGACCAGTTCTTAGCCATTATATCCAATGGGAGGTGGATGTAATGGCTAAGACCCTGTTAGCGATAATGCGTGAATATCGCTGTATTCTCTGCGATATTCACAGATTTTGCCGCTATCACCGGGAATTTTATCGCTTTTGAGATAAACGTTGTTAATAGCACGTTATCTCAGCGATAAAATCCCGTGATGCACGGCGATAAAAAAATTGCCGCTAACCCTACTTAGCGATAAATATCGCTATTTGTTGGTAATATGCCCCCATGCTAGTTTTACAATGAACAACTCTTCCTTAGGGGTTCATTCACGACGTTCATATGCCCGACTTTACGTCAAACATGGCATTCCTAAACACCTTCAAGGTATAAATATACCTTCACTTGCTATGGCAAAGCACGGTGGTTCAGAGCAGTTTGACGACCTACTTGCCCGACGCAGCTCGCTACAGCAAGTGCCGAAGGAAAATGACTCTCCAGCTGACACACTGATCAGGAAGATGCCCTCTTCTGCTGAGGAATCAGCTCCAGTGTTTCTGACTCAACTTGCGGGGTGTTGGGAAATCGAGTCCCGAGACAGAGATACCAGATCTCCTTCATTCTAAGGTATGGAGCTGATTAGAACCTAGAGAAACCGTTGGTAGATTCTTGGCAAAAACTAAACCTATGCTAAAGACCATACTTACTTCTTCCCTCGTACTTGACCTAGGTTAGGTACATTGGGGTAAGCGTATTTTAGAAGCACCAGTTGAGTATTTTAGCACGGTTGGCCGACCCTGTGCAGAGGGGAGCTCCAATCATGTGTATAGAGACTGGAACGGGGACCATGGTTTACACCCAAAGGGAGGTGTCGTCGCGGGTCCTGACGTACTACGAAACACTATATCAGAGCCAGCTCAATGGAGAGGAGGCAGAGATAGACGACTACTTAGCCGCGATTCCCCTCCCGACACTGGACGAGGAACAGGCGAAGCTGCTGGGGGCGGATGTGACTCTGTCGGAGATCCGCTGCGCGATCAAAAGCATGGCCCGAGATAAGACGCCTGGCGCGGACGGGCTCCCCATTGAATTCTATTCACAATATGTGGACATCATGGCACCCCGTCTGCTGGAGGTCTATCAAGAGGCAAAGGCGGTGGGTCACTTGCCCACATCAATGCGTGAGGAGTTGGTCATTCCCCTTTTGAAACCCGGCAGGAGTGCGACAGATGTGACCTCCTATAGGCCGCTGTCTATGCTGACTGTACACTATAAAATCCTGAGTCGGATTTTAGCGATCCGATTATTACCCTATATGACCACGTTAGTACACTCGGACCAGGCGGGATTTATACCGACCAGGAATACATCGTCAAATATTCGGAGGATGATCAGGATTATGGGAGGGGACCACTTTGAGGCGCGGTCGCCCGCTGCTCTGTCGGTGGATATAGAGAAGGCGTTTGATAGTTTGGAATGGCCCTTCCTCTACAGAGTGCTGGAGTGGTTTGGTGTGGGGGACCACTTTGGGACTTGGACGATAGTGCTATATTCCTCGGCGAGAGCTAGGGTACCACTGGGGGCGGTGATATCAGCCCAATATCCGGTCCTGAGGGGGACGAGGCAGGGATGCTCGCTTTCTCCCTTATTGTTTGCCCTGGCAATAGAGCCCCTTGCGGTGCGAGCTAGATCGGGACTGGTCTATCGGGGGCTATGGTTACAAGATACACCTCACTTTATATCCTTATATGCAGATGACCTGCTCTTGTTCTTGGACAATGCGGACGAGGCGCTGCAGGACGCGGTGTCCCTGCTGTAGCAGTTTGGGGCCGTGTCGGGCCTGACAGTAAACTGGCGTAAGACGTGCCTCTTCACGTTGCGACCGTGTGCGCAGCCTCCGCAACTGTTGGGCGCGATGAAGTGGGAACCATTTGGGGGTTCGAATCTATCACGATGCCACGGACATGCTGGACGGTAATATAGGGCGCTGTATTGGTGCACTGAAAGGGAGCATGGCATTCTGGTCAACGCTTCCTCTGTCAGTTGTAGGGAGGGTGGCCCTCATCAAGATGGTGGCCTTACCCAGACTGCTTTACTATTTCAGGACTCTGCCAATCTGGGTCCCCCCACGCATGTTCAGGGACCTGCGCTCGATGCTCATAGGCTTTCTGTGGGGAAATGGGAGATGGAGAGTAGACTGACAACACTGATGCGCCCCAAAGCTGAGGGCGGGATGGCGATTCCTGACTTCGAGCTCTATTACTTGGCCGCCCAACTGCAGGTACTTACACAACATGTGGCGTTAGAGTTTAGAGGCCCAGAGCAGCTGCGTGGGGTGGGGATTCAGAGAAATGTCCTTTCCTACATAGTCCTGCAACAAAAAATTAACTTACGAGACTTGATGCTGGAGGAAAGAACTCTTAAACTTTGCTCGGGTAGGACCCAGCGCAGGGCTGGGGTGGTGCACCATTATGCTCCGGAAATCCCATTGGGGATGCTGACCGCTCTGCCGCATGGTGGGGATTGGTTTCCCGTTATGGAGTGGGAGCAGCTAGGGCTCCAAGGAGTAGGAGACTTATATGAAGATGGGGAATTGATCCCATTTCCGGCCTTGCACGACAGATATGGTTTACCAGATGGTAGTTTTCTGCTCCATGCGGCTGTCCTGGCGGCACTCCGACAACACTGGAAGGGAGGACGAACCGAGCCGGTGACTACCAAGGCTTGTCAATATGTGGTGATGGCAGAAGGAACCTTTAAAGCGGTGACCTGTCTTTATTCTAGGATGTTGCATGAGGGACTCAGCCTACTTGTTGGCCTCAAACCGAAGTGGGAGGTGAGCATAGCTAAGCAGATACCTGACACAGTGTGGGGACACATTATGCGGAGGGCGTGGAAGGGCAGTAGAAATGCACGCTTTCAACAAGTGCAATTCTTTATACTGCACCGTGCATATCTGACTCCAGGAAAGATTACCAAATATTTCCAGGTCCAGGACGCAGCACGCCCCCAGTGCCTTGAGCTGGGTGCTGACTTGGACCACATGCTCTGGAGCTGCCCGGCCTTGGGCACCTATTGGGCGGAGGTGGGGGACCTTCTTACAGAGATCACGGACAGGCGTCTGAATTTTGATATGGCAGTGTGCCTGCTACAATGGTTTCCACACACAGCCAAGACTAAAATTACTAGTCAATTCATAGACCTGGGCCTACTTCTAGCGAAAAGGGAGATTACATGGCATTGGAAATCGAAGGAAGGGCCACTGTATAGGAGGTGGAGGTCGGAGCTCTGTAAGTGGACGGATAGTGAAGGTTCCATTAGAATGAGACAGGCCAAGCGCATGAATAACGACAAGGCGCTAGAGCTCGCCAGGGCATGGGTGGCGCTGGTGCAGGCTTTACAGGACCACCAGGAGGGGGCTGAGGATTGAACAATATAGAACATCCATGTGCTATGCAGGCAAAGTGCGTTGTGTTACATCTGACTGTCCCTATAGCCGCTGTTATGTTATGTAAATGTCTGGTATTGCCCACACCAATTGCCGAAAGGGGGGAAGGGATCCGGGTGTAGTTGGGAGTAAAATTGAACATGTACTTGATAATGCTATGAGGAATAGATGATGCTGTGGTTTGTCTGTGGCTTAAAATCAATAAAATATGTTTTTTTTTTTAAAACAGTTGAGTATTTTAGTCTATGTTATTTATGTATGTATTTTTATATGGCTTAGAAACCATATAATGCTATTATAGTATTATTTTATAATACTATTCTCGCTGTACGCACTATACTTAGCATTCTGTCTAACGATTGTAGCAGTTCACCTCTCTTGCATGAGAAAGAAGACTGTTCAATAAACCTTTTATTGAAAACGTCCGTCTCACTATTTCTCTGCAACTCTGTAGAAACGAAGCATGCACGATTGACTGAGTGAAATACTTATCTATTGTTTCCACGACTCAGAAGATAGTTATTCCAGTCCTAGGGAAACAAAGTTGTCATGTTTATGCGGTTGTCAGAAACTAATCCCTTCTTGTGAATTCGAGAAAGTTTCTAGTGACCTCTGAGCTAGCTGGCACTCACAATTAAGTTTAGTATATTCGATAGAGACCTACTGACCTAAGTCCTACGTCATATATATAGGATATATTATTCCAATGCGCAGAGTTTATTGGGAATATAGGAACTACACTACATGGCCCAACGTTTGGTAAGGCACTAATTTAACGCTAGATACTAAAGTAACTCAGTTGTGCTTTTCTCAGAGACCCCTTTTTCCGTAATACTCCAATAGACGTCTGGAGTGGGTAAAAGGATAATATCCGCCATAGCTGAGTAGGACAAAAATCCTATGTATTAGCTTTTTTGCTTTGTTCAACGTTGAAGGATACAGTGTTCCCAAATATTGTGCACCTTATCTTTGTTTCCTTGAAACTTGCTCTGTAAACTTTTCAGTCAACAAAATGACGGATAGCGACACCAAGAACGGTGGAGCTGCAGCTGATCCGGTAGCTTTTAACATAACAGGTTTCCATGAAACCGACGAAGATGCTATAATCATTCCTCCAAATTTAAGGAAAGCCATCACCATAAAACTTATTAAAAAATGGCCTAACACCGAGAAGTGGTAGGGCAGTTTTTGTGAAAGAGGCACATGAATATCACCAGACAGAGGTATTCTATTCTTGGATAGTCTTCCCTGAAGCAAATCCAGTAACAAATGTGTTTCACTTCTACAAAGAAGAAGAACCACCAACTGAATACATTCCTTTAGAGGACATAGAAATTCCACTAACATACCAGGAGCATGCACTCTGGTTTGAAGGCGCCCTAAAACATATAAATCACATTACCAGGCTCGGTCCACTAGGTAGACCAGGAGCAACATGGCCGGTTTTAGCCAGCTTTACTCCACATCCTTAAATTAATGAAATGACAGATGTGAAACTACGAGCTCAACTCAAAGAGCTAATAAAAATGTATAGACAATTGGTTCAATATGTCATGCGGACTCTTACAGTCCAACCAGAAATAATGAATCCACAGCATCCCCCACACCAGGGGAACACAAATAAAATTACACCACAGACTCTACACTCAGTCGTTGGTAAATTACCCACAAAACGGGATCAAATTCCATTCTGGATAGCTAAAAAAATTACTCAAATCGAGGCTGTTTTTCCGAATACTACCCCTCATGAGAAACACAGAATTTTAACAATCTGTTTACCAACGAGGATCGCACCACATCTGGAGGACTGCGACACTTGGGGTACAGTCTCCGCTGCTATCTACACTAAAACACACGGTGTTCCGTCCATGGCGGTAATACCTGATGTCCTGAAACAAATTCAAAATGAATACGGGGCAGAGCCTGCTTTACATCTAGGTATGAAATTACTGAAAGATTTCAAACAAGTCTCAAATATAATATTAGCTAATATTAAAGGTAAACCAGCATCCGTGGCGATCTGCCAGAAATTAAGAGAATTTGATGTAACTGAGCAACCACAAGAACTGGCCAGAATAATTGTAAAATCCTATGAAGAATTAAGCAGTGACAGTCCGGGTGGGAAACCAGTGAAACCCCAAATGTCTGAAAGTCCTGAAAAGGTCTTCACTAAAAACACTCCTACTCCTAATAAAAAGAAGTGGGACAATAGCAAACAAACTTCTAAAGAGAAGCATTCTTATTCCAGAGGTAGGTCTCCTCAAAAGGAGCCATCTGAAAGGAGGTATAACCTCAGGAATAGGGATAATTTGAGAAAACCTGATAGATATCAAGATACTGATACACGTTCCTCTCGTACCTTTCAGACTTCATCACAGAAATCTGAAAGAAGAGAACGGTCAGAACACAAGGAAGAACGCATGAAGTCCAAAGAAGGTAGCAGGTCTAAAAATCAGACATGCCGAGGATCTTGTGGACACAACTCAAGAACGGGGAATGGGCTCAAACAATGTTGGACAGCGCAGCATAAGTCACCATAGCTCGCTAGAACTTGAAGGATCATCTGGAGACAGTGGACTTGAATGAATTCATTCAAGTTGAAACTGCAGATACCAGGGTTAGTTGTACACATAAGTTATATGAAATAACACTATGGATGGAGGGGAATATACCAAGAAAAGTGAGAGCACTCTTTTGGGAGCGACCCTCTATGGGTTATGACATTCTTCTAGCTGAACAAGACTGGCCAACAGAATTTGTCATTGAGTGCCCACATGGCGAAGACATCATTATGCCAGCCTTCTCCAACCATATTCCAATTCATTTAAAATATACCTATGCCAGGAAATGGGCAGTCGCCTAAGCTCCTGCATGATATAAAAATCATGTGGGATGGGATGAGGATTCGCCTCACCATAAAATCTAATTAAAAAATCAACAAACTGCACAAAGGCAGTACCCAGTTAAGCTAAAAGCTACAAAACAGGTCAGGGAGATATTAGATCAACTTGAATACCAAGGGGTGATTGAAACATGCACCTCGTCAATGAACAATCCTTTGTTTCCTGTCTCCAAACCAGACAATACATATCGTCTAGTATTGGATTACAGACATCTAAACTCTTGTTGCAAAACATTTGCAGTACAAAATGCACACAGTGCAGCATTAATGAATAACATTGTGCGTAAAAAGTATAAAACCACATTAGATATTGCTAACGTTTTTTTCTGCCAAAACATTGCACCAGAAAGTAGGTATTTGACCGCTTTCTCAATTATGGGGACACAGCGTCACTTCTGTCATCTCCCACAGGGATTCAAGAATAGTCCTGGGTTATTTTCAGCAAAGGTAACAGAGTTACTACAAATTTATGATGATGAAGCATTATCATATGTGGATGACATCTATCTGACTGATGATGACTTGGATAGGCATTGAATAGGGTGAATACAATTATACTTGGATTCGCCTCAGAAGGGTACAAATTCAATCTAAAAAAATCGAGAATTGCCCCCCTCAACGTCCTATTTCTAGGATATGAGTTATCGAGTGAAGGCAAAAGCCTGCCAGCAAACTTTCTAGAGAAATGTGCGCTGCTCCAACCTCCAAAATTGCTGAAAAACTTACAGTCGATTCTATGTTTCCTAAATTTCGGAAGAACATACATTCTAAACTACGCAGAAAGGGTTGAACCTCGCTACGAATTAATCAAACCTGATTTCAAAACAGTTAATTGAACACAAAAACAACCAGAAATTTTGTATTCATTGCAAACAGACATGTTAGCAACTAAACATTTGCAAACACGCGTAAACATACGCAGCTTAGTGATCAGAATCATTCCAGGACAATGCGGATTCACATACTTAACTTTTAATGAAGGTGAAAAAGTACCAATAGTTTACAAATCACATTTGTACACACAAGCAGAAATGAAATTCACTTCAACAGAAAAAAATCTGACAGCGGTTCAAACTGCAGTAGCAAAAGAGAGAGCCTTCGCACAGGGTAAGCGCATTATGGTTGTTACACCTGTACCTGCCTTAGAGGCAGTGACAAAAGCAAGCATTCCAAATGCAAAAGCTTTACATCCAAGATGGATACAATGGGTTAATTCTCTTGCTGCACCAGACGTCAAATACGTTTTGATCCATATTTGAAAACACAAGCATTTCTACAATACAAACAAGAATGTCCTCTGCCTACTGAAATTTTGCCTCTATATCAGTATGAATGTATAATTTACACTGACGGATCAGCTCAACCCACTATAGGGGGTAAACAAGCCTATAGTGCGGCGTGCACGATCGTTAAAGGTCATTGGCGCGATGGCAAATTCCGACCAATGGTCACTAAAACTCAATCTCTATTAGATTGTACAGCTCAGCGAGCTGAACTACAAGCATTCAAGATGGCGCTTGAGAATGCGGACCGCGAATTCCCTACACTCATAGTGTGCGATTTGTATTATTGTGTTCAATCTTACAATGAATACTTGCAGAACTGGATTCACAACGGTTACAAAAATGCAAAAGGTGGCACAATCAAGCATAAAATGCTTTGGGAACAAGTAGTTCAGTTACGACAAGGACTACAAAACACTCATGTGATACATACGCTGAGGCATCAACGTGATGGTGTTCACGTTGCAGGGAATTCATTGGCTGATGAAGAGGCAAAGGCAGCTGTGCAAACGGATTCCGTAGCTGCAATCACTCGTTCAAAAACGAAAATAGACAGCAAAATAATGCTAGCTGTCAATGTTTCAAGCAAAGACAGTGGTACAACATTACCGAAAGGGTTTCTACTCAAATACTCATACATAACTGATGCAAACAATGTTCCGTTTGCTCGAATCCCTGGAGTGGGGGATAGAGCAATTCCAAACATGGAACATAGATTAGGACTAATCTTAGCAGCACATGAAGGGCTTGCCTCTGCACATGCAGGTGATTCCACCACAGTGTCATTATTAAAACAGAGATACTGGTGGCCGCGCACAAGGAAACAGACCAGAAACTATGTTTTGGAATGTGAAATCTGCCAAAAGATTAAAGTCTCTACAATCAAACGTCCTGCACAAACGCCCCAGTTAATTTCAGATAAACCATTAGCTTGCGTTTACCTAGATAACTGCGATCCCTTACAGAGGGATGGTAACTATAAATATATCATGGTTGCAGTGGATTTGTGTTCAAGGTTCATTTGGATGTGGCCTCAGCGCTCGGCTGACGCTCGAACTGTTATAAAAGATTTGTGAGTCTTTATCGGCACATACGCAGTTGGCACACTACATTCTGACCAGGGTCCTGCGTTTAGCTCTCAAGCTTACAAGGAGGCCATGGCCAAATTGGGCGTTGCATTGCGGTCCATTCCATCCTGAGGGAAATTCGGTAGTGGAGAGAACAAACCAGGACAGAAAGCAATCTATAACAGCTAGGGTATTAGGCTCGGGTGACGGGTGGGTCAAACATCTAAGTGTCCAACGTAGTCTTAACAATCTGCCAAGAAGTTCTCTAGGGGTAACACTCCATATGAAGTCCTTTTTGGGACCAGAATGTTAGTATCGGACCTCAATTGTCAGACTTCAGTGTTTGGCCAAAAAGACTTTGATATCAAAGACCGTTTGGCTGTTTTACAGGACTTAAATGAAATAAGAACGAAACAAAGTAACGTGTTCCTGACGCCAACCACCACTGAAGAGAAACCGACCGTCCTGGCAAGGCCTGTCTGGATTCCTAAGCTTGGGGATCTAGTCAGAGAGAAGATCGCGGACAAGAAGGAATTTGGGCCTTCTTACAGACAACCAGTACCTGTCCTAGCAATCCACGGATCAAGGACAGTATTACTGCCGCCCCTTGCTGGTCAAAAGGAGAACAGGTTCGTGTCCATCGACCTGGTCAAACCACATCATGTGGCCGATCATAAGCAGTAGGCCAAGTTGGCTCCGCCAATGTAGCAGATGCCCCGCTCTGGCTACTATCCAAGAGGTTCAAACTGAGAGACTCATCACCTTTGAAGAATCTGCAGTGCAAAATAAAGGACTAAGCAACAAAGCTAAAGAACTTATACCTCTTGAGACCCAAATAAAAGTTCCTCAAGAAACACCTGTCAAGTAGCATCTGTCTACACAAACGTAACAAGTGATTTCAACAAATCCTGATGCAATCCCTACAACTGACAGAACTGCCTCTGGCTACTTCATTAACTGTTTTCTGAGGATCCAAGCGAACCTGAAACAACGCCAGTAAAAAGAACTTCGAAAGAACAAGCAACAGATCTTTTTCATCACTTGGAAAAGACTTATCCGGTTTTACCATGGATTGAACTTTGAATTGTGTTGGGTGTGCTTTTTCTTCTACTTTGATTGACTCTGGTAATAACTTTGGGAATACTGATAAATGGAAGATATGTCAAATTGGACACAGCAAGTAAGAACATCAACTTACTACTCAAGCCACACAAATCATCTCATCGTGAACAAAGAGACTTGTCATCAGTGAACATCACAGCCGTTCCTATACCTGGTGGTATGTATAGCTTGGGACAGAACTGACTGACATTTTTGGACCGTTGGAGCTGTTGAAGATTCCACACCAGTTCAAGATTTCCTTGAATTACTTTGTTTCATCTAGTATCTTTTCTGATGATTGGGACTTCGAGACTGTTAATAATATGATGTCAGACTTAGAAATGTACTTCTGTATTTACAAATCATTAATACTTGGAAGGTTCATCAGATTATGAACAAATGTTTTGTTATAATCACTATCGTCATCATTTCTTCCACAAATCTGCAAACCCTAGAAATGTATTGATGTATAACCAATGGGAAGATTGTCCTACGCCACCAAAGGGTAGCTCAAAAACATTTTTGGGAAAATGTCCATACTTTTCAGGTTTTAATGTATCTAAAGCTGAATCATTTTACTTTAAAAATGTTAATAAGACAGGAATGAAAAGTATGTTGACAAATACCAAGCAAATTTATTCTGCAGCCTTTTATGCTCAGCGGTCTTCACTAGGTTTCGACTTTTGGAAAGACAACATTGAGACAAAAACTGTCTGGGGCACAAATGATTGGCAAGTGCAGGGGATAGAAGCTTTATTTAGAGGCGGCATCATCCCAGAGCAAATTATGTTTTTGAATGACACTGTCCAACAGACATCTTGTCTTGGATTAGCCAAGATGAAAGACCTAAACAATCCGTCCATGTCTACACCTACACCTGTTAGTGATAACACTTCAGAGGAGGAGGTCGACGTACATACTATTTTGCATCACAACACAACAGATCCAGATTGGAAAAAATGGTTAATCTGGCCCACAGACACAAACAACTGTCAAGATAGAGTCCTGAACAAATCACAAGGGTTCACATTCACTAGGCCAGATCCAAGATATATTCCGAGACAGCATCCAGTAATAATAACAACATACAGTGTAGGGAAACTGTGCCTTGAATGGTTACATAGATCTACACTCAAGGATGTAAAACAACACTTATCCTTACTTAAAGATGGCACTGATCTTAGAGAATTCTTGCTAGGACCAAGAACACCGCGTCATAAACTTTTTATATATGCCGGTATCTATGCTGCTTATAATGAAGCATGGAAGATTACGCAAGCAGAGACTGCAGAAAGAATACGAGAAATTGATCGTATTCATTTAGACTAAACTCTCTCTGTAGTTGACAATGGGTTAACAACTCTGTTGTCCAGGATATATTCTTTGAACAGCATAGTATCCTCTGCAATAAACATCATGGAACAGGACTTGGTCATGTTGCAACATGGTCAGTCGCAATTAAGTTCTATCATGCTATTAGGCTGGACGTTACAAAACCTACGTTCAGGCTATGTGCCTTGGCGTTTAATCAATACTACGTCACTGTTTTCAGAATTCAATCTCACTGATAAACAGATCAAACTGGCACAGAGGGGAGCAGACTATACGGTGCTGAGCATTGAAAAACTGGAAAGATTGCCATTTACTGTCGCTGAAAAGCCAGCTACAGAATGGATTATACATTCTGCCTGTTACAATTTTCCATTTTCAATATTGCCTAAAACACATACCAGTAGGTACATATGGGTAAAGAATACATCAAGTCATCCTGGGAATTACCATACACACACAGATGTTGGAGTGGGGGAAGAGAAGTGTTTCTTAGTGGTAAAAATTGTGAAAACGCACTAAGCGGCTCTCCTTTGTCAGGGTATTAATTTACATGGGGCCTGCAATGGTTCCTCTAACAACTTATCCTGCCACCTGCAAGGTTCTCCGGCTGCGGTGATTGATCCATTTTTTGGACAACTTTCAAATGGAAGTTACATTATGTTGAACGATCACAGCTGCTGTGGCATATTGCCAGGTTTACCCTATCTAGTAACTGTGTCAGGGAGCGCATAGTCCAAATTATGGGATTAACTAGTTTAAGAGAATTAAATACCACATGGTTTCAGTTATTTAGACCAATTTGCAAGATTGCATCTTACCTGTTCTGCGATGCCTGCTCTGCAGAGATGAATGCGTGCTAGACACGTCTGACACTCCCATCAGTCATGCCAACGGATGATGATACTTTGCTTGAACCAGTAACGTCCATGCACTGTGTTGTCCCCAGCGGCCACCAATTCTGATGATGGCATTTATTGAGATCTCACAGACGCAAAATGCTGACAGTGAGGTACGAGAGGAAACAGGCACACAGGTATCATCAACTACGAACATTGCTAATGCGACCAATGCTGACGGCAATGCTTCACATCTATGTGCGGTTGATCTTCTTAACGAGGTAATCCAACTTTCACCTACAATGGTAGACGAATTCTTTACAGACTTACAAGATTTGATATTTTCTCCAAACAATAACACTGACTTTTGATTTGACACACAGTGTTCGGTGAGACTCTGAATTGGACCTTCTTTTTTCAAAACAAAGTTCTAACTTTGGAACTCTTTTTTCTATGATTATTAATTTTTACAAACTTGTATTTTTTCATTTTTTTGGCACAAATTAATTTGCTTAAAGTAGAACTATATATAGAGAACTAGAATTCTTTGAAAACTTCCAGAGACAATATATGATCTTGTCCTCATACCAACAGTTATATGTAATATGACATGAAATGGTTTCGGCACCCTTTTATTCTGTATTAACGAGCCATTTCAAGTTCAAATTCAAGTTCGGGCATTTGTATAGCGCACTACTCACCCAGAGGGTCTCAAGGCGCTAGGGGGGGGTACATTATTTGTCGAATAGCCAGGTCTTGAGCTCCTTTCTGAAGGAGATGTGGTTCTGAGTAAGGCGGAGGTGGGTGGGGAGTGAGTTCCAGGTCTTGGCAGCCAAGAAGGAGAAGGATCTGCCGCCCATGGTGGATTTCCGGATGCGCGGGACTACGGCAAGGGCTTGATTGTACGATCTTAGATGACGGGTGGGTTTGTAGAAGGACAGTCGAGTGTTGAGGCATTCGGGACCTAGATTGTAGAGGGCCTTGTGTGCGTGGGTGAGAAGGCGGAATGTAATTCTTTTGCTGACGGGAAGCCAGTGGAGGTCTTTTAGATGTCCGGTGATGTGATCCTGGCGCGGGATGTCTAGTATGAGTCTAGCTGACGCGTTTTGGATGCGCTGGAGTTTTTTCTGTAATTTTGTTGTGATTCCGGCGTAAAGTGTATTACCGTAATCCAGTCGACTCGTGACCAGAGCGTGAGTGACAGTCTTTCTTGTTTCGAGGGGAATCCAGCGGAAGATCTTTTTGAGAATGCGAAGTATGTTGAAACAGGAGGATGAGACGGCGTTGACTTGTCTGGACATCGAGAGGGAGGAGTCTCGGATGAAGCCATGGTTACTTGCATGGTCTGTCGGTGTGTTGGTGCTGTGCCCAGAGCGGAAGGCCACCAAGAGTCGTCCCAAGCTGAGGGGGAGGATCCTAGGATGAGCACCTCCGTTTTGTCTGAGTTGAGTTTTAGGCGGCTCTGTTTCATCCATTCGGCTACTTCTTTCATTCCTTCGTGAAGATTGGTTTTGGCGGTGTTGGGGTCTCTGGTGAGGGAAAGGATTAGTTGGGTGTCATCGGCGTAGGAGATGATGTTTAGGTTGTGAAGACGCGCGATGGAGGCGAGAGGACTCATGTAGACGTTGAAGAGGGTGGGGCTGAGTGAGGATCCTTGAGGTACGCCGCAGATGACTTCGGTGGCCTCTGAGTAGAATGGGGGAAGTCGGACTCTTTGAGTTCTCCCGGCGACTGTGTCGAAAGCGGCGGAAAGGTCGAGTAGGATGAGGGCTACTGTTTCTCCGTTGTCCAGGAGTGATCGGATGTCGTCGGTCGCTGCAATGAGGGCGGTTTCGGTGCTGTGTTTGGCTCGAAACCCGGATTGAGATGGATCAAGGGAGTTGTTGGATTCAAGGAAGGCGGCGAGCTGGCTGTTGACGGCTTTCTCTATGACTTTGGCTGGGAATGGGAGGAGGGATATGGGTCGGTAGTTTTTAAGTTCAGAAGGGTCTGCTGTGGGTTTCTTCAGAAGGGCGCTGAGTTCGGCGTGTTTCCAGCTATCTGGGAAGGTGGCGGAGTTGAAAGAACAGTTGATGACATCGCGGAGATGGGGTGCGATGATGGAGTCAGCTTTGCTGGAGATGTGGTGGGGGCAGAGGTCAGAAGGCGAGCCAGAGTGGATTGAGTTCATGAGGCGAATGGTGTTTTCAGTGGTGATTGTGTTCCAGGCGCTGAGGTTGTTAGTTGGCGGAGTGGGATCTGAAGAGGATGGGGAGGGTTGATCGCTGGGAGAATTCTCGAAGCTGTTGTGGATGTCGGCAATTTTGTTGTGGAAGAAGGAGGATAATGCGTCGCAGAGGTCTTGGGAGGGAGTGATGTCCTTAGATGCTGCGGTGGGGTTGATGAATTCTTTGACGATGTTGAAGAGTTCCTTGCTGTTATGAGTGTTGTTGTCGAGACGATCCTTGAATGCTGATTTCTTGGCGGAGCGAATCAGTTGGTGGTGTTTGTGGGTGGCGGTCTTGAGGGAGGCCATGTTGTCTGAAGTTGGGTTTTTTCTCCATGTTTTCTCCAGGGTGCGGCATAGTTTCTTGGATTTTTTAAGTTCATCATTGAACCAGGGAGCCTTTTTGCTGGCTGATTTCATCTGGTGCTTTTTCAGGGGTGCTAATTCGTGGGTAATCCAGTGCTTGAGGTTGGTGGCCGCTTGATCAGGGTCCATTGGGAGGGTGGGAGGGTTTTGGTTGAGTGATGTGAGGAGTTGGTCGGTGGTGATTTTGTTCCAGTTTCTCCGAGGAATGGGTTGTGGACGGTTGTGGGTCAGGGCGTTTTTGTAGCTGAAGTGAACACAGTTGTGGTCCGTCCAATGGAGGGCTGTGGTACGATCGAAGGAGATGTGCTTGCTGGAGGTGAAGATTGGGTCGAGCGTATGTCCGGCTATGTGGGTGGGGGTGTCAACAAGTTGTTTGAGTCCGGGATTGGCCAGGTTGTCCAGAAGGGTGGTGGTGTTGCTGTCGTGTTTGTTTTCAAGGTGGTAGTTGAAGTCTCCTAGAAGAATATAGTTCTCGGAGGCGAGGGCGTGTGGGCTGATGAAGTCCGTGATGTCATCGCTGAATTGAGTGCGGGTGCCTGGAGGCCTGTAGATGAGGGTGCCTCTGAGTGTGGTCCTGGGGTCGGTGTGGATCTGAAAGTGGAGATGTTCGGCGGTTGCAAGATTGTCGTCGGAGCTGGTTGTGATTTTGATGGTGTTTCTGTGGATGATGGCGATGCCTCCTCCTGTTTGTTTGATGCGGTCTTTTCGGATAATCTTGTACGCGTCCGGTATGGCTATGGCGATGTCGGGTGCTGATGATGTTTTCACCCATGTTTCTGTGAGGAAGGCGATGTCAGGTGATGTTGTGTCGATTAGGTCCCAGAGTTCTGTTGCGTGTCTGTGGACCGAGCGGGTATTGAGCAGGATGCACTTAAGGCGATTGGAGTCGGAGGTGTGTGTGGGGGGGGTTGGTGGGGTGGGGTTGGTGAAAGTCCTGAAGCAGTTGAACTTGCAGGAGAGGCAGGTGAATGGGCCGTGGGTACGTCCTGGGGTAGCAACGCAGCACTGTAGTGTGCGTCCGGGGTTGAGGGAGCGGAGAGTTGCAGCATCAAATGTGGCTCTAGTGGGTTGGGTGTGGCGAGGACCAGGGGGTCTGGCACTGGGCGCGGTCCAGGCGCGGACGGGCATAGACGGGCTTTCCTTTGGCGCACCTTCGGCGCGGCCGCAGCGCGTGGACGCTGCGCGTTGGGACATCCGTCTTAAATGGTTAGTGGAGGGGGCGGAGCGTGGGAGGGGCAGCAGGGAGGCGGTAGCGGGGAGGAGGGGCGGGCCAGGGGAAACCACAACAACAAAATGGAGGGTCAAAGGGAAAGCGAGACAGGGGCAGCAAATGTCCAAAGGCACTGAGTGTGCAGCCAAATTTACTAGCATGCAGATAAAGCCTCAGCAATGTCGCGCTGTGATGCAGAGCAGATAGTGCGGCACTACGTGTCAAAAACGCTCTAATTGCTACGAAGACAGGCAAACAAAACGATATCAATTACAATGAGCACTATGAACGATACCAATTCCGGTAAGGCGTGCGTTACAGCAGGGTGCGTTGCGGGTAGCAGCACGAACAGATAGTAGAGTTCAGGAGCGTGGGTGAGCGACCGTTCTGGACTAGGTCCGGGCGATCACAGTTTGGCCGGGGAGGTGGAAAGCTCTCTATTCGTGGGTGGGAGGGGCAGCAGGGAGGCGGTAGCGGGGAGGAGGGGCGGGCCAGGGGAAACCACAACAACAAAATGGAGGGTCAAAGGGAAAGCGAGACACCGGCAGCAAATGTCCAAAGGCACCGAGTGTGCAGCCAAATTTACTAGCATGCAGATAAAGCCTCAGCAATGTCACGCTGTGATGCAGAGCAGATAGTGCGGCACTACGTGTCAAAAACGCTCTAATTGCTACGAAGACAGGCAAACAAAACGATATCAATTACAATGAGCACTATGAACGATACCAATTCCGGTAAGGCGTGCGTTACAGCAGGGTGCGTTGCGGGTAGCAGCACGAACAGATAGTAGAGTTCAGGAGCGTGGGTGAGCGACCGTTCTGGACTAGGTCCGGGCGGTCACCATTTCATAAATGTATTTTCGTTATTCATTCAGACAGCATTTACAAATGTCAACTTTATGCTTAGAATGAAACATGGCTTTGAATGCGTACAGCACCAATGCGCTTTTGTGTACAACCAGTACCATTGCATTTTTATGTGTTTTGGGTGGGTTTTAACACATCATGTATAGATATGTTTAACGTGTTTAGAACTTAGTAATGTCATACATAAGAAAGTGGAGTGGGTGTTGTATGGCCTTTTAGATTCCGAATGGATTTTCCCGATTCATGCCCTTATATAGGTACAATTCATGTTGCCCTTATATAGGCATAGACATCAAGCCCTTATTTAGGCTTAGCTCATGCAACCCAAATACAGGCATGGCTACTTCCATCCGTTAACCAAACGTCACGACGATTTCTCGGAAAACCAGCTAAAGCCGTTAGGGACTTCCCCTTGCTTGAATATTGATTTCTCCAAGAACTCAGTTAGTTTTACAATGAACAACTATTCCTTAGGGGTTCATTCATGACGTTCAAATGCCCGACTTTACGTCAAACATGGCATTCCTAAACACCTTCAAGATATAAATATACTTGCACTTGCTATGGCAAAGCACAGTTGTACGGAGCAGTTCGACGACCTACTTGCCCGACGCAGCTCACTATAGCGAGTGCCGAAGGAAGCCGACTCTCTAGCTGACGCACTGATCAGAAATCTGCCATCCTCTGCTGCGAAATCCAACTCCAGTGTTTCTGACTCCCCCTGCGGGGTGTTGGGAAATTGAGTCCCGAGACAGAGATACCAGACCTCCTTCATTTTAAGGTATGGAGCTGATTAGAACCTAGAGAAACCTTTGGTAGATTCTTGGCAAAAACTAAACCTATGCTAAAGACCATACTTACTTCTTCTCTCGTACCAGACGTAGGTTAGGTACATTGGGGTAGGTGTATTTTAGAAGCACCAGTTGAGTATTTTAGTCTATGTTATTTATGTATGTATTTTATATGGCTTAGAAACCATACAATGCTATTATAGTATTATTTTACTATTCTTGCTGTACGCATTATACTTTACATTCTGTCTAATGATTGTAGCAGTTCACCTCTCTTGCATGAGAAGGAAGACTGTTCAATAAACCTTTTATTGAAAACGCCCGTCTCACTATTTCTCTGCAACTCTGTAGAAACAAAGCATGCACGATTGACTGAGTGAAATACTTATCTATTGTTTCCACGACTCTGAAGATAGTTATTCCAGTCCTAGGAAAACATAGTTGTCACGTTTATGCGGTTGTCAGAAACTAATCCCTTCTTGTGAATTTGTGAAAGTTTCTAGTGGCCTCTGAGCTGGCACACACAATTAAGTTTAGTATATTCGATAGAGACCTACTGACCTAAGTCCTATGTCATATCTATAGGATATATTATTCCAATGCGCACAGCCTATTGGGAATGTAGGAACTACACTACAACGCATTCCGTTGTAACGCAGGCTGTTACAACACGGATGCCATTACCTTGCATAACCTTTACCACGCGTTTTTACAACAGGTATGCCTTAACAAAACATGCCTTCACAATGCCGCCACCTGAACTATTGGTAGTGGACTGCCTTGTGCACATGGACTGTACCAATAGCACAACCGGCAGAAGGAACAAAGGGGCAATAACGAATCGCCGACATGTATCTTGTAGCTCACTGGAGAGCCAGAAAATTGCATTAATGAAGGCACATGCGGTAAACAATGAAGGCACTACAAATCCCAGAACATCAAGCGGCCAGACACGCCCACTTGAGGGATCTCCACCTGAGGATGTCATTCAGAACAACCAAGCGGCCAAACACGCCCACTTGAGGGCGTTCCACCAGCAGATGCTTTATAGCATCAAAACACTCACCTTCACTGTTTTTGCCGCTTCTGCACACAACGCCCGTGATCAAGGAACAGAGGGTTCCGAAACGCGTAGGGCTTGAAATGAAACAGGACACTGGGTGCTGATTGCTTCAATAAAGGAAGACGTGAAAAATAAAGCGGAGTCCGGCTGGTTCCTTGTACGTGTTCTCAACATATATATATATATATATATATATATATATATACATAGGGTTTATATTTTCCTGTACAATACTTATGTTTTTGAGGTAAAGACCTGATTTACCACTCCAGGCACAGCATTACATCTTTGTATTGGTACAATACCATCCAAAGAAGTTTAGCTTTACCTCTCTGAAGAGCTATGATGATTGCGAAACACGTGTCAAGGGCTGCTTTTATTAATTCCAGATTGGCTTTGATCACCAATCCAAAGCTGTAACACTGTGCCTAGAGTGGTAAAAGGCTTTTGTCATTTTACAGTTCGGCGTGGTGGGCACTGTGCTAATCCTATGCTTAGAGACTTTGCTGTAGAAATGGCAAAGACTTTGTCCCTTTCTATCTAGGCGTGAATGGCAATGTGCTAATCCTATTCTTAAAAATTGTGATAGAAAAGCAGACATTTGAGGTGAACTAACTCAGTGTTGCTGGTGTTGTAGCGCGCTCTATACAGGAGCTGCTCTCCCCTAAACTTCAGATCGACCCAGAGTTATCTGCTTCCATTATGCATAATTTATGTGGCACTCCATGTCTGAAAAGGTATTGTTTTCATTATTACCCTTACCGCTCAAAAAACCATACTCACCCTAAAATGTACCTTTGCCACCCAAAACCCATACCCACCCTAAATTCTAAAACTACCCTTGTCACTGAAAACCCCATACCCACCCTAAACCCTAAAATTACCCATACCACCCAAAAACCCAAACCCTAAAAATTATCCTTGCCACCCAAAAGCCCATACCCACTCTGAACCCAAAAAATTACACTTCCCACCCAAAAACTCATACTCACCCTAAACCCTGAAATTACCCTTACCACCCAAAAATCATACCCACCCTAAGCCCTAAAAATTACCCTTGCCATCCAAAAAAACCCTACCTACCCTAAACCCTAAAATACCCTTACCACCCAAAACCCCATACCCACCTAAACCATAAAAATGAACATTGCCACCCAAAAGCCCATACCCACACACACTAAACCCTAAGAATTATCCTTGCCACCCAAAAATGCATACTCACCTTAAACCCTACAATTACACTTATCGCCCAAAAACCCATACTCACCCTAAACCCTAAAATTTACCCTTTCCAACCGAAAGCCCATACCCACCCGAAATTCTAAAACTACCCTTGTCACTTAAAAACCAATACTCACCCACACCCTAAAATTACCCATGCCACCCAAAAACCCATACTCACCCAAACCCTAAAATTACCCTTTCCAACCAAAACCCCATACCCACCTAAAACCCTACAATGACCTTTGCCACCCAAAATCCCATACCCACCCAAAACCGTACAATTACCCTTGCCACCAAAAAACTCATACCCACCCTAAACCATAAAAGTACCTATGCCATCCAAAAACCCATAGCCACCCTAAAACGTAAAAGTACCCCTGCCATCCAAAAACCCATACCCACCCTAAACTCCAAAATTACCCTTGTGACCTAAAAAAACATACCCACCCTAAACTTTTTCTTGCCACCCAAAACCCCATCCCCACCCAACCCTAAAATTGCCCTTGCCACCCAAAAAGCCATACCTTCCCTAAACCCTAAAATTACCTTTGCCAGCCAAACACCCATATCCACCCTACACCCTAAAAATACCCTTGTCACCCAAAACCCCATACCCACCCTAAAGCCTAAAATGACCCTTGCCACCCACAAACCCATACCCACCATAAACCCTAAAATTATTTTTGCCAATCAAATATGCAAACTCACCCTAAACCCTAAAATTTACCTTGCCACCCAAAAACCCATACCCACCTTCAACCCAAAAATTACCCTTGCCGCCCAAATGCCCATTCCCACCGTAAACCCTAAAATTACCCTTGCCACTTAAACACCCATACCCACTTTAAACCCTAAAATTACCCTTGTCACCGCATGAGTTAAATTACAATTATTTCTGTATTAGTAATTAGTCATAGTGTTTTAACACATCTCATCTGAGTGGCTGTGTGACTGTTTCAGTGTGTGCGTGAATGTCTGAGTGACTGTATGGATGTGTTAGTGGGTATGTGAGTAGCTATATGGGTCAGTGAGTGGCTGTATTGGAGCATGATTGGGTGTGTGAGTGGCTGTATGGGTAAGTTAGTGGCTGTGTGAGTGGCTGCATTGGTGTGTGAGTGGCTGTAAGGGTGACTGAGTGGCTGTATAGGTGAGGGAGGGGGTATGTGAGTAGCTGTTTGAGTTTGTGTATAAGGAAGTGAGTGGGTGTGATCCAGCTTAAGGCCAGGGAAAAATGCTTCACAGTCAACAAAAATTTAAAATGGGCCCATATACACATTCAAGTCTCTCTGGCTGTTTCGCTGGGGGGGGGGTCAAGTTTTATATTCACTTTGATCTTGATTAGTCAATGTCTAACTAATCTTCACAGATCAACACTCTTCCTTTGGTCAATGGACCATTAGTTGAGTATTTGATGGTGATATTAACAATTAACTAACTAACTTACATATCTTGATGAAATAACCACACACTCTGGGTAAGATTCAATGAATTTGATCTAAATCTCAGTCATAAATGAACACTCATTAGTACAAATTCACAGTGCAAACTCCATCAACTTTCATGGGAGAGAAAAATTCATTTAACAAATACATTAAAATCACAGACCCATTCAACAATTCAATGCATTAGGAGTGAATGGATGAAGAGACAAAAGGCATAATAAATTGTACATTTGCAAAAGATATGCAAATTTAAAACAGAATAATAATTACACAATGGAGAAAAGGGAAACCCAACCCTCTGGCCAAAGGGCTGGTGGAGGCCTCCCGATTAAGGATCAGGAGACAAAGACTATAGGACTGGATCAGGACAGGGCAATACTTACTAAACTTCTTCTATAGACGCGACGCACCAGGGCGCATCCCTCTCTTACACTCTCTCCCTCCTCGATATTCTTCTGGAATCTTCTATCTAATCAGGTTGTCGTTCAGGTACGAATCTTCCCAGTCTGTTCTCTTCTTTTCAGCAGCAGCTCTCGCCCACACATCACTCAGCAACGACGTCTCCCAACCACACCAACTTATTTCAAGTCACTCCAGTTATACTCTTTATTTCTGCATGCCCCACCCTCAAAAGTTGCAAATATCAGTGGATCACGGACTGTGATTGGGCAGGGGCAGGGAAGTTGTCATCACCTCATGCTGACATATTTGCTTCTTCAATAAACCTTATTGTCCAACAAACCCTTCCCCTTTAACTCAATCATTATTTTGTTTTATTTCATTTTCACATCCATTTAATTGTTTCAATTCAAAATGCATTTGAATACAGTTCTACAGTCAAGATGATGGTTCACACGGTGGCTTGTCCATGGCTCTTGGCAGCCTGTCAGCAACACGGTCAGCAGGTCACATCGTTATCACATTGCGCATGTCCTAGCTCTAGGCCATCTTTTTCATTTGCCTACCACATTAGGCCCAAATGTACACTATTAATAAAGGAATGATAAACAAATGTTACTTTCTCAAATATGTGATGGTCAATGTTCACCATCCACATCTACTCTATCCCATGTTAAATTCTCCTTCTTTAAGCAAAAACATTAGCAGCAACAGCTCTTTTTAAGTTCAGGCAAGCATATGCTAGGCATGCGGTGCCTCAAGACCTAAGGTTAATAACTCTTGCGCATGAGTGAGAGTTTTCCCTCTCAAAAGGGTTAATCATGTAGTTATCTAGGTAGTTCTAGTTAGCACATGCGCAAAAGCGTTTTCGGTTTCAAGCGGGGTTTGGTCGCGCTGCAAATTATTTAAGCGTGCATAAAGCTCTTCTATCCATATGTGAATGTTGTGCGCATATTATTTTTCTCTTCTTTACTATTTCTCGTGATTAGTACTTGTTAATGAGAGATTGATCCAAGAAAGTTTCATTTTCTTGAATCCTTGCTCCATCAGGTGTATTGGAGAGTAAATGTCTGTGTGGGTGGCTGCAAGGTTGAGTGAGAGGGTGTGTGAATGGGTAATTAAGTGGGTCTGTGAGCATATGTGTGAGTGGCTGTGTCAGTATGTGAGTGGCTGTATGGTTGAGTGGGTGTGTGAGTAGCTGCATTGGTAAGTGGCAGTGTGTGTCTGTAACGGTAAGTGTGTGGGTGTGTGAATACCTGTATGGGTGAGTAAGTGGTTCTTGTTTCTGTATGAGTGTATGAGTGGCTGTAAGGGTGTATGAGTGGATAGGTGTGAGCCTGTATGACTGGATGTGTGAGTGGCTGTATTGGTGAGTGGGTGGGTGCATGAGGGGCTGTATGTGGGAGTTAGTGGCTGTGTGGTTGGCAGTACGAGTCAGTGGATGTGTGAGTGGCTCGATGGATGACTGGTTGTGAGTACTGGAATGGGTTTGTGAATAGGTATGTGAGGAGTTTTGTGGGAGTAGGTGTATGAGACTATGTATGGGGATGTGAATGTGTGTGTGGGTCTTCCTGTGGATGTCATCAGTGGTCATTTGGGATGTCATCAGTGATGTCACTGACCATGTCATGAGTATGTATTATGTGCGGTCATAAGCAGTGCTTTGTGGGGGCATAAATTATAGTTTGCCCAGGTAACTATAACTGATGAATTTCACTGGTTTTGTACAAGTGAAATCTTAGCCTAACTATAACATCCTGCAACATTGTTTTTTTCAGTGAATTTCAATGATTTTTAATTATATTTCCTAAGTATAACGTCCCGGTAACCTTTGTTTTTTGTCAGTGAATTTATTAGTTTTTTTTATTCTATTTCCTAACTATATTATCCCTGTAACCTTTGGTATTTTCAGTGACTATGTTTTTTTTATGTTATTTCCTAACTGTAACCATTGAGAGTTAGTGTGTGAGTGCATGCGTGTCTCTGTGGGAGTGTGAGTGTGTGAGTGTCTCACTGGGTGTGTGAGTGTTTGAGTGAGTCTGTGAATGGGTGCGCAAGTGTCTCAGTGGTGCATGAGTGAGTAAGTCTGTGAGTAGGTGTGAGTGATGAGTGGGTTTGCGAGTGAGTACATGAGTGTGTCAATCAGTGTGTGAATGATTGCAGGAGTGACTGAGTGGGTGCTTGAGTCTCTGAGTGGGTCTGTGAGTGGGATTGTGAGTTGGGCGTGAGTGTCTGAGTAGATCTGTCAGTGGATGAGAGTATAAGTGATTCTGTAAGTGGGTGCAGGAGTAACTTACTTGGTCTGTGAGTGGGTTTGAGAATGTCTGAGTTGGTCAGTAAGTGGGTTGCCTGAGTGGGTTCTGCTAATTTTCTGCCATTTTTCTGCTCACTTCTGACTTTTTTTGCCTATTTCTACTCGTTCCTCACCTTTATTTTGCCTCTTTATGCTCGTTTCTGGCCTTTATTTGCCTCTTCTGACCTTTATTTTGCCTCTTCCTGCTCACTGCTGAACTTTATTTTGCCTCTTTCTCCTCATTTCTGACCTTTATTTTGCCTCTTTCTGCTTGTTCCTGGCCTTTATTGTGTACCTGTATACCTGTTTCTGAACTCTACTTTGCATTTCCACTCATTGCTGTTCTCTATTTTGCCTCTTTCTGCTTGTTGCTGACCTTTATTTTCCCTCTTTCTGCTCATTTCTGACCTTTATTCTGTATCTTTCTGACCTTTATCTTACCTCTTTTTGCTCGCTGCTGACCTTTATTTTGGCTTTTACTGCTTGTTGCTGATCTTTATCCCCTTGCATGCAGCGCAAATTCCGCCGCTGTGCGGGTGATTTGAATAGTGGGCGGGATTCGGACGGCCCCTGGCCGTCCTTCGCACACGCCCACCGTGACGCATGATGGCCGGGGGCCGTCCCGAGCATGCAAGGGGTTATTCTGCCTCTTGCTGCTCATTTCTGACCTTTGTTTTGCCTCTTTCTGCTTGTTTCTGACCTTTATTTTGCCTCTTTTTGCTCACTGCTGGCCCTTATTTTTTCTCTTTCTGCTCGTTTCTGACCTTTATTGTGCCTTTTTCTGCTTGTTTCTGACCTTTATTTTCCCTCTTTCTGGTCATTTCTGACCTTTATACTGTCTCTTTCTGCCCCTTGCTGACCTTTATTTTGCCACTTTCTGCTTGCTGCTGACCTTTATTCTCCCTCTTACTGATAATTTCTGACCTTTATTTTGCCTCTTTCAACTCATTGATGACCTTTTTTCTGCCTCTTTCTGGACTTTATTTTGCCTCTTTCTACTCTTTTCCCCAGGGACCTTGGGGGGAGCCTCAAGGCACCTGCAGTCCCAGCTGGCTCCCTGCCTCCTGCAGGAGAGGGCATTGCTCTTGCACGAAGGAAGCTGCTGGAAATGCAGCTCCCTGCATGCAAGAGCGATCAGTTTCATCTCTTTCCCTGCCCACATGTCTGCCGGTAGTGAACAAGATGAAACCTACGCTTTCAGCGTGCAGGAGTACTTTAACAGCTCCCACCCGCTGGAAGTGGGGTTTGCTTTTGCTTGGTGCTGTCAAAGCTCCCACCAAGCAAAAGCAAACAGCTATGTCCCAGAGGAGGGCACCCCGGGACATAGCAGGCGCTGGCCTTGGGGTGATGGTCCCCAGTGCCATGGCTCCAGGAGGGGGCTGTGTGGCCCACCTACTTCTGTTTGCACGGGCCACCCTGGAGATGTGATAGTTCCTGGGACCGAGAAAGCCCAGAAGATGTGGTTGTTCCCGCAGCGCAGGTGGTCTGCTTGCCTTCCTGCACTGTATTCACATCAGTCCCAGGAAGGTGGTGGTCCCCGGGGCCCAGGGAATGTCCACATGGGTCCCCAGCACTGTTTTTTTAATTAAGGCCTCAACGAGGTGGTGGTCCCAAGGGCCCAGGGGCTCCGCACGGCCACCTCACACAATACATAAAAAAGCCCCAGGGAGGTGGTGATCCCTGGGGCATAAACATGCCCTAGGCGGGGGGGGGGGGGCGGGTGCACCCCCTCCTTTATTTTATAAAATGTGTGCACATGCGCCTGGGACCAGGCCCACACGGGGGCTTTAGTATAAACTAGCGAGGGAGTCTGCGCTTGTTTTTGTGTTTCATTTTTGATGTGAATATATATATATTTAGTAGACAGTTTTAGTTAGGACCATGTTTCTATAGATAAAGCATTTTCTGACTTGCTTATCTCCTTGCCGCCGTTTTATGAATCTTCATGAAATTTTCCCCAAAAATTCCATAGTGATTCTTGTTGTGCATGGAAAGTTTCGGGGTGATCCATCTCATTGTTAATTCCCATAGGAGCTTTGAACATAGCTACAGCCCGAACCGCTGGACAGAATTACACCAAATTTGGAAGGAAGGTAGATTTTGGTTCGCAAACCACACTTTCTGTTATCCGGTGTAAATTCCGTTCAGTAGTTATTGAAAAATTTAAGGAAAGCAAATAAGGACATCTGGGTGGTGCCTCAGCACAGATCTCATGGTGAGATCTGATTAGCTGCCAACACCTCAAGCAAAAAGTGTTGGCAGCTATCTTGGGACTCGACTTCAGACGAGCCCCCTGAAAAAACGTTTTAAAGAAAGAAAATGGGGTGGGGTAGGGTAGGAATATGCTGACCTACTAGGTGTGATGGTGGGCCTGCGACCCCGACAGGGCCAAAATCACATATGTTTTTTTTCTAAATATTCCCTAAAAAATGCGACAGTTGTGAAACCATTTTTTTTTTTTAAACAAGAGTTGACTCCTGTGCTTGTTTTGAATACATCCCCTGGGTAGGGCAGGTCCCGGGGCATTTTTGAAAAAAAAGGAGGGGGGACACATGGAGCCCCCGTCCTGAGGCTCATTAAGCCCCAGGGAGCACCACCTCCCTAGGGCTTTATTGATAAAAAAGTAGGGGAGCACACAGGGCCCCCCTCCATGGGCGTTATAAACCCCAGAGACCACCACCTCCCTGGGGCTAAAGAAACTTTGATGGGGAGGGCCACATGGAGCTCCCAAGGGGCTAAATATCACCTAATGGGGGGACCTGCGGACCCCCTCGGGCCTTCAGGACCACCACCTACCCGGGGTCTAATTCTTTTTTTAATCGGAGATTGGCCATTGACAGCCCTGAGGACCCCACCTCACGATGGCCGGCCGACGCAGATCAAAGGAGGGGGCCACGTGGCCTCCCTCCTGATGCCAATAATGGCCTTGAGGACAGCCCCCCCAGGGTCGGCTCCTGCTATGTCCCAAAGTGCCCACCACCAGGACATAGCTGTGTGCTCTGACTTGGCGGGAGCTCTGACAGTACCTGCCAAGTCTAAGCAAACACAAACTCCGCTCTCAGCAAGCAAGAGCTGTGAAACCGCTCCCGCTTGCTGAGAGCGGAGTTTCCGTCTGTTTCCATGCCCACTGTTAAGCGGGCAGGGAAACAGATTAAAGGATTGCTCTGACAGATAGGGAGCTCCTTGTTTCGCTCACAGGAGGTGGGGAGCCAGCTGGGGCCATGGGGGCCTTGTGTCTCCTGCGGTTACCTTGGGAAATAGACGAGAAAGAGGCAAAAAAAAAGGACAGAAATTAGCAAAAGGGGCAGAATACAGGTCAGAAACAAGCAGAAAGAGGCAAAATAAAGTTGAGAAACGAGCAGAAAGAGGAAGAATAGAGGTGAGAAACAAGCAGAAAGAGGCAGAATAAAGGTCAGAAAGGAGCAGAAAGAGGCAGAAAAAAGACAGCAACAAGCAGAAAGGCAAAATAAAGGTGTGATGGGGCAGAATAAAGGTCAAAAATGAGAAGAAAGAGGCAGAATATAGGTCAGAAACTAGCAGCAAGAGGCTAAATAAAGATCAGAAATGAGTAGAAAGATGCTAAATAAATTCATCCCCAACCAGTAGTGCGCCAGGAGGCGCGTGTACAGAGTAGTTGAGAAAGGGGGTGGGGCTTTCAATGAGGTCTCAGCAATCTCGCTGTGGGGGACTTACTTGTGGCAACAATAGGGGTTCTTGGCTCGCAACGACTTTCAGCAGCCAAGGGGACTTCATCCCCCAACCAGTAGTGTACCAGGAGGCCCCGTTGCAGAGTGGTTGAGAAAGGGGGCGGGCCTCTGACGAGGTCTCAGTAATCCCGCGGTGGGGGACTTATTTGCGACAACAGGAGTTTTTCGCCCTCAACTACCCTCAGCAGCCAAGGGGAGTTCATCTCTTGATCAGTAGTGCACCAGGAGGTGTGTTTGCAGTGACTGATAACAGGGTGTGGGGGGGGGGGGGGGGCGACGAAGTCTCAGCAATCCCGCTGTGTGGGACTCTCTTGTGTCAACAATAGGGATTCTTGGACCCCAACGTCCCTCAGCAGCCAAGAGGACTTCACCCCCCAACCAGTACTGCACCAGGAGGTCTCTTTGCAGAGTGGTTGAGAAAGGGGGCGGGCCTCCAATGAAGTCTCAGCAATCCCACTGTGGGGAACTTACTTGTGGCAACAATAGGGGTTCTAGGCTCCCAACAACCCACAGCAGCCAAGGGGAGCTCATCCCCTAATAAGTAGTGTACCAGGAGGCATGTTTGCAGAGTGGTTGAGAAAAGGGGCTTGATCTTCGACAAGGTCTTAACAATTCCGCTCTGGGGGACTTACTTGTGGCAAAAATAGGGTTTCTTTGACCCCAATGACCCCCAGCAGCCAAAGAAACTTCATCCCAAAACCAATAGTGCGCTACAGCCAAGGGGAGTTCATCCCCCAATAAGAAGTGGGACAGGAGGCATGTTTGCAAAGTGGTTGAGAAAGGGGGCAGGCCTCCGACGAGGGCTCAGCAATCCCGCTGTGGGAATCTTACTAGTGGCAACAAAAGGGGTTCTTGGCCTTCAACAAACCTCAGCAGCAAAAAGGATTTAATTAAGGGTGGCTCAGCAATACTCTGCCCGCCCCCTGAACTCTGCAGAATTTGGTAGAGTCTTTCGGTAACGTGAAACTCCGCAAGCTCCGCCCAGGTCTACAGAAAAGGAACAGAACTAACTCAGGCATTCATGTACTCACTCACAAAACTCAGACACTCACAAAGCCACTCACTGACCCACACACCCACTCACAAAGACACATACACCCACTAACAGACAGTCAGACACTCATGCACCCACTTACAGAATTACTCATACTCTCTCTTGACTCATTTACAGATCTACTCAGAGTCATGTACTGACACACTGTCATGTACGCGGCATCTTGCCGTTCTGTAGACACCTCTACACACACGCCGGAATTCTCACTTCCGGTTTCCTCCTCACTTCCGGTCTTCTAAGCCCAAACCGGTCTAGTTGTTCCGTCATTGCAGCTGCTGAGCACTTCCGGGGGAGACGCATAAACACTGCGTACTCGCGCCGTATTACCGCTTCGGATTCTTCACGGCTTCGGATTCTTCACGGCGTCCTGGTCTTCGAGATAAGACGGACGCTTATCTCCTTGCCGGCTTGGGTTCCTGTTTCTGCATCTGCCCGACCCGGAGTCCCGCATTCTTATGCCCTAGGTATTCCTGTACGTTGCCGTCTAGGGGGTTACCTTGTGATAGCTGTTTCTGATATTACCGCCTTTCCGCGCAGGAGCGCTTTGCTTTGGTTCTTTTTCACACGCGCAGGAGCGCTTTGCTTTGGTTTTTTTACACACGCGCAGGAGCGCTTTGCTTTGATTCCTTTATGCTGCACGCGCAGGAGCGCTTTGTTTTCTGTGACTGAGCAACAGGTGCTGGGACGCTTTTGGTGTTGTCCTTTATCACACAGGAGCGCGGTGGTTTGGTTGGCAGTGTTGGCGTGCGCTGACACACTCATGAGCAAGGCTTCCTGAGGTCCTTCTAGTGCTGCACCTGTGCGTGGTTCACGAGTCCTTTGCTGTACCCATAGACGCTGTTCAGCGCAGGTGCGCTTCCCTTACTTCTCACAGGTGCAACCTGACTTTTGTTGGCTGCCAGGCGTCTACAAGGCTTGGTGAGTACTAGTGTTGATCATGATGAGGAGGTGTCTAGAGGTGTGCACAGGAAGGAGGTGGGGTCTGGGTTCTTTCTAACGGGTCTCTTGTCATCCTCCTAGGGTACCTCACGGTCCTGCCACACCGTCACCGTCCAGCATCATTCCAGAACTCGTGCTCCATCCCCTGGGTTCACCTCATCCCTGCCGGGTTCATCGTTCCGTACGGGGTAAGGTGGGAACAGGGTCTGTAGCTCCTGTCGTCTCTGCGGAATTCCCCCCCACAAGCAGAAGTAAGCCTTGTGGGGATTTGACACACACACCCACACAGACCCACTCATATACCCACTTACAGCCCCACTCATACTCTCAGACCCATTTACAAACTCACTTAGACACTCATACACCCACTGAGACACTCATGCACTCACTCACACACTCAGTGTCAAAGGTTAGTGGTTACAGTTAAGAAATAACATTTTTAAAAAACCTTACAAATTCATTTAAAAAAACAAAGGTTATATGGACGTTATATTTAGGAAACAGAATTTTCAAAAAACGTAGAAATTCACTTAAAAAACCAAAACATAGAAATCACTGGGACGTTATAGTTAGACGCATATTTCACATGTACAAAACCAGTGAAAGTCAGCAATTATAGTTACCTAAGCTAACTATAACTTGCTCCCCCGCAATGCACTGCTTTTGACTAAGCCCGAGTGGGTAACTCCACTCTGCCAGTGGAGTTTACAGAGTTTTGCCTACCCCACGCTCTGTTGCGAACGCAGAGTTTAGGCAAAACTCCAACTCCGTGGCGGAGCGGAGTTAGCCGGCCCCTCCACCCTCACTAATTTATAATAATTTTTTTAAAAGGCACTTACCTGCCTTGGCTGCCTCCTCCTCGCCATGGCCGCTTTCCTTCCTCGTGCTCGCCATCCTTGTTCTTTGGAAACCCCTACGTTGTATGTCATGCGCATGACGTACAACATAGGGGTTTCCAAAGAACAAGGATGGCGAGGACAAGGAAGGGGAGTGGCCATGACGAAGAGGAGGCAGCCACGGCAGGTAAGTGCCTTTTTTTTCTTCTAATTATAATGAATTAGAGATGGGGGAGGGAACGGAGTTCCAGAGTTTTTTCCAACTCCATGGAACGTCACGTTGAGGCACTATGCCAGCTCCGCCCGGGGTTACTTTTGACCTCGCATATTACATCACTCATGACATGGTCAGTGACTTCACTGATGACATCTCAAATGACATCATTGATGACATCATCCACAGAACCAGTCACACATTCACTCAACCTCTCATACGCCCACTCAGATAGCCATGAATAGAACCATACAAGTACTTACACAACCACTCACTTATAGAGCTTGATCATACAACCAGCCACTTACACATACAGCCACTGACACAGCCAGGTATTTATCTATCTATACAGCCATTCACACCCCCAATCACTCACCCATACAGCTTCTCAACAGCCAATCACTTACCCATACAACCACCCACATACCAATTCACACATCCATACAACCATTCACATAGCCACTCACTCTTCCATACAGCCACTCACGCACCAACTCACTTAACCAAACACTCACTCAAACAGCCACTCACTCACCCATTGTCACTTACACACCCAGTCACTCACTCAGTCATTCAGACACCCACCCATACAGCCACTGACACACCCACTCACTCACTAACACAGCCACTAAGTCAACCACACAGCTACTTGGACACCCACTTATACTCCCATGCAGCCACTCGCACACTGCTGAATTTCACTGGTTTTCTACAAGTGAAATCGGAGCCTAATTATAACATCTGTGTAACCTTTGTATTTTTCAGTGAAAAAATATATATATATATATATATTTTCTTTGTCACCAATTACAGAAACTCTGCACAACATGCACTCATTCCAGAATAAAGCTCACTCTGGAACATTAATTGAACTCTTCATGCTTTATTCTGGATGGAGTGCATGTTGTGCAGAGTTTCTGCAATTGGTGAAAAAGAAAGTAATTAGGGCTCCCTCAGAGCCGGACACGCACCTGGCTGCTGGGTCCTGGCACTTCTGAGGTTTGTGGTTCAGAAATAAATAAATATATATATATACACCTTATACTTACATTTAAAAACGAAATTCATTGGAAAAGCATGCGTTGTAAAGGCATATGCATTGTAAAATCCTGAGTGGTAAAGGTAATGCATGCTAGTGGTAATGTATGGCCACCTTATTAGGAGAGAATATACTGGTGCAGGAGGTGACTAGCAAGTCTCTGGACAAGGTAAAGGGGCCGGGGTTTAACAGCTTATCCATCAAATTCTATTCAACATATGTAGACGTTCTGGCTCCTATGCTGGCCAAACTGTACAACACCGCAAATACCTGGGCACCCTCCCTCCCACCATATATAGGGCACCGATAGTCCCGCTTACAAAGGGAGGTAAGGCAGAGGAACTTGTCTCTGCATACAAACTGCTCTCGATTTTAAACGTGAACTATAAAATATTCCGCAAAATATTGGTCAACCAATTGCTGCCTAGACTCCAGGATCTGATAAAACCTGGGTCAATCTGAATTTATTCCGACTCATAGCACGGTCCCAAACGTGGACTATAAATATTCAGCAAAATATTGGTCAACCAATTGCTGCCTTGGCTCCAGGATACACCCAGATCAATCTGGATTTATTCGGACTCTGAGCACGATCCCTAATATCAGCTGCCCGATGCATGTCTTGTATTCTTCCCTTCGGGAGTAACCCAAAGCCTTAGCACTCGACATAGAGATGGCTTTTATTTCCCTGCAGTGGGACTTCCTGTACACAACTATTGCCAGCATGGGCTGGGAAGCGAGTTCCTTGCATGGACCAAACTACTGTATACGGCCCCAACTGCACTAGTTAATACTGGCAGGTTTATTTCAAGTCCTGTGCTGTTGAAAGAGGCACCAGGCGGGGGTGCCCGCTATACCCAGTACTGTTTGCTATAGCTGTAGAGCCCCTGGCATTAACACTCAGACAAGGCAATTATTTCCATATTCTGGACCTTGGCCCACCTGACTCTGTGTCTTGTTGTATGCAGACGGTATGCAGCTCTAGCTCTGTGGGAGCAATCTGACATAGAGGGTGCCTGTGCGGCCTCTGCCCACTTTGGCACAGTGTCAGGTCTCAAAGTGAACTAGGGTAAATCTAATGCCTACTCCTTGTGTGCTCCATGCACAGATGACAGGCCTTCGGAGCTGGGGGATGAGATCCGTTGGTAGCCACATACTTTCTGGTACTTGGGAGTACAAATATACCATTCTGAAACCGAGTTTTCCAAGGCGTCCCTTGCAACAGGATATGTCCTCTGGTGCACGCTACTCCTATCCGTCATGGGCTGCGCAGCCCTGGCAAAAATGGTGGTCCTACAGATGTTACTGTACTTCTTTGCCACTTTCCCCGTTAGGGCATGCCTGACCATCTTTCGAGAAATAGATCGACTGCTTCTACTTTACTTAGGATCTCACTGGCCAAGCTTCAGCTTCCTACTGCCAAGAGCAGATAGGCACTTCCAGACTACGAACTATACTATTTGGCCGTGCAACTACTATGGGCTACATGGTGGAAAGAGGTGTGATGGGGAGACCCTAGGAAGGGAGATATGGTCTTTCCTTCACATGCCGAATGGCTCCAGTTGATAACACACCCTTTTCGGAAACTACAAGACCCGACAGGTGGTATATTGGTCACCAAACTCGCGTACATTTGGACCAGAGCACTTCAATAACCCACACCACCATTCCATACACGTGAGCTTGAGCTCATGGCCTTCTCCACCTTACACGCTCGCAGAGATTGGAGTGGCCTGCGGGAGTATTTCAGAGCTAGCCTACACTCCCAAGGAGGGCTATTTGAAAATGATACACGCTGAGACTTTCAAGGGCTCATAGATGAATTTCGGCTCCCCCCTCACCACTTCCTACTTTATGCTGCTGTTAAGGCCACAACATGTGCAACCTGGAAGGTGATTCATTATCACATGATGGCCTTTGGACTATCTGTATGAAAGCCTGAAACACCTGGTAGATCACAGTGCTATATACTGCATTGTTACAATAGACTGAAGTTGATCTACATGACAGGGACTACATGGCGGCTGGACAGGGGACATTGGCACCCCGATCTCTGATAAAAACTGGGATTCCATTCTGGAGTCCAGCCCTCGAGTGTTGCAGAATGCCAGGTTTAAGCTCATATAATATTACTTTCTACACGAGTTATGCATTACCCCCAAGAGGATTAATGCTGTTTACCATGCAGTGATTTATAGGGATCAGATATCTACCATATGGTGTGGAGCTATACTGTACTTCTCCATTTCTGGGACACTGTTACATGATACATAGCAGTGGCCACTGGATGACACATTTTGAACACTCCAGTTTATTGTTTCTGGGACTCTTCCAAATACCCTAGGCAAGAGCAGTCACATCCAGATTCACAGAACTAGCACTGGCCCTAGCCCACAGCATGTTGATGATCTTTTGGAAGAGTCAACGGGGGCTCAGCCTCATACAGTGGCAGACGGAATTCATCAAGTGGGCAGAATGTGAGGTAGCTGCTCTGTAGTGGGACACTATTTTGCAGATCTGCCCCCAGATGAACAGCTCCGGAAAATTCTGGAAGCCCCTGAGAGCGAGGGGGGATACTCAGACTAAAGGCACACCCCAAGCCACAGTACAAGGCCGCCTGCCCTATCCTACACATACCCGTAAAAATGCCCTGACATACTACATTGCATGACACATCTACAGTGGAGGACTTGTCACCGCCTTTGCAACCCCAAATTACTTCCTCTTATTACACTCGCTGCAGCGGGTTGATTAGTTTAGGGTTTATGTTTTACTTTGTTTTGGATTTCTATTCTTTTCCCTCATCTCCTATGGACTCCCTGCCAACTACGCCCCCTCACAGTGTGACTGAACTCACATTCCTGTCACCTCACCACGTATTCCTCCTATCGTTGGGGCCCTCCCGTCCTTATCACAAGGACTCCCAGGTTGTATATTGTACTGATGTTCACAGTGGGCAGGACTGTGGAGCTGCATATACTGTTTGTTAATGTCTTTATAACTACAGAAATCAACAAAATTGTGTTGCAAAAAAATTGTGTGCTATTCTGTGATTCAGGCAGGGAAAGGTCCCGAGGGTGTTTCTTAGATTGTTTTCACTGCACCAATGGCTGGTAGTCTCGCCAACTGAGTGGCAGGAGGTATTTGTGATCGGTCCCCAGTACGGCAGAGAATCTTTCTCTACTCCACGAAGCCCAGGTGTCCTCTGGGAGTCAAAGAATAAAGATTTCCCATTAAAGTTGACCCTAGCCTGGCTTGGGAACATATTACTGTATGTAGGTCAGATTCATGGTCTAGAGCTTTTGCTTCACCTCCGCAAAAGAGCGACACTGCTGCTGCACATCTATTGTGTAGTCCAGAAACATCATTTCCTTTCTGTTCCCTCCAGATGGGAACAGAAACAACTCCCTGATTGGGTTTGACCTATTAAGCTGTATTCAGTGAGGTACAGATTGAGTGCTACGGAACAGTGAAACCGAGACCTACATCTGGGCATACCAGCTGCACTTAAGACGTCTACTGTAAAAACTACAAGGTAATAGAAGGAATGTCTGAATCAGTCTCAGCCACTGGCGAACCCAAACCATTGTTTTTCGCACAGTGTTCCATTCTAAATAAAGACCCGCCTTTTGCAAATTTGTCTTGATCCTATTCCAATAAGAACAGCCCAGCCCGAACTGCTGGTCTAGGTCCCCTCTGGATGAAAGCACAAGCAGCTCCAGTCTGGTTTCGATCTACTTAGGTCTCAGCAGTGAGGTACACCTAGAGTTGTATAGTAAATTAAGCACAGGACCGACATCTGGGCATACCTGTTGAACTTAGTGTCTGTTGCAAAAACAAGGCAATGGAAGGAATTTTTTAATTAAACTTAGCCACTGGCGATCACTTGAAGCTGCATTCCAGACCGTTGGTTTTTGCTCACTGTGCCATTCTAGACAGACACCTGCCTTATGCAAATCATTCTTGGTCCAGCTCCAATAGGTACAGTCTAGCCAAACTGCCATGCCAGGTCCTCTCCCGATGGGAACACAAACAATCACAGACTGGTTTTGACCTATGTAGGTCTCATCAGGGAGGTATAGCCGAGCCCAACAGCACAGCGGGAATAGATCGACATAAGGGCATACCCTTTGCACTAAGGGTGTTGTGAGGGTGTGTAATATGATAAATCGATTGATGTAGAGAAATGTAAAATTATTTTGTTTTCTGTCCTTAGTTCTCCAAACTGAACTTTATCTATTGTCATGTCAGCCTCTTAATATCTGTGCAACCAATTTTTTTACTCCAGGATTCCTTCTTCTGCAGATGCACCACCTTTAGCTTTCCCTGGGTCGGTGATTCACCGTGGGTGGATAAGAAAAGACAAAAGAGAACCATGCCAATAAAGTCGATGACCAGACCAAAAAAACCAAAAACTTGCTATGTGATAAGATTTTCCCCTTTCTTGAGTAGCCTGAGAGGTTGCCTTCACTGCCTTTTCCTATCAGGGCTAAACCTCACGACTGAAAAATATATTAAAATTAATAATAACAATCTTGGTGAGAACACCCATGGACTTTTACTATCTCCTTTTCATATCTAGGGCCACCTGTCGGTTATAACCCTAGCCCATACTTAATCCTCAAATAAATAAATAAATAATATCTTGTGTCTCAATTTGTGTGGTCCGATGGAGCCAAACCAAAACTGTTGTTTGAACTGCTTCAACCTTTTTTCGCTTTTTTAAATTTACTGATTGTTTTGGTAGTGCTAATCTTTCTTATTTCAAAAATAAAATTCCCTCTCTGTGTAAAGGCTACCAGCTAACCCTGAAAACCACCTGGCACAGCGACAGCCTTCCTGGTCTGTACCAGGCTGATAGTTCTCACCAGCTCCTGTATTTTGCTTCCTTCAGATTCTTGTTGTGTACGCCATCACTCCCCTTTGTCTTTCCTTGAAAACTGTCTTGAGCTTCCAGGAACTGTCTGTCTCCCACTTTTTTCCTGGTCCATTCCTCTCTCCTGCCTTAATCTCTTCCTTCGCGCACGTCCTTTCAGCCTTACGTTGAAGCTTCTAAACCATAAGTCCTTTCTCTCCTTCGTCTCTTCTCCTTCTCCCCTCTCCTTCAGTCTTTCCTCTATCTCTTCCTTCCTATGTCCCTTTTCAATTTCGAAAATCCATACTGAATCTCTGCTCCAGCCAGTATGTTGCAGGATTCTCTTCTGAGGTCAGTGCTCCCTTCTACTGGTGAATATTGTGTAAACGACCAAGTGATGGAGTGAATTTGTGAATTAATCTAAGCCACTGGCATTTACTCTGTCTGCACTCCAGACCATCGGTTTTCACCCTTTGTGCAATACTAGACAAAAACCTGCATTATGTTAATCAGTCTAGGTCCTGCTCCAATAGGTAAGGGACAGACCAAACGGCCAAGGTAGGATTTCTTGTGTTCGATTTCATAAAGAACCAGGCTTGGCAGCTAGGGACTGTACTGGAGCAAGGCCAAGGATGAATTGCTTATGGCTTGGTCTAATTTGAGGTAGAGCAGTTGGGAAAAAATGGACTGGGATGTAGCCCCTAGTACTTAATATTCACTGAGATTAATTCAAGCATTCCATCCATAGCTTTTTTGTGTTCCACGTTGTGATACCCCGATGTGATAAGTATGCCCAGATGTGGTTCCTATGGTCATTGTAAATGTAAATGTACTTGTACAGCGCACGACTACCCGGAGTTCTCTCGGCACTTGTACGAATACCGCTGAGGAACCCTTCCTGGCCTTTCCCTGTGAAGTGCCCACTCCTGGGCACCCCCAAGGTGAAGCCAGGCATCCTAGCGTTGTTGGGGCCGTTGTGACACTGAAACCAACGTCCACCTGACTGAAGAGGCCCAATTATGCTGAAACTGGTCTTAAAATGTTGGTGTTCCGGTACAGACAAGACCTGCCTTGGTAGCTCAGACTGAACTATTTTTATAGGAGCAGGTCCATGGCTGATTTGCTTATGGTTAGAAGTATTTCAAGTTGACATAGTAGGCAAAAAAATGATGGACTGTGACACGGCCCAAGTAAATACTAGCTGCTGAGATTCATTGAAGCATTCCATTCATCACTTTTTAGGTTTCGCCTGCACAGCGACTGAGAAAGCTATTGTTTTTAATATAAACTTTAAAGGGACTTACATCCTGCCTCCTCTCTTTCCTGGCTTCTCATCGGTTCCGGTGCGTGTCACTTACCTATCCTTAATTTCTATTGTCTGTAGCATATTGTCCTGCTTTTACAAATACTTGTTCCTCATCTGCTTCTCTCATCAGTTTCCCACTGCCGAAATACTGTTAACGTCCGCATTGGTGGAACTATATTTTCATAAAGTTTTGCCTTTTACTATGGCAGAATATTTATATAACACTTTATCACCCAGAGAGATTAAATAGTATGCATAGAATCAGAGGAAGTTGTGCAGCTCCACTGAGACTAGAACCGGTATCCCCAGCTTGAGTCAGCAGCTCTGGTTGCTGTGCCACATCCTCTCCACTTCCGTCAGGGAGCTCTTTCCTTCTCCCGGACAATGAAAACAGCTCTTTATTTATTACATATGCGAAACCGATGCATTACCAATGCTTGTTTGTATTCTTCAGTGCAAAAAACACGACAGGGACAGTAGTCCATTGCTTGTCAATCCGTGTACACAGATCTCCTGGTCACACGGCAGGTCCAGGACTCTACTTGTGTTAAGGGGAAGGCCTAAGACTGTGCATATTAGCATGACACGGGGGCCAAAATTGAAAGAAGAAAAAACCTGGATACCACATAAGCCCATTTTGGAACTCAAGGAAGGTGAGCATGACTATTCATCATAAAAGGGACATTCCCGTCCAAACAACAGGTTATACCAAAGATCAGTTGTGAATCAGTTCAGTAGTGAGTCAGGCTGGCAAAGTGGATGAGGATTTCTCGTGTAAAAAGGTTTTGGACAGGAAGATATATACAGTAATCCGGCATTGGGCATTTCACTAGCAGCTAGCGGAAAATGCACACGGATAGTATAGTCTGGCAGAAGGATGGCTTGTGTTTGCAGAGTCCAAGCCATAAGAGGATGGAAAAGAAGTGTTCTGAAGCCTCATCTGAATTTTAGGAAGTCTTTTTCCTTTCTCGGTGGTGGAAGCAAATTGTTCCGCAGAGGAGCTCTGTACATGAAGAAATCCACCTCCAAATCTTTTTAGCTTGGGTGCCCAAGTGGCTAGTAAGTTTGGCAGGTATGATCTCGCTCACCTCGATGGATGGTAGGGTTTATAAAATTCACTAGTCAGGTAATCAGGTGCATTGCCGTGATCAGAACAGTGCATAACGCAATTTGTTCTTAAGTGGGCCTTTGATGGGCATGCATTGATCTGAGGGCAGCGGTGCTGTGATCTTTGGTTTGGAAAGGTGCTGGATTTTAGTGTGGGAAAATGAACAATGTCTGGGTATTCATTCAGCATTATGGCCAGTTGTGATCTTTGTGTCTTGCGTGATCAGACAACACGTGCACGAGGTAGTGGCCAACTGGGCATGAAAGAAGTGAATTAACTCTGCTGTTACCTTGCAATGGAATAAAGCCTCCTTTCGAGCTACATTAATAACGGAAAGTGCTCACTTCGTTAACGTCTCTATACTTTCTTCAAGGCGGCCTATTTTAGTCACGCAGGCTGTGCCCACGTAAAAGAAGGATTCCGCCTTGGCTCTCTGTGCTGCACTTGACACCATATTTAGTCAGTCACTACGCGGCTGGCCTCGATATTTCATATCCGGTATGCTCCATGGCGGATTCCTGGAGCACCCTCGCTCTCCTTTTTGGGATGTTTAATGTTCCCGCGAGCCCGGCAGAATTTGTTTTAGTGAAGGGCCGCGGGGGGGGAAGGCGCGCGCGCCTTGAATTATCCGGCCTTTGACGAGGACCAGAGATCCCGGGAACTCTGCGCCGAGCTCCCGCCTCTTGGCGGCGGACCTACCGGGCGAGAGTAGCCAACCCCGCCCCCGGCCTGGGGCCCAGCCGCCTGGGCCTAGGGCAGCCCCACCTCCGCGCCCTTCAGACTCCCGACAGCCGTTCCGCTGCGCACGAGAGACTTCTACAGCAACTCACGCACCACGCGCGGGCCCCGCCTCTTTTTCAGGCCCTTCCCACAGGCAGGCCTCTCCACGCCCGTCTGGCCCTCAGCTCCTCCTCCTCTGCGTCGGCGGGCGGAGCTCCTCACGGATGCCTGGCAGTCAGTCTACTCGCTCCTCTGCTGGGCCCTCGCAGTGCCTGCCCCAGCCCTGCCTGCCCATGCTTCCCTGGGCCGGGCCTCCATGATTCAAGCCCTATCGAGATGTGTATATCCTCTCCCTGTCTCCTTAGGCTAGGCTTCGCTGCGGCCCCGCCCTCTTCCAGGCCAGGCCCTCCCCTGCTTCCACCATGTGCCAGACTTGGCCCTTCCTATTCAACCTTGGCACATTGCTCGCTGTTCACCACCTTTTGGTGCATGGCCTGCCCCTGCTTCTCATGCCCCTCCCCGGGCTCCTTTGCCAGACCTCCTCCGCCCCACCCACTGCCGGTACCAACCCTCGGTGCCCTCTCTTCCTCTGTATGGCACGGTCACCAGCGCGCTCCTCGTAGGAATTAAACCGCAGGAAAAAGTCCCCTCTTCCTTTTATGGCCAGAGGGAGTTGTGTGTTTGTACAAGAGTGTTCTCATGGAGCTCTGGCTAGATGTGGCAGAGGGAGGGGGCAGTCCGTACACCGTGCCTCTCTGGAAACTTTTACAAGTCTATTAAAACCGGCCACAGATGCCAAGCGCACACCCCACGCTGCCCATATTGAAATCTTTCGTTTTTGGTAGAAATTCCGCGATTCATAAGATCAGAACAGACAGGCGGGCGTTATTTGCTTTTGTGTGTCACAGGAACTCCTCCGGCGCAGCAGCGACGCCTTTAGTTTACTTTCGTAAATTAATTCTCACAGAAATAAGCAATTTCATGTCAACAGGTGTAGCTGGTTACTTGTATCATCCGGTTATTTTGCATGCTGCAGACTTGTGAAATGCACTGTAAAGAGAAACCTACTTGACAAAAGGAAGGATGGCTACTTCTGGCCATGTAATATAGCATTACAAGAGGTTCAATTACAGATGTCTCAATGTGAATCCGTTAGCCTATTGAGACAGCATACTGTCGTTCTCATACCAGGCTGACGGCATGCTAATGCCTATGCTATGCAAATGTATATTATTTGCTCATATTTTGACACTGAGACAGAGCGACGAAAACAGAAGGGTTTAAGTGAAATGAGCTGACAGGTGAACATGTCATGCAACTAAAAAGGTAATAATAGAATACTTCATACATGCAGGTGACTAACTTTCCAGACACCTGGACATGACATCCACGTGGCTCATGCTAATGACATGCACTAAACATGCGGTTGACATACAGTGGAGCGTGAATGACATGAAATGAAAGAAACACGTGAATGTCATGTATTGAAACCAGAATGGCGTGCACCTAAACCTACGAAAAGCATGTACTGAAACGTGAATGTCCCACATATTGAAACGTAAATGACATGCATCGAAAGTTCCGAATGGTATGAATGAAACATGAACGCCACACCACAGGGATTAACACATGCGCATAACATGGGCTGAAAAATGTGCTTGGGAAATGCACTGAGGCGTGCAAGAGCCGTACACGGAAACGTGAGCAACGTTAGGTCAAACACAGTGTAGCGCCGTGAAGCTCGTATGATGTTAGTTAGAGGGGCAGTACATGGCTTTGACCATATGAGTTTCAGCAGGTACAGGTTGCCTACTGCACCTCTGGGCTTGTGAAGTGCTTGAAATGGAAAAAAATAGAAGTGCAGGTACCAGAGTACCTGCTTAGTACCTGCTTATTTCTGAAAAGTGCCGGTACTATCCAATTAAAAGTATTACATCTCTCTTGAGAAGTGCCGGTACACTCTCTCTCAAAGTAAAAAAAAATGCCGGTACTCAGTACCGGACAGTACAAGCCCATTTAAAGCGCTGGACTCTTGTGTGAATAAACTGTAGTGGGAGCGGGTGGCGGTGCCTCTGTGTGCAGCCCTTGACCAGAGGGGGGCCTTAATGCAGTGGTGGGTTTAAAGGTGCAGTGGTCCCTCGGTCCCCGGCTGGTCCATGCTGCCGCTCCGAGGGCTGCGGATGCAAGCCCAGGTAGCGAGGGGGCGGTTCCCTCGGCTCCTCCTCTCCATCCCTCCCAAGAGCAGCCTCCTCACTCTATATAGAGGGGCTGCGACCACAGCCTGGCTTTGGACTGTCCTGGCTGCCCGCTGCACAGGTTCCGGGGCTCTCCGATTCACCCTCCGCTGCTCCTGTCGGATTTCTGTAAGTACGAGTGACAGAGACAGACCTCCTGCCGAGGGGCCCGTCTCCCTCTTATCTTAGCAGCAAGAGCATGCCATGTTCTGTCAAGGGTTGTTTTTTTACTTCTCCGGGGGTGGTAAAATGACAGGAAGCTAGTAACCATTAAAAAGTTAAACCGCATAGGCACAAACGCATGGATGCTCACACTTTTTGATTGGAAATATATATTTAAATTGAACTACTATTTTGTGTTGGCATGCAGAGATGCCACATGTTTTCTTATCCAGCCTACCTTGTGGCAGTTCTACTACTGCTGTTAAGCACAGCCCATAAAATATTTATTTGTCATGTAAAATTTCTGTTAATAGCATCACAGTGGTGTACTTGTTGAATACCAGGTGTGGCTTACTGCACATGTTAGAAATGCCCATTAGCACAATATACATGCTTTCTGGTATTTGCAAGGAAGTCGGAGAAAGTTAGAAATGCCTTCAGTGTTTTTCACTTGCAACATTGCAGCTTCAAAATTGACACTGTTGTTGCAAGGGTCACGAGCCTGCCAATGTATGTGGATGTATGTGAGCTATACATTTCTCTATATTGCATTTGATTTATGCGATTTGCCTCGCATCTGTGGTGTACGAGGGAACTGAGGCAAGGAAAGCGATATGCCCAGGATCTCACAGTCTACTCATGTGTGGAAGCCAGCACTGAAAGACGGGGTTCTTTGTCCATGGTCCCACATTTTGGCACTGGACCACAATTAAGTTACATTGGTTGAGTTGGAAACAGCTCTTCATGTGACAGGCTGACAGTGTGATTGACACTGGCTATTTTCACCCGCTGGAAAAGTTGAGAGTTGGGAGGAAAGCTTTCTTTGGGGCCATATGCCATGTGTGGTTTGTAGATTATCAATGGGACTTGAACTTTTCTAATGCTCCTCTCCCTCCATGAATACTGCCAGTAAACGGCAACATGTAAAGTGGGCTACTGGAAAGCAAATTCTTTTATAGCCTCATCCTGAAATTGCTTTGTGGCTCAAATTTCAGTTTCCAACGAATGCAATATGTGTATCTGAATTTAAGTTTCTGTTTTAGCCATTGCAAAACAATATATTTAGTGGAATTTTCTACATCAGCGTGAAGTTAAACTTGCGACATGTGTTTCGCTTAAAAAATATGTTTTGAAAGTACTATGATATTGATGACGTCAGATAATGGCTGCAGTCAAACAGAGGATTACAAGGTGCATGTACAGTCATTTTCAGACATAGGGCCCGTTACAGTTTTAACTAGTTGATGGGGTCTTATAGGCGACACCACCACTCTGAATGTATCTATCTATTGTAAACGACTTCTACTGTTATGACATACAGTTTGTATATGTTCATGTGTTCATATTTTGGACCAATTCCTTCTACCAAATTATCTGTATTGCAAGGAACCCTGGATGGGTTTGCTTTGTCTATCTGTGTTGTATTGATCCGAATACTCATAACATGTCTTTGTAACATCAAGATAAAACAAAATAAAAATAGGTTAAAAAAATAGTTGGTGTCTTATGTTGAGCACCTGCAGTGTTAGCGAAAGGGCCATACAGCTTCTGTTGGTTCCGCTGCAGACCGGCGTGGTCACATCTGATGTAAACAGCCCATTTTTATGACGAGCTTCAAAGGGCATATTATTCCCTACAAGGGATGTGTTTTGCATTTGTTATCATTAGATTTTTTTTTGCACCAGCTAGTATTGAGAACATGCCCATATATGGTAGCACTCCAAGATGTCAGCAGAGGGGCCATGGCAAGTTACTGGCAACCTGCAGCAGGTCCTTCTCCCCCATCTCAATTGCCGCTCTAGAGTTCAGGAACTCTGGAGCCTGCCTGCAGCTGGGTGAGTTTACAGGGTTTCTGTTTATATCTGTGAAAAGAGTCCTTATATTTTGGGATAGCGGGGTCTAATAATTGGATTCTCACATGCTATGCACAAGAAGCATCTGTACTTTTGCACGTGTACTACCTGAGATATGGTTGATTTTTTAGGCAGTAGTGAAAACAGGACAGGAGGTTAACTCATGACCAAAATGAGTGATCTTGGGCAATTCACTTTGTTTCTGTGGCATTGTTCACTTACATGCCAAACTTGGGAGCACTGAGTGGTGTACCAAGGCCCACCATTAAGCGCAAAAAATATGGATACATTGAATTTTTTATTCCACTTTTTATGACTCCCTAAAGTCACCTCTTTTCTTTGCATCAAATCATTGGGCCTTGTGTTGTTTTCTTTTTAGCAATGGAATCGCAACTGAGTACATCCCAAAATGTGGTCCAGCGGCCCACAGAGGGCTTCAGATGGAACCAACAATTAATGGTTGAATTAATTAGATTTGATTCCGAGCTTCCACATCCCACTGTCAACTGAGCTTGGTTATTGAATATATGTTAGCAATCTCGCCTTAGTTCTTGCCCACATGGTTTTGCAATCTTAGATCCTGGTCTGGGTCTCGTGTCCTCGATTCTATTTTTCAGTGATAGGTATCCTGACAGACCTCTCTTTCTCCAAAGGTGTACATTTAAATAATAATGTATTATGTTACCTTCTTCATTGTAAGCAGTCAAGTTAAAGGCTGCCTGATACTGCAATCTTCGGTGAAAGAAGCCTGCCACTTCAGATAACACCTGTAGCCTGGCAGGCCAGGTGCACTGTGTATACGACAGATTAAGGCCCCAATTTAATGCTCAGAAGTCGCTGAAAATCCTCCAGTTGCTTCAGGAAACTCTAAGTACGGAGTAGAATCCATCATCAGATTTTCTTTGTATCGCTAACCCTTAGATGGAGAACCTCAATGTACAGTGCTTTTTGGGGCAGCTTTGTTTGGTCTTCTTTCAGAGACTTTTTTTGTGACTCTGATAATGCTCTGTGCAAGAACACCTTTTATCACACTCGGGTAATAATGAAGATACAGGCTTAAAACACTGCATCGTTGCAGGAACACAACCAGCTCTTCTCTTCCCACTTCATATAAGGTCCTAGGTCTTTTCTACCAGATACTCGGTAAAGTCCTAGCCCATATAAAGCACTCTCTAAGTAACATTATTTTGAGCGCAAAGAATCTCGTATCACACCCTAGAATGTAATCCATAAAGCGAGTCACACTGGGTAATTTTAGCCATAAGATTGACCGGCCTAAGGGAAAAATATGAGCTATCTAGAGAGACCGATCCCTTCAAGATGGCAGATTAAGGATGGCAAAGTTAGTCTAAAATCAGCCGTTGTAAATGACTTTTACTTGTGACTTTCAGAAGTGGCAGCCATTTTGGGAATCTCCCAGTTTTCATACGGGACAGTCTGCCTTGGTGTTGTATTATGAAAACATTCTTACTTTTATTCTCTTTGTTACATGTGTTGTTTTCTTTTTCTATATGTTTTTAGTGCCCGTTAGGACGGGCTATCCCCAGGAATGGCCTACCAATCAGTGCCAACTAGATTGGAAACGTTGCACACTTCTGCAACAGGTCACACCTCTGGGTCAAATAGAGTCGTACAGGATTGGCCAGTTTAGGCCCGGGACTAATAAACCAATGCCAGCTGTACAGGACATTCAATTAGGATTACTTTTCAAATAATTTCAGTTAAGTGGAACTCCTTTAAGTGGACAGTAGTTATACTAAAAAGGCTAGCTTGGAGCTGGTCTGGACCTACAATATAACCCTGTTGTCTATTCCATGTGTCCCATTGGTGACTACAAATTGAATTAAGGAAGAAGATGACTGGCCTACATTGAAATCTAGGGGAACTTAGAGAGTCCCGCGGCTATACAATGTGGGTAGGGCTTGGACAGTGTAGTTACACATGAAGTAGACATGCAACTGATCCTGTACAACCCTAACTGCCTCCTTCGGAGGGCAAGAGGTCCTGTTGTCAATTTAGCTTATCTCTGTGTGGCCACACACCTTAGATCCAATGTGTATTGTTAAGTCAATGATCAATTGTTTATGTCCAGAAATAACTCATTCTCCTTTTTCTCAACAGGCAACTACTGAACCAAAATGTCACAAAAATCCCTAAGCGATGACGAAAAGTTCCTCTTTGTGGACAAAAACTTTGTCAACAGTCCACTTGCCCAGGCGGACTGGTCAGCTAAAAAACTGGTGTGGGTCCCATCCGAGAAAATGGGTTTCGAAGCTGCAAGCATCAAGGAAGAGAAAGGAGATGAGGTGCTGGTTGAGCTGGTGGACAATGGGAGGAAAATCACAGTGGGTAAGGATGACATTCAGAAGATGAACCCTCCCAAGTTCTCCAAAGTGGAAGACATGGCCGAGCTCACGTGCCTCAACGAAGCTTCTGTACTGCACAATCTGAGGGAAAGATACTTCTCAGGGCTCATCTACGTAAGTATACAAAGATCTCCCAAGATGTCACTCATGCATCAGAACATAGACACAAATAAATCTACCTTTCCCATCACATATTGTAAAAATACGTAACTATAACACAAACTAGGGTCATTCATTTTCCCACTGATCATATTACAAGCCATTGGCTCCCCTTAGATTGTGATCGTTTGTTCTGCCATTTGGACATTGCCTCAATTTCCCCCTCAGCAGAATACATACAGTATTTTGCAGTGTGAAAACTGAGGTTTCTTGAAAAACACACATATCACATCATGAATGAGCTAACAGCCAACAAGAGAAGAGAAAAGTCAAGAAGTAGTGGAATAAGTTAATCAAAAAGCATGCTGAGATGAACCAAAGTAGGTACACTGATTGCTTCTGGGGATAGCAGGATTCAAATATCCAGAGCTTACTTGCATCGTATGGCCAATTCCTGTCAGATGGCAGTACCTTAGTTTAACTAGCCGTGACCATTGTGAGGGGAGTGGAAAATAAGTATGGATTGATTGGAGAGTTGACTCACAGTCACTCAGGTTGAACAATGCCAATATCTTTCTAAATCTGAGAACATTGGAGTTTTGAGTGTACCGCTGAAGATAATGGAGTGATTCATGGCCAATAATGGCTGGCTCAGACCTTCCACCGTGGCATTCCAATGCTTGTCTTTTTGTTGCTCCTTTTTTATTTTAGAACATTTTACCCTAAGCAACTAAAATATTCTAATAGAATTATAATACATGGAACCACAGAATCTCTGTATAAAAAGCCCATCTCTAGTTTCATTTTTACAGTTGAGTTGTTACGGCTCCAGTCACCTGTAATAATGAAATGACGTAGTTTGGTTTGCATGCTTATCTGTTCTTCTAAAATGAGCAGTGATCAGTGGAAAGGAGATATTTATATAAACATACTTATTTATCGCATACTATAATTCATTATAGAAAGTAAATAATGTCTCTACATTCATTCTGAGCTGCAGCCTTTGTGTTTAAATGTTACTCTACATATTCCATTTTTCAGCATTTAAGACTTCGGCCATATTATCCCTTTCTTTCAAATCTGTTTTATTGCAAATTTGAGCGAAAATTATATAAAAAATCACAACAATTAGCATAAAAAGAACAATATTTATAATGTGGGGGGGATAAAGAAGAGGGTAAAGGCCAAGATGTTATCCATTTCATGTGAAAGTGCAAAAAGCAAGGATGTAAGCTTTTTGTGAGCCGGAGATGGTGTAACAATGTAATAAAAGGAATAAAATGCCCCGGGTCATATGTTAAAATGATTTTACAAGTCACCTAATAGTTCTATGACCTTATAAGGGAAATCGACCATCAGCCTCTTTCCTCTATATGGCCATGGCCTACTCTGTGACTTATATTATCATTAGAGTGTGATGTAAATCCCAGTCTAAGTCTACAAACAACACCAACAAAAAAATCAGTGGAGATGATGTGGACTGAGAAAAAACGTATCCATTCCGTCTGTAATTAGAAGATGAGTGTCCACATGGAAAGTTGTTTTGTTAAGTTAGGCAAGACCGCCACTGAATTTTCTCTCCTATTCATGGAATGAATATTGAGACTGTTAATGTTCTATTTAATTGTGAGCATCACTGGAAATGGAGAAGCACTTTGTGGTACTCTCCTAGAAGGAAGCCTCACACGAGAGAAGTCAGACTCATCTAATTTCCATGTTCTCTGGGCTGTCACTTTCAAGATCTCCGAGGAAGTCTGTGATTAATAACCAAGCTGTAACATCTGTATTTGGCAAGCTGAGTACATTGTTAACATCTAACATCTGGAACCATGGCTTCTTGATTGTAATAAAACTCCTGCACTTGATGCAGACTTTCCCACAGTTGGCATTCCATCCTGTTAACTGGGGTTAGATCAGGAGGCTTGTAAGTGCAAGTGCCAGTAACCCAAGAAGGAAGGGTATCCTTTCTGAAAACCCATGATAAATGTGAATATGTGCAATTATATAATTTTACTGAAGTATTTGACATTTAGAACCCCATTTTCTCCCAAGGTAGCTTGCTTTTGTTAGTTTTGTTTGTTTAATTTCATCATCTTGTTGTCTTTGCTGTAGCTTGTGAGTTTAGTTTTTATCTGCCAACTTTTCAACTAATCAGAGCAAAGATGGCTCCTGCTTCTGGGCCCCATCCAACTGGCCAAGAACCTGTGGCACTGAGACACTGTCATATCTTTGTACTAAAGGCACAATATAAGGTGTATTCACAATATGAAGACATTAAAGTTCTACACCTTTAATTTAACTTCTCTGTGAGATGTCAATGGGAGGTCTTCAGGTCCTACGTCATTTTGTTCTCGAATGTGTAATGTGATTTAAGGTAAAGACAGAAAATCGGATTGAATTAAACCCCAGTTCTTCTTGAACGTGGGACTATTTTTGAAACACCTCATGTTTCATGTAGCTACACCAGAAATCCCACGCTTAAAAGACCTCTCACATTTTGAAATGACTTTTTTATATATTTGGTAAAATCAGACCACCCCTTGTCAACTAGAATAGAAAGTAGAGGACTCCAAAGCCCCAATGAGCTCCCGCAAAGCAAGAAGCTTTGAGGACGACTTGTGGTCACCTCGAGTGCAGTGTTCTTCAAGAGCTTTTTCACAGATATTATTCCTGACTCGAAAAAATCCTGTTTCCCTGAATTGACTCATGACCTTTGTTTGAATGTTTTATTTTGGTACATACAGAAAACAGTGTAGTTGTGTGACCACACGAGCCAAACCGTATTACGTAGTATGTCGAAGGTGTGAGCTGTGTTTGGAGAACTGTGGTCAAGAAAAAGTTGCAAATCCCCGGTGTTCTCTGACAGAGAGGCCACATGGGCAGACATGTTTTGGCTTTACCAGAGAGTAAACCAACTGTGGGCATATGGGCAATTATTGTACATGTTTGAGGCTGCAGTTTCCACTTGGTGTTGCGGTATCACAGCCAGCGCATTCCGATGCATGAGTGCTGACGCCGAACATCCGATCCCTGCGTTCTCCCCTAGCACGGATCGGAAGTGCTATGGGCTGCTCAGCTAAGCATACACCTCAACTTTTGCTCTGATGACACACATAACATACTGCCACAGCTGGCAAGAGGTAAATACTTACAGAAAATATTTGCTTATTCTCCTAGGAGTGTTTGAGTGCCCATGTTACTAGATGGTAGCCTCATTTGTAGTACCCTACTAGATGTCTTATTTTCTTAAGATATGGTGACAGTCCACAGCTAAAGAGACACTATAATATCTGGCATGTTTGAACAACGATGAGGGACTTCCGACCAATCTCATCCACCAGGATCAGAAAGAAAAACCATCTGCCCCTTGATGGAAATACAAGAAAAGACAGCAATATGGCCCCAGAATGAAGCTTTTGTGGGAATGGGAGACTATGACTGAAAACATCTGTAGACGAAATGGAAGATAACTCAAAATTGGCAGCCCCGTGGATCCCGCCGGTCAAGAGCCTCTGGGGAACCAACAGCTGGCCCATCGTACAGTGTCCATGCTGACAGCTGTTTTGCTAGGGGCGTGTGCTGCACCACAGTGGGCCAACGGGATCCCATAAATATTCCAGTAAGTGAGTGAATGGGCTATGGACGCAGTGCGGAGGAGGGCAGGCTAGACTGGCCTTTCAAGAGACTGTCCCCATCTCACCATGGAGGCGATCTAAGAAGTGGATGTAGATTGATAGTCCAGTCTTTACAGAAAGTATTGAGGCCAAGAAGTTGTTGTCAGCAGTCCTTTACCGCTTTCATCTATGGCTACGAGACAGACTATTGGGAAATGTTCAAATACTGAAACAGTCATGGCTCCAAGAGTAGAAGACGAACATCATTTAGCCCTAGCAGGGCTGCATAATATTAACATCCCAAAACATGTATTGTGCATGCATGAAAGCCAAAAGCGTGTGACCCATGATTTCCATCCAAAGTCTATCGAAGTATGATCCACTGGACTGAGGTAGTGGCATGTTGCTTCTCTCTCCTAGGGTTAAACCCTTATCCTATGAAGTCAAGACACCTAGGTGACTGTCTTTAGCTTTTATGTGACAACTCATTGTTCTCAGGCGCCCCTGCCCAAATCGGTTACTACAAGACAACTAAAAGGACAAATCTCAGAATGCAGTAGGTGGTTCATTGAAAGATGAGAACTGAGAACATGGTGTCCTGGCAACATGGAGTAAAAAGGCAACCCTATTCTTCCTCTCTTTCCGATTATAGAAACAGAGAGCAGCAGCGGGCCTTAGAATCGCTGCACCTTAAACCCAGTTCCAAATTGAATGTCAATTTTTGAGCTGCCAACCCCGACGTCAGCTGCTGAATGCCGTCGCTGTGATTCCAGATCAAAGAGTACTTTTCAGGTTTGGTGGGGGCGCACAAAGACAAAGTCCAAAACAAGTCATGAATGTGTACAAACATGTTTCTTCTTTATTTATTCAAATTTGTAGAAAAGTTCATTGTTAAAATCACAAAAAAGAGATCAGCCAACGGGTTTCACTCCCTTGCAGAGAGCTTCCTCAGGGCAGTATAAACACAATTGGATTCCAAGAATAGAGGATCTATCGAATTGTGTGTGATGATAAGAAATGCCAGTCGGTATTCACCGTCAGCTTCAAGACTAGTATTGAAGAATCCCTAGAACTTAATATTGAACTAGCTGGCGATGATTCTACCGATTCGTGATTCTTGAATACTAGTCTTGAAGCTGACGGTGAATACCGACTGGCATTTCTTATCATCGCACACAATTCGATAGATCCTCTATTCTTGGAATCCAATTGTGTTTATACTGCCCTGAGGAAGCTCTCTGCAAGGGAGTGAAACGCGTTGGCTGATCTATTTTTTGTGATTTTAACAATGAACTTTTCTACAAATTTGAATAAATAAAGAAGAAACTTTTTTGTACACATTCATGACTTGTTTTGGACTTTGTCTTTGTGCGCCCCCACCAAACCTGAAAAGTCTTCCTCTCTTTCATTTAACATCAATTTAAATAACGATTCTTGCAGAGACACCCTATACTCAAGCTACGTCTTAAAATGTACTTAAATCTTACGGGTGGGCTTATAGCAAGCTTTCCAACAAGAGTTTTTGTAAGCAAATGTTCCTTTTCATTAAAAGCTGGCCAGTTCATGGACTAACTCGAAAACCTCTGCTGTCATAGCACTTCAATAAACCAGCATCAGTATTTATCAGTTGTGTACTTTGACTTTAGTAGCCCTTTTTCTGGTTTCCCATTGAACTTCGGTTTCCCATGTTTCTCCCCCCAAAAAATTACCGGCCATTTCTTCAGGCCTTGAGGATGCTTCCTGATCTGTTACCTCAATGAGTGTTTGTGTGACATCCTCTGTATTCTCCTTTAACATTACATTCTGCCGTGTTTGCTTTAATAATCATTTATATATAGTCAACAGAACTGTTTCTGAATAATATCTGTGCCCTTTTTTGAAGGTACAGAGGCAATAAGGCTTCAATCCTATTTAAGCTTCCTGCCCTGGAATTATCATTTTACAATTCTATGGTTTCCATTGACTGAATGATAGGATTTCCTTTCAACAGCCATTGCTACACCTCAGATGGTGATGTAAAGGGAGGAACTGCAATGTAGGACATTTTAGGAACTTGCACTTACCCGAAAATGATTCTTCGAGTAGGGATGGACACTTTATGCATCCATCTTTCGTTCTATGACATCATTAAATTATTTGTGTTTGGTAGGTCCACTGTAAATAATAGAACACATAGTGATGTGCCCCCTGAATATGGAAACCACAATATCGCTGAGACACAGTATTGAGGACTGAATATCGAAAAACAAATATCGACAGGTAATTGAGGATAGCTTTTTTATACATAACGCCACATATATATATATATACTTACAGCGCAGTACATATATCTTCAAGGCATGTAGATGTGGAGTTAGGAATAGTAAATCTATACCTACCTATATGCACGTATCTTTCGATACTTCGTCCCTCGATATTCTGTCCTAGATATTATTGTACCACAATTGTTGGTGTGGATATTCAGTAGTACAATCAGCCATAGTGAATCTGACTCTTCCTATGATGGCTAAAGGAAGAAGCTTCAATTCATACCTCAATTTGTATGTATTCTCAAAGGTTTCTCAAATACTTTCCTCTATCTGAAGAATTTGTTGAAGTGGGAGGTAGTTTTAGAACAAGCAATGCAGGTACAACACCATCCAGGGGCAACATTGCACAGGTGCAAATATCGATGGCCGCTGCCTCTTACCTTGATATTTTCTGCACTCAGCCTCTGTATAGACTTTGGTGGAATGACTTTCTCCGCAGAGCTGCAGTATAACACCAGATGATGTCTTCAATATGTTTTCATATAGGATCAGACTCCTGAAATCTGAATCTTATTGAGTTTCACATTTGATTTATTAGCTTTTCATTAGGAAACATCATAAGATAGAAACATACACTTAACAAGAGTGCCCCTTCCCATAGAGAACCTGCTCCCCCACAATCCCCTCAAGGAACAAACCCCAAAATGAAACCCACCCAACTTACCGTTTTCACATCCAAAGGAGGACACCTCTCCCCTGCAGGGCCTTATTATTGCCCTATCTCAAACACCAGCGCCCATTCTCATTTAATAATGCATCACCATCGTATCTTTTTTCCATGGCTTGTTGATATCATTAACTGATCTTTAGTCTGCCAGGATTTAGGAGACTTTTTCTCATCTTTGTAGTTTTATTTGTAATTGGCGAGTTTCTCTCAATAGTGTTGCTCAGAGCTCACAGGCTCTGGTCAGGTAACATGAGACAGGTGTTGCAACTATATCCATTTATTTCTAATGTGCTGCAGCAGCAAATGATGGACGGAATGCTGAATGAATCAAACATTCACCCCCAGTCAATAGATCTGGGTTAAATCCAACCTTCTTTTGCTCAAAATGCTACCCCAGATTGGACCCAGCCATATGCAAATCAGTCTTGATCCTGCTCCCCATGCGAACAGTCCAGACCAAACTGCCAAACTCCCTGGACCAGAAACAAGGATCCTGCGACCGGTTTTGAGGTAACAACTCCCATCAGGCAGGCTAGCTTGAATCCAGTGGCACAGCAAGCAAGGGACCTACTTCTGGGCATACCCATCCCACTTAGGGCAAAAAGTACTGGTTTGCATATTGCTGGGTCCAAACTAGGGTGGCATAGTAAGCAAAAGAATGATGGATTTAACCCATATCTCTTGACTGGGAGTGAATGATTGATTCATTCAGCATTCCGTCCATCATTTGTTGCCGTAGCACATTTATTTCTTGTGGCACTATCTAGGTTCTTCTCAACCTGAGAGAATTTGCCTGCTCCCATGCAATCTCTTCTCTAGTCTGGTCTCAAGAGTGCGTGATTGTGCCTGCCCCTTCCTGTTCTCTTCCTTTGGGCAGGAAGTGGTCATTGTCCTTGGAGGGGCAGTATACAATCTCTGACCCTCCCACAGGTGTCTAGCCCCCAACACTACAGTATGGCTACTTAAAAATACTTCTTAAATAAAGATATTGTTGAATGAGTTATGTCTCAAGAAATTAATATTGCATGCTCTATATCGACCTAGCCACTACTTCACATTGTAGGTAGAGATGAAGCTAAGAATAGTAGTTATATTTGGGTTCTTAACTTATGATGGGTGATGGGTGATATGGATGCAGTTGTATTATAAGTCAATAATATCAATCTCAATATAGAGTCATCAATGCTTTTTCATATGTGCAAATGAAACCAGCTCATCCTGTAAACGCCTCTCTGTGATGTCATTTAGATGGTTCCCCTCCTTCAATTAATCAAAGGATAAGTAATAGACAAATTCATGGGCCTTAAAATGCACTATCTTGGCTATATCTCTCAATAACTGCCCAAGGTCAATCATTTTCACATGGTAAAAACTCAAAGAGTAACAATAACAAGATCCTGAAATGCAGCCTCTTACCAATAGCAAACCCCTGATATACACACAGGAAAACTAACCAATCTAAAAGAAACACATCATAAACATCTGTGACATGGAAGAATCATAATATAGTAAAGCTTATGTGTTTCCGAACTCTTGAGAAGTGACTTTAAATGTTAGATGGCGAAAGACCTATAGAGAAGGTGTGGGGCTTACTTAAATAGATCCAATGACGTTAAATCATTTTGCTACAATAATATGTTCAACACTTGTCATAAGGCCTGACTGTTTTCTAATCTCATGCCTGCTATAGGAACACGTTAATTACCCTGATAGGGCACGAAATAGCGTGAACTTTGCCATCACTCAAACCAGAAAGAACAACCCTACCCTCAAGCTGGTCAGACAGTGCGTACTGCCAAACAGTGCCCGATTTACTATCAAAAGGGTCAGGGCCGTCTTTAGTGCCAGTGGCACCCACTGCGACAATCACTTTTGGCGCCCCTCACATCCAATGACCGCCTCCTCAGATTCTCTCACTACCCCTAGGCGAAAGTTCTCCTCATCTCTCCAATCATAAGATACTGCTAAACATTGCACCCCCCCCCTTGAGGTCAGTGCCCCCTCCACAGGTCATCACCCAGTGCGGTCGCACTGCCCTAAAGACGGCCCTGAAAAGGGTAATCCTACACCATTTATCCTTTGTTGTAAAAGACAATGAGGCATCAATCGCTGAATATATCTTCACCTTGCACCATTAATTGTGCAAACACAAGGAGATGATGGACAGAGTGCTGAAACTTTTCAAACACTCACCCCAGTCACATATCTGGGTTGAATCCATCATCATTCTTTAGCTCACTTTGCCACCCCAGTTCAGACACAGCTATATGCAAATCAGTCTTGACCCTGTGCCTCATGGGAATAGTCCAGCCTGAACTGCCAAGCCATGTCTTCCCTGGACCGGAAACAAACATCCTGGGACCGGTTTCGGGCTAACAGCCCTCATCAGCCAGGCTTGAATCCAGTGGCAAAGTGAACAAGGGACCCATGTCTGGTCATACCCTGCCAACTTAGGGCGGTTTGTGCATCAACCAAATTATCCAAAAGTTCTCACATTTATTAAAGCAATGGAGAAAGCAAATTATGTCCAGCATATCACCGTAACACCATGACCATTCCCCACCCCTAATGTCAAGCCAACCTAAAAGCCCCAAAAAACAACACAAGACCTGTAGAATTCAGCATCTCCTCCCTAGCTGCTAATTCCATAGAGCCTGCCTTACTGTACTTGGTTGCATCTGAAATTAAGGACAAGACATGGCATAACATAGATCAGCATAGCCTAAATAACATGCTGATAATGTTGATAAAGCTCCATTATGATATCTATGTTACATTTTTTACTTGTGGTCCTAAGTCTTCGCTTGGAAAATAAATATATACCTACAGTTTCGAAATATCTTGTTTTAAAATTCAAGAGAATGCTACCCCCAGTTTCAGCCTGTTACCTTCAAAAGCCCTGACTGGGCCCCGTGGCAAAACTTTAGCCCCCGAGCTCCAGCGGGCCCCCTACAGTACTGTACATGGGCAGCGGGCCCCTGGCCTAAGAGCTCCTGACTGGACCCGAAGCATGGGGGGCCCCCTCCATGTACTTTGCAGGATGGCCCCCTCAAGGTTGGTTACATCATTGACTAGACCAGCGTTTAATTTGAGACAGTGATTTCCGGTGCTCAGTACCGCCACTTTATCATCATCAGCGCTTTTCATGAGCACCAGTTAAGGACACATTCATTTATGGTAGGCACGGGGGAGATTAAGTGATCTGCCCAGATTTGCTGATGCTGAGACTCGAACCTGGTTCCCCAGCTCCTAAATCGGCAGCTCAGGCCATTACACCACATCCTATCCCCACTTTCATGGTCAGTAGTTAGTTCTGTTTTAGGGTCTCTAACAGGAGACATGGGCTGGTGCAAGCTGCCTCCTGACGAGAGCCCGGGCACATTTTTTTATGCTTTTCAAATTAAGCACTGGACTAGACCGGGTTTAGTTCTCTTAGTAGTGTCATCATAGAAGTGGTGGGCTATTCCTATGATTCTCAACTGTGATTTGACGAGGACTTGTTTTTTCAGTACGGAAAAGCAGACTGGAAAAGGAAGTCAAATGAATTAAGTAGCTAAGTTTGATGACCAGTGCCCCCTAGCATCCCTTTCCATCGCTAAAAGAGTCATATAAATTGGAAGCTAGCCTTTAAGTGGTGATGGGAAGATGCCATACAAGTGATAGAGCCTCGGGTATGTGCTCAATTAGCTGGTAAACACTCAGAAAGCGGTCGACTTCAAGAGCCAAACATGAAGATGTACAATGTACTTATGGGCACTCATCCTAGAAGAGACCATAACAAGAGCGCTCCATCAACGCTGGCGCGTTCTGTCTAAATAAGGTATGGAATGTCCTAATCTGGGGTCCACTTGGCAGGCGCAGATGGAAGCACTTTCCACTGCTGCCATGATGTTCCGAACTCCTTGCCTTCCTCCGCTGGCACCCATGACCAGTTTCTGCAAGGGATGCTCTCGCTGTCAAGAGAAAGGTCTGAGTAGCCTTTTTGGCACGTGTCTCTAAGTAGCTGGGGAGCGATACTTTATACTGCTCAGTTGTTTAGACTATGCTGGAATGTGAGGATTCTGCCTCAGTTGTGAGTTAGAGCCCAACGAAACCATGGTTCCTCCAATGGGACAGTCGGTCATCTTCTCGTCTTACAATTATTACAGTTCAGTGTAGTCAGGGCCACAGCAAAATTAGAATTCTAGGCTACAGCTTTTTACACTCTAACTACATATTTACTGCACTCGCCATTTAATCAATGACCTGCTACATAATTTGCAGATTTAGATACAACATTTTTGTTTCTACCTGAAACGGATCAAAAGTTCTCAAAATAACTGCACAAGAGATGCAGTGCTGCATCCTAAAAGTTGACAAAGTTAATATGACTCAGCTCGCTTTTGATTGCTATATTCAGGCATTTACACTGCTGATACGTTTCCTTAGTATGTAAACTTCAGTAGTTGATATACGGAGGGGAAGGACTTTTGTTTTCAGCAGAACAGAAAAACATTAAGTATTTAATGTAATTCTTATTAGGTGGAGAGATTGACTCCTTTTGCTTGAAAACATTCTCTTGCACTAGTCGCACAAATTCATGTTTACTTCACAGACACTGTTCTTAAGGCAGCTGTTATTTCAAGAAGGATATTTGTACTTTAAAATACGCCTTAGTATTTTACATAATTTTTTTAAGCTTTGATGTCTGGAAATGCATCCTTGTGAGCTGAGTGTGGCCATGTATAGGTTTTACACACACTTTTACACTCGATGGGTTTTAATGTACAAAGAGTTGGCCTGGCCTAAAGGACTATTAGGCAGTGCCTATGGGCTGATCTAACAGGTCAGTGTGTTGACCAGTTTTTTGACTGTTTGTGGGCCTGTTTTATGGTCTGCTGGGCCGGCGTTTACTGTTGAATTTCCTAATTACTTGCAGCAAGCTCAAATCCATGAAGGATTCCATACTCTTGCAAAACACTTATACAGCGTGTCTTTACACGTTCAAGCTTGCCTTGATGTGCAAACATGGGCCACATTTTTAGCTATCAAATTCACTAATGGGAGCCACTTTTATTTTGGTGCCTAGGCATATTTTCTATCCAATTCAGACCCTGATTGCACATCTTTTACACAAACTAATGTGCTGTTTGAGGTAGAAAGGTCAATTCCAACACTATTATGAGCCCCCAGATGATAGTGAATAACGTTTTCACAAAGCATCTTCTGCATGTGTAGTTTTTTCCCTGAAGAAACATATGTATTTTAGCATTGGGATATCTTTTGTACTGACGTATGGTATAGTTTTAAAATATTGTGGCAACCGCCCAGATTGTGCCACTAAAATGTGCTCTTATTTATGTAACATGCTGCATAATTTGCCTCCTTTTGCCACATAATTTGTTCCTCCCTTGCCGCACAATAAATGTAGCCTTGGCAGCAGTCCGTCAACCTTGTTTATATGTGAAACGTTTGCCATCAGATGATTGTAACTGCATGTCCTTTTTTTGGATTTTTTTTTGCACTGGGTTCTTGAGGTATGAAAAATGCCGTAGAGCGAGCCCGAACAAGAATGGCGCCATAATGCGCCAACACAACAATACAAGCTTTCATGAGCGGGAAGTGCATTCCCAAGTGTCTCATCTCAGATGGCATCAACCCAGCGAATAAAACATGCTGGCTCAAGTGGCACTGTAATAATTGTGCCTGTAGGAAGGGGTACTCATGGACATCTTCCTCCTTTTATTCAGGCATTCGTACTTAGAATTGGGTCAATCGAAAAAACGGTTGTGGTATTTACTCGCCGCATACTGTTATTTCCTATACGTAAAACGTGCTCACTTTCCATGTCAACCGTTTAGAGGGACACAAGACTTTTGTTCTATGGAACTATTAGTCTAAATAACGGTGCTCCTCTACTTTGTATTTCTAGATTCGTACTTGGAAGACAAAGATTTTTTTTGATCTGGTCACAGGAAATAAGGTCCTGTTTATGCCTAAATTTGTGAGTGTAATTGCTTAGCAATGCCAAAAACCGCCCTTCTGGGCTTGTTTGCCATTAATATCTGTACCGTTTGGTGCTGTGTTGTGCATTATCACCGACTCTCTCTCTCTCTCTCACACACACACACACACACACACACACTCACACACACACACATACATACACACACACCTGCTGCTTGTACATGAGGAGACATTGCTTATTTTGTGAGAAAAAAGTGCAGGGTACCAAAGCCTTTTTAAGGATCCCGCCGCCAGGAGTATAGATAGACAACACCCTAGGTTTCAATCAGCAAGCCACCAAACTTTCTGCTACCTGCTTCGGCCTAATGAGGATGCTGAGGAAAATTCTGTCTCTCCTCCCCTTTCAGGCACGGAAGATCATGGTACAGGCTATTATCCTGTCCCGCCTCGACTACCGAAACGCCCTGTACTTGGGCGCTCCAGTAAGTTCCATCAAAAAACTTCAGGTCACCCAGAACTCAGCTACCCGACTACTGCTCGGACTACCGCGGAGACAATCGGGGTCAGCCGCCTTGAGGAAACTCCATTGCCTGCCCATACAAGCCAGGATCAAATTCAAGGCGATGTGCATAGCCCATAAAGCTATGTGGCAGAAAGGCCCCGCAATGATCTGTTCCCTAGTCACCCCATACCATCCCCCGAGATCGCTTTGTTCTAGCACAACCTTCTTGGCATCAACTAGGAAAGTTAAGCGAGCTAGATGGGGGGGGCGTTCATTCTCTAGGAACGCTGCCACTGACTGGAACTCCCTGCCCCTCACCCTACGGAGCGAACCAGATCTACTCAAGTTTCGCAAACGTCTGAAAACATTCCTCTTCCAGTAATTCTTAGCTGCCCACCCGTCCTCAGCGCTACGAGGCCTCCGGGTAGAAGTGCGCTTTACAAAACTCCATTTCATTTCATTTAATTTCATTTCAACGCTTCTGAATACTGTGGTGGTTGAATACAACACTGTCCCTATACTTGAATCCACCTCATACCTCTGTCTTCAACCACTTTCAGCTTAGTGTTTCCTTACCTCTCTCTCTTGAAGGTTATCTTCCATCTTTGCTTTCTTTATTTCTTGATGACCAAGCAATGGCAAAGCCAATCGCTCTGGCTTTTTACGTCGTAACACGTTATCACTGGCATTCACAAATGCTGTTTACATGCCATGCATGCACAAAAGTTGTTTAACACATTAAAACATGCCTACTTGACTTTGCCCGTCCCGGTGAAAAAGACAAAAAAAATATTTATTTTTGTACAGAATGTATATAGCAGAAAGGGTATTGAATATGACAAAAGCGTGATCACTGATTCCACTTTTCAGATGCAAAATAGTTCCTCGTGTATTCCAATGGAAGCACATCATGGAAGGTAGAATAATACACCACATTCCTATTCGCGAAAGGCGAAGAGTGACACCACCCTGGATAGAGCCATAGTCTACTTTATGTCTTTTTTAAAGATTTGATAACAATAGGTCTTGATAGCTGATGTGCTGTCAAACCAGCATAAAAAAAACCCTAAGCACTGCTAATATATGCCCAGCCCCTGCAGTAACCTAGCATGGCTGTCTCTGAGCTGTGCTTGTTTGGTGTGTGAAAGATGCCATGGGGGCCACCTCCGCATAGCGTGGATGGAAATTGAAGCAAGGGTCACATCCAAACTAGCCTAAATCACCCATAAAGCATTCAAATAGGGATTCCTGAATCATCTCTCCAGAAAGTTCTGAATCTAAGGTGGACATCATTATTTGATAAGCACTGATCATCTCCCGTTGTAGACCCTAGCGATAAAAAAATCCAGAACACTGAAGGAATCTTTTTCCCAACATAACACAGACTATGTAATTCGATCCCTCCTCAGACCTAAGGGCTATACATTCATACAAACTATTCAAAAACGAACTGAAACCTTTGTTATTTAGACAACACCTCCAACTAGGATGATAAGAGACATGTCTAACCCCTTGCCATCCTATCAACAGCATTACTAACAAATATGGGATTCCAAAATTGCACATTGCTTAAATTGTATCATAATCTGGCTAATCTACAGGCGAGCCCCCATCAGCACCAAACTAACGGGTCCTTTGATCTACATCCATTGCCTTTACTGACATGTTTACCTTGACCCAATCGTATATTCTCCTCTAATGCATGCCCATTGTCAGTTGTTTGTTTTAAACAACTACACTGTTAGTCCTTTACTCATCCATGTATTCTCATATCCCCAGCATCCTCTGTGAATTCAGGAAGCTCTTTAATGTAAGGTGCTCTGATGTGCTGCGTCTTGTCAGTGTTATATAAAAATGAAGAATTCTATGCAAATAAATAAAATAAATGAATGTATGATCTATGATATCCTCGCTCGGTGCCTGGATGCAACCGGAGTCCCATGGCAGTTTTCCCATTTCCCCCATCAGCCCTTCATTCCTAAACACAAACCATAGCTTCTAGTCTTTCGATGTGGTGTAACAGCTGTGGCCTAACGGCTAGGGCGGTCGACCTCAGAGCTGGCGAAGCGGGTTCGAGTCTCGACAGGGACGTTCGACATTCTGTTATTCTGGGCAAATCACTTAACCTGCCCGTGCCTAATAAAAATGAATGTGTCCTTCTGTAACGTAACTGGTGCTCATATAAAGCGCTCTGATACCTACGGGTCTAGTTCGCGCTACATAAAACTCCACCAGAAAAACAAACAAAAAACTGTCTTACCCTGTGACACCTACGTACAACACACTGGTTTCCACTCATCTTATTGGAGTTATACTTCGGAATATGGAGGATACAAATGTTGTGATACAAGAATATAATGGACAAAGTAGCGAAGACAAAATATTGAAAGGTAAGTGCATGTAGAGGAAATATAAATGTACTAACTCCACATCCACATACCTAAATGATCTATTGTCAAGCTGTACATATCTTGAGTTAGGTATAAGACATCTATAGTTACTTACCTTTCGATATTTTGGATTCAATATTTTGTCCAGGGGCCTTCCCTAATTGGAAGGCTACTTCCAATTATATGATTTCTACTCTTCCTATTGGAATTGTACTACTGAATATCGAGCCTAAGAATGTAAGGATACAAGAATATCACGAACAAAGTATTGAAGACAAAATATTGAAAAGTAAGTCCGTGTAGAGGAAGTATAAATGTACTATTCCTAACTCTACATCCACATACCTAGAAGATGTACGTATGTCTTCTAGGTATGTGGATGTGGAGTTAGGAATAGTAAATGTATACTTTGATCAGATATATATATATATATATATATATATATATATATATATATATATATATATATATATATATATATATATATATATATAAACATCTGCTTACCTTTCGATATTTTGGATTCAATATTATGTCCTCGAAATTTGCATATCTTAATATTCTAGCTTTGATATTCAGGGGGCCTTCCCTAATCGGAAGTATACTTACAATGATCTGATTTCTACTCTTCCTATTGGAAGTGTACTACTGAATATGGAGGCTAAAAATGTTGTGACACGAGAATATCACGAATAAAGTAGTGAAGACAAAATATTGAAAGGTAAGTGCATGTAGAGGAAGAGGAAGTATAAATGTACTATTCCTAACTCCACATCCACATACCTAGAAGATATATGTATATCTTCTAGGTATGTGAATGTGGAGTTAGGAATAGTACATCTATATGTTATCTTCAATACTTTGTTATATATATATATATATATATATATATATATATATATATATATATATATATATATATATATATATATATATATATATATATATACTGCTTACCTTTCGATATTTTTAATTCAAAAAAATTGTCCTTGATATCTGTATCCCTTGATATTCTAGCTTTAATATTCAGGAGGCCTTCCCTAATCGGAAGGCTACGTACAATCAACTGATTTCGACTCTTCCTAATGGAAGACTGACTCAATCTTATTTCCTTTCTCCACAGACTTATTCCGGCCTTTTCTGCGTTGTGATAAATCCGTATAAAATGTTGCCCATCTATTCTGAGAAGATCATTGACATGTATAAGGGGAAGAAAAGGCATGAAATGCCACCGCATATCTATGCAATTGCTGATACGGCTTACAGGAGCATGATGCAAGGTAAGACATAGAAATCAGAGCTTTGTAAGACAACCTATTAGAAAAGCTGTCGGCATAATTAGTGACTAGTCCAAATTATGGGTTGTTTGTACTTAAACCTGCCATGAAGAGTGTTTTTTTTCTTTAACATTGTTTGTTGTACCATGAGTAAACCTCTCTATTAATAAAATCAGAAAAAATAACAAAGTCATTGTCATCCATGCATAAATTCAACAGCATCCCGTCCTTACTACTAGACAACATGAAAGCTAAATATTCCATTGGATGTGTGATTCACAACAGTTCTCCAAGGTAGCCATGGTGTTTCTGGATGTTCATTGGCCGGTCATTTTGAGAATGAGAATGGACCGCCATGTGTATTCACTTGCATGTAAAAAAGACATAGTATAATGCTGTAAAGAAAAAATACTACTAAATAAAGAAGCAATACCCTTGGTGTTTCGATGGATGCAGGCTTGTGGGTTATAGATAAGGGTGGCCCCAGTGGGTCGAGTTGGCGTACCCAAATGTGGGCAAGGTGGGAGGAGGATGCAACAGAGAGGCCATGGCTGAGCCGTGACCAGCAGCACAGACACTCATCACAGGAAACGAGGGGTGAGGAGCACCCAGTGGACTTATTCCTGCTGGCCATTATGGTAATCTCTCTTACCCTACAAGCCTTCCCCTTTAGTGGTTTTACGCGCCATGTTGGTCTAGTGTTGGCATTGATGCTCAATACACACGAGCAAGTACGCTACCTAGTTCATGCGTGATGCACGCTATGAGTTCATGACAAGTTCAGTGTAAATTCAAGGTCCTCCTTTCTGGTTGTGGGCCTTGAAAACCCACTTGATACGTCATGAAAAATGTCCACATTCACAAGCTGGCTAAGTGCCATATTCAGAGTTTATTTACCACATTCCCTTCCCAAAAGTGGTATTAAGGGCAAAGAAACACAACTGCTGACCTCAGGGGGACCGGGTACGGACAGTCAGATGGGGTACATAGACACAATTGTATTGCGCATTCCGGCAGGTCAATTTCGAACATGCACATATGTTTGCCAAGACTTTCTTTTGCTGATATTGTGAGATTTCTGAAGCATCTGAGTGACACACTTCAAACTTTAATGGATAGGGTCCACAGAGGTCTGTTCAAGACTGATACACAGCAGACGTAAGCATAGTGCATGCGATCCAGGCAATGGGTCAACACCAGGGCTTCTGGAATTATGCGATTCTGCAGCCACTGTATTTTCCTCTTAATTATGAAATTGCCGTATTTGCCACATAATCCATCAATTTATGCATGTTCTGATTTTAACAAAAATAAAATGTGTTTCTAGCTCAGACGGATCAGATGTTACTAGAAACGTGGTAGCATACGTTCCCGCACAGTGGAAGGCCCTCTGCAAAGGTTGTCTGGTCATCTTTCAGTTGCTTATTGCTGTATTTGTTTGTCAAACAGAACTAATGAGGTGAAATCGTTGCCCAGACCTTGTTACCATGGGTAAAAAAGCCACAAAAAATGAATACTATCACAAAATTAGCTGCATTATGCACATAATTAGCATTTTCTTTTCGCAAAATTTGGTCCTCCCTGCCACATAAATTGGTCCCTCACTGCCACATAATTCCAGTGGTCCTGGTTAATATCCTTATGAGCCGATGCTGAGGCTGCCCAAAAGTGCACTGTAATATGGGAATTGTAGAGTGCTTTCATTGGATTAAATATTTTGCCTATTTGCAATTATTTTGAGCAAGACAGGCTGACACAGGCAAATGCATCGCAAGTGTGACAGAATGGCCATGCTTTACTGAAAAAAATAAATGCCAGGCGGTCATTTGATGCTAAAATATTGTTAGTCAATCCCGGTTCTACACCTTATTTGATTGGTTTTTATTCTGTTATGAAAAGGGGTGTGAGGATTATACTATATTTCAAACACTAAACTGGAAAACGAAACCCTTTTAGAAAACACGGACCCTATGGTTGGGGTGTCCTAACACTATTCAGTGAACCTTTGTACAAGGGCCTGTCATGGACGGAAACACGCCTGGAAGGCTTGCCAGCCCTCTGCATAAGCTTTCTGAGGCATTTCCAAGCAGACCTGGTTTGCTTTTGCCACCAGTCGAGCTCTTCCTTACAGTAAATGGGATGATGTTGCTTTTTTTTTTATTTGGTGATTTTATACTATTTATGAAGGGCAAAGGAAATGTGTCCACAGTGTGTGTTATGATATGATTGTGGCATTTTTATAGCTCACATTTGTACCATTAATAGGGCTTCACTGCGCTGCCAAAGGCTTGCCCCCCCCCCCATAAAGCTTGTGCATGAGAGATTCATCGCAGGTTGGAGTCTGTTTTAAATAGCGAGGATAGTGTAATTATTGTGTATATGTCCGATTGCTCAATTAGGTGACCTTGTCATATTTCTCGACTTATGGGAGCATGCTCACGATGGAATGGAATGTGAGTGCTTTACCAAATTGCTGGCACATCTTCCATGTCGGTAGGCAAGCTCATTGCCAAACAAATCAGTAAAGATGAACTGCATGTGTTGCTGGCGCTTGCTATTATGTACTGGGATAGCCAGCTACTAGCTTTTCTGGGGGTGGAGGCGGGGGAGGGTGGGTCTGTCTGTCTAATGCTTTCTACCGTAGTGTGTAGTGTGGCCAGGTGGGAGATGGTGGACTATTGTGAGCATCATTGATACCCATTGTATGGCATATCTGTGCTGTGGTGGATGTGTGTGAAGTGCTTTGTATAAGGCACTGTGCAGAATGTCCAAACTTACTTTGTGGCTCCACTTGCGCAAGGTGATACTCAACTGTTGGCCTCATTACTTGTGTCGGGTAATATAGCATAATATATATGAAGGGTTGGTCATGAATTCCAGAAGCAAACTTGGAATCATATAGATATATGTTGTGTTTGCATTAAGATGCTTCTTTCGTATGTTAGGTGTAGCAAGAACCACATTCACGTCGCGCCCAGTCCTGTATTTTACATTTATAAAAGGTCTCTTCCTTCACAGGTTTTATCAAATTTTCAATTATGTCCGCTTTTGTACCCAGTGTGAAACCTTGTAGTGTTGAGATAAGTTGTTAATGCATTCTCTGTTCATATTGCTCCTGTCAGCTAGTTAAACAAGCATTCGTAAAGCCTTGTGGCTGTGTGAATGCCTGTTTTGTTTTGTCATGGATTTTACAAAACTATATTGCTGGGCAAGCTGCCAGGCTCTTGTCAGTCTGAAAAAGCATTGGCTAAAAGCAAAAATATTTGTTTTGTTTCATACAGCCCACATTGCCATAGTAGTCGTCCCTGGCACTGAAGGAAACTAGTTTGTGCGTGGAAATGCTCCTTGCGAAAGGGTAGAATGCCATCACTCACTGTGAAGGCAGCTGAGATGGGCTCATCCATTGCGCTGAAATGGGCATTGCTCATTGCCCTATGCTGTGTGCTGTAGTAAGCGGAAGAAAAATGTGAAATATACAATAACAATCCTAAAGATCAAGAGGGTTGGCTGAAATACCCTATAATTGTAAATGCATTTATATAGTACTAACTACTCCTGATGAGGCGCCAAAGTGCTTTTCGGCGAGTAGCACGCTACCGCGGAACCCAAAAAGTATAGTGGTGAGTTAGGTTATGGCTAACGCAAAGTAGTGAACACGTCACAAGGTCTGAGGTTTTAGCATCAAATAAACATTAAAAACTATTTTGAAATATGAACAACTTATAACTCACTAGCAATGCTGAAGAAGGGCTGGGCTAGTAAACCGATGCAGTACGACTATCAAGGGAGGGGGTTTCAGGATGACAAACATATGCTAATACTAGCGCATGAAAACAGTTATTTGTTAATCCACCCCATACATATTCATTGAGGATATCCTAAAACTTGATGGTATTATACTGTTATTTTGTGTCGACTCTGCAACCTCAGATGAAATACCGGGAAGGAAACAGCCGACATGTTGATACATCAATTTGCGGGTGAAATGCGACGTTTTTTCTTTCCTTTAGAATGATTGGATAGCTCGGTAACATAAGGAAAGAGCTGAACTCAGACAAGGCACACTGGCCCTGGTTACAAGCCTGGTGCTAGTACTATTTCCGGTGCAAGCTCCCAGGTCGTTTGGTATTTGCCCACCTGTTAATTACACATGGGCTAATTGCACATGTACAAATTATCCCACCGGTGTGACCAAATTTTATTGCGTGGAAAATCCTAGTGAAAAATGTTGCTGGCATAATAATCCTATAACAATATATTTTATCGAAATAAAGTACTTCTGATTCTGTTGCTGGCAAATTATATGAAATAAGATGTACCCACCCTGGACACACACAGATGTTCTGCTTTGCATTCCTTGGGATGACTATGCGTGTTCCTGGGTGCTGAAATCGGAATTTTGCGATATTTGCCATCAAGATTCTCACCAAACTTTAACTGGCGAAAAATCTGTAGAATTAAGGATTTAAGGAAATAGCCCGTGTGAAGGTAGCACATGTGTAAATACTGCCGACTTGGATGTTTGCACCTGAAACGGAATCAGCCCCAATGGCTTAATCCGAGCCTCTGTGCTTGCAGTATTTGTTTGAGCTGAAGATCACTCATGCAGTCAGCAGATGAGCCGCCGTTCGTCTGTTTACCTTCTTGAAGTCTCGAGAGCCTAGCTCCAGGCACTCAGAGAGGCCTGCGGATCAGGAGCTGGTGACAGCACAATTAGCCTTTCTAGTGAACAAGCCACTCACCAGCTCCTCACAGACTGTGGACAGGAGATAAGATGCCACTCTGACATGTGGAGCGAAGGATGTGGCTGTGCCCTTGTGTTTGGCCAAGATAGGGCCCCTTTCCCCTTGCTGCCTAAACATAGGAAGGCTGTCACTTTATAAAATATTAACTTGTCGATCTAAACCTGCTGCGTGAGACACATTTTAATGCTGTACAACGCTACTACATCTGAAATAAATAAATGCAAGTGTACAGTGCATTGTTGCCACCGTACCAAGTTGTTGTGCAAAGTGTTTAGTAGAAATGCAAACATCTGTATGACTGCTTAAGGTTTAGAATGATTAATTACCCTTATAAATCTGAATATAAAACTCATGTGTATTTACTTTTATTCATTCATTCATTTATCTATACCGTTGGAAGGACTAAACTCACTTTGAATGTACAGGTTTAGTTGAGTAATGGAATTTCCCTACTTAGCGCAAACTGCGAATACAATCACCTCTGGGCGCTTTAGAAAATGTACAAAGTGAATTGTTAGTTGTAAACGAAGCTGATTTGAGAGCGAGGGAGCCTGAAGTTCTCAGCTGTAATGCTACGCTGTCACACAAGTCCCCAGTGAGCAGCTAATGGGGTGAAGCGGAGGCGGTAGACCTGACCCCATGCATATTCGACTGGGCCTTACTATAAAGGTGAAGTAAAATATCATTGTACGTAGGCGAATAAGCAGGCTGACTCAGGCCCTCAGTTTGAGGGCCGCACACATCTCAGTTGGGTGTAAGTTCCCATTTGCTCCTGTATCTAATTTTGTGATTCTGTCACTATTTTCACAGCCGGCTGTTTTTTTGCCTGCACTATTTTGTCCAGTGAAACCAGGTACAAATCGTAATTTTTAAGTAATGCTGGGATGTCCATTTTATGAAGCAAAGTTATACATACGTATATTTTCGCTTGAGAATTTTTTTTTTTTCTCTACTGGGAAAATATTTTCCCTTATGAAGAAGCCCCTTCCCCTACACCCAATACGACTTTGGGTGAGTTCTCATTCCTTTCCAGGCCCGGTAATGCTGGGCGAAGTGTACGTGAATACTCACACGTCACCAACGTCGCCATGCATGGCCCAATCATAGCTACAAGGTAAACCCTATTTACGCCCATTCCTTCTTTACAGGCCTTATGCTAGGAGTGTAAAATACAATCACTGAATTGGCTTGATCAGTGGCTCTGGTAAGACTAAGTTAAAGACATTCAGGGGCGGCACATCCACAAGAGTGGAGGAGTGTTGCCCCACCTGCTGCGAGTGTAGCAGGCAAACATACATAAATAAAATGGTATAATAATGCCATTTTGGTTTACCACCAGCTCGTGCTGTGTACAGCGCGAGCATGAGGTTAGTTCTAGGGCTGAATCCTGCTATTGCAGGATTACTGCTGTCCCCGTCAGTGCGCATGTCAGGTTGGCCGGCTGGCTACCTATGGCCAGCCCGACATGCACACTGTAGACCCAGCAATCGCTGGGCTTGTTAACCTGCTCGCACCAATCCTGGAGTTGCTGTCATGCTGAAAACAGCAAGAGAGGAGCTCCAGGATTGGTTGGATTCGCGTTCCACTGAGCAGAAAAGAAGTCCTTCCATTCCTTCTCGTGAGCGCGGGGGAGAAGTGCTATGACTGGTAGAAGTGCTGCATTTATGGTGAGTTTGGCACCATCGTGCCTCATCATATTTTAAAACTGCTAGCCGCCACTGAAGACATGCACAATCAAGTTTAATCGTTCAATCCCCATCTAGTTTCTGTGAAAACTGAAAGTTTATTGGATAAAATAGAGAAGTGTGCTTATTGCCCATAGCGCATTGATACAGTTTCTGATGAACAGAAAACAAAACACTATCTTTGATCTCACACAAGAGTTGGTGAGATGCTAAGCAACTACCACTGAGAGCTCCATCGGAAGAGCATTATGTTCACCTTGAATGGTGATCAAAAGGCCATCCTTTTCTAACTTCTGGGGCACCTGGCATGAGTCATGGACTTGCCTTTGTTGGTTTCAGCTTGTCTCTGAACCATAACTATTATGTTTTTGACCCAGATCAAATCTGGATCTTCTTTCGACTTTCATCCTCTATGATCCTTATCTGTTGCCATGATTTCAAATCTACCTTTGGTCCTTTGGCTGTGTCCTCTCAAATATCAAAACAACAGCTGCTCAGGCTTGGTTTCAATAATCATCTCTTCATAATTTTGACCCTGTCAGCTTTCATCACCTTTTCCTTTATGTGGTTGGTTGCAGCTAAGTAACTTGACCACTAAGTGACAACAACGTTTCATGAGTATCTGAAATTCTTAGGATCGATAGTGGATTTTAGGTGGGCTTTCACCCACATGGAGTACTCACTCTTTGCCAGGTGTTGGCATTGAACGACCTCTGGATGGTGGGATCTCTTCCTTGAATTTGCTTGCGGTATCAACATTTTTCTCCATCAACCATAATATTTTGATTGGCCGAAGGAGATAAGGGTTTTAGGAATCAATTGTAAGTATGGTTGGTCTTTTTTCTCCATGGCATAGTGCTAACACCAGGCCAATGTTTGTATCCACAGTTTAGCTTGCCTCCCTGAATTCTGTGGTATCCATTTCTCTGTGATCGCTGACTTTACGCAGCCCCTCTTCCAACTTCAGGGGGATATGGTTGTTGTTTCAAGGTGGGTGCTGCAATGTATGCTGTATTGTATTGTAGTGTGAATTACTATAGTTCTTTCCTACCTCTTGGAGAGACCGCAAAGCACTTTCTAGACTATCAGGTGATTACAAATACTGTAGTAAATGGATGGAAGAAGTACATTTATTTAAGTGACATCTTCTAGTTTTACGGTTTGGTGTCTGGTGTGAGGCCTGTGGAATGTGCTCCACACTTATGCATGTGATAGTAAGCAAGTAATATGAAAACAGAGTTACAAGCAGCATAGGCAGACTAGTCCCGGTTGAGGCTTGGTAATCATTTGAGTCTTACAATAGGAAAAAAACAAGTCTCTATTTCTCATCTCAATTCTCAGTGCTTATTGGTGACCCTTTTTAGGTCTCGCGACCTATCGATGCGCGCAAGCGCATCGAGCGGACCGAGAATTCAAGTAGCCAAAATCCTCGTGAAACTAAGGGCTTCTTGCCCTGCGGTTTCCTTAAAGTTCACGTGAACCACGTGACAACAAGCACGCGCATCAGGCACTCCTCCCACACCTCACGGACATCTGTTCATTTCTCCTGCACAAGGCTCGCAAAAGGCTCTCCTCCCTCCCCACATCAAAGGCATCAATCTCCCTCCCACAGGCTTCCCCAGCGCTGCCCCGCCCCCTGCTTCACGGCCAGGCCATCTGTTCCCTGCCAGACCTCTCACACCTCCGTCACAGCATGCCTGTGCTCCTTGATTTATTTAGTAACAGTGCCGCTTCCAGACACCTCCCACCTCTGACACAACATGCCCTTAGGCCTTTATTAAATAACAGCGCCGTTTGTTTACAATTTCTCGAAGGTGCACTCTGTTTCAGCGTGCTTGAAGAAAATTGGTTCGAAGCGCTCTGAACAAGTAGATAAAGCGCAGGGCTCCCGAAACGGGCAAAGCGCTGAAGGAAAATATGTTAACGTTTCTTCAAATTTAAGTAAAAGCTACAAACTGAAACACATTTCATAAAGAAACGTAACCCTGAGATCTGCTGCTGTGTTTCTTCATATAACTTTATTTTCAAAAGACGGGCAAAGGAGATGCGATAAACAAATCTCGATACCAAGTATTATGTCATATTCTTAAGCAGACGGGAGAGAGCGCTCTCTTGATTGCTATTATTTTATTGTCCAGGCACGTTATCTCGCTTTTCTGTGTCTCTTTCACTACCATTCAGAAATAACAGCACTGTAACTTTTGTTTCCTCAATACGTCTGATTTGAGCACGTCACTACGAAAGAGGATGTAGCTCAGTGGTAGAACGCATGCTTTGCAAGTATGAGGCCCCGGGTACAATCCCCAGCATCTCCACGTTTTGTTATTTATTTTTAAATATCTGTATTTCCCGAAAATTGATTTCTGTTAAACCACTGTGCCGCTTAATATAAATTAATTCAGTAAACTGTGTTAAAAACGTCAGTTAGCTCTCATGGAGTGTGAAAGATCACAGCCGCTTTTGTTTCCTCAATACTTCTGATTTGAGCACGTCACTACGGAAGGGGATGTAGCTCAGTGGTAGAACGCATGCTTTACATGTATGAGGCCCCGGGTTCAATCACCAGCATCTCCAACGGATTAAAATAAATGAATTCAGTAAACAGTGTTGTTTGAAATAAATCAATTCAGTAAACAGTTTTGAAAACGTGAGTTAGCTCGCAAGCTTACCAATGAAACATGCACGTTGCCAATTCCTCATAACATGTCAAGTACAACATGATGGACTTGTCAAGGGATTTAAGGACAGTGAAGACAAGCATTGGCATAGCCAATAGGTCTCGCCTTTGGGACCTTATAAGTGTTTAGCCATGCAACAGCTGATGTTGTTGCACCAATGATATTGTGCTGCATAACTAAATACTTATAAGGTCCCAAAAGCGAGACCTATTGGCTATGCCAATGCTTGTTCTCATTGGGAGTATACTGCAGAGCGTATATGTCTGTACTGAGAAGGAGTTTCCAACACATCATTTTTTTTTTTAAATAAAAGGGAGGATTATGAGGTGTGGGGTGAGACTAGAGCTGAGGTTTCTTCATTGGTTGTATTACTGAGGTTGGATTGTACCGAGATTGGTTTCATTCGGTGGATCACCCAGAGTTCAATGTATAGGGCTTTGAAGAATACCCTTCTTGCCGTTAGTAGCCAGTGAAGAGTTTTGGAAGCAGGTATATTTTGTGGTGTTGCCTGTATGGGTTATAAGAATTGGTCTGGCTGTAATATTCTGGATTACTTGTCAGTGGTGGCTGCTAGCTGGGGGAATCTGTGGGGCAGCGTGGAGGTGAGAATACATTTTTTTTAACTTACCTGCAGCCTGACATCCCCCGCCTCGCTGCGTCTTCAGACGTTGTTCACACAGGCTCCCAGAGTCCCCTGCGCCAATCCAAATGCTCGTCACATGCTGCTATTAACCAGCATGAGAGAAGCATAGGGATTGGGCGGCAGCGGGCTGGTATCCACTCTCCAGCAGGGACTGGGAGCCTGTGGTCTTGAGCCATGCTGATTTCTCTAAGCAATATCCTGGAGATATCAAAGTGTGCATGTTGGTTTGGCTGTCCTGAGATGGCTGACCAAACCTACGTGCACCTTTCTAGTGGCCTGAACCCACCGCTCCTCCAGCTCTTGATGGCTCCGCCCTCAAGACTTGGGGGCGGCTCTGGAGTAAAATGACAATAAAGCAGTTTTATTAACTGCTTTATTATCACTTTATTATACATGCATCTGCTGGGTCCAGCAGTGGCGGAGACGCGCCTCCTCCTGCTTGTTGCTTGTCAATTTGTATTCTGGAAAGTCCATTGTGGAACCCAATTGCATAGTTTCAAAAGGGTGTCAGTAGGGCCAGACATACCCACATCTTGTCTGAAAGGCGTAGGTAGAGGAAGATATATTCAAGAACGCTCAACATATAGAAAGAATCTCTTTTCACTTAGGAAACCAAGCATGGTTGTGCCGCTATTTGCTACAGTTTTGTATGGACAAGATTGAGATTTTGGGTTTGACATGACCCCCTCCATATGGAACCCCTCTTTCTGACGTTTGGAAATGAACATTTGTGCAACAAATGAGTTCAGCAACTTGAGGTTTCAAAATGGAGTACCCTCAGCTTCCCAGGTTTGTGTTATATCATCTGCAAGTGTTTCTCATCTATGTGTAATCTGGAAAATCTTTTGGTATTAATAGCACAGCTATCATCAATCAAGGGTTCCAGCAGTTTTTGGCTCTCAGTTGGACTGTGGGAATGTCCTTCATGGAGGCGGCCACTGTTCCTGTCTTGATGCCTACGGATGCTTCAGAGCCCCGCTGCCCGTTGGCAGCCTGAGGCTCATGAATTGCATCATAGGGCTTTCCTGTGGGACTCACTGAATTAGCATCCGATAGCCTATTGAGAATGCAATTTAAGATGTCTTTTACTGCACAATCTATGGGATATCTTGCCAATTTCTGAAACATAACTTGTCTTTTACTAACAGATGTGCGGCGTGCTATAGGCCTGAATGTAAGGACAGGTGATTGTGTCTTTTTCCTCCTTTCCTCCTTGCAGATCAATCACCTTCTGTTCTTACTTCTCAGTAAAAACCTACTCACTTTCTGCAAAAAAAAAGGAAAACCCAACTCAGCATTTAATTGCATTTTAGTTTTCTGGCCTTGATACACGCAAGCATCAATAAACCTAACATAACCATAACCAGCCTAACCAAACCTAACCTAAGGAAACCAAACCTAACCTAGCCCAGCTTAGTTTAACCTCAACTAACTTCTAACCTCACCTCAGCTACTTGCACTTAACCTCTAACCTACCTTCGTTTTACTTAATCTAACCTCACCTATCTTTACCTAATTTGCCCTAGCCCAACTTTAAAACAAACCTAACCTAATCCTACCTGATTTAGCGTTGGCTTATATAACCTTTAACTTAATCCAATTCAACCTTTTCCAAACTCTAACCTAGCCTGAACTAGCTTCACCTAATTTCTGACCTAACTTCATCTCCCCTCAGCTAATCCTAACCCAGTCTAGCCACACCTAACCTAACCTCGCTTTACCTAATCTAACCCAATATAATCCCACCTCGCCTAATCTTGCCTAACCTCACTTAACCACTAACCTAAAATAATTTCACCTAACATCATTAAACCTAACCTCACTTTACCTAAAGAAACCTGATTGAACTGAACCTTGTCTAATCTACAGCAGCTACACCTAACCTCCCACCTAACCTCACCTAACAGCCGAGTCTCTCCTAACTTCTACTCTTACCTAAAATAACTTCCCCTAACATCTAATTTAACCTTTAACTTAATCTCCTCCAACCTAACCCCACCTGGGGGCATATTAACGAGAACTGTCACGCAGTGCAGCGCAGCAAGTCACCTTGCTGCACTGCACTGTGTGACAGGGAAAGGCAGGTGTGGGAAACTGCTGCAGTACCTCCCCCACATTTGTTGCCAGTTTTTTGATGCAACTTTAACTGAGGTGTACTGGGTCCCTGCTAACCAGGTTCCCTGAACCAGTGTTCTTTCACTAAAATTGTTCCACAATTGGTGCCAATTGGCAAAACGTCAATCCCCCTTATCAGTCTCTAGTTAATGGTACCCCTGGTACCTAGGGCATTGGAACTGAAGAGGGTCCACTAGGGCAGCAGCATGTATTTGCCACCCTAGGGACCCCTCACTATCATCATGCACACTGCCAGTGCAGGCTGCGTGTCTTGGTGCAATGCAGGCTGTGTGTCTTGGTGCAGAGAAAACTGAAGAGTCAACATGGCACACATCCCTGTATGTCATGTCCTCAGACACTACATGAGAGATAGGTAAGCCACTCCTACAGCAGGCCTTCCATCCCTAAGGCAGGGTGCACTATATCCCATGTGTGGACATATCTGCCTGAGTGGCTAGGACCCTACAATCTCCAAGTCCATTCTTGGAAATTGTAAGTGTGCATAGAGGGTGTAGACACCTAAAAGGTAGGTAGCCTGTTGGCTACTACCTGTCACTCCCTTTAACTCCCCTAAATTTAGTATTTAGATAGCATCCCTCAACCCGGATCTTCACATTCGTCGAACCATCTGACTTGCTGCTACCCAGCAATGCAGACGCAGCAACTCAACCAGAAGAGATACACCAGCTCTGGAGGGTCAGAACTGTCTCCCCACCGAGTGTGAAGCCACCAGGACCTACTGGAGCTGTGCCAAAGTAATTCCTGGGGTACCGGACCCCCTGCAACCTACATCGAGACAAAGAGTCCAAACCAGACTCCAGCTGCCCAGGAAGCAAGCACCCATCAGGTACGTCAGGACCTCTGGGACCCACTTTGTGAGTGGCCCAGCTGTCCGGAAATTGACACTGCAACCTGCCTGCCCCTGACCGCGAAGACCATCTGACTCACAGAGCCCAGCTGATCAACCTGTTCTGCATCCAGCCTGCTTGGCCTGGGTATCAAAGAACCAGCTGTGCTACGGTGCTCCTGAGGCCCTTGCGACCTGATTCCTCATTCGTAATCCCTTGGACTTATCTGTAAGTCCCCTTGTGCAGCCTGTTTTGAGGTGTCCCCCCTATGTGTAGCGCATGCTACCAACAACTCCAGCACCCTGCTCCCTGCCGAATTGGGTATGTTACCAATGATCTGCTGGTGGAACATTGAACCTGGGATTGCTACTACCCTAAAACCAGAAGGTGAACCCTGAGAACCGCCTATAGGAATGTATTGTGCGTATTTGCGCACAACTGTGAGTTATTTTTCGAACGATGAAAATTCATAACAAAATAAGTATTTACTTATGAACTAAGTTCTTAGTCTGAAAAATTGTATAACTGACAGTGTACTTGTTTTTTGTGCACTATATAGAGAGCCAGTTTCCTACAGAATGAATGCGCCGTATTTAAAAGAATGTGGCGCATTCTTGCCTTTTCCCCTGCATTGGTGCCGTTTTGGGTGCCTAGTGCCAACTCAAGCAGGATTGTTTTTGTGCAGGAAGGGGCCCCTTCCTGCACACAAACTATCCTGAGAGACATAATCCCCTATCTATGTGGCTGCAGAATGCTGTACACAGAAAGAGGAAGTAACAAGGAGAAATACAGATATTTCTCCTCATTGCGCCTCTCCTGGGAGGTGTATCATTCTGGCCCATACCCAAGTTTACCAATTCTGGTAAATCTGGGAATGTTTCAAAAATCATGAGAGTTGCATGGGAACACCCACACAACCCCCATGGAACCCCTTCCTAGCTGAGAGTAAGGCAATGCATCGATTTGTGTTGCGTTAGTTTACTCGAGATTTATGAAGCCTCTGAGGACCACGCAAAGTGGCTTCATGAGTTTCATATTGAACTTGCGTCGCGCATGTACCATGTTGCATGGTGCAAAAGCGGCACAACTTTGCTCATAAATATGCCCCCTAGTTGAGCCTCACCTAACCTTTTACCTGACCTAAAGTTGTTTCACCTAACCTCTAACCTAACCTCATCTCACCTCAGCTAACACAATATATTTTGGTATTGTTCATAATGTTAAACAAGTCTCCTCCGTGTGTTTGGTAACGCAAAAAACCCAAAAACTAACGTAATGTGTTGATTACAAATATAAAAGTAATAACACAGAAATCTTTGCAGGTTAGAGTTGTATATAATCGAGCAACGTTCACACTGGAATGCCTCGCGAGAAAAGTAACTTTTTACAACGAGCCTTGTTCCAGCCCAAGCACCAAAGAACAGCATGAAGAACACAGGGACCTGTTGCTACATTTATTCTGAATGTGAAGGAGGTGTGTGTGTGGACCCCCTCACAGCTGTGCTTCCTGTCGGAGTGCCTGTCTCCTCTTCCGTCCCCTGCCCCTCGCTGGGCCCTACCGGCGCTGCGTGCCTCGGGGCAGCGCCGGTAATGATGGATGTCAAGGCGCTGCACGCACGCCAGCGTCTGATCGCAGGCAGCGCCAGGCTGTTTTCTCCTTTTATGGTAAAGCTGCCACGCGCCACGCGTCCTCGCGATAAACCCTGAGATTCTGTTTGCGATCGGACGAAAGAGCAGGCCTGATGGGAACCGCGCCGCGCGGCAGTCACAGGCAGACTGAGGGGCCGCGGCGGCCTCTCTAAACATTTACAGAAGGCCTTTCCCCGGTCCCCGTGGCTTATTGATGCCTGCTGCAGTGTGACGAGGATTGGGGGGGGGGGGGCTAGTGATATTAGACGTCCACTCAGGCATGACCATAGAAGAGCATAAGGCTGTGGGTACTGTAATAATTAGAGGTAAATTGTTTTCATGCTGCGTCTAACACCACAGTTTATTCAGTTTCCAGTCCTTTGTTTTTCATTCGATTCCCATTGTCTTCTGGGAGATGTTGTCTTGCATTGCTTCCATTAAACCAATAGGACTGGCATGTCTCAATACACTTGTTCGGAACAGAAAAGACCAGTTTTGAAAACCCAGTGCCCTGATGACATGGAGCTGGCTGTTAAACCTACACCAGCTGTTACTGTTTCCCAGTTGAATTCAATACACAGTATTGACCTCTGAAGGATGAAAGGCCGAGTTGTACTGCCTTCAATTGAAAAACAATATCTGCAGCCCACACAGATGTCAGCAACGGATGCTTAACTCGGCGAGGTATTGAGTGTGGAAAAATAATAATAATAATTCCAGATTTGTAAAGCTCGATTTATCACCCCTAAGGGTACCCAGACGCTGAGGCCGTCAGGGAGGGGCATGGCTGCTCTGATGAGAGCCTGTGTGATACTGTGATATGTCCATAAGGAAATGGAACTTCCCTCACTGCCAGGAATTAGCCGACCATTTAGCCTGCAGCCAGGACCAGTGCTTAATTTACCCAGGCCAGGTGGTAATGCTGGCACTAATTTCTGGGAACCGGGATTTATCTTTCATTATCAGATTTAGACTCCGAGCAAGAGAGAGAAAGGAAGAAATAAGGAGGAAGTGAAGAAATGCAAAACAGAGAGAAAGGAGGGCATAAAAAAGCGTATGTGTTATTGTTTTGGCTTAGGAAAAAACATGTACAACAACTCACATTTTATCTTTACTAATCCATTTCAATCAAACTACTCCTATTGAAAACACTCGAGTAAATGCAGAGATCTCAAGAGCACAAACTTAACACAACTAATCCTACAAAGAAAAGGAAGCACAAGTTACTAATCTGCTACCTATTTACCTCTAAGCTTGGGTTATGGAGTAGCGTCCTACTTGAAAAAACTCTTTACGGGTTAGTAAACTCTATATAAATACAATACAATTTACAATTACAATGCATCGTTTGGCGTACCATGACATGAACTGTGTAACCTTTCCAGAGTTGCCCTGTTTTAAAATCTTCTGGTGCCAACAAATCCCAACAATGAAACTGGCACTTGGACAGGAATAGTGCGTGGGAAGTGAAGTGCTACAAGATCAATGAATGAATGCTTTAATTATAAAGTGCTCTTCCTGCCAAGGGCCTCAAATTAAAGACGTGATGCAAAGACGAAAACGGGAAAGAAGAGCGCCAGGAGCAAATCAGTAACACTGAAAAGCAAGCAACAGGCCGGTTAATTAAAATTTTGTAGAAAAAAAAGCGAATAACAACCGAACATGGAACTGAATAAATACAAATCAAAACAAGCTTGGAAAAGAGCAAAGCTGTCAAAATACTGTTTCCAGAGCAGAACAAAGTACCATCAAAGGATCTTTCTATCCATAACTGGGACATTTGACTAGTCTGGTGGTTCTTTTCTTTTTACTTCTGTGGACCCCCATATAATCATTACTGCAATCTGGGTACCAAGGCTGGACTGGCCTTAGTGGGCACTGGACGTTTCCTCGGTGGGCCGGAAGGGTGGAGGTTGGTTTTGGACCGGTGGGGGCCGTTTTTGTTACTGGGACGGTTTTGCAAAATTGGCCCCCTTGTAACAAAAGCGTGACAGCAGAGTTCCTGCCAGACCCCCCCACCCCCCGGCCAGTCGGACGTAATTGCCAGGGCTGCTTTGCGATCCTAGCCCGGCCCTGCTGGGACCCCCTCTCAATCATTATTGGAATCTGTGCTCCCCCGCCCTCCACCCATTGAGACATAACGGGAAGCTGAGACTCTGGCCTAAGCCATTTCAAAGACTTGAAACACAAAACGATACACACAAATGCAGAAATAAGAATTCATCTTACAAATATATAAATTATGAAATATTTTATTTAATTCACACATCTAAAAAACTCGAACGTTTAATATTAAGTGGAAATGGTGAAGCTTTTATTAATTCAGTTGAGGATGCCTATCATCCATACAATATTCTGTTTAATGTTATTACCCTGCTCCCACAAATCAATCTGAGTATACCAACTTAATTTTTAGACTCCAATTTCAAATTCAAAAAAGAGAGGAAGACAGTGGAACCTTCCTAGTACATAGCACCTAACCCAAGTCACTCACAATTATAAATTGCCCCCAATAGTTTGTGTGGGCAATGTGTGTGCACACCGACTGACACCCACTGTCACAGTGATAGTTCATCAAAGAACTAAAGTAATCCATACATAAGAGCAAAGGTGCACAACACAATTCTTAAGCTGCAGTTCTAATAATCACAGACGTAGATTTTCTTGGTTGTGATTTTCTTTATTCCAAAATGGTGTACATTAAAAAAACACGGGTTTTTGCAGCCGACGCGTTTCGTCCACAAGGGACTTCTTCAGGGCTGCCATAAAAACAAACATATAAACATACAATTAAAATCTGAGTTAAAAAAAGAGGAGACACTTAGTCATAGAGGCAGCCAGGCTTTACAACAAATAATAACCTTCTGGTTATATTATTTCAACCGACCATAATGGTCGCGCCCCTTAGGGCATTTGCAACCAAGAACCATCCCTATTATAACACCTTGTTTTTAGAACACGAGGAAGAACAGAACAGTATGACAGATACATTATTGTACATATTCTTAATGCACTAACCAGTTTAACAAAGTGCCCTAGTGATTTATGTTTTGTGCATTTTAGGTTTCTCCATTTTTCCTGCCATTCTCCTCACCAAGAGATCAGTATGGGAGGAGTAAGATTGAGCGGAACAGTGGGAGCTGATTCGGTGAGTGGAAGGGGTTGTAGGGGAAAGAGAGTAGAAAAGAGAAGGAGAAAGAGGAAAGGAAACAGGCACAGTGAACTCAGAAATGTACTTAGAGAGAAATCCCACATACCGAGTTCTTTTGATAATAAGTAGTCATGGTTTCTTTATAATATGGACGTCTCAAGAGGCTTCTTAGTTCATAGTGCTGAGGTGCCTAAAGAAAAGATTCCCATAAACATTTGTAAGGATAGGGCAAGAGCCCTTAAGTGTCCAATGGGAGTTTATTACAAAAAATTACTAAATGTTCGATATGGGGACCAGACAGCTCTCCAAATAAGCCATATTACCATCAATCGTGTAATCATATACTCTTTTGTATCTTTTATAGACAGTGGAAGCTCCTATAACCAAACGGATATTCATAATTTCATTGAAAATCAGTAGCAAATTAAGGGACATGGTTGTTTTATATGAGCTAATTTGTTAGCATAATGCAATCTATCCTGAGGGAACACTAGCCAATCACACGGTGACCGCCCTGCTCTTCGCAGAAGAGGTCGCTCCTATCGCTGCTCCCTGCTGCCCATACCGCCAGACTGATAAGTAGTTTACCTGCCTTGCTCGCTTGCACCGAAATAATTGTATTTTTGCTGCCAACAGATCGTAGCGCTAGACTGCTTTGCCTTGATTCTCCATTTACATTTATTTTATCATTGCCTGCGCTTGACGGCTTCGCACTGCTCGCATTGCTCCTCATTTGCATATTAGTGCCGAGAAATATTCCGTAGCGCTTGTCTGCCAAGGTGCGCTTCTACTTTCACTTATTTCTCTGCTGCATGCAAATTTGTGCCTGACTGTGCCAGCGCCATTACCTTCAACGTAGCGCTATTCACGTGCATTGAGCCCCAACCCTGTGACTAGAACCCTTGCGGCCATTTTAATTGGATTTGTGCTGTTGTTTTGCCTTCCTGACCTGAGCCCCACCCCGCTCCCGCCTCCCAGCTGGCCCCCCCCTCGCCCCTCCCCCTCCGAATTTCCACATATGACTGACGCCTTTTCGCGCAGCGTTCACGTGCAGCGGTCGCGCCCCAGTTGCGCCGAAGGTGCGCCAAAGGTAAGCCCGTCTACGCCCGTCCGCGCCTGGACCGCGCCCAGCGCCAGACCCCCTGCCCCCGTACCACACACCCCACCCGCATCACATACGACGCCTCCACCCTCCTAGCCCTAAACCCCGGCCGTCTCCCCAAGTGCGCCCAAGCCGCTCCTGGACACACCCATGGACCCTTCACATGCAACTCCTGCAAATTTGACGGCACCAAGACCAACTCCACATCCACTAACACCAAACACAGACCTGACACCAACCACCTAAAATGCATCCTGCTCAACACCCGATCAATCCACAGACACGCCATCGACCTTTGGAATCTACTAGACACCAACTCTCCGGACGTCGCCTTCCTAACAGAAACCTGGATGAACGCCTCCTCAGCCCCAGACATCACCATTGCCATCCGGGAAGGCTACAAGATCATCCGTAAGGACCGCACCAAGCAAACAGGAGGAGGCATAGCCATCGTCCATAAGAATTCCATCCGCATCTCAACCAGCTCAGACGTCAACCTTGCTAGCGCCGAACACCTTCACTTCCAGATCCACACCGACCCCAAGACCACACTCAGAGGCACCCTCCTCTACCGACCTCCAGGACCCCGTGCACAATTCAGTGAAGACATCACTGACTTCATCACCCCACACGCCCTCCCCTCCAAGGACTACATCCTATTGGGAGACCTCAACTTCCACCTGGAAAATAGCAAAGACAGTAACGCCACCACCCTTCTGGACTATCTTGCCAACCTCGGACTCAAACAACTTGTTAATACCCCCACTCACTACGCAGGTCACACACTCGACCCCATATTCACCTCCAGCAAACATATCTCCTTCAGTCACACCACAGTTCTCCATTGGACGGACCACAGCTGCGTTCACTTCGTCTACAAAAAGACCACAACCCACAACCATCCTCAACCTACTCTGCGAAGAAACTGGAACAAAATCACCACCGACCAGATCTCCTCATCACTGCTTCAAAACCCCCCTACCCACTCTTCGAACCCCAACCAAGCAGCCATTAACTTCACTCAATGATTAACCAACAGCGCCGACAACCTAGCACCTCTGAAAAAACGTCAAATCAAACTACGCACCAAAAACGCACCCTGGTTCAACGATGATCTCAAGAAATCCAAGAAACTCTGTCGCTCCCTTGAGAAGGCCTGGAAAAAAGACCCAAACACCAACACCAGAGACGCCTTCAAAAACGCCACCCGCATACACCACCAACTAATCCGAACTGCCAAGAAAGCCGCATTCAAAGACCGACTAGACAACAACGCCCACAACAGCAAGGAATTATTCAACATCGTCAAAGAGTTTACCAACCCTACTGCCAACTCCAACGACATCACTCCCTCCCAAACCCTTTGCGACTCCCTAGCTTCGTTCTTCCACGACAAAATCGTAGACATCCACAACAGCTTCGACAACCAACCCGGAGACCAACCCACCCAACCTTCTACCGTACCTTCATCCCCCTTGAACATCCTTAACGACTGGAACCCAATCTCCACCGAGGACATCATCCACCTGATGAACTCCATCCACTCAGGGTCCCCAACAGACCCATGCCCTCACCACATCTTCAACAAAGCAGACTCCATCATAGCACCACATCTCCAAGACGTCATCAACTGCTCCCTCAACTCCGCCACCTTCCCGGAAAGCTGGAAACACGCCGAACTCAGCGCCCTTCTGAAAAAACCCACAGCTGACCCCACTGAACTCAAAAATTACCGCCCCATCTCGCTCCTTCCATTCCCGGCCAAAGTCATCGAGAAAGCTGTCAACAACCAACTCGCCGCCTTCCTCGAAACCAACAAATCCCTCGACTCCTCACAGTCCGGCTTCCGAGCAAAACACAGCACTGAGACCGCACTCATCGCAGCAACAGACGACATTCGAACTCTACTGGACAATGGAGACACAGTCACCCTCATCCTCCTCGACCTCTCCGCAGCCTTCGACACAGTCTGTCATAGCACCCTGTTACAACTCCTCAGAAACATCGGAATCCAAGGAAAAGCACTGGAATGGATCACTTCGTTCCTCACCGGAAGAACTCAGAGAGTCAGCCTTCCACCATTCAAGTCAGAGGCCACTGAAGTCATTTGCGGCGTGCCACAAGGATCTTCACTCAGCCCCACCCTTTTCAACGTATACATGAGCCCCCTCGCGACCATCGCACGACAACACAACCTCAACATCATCTCCTACGCTGATGACACTCAACTGATCCTCTCACTCACCAAAGACCCGAACACCGCCAAAACCAACCTACATGAAGGAATTAAAGAAGTAGCCGAGTGGATGAAGATCAGCCGTCTGAAACTGAACTCAGACAAAACTGAAGTCCTTATCTTAGGTACCTCCCCCTCCGCTTGGGATGACTCCTGGTGGCCAGAGGCCTTAGGAAAAGCTCCCATCCCGACGGACCACGCACGGAACCTGGGCGTCATCCTGGACTCCTCACTCTCGATGACCAGACAAGTTAACGCCGTTTCATCATCTTGCTTCAACATTCTTCGCATGCTCAAAAAGACATTTCGCTGGATCCCCACCGAAACTAGAAAAACGGTCACCCACGCACTGGTCACGAGCCGCCTGGACTACGGTAACACCCTATACGCCGGTACCACCGCAAAACTTCAGAAAAAACTACAACGCATCCAGAACGCATCAGCCAGACTCATACTAGACATCCCGCGTAAAGACCACATCTCTAGTCACCTGAAAAACCTCCACTGGCTTCCCGTCAATAAGAGGATAACATTTCGCCTCCTAACCCACGCACACAAAGCACTTTACGAACTTGGACCCGAATGCCTCAACACCCGACTTTCCTTCTACACCCCCTCCCGCCAACTACGCTCCTCCAACCAAGCCCTGGCTGCGGTACCTCGCATCAACAAAACCACCATGGGAGGACGATCCTTCTCCTACCTGGCAGCCAAAACCTGGAACTCACTTCCCACTCACCTTCGCCTCACTCAGAACCACCTAGCATTCAGAAAGCAACTTAAAACATGGATATTCGACAAGTAATTCCCCACCCTTCCTCAAGCGCCTTGGGACCCTCTGGGTATGTAGCGCGCTATATAAATTAATTTGACTTGACTTGACTTCAGAATATTGACACCAAGGGACAACCACATTTGCCAGTGAACCCAGTTGCACAATCTACTCTATAAGTAGTCTTGTGCAGTTTGATCATAGTACATTGTATGTCAGTATTTTATGTAAGGTATCCTACTTTTTTTTTAAACCTTTATTTATCACTTTTCATGGATCATACATAGTTACAGTGGTTACAATCATTCCAAACACAGTCAGTTGACAGGGTAAGAGGTACATTGACCGAGGTTAAGGGTCCAAACGAAATGCAAATGCGAGTGTGCTCTATCTCGCTACATCTACAGAAAGGCTGTACAGAGTCACAGATTTGGAGTCTCAAAGCCATAATATTAATATCACAGATGATCACGAATAGTTTTCTTCAAGAATCAGGTCTCCACATTGGTATAAGCACATAACATTAGAAAGTGAAGAGAATTAGCGACGTGCCTACAGCAGCGCCAGGATAACAAAACATTAGAGTGTGCGACCCACAACCCATCGCCTCAGTTGTCATCATCTGACCCTTCTGATGTCGCTGTATTTCTCATCAAATACATCTGTAGAGGACCCCAGATATCTTTCGGCTTATTCCGAACCGGTAGTAAATCGGCATAGATATTGTGTTGATCCTGACAGTAGACTACATCGTCTAACCATTCCTTAAACTTCGGGGCTCTTCCCCTACCCCATCGGCATGCAACCCTCCTTTTAGCAAGCAGTAGAGCAGTGTCCACAAATCTTCTAATGTGCTTGGGGATATGCTGTGTGTATCCCAACAACATAACCAGCGGGTCCCTATCCAGTGCTCCCGCCGTCATAACCTGCAAGGCTTCGTGCACCTCAGTCCAGTAGTATACACCCCCGGACACTCCCATGCAAGATGAATGAAGCCCGCCCCCTCCGCATGGCATCGAGCACATCGATCATTCTCTGCCAGCCGGAATCGCAGCTTCCGAACCGGGGTATAGTAGAATCTTTGCAAGAACTTGTAGTGTATGATTTTGAGCCTACAACTAGAAGAGATATTGGCTGTGATAGTACAACAATAATTCCATTGGTCATCAGTAACTTCCTTGCCTATATCCAAACCCCACTGCTGTCGCGCTACACCTTCCAGCCCCTCTCGCTGTAGCCTGATATTATTATACAATCTAGAAACAAGATGGCGGCCATCCGACAGCAACATAGCGTGCAGCGATAACACTACCTCCGGTTCGTTCGGAAATGTATCAGCACTTCCTTCAGCCCCTGACGCAATCTGATGTAATAAAATACCTCGAGGGGAGTTGGTTGTAGTCCTTGAAACAGCTGTTCCCTAGTGCGAAATTGCCCGCCTATGAATAAGTCCCCCCATGTGGCCACTTTAAGACGTCTACACATTAGCCTAAATCCCGTCTCCTGCAGTAGCGATAATTGGGGGTGATATGTGAGTGGCATTACCGGGGAATATAGCAGCGAAGTTCGAAGGATCTTCGCCAATCTACGCCACGCATCAACCGTGCTCGTTACCGTAGTGGCTGGTGTGTCTATGACTGCCACCGTGCCCTGAATCATCCCGCTAAGAGGGATAGGACGCGCAATCCAATCCTCTACCGCCAGTTGTGGCATAAAAGGCGTAGGGTTCATCCAATGGTACGCATATTGCGCCTGAGCGCTTATATAATATACCTCAAAATCTGGCACATCAAAGCCTCCTTTCTCGTAGGGCTGAGTCAGAATTGACCATCGTACCCTTGGTTGTTTACCCCCCCAAAATATCCGAAGGAGTTCCGATCGTAGCCTAGTAAAAAAATATGCCCCAGGATAATAAGGGATATTTTGAAATAAATAAAGAAAGCGAGGCAATACCACCATTTTTATTAGTGATGCTCTGCCTGCCATTGACAATGGCAGCGATTTCCTCCATGAAACATTATCGGCCAGTTTAGTAATGGCTAAGGTATCCTACTTGGTGTCAGAGAGGAACCGTATCCCAAACGGCATCTCAAAAGAGTGCTACATATATTATTTATCAAGTGTAACTCACCACATAATTGTCGTGTTGTGAGTGATATTAATAAGAGAAAGAGGATCGTCTTCAAGAATTTGACACGACGTCTAAGGTGAGTCCTGAGAAGATAATAAACCAATTGGATGGTGTTGGACCAGTGATGAGAACGTACAAGGAATCAGCTGTAAACAGATGTGTTGCCTTACCTCTGTTACTGCTATAATCTTATTAATCTCAGATAGATGTGGTTGGGTAATTGATAATTCAGCAAACAGTGGCTCTGAAAGATAGAATAAGAGAGCCACATGTATTGTCTATGCCTCTGGTTTGAAGGACCAAATTCATCTTTTGCATATGTATTTTTAAAGTTAATTCCAAATGTTACCATAATATCCAGTACAATATTTGCTAAAATCCATAGCGCTGAGATCTAGTGACTAATTTAAGAAACCCTAAATCTATTATAGTAATATCTAAAGCATTCCAATGTTAAGAGGAGGCTCCATGCTACAGCCTTGCCTGTCCTCACTAGTAGTCTGCAATGACCAATAATATTAGGTACATAAACAGTCAAGAGGAGAGATATCCAATATGAGCATGATAGAATCTACATATCTATACTCACCAGACACCCAAAATGGGGGCCAATGGTATATTGTATGTATAATAGCGTGGGTAAACCTATCCCCCTACTAAGACAAAAATACCCTTTCCTCAATTAGTTCCAACAAGCTACCAAGCCCAACAGGTTTCCATAGGCAAAGAAACCCCTTTAGCGCTTACCTTAATAAAGACCTATGCTTCTTTTATCACCAATCTTCACACCGTGCCGCGTGACAACGGCTTCCTTCCCGAATTAAGGCACGAAAATGTTCTTACTGCTAGCACTATTTAAAGGGCAACCTAATCACAAACGAGAAACACTATATTTCCAATCTCCCGCCGCCGGCGTTTCATAGCGGCCATCTTGCATAGGGCCTGAGGCCCAAGTTAGTATATGGCAGACATGTTTGTAAAGCACGAAGATTTTGGATTAACATAAACGTGTGGGAGAAAAGCCCACAGAACAACCGGGTAGGTATTTTGCTCCTGATTGTGTAATTTGTTATAATTCCTATTCTGAAAAGCAATCACCTATATTCCAATTACATGCCGTCTCTACTTCGTGTCGGCCATCTTGTGTAGGGCACGAAGTCGTTCTCTATGAGCCGTGGTCATGTTGGTAGAACAGGGAGGTTTATATGAAACTAAGTTTTCAGGGCAGTAACCCAACAGTAGTCAGGTAAAGATATTATCATGAGTAATAACGATAGACCGAATGGAAAACAACGCATTGCTTCCTTTATAGAAGATATTCAGGGGAGCACTGTAAAACACCTGAATATCGTAGTCACATAATCCTCATATATTTTAAGTATGTGCCACATATAAACATAAGTAAAAAAATCCACTTGTGAACGGTCAATTTGAAACCTCATTATTGAAGATAAGTTTTTGCTCGAACAGCTGGCAAAAGATAAGAGGGGAAGGGGAGGAGAAAATGGCCGCCATGTTGGAAAGGACAAAACGTCATTCGTTACTGTGCACATAATAACAAAGAACATGAGAGAAGAATTGCAAAATCTATTGGAAGAAGTCCACAGATCAATAAATATTAAAGCAGAGAGCTTTATATGAACAACGTGTATTGGTCCGAGGGTGTTAGGGAGACCAATAAGCCTAAAGGGATAGTTACATCGTATCAAGGTGGTTAGGAGTGGACTCATGGGGGATCAGAGTGGGAGAGTAAGGTGGCAAATTTGTTTGTCCCTTGGTGTCAATATTCTGACCAGCTATAACACTCAATTGTTATTGGCTAGTTTTCCCCTCAGGATAGATTGCATTATGCTAACAAATTAGCTCATATAAAACAACCATGTCCCTTAATTTGCTACTGATTTTCAGTGAAATTATGAATATCCGTTTGGTTATAGGAGCTTCCACTGTCTATAAAAGATACAAAAGAGTATATGATTACACGATTGATGGTAATATGGCTTATGTGGAGAGCTGTCTGGTCCCCATATCGAACGTTTAGTAACTTTTTGTAATAAACTCCCATTGGACACTTAAGGGCTCTTGCCCTATCCTTACAAATGTTTATGGGAATCTTTTCTTTAGGCACCTCAGCACTATGAACCAAGAAGCCTCTTGAGACGTCCATATTATAAAGAAACCACAGCTACTTATTATCAAAAGAACTCAGTATGTGGGATTTCTATCTAAGTACATTTCTGAGTTCACTGTGCCTGTTTCCTTTCCTCTTTCTCCTTCTCTTTTCTACTCTCTTTCCCCTACCACCCCATCCACTCACCAAATCTGCTCCCACTGTTCCGCTCAATCTTACTCCTCCCATACTGATCTCTTGGTGAGGAGTATGGCAGGAAAAATGGAGAAACCTAGAATGCACAAAACATAAATCACTAGGGCACTTTGTTAAACTGGTTAGTGCATTAAGAATATGTACAATAATGTATCTGTCATACTGTTCTGTTCTTCCTCGTGTTCTAAAAACAAGGTGTTATAATAGGGATGGTTTTTGGTTGCAAATGCCCTAAGGAGCGCGACCATTATGGTCGGTTGAAATAATATAACCAGAAGGTTATTATTTGTTGTAAAGCCTGGCTGCCTCTATGACTAAGTGTCTCCTCTTTTTTTTAACTCAGATTTTAATTGTATGTTTATATGTTTGTTTTTATGGCAGCCTTGAAGAAGTCCCTTGTGGACGAAACGCGTCGGCTGCAAAAACCCGTGTTTTTTGAATGTACACCATTTTGGAATAAAGAAAATCACAACCAAGAAAATCTACGTCTGTGATTATTAGAACTCCAATTTCAAATTCCTTCACACTTACAGAAAGTTTTTTTATTTTTTGTTTGTATATTTTGCTTCATTATATATACTTCATTAATCTGTTGATAATATTACATTTTTGAAGTAATTGTGGACCACCTGTTTAGACCTAGCAGGCCCCCAGAGGTCCTCGGACTACAGGTTAACAAGCATTTGCAATGCAATAGGTCTCACATTTTCGAGAGTTTTAGCTATTGGCATTGTAAATGACAATGCCTTTTATTTATGTGTTTTTAAAACAGATAAATAAAAGACATTGTCATTCACAATGCCAATAGCTTAAACTCTTTCAAATGCGAGACCTATTTCATTGCAAATGTCAGCGCCCGTACTATCATTTTTTTTAAAGCATTAGGAGAGAACGTGTCCGGCCTGCAGGACATATCTATTTGAGAAAATAGTGCTTGGAGGCTCTAATTAAAGCATACCGAGTAACAACACACGTAACATGGGGTTTCGCCATGGGAGGTTACAAAATTAGACAAGGTAGTATTAAGGAGGGACTACTAAGCCTTTTGACCAATTAACAGAGACAGTTTACAGTGGACAATGACACAAGCCAGTGAAAAATGTGGGCGGAGCTTATAGGCCCTACCTGAATACAGCATACCTCGCAGAGCAGCGCTTAGCTGCCCAAGCTCGACCTAAAGACGACTGGACTAGTCTTTTCCGACAGTAGAGGTCCACAGAAGAGTTATGTCGCCTCAACACCACCGAACAAGCTGAAGTGATCGCCGGGTGTCACGATTGAAGCTGTAGAAAACTCCTAAATACAAGAATAAATGGAGGTACACAGAAAAGTGGCCTTAAAAAATCTATTATGCTAAGAAGGGCGTAAGACGAATAGCAGTCAAAATTATACATCAAAGTTAAGAAAAAAAAGCAATGCAATGTCATTTTAAAACAAGAAAGAAATCAAGAAAGCATAGATGAGGATGAACCACAAAGAGGCGGAGTGGTAGAAGTGATAATGCCAACCATTAGAATATCTGGGTTCTCTATGAAACACAAAAAATGGCAAACAAAAACAAAAGTCCAGCTTTGAACAGGTAAGCAGACGTCCTCCATCCACTCCGGTAGCTCCCTCATCAGGACAGGCAAACAGCGGCAAAGGGAAAAATGATTTTCTGACCAGTGAAAATTTTAATTTGATGATTAATGATCTGCAAGCATCTAAGAAGTGTTTGGAGGGCGTGGGTCACACAATTAATGCGGTGCCTCCATAGCATAAGCACCTGCTTCTAGGTTAAAAAGTTATCCTCAAAGATAAGTGCAAACACGGCAGCCATGGCATCTAGCGCCATCTAGTGGCATGGCTTTTAATAAACGGGACAGACCGGTTTGCTTCAATCTCTATAAATCCGTTTTGCAGCACGAGTGCAGGGCCCTAAAAAAGGGCGAGGCTCGGGAAATATTGTGCGCCCCTTTCTGACGGCTCTGATGGAGTGCTCCTGTCAGAGAAAATATCCCATAAACTGCTTTTCCAAAAGCGCCACCCTTTCCCGCCACTTTCTGGGTGACTAGTTGGAGGCGTAACGATCCACTAACTCACAGGCCACACAGGGAGGAAGCGAAGAATTTGGATGAATAATGGGTTTAGACAGGGTCAGGGAACCGAAACTGCCTTACTAAAAGCGGCAGACGAAATAAGGATGACATTGGACAAAGGAGGAGCGGCAGTGTTAATACTGCTAGATCTCTCCGCAGCCTTCGACACGGTTGATCATGCCACCCTGATCGACCGTGTCTCAGCAATAGGTATCCACAACAAGGCCAAAGAGCTTCTCGCCTCCTTCTTAACGGACCGCTCACAGACAGTAAAAATGGGCCATTTCACCTCCCTTATCTTCACCCTTCCCTGCGGAGTCCCGCAGGGATCCTCGCTAAGTCCGACACTGTTTAACATTTATGTTGCGGACCTAGCGAGGGTGATAAAAACCTACGGCATCGCTCTCACGACCTACGCCGATGACACCCAATTGGTGCTATCGGTGTACAACGATGGCGCATCAGTTGCTGCCAACTTTCAAGAAGGAATGCTGGCAATCAGTTCCTGGATGTCATCAAACTGTCTCAAACTGAACTCTGACAAAACAGAGGTGAGGACATTCGGGAAACTGGAACCTACTTGGTCCCCCCAATGGTGGCCAACTAAGATGAGAGCCCCACCAGTACCTGTCACTAAGGTTCGTAACCTTGGAGTTACGTTTGACAATAAAATGACCTTCCATCATCATGTCAACTCTGTGGTTTCCTCATCCTTTTTCATCCTGAAAAGGATCAAAAAACTTCTACCCTATCTTCCCACTTCAGCTGGCAAAACCTTAATCAGCACTTTGGTCTTTTCTAAAACAGACTATTGCAATGCCCTTCTTCTGAACGCCCAGGAAAAAGTCCTTAACAGGCTGCAGCTAGTTCAGAATGCCTCAGCCAGAATCTTACTGGGCATCCCTAAGTTCTCTTCGATCTCCCCTTACATCCAAAAACTGCACTGGCTCCCAGTCAAGAGCCGTACAAAATTTAAGGCACTGTGCATCGCCTATAAATCCATCAACAACTTAGGCCCACAGTTTCTCAAAGACGCCCTCTGCCCGCTTGAAAATTCAAGAACGCTTCGTTCTTCCTCTGCCCATCTGCTCAAAGTTCCACGAACTAAAAGAGCCAACTGGGGTGACAGATGTTTCACGATTTCTACAGCTAAACTCTGGAACACACTCCCCCTTTACATCAAAACGGCCCCTACACTCATCAGCTTTAGGAAGAAACTAAAAACCTGGCTTTTCTCCCGCTAAATTTTTGCCATAGCTATCATTCTGTATACTGAGCGCCGAGACACCTCCGGGTAGTTGTGCGCTATAAAAATCGCAAAAAACATAAACATAAACATAAACATAAACATAATTGAATGGTAGGTTGCATGTGTTTCTCTAGTCAAGTAACACCCTTAACATCCCTGGTCTAAAGTGAGGATAAGCTATTAATTTATTAAACCGAGGTGCAGGCCCGGTTCTAGCGGGTGGGCCGGGTGGGTCAGGCCCACCCAAACATGAGCCTGGCCCACCCAAACAGGATCCTTAGCCCTCGGAGTGAGGGCTTGAAGGCAGGCACGCAACGCTTTAGGATCAAAGTGCTTCAACCCTCCCCGTTGTGTGTGTCAGCCCGGGCCGAGGGGCGCACACACACACACAGACAGTTTTAGAAATGATCGCAGCCGATGCAAGTACTTCACAGGTCTTTAAAGACCAATTACATGTTAATGAGGCTTTGTTTATTTTTCACCCCTTCATCTCTGCATGGTGAAAGGTGACAACTCCTTTCTTTGACAATGGTGACCTTTGGTAACCTTTGCCTACTGTCCTACTGCATTGATATTTCTTTTTCTATGCAGCACAGGAGAAAAGAAGTTTGTTTATTCCTATTCACCTTTCCTGACCCCTGCAGTGGCTTATCACATCAGGCTGTGACACAAAGTTTGACTAATGGAGTAGGTAAGAGAATGTGTTACTACATTTTTTTCTTTTTTAAATCTGCACAGGCCCAGCAGGACACATACTTCCTGTGTGCTTCATTTAAACAGTTTTTATCATTATCACGGCCGATGTAGGACAGCAATAAGACAATACAAAATGCCCAGATAACGCTGGTGATTAATGATCCTTCTGGAGAGCAATCATTTGTCTGTTAATAGTTTTTAAATGCAGATGAACTGTATTTTATATGGATAGCTCAGTGGGTTATTGCCTTTGTCACAGAGATCCTTGTGTTATTTGCAGTTCAGAAGTTACAATCCTAACATAGGACAGTGACCAATGAACTGTCACCAAAGAGCTGCATACAAACATGAATGGTATAGTTAGAACTTCACTTTTTTTGTTTTGTGATATAGTTAGAACTCCCCCATTCTTTCATCATACTAATGTTGCTAAAATGAGTATGTTTGGGCAGATATTCATTTACCCCCATGGAATACTCTTTAAATCCTAAGGTTGTGTTCCCCAGACCAAACCCTCTTAAAATATACTGCTCACCAGTATGGATGACATGTGATTCCTACACCTTGTAATCCTCAATTGTTTGTGTGACATTCCCTGCAGACTGATTTACATACTTGTATGATTCATTGTCTCTGTATAATGTGTGTGTGGTGTAAAGTACTGACACACACTACACTGATATGAGTAACGCTATACAACAAATGAAATGCATATGAGAGAGGGGCTACGTAAAGATGAGGGGCACTGATGGAGGGTGGTAGTGAGGGAAATCCAAGGAAGAGGTCATGACGTGGAGGGAGGAGCTAGGGAGAGATGAGGCGCACTGATAGAGGGTGGTAGTGAGGGAATCCGAGGAAGAGGTCATGGGGTGGAGGGAGGAGCTAGGGAGTGATGAGGGGCACTGATGGAGGGTGGTAGTGAGGGAATCCGAGGAAGAGGTCATGGGGAGGAGGAAAGAGCTAGGGAGAGATGAGGGGCACTGACGAAGGGTGGTAGTGAGGGAGTCTGAGGAGGAGGTCAATAGGGGGAGGCTATGGAGTGATGAGGGGCACTGATGGAGGGTGGTAGTGAGGGAGTCTGAGGAGGAGGTCATGATGGGGGTGGCAGAGAGATGAGGGGCACTGGTGGAGGGTGGCAGTGAGGGAATCCGATGAGGAGGTCAATAGGGGGAGGCTATGGAGAGATGAGGGGCACTGGTGGAGGGTGGTAGTGAGGGAAATCCAAGGAAGAAGTCATGACGTGGAGGGAGGAGCTCGGGAGAGATGAGGGGCACTGATGGAGGGTGGTAGTGAGGGAGTCTGAGGAGGAGGTCATGAGGACGTGGGGTTACAGTGAGATGAGGGGCACTGGTGGAGGGTGGCACTGAGGGAATCCGAGGAGGAGGTCATATGGGGGAGGGGCTATGGGGAGATATGGGGCACTTGTGGTGTGTGGCAGTGAGGGAATCAGAGGAAGAGGTCAATAGGGGGGCCTTGGAGGGATGAGGGGCACTGTTGGAAGGTGGTATTAAAGGTATTTGCTGAGAAAGAGGTTATTGGTGCGGTGCCAAAAAAGACTTTCGCATCAGCGCTAAAGTGTCATGGCCTTTCTGTTTTTGTTTATTTAATTAGCGGTCGGACCATAAGGGCTACTGTGGAACATACTTTAAAGTGCCTGCTAATTATATTTACTGCTATATTCAATGTTTTAAGTATGAAGGTGATTTTACTAATGTTTTACTGGGAAAAATGAAAGTGGAGCCCAATGGTGCCTGATATGGGGCTGAGGCCCAAGGTCAGCTGTGACATAAGGTGCACTGGAGAGGAATAGTGGCTAATCATGCCTGTAAGGTAGTGTGTTGCAGAGTCGTGGTTAGGTGGAGCTAGTAATGAAGAGGAATTCTCCCTGAAGGCTCACACAGAGGGAGCCTGAGGTGTGTCACTTGCCTGATACTCCCACCTCAGAAACTTCCTCTTCCCATCATAGTAACATTACATGGAAAAAATACTTTCTGAGAGTGATAGCATTAAAAAGAGATTTGGAAAAGAGTGAGTTTTACTGGGCCTTGCAAGACTAAGAAGAGATAAAGGAGGGCCCTGAAGCAGGCCTGCCTAGACATATATGCAACAAATCAAGCCAGCAGTGGCCCACCCAAAGGCACCCTTGGCCCACCCAAATAAAAATTCCTGGAGCCGGGCCTGCCGAGGTGTCCAACACAGGTCTGGATTCATCCGCTTTTCTATAAAGGAGTTCCATTTAGAATCGCAGTATTCAAATGTAGCCAATGCTGATATTCTGAAACCTGATAAATATGGGTACCTTCTGGACTGCCTTTGAACATCCCTGTCCTAGAATATGTAAAGATAAATTCCCTGCCTTGCCAACCACATATGTATGTACCTAAGACTAGAGCACATGTAAGGCACACAGACCTACTTGTAGAACGACAGAGTGACGCACCAGAGAAAGGGCGGGAATACAGCTGTGTGGGGTGCAGATAAAACCTTCGCAGTAAATACGGCGCCCCCTTCAGCTAACGCAGGATGCAGTAAGTCAGGGGTGTCCAACTTAGGCTCGGGAGGGCCAGATACATATCAGTTTTTTGGAATAACCACAGCCTCACTAAATGAACCCCGTTTGGGTAATTTTATATAAATTCATCTCTGTCATATCTGTAATTCAGACATGGACCTGGCCTGCATGGGATTAAATTGGACACCCTTGCAGCAGACTTGGATATTGATGGCCATAAGAACTTCAGCACCCTATCACGGGAAGTAAGCGCTATATAAATGGCATTACACTACAATTCAGTGCTAAAGGGAAGAAGAAAGGAAGATCTTTGAGGAACAGTGACATGAGAAAAGCATCAGGGGAGGGAACTGTTCCGTCGCCAGCACCTCGCTGCATTGCGTAGCTGTAGGCATGGAAGCATAGCATGGACTGTTGTTTCAAGAAACCCGGCCAAATAAGAACCCAGTCAAAAAAGAATGCCTTCGACACCCACATTTGTTGCTCTTATATGGTGTCTTGGCCCAGGACGCGTCTAGGAGGATGGCATGGTGCCTGCTCACACGATGGTTGGAGGGCATGCATTGTGAGGAGAGGCTGAAAGTCAACTATCTCCTGGACTTGACTCAGAGCTGAGATGCTTTTGTATAGGTCTATGTAAGCAAGTCTCTGAGATGTGTCTGAGCAGCAAGGAATTAACATAACATACCATAACATAACATAACACGTATAGGCGACCACACCATCGCCTGGAGCGCAGAAGCCCCCCGATACCTGGGGGTTCGTCTCTATCACTCCCCGGCCGATATCTATGAAGGCAATCACCGTAGAGCTCTAGCCGGCATCAGATCCTCGCTGGGATTCTGGAAAATCCTCCCGTTAGCCCCAATAGGTCGAGTGGCTATCGCCAAAATGACAATAGTTCAGAGGCTGCTATACTACTTCACAAATCTACCCGTTATCCCGTCTAGAGCCTTTTTCCAAGAATTAGACACACTTCTGGGCTCACTGATCAGGGGGAAGGGCAGGCACAGAATAGCATTAGGAAAGTTACAACTACCTACCACGCAGGGGGGACTTGCCGCTCCATCTTTTGAATCCTATTTTTTAGCCGCCCAATTACAGTGGCTATCCTACTGGACAGCGGGCAGACACATAGGAGAGACACACACTATGAATGGTCCGGTACCTATCCCGGAAATCCGTCGACTACTCTTACGGGTCACTAAACCTAGACGCACACATTCCCTACATATAACAGTTGCTCACAAGTGCATGCAAAGAATACACCGCATGTCGCCAGGGCGGGCCCCTTACTCTCCCCTCCTTCCTTTGGCCGGGTGGACTATTCAGGAAGGCTACTACACATCTAATATGTTGCGTACATGGACAGATTGCGGCATCACTGAGGCGGAGTCGTTGTTTGAGGATGGCCAGATCAGACCCTTTCAGAGACTGGTAGAGGAGCATGATCTCCCCGCGGGCCAATTTTTACTCTATCGCCAACTCCTTGCGAACTATCATCAACACCATGACCTTTCCACAGGGGAACCTCCTACACACCCGGTCATACATACCACCTTACATATGGGGGTGGGTCGACACCTCATCATATGGCTCTATAAAGCTATTAGGGAACTCAAAAATACTCCACTGGCAACACTTAGGGCGGCCTGGGAAGAAGAACATGGCCGTTCCCTACACAACAAAGAATGGGAAAAAGCCCTCGAATATCCAAAGAAGGTGTCCCGCAATGCGCGCTTCAAAAACATACAATTCTATATCCTGCACACGGCCTACCTGACACCAGCGCGTCTTCAACGTTTTTATCCCGAGTCCCAGTTCTCCTGTCCCAGGTGTCAAATGCATGCAGCGGATTTCCAACACATGTTCTGAACTTGCCCCGCATTACATTCATACTGGCAACATATACACAAGTCACTCAGGGACCTTACGGGGCTCTTGTTCTTAAACACGTGGGACGCCTGTGCTCTAGGCATCTTCCAGAGAAAGAACCAACACAAAGACCCCTTAGGTTTGCCTCATTAGCCATCCTATTACCAAAACGAAACATAGCCATGCATTTGCGGTCCCCCACAGGCCCCCCAATCGACGCATGGGTAGGTGGAGTGAAGAAATGGGCAACAGCGGAGGAAGAAACGTTGAGAGAGGAAGAGGCAAAGGGAATGTATAAACACCCCATATCAATAGACTGGGCCCTCCAACTACATCAGTTTAAACAACCACTGACACAAGACAACCCGGACGAAGTCCCTAACACACCACGCACCACCCAGACACCTGGTTGAAACAATAACACAATAGCAAGCTCCCTTCCATAGGAGACTTTCTGAGCCTACTGGCTGCAGCACCAGGTACGGTACTTCACGTATACGCCGCTCCTACGTACTTAGACCGACCATGGGTCCCCCCCTCACCCTGGGCGATTCCCTACCTTGTACCAACTCTGAAGCACCTGCCGACTTCAGATCCCATCCACTATCTGTCCCCGATATTCCATGAGTACCCCCCCTAGTTCATCCCCCCAGTTATATTCAGCTTTACTTTCTGGGAAGTCCTCCATAGTGACAGGATATTGGACTAGTAACTGCATAGATATTCATGCGCTCCAAGATCAATACCAGTAAAATGTATTCTGTGAGAATGATCCTTGCTACACTATGTCACTGTAATTGTAAAATGTAAATAAAAACAAGTAAAAAAAAAAAAAATAACATAACACGTATTTCTAGAGAACGTAGATTCACCCTCAAGAAGGTCTTTTGGCGCATGAAACTGAAAATAGATATTTTCTGGTACTCAACTCAGTCATTCTCATTTTATTCATCTCGTAAAGATGAAAGGCTGCGTTGACCCACAAGAAGCCAAACATCGACATTATTATTAATAATGTTATTATTTCTGTCCTTGGTGTTTATCATAGAATTGCTGGCCGCACAGCGTAGTTATTGTCTTTTATCTCATTGAGGGAAAGCACTTAATTTGTGCCTATGGTTTCAGGTTGTGGACACCAGCAGGTATTTTTGGGGACCATACTTGTTTTTCATCATCAGACTTTGTCCTAGAGCAGTAAAAAGAAAGGCAGAAAAAGGAGAAAGATGCAGGAAGAGAACAATAGGGGAAAAGGGTCAAAGGGAGAAAGCAGGGATGAAAAAGGGAATTCAGGAGTGAGATATGGAGATGGAAATTGTAGGGTGGTGGAAGAAACAGCGATCCTGCGGTCTGCGTTGCAGCCGCTTAAAGGGCATCTCTGGAGGCGTCTCCGGCGTGCTCCGATCCCTGCTGTCGCCCATGGGCCCAGCATTGAGGGAGTGCCTTGTTGGGTCCCTAGCAGTGGTGGCCTGGATGGGGCTCGACATCGGTGGCGTCTTGAGAGGCAGCGAGGATTTCGGGAGCACTAGACCTAAGGTGGGTGTGCGTTCCTGAGGCACCACGACCCCCCAATCGAATACATCGGAGCTCTTGGCTCCCTGGGTCACATGCTGACTTGCGGATTTGAGGCTGCTGCTCTGGGATGCGAGCGGGCCGCTTTGAGACCCTCAAAAGTGCACACATCGCCCACTGCAGAGCTTCCCCTGGCGACCTCTCCCTGCACTACTGCGACTGGGGACCCCTGGATCTTGCTTGGTGTACACTTCGGCCAGCCCCTAACGGCAGCATTGGCGCAACAAGAGTCATTTGGACTGCGGAGGGAGGAAGGTCCTCCGCCGTCCCCCTGGAGCACCATATCGGAGCCCTACTAGCGGTGGGCCGGTCGGGGCTCAACATCGGCAGGGTCCAGAGAGGCCGCGAAGATTCCAGGAGTGTTAGCTCATAAGTGAGTGTGCGTTCCTGAAGCACCGCAACTCCGCAATGGATATATTGTGAAGACTTCCCTGTAGTCCCATGGGTGTAGGAGGGACTGAAGTAAGGCTTCCTGTAATGTTGTGGGCAGATGTGAAGAAGCAACAGGATTAGTGATACACGGGAGCACATAGTCATTGCCTGACCTTAAGAAGGCCGGCATGTCCCATTGTTACCTCAAGGGGCTACCATTTCAGGCACTAATCGTTGGACTCTGCACAGTGGGGGCGATGGATGCAATCGTGGCTACCACTGAACGGGTGAAGCTGACGCATACTTACTGATGCCAGCACCTTATCACCCCTGGTTGGCCCTTATTGTTAATTTAAGCCCATATCAGCCATATAGCCTATGGCGGCTACAGACATGATGGCGCCGGTGTGGGGGGCACGAGGCTTTGGAGCTACTGCAAGACTCAGAAGTGACCATACTTTACCCCCTATCTACCTAAATAATGTTGCCTGGCCACAACATCTTAAGAACTTCCCCCTGGGACCCATTTCAAACAACTCCAGACAAGAATCGAAAGGAGGGCCCCATAGATAGTGGGGCAGCAGACCTAGCAACTTTGGCCGATGCCCGTTGGAGCTACCGAGGTAGCTATAGAGGAGATGTGCTGTTGACCCCCCTCTCGGCCGTCACCTACCCAGCCGGACATTGGACAGACTTTCCTTCGTCTCTCTGCCGTGTCTCCTTCCTCCCCCGCCTTCCGACGAATCAGCCGGCTTGTTTGACTTTCACTTTGTCTTTTTAATTCTCCTGAATTTCTTTCCCCCTTTCCGGTCTTTCGTGACCTGATCTTCAGTCCAACCACATTTTACTCTTCCTTCTGTGCTCTAGTAACCTTGGTTTTCGTCAGCCTGGCATTCAGTGGCGCAAGAAGAAATCTTGTAATAAACACTTTAAGCACTCACACTTGTGCCAGTTCAAATGAGCTAAACCAGCGGTGAGTATGTATTAGAAAGGTAAATGACCAAGGAAAGGGTTATTGATTAGCACTCCAATTATTAATTGTATTAGCAAAGGATTGTATTAGCTTTGTTAGGTCTGTCACCACTCCTTTGCGTATGTATTTAAAATGGCAATTGTCCGTTACAACAGCCGCAATTATAACTATTGGTAGTTATGGACTGCATTCCTGTGAGACTGCGGGACGGTTGCGCTCTGAACAGTCCACTGAATGCACTGTTTTAATTTGATTAATTCAGTAAAGATTAAAATACCCCCAAAGAGAACTGTAGGACACCAATGTAAGATCATGATAAGTAAGGACCTTTACCAATTTTAGCAAGCAAATCACTCTCTTGACCTAGGTGAAGGGAGACAAGTAGGCAGTCAATAGGGAGACAATTATAACCAGGGAAAGTTGTAATACAGTAGGCCACATTCTCGGAGGATTATAGAAAATACAAACTGTGCCAGCACAATTGCGGAATAAGCATCACAATGCCCAAAAGATTGAAGCATTGACCTTGCTGAATTGAAACACACAGAAGTCCTAGATAATTGTCCTGAGAGGATAAAGGATAAAAAGCTGAAACGTGTCAACTATATTATATGAAGATTCCACTTAAAAAAAGCAGTACTATATTGGAGAAAACACCAACTGCAAAAAAGAAAAAGTAAAAGAAAGACACTGAAGTTAAGGTGTTCTTTCGCAAGTAAATGTAAGTACTATTTGAATAGAGAAATATACTTGTTTTGAAATTCATTTTTGTAATGACAATAAGAACATAATGAATACAGTTGAATTATGGAAGTGAGTATTAGACTTGTAAATGGTGTACTTTTGCAGCAAACTGTTAGGGTTGGCATTGGTTTCTATTTGCCAGAAACTGTGTTGAATGCCCTGATTTTGTGTATGCTGTTATTATTTTACTTCTTCCGTTAGTAAATATCACCCACGGATACTTAGCATTTGTTGCCATGAAATTTGCAGAGTTTATATATGCTGCTATTACTTTAGTCTTCTTTTGCACTCTTTAAAGACCACTGCCAAGTGAGATTTGGTTTTTATATTTACTTCTACATTTTTGCCGCTAATTGATATTGCTTTGGCTTGGGGTACTATTTGATAGAAACTGCATTTGATGCTATGCAACACCTGAATTCACCTACTCTTCAAAAGATCATTGCCCATTGATACATGGTTTTATATCTTTCTATATTATATACCCTGTTTTTATCAAACGCTTTGGAGTTGGCATGAGGTTCTATGTGCTAGAGACTGCCTTTACTCCTACTGTTACACCTTGAATTAATGTATTCTGCTATTATTCGCCTATTGCACATTATAAGAATACTGTCACTGATTCTTGGAACTACATTTGCTTCCATATTTCTATAACTTGTTTTATTTGATTATTGGGAGTTGTTCATATCTGTGATGTACTGTACTATTAAGGTTGTTTGGGACCGAAATATAGTAAAATTATGATGATAATGAAATAAAACGTTTCTCTGTGATATTATACATTTTCGATGATGTGGCAGAAAGGTTTTATGTTGTCAAAGCCATGCCTACCTTTAATGAAGCCAGTTTGTGATCTATGAATAAGGGTTGGTAGATTTCTTTCTATCTGGTCGCCATGATCTTTGAGTATATTTTGCAGTCTCAGTTTAGGAGAGAAATGGGTCTATAGTTTTTGACCTCTAGAGGATCCTTCCCATCTTTGTGAATCACTGTAATGTTAGCCTAGGAGGTTGTGCTTGTGATTTTACCTGATTTTCCAAAGTGAATGAAAAGAGACTTCAGATGACGGATTAGTTCATTTTGGAAGGTTTTGTAAAAGCTGTCTGCGAACCCATCGGGCCCTAGTGCCTTGCCGAGCTTAAGGGAATGTATCGCTTTCACAATCTCTGAATGAGAAAAAGGTTGGTTGGGGTAATGTAGTTAGATTCTGAGAGAGTCGAAAGCTGGATTTTCTCCAAATACTTCTCACAATCTGCTGTTGTTGTAATGTTGTTAGGATTGTAAAGGTCGCTATAGAACTCTCCGAAGACGTTGAGTATTCCTGTAGGGTCAATGATAATTGTTTAGAATGTATTTCTAATACATGGGATGTAGTTTATGCTCTTTTTCAATATAAGGTAATTCTCTAGCGCGTTGCCTGCCTTGTTTGAATCGTTGAAGTTTTTCATTGTGTTGTGTTGTACCCAGGTGTGTGCTCTGTAACTTAAAATCTTGTGGTATATATTTTTTAATGTTTAAATTTGTTGCAGAAGTACAGATTTTTGTTAACAGAGAATTTCTTCTCTAGTTGTTTAATTGAATGTTCTAATTAGTTGATGCATTTGTTAGTACATTTATTTATGTTGGACATGATGTTAATGAGTTCTCCCCTGATAGTAGCCTTCATGGCATCCTAGATGGTTTCTTTAGAGATTTCACTGGAGTCGTTCTCAACGAAGAAGTTGTCTATGAAGTTTTTTATTTTGTCGATGAGTGATTGATCTTTGAGAACTTCTTCGTTGGATCTCCACTGATTCCTCCAGGGGGGTTATGATCTATTTGTAGGTCTACTGAGATGCATGCGTGGTCTGAAATTAATATTGGTTCGATTGATGAGGCAGTGGCAGCCGGTGTAAGTAGATTGTTTGTCAGGATATAGTCTATTCTTGATGGCATGTTGTGTGGGTGTGAGAAGAATGTGAAGTCGCTTCCAATTGGGTTTTGGAGGAGCCAAATGTAATTCAGGCAATGCGTCTCACACAGGTTCCTCATTTTATTATGCGATTTGTTTAGTCTATATAGGCAAGCGGAGTTCCTATCTAATATAGCATCCCATGGGAGGCTTAAATGTCCTGCAAGGATAGTGCTATAGGTATTTCGTAGTTTACACAGTTGTTTCTTTAGTGTGATCCAGAAGTCAGGGTTGTCAGCTGTAGGGGCATATATATTGTTATTATATAGAACGAGGAGTGATTGGTTTTAACCTGGGTGATTAGTTACCTGCCGTCATTGTCATGGGTGCTGTCCACAACTATTATATGAACTTTTTTAGTTATCAGGGTAATGTCCCCATTTTTCTTTTTATTGGCAGGGGAGGGAAAGATGCTCTGTATACCTTGATACCATAGGGTGTTCCATTCTTTGTGTCCCAATTTAGTTTCTTGAAAAGTATTATATCACCTTTGAGTTTAATACAATAATCTAGAACTTTCCTGCATTTTACAGGGTGATTATTATCTTTGGCATTGAGAGAGAGAACTTTTCGTGTGTTATTAGCCATGACTCTATTTGGGGTTGAGAGGGTCTGAGTTAGCACATGGTGTGCCTGTATTTGTAGGCGCACATGTATGTGAAGTGCGGATGCCACCTCTTATCACTAGAGATGCATATAATGATTGTCACTTGTTTTTTCACTCAGTTTGTTAAAGATGCATACTGGTGTAAGGTTTGTGGTGAGTAGTGGAGTGCTAGGGTGATATTAAGGTGGCATAGTTACCAGCAGTAGTTGTGCAGATGTGTGACCTACAACATCACCTACAATGGCCATGGCCTTGGATGCAGAGAAGGCCTTCGATAAGGTCTCCTGGCCTTTCCAGCGGGTTGTCATGAGCAAATTTAACGTCGAAGATACCTTCATTCACCAAAAATGTGCTCTATATGCCTAACCCTTGGCCAGTATCAGAGTAAATTGGATCCTTTCCAACAAAAAAAACCTGGATCAAGGAATTGGACAAGGCTGCCCACTTTCCCCCCTTCTCTTATCTTTTAGTCATTGAACCCCTTCTTGTTTCCATCAGAATAAACACACTTATATAAGACATCTCTATTGGGAACACTCCCTTCAAAGTCGCCTGCCTATGCTGACGAAGTACTCATATTTTCCCAAGATGCCGATACTGCCATCCTGGCAATCTTGTCTGAAATCAATTACTACGCTCAGGTCTCAGACTAATACCTAAATCTTGATGAGATCAAAGTTTTCGCTTTGAATAACTTAACTTTCCAAACCTTTCTGGACAACACCAAACTACACCTGTAATCTTCACAGATCAAATACCTAGGCCTACACTCTAAAAGCAACCTAGAAGAAACAAGGAAAGCAAATGAGGATTTTCTCCTGAAGAAAATCAAAGACACTTTGACAGCCTGGTCGCCGAAATGTATGGCATGGTGGGGTTTCGTGGAACGTGCTAACATGATGATTGCCGCACAAACATTTTTTATTACGTCCTTGCTCCCTCTACAACTATCACACGCCTTCTTTAATATTATTGATGCCACAATTTCCGAATTTCTCTGGAAAGGGAAGATAGGTAGATTGGCACTCAAGAAACTAAAACTAAATAAAAGCTCCATAGGCCTCAACATTCCCAACTTTTTGAAATACCAACTTACCTTTACAATTAAGCAAACCACTTGGTGGTCACACCCTATAACACTAGAAACTCTGCTTTGGGTTAATATTGAGGAAGCACTGACAGAACCATATGCTTTAAACTCACTGCTCACTATGAAATTGGTACCACTACAACACTCTCATACTGTTCTCAAGGACACTATCTCGGCCCTCAAGTCATTGGATAAAATGCTCCTGCATAAAATCTAAAACTCAGACTACCCTTCCCTATGGAACAATGCAAACATTAAAATAGGTGGCTCTTCTCCCGCTTGGACATCTTGGTCAACTAATAATATCTTGTTTCTCAAAGACCTTGGCCCACTAACTTTTCCTAAAGCATTTGCAGAATTACAAAACTCCCACAACCTCGAAAGCATTGAATTCTATAACTTACTCAAACTAAAGGTTTCGATGAAGAAGAACCTATCCCACTCAACTCGGAACTTAGCCCCGTACATCTTAAATTATTTAAAACACCCCATGCTGCATCCTCAATCTACAAGTCACTGAACTCCACCAATAAAAGAATCACATCAGAAATTCAATATAAATGGACTGAGTCAACCAATATCTCCTCTATTTCTCTCTGTCTCTTCTATCCCTGTCTCTTTCTGGAGTACCCTTATGTCATCCCTCTCCCCCTCCTCCTCTCCTTCTAATTACCCAACGCCTCCTTGATTCACTTTAATTAAGATCCTTGTAACTACAAGTGTGTTTTGAGCCATAACCGGATGATTATATTTGGTTCTATTCTTGAATGTACGCTGTTTTCACAAGTATCTTTCTCATTATGACTGTCTAATACCCTGCCTTTTTTTCCTCCCCCTTATCTTTGTATCTCCAAATAACAATAAAATATTTTGAACTCAAAAAATGAAGTTCCTCTGTGAATACAGTTGTAATCTTTTTAGAAATACATATCAGACTAATTCTATTATATATATGGACCCTTGTGTAAATCCATATAATGGTGAAAATTGAAATAGAGAGATAATGACATGGATTGGATTACCTCCTCAGTATTTTAAATCATGAATGTAATTGATCCCTAAAGGACTCTGGGGCTCTTCCATTGGAAAATAATGGATTTAACTTTTTGTTTTCCCATGGGGATCAGCTATCTCATGGATATGCCTTTAGACTGGTGTCTTGTTTCTCAGGACACATCTGACCTAACCAAGATTTATGTTGTGCCGTTTTGGGGACATTGATTTTAAAGAGACTGCCATATCCTAAAAATACTGCCAATGTTCTATATGATCAACAGACGGCCATTGTTGGGGCTTGTACTCTAACATAAGATGTACACTCAGTTTTCCTGGTTCTTGGGGCCTCTTAGCACAAGTAAATCTTCAGTACAGTTCAATTTTCTTGCGCCATTGCTCTTTATCAGATGCCATAAGTCATATTGCCTTGTTGACTACGGTGGGATAGCACACAATATTGCCACCTCTTGCAAAATTTGGTGAGGTACCCCTAAAATATCATGCTTTCGCCACCTCATTGACTAACGCCTTGGCCTGAATGTGGCACCTGCAAACTAGATGTCTCCTTCACTTCAGAGATCTACATTATTCCGCCAGTTGACTAATGTAACTCATTTGGCTTTGAGCTCTTTTTTGTGCTGTCATGGGCATACATCCAAACGATGATTCCAAAAGATAATTCCAACAGGTCGCACCTGGCTCCCAAGAGCATGTTCACATCTGCACTTGAACCCTTGCCGGAAACCCAGCTTGTACCTGTTTCTTGGAATCTGCTTCAGGCCAGTTTTGATGAGATCTTTATCTAGGTGCGTGGTGTTCCTTTCAACATTGTGTAGGCCACACAGCGTGATATGGACATCATGGTGTCAAACTGTCCAAAGTGTGTGGTCTGCTCATTAACACAGGCAGCCATTTCAGATTGAAGCTTGCCAGCATTGACTCAACTAAGAACTAAAGATTCCAGACACAATCAGTTGCTGATCCCCCACAAAGTGTAAAGGACCCGACTCAACATTCATTACAACGAAGTGGTTCATATGTATGCACCAGAGGCACAACATAGTTCTTTTAGCTTGTAACGATTTATTTATTTTATATCGATTAACGATTTTGTGTAGCCCACATGGAGCCTGGAGGTCATTTAAACAAACTTGGCAAGGCAAGGTATAGTCATAGAGGAGCTGTTCCTGAAAGTGTTCAGACATTTGATAATACAGCAAGTCGGTCACTGGCAACATGAGTTATCAGTAATGAAGGCCTGAGACCCTCATAACAAGATAATTTTTCTTCTTAAATGTCTGAAAAAAGCGATCAATAAAAAGAAAGCGAGTTCCATATGGAGGAGCCTTGTATTTGTAGTGTTTTACCCTCAAAACTTTAGAATGTTTCCACGTGTCTTGATACTTTGTGTTGTGTGGCCAATATTACACGTTTGTTTAACGAGTATGACGTCAACAAATCAGAGAGGTAGGTGGGTGCTTATCTATGACAGGACTTTTACAGCTGAAATACATTTATTGATTTAATTAACTGGGAGGCAATACAGTGACAACAATGCTTAGAGACATGCTCTCTGTGTTTCAGGCCTTGGCTGAAGTGGGTGTCAATATTTTGCATCCATTGGATCTTGGTCACAGTGTTTGCTAGAAGACCTCATAAGTTCCCACATAGTAACTGATCCTTAAAATGGCAGCTGCCTGTGCAATGGCAGTTCTTTGAGGGAGGTGCAGCAGAGGCAGGATGCCATAAAGGATGCATATGTGGTTGCACTCGTATTTAGCGTTGATGTTCACATGTGTCATTATTGACATGTTTGCACCCGGTGCGATCCCTGAGTTACAGAAATTTCGAGAATGAGACAAATTAACTCCCAGTTGTCAACATTGTTTGTGCCACTGTGTCTGGAATTACAGTTTCCAAAATTATAGGGGACAATCACACATTACTTCTCCCAGCTGAAAAGCTGTCAATATTTTGCTATTCCACGTTTTTTTTAAATTTACATTTTGCTATATATCAACACCGTGACAGCGGATTTTAGAGTTCTTTACATAAAACCTGAAAGAAACGTGACAAAAAACACATTTACAATTTAAATTAACATGGAACATGGTGGCTTAAGGGAAGTTCTACTATAGGGAACAAGAGGCACGTTCTATGTAGAGAGTACAGATGATGTTGTATCTTCTCAGTAGATGGTTTCATTGGTATGCCAGTAAATCAAAGCTTGCGGATAGTAAGAAATATATTTCTAGAAGTGAACAGGAGGCCAATAAGATGTCTTAGCTCTTTCAGAAGGGGGTGGTTTTTAAGTGGTCTTCGAAAGATGTGAATGATGGTCCCTTTCTGATACTTAGTGGAATACCTTTCCAGATCCCTTAAGCAAACCCTGAAAAGAATCAGGAAATGTGGAGGTGTTGTTGCCCAGAATTGCTTCTAGTTGTCGATGGCTAATGCCGCAATGGTGTCCCTGTCTGTCTGATAGTATTCATTTGTTTCTAAGACTGGATAATGGAGTTATTTAGTGTCAGAGAATTGATTATGATGCTGGCATATCTGTAAGCAGAGTGTGCTTGCCATGGGATCCCTAAGCCCCTATATATCCTTATGCTTGTGAACCGTTTTGGAGCTGCTTGAAATATAGGTTTCTTTGGGGCTATTTGATAGCAGGGAGGCCATTGAATATGGGACCTCGTGTTCTAGTCTTCAGATCACCAAGAGTCTCTTGATAGATTTAAAGAGTCCTGTTTGGTGTGTATACTTACCCAAACATTTTATGCATACCAGTCGGGTACCTCACATGAGGTTCAGGGATGTGGCTTTCTGTATCATTTCAGAGAAAATACCCACTTCTTTGAGGTGCGTAAACTAAACCTTTGGAGAATAGTTTTCGAGATTGACATCAATTAGCAGTGATTCCGTTTTGTTCAAATTTAGTTTTAGTTACTAGCTCTTCAAAAATTGTTTTTCATATTGTGAGTATGCATCAGTAATATTTATCATTTGGCCATGATCAAGTTGAAAAAATGTGAATGAGTAAAGAACCATCCCGAGAAGGCCAAAATGTGAGGAGACGTGTTCAGCAAATGTCATGGTCACCGAACGCTGTTGACAATTCAATTCGGGCCAGTAGGCAAGGTTAATCTCGTTCATCATTTGATACATATTGTGAGTGGTGCTTAGTGTGGCATTATCTGCACTATGATGCTAGTGACACCTGGCTGATCGTTGTCATGAGATTGGTTCCTTGAATATATTTATTTAGCTGCTTGGCTACAGATTTCTTTATGATTTTCACTGCACACGGTAAGCCTATTGTGAAGCAAAATTTTTTTATGCGGTCAGAGTAAGCCTTGTTTTTTAAGTTGTAGGTTGAATATTCCTTTCTTAAGGGAAGTGTAGACTCTGCCAGGGTCAAAGAAGGATTCTTATTAAATTCTTCCATGTTGTAGTTAAGGAGGTAGTTACTAATTGAGCTATGTGAAGGGGAATTTGGGTTCTTTGGCAGCAGGAGGCGAGTATTTCTTCCACATCTCCTATTGAGAGAGTGGTAAATGAACTGGTACCTAATTTTTGTTCTGCTTTTAGTCTGCATGGCAGAGGATATCTGTCTTCACCTTATGTGTATTATGTATCTAATCATCAAACAGTAGTAATGTCTTGTAGCAGAGGTGAAGTTCTGCATACGTCAGCAGTCTGAGTTTTTTTTCCGATTTTTTCAGAGCTTTCAATTGGTGTAGAAGGGAGGTAGGCTTTCTATTTAAAATATTTCTTTTGTTTTTTTATCCCTGTGTGATTTTTTGGGATTTGTGTTTTTTACTGAGCATAAGAAGTAAACCTTTCGCAAATATACCCATGCAACGTAGACTGGTATGAACATTTCACTTCTGTATAGAACAGTTCAGTAGAACAGATACAACAAAAGTCCCATCCCACCCTAGTAGAATCATGAGGAAAGACAGAAAACATTAGAAAGTGGAGGATGAACCAAAGGAATCACCAGTACCAACAAGCAAAACCCACCCGCATATCTCCCCTCAGTTTAGGAAGGGATCCCCTAAACACGCACTTTCCAAATACTGAATCACTAAACAGAAATTGCGATTCTGTAACATGTTATAGAATTGTAATGTATGTTTTGTGCATTTTAAAAACTTTTTTTTCGGTCACAAATGGCCCGATTCTTCTGCGATCTCAAAAAAAGTTTTCGTACATATTCCCGTCGGTCACATGTTACTGAATTGCAATTTGTGTTTTCTACATTTTAAAAACTTTTTTTGCAGTCACAAATGGCCTGATTCTGGGAATTGAGTTGTTTGTGACCGCAAGAAAAGGTTTTATGTATATGCCCCCATGCCTATTAAAACCAAAACCTATTGCCTTTGACAATGCTTGTTATAACATGTCTACAGCATACAGTTCAATATCATCTTGTGAAGCTGTTTTAGGGAATAGACAATCATAGGGAATTTCAGGAGCATAATGCAGTCGTATTCTAGGTTGATCAAACATAGTCTGCCTTTCTCAAACTGGTATACACTCCTAATATATTCCTTTTTATTTTCTTTGCAGAAAGAGAAGACCAGTCCATTCTATGCACGTGAGTAACACCACTATTTTCTATTCAGTTTTTAACAGCTTGTCCTGTAACATTAAATATTAGGGCCTGGGGGGTTCAACGATGTCCTCTGCCTTTAGCCCACCCCATGCAGGTTTCCAGAGCCATGGAGGAAGTGGCAGCAGGACAGGTGCTTATTTTCAATTTCTCTGCCTTACGCACATCTCTAGAGAGCAGGGGAATCAACGGAAGGATGAATTCTGATCTGTCAGGAGAACCGAGCAGTGGAATGGCAGGTCACCATCTCCCCTGTCTTTTACCTGTTTCTGCATTTTTTATATACCTGAGGGAAAGTGTGAAATGCCAGGAAGCGCTTTGTCGTCATTAGTCACTGTCTTCCCTATTTCTTTCCAATGTTTCTATATAAAAAAGAGGCTCCTCTAAGGAGTAGATGAGGCCTAATGGCATTTAACTTATCACAGTAATGCATGCATCATTACTGGTGTGTTCTTCAAACATTGGTTTTAAAAAATGATGTCATTGTTTTCATACTCAGTCTCTGGTATGCACCATGAACTTAATTAAAACCTATTTTAGAAAATAGCCATATACTTTTCTATTGCGTTCAAATTGCGGCATTGGTCACTCATTTTAATTCAAAGTGCCTTGTATCTTGGTTAGTTATTACCCAATGGCGGTCACCTCTGGGTACTTATAGTTAAGTCAGTGTTTCCATAGGAAAATGCTATTATTTGTTGCGAATAACTTGGCGCCTTATGAAACTTTCCCCCAAAAGAGCTCTTTTATGCGTAGTTTGTTTATGGAAAGTTTTGGGAGATCGTTCTAGTGGGGGCTGAGAAAAAAGGGGGTACCAAAGCTCAAAACTCCCCATGCAGTTTCCATAACCTTCTTTAAGAAGCTCTACTGCAAAAACTGCTAAACTGAATTATACCAATTTGTCCGGAAGCTATACCTTGATCCGCAGATTGTGCTTTTTGTGATTTGGTGTAAATCCGTTCAGTCGTTTTTGATAAATTAAGGTTAAACAATAATTGTATATCTGGATGGTTGGGTTTGATTGGCATGCTGAACACAGGTTTTATGCAATTGTATACAGATTGAACACAGTGTGCAGTACAGATTACCCTGTTATCTGTGGTTGAAAGTCAACATGAACTAGGCTACCCATTAAAGTGTATGGTAGAGGGTCAATGTTGCGCATAACACAAGCTGATGGCATTAATGATGCTTCATATTATTATGCTCTATTTTGTACTTGCTTTCAGACCTCTAATGTCATACTCATTTATAGAGCAGTGTGTTCAAATGAAGCTTGGATGGTGTCATCAGTGATGTCATTGGATGGTATCTGTGATGTCATAAATGATGTCATAGAACATGTCATGAGTGATGTAACATGTGAGGTCATAAGCAGTGCTTGGAGGGGCGCAAGTTATAGTTAGCTCTGTGTTTTTTTTGTTCAAAATGTTAATGTAGTCACTGACATATTCACCTAACTGAAACGTTACATTAACCTTTTTCATTGAATATGTATGTGTATGTGTATGTGTGTGTATATATATATATATATATATATATATATATATATATATATATTACCTACTGGCGGTCGCCAGTAGGTATATATAGTTAGGATTTTTTCTCTATGGGTTTTTTGAAAATTCTATGTCTAATAACTTTGGCGTTTGTGGACGGAATCGGCTGAAATTTTCAGGAAAATGGCACATTTTGTTTCTGAGCAGCCCTTGAAAATTTGGGGGGGGTTCGTCCAGTGGGGGCCGAGAAAAAAGGGGGGTCCCAAAACGTGTTTTTAACATTGAGTTTTCCATAGGGCGGTTGGCCTCACTTTTAGCCCGAACGGCTGAATGGATTTGCACGAAACTTGGCAAAATTGTAGGGACTGGTAGCCCGATGTGCCTTTTGTAGGTCTCAATATATGTGCTCCAGTGGATTTTGAGAAATTAACGTTTAAAAAAAGATATATATCTGTAACAGCGGACCGGTTAGCGCTCTGGTTCGCGGACTTTTCGCGCAACGGAGCTTTGTGAAGCGAAGCTGATTGGTTCTCCGGCGTCTGTCAACATTCCAAACAGTCCGTAGCGGCCGCCATCTTGTCTCTCGGTAGGATCGAGAGACAAGAGGAGGTCAAAACAAAGGGGGAAATAACTATAAGGGGGCATAGTAGATCCTCGCTGACCCCCTAGGTTTGATGTGGAGGTTTTAAAAGGGCCCCGCGGGGCAAAAAAAAATAATAATAATAATAATCGAACGGCTGAATGGATTTGCACGAAACTTGGCAAAATTGTAGGGACTGGTAGCCCGATGTGCCTTTGCTAGGTCTCAATATATGTGCTTCAGTGGATTTTGAGAAATTAACGTTCAAAAAAAGATATATATCTGTAACAGCGCACCGCTTCGCGTACTTTTCGCGTTACGGAGCTTTGCGAAGCGAAGCTGATTGGCTCTCCGGTGTCTGTAAACATTCCAAACAGTACGTAGCGGCCGCCATCTTGTCTCTCGGTAGGATCGAGAGACAAGAGGAGGCCAAAGCGAAGGGGCAAATGACCATAAGGGGGCATAGTAGATCCTCGCTGACCCCCTAGGTTTGATGTGGAGGTTTTAAAAGGGCCCCGCGGGGCAAAAAAAAAAATAATAATAATAATCGAACGGCTGATGACCATAAGGGGGCATAGTAGATCCTCGCTGACCCCCTAGGTTTGATGTGGAGGTTTTAAAAGGGCCCCGCGGGGCAAAAAAAAATAATAATAATAATAATCGAACGGCTGAATGGATTTGCACGAAACTTGGTAAAATATTAGGGACTGGTAGCCCGATGTGCCTTTGCTATGTCTCAATATATGTGCTTCAGTGCATTTTGAGAAATTAACGTTCAAAAACAAGATATATATCTGTAACAGCGCTCCGCTTCGCGGAGATAAAATTATATGTGTATTACCTAGCTGTTGCTAACACCAGTTAGCGACGGCTAGTAGGAGATAGCGACCATCTTGGGTCCCACTTTGCATGTGAGTGATATTTATCACTAATGACATGCAAAGTGGGCATGCCAAGATGTTAGCGACTGGAAACAGTCGCTAACATCGCTATCTCCTATTATCAACTTTTGGAAATATTCGAGATAAGCGCGAATATCTCCAAAAAGTAACAGCTGCCCTGAGCAGTTCTTAGCCATGTTATCCAATGGGAGGTGGATAACATGGCTAAGAGCATTAGCTCGGTAATGCATGAATATCGCGGAGTTTTCAGCGACATTAATGCATTGCGCTCGTTTTTTATCGTATTTGCGATAAACCTTGATAATAGCAAGGTTTATCTGCGATAATTTCTGACGGTAAAAAAATCTTTGCAATGCATCGTTAGGGATAAATATCGCTTAACTTTGGTAATATGCCCCAACGTCTGTTAACGTTCGATTCGAAGGAAATCAGGAATTGTTGAAAAACATTGTGTGCGCCATCTTGTCTTTTTTCAAATGCCACACTTTTGTCGTGCACGGCAGCCATTTTAGATGCCTTGACCAGATCCACTCTGTGAACGCTGTCGATCCTTAGCATGGCTCCCCACCCTCGCAAGCATCTCCCCCAGGCAGTGGTCACCCCCGCTCTCTGTTTTATGCATGGGTAATAAACCTCCCCCCATCTGCGCTGTTCTTCCCTGAGAATCACACCCTGTGCCCGCCCGACACCTCCCTTTCGCCCTATTCACTACCGCACCCTCTGACACTCCTTTTCCTCTGTGTCCGATTGTCCAGGCCGGTCCTAGGCTATCAGCTAGCCCTGCAGATGTAGTTTATGGCCACAGCTGTAAAGAATCACCCGTCTTCAAAGGAGTTATAGTAGATCAAGGCCCACACTCGATGAGATCCGTCACAGCAGAAGCGTTGCTATTATCTGAAAACCATTCTGTATTGTGATTGGGGAGGGGACCGAGCGTGAAGCGGAAGATTCCAGGGATGACTCTTTGTACATCAAAGTTTTTACAATTATGTGTCACATTAAAAATATATAGCACTCCGACAAAGTAGTAAGATTATAAAACTTTAATAATTTATAAATATATACAAGAAAACAAAAATAGTAATAACATATAAACATTTTTAGAGAAAAACAACGAAGTAGCGGTCGGCTGTGCGAATAGTCCCAACGCAGCACAACGTCCAGATTTCCGGCGTGGGGCGTCGCGGGGGGTGGGTGATCAGTAGCAAACTGTTGTGCGAATAGTTCCAAGGCAGCAGAACGCGCCGAAATCTAGATGACACAAAAGTGATGTCTAGTAAGTTGCCACCCAGCAAATAACGGCGTGGGGCGTCGCGGGGGGTGGGTCATCAGTAGCAAACTGTTGTGCGAATAGTTCCAAGGCAGCAGAACGATGGCACCAAGGTGATGTCCAGTAAGTTGCCGCACTGGTTTTGGTATCCTACAATGCTGCTCCGAATAACGGCGTGGAGCGCCCCGGGGGAGGCGGCGTGAACGGGCCTCTCCAGGTGGAGTCTCGTCTGTTGTAGTGGGGCGCCCCTTTACCGTTTCAGTTGCCATTCCGTCCGCTTTTGGTCCACTGTGTCAAAATCCGCCATTCAGCTGAGTTGCGCCCACTCTTGCGGTGCAGCGATAGGCGGCTGTCACAGGACTCTCAAAATGGCGGCAGGCTGTTTCCTTTTTGGGCCTGGTCCACTGAAATGGCCCTGGGACACCTTGGAAATCGGACGCTTGTCTGCTAGGTCTTGGACCCCATTCTCGAAAGCGTCCCCTCCGCCTTGAGAATTCATCAAAAGTTTTGGGGGCCCCGACTCCTGCAGGCTTCTGGTGGGGAGCGGCTGCCATGATTGCTCGCGGAATGACCACGACGGAGCTACGAGATGGTGGTGCTCTCATGGTGACGCCAGCTTCAGTCTGAAACATCCAGAAACAAGGTGGGGCTTTCATCGTTTGGGGGAAAAAAAAAGTTTTCATCCAATGAAAAGTGTTGTTTTTAGGTCATATGATCAAGCCTTCCATCATTAGGAAACCAAAAGTAAAATGAACCAATGAAAAGTTTTATAAACAAGTCACATGACCTGTTATGCGGCATAGGGTATAAAATGCGGAGAAAATACGTTGGCACGTGAGGCGGCGTCAGTAGCGGACCGATGTGCGAATAGGCCGAAGGCAATACAACGCGCCAAGATCCGGATGGCATCGAGGTGGTGTCATAGTTGAGAGTTCTGAGCAGCGGTTGTAACACTGTCTGAAGCTTATTTGCAGCTGCTGCAGCTTCACTACGCGCCAAGATCCGGATGGCACAGAGGTGGTGTGTAGGAAGTTGCCGCACTGGTGTGGCCATCCTACAATGCTGAAAGTCGGCGTGGGGCGCCCCGTTGGCCTGTGAGTTTGCGTCAGTAGCGGACCGATGTGCGAATAGGCCGAAGGCAGCACAACGCGCCAAGATCCGGATGGCACCGAGGTGGTGTCTAGTAAGTTGTCGCACTTCTGTGGCCATCCTACAATGTTGAAAGTCGGCGTGGGGCGCCCCGTTGGCCTGTGAGATGGTGTCAGTAGCGGACTGATGTGTGAATGGGGCCAAAGGCAGCGCAACAATATTTTCTACTATATTTCCGGTGTAGAAGAGACCACAAGGCGCTGAGATGCCAAGATCCGGATGGCACCGAGGTGGTGTGTAGCAAGTTGCCGCACTGGTGTGGCCATCCTACAATGCTGAAAGTCGGCGTGGGGCGCCCCGTTGGCCTGTGAGATGGCGTCAGTAGCGGACCGATGTGCGAATAGGCCGAAGGCAGCACAACAATATTTTCTGACTGACACCACAAGGCGCTGAGATGCCAAGATCCGGATGGCACCGAGGTGATGTCTAAGTTGCGGACTGATGTGCGAATGGGGCCAAAGGCAGCGTAACAATATTTTTTGTATGGAAGATACCACTAGGCGTTGAGATGCCAAGATTCGGATGGCACTGAGGTGATGTCTAGCAAGTTGGTGTGGTCATCCTACAATGCTGAAACTCGGCGTGGGTCACCCCATTAGCCTGTGAGATGGCGTCAGTAGCGGACCGATGTGCGAATAGGCCGAAGGCAGCACAACGCGCCAAGATCCGGATGTCACCGTGGTGGTTTCATAGTTGAGAGGCACTTCATCTGCAGTGGGGCGCCGAGATCCGGATGGCACCGAGGTGATGTCTAGCAAGTTGCTGTACTGGTGTGGTCATCCTACAATGCTGAAACTCGGCGTGGGTCGCCCCATTAGCCTGTGAGATGGCGTCAGTAGCGGACCGATGTGCGAATAGGCCGAAGGCAGCACAACGCGCCAAGATCCGGATGTCACCGTGGTGGTTTCATAGTTGAGAGGCACTTCATCTGCAGTGGGGCGCCGAGATCCGGATGGCACCGAGGTGATGTCTAGCAAGTTGCTGTACTGGTGTGGTCATCCTACAATGCTGAAACTCGGCGTGGGTCGCCCCATTAGCCTGTGAGATGGCGTCAGTAGCGGACCGATGTGCGAATAGGCCGAAGGCAGCACAACGCGCCAAGATCCGGATGTCACCGTGGTGGTTTCATAGTTGAGAGGCACTTCATCTGCAGTGGGGCGCCGAGATCCGGATGGCACCGAGGTGATGTCTAGCAAGTTGCTGTACTTGTGTGGTCATCCTACAATGCTGAAACTCGGCGTGGGTCGCCCCATTAGCCTGTGAGATAGCAGTTCTTTGGATTTGGGCCTGGCTCGTCTGCTGTAGTGGGGCGCCCCTTTACCGTTTCAGTTGCCATTCAGCTGAGTTTCGGCTGCTCTTGATGCTACAGCGACAGGCGGCTGCAACAGGACTCTCAAAATGGCGGCCTGTTCTTTGGATTTGGGCCTGGTCCACTAAAATGGCCCTGGGACACCTTAGAACTCGGACGCTCGATTTTTTTTTCCTTTCCTGTACATGCAAAAAAAGGTAAATGCCCGGTACGTTACACGCTTCATCTGCCACGATGAACTCTCTAGAGGAACCGAAAAAAAATATAGTTGTGGTAACTATACCATGCATCGTCATATGGAGAGGTGGCACCAATTAATTATAGTGCTGCATAAAAGAGAGATTTGGAGGAGAACCCCTGACCTGCTAGTACATTCATCAAAGAAGTGGCACTGAGAGCTTCAGAGGCAAGGGAAACGGTCCCAAATATTTAGAAGAACTTTGGAAAGATTAAAATGACATGTTTAGATTGTGGCAAATTTATTTCATGTGGACATCTGAGTGTTACTCTAATAAATACAGCATATGAACATCATCATAGTCGATGGTTGGTAGAGACATTTTGACTATATCCTGGACCTGCCCGTCCTCGCCCAAAATGGCGCCAGAATAAATGGGACTCGTAACTCCTTGTTGTGTACTGGTTGCAGAACCTTGAAATCACGAGATACGTATGCAGTTTTGAAGCACATGGCGGGCGGGGACGAGAATTGATTGAATATTTCGACATCCCTATTGATATTAAGTTCTGATGTGTTATTGATTACTGTACTGTTGAAAGTTCGAATTAACGTCACCCATGGTACTTGCCCGCAAATGTATATCTAGATAATTTTATTGTAACTGGCCCTGTCGTATTTTAATTATAAAATGTACGTCCACCGATTCCGTAACTGTTAGACACCTTAGTTCTTGCAACCTAATGGCCCGCCCGTTACGTTCCTCTACAGTGTAAATGTCTATTCATCATATACGATTACAGTTTGCTCCGTGGCCGGCCCACGTGGTTATAGGCTCGTATTTGTATAATGAAATTTTCACAATAAAGGTTTTTAAAAGAAAACATGGTAGTAGTATATACATTGGTAAAGTTTTTAATAATAGTCACTGTTTTAGAATCATTAAAAGGCAAGTGAAATAAAGCAGACCAATTACATGAAGGGTAAAAGGTATAATACGAAGGAACGCAGTAAAGATAAATGGTCAAGGGCTGTTGTGTTTTCTATTCCTGCAACATAAAGTGATCGATAAGAATCTCATATTCAGGCGTATCGGCGACTAAGACAGCAGGTCGACCCTCTTTTGCTCAACGGCTCCGTCATGGGACGAAGAAACGCTCTTTTTCTCGAAAAAAGAATATATTTTACTTGCAGGACAGTTGTAAAATTTCCGGGAAAGTACATTAGCCTGGAACATTATAACATATATTTAAGAAAAAATAATGTTCGGAAGTAATGAAAAGCGTAATTTTTAGGTCATATGACCAAGCCTTTCATCATTACAATAAGAAAAGTAAAATGAACCAATGAAAAGTTTTATTAACAAGTCACATGACTTGTTATGCTTACGTTACGCGCTGCGCGCCCCGGATGACTTCCGGATGCGCTAACGCGGCGCGTCATATGACGCATTACGCGACAACGCAGGTACAGAATATAGTCAAAATGTCTCCACCAACCAGCGGTCGGAACACAACCCCTTTCAGCAGGCTAAATAGTTCTGTTAAATGACAACAGAAGGGACAGGCAACAAGAACCATCAGTCAAAGAGGGGAGGGCTAGTTCTTCTCTACCGGGTTACATTGGGGCGCTACCGGAACTGATCGAATTGGTAGTCTACAGTGTTTCTGGATGTTTCAGACTGAAGCTGGGGTTAGCATGAGAGCAGCACCATTTCGTAGCTCCGTCGTGGTCATTCCGCAACCAATCATGGCAGCCGTTCTTTATCGTTATTTTGGGCGGGGTGGGTGGCGGAGCAGAGCTGTTTTGCAGCCATCATTGTGTGGAGTTCTGTTCATCTCACTAGTTTTGTATTTGTCATGAGGGGTTGTTCCTAATGTTTCTATTTTAGCGAGGTCAAAAAGAGATCCCATTAGTGGCCTACTGATTTTGCTCGATTCCTTTTCTTTTTTTTTACACGATTTTTCGTTATCTGCAAAGACTAAACAGAGTATTGCGACTCTGTGTTTGTTTGTAAATAGAGAATGAACCAAAGAGAACTAATTCTAAAACAGTAAATACTTGGATAACAATGAATCAAATGGAGAGAGAAGCAGGCACGACGGATTACAATGGGGGCAAAGACCTGCGTTAACTACCTTTCACTATCTGCAAAGAGAGAGTACTCCTAATAGAAATGAGGGGGGGGGGGCACCATTCAAAGCAGATCAGTGTGCATAAACACGAAAATGTTTTCACTTACCACGTACTTGACATTCGACAGCTTATGATATTTGCTATTAAAAAACCATTGAAATTCACTGAAAAAACCATAGGTTATAGACCATATATAGTTAGGAATTAGCATTTACAAAACCTTGAAAATTCACTGAAAAAACCATAGGTTATAGACCATATATAGTTAGGAATTAGCATTTAAAAAACCTTATTTTACTCACACAAAACCATTGAAATTCCATATATAGTTAGTTGCACTAACTATATATCGCGCACCTGCAATCCACTGCTGATGATGTCACATATTACATCATTCATGACATGGTCAGTGACATCACTGATGACATCACTGCTGACATCTCAAATGACATCACTGATGACATCACTGATGACATCTCAAATGACATCACTGATGACATGATGACACACCAATACCAGTTACTACATACGCACTCACTGATTCCTACGTCTACACACACATTCACTCATTCACCCATACAATCACTCATACATACAGTCACTTATTATTACAACACTATCATATGCACTCATACACCTATGCAGACAGTCACACACTGCCACTCATCCATGGAGTTACTCACACACCAAGTCAGTCCTGTAAAGAATCAATCACACTTCCATTTCTTCATCTATACAGTTAAACACAGAACACCATACTTCAGTGACATCACTGATGACATCACTAATGACATCTGAAATGACATCACTGATGACATCTCAAATGACATCACTGATGACATCATGACACACCAATACCAGTTACTACATACGCACTCACTGATTCGTACGTCTACACACACATTCATTCATTCACCCATACAATTACTCATACATACAGTCACTTATTATTAGAACACTATCATATGCACTCATACACCTAGTCAGTCCTGTAAAGAATCAATCACACTTCGATTTCCTCATTTATAGTTAAACACAGAACACCATACTTTTCACACATATACTAACACATACTTACTCTCTTATACAATCACTGATACAAGTACACATTGATATGCACAGAGTCACACACCTCCCAGCCAGCCACACACACACTCAGTCTTCCATACATCCAGTCATTCTTCAATATGTAAAACGTATTTAAACTTTACAAAAACACACAGACACTAGATGATGTCATCAGTGATGTCATCAGTGATGTCACTGACCATGTCATGAATGATGTAATATGTGACATCATCAGCAGTGGATTGCAGGTGCGCGATATATAGTTAGTGCAACTAACTATATATGGAATTTCAATGGTTTTGTGTGAGTAAAATAAGGTTTTTTAAATGCTAATTCCTAACTATATATGGTCTATAACCTATGGTTTTTTCAGTGAATTTTCAAGGTTTTGTAAATGCTAATTCCTAACTATATATGGTCTATAACCTATGGTTTTTTCAGTGAATATATATATATATACACACACTCATACTCTAACATTCTCCAAAAAGTGTGTTTAGTGCATTTCCCACAAAGTGCATATAGAGACACAGTCCATTGTACACATTCAGATAGGTGTATGCACATTAATCAAGTGTCCATCAATACACCCATCTGATAGTATCCGTGAGAGCATCCGATAGTGCTGTGATTGGCTGGGAGTTAGGATGTGATAAGGGCTTTGAGATTTTGCACTAATCACACCCTGGTCATCATCATCACTCCTAGGGCTGAATCTTCATTTCATTTTCTGGGCTGAGCCAGCACTGAAGGAGTCTGTGAGTTCCCATTTTGTGTCTTCATCGCACATATTAACTTAAAACATCTTTGAGTTGGTGCAGTGGTGTGACGAAAGCTCCAGCAGTCCCTGTGGTGTGAGGGGGGGGGGGCACTGGGGACCCCTCTGGCACTGGCAGGTCCCTGGTCTGAGAGCTTTGGATTGGGTCCGTAGCGTGGGGCCCCCCTGCATGTATTTTACAGGGGGACCCCCTCAAGTTTCATTACGCCACTGAGTTGGTGCATGTTTTGCCGACAGCAGAACGCAAAAACACCAAGATGCAATTACTGTCCCTTTTTCTCCTGCTGCCTGCAGCGAGGGTAACAGGAAGAGATGGAGAGAGGCAGGGAGAGAGAGAGAGAGAGAGAGAGAGAGATTGAAAGATAGGATACAAGATAGGATAAGAGTCAGAGACACAAAGAAAGAGAAAGTGTAAAAAAAAGAGAGACATGAGAGAGAGAGAAAGAGAGAGAGAGAGAGACAGGAGAGAGAGCAGAACAAGTTGAACTGTTGCAGTGGTGTAGTAACCAAGATCAGATGACAATCAGGCTGAATGTTGAGTTGTATTGAATACAATAGGACATGTTTGGTGAATATTGATAGCATATGTTGTTTTACTTACGGCCAGTGGCATTAGGGGTGTGGGGTAGCATGGCCACACATGGGCCATATGGGAGAGGTTCCTAATGGTTTGTGTGGTCTCAGTCAGGAGTCAGGGGAGTCCAGTGTAGGTCGGGTGTGCTGCTGGGTCAATTGCATATGATCAGAATCGCTACATAAAGTACATTTCTATTCCGCTGATGTGAATGGAACTCATCTACATAATTATTGGTTAGCTTAAAAATCAGGAATGGAACAAGTACTCCCGGGGTTATGTAGGACACCCCAGTTCTCGAGATAGGAGGTATGCTGGCGGGGTGAACTGGGTGATGATGGGGTGGCTTGGAAGTGGTCCGGATCATTCCATTGAGAAGAAGCGGGGGAAGAGCTTTAGTTTCTTGTTTATTTTTTATCTATGAAAGGAGAGCATTGTAGACAATCACGCTGTGAAAATTTGCTTCTAAATAGCCGGGATACTTTCTTTTTGTGCTGCATAACAAAACGGGCACTTTCTCTAATATTTACTGCAGTTTAGTACTATGCAATTTTGTTCAATTAATTAACTTCATTTGTTCACTGGCGCTTATAGAGGGGGCCCGCCCCAGCCCTAATTTGTCCTGGGCCTTTAGTTTTTGCCCCCCACCACTGAAGCTGTTGAATGTGCTACGAGGCACAGAAAAACAGACAGACACCGCACCTGGCTTGCCCACACAGTAATTTGTCCAAATAAATTCTGCTGCAAAGCATGGATGTATGCTTAAAATGTTTACATCCTAATTTGGATGTACGCGTGTATATCTTTAAATACATGTATATACACACACAAAGTGTAGGATGTAAACGTTTTAAGAAAACATATATCTACACGAACATATGTGTGAACCTCTTAAAAGCTGCATCTGGAGACTTCACTGCATTCGCTCGTGATCTGGCCGCCGCATCCGCTGAGAGAACTGCTCCGACAGGTCACGGGGTTAAATTGTCTATAATTGTCTGTTGGCAGCTGAGAGCTCAGAGAGAAGATCAGAAAGCGAGATAATAAAGCAAGACTGAGGCCCATTTTCGGCAATTACTAGAGCTATGTCGCAACTGCACAGCAGAGAGTTTCTCCCAGCAAAAACCCGCCCACGTACCAGGGGATGGAGTCGACGCTTTGCAAAGCACCGCCAGAGGTCTTCTCTCCGGGAAGCCCTTTAAGCATAGGAATAAATGTAACATAATACTGGGTACTTACCTTCCCTACCTCTGTTAAAAAGGGCCCCAGTCTGCATCCTTCGGAGGTGAGAGACATAACAGTAGCAAGACACATTCCCATTTCTTAAACATCTAACATTTGCATAAACTCTCCTTTCATGTTTCTTCCTCCTCTTGTGAAAATAGGTTTTTGATGTATAGCTCTTAAGGTCTCCCCCAGACAGTCTCATGTTGTTATCTCGAATTGTACTCTGCAGCCTAAAAAAGGCCTGATTACTTATTGGTAATCTTCATTATTCCGAAAACCCTTCCACGACCAAGTACTTACCTACTACTCAGGCGTGGACAGACCCCCTGATGGTTGTATGACGGAGGCACGCATGGTTAAACCACACATGCCTCTACAACGCAGCCCGAACCACGAATACAACTTAACCACACATCCCTTTACCATGCATTTTCTCTATAAAGGCATGTTTGGTAAAGGAATGTGCATTGTTGAGTTTGCCACTACCCCAACCCCCCCTTCACTAAGCTTGTAGCTCCCCTACCTCGCACCCCCACCTTGAGCGCTGAGGCCTAAAACCTACCCGGTCCTGCCCGTAAAATTTCTTCTACCCTGTCCCTGAGGCCTAAAATCCTGCCGCTTTAAAAAAAAAAAAAACTACCCCGAACCCCCTCCACCCTGATGCCTAAAACGTACCCCTGCGCTGCCTTCAAAACTACCCCTACCCCCATTCTGACGCCTAAAACCCTTTCCTTCCCAGCCCTTAAAACTACACCGACCCCCCTCATCCTTAGCCCTAAAACCTACCCTCACACCTAAACCCGCCAAACCCAGCCTTTTAAATTAACCCAACCACCTTCCCCTGCCCTGCCTCCGAAAACTCCGCCCCCTTCCAAAAATTACCCCGACCTCCCAAACTCCGCCATGAGCCCTAAAACCGACATATAACTCTTTAAAAGTGGCCTGGCCCCAGCCTCACTTACCTGTCTGCGTTCCTGTCTGCTTCCTGTTCTGACGTGGCCTCCTCCGATGCATCCAGTCAGTCTCCCTGCCCTTCCGGACAGATAGACTGTGCACTGCCTTAACCACACATATGCATGGTTGAGGCATATGCGTGGTTAAGGCAAGCGTGGTTTAGCTTGTGGGACAACGGCATGCATGGCTCAGCCCGCGTAGTAAAGGCTGTTTCCACCCCAAGATACTATACAGCTTCTTACAGGCTTGTGCACTAACAGCAGAGGGTGCTGAGGCTCACCTGTTATAAGTGGGAATGGGATGACATTCTGGATGGTAGGGAAGAGCAGTGGTGCCATGCAAAATAATGAGGCCCCACTGGGAGATGTAATGAGGGGGCCCTGAATCTCCAATTTCTCAAAGATATTTATTGACCTTGGGATAAGTGGGGGCTCACTGAAGGTTTGGGGTATCCTAGTTGAGAGCCCCCTTGTGTGGCAGATACTGTGGGGGCCTGAGTTACACTCCTGGGGAGGGTTGTTAGCACTGAGAAGAGGAAGGAATATCAGAATAATTAAGACTTTCAATAAATATTCAGGCCAGTACCTCCTCAAACCAACCCAGAGGGTGTTTTATGAAAATATACATTAAGAGCATGCCTCAACCTAAGTCCCTGGATAAAGGCCAACCCCTCCAGACTAAGGGCCTGATTACAGGTTTGGCGGATGGGATACTCCGGCACAAACATGACAGATATCTTGTCTGCCGTATTACAAGTTCCACAGGATACAATGGAATTGTAATGCGGCAGACACGTTTGCGATGGCGTAACCCTGTCCGCCAAACTCGTCATCAGGTCCTCTATGCCTCGCAGCTACATAACTCATGAACCCAAACATTAACAGGAGGGAACCACTCAGGAAGTGCAGCTCAAGCACACTGGCAGCAAAGGTACGGTAAGCCTTGTCCCCATATCTAACCTGTAGTGAGAGTTGCTCAAGTAGGTGTCCACAGATATTCTGAATGGAGGCCCCTTCCGCTTCTGTCCAAGTCGCTGTCATCCCCCGGGTGGATTTGACATGGAGGGGTCCTAGGGTCCTATTATAATTGAACTGTATGATTCAGGTGCCACAGGTATGGTAGACTTAACCCACTGACAGAGCAATATTGATCTACTTAGATCAGATCAGATTAAAACAGACTGTTTTTCAATGGCTTTCCCAAGAGGAGAAGATTTAGACTGGTCTTTAGGGAGTGAGTGGGTGACTGGGTGAGGGAGCCCAAGCATTTCCATTGTGCGTGAAACAGACCAGACTACTTCTAAGTGCTACCGGTAGTGGTATGGGATACCCAAGTTTCATGCCTGCAACCAGTGCTCTAAATTGGCCACTGCGTGCTAGCCCTGGATCTTAGCAGGGCAAAATAACATACATTGGACCAGCGCCCTATTGGGTCCTCTGGAAATGTCTGTCAGCAGCTGAGAAAAATGCCAATGCCCACCAGTCACTGAAACAAATGCAGTATTATTGGAATTCCGATTTGTGATAGCAGAAGAAGCCACACAGGGGATATTATCTTTATGATTGGTGTCCCAGGTAATATTCGCACTGCATAACCAAGTTGTTGTCACTTACTTTTAAATGTACGTCATTGGGTCCCCGTTAAACAAAGGGTGTGTTTTAAGGCCCTCTGCACTGCTTTTAAAGCCCTCAAAGGAATAGGCCCCGGCCACTTGAGGCAACAATGTACGTGGTATGTTCCCAGAAGGACTCTTCGCTCCACAGGAGCAAAACAAGTCCTAGTTCCTACGTTCAAAAAAGCCAGTTGGGGAGGTAGGAGTTTTATCACCCGCGCTTCTAAGGCTGGAATGATCTTCCGTTCCATCTGAGCAACTCAGTAGATCTCCTCTCCTTTAGAAAGGGACTGAAAACATGGCTTTTTACCCAGTAACACCCTCCAGTATTGATAACCAGCAGGCAGTGCTTAGCGCCAGGACACCCTAGGGTAACTGTTGCGCTCTAAAAGTATAATTAACATAACATAACATACATTGTCAGGTGTTTTGTTGCTTGTGGATATGGAAATCGGTGTTACATAAATTATTTAATAAAATATCCTACTGAGATTGATTGTGCTTTATCCATTTATACTCTTTTTATGTAGTACAGGATTCTTGAGGGAGAAATAGAGAGAAAGAGAGAGGAAGAGAGAGATTGCGCGCTTCGGGCTAGCCCTCTTCAGCCACTGACTTACATTTGTTTTTCATGGTTTGCCTTTGATGGGATGGGATGTGCATTAAGGCCATGTCATTTTGTGGATGGTTACATAGTACCATTTGTGTTCCCTTTAAGTTTTGGGGATGGAGCCTCAAGTAGTCCTTTTGTTAGTCCATAGCCAGTGTCTGTTCTTTGATGCAGTTATTTTGCTGACACAGTCATTTTAATTGGTGGTTTATGTCTTTTCTATTTAGGGAGTTTATACTTTATGGATGGCTTAGCTGTCATTAAGACGCAGTGCTATTCACCTTATTGCCGTCACACATTCATTTGTTTCATATTGCTGTCATGACAGCATGTTGTTAGATTGTTTGCTATGCAATATTTTGCCGTTTGTGTTTTTAATGTCCACCCTTTACAATGCAGACTTTGTCTTCTAACTTCTTTTTGTAACATTCTTGCTTGAGAATACAGCTTTAGTACGCTAGAGGTGTCTGTTCACAAGAAGGGTCCTGCTCCCAAATTCCTAATTTGCTACCCCAAAGACTTTGTTTCATTATGTAATTTCTTTTTAGGAACTTTTGAGACCAACACACACCAAGTCTCCCAATTATTCCCAAACACTTAATGTAACAAAAAGCCAGACCTATTGGCTTTTGCAATTATTGTTTTGTATTTTAACAGCAAATAGACTTTGACACAGACTTCAACGTTGTTTAGTAGAATTGTGTCAGTGATGGTGTGCCACATCTTTTTCCTTGAAACAGGATGCTACATGTCTTTGTAGGTAGTAATGCCCATTACTAGTCCAGGTTTGTGCTGTCTCTATGAGGTTGAAACAACTTGGTTTTCAAGAACTCTCCAAGAGGTCATTTTGCCAGTACTGGGGTAGAGCTACCAAAACATTGACTCATTTTATATCGACCTGCACTTACATTGATTGCACACTATCAGCTATGTTACACCTGTCTTCTCCCAAATTAGTGCCAGCTTACCTCCACTTTTTGCTCTGCCTTTTTGATGACCTTAGGACTCTGAGAACTTTCCCACTGCTCAACAGCACTAACGTGCATGTACTTCTCCCATAAATATGGTAATGTTGGTGAATACCTGATTGACCACGGGTCACTGCTAAGTCGGTAGGTCCCTTCTAAAGTGTTATAACTTATATCCATGGCCTGGAATCTAACTGCTACTCGTGAGCCTTTAGCACTGATTGTGCCACCCACACAAGTAACCTTTCATACCTGTCTCAGGTGTCATTGCAGGGCCTGTATGTGCAGTGTACTGCCACTTTGACTTGGCATATAAAACCACTTGCTAAGCCTTAAACTTCCCTTTTATTACACATAGATCACCCTAAGGTAGGCCCTAGATAGACCTATGGGCAGGGCACTGTGTAAGTAAAAAGTAGGACATGTACTTTTAAGTTGTACATGTCCTGGTAGTGACAAACTGATGTGTTTTTCACTACTGTGAGGCCTACTCCTCTCATAGCTAGCACTGGTAATTACATAAAAACACCTCTAACCTGTAAAGTTGAATTTAACATCACTATTTTACAAAGTGGACATTTCTCTGCTCTTACTGCTCTTTGTGGAATACATGTCCAATACATGTCTGGGCTGGGTGACAGATACACGTTTTGCATTCCCTATAGACAGCCACAAACACAGGAAGGGTGGGTGTGACAGAGGACTCATCTACATTCATCTGTAGTCTGATAGCCTTCCTGGACAGGAAGGGGGAGTGGGAGCTGACACTTACATCTGAAAAGGCAGTTTGGTATTTTGGGTATAAGTACTGGGGCTCTGACCCAACCAAGACAGTAAACTACTGGACCTGTGAAGAGCTCTGACAGGAGTAAGGACTGCTGATGTTTTGAGGTTTGTCAATAAAGCTTCCATCGACTGTGTCGATTGGTGCCGAAGTTCGCCTCTATCCACGAGACTGACAACGCGCCTCCACGACTACTCACCTTGAGTTCTCGACATCAACGCTTACTCCATCCAAGGTACTTTGTTAGCGGGACCTGTCTGAGTCCTGTAACTGTCCTGCCCTCCAATTCGGTCGGCCTGATCCTTGGATTTACCCCGGTCTAGCGCCACCTCAAGTAATCCCTTAGTGCTATTGACTTCTAAGCACTATTTTTGGTTTATTCTTGGAAAATGCATAACTTCAGTTCTACTTTTTGGTCTTTATTTTCACATTAAAATATTCTCTATTTTTCTAAACCTAAAGTCTTTTTGTGGGGTTTTCATTGTGTTAATGTGTGCATGTTGCCCAAATACTGTACACATTGCCTCTTTAGATAAGTCTGACTGCTTTGTGCCAAGCTACCAGGGGGTGAGCACAGGTTATCTTTCAATGTGTATCTAGCTTACCCTGACTAGAGTGGTGGTTTCTGCTGGACAGGGTGTATACCTCTGCCAACCAGAAACCCCTGTTCTAACAGACTGTCAGCATATTATCAATATCAGTAAATACAGTATTAAGAATAGTAAATCTATACTTCCCCATGCATGCTCACCTTGGCGATTTGTGGGTAATCAATATTCAGGAGTTGATATAAGTGTAGGTTGATATTATTTTACATTAAGCATACTGTTTTTTGCAGTGCCATTTCTAAGGTTTGTTTTCCAATTTAAGGAAGGAATTGATCTATTTTGAAGCAAAACATGTGTTATAATTCCAGAGTGGTGGTGAGATCTGGCAGGTTCATTAGCTTTTGGACATAGCTTTTCGTGGATTTAATGACGGATACGTTTTATGTGCCAGAGACTCTTGTTTTTCTGCACTGGAACAGAGAATGGAGCGCTCCATCGCTCGCACAGGGATAGAGGTTGGGTAGCTCTATCATAGCTCAGAGACTGGATAGCTCCATCATTGACACATGGATAGATACCTAATAACTCTATCATTAGTGCAGAGATTGAGACTAGCTAAGTCTGTGGTTGGCACAGAAATAGAGATTAGATGACTTTGCCATTAGCACAGTGATTTAGAAGGCTCTGTCATTAACACATGGATAGTTGATTGCATTCCAATGAACTAATTATTGGTCGCAAAAATCTGGATTTGCACTTTGCAACCAGAATTTTTGCAACTAGTAAAAAATGTTATGAGCCGACCTATGTACTTATCAGTTCACTAAATTGCGATTTGGCGTGGGTCGCAATCTGACCTACCTCATAACTATTAATGAAGTAGGTCACAAATTGGTGCTCACTCCGATTTTGGCCATCACAGGTATGGTGGCCTTTTGCGATCAGCAGACTTCACGCCTATGATATGTTTTCAATAAAGTACGCTTTTTCTTTTTAAAATGCAGCCCATTTTCCTTGAAGCAAACAGTGCTGCATCTAAAAATAAAAGTTTTCTTTTTGTGGAACATTCGCTTAAGAGTTGGCAGTGGACCTCTTGAGCACTGTCTTCTACTCCCCATAAAGCTTTTTTCTTTAAATTCACAAGGGGAAAGGGGTTTCAAGCCAACTCCATCCTATTTGTAACTTCATTACAACCCCAGCTTGGGGGTTGGAAATGTTTCCAATTTTTTGGTTGCAAAACATCTTATACCGAATTGTTATTTGGAAGGGATGCTTACAACACTCCTCTCCCACATAGCAATTTGGTATGGAGTTGCAGAGCGGTTTTAGGAGTTGGTAAAAAATGTCCGACTCCAAAAATGGCTTTAGTGCATCGTAAGTTAACATTTTTTGCGGCCACAACCTGCATTTTGGATTGTTTGTGACCCTAGATGACTCCATCATGAGCACAGGCTACATCCATGACGTGAAAGGGGGTAATTAATTAAACTGAAAGAGGTTAGAAAATTAAGGGTCCACAGACTCGAGCAGAAGTAAATGTCATGATGGATAATGTTCTACATAAGTAGTCATTGTTCCTATCTACAAAGAGCAACCCTTTGCCTGAGCACTTTCTTCCAGCATGGCTTGGTACTTGGTGGGACTTGGCCCTCATTGGGTGAGCAAACAAGGAAAAGCCTTAAATGTTTATTAAGGTGAAAGAGAAGTAGCTGGTTCCTCAAATTGTAATTGAGAATTATAAATGAGATGTCAAGAAAATATCTGATTTTGTTTATTGACTTTAGCCAGTCCCTACAGAATCCCAATGCATACCTATTTTAAGACCGTACATAAGAATTTCTCTTGGATATTTACATTCAGAGGAGGAGATGTCATGTAGTAGTTGAATAATGAGGTGCAAACTCAAAATCCACCTGACATACAATACTCATATATTTACAGCGACTTACATATTTACAATGGAGGATCGGTTCAGGGTTGGCCAGGTTTGGTTTGAGGAGATAAGCGGGAGTGAGTCCGGGGGAAGGGATGGGGGGGGCGGGCAAATGAATGAGGCCTTTGGGTTTATGTGTGGTTTCTCAAGTGCAAGAAAGTGGGTGTTTAGGGATCTTCTAAACTCAACTGGTGACAAAGGGCTTTAAGTCTTTTTCGGGGTGTGTGTGTGTTGCGTTACAAAGGTCTAAGAAGCTTGCATTATATGAACCCTGAGAGACCAACAAGGGCTTTGAACAGTTGGGGTAATGGTTGTGTGAGGGTAGGGAACAGGGCTGATGTGTAGCTAGGTGGTGAGGTTGCATAGCAGGTTGAGCAGGTATGGTGTGGCCGGTGACTAATTGAGCAAGAGATGAGGCGAGTTGTGCCACAGAGGTCTTTGGTGAGTAGCATGAGTGCTTTCTTCTGAACCCTGTGTTTGTATTCATAGTAAGTGCCCAGCCATGTTCACATTTTCCACCAATCAACCAATGCTTAAATTGTGCAGGTGGTGGACATCGCCACTCCTTTTTGAGGACCGGAACTTACTTTCTATCATTAGACTTTTTCCCAGTCCAAAAGAGAGAAAAGAGAGAAAAGCGGAAAAGGTGGTATGAACTTATCAGAGCGACACACAGCTGAATTAGGGTACTTAGAGTCAGGGTTGGACTGGGACAGAAAATAGGCCCGAGCATCAAAATAAAAGAGGCCTCATTAGTGAATTAGCTAAAAAAGTGGCTTATGTTTGCAAATGAGGGCAGTTTTTAATTTGTATAGACACACTGTATAAGTGTTTTACTAGGAATGGAAGACTGTATGGATTTGAGCTTGCTGCAGGCAATGTTTGTTTTAATATCAGGGAAATCAACAGTAAACACTGGTCCAGAAAATCATAAAAAAGGGCCCATAAACAGCCAAAAAAGTGGCCCACACACTGACCTTTCAGACAAGGGCGTTGGACACTGCCTGTCTACCCTATAGGCCAGTCCGACCCTGCTCAGAATAGTTTCTTTATTATTATTTGACACAAGTATGGTAGTACCAAGGGGTTCTTATGAGTATGTATTCCTTAGGCTCCAGCCTTCTCTCGTGTATTACAGCATAAAGGTATAGCCCTTTCCTTATATGATGTGGCTCTACCTGCCGAGATTGTTCACTTCACAGTCTTATTCATGCAAGGTTTTTCAGCAATATTCCTGTGTACATTCCCTTATAGAAGGGTTCTCCAAAGTCGGTCCTGGAGCGCCGGATCGATGCCAGATTTTTAGCATATCCCAATTAAGATAAATGTAGGAATATTAAAATTCTGGCATGGATCCAGCCTTCCTGGACCGACTTTGGAGAACCCTGCCTTATAGGAAAGAGATACCATCCCATTCTGATGCAGTAAAAAATGGTCTCTTCGGTGCCTTTCCTTCATCTCTGGCAGGTCAAATTTCCCAAGGGTAGTGATCGGCCTATGTCGGGTTAGGACAAGTGTGGACAGTCAGGGTGAGGTCATGGTCTCCAGGTTTCTCTCCAATGAGACCTTCCTGGGGCGGATTATTTAGGGGCACGTAGGACCCGCCTTCTTCCTGCCTAGAAGCCAGGGTATTTGATTGGTGGAGAGCGACAATGTCACCACCCCCTTCTGATTCTGCTACACTAGATTGGCTGACTTTACACGCTCCCTGGAAATGGCGGGTAACTCCCTTAAATATAGCGTCCGTCCCTTTTTCTGTCGTTTCATGGTTATTGTGATTGGCATTCCTCACCACGGTTTGCCTCTCTCTCTCTCCTTTCCCCCTGTATTGGACAGGTGTAACAGTATTTTCTGTGATATTGTCCCAGGAACGTCACAGGGAGAGGGCAGCTGGGGATCTTTACTGCATGCCCCTTAGTTACGCTCATGTTATATGTATTTTAATAAAAAGCCCTTCTGACCTATTCTTTAGGGATGAAGGTAATGCTGTAAAACCGTTGTCTTGTGCATGTTGTTGTAAGATTACCTTTATTCTCACACCCTTCAAGGGCTAGGGTAGCAATACTATGCTGGAAGACCATTAGATGGCGCCAAATACCGTGATATCCCTTTCCCCAACTCGTGTGGTTATTAAAATTACCAACAGCAACTTGGATGGAAATCCAATAAGGCCTTACAATTTTGGGGATGTTTAGTCCTCCCCCCCCCCTCCGCCCCCCCCCCCTTGACATATGTGCTGTCCCAGCGTTCGCCCTTGAGGGTGGTGTCTTTTGTGTGGTAAGTGCATGTCAGGGTAGCAGTTTGGCAAAACTCCAGTTAGTTGACCAGTGCTGGTCTTGAATGAAGTCCTAATCGTAGCCGGGTCCCTCTCGGGGGGAACATCTCCAGCCCAACCAAATCTGGCTACTCTATCTGCCATGGTGGCCAACAGGCAGCTAGGTGGAATGAGATGCGGCTTCTTGTATAATCAGTCTTATTTTTTAGACACCTCGGCGTTCGGCAGGGCCTGGCGTGGTGTGGGCCCTGCGCGTATTTTTTTTTTAAACAAATGTATCACTGAATTCAACGGAATGACGACGTTTACGGTCTGTGCGACTGAGCTGGACGAAGACGTTAGCTCGACCTCTGTGCCCATGTGAACCAAGCTAGCGCAGCCAATGACCACCGAGATAACAGTGGCTTTTCCCATTAAGTCTGCGTGGGAAAGCCCTGCAAAATAGGCCCCCGAGGATGCCTGAGAGAAGCCTCCGTGGGACAGGGCTCGATGCGCCTTCCGCCTGGCAGTGAGCGATGCTCCTCCGGGGCTGCGGCGAGCGATGAGGGCATCAGGAATTCACTTTAGGGCACTCCGCCACCCATCTATCATGTGGCACCCCCCTCAACTGTTTGCACACTTCCCAAAGATCATCAGACGGTTTAAGCACGCTTGTTTTATTGCTTTCATTCGGAATTCTGCGTGAAATGCTGCTTTCTTATTTACAGTGCTCTTGTCCGCACTTCTGCTGTTTCTAAGTGCTATAATGAACAGATGTTAGTATTATTCCATATAATGGTGCTCAATTTACCGACTTTGGAAGGAGTGAGGGTGAAATTGCCATACCGGAATTTGAGCTCTTGAGTTAGGTTGACTGCAGATGCCAGCGGCGAGTGGTAGCTTGGTGAGCCATCTTGCTGGTTACCGTTGTAAAGTCGCCACCCTGTGTCTGGCAGCAAAATATCAATACTGAATAAAATCACCTGGCACAGACTGGGTATTGCTTTTTTTGGCAGCAAAGCACAGGTGCTGGCTCAGGTGAAAGCTTAGATACTGGCACAGCAGCATACCCTGGGTGACTCTACCATGGCAGGGTGATTGCAGCAGGGGTTTCTTCGTGAGTGCGAGGGAGTGTAGCCCCTACCTGCTGCAGCGGTGCTAAACGTGAAAAATAGATTGGCAATGAAATGATTTAATTGCCATTTTATTTTTCACGTTTAGCGCGCAGCTGCCTCTAGCCGGGATAAACGGGGGCATCTTCTCCTCTGCTGCAGATTGGCAGCATAGAGGACTGGAGGGGTGAGATGGACCCTCCAAAGTATGCATGTCAGTTAGGCCGGCTATCTTGATCCGGCCAAAGTGACATGCGCACTTTACAGCTCTCCACTCAGCTGTCTTAGACAGCTGGCCCGAAACTAAGCACAGGACTAAAGGTGCATCCAGCCAGGACGCTCCAGCAAATCCTGGTGCTGCTCTCATGCTGGTGAGAGTAGCACCAGGATTGGTTGATGGAATTTCCTGGACACTGGAGCCCGCAGAGCCGACAGAGGAGGGAACGAGGAGGATGTTGGACGTGCAGCAGGAAAGCTAAATTACGTTATTTTTTATGTTTTGCCACTCACCTTGCCTGCATGCATGCACCCACCCCCCCACTTAGTTGCCCGCTTGGCCGACCGGTGTATATATGTGCCAGCTGCCCCTGAGTGACTGAGACTGGATGGCTCGATCCAGGGATTTATATGGGATGAAAAAAGTGGTGGGTCTTTAAAAGAGGCGTTACCTAAGCAGTGCAACTATGTATCTTTTGCAAGATGGAAAAGGGAGTGCCTTAAAATATTGGAACTAAAATCCTGTAGTTCCCATACTGTGCATCTCGATCCATCAATACATTAATCAATCAATCAATAAGTCATTTGTAAAGCGCACTACATACCCAGGAGGGTCTCAAGGCGCTGGGGGGTGGGGGGGCGCTACTGATCGATTAGCCAGGTCTTGAGCATCCTCCTGAAGGTTAGCAGGTCTTGGGTCTGTCGTAGGCTCAGTTGGAGGGTGTTCCATGTCTTGGCAGCGAGGTGGGAGAAGGATCTCCCGCCGGTAGTTGTTCTTCAGATGCGCGGGACGGTGGCTAGTGAGAGGTCGGTGGAACGTAGCTGGCGGTTGGGGATGTAGAAGGAGAGCCGTCTGTTGAGGTAGGCTGGGCCGGTCTTGTGGAGTGCCTTGGATGCGTGAATGAGGAGCTTGAAGGATATCCTCTTGCTGACGGGGAGCCAGTGCAGGTCCCTCAGGTGAGCGGAGATGTGGCAGTGGCGTGGTACTTCGAGGATCAGTCGTGCCAAGGTGTTTTGGATGCGTTGTAGTCGTTTGATGAACTTTTCCGTAGTCGAGTCTGCTGCTGACGAGGGCCTGGCTGACTGTCTTTCTTGTGTCTGTCGGGATCCATCTCTAGATCTTGCGGAGCATGCGGAGGGTGTTGAAGCAGGAGGAGGAGACGGCGTTGACCTGCTTGGTCATTGAGAGTGTTGAGTCGAGGATGATTCCCAGGTTGCGTGCGTGGTCGGAGGGTGTCGGGGCTGCTCCCAGTGCCGTCGGCCACCAGGAGTCGTCCCAGGCTGAAGGGTTGGTGCTGAGGATGAGGACCTCAGTCTTCTCCGAGTTCAGCTTCAGACGGCTGGTCTTCATCCATTCAGCGACGGCCTTCATTCCTTCGTGGAGGTTAGCTTTGGCGGTGATGGGGTCCTCAGTGAGGGAGAGGATCAGTTGAGTGTCGTCGATTTAGGAGATTATGTTGAGGTCGGTCTACGTGTGCGAGCGGGGAAATGTAAATGTTAAACGTTGTCGGGCTCAGGGAGGTTCTTTGGGGTACGCCGCAGATGATCTCGTTGTCCTTGAACCGGAATTGGGGGGAGGCGGACGCTCTGGGTTCTGCTGGAGAGGAAGGAGGTGGTCCATTCCAGAGCCTTGTCTCTGATCCCTGCGGCGTGGAGGCGTACGCGTAGTGTTCGGTGGCAGACGGTGTCGAAGGCGGCGGAGAAATCTAGAAGGATGAGTGCTGCGGTCTCGCCTTTGTCAAGCAGGGTCCTGATGTCATCGGTGGCGGCGATCAGGGCAGTCTCGGTGCTGTGTTTGCTGCGGAATCCTGACTGGGAAGGGTCCAGGATTCTGTGTTTTGGTACCTCTTTGTGAGCTTTCTGTTGTTGCATTCAGGCTTATACAATAACTGACATGCACCTAAAACAATCCAGATCTATTGGATTTATCAATGCATCTTAGCAGTATCCCATTAAAGACTAACAGTGATTTGTTGTGAATCAGTGAAATTAAAAATATTAACATTCTGGAAGTTTGATTCGCCCGCACAGGCGGGGAATCTGTGCCGCGTGGGCGGAGCGGCCGCGGCGTGACGGAACCACTCCGTCATGAGCACAGCGCACCCGTGGCTCGTGACGGAGTAGTTCCGTCACTAGCACAGAACAGGTTAAATATTGCTAAGGCCTGTAGAAGGATTAGTTTTCTTCAGTGTCTCAATCTCTCCTATTCTTCCCTTCACACCACTTCCTCTGCAGTTTCTTACTATGTGAAACACTTACATTCTCTTCCTCCCCCTTATCTTTCTCAAATCCTCCATCTGCACATCTCACTCCTCATCTTTTTTCTTCAGCACCCTCTTTACACTCTCTCCCGCATGCACTTTATTGCATTATCTTTACTTCACCATCTCCATCCAACGCACCCTCTCACGTCAGCACTGTGTGTTCATTTACTATAGCCCTGTCAATATCTCTACAGCTGTGTGCCTCCTTCAACCACTTTTGCATACAATCCCAATGTCAAGTGCCAAACGTGACTATTGATCTAAGCGCTTTGTACAGAGGCCAAGGATTGGATGAGCAGGTGTTCTGAACATCTTTATGACCGACTGACAGCCACTGTGAGAAACTTGCCCTGCCTTCAGCCTCCACTACAGAGGTTTCAATTGTGGACCATTGTAAACAGCCATCCACAACCTGAACTCACCCGGGCACCTAGAAGCAACTAGTATGAAAACAATTAGAGAAGCACAACATCCTGGGAAAAATAAATACTTTTAAAGAATGCAAGATGAATTGAAACGTGTGTAATATTCACAAGAACGACATTGCTGGCTTGAATTACCTTAACGATTTTTACAGTTATTGTTCAGAAATCGATCAGTTGGGCATGTGAATATAGGGCCTGGTAGAGACCCTTTGCAAGATTAGAGTTTAAATACGGCTGGGTCTGAGACCCGGAGGGACCCGTCCCACTTAAAGGCCTGGCTCCATCTTTTGCACTGTGGAAGAGCCTCAATAGCATTGTTGGCACAGGGACAAGGGCTAGACGGGCACTGTTTGCACAAGGTAGATGCTGGACGCCAATATCATTGTCAAAGGGATAGGGCTGAACAGCTCTATTGGTGAGAGTGGAAGAGTGAGTGGTAAAGTCCTTTCTTGACACAAGTGGGGGTTAGATGGCTGCAGTGCTGGCACTAGGATAGAGACGGGTGACACCATCTTTGGAAAAAGGTAAATATTCTGGATAGTCCCATTATTGCTACATAGATGTTGACTAGATTGTTCAATTGTTGTCATTGGGATATAGATTGGATTGGTCCATTATTGTCATAAGGGTAGAGACTGGATAGCCCCATTATTGCCAGAAGGGTGGAGGTTGTGTAGTCTTAATACTGTCTCATGGATAGAACTAGATATTCTCGGTGTTGTCACTCGGATAGAGCCCATTAGTCACATCAGTGCTTGAACTATCCTATTAAACAAATAACATAACATCCCAGGCCTTTTCATAAGTGTCAATGCGACCCATTAAAAGTACAGCAGTCATGTTCAGACATGCTGGTTATGTCTCATTAAAAGTATAGCAGACCTTCTGAGAAGTGTCAGTACAGCCTGATTTAAAGTATAGCATCACTTTTGGGACGCGTTGGTTACTTCCCATTAAAAGTACAACATAACTTCTGAGACATGCTGTTAATGTCCCATTAAATGTATACCAGATCATCTGAGAGGCTTTGGTACTGTCCCATTAAGAGTGTAGGAGGCCTTCTGAGAAGTGCCTATGTTCTCTCTTTGAAAGTATGGCAGAACTTCTCAGAAGTTGCGGTTCTGTCCCATTAAGAGCGTCAAAGAATTTCTGAGCAGTGTCCTTACTGTCCATTTGAAAGTAAAGTACACCTTCTGAAAAGGGATGGCACTGGCATATTAGAATTATAGCAGACCTTCTGAGAGGTTCTGATACTGTCCATTAAAATATAGTATAACGTCTGAGATAGTGTACCATTAAAAGTGTAAAAGACCCTCTGAGACGTTTCAGTACTGTCCAATTAAGAGTATAGAAGATTGTCTGAGAAGTGCCTGTACTGAGCCTTTGACAGTATTGCAGATCTTCTGAAAAGTGCTAATACTTTCCTATTAAAAAGTATAGCAGACCTTCTGAGATGTGCTGGGACTGTCCCATTAAAAGTATAGCATTACATTGGAGAAGTGGCGATAATGTACCATTAAAAGTATAGCAGATCTTCTGAGAAGTATCAGTACTGTCCGATTAAGAGTATAGAAGATTGTCTGAGAAGTACCTGTACTGAGGCTTTGATAGTATAGCAGATCCTCTGAGAAGTGCTGGCACTGTCCCATTGAAAGTATAGCATTATGTCCGAGAAGTGACGATAATGTACCAATAAAAGTATAAAAGATCGTCTGAGAAGCTTCAGTACTGTCCGATTAAGACCGAGTATAGAAGATTGCCCGAGAAGTGCGTGTACTGAGCCTTTAAAAGTATAGCAGATCTTCTGAGAAGTGCTGGTACTTTCCCATTAAAAGTTTGGCATTTAGTCGGAGATGTGGCGATAATATACCATTATAAGTATAACAGATCTTCTGAGACGTTTCGGTACCATCCCATTAAGAGTAAAAACTTTCTGAGCAATGCCTGTACTGAGTCTTTGAAAGTATAGCAGATCTTCTGAGAAGTGCTAGCACTTTCTAATTAAAAAGTATAGCATATCTTCTGAGTGCTGGTACTGATCCATAAAAAGTGTAGCAGACCTTCTGAGAAGTGCAGGTACTGTCACTTTGAAAGTATAGCAGGGCTTCTGAGAAGATCCAGCACTGTCCCACTAAAAAAACAGCAGACGTTTTGAGAAGTGATGGTCCTGCCCTTTTAAAAGTATATCGGACCTTCTGGGAATTGCCAGTACTGTCCATTTGAATGTATATCAGACCTTCTGTTAAGTGCTGGTACTGTTCCATTAAAACTATACCAGCCCTATTGAGAAGTGCTTGTACTGTCCCAATAAAAATATGCCAGATCTTCTGAGAAGTGCCAGTATTGTCCATTTGAAAGCATAGCAGACCTTCTGAGAAGTGCCAGTACTTTCCCTTTAAAAGTATAGTAAACATTCTGAGAAGTGCTGGTACTGTCCATTTAAAAGTATACCAGACCTTCTGAGAAGTGCCAGTATTGTCCCTTTGAAAGTGTAGCATATCTTTGCAGGAATGCCAGTACGGTCCCATTAAAAGTATCTCAGATCTTCTGAGAAGTGCCAGTATTGTCCCTGTGACAGTATAGCAGATTTTGTGAGAAGTGCCAGTATTGTCCCTTTGAAAGCATAGCAGACCTTCTTTGAAGTGCCAGTACTTTCCCTTTAAAAGTATAGTAAACATTCTGAGAGGTGCTGGTACTGTCCGTTTAAAAGTATACCAGACCTTCTAAGAAGTGCCAGTATTGTCCCTTTGAAAGTGCAGCATATTTTTGCAGGAATGCCAGTACTGTCCCATTAAATGTATATCAGATCTTCTGAGAAGTGCTAGTATTGTCCCTGTGACACTTTAGCAGACCTTCTGAGAAGTGCCTGTATTGTCTCTTTGAAAGTGTGGCATACCTTTTCAGGAATGCTAGTACTGTCTCATTAAAAGTAAAGCAATTCCAGTGCACTGCTTTACCTTTTCACTATCGCAGTACTACCACTAACATGTTTCCATGGTGCATGTTAGTACCTTCTTCGCCTCTCTAAAAAATATCAGTTTAAAACGTTTGATAGAAAGTGTTTTTATTCGCTAGGAACACAAGTAACCTTTTCCTGTTTTTTTAAATGTTGAAATATCTTCTTTGGAGAAAGGAGGACAGTGCAGGCGGCCTCTGGGCTAAACTGACTTTAAAAACAGAGAGAGCACCAAGGAAATGTTCAGCGAGCAGAGCCCCGCGGGGTGGTAGGATAATTCCAAGAGAAACAATGCCATATATGGCCACACTCCCAGGAACCCAGGGGAATGCCTGGCGAGCCGCACTACTACTACCTTGGGAGAAAGTAACAGGAACGCGAGCAGGTCTGCCCTGCTCGTAACCTTTCAGTCCTTAACTACCTTTATGTCCGACGCTTTAGAAGAAAGGCTGCTCCAAAAACGTCAGTTTTAGGTAAAAGTTAAGTTTAAGGCTCTGTTCCTGGATGTCTGTTTATTTTACAGCTGTTCCCAGCACACTTTATTTGTAGCAGCGTATAATGGAACATTTCAGCCGGAGAGCGCTCCCATAAACGGATATGTTATGTCCCTTCTTGCATTCCATCCGCGGCTGTGGTAGGCCCCGCTGCCTATCCAAGCCCGCCTCTGGGTAAATGTTATCCCACTCGAGGTGTTCGGGGGCATCCCGCAGCCAGTAAAGCTCACCACAAGCATTATGAGTGGCCCGATACTGTCCCTGGAACTGCCCCTCTTTGGAATTACCATTCCCGGCTGTCCTGGTAATTCATGGGGGGGGGGGGGGTAACAGGGATTGTACAGCATGAATCGAGCCAAAAAGCAACAGTGCCCTGAACATGGGGGGATGGGTGCACCGGGCATGAGAGGGGGAGAGGTAGGGTGATAGGGTAACTGCAGGGGTGGTCTGGAAGTACGGAGAAGATGGAACGACTGGGGGAAACGAGACCCCCAAATGTGTGGGGGATCTAGGAGGGGTGAGTGTTTGGGGTCTGTGATCCCTCTGTGCATTAGAGCTTCTGTAGGATTATCTGCTGGCAAACTGATGTTTGAAGAGTACTCTGAAGAGTACTGATGTTTGAAGAGTACTCTGAAGAGTACTGGTGTTTGGAGAGTACTCTGAAGAGTACTGATGTTTGAAGAGTACTCTGAAGAGTACTGGTGTTTGGAGAGTACTCTGAAGAGTACTGATGTTTGAAGAGTACTCTGAAGAGTACTGATGTTTGAAGAGTACTCTGAAGAGTACTGATGTTTGAAGAGTACTCTGAAGAGTACTGGTGTTTGAAGAGTACTCTGAAGAGTACTGGTGTTTGGAGAGTACTCTGAAGAGTACTGGTGTTTGGAGAGTACTGTCTTTGGTTCCTTCTTGAATGGATGGATTGTGGGAGTCCTGCGTATTTCTGCTGACATGGAGTTCCAGATCTTTGGCGCCTAACAAGGGAAGGCCCAGTCTCGCCTCCTGATCTTTGCTTTCTTGCACTTCCTGGACCCTTGTATGGAGATGCTCCTGCTGTGTGTGGCCTGGGCTCATTCAGATGTTTTGAGGTATGAGAGGTAGGGTGGAATCCTGATTTTTGACCCAGTGCACTCTGTTTCGGGAGAATGCTCGGGTACTTGTCTATATGAAGTGGCAGAGGCGTCTCATGGCCAGGTGAACACACGGTGTATCGTTGGCTGATTCGCTCAATAAAGTGTGGTATGTTTTGCTTTCAAACTAATCAAAGAGCACACTTACACTCTCCACTGGCACTACTTTCCTGGCTTAGTTAATGAAAGTACGTATATTCCTCTGACTCTTATCGCAGTTGCGAAGGAGACTTCTTCAGGGTTGACTTGTTCTTCTAATCTTGGTGCTGACTCACACATCCACGCTTTGATTGCACGCCAAACTCATAGTTGGCACAGTCTCTTCAAGAGTGGTTGTGTGGGTGCCATCTGGCCTTATGTCATCCAGTGAAGTTCATTCAGTCCTGGCTTTTTTGACAAAAATACTCTAGATTCCAGGGCACGTGCCTCCCCTTAGAGGTCTAACTATTGAACGTCAACTCCCAGTGAATGGAAGTTGTTGGGTATAACAACATCCAACTTTGGCTAAAGGGGCATTCGATGGCATGGAACAGTTGGCATCTCTGCAATCATTCATCAAGAGACTGCAGTGCGACGTTTTACACTCAGCAATCAATCAATCAATCAATCAGTACACTTAGTAAAGCGTGCTCCTTACCCGTGAGGGTTTCAAGGCGCTAGGGGAGGGGGGGCTGCTACTGATCGAAGAGCCAGGTCTTGAGAAGTCTTCTGAAAGCCAGCAGGTCTTGGGTCTGTGGTAGATTGGTAGGGAGGGTGTTCCAGGTTTTGGCGGTGAGGTAAGAGAAGGATCTGCCACCGGCGGTTGTTTTCCGGATGCGAGGTACTGTGGCGAGGGCAAGGCTGACAGAGCGGAGGCTGCGGGTGGGGGTGTAGAAGCTGAGTCGGTCGTTGAGGTATGCTGGTCCGGAGTTGTGTAGGGCTTTGTGTGCGTGGATTTGGAGTTTGAAGGGGATCCTCTTGTTGACGGGGAGCCAGTGCAGGCCTCTCAGGTAGGGTGTGATGTGACTGCATTGGGGGACGTAGAGGATCAGTCGTGCCGAGGCGTTCTGGATGCGTTGCAGCCTTCTCAGGAGCTTGGTTGTTGTTCCTGCGTAGAGGGTGTTCCCGTAGTCCAGTCTGCTGGTGACGAGGGCCTGGGTGACGGTTTTCCTCGTGTCGGAGGGGATCCATTTGAAGATTCTGCGGAGCATTCGGAGGATGTTGAAGCAGGATGCGGAGACGGCGTTGACTTGTTTGGTCATGGAGAGGGCGGAGTCGAGGATGATCCCCAGGTTGCGTGCGTGGTCGGTGGGTTCTGGGGCTGTTCCTAGCGCTGTTGGCCACCAGGAGTCGTCCCAGGCTGATGGAGTGGGGCCGAGGATGAGGACCTCCGTCCTGTCTGAGTTCAGCTTCAGCCTGCTGTCCTTCATCCATTCAGCGACAGCCTTCATTCCTCTGTGGAGGTTGGGTTTGGCGGTCTTCAGTGAGGGATATGATAAGCTGGGTGTCGTCGGCGTAGGAGATGATGTTGAGGTTATGTTGTCGTGCGACGTGGGCGAGTGCTGCCATGTAGATATTGAATAGCGTCGGGCTGAGGGAAGATCCTTGTGGGACGCCGCAGATGATCTCGTTGGTCTTGGAGCGGAAGGGTGGGAGGCGGACGCTCTGGGTTCTGCCAGAGAGGAAGGATGTGGTCCAGGCCAGGGCCTTCTCTTGGATTCCGGCGTTATGGAGGCGTGCTGTTAGGGTGCGGTGGCAGACCGTGTCGAAGGCTGCTGATAGGTCCAGAAGGATGAGGGTGACTGTTTCTTCTTTGTCCATCAGGATCCTGATGTCGTCGGTGGCAGCGATGAGGGTGGTCTCGGTGCTGTGGTTGTTGCGGAAGCCGGACTAGGATGGGTCCAGGATGTGGTAGTCTTCGAGGTAGCGGGTCAGCTGTCTGTTGACAATCTTCTCCGTGACTTTCGCCGGAAAAGGGAGCAGGGAGATAGGCCGGAAGTTGTTGAGGTCCTTGGGGTCCGCCTTGGGTTTCTTCAGTAGGGCGTTGATCTCAGCGTGCTTCCAGCTCTCCGGGAAGGTTGCTGTCTCGAAGGAGGTGTTGATTGTTTTCCGGAGATGGGGTGCGATGGCTGTGCTGGCTTTGTTGAAGACGTGGTGGGGGCATGGGTCAGATGGGGATCCGGAGTGGATGGAGTTCATGGTCTTGATGGTGTCTTCGTCGCTGATGTTGGACCATGCGGTCAAGCGGCCGGTGTGGGTGGAGGTCGCAGGGGTGGTGGCCTCGGCGGTGGGTGTGGGGGTGTCGGAAGTTGAAGCTGTCGTGGATGTCGGTGATCTTGCGGTGAAAGAAGGTGGCCAGTGAGTCGCACAGGTCTTGCGATGGGGGGGATGTCGATGGTGTTGGAGAGTTCTTTCACAATGCTGAAGAGCTCTTTGGTGTTGTGTGCGTTGTTGTCTAGGCGGTCCTTGAAGGCGGGTCTCTTGGCGGTCCTGATAAGTTGGTGGTGTCTGCGGGTGGCGTTCTTGTGGGCTGTGTAGCTGTCTGGAGTTCGGTCGTGGAGCCATCTCTTCTCCAGCTTCCGACAGGAGCGCTTGGCGGTCCGAAGGTCTTCGGTGAACCATGCAGCTTTCTTGTTGGTGTGGTTGGTAGCAGAGGTCTTTAGTGGGGCGAGGGTGTCGGTGCAGTCGCTGATCCACTGTTTGTGGTTGATGGCGGCGGTGTCGGGGTCGGTGGGGTCGGTGGGGTCGGCGGGTGGTCTCAGGGCGAGGGTGGTGATCAGTTGGTCCTTGGTGACCTTGCCCCAGCAGCGGCGTGGCAGCTGTTGGGTGCGGTGGTGTGTGGTGGGTTTCTTGAAGGTGAAGTGAACGCCTCTGTAGTCGGTCCAGTGGGGTTTGGTGGTGTGGTTGAAGCCTACGTGGGGGCTTGCGGAGAAGATGGGGTCCAGTGTGTGTCCAGCGGCGTGGGTGGGTGCCGTCACAAGCTGTTTGAGTCAGAGGTTGGCGAAGTTGTCGATCAGGGTGGTGGAGTTGGCATTGTTGTTGTTCTCAAGGTGGAAGTTCAGGTCCCCGAGGAGGATATAGTCCGTGGAGGCGAGGGCGTGGGTGCTGATGAGGTCTGTGATGGCGTCGCTGAACTGTGGTCGAGGTCCGGGTGGTCTGTAGACGAGTGTTCCTCTGAGGGTGGTGTTGGGGTCGGTGTGGATCTGGAAGTGCATGTGCTCGGCGGCGGTGAGGGTGTCGTCAGTGTTGGTCGAGACTCTCAGGGTGTCCTTGTGGACGATGGCGATTCCCCCTCCCACTCCGTTGGTGCGGTCTTTGCGGGAGATTTTGTAGCCCTTGGGGATGGTTATGGCGATGTCTGGTGCCGAGGTGGCGTTCAGCCAGGTCTCCGTCAGGAAGGCGACGTCAGGGGTGGTTAAGTCTAGGAAGTCCCAGAGTTCGATGGCGTGTTTGCGAGCGGAGCGGGTGTTGAGGAGGATGCACCGGAGGTGGTTGGGTTCTCTGGTTGGTGGTTTGGCGGGCTGGATGCTGGTGAAGCTGCAGTTCCGGCAGGTGAAGGGCCCTTGGGTGTGCTTCGGGGTGGCCCGGTAGCAGGAGTGGTCTTGTCTGGTGTTGAGTGCGTGGAGGGTGCTGGGGTCGTAGTGCAGTCTGGTGTTGTGGCGGCTTCGGGGTCCAGGGGTTCTGGCACTGGGCGCGGTCCAGGCGCGGACGGGCGCAGACGGGCTTGCCTTTGGCGCACAATCGGCGCGTCAGCTGCGCGCGTCAGCTGCACGCGTCCGCTGCGCGTCCGGTCGGCGGACGCCATCTAAGCGGTGGGAGGAGGCGCGGCTGGGAGGCGGAAGCGGGGCGGCGAGGGGGCGTGGCCGCGGGGAAGCGGCGGGAAGCGAGTGGCACAGAAGGCAAGAGGGGGGTGGGGGAGTGGCGGAGGGCTGTGGCGGTAAATTTAACAACAGAAAAACGAAATGGCAAAAGTAACAACAGTTGTAGAACAGGCAATGAGACACAATCAAACCCACAAGCAGAGCGCTGGCGAGGCTCAGGAGGCTCGAACCCTGCAGGAGGCAGCAGCAGAGCCGAGCGCGATCAGAAGGAGCAGCTGGTGGCAATGGGAGTGACTCGGCCCTTGGACAAGGTCGAGGTCACCCAGAAGACCGGGGGAATCTGCTTTTAAAAGGCGAGGGGGCGTGGCCGCGGGGAAGCGGCGGGAAGCGAGTGGCACAGAAGGCAAGAGGGGGGTGGGGGGGGGCAGAGGGCTGTGGCGGTAAATTTAACAACAGAAAAACGAAATGGCAAAAGTAACAACAGTTGTAGAACAGGCAATGAGAAACAATCAAACCCACAAGCAGAGCGCTGGCGAGGCTCAGGGGGCTCGAACCCTGCAGGAGTCAGCAGCAGAGCCCAGCGCGATCAGAAGGAGCAGCTGGTGGCAATGGGAGTGACTCGGCCCTTGGACAAGGTCGAGGTCCCAATGAGATTTAATTAAAACAGGACCTCCTTCTCCCTAAGCAAACACCCGAGACAATATTGGGCTTGGAGGCAGCCTCCTTTAGGTGTTTCTCAGCAGCCACGCAGTCAGGGCCGGTTCTAGCGAGTGGGCCGGGTGGGCCAGGCCCACCCAAACATGAGCCTGGCCCACCCAAACAGGAGCCTTGGCCCTCGCAGTGAGGGCTTGAAGGCATGCGTGCAACGCACAGATCGTGTGTGTTAGCCTGGGCTGAGACAGCTTCCTGGGCGTGCACACACAGAGACAGTTTTAAAGATGATCGCAGCCTCACCCAGTACTTCACAGGTCTTTAACCCCTTCCCTGCTCAGTGCTGCCGTCGGCCAAGACGCGGTCCCACCCGTTTTGTGGAAGTGCCGCACTTCCGCAAAATCGGCGGCGCATGAAACGGGTTAAAGACCATTTAAATGTTAACAAGGCTTTGTTTATTTTTTCACCCCTTCATCTCTGCATGGTGAAAGGGGACAAATCCTTTCTTTGACAATGGTAACCTTTGCCTACTGTCCTGCTGCGTTAATATTTATTTTTCTATGCAGCACAGGAGAAAAGAAGTGTGTTTATTCCTAGTCGCCTTTCCTGGCCCCTGCAGCAGTTTATCACATCAGGCTGTGACACAAAGTTTGACTAATTTAGTAGGTAAGAGAATGTGTTACTAGATTTCTTTTCTTTTTAAAATCTGCACAGGACCAGCAGGACACATACTTCGTGTGTGCTTCATTTAAACAGTTTTTATCTTTATCATGGCCGATGCAGGACAGCAATAAGGTTATACAAAATGCCCAGATAACGCTGGGGATTAATGATCCTTCTGGAGAGCGATCATTTGTCTGTTAATAGTTTTTAAATGCAGATGAACTGTATTTTTTGTGGATAGCTCAGTGGGTTACTGCCTTTGTTACAGAGATCCTTGTGCTACTTGCAGTTCAGAAGTTACAATCCTAACACAGGACAGTGACCAATGAACTGTCACCAAAGAGCTGGATGCAAACCTGAATGGTATAGTTAGAACTTCGCTTTTTTTGTTTTGTGATATAGTTAGAACTTCCCCAGTCTTTCATCATTCTAATGTTGCTAAAATGAGTATGTTTGGGAAGATATACATTTTTATCAGTAAAGCTGACCCCCATGGAATACTCTTTAAATCCCAAGGTTGTGTTTCCCTAGACCAAACCCTCTTAAAATATATTGCCCACCAGTATGGATGACATGTGATTCCTACACCTTGTAATCCTCATTGGTTTATGTGACATTCCCTGTAGACTGATTTACATACGTATATGATTCATTGTCTCTGTATAATGTGTGTGTGGTGTAAAGTAATGACACACACTACACTGATATGAGTAGCGCTATACAACAAATTAAATGCATATGAGAGAGGGGCTACGTAAAGATGAGGGGTGCTGGTGGAGGGTGGCATTGAGGGAATCCGAGGAGGAGGTAGTGGGAGGGGCTATGGAGCGATGAGGGGCACTGTTGGAGGTGGCAGTGAGGGAATCTGAGGAAGAGGTCATGGGGTGGAGGGAGGAGCCAAGTAGAGATATGGGGCACTGATAGAGGGCGGTAGTGATGGAAATCCAAGGGAGAGGTCATGGGGTGGAGGGAGGAGCTAGGGTGAGATGAGGGGCACTGATGGAGGGTGGTAGTGAGGGAGTCTGAGGAGGAGGTCATGAGGGATAGGGGCTACAGAGAGATGAGGGGCACTGGTGGAGGGTGGCAGTGAGGGAATCCGATGAGGAGGTCAATAGGGGGAGGCTATGGAGAGATGAAGGGCACTGGTGGAGAGTGGTAGTGAGGGAGCCCGATGAGGAGTTCAATAGGGGGGCTACAGAGAGATGATGGGCACTGTTGGAGGGTGGTAGTGAGGGAGTCTGAGGAGGAGGTCATGAGGGATAGGGGCTACAGAGAGATGAGGGGCACTGGTGGAGGGTGGCAGTGAGGGAATCCGATGAGGAGGTCAATAGGGGGAGGCTATGGAGAGATGAAGGGCACTGGTGGAGAGTGGTAGTGAGGGAGCCCGATGAGGAGTTCAATAGGGGGGCTACAGAGAGATGATGGGCACTGTTGGAGGGTGGTAGTGAGGGAGTCTCAGGAGGAGGTCATGAGGGGGAGGGGCTTCAGAGAGATGGGGGGCACTGGTGGAGGGTGCCAGTGAGGGAATCCGAGGAGGAGGTCATAAGGGGGAGGTGCTATGGGGAGATGAGGGGCACCTGTGGTGTGTGGCAGTGAGGGAATCCGAGGAAGAGTGCAATAGGGGAGCCTTGGAGGGATGAGTCGCACTGCTGGAAGGTGGTAGTAAAGGTATTTGCTGAGAAAGAGGTTAGTGGTGCGGGCGCCATAAAAGACTTTGGCATCACCGCTGAAGCCGGACCTGTCATGGCCTTTCTGTTTTTGTTTATTTTATTAGCAGTCGGGCCATAAGGGCTACTGTGGAATTTACTTTAAAGTGCCTGCTAATGCTATATTCAATGTTTTAAGTATGAAGGTGATTTTACTAATGTTTTTACTGGGAAAAATGAAAGTGGAGCCTGATGGTGCCTGATATGGGGCTGAGGCCCAAGGTCATCTGTGAGATAAGGTGCACTGGAGAGGAATAGTGGCTAATCAAGCCTGTAAGGGAGTGTGTTGCAGAGTCCGGGGTCAGGTGGAGGTAGTATTGAAGAGGAATTCTCCCTGAAGGCTCGCACAGAGGGAGCCCGAGGAGTGTCACTTGCCTGATACTTCCACCTCAGAAACCTCCTCTTCCCATCAAAGTAACATTACATGGAAAAAACACTTTTTGAGAGTGATAACATTAAAAAGAGATTTGGAAAAGAGTGAGTTTTACTGGACCTTGTAAGAATAAGAAGAGATAAAGGAGGGGCCGGAAACAGGCCTGCCTAGACATATATGCAACAAATCAAGTCCGCAGTGGCCCACCCGAATGCACACTTGGCCCACCCAAATAGAAATTCCTGGAGCCGGGCCTGCACGCAGTGCTTAATTTGTGCCGGTTGCAGTGGTGGACACTGGCACTCGCGTCTCTTTTGGGGAGCAGGATTCATTTTTCATTATCAGACTCTCACCCAGAGCAAGAGAAAGAAGGAAAGAAAAGGTAGGAAGGAGAAGGAAGAAACCAGGGTTGAAAAGGAACACGCAAAAAAGGAGCGTGTACAGAGAAGGGAAGGGTAAAGCGACGGAAGAAAGAGGCGAGAAGTGGAAACAAGACTAGGTAACCTTGGTATTTTGAAGTCCTGGCATTTAGGAGCTCGAGCGGCAAGCTGTACGCAGCACTTGGGGCCGGCGACCATTTTTTCTTAAATTAAGCACTGTTGGCAGGAGTCAGGCCTCCAACTCCACCGCATAATTGGGACTGAGTGTCCAGCTCTCTGCGCTTTCTGACAGAGACTTCACAGAGGTCAAGGGGCTTCATAGTGCTGGACCGCCTCCTCACGCGGCACTCATCTCCCAGAGGGCTCTGCGCGACGGGAGTGTGGGGTTAGAGAAAGGCCAGGCCAGGCCAGCAGTGACGACACAGGCCGGGGTCACGCTTGACGGTGACAGTCACGGAAACCTACGTGGGCGGAGGAAAATGTTTCCCTATTTCTCATGGTTAAATTTAGTGAAAAGGTTCGCAACCTTGTTTCTTTATTAAGTCAGCCTCTTCAGGGTTTGTTTTTCATGCTCATTTTTTTCCAAGCTTGGGTTAGTGAGCGCAAACTAAAAATACCAACATCTCTGCAGTCCTGTCAGTCCACCCATATTATTCAACCTGTGCAAAGGCACAGAGGTGTTGAGCTACAGCCCTGTGTATTGCACAGTAACATAAACAAAGAAAACACAAGTTAACCTGACATGCAACATAACATCGTAGAGCGAATAAAAACTCAAATTAACAAAATGACTTACAGTTGCCCTGCTTGCTACGTTCATTTTGTAGTACTACTGATACATATTTGCCACTTTGCTTGCTTTCCTGCTTTTTTCTTTCGTTTTATTTCCCCTTTTTGCTTTCTTTCGAGTTTTCTTTTTTTGTTTCGCTCTGCAGTGGATGATGCTTGCCCAACAACTTCACCAAACAAATCTTTTTCGAACTTGTGAAACTGAATGTAAGCGTTCTTATATTTTATTTCAGGGCTTACAAATGCACGAAAGATTCTGCAGGAATTCGACATTCAGTGTTCAGACATTAAACATTTGACAGAAGCAACGTGAAGTTGTAAAGGACCAACGAGGAAAGGAATGTTATGTTAAAGGGATCTTGACGTGACTGAAAAATCCCATGTGTGGAAAGAAAACTTGAATAAAAAAAGACATGACTTGAAGAAGACCTCTGACAGCCTTTAGAAGGTTGGATGAGGATAAACACTCAGGGGCCAATTCACAAAGGCCTCTGCAGCCCCGCAGTCGTAGCGGGGGTCCCACACTCATGGCTGGACCTCTGCGATGGGTAACTGCAGTACGTCACGTTCCCGCCAAGTGCAGGACCCCGCTACGACTGTGCGGAATCTGCCACGAATGTAGAGGCCCTTTGTGAATCGGACCCTCAGGTCACAGTGGAATATTAAGGCAAAAGTGGCAGAGAGCCAAGGGACATCAAGATTGAGGAGGAACTAATGAGAAAGGGTTACAGAGAGAGATTACATAGTGAAAAGGTGTTTCAGTCCATTTTAGAATAAGAGTAGGGGAGATTGAGTTTAAGAGCTTTGAAATTGATGCAGGCTGGTCTGAGAAAGCATCAGGCGTTAAGGCTTAACCATTTTAGGTCATCATTATGGTCATCATTATGGTCAGCCTGATAATGACCTGGTACTATACCTCTTGGGTGAGAAAAAGCGCTCCATTACGAGAAGGAACCTGAGGGTACACTTAGGAATGGGGAATATAAGGAGGAATCAATTTGCCATGTCCATTTTTCCTGGTCCTTTCTCATTTGTGGCCAGATTTTCACCTGCAAATTTTCAACAGCGCTCATTAATGGTTCCTTTGGAGATTATTAGCAACTTGGAAATTGGTCTTGATCGATTTGAGCGCCAGAAGTAAAATGATCAAACTTCCTGGATGTGGAGATTGATCTCACAGCCATACGTAAAACCTTGTTGATGCGAACCATATGTGTCCCAGGGAGGCTAGTGACAATAGATATTTTGTATGTAGATAACGAAAACGCAATGCAAACAACTAGCGATGTACTTCAACGATAAAATTGATAACATCAACTCCGAACTTAGTACAAATGGAGAACAGCTTGCTAAACCCAATCAATTGTCAGCATATTTCACATTGGGTTATCAGAATCTTCGAAGAGCACACTTAATAGATGGCGACCTTTAGACATATCATCTTTTCTGGACATATTAAATAGCATTAAGTCAGGATCCCTGAAGGACCCCTTCCCAGTTCATGTTCTAAAAAAACTGGACCCTCTGATTCTGAAAGGGATTATGGAACTTCTCAATGCTTCAATTGAGGAAGCAGTAGTGCCCGCTATTTGGAAACATGCAATGATTCTTCATTTGCTGAAGAAGGCTAACGCTGACCCGGAAGACTTCTCCAATTTTCGTCCCGTCTCCCTGCTTCCCGCATTTTCCAAAATATTGCAAAAACATGTCAATAACCAACTGACTCAATTCGTGAACTCCCAGAATATTCTGCATCCGTCCCAATCCGGTTTCAGAACAGGTTTCTCAACCGAGTCGACACTCCTGGGAGTTACGGAAACCATCCGTCAGCGGTTAGACACAGTAACACAGTGGCGCTCATCTTTTTAGATTTGAGTGCCGCTTTTGATACCATATTCCATGAGACCCTTGTTCAAACACTAAAATCCAAGGGTGTCGGTGGCGCTGCCCTGAAATGGTTGGAGAGTTTTCTATCTATTCGCACATTCCAGGTTTTCTCAAACACTAATAACTCCAGTACTTATGTCTCCCTTTACGGAGTTCCCCAGGGCTCTATTTTGAGCCCTCTGCTTTTTAACGTCTACATTAGTCCCCTGGCAGCCATAGCAGAAGATGCTGGGCTTACAATATATTCTTCACCAGACGACACACAGCCTATCTTTTCTCTATCCACAGAAGATAAGCTTAAGGTGTCCTCTCTTCAAATAGGCCTACAAAACATTGCCGAATGGATGCATTCTAACAAACTAAAGTTGAATGGAGGAAAAACGGAGCTCCTCATCCTTGGTGGTAGTAAAGACCTTTGGGGCCCACAGCACTGGCCGCACCAAATGGGTCCCCAGGGGTGGGGGAATCATATCGCCCGACGCCCGAACCATGTTGATTTTTACCACGGGCAAGAAGATTTAATGTCAAATTTGTCCGATGGACAAGTAGACATTAAACCGCATACAAAATACAGGCTGTCGGCACTCTGGGACTCGCAGCCAATCAGAAAGGCTGCCAGAGAGCTGGAGACGCTTTTGAAGCCTGTGATTGGTTGCAGCCCATGACTGGGCTCTAGCCAGTGATTGGCTGGGCAACTGAAACGTCAGGCGCAACAAGCGGTAGTCTCAGCAATCCGGTGTTTTGCTTTCTCGGGCTCAATGGGGTGGACATGCAGAACCACGAGGAAGCTGTCTCAATTTTAACACGAGGGTAGCAGAAATATCTCGGTGCTGGTGGCGCGACCTGAGACAGGTGAGGAGAAAGGGTGGCATTAATGTTACCAGTTTAATGCAGAGTGAGCTTGCGGCACCAGGGGGCGGGGCCGGGAGTACAGTTAACTTTATCCTCTCTGCTCGCGAAGGAAAGAAGAAATGCAAAGATCCTGCTGAGAGCTCAACAGATTGCAGTCAAAATAACGCATTATGCTAGTGCTCAGTTCAGACTCCAGGAGAGAAAACAGAGCGCGCTAATTTGAGGTTTGGAGCGGACTGTTCTGCAAGTGGAGCTCTGCTATGCAACGGCTCATTTATACTAAATGTGGCATTAAAGAATTGTACCAGGTTGTAAAGATTTCAAATTCCCGTGATCAGTATCTCAGCTACACCACACAGTAGCATTAAAGCAAATGAACAATGTTTGTTTTCCCTCGTATTGCCCGTAACAGCTAGCGGATTTTAAAAGTGATGGGGCGGATGGGTGATTTATATTAATTTCATTTAGGGACAGAAGCTGCTATCGGTTACCTGCAAAGTGCCTGATCGAAGTCTTCTACTTTTTGCCCGGATAAGAATTGAGGTGGTAAACAGTGAGCCGTTGTATGCTGTTACATAATATATGCAAAGACGAAAAGCTGTTGAAATTACAGTGTCCCGAATCAGTCACATATCTCAGAAACTCATTAATTGGTGGGGTAATAGAGTGTGCGCCTTACATTGCACACACTGTGACAAGAGTTAACACTATCGGTCTCATTCACTCTCCCTCGCCTTTTTTTTCTCTCATGTGTCTGTTTAAGTACATTCTGAAATAACTGCTTGGCCCGCGAGGATCGGGAGTGCTGCCTGCAGCCACGTGCTGCACGCGCATCGGCCCTGTCTCTTCCTCCCCAAAGCCCCCTCCTAAGAGGTTTCTCCCACCTCATTACTTACAGTTTAACTGTATTGTTCAAACCACATTAGTTCGATCAGACGACGCCTGGCACCCTCCCCCTTTTGCACACTACGTGTTGCGTGTTCGGAGGAACACATTGTCTGCTTTCTTCCAGGAGGCTACAGAAAAACACGTTTCCAACTAGTGCTCTAACGTCAATTGTGTGTCTTTACGAACTACGACGGAATTGGTGGAATTCATTTTATTGCATTGAAAATTGGGTAATTTCTCCTAACACTCACCTGGCACAGAATGTCCTTTCTGTGGGTTGCACCGGATGCATGCAGAATGTGTAAGAAACACCCTAGCACTCTGGAGTATCATAGTGAAATGTACTCCTTTCAGTCTTGGAACCCGCAAACCTTGGTTATGTTCTGGTTTTAACAGGTGCAATTGTGCTCTAAAACGACTCTCTCCATGGTGCTCAGACAGTGTGTGTCATAAAAAAAATGAAAAGTATAAAAATGAACTGTACGTGAGTGCACAACCCAGTAATACCCCACTAACTACTAGTCCTTGCACCGTTTTCACAGACTCCATGCACACAATTCGGTTCTTGCTAAAGCACCTCAACGTAGGGTGCTTCTGCTGTTATATAAATGTTCTCTAATACCCCCTGTTGACCCAGGGAGTTAGACTATATCAACTACTAAACGTGCAATAAAGATACCAACGACTCCACACTTCCTTGCACTAATACAGGCTCACATGCAGTCTATTTCTCACATTCTCCCTCCCCATCTCCCTCTCCAGCAGGTGCATCAACCCTTCAAACTAGCGTACTGGCTTTGGAGCCTGAGAAAGGCACATTGCAAACAGATCACTGAAGAAAACACTGAACCTGATGATCTAACCCACTGTGGTCGAAGCAGGGGAACTGCAGGTGTCTCTTTACCTTGAATGTGATAGCAGGTTCAAAAGCCCACTAAATTACCATACTCATATCTATATATGGCACGTAGGTTATAAACCAATCACTGCAGTAGACTCTCGACCTCCTGAGCAGTCCTCCTATCGGGAATGGAGGCTGTAATCAGAAAGTGTCGCAGTTTGACTTTCATGCGATCAGTTTTCTCAAGCTATCTTTAGGCAAAGAGCCCTGAATGCTTGGGTACATTAGAGGTACATTAAGAATGTTTAGACTGTTGTCCTCCCCCTATTGCTTGCTGCTCCTGAACCTCATGCCCAGCCCAAAATCCCTCTCTATGCTTGCACTCGCCCATCCACATTATTTTTTATTCTGACTACAGAAATGATTTTTAGGGGATCTCAGGGCCATGACCCCACATTGTCACTGGTTCAGCGTCACTACGAGGTGGCATCAAAGCCTCCAGGACAGGTCCCTGCGGATAAAGAGCGGTTTCATTGCCCCTTTCATCTGCGGTGACCAGAAACTCCTTCAGCAGAGACCCTGTGTATATGCATCTCACAGCCTCCATGTCTACCCCAAGTAAGCAAGGGCTGGCCCGGCTCTTTTGACAGTTTGTCTCTGTTGGAGTTCAGTGTCCTGCAAGATGGATGCTTGTGGCTAGCATCAGAAATCTGTAGCAAAACCTGCACAGTCACCACAGCATAGGGATGCATGTGCAGTCTGCACATGTGGGTGCCAGTGTCTAGGACGGTCTGTCGAGATTCCTGCCTGCTCTGTTAAATGTTAATGGGTTGGTCAGTGCATGAACTAATAGAGATTTTATAATACTTGGGGAGAGGAGTTGGCCTAAGGGCCAGGGCGGGCAACCTTGAATCTGGGAAACTGGGTTCGAGTCTCGGCAATGACGCTGAATATCCTGTGATTCTGGGCAAATCACTTAATCTCCCCGTGCCCAACAAAAATGAATGTGTCCTCATGTAATGCAACTGGTGCTATGTAAATCGCTCCAATACCCGATTAGGGTCAAGTTCACGCTATATAAAACTCTGTAAAATAAACAAAATCCCACTGATTAACATAACTTTAATTTCAACTAAAGCTGTCCATTAATATACATGTAGTCACCTGAAGGTGAAAGACCACAAAAAGTTAGAAAAGATTTGGGGACTTTTTAGCCACTACTTTGACCCCGCCCCAGACTCTCTAACCCTGCCTCCTCAGTTTCGTGTAGCATCACATTTCCCATGCTTTTTTAATGCACTTCAGCCACTGAGCAGACAGTTCGAAGGCTATGCCTGCTACCACTGCTGCACTCACTCTGCCCTCTGAATACAGTATTCAGGACTTGCTGCCATGGGGTTTGGAGAGCAGGGCAGGAGAAGAGTAAGGCTGAGGGCATCCTGTCATAGACCCCAGACTGAGTGAAGGGAGCAAAGAGTCCCCTTATTTTAAAGAGAGTGGGACTGCCCCACCATTTTACCAACCACCATCCCTATGTCCTTCACACACACATACACACCCAGCTCCGAACTCCCCAGTTACAGCCAGAGCCGCCGACTTTGAACCTTGGGGACCAGGTTCAAGTCTCAGCATTGCTAAACGTCCTGTGATTCTGGGATGATCACTTATTCTGCTCTGGCCTAAATAAAAATTCGCACTATATAATAAAAACTGCAAAAAATAAATGCCCACACCAGGCTCACATGACAAGGCATGGTGCTTTCCTTTCACAGATGAAGCAGATTCTGAAGCTTTCCTGTTTTAAAGGTGAAAGGAAAGAATCCTGAACTCGGACGGAACCACGATCAGTGAAAGAGGTGCAGGGAAAGTGCCTCAGTGTTTAGGCCTGTTTTCTGGCGTGACAATCTATTGCGCATTTTTAAAGTGCATGTTCACCCAGAAGGGTATCTTGGCTCTGAATAACATACGTTTATTGTTACCCAACTCAATGTTACTAGTTTTATCGACCTCATAAGGATGAAAGGCTGAGTGGACCCAGCAGGATTTGAACCTGTGACCATGAGGTCAAACACAGAGCCCAACACTGGACGCATAAGTCCACTAAGCCTCCAGTCCTGATATGTCATGAGAGAAAAGTAGTTGCGCTTTTGGGTGTTTGTTCAGCTATTATTGGATCTAAATCAGCTGAAGAATAAACAAACTTTATTCACCAGATAGCATTTGACTATCCAAGAGGGCAGGACAGGGTTTCCAACTCTACTGTGACTGAGCTTAGGTGTCCTTGCTAGGTGTGACATGACATTTTGAGTGGTTGCAGTTACTCACTAGCCCCCGTCTCAATGATGCTCAGCTCTGCACTTCTGGATTTACTGTCTTTTCAAAGTACACTCCTTCCCTTCGCTGTGAGACTAACAGTGCTTTTCAGATGTGCGAGTATAAAGATTTTACTCCTGCTACATGTCCTACATATCTAAAAGAGACAAACTTGAACATCAATTGGTGAGCTGCACTTTTTCATGTTAAGGTAGATTACTCAGCTGCTGCCATTACTATATGCAAGTGAGAACCCTGTACTGCTACTGCCAGTGCTGCATATGCTCTTTGTGTGGGAGAAGAATGTAGAGATGTAGCAGTGAGTGCACAAATGATATAAACACACCACACCTGACCAGAAGTTTAAAAGGAGAGATTGATTTAACTGCCTCTTGTGTATTTGTACTTGCGTATACTGCCTCAGCACATCTGCTACGTGATTATGCTGCCCCATGAACTGTTCATAAGCTCTGCCAAGAAGTGCAGTTATTCCTATTCACAAGTTAATCAGAGCATCACATCTGAGTATTTTTGAAGCTGGACAGCTATGAGTTCGCCCTATGATGGAGAACATCCTTCTATCCTACAGGTTCATATTTCGACAAAGTCTTGTCTGTGCCAAAAACACTTCAAGAAATGTAGTCACTTATAAGTCTGCACTCTGCCTCTAGGTACTATTTCTCTTCATATGAAAATGTGTTACATGCAAATTGGTTCATAATTGGGTGAAGTGCACACTGAAACATCTGCACGCATGCTGTACTACAACAGTTGCATTTAAGAGTGCATGACCATGCATTGCATAATTGGACTTACATTTGAAATATATATATTGCATAGTATGTTGCACTGATTGCAGTGCAGGTTCTCTTCGTGCAGACCTCCCGTAGTAATTTATGGAATAGGCGGGGCAAGCAGTTACCTTCCCAGGACAAGTAGATTTGTGTAACATTTTGTCCCTTGGCCAAGTAGATTTTTGAAAAATTTCCACACCCCTGGGTCCCCTTCCACAGCCATCGCAATTTGTTCCCAACTTGGGCATCATTATAGATGACCAACTGTTTTAGCGATAACAAGCAGTCAAGGGCATAACTATGTCAGATTTCGGAAAGGTATAAAGACATGGTTATTCAATCAGTAAGCTCCAGTGGCTACTCCTCTTCTCAGCATGTGTCCGTAGGTGCCGGGAAACCTCCAGGTAGCTGTTGCGCTATATAAGTTTAAATATAATAATAATAATAATAATACTAATATGTATCTACAAAAGCTTGAAACAATTTAAGATGAGCCTACTTTTAGTAGTCATTGGTCAGCTTATTTAAATCGCAAGGGCTGTAGGCAGTCATCGTGGGTCACAAGTTGAGACACAGTGACAGCAGAGGACACCCCTAGCTAAAGATAAATTATGTGTTTGCATGTATCTTGTGCCGCATTAATCTTTATACATTTTGTGCTTTCCACGTCGCCGCTACCTGACCGCAGGCTTTGTGGCAGTGCCAGCAAGAGAACACACTGCCCACAGGGGCGTAGCTTGGTCAGTAACATTGGGGGGGGGGGGTCTAAGCTTCAGATTTCCCAACAGTTATGCTGGTATATCTTGTTAAAGTGCATTATGAGAAGCAGAACACAAGGTGAGCTTAAGAGGCAGTGGAAAGGGAGAGAATTGTTATGGGTATTCAAGACAACAGTTTTCAAACTAACCAAGTTTTAAGGCAGAGACAAGAAAGTGTTTGTATGTGTGTGTTTTTGTCTGTGCGGCATGTAAAAATATAGTTTGAAATCCACTAGACACCTCACTATACCTGACTGAAAGCACCTCTACCCAACTATTTACTACAGAATGCATTTTTTAGGGGGTGTCACACCCCAAACACCCCCCACTGAAGGCACGCCAGTGGCTACCCATGCCAGTGCCTGCCCATCACCAACATTCCTTGATATTGAGATTTTCTACGCAGTCCAGAAGCCCTTTCCAAAGAAGGTTCTTTTGTTTATGTTACATTTTTGTTAGCATCTTTACAAAATCCCAAATAAGGATATCCCACAAATCACACCCTCCCCTTTGTAGCTCCCTCCCTCCCCTCCCCTCTTCATCCCCTCACATTACAGATTATCCTTCTTTGGTTTTTGTATGGAGTCATGCCACAATTTATTTCTTGTAAAAATATTGATGTACTTGCTTCCAATCTTGTACTTGTTTTAGTCTTCATCCCTTCTTCTCTGTTTTCTTCATCTCTGTAGTTCTCTCTCTCTCTCTCTCTCTCTCTCTCTCACACACACACACAGACTCCCTCTCCCTCTCTGCCTTGTAAATTATATATGTATGCACATATGCATGAAGAATTTTTGGGAAGATTCACCCGAATTAATTCCAAGTCGATTTTGCCTAGTCCTTTATGTACTAGCTATATGATATATTACATCATCATTCACAGTTGATGTTGAAATGATTGCTCCGTTTCTTAGTGTTTTAACATAGTTTATTTCTGTTGCTCGAGTATGCAATTGGTTGATGCATGCAAAATGCAAAATGGTGTTATTACTTCATAGAAATTCAGAATGATCCAGTAGAAGGCCAACACAAGTTTCACCCACAGGAGATAGTGCCAGGGCCTTTCTCAGATTTGCTTGTGTGGTCATGTCTAAGCTGGTTTAGAATCTTGTGTATATGTCACGCCACGTGGTTTGTTGTTGTCGGCTTCCCACTGTGTCTGTATTGGTACACTGTCAGTACATCACTTGCAGCATAAAAATATCACAACCATTACATTTACCTAAAGAAAGAAAGAATAGTGTATTGGCATGTGGAATTAAAGGGCCCACCCGGCGCAAGATGTCACAATAGGTCACAAAGCCTAATCCAACGTCAGCAAACAAAGGAACATTCTAGAAAGTTTATTGCTGATGATTGTTAGTGATGCAGGACTGGGTAAAGATTACTGTTTTTTTTTAAGTCGATGGCCTCCTTAAGAACAGTAAATACGAAGTAAATACGAAGTAGAATAAAATATTAAATATCTACTTATCGTGCAATGTAGTGGTAGGCGAAGTATTGGATGCAACATTTTTGTGATCAATACTGACAACCATCAGAAAGTTACTTACAGTCTCTGTGTTTATGAGCAGCTAATTATAAATCAGCATAGTCATAGCTGTTGCCAAGAACACTTTTCCCCTGTACCTTCTATAATATCCAATTTAAATGTGCACCGTTTCGAATTATTTATACATTTAATTATTTTATAAGGCACTGACTTGTAATGTACAGCCCTTCCTTGCATTATTGACAATGTATAAGTCAGTTATTTGGTAAAATTAGCCTCTTCTGTAATGCTCTATACCCAGATCGAGTCCCATGCTCACTGTGGCATTGGAGCCACACTGCACCCAACTGATGATTCCCAATCAGGGCGAAACCAGTCTTGGGTTGCCTCTGTTCTGGTTCAGGGAAGACCCGACCCGGCCCGGCAGCTTGGCCTGCACTGGAGCAGGATCCAAGACTGATCTGCTTATGGCTGGGCAGGCCCGGACTGGCCGTTGTGGGCACCGGGCAAACCCCCGGTCGGCCGCAAGGGTGGGGGCCGGTTTTGGGCCCTGGGGGGCGGTTTTGTTGCAGAGCCGTTTTTGCAGCAAGCTGCAAAATTGGCCCTGTAACAAAATCGCCTGAAAATCGGCCCTGGCAAAGCGCTCGACCGCCTCCCGCCCGGGGGGCTGGGGGGGCCGGCCGAGCACTTTGCCAGGGCCGGTTTTGGTTCCCAGTCCGGCCCTGTGGCTGGGTCCAAGCTGAGGTTACATGGTGGGTAAAATAATAATGGGTTGGTATGCTACCCTGAGTGATTGAGTTGAAGAAGCAACCTGAAGCGGCCTGGGAATTGTAGCTTGGGTGTGAGACACATGTAAACATAAGGCAGACTGAGGTTATCTGGTTACCAGGCTCCTGAGATGAAGATCTCATACCTGGCTCTGAATGAGCCTCCTGATGTTAAACTCCAGCGGTTCCTCGTTGTTTTCAAAGACAGCAGTCACACCCATGGAAGAAAAATAACAGATTCACAACACTCCACAGACCTGCAGCCTCTCCGGTGCGCACTGTAAACATCAGCTCCCGAGGAGAAACTCAAGATATGAGGCACATGGTGGCGGGAAAGGCATAAAACAAACAATATTACTTTAAATATATGGCACTGTCTTCTAGACAAAAAGGCGGAAACAAAAACAGTAAAGAAAAGAAATTTAAAGAAACCTAAGGGAGACACAGGGAGAAATCACAGACGTTAAGCTACATCACCCAAGAGAACTAAGAGCATTCTGTATAGTATTCTATTGATGTTTGTGTAGCGCTTTCAAATCCCGTGAACCCGGGCGGCTTTAGGGCGATGCGACGGGTGTGGCTGCACTGGGCGCTGACCTGGAAGGGGGCACTTACCTTGGGGGGGGGGGGGGGGGGGGAGGGAGTGGGGCAGGGGGGCGCTGTATTTAGCAATAAATTACGATTAAAAAGCACCTGCTACAGTGTTCCTTGTACATTCAGCTTTAAGGCAGCAATACAAATGTCAAGATAACTCTTGTGATAAATGTTCCTGCTAGAGAGAGAGAGAGAGACATGAAATGCATGTGAGAGAGGGGCTATGGAGAGCTGAGGGGCGCTTTTGCAAGGTGGCAGTGAGGGAATCTGAGGAGGTCTTAGGTGGGGTGCCATAAAAGATTGTTCCACCGGGTGCTAGCAGCGCTAAAGTTTGCCCTGTCTTAAACACCCAAAGCACTTTTTGAATGGGCTGATTGTATATAGCAATTCATATCCCTGGCGACAGAGCAATGTGCATATTGGATAGTTTATGTGGCCCTTCTTTGCCATTCTGCTAATCCGCACGCAATCACTTTTGCATATTAATGAACCCATAACTTCCTAAATGTGGTACTATGTGCAGGGGCCTAGCAAGGGAGCCTTGACCTGGGTGCAAGCAATGGGAAATGTTTACTTTGCTTACTGGTAATTACATTACTTCAAATGTGGCTGTTGCCTAAATTAATTCATAGCTGCCAAGGTTTCAGATTGCTTTGTGTGACATTTTCATAGTTTCAGTGTAATTTTGAGTGACATTTGAACAACTACGAGTGACACTTTCTCGAGAACAAAATCAAGCAATGAAGACAAGGGAAACATAGAAATATCAGAAATTAGACCCATTTGAGCAACAAGAAACTCCAAGAAGATCTTAAAACTGCAGCAAAGCACCAGAAATCATTTGCCACCTTTGGCCCCTTGCCTGCCAGCAACCAATCAGGAGAGCATCAAGACTCCAGGGCCTTTGTCTGTCCACATGACGTGGAAACCCAGGCCCAAAAGAAAGGATGGGTAAGGCCCCAACATGAACAAGACAAGTTACACAGGGATCCAGGGATCTTAGCTGCCTGTCACATAGTGCCAGTTAGCTGACTCGTGCGGGAGCAGGCTGAGTGCTATTTTGGATTATCGTCACAGGTTAAGGCCAGTGCAATAATCTCCCACACAACATAGCAACGCCTGTCAGAAACCTGTTAAATTTACCCCAGCCCCAGCCCCAGCAGTTTTAAGAAATAAACCGCAAACTTAAGGTGGCCAGAATTTAAACACACGCTTGTCACAGTGGGCAGCCATGTCAGAGGACAATGCAGAACTTCTAAATGAGTCGAACACATCACGACCAGATCGGCACCCTACTGACTGCAGGCAGTTGCCGATCACGTGTTTGCCATATGGCAAGTAAATAAACATATAATGTGCCTGGGCTGTGAAAAAATGGCAGAAATGCAAACAGGTGACACTCAGCAGGCAAAAAAACCTGTTTGTTATCATTGAAACACAGTAATATGCAAAATTAGTAAAATCTAATTAGAGAAGTCCCCTCGGTACACCCAGTGGCTGATTTAATGCAAAATCGTTTTGTTTCAAACTGCAGGCACTTTGAAAAATGTGTAAAAGTAACAGCCTCCTTTCTTAAGTTATCGAAACAACTGCATTTGTTTTCACACTTCTCTCCCAGACCTGCATACAAACATATGGCGATTGTTTTTCAGGATTATGTGTTTTCTAACGGCTGCAGTGAAAACGATTCTGGGTAACTGGAAGGACACCAGCAAAGCCACTTTCAAGCGCTGGTTCAACTGGGTAACCTTCCTCAGGGGGGCAGATAATATCACCGCCAAGCAAAAGGCGGCAAATCATACGGCCAAGGAGAATATGTGGGAAGCTCTCGACGCATACCTGGAACGATAACCAACCTACCCCCCCCCCCCCCCCCCTCTTTTTCTCTCTCTTTTCCTTTTTTCTCTCTCAGGCCCCGCCAGGCCGCAATCTTGCAAGACCAGTACAAGTATTAAGAATGTCTTTTCTATGGATATGTAAAATTTATTTTCAATAAAAATATTTTGAAATAAAAAAAAGTGAGTGATTCGGGATGTCGGTACTATGGCTTATTGAAAACCCCATTTTAGCACCCATTTGTCAGAATTATTCTCTGCCGTGTAACTCCAAAAAGATGGCTCATCTTGTTTTCTATAGACGGATAAAGGTGTTGTGCGCAGAGAATACTTGCCAGCTGACTGTCCATCCCAGTCTCACAGCACTGTTCTTTTACAGGCCTGAGACCGAAGTGTTACATTGGGAGCCTTTACAAGACCCGAGAAGGTCCGATATTACACTACACGGACTTTGTCTCTGTAACGTGAAAAAATTGCAAAAATACAAACAGGCTTCGTTTCAACAGGCAAGGAAGCCTGTTTGATATCATAGTAACAAAGTTACATAGACAATGAGAAAAATCTAATGAGCACAGTCCCCTCGTTACATATACCCTAGCGGCTGATTTAATGCAAAATAGTTTTTACGACCTGCAGACAGTGAGAAATGTGTAAATAATAAACTGCCTCCTTTCTTTAACTGCATTGGTTTTCACACTTATCCCCCACTTAATTCCAACAAACGAAATTTAAAAAAGATCTGCATACAAACATACGGCGATTGTTTTTCAGGACTATGTATTTCAGAAGAAATATTTAACAACGCATCTAAGAGTTTTAAAGTGAGGGTTTCAGGATATCCGTACTATGGCCTATTCAAACGTTATTTTTCATGTTCACATTTAAGTACCGTTTTATATGGGTGTTGTGCGGAGACAATCCTCTTGCCAGGCTGGTCTTTTACAGGCCGGCACGAGACCAAAGTGTTACTACATTGGGCCTTCAACAAGACATGATCATCAGGTCGATCTCTGTGACTTACCAACCTGCAGCAGGACTTCAATTTAATTGGCGAGGCCGAGGGTCAAGTTTACTGCAACTGCTGAGACAGCTGAGGCATGCAGCTGGGGAGGCCGGAGGTGCAAAAGGCAGCGCTGCCTGCGCGCCGTGATAATTATGATGATGTATTCGAATTTTACGCAAAGAAGGCCAGCGCCTCGGCCTACTGCCTCTCACACGTGAACTCTGGAAGCAGATGTGACGTCAGGTCCCAGTGGAGCCTACATCAGTGTTACATAACCTGACTGGCTGTGTCATGTCTCGGTAGTTGCCATTGGGTACTACCTCGACCTGACATCAGATAACCGCGCCGCAAATCATCCCCGAGGCTAGAATTCAACTAATGATACATTGTGGCTTTAAGCAGCAATGCGAGTGCCCCAAGCCTGTCGGAGCAGCACAGACACGGCATGGAGCACTGCTATTTGCCCAGTGACTCCTCAGTTTAATTTGGCAGCCGAGTGCTTAATAAAACAGCATGTCTTCCAGGTGAGGCGCTATGAATTATGCGTGACAATGCATTTCAGTGCGGTGATGCGGAGCACCACACTGAAATGCGTTAGTGTCACGTCGGATGCGTGATACTTGGCAGGACTGTTAATTACCAGGGGCTGCCCATGCAGGTAAGCGCGGTGGGGTTGGGGGTGGAGGGTGGGGGAAAGTGGCAAACGAAGGGATAGGGAATGTAAAATAAATAAATAAAACCACTTACCATGTGCTCGTACTATTGCTGAGTCTTTTTTACTTATTTATTTTACATTCCCTGTCCCGTCATTTGTCACTTTCACACCCCCGCCCCACCACAACGTGCTTACCTACATGGGCCCCTACTGCTAATTACACCTGAAGGAGGCTGAATGCCTCTCTCAAGTTTAATTAATTGTAGCAAAAGCCATAATGGGAGGTAACGGGACTCCTTGTCTGCTGCTTGGATTGTAAAATAGAAAACCATAATTGGGATGCAGGGGTCCCCTAAAGCATCTGGTCCGATGTGCCCATGCGTCTGCTGCACTGTTGGTAGCCTCTCAGTGTGTTAAAAAAAACACACTACTGTGTAGGGCATTATAGAGGTGATGTATATGTCTTTATGTGAAAGGCACTTCCGCATACTGTGTCACTTTGTCATTTGACCTTTCAATGATCTTAGTTTCTTTAATTTCAGGATTTGGAGGTGGCACACAGTGTAAATCCACCAGGTCGGATGATGTTAGCCTACTCAAAATGATTACTGACAGGAAATTGTGTTTCCTTACAGATGTTTACATGTAACAGAGAACAATCCAGTTAACCGAGCACATGTACTTCATAACAAAGCTAATATTTTGTAGGTCAAGTAGAGAGGGCCATCGTAAGGGATGGAGTTTCCACCGAACATTGTTCTCTAAACCCGGCACTTTTTCAGGCTCTGTGTTTTGAGCTAGCAACTCTGTATTGGGACGGGAAAGTCCTCTGCATGGCGAGAGGTGTGTTCCCCTGTCTGGAGTGCCCAGCTGTGTTGCAGTCTGGATCCCTAATGCTGATTATTTTATCATTGGTGAACAAAGGATCATGCGTGTGCACCATGACAGAAGCCTGTCTCACAGATTGTGGTCTTGTTGGCTGGGAGGGGTGCCCAAAGCGCTACTCTGATAGTGGTGGAAGGCTACTGCCTTCACCAGAAGTTAAATAGCGCAAGCTGTCTAGTGATCAGTAGTAGTGAACAGGTTATTTTTACCCCGTGTCACTGGAGTCAGGCCTATAGACTCACTCACCTTTGTTGAAAAAGTTCAGCTATTGTGTGTTTAACTCTCCCCTGGCCTACATCAAGTTGATGTGGAAATGGAAGCGTGATGAACATGTCCTGAGTGCATGTGGGCTTGCAAGGAATACACTACACCTAGGGTGAAGTGTGGTTACAGTGCGCACATGGTAAATGTGTGTGAACTGGCAGGGTGTGCTTTTAAAATAACACCCTCTGGTGCAGTACAGAGAGACTGCAGCACTGAACATTGTTTTGTGCACCAACTGAGTGTGTGTGCTGCATGTGGGAATGCTGGTGGTAGCATAATACAATGTGTACAGCAGTACTAGTCTGTGAGTGTGCTGTGAATGTACCCTGAGTGCAGGATTGCCTACATTAGTACATAACATGGGTTCTATTTTGGGAAGACCAGGCCTGTCTGGTGAAAACATGAGGAGTAGAGGAATCCCCCCCAGACAGAATTGTGTATTGCTGCATTCCTGTAAGCTAGGTGGGACAAACACCAGATGATGGGAGCGCAGGCACCCCCCCCCCCGGGGCATTTCAAAGGACTATTTGATTTAGTGACAGACCACAAGGAAAGGGGCCTGGACACATCTCAGGGGAGATGGGGCTGATAAGAGAATCATAAAGAGTAGGACTGAGGGCTCAGGATTAACCTTTGATGCACATATACATATGTATACTGCATTAAATATTATTTTGATGTACTCACATCAAAAATAAAGCAACAGCACCACTATGTGTATGTGGTGGACTGTCATGAGTGCGGGTGTTGTTGAGGATTTAGTGCTGGTGCCCACCCACAAACACCTGCTCAAATTAAGCATAGGTGTAGTGAATATCTGAACAGGATTGTAACACACAGCCTATAATCTCCAGTGGTGCTGGGAGTAGAGCTCTTAATTCCATGCACGAGTGCCTTTTCCTGTCCAGGTTTTTGTTTGCATACTGTGACATGTAGTCCTGATTATATAGGGCCACATGTATCAAACATTTTTAATTCGCAAATTGGCCAATTCTCAGAATCGGGCCATTTGGAATGCTAAAAATGCTATTCACATTCATCAAACCCTATTTTGCGATTCGGTAAGCAGTTACCGAATCTCAAAATGGATTTTCGATTTGGTATTTGGAAGGGGTTTGTTTAGGGCGTCCCTTTCAAATACCAAATCGTAACGGTATGTATCAATGTTTTGTGGCCATGAATGCTGTCGCAAAACATACGAATTTTAACACCAACTTCAAGGTGGTGGTAACCCATTCTCAAACAGAAAGTGGTCCCAAAGGGACTCCTTCCCCTTTGTGAATGTATGCAAAAACGTTTTTTAATGGCAGGCAGTGGTCCCAGGGACCATTGCCTGCCGTTAAAAAATGAAAAGTGAACCTTTGATTAATGAAAATGGGCTGCATTAAAAAACCAAAGATTGCTTAATTTAAAAGCTCTCACGAACACGGTATGCTCAGACATGAGTCCTGTGCTCTCCATGCCACTGGGGTCAAGCTATCCTGGCTGATGAGGGCTGAAAGACCAAAACCGGTCCTAGGATGCTTGTTTCCAGTCCAGGGAGGACCTGGCCTGGCAGTTCGGGCTGGACTTTTCCCATTGGGCGCATGGTCAAGACTGATTTGCATGTGGCTGGGTCCAAACTGGAATGGCATGGTGAGCAAAAAAACGATGGATTTAGGCCCAGATCTCTGTACTGTGGTGAATGTATGACCTTGCTCTGCATTCTGTCCATCAATTGTTCTTTTTGCATTTCTCACAAACATGGTGGTCTGCTGACTCTTGGAGTTTCATACATTTGTAATAGCGATTACCTAATTGCGATTCGCTGAAAATGTTGATACATGTGGCCCCTAATGTGTTAAACAGATCTACAGGTCCCACAATGTAAAGCAAAAAACTGGGACTGAACGAGCTCCTTGTAAAAGAACTTGGGAACATAGACTTCTCTGAGAGAGGAATCCATCCTCACAAAAGAGCCTACAGTTCAACAGGCCCTCTGGGTCTGGCATCAGACCAGGATCCCACTGTCATTAAGTAGTAAGCCTTAGTTTGAATTTGGCACACTGTCACACATGTGATGGATATCCTGTCTTCCCTATCACAAGTGCAATGGGATATAATATCCCTGTCTGCCCTATTACTAGTGTTGCATGTGCCTCAGATAGGCCCTTTTAACCATATACACGTTTCCTGAGTTGCCTTCTCTTTCACACAGTGACTTTTGACACATTTGTGTGAGTGACAACGCAGGATTAGTTTCTCTGAAACTACATTGCATACAGATTCCACTTAGTATGAACATTATCACAACACCTTGAACACCAGGTACAAGGCCTCGACACACATTGTGAAAATGTTAAAATGTTTTCATCCATAAGGCGCATGAGCTATCAAGAGACCATAAGAATGTTGACCTGACTAAGGTCTCGGCTTGAGAGCAATAGTGCTTTTGGTTATAAATAAACAAACATTTCTAGGTTTAGGCAGAGGAGCACTTGCCATCATTGCGAGGTCACTACACACTGAAACCTCAGCTGAGCTGCTTGCTGATCCCTCTACGAGGGATGTCCAACTTGTGACCAAAACAGGGACCTACATTCTTTCCCTTGGGGTAATGGGGTACCAGTAGGGGATTCCTGGCAGAAAATATACATACATCCTAGGCATCTAGGTCAGGGAATACATAGTAGAAGTATGATAACTATCTATCTATCTATCTATCTATATATATATATATATATATATATATATATATATATATATATAGAGACAGAGAGAGAGAGAGAGATATATATATATATATAGATATAGATATATATATATAAATTGGCCTGATTCTCAAAGGTAAACTGAGATGAAAGTCTAACTTTACGACTTTCAGAATTCACAAAATGCATGTACTACTTTAGTGGAGATACGATATTGCCTGCAGACATTGCTAAGTTAGCATAAGTGAACTATATAGTCTGCACAGAGTGTTCAAGGTCAAATAACAATGTATGTCTCAACAAAAGGAGAGAAAGGGTTTTTAGGGCACTCTTAGTCCCCAAGCAATATACAAGTAATCAAAAGAAGAGTGACCAATACAGGTAAGGTGTATAAAAAGAGGTGGGTGTCGCACGTGAAGTCTGAGGCCAGTTGTTAGTGATCCGATGGTAGGACCAAATTTCAAGAAAAAATGCACTATTTTTTCAGGAAACCCTCACTCACCCTAGTGGTGACATGCTTCATCATCGGGTCCACCGGGAGAGATCGAGTACCTCCCCGGTGTGCTACGACGCCAGGAGACTGCGGAGCAGGTTTTTGTGAAGATGAAGTGTGAAAAATTATAAGGTTTAAAAATGTCAGAGGTTGTACCAAAAAACTTTATTCACTGGTTAACCTGACATATTAAAAATAAGATATGTGAAGGGAAACTTAGCCAATTACTTTATACTGGTGTTTACCCTGTAAAGAAGGTCAACATGTTTCTGCCCATTTATGTGTGTAAATTTACTGGGCTTTCATCAGGACCGGTAAGAGAGTGTGCCAATGTCAGGAGGGGCACGCTAAGGCCCGCCCTGCCAATGGTCGTGAAAGTTAAAAATAGCACTATGTGTAAAATTGGTGCACAAAGAAAAAGAAAACAAACTCATAAGTAGTGGGGGTTTACCTCTTTTGTGAGGAACCTAGGAGTCTGTAGGAAAAAAATTGACAGACAGACAAACACAAACATAAACACAGAAATATCGAGTCATTGGATTGTGCATATGTACAGTGGCCATAAAGGGTGACTTTGTGGCTCGACACGTGCTTGCATACATATCAAGGGCCGTGGCCGGTATGCCTTGGTTGCGTAGTTGAAATCATGCCAAAATCCGAGGTGGAGGGACCTCAACTAACGCCGATTCAAACTGTTCAGCGCAGACTGTTGCATATATGTGGTATAGCAGCAGTGGCTCAAAGAGCAGACTAGACAATTATAAGTCTGTTTGTGAGGAAATACAAGATATATCTTGCTACCTATAGTGGGGTGTCAGGGATTGAACCCCGAAGGAAGACAATGCGAGAAAACAGCGTCCCGGTGCAGAAGCGCCGTGACACTGCTGGCCGTGGTATATATATTACCCAAGCACACAATCATTCAATACAGAGTATAGGATAAATGTCCTTACTTGTAAAGAAATAGATCCACGCCCCATAGAACACAGGAGGGGGGTGGGAGCGACAATGGCACACCCTGTAATTGAGGGAGAAAGGGAAACAGATACACACAGAGGAGGATTTTTAGAACTGGCAGAATTCCAAGCATTCAACTTATCTGGTTAGAAAGGAGTCTTCAGAGAAAGGTCTCTTACGCCCGCAACGCTCGGCACCCGCTCGGCACCTAGCTTCACCCTCGCTGGATCTCGTGGATCCATTGCGGTGGGCGAGCGAGGCGTATGAAGGGCGGTGGCCGAGAGCGGACCAATCAGGCGCCTGGGTTGGAAACGAGGCTTGGAGCACAAAGGACGCTGAGCCAATGAGGGAGTAAGGGGCTCGCGTCGTCTCGCGAGAGAATTAGGATCACTAACAACTGGCCTCAGACTTCACGTGCGACACCCACCTCTTTTTATACACCTTACCTGTATTGGTCACTCTTCTTTTGATTACTTGTATATTGCTTGGGGACTAAGAGTGCCCTAAAAACCCTTTCTCTCCTTTTGTTGAGACATATTTAGCTGCGCACAGCAGTGAGAGTTCTCTCTGGTTACACACACCTCTCTTTCTTACAAATATAAAAATTCTTTATATTTTGTACTAATAATGGCAGCAAATTTGGGACTCACTTTCTCTACGGAGGAGGTAGACGAACTTTTGGCAGATCCTAATATGTTCGCTGATCCAGCAATAGCTCAGGCTATTTCACATACAGCGGAATGGGAACAACTCACTGAACTAAAGCGCGACCGAATAAGAACCATACTTCATGGTACTATCCTGAAACAGTATCTCACCTCTAATTCAGCGCCCAAAGGGCTACTAGTTACGAATGCCCCGAGGATTTTTCTCAATGACGCCACATTTAGAAGAGATTGGGCCATGATTGCCTGGCACTGCACCAGAGACTGGCTGGTACTTATTATCAAGACAGCACTACGCCTATCCGAAACTCTGCTAATTGAAATGCTGCTATACCACATATATGCAACAGTCTGCGCTGAACAGTTTGAATCGGCGTTAGTTGAGGTCCCTCCACCTCGGATTTTGGCATGATTTCAACTACGCAACCAAGGCATACCGGCCACGGCCCTTGATATGTATGCAAGCACGTGTCGAGCCACAAAGTCACCCTTTATGGCCACTGTACATATGCACAATCCAATGACTCGATATTTCTGTGTTTATGTTTGTGTTTGTCTGTCTGTCAATTTTTTTCCTACAGACTCCTAGGTTCCTCACAAAAGAGGTAAACCCCCACTACTTATGAGTTTGTTTTCTTTTTCTTTGTGCACCAATTTTACACATAGTGCTATTTTTAACTTTCACGACCATTGGCAGGGCGGGCCTTAGCGTGCCCCTCCTGACATTGGCACACTCTCTTACCGGTCCTGATGAAAGCCCAGTAAATTTACACACATAAATGGGCAGAAACATGTTGACCTTCTTTACAGGGTAAACACCAGTATAAAGTAATTGGCTAAGTTTCCCTTCACATATCTTATTTTTAATATGTCAGGTTAACCAGTGAATAAAGTTTTTTGGTACAACCTCTGACATTTTTAAACCTTATAATTTTTCACACTTCATCTTCACAAAAACCTGCTCCGCAGTCTCCTGGCGTCGTAGCACACCGGGGAGGTACTCGATCTCTCCCGGTGGACCCGATGATGAAGCATGTCACCACTAGGGTGAGTGAGGGTTTCCTGAAAAAATAGTGCATTTTTTCTTGAAATTTGGTCCTACCATCGGATCACTAACAACTGGCCTCAGACTTCACGTGCGACACCCACCTCTTTTTATACACCTTACCTGTATTGGTCACTCTTCTTTTGATTACTCAAATAACAATGTATGCTGTTAATTCATGTTGATCAGTCCCACTCACTTAGACAAAACACGAACACAGCTGCAAATAACTGAAACTCAGGGGCATTTATTTATTTATTTATTTGTGTACTTATAGAGCGCAACCTATCACCCAGAGGGCATCCTGGCGCTTTGAACTTCAGCAGGCACACAACTCACTGCTCAAACAGTTTTCGGGAACAAATACGTTTTTAGCGCTTTCCTAAATGGTAAATAGTCCTTGTGGCTTCTCAGAGGGAGAGGAAGGGAGTTCCAAAGTCTGGCCGCTGCAACACTAAATGAGCGGCCACCCGCTACATGCATTGTATGCATGTAGAGAGCACTTGAAGAAAACCTTTCCATCTACCGAGAGGTGTACTTGTCCTGGGATGTGATTCACGTCACCTGATCTTGGAGGTATGGGGTCCCTCTTTTTTTAAACCTAGAGATCTTCTATTATCATAAAACTAGCTCCTAGCCTGGGGAGGGTAGTACAGAGCGCTATAGTCCTGGTTCCACTATCATTATAAATGATTTCCCCCTTTGTGCTTTATGGAATTGTAACAATGATGATTGTATAATTTTTATGCATCTGTTTACTAGTATTGGCTAAAGTACTGCATCTTAGAGCATGTAGTTAAAATAAACATTTTAAACTATATTGTGTCTCTGACTTCTCACGTTGTGGACTTGTATGAGAATAAAAACAAAGAGTTTTCTTGATTCCCACTATTCCTGAGAGTTCACTAAGTCACTTTTTCTGGGTTGTCTAATCATTTGTAGCTTCGCTGTAGCACGGAGAACGAATGAGACACTGATGCTAGTCGGATTGGGGTTCTGGGCACTGAGGTGGGTTTTTGGTACACCACAATACACCGAGGTCCTGGTTTCCTGCGCATTGTACTGTGCATGAGCAGAATCCCTGCAACAACATATTGCGGCACTGTGGGCTAGCTGGTCTCTAGAATGACATAGCCTGCGGGGTGCACGGAATCAGTCTTGCACCATCCCTACGTTTATGTTGCCCAACAAACCGTTCAGTTCCTATCGGAAGAAGAGAACTACACGACAAGGGCATTAGGATATAATGCACTTGTAATGGCGGCTAGGATATCTGTCATGTTTCTGATGAAGTACTCGTCCGCCAAACTTTATATCAGGCCTGTTATCTATAGATTGTGATTGGTAGACTCTGACTTGCAGTAACTAACACAAGCACAGGGGCTCAAAGATCTTGTTAGAAATTTGTCACAAGCACCGAATGCAGACGTTTACAAATAACAATATTACCTCCTGCTTCTTTCTCCCAGCATCCTACACTTCCTGTCTCCTTCTCCCACTCTTATAGATTCTTTTTCATCCCTGCTTTATTCCATTGTCGCTGTTTTCTATCTTTCTTCTTATTTCTCTTTTCTTTCTTTTTCTGTCTTGCTCTGTCACAGTCATGTGATGAAAATATATGTCCCGATCTCCAAATATTAGTGCCGATACCCATCACCGGCAATCACCAGCACAAATGAATCCATGGTGGTATTAATGAAACATCAGAACCACTCGTTTAATCAAGAAATGCTTTCCCTCTTCATCTTCTCTGCTTTAAAAAGTTTTGATAGTTTGAGGCCAGCAGTCATGTGAAGGGCTCTTGGCAGATATTCTTCTGTGGTCTGATGGAGTGCCGTGAAAAAGCTTATATGGCTTATGAGCTTTACTACACATTGAAAAGTATGCCAAACATCAAAAGAGGCTCAGTCTACCATGTTTACTCTCAGTGATCATTGATAATTCCAAAGATGAAAGAATGCAGCTTCAAGTTTGTGCCCTAGGTCAGCAGTTCTCTATCTCGGTTCCTTGGACCCCTGGACTATTAAGAAAATTAAATGATAGCAGTAGATTAATAATGTATATATGCAAAGAAAAGGAACATGTAAAATAGGAAATTTTAAAACACTGTTTAAATGTGATGTAATTTGACAACAGGGGCTAAAATTAAGTTGGTATCCTGATCTTGATTCGCGAGAGCAGCACAAGTAAAAGCACACTGATTCTAGTATAGATTCTTTGTGGCCTCAATTGAAGCACTGGTATGTACAGACAAAAAGAGAATGTGCATTCGCAGTAAAAAAGACAAGGTGTTATGCTACACTGTTGCATATTGCTTCGTCTTTTAGAAGTGAAACCAAATTTTAAAAAGATCCAACCTTTCCCTTAGCATTAAAATAAATAAAAAAATTGAACATTATTAGTTTGTGAATGAAATCAAATATTTAATAATTTGTACTTGCTTGACATATATTTTTTTAATGTATTTTTGTGCATTGTTTTCTAATCAAATTGTAGAAATTGATTAAGTCTGGGTACCAGGCTTCAGTAGTGACACGATGGAGATTAACAGAAGTCAAAAGATTAAGAGCTGCTGCCTTAGGTAATGACTGAAGGCACAGAGGCAAACAGCCACTTGCCTTAAAATGATCAGAGGTACTTAAAAGTTTTAAAGAAGCTGGGCATGCTCCTCAAAGCATTCTACTTTCAGAGTGTTGTCTCATAAACTGCTCTTCTTCCTAGATGTTATCATGAATGTTAAAACATAGGTAACTAACACTCAGTTATTCCTTTCCTCCAAGTATTAATGTGCACTGTAAAACAACAGTTACATTTTTTACTGTACTTGGAATATACAGATTAGCCCAGCCTCATTATTTCTCATCATAATATTGATTTACTGTAGAAAAGGTGGATCATTTGGGAGAGAATGTTGCCGGTGAGTCTTCGTTCGGCAGTGGGAAGAAGGTGTTGGGGAGGGTGTCGAGAGGTAAGCGGGTAAGGAGGGTTGGCCCAGGGTTAGAGTGACAGGCAGCCCCTCTGCAGTCCCTCTCAATTCGCACCCCAGGCCACAGATTGCATTTTTTATAACCACCTAATCCTCAAACACTTAAGGAATAGTTTGCTGCAAAATTATCAATTAATAAGGAAAAGTAAGTAAAGTAAGCAAAGGGAATTAGAAATAAAGAAACTGAGCTGGACTGAATCATATTGAGCAAACTTGTGATCAGTATCACGGTGGAGGAATAACACATGCCACATTGTGACAAAGTTGCAACATCAAATTTAGCAGGAAACCATAATAAAGGAAACAATTAAAATACATGTGCCAATGTTTTAAGGTCGACAAAAGGGAGCTAAAGGGTGGCAATCGCTTGGGGCCTTGAGTAACCACAAACAGTATAAATCACTCTACTTAATTGTAATGTAATTGGCGTATGCTCTCGTTACGCCCCAGTCATTAACCAGTTACTAGCTTTTAACTAGCTAACGATTCTTGCGGATCCTTTGCACGAAAGCATATTCCTGAAGAGGGTATAAAGCTGTACTCATCATTTGTTTTGGATATGTGCTTCTTTTATAAAATATTTTGGACATTTTTGACAGCTTCAGCATACCCAAAGTACACTAAGTGACCTAGAAGGGCAAATGAAAACATAGGGGATGCAGCATCAAACAAGAGAGAGACTGAGGCAAAAATAGGTCAAAATATATCTTCTAGAAAAAGTACCAAATCAAAGGGAAATTGTACCCATCAGCCTGACTTAGTAGGCTCATCAACTCTATTAGTTTTCTTTCAAAACTAGATGTAGGAAGCTGGCTCTGTATATACTATACCAAAGTAAGGTATAGTGTGCACAGAGTCTAGGGGGTCCCCAGAGGTATAACAGAGGCTAAATTAAGTAAGGACTAACAGCTCTCTTTGTGGTAGTGTAGGCGCGCAGTTAGGCTTATCCAGAGGGTGTGTTAAACATTTAATGTATTCACTAAACTAAGACTGATGCACACACTCAGAGACTGAATCCAGAGCAATTGGACAAGTATAAAAAAGCTATACTTGTATTTTATTTCTAGAACCAAGCAGAACTTAGTACAGGTAGGTAAAATATACTTGGAATGCAGGATTTCACAATGAAATGCAGTTATGATCGAATTTGCAATTGTTACGGGTTTGTATATGCTTTAAAAACAGTTTAAATAACAAAGTAATTACTTTTCATTATTCTTGGATTCGTTTTTGCATTACTTGGAGTACTGGGGGTGGTATGCCCAGATACCACACCTCAGGATCTCTCAATATAAGTTAAGTACAACTTTTTATACTTTGCAATTGAGTTCTCTTTTTCTCATACAACAACATTTCAACACAAACATTTTAGTCCCAAAATCTCTTAACATAGGCTCCTATGGGAGAAAAATGGTTATCGGTTTCACAGGTAATTAAACATCTTACAAATGGGAGTTTTTGGGGTTAGGACCAAGGTTCCCCAAGGTCTGGGTAGGCACTCAAATTGCATCACCAGCGGCACTAGGGCAGCCGGGTGCAGAGTGCAGGATGCCAGTGTTAGCCAAGGGGGCACCTCGGTTGGGGCAGCTCACAGGTAGGCCACTCGGTCTTGGGTGCCAAGCTCCTAGGGTTAAGGTCACGGCAAAGGGATCCCCAGACAGCACCAAGTCCACACCACCAGCAGCACTAGGGGGGCCGGGTTCAGGTTGCTTAGGAGGGGTCGGGAGCCCAATGCAAATTTATGGGAGTTGCAGGTTTTGGATTTTGGCTGCAGGCTGCAGGCTCGGTCCAGGAAGTCTTCCGGGAGGCACCAATAACAGGGCAAGAAAATTGGAGGGCTCCGGGAGGTATCTGCACCTCAGGTCCTCTTCTCCAGGGTGCAGGGCGGCCGGATGCAGGGGTGCCTTTTGAGGTTGGATTTCACCTGAGCGGGCCACTCGCAGTTGGGGGGGGGGTCTTGTGCAGAGGCTGCAGGCAACATGGGGGAGTCCTGGAGGGGTCAACCCACGGTGGACTCGGGCACTGGAGGACCTCGCTGGGACCGGTGGGCCACCTGGACTCAGGCCGTAGGTGACAGATGCAGTGGTGGTTCCACACCTGAGTTTCTTTGTCCTCAGCAGGCTCAGAGTCTGTCTTTGGAGTTTCTTTTGAACAGAGCTGCTGTTCACAAGAGATCTGGCCTTTGCTGAAGGCAGTCAGTCCTCCCAGGGGTTTTTGAGGTCACTGGCAGGACAAGTCGACTTTTGGCACAGGCTCGCCGGGAACTGCAGACAGGCCTGTAGGGCTGGGGACAAGTCAGTTCTTCTCTGTAGTCTCCTCTGCTGTGTGACTTCTTCCATCTTTCTTCTTCATAGGTTGTAGGAAACTGCCTTTTGGGTTCAAGGCTGCCCCCTACTGTATTTAGGGGGCGTTTTAGGGGTCTCGAAGTAGTAGCCAAATGGCTTCTGACCTTAGGGTGACTACACCCTTGGTGTGCTTACCCCACGTGGGGGAGTGGGCACAATCTCATATCCTGATTGGAGAGTGACTTCCATCTGCAAGAGGGTGGGCAATAAAGAGTGGGCTTTACCTCGCCTGCCCTACCTGAGGGGGGGGGGGGTGGATTGGCAGTGGTGGACACACCTTCTGGGCTGCTCTAATTTTTCCTACCTGTCTTCTAGCCGAAAAGGAGATGAGACAGGAAGGGGGTCTGCTCCTGATAACAGGAGAGACTGGGTGTCTTGTTGCAAAGGCGGAAAGGCCTTTGACGCTCCCCTGCCACAGATGGTTCTTCCTGACCTGGGGAAGGTGTGAACACCTTTGCCCAGGAAAGGCTTTCTTTCTGGGCCCCGGGAGCAAAGGCTTCCACCCCAGGGGTCCAGAAACATATCTCGTGGTGACAGGCTAGTGTTTACCAGTCAGGGAACCCACCAGAGGATGGTCGTTTTTCAGGGGGCAGCTCTCGAGTGCCCTCTGAGTGCAGGGTATAATAAATCCCACACTGGCCTCAGTGTGGGTTTATTATGCTGAGAAGTTTGCTATCAAACATGCTTTAAATTAAAAGGTGTAAAGCATGTACTGTTGATTATGCAATTTTGAGGGAAATAGCAAGTGTGAAACATACAACCTCTATTGGAAAATATTTGGAGGTAGCTTTAGGTTTTTTTATAAATAAGAGACTCGTGGATTGTTCAAGAATCTAAAAAATTGGTAAATAAATCTATGCAGCAGCTATCAAGAACACAGTAATAAAGATCTCCTATTTAAATGTTCGCATGCATGGATGATTCTAAACAACTATACTGTCCACCATATGCAGCTTTACTTGGGAGCATGTTACTCAATCATTTTTATAAACCAACTTCATATGTTTTAGATTTAATGGCCTACAATTTTGTCTTGGCACCCTATCTACAAGATCATTTACCCTTAAATGGAGCAAAGAACAAGGAACCACGGCTTTGCCTTTGTGTGGTCAGGGTGACGATAACATTCGCATTTACTGTTCTTTTGCCCTGAGTATTTAACTTCCAGATGAAAGTGGATTCGTCCCTTATGTAAAGAAATGGGAATAACCCGATATCAGTCAGTTCTTAGGATTTTAAAAACTGACACTTCTTTTAAAACCGTTTTGGTTGTAGGTACATTTTTAGAAGCTGCTTGGTATAAACGAAAAATAATAAAAAAAAATACTATTTAATGTATTCCAGGTAGCACTCATGATCTTAAAATTGATATTATCTCTTTTAAATTGTTCTGGTTTTTATTACATTTTTAGTAGCTGCCTGGCACACGTGAAAAAGAATCTTAAAAGCTATTATTTAACTGCCTATACGATCATCCTTGTAGCTGAAAAATTACAAATATGTATTTTATAGCTAATTTTGTACCGGATTTGTGTGAGGCTTATTCTATTTATTGTATTAGTGGTAATGTGATATTGGTGTTATTTATCCTTGTATTGTTGCGAAGGCACATGCACTTTACACTTTGCATGGCTCGATTAGAGGGGGGTCGCAATGTTTTACTGTTTACAATTAGAAGCAAATGAGTATATGCCATTTGTTTTAAAATTATTTTTAACATGCGCTGTTACCATATAAGTAAAAAAAATCCATCTAGCATTTGTTCTACAGTAAAGATTGTGATTTTAAATGTTTTATGGATGTATACTGACGGTTGCAATAACCGAATAAAGTTTTACAAAAAGTAGTGGCCTACAAACAATCTGACTCCTCTATGGATTAAATTCATGCACAGGGGCCGATTAGGATTGCGGTGAATCCGCATCCTCCGGGCCGGAGGAAGCCACCGCCGGCCCTGAGGATGCGGATTTACCGCTGCGGTGCCTTCAAAGACCCCCCGCCAGATTAGGATGGCTGGGGGGTCATCGGCAGACGGGAAGACCGTCTGCCGCTTTTCCGCCGTGGTCGCCTTCCGACCGTGGCGGAAAAGCTCTAATATGGTGGCGGTATCTATCAGACACCTCCAGCCATATTAGGATGGGGCAGAAAACATGCTTTTCCGCGGCGGCTTTTCTGCCGTGGAAAAGCATGTGGTCTTTCGAGTTTGGGGGCCCGTTGCAATCCCCCAGAGTGTTGGGGGTGGGGCGTGCACATGGGGGGTACCTATGGTACCCCCCTGCATTGGCATGCACAGGGTGGCAGGCACCACGCGGTGCCTGCCAAGTTGTGCATGCCAAGGCTACACATGCATATTTTACATTGCGGCGGGTGCTGCTTAAAGCAGATCCCGCCGCAATGTAAAATATCCGGGATGTGACCGCCAGGGTGGCGGTCACATCCTAATTCGCACGGAGGGACCGCCGCTGCCCCTGCGGACTGTCCCTCCACCTCGGGGGTGGCGGACGGACGCAGGTCCGTCCGCCATCCTAATAGGCGCCAAAGTGTTGACTGTAGGCTATGTACTTCAGCTGTTGAAACTATTATGCGCATTGTCTCTACGTGTTCTAGCCTACTAGTTCAACAGGGATCACTTTTGAGGATGCTGTTAAATGAACAGTGTATTCATTCGTGTAAGCAGGCAATTATTATGTGCCCAGATCTGAACGATTTGCACTTAAATATTGCTTTTATGAAATTCATGATGTTGGTGGAAAACAGATTTGCGAAAACCAGCAATTACCATTTCAAATTTGGTTATTACTGCTAATTGCATGAAGTATCAGTTTTTAAATGATCAGTTTTAACGTATTTTACTCATTGAATATGATGAAACACCTTATTATGTTGCTTGTGTTACCCATATGTTGCATACATTAGCATATATGTATTAAATGATGGTCTTTAAAGTTTTCAGTTACTGTTTAGTGCTTAATTTGAGACTGTGGTTTCCGGTTCTCGGCGCCAGCATTTAATTGTCAATACCGCACTTATGACAGTCTGCCACATGGTGGCCCTGCTCATCTAATTTAGAGATGAGCAGAACAACAGTTGTTTCTGAATACAATATCCATTAAAAATTACTAATACCTGCCTCTCCAGTCATTCCTTTAGCTCTGGGGACCTGGAATAATCTGATTTGTCTCACTTACATGCAAGGGAGATGGTTAGTAGTTGTTTTGGAACCATAATTGGCAACGATGACAGAGGCAATGAGTGGTGCACGCTGCAGTGGTCTCCTGGTCAGGGCTCTGGCACTTTATTATTTTATAAATTAAGCACTGGACGTTATAGAATGGAATGACTTATCGAGCTGTTGTTACCCTTTTTCTGCTCTCTAAATCATCATTAGGTTTAAGATATTTAAATAAGTAGGTGATATAAAATATTTATTTTGTAAACACTTTTTATTTAGACAGAGCTGTTTTAATCTGATTGTTCTTGTGCTCCTTAATGTTTTGTACTTGTTTTTACTAACCGTATCCAATAAAGTTATCTATAAAGCATCTAGCTATAAAGCGATATATCTATTTTTATATTGAAGCCACATTCCCTCAAGTTTGTGAGGCCATTTGATGCCGTTGCATCGTACTGGAGAGGGGCATTTAGGAAGAATGTGAGTTATTGCAGATTTGTGAAAGACTTGTTAATTAGTTGCTTCTGACATGAGAGGGGCATCTAGTTAGGAAGGCCTGCGGTTTTGTTAAAGACTTCCTGTTGTTTCCTCTGACTTAAGAAGGAGATTTCAGAATTACTTGAAGTACTGTTAATGCTAGTTTGATTTTGTCACCACCTTCTGGGCTGATTTACTAAGACGTGGCGAGGATGTGGCCTAACGGCTAGAGTGGTTGACCTCGAAGCTGGGGAATCGGGTTCGAGTCTCGACAACGACGCTCAACGTCCTGTGATTCTGGGTAAATCACTTAATCTCCCCGTGCCTAATGAATGTGTCCCTCTGTAACGAAACTGGTACCTGATATTTTCAGGTCGAGTTTGCACTATATAAAACTCTAAAAAAAACTAATGAAAAGTGTCTTTGTACAAAATACTTTTCCAGAAAAAGATCAAGTTCTCTAAAAAAGGATATCCCTACAACTTGATGTCTAAAACACATTTATACAGAGTGCCATGCTGTTGCCTCGCAAAAAAGACAAGGAGTAGGGCAACAGGCCTTTCATTGAGACCTGAAGAAGTGGCATGGTTTTTCTGGATCTAAAAATTAAGACTGCTACCCAACTATGGTAGATGGTAAAGGTCACTTCACCCAGTGAAGCACTTTTGTAGTCTACCTTGGGGCCTTGTGGTAGCTGGAAGTTTCAGAGTCAAACATTAAATAGATGGGCCCAAATAATCTTGAGCTAACCTTTTAGGATCCTCACACTATTTGGGTCCTGGACATTCCTCTAGGTCTAGGATCTGTCATTCTTACTACAAATCACACACCAACTACAGTTGTCTTTTTCTAGATAGTGTAACCCGACTACAGGAGAGCCTAATCTGGTTAATTGTTACTTTACTAGTGCGGTATGGTGGATTCTCTAATTTGCGTGAGTTGACCTAGTGTAAAGTAGGGAATCTGCTGTACAGGGATACTGTGATGCGTCTTAGCGTCACAGAATTGGAGTGATGGAAACCATTGCTCCATTCCCATTACCACCATGTGCTTAAGGAGCAGTCGCCTACTACAGGATAATGACACTATTTTATTACTCGCACTGTGCTACCCATAACATGCATATTGGGACCTGCCTCCCATTCTGGCATGGGTGAGAGCATTATGCTATGTATAAGTATAAAAGTATGTATGAAATGTTTATTCTCCTGACAACAATCCACTCTGCCTTACAAGTCTCCTGTTTTTTGTTTCTTTACAGGGGTGAATCGGGAGCTGGAAAAACTGAAAATACCAAGAAGGTCATCCAATACTTGGCTCTGGTTGCTTCCTCACACAAGGGCAAAAAAGATACAAGCATCACTGTAAGTACATTTTGTTACCCCTATCCCACTACTCCATATTGCCTTATTTTGTTATGTTTTCTGAAGTGGATCTGATGTAACCTATATGGAAGTTGCAGGTAATTCAATTGTAGTATCTCCCATGCTTTCACAGTGGGAAGCAACTCAACTACAGCCAACCAAAACAGACACTAACTCACCTAATTCTTTTCTCTAGTTTTGGGTGTTACTTGGTTAACTCTAATCTACTACAGTTAGGAAAGGTATTTTGTAATCATAGTTTGCTGTGCTGATGTCTGAAGTAGTTTACTGTGATCTGCGGAATTCCATCAACTCTCATTAATGATACACACATGCTAAAGTAGGAAATTAATGGGCAACTTCCTGGGTCCTGTGTGCTTTATGTGTCCTTTGGAATATTTCCACTTTAAATGGTAATCCAACCCAAACAAAAACTTTTAACAATTATGTACCCACTCGAGACATGAAGTGGGAGGGTTCCATATGTTTTGACACATGGTATTACACACTACCAACTGAGGGCCAACAAGATGGAAGCACTGGCATGGCATAACCTTTCCTTCCACCAGTAAACCTTCTTTGACTGTGTGTTTAGGATGACAGGAGCCTGTTTTTCCATCAGCATAAATCCTTGCTCTCGACCGGCCATCTGTGGTCACAACCCGTTGTATATGGCCTTCAACCGTGTGCAATGGGAGTTACCACAAGGCCTTGCCTTTCACCAGACCATGCACCCTGCCCTTCATATGCAAATAATCAACTGTGATTGGCCTCCATCCTGGTTTAGCACAGAGCCTAGTGAAGTTTAAATGAGAGTGCCTTGATATGGTGTTTTTTGTATCTCATGATGTTCCACTGCCTAGGTCATCATGCCATCAATGATGTCAATGGTGATGTGACACATGATGTCACCAGTTAATTAATCCATTATGTAATTTGTGATGCCATATGTGAGATCATGATAATGCATTTAGCATTTTATGATTACGTATGTAAGCTGAACTGGCAAATGTCATTATGTTTTATAATAGAAAATCGTATCTATAATTTCACTTTAATTGTCGTTTTTCGGGGAACTTTTGTGTTTTTTTATTCCTGCGTTATTGCGTTATGATAAAAGGACAATGACTTACCCTAACAGAATTATTCAGTAAATAATTGGTGTTTTTTATGCTAACCTACATCTAGCTCCTTTGTTTATATATTTTACTTTCCCCGCCTCCATGCTGGCTTTGGCAGTGTGTAGCAGGGGTTGCCTGCAGAGCTGAGGCCAGACCCCGCATCAACCCTTGGTATGCTCAATCCACTCTGGGTATGGCCTTTGGCTCAACCCCCGTCTCGTAATTACACACATGCAATATGCAAACTACATGGGTGCCCTGAAGCTAGACAGGGATAGCAGTTGCTACCCCTCAATTGCTTTTTGTTATTCTTCACATGGATTTTGCTATCCTCAGCGTCATGGGTCATGAAAGCAGTGACCGTAACAGAATATCAACATACATACTAGAACCGTGTTTACTTTTTCCAGTTTTTAACCCTTTCTGTTACCTGGTTCCATCAGGGTAAACGTAGAGAGAAGGACTAGGTCTGTGATGTCACTGGGACCCAAATGGTGTATATCTCCTCCCCCACCACTAACCTTTTAAATTCTCTGAATTAGAGTTTGAGAAACCATGGGGAAATGTTACGTCAACTTGCTCCAAGAAAGATGTACACCTGTAGGAACCTCATGCCTGTTTTTGGTTAACGGAACAGAAAGTGAATAAAAAATGACCATCTGCTGCTTGAGCTTTATGACAACCAACTGACATGTTAAGCATATAAAGGTAGATGAGAGCTTGCACATTTACAGGACAAACTATTTTGTTTGACGCCATTTTAGTAACACATGATAGGGCCATGCTACCAGATTATCAAAGCTTTAATTTCACACCTGCAGAAATAGTGTAGCAAATATATTGACTGGCAAAATGTTGTCCAGGTATATATATATACAGGGTGTAGAGGTGTAACATACTTATGTCAACATATATGTATATTGATGGTATATCAGTGTACATTTATATATAAGTTTTGTATTGTTGCAGTGCAGTCTCTTGCAGGTTTTCGAGGAGGGCGCTTGTCAGCTGGTGCAGCAAGGAAGGTGGACCAAGTCTCGCATTAAATATCTTTCCAAAAATAAATGTAACGCTGCACTCCAGAAACTTATAAATAAACATATTTACTAACACATATTACGGCTGCACCGACACGTTTCGACCATTGCAGTCTCTCTCACTTTAAAGAAAGATCGCAAGGGTTGAAGTGCATCGGTGCAGCCGTAATATGTGTTAAAAAATGTGTTTATTTATAAGCTCCTGCAGTGCATTGTTGTAATTTTTGAAATTTTTGGACACACACCCCACCCTAATAACATACCTATACTTAATGAACGTAATGAAGTGTGTAATTACTATACGAACGCCACATGCGCTTTGATAAAATTCTTCCCCTACTTCCGCCCCCTGCCCGGGTTGAGGTGGTACACTGCACTGTGCTCAGCAGGCTAGATTACTGTAACGCCTTGCTGCTGGACTCTCCAAGCTTTCTTATGGACAGACTTCAGAGAGTCCAGTCTGCGGCGGCTAAACTAGCTCTGGGGTGGCCAACGAGAGCCTCCTCCTCTACGGCCTTGGCCCAGCTACACTGGCTCCCGGTGAGACAGAGGGTACAATTCAAGTCTCTCTGTCTGACCTTTAAGGCCCTGCATGATCTAGGTCCTGTTGGTCTACAAAGGAAATTTAGATGGTATGTTCCAGCCCGCAGCCTACGCTCCTCCTCTGCTAGGTTGGTGACAATACCTCGGTTTAAGAAAATCAAAGCAGGAGGAAGATCGTTTGGCGTAGCCGCGGCGAAACTGTGGAATGCTCTCCCGGCTGAGCTTGGACACATTTCCGATCTCCTCCTGTTTAGGAGGAGATTAAAAACACTTCTCTTCCCTAAACTCTAGTCCGCTATCGCCCTCCTTTCTTATGCTGTCTTGAGTCTGCAAGCGCCAGGATGCCTTTTAGGTGATAGATGCACTTTACAAATGCAATAAATAAATAAATAATAGTAGGGTAGGTTATAAAGCGCACAGAAGCTAGTCTAACTTCCCTTTTAGTTTTTTGATACACTTGCTTGAAAGTACCTAAATACATTTCTGGGACTGGTCCTCATAATGCACCGGTCCTCACAAAGATAGTGTCTGTCTGGTTCTGTCAAGGTTAACCCAAGCTATAAGGATCGAGCTGGTCTTCACCGTGTGGGATATACACACACACACAGTTAAGAATAGTAAATAATATACATGCAGAGCTTTATACTATTTTTGTAGTTGTTATTTTGCCTGCGATATGAGTGACACTACCCCCACGATATTCTGAGATACAACTGTTGTGAGGTGCTTAAGGGATATTAGGATTCTGTAGCTTTGCCGATGCCCAAAAGTGAGCTAGGCCGCTTGATGATCACGTGAGACTCTATGATTCAATCAAATGTTATTACATTTGTTCAACTGTTGTCTGAGTACTTAAAGGGAATAATTAAAGCTGGAGCAACAGGGGCAAACTGTTATTTTTAGCATGTTACTCTCTCAGGAGAATTTCTTTAGACACTGTATGGACATTTTAGGACACAATGTGCCCCATCATGTGTACAGAAACTCTGGTGCCTCAGCTGTTTTGTATTAATCCATTTTCCGGTTTATGCTGTTAAAAAGAGCCGCTGAACTAGCTCAGCAGCTTGTGTGGTTTCTTGATGAAATCTGAATGCACACTGCAAATCAGCAGTGCAAAGCCAACCCCACTGAGCCTTTTATCATCTTGAGGTGAGCTAAAACAACATCTCTGATGCAGAGCGGGACTGCCCAACGGAGGTTGACAAGCTCCTGAGCCATGCCAATTTTCGTGCTAATCACTCAATATGTAAATGATCTGCATTTACATTTACATTTATTGTGTGCTAATTTATCCCGGGTGCATGACCTACATTTGGCACGGCTTCAGCCCTCGTACACCACTGTTGGAAAACGCCAACACATATGTATCTTGTGGCAGCAAGTGCTAAACAAATACAAAAATATTTTTATCAGTAGCAAAGAAGTGCCAAGCTGCTAACATTTTCTTTGCCAAATATTGCTGTATTTTACTCCTCAATTTACAGTTTTGAAATGCAGGTGCAGGAGTTTCTCTTTTCTAAAATTTCAGGTATAGGTACCTTTCTTCAGTGTTTTCTTATATAAAAATGTTCCATGGGACTCTAGCAGAGGTACACATATAAGAGAAGAGAGAAATAGTAGGAGTTTTTTTAGAATATTTGGTTTCTGCTTTTTGTGATCATACATTTGCATGATTTTTGTCTTCGCATCTGTCAACTGACTATTATTTTACTGTTTTTTTATTTTTATTTTCCTGACCTACCAGTTAGTATCCTAAAAATGATTTTGGGATCTCTTGGTGGTGACATAGGACCATTCAGTCGTTGATTGTTAACCAACAACTTAGTTCTCACAGGTGCTGCCTCTTGTTTTGCTCTTATTTATGTTTCACATTTTAAGCCACTCAAGCCTTTTTATGAAAGCTTGCAAAATGGCGTCAGGGCAAATCTCACCATTTTCTCTTTTCAAAGGCTCAGGGAAATATGCGATCTATGTCTAGCAATGGCACAACAGTACAAGCGAAGCTCAGCACTCAGCAGACAGCACTCACTCCATAAGAGACTACTTTCAGGCATATTTAGAGATCACACTTGGCCCAGTACTGATCTCTGTACCTTGATAGGAACCTCCATCATAGTGGTTCCTGTCAGGGAGCAAAAAGCTTGGTGGACGGCCGCCATCAGTTTGAAAGCTATCCACAAAACATCTACAGATATTTTGTTTTTAAAAAACGAGCTCCCAAAGTGGTACTTTGGTAATGAAAAAACAAACCAAAAATGACTCCCACAGCCAGGGATTTTTTTGTTTTTTAGTTACTCACCCCAGTTTTTACCTGGGGAGAGAGACAGGAAAAAAGGGCATTACATCATTAACAAAAAACACTGTTCACGCAGCAGGATTGGTGAAACTATGCTATCATCAGTTGTTTGCCTTACGTTTGGAGTGGTGGCACCATCAATTACGTTCCTTGAGTTTGGCACACTTTGGCCAGGTGTCCTTGGTACAAAGAAGAAAAAATAAACACAACATCAATAATGTGACATCAATTCTGTGATGATCATTGGAGGTGAGCTTGGACATAGGCCATTTTGTGGATATGCAAGAAAATAATTAAGGAACACAATAATATAAAAATTTCTCAAGGACTTATTATGTAATTTTTCTTTAAATTATAACCCAGAAGTGATCCCTAATAGCAGTATGCTGTTTATGCGTGGCGCCTGCCATAACAAAGTGTATACCTGTTTGAAATAATACTGACATGTTTTTTATACTTGCGTCATTCGACTACAGCAAGGTCCATCTTTTGCCTACGTGAGTAACTCGGAGTGTTGAGTGTGTGAATAGAGCACCGAGTGCAGACCTGCATGCTGTTGTTGCACATAAAGAGTACTTAAGAGTGAAATTCAGTACCTAAGGTTATATCATTGTATCACGTTGAAAAGCAACAATAGCACCCAATGTTCACGTGTGTACCACCATTTTTAAAGGACTGTGCTAGAGTTTATCAAGGTTCAACATGTGTAGGGTCATCATCAGATATCACTTTCAACGTGTGCCAAACGTTACAGCTGTGACTTTCTTATGATCTTAAAAGAGGCAATTAACTTAAAATGTGACCTGACCCCTACTTCTGAAAGCAAACAAGTATGGTCATCCCAGCTGTTGAACCTTTTTTAGGATTGTGGTGAAATTGTGCGGCATTTATCACTGTCTGATGTAACAAACAGTGCATGTACTGCATTAGTAGTTTGTGTGATTGTGTATTTCCATCAATTTGTATTCATTGTGCATGAGTGCATGCTTTAAACTTGTTTCTAACATTTTTATCACTTGCAAAAGGATCTGTACATTTACGTTTTGCAAGATTATTAGCGCTGGACCAGATTGTGTCATGAGTAGCCACAGTCTTATAAAACTGGCGATTGAGAACCACCCGCAACATGCAAATCTATTCATGATTATAGAGTAACAGGATCTAATGTTATAGTAAACAGCCACACATGTCTTCAATGATCAACTCGAAAAACATGGCCTAGCTCTCTAAGTGCTAATATTTCAAGGTCAAACTTTACGACCTTTCATGTGGTTGGGAGGCTCTTATCAGAGAGGCTAGTTCCTAATTTGGTATGAGGAGAAATCATTAGATAACCTCTCTTCAACATTTAAAGTTGTTTTTCAATATTGTTAATCATTATTTAGATATGACAAGGTTAGGCCTTGAGGTTGAAGTTGGCTAATATAAATGAAAACCTGGCTTTCTGTGCTGTTGTGTTCCTTGAGATAAGGTTGCGACCAAGACTGGCCATTGTTGCTCATGAATGGCATGTGATTCCTCCACCTAAAGCCATCTGTGGCTTGCCCTGTGTCCTTTTGCAGGCCTGAAACCTTTTTCCAGGAGAGGATATTACTTGATATTGGAAAAACTTTTCCATTCTCTGTCAAACTGACTGAACCCAGGTTGAGGTTAAGAGAGTGGTCTTAAGATTCATTTGCAGATTTGTGGCCCATTGCAAGCAATTTATATAGGAGTAGGATAAGAAGCATGCCTCTTAAAAGTTTGAAGTTCACTCTGGCAATTTAAAGCCTTTCCCATCAGATAATTGTTCTTGTGAGGAGACCTTTAACGCTGCCACTTGGGCTACTGTGCATACTCTAACAAAGCAATGTGTTATTAAAAGAATTCCCATTAGAAGTAAGTTTAATGTACCCAGCGTGTTGGGATGTCTTAAGGTCTACATGCCATGTGAGAAAACCTTTAAGTAAGCAAGAGTGGCCAGTGCAGGTAAGAGCGGTGGGGCGGTTGGGCCAGGTGGGGGAGATTTCGACAGACAACAAGGGGAAATTAATTATTTATTCAATTTTCACTCGTAGTCATCTGTCAAATCCCCCCCCCCCCCCCCCCCCAACTCGGCCTCACCGCTCTTACCTGCACTGGCCGCTTCTGTAAATTGAGGCCATATGTATGACCACATTTTCCCATAGACACAGAATGGGTAAAACCCTTTGATACATCTGGCCCTAAGTAAATACATGAAAATAATTATTCTGATTATCCAAAATGATCCCTGCTAGCCGGATGTTTTACAAACTAGGGTAGGGGCTGTTTCTTCTCATGACCAACTGTTTTGATGTCCAGCAGTGCTGCTTTGTTGTATATTAGAGTACATCTGTTTTAACTGCATGTTTCAGTGTGAAATTGCAAATACATATTAACACTGGTGCATCTGTGCATGTCCATCCATGGTAATGCTGTGTAATTATGTCCTCCATTTCCATCCCAAGTCTAGATATAACTGCATTTAACAACGGTGTTTGAGCTTTGAGCTGTGTTGTCTTACATCGTTCTTAGCTAGAGTTTCTAATGACATCATCATGTGCTCTAAAAGAAAAGCCTCAGTGTGCAAGCTTCATAAACATAACAGCAAGTTTGCTTAATTACATCTGCCTTTGTCATAATGGAAAATATATATTAACAATCAGCCAGGACAATAGTGCTACTGTTCAGCTAAATGTCCTTCTCATTTTTGCTACCGGTACGCGGCTACCGGTACGCGGTGCTCAGGCTTTCATCTTCAAAATTAATCCTTACAACATCATGTGTGACCTCATCTATCATACTGCAGCCCACAGGACGGGAAAAGGGCACAAAGAAACGAGTAAGCAAGGGGAGGTAGTCTGCCTCCCACACCCGGGAACTTCGAATCCAATGCTAACGTGCTGGCTTTAATTTTCAACACATATATTGATCTGATAATTGGGGACAACAACAGTCATAATAAATAAGCAAGTATGAAAGCTACTTAGATGACTTGGAAAAATATGTTAGGTTGAGAGTTTGGCCCATTGTGAGTGCACTGTCCGAGGCTAATGCAGGCAGATCTGCCCTTTATAATTACTCTGACTGTTTTTGAGGTCTTTTAAGCAAAGAATGGTGTAAACTTAATTGATGAGTATTAATCTCAAGTAGTTCATATTCTCAGAACGCAAAGTATTTTTGACTGAGGCCTTTTTTAGGCTCAAATAGGTTTTATTCTTGAAATGCAAAATATGTATGGTTTGAGGCCTCAATCAAAAATATTTTTTGTTATGAGAATATGAACTACTTGAGATTAATACTCATCTATTAAGTTTACACCATTCTTTGCTTAAAAGACCTCAACAACAGTCAGGGTTTTAGTATTACATACAGGACAGGAGGACTAAGTCCTGTGATTTTATTTGAGGTCAAGTGTCTAACCCATTAGAGAGCCTCTGTTGCCCTTCCCTTTTACTTTGTAGGAATCCTTTACAATTGCGTGTGTCTGATCGTCCTATCTGTATCGCTGATGCGTTGCTACTAATTAAATGTACATAATGACTGAGCATTGCTGAATTGTAGGGTGAGCTGGAAAAGCAGCTACTTCAAGCTAACCCCATTCTTGAAGCCTTTGGAAATGCCAAAACAGTGAAGAATGACAACTCCTCGAGATTTGTAAGTACCTTTGTTGATTAATCTATTTTTTGTGGTATTGACTAATGATAGTGTCGGGTTGGTTTGAACCCCCCCCCCCTTACTTGCCATATGTTTAATCTATTTCAAATGGAAATGTGTGCGGCTTTATTTCTATAAAGCTGCCTTAAAATGACAAAAAATAAACTATTGATCACTTGGTCGTTGTTAAAAGCAATTTAGTAGTTTGATGTAAACGTTGTGCCCTAAATATTATTTACAAAATAATTACCCCATTAATAATAGAAAATCCAAACCTAAAGGGAAGATATTCCTGTAAACGATATTTAGTACACAATATTTATATCTGGCAATATCACTGTTGACAGTTATCTAACATCCAGTCCATTGTTTATTCTCATTTCTGGTGGTCCAAGGGGTCCTGATGGATAACACCTCACAAAGCCACACACATCATCCTGGAAGGGATTTTCTTAAACTCAGAAATTATTTTAGCCTGATATTCAAGTAAGGGTGTGTCATTTCAAAGCTGTTTCACCATATTGAGCCATTTGGCTCGACCTGCTGCATTAAATCAGACTCCAGAAAACCTTTTAAAATCTGAAGGTAAACCAAGGTGCAAATTACAGAACCATCTTGGAATATGTGTTATCCCATGAAAAACTGACTTTGCATGGCATGTTCCCATTATGCAGAACAAACATTACAAATTGGGGTTCATGCAGAATCAAAGTGAACATTTCTAAAAGTTGCAAAATCTGATCAGTGGGACATTGACGCAAGGGAATCTAGCTTTCAAGCTGCCTAACTGAATGCAGTGTCCATCTCAACCTGCTGTGCCAAATTGGGCTTCAGAAAAATCTAAAAAATCTGGTGATAAACGTCAGACCAAACAGAAGGATCATCTCCATTACATGCCCAGGATGTATGCTGACTGAACTTAGGTTACTCAAGGTCCTTCCTGGTCACAACATTTTAGAATATGTCCTCCATGGGAGGTCTCACAAGATGTGCCTAACCTAGTGGAATGTAGAGGAGTGTTTTTCTTTTCTATGTCAGAATTTAAAATCCTTCATTAGGACAAACCTTCGGCTTGTATTGGAACACCTTGCGCACTAGCTGCAAAGGTTGCCCAAAGCCTTCGGCAGACTTCTTGAGAACAAGTTCTCTCTTTTTTATGGAACATTATTACAATGATTGTTATTGACACTACTGCTTTCAAAACTTATGAACCACTGAATCACTGTTGTTCTTTATTGTGACATTTTGTTATTACATTGTGTCTTCGTATTAAAATTTGAATGTAAATTTGAGTTGTGTTTTATTTGGCTGTATTGTTTGGTTGGTTTGTCATACCGCTTTGCACATTTTCTCTGAGGCTTTGGTTTCTGCACATAACGGTTAAGATTACTTAAACCAGTTTAACTCTGGGGCACCTTCTGTTTTGGCAGTGTGGAAATTCCATCACAGCTCATACAAGACAGTGATTTTTCTGTCACTTAGCATAACGCTCTAATACCTGACAAACCTAATGATAGTTTCTCTACATTAAGGAAATTCATCTTGTAAAATAAAATGGATCTAATTTGTTTAAATCCACTCTACATTGTGGAATGTCTGAACTATTTTATGTGTCCTAGTGTAATTTGCAGATAATATTGTGTATAGAAATCCTAAACATTTTCTCATCACCAACAGGGTAAATTCATTCGCATCAACTTTGACGTGACTGGCTACATTGTTGGCGCTAACATAGAGACATGTATCCTTTTCAGCAAATGGCTTCAGAACAAAGAAGTGGAGGGAAACATATGGTCCAGTGCTAAGCTCTTACAAGACATATTGCATGTCTTCTTGTGTTGGCAAAGTGATATTCCAGACTCAACGCCACCCAAAAAAATGTCAAACCTTTGATTGTCATTTCCAAATAAAGACACTTGAATATTTTTCTGATCTGACGTCAGGCATGTGTCTGGAATCACTGTGTATAGAAAACACAGCAAATATGAAAACGTCCCTTGTTCTTTCCTATTCCTCCTGTGAAATCACAAATAATGTGATAAAAATGAAACAGCGGAAGAGAATGCTAATCATCATACACCTCAAATGTATGATAAATGACATTTCCAATGTGACCCAAATTCTCAAGCATCACTAAAAGATTTCACAAACAAAGCTTACTGAATGTGCTGTTGTTTTCTGGGAAGTTCTTTGTTATTCAAGAACATCCATTAGAATCATGTCAACATTGTTTAAAAAAATCACTTGGTTTTATTTGAAAGAAAAGTTAAAAATTTCTGGTGGTCTGCGACTCTTGCGCAGCAAAGACTGTCTTCTGCTTGAAATGTTGGACTTTAAAAAAGAGCAGACTAGGACTCAGCCATTTCGTGGTAGCGTGAATAAATTCTGGGATTTCCTTCCACCAGCCCTAGGCAATACTCCGTGTCCTTTACCTACAAAAAGGATCTGAAACACCTCCTGTTCCAAATGTATTTTCAGTCTAGTCCTAAATAACCCTGTTACTCGGCTTTCAGCTGCTATAATGCACAATGCTTCTGCAATGTGACTTCTGAATTCCTGTTTCTACTGTGATCACACTGCTCTATCTGCTTAGACTCTCACTTCTCCCTCATTATCTCTGTATATTTTATTCTCTGTCTCTATTCCTTTACACTGGTGGGCCCTTTTTGTTTATTTTCTTCCTTGGCCTTACATACCCATTTTCAACACCCTCATTTACTCACAGTTTATTTGAAACTCCACTGCTTATTACATCTTTTATTATGTCTCATCCACAGACCACTTTTAAGTGTCTGTTGTGGAAGCCTTATGGGGGATAATACCCCTACTTGCAATACCAATACTTAAAGTGAGCTCTGGGATACCCAATTGCCTACTATTGGTTAGCTGTCATGGCAGTCTCATTTTCCTGCTTATTTTTGAATTGGCTTCCTTCCTCTTGTGTTTGTCCTTCCTTTGGTACACAAAAAGGAGATCCAGAGAAAACCAACCTACGAACAATCCTCTTAAGTAACCCCCAAGTATACACTAATATAGCCTTAAAGCCTGCTGTAGCGAGTATACTTGCCTTTAAAGGCCAGCTCCAAGAGAGTGGGCCTTTAATGGCTAGTATAGCCTGCTAATGCGGGCTTTAAGGCTATTAGAACATTTCACCCCTAGAGGGCAGATTGTTCCAATTAGTAAAACGAAGGCCTTACGGTTGAAATCCCCTTGGGCTCTGTTCGGCCTGTGTTCACAGCAACAGCTGTGAAAGATAAACATTGGAATGTTGGAGCTCAGGGCTTTTACCGGCCCTTCTACTGGCAATTAGAAGCCCGAAGCACTTCATTGTCTTCAATGGAGCGCTCAACATTCCAATGTTCTAATGGTACGTAGGTTTTTCCGAGGACATGAGAACTTGTCTCCTGGTATGTCACATGAATTCAGAGATATATGAAGAGGGCACCGTACCCACATTTATCATGCCATCCTTCATCATCGGTTTCCTCTCCCCAGTTGTGTAGGTGAATATCACCTAGAAGGATTTGACCAACATTGGGAGTTCAGAGATAAATGTAATTGGCTAAATTTAGGGCTCCAGATGTTTTAAAATGTCTAAAGGAATACCCACAAAATTACTCCTTTATTTGGTGGGTATCTTTGGTATGACTAAAATGTACAGTTTTTGATGCCTTTAGAAATTAATGTTTCATGCACCCATTTCCATCTATCAGCAGACTAATTCTTAGGTAAAAAAGAAACTCGTACCATTACTGTACATTTGTCTATTCTTTGGAACCCAGCTTCTTTATCATCCTTTTGAGTGGATGACTTGTAACTTTTTGCTGCTTACATTAAGGGAACACATTTTGTAATGTTCTTGCTCACTCTGTGTGCTTGCATGTGTGTTTTTGCTTTCTCCTTTTGCTGCTTCTCTACTCATATTTTATTGTATAGCCCAGGCCCAGCTGCCTAATAGTTTCACCCTAATCACTCGGCTAGACACGTGTGAGGGCTTCCTATAAATTCCCATGCCCCTCCACCTGTTCCACTTTTACTCCCATTACTACTTCTTCCACTCACCAGTGCTTTATTTGAACCCCATTTATTTTGCTCCTTCTCACCAGCTTAGTCTTTTTTTTAAAGAGTAAGGTTTTCGTTTTTGAGGGCCTGGCAGGTACAACTTGCTGGCAGGCGGCTCCTTTCCCCCCAAATAGTGCTTAAAGCACTTGTTATTTTTTTTAATTAAATTTTCCATCATGTACACTCACTGAATGAAAAGAAAAAATAGAATGGCCGCCCTGTTATAACAAATAAGCCCATGGGCGCGGTGACACATGCATGTGTATGCATGATGGCTCCTGCATCGGCAAAAAGCATAGTATTCTCATTTGGCCGACGCTGAAGAGCTTTGGCAAAAACCATTGGCTAATCAATAGGTCTTCATTGGCAAAGCTGAAAGATTAGACCTGTAGGCATCACCAATGCTTGTTATCCTTATTCTTACTCTTGATCTAATCCCCATAGGCTGCTGTCTTGGTGTTTCCTCTCTTTTATGTTGAATTGTTGTGTTATTGTGTTTTTGACTTTTTTATACTTCCAGGTGGGTTTCTGCTTTACTTCATGTTGCTGTTTTATAAATTATTTGTGAGCACTGTTTTGTAATTTATTTTGTTTTATTGTAAAGCACTAAAAAGTCCTAGGTCCACTAAATAAAACTACAAAATAAACAATATAGATACAATAAAAAATTATCAATGTGTATTACTGCATTTTATGTGTGGGGCATCATCTATAATGAGTATTACAGATTATATTTAACAAAAACACTCTAAAACGGATGTATTTGCCATTTACAGTCCATGTGCAGGTTTGCAATGTTTTTTTTAGATTGTTTAAGTGAACCATAGAAGTCTTTTATAAGTGCAATTATAAGATGTAGTTGGGAGTGGACATCAGAAACTAAAACTAACAGATTTAAAGAAAAGAAAAAACACAAGAAGCTTGTATGAGAATTGCTTCCCAATATGCAACAGCACTTTTAGAAAGCTGTGTAGGTTAAAAACGATTGGCACTGTATTGTTTTTCACTCCCTGTTAAGGTTTGGGTTTAAACATGATGAAATCAAGACCGGACTGGGAATCCAAGACAGCCCTGGCAAATTTTGTTGGACCACCCCACGAGGGGCGGGGGGTGTGAAAGTGTGAAGCACTGCTGCTTTTGTTACTCAGGGCCGATATTGCAGCAACACTTAAAAACCGGTCCCCAGTAACAAAACCGCCCCTCACTGCGGTAAACCGCTACCCCTTATCCAGCCTCCCAGGGAAACGCCCTATACCCGCAATGGCCAGTCCAGCCGTGGATGAGATAAGAGGCAGCCTCTTAAGTATGCTAGATGTGTGTGATCTTTTGACATGGTGTAAGATTGGCCAGTGACAGCCTATGATCAGCATCATGATGGTTGAAGGTGCACAGGTAGCCATAGGTCCTGATTACAGGTTGTCCGGCATTTTCTGACCCCCCTGCATACAATCTTGTTTGCACAGGGATCAGAATTCTGGTTTGGATGGTATTTACCACATCCAGCAATTGCAGAATGTGTTAGACATTTCATCCTTCGTTAAATTTTGGTGGGAGAAACCTGGCTGAATTTAACCGAGGAAAAGTGTATTTACTGTGCCATGTGCATTTTAGTGGTTATTCCCCCAAAACCTGTGATATTTGTTATTATTTATCGCACCGAATAAATAACGAACCCCACTACATTGGTATTTATCAGATGTGTGAAAAAGCACCTTATTTCCGACAAACTCGGAATCAGAGCTTTGATTTGTACTGCAGTGCTGGTCATAAGCACATTAATATTTGTGATCTTTTCTCTAAATAATTTATATTAGTGATTTATGAATATTGAGTTCAGATCCTTAGTAGCTGTGATCAACAGATCTCCTGGAAAAGTCACGTGCAATTCGCCAGGCTAAAGATGAAAGAGCCTTTCATATCTTTTACTACCTGCTTTCCGGTGCTCCAGATAAAATGCGAGGTAAGTTATATTAAAGTGTGGATAAGACTGCGTGCAGTATTTTAGGCAGGGGGTTGTTACATGTATCCGTGTTTGATACACATGCTTACCTTGAATTATCAGCCCCCATTACAGGGCCAACTAGAAGAGGCAGAACAATCACGGCAAGTGTGTGTTGTGAAGTGTAAACATTCCTACTCCAGCACAGTTTGCAATATGCATTTGCAAATGTCACTTGCTGGGAAGAGCAAAATTGGTGATCCAGAAAAAATATTTCTAAAAGTTCCAGTTTGAAATGAAATTTGCTTGGGGAATTTTTAGAATTAACTTCCAGAATTATTCCAGCATATACAAATGGTGTAACAAAATATCTTACTATTGTACAAAATTGTGCCCTGTTGCCCTTACAATATCATAGTGCTAAACAATACTCTGGTTAGTCCTTGGCTTTCTGTCTGCCACCCGTGTATGCAGCAGGATGAAACTATGCTACTGATGGCCTATGAATCAATTATTAATTGGACACTTCCTAAAAATTCTCAAACTACCCCGAAACAATGAATAATAATACCAAATCACACATTTGAGAATTGCGAAACTAAAATCTACTTTAGTTTTTCGAATCTTGAAACTTTGAATTTCAGTTATTTAAAACAAAAGCAGACCTTTGAGGGCACAATACAATACTCCAGAGGCACAACTGCTTTTTAGGTGTGCACTAATGCCAGCCTTAGGCGTATCACTAGCCTCATTTAATGAAGGAACTTCAGAAATACAAAAATCCATCCATATTTACATGCAAAGAGGGATTTTGGGTCAGCCCTTTTCTTCCATTGGTCTATTCAACTGATATTCACATTTTCCTTTCACCTACGAAAGTGCAGAGGATGAGGTTCTGGGTCAGTACACTTCAGACTCAGGTATTCTTGTGCTGTGAGCAGGGGCGGCTCTAGGCTCATGGTGGCCCTGGGCAGGGAGCGTAGGTAGGGGGCCCCCGGAGGAACAGGTAGGGGGCCCAGGAGGAACGCAGGCGCGGAGGCCAGTGAAGAGGGGGGGGGGGGGTCAGGGTGTTTGGAAGTGGAACAAAGCCAGAGGCCGTCAAATCCCTGCCATGGGCCACCACGCAAATATGTATCCATCCTTAGAGAATTATTATATTAAGGATATAATTTGGCATGGTGGCCCCTGGGGTTTGGTGGCCCTGTGCAGGTGCACAGCTTGCACATGCCTAAGGCCGCCCCTGCTGTGAGGGACTGTTTTCTGCCTTCTCACATGTGCATATCCACCTAAAAAAAGCGCATTAAGTGCTAGGGCTAGTGGGCCAATACTCTACTTTAACAATGTATTTTATTTTGACCCGTTATCCATTTTTATTTTATTTTGCCATCCATTTGTGTTTAGATTACGTCTTCTTGGTACAGTAATTCAAAGCTTACAGTACCTTTCTTCATACTATTAAGAATCATATTTTTCTGAAGCTAAAAGGGGTTTCCAAAACTATTCTAGGTATACCTGCCTATCAGGAATCCAATTGCAATGATATGTATTTTTTGTATAACATTTTTATTGCAAGTCTATTGCTACTCCGTTTAGGTGGTGGCATGTTTTATTTTTTTGTTTTGTGGCGTATGTTTGCAATAAAAAAAATGTATGTCATGACCTCACCAATTTACCAAGGCCAGACTCATTGGCTTTGCCAGTGTTCATTTGAAATTGAGCTTAAGTTTATATTTCATCAAAGCAAGTAGATAAAGAAAAAAACACCACTGTTGTTTACAATCGGGACAAAGTTCTTGGGCACTGTAACACCAATGTGGCTGGGCTAATGCATGTAACTATTTCCAATTTGTACTTTTGGTGTAATGAATATTAATGAGCATGTATTTAGAAAAATATTCATTTGCTCTTTTTAACTTTAAGTGCTTCATATCTTCTTGCAGTTTCAAAACACTGTAGAGTTCAGCGAGGTGTTTGCGAAGATGAGGTCAAAGGAAGTTAGAATGCAGCAAAATACAAGGCGAGAATCTCTTTCTGACAATCCTTGGTCACTGCCTCTTGGTTCTACTGTGTTCAGATGGTATACTCCTGAGGCACTTTAAGTTAGCTCCTGCCATCAGGCATGAATTTAGGGCATTCGAAAACCTGAGGCAACTGACTCCGAAAGAACTACCTCATTGTTTTAGCTGACTCAAAATTTGTTAGTTGAGCAGATGTTAGATTGTGATTTCAAGTCACTGACTTGTGCTTAAAGGGCTACCAATTACTGCAAGTACTCTAACCATAGGCCTTGGGTATCATACGTGTAGAGGATTGGAAAACATTGTGTTTTGACGTAAATTAGTCGATTGCAAAGGGTTAGGGCATTTCAACTTGAAAACTCCAATAATTTTACAATAAAATATATGCCCCAGACCCCTGTAGCGTGAAAGATGAGACCTATTACATGAAATATAAAAAACTGTTTAAATAGTTAGACAATTTTCCGATCTTATGCACTCATTCAGAGAACACACAGTGCGTTAGACTAAACTTCACTGAAGGAACCCTAACCAAACAATGTTATGATGGAAAGCTGTACGAGCTTGGCTGCATAATGGATGGATCATCAGTACATGGTACATTTGATCAGAATAATACAAAGAAGCAACTGTGGATTTGTGAGCTGCTTTGTGGCTGAACAAAAATTAACTGTTTTTTGCACCTTTTCTTTTCCTCCAGAGGAGCTGTTGCTTGAAGGCTATGGGAATTACACATTCTTATCCGCAGGACATGTCCCTATATCTGGCCAAGATGATGGTGATATGTTCCAAGAGACTTTGGAAGCTATGGAGATTATGGGGTTCACTGGAGACGAGCAGCTGGGTAAGAACTACTGCACCTATCCTCCTCGCACTTTGCACTCTGAATAGAAAGTGTCATGTAGGCAGCGTTGTGTATGTTGTTGTAATCTTTTGCCACTTTGCCATCTCATTTGTTTCAAATTGTTTGGGAAAACCATTAGGAGGATAGGAAGAGTCGTCTTTACCAGCAGGGACCACCTGGAAAGGAGAAAGAATACGAGAAGCATTGGACTTTGAGCACTATCAAGGTTATTTTTCAACTGTCAGACATGAGTGGTTGGTAGTCACCTAGTGGTTGCTTCTCTGCCCTTGATTTATAGAGGGCAGCACATTGCCCTCACCCCGTTATTCTTCTTCTCAAGGTACAAATCACTGGATTCCTTTTCTTATGAATTGCTAGTTTGCAATTCGCTAGACTTAAACTCAGCTCAAAACCGACCCACAATTGTTTGTTCGAATAGCATTTAATTACCTTAGAATTTATAGCCTGATTAATCACACCAAGATTTATTGTGGTTTTGCTAGTGTGGAGTTGAACACACATATCTGCATGTAGTTTCTTTTTTCCAGTCATTGTTATGGAGACATTAATCAGGGAACAAGAGAAATTTGTCAATAGTGTTTTTATGTGACAATGTAAATTGTTTAGAACATTGTTTTGAATGGTCATCCACATAAAATACATTTTAAGTAGCATGATGACTATTGAAACAAAATTTTTATGTGAAAAATTTAATATCATTGATTGACTTAAAACTCAAGATGCAAAATGAACTGGAAATGCAGATGTCCTCCACTCGCTGGGAGAAGAAATGCGAAGACAAGCAAGAATAAGCTATTGGCTCTCATGTCTAAAACCTGCTAAAAAGTGCAGCAGCAGTAGCTCACTTGTGAGAATAAACCTGACTTGGGTGACATCTCTTTGCTTTCTTACAGCCATGATGAAGGTTGTCTCATCAGTCTTACAAATGGGTAACATTGTCTTCAAGAAAGAAAGAAATACAGATCAGGCATCCATGCCTGATGACACTGGTACGTCTTAAGAAACCATTTGTATTCATTTTAGAGAAATATAGATTTTGTTATTTCTTCCTTTCTATGCACTTATTGTACAGGAAAAACAAAAGAATGAAAAGGTATGGAAAAGTACATCTTGTGGTTGCTTTTTACATATTGTGCTAGAAATCTTTTTTTTTTATGTTGTTGGGCTCTTAGGAAGTGAACTGTGTGGCAAACTGCGGTAGATATGGAGTTACGTAAGGAAGCTAGTAATTAGAATTATTCATAGTCATATTGATGGTTGATAGGTCAGTCACTTGTCAAGACTAGTGTGAAGTTTGGTGTCTGCTAGTTTGTACTGAAATTCTTGGGTGACTGTATAAAGGCCCGAATAAGTGTTCGGCGGTGAGACGGCCAGACTGCTGCAGCGGTGGAACTGAGTACTACGCCGGGCAGCTGGCCTCGCCGCCCGCCATATTAGAAGTTTCCTGCTGGGCTGGCTGTTTCACGGCGACAGTAACATGACAGCTGTACAGTTTGTCGCAGTGTTGGTTCACTGAATGGACATGCCCACTCTAGAACATGAATACAGTCAGGTGGACGTAATTGTAAAAAAAATATTTTGCAGTGTGATCTAATGCGAATCCGACACCGGAAGGCATTCCAGCACTTCACATGTTCAACAGTGACAGTACACATGGGAACAACCACCCTTGTCACAATATTTGGCCTCATTTACTGCCTTACTGCCAACTCGTGCATGGTGGTGTCCCCACCAGGAACAGGTTGGCGGAAAGGCAGGTCACAATTAACCCCACTGGACACCTGGCGGGAACCCTTCCATGGGCCGCCTCTGCCTCTCCAGCAGCGGAGGCTCACTGCACAGATCGTAATCGGCCTGTCGGACTGCCGAAACGTGATAGCGGGACACATCCCGCCATCATCGTAATCAGGCCCTAAATCTTTGGGTAGGTGAATCCACAGCTTTGCAGCACTTGTCCTCATGTGAAGGTTACTGGCTCAATAAGCAACGTCAATCATTAGGGTGTGGCATGGTGGTCTCAGGACCAAGAAATGAATAGAGCAATGTGCCTGAAGTGGTGGATTTTCAAACTTTTGCTGAATCTCAGCCATTCTGATTGTCAGTTGGTATGGACAAGTGTTCCCAATGTGCAGTCATCTACATGTAGTCATTTTTCACTTAATCTGGTTGCACTAGGTTTCTGATTGATTGATATTGTAATATTGTTATTATTGATATAGGTGTCAGTACATGAAAGAGGTGCCACCAATTGTGATTTGTTTTCCAGCTGCCCAGAAAGTCTGCCATCTGGCAGGTATTAATGTGACAGACTTCACCAGATGTATCCTGACACCACGTATTAAAGTTGGGCGGGATGTTGTCCAGAAAGCCCAGACCAAAGAGCAGGTGAGGACATTTAATCTGGAGTGCTGGGTCTACAGAGGTCTAGGCACCACTTTTATTTTTTCTGTAACTCTAGTACTTCAGCAAGGCACTTATTTCCACTACTGAAAATTCAGTAAATGGATCTGTTCAGCAAGTATACATTTTCATTGCAATACATGGTAAACAAAAAGAAAATGTGGTGGGCGTTGATTTTTACATGGCATATGAAAGTTAGAGGGTAAGCCAGAGCTATGTCCATCAACAGAGAGTACAGCAAAAAGGAAGAGTGCAAATTTGCTCCTCCTTGTTTGGTGAAGGTAGTGACAAAATTGCAATGAGGGCTTATTTGAGGCCCTGTTATGGGAATAAGTGCACCGTAACTCTATTCACAAGAGTATATTGGCCACTATAAAGGGGTAATCCGATGAATTATATCACAATACATCGTTAAAAAAGCAAAGTTCTAGAATCTATATTGCTGGTTATTTATATCAAAAGAGTTGGAAAAAGAGAACTGTTTTTCTCTTCATTGACTGGCACTTTTAAAGTTGCTTCATTTGAAAGGTTATTAGTTTGTCCCAGGAATCAAGATGGCTGCCCACTTAGGAATGAGCTGACATTGTGTTTCAGACCTTTCTTTTTGGGTCCCTTTTATGGTCTTCTCTGAGAGTTCTTGAGGTTCAAAAGCATTTCTCTCAAAAACATTTGAGTGTTACAAGATGCTAGATAGAATGGAATGACCACAGGTAGCCAAGAGAGTGATGGTAAATTCGAAAATACATCTATATGCTATTGAGAAAGAGATTTAAAATCTTTTTCAGACATGTTCCAGTTGTGGGTGAATATGGTACATTTTCGAAATGTTGACAATGTCAAGTCACAAAAGAAAGAACATAGGCCCCTATTGCGATGGCAGTCGGCCGGACCGCTGGCCACCATCACTTCTGGCAGGAGTCCACCCAACAATGATTCAGCAGTCTCATCTGTCAAATTAGGATGGGACCGCAGCGATGTCAGGCGTAAAGTGCCTTTTTCTACTGTGGCTTGTGCTGAAAAAGGGCCGCAGCACACGCCGCAGTAGAAAACAGCACATTGTAAACATCCAACCACCGTGTACCAGGCACCATGGGATGCCTGGCACATGGAGTTTGGAAGTTTGGGGGGCCCCTACATGTGCCCCCCAGGCTACTTAGCAGTGGCCCACGGGGAATGGGGGCCTTGTTTGGGGCCCCCAAGGTTCGTTTATGTCGGTCTTTTCATGGCGATGGGACTGCCATGAAAAGGAAGTCGGAAAGGGACATCCTAATCCCTACGGTGGTTCCTGCTCAGGCACCACCTCAGATTGTAGGGATAGGAGTTCACCTGCTGCACCAACAGGATCTTGGAACCTGTCAGGGGCGGCGGTCTCCCCCTCGACATTATCGATCTTTATTATAATAATACAAAATTAAGGTCTTCATTATGATGTTGATTATGGCGCCACCGACTGGCTGTCAGTCCACCCAACATACAAGGCATCAGTCCGATGGCCGCATTACGATGCAGGCGGTCGGCCTGCATCGTAATGCGGCAGTCAGACTGATGCCTTGTATGCTTGGCGGACTGACAGCCTGTCGGTGGCGTCATAATCAACATCATAATGAGGGCCTTAATTTTTTATTATTATTAGTTCATGCTATACAAAATTTAAGCTTAGCATACTTTCAGAGAATTTAAATATTTATTCCATTCTTGCTAAATAAACAGAGCATTAATCATAGAAATGGATTATACATAAAACAATCATAACAATCCAGGAATCGTTGCCATATGATATTTGATATTTGATATATTTGATATTTGATATTTGAGGGTTATTTGTAGAGCGCAACGTTCGCTCCGGAGGGAGCATCTTGGCGCTAGAAAACCTAAATGAACCAGTCCAGGGGGTTAGATGGAAGCTTTGGAGTAATCGTCCGGAAGATTAAAAATCCATGTTTTTAGAAGCTTTCTAAAAGGTTTTTCCTGGGTTTGTTGTCTGAGAGTTTTAGGCAGTTTGTTCCAGGCTTTAGATGCAAGGAAGCTGAGGGTCTTCTCACCCTTCGTTTTCAGATTGTATTTAGGGAGAAGGATGAGGTTGTCATCGGTTGAACGAAGGTGACGGCTGGGCGCGTAGTGGGGAAAACGCCTGGTGAGGTATTTGGGGCCTGTCTTGTTATAGGCGCGGAAGGCTATAATCAGGATTTTAAAGAGAATCCTTTTGTGAAGGGGGAGCCAGTGAAGTGAATGGAGCGCTGCAGAGATGGAGGATCTGCGGGGTAAGCCCAGGACGAGACGGGCAGCTGTGTGAAGTACACTCTGCAATTTAAGGAGGGTGCTCTTTTTGACTCCTGCAAGCATGCCGTTGCAGTAATCCAGTCGCGAGATTATGAGTGCGACTGTCACCGTCTTTCTGGCATTGATGGGGAGAAAGTCGAAGAACTTTCTGAGGGATCTGATCGTTCCGAAGCATTTGCCTGCGATGGTTCTGGCATGCTGGTCAAAGGAGAGTTCAGAGTCGAAGATTACGCCGAGGTTCCTGGCTGACGACACCGTCTGGGGGGGGGGCAACAGAATTATCTGGCCACAATAGTGCTGGACAGAAAGAGATATTTGTGCCAATCGGGAGGATCTCTGTTTTGCTTGAGTTGCATTTCAGGTGGTTATTGTCCATCCATCGGAATACTTCGGTCAGGCAGTGTTTAAGGTTGAGTTCAGCTTTGGTAGATAGTTTGTCAAGTGGCACAATGAGTTGTGTATCATCGGCATACGAAGTGACAGGTATGCCGAATGATTCTATCAGATTGAGGAGGGGAATGAGGTATACATTAAAAAGGAGGGGGCTAAGGATGGAACCTTGCGGGACACCTGAGGGGACAAGTTTGTTTTTGGAGTGGAATGGGCCCAGCGTGACGGTTTGGGAACGGTCCGAGAGAAAAGACGTAATCCAGGATAGGGCGGTGTCGGAGATGCCAATGTCCCTGAGTCTACTAATGAGAATGGTGTGGGAGACGGTGTCAAACGCCGCCGTTAGGTCGAGAAGGATTAGGATGCAATTCTTTCTCTGATCTTGTAGAGTTTTTATGGTGTCGGACAGTTGAAGTGGAAGTGGAAGAAGGTTACTGTAAGAATTAAATCCAAAAGGTTTTGAGAGGTTTATTGTAGATCAGCACAGCATAGCTCCTGACGGGATAGCAGCAGGATGCAACTGCCTTCCAAGTACAGAATGCTACATTAGCAAAGCTCTATTTAGAATAAAGAACCAATACATAAACATAACAAGTCGCATGCCTTAAAGTAATACACCCATATACAAGTAAATAATGTATTCATACTAAATAAGAAATGTAACACACCTCCCCCATTAAATAAAACAAAATAAGTAAGAAACAAACACAATATACTATACAAAATCTTGTAAAGAAATGGGCCTGTTTCTGACCTGAACATTACTTTTGATTCTTGATGCCACAGAATCACATTTTGGTTCATGACCAAACTTGTTATCATGTGTAGAGTTTTCCTGGTACAGGTTGACATTTTGTACAGGACACTTAGCCACTTTCCTTGAATTCCAAACTTTACCATCTTGGGTAACGACAGTATTCCTGAAAACTTTTTTTATTTGAATGGGTCTACCATATTTACTCATGCCTTTACTAACCAGAAAAGGTTTGAGAATCCTGACCCAATCACCAACCTCCAAATTATGTTCTTTTGTCTTCCATCTGTTATTGTATCATGAAGTGACTTTGTCCTGCTTACAAACCACTTTATCAGCAACTTCCTGAATATCAACTTTGTTCTCTACTACATTTTTACACTTTTCCTTAAACCACCAAGGGCAAATAACTGAAGCTGGATCTCTTCCCTTAAGTAATTTAAAAGGACTAATCTCCGTGGTAGTGTGTGTAGTGATGCGATAAGTCCATAATTTTTCTCTAATAACATTCAGCCAATCACCTTTCTCCTTAACTGCATCAGCTATAAAACCTTTCAACACCCGGTTAAAGCGCTCACCTGGCCGTTCTCATGGGGTTCATAAAGTGATGTGCGAATATGTTTAATCTGACAATCCTTCAAGAAATTCTCCATCTCTGCAGAAACTAATTGCACTCCATTATCTGAAATCAAGGTAACAGGACAACCCTCCCGTGCAAAAACGTCTCTAAAAAAACTAATAACAGCACTCGTAGTAGCTTTAGCGACAAATTTGACCTCAGGCTATTTCGAGTGATAGTCGATGATGACCAGTGCAAACCGTGAGGTTTCCGGTAAAATAGAAAAAGGACCAAAGATATCAAAAGCAATCTTGTTCCATTGAACTTAAGGCCATTTAACAGGTTTAAGTGGAGGAATATGAACTCTTAACATTTTGTCCTTATCACAACATTCATTACATTCCCTGACAGTGCGATCTATGAATCTGTCCATGCCTCGCCACCAAAAATACAACCTTATCAAGCGTTTCATCGCAGAAATCCCTGGATATGTTTTGTGTGCCAATTTTAAAATCAAATCTCGCACACCATATGGTGGAATGCATTTTCCAGATTTAAATAAGAAATGACCTTCATATAACAATTCATCAGCAACATGAAAGAATGGTAATAAATCTGATCTAACACTATTTTTGTTAGTGGAGGAGTGTGGCTCACTGATTAGAGCGGCAGACCCTGAAGCAGAGGTCTGGCCCGGGACCAGGGTTCAATTCCCGACGCGGCAGGGTACTGAGCCCAAAATGTCCACAGACTCGATAATTCTCGCCTCGGTGCCTATTCTAATCATGGGGTCCTACGCTGCAACTCTGGGCAATAGTTGCTTAATCTCCACTACGGCGGCGCACCCGCGGCGGGATGCCTGGCTTTCACCCTGGGGATACCCAGTAGGGGTTATCTCACAGGGAAAAACCAGGACGGGTTCCCAAAGCAAGCGCCTTGATGCCTTCGGGTGATACGTGCGCTATATAAATCGCAATACATTTACATTTACATTAGGCCAGCCTTCCAACACATATTTCTTGAGATGGACATACAGTACAACTGCATCTTAAGACTCTTTCCACTTCCTTTCCGTAATATCCTGATATTGTGACGGAATTACATCCGTAATTCCCAACACAAAATCTATATCTTTAACTACATTCACCTTGTCTGAACAATCTTTACAAGGAAGGCGTGGGAGAAAATCTGCAGTAACATTTTTCTTCCCAGGAATATACTCTACAGTAAAATTATACTCTTGCAATTTAGATGCCAGACGTGCAATTCTTGCCGTAGAATTCCATCCTCCACCAACTGATAATATGTGTATTAGAGGTTTATGGTCTGTCCTAAGCACAAAATTGCTGCCCCAAACATAAATTCTAAAATTTTCCACCGCCCACACGCATGCGAGCAACTCTCTCTCAATAACCGCATATCTGCGTTCAGTTTCATTAAGTGTTCTAGATGAAAAAGCGACATTCCACTCAGTATTACCATCTCGTTGGGACAGAACACAACCAAGACCATACAAGCTAGCGTCAGTAGTTATTATGCACTTGTAGCCCATCCTAAACGGTCTTAAGGTAGGAGCACTTACAATATCATTTTTGATATCCACAAAAGCCTTATCTTGCTCATCCTTCCACTCAAACATAGACTTTTGCCTCAAAAATTTTCTTAACGGTTCCATTTTGGTTGCGAAATTTTCTAAAAATTTACTGTAATACTCGCACATACCTGAAAAAGAAAGTAGTTGTTCCTTATTGACTGAAGCTGGTGCCTTAAGAATAGCTTCTACATTAGATTTCTTTGGAACTAAACCCTCACCTGATAACGTATGTCCTAAATATTCAACTGATTTACAAAACAACTTACACTTATGTGCCTTTAAAGTGAGCCCACTATCCTCCAGTCTTTTGCAAACTTGATCTAAGTGTGAAACATGCTCCAGTTAATTTTTAGAAAACTCTAAAATGTCATCCTGGAAGCATTTGACAAAAGAATCCAAGTCTCTAAAAATTTGAAACATCACTCTCTGAAAAACAGAGGCCGCTGAGGCCAGCCCAAATGGCATTCTTTTATACTGGAATAGCCCCATAGGTGTAATAAATGCGGTGTATTTCTTTGATTCCTCAGCCAGCTCGATTTGATGGTACGCTGATCTGAGATCAAGGGTAGTAAGATCTGCGCACCATCAAACAATGAAACACGCTCATTAATGTTAGGAAGAGGGTGGCAGTCAATTATGATATTAGCATTTAACGCTCTTAAATCAATGCACACGCGTAATTTTTTATCAGGTTTCCGCACGAGCGCAATGGGAGAAACCCATTCTGAGGACTCAATGGGTTCTATTATGTCCTCCTTAAGAAGATCATTCAACATCTCCTTCAACTCATCTCTAACATTAAGAGGAACACCTCTCAATTTTTGTTTAACAGGAAGTGCATCATTTTTCAAAACAATTTTGTGCGCAACATTTTTTAACCCTGCCCAAATCATCACAGAAGACTTTGTTATATTTAAGACTCCAAAAACTAATGTCTTCCCTTACACCTTCTTTTTCAACTAAATCATGGCTTGTAGTACTTACCATGTCTTTTTCACTACATAAGGAGACTGGATCTTTGGAACGTGGGTTGAGAATAATACCTAACTCGTATTGATCATACCAACCTAAAACATTGACACCCTTGACAGCAATGTACAGTTTAATCCTACCAGTTCTGTTTTTAAAAGTAATAGGCACTTTTAAGAAACCCTCAATATCAATCATTGATCCATTAAAGCTTTCGGCAATGATGTCATATGGTAGAAGACTTGTAATATCACATACATCCACCAATCTCTCACTAAAATATTCTTTAGTAATAATCGTCCATGGCGATCCCGAATCAACCATGAGTTCTATTTCCTTACTATAAATGTAGAAGGAACATTTAGGGGACCTCATACTGCCTATAACAACACAACCCCTTTGTACAATATAAACAACAAAACCCTTGTTGGGCTCCTAAGTTTGACTAACTTCTGTACCCTCATTAATACAAGATACCTTTGTGGAGTCTAAATTGTTGGAAGAAACCTGTGTCTGGTTATGGCGTCTATCCCTGCAAACATTGCTAAAATGTCCTATCCTTCCACAAATCTTACACTCTTTGTTAATTGCTGGACATCCCTGAAAAGAAGCAATGTGTGATTTACTACCATACCTAAAACAAGCAAAGGAATTGTTATAGTTATCTTGTCTTTTATAAAGAAAATTATTGAAATTTCCTTTGTTCTTTCCATGCGTAAAACTGGGACCCCTGTTGTCAATTTTTGATTTCACAATACAAACTTCTTCAGATGTAGATTTGCTAGTATTAGAGTTTTGCTTGACAACATCCATCCATTCGTCGCCAACATTTGTAAGAATTAAATCCAAAAGGTTTTGAGAGGTTTATTGTAGATCAGCACAGCATAGCTTCTGACAGGATAGCAGCAGGATACAACTGCCTTCCAAGTACAGAATGCTACATTAGCAAAGCTCTATTTAGAATAAAGAACCAATACAGAAACATAACAAGTCTCATGCCTTAAAGTAATACACCCATATACATATAAATAATGTATTCATACTAAATAAGAAATGTAACAGTTACCCTACCCAAGGTTGTAAAGTTAATCTTTTTTATGTTGCTAACGTGGATAGTTCACTAAACCAGTCACCTGCTTTTGGGTAACTTTACCCATTCCATTTACAGGGAATCTGTTTTATAGAGGTCAGTATAGCTTTTTGTGTCCATAGTTTTATTAACGGAATTGAATAATGGTCTAAATACCTTGGGGCCAGATGTAGGTAAATCTATTTTACCGACTCATAAATACCGAATTTTACCGATTCGGTATTTATGAATCGGTAAAATAGAAGTACTGAGATGTAGGTAAATCCAGATGTGCATTTACCGAATCTGTAAAATTCGGTATTTACCGATTCGGTAAATACCGACCGGTAATGCCCATTCATTCCTATGGGCTTTGAAGCCCATAGGAATGAATGGGCATTACCGATTCGGTATTTACCGAATCGGTAAATACCGATTTTCACAAGGGTGCAGGGGGTGTCACTTTGACACCCTCTAGCACCCCCTAAACAGGTTCGGGTGCCATGTGGCAGGCATACATGCCCTAAGGGCAGGTCTGCCTGTCATATGGCACAGGTGTGCATGCACACATGTGCATGCACACCGGAATCGGTATTTTACCATCAAATTGAATTTGATGGTAAAATACCGATTCGGTAAGGCTTGTGGGACTCAGAAGAGTCCCACCTACATATCAAATTTACCGAATCGGTAAAAATACCGATTCGGTATTTTACAGAATCGGTAAATTTACCGATCGGTAAATTTGCCGATTCTGTAAAATGACTGGCCCTACATACCATTTCTCTAATACCGGTCGGTAACAGCCGAAAATACCGATTTTCGGCCGTTACCGACCGACCTACATCTGGCACCTGATGTTCTAAACCACCGCCCTCTGGGAACAGGCACATGATTTAGTAAAAACTGCTCTTATTAAAATGCTGGCTGTATCACTGACTGATTGTGTGCTTGTGCTTTCTCTATCCCCAGGCGGACTTTGCAATAGAGGCTCTGGCCAAAGCAACATTTGAGCGTCTCTTCCTCTGGATTCTAAGCCGTGTGAACAAAGCTCTGGACAAGACGAAGAGGCAAGGGGCCTCCTTCTTGGGAATTCTCGATATTGCTGGATTCGAGATCTTTGAGGTACAGATAGCAACATCAATGTTCTGTCTTATTAAAGTGTATTTTACTTTTGACAGTCATGATTAACTAACTCACCTTTTTATCATATTCCTCTTATCATACATTCTAACTGGACTCTCCTTTTCCTTTGCTCTTCTGGGTTTGAGGTTTTGTGGTGCATGTGGTAGCATTTTCACATATTCCTATCATGTATTCATGCCATCACCACGTCTCCTAAATGGTTTTTACACAGAGGGCATCAATTTAAAGTTCTAGTCATAAAATATTGTCTTTGTGAAAGTTCCAAAGTGACAACACCTGTCAATGTAGGATCAACTCCGATACAAGGAGTGATATTTTGCTTTTTGGGAGCTACGTGTTCACTTGCAACAAAACATTTGTGGGCTATTTGTTTGAACAGTGCAGCTGCTTATAATGACCTTGATGTAGCAAGGACTCACTGTGGATTCCTTTTTAAAGGAAGAGCACATTTGTCCTCTATGGGCTTTCATTGCTATAGTGTTGCAATTCCTGGACCAGATATGCAGAACCAGGGAAACATCCTTTACAATGCAACTTTTACCACGCAGTGCCTTTACGACGCAACTTTTACAACGCAAACCATTACAATGCATTGCGCTGGGGGGCACTCTAGGATAGGGAATAGGTTTAATTTACTATCCAACACCTTTCCTACTATCCACGGGGACTGGAGTTGGAATAGTAAATTAAACAATTCACTATCCAGCACCCCAAAGCACTATGCGTTGCAAAGGCATGCGTTGTAAAAACCACGTTGTAAAGGCATGCGTGGTAAAAGCATGCGTTGTAATGTCATACATCCGCAGAACCAGTACCCTATCCATGAAATCTATGTAGCCCTCCAATAGCCTACCTCATTCCATAACTAATAACATTATTGTGTGCAAGTCTTGCACACTTGTTTGTGTGGAGCAAAGGCCTTAGTACAGTGGTTCCCAAACTTTTTTTACCCGTGGCTCCCTTGACCGGGTTGGCGGTTGGCCGTGGCTCCCCACCATTTGTTTTGCCGGTGGGTCAGGCAGCGCACTGTCCTAGGCACGGATTTTTGGCTTGATTGTGTTTTAGACCACGCCCCTTGAGACCCCCCCCCGGTTTTCTCATCCTACTTGGGACCCTGCATTTGCATGGATGTAGGAGTGCTTCTCCCAACACATTTTACCTAGAATTCCTGATGAGTTTTGCAGTACAAAGTGTGGGAAACGTGCAGTATTACCTTGTTAACTCTTTGTTCTTACTATGAAACTCATAAAGGGGAGAGAATGCCACACCCTGACGTCTCAGTTTACCAGGTGTGAAACACAGGGGGGGGCGGGATAATTGAGTGTCGTGCCACTGTGATATCTTATCAAAGGTGCTCAGGTGCGCATTGTTTCCTTGAACCATAAATTCTGTAATCTTATGTAATGCAGAAAAGTACAGAAAGATCTATGGGCACTTCACTTAAGAATGTGATGGAAGTTACATGTAAAAGGTTACAAGGGAGTGCCAAGAATTTGAGGATTATTCCTCAGGTTCTGCGCTCTTGTCTCACATTTATTGATAGATTTTAACCTAATACTTCCCTATTTAACAATAATGATGTAGCTAACACGACTGATGGCACGAGTTGGCTGGCGCCAGGTGCTGAATCTGTCACGTGTCTATTTCCCTACAGCATATTATTATTAAAGTGTAAAACAGGTTTCGCCATATGAAGGGCCCCACTTCAGTGTGTTGACCTGGGCCCCGCTACAACTACTGACATGTCTGGGCACAGCCAGAAAAGGTTTAAGCCATAGTCCATTGTTTCCTAAATAGCGGGGGCTCCTAGAGAACCCTTCAAACTCCTCAGACACTACATACCACGAAAGGTGTCTGTCTTTATGCTCGATCCAAGAGTCACAATTTATTATTTTCTGGACCAGGCATGCCAATCTGAAGTGACACCTGCCTTCCAAGTGTAGCCGCTGCAGTGTGATGCGGACTGGAGACAAGCAGTCACAAAGCTTAAATGCAGCACATTATGTAGCGTTGTGACCATGATGAGTGTAAAGTACACCAGCCAGAACAGAACTGTCATAATCCAGCCTAGGATTGAGGATTAAAGCACAGAGCTCAGGTCTCCTGGGTAGCCCGCGGTAATCTTTGGTGGTGTTGGGTACTCTAGTGTATAGCATGGGAAAGCAGGACATGTTGCATGGGCTGGGATTTGCTGGGACTGGAGCAGGTGAAGGACGGGATGTGTTTGGAGCTGGAAGGGGGGTGGGGGGTACAGCTGCCCAGTCCGGTCGGGCACTCTTGAAGAGTGTGTGTGGTGGGGGTGAGCTTGTTGCAGCCTGTGATTGCAGGAATGGGGGTGGGAGGTGGAGAGAGGGGGCTCTGCTCCAGTGTCTTGAAGCACGTGCGATGCGTGTTGAAGGTGGCATTTCTTTCAAGCCCCCCACATCCTGCGCGGCGCCTTGGCACCCCTGGCTTCTCATCACAGCGCACCGGGGTGCCGCGGCCCACACTTTGGGAACCACTGCCTTAGTATGTTTTCCTTGCTTGTGTAACACGACAACACATATGCAAGGTAGTAAACCCCAAGATGTTAGACCTATTTAGATCATAAGATGCTGGTGTCTATGACTTCTTCTGGTCTAAATTGATTTGAGGGTGCATCCATGCTTTGATTGATCCAATTACAACTACACTATGAAGCTGCACCTTACAACCAGATTTGGAGAACCACCACTTTAGCATATAACATATTTCAATTTGCAGTAGGACTCATCTTTAGGTCCACACTATTTGTTGTGAAACTGATCAGGCTTACAGGAAATTATACCAAGGTTAAATCCTCCTTGGGTAGTTATATATAGAAAAGGTTTGAATTGGGCTTGATGATTTACCTAGGTATGTCCTTAGTTGCAAAGGTATTTTACCCAACTTTATGGAGATTTCTAAACTTCTCAAACTCCATAACTTTTTTAATTTTGCAAGAAATAAACAGCGGGAAAACATTTGAGCCAAAAGTAGGTTTGCAGGATGAAATGAAAAGCTCAGCAAATAACCTAAGTTCAACAGGAGGGTTCTGTCTAAATAGTATCTGCACGGTTTTTATTTTATAAAAACAATTTTATGTCAAAAACAAATGCTGCACAGTATCTTCGGCGAAATTTGTAACATTAGCAAGCATTGCAAACTAGGAGAAATGTTGACAACTTCCTTCAACTTTGAGGATGAAGGTTAAAGGTTTACCTACCCTTAAATATATCAACAGTGTAGAATCCAGAACATAATTGATATTTTTCAAGAAATCTTGTGAGGCACTATGTCAAGAGCGCACATTTTCTTTATAGAAATTTGTAGGAAATTGGGTTTTTGAATGAAATGGTTAAAGACCCTTCTTAAGTAACAACCACAATCCCTGAATGGGTGAAGCACCACAGTCACTAAATTAAACAGTGCTTAACCCTCTGGTAGCTTGGCAAAAAAGCAGACAGTCTCATCTTAGAGGCAATAAAGTATTTAGGCAGTACTCAAAGTAGTTAAGTGAAAACACAACACAAGAAAAATCCCATACCAATTTAGAAAAACAGAGTGATTTTTAATAAATTAAATGACATCAGAATGACAAAAATCAGTAGAACTGGACATATATGTAATTTGAAAGTTTTAAGTAGACATAGCACCTAAAAGCACAAAGTGCCACATGCAGTTATCTGGTCATGCTAGACTGGGGGAAAGTTACAAGTTCAGGCCAACCACTATGGATACAGGGACTAGGTAAGTCCTAATGAAAAAGTTACCTTCTCAAAGTCCAGCGCGAAGAGTTACATTTATGGGGGAGGAGGCTGTGTGGAGCACGGAAAGCATCGCGGATGGTCGATGCTGTAGCGCGAAAAGCAGGCCTGGAGTTGCGGATAGCCATCCCTATATGGGAAGATTCGGTTCGGTGTCACTGGCGGTTGTTGCTGGACTTTCACATTGGCGGTCAACTGTTGACTGTCGTTGATGTAGCGCGAACAGCAGTATTCGCTGGCGGTTGCTGCAACACGAAGAGTGGGGATCACCGGAGCTTTACATTGACGGTCATCGGTGGTGGCAGAGTCTCAGCAGGAATGGGCCGGTTTGCGGTCGCAAAGAGACCAAAACTTCAGGACCTGGGGAGGAATGCACTCTGATGCCAGCCAAGGGTCAAGTACCTGGTGAGCCTCCTCATGGTGATCAGGGACTCACTCTAGAAGAGGACAGTAGACGTCAGGCGCCCACTACGGCCAGTCTGGCCCTGCCCTTGAGGTCACTCAGGTTAGCCTGGGATTAAGAGAGCAGGTCCAGTCTTCCTTCTCAACGTGCAGGGCAGGCAGCTGGTAGCAGCTGGGCAATCCTCTGCCGAACAAGGTAGTCTTTCATCTTTAGTCCAAAGGTCCAGGAGCGTATTCCAGAGTTTGTCTGAAGGGCCAATATGTATACTTGGTGCCATCCTTTGAAGTGGGAGAAACATCTAGGCTATCTCCCTTATGGTTCTGGAAATTTACTTCCGTTCCCTGCCCAGGCTCACAGTGGTCTAGGGTGACAAATGGCTGGTATTAAGTTCCTTTGTGAGTGTGCTGGAGGCAGCCCTTTGAAATGTAAGTGGGGAAAGGAACAGCTCTGCCCCACCCAAGGGATGGCCCATCCTCCCAACACCTAGTCCCTCTTTGTCTCACTGTCTGGGAGGAATACACCAATGCCATCTGCCAACTCAGGCATGGGACCCAGGACACAGGCTGCAGGCACCAAAAGGTTAGGACAAGAAAATGGCAACTTCCTTAAAGTGGCATTTTCAGAATTGTAACTCAAAATTCAACTTTACCATTCAATTACAATTCTTTTGTGACCAAACATGATATTTCTACCAGTTCACAATCACATGTTAACACTTATAAAATGTAATAAGGTAACCCCAGTGCAATCCTATTGGAGAGGTAGGGCTCACGGTATTAAAAAACAAATTTCAGAGTTTGTCACTACTAGGACATTTTAAAACTGAAGGCAAAACGTTTGGAGGAAGACCGCACAAAAGACTGTCAGCTCTAACAATATTTGATTGTCTAAATTCATTCTCAAGCATTTTCGCTACCCTGACTTAGCTATGAAGTTTTAGGACCAATCATGTTTTCATGTTTTTGTAGAAGGTGGAATGAGTCTCAGTTTCAGATATAGGTTTTTGGAAGGCATTTTGTATAGTTTGCACCTGGGATGAAAAGGCATAAGCGTGCTTAACTTGCATTGTTTACTGGTGGGACGATTAGCTGTTGGATCATTATAGATGCCATACACGGGGTGTTTATTGGTGTTGTCTAATGGGTATTGTTATAAAAGGGGCTGTGTACTATGTATGGGCTGTGCCTTAAAGAAGACTGTCTGCCTAAGAAAAACAAGTGTTTGTATAGTACGGCTTTTAGTGGCTTGACAGAGCATTTGTTGGTGGACCTGTTGTCCATGAAGATGGGAAATTTTATCTTGACTTTGTCCTTCACTCAGTAGGTTGATAGTTTTTAAAGAAGAATTCTATTATACGCAGCATTAGTTTGTGCTTTAAGGCACTGTGATCAATTAGCATGATGCTGTTTGTCATAACACACATCTGTGGGATAGATTAGAGAGTTTGTCAGGCCAATTGTAATTTAATTTTCATTCCGATAAACGGCCTCATAAATATATTGGCTGTTACACTGTGTATTTTGGCTAGTACTTAATAAAAAATAAGTCTTGTTTGGACCTCATGCTTCTTTCGTCTACTATGCTACACTTCCTGTCTCTTTATCTGTCAGGTTCTTTTTCATCTCTGATTTTAACCCTTTGCTACTAAATTTCTATCTTTCTTTTCCTCCCTTGTCTCCCTTTCTCTTCCTTGCTTTGCACCCGAGGCTGATAATAACAAGCATTGGAAATGCAATAGGTCTCGGATTTATTTGAGTTAGAGCTAATGGCATTGTAAATGGCAATGTCTTTTCGCCATGTGTTATGGAGTGTATGCATGTGGTGTGTAGTGGAATTATGTGGGTTGTATTGGCATTGTAGCAATGGTGGCACGCTGCGCTTTAGATGAATATGTTTATAAGTAAAGTGCACCATACTGCGATTGTTACAATAGTTAATTGTTGATGCGTTAACAATTGATGTGTGCACTGATGGCTGGTGGTGTGTGTGCCTGTAGAAATTGTGCACTGCCGGCTGGAGGTGTGTGTGCCTGGTGGAAGCGTGCACAGATGGCTGGTGGTGTATGTGCCTGGTGAAAGCGTGCACAGACGGTTGGTGGTGTGTGTGCCTGGTGAAAGCGTGCACAGACGGCTGGTGGTGTGTGTGCCTGGTGAAAGCGTGCACTGACGGCTGGTGGTGTGTGTGCCTGGTGAAAGCGTGCACTGATGGCTGGTGGTGTGTGTGCCTGGCGAAAGCGTGCACTGACGGCTGGTGGTGTGTGTGCCTGGTGAAAGCGTGCACTGACGGCTGGTGTTGTGTGTGCCTGGTGAAAGCGTTCACTGCTGGCTGGTGGTATTTGCTCACCCTGCATGCTCACACACTGCTCACCCTGCACGCTCACACACTGCTCACCCTGCACGCTCACACACTGCTCACCCTGCACGCTCACACATTGCTCACCCTGCACACTCACACACTGCTCACCCTGCATGCTCACACACTGCTCGCCCCACGTAAAGACCTAGCTCTGCCCTTTGGCTTGTGTTGTAATTGTACAGTAGGTTGTGAGTAGTTGCCCTTGATTGGTTGGGGCGTCCCCTCCTTGCTGCTCCCCTCACAGAGAGCCGGCTGCCTCCATGAAGCTCCAAAGACACGTGTTCACCTGTTCTTTGTTTTAGCTCCTGTGCGTCAGTGCACCGTGTAAGTGCACAAGCATACCCTGCTCTCTCTGGAACACTCACTGCTGAGTCACTCTCACTCTGCTGTCACTCTCACTCTGCAGTCACTCTCACTCTGCAGTCACTCTCAGAGTCACTCTCACTCTTTCAGTCACTCTCACTCTTGCAGTCACTCTCTTGCAGTCTCTCACTCTTGCAGTCACTCTCACTCTTGCAGTCACTCATGCAGTCACTCTCACTCTGCAGTCACTCTCACTCTGCAGTCACTCTCACTCATGCAGTCACTTTGCAGTCACTCTCACTCATGCAGTCACTTTGCAGTTACTCTCACTCATGCAGTCACTCTGCAGTCACTCTCACTCATGCAGTCACTCTGCTGTCACTCTCACTCATGCAGTCACTCTGCAGTCACTCTTACTCATGCAGTAACTCTCACTCTTGCCATCACTCATGCAGTCACAGTCACTCTACAGCCACTCATGCAGTCACTCTCACTCATGCAGTCACTCACAGTCACTCTGCAGTCACTCTGCAGTCACTCTGCAATCACTCTCACTCTGCAGTCACTCTCACTCTTCAGTCACTCTGCGGTCACTCTCACTCTACAGTCACTCTGCAGTCACTCTCACTCTGCAGTCACTCTCACTCTGCAGTCACTCTGGAGTCACTCTCACTCTGCAGTCACTCTCACTCATGCAGTCACTCTGCAGTCACTCTCACTCTGCAGTCAGTCTGCAGTCACTCTCACTTTACTGTCACTCATGCAGTCACTCTCACTCTACTGTCACTCATGCAGTCACTCTCACTCTTGCAGTCACTCTCACTCTACTGTCACTCATGCAGTCACAGCCACTCTGCAGTCACTCTCACTCTGCTGTCACTCTCACTCTCACTCTGCTGTCACTCTCACTCTGCTGTCACTCTCTCTCTGCTGTCAGTCTCACTCTGCAGTCACTCTCACTCTGCAGTCACTCTGCAGTCACTCTCACTCTGCTGTCACTCTGCAGTCACTCTCACTCTGCTGTCACTCTGCAGTCACTCTCACTCTGCTGTCACTTTGCTGTCACCCTCACTCTGCTGTCACTCTGCTGTCACCCTCACTCTGCTGTCACTCTCACTCTGCTGTCACTCTCACTCTGCTGTCACTCTCACTCTTGCAATCACTCTCACTCTTGCAGTCACTCTCACTCTTGCAGTCACTCTCACTCTTGTAGTCACTCTCACTCTGCAGTCACTCTCACTCTGCTGTAACTCTGCAGTCACTCTCACTCTGCTGTCACTCTCCAGTCACTCTCACTCTGCAGTCACTCTCACTCTGCTGTCACTCTGCAGTCACTCTCACTCTGCTGTCACTCTGCAGTCACTCTCACTTGGCTGTTACTCTGCAGTCACTCTCACTCTGCTGTCACTCTCACTCTTGCAGTCACTCTCACTCTTGCAGTCACTCTCACTCTTGTAGTCACTCTCACTCTGCTGTCGCAGTCACTCTCACTCTGCTGTCGCAGTCACTCTCACTCTGCTGTTGCAGTCACTCACTCTTGCAGTCACTCTCACAGTCACTCACTCTTGCAGTCACTGTCACTCTTGCAGTCACTCTCACTCTTGCAGTCACTCTCACTCTTGCAGTCACTCACTCTTGCAGTCACTCACTCTTGCAGCCACTCTCACTCTTGCAGTCCCTCTCACTCTTGCAGTCCCTCTCACTCTTGCAGTCCCTCTCACTCTGCTGTCACTCTCACTCTTGCTGTCACTCCCACTCTTGCTGTCACTCATATCAAGTTTTCGTGGAATTACATACCGCACTGGTGTATTCCAAGTGTGTGTAATTTTACTTACCACCTGGTTCGCCTTGTATATTTGTACGCAACATTTTTTGTTTATGCGAGTTTTATTTTTACAGGGACAGTTGTACACAGATGCATAATTCTTTGATTGTGCGAATAGTGGCAACGATTCGAGTTTGTGCTTGGGGTGATCATGTTGTTTAACGTGCATTTGTGCAGTTTTTATATGTTTTTCCAGACATTTCCTTCAATAAGGCGTTTTCTGTTTTTAATACGCACGTTTTATCCCCCACATTTCTGCTAGGTTTCTGTTTGCTACGGGTGTGTTAGTGGCATTTGCAATGCAAACACAAACTTATTCTGAAGGTTCTTCCCCTGAATATATTACAGACGACATTGAAAAGCCGCACATAAACACCGTGTCACTCCTGCTGTCTCTCGACAGGTCCATGCCGGGCTATGAACGGTCTATTTTATGGCCCAACGCTGCAAACAACCTTCAGCCAAGCCTCGTCCATCATGAATTAGTAATCGAGCTATTAAAACTCCTCTCGCGCCTTTCCGTGGCCGATATGTGTGCACGGTGGCTTCCCTCACCCCCCTGCAGTCACCTGTCTTCAATGCTCTAGAGACCTCAGATTTAAAACACTTCTATTTTTGATTTCTATCCCAATGACAGACTAGTCCTTCTATCTAACATTTACCTCATTGACTAACACATAACTGAGTTATCTGTGCTTTGCACAAGGAAGTGCTTCTCTGAAATACATTTTAGTGGCCCCTGTGGCACTTTTTACATAAACATATTTCAGCAAGGGGGGGAATCACGTTAAAGGGGCTGTAAGAAGCGGGCTGGGGTTCTAACTGGGTCCGTGTAAATGAAAAGTTGTTTATTCCGTACAGAGCCCCGAGTGCACAAGAAGGGGCTGATTTACAAGCCTCTTGCGCCGCAGGTGCGCCACTTTTCCCCAAATTAAAAGTGAGGCATCGGAGGGTAGGGGTCTTGGAAATAAGCCCCGAAATACAGATCATGGCGTTCTGCATGTCTAACAAACATCTCTGGGGCACGGACATTCAGAAGCATCAGGTCCCCCCAAAAGCGAGTCACCGAATATTTTAATACCATGAAGCCACACCGGGTATCGATTCAACATGATCAGCAGGATTTAAGCAAAATATTGCACCATCTTTACACAGTGCTCAGCTCCCCTCATTGTCCCCAAATCACCGCGAATCGCACTTTACCCAGAAGCCACTTTACTTTCTCGTTGTTGAGCTTCTGGGAACTATATAGCCATTTCTTCTACATAAAATGTTCTTTAAAAGGCAAACGCTAAATTGCAATAGGACATTTCGTGCTTCGGAAGATGGATGAAATGGTTCATACTGATCTGCAACTCAGCACTCATTTCCAGCTTCACTATAACTTTTGTTTTTAATACAATTTTGTATTATTATTTTTCTAAAGGCTGTCCTCTTTTAGATTTATCTAGCGCTACGTCCCGCACACACAGGCTACAGGTGCCTTTGTTATGAAAGCAAAAAAAACAAACCTGACTGCCGTATCAATTCTGGTGAAGCGATTAGAAGCTAAAAAAAAAGCAGGGAGGAGTCGTGGTCCGGCTTCGAATTCCAGCGGTGGGGGCTGAAAGGACGAGCAGGCGGGGAGAGGCGATGTCAGAGGCTTCTGTGAGCTTCCAGCCTGTCGTTTCCAGTGGTGGGGGCTGCAGTGAGGAGCAGGCTGGGAGAGGCGATGTCAGAGGCCTCTGCGTGCCCGGCATCTGGCTTCAATTACCACGGGCCCACAAGCTTTGGCAGGGAGCCAGCTTGCCCGCACACACGGCTGAAAAAAAAATTAATTGGAAAGAGGTGAATGCGCGGCGGCCCCTGACAGCTGGTAATTGATGAATTATAGCCTTCTGCTGCGCGTGTCCGCACAGAATATGCAGGAAGTGGAGCAACTCTACAGACTATGGCCTACTGCGTGCTGCCTTGTAAAAACACAGCCATGCGAGGGCCAATTGCCATGCAGCTGCCATAAATAACGAACAAAATTCACGCGCTTCTCTGGAATTCATAGGTTAGATTTTCGAAGTCCTCTCTAAAGGACTCTGAAGCCACACCCACTTCGTGGGATGTAGGCCGAGCCCTAAAAAAGTGATTCCAGCCCCCAAAAATGTGTGCTGGTGCCAACACTGGCATAGATTAAGTAATAATGAATGAAAATATTGCACTGACGACTGGAGTATTTATGGTAGGTATATAAGGGGGAACCGAGTTAATAATATCAGCTGCTAACTTAACAGTAAACAGTACGTTCAAATGGAATAGGTGCATTTGGTGCGTGTAAAGATGTGTTTTACAGTGCATATGGAATGATACAATAAAATACATTACTATGTTATGAATTAGTCTTTCTTTAAATTGCTATTTTGCTATCTTGCACAAATTGGATTGAAGTATCTTTATAATTTTAACCCAAAATTGATAAAAAGTGTTTTTTGGTGCTGGTTGTACCTTTTTAGGGCTCGGCGACGTCACCACTTCGTCAGAAGTGGGGCGGAGCTGCGAGCTCCTATTCTTACGGGTTTCCGACTCCTGCTTGATAAATTCCTCTGTGCGCGAGTTTTTGCAGTGCTTAATTTTAGCAGCTGCATGGTGATTGGTCCTCGCGGTGCTGTCTTTTTAGTAGTCTTGACGCGATAGGCCATATATAATTGTCGTCCGACATTTTTGGCATTTTCTGTGCAGTTTCGCGCACAGCAGTCCATTAATTTTAATTAGGAGCTGTCAGGGTGCCCTTCTAATGCAATGCAGATGGTCTGCGCGCGTTCACCATTCTGAATTGCATGTATCGGGCGCGCGTTCGTGTAATGTGGCGCTGCCTCCCCTCAGGCTGACAGAGAGAGGGCGGAGCCCGCGCCCAGCCTCACTGGAAAGACGACACCGGCCGTTCGGCTGCTGCTCCTCCTTTCATCTGCCGGGTTCCTCCTTTTGGTGTGTCCCCGCGCCCCCTATGTCTCTGCTCCTCCGGGGGCCTGTGGACACCTCCGCGGGTCGCTGCGGCTGACAGGGCTGGGACAATGCGTAGGTGGCCGGATCGCTATCCGCGGCTGTATTCACACCTCTCCCGGCCGCCCTTTTACATGCACAGTGCGAGCGGGAGATTGTGGCAAGAGTGGTTTTGTGAGGTGTCCCCTGAAAAGATGCGATGAAGCCGGTCCACGTGCATTTGTATCGCAAGCTCAGCCGGGGGTGCTATGAACAGCCCACATTCGTGGAGTTCTCACCGTGCGCTGATTGTCATTGCTACAAATAGGATATTTGCTGATTCTGAAGCTCCCTGAAGGCAAGCAACTAAATTATAGGCACATGCATGTTCCGCCAATTACCTCCTTGCAGGGGGAGTTTAGAAGGAGGGGGATCGCGAGGAATCGTGTGAAATCAGGGCGGGGTTTTCAGTCCTCTTAATCCTAAATTGCTTTACCATCACCCCACTCCCCCGCCCCCGTCCAACACACACAAGATACACCAAAACAATAGCAGAAGCCCCGTCTGGGTATAGCTTAACACTAAATTACACGAAAGTGAGTGTAGAGTGACAGTGAGTGCAGAGTGACTGCAGAGACAGTGTGTAAGGGTGCAGGGTGCACATTGTGTGAGTGTGCAGAATGAGTGTGCAGGATAAACAGTGTGTGACTATGCAGGGTGACATTGGGAGTGTGCGGGTGAGCAGTGTGTGAATGTGTAGGGGCAGTGTGTGAGTGTGCAGAAAACACCACACACACATACACCACACACACATACCACACACACACACCATACACACACCATAAACACATACACCACACACCTCAGTCTCTCAACACCACACACTCGTCACCACTCAACACAACACACTCACCACCACACTCACTCCCCAGGCTCACCCCTACAGACTCACCACCACACACTCACCAGTACACAGAAAACAACACACACAACAACACACCCCAGCCATCAATGAATTCTTTCACCATGCACAAACACCAACAACCATCAGCCATCTGTGCACGCTTTTACCAAGCACACACCCACCAGCCGTCAGTGCACCCTTCCACCAGGCACACACACCTCCAGCCGGCAGTGCACTTTTCCACCAAGCACACACACCACCAGCCATCAGTGCACGCATCAATTGTTAACGCATCCACAATTAACTATTGTAGCAATCGCAGTATGGTACACTTTACTTTTAAACATATTCATCTAAAGCACAGCATGCCACCATTGCTAAAATTACAATCCAACCCACATAATTCCACTACACACCACATGCACACACTCTATAACACATGGCGAAAAGACATTGCCATTTACAATGCCATTAGCTCAAACTCAAATAAATCCGAGCCCGATTGCATTTCTAATGCTTGTTTATGATTTACGATGGTTGATTGAAGATGGTATCTTTGGATATATACTCTGATATTTTTTATGTTAACTTTTTCCGTTGCAGAGGATTATTGTAATATGTTTAGATGGTAGATTACAACTCCAGATAAATAATAAATAGATATAACGTGTTCAGATTGGTGATTTAAGGTTGGACTAGCATTGCCAATCAGAAAACGTTGATTGCTGCTACTTACTACTGGGGTTTGTCTGCTTTTCACTAGGAATGTTGAAGATAGACTTGGGTAAAACAGGAACAGGTAGCCTTCTTCATCTATATTAGGTTAAGTGATGGAGATAAGTGTTAACAGCCTTAATGCCTTACCATATGAGGGTGTTATGCTGCTTATTCCTTTGCCCTTCATTATGCATCACCACGTTTAGCAAAGGGCAATAAGTGTGGGGTGTGACAATAACTGCAGTTTTTGCAATCTCTATAGGTCGTTAACACTGTTAACACCATAAGTAGTGGAGAATAATGCTTAAAATATACACATGATAAAAAGCTTTGCGTTGGAAAACTAGTCGTATGCTGTAGATATTTTTCTCACCTGATTTTTAATGGCTTCCTATCCTTCATTTAAGGTGAACTCCTTTGAACAACTCTGCATTAATTACACCAACGAGAAACTTCAGCAGCTCTTCAACCACACCATGTTCATTCTGGAGCAGGAGGAGTACCAACGGGAAGGCATTGAGTGGAGTTTTATTGACTTTGGCCTGGATCTGCAGCCTTGCATTGAGCTCATCGAGAGGCCGGTAAGCACCGGATCTGAGGATGTCCTGGAATTACGATGGAAATATTTTTTATTTACATTCCATTCTATTGGTTATCTTCCTAATGGTGGGAAAATGCTTTTCTAAAACATTGTGAGAGAGTGTTCTGCTTACCGGAAACCAGAATTGTTAGACATTTGGTCTGATTTAGAGTTTGGTGAACATGTAGTCCATCACAAATGTAACAGATATGCCATTCGCCTTATTACAACTCCAATAGGATATAATGTACAGTTAATAAAGTGTAAAGGTAAATCTGTCACGTTTGTGATTGAGTAACTCTAAATCAGGCCAATAGCATTTTCAGCGTACCACGTGGCAATAACAAATATGTCGTTTAAATACATCAATTAAAAAAATATATATACCTTGTTACTAGGGCAGTAATTCTGAGGTGATGTCTAGTATTTAAATTGCTCTGAAGGAACTGAAAGATAAGAGTGTTAATAATGGACCACAATTACTTTTCTTGGGCTGTTTCCTTTATGCAGGTGATATATTCCAACCACAACTTGAATCATTTGAGATCTGAGCTCTCAGAGAATAAATTAATTTGTTTCACATAAGCCAATTGCAGTAATCTAGTAGAGGAGAAAAGATCATCTCTTGATGATTCAGAGATATGGCGATAGTACAACAGATCGACCCATTGTGAAGAATGTAATTAGCACAGTAAATTACGTAGGCTGGGTTTTTAGATAAATCTACTTTGTGTTTTCACTACATGTGGTCAGTTTCTTTTGAGACTTTTTGCCACAAAATGTGCCATTAAGGCAGTTTTCTTAAATGAGGGAATCCGTAGTAGATGCACAGAAAACAGTAAAGCTCATTAAAGTGAAACATGGCCACTCAATACTGATTTTAGCTTATGGCCTTAAGAACCCCAGAAATAGATGGAGTGGCTACCAACCCTAAATAAAATAACCCCAAGGTGGGGTGGAGGGCTCTGAATCCTTCTGTATAATTAAGTATTGTTTTTGAGGTTATGTCCCAGACTTGGAAATGGAGTTTGAATATCTTAATATTAAAAACAGGAATCATGTAAATGCCCACTAGCATAGCTGTTCCTTTCTCTGCCTGATTGTCCTGTTATGGGGTTTTCTGGAATGATATTGGGGGAAATAAGTTCCTGAGCAAAGCTGAGCAACAGTTGATGAATTTGTTATACTGTACCTTTTGGCAAGAGTCTACGAAAAAGGCCTGAGGGCCTCTTCTTCTTCCCGAAGGACCTCTGTGTGTTATTGGATGAGTCACATGAAGCTTGTTTCTGGTTTGACAGTATATATGTATCGCTAGTTGGGCTACATCAACATTTCCAAATGTTGTCTATGGTATTTTCAATGCTGGAAGCAAACAGAACATTATTTATGGAACAGATAGGAGTAAGTATGTTTCCATAGTTGAAAAAGATGGGTCCAGCCTTTGATTTATAAAAGGAAGTTCACAAAAGGATTTCTTCACGGGGAAAAATATTCTCTCTGTTGGGAAATAATTATTTTACAGAAAAGAGCACAAGATGCTGTAAACGGGTTCCCTTAACTGGTTTATGTTGGGAGGCTGGGGAGCCTTCACTCGTAAATCCACATATGTTGGACATTTATGAGTGCAACCCACTCACATTCTACGAATTTCACATATGGATAAATCAAGACCAAACATAGTGTCTGCTCGTCTAGATTTATTCTTTTGTTTTGTAAATGAACAAGCACTTTTGTGTCTGAATGTTGTGTCAGTGTCTCAAAAGCGAAATGAAGTAATGATGTCAGAAAAATCTGCATTTGTGCATGCTCATTGTAATTAATGGACTTTATGCAGTGATTGGAAGATGTTTAAAAGTAAAATCACCATAAGACCTGTCGGGGTCTCAGAAAAGTGGGGAGAGAGAAGAGATGCACTAGAAACGAAAAATGTCCTTTTCTAAGAAGACCCCTCACTCACCAACCTAGTTGGTGACATGCTTCATCATCGGGGTTCCACCCAAACAGCCGAATGCCATCCGGGTGTGCTGCGACACCTGACTACAGTTGAGCGGGTTGTTTTTTTGTGAGAGTGTAAGTGAAAAACAGTGGTGGGTTAAAAATTGTCCAGGTATGACTCGGTTGAAATTTTTTTTATTCTGGAGCTACTGGACAATATAAAAAACTGTTCATCGGATACATGTATAGATTTTATTGACCCATTGGTATCTGTAAAATATGAAAAAAGTAGTGCAAAGAAACGGTCTACATGTTTCAACCTGTATCAGGAATTTACCAGGTTTTCGTCAGGACCAAAGTGTACGTAAACCTATACATGTAAGCAGTGTGGGCAGAGCCCGAAGATTTAATGTTTCTTAGAGGGGGCTTGGAACCCGCCCCTCTTCTCCATTGGCTGGCCTAGTAAATGCTGGCCAGCCATTGGAGAAGAGGGGCATCACTCGGTTCAAGCCTTGTCTTTTTTGGATTCGGGGGCGTTTTTTTAAGCTTCTTTCTTGTTTTATTTCTCTCCTCTTCCCATTGGCTGGAATTTTACCTTCCAGCCAATGGGAAGAGGAGAGAACGAAAACCACGCCCCTGAATCTGAAAAAGACGATGCTTTCTCCAAGGCATTTCTGCCTCGCCTCGGAGAAACGTGGACGTGTGGGGCTTAGGGACTGGCCACTCACCAGGATCCTCCATCGAACACAGAGCCTGCCAGCACACTCGCACACGGTTCCATTTTACTTTGAGCACCACAGCCTCCCCAGGTGCAGAATTGTTAAATTCTGCGTTTACGTGGAAAACGTGTGCTGCTGGGAAAGAATGACAGATTCAATTTGCACGGACCGGAAGCCCGTCTTGTTGCACACTTAGTCAAGTTAGCTGCAGTCGGGAAAGGAGTAAAGTTCCATCTGGCAGCAGACCCCCTGAATTGTAGCTTGTACCGGCTGGCACGTTTACATTTACTCAGCTACGTGGAAAACGTGTGCTGCATGAATTTTTGCGTGTCGAAAAGGATACTAATAGTTATTTTTTTGCGTGCCTTGAGGTCTCCGTGGCGGGAGCTGGCAGCCCCTTCCTCCTCTTCGTCTCCAGGGGAGCGCGTAGAAGCAGGAAGGAGCCCGTCATGGCTGCTGCCGCCATCCCTCTCCTGCGCCATTTTGAAGTGCTTTCTCAGGGCGCCTCGCTCTCTCCCTCTGCTCCTCCGCCCCCAGGGTGTCCACGGCTCTGCCTCTCGGCACGCACAGGATCCCGGATTGAACGCCTCCCAAATAGCCAAATATATTAAAACTACAGTGCATCCATTTCTATGGATCAACCTGACATTAACACACTTTAATCCAGTTTGAAATTAAACAAAATCTGTCTAAGGTGTAAGCACGCTCTTTTTAAAGTGACATATGTGTAATATTGCTGGGCGTGCGGTGAGGAGCCACACTATTTCTGCCGTCTCCCCTTCATCCCCATTCCCCCCCATCCCCCCGCAGAGGGAAGCTGCTGAAGCTGGCTGGTTACTTGATTCCTCTCGGGCGGCCGGGGCGCTAATTATCTCCTCCTCTCGTCGCCTCCTCTCCCCCACCCCTCTTCTCACCTCTCTCCTCCTCGGCTCTCCCCCTCCCGTCCCGGACCGTGCGCTCCCTGCCTGCCGCTGGGCTCTGTGTGTGTGATGTCGCACAGGAGTTTCTGGGACCCTGCACCACATTCTGTCTGTGTGTGGTGTTTTTTTGTTGTGTTACAAATTGGTTCTACAGCGTGCCTGCGGTGTACATTCACAGACAATGCTAGTGCAACACACTGCCATACGTTTGGCGCACAAGCATGCTTTCCTATGCTCTTAAACAGTTCATGACTGTGTAAAAAAGTATAATGTGCTGTCCTATGGTCTTGCGCCATCCAGGACTGCATGTCCACACCTTGCCCCATGCATCATCGAGTTCCAGGCAAGTGGGCTAACTTTTGCCACAATGCAAGATTATGCATGACATTTCTGCCCCCACACACTACACATAGAATGTGTGGTAGGGCATCAAACATGGCCCCAGGCGCAAACTCCAGTACTGTGCATGACCACACTGTCACGTGTTCTGCCGCAATCCAGGACTGTGAATCAACATTGTCCCCCCCCCCCTCCTTCCCTACTCTGCGCAGCCTAGGGCAGAAACAACAACATAGGATATGGACGACTAAGGGCCACTGAGAAGGGGCCTATCACTGGTTAATTTGTAAAAAAAAAAAAAGTACGTGCCAAGGCCTAATTTATTTCACCGAACAACCAGGGCTCAAACTATACATTCCCCCTGCTAGGTCTACCAAAGGCCAGTGTTTAACTAGGGTGATTTCCTGTCAGACGTGGATGTGTTGTCATCTTCTCATGGGTATAAGTGGGAAGTGAGACGTGACGTCCAGTAAGTAAAAGTGACTCACCGTGGAGCCATTTACTGGTATTCCTCGATCCGGCTTCCACCAGATGACTCACCGCCGGCTTCAGAGACGGACCGGGAGCAGAAAGCAGCCGCGAAAAAAGTGTGCTGACTGAGAAAGTTTAGCAAGTGCGCCCGCCCTGCTCCAGGAGGATTGGGCGTGGGGGCAAATTCTGTAAGGGGCTTATTTACAAGCCCCTCGCGTAGCCAGTGCGTCACTTTTAACATGGAAAAAAGTACGGGCGGCGCAAGGGGCTTGTAAATAAGCCCCTAAGTGTCTACAAGTAAACGGTGGGGCTTATTTACAAGCCCCTTGCGCCGCCCGTACGTCACTTTTTTCCATGTTAACAGTGACACACTGGCGGCGTGAGGGGCTTGTAAATAAGACCCCGTGTGTTTTCCCCTCAGGGCTGTTTGCCAGGCTGGATAGCTGATGTTCCCACCTAGCCATCGGTAAAAGCAGCCCCTGGTCGGCAGACTACCCGGTGTCCCATAGGGCCAGGCCAGCCTTAAACCCAGCCCTTGTCATACTCGCCTCTTGACCAGTGACTAGAAGCTTGGGTGTGCTTATGGCGTGGGGTGGGGGGCTTAGATACCGAGGGGGACGCCCAGAAGCCTGGCTTCTAGTTAAACCTTATTTTGTATCTTTTAATGAATAGCGTTTGGGTTGCGGCATGGATATTTTAGGAGTTCTGAGGAAGTTGGCACGGATTCCTACCAGGCATGCACTAATTGTGGAACAGAAATTCCATACATCAAATGCACACCACGTGAGGCCATTCACTGTTTTATTTGAGTGTCAGAGATTTATCATACACAGTAATGCAGCACACAATACAAGAATATTTCAATGAATACTTTCGGGATGAGTGCATATGCAGAGGTTGACCCAGATTTACTAAGGCTTTGTACTAAGGCTTTGTATCAGCTCTAGGGAGACTGAACACAGAGCTATTTATTATCTTTTGGAAAGGTGAACTTTTCTCAGTACAAAAAACTATTAGCATCAACAGGCATTTAATGGGGCAGACCAGAGAACACCCAAAGGCTTTGATGCAAAGCCCATTCTACTGAGACAGCTAAACTTGCCTTTGTATCTAACACCAAGACTTACATGAACAGGGCCCCCAAACATACCCTGAATTTTTATTTTTTTTGCATCAAACACTATTAACCTTCAGCTGTGTGTGTGTGTCTCTGTGTGTGTGTGTGTCTGTGTGTGTGTGTGTCTCTGTGTGTGTGTGGCTGTGTGTGTGTGTGTGTGGCTGTATGTGTGTGGCTCTGTCTGTCTGTGTGTGTAGCTTTTTTGGTTGGTGGCTCTGTGTGTGGGTGGCTGTGTGTGTGTGGGTGGCTCTGTGTGTGTGTGGGGCTATGTGTGTCTGTGGGGCTATGTGTGTGTGGGTGGCTCTGTGTGTGTGTGGGGGGCTCTGTGTGTGTGTGTGGGGCTCTGTGTGTGTGTGGGAGGTCTCTGTGTGTGTGGGGGGGGCTCTGTGTCCGTGAATTCTCTCTACTACTCTCTAATGCTCACCTATTGCCATTGTAAATGACAATACCATTTATTTATGTTTAAAAAAAAATGAAAACAAAATGTCATGAGCAATGCCAATAGCTCTACCTTTAATAATGCTGAGACCATTGCATTGTAAATGCTTGTTAATATTGACCAGTAGCTCCAGAATAAACATTTTTTCAAATGAGTCATACCTGGACAATTTTTAGCCCATCACTGTTTTTCACGTAGACTCTCACAAAATAACAACCCACTCCACTGTAGTCAGGTGTCGCAGAACACCCGGATGGCATTCGGCTGTTCGGGTGGGGTCCTCGATGATAAAGCATGTCACCAACTAGGTTGGTGAGTAAGGGGTCTTCTTAGAAAAGGACATTTTCCTTTTCTTGTGCATCTCTTCTCTCTCCCCACTTTTCTGAGACCCCTACAGGTCTCATGGTGGTACTCCTCCAATTGTTTGTTTATTTGACCATTAAGGGGACCAGGAGTATTCCCCTCCACATATTGGAAATCCCTTTCTCTTTCCTGTTGTTTTACATAAAAGTAAAATCATACATACAAATAACTTTATTTCGATCACAATAGATCATAAAAGTACACCATAGAACAGGACATTTACAAACACAAGATACAAATAAAACATAATATTGTAAATGGCTGTTCACAAAGTAAAATCAATATAAGAAATATTGCCAACACTAGCAGGATGATACAATAAATGAACAGTTCTAGACATGATGTTTAAAGTATGTGCAAAACATCAACACATGGTTGTGTTCCTTGATGATGAATCAATATTAACTTCTTATACATGCAAAACATTTTATGTAAAGGCCGTTTGTCATTGTGAATGAAAAGAAGACCGGTAAAATGTTTTCTACAGATCCGCTCCCAAAAGAGATTTAATAGAATATCCTGTTCTTTGTTATGCAAACTGACTGATTTACTTTGTGTTCCAGAACAACCCGCCTGGTGTCTTGGCTCTTTTGGATGAAGAATGTTGGTTCCCTAAAGCTACTGATGTCTCCTTTGTGGAAAAGCTTTCTAAAGAACAGTCTGGTCACTGCAAGTTCCAGATGCCCAAGCAACTGAAAGACAAAACTATTTTTTCCCTCATGCATTATGCAGGAAAGGTAAAGGAGGGCATAACTGAAGGGGACGTTAAATGTACATGAGGTGCATCCATGAAGATCGAAGTGATGTATTAGATAGGCCAGCAACACTTTCTAATAGATAGTTGTTCGGATTCTGGGATAGAGAAACACTGTCAGGGTGCAGTGAAATGTCTTAAAGCCTTGCATACATAAAAATCACATTGCTTCACTAGACATTATTCATATTTTTTTAAAATCATTTTCCACTGGTCAAAGAGACTTGTGTATGGGGGGCTGAAAAATAGAACCCATATTCACACAAGTATTTTGGAGTACGTATAGTAGTATTCCTGCAGTATTCTTTTACGTACTCTTACACGCCTTTGTGAATTGTCCCCAAAACACCTAAAATGGGAAACATTGAATATTCATATATAATTAGAAGGGATTATGCTCTCTATGCTCTCTCACTAATAGGGAGTTGGTAATTTCTGGGCCAAGTCACAAAGGTGTGTAAGAGTACATAAATGAGAACTCCTGTAGTCTATACTACTATTATAAAGAGAGAACTGTGTCCTTTGAGGCGGGTAAACTCCAGAAGTACACCACCAATCACAACACCCAATACAGCGTTGGAAAGGGGAGGTCCAGGAGATGGACATAGGCTATACAGCACCACACCATATACATTAGCGGGGGGAAAGAACGTTAGGGGAAAAGTAGTCCTTGGGCGTATGCATACAGTGATATGAACGCGGTGTTCGGCGTCATGGGCGCATACAACGCTTGCGAGAGGCGCAAAAGCGTGTGGGCGTGTTGTTACGTAAACGCGGCGTTCAGCGTCCGGACAGGAGCGCGGGGAGTAGCGCGGAACCGACACCCGGTTCAGTGCAATGTCCGCCACCATCATGGTGAAGAGAGCGGCGGCTACAGTGGGGCCGGCTATGATGGTGAGAGGGTACGGAGTGGACGGAGGGGTGAAGGGGACTGAAGAGAGGTAAGGGAGTTCCTGGTAGGGTGAGGAAATGTACGCTTTTGGTAGGTTGAAGACGTGAGACTGAAAGCAAGGACATGGGTGGGATGAGGTGGGGGTGTGACTGAGGTGTCAAGTGTAACTGACGGGTTGGGAGGGTGTAGAGATTAAGAGGTGACGTGGGTTAATGTAATAGGCTGAGGAGGTGATGGGGTACACATGGGAGTGGGCTGAGATGAGGGAAGTCTGAGGTGAGTGTACTCGAGTGATGGTGTGAGGATGAGGTGACTGGGCTCAGGAGGTTTGGGGGGGGGGTAGGTGCGCAGGTGGATGGCCGGGACAGGTGAAGCTGAGGCTCTCAGAACAGAAGGCCAGGTAGTTTGAGGGGAAGTGGGCAAAAAAGGGGTGATTGGTAAGAGAGAGAAAGGAGCTGCCCGTGTCCAGGGTGCGCAATGCTGGCGAGTACCTTTCACCTCGCAAAGCCTACCCGGACAACGTCGGGACGGGCTGCTTGTACTACAATAAAGTATGCATGAAAAGTGACGGGACCCTTGTGCAATTCATTTAGGACAACACTACTTTATCCATTTTGTATAAAGGTATTTACATCTGTTTCACATCCATATTATATTTAACTTAAGGTGCATTACAAACAGGTAATTCAATGCTGATTGTATAGTGTTGACACTGTACAAAGTGCACGTAATGGTAAATCAACATTTCATGAAAACCCCAGCAAGAAAAACAGCCCAGGCTCGATATTGCAAGAAATGTATAGAGAACTAGGGAAAGCAATGTCTGGGCTATATAAAAACTAAATGACTTAGATTTTGTTGAGGTTTCAACTTTTTAGTAACTGTTTGTGCATCATCCGCAGGACATTACGAGGGTGGGAAAAAAGCACCCTCATACTGATTGGGAATTGAATCCAAAGATCATCAAATGCTGAGGAAACTACCAGCAGAGAATATACCTATCTTATGCCTTTCCGACTTTATTAATCCACAACAAATGTTAAAATGATGTTGTCTACGGATATCAAAAAATTCCTTAAAGAAGGTCATTGTGTCTAACAGTTTTCAAAAATTAAGGAAACTCTTGAAACTGTCCATGTGAGTTTAACATAGTTTTCACCTGTTAAAGTTTGCTTATTACAACACTTTTTCGATCAGATGACCTGTGTTTAGCTTTCTTTTATTTCAAGGAAGCTCAAGCAAAGTAATCACAAAATCATAAGTGTACCTCAAGTGGCATTATATTTACCTTGAGCCATAATGACAACATAAGAAGTCATACCCCATGACTTTTTACCATGATGGTGAGCCAGCTTATTTTATACTGAAACAATTATTGTTGCACATTTGAGACTGCAGCATGTTAACAAATGGCCATTGGCCACTGGGAGAAATAGTCAGTGAATACAACTGCTAAATACAAAGACATACCTAATGTAAGTATCCACTATTCATGTTGAATACATCATTGCGTTTGCAAAGAAGTCTGCAGAGGTTACAAACATATAGTGGTATCAATTGTCATTTTCAATGGCATCAAACAAGGATTTTCGGAGATTGGTGCTTGATCGCTGAAGCATGATCATATTGTGTTACAAAACACAATTGAGTGAAAACATTACACAATATTTAAAGGAAATCTTTAAGGGTCCTGTTTCTTTTTAAGGTGGACTACAATGCTAGTGCATGGCTGACGAAGAACATGGATCCATTGAACGACAATGTAACTGCACTCCTGAATCAGTCGTCAGACAAGTTTGTTGGTGACCTCTGGAAAGACGGTATGACTTTACGTGTTCTTTGTATGTTACAGTTACATCCATTCAGGTTTTTGAGAAATTGAAAATGATTATATATTTAACAATCCACATAAAAATAATTTCTGGGGATATTATTGGAATGTTTGCTGGACATTCTGAACAGTAGTATAAACAACAAAAGAGTGTGACTACTTCAACAACAAGAAATGAAGCATGGGAAAAAATAAATCTTCTTAGATTTATATAGAAAGCCCTCACTCACCAACCTAGTTGGCGACATGCTTCATCATTGGGCCCCCCCAGGAGAGGCCGAGTGCCTCCCCGGTGTGCTTCGACGCCAGAATTACTGCGGAGCTGGTATTTTGTATTGTGAAGAGTGAAGGGGTGACTATGTGATTTTAAAATTGTCTGGATTGTGTCACAAAAAAACTTTAATGAGTGGCCAATCAGACACATTAAAAACAAGGTGTGGGAAGGGAGCTAAATACATTGTTCAGCTACTTCCTCTTAAGTGGGGTCAACATGTTTCTGCCATCGTGGTGTCAGTTACCTGGCATTCGTCAGGACCTAGGACCTAGGCTCACCCTGACCTGAGGACGTGAAAGTGAAAAAGTGTAAAAAATGGTTGGTTGCTCAATTTAATTTTGAGAAACCGGTTTGCACCTGTGGATAGAAATGACAATTAGAAACATAAAGAGAAAAGACAAGACAAACAGTTAATTACTATCTTGCGCAATAGTTAGTTACAGGTATACCATGCTCTCCATGACGTGCTCTTGTGCTCAGAGTGAAACAATCACCTGATGTCTAACCTGTACTCATTATGTTATGAGTGGTGTTGTAACTGGCCCGTACAGCTAATGAGCACGATATGGGTGATCAATATAGTACTATAACACCTGCACGCCAACTAGGGCATTTAGCGGTATAGCGTGTGTTTGGTAGACGATCAAGATGCCCGAATGGCCTGTGAGCCTCTGCGGCGTGGCAAGGAATCCCCAAAACACATGCGAATAGTTAAAGGTTAAAAATGCAACTAAAAGTCTCACGTTTGATGTGAGTAATCCTCACACCATGGGTCTCGGGAGGGCGGTGGTGGCGAAATTGGCATACCCTGCAAAGGAGGAAGAAAAGGGGGGATTTTTAGTATAAAGTATAGGGCTTGCTGGTAGCACTGGTTACTTAGCTGCGTATCCGTTGAAGAACTCATGCCTGCGTCGCCAGGCACCCACTTGATACCTGCGTGTCATCCTCTGTTACCGGACCACGAGGATAAATAATTGGTAGAAATGTTTGAGGTGCACTAGTATTAATAGTGTATGGAACTGTCCTAAGCACATCCGTCCGTATATACAGCATCAGTACAGTGCTTAGTTTGAGCCCGTAGTTACTGATGGGGGGGGAACCAGCCCTCTTTTTTCAGGACCTGCACTTATTGTTCCTTATCATAGAGCAAGAGAGGGAAAAACAAATAAAGGGGAAAGAAGAAGAAAGAGAACGATGGAAACATTCACAAAGTAAGAAAGCAGGAACCTGCAAGAGTGAGATAAAGAGGCAGAGGATGTCTGGTAGTAGATTAAAGAGCCATGAGGTGGATTCCAGACTACACAGCCTTGGTCATTTGGGTGCTGACGTGCTATGGCGCTAGCTGTGGGTGCCTAAGCAGTGCTTCGGGCACCAGCACTCATTCTTTTTCAAATGTAACAATGCACCAGTGACATTGATATGATATATGTCATACTCTTTGCTCTTACTCTTGGTTTTTTTTAAGACTTGTCCTATGTGCAAATTAGTCTCACAGTAAGCGGAGCATACCAAAGGCGGTGTGTGTACATTTACACTCAGTATTACCAACTATAAAAGGGCAGGTCGTAAGAGGCTCTGAGTTGCACTTATTTCATTTGCTAGGGCGAGTCTCAACAGAAATCCAGTCCTACCAATGGCAAAGTACCTCCGCCTCTCAATAGGAAGGAGAACCACTCAGATACCACTGAGTAGTCAGTGCTTAATTTGTGACTGTAGTTGCAGGTGGCGACCACTGGGACTTACTTTTCTTTAGGAGATTCTGACTTAGAGTAAGGAAGAGAAAGGCAGATACGGGGGTAGAAAGAAGAGAAAGACAAGAATACAGTGAAAAGGAAGAATTAATGAATGAAACATTTCCTGAAGGAGTGTGGTACAGATACAGGAAGTTTAGAGTAATGGAGGAAAAAAGCAAGATGTGGTATTCAAGGCTAGTAGCCTTGGTATTCAGCAGTGCTATGAGCAGCTTCTATGAACAGTTTGAACCTTGCACTTATTTGTTTACTAATTACGAACTGTGAGTACTTGCACTGCTAACTATCCCTTTCAAGCACTGTTACCAACCATCTAAAGTTAAGCTATTTTATCTTTGCAGTTGATCGTATTGTGGGATTGGATCAAATGGCAAAAATGAACGAGAGTTCCCTACCCAGTGCTTCAAAAACCAAAAAGGGCATGTTCCGTACTGTTGGGCAGCTATACAAGGAACAACTCACCAAGCTCATGACTACCCTCAGAAATACAAGTCCAAACTTTGTCCGCTGCATTATCCCAAATCACGAGAAGCGGGTAATTCACACAAAAATATACAAAACCTATAAAGCCTCTAAGACAAGCACATACAGATGAACAAACTTTCTTTCTTCGTGTGCTAAGAGTTTGGGTGCTTATGTTGTGAAATCATAAATATCACCCTGACTTACTTTGTAGGCCATTATCGTACTCTGTACAATGGCACACGATTTATTGTATCTAATTCACTCACAATTTCAACTTTTCTCCACAGTCTGGAAAGCTGGATGCTAATTTAGTACTGGAGCAGTTGAGGTGCAATGGTGTCTTGGAAGGCATCCGTATCTGCCGGCAAGGATTTCCCAACAGAATTATGTTTCAAGAATTCCGTCAACGGTAAGAAAAATTATGCAGTTTTGAATATGTATTTGTTTTATACTTTACTCATTACACAGCCTGATTCAGCTATTCCTGTTCCTCAGTGAAAAAGCTTATGATGGTCATTGGTAAACCATCCTTATTAACATCTCTGACAACCCCTTGGCAACGTGACACAGCATTCTGCAAGCTGTTGCTCAATTTATCAAAGTGTATTACCACACCACCCCCACCCCCACCCTTGCAGATCTACATTGGTTCCTCCTAAAATCCCCCGTCACATTTATCACTTCTTGCGTGAACTACAAGACAAGAACAACCACTACACCACCCAACAGGACCGAAAAATATCAAAAGCACTGAAAAAAACAAAGACAAAGGCAAAACAGCAGTTAGAATCATTACATTTCTGTATTGGAACTCAAAAAAGTAAGGACAGAACCAGAGACAAGCCTACTCCATCCGCCTCTTATTCAATTCAGAATTCAGCTGGAAAGGTCTCTTTTTAAGAAGCCTTAAATCCATATTGGAAAGGAAACTCTTTGTACCTATGAACTTGGGATGATGTACATGAATGTTAACCAGGCCAGTCTCTCTGTATTATGGGCCTTATTTATGAAGGTCTTGCGCCGCCGGTGCGTCACTTTTAAAAAGGGGAAAAGTGACGCACCAGTGGCGCAAGGCCTTCATAAATGAGGCCCTATGTTCTTAACTAATGTAGCTCTATCAAGAGATATCATGGATATCATGGCTTGAGCTATTATGCTCATAGTTGTCTGCCGTGGTTTATGAAGCCCCTAGATCCGCACTTTGTCGGAAAGTGCTTAATTCAGTGTGACAGTTCTTCAGGTTAGGGGCCGGTCTATGAAGAGTGGAAATAGAGGGAAATTAGAAATTATGGAAAAGATTAAGGAAAACCTATTTAAACATCTCTTGCCCACTTTCCAAACATCCCTAATTGGGATCATTGCTTGAGAAACTGGAAATTGTTCAATTGGCAAACTGCAGAAGGTTAGGGACCTCTGGACTCTTCCAGCTGGGGATTTACCCAGGACGTAATACATGATTGGCTCTACTTTCGGTGACAGAAGACCTGAGAAGGCTAGGGTAAGGTGAGAGTGTCAGAATAGTGATGCTAAATGAGCTATGCATTGATTCCCACACCATCCACCAGTCTATCTTTCTTTCCAGATTGGTTGAAGACCAGTTCATTGGTATCATAATGGACTGTCTGAAATCATTTTTAGGAGTAAGTCTGTAGTTTACTTTCACGTAGCTCTGAACCTTGGTGTCCATAATTTCAACATTCATATTCAACATCTACATGCTACCCCAGGCAACACAGCTCCATTGTAACAGTGTCCAGTTCCCTATGTATGTGGATGACACCAAGCTGACTGCTGGATAACTGTTATCAACTACCTTGATGGATTGTCTATCGATTGTACAGAGGGGAATGTAAACATGCTAAAACAGACCTCCTAGCGCAAGATGCTCCCTGGCCATTTGTCCAGGCATGATTCCCCCCATCAGTGCCTCCGAGAATGTATGCAAACTAGGTATGTTCATTTATACTGTTCTACCAAAGGATACCGCAGTCACAAAGGTCTCCATCTTCTGCTTTCTGTAAATACAATTTTTAAACATGTGCTTGTAGTCGGGGATTTAGTGCAGGCCAGAATTTACCAAGACAGTACTATCTACCTGGTTACCACCCTTATACTTTTGAACAGGCTACACTACTGCATGGCTACTCAAAGGGCTTTCAACTTTGATTGTGTCAGTCCTAGACATTGCTTGCTTCTTATAGCTTGTAGTATGTAATAGAGTATTATTTAAGTCTGTGGTCATTACCCACAGGGTGATTTATTAATCTGCTCCTGACTCTATAGCAGCTCAATACAGATAACAAAGACCCAACATCAGTTGTTTTCTGTCCACACTCAGCTTCTTGAATTCCCCAAAGTGCTTTTTGTGGTAGACACCAAGGTAAGGAATACTCTTCTCTTGACCTTGCACATAGAGGTTTGTGTGTTCAGATTTAGAAAGGGAAGAACACCTGCCTCTTTAGCCAGTGAGTATTGTTTTCTGGTGTGTTTTTTTAGATTTCTTGAATGTTAGCCTTCATGTTGTTGTCCTAAATATCTAAGAGACTCTTGTACATTCTAGTTACACAAATACAATTAATACAACACATCATAAATAACTTGTAGTGCTTCACTGCTCAAAATTACAAAACATATATAAATATATAGAAGACAATGGAGCAACTTTAATGTAGGATATAAGTGAAGGATAACATGACCCTTCAGACTATAAATCAGGTCCTTCTACGTATCAGCGAGAGTCCGTGGAATACACATTGCTCCCCAAATACCCCTAAAGGTTCCCATTACAAACAGCATTGCAAGTCTACATTTAATGGCTGGATGGTATAATTCAGATGCCTATTCAAGTGCATATGCTGCTCTGGCTAATGGAGATGCTTCTGAACGTCATAGTGACCTCTGAACCCGGAAGTATTCAACATTTCCCCTCATCATGAACGGTACCTTTCTCTGGCTTTCAGTTAGTTGTTCTATCCTTCTCATTTTACTTGTGGCTTAGTGCTGGCCGATTTGCACTGTCATGTATTAATGTTCCCTTTTGTATTGGCCCAGGGGAGTAGGGAAATTACATCAGACATAGATACATTTTAGTAATTAAAGAAATCTTTGATGGGAGGGCTGGTTCGCTAGAGGACAGATGAAGACTCCCAAAGAAAGGGAGCTAATGTAGATAGGAATTGATTGGTGGGATATTGTTGCCTGTAGCCTACTCATTTTACTCTATTTTACTTTTATATTCTACAATTTAGTATGGCCCACAATTCCTTGTAAGTTTCTTCTGTAAACACTGATTATAGTAAGTAAAATATTGTATATAGTAATACAAGATTTTGGCCTATTGTATTACAATTTTTCAGTATGCAGATATTTAATTATATAAACATATATTTTCGAAAGTGGCATTAAATGTCTATGGACAGACATGAGAAGAGGTCTTTAAACAGGTGGACAAAGTGATATCAGGAAAGAGTGAGGCACTAAAATTAGGGAGAATATCCTGCAGCACACCTCATTCTACTTCATTTTTGCTTCCAGGTATGAAATCCTTGCTGCTGGTCATATTCCTAAAGGATTTATGGATGGGAAACAGGCTTGTGTCCTCATGGTAAGTCCACACTTTCATCACAAAGGAAAGAGATATGGCGTCAGAGATTTCTCGTTTTAATATTTTAATTTGGAAAAAAGATATAGGGCGTGTTTTTGAGTTTGGGGCTACAGGGTTACGCCGTCACAAAAGTGACGGAAATCCTCTCTGCTGTATTACAATTCTATTATATCCTATGGAGCTTGTAACACAGCAGTCGGGATATCTTTGACGTTTGTGACGGAGTATCCTGTCCGCTAAGATCGTAATCAGGCCCATCGTTTTTTCATCAAGCCTTCAGTTTGGTGATAGATTCTGGACTTACATTTTGGACTTTATAAATTTTTACATAGTTTCTGGGCAGTTCTTTGGAAGAGGCTGGCCCAAAACCTACTAATTCTACAAATGTATCGCTTGGTTATGAGTTTCCATGGCCCGATAAAATCGGACAAACAGGTATTTTGGATTTATGAGGTGCAAACAATACTGTCTATCCAAAATTTCGCCCTGAAAATGGAGTAAAATGTGCGGATTTTGCAGCTTACTGCATCAAAATCTGCATTTCCTGGCACTTTACAGATCTTTTTCACTCTTTGAATTCCAGTAGCATTGATACCGGATGCGATCAACATTGCACCACTTAAACTCATCCCATTGTGATTGCAATTTATTGGGCCACTCATAAAACACTCTTATTGTCATAAATCCTTCTTGTTCTTGAAGCAATGTGAGGCAATGATTGAGGCTCTGCAGGTGAAAAAAGCTCACATGGGCAAGATAGTGAAATAGGGGAAAACCAATAATGATCACTAGTATGAAAGTCGCAGTTGATTTCCTAAAAAGCTCCTGTTACCCACACACTCAGTGCCTCATTTACAGTTTCGTGGACAGATGAGACAGAGTTTCCTGTCCACCAAACTCTCGTTCCCCCTGACCCATTATAAGTTAAGTGGGCTGTCAGCTTTCCATCAGTGGTATCCACAATGGCTTCGCAGATAGAGAGCTTGCTCTGATGGCATGACGGAGAGCTGGCTGTCAGAGTAGGGGCATTGTATGTGGATATTATGGCTGTCAGAGTAGGGGCATTACACTGCCACCCTGTTTAGGGCTGACTGGCTGATGCCGGTTGCTTTCTGCCTGTCACTGCCAGTGAAAACATGGTGGTGAACAGAAAAGTTAAAATAATGACCCACACACCCAGAAAAAAAACACCATGAATGTGGAGGTCAATAGTTTTTTTTTTTAAACTAACTCCCACAGTGAGTTTTGGAAAACAAAACATTTGGTGGACAGCCATTAAAAACCGATGGCAACCATACCCTAATCTTTTGGTACCTCAGCAAAGTTAGAGATCTCTGCTAGACGTGGGGGGTGCTTATCTCTAAATATGGTGATCCTCTATCAATGAGGGTGGTGGACATAATGTCCTCCGCCATCTTGATGGACAGAATTAATACCACTAAACCCTAAATCAGGCCCTTGGTAGTAAACATGTGATCATTGTTTTATGATGGTAATAGCAACAAGGCAAACCAGTGTCCCATGATCTTGTTATTTTGGGATAAATATGTGGTAAATGTTGGATTCTTTTAATAGAAGATATAGTATCATGTTTGCACAATTGTTGCATATAACTGGGAAGTCTTCTTTTTTGAGTTTGATGTTTCAGACCTATGATAAAAAGAGAGAAAAACCTATTGAGGACTGGGAATGTGAGTGAAACTAATTAATACATACATGTAAAGTAATTAGAGACAGTGGACATTTACAGAAAAATAAGTGCTTTCTTTGATACAAAGACATGTTTGAGATCTCTTCACATGTGCTACTCTGTTGATTGATGCATAGTGCTGCTGATTCATAACCTGGGGGCGAATATATGATCGAATCCCGCATTATTTTTCTCCGCGGGGAATCACAACGCGGTCGTTATCATGACCGCGTTGTGATTCCGCATACCATTACTCCGCAAGTCGTAACAACGACTTGTGGAGGGGAGGCGCTGGAAGTTGGAATAGTATAATTTACTATTCTAAGTCCAGTCTGTGCGGACACTAGGGAACGTGTTGGATTTTAAATCCAACACCCCCCCCCCCCCACCCTCCGCAAGTCGTTTTTCCGACTTGCGGAGTAATGGTATGCGGAATCACAACACGGTCATCATAACGACTGCGTTGTGATTCCCCACGGAGATAAAGTTTTGTTGTAAACGTTATTTACCCCTGGGGACACCATATACTGAACGCCATAGCTACATATGGAAACCATGAAACTACAATTATCTGGGTTTAATGAGGATGGTAAATAAATCACTTAATAGAATGGTGTATAAGAGAAAGAAATGGGTGATCATTGTAAAAATGATTTTCTTTTATGTTAATGCTGGCTGCAAATCATCTTAGTGATAGGTTTAAAAAATGAACAATCATTTGTAATTGTGAATAGTATGAAATTGATTGATAATTTTTTTATATAGCGCAAACTAGACCCGAAGGTATCAAAGCACTTTACATGAGCTCAGTTGCATTACAGGCGGACACATTCATTTTTTTTAGGCAGGGGAAGATTAAGTGATTTACCCAGAATCACAAGATGTTGAGTGTCCCTGCTCAGACTCAAACTCGGTTCCCCAGCTTCGAGGTCGACCGCCTTAGCCGTTAGGCCACAACCTCTCATTGATTTTTAATGTTTATGTTGTAGATGGGTTAATTGTTACTTCCTGCCATTGCAATTGGGTTACTGCTTTCTTCCTGCGATTGAAATTGCCACTAACTTCTTATTATCAGGTTCAAGTTAATAAGCATGTATAACATGTTCCCAAACTAATGAGAATTGTAGGTGATATATCTACTATGTAAAATACCAGCTTTAAGTTGTGTTAGCCTGAATCCAAAGCTGTTGAAATGGGCTTTTATGAATAACATGTTATTTATTTTTCTTAAATATCCTTTAACCCCTTCCATGCTCATGACGAGCTGAGCTCGTCATGCAGTACACTGCTTGTGTGCTGATGACGAGCTGAGCTCGTCATGAACAATGGTAAATATGCATCTGCAGCACAGAGCATGAATTGCTGTAGCATTCATGTGGTTAAAACATCCCATAGATGAAGCTATGTCATGCTTACCCATAAGGTCTTTATATAATCCAATATATACAGTCTTACAGATACAGGCAAAATGTACAACTGCTTATTATGGTGCTATAGTGATGAGCAATGACCTGATCTTAAAATGACTATCTTCTTTATTCCTTCTTAGATAAAAGCTCTAGATCTTGATCCTAACTTGTACAGAGTTGGGCAGAGCAAGGTATTCTTTAGAACAGGTGTGCTGGCTCATCTTGAAGAGGAGCGAGACCTGAAGATCACAGATGTCATTATTGCTTTCCAGGCTGTGGCCAGAGCTTACCTTGCAAGAAAGTAAGTGTGTTTTGTTAATTCAAATGACTAATACATGAGAATCATCATATTTATTCATGTATTTATTTTTGCAACACAGCATTCCTGTTTTAAAATCTGAATTTGTGACCAAGGGTTGGCGTCCTTGGTATTGAACATTTAATCCTGTAGTTTTATTTAGGAAGTTCTAGATAATCACAATTAGTTTCACAGGAGCAATTTTAAGTGTTTTATGGCCCAGGTTCACATCACGTCGACTTCACCCTAAGCATGTGTAAGAAGTTCATGAGTGTTACTCTCATAGCAAAAGCTGCCGCAGGTTTCATCATGCTGTGGAGGTGACCTGCAAATAGTTTTGGCAAAATCCTCCAGCACTGTAGATGTGAATCTGGAGGCACACAGAGGAGTTGCATGTTATTGCCTTACCTCAGACACAACATCCAGCTAGCAAATCCATCTTGCTGCTGAGGCAGACTGTCTAGGGCTCACATCATTTTCTGGTGGTTAGGGAGGCCAATTGGGAAATGGGAAAATAAACGTCATACTTGTTTATTTATAGGCAAACCATAATTAGTCATAGTTAATGCATGGTCCACTAAGGTTGACCAATATTTAGCCTTGTTCTTGACTGTACATAGGATCATGGGACCTCTCAGTGTAAGCTACACATTATGTGGAGCAGGCCTTGATTGTGGCAGTCAAAACTGAAGACTACAAAGATTGTATTAAATAGTAATGATAGGACTAAAAATTATAATAATTTACTACTACTACTACTAACAATAATAATAATAATGATAACAATAGTTTAAAAAGCCATTTATGTGTTTTGGTGTAGAGATGGCAGTGTGTGTGCCTGGCATGTTTAACAATGAAAATTTCTTTTCAGGGCCTTTGCAAAGAGGCAACAGCAGCTAACGGCAATGAAAGTGATCCAGAGGAACTGTGCAGCATACCTGAAGCTGAGGAACTGGCAATGGTGGAGATTGTTCACCAAGGTAAGTCACGCCTGAATTCTCATTTCTAAGAATAGAATCCTTGCTTTAAAGACATTCTGTTAATAGATTAATGTTGTGAACTGAAATAACATTTTCGGAAAGGCTGTAGTTTTTAGCACGTATGTCACTGAAGTACCAGTAGAGTTGAATGGTAATCTTCAGGCGTAAGGCTAGTTTCTGACTCTTCCACCATCGGTTCAGGTCTAAGTGTGACAACTCCACTGTGAAAACATAGCCCCTTCTTAATATTCTCCTGTTATAAGTAGTATGGCCCACTTGGTAATTAATTTCTTTGCAAACCACAAGAATGTCCTGTAGAAATAATAAGGTGATAAAGTGACAGAGACAAGGAAAATCATGTAGCTCAGGAGGTGCACCCACCAGCTCCCCAGGTCAAAGAAGCTCATAGTCTTCATTCCCATTGTTGAGGACCTCCTGCCCAATTTAGAAATTCACACCTTACTGGGAGGGACCTCAAAGCCTACATTGGAAGTAGCACTCCAGAGTGTCCACTTTCTATTTAGGGAAATACAGAACAGGCCTCATGTTATTTTGGGGCCAGTCAGCATTTCCTTTTACACAAATATTCTCCCAAAGCTGGTGTTTGTTTGTGTAAAACAAACACCCTATGTCTATGATGAGTAGGGATTTTTTCCCTTTTGGGTGGGAGCCATTAATGGATTTCCCTGTCCGGGACCTGCAATGGTGATCCAAGGCACGGAAATCTAGTGACGTTTCCCCACCCTAAATAAAGTAAGTGGCTACCACTGTGCATGGCAGCCCAGGGTCAAGGGTTTCCACTGACAGAGCCAGCTAAGGTTCCACTGATGGAAACCCTGCACTTAGCCCAGCTCTAAATGAGTCAGGCAGAACACAAGTTTGGTTGACAGGACACCCACTTCACCAAATTCTAAATTATCCTGTGGTGTGAATATTTATAAAGGGGAGCATTGATTGGATGGAAACTTTGTACCATTTTAACTGGGACTATGGGCTATTGGGACAGAGAAAAGTATGTTCTGTGGAAGTGATAGTGGAGTAGCTGGGGAAGGTAGAACAAATGCCCAGAGTGAAGTAAAAACTTTCATTAGACCAATAATGGTGGCATCAACCCTTAGTAGCTCCTACCCATAAATAAATAATAACTCTCAACAGTTTCCTTATTTGATGCAGAAAGTTGACATTTCCCAATCTTAGGATACACAAAATCTGGCGGCAGATAACTGGATTTTGTTTTAACTTAATGAAAGATTTAAGGGTAGTGATAAAAAAAAGTATGTAAAAGGAAAATAAATGCACAGAATAAAATTGGATAAGAATCCCCCCAAAAATACGAGATCATTCTCTCAGTGGGCCTATCCCTGATGGTGTCATAGGTCAAATAAGTACCAGCATTCATTGGAGAGAACAGCATATATCCACTGAGTGGTCAGTGAGTGAAATGAAAACATGAATAACACGTTTATATATTCCGTTGTAGGTGAAGCCTCTGCTCCAAGTCACCCGTCAAGAGGAAGAACTCCAGGCCAAGGAGGATGAGCTTAAAGCGATTGCAGAAAGACAACAAAAAGCAGATAGTGAATTAAAGGAACTGCAACAAAAACACTCTCAGGTATGAATAGCATTTGAGCATGAATCAATCTAAAGGATAGTGCAAGGACCTGTTTTTTGTACAAATGGCAGAACAGTATGTCTGACCTGGGGCTGAATAAAAAGCAGTGGATGAGGGTAGTGGATGGAGAGGTAGTGGACCAGAAAGATCTCCAGCATATATGAGAGCAAGAGCAATAATAAGATGGGTTATTAATCGGAGATAATATGATGAATGAATATTTAACAAGATATTATCAAAAAGACTAACATCCCAAACTGACATTCATCTATCGCTCACCTTGAATGAACAAGTTCCATGCAGTATTTATCAGGCATGACATCTGTTCTATGTACTTGGAAATTCATCTCAAAGTAACAAGAGTGGGATACAATATACAATAGGTCCAATTCCCAAAAATAAAATACAAGTAAATGTGGAGATTTACCTCTCTGCCTGATCGTATTTGGGGTTTTTCCAATTTACAAACATTTCCTCTTGTACGGCTGGAAAGGTGTACAAGGCACATATTTTCATGTGCACTACTAGGAATGCTGTGTGGCCAATCCAGTGAGCTCCTAGACTCAAGTATGGCGGGAGGCAGGTTAAGGAGCCCACTGTGCAAATGCATATTTTTTTATATTCAACCCAATTGGGAGTCACCTTGTTCTGCCTTAGAGGAGATGAGACATGGAACCATGACCAAAACATGGTCTTATTATGCTCATTCTGTACACTTCATTGGCTCCCTATTTCTCAATAAATAATTGTAAAGCTTCTCTGTTTTGTATTGTTTTGTGTTCATTTGGTGCTATGAATTCAATTTCTGTTTGATTATTTACCTGTGGTTCTTTGGGATAGACCTGAATGATAGTAGTAGTTTTCTCATGTTCATAACTGATTGTTTGGTGTATTTAGCTCGCAGAAGAGAAGAATCTTCTTCAAGAACAGCTACAGGCTGAAACAGAGCTCTATGCCGAAGCTGAAGAACTCAGGATACGTCTCAGTGCTAAGAAACAAGAGCTGGAAGAGATCCTTCATGAAATGGAGGTCAGGATTGAAGAAGAGGAAGAGCGCAACCTACAAATACAGGGAGAGAAGAAAAAGATGCTGCAGCAAATGCAGGTGGGGAAGTAACTTCAGGTAGCGTTTACATTTAGAATTTTCTGCTGAATGCATTTACTATGTTCCAGAGACCATGAACTTGTAAAATGCTAGTATTTTGGTCAATATGATCATAAGGCAGCTACAAAGATTGTTCCTGTCCCACGAACATGTACACTGTATAGCATCTCTGAAGAGGTGCAGAATAATAACAACTAGAATAATTATTTTTAACTGAAATATATCCTGTCTACAGTTGATAAGATGATGTAGCAATTACAGAGGAGTCAAATGGATCTGGGGATAAGATGGAAGTGCATCATATCTGAGCTGCCGGACACTGTTGGAGTGACTCCAGTTCAGGGGGGACTGCAACTGCATCGTTGGGGACTACAAACTGGTGTGAGAGGTGCAGACGAAGGAGGTAGCCACAATCAAAGACAGACAGTAACGAGACTCCACAATGATAGGAAAGTGCCGATGGGGGAAGAAGAACCCCCTACTGCTGAATCCTACTACGGCTTAGGGGATCTGGTTTTGACGCTCTTGATGAAAGGAGGGCTTGAGTGGCCCCAACTCTTCTCACCAGGCATTACTTTAAAAAAAAAGAACTCTTGAGACCCTGCACACTGAGACACCTGCTGAGGCCTAATTGCGCCCACACACAAACACCTGCAGCTCTGACCCAGGGGGAGGAGGAACTCCTGCCGCCGCTTGGCAGCTCCGGCACAGCGAGGTGGACAAGTCTGGCCACAGAGGCACGGCAGACTCGCTGCCCCCAAGAGGCCTTCAGATGGGGTTGCTTGTGAAACACAGAGTCTCTCTCCGTGCTGGCCACCCCTGGTCTCACACCATTGCAGAGTCGTAGAGGACCCTATCGACCACAACCCACCAGCTCACTCCATACCTGCTGCCCTAAATTAGCAGTGACCCTTTGGGTCTCATTAGACTGGGAAGATGAGTCCCAGGAAACACAACCAGACATGGTGAGACCCCTTTCTGTTAACCTCGACAGCCAGATCTCCCACTTTGGAACACGTTATTGAGGACCGCTGTCAGGCCCTCTGAGAGGCAGTATCCTTTGGAGACAGCACTAGCACCTCGGAGAGGGAGAAGGGCCTGCATATCTTCTCATCAGTTTGTGGATGACATAATGTAGCAGAGAAGATCGCAGACTAAAATAAGTTTTATTTTGAACCTTACAAACTGTCCAGCACCGGAGAATCCACACAATGTCTGAGGACTATGGACTCATGGACCCTCAGTGCATAGATGTCAAGGGGGAGACCGCACCTGAACCACCACTACCAAACCTCGCATAGATCAGTCACCCTCACACATCGCTGCCTTTTGTCGCTCGATGCTTAAGTCTACTTGGTTTGCGCTGTCATTAGTAGCAGGCCCTATGAGTTGCTGATTTTGTTTGTTCCCTTGTTCACCCAGTTTATCACCCAGTGATTCAACCAGATAGGCATGCAATAACAACATGACAGAGGATGGGTTGCTACACTACCGCTGCAGGGAAGGGCAGTATACACTGGTTGATGGCCGACAAGATGTTTTGCGTGTCCTTATAGGGACCATAAATGCTCTGAACAGACCAGGAGGAATTCTGAACCACGCTCTCAGGGATACTGGGACACAGAACTGGGATGTCATGGATTCTGGGTGGGAACTACAACTGCACACTTAACTTACAGCTAGATCGATCCCATCCTCCCCTCCCTCCCTCCCTCCCATCAACACACCCAATCGGAGCACTTTGTAGGGTGGGTTTGTCAGTAGGCACTCGCTGTTATCTGGAGAATCCTTCATCCCCACTTATTCTATTCTACCCCACTTGACCTCTACGTCTGCATACTATGCTCCACCTCCATTCTAGACATGGTACCCATGCCGACTATCTAGGGCACATCATCTCAGACCATGATGCTCCCCTCCCACCAGTGTCTACTTGGCACCTGTCCTGAGAGACACTAGAAAACCCAGCTTTTCGCGAATCCAAGGCATCACACACTAGACACTACTTTGAGGTGAACCATGCCACGGCATCCACTAGGCGCTTTAGCCGGACACCTTTAAGGCAGTCGTGAGGGGGTTCTGAATGCAGGAAGTAGCAGGGGTCCATAGAGTTCTCAAGAGAGGGATTGGGAAGCTGAACCACTCATACCCCTCTTGAAAAAACAGTGACTCAGGACAACCTCCAAGGACCCCGGGCTGGCCGAGGCTAAAAGATTAGGGAGCTACCCCGTCTCTCCTGGAATCCCTCCTGGTGTCTCTTCTCAAACCCAACAGGGATCCAACCCAACTATCATCATACCAAGCGATCCCCATCCTCAACATTGACTATAAGAACGTAGGGCAAATTTTGGCGGACAGATAGGTCCCAATATTACCCAAGCAAATTCACTCAGACCAAAATGCTTTTGTTCTGGGGACTAGTAGATCTCAGAACATCCGACAAATGTTTAATTTAATGGAACTAGCCCCCTGGCAGTTCCCACATGCAGCCTGCCTGATACTAGTTTTTGACACACTCACATGGGATTATCTATTCCAGGTGTTGGTTAGGCAGGGGGTGGGTTAATGCCTCCTAGCCTACACAAAGCTATTATACATTTGCCCCACCTCCAGAACCCACCTAGACCAACTTATCTCGCCTCCCTTCTCTGTGGGCAGGAGCACCAGAGAGAGCTTCTCCCTTGCCCTACCTATTGTTGGCAATAGCCATGGAGCCATTTGCCACTTGGCTTCGCCTGGAGGGAAGAGACTGGGGGATCCTCTTAGATGATGCAACCCATGCTGTGTCCCTATATGTCCCTATAAGCAGACGATCTGCTCATCCACCTCGACTACATCCGTTCAGACCTCCCCCCATCCACACTACCCTTCAAGCATTTGCACAGGTAGTAATCCTTCAGGTCAACTAGGCCAAGTTATACCTGTATTAATTCTTAGGCAACTAAACTGCAATCGAGGTGCAACTCAGAGGCATCCTGTTGAATTGGAGAAGTGACATGGCTCATTACCTTGGAAGTTATCTCTATAATTCCCCAGCCGATCTGGAGGTAAGCTCAAGAGAGCCCTTTCTGCCCTTAAACCTCAAGTGCTGTTCTGGAAAAATCTACCCTTAGCCACACCTGGTAATAGCCCTAGCCAAAAGCATAATGTTACCTACACTGCTCTACTACTTTGTAAATGTTCTTGTTGCCCCCATCACGCTTATTCCAAGACTTCAACACCTTGTTAGGAGACCCTATCTGGGGAGACAAGCCCATGGAATTGTTCAAGGCGTACTACTTAGCAGCACAACCACATTGGGTATCAGGATGGCTAGCGGGACAGCTGACGGGAGAGACATTTATCGGGTCTGGTTCGCTTGTGTTGTCTTCGCTCCAAAGCTTCCTGCTCCCCAAAGTTACACCCCAGACCACATGGTCCCTACAAGTCACAATTGTCCACAAATGCTTTGCCAGGGTTTACCCCCTCACACGCATGTTCCGCCATATGCCCCAGCACTCCCATTGGATGGCTTGCCACGTCTTCCCGGCTCCTGTTCTGCCGACTTGGGGAGCTGGCATGAGCAATCCCTAACCACAGTGGGGGACCTCTTTACTGATGGCCACCTCCTCACCTTCGACCAACTAGTCTCTAACCGTGCTCTTCCGAACTGACAATTTCTTATTTACAGAGAGCTGCATAACACATGTCGGGCTCTCTGTTCCCAATGACATGAAGAACCCCACGCACACTCAGTACCACACACTCTGCTACACATGGGGACAGGATGTCACCTGGTAACGTGGTTATATAAGGTCATACAGGAACACACCAGCCTTCAACTGACAGCTTTGAGAGGCAAATGGGATGACAAGATAGGAAGGGCATTACATGACAAAGAGTGGGAACAGGCTTAGGAATTCCCTCAACAAGTGTCTAGAAATGCCAGGTTCAAAAGTATACAATTCTATATCTTACACGGGCCTTCCTGACGCCAGAACAGCTCAACCAATACTTTACCCATGCACACCTCAGCAGTCCCTCGTGCCAGCTGGTTTACGAGGATTTGCAGCATATGTTGTGGTTCTGACCAGCCATATCCACATACTGGCATTCCATTCACACCATGCTACAGAAGATCACTGAACTTACAGACCTTAACAGGTGGGAGGCTAGTGCACTTGGCATCTTCAAACGCAGGGTGTGGCACAAGGTGAGAACATGCTTCCCTGGTATGGCCCTTTTGCTAGCTAAGAGAGCCCTCACCCTACAGTGGAGGGCGGCACATGCCCCATTGGAGGTGTTGTGGTATTAAGCGATGTGGAAATGAGAGAAGGCCGAAGGAGAGGTGCTGCAATACAAAGAGATCCAACACCTTCATAAGCGACCTATTTCCACCGCCTTTGATGTCTTCCTCGGTCAATTCGAGAGTCTCACCCGTAGTGATGACCTACCCCTGGGAACACAACCAAGAGATAAACATTATGCGCATACCACCTGGCACTCCCACTGGAAAAGACAACACTAGTTGCCATGCAATGCCCCAGGGGATTCCATCTGCATACATCTACACCCTAGAGACTTCCCCTCCTGAAACCTCACCATTCACTACTGCAGACCAGAGAAGGTGGATGCTGGCTCAACCCACCACCTCACTTGTGACGCAGGCCACGGCCCAGCAGGCGCTCCATCCTGGGTCCTTCCAACATATTCCCCTCATACTTTGCCCAACCCACCACTGAGTTGGAATTGCCATTTCCCTTTCCCAGTTCAGGGGCCCGCCTCAGTTGGTCGGCACCACATACAAGGTGGGTTGATGTATCACCTAATTTATGGCCCAATGGATACCCCATTGTTTAGAGAACCAATTGTATATTGACTCAAAATAATGCAAATGCGTTGAATTTTTGCCTTATATTTTAATATGAAAAACCCCAATATAGGAGGAGGAGCTTGGCGGGCATCCGTGATGGCCGCGTGAGCACAGCGCTCTCCGGACCCCCGCCACTCCCGGCATGATATCCTGAACATATCCTGATTCTTCACGAGGATTTGTGTAGAGAACGCTGGGCTGATCTTCCTGGGATTTTTGGAATTTGATTTGGACCCGGGGCGCCGAAGATACGACGACTCGAACTTTCGGGGTCCGCCCTCGAGGTGCGCCCGGGACTGGGTGCGGCACTGTGGCCGTTTTGGAGTTGAACAACAGCGGCAGGGGGATTGGACTTGTGGGTCCCCCTCTTAAGTTTCGGTTTCGATTCTGCCTCAGACTGAGACATCTGGCAGGGGAGTCTGGCCTTTGCTGGGTCCGGCGCACGAGACGGCTGTCGGGCCTTTGGCTAGCTTATTCTCTTTCCAGGCTAGTTCACTCGTAGTGGTACCCTCGCCGCTGCTTTTTGGTCCCGACGCCCTCCTTTCCTGCGGCCATTTCCATCGGGTCGAGTGAGTCTCCTGGTGACGCGGTTTCCGACGTGGCGGGCAGAGGGGACCGAGAGACACGAAAGACCAAGACGCCCCTGCGTGGGGGCCCGGTCCAGTCTAATGTTATGGACCGCTACACCCATTCGAAGGGGTCCCCTGGAGCCGCCCTGCCTGGCCCAAGTGCGGTTGACCACACTGTGGACGCGTCAACGGAGCCGTCCTTGCAGGACATCATGGGCGCCATTTCTGGCATGAAGGAAACAATAGGCCAACAGTATGAAGCTTTGGCCCACAAAATCGACACTGTGGCCATTGATGTGAACTTGATTCGGGCCGACCTGTCTAAAACCAATGAGAAGGTGAAGTCATTGGATCTCAAGTCATCCAGCCTCACGGCAGACGTCTCGGAGATACAGACGGAGATTGGCAATCTCCGTAGGGTGAACGATTTCATGACCCGGCGCTTGGAGGACTTTGGGAACAGGGCACGTCGCTGTAATGTGCGTGTGGTTGGCGTTCCGGAGAATCCAGACCCGCACTCTGTTGATCTCCTGGTCGAGGACCTGATCCAGAACTACCTCTCTCCGTCTGGGTTGAGTAAATTCTTCGCAGTGGAACGTGCCCATCGTGTTCCGGGAGGCCAGGGTAAGCCGGGCGCCCCGCCGAGGCCTATTGTTGCGAAACTCTTCCACTATAGGGATCGGGACGCTATCCTGCAGGCATCGCGCGTGAAGGGCCCGGTGGCCTTTGAGAATGCCACGGTGAACTTTTACCCGGACTTTTCTCAACAGGTGCAGAAACAGCGTATGGGCTTCCGTGGAGTCAAGAAGCGCCTCCGGGACATGGGATTGCGCTATGCTATGCTTTTTCCGACCAGGCTGCGAGTTGAGTACAATGACCGAACCTTTTTCTTTGATCGGCCTGATTCTGTGAATGACTGGCTGGACTCTCTGCCGGACCGACCTCCTGCGACTGAGCCCGCCGACCACCCGGGTGGTGCTGAGGGTGGTGTAGAGAGCTGAACTACTTGTCTATGCCCGGGTCTTCGTGTAGAGTAACTTCTTCTGGGATTTTATGCCTAAGTACCTCTACTGTCTGTGTGTTCTCCTCGTTATTTGTCTTGATCGGGGTGGCGGGTGGGCCAGGGCCTTTCCTCCTCCGGGGTCTTTTTGTAGAATGGGGGTTCTTGGGCGACAGGCACACTGCATGTTGGGGTGGCTTTTTAGCTTCTTGCAGGGGTGCAGGGTGGGGGGTGTTTCCTTGATTGTTTGGGGGTGGGTGGATGGGAAGTTTGATGTTTGTGTTTTGTTTTATCAAGGCGATTCTATCTTGCTACTGATGTTTTTGATGTCATGCTCATTGGGGGGGTTTTCGGCGTTGCTGTGTGGGGTGGGGGATAGCGGGTTGAGGTTTATTTCGTGGAATGTCAATGGTCTGGGGGATCGTATTAAGCGGGGTGTGGTGTTGCGATGTCTACGATGTTTGTCTCCGGATATTGTTTTTCTACAGGAGACTCATTTGGTGGGCAATACATGTCGTGCAATGAATAGGTGGGGCTATCGCCTCGCCGCACATTCGGGGTTTACCACGGGTTCCAGGGGGGTGGGTATCCTTGTTCGGGCTTCCCTCCCCCTGGCTATTGATGATGTGATCCTTGATGATCGGGGGCGTTACGCCGTCCTCGTGGGACGCTATGAGGGTCGGACCCTTTCCTTGTTTGCCGTTTATGTGCCCCCCGGTCTACAGACCTCTACCTTTTCCGATTTGGGCCGGGTGTTGTTGAACCTCCCTGATAGTACTCTTTTCATAGCAGGGGACTTTAATTCTGTGTTCTCCAGTCTATGCGATCGTCACCCCCCTAGGGACACTCCTTCGGCCCAACAGTGGCTGGGTGGGTTTCTGGATACGTTTGGCTTGGTGGATTGCTGGAGGCTTATGCATCCTACTCAGCTTCAATACACTTTCCATTCTGGGGCCCATGGGAGTTTGTCTAGACTGGATTATTTCCTGATGCCTGCGGCGCAGTCGCCGGCGGTTCGCGAGATTAGACACCTCCCCCGGGGCATCTCTGATCATTCACCACTCTGGCTTTGTTTTGAGGTGGGGGTGGAGGCGGCGGGCCGGGTGGCTCCTATCAACCCATGGTACCTCACCTCCCCCGAGACCCGCGGTCTCTTGATTAAGTCTTTGGACAACTATTTTCTAGACAACGAGGGGTCCGTCTCCTCTGCGGTATCCCTGTGGGAGGCCTTTAAGACAGTGATTCGCGGGCAGGCCCTTTCCCTTATTGCTGAATCTAAAAAGGCGAGGAATCGGGAGGTGGTGGACCTTGAGAGGGAGATTGCTGAGATAGAGGCTGACCTGGAGTCGGATGTTACACCTGGTAAACTCCACGCCCTGGGTCTGAAACAATTTGCTTATAGGTCTTTGGTTACAGATGCGGCTAAACTGATGTTTCGGGAGCAACAGGGTCGTTTGTATGATGTGGGGGACAAAGCGGGTAAATTGCTGGCATGGTTGGATAAGAAGGAGAGGGCGAATCGTGTGGTGCCTGTGATTCAGACTTTGAATGGTGTGAGAGTGACCGACCCGGTTGGATTAGTTGAATGTTTTGCGGACTATTTTCGTGTGGTTTATTCCCCTGTGTCTGAACGGGATGTTGATGACTCTCGCCTTTTATTGCGTGATATAGCTCTGCCCAGTGTTTCCGATTTAGACCGAGTCTCTTTGGAGTCCCCTTTCACTACGGACGAGATAGCGACGGCCATTCGCTCACTCCGTTCGGGCAAAGCTTTGGGCCCGAATGGATTGCCAATTGAATTGTACAAGCTACGTCCTGATAAGGTGGCGCCCTATCTTCGCAGCATGTTTTTGGAATCCCGGGAGCGGGGTATTCTCCCATATGATCAGCGTCTGGCTACGATTGTTGTTATTCCCAAAGAAGGTAAACCTCGGGACCTTTGTTCGTCTTATAGGCCCATTTCCCTGTTGAATGTTGAACCCAAGGTTCTGGCTAAGCTTCTGGCTACCCGCCTCTTGACGGTCATTGGTGGCTTGGTTCATCCGGATCAATCCGGATTTATCCCGCATCGCAACACGGCTCTTAACCTACGTCGTCTCCACGGAGCTGTTGCGAGGGCGGGGCTTCTGACGGAGCCGGCCATTTTGGCTTCGCTGGACGCCTCGATGGCCTTTGATACGGTAGAGTGGCCCTATCTTTGGTTAGCTCTTGAGAAATTTTGTTTCGGACCTGAGTTTATTGGTTGGGTGAAATTGTTATACGCTGAACCCTTGGCACAGGTAGTGGTAAACGGTCGGGTTTCTGTCCCCTTCTGCCTTGGTAGAGGGACCCGTCAGGGGTGCCCCTTGTCTCCGTTGCTTTTCGCGCTTGCCCTGGAACCGTTAGCTGCGTGGCTTCGATGGGAACCTTCACTCAAAGGGATCCGTTGGTCACCGGATTTTGAAGACCGCGTCTCGCTTTACGCGGATGACATTCTTCTGTATCTTACTTCCCCGCGTAAATCTTTAAATGTCTTATTTGACGTTCTTACTTCGTTTGGTGCTAACTCAGGTCTGGTTACTAATTGGGCTAAGTCCTGTGTGTATGTTCTCTCGGGTGTTTTGCCCCCATTACCGGACAGATTTCCTATCCAGGTTGTCCAGTCTGGCTTCAAGTATTTGGGGATCTTTATTACGCTGGACTCTTCACTCCGGTTCGAGCGTAATCTCCTCCCCCCGCTTCTTAGACTTCGACTGGATGTGGCCCGCTGGCGTAAACTACCCCTGTCTCCCCTGGGCAGGGCTGCCCTTTTTAAAATGATGTCTTTGCCACGATTCCTATACGCACTTCAAAATTCTTTTGACGACGTTCCCGCTACCTATTTCCGAGAGATCGAGAGTCTTCAAAGGCAACTGATCTGGGACGGGCGTCCCCGTATCGCCCTTGCGAAACTTACTATCCCTTGGTACGACGGGGGCATGGCGCTCCCCGATATCAAGAGATATTATTGGGCTACCCAGCTGTCTGCCATTAACCACGCAATGTATTCCCCGGGTCGAGATCCGGCCTTTGAGATGGATAGATTCCAGCTGCCGGGAGGGGATTTTAATAGAGCGCTTTACTCCAGATCGGCTGGGCGCCATCTTACGGGCCGGTCCAGGATCGCAGTCAATGTGTGGCGCGCCGCGAATGTGAGCTTGGGATGGGAGAACCGACTGACAATGGCGACTCCGCTTTATGCTTCCGAACGTTTGGGATGTCTCTGGTCTACTAAGGGCTTTGACCGCTGGGATATGATTGGGATATGTAAAGTGGGTGATGTCTGTGTGAAGGGTAGAGTGAAGTCTTTCCAGGCCCTTAAGACCGAATATGACTTGAGTGATAGAGAGTTTTTTCGATATCTGCAGGTCCGGCACGCTCTGGCCTCAGTTCTGACTCCTGATGTGACCCTACCCGAGTCCTCCCCCCTTGAGGATCGCATACTGGATGGACACTTGCCCGATAGCACTATCTCCCTGATTTATAAGAAACTGATTAATAATCGCGCTGACTTACTGGTCCGACTTAGGGAGGTTTGGGTCGGTGACGGGTTGGACTTGGATGACGAGGATTGGCAGTCGGCACTCTCTTCTCCGAAAGAGGTCGCCATCCCCGCCCGTCTTCGTTTGGTTCAACTTAAGATCCTCCACCGGGTGTATGTAACTGGTCCGCGTCTGGTAGCAATGGGTTTTTCCCCGGATGGCTTATGCAAACGTGGTTGTGGGATGAGTGCTACATTTCTGCATATTCTTTGGGAATGCCCAGTGGTAGCAGCCTACTGGATTGATGTGCTTGCGGTGATGACTGTTGTGACTGGTATTACCCTGCGGCCTGAGGCCCGACGATGCCTGTTGAATGTGTGGGAACCTACCGACTATTCTGTAGCCCAGACCAGATGGGCGACCTTGGGATACATGGTCGCGAAGCGGGACATTGCGCAGCTCTGGGGCGCGTCCAGACCTCCCGACGTCTCGGTGTGGGAGGATAACATGGACTGGTCCATGTTCCGAGAGAAGACCGTCTATGTAGCTAGGGGCAGACCCAGGGCGTGGACGAAGATTTGGGGTCAGTGGAACGAATATCGTGGAGACATCTGTACCCCTCCCTTGGTTGACACTCCTGATGTTACCCTATCTCCCTAGGCTGGCATTCCCGAAATTTTTCATGCTGTTCTAGGATTTTCCTGTTCTCCCCGCTGTCCCCCCCCCCAGCCTTGCCGAGTCCCATTGATTGTGCTTTCGTCTTCCTGATTAGTGGCTTACCCCTCCGCCTTCTGGGCTGACCTTGATTAATGTGCATTCGCCTTGTTTAGAGTTCGTTGTTTTTTATGTCTAATACAGAAAATTGTAATGTCCTGTCCTATGTTTTGAGCAATACTTGGTATCTGATTTGTGCCTGGCCACGGAAGTGATCGTTTGCTTCTTATGTTGTGCGTTGCTATTAGCGGCCAGCCCGTGTGGTTGTAGGCCCATCTTTGTAATTTTTATTTGATTGCTCAATAAAAGTTTTTAACCAAAACAAAAAAAAAAACAAAAAAAACCCCAATATAAACAGTTTTCATTAAAAATATTATGGAATTAGTCAAGATCATTGTCCACAGCCCCAACTTCTTTGAACCATCTCCGTTATTCCAGAATGTTTAAGGTTTCTTTGCAAACGTTCACTGTTCTGAGAGTACCATTCTTCTATATTTATCTTATAAAATTCACTGTAGAGTGGTGACATAGTCTACACTTGTTTCTTCTTAGATCTGGTGCCTTGAAAAATTAGGGCGGCCACAATTTGTACGTAATAAATAACCCAGGGTAAGAGTAGGTCAGACATAACTGGACTCGAGGATAGGCTTTGAAGGGATTTATTTGTTATTATTATTTAAGGCTTCTCTCCTGTATATTCACTCTCTTTGATAAACACAAAGTATACTCTGGTGCAGGTTGAGGGGTATCTTCCTCCTTTGACAGGCTTTCTCTAATTGACACCATCCAGGTCGGGAGATGCAAACCATAGGACATAAGAAAAAGAAAGGATAAACTCTTCAGAGTTGTCTGTTAAATCACTTGTGCCACAGTCACTTTTTTAACCTGTGTTTTAGCAGTTCAGGCCGCTCAGTGTTCCTCATACAAGTGCCAGCGACTCAGTGGGACAGTGCTGGGGAGTAGGAGCTCTGGAATTTCGCTCGAGGAGACCTCTCACTTTACAGATGTTTTCCACCTGTGACCAACCCCTTAAGGCGTGCCCAAATTGTGGATTCAAAGACTTGCCTTATGTCAGGGCTCAATTGACGATCCGCGGCAGGCTGATCCACAGCGTTCATATCCACCGAGGTCTCTTGCTTCTGTGCGCTTTTTCTCCAGTCCACATCAGCTTCTTGTGCGATCCTCGCTGGCTCTCTCTTGCTGGTCGGCGTCCCCTCCTGGCCTCCCTGTCTTCGTGTTGATGTCTTCAGTGTTATGTTCCTCTCCCCTTACCGTTTGTTGTAGTATAATCTCGGCGGCCATATTGGAATTCTTGCGCCCCACACCAGGGCTTATGTCGCACCCAGTTTAGGAGAATTACTAATAACTTCTGATACAAAATTAAAATCTCATTATGAAGGGAATGGAATGTAAAGTAATATCATGTCAACTGTTAAAAATGAATGGTGTTAAAAAAGGAGCACCGAGCACAATACACATCCGGAGGTCTCCACCACTTAAATTCCAAGAAAGCCTTGCTTGAATAGTCAGGCTTTTAGAGATTTTTGAAGCAGTAGAAGAACTGGAATTACAATGATGCATACCAGGTAAAGTTACAAGAGTCACAACGTCCTGTCTATGAATCTTTCAGTTTGTAGGCATAGGCAAAAAGCAGAGGAAAGCCATGAAAACATCTTTGCAGATTTTACTTCCTTTTAATTCTAGTGTAGGTTTTATAATTTTTACAACACCTTAGCTTTTCTTGGGACTAGTATATTATTGTGTTGGATAAGCAGTTATTTTCCTCATTACCTACTAGTGTCAATACATCTTACATTTAATAAGTTGCAAGATCACTTTAAGAAAGATGGTTCTCTTATTTTTCAAAGAATTTGACATGCCATAATAGAGCTTCCAATTTTTCTAACCATTACCCCCCTATTTTGGAAAAGCAAATTTGTAGAGTTACTCAAGATTATCCAGTCGATTGCTTCTGGATTAAAATATCTTTTCCGCCTTTACCTTTTTTAGATCATTGATTTAAACTCTTTCCTCATTGTTTTCAGACGTTTTAATTCATTCCCTTTATTCTGTTCTTGGGTCATTTTAATAGACCTATGGAACCTCTGTTGATACTTCTGCCCTTTGATTAGTGAAGAATGATGCCTTTCTGTGTCCCTTTTAGCTGTCTGAATTGTCCTACAAACGTGTATTCCATAATCTTTATGACCTGTAAAACTGTGTTCAGATCCTTTACTCTAAAATTCCAGTTATTTTACTGGGTAGATACCTTATTGGGAGCCAATGTCCAATCCATGTTCCTGCTCTGCAGTGTGGTTGCTTGTGGGCTTTGTGCTTCCGTGTTCCCCCTGAACAGGGTTGAGATCTCGAGGAACTCAGAATGCATTGAATATGAACTCAACTGACCGCATCTGTTAGAATTTCCAAATGTATTCTGTTAAATGGCGTTTTTATGACAAAATAATACTGTATCTTTAGCAAATGGCATCGATTCAACATTTTATCTAAATGTTACTTTTATGTGCTTACCCTCCGTTTTTTTGTTTATCTTGATTTTAGGACAACATTAATTGATAAGGGATTGCAGTTATGGCTCCGTGGCATTAATTTGGTTGTGTAAAATACTATATTTCAACTGCACCTATGTTTTTTTATTTCTAAGTTCATTTCAATTTAGGAGGACTGTTCACAGAACAGATAATGCGCATTTATTTGAGCACTAGTGTAAAATCCATATGGTGAGTTCAGTCGCCTCAAGGTGCTTGCTTTCTGTCTAGTAGTGCAGCCAACATGTATGCATGTTATAAAAAATTGCAGACTAAGTAACAGTGTAAGTTGCATTAGATGTACAGTAATAAACAAGATGCTTGTGTAAATGTGGGGATGTTAAAAAGTTGCCTCTTTAAAGTTTTGTTTAGAAACGGAGAGTTTTTGACATAAACGGCTGGCATTATGTCTGAAGGCATTGTATGATGTATGATGATAGCGTGCAATGGACAGGAGACAAGGCGTATCTTTGAGATCTTGTTTCAGACAGTATTGCAGGATCACAAGTATACGAGGGTAGGTCTGGCCTTCTCTTTGCGCTTATATTCGTAGATAGGTGTTTTTCTGAAGAGGCAGTTGTGTAAGAGGCAACAGACTTTGAACTTGAATGTATGTTCAAAAGGCCGCAACACCTAGTAGCCTCATGTGCTGAGCAAGGTAACTGTGACTATCTAGCACAGTTGTAAGAGAAGACATAAGACGTTCATTTTAATTGACTGCTTAGTAGCAGCTGTGGCAGAAACGGAGCATTCATTTCTGGGGGCAAATCCCAGGAAAATGGCCTAGAATTATGTAATGTCAGCCAGAAATTGGTAACACTGAGCTCCCCCCTCCATAGGGGACCTATAAGGGATACCTCATGCACCTCTGATAAGACTGCATCACAGAATTACCAACACCACCAATATATGTAATGCAAGATTTGGGGATTACCAGACTACAATCACTTGTAAAATGGAGGCCTATGTCTGCACCCATAACCGATTGCGATTGTTCAGTGGCCTCTGATTGTCATTGTTCGCTGATACAATCTGTTTCCTTTCTAAAAGGATCTTGAGGAACAACTTGAAGAAGAAGAAGCTGCAAGGCAGAAATTACAACTGGAGAAGGTAACAGCAGAGGCTAAAATAAAGAAAATGGAGGATGATATACTGGTAATGGATGATCAGAACAACAAGCTGGTAAAGGTGAGAACGTCTGTTTTTTTCTTTTGGGGGCTCTTCCTAAGGGGATAAACAATTGTGTCAGAAAATGAACATTTTAAAGACAGCATGGAATTGTAGAAGCTGTATTACTAGTCCCCAAAACAAGTATTGTCAATAGGAATGTTAGAAACCTCTCAAATGACTAGAAACACAAAGCTAATAAAACCCCCCGGCAGCTGATATAATTGCTGAACAAACTTTAATACTAACTGTATTTACTTTCCATATAACTGTCAAATGTTGCGTTAAATTAGTATTAGTAATTAAATTCTCCAACATGATCCATTTGCACAAAACAGTGTGTAGGGTCAGTTGCTGCAATTGACCCTGTACACTTTTTTATGCAACTGAGTTGCACAAAGAAATTTTGGTGTTACAAAAACTGCAGTTTCCAAAATCACCGACTTATTGACCACAAAATCAGAAGTCGCAATGAACTACAGATACGCTTTGAGTCAAAAGTGCCTTTGACTACTCATTTGCAAAGAGTGGGAAGTAGTAAAGAGGAGTTCTCCATTTCTTTGCGATTTGGGAAGATATGTATCAATTGCTTGTGACCACAGTTATAGGTGCACATCTTTGAATTGATACTAATAACCAATTGGGGTGATAGCCAATGCCCCCCACACCCCACATCTCCCATGAGGCAGCTTCTACTTTGTGAATTTGGGTGAAGCAGTCGTTGTTCCACACGACAACTGAACTCTCCCCGATGTCATCCCCTACACGTATACAAACTTTCACATGTAAGGAATGTAAAAGGTGGGGTGAAGGTCTGCTGTCAATCACAGGCCTCCTTCCCTGCCTTTGCAGGAGTTTGCAGGTGTTCACAAATTAACGAGTGAGGAGGTTTTGTGATCTACTGTAAATGTGCGTTTTGCAGGGGGACTGATTAGTATCACAAAAAGAAGCCCAATTCGCAAACTTATTGATATGAAAAAACAATAACTGTTTTGCGACCTGTGCTTAGTAAATCTGCCTTAGCTACCTCTATGGTGCTGAAATAATCAGCTGTGTTATAATTACATGCCATTTAATAAACTGCAAAGTGCATTTTGAAATATGTAGTTTTCCACTTTGGGAGTGAAGTTGCAGTAATACTTTTACTCAAAAAGGAATATCTAACAGATGTAGAGAGGGAAAATCAACTAAAAAGATACATTTATGGAATAAAGCATACAGAGTCCAAATAAATGATATCCATGTGAACCAAGGTTGTTACGCCTAAAGCCTGAGGATGCTATTTGCTTCCAGCTCCACTCTTTCTAGCTCTATTCTTATAATCATCCGCTTTATATCAGGGGAGGTAGGTTATGTTAGTATACCATCCTCCCCAGCAAAAATGCGAATGGTTGGGATGCGGGGCGATAAGGTGGAAGCTGGGGGCTGTGATAAACACTTTCAGCCCACCTCAACTGACCCCACCTGCCAGACCTCAGCAGAGCGATACAAAAGGGGATAATGGACGGAGCGTTTGAGCAAATCAAACACTCACCCCCAGTCAACTGATCTGGGTTTAATCCATCACCATTCTTTAGCCCACTCAGCCACCCCATTTCAGACATGGCTATATGCAAATCAGTCTGACCCTGTGCCTTGTGGGAACAGTCCAGCCCGAACTGCCAAGCCATGTCTTCCATGGACCGGAAACAAGCATCCTGGGACCGGTTTCGGATTCATAATCCTCATCAGCCAGGCTATCTTGAATCCAGTGGCCCCCTTTTGTACCGCTTTTGGCCGCCATAAGTGTGGCAGGGTATGCTCAGACGTGAGTCCCTTGCACACTTTGCCACTGGATTCAAGCAAGCCGGGCTGAAGACGGCTGGAATGCCAGAAACCGGTCCTCGGAAGCTTGTTTCCGGTCCAGGGAAGACATGGCTTGGCAGTTCGGGCTGGACTGTTCCCATGAGGCACAGGGTCCGACTGATTTGCATATAGCCATGTCTGAAATGGGGTGGCAGAGTGGGCTAAAGAACGGTGATGGATTAAACCCAGATCTTTTGACTGGGTGTGAGGGTTTGATTGATTCAGATGCTCTGTCCATCACCACCCCCTTTGTACCGCTTTAGACCTCAGCAGAGGACGCAGATTACAGATTGAAACTCTATTCAGAGGTTCTCATTTGTGACTTACATTAGTAGTGACATCAGGTCACATATGGATTCTCCAAGCTTGTATCTGTGATCTATCGTACTGGGATATCGTGATCAGAATATCGTCTAACATAAACATTGTGTCCTAAATATCCTTTACAAACCTATAGCCCTATTGGAGTTAACAACAGACAAGCTATACTCACTGGGACAATGTTTTTGTAAACACCATTTAAGCTGCCATATTTATGTGAGAAGATATTTCCAGGGATATTCTGACATACATCTGTCAGTGATTCTCGAGGACCCTGGACGTGGATGGAAGAGAGATTCCATATTCCACTTACAACCACCAGAAAAGAGAGGTTGGTCCTTATTTACAAGACAATAAAAAATAGCACTGTTCTCATGTCCTCCCTCCAAAAATATTAGGAAGTAAGCCTATCCTCAGGGCACCGGAGGGGTAAGATTATCGTCATAAATTAGCACATCTTTTTCTCCTTAATTTAGTTTTTGGAATAATGCAGTGTTTTCCCCTCTAGTTTCCTTTTACATTTTCACTACGTCCAGAGGACTGGTGTCTAACACTGAATTTGCTTTGTTTCACAAAACATGCCTATGAGGCATGGAAGCAGAAAAAATGCTTTGCAAACATTCAGGTGGACCTTTAGCTTGCATCCATTGTGCACTAAATATTATCAGGGTTAGGATATCTAATCTAATTGTTTTTTCTTCTCGGACCGACAAGCTGAAAAATCTGACCAAATATTTTTAAATTATGAATCAGGAAAGGAAACTCCTTGAAGATCGAGTGAGTGATCTAACAACAAATCTTACAGAAGAGGAAGAAAAAGCAAAGAACCTCACAAAACTGAAAAATAAGCATGAATCCATGATATCAGAACTGGAAGGTACACATTCTCATATCTACTTTACATCAGTGCTTGTAGTAGGAGGTGAAATTGACAGATGAGATTTTAGTTAAGGGCTTTATGGGTGCTGAATGAGTAACTTTTACAGCCACGGAGTTCTTTTATCCCCCTGCCCACAACACTTCCTATCTATCATAAAGAAAAAGATCATAGTTTAGAATAGTTGTTTGAGGAGTCAATTTGAACAATGGTAGTACAAAATTACACTTCAAAATGTCTTGACTCAGAAAAAGACATTCCTGCACTCTAATGATAAAGTATAATCACTTTGTGTACCAAGAAAAATTCAATTAGTGATTATGAAGAAGTTCAGACATTTAGCGAGTGCAGGGTTGTGAAATTTTGCAATCTAGCTAGTGCAGAGAGTTGTTCACCATAAAGCTTGATCTCTAACTACTTGTTTTATTCCAAGATGTGGCCTTTGAGGAGATATGGCTGGTACTGAGAGGTGACAGGTATAGGGACATGATAACTGCAGATGAATGTAGAAACCTCTGAGCAGACACCTAGAGATACACTAGTATTCTGGAAATATCATGGTGAGAATTATTATGAATATAGCGATGGTGAGAATTTAGCACTCAAAGATTAGATGAACACGTAGATGCATGAATCAAAAATATTGGCAAGATGGGGAGGATAAAGAAGTATGCTTTTTGGAAATGTGTGGTGTGCAGTGATACAATGCAAAGATGGTGTTTGTGTTAATGTGTGCTGGTGAGTGTGGAGAAATATGCAGGTACTGTAAAGGAGGTATTGTGAAGGAGAGGCGTTGTGCCTGGGGGGATTTTCAAAGTCTAAAAATATCGCAGGAGTAGTGAGGTGGCAGCAAATGTTTGACGGTACAAGGTCAACAAGGTCAATGTTGTTATCAGCTTGGGACAAGATTGGCACACATCCAGGCTCATTGCACCCTTCCATTGTTTTAAAGTGTTATGTTTCTAGCCCAGAGATGTGCTGTGCTCACCTGTATTTTGTGAATTAGGGTACCCGAGAAGAAATGTAAGCAAACTGTAAATCTTCACATATCTTTTATTTAAATATCTAGCTTTACAAAGCAGATATGACCAATTTCCCCAGTGGATATCTGTTTCATTATAATCTTCTAGCTAACACACATTGCTTTGTTATGTTCCTGGTATTTATCATTTTCTAAAGAGAGGTTTTTCTTTCAGTTCGCTTAAAGAAAGAAGAAAAATCCCGGCAAGAACTTGAGAAAGTTAAGAGGAAGCTGGAAGGAGACTCCAGCGATCTCCATGAGCAAATTTCCGACCTGCAGGCCCAGATTGCTGAACTCAAGATACAACTTGCCAAAAAAGAGGAAGAGTTGCAGGCGGCTCTTACTAGGTATGGGTTTGTGTGGCCAAAGGGGATCATGGTCCTTTATCTTCTCTTTGGCTGTTATTTAACAACACCCTGCAGTTGCCTGGTAAATATCACCTTAGGGTTCTAGGCAGGCATGGTACAGAGTTTAAAAAAAAATGTATCTGACATTTTTGATCTGACTGTGTAGGGTTGTAGTGTGATCAGTAAAGCAGAAGATTTATTTTCCTTCCAAGATGTACATGGAAATGAGGACTTTAACAGATGGTACATTTGAAAAGAGGCATTGACATGGTCAACAGAACCCAATAAGGTGATGCAGATTAATAGCTTGGATCACAGCCAGCCAATAAAAGAAGCGTCTTTCCTTTGTTTGGCACTGCTATTATTATGATTAAACGTATTTTTGGGGACAGAAAGTGTAACGAAGACAACCCACAAAATCTCCTGTGTCCATTGTAGATGAGTGGCAGGGAATGATGGTGTAGAGACCCCAAGCCCATTGCTTTATTTGTAAAAAAAATAAATGACAGGGCCCACGTCAGGAGGCCACTACTACTTGCATCATCCATTGTCCCGGCCAGCGCTGCCAATGATGGTACCAAATCAACTACTAATCCTCACATTCCTACAAGTGTGACAATTAAGACTATTCCAGGTCCCGAAAGCTGTAAGAATGACTTAGGCATAATTTTTGTATGTGTTTTTAAATAATAAACAACTGGTATTGTGCTCTATTCTAATTATGACAAACAGTGCCACCATGTTGCAGCTGTCATAAGTGCCAGTGTCTACAAATAAGTGTGGTTGTCGAGCACCAGAAACCACTGGCTTAAATTAAGCACTGCCCAAGGCAGGGGTAATCTGGTAAGGCCCAACAATTCTGCTGTGTGAAAAACATTACAACACCCGCACATGCTTGACCTGTAAAAGGTGTTTGCTTATGTACTTTACGGCAAAAAGAAAACATAAACCTGAAATAGTGAAGACTTAAATGTTAATAGATGTCAAATTTGATAAAAAAAATACACCAGATGAAGATTTATCCATCGAAGTTCGTTGATAAAATTAATCTATAGTTACGTTCATATACATTCTTATACAATTATATTTTTAGTACTGCATTTTTTAATTGAAAGGAGAAATAAATACCTACAAAAAATTATGAACCTTACGCCATATGTGTTCATACCTTGAGCATCACATTTCTGGTTTTAAAACACATCAGTTCTGCAACAAGGTAATTTTTTTAAAGATATTTTAATTCATTGTTAGATATTATCAATATACAATCAGTCATATGAAATTTGACGTTATGATGCCAGTCAATCTTTGAGTTAATTCAAATATAAATTGCATCTTAACAATGTGAAAGTACATATTTCGTCTTGTATCTAAATTTACTCCCAAATTCACAGAAAATATACAATTCTTTATTTAACGTTGCAGGCTATATCCACTATACCTTCATATGTCTTTCACACTTGCCTTAAGAATGGCGTGGATCACTGATGCACTTGTCCATTCAATGTACTGGGATAAAATAAAATTGAGAAAGAATAAGCCACAAGGGTTTATGGAAGTAAAAGAAAATAAGGTCAACAAAAGGATGTAAGCCTTCATCTAAAAACAGAATAACTTTTGGAGTTAATCTCCTATTTAACATCTTTATTAAAGGACACATGTATAAGACCTGAATGTGCCAGATAAACTAAGTTCTCTAACGATGAGCTCCTCCTCAACGTTTCTTGTAGTGAGCAACACTGTAATGTGTGGGCTTGGAATTTTTATTTATAAGTAGGAGTGCTGCCTAACACTGATTTTGGGTATTTTTCATGGCAATCTTTAATTACAGTTATACCTGTAATAGTTACATTTTCCTGAGGAAGCATTTATTCCTTCAAAGCTTTTACTTTGGTAGTGTCTACAATAAGTTAACAGTTAATGCATTCAGGTGGTGGTGCTCTAACTAGCTAATGTGTTGCATTCTCATTCTGGTCTTCTTAAAAACAGATTTACTTTTATAGTGGTAGTTTGTGTAAGACTCAAAAGGGGGCAGAAGGTTATATAATGTATTTATGTAGGCTTACATACTTGTTTGGCTGAACTCTGCTGGGGAGCAAGAGAGCAGTGGACAGAGGGTGGGAGACCTGGGTTACGATCAGAGATCATTAACAATATATTTATGACAAGCAAGTTCCTACCGTGTGGGGTGGTAGGGCTCTGATATGATATGATATGATAAATGGGACTTGTAAAGCGCGCGTACACCTACGGTTTCTTGGCGCTGGGGTGGGAGGGCTGTACAGTACAGATCAGGTGAACTAGTTGTGGGCCAACAAGAAGAGCCAAGTTTTCAGAGATTTTCTAAAGTGGGCGTAGGAAGGGAGGAGGCGGAGTGCGGGGGGAAGGGAGTTCCAAAAGAGAGGGACCTTGGTGTAGAATCGCAGGCCTCCATGTTTTTTACGCCTGAAGGAGCAGGGGATGAGAAGATTGTGGTTGGAGGAGCGGAGAGCACGCTGGGGAGCGTATCGATGCAAGAGGGAAGAAATGAAAGAAGGTCCCTGGGAGGAAAGAGCTTTGTGAATCAGGCAGCCGAGTTTGAAGAGGCTGCGCTGGGCAACTGGGAGCCAATGAAGGTTCTTTAAAAGAGGCTTGGTGTGGGTGGATCTTGGCAGACCATAGACCAACCTGGCTGCCTGATTCTGGATGAGTTGGCAACGTTGTGATTGATATGCTGGTATGCCCACATATAGGGACTTCGCATAGTCAATGCGGGAAATAACGAGCCCCAGGGTGACCTGTACAAGAGCATCGTGAGAGAGAAGTCTGCTAATTTTGCGGATACGGCGCAGGTGGATACAACTGAGTTAATTTGCACCCTCATAGAGAGGTCCTTGCAAATGGTGATGCCAAGGCTCCTAACAGTGTCAACAGGGGAAGGAAAGGGGCCAAGTGAGAGTGGCCAGAAAGAAGAATTCCAAGTGTTGCCATGGGGACCAGTGAGACCTAGCTCAGTTTTATCGGGATTGAGTTTGAGCTGATTGAGGTTCATCCAGGATCTAATGAAGTTCATGACAGAGTGGACGTTTTGTATGGAGGATGGGGACGGGTCGATGCTAAAGATGAGCTGAACAGATTTTTGTTGAAGCTCCGAGATGAGGGGACGAATATAAAGAATAAAGAGAAGTGGTGAGAGTGAGGAGCCCTGCGGGACTCCACAGGCGAGATGCTTTCCCACTGAGGAGAAAGGTGGGAGGGAGACTGCCTGAGCACGATCCTGAAGAAAAGAGGTAATCCACTTCAGTGGTAGCCCCCGGATGCCGGCGTGCTCGACACGTTCGAGTAGGATGGTGTGATCTACAGTGTCGAACGCCGCCGACAGATCCAGGAGCACCAAAGCCTAGGAGATGTTCTGGTCTGCCCCCTTTCTTAACTCCTCATGGACGGCCAGGGCGATAGATTCAGTGGAGTGCTGAGGCCTAAAGCCAGCCTGATGAGGGTCAAGGAAGTGGGTAGATTCAATGAAGGTGCTCAGACAGTTGACTACATAGGCTTCCAGGACTTTGCCCAAATAGGGGAGGAGGGAAATTGGGCGGAAATTGGAAAGGGTGCCGGGATCTGCTCCAGGTTTTTTTAGGATGGGTGAGACCACAGCTGTTTTGAAAGGGAGGGGGACCACCCCTGAGGAAAGGGAGTTAATTAAAAGAGAGAGTGGGCGTGGGAATATTGCGGTAGATATCACGACTGATGTGGGGAGGACAACTATCCTGGGGGGAGCCCGACTTAATTTTCCCTAGAAGAGAAAAGAAGGTGTCTTCCGTAAGTGTGGGGAACGTGAGATAATGAACGGGATTGGGGGGGGGGGGCTGCAGTGGAATGTGATATGGTAACAGCAGTGGGGATACTAGTTTTGATTGTTATGATTTAAAGTAGCTATTGAGGGAGTCGCAGAGGAATTGCGATGGGGGATTTTGCAGTGACAGGTTTTACCAGCTCATCCAAGATGGAAAAAATGGTTTTCGATTTGCAGCTGGAGCTAAGTATCTTCGCAGAGAAGTGTGTGGGTTTAGCCGTCACGATGGCCACTTTGTACTCCTGTAGGGCTTTTAAGTACGGTGTTTTTTTGGGAGGGCAGTAGTGAAGCCTACACTTGCGCTCCAATTGGCGCAGAGCGAGCTTCCTGCCCCTAAGGTCTTTAGTAAACCAGAGTTGGGGCAAAATTGTCTCTCGCCTGGGTCATCCAGGAGGCGAGAGCTTCAGCCTGCGCGTGAGGTGAGCATTGAGGGTCCAAGAGGTCAGGAAAAGTGGGAAGTGTGGAAGTGAGGTTCGTACAGATGGAAGGAATGTCTACATGCTTCCGATTTCTGACCATGGTGGGAGCGGCTGTGTGTGTTACGGTGGCGATCGGAAGACTGATGGAAAGTGAGACAAAATAGTGGTCAGACCAGGCACAGGGGGATACTCGGAGGTCGAGAATGTCCAGATTTAGACTCCAGGCCTGGTCCAAAGTATGCCCTTTAATGTGGGTGGCCACTTTGATGTGTTCTGAAAAGTTTAGCCCAGTGAGTAAGTCCGTAAATTGTTTGGAGCAGGGGTTCCCGAGTGGGTTGTGTGGCCAGTAATTGAAATCACCTATGATGAGGAGCTTGGCATGGTTGACCACCAGCTCTCCAACCAGGTTGCTGAAGAATTGAACACAGTTTGAGGAGGGGTTAGGTGGCCGGTAGCAGAGAACACATGCCAGCGGGAAATATTTAGAGTGCAATGTGACTGCAAGGATGTCAGCCAAAGGAGTGAGGGGAATTGTTAGGGAGGTGAAGATGTGCGGGTGGGCAATGATGGCAGCAACTCCCCCCCCCAGTCTTCCCACCTGGCCGGTTAGCCTGGAGAATGTATTGAACTCTCAAGAGTTCAATAATAGTAAAGTAATCCAAGGTACACAGTTGAATGTAGTACCTTAACTATTCCTAACATTACAAACAAACTATCATGAACTGAATAAATTGGCAAAATTCGTACAGCAATTAACATTTTGCTAAGAACCAATTGTAACAACTTGTTCACTCAATCAAGGACACTGTGGCTGTCTATTTCAAAACTGCACCATTGTATGTTTTTGAAGGCTTGAAGATGAACTTGCTCAGAAAAACAATGCCCTAAAGAAAATACGTGAATTGGAAGGCCATATCTCTGATCTTCAAGAGGACCTGGAATCAGAAAGATCTGCAAGAAACAAGGCAGAGAAAATGAAGCGAGACCTGGGAGAGGAGCTGGAGGCCCTGAAAACAGAACTCGAAGACACATTAGACAGCACAGCAACTCAACAAGAACTCAGGTAAGTCTAGATGGTTCTGATACGGATATTGAGCTACAAAAATCTTTCCTCTGATTCCTTACATTGACACTGTTTCCTACCCCCTTTCTCCATATACTTTTTGGTGTTGCTATAGAGTGTTGAATATTATGCTTTGCTTCTTGGAGCTAAGATCTACAAATCTAATTATTCCCCAGAAGGTGTGCTCCAAATGATTTGAGATTTAATAAAACTAAGTATACTCTAGAGACATGAATATTTAGCTTCATTTCATGTAGAGGGAAAGTCATTCATTTGGATTTGGGAATCCTTTTGGAAGTTGCACAGGATGGAGAGTAGTGGATATTTGAAGCCATCAAGAAAGAAAATGGTCTCTGGGATTCCGTATCCAAACAACTCGAAGATCCCCAACACTGTGCATGAGGAGACAACAAGGAGGGGCAGGCACGTGAATGTTGGCTAGCATAAGTCTAGGAGGTCCAGGTCCATACCAGATTTTGAGGATATTAATTGTGTATAATCTTCCCATTTAGACTTATTGTATGCACATTTATGTTTCACAAATATTCTGAAAATCGGCATGGAGCCAGCCCTTATGGACCTACAATAGAAGCCCTGGCTCAAGTCCACAAGCAAAGAATTGTGTATAAGTAAACAAGAAATTGTGTTATTGCAGTACAACTCATTGCTGAGGCCTTACCTGGAGTATTTCCAGCCTTACAGTTCACATATTCAGAAGAATGAAAATAGGACATAAACCATCCATAGGGAGGTACCAATAAGGTGCAAAGTTTGCACCATCAATCCGAAGAAGAAATATACCATAAACTAGAGTGATGTCCTCTAAAGGACAGAAGGAGGGATGGAGGAGATATGATGGCATCAATTTCATATCTAATATGTGGAACAGCAGCAGAAAAGCTGAAATGACTTCACCTATACAGTTACTGTTAAAGATAAATGGTTTAACAGTAATTCTGTGCGCTTTGCAATGTAGCTTTCACCTAGATATTGTTTCCTAATCACCTACTGAGGTTCTCCTGCCTGACACTGCCCTAGTTGAAAAACTCAGCTAATGATGGCAGGAGGTAGTGGTATATCATGACTACTGCAGCCATCATCGAAGTGTTGGTTTTGTGTTTTATTTCTGGCTCACACATTTAAACTCAGAGATTATGCACAGGTTTGGCATGAATGTCATGAATGCTTGTAAATAAGAACAGATGATTCATCTTTCTTGAACAAAACGTTGAGAGATATTGTGGACGAAGACTCAGAAGTAATTCAAGAAGGTTTTTCTCTAAATGGAACTGTTTATCAGCAGGGGTGAATTACAACTTCAGAAAGAGAACTTAAATACATGTAGCGACGTAGGGAGTGGAGGAATACCAGCAACAGGTCAAAGCCAGAGCTGTGAATAAAGATGGATCTGTGGTAATACAACAAATGGTCAAATAAGCAGAATGCAGGTAGTTGCTACTCATGTTTTCCTGCCAAAATAGCTGTAATATTGTAACTGTACAACTAACAGAAGTTACAGCAAGTTAAGTTGTTTGCGTTTGCCCATTCTTTAGACATTATTTACATAAATCCCATCGATAATCTTTAGCGAAACACAAGCAATGTATCCCTTCTTACTGCCGTGGGAATCATACGAGAAACACTGCCAACAAATAATCATTTGCAGGTTCTCCTTCAGGGAAAGGATGGGTAAAACCTTATTGACCTAATTCTGCTTTCAAAAGTACAATGTCTGGCAAACCCTTTAGGAGTGCTGCTTCCATTTCATTTCAGAACCAAGAGGGAACAAGAAGTCACTGTGCTGAAGAGGGCATTGGAGGAGGAAACCCGGGTCCATGAAGCTCAGGTCCAGGAGATGAGACAGAAACATACCCAGGCTGTGGAGGAGTTGTCCGAGCAGCTAGAGCAAGTTAAACGGGTAATGTCCACCAAGTCAAGACATATCTTGGACACTCACTACCCCACCTCTTTTCTCCTGGCTCTACTGTGCTCTATATTGACCCTATTCTAGAAGCTAGTGTCTCTTTGCTGTCTGCTTCTTGTGCACAAGCTGGTTTTACATCCTTCTTGTTACTGAAGTTCTTTGATGGCACCGTTGTCTGGCTTTTCCTAACGCTGTGTATAAGCATTCATGTTCAAGTATTACTCGTATCCTTGAGTTTCCAGTTAAGTGCATTACTTATTTTCCTATGAGGTATTTGTGTTTACTTTTTATACATGTTACAGATAAGCATAATGAAAATATTGGCAATCAGACATAGATACAACTGATGAAAAAAACTGAGCAATGAGCTCTACTCACAAAGATTATTTTGCACATGAGCATACATTTACACTTGAAAAGGCTTCCATTTACGCCTGCTACAAATTTGCAAAAGGATCCCTGGAAGGGATAAATTGATTTAGGAAATCCAAAGCGGAAGGTGTAGAATGTGGTTGTCACATTGTGTAGTTTACCTTGTAAGTGTGTGCACGGCCATACAAATATATACCTTTGCTTGAATTCACAACTCTGATCCTGCCCCTTCACTACTTGGAAATTGTCCGAATTTTACTCCACTCAACCACTGGAGTAATTCCCCTTCCGGTAAGGGAAGGGTAATGGATCACACTAGTATTTAGTGGTGGTGCAGGGCTTTCTTCACAGAGAAAATTGTTTTCCCCACATACAGTGAAAATCCCCACTGTGTGGAAGTGCACACTATATACATTTCTGCACGGGGAATATACATAACTTTCCAGGCTTGCTATTACACCTGTTTTGTGAATGGTACAAAGTGTGAAAGCTCTTTCAAGTGAAGTTTTAGACCTGTGCCGGCAGTAGTTCACTTTGCTTAGTGAATTGGGCCCAGGGAACAGACATATTACAGCAGCTCAAACGTTCTATTTTTAGAACTCACTAGTCATGTTTTGCAAGAAACCTGCCCTATGTTGGTTTGCAGACATCATCCATACACAAAGGAAAAATAGGCACATTTCTGGAATCAGAGTTTAGTCTTTAATGATTAAATGCAATGCCTCTATTGTTTTGACAGGGAAAACAAGACACACAAGCTGCCTTATGTATTATGTGTGTGCAATACTTTGCTTATTACAAATATTCTCTTTCTCCTTGTCTAGGTCCGTGTAAACTTAGAAAAAAGCAAACAGACCTTGGAAAAAGATAACTCAGATCTAACCATTGAGGTCAGGTCCCTCAATCAGACAAAACAGGAGGTAGAGCACAAGAAGAAGAAACTTGAAGTCCAACTGCAGGAACTCCAATCCAAATACACAGAAGGAGAGCGAGTGCGAAATGAACTGACTGAGAAAACACACAAGCTGCAGGTAAAAATCAATTTTATCGTTTGACCTCTACAAAATGTGTAAAGATCCCCTTGATCCACTTGTAAGATTTAGTTACATAGCATACCCATATGTCCCCTCTTTTAGGCACACAAAGTAGCAGCTACCAACAGCAAATATAGTAAATTAAAGTGAATTAATGACTGTAATCCAGATGTGATTCACTGACCCATTAATTTATTTACAAACGAGAAACTGAATAGCACTTTTTTTAAATAAAGCATTGTTATGGTTTATTGCCATATACTGAAGTAGTTACAATGTTGAAAAATAATTTTATAAGTCTGGGAGTTCAAAATATAATTATTGAACAGAGAACAGATACCATGGTCTGAATGCCGGTCCTATGAGTACCCCCTTTTTGGTTTATTATTTTGATTTTTGAAGTATTACTTTGTTGTTCATAACAGTGTCTGCTATTCAGTACAAATATGTGGCCTTTCAGTAAAACAAAATAGACCAGTTTTGTGTGTCTCTGGAACCATATCCAACCACTGGTTATTATCTGTGCAGAAAGATTCCAGTCTTACATACCTTAGACCCTTAACTGTGCCTGGTTAAAAATTAGACTGAGAAGAAAGCAAACTGATGTTCTAGCTAGAATTAATGTTCATTGTAATATGTGAGTAAATGTTAAACACAACAAGCTAAATGTTTTAACTTATTTCCTGTCATTTGTCGTCAGGTGGAGGTTGAATCTGTGACTGTGCTGCTCAACGAGTCGGAAAGCAAGGCAATTAAACTGGCAAAGGATGTCTCAGGCTTAGGATCTCAGCTTCAGGACACTCAAGTAGGCTGTCCCCAAATCACTTCCCTCATCGATAAATCTTCAGACTGCATCAAAACATAAATATAAAAATGCTGATGCCAAATCTGTCTATTTTCAGGAGTTGCTTCAGGAAGAGACAAGGCAAAAGTTGAACGTTGCAACTAAGCTGCGTCAGCTGGAAGATGAGAAGAACAGCTTGCAAGATCAGTTAGATGAAGAAGTCGAAGCCAAACAGAACTTGGAGAGACACATCTCAACCTTGAACATTCAGGTACTGAAGCTTTTTTTAGTTTTATTTGAGTTTCTTAAATCTAGATTGTAGAAAAGTCTAACAAATTGTTAGACACAATAATACCCAGTACTGTAGTATTTTACAATCACTGTCAAAATCGTTGACTTGTTTCAGTCGTATAACTATATTACCTTTGACAATGCAATAATGGTCCGGTTCTCAGGAAGTTCTCATTTTCCATTATAATAATAATATAATATTATAGTGTTATAACAATAGATGTTCTCTGGCTGATTACCATACAGTACACTTTACTCATCTTTCCTCATTAATATTGCATGAAAGCACTTTTTAAAATTGGAAATTGACATACAGTTGGGAAAAGCTTTGAGATTAGTTTACAAACATAGGATTTTAAAACAGCACATCATCTCTTTACTCTGTCACAGTGTTATGTGTTATGCACTGAAAAGACCGTTGAGGGTTTAGTTCATTTATCAATATTATGAAAGGGCAGAGACTGGTCATGGGCAGTGGTGTGCATTTGTTTCTGTTTTCAACAACAAAGACACGTTGAATGGAAAAACAAGTCGTAAAGAAGTACAAAATGTTTAATTACATTTGCACAAATTATTAGCAAAATGTCAATAAATCCTGAAAGATTAATTTATACTGTGGGCCATCACCTCCACTTGTCATAAAAGGACAGTGTTAACCCATACTCGTTAAATGAGACAAGAAAGATTTTTGAGATTAAGAAATATTTGTAAGTTTGTGTAGGTTTTATGTGGAGATTGTGCGCCTTTTCGTGCTTCTGTGTAATTGCGTGAGATTTCTCATATGTGCTGTCTCTGACTAGTTGCAGTTTCACTTCCTTCATATTTACTGGTGCCATGCTTTACTTTGGAGCTTTGCTTGTGCCAAACAGCACATCATTGGCTCTTTTTTCCAGTATTACTAATATGCATCTTAGCATGGCGTGTTCGACAAAAAGACCTTCGTGGGTTTTTAATAAGAATATTTCATCATTTTATGCATAGCTCAGTGTTTCTGGCAAAAGTAAGATAGTTTTATTCGGGAGTTTAACCAAAACCTGTAAACAAATGTTCTTCTTAGGAAACAAACCGTCTCTAATAATTAATAAAAAATTGTGCCTTGAAAATAGGGATACCTAGGGCTGAATGCCAACATCATTTACCAATATTCTCTGTCATTATCAATTAAGTGAGCTTTAAATTACTGTTCTTTAGATGAAGAAGTAGACATGTTTTACTGAAATTATTACATGTGGCTATTTCATTCGATAAACAAACCTATTTCTAAGTGGAAATGTTACTGTGTTTGTTCATTTTGCTAAATTAGTCCCTGAAGATAACCTTAGTGAATGCAGTATCGATGTAAGATACAGTGAATGGCGCTACAATATCAAGCATAATAAACAAATCGATTATTTTTAATTTCAGCTCTCAGATTCTAAGAAGAAATTGCAAGAATTCACCAGCACACTGGAAATTTTGGAAGAAGGCAAAAAGAAACTTCATAAAGATATTGAGGGTATCACCCAGCAGTTTGAAGAAAAAGCTGCTGCTTATGACAAATTGGAAAAGACCAAGAACAGATTACAGCAGGAGCTGGATGATCTGGTTGTAGACTTAGATAATCAGCGCCAAATGGTGTCAAACCTGGAGAAAAAACAGAAGAAATTTGATCAGGTATCTGAATGTATCCCCAGTACCTCTTTTTTACAATCTGATTCCCTCTAGCAATAGTATTATCTAATTTTTTTCTAAGTTTATTTGTTCATGAAAGAAATATAATACATTTAATGGGTATTAAACAGTAATTTAAAACACAATTAAAAAAATCATCAAAATAATACCTTAAAACTTTTACAGATATGTTACCAAGTATTAAGATCAAAGATAAATATTTGAGGCACAAATCAAGCCGAAGCCTTCTTGCAAGAATTGAGGTATAAGACAATCGCATTTGCAGGTTTTTCTGCATTCCAATTAAAAATCTAAATACAGCCATTCTGTTCGCAGGGCTTTCATTCTAGCTGAGCTTGGTATATTTAAAACCTTACGGAGTTACTTATGGTGTTACGTACATGTGCATAAAATCTAATTAAAGACGGAACTGAGACAACAGTCAAATTTCCATATATGCCAAAACAATATAGTAGTTGAGCAGAATTGTTTATAATATTATAACAATAAATACCCCTTTCCTAAAGTAAACGGATAAAAACTACATTCAAAGTTCAGTAGTATTAACTTTGCAGAAATTTGCAATTCTGATCTTCATTGTGGGTCGCTTTACCGCAAGGGATATATTGCATGACTGTAACGTCATATGTACCTCATGGACCTACTACTATGTTGCATGGTAAGTGTATAATTTATATTCTTAATTCCCCAGATACACTTCGCCTTGCCCCAAAAATAGGCACAGGTGGAATACTTGATATAGTATCATACAATAATGATTTTTATAATAGCATAAGATTTCTGATAACATAATGCAGAGAGAGCAGTACAATGGTAGCCAATACATATTCCTTGGATTGTTCCTAAGAAAAATCTTGTCTGCTTTTTTTCTAGATGCTGGCAGAGGAGAAAAATATTTCTTCCAAGTATGCAGAGGAAAGGGACAGAGCAGAAGCTGAAGCACGAGAGAAAGACACAAAAGCCTTGTCCCTGGCCAGAACACTGGAGGAGGCAATGGCATCTAAGGAAGAACTAGAAAGAGTCAACAAACTGCTGAAGGCTGAGATGGAGGACCTGGTCAGCTCCAAAGATGATGTGGGCAAGAATGTAAGTCTCCTAAAATATGAAACCTGGTATTTCACTTTAATTTGGTTATTCGTGTTTCTTTCTTCCTTCTTGTTGTGTGGTTCTGTATGTAATATTCCATAATTGAATATCACATTTAAAGCAAACACAACGCCCACAAAAACCTCTATATCCTTTATGTGTAAATTGAGAAAGCACTCTAATAGAACAAAACAGAAGGAGTATGATTCCCTAGAATATAAAATGCTTCATGCATGTGTTTAGTGTTAAAACTGCTAGGTGTCCTCCAAGTGTTGTTTTAATCATATATGTCTGTGAACAGGTATGAGCTTCTATAATAATAGAATACAGCACCCATTGAAAGAGGAAAAAACAATGAGAAATGAAAACATTTCTCCTCGTTGCGCCTCCCTACGCCTCCTCTGGGGAGGCGTAGCATTCACATGCATTTCCAGATTTACGATTCCTCGTAAATCTGGAAATGTGTCTTGTTCCATGGGTGTTGCTTGGGAATACCCACAGCAACAATCATGGAACGCCCCTTTCACGCAAAGTGCTGCGTGTAAAGGGGCCATATTTACAAGGATAGGAAAAGCCATGCAGGGTGGCTTTTCCTGTCCTTATAAATATGAGGCAGAGAAATACGCCACCAGTACGTCACAAAAAGTGACGTACTGGTGGCACAGGGGGCTTGTAAATCTGCCCATGAGTGATTGTGTTCTGTGGTGTACTGCTATTGTCTTTGCTTTTGATAGGGCTAACTGTAGTTGTGCATATGCAGTAGAAATTGATAGGGTTTTTTTTTTCAAAGCAATTGGCAAAAAGGTCTAAATAATCAGATCATGGTAAATCTGGCCCAAAAGCATAGATTGGGTTAAATTCAAAATGATGTACACCAATCTCAAGGCATACTAGATGTAAACCTAAGGCTATCTTCAGAAAGTAACATCTCACAATATACCCTTCAGAGGCATCAGTTCAGCAAGCACCAAGTAAGCTCCAAGTAAGTTCACCAGTCAAAATGTAATTATTAAAAGCAGGTGTAGATTCCATGAAGTACAAGGCCAAATGCTATGGAAAGTTGTACTCCCTAAACTGGGAGCTGAACCAAACCATTTGTGGCTCAGGCAACTCCTGAAAACTGCACTGTCAAGGAAACCTTTGACTACCTTCGGCTAATAAAGATAAGGATAGTGCTAGAGAAACCATGCCACACCAATGACCCTGAATCCATGTTTGAAGAAATAAGAATAAGCACTGAGCATTTTCTATCCATTTGAAACTCGACAAAGGCAGTGAAAATGAAGACTGGATTTCAGACATTGTTCAGTGGGTCAGAGGGTCGATATGGTCTACTGCGCCATAATCTTGCTGATTTGGATCGTTTAGTGTTTAGTGTTCAGGGGTCTTTTCTACTATGGCTCTGCAAACTGTGCCAAGTACACCCTTTCTGCGCACAATAATTCACTGTGCAGCCCAATGCTTGTGTTGAAAAAAGGTAAGTGCTCTAGTGTTACGGCAAAACAAAATACTACACATGTTAATGCGCCAACCAGGGTTCAGAACTCCCAACTATGGGTTCTCGCTAGGTCCCATGAAACATCTAGGGTCCCCTTCCCCATGCCTACAGGTATCGCATTGGTCTAGACTATTTCAAGGGAATAGCAGTGTCTCTGTGACAACAGCACAGGCGTAAGTTCACTAAGCGATCAAGCCGTAGGTCATTTGTGTGATCTTCATCTAAAATGATTCACTTTGGTCTTGTTATGGCGCTACCAGCTGTCGGGTCTTTGCTGATCAAGATATACAGTCTCTATCTCTTTTTTCATGTCTGTCTTACCTCTTCACAGAGGACACAGCTGTAGTAGCTCCAGGCAGTGCACGTCTGTTTCACATCACCTGCATCCTTAAAAGTGACATTAGACCACGGACAGTCTCACTCCTCTTTGGAGCCCCTGGGGTGCAGAGTATGGCTAGCCTGGTTGTCAGGTGCTGTGTCCTAGGCAGTTGCAGCCTCAAGGCTGAGAGGCTATGCTCTGTGCCAGATTGATGATGGCAATGCCCTTTGTCCCATCACAAAGTGAGAAGAGGCAGCACTCATCTCACAGGATACACTGCTAATATGCCAGACCACATGAAGGGTTTTTGGGTTTTTATCAAACAGTTCATCATATAACCGGATAGAGAGACTGGGTGATCTCTCCTGTCTTGATCGGTGCTGGTTGCACTAACAGTAACAATACGCTTGTTATTGGTGTTCCACACACCTGGAACATTGCTGGGCTTTTATGCTTGGACAGTCTCTCTTCCTGCAGGGTCATGCACACTCCTTTCCTTTCTGAGCAGGCAGGCAGCCTTCTAGGTGCTCAGCAGATCCTCAGCTTTTCCAGCAAATTTGTTCAAACTTCAAGTGACATCCCTTCACTTCTGGAAAACTGTCCGTCATTCAGACAAATCCCCTGCTCTCATATCACCACTTCAAGTACTCTGTGAGCACTCCTTTCCCTGTTCAGTGAAGCATCCTAGAACTGGGATCGTCGGAGGCCAACTTTTATACTCATTTTCCAGACAGGGGACATTAATCCACAGCACAAGAGTTTGGAAGAGTGTGTTTTCAAATGTCATTTTCTGGTTGTGGTACAGGCACAGCCTCTGTGCAAGGTGATGGCTGTCAAAGCAGGTAGTGATAATGCCCACTCCAAGTAGCAGTTTCTGGAACATAAGCGCAATCACATATAACGACTCTATACCTGGCTGTCTCCAGCCTTCCTGAAGTAGCAACCTTGCAAGGTCAAAAGGGAGGATCTTTCCTAGAGACGTCACCACCTTTGGCACCTCTACCATCCACCAAACAGCAATGCCCAGGAAAATCTAATCAGCAATCCTTTGCTAAAAGGACCTTGTAGAATTTCTATGGGCATTCCTGTATCCTATCTCTCTCACACAATTGTCTGGGTCTCCACCCTGTTGACATCAGAAATGCTGTCAATGCACTTACACTGCATGGGGAAGCTGCTAAACTAGGGGCTACCCACAATGGCTCCACTGGTCATGGATGTTCCACATGCACTCAACACTTTGCGGCAGACATACACAGGTAGGCATGCATTTGACAGGCAGATAGGATGTCAGTGCAAGAGCTACGTTGGAGTGGACATTTTACAAGGGCTATTAATCCTTAGAAATCAGTGCACTGCCACCACCCCTTTATGTCAACAATCCAGGACTGGACAATAGTTCTATGCCACCACAAGAGGGCACGCTTGGTGTGCCCCTCCAGATCACAGACCAGGTTCTACACCAGGACGTTTGCCATGAACACGCCTATGCCTCAGGGCACATGTTAGATTGGCTTGTTAGCTAGTCCAACAAAAAGCCAGGATGCCAGTGTCACATATAGTTGAGACACTTGGGGCAGGAATACCCGTCTGTACACCGTCCCAGCACTGAAGTCCATCCCTCATAACTATATAATAACCTAACTCCATGAAACTTTTATACACTAAACAGAGACATAACAGGCTTCTAATTATGATGATCAATTTGAGGATCTAACGCAACTTCAATCTATGCTCCATCTCCTATGCATAGATTTAAGAAATCCCTCTTTTATCTCTGCCTTTTCTAGCCCATCTTGTCCTTACACTCTCAGCTACCTCCTTCGAGGAGTACATGAAGACAGTCAATTTTAAGAATTAAATGAACACTTTAGATATTGAATTAAATTAACCTATAACAAACTAAAGTGCATATAACGCAACATGCACTCTGTCTACAACTTTCCAATATCAAAAAAATATTGTGCTGATGTGTATGAATTTGGAGCCAGACTCTTGCCTTATCTAATACTGCATGTAATCAAAGCAACGGCCCAGGAGAATGAAATGATTCCAGGAGTGCAAGCCATCTAAGAAGGGAAGCAAGAGAATGTGGGTTTATTTTGCTTTGTTGACTTATTGGAGTACATGGTTTTCTACAGAAAGTAAGACTGTCACTTCAGCACAGTCAGAGGTAGCAGCTGCTACTCCTGTAACTACTAGCAAGCCCTTCCTACACTTAGCCTTGGGGTCATGAAAACAGTGGAATGCACATTAAATAAACAGGGCTTACAAAATCCTAATTTTCATTTGAGTAGTTAACACTTCATGCACTTCCGCTTGCCCTTCAGCACAAACAGGAGCCTCTTCATGGGTGATAGTGAGACAATAGAGCATGCCACCAAAGGTCAAAGGGTACATGTGGTCACTTATCATTTTGGTCAATCAACAACCATGTCCCGGTGCATCTGGCAAACCCAGATGCAAATTGGCAGTTTAACAGGTCCTTGTATGATTTGATGTCTGTATGTGTCCGGATGTTTTCTGTCTTGCCTTTTCACAGGAAAAAAAAATGTCTCCCTTTTTAAACTACTGGCAAAATAGTAATTGCCATTATATGTGATGGTTTCAATGAATTAATTATGATGTTAGTTTATTTCCTATGTCTATAATAAATTTGCTGTTAAAGATAACTGGCTTTACTTTGCTATTCAGTGAGGTAGTTAGAAATCCTTTATCATGTTACCTGGTGGGGCTCTTCCTGAGTTTTATGAGTATGTTTAGCACTAGAGACTGTTACAGTATGACAAATGCCATACTGTGTCCTGGAAATAAGTGATTATTATAGGCCATTTGTTTCTCCTGTAAAAATGGTCTAATCTCAGCTTCTACTTAGCTGCCTTTCAGATGGAAGAAGAGTATTTTCAGTGTCTTGAATAGGAGCGACTAGACGCTGTAAAATAGCTCAGCCTTTGGCTTGAATCAGACAAATGGCATGTTTTATTTAGGAGAAACTGAAAGGCTACCTGTAAAGCATTTTACGGTGCCTGGTCATTCTCAGATAGACACTGAATAAGCACTGCAACCAGAAGACAAGCAGAAGGGTTTCGGACAAGGAGGGCGTGCATGCAAACAGAGTCGAGGCAGGGTTAGGAGTATCAGGCGACAAGAATGGGGTATGAGTAGTAGCCCCCTTTGGTACTGAGAGGTTTTGATAAAGAATAAAGGGCTTATTTATAGGTTGGTGGACAGGTACTCCATCTCAAACATAACGGATATCCTGTCTGCTTCATTACAAGAGCATTATAGTGTACGTTTGCGATGGATGTTCCTGCCCTCCATACTCTAAAAAAGGCTCTAGATTTTAAGATTTTTCTAAGATTTTGAGAAGAATGTAAAAACTCAAAATAAATTAAACTACATAATGCAATGGCATATTTAGGGGCCGATTATGATTGCGGTTTTTCCGCATCCTCCGGGCCGGCGGAAGCCACCGCCGGCCCGGAGGATGCGGAAAAACCGCTGCGGAGCCTCCAAAGACCCAACGCCAAATTAGGATGGCTGGTGGGTCTGGAATTCCGTCCGCAGCTTTTCCGCCGCGGTCGCCTTCCGACCGTGGCGGAAAAGCTCTAACATGGCTGGCGGTGTCTATCAGACACCGCTAGCCATATTAGGATGGTGGTGAATACATGCTTTTCCACGGCGGCTTTTCCGCTGTGGAAAAGCATACGGACTTTCACTTTGGGGGCCCGTTGCGGGCCCCCTGGGTGAAAGGGGGGTGGGGGGTTCACATGGGGGGTACCTATGGTACCCCCCTGCATTTGCATGCACAAAGTGGCAAGCACTGCGCAGTGCCTGCTGCTTTGTGCATGCAAATGCGATGCATGCATTTTTAACATTGCGGTGGGTGCAGCTTGAAGCTGCATCCGCCGCAATGTTAAAGATAGAGGATGTGCCCGCCACCCTGGCGGTCACATCCTAATCTGCTCGGAGGGAACGCCGCAGCCCATGCGGATGTTCCCTCCTCCTCAGGGGTCGCGGACGGACTCAAGTCCGTCCGCGATCCTAATCGGCCCCTTAATCTTAAATGTATACCCCGAAGAGAATGAAATAAATGAAAAGTCAATGAGATTTTAACACATGAATCCTTCACTCCACACTCGTACAGATAAGTGTTAATCTCCCACAAAATCTGCCTCACTGTTTGCAGAGTCTCTCCATGGGCACGGTCCATATAATTTTAGTATATGTTCTTCAGGTGTACATCCAGATGATAGTATCCTATTCCTCTGAAAAATACTTGCAGTTCTACAGTTTGTACAAAAACACTAGCGGTCGGCAGATTCTCTGGAGTGATGAGCTAAGAAGGCATTTGAACAGTTACTAGCTTTTTAAATAACAGCAGAGGATTTTCGGCTTAACTAAGGGTCTCATTGACAGTCTTTAATTAGAACTAGGGGTAGTGCTGTGTTTATCCCAGCATAGCCCTAGTAGCTCCACAGCCATAATCCTATGACCTTTCTGTCCATATGCCAGATGGTACATTAGTCAGACTGTCGGTCACACTTCCCTGTTAAGGCGAGACTCCCACAATTTCCCCTACCTAGACCAGGCGGTCCAGGGTAGGGAAATCCCATAGTGGCCCCCATGTGAAATAAAGCTCCATTTTTTTCAGGATTATTGTTTTTTTTGTTTTTAAGAAAAATCTTCTACTTTTAGAGATCGTTTCTTGAGTACATAAAAACTTTGACAAGCAGAGCACCAAACTGGTAACCCACTTGTATAAGCGGTAGTACCTTTAGCACAGCCAGGACTCCGGTGATGGCACAGAGATCTCTACCTGCCTAGTAGGGATTTCTAAATATGGTAGGCAGTCCTTCCTCTTGAGTATAGCAGCCATATCCTACGTTAACCTGGAAGGCTGGTGGGCTGCTTAAATGACCTCCTCAAGGCTTTTCTATGAACTCTATTTTTAGTGTCAACTTTGTTGTCAAACCTACCAAAATGTATTGGTGGGATGTGCAAAGATAAGACAAAGCATGCAGAGTTGGGTGTGATAAATACTGAATCAGCATGTTAAATGTCGTTTTAACTAGTAAAATTCAGAACATGAGGTATGAGCCAGACTGGGTGACTACCTCACTCGTGAGGTCATGTGTTTTTTACCAGGTGCTGTAAATACCACCCTGTAGTCCCACTTGCTCAGAATCCAGGTCTAATTGTTCTTTTTCTCCATTTAGCAAGGAAAATATAGTGTATCATATATTTCCCTTAAGGAAGTGACAGTCCTCTTATAATAATGATTTCACTTATCATGTGCTCAAGGTTCATGATCTGGAGAAGTCAAAGCGAGGCTTGGAGCAGCAGGTGGAGGAGATGAAGACGCAGTTGGAAGAGCTGGAGGACGAGCTCCAAGCCACGGAAGACGCCAAGCTGCGGCTCGAGGTCAACATGCAGGCGCTGAAAGCCCAGTTTGAGCGTGATTTGCAAGGCAGAGATGAGCAGAATGAGGAGAAGAGGAGGCAGCTGGTGAAACAGGTAAGTTTATAAATTGGGGTACTCTGAGATGTGTCGCAGGAATCATTTTTTGTTTTTTCTTTCAGTAGTATGTGCATTACCACCACAAAGTCTGTAAGCATATTGATTTTCATAGATGAGAGGTTCAAGAGCAGGTGGACAGATGGTTGTAAACTCTACCTCGGTAGCAACAATTACAAGTTGGCCAGAGCGTGTACCCCTGTAGGAGAGTGCTCCACCTGCTTGTAACTGGTCCATGTTTCCAATACCTGGATTTCCCGGGTGCAGGAACACCCGGCCCACTTTGACAGGTAGCAATGAGATCGCATGAGGTGCAGGATGCAAGTTTATCCTGGCCCACACACCCGACCCCATCCTATGCCACTGAATCCTCCACCTCACTGGCTGAAGCTTCCTGCTCCTGATTCCCTTTCCACTTCTGCTTCCTTCTCCTCACAGGCCTCCCCTGCTTTTATTTACCACCTGCTCAAAGCAGACCTTAAATGGAAAGGGGTGGAGCTCTTTAGAAAAGCATTGGGAGAATTCAAAGTTTTACTTACATTGTCCAATTTATTCAAGGGACGCGTACTCCCTTTATAGGAAGCACTTTTGTGTGGATCTTCTAATGACAATTTCCATTGATCTTTCTTCTTTTTGACCCCTGAAATTAGTTTTAACTGATCACTTCATTGCTGTTAAATCATGCTCCGAAGCGCACAACCTGGTGTTTTGAATGGAATATAGAGAAATTAAAATGGCTCTGTTGGTTTAGGTTAATGAGTATGAGACTGAACTGGATGATGAGCGAAAGCAACGTACCATCGCTGCTGCAGCCAAGAAGAAGCTCGAGGTCGACTTGAAGGATCTGGAAGGGCAATTGGACTCGTCCAACAAGAGTCGGGATGAAGCCATCAAGCAACTGAAGAAACTGCAGGTTTGGGATTGTGATTGCTTTTCATGCCATTCTAATGCAATGTGGTTTCAGCACAGCAGTGTTAACATATGAAATGACTATTGTGAAGCTGACAATATGATTGTGATAAAAGGGTAGAGATACAATCACAGTGATCATATAACAGGGATAAATAACATGGAATCATAACATGACACTGATAACATAGCAGTGATTCCATAATACTATAACATGACATGAATAGGTAGTAGTGGATACACAGCAAATGGGCATAATATGGCTGTATAATGCTGCAGTCACAGTTTTTCTCCATCCATACACTACAGCCTTATGAGCCTAAGTGTACTGTCTTTCACCCCTTGCTCCTTACTGCAAGCCAATGTGTAGGGACAAAACATAAAGTGAGCCCAACCGAGTTTCCCAGGCACAGTATGGAAACACTACTAACATAGATACCATCAGCCATGTCCGGTGTTGGTAAGCGCAGTGGGGCGGGCAGCGGTGGGGGGAGAAGTTGACAGACGATGGAATAGGTATTATTTATTTAATTGTACCTATTCCATCGTCTGTCGACTCAACCCCTCCCACCACACCCCGCCCCACTGCGCCTACCTGTGCCGGCCGTAGCTGGATGACATCAGGGAGACCATGGAATCTGTCTCAAATGTGCTTCACAACACCGTCTGCGGTCTGCAGCTACCTTATACAAAACAGAAGTTGTGACTAGGCCGTACCAAAGTGAAATCATTGTACCGTAAAGAGACTTGTAAAGCTGTGTGATTTGAAGATACATTGCACAGTTAAAAGACCTAGCCAACTTAGTTTTGATAGTAGATTCAGAACTGATATACTAACCATTATTACAAATATGTGAGCTGCATTCAGTTATGCACATCTGGGTGCCACAAATGTACCCAATTAATGTATGTATGTATGTATTGCGACTTATATAGCGCACGTATCACCCGAAGGCATCAAGGCGCTTGCTTAGGGAACCCATCCTGGTATTCCCCTGTGAGATACCCCGGCAGGGTATCCACAAGGTGAAAGCCAGGCATCCCGCCGCGAGGGGCCGTAGTGGAGATTAAGCAAGCTATTGCCCAGAGTCGCAGAGTGTGACCCCGTGAGTCGAGTAGGCACGGAGCGAGAATTGTCGAGTCCGTGGAATTTTTGAGCCCGAGTTCCGCCGAGGCGGGGAATTGAACCCTGGTCCACGGCCGATCTCAGCTTCCGGGTCTGCCGCCTCTAACCACTGAGCCACGCTTCTAATTGCAAATCTACTCCACAATATTTTTCATGCTAGTGACCTGTAGCCCAACTCACAGTAATTTTTAAGGTTTGCAATAGCCAAGATCTTTTGATTTTACTAAATGTGTGTGTGTGCGCGTATATATATATATAGGAGGAGGAATACATCGCCTCCCTGAACAATAATGATCTTAATCTGCGATTCACCAGCAACATTAGTGAAAAGAGTGTATGTTATCTTGACCTGGACCTGGAGGTATTTGTGGAGAATGATAAACTCCAGACCCGACTCTATAGGAAACCAACGGCGGGCAATGCCGTGTTACACGCGGCTAGCCACCATCCAAGGAGTCTGATCAAGAACATACCATATGGTGAATACTTGCGCCTCAAAACAAATTGTTCAGCTGAGAAAGATTTCCAGGATGCGCAACAAGAGGCGAGTGATAGGTTCCTAGCTAGGGGCTACTCGAAGTGCATTCTACAACAGGCAGCTGTAAAAGCACCGGCAATTAATAGGAGGGACCTCCTAGTGGTGCGAGAGCACAGACAGAAAATGATCAAGTGAGAATGATCACCACTTTTAATAACAAATCAGGTGATCTAGTCCACACCTTCAAGAAAAACTGGCACATCTTACACACAGACAACATCTTGAAGAAACATCTGTCAGATAGGCCAATGATAACATATCGTCGATGCCAGTCCCTATCAGACCACTTAATCCACAGCCACTTCTCCCCTCAAACTGTATCCCCGGCCACAAACAGATAAAGGGGTTCTTTCCGTGCTTGCGTTGCAAAGCCTGCAAGTATAGTAAGAAAATGAAAGAATATCCAGGAAGAACGGGAGATGAGAAACAGAATAGAAGAATCACTAAACATCTTAACTGCAACTCTGATTATACCATCTATTGTTTAGAGTGCCCTTGTAAGAAACGTTACATAGGTAGCACTATCAACCCCACAAAACTGAGGATCCTAGAACATATGAGAGCTATCGCGAATAAGAATAAATCCCATCTGGTAGCTCGTCATTTTGCCGAATTCCATGGAAGCGATAGGAATCTTCTCAGTTTTTATTGTATAGACCAAGTCAGGCGCTTAGAGCGCGGTGGGGACAGGGAAAAGACACTCCACATCGCAGAATCTAGGTACATCATTGACCTCAAAACAATGACACCGTGGGGTCTTAACAGTGATGAGGAGATGTGGGTGCACCTGTAGATGAAAAGGAGTTGCTCTCTCATGGTTCAGAACTGGAAAAGAGTAACAGAAAGCATTTTGACTATACTTAAAAACTCCTAAAGATGTAACATTGTATAAACTTAGAAATGTACTTTTTTCAAGTAGGAGTAGAAAATAAGCCCATACAGGGCGAGACAACTAGTCCTAGAACAAGTTATGCCGGCCCTGTGGTTTCAACAGAACCACTTAGGGGATACACTCCATTATAGCAAAAATAGAGATCTAAAAAATGCCCAATGTGAACAATTTAATGATGGGACTATCATAATACTTGATGAATTGAATGTAATGAAGTGTGCACATTAATAATGAAATGTTTGTTGCTGTCATTGTTTTTAAATTTGCACTAGAGCACTTTATATTCGCCGTTAAAATCAATGAAATGTATGTGTAACACTACACTTTAAAATTGCCACCACGTTTACCAAGATTACCATCATCTATGTTGTTGAAAAAATGAAATGCTAGGTGGGGTTTATAATGGCGATCATTGTGAGGCACAAACTGACACTGACGAAGCTTATAGCGAAACGCGTCTGTCAAGGGTGAAGGGGGTTTTGAAATAAAAAATTTACAACTGAATACCTGTGTGCTTGCCGTTTATCAACCAAGATTGGTTATTTGTGCTGCTATATATAAAATATATATATATATATATATATATATATATATATATATATATATATATATATATATATATATATATATATATATCATAATGAAAGTAAATGAAATGTTTTAATAGCACAAGTATTTTAGACACTAAATTTTTGTGGTAGCACAATATTTATTTTTGGCACTTGCACTTTATTTCGGGACGTTCAACATACAGAAAAATAGCAATTAGGTTGTGAATGCAGAGATTAATTTCAATGTGCACATCGAAACATTATAAAGTAGATTGCTAAATAATGTACAATACAACATTAATAATCTGTAGGTCCAGTTGAGTAAACACATGAGGGATGATTACTTTAACATTTTCATAATTGGTGGTTTGGCAAAAAAATAAACCTAATAGAGTATTTGTAGGCAAGGAGCAATAGATCAGACGTAAGCCGTGGAAAACATGAAGTAGGTTATTAATCCCAGAATCAAGGTATATAGCGGGTCTTGTTGATTGCATGCCATTTTTTAATAAGTTTAGCTATATAAATTATATGTGGGCCTACAGATGACAGGTTTTAAATGTATTGTATATGCTAAACGGAATTTTTAATAAATAGGGTTTTAGTATAATGATATGGGTATTTTACCAAAAGTATCCTATGAAATTAGTTTTATTATTTAAATCTGTTTTTTAAATAAGTTAAAATTCTTATTTATGGCAGCATTTTGCACATTGAAATGCGAAATTGCACGAGCATAAATATGCTTTTGAAGTATGTTGTTCATGTCTATGAAATCAAAACGTCACGTGTGTATACACTGTCAATTTTAAAAACAGCATGGCTGTTATGCATTCTTATTCAATTTACTTCCGCTACACTACTGGTTGAGAAATTTGGCGGAATGGAACAATAAAAGAAAACATGCCAAGAACAGAAATTACAGTGTCCTTATATAGCACACTCTGAAGGCAGGTGAAGGAATGCTAATATTTGTCTACTTTGTTCCTTCCTCAAGGCTCAGATGAAGGACTACCAGCGAGAACTTGATGATGCGCGTGCCTCAAGAGAAGAAATATTTGCGACTGCAAGAGAAAATGAAAAGAAAGCCAAGTCCTTGGAGGCTGAACTGATCCAGCTTCAGGAGGTAAAGCAGAAAAAGTAAATTGGGATGTCGAGCATATCTTAAAACTATTTGGAACAACAAAGCAGATCCGTGTTTTTTTTAGCCGCTGTCCTCATTTCCATGCAGGCATACTCACAGGCACACCCACACGTTCTCACTGTATATCCTTCTATGTCTTAAATAAGTGAACTGAATTGTCTTTAATGCATGTACACTTTGTTGGAAAAATAAAATTATGTCAGTTCCTAAATAGTATTGATCTCATTCTTTTCTCCAGGATCTTGCAGCTGCAGAAAGAGCTCGTAAACAAGCTGAGCAAGAAAAGGAAGAGTTGGCTGAAGAACTTTCAGGCAGTTCATCTGGAAAGTAAGCAATATCTATAGCTCTGAAAATGTAGATGAGAGCATTACCAGAGCATTACAGCCATTGAAATTAGCATCCTATTTGAAATCCAAAAGTTGGGCCAGAGAAGGTCTATGGTGCAGCAGTAAATACAGTTGTTCACCAGCATTTTGGATTCCATGAGAGTATGAGGCAGGAAAATGAAGTATTGACACATTTTGTCTGGCACAGGGATTTGAGTTTGGGGAATGTGTGGTACTGGCCTTATTGCCCAAGTGCTGCAGAGCCTAACTTGGTTGCCCAGCCCCTCCATTATGTCCCTTCCCGTTTGTTTCAATCGCATACATTGCAGGGTTGGACAAATAGCACATAATGTCCTAAGCAGTGGGCAATAACACTTCATTGGAATCTTACTTTTAGATAAATCTCATCCTCTATCCATTATTTCCAGAATAGGTGAAAATAAAATCAGAAAGTAACGTTAACATTTTGATTAAATTGATGGGCTCCATAATTCTCTGAAGTCTAAACAATTTCTCACAGACCAGTTTGAGCAGTACGAAGACAAACACAAATTTAAGTTTGATATTTGATGACTGAAGTAAAAAAATATTTCTTGGGAAATTTAACAGTACTGTGTTTATGATTGCAGGCTACACACTTGACGTGTGCCTGGTTATTTTCTGTAATCTCTAATGCCTCTTTGTCCGATCGTCTTTTTAATTGCATGATATAAAAAAACAGAGAACCCAGTAATTATACACTTGATAACTCTCCAGTGCCAGGAAAAACAATGTATTTCTTGCAAAACCCTCACCCACCAGGGTTGCCTCTTGGTGACAGGCTTCATCATTGGGTCCATCCCGATCCACTGCGAATCGGGGCGTGCTGCCACTGACATGGGAGCACTTGTTGGTCTTTATATGATGATAAAGAAGGTGTTTATAGAAAAGGAAGAGGGAGTGGAGAAAGGTGCTGAGTTACGGTATAATTTAAAAATGCCTAGCTAGTAGGTATATCTGTATTATTCCTGCCTTTAGTCGGTCTGACTAAAAATTATGGGGTAGTAAGGAAGGTGAGTTTGGTAATGTGCCTGTGATCCAATAGGTCAACATTTTTGGAGCTGTGCCCCTATGGCTCTTCTTCAGGACCATGGTAACCTAGTTCCTTGGTACCACTTTTGTATGTTTAATAACAGAAAACACGCTACTTGCATGACATGCCATACTGCGAAAAATACATACATATACCAACTAATTTGTGTTCTTTATTTTTTATATGATGCCTTAATAGTGCATCATGGTACCTCCGGGGAGAGAGTGGCCTGTTGGCACACTCTAATCAAGGCAAACCCTCGCTGTGTCGCCTATTGTGGACTTAGCCCCCCATGGACCGTAGATGGTGATACATCGAGAGTGTATAATTACTGGATTCTCTGTTTTTGATATAATATTTTTGACTAAGGAGTACGAATCCGGAAAAATCCTCCTCCTCCCCCTTTTCTTTGGATCGTTTTTAATTGTAGCCAGCCATTGTGAGACTGACTGAAACAATGTAATGAAATATTAAAGGACAGACATAATTATTAATCATCATCCAGCATTTTGCTTACTGCTTCTGAGCTCCGCTCCATGGGCTCACAATGGTTTATTTTAACCTTGCACAATGCTGTTTTTGGCAATGGCTCCCAGTACATTTAAGTTCAACAGGTTGGAGATAATAATTGCTTGGTACTACCAACAAGAAGCAAAGAGATGTGGTTGAATGGTCTCTTTTTAGCTGAATTGAATTTCTTGTTTACATTTGCACCATCAGGACAGCAGAGGGTTTTTGGGGGCGCTGGGTAAACTACGTTATTACATTATTCCAGTCCAATAACATTTGGTGATAGTGCAACTTTCCATAAAATAGTTCAAGTGGCTTACTGACTAACTCCAGTCCCTGAATATTAGGTGCTGTCCAGAGGACAGAAAACAGAAATCCACTTTTTAGATTGGTTTTAATTCTGTTTCCCAATAATAAAAGTATACATTTTTACTTTCACTCCTCTAAACAGTGTATCCTGTTTTACTGAGGGAAGAGGTGACATGCACCCATACAAGTAATTTGCAGCTGAGTTGATCCCTTAACATTTTATGGGTGTACATGTGTTTTGGCATCTCTTCATATGGGAATGGGTTGTTTTGTGAATTCCATAGGTCTGCTCTTCAGGATGACAAGCGTCGGCTTGAGGCCAGAATCTCGCAACTGGAGGAAGAACTAGATGAGGAACAGAGCAACATGGAAAACATGAGCGATCGCTTCAGAAAAGCAGTGCAGCAGGTATGATCACTGCTTCAAATGTTTAGGTGTAAACCACCTTGCAGTTGACAACATCTGGTTTACAAACATGACTTAGTGAGTTCAAGCTTTGGAGTCTCATTGTTTTCCAGACTGAACAGATTAACAATGAATTAGCAACCGAGCGCAGTGCGGCCCAAAAGAACGAGAGCGCCCGACAGCAACTGGAGAGACAGAATAAGGAGTTGAAGTCCAAGCTGCAAGAGATGGAGGGCACAGTGAAATCCAAATTCAAGGCCACCATCACCGCTTTGGAGGCAAAGATTGCCCAGCTGGAAGAGCAGTTAGAACAGGAAGTCAGGTATGTTCAGAACCCTCAATAAATTGATATATTCAATTACCTTCTCTATTTTCGTTCAAATCCCATCAACAACATACAACATCAGCGCTCAATACTCATGCTGGAATCATACATCATTCAGACGTAGCCAGATGTCAGGATTACCTTACTTCAAAATCTCTACCCTTAACAAAAACCCATAATCTTGGAATGCATTGCCAAGCATTCACCACAAATTGTGGAAAGGTGAAATGGGTAGTCATGATTTACACAAGTATGTGGGTTTGGGGTTAGAGTGTGCTTTTCCAAGGGATTTCCACATCCCCACCATAAAATGGGTAATGATTGTGAGCAAATAATATAATAATGCTAAAGGTTTCCTGACAAAAGGGTATGAGGTTCTTTGTAACGGTGTTCTTTAATTTCACATAACTCAATGTATCAACTTCTTTGCCCAATACATGAGATTGGGGTACACAGTGATGCCAGTGGATATGCTTTTTGCAGGTTACAAATGGTAAACATAATTTATGTCCTGCAACAACAGAAAACAACATGGGTGGAATTATTATAGTGGAATATGTTATAATGTTCACTTAATGGGAAGGACTATTTATAGGTCTTAGCTATGCATTAAACAGCCGGACTTGAACTCCACTTGATGCGAATAGCTTGACAATTGTTATTCGGTTACACCACACATTACATATAATCCTGTTGACCGGAATAGGACCACCTCAACCCCCCCCCTTCTGCTGCTCCCCCTTGCCCCCACCACAGGCATAGTTAATTTACTGTTTAGTTGGTTACTTAGTTTATTTACTTATGATTCCTCCCGGTTTGCCACTTTCCCATCAGCCCACTCTCTAAGTCAAATGCTGCACACAGCACAAACACATTCTTGAGAGCACAGCAAACACCGCACTCAAATTCATAAGTGATATGATGGTTGGAGGGAATGCATAGGCTTATACTTACAGGAGACCCATTGTATGTGATTTGTAGACACGATCATTACATGCATTGAACCCATATTTGAGTTTTTTTAGTATTCCATAAAGAAAATCCCGTTTTTACACTGTTTGCAAGCAACAAATTGTAGACAGAAGAATATTTGACCGCAAACTGTTGGTTTTACATAAATTACTAAGTTGTATATGTCACTATCTAAATTCCATGAAAAATATATTTTAAAAAACTATGCATTGAGCAATATAGATTGCCTCGCTTACATGTTGAGTTTTGCTATGCCATTGTCAAGGATCTGACACTTAGTCGATGATCTCCGGTAGCGGACTAATGGAGAGCTCTGGGTCTTGACTGTTTGGTCTGCCAGAGGTAAGGTTGACCCATTCTAGAAGCCAGGTTGCTGCTGTACAGGAAACGTTTAAGCAGGCAAGTGCCCTCCTTAAGGAATTGGAGGAAAAAGCCTGAGGGCAAAAAAAACTCCAAGAAGGTGGTGGAATTCCGGTGCAAGACAACAGGAGGAAGATCCAGAAGGATTCACAGAAAAGAGGACACAGGAGAAAATCGCAGTACGCCAGGAAGAGTGATTTGAATCACAGGGAAAGAAAAACGAGTAGAATCAGGAGTGATGAACAATAGGTCAAGGAGCACCAGGTGTTGCAATGCAAAAGGCTGGACAAGCTTCCTTATATAAGTCCACAAACAGGAAGTTAGAGGGAATCCGTATTGTTTGGGAAAAAGTAATGGACAGCATTGCATGGGTGGCCATTTTGGATTGGGTTTTATTTGAGTTTAGAATTCCTCCTAGGGAATTCTGGGAAGGGGGAAGCATGGGGAAGTGAGGAGTGGATAGACTCCTTCATGTGCAGCCTCCCCAGACTACTGGAAGACGTATGACTACTCTGGAGGGTCACCCGCTGCAAGGTGTGCGCAGGCATGTTGCGCTGTGACCCGCTGGCGTACTGCTCACACCCAGTAGTGCATCTCCCCGACAGGAGTTCAGTCATTGGGATTAAGTGGTGCATGGGTTGTGGAGCCACAGATCACTGTAAGAATTTCTGGTACTAGAAGAAGTCAATATGGATGCACAACATACATGATAAATACATGTCAGTATAATGACCAATGTGGAAGAACGAGGGAATGCCCGTTAACTGGATGCTACGAGCACAATGCATCTATTTTGGTAGCCACGCACCTATTACCCCGTAATCTCACCGCTGGAACTCTGGTCTGAAAAAACAGCTTAGTATAGCAGATCACAGCAGCTAACCAAGTACAACACCTTTTCCACTAGTATAGTATTGAGTGCTTTTGCTCTCAATACTATTCCAGTTTGTTGCTGGTCGTGATAGCCTTATATTGTTGTTTGTTTATGTAACATTTGATCTGCTTGTGCAACTACCTATTGATATGGTTACCTTAAATAGCCTCTTTTTAAGTTGGAAACCAATTTGGATAGTATACTATATGATACCAGAAAATGCGATAGTTAATAATGGATATTAACAAATACCTCAATTCCTTTACATACAGAGAGAAACAGACAACTACTAAGACCTTGCGCCAGAAGGATAAGAAACTAAAGGAAGTTTTGTTACAAGTTGAGGATGAGAGAAAGCAGGCGGAACAATACAAAGATCAGGTAATGTCCATATTCATCTGACAAAACTTAAGCTTATTCGATGTACGATGTGTCTTTCATGAAGTAGAGCATACAGTTGTAACTGTTGAGTTGAGCATTGTTGGTTAAAAAGATGAGTGAGCAATTCCCTACCAATGTGCACTACTAACAGCAATCCTTGTACAGTAACCATACATTCTCTATGAGACAATATGGGGCTAGAGCTCAATGACCATTCATTGTAGGATGGTGAAAAGCCCTTTTTTAATACAACACCGTCACTGGTTTTGGGACTCACTACATGGATTTAATGAAAGTATAACTCATGCTAGTGTTTACTGTGAAAGAGCACTTGGCATAACCATTTTTGTGTCGTAGATCCTGATAACGCATAAAAAGAGGCAACAGAGGCACAACGGGGGCACCTTTAGTGTTCACAGGTCAGCCTCTGGTTGGTTATCTTAGACAGTGACTGGCCCCTGAACACAAACATCTTCACTCCTCCCCGACCTCACCTGAATCACTACCAGCTCAACTGCTCCAAGCTGGGAGCGAATTGTTGGTGAGGCAAGGAGGGGGAGCATAGGGGATGAGGAGCAGGGATGAGAGGGAGATGGGTGGAGGGAGTTTAATGGAGTATTAAACACAGATGCTTGCACGCATGATATTAATGCAGGCAGCTCTGTGTGCCCCTCGACAGGTTGGCCCACTGGGAGTGGGCCCGGCTTACCCATGCCAAAGTCCAACCCTGTGCTTACCCATGTGCTACTGCAAAATTAGGTGTAAGATGTATTTGCGCCCATTTTTATACTACCACATATTCGTGGTTGGCGGGCTCCAAATGTTTTTCATGCCTCAGTTTACATGGCATGGGGAAGTATCATCAGGTTCTATCTGGTAGTAAGTGTTCGTGCAAACTAGTAGTAGTAGTAGCAGCATAGAGGGGACCTATTCCACATACACATCACTTGCCTTTAATTACAGCATAGGTGTAAATCAGGCGCAACAACACATCCAATAGCAGATACGAGTACTATTTGCACAGGGTGTTTTGCACTCACTAGTTACACCAGGGTGTAAGTAACCTTGTGGAAGCTTCAGAATTCCGCACACATAAGTAGGCTATCATGAAGTCTACTTTCAACATAAAATGTAATGATGTGGTGAAAATGTTTTGATTTGCATACGCATAATGCCAAGTCCACAGACTCACTGATTCAATCCCACTCGAAAATAATACTTTCCCTAACCTATTTTAATGCTCCCATTTAGGCCGAGAAGGGCAACACAAGGCAGAAGCAGCTCAAGAGGCAGCTGGAGGAGGCAGAAGAAGAGTCCCAGCGCATCAATGCTTCTCGAAGAAAACTGCAGCGGGAGCTGGATGAGGCCACTGAGAGCAACGAGGCCATTACCCGAGAAGTCAATGCTCTGAAGACCAAGCTCAGGTAGGACTCCACCTTTTCTACTTTGGTGATGGGTCCATACTGAGAAGCCTCGAGCAGCTTGGGCCGGATATCCCTTGAGCGGCCTGGCAGCATGTTTGTGCACCCTCTGAACACGAGCTGTGCAGAGATGCCTTTGAGTAACAAGGGTTTGTTTACAGCATAAGTGGGAGGTGGGAGCCCATCTGCTGCCCAGAAGGTGTCTTGCACAATACAACTTTAGGAACACTTTACCTTTAGAGCTAGTGGTAACGACTAATGTAAACATCTAAAGAGAATCCATTTGTGAACTAGCATGGGACTGGCACTGAATCTGTAATGGACCTGTTCCAAAGCCTTTCATGCAGCCCAACCTGTCTGCCATTCACCAGAATAGAGTTGTCGTTTAACTCCAAGTCGTCAGAACACCTTATTGCCAGTCCTGAGCTTTACTTCTACAAATTATTATCAGGTGTGTTAGTAAAATTGGTTACTTGAAACAACCAATGATTACATGTCCATAACACAAAGTTGTCCAATGAATTCCCGAGATTAGAAACATGTTTTTTGCGAACTCTGTGGGAACTCTAGGAAGAGATGGAAGTGGAGTAGGAGGGGCAAGTAACGACTGAGGTATATAGTGTATTCATTTTTCTTTGACATACAGGAGCTGCTTGTCCATGACTAGCCTCCCTCATTCTCAAATACTCACTTTATATTAATACTCTTTCTGTCATAATATAGGATTTGTATCAATCAACTTGTATTGCAGCTACACAAAATGAGTAGAGAAATGGAACAAGAGCTCTTTACGCGATAATGATGCTATGTAGACTCTCCTCTCTTCCGCTGACAAATTGCCTGCCAGACTTATCACAACTTCACCCCACTGTGGGATAATGTGCTGTACTACAGACAGGTAGGGAAACCAAAAACACAGAGAAGAGAAGCATGGGTGAGGGAGGCACCCCCCCGCACCAACCCCCAATACAAAAAAAAAGAGGAATTAAATGATGAGGGCTTCCACTGTACAAAAATAAAGAAATAAAAGAGAGGTGGACAATCATGAGAGTAGGTTGCCGAAGCCAGTCATGGCTTAGTTTCAAAATTGTGGCCTACCCCCATTCAGCCAGCTAACAAGGCCAATCGGAAGAGCAGCATTTACTAAATGGTATTTGTGATGAAGGAGTAGGAAAAAACATGGATGGGGATTTTACCATAGGAAAGCACCTGCTTTAGTGAATTGCATGCTGTGACGATTCCTATCACCAGTATTTAGCAAGTGTGGAAACCTGCAGTATAGTAGAATTAGTACATAGGCACAGGCATTTACCAACAAAGGTAAAAATGGTTGTTAAGTCTTGCAGATCCAATATAAAAGTGCCATATGAATAACCATCATGGTAGAATATTGGCTGACCTCCACTACCAGAATATGGAGTTTTAAATATGCTACAAAAATATAGCCAGAATATTGACTACATAAATATCATGAAGCAAAGTATTTATAGCTAAGTATAAATGTATTATACTTAACTCAACATGTATGTGGCTTGATGATGTGGCTATCCAAGACTGGAATTCTATAGTTATCTATATACTTGCCACTACAAAATGTGGCTGGTGATATTCCAGCTGTGTTATTTTTTATAGAAAATACTTTTGTGCTCAATATTCTAACAAACAACCAATAGTTGGACTGGCTGCTTTTGACACGTAGTGTTTTTTCAAAGCTGATGCTGTTGGGAATATACTCTTAGGAGATAGACAGTCGGTGTCACCACAAACCTTTGTGATGGACCCAGTGGTGGACTTATGCAATCCTCTGTTCCAATGAGTGAAAAAATGTGTCATTGTTAACACTCATATCATTAGGGTATCAGGTACAGTGGTCGACCAGCGTGTGTGGGCTCACTGTACCCACATTATGCTGTCTTTTCCTACACAAGTCAGGTAATGGAGTCCATTTCCTTGATTACAGTTAGGTTCCTTGCCCCACACAATGTACCTCTGTTTCATCTTAATCAACTACAAAGTTCTGGCTCAAAGAAAAAGTTCATAGACACCTTCCATCCATCACTTAAAGTAGGTGAAGACCCTGAAAGGGAATGAAAGCCAGTATTGGTAATAGAAGTTATCACGATAATTAAAGATAGCCCTTAAGATACTGTCTAGTGGCACCTTTGCTCTTCTCTCCATCTTCACCAATTTTATTACCTTTATTTTACTGTTATTCCAACAAAATCTGAATTTTCATTTTTAGTATTGTGTATTTCCAACAGGTAAACATGATAAGTCACCAAGATAGCCTTTGCTAAATCCTGTACCAGGTACTAAAAGCTGAATCACATTTTTACAGTATACTCTTGGGGAACTGACCATTGTAACATTCGTAAGATGCAGCATAAAGCAACAAGAGGTAAAATATTGAGAAATAATAGTAACACAGTCATTACACTTGTAATTCAGGATGAATGTGACCAGGTGTCTTATACTCAAGTAACTCAAATCATCACTTGATGAGATTTGTTTTCTACGTCACAAGGCTCCATCGTCTTGTGTAGATGTTGGACAATCTCTGTTGGTTATGAAATCTTAGTGCATGGATTTCTAAAGATTACTGACTCATAGAACGAGACCTTCCCGGTTCTAGTTTATGTTTCAGGAAATCTCAGGGTCACACCTCCCAATTTGTAGTTTCTCTTAAACTATTGAGAATTCATGGTTCTCATGGTGACTTTTCAGCAACTGCCCCTCTTCATTTTTGGGTGCTTTGATTTTTTTTTAAGTATGTGCCTCTCTGTCCTGGACTAAAAAATCCTTACGCTCTTGATTTAGACAGTCCATAACTGCCCAATTCTTAAATACTAAATTCTTGTTCTTTTCATCCAGCAACACTCTAGAATTTCCTTTTTTGGGAGTATAATCTGGTTTAACCCAGTATCAGCTTTATGTAGAGGAATGTATTTGAAGTGAAATATGCCACTACTCAAGACTTTACATTATTCACATTAATATAGGCGGGCAGCCACTCAGCAATAGGGAATACAATGCAGTGTGTCATGGGCCTTATTTAAAATCACAACTAATAATTATTTGCATAGTGGCCATCACCAATTACAGGTCAAAAATGCATACAAGGTGACATGAGCAGTTCATTGGAGGTCTTGTATTTGGTCAACAGCCAGACAGTGAGGAGGTATTATGAAGGAGTGACTTGAAATAATAGGAAGGTTTGATTAATTCATTTAAATATTTTCAAACTGAAAGTGAGAAGATATCTGGAGCTTCTGGGCATCCCTTGAGGCTAATGTAGGTGTTTGTAGCATAAGCATACTGGTAGAATTTGGCGCTGAAGCTGCTGATTAGACAGTGGAAGTGTCTGACATATATGTTTAAAAGAGAAAGGGAAACAGGCATTTACAGAAATGATGACTGTAGGTTTAAAGGAGAGGACAATCATGTATAAATTTAGGGACCATTACACCACTTTGGGCGGTTTCGGTAAAACAAAAGTTTAAAAAAAAATCCGAATAATGTGGTTTGTCGCCAATAGTGAAGGAACAGTAAAGACAGATGTGGGAAGAATTTTCCTCTGTCCGAAGTTTGAAGCACGTTCTCTCTAATGCACCGTGAGGGAGATGTGGTGCCACGATCAGGTTTAGTTAACAAAAAACCTTATTAAAATGTTGGAAATGTGTGACGGCCCTCTTAAAATGGTACTCAAGACTTGTGGGTTGAACACATTTGTGATTTTAGGTTATGCAGATTAGATGGCAACAAATAATTCCAGTTCCTTAATGGAGACCTTGAAATACAAAGGTTTAAACTCTATGATTTAATCAATTTCACATGGCACCAGTAAGATATGATTTTGAAATGTGATGCAAATCAACTGATGGAAATAACTCCGGGAATACATAATGATTTTATTTAATTATGATTTTTTTTTTTTAGTTTTCTATTTTAAAAAATTGACACTTGATATTTAAGTGTAACACCTTAGCATGTACTGTGATGCATTGATTTATGCTGACATCTCTGTTTCAGAGGGACACAGGAACCTCCACAAAATGACTAAGCAGGTACCCTGCCTCCATCTTTCTGACTAGTAATTGTTGCACAGATATCCATTTTTACGAATCAGATATATACTTTTTAGCAAAACCTCAAGACCTGGATATCTTTGCAATATGAGTTTCACATGAAAGGAAACCAATGTACCAATGGCACCTGCATCCCCTCCAGTCCTTCTAAAATTCATGTTTCTCCTCTGCCTGATGGCACATACTGAGACGAATGCATTCTCACAATCTGTGTAGGGCGGTCTGACCGGAATGTCGATTGGATTGCCCTTTCTCCTTTGCATGCTAGAGCTGTCTCTTGCGCACCTTTTTCTAGAATGATGCAATAACTTACCAGCATAATACTCATTGTAAAACAAATAACTAATATATTGCGTTGCAATCTTCAGCACCGAAATGCATATTTTCACCACATACCGTACCACTTGCTCATTGTGAATGTGCACAGTGAATCTTAATTCACCACAGATACAACACTAACTGTGACATCTTCCCAGTCACAGATCCCAATTGGGATAGTCTGAATGCACCATGCAACTTGAAGAAGGAAATAACATCTTCTCATATCATTAAACTTACATTGGTGTTGAATTTTCCCAAACACTTGTTGAAGAATCTAGAATTGTAAGCACATTTGTTAAGACAGCTCAGTTAGCTTAAAAGTGTTCTCATTAAGGCATGCCTTTCTCGAGCCTTCTGCCTCCCTAATGCCAGCTAACCAAGTAAGCAGGAGTGGACAATCTCGACGCTTGCCCATGCTGCAACTAAACATCAGGCTAGGCTATTTAGCCCATCACAGACAATGTAAAAGTGCTAAAAACATTTCTAAGCATTATGAAATATGTTGTACTGATTACTAAGTTTCATGAATCAGACATCTTGTCAACAGCCTCCATTTTCATTTGCGAATCCCGCTTGATTGATGAAAGCAGCTATTTTAAATCTAAGCATTTTGATATACGTGTGATCAATGAATTTCTTGTGCCATCTATATTAATACGTATACAAAACAGTGATGGATGAAATGCTTGAATTAATCTCTGCCACTAGGCTTCATCCCAATCCATCGTTATTCTGCCACCATGCCACCTCAAGCTATATGCAAATCAGTCTTGATCCTGCTCCAATAGGACTCTAGCAGCCCGAACTGAAAAGCCAGGTCCTCCCTAAATCGTAACACAAGCAACCCTGAACCGGTTTTGCCCTAGGTAGTGGCTCATTATTAGCTGGGTACAGCAGTGACACATTGTGCACGAAACCCACGTCTGTCTGGGTATACCTGTCCCACCTTAGGTGACACAATAAGTATACAAAACAGTGATGGATGGAATGCTTGAATTAATCTTTGCCACTGGTAAACACTCAGGCCGCATCCCAATCCATCATTATTCTGCACACAAGGCCACCTCAAATTGGACTCCACTAGATGAAATGAAATGAAATATAAAACACCAGCATTTATAAAGTGCAGTGCACAGCTACCTCCGGAGAGGTGTCCTGACGCTAGGGGCCGTTGGGAAGATTAATTGAGCTATTTCCCAGAGTCACATGGTGCTGGGCTAACCTGCCACCGACACCCAAACAATGAACCCCGCGGTCCAGAGTCGGGCACCCAGGCCGCTGTGCCACACCTCTTCCACAGATGCAAATCAGACTTGACCCTGCTCCAATAGGAACAGTCCAATTCGAACTGCCAAGCCTTGCCTCAAACAGAGCTCAAGCAACCCAGGACCGGTGTCACCCTGACATGGATCCCTTGCACACTGTGTCACTGGAACCAAGCTGTACCCGTCTGACGAGCCCATAACTAGGGCGAAACTGGTCCTTGGTTGCTTCTGTTCCAGTTAAGGGAGGACCTGGCTTGGCAGGTCGGGCCGGACTGTTCAAATTAGAGCAGGGTGCATTTAGCTGTGTCTAAACGGAGGTGACATGGTGTGCAAAATAACAATGGATTGGAATGCGGCCCCAAGTAATTACCAGTGGCTGAGATTATTTCACACATTCCATCAATCACATTTTTTCTTGTGTACTTTATCTATAATAATCCATCACATAATGCTGCCTTCACTTTTGATCCACCTATGCTAAAACCATGCATCGTACAGAATTTACTGTCTGTATAAGGCACGTATCCCAGCTTAGCATTATGAGAGATGAACAAAAGCAGTGGAGGTTTCTACTGAATAAGAAAGAAGTAAAGGCATGAATATGTACTATAAATGCCAACTATCCCAATGACCATATACACTGCTGCATCAAGAAGACTCTCCATAATTTGATTATCTGAGAAGGTAATTTGAATGAAAGCACACATTCTGATCTAAACAATCTACTTTCAATTGGCATACTTACTCAGTAGTCCCCATGTTCCCAAAATGAGTTTCCATAATTGCAATTATTCCTCTTTTGTTCACCTATGCTAATCTATTTTGACACAAATATTTAAGGAAGCCTTGTCTTAGCAGCAGTCTCTTAAGGTTTTCATTGAGTGTTTCCAAACCATCTGTACTAACATTTTTTGCTACACCCCATTATTTTTTTACCTACTTTAGCTGGAAACTGGGGAAGCATAGGACCGGGATCGTGTATTGTAAGATTAAGTAGAATTATACTCTATATTTGTGTACAAGGAATGCAGAGGTCTTTAACTAGAAGAGTTGACATCTGTAGATGATAACATGATTTGTCAGCACTTGTAGTTTCTCATATGTCATTAACAGTGCCTAGTGACCACCACATTGATCAGACATGCGTAGAAGCTAGAGTCCAAATATCAGTCAGTCCTTTGCCTAAAAACATCAATGGTGTTGGGATATCATGTAGTCAAAGTTTTTCAGCAAGAAAACAAGATTGATTAAGGACTGTTGACAATAAAACAAAAGTCATTAAATAACAAAGATGGGTGTATTATTAAATTAAGCCACAACATATATCACAAACTCAGTCTTGTGGCCAATAACAATTGAAAAAATACAGAAAGGCATTTGACAAAAGCGAGTGGTGATTTTTAAACATGGTTCATAATAGCAATTTCGGCACAAATTGATTAATAAGCAGATTCCCTTAGGGTGGTTGGGTTCCCCAGTCTGAGAGAGCGCTACACTACTTTTCAAGCTGTGTATCTATGTCCATTTGACACTTGTGAACTTCTTACATACACATGACATACCAGATGGTAGATGGGAAACTTAGAAGGAATTGGAATCAGTGGAAGAAGCATATGAGACTGCTGCAGAAAAGCTCAATGCCTTTTTAAATATTTCGGGCTTCATTTTCATAAGAAATGTGTATTTTCTCCCCAAATTCATTACTATCTGGGACTATTCTTTTGAAAATAAAGCTCTCCATCCGGATCGCTGTGTGATAGAAACCTTCACAAAAAGTTTGAGAAACATTATAGAGCTGTACCAAGTACAGAGGTTTCATGTGACATTATTAGCCATTTTACCAAGGTTTCATTCATTCAGCGATCATGAATTTCTTTGGACCGGTCATGCCTGTGCTTGATGAAATAATCTTGGTTCTGTATCTTTAACCAACCGTGGTGGCAAATAACAATTGAATATTCCAGTAGAACGTACATGTTGTCTCCTTTTAAGTCTTTCTTCTCTTTTCTTCAGAAGGGGGAATGAACCATCTTTTGCCCCCCCTCGCCGATCTGGAGGAGGAAGGCGAGCAGTAGATAATGCAGCAGATGGGTCAGAAGAGGACGGGGACTCGCGAGATGCTGATTTTAATGGAACAAAAGGCAGTGAATAAGACTATCAATGCATACTTATATCACAGAAAACATGGACAATTTTCTGGATTGTCTAAATTGATGTTAGGGTTCCTACGCCACACTGAAACACTACTTCTGCCGTCCAACCACAAATGCACATCTTACTACCAGAAATGGTACAAACAGATATGGCTGTAGGAAGCACATTTTGAAATCTTGCAAAGAAAATCCTTTGAAAAACTCCGTGCTTTAATTTTCCGTTTGGTGTATTCTCTTTTGTGAATTCCAGTAGTGAAAAAAACAGCTTTCCAAGGGGTCATTGGTTGGTTAAGTATGTTCTGTGTGGATGAAACATCTTGCAAAAGATGATGCTGCCAAAGTCATTGTTTGCTATTCGGTTATTTTGTCCCCATTTGTTCCAGTATGTAATCACTCTTGATTGTTATTTTTATTTTTATTTCTGGTGACTATCCCTCTGATGCACAGTGCACATTAGCATCATCAAAGTGCCTTCTTTATACACATGTACTAAAAACTGAAGATTTTTTTGTTTAAAAGAGAAAGAATTTAAAATATTGACACTGTTTTCTATGCACTTTGATTGTGCTTAAGCCACTTCCACTAATAAAAGGTTAAAGCACTGGAAAGAGTATTGTCCTTTTCTGTTTTCTAAATTGTAGGCTACTGTAACTCAACAGAATCTTTTTTCAATGTCAGTTGCAAAAAATATTTGTATTCACCATTTTGAGAGTCACTTCTCTGGATCTTGGAAAAAAGGAATAGGTGATAGGAGAGGAAAAACTTTAAATACAACATGCATTGGCAAAGCTAGTAGGTCTTGCCCATGGGCGAGCTATTGTGCTTTGACAATAGGGTGGGGGCCGATAGCCTGATGATTTTATAGCGAGAGTGCGGGGCGGCTGGACTGTGAAGAGAAAGGGGTCAGAAAGAGAGTAAAAGAGAAGGAAATAGGAAACAAAACTGTGGGAAGGTGGGAGAAAGCAAGGGAGATGAGAAAAGGGGTGATGGTGGAAGAACGAGACAGCAAGGATGTTGAGTGAGAAAGTGAGAGAGAAAGACTGGACAAGCTAGAAGGAGAGAAGGTGAAGAGGAAGAGAGAGAACGAGAAATAGAGCCAACTGGAGTGCAAGTGCGAAGGGAAAGGAAGAGAGAGAAAAACATGGAGAGTGACATTGACAGATCGCGAGGGACAGAGAAGGAGAGAGAAGAAAAGCAAGAATGAAAGGGGGTTAACAAGTTCATGAAGATAAAGGTCATTGGTGATGTCAGGTGATGCCTGTATAACACACTCAAAGCCATGGCCCTCCTGCACTGCGCAGCAGAGGCCTGGAGGCTGCATTCAATCTTGTGGCCACTGCAGAGTCCAGCTCTAGTTTACCAATGCACAGATGAAGGAAATAAGTTACTTACCTTTAACTCCAATTCTCCAGCAGAGGTATCTTTCATAGATTCACAAGCTTGAATACTTCCCAGTCTGACGACGTGGAAGGTTTCAAGCATGTAAACCTTGGAAAGATCCAATGCTGAAGAACAGATGAATGCATAATTAGATGCACTTGCCATGTAAGTAGCATGTCAATGGTGAAGTGAAATAAACAGTGGCAGCTCCTCCGCTAAGGCGGAGGAGCGTTGCCTCACTACTTTTTTGCAGTGAAACAAAAGGAAAATAAAATGATAACTCACGTTGTTATCATTTTATTTTCTCCTTCTTCAACAGTTTCCGTGAGGGGGCGGGGGCAGGGGAGGAGTGCTAACACCCTCCTAAGTGCGCAATAACTGCTTGGCCGGCCCTCTCAGGCCGCCTAAAACAGTCTTGGACACTTCGCATGTTCTCCATACAGGCTGCATTACAGCCTGCGTGGAGAACATTCTCGGGCTCCCAGTCAGCTTCTGAGCACCCAAACACAATGCTCAGACCAATCACAATGCTGCTAAGCCTGTATTGTGATTGGCTGACTGGGAACCTGGGTATGCTTCTTTTTGAGCCCGAGCGAGGAAGGACTGCGGAGGAAAGACGCAGCGAGAAGGTACGTTTTCATTTTTTATTTTATTTTTTTTATACTCGCTTCTCCCGCAACCACCCACCCTCCGGCCGCCACCCCCTTACCTCCAATCCGTGCCAGCCACCGCTGGCAAAAGATGCTGAAAACCTGATGATGATGATGAAAATGTGAAGCGAGCAAACTTACACAACAAGGATAAAGCAAACACTATAATGTCTTATAAAATAACCGAGCTCTGTGGGATAACACACCAGATGCTAACACTTGTAGCGCATGCTCTCGTAGGCTTGACCTAGAGAGGAAGTGTTACATTTCACTGTAGTAACACCCCACCTGTTAATATCACCCCAACATCTTTCCTTAACATTGTGATTATTCAGGACGGAGACAATCCATCCATCTAAAATCTTTGTGACATTTGTCCTCGTTTTAATTAGCAGAACTCTGCTGAAAAACGGTCAGTTGTAAAAAAAAAAGTACCTGTAAAGAGATGATTTGAAATAGGTGCCTGATTGGGGATATTAAATGAGCCTAGATATGCTTGGACCTTTAAAGGGTTCTGAAAGGTAACATCTAGTCGGTTAAAAAATATATTGTGCATCTTTAGGTAGCATGAGGCCGCACATAGGATGCTGTGTATCCAACTTCCTCTGTGATCATCACCAGACTACGATGTAAATGTAATGATTGAGTATGATATGAAAGAGCTACAAACTCCAACATCAATATTTAACAGAATTGAGCCCTTTGATGCCTGCTTATACAAAGCAATAAGTCTTGCAGGATGTCACTGTCTTATTACAAAGAAGTGAACCGAGGACGAAGGTGTGGAGGAATGTAAAATTGTGTTCAGACTGATTAAGCAAGTTTTTTAAGAAAGTCACATTTCTGACACATGGTTAACAAATAAACACATTTCTTACCCTTTCATGGGGGTCATCATATTTTGGAGCATTTTTATGTCCAATGGATCTGGTGCATTCATCAGGATCTGGGCTCTAGAGATATGCTCACAATAATGTGGATTTTGCTGCTCCACTGTCAGGAAACACGATACTTCATCTGCTGTGGGGCAATAAAACCCTCTGGCGTGATGTAGGAAACAAAAACAAACATTAAGGGCCTGAATTCACAAAAGTAACTTACACTTTTGAGTAAGTTTACACTTTTGAGTAAGTTTTTTACTTTTTGGTATTCACAAAATCCGAGTGTAAGTTACTAATAAAAACAATAATTGTAGTAAATCCAGCAACATCCTCCGATTGAAAATAATGGACATAGGGACTTACAACACAGCTCCATAGGAAATAATTTTAAATGAAATTATTTAAAATAGTTAAAAGAAATAAATAACACTAAATTACTGTTAAAGATAATGTTTAAAAATAGTACATATGTATTGATTATAAAATATTTGTATATACTTTTTGAATTAAAAAGTATGTAACTATAAATGTTATCTTAAAATAATTTAACTGCTTTTAATTGAGTGTACACCACACACATTGAATCATTATGAATGCTCATTTAAAAAAAAACTAAAAAACTTTAGGACAGAATTTATTTTTTAAACTTAAAAAATTACTTAAATGTAATATTTTTTCATTAATTCAAATGTAATTTAATTGTGATGTAGCATTTATGTACAGGTTACTTACCTTCAGTAACACTTTAGCTGGTAGAGACATGATCTAACCGTAGATTCCTAACTTTGAATTTCCAGGCGTCAGGCTGGATCCGAAAGATTTTTCTTGGCAGTAACCCTGCATGCCGGTAGGTGGCGTCAGTCGACTCCGCGAGACGTTGCCGGTGTCGTGTTCATCGGCATCGTGCCAACCTCATCGTCAATATAACTGCCACTCTGGCACGCTTACGTCAGTACTTTTCACAACTTTCCAAGACAGTAGCGCGGAGTCATGAAGTGACTGACCATGGTGTGTTAAAAAAGAAGCTAGGTACCTGAAGGGACCCAGCTCTTACACTAAAACCAATTTCACAGTGGGTGGGTCTGTAAGGATCTTGCAGCTAGATCATATCTCTACCAGATAAGGCGTTACTAAAGGTAGGTAACTTGTCCAGCTGATAGACATCTAGCTGAGGATTCCTTACCTTTGAACAGATGCCCAAGCAATACTTTCCCCAAAAGGGGGACTGCGGAAAAGGCATTAAACCAGGAAATCCTGTAAGACAGAGCAGACAAACAGGCCCTCCCTACAAACCTGAGAATCCAGGCAATAGTGTCTGGCAAACGTGTGCAGAGACACCCACATGGCCGCTTGGCAGATATCAGCAATAGGAACCTCCCTCTGGAGGGCCGTGGTGACAGCTTTCGCTCGGTTGGAATGGGCCCTAAGACCTTCAGTAGGCTGTTTGTTTGCTAAGCCATAACATATTTTGATACAGAGGATAACCCAGTGTGATATGGTCCTCTTTTGGATTGCACGCCCCTTCTTTGCTCCAATGTACCCTGTAAAGAGTTGATCATCCACCCAGAACTCTTTAGTGAGATCAAGGTAGAATGATAACACTCTTTTTGGGTCCAGATGGTGGAGACGCTCCTCTTCTTTGGAAGGGTGCGGAAGTGCATAGAAAGTGGGCAGAGTAATGGACTGTCCCGGATGGAAGGGAGTTACAACCATGGGTAAAGACGAAGCCCTAGTTCTTAGCACCACTTTGTCCAGAAAGATTGTCAGGTACGGAGGCTGTGATGACTGCTGACATTGCGCATTCTGTTCGGAGGCGAACAGATCTAACCAAGCCTCTCCCCACTGCTGAATGAGACCTTGTACCACCTCCGGATGGAGACGCCACCTGTGATCTACTAGCCACCATCGGCTGAATTAGTCTGTTCTGGCGTTCAGAGAACCGGTCCGGTGTTGAACCACCAGGGAAATGCCCTGTTGTTCCAGCCAAGTCCAAAGGTGCAGGGCCTCTTGACAGAGAGTCCACAACCCCACTCTGCCCTGTTTATTGCAGTACCACATGGCGGTAGTGTTGTTTATGAACACCTGAGCTAGCCTTCCCTTGATGGATGGTAAAAAGGCTTTCAGTGCCAATCGGATTCCATGAAGCTCCAATAGGTTGATATGGAGCTTGAATTCCGCCGGAGTCCAGAGTCCTCTAATTTTCACCTCCCCATGATGGCTGCCCCATCCCAGAAGAGACGCATCCGCCACTACTGTGAGATCTGGTTGGGGAAGGGAGAGGGGTCTGCCTCTGATCCAATCGCAGTTTGTCAGCCACCACTGCAGGTCTTTCGCAGTCCCCTTTGATATCTGAACCAGGTCGGTGAGATGTCCTCGATGCTGTGTCCATTGGAACTTCAGGTCCCACTGCAGAGCCTGCATGCACCACCTTGCATGGTCCACCAGCAGGAGGTAGGAGGCCATGAGGCCCAACAGCCTTAGAGTCATTCTCACCAAAATCCAGGATAGAGGCTAAAACATCGGTATTATAGCCTGAATTTCCTGGACTCGCCGTTCGGGAGGATAGGCGCAAAACTGCACCGTGTCCAGAACCACCCCAAAAAAAAGGGGCATCTGAGTGGGAGTCAAGTGTGCCTTCGGCACGATGATAGTGAACACCATCAAATGCAGGAGAATCGCCATAGTCTGGAGTTGGTAGATGACTGCTCGGGACAAGCCCACCTTCAACAACCAGTCATCAAGATAGGGGAAGGCTAGAACCCCTGATCCCTGCAGATGGGCTGCGACCACCACCATCTTTTAGCCCACTGTAAACCTAAGGTAGCTACGATGGGCAGGCAGGACGGACATATGAAAATAGGCATCCTGCAAATCAAGCGCTACCATTCAGTCTCCCGGGCCCGGGGCAGACAGGACCTGAGCTAGGGTGAGCCACCCAGGCTCTAGTCCTCTCCAGAATAGACTATGGAATTGCGACCCTGACAGGGACAGCAAAGTCCCATCTTGCCCCCCTGAAGACGACACTCAACGCAGCAGCAAGAATGGTCTCCGGAATTAAGAAATTTGAGCACATCTCTCCAGCCCTCAAAGAACTCAGATGGCTCCCAGTGGAGTTACGAGCCAGTTTCAGAACTGCCGGCATCACGCACAAAGCCCTGCATACAGGTAAACCAGAATACCTGGCCGCCAAACTCAATAGGGCAGGCCAGTCCAGAAACCTAAGGAGCTCCAGCTCTCTACTGCTCATCCCGCCCAAATCGCGCTAGCTCAGAACTACAGCTAAATCTTTTGCTGGCAACGCTCCCAAAATCTGGAACTCCATTCCTCCCCACACTAGAACAATCTCCTCATTTTCAAAATTCAAGAAGCTCCTCAAAGACTTCTTCCTCGACCGTACTCGAGGGACCTGAGAGACCCTGGACTGCCCCCGATACTGTCACTCCAGCTTTAACAAAATTCCAAGTCTGACAACAGGCCGGAGACCAAAATAGCTTCTGGATACAAACATTCTATCAACAGTTTATGTATGTTTGAGTTTCAGTCTGCTCATTATGTCATTTGCTGTATATGTTGTGAAGCGCTCTGATACCCTTGGGTCCAGCCAGCGCTATACAAAACTACTAAAATAAATAAATAAATAAAATAAGTAACACCTTTGGACTATTTGCAACACCCACCCATCTGAGGTGATGTCTCGCCAGTGGTGGAGATGATGGCATATTCTGCCACCAACTGGTCGCAAATTATCTTGGGAGATCGGACTAGGCGTGTTTTGCGGAGGAGAGAATCGTGGCTTGGCTCAACTTGGCCTTCCGACCCTCGGGGTCAGGGTGAACTGCGTCCATGATCCCACAGAGGTTTCTGAACATGCGGGGCTCTCTGGCCGGAATAGGAGCGAAAAGCAGACATGGGCCGGGAGGTAGTCATGTGGTCGTAGCCCACAAGTCTGTGAAAGGCTCAAGTGTGGTATCTGCTTTGTCTGTTGAAGAGAAAGAAGCCATCTAAGGGCATATCTGTAAGATTAGCTTGACCATTCCCAGAAAAACCAGATGTTCTGAGCCAAGCGTGGCTATGTACGCCCACCATTGTGGAAATCGCCCTGCCCAGCGAGTCGGTTGTGTCCAAACCACATCGGTTCTTCCCAAAGCTTTTCAGTCTCTTGGATATACTGTTCAGGGGTGCAGGAGGAAGGGCACCACTGGAAGTGGAAGCTTGAACCACCAAGCTTTGTGGGGTGGGCGGTGAGGAAAACTTGGTCACTTGGTGCAGGGCGATGGCATGGGGCAATCATTCTATTCACAGGAACCCCCATGCTGGGTTTGGACCAGAAGAATGTCTGTCAAGGCCTCATTAAAAAGCAGCAAGGGTTCTGAGCTGGAGACACCAGGCTGCAGGACCTCTGTCAAAATGTTAGTCTTGACTGCCACCATAGGAAGCTGCAAGTCCAAGACCTCTAGAGCTCTATGCACCATCATAGCGAATGATGCCCCCCTTCTCCATAACCAGGTTAGGAGGAGACAGCATGTCAGAATTTGGGGAGGTGTCAGGCCACTGGCATCACCCAGTTCCTCATACCACTCCATGTCTTGAGGTTGCAGGATTTCTAAGGGGTCCTGCTCCCCCTTCCAATCCTCATCCATTCCTAACCCTTCAGAATAGGTCAGGTTGAACGGCATGGAACCGTACTGCTCTGTCCGCGCCGGTCACAGCGGATGCCCAACTGGTTGTGTCATTGGGAATGAGGATTGAGGAGGCAGCGATGGCGAGGACCTCGGCGGCAGGCGTTGGGCTGCGGAAGGTCGTTGTGGAGGTGCAACTGGTGCCGGTCCAGACCCGGGAACGGGTCCAGTAGGAGGCCATGGCACCAGAGCCAAAGGTGTGGAAGCCATGGGGGCTCCTCTGTCATCTGAACCTGCAGGGCCAGAGGGCGTGCCGGCAGAGTCAGGCGGCACAAATATGGCACACATGGCATTATAAAACTCTAAGTTGGGGGCGGGGGTCGCTCCCGGCCTCAGAAAGGGAGGGAAGCGCGAAGCAAACCCAGTCACCCAACTGAGGAACAGTGCGTCGAGGTTCCTCTGTCTTGTCACGCGACGGACGGGGCGAAGTCGAAGTTCTTGAGCTTTTTGTGGTACCTCTTACTCGACTTCGACAACTTCAATTAAGAGGACTCTGATTCACCGGAGTGGTGCCCGGTACTTCCTCTGGACCGAGATCAGCAAGGCAACCTCTGTGGTGCCGGATTCTGGGCCGTGATCAGCTTTGGGTACTGCTCCCTCAAAGCCTTCAGCGCCATAGCCCGGCAATTTGAGCACAACTTCATGTCGTGGTGACACTCCAGGCACCAGAGACACACTACGTGGGGGCTGTAACTGACATAGCGCTGTGACAGGCGCCACACGGCTTGAACCCCAAGGTCTTCTAGACTTCCCTAGCACACCAAAAGGAGTCAACAAAAAGTCAAAAAAAGTCTGCCAAAAGTCAGGGGGTAAACTATCTTTGACAGATCTGCACTGGCTGACTCGGAAAGAAAATAATTTATGCTACCTACCGGCAAGCAGGGGTACTGGTAAGAAAATTCTTACGGATACAGCCTGACTCCTGGAGGTTCAAAGGTATGGAATCTGTGGCTAGATGTCTCTATCAGATATAAATATATAAAAAACACTGGACACTGACTGCTGTCGAACTCTTTACAAATGGGTGCCTCCTTCCCGCAAGTGGCAATGCATGTTTGAATTGTCCAACAAAATTTCACCAAGGAAAGCGTAGCACTCGGCGGGTGCGGAATTAAAAATTTTTTAGCCCAGACTCAGCATTGTACTTATCAATGTTTGTGTAGCTCAATGATGTCACATTACTGTTTTTAAACTTGACTCTCTCCTATTGGATGTGGTATTGTTGATCACAATAAAAGGACTATTAGTTCTCAGTGAATAGTTCATATTATCCGTTGCCATCTTTATATGGAATTGTAAAAGTTGGTTTTATCAAATAACATTGCCCACGATGTTGTAATCCCTTCAGTGGGTGACTCACCACACTGGTTTAGGGCAAACGTTTATCAATTATTTGACACTCGGGGGAGGAGCCAAGATGGCGACCGGAGCAGACGTGTGAGCTCCCGGCTCCGCCAGCCCTTGAGCCCTTTGTTCCTATCCTGCCTGTTATCCTGCTCACTTTACCGACTGCTGGAATGGGGAATGCGTGCTGATTTCGCCCGTTTTCCTCCGACGCCTCTGCCCGGTCGGATTGAGGAGATAGAACGTTGCCCGGCCCTGCGCCATGACTCGGACGTGCATTGCCGCCGGATGCTGGACTTAGACGGAGAGGAGACGGCCGGCCTGCCTGCTCGACACTCGCAGCCCGTGCGGAGCTGCTTTCTCTATCGCGCCCGGAATACTCCTGCCTGATGGGAGCTGCGGGTCGCTGAGACTGCATTGGCCTGAAGGGCGGGCGAGACTGCACGATCGGCTCCTTTGTTGTGTGCTGGGTGAAGGCTGCCTGGAATCCATTACGGGATGTCCCCTGAATCGACGGACCGCCCGTTTGCCCTGACTGCCTGTTCCGATCGGCGGGGGCCCGTTACACCACTGTTCACAATGGGAGGGGGGACTCCGGCTGCCTCCTGTCGCACCCCCCCACGTTCTGGCGATTGGCTTGGGGGAGCGTTGGACTTTCCTGTGGATCCACTAGCTGGAGAGGGCTCCCCACCATCGCCCTGTGCTTGCGGCACCGTGGCCGGGCCGGAGTCTGCACTGAATACACCCACATCTGTCCCAGCCGCAGACGGACCGCAGCCTGCCCTGTCCTACGGAGATCTCCTGTCTTCCCTTGGCGATCTGAGATCGGAGTTGCTTCACAACTCCCACAGGCTGAGCAAGAAATTTGACGACGTAGCCTCGGATCTGGATCGGATGCGGAGAGACTGCTCCCAGCAACAGCTGCACTGTTCCCTTCTGGTGCCTAGGGCTGCTACTGTGTCGCCGAGTGATTTCAGCGGTGGAGAGACCCGTGATGCCTGGACTGGTGCCTGTGAAAGACTGCTTATGGACTCTGCCAATGCTACAATGTCGCCGCACTCGGGAACTGATTCATTGTATCCGCCCTCCCCATTGCCGATGATGTTGCCGGCCCGGCGCCTTCAGGCTCCCTTCGAGACTCTCCTGTGCAAGTATCCGTTTTTCCTCCCGGTGTCCTGGTGCTATCGTAGCACCTTGGAGAAGCTTTTGACTGTGTTTACTGCTCTGTTGGGTATTTGGCACCGACCATTTTCTATGTACGGATCATCTCTTCCTCCCTTGCGTCCATTTTGTTTCTCTACTGATGGGAGAGGTGGCTTTCATCGTGAGCTAGGATCGGGGGGGCTCCTGAGATCGGGACAGGGTTAGACGGGTTCCTGGTTGTATTACTTTCTTGCCAGGTGGGGATTGGGGTTGGAACGTTGTACGTACTGGCTGCGTGGATCATATGTATGGTGCAGATTGTTTTCCCCCATCTGTCTCTATTATTGTTAGTGGGAGTTCTGCTTTACAATCATGGCGTCCTTCGGAATATTGTGACTTTTGTTAATGGCACAGTCGGCACCATATACTGGCTACCCTGATCAATTGCGGGCTATCGGCTCCGCCGTGTTCTCTTTGGTTCCTGTCTGCTGGTTATGGAAGTTTATGACAGGGGGGCTATTTGTTTAGGGGTAGCGTCCATCTTGCTCTCCTTTGTTTGCATTCTCATTAAGGCGGCCATCTTGTCCCTTTGTTCCGACTGGGGCGGGCTACTGCTGGGCGTCATGGTGTAGTGGTCGCTTGCGACCTGATTAGCGCTGGCGATCTCCGGGGGTTCACTTTTGTTAGCCTAGCTGGTACGATTTCGAACTGTGCTGCCTCACTGGCGTATGTAATGGTGGTAGCTCCCCACATATGTTCTGCTACTGATGTCTATCCTGGTATTTTTGCACATGGGGTGGGACTGTGCGTATCCTGCTATTGCCCCCTATGGGCGGGGTGATCATTCCAGTGCTGGCTCGAGGACCCGGATGTGTCTGATTCAATTCTCCTTTTGGTAATGTACTTCTCGATGTTGTGGTTTCATTCGGTAAAGGGGGCTATACATGGCTGGGGGACTGGGAGTATTGTTAGTGTTAGGGCTCCTCCCCCGTTTCCTTTCCTTCCTCTTTTGGGAGTGGTAGAATAGCTTGTTCTTTTCTTCCTCCCGATATTTCAGGTGTGAACATCTGTATTTTCTTATCTTTTCTTCTTTCTCTTCTCTTCTTATTCTATATTTCGGGTTCTTTATTGGGCGACAGGCACTTTGCCGGGGGGGGGTAGGCCGTAGCCTCCGGATTGTTGTAGGGTGGGGGGGTAGATTTAGCTTTCCTCTTTTTAGTTTCTATGGGCCTTATTTCTCTAATTTCTGCGCTTTCTGGTTCTGGTTTCTGTTCTGGGTCTGCAATAGGGGTTAGTAGGGAGTGGGTGGCGCTGAGGGTGGTGCGTAAATGTGGACTACAGCTACTGTTGTTTTGTATGGTACTGCCATATTGACGGGGTGTTCTTCCTAATGTTGTTCTTACTGATGCCGCCTGCTCATGTTATGAAACTAATGTCCGGACTCAGTTCTCCTTTACTCTATTCTTTATTGATTTATATTTCAATCGTAACTTTAGAAATTTAACCTTCAATGCTCCTTCTCCTTGGCGGCATGACTCCATTCAGTGTAACTGTTACAAATTGTTGTTATCTTGCCTGATGCCGCTGTGGAACCGCATTGCTCGCACCTGTGCGTAAAAGTCCCGTGGCCGGCCTGAGGGTTGTAGGCCCGTATTTGTTCTCTTTTCGTGCACAATAAAGGTTTTCAAAAAAAAAAATAAATAAATAAAATTATTTGACACTCCTGATGATAGTCAGTTACTGTACAACTGACATTGTTTGTAAAGAGTTCACAACCCTGTTTCTGCTGCATATTGCTCTTCATTGTCCAGCAACATAAGGAGGCAGAGGTCCCCTTTATCTGTGGTCAAGAGGGCATTGTCTATGATGTGTAAGGAGGCAGTCTCCATGCAGCAGCTTGATCTGAAGGCAGACTAGTAGTCGTGCAGGAGATGGTTAGCTTTGATGTAATCTTGTAGTTGAACGTAGATTGCTTTTTCAATGATTTTTCCGATGGATTTAGGTGAGTGATGGGCCGGCAGTTGGCGAGGTCATCAGGGTCTAAAGTAGGTTTCTTTAGGATTGGGAAGATCGAGCAAGTATTGAGAGCTTCTCAGAATATGCCTACTGTGAGCTAGCCATTAACAATCGTAAATAGGGGTAGAGGGCATCAGAGAGCTTTGATGATGGATGATGGTAAGATATAATCTTCATAAGAAGTGGCTTTGTCTGCAAGTTGCGCAGAGGACCTTCGGTATCAAGAGGTTGTCTGGAGTTCTGTTTTTCATCCATTTTCTTTCCTGCCTGTGAATGAATCATTTGTGGTCAGCAAGATCTTTAGAATACAAGGGTGCTGACGGCTGTGGTTTGCACGTGTGTGTTGTCATTGGGGTATGTACATTCACACAGTGTTCTAAAAAACTGTTGAAGGTATTTAAAATGGTGTTGGCATCTGACATGGAGCTGAAGGGCTGAGAGATGAGTTTCAGCATTAGGTTGTTTATGGAGAAGTCTATGAAGGTTCTTAAGGTGTGGTGTTTTCTTTGTGTTGACCTTGGTTTGTTGGTAGTATGCTGAGCAGGGAGATAGGGATGGCATAGTGGTCAGTCCAGCTCAAGGGTATGAGTGTTGGTGATGTTGAGAGCACAAGATTGAGGAATGCGGCTTAGGAGTGTGTTGGTTATATGACATAAGTGTATCGATGAAGTTGAAGAGGTATCGAATGTTTTTTTGGGGAGAATGTATTCTTTGGGAGGTTGAAGTCAAAAGGAGGGTGGTGTGGGCATGTTGGTTGGACGAGGTGGAGAGTAGATCTGAGAAATCATCAGTACAATCCTTGTGATGCCCGGGAGGCCTGGAGATGAGATGGAATGTGGAGGTCTGAGTTGCAAGGAGAGGGATATTGCATTTTAGCAGCTCCATGGAGTTGAGTGTTACTTATTACCTAGTGTGCAAGAACAGGAGTACTTATGGATGTAGGGCCCGATTCACAGAACTAACTTAAGACAAAATCCTAAACTTACTACCATTTTCGTATTCACAGAAGGCACTTACTCATTTTGGTATTCACAGAAGACACTTACTCATTTCGGTATTCACAGAAGTTAGGAGTCCTAACTTTAGGACTCCTAAATGCCTTCTGTGAATACCAAAAGTCCTAAAGTTAGGATTTTTCTCAGTTTAGGAGTAGTAAAGTTAGGACTCCTAACTTTAGGACTCCTAAATGCCTTCTGTGAATACCGAAAGTCCTAAAATTAGGATTTTTCTTAGTTTAGTAGTAGTAGAGTTGAGAAAAATCCTAATTTTAAGACTTTGGGTATTCACAGAAGACATTTAGGAGTCGAAAGTTAGGAGTCCTAACTTTACTACTACTAAATTGAGAAAAATCCTAATTTTAAGACTTTCGGTATTCACAGAAGGCATTTAGGAGTCCGAAAGTTAGGAGTCCTAACTTTACTACAACTAAACTGAGAAAAATCCTAATTTTAAGACTTTCGGTATTCACAGAAGGCATTTAGGAGTCCGAAAGTTAGGAGTCCTAACTTTACCACTCCTAAACTGAGAAAAATCCTAACTTTAGGACTTTCGGTATTCACAGAAGGCATTTAGGAGTCCTAAAGTTAGGACTCCTAACTTCTGTGAATACCGAAATGAGTAAGTGCCTTCTGTGAATACCAAAATGAGTAAGTGCCTTCTGTGAATACCAAAATGGTAGTAAGTTTAGGATTTTGTCTTAAGTTAGTTCTGTGAATCGGGCCCGTAGTGAGGCCCGTTCCCTTTTTTTTTATCTGTGGTCCACACAATGGATGCTCTAGCCTGTGAGCAGAAAGACATCTAGGATTCGTCAAGATATGGGGGTGAACCATGTTACTTTTATGAACAGGGCATCACACACTGATGAGAGGAAATGAGAATTATTGGCCAGCAGAGCTGCAGGCTACACAAACGGAAAATTACATTCTGTTTATGAAGTGAAGGCTGCTAGGGCCCAATAGCTTCCATCTCTGTCTACGAATACGTTTTGATTGAGCCTGACTGGCAGTCTGAGGAAGAGAGAAGAATGTTCACTCTGATTTTAAAGTTCCAACTGTGTGAGGTGTCAGAGTAGCAGCATGGTGGATTACTGTGGCATTTGTAAACACCCCCACTTTAGTAAAAGAAGGAACCACAGTAGACTTTCTTTTGAGAAGTAGCCAGTAAGTGAAATTATCTAGTCACTATAGAATTTTGGCTCACACCTGCTCACTTTCTGATGCTAGTGATGTCATGGAACAGCTGGAAAGGAGCAGGCTTGGGAGGGAATTTTTTAGGTAGAAATTAAGTTGTGGTCTAAAGTTGTGTCATGGCCTGAGATGGGTGCTTGATCCTGCTGATGTCATTTTCCAACATGGAGATCGCCATATTGGTACCCCGTTCAGCTTCATTTACAGACTGGACTTTGGCCATGCTGAAAAACTTGCTTTTGCGAGAAGAGAAAGCTCATATAGGAAGTAATGAGGAAGGAAAGAAAAATGAAAGAGAAATATTAAAAACATTTTTGTCTCATTACCTACTCATTTAAAGTTGCATTGGTTATTGTAGACTAGGGAAAGAGGAAAGTGGGTAATCAGTGAATGCTGAAAAAGACAACCCTAACACTGACAGGCTTGAATCAACATGTCAATATAAACACTGGCATCTGCTGATCACAGACCTCTTAGAGCACATTCAGTTGGGAAATATGCTCTTCCCCAATCTACAAATAAAACGAAAACTTATGGGAATATAACGGATCAGTGAAATACCAGAAACACCTCAGCGCAGGTCAGCTGGACTACAATATGCCGCCATACGTGTATAAAGGAATTCCCATAGACATTATCTGTAAGTATGTAAAACATATTTGTGCAATATGATGTCTAGCTCTGCCCTGTCATATCTGGTTCATGTAATCCTTTCACAGCCACATCCTTCGCATCCTACTGTTCAGTTCACAGCAACTCCTGTTCGAACAGTACCAGTTACAATATCCATAGTCTCTGTAATGCGCCGTACTGCTCCTTCAACCTCAGTGTGCTGTATCTTCAGTATCATCATCGTTTGTTTATTCGGAATAACAGCAAGTCCATCAAGCATTGCACATAATGCCATGTATCATATTATGAAATATCATCATTCTGTTTATATATCAAAACCAAAATACCACCCATGATATTGCATTTACGATTAGTGAGAAATCCACTCCCACAATCATGACTGTCCATCAACCTTCGGTATTCATACAGCACCTAGTATAATGAGCCTTTTTTAGAATTTGGAGGGAACTGAAGTTCTTCCAGTTTCTGAAGGAAACTATAGATATGCGGTAGAATCTACCAGCTGAATTTCCTTCACTATAGGGGTAATACTGCGGTGGAAATTCAGGGAATGGGTTGCACTCCGTATTTAAAGTTTCCTCCAGATATTGGAGGAATTTGCATTTCCACCAACCTTTAAATGAGGCACAGTTACTAGCAGCATTAAAAACCAAATCACGTTAAAAAACATAGATTTTGAATCAAGAGTCGATTTCAGATTACAATATTTGTTTGCGCCAGTCATTCAATAAATAATTTGCTATGCATTCATGGATTTTTAACCATTTCATGTATTCCAAGTCAAAGCATCAATTATACTTGCCACAACATATTTGAATAGGAACAGTTTTAGCTAATGTTTCCAGAATTTCTAGTATGAGTGTGACATGCAAATTAATTGTGCTTTATCCTCTAAGTTAGGTATCCAAAACTAGGCATGAAAGCAGGGAGAACATACCACCAGTCCCTGTGGCCATGTTGCTAAAAAAAACATGAAGCAACCAACAATGGAAGGTGTTTAGATGACTGTGATAAACGGCCTGGCCAGTCCTGTAGACCCTGATTGCAATTGGAGTTCTCAATAAAAGAGGTGTCAAAGAGAGTCAGACCTACAATTAGCAAACTGACCTGGTGAAGCACATCGGATCCTTGCTGAAGACATGTGAAGACCTCCAGGTGGTGCTCACTTCACATCGGCACAATTACGTTGTTACACCTTTACTTAAATAAATTTACTTTACCACTTACGTTATTTTGTATTTTGTTTTGTTATTTTTATTTGTGGAGCGCATATTTACAATGCTTTTAGGGGCTAGGGAAGCAACAGATAACAAAACGTATCAGCTGAATGAGGTAACTAAATGAGATTTCCAGGATATGAATCGATAAACTGAAGAAAATACCTCAGAGAATGTACCTTTTGACAAATGAAGAAAACCACCAGGCTAACCGGGTTTCTAGTTAAATATCAATATATTTAGGAGTTTCCTAAGTCAAGCAAGGAGGCTTATATTTGAGGATCGGTCGGGATGGTGTCGCCAAGAACGACTGACTTCATTATAGTGTGTAAAAGGCCGCTTTAATGAAACAAGTGCACGGAATAGGAATAACCCCAAAACCTGCTCTACGCCATACATACTAATAATAAACATGGGCCTCAATATACATTTGACTAATTTTCCAAAAAAAAGAAACTTCGCCCATCCCCTAAGCAACCTTTCCAAAACAAACAAACCCAATCACACCCTCATCATCCGTAAATCCCCGCATCCATCCATCTGCTTGCATACACCACTGGTGTCCTCTCATTCCATAAACTCCCTTCCCCTCTCCCCCGAAAATGCAACTGGGTCTCAACATGACCAATCTTTAATAAACCTTTTAAACTTATGTCAGAACCGCCACCAGAAAAACCATCATGTTTTATTTCTGTCCCTCCCCCCCCACCTACATCTCCACTGGCAAATGTAGTATCTCCGCTAAGACATTCCTTATTTGCATCAAGTACAATTCCACTCCATAAATTGATTAAAGGTACCCTTTAATCCACTGCCTCGTGGTGCTGTCAATGGCCCATGGCTTGCTGGCTCCCCTCCATACTCTCCTTGGCATAAACTCATTGAATAACACTGTCATACCTGAGCTGCCTTAATCTCCAATAAGTTCTGCTTGACAGCTTTAACTAGGGCCAGTCCCTTTGTGCGTTCTAAGTAAGTTTCTCCTAGGTACACTAGTAAAACATCCGAGCAAGGGCAGACCTTTATCAAAGCATTCAATTTTGGCAACAGCTCATTCCATCGCATGCCTGCTTTGCCAAAACATCTTAACTGTATTACCGTATCAGGCAGTACCAGCTGTCTTCCTCATTGCCTGGACGCAGCTTGCCTCACCGCTCACTTCACTAAAGAGTGCCCACAGATCCAAACCTCAATGTGGCCTCTTTGTGGAGCCCCAATGCAACCTAGGAGAAAACAAACATGTTATTGATGATCTTGTATATTCCATCCCAAACGCAAATAGTGCTGATCGCAATCTGAGCACCAATGACCCAAATGCTTAATCTCCCCCACTATCCAACCCCCGCCCTCAGCCTCCGTCGCCATCCCAATTCGAAATTAATGTGTCCGAAACCCCTGCAACTCAAAGCCCAACAAACCCAATGCTTTACGCAAAATCCCCAACACCCGCGAGGTCGAAAAACACGCCCCATTCTCATGCTGAAACACCTCTGTGCTTCCTCCTCCTTGCCGACTCAAAGCCAGCCACCAAGCACAGGGGCAAATCAACACATCAAGTTAAGCTCGCAAAGGCACGCACACCACTCTCCCCGACTAATCTGTCTTAGTCCTCGTTTTTATAATAAATTTTATAATAAAAAGGTCAGCTAAACCAGACAAGTCGGACAATTCCCTAGGTGAACCCAGGGTAGATATACTCTTTTGGGTCAGTGTACCACCCCCCAAATGTTGCAAAGTGTCAGAATCCCCAATTTAATAACAAAAAATTATGCAAATGACTTTACGTTTCAATAGTTTGCGGCAAAAGCATGGAAAAATCAACATATGCAAGATGTCTCTTTATTTGAGCAAAAGACAGAAATATAGAAAGGTGCAAGTTTTAAGGAACTTAGAGCAGTATTTACCTAGACTGGTGTGGAAACCAAACCCTGGCCACGGGTCAGTTAAGGACAGGAAACCCTCAAGGAAGGATACCCCTCAAAGGACAGCAGGTGCAGAATGGACACCCAAGACAGGACAGGATACCCTCAGATTAGGAATCAGGACAGGACCTCAGGACAGGACAGCAAACCCTCAGGACAGGACCGCTCAGGACAGGACCACACCCGCAGTTTGGAAGCAACGCCTGCGTTCCACCCTCTCTGCAGCTATCGATCAAGACCCCGATTGGGTCAGCGAACTCCCAGCAAAGTGCTTCGCCAGCACTTTAAGGTTCAGTAAAACCTTAGTCTATGGTCAATTTCGGACAGAGTGCTCCGCAGCGCTCTGTATCTTCAGTCACCTATTGAGTACGATGGGTCAGTGACAGGTCAGTTAAACCAGACAAGTCGGACAATTCCCTAGGTGAACCCAGGGTAGATATACTCTTTTGGGTCAGTGTACCACCCCCCAAATGTTGCAAAGTGTCAGAATCCCCAATTTCGATTGGTCCTAAGGTAGGCTTTGGGTAACACACCAATCATAACAGTCTATTTAGATGCTACATTTACATATTTGGGTACCGCCTAGCGAGATTGGGGTTCCCATGAGAAATTGTGCAGAAATACGAGTGACAATTTACATTGTTGCCGAGCTAGGACAATTGTCTCTATTTTCCTGGGTTTTTCAGGTCAGTTCTCAGGAACATCTTGCCCATCACTGCCAGCTGGCTAAGTTCCATCAGCCAAAGTTGTCAGGTCCCTGGAAAAGCGATCATGCGCAGAAGGGACCTCCAAGATGGCTCATCGGTACAAACAGACCCCCATTCCCCGCGGTACATGAAAAGTAAGCGGAAACAAATTAATACATAGAAATAACGTTATGAAAACACATCATTTGGTTTTGAACTTTCAACTTATCACTACAAAATATACTTATGCAATCTAAATGTTAGCTACATATAACATACACAAGAGCAGTGGCACGAGCAGTACCACGTTGTAGGCAAAGCTATGAATTACGCATGCGCATAAATTTCCCTCCACTTCTGCAGACCCGTCAGGACACGTGAGTGTGGCTGACGCATGCGCAGTAACTACATACAAGCGGCGGACATATTTTACAGACACGGATTAAAATCATTAGGAATACACATAGGCAAGCTTCTTAATCCTTATTCGAACTAAATATAAACGTTAGTAAGACGTACACTTATTACCTTGTTACACATAAACGAGGTTCATGACTTCGGCAAGGTCGCAAATTATGCGAAGCTTTGCTTCATCAATCCCCTCTTTGATGATATTTACTATCATCACTAAATAAATGGAACCAGATGCCAACTTTTCTTTCACACTTTATACAGTTCTATCTCTTCTAGCAATCGCTCCAGCTTTTCTCGTTCAGTTTTGGTAGGGTGAGAATTCTTCACCTTTTTATAGATCTGATTATTCATCTCTTCTAATTCGAGCTCATCCACACTCCGTTTCATTCCTCTTGTATTTACTTCTCTCGCATTCACCTCATACTTCTTTGTGTGTTTGCGGCATTTGCAACAGACAAATATGAAAAATAGGATGAGACCTATAATTCCAATTGGCATCAGTACTTTGAGCAATAAGCCTTTACCTATACTAGCAAACCAATTACCTATATTTGAGAGACCATCTACCAGTCTCTTCCAGGCACTATCAACCTCGAGTGGTCTGAGTTCCTTTGCCAAATTAGTAATGTTTCTCACATATCTTTTGAGCTGCACACTTTTGTCCGGAATATAAGTGCAACAATGTTGCGCCTTCAACATCCGGCAGACTCCGCCCTCTTTCGCCAATAAGGTATCAAGAGCAAGTCGATTCTGCAAAACCATTGATCTGATCGCAACCATTTCGGTATTGACCAGCAGAAATCCATGAGCTGTCTCAGTCGACAACACATCCACTATAGTGGACAATTTGCAAATTCTGTGAGTGTTCAGAACCACTCCCACTCCAGGTATCAGTGCACTGAAAATACTACCCATAATTTCACCTATACTTTCTCTTTTACTACGCACTAAGCCATTAGTATTTTCACTGCTTCCAGCAACTCCATTCACATGGTATATTTTCGGGAAGACAATGCCAAAATAACAACTTCCATACCAGTGATCCGGCAATTTGAAATAAGCCTTGTCCCCACAAATATAATAAATTCCAGGAAACACAGGCTCTGACCCATTTTTGAAACCCCAACCTCCAATTACCTTGTAATTATGTTCGCATTCACTGGAACCAATGAAAATGTTATTATAATAGCTAGTCTTCTCGCGGTGAAGACATAGCTTGCCTTTCTTTTCAAAATCCAGCAACAGAGCAGGACCCGCCCCACCAGTTGAGGTGCCTTCCATGTTCTCTGCCCACTTTGGCCTTTTCTGACTTTCGTCATTAGCCTTCTTTTGTATTTTAATTCTTCTTTTCTCTGCCATGTTTAGGAACATCTTTTCCTGCTCATGCAAAGAACAAGTCAAGTTATCTCTGTGTGCGTCAGCTATGTCAATATTACCTATTGTTAGGAAGTAATCCCCCATGTATCGTATTGCGTCACTTTTGGTATGTACAGGATTCAAGTTCCCACGTATAGGAAGCTCAGAAAAGATCACGTCATTATTAGAGTAATAGTACTGTAACGGTCCTCTTTTGTAAAATAAACTAGCTAAAATGCTACAGGAAATTCCGTATGTCAGTGGCAAGTGATGGTATGTCACGCCTTCAGCTACAGAAGTAGGTAGCTTCATGCAGACATAGCAATCTTCAATTTCCATAGTCTCTACATAGTGTATTAACAAGTTTGCGAAAACATTTAAGCGTGTCCTGTTTTTGATTCTATGATAGTGTAGTTCTTCCTCATCTGATGCTTCTAAGTCTTGTTTTGTTTGTCTCAGTGCTCTCTCATGTCTAGCTACACTCTGTGTTGTCAGCTCTTCACTGTCAGTATTTACAAATTCAGTAGGGACAATATTAGTATCTTTGCTTACAGCAAAGGGAATGAAAATAGTTAGTCCTATCCAGAGTAATATCAGGACAACTATACTACAGACACATACCTTGCAGCATGTTTTGCAACAGCTGCGACTAGGTCTACCATTCACGTTTGAATCAGACATTTTGGCTTCAGAAGAAGTTTCTCAACCCCTCTTTGTGTCTCTACACAAGTATCTTACTTTATGCAAATTCACGGTGGCTCTTCTTCCTCTTCGTCAGAGTACTCAGGGACGGGCTCTCCGTCGCTTACGTCAGTGATATCGAGATCTTCAAGTTCTTCTAACACAAGTGTCCATTCAGGTGACTTGTACTTTTTGTTTTGTCTCTTTATCCGATCACTCCTTCTTTTGGAAGTGTCTTCTGGTTGTTCTGCTATACGAGCACTTCTCCTTTCTTCTGCACGTTTTTCTTCTACTGTTTTTATTCTCAATTTCTTTATGTATTTAGGCTCAAGATGCTTTCTTTTCTTAAGTCTTTTGGTTGGTACTTGGACTTCGTTTTCTTCTCTTGCCCTCTTATTTTCATTAGCTTGTGGCAATTCTGCTTCAGTTTCTTCTTCTTCTATCTGACTAATTCCAGGGCTAGCATCTGTTTCTTCTGCCTGGGTACTAATCTGGCCTTGTTCAGGTAATTTGTGTGTTTGCACTTCAAGTGTCTCAGACTCTATTTCCTGAACACGTTCTTCTAATCCTATCTGATCCTGTTCAAGCACTTCGATCTCTGGACTTTCTTCTGCTCGAACTATTACACTATGTCTAGTCTGTCCCTTCCCGATATCAGGTGTCAGTGGAGGAGTATCAAACACTTGCTCTGTATCCTGCACTTGTTCAGTATCGGGCACTTGTTCAGTCTTATTCACTTGTTCTGTATCAATCACGTGCTCTATCCCTGTCTGACCTTCTCCTTCCTCAGTTTTGATGTGAATCTCAAGAGTCTGAGGTTCTTCGCCTGTGCCTTGCTTTTCCTCTCTAGTCCACTCTCTACCTTCTTGTAGTCGCTCACTTGTTCGAATGGGGTCTTCAGTGAGATCAATCAAGGGAATCCACTCTTCTGGCCATATGCTTGGCAGCTCGTCTTCAGCTACTTCTGGCTCAGCTTCTTGGACCCCTTCAGCAGGCTGGACTCTTGGTAGTTCGTCATCAACTATCCTTGGGCCAACGTCTGCTGATTCTGCAGCTCGACTGGTACTGGGCTGTACGTCGTCAGCTACTTCTGGTCTGGCTCCTGCAGAGTCCTCTGCTGGACGTCTTTCTGCTTCAGGCACTTCGTCTGGTGGTACCTTCTGGGTGTGGCTGGCGTGTATCCAACGCGGAACCCCTGCACACTTGACTGCTGTGGTAGTCACCAGAATCACCTGACGTTTTTCTCCCCACCTTGGCTCCAGGCAGCTCTTCCGAGTATGCTTCTTTATCTTCACCCAGTCCCCCGGGACCAGTTTGTGGAGAGGAGTCGTTGGATTGAGGATGGTGTCTTCTCCGATCTTGCGAGAGATAGAACGCACTTGGTCACCCAATCTCTTGCAGTATTCAAGCACCAAATCATCAGTAATACTCAACAGTTTGCTTCCTGGTACCATGCTTGTCTCATCACTCTTCCCATAATGATTTCATGGGGACTTAGGCCTGTTTTGCGATCGGGAATACTTCTGAGTCCCATCAGGACCAGGGGCAGGGCCTTCACCCAGGTCAATTTCGTTGCATCACACAGTTTTGCTAGTCTGTTCTTGATAGTTCCATTTATTTGTTCCACTACTCCAGAAGCCTCTGGACGGTAGGCACAGTGAAGCTTTTGTGAAATTCCAAAGGCCTTACAGAGTTCGTCGATTACTTCATTATGAAAATGTGAGCCTTGGTCTGATTCAATAGTGACTGGAATCCCGAACCTAGGTATCAGTTCTTTTAATAAACACTTAGCTACTGTTTTTGCGTCATTTTGGGGAGTAGGGAAAGCTTCCACCCACTTTGAAAATAAACAGACCATGACAAGGACATATCGTTTCCCTTCACAACGGGGCATGGTGATGAAATCAACCTGTATCCTTACAAAGGGACCCCCGGACCTCCCAATTTTCCCCAGTTCCACTACAGTCTTTTTCCCTGGGTTCATCTTTTGACATGTCAGGCACCTCTGGCAGAGGGACTCTGCTACTTTCCTGAACTTTTTACTGTACCAAGTCTGTTGGAACACTAGAATCATGGCGTCCCTACCAATGTGTGATCCTTCATGTATCAACCTTGCCATTGTGCTAAGTAGGTGTCTAGGTAACACAGGCATACCAGTTGGACCTATAATGACACCATCCACACGTCTTGGTCGACACCCATCTTCCTTCCACTTCTCTCTTTCTTGCCAAGGTGCCGCCTGCTGCCACTCTTTCACTTCATCCCATGTAGGCACTTCCTCAAACACTTGAAGTTGGCAGCTGGTTCCTGGCCCCCCTCGTTTTGGATTTACAATATACCGATCTCTTGCGCATCATTGGGCCACTCGATCAGCATAATCGTTTCCCAGTGATACCTTGTCCATGCTCTTCTTATGAGCAGCACATTTTACCACTGCCAGTTCCTTTGGTAACTGGATTGCCTCTAAAAGGTCTTGGACAACTTTTCCATTTCGAATAGGGGTACCTGATGAAGTCAGGAACTCCCTCTGTAGCCACAACTGGCCAAAGTCATGCACAACCCCATAACAGTACTGACTGTCAGTATACACTGTTATGCGTATGTTCTTCCCAATTTGGCAAGCTTTTATCATAGCAATCAATTCGGCTACTTGTGCAGACTTGATGTGATATAGATACCCTGCTTCCTCAATTTTCTCTAGGGACACTACTGCATAGGCAGCACTCAGGCCTCCTTGTTCATGCCTTAGACATGAACCATCTACAAATAGTTCTTTATCATGCACAGGCAATGGCGTTTCCTTTATGTCTGGGCGTGGCTTGGTATTGAATTCTGTTAGATCAATACAATCATGTTCATCATCCACCCCCCCTTCCATATCCTTTGGGTCGGGGAGTAAGGTGGCTGGGTTCAGAATACTGCACCTAACAATGTTTACATTTGCAGCACCCACAAGAATCCTCTCATATTTAGTCAGCCGACTAGGGGTGAGATACTGAGTTTTGGTTCTGGTCAACAAAATTACCACTCCATGCGGAACATACACAGTTACCGGATGTCCCATGACAATTGACTCACTCTGCTCTAAACTGGCACAGGTAGCAGCTACTGCTTTCAGACAACCTGGTAATCCAGCAGCTACTGGATCTAAAGTGGCAGAGAAATATGCCACAGGCCTTCTCGTTGTGCCATGATCTTGTGTCAGGACCGACAATGCACAATTATCACGAGTGTCACAGAACAGGGCAAATTCTTTGGAATAGTCTGGCATCCCCAATGCAGGAGCAGTACACAGACAATCTCGTAGTTTGGTGAAGGCTGTTAAGCTTTCATCATCCCATTCTACAATCTCGGGTGTTCCTCTCTTAGTCATTTTTATCAAGGGCCTGGCTAGGACTGCAAATCCCAGAATCCACTGCCTGCAGTATCCTATCACACCCAGGAACATTCTTATTTCTTTCTGAGTACGGGGCAACTGCATCTTTTGAATTATTCTCACTCTTTCCGATGTCACTTTTCTGACACCTTTTTCTATCTGGTGCCCCAGATATTTCACCGATTTTGCACAAAACTGTAACTTGTCAGGGGACACTTTATGTCCCTTTTCACACAGGTGATTCAGTAGGGCAATGGTGTCAATCACACAATCCTTATGACTTTTAGACGCCACCAAGAGGTCGTCTATATATTGCACTAAGACAGAGTTCCCAGGTAGGACTAAAGTTTCCAAACATTTTTTCAAGATCTGATTAAAGATAGAGGGGCTCTCTGTATACCCTTGAGGGACCCGGTTCCAGCAATACACGTGACCTTCGAAGGCAAATGAGAAAAGAAATTTGCTATCTGGATGCAAGGGAATGGAAAAGAATGCATGACACAAGTCTATCACGGTGAACCACTCAGCATCCCAGGGAATCTGATACAGAATCACTGCTGGATTCGGGACAATAGGGCAACAGGGAACTACTATTTTGTTGACTTTTCGTAGATCCTGTACTACTCTGTACTTGCCACTAGGCTTCTTAATGCCCATAATCGGAGAGTTACATGGGCTACTCATCACTTCCTGTATGATGTTTCCTTCTAACAATTTCTGTATTTCCACAGTAACACCAGCTTTCACTTCTGCATTCATTCTGTAGGGTTTAGTATTGGGGTATACTGCATTGTCCTTTATTGCTATCTGTATGGGGTCCACATTTTTCATTAACCCTACATCTTTCCCGGTAAAGTCCCACACCTCTGGCTTTACTGCTTCTTGGAGTTCTTTGGGCAAATCCTGCATGGTCATTCGTTTAATTTCCGAGTCAGGTCTGACTAACATTAATTTATAAATGCCGTCTTCATCTGGGGTCTGAATTTCCACACCCTTTGGTGTGCAAAAGATGGTACAGTTCATTTTGCACAGCAAATCACGTCCCAGTAAGTTCACTGGACTGGTGTCACAAACGACAAATCTATGCATTTCCCTAAAATTTCCAATTGAGATCTCCATGGGCTTGGTAACAGGAGTACTAATCAATTGATTAGATACACCCACTACTTGGATGGCTTCTCCCGAGAGGGGTAGGTTTGGAACGTCCACTGTTCTCACAGTAGAACGGGTAGCGCCAGTGTCCAACAGAAAGGTGACATCGTTTCCGTCAACCTTTCCTTCAATGTATGGTCCGGACTGGTCTACCGGCAAGGAGGCGCCAAGTACGCACTCCTCGTCCTCCCCTCTCAGGCCCCGTCAGTACTGGTCATCACAAAGGAAGGTATCATTTAGAAGATACTGCGAAGTTGCTGCATTTCTGTTCTCAATGCTTTCCCAGACTTCTATCTCATCTCCCTCTGCCTGTTTTCCCCTGTATACTTGCTTTGGTGCTCGGGGCACCTGAACTGTTTTTACCTGTGGTTGAGTCTTTCTTGGTCTCTCTTTCTGCGTCTGTGGAGTTAAATCAGGAGTTTTGGGGTTATCTTCGGGCAAGTAAGGACACTCGTTACGCCAGTGTCCAATTTCGCCGCACTGATGGCAGGGAAATTTCTTCATAGCCTCCTCCCTGCTCATTTTGGGCCGGGGCTTGCCTCCTCCCCCTCCCCCAGGGCCTTCGTTCTTTGTATTTTTGACCATGTTACTCAACTGTTTTTCCTGCTGTTCTGCGAGCTTCACCTGAGCCCACATCACTTTTTCTTTGAGAGCCTTTTTCTTTTCTGCCATCTCGTCCTCGCAGTACTTTGCGTACCGCAGGACTTCGTCTACCTTTTTGGAGTGCCAACAGATTTTGTTATCTTTTATCCACTGACAAATTTCAGGTCTTAAACCGTTTACAAACCTGTAAATGAAGTGCGTCATGTCCTTCATCTCGATGTTATCTATACCACTGTATGTTTTAAACACCTGCAACAGCCTTTCATAATAGGAGTGCACTGTCTCCTCTCTTTCCTGCGTTGTTCTATCTATCCTGGTCCAATCAGTTTCCTTAGCTGGCACCTTTAGTTTCAAGTGCTGAATTACTTGTTCATACTTTCTCATGACTTCCTTCGAAGGTTCCCCTGTTTCTTTATCTCTTGTATACTCCTCACTAGGCCAGGCTATAGCTATTTTACACTCAGTCCATAGATCGACTGGGACCACAATGTCGAAAAACCCATCCAGGTCTTTCCACAGGCATTTCTGCACCTTTATGAACCTTTCCACTTGCCGGTACCATTCAACCGGTTTCTCGCGCAGTTTCGGGAAATCGTTAGTAAAGGACACAATATCCTGTCTGGACCATGGAACGTGCACATACCTCCCACCTGGTACTTCCCGCATGGGGCATAATGTTTCGGGTTTGTCTACTTCTCTCAGAGGGAACTCAGGGGTAGCTTGTCTTGATCGTGCCTCATCTTTCTTACGTGCCCACCTCGTTTTCCACCTTTCCACGTCTCCCCATTTTTGCAACACTGCAAGCAACTCTTTAATCTGCAACTTCCTCCCTGACACATTCAAGTTCTCTAAATCCTTATCTGAGAACTCAGCTCGGTATGGTTTCTGCAAGGGCTTCGATCTCGATATATCTATCCCCATACTAGCTGCAGTGTCGGTCAGTTTTTCGTGGAGCACCCTGGTACTTCTGGTAAGGCTTTTACACATGAACAGCAATTCTTCTTCAGAATAGGTGTTTAATCTGTCTAACCCCACATTTCCTGCCATCAATTCCTCTATTTCTACCCTCAGTTCATAGAGGTCTAAAGGTTTCGTTTGCGGAGCCTGTTTTTCTAAATCACGACTCCAATTTTCAATCTCTTCTGGCGTTACCAAGGAAACACTCCTAGTCCCTGTTGCTGATTCTAATTTAATTTCTTTCGCATCAAAAGGATTATGCCTCTTCTGCACTCCCTTTCCGGTCTGTTTGTTTGGTAGATCCAAGAACACCACTTCGGACTCACACTCACTGGACTGGTCGTCTATCAGTAGGGGCTCTTGCCTCGGCGGGGCCATTATCGGGTTCATAACCGGAGGGTTCAGACCTCCTTGATTATTCCCGTACAACGGAACCACTGGTCCGATTGTTACCGGAATAGTCAAAGCTTCAGGACTGGTATTTAACTGGGAGATCTTCTGAATTATTTCTGTCCTTTGTCTAGCTAGGGCCTCTTGCTCCCTTTCGTCTAGTACTCTTCCTAATGTCTGGTCAGGTTTCATCTGTGGGGTCAGGTGAGGGGTAAGACTCGGGGCAGTAGGATGCGTTTCACTTGGACCCCCACCATAATTTGGTTTCGGGAACAAAGTTCCTGTCCCCAACGACCTGCGCTCTTCCCCATATGGAGGCTGCAAAAAGGGTACCCCTGAACCTACTGGCTTTTCTTCGTTCTCAAAAAGAGGTCTGGGGTAAAATGTTCTTTCACGGGAATATTTTTCCTCTGAGCTCTCGGGCATTCTAGGATATATATTGCGTACCTCCGGGGGCTCGGGCTTCTCGAAATAGGGCAATACCTGGCCCCCTCCCCCCCTACATAGTGATCTGTCCTCCTCCTTAATAGATGGACGCTGGAGATTCTCTCCTGCACTGGAAGGTCGGGCTCCTTCATTATAAGGGGGCGGACTTCTCGTAAAGATGTCATCTAACAATTCATCATCTGACTCTCCAAGGGCTCCCCAATGCTTACACTTTTCTGTCCTTTTTTCTCCCCCCGACGGGGTACATGCTGGCATCATAGGAAACAGACCCTCAACAATCATGCTCTGCCTCCACTGTTTCATCCTTTTGTCCCTTGTCTCTTGTTTCAGCCTGGGGTACCACTTAGTCAGACCTTTGTCCATTCGGGGTTTCTCTCTTTCAAAAGCCTCAATTTCCCATTCCTCTAATGCCTCATACTGCGTTAGTCTCGGTCTGGGATGTAATTCATTCATGCGGGTTCTCAAATTAAATAAAATTCTGCCATTAAAAGTACCGTTCTTTCGGAAAAGCCAATACTCCGTCATCTTTTGTGTACTTTACCCAATTCTCCAACCACACACAGGTGTTGTACCCTCGGTCAAACATCATGAATGAGGCAGGAGTATTCGGTGGCGGGATAGTAACGCCCTCTCTAGACTTAATCGGGTTGTCCGTTTTGAAGAAATTCTTTACCCTGCTTACAAGGGACATCTTTCTCTTAGCTCCGTACATAATATCGTATCTATTAGCTTTCCACTGATCCCTTTCAAACCCTTGGTTTCTTGGATCGGGTCTAGTCTCTGGACAATACGAGTGCCACATACGATTTTTACGCTTAACTCTGTTTACAAAGTCACCTCCAATCAGAACGCGTCTTGCAATTTCGTGCGACCAATGAGGTGCACGCGTTCAAGTATTTTCGGCCAATGGGTGCGCGGCCCCTTCGTGAGACTGTTCTCACGCTCCGGCGCTTCACCCCTCCTTTACAATTCCAGCCCCGCTACCCGCCCGCTGCTTCTACCAATCCCAGCGCGGCACGGAGTGACGTCAGAGGCGCTTCGCGACTGACTCCCTCCCTTCACAAGGTAATGGAAACTTTCTTTCCTTTTAAAGTGCTCAGTGCTTGGTTATTATACAACAAATACACGTTCGCCACAGTGCTCAAGTGTCTAGACAGGAAAGATTTCTTTTACTGCAAGTAAACTACTTCCATTTACTTTTCACACGCTGCGGGCAGATCTCTTCCGCCTACCCTTCACTCTAGCATCGGTGAACCTGTTATTCCTCTAAACTCATCCACTTCTTTCCGGGATATATCCGAGTCTAAGGTTTCCCAGCGGACCCCTTTGCTTTCACCCAAGCTCCGATGAACCTGCTACTCTTCCGATGTGACCCTTACTAGGTTACGCCACTATGGGAATTTTGCCAATGAACCTCGTTACTGACATTTATTCACACATGTATTCAGAAAAACCCTAGTTAGTGCTTCCCGGTTATCCTAACCTGCACCTAACTTTCCTTAAGCCTGTGACCTCAGGACATTGGATTCTATTAACCACTTGCCCTTTCAATTCCCCGGGGAGTTCGGACAACAAGAAACAATACGGTTTACAAATGCATGGATTAATACATATAACAATATAAGAACAAGAATAATAACAATACAACAATTCATGAATTTCAGCAGCGTATTCACAAGAGAGTGATCGGTTCCCTCGCAACAGCCGCTCTTATAGCAGCATTAATGTACTAGCAGCTTCCGACTTAACTAGTCTAACCTTTAGCTAGTCCCTAACCATCCTCTGAGCTACCAGAAAAACTGATAGAGCGCGCGAGGTCACCCAGCCAATGATTTCGCCGTTTCCGGCTTCAGGGCCCATATACTTTCAATTCACACTATTCATTGACCAGGCGACTTCACGGGCTGCTACCAATTGTGTGTGTGTTCCCTACTGTTATTACTCAGTGTACCCGACTTACCATCCACCGACACGGGTACCTATGACTTCAATGGATCAGGGGCCTAGCTGTAAAAGGAAAGGCAGCAAATGCAATTTCAAATGACATTCAATACTGTTGTAAATGACCACGGACAACTGGAAGTTTTAAAATGTTTATCTAAAGTTCGTTTTCTGAAAGCATGAGATTTACAAGAATAAGGCAATCGATAATCAAGATAATGAAAAGTACATAACTATAGAGAAATAAAGTCAGGGTAATCATTTAAATGCAATAATGAGATGCAAAGGAAATATGCTATGCATTCAAGGCAGGAATTCTTTAGAAAATCTAAGTAAGGCCGTTCTAGACCATATCAGAAAATGACAAACTGCAATGCAAAATATGATTTCTAAAAGGTAGGGTAACATGGGAACATATCAAGGAAAATTATGCAAATGACTTTACGTTTCAATAGTTTGCGGCAAAAGCATGGAAAAAGCAACATATGCAAGATGTCTCTTTATTTGAGCAAAAGACAGAAATATAGAAAGGTGCAAGTTTTAAGGAACTTAGAGCAGTATTTACCTAGACTGGTGTGGAAACCAAACCCTGGCCACGGGTCAGTTAAGGACAGGAAACCCTCAAGGAAGGATACCCCTCAAAGGACAGCAGGTGCAGAATGGACACCCAAGACAGGACAGGATACCCTCAGATTAGGAATCAGGACAGGACCTCAGGACAGGACAGCAAACCCTCAGGACAGGACCGCTCAGGACAGGACCACACCCGCAGTTTGGAAGCAACGCCTGCGTTCCACCCTCTCTGCAGCTATCGATCAAGACCCCGATTGGGTCAGCGAACTCCCAGCAAAGTGCTTCGCCAGCACTTTAAGGTTCAGTAAAACCTTAGTCTATGGTCAATTTCGGACAGAGTGCTCCGCAGCGCTCTGTATCTTCAGTCACCTATTGAGTACGATGGGTCAGTGACAGGTCAGCTAAACCAGACAAGTCGGACAATTCCCTAGGTGAACCCAGGGTAGATATACTCTTTTGGGTCAGTGTACCACCCCCCAAATGTTGGAAAGTGTCAGAATCCCCAATTTCGATTGGTCCTAAGGTAGGCTTTGGGTAACACACCAATCATAACAGTCTATTTAGATGCTACATTTACATATTTGGGTACCGCCTAGCGAGATTGGGGTTCCCATGAGAAATTGTGCAGAAATACGAGTGACAATTTACATTGTTGCCGAGCTAGGACAATTGTCTCTGTTTTCCTGGGTTTTTCAGGTCAGTTCTCAGGAACATCTTGCCCATCACTGCCAGCTGGCTAAGTTCCATCAGCCAAAGTTGTCAGGTCCCTGGAAAAGCGATCATGCGCAGAAGGGACCTCCAAGATGGCTCATCGGTACAAACAGACCCCCATTCCCCGCGGTACATGAAAAGTAAGCGGAAACAAATTAATACATTATGAAAACACATCATTTGGTTTTGAACTTTCAACTTATCACTACAAAATATACTTATGCAATCTAAATGTTAGCTACATATAACATACACAAGAGCAGTGGCACGAGCAGTACCACGTTGTAGGCAAAGCTATGAATTACGCATGAGCATAAATTTCCCTCCACTTCTGCAGACCCGTCAGGACACGTGAGTGTGGCTGACGCATGCGCAGTAACTACATACAAGCGGCGGCCATATTTTACAGACACGGATTAAAATCATTAGGAATACACATAGGCAAGCTTCTTAATCCTTATTCGAACTAAATATAAACGTTAGTAAGACGTACACTTATTACCTTGTTACACATAAACGAGGTTCATGACTTCGGCAAGGTCGCAAATTATGCGAAGCTTTGCTTCATCAGTATGCACACCTGAACCACCTCCAAAAGCATCCTGACATCACACCAGCAGATCCTCTCGTGCGCCGCAGACCCATCAACTTCTGTAACTCAAAATGCCCCAAAGAAACAACCACACCATTATGACCGAAAAACAGCGTCTCCCATGCATCTCGACATACCGTTGGGAGAGCGCCAACCATTTGCTTCAGAATACGCAGTGTTTCCACCGCACCCCTTTTCCTTTACCACCCTTCCAGGATGCACCTCCCCATTTCCCCCGCAGATAGCTCGTAGCCCCACCTCAGCTTCCCAAAAAAGGTCACACACACCACCTTGCCGGCTATGGTGACAGTCAACAAATCCTTCTCAATCGAAGACATGATAACATTTACTACATCATCCCAGCAAGCTTGACCTCCATCCATACTTCCACGATGCAACTGCCTTTGACTGCAGCAAACTCTTCCCACACCAGACCATATGCCTTGCGCAACGGTCCTGATAGCTAACCAAGGATTAGCTGCAACACATACTCTCGCCTACAGCCCACAAATGAGCTGGCATTGCAGTCTTCCTCTTGTCCTCCCCTGGGGCCAACCCACGGAACCTCATCCACTGAAAGCGAGAAAGAGCATCAGCAGTTTCATTGTGTATTCCCGGAATATGGCGTGCCCAGGAACTAACATTTGCAAGCAAACACTCCAACACAAAAAAATCTCAACAACTGCCATTCTCTGAGTTATTTTGCTGACTGGCTGTTGACCATGTTGACTACAGCCATGTTATCAACATTAAACAGAACTGTCTTGTTCGCAAAGAGTCATCCCCAAAAACAAACAGCCACCACCAAAGGACAAAATTACAAGAAAGCAATGGTGCACCCTCCCCGCTTCCAGGCCTCCGGCCATTCTGCACACCACCGCCCTTGCCAAAAAAGGGCAAAGCTGTGCCGACCCGCGGCGTCAGAAAACATTTCAACAGACTACTCCATCTGCTCCCCAATTCTTGCCATTGGAATTCCACTGCATTTATTCAAAAAGTTATAACAAAGCCTCAAGTCCTCTCGCACCCCCGCCTTGAGACGCACCCTGTGATATGGATATGAGGTCCTACCAGACGCGACTGCCCTACAGTCACATTTCCGGTGACCCAGCAAGATCTGGATGTCTTTCTCCTGCACTTTAGATCTGGGCAAAATTGCGTCTAAGAATTCCAGGCAATGCCACTGCTTCTCCTCAGGCATTTGCTTCTCCATCTTGCCAGAATCTAACTCACTGCCCAAAAAGGTAAGCACCTGGACAGGCTCTAGTGTCTTTTCTGGCACCCAAGTCCTGCATCAAATCCTAAATAAACTTCAAACTTTCATGACAATCACCTGAACATGGGGCCCTCACAATGAAAAAATCATTTAAGCAGTGGGTCATAACGTCTTTCTCAGACTCGTACCAATATTTTTTTCAAAAGAGGACTGAAAGCTTCAAACAAGTAACAAGAAACTGAACAACCCATAGACAAGGTCTTGTCCACAAGGAACTGTCCCCCAAACAGAATGCCTAACAACTCATGGTCCGCAGGGTGAACAGGAAGCAATTGAAAAGCTGATTTGACATCACACTTCGATAACCTGGTGCCCCTACCTACTTTATTGCCCAGCTGAACCGCTGTGTCAACAGATGCATAATGCACTATAAATGCGCCCTTCATGAATGGAGTCATTGACAGACATCCCTTCTGGCCACAACAGGTGATGAATGAGACAAAACTCACCCTGCTCCTTCTTTGGCACCACCCCAATTGGTGAAATCTGTAAGTTCTCCAGCAGCCAGTCTTGAAAAAGGCCTTCCATTTTTCCTTATGTCACTTTTTTCAAACCAACTCTTCATGCCCTTGTACTGACCTCAAAATTACTGCCCATTGCCTTACTTTGAGACCCTGGTAACCGGGTGTGGCTCCTCACCAATGGTGGAGGAGTGTCACCCTCCCCCCTCTCTCCCCCACTGAGCCAGCTGCCTCAAAAACAACAGGAAAGGATAATTAACCCCTTAGGCACGGCCGCGATTCTGCACCTGTGCGGCCGTTTTAATGAGTGGGCGAGTTCATGACGGCCCCCAGTCGTCATCAGCACACGCCCACCGTGATGCATGACGTCTGGGGGCCGTCATCAGCATGGAAGGGGTTAAAATGATAATAAACACATTTTATTATTGTTTTATTTTTCCTTTCCTTTCCTTCAGAGTCTTTGGCAGCAGGCCATGGGGGATGAAAGGAGGAGTGTTCGGCATTACTCTCAGTGCGCATGACTGTTTGGCTGGCCATCTTAGGCCGGCCAAACCATCATGCACATTGAAGCTCTTTCCAACCCAAGCTGAGGTGCGGGGTTGGAGAGAGCAGGCACAGGCTCCCAGTCTGCCTGGGATCGCAAATTTGCGGCGCTCATGCCAATCCTAAAGCTGCTTTCGTGCATGTGAGCAGCTTCAGGATTGGCCACAGGGCAGTCTGGGAGCCTGTACCTGCGAGAAGAGGACCAGAAGAGTGAGACAAGACAAAAAAAAATATTGTGCCATCCCATGAGCCCTATATACCCTTTGCCCACCCCCGAAAGGGATTGTAAATGACCTGCAACCGCTCGCCGTATAAGTTGATGGGCCTGGCCTCTCCGGTGTCATAGTTTGTAAGAACAACTCATAATCTAGCTGTCCCCACACCCCGTCCTTTTCCTCTGCAAGGCGAGCCTGGAATTCTTCATCACCAGGCCCACAACCCAAAAATCACCTCTACTTTGCGCACTACATCAATATATTTAAATAAGGAGATTCATCCCTCAGGGTACTTTTCAAAGTAAACACTCATGTAGATCAGAAAAGCCGCTATCCACTTCTCTATGTTGACCAGCACTCTGGGCCTATGGGACAGCTCATATTCCTCCTCCTTGGAATCCTCTTTCGCCCTTATTTCGTGATGAAGTAATTCAAAGAGTTCCACATATTCCCCATTCCAAATGCGCTCCTTAGTGGCAGCCATTAAATGTGCCTAAGAGGACTTAGTAATCCCCATGTACACCGCCTTCTTCTTCTCTTCAACTCTTTGCTCTCCTTTTTGTTTGCTATCCCCTACCCTTCACCTTCAATAATCTCTGTTGCTACAACTTTGTAAGCAACCCCTCTGTCCCTGCCTCCCTGTCCCCCACTACTTCCATACCCGTACATACTTACCCTTTCGTAGCCTCGGACCATACCTCCCTTGCGCTTGCGTCTCTCTCCCCACAACCTGGACCCTCACTTCCACAACTCCTCCCCCTCTGCCCTTGTTTCATGCCTTACCTGGCTTCAAGATCGGGGTCCGCGTCAAAGCCGTCCGTCCTGATGCACAGTCTTCCTGGTTTAAATTGCTGCTGGTCTTGTTGCTACATCTTGTAATACACCAACAGTCCGCTGCATCTGCCTCAGGCTCCTGATTGGCACTAAACTGGCCCTGGCATGCTTGCCCAGCAAACCCGAGGGGGGCTCATGTGACACCACACCCACTTGCCTGGAACTCCATCCTGGAACTCCATCCTGGTTAGACTATGGAGCGATGCAGGAGCAGGAGCCACAAACCCCTCCCCATCACTCCTAAAATACCTCTGTTCACTAGTCACTAATACTCCTTGCTCACCTCTAGAGGAGAAAAATGTCCTGCTCCCAGAACCACCCCCTAGCGTCGGCTGAGAAACTCTGATTTCCCGTGCCCAGGAAACTTCTCATGATTAAAATCTCCATCGCAAAACTCAGCACCTTATGGCATACTGCGACAAGCTACTGGGAAAAGCTACTACTAACCCTGCCAACCGCGGTGTACCCACTAAAAATGGCACCTATTCCTGGTAACTGATGCTCAAAACCTAGGCAACACCCTGCCCCCGCGCCCCCTAGGGTAGGGCCTGCTGCCACCACACATCCCAAAACCATATAGAAGTTCCAGGTGGGGACTCAGTTTAAAGGTTGGGATTGGGTTTCTATGAGTTTAGAGAAAATGACAGTACAAAGGCATTGCCAAGGTACAGTATAATGAGCTTGATGGGATGTTAAACTACATGTATAGTGTGTAATGAGAATGTAGTGTTATGTCAAAGTGTACATGGCAAGGTAAGTGATGTTAATGAAGTGGTTGTAGTCCAATACAAAGAATGTTCACTCAATATGAGATAACAGAAGGCTCAAAAACTTCACAGAAAAACTAAGAGGGAAATAGTATGGAATAAATAAAGAGAGTGGATATCAGGTATGCCCCATTGAAAAGGTGAAACTACCATTTCCCACATAAAGAAATTTGAAAGAATTACTTGTATCCCAATGAAGTTGTTACAGATGCTGATTTTGGACCAGGGTATTTCACTCGGCTCCTCTGTGATGACTGGAGCAGGGTCACTTTCTGTTATGGTACACAATTGACAGTGCCTGATCTTCTCTTCTACCATGGTATCCATTCCGGGAAACCACACCTTGCCTTGGAGGCGTGCCTTTGTTTTCGCCATCCATGGATGCCCAATGTGTGCTAGTCCCACAATTCGATCTCGCAACTCTCTCGGAACTATGATGACGTGGCCTTTCAGCATGACCCCATGCTATCCTTTGCTCAGTTCGCTGCGGACTCGCCACGGTTGCTGTTGTGCAAGATTGTCGTCGGCGATGAGTGCTTGTGCACCATCCAAGAAATGGGCCCGGGGGGAGGAGCCAAGATGGCGATCGAGATGGCTGCGTAACCGCTCGGCTCCGTGAGCCTCCTCACCCCGCACATATATCCTGGCACTTATCCTGAGCTGCAGCGGCATCTACGTGTAGGCGAAGAGTCACTTTCACTTACCGCTTGCTCCTGAGGCTCCTGCTTGTTGCTGACCCGTTGGAGTGTCCCCGACTGTTTTGAGGCCTTCGCGGAGCTGGGACCGGGGTCTCGAGTGTGGAGAATGGCCGGCCGCGAGTGCAACAACAGCGGCCTCTGGTGACGGTGAGGACCCGGCCGGTGGAGACTGACGACCTGATTACCGCTGGCGACAGTGCCGACCCAGCCCAACTGGCGGAGAACCATGTGGGGAGTGTGAGGCAGCTGGGTCGAGGGAGGTGCATGACTTTTAGCCCCCCGCTCCGGTGTCGTAGCCTGGGCCCATTACCGACTTTGCCCGGAGTCAGCGTGTTGCCCCCAGGGCACGGCAGAGTTGTTAGCCTTTTGGTGACTCTCCTGAGAAACCTGCCTTGGCGTGAGAGATTCCCGCTGTAAATCCTGTTCCCCCCTGATGTGAGACCCGGTCCCGAGGTGAGGTGGAGAGGGTCGTGGCTGGAGCTGCAAAGATGGCGGAGAGCACCCTCTTGCGCACACCTCACTCGGGCGGAGAAGCCGATTTGCGAGAGAGTCCTGTGGCCTGGCGACATGTGAGAGAGCCCACACCCAGGGATGTTTTGGCTGCGTTAACAACTCTGCATATGTCCCTGATCCGGGACGCCCGGGATCTGGGAAGAAGGATGGCCGCCATTGTTGTCCCACCGCTCCGCATGGGTAGTAATGAATCGCAGGGAAGCGCCGATGTGCCCGCCTTTGCGTCAGTGATGGACGTTCCAGCTGCGCCTACGTTTGTCGAGACGCAGATAGACCTGGTCCGTGACATCGCTCTGGACTGTTCTGTTGCGTTTGGGAGTGACTCGCCGGGGCCTTTGCCTGTACAGCGGCGGAAGAAACAACATCGATCCATGGTTTGGGTTGCCCCGGCAGCGCTTCCACATTTTTCGGACTGTGTGCCCTTTTTCTCCTGGCTGGTGAGACTATGTTATGCCTGGGGGGTGTCTCCGGCATCGGTACTGTTGACTACGGAGATCCGCCATGTGTACCTGTCTGGGTTTTGGGGGCTATGGTCCCGTAGAGTACTGGCGCTTCTCAGAGCGCCCGGTTCGGTCGGACCCGCCACATTGTACTCTAAGTCGTCTGCTGAATGGCCGTGTGTGTGTACTATTGATAGAGAAGGCCAGGGATGATGTCGTTCACGATATGATGGGACATATTGTTGGCTGTCGGAGTTTCTTGAAGGGACACTCCTCGGGGATGTTATCGCTTGACTTTATGACTTTTGCTTATTGTGGCTCTTCTGCCTTTGCTTCTGCTGTGTATTGTGCGCGGTCTGTGGGGGGGGAGCCGGGTGGTCTTATCGCTGGCCCTCCTTCATAAATTTTCTTTTCCTTTTTCTTCCTCTTTCTTCTACATTTCGGGTCTCTTTTAGGGCGATAGGCACGCTGCTGGGGGGGGGTAGGCCGTAGCCTTCTGCAGGGGTGCAGGGTGGGGGGTAGGGGGTAGAGGGTTGTTTATTTGTCCTTTCTTTGTCTCTATGTCCCTTTCATTTTTCTTTTCTAGGTACCGTCGTCTTCATGTTTCCTACAATCTGTTTTGTTTTTCTGGGCTGGGGTGCTGCTTTGACATTGCGTGTATGTGTTGTTCACATTTATCCTGACTCGTATGCCTTGCCCATGTGTCCTTAAGTGTACTCGCACTTATTGCGGATTATTGTTTCATGTTGTTATTGTGGGATCATGTGTGACTGTCTGGCACTCATTCTGATATTCTTTCTGCTTTACTCTTCATTATTGAAAAATTAACCTTCTTAACTCCTGCTTATTACGCTGTACGCTTACATGTGAGTCGTATCCTATATACTTGCCTGACCCCGGCTTATGGACCGCCGTCTCCTATTATATTGCTCTGCTTACTTTACGAATGACTAGCGGCCGGCCGGGAAGGTTGTAGGCCCATGTTTGTATTACTGTGAAGTGATAATAAAGGTTTAAAAAAAAAAAAAAAAAGAAATGGGCCCAGCCGTTGGCCTGCAAAGCTTCCTTGACCCTCGACCCTTGCCAGCATTTCGTTCTTGGTCGTGGCTAGCCCGATCTCCTCAAGTGTCACGGCTTTGGGACAGGCTTCCTGAGTGATCATTCTGACGAAGGCCTCTGTTCTACATCTGGGGGCATATGTCGCACATCTGTCACTTCTGGGTGCCTCAAGAGATGGTCTGCTGGGTTGTGGGCTCCGGAGCAGAATAGGACTTTGAATCTATAAGCTTGCAGTTGTACTGCCCATCTTTCTATTCTGGGGGGTGACAGCCTCGATGTTCCTGCGAATAGGGGAATTAGCAGCTTATGGTCCGTCACCACTTGGAACTCCTGCTCATAGAGTTACAGGTGGAAATGCTGGCACGCCCACTTAATGGCAAAGGCCTCTCTTTCAATCTGGGCATACCTTGATTCCGTATCCGACAGGGCTCGACTGGCGTATGCGACTAGTGCCCAGGACTCAGGTATCTCGTTGCTTTCTTGGAGAAGGACTGCCAATGGGGCTGCTGTCTACTACCAGTTTGGTACACCTTCCTGGGTGGAAGTAGGCCATGACTGTCTTGCCCATTAACACTGTCTTGATGGAATGGAATGCGGTGTTGGCTGCAGGAGTCCATTCCCAGGTGCTTCCACTGCGTGTGAGGGCTTTTAGTGGCTCCAACGAGGCCAGATTCGGTATGAACCGGCCACAATAGGTGGCCATACCCAGAAAACAGCAGACCTCATTTGGCGTGGTGGGAGTAATAGCTGACCAGATGGATGTCGCTTTTTTGGGATCCACTCTCAGCCCTGCTGTTGAAAAGGTGTATCCAAAGAAGTCTATGGATTCCTGGAAGAAAAAGCATTTGGCTCAGTGGAGGGTTTGGTCGCAATCTTCCAGACGTTGGAACGTGGCTCGCAGAATTTGAATTTCGTCTAGCAATATACCCGGTTATCGGAGGATCAACTTTCGTAGGAGGACTGGGCAACACCCCTGGATCACCGGGCTCGTATCTCTTCTCTTTGTTTTGCAAAGGTGCATGTGCTTGCCAATTGTCATAGCCATGCATAAAACATGTCCACTGACTCAGTGTCTAGGGGTGTGTCTGAAAAGTTTCATCATCTCCTTATGTTTGCTTTGTTCGCCCTAAGTTGACAGGGTATTACGTGGATCCCTTGCTCACTTTTTCTCTGGATTTAAGCTAGTCTGGCTGATAAGGGCGGTTAGCTCCAAACCGGGTCCAGGATGCTTGTTTCCGGTCCAGGGAAGACATGGCTTGGCAATTCGGGCTGGACTGTTCCCATGAGGCACAGGGTCAAGACTGATTTGCATATAACTGCCTGAACTGTGGTGGCGTAGTGAGCTAAAGAACGATGATGGATTCCCCCCAGATCTTTGATAGGGGTGTGTGTCTAAAATGTTTTAGCGCTCCGTCCATCATCTCCTTGTGTTCGCTTCAACTGCTTCACTTGCCGCAGTTTAAATCGCTCAAAATCGGGGTTGAGCTGGGGTTTCAAGTGCTGATTGAACGTGGTGAGCGCTCTCAGTCATCGTTTCCTGTGTTTGGGAGTGTTTCAAATAAGTCGTAGATCTGTCCACCACCATAGTATATGAGCAGTGATCTTTTTACTGTTCCATCAGTCTCCCGCGTGCCTCTGAAATAGTGATTGAAATGCCCTATCTAGGCTTTCCAGCGCGGGCCTCTGTTGCCGGGTCCGCTGTTTGCTGAAAGGGGGTAGCAGAGAGATGGTTGCATGGCTGTGTACTTGGGGTGTCACTGCCGCCTGCTTGGGGCTCCCCAGCGTCTGTTTGTGGGCCCACGGCACCTGCCTGTTGTGGTGTGCTCATGGCCGCCCAACCTGCCGTAGCCGGAACGTGTGCTGGGTGTGTTTTTTTTGTTTGTAGTGCCTGCTTTCCGGCAGTGTGCTGCCTTTATTTCTGCTGAGGTGTCCTTGTACACACCCCTGTAATATGTCTGTAATTGTATTCACTTTATTGGGGGGTTTTTGGCAGATACACAGCTGGTTTTATTTTTTTTCTCTAGTGAATGTGCTCAACAGTCTGAAGGGGGCACTGCAGGCGAGTGATGTGCTTAGTCTACTGGGCCTCAGTGCGCTCACCTGAATTGGGATGTGCGTGTTGCCGGGCCTCCTCCTTCCCTCGCGGCTGTAGGCCTCCCCTGGCTGTCCAGGTGCGCGTAGCTGGGAGTGGCCGCTCACAAGTCTTGCTGGCTGAGGCGTCAGCTGTGTTTTCAGCGTCGCGATGCCTTCGTTCGGCAGCGACACGCAGGGGGAGGTGCTGGGCCAGCTTCCGGAGCAGTTGAAGAGGAGGCCGCCTAGGGGCGTTTTCCCGGCCAGATCGGCAGGGAACAAGAGCCGGTGGTCAATGGGGTTATGCAGCCGTCGGGGTGGCACAAGGGTGCCTCCTTTTGACCCTGCAGGTATGCCAGCGAGGAGCGGGGTCCAGTACCAGCCTCGTTGCCAATGTAGTCCAGCACGGCCTGGGTGGCCGGGGCCTAGCACAGCCCTAAAGGACACACCACTCTGTCATACTTTTGTGGCGGGAAGACCCCGAGCGGTCTCCCGTCGTTTATTTAACAACTTGGGAAGAGCCCGCCCCGAGGAGTGCTTGCAGGCAACAATGTATAGAAAAGCCCGGATGGCTCTCTACACTACTCCATTCTCTCGTAAACCACGCCAACCCCAAAAAGGAAATTTTCAATGCACTGGTGTATGCTTTTCGCAGAGACTGTCCGTGCACAGACGTCGATCGGCGCCGGAGTGGGCGTTGGCTCGACATCTGACACCACATGCTCTCCAGGAGAATGGGGCGGAGTCAACGCCGGAACAGTGAAGGAGCGGCACCGAAAAGGCACCGGCTCGGCCTCAGACAGGACCGAGAGGGACTCAGGAAAGCGCCCCAGGTCCTGGCCTCCACCTGTGACTCCACCGGAGCCGGGGAAGGAAGGCTCCCGGCGCCAAAACGGTGCTGGCTCGACCTCTGGCGAGGCAGCCGCCTGCTCAGAGTACTAAGGGGGACTCGGGGGCAAGCCCAGAGTCCCGGTGATCTCCCGCGAGGCCACAGGGTGCCCTGTAGGGATTTGCGGCGAGGCAGGGACGCCAGGGGCCAAAAAGGAGAGCCCTGAAGGACCGCACCTCGACGACACCACCCTCCTACAACCTGAAGCCGGAGCCGCCGGCAACTCCGTGGAAGTCCCCGCACGAGGCAAGGGATCCGGAGACGTTTCAGGAGGTAGAGGGAGGGCCAAAGAAGCCTGCAGAGCCGCAGGGTAGGCTGTCATTTGTGCCCTAGTCACCCCTGCGCTGGGTAACGGCGGGTAGGAAGGCAACAAGCGGGGGCACACCGTGGAAAGAGGACAGGGCCTCGGAAACAAATTGAAGGACCTACCAGCCGGTGAGCCACGTCCTTGGGTCGTGGCGAGAGATGTCACAGACGAAACCGGCGGCTCCTTACTTCCGAGGTAGGGGCGGACGCTGGGATGACACTGACCTGGACAATCACGCCGACAGCAACTTCATCTGGCGCTCCTGCCGTGATTTAGGCTTAAGGTGCTGGCAGGCATCGCACTCCTCCGAGTCGTGGTGCTCACCTAGACACCACATGCAAATCGGATGAGGGTCCGTCGCCGACATGGGACGTGCACAAGAGGTACACGTCTTGAAGCCTGAAGGCATTCACACACTGTTCCACTGACGGCAAAGAGTGAGAAAGAAGAGAAGGCCTGAAAACAGGCCAGGACACAATCAATCCGAATCCGCGTTGCACGCGGATGACAAAAAACTGACGTAGGCGCGCTGGGGTGAGACTTGGGTATCCTCGCTGAAGTCACGGAAAAGGACGACGTCAGGGCGGAGTCACGTAGTGCCGTCCCCCCAGCGCGCAGGGATGCTGTGGCAGAAAAGTTTTCCGGATCCAGTCTCACGCCTGGGGATAATTCTACATTAAGGAATCTGCGGCTAGTAGTCTCTATCAGATAGTACAGTTCATGTAACATGAGTGTTTGCAACTCACTGACTGCGTAAAGTAAAGGCCACTAGAAACGCAGTCTTTAAAGAGAGCATTTCTAGGGAGTTTTTATGTAATGGTTCAAAGGGTGCCCCCATTAATTGTGTGAGCACTCTATTTACATTCTACAGTGGAAGCAGGAACCCTCCTTGGTGGTGCAATTTTATTTGGCTCCTTCCAAGAACCGCTTGAAGACTGGCGGAGTGATAAAGTTTCTTCGCATGTGGCCTCTAGTGAATGCCACTATTGCTCCAGAGTGTACTTTTAGTGATGAATGGGTTAGTTTATATTCTAGCAGGTGTATAAGTAACTTAAGATTGTTCTTTCCCTTTATAATCTTGTTAGGAATCCTTCCTTCTTGCACCGCAGAGAATATCTCTCATTTTGCTGAATAACATTTCCTAGTTGTAGGTTTTCTTGCCTCTTTGAGGACTGTCATCTTTTAGGGTAGCTTTAAGTCGCCAATATCTAAGTCTTCAGGAGCCATGCTGTGAGACTCTCGGATTCTGATTCTGGATGGAATGCCTTTCCTCCTTGCATTGACAACAGATCTTGTCTGACTGGTAGTCTACAATACCTCTCCTGAGCCAGGTTTATGAGTTCCGAGAACCACGTCTGTCTTGCCCACGGTGGAGCAATTAGTATTAAGTGTCAAGCTGCTGTTCTTACATTTGCTGATCACCTTGTGGAGTTATGGTATAGGGGTGTATGCAAATTTCATATTGATTGGCGGCACTGTTGTCTGGGGACAAAGAGTTGCCATTTTGCATTCTGGGGATTCGCAAAGAAAACAATTTCTGGAGTTTCCCATTAATGAAAGATTCTTGAGAGTACTGATTGGTTCAGTTCCAACTTGTGAAAGCTTGAGACTTGTCTGCTTAGTCTACCTCTTTATAGTCTTTCCTCAGTAGGTGGACTGCTACAAAGTGTATCTTCCTTTGGAGGACCTTGATCCATGTTTCTTGTGCTTGCTTTGCCAGAAGCATTAACTGGGTCCCTCCTTGTCTGTTGATATAAAACATGGTGGCTGTCTTCTCTGTCTGGGTCAAAATGGATTGCCCCAAGAGCTCTCTTTGAAAGGCTTTTAAGGTACGAAACACTGTCTTTAGTTCCAGAAAGTTGATTTGCTGTACTGCAACCTGGTCCTTCCAGACCCCCCTGAACTAGAGGTTGTCTATGTGTACCCCCCCCCCCCCGCCATCCCTTCTGAGGCATCTGTTATTGTCACTGTATGAGTTGGCTGTAGAAATGTCCTTCCTTGTAATATGTCCTGCACGCACCTTGTTGTCTCAGGAGTGTCGTGGAAGCTCGTAGTTAAGTACCCAACTTCACCCCTATCACCGCTTGGTGTCAGGATATGGCTCTAACACCAAGGTGGTAACCAGGGGGAAAGGGGGAAAACAAAACAAGGATAGAAGGGAAAGAAACAGCACTCCTCAATCTTCACAGGACCAGATTCTTTGTTACTCTTCAAAGACCGGGAACTATGTTGAAAGAAAGCAGAACATTAGTACAGGCCCCTCCCAATCGCTTCTCTAATACTGATAACCGGGAAGGCAGGTATACCTTAAGAAGGCGGGGTGTTGGCTTTATAACAGGAACTTTAAGTTGCAGAGTGTATGCTGTGTTCTTTTCTCAAAGGTGCAAGGGAAACCAAGTGTAGCAGGAGATGATGCATCTAAACCCTAAAGGTAAGAGGTACTGATTAGGTAAAATAAAGAGAGGAGGTGAATATATCACAGGATTGTGTTGCTAGGCTCACCTTACTCGAACATGCCAAAAGCCTCAAAATAAAGGAATCACGACACGGATAACACCTGATGGAAGTATAACCTTGTTCGAATCTCACAAGGACAAACCATACAGATATAACTAACTGAGAAGGGTCTAGGCTGTATCTAATCAAAATACTGAATGTATACAAAACGAATACTCAGCCCAATATGTGGAAACTCCACTAAGGCACTAAAAGGAAACTCTATCTCTCTGTATGCTCACACGAAAAGCGAGGCCATTAACTCTCCCAGAATGCCTAAGAAAGAATAATTTAACAACAAAGGAGTTATCGCGAGGAAAGCGACAACATTACTCACGACCCGCGGAACTCGCCGAACTCGGAACGCCAAAACCTTGACTCCTCGGACGAACACCACACCGTGACCCGGAATGAAAGTCCAGTAGCTGGCTAAACGCGAAGCACTTCCGGGAGCGTAGGGAGGGCCTAAATACGCTAGTAGGTTTCGTGCGCATGTGCCCTAGAAGAACTGTCAAGCCTTTTGCCAACCACGGGTTTGCCAACCCCGTATTCCGGATCAGCTTGCAAGCAGGCGCGACAGAACACCCCTCCCACAACACCCCCCACCGGTTTGGGTTTGTGGAGGTATCTTCTGTGGAATGCCCTGACCAGACGAGGAGCATGTACCTGGCTAGCTGGCTCCCATGAGCGTTCTTCCATACCATAGCCGTTCCAATGTATTAGGTATTGGAGTCGGCGTCGTACACGTCTGGAATCAATGATAGCCCCGACTTCGTATTCTTCGTTGGCATCTAGTAGAGTCGGGACAGGCGCGGTTGGGAGACGAGTACCAGGTATGACAGGCTTCAAAAGAGATACGTGAAACACCGGATGTATTTTCATAGATGGTGGTAGTATCAATTTCATGGCTACGGGATTGATTACCTGCGAGATAACAAAAGGACCCACATATTTAGGTTTGAACTTGCAGGAGCCTTTCAAGGCCAAGTGTTTAGTGGAAAGCCATACTTTATCGTCTATTTGATAGACCGGCTCTGTTCTTCTATGTGAGTCTGCTTTTCTCTTGTATTCAGTCTTGGCATTATCGAGATTATCGTGTATGTTTGAATGCACTGTCTGGATGTGGTTAACCAGGTCCTGTACAGCAGAAGTATTGCAGGGTTTTAACGGAGAGAAGGGTAGCACTCTGGGATGAAAACCATGAGAACCATAAAAAGGAGTGTGCAATGTGGAAAAATGGTGACTATTATTGTATGACAAAATCGAGAGATGAGGCGTAAGTTAGCCCCAAACCAGTGCACTGCAATGTGGCGCCAACATGGCTGATATGTTCAACTATTCATCCATCATCTAATCCATCTTTTCCAGTTACTCCAATTTTTTATACTCATGTTTATTCATTTACTTAATCAATGCTCCACATAAGGGGTTCATTTGACGTTTTCCCATGTTTCTCATGTAGAAACTGTGCCCATCCGAGCCTCTTGTTTAAACACGACAGATGCCAAGGTTTGTTCCAAGCAGTGTTTATTTATAACCCAATGCATTTCGGGCGGAATACGCCCTTCGTCAGGGGACACTATATAATAGCAAAAAACATAACAGCGTTACACAACTGAATATTATGGTTACGCTCATAGAATACGATATCACGTTTAAGAGAAATCTATGCTCATGAAATCCATTGTCAATGTTATGCTATAACGTTTATGCAAGCAGCAACTAGATAAATTCAATCGGTAATGGTTCATTATTCGTAATATACCTCCCACTATGCTGTGCAGCTTTGTTGCTTTATAATGAGTGTAATCTGTTTTTGACCTCACCTTTTTGAGCCCTTACTAGAACATGCTAGAGGAAGCACTTTTGTTATTAGAAAATAATGCATCAAGCTTATGCCCAGCCTTATGTGTAGGAACCGTACTAAGATGCTTAAGATCAACTGCGCCCATGATTTCTAATAGGGCTACAGTGTCCTTGTCTTCCCCCTGCTCTAAATAAAAGATAAAATCTCCTAAGATGGTAAAGTACTAGTTACTTACCTTCGGTAACGATATGTCTAAGAGACATTAGTTAGTGATAGATTCCTTACGTTAGAATATCCCAAGGCGTCAGACTGGATCTGGAAAGTTTTGCGTCAGCAGTATCCCTGCAGGTCAGAAGGTGGCGTCGTGCGGCTCCGCGTCCGTCACTGGCGCCGAGATGGCGTCACAGAGACTACTTAGGTGCCACCCATGCGCGCCGACATCAGTTCTGTACACGACTTTTCGCGCCAGGAACATAGAGCCATGCAAGAAACTGACCACTGATGCCATGAAACTAGGGCCCTAAAAGGGATGACCTTAACCCTAGAAATCAGTTCGCAGAACGGGGAGGATGGGTGGGGCGGTAAGGAATCTATCACTAACTAATGTCTCTTACAGATATATTGTTACACAAGTAACTTGTGCATCTGAAAGAGACACGTTAATGATAGATTCCTTACCTTAGAATAGATACCTCAGCAATACCAATCCCGGTGGTGGGTCAGCGAACAAGATCACACCAGAAAGTCACGGAGAACAGAATGGCCAAAGAAGCCGTCTCTCTGGACCAGACTGTCAAGGCAATAATGCTTGGTAAACGTTTGCAGCGAGGCCCACGTAGCTGCCTGACAGATGTCCTGCAAGGGGACACTGCGTCCCAAGGCAGTAGTGGCTGCCTTTGCCCTGGTAGAATGTCCAGTGGAGAAGTGTGGCTCACCGATTAGAGCGGCAGACCCTGAGGCAGAGGTCTGGCCCGGGACCAGGGTTCAATTCCCGACGCGGCAGGGTCTTGGGCTCAAATGTCCACTGACTCGATAATTCTCGCCTTGGTGCCTACTCTAATCATGGGTCCCACTCTGCAACTCTGGACAATAGCTTGCTTAATCTTCACAACGGCCCCGAAAGCGATAGGATGCCTGGTTTTACCTTGGGGGTGCCCAGTAGGAGGCATCTCACAGGGAAAGCCAGGAAGGGTTCCACAGCGGTATACAGCGCCAGGATGCCTGAAAGGTGATAGTGCGCTTTACAAGTATACATACATTTACATTTAGAATGGACACGCAGCCCCACAGGAGGCTCCTTCTTAGCCAACGAGTAACAGGCTTTGATGCACAGACGACCCACTGATAGATGGCCCGTTTGTGCACGGCCCGACCTTTCTTGGTGCCCATATAGCCAACAAATAGATGGTCATCCACCGGGAACTGTTGTGTGTGCTTCAGATAGAACGATAGCTCAAGTTTTGGGTCCAGACAGTGGAGACACTCTTCCTCTTTTGAAGGATGCGGAGGCGGAAAGAAGGTGGGCAAAGTGATGGTCTGCCCGATGTGGAAGGGCATGACAACCTTTGGCAAGAAAGAAGGACGAGTCTTAAAAACCACCTGGTCCGGATGAACAGAGAGAAAAGGAGGTTTAGAAGAAAGAGCCTGGAGCTCACTCACTCTTCTGGCAGACGTGATAGCTACCAGGAGGCAGTCTTTAGAGTAAGACGACGTAAGGGACAGTTATGAATTGGCTCAAAGGGAGCGCACATCAGAAAGGTCAAGACAAGGTTTAGGTCCCATTGAGGCATTATGAAAGGCACAGGAGGAAATGCGCGTGTAATGCCTTTCAGGAAGCGATTAACAACCGGGGACTTAAAAAGAGAAGGCTGATCTGGAAGCTGTAGAAAGGCAGAAATGGCTGAGAGATAACCCTTGATAGTGCTCAGAGCAGAGCCCTGCTGGGTCAAAGAGAGAAGGAACAGAAGAACCTCGGAAAGAGGGGCCGAAAGGGGATCCACAGCCTTTGCTGTGCACCATGCCACAAATTTGTTCCACCGCCAGGCGTATACTGGCTGGCTGCCAGAATAATATCACAGACTTCAGAATAAAGGTCGAAAGCTGTCAACTGTCACCGCTCAATCCCCATGCATGGAGGTGTAGGCTAGACAGGTTCAGATAGAGATGGGGTACTCATAGTACGGCCCGCAGGCCGGCAGCGGCCCGGCAAGCCTTCCCTGGCGGCCCGCGGACCATGAGACATCATCGTACCCGTGTTTTAAAAAACATTTTCAGAGTTTCTGCAAACACTGCTGGTTGCAGAGACACTCAGAGAGACTCTGCTGCTCTGTGGGGGCAGGGTGATTCATTCCAGCGAGGCCAGAGTGGAGCTGCAGGGGCGCTAAGAGGAGGTGAATACAGCAAAGCCCCATTCACATGCAAATGGTCTTTTAAAGACCTGTAAAGTGCTCGGTGGGGTGTGTGTCTGTGCGCGCTGGGGAAGCTGTCTCAGCCCCGGTGACACACAGGCATGGTGAGATGACAGAGGGTGACAGACGGACGTAGAGGGACAAAGACAGAGCAGGAGGGAAAGGGAGACAGAGAAAGTGAGACAGACAGAGGGAGGAGGGCGACAGAGGGAGGAGGACGACAGAGGGAGGAGGACGACAGAGGGAGGAGGGCGACAGAGGGAGGAGGGCGACAGAGGGAGGAGGGCGACAGAGGGAGACGGAGTGAGGGAAGGGAGTGAGGGAAGGGAGTGAGGGAAGGGAGTGAGGGAAGGGAGTGAGGGAAGGGAGTGAGGGAAGGGAGTGAGGGAAGGGAGTGAGGGAAGGAGAGTGAGTGAGGGAATGAGGGAGGGGATGAGGGAGGGAGTGAGGGAGGGAGTGAGGGAAGGGGAGTGAGGGAAGGGGAGTGAGGGAAGGGGAGTGAGGGAAGGGGAGTGAGGGAAGGGGAGTGAGGGAAGGGGAGTGAGGGAAGGGGAGTGAGGGAAGGGGAGTGAGGGAAGGGGAGTGAGGGAAGGGGAGTGAGGGAGGAAGTGAGGGAGGAAGTGAGGGAGGGAAGGGGAGGGAAGGGGAGGGGACGGGAGGGGAGGGAAGGGGAGTGGGAAGGGAGGGAAGGGGAGGCAAGGGGAGAGAGAGTGAGGGAGGGAGTGAGGGAAGGGGAGTGAGGGAAGGAGGGAGGGAGTGAGGGAAGGGGAGTAAGGAGTCAGGGAAGGGGAGTGAGGGAGAGAGGGAAGGGTAGTGAGGGAAGGGTAGTGAGGGAGGGGGTGAGGGAGGGAGTGAAGGAGGGGGTGAGGGAGGGGTGAGGGAGGGGTGAGGGAAGGGGAGTGATGGAGGGGAGGGAGGGAAGGGGAGTGAGGGAAGGGGAGTGAGGGAAGGGGAGTGAGGGACGGGGAGTGAGGGAAGGGGAGTGAGGGAAGGGGAGTGAGGGAAGGGGAGTGAGGGAAGGGGAGTGAGGGAAGGGGAGTGAGGGTGTGAGGGAGTGAGGGTGTGAGGGAGTGAGGGACCGGGAGTGAGGGACCGGGAGTGAGGGAAGGGGAGTGAGGGAAGGGGAGTGAGGGAAGGGGAGTGAGGGAAGGAGAGATGAGGGAGTGAGGGATGGCGAGTGAGGGAGAGAGTGAGGGAAGGGGAGTGAGGGAAGGGGAGTGAGGGAGGGAGTGAGGGAGGGAGTGAGGGAAGGGGTAAGGGAAGGGGAGTGAGGGAAGGAGTGAGGGAAGGGGAGTGAGGGAGGAGGGGAAGGGAAGTGAGAGTGAGGGAGGGAGGGAGAGGGGGAAGGGGAGTGAGGGTGAGGGAGGAAAGGAGAGGGAAGGAGAAGGAAGGAGAAGGAAGGAGAAGGAAGGAGAGAGGCAGTCAGAGTGAGGGAGACAGGGAGGGAGAGAGGGAGATAGAGGGATGGAGGCAGAAATATATATATATATATATATATATATATATATATATATATATATATATATATATATTACCTACTGGCGGTCGCCAGTAGGTATATATAGTTAGGATTTTTTCTCTATGGGATTTTTGAAAATTCTATGTCTAATAACTTTGGCGTTTGTGGACGGAATTGGCTGAAATTTTCTGGAAAATGGAACATTTTGTTTCTGAGCAGCCCCTGGAAATTTGGGGGGGGTTCGTCAAGGGGGCGCCGAGAAAAAAGGGGGGTCCCAAAACGTGTTTTTAACATTGAGTTTTCCATAGGGCGGTTGGCCTCACTTTTAGGCCGAACGGCTGAATGGATTTCCACGAAACTTGGCAAAATTGTAGGGACTGGTAGCCCGATGTGCCTTTGCTAGGTCTCAATATATGTGCTTCAGTGGATTTTGAGAAATTAACGTTCAAAAAAAGATATATATCTGTAACAGCGGACCAGGCAGCGCTCCGGTTCGCGGACTTTACGCGTTACGGAGCTTTGTGAAGCGAAGCTGATTGGTTCTCCGGCGTCTGTAAACATTCCAAACAGTCCGTAGCGGCCGCCATCTTGTCTCTCGGTAGGATCGAGAGACAAGAGGAGGCCAAAGCGAAGGGGCAAATGACCATAAGGGGGCATAGTAGATCCTCCCTGACCCTCTAGGTTTGATGTGGAGGTTTTAAAAGGGCCCCGCGGGGCAAAAAAAAAAAAATGTATAATCGAACGGCTGAATGGATTTGCACGAAACTTGGCAAAATTGTAGGGACTGGTAGCCCGATGTGCCTTTGCTAGGTCTCAATATATGTGCTCCAGTGGATTTTGAGAAATTAACGTTCAAAAAAAGATATATATCTGTAACAGGGCTCCGCTTCGCGTACTTTTCGCGTTACGGAGCTTTGCGAAGCTGATTGGTTCTCCGGCGTCTGTAAACATTGCAAACAGTCCGTAGCGGCCGCCATCTTGTCTCTCGGTAGGATCGAGAGACAAGAGGAGGCCAAAGCGAAGGGGCAAATGACCATAAGGGGGCATAGTAGATCCTCCTTGACCTCTTAGGTTTGATGTGGAGGTTTTAAAAGGGCCCCGCGGGGCAAAAAAAATAATAATAATAATAATCGAACGGCTGAATGGATTTGCACGAAACTTGGCAAAATTGTAGGGACTGGTAGCTCGATGTGCCTTTGCTAGGTCTCAATATATGTGCTTCAGTGGATTTTGAGAAATTAACGTTCAAAAAAATATATATATCTGTAACAGCGCTCCGCTTCGCGGAGATAAAATTATCTCTGTATTACCTAGCTGTTGCTAACACCAGTTAGCAACCGCTAGTAGGAGATAGCGACCATCTTGGGTCCCACTTTGCATGTGAGTGATATTTATCACTAATGACATGCAAAGTGGGCATGCCAAGATGTTAGCGACTGGAAACAGTCGCTAACATCGCTATCTCCTATTACCAACTTTTGGAGATATTCGCGATAAGCGCGAATATCTCCAAAAGCTACCACCTGCCCTGAGCAGTTCTTAGCCATGTTATCCAATGGGAGGTGGATAACATGGCTAAGAGCATTAGCTCGGTAATGCATGAATATCGCTGAGTTTTCAGCGATATTAATGCATTGCGGTCGTTTTTTATCGCATTTGCGATAAACCTTGATAATAGCAAGGTTTATCTGCGATAATTTCTGACGATGCTTAGCGGTAAAAAATTCGTTGCTAAGCATCGTTAGGGATAAATATCGCTTAACTTTGGTAATATGCCCCAACGTCTGTTAACGTTCGATTCGAAGGAATCAGGAAGTGTTGAAAAACATTGTCTGCGCCATCTTGCCTTTTTTCAAATGTCACACTTTTGTCGTGCACGGCAGTCATTTTAGATGCCTTGACCAGACCCACTCTCTGCACGCTGTCGATCCTTAGCATGGCTCCCCACCCTCGCAAGCATCTCCCCCAGGCACTGGTCACCCCCGCTCTCTGTCTTATGCATGGGTAATAAACCTCCCCCCATCTGCGCTGCTCTTCCCTGAGAATCACACCCTGTGCCCGCCCGACACCTCCCTTTCGCCCTATTCACTACCGCACCCTCTGACACTCCTTTTCCTCTGTGTCCGATTGTCCAGGCCGGTCCTAGGCTATCAGCTAGCCCTGCAGATGTAGTTTATGGCCCCAGCTGTAAAGAATCACCCCTCTTCAAAGGAGTTATAGTAGATCAAGGCCCACACTCTATGAGATCCGTCACAGCACACGCGTTCCTACTATCTGAAAACCATCCTGTATTGTGATTGGGGAGGGGACCGAGCCTGAAGCGGAAGATTCCAGGGATGACTCTTTGTACATCAAAGTGTTTACAATTATGTGTCACATTAAAAATATATAGCACTCCAACAAAGTAGTAAGATTATAAAACGTTAATAACTTATAAATATATACAACAAAACAAAAACAGTAATAACATATAAACATTTTTAGGGAAAAACAACAAAGTAGCGGTCGGCTGTGCGAATAGTCCCAACGCAGCACAACGTCCAGATTTCTGGACGGCACCCAGGTGATGTTGCCTGGGTGCCGCACTGATTTCGGCATCCGGCGTGGGGCGTCGCGGGGGTGGGTCATCAGTAGCAAACTGTTGTGCGAATAGTTCCAAGGCAGCAGAACGATGGCACCAAGGTGATGTCCAGTAAGTTGCCGCACTGGTTTTGGTATCCTACAATGCTTCTCCGAATAACGGCGTGGGGCGCCCCGGGGGGGGGGGGGGGGCGGCGTGAACGGGCCTCTCCAGGTGGAGTCTCATCTGTTGTAGTGGGGCGCCCCTTTACCGTTTCAGTTGCCATTCCGTCCCCTTTTGGTCCACTGTGTCAAAAGCCGCAATTCAGCTGAGTTGCGCCTACTCTTGCGGTGCAGCGATAGGCGGCTGTCACAGGACTCTCAAAATGGCGGCAGGCTCTTTCCTTTTTGGGCCTGGTCCACTGAAATGGCCCTGGGACACCTTGGAAATCGGACGCTTGTCTGCTAGGTCTTGGACCCCATTCTCGAAAGCGTCCCCTCCGCCTTGAGGATTCAACAAAAGTTTTCGGGGCCCCCGACTCCTGCAGGCTTCTGGTGGGGAGCGGCTGCCATGATTGCTCGCGGAATGACCACGACGGAGCCACGAGATGGTGGTGCTTTCATGGTGACGCCAGCTTCAGTCTGAAACATCCAGAAACAAGGTGGGGCTTTCATCGTTTGGGGAAAAAAAAAAGTTTTCATCCAATGAAAAGTGTTATTTTTAGGTCATATGATCAAGCCTTCCATCATTAGGAAACCAAAAGTAAAATGAACCAATAAAAAGTTTTATAAACAAGTCACATGACCGGTTATGCGGCATAGGGTATAAAATACGGAGAAAATACGTTGGCACGTGAGGCGGCGTCAGTAGCGGACCGATGTGCGAATAGGCCGAAGGCAACACAACGCGCCAAGATCCGGATGGCACCGAGGTGGTGTCCAGCAAGTTGCAGCACTGGTGTGGCCATCCTACAATGCTGAAAGTCGGCGTGGGGCGCCCCGTTGGCCTGTGAGTTCGCGTCAGTAGCGGACCGATGTGCGAATAGGCCGAAGGCAGCACAACGCGCCAAGATCCGGATGGCACCGAGGTGGTGTCTAGTAAGTTGCCGCACTGGTGTGGCCATCCTACAATGTTGAAAGTCGGCGTGGGGCGCCCCGTTGGCCTGTGAGATGGCGTCAGTAGCGGACCGATGTGCGAATGGGGCCAAAGGCAGCGCAACAATATTTTCTGAATAGAAGACACCACAAGGCGCTGAGATGCCAAGATCCGGATGGCACCGAGGTGGTGTCTAGCAAGTTGTGGCACTGGTGTGGCCATCCTACAATGGTAAAAGTCGGCGTGGGGCGCCCTGTTGGCCTGTGAGATGGTGTCAGTAGCGGACCGATGTGCGAATGGGGCCAAAGGCAGCGCAACAATATTTTCTAACTAGAAGACACCACAAGGCGCTGAGATGCCAAGATCCGGATGGCACCGAGGTGATGTCTAGCAAGTTGCTGTACTGGTATGGCCATCCTACAATGCTGAAACTCGGCGTGGGGCGCCCCATTAGCCTGTGAGATGGCGTCAGTAGCGGACCGATGTGCGAATGGGGCCAAAGGCAGCGCAACAATATTTTCTGAATAGAAGACACCACAAGGCGCTGAGATTCGGTTACCACCGAGGTGATGTCTAGCAAGTTGCCGCACTGGTGTGGCCATCCTACAATACTGCTCCGAATAACGGCGTGGGGTGCCCGAAGGGGGGGGGGGGAGGCGGCGTGAACGGGCCTTCCTAGGTGGATGCTCGTCTGCTGTAGTGGGGCGCCCCTTTACCATTTCAGTTGCCATTCAGCTGAGTTTCGGCCGCTCTTGATGCTACAGCGACAGGCGGCTGCAACAGGACTATCAAAATGGCGGCCTGTTCTTTGGATTTGGGCCTGGTCCACTAAAATGGCCCTGGGACACCTTAGAACTCGGACGCTCGATTTTTTTTTCCTTTCCTCTACATGCAAAAAAAGGTAAATGCCCGGTACGTTACACGCTTCATCTGCCACGATGTACTCTCCAGATGAACCGAAAAAAAATATAGTTATGGTAACTATACCATGCATCGTCATATGGAGAGGTGGCACCAATTAATTATAGTGCTGCATAAAAGAGAGATTTGGAGGAGAACCCCCGACCTGCCAGTACATTCATCAAAGAAGTGGCACTGACAGCATCAGAGGCAAGGGAAACGGTCCCAAATATTTAGAAGAACTTTGGAAAGATTAAAATGACATGTTTAGATTGTGGCAAATTAATTTCATGTGGACAGATGAGTGTTACTCTAATAAATACAGCATATGAACATCATCATAGTCGATGGTTGGTAGAGACATTTTGACTATATCCTGGACCTGCCCGTCCTCGCCCAAAATGGCGCCGGAATAAATGGGACTCGTAACTCCTTGTTGTGTACTGATTGCAGAACCTTGAAATCACGAGATACGTATGCAGTTTTGAAGCACATGGCGGGCGGGGACGAGAATTGATTGAATATTTCGACATCCCTATTGATATTAAGTTCTGATGTGTTATTGATTACTGTACTATTGAAAGTTCGAATTAACGTCACCCATGGTACTTGCCCGCAAATGTATATCTAGATAATTTTATTGTAACTGGCCCTGTCGTATTTTAATTATAAAATGTACGTCCACCGATTCCGCAACTGTTAGACACCTTAGTTCTTGCAACCTAATGGCCCGCCCGTTACGTTCCTCTACAGTGTAAATGTCTACTCATCATATACGATTACAGTTTGCTCCGTGGCCGGCCCACGTGGTTATAGGCTCGTATTTGTATAATGAAATTTTCACAATAAAGGTTTTTAAAAGAAAACATGGTAGTAGTATATACATTGGTAAAGTTTTTAATAATAGTCACTGTTTTAGAATCATTAAAAGGCAAGTGAAATAAAGCAGACCAATTACATGAAGGGTAAAAGGTATAATACGCAGGAACGCAGTAAAGATAAATGGTCAAGGGCTGTTGTGTTTTCTACTCCTGCAACATAAAGTGATCGATAAGAATCTCATATTGAGGCGTATCGGCGACTAAGACAGCAGGTCGACCCTCTTTTGCTCAACGGCTCCGTCATGGGACGAAGAAACGCCCTTTTTCTCGAAAAAAGAATATATTTTACTTGCAGGACAGTTGTAAATTTTCCGGGAAAGTACATTAGCCTGGAACATTATAACATATATTTAAGAAAAAATAATGTTCGGAAGTAATAAAAAGCGTAATTTTTAGGTCATATGACCAAGCCTTTCATCATTAGAATAAGAAAAGTAAAATGAACCAATGAAAAGTTTTATTAACAAGTCACATGACCTGTTATGCTTACGTTACGCGCTGCGCGTCGCGCCCCGGATGACTTCCGGATGCGCTAACGCGGCGCGTCATATGACGCATTACGCGACAACGCAGGTCCAGAATATAGTCAAAATGTCTCCACCAACCAGCGGTCGGAACACAACCCCTTTCAGCAGGCTAAATAGTTCTGTTAAATGACAACAGAAGGGACAGGCAACAAGAACCATCAGTCAAAGAGGGGAGGGCTAGTTCTTCTCTACCGGGTTACATTGGGGCGCCACCGGAACTGATCGAATTGGTAGTCTACAGTGTTTCTGGATGTTTCAGACTGAAGCTGGGGTTAGCATGAGAGCACCACCATTTCGTAGCTCCGTCGTGGCCATTCCGCGAGCAATCATGGCAGCCGCTCTTTATCGTTATTTTGGGCGGGGTGGGTGGCGGAGCCGAGCTGTATTGCAGCCATCATGGTGTGGAGTTCAGTTCATCTCACTAGTTTCGTATTTGTCATGAGGGGTTGTTCCTAATGTTTCTATTTTAGCGAGGTCAAAAAGAGATCCCATTAGTGGCCTACTGATTTTGCTCGATTCCTTTTCTTTTTTTACACGATTTTTCGTTATCTGCAAAGACTAAACAGAGTATTGCGACTCTGTGTTTGTTTGTAAATAGAGAATGAACCAAAGAGAACCAATTCTAAAACAGTAAATGCTTGGATAACAATCAATCAAATGGAGAGAGAAGCAGGCACGACGTATTACAACGGGGGCAAAGGCCTGCGTTAACTACCTTTCACTATCTGCAAAGAGAGAGTACTCCTAATAGAAATGAGGGGGGGGGGCAGCATTCAAAGCAGATCAGTGTGCATAAACACGAAAATGTTTTTACTTACCACGTACTTGACATTCGACAGCTTATGATATTTGCTATTAAAAAACCATTGAAATTCACTGAAAAAACCATAGGTTATAGACCATATATAGTTAGGAATTAGCATTTACAAAACCTTGAAAATTCACTGAAAAAACCATAGGTTATAGACCATATATAGTTAGGAATTAGCATTTACAAAACCTTGAAAATTCACTGAAAAAACCATAGGTTATAGACCATATATCGTTAGGAATTAGCATTTAAAAAAACTTATTTTACCCACACAAAACCATTGAAATTCCATATATAGTTAGTTGCACTAACTATATATCGCGCACCCGCAATCCACTGCTGATGATGTCACATATTACATCATTCATGACATGGTCAGTGACATCACTGATGACATCACTGATGACATCTCAAATGACATCACTGATGACATCACTGATGACATCTCATTTGACATCAATGACCACATCACTGATGATATCATTCATGTGACAATACAATGCATCTCCTCACATTTTAATATAACCTCTGTTTCACCCAGTGTTAAATACAGAGTATAATTTTTGAAACCATTGACACACCAATACTAGTTACTACATACGCACTCACTGATTCCTACGTCTACACACACCTTCACTCATTCACCCATACAATCATTCATACATACAATCACTCATCTTTACAACACTATCATATGCACTCATACACCTATACAGACACTTACAGTCTGCCACTCATTCATGGAGTTACTCACTCACCTAGTCAGTCATGTAAAGAATCAATGACACTTCCATTTTCTTGTCTATACAGTTAAACATAGAGCACCTTACATTTTCAAACATATACTAACACATACTTACCTTCTTATACAATCATTGATACAAGTACACATTGATCTGCACAGAGTCACACACCTCCCAGCCAGCCACACACACACACTCAGTCTCCCATACAAATACTTGGGCAATCAATCAATAACCCATATAGTTACTCATATAGCTACTGATCAACACATGCAGCAGTTTACAGAACAACAGACATAATGATGCACAAATTAAGACAGTTTAGTCACTAACCCATGCACTCAGTGAGACACATTTAATCACTCACTCATACAGGCAGTCATGCACCTACTAAATCCTTCGTCCAGACACTTACACATCCACTCAATCTTCAATATGTAAGACATATTTAAACTTTACAGAAACAAAAAATCACTGGATGTTGTTATCAGTCATGTCATCAGTGATGTCATCAGTGATGTCATCAGTGATGTCACTGACCATGTCATGAATGATGTAATATGTGACATCATCAGCAGTGGATAGCGGGTGCGCGATATATAGTTAGTGCAACTAACTATATATGGAATTTCAATGGTTTTGTGTGGGTAAAATAAGGTTTTTTAAATGCTAATTCCTAACGATATATGGTCTATAACCTATGGTTTTTTCAGTGAATTTTCAAGGTTTTGTAAATGCTAATTCCTAACTATATATGGTCTATAACCTATGGTTTTTTCAGTGAATATATATATATATCGGGTCTGGTAGCTCAGTTGATGAAGGCGTCCGCTGCAGGGACCTGTGTTCAACCTCATGGTCACAGTTTTTTTTGTTGCTCTAGCCCCGCCCCCTCCCCCACTGACCCCGCCCCCACCGGTGCAGCCCTCGGACACAAACCACACTGTAAATTTGGCCCCGGAGAGAAAGTTTGTGAGTACCCATGAGATAGAGGATCCTCCCGAAGAGGCAGTCGGTCGAGGGGTCGATTGCCGTGCTGAGAAGCTCGGGATACCAGTATCTTCATGCCCAATCTGGAGCCACAAGAATGACTTGGACCTGGTTGCACCGGATCTTCTTTGGCAATCTGGGCAGAAGTGGTATAGGCGGAAAGGCGAACAACAGACGGCAGCTCCACTCGTGACTACGAAAAGCGTATACTAAGCGAGCACCGCCTTGGAAATTCCAACGTGCAGAACTTATGACATTGCCCCCTCTTTGGGGGCAAATAGATCTAACTAAGGCTCTCCCACTGCAGAAAGAGACCTTGTGCCACGTCCGAGTTCAGACGCCATTCGTGATCCATCATGCACCGGGGGCTGAGTCAGTCTGCCCTGGCGTTCGAAGAACGCGCCAGGTGTTGAACCACCAAGGAAATGTTCCAGCCATGTCAAGAGGCGGAGAGCCTCCTGACAGAGTCCACGATCCCACCCTGCCCTGTTTGTTGCAGTACCATATGGCGGTGGTGTTGTTCGTGAACACCTGCACTACACTTCCCCGGACAGAGGGAATGTTTTCAGTGCAAGTCTGATCGCCCGAAGCTCCAGAAGGTTGATGTGGAGTCGGGACTCTGCCTCTCCCATGTGGCCACCCCATCCCAGGAGGGACGCATCCGTCACCACTGTGTGCTCCGGTTGGGCAAGGGAGAGGAATCTCCCATTGACCAAATAGCGATTCGTGAGTCACCACTGCAATTGTCGTGCAGTGCACTCCGAGACCTGGACGTAATTGGTTAGGTTGCCCTGATGCTGTGCCCACTGGAACTTCAGGTCCCACTGCAGATCCTGCATATGCCATCTGGCATGTTGCACTAGCAGGATGCAGGAGGCCATGAGACCCAGGAGCTAGAGGGTCATCCTGACGGAAACCCAGGATAGAGGCTGAATATTCGGAATCATAGCCTGAATATCCCGGACTCACTGCTCGGGAGGATAAACCTGAAGCTGCGTCTAATCCATTACCGCTCTGATGAAGGAGAGCTGAGAGGTACTCAGGTGAGACTTCAGCACGTTGATGGAGAACCCCGGCAAATGCACTAGGTCGGCTGTAGTCTGAAGGTGGGTGCCGTCTGTCTGGGGCGAGCCCGTCTTCAACAACCAGTCGTCGAGATAGGGGAAGATTGGAACCCCTGATCTGCACAGATGAGCTGAGACCACCGGCATTACTTTCATGAACACCCGAGGGGCACTGGTAAGGCCGAAGGGGAGCACGGCAAACTTAATGTGCTCTTGTCCTACCGTGAACGGCAGGTAACGCCGGTGGGACTGCATGATGGGGATATGAAAACATGCATCCTGCAAGTCCAACGCTACTATCCAGTCTCCAGGGTCGAGGGCAGCCAAGACCTGAGCTAGAGTCATCATCTTGAACTTCTCCTTCCGGAGGAAGCGGTTGACGTACCCGAGGTCCAAGATGGCACGCAGGCCCCCTTTCTCCTTCTTAGGGCCCATAAAGTAGTGGAAATAACAACCACGTCCTACTTCTGGCCCAGGAACGCACTTGATGGCCAAGAGGGCCATGACTTCCTGCTGGAGGAGCGTAAAATGGTCCCCCAACATAGGTGGTACTGAGGTGGCATGGCTGGAGGGGCAGTCTCAAAGGGGAGGGAATAGCCCCTTCGGACGATTTGCAGCAGCCACCTGTCTGAGGTAACGGAACACCAGTGGGGAAGGTGATGGCGAATACTGCCTCCCACCGGCGTGCGGTGCGCCCCAAAGCTCGGACTAGGAAGGCTTTGAGGCGGATGCTGCGGGAGTGGAGGTGGACTGCCTCGCACCCTGGCCCCCTGTCCCGCCGCCGTGGGAACTACGTCTGCGGCCGCGTTGAGGTAGGTTCTGCGCAAGCTTGTGGCTGAACGAACGTGTCGGGCGCCCCTTCCGTGGCCACAAAAGGAACAAAAAGCAGACGTGGCCGGGCGAGTGGTGGAGAGACCAAAGGACTTGCCCGTAGCCCAGGAGTCCTTAAAATGCTCCAGCGCACTGCCATCAAAGGGCATGTCCATAAGAGAAATTTGTACATCCCCCGAAAAACCAGTGGACCGCAACCAGGCATGGTGACGGAGTGACACTGTCGTGAAAATCACCCTACCCAGTGAGTCCGCGGTGTTCAGTCCACACCCGATGGTGAACTTTGCTGCACCTTTCCCTTCAGCAACAGCTTGGGAAAACACTGTCCAAGCCTCCTCCGGACACTGAGGCAGCACCTGCGCAACCGTGTCCCATACAGCCTGGGAATTGCGGCCCAAGAGGCTCTAGGTGTTCACCGACCGCAGCCCTAAGCTGGCAGAAGAAAACAGTTTCTTGCCGAAATGTTCCAGCATTTTGGATTCCTTATCCGGCCGAGCAGTAGGGAATGCACTCTGGGAAGTTGAGGCCTGGATTACAAGGCTCTCCGGGGTTGGGTGGGTAGACAGAAAAGTTGGGTCACCCGGGCACGGGGGATGGCGCCTGGCTACGTTCCTATCCACAGGAACCTTTGTGGCTGAACAAACAGAACCCACTGCTGCGCCAGGATAGGAGCCACGGGCGGCGCCGGAGCCGCTGGCGGTGCCGGCTGCCAAGTCGGCAGCAAGGGAGGGCCCTTAACTGGGACCACGGGGCCCGAAGGCGCGCTGGCGGGAGCCCGAGGCCTGTACAGGCAGTCCATGGCTGCAAGAAAATCTTGCACCTGGGCAGGAGTTGACGACGGACCCGGATAGGGTGGGTAGGCCGTGGGATTCAGGTTCCAAAGGAGGTGGGACCCCCGGTCCCCTCGTCCGGAGACCGGCAGGGGGGATGTCGGAGAGCGGGAACATTTCTTCGACTTCTTCTTATGTCGTCTCTTACCCGATTCAGAGTGTGAAGACTTCTACCCCAAGGAGCGATGATGATGGCTCCGCGATCGGTCCCTCGATTGACCCCTGGACCTCGAACGGCGCAGAGACGCCTGCTGGGCCTACAGCAGCTTACGGGACCACTCCTGTAAGGCCTTCGGAGCCATGGCCAGACAGTCGGAACTTGACCGGGAGTCATGGTCGGGCTCCAGACAGAGACAGGCGCCATGGGGTAGGCCACCGACATCGTGTGGCGACAGGCCCTGCAGGACTTAAACCCAGGCATCCCTACGTGGCACTAGGAGTCAACGACTCAAAAGGAGAAGACAAAAAGTCTTCAAAGGATAGTCATAAAGTGACTAGGGTACGTGCTCTAACCGGGTCTGCGCTTGCTGGCGCGGATAAAGAAAGAACTGAAGGTAGCGCGCATGGGTGGCGCCCAAGGAGTCTCAGTGACGTGATCTCGGCCCGCACGACGACACATTCCGACACGCAGGGGTACTGTTGACAAAAAACTTTCTGGATCCAGTATGACGCCTGGGGATATTCTAAGGTAAGGAATCTATCACTAACGTGTCTCTCTCAGATAGATTCCTTACCATAGAATTACCCCAGGCGCCAGACTGGATCAGGAAAGTTTTTGTCAGCAGTACCTCGTGCGCGTCGGAAGGTGGCGTTGTGCAGCTCCACGTCCCTCGTAGTTGTCGTGATCGCCAGGATGACTTCGCAGCAGCTACTTAGACGCCACCCTGGCACACTGACTTCAGTTCTGTACACGACTTTCTGTGCCAGGAACGCAGAGCCCTGAAACTAGGGCACTGAAAGGGATGACCTTAACCCTGGAAATCTGTTCGCAGACCGGGGAGGATAGGTGGGGTAGTAAGGAATCTATTACTGACTAATGTCTCTTACAGATATATCGTTACCAATAGTAAGTAACTTGTGCATCTGAAAGAGACACATTAGTGATAGATTCCTTACCTTCGATTAGATACCCCAGTAATACCAACCCCGGTGGGTCTGAGAACCAAGATCACACCAGAAAGTCACAGAAAACAGAACAGCCAAAGAAGCCACCTCTCTGGACTTGGCTGTCAAGGTAAAAGTGTGCAGCGAGACCCACGTAGCTGCCTGACATGTCTTGCAGGAAGACACCCCGTCCCAATGCAGTAGTAGCTGCTGTCGCCCTGGTAGAATGAGCATGTAGCCCCACCGGAGGTTCCTTTTTAGCCAGAGAATAACAGGATTTTATACACAAGACAACCCAGCGGGAGATAGTCCTCTTGTGTACAGCCCGGCCTTTATTGGCACCTACGTAGCCAACAAAGAGCTGGTCATCCACCCGGAACTATTGTGTGCGATTCAGGTAAAAAGAGAGCGCACGTTTTGTGTCCAGGCGGTGGAGCCTCTCTTCCTCTCAGGAAAAGTGCGCAGGTGGAAAGAAAGTGGGCAGAGTGATAGTTTGCCTGATGTGGAATGCAGTAGCAACCTTTGGCAAGAAGGAAGGATGAGTGCAGAGCACAACCTCGTCCGGATGAACAGACAGAAAAGGAGTTTTACAGGAAAGAGCCTGGAGCTCACTGACGTGCCTAGCAGAGGTGATGGCAACCAGGAAAGCAGTCTTTAAAGTCAGTAAACAAAGAGGACAGTTGTTAAGCGGCTCAAAAGGAGCGCATATCAAATAAGTAAGAACCAGGTTCAAGTCCCACTGTGGCATTAGAAACGTAATAGGAGGGAAAAGGTGAGCAATGCCTTTGAGAAATCTACTTACGACCAGGGACTTGAAAAAAGAAGGCTGGTCAGGGAGCCTGAGAAAGGCCGATATTGCTGAAAAGTAGCCCTTAACAGTGCCCAGAGAAAACCCTTGACTGGCCAAAGAAAGAAGGAACAAAAGGACTTCTGAATGAGGGGCAGAAAGGCGATCTACAGCCTTTGCTGTGTACCATGCCACAAATTTGTTCCACCTGCAGACGTATATCGATTTAGTGGAGGGACGCCTGGCTGCCAGAATTATATCACAGACTTCAGGAGGCAAGTCAAAAGGAATCAACTGTTGCCACTCAATCTCCACGCAAGGAGGTGGAGGCTCGACAGGTTCGGGTGGAGGACTGTCCCCTGCTGCTGCGACAGAAGATCCTCATGAAGAGGCAGTCAGATCGGGGGATCTATGCTCATACTGAGTAGCTCGGGATACCAAAATCTTTTTAGCCCAGTCCAGGGCTACAAGAAGGACTTGGGTCCGGTCGCGCCTGATTTTCTTCAGCACTCTGGCTAGAAGTGGTATAGGCGGAAAGGCGTACAATAGACTCCACTTGTGACCAAAAGCATCGCTGAGTAAGTGCCACCTTGGAAATTCCAACGCGCAGAACTGCTGACATTGCGCGTTTTCTTTGGTGGCGAATAGATCTAACTAAGGCTCTCCCCACTAGTCGAAAGAAACCTTGCGCCACCTCCAAGTGAGGACGCCATTCCTGATCCATCATGCACCTGCAGTTGAGTTTGTCCACCCTGGCGTTCAAAGAACCTGCCAAGTGTTGAACCACCAAGGAAAGGCCTTGATGTTCCATTCATGTCCAGAGACGCAGAGCCTCCTGACATAGGGTCCAGGACACCACCCCGCCTTGCTTGTTGCAGTACCACATGGCGGTGGTGTTTTCCGTGAACACCTGCACCACTCTCCCCTTGATCAGAGGGAAGGAATGCATTCAGTGCAAGTAAGATCGCCCGGAGCTCCAGAAGGTCGATATGGAGCCTGGACGCCGCTGGAGACCAGAGGCCTCTGCTCTCCGCCTCTCCCATGTGGTCGCCCAATCCCAGGAGGGACTCATCCATCACTACTGTGTGCTAAGGTTGGGGAAGAGAGAGTGATCTGCAGCTGACCCAATGCTGGTTCGTGAGCCACCACTGCAACTGTTGTGCTGTGCCCTCCAAGATCTGGACGTACTCTGACAGGTCCCCTTGATGCTGCGCCCACCGGAATTTCAGGTCCCACTGCAGAGCCCGCATAGGCCATCTGGCATGATTGGTCAGCAGGATGCAGAAGGCCATGAGGCCAGGCAGCCTCAAAGTCATCTTGACCGAAACCCAGGACAAGGGCCGAAATATCAAAATCATAGCCCGAATTTCCCAGACTCGTTCGGGAGGATAAACCTGAAACTGCACCGAGTCCAGACCGCTCCAATAAAGAAGAGCTTCTGAGAGGGAATCCGGTGTGACTTTGGAACGTTGATGGAGAACCCCATCAAATGCAGGAGTTCGGCCGTAGTCTAGAGGTGGGAGATGACTGCCTGGGGCGAGCCTGTTTTTAACAACCAGTCGTCGAGATAGGGGAAGACTGAAACCCCTGATCTGCGCAGATGAGCTGCGACCACCACCAACACTTTAGTGAACACCCGAGTGGCGCTGGTAAGGCCAAAGGGGAGCACGGTGCACTGAAAGTGCTCGTGGCCTACGGTGAACTGCAGTTAACGCCGGTGGGCCAGCAGGATGGGATATGAAAATAATTCAGAAAAGGGGGTGGTGATGAACAGAGTGTCTGAATTAAGCAGACCACTCTTACCCAGTCCAAAGATCAGGGCTTGATCCATCACCGTTATTTAGCTCACTGCCCCATCCCAGCTCAGAACCTGGCTATATGCAAATTAGTCTGTCCCTGGCCCAGTGTATCATGGGAACAGGGCAGACCAAACTACCAAGCCAATTCTTCACCAGAAAGGAGACAAGCTACCGGGGACCGGTTTCTGGCATTTCAGCCTCGTCGGCCCGGCTTGCCTGAATCCTGATGGAGCAGTGAGCAAGGGACTCATGTCTGAGTATACCCTGCCACACCTATAGTGGCCAAAAACGATTCAGAAAAGGGGGTGGTGATGAACAGAGTGTCTGAATTAAGCAGACCACTCTTACCCAGTCCAAAGATCAGGGCTTGATCCATCACCGTTATTTAGCTCACTGCCCCATCCCATTAACTCAGATGTGAGTCCCTTGCTCATTGCACCATCAGGATTCAAGCAAGCCGGGCCGAAGATGGCAGTAATGCCAGAAACCGGTCCCCGGAAGCTTGTTTCCTTCCCAGTGTAAGAATTGGCTTTTGTAGTCTGGTCTGCCCTGTTCCCATGATGCACTGGGCCAGGGACAGACTAATTTGCATACAGCCAGGTTCTGAAACTGGGATGGTGCAATGAACTAAAAAACGGTGTTGGATCTAGCCCTGATCTCTTGACTGGGTGAGAGTACTCTGCTTAATTCAGAGACTCTGTCCATCACCACCCCTTGTTGTAAATAATTTTGTCCACCCTAAGCGTGGAAGGGTATACTCAGATGTGAGTCCCTTGCTCATTGCACCATCAGGATTCAAGCAAGCCGGGCCGAAGACGGCTGTAATGCCAGAAACCGGTCCCCGGAAGCTTGTTTCCTTCCCAGTGTAAGAATTGGCTTTTGTAGTCTGGTCTGCCCTGTTCCCATGATGCACTGGGCCAGGGACAGACTAATTTGCATACAGCCAGGTTCTGAAACTGGGATGGTGCAATGAGCTAAAAAACGGTGTTGGATCTAGCCCTGATCTCTTGACTGGGTGAGAGTACTCTGCTTAATTCAGAGACTCTGTCCATCACCACCCCTTGTTGTAAATAATTTTGTCCACCCTAAGCGTGGAAGGGTATACTCAGATGTGAGTCCCTTGCTCATTGCACCATCAGGATTCAAGCAAGCCGGGCCGAAGACGGCTGTAATGCCAGAAACCGGTCCCCGGAAGCTTGTTTCCTTCCCAGTGTAAGAATTGGCTTTTGTAGTCTGGTCTGCCCTGTTCCCATGATGCACTGGGCCAGGGACAGACTAATTTGCATACAGCCAGGTTCTGAAACTGGGATGGTGCAATGAGCTAAAAAACGGTGTTGGATCTAGCCCTGATCTCTTGACTGGGTGAGAGTACTCTGCTAAATTCAGAGACTCTGTCCATCACCACCCCTTGTTGTAAATAATGGGATATGAAAATAAGCATCCTGCAAGTCCATCGCTATCATCCCGTCTTGCGGGTCAAGGGCAGACAAGAACTGAGCAAGTGTGAGCATCTTGAACTTCTCCTTCCGGAGGAAGCAATTGACATTCCCAAGGTCTAAGATAGGACGCTGGCCTTTGTCCTTCTTTGGAACCAGGAAGTAGTGGGAGTAACAACCACAACCTACTTCTGGCATCAGAATGCGTTTGATGACCCCCTTGGCCAAGAGGGCCACAACATCCTGCGGGAGAAGTGCCAAGTGATCCCCGACATGCGGTAGTACTGAGGTGGCATGGCTGGAGGGGTGGTCTCGAAGCTGGCGTTTGGTGGGCTTCAAACACCGGACCAGGAAGGTTTGGAGGCAGTGGTGGCAGGGGAGGTGGTGGATTGACCCGCCCGCTGGCCCCGTGACCCACCTCGGCAGGTCCCACATCCGCAGCTGCGCAGAGACTGTTGCTGTGCTGGCCGGGTGCTTTGAAACAAACGTGTTTGGGCACCCCTTCCTTGGCCACGAAAAAAGCGAAAAGCAGACGCCGAAGGAGTGTCCGTAGCCGAAAGGCCCAAGAACTTGGACGTAGCTCGTGAGTCCTTAAAGCGCTCCAACGCACTATCTGCTGTGTCGCCAGAAAGACAAGTGCCACCAAAAGGCATGTCCATCAGAGTGTTCTGGAAACCCCCTGAAAAGCCAGTGGTCTTCAGCCAGGCGTGACTGCGTAGGGCCACTGTCGTGGAAATTGCTCTGCCCAGCGAGTCTGCGGTGTCAAGGCCACAACGAATCGTAAACTTGGCTGCATCTCTCCCCTTAGCAATAGCTTGGGAGAGCACCGTGGGGTCTCCTCTGGGAACTGAGGCAGCACCTGCACCACCGTATCCCACAGAGTGGGAATAACGGCCAAAGAGGCATGCGGTGTTCACAGACCGCAGCCCTAAACTGGCAGAAGAGAAAATCTTCTTCCCAAACTGCTCCAGTTTCTTGGATTCCCTGTCCGGAGGTGAAGATGGGAATGCGCTTGGGGACGCAGAGGCTTGGACAACCAAGCTCTCAGGGGTAGAGTGTTGGGATAGGGAAATGGGGTATCGCGGGGCCGGGCGATGGTGTCGGGCCACGTTCCTATCCACAGGAGCCCCTGTGTTGAGCCTGGACCAGGTACCCAAAAGGACGTCTGAATGTGCATCATTAAAGGGCAGCAGCGCCTCAGTAGAGGGAGTCGGCCGCTAAAGCACTTATGTCAGGAGGTTAGTCCTGACGCCACTGTAGGAAGCTCGAGGTGGAGAGCCTCTGCTGCCGTACGCAACACCACTGAATAAGTACCACCCTCCTTAGCCAAGGTAGAAGGAGATAGTGCGCCAGGTTCTAGTGAGAAATCCAGATCACCGGCGTCCCCAAAATCCTCTGCCCAGTCTGGGTCTAACTAACATTGGGCTACGCGAGGGTCTTCAGACCCCTCCTAGTCCTCTCCGTCCTCCATAACCTGCTGGGCATGTGGGAAAGATGGAGGAGGATGGGGATAAAAATTCTCCATCTGCGTCAGAATGGGCGTCAATCGACACCGTCTCCATGGCGGGGTGGAAGCCGGGGACGACATCGGCCAGGGGTCGGACGACGTCGGTCATACGAGGTCAACCGACATCTGCTGGGATCCATGCATGGATCCATGGGGATCTTGCGGCGCTGAGGCCGGAGCAGTCGGACGTGCGGCCGGAGCTGCCAACAACGAAGGGCGAGAACCCCCAGTCAGAGCCAAGGGGCCCGACAGGCCACGGAGGTTGGGCTATGGCTGACAGAAATTCCTGCAGCTGGGCCGGGTTCGCCGACGGACCGGGGAAGGGCAGGTAGGCAGACGGTGACTGTGTAGGCTCTGCCGGAGCTGCGGGGGAGGTACCACCCACACTGTGAGCCGTGTTGCGCAACAGGCTAGGGCAAGGCAAAGCGTGACGTCGCTTCTTCAACTTCTTGTGCTTAGATTAACCTGAACCCAAGTGCGAAGACTTTGTCGAACGATAGTGGTGGCTCCACGACCGGTCCCTCTACCTCCCACAGGAACGGCACTTGAATGGTATGGAACCGACTCCTGGGCCTCAAGCAACTTTTGGTACTGCTCCCGCAAAATGTTCGGGCCAGGGCCTGGCAGTTGGGGCACGACGAGGGGTCATGGTCGCGCCACAGGCAGTAGAGACACTTGCTGTGCGGTTCCGTCACTGACATCATGCGGGGACAAACCTCGCAAGATTTGTGACTGGGCATCCCTACCCACCAGGAGACTCAAAAAGACAGAGACAAAAGTTCCCAAAAACTCAGTCAAAAATTGACCGGGGGTACCGCTCTCTCCAGATACTCGCTTGCTGGCGCAGAAAAAGAAAGAACTGCGTCTAAGTAGCTGCTGCGACGTCATCCCCACAGACAAACACGGAGCCGCACGACGACTCCTTCCGATGAGCAGCGGTAGTACTGACGAACACTTTCCGGATCCAGTCTGACGCCTGGGGGTAGTTCTAAAGTAAGGAATCTATCACCAACGTGTCTTTCAGATTTTAGCATTACAAATATCAGCCTCAAATAGTGAGCTGATAGAGCTCAAAAAGCAAGCTTTAGGGCTGGGAGGGCAATAAATAAGAGAACCCCTAAAGGTATGGTTATTTGTGAGCCCTAATTTTAATGACAGGGCTTCACAGTCCTTAGATTGTATAGTAGTGAAGTTAGCCCGAGATTCTCATGGTAAATGAGCGCCAATCCCCCTCCTCTTCTTAACGGACGTTCCTGTCTATGTAAGTGGTAACCGGCAGGCGTAAGAAGTGCAGGCATAGAAGAGTTAGTAGCCCAAGTTTCCGTGATAAACATGTCAGATTTGTGAGAGTCAATGAGTACTGCTACTTCGAAAGCATGTTTCACTAAAGACCGGAATTAATTAGCATGCAAATAAAACCCATGGAGTCTTCTTTTCCAGGTGTTTTCAGGCTACGGTCAATGAGCTTAGGAAGGGAGGAAAGGCTGAACAGCTGAAAGCCCCAGTTATTGCATGTACCATCCAAACCCTGACAGAGAGCTAACAGGTTAAAGCATTTGCAATTATGGTCTTGGTTGTTTGGTTGTTTAAGTTGTGGAGATCTTTACTAGAAAGACGATTCTGAGCTTAATATCTGAGGCAAGACTGGCAGGGGGTCTGGTCCTGGGCACGGTCAGGCGCAGATAGGCAGATAGCATTTCTTTTTAAGTGCCCCCGCTCGGAAGTAGTGAGCGAGCGGAAACAAGAAACACTGCAACACCAACACCAACCACCTAAAATGGTGCTCAGGTGTGGTGTGAACCAGTCAGCACACTCTCCACTCAATCTGGAGCCCCCTCGGCTGACCAAAGAGTGAGACGACTCATTAGAGGTAGGCCAACCAGAATGATGCTAAAAAACAGTATCAATGATGGCAATGTTGGCGAGAATATTAAAAAAGATAAACAGTAAAGGCAGCAGAAATGCTGGCGAGAATATTTTATTTAACAGTAAAGGCTGTGCAGCACCTTACATGCTCTCGTGTCCTATATTATACTATTAAAAGCAATCTTTATGCTAATAAAAAAACTTGAGCGATATATGGAATCTATCTTTTATGGAGAACAAGCAGCTGGGTTCTAGCAGCCAGCACCAACTAGACTAGTTACAAGATAATATATCATGTATTGCCCACCTCAAATGATCTGCTGCAGGTAGATCATAGAAAACATAGTCATTTTTTTGGATGAGAGGAAACATCAATAAGTTCAAGTTAAAAAACTGTACAATCAAATTGAAGAAGAGAATCTCGTGTAGGTATTCTTTTATTTTCAGTTGTGATAGTTGGTATGTACAACAGAGAATCAGCCAACGCGTTTTGCCCACAAGATGGGCTTCTTCAGGGCACGGTTGTATGTAGTGCGTGTGCTTCGTCAAGGATTTGATCATTAGTAACAGTACGATTAAAAGGTCTCTGTGAAATTGGGCACACTCCTATATTAGGGAGTGCCCTGTATGGGCAGGAGGGACCTGTCAATTTCGGTGCCGTGACCGCGTAAGGAGCCGTGTCCGGTTGAAAACCCTCTGCCTAGAGAAACGAAGCTTGTACATACCAACTATCACGAATGAAAATAAAAGAATACCTACACGAGATTCTCTTCTTCAATTTGATTGTACAGTTTTTTAACTTGAACTTATTGATGTTGCCTCTTATCTAAAAAAATTGTGATATATGGAATCTGTAGACCGTGTAAGGAGGCAACCTTTTTAAAACGGTGCCGATTTTAGTGCCCTGAATTCTGTAAAATGTGACTGATTAATATTGTGTAATGTGAATGAATTATAAACTTTATGAAGGCCATTCAAAAAGCTACTCAAAACCTGCAAAGTTCCTGCCAGGGATATATGTAGATAAAACAATGCAAATTGCCAAGATAAAACTAAAGATTTATTATTTCCCAAGAATAACACCAGTGAGACCCCAATAGTCCAGTATAATGGGGATGCAAATACTGGGAGTCAATCAGAGCTGCTACATAGAGTTCTGGGTCGGTAATTTATATGTGTGGCGGGTCCTCACCTCTTGTTTCAGTGTTAGCCAAGAGTGGGGCAAATAGCAATTAATAGGGAAAGCAATAAATACTTACCTATCTTTGGCCAAAAAAACACACAAGAATATGAATGCATTCCTCTCTGATAAATTCTCACAATGAGTTTAAAATATACTGCTGATATGTAAAGAGTGCCATGGAGTTGTGTTTTGCTGTGGCCAGACACCAAGAATAAACATGTGTGAACAAATTATCACATTTTGTCTTTGTCTCAAAGTGACAATAAATTAGATCATATAAAAAGTGACCTGGCAATAAAATGATTCTGTGTGGATGACTGTTCTGCTGGACGAAGAATAGTAATAGGGAGGTCTTAGAAATATATAAATAACTTTGAAGATCACAGATGTCATCAAGCACCCTGAATGTTTTTTCCCCTTTTTGTCTATGGGCAAGATAACTTCATGAACAATATTTTCAATGTATTTGATACAACTTCCATATTTTTGAAAACTTATAAATGCTCACTGTCTTCATATATGTATGAAACTGACTTAATGTGTTGATGGAGCACATAACATTCTCAAACCAGTTCTCAAATGCCCATAGCCACGATATTTACACAACATGCACTGCTACTGTGATGACTTTCCCAATCAGTTGTCTTCTTGCAGTCTCTGCTGCATCCAATGCCGATTTTAGGCATGTTTTTTGCGATGTTTTTGCCATTTTCCACTAATTGAGATCCCCTTCTTTGATATTGCTCTGGCAGGTGTTTCATTAGCTCACATATCTCCTTCCAATGTTGGTAGGCCAATGTTGGTAGGCATAGCAATTTAGTAATGTGTTGGAGTTAGCTATTCGCAACTGGATTGCTGCACTCCTTTCCACTTAACGTCCCATGAGGTCCATACTCTTCCTTTCCCAATCTGGAGGAGGTCCTGAGGTGCTTGGTTCGTTGGCTCTCATCCTGACAGTAGCGATTATGATGGAGTCTGTAGGGATAGTTCCCTTTATGTAAATAGAGTCTTTTGAAGAATGTTTGTATTTCTTCTCGGCCTGGGTGCCACTGCCTTAGATGTAACTGGTTCTGTGAAGACAGCTTTCCCAAGGTCCAAGATACTTGGGAGAACTGGCATGAATTGGCTCCTGATTGAGTAGGTAGAAGAGTTTCTAACAAGAAACAAAATTGCATCATTTCTTCCTCCAGTTGTACTACGTAGTTATCAGCTGCCTTCTTTATGACTTGGGTATATATGCCAATTTCATCAGGTGGTGACTGTTTTGAAGGGTAGGTATGGATTAGTTACTTAGCTGTAATCCTAGTTCTCTTCCAGGGATATCCTCATTAAAGTCATAAGCATTAGAATATTCCCGCCCATGCGCGGGACCCCGGAAACACTATATTATATGTGCCCCACATATATATACCCATATATATAAATATATATATATATATCACGCTCCCAGTTCCACCTCTGCAGTGAGCACTCTTGTGGACGGGTGCAGCAAGTGTGGAGGTGGGTCCACACAAAATATTCACGCTCCGGTTTCCAAGAAAGAAACACGCTGCACTCTCAGGGACCCTTTTGGCAAAAGATTCTTTATTGCAAGGACGCGTTTTGGCGTGGATGCCTTCATCAGCTTGCTAAAAGACAACGCCCTCCATTCTGTTAATGAATTTAAACAGGTAAGTTGATGTCCATTGGTTGTGGCAGCTCGTCATGGAAAGGGGACTGATATGATCCAATGAGCAAAGTCTTGTCCCACCCTGATGCATTGTGGGACATGTGGTCTGCAGGTTGTCTGAGAGTGATATGCACCCTGTGACATACAGGCACTACTCAAAGAACCGTCCATTCAATGTTCGGGCACTATTACCCTGTCACTTGTTAAGCAGACCAACAGAAGACTTACACAATGCCACAATCGAGAGAGCGCTGTTGTGTGAATCTTCTCCAGGGGCCCCCTCGTTGTCCACCTTCAGATCCACTCGGCACTTCCGCGGGAGTCGGTCGTATGGCTGTTGGTCCCTCAGCAATGATGGCGGTCGATTTGATCGGCGGTGGTGCGTCGTTTCTCAGCTGGTGGTGCCACTGCCATAAACATCACGCTCCCAGTTCCACCTCTGCAGTGAGCACTCTTGTGGACGGGTGCAGCCAGTGTGGAGGTGGGTCCACACAAAATATTCACGCTCCGATTTCCGAGAAAGAAACACGCTGCACTCTCGGGGACCCTTTTGGCAAAAGATTCTTTATTGCAAGGATGCGTTTCAGCGTGGATGCCTTCATCAGCTTGCTAAAAGACAACGCCCTCCATTCTGTTAATGAATTTAACATCAACTTACCTGTTTAAATTCATTAACAGAATGGAGGGCGTTGTCTTGAATGAGCATCTCCGCCACCTCTATATACTCATCTGGCAAGTGTAACAGGGTCTCAAGTGTATCATAGTGTGCCCTGTCATATCTGGCCAAGAGTGCCTGAGTGTTTGAAATACGCCAGATATTGGCCGCTTGAGCCGCCACCCTCTTCCCTGATGCTTCGAGCACTTTAGATTCCTTGTCAGGGGGAGGAGCATCATTAGTAGTTTGCGAATTTGCCCTCTTCCGGGCATTAGAAACAACCAGAGAGTCCAACGGCAACTGGCCCTTGATATAGGTAGGGTCGCCAGGTGCCGGCTTATACTTCTTTTCAATTCTGGGGTTCATAACCCTGGCACGTGTGGGTTCTTTAAAAATGTCTGCAGCATGTTTTAAAACACCCTTGAGCATTGGCAGAGTTTTGACAGTCTTTTCAGATGTGGAAAAGGTATCAAACAGGAAGTCCACCTCAATAGGGTCAGCATGCACCTGGACGTCGTGATTTTTAGCCGCCCTCTCAATTAGAGCATTAAATGCCGCAGAATCTTCAGTAGGAGAGGTTTTAACAGTATATACATGAGTGTCCTGGGCAGTTTGCGGATCCCCTGGGTCGCCAGCATCTGCCCATGAGTCATGGTGATCCTCAGGATCAGTGTCGGCAGGGAAGTTGTACTCCTCATCGTCTCCCTCCCCAGCCTCCACATCCGAGTAAGTGGGTGAGGGTGGAGCAATGTTCTGACGCCGTGGATGAATTGGTTCTACCAGAACTGGGGAATCTGTAGAAGCCTTTTTCCATTTTAACAGAATTGTGTAGGACTCCATAGGCTGTGCCGGCGTGATCTTACGCTTGAAGAAGGAAAGTTTACCGGTGTCGGCGTCTATAAATTGTCCCGACTGTTCCTCCATTAGGGGTTGTCGATGTTTTGTGCTCGCAACGGCCTGAGGAGGCTTCGGCTCCTTGGACACCTTCATGGGCGCGTTGTCGACCGTCCTGGGTGCGAACGCCTTTGGCTCCACTTTCGGCGGCAGCGTGAACTGGATCGGCGCCGTCGACGTCCGCGTTTTGGCAGCGGGCTTTGGGGTGGAAGTATCCTTCGGATCATCCGCGGAAGCCTTCTTCCTGATGCGTTGCAACGAGTCCGACACCTGCTTCGTGAAGGATGCGGACAGTTTCGTCGACCCGACAGGTGTTCTCGGTCCACCAGCATGTGTTGACTCGAGGGTAACAGTACTTTTGGCCTTTTCCGGCCGATGAGCAGGATCGACAGCTTTCGGAGCGCCGTGTCCTCTGTTAGTGTCGACGGCCTTCAGCGCCGACGGTTTCAGCTCGGCGGCCCTGACAATCGGTTTTGGTGCCCCGGACTTCGGCTCGACGCCCTTGAGTGACTTCGGCTCGACACCCTTGAGCGACTTCGGCTCGACGCTCTTGAGCGACTTCACCGGATCGACAACCTTCTTCGCCTTCGGCTGCCCCGACATGTCCGAAGACGAGGAGGCGACCAGAGCGACAGACGTCTTCTGTGTCGACGGCGTCTCTATTACTTTCGGTTTTGTCGAGACCGAAGCTTTCACTTTCGATTTGACCAATGGCAGCTCCGTAGAAGTGTCCGTAGTCGGGCCCGTAGGCGAGACCGTGGATCCAGGTGCAAGATCATGGGTAAGGCCATGTGGCGATCCCTCGACCTGAGCCTTAGTTAATGTCTGAACAGGGCATAGCTCGACACCTGAGCTATCTTCCGCGGCCCCATAGGCCTCATTGTCGTCTCCTACCTCGTCGACGACATCTTCTGTGTTGAGCAGTTCGACGTCTGCGTCGTAGTCGGAGTCGATCTCTCCCGCTGGAGGCGAAATCGGCTCTCGATCTTCCTGCTCGTCTGCTTCATCCCCCTCGAAAATGTTCACAGGGGCAGGGGCCGTCTGCTAGGCCTCCTGGCGCGCCACGCGCCGAAGTCGAATCGTCTTCTTGGAGCGAAAACGGGAACAAGCCATACAGTTGGCTTCATCGTGATCCGGCGACAGGCACTTGTTGCACACCGGGTGGACATCGATGTGGAGATACTTGGAGTTGCACACGGGACATCTCTTGACCGGGCTCCGTTCCAGGATGTGTCGTCGAATAAGACCGGTTGCGTTGACTGGGCCTCGAGCACCGAAGAGCCACGCGACTCCTCTGGACGTCCGACTCGGGAACTGAGCCGGAACAGAACCGGGCACCGAACGCAAGACAATACCGACGTTATAGGAAAAGGCCTTCAGGCCTAAAGAAAGTTTATATCGATTCCGAACTTGAGTGATCAAATATGCATCCGAACCCAATGGCGGAAAAAAACAATCTGGAGATGGAGTCGATGCCCATGCGCACTGTAGTCCAGGGGAGGAGCCACCTATCTCGTGATACTTCAAAGACTCTTCCAGGACAACAATGTGCAATCATCCGGACCCAACACTAGGCGGCGATCTATGCTATAGATATGAATTCAGCAGCCCACATGCCTTGAACTATAGTGTTTCCGGGGTCCCGCACATGGGCGGGAATATTCTAATGCTTATGACTATTGATGAGGATCCCCTGGAAGAGAGCTAACACTTCCTCTGGCGAGTCAGCCTCTAATTCTTGCCAGTCAAATTCTTGGTATTATAGAGCCTCATAGTACAGCTGCACTTCTTCCCCTTCTTCGAAGGTTTCCTCCTCCTACTTTTCTTGAGGCTCAGGTGCCCAAAGAGGCTCAATTTCCTTGTGGTCTTAGTCAATTTTGCCTGTAGATGTCAATTTGCTTGGTATACGATATTTTTTCCTCTAAGATATTAGCCATTTTGGCTTTGAGCCTTCTTCTCTTCCTCTTGATCTCCGCTTCTTGGCGTTGGGCGTTGAGCTCTTCGTGCAGTTGCGTCGCAGACTACTAACAGACATCACACTCCTCGAGCTCTGTCGCTCTGATTTCGACCTCTCTTGTTTTGATGTAGAAGCATCTTGTCCTCGAACGTCCGTGGATTTTTTCAGGGGTCATGTTAGAGGTGGTCTCTTTATTTATTATTTATTTATTTGAAGGTTTTATAGAGCGCGAACAAGAACCTTGCAGATATCAGAGCGCTTTACATTGGATACATCTAGTTAAAGAGACAAACCGAAGCAAGTAAAACAGATATACATAATCAACAAATTGCACAGGAGAGTATTAGGACCCAAACATGGTAAACCTGTTGAATCAGTTTAAAGGTAGATCGCGTGACTAGGATGTCATATTGGACTCTTGTAATAGTGAAGATTACTAGTGAGGGTCGGAATGAGATCATAGTTTCATTATGGTTGACTTGCTCATGGTAGCCGAGGGTTTTGACACAGTATTCAAGGTTTTAGCCTCTGTTTTTTTGGTTTTAACTACCGGCTTCCAGCAAGCTGGGTCCCTCACCAGTTTTCAACATCTTTCGCAGTTTACGATTTGAACATCAGCCCCTTTCGGCCCCTTGGCGAAGTTCTCCTCGTCGCTATACAAGCCTAAATTGCACAGGGATGGTGTTGTATGTTGGCCCTCAAGGTATGGTGGGCTACTCTGTTGCTGTCTTACCCTCAGGGTCTTTGGATAAAAACTGCACAAGCATTACAATCTTTACTGCGATGGTAAACTGATGAACAAGTTACTTACCTTCGGTAACGATATATCTGTAAGAAACAACTCCCCATTGCTGAAAGAGGCCGTTCGCCACGTCCGAGTTCAGACGCCATTCGTGATCCACCGAGCACCGACGGCTGAGTTCGTCCGCCCTGGCGTTCAGAGAACCTGCCAGGTGTTGAACCGTCAGAGTCACGCCCTGACGTTCCAGCCATTGCCAGAGGCGCAGAGCCTCCTGGCAAAGGGTCCACGACCCCACACCGCCCTGTTTGTTGCAGTACCACATGGCGGTGGTGTTGTCCGTGAACACCTGCACTACACTCCCGTTGACAAAGGGGAGGAATGCCTTCAGTGCTAGGCGAATCGCCCGCAGCCCCAACATGTTGATATGGAGCCGGGACTCCGCCGGAGACCAGATGCCTCTGATCTCCGCCTCTCCCAAGTGGCCTCCCCAGCCCTGGAGGGACGCGTCCGTCACAACCACGTGCTCCGGTTGGGGAAGGGAGAGGGATCTGCCCCTGACCCAATCGCGGTCCGTAAGCCACCACTGCAATTGTCTCGCAGTGCCCTCCGAGATCAGGACATGGTCGGACAGGTTGCCCTGATGCTGGGCCCACTGAAACTTCAGGTCCCACTGCAGAGCCCGCATCCGCCACCTGGCGTGATGCACCAGAAGGATGCAGGAGGCCATCAGCCCCAGAAGCCGCAGCGTCAACCTGACCGAAACCCGGGACAACGGCTGAAAAGATGGGAATCAGAGCCTGAATATCCCGGACCCGCCGTTCCGGAGGATAAACCCGAAACTGCGCCGAGTCGAGAACCGCTCCGATGAAAAGGAGCTTTTGAGAGGGACACAGGTGTGATTTCGGCACATTGATGAAAAACCCCAGCTCGTGCAGGAGGTCTGCCGTCATCTGAAGGTGGTGGACGACTGTCTGGGGCGAGCCCGCCTTCAACAACCAGTCGTCGAGGTAGGGGAAGACTGAAACCCCTAACCGGCGCAGATGAGCTGCGACCACCGCCATCACTTTCGTGAACACCCGTGGGGCGCTGGTAAGGCCGAATGGGAGCACGATAAACTGAAAGTGCTCGTGGCCTACCGTGAACCGCAGGTAACGCCGGTGGGCCGGCAGGACGGGGATGTGAAAATACGCATCCTGCAAGTCCAACGCTACCATCCAGTCTTGTGGGTCTAGAGCAGCCAAGACCTGAGCCAAAGTCAACATCTTGAACTTCTCCTTCCGGAGGAAGCCGTTGACGTTCCGTAGGTCCAAGATAGGACGTAGGCCCCCTTTGTCCTTCTTGGGTACCAGAAAGTAGTGGGAGTAGCAACAACACCCTACTTCTGGCCCAGGAACGCGCTCGATGGCCCCCTTGGCCAAGAGGGCCGCAACTTCCTCCTGCAGAAGTGTCAAGTGGTCCCCCGACACACTGTGGTTCTGCGGTGGCATGGCTGGAGGAGTGGACTCGAAGGGGAGGGAGTAGCCCCTTCGGACGAGCTGCAGCACCCACCTGTCCGACGTAATCGTGCGCCAGCGGGAGTGGTGATGGCGAACCCTGCCACCCACTGGCGTCACATGGGCCCGAAAGCTCGGACTAGGAAGATTTGGAGGCTGCTGCGGGGGGAGGTGTGGACTGACCTCGCCGCTGTCCCCTACCGCCACCCCGGCGGAATCCACGGCTGCCACCGCGCTGAGGAGCGTTCTGCGGCGCGTGGCTGGCAGCACGTGTGGGACCGCCCCTTCCGTGGCCACGAAAGGGGCGAAACGAACCCGTCTGCTGGCGCTGGGTCGAAAGACCCAAGGACTTGGCCGTGACCCTGGAGTCCTTGAAGCGCTCAAGCACGTTGTCCGCTTTGTCACCGAACAGGCGACTGCCATCGAAAGGCATGTCCATGAGGGCATTCTGGACATCCGGCGAGAAGTTGGCGGATCTCAGCCAAGCATGGCGACGAATCGCCACCGTCGTGGACATAGCCCGTCCCAGCGAGTCGGTCGTGTCAAGACCACACCGTATGGAATACCTCGCCGCGTCCCGGCCTTCAATCAAGGCCTGGTTGAGCTTGTCCCGCACCTCCTGCGGGCATTGCGGCAGACACTCCGCGACCGTATCCCACAGAGAGTGGGTGTAGCGGCCCAAGAGGCATGCGGTATTGCAAGACCGCAGTCCTGCACTCAAAGACGAAAAGACCTTCTTGCCAAATTGGTCATATCGCTTAGATTCCCGATCGGGCGGGGCCGACGGGAATGCGGACTGGGAAGTGGAGGCTTGGATCACCAGACTCTCCGGGGAGGGATGGGTGGAGAGGAAGGCAGGGTCGTCCGAACACGGACGGTGACGCCTGGCAACGTTTCGGTCAACCGGTGAACCGGAAGCGGGCCTGGACCAGGTGCCCAAAAGGACATCCGTCAGGGCTTCATTAAACGGCAGCAGAGGCTCCTGCGGGCATGACTGCGGTTTAAATACCTCGGTGAGGATGTTAGGCTTCACCTTAGCGACGGGGAGCTCAAGGCTCTGGCAGCCCTCATCAGTACCACCGAATAGGCAGCCCCAGCCTCCGACGCCACAGGGGAAGGCGAGACAAACCCAGGGTTAGGCGATTCGTCCAGACCACTGGCATCACCCAAGTCACCTACCCAGTCCACGTCGTACTGGCATGCTCGTGACAAAGGGTCCTCAGACCCCTCCCAACCCTCTCCATAATCGTCCTCATCGCCATAGTTCGAGTCGACGATATAGACCGGCTCCTCGGAGCCAAGGGGCCCCAACGGCACCGGACTCGGCGTCGGACGATGCCGGTCCGACTCCGCGTCAGGAGTCGGAGAGGGAACGGGGGTGGCGCCGCGCGGCGCCCCGACGCCGGAGTCACGGCGCCGCGCGGAGGCGGCACCACGGGTTGCCCCAATGGAATCGGCGCCGGAGAGGCCGGTTGACCAGCCGGCGACGACCCTGAAGGGCCCAGCGGCGCCGGGGCCGGAGCCGCCGGCGGCGTCGGGGCCGGAGCACCCGGCGGCGTCGGGGCAGGTGCACCCGAACCGCTCGGGCCCCCAGACGGGACCGACGGGCCCGCAGGCGCCGTAGGCCCCGCCGGAGGAGACATCGCCCTCATAGCCATGAGGAACTCCTCAATCTCCTCGCGCGACGCGCCTTCCCCAGGGACCGACGGGTATGGGGCAGTCGGCGGGGCCGCGGGGGTGGGGCCACCCGAACCCCCGGCCGCATCACGCGGGCGTCGGGGGGAGTCGGGGGTACGATGACGACACCCCGACTTCTTGTGTCGCTTACCTGAGGAACCGGAGGAATGGTGGCGACTCCCGGAGCGCTCATGGCGGCTCCGCGATCGTTCTCTCGACCGCTCCCTCGACCTCCGACCGGACCGGGACCGCTCTCGACGCGGGGCCGACACTCGGAGCTCGAGCAGCTTGCGGGACTGCTCCCGCCTAGCTTTACTTGTCAAGGCCCGGCAGTCGACGCAGGACTCCACGTCGTGGTCCGCGCCCAGACACCGGAGGCAGAGTCGATGGTGGTCGGTGACCGACATCAGGCGGTCGCACCCGTCGCAACTTTTAAAACCGGGCATCCTACCGGCACCTGAAGAAAGAGTTAGATGTAACAAAAAACTTGGCCAAAAGACCGGAGTACTGCTCTTCGGATCTGCGCTAACTGGCGCGGAAAAAAGAAGAACTGACGTCAGCACGCGGAGGCGGCGTCTATATACTCCAGCGACGTCATCACGGCACACGACGCCGACGACGCGGAGCCGCAGGGGACGCCTGCAGACAACGCCTACCGACGCGCAGGGGTACTGCTACGCAAAAGTTTCCGGATCCAGACTGACGCCTGGGGATATTCTAAGGTAAGGAATCTAATACTAACCTGTTTCTTTCAGATAGGTAGATTGCCGGCTGGGTGTTGCTCCTTCTTTGCAAACTTGTAATGGCAGATCTTGTATAGCTGGAATGGGGTCTTCTCCATCACACATTACAGGGTGCCCCCGGCACGCGCATTTTCCATGTTCAATGAAAATACCTTGTTCTGCTCCTAGAACTTCTCCTAGTATCTTCCCTCTATAACTCCGTCTCTCTGGTGTAGATTTCCATCTTTCTTCTCATGTCTATAATTTTTTTTCTCCTAGTCTATTGAGATCCTCCTGCATACATCCAGACCCAACGACGGAAAAAAAGAATCCGAAGATGGCGACCAAAGGTGGGAGCTTCCAGATGAAGCACGACAACATCACATGGTGCACCAAATGGAGGTTGGTCAACACCCGCTAACAAATACAAAACAAGCATTTGCGATGCAATGGTCTCGCCTTTGCAAAAGTTAGAGCTATTGGCATTGTAAATGACAACATTTTTATCTATGTGTTGTTTTTGAAAACTGATAAATAAATGGCATTGTCATTTACAATGCCAATAGCTTAATCTCTCGCAAATGCGAGACCTATTGCATTTGCACGCACACACAGAGCCGTACACACACCCTCAAACGCAGTAGCTAATGTAGTGTAGTTTGCCGAATGTTTGGTACCTTCCTGCGAATTTGGGCACAATCAGCTTTTAAAGTTCCCTGCTACTGCGTCCACTGTATTGTATCACTATACCAAAAAAAAGCCACTGTGCATAGACACTCTTTCACTTGCTTGACTTTTTTATTGCATTTATTTCGCTATCACAGTGCACCCACCACCACAGTTACCAATCATATCCCTATCATAGTTGAAATAATTTTATTTTAGATAAAGGCATCGGTAAACAAAAACAAACAGAACTGAAAAATTGTACAATAACTAAACATTTTACAAAGGGTAACATGTTTGGCCCCAAATCTATATTTTTGAACAAGACAGTAGTTAGGGGCACCTGCTCTTCAGCCTCTGCACGTCACATTGGAATAAACACATGTTTGTACCTCACTCCCCAGGTGGCATCAGAAGTGGACAGAGCGTCTTGTCGGATTCTGACTGGCAGTGCTGCCCAGCACGTGTCTGAGGTAAGCTATGATGACCAAACTCAAGAAGTGTGTAAATAAAACCAATGCCTGCTGTTTATTTCGACCAATCTTACGTAATTGCATCAAAAGTCATAACTTGATTCCCCGTTGCATGTTGCTAGTGGGAGTAGTACCTGTGCATATTTTCATGTATTTGTTATAAACACATCAGTCCTCATTGTAACAGCACTTTACATTTTTGTTGTTGATTGAGGGCTGGCCACTTGCCATGGGTGGGAAGCAATAGTGGGCACGGATCGTGCCCTCCAAGTGTGTTCTCGCGCATTGCTCAGCGATACTTTTTCTTGCCATGTTTTTTTACAGGACAATATAGAGAAACAGTCAGATTTACGATACTGCCTTATCGGAATTATATCATTTTGGAGCAAAACTATTTAGCAAAAACTGCATACCTGACAACCATCAGAAGGCATAAGAACATTTTCTATTGGTTGTCATTGTTTCCCACTGCGAGTTCTCTTCAGCGATGTTTCTGTAGCGCTAGTAGCCGGTAGCTTCTAGGCACTGGTGATCTGTGGTTTACCTGTGAGTAACATTCTCGCTGCACACTGAAGTCTCCAACATTCTAGCCTAGTGTCTGTGTTTGACGCTCCCTCGACAGCCTGCTGACTCTATGGTCTAAGATCATAGAGATGTCAGCTAACAAGACCCAGGTAACCATCTCCCAGCGCTGCCCATGCTTTTCAGTGTCGCCCTGAGTCATTATTCATTGTTAAGCTGCGTTCCTTCGCATCTGTGCCCCCTGAAAAGTCAATGACTTCCTACCTCACACGTGGCTGTTCTTCGGAAGATTTTCACAAGGCTGAGCGTGGGTTTTATCTCCTTACTGTTTTCTCCTGCAAGAGCAGCACTATGGGTCACATAAAGTCTTTTAAAACCCGAACGGAGATAACGTTAAGACGAGCATCCGTTAACAGGGCAGAACAGCCTTTTCTCTTTTAGCACCATCCCACTCGGACGGGCTCGGGTTGACTTGCTGTTGTGGTAAAAGTTTTCTTATCTTCTTTATGGGGCCATCTGTCGCCCCATAAAGAAGATAAGAAACCTTTTACCACAGCAGTAAGTCAAGGAGCCTAGTCTGAAAAGGATGGGGCTAAAAGAAAAAGAAAAACGTCACTAGGACCTCTTCTCCAATGGCTGCCCCCCGTTTAGGAGGCCAAACAATGGAGAAGAGGGACGGGGCTTAACCCTCGCTAGTGAAGTTCACTCGGAAACATAAAATCTCGCAAGCTTGACTGCGCATGTGCGCATTACGCCATGCGAGACCTAAATAGTAGAAGGACAAAAGTTTTTAGGGACAATTCTGGACCCAACCACTAGATGGCAGAATAATGCACAGCATGTGAATCCAGAAAAAAGCACTCTGCAAAAGTACAGGTTTGGCTGGGCTATTTTTTTTTAAATCTAATTTGGTGCCATTGTTACACGTTTCCATTACCAGAAGCATTTCACGGCCAACTCCTGAATCTTTATCCAATTTTCTTTTCTCCATATGGACATTTGGTGGTCTTTAATGGAACACTCTAGATGTTCTTACTGCTCATATACAAATGTTTATTATTTAAAGCTTTTATTATCTACAAAAAAAGAAGAGGCAGAAAATTGCAAAATAAATTTATTTAGTTTACTGGTTACCAGTCACTAAAGGTTTATACAAAGTAAGCTCAAACTGTGGTTACTTTCTAAACTGAAAGCATACGGTGCCAGAAAAAGAGGGTCACCGTTAACATGTTTGCTATCACATACATGTAGAAGAAAAGTTAAAACAGTGTCATAACTAAAGTAAAAATCTATTTCATTTAAAACAAGGGTATGTACATTGTATGGTAAAGCTCAATTGTGCTAATTCAAACAGAAATTAGATTTGCTATGCTAGTTTATAGACATTAAAGAGTCATGTGGATAACCAACATGCCTTTTTTGTCACAATTTATTGCTTACGTATGTGGATACAGTATGCATCTCAGTTAACAATCTAATGCACCATTTTAAAGCATCATTCACACAAGTTGCATAATATGTTGAAGTGCATATACATGATTTTAGATCCCTTCTATTTGTTAAGGCATTTTTTCTGCAGTGTAGTGTTGAGGATTACAAGGGATGGATTTACTTCTGTTTAAGAGCAGCTAACATTAACAATACAGACATTTCCAGTGTCTTGACCTTAACTTTAAAAAAAATATATCGAAGTTACAAAATGTGTTACATTACATGGTAAACCACTCTAGACTTCTGCTGCTGATGATAACTTCAACTCCCTTCCTTCAAAATAAAAACAGAACCAGGGAATAATTACTAGGCAGGTTAGGAATGGGACACAATATTCTTAATATCATCATTTAGAGTCTCACAAAATTACATCTAACCAAGTTAGTATTTAAGCATTATATTGTGATATTTGTAAAGGATTTCTTGCAATACAATATTGATCTCTACAACATTAATACAAGATGCAACCATGGATTACTTGTTTGTATTCTGCCCCGCAGACTTAGGCTGAACAATGTGCATTTTACAAAATATCACCACGATGTTTCCTCCTCTAGATCTGGACAACTTTTTGATGGACAATTGTTTCTGAGAAGTGCATGATTTTAATTGATCAGCCAAACAGATAAAGAAAATAACAGGTAGAGCATTCGGATGCAGACCATATTGGTTGGTCAAATAGCACGCTTACAGTCATTAAAATAGAACTTGATGTAAACGTAGGAATCTGAAGGTTAAAAATCAAGATGATCATTGTGGGCGATCGCATAAAAGTTTTAGTGAGGGGCTAAAAAAAAGATAGTGTATATATAAATACTGGTTTCTATCACATTTCTGACATACTTTTTTGCATTGAAGTACATGGTAATGATCTGTTTATCCAAAGACAACCCTGTGTCGTCACAATGTTTAGGCACCTTGAAGACACCCAACAACAGCCTTGGTCCAATTTAAGTTATTGAGACTACATGAATTAGTCACTCATCTAGTTTCCAGAACATTGGAAATGGATAATGGATGTGCAAAGTGTATTTTTCACAAGGTAAGAGTTGGTCTTAAAATTCTGTTACACTTTATCAGTTCTGGGTGAAGGTAGAAATACAGCAAATAAAGAGGAATACAGAAATGCATATAAAAGGTCAAATGCATTGGACGCACCACAGAAAGAGCCACACTTTTCTGTAATAAACTATTGTGGACACTGTAGTCATGCAATTAGAAGCAGGAACCAGGTAATTATTTTTCTATTAACTGAGGCAAGGGCATTACTCACTGGACTATATGTGCTATCCTGCGTGTCACCTTCATTTTCTACAAAGCACCTTTCACTTATTTAAGTTCTACCTGAAGGGGAATGGAAGATGGAACAGTGCAACACTGAGGATTAAGACTCTGCAGTGGCCAGAAGTAACGCGGAAAGCAACTTTTGTTTTACTATCAATCTTATATCTCCAACCAGTGGAATTCAATAGTTGAATAAAATCTTTGAATCTGCACCAACACTGGCCAAGCAGATATTCAGGAAACATTTTAATGCAGGAGAAGGAGCACCCAGTTTAACTGCAGCAATTTATCTTGTAGTTTTATCAGTAAACCTCTATAGAGAAAAATGTGCCTGGGATGAATTCTGGTAACATTATGAGGACCATACTGGGTTGCAAACAAAAGGCCCCGAGCAATGCAGTAAGCATTCAGTGATTCGGATATCTACTGGGAGAACTATTGAGATGGAAGAAATTCAATAAAAGACATTATGGAAATTAACAAATCTTGCTTTTAAAAGTTATACAAAATTGGGCCAAGCTTACTACAAACAGGAGAATAGTGAAGTAATCCCACCTCCTCAGCATCAAAAGAAATCTACATTGCGGGAGGAAGGGATATATTTGGTATTAAAGGACAGCAACTCAATGTTGTAGTTCAATAACAGATTCACATAAATGGCTGCTTCTTCAAAGAATAAAAAGGTGGCTTTAACCATTTTTTTCACCAGTGTTGAACTGGTATCAGTGACTAAACAGAAGGCAAGATCAGCATTAGAACGTTTTGATGAGCAAAGCCAGAGTGAAGGATGAATCCATTCTAAGTAAAGGAAATCGAAAAACTATTGGGCAAAAAATGCAAAGCAGGTAATTAAAAATAGCAAACAAGTAATCTAACTGAATTATGAGTGAAAAAAACAGAAGGCAGTCCATTCTCATATAAGGGTAAACAGTGTCCATCACTCCAGAAAAGCTGCTTGAATACAGACTCTCATTATTATTAACATTTCTAAAGCGCATGGCTACCCGGAGGCATCCCAGCGCTAGCGGCAGTAAAGGCTGAGAGGGAGAGCTAGCAATTATTCTTCTGAAAAAGCCATGTTTTCAGTCCCTTCCGAAAAGGGGGGTGGCCCGTTTCGTTTGTCGGAGGTTGAGGGGGAGGGAGTTCCATAGTCCCGCTACGTTGTATGAATAGGACCGGTCTCCACTCCGCTGCCTATTAATTTTAGGAATGCAGGCTAGATTTAAATTCTCTGAGCGAAGAGACTTCCAGGGAATATATGCCGTGATCGGGGGCTGATTAATTCGGGGCCTGTGCCCCTGAGGGCCTTATGAGCCATGCATAAGGCCTTAAAGGAGATCCTTTCCTTTATTGGTAGCCAGTGGAGGGGTTTCAGACTGGAGCTAGCAGACTGCCTGCTGCCGCAGCCTGTTAAAAGTTGTGTGGTGCAGTTTTGGGTCACCTGGAATTTCCGTATGGTGGACTTCGGGGCTCCTAAATACAATGAGTTACAGTAGTCCAGCCGTGAAAGAATCAAGGCCTGGACTACTATTTTCTTGGATACAGGGGGCAGTAGGGGAAGAACCTTCCGTAGATTTCTAAGTGTGCCATGACAGGCCCCTGCCACTGCCTATTGATCAAGTTTAAGTGAGTCATCCAACAATACCCCAAGGCTCTTGATCTTGGACTTCGGGACGGGGGGGGGGGGGCATATGCAAGGAGGCCATGACAGTTAGGGGTTAGCTTGGCAGAGTTGCCCACATACATGATGTCTGTTTATTCTCTGTTGGACTTAAGACAGGAGTGTTCCATCCAAGAGGCGACTTTTCCTAGGCAGAGCTTCAAGTCTGCCTGGTCAGTGCGTGGATGATTTAAAGAAATCACCAGCTGGGTGTCATCCGTGTAGGTGACCACCCTGATCCCATACGGCTGGATGACCTCAGCTAGTGGCCTCATATATACGTTAAACAACGTTGGGCTCAGGGAAGATCCCTGGGGCACTCCATAGTTCAACGGAAGAGGATTGGAGATATGGTCCTCTGCAAAGACCTGGAAAGTTCTACCATTGAAGAATGATTGGATCTAGGAGATGGCACTTCCAGCAACCCCAACTCTCTTTAGCTTATCAATAAGAAGATCAAAGTTGACTGTCGAAAGCCGCGCTGAGATCCAGAAGGATGGGTCCACTATCCTCCTAGCTTCCTCAGTCACAGCCATGAGGAAATATTCTGTGCCGGGCTGAGGGCGGAAACCTGTCTGAGATTGATTAAGTAGCTCATGGGTTTCGAGGAATACAGTAAAATCCTAGAAAAACATTAACTCCACTTTATCTAAGTAGTGGTAGGAGAGATATAGGATGGTAGTTGCTCAGAACTTCGGGGTCAAGACTGGGTTTTTGGAGTAGTGCTTTTACCATGGCATGCTTCCAAATCGATGGTAAATGGCTGGTGGTAATTGACTTGTTAAGCACCTCCTGGATAACTGGAATTATCATGTCTTTAGCCTTGGATAGGATGTGCGGAGGGGCGGGGTATAAAGGATATCCGGATTTAATTTTGGTAAAATTTTTAGCAAGAGTCTCCATATCCAGGAGAGGGAATTCCTCCAGAGTGGGAATAGCTACTACCCCTTCCCCTTGCCCCTGTGGCCCAGTGACGTCCGTCATAAGCCTGTCGGGATCACAAGGTAGTGGACATACAGGGAGGGGATTTGTAAATAGCTTGTATTTTCCCCTGAAAGTAGTTAGCCAGTTTGTGGCACTGTTCCTTGGATGTGTTTCTAGAACGGTCATGCGGGGTGGGCTCAAGAAGGGCTTTGGTGATTCGGAAGATTTCTTTGGGGGCGTTAGATGCTTCCTTCTTCTTGTCCTCATAGTAATATGACTGTGCCCTTTTATTTTCTGTTTGATATTGCTTTATAGCTTCCTTATAAGTTTTTTGGGTGATTTCACTAAAATCCTTCTTCCAGATCCTCTCTAATTATTTGCATTTCTGTTTGAGTATTCTCAGCTGGGGAGAGTACCATGGGGAAATATTTTCTCTTATCCTACGATAAGTTTTTTTACCGGAATTACTTTATCCAGTGAGGATTCCAACCAACAGTTGAATGATTTGGCTGCCGAAGGCATGTCAGTCTCAAGGATAGGCTTTGAGTTTGTAAGTTGAGTTGACCATGCCCCAATGGGAAGTTTAGACCACGGACGACCTTTTGCCGACTTATGCACCTTAGGTTCACCATGAGATGGTGATTTAAGTGAGGGGGGGGATCATTAAATGGGCAGTCCAAGGTAACGGTATAGGAGTTTCTACTGTCAATTTCAAGATATTAGTGAACACAGGGTCCAAGGTATGACCTTTTACGTTTGTGGGTGCAGTAACGTTATGTATAAGCTCTATTGCAGCAAGATCTTGTATTAACTCAGATGCGTCTCTTTTACTAGGGTCCTCGAAACGAAGGTTAAGGTCCCCTATCAGAGCAAAATTGCTGACGGATTTTGCCAGCGCAGCAGCCACTTCTGGGACCGAGCTGAGGAAAAGGCCTCGTGGGCCTGGCGGACGGTAGATGAGAAATCCTGAAAAGGACAAAGTAGCTGACAGTGAAAGAGAGAAGAAAAGACTCAGAATCGAGTACTAGGTTAGATTTGATTCTACAATTATAAATGTCTTTGTAGATTATGGCAATGTCCCCTCCTTTTTTCCTCTCTCGATCAAAAAACAGGAGTGCATTGTGTGTGAAAGTGATCAAGATATGGAGGGAAAAAAATGTGTTGATACCACCACGGACTGCTTTTCAAAAACAAATTCTGGGCCCATGGTGCTTAAGTCGTGTACAGAGATTACAATAAAGAAAAATACTTCTGTCATAATTTGCTTCCTATTTTAACTAGCCACTATCACTTTAAAAAAAAAAAGAAATAACAACAATAAAAAGTAACTTTTGATGGGTCCAATGCCTGGAGAGAACAATAGCTCCAAGCTCGCACGAAAAAAATGATAAAATGTGAAATCCATCATGGAGCAGTTTTTAAAGCAACATCTTGACAACACCCTGCGGTGAAGGAATCATATGTGAGGGAATATTTGAAGATAATGATCCAAATTCCAGCCGTTTTCCTAACCTGTGAGTAAAGAGAAAAATATTAGAAACAAAACTTTAAAATAATTCTACAATCCACCAATAAATAAAATGCATAAACTGAATACTTATTTTCAGTGCTTAATTTGTACAAAAAAAAGTGTAAGTACCAGGGGATTTCACTGGAAGGTACTGCAGCTTGATTGGCCCAATGTCCTTACTCGCACAAAGCCATCGCCACTTATCAAACTCCAGCAAGTACGATAAATTGGCAATTCCATGTCACCAAGATCTGTGAAAATGGCCTAGACGATGAATTAATGTAAATTTAAATACTGTTAAATACTCGGCTGATGTGCTCTGCTTCAAAACTGTGAAAGCGCCACCTTGTGGTGAATTGTCAGAAATAAGTGCCGGTGCAGAGCATTATTGTAGGAAGCTGCCTCTGTATATACTAACTATACCAAAGTGAAGAATAGTATGCACAGAATCCAGTGGATCCCCAAAGGCTTACAGAGGTTAAAGTAGATAATACCAGACTCTCTATTTCTGGTAGTGCAGGTGAGCAGTAAGGCTTTCACAAAGGGTAGTGTAAGCATTTACTATACTCACTCAGACAAGAAATGATCTCGCACACTAGAAGACTGAACTCAGACCAATTGTATGTATGAAAAACATTTCCTTTCCAGTATTTTATTTTTAGAACCAAGCAGGACCTGGTACAGGTAGGTAAAAGGAAAATGCTACTTACCCAGTATGCATCTGTTGTTGGCATATACAGCTGTAGATTCATATGCTTTAGCTTAGATCGCCATCTGCTGTTGGGTCCGGATGTTTGCATATTATTTTTGTTAGAAGAAATCTTAGTCACAAGGTAGGTGACTCCTCCTTTCGATGATAGTGTGCATGGGCATCAGCTCCATCCCAAGATGGTTTTGTTGTAAGGGTGATGGAGTTAGTAAGAGATGTCCATGTATATTGTATCTAAGTAAGGTGATACTGCAACAGACAAAGATACCCGGGGAGGCGGGTCGCATATGAATCTACAGCTGTATATGCCAAGAACAGATGCATACTGGGTAATGAGTAGTTTCTTACCTGTAACTCCAGTTCTGTAGTAGGGGTATCTCTGTTAAAGTCAATCTAGTGAATAGTCTCGCCCATGTGCGTGGACCCCGGAGCAATCAAAAATAATCTCTTAAGCTGTCTTCAGTGCAGACCTGCATAGACACTTAGAAGAGAAAATTAAAGACAATAATGCAGCCTATACCCACAAGGCTACACTGTCCAGTACTTCAACTAGAAATGCAAAGGATATTCCACCAACATCACATTTAACACTGTCTGTTAAGTTTTACTCATAGAGAAACTTCCCCTTCACAAAATCCTTAGAATGATAGAGAGGAAGGGATGGACAGACAAGCCCCCATAGGCTGCCATTATATATCTGGAAAAGGGATACCGTGCCTTTAAGGAACTCTCTAGAGACCCTCGGTATCCCATGATGCACAGCAAACTCCTTTTACTTTCAGTTCTTTTTGAAGGTGTATAAAGCAAGGCCTGTAGCATACATTACAGTACCATTTTCTCCACCGGGGAGGAGGGCGGGCGCTTATGAGTATAACAGAGATACCCCTACTACAGAACTGGAGTTACAGGTAAGAAACTACTCCTTCTGTAGAAGGGGATCTCTGTGTATAGTCATGGTCTAGTGAATAGAATGGCAAGCCCATCCCAGCAATCTAACCGGCGGTGGAGAAAAAGACAACACCATTACTGTGCAAACAGATTTCTTAACGAAGCCTTCCCCACCTGAGCATCTGCTCTGGCATCAGAGTCCAGACAGTAATGCTTAGCAAAGGTATGGACCGACTTCCACGTGGCAGCCCTGCAGATCTCTGCAATGGGAACATTACGTAGCAAAGCCATTGTAGCCGCTTTGCCCCTGGTGGACTGAGCCTTAGGCTTACCTCCTAAGGTCTTATTAGCCTTCTGGTAACATAACTGGATACAGGACACAATCCACCTAGAGATGGACTGTTTTGAGGTAGCAAGACCAGTCCTGACCGACCCATAGTTGACAAACAGTTGGTCTGACCTACGAATGTCCTTGGTCTTATCCAGATAGAACTTCAATACCCTTCTCACATCCAGGGAATGAAGAGATCTTTCCGCTGGAGTGAAAGGATTCTGGAAAAACATAGGTAAAGTTATAGTCTGATTAACATGAAAATCAGAGATCACCTTAGGAAGGAACTTCGGGTGAGTACGCATCAACCTTAGCAGCATGAAAAACAGTATAAGGTTCTTGACAACATAATGCCTGAATCTCACTCACCCTTCGGGCCGATGTAATGGCCACAAGGAAAGCCGCCTTCCACGATAAGTGCTGCAGTGAAGCCTTATGAATGGGTTCAAAAGGATCCTTCATCAATCTGGACAGCACCACATTCAACTCCCAGGAAGGCGAAGGACTCCGAACAGGAGGAAACACTTTCTTCAATCCTTCCAAAAAAATCTTTAATCACAGGGACCTGGAAGAAGGAAGTCTGTCAAGGACATTTCCTGTACGCAGTTAACGCTGCGAGGTGAACCTTAATAGATTGAAAATTAAGGCCGGACTGAGCCAAATGCAAAAGATATGGAAGGACAACATCTTACTTGCAGGTCGTCGGATCATAGTTCTTGGACGTACACCAGCCTCCTTGAGAATGTTCATGCAATCCTCAGGCAGATGAAGGTGTCCATATTGCAATATCTCAGGAGGCATGCTGCCAAACTCAATGATGAGAGGTTGGGGTGCACCATCTGCCCCCCCCGAACTTCGTGAGAAGGTCCGGCCGACACGGCAGTCGCATGTGAGGCTGAAGAGACCGGTGGAGCAGATCCGTGAACCACCACTGTCGGGGCCACTCCGGAGCAATGAGAATCATCCGTGCTCTGGACCGGGACAGCTTGATGAGCACCGCCGGAATCAGGGGAATGGGTGGAAAAGCGTACAGAAAGCTGTTCGACCAGCTGATCCATAGCGCATTCCCCAGAGTCCCCGGTTGGTAATACCTGGAGGCGAAGTCTCGGCATTTTCTATTTTCGGCGGTGACTAACAGATCTATGTCTGGAGTGCCCCACCTCCCGAAGATGCCTTCTAGAACCTCGTCGTTCAGAACCCATTCGTGGTTTTCTTGCACGAGCCTGCTGAGGGCATCCGCCTGAGCATTCTGCACACCTGGCAGATGAGTGGCCGTTATCGTCAGTCCTCTGGCCAGCAGCCAGTGCCAGATCGCCTGCGCTTCCAGTGACAGAGTGCGCGATCTTGAGCCCCCCTGCTTGTTGAGAGAATACATTGTGGTCGTATTGTCCGTCTGCACAAGCAAGGAGTTGGTCTGGAAGGACGGATGAAAAGCCTTCAGGGCCAAGTGAACCGCTCTGAGTTCCAGGAAGTTGATGTGGTACGTGGATTCCGCTGGGGACCACGTTCCCGGAATCTGTAGCTGGTCTGAATGTGCTCCCCAGCCGAGGAGAGACGCATCCGTGGCGATAGTCTGACTCGGAATGTCCTTGTGGAATGGAACCCCCTTGAGGATGTTCTCTGCTGAACACCACCATTTCAGGGACTGTAGGGCGTGAAGGGATAGCCTGATCCGGTCGTCCCAGCTCCCTCGCCTCTGATCCCACTGGTCCTCCAAACATTTCTGCAGCGGGCTCATGTTGAGCCGTGCATGTGGAGTGAGGAAGATGCAAGAGGCCATCGACCCCAGTAGAGAAGACACCGTCCTCACTGTCGGAGATGGAACAGCCATGAGAAGGATCGATAAGCGTCGCTCCTCCGAAGGAGACACGCTTGCTGACAGCGTATTGATGGAGGCTCCCAAGTACTGTAGGCACTGGACAGTAGTCGGGACAGACTTGGACATGTTTATGTGCAAACCCAGCTGGTTCAACAGAACGGCCGTCATGTTGAAGTGCAATTGTGCTTCCTGGAAGGTGGAGGCTTTGATCAACCAGTCGTCCAGGTACGGGTAGACAAACACCTTGTTCTTTCTCAGGTGCGCTGCCACCACAGCCATGCATTTCGAAAAAATCCTGGGTGCAGACTTCAGTCCAAACGGTAGTACGGTGTACTGATAGTGATTGGTGCCGACTAGGAAGCGCAGGAACTTCCGGTGTTTCAGTGCAATGGGCACATGGAAGTACGCATCTTGCAGATCTATCGCGCAAAGCCAGTCTCCTCTCTGCAGCTGAGGATAAATCTGGTGCAAAGACAGCATGCAAAACTTTTCTCTGCGAATCCATTTGTTTGCTTGTCGCAAATCCAGAATGGGCCTAGAATCGTTCTTGTCCTTCTTGCGTACCAGGAAGAACCGTGAGTAAAGACCCTTTCCCCTTTGAGACAGAGGGACGTCTTCAATCACCCTTTTTCTTAGCAAGGTATTCACTTGAAGCTCGCGCAGTTGGAACTGCGAGCAAACCGGTGGAATCGCTGGAGGCGGGCTGACGAAACGCAGACTGTTTCCATTGCAAACAATATTCAGCACTCACTTGTCCGGAGTAATTTTTCTCCACTCTGCCAAGTAATTTTATATGCTTCCCCCCACCGGAGCGGTTAACGGACGAGGGGGAAATAGCACCTCAGGGCCTAGACCCGGCCGGGCCTTTAGGCGTCGAGGAGGACTGCTGGCCGCCTCTACCCCTCTGGCGTTTCTGGAATGGACGCCGCTGGTACTGCTGCTGCTGGTGTTGCTGCTTCCCAGCTTGACGGCCTTGTCCTCTACCCTGGGCACCAAAACGTCACTGGAAGGGGCGGAAGGTCTTCTTCTCTCGCGGCTTTTCTAACCCGACGGCTGTCAGGGTTTCAGCCTCCGCCTTCATGCCATCTCCTCATCCGCAAGCTTTCCAAATAGCGTAGCACCAGAGAACGGCAGGTTGGCGACTCTCTGCTGCGCCTCCGGTTTTAGCGAAGTCAGGCGCAACCAGGCATGACGCCTAAGATTAATCCGGTGGCACTAGCCGTGAGTCGCAAGGAGAGAGGAATCTGCAGCCGAGCTGATCACCTGGTTGGATACCATCATGCCCTCGATGATTTCCTGAAAATCCTCCCTCTTGTCCCTAAGAAGGTGCTCCAGAAACTGTTGTAAGGAGTCCCATAAAGACCGGTCATACCGACCCAGGAGAGCCGTGGCACTAGCAGCTTTTATTGACGTTGCTGCCGTACCACACACCTTCCTTCTCGTGGAATCCATCATATGGCTCTCCTTGTCCGGAGGCACCATAGAGGAAGGGGCAGTAGCGTTCTGCTTCCTAGCCGCCGTGACGATCACTGAATCCGGCACCAGGTCCGATCTAAGCAACGCCGGATCGGAGTCTGGGGCTCTGTATTTTTTTTGCAGTCGGGAAGGAGCAGATTTCGTCGACGCCGGAGTCAGGAAGAGCTCCATAGCCGGCTCCTCCAGCCCTGGCACCAAGGGCAACAAGGGAGGCGACAACTGCTTCTTGTGCAGGGTCTCGAAAATCGTAGAAGGTGTGGGGACCGACAGCGTAATTCCCAGCTTCGCCGCCCCTCTCAACAACACCTCTTGGCACCCTCATAAGTGGTGAATCTGATAAGGTGGGTGAGTAGTCGCGGGCACTGGAAGAGTCCGAGTGACGGGACCTGGATCTGTCCCTCCGGTGACGATGTCTTGACCGCGTTGAAGAGCGACGGTCACTCCTTGAACGGTGTCTCATCCTGGACCGTGACCTTGATCTCCTAGGCTTAGGGCGATCCACTGGCCGTACTGGAGGGGAAAGCCGCGGAGACCGAACCGGAAGCATAGGATGTGGAGGCCCTGTAGGCGGAGATGGAAGGCGCAGCAATGATACAGACCTTGGAGGAGGCGGAGGTGGTGGAGGAGGAGGAGGAGGAGGAAGATGAGGCCGAGGAGGTGGAGGAGGAGGGGTAGGATTACGAGAAGGAGGATCCTTAGGCAACGGAGGATCCTTAGGCAACCGAGGAGGCGTAGGCGTCCTGGGCCTAGATGGCGAGTAGGTCTGAGAATAATCAGAGTCCGCAGACCACACCACTCTTCTCTTCTTCTCTTCTTCCTCTGTGCATGCCTTGATGAGGATGTTCTAGAGGCCGATCTCTTCTTAGACTAGCGCCGGCACGACTATGGGCTCATGGACGCAGAGACAGGGTGACTACCGAGTCCTGGGACACAGTGCTGCCCTTTGAACGTCCCCAGGACCTCGACTTCTCTTTCCTCGACGTCGAACGTCTCGACGTCGATACATCCCTTGACGTCGAGCCTCTCCTCGTCGACGAACGGCGGTGTCGCCTCGACGGCGAGCGCCGGTGTCTCCCGGACCCCTCGCGACGTCGATGGTGTCTCGACGTCGACGCAGTCCTCGACGTCGACCTCGTCCGGGGTCTCGACGTCGGTCCCCTCGACGCGAACAGCGACGCCGCTTCGACCCAGAGCCCTGGGATGACGGGGAGCAGATGGTGGTCATCCCCCTCGACGCAGACGTTGAGGCTATCGACGGCGACCTGTGCCGTTTTCTGGCCTTGTCTTGACTGGGGAGCCCACCAGAGGCCGAAGCACGGCCAGAGGACGAAGTCCCTCCATGCCCAGATCCACCTTGATCTTGCTGTCTCCTGAGCTCCAGTCCTTGGAGCCGGATCTTCTCTCTGTCCTTCAGGGTCCTCCTGGAGAATTGTTGGCAAATCTCACAGTCTTCAGGGACATGAGAGGATGGGAGACAGAGGATACACACCCTGTGAGGGTCTGACTTTGCCTTCTTCCTGGCACACTCCGGGCACTTGTCGAACAAGGGAGGCATATTCGACAAAGGAGTGGGCAAAACTGGCCAAAAACTCCAGAAACAGGTAGAAGAAAAATTCAGACATCGAGTGAAACACTCTTAACACTTTAAAAGTGCAAAAAATTTGAAAAACACCCAAAAAGGGAGAGCTCAGTGCTCCCGGATCCTGCTAGCAGGAGCCGGAAAAAAACCTGAAAGTAAAAGGAGTTTGATGTGCATCATGGGATACCGAGGGTCTCTGGAGAGTTCCTTAAAGGCACGGTATCCCTTTTCCAGACATATAATGGCAGCCTATGGGGGCTTGTCTGTCCATCTCTACCTCTATCATTCTAAGGATTTTGTGAAGGGGAAGTTTCTCTATGGGTGAAACTTGACAGACTGTGTTAAATGTGATGTTGGTGGAATATTGTTTGCATTTCTAGTTGAAGTACTGGACAGTGTAGCCTTGTAGGTATAGGCTGCATTATTGTCTTTAATTTTCTCTTAAGTGTCTATGCAGGTCCGCACTGAAGACAGTTTAAGAGATTATTTTTAATTGCTCTGGGGTCCACGCACATGGGCGGGACTATTCACTAGATTAGGACTATACACAGATCCCCTACTACAGAAGTAGCATTTTCCGTTCGAGGCGTATGAGCTGTAGATCATATGCTTTAGCATAGACTATACAGCAGTTATCTCCCAAGTGGTGGCAGACCTGTGGCAGTGGTTTGAAAACGGCCTGACCCACACTAGCTTGTTGTTTTGCTAACACATCTACACAAGTGTTTTGTGAATGTGTGTGGCGTAGACCATGTTGCTGCTTTGCAGATGTAATCTAAGGGTATGTTCCCTAAGAATGCCATAGAAGCCCCTAGTTTGCGTGTAGAGTGCGCCCTAGGGGGAACTGTTAATGTGCGCTTAGCTTTAATATAGCATGTTTGGATGTAGTTAACGATCCACCGTGCAATACATGCTTTTGATATGGGATTGCCTTTATGCGGTGGTGAAAAAGCAACAAAGAGTGGTTTTGTATTTCGAAAAGATTTAGTTCTTTCGATGTAATACAGTATTGCTCTTTTCACATCTAATGTGTGAAGAGCACGTTCTGCTACTGAATCTGGTTGAGGAAAAAATATGGGTAGCTCAGACTGATTGAGATGAAAGGCAGAAACTACTTTGGGCAGGAATTTGGGATTCGTCGTAAGAACCACTTTGTTTTGATACATTTGTAAAAATGGTTCTTGTATAATTACTGCCTGGAGCTCACCAACTCTTCTGAGAGATGTGATCATATCTGCCATTTGGTTGTTTACTCCTAGGAGGTGTTCCACAAGGAGATTTGTCTTTTGAGGTATGGCCCATCTCCATATGCTTTGAGCTAGGCGTGAAAGCTGTAAAGCACGGATACTCATAGTACGGCCCGCGGGAAGCCAGCGGCCCGGCAAGCCTTCCTTGGCGGCCAGCAAAACTTGCAGACATCCTACCTGTGTTAAAAAAAAAATTTAAATAGTGTTAGCAAACACTGCGGGTTGCAGCAGCCAGTCTCTGAGAGACTGCTCTGTGGGGGCCCGGGGGATTCCAGTGTGTCAGCGTGGAGATGTAGGGGCGCTAAGAGGTGAAATACAAGCAACAAAGCTTTATTAACATGTAAATGGTCTTTTAAAGACCTGTGAAGTACTGGGGTGCGGGTGTGTGTGTGCACCGGGAAGCTGTTGTAGCCCGGGCTGAGGGAAGTCACGGCTTATTGGCAGGGAAGGTGCGGGTGGAGTTTCCCCTGCCTCTTCCCTTGTTATTATTTCCTCTGTAATTTCCTCTAAAATAGCCTCTAGGGGAGTTAGAGTGGTTGTTCCCTTTATAAGAGGAGGAGGGATTTTCTGATGGCACTGATTTTGAGCCAACCTTATAAAAGGAGCAGCAAAAGGACCCCAGGATAGAAGGCAATTGTAAATCCCCTATGGACTTTGCTATTTCAGTTTTTTTTCTTCATTTTCTCTAATGAAGTATCCACTGATGACCCAAATAGATGCTCTTTATCAAAGGGGTGGTTAAGTGGAATGGAATGGAATTGGATTTGTAGAGCGCGTGGCTACCAGAGGGGGTCCCAGCGCTGAGTTGTGGACTGGTTAAGGAGCAGGGGTGACCTAGGAAAAAATGCAAGTTTTCAGGAGTTTACGGAATTTCAGTAGATTGGCTTCTTTGCGAATGTTGAGGGGGAGAGAGTTCCAGAGCTTTGCGGCATTGTAGGAGAATAGACGTCCTCCTGTTCGAGCCTTCCTGATTCTGGGAGTGTTTGCGAGGAAGAGGTGGTCAGATCTTAGCTCTCTGTTGGCTTTGTAGGGGGTAATCAAGGCTTTTAAGATTGGGGGGCCCTTGCCCTGAAGGATTTTGTGCGTTATGCAAAGGGACTTGAATTTGATTCTCTCCTGGATAGGGAGCCAGTGGAGGGAGTTTAGGGCGGGTTTGGCTGAGGACCGTTTTTTTGTCCCAGTAAGCAGTCTGGCTGCCGAATTCTGGACAAGTAAGGAGGATTGCACCTCCTGCTTGAATCCAGAGATTCGAAACCAAGCATGCCTACGTAAGAGTATGCTAGTGTTGACAGCTGGGGTAGCAACGGAATAAGAAAAGGCCAACGGTTACGAAGAGAAGAAAAATTGATAGTTAATCTGTCCCCTAGGGGCATCACTGAGGCTAAAGTCCTTAAGAAGGGCCTAGGTTTGTACCTACATCTAGAACAGATAATTTCAGAGACAATTGCGAACTCCAAAATAGATTTCGCAAGATAAGCCTACAGGCGTTTTTTCAGGACAAACCTACCCCAGAACAAACGGATACTGGCTTACGAAACCAGTCCCTTTTCCCCCCAAATGCCAGCATGGTACCCAATGAAATCCTGACATTTGGACATGCTGTTCTGAAAGATTTCTCCAAAAGCAAGATCAAAAGTGCCCCATTCCACAATCTCTCTACCTTGGAACTCAAGGCTGTGAACTCTTCGGCAAATGATCAGATGATCACTAAAAAGCAAGCAGAGAAGGGAGGGGCCACTGTGATTATGTCTACTACAGTCTATGACATTGAATGCAACCGTCAGCTGGCTAATCGACACTACTATACTCCCATTGCCAACGACCCCACGGGCTGTCTGACCATTCAAATTACAGCCATGGCCTCAACTGCAGAAATACAGGGTTGGATTAGCAAGAATGAAGCAGACTTCCTTGTCAACAGGGAACCCAAGATTCCTTACTTTTTTTATATTCTACCTAAAATCCACAAGGATATTCACCCACCATCTGGAAGACCTATTGTATCAGGGATCAATTCCATCTTCGAGCCCGTCTCGCTTCTATGACCATTTTCTACAACCAGTGATCTCCCACGTTTCTACAGGACACAAGGGATGTACTGCGGCTCATTGAGCAGATTGACACTTCAAATTAAATTGATTTACTGGTCTTCCTGGACGTTGAGGCTCACTATACTAACATCCCTCAGACAGCCACTCTAGAGGTGATAGAAACTGATCTTTGAGCTGAAGACAGGGACTTACCCACACCAGTGAGCTACATCATTGAGTGTGCAACATTAGCCTTAACTGAAAACTTCTTTCAATAAAAAAAAAAACTATCACCAGACCCAGGCGGCATCTATGGGTAGTATATTTACCTCCAGTTTAGCCTGTAACTACATGGCAGCGTTTGATCTTCCAGGAATCTAACCCCTACAACGCCAACATACTACTTTGGCGTAGATATATGGACGACATCCTGATTTTATTAAAGGTGATAGCGTGTTGAGTGAAAAACATGCTTGCAGATGGATCAACACTATCAATTCCTACCTTCATTTCACACACACTACATCTACTGATAGTATTCCCTAGCTAGATCTCTTGATCTCACAAAGAGATGGGAAACTCAAGACTGTCAACAAAAAACCGGCAGACTGCCAAATCCTCCTTCTATACAGTAGCGACCACCCGAAAGCCCTTAGGGATACCGAATAGTTTACCTGTCGGTGTTGTTTTGCAGCTTGAAGATCTTTCTGGATTCACTATGCTTTGAATTATTCCGCGGTCTAGTAGTTGGGTCCGGAATCGTAGTCTTTTCGGTTTTATTTTTTTTGTAGCCCAGGTGGGCGTCGACGTCCCACCTTTTGGTGTCCTTCCTGTGACGTCGGCACGCTTCCTGCGGAAGCTCCCACCCTTCGGATTCTTTTTTTCTCCTGTTTTTGTGCCATTGTTATTCATCCTTTTTGCAATCATTTCAGGTTCTTTCTTCTTTTTTAAGGAACTCCTGATTTGTCTCTTTTAAAGAGTTGTACTGTATATTGTCTTTGTATTCTCTTTTCCTCCGGTCTCATGTTTCTGGCAGAGGTGGGTGGGTTCGATAGTGAATCAAGAAAGATCTTCAAGCTGCAAAACAACACCGGCAGGTAAGAAACTATTCGTTTTGCAGCGCAAATCTTTCTGGATTCACTATGCTGTGCATAGACTTTGTAGCGGTTTGTTATGTTTGTGGCAGCTGGGTGGAAGATGAGCGTTGGTTGGTGAATATATGTTGAAGCACTTTGTCCTACTTGTGCTTTCTTGTTCATTTGTATATCCACGCAGTAGTGCTTAGTGAACGTGTGCACTGAAGCCCAAGTTGCCGCCAGGCATATGTCTTGTATGGGTGTGTTAGCCAGGAGGCTATTGTTGCTCCCTTTTTCCTAGTAGAGTGGGCTTGTGCTCCTCCTAGTAGCTCTTGCCCTTTCTGCTTGTGGCAGAATTGTATAGTTTGTGCGATCCATCGTGCCATGGTGCCCTTTGTTACTGGTCTTCATGTTCTTTCAATGTAATGCATTAATGCCCTTCTAGCGTCGAGAGTGTGCAGTGCCCTCTCTGTGCTTGTGGTTGGGTTCTGAAAGAAGCTTGGTATCCTTTATTGTTTGGTTTATGTGAAACCTTGACACCACCTTCGGCATAAAGTGTCGGTCCGTTCTCATTACCACCCTGTCATTGTGTATTTGGATGTAGGGTTCTTGTAGTGCTAGCGCTTGCAGCTCGCTTACCCTGCTTAGCGAGGTGATTGCCAGTAGAAAGGCTGTCTTCATTGTGAGCATTTGTAGTGAGGCATTATGGATAGGTTCAAAAGACGCCTTCATAAGTTCTGTTAGGACTACATTAAGGTTCCATGCCGGTGGCGGCATCCTCTTTGGTGGGGCGATCCTTTTAGCCTCTTCCATGAATCTCTTCACTAGTCATGTAAAGAAGCTCTTTCCCGCCTCTCCTCTTGCGTAGGCTACTATCGCTGCTAGGTGTACTCTCAGCGAGGTAGAGCTTAGGTTCGCTTTCAGCAGGTGTGTTAAATATTTTAGCACAGTTGATTCCTTGGTCATTTTCTTGTGTAGTTTTTTTCCTGATTCACCATTGTGTGAATCTTTTCCATTTCGCCACATAGCACCTCCGTGTGGTAGGTCTCCTTGCCTCCCGTAGCACCCGCAGTGTGATCTCTGGGAGTTTCAGGTGTGCAAACTCTACGTCTTCAGGAGCCATGCCGCCAGACAGAGGCTCTCTGGCTCTGGGTGGAGTACACCTCCCTGTTTTGCATGGTGAGCAAGTCTTTTCTTTTTGAAAACTTGTGAGGTGGTCCCTGTGCCATCTCCACTATTTGTGAGAACCAGGAATGTCTGGCCCACTGTGATGCCACCAGAATCAGTGTCATGTTGCTGGTTTTGCATTTGTTGAGTACCCTGTGTGTTAGAACCTGAGATGCCAGGTCACCTAGGGTAGCCTGACCTAGGGGTAAGACAAGCAATTCTAGAGGCACAAGTGTGAGGTTGCAAACTACCCAATAGTAAATCCACGCAATAGCACACAAAAACAACACTACACCAAAGTATAGGAAAATAAGTACTGCTTTATAAAAATAATTTCTTTGTTCTTTTGCTTTCAGTATACACCACTTAATACACTTCAGGTTGTCTTGGAAATAGTGAGTACTTTTAAACTGCTAAGCAATTTACCAGCTAGTTTCAACAATACAATACATCTGTCATTAAATCAGTAATAACACTCTCAGATTTGTTAACTTAAATCAATAATCAATATCGATGGTACATTTCATTACATTAGATTCAACTTTACTGGCTTTGACTTCTCTACACTGTTTAAACTTTTACCTCCCTTATCTGTACCTTTATTCACAAAGTGAGTGTACCTCCAGTGAGAGGTGTGGGAAATACCCAAGTTCTATGTTATCATCAACAACCCTTATGAGGGTCTTATACCTTTCCCTAAACAACAGGTACCTTCAACATTCCCTTTCCAGTTCGTTTCATTCAGCTCCTCCCCACCTCATGTATCACAGTTGAGGAGAAAAACAATCAATGTCTAAGTTATTTGTTTGCAGGCTCTAGCGCCACCTTCCCCCTTTAGATCACCTCCTTACTTGTGGGTGAATTGTCGGGTGAAGCCTTACAGCGCCAGAGGGTGTAGGAAAATTACCCGGTAGGCCACAGATGCCCAGCGCTGGCAAAGCTCATCAGCCTCTCGGGCCCCTCCGCTCCCCACCCCGCTCGAGCAAGCTCCTTGTGCGACGCTCGAACGGGTAAAGGCAGTTACCACAGATCTCCCCTCCCGCTCACGCCAGCTACCATGTGGCGCTCGAGCAGGGGAGAGAAAATAGAGGAAGCTCACAAGTTGTTGTTAGATTCCTGACGCTCCTCCTCTCAGCGTCGGACGGACGAGAACACTACTTCCCCTGACATGCGCGGTTCACCCACGCTGGCGCCGCCTCTCACTTGAGCCTCCGGGCACTTCCTCCAGGTCCGCCTTCACTGCGCAGCCACCGCGGGGAGACGCCTCTCCCTCTTCCTCACTCAGAAGTGGCCCAAAGACGCTACCGCTCGTCGGCCTCCCGGAGTCTCTCTACTGCTTCAAATTAGCGTCGCGCACCATGCGCCAATACAGGGGCGGAACAGCCCGACTTCTCTCGGTCTCCGCTCCCTCAACGACCGCTGCCCTCCTCAGTCAGCGCTCAGCCATTAATCCAGCACAGCTCATCAGGCGCTGGCTTGGGGGATAGACAGATTCCGCTTCACCCCGCTTCTGCCCCTTCCAAGATTGGCTCCTCTCCACAGCCAGAAACCGTCCACCAGAGGTAATGGATGACTCTCTGTGGGATTTTTGTAGCTGGGGGTCAGTCACAGCAACCGGGGGCAGGATTCAGTTGATGACTGAATAAGGGGGGGGGCACAAGGTTAGCCCTATTCCTTTTCAGCACTTGTTCAGTAAAAGCCTCTCACAAGTCTCTCTCTGGGCAGAGGACTGCGCTATGCAGCACTGCAGTCTCCTTCTCCTTTGACACCCCGCTATTCTTACGCTAGGGGTTAGTCAGGCGCCCAGGGTCTCCCTTATTCTTCCACAGCGGGGACAAGACAAGAAACCCACAGGAGAGATAGAGAAGTGGGATAATTAGGCTGCTTCCCAGTCCAGGAGTCCAACCCTTACACTAGTCTCCTCCCACCTGCCAGGATAGCCTGTCCTCCAGCTGACTCTCACAGGTAGACAAAATGGCTGCCCCGCATTCCGCCTTATATAGGCTGCCCCTCAGTGGTCCAGAATGGACCAGAAGGTTCTGGAATGCCCTATACTGGTCTATGGGTAAGTCCTGGGCTTGGCAGTTAGGGCAGTTGGTAGCCACCATTTTGTGGTTCCAACTTTCCCTGTCAGAACAGGCCTCTGGGCCTGAGGTAAAAGATTATGAGGGGAAAAAGAACACCTATCCCCTTGACCAACACCTATAAAAAGTAGTAGACACAAAAATTATTAAGGGTATGAGGGGCAAAAAGGGGACAAAATAAATAATAATGAGGAGGGACTACGCAAAAAAATCCAGACAGGTCTAACACTGTGCATCAGTAGTATCAGGGGAAAAGCGTAGGCAAATGTTTTCGACCAGCTTATCCATAGGGCATTCCCCTGGGACTGTTTCCCTGGATGCGAAGTATTGGCATTTTGGTGTGTTGCAAATAGGTCCCTCGTCCTTTTGAATAGCTTTTGCGCTTCCTCTGTACTGAGCTCCCACTCGTGGGATTCTGATGTCTGTCTGCCTCCACGTTGTCCTTTCCTGGTAGGTGTATAGCCAGGAGGTCTATTTCTAGTGGGATGGCCCATCTCCCTATCTCCTGCGCTAGGTTGGATAGTGCAACTGACTGTGTTCCTGCCCGTTTGTTGATGTAGAACATTGTTTTTGTGTTGTCTGTTTGTATCAACATTCTCGGCTTGTACAGTTGTTTCTGGAAGGCTTTTAGGGCAAGGAACACGGTCTTTAGTTCTAGGTAGTTGATGTGCATGATCGCATCTGTTGGAGTCCACAGACACCGCACCTTGAGCTGGTTCATGTGTGCTCCCCATCCCCTCTGGGATGCGTCTGTGGTGATGGTCACTGTTGGGTTTGTTGGTGTTTAAGGCTTCCCCTTTGTTATGTTCCCCTTGTTCCACCACGCTATCACTCTTGCACTGCGTGTGTTACAACCACTAGAGCTTCCCAACTCCCTGTAGCTTGTTACCATTGCTGTTGGAGCCATTCCTGGAATTGTCTCATGTCGAGTCGTATATTGGGGACTAGGTGTATGCAGGACGCAATCATCCCCATGATCTTGCTAGCTGTCCTCACGGTCAGAGCTCGCCTCTTCTGGTATAGACGTGTCTGCTTCAGCAGGGCAAGTGTTCTCTTGTCGCTGGGGAACACCTTGCTCTGTATGGTGTTGATTTGGGCTCCTAGGAAGTTCTTCACTTGCTCTGGTTCCATGGAGGATTTTCCCCAGTGTATAGAGAATCCTAGTTCTGTCAGCGTCTGTTACCCGCTGTGAATGTCTTTGGCATTGTTTGTATGAACTTGCTTTTATTAGCCAGTAGTTGAGGTAGGGGTATACATGAATCCCTTCCCTCAGTAGGTACGCTGCTACTGCTGCGAGGTACTTGGTGAAAACCCTTGGTGCAGATTTTAGTCCGAATGCCAGGGCTGTGAATTGGTAGTGCGCTTCGTTTATGGCAAATCTCAGTAGATGTTTGTGTTGTCTGTTCATGGGGATGTGTAGATAGGCATCTTTGAGGTCTATGGTGGACATAAAATCTACTTCCCTTATCTGAGGGATGACTTTTTAAAGGGATGTCATTTTTAATTTTTATGTATTGGTTTAGGAACCGTAGATCCAGGATGGGTCTTAATGTTTTGTCCACTTTTGGCACGAGGAAGTAGTTGGAGTACACTCCCCTGTTTCTTTCTGTGAATGGGACTGTTTCGATCACCTCCTTGTGGAGAAGTTCTTGTGCTTCCTCCAGGCGTAGCGCTAGTTCTTTTGCAGAGCGAGCCTTTGTTTTTGGTTTCCTGTTTGGAGGCCTCTTTTCCAGTTTTATGCAATATCCGAACTGTATGATGTTCAGTATCCATTTGTCTGTGGTTATTTTCTTCCACTCCTGGAAGAAGTGTTTTAGTCTGCCTCCTATTGGTGGTACATGTTCGTTGATCTCTGATTTTTGTATCTGTAAGCCCTTTTTGCTTAATTTGTTGTGCCCCTCCCAAAGAGGTGTTGTGTGGGTGGGCACACTTGGTGGTGCAGAGTCACTTTGAGGTGAGTTGATGGCCCCCTCTTCTTGTTTGTCCTCGTCCATTCGCCCTCCCACGAAAGGACTGGCCCCTGGGCTGGTATTTCCAGGTTTGCTGCGGCTGCTGGCCCTGCTGCGCTTGGTTGTTTCCCTGGTAGCTCTGCTGGAATGTCTGATGTGACGTTCCCGACTGGTTTCCTCCCCTTCCGTTTGGCCTCCGTGTCGGGGTGCCCCTTCTCATTCCTTTGAAATGCAAGGCCCCCATGGACCTTGCAGTTTTATTCTCTTTCTTGAGTTGCGTCAGTTTCTCATCCACTGGCACTCCGAACAGGGTTTCTCCATTGAAGGGGGTGTTCAGGATGCTATTCTGTACTTCTGAGATCCTCAGCCAGGCGTGCCTTCTTTATGTGACCACGATCATCATGAGCCTGCTGGATGTGTCTGCCGCATCCAGGGCTTATTTCAGGCATGAGTTTGCTATGTTCTTGCCCTCCTTCACCAGGCGTGTTGCTCTCTGTTGGTATTGCTTAGGGAGGTGTTTGAGTAGCTGTCCGACCTCCTCCCAATGCTGGTACGTATGTCTGTTGAGTAGGGCATTAGAGTTGGCAATGCGCCAGTGGACTGCTGCATTCCTCTCTATTTTCCTTCCAGTGAGGTCTATCCTCTTACTTTCCTTGTCTGGTGGTGGGCCTGAGTGTGTGGGCACGTTGGCCCTTTTCTGGCTGTTGCTGCAATGATAGAGTCAGCCTTGACTGATCCCTGGATGTAGGGAGGATCCTTAGAGGAGTGTTTGTACTTTTTCTCTGTCCTAGGTGTGACAGACCTGCAGCTTGCTGGTTCCTTGAATGCCTCCCTCCCCTGGTCCAGGACACTTGGGAGCATGGGGAGGAATTGACTCCTGGTTTGAGTGGGGAGCAGGGTCTCTAAGAGGAAGCAGGCTTTTGGTTTTTCTTCCTCCAGTTCCACTCCATAAGCTGTCGCCGCATTCCTGATGACCATGTTGTAGATACCAATGTCATCTGGCGGCGAAGGCTTCGAAGAATACGTCTCCACGGCCTCTTTCGGCTTTCTGCGTCGAGGTCCTGCCAATACAGGTCCTGCGCCACCAAGGATGCAGAGCCTAAACTTGTGTGCTGGTCTTCCTCGTCATAGTATAGGCCCTCCTCCTCTCTGTGTTCTTGGGACTCAGGAGTTTTCGGGGGCTCTTTGGCGTCGAACTTCTCTTCGTCCTCGACTTCAAAGATCGTCGGCTTCGATGGGATGGTGAACCTTTTCATCCGCTCGTCGAATTCTCTTTTCCTCTGCAGGATGTTATCCATTTCGGCCTCGAGCCTTCTCTCTTTTTCCTCTCCATCTCGGCAGCCTGTTCGCGTCGAGTGTTTCGGGCGATCTCTTTGATGTAGACGTCAAAGTTGCCTTCGGGTCCTTTTCTTTCTACGTCGAACGCGCCTTTTCGGGTACATGCTTCGATGACCTAGGCTTTTCTTGTGTTTTCGCCGCCTGGGAGTCCTTTTCGAAGGATCCGCTGGGCTGTTTGTCCCTGGATGCAGCTGCGGCCGTTGAAATTTTCAGTGCCAGTGCTCCTTTCGTGGACTTAAGACTCTGTTTTTCGAGAGTCTGTCGGGGTTTTAGGGGTCAACCTCTCTCCTACCTCATTTGTTGTTTTCTTATCGGTCTCTACGACCGTGTAGTCATCTGGTCCCTCGGTGATGTTGTCCTCTTCCTCACTGGAGAGGCCAAAGTCCAAAAGCGACGGAGGTTGATCTTGGCCTTGCATGCTGTAGTTGGCTCTCCTCTGCCTCTCTCTCTCACCCCGAGTGTCTTCGGAGTAAAGACGGAGCAGGAGTTGCAATACTTGCTCTCGTGGTCGACTGGCAGGCAGAGGTTACAAACCGGGTGCTGGTCCTTCTGCGCGTATTTGTGGTGGCAATTGCGGCAGAATTTGAACGGTATTTTGTCCATTCCTGCGCTCAGGGGGCCCACTGTGTGCGCATTCTCCATTGGACGTCGAAGTTTCAGATGTTCTCCTCCTTCGTCGTCGTCCCCCCGGCTCGGGGGTCTTGTTTCTCGATGTATTCTCCACTCTTTTTCGGTAGATATCAGTCTTTTTCCTCTTCTTTTCTCCAAAAATCTCTGGAACCTCTCAGTGACGATCCTGACCCAACAGCGGAAAAAAAGAATCTTAAGATGGTGCCCAAGGGTGGGAGCTTCCGCAGGAAGCGTGCCGACGAGATAGGAAGGACACCAAAAGGTGGGACGTCGACGCCCACCTGGGCTACAAAAAAACCAAACAAAAAAAAAAGAGAAAAGACTACGATTCCGGACCAAACCACTAGACCGCGGAATAATGCACATCATAGTAAATCCAGAAAGGTTCACGCTGCAAAACTTCCATTTTGGACAGTTTCTACGGCTACGCAGGAACTGCAATACTGTATTGGACTACAACACTAAAGCAGACCACCTTATGCACAACCTGAGCTTATGGGAATACTCAACAGTGCACCAATGGCTAAAAAACAGGCCAAACACAAAAACAACAGAGAAGCTCTCCTTGACCATAATCAGAGACAAGAGACGGATGCACTTACATGTGTCACCACATTTACACCAGACTCAAACCGAATCTGTAGGATTATAAAGAAACATTGGGGTGTTCAGCAAACTGGTGAAATAACATTACCCGCCACCTTGTTTTGCCTTTATACGCATGAGGAATATTAAAGATATAATCATACACATCAGACCACCACCAACTACCCGGCCCAACCAGACACTCCTGTGAGATTTACCCCCAGTCACAGGACCCAAACCATGTGGGTGCTGTAACGTAAGTGCATTTACGGAGACCACAAAAGAAATCAAAATTTCTGATATGTTTAGCAATTGCATATATACACCGACATGCCCTTGCAATTTACAGTATATTGGGAAGACCACCAAAACTGTAAAAACACACATTATGGAAAACCGTAGCAACATCGGTGTCAGACTCGCCACCAAGATGTGTACACACTTTGAACAAAAGGGATATACAGCTGAAAACCTACGGTGGACCATTATAGAGGCAGATCCACAGATTAATACAGTAGCCCTGTTTAGGAGAGAACAACATTGGATTTTTTGGCTTTCCACCGATATACATGGATTGAATGAGGAAAATCCATGGTGTGAACTGAATGTATAGAGCTCCCATCACTTCCACCTTCATGAAGAGCCCTATTCTTCACTGCTATTTCTATAGAGTAATTATATCTGACTGATGTGTCGTCCATGTGGCTATTTACCATCTATTACATAGACTAGCTTTACTGAGCATATACCTCTCCCCCACCAGGGACCTAGTAAACTAGTAATTTCCCTCCCCCTCTGTACCTTGTACCATACCGTCGGGGATGTCTTGGGCCCTTCTTATGGTGTCTTTCACTCCATTGCCTTATGAGCAGCAGAGAAATTATTTTTTATCTGCCTGCCCATACCTACACTATAGATAATATACACTCCAAGATCGGGCCTCTTTACATGCCAGATTGCCATCTGTGATTACGCCAGAGTTTCACTCTCTGGAATGAGCATGGGGGTAGAGCGTTTAGGTCCACTGACCCATTTCTTGACCCATCCATATTCCACCTGAGCCCCTTTTCCTGTGTTGCTTGGTCGGTGTTGGCTGGACTGCAAGGACCATTTTTAGCGCCCCAATCTCCTTGACTCACAATAAATTTTACAAGATGGACCCCATTGCGTGTGACCGCCTGGCACGACCGATTCTTCCCAGTTGGACTCGGTTACCCAGGGGTCCCTGGATTTAAATGACCACCAGATGGTATCTTCGCAAAGGGTTTAAACCTCTAGCAAAAATATATTTGGCAATAACCTTGTATCTTGGAAAGACATCTTCCAAGATGGCGCCTGCATTACGTCTCCTGATCGGATGCCTTCCTTGACGCATTAGGTGCGCCCGTTCACACTTGTAGCTGGTTTTGCTGAGATGAGTATTTAATCTCGTACCAGACAAGGCTCCCCACTCTGCCAAACATGTGGAGCGAGGGTAGGTTGTTTTACCACCTTACTCTATTGTTCCACTGCGCCTTACACTGACTTGACTAAAGGCATGAGTAAAATTTACAGCATGCTGATTTGTACTGAGGATTAATATATATTTATCTATGTGTTTATGTTCTTCCAGGTCTGTCTTACCAAAAGGTACCTCACTATTAGGTTATGATGATGTTTGGTTTCGCCTCCTACTAATCATGCCCCCAAACACTGTGTAGATGGAATACTTTTTTTAGCTGGTCCTGATGAATTGCTAATTGATCACTGGTGATACAAACTAAGCAAGAAACATGTTGACCCATAAATTCTAGCAACTGCTGACCATTACATCAGTAGTGTGCTAATCCAGTTATTAACCAGAACGAGTGGACTCACCGATCAAAATTAGTTCTGAGTACTACTTGGTCTCTTTTCAGTCTTCCCTACACCTACGCAATTTACACTCATACACTGCATGGCCCTACACTCGCACCTCACCTTACAGCTTAGGAACACAAAGATCTGACAAAGAGTATCAGGCATTGCAGCACCAGCCTAACTAGGAGCATGCCCTATGATGAAGCATGACACCTTGCCAGATGTGAGAGGGCCCTAGTTCCAAAAGTGTGAGACTCCTACTCCCACTTTTACATATAACTAGACAGACTAATACTACCAGGAACTGCATATTTATTTGCATTTATATGTGCTAGGGGTTTGTATACTGGACCTATAAGTGCCCCCAATCCCCTCTCTCTTGATCTGAGCAGTAGTATACCACACTACACAGAGTTGAGTAAAGCCATTATGGTGCTGTGGAGTTCGTAATGACAAGCTCCCAGACCATTTAAGAATATAACAGGAGGAGGGAGGGAGAGGAGGAAGTGGATTCGGTCTCCGCAGGCAATTTACATAAACAAAATAGAATCCACTCAAGTGGTGGTAGTGATCCCTACAGTGGTGGGGAGCACACAGTGTTGTTTTAAATACCCCTCATACACCAACAGGCCCCTTGGTGTCATGCTTCATCATTGGGGTCTTCGCACTCCTCTACGGAATTCGGCGTGCTGCGACTCACAACTACGTAGGAGCACTGAGAGTGAACTATGTGTTGGTGTGTGTGAGAGAAGAAAATTGTGAGTGGTGAGGTGGTAGGTGATGGTTAAAAGATACCTGGCTCGTAGGAGAAAAAAATAAAAAGTTTTTATTAGGCCCTCGGCTGGTATCATTAAAAGGGTGCAGGGTGAGGTTGTCTGTTTACATATTAGGATGTGTCAACCTCAAAAGTGCGTCGAAATGTTTCGGAGTCTAGGAACTCCTTCAGGACGAGGATATGCACAACTATCCTCACCTTACTCACATGGGATGTAGATGTAAAAGTGTACTCTACAAAAATTAAAAAGGTGAAGTGTACCTATTAGTGCTACTGCGAATACATTCTGTTGGTTAGTGCTATTGAAATACACTCCATTACCACTCCCCTGGGGGTTTGGTATTTCCACGGGTTGGCATGTAGCACCTCCTCGATGATTAGGAGGGTTTCATCATGCGGAAGGCTGGTTTAAAGGCTTTCTACGTCCAGGCTCAGCAACATCTGTGAGTCTGGGTCAAATGGGTGATTTTGTAGTAACTGTAGGACCGCTTTGGTGTCCCTCAGATATGTATCTGTTGCCTGTACCAAGGGTCTCAAAAATGCGGCGGCGAACTTGGATAATGGTTCTAATATTGACGCGATGCCGGACACAATTGGGCGGCCAGGTGGATTTTGTAAACTCTTATGAACCTTCGGTATTGTGTAAAAGTATGGTATTCGAGGGTTTTTCTGTATCAGAAATTCTGACTCCTTAGTAAGCCAGTTGTGGGCCAGGGCTTCCTCAATCATTGCCCCTATCTGCACACGTAAGGATTCAGTCGGGTCATCCGAGAGAACTTGGTAGTTCCTCCTATCAGATAGGAGTCTCCTTCATTCTTGGTCGTATGCAGATGTAGTTTGGATCACCATCGCCCGCCTTTGTCTGCAGGTTTAATGGTGAGTGGTTTGTTCTGCGAGAGTTCCCTTATCGCCTCATGCTCCAGTTTGCTAATATTCTGGAATACATTCTGTTTGGTGTCCAAATTGTTGGACATATTCCGTTTTCAATTATGCCCTAATTGAAGCATTGTCGGCAATATATAAGGGGGTAGATCAGCACGACTCGACATACCGTCGGAGCCGCGTTGAGGGGAAGGCAGCCAACCAGGTCTTGCAGAATCCGTGAGTTTGGTCATACTAGGTATTGGTATCCAGCACTACCTGTGAGTATTAGCATCTATGACCCTAAACCTAGCTCTTAACATCCTACAGGTTGCCAAATTGAGCAGGAAGAAAGAACCCCCAATACTACGCATTGGCTCATGAGGCCATCTAGCCTTTGTCCATAAGTAAGCATTGTTTATGATAAATGTCTTTTTCCCTCCAGAATTCCATTTTAGGGATTATCATGGCGAATTTTTTCTGAATCAGTGTGTGTCCTTGTCTATGTGTATGTCCATGTCATTTTTTCTTACAGGGTTTTTGGACCTTATTTTGGTTCCTCACCCTCCTTGATCATTGACGTCAAATTGTGATGTTATATTTTATATTTTTTTGTTTATTCACAATAGCACTAAGAGGGACACTTCACCTTTTTAATTTTTGTAGAGTACACTTTTACATCTACATCCCATGTGAGTAAGGTGAGGATAGTTGTGCATATCCTCGTCCTGAAGAAGGGTTCCTAGACTCCGAAACATGTCGACGCACTTTTGAGGTGGACACATCCTAATATGTAAACAGACAACCTCACCCTGCACCCTTTTAATGATACCAGCCGAGGGCCTAATATAAACTTTTTATTTTTTCTCCTACGAGCCAGGTATCTTTTAACCATCACCTACCACCTCACCACTCACAATTTTCTCCTCACACACACACCAACACATAGTTCACTCTCAGTGCTCCTACGTAGTCGTAGCACGCCGCATCCCGTAGAGGGGTGCGAAGACCCCAATGATGAAGCATGACACCAAGGGGCCTGTTGGTGTGTGAGGGGTATTTAAAACAACACTGTGTGCTCCCCACCACTGTAGGGATCACTACCACCACTTGAGTGGATTCTATTTTGTTTATGTAAGAATGAACTTAGACACTGTAGGAGTACAGGGCTCCTGCACCTGTACACTCACCAGTGGTATAGTGTACCCAGCAAGAGGGGTGTCTTACCTAGTCCGTAGGCAGTAGGTTGTAGGCATGGCACAGGTGTGTGTGTGCCATGTCGACTTCACTTTTCTCTTCACAAAAACACGCAGCCTGCAAGGGGAGTGGATGTGTTTTAAGGTACAGGGCCTCTGAGGGTGGCACAATATGTACTGCAGTTTTCAGAAGCCTTTCCTGGTCACTGTGCCCTTGGTACCCATGGTACCTTTCACAAGGGACTCATGGCCAGAAAGGTGCCAACTGGGGTTGCAAAGGTACAGTTTTAGGGAAAGAACATAGGCTCTGGTTAGCAGGAACACAGGGCACACTTGGTCAAAGAGCATCAACATCAGGCAAAAAGTGGGGGGGCAACCATGCAGAAAGTGGCACGTTCCTACAATTGGCAAACAAAGTCACAAATTAAAGACTGCAATATTTTTAACTATTTAGAAGAACTGCAGGAATGCACATCTGACCTTCCATTGAGCAGTAAAAAACAAAAAGTCGCAGTTCTGCAATGTGCCAGGTGTGGATCCACCTAGATATTTCCGCACAGATTCAAGCAAACCTAAAAAAAAAAAATGTAAGCATTTGGTTCAGATAACTATGAAATATTCCGACTGGGTGAAAAAAGGATGACTGCATGTGGCCTCTACTTCAGACAATCTGCATTAATAGAAAGTATTTTTCTTCTTCGATTTCAGACTCTCTTCTGAATCGTATGCTATTTGGAAAGGAGCAGTAAGCAGTAGATTCCATGATAAAGTGAAAAAAAACAAAGAGGGCATTTCACTCCAGATAGATTTTTACGGTGTCCTATCTCATTTAAGAAAAACAACAAGTGGTGTCCCGTAATAGCAGTTCTATAGAATGGTAAAGATATAGATGTTATTGGGGAGCTTTTAATGGAGATAAATGGACCTGTCTGAATATGTTTGTTGTTATAGAACAAGGAGCAAGAGGTAAGAGGTTCCCAGGTTACAAACTTATGTATCAATACTTTAAAATCACCAGACTTCTTTTAGTCAGAGAATATTACCATTTAGTACACAATTCTGGCATGCACTTAGTAAATAAAGTTGTTCTCAAAAAGTTGAAAGTAAGAATCATATACAATTTATTCGTAGTTTTTCATAAAAATATGTTATGACCACAATTCATTTAAAAACATTAAAAAATACATTTGAGTTGCTGCTTAAATCATAGAATACAAAACAATCATTAAAAAAAGGAAGAATCAAACATTGTCGACGCGGCGTTTCGGTTTTTTTCTGATAACAACACCTTCTTCAGGACAGATTCTAGGCTTTAAGAGAACAACATAGTTACTAACCATTCATTATTACAGTGTAAAATATCAGCACATGGATTTTTGAGACAATATAGTACTAGTAATGGGAACTGAACCCAACGTGTTTTTTAATCTGCTTTTAGTACATTTCTCTACCCTGGGATAGTCTATTACCTCTCCCCTTGTCCAAAAGGCCAGATCAGGTATGTTAATAAACAACACCAGTTCTCTTATAGTTATACTCAAATTCAAGGTCCTACGTACCTTAGAACTAAAATAGTTAAGATTTATATTGAGCCCATCAATGGAGTCTTGTTGCCTTAAGGCCCTTGTCACTTATATGGGGCTGTAGGCTCTCGGTGCAGCTGTTAGTGATAATTTCAGCTGTCTGTGGGAATAAAAGGAAAAAAGGACAAACTAATGTAATATCTGATACTTTAAGTTTTTCTACCCTTATCCTTATCTTTACAAAGATATCGTGGTAATTGGTTACCTGTAGCGTTGTTCAATGATGCTTTACACACTGTTCGGGGGAGCCACCGATTATTTAGGTGGGAGTTTGTTTTAAACCATATTTCTGTAATAAGATAATGGTTTTTATTATTATCTATATTTATTGAGACCTATTTTATACAATTTTGATGCTACCCCTGTAGGACTCACCTTTGTTTAAAGTCCACAAATCACTGCAGCCACAGACCTTCTTGTTTTGTCTTGTCGTGGCACATTCAAAAAGTCGGGGATGACCTCATGTCTTAGTGCAGTTTAAGGTACAATCTCTGGAAAAGGGATTTTTATTATATTATCTCCCTGTTTATCAATACATTTGGGATTTATATATATTTATATTCGGTTAGTGTTGTGACACACACGAGTTTTTATTCTTATTAGTATAACGCTCTAATAGCGGTACTGCTGATGCTGTACCAAAAAAGAATGAATATGCTACTCACCAGTATGCATCTGTTCTTGGCATGTAGGGCTGCTAACATTCATATCTATTGCATAGATCGCCGCCTAGTGTTGGGTCCGGATGATTGCACATTGTTGTCCTGGAAGAGTCTTCGAAGTATCACGAGATAGGTGGCTCCTCCCCTGGACTACAGTGCGCATGGGCATCGACTCCATCCCCAGATTGTTTTTAGCCATTGTGGCAAAGATGGAGTGCGATAGCAGAAATGATGTCCATGCTAGTGATGAAATGCAAGAAGTAATCTGCAGCTGCTACAGGGGCCGGGGAGGAGGGTGGGCGATATGAATGTTAGCAGCCCTACATGCCAAGAACAGATGCATACTGGTAAGTAGCATATTCAGTTCGAGGCATGTGGGCTGCTAAATTCATATCTATTGCATAGAATACATAGCAGTCCCCTCAGTAGCGGCGGCCGCCCATGCCAGCTGCAGAAGTCTGAAAATGAGTTTTGAGAACAGCCTGTCCTACAGCTGCCTGCTGTTTGGAGTGCACATCTACACAGTAATGTTTGGTAAATGTATGTGGTGTAGCCCATGTGGCTGCTCTACAAATGTCTTCCAAAGGAATGTTACCTAGGAATGCCATGGAGGACCCCAACTTGCGTGTGGAGTGCGCTTTGGGGGGGACCGTTAAAGTGCGTTTAGCCTTCTGATAACATATCTGAATACATTTAACGATCCACCTGGCTATTCCAGCTTTGGAAATAGGGTTGCCTTTGTGCGGTGCTGAGAAGGCAACGAAAAGTTGCTGTGTCTTTCTAAAGTGTTGTGTTCTGTCAATGTAGTACATTAACGCCCTCTTAACGTCCAGCGTGTGGAGCATTCTTTCCGCTACTGTTTCTGGGTTTGGAAAGAATGCGGGCAGTTCAATCGTCTGATTGACATGAAACTGTGACACCACCTTTGGAAGGAACCTGGGGTTAGTGCGGAGCACTACCCTGTTTGAATGGACTTGAAGAAATGGCTCTTGTATTGTGAGCGCTTGTAGCTCACTAACACGTCTTAGAGACGTGATAGCAATGAGGAAAGCCACTTTCCATGTCAAGAACTGAACCTCACACGAATGTAGAGGCTCAAAAGGTGGGCCCATCAACCTAGTGAGGACCACGTTGAGATTCCATACTGGAGCGGGTGGGGTCCTGGGAGGAATGACCCGCTTCAGCCCTTCTAGAAAAGCTTTAATGGCAGGCACCCTGAAAACAGAGAGATGCTGCCTGTTTTGAAGATAAGCCGCTATGGCGGATAAGTGTATCCTAATGGAAGCGTACGCTAGATTGCATTTGTAAAGATGCAACAAATAGCAGATGATGTTAGGAATGGATGCATCTAGCGGGTTTATGTTATGTGCTGTACAATAAATGACAAACCGCTTCCATTTTGCTGCATAGCTAGCTCTTGTAGTGGGCTTCCGTGCCTCCCTGATGATGTCCATGCATTCTGGAGGCAGGTTAAGGTAGCCAAACTCTAAGACCTCAGGAGCCAGATCGCCAGATTGAGCTGGCGCGGATCTGGATGCTGAATGTCGCCAAGGTTCTGCGTCAAAAGTCTGGGTGTGAGGTGCAGCCTTTGATGCAGTATCACGGAGAGTTCCAGAAACGTGGTGTACCATGGTTGGCGTGCCCACGTTGGAGCAACCAGGATGAGTGTCATCGAGTGTTGCTTTAGCTTTCTTGCTACCAGCGGTATTAGAGGTGCTGGGGGAAAAGCGTACGCAAATCTGCCTGACCAGTTCATCCATATCGCATTGCCCTGCGATTGTGGGTGAGGGAACCTGGCGGCAAAGCTTTGGCATTTTGCGTTTTCCCTTGTGGCAAACAGGTCTATCTCTGGATGACCCCACTGCTGGAAGTACGGGCGGAGTACTGATGGATGTATCTCCCACTCGTGCATTTGATGGCTGTACCTGCTGAGCAGATCCGCGATCTGATTGTCCTTGCCCGGGAGGTGTTCCGCCATGAGGAAAATGTTCCTCTGAATGGCCCACTTCCACATGCTTTGAGCCAGATGAGACAGCTGTGGAGAGTGCGTACCCCCCTGCTTCTGGATATAGTACATGGCAGTCATGTTGTCCGTCCGGATCAACACGACTTTGTTGCACAGATGTACCTTGAAGGACTTGAGTGCCAGGAAGATTGCCATCAGTTCTAGATAGTGGATGTGCATCTTCCTTTGCCGTGTCGTCCATAGTCCCTGCACCGTGTAGTGGAGCACATGAGCTCCCCATCCCTGGAGAGAAGCGTCCGTCGTCATGATGATCTGCGGCACAGGCTCCTGGAACGGTCGGCCCTTGCAAAGATTGTGTGGATTCCACCAATGCAGAGAGCTGTATGCCCGACCGGTCACCAACACTAGGTCTTTCAATTGTCCTTGAGCCTGTGTCCACTGATGCGCCGAGCATTCTTGGAGCGGACGCATATGCAACCATGCGTGCGGGACTATGAAGATGCAGGAGGCCATCATGCCTATCAACTGCATAAACACTCTCGCTGGGAGGGAGTGTTGCGGTCTGAACCTTTGGATGAGCGACTGTATGTTGTCGATCCTCACCTGGTTCGGTTGAGCCGTAGCAGTCAGAGTATTTATTGTCGCGCCCAGATACTGCCGCACATGGGCTGGCTGAAGGTGCGACTTTGGATAGTTCAGTGAGAACCCCAGACTGTGAAGGAGGTGAATTGTGTGGGACATGTCTGCGGCGCACTGCTGTTCCGACTTTGCTTGAACGAGCCAGTCGTCTAGGTAAGGGTAGACATGTATGGTCTGTCTCCTGAGGTGCGCCGCCACGGTCGCCAGACACTTTGTGAACACTCTGGGGGCAGTGGACACTCCGAAGGGTAGGACCTTGAACTGGTAATGCCTGTTCTGTATGGTGAACCTGAGGTATTTCCTGTGGGATGGGTGGAGTGGTATGTGAAAATAAGCATCCTTGAGGTCCAAGGTTGCGAGGAAGTCTCCCTGGTTTAACAATGGAAGAACCTGCTGCAGTGTCAACATGTGGAAGTGTTCTGAAAGAATGTACAGGTTGAGAGGGCGTAGGTCCAGAATGGGTCTGAGTGAACCGTCTTTTTTCGGGATTAAGAAGTAGAGGGAATAAATCCCTGTGCCTTCTTCCACCACCGGCACGAGCTCTATTGCGCCTTTTTGCAGCATCACAAGAACCTCTTGCTGCAATAAGTGCAAGTGCTCTGCTGAAATAGGTCGTTGTCTTGGGGGTATGTTGGGTGGAGTGGACGTCAACTCCAAACAATAACCGAACTGGATAAGTTTCCTTACCCACCTGTCTGTGGTGATGGACGACCAGACTGGCAGGAACTGCTGGAGTCTCCCCCCGACAGGTGTTGGATGGTCGGGGGGCAGTGACAGAGAGTCACTGTTTGTTGGCAGCAGAGGAAGGGGAACTATTGTTGCCTCTGCCTCTGCCCTTGGCGCTGTTGCCTCTGTAACCACCTCTATTCTGTTTTGGGTACGAGGCCTGGGCGCCTCCTCTGCCGAAATGTGACTGCTGTGCCAAGTGTCCTCTGGTAGCACCCCGCGCACTTGAGCGACGAAAAGTGTTTCCTCCGAACTGCTGAGACTGAAGTGCCCCCATGGACTTAGCCGTCTCAGTATCTTTTTTGATCTTCTCGAGGGTGGTGTCAACCTCAGGCCCAAACAGTCTGTCTGGATTGACGGGCTGGTTGAGGATAGTCGTCTGTATTTCTGGCTTGAACCCTGAGATGCGGAGCCATGCCTGACGCCTCAACATAACACTTGTGTTGACTGCTCTCGCCGCTGTATCTGCCACGTCTAGCGCACATTTAATTGCAGCGTTAGAAATGAGCTTGCCCTCTTGTATCAGCAACGCAGCTCCTTCTTTAAACTTGTCTGGAAGGTGTTGTAAGAGCTGCTCTAAGGTGTCATAGTGCGCCCTATCATACCTGGCTAATAGGGCTTGTGTGTTAGATATGCGCCATATGTTGGCTGCCTGCGCAGCCACCCTTTTGCCCCCTGCCTCCAGCACTTTTGACTCTTTGTCCGGGGGAGGAGCTTCACCCGTTGTCTGCGAATTCGCCCTTTTGCGGGCATTTGAGACCACGAAAGAGTCTAGAGGCAACTGGCCTCGGATATAAGTAGGGTCCCCAGGTGCCGGCCTGTACTTTTTTTCAATTCGTGGGTTCACTACCCTCGCTCTGGTGGGTTCCTTGAAAATGTCTGTGGCATGCTTGAGAACCCCCTTAAGCATTGGAAGTGTCTTCACAGTTTTTTCTGATGCAGAGAAAGTATCAAACAAAAAGTCAACTTCCACAGGGTCGGCATGCATCTCCACCTTATGGTTTGTAGCCGCCCGTTCAATTAAAGCATTAAACGCCGCAGAGTCTTCAGTTGGAGAAGTTTTCACCCCATACATCTGTGGGTCACCGACCACCTGTGGGTCCCCCTGATCACCAGAGTGTACCCATGAGTCCTGCTGCTCATCAGGGTCATTATTGTCTGGGAAGTTATACCCCTCATCTTGTTCATCCTCATCTCCATTTGAGCAAGTGGGTGAAGGGGTAGGACTCCGCCTAGGCCGTTGTGGAACGGGTTCAACAAGTTCTGGCGTGTCTGGTGCAGGCTTTTTCTTCTTTAGAGGTATTACATAGGATTCCACAGGCTGGGATGTAATTTTCCTCTTGTAGAGCGTTAATCTACCCGTGTCGGCGTCGATAAAATGCTCCTCTTGGTCGTCAGATAAAGGTGGTCAACCAAAGCCTCCACTCAGCTGAGTATGCCTCAATGGCTCCGAGTCCTTGGGCACCGTACGAGGTGCAAAAGCCTTCGGCGCCACCTTCGGAGGTAGAGTATAGAGGATCGGCATGGAAGTCTTCTGCAGTGGAACACTTGTCCTCGGTACCGAAGGTGTTTTCGGCTCCGACGCCTTGTCTCTCAACCGTTTCAGGGAGTCCGAGACTTGCTTCGTAAAAGAAGCGGACGGCTTTGTCGATCCGACCGACGACCTCTGTCCACCCGCAGGGGAAGATCCGAGCGTCGACGATTTTTCCTTGGGTGGCGGAGGCACCTTCGACAGCTGCGCTCTGCTTCACCGTCCCGGCCTTAGTCGACGACGTCGCAGACTTTGGAGCAGCAGATTTATCTGTCTGCGTCGGGGCTCCAGACTTCGGCTCAGTGGCCCTTGCTGACTTCGCTTCGACTGTCCGTTTGCCTGTCGGTGCGGCAGTCTTGGTTGAAGGTGTCTCGACAGTCTTCTTCGACTACGACTCGACCACCTTACTCGACACTGGCTCGACGACCTTCTTCGAGCCGGTTTCCTTGGCCCCTTTCGGCACCTTAGCCTGTTCGACAGCCTTCTGCGGCTTCGAGGGCTCCGAAGACGACGGTTTTGATGTAGTCCCAGACGTCTTCGGTGTCGATGGTTTGTCGGCCATCTTTGTGTTTTTCGATTAAGATGGTTTCGGTTTCGATTTGTGTAATGGAGGCTCCGCTGGCATGTCTGTAGCCGGGCCAGGAGGCGGGGCCGAGGACTGAGGAGTAGGGTCGTGGGTAAGGCCGTGTGGCGATCCCGTGACCTGAGCCTTAGTAAACGTACGCACGGGGCATAGCTCTTCCTCCGAGCTATCTTCCGCGGCCCCATAAACTTCCTCGTCGTCCCCTACCTCCTCGACATGTTCGTCTAGGTCCAGGTCCTCAACGGGTTCTTCGTAGTCGGCCTCGACCTCCGCCGATGTAGGTGAGATCTGCAGTTGAAGCTCCTGCTCGTCTGCTTCGGGGTCGCCAAAGATGTCCGCCGGCGCCGGTGCCGATCGCTGGGCCTCGAGGCGCGCCACGCGCCTAATCTTGAGCGTCTTCTTCGACCTGAATCTCGAACAGGCCATACAGTTGGCCTCGTTGTGGTCCGGCGACAGGCACTTGTTGCATACAGGATGCACGTCGATGTGTGGGTACTTCGAACCGCACACGGGGCAGTACTTGAACGGGCTCCGTTCCATCGTAGCGTCGTCAGGGTCTTGCTGCGTCGACAGGGCCTCGATGACCGAAGAGTCACCCGACTCCACAGTTATCCGACTCGAAGAGTAGGAGGACACACGAGTCCGAACGCTAACAATACCGACGAAGTAAAGAAAGCCTTGTGGCCTTCAAAAGTTGTTTTATCGATTCCGAACAGGAGACGTCGAAATCACATCCGAACCCAATGGCGGAAAAAAACTATCTGGGGATGGAGTCGATGCCCATGCGCACTGTAGTCCAGGGGAGGAGCCACCTATCTCGTGATACTTCGAAGACTCTTCCAGGACAACAATGTGCAATCATCTGGACCCAACACTAGGCAGCGATCTATGCAATAGATATGAATTTAGCAGCCCACATGCCTCGAACTTATATAGCACCATTATCGGAATGTCTCACCCGGTACTCAAGGTTTACTAAGGCTTAATACGGCCGTTTTGTTAAGCGTCTCGAGGGGGTTAAGAATTCATTCCTTAACTTATTACGTATTCTCTGTAATGTTATGATAACCCTCGAGTGATACACTATCCTACATGGCCTAAAGGGGCTAGTGCTCGCTAAGTTTCACTCACCAGCACAGGTTTAGTCGGCCTCCCTGCTTCCTTCCCAAACAGCGTCGCCAGGTTCGTCTTCGTGTAATCAATTGAAGCGAATGGCATAGTTGCTGTTTGTGCGTCTTTTATAATAGCAACGTCCTGATTGGACAACCATTAAGACACCTCTATTGGTCCCTTTTTAACCAATCGTAAACATGTGGCCATAGAAACGGAACGCATTTTTTATGCCGCATTAAGCCTCCCGCCTATTTTTTGATTGGCTGGAAGTTAGCCTATCGTGGCTCTGTTGTCATGGTGACACTAACGCTATTGTGTTCGCTCATCGATGTACACACTATTCGTTCGTTCTATCGATAATATTGTTTTTTAGAGCTATTGTGCTGTATATGGCATATTATTTTGGTCTTCACTTGATTCTGGAGATGGTATTATGAGAACGTGCTAAAAAAGTCCGTCATTTGCTCATTTTATTATTTTATTGTTTTGTTTATTTGCTATTAGTCTAAGACGGCCTGTGATCGGCTAATTATCCCTCAACCATCACTACGTTTACAAGTAGTTTTAGCAATGGTAATTCTGTTGTAATATTCACTGCAACGCCAATTAGATTACCCGTAACGGAATCTTTTATATATAATTCTTTATCTTATCATTAAAGCAGTTATTTGATTCAACTGAGATGTTATGTTTATACTAGTGTTTAGACGGATATGCTGGTCGCGTTTTAGGCGTGTAGCGCAGTCCGTCATCTGCTCGTTTTTGTAAAGATATTTCTTTGTTAACTATAAATGTAGAACATTCTGTGAGTGGCTGCATGTCCAACAGATATCGTTGCGTTTCCCAAACGTCACTGAGTACTTTCAAATAATAGGCCAGACATGTGTTGTGATACATGGCTGAAGATAAGAGTTAATACCTTTCTTAAAAATGAATACCTGTCCATAGGATAAGGATATTATCATGCTCATGGTACTATCCCTACTGTTCAGACCACATCTTACGCTATTAAGACGGGACTTATAGAACTGTTCCTGTTTTTTCCTTTTAGTGTTCAAGTTACCATCACGTCCATTAAGTACTACAGTTTCCAGTCCACACCATTTAAAATCCTCGATGGTATGGCCTGCTTGCTGCCAATGCTCAGTGAGTGGAGCATTCTTTCTGTTGTTTCTAATTGCAGATCTGTGCTCATTAATGCGAACTCGAACTTTTGATGTTTCCCCTATGTAGTAATAGTCACAAGGGCATTGGATCAAATATATCACATTTTTTGAACGGAAGTTTATAAAACGTTTGATATGTACAATAGTCTTACCCTTTGTGATTTTGTTGCCCTTCAGTATGCTGTTACAATTTGCACATCCCGAGCAAGGAAAGGTGCCCGTGGGTAAAGGTGCATTATCTATACAAGGTTGTTTAGTGCTGCTTATGTCTTTGTAGGTGTGGACTAAACTATTTCCAATGGTTCTGTTTCTCCTATAGGAGAACATTGGTTTAGGTAATTTTTCTTGTTTTTTATTGGTCACCAGATGCCAGTTCCTGTTTATAATATTTTTAATTTTGTTGCTAACTTGATTAAAATTAGTCACAAAAATTATAGGTTGGGCTTCATTAGTAGATGCTATAAGAACATTATACTAATAAGAATAAAAACTTTTGTGTGTCACAGCACTAACAGAATATAAATATATATAAATCCCAAATGTATTGATAAACAGGGAGATAATATAATAAAAATCCCTTTTTCAGAGATTGTACCTTAAACTGCACTAAGACGTGAGGTCATCCCCGACTTTTTGAATGTGCCACGACAAGACAAAACAAGAAGGTATGTGGCTGCAGTGATTCGTGGACTTTAAACAAAGGTGAGTCCTACAGGGGTAGCATCAAAATTGTATAAAATAGGTCTCATTAAATATAGATAATAATAAAAACCATTATCCTATTACAGAAATATGGTTTAAAACAAACTCCCACCTAAATAATCGGTGGCTCCCCAGAACAGTGTGTAAAGCATCATTGAACAACGCTACAGGTAACCAATTACCACGATATCTTTGTAAAGATAAGGATAAGGGTAGAAAAACTTAAAGTATCAGATATTACATTAGTTTGTCCTTTTTTCCTTTTATTCCCACAGACAGCTGAAATGATCACTAACAGCTGCACCGAGAGCCTACAGCCCCATATAAGTGACAAGGGCCTTAAGGCAACAAGACTCCATTGATGGGCTCAATATAAATCTTAACTATTTTAGTTCTAAGGTACGTAGGACCTTGAATTTGAGTATAACTATAAGAGAACTGGTGTTGTTTATTAACATACCTGATCTGGCCTTTTGGACAAGGGGAGAGGTAATAGACTATCCCAGGGTAGAGAAATGTACTAAAAGCAGATTAAAAAACACGTTGGGTTCAGTTCCCATTACTAGTACTATATTGTCTCAAAAATTCATGTGCTGATATTTTACACTGTAATAATGAATGGTTAGTAACTATGTTGTTCTCTTAAAGCCTAGAATCTGTCCTGAAGAAGGTGTTATCAGAAAAAAACCGAAACGCCGCGTCGACAATGTTTGATTCTTCCTTTTTTTAATGATTATGTTTTATATTCTATGATTTAAGCAGCAACTCAAATGTATTTTTTAATGTTTTTAAATGAATTGTGGTCATAACATGTTTTCATGAAAAACTACGAAAAAATTGTTTATGATTCTTAATTTCAACTTTTTGAGAACAACTTTATTTACTAAGTGCATGCGAGAATTGTGTACTAAATGGTAATATTCTCTGACTAAAAGAAATCTGGTGATTTTAAAGTATTGATACATTACGTTTGTAACCTGAGAACCTCTTACTCCTTGTTCTATAACAACAAACATATTCAGACAGGTCCATTTATCTCCATTAAAAGCTCCCCAAGAACATCTATATCTTTACCATTCTTTAGAACTGCTATTACGGGACACCACTTGTTGTTTTTCTTCTCTTCCCCCTGGTCCCAGACACACCATATAGGGGGCCTCCTAATTTTTCTTGCTATCTCATTTAAGTCCAACATTGGGTTAGAATTCGGATATTAATATAAGAAAAACATTTTCCTTTATCTCGATGTGTAGGAAACTGGATTTTTGTTGCCATGTCCCCTAACACCACAGACAGGTGGGTGAGACAAATTATCCAATCTGGTTATTGCCTGGAGCTCACTGCCACTCCCCCGAATATACCACCTAAACTGCGTCCAATGTCAACAGAACATTTAACGCTTCTAAAACAAGAGGTGCTTTCCCTACTGCACAAACATGCAATAGAGCCAGTTCCCCTTCAGCATCAAAACACAGTAGTTTACTCCCTGTACTTTGATTCCAAAAAAGGATGGAACCCCGAGGCCCATCTTAGACATCACACCACTAAACCTATACATATAATCAGACCATTTCCACATGGTCTCTCTTCAACAAATCCTTCCCCAACTCAAACAAGGCCACTTCCTTGCCACTTTAGATCTCAAGGATGCCTACTTACACATTCCCATTCACCCTGCTCACAGGAAATATCTGTGGCAGCACTATCAATGCAAAGTTCTCCCATTCGGAGTTACCACAGCACTCAGAGTATTCACAAAATGTCTAGCAGTAGTAGCAGCCCATTTAAGAAGACAACACATTCATGTCTTCCCATACTTAGATGACTGGCTCATAAAAGCCAAGTCACACACTCTGTGTGTACGCCATACACACACCACAATCCAACTACTGCACGACTTAGGGTTTATAATAAATTACCCCGAGTCTCACCTCCAGCCATCCCAGAACCAACAATATTAAGGCACCACAAAAGACACCTCAAAAGGCCTTGCATATCCCAATCCAGCCAGGATAGCAAGCATGCAAGCCCTTTAACAAAGTTCATACAGCAACACTCGCTACCAGCTCGAGTGTTCATGCAACTCATAGGGATGATGGCCTCTTGCATATTCATAGTACTTCACACAAGACTCCAAATGCGCCCTTTACAGAAGAGGCTACAGGGGCAATAACAGCAAAGGCAGGGGTAAAACTACCAGTACTCATGCCGCCACCTCAAAACAATGACGTCCCGTCGCTCCCCCGGACCATTCTACTCCAGTCAGGGGACGATTCTATGGGGTCTGTATGTAAGCATATCCCGTGATATTGTGCAGCCCTGTGTACAAGTTGATTGAAACCTATAGTATACTCTGGAGAGGATGGTCTAGATGGATAGACATCCTCCTGTGGTACATCAGGAAGTCTGGTGTGCCGTACTTTTACCATGGATCATTTGGGATCTAAGGAATAGGCTCTTCTAGAAGTTTATTATGTCCTTCATTATTTCATCGTCACCAGTGGTATCATCAGTATCTAGAGGTGGCGGAGATTGTATTGGTCTTGGAGATGGAACATGAGAAATGTGTTGTGGAGAAGGTGGAAGAGAGATATTTAAAAGGAGAGGTGGCAATGTTTCTTTTCTTTGAAGAAAGTGGAGATGGTATTGGTTTGCCCATTTTTCTTTTATTGCAAGGACTAAAACTAAGATGATCTGTTTGCGGGTCTATTTCCAGAGTTTTTTTGTGTAGGATCAGGTGCAAAAAGTTGTGGTGTTTCAGTGCCAATTTTTTCGGTTCTGGATGCTTCTGTGGCACACACTTAGGAGTAGTTTTATGCTCCTTGTTTTGGCCTGAGCAGTTTTTGTGGGTTCCGAAGGTTTGGTTGAAGTCTTTGGAACCGGTTGCATGGATGGCTCCAATGATTTTTTCGGATCGGAGGTGCTCAGTGTTTTTGGAACCGGTTGTTTTTTCGGTTCCGATGTGTATTTCGGAACCGATGGTTTCTTTGGCTGAGAGGATTTTTTCGGCTCAGAAGTGTGATTGTCATTTGGTTTCGGTGCTGAATGCGCCGGTGCGGAACAAGGCTTTTGCGCGGAGGAAGACAATGGTTTGTCTTTCGGTGTCTGTTTCGGTTTTTCTGTGGTCGGTGCCGATGATGGAGTTTTGGCACCGACGGAAGCCGACGCAGTCCCGAGTGGCCTGAAGGCTTACTTGTGGACTTCTTTGGCGGGGCGTGTGAAGAGTTATCATGGTGTGCACCTGGGCCCGAAGGTGAAGGTGTTACCAAAGCCTTTGGATGTGTAGGTTGGGTGGGAGGGGGGGGGTATTAGTCGACGTCAGTACTTCGGACCCATTGCCCCGGGGTGATTTCTTCGATGTCGGAGTTCTCTGCGTCAGAGCCACTGAAGGTGCCTTCTTCCATCTGCTCATGTGCCTTCTTGGAAGATGTTGTCCAGTATTGATGTGGACGATCGAGCCATACTTCTTCGCGCTCAACGGTCTCTGATGGTCTTCTTGGAGCGGAAAGAGGCACAAGTCGGACAGTCTTTGGCCTCGTGTTCAGGTGAAAGGCAGAGGTTGCACACCTCATGCAGGTCAGCATATGGAAACTTGGCTCCACATTGAGACATTTTTTGAAGGGTGTCCTTTCCATGAGCCACGAAGGCCTGATAGCGCAGCTAGGCCCGAAGGTCTGCTTCGACGACTGGAACCGAAGTGGAAGTTAGTGGAGATGCACGTCGAAAGGGAAACAAGGTCGAGACGATACCGAAGAATTGGATAAGTATTGCAAGTCAAAAGTTAACTCGGTAACGATACCGAACTGGAACGCGTGGAACATATCCGAGCCCGATGGCGGAAAAAAACAATCTGAAGATGCGCACTAGTGTCTAAAGGAGGAGGCACCTATCTTGTGACTTCCAAAGACTTTTCCAAGGCAATAATAAACTACATACATCCGGGCCCAACACCAGATGGCGATCTATGCATAGTGTGTGATCTGCAGCTCATCTGCCTCGAACAGCCATTACCTTGAACTATCAAAAACTAGTGAACAATATGCCTGACCCCCTCTTGCAACACCGTATGAATTGGGAGAACGATATTGTGGATATAGAGGAGAAGACCGCAGGAGGCCCTGGCTTCCCCAAAAGAGGTAGCAATCTATTCAAGGCTAAGGCTCATACAACTTAAAATACTACAAAGAACATATCTCTCAGTCCCTGCTCTGGACAAAATGGGATACAGGGAAGATTCTGCGTGTAGGAGGCAGTGTAATCCACATACTCTGGAATTGTATATACATTAAAAGATACTGGGCAGGGGTGCTCCGCTGCATGGAAGTACTTGGAACAGAGATGGTACCAGAGATCAAAAGCTGCCTCCTAAACATCCGACAGCCTACAGACCAAAGTAGTAAAGATAAAATCTGGGTGACGCTGGGAATAGTAGTCGTCAAGCGAAACATAGCAAAAGCATGGGGAGCAAAAGAGGCACCAACAGTAAATGCCTGGATGACGGATATGTGCTGGTGCATGATAAGAGAATAGACAGTGTACGTATCTCGGGGCTTCTCCAAGAAATGGGCACAAGTATGGAACAAGTGGAACTTATACAGAGGGAACATTTGTACACCCCCCTCGCTCCAGGGCCTCCCCCCCCTTGGGTAGTGAGTAGCAGGATAGGTAGGCGACACAAATAAGTGAAGCTTGACACTATGTGATGAAGTAATGTTCACTGAATATGTGTCAACCTCTGTATGCATCTAAATGAATAATGACTGTACTATAATACACTTTGTCACCAATAAAAAGAATTATAAAAAAAAAACCTCTAAAAGACCACTACTGTGATCCTGATCTAATAGGGGAATTATATATACTTAAGTAGAAGTCTACACGAGGGATGGCAATTAATTTAATTTTAAGTCTTCATAAAAACATCTGTCTTCAGCCATCTGATCTACTTCCTGCATAAGTATTTGTGGTCCTAGTTAGATGTCATAAGGTCTAGAATTAGCGAGGATTGCAAAGCATGATCACTGCAGCATCCTGATATTTCAAACTGGGTTTTATCCTAACTGGCCTTTATAAACATGAATACATAATCCCCGCTAGGTTACTAGTGAATAGACTTTATGTTTTGATGGCGGAAATGTGCTGGTATGATTCTTTTTTTTTTTTTAAACATTTTTATTTGCATTTTATCATAACCTAACAGTACAATCATGTAATCAGCAGCACGCATCTCCATTTCCTCCACCCACCACCCTCCCCACAGTACCTTCGTTAAAAATTTCATTCCGATCCTGCCCAATGTCCAAAGTGCCGTATTGCGGTTGTTTATAAGTTTGGGACACGAGTCCCCGGGGCGTATTCATACAGTTGTTTAATTGGCTTCTTTTCAAGTGCCCCTCATAGCCCCCCATCCAAACCATGATAGTGTCTCCATTTCCCCCAGACCTTGCGAAACTTCCTCAGGCATCCCCTTGCTTTGTAAGTGACCCTCTCAGCAGCCATATATAGATCTAGACCTTTCCTCCATTCATCCAGCCTTGGCGGTTGTGATGCCCCCCAATACTTGGCTATGTCTCTTTTGGCCACCACCAGCGCCAATATCAGAAAGGTCAGTAAGGGGCGCGTTAGGTCCACATCATTGGTCATACCCAGGAGGGCCAACCTAGGCTCCGGTTGGAGGTGGATCTCCAGCACTTCACTCAACTCCTCAAAGACTTTGCCCCAGTAATCCTGTATCTTGGCGTATGACCATACAGTGTGGTAGCATTTCCCCTCCATGTCTCTGCATCTAAGGCACGTCGTGTTCTCCGTCCTACCCATTTTATAGAGCCGTACCCCGTCATAGTAGGTTCTGTGGAGCACATTAAACTGGATGAGGCGCAGTCGATGTGCTGGTATGATTAGATTGGTGGCAGGATGCATATATACATCTTAAACACAAAACATGTATTTGTTATACGCTATTAACATTTACAAAAGTGCATTCATTGAACGGTCAATTAGTTCTAATTTATTTTGTAAAATAAAAGTGCTTTCTTAGAGACAGCATTACACAACCACCCTCCAAGGACTGTAGCAGGAGCAAGCACTAACCCTTTATCACATAAAGGCACGTTGGCATTCAGTCTGTTCTCATTGCTGTCTCTGGAGTGGTTTACTCGATTCGACATGGAAAGGCTTGCTCTGCTCGGCGACTGGTCGTACACAAAGTTTCGACAGGATGCCAGCTTGGACTCCAGTGCCTAAAAAGCAATAGTTTCAGTGAATAAAGCAAATCTATTTCAAACAGACACTGCAGGGATACACGTAGGCAGAGAACTGTTAGCAAAAGTAGGACAATCCTTTTACTAGCTTGCTCTATGGTAGCGCGGTCTACTTACCATAGTAAGGAGTCAAAGGAATGTTGGAAAATGTGGCATGGATCAAGGCGATGCACCAACACTGGTGATCCCACAAGAAACAAAACTGAGAGTAACTCAGAAGGCTAAGAATGAGCAGGTGTTTATCTGTAGCCCTTGTTTTTGGAAAGTGCGGGTCTAAGAAATAAATCAGCAGGTAAAGGGTGTGGGAGAGAAGGAGCATCATATCCTTCCTTGTAGGAAGGCCTACAAGGAGCTCGAAGGAGGGTGAGAGACTAAAAGCTAGAGTGAAAGACAGAAAGCAAGAGGCCGAGAAAGTGTATATTTCCTGTGTCCCTCAGAATTTCCTTCAAATGGCCTTTGTCACAAGTCCATAGTTTCTATCCACATGTTTTCTTTCTGACCAGGCATTTACCTGGATGCAATCTAAATTCTGTAGTTCTAGTTTGACTGTACTACTTTATGCATTACACTGTGGTTGTGTTGTCAGAAATCCCAGTACCGCCATTCTCTGATTCACTAGAAGGCAAGACCAAGTGTTAAACTTACATTTGGCTCAATATAGAAGTGTCTTTCTTCTTGCGTGCAGTGCTTCCCAATTGGTTTGTGCTCACCACTAACAGTGTTGGGTGGGGCTCACAGTCAATCCTGCTGACCGGTTGAGCAATTTGAAACATCTGTCCAAAAGCGAGTCTGCCTTTTGCAATACAAATTCTATTCACTTCAGGTCCAGGAGATTTTCTCCTACTGTTAGAAAGTCCATACATATTCCCCAAAAACGGTTTACTGTTTTTATGTTTGTAATGACAATCCCAGATTGGGGATGGGGGCTTTCTTCTACTAGGTGGTAATCAATCTGTTTGAGCAGTTGGCAAAGCAGCCAGTATAGACATTTATTCCTTTAACATGTACACTTCTGCCAGTGTCAAGAACTGTGTCAGAAAGAGGGCTGAAGAGTAAACTATGAAAATGATGGGATTTGACCCCCAGAAGAAATGTAAGGTACTTGTACTTTTTGAGAAAGGCTATGGGAGTGAGAAAAGACCAGATTTAGTGAACAAGAGAATTTCTTTCCAGCAAGAACACATCATTTGCACAGAGACGATCTTAACATTTTCAAGTGATCTAAAATCATATCAAACACAAGGAGATGATGGACGGAATGCTGAAACCTTTGACATTCACCGCCAGTCACAGATCTGGGTTAAATCCATCATCATTCTTTAGCTCACTTTGCCACCCCAGTTCAGACCGAGCCATATGCAAATCAGACTTGAACCTGTGCCTCATGGGAACAGTCCAGACAGAACTGCCAAGCCAGGTCTTCAATGGACCAGAAATAGGCATCCTGGGACCAGTTTCGGCGTAACACCCCTCATCAGCCAGGCTACCTTGAATCCAATGGAAAAGTGAGCAAGGGACCCACATCTGGGCATACCCTGCCAACTTAGGGTTAACAAATCAAACACAAGACCTTGCTTGGCAGTTCTGGCTGGAAGATATCCACAAGTTTGAACAAAGTCCCTATATTGTCATCAAATAAAAATTGTTGTTGACTGGTACATGCTCAACAATTTGGTAAATACATATCATTTAGGAACACGCTCCATCTCCCAATCACAATTCAGCAAGCGCCTTTCAATAGATAATCAGATAATGCATGCTGGGAGTTAAATGAAATGGTAAAACTGTAGGTAGTGTGTATACTACATTCAAAAAGGAAAATATGCTGTGGCTGTAAAAGGCTGATGTATTTAAGGGCATGCTCTTTTATCCCATTTCAGTTCTTAACAGAAAGATTCTACAGCCTTTCATTAAGAAGCAAGATGATGACATCAAGACTGTTGAAGAATTTAGGGTTCTTTGTGTCCTCAATATCAGGGTGAGGTTAAAAAAATGTGTCATGCAAACTCACCTCCAGAGTACGGCTGGGTAAATATATTTCTTTGCCCTTCCCAGTAGAGAGAGGTACTAGACAGGGGTGCCCCCTCTCCCCCCTCGTATTCGCCATGACCATGGAGCCTCTAGCGATTTGTTTACAGCTGGAGGGGGACACGTGGGGCATCTCAATTGCAGAACAACCCATATAGCATCAATGTATGCAGACCACCGGTTGCTTTACGTGAGGGACATAGAATCCGATCTCACCCCATAGGAAACATCCTCTCAGACTTTGCCGCTGCAACACGGCTCCAAGTCAATTGGGCGAAGTCTGTTGTATACCCTTTAAATCCTAGCCTTCCCCCACGAGAGATAAGATTTGGAACCTCTCGTATAACATGGAGCGCTGGCACCCCGCGGTACCTTGGTATCAGACTTTATCACTCCTCGGCTGACCTCTTTGAGGATAACCACTGTTGTGCCTTGATAGAAACTAGGACACTGGTACATTCCTGGAAGGCTCTACCCCTGGTGTCCATAGGTAGAATTGCCTTAGCCAAGATGATCCTAGTACCACAATTTCTTTATTATTTCACCAACACTCCTGTTGTTTCCCCCCTCTCCCTCACCCCCCCCCCCGCTCCTTCTTTCGCGAGCTGGCTGGACGCTCTACTGAGCTCCCTTATATGGGGGGACAAGTGCCGCAGAGTTGCACTCTTAAAAACTGCAGCTCCCGTTAGATCGAGGGGGATTGGGAGCACCCTCCTTTGAGGCCTTCTTTTAGGCAGCGCAAGTGCAGTGGATATCTAGATGGACGGCGGGACGCCACCTTGCTGAGACTACTACAGAGGAGGGCCCCATGTCGATACAGGCCGTCTGTCGCCTACTACTCTGGGCACACAGCCCAGGGCGGCGCACTCGATCCAGGTGAAAGTGGCACGAGAATGCATGTTGCGAATACACCCCATTTCTGGTGAGGTCCCATTGTATACTCCTTTGTACTCAATAGCCTGCCTACCCAAAAAGGAAGAGTTTTACACTGCTTGCACAATGCAAACCTGGGCGGATCAGAACATTCTGGAAGTTGGATCCCTGTTTGAAGACTGACAACTGCTGTTGTTCGAGCATCTCTCGGACGAGACGGGCCACCCCCCAGGGCAATTTCTATTACATAGGCAACTAATACTTAGCAGTCGCCACATATGGGATCTTGCCGAAGGGAAACCAACAACATACCCAGTCCTAAAGGCAATTCTCCACATGGGGATACATCTGCACTTAATCACGTGGCTTTATAAAGCAGTCAGCGACCTCACTGCCACAACATTAGCCCCGCTGCGATCGAAATGGGAATAAGCAATAGGTCACCCATTTCACGATAAGGAGTGGGAATGGGCCTTGTAATATCCGAAGAAGGTATCCAGAAATGCTTGTTTCAAAAACATACAATTTTCCATATTACACCGTGCCTACCTTTCTCCAGCAAGGCTCCAGCGTTTTTACCCAGACAAGCAATTGGTGTGCCCGAGGTGCCCATGCATAGACAGACATTCATTAACATGTTCTGGTTGTGCCCCACACTGCTGCCCTACTGGAGGGATATACACGAGATACTACAGAAAATAACAGGACTCGCAGGTATCAGCACGTGGGAGGCCAGTAGGTGGGACTCTTCCATAGACACAAAACCCTCACGTCCAAACACGCTTTACCTCCCTAGCTCTTCTGTTAGCAAAAAGGGAGATTGTGATGCACTAGAGAGCCCAAATGGACCCCCTTAGCAGCCTGGGAGGGAGCAATCAAGAAGTGGGGCTTGCCGGAGGATGACACAATCAGGAGGGAGGAGGTGCCGTGGGTACGGAAAAGACATCTCCATGGAGTGGGCCATGCTACTGCACCAGTTTTACCAACACGAGGCTAGCACTCCAGTATCTCTCCTGAATACGCCTGAAGGTACACACCATGCCGCAGTCGACAGCGACTCCCAATCGCGCCAAGAGCTCTAATTGGGCAATATCTCCTTGAAGAGGAACACTAAAGTAGTGCATTAGCTGAACGGCATCCCCAATGACTAGCATACTTTTTGTGAAGCTCCTGACCCCCCCTATGCTCATGAAAACACCTAGCAAAGTATATATCTTAATCCATAAAGAATAAAGCAAGCAATCTAGGTCACCTAACCGAATTCCCCAAGTTCTAAATCCTAGTTAGGCACAAACGTCAACAAGTTCTTCCTTTTCAGCAAGCCGGCTTCACATCCCATTGACGCACCAATCTGTTAAGCAAATACTCAAGTTTACGAAGACATCCTGCAATCTCACAAACCTATATGGTTCAACTGTATTCTCCTGTCCTTTTAACTTGAAATCTCAAGGTTCCCGCTTGAACCAGCAAATTGTAATCTGTGATTGTAAAGACTTGAGTAAGCACTTTCACTGCATGTCTGCTCATATACGAAATAATAAAATGCCAATAAAAATGTTTTTTTTTAAAAAAAAGAAATAAAATGAGTCATGCAGAATTGGTAATGTGCCAACACAAAAATGGATGCCGCCTGACTTTTACTTTTCGGGTAGTGCTCTTTTTTGTCAATTCAAAACAAGCTTTATTCAATTTAAAAATGTAAATCATAAAAGCACATTATATCATTAAGAACAGATAAGCATAATATAATATTACAAAAATATTATGAATACCATACATTAAAAAGCCATGTTCCTATGCCACATTGTTTTCCTGTATCTAATCACACAATTCAAGTACCCAGCTAAAGGGCTGGTAAGCAATTCATACTGTAAAAGTTGTAACGTTAAAAATGCTGGCCGGTATTGCCTCAAGCCTAATGCCTTTAGAATGGGTACAATTCATCTTTTTCTTGGGACAGTGTAGAATTTACAAAATAAAAGAATGTGAATTGTAGATTGTAAGGGCATTTGATCACATGGGCATAGGCCCAGAATTCTAGACCAGTCATTCATGACTGGAAATCTTTTTAGTATGTGAAAGTTCCCCAGACGAAAACAGGTCAACAACATCCTATCATAACCCCCGGTTACATTTTCAAGATGTCTGAATACCGTGACACAGGGATGTGGAATTCCTATAGCCCGACTCCCAGGACATATTGTTTGGGGTCAAGGGCAACACGTTTTAATGTGCATTTTGTCCTTGGGACAAGCATGCCCAACCCCCTGCAGCATTAACCCTTTGGCTGCCAGTTTGCAGTACCACATTAAGGATCAGGGAAGGGCACTGCCTGCAGTTAAGTTAATATTTGTGTGCATATGTTAATGCTGTTCAAACTTGTATTCATGGTTCAATAATTGAGAGCCTTTATTATTAGGCTGAGTGCTCTCAGTAAATGTAAGTTCTGACAGCACTACTGACAGTGGTTCCAGTATAAAAATGTGGACACGTGGTTTCAAAGTTTAGCAATATGAGGTTATGCATAATGCTCCCAGAAGCTCTCTGATTAGATGCAAATATTTGCAGAAGCTTGAAAGCAAGATTAATGATTCTTTGCTTTCACTATAAAATGTTCCTAAAAAATGAAAGTAGAAAAACATTTCTTTTGCTAAACTACTGTAAAGTTTCAGGTACCTTTTTCTTTGCAGCATCATTTAGTAAAATTTGTTGATGCCTGCTATTATATATTAGAAAATAAGTGTAACCAGTTTCAATACGATATTGGGAAACATAAAAATTAACAATCATTGGCGAAGCCAGTAGGTCTGAAATGGTGGTCAGCTTTTTAGTTTTGGCAATGCGTGACTTGTTTTGGCATGGTTTTTGTAAAACCTTATTGATGTGAGAGCTGCCAGATCCTCCTCATTATAACAAACATTGGCAAAAGCAAAAATTGTTTTTGGTCTCAAAAAAGCACACACTGCCACATTAGTTACGGACACTGAACAAAACCACTTTGTGTGCCGATATGCTCCTTGTGAAAGAGCAGAATGCTGTCACTCACCCTGAAGCCAGCCGATAGATACACAGAGAGAATTTTAATAAACACAAAAGGTCATGATTAACGCCTGACCAAATTAGGGGGCAAATTATTAAAGGAAGTCTCAAAATTGCACCCTTGGTATATGTCCTTGCATTAAGGGCAGCTGTATGGCTTTCGTGTAATTAACAAGAATTTACAGCAGTAGGGTAAGAAATAGTACTCCTAGAAAGTATTTGTGAACTAAATTTTAGCATGAGCAAATATGCATGTGTAGATTTGCTCCTGCGAAAACCTTAGTGTTTGCAAGTTTATTTTCCCTCCAACCACTTTATTCCCAACTCTGGAAGAAGGTTTACGTCTGCCATTGTCAGGAGTAAATTTCCAACATTTCTCAGCACAGTATTGGAAAAGATTAGAGAAGAGTTTTTGAAAACCCTTAAACCATGCAAAAGAGTAGTTTGCATAGATTCAAAAGGAAATTCCAACCCTGGAACTATTGTTTAGCACTACCTTCAGTCCCAGTTTGTAGATCTGCGGAAACGTAGCAACATAAAGGGATTGCTAGTATTCAAACACTACTATGGTATGAGCCCTGGCATAATCAGAGAGGCTATATAAGAGCTCATATATAATGAGATTGCTGCCATAATTTGTCGCCGCACAACATGGCACCAAAGGAACAAGTGGATTTTGTTACAGGACAAGTAGATTTATGAAGCAACCTGCCCCATGGACAAGTAGATATTTTAATAAATTCCACATCCCTGGTGACATATTAATAACATCTGATTTTTCTTGACCGTGGGCATTAAAATTTCATTTGAGAATCCGATTGTCTCCAAGTGCATTAGACAGTCAGTTTTCAAGGTTTTTCTTGGAATTGTAACGAGAGAAGCCTTGAAAGATGTAATGTTTGACCCTAATGTTGGTAACCACGAGCACTTTAAATGTGACCCTCAGTCTTTCTGCGCCCAGATTGTTCAAGTCCAGCAGCAGCCTCACCTGCAAAAGACATTTTACCCTTCTAACTGCCTTACAAAAATGTGGTGTATTGATAATCATCGTGCATTGATTATTCATGCTTTGTTTGAGGTTTTGTTTTCTCTTAAAAAACGAAATTAAAATATATAAAAATAAAAAAGGATGCCCAAATAAAAACATTTGTTAATAAACTCAACCTTGTTATCATTGATAAACCGTCCAGCCATTTTGCACTATTTGTTCTGCATTTCATAATGAACGTTTTTGAAGTGTTTACTTGCACGCCCAGATTGTGCATAAAAGTAGAAAAATTGGACACTATTCTTTATACCAGAGTTGAGTATGTGACATTAAAACAGCATCATCTGCATACTGTAAGGCTGGAATTGGAAGCTTATCAATGTATGGCAAATCCTGACACTGGCTAGCTAAAACTTGACCAAGGCCGTTAATATACAAAGTAAAAAGGAAGGGGGCCAGAACGCATCCTTGTCTTACCCCTTTCCTTATAGGAAACTTAAGAGTACACTCTCCCATATTTTCATAACGGACCCTGGCATGGGCATCTTGATATAGCTGCCTCATGAAGTTAAGGAGTGGAATTTCCACACCCATTTCCTCTAAGAAACTCCAGAGTTTATCATGTCTGACCCAGTCGAAAGCGGAACTAAGATCTAGGAAGGCCAAATATAGCTTCCTGTGCTTGGCTCGCATAAAATTGCCCAGGATGATGTTTAAATTTAGTCCCTGTTTGATCGTACCTAAGCCCGGTCGGAAGCCATATTCGAATTCAGTAATCACGCCAGTATCTTTGGCCCACATCTGTAATCTATTCAATAAAATACGACCAGCCACTTTAACAAAGGAATCTAATATAGAAATTAGTCAGTAACATAAGATTGCTGCGGTCTCCCTGCTTAAAAATTGGGACCAGGATCGATTCTGACCAAGAAGGAATGAAACCATGATGACAACATGCTGTCAATAATAGGGTTAGTAGTGGGCCCCAAGGGGTACATTTGACTTGTATAGGTCCACAGGGACTCCGTCCGGACCTGAAGCTTTACCACCCGCACTTGCATTTCTAGCAAAGATAACTTCGTCTAATGTACAGATGACATCTATTGGGTAGAGACTGGATAATTCGAAAACCAGGAGTTTTCTGGACACAGCCGGTGATACCACCCAGTCTATCATAATACATAGATGACAAATGGTACACAAATTGGTCTTCGCCAATAGTTAGCTCTATTGATGGTAAATCTCTAGGGTCTAAAAAAGGTGCATAAACTGCCTTCCAGAAGCATGTATTGTCTCGAAGTATGGAGGCTTTTTTGGGTCATCAAGTGGACTTTGTTCAGACCTGTGTTGTTAAAGCAAAAGTAACTTGAAGCATATTGCTTTGAAACTTCCCTTTCTAAAACCAATGTGTTATTACCCAGGACATACTATACGTACTCAATGTCAGAAGCACAGACAAACCCAAATCAGCATTAATGCTTTCCCGTACACAACTTACCCCCACTTTTCTTAGAAGGTCACCAACAATATTCAGCGCAGATATTCGTCCAGCTGGTGTGAGAGGTGTGCCCGAAAAGCTGTCTTCAAAACCTGGGAAAAATTAAAGGATAAAAGGACAAATTAAAAGTCACGAAAACATTAGGTTCCACAATTTTCCCATCAATTGTTTCAAGAAACTAATAATCACAGAAATGTTTAAAGTGAATGCTTAGGTCAGCCTAAAGCTTAGATATACGAGGAAACAGCACTTTGCAAACCCTTCCAAGCCGCAGCTTTACTTACTTCTCTTACAAGAGAGTGGGGTGCCCAAACTAGCACCATATCCCCTTGACATCAAAGGTGTTGAAGGCACAGAAACACTTGCTTGAATTGCTGTGTCCGTTTTTTCCACCTCTGATGGGACCCCAACGCATGTCTTTGGTTTCTCCTGTTTGTGCTGCACAGCAAGCTCTTGTTTCAAATCTAAAACAGAGAGAGAGGGGTCAGTAAGCTATTGTTCAGCCGAATTCGGATAAATCATTCAAAGTAGCATTAAAACTAAGAAATGTAAAACCGAGGTTTATAAAAAACTTAAACTATCAGACTATCCACATGCTGGAGTAAAACACATACCTTATAAAACTAAAACATACACAATGTATTGAGATAGGAAGGATGAAACAAATGACCTACAGCTTCTACACAGAGCTATGCAGTCTTTGACGGTAACCACCTGTATGCTAGACCACCTCCGACGTATAGCGACTCCGACCAACCTAATTTTGCATCTGAAGCTCTGCCACTAACCTCACTTCCTGAATCTGGCAGTAAGCCTGAATTCAACATATCCCCACCATTGATGCTGTGCCAAGCTCTCACCTACCTTCTCTACCATTCTTCTTTAATCCCCACTACAAACCCACCATTGCGTTAATCGCTCTGTTTTTCTGTGGGTAGGTTTGAATTGAATGAAACATGTACAAGCATAGGAATTGTCATCTATTTTTGTACTGAAACTGATATAAAACCGTTTCTCAATTTAAATTATGCATTGTATTTCCTCACCCCTGGCTTCGTCTTTCAGGCGTTGCACAGACTCCAGGAGGTTTTCCTTCTCGTCCAACTCACTCTCCAGGAAGGCATTCCTTTCTATTGCTTGGTTTAAGCGCTGCTCAAAATCTTCCAACGACATTATTGTTGCTCTGCATAAAGAAATGCACCATAAATTAATTTTGCTACCTTCAAGATGCTGCAATCAGATTCTTACGAAAACGGAATTTCAGTATTTGCACATGAAAAATATCTGGCCTAAGGTACTACCAATGTAAACACGCCACTGCAAAATAATCAGTTTACACTGCTCTTGAGAGCCAGCCTACAGACTATGATTATCTCATTCAGTCATGGTATTTAACTCTGCATTCGGATACTTGAGTTTGGTTATTCTAATTGTGAATGTGGTATTAAAAACATCAAAACACAAAGTGAAAACAAGCACAGGATGAGCTACTCATGCTCAACAATGGCCATCTTGAAACCTCCTCACTTAATACAGTGGTTCAAAAACATTTATGCATATCAATATTCAAATATATCCATTGTAGTGTGTTTGTGCTTACACACATTCATAGTGGAGCGTATGTAAGGGGGACAAGCAGGTTAATGTACGAGTTACTTACCTTCATTAACTATGTATCTGGTAGAGACGATTCTAGCCGCAGATTCCTTAATGTAGAATTATCCCCAGGCGTGAGACTGGATCTGGAAAACATTTCTTTGCCACAGCATCTCTGCGCGCTGGAGGCGGTACCACGTGACTCCGCCCTGACGTAATCCGCGGGAATGACGTCAGCAAGGTCACATAAGCCCCACCCGGGCGCGCCGTCAGTTTTCTTCGGAGAACTTTTCCGCGCCACAACGCGGAGCTATCACTACAAAACTGTGAGAATATAGGAACAGTGTGCGGAAAAAAATCAGAAATGAAAAAGCACATAGTAAGGAACTGCACCAATCAGAAGAGTGCCAGGCACTGTGGCCCAAAAGCCATAGAAAGGAAGAGCAGAGCACAGCTATTGCTAAGCAACCCTGCAAAAAATTACGACAGCCCCCCTGGGGCAGAAAGCATGTGAAAAGTGCCACCGCAGACGAAGAGGCCTGCAAGCAAAGCCCAGAAACAGTGAAGGACAACAAGGACAGAACAAAAGATTAACAACAAACTACTCCAAGACAGCACCAACAAGGAGAAGGCAACACCTGTAGGAAGCTAAGGGCCGAGGTACAGCCAAGAGACCCCAACTCCGAGGACTGCAGAGGAGTCGGAAAGTTCAAGCAATGAAAACGAAGAAGAGCACGAAGAGGCCCCACACTAGAAGACCAGGGTGCAGGGACACCGAAGTGCCCAGGACATCATCAAGCAAGCAGTGAATCAACAAACAAAATGAAACATCCCACTAAGAAGGAAGTTAGAGAGAGAGAGGCACTCATGGAAGACAAAACAACCTGGAGGCAGGGGAGTGCAAAACACCGAGATGGAGGTCCTCGCAGAACGGGGAGGAAGGGCGGGTCTGAAGGAATCTGCGGCTAGAATCGTCTCTACCAGATACATCGTTACCGAAGGTAAGTAACTTGTATATCTGATAGAGACTACTAGCCGCAGATTCCTTAACATAGAATAGGTACCCTAGCCCAGGGCCAGCAAGAGAACTTCCCAGCAGGAAGGAACACAGGCCCCAGCAGGGGACAGGTAAAGGGGACAAGAAAGGCGCTCAGCCCCCCCCCACCCACCAAACAGAAGGAAGCAAGGGCGAGGGGAGACCAGGACAACCCCACGCCCAGCCAAGTTACCAAGAACATCCACCAGAAAGCCCCAGAGGGACGAACAACGGCAGATAGGTACAGAGGAAGAAAAGAATCACCCCAAACTCGAAGAAGAAGAGGTAGAAGTGGAAGTAAGCCTGTCACAGGAAAACACCTACACACAGTGAAAGGGACAGCAGAACCGGCCATAGCCCTATGGCAGCAGACAAGGCAAGAACGGCCCCACAGACGAGAAAGGCAGGGGTGAGAAGACAGACGTAGTATTGCAAGGTTCCAGCAGACCAAGAGGCAGAAGCACAAGGGCCCACCCCAAGGCCCCCGGCCGCAGACTAGAAGAGAAGGCATCCTCAGCCGGCAAGTACGAAGAAGCTGAGCACTCAGACCAAGCCGAGCACAAGACGAAGGCAAAGGCCATGGAAATCCAGAAGAACCCCAAAAGGGAGATCGTTCCGGACCTAAACCTGACCCACGAAAGTGGAACCAGTCAGAAGAGAAGGAGAAATACGTAGGATGGACCAAAACCGTCCACCAGAACCTATGAAAATACTAGGAAATCCTATCCACCCCTGGAACACCAGACAGAGTACTTTGGTGAATATATAACGGAGTAAGCTGTGCGTCCGGTTGGAGTGGAATGTTGCTCCAGTTTTCTTCATGTGCACCAGACAGAGGACCAGGCCTGAGAAAGAAGGGACTCCACAGAGTCCCACAGGCTGGAAGTAGCCCTAAATTGTCAAATAAGAATTCCCTTTTGGGTACAGCTTTATATATTACATCCACTTTCTGACCATACAACCCATTCATACAAGAGCAAAAAGGAAGGATTAATTAAAAAAGGCAATTTATTAAATCACAGATTAATTAAAAAATGCTTATCTTCTCTTGACATCAAAGTCCTAGACAACACACACAGTGTTAAGCGCCCGCAAGGCAGCACTGGAAGAAGCTTAAGACGTTACGCCCCTATGAATCCAACCACCGGGCCTCCTGAGACGGACGAAGCATGCAAAGACGGAAAGGCAGTCCGCAGCAGAGAGCCTTGAGTTGAAGGGTGGAAGGAAAGGCAAACTAGGTCGTGCGGAGCAGGACGGTGGCGATGCAGGAGCGGTTGAGGCACCGGATCACCCGTGGCAGGACGCCCCCAAGCCCCCAGAAGAGAATTGTGGAGCGACGCTTCAAAAGGAAGGAACAGCTCCCGTCCACAGGAGCCCTGGTGGAGAACTTCCAAGAGGTTGTCAGTAGGGAACAGGGTGACCGGTTCACCCATCCGCAAAATGCCAGCAGCTGTGGAAATAGCCCGAACGAAGGCAACACTGGCCTTCGTAAGGCATTGCGGGGGAGATAGCAATTCCTCCTTGGGCGACGGCTGCAAATTGAGCCGCCCATCCTCAAGTCCAGCTACAGGGGAAAGCGGCCAGCCCCAGAATGGTGGGAGATCCACGGACGAGTGGGGAACCTGAGGGGCCCCGGGGAGGGTGGAGAAGCCGGTGGAGGATCCAACCGCAGACTGCGGAAAGGAGGGCCCGGGGGCTTAGGCCGCGGGGACGGTGAGGAGCCCTCCCTGGAAGATGCCGGTGAAAAGGCAACAATGCGGCGCCCTATTACCGGAGAGGAAGAATCCAGCAGATGACAAACCTCCGGAGAAGAGGGAACCTCCTCAGAAGACGAACCACGGACCAGACGCCGGCACGGCGCCGTGGAATCTGCCACAGGCACCGGGTCGACGCCAACCGGCGCAGAGTAAACCTCCTCCACCACGTGCTCCCTAGGGCGAAGGAACGGCGCTGAAAAGGTGCCGGCTAGACCTCACTCGGGGCAGCCGCCCATGGAGAGGACCGAGAGGGACTCAGGAAAAAAGCCCATCTCAGGAGGTGGAAGAGGGGCCAAAGAAGCCTGCAGCGCAAGCTGTCATTTGGCCCTAGTTGCCCCGATGCCGGGAAAAGGTGGGTAGGGTGGCAACTGGCAGGGGTGCACGTCCCGAGGGGATCCATCGCCCTCTGCCGAACGAGGACAAGACCTCGGAGACAAACACCGACCTGGACAAGCGGGCCGACAGCAATTTCATCCGGTGCTCCCGCTGGGACTTCGGTTTAAGGTGCTGACAAGCTTCGCAGTCCGTAGTCATGTTGCTCGCCCAGACACCACGTACATATTGGGTGAGGGTCCGTCGCCGACATCTGGCGTACACGACTTGAAGCCCGAAGGCATTTGCACACTGTTCCACGAACCAAAACGTGAAAAAGAGGCCAGATAACAGGTCAAGACACGATCCGGATCCGCGTTGCATGCGGAAAAGAGAAAAAACTGACATAGCCGCGCCGGGGTGAGGCTTATGTTACCTTGCTGACGTCACGCCCGCAGACGTCAGGGCGGAGTCACGTGGCATCGCACTCCGGTGAGCAGAGATGCTGTGGCAAAGAACATTTTTACGGATCCAGGCTCACGCCTGGGGATAATTCTAGGTTAAGGAATCCGCAGCTAGTAGTCCCTATCAGATAGTTTTATTTTCATGTGTGATTATTCAGGCATATCATATTGCTCCGACAATATACTTTATCTGTACACGAGAGGTAAACATATCCATGGATAGGTAGTGTAAGCGAGGCCCAGCGTGTGAAAGCTTTAAGATAATGCTGCAGCACATCTATTTTCAAACAAGACCATCCGAAGGTACAGTTTATTGTGCCGGGTAGATACCGAACACAATATAATTATTGCACTGCTGGTTTTTAAGGGAAATAAATATTTCACAAGATTACTTTTCAGTTAAATGTACTATATAATAACATTGAAGTTGTTGGCTAGCTAATTTCTATAGGAAGCTGGGTTTCTGTAGCAGTAACCCCCCCCTCTTGCCAGACTACTGATGCTCATTGGCAGGGCCCAGGGCACATCAAGTTCCCAGGACCTGTGTTCTTTCCTAAAACTGTACCTTGTACCCCAAATTGGCACCTCTCTGGCCATATGTCAGACTCTTGTAAAAGGTACAAAGGGCACGGGGCCAGTGAATGCCTTTGAAAAGAGTTGCCTGTTTAAGGGCCCAACAGCAGGTAAGTAATAGCTAGAGCATCTTTATTGGAGATTGTCGTGACAGAATATCAAAGCGCTGCCTTGCATGCAAATAACCAGCCCGACGCGTTTCGTGCGTGAGCACTTCATCATGGGCTTCTGGTTTACTCAAGTGAAAGGCAACAGTAGTTTTCTAAACACCACATTTAAGTTTTCAGTCAGCGTCCTTGTGGGCGTAGCTCCTCTCAGAGCATTGTGGTCTTCGTGGTTAAAGAGTATTACCCAAGTGGGTCGCCATGCCGTCTCACAGTAGATTAATGTCCAAGTAATTCCAAGTGGTTCGCGCTGCAACGCTAAGCCTTCACACAGCACCTTTTCACCTCCAATATTAGCTCCTGCTCCCTGAGCGGCCTCGTAGTTTGACGCTGCCGCAGGACTGGAAACTGGATGTTCTAGCTATTATTTACCTGCTGTTGGGCCCTTCTTCAACAGGCAACTCTATGTTTTGGATATAGATATATATATATTTTGTCATTTTACAGCTCGGCAAGGTCAGCACTGTGCTAGTCCTATGCTTAAAGATTTTGCTGTAGAAATGGCAAAAGACTTTGTCCTTTTCTATCTCGGCGTGGATGGCACTGTGCTAATCCTACGCTTAAAGACTTTGATAGAAAAAAAGACATTTGAGGTGAGCAGATCTAGAGTGTCGCTGGTGTTGAGTGCTCTAACAGGAGCTGCTTTCCACCTAAACTTGAGAACTACCCAGAGTTGTCTCCTCCTTTCTTGCATAATTTATGCGTCACTCTATGCCTGAAAGGGTTTTGTTTATATATATATATATATATTCTACTGGTGGTCGCCAGTAGGTAGTTCTAGTTAGACCTAATTTCCATAGGAAATCTGCAACATTTAAATTTGAACAAATTTGGCGCCGGTTGACGAATCTCGATACCATATTTACATAACTGGTGGGGCGCTCCGGTCCACTCCTATCCTGAAAGTCTCTGGGTGATTCTGCAAGCGGGGGCCGAGAAAAAAGGGTGGGCCCAAAATGTGTTTTTCCCATGCAATTTTCCATAGGGACTTTTAATCACAGCTACAGCCCGTACTGCTGAACGGAATTACACCAAATTTGGCAGAAAGGTAGACCTTGTTTCAGAGTCGTGCCTTTTGGTTAAATGTTGCAAGTCCGTACAGTAGTTCCTGAGAAAATTGAAATTGAAATCACATATATATCTATGGCCGCAGTGGATCCGCGCATCCTGCGCGCACCCTTACGATCACGAGCTGCATGCTAATTGGCTGTGAACTGTCTGTAAACAATCTAAACCAGGAAGTGTTGCAAGCCATTTTGTGCCTCGGTATAAGTGAGGCAGAAGAAATCAGTGGAATAAGTGTGCAAAACGTATAAAGGGGGCAGGGTAGAAATACTCTGACCCTGGGTGCGTGGATCCTGCCGTAAAAAAAGAAATAAAACGTGGGCAAAAACATGACATTTTATGGGGGGGCCAAGAGGAGCCCCCACCCCCCGGGGCTAGAAAATAAATAGTTGGGGGGGCCTCAATCGCCACCCCCCAGCAAAATATATGGGGGGGGTCAAAGGCCCCCCAGCCCCAGGGACCGCTACCCCTGGGGCTTTGTAAAAAATGGTTGGGGGGGGGGCTCAAACGCTCCCCCAAGCCCCAGGAACCACCACCCCCCGGGGCTTTGTATGTTGTGTGAGGGCGCCCGTGGCCCCCACCTGGATAAGTCGAGGGCCCTGGGGACCGCCACCTCTCAGGGCCGCTCCTGCAGTGTCCTGGGTGCCCACCCCTGGAACACTTCTGTTTGCTAAGGCATTGCAAACTTGGTTTGGATTTTGAAAGAGAGAGCAGGGAAACCTGCTCCTTCAAAATGCAAACCATATTGCTTTTCCACATGTTAGCAGCTCCCCTTATGGAAAAGCAATGCCGGCTCCCGAAGGAGCCGGCTGGGACCGTGGGTGCACTGGGGCTCCCCCCACAATCCCCAACGTTGGATATAGGCCCCGGGGGATGGGGTCCCCAGGAAAAATAGAAAATAGTGATAGAAGCTATTTTTTTTTACGGTAAAATTAGGAGTCGCGCCCCCAGCGTGGCGCTCAGCGTGGCCCCCTCGAGTGCACGCGTTGGGTGACCGACTCCTAACGTGAAGGGTGCGCAACTCCAGCGTGTTGGGTGCATGATTCCTTTCGCGTTGGGTGCACGACTCCAAGCACAAAAAAAAAAGTAATACTTTTCAGATACACATCAAGCTTATGTGTTAAAATCTTGGGTGGCTCTAAAAAGAGCTGTTGTGTTTATTGAGAGGTTTTGGTACCTATAAGGAAGTACCTATGCAGAGTCTAAAGTTGATGAGGAAGACTGTTACCCACATCTGTAAAATGTACACCATCTCTCTTATAGATGACATCCATATTGAATCGCAGATTGTTGTGGTAAATAGACCCCATCCTATAATCTCGGAGAAAAGCAGAAACAGCTTTATTGACATGTTTCCTAGCTTTCTCAATCTGTGGACAAAATTGATTGGACCAGTTCCACTTCTGTCTTTGGCATATTTTAGAATAGACAAAGGCTGTTTGGGGGATGTTAGAAATGGGGATTTCCGGTTGGCTGAGGCTTGCGCCAAAACCAGGCAGAAACCACCACTCTAGTCAGGGCACGCCAAAGATAAACCCTGCTCACCCTCTAGATAATGTGACGCGAGCAGTAAGGCTAATCCCGGAGGCAATGTAGGTTAAGTCTTTGCGCACGCACCCCCAGCAACAACATCCCAGGCCCCCCACAAAAGGAACTCCACACAAGGTTATATGTAAAAATAGCCTTTGTATTATACCAAACACATTAGATAAGAAACACACACTTTACAATGTGCCCTAGGCACGGGCAGAATTTAAAGGGGATTATATACATGGGACAGGGCCACATGGACCACTGTCAGGAATAAGCACTTTTAGAACTAGCACTTTGTAGGAATAACACTGTGCAGAAGTAGCACTTAGAACATAGCAATTGTAGCAGCAAATGTAGCACACAACCAGTAACCACTGGTAAAAGGTAAGTACCACCTACGCAACCCTAACCACCTTAGGCAAATATCACGCAGGGAACCATGAACACACTAGTATAACCCATACTAGATAAAACAACCTCCTAAGCATAAAAATACATTTAGGGGTATAGGCCAGAAGCTTTACACATGATGCATAAAAACACATTCAGAGGTGTCAGAACACAGGGTGCGCAAAACATACTACACACAGTACATTTCCTAACGCCCAAACCATTAGCGCATAAATCATAATCGCACATAAATCACATTTAGCGCAGAAATCACATTTAGCACATAACTCACATCAAAGTCCAGGTTGCGCCACTGAGCCAAAACCTAAACGTAGCAGCTGCCCACTACTTGCTGGGCAGCTGAGGACAGAACAGGGCCTAAACGCTGCAGGTGGCACTAAGTGCTGCGCAGCTGGGGAAGACCAAGGTAGGGATGAAGGAGTACGACTCACTCCTGAGTTCAAAGTACATGTCCTAGAAAGGAAAACCTAAACGGAGCAGCTGCCCACTACTTGCTGGGCAGCGGAGGACAAAACTGCGACAGGGCCCTCACCGGCCCATTGGAGCAAAACTGCGCCAACTGTTGGAGCCCTCTAGGCTCTAGGATACATATTGTGCAAAAACGTTGGAACCCTCTAGGCTCTGCAGACACTGTGCGCCTGGGAGCACTCTGGCTCCTTAAAGAAAGAAAGAAAGAAAGGCCCCCCATCGTTGGAGCCACGGGGCTCAGCACGGGCTCCTCGAGCCATTCAAATCAACATTGTGCCCCGGGAGCCATCAAGGCTCTAAGTCAAATTCACTGCGCATTGGAGCACTCGGGCTCCGTTGAGACGTTGGGGCGGCCCACTGCCATCTGGGGCCGCCCTACCTCCACCCTCGTCATTGTGCCTTTTTCCGGCACCAACAGCAGGCCCCACGGAGCTCACCCCCAGTTCTTCAACACTCGCCGGGCTGGTCAGGGGGGGCTCTGCTTCACTCGCGTCGGAAGGCTGGCTCTGGGACGGCCCTGCTCAGCATGACGCGGGGCTCTCTCCTCCATCACGGGAGCCCCACGCTGCTATGGGCGGCCTCAGCATTCTTCACCCGGGCCTCCTCCTGGGGCCCGGGACTCTGTACCGGCACTCCTTTTCTTTTTCCGGCCGGCGCACGGGGCTTCCCCTTTGCACCGGAAGCCCGGAGTATCATGGCCGCACTTCCTCTTCTGTCCTGCGGCCCCGCCCACAACCAGGCGGGCCGCGGCAATCTTTTAACGCGGCTCGGGCCGCGGCGGTGATTCTCGGTGGCAAAATGAGGGGTGGGCACCCTCGAATTAAAGTATAACTAAAAAGGAAGGCGTAGGGTGGGGACCTGCGCCTAAATAATTAAATAAACGGGGTAGGCACCTGTGATGATAAAAAATATAACGAAGATGCAGGGTGGGCACCTGCTTAAAGTAAAATACACCGCAGTACAGCAGACATGATGCAGGGTGGGCACCTGCAGTAAATAACGAAAAATAGCAGCAATGAGGGGTAGGCTCCCCCAGTGGCAGGGCAAAGTAGAATAAAGCGCTTCCCAGGCACTAGGGCAAGTACAAGGTCCCTAAAGATAAGGAAGGGATCCTGGGGCAAGGAAAAGGAGCAGCCAGCTCCCAGCAAAGCAAGTCTCCTAGTCATCCAGCCAAGGCAGAGGGGTCCCCAAGAAGGCTTCCAGCCTCCAGGGCATCCAGGGGCTGGGCAGGGCCCAGGGAGGCAAGCCTTCCCCTGGGCCCCAGCAGCAGCACGCCCCTGGTAGATTCCAGTCAGAAACAAGAACATTTTACAAGAGGTCACAGCCTCTTTGTATACACACAATTCCTTTGTCTAAAAGTGCAGGCAAGGGGCGAACCAGATACAACTGGTTCCTGAGCACTTTGTTTTGCTCACCCCCTCTCTCTATTCACAGGATGGGTCAGGGACATCAGACACACCACAGGGGGTGGATCCAGCATTGTGGGGGGAAAGCCCAGCCCTATTCAGGTCCCAGGTGCACTCCTCCCCAGCCATCAACATGCAGATCTCCCATTCACCACCGAGGCAGACCCATCCTGACTCCTGGAGCCTGGCACACCAGCCAGCCCCAGCCAATCACAAGCCAGCACATTCACTGCACAGACAGGCCAACTTCTAGAAGTGGCACTTCCACACTAGACACAATAACGCCGCACAAATCATTGCGCAGCATTTAATCACATGAGTCCGCACATACCAAACTCGCACCTGCACTCCCCACGCATCAGGAATTACCATGGACACACACATTCCCCATGCATTCCTATGGGAGGGCATGCCAATCTCACACACGCACTCAGAGAGCGCACGCACTTTACACTGCGCCACAGGGCTAAAGTGCGCAAAGACCAGAAATCATTATAATTATGTAAAACTAAAAGGCAAAAAGTTCAGGGGTGAACCAGCCAGAAGGGCCAAGTCCAACAGGGGAAAAGTGCCATATATTCTCCAAAGGTGTCCTTCATAAGCATTTCCAATCAAGGTGCCTAGGTCATTGCCACCACAGTGCACAATTATGAGGTCAGGGTGTTGGAGATGCAAAAAGGATTTAACCAATGGCATTAATTGGTGCCACTTTAATCCTCTGTCCAATCAATTTAATGCCTACATTTGGCAAAGCTAGGTCTTTGTCAATGACTCTGTTTTCTGCATACATTTGGCTCCAGAAAATATAGCAGTGTCCCACAATCCACACACTAAGCATCTTGAAAGGAGGTCTGGATGCACTCATATGGTCTCTGTAAATGAAATGGCAGTTTGAAAACTAGGGATTTTTCTAAAATGGTGGATAAAATGCAGTTTTGAAAAAAGAAAAGAAATGATGGGCTGTTAGAGAACATTCTAGACTGAAAAGTAGGGTGTATTTTGCTGTTTTTTAAAAGCATGTTTCTTATTGGTTAACAAAAACTGTTTGAAAGGAACCTTACATAGGATACGGTGATATTTTGAAAAGTCAAGCACACTTGCTGTTTGGATTAGCAACATTGTGTGCTGAACTTGTGACCTGTGACCTCCGTTGAGTGTTCCATGAACTGTTACTATGGTAACAGGCAGTAAGCAGATTGGGGGTAGAGTTCAAACTTATGTCAATTGGAAAGGGTTGAAATGTGTAACCAATGGAAATGTGTGTTAGCATTTGGATTAATGTGGGAAGCAATGTGTTTTGATATTTACACGTATATGTGTGCAGAATGAGAGGGAAACTTTGCCATTTTTTGGTTTTGATAAGAGCAGTACAGAGATTCTGAATAAGAAAATCTGGTGTATGACTGACATACTTCTTAATCTACAAATCAATTTGAAAGATGAGTTATTAATTAGTGAGGGGTTGTATGTGGTGTCTTTGTTTTTAATAAGATTAATGTGTTTTTCCTGGTAAAGTCCAGGGAGTACTCTTGCTTGTCTAGAATCACACTGAGTCTGTGTGCATTTGGGAACCACTGTGAGAGAAGCATTTGGGTACTTCATGTTTTTGAAGACATAACTGCTTAAAAACCTATCCTCTTCTCAAGTTTTGATAGAATTAGAAACCACTCATTGCTTATGTATTTGCAAAATGAGCCATGCTTCCACACTAAAGTGCAGTTCTAAAATATGTGGAATGTGTGCAGTCATCTCACCTCTTCCAAACTAGTAAATATTTTTGGGGCAAGGGATACTGTTGATTGTCTAAAATCACACTGAGTCTGTGTGCATTTGGGAACCATTGTGACAGAAGCATTTGGGTACTTCATGTTTTTGAAGACATAACTGCTTAAAAACCTATCCTGTTCTCAAGTTTTGGTAAAAATAGAAACCACTCATTGCCTTTGTGTTTGCAAAATGAGTCAGGCTTGCACACTAAAGTGCAGTTCTAAAATATATGGAATGTGTGTATTCATCTTACCTCTGTCAGATTGGTAAATGTTTTTTGATGGGGGCGGAGTTGGCTCGCGACCATGATGGCCGCTTGAGCCTGGAGCTCCCCGATCTCGCTGCACAATTCGGATATTATCCTGCTTGAAGTGCCAATATTTACATCCCTGGCATGATGGGATGCCTAACAGAATCGTAGTGAAACCCATTGACCCGACTTTCCGGTGAATAAGGGGCCTACCTGAGGATGGCGGGGAGTACTGGAGGCAGGGGCACAGGAGCTGCGGAGGCCACGTGGGCCACGGTGATTCCCTGAGGGGAGAGAGACACGCAACGGAGCCGCGGAGAAGATCGCCTCCTAGGCTGAGGTCGGTGGGTGAGCCGCTGCGTGGCCTGGCTTCTGCGGGGACATTGTGAGGCCGATTCCTGGCTGGTAATCGCTGGGCCTGCGAAGGGTGTGGAGGCGCGGGTTCATCCGCGGCTCGCCGGGATAGTGAGACCCGGCCTGCGGGGAGGAGAGATTAGCGGTCCGCTGGAGGCGGGAGCGGCGATTGATTGATTCAGCGCTTCGCCTCTGCGGTGGGTTCCCAGGCCCCCGCCGTCATCTATAAGTGGAGTCCGGAGCGGAAGCCCTGCGGTGGAGAGCTCTGAGGAGGGGCCTGTGGGCATGGAGGTGGTGCGGCCGGAAGACGACAGGCCCGGGGGCGCGCCTGGCAAGGAAGGCCTGAGGTGAGGACTCTGCTCCTGAGGCCTGCATGCGGTCTGGAGGTGCGGCTGTCTCTCCCCCCGCACGCGCTGCGGGGTGAGCCAATGCCTGGAGCAGTTTATATGCGGAACAGCACTTCTTGTGGAGCGCGGGGGAAAGTGCGCCTAGGACTACAGTGAGCCTCTTTGGAGAGACCTTGAGGATACTGGTGCTGGGGTGCGGACTGTGGTGGAACTGCATTTTGGAATACCGTATTTGTGAGTTGGCTGCTCTCGGCTAGTACTGGCTGCTCTGATTTTGGGATCTCTTGCGGAACTGTGGTAAAGCACCCTTTTGGATCACAGCGGGTCTGCCGCTGTTCTGGGATCACTGGGTTGATCGCGGTGCACTGAGACCGTTGCTCCTCTTTCCAGTTACCCATCTGTGAGGTCTGGCTTTGCGGGGTGCCCATCCGGAGGAGGCGACCGGGTGGCGTGGATACCACCAGCCCGGGGAGGGCTTCTTTGGCGACCTTCCTTCTGCTGCCTAGCCCTGAGGTCACTCGGAGCTGCTGCTATGGGGCGAGTTGACAGAAACCAGTCCAAACTCTCTTTTGGCCGACCAGGTAAAAAACTACGGACTCTCCCGCTGCGGACGGAGCCTGCGGTCAGGATCGGACGGAGGAGTCTATGCAACAGATATCCGCAGCCTCCTGGTGGCAATGGAGAAGAGCTTGCAAGGGGGCATCGCTTCCTTGGGGACTAAGATAGACTCACTTGCATACCGGATGGACCGCATGGCTGAGCGGCTGGACAAACAGGCGGAACGCATTGATATGTCCGAGAGGAGGCTGACGGAGGTAGAGGAGGCCCATGTTACCCTAGACACTGAACACAAGCAACTGGGAAAAGGTCCTTCAGATTATCCAGGATAAGACAGAGGATTTAGAGACTCGCTCTCGGAGATGCAACCTCCGTATAACCGGCCTTCCAGAGACTACCCAAACGGGTAATATGGAGCTGTTCATCGAGCGCCTCTTGAAATCCCTGTTGGGCGACAATTCCTTCTCTGGGATGTTCGTCGTGGAGAGGGCTCACCGGTCCCTAGGCCCGAGGCCTAAGCCAGGTGCTCCGCTGAGGCCAATAATCGCTAAGCTGTTAAATTACAGAGATCAGGACACGGGGCTCAGATTGGCCAGGGAGAAGAAGCCGCTTCAATATGAAGGATCGACGATCTCCCTGTTCCCTGATTTTACAGCTAGGGTCCAGGAGGCTAGGCGTCAGTTTCTCCCAATGAAACGGCAACTGCGAGACATGGGAGCGGACTACGTAATGCTATATCCGGCAAAGCTGCGGGTCAATCGACAAGGGCGCTCGATGATCTGTACTGATCCCAAGGCACTCCAGAAGGCCCTTAAGGAATGGCGCAGGGATAAACGAGTTTCTCCAGAGAGGGAACGGATGGCGGGAGCGGCGGACGATGCACTGGATGAGCAAGACTGATCTGCTGTATGACTACGGACTTCTACCTGCTAGGTTGGAGGTACTGGGTAATACAGCGTTGCAGGATGAGATCAAGGGGGCCTTATGTACGGGGAACGCTAATATTTACAGCTGAGCTTTGAGGGACACACTGGGTCCACGGCCTGGGTTGGGGTTGCCAGAGGTAGCTGGAAGTGTGGGCTATCCTAGAGGATCCAGCGGATAGGACTGTGGTTACGATACGGTACAGTTTTCCACTGCACTAGTTAGTGCTGGTTCTCTAGGACTCCTAGTGACCCTGTGCGCTGGGGTGGGGAAGCCCCTGGGACGGGGGTGAGATTGCACACCGTTAATGATTGAGATTTGCTTAGGTTGTCACACGAGGTATGATCTTAAAGTGTCATGGCGTGACACGCCGTTAATCTGGCGGGTCGGGGAGGTGGCTTCTTATAGACCGGAACAAAGTCCTTGCTGATTGTGAGCTACCTTCGCCCTCGCGTGCATCACACTAGTGAACTGGCAGTAATGTTTGTGAGTGGTGGGGGACGGTTGTTGTGGGGGTGGGGGTGGGATGGTTTTCGCAGCCAAGTTGGGGTTGGGCAGGCGTGGCAGGGATTGGAGAGGGTAGTTGAGGAGGAGCAGAGTTGGAGGGGTCTGGGGGGGTAGAGACTTTTTGGCACAGTGGGGGGGGATTGTTTATTTGATTGTTCTTAAATGTTTCTTAGCCATCAGAACACTGAAGAGGCACCGCATACACCAGACACCTATTTTTCTGATAACACACCATGACTCAGACGCATACTGTTGACTCCACGAGCGTTGCACCTGGGCGACCCCCCCGATTAGCTGGTTCTGTTAACATGGAACGTTCGGGGCCTTAACGACCACCGTAAGACCCGGAAGGTCCTTCAATACCTCAATAGACACCAAGTGGACGTTGCCTTACTACAGGAAACACATCTCCGCCCGGATAGTCCGATCCAGCGCACTAGGGGTCTCCTGGGTAATGTACAAGCTGCTGGATTTACTTCACATGCCAGGGGGGGTACTGACGTGGGTGATCCCGAAGGCTTCGCTGTCACTGACGCCAATAGAGACGGACAGGGAGGGGCGTTTCACTATCTCTAAATGTTGTGGTTAGGGTCTGGAGATATGTATATTTAACGTGTGTGGCCCTAAGTTTGATCACCCTGCCTTCTACATGGCCTTAGCGGACAAGGCCCAACTGCACGCCCAGGGTTTCCTGCTCTGGGGAGGGGATTTTAATCTGATTAGGAGCCCAGAGATTGATAGGTCGAATGGTCCAGTCAGACGCCCTTCAGCCTCGGCCAGAGTCCTGGAGTCCTCAATGGTGAGATTGGACCTCTGCGATGTATGGCGGCAGAGACACCCTACACTGGGAGGCTACACACATTACTCCGCCCGCATGATATTCACACTAGAATAGATTATTGGCTGGCATCTTCTTCCTTGGTGTGCCATGTTCGTGCATGTGCAATATTACCCTGCACCTATTCGGACCATTTGCCGATCTTACTAACTATTGACTCACCTAAGCGGCGTATACCCCTGTTTATGTGGCGCTTTCCCCCCTATTCCCTACTTGATGGCGCGTTCAGGGAGGAACTGGCCACTGCCATAGAATCGTATTTTGACACAAACGTGGGCTCCATTGATTCCTATTTGACTGTTTGGGAAGCCTTTAAGGCATACATTAGAGAGATCACTATCTCTAAACACGCAGGGGTCCTCAAATCAATCCGTGACCGATTGAAGAGGCTGGAGACAAGGCTAGGGGAGCTGGAAGCCCGGAGATTAATAGATCGAAGCGAGCTGCGGATTCAGGAGCTGGCCCAGACATTGTGCGAATTCCATGAGGAGGCGGATGCCGAACTTAAACACCTGGGGAAATAAGCCACAGCTAGAATGTACGGGGAGGGGGAGCAGCCGGGAATGGTATAGGCACAGCTGGCACGCCAGCGCCGGAACAGAACGGTGGTCCCAGACATGCGGGATGCCCCAACCGATTCGCCTCTATCCGAAGCGCAGGTTGGAAAGAGAGGTTCCGAGAGTACTACGCCGCTCTGTACGCCTCAAGAGGCCCTGCTCCGGAGGAACGTATCTTGGACTATCGGACTCACATAGAGTTACCATGGCTAACGGATTTGCACCGGGGATTCTTGGCTAGACCGATTGAACGGGAAGAAGTGGTCTGGGCTTTGTCAGACATGAAGGCCGGCGGCGCTCCAGTAAGTGACGGCCTGACAGTCGCCTTCTATAAGGCTTTTACTGATCTGTTGATTCCACAATTACTCACACTTTTTAAAGAGAGCTGCGATTCAGGGGAGATGCCACCCACCATGCGGGAGGCTATATTTGTAGCCATTCTTAAACCAGGGAAACTGCCAGGGGATTGTGCATCATATAGGCCGCTTTCTTTGCTAAATGTGGATGCAAAGATATTGGCGAAGCTTATAGCAAATCGCATTAGTCCTATGGTTACCACTCTTGTCACTCCAGAACAGGCAGGTTTTGTGCCCAGCCGTAACCTTACTTATAATCTTAGGACGGTGTTCGCGGCCATGCAGCATACGCGCGCGGAGGTCCCTGCGATAGCTGTGTTCCTTGACATGGAGAAGGCCTTCGTCTCTGTCGAGTGGCCTTTTCTACGCCACGTCCTAGCCCGTATGGGGGTTGGGACACTCTTCCTCCAGCTCCTGGCGACGTTATATTCCTCTACCGGGGCTCGCATCCGCATAGGTTCGCTGGTCACAGACCCTATATCTATATGTAGGGGCACTAGACAGGGATGCCCCCTGTCGCCAATATTATATGCTCTGGCGGCGGAACCGCTAGACTGCACCCTACGCGAATACCATGGACACAGAGGAGTACGATTCCCAAACTATAACCTTATCGTCTCCACATATGCGGACGACACGCTCTTGTATGTCAGAGACCCCGAGGTACACCTTTTTCCAGTTCTGCGGGAGGTGGTATTGTTTAGCTCCCCGTCAGGTATTCATGTCAATTGGAATAAATCAATCATGTTCCCGCTCACACCGGCCACATTACGGGTGGAGCCGAAGTATCCACTGCAGTGGACCACGGACGCGGTGCGATACCTGGTGATTCAGTTACATACGGACTCAGAAGTGGTGCGGAGAGAGAACTATGGGGTCGCGATCTCCAAATTAGAAGACTATATTGAGAGATGGATTGCCTTACCTCTGTCCTTGTTGGGGAGATTCTTTCTAATGAAAATGATCGTATTGCCGCGGTTCCTCTTTTTATTTATTAATATTCCTATGGTCCTGTCCAAAACCTTTTTTAAGCAACTGACAACTCTGTTGACTAGACTAGCTTGGGCTGGCAAACAGCCTAGGGTGGCTTGGAAAGTTTTAACACGCCCGTACTCGGTGGGATGGCTGGGAGCCCCTGATATGGAGCTCTATTATAGAGCTGCGCAGTGTGCACACGCGTATGGCTGGATACACGGCCCGGCTGAGGTCCCACACATCCGTATTGAAACTATAGTTGCCGATCCGGTTCCCCTCCCTGTACTTCTGTTCCCTCCCCGAGATCGCAGAACAGGAATAATGGATTCCTTGAACTCGGTCACGCACGTGTGGCATCATATGCTGGACATACAGGCCGGCAGCTTACTATATGCGCCGTTAGCCCCTATACATTGGTGCCACTGGCTTGCCCCCTGCAGGGATAAGGGGGTAATAATGGCACTGAGCTCGTTGGGAATACACACTATGGGGGACCTCTTTGATGGTGGCACTGCCCAAACTTGGGAGCAGGTGGCGACACGGGGGGAACCGTTTACGACACTGTCGCGATTTCAGTTTCATAGGGTGCGGCTTGCTCTACGGGACCTCCTGGGCGATGACCTGTTGGAACCGCCAGAGGTTGCGGCATTGACCTACGTAATCCAGGCTAAGTCCCTGGTTAAACTAGTGTCCAGGTTATACTGTACAGCACTCTCTGAGAGCCAGACTGACTACTCTAAGCAGCGTCTGGAATGGCAGAGAGACCTGAACGTGGAAATGACGGATGAAAAATGGCTCTATTGCTGCTCGAGCAGCAAACGTATATCATTGAATGGGCGCCATAGGCTGATCCACTTTAAATTTCTTAATAGGGTGTACTACACCCCTGAAAGACTACACAGGTACGGATTGCGTGAGGACCCGAGGTGCGAACGGTGCGGGGTGCAAGTCGCAGACTTCTTGCATGTGGTGTGGAACTGCCCGGGAATTGCCCAATTCTGGAACAAGGTATATGCGGAGGTGAATCAGGTTACGTCCCTCGAGTTAACTCCTGACCCGCTCCTTGCACTATTGGGTTACTCCAAACCTGTCCACAAGAATCTCAGACGACTGGTGGATATGTCCTTCCTCTTAGCCAGGAGATGTGTTGCTCTTTGTTGGATGCGAGGCCCCGTGCCTACTTTGGAGCAATGGGCTAGGGAAATGCTCTACTGCACCACGCAAACAGAATTATATAGCGAACTGATGCCCCCCGTAACAGGCCTAAAAATTATTGGTCCCTATATCTGAATTTGAGACAAGAAAGAGAGGCAGCTACTGAAGGAGATGCAGCCATGACTGTAGGGGTAGAAAACACACAAATCAACGCATCCTGACTCTGCGGACGGGTCCTATGCCCCCTATTACAATTTCTCCAAGTCAGTTTACGCACTGGTACTACAGAGCAGAGTCTTGAGGTAGGATCACGACTTTAGCGGAGGGACGGGTGACATTAGAGCGTAACGGAATAACACTCTTATAATTGAATGCATAACTGTTGTGTATTGGTGAACCACTACTTTTGGAGGGGTTGCTGTATAGACGTCCTGACGTGCTGTCTGGCCTGGATTGCTTTCTGTCTGAAGGTGTTTCGGTATTGCCTTGTAGATGATTGATATTGTTTCTGAGATTTGTACAATTTTTGATATGCCAATAAACAAATTATAAAAAAAGAAATGTTTTTTTATAAAGTCCTAGGGATAGTTTTGCTAGGCTAGAATCACACTGAGTCTGTGTGCATTTTGGAACCATTGTGATGGAAGCATTTGGGTACTTCATGTGATTGCAGATACATAACTTCTTAAAAACAAAACCTATGCTGTTCTCAAGTTTTGATAGAATTAGAAATCAGTCATTGCTTATGTATTTGCAAAATGAGTAAGGCTTGCACACTAAAATAAAGTTATCATGCCTGAAAAATCAAGAAAGAGAAAAGACAGCTAAAGGACAATTATTTGAAAAAAACTCAACAAGTATTGGATGACCAATATCATGTGGGTAAAAAGAAAAAAATCTTCAGGTAAGACAACTAAGGAATTCATTAAAAACATTTCAAAGCCTACAAACAGTGTGCAGAATGTGCAAACTACTGAGTATAATTCAACCAGAAAAAATAAAAGAGGAAAAGAGTAATTAGCAGAACTAATTTTTGTGAATTTTTTGGGGTGAACAGAAACACAGTTCAAGTACAGAGCCTTTCTTTAATGAAGAGAGTTATTTGCAGACCAATGATTTATTGAATGCAGTTGATATCAGTGGTCGAGCTTATGAGGTTAGAAATGGTTGTCCAATTGATAGAGAAAATGGTTCCCAAAAGTGTTAGCTGATGAAGTTCTAGGCAGACTTCCTAAAACCCCGGTATAAACTTGGGATTGCAGTAGTATTTGTAGTGTACAAGAAGAATCTATTGATATTTTACACAATTTCTTACGAGAATACAGTAAAAAAGTGGTAAACAAAAGATTAAGATGTTGCAAGGACTAGACCCTTGCAGAGTGAGAAAAAATACCGGTTTGCAAGGTCATTCTCTGGCTCGTCTTTCTAGAAAAGTATGTCAAAGTGTTTTTCATCATTTCAGGATGTTAGTAGTACATCATTCTCAAATGCGGAAGTTAGTCAGAAGATTGTATTATGCAAAAAGTCCAGCACTAAAATTAAATGAGTTGAATAGTGCTCTTTTGTGTGGGTCAGTATCAGATGTGAAGGTTTGTGATGAAATTGAGTTTTGTTACTTTGCTCCTGAACAAGAGAGTACAGAAACGGAGACATTAATAGAAGAAAATGTTGTAGAATGTGCAACATACTACTACAGAAAATGTTGAGGAACAAATTACAAAGCTTAAGGTGATTTCAGGTGAAAGGCCAAATTATTCTTGTATTTGTTGTCCGGAGAACTCACTATAAAAAAAAAAAAATTAAAAAATCAGACTAGGACTGTTGATCTGTATTTAAAAAGCAAAAGAGAAAATAATGATAAGTGGAAGGAATTTGCAACTTATTTGTTGATAGAGAATGGTTTTCATTTGGGTTCTGATCAGCATATTTGTAAATAGGGTTATAATAAATTAGATGAGAATAAAATGCCCGCTAGAGCTGTCCATAATAATCTAGAGTTGGTAACTGTTCCTCCAGAACTGATAGATTTAAATACCTGAGTCTATTCTCATTTAATGTGTGCACCCATTTCAGGCTATTGTTCGTATGGAGACTACTAAAACAGGTAAATTGCCTCCTACAGATTTACAGAGAGGATTAAAAGGAAGAGTTGTATATTTACCTAGATTTAAAGAAAAATGTTGAAACTCTTGGTGTAGAGTGTGTAGAAAATTAACCACTAGTTATTCTAGTTAATGGCGTGCCTACTAAGAGTAAGAAAATCTGGCAGGATTTAGTGAATGTTAGTAAAGTGCAAAAGGCTACTTTGTATCTAATAAAAAACAATGAGTACTATAAAAATGTGTATATGGGAGAAGAAGAAATACTTTTAGCAGAAGATACTGAACCGTCAAGTGGACAAATTGAAAAAGTGGACATGTCCAGAAGTGAAGAATCTATGAACATTACAGTGTACATCCACTTCATTCAAAAGAAGTGATGGGGAATACTATGGAGTTATTCCAAATGAAAAAAGCGAAGGGAAGTCCCACGAGTGTATGGGATGAAAGCTTGGAAGATCGTTTTCAGCAGTTGTTCCCAACAGGAAAAGGACGATGATATGATGAACGACCTGTGCAGATTACTGCACCTGAATATCGGTCAACAAGATTGTATGCAGAAGATCCAAGATTTCGACAATGTATCCCATATATATTTCATCTTTTGTTTGAGAATGACTTGCCTGAACTTTCATATGCAGTCAATCATATATTGAAAACAGGAGTACATCTGCAAAATGTTTCTGCAAAGGAATTTATGGATAAAGTGCACCAGAGAGATGATCATTTAGAATCTCAGCTGATTAATCTGATGGCATGTCAGCGTGGCACTAATGAGTATTGGTACCGTTGTCTTGGAAAACGTAAATGTATGCTAAGGAACTTAGGAACTCCTACATGGTTCCTTACCCTAAGCTATGCTGAATACGCTTGGGATGATTTACTTGAATTTCTTGGAGAGGCAAATTCAAATATAAAAAATATTGAATACAAGACACTGGGAGAGTTTTGCTCATTGGATCCTGTTAATGTATGCAGGTATTTTAATCATAGATTTGAAGCTATGATGTCTTATCTACAATAAAAAAAAATCCTCCTCTTGGTGAAGATGTGTATTTGTTTTGGAGAAAGTAGTATCAAGCAAGAGGTGCTCCTCATATACATATGCTGTTATGGATCAAGGATGCCCCCAAATTCAGAACAGATTCAGATGATACTGTTTTGGCGTTTATTGAAGAATATGCCACATGTGCTATACTCAAAAGCACAGAAGAAAACAACTTAAAAGAAGTCTTACGATTCCAAAGCCATCGATGTGGAAAATACTGTCGACGAAAGTACAAGTCTATGGATAAGTTATATACGAAATGTCGTTTTGCATTTCCAGGTCCTGTAATATCCAAAGGAAGAGTGAACATACCATTACAAGAAAGTCACCAAAAAAATTCCTACAATTTGAGAAGAAGCAAAGAATCAAAATACATAAATGATTACAATCCAGTTATTCTGTGAATGTGGAATGCTAACATGGATATTCAGTACGTTGCGGACAATTCCATTGCTGTTGCTCGATACACAACATCCTACATTACAAAATCAGATAACACGGAATTGAAAAATGTGGAAAGAGATTTCTCACGAGAAAAGTAAGAAATTATACAGTTTCAGTTTGAAGAGGTTATCCCATCGAGAAATCGGAGCGTATTAATGCTCAGATCGGTTATCATCTGCAAGTCTATACTCCAAATCTAGAAGAATCATTCGGGCGAGTCTAGGTCTTGCAGCAATGCAAAGTCGAGTACTTATATCTGTACAAGAAATCGAATATTTAGCAGAAAAAGATCCGGAAAGTACAGATATTTTGAAAACCAATATGTTGGACACATATTATCCAAATAGAAGTCATCATCTTGAGAACATGTGTCTCTATGAAGTGCTGCAAAACTACACTTTTAAACGGAATAGTACAAAAAACTTCAATGATGGAAAATATGCAGTGATTGGTTCTGAAGGATGTTTGTTGAAACAAACGAAAGGAAATTTGATTAATCACAGGAAACAGTTGCGACACTGCTGATAAAAGGGAATTTTACTATTTAGCCCTTTTGCAACTGTTTAAACCGTGGCGTTCAGAATTGATATTACTTGGAGATTTTCAGAGCTATGAAGATTGCTTCAATGCTTGTAAAGATACCATTGAATGCACTGTTTTTTCAAATTATGTGAAAATGTTAAACGATGAAATTGATCAAGAAGCTACTATTGCAGCTGAGATTGCTAGAGACAGTGCTCAAGACAGTCAAAGTTCTGCTCCACTGAGTCAAAATCCACTAGGACAACCAATTGTTGAAAATGAAGCAGCAATCGCCAGGAATACGGTGGAAACAGCAATGCAACAAGCTCAAGAAGATATAATGGATTTCTTCATGAAAAGAAAGAATGCACATGCACATCATTTCAACCTATCCAAATGAATGCGAGGGGACAAGCTGTAACAGGAAAAAGTTTCTTAATTACAGTAATCACCAGATATCTACAGAAAACAACTGAGTCACATTTGTCTTGTGTTGTAACTGCTCCAACTGGGTAGGCAGCACATAACATTAAAGGAATTACATTGCATTGTTTACTTATGCTACCTGTGGTGCATGAAAACAAATTGGAATATCACAAGCTATCTGGAGAAGCTTGTTGTGAAGTTTCAAGAGTGCTAAAGAAAATTAAACTTCCGATTATTGATGAGGTAAGCATGGTCTCAAACTTAATGCTTGCTTTTGTGCATTTAAGAATGCAGCAAATTCTTAAAACAGAGTACGATGTCTTATTTGGAGGAAAACATGTCAGTTTTTGGACATCTACTGCAACTTACTCCAGTAAAAGGAAAATCAGTATTTAAAACACTTGCACATGAAGACACCAGAAAGTCTTTGGGTAGCGTTGGAAACGTTAACATTTGGTCATATTTTGAATACAAAGAACTCATTACAAATTTGCGACAGGCAAATTATGTTGATTATGGAACTATTCTTCAAGATATAAGAATTGGAGTACTGACAGACATGGCAAAGAAGCTTTGCAGAGTCGATTACTTTCCAATTTGTTTCCGAATGAAAATATAGTTCCTGATAAAATATATGTCAGAAAGTGCCATCTTTCTTGCCTTGTTATGCCCCCACTTTTTTCTGAACTGCTGATGAGCTTAGACTGAGTGTGCCCTGGGTCCCTGCCAATCAGGTACCCAGGGCCTGTGTTCCTTCCCTAAAAACTAGGCTGAAACAAAATAACCAATTGGCATCTCTGGCCCTCTGTCAGCCCCTAGTAAATGGTACCCTAGGTACCCAGGGCCTGGTGGCCAAAGAAGACCCCTGATGGCTGAAGCACTGATTGTGCCACCCTCAGGGGCCCTGTACCCTGGTACCCATCCCCTGCCTTTGCAGGCTGAGTGCCTAAGTACAGAACTAAAACAAGAGTCGACATGGCACACATTCCTGTGTGACATGCCCACAGAACCCACTGCCCTGGCATACCTCAGTCACCCCTCTAGCTGGGTGCCCTATGCCAGAGGTGAGGGCGCAGGTGCATGAGCCCTGTGCCCCTACAGTACCCAGGACCATTTCTGGGCACTGTAAGTACAGTCCGCACTGATGCCAGTATGGGATTTAATGTAACATGCACGAGAGGGCATCTCAGAGATGCCCTTCAAAACCTGTCCCTACAATCCACGTCTGGGCTGAGTGGCTGCAGAGGCTGCCACACAGCAGACATGTTGCAGGAACCCTGGGTGGAGAGCCCACCGCTCTCCTGGGTCTGCAACAAAGCACATCCTGGGCGAGGTTCTATGTCTCCTCCCCCAGGATGGACAGGGGGAAGCTTCAAAGGCATACCGCCTCCGAGAGCTTCTCCAGACCATTTGCTGTACCCAGCAACCAGCCCCCCACCAGTCCTACCCCCAATCTGGCGGGAAGACTGGCGGGAAAAAACACGTCAGGAAGGGGGGGTGCCAACTCCACCCCTCAGGTGGAGGAGGCAAGGTGAAGCACGACCCCGGGCTCCGGACATCTTGTAGAGGGGGAGTCCTGCCCAATCCCAGCTAGGCTCCTGCCCCCCCTCCCACAGGAGAGGAGCAGGCTAGGGGTGTACTCACCCCAGGACAGGGACCCATTGGTCCCTGCCTTTGCCCTACCTGTAACGCCCCTAAATTTAGTATTGAATATGCTACTTACCAGTATGCATCTGTTCTTGGCATGTAGGGCTGCTAACATTCATATCTATAGCATAGATCGCCGCCTAGTGTTGGGTCCGGATGATTGCACGTTGTTGTCCTGGAAGAGTCTTCGAAGTATCACGAGATAGGTGGCTCCTCTCCTGGACTACAGTGCGCATGGGCATCGACTCCATCCCCAGATTGTTTTGAGCCATTGTGGCAAAGATGGAGTGTAATAGTGTAAGCGATGTCCATGCAAATGATTGAATGCAAGAAAAGTCTGCAGCCGCTACGGGCGCCGGGGAGGAGGGTGGGCGATATGAATGTTAGCAGCCCTACATGCCAAGAACAGATGCATACTGGTAAGTAGCATATTCAGTTCGAGGCATGTGGGCTGCTAAATTCATATCTATAGCATAGAATACATAGCAGTCCCTCCATTAACGGCGGCCGCCCGTGCCAGCTGCAGAAGTTTGAAAAAGTGTTTTAAGAACAGCTTGTCCTACAGCTGCCTGCTGTTTGGAATGCACATATACACAGTAATGTTTGGTAAACGTATGCGGTGTAGACCATGTGGCTGCTCTACAAATGTCTTCCAAAGGAATGTTACCCAGGAATGCCATGGAGGCCCCCAACTTGCGTGTGGAGTGTGCCCTGGGTGAGATCGTTAAGGTGCGCTTAGCTTTCTGATAGCAAATCTGAATACACTTAACGATCCACCTGGCTATTCCTGCTTTGGATATGGGGTTGCCTTTGTGCTGGGCTGAGAAGGCAACAAAGAGCTGTTGTGTCCTCCTAAAATCTTTTGTTCTGTCAATGTAGTACATTAACGCCCATTTGACGTCTAGCGTATGGAGCATTCTTTCTGCTACTGTTTCTGGGTTTGGAAAGAATGCGGGCAGTTCAATGGTCTGATTGACATGAAACTGTGACACCAACTTAGGAAGAAACTAGGGGTTAGTGCGAAGCACCACCCTGTTTGAATGAATTTGGATAAATGGCTTTTGTATTGCGAGCACCTGTAGCTCACTAACACGTCTTAGAGACGTGATGGCAATGAGAAAAGCCACCTTCCATGTCAAGAATTGAACCTCACAAGAATGTAGAGGCTCAAAAGGTGGGCCCATCAACCTGGTGAGGACCACATTGAGATTCCATACAGGAGCTGGTGGGGTCCTGGGAGGGATGACCCGTTTCAGCCCTTCCAGGAAGGCTTTAATGGCAGGCACCCTGAAAACAGAGAGATGTTGCCTGTTTTGAAGATAAGCCGCTATGGCGGATAAGTGTATCCGAATGGAAGCGTATGCTAGATTGCATTTGTAAAGATGTAACAAATAGCAGATGATGTTAGGAATGGATGCATCTAGCAGGTTGATATTGTGTTCTGTACAGTAAATGACAAACCGCTTCCATTTTGCTGCATAGCAGGCTCTGGCAGTGGGCTTTCTCGCCTCCCGGATGATGTCCATGCATTCAGGAGGCAAATTAAGGTAGCCAAACTCTAAGACCTCAGGAGCCAGATCGCCAGATTGAGCTGTTGCGGATCTGGATGCTGAATGTTGCCATGGTTCTGCGTCAAAAGCCTGGGTGTGAGGCGCAGCCTTTGATGCGGTACCACGGAGAGTTCTAGAAACGTGGTGTACCATGGTTGGCGTGCCCATGTTGGAGCAACCAGGATGAGCGTCATTGAGTGTTGCTTTAGCTTTTTTGCCACCAGCGGAATGAGAGGTGCTGGGGGAAAAGCGTACGCAAATCTGCCTGACCAGTTCATCCATATCGCATTGCCCTGCGACTGTGGGTGAGGGAACCTGGCGGCAAAGCTTGGCATTTTGCTTTTTCCCTTGTGGCAAACAGGTCTATTTCTGGACGACCCCACTGCTGAAAGTACGGGCGGAGTACTGATGGATGTAGCTCCCACTCGTGCATCTGGTGGCTGTACCTGCTGAGCAGATCCGCCATCTGATTGTCCTTGCCCGGGAGGTGTTCCGACATGAGGAAGATGTTCCTCTGAATGGCCCACTTCCACATGCTGTGAGCCAGAAGAGACAACTGTGGAGAGTGTGTGCCTCCCTGCTTTTGGATGTAGTACATGGCCGTCATGTTGTCTGTCCGGATCAACACGACCTTGTTGCACAAATGTACTTTGAAGGACTTGAGTGCCATGAAGATTGCCATCAGTTCTAGGTAGTTGATGTGCATCTTCTTTGGCTGAGTGGTCCATAGTCCCTGCACTGTGTAGTGGAGCACATGAGCTCCCCACCCCTGGAGAGATGCGTCCGTCGTCATGATAATCTGTGGCACAGGCTCTTGGAACGGTCGGCCCTTGCAAAGGTTGTGTGGATTCCACCAATGCAGAGAGTTGTATGCCCGACCGGTCACCAACACTAGGTCTTTCAACTGTCCTTGAGCCTGGGTCCACTGATGTGTCAAGCATTCTTGGAGCGGACGCATATGTAACAGTGCGTGCGGGACTATGAAGATGCAGGAGGCCATCATGCCTATCAACTGCATGAACACTCTCGCTGGGAGTGAGTGTTGCGGTCTGAACCTCAGGATTAGCGACTGGATGTTGTCGATCCGTGCTGGGTTCGGCTGAGCTGTGGCAGCCAGAGTATTGATTGTCGCGCCCAAGTACTGCCGCACATGTGCTGGCTGAAGGTGCGACTTTGGATAGTTTAGTGAAAACCCCAGACTGTGCAGGAGGTGAATGGTGTGGGACATGTCCGCGGCACACTGTTGTGCCGACTTGGCCTGAACGAGCCAGTCGTCTAGGTAAGGGTAGACATGTATGGCCTGTCTCCTGAGGTGCGCCGCCACTGTCGCCAGACATTTTGTGAACACTCGGGGGGCAGTGGTCACTCCAAAGGGTAGGACTTTGAATTGGTAATGCCGGTTTTGGATGGTGAACCCGAGATATTTTCTGTGGGATGGATGGAGTGGTATGTGAAAGTAAGCATCCTTGAGGTCCAAGGTTGCGAGGAAGTCTCCCTGCTTTAGCAATGGAAGAACCTGCTGCAGTGTTAACATGTGGAAGTGTTCTGAAAGGATGTACTGGTTCAGAGGCCTGAGGTCCAGAATGGGTCCTGAGTGAGCCGTCCTTCTTTGGGATCAAGAAGTACAGGGAATACACCCCTGTGCCTTCTTCCTCCACTGGCACGAGCTCTATCGCGCCTTTTTGCAGCATGACAAGAACCTCCTGCTGCAATAAGTGCAAGTGCTCTGCTGACATAGGACGTTGTCTTGGGGGTATGTTGGGTGGAGTGGACGTTAACTCCAAACAATAGCCGTACTGGATAAGTTTCCCTACCCACCTGTCTGTGGTGATGGACTTCCAGACCGGCAGGAACTGTTGGGAGTCTCCCCCCGACAGGTGTTGGATGGTCGGGGGGCAGTGACAGGAAGTCACTGTTTGTTGGTGGCGGAGGAACGGGAGCTGTTGTTGCCTCTGCCCTTGGCGCTGTTTCCCCGGTACCCTCCTCTACCCTGTTTGGGGTACGAGGATTGCGCCCCACTTTTATTGAATGGCGTCTGCTGCTGCAAGTGCCCTCTGTTAACACCCAGATTGCCTGAGCGACGAAAAGTGTTCCCTCGGAATTGCTGAGATTGGAGAGCACCCATGGACTTGGCCGTCTCAGTATCTTTTTTGATTTTTTCGAGGGTGGTGTCAACCTCTGGGCCGAATAACCTGTCTGGATTAACGGGCTGGTTGAGGATAGTTGTCTGTATCTCTGGCTTGAACCCTGAGATGCGGAGCCATGCTTGACGCCTTAATATCACACTAGTGTTGATTGCTCTTGCTGCCGTGTCCGCAACGTCGAGCGCACATTTTATCGCAGCGTTGGAGATTAGTTTGCCCTCCTGTATAAGCATTTCAGCTCCCTCTTTAAACTGGTCTGGAAGGTGTTGCAACAGTCGCTCTAGGGTGTCATAGTGTGCCCTATCGTATCTGGCCAACAGAGCTTGCGTGTTTGAGATGCACCAGATGTTGGCTGAGCTGCCACCCTCTTCCCAGATGCCTCCAGCACTTTTGACTCTTTGTCTGGGGAGGAGCTTTACCTGTGGTTTGAGAGTTCGCCCTCTTGCGGGCATTAGAGACCACTAAAGAGTCTAAAGGCAACTGGCCCCGTATGTAAGTTGGGTCACCAGGAGCGGGTCTGTATTTCTTCTCTATTCTGGGGTTGACAACCCTTGCTCTCGTGGGTTCCTTGAAAATGTCTGTGGCATGCTTAAGGACCCCTTTTAGCATAGGAAGAGTTTTCACAGTTTTTTCTGCAGCAGAGAAAGTGTCAAATAGAAAGTCAACTTCCACAGGGTCAGCATGCATTTCCACTTTATGGTTTGTAGCTGCCCTTTCAATCAAGGCATTAAATGCCGCAGAGTCTTCAGTGGGAGATGTTTTCACACTATAAACCTGAGGGTCATGGACAGCTTGCTGGTCCCCTTGATCACCAGTGTCCATCCAAGAGTCCTGTTGCTCATCAGGGTCTGTGTCAGCAGGAAAAGTATACTCCTCATCTTGTTCACCCTCATCTCCATCTGAGCAAGTGGGTGAAGGTGTTGCACTCCTTCTAGGGTATGGAAGAATGTGTTCAACCAGAACTGGTGTCTCAGGTGCTGGTCTTTTTCGCTTCAGAGGGATTACAAACGACTCCAGAGGCTGTGCTGTGATTTTCCTCTTGTAGAGCGTGAGCGTGAGTTTTCCTGTGTCGGCGTCGATGAAATGCGCCGACTGCTCCTCCAGTAAAGGTTGTCGATGACCCAAACTGCCACCCGGGTGAGTTTGCTTCGACACTTCAGAGTCCTTTGGCGCCAACCGTGGTGCAAAGGCCTTCGGCGCCACCTTAGGTGGTAGAGTGTAGAGGATCGGCATATTCATTTTCTTCGGTGGGGCCATCGGCTTTGGTGCTGAAGGCGTTGTCTGCTCCGACGCCGACGCTTTGTCCCGTATCCGCTTGAGGGAGTCCAAGACCTGCTTCGTAAAGGAAGCAGATGGTTTCGTCGACCCGACCGACGACCTCGGTCCACCTCCAGGGGAAGACCCGAGTGTCGAAGACTTCTGTTTGGCCGCTTGAGACGCAGGTGTACCTTCGACCACCGCGCTACGATCACCGTCCACGGCCCCAGGCGTCGACGCCGACAGCTTCGGATCGGCAGCCCTCTCCTTTTGCGTCGGGACTCCACACTTTGGCTCGGTGCCCTTTGCCGACTTTGTCTCGACGGCCCGTTTGCCTTTTGGCTCGGTAGCCTTGCCCGTTGTAGGCTCAACAGTCTTCTTCGACTTCGACTCGACCACCTTGCTCGACACCTGCTCGACGACCTTCTTCGAGCTTGGCTCCTTGACCACTTTCGGCACCTTTGCCTGGTCGATAGCCTTTTTAGACTTTGAGGCCTCCGAAGACAACGGCGTCGATGGTGGAGCAGACGTCTTCGGTTTCGATGGCGTGTCGTCCATTTTTGTTTTCGTCGACACCGATGTTTTTAGTTTCGGTTTCGTTAATGGCGGCTCCGCCGAGGTGTCCGTAGCCGGGCCGGAAGGCGGGGCTGTGGATTGAGGTGTAAGGTCGTGGGCAAGGCCGTGTGGCGATCCCGTGACCTGAGCCATCGTAAAAGTACGAACGGGGCATAGCTCTTCCTCCGAGCTATCTTCCATGGCCCCATATGGTTCTTCGTTGTCCCCTACCTCATCGACGTTTTCTTATAGGTCTTGGCCTTCGACGTCTGCTCCGTAGTCGTGCTCGACCTCCGCCGATGTAGGTGAAATTTGCAGGTGAAGCTCTTGTTCGTCTGCTACGGGGTCGTCGAAGATGTCCACCGGCGCCGGGGCCGACCGCTGGGCCTCGAGGCGTGCCACTCGCCGAAGCTTGATCGTCTTCTTGGATCTAAATCTCGAACAGGCCATACAGTTGGCCTCGTCGTGGTCCGGCGACAGGCACTTGTTGCACACAGGGTGTACGTCGATGTGTGGGTACTTGGATCCACACACGGGACAGTGCTTGAACGGATCCGTTCCATGCCGTCGAAGTCTTGCTGCGTTGACAGGGCCTCGAGCACTGAAGAGTCACCCGACCCCTCAGATATCCGACTCGAAGAGTTGGAGTATACACGAGACCGAACGCGAACAATACCGACGGGGTAAAGGAAGGCCTTTTGGCCTCGAAAAAGTTTTTTATATCGATTCTGAACAGGAGATGTCGAAATCACATCCGAACCCAATGGCGGAAAAAAACAATCTGGGGATGGAGTCGATGCCCATGCGCACTGTAGTCCAGGGGAGGAGCCACCTATCTCGTGATACTTCGAAGACTCTTCCAGGACAACAACGTGCAATCATCCGGACCCAACACTAGGTGGCGATCTAAGCTATAGATAGGCTGTGGGGTTTTAGGTTTAAACCTATAATAACTGATAAAACCCCGATGAAAGAAAAATAGCCCTCCCGGTGAAAACATATAAACACTGAAAAAACACCTGCACAACCACAAACTAAATGCCATTCAAATAAAGGAAAAAGAAAGTGAAAGAGTCATTTTGTTCTTACTAAGAGGTCAATAAAATGTAACTGTTATACAAGCTAGCAGTAAGAAAGACTGGCTAACATTATTCTGCTTGAGTTTTGTTCTTTAGGGATGCCACTAAAATATTGTTTCTTCTTCCATTTACTTTTTTCGGTTTTATGGCCTTTGGTCTAAAGATGCAGGGTTTAGTTTCACGTTTTAGGTTTAGTTTAATTATTTTATAAACTGTAGAGAATCAGGACATATCAAACTCACATTTGATATTTTGGCTGCATTTGATTCTTTCACTGATAGGTAAAATGGCTAGTTTCATAAAACTCTTTTGTAATATGTGTCATCACATTTGCCAACAGAGAATGGGTAAAAACCCTTAATACATCAGGGTCAGTATTGATAGTAGGTGAATTGCCAACACCTCCGGCTTTAAACATTAAATGCAAGGTATAGTGACAAGTATATATATCACCAAGCATCTGGGATAGTGGTGAAAACGTGACACCAGACGTTTGGAAAACATGGAATGCAGTGTCACTTGTTATGCTCTGCAAAAAATGTTCTTTCCAAGTTTAACAAAGATTGGAGTGATATTGTTTGTATTTGTAGTGATTCAGCTACGTATATAAAACATTTGTGTGATGACCTGTCAAAATTGATACCCGAGCTGAAGTGATTCCCTGTAGGAGATCCTTGCCACTTGTTAAATGGTATGCTGAAAGCATCGTTACAATCTTCAGAGTTAATGAGGGCTGCTATTGACTTTTTAGTCCATTCTGGTGCACTGTTTTCTTATGCCCAGGAACTAAAACGCAAATATTTATAATTTCGTGCTTTATGTGGCATCAAAGAAAGAGTCATCCCAACTCTGCCCCTTAGCTGACGGTTCTCATCCCTAGGGGCTATGTATGCTGAGAGGGCTTTTTCACAGAAGTTTACATGGGAAGGAAAGCGCGAGCGCACATGACCAAAGACTCTCTGAAGAAGTATTGTATGGTGTACTACAATAAGATTAATTTGCAAAAATCTCTTTGGACCTCATATACACTATACGTACACTGTCTATATACCATGTTCTTTCAGTGCAGAAAGCAAGCAATGATAAAAGCAAAACATTCCATAAACACCGGAAAAACACTTTTTCTGTTGTTTTTAGTGGCGTGAAAATGTGTAACCACTGATAACAACTGTTTTTTAAGATATTGAAAACACTGAAAAAACCCCACCAGACTTTACCAAAAATAGAAACTGAAAACAGGACAGCCTAGCTATAGATATGAATTTAGCAGCCCACATGCCTCGAACTTAGGGGCTCCCTGAACCTTTCTTCCTCAGATCCCGATATCAAAGAAGAAAGAAGATCAAGAAAAAGGAGACCCGCCGTGCAGCTGCTAACAACAGGACAACAACTGACTTGGCCCCAGCCCTATCGGCCTGTTGATCCTGGAACCTGCTCCTGCCTAAACCCGGCGACCTCCACGGACAGCAACTTTGGGACACCAAGAGGACCTGCCTGCCTTGACCCTCTCGACAATTGGGACTCCCATCAGCAGAGGCTCTGCTGCAATAACCCACCTGGTGCCCATCAGGAAGCTCCGGACCAGCCCACTCTGCACCAGCCGAGCCCAGGCCGGGCCAACCCGAACCAAGACCACAAGGACATTCCCCCGGCGACAGGGACCCGAAGTCCAGTGACCAAAGATCCTCCTCGACGAACCAGCCGACGCCTGTAGACTCAGAACCAGGGGCCACCCCAACCGCGACCAGCCGTGGATAAGCGTTTCCGACACCCAAAGACACCCCTGCACCAGGCGCCCTACAGCCCCCTGTGCCTCCCTTTGGGGTACCTACCTGTGCTCCAACATCCCAACTTACCTCTCGAAGTGCTGGTCGCCCCTGGAGAGTCACCGTCCCCAAGCCTGCAGCCTTTGTTCCTTTTTCAAGATCCTCATTGGATAACATTGAGCGCCCGACGGCTCAAAAGCACCCTGCACCCAGCCGCCCGAGTGCCGCTGGCTGTGACCTCTTTGCCCTATCCTACTTCCCCCCTTGCCCAGAGCAAGTGACCAGGAGCCCAGCGCCCAGAGCCGTGTGGCCTGCTAGCCAGCCGCCACCAACCGAAGGCCCCCTTTCCCTCATTGGATAACATTGGGCCTACCTACCTCTGCACCCGGCCGCCCCTGCGCCGCTGGGACTGAAGTAATTGTACTCACCTGACCCTGGGGGACCCCTGAGTCTATGCCCAGAACCCTACCTTCACCAACCAAGTACTCACCTGGAAACCGGTAATTCACTTACCTGCCATTGGATAACATGGCCCCATTTTTTACTCGAAAAGTTTCTAAGTGGGAAGTTTTGAAAACTGAAAATATTCCTATAAAATCAGCCAAAGTCCGAATTCGAAAATACTCACCTGTGATCAGGAGAGAAGCCAGTACTGTACCTTTCAGCCCAGTACGGAACCACAAAAGTAATCCCTAGCGGGTTTACTAGTAACCTGTATTTTCTCCATAGGAACCCATTGTCTGCTTTTCTATGAAATTTCTTCTAAGTGTCTACTTTTGAAAACTGCAAATATTCTTTAAAAATCGTACGACATACTGAAACGCAATTACCTACCTGTTTTGAGTTACGCCCCCAGTGCTGGCCCTAAGAGACTAGTGCTGGGTTACAAAAGTAACGCGATCGTACTTTACCTGAAACCTGAATTTCCTCCCATTGAATAACATTGTGAGAATCACCTCGAAATGTTTCGAAGGGTGAACTTTTAAAACAGCTTTATATTCAGGAAAAATCAGCACTGTAACTAAAACGTTTTTGCTAATCTGGTTTCAGCTTAGACCCCAGGACTGAATCCAAGATCTAGTCCTGGAACTACCAAAGTAATCCATAAAGTAATCAACTGTACTTTCCTATGAAAACCCATTGAGCTCAATGCTAGAGTGTGTTTCAGAACTGTATTGCTATTAGCTAACCTGTGATTATTGTATGTACAAACTTGTTGCTCATATGCAAAGTAATTACCCGAGAGTACTCGTAATGTGAAAAGTATATTTTTATAACTGTTGGTTCTAAAAATAAAACACCTATAGCTAAGGATATAATAATAATTGGCCTGGAGTTCAGTTCTTGAGTGTGTGAAACCTTTTGCTGACTAAGTTTGTACAACAAATGCTTTACACTGTCCCCTGGTACTGCCTTACTGCTCGACCAAGCTACCACTTTGGAGAGTAAGGTCGGTTCTGACTTTAACCTCTGTTAAACCTTTGGGGTTTGTGGACTCTATACACACTGTGCTGCCTTATTGTCCAGTATATATAAAGCCACCTTCTCAAATATATATGAATATTGCAGAAAACAAATCTATAACCTGCTTAATGCCAACAATGCGCGAGTGTTCTATATTCAATTAACAACTTTTGAAACTGCAAAATGAAGAAATAATACAAATGGAAGCCATTGATAAAATAGAGCATGAAGGAATCACTATTATTTTGACAGAAAAATTGAAAATATTGGATTCTTTAGAAAAATCGATATCTAAAACTGCTGGTTTAGAAAAGAATCTATATGCATGTATAAACGGTCGGGTAATTTAAAGGCGTAATTTGGATGTAGAAAAAGGTAGTCAATGGAGAAAAGGGCAAAGTTGTGGATTTTGTTAATTATCAGAATAAAGATGGAAATGAATTTTTAAAAATCAAATTTGATCAGATTGAAGTAGTAAAACAAATTAGTCGTTGTTCAGTTAGTTTTTCGCTTGTTAAAGATATATATGTTCGTAGAAAACAGTTTCCACTTTCTCTGGCATATGCAGTGACTATTCATAAATCTAAAGGTTTAAGTGTAGACAGTGCTTTGGTGAACATTGGAAGTACCGAGTTTAAAGAGGGCATGGCAGATGTTGCTTTGTCCAGAGTAAGAACTTTATCTGGTTTGTTTTTGATTGATTTTGATGACACAAAGGTTACTGCAGATGCAAACTGTGTAAAAGAGTATAATAGGTTAAGAAGAGCGTATGCTCCCAATTTAGGTCAATATCCTGTATTTGAAAAGCGTGTGGTAGGTCGAAAAAGAAGGTATGAGAATATCAGTAGTTAAGGTATAAAGAAGAAAAAAAAACAAGATATGATTGCAAGCAAAAAGAAAAAGGATACTGTTGAAGAGATTGTTGGTTATCAGTTTGAAAATAGTTCAGGTGTCAACTGCTATGCTAATGTAATGGTCAATTTTTTTTTCTTGAAAGTTTGCAACTGCAAATTATGGAGAATCGGAAAAAAGATGTTGTTCCTTGTTGCATTGTATGTATGAAAAATTTGATAGGGGGTGGGGGGGGTTAGGGTGGCGGTCGTGGCTAGCGACCTTAGAAAATGGCCGCAGCCTAGAGGAGCTCCGGGACTCTGCCACATCGACCCGCAAATCCTGGCACTTATCCTGAAGCCTGGCGTGATCGGAGCGCAGGCAGAGACAGAGTGTTCCCTCCAGTGCGGGAGGATCCGTTGAGCGGGTGAAGCGGAGCTCCGGATAACGAACACCGAGAGGGGGAGGAGTTGCAGCCTAATACCCATAATAGAGGCCGGGAGCCACAGTGAGCATCGGGGTCGCACGCACACGCAGTGCGGCCCGAACTCGCGGACGCAGCCGGTTCTGTACTCCCGACGAGCAGCAGTCAGCTGATACTGGGTGCGCTCCCCCCATAGTGAGTCCTGCAAAATTGAAGGGGTAAAAGACACCCGGATTGGGAGGAAAGTCTTGTGACATTGTGTGAACCCGGGCCGGGATGATTCCCGTGAAGTTGGACCGGCAGAGGTGCTGAGGGATATAGTCAGACAGGTAGCACAGACGAGAAGGCAGTCCTAAGTGGAAGTGTGGAGAGGACGTCGGAGGGTGAATGAGACACGCACCAGTGGGCTGAGAGAGTGCTTTGGACGACAGGCCCTACACATACTGGTTAAAATACAGTAAAGAACACAGTTTGATGTGGGCAGGTGAAACATATTGAAGTAAGGCACACACGTGAATTGACGGCACACACGACAGAACTTCTGGGAGCTAGCCCCGACCTCACTGATCCAGGCACGTGCAGGAAGGCCCCTTGGGAAGGCACTGGCGCAGGGAACACCTCAGGACAACCTAAACATGAGTACCAGGGGCGCAAAGCCGGTGCAGAGTAATCGCATCGACAAGTATGCCTTAACAAAGAGCCAACAGGCAGAGCTACGCCCTACAGACCCCACTGCGACGGACCAGAGGGCAGGGCCCCAGAAAGACGTCACATTACAAGACGCAATGGCCACCCTGCTACAGATGCAAACAGCAATAGGATCCATCTCGAGTGAAGTGACACTACTGAGGGCAGACTTCTCAAAGATGGGCTCCAGGATGACGGAGGTGGAGGCCACCACTAAAACCCTCACGGCGGATACCACGGTATTGCAAAAGCAAGTGGCCCAATTGGAACAGGCGAATCAGCAACTGGCGGCGAAGCTTGATGATCAGGATGGACGCTCTCGGCGCAACAACGTGCGCCTAGTCGGCGTTCCGGAGAGTATCAGGGGGCCGGCACTGGACTTGTTTGTGGAGGAATTAATACGGACTCAGTTGTGCCCTCGGGGGCTCTCAAAATTCTTTTCGGTGGAAAGAGCACACAGAGTCCCGGGCTGGCGACCAAGACCAGGTGCTCCCCCGCGGCCTATCGTGGCAAGACTTTTCAATTTTCGCGATAGGGACGTGATCCTTCAGGCTGCCCGGCAGGTCCTACACTTAAAATAGAAAGCAGTACAGTGACATTGTATCTGGATTATACAGCGGCAGTTACGGCCCAACGGCGCAGCTTTACAGAGGTAAAGAAGGAGCTCCGAAGTAGAGAACTGAAATAGGCAATGCTGCGAGTTGAGGCGGAAGGAAAAACTTGTTTTTTTTAATCGCCGGGTGAGGCGAGAGACTGGCTGGAGGGCTGGAGACCAGTAAACAAAAACCACAGGCAGGGAGGACAACAACGGAGGCCACCCTTGCAAGTAGGAGCTGAAGAACGAGAGGAGGAGACACAGGGTGCGAGCGGAGAGTCACGGCAAGGCACCGAAGAGGTGTGACGTCGTCACAGCCCTAGGGACGACCTGGAAATAGACTGGTGGAACTTCGCCTCCTATGGCCATACTCCGCAGACATAAGGGGCTTGAGAGGGCCCTTTTGAAGGACTAAACGCAGCACTAATGAAGCGTCGTTGACACAGCAGACTCGAACACTGTCAAAGGTAAATGGAATGTATGTGGGAAAACTGCGGCAAGGGGAAGAGAACAGATACAGACCGTGCCTGACCAGCTACAGGTTCAAAAAGACGCTAAGCACGGGCATGTGGTCGGCATGGACGGGCTTCCCCCCCCCCCCCCCCCCCCCTTTGTTACATCAAGTACACAGTTATGGGTCTGAAGCACTCTGCTAAGTTGGGGAGGCGGGTAGTTCTAAATCCGCTGGGCAGGGAAGCAGGGAGGGGGGTTGGGCAGGGGGGGCAGTTTGCAGAGGGGAGTTATGTTGGGGGATTCATTCCCCTTTTTTGGTAATGTTTGGAAAGTAACTAAGAAGCATGACGGATTGGATCATATTTAGTTAGTCCCGGAAAGGTGGGCGGCAATAGATGACCATGTTAGCCACAAGCCAGGGTGATAGAGACACGATCCCAAATACCCAGGAGGCTCAGTAAAGATAGCCACAGTTAGCAGTGCTCTCCTGGAACGTAAACGGCTGGGAGATGCGTGGGCAGGTATTGCAATATTTGCGGCGGAAGAACCCGGCAGTGGCGTTAATCCAGGAATCACACTTGCAGGGCACAACGGTTAAGGCCTTAAATAGGTGGGGGTTCCATATTGCAGTCCACTCGGAATTTACCTGTGGGTCTAGGGGGGGGTCAGGATTCTGATAAACAAACGATTCCCTATGATAGTGTCAAAGACATACAATGACGACCAGGGGCGCTTTGCAGCAGTCTCAGGACAATGGGACGGTAGAACGTATAATGTAGTATCGGTATATATTCCGCAGACGCTTCACCAGACTGCTTTCACGGACTTGGGAAACTTCCTACTTGCCCTACCCACTGGAGAGTTGAATATGGGAGGTGATTTTAACGCACCTATTAACCCAGAGCTAGACCGACAGCCCCCGAGGGAGGCTGGGGGGGTGTCCCATAGACTGCAGGAATTTATGGAGGCATTTGGATTATTAGATGTGTGGAGGACTAGGCACCCGACCGACAGACAATACACATTCTACTCTGGAGCCCATAATAGTCTCTCTAGATTAGATTAGATTTTCACGCTGGCCACAGGGATGTTGGGTATGACGGATATTAAGCATCTCCCGAGGGGCATCTCCGATCACTCCCCAGTCGCCATCACATACACATCCTTTAACCCACAGAATCGGAGACTCTTCCCCATTAGACCGGAGAACCTCCAGGATCGGGAATTCGGAAAGCCTTACTTCAGGCCACAAAACACTACTTTGAAGAAAATGAACACTCAGTCACTTCATCGTTGGTCTTGTGGGAGGCCTATAAGACTGTCCTACGGGGTCATGCTATATCAGCGATAACTGGTAAAAAGAGGGATCAACAGGAACACATAGGCGAATTAGAGGAGGCTGTGGCGAGGGCAGAGAGGGCGCATGCGAGCAGTGCCTCGGAGGAGTCGGCACACGCCTTACGCCTGGCACAGCAGGCTTATAGAGCATACACACGAGAAGAGGTTACCAGCAGACTCACCAATACTCAGCACACCATATATGGACAAGGGGATAAGGCGGGTAAACTGCTGGCTTGGTTAGGTAAAAAAGAAAGGGCGAATAATTGGATAGCGCAGATACGTACCAACGAGGGCACTCTGGTTCAGGTCCCACAGCAGATTGCTGAGCAGATTGCTGAGGTGCTAGCACACCATTACGAACTGGTGTATACACCAGTGGCGGATGCCACGGTAGAAGACAACCTGGCATTCCTACATGACATACAAACACCAACCCTCAGAGACGATGCAGTCGCTGCTTTGGAGGAAGATATCACACAGGAACAGATTGCACAAGCGATAAGGGCACTACATACTGGGAAAGCGTTGGGGCCTAATGGCATTCCGGTAGAGGAAAGGTGTATCTTTGTAATATGAACTTTTTCTTGCACATACTCTCAGCGTATATTTTTAAGCTACATTTACAGTGTATATAAATTCAAGTAAGACTTTTTTTTAGGAGTTAGTATTTTATATATGTGTGATTTGTATTATATGGTATGTTACTGAGGATGTAGTTTTTTTTTTTAAACAATCAGATGGATTGTTTTTTTTTGCCCGCTGTTATGTGAAATCACTGTTTCTAGTGAAATTCAATATATTCTGAGAACAGCAAAAAAAGCAAAGAAAATAGTTTGTAAAATGTTAAAATTATGAGGTATTGTAAAAAATATTATAACTGTATTTTTTCTTCTCTTTCATAGATCCTAATTCTAAAATATGAAATTTTCAAAAATGTAATTATAAAAAAACTGAAAAAAATGCCTAGCTTTTTTTATTTCTATTACGGTGAAGGTAAGTTTAACTAAGTATTAAAATGCACAATGGCCTGTGTTTGCACACAGGTGAAGAAAGGAGAGAGGGACTGAGTACATGTGTGTGGAAAGATGCTCCTGGGCGTTTTAAGTTACAGGATAAAGTTAACATGAATACTGAGTGTCACTGGGGGCCAACTAACCCACCAGATATGTGCAGAAAGTGCCAGAGTTGCATTGCAGAGAGGTATAAAATAGGACATGGCTTCAGAGTACCTCTCAAAAGAGACCTGCTGGGCTAGTAGGGCCCAGAGACTTTCAGGATTAAAAGAGACAACATTCCCCAACTTAAAACATGTCACGGAGTGTGTTTGCACATGTCACATCAGGCCCCAACCCTTCAATTCACTAATCTATAAACATGTCCTATCACTTTGCCAAAACCTAAGTACTTATACATTTATCTTGTTCTCTCTTTGCAGTTCTGAAATTACTCTACTTATTACTCATATAGTTAAGGATTGGCCTAGCCATTAACCCTAGTACAAGTTAATTTATTTATATACTATGCAAGCAGATCTGCAATAAGCTAGAAAGAATTAATACAGTCTTGAAAACACCCAGTTTAAACCTATGTAGTTTTGGAATCTCCCTGTCATAGGATATCGTGTGACCTGAAAAAAGATCTGATTGGTTCATAATATTTCCCATTGTAACTATTAAAGGACCGCAATCATTTCAATCATTCTTCTTTGAGCATTTCTGGAGACATAACTCTGTGCTTACCTATCGTTACTCTCATGCAATTTGTTATACAATTAACTAGCAATATGTTCTTATTGTAACAAGTCTGCTAATTCCCAAGTACTTACGGGGCAAATTTAGAAACACCCTGTGCCAACAATATGTCACTTCTTGTAACATAGTTATAGCACAAGACACCTTCATATTTACAAGGAGAGGAAAAGGCACTCTGCGTAGCTTTTCTTCTCCATGTAAATAAGACGTCTTCATACACACCACTTTGCGTTGAAGGGCGGTTCTGGACATGTGTGTGAATGCTGCACCATCTCCAATTGGTGTAGCAAGGCACAAGGAGAAATTATTTTCATTTCTCCTCTTTTTTTCTCTTTCTATGTATGCTAAAATGGACACCATACATTGAAGGAGAAAAATGCTTTCACTGATTGTTTTTGTGCAGGAAGGCGTGTCTTCCGGCACAAAAACTAACACGACACAGATATCCTTGCACCATGCTGCAAGGGTATCTGTGTCACCACATGGCTGCAGTTTAAGCAGCAGTGCAGAGGAAAGCATAGACTTGCAACATATTTATGAACATATGTTGCATCCCTGTGCTTCGTAAGTACCACAGCACACTGCAGCTAAAGAGCTTACAGTGTCATGCTGCAGCACTTCCTTATAGTTCTGCACTTCTACATTCACAATACACAACTAATGCATTCTGTCAGTCAATTATAAACTACGCATACATTCATCTTAACTTACACACACTATCATACAAATATAGCTCTTTTTTTAACCAAAGAAGTTAGTTCTGAAAAGAATTATTTTTTGTGTTTTTCTGAATTATTTTTTTTTCCAAAAGAAAAAAACAAAAAAAAAAAAAACAACTGGAGCAACAAAACAATGAACTTCAGGAGGGGGGCTGGGGGGGGCTCTAGTACCGATGGTTGTCTAACGCTTGGCAAACCAAGTCCACAAACCATAGCAGAGCAATCTATTACACTTAATGTAATGTATTTTTTGCACTAGCGAATTGGGGACGTATGTCCAGATGTTGGTTCGAAGGAGACGTCCCCGAAGTGCTTGGTACTGCCGGAGGTGGTGGTGGGTTCTCCCGGAGTCTTCTGCACTCCTCGTGTGCCAGGTTAACAGGGTGTAGACATTTTAAACGTTTTAGCATACTAGCGGTCCCGCAAGAATACTTCTTAGGATCTCCACATGAGAGTACAGCTTTGCAGATTTTGCAAGTGACCTTGGTAGCATTCACTTTCTTCTGTCCTTCAGGAAATGTAAAAAATTTCCAGACGATGGAAGTATACCTCTCTGGGGGTGCAGGTTCCGGTAGAAATCCTTTGTTATTGGAATGTTCAGAATCAGATGATTCTTGCTGTGCAGAAGCCATTGTTTTTTAATCAGAATCAAAATCAGGTGTGCAATCACCAAAAAATCAGGTTCTTCTCAGAAGAATTTTGCTCCAAAGAAGGTCTAAGAAGAATGATTGAAATGGGTGGGGTCCTTCAATAGTTAGAATAGGAAGTGTTATGAACCAATCAAATCTTTTTCTGGTCACATGGGGTTCGCGTAGGGTGCGCACAGGCAGCAGGCACCCAGAGCGACTTTGTGAAATTGCATTTAAAAGTAATATAAGTTTATTAAAACTACAAGAATAATATTTTTATGATTAGCTCAGATGTCTTGCCTTAATATTTATATTAAATACACATATATCCCTTTTTAGACATTAAAATATTTTGCGGGAGTCACGCACCGATCGCGTAGAACACGTATATGACGTCACGCAGAAGCGTGCGAGCGTCATGTAACGTAATACGTATGTCGCATATGCGCTTGGAGTCGCGTACGGGTGGCATAGCGATCGCGCAGGAAAATACGCACCCATCACACACCCTACGCGGATCCTACACAACAATCCTAAAATGGCGGCTCGGTTCTGCGCAGTGATCGAGAAAGGTAAACTTAGGGTGCGCGACTCCCCAAAAAGAAAATAATATTAATATATTAAAAAATATATATATAAAAAAGATTTTCAATATTTTTAAAAACTTTTTTCAATTTATATTAAGAATATGTAATGTAATTTAAAAAAAAATATCTAAAAATAAATATAGTTAAAAAATGTAGTAAATCAATATCAAAAAATAAATATAACAATTGATACATTTAAAAATGGCTTTACTGCACACTCGGTAAGTTTATCAAACTTCTCAGCACATTAAGCCCACACGGATACCAGTGTGGGATTTAATGAAAAATGCACTCGGAGGGCATCTCAGAGATGCCCCCTGAAAAACAACCAGCCTCTGGTGGGTTCCCAAACTGGTACACACCAACCTGCCACCACGAGACATGTTTCTGAACCCCTGAGGTGGGAGTCTTCGCTACCTGAGCCCAGAAACAAAGCCTTTCCTGGGCGGAGGTGGTCACACCTCGCCCAGGCCAGAAAGAGCCATCTGTGGCAGGGGAGCCTCAAAGGCCTTGCCATCTTTATAATGCAACCCTCAGCCTCTCCTGCTATCAGGAGCAGGCCCCCTTCCTGTCTCCCCTCCTTTTTGGCGGTAAGACAGACTGGAAAAATTAGCACTGCCCAGAAGCTGTGCCCACCTCTGTCAACCCGACCCCTCAGGTGGGGGAGGCAAGGTTAAGCCCACTCTTCAGTGCCTGCCATTCTGCAGATAGTATGTACTCTCCAATCAGGATTAGGGATTGTGCCCACTCCCCCACGTGGGGTGAGCACACAAAGGGGATAGTCACCTTAAGGTCAGTAGCCCATTGGCTACTGACCTCGAGACCCCTAAAACGCCCCTTAAATACAGTATTTAGGTGGCAGTCCTGAACCAAGAAAACAGATTCCCGCAACCTAAGAAAGACCAAAGAAGACGCCCAGCAGAGGAGACTGCAGAGAAGAACTGACTTGGCCCCAGCCCTACTAACCCGCCTGCAGCTTCCGGAGACCCTGCATCAAAAATCGCCTTGTCTTGCAGCCAGCGACTTCCAGAACCCCTAGGAGGACTGACTGCCTTCAACAAGGACCGGATCTCCTGTGAACAGCAGCTCTGATCAAAAGAAACTCCCAAGACAGACTATGAGCCTGCTGAGGACCAATAAACCAGATGACTGGAATCACCAATGCACCCGTTGCCTACGGCCCGAATCAGAGTGGCCCACCAGTCCCTGGTAGGTACCCCAGCACTCCCTGGGTTGACTCCTACAGGACTCCCCAATGTCGCCTGCAACCGCTGCACAGAGGACCCCCCCCCACAAACTGTGAGTGGTCGGGTAAGGTGAAATCCAACCTCAAAAGACACCCCTGCATCTAGCCGCCCTGGAGAAAAGAACCTGAGGCCTTCAACTTACCTGCCCAGCTGTTGGTTCCTCCCAGAATTCTTCCTGGACCGAGCCTGCAGCTAAAAACCAAAATCGAGTATCCCCATTGAAAACAGGGCACCTAACGCCAAACCAGCACCCTGCCGCCCCTACGCCACTGCAGGTGTACTTTGGGTGCTAACTCGGATCCCCCTTTGGCAACGAGCAGGCCACCTTGTGCCTGCTCGTGAGCAGCCACCAACCGGAGGCCCCCTATCCCCTATTGGATAACATTGGGCCTCAGCACTCTGCACCTGGCACCCGGCTGCCCTAATGACAAGGATGGGTGTTCTGAGAGCATCCTCAACCCTGGTTCTACCCCCAGAATACCAACTACCACAAACGTGTACTTACCTTTAACCAATAATTTCATTTCCTTCCATAGGATTGCATTGACTGCTTTTCTACACAATTCTTCTAAGTGTGGAGTTTGTTTGTATAAAAACTTGAAAAACTGCAACTTTACAAAAACTGATTTACTTACCTTTTGTCTTGGAGATGTCTCAGTATGATATCTAGGCATATCACACTGATTAGCAAAAGTAACTTAAAAAGTAACGTACAAAGTAATTTCGAAACACTGACTTACATGCAATTCAACCAACTGCACTTGAACCATGCATTCAATTGTAAAAACATTGCATAAGATTTTGCAAAGCATTTATTTCACTTACCTGCACCAGGCGAGGCTCGGTTTTAGAACTAAAATACCTAAATAATATTTTTGATACAAACAAATTGGTCTGAGTTCAGTCTTTGAGTGTGTGACATTTGCTGCCTGAGTGTGTACAACAAATGCTTAACACTAACCTTTGATAAAGCCTTACTGCTCGCCCGTACTTCCACAAAACAAGCATTTGCAATGCAATAGGTCTCGCATTAGGAAAGTGTGAGCTATTGGTATAGTAAATGACACATTTTTTTAATATATGTTGCCTTTGAAAATATAAATTAATAGCATTGTTATTCACAAAGCCAATAGCTTACACTTTCCTAATGCGAGTCCTATTGGCTATGGCAATGCTTGTTGGTAGCAAGCAAGGACAGTGCTGTTGTGGTGCTGAGTGATGATGTGGTGGTGTCCCCGAGGGGTGGAGGGTGTACTTGAACTTGGTGGGTGGAGGGTGTACTTGGAGGATGGACTTGGAGGATGGACTTGGAGGATGGACTTGGAGGATGGACTTGGAGGATGGACTTGGAGGATGGACTTGGAGGATGGACTTGGAGGATGGACTTGGAGGATGGACTTGGAGGATGGACTTGGAGGATGGACTTGGAGGATGGACTTGGACTTGGAGGATGGACTTGGACTTGGAGGATGGACTTGGACTTGGAGGATGGACTTGGACTTGGAGGATGGACTTGGACTTGGAGGATGGACTTGGACTTGGAGGATGGACTTGGACTTGGAGGGTGGACTTGGACTTGGAGGGTGGACTTGGAGGGTGGACTTGGAGGGTGGACTTGGAGGGTGGACTTGGAGGGTGGACTTGGAGGGTGGACTTGGAGGGTGGACTTGGAGGGTGGACTTGGAGGGTGGACTTGGAGGGTGGACTTGGAGGGTGGACTTGGAGGGTGGACTTGGAGGGTGGACTTGGAGGGTGGACTTGGAGGGTGGACTTGGAGGGTGGACTTGGAGGGTGGACTTGGAGGGTGGACTTGGAGGGTGGACTTGGAGGGTGGACTTGGAGGGTGGACTTGGAGGGTGGACTTGGAGGGTGGACTTGGAGGGTGGACTTGGAGGGTGGACTTGGAGGGTGGACTTGGAGGGTGGACTTGGAGGGTGGACTTGGAGGGTGGACTTGGAGGGTGGACTTGGAGGGTGGACTTGGAGGGTGGACTTGGAGGGTGGACTTGGAGGGTGGACTTGGAGGGTGGAGTTGGAGGGTGGAGTTGGAGGGTGGAGTTGGAGTTGGAGGGTGGACTTGGAGTTGGAGGGTGGACTTGGAGTTGGAGGGTGGACTTGGAGTTGGAGGGTGGACTTGGAGTTGGAGGGTGGACTTGGAGTTGGAGGGTGGACTTGGAGTTGGAGGGTGGACTTGGAGTTGGAGGGTGGACTTGGAGTTGGAGGGTGGACTTGGAGGGTGGACTTGGAGTTGGAGGGTGGACTTGGAGTTGGAGGGTGGACTTGGAGTTGGAGGGTGGACTTGGAGTTGGAGGGTGGACTTGGAGTTGGAGGGTGGACTTGGAGTTGGAGGGTGGACTTGGAGTTGGAGGGTGGACTTGGAGTTGGAGGGTGGACTTGGAGTTGGAGGGTGGACTTGGAGTTGGAGGGTGGACTTGGAGTTGGAGGGTGGACTTGGAGTTGGAGGGTGGACTTGGAGTTGGAGGGTGGACTTGGAGTTGGAGGGTGGACTTGGAGTTGGAGGGTGGACTTGGAGTTGGAGGGTGGACTTGGAGTTGGAGGGTGGACTTGGAGTTGGAGGGTGGACTTGGAGTTGGAGGGTGGACTTGGAGTTGGAGGGTGGACTTGGAGTTGGAGGGTGGACTTGGAGTTGGAGGGTGGACTTGGAGTTGGAGGGTGGACTTGGAGTTGGAGGGTGGACTTGGAGTTGGAGGGTGGACTTGGAGTTGGAGGGTGGACTTGGAGTTGGAGGGTGGACTTGGAGTTGGAGGGTGGACTTGGAGTTGGAGGGTGGACTTGGAGTTGGAGGGTGGACTTGGAGTTGGAGGGTGGACTTGGAGTTGGAGGGTGGACTTGGAGTTGGAGGGTGGACTTGGAGTTGGAGGGTGGACTTGGAGTTGGAGGGTGGACTTGGAGTTGGAGGGTGGACTTGGAGTTGGAGGGTGGACTTGGAGTTGGAGGGTGGACTTGGAGTTGGAGGGTGGACTTGGAGTTGGAGGGTGGACTTGGAGTTGGAGGGTGGACTTGGAGTTGGAGGGTGGACTTGGAGTTGGAGGGTGGACTTGGAGTTGGAGGGTGGACTTGGAGTTGGAGGGTGGACTTGGAGTTGGAGGGTGGACTTGGAGTTGGAGGGTGGACTTGGAGTTGGAGGGTGGACTTGGAGTTGGAGGGTGGACTTGGAGTTGGAGGGTGGACTTGGAGTTGGAGGGTGGACTTGGAGTTGGAGGGTGGACTTGGAGTTGGAGGGTGGACTTGGAGTTGGAGGGTGGACTTGGAGTTGGAGGGTGGACTTGGAGTTGGAGGGTGGACTTGGAGTTGGAGGGTGGACTTGGAGTTGGAGGGTGGACTTGGAGTTGGAGGGTGGACTTGGAGGGAGAACAAGGAGTAACAGAAAGAGCGTGGGTGCGAGAGCAAGAAAGATGTAGACTGTAGAGAGAGGGGTAGGAGGAGAAAAAAAATAACACAAGAGGTGCGCACGTCGAAAGTGAAAAAAATTGAGTTAAAAACACCTGGCGACTGCTTATATTTTTCAATATTCAGCATTGAAAGGGAAAGTAGGTTAGCGAGAGGGATGTTACGGGCAGAGTGAGGGAGAGCGTGCGAATGAGAGAGAACTACAGGGGAGGAATGGAGATAAAGAGAGCAAGGAGTAACAGAAAGAGTATGGGTGCGAGAGCGAGAAAGAGACGTGAGGAGAGGAGCTTTTAGTGAGGGGCAAAAGGCCCACTGGTGAGCTTTAGTTAACACATGGCGAGTGTAGGGCTAAAAGAACAAGATAGCAGGGGGTGCATTCCTCTGAAGTCTGATGGGGGAGGGTGGAGGGGCCGGGGAGCAACAGCCATTGAAGTCTGATGGGGGGGGGGGGGGGGGCGGGGGAGCAAATGGTGAGGCACACGCACTGGCCATAATCCGCATTCCAAAACCCTCTGGCATCAAAGGAAGGGTGGGAGGGAACGAGCATATGGGGTGTGAGCGATAACGAAAGTAAGAGGGGGAGCAAGAAGTGAGGCCGAGCGCGCACTGGCGAAAGCAGACCAGATGCCAGCTTCGCGCTTCGTTTTGGTTAGAGTGCAGTGGCCTTTGGGAAGTTATAAGTGTTTAGCGATGCCAGGAGGCTGTGTGTGTGTGGGGGGGGGGCTACTGTTGTGCTAGTTATTTACAGAACTTTGCCTGGTGAGGAGTGAGGACCCCCCTGTTTACTGTCTTCAGCTTGGGGACGGAGTAGAAGGGCAGACGTATGTGAAAGGAAGCTGGGGAGAGTGTGACTGAGTGACATCATGTGCACTCGCCTAGGTGCCTCGAAGCCAGCAGCAGCGCAGTGCTTGGTGACTAGCGGTCTCCTTGATGGCTGCAGTGCATTTGTGAGGTAGTAGTACACTGCACACTGAAACAGAGTAGCTGCTACTGCACAGTGTACTTGGTTACTGCCTCTAGGCACGATCTACTGAGTGTTGTGGCTTCCACTGCACACTGCGGTGGTGACGCTTTGTGAAGCGCCGAGAGTGCAGCTGTCATTACCACAAGGCGCTGTCCATACCATGGGGCTTGTGTGAGGGTGCTACGAAGGCTGCCTGCCATACAGTACATGACTGTCACTGATAGCGCGAAGAGAGGGTTAGTTGAGGTGAGGGGCGAAGAGAGGGTTAGTTGAGGTGAGGGGTGACGAGAGGGTTAGTGGGTGAAGAGAGGGTTGAGTCAGGGGACGGTAGAGCAGAAAAGGAAGAACATGCAAGGAACAGAAAGGTGGGACACGGATACAAGCACTGTGGAGAGAGAGAGAGAAACAAGAATAAAAGTTAAGCAAAGCCTCGCGAAAGACGCAGCCGCCATAATTACAGATAAAGCGTTGCTAAAAGGAGGAACACGGATACAACCACTGTGGTGAGGTGAGAAAAAAAACAAGCTCTCAGCATTGCTGTGGCGGGGGAGCGCATGCCTTTGAAGTCTGATGCGAGGCACAGACAAATGGTGGTTTGTGACGTGGCTGGTTTGTGCACGCGCATAGATCACATGAACTGTGGCTAATCCGCCGTTTTGGCAGACTTTTCAGACTGCTTACTAGAAATCTCGACAAACAAGCATTGCTAAAGCAATGCTTTAGGTCGAGACCTAGAAAGAGAGTAAGGTGCTATCTACTTTAACCTCTGGCTACCTTTGGGGTTCCACTGGACTCTGTGCACACTATACATCATTTTGGTATAGTATATACAGAGCCAGCTTTCCGCAATTTCTAAGCAATTTGAACCTTAGTAGCCAGTGGAAGGGAGACAACAGATAATTAAGTGATTTGAGCTGGACACACAAGGAGGAGGGAGCCAGGATTATAAACCATGTAATTTCACAAATGACACCTTAAATAGATATCAGCTCTGAACTGGGGGTCTCAGCTTGGAAAGTCGTTCCCTCCATCATATACAACTTTATTTAAAATTAACTGCGCTTGAGGCTTCGCTCTACTGCAGAAGGAAATTTGTTTTTGGCCCTTATAGGCTTAGGCATTGATATTTCTAAGTGGGACTGCACACAGAAAGTTAAACTTCACACCTGTTCAGTCAACGGATCTTCAAGATAATCACAAACCTTTTAGCTCTTTCCAAGTCGTCATTTGATTGTTCCAGTTCCCGGATATATTTCTGCAGTTGATCCTTAATTGCAGTTGTTTGTGCTAGATCATGTTCTAGTGCAGAGATCTGTCTATAGCCTTCGGAATGCTGTGCTTCGAACTTTTCCTAAATTAAGAATTGAAAAAGCAGATGCTGAAAAAACTGCAAGGCAACGAACTCGCAACAGCAAGTTTTACAAAGCTCATGAATTATTAAAAAATATTTTTACACAGTAGAAAACAAGATTAGTCGGCAAAACATCACTCTAGAGACGTGTAGTAAACAGAAAAACAAAATGTAAAAGAGAAGCAATTCATAGAAAAAGTCAGATCAGGAAATATGCAGTAAGCAGCATAAACACCACTTAGGACATACAAACATAGAAGGTATATGAAAAAAGAAAAAAAACACAGTGAATAAAAACCTGCCAGGTAAGCCTTAATATAAAAAAATAGGCTACAAAATAAGAGATCATGGTCTTACAGTAGCAGCACACTAATCTAATTTCAAGTACATTTCTACACCCAGAGTAAAGAACAGAAAATAGACCCTTCACGGAGCTACAATGGTGTTTGCCGGTTGGGGAGTTCAGATCCGACTTGTGATCCAGCATTAGTGATTGTGAGAATGTCAAGCAGGGGAACAGCGCCATGAGCAGGGTTTTCACATAGAAACGCAATCGGATTGCGAAAGCAGAGTTGGGTTTGAGCACCAAGTATTTAGTTACTGCTAGTGTGTGTTTTGAAAACAGGTTGGGGTGGGCAGGATCACAGCTCTAAGGAAGCTCCTCTCACAGTCGTATAAATATACGTTCTCTGAAACACAAGTACTGTATGTAAGAGTCAGCAGATTAGACATAGCTAATCAAGTCTCTCATTTGGAAGCCATGCTACACCCTTAATTATTAATCAACAAATCCCATAAATATTTAAGTATATCAGCTACAATGCCATGCTCTCTAACACATTTTCCAACCTACATTATTCTTAACTCTTCTCTTTACAAACTATTTATGCATATTTTTTTTAGATGTACGTTCTTCTGAACCTGCCATAGAGAAATCCCAGTGTACGCCTTCCTGGCTATGTAATTATTTTTTTGTCAAAGATATTTTTATTGGTTTTTCAGTAAGAACACATGCCACAATCCGCCCATTATCCCACGCAAGGGAGCGATGACTATAAGCCAACATACTGATACACGTCAAAAGAACCTGTTTTGCGTGTCGACGTACGCCTATCCCAACACAGAGCTCAACTGGAGGGTACAGTTTCTAAAGCGTATGGGTACATAGAGCATACAAATCGAGAAGGAATGTCAGTAGCAGCCCATAGTTTCTCCGCCGTCTTCTCGGTCAGCTTCAGTGTTCTTGACAATGCCACTTTTGAGTCAAAGTCACGGTAGGTGTTAGCATAGCGGAGCTCTCCCCGTATGGGGCCTAAGCAATGAAAAAACTAACAGCCATACAAAAGTAACTACTGATTTAACTAAACTTTCCCCAATCTCCACCCCCCACCCACCCTGGTGGTGGCCTCTTATAATCTGGATTTAGCCCGCACTAGATGGGCTTGCTCAAAGTTGGAAGAGATGTAGAGCCCATAATGAAGCAGGGCAGACTGCTGACTGAAGACCCCGTGAAAGGAAGGAGACCACGGACCCCATCTGAACTAGAAATTCTTAAAAGCATCCTTAAAGATGTCAAACATGCGTTCCAGGCTTAGCAATTTCCAGAGGCGGGAGTGCCACAAGGATATTGCTGGTGCTTCCTTCCTTTTCCATGCCGCTGCTATAGTAATCTTAGCTGCTCCTATACTAAGCCACATTATTCTTTTATCAGCCCTGGTCTGATGTTCTAACATAGGGACTCGGATACCCAGAAGTATTTCTGCCATGCACGTGGGGATGGGGTATCCAAGCATATCTTTCATCTGTGCCAAAATTTCCTCCCACAAAGGCCGAATGGTTGGGCAGTCCCACCAGATGTGCCGAAAGTCTCCGAGCAGGCCACACCCCCGCCAGCATCTGTCTGAGGAACCCAGGAATATCCGAGATATTTGTAGGGATATAGGTACCAGTCCATCATTGTTTTTAAATGGGCCTCTCGTAGGTCTGTGGATTGGTTAAATTTAAAGATGTCAGACCACAAGTGAGCCCACTCCTCGTCTGCCATGTTCCGTTGGGCCAGCCCCTCCCACATGGACATGTACCTCGGGCAAGGGGAGAGTGTAGTGGAGAGGAGAAATTTGTACAGAAACGAAATTACACCCTTCATAGAAGAGGATCTGGTAAGGAAGGCTTCGAATTTAGTAAGGGACGGGTAGCCCCTTCGCGGACCTGGGGAGCGAGTGCCCAATGCATTAACTGAGTATAGTGATAGCGCTCCGAATCCCCCACACCATAGTCTCTGTTACAGTTATCAAAAGCAAGGGGATCGTAGTTGTGGAACAGGTGGGTCAAGTCAAGACATCCCCCCTCCCGCCAGGCGTCGAAGGGTCCCTCCTGAAAGGCCGGAGGGAATGCTGGGTTGAAGTGGAGTGGAGTAAAGGGCGAAGGGAATGTAGTCCAGCTGTCATCTTTCGTTACGGAGTCCCAAACTCATAGGGTGGTGCACGTAGGAGTGCTAAGGTAGGCGTTTTTGGGTCTGTCCCGTTTCGGACGCCAGATTAGGACCCATATTGTCCTGCAAAGTACACTGCGGTCCATATGGAGCCAATGCTTCCCGGACTCCTGCGACCATTCGACCAGTATGCGGAGTTGTGCAGCCTTGTAATATAGGTGGATATCAGGTAGACCAACCCCTTCCCGCTGGGAGCGGCGCAACAGGAACAAGCATTGGAAATGCAATAGGGCTCGCATTAGGGAAGTTTGAGCTCTTGGTCTTAAAATTGATTTTTTTTTATTTATGTGTTATTTTTTAAAATAGCTAAATTAATAGCTTTGTAATTTACAATGCCAATAGTTATAACTTTTGCAAATACCTATAGCATTTGTAATGCAACATGTTTTGTATTTACGTGACTTAGATGTATTGATATTACAAATAACAATGGCTTTTAATTTTTTTAAATAATTAATACTTAAATAATGTATTTAATTTGTAATGGCAATAGCTTAAACTTTTGTAAATAACTTTTGTGAAGATTATGTTCAGTGTTTTTTATAGTGACGAAAATCCAATAACAGAAGTGAAATATTAACTTTTTTTGTGATTTGTAATAAAGCATGAAAGCTTGAAAACAGCTTGAAACATTGAAAGAACATATTTGAACCAGTGATGCTGTGGTTGCGCTGAGTGATGCTGTTGCGCTGAGTGATGCTGTGGTGGTGCTGAGTGATGCTGTGGTTGCGCTGAGTGATGCTGTGGTTGCGCTGAGTGATGCTGTGGTTGCGCTGAGTGGTGTGTGCATCGGTGGAGCTTAGTGGGTGCATTGGTGGAGCTGTGTGGTGGGTGCATTGGTGGAGCTTAGTTGGAGCATCGGTGGAGCTGTGTGGTGGGTGCATCGGCGGAGCTGTGTGGTGAGTGCCTCGGCGGAGCTGTGTGGTGAGTGCCTCGGCGGAGCTGTGTGGTGGGTGCATCGGCGGAGCTGTGTGGTGGGTGCATCGGTGGAGCTGGGTGGTGGGTGCATCGGTGGATCTGTGTGGTGGGTGCATCGGTGGAGCTGTGTGGTGGGTGCTTCGGTGAAGCTGTGTGGTGGGTGCATCTGTGGAGCTGTGTGGTGGGTGCATCTGTGGAGCTGTGTGGTGGGTGCCTCGGTGGAGCTGTGTGGTGGGTGCCTCGGTGGGGCTGTGTGATGGGTGCCTCGGTTGAGCTGTGTGGTGGGTGCCTCGGTTGAGCTGTGTGGTGGGTGCCTCGTGGAGCTGTATGGTGGGTGCATCGGTGGAGCTGTGTGGTGGGTGCATCGGTGGAGCTGTGTCGGTGGAGCTGTGTGGTGGCTGCATCGGTGGAGCTGTGTGGTGGGTGCATCGGTGGAGCTGTGTCGGTGGAGCTGGGTGGTGGGTGTGTCGGTGGAGCTGGGTTCGTCGGTGGAGGTGGGTGCCTCGGTGGAGCTGGGTGGTGGGTGCCTCGGTGGAGCTGGGTGGTGGGTGCCTCGGTGGAGCTGGGTGGTGGGTGCCTCGGTGGAGCTGTGTGGTGGGTGCATCGGTGGAGCTGTGTCGGTGTGGAGCTGGGTGGTGGGTGCATCGGTGGAGCTGGGTGGTGGGTGCATCGGTGGAGCTGTGTCGGTGGAGCTGTGTGGTGGCTGCATCGGTGGAGCTGTGTGGTGGCTGCATCGGTGGAGCTGTGTGGTGGGTCGTTCGGTGGAGCTGTGTGGTGGGTGCCTCAGTGGAGCTGTGTGGTGGGTGCCTCAGTGGAGCTGTGTGGTGGGTGCATCGGTGGAGCTGTGTAGGTAGAGCTGTGTGGTGGGTGCATCGGTGGAGCTGTGTGGTGGGTGCATTGGTGGAGCTGTGTGGTGGGTGCATCGGTGGAGCTGTGTCTGTGGAGCTGTGTGGTAGGTGCCTCGGTGGAGCTGTGTGGTGGGTGCCTCGGTGGAGCTGTGTGGTGGGTGCCTCGGTGGAGCTGTGTGGGGGGTGCCTCAGTGGAGCTGTGTGGTGGGTGCATCGGTGGAGCTGTGTGGTGGGTGCATCGGTGGAGCTGTGTGGTGGGTGCATCGGTGGAGCTGGGTGGTGGGTGCATCGGTGGAGCTGGGTGGTGGGTGCATCGGTGGAGCTGGGTGGTGGGGGCATCTGTGGAGCTCTGTGGTGGGGCATCTGTGGAGCTCTGTGGTGGGTGCATCGGTGGAGCTGGGTCGGTGGAGCTGTGTGGTGGTTGCATCAGTGGAGCTGGGTGGTGGGTGCATCCGTGGAGCTGTGTCGGTGGAGCTGTGTGGTGGTTGCATCAGTGGAGCTGGGTGGTGGATGCATCGGTGGAGCTGTGTTGGTGGAGCTGTGTGGTGGGTGCATCGGTGGAGCTGGGTGGTGGGTGCATCAGTGGAGCTGGGTGGTGGGTGCATCAGTGGAGCTGGGTGGTGGGTGCATCAGTGGAGCTGGGTGGTGGGTGCATCAGTGGAGCTGGGTGGTGGGTGCATCAGTGGAGCTGGGTGGTGGGTGCATCGGTAGAGCTGTGTGGTGGGTGCATCGGTGGAGCTGTGTGGTGGGTGCCTCGGTGGAGCTGTGTGGTGGGTGCCTCGGTGGAGCTGTGTGGTGGGTGCCTCGGTGGAGCTGTGTGGTGGGTGCATCGGTGGAGCTGTGTGGTGGGTGCATCGGTGGAGCTGTGTCGGTGGAGCTGTGTGCATCGGTGGAGCTGGGTGGTGGGTGCATCGGTGGAGCTGTGTGGTGAGTGCATCGGTGGAGCTGTGTAGGTGGAGCTGTGTGGTGGGTGCATCGGTGGAGCTGTGTCGGTGGAGCTGTGTGCATCGGGTGGAGCTGTGTGGTGGGTGCCTCGGTGGAGCTGTGTGGTGGGTGCCTCGTGGAGCTGTATGGTGGGTGCATCGGTGGAGCTGTGTGGTGGGTGCATCGGTGGAGCTGTGTCGGTGGAGCTGGGTGGTGGGTGCATTGGTGGAGCTGTGTCGGTGGAGGTGTGTGGTGGCTGCATCAGTGGAGCTGTGTGGTGGGTGCATCGGTGGAGCTGTGTGGTGGGTGCCTCGGTGGAGCTGTGTGGTGGGTGCCTCGGTGGAGCTGTGTGGTGGGTGTATCGGTGGAGCTGTGTGGTGGGTGCATCGGTGGAGCTGTGTGGTGGGTGCATTGGTGGAGCAGTGTCGGTGGAGCTGGGTGGTGGGTGCCTCGGTGGAGCTGGGTGGTGGGTGCCTCGGTGGAGCTGGGTGGTGGGTGCCTCGGTGGAGCTGGGTGGTGGGTGCCTCGGTGGAGCTGGGTGGTGGGTGCATCGGTGGAGCTGTGTGGTGAGTGCCTTGGTGGAGCTGTATGGTGGGTGCCTCGGTGGAGCTGTGTGGTGGGTGCATCGGTGGAGCTGTATGGTGGGTGCCTCGGTGGAGCTGTGTGGTGGGTGCATCTGTGGAGCTGTGTGGTGGGTGCATCGGTAGAGCTGTGTCGGTGGAGCTGGGTGCATCGGTGGAGCTGGGTGGTGGGTGCATCGGTGGAGCTGTGTCGGTGGAGCTGTGTGGTGGCTGCATCGGTGGAGCTGTGTGGTGGCTGCATCGGTGGAGCTGTGTGGTGGGTGCCTCGGTGGAGCTGTGTGGTGGGTGCCTCGGTGGAGCTGTGGTGGGTGCCTCGGTGGAGCTGTGTGGTGGGTGCCTCGGTGGAGCTGTGTGGTGGGTGCCTCGGTGGAGCTGTGTGGTGGGTGCATCGGTGGAGCTGTGTGGTGGGTGCATCGGTGGAGCTGTGTGGTGGGTGCATCGGTGGAGCTGTGTGGTGGGTGCATCGGTGGAGCTGTGTGGTGGGTGCCTCGGTGGAGCTGTGTGGTGGGTGGAGCTGTGTGGTGGGTGGAGCTGTGTCGGTGGAGCTGTGTGGTGGGTGCATCGGTGGAGCTGTGTGGTAGGTGCCTCGGTGGAGCTGTGTGGTGGGTGCCTCGGTGGAGCTGTGTGGTGGGTGCCTCGGTGGAGCTGTGTGGTGGGTGCCTCGGTGGAGCTGTGTGGTGGGTGCCTCGGTGGAGCTGTGTGGTGGGTGCATCGGTGGAGCTGTGTGGTGGGGCATCTGTGGAGCTCTGTGGTGGGTGCATCGGTGGAGCTCTGTGGTGGGTGCATCGGTGGAGTTGGGTCGGTGGAGCTGTGTGCTGGTTGCATCAGCGGAGCTGGGTGGTGGGTGCATCGGTGGAGCTGTGTCGGTGGAGCTGTGTGGTGGGTGCATCGGTGGAGCAGTGTGGTGGGTGCATCGGTGGAGCTGTGTCGGTGGAGCTGGGTGCATCGGTGGAGCTGGGTGCATCGGTGGAGCTCTGTCGGTGGAGCTGTGTGGTGGCTGCATCGGTGGAGCTGTGTGGTGGCTGCATCGGTGGAGCTGTGTGGTGGCTGCATCGGTGGAGCTGTGTGGTGGGTGCCTCGGTGGAGCTGTGTGGTGGGTGCATCGGTGGAGCTGTGTGGTGGGTGCATCGGTGGAGCTGTGTGGTGGGTGCATCGGTGGAGCTGTGTGGTGGGTGCATCGGTGGAGCTGTGTGGTGGCTGCATCGGTGGAGCTGTGTGGTGGCTGCATCGGTGGAGCTGTGTGGTGGCTGCATCGGTGGAGCTGTGTGGTGGCTGCATCGGTGGAGCTGTGTGGTGGCTGCATCGGTGGAGCTGTGTGGTGGCTGCATCGGTGGAGCTGTGTGGTGGCTGCATCGGTGGAGCTGTGTGGTGGGTGCCTCGGTGGAGCTCTGTGGTGGGTGCCTCGGTGAAGCTGTGTGGTGGGTGGAGCTGTGTGGTGGGTGGAGCTGTGTCGGTGGAGCTGTGTGGTGGGTGCATCGGAGGAGCTGTGTGGTAGGTGCCTCAGTGGAGCTGTGTGGTGGGTGCCTCGGTGGAGCTGTGTGGTGGGTGCCTCGGTGGAGCTGTGTGGTGGGTGCATCGGTGGAGCTGTGTGGTGGGGCATCTGTGGAGCTGTGTGGTGGGGCATCTGTGGAGCTCTGTGGTGGGTGCATCGGTGGAGTTGGGTCGGTGGAGCTGTGTGCTGGTTGCATCAGCGGAGCTGGGTGCATCGGTGGAGCTGTGTCGGTGGAGCTGTGTGGTGGGTGTATCGGTGGAACTGTGTGGTGGATGCATCGGTGGAGCTCTGTGGTGGGTGCATCGGTGGAGCTGTGTCGGTGGAGATGTGTGGTGGTTGAATCAGTAGAGCTGTGTGGTGGGTCGTTCGGTGGAGCTGTGTGGTGGGTGCCTCGGTGGAGCTGTGTGGTGGGTGCATCGGAGCTGTGTGGTGGGTGCATCGGTGGAGCTGTCTCGGTGGAGCTGTGTGGTGGTTGCATCAGTAGAGCTGTGTGGTGGGTGCATCGGTGGAGCTGTGTGGTGGGTCGTTCGGTGGAGCTGTGTGGTGGGTGCCTCGGTGGAGCTGTGTGGTGGGTGCCTCGGTGGAGCTGTGTGGTGGGTGCCTCGGTGGAGCTGTGTGGTGGGTGCCTTGGTGGAGCTGTGTGGTGGGTGCATCGGTGGAGCTGTGTGGTGGGTGCATCGGTGGAGCTGTGTGGTAGGTGCATCGGTGGAGCTGTGTGGTGGGTGCATCGGTGGAGCTGTGTCGGTGGAGCTGTGTGCATCAGTGGAGCTGTGTGGTGGGTGCATCGGTGGAGCTGTGTGGGGAGTGCATCGGTGGAGCTGTGTAGGTGGAGCTGTGTGGTGAGTGCATCGGTGGAGCTATGTCGGTGGAGCTGTGTGGTGGGTGCATCGGTGGAGCTGTGTGGTGGGTTGTTCGGTGGAGCTGTGTGGTGGGTTGTTCGGTGGAGCTGTGTGGTGGGTGCCTTGGTGGAGCTGTGTGGTGGGTGCCTTGGTGGAGCTGTGTGGTGGGTGCATCGGTGGAGCTGTGTGGTGGGTGCATCGGTGGAGCTGTGTGGTGGGTGCATCGGTGGAGCTGTGTCGGTGGAGCTGTGTGCATCAGTGGAGCTGTGTGGTGGGTGCATCGGTGGAGCTGTGTGGGGAGTGCATCGGTGGAGCTGTGTAGGTGGAGCTGTGTGGTGAGTGCATCGGTGGAGCTGTGTAGGTGGAGCTGTGTGGTGAGTGCATCGGTGGAGCTGTGTAGGTGGAGCTGTGTGGTGAGTGCATCGGTGGAGCTGTGTCGGTGGAGCTGTGTGCATCGGGTGGAGCTGTGTGGTGGGTGCCTCGGTGGAGCTGTGTGGTGGGTGCATCGGTGGAGCTGTGTGGTGGGTGCATCGGTGGAGCTGTGTCGGTGGAGCTGGGTGCATCGGTGGAGCTGGGTGGTGGGTGCATCGGTGGAGCTGTGTCGGTGGAGCTGTGTCGGTGGAGCTGTGTGGTGGCTGCATCGGTGGAGCTGTGTGGTGGCTGCATCGGTGGAGCTGTGTGGTGGCTGCATCGGTGGAGCTGTGTGGTGGCTGCATCGGTGGAGCTGTGTGGTGGGTGCCTCGGTGGAGCTGTGTGGTGGGTGCCTCGGTGGAGCTGTGTGGTGGGTGCCTCGGTGGAGCTGTGTAGGTGGAGCTGTGTGGTGGGTGCATCGGTTGAGCTGTGTGGTGGGTGCATCGGTTGAGCTGTGTGGTGGGTGCCTCGGTGGAGCTCTGTGGTGGGTGCATCAGTGGAGCTGTGTGGTGGGTGCCTCGGTGGAGCTGTGTGGTGGGTGCATCGGTGGAGCTGTGTGGTGGGTGCATCGGTGGAGCTGTGTCGGTGGAGCTGTGTGGTGGGTGCATCGGTGGAGCTGTGTGGTAGGTGCCTCGGTGGAACTGTGTGGTGGGTGCCTCGGTGGAACTGTGTGGTGGGTGCCTCGGTGGAGCTGTGTGGTGGGTGCCTCGGTGGAGCTGTGTGGTGGGTGCCTCGGTGGAGCTGTGTGGTGGGTGCATCGGTGGAGCTGTGTGGTGGGGCATCTGTGGAGCTCTGTGGTGGGTGCATCGGTGGAGCTGGGTCGGTGGAACTGTGTGGTGGTTGCATCAGTGGAGCTGTGTGGTGGGTCATTCGGTGGAGCTGTGTGGTGAGTGCCTCGGTGGAGCTGTGTGATGGGTGCATCGGTGGAGCTGTGTGGTGGGTGCATCGGTGGAGCTGTGTGGTGGGTGCATCGGTGGAGCTGTGTCGTTGGAGCTGTGTGGTGGGTGCATCGGTGGAGCTGGGTGGTGGGTGCATCGGTGGAGCTGTGTCGGTGGAGTTGTGTGGTGGTTGCATCAGTAGAGCTGTGTGGTGGGTCGTTCGGTGGAGCTGTGTGGTGAGTGCCTCGGTGGAGCTGTGTGGTGGGTGCATCGGTGGAGCTGTGTGGTGGGTGCATCGGTGGAGCTGTGTCGGTGGAGCTGTGTGCATCGGTGGAGCTGGGTGGTGGGTGCATCGGTGGAGCTGTGTGGTGAGTGCATCGGTGGAGCTGTGTAGGTGAAGCTGTGTGGTGGGTGCATCGGTGGAGCTGTGTCGGTGGAGATGTGTGCATCGGTGGAGCTGTGTGGTGGGTGCATCGGTGGAGCTGTGTGGTGGGTGCATCGGTGGAGCTGTGTGGTGGGTGCATCGGTGGAGCTGTATGGTGGGTGCCTCGGTGGAGCTGTATGGTGGGTGCATCGGTGGAGCTGTGTGGTGGGTGCATCGGTGGAGCTGTGTGGTGGGTGCATCGGTGGAGCTGTATGGTGGGTGCCTCGGTGGAGCTGTATGGTGGGTGCCTCGGTGTCCTGGTATCTGACTACAGAGTTCGTTACTAGAGGTCTTTCCTGCAATTATGATTTCAGAGAGACTAGATACTAGCTAATGCACCAATTAAAGGCAACTTTTAAATTCAGTATTCTTGTATAGGTTTTGATGGAAAAAAAATGACAAACATTTCTGACTATACAAACATAAAAGCTGCCATGTTAAAATAAACAGCAGACAGGGCCTGGGTGCCGTGTAAAGTGAAAGTACGGCCGGCCTGGGCAGTGAAAGGGGAGGAGGGAGGAGAAATGCGAGTCAGGGCAGCAGCATCCTTTGATGTTGCTGCCGGCCGTGCAGTGAATAATTAGGGGAGGAGAAATGCCGGCTGGGGGAAGCAGGGATGCCTGTGGGAGGGGGGCTTTGATGTGCTGGTGGCTTTGATGTGCACGAGCTTTTTCTCGGGCACTGCAACAAATCGCCGAGATGGTTAAGCTCTGTTTAAGCCACAATAGAGCTCGCCAGCTATGCGCATGCGCATCAGCAGGCGAGCCCTAAAAAGGAAAAACGGGCTCGTCCTCCTTGCTAAATGAAGCGTAGGATCAAAGCTTTTACACGTCTAAAAAAATCCCCTTCTAGTTCAATTGGGAGTGCTTGGAATAAATATAGTAATTTAGGGAGAAGGGTCATTTTAACCGCGTGTACGCGACCCGGCCAGGAGAGGAAGAGAGGCTTCCACCTTGTCAGCTCCGCTTGAATGCGATTAAGAATGGGTGGGAAGTTGGCAGAGTATAATTTCTCTACTGTTGATGTCAGTTGGATACCCAAATATTGGCTGGAGGAGGCGGCCCATGACAAGGGCGTAAGGGATTGGAGTCGGAGGACCTCCTGTTGTGAGACGGTGAGGTTAAGAATATAGGATTTATCCATATTAACTTTAAAGCATGCCACTGACTCAAAACGCTCAAGTTCCATTTGTAAATAGGAATTTGGAATAGACACTGTCGGGTCTGAAAGGAACAAGAGGACATCGTCCGCAAATAGAGAGATCTTATGTGATTCCCCAGTGAAGGGTAGACCTTTGATCCCAGGGTTCTCTCTGACCGCAATCGCTAGTGGTTCAATACTGAGAGCGAATAGCAGGGGGGATAAAGGGCATCCCTGCCTAGTCCCCCTGGAGTGGATAAAGGGAGAAGATTGCACTCCATTCACCGCAACTTTAGAGCAGGGTGTTGGTAATTGGCCCGAATCATGTTTAGGAATTGCAGCGAGAAACCAAATACCGAGAGCGTGTAGAATAGGAACTTCCAATAGACGCCGTCAAAAGCCTTTTCAGCATCCAACGCAATTTAAACCGCTGGGATCTTACATTTGTTAGCCTTTTCTATCAAATGAACAATGCGGCGGGTGTTGTCGTGGGTCTGATGTCCCGCAATGAAACCAGATTGATCTGGGTGAATAAGGAGCGGCATTAGGTCGGTCAGCCTCTTAGCCAGAATAGAAGAATACAGTTTTGCGTCTATATTCAGGAAGGCAATAGGCCTATAGGACGCGCAACGCCAGGGGTCTTTCCCTGGTTTGGGAATTACCGAGATCACAGCCTCTGACATAGAACCAGTCCTGTCCCCGTCGGTGGCCATTCTATTAAAAAGCTTAACTAAGTGGGGGCTGATGTCAGTGGAGAATGTTTTATAGAAAATCGCTGTGTACCCATCAGTGCCCGGTGCCTTATGGGGCTTCAATGCCTTAATGGCCGAGGTGACCTCTTTTAAAGTGATCGGAGCTGCAAGCTCCTCATTCCAAGCGTGGGAGACCGGAGGAATGGGCAGCTGTCTCAGGAATTCCTGTTGCCCGTCTTCGTCAAGGGAATCTTCGGAGTACAAAGTTTTATAAAATGCCCCAAAAAGTTCCGCCTTGTCCTCATCTTTATGGGTAATGACTCCTGAGGGATTCTGAATACCCCCTATGTATTCTCTTTCCCGCTAATCCTTTAATTGCCTGGCGAAATTTTTCCCAATTTTATTTCCCCGAGTATAGGATAAGTTACGCAGTTTAAGAAGTGTGAATTCCGCTCTATTGTTGTATATAGCCCCGAGTTTACCTCTGATCGATGTGAGCTGGCGCAATGTCTGTCTGGTGGGTTTAAGGTTATGGGTTTGTTATATGGCCGAAAGTTCCGCCTCCAGCAGTTCCCTATCCTTGGCACGCTGTCTATTCAGGGCTGTGTTGAGCGCAATGCATTTACCCCGCAGTGCAGCCTTAAAAGAGTCCCATGTAATGTATTCTGATGTGTCTTCCGGCTGGTTAAGGGTGAAAAATTCTCTGATAGTTTCGCGGAGTTGGGTACAAGCTTCCTTGTCCCTGGCCAATGACGCCGGAAAGTACCACCTAGGGGTAGATGGGGCATTCCCATACCAGTCGAGATAGATAGAATACAGGCTATGATCCGAGACTGACATGGGGAATATCTTGGCCTCTCGGAGACCCCCCTGCAGGGACTGGCTGGTGAAGATGTAATCCAGTCGGGAATAGGAATGACGGATATGGGAGAAGAAGGTATAGTCCCAGGTCTGGGGGTATAGAACACGCCACGTGTCCAATAAGCCTATGTCTTGAATGCGCCTTTGAGTGTCACTGGAAAAGGAGCCCAGATCAGAGCGGCGTGTATGTGTACCATCTAAGTCTGCCTGCCACACCAGGTTAAAGTCCCCCATAAGAATTAGAGGCCCCTCAGCAAAATCAGTCACCTTTCTCAATAGGGCTTGCAGAAATCCCGTTTGGCCAGTGTTAGGGGCGCAGAGGGCCACAAAGGTACAACGCTTCCCCTTCAAACATCCCTTGACCATAAGCCAGCGCCCATCTCTATCACTCTGCACCCCAATGGGCTGGAATTGAGTAGTGGAACGGAATAAGAGCGCCACCTCCCTGTGTTTTGTAGCAGCTGAGGACTTATAAATAAGCGGGTACTGTTTGTGTTTCAGACGCGAATCTCCCGCCCTAGTTAAATGTGTTTCCTGAAGGGCCACTATGTCTAGATGATGATCGGTTAAATACTTCCACATTTTCTGACGCTTCCGAGGGGAATTAAGCCCTTTAACGTTCAAGGTGCCTACGGTTATCGGCATAGCAGTATGGAAATCTCGTACATCTCTACTGTCTCACTAATCTCCATGTCCCATCCTTCCTCCGTACTACTCCTCCGGTCTCCCAACGAAGGACACTTTAAGCCCCCGGGTCTCTGTAAAGAGCAGAAATCCTCCCAATGGTCAATATTGCAAAGGCCACCACCAAGTCCCCCCCCCCTCCAATTCTGAACCCAGAAAGCAAAGCAAATCAAACGAAAATAACCACACATACAACAAGTCCCCCCCATAAAGGGGATTTAACTAGAACAGCGATCTCGAAGCAGGATCTAGAAGATCCCTGTGAGATCATTGAGGACTTAGGGTCCGAGGACCCGGTCCGCGCCCGCTCGAGCGGGCTAGGAAATCCAAAGCCGTACATGGCGGTAGCCACGCACGCCGCAGACACGAGGCCAGCATTAGGCTTGCTTCACGGAGCTCCCCCCGAAGGAAGTGAAATATAAGCAAATGACATCCTACAGTGGACAGGTCAAAATACAGTCAACAGCAGTAGTCTCAGTATACAGGCCTGTGCTTGTGTGGTTACCAATACAGGGCAGAGTAGACCGCTTCCGTCCATGAAGACCTGCTCTGCAGCGTCTCACCGTTTGGGAGGCAGGGGCCGCAGAGGGGCTTAAGGGAACGGTCCCCTCTGCTTACCCGGTAGATGCAGGCCCCCACCGAAGATCAAATCGGCGTCAGAAACCGCATGGCACATTTCCCTGGCGTGGTGCAGCAGGCTCGCCTATCCCGGAGTATGAAAGATGTTTCAGCGTCTCGAACGGCGAGACCATGCAGAGGCGGAGGGGTCTTCCATAGATGGGCCTTCAGGGGTGCCTGACTATGGCGATTCCGTGGGTGCAGCGATGCCGAGCAGGTCCAGCCCTTCCTGAAGATCGGTGATGTGACGCCGTTTGCTCTGAAGGTCAAAGCTAAGTCCGAAAGGGTAAGTCCAATGGTACCTAATGTGGTCGGCCCGCAAATGGCAGTGACCGGTCTGAGTAGTTGCCTCCGTGCTAGCGTTGATGGTGCTACATCCTGGAAAATGCTGCATGAGAAATTCTGAAAGGAGACTGTGTCCTTAGCACGTGCAGCCTGCAGGATCGCCTCCTTGGTCTTGTAGGAGTGGAATTTCGCTAAGATGTCTCGGGGTCGTTTCCTCTCCACCCGGCTGCTGAGGACCCACTCGATGGATCCTGTCTAATTTAATCTTGAGAGTCTGGGGGGCGATTATTTCTGAGAATAGGCCCACTACGAAGGCCTCAAGGTCCGGCCCCTCCGCTCCCTCCTCCAGGTCTCGGATGCGTAGATTCTCTCGGCGGGCCCTGTTCTCAAGGTCCTCCGCCTTAAGCTGCACCTGGGATAGGTGCTCCTTGAGCGACTTGACATCACCCTGTAGTTCCAGGACACGACGTTCCTCTTCACGCTGGTGCTCTTTAAGGTCCAGGACTCTCGTGCCCACTGAGTCTACATCCTGTTGCAGTGAGGTAAGGCGTTCCGAGAGGTCAGACCGGAGCAGGTCGATGGAGGATTTAATATCTTGAGCAATGTCTTTGCGTAGGTCCGACTTGAACTCTTTGAACATGGACATTAGGTCCGCTTTAGTGAGTGCCATCGTTGCTGTCCATGGGTCACCTTTTAGAGCGGCACCCTTGGAGGAAGCGGAAAAAAAATCCGATACCCTGCTGGACTTCTTTAACGTCAATTTCTTAGGAGGCATAGGGCCATGCCCCCCTGGGCGCGATGCAGGTCGCTAAAGCTCTAGGGTGGGTAGGTGCTGCTGGTAGGGGCGGCTCGTCAATCCCCACTCGACGCCTGCCCCCCCGCGCTTCAAAGAGGTGATGCGATGAAGCAGCCGATCAGGTAAGTCCCCAGGTGTTTTCACGTCACTGAGGATTCAAGCCTGCAGGGGGGACCAGTGTCCCCGGACTCACAGGGCAAGTTGAGAGGTGGGGGCCTTCCTGGGCATGACAGGCGGCGACCTCAGCGTCAGCGTGGAGGACAGCATCAAGCGCTCCCAGGAGAAAGGCAGGCGTTGTTTCTGGCCATCAGCATTCTTGGCTACCAAGCAGTGGGAAGCGCAGGGGTCCGGGTGGGCAGTCTGTCATATCGCAAAGGTTCTCAGCGCTTAATGCGGTGTTTCTCTGGGATTTCCGCCGCCATGTTAGGGTCAGGCACACGAGGTAGGGAACTGTTTCAGTGTGCAGAGGCTCCCCCCCCCCGCTCGCCCCCACCTTTAGACCGGCGTATGACTGTAGGGACTCTCGACCGTGTCCTCGGCAATCTTAGCAGGTCCCAAGGGTGTCCTCTGTAGCGATCGCGAGCGTTAGATGGCCGCCGGTGGTTCCCGCGTTGGAGTCAGAGGTTGGAGGCGCGCTTCCCCTGCGTCTTTCGGGCTAGAAAGCGCACTCGCTGCCGCCGCTATGCCTCAGCCCTCCATAGAGCCACTCGGGAGGTCTGTGGTGTCTCCGTACCGCCAGAAAGAGCCGCCAGAGTCGAGCGCGGACCGGGAGCAGACACAGATCACGTCTGTTCGGCCATCTTGCCCGGCCACGCCCCCCTGTAATTATTTTTTAATGTGTTTGCCTGCCTAAGAGGCAACTGACAACCAAAACTCAAAAGTAGTGAGGAGGTACATTTTTCAACCCTAAAAACTCAGACATTGCTTCCATCTTTAAACTTCATTTATTTTATGTTGAAATCACGTTTTTAATTCTCTGTTTTGTTCTCAAGTGCCCAAGTGGTACTGTACTAGTGCTAGTGCTGGTATCTTACGTCACAAATAGTGCACACGTATTGCTGTCCCTGAGAAGATTATGGAAAAGTTGAAAAGGGATTTGCAGGAAAGGTCGGACTTTCAACTGAAGCAAAAACGTGTTCAGTGTATGCAGCTCTAAATCCCTTGCAGCGAACCCGCACTGCCAGAATTGTTTAATCAATTGCTTAATTTTGTCCACAAAGATTTTCTCTGTTCAAAGGCAGGCCAAATCTGTAATTTTAGGTATGTTTTATTTGTACACCTCGAAACTCCTCAATGTATGCTAAAACATATTCGAATTATGATGTGTGCAGAGAACATGCTTGCTAGCCTTCCAAGAGTCTACAGCCAAAAGGTTAGACATTGTCTGCATGGGGTGGCATCCTACTCATTTTGGCACCGCAAGTAGTTACCAATAAACTACGTTGGCATCAGGATATCTTGAGTGCACACATTCTACTTTCAGGTATGTGGTATCTGGCGGATTTCAGCATATACACACAATATATATATATATATATATATATATATATATATATATATATACACACTGAAAAAAACATAGGTTTGACACCAGTTATAGTTAGCTGGAAATTTTACTGACATAAAACCATTGAAATTCCCATGTTATAGTTAGTTGGACTCACTATAACTTGCGCGTGCAATGCACTGCTGATGACATCACATATTACATCACTCATGACATGGTCAGTGACATCACTCATGACATCACTGATGACATCTCATAAGACATCACTGATGACAACATCCTTGTGACAAAGTGGCAGACCTCCTATCAGCATAAAATAACCTTTGACACACACATTCAAAAATAGAAACTAACATTTTCTTAAAAAAGGAGAAACCAATACCAATTACAACTTATTAGGTAATTCCAACATCTACATACACATACACTCATTCACCAACAGTTCTATATAGTCACTCATGCATGTACTTACTCATCATATGTACTCATACACCTATACATCCTGTTACACACTAATACTCATCCATATAGTTACTCACACAAATTCACACATGCAAATAAACTATCAAAAAAACATTTACTTGATTATACTGCTATATACACACCACTACACATACTTCTACAGAAACGGAAACATATTTACTCTCTTAAACAATCAATTATAAAAACACATACTCACTAACCCACCCATACACACAATCATCCACCCATACAGTCTTGCACACATGCGGTCTTCAAAATACATACAAATAGTGAGTCACTCATTCATGCATCTGTGCTCTAAGTAATATCCCCCACCGAACCATACAGACACTGATACTGATACTCATAAAAACAACTAATAACCCATATACACACTCATGTAGCTACTCACCAACCCATGCAGCCACTTATACACAAAGTGAGACACAGATACAGATATTTAAATATTTAAACATTACTCGCTAATATATGTATTCACTAAGATACATTTAATAAGTCAGTTAACCAATCAATTTTACACAAAAAAACATCCATTTAGACATTTATTTACCCATTTATTCTTCCATCAACCTTTAGATATACATATATAAAAAATATTTATTTTTCAGAAAGATACAAATTCACTGGATGATGTCAACAGTGATGTCATTTGAGATGTCATGAGTGATGTCACTGACCATGTCATGAGTGATGTAATATGTGACGTCATCAGCAGTGCATTGCACGCGCAAGTTATAGTGAGTCCAACTAACTATAACGTGGGAATTTCAATGGTTTTATGTCAGTAAAATTTCCAGCTAACTATAACTGGTGTCAAACCTATGGTTTTTTCAGTGAATTTAATAGGTTTTTTAAATGCTAATTCCTAACTATAACTGGTGTGAAACCTATGTGTTTTTCAGTGAATTTCATAGGTTTTTTAAATGCTAATTCCTAACTATATATAGGGCCTCAAACCTATGTTTTTTTCAGTGAATTTCAAAGGTTTTTGCAATTTTGCAAATTAAATGTTTTAAGTGTTAACACTTTATTCCAACTAATACAAAACAAGACCTAGACTATTAAAGCACTTGAAAATTCCACCCTTATTTAGGATATTTCGTTTGTTGCTTTCTATTTGCAAACCTTACTCCCCTTTCTAAGTATTAAATGGGGTAGCCGATATACCTAAGGGTAGTGCTATTTTCAAACAGTTGCCTGATTCTCATACAAAACTAAAATACAGTTGTGAGGCCAATCATACCACACTTAATCTCGTGTCCAACATATATAGTGCTAAACCGAAAAAAAGTGTGCAAGAGCGAGATGGCACCTCACGGGCGCACCACCAAACGGGGACCTGACTGGTACTCGCCAGGACAGCCCTGTTGTCATCATCGGTACCATCAAGCTCGAAACAGAAAGATAGTGTCCAAACACACAAAAGATTTTGTGGAAAAGTGCAGTGAACATAAAGCAAAAAAAGTGACCAGTACAGTGTCAGTCAGAACATTAAAACACTCCTACTACAACACAGACAGTACAATTTTATTCAGTTTCTTGTGTTGTGTATGGAAGGATAAAAAGAAAAAAGTAGATGTGGTTGTAACCTATTTAACCACTCATACTTTTACTTGCCGACATGTTTCATTGCCTTTTAGGTTTTAGGCAATTTCATCAGGGCGTCATGTGTATTAAAGCCACTGCAAATGGACCCAAACGTCTTCACAACTGTAAAAACATAAAATCCACACCAATGTAGTTAACCCAGGCACTTAGCGCGTGTCTACTCAGTATACCACACAATTGACCTCCTGATAATTACCCTCATTTGGCCATAGGTGCTCCTACCAGCTGGGTGGAACAAGGTTGTTATTTAAAATGACAGGAAAATCGCCATAAGTCGATTATTCACTCCTCCCCTTCAAACTACTGGAAGTGATAGAAAAGTTCACTCGTTAGGCATCTGCAATAGTCCATACCTATACGTGGTGCAACAATGTAGATACTGAGCCCTCCAAGTTATTAAAATGGGCACTCGATAAACACACAGCACAGTCTAGCTACGATTAGTGCCTCCCAAAAATTGAAGGCGATCCGTCTTTATCATGCTCGGTGTGTCTCTCACACACAGCCCGAGCTACGGAGAACGCCACCTCAATACTTCTTTCCCATGCCAACTGGACGACCCTACCCCTTACCGGATGGTGGAGGATCGGCAGCCGTATCTCAGCCCATGCATGTTTACCATTGGGAAGAGGGAAGTAATTGTAGTGCCTTGCGCGGTCTCGCGTGAACACGCGTCCGCCATCTTAGATTGGGCAAACTCCTATTTCCCTTAATGTGAAATGCTCTACGAGATCTAAATCACGCGAGATTTTCGCTCGTGATCTCGATCTCTCTTTTTCTCAGGGATCAAAACATTAAAACTTTATGCACCTTTACCTAGAAAATCCAGCCTCAGTTTTAGTTTTGAATAGATACACGTGCATGTTGAAATCTCCTGTAAGTTTCATAGTTCGCCTCAACCCGGAGTCCCAACAATTTTTTGCATCCTCATGGATTTTATTATATACACAATCGAACCCTTTTGTTTGTTGCTGTTTTAGACCACATAAAATTGTGCGTCAATATCCAGTGGATAAAGTACAGTTTTGTCTGCACTAAAATGAGTGAAACTCCCAAGGGAGGATGTTCCCCGTGCATTTGGTAAACCCTTTATCTCTAGGGGATCTAATATTTGTATATATACTGGTTTAAACATATATACATGAACCAACAGGGATTATAACATGCCACATTTAGAGTATATGTGTAACCTCATACGAATGCCAAAAAGACTCTTTTCTGATGGGGGGTTCAGTGTATCTTGTTCCACTCCAATAAATCGTTCAGCCCCACTTTATCTGATTTCTCTTGAAAAATCCATTTGGCTTCTTTCCTAGCTAACAGGCGTTCCACTGAATGTGTGTCTCCTGTCACTTTCTCCAGCACCAACCACTTAAATGCATGTCTATTCGTATGACAATGTTGCACTAGTTTAGTTGTCAGCTTTCCAGATTTTATAGTGCTACGGTGTTCTTGAATGCACTTTATTCCAATCAAGATGACTTCAGGTGTGCCATACTTTGTCATAAGTAAGACTGTTAGCGCTCTAGTTGTTCTTTAGAACACTCTGGGACATTCTGTCATTGGGCTATAGTTGGGCTACATCTGGCGGATATTTGGGCTACATTTGGTTTTTTTGGTCTCTGGTGGCCATCTTTGGGCTACATTGGGCTACATTTGGGCTCTAACATATATATATAGCCCAATGTAGCCCAATATATATTTTTTGAAAGTTAATTTTCGTAAAAACCACTGGAGCATATATCTTGAGACATAGCAAAGGCACATCGGGGTACCAGTCCCTACAATTTTGCCAAGTTTGGTGGAAATCCATTCAGCCGTTCGGGCTAAAAGTGAGTCCAACCGCCCTATGGAAATTAACATGGGGAAAACACGTTTTGGGAACCCTTTTATCTCGGCCCCCGCTTGACAGATCCCCCCGAAACTTTCGGGGAAGGAGCGGAGCGCAGCGAGGCAAAGTTAAGGAAAATTACAGGCAGATCCCTCATTCGGCGCCAAAGTTATTCCCAATAGAATGTTGCGGATTTCCTATGGAAAACGATCCTAACTATAACTACCTACTGGCGACCGCCAGCAGGTAATTATATATATATATATATATATATATATATATATATATATATATATATATATATATATATATATATATATATTTCACACACTATATTTACAGTACATACACCAGGTGTAAAAACATACATACAGCAAACACTGCGCTTAGAGAACCATGCTTTATGTATTACCACAAGATGCTACATGAAATCTTACTGGTCTACTACACTTTCGTCCTAAACCACTGACATACATACATCCTGTGATACAGCACCAGCGCCACTTGATGCAGTCATGGTTTCAAGTAAATTAAAGCCAGCATGGACAACAAATGCAACCTAATGCAGAGCACTGCTAATACAGCAATACAATACAGGTTAATGTACCGTGAATTCCCACACAGGTAACAGACAGAAGTATCGTTCAACCTACCAATAACATCAAGATTGGTAAATATATGCTATCTGCAGAGGTGTACATCTTAGTGACGCAGAATCTCAATATTGCAGTCCGTGACTTGTTTCACGGAGTTCACATGGAAACGGAGTGATGTATGTGCCTGAACAATAAACTCCTAGTTTAACTGCCCCAGCAGGTTAGTTACCCTCATCCTCACGGCCACTGCACTGATAGTATATGCGAACATAATTCAGGACACAGAGCAGGCTACAGAAGACTAGGATACAGGGAAAGTTGCTACTCTTACCCGATGAAGATCACAGTAACTTTACCAAACGCCTAAGCAAAGAGGCAAAGCCTAAAAATGTTGACACACAAACAAGCGAAACCAGTACAATGCAAGTAACGACCTAATAAACATTATAAATGTTATTTACAATTAGACAGCAACTAGATAAAGTTCAACAGATATTCACTTATTAACATTAATGTAACGTTTTCCAAGGAACAGCGCAAACCAATTGTTTTTGTTTTATCTACTGAAATATCTAATAAAGGCTTACATATAAAATTCTGACACTGTTTTGATAGATTAAAATCGGTCAGATTTGTAAGGGTTATCTAGTTATTGAAAGAAGCGCCCCCTTTTATTTCGTGACATTTTTCTTGAAATAAAGGTACTGATTTTATGGCGGCGAGTTATTTTCAGGTTATTGGCGATAATTTACAATAAAAACAAAAAGCAAATTCTTGAGCAGGGTAACTCGGTGCCTAACTTCTGACTGGACCCAGCTTGCCAATGCACCACAGTTTGTGATCCTAGGTGGATTGGTCAGATTCCCTAGTAACACCGTTTCCCGTATCTGCCAACATGTGAGGTGATCAGAAACAGTCTGAATGTCCTATGAAGAGTTGTATGGATAATGTGACGTTGCCTGTGAGCTTCAAACATGGCTACATTGACTAACCGTACAGGAGCAACCAGGCCCAGTGCCTGAGGGGGAAGGGGTTATTTCTGGTAACAAAAAGTACATACTGGGGTAGATCTTAACAAGTAACCTCCAAATGCAGCACTCATCATTAAAGCACAAAATACACTGCAAGGAGGGCAGCTAACACGAGCAGTTATTGAGGTGGAAATGGACTGTGCCATCCCCATCTAATGTACTGACTGCTGGCCGACCCTTGTAACACGGACCTAGATTTTACCACCAGAACATCACACGCGCGTAGTGAACTCGGCAGGGCGACTGAGCCAACTGAATACAATAAAGAGCCCAGCACGGCTAAGTGCCGCCTTTCAGCTGGCTGCCACAAACAGTTAACAGTGTCAGTAATCAATAGCTTCTCTATTCTATTGCTCACAATTGGCTATTTTTCTTTCCGTACAAGTTTCCTTGCCCTTTTAGTCACGGTTGTACAAAACATTGCCATATGCAGTCAACAAGAAAATAGAGTAACATGCTCTCAATATATTGTAAATCTAAAGTAACATAAAGAAAATCATTTGTGTAAGCAGACAATAAAAACTAGAATGAAACTTGAGTCCACATAGGCGCTTAAGTATGCTGACTGCACAGACGAAATTAAATATTAATTGCTAGTAAGAAACGCCCAACAAAGAAACTTTTAAACATATCCAGCCCCAGCCCTCAAACAGTTTACTGGCACTCCTCTAAATGAACAATAAACAAGTCCTATAACCCCTGAGCTCAAATCTGTCAAACTATTGTTCAAGACTCTCCTAGAACAAGGTTGAGAAAATTTCAGATTCACTTCGAAAGCCCTTCCTGGTCCCAAGACTCTTTGAAGACAGTTGAGCTCTCACCAAATGCGCCACAAGAGGCTCAGCTTCTTAAACCCCTCTGGTTTCAGCATAATAGAACACCTTTGTTATTCAGTACTTTAGGCGTAGGCCAAATAACAGGATTGGACATTCTTCCTGAATAATGACATCAGAGCGAAACAAACGCTATCAACCGCCCACCACACCCTAGTCTGTTCGCCTCCCCCTCAAAGCTCTTCCCTTCTGCCTGTGCAGGTAAGCATAATCAAGACCGCTCTAAATGTCGTAAGTAGATCGACCCAGCTAGCACGTCGGCAAGGTGTGCCAAACAATCTATTTCTATTTGCTTTTAAGAAGTACAAGTTGTACTGCATTTACCTTTACAACCACTGGTATTTTTAACTGAAGCCCTACTGCCAACCACAGGGCCAACAAATCAATCGGGTTACTCAGTATTTGTTTTGTGGTGAATTTCTAGAGCTGCTGCTCGGCAGGAGGACAAGCCTATTATTAAGAAGAATGCAAAAGTGGCTTCTGCCAAACACAAATGTACATCTAAGACAACGTTATGGGATGTATTTATTAGTAGCTAATAGTCTTTGTGTTGCTAACTTGGCCCTAGGCCCCCCAGAGGGTACACTCCCCAGCGCAAGCTCTTGGGAAAAACGTATACAAATAAAAGAGTACAAAGCACACATTAGTAGTCCATACGGTGATGCTAAATCAAGGCAAGTAGAAACTCTAAAGTAAAGAAAACGAAGTGAAAATCCGTAATGTTCTCTTCTTATTATTCTTTGTGTACATCACACGTCTTGATACAAAAGCATAAAGACAGGCAGCAGACGTGTTTCGTCCTTTGGACTTCATCAAGGCTGCAAATAATATAAAGATCGATAAACACATATAGGAAAGCCATTTTATGTTATGTATAAATAACACAATAGTGAGAAAATCACAAGTTAAAAATGAGACTAATGCAACCTGGTTAACTCAAATTGTGAAGGAAAGAGAGGGGACAAAAATGTATATAGAGAGGACCAAGGTAGATACCAGGAGAAGACAGTAATGTGACTGAGTAAAGTGGAAAAGTCCAAGGTGCAGAGCCCATGCTCAAAGTATAGACCGGACCCTGTCAGAGTATGGCGCATACAAAACCAAGAGAGGCAAAAGTCCAAACCTTATCTCCCCACAAAATTCTTAATGTACCACATATCATCCCATGCTAATAGTGCTTGGTGACTAAAAAATGATTTACCACCATCGTAGTGTCAAGTAAAACAGTCTGAGTACTGATTAAAACCAATTCAACATGAGAAGTACATACTGCCACCAAACAAGTATTAGAAAACTAAATGCACACCTCCCAATCAGGAGGAAATAAATTCGACCGGAGATATAACCTATTTAGATGTGATTTTCTTTCGTTTTTTTATACACATAAGCAGTCTACAAAGTAGTGAGAACAGGAGCGTGTACCAAAACTAATTACGTTTAGCCACGCAGTGCATCCCATGGTAAAGTCACCCACACCATGTAGAACATGCACAGCACATGGTACCTGCATATACTTGGATCATGAATTGAGTAAAAATAATTTCATAAGGAGGAGCGTCATGCAAAAAGCACCTACGAACGTTGCTGCCGAGCAGCCCCAAGGACTGAGGCTAAGTCAAAATTGTAAAATCCGAGAGAGGATGAGGGAGGTCGTGATAAGCCTATTCTATAGAGCAGACTCTTCTAACTAGACGGCTTGCACAAGCGTAGACTTAAATGAACTTAGTACGCCGCGAAAAAACACCTCTGCTTCCGTACTTTTTGCCTTAGTCTTATTTTTAACTTGTGATTTACTCACTATTGTGTTATTTATACATAACATAAAATGGCTTTCCTATACGTGTTTATCGATGCATATATATTATGTGCAGCCTTGAAAAAGTCCAAAAGGACGAAACTTGTGTCGGCTGCCCATCTTGGCGTTATTTGTATTAAGACGTGTGATGTACACAAAGAATAACAAGCATTGGCATAGCCAATAGGTCTCGCCTTAGAGATCGAATACGTTTTTAGCCATGCAACACATTATCCTGAGTGCTACAACGTGTACTGTTCTTTAACATGGACACTTTGACACTAATAGGCATATTATAGGACTGCATTGTGAAGTACTTAAAGTTTTTTTTGTCCAACTAATATTAGCTTGGACTGTGCTGTCAAGGTAGGGTAACTCAGTTGTGCAATACCATAGTTTAAGAGATTTGTTTAACTTGTAATTTGGAGGTCAGATTTTGCCATACTAGCTCGGCCGTACATAGTTTTAAGGTTGAAAACATGAGTAGAACTATATAAGGTGAAACGACATTGCAATGCATCAAGGACAAAGGGGTAGGACAGTAAGTAGTATGTAAACGACTAGCCCTTCTAAAAAAAATCGACATCTAATTATGTCCATTCAATGGTATTACGAAATTAAAACAAAAGCTTGAGTAAGCATGTCCGACATCATCGCTGTGAATAGCATACCAAACTGCTGACAGATGCTTGCATTTTGAGGTAATATTCTGAATTGCACAGTTTACTAAGGTGGCATTTACTAGTATTGTCTTTGCATAGGTCATGTTTTATGTACATGTAAAAATTGTCATATTCTGAGAAGGCGGTTTTGCCAAAGAAGTTGTATGTGTTCTATTGTGTGTGGATTTTGCCTCTGAATATTATTAGAGATATGTAAGCGGGTAACCCAGTACTAAACCCAAAAACAAAATATATGCAAATACTATCAAAAGTACCAGAATGTAGCACAGAATGTAGTCAGAAAAAAGAAAAATAGAGAACAAATATAAAAAGAGGCTTATACAAATGCAGGAAAGAATGTGCTACAAATGTGAAAGCGAACCAGAAAGGAATGCAGAACAACGAGTATTTTTTCTTCTGCTTTCTTTTTTAGTTTGTAGACGATAGAAAATGACACCTTTGTAGGCAGGGCCCCAGGACACATCTTGTAACAGTTGGAAAGTATCAGATTCCACCTCTGGACAGATTCCTGCCAGCAGCCAGTCAATGTTAGTTATTGGCCCCAGTTTAATTACAGAATTGATGTGAAGGTGAGGGCATAGGTTCAGGGACCAAGACAATAAATACCACTAACTTCTCCAAGCCCTGTACTGTCAGTCACCCCCCCCTCCTCTGAGCCCCCTCTGAAAAGGCAATGCTCTGAGTGCGAGGCGTGTGCCCAGAAGTGGCTGGCTACTCATCTGTGGCTCCCTATAAGCAGCCTTTGTCTGGCTTTCGGCCTCCTTGTGACCTTCCGCACAAACCTGTGTTTTCCATCTCTTTGTATCTCGGTGGCTTTCTGTTGGGATCATTGTGCCTGTGTGGCTTGGGCCCTTTTCCGTCTGGAGCAGTGTGTCTAACTTACTTTAGTTGAGGGGGTGTCTGCACGCTGTCAGTTTGGCGGTTTTTCTCTGTCAGAACAAAGCACGATATCCTTATGTAATGTAATGGCCTGTATTGCAAAGCGCTCTGACTCCTTCGGGTAAAGTTTGCTCAAAATTAAAAAAAATAACTGCCCACCTCCTGCATTCTGCAAGCTTCGTTACAGCAATATTCTCATTGTGTGGTGTGCTGTATAAAGCCGCGTCTGCCTCCTGGCATGTCTGCCTGCGACTGCCCATGCTTTAGCTGCAGCCCTATTGCACAGCGCTCCGACACCTTTGGGGAAAGTTCGCGCTATATAAAAAAGCCAAACTAAATGTATACATCTGCCACCACCTGCATTAGGCAGGCTTCGTTACAGCAATATTGTCTCATTGTGTGGTGCGCTGTATAAAGCCGCGTGTCTGCCTCCTGGCATGTCTGCCTGCGACTGCCCATGCTTTAGCTGCAGCCCTTGGGGTCCGCACAGAGCCAGGTGTACTGAAGGACTCACTTGTGTGGTTATAGCGGGTGCTTTATAGCCCCTTGAAGTACCAGGCTGGAGTGCTGTGCGTAGCCCAGGAGGCATTGATCGAGTTGTGCTGATGTGAAGTGGGCATGAATAGTGCGCTGTATAAGCCGCGTGTCTGCCTCCTGGCATGTCGAAGAAAAAAACGTTACCTGGGAAGTGAATACATCAGAGAGCCTGTACTTGCTCCAGAGCAGGGAGGTGTCTTCAAAGCCTGTTTTCCGATGACGGGGAGGGTAGAATGGATGGGGTATGCACCCGTTTCCCTTGCGGGAACGAGCCGGAGCACCAAATGTTTGCAAGTTAATTACAAACATATGGTGTCCAAGCTCGCTCCCGCAAGAGATTCGCCAAACATGCAAGCGTTGCCATTCAAAGCAATGGAATGCATGCACGTTTTTGCCTGCAAAGCCGAAGCGATTTCTAAAGGTCTTTTGCCTATGCAGCGCATGCGCTGCATAGGGAAGACCTAAAAACTATGTATAATAAGAGAACATTAAGGATTTTCACTTTGTCTTCTTCACTTTAGAGTTTCTACTTGCCTTGATTTAGCACTACCGTATGGACTACTAATGGATGCGTCAGTACTCTTTTTTGTATAGGTTTTTCTATTTTTAAGAAAGTTAAACTATGTAGGCTAGCATATTGTTACCTAGACTAACATTATGAGATTTCAAGAAGCCTTGGTGGAATCAGGCTCCCTGTGATTGTTCATTAACAAATGCTAAGACACAATATTAGATGCAAGTTTGACTGACTTTGGTACATCCTAAAAATGAAAAATTAACAAACCAGATTAATAAATGGGGACCCTCTATAAGGCTGTCATCTCATGAACCCAGACTCTAGTAATTCAAGAGATAAACTATACAGAGAAAAAAAGTCTTCCAAACTAGGCACCTAAAGTTACATAATCTGTGGTAGATGAGCACAGCATATTTTTATGATGAGATTCTGTACCTTAATGGATTCAAGCTCCATGTGAAGACGGTTATTTTCTGACACAAGATCACGATTTCGGTTTTCTGTATGCTGCAATTGTGCCTCAAGCTCTGCTTCGTATTCTCGACTTCCTTCCTGAAACTCGCGGAGCTCCTCTTGTGCGTCTTCTGCACTAAAGTGGAAATTCCAAAGTGTTAATTAACCACATATCAATTAGCACATAATGAAAAGTAAAACAATTTCAACATGACTGTACAGAGTGTACATGTGTGTGTATATAAACACACACGCACACATACATACACATACAAATACATATACACACACACACACATACACACACATACATACACACACACACATATACACACATACATATACACACACATATACACACACATACATATACACACACATATATATATATAAACCCACACACATATATATAAACACACACAACATTTTGGATACCTAATTTAACCACAGCTATCACTTTAATGATCAAAAGCCTTATTTATGAACTGTAAGTAACCTTGATAAAAACGCTCTGAAACGTTTCAAATAAAAACGAAAAGCAATGACTTCCTAGAACTCAATGTTATTTGCTATACTACTTTACACCTTAAAAAGTGAAATGATTAAAACCACAGCCCTACAGCCTCTTCCATCGTAGTAAACTGAGTGAAAATGTGCAGAGAGGGTGTGTTCGTATTCAGGAGGTTAACAAAAAACGAGTGATGCCAGGTCCTTGCTCCTCCGAAGGAGAGGTTTTCTTTCTGGAAAGTAGTTAATGCAACCTTCCAACAAACTTGCAACAGGGGCCTTCGAAAACGAAAATGTCCACAGTATACATTTAGCCAAATACAACGAGACCCAACGTGTCCAGCCACAGAGATCCTGGAGGATGATGTTAACAGATGAGTAGACAATGCTCCTTTAGAAGCGGAAATGAGTGGGACACTACATGAAGGAGGTTTTGAACATGGTGAACTAGCTGCACACTGCTACGATGAATTTGTTCAGACGTTTTGGGGAGAAAGCAGGCATTTGTGGCTTTAGTCCTTCAAACGAGGGCAGTCTAGCTTATTTCTGTTCATTTCAATAAAAAAAATATATATATCGAATGAAAAAGCAGCATGTGACAAACCACCTGGCAAGCGAATGGAGAAAAACATCTGTATATCAATCTAGGAGTACCAAGTACTGAAGACAGAATCAGTAATTAGCTATGCCAGTTAAGCGTTTAGGCATCTACTGGATTTAATTGTATAGCAAAACTTTCCCACTGTTATGTCAGCGCCCCCCTCCCCCCACCCCCAAATCGGCTGGGCATTTTAAGCCTGTCTTTTTAGTGCTGGCCCTGGAATCCAGAAACAGTCATCTTTCTGCAATACTCTCTTCAAGCGTCCTGAATGTACTAGATCTACAAGGGCCCGACCAGGAAGGCCAGCTAAGCAACCCAGTATCAGCACTGGTTACCCAATCCAGTCAACACTAGACCAAGCAAGTGCTACGGTCAGTCCTTTCACCACCAAGGAGGGGGCTACTCCTATTAAATAAGATGCCTATGAATTTCCCTTTCATCTTTCCACCAGCCTCAACATATATCAAGACCACTATAGGAGGGATTAAACGTATGTTTTTAGGTCGAGCGTAGCGAACGGACCTAGTGTATACTTTAGTATACTTTTAGTATTTGTAAATGGGGGGGTGCACGCGCTGGGACTGGGAGGTGCACGCGCTTTCCGTGTCGGATCTCGGATTTGACCTCGTGAGCGCGCATGTGTGCGAGCGCGACTCTGCCATGCGCTTAGGAAAACGAAACCTAAGAGCCGCGCGACGTGAGCTGTCTACGGTAGAAGCTCACGCGCGCGGCTCTTAGGTTTCGTTTTGACTTGTTTGTTTCGCACACTCCTCTCCCTTGCAGTCCCAAGTTCACCGGACGCAACCTCGAGGAGACCGTCTCTCTTCGCACTGGCTACGGCAGCCTCACCTCGGGCTGCCTGCTTCCCATCTTGCTTCCCATCGGGTGCTGTGACGCTGCGCCGACCGATCGTGGCCTCTCTTCCTTCGCCCGTGGCTTCTCTCCACTCTGATCCAGGGTCTCTCTCGCCAGACCCATCCTGCCCCAGTGCCCCCTCCCCTTCTCTTCCCTGTGGTCCAGGCCTCTCCGCACCCTCTGGAACGGGTTAACACAGCTCGAAGTGCACTAGTCCATCACTTTCCCCCAGACCCGCAGCATCCAGTGAGAGCTGCGGCTCCAGCGGGCGGGGCCGGGTATCTGCCCCACCCCGCCCTGCCCCTCCCACCTCTTAAAGCCGGCCACACTCTCGGAGAGACCAAGTGTACCGGCCGGGACTTGTGAGGGTTGGAGCTGAGTGAGTGAGGCGCGCACAGGGGAAGGTGCTGGCACTGCAGGATACTGCGCCACACCCCTCGGGTACCTGGGCACGGGCTAGGGCCGCCCCTGGGCATCTCCAACTCTAGGACCCGCGGAGCCGAGACCGGGATGGCAAACTTCAGGCTGATGCTGGCTGGGTGAGTGAGTGTCCTCAGGCTTGAGCGCTACAGCGGAAAAAGTGCAGATTGGGCATAAAGGCACCTTCTGTGCACCCTCCTGCAGGCTGGGCGGCCACGGCCCCGGAAGGTAGCTCAGTGGGTTCTGTAGAGCGGGTAGAGTTTGAAAGTTCTGTGCCAGGGTTGACACTTTCGGGGTTGGCAGTGTGCACAGTCCTGTACAGAGCGCCAGTGCAAATGCGCACGGGCTGTGCAAGGCGGCGCTTCAAACTCACTGGCCAGGTGCACAGTGCAGCGAAGGAGGTGTCACTGCACACTGCTGCATCAGCGCTGAACGTGTGCAGTGCCGCGAGTGTGCACGGGTCTGTTCGGTGATAGTATGTGTACACTGTTGTTTCTAAGGTGACAGGGTGTCCGTGGCTGACATTGATTTATGGCGCTTGGTGGGGGGCGAGAGGGTGCGCTGTATGCCCGGTGGTGTGAAGGGTCTGATCGCGTGCACTTGTGTTGTGTGGGGACTTAAAGTGCACAGTGTCTCACTGTCGTGCGCGCAATGCTATTTCTGGATTGCTGGTTACAGTGGCATCAATGATAGGTGACTGAGGACGGTGCTATGAAAGGAGTGGTCGTCTTTTCTGCTTTAAAAGCCCCTACAGCAGCGTTGTCAAACCTCCTGACGTGTGTAGGACAATGCACCAGCATGACCTGGGTTGAAAAATGACAAGGACAACACCAAATTCAGGGGCTCTCTGTCGTCGAGAATGTTTGATTTGCGGTATTTTTGTCCTCTTGCGGTTTGTAAATACAAAACATATTGCATTACAAATGCTATAGGTATCACATTTGCGAAAGTTATAACTATTGGCATTGTAAATGACAAAGCTATTAATTTAGCTATTTAAAAAAAAAACAAATAAAAACTTTGCCATTTACAATACCAATAGCTCAAACTTTCCTAATGCGAGACCTATTGCATTGCAAATGCTTGTTCCTTTTTATGATCAGAGCCAATCTGTTAGAATGTCGGTATAGATAAGAAGACGGTGAAGACTTCATAGGGTTGTTTTTGCTGCTAAGTGTTACCTGAGGGTAAAGGGAAGTTTTAAGAGCATTAGTAGAAACAGAAACAACTTTTAATTCAACATCTCGAGTAAAAATCTGCCACCTCTCCTCCTCAACAGACAGGCAGTTCCTTAAAACACAGCAGCCCGCTTCACTGACAGTTACCATGAAGTGGATAAAAGGTTTCCTGTGTTAAAGTGTTTCCTGGGCTCCTAATCACTGCAGTAGCGCTGTTTAAGGTGCAATTATGTATCTGCCATCAGCAATACCCAGACAAATCCCAAAACGTGAGCTGCTTAACTAATGAAAGCTACCTCACAACAGTGATGTGAAGGATGGTGGGACTGAAGGATGGGATGGAGGGTTCCGAAATAGGAAAATAGTTTTTAGAGGCTAAAGCTTTGCTTCTTTCACCCTGCCAGTTACCTGGACTTAACGAAGTCACTGAAACAGGAAGCCCACTCCACTTAGCTTCACGGCTATTTCAAGGGAAATAAAAAGCATTTTGGGGCAAATAAATAGCAAACTACTTTTTCTACATGCATTACTTGACAATTATTTCAAATAATATGCTATCCATCTCAAACTAAAAAGCAACGTATGAGTTGGTCAACTAAGCCAAGGTGCAGATTAAACATATTCAGGCAGCACGGCCGCGAGAGAGGAATCATTAGCTTATAAAAACGAGTTGCAAAAGAACATATTAAAAAAATGCTTGCTATGTATTCATAAGCAAAATAAATTAGTTGTCCCGGTATATAGGAGGTAGCAAAGCCCCTTAATGTAGGTGGGAAATGCATTGCACCTGCTTCAACTTAACTTACCACTGCTTGGATTTCAAAGCCAGTTCTTTCCAATATTGGAGCTCTTCCCCCACAGATGCAAAGTTACTGCTCCCTAAGTCCTCCATGATGAAAATGCCATCAGATCCAAGACCGTGATTTCATTTCCTTACTGGAAAAAAAAATTATGACCACTTTATTCACAATTTTACCAATGAAACCCCCCGTTTACAGAAAACTACATGCAATATTACACCAGTCTGAAGCATAGAACCACTCGCTAAGTTAATACACATTTATTAAATGTTTATTTATTTTAGTAGGTTGCCAAATACAATAATGAAATTTCAAATATGAACACTGTTCTGGACATACAAAAAAATTGTCTAAGCCTGCTCAAGACAATTTCAAAAATTAGTTAATAAAAACAAACTTTAAAAAAGACATGCTTTAATCCATTCCTCGTAACCATTTCATCAAAATGTAAAAAACAGACAATACATGGCATCAGATTAAACAATAGAAGAAAAATGCTAAGCCTATTCCTGGAAAAGCCTCCACTGGGACCTCCCCTTCACAATCCCCCTAAACAGTAGCAATACCTGGAACAAAAAGCAAAAGACCCAGAGAATGACCCTTTGTATTTATATTTATTAAGCAAAACATTCATTCCCAATGGTCATCATGGCGCTAGGAAACAGTTATCCTGATATGGGAAAGGAGATTGCGGACAGTTTAACCCCTTGGCCGTGGGTCGAATTTTGCCACGGCGTGGGGATGGGGGGCGGGCGCGGCGCTTCGGCGCTCGTGACGGAACCACGCCATCATGAGCCATGGGCAGCGTGTGATCATGACGGCGTGGTTCCGTCACTGCTCAGCCCGCTTATTAATTCGCCCGCACAGATGGGGAATTATTTCTGCGTGGGCGGAGCGGCCGCAGCATGACGGAACCACGCCGTAATGAGCACATGCTGCCCGTGGCTCATGATGGCGTGGTTTCATCATAAGCAGGCAAGGGGTTAAAGGGGTGGTACTTCAGGAAGACAGTAGGTCTCTTTGGCTATGTTCTAGGGAACATCCATGTTTTTGATTTCTTCCTAAAGGACAAATATTCGTCCGTTAGGCGAAGGTCTAATAGTTGGTTCCAGTGAACAGCCGCCAGTTTAGAGAAGGATCGAGCTCCTGCTCTAACCTTTTTATTTTTTTTAAAACCTTTATTGTACAAAGAGTGCTCACAAATACGGGCCTACAACCCAACGGGCTGGCCACCACATAGTAGAAGCAAAATTAGCAATACAAGTTTGTCCACAGGATATGACAACAAAAACACAGGAGATAAACCAAAAGCCATAGAGCAATCAGCAGGGACAGGATATTGGAAGGTTGATTTTCTTTTACGGGAACGGGGAGTACAGGATCACGATGGGCAGTGAGTCAAACAACAAGGGAGGGGCCGTGGTGAGCCGCGATCCGGCGATCATTAAAATACAGGATAAAGCCAACACGAAGTAAACATATCGATAAATACAAGCACAATTGGAGTACCACAAGGAGAGGCAATGGCGTTCGCCGTCCAGCGCCCACCCACCACAGCAACAACCCGACTCAACAAACATACGTAAAAAGACCCCCATCGTAAAAAGCAATACGATACGCACCCCAACAAAAGGAAGGAAGTCCCCCATGAAAGAGGGAAGGGAAGGAAGAAAAAGGAAAAAAAAAAGAAGGGACTCCTACCCAACCGCGCGCCCCCTGGCGACAAAGCAGGAAAACAGAAACCGGTACACGGCATACATTAAAGGTCGATGACAGAACACATAGCGAACCATAATCACAATACGACCGGAAGGTCAATGCATCAGAAACACCCCAGGGGGACACATGACGAGACAGGGTCCCGAAAAAGCGAATACTCAAGAGCCATAGAACAAAAAAAAGGGGGGAAAAAAAAAAAAGGGGGGAAAAAAGACCCCCCAAAGTGACAGACCCCCCCACCCACCCCTCAAGCCCACCCTGCACCCCTGCAGAAGGCTATGGCCTACCCCCCAGCAGCGTGCCTGTCGCCCTAATTAGAACCCGAAGTATAGAAGAGCAAGAAAAGACGGAAACAAAAGACAAAAACGGGGGAGGGGAAGGGAAAAAAGGGGAAAAGAACACACACGGGAGAGGGCCAAGAGACAGTATTATCTGCACCCGCCTGAGACAAAGGGCAGAGCCCTCGGGAAGTCAAAAAGTATCAGGATACACTCCAGGAGTACCATAAAGTCACATATAAGCATACCGTTACATGCCGATCATCCAACCAGTACAAGACTACCGCACACAGAGGCAAATTTGTATCAGCCCTGTCCTTGTTTGTCCAAAGTTGTAGCGGTCCGATCCATTAAGAACCAGACCGCGAAGAACCGAAGGCATAGAACAGGGAGATCAGTCGGCAGTCCAGATAAGACACGTGGAGTAAAACACGGAAGATCCAGGAAAGTCATGGAACATCGCACACAATGCAGGCACAGTTTCAGGGACAGTTCAAGAGAGGCCGACCCAGCTGGGTTGGCACAGGAACCATGGCCGGTCGGTCGAGGCGAAAAGAGGCAGGAAAAGTCATCGAGTCCAGGCCAGACGGAATCCGGCCCCCTGACCAGCGGCAAAGGAGACAGCACAGGACGATGAAGGGCAACGGAACTCCGCACACCCACAGACGCAGCTGTCGCCGGGGCCACTTTTCCTAGGATAGTTCCAGCCGCACCCTGCAACGGTGAAGCCACACCCGGTTTTGGGGGCCCGAACGGCCCGAGGAGAGGATCCACCTCCAGGGTGAAGACGGGTGCAGCCACAGAAGCTCGCCAGGAGTGCAGGACGTCCAGGATATCCTTAAGTGTAGGAAAACCTTTACAGTATCCGGCACCCGGGCCATGCGGCGGGCCTCCAGCGCTCGTCCAGGCCCGGCTGAGACACTCCGGGTCGGCCGCCATCTTGGAAGCCCGGCGAGGCCGCGGCGGCCGTCAACCTCCGTCGGGGCAGCAGCGAGGCAAATGAAGACCAGCCGACCGGCGGCAGGGCACCCCGGGGCAGGAAGGGGGGCCACCAGAAGATGGGGACTCGCCGGCTCCCCAGTGCCGCCGGTCCCGTTCTCCGAGTCCGGGCGGAGGAAATCAAAATGGCCGGACCGGAGAACAAAGGGGGAGCAAGCCGGATATACGAGTAGCCCCGTCAATGGAAGGCAGCGCCTCCACCCAAGGCCTCCGGCCCACCGGAGCCGGCCAGCAAGCACAGCCGGCCTACACGCACAACGACCTCCACGACCACGTCCACTGCGCCATCAAGGGCCGATCATCGTGCTCCGTCCCGTCCGGGCGCCGCCGAGAAGGTCCAGGCCAGCCCGCCCCGGAGGCCCCGAAGCGAGCGGGAGCGCAGCACAGGATCCACGGCACCCAGGACCACCGGAGCAAAAGGTGAGTGCCTGCAAGGCGTCTTAGCACTACAGCACAGCAAAGAGGGCTTCCCGGGGCAGGATAACGGCAGGATAGATGATAAAAACAGGCAGGCGAACGGAGCCGAGCTAAAACGCGGCCATCTCGGACGCGAGCTTGGCTCCTCCCCTGCTCTAACCTTCTTGATCCGTTTGATCTTGGCCAGAGCATGACGGCAAGATCTCAGATTTCGTGTGGGAGCATAGAATTCTATTTTATCCTGCAAGATGCGGGGCCACTCTTATGTAGTGCTCTGATGAATTTACCATTTTAGGAGATTTTAATTTTTATCTCGAAGATAGGGATAACAGAGAAACAGAGGCACTACTGGAAACACTGGGAGCAGTGGGTCTAAGGCAAAAGGTCCAGACCCCTACCCATGAAGCTGGTCATACGTTAGATGGCATCTTTATGTCAGTCCACGGCCTTATCTCTACTGATAGCCTGCCTCTAACTTGGTCCGACCACTCGTTTGTCAAATTTACTCTCCCAACTAACTCTTCCAGACCTAACAGGACTTCCAAGACCCCTGTTATGACTAAAAGAAAATGGACAGAAAAACTCTCCACACTCAGCTGGAGGTTTCCCGTCCGCAACTACTTGGGCCCCCCGAGACTTCAGCCCCGAAATATTCCAAATGACTAAATGATGCTTTCAAAGCCTCCGTACCCATTAAACAAATATCAGGAAAAAGGCAAAACCCTACAGCTCCTTGGTTTTCCAACGATCTTCGGAAAGAAAAACAGAAATGTCGACAATTAGAAAGACGGTGTGCCAACTACTGCTCAAATGAGAAAAGAATTTACAAAGCAGCCCTATCACAGTACAAACGCCTACTGATAGCTGGAAAAAAAGATTTTTACACCAAACAAATCGAAGAAGCAAAGAATTCTTCTAAAGAACTTTTTGCAGTGGTTAACAAACTAGCCACTTCTAAGACGCTTGGGATCCAGAGTGACCAAAAGCTATGTGATAACATTGAAGCCGCCTTTAGAACAAAAGTGTTGAACATTTTAAAAAACTTTCTAGACTCAACCCATTCCTACTCTAGTGAACCCCCCACTAGAGAGCTCAGCACTAATACGCTTCTTGCGTTTTCTCCCATTTCTACTGACACTGTAGCCAGACTTATTCTGGTTTTTAAGTCCGGGTCTCCCACTGACCCTTGTCCACTAGCATTTCTTAAAGAAATTGTAGACCTGGTCAATCCAGGACTTACAGAAATCTTTATCTCAATGTTAATTTCTAGGACCTTCCTTTCCATTTGGAAGGGCACATCTATTTTACCATTGCTGAAAAAACTCTTGCTGGATGCTTCAGACCCCAATAACTATCGGCCTATAGCCCGGCTACCACTGCCGGCTAAAATAATTGATAAAATTATGAATTCCCAGCTGACTCAATTCATCAATGAGAACAACCTGCTAGATCCCTCACAGTTCGGCTTTTGTCGTGAACATAGTACCGAAACAGCACTCATCAAGGCCACAGAAGAGATCAGGGCGGTGATGGATCGAGGTGGCACAGCGGTGCTGATACTCTTCGATCTGTCAGCCGCCTTTGATACCGTTGACCACTCTCTCTTGCATAAGTGGCTCGAGAGATTAGGGGTCGGGGTCCAGCACTGGCCCTATTGTCCTAATTTCTTAAGGATAGGAGGCGAACAGTCTCGGTCGACACATACCTCTCAGATTCTTATACCCTTCCATGTGGAGTGCCTCAGGGCTCCTCGCTGATCCCATCACTCTTCAATGTATATGTTTCGGAACTGGCTCCGCAAATTCAGAGTTTTGGTTTTAATCTTACATCTTATGCTGACAACACTCCGATTGTGGTGACAGCATACAAAAATGAAACCCCCCTACCCTACAGTTTCAAAATTGCTTGCGTACCGTCAATCAATAGATGAATACTCATTGCCTCAAGCTAAACTGAAAACAGAGATTCTGATTTTTGGCAATTTGCTATCTAGCTGGGGCAACCTCCGGTGGCCAGCAGAGATGAGTGAGCCCCCAAACCTGTGGAAAAGGCCAAAAACCTGGGGGTGTGGCTGTACTACAAACTCTCTCTTAACCAACACACTAATGCAACGGTTTCGGCCAGTTACTTTCTCATTAAAAAGGTGAGGAAGATCCTTCCTTACCTCCTTGTAGAAACTAGAAAAACTGTAGTCACATCCTTAATCCAGTCAAAACTTGACTACTGTAACGGACTACTTGGAAACGTACAGAAGCAATGCTTGAAAACACTTCAAAGTGTACAGAATTCAGCGGTACGGCTACTATCTAACATTCCTAGGAATAATTTGGTCACCGCTGAAATTCGAAGGTTGCATTGGCTTCCAGTGGAACAACGGATTACATTCAAGGCACTCTCTCTTGACTATAAAGCCCTGAGCCATAGGGGTCCGGTCTTTTTGCAGAATCATTTTGCCTGGTATGAACCTACCAGACCGCTTCGCTCCTCCGGCACCAAACTTCTGCAGGTGCCAGAAATCCGCACCTTACAATGGGGTGGTCGCAGCTTCCATTTTTACACCTCTAAGCTCTGGAACTCCCTTCCGTTCGAACTCAGAAGCGCAACCACCCTCATCTCTTTTAGAAGGGGCCTGAAAATCTGGCTGTTCCAGAACTAGTTGTCAGTGCAGACCACCCGCTATCCATAGCGCCAAGACACCTCCGGGTATACGAGCGCTTTATAAATTAAAATAACATAACATAACTCTGTGTCATAATCCTATAAGGTGCACAAGTAAAAGTAGCATGATCCAGAGGGCACCAACACTAACCTACCTGAAATAAGAATGATTTCGAGAAAACCACCACAGTAGCAGCTAACATTAAAGAATCCCAGGTCATAAACACATAATTTTAATGAGCTGCAATATACATGGCAAAATACGTAGTGCATGCTAAGGTGCAGCATAAAACCCTCCAGGCCCACACTCAATCCAACAAAGACCTCTATAATATGACAGGTTTAAACGGATTAGGCTAACCATTTGCTTCAGATATGAAAATATTAGGTATTAGCTCAAGAGACCAACCGATTGTCATCAGGTAGCAGCAAATGTGCTTATCCCTTAATATATTGAAGGCACCGTCTTAAACCCTCTACCCACCATAATGAGGAACTTAAAACTGTAAGTGTATAATGCACAACAGGCATAAGACCACAAAAAGTGCAGAGTGCCTAACGGACGTAGGAGACAAGGAGATACCTCCTGCAGGGTTATAGACTAGCCTTTGTGAGCATTGTTTTTACCTCACATCTAGGTACCCACTAGCAGCCTACCTTCCCAGTGTCACCATCTTAAACACTCACCCCATCATGATGAGGGGCTGTAAAGTGCATGATGCATAATGGGCGTGAGACCACAAGCAGTAACCTACAAGGTGCAATATTATTATTATTATTTAAATGTCTATGGCGCACAGCTACCTGGAGGTTTCCTGGCGCCTACGGACTCGCACTACAAAGAAAGGGCCAGAGCTCTAATGATTAAGAACCGCCCGCCCACCCCCCACCCCCTGCACTGTGGCAAAATTTGTGTCACGGCCTAGAGGTGAAATTAGCAAGGGCTAATTACAAGAAAGTCCAAATAAATGCAAAAAAAGATTTCGACCAAGACAGGTGTGTTAGCCTAGCTAATGCCAGTAATGAGAAGGACTGGACTAAATTTTGGCAGTTGGTTAAATGGGGTAATAGTCGAACTGGATCTTCACCAGTTACTAACGTTCCTCCAGAACTCTGGGTCCAGCATTTTTAAGGTCAATTTGCTTGGCCCTATGGCACATGTATTGAGTACCCTGAGCTTAATACCGAGGCAGTTCTACTATTTAGCAAAGAAGAGATGACAGTGTGTTAGAGTCGCTGCAGGGAGCGCAGCGCGCCTGGTCCGGACTGCATTCTGGCTGACCTCTACAACAAGCATTTGCAATGCAATAGGTCTCGCATTAGGAAAGTCTGAGCTATTGGTATTGTAAATGACGATTTTTTTATTTATGTTTTGTTTTTGAAAATAGCAAAATTAACCCCTCCCATACGCCGCCCGTTTTGCGGCACTTCCGCAAAACGGGCGGGGCCGCGTCGGCCATTGGCCGACGGCAGCACCAGCGAGGTAGCGTTTCCGTCGGCCAATGGCCGACGGCAGCATGGAAGGAATTAATAGCTTTGTCATTGACAATGCCAATAGTTATACCTTTCGCAAATGTGACACCTATAGCATTTGTAATGCAATATGTGTTGTATTTACGTGACTTATATGTATTGATATTACAAATTACAATGGCTTTTAATTTTTTTTCAATAATTAATACTTAAATAAAAGTTATGTAATTTATAATGGCAATAGCTCAAACTTTTGTAAATAACTTTTGTGAAGATTATGTTCAGTGTATTTTATTGTGACGAAAATCCAAGAACAGAAGTGAAATATTAATATCTTTTTGTTATACTTGTAATAAAGCTTGAAACATTGAGAGAACATATTAGAACCAGGTGCTGTTGAATGGTTGCACAGATTGATGCTGAGGTAGCGCTGATTGATGTTGTGATGGCGAACGAGTGATGCTGTGGCGTTCAGTGATGCTGTGGTAGGGCACGGTGATGTGGTGCCCGAGTGATGCTGTGGTGGTGCGGAGTGATGCTGTATGCTATGCTATGTTTTGCTATGCTATGTTTTGGTTAGCTATGCTATGTTTTGTTGTGTTTTGCTATGTTTTGTTATGCTATGTGTTGTGTTTTGTTATGCTATGTTTAGTTTTGCTATCATATGCTTTGTTTTGTTATGCTATGCTTTGTTGTGTTTTGCTGTGCTATGCTTTGTTATGCTATGCTATGTTTTGTTATGCTATGTTTTGTTGTGTTGTGTTTTGCTATGCTATGTTTTGTTATGCTATGCTGGTGAGTGTGTGTGAGCGAGGGTGGGTGAGGGTGTGACGGTGGGTGAGGGGGGTGTGCGAGGGTGAGGGGGGGTGAGGGGGTGCGAGGGGGTGATGGGGTGCGAGGGGGGGTGAAGGTGTGTGAGGGGGTGTGAGAGTGAGGGGGTGTGAGTGAGGGGGTGTGAGTGAGGGGGTGTGAGTGAGGGGGTGTGAGTGAGGGGGCGTGAGGGCGAGGGGGCGTGAGGGCGTGAGGGCGAGGGGGCGTGAGGGCGAGGGGGCGTGAGGGCGAGGGGGCGTGAGGGCGAGGGGGCGTGAGGGCGAGGGGGCGTGAGGGCGAGGGGGCGTGAGGGCGTGAGGGCGAGGGGGGCGTGAGGGCGAGGGGGGCGTGAGGGCGAGGGGGGCGTGAGGGCGAGGGGGGCGTGAGGGCGAGGGGGGCGTGAGGGCGAGGGGGGCGTGAGGGCGAGGGGGGCGTGAGGGCGAGGGGGGCGTGAGGGCGAGGGGGGCGTGAGGGCGAGGGGGGCGTGAGGGCGAGGGGGGCGTGAGGGCGAGGGGGGCGTGAGGGCGAGGGGGGTGTGAGGGCGAGGGGGTGTGAGGGCGAGGGGGTGTGAGGGCGAGGGGGGTGTGAGGGCGAGGGGGTGTGAGGGCGAGGGGGTGTGAGGGCGAGGGGGTGTGAGGGCGAGGGGGTGTGAGGGCGAGGGGGTGTGAGGGCGAGGGGGTGTGAGGGCGAGGGGGTGTGAGGGCGAGGGGGTGTGAGGGCGAGGGGGGTGTGAGGGCGAGGGGGGTGTGAGGGCGAGGGGGGTGTGAGGGCGAGGGGGTGTGAGGGCGAGGGGGCCGTGAGGGCGAGGGGGCCGTGAGGGCGAGGGGGGCGTGAGGGCGAGGGGGGCGTGAGGGCGAGGGGGGCGTGAGGGCGAGGGGGGCGTGAGGGCGAGGGGGGCGTGAGGGCGAGGGGGGCGTGAGGGCGAGGGGGGTGTGAGGGCGAGGGGGGTGTGAGGGCGAGGGGGGTGTGAGGGCGAGGGGGGTGTGAGGGCGAGGGGGTGTGAGGGCGAGGGGGTGTGAGGGCGAGGGGGTGTGAGGGCGAGGGGGTGTGAGGGCGAGGGGGTGTGAGGGCGAGGGGGTGTGAGGGCGAGGGGGTGTGAGGGCGAGGGGGTGTGAGGGCGAGGGGGTGTGAGGGCGAGGGGGTGTGAGGGCGAGGGGGTGTGAGGGCGAGGGGGTGTCTTATACAGCGTCCCACATGGTGGGTACTATTCTCAGGTCACTGGAATGAGGACTGACTTGAAGCACGTGAAGGGGTAGATAAGAGCAAAGCCCAATGAAGGGGGCTATTCAGGCCAAGGGGCACAGACTCCCAAGAGATCGTTAGTAATAAGATTTACGACTCTAGGGTTGAGCGTGTTTAGAGGCAGAGATAGTAAGTGTTTCTTTTTCCCTGATAGGACTCGGAGATTGGGATAATTAATGTATTCCCGAGCTGAGTATTATGAATTAATATCGGGCAGCATAAAACCGAACATAAAGCCCCAACATAAAGACTCTACACTACAGAGAGAGTGGTAAGTGAACAATGAGGGATATGACCTAATAAACAAAGGATTAGGGCATCATGAGGGGGTAATGTACTAATCTCCATTTTTGCACAGCAGATATTGTACAGACAAGACCAAACAGCGATGGTGACACCGAACCCTGTCCGATTCAGACTAATTGAGTAAGGTCATCAGTAAACTCGAAGGAGGCATTGCCCCTGCTTAGAGTAAGTTAATAAATACAGATGACAATACCTATTAAAAAACAAGGTAGAATATAACTAGTAACTGAAATCTTTTCCCAGCAGCATAAAAAGAAGCTGATAATAAGCGAAGTGACCAGAACAATTGATAATCGGAATATCTACGGCTTTTAATAAGGTGTGTGAAAAAAAGCCTATACAACTCATGAATGTGTGTGAGCAGCTAGTCAGAGTATGAATATGGCACCTGATGATCTAGAAACAGCGGGGTAGTGGAATGGAGGATTAAGATCTCCCTCCATATACAAACTGTAGGGGTAATGTGATGTGAGTGACATCTCAATAATAAGGAACAATAGAGGATACTGGCACGAGGAGTGGGACCAACAAACTAAGAGCACAGGTAGAGAAGTTTATATGTATAGATGACCAGAAATTAATGTATTGCATAGCCAAGGAGAGGATCTATAACGTTACGAGTTAGGGATGAGCATGCTTACTGTTTGTTTCATACACTGCAAAGAATAAGTAGTGACTTTGGTCTACCTTTTTGTAATTTGTTTCAACAGATTGTTTTTAATTTGTCCTGAGGAAGGTGGTGCGCACAGCAGGATCCACCGAAACACGTCGACATTGTTTTTATGAATTTTTTCTGTAATTTTTATCAAATTTGATGTATTTGCACATTGTTGAATATGGAGTGTTTTATAAATATAGAATGTTGATCTTGGGTATGGGTTATAGCAATACAAAGTAAGCTAGATCTAATCTTAGTTATGTATTGAAAGTATGAACTGTTGAACGTTAGCATTTTTATGTAGCAGATTGAGCTTGCCATTGTACCCTATTTTTATTAATAAAATGATGAAAAGGATTCTCTCTGGCTATGTATTCCACTCTCTAAGACTGTAAGTGCCTTTTGGGGTTTTGCTTCTAGCCAAGTATCCTTATAACGGTATGGTGAATGACTGTGTGTGTAATCCTTCTGATTTAGAGTCTCACACCCTAATAAGGTAGAAACCTATCAAGATTAGATAAATTGGTACAACCAAGGGAATAATTTGTTTTTATTAGCACGTGAAACTGCCCCATCCAGAATCTTGGTAATGTCACCAGAGCCGTAGGGTTTAAATTGTCTTTGTTCTCTTCCTCATCTACATAGATTCATTCACAGCCAACCACAGCATAGGTTAACATGTCGATACAGATGTCCATCTTGGGACACCGCAGGATATGGTAAATTACTTGAGTGTAATATAATGATTCACCCATGCTCAATGGATCAGCTTCAACTGCCTCAATGAAGCTAAGTCCATGACCATGCTGCTTGGCTCCTGGAATGCCACAGTACTTCTTCTGACCTGTTCGATTCCTTCAGATCTTTCACACAGATTGAAACATGTACATCCTTTCAGCAGAAAAGCTTTTTAACTGCATCAAAGAAAACACAAAGCCTATTTAATTAATTATATAGCAGACTAGAAAACAGGCTTGCTTGTGTCCGGGCTTCGATTTTTGGTTTGCAGCTTACTATTACAAAGGAGGGTCCGCAGCATACACTGATGCAAAAAGGTACTTAAAGGCATTCTAGAACCAGCTCGTCAGCAGGCCTGATGTAAATCATCCATGAGTTCTTGTAAACATATTTAAATATTGTGATGTGTGGGGTTGTGCGGGCCGGAATAACAGGCGTGGAGGCCGGATGAAATGGGCTATGGCTAGCACGAGTTTTATTGCAGTTCACAAAGACAAGCTCTGGTGCACGGTTTTTAGGTACAGTCTTTGGGGTTCGGGAGGGTCCCTTGTGAGGAGCGTCCGCAGGTAAGAACACAGACAGGATGTCCACCGCTGGGCTGGGTGCTTCTTCCGGGTTGCGGGCCTTGGGGCGTCCCTCGGAGATAATGGAAAGAGACACAGGGCAGTTAGATCCTATGTACATGGAACTCGATCGACTGACACCAGCACCCGGGAGTGTGAGGGCGGAAACGGACCGTGAGGGAGGGCGGTAGGGTAGGGAAAGAAGGGAAGAGACCAGACCGGATATAGGGACAGGGTGAAAAACAAGGGGTGTGGGGTGGAGGATAATGTACAGTGGAGGGTGCCTATAATATACAGTGGGGTGTGCGTCTTTGGTGCATGCAGAACAGCTGTACACTAATTACACTATCTACACGGGGAAGGGTAAACACGGAGAATGTTAACAGTTCACTCACGTGCCCCGCCGTAACTCTCATCCGAGTTACGGCCGCTTTCCAGCCACCTCCTGAGGATGCCACCAATCCTCGCACCAGACGTCTTCCTCTTCCTCCTTCTCTCGGCTCGTCCTCTCTCCTGCAGACTCCGCCGTCGGTTCTCCGCGTATCGCCAACTCCTGCCACGAGTCCACCGCTGGGAACCCTGTTTCCTCCGCGTCGCTGGCTTTTCTATCATCAGACTGTGTTCCTGGGAAACGGCTTCCGGGGTCAGGCGAGGTCACTTCCGGTCCGTCGGCAGTCGGTGCCCTTCCGGGGTCAATCCAGGTCGCTTCCGGTCCGCTGTGTTCCGTGGATACTGTCGGTGCCTGCAGGGAGACAGAGAGAGGTGTAGCCGGTTTTGGCTGTCGGTTAGTGATATCGCCCGTATGGGCGTTCCTGTAGTAGCGCTGAGCCCGGGGGGGAGGGGGCGACCCTTTACAAATATGCACTTTATCTTTTGTGCGCCCTTCTCTGGAAGTTGAATATATGTACAATTGCCGATGCTATGGAAAGGTTCAAGAGAATGAAACCAATGATTTATCATATTTTTGTGTGTGTTTTTGTATAGTGCAGATATGAACTGCAGTGACCCCGACACGGGGTTGGCGGATCGCCCGTTGACGGGCGGCGGATTGCCTGTTGAAGGAGCGGGCTGGGGCCTGGTCTGAGCCTTGGTATCCGGGCGGAGACGAATCAGAGAACACCTGGGCCTGGGAGACGCGGAGCCACTACGTCTGTGGATGCTCTGCAGTGGCGGTGACCCTGTGAGGGCCCCTGGGGCCTGATGAGGTGTTGGGAGCTCTGGAGACGAGCCAGCGCTGAGGGGCGTTCAGCCAATGGCGAGCTAGCAGGGCGGAGACCCGGAGGCGGCCGAAGGGCAGGGGCTACGAATCCTGCGCAGCCGCCGTCCTGCCCCGCCCGTGCACCGCAGCCGCCGCTCCCGTAGTAGAAAGTTAGCAGGCTGGAAGTTGTTAGCTTGTCCCTGGCTGCGTCGCCCCCGCCCGCCCGCCCACCCACCCACCCACTCATCGGGAGCAGAGGACCCGGCGCTCCAGATATGATGGTGAGCAGCGGCTATCGGAAGCAGATGAGAGGGAGTCCCCGCGGGGGCCCGTGCAGGAGCGGACTCCCTAGACTCAGACTCCACCCTGCGTGTGTGTGCCTGCGTGTTTGTGTGTGCATGCATGAGTGTGGCTGTTGCGCGTGTGTGTGTGTGCGCATGGGTGAGTGTTGCTGTGTGTGTTTGTATGTGTTATTCACTTGCTGGGAATGTGGGATAGGAGATGTGCACGGCGCAGGGCTGTACGTTCGCGCACACGCGATGAAATCGCTAACGGCCCTGCGCGTGCCCATCCCCTGTCCAACATTTCCGGCAAGCTGGCAACAATAGGTCTTTCGCTGACGCGAGACCTAAAAAGGATAGGAAGATCTGGATAGAATATATCTATATAATCGTAAATGCAATAGTCAGTGGTGCACCAATACCTGAAACTTGTTGTGGGGCTGAAATTATCCCCATATATAACAAGCATTTGCAATGCAATAGGTCTCGCATTTACGCAAGTTTGAGCTATTGACATTGTAAATGAAAATCCCTTTTTTTTAAAAACATAAATAAAAGGCATTGTCATTTACAATGCCAATAGCTTAAACTCGCGTACATGCGAGACCATTTACGTAGCATGAACCACCTCTATAGTGAGACTTCTCTATAGAACAACAGAACTACCTTTGGGACATGAAGATATCCGGGCAAAACTGCCCCTCGGGCTGCTAAATGCAAAAAAATCCCTTTTGTTTTACAGATGAAGACCAATAAAAGGCTTCCTAGCAGTGTATCATTGTTCAAAATGAAGCAATAATTGGATAACTCGTTTACAAACCTCCAAATTCAAGGTTCAGGGAGCCGAGCTCATTCCCGTTTTACATAGCATGCAACCTACAGAAGAGATGGCATCTAGCAGGCTTAAGACAGCAGTACTATTTCCCTGTGTGACCGGACAGCCAGCCCGCCCATTGCATGAGCCAGTCCACATCTCTGAACAGATGACAGAAGAGGACCAGGGACCCTAGGGTGCCAGGTCTTGCAAAACTCCAAGCAACGGAAGAGAAGAGAAGAACAGTACCACTCACAGCTTTGTTTTTTCTTTTTTAGCCATCATTTCTCAGTGCGCTGCAGCAGAACCTTAGAAAGAATGGAAAAAAACATGACTAATGATGCGCAGCGTGAGAGGCATGTCAGCCCACTGACTGGCAGAGAGCGTGGGCGCAGAGAGACAAGTCCTGCAACCAAGCCCTCAATTTACAAGTGCTCTTTAAACAGCTGTCGCCCTTGGAAAATAGATTTACAATAGTGCAGAAGCAATACAAAAACTATCAACATATTAAAGGGACCCCCTCTCACAGTACTTTAGACCAGGGAATAGAGAGGAACAATAGTATCACAATAAGAAAGAAATTCCCTCGTGGTCTTCTTTATTTTCCTCTAGACATTTAGTTCCTACTTTCAAACAAAAAACCCTTCAAAACATAGCAAGTACAAGAGTGTATTGCATTTATATTTTTATTTTATATTCATTTCTTACTTTTTCTTTTAATTTCAAATTCATATTACAAAAAGTGTTTTTTTTTTAATCAATGTATCAAAAAACATTTACATAACATATACAGACAATTAAAATGAGAGATTCGGATTTATATACATTATACCACACAAAGAGCACACCTAACATTCGAACAACTTACACACATCCTAATACATTCACTCAAAAAAGATTCTTTATCCTGTATCTGAGGAGTCACAGATATTAATGTGAACTGTCACGCTAGGTCTACGCGTTTCGGTGGGATAAAACCACCTTCCTCAGGACCCTTGACAGAACAGAGTTCTTCCCAACAGTTTGTGCTCTCTGTATGAGTATCTGCAATTACAAATAAAATGTATCTATATCATATACATACACATGGAACGTACTTGCATATCCAAGAGAGAACATCTCATATGAAATTAATTGATGAAGGGCTGGCAATCATAACATCTTTAGAAGTATTCTTTATACAATATCTCAGTCATTGTCTCTCTTTGACACCATAGCACCAGCACCAGACCCAATTTTACACTAAATTCCTCGGGGAATGCCAATTAAGCATGATTTCCTAGTAACTCAAAAGATAGAAGAGAAAGAAAGAAAGAGACAAAGAAGAAAACAGAAGAGAGAAGCAAAGAAAGAAGCGAAGGAGAGATGGAGAAACAGCACTTGTCTGTACATTGCAGGTGCTGGATTGACTGACTATTCTATTTACAAACTAGTACATGATGATTAGCTATTACTCTTACCCTAGCACGAGTTTTGGTGATGACTTCTGTCGAATAACACTTCCTTTCAGATAGGTACTTAGACCTGTGATAATTTTAGAGAAACAAAGGTTTTAGATCTTTCCAACTCTCCAAGTCAGATATCCTCTATCTGTATTGCAAATCTGCTCACCTTATTAAAATTCTAATGCGTCTTGTGTTTCATAACATGTGTTTCCTTATTAGATGTTCCATCAATTGGTATTAGTGCCCTGGTGATCTAATCAAAAATGCAAAAAGCATGTCACTACATATTACCAACAGATTTGTGATTACCATTATTTTTTGCCGCATAGATACAACTCACCTAATATGGAGTGTTGGTCCAATATTATTAAATAAAGTTGACCTTCAATTTTTTCAGCGTTCTTAGTTTTTATTGGCACTGTAAAGATTTCAATGATATTATAAATTTGTGGTTCACTTATTTAAATTTGGTCAGTTTATTATTTTTATCAAGGTTACTCTAAATATATCTTTTTATATAGACTTCATCACATCACTGTGTTGTATGTAGTTAGATTATACACAGAGGTCTTTCTCTTGTTGTATTGCACCAATTTGTTAAGGCATCTGTGTTGAAACATGTGTCTCCGATTAAAACGATCCTACTATTACTAGCAGTTGAGACATACCAAAAAAGACCTCCCACTCTTTCCTATGTGTATAGCGGTACTTAGACATCACTGTTTGGAAGAACTACTCGCATTGCTGCATATGTCTCCGATTAAACTATTCCTAGCAGTTGAGACATAGCAAAGAATTACCCACTTTCTTCTTTTGTTTATAGCGGTATTTAAGCATCCCCGTTTAGAAAAACTACTCGTATTGTTAAAAATAAAGAAATGCCCAAAATTACCCATAGCATTTCTTTTTTTGCGAGAGGCATTAGTTTTTTCCTTAATATTAGTAGGGGCTTTCTAGCAACAGTTCTTACCCGAATTTTCATAGCGCATTTCCTTAACCGCAACAACGCCCGATCACAAGGAACCGGAAGACCGTGGTCCGTCGGTTTAAATAGCGTCATTTTGGCGCCTTCTGCGTCCTCATATAGGAGGTTGAACCATCGCTGGCCGCCATTACTAAGTGGAGTCTTCGGCCGCCCTAACCAATAATGTTTATGTAGACAATATTGTTTGGAAGTTGAATTTACCACAGTGGATCGGCGGTTTGTCCCCATAATCTAGGTTGTTGTAATTCCTGTATTTTATATTAGGATTTGGTGACAGATGAAATTTTTCGTCATCATGTCAATAATTAGGCTCTTTACGTCGATAAAAATGGATTAAACAATCACGTTTCTTGCTTTGCAAATTTTAACAATACATATGGGATATTGGTGTTATTATTACTTGCTATAAAATTACATACCCAAAGGGTTGTGTGCAAGACGAAAACGGTATAAACAACAGTCCTGCATCTGTGCATATATTTTTTTTTGTACAGACAGTATAAATTGATAGGGCATCTGATATTTGTTGTTGACACATACAGATGGTATTATGTAGGCATATTGGTATCAGGAGAGAGTGTTAAGATGTTTACTGGTACCAGCAAAATTCAATATTTACAACAATAGTGTGTTGTATATCAGCTTGCAGAGAATGTCATCCATAAAATTATTATCAGTTGATCACTTTATAGCGAGATCAACTCCAATACCAATATCTCTCTGGGTCGGTATGTACAGAAAGTGCCCATATTTGTGTCATTGGATGGGTACCTATTGTACCTATTTTGTTACATACCAAGAAATATTCTCATTAAGGCCTTTACGGACACTGTCCATATGAAAAATCCAGTAACTTTCACGTTTTTTCCTAGTTATTTCCATCAGTTCACCATTTTTGTGTTGTATCTTTTCCAATATGGACCATTTGAGATCAGATTTGTCATGCTGAAATTCCAAACAATGTTGTACTAATGGTGCTGTCACTTTACTAGTCCTTACTGCAGACTTGTGTTCACTGAATCTTGTTCTGAATTCCCGTCCCACCTATGTAAGCTAGACCACACGGGCACTGAACAAAGTAAACAAAATTTTTACTCCTGCAATTAGTAAAAGATTTCAATTTTATATTGACGTTGTTATACTGAATCGTGTCGCCTACCACGGCGGCATCACAGGCATGGCAGCCGCCACATCTGTGATTACCTAATACCAGAGGAAGACCTGTCAAGGTAGTTTGCAACTCACGAATTGTAGGTAAGCCTCTAGTATGGACCAGCCGGTCCCTAAGATTCCTATTCCTTCTATAGGCTATCAATGGCTTCACAAATTGTCCATCGTTTTCTACATCTAAGATTCTCCAGTTCTTATTGATAGCATTTTTAATCTTGTAATTTAGGGGTGAATGATTTATGACACACGTTATCTTTTCATTGGGCTTGCGTTTAGTACGTTTAAGTAAAGCATCCCTGTCATAATATTTCGCTCTCTTGAATGATTGGCGGACCAAGCGATGCGGATAACCCCGCTTGATCAATCGTTCCTTCAATAGCGCCCCATGAATTGAATAATCTGATAGTGATGTACAATTACGGCGAACACGGAGAAATTCCCCAAAGGGGATGGAATCCTTTTGACAATGGGGATGAAAACTCCCAAATTGGAGTATAGTGTTTTTTGCAGTTGGTTTACGGAATAAACTCACTTGGAGGATTCCCTCGTTTCCTTCAATGACTATGTCAAGAAATTCCACCCTACTACTACTGTAATTTGAGGTGAATTTTAGGTTTTTGTCACTTGCATTCAGCCATAAGATATACTCTTCCAATTGCAATACATCTCCACTCAAACAAAAAAAATTTCATCAATGAATCTTCTCCATAAAAAAACATTTTCAAAAAAAGGGGCATTTTCATTGTACACATTTTTCCTTTCCCATTCTCCCATATATGTATTCGCTACACTAGGAGCACAGGAAGCTCCCATGCTCGTGCCTTTCACTTGCTTGTACAGCAATCCTTCAAACTCAAAAAAATTGTTTAGAAGAACTACCTCTAAGCATTGAACAATGAATGCATCTGGTCTGTTGTCTGGATGCCTCTGAAGAAGGGAAGACACTGCCTGTAACGCCTGACATTGAGGTATGTTGGTATACAACGCCTCAATGTCAAGCGTCACCAGGATGTCTGTGGATGGATTGAATGGTGTACCTTCAATTTTATTTATCATGTCACCCGTGTCACGCACGAATGACTTGTATTTCTGGGTCAATGGACACAGAAACGAATCCACATATTTTGACAGAGGTTCTGTGCTAGAGCCTATGGTTGAAATTATTGGACGCATTGGTGGCTGGCTTTCATTTTTGTGCGTCTTTGGGAGGCCGTACATGGCAGGTGTCACTGGGCATGTTTTATTTAAAAAGATGAATTCATTATCACAAATATAGCCATCAAGGAGGGCAGCTTGAGTCATTTCCTTAATAGATACATTGAGTCGTTGTATTTCTCTGGCATGGGCTGGCCTATAATGTTCTGCATTGGATAACATGATCTGCATTTTATTATCATAGTCAGTTTTGTTGAAAACCGTAATGCCACCTCCTTTGTCGCAAGGTTTTATAACTAATTGTGAGTTGGATTCAAGTTTTTTTAGTGCCATGTTTTCTTGTTTTGTTAAATTGAAACATGGTCTTTGAGATTTCGAAAGTAGGCGTGTTATGTCCTGTATTACTTGCCTCTCAAAGATTTGTACTTCTGGTCCCACCATATCAAGTGTGGGGGTGAATTTTGAGGGAGGTTTACATTTTGACAAATTATCATTCTCTACCTCCAAATCCCTCCCTTCAAAGTACTTTTTCAATCTCACTTTTCTGAAAAAAGCATGAAGATCCTCATGCAATTTGAATTTATTAAGCATGGTATAAGGGACAAAGGATAATCCCTTACTGAGCAATGCTGCTTCATCATCATCAAGATTAGTGGAGGATAAATTGTAAATAGGAAGGATGTCTCTGCCTGTATTCCCACTATATTCCTCATTCACCACCAATACTGTTGGTTGCGTGTTTTTACATATTGTTGCTGAGGTTGTGGGCTCGACATCTGTGGTCGTCCTCTGTTCTGTTGCCAATGTACAGATCTCCCCCTGTAGGGGCCCCTTGATAAAAAACCTCTACTTTGAAAGTTTTGATGACCTTGTCTCCCTCTGAATGGTCTGGAATTGTATCTTCCCCCACCTGGATGTTGATAATTGTCATTCTCTGAGTCGGAAGAACCAGTATCAGAGAAATTTGTGTAATTCTTCCTGTAACTGTTGCTGTAATTAGGAGCAAAATTACCCTGAGCACCTCCCTGATAGTAATTCGGATTCAGGTATGGGTAAATTTTCTCCTTGGTAAACCATCGCACGTCATTTTTTAATTTTTCAGTTTTTTTGTTTGTTAAGTATATGTCAAAATCTTTCATTTCGGATTGTATTTTTTCTAATTTATTCTTTGCATCTTCTACAGCATCTGAAGACTTAAGTTTATCTTCTAATTCTAAGATCTCTTGATTCAATGATGTTAATATATCCCTTGCAGTTTCGATGATCAACATCATCCAGTCCCTGGAGCAGCGGTTTGAAATCAGTGACCACCGCTCCAGGAACTTGCGTATCTCAATAAATAATGCTGGTGCATTCCTGACTCTTAGTCCGGACGGGATTACTCCAGCCAGTAAATATTCACGCATATAAATTGCGTGTGACTCAATCCGTTTCGCTTTCTTTTTTAAGTTTAGTAGATTCTGCCATTCACAAAAACTAACCAAGACGTTTGCAGGGGCAGATAGCTGTGGTAGATAGGAGCTTGTCCACTCTATCCTGTCTGACTAGAAGCGACGGCGGCGTGTGCTAAAGAAGTCTGCCGTGAGCGCAGACAGGAGATGTGCGTGCGCGTTCACATCGCCTGTCTGGGCGCGTGCCACCTCCTGTCTCCATTCAAGAAGGAAAGCGGCAGCAATAGTCTCGCTAGCAAAACAGCTCATGGGCTGCATTCGCACGCGAGACCTAAAAAGGGAGACCGTGCAAGTCCCAGCAATTATAGGCCGATAAGCCTATTAGATACCTTACAAAAGATAGTTGCGAGACTTGTGCTAGGTAGAGTCACTGAATGGATTATAGACCAGGATGTTTTATCTACCTATCAAGCGGGATTTCGACACCACGTCAGCACTATTGGGCAAGTATTTAGATTTAAGATGATTTACTGGTCCACAGTGATCTTAGCAGGGGGAACACTTTATACAGCATTTGTTGATTTAAAATCAGCATTTGTCTTAGTACACCGCCATAAGCTGTGGTATTCGTTAAAGGCGGCCGGGATGCCCAAAAAAATTCTGGCCTTTATTATCAAACTGCATGAGGCAAACTATGCTCAAGTAAGGTGGGGGCAGCAGGGTGAATTAACCGATTCCTTCCCAGTTAATGAGGGTGTGCGGCAAGGGTGCGTCCTTGTCCCCACCCTATTTTCCCTAATTATAAATAAGGTCATCAGATATTATTCCAGTTTTCCAACCTATGCACCAGTTCTTACCGGTTCAAGGGTACCATTAATAATGTTTGCAGACACGCTAATTCTATTCAGGTCTGCAGCGTGCCCTGGATCGATTTGTAGCTTTCTGCAATGACCACGAGCTTGTAGTAAACACGGATAAGACCAAGTTCATGGTATTGCATAGGTATAAATGTGTCTAGGGTAGTACTGGATAACGTATCATTGGAACAGACCGATACATTTACTTATTTAGGGGTAACAATGGGTAGGAAGATGAACTGGGTATCCCAATTAGAGGTCTTAGTTCTAAGGCATAATCAGTTGACTGGAGCCCTCCTAAAGGAACATAGACTGTCGCACACAAAACCTATAGGGCCAGCAGAAGCTATTTATAATGGAAAAATCAAAGCTTCCATTATTTATGGCGCCAAACTTTGGGGGTTCGAAAATCTTTTACCCCTAGTACAAGCACAAAATAAGTTCATGAGATCCCTTACCGCCCTCCCACAATCTACACCCATGAAGCCTTTGCTCTTAGATTTGGGTTGTATTCCCCTTGACAAGGTCGTAGGTTTTAGACCCTTAGCTTATTGGAGGAGGCTCTGGACCACCCCAGAATTGTCACCGTATGCGAGCGCAGTAATGCACATCAGGAGTGCTGATTCATCTTCTAAAAGTAAATGGCTGCAGAAAATCAAGTACAATTTGAAGCAAATGGGGCTGGGTCACTTTTGGGATGATCCAATAGGGAATTCTTTTCCCGGTAAAAATTATTTCAAAGTGCTTTATTGGGATATAATCACCAGAAAGACACTGTCAGCTGTGGGTAGTACCTCGCCTACAGGTGTCTTCTTAGATCACAAGTTTGCATCAAAGCCAGAACCATACCGGAATTGGATTACAAAACATAGCGATAGGAAATTATACCATCAATTCAGAGTGGGTACTCTTCCTTTAAGATCTTTTGTTGCTAAATGGAAAAAGCCCATGAATGTCAATTGCCCTTTTTGTCATAGCCAGGAAGAGACAATACCCCCTGTACTCTTCGTGTGCCGGGCTTATTTAGGCCCCCTGTTGTAGGTGGCTCAAGCCATTGTGTTCCAACCTTGGCACTAGATCCTGTATGATGGCCCTGCGCATTTTGATAAACACGCGTGCAGACATTGTTATCGCCACTGCGAAATTCTTGAGTTGGCCCTGGGCACTGAGGAGGAAAAAACTGGAGGCTGATGTGGAATTGAATTTAGCGCCTGAATGTCCAGTGTAAATTGGCTCTCCTTCAGAGAATAATGCAGGATTGCATTTTTTTCTGATTGATTTTACTTATTTCAATTATTGATTAGTTAGGATTTCGATAATGACGGTACTAATTCTGTATGAAATGTAAGTTAAAAGGGTAAGACTCTAAAAACAAACACTTTTATGTATGCATTGTGTCTTTTATGATTGAAAATTATCGAATAACGACTAATTGAACTGATTAAGAAGCCATGTTTTTAAATCTTTTCGGAATTTGTGATAAATCGTTTCATGGGGTAATTGAAACGGGAGTGAGTTCCATAGGGAAGGAGCTAAATAGGCAAAGGACCGATCGCCCATACGTGCTCGTTTGATCCTAGGGACTGGGAATTTTAACCGATTGGATTATCGCAAGAGGCGTGTGGGGAGGTACGGATGCACCAAGGCACCAAGATAGTGTCGTGCTGAGCCCATATTGATCCTATGCATGTAACAGAGGGCTTTGAATTTAGAACGATTATCCATCCTCAACCAGTGAAGGTCATGGAGTGGACCTGTAGTGGAGACCATTCTGGGTAGCTTGCATAGAAGTCTGGCCGCAGAATTCTGGACCACTAGCAGCTTCCAGAACACCTCCTTACTTGCACCCAGATATAGCACGTTACCGTAGTCCAGTCTGGACACGATCAAAGCCTGCATGGCGTTTTTTTGCGTGGAGGGTGAAGCATCCAGAGAATTTTTCTGAGCCATTTTAAAATAGTGAAGCAGGTTGAGGCAACCTTGACCACTTGCTGATTCATAGACAGCTGGTCTTCAATGATGATGCCGAGGTTGCGAGCAGATTTTGAAGGGAGGGGAGATCGCCCATTTGGGGTGGCCAGAGTTGGGGGCCCCAGAGAGTTTTGTTTCCACCGAAAATGAGGAGTTCCATCTTCCAACCATTAAGTTTCAACTTGTTTGTGTGCATCCTGTCAGCTACTTTTTTTAGCCCCACCTGGAGAGATGATGCCTTTGAAGTCTCATTGGAAGATGGAGAGAAAATAAGCTGGGTCTCATCCGCACATGAATATATGGTTAGACCAGCCTCCTCTGCTATTGTGGCCAGGGGGCTAACATAGATGTTAAAAAGTAGAGGGCTGAGTTTAGAGCCCTGAGGGATTCCATACGGGGACGCATGGATCTGAGAACTAGCAATTGGAGAGTAACCTGCAAGGTGCATAGTGCCTAATGGACATAAGAGACAAACAAATCTATCCTGCAAGGCTCCAACTAGTCTTGGGACCATAAGCATTTCTGTCCTTACTACACACAAGTATCCAAGAGCAGCAGACCTTCCCAGCCCCATCTGTACACATCCACAGTCTCTCATTGGTACCTTCCAAATACAAGCATAGCCGGCATTAAAACACAAACAATAACCTGTAAAGTGCATAGCGCCAAAAGGCCATAGATGACAAACAAAACCCTCCCATGGGGCTCCAATAAGACTTGGCGGGATAGGGGGTATAAGCATTATCATTCCTACTTCACACCTAGTGAACTTCCTAGTAGCCCCTCTACCAGGCGCAATCTGTGCACGCCCCCAGCCTACCATTGGCGCCTTCCCAGCATAGAGGACCTTAAGCCCTAATAGTCTCTGGCCTTGACTTGTCTTTTGTAAACGTCAAGAAACAGCACCAGACAGATATTCAACTTAATGTTTTGAGGATTTAAGGACTTCATTGCAGTTGACCTACAAGCTCTTATTCCTAGGGCTATAAATTTGTTCTGAAGCAGGGCCCTCTGGTGCATGAATAGGAAGAAGCAGAGGACATACAACGTTTCCTTTGACGGATGGCTTAAACAACACGTCTGGTCTTCCAGTTGACCCCATCTCCTGCAATTTGGACTTGAGGTATATGGTAGCAAACATCCCAGTCTCAATGCCATCAGTTTCCTCATAATATTCATCGAAAAGGCAGCTTCAAAGTATGAGGGAACATGCTGCTCCCGATAGAATTTTACAGCTAGCCACCCATGTGCTTGCTTGGCTAGTGTTATTGTATCTTCCCACCGAATTTTCAGCTTGACGCTTTTATTCAGGATTTTTTTAGAGACTTAGCCGACTGTATCCAGGTGCCATAATTAACTGAGACAGAGGCTCGCGATGCCATCATGTAAATACTTTTTGGAACCACCTTTCCCTATTTGTAAGTTGATTTCTGCCCAAACAAAATGCACCATCGAATCTTTTGCAACGTACCTCATTTTGTGACAACATTTTACGAAGGCCCCTGACCTAGCGAGAGATTGCTTTACCCTGTGAGAAGTCTATTCTGACTTGCTCAAGCAAAGCGGACCTCGGAAGCTGAATAATTTGCTTGTAGGTCTGTGTTGTAAGCTTATCCAATTATTTTGCATCTAGGCCAAGCATTACCTCGCCTCCATATGATACTGTAGAGATCAATTTCAACTTGATTACTGTGACTAGGGGCTTATGGTTGTGACCCCGAGGGTATTCACCAGGGTTGAAAAGGCAACATTTAGGGCCATTGCTTTCCCTCTGATAACTTCCTTTTGTGGCACATAGGAGCAAGTCCAGCTGAACATCGAAGCAGACATAGGTGGTTTATTCTTCTATTGGTGATCCTTTAAGTAGCCATTTGGCTTGCTGGAAATGTACTGATTTAGGAACGTTACCTTGACGCTGCGTGAATCGGCCATTTTGGCGTCTTTAGACGCCACTATGGCGTTCGATACTGTGGAATGGCCGTATTTATGGGCGGTGCTGACTAAATTTGGTTTTGGCTCGGAGTTTATTGGCTGGGTGCGGCTTCTTTATGCGGATCCCCTCGCTCAGGTAGTGGTAAATGGCCGCGTTTCTGCAACGTTTAATCTCGGGCGAGGTACCAGTCAGGGTTGCCCGCTGTCTCCCCTCCTGTTTGCGCTGGCGCTTGAGCCTCTAGCTGCGTGGATCCGTTGGGAACCCTCTATAAAGGGTATTTATTGGTCCCCGGAATGCGAAGATCGTATCTCCTTGTATGCGGATGACATCCTTTTGTATCTGACCTCTCCCAGAAAGTCCCTGATAGTGTTATGCGATGTTTTGATTTCCTTCGGTAAGAACTCTGGTCTGATTATCAACTGGGCGAAATCTTCTCTTTATGTACTTAGTGGTGATGTACCGGTTTTGCCGTGTGGCTGTCCTATCCGGATCGCACAGCAGGGGTTTAAATATCTTGGTATTTTTATTTCAATGGACCCCTTGATCCGATATGAGAAAAATCTCCTTCCCCCTTTGGAGCGGTTGCGACGAGATGTGGCGAATTGGCGGAAACTTCCCCTTTCGTTACTCGGACGTGCTGCCCTTTTTAAGATGATGTCCCTTCCTCGTTTTTTGTACGCCCTGCAAAATACCCTTGAGTTGGTTCCTGGTTGCTACTTCCGTATAGTTGAGTGTCTGCAGAGGAAATTGCTGTGGGATGGTAGGCCCCGGATTGCACTCGCCAAATTGACGCTCCCCTGGTACGACGGGGGTATTGCTCTTCCCGATATCAAAAGGTACAGTTGGGGGCCATCAACCATGGTACGTATTGCCCTGGGCCAAACCCAGGTTTTGCTATGGATAGGTGGTTACCCCCTGGAGGTAATTATTATAGGGCATTATACTCCAAATCGGTAGTGAGGTCTCTGACGGGGCCGACGCGGACAGCTGTGCGGGTTTGGCAGGACGCCACCAGCGCGTTGGGGTGGAAAGATCGCTTGACTTTGGCGACCCCGCTTTTTTGCTCAGATCGGCTTGGTAAACTGTGGAACACGAAGGGATTTGACAAGTGGGACCTCATTGGTATCTCCAGGGCGGGGGATCTCTGGGTTAAGGAGCAAGTGAAGTCCTTTGTAGCCCTGCAGGCCGAGTTCAAGCTGGGAGGAACGGAGTACTTCCGTTATGCACAGATCAGTCATGCACTCGATTTGGTCTTCCCTGGGGGGGGGGGGGGGGTGAAGATACCAAAGTCTACCCCGCTGGAGGACCGTGTTCTGGATGGCTATATACCGGATAGTACCATCTTCCTAGTGTATAAAAAACTGATTAACCATAGAGTAGACCTTTTGTTACTACTGCGAGATCAGTGGACTTGTGACGGTCTGGAACTAGATGATGAAGATTGGCAGTCCGCGATCTCCTCACCGAAGGAGGTCGCGATTCCGCTCGCCTGAGACTGGTCCAACTCAAAATACTACATAGAGTGTATGTCACGGGTCCCCGCTTGGTTCAGATGGGTTTTTCGGAGGAGGGTCTGTGTAGGCGGGGTTGTGGCCAGCTGACCACGTTTATGCACATCATCTGGGAGTGTGGGAAAGTAGCTGATTATTGGTGCAGGGTCCACAAGGTGCTTCAGGAAGTTACGGGTGTGGCACTTTTGCCTGAAGCCAGGCGTTGCCTGTTGAACGTTTGGGAGCCCACTGATCATAATGTAGCTCAAACGCAATGGGTAACCTTGGGAACAATGATTGCTAAACGCAATATTGCACAATTGTAGGGATCCCAGCGGCCTCCTACTATTGAGGGTTGGATAGACGACATGGATTGGTGTATGTTCAGGGAAAAGACTGTATATGTGGCTCGAGGTCGTCCCCGAAAGTGGCATAAAATCTGGTCCCCCTGGAATCGCTATAGAGGAGATATCTGCGTGCCACCTGAGACAGTTGTATTTGATGCCCCACTTTCCCCCTGATCTTGACTAAATAATATATTTGATGCCTCCTCTTCCTTCTTCCTCTCCCCCTCCCCCCCAATCATATCCTTTTTTATATTGTTGTCTATGTACTAACGGTCCGCCCTTGTACAGTCTATTTGCTTTGTGAAATTTATTGATACCTTGCTGTTTTCTCTGTTTATTTTTAATAAAAAGAAATAAAGAAATATTAAAAAAAAAAAAAAAAAGGAGGTTTGAGACCCATGGTATAGAACCACAATTTCCTAGAAACAATTCCTAGCTTTACGGAGCTCTATGCTTTCCCTTCCCACTCTGACTACCAGAGACATTTCACCAAACCTATAAACCATAAGGAACCAACAAAATCTGTGTCTTTGAAATCAGCAATTTCATCGCCTCCGCGTCTCCTCAAAGAAATCCATGCACCAAACATTATCAACATCAACAAAGCAACTCACACACAAAGCAATGTCTTTGGCTCGGTCTTCTTCATGTCTTTACTGAACCGCCATACCCACCTTAAGGCTCAGACCATTATGTCGTATCAACCTCCCCTCAAACACTCCACCCACTCTAGGTGAGCACTCTAAACACACAGAATACAGATACTTAAAAAACACACAAAAAAGTATTACCAGAAGAACAACAATACAGCATCACCGATTTAATTAGTCTATGTCACCATGGAATATCAACGTGAAAGAACACATGGACCGTGACCCAGTGAAGCTCTAGTCCTCAAACCCAAAGCCTAATATCGTGATACAAAGAAGCATTTACTGACAGAACATAGCCCACCTGAAATAGATGGCGAAAAATCACATCACCAAAACAACCAACCCAAAACTTCTCGCAACTTATAGAAAAATACAGAAAGCTACATCGCACGCATCAGAGAAGACTGCAATAAAAGAAAAGGTGTTCGTTGAACGCCGTGACTCGCGAAGGAACGTACTGTTTCCTCAACAGGACCCCGTACTCGGAGGATCTATTGGGAGCTCCGGATTGGATGGATACGTGTTTACAACTTCAGGACTGACTGTCCTTCACCCGGGATAATTGCCTTGTGCTAGACGCTTCACATTTGGAGACTTAATAATTTTTCTGCCTGAACAAATACGCCCACGCTTACCCATTGGAAGCTTGCAATTGATAAATTTTGCCCTGACGAAGTCTAGTGGTCTTAACGACCTAGACGAAACACGTGTTGGCGGTGGTTGTGGTTTTTTTCTTGTTAATATATGAAGATTGGACTCTATCAATTGAATGAAAGAAAAATCTTTTCATGAAGAATAAAATGAGGAGCACCTAAAATATTGGGACTTGATATCTCGAACTCATTTGAACTTTTTCCAGCTCAGGATCTTGTGCATGTCTGTATTGGTTAACTGTGGCCCCTCGGTGTCGCAGGTTTTGATTCTGGTGGGGTGACCAGAATCTGATCCTTGGAGCTTACTAAATATTGTGATTGTACTTATATTTCTTTTCCCAGCGCATGTTATCCCCTGTTCACCCCTCATTTTGCTGTTGCTGTTCCAAAGCCCACCTTACAGTAAAACCAGCCTCAGACCCAACCATGCCCTACTCACACCACAAACGCAAGGTCAGTGTTTTTTTTGTCAGTATGCAGAGAACATCAGATACCTGGCAGGCAGCACCAAGCAAATCGCCAATGTTCCTCCAATTACATCAAGTAATATTCCAGCGTGGACGCATGTCAACCTACACTCCATCCCAAACCTACGCTTTCTGTGAAAATTAACACATAGTAAGAGGATCATGAGCTATTTGCATGATCTTTACTCCTTGACATCAGAAGGCTTTTCTGGCTATCACTCAGTTTTAGTCCGATGTGCAAGGAAGTATGTTTCTTGTAAACAACAGTTAACGTTTAGGATTATGTGTCAAAGATGGAATCATTAACTTTGTATTCAGGGGTATAATTTGACTAAAAAATGGCATAGAAAGGAAACAATAGATTTGCCAGTAGACTTTTGATCAGGTAAGAGAATGAGGTGCAATAATACTAGATGTGTGGTTTGACCATGTAAGTTTACACAGAATGTATATTTAGACACGTTTTAATAGATAAAGTGATTTTTTCGTTCCAATTACAAAAATATCTGTCAAGTATTACAGTGAATCTGAAAAGAAAAGCCACTAAAAAATAGAGAACACGCAATAAGTAAACAAAAAGGAGGGTCAACTTAATGGATCGCTGACATGCGTTAAACAATACACGAGCTAAATAAAAACCGGTCTAACCACAAAAGCTTATACAAGAGTATTCAAACTAAGTCTTGAAGAATTGCCCTTTGTGATACTGTGTCACCCGACATACAACGGCACGCAGCAACTGCTTAGCTGGTATAATGTAAAGAACACACATCCACAAACTGTATTACTTCCTTTATTCTCAACCCTGCCTACTGGCAGGACAGCTAAAGAGAGAGTGCCTTACAAGATCAAGATTCCCCATCACCTTTTAGAATGTGTAAAGATGTTATGCATAGACACCTGTCGACTGTGAATGTATTAGTCTGTTAACATACTCCTGTTTTGCTGCAACTACGTCCTGCCTGTACATGTTCATATTATTGTAGGATGCAAATCTATAAATAAATAAAATAACATAAAAGATTCCCCATCAACTGCCCCCGAACTCTCTCACATCCCATTCATCGGCTGTTTCCTCCCCATTTCAATAGGGAAGGCTTCATGGAGTTTCTAGGAATCCTGGGGACTGCTTGAAAGTAGCCAGGAGTCTGTAGTTGGTGCCGGGAGGCCGCGGTAATTATCTGACTCCAGCGCTAGAAAATACAGAATGGCGTCTGTGCTGGATTGTAGCTGCAGTTGTGTGTTTCGAAGTGCTACTGCCCATTTTTGGAACGTACAATTACGGGGGTGCGCATGCCCGTGGGCCCCTGAAGGTGTCAGACTGCCGGGCGAGGAGCACCGCAAACAATGCGGGAGCCGCGTACGGGGAGGTCTCCCCTGCATCAGTCACAGCGGGTGAGGTGGAACCACAGGGCGGTGATTTTGAAAGGGAGCGGCATAGAGGGACCATAGCAGATGCCGTTTCAAACAATTAAATTGCAGATTTGGCAGCATAACGGACCCGCGCCTGACGGTGCCTGACCCTAAAATGGCGGCCCACCTCTCCACATTCAGGACTGAGATCATTTGCAGGGATCGTCACCGGGAACGTGGCAGCTGAGAACTGGCCCGCTGGGGTGATCCTGGGATTCCACACAAGAGGATCTTGTCCTGGGAGGTGTCGTGACCTGACAGTGGGGGTGTATGGTGTACCTCCCGGCGCATACGGGGAACATGACAGGAGGAAAAATGGGGCAGAGTTAACACCCAGAGTCTGGCTGTGCTAGATAGGAGCTACCAAGATGGCAGGGGCCTCACTGCAGGTGCTTGAGCCAGACGGAAGACCTGACTTCATGGCACAGTTCCACCTGCCCTTGAGCGCCCTCCTCTTTCCACAAGATGGAGCCCAGCATGACCTCAAGACCAACCCGGGGATCCAGCATGCTGCTTCCCCCACCACCGTTCCGGTCTTCTACCCCTATGGACATCTCCAACTCGGGGATCCCTCCAGACCCAAGACCACCACCCTTGAGTGCAACATCACTTAGCTGAACAATGGCAAGAATTTCCTGCTCTGTAAATATGTAATATATAATTGTCCAAGCCTAATCGCTGTTAAAATGTAATCCAGAGTGAATTTGCAATTTGTATATATATTTATCTCTAACCACTAGTATATGTAGTAGACCTTTGTACTTACTACCTTTCCTATGTGATTTTAGAGTTTATCTGTTTGTATCTCTTCCTTGAGTGACTTTACAACTTGGACATTTGCAATTTTTCCCTCCTTTCGCTCCACTTGTTCAGTTGCATTTTATTCCTGCTTATATCTCTTATGTAACTCATGTAATCCAAAGTCCTTCTGTAACGCAACGGGTTCTTTTGTAAAGCGCTCCGACACCTTTGGGTAATGTTTGCGCTGTATAAAATCGCTTTAAATAAAATAAAATCCTACATCACAATGGAACTCTCCACATTCCAAAACAGTGTGCAGCAACACCACAGTTTAAAATTAAATGTGTGGACTCCAGATTGTTATATTTCTTGTCTTTATCCAAACACAATTAAAACAGCGAGGCAGGGATTATCATTGAACTTGTAAGGTAAGGGCTGCCCACCAGGATCCAGTGCTTGTTCTTGAACTATCTGTTTAAAGTGCAAGCTAACATTAATGCTGGACTCTCGGGAAAGAATTAGCAATCAATAAGTAAATTGGCTTTTCCCTCTGCCATGAACGTTTAAGAGACGGTGCAATGCGACAAAAACACAACAGTGCGCTCCCACCGAGGAGTCGTTCTCCGATAGACAGGGCTCCCCATCTGCTCTGCATGTCCACAGCACGGTCACTGCCAGCTTTAGGCGGTTTCCTGTAGTGTAGGAGGCTTATGTGTCCACCGAAGGCACATTACTGAGTAAATATAACCTGGTCCATTTGCAGCTCACTGCCCTTACCAACCCCAGCTACCTACCCACTTAATTGCCCTACCGCAATGCCCTGCTTCTCTCTCATTCCACTTCCAGGTCACTAACTCTTTATGGATTTGCTCCCACACCACACAAACACCTTCACTTCAGCACCTGGACTGCAGTTCTAGGTCTCCTCATTCTTTATTCTCATGCAGTGCAGGCTCACCTTTCGCTCCTCTGCAGTCCTCGGTTTCTCTCCCTCCCCAAGATATTCTATTTCATATCTACTTAATGTCTCTTACTATGCAGCCCTCGATTTCTCACTGGAGTGTGCTCTCAAATGTGACTCTCAAGCTGCCAGACCACTGACCTGGGAATATTACTTAGGTACTTCGCTTTGTCACTCCAAGTACCTGCAGCTCGCTTCTCCTTGCTCCCTTCTCCCCTCTGAATTACACACCGAACCTTGTAGCAGGCGCATTTGCCCCCTCAACTATTTTCCCCTGTGTTAGCATGTATGTACTCCAGCATATACAGATTTCTGCATCAAGCTCATACTCGCCCCGAGCACTCTTTCTGTGAGGGCTTTGCTGCTTATAAACCAATTTTTGCTGCAGGTACGTTGACCGCCTGAACTGTTCGGGAACGCACGCTGTCATGTGTATGTTACCCAGAGATCACTACAGAGAATGTATGAAGCCTTTGGCCTTAGTTACTGACTCCAGACCCCATACCATTATGACAATGACACCCTGCTTGTGTTTATTATAAATACCCTAAATTTCTTGAAAGGTCTTTTGTTGCGGACTCCATAGCTCAGTGGGTGGATCTATCAGAGATCTGCTTGTGAACTAAAGGGCAGAGGTTTAAATTAGGGTGACCAAATTGTGAGCAGCAAAAATCGGAGCAGGGCGCCATAGATAGTGGGGTTGGGTAGTGTGGGGAAAACAAGAGCCACCCAGCTGCACATGAGAGGGAGGCACTACTTGTAGGGTGTGGATGTGAGGAGGACTCGTCCCTGTGCACGCGAAAGTGAAAGCTGTGACTGCATCAAAAGTGTGCACATTTAAAATACATACTGCAGAAGCAGAGCATCAAAAAGAACAAGCAGCAGCCCTCAGACAGACACAAAGCATCGGTGTGTGTGGAGGGCGCATGCATGATCCTACCCTACAGAGTGGGTGTGTTTGCTGCGGTGTTGCACATAGGGTGCGCGGTACCACAGAAGCTTATAGAAAGCACATGCACTGTACGGCACACAGGAGTTATGTGATGTCCTGCAGACATAAGCAGCAGAACGCCCTACTCAAGACAGAAGTTACAGGACCTCAGGGGTAGCACAGCACTTACTGTAGACTGGGGGCACACTGCATACAGCTGAACATCGCCGTCCTTCAGCCTGGGAGGTGCATAGTGCTGTCCTTCAACCTTTGGGGGCCAACACCACAAGCTTTAAGACACAATGTTGCCTTTAAAGCAGGGGGCGAATGTCTTGTCCGGAACTGGAGCGATGGCCACCTTGGAGTCTTTCTTTCTCGGAGCTCACATTAAAGAAGATTTTTATCGCATCGCGTGTGTGGAACCACGAGGAAGGCCACCGGCCTCAGTAAAAAATAGAGCGCTGTGTCCCTGAAGTGGACGCCGCGAAAATATAAAGTGAGCGTGGTGTCCCTAGTGGGCGCAGCGCTTATTAAAGTAATTAAAAAAAACATTGCGGTCCCCAAAGTGAAAGCGGACCGGGTATGTAACTTAAAAACAAGAACGGTCCTCAGCGAGACCTAAAAAGCTGTCGCCACGCCATTGTGCAAATAAAAAAAGAAAGTACTCACCCAGCAATTAGAAGGCACTGTGTCACGCCGCGGAATAAAAGATTCAATCCCGGTGGGCGTGGCCTAAAGCGGACAGGGTGGCAACCAGGAGGGTCTTAGACCCTCCTGTGCAGTGAACGAAGCATGTTTAGCATAATTAGTGACGAAAACCGACGCACACCGATACTATTTGCAGGCGGAGCGGACACACTGCTTCTGGAACAGTATTGATTCCAAGAAGCCCTCGCATGAGAGATCAGAGCATGTGCGCTGCTCACGCCAGGCGAGACCTAAAAAGTGAACTGCAACTGATGGTAAAGATTTCTTTGAAATCACAGAAATTCTCCTCGAGAGCCAGGGCGGCACATTCCAAAATGAAGCTTGTTGGTGTCTTGGATGTCCATGGGGTATCTGTGGTAAGGATAGTCACCAGAACTTCTAGGGAGGCATTCTGGGGGATGTTAGTATACAAGGCTTCGACATCTAATGTCACCAAGAGATCGATACCTTCTGGCTCTGTACAGTTCTGTATGAGGTTAAACACTTCTCCAGTGTCCTTCAGGTAGGTGGGAGTCTTCATCACAATGGGTCTCAGGAAATGGTCAGCGGAGCGGGGTGACACCCTCCTTGAGCCTCTCAGTAAATTCTGTGACACTACAGAGACATCCAAGACACAGAAAAGGTACATTTTGGAACGCACCGCCCTGCTCTCAAGGAGAATTTCTTTTAATTCAAAGGAAAACTTTACCGTCCGGTGCAGGGCACTTCTATGGGGAGCACCTTCGCTCCAAGTTTGGCCTGCCTTTATATACCTGACAGAGGTATATAGACGATATCTTTATTCTGGCAAGGGGAGTTTGACACCTGCACGGAATTCTGAAACTGGATGAACACGCTAAATCCCTTTCTATAGTTTACCAGTACTATCCAGACCAATCTATATGTAATGTAATGTAATGTAAGGGGTTATTTATATCGCGCAACTATCGCTCCAAGGAGCATCTTGGCGCCCACTTGTATGGCTGATCAGATAGAATTCTTACACTAGGAGTCTGGCAGTTGTGTCAGGTAGAGTAAAGATCCAGGTTTTTAGTTGTTTCCTGAATTCAATTTCTCTATCCAAGGCTCTTATGTGGGTGGGGAGTGTGTTCCAGGCTTTTGTGCCTAGCACCGCAAGGGACTTACCCCCACGGGTCTTAAGCCTGAATGGTTGAGCTGCCAGAAGATTGGCGTTGGTCGAGCGGAGAATTCGGGTTGGATGGTATCTGATGAATTTTTTCCGCAAATACAACGGTCCTAGTTTGTGAATTGCCCTAAAGGTGATGAGCAGGATTTTGAATAGACTTCTTTTAATAATAGGTAGCCAATGTAAAGCCTTAAGGGCTTCCGTCGCTGATGATCTCCTGGGCCACTTTAATACCAGTTTGGCCGCCGAGTTCTGCACCATTTGGAGCCTATAGGTAACCTCCTTGTTGGTACCTGCATATAGTCCATTACAGTAGTCAAGGTGGGATGTAACCAACGCCACCACTACTGTTTTCCTGGCCTCCAAAGGAAGGAGGTCAAAGACCTTTCTCAAGCTCTTTATAACACCAAAGCACGTACCTGCCACCTTCACTGCCTGATGCTTAAAGGACAGATTCCAGTCAAAGGTCACTCCCAGGTTGCGGGCCGTGGTGGCAGTATTGGGTGGTATTTCTGCTTTTTCAGGCCACCACAGTCTGGGTATGAATTCATTGTTTGGGCCCATCGGTATTATCTCCGTCTTCCCGGTGTTACATTTCAAATGGTTAGTCCGCATCCATTCAAAGGTTGCCGTGAGGCAGCCCTTGAGTTTCTCTTCCCAGACCTGGTTGTCTTTATCCATAGTCAGAATCAGTTGCGTGTCGTCGGCATAGGCTATAGCTTCTATGCCAAACGATGCAATTAAACTGATCAAGGGTGCGGTGTAAACATTGAACAATGTCGGGCTAAGACTGGAGCCCTGAGGTACTCCTGTCGCGAGTCTTCTCTCCCCAGAGTGAAATTCTCCTAGTGTCACCACCTGTCTCCTTCCACTCAGGAAGTTCTTGAGCCATTCGAGTACCACACCTGTGATGCCAAAGGTTTTCAGACGGTCTATCAGGATGACATGTGAGACCGTATCGAAGGCCGCCGATAGATCTAATAAAATCAGGACGGCCTTCTTCCCTTGGTCTAGGGCGGTACGGATGGTATCAGCGGTATGCAAGAGAGCAGACTCCGTTGAGTGCTGCGCTCTAAAACCAGCCTGGTTCGGATGCCATACTTCACTCTCCTCTAGGAACCTGGTCAGTTGTTGGTTGACCATAGACTCCGTGATTTTACATAGAGCAGGAAGTAGTGAGATGGGACGCAAATTGGATAATGTAGTGGGGTCAGGGAGCTGTTTCTTTTGCAGGGGTCTCACTGCTGCAAGTTTCCACTCTGGGGGGACATTAGCTGTGGCTAGGGAACTATTTACAATGTCGTTAATGACTGGGTTGATAACCTCCACAATAAGATGCAGGAGTTTAATAGGGATGGGGTCGAATGGAGAGCCTGATTTAGTGAGGAGTATAGCTCGTCGAGATTCCTCTAAACTGACCGGTTGGAAGCTCGCCAATTGTTTCTCCACCAGTCTCCCCTCTCCATTAACGTCATCACCGGCCGGGCTGGGGATTACAAAATCCTTTGTCAGGCCATGTACTTTTGCTTCAAAGTACTCGGCGATAGCCTCGCACAGAGTCTCTGATGGAGGAATTTCTTGTGTTAGAAAGTCAGGTTTATTAAATCCTCTGACTATGTTGAAGATGACTTTCTGTTTATTGTTTGCAGCCTCAACCGCCTTGCAATAGTAAGTTTTTTTTGCCAACTTAATATGTTCATGATATTTTTTCTTTGTGGCATTGTATTTGGTGCGTTCTATCATGCAGTAGTTCTTACGCCATCTGCGCTCTGCTCTGCGCCGTTCTCCTTGTCTTGTTTTGAGGTCCTGGTTGAACCATGGGGCGGACTGCTTCTTTTTTTCCCCTTTGGTCTTCCTGATGTTTCCCTGCCCTCCCATTCCTTTTAGCACATTCATCCATTCCTTGAACGTATTAGGGTCAGTATTCAATGATACTATCTTATAAGGTCTACATTCCGTTGCCAGTCTGGCAATGTCTGGGTGGGCCATTAGTTCCTTCCGCTCTTCGTGGGTGGACTGACTTTGTTGATCGCGATTTTTGCATTTCATATTATGTTCAAGCGTGAGAGTAAACGGTATGAGCGCATGGTCTGTCCATACCTGAGGTTTTGGATATTCGCATCTTAGAGTGCTTATGTTAGTCGCGATGCAGTCAAGCATATGTCCTGCATCATGAGTGGGCTGGTTACCATTAATGACTAAGCCTAGAACTTCCATGGTCTCCCTAAAAGATGCAGTCGCATTATCAGATCTGTTCTCTAGGTGAATATTTACATCCCCTAGGACCGTGAAATTGGAGTACTTTAATACCAAAGGGCTAAGTGCTCCTCCCACTGTTTCCAAGAAACCTTTACAGGATCCTGGTGGTCTGTATATCAGTGCCCCAGCAAAGGTGAAGGTATCATTGATTTTTATGCAGAAGCCCATTCCTTCTGCCTCTTTAAGTTCCTGCAGCTCTAACACTGAACATGAAAGAGTGTCCCTATAAATAACAGCCACTCCCCCTCCCCGTTTTTCTTCTCCTCTGTCTTTTCTAAGTATAGTATAACCTGGTGGCAGAGCCTGTACCACATCTGGGGTGCAGCCTGGTTTCAGCCAGGTCTCTGTAATACAGAGTAAGTCCAGATTTTCATCAAGTATAAGATCGTATATATACTGGGCGTGTCTGGGCATTGATCTAGCATTAATTAGGCCTCCGAATAGGAGTTTCCCTCGGGGTGTCTTATCCATGATGTGTGTCCAGGTGAAGGCGTGGCCACAGCACTGGCAATTTGCAGGGCCGGACCACACGGACGGATCCATCTTGTGTTTATCACAATCAGGCTCATATTGTAGGGAAAATAACTCTTGCCTTGTATATACCTTAATTTTAGGTTTTGGGTTAGCATACCTTGCCGTTGGCCCGTCCGAGACGCGGACGGGCGCAGACGGGCCGGACTCTGGCTCGACTCCGGCGCTCCCGCTGCGCGTTACCGCTGCACGTGGTCATGGCAGCTTTTTATGCACACCTCGTGCGCCGGCCTGAGCACTAGAGCGCTCGTCAAATGGCGGCGTCACAAGTGCCTACCTCCCCCCAAGATGTCTGCCGGGTATGTGGTGGTACAGCTAGTGGCCCGCTAAGCAGCGGTGAAGTTGCAATAATTTTTAGAGTGCAAGTCGGCCTAAGCAATGTCAGGTAAAACCAGGGGATAACAATTAAATAATAAAAACAAAAAGTGACAAAACGGGATTTTTTAAAAGTGACAGTGAAAATTTCACAAAGTCGAGCGCTATATCACACAAGTGCCTCAGCTGCCTAGCGCAATATTATCAGCCTGTTCCAAGCATACCCTTTATGGATCTACTAATTTCAAGAGAAGGAAGTAGGTTGTTTACTACCAACTACAAAAAAAAACACACCAACTGGAACTGTGTACATATATGTCAGAATGCACCTTGGGAGACCCAGACCACTATGTGGGGTCTCCCTCGTGTTAAGGGACATTATCCATGTGGGTCATGGACAGTCTCCCCCTTCACCCAGACAACCAAGACAATTGACATTGGGCTGCAAAAGCCATGGGAGCAGAGACATCATACAAATTGTAATACGACAAACTGTATTTACTTCATCACATGCCCTTGCGGTTTGACATATGTAGGTATGACTACAAGAATGGTCAAAACACGTATAAACAATCATTGCAGCACAACATTCTGTAAAAAAAATTAACACCAAGATGTGCTCTCACTTTCTTGAGTCAAACCATACCGTGGAAAGTAATAATGATTCTTTGCTTTCAATATAAAATGTTCCTAAAAAATGAAAGTAGGGAAAAAAACATTTAGCTAAACTACTGTAAAATTTCAGGTAACATTTCATTGCAGCGTCATTTAGTAAAATGTGTTGATGCATGCTAATATTTCGTAAAAATATTCATATTGGAAAATCAGTGTAACCAGTTTCAATACGATCATGGGAAACATAAAAAAAACAAGCTTAGGCAAAGCCAGTAGGTCTGAAATTGTTGGTCAGCTTTTTAGTTTTGGCAATGTGTGACTTGTTTTCGCATTGGTTTTTGTAAAACCTTATTGATGTGAGAGCTGACGTGCCCTCACAATTATAACAAACATTGGCAAAAGCAAAAATAGTTTTTGGTCTCAATAAAGCACACACTGCCACATTAGTTATTGGCACTGAACAAAACTACTTTGTGTGCTGATATGCTCCTTGTGAAAGAGCAGAATGCTGTCACTCACAGTGAAGCCAGCTGCTACCGAGAGAGAGAGAAAGAACTTTTAATAAACACAAAAGGTCATGGTTAACGCCAGACCAAATTAGGGGCCCAATAATTAAAGAAAATCTCAAATGTGCACCCTTGGTATATGTCCTTGCATTAAGCACAGCTATATGGCTTTCGTGAATTCACAAGAATTGGCAGAAGTAGGGCAAGAAATTGTACTCCTTAAAAATGTTTGTGAACTGCATTTTAGCATGAGCAAATATGCATGTGTAGATTTGCTCATGCGAAAACCTAAGTGTTTGCAAGTTCATTTCTCCTCCAACCACTTCTTCCCCAACTCTGGAAGAAGGTTTACGTTTGCCATTATCAAGAGTACATTTCCAACATTTCTCAATATGGGAAAAGATTAGAGAATTGTTGTTGAAAACCCTTAAAACATGCAAGTTAGTAGGTTTACTCTGACCGAAAAGGGCATTCCAACACTGGAACTATTGCTTACCACTACCTTCAGTCTCAGTATGTAGATCTGCCGAAACGTGACAACAAAGGGATTGCTAGTATTCAAACACTACTATGGTATGAGCCCTGTCATAATCAGAGAGGCTATATAAGAGCTCTTATATAATGAGATTGCTGCCCTAATTTGTCACCGCACTACATGGCACCAAAGGACAAATGGATTTTGTTACAGGACAAGTAGATTTATGAAGCAACTTGCCCCATGGACAAGTAGATATTTTAATAAATTTCACACCCCTGTTCTAGTATTAAAAATATCCTTTAAGACTTGTCCCACTGTATGTGTGCAGTACAGTGCAACACACATACAAAGTTTGAAAAAGATGGAGACATTAAAAGTTGCTCCACAGTTAAACCTGCTTTGAGGATACAATTTTTGCCTCAAATTTCTGTCTGTAAATGTTAGTATAGAGAGAATTACTTCACAACCTATGGGTGGGGGTATGGGAACGCCCATGTACCACCCATGGCATGCTCCCCTGATAGAAAGAGGTGCAAGGTAGGGCATGCTGCTATTTTGTGTTAATGTGGGCAACTTTCCCTCACAAATCATGATTTGCATTGAAAAGTAAATCCCACCACAACATTGTGTGCTGGGATTGCGTCACTTTTGTGATGCAAACTTATCGCTAAGTGTTAGTAAATCTGAATCAGAATTTCTAAACAGATACTTGTCAATATTATTAAGAGGCTTTATGTTCTTACTCCAAGCTAACACCTGGTTAATACTAAATGACCAATGCAGAGCAAATGTTTCTATACTGTGTAAAATCAGAAGACAATGAAGAAGCAAACGTGGTTTGGACATGAAACTAAGCATGCCAAATTTCTGTAGTCTTATTCCGGATTGTAAAGAAGATCTAAACTTGCTTGAACTGTTATTTAGGAGAGGTTCTTGCAGAGCGGTAAATCAGAAAATGTATAAAGACTTTAAATTTCAGGGGTGACAAAATTTCGCTGTGCCAATTTACCCAACTGCAAATTTGTGTTTATATCAAAATAATAGGTCACTTTTCGCTCTCTCTGCCGCACCAAATTGCAGCTATGTACACTGAAGCATATTTGAATCATGTATTTGAAATTCACGTGCCTCATCCAAGACCTCCCATGTAGGCCATCCAACATCCTTATAAACTATGCAGTCCAAAAGGGTGCCCAGAATTACAATGCAAATCAGAATATATTAAAGCAGTTTCTAGATTATTCAACACTATATAAATACAAGAGGACCAAACAACCACTTGACTGCTTCTACTCTGTAGCCATCACAAGTGGTGAGATGTGGATGCAGGCTTTTTAGATCTAGCAAGGTTGAGGACACCTGGTCAGGCCAAGGCTGCCGCCCCATTACCTTGTGAGGATTCTAGAAGACCGTCAGACAAGTGGGCCACTGGAGAAAGTGAGTGCCACCCTGTACTGTGATGTTAACATGCGACATTAGTCAGAGGCACGGCTAAGCACCGCAGGAGGATTTAATGAGAGGCGAAATAAAATTCACAGAGCCCAAGACCCAGGGGGAGCTCAACCAGCCCTTGGAACAAAGTAGGGGGGAGGTCCTTAAATGTCATGCCATAGAGTGTGTATAGATATATACATATATTCGAAAAGAGAAGTGAATATGTTCACGAGTGTGAGCATGTACTGCTATTTTTCACTCCTTAAAATGTGGTCTTCCTAGTTATAGGCTACTAAACAGAATGCTTCCTAGACGGTTACAAAGGATACCAGACTGTAAAGTCTATCAATTCACAAAGCCGTGACATTTCCACCCCAGAGACATCGCAGTACAATGCCTATGAAATTCAACCACCCGTTCTTTATATATTTGTTTTAGGTCGAATACGCTTCTGGTGTCCGTGGTATAGGCTGGAGTTTCATGGAAGGTCATGGAAGGCTCCATACCGACACCACTTCGAGAGCCAGGGGTGCGTACACGAAAATGAGTGGATTTGCGCCTCTACGGGCTTCGGTGCCTCATGCCTGTTAGGTTGTAAAGTGTAGGCTTAACAGTAGGGTCTTGAACGAGTCTCTGTGTTGAGTCTGGCGAGTATTTTATGTGTCCCGTTGGTGAAGCGGTCAACGGCATGCCTGGCTGGATTTTAAGTCTACGGGGCGGTGGCATTAAGGAAGGAGGCAGCTATACTTATTAGTGTCTAAGGCCATCGGGAAAGGGTTGTGTATTTCCACGTCCACGAACGCCGGGAGAAGAATCAACGGGTTGCCGAGTACATGTTGTTTCATGGACCGGCCCCAGCTGATGAGAATAGAATCGCTGAGCTTTAAATTCACTTCTGAAGGTTAGGAGCAGTAGTGAGTGGGTGTTTGCTGTGTCCTTTCTGCAGGAGGTAAATATTATTATAGTTTATATCTCTGACTTACCGTCCTCGAGCTGCTCCTTCTCAGTGTTATGCCCATGTGAGTCTCCCTTTGACTACGACATCGGCGTTCGGACCACTCCGAGCCCAGTGAGTCAAGCTGTGGGGGAGGAGACTGAGCGGTGAGAATTGCCTCGCCTCCTCTCGGGCGCGCGCGCGCTCTTCTCCCCTCTATTATGGTAGCTGATCTCCATGTTAGGACCAGGCGGAAATCGGCCTCCGATTCCCCGCCCAACTACGTTGCCTGACTACAATAACAACATTTGAAAAATGAAAGGCGCAGCGCGGCATGTCGGTCGTCAAACTCAATGTTTTCAATATTTTACGCATTTAGTAACCAGAGCAGCATATCGCATGTGCAGTGCTGCTTATTAAAAGCATAAAATATTGTAAAAATAGAGTTTGAAGAACTGCGCTTCAAAGAAATAATAAAAACAAGCATTTGCAATAGGTCTCGCATTTGCGAGAGACTTTAAGCTATTAGCATTGCAAATGATAATGCCTTTTGTTTGTTTTACAAACCAAAGCATAAATAAAAGACATTGTCATTTACAATGCCAAAAGCTCAAACTCACGTAAATGCGAGACCTATGCATTGCACACGTTTGTTTTTATATATCAACGGTATTGGAAGAGTGCTGATAATCCACTTTCTTGTCATTTCAAAATCCTTGGTTACAGATGTGATCATTGCCACATGATAGGGCGTACGGTATTTGTATATTTGAGGGATGTTAATCCCTTATAAGAGCTCTGCCTTGTTGCCGTGGTATTGATGTGGATGCAGCGGTCAGATATGGCCAAGGGTTGTTAGCCAGGGTTGAGCAATGAGTGAGGAGAGGTAAAAGTCATACTCCTAGGGTAGTTCAGAGTCCGGTCTAAATAGGAGGTAAAACCTCAATCTGGTCGTTGGCTGTAGAGTAGTATAACAAAGTATTTATTTATTTATTTATTTAGTTGTGCGTTTTTATATAGCGCGGACTTTACCCGAAGGTGTCAGTTCTGCTCTATCTCCACCAAACCACAGACAGGACAGCAGTCATAGACCTAAAATGATTTTATCGTCATTAAGATTCCCTACTGTGCAGAATACTTGTAGAAGGGATCTTTTCAGTGGTCGAAGTGGGGAAAAAAAAGTAGGGGAACTGTGGGCGGAGAATCGGGGGCGGGAATAAACAGAGGATTGCAAAACATACCAATTTTTTGTACGTTTGGCATTTCACTGACCAGTTACAGCTTGTAACGTTATTTATTTATTTTTAAATCGATAAACATGTTTATTTGAGGTTTAATATATAAGTTGTTTACATTTAATTCATTTACAATGTGGGACATGTTACCAATCACAGAAAATTACAAATACGCTTATAAGTGGAATCATAAGCCATTTGTTTCCTAGTCTTCTTATTTAACGTAACCAGGTTCGGGTCTGGCAGGAGTCTCAAGCATCCTTTGATTCTGGGCAAATCACTTAATCTCCTTTTGCCTAAAAAAGCAACAATTTGCAATGCAATAGGCCTCACATTACTGAAAGTTTGAGCTTTTGGTGTTGCATTATTATTTGCAACGCCAATAGGTCAAACTTCCAGTAATGCGAGACCTACTGCATTCCAAATGCTTGTTTTAATAGACCACATCCCTAAACACAGACAAGGTACACATTAAAAAAAATAACAAAAAAACGGCAGATAAGCCATTCGACATTTTCCGGTTATTGAAATAAAATGCACCAGGTATTTTATTTTCCCAACTTACTTGATGTTTGTGGAGTTCAGAAGCAGTCTAGGCTCCTCTTGCAGGCCCCGGTACAGAGAAAAGAGCAAAGCTGTAAAGGAGGGGCCAGGGACCTTTGGGCAGGCACAGAGAACAATTTCCAGAAGAGGCTGGTGGGGCTGGGTCTTCTACAGCAGCCGCTGTCCCCCTATTTTTCAGTTATGGCTTGGTGGAGAGCAGATTTACAGCAAGTCACAAAGTCCTCAGTGAAGCCCTGCCTGGCATTAGCAGCGCGCATGTGCTACACTCGCCATGCGAGGGCCTTTTGGAATCGATACGGTTTGAGAAGGGAACTTTAGGCAACGCCCTTCTTTTTAATTGGCTTGCGTCAGCGTTTATGTTATACGCTGGCACGTGATTGGCAATCAGGCTTTTGGGTTACTGCCTTGTCCACTTTAAGCACAGCCCATTTGGACAGCCCGACACTATCTTGATTGCACTGCTCTCGTCATGCGAGGGCCTTTTGGAATCAATACGGTTTGAGAAGGGGACTTTAGGCCACGCCCTTCTTTTTAATTGGCTTGCGTCAGCGTTTATGTTAAACGCTTGTGCGTGATTGGCAATTGGGCTTTTGGGTTACCGCCGTGTCCACTTTAAGGACGGCCCATTTGGACCGCCGACACCATATTTGTTCCCGTGACTTGGGAGGGTTCGGTGTGAATGTTGATGTCACAGCCCTGCACGTGGAGTGCACTATCAGAAATGGAGAAAGTATGTGCCTGTCATAAACCTGCAGAATAGGCAATTATCCAAGCCGGTCTTGCATGGGTGTGTTCTATTTCTCTCTATACTACCTTGATCTTCTTCTGCTTGCTTTGACCCAGGAGCTACATTTTCCTAAAAAAGTTCTCACCACCATCATGAGAATATGGGATGCGCTGGGTGCTAAAGCTGTTTGTCCTGCAGTACGTCATGCACAGCATATAAATTCTTCAACTTGCATTATCACGCCAGCTTCACGATAAGTTAGTTCTGCAGCAATAGACGTTCGATAGCTCGGCGATCCATCTTGTTTGGGTTGCATATGCGCCTTCGGGTTTCGATTCAAACTGGAAATGCCTGAAAGACTGGCTGCCAATCAATATATGAGCCTGTTGAGCAGTGGAAGGGAGAGAGATACAGCAGGTCGGGACACCTACAGGTAAACCAGCAGGACTAGTGGACCGTGCCCCTGCAACTCGGTCATTAGAAAGGTTAGAATAGTGCTGGGAATTGGTCGCCGTACACCTATTTTTGAGTTCTTTTCAGCTTGGGTAAATATGAGCTTCTCCTTATCGCTGTACAGAGGTTCATTAATTAGGTCGTTAGAGAAAATGTGCTGTTCAAACAGAGGAATTGCGGTGGCAAGTGTAATGATATTTCTGAAGTAGCCTGTCTCTTCAGTAAAGGGATCAGTGGACTCATTAAGCTAAGCATTGGTCGTTGTTGGAGAAGAAGCATTGACTGCATTAGATCTGCGACCACGGAGCTTCTAGACTGACCCGACACCCAACCTATCCATGTCTAGTCATAACAACTACTATGATATCCCCAGGTATTGTTGCCAGTGCAGCACCGCCTTATACATTTGAGTGGGAGGATATGGGTAATGTAGGATGGAGTCAGTGACAGTCTCTGGGCTGTATGTGCAAATGCTAATATTTACATATTTAACCACCCAAAAATTAACAAACAGAGGAGAAACGTTGTAACACAACTCTTCCGGTTTACTTATTGATGTAACAATCAGATCTTATTTTATGATATTGGAGGGTTACACAGAATCCGCTCATGAGATGCTTGTTTGGATTGGGATATAGTACTTTATAGAGTTTATGAAATGTAATCGGTTTATCGTTAGCGAAAAAGCAGAAGACGGTTCATTGTCTGCAAATACTTAACTATAGAGAGTTTGACTATGATGCTTTAAACAAAAAAAATCTGCAGTTGAACCGTGCAACTGTGTGCACTTCATAGAGTCCTATGCTCTTTATCATCGTTTAATACTCTGTTACACATCGTACGTAATAGATTGGGATAAAAATATATATACAAAACTGTGCATTATGGGCATAATGCTGCATTTCTTAAGGAGTTGAGATTAATTTATGCGTTTAAAAAAGCACACTTGCGTGACTGACTACAGGTGAGGCATAGCATCCGATATCTTTGTCCACTAATGCAAGAAGAACCATTGATGGACAGAATGCAGAACAATGTCATACATTCACCAGAGTACAAAGATCTGGACCGAAATCCATAGTTTTTTTGCTTACCATGCCATTCCAGTTTGGACCCAGCCATATGCAAATCAGTCTTGACCCTGCGCCCAATGGGGAGAGTCCAGCCCGAATTGCCAGGCCAGGTCCTCCCTGGACTGGAAACAAGCATCCTAGAACCGGTTTCGGGGTTTCACCCCTCTTCAGCCAGGATAGCCTCATTCCCTTTGGTATCGCTTTGTTTGCCCTAAGTTAGCAGGGTACGCCCAGACATGGGTCCCTTGCTCACTTTGCCACTGGATTCAAGCTAGCCTGGCTGATGACAGCTGATTAGCCAGAAACCGGTCCCAGGATGCTTGTTTCCCGTCCAGGGAAGACATGGCTTGCCAGTTCGGGCTGGACTGTTCCCATGAGGCACAGGGTCAGACTGATTTGTATTATGCTAATAAACAACAAACTTAGGGGTCTAATTAGAAATCACGGTGTGATTCTATGCTTTTGAAATCATGTCAATAGTACATGAGGACAAACACAGCAAAACCAACAAACCATACCACCAAAAGTGAAGCGCCAGTAAACGTGAGTCACCCCTAGTTAAGGATTCCCATCAAAAGTCTTGTATGGATCAATATTCTCATTTGGTAGTCCTTATCGGGTATCGTGTCTCTTGATCATTGAGACCGGCATACCCAGACAGCCAGTTCGGGGTAGCGACCCACAATCACTCGGTACTACCACATGATGTTGATACGATGGGGAGTGCAGTGCAAAAGCAAAAAAAGTGGTGATTTAAAAAAGGATAGGGAACTTAACACAAACCAGTTTTAATGAACGTTAGCCCCTTCCCCTTTAAAAACAAGAACAGTGTAACATCATCAACGCAGTCCACACAAATAGCTGCGAGGAGACCAACATGTTTCAGCCCCAATGGGAAGATTCCCCAGGCTTTCGTCAGGGTCTCTGTTCTAAATACATGCTACTGCTTATAAGTGAATAAAGTGTGAAAAAACTATACAAAAAACACACAAGTGAAAACCAGTAAAGGATATAATTTTCCTTCAACTGTATCAACTCCTCTCTTCGGCACCTGGTCGACTTAGTACTGTATGTTGGGGACAAACATACCGGTGAATCACGATCAGTAATCATGGTCTGCTAAAAGAGATACATAGTTCCTCAAATATATACAAATTCATTACTCACCCAGGGTGTTCGGGGAGTGGACCTCGCCTCTTCCTGGACCTGGCTCAGGATATGTGAGACCCCGCTCTACAATAACAGAAACCGGCTCCGTAAATACAAAGGGCAGAGTGATCAAACAATGATCTACTCTGGCACTATAAACATTACGAAGTCAAAAAGTCTTCTGTGCATGGAGTACACTTACATCTATCAAAACATTACCATTACAACCAGCTATCCAAACCCTTGTTAGCCACAAACTAAAAAGCCATTGGTGTGATAGTCATTAAGCTAAGAAGTCAAATGATGACAGCCTTGACCCAAGACAGTTGAGAGAGGTAGAGATATATGTCCTACCTGTCCGTCGTTGTCTCAGGATGTAAGACTGAGTCAGGGGGAGGCACCGGACCTCCTTCGTTCTCTCTACTTCATTAGTCTGGTCTAATGAAATGAACCAATCGGTGCCTGTAGGGGAGGGGCAGGGCCGAGAGGCTGAGTTCGATCTTATTACCCAATGACATATTTTTCAGCATCTACTAGTATAAGATGTAAATTGGAGACCGGGAGGGAACCGGGTCTGTGTCACCGACTGCCTTCGGTGTTTGGGAGACTTGCGCGCGTAATCTCGCGAGACTAGCGCGTCGGAACTACAGGATGACGTCACGCGTCAGTCTCATGTAGTTTATTCGTACCGTTTATTGGGACATGTTTTCAGACTCTGAGAGAGATTGTATGCTAAGTTGATTACAGCGACTTTCGCCCACATGAAACTACCTTTCTATGGATTACGTCGTCATCTGGTAGTTCTTCCACTGCTCGCAGCGTTCGTTTCCGGCTGTTGATGGCGGAAACGGTACGAATAAACTACACGAGACTGACGCGTGACGTCATCCTGTAGTTCCGACGCGCTAGTCTCGCGAGATTACGCGCGCAAGTCTCCCAAACACCGAAGGCAGTCGGTGACACAGACCCGGTTCCCTCCCGGTCTCCAATTTACATCTTATACTAGTAGATGCTGAAAAATATGTCATTGGGTAATAAGATCGAACTCAGCCTCTCGGCCCTGCCCCTCCCCTACAGGCACCGATTGGTTCATTTCATTAGACCAGACTAATGAAGTAGAGAGAACGAAGGAGGTCCGGTGCCTCCCCCTGACTCAGTCTTACATCCTGAGACAACGACGGACAGGTAGGACATATATCTCTACCTCTCTCAACTGTCTTGGGTCAAGGCTGTCATCATTTGACTTCTTAGCTTAATGACTATCACACCAATGGCTTTTTAGTTTGTGGCTAACAAGGGTTTGGATAGCTGGTTGTAATGGTAATGTTTTGATAGATGTAAGTGTACTCCATGCACAGAAGACTTTTTGACTTCGTAATGTTTATAGTGCCAGAGTAGATCATTGTTTGATCACTCTGCCCTTTGTATTTACGGAGCCGGTTTCTGTTATTGTAGAGCGGGGTCTCACATATCCTGAGCCAGGTCCAGAAAGAGGTGAGGTCCACTCCCCGGACACCCTGGGTGAGTAATGAATTTGTATATATTTGAGGAACTATGTATCTCTTTTAGCAGACCATGATTACTGATCGTGATTCACCGGTATGTTTGTCCCCAACATACAGTACTAAGTCGACCAGGTGCCGAAGAGAGGAGTTGATACAGTTGAAGGAAAATTATATCCTTTACTGGTTTTCACTTGTGTGTTTTTTGTATAGTTTTTTCACACTTTATTCACTTATAAGCAGTAGCATGTATTTAGAACAGAGACCCTGACGAAAGCCTGGGGAATCTTCCCATTGGGGCTGAAACATGTTGGTCTCCTCGCAGCTATTTGTGTGGACTGCGTTGATGATGTTATACTGTTCTTGTTTTTAAAGGGGAAGGGGCTAACGTTCATTAAAACTGGTTTGTGTTAAGTTCCCTATCCTTTTTTAAATCACCACTTTTTTTGCTTTTGCACTGCACTCCCCATCGTATCAACATCATGTGGTAGTACCGAGTGATTGTGGGTCGCTACCCCGAACTGGCTGTCTGGGTATGCCGGTCTCAATGATCAAGAGACACGATACCCGATAAGGACTACCAAATGAGAATATTGATCCATACAAGACTTTTGATGGGAATCCTTAACTAGGGGTGACTCACGTTTACTGGCGCTTCACTTTTGGTGGTATGGTTTGTTGGTTTTGCTGTGTTTGTCCTCATGTACTATTGACATGATTTCAAAAGCATAGAATCACACCGTGATTTCTAATTAGACCCCTACGTTTGTTGTTTATTAGCTTATTCCTGCGGGGGATAATACTTAGGCTTGGTCTCTAAACATCCCTCTAGCCCTACAATACTGTGTGGTTTTTTCGTGATTTGTATTATGGTCATGTCTGATCTGGGGTGGTGGAGTGAGCTAAATAAGGATGGTGGATTAAACCCAGATCAGTTGACTGGGGGTGAGTTTTTGATTTGCTCAAACGCTCCGTCCATCATCCCCTTTGGTATCGCTTTATTTACCCTAAGTTGGCAGGGTATGCCCAGACGTGGGTCCCTTGCTCACTTTGCCACTGGATTCAAGCTAGCCTGGCTGATGAGGGCTGATTAGCCAGTAAGATTCCCAGGAGGCTTGTCTCCGGTCCAGGGAAGACATGGCTTGGCAGTTCGGGCTGAGGTACAGGGTCAGACTGATTTGCATATGGCCATGTCTGAACAGGGGTGGTGGAGTGAGCTAAAGAATGATGATGGATTAAACCCAGATCAGTTGACTGGGGGTGAGTGTTTGATTTGCTCAAACGCTCTGTCCATCATCCCCTTTGGTATCATCTTTGTCCACTAAGACTGTTCAAAACCTGCCTTGGACCTTAGTTAGTACACATTTTCATTATAGCTAGGCTCAGTATTTTTGCATATATTGAGTGAGCTTTGCATTATTGAGGGGCAGTTTTGATACATGTCAACATTTGTGGTTACACTACCTGATCCAGACCCGCTTGATCAAGGACCTTTGCCTCTGCTACTCCCTTATATTGGATTAAGGCCAATAGCATTTCATACCCTTTTGTGGAAAAGTGAACAAATTAGACATATTTATGACCCGGTGATACCAGCTATTTGGTAATTATCTGTACGTTCAACTATGGTTTCTGGCTTGCAAAATGATGACAAAATTAAGAGTTTTATTTGCTCAAGTGGAATCTTTCCTAGGGTGTACGGTGAATCAGGCCTGTGTCTATGATAATCCAGCGCTAACTCTTAAATTCCACATAAATGTGATGAAGTTATATTGAAAAAACTTATATCTGTGCCTTTGGAGATGTGTGAGATTTACGTCTGATTTTTAATCAATCAATCAATCAATCAATCAATCAATCAAGTCATTTATAGAGCGCACTACTCACCCGTAGGGTCTCAAGGTGCTAGGTGGGGGGGGGTGCCGTTACTGCTCGAACAGCCAGGTCTTGAGCTTCTTCCTGAAGGAGAGGTGGTCTTGGGTCAGGCGCAGGTCGGTCGGGAGTGAGTTCCAGGTCTTGGCGGCCAGGTAGGAGAAGGACCTTCCTCCTGTTGTCGCTCTTCGGATGCGGGGGACGGCGGCGAGGGCGTGGCTGGTTGATCTGAGGTGGCGCGTGGGAGTGTAGAAGTTGATTCGGTTGTTGAGGTAGCTCGGGCCTTGGTCGTGTAGGGCTTTGTGCGCGTGGGTGAGGAGACGGAAGGTGATTCTTTTGTTGACGGGGAGCCAGTGCAGGTCTCTCAGATGTCCGGAGATGTGGCTGTTTCGTGGGATGTCGAGGGTGAGTCTGGCTGAGGCGTTCTGGATCCGCTGGAGTCTCTTCTGGAGCTTGGCGGTGGTTCCGGCGTAGAGGGCGTTGCCGTAGTCCAGTCGGCTAGTGACGAGGGCCTGGGTGACAGTCTTCCTGGTCTCGGTGGGGATCCACCAGAAGATCTTCCGTAGCATGCGCAGGATGTTGAAGCATGACGAGGAGACGGCGTTGACTTGTCTGGTCATGGAGAGGGAGGAGTCCAGGATGAAGCCCAGGTTGCGTGCGTGGTCCGTCGGTTTGGGTGCGGTGCCCAGGGCGGGGGGCCACCAGGAGTCGTCCCAGGCGGAGGGCGAGGAGCCCAGGATGAGGACCTCCGTCTTGTCTGAGTTCAGTTTCAGGCGGCTGGTCGTCATCCATTCGGCTACCTCTCTCATCCCTTCGTGCAGGTTGGCTCTGGCGGCGGCGGGGTCGTTGGTCAGGGAGAGGATCAGCTGGGTGTCGTCGGCGTAGGAGATTATGTTGAGGTTGTGTTGGCATGCGATGGCCGCGAGGGGGCTCATGTAGACGTTGAAGAGGGTGGGGCTCAACGAGGATCCTTGAGGGACGCCGCAGATGACTTCGGTGGCCTCTGACTTGTACGGTGGTAGGCGGACTCTCTGTGTTCTTCCGTTGAGGAAGGAGGTGATCCATTCCAGTGCCTTCTCCTGGATTCTGATGTTGCCAAGGCGCTGCACTAGGGTGCGGTGGCAGACAGTGTCGAAAGCCGCGGAGAGGTCCAAGAGGATGAGGGCCGCTGTTTCTCCGTTGTCCATCAGGGTTCGGATGTCATCGGTGGCAGCGATGAGGGCGGTCTCGGTGCTGTGGTTGGCTCGGAAGCCAGACTGTGAGGGGTCGAGGGATCCATTCGTCTCGAGGAAGGCGGCCAGCTGTTTGTTGACGGTCTTCTCGATGACTTTGGCCAGGAACGGGAGGAGCGAGATGGGCCGGTAATTCTTGAGTTCGGTGGGGTCTGCTGTAGGTTTCTTGAGAAGAGCGCTGAGTTCTGCGTGCTTCCAGCTCTCTGGGAAGGTGGCGGTGTCGAAGGAGGTGTTGATAATGTCCCGCAGGTGGGGTGCGATGACAGCGTCGGCCTTGTTGAAGATGTGGTGAGGGCAGGGGTCAGTCGGAGATCCGGAGTGGACGGAGTTCATTGTGCGGATGGTGTCTTCGGTGCTGATCGGAGTCCAGGTGCGGAGGGTGGTGGTGGGTGGCGTTGCTGCGGTTGTGGCGTGCGTTGGTTGGATGCTGAAGCTGTTGTGTATGTCCGCGATCTTGTTGTGGAAGTAGGACGCGAGGGAGTTGCAGAGGTCTTGCGACGGGGTGATGTTGTTGTTTCCGGCGTTGGGGTTGGAGAGCTCTTTCACGATGTTGAAGAGTTCCTTGCAGTTGTGTGCGTTGTTGTCCAGACGGTCTTTGTATGTATTTTTCTTGGTGGCGCGGATCAGTTGGTGGTGTTTCCGGGTGGCGAGCTTGAGGGTGGTCATGTTGTCCGTTGTTGGTTCCCTTCTCCATACTTTCTCGAGGGCTCGGCAGTTCTTCTTGGAGCTCTTGAGTTCGTCGGTGAACCATGGGGTTTTTCTGCTGCCGGGTCTGCTGGACGGGGTTCTCAGAGGGGCGAGTTCGTCCGCGCAGTTGCTGATCCACTTCGTGAGGTTGTCGGCGGCCTGGCTGGGGTTTGCTGAGCCGGCAGGAGGGTGCTGGCTCAGGGAGGCGGTGAGCTGGTCGGCTGTGATCTTGTTCCAGCTTCTTCGGGCAACCTGTTGCTGGTGTTGGTGGATCGTCGTTCTTTTGAAGGTGAAGTGGACGCAGCTGTGGTCCGTCCAGTGGAGTCCTGTTGCGTGGCTGAAGGTGACGTCTTTGCTGGATGAGAAGACGGCGTCGAGTGTGTGTCCGGCGAGGTGGGTGGGGGTGGATACCAGCTGCTTGAGTCCGAGGTTGTCGAGGTTGTCGAGCAGGGTGATGGTGTTGCGGTCGCTGTTGTTCTCCAGGTGGAAGTTGAGGTCCCCCAGGAGGATGTAGTCGGCGGAGGGGAGGGCATGCGGGCTGGTGAAGTCGGCGATGTCCTCGCTGAATCGTGTGCGAGGACCCGGGGGTCGGTAGATCAGTGTGCCTCTGAGGGTGGTCTTCGGGTCGGTGTGGATCTGGAAGTGCAGGTGTTCGGCGGTGGTTAGGGTGTCGTCGGTGTTGGTCGTGATGCGGATGGTGTCTCTGTGGATGATGGCGATGCCTCCTCCCGTCTGGTTGGCGGTGCGGTCCCTCCGGGTGATCTTGTAGCCCTCTGGGATGGCGATGGCGATGTCGGGCGCTGAGGAGGCGTTCATCCAGGTCTCTGTGAGGAAGGCGACGTCAGGGGCTGTGGTGTCGAGGAGGTTCCAGAGTTCTACGGCGTGTCTGTGGACGGAGCGGGTGTTGAGCAGGATGCACTTGAGGTGGTTGCTGCTGGTGTTCGGCTTGGCGAGTGCTGGTGCAGGGTAGTTCCGGATGCAGGTGAACTTGCAGGCGTGGCAGCTGAAGGGTCCGTGGGTGTGCTTCGGGGAGGCGCGGTGACATCTCGGGATGGCGCCGGTGTTGAGTGCGATGAGTTCGGCGGCGTTGTAGGTGCGTCGGGTCGTCTTCCGTCGGTGGGGGCCAGGGGTCCTGGCACTGGGCGCGGTCCAGGCGCGGACGGGCGCAGACGGGCTTACCTTTGGCGCGCCTTCGGCGCACAATCGGCGCGCCCGCTGCGCGTCAACGCTGCGCGTTCGCACGGTCGCCATATATGGCGAAGTGCGCGGGGGGGCGGAGCAGCTGGGAGGCGGGAGCGGGGAGGGAACACAAGGCAAAAGGGGCGGAGTTAGCGGCGGTGGCGGGAAGCGGGGAGCGGGGAGGGGGGACAAAGGGGCTGGCGCTACAGGAAAATACAGAAGGTAATAACACCAACAGCAGAAAAATACAGAAGGAAAAAGACACCAATTACAGGGAGACAGGCAACAAAATCAATAAAAAGTTAAACACAGCAAAACCACGGGGGCAGGTCGCGGACCACGCTGCAAGGAGGCAGGGGGCGTGGCCACGCGGCGGAGCTCGGCTAGCGAGGCAGTAGGCAGGGAAACACGCACACAGCAGCTGGTGGCCGTGCGGCGCGGGGGTGTCCTAGAGCTAGGTCACACTCACCTGCGTCGCACGGTCGCCATATATGGCCAAGTGCGCGGGGGGGCGGAGCAGCTGGGAGGCGGGAGCGGGGAGGGAACACAAGGCAAAAGGGGCGGGGTTAACGGCGGTGGCGGGAAGCGGGGAGCGGGGAGGGGGGACGAAGGGGCTGGCGCTACAGGAAAATACAGAAGGTAATAACACCAACAGCAGGAAAATACAGAAGGAAAAAGACACCAATTACAGGGAGACAGGCAACAAAATCAATAAACAGTTAAACACAGCAAAACCACGGGGGCAGGTCGCGGACCACGCTGCAAGGAGGCAGGGGGCGTGGCCACGCGGCGGAGCTCGGCTAGCGAGGCAGTAGGCAGGGAAACACGCACACAGCAGCTGGTGGCCGTGCGGCGCGGGGGTGTCCTAGAGCTAGGTCACACTCACCTGCGTCGCACGGTCGCCATATATGGCCAAGTGCGCGGGGGGGCGGAGCAGCTGGGAGGCGGGAGCGGGGAGGGAACACAAGGCAAAAGGGGCGGGGTTAGCGGCGGTGGCGGGAAGCGGGGAGCGGGGAGGGGGGACGAAGGGGCTGGCGCTACAGGAAAATACAGAAGGTAATAACACCAACAGCAGGAAAATACAGAAGGAAAAAGACACCAATTACAGGGAGACAGGCAACAAAATCAATAAACAGTTAAACACAGCAAAACCACGGGGGCAGGTCGCGGACCACGCTGCAAGGAGGCAGGGGGCGTGGCCACGCGGCGGAGCTCGGCTAGCGAGGCAGTAGGCAGGGAAACACGCACACAGCAGCTGGTGGCCGTGCGGCGCGGGGGTGTCCTAGAGCTAGGTCACACTCACCTGCGTCGCACGGTCGCCATATATGGCCAAGTGCGCGGGGGGGCGGAGCAGCTGGGAGGCGGGAGCGGGGAGGGAACACAAGGCAAAAGGGGCGGGGTTAGCGGCGGTGGCGGGAAGCGGGGAGCGGGGAGGGGGGACGAAGGGGCTGGCGCTACAGGAAAATACAGAAGGTAATAACACCAACAGCAGGAAAATACAGAAGGAAAAAGACACCAATTACAGGGAGACAGGCAACAAAATCAATAAACAGTTAAACACAGCAAAACCACGGGGGCAGGTCGCGGACCACGCTGCAAGGAGGCAGGGGGCGTGGCCACGCGGCGGAGCTCGGCTAGCGAGGCAGTAGGCAGGGAAACACGCACACAGCAGCTGGTGGCCGTGCGGCGCGGGGGTGTCCTAGAGCTAGGTCACAATACACTTTTAAAAATGGTAATTATTTTAGTTTTCAGTACAAAACTATGTTACTAATTTTAATTTATACAATCATGGATACCCTTGTGTAAAATTATTCCAATCACAAGAAGATCACACTGTATCTGTGTCACTGTGGGGTTGGGGGTCCTTCATCCATCTCACGCTACTATTTGTGTTTCAGCTGCTTATCGTTCCTGCACGTATTGTACTCTTATAACAATACTATATTCCCCTACTCAGTGCACTTCTGATCACCAAAATTGCTGTGTGCCCATGTTGTTCCTTATTGCTTACATTTTTTAACCGCTGTAATAACTAGTGTTTGTGCTGCCTAGCTCAATAGTATGCTTTTTAATCAATCTTCCAGGAAATATGTAATAGTCCGGCAGTATTTTGATTTGTATGACTCACCTGCTTGGTGTTACATTGTTATCTACATAAACCTTTTTGGAGCTGTTTCTGCTCATTATATTCCAAATATTAATAATTAGTGAAGTTTACTTATCATTAGGATTCACAGGTGAGGTTTTGCTAACAATTAGTTTCTTAAAACCCACACTCAGTTGCTTCCCGTACTAGTAAACACTTATTATTTTGTTTTCACAAGGGAGTGAAGATATGTCCTGACGTCATATTAACATCAAGAACAAAAAAAGCATCATTTTAATAAACAATGCTCATAACTTTGTTTGCCCTCCCTTCCACATCGCTCATAGAAATGCAGGTTAAATCGCTAACAAAAACCTTTGTATCCGTCACAGCACACAGGCTAGCACTTTTATAATACAGTTAATAAATACAATTATACTCCACTCATTCTGACACGTTTTATCAAGTAGAAAACCTACACAACAAAAACCAGCAGAATAAGCACTCCACAGCAAAGAAAAACTTCAAATTAAAAACATTATTAACAACGCCAGTATCTCCAAGTATCAGAAATGCAAGACTTATTGCATTTCAAATGTTTGTCTTCTTTTCCAGGTGGCGTCCCTCAGTCTGCATGAGCTGTAAAATAAAGGGCATGGGAGATCAAGGACGGGGACCCCAAAGTTTCCTGATGTGATCATTGTATTGGTCACAGTGGGTGCAGGCAAGTAGCCTCCTCACTAAATGAGGAGTGAATCGCGGGCTCAGGCCTGCAGCAGGGCCATCAGAGGTAGCCGCTTTCACGCTATCCTCTAAGACTGATGGCCCATTCAGTGTTGCTTTGCAGGCCACTAGATACAGAGGGGAAGGGGGGGAGGTCGTGGGCACTGAAGAGGCCTTCCTCGATGTGCACAACACAGGTGGAAAGATAATGTAATTTTAAACAATCGGCTGTGTGAAAAAAATATATATATATTTGTAGAAGTAGTACTATTCCTACAGTCCCGGTACACTTTTTAAAAACAAAAAAGTAGGGGAACGGACTGGAATAATTTTTAAAAGTAGGGGCACGCCGTGCCCTGCCGATCCTGCCCACTTCCAACACTGGATATTTTACCGGTTGTAAGACGGATCGACGTAGGAAAATACTCTGCATGCCTTTACCATGCATTTTTTCCCCACATTTTTTTGGAACGCATATGCTTTTAAAACGTATGCCTTTAACACGCATTGTGTGTGTATATATGTATATATATATATATATATATATATATATATATATATATATATATATATATATACATATATATATATATATATTCACTGAACAAACCATAGGTTTCACACACGTTATAGTTAGGAATTAGCATTTAAAAAACCTTAGAAATTCACTATAAAAAACATAGGTTTCACACCAGTTATAGTTAGCTGGACATTTTACTCATACAAAACCATTGAAATTCCACCGTTATGGTTAGTTGTACTCACTATAACTCGCGCGCCCGCAATCCACTGCTGATGATGTCACATATTACATCACTCATGACATGGTCAGTGACATCACTCATGACATCACTGATGACATCTCAAATGACATCACTCATGGCATCACTGATGACATCATCCTGTGAATGTGTGTCTTTCTGAAAAATAAATATTTTTTATATGTGTATATCTAAACGTCGATGGAAGAATAGATGGGTAAATTAGTGTCTAAATGGATATTTTTGTAAAAATGATTTGTTAACTGATTTATTAAGTGTATCTTAGTGAATACATGTATTAGTGAGTATTGTTTATATTTTTAAATATAAATATCTGTGTCTCACTTTGTGTATAAGTGGCTGCATGGGTTGGTGGATAAACAAAAGAAATCCAACTAGTGCTGGGGAGGCTGAGTGATCAAATGGATAATGAAGCACTCATTGTTTGTAAAAATACCCCTCACACACCAACAGGCCCCTTGGTGTCATGCTTCATCATCGGGGTCTTCGCACCCCTCTATCGGGATGCGGCGTGCTGCGACCAACGGCTACGCGGGAGCACTACAGGTGTTGGCTATGTGTGGTGTCCAGTGTGTGGGTTATATTTATAAGTGAGTAGGGTGTGCGGTGAAAGTTAAAAAGTACCTGGCGCTAGAGTGAAAAAGAAATTTTTATTCTGTGCTCTGGCTGGTACTGTTAAAAGAAAGTGCAGGGCGAGGTCAGACCTGTTATGTTGATGAACAGGACCTCTAGTGTGCTTTTTGTGTCGACATGTTTCGGAGACAAGCTCCTTCTTCAGGACAGGGGCACAAACTCCCTTCCCTACTCACGTCTTTTTTTACGTGAGTAGGGAAGGGAGACTCAGGACGCTCTGGTCACCGTCTTACCCCGCACGCTGCTGTGCTGATATAGCCATTGATGCAACACCCCGACGTCCCATTTGCTCATGAAGCCAGCAAATTAAGCTTCAGAAGTCATTGTGCCTCTAGCAGACCGCTGTAGGCACACTTAGCCGATTTAAATTTTTCACTTTTTATGTAAATACACTTTTTATGTAAAAAAAGACGTGAGTAGGGAAGGGAGTTTGTGCCCCTGTCCTGAAGAAGGAGCTTGTCTCCGAAACATGTCGACACAAAAAGCACACTAGAGGTCCTGTTCATCAACATAACAGGTCTGACCTCGCCCTGCACTTTCTTTTAACAGTACCAGCCAGAGCACAGAATAAAAATTTCTTTTTCACTCTAGCGCCAGGTACTTTTTAACTTTCACCGCACACCCTACTCACTTATAAATATAACCCACACACTGGACACCACACATAGCCAACACCTGTAGTGCTCCCGCGTAGCCGTTGGTCGCAGCACGCCGCATCCCGATAGAGGGGTGCGAAGACCCCGATGATGAAGCATGACACCAAGGGGCCTGTTGGTGTGTGAGGGGTATTTTTACAAACAATGAGTGCTTCATTATCCATTTGATCACTCAGCCTCCCCAGCACTAGTTGGATTTCTTTTGTTTATTCATGTACCATTGGAGCACGAATCCAGCGATTGGCTCTACCTCCCCCCTATGTTTTTGATATTGCATGGGTTGGTGAGCATCTACATGAGTGTGTATATGGGTTATAAGTTGTTTTTTGAGTATCTGTATGGTTCCGTGGGTGATATTACTTAGCGCACTGATGCATGAATGAGTGACTCACTGTTTGTATGTGTTTTAAGACAGCATGTGTACAAGACTGTATGAGTTGATGATTGTATGTATGGGTAGGTTAGTGAGTGAATGATTGTCTCAATAGTATATTCATGTGTAACTACATATGTTTTAAACTAGTATATGTTAGTATTGATGTATATATTTGAGTATATGTGAGAGTGAGAATTTGGACGAGTACCTGTATAAATAAGTATGTGTTTTTATAATTGATTGTTTAAGAGAGTAAATATGTGTACGTTTCTGTAGTAGTATGTGTAGTGGTGTGTATATAGCAGTATAATCAAGTAAATTGATTTTTATAGTTTATTTGCATGTGTGAATATGTGTGTGATCAACTATATGGATGAGTATTAGTGTGTAACAGGATGTATAGGTGTATGAGTACATATGATGAGTGAGTATATATACGAGTGACTATATAGGACTGTTGTTGAATGACTGGATGTGTATGTAGATGTTGGAATTACCTAATAGGTTGTTGTAATTGGTATTGGTATCTCCATTTTTTTGTAAATTGTAGTTTCTATTTTTGAATGTGTGTATCAAAGATAATATTAGAGTGAGAGGAGGTCTGCTACTCTTTCAGAAGGATGATGTCATCAGTGATGTCATCAGTGATGTCATTTGAGATGTCATCAGTGATGTCATGAGTGATGTCACTGACCATGTCATGAGTGATGTAATATGTGACATCATCAGCAGTGGATTGCGGGCGCGCGAGTTATAGTGAGTACAACTAACTATAACGGTGGAATTTCAATGGTTTTGTATGAGTAAAATGTCCAGCTAACTATAACTGGTGTGAAACCTATGGTTTTTCAGTGAATTTCTAAGGTTTTTTAAATGCTAATTCCTAACTATAATGTGTGTGAAACCTATGGTTTTTTAAGTGAATTTCAAAGGTTTTTTCAAAGCTAATTCCTAACTATAACGTGTGTCAAACCTATGGTTTTTTCAGTGAATTTCAAAGTTTTTTTAAAGCTAATTCCTAACTATAACGTGTGCGAAACCTATGGTTTTTTCAGTGAATTTCAAAGGTTTTTTAAATGCAAATTTCTAACTATAACGTGTGTCAAACATATGGTTTTTTCAGTGAATCTCTAAGGTTTTTTTAATGTTAATTTGTAACTATAACGTATGTTAAACCTATGTTTTTTTCAGTGAATTTGCAAGGTTTTTTAAATACTAATTTCTAACTATATCAGGTCTGAAACATATGTTTTTTTCAGTGAATTTCCAAGGTTTTTAACATGCTAATTTCTGTATCAATTTTTATATTTTTAATATATTTATTTTTCACAAACTGCCTTTGTATATTATAATAGATTTCTCTGTTTCAGTAATATGCAATGGTACAGCTAATTTTTATGATTTGGTTAAAGTTGAACAGTATAGTCTACATCTTTAATCAACAATAAACACTCAAATTTGTTTTTTTCTTATTTTTTGGTGATTTTTTCCATCATGCGCGCACCCCTTAAAATAAAAAAAAATGGTTTTGTTGCCCATCGGGGTCCTTCATGGACCCCTGAGAAGGCCTAGGTGGTCAGGGAGTCTCTACCCTGCTTCCTTTTCACGTTCTCCACTATTGTTTTTGAGTGACTTCTGCCTCGAGGGTGCACGCAACGTGCGCGCACCTTGCGATTTAAAAAAAAAAAGAAAATGTTTTTTTGCACATCGGGGTCCTTCAGGGACCCCTGAGAAGGCCTAGGGGGTCAGGGAGTCTCTACCCTGCCTCCTTTTCACGTTCTCCACTATTGTTTTTGAGTGACTTCTGCCTCGAGGGTGCGCGCAACGTGCGCGCATCTCGCGATTAAAAAAAATAATAATGTTTTAGTTTTTTTGCCCATCGGGGTCCTTCAGGGTTCCCCTGAGAAGGCCTAGGGGGTCAGGGAGTCTCTTTCCTGCCTCTTTTTCCACGTTCTCCACTTTTGTTTTACACTCTCTTCTGAAAATACACAAAATGGCGGCTGTATGGTGTGCGCCACGTGCGCGCACCTCGCAACTTTTTAAAAAAAAATGTTTTTTTTGCCCTTCGGGGTCCTTCAGGGACCCCCTGAGAAGACCTAGGAGGTCAGGAAGACTCTACCTTGCCTCCTTTTCCACGTTCTCCGTTTTCGTTTTTCACTCTCTTCTGAAAATACACAAAATGGCGGCTGTAGGGTGCGCGCAATGTGCGCGCACCTCGCGATTTAGGGACCCCCTGAGAACACCTAGGGGGTCAAGGAGGGTCTACCCTGCCCCCTTTTCACGCTTTCCACTTTTGGCTTCTGCCTCGGACAAAAAATAGCGGCCAACACTTCCTGGTTTCGACCGATTGGAATGTTGACAGACGTCTAACAGCAAATCAGAATTCCGCTCGCTTACACCTGGTGCGCGCACCGTGCGCGCACGGGTGCGCTCACGGTGCCCGATTATAGATATATACATTTTTTCGAACTCAATTTTCTCAACAACTACTGGAGGGATTTACACCATTTAAACAAAAGGGCGATCTGGGAATCAGACTCTACCTTTTTGCCAAATTTCTTGGAATTCCGTTCAGCCATTCGGGCTGTAGCCGTGTCTAATCGTCCTATGGAAAATTGCATGGGGAAAACACGTTTTGGGACCCCTATTTTTTCTCAGCCCCCACTTGACAAATCCCTCCAAAACTTTTAGGGAAGGACGGAGCAGAGCGGGCCATCTTCTTTGAGAAATTCGCGAAGATTCATCAACCGGCGCCAAAGTTATTCCCAATAGAATGTTGCGGATTTGCTATGGAGACTAGGTCCTAACTATAACTACCTACTGGCAACCGCCAGTAGGTAATATATATATATATATATATATATATATATATATATATATATATATATATATATATATATATATATATGTATGTATATATATATATATATATATATATATATATATATATACATACATACATATATATGTATATATATAATGTATTTGTGGGGGGCATACGTTATAAAAGCATATGAAGTCAAAAAACATCCGTGGTAAAAAATATGAGGTAAAGGTACAACGTGGTAAAAAACAATGTTGTAAAGGCTGGTTCCCTCTATTACCGGCATATGAACTACAAATCCATCCACCAATTTCTTACCAGTTTGTGAAGATGGAAGGATGAGTTGAGCTATGACGGATTTGAATCACTCACTGATCATGTCATTTCAACTGAAGTTAAGAGGTTTATGTTATAGACCTTTAAAAAAAAAGCAATTAAACTGACTGCCACTTTACCCCGCTACATTACGGCAACACTCTTGGCCTAGACACAAAGATGGAACTGAAGGGCAAGTTACAAGGCTAGCAATCCCTGGCAATTAGCCAAGGGTTGCTAGCCTTGTAATCACCAACTTGCGGTTTAATACCAGGCACCTGCTGGCTACTACCAGCGGGACACACCCAGTCCTGGCAAGGGGCACACTAAGGCGGCTGGTATGCAGACCTAGTGCACTTGTGTAAGATGTGCCCTTGCCCTCCTGGGCATTTAACTAGTTCTTCTTTAATCTAAGTGGATGTCTCATACATTGTACTCATACATCAATAAGAAACTGGCAATTGCTCTAAATGTCTCTTTTACTTCTACTCTTGTTATTGCAAACACATGTGGTGCCATTTTCTTTAACTTATTGTTACTCCGCTTATGTTAATGGTATTCTCAAACTTGTTTACTGTTCTATGCGTATTTTATTCCTGCAATTGTAAGGGTTTTGTACAGTGGTATGGAATTATTTTACTGGATGCCTCCTTCTGTTGCTGTTATTGCAGACGCCTTGCAAGGCGCTTTGAAACAGTGACGAGTGGAGTCCGTGCTATAGAGAACAATACATATAGAAACAGGCATTTGCAATGCAATAGGTCTCGCATTAGGAAAGTGTGAGCTATTGGTATTGTAAATGACAATTTTTTTTAATATGTGTTGGCTTTGAAAATATATAAATTAATAGCATTGGTATTCACAAAGCCAATAGCTTACACTTTCCTAATGCGAGTCCTATTGGCTATGGCAATGCTTGTTGGTAGCAAGCAAGGACAGTGCTGTTGTGGTGCTGAGTGATGATGTGGTTGGGCTGAGTGATGTGGTGGTGTATTAGAGTTATGTGGTGGTGTCCCAGAGTGATGTGGTGGTGTCCCACAGTGATGTGGTGGTGTCCCTGAGTGATGTGGTGGTGTCTCCGAGTGATGTGGTGGTGTCCCTGAGTGATGTGGTGGTGCCCCTGAGTGATGTGGTGGTGCCCCTGAGTGATGGGGTGGTGTCCCTGAGTGATGTGGTGGTGTTCCGAGTGATGTGGTGGTGTTCCTGAGTGATGTGGTGGTGTCCCTGAGTGATGTGGTGGTGTCCCTGAGTGGTGCCCCTGAGTGATGTGGTGGTGTCCCTGAGTGATGTGGTGGTGCCCCATAATGATGTGGTGGTGTTCCTGAGTGATGTGATGGTGTTCCTGAGTGCTGTGGTGGTGTCCCAGAGTGATGTGGGGGTGTCCCAGAGTGCTGGGGTGGTGTCCCAGAGTGCTGTGGTGGTGTCCCCGAGTGATGTGGTGGTGTCCCCGAGTGATGTGGTGGTGTCCCCGAGTGATGTGGTGGGTGATGTGGTGGTGTCCCCGTGTGATGTGGTGATGTCCCTGAGTGGTGTGGTGGTGTCCCTGAGTGAAGTGGTGGTGTCCCTGAGCTAAGTGGTGGTGTTCCTGAGTGATGTGGTGGTGTCCCTGAGTGATGTGGTGGTGCCGCTGAGTGGTGCCCCTGAGTGATGTGGTGGTATCCCTGAGTGATGTGGTGGTGCCCCTGAGTGGTGCCCCTGAGTGGTGTGGTGGTGTCCCTGAGTGCTGTGGTGGTGTTCCTGAGTGATGTGGTTGTGTCCTTGAGTGATGTGGTGGTGCCCCTGAGTGATGTGGTGGTGCCCCTGAGTGATGTGGTGGTGTCCCCAAGCGATGTGGTGGTGCCCCTGAGTGGTGTGGTGGTGTCCCTGAGGGCTGTGGTGGTGTTCCTGAGTGATGTGGTTGTGTCCTTGAGTGATGTGGTGGTGCCCCTGAGTGATGTGGTGGTGCCCCTGAGTGATGTGGTGGTGTCCCCAAGCGATGTGGTGGTGTCCCTGAGTGACGTGGTGGTGTTCCTGAGTGATGTGGTGGTGTCCCTGAGTGATGTGGTGGTATCCCTGAGTGGTGCCCCTGAGTGATGTGGTGGTGTCCCTGAGTGATGTGGTGGTGTTCCTGAGTGATGTGGTGGTGTCCCTGAGTGATGTGGTGGTGTTCCTGAGTGCTGTGGTGGTGTCCCAGAGTGATGTGGTGGTGTCCCAGAGTGCTGTGGTGGTGTCCCCGAGTGATGTGGTGGTGTCCCTGAGTGATGTGGTGGTGTCCCCGAGTGATGTGGTGGTGTCCCCGAGTGATGTGGTGGTGTCCCCGTGTGATGTGGTGGTGTCCCTGAGTGATGTGGTGGTGTCCCTGAGTGAAGTGGTGGTGTCCCTGAGCTATGTGGTGGTATTCCTGAGTGATGTGGTGGTGTCCCTGAGTGATGTGGTGGTGCCCCTGAGTGGTGCCCCTGAGTGATGTGGTGGTGTCCCTGAGTGATGTGGTGTTGCCCCTGAGTGGTGCCCCTGAGTGGTGTGGTGGTGTCCCTGAGTGATGTGGTGGTGTTCCTGGGTGATGTGGTTGTGTCCTTGAGTGATGTGGTGGTGTCCCTGAGTGATGTGGTGGTGCCCCTGAGTGATGTGGTAGTGCCCCTGAGTGATGTGGTGGTGTCCCCGAGTGATGTGGTGGTGTCCCTGAGTGATGTGGTGGTGTTCCTGAGTGATGTGGTGGTGTCCCTGAGTAATTTGGTGTTGTCCCTGAGTGATGTGGTGGTGTTCCTGAGTGATGTGGTGGTGTCCCTGAGTGATGTGGTGGTGTCCCTGAGTGGTGCCCCTGAGTGATGTGGTGGTGTCCCTGAGTGATGTGCTGGTGTTCCTGAGTGATGTGGTGGTGTCCCTGAGTGATGTGGTGGTGTCCCTGAGTGGTGCCCCTGAGTGATGTGCCGTGTTCCTGAGTGATGTGGTGGTGTCCCTGAGTGATGTGGTGGTGCCCCTGAGTGGTGCCCCTGAGTGATTGCCCCTGAGTGATGTGGTGGTGTCCCTGAGTGATGTGGTGGTGTTCCTGAGTGATGTGGTGGTGTCCCTGAGTGATGTGGTGGTGTCCCTGAGTGGTGCCCCTGAGTGATGTGGTGGTGTCCCTGAGTGATGTGGTGGTGTTCCTGAGTGATGTGGTGTGTGAGGGTGAGTGTGTGTGGGGGTGTGAGGGGGTGAGGGTGAGTGAGGGAGAGAGGGTTATGAGGGAGAGGGGTGTGAGGGTGTGCGGTTGTGAGGGTGAATGAGGGTGTGTGAGGGTGGGTGAGGGTGTGAGGGTGAGTGAGGGTGTGTGAGGATGTGTGAGGGTGAGGGGGTGTGAGGGTGAGGGTGACGGGGGTGAGGGTGACAGGGGTGAGGGTGATGGGGTAAGGGTGAGGGTGTGTGAGGGTGAGGGTGTGTGAGGGTGAGGGTGTGTGAGGGTTAGGGGGTGTGAGGGTGAGGAGGTATGAGGGTGAGGGTCTGAAGTAAATGGTGGCAGGGCAGACATCATAAGACAGAGAGAAGAGACTGCGTGGTGACTGCGTTGGTCAGTTTCAGAATCAGGATGGGCAGAGCCAGCACAGTCTGCAAGGGATCAACATGTCTAGAGGCAAAGCATAGCGGATGTAGCATTGCAGCTAGCAAGTCGAGTGTTTTCAAGCGGAATGTCCCTAGAGAGATGGCAACACAGCAACAGCATTTGAGGAGCCAGGCTACTGTAAAAAAGCACGGTAGGCTTTCACTTTCGTCCAGAAGCAAGCTCTCGGCATTGCTGTGGCGGGGGGGGGGGAGGGGCGGGGGAGCGGCAGCCTTTGAAGTCTGATGCCGGGGCTCAGACAAATGGTGGTGTGCGATGTGCACGCGGGGGCGTGGGAGCGCAGCCTTTGAAGTTTGCTGCAGAGGCACAGTCAAAGGGTGGTGTGTTATGTGGCTGGCTATGGTGTGCACCGCATAGATCACATGAACTGTATGCGATCCGCAGCCGTTTTGGTAGACTTTTCTTTACAGCTTACTATAATCTCGCCGGAGCAATGCGCAAGGGCATTGGCTCAGGCGAGACCTAAAAAGTGGAAAAAGGTGCCCCGAAGACCTACTAGAACACAGTCTAAGAATGACAGCTCTGCTCTTGGGGGCTTTCAGACCAACACTTGCCATGCTGATCCACGTACAATACATCAACTAATACAGTGAAAAAGATCATTAACAAAAACTGGAGGATTCTCACCTCGAACACTTTGAAATGGCCTAAACCCAGGTTTGCCAACAAAAGGACCAAGAACTTGAAAGACATACTAGTACACACAAGACCAAGTATTGTAAAAAGAAGTAACACCATAAGGTCAGCATGGAACTTAGATCCAATAACAGGACACTATTCCTGTGGTTCCTGCTCTGTGTGCAAACTGACAAAAGGGACAAAGAACCTACAACTCCTCCCAAACCTAAACTGGGAGTTACGCAACCATACGAATTGCAAACCCACACATGTAGTATATATGATTGTCTGCCCATGCGGGCTGAAATACATAGGAATGACTTGCCGCAAGATCAAACAAAGTATAATTGAACACAGGAGCAACATCTCATGTAAGAAGGCAATCACGAAGATGAGTAGACACTTCATTGAGACCAACCATCTCGCCGAAGATATAAATTGGGTGGTACTAGAGACCCTCTTGGTCAAGAGCTACAACGCTGAATGAATCCTGTATGAAAAGGAGCAACGTTGGGTCCATCATCTAAAAACGGACAAGGAAGGAATGAATGACAATATTCCCTGGCATTCTTTTGCATGGGCACATGTTATGAACACACCCACAATACCTCTGCCACTAGGCAGATTGTCAATAATGAAACTAAGACTAAGATATCCGCCCAAACCCTACTGAGACCCTGTAAAACTCCAGAATAACTAAGGCCAACAAACCATTATAATGACACGCACAAAACAGGCTCCATTTCACACAAGAGCGCAATGATTATTTATAATTATTTTTCATTTGGAATTAAACTGGAGAAATACCATCCCTCCTCATTGAAAAATATACGCATCAACAATTCCACCTTTAGATTGATTAGAGTCTCCTTTCTGTTAACGCGGGATTTCTGGTCTGTCGTTATTATTCCAGATCCCAACTCAGGTCGACTAAATCGTTGGTACATGTCATTGAGTAAAAGGCAATCCACTACTAGGTCAATTAAATAAGGACTTCCTCCACTCTAAATAATCACTTACTACGAATAAGGTTTAAAAGTTTATTATAAAGCCAAAGTTATCTGGAGATACAAACATCTCAGAATAAGATTCAAAAGATATACGGGAATCAATACAAACAAAAATTCTCTAAATGCTCTTAGTCGGCAGAATGATAACACTAAAACAAATTCAAAAAGCATTAAAGTTGCAAGAATAGACACAAGCTGTAGCTTGGAAGTCATTTACAGAAAGGAAAAGTTCAGGTTAGACTGTCCCTACACTAGACTAAGTGACATCCCTACTTAACAAGATCTTTACCTAAAAAGGTGTCAGCCGTGGTGACTTCCAAAGAAGATCACACACTTCCCTTAGTCTTCTAAGTCGAATCGATCTCTTGCAGTTAACCTATCTGCCTACCCATCCGCTCTCTTAGGCTCCTCAGACCATCTGCTCTAACTCCACCCTGGGGTGCTGTCCCTAATACAAAATCACATTTCCAATAGAAACGCCCTTAGAGACGCCCCTCACGTGGTGTTGGTTCTGGCGGCAATTTTCATGCTGGTACTCCTCTGGGTCCATCATTAGCGTTGACCTTGCTTCCAGGCTCCTCTCGGCTGGACGGTACCCCCCAGGAAATTCCTGAAGACTCCTCCAGGCCTGTGCCAGGCTTCTCTGAACAAAGCCCATTCATCACTTTCCTGATTAAACCCCCTCGCACCTGCAAACAGACACTTTTTCTGTGGGCCCCAAATTCCGGCCTCCACCATATCTCTTAAGTCGTAAACTATCGAGCAGGCTCTGTGTCTTGTGCTTTGCTTGACCTCTCTCTAACGAACCCATGCAGATCAAACGAAATGACTTTATCTATTCAGGCCTACTAGAATTACATGAAACAGGCCTCTGCACTCTGCAAACATTTCAATTTCTTTCGTTTAAACAGTATTCTAACTATAACACACAATGTTTAAATGTAACACTTATATAAAACATATACTTCAGTTCTATAGTCAATAATACTTTGAACTACAATAACTTTAAGATACATGTGTGGAAATGCACCAGCTACTTGTAATTTCTGTGAACTGCCATGTGGCCTACACATTTCTACGTTTAGCAGAATTACATTTTCCCTTACAACAACCACATAACATGGGAATTCAACATCATTCCAGCATCACTACGCAATTCTATATTAACTTTTCACACTAGTATATGTATTATTATTCTAATTAAACACTCATATATATATTGCCACTCTATATATTTCGCACTCTCATATAATTTCTACTAGGCTGATGCAACGTGCTTGTAAATATGGGGCACTTCTACATTTTTCTTAATTTGCGCTCTCTCAGTCCCTCCTTTGATGACTTTTAGTAGTCATCACAATCTCAACACCATCCCTAAGATATGAATTTTCAAACTGAAGTCGTTGCAATATTCCCTCGTTTCATCACTTCTAGGGCCCTCAGGCTCCTGTACTGATTATCCTGGGTCGCAGCTACTCTCCTCTCCTGCTCTCTCATGGATCTTTGCAACCTGTTTGATCTATACCATTTGTACAGTCGCACCAATCCCCACAAAGTGATTACACAAATCACTATTATGATGATAGGTTTCAGTATGTACCAAACGAAACTCTTTCCTAGGTTGGCAAACCAACCTCCAACTTTACCCATTCCTTGACCTACTTTCTCCCACACATTTACCTTTGTCAAATCCTCAATCTCATGATGTATCTCAGTAATATTCTGTATGTACTTCTCTAGAGGTTTTGAATTGTCTGGAATGTAAGTGCAACATTCCTGAACCTTCAAAGCCTTACAGACTCCTCCCTCTTTGGCTAATAGAACATCTAGAGCAACTCGGTTCTGAAGAACCATTGCCCTTATCTATTGCATCTCTCCCTCCACCAGCATTAATGATCTAGCAGTACTGGCGGACAACCTATCTACGACTGTTGCCAATCTTCTAATCTTGATGTCATTCAGTATGATTCCCAAAAGAGGAAATGCAGCACCAAATACATCTCCAACTACCTCCTCAGTGCTGACATCTCTTCTTCCTCTAGCTTGAGTTCCTCCCTCTATGATTTCTAAATCCTTAGCATGGTATATTTTGGGGAAGACAATCGCTAAATAGCATGATTCATACCAATTATCTGGTAGTTTCACATATGCATTCCTCCCACAAACAAAGTATACATTTGGGATCACCTGCATTTCCTTCAAGAAATCTTTAGAATAGTACTCTAATTGGAAAGCATGTTCACAACTTACTTCTCCCACAAACACATTTTCGTAATAGGTTTCACCCCTATGTATACACAGTTTCCCCCTTTTCTCTCGATCTAAAGCTATTGGACCATTGCTACCCTTTCTTTGGTGTGACCTTTCTTCCTCGGTCCAATCTGTTTTCCATTGACCTGAAGATTTTAAAATCTTCTGTCTCCTATATCGAGCATCCACCTGTCCTACAAACTTTTTCTCAATTTCTGACACTGTATAAGTCAAATTATTTCTTCGAGCATGTGAAGTATCTAAAGTTTTCCATGGAAGGAAAAACTTCTGTAACCTGTCTTCACTCTTGTAATAATCCCATTTATTGAGGTGCTTGTAATTTGGCACCTCTGGCAACACGGAGTCAAAGTTCGAGAAGTAGTACTCGAAACCATCCCGCTCATAAAATATGCTCAACAACAAACTACATGTGATTCCATAAGTTAATGGAAGATGATGATACCTAATGCCCTCGTCTACAGAGGCTGGCAATTTCATGCAGACGTAACAATCTTTAGCCTCCATAGCATCCACATATTCATAAAGCAATTTAGCATAGGCATTTGATTTAAAATTTCCCTGCGATTCATCTACATGTAACCTACGAGTCTCAGCTGCTAGCAAAGCTTTCTCTTTCTCTGTATTGTCCCCCTGTTTACCAGCAGTAGTAGGTTTCTGTGTTGATACACTTTTTGCTTCCTTTGCTGCTTTCACATCATTTTCATGTCCCACTACATATGATATAGTAACCACTAACACTATAAGAGAAATCACTCCCACTAAAAGTGTGCCTACTATGCATTTTGTCCTGCGGTTCGGGTTGCCAGCCTCCATGATCTCAAAACAGTGCAGTTCTGCTTTTTCTTTCACAGCACAAAGTCTCTTTCCTTTCCTTCTTCAGCCTTTTCGAACCACATCTGGAAACTGATAATTCCTTCCGCAAAATCAGTCTATGAGTTCTGTAGCGATAGACAACCCTACCCCTTCTCCATCCGCTAAAATGGAAGTCCCTAGTTTCTTCTTTTTCTTCCACTTGGCGCTAGGTTATCTCTTGATCAGTTTATTTACAAAGTCTTTTCAAAGTCTTTAGCAATCCGGAATTATACGTGTTCCAACAACTCTCATCACGCACTCTAATATTTCCAAACGAAGAAGGAGTTCCTCAAGTATTGGACACCTTGAACAACAAGCCGGAAATTCTACTTTGTTTAGAACCAAGTCTCTTATTCCGCTCAGGTAAGGAGGATAAACGATATTGAGTGTCAGCAACCCTTCGACCTCCACTCCTGGTATCAGCAACTTTATTTCCACTGTTATGATGGGGTCAGTACTGGTCAGGGTCACTTCCCTCACCCTCCCCGTTCTGCGTGCTTCGGACATCTGCAGCGAGGTAGGTCCACTCAGGAGTAGCGTATCTCCTACAAGGCACTCGCACCCTCCTTGATCTTCTCGGACCTTCCTGTTCCTGTCCTTGTGCACTTTCGTCTGGATCTGAGTCTTCGGATATAGGAGCAAGGGTTCTCTCTGGAGTTGGCTTTAAGTTCGGCCTTTGTTTTCTTTCGGGCCAACTAACTTCTCCACACCTTGTTCTCCTATTCCTCATCCTCACACTCTGTTCTTGATCACTCTGGTACTGATCTGTGTCCGAGCCGTATTCACAGCAACTTTCTCCTTCTGTGGCAACTTCAGTTTCACTGCCGACCTGCCTTTCTTCTTCTGGATCTGTAACACTCCCAACTTCTTCTGACACCCCCACAGCTTGACTGATCCCCTCTAGTGGTTCTTCGTCCACAGCTGGATTTTCATCTGCGAGAGGAGCTGTTTCTTCCAGGGGTGCTGGAACTCTTCGAGTATGGGAAGCGTGGATCCAATTAGGCAGACCTCCACACTTCACTGCAGTGTTCGTCGTCATGATAATCTGATATGGTCCCTTCCAGCGCACGTCTAGGCAGTTCTTCCGGACGTGCTTCTTTATTAGCACCCAGTCCCCTGGACACAAGTCGTGACATAGATCTCTGGAAGATGGGACTTCAGAAGCCTGCACCTGAAGGGACACAGAATGAATGGCGTCAGACAGTCCCTTGCAATAATCCAGGATCAAGTCATCTGTAATGTTCAACAAAGCAGTGGTTGGGACAGACGGAAGTCTCATTGCCCTTCCCATTAGCACCTCGTGTGGAGAGAGACCTGTCCTCCTGTCGGGTGTGCTACACATACTCATAAGCACCAAGGGAAAAGCATCAGGCCAACTTAAGGAAGTCGATGAACATACTTTGGCAATTCGGCATTTCAAAGTCCCATTTATCTGCTCCACGATACCTGAAGCCTCTGGTCGATAGCTACAGTGCAACTTCTGATCAATATTCAATGCAGAGCAGAGCATCTTCACAACTTCACTGTTAAAATGAGTTCCTCGATCTGATTCCAGGGAGTTTGGCACCCTGTAGCGCGGGATCAACTCTCTAAGTAACAACTTTGCTACTGTGAGTGTATCGCACCTGCGTGTAGGGTATGCTTCGACCCATCTAGAAAATATGCATACAACCACCAGAACATACCTAAGGCGGTTGACCTTTGGCATCTCGATAAAATCTAATTGCATTCTATTGAAAGGCCCCCCAGACCTCCCAATGTGACTCATCGTAACTGGTGTTCTTTTCCCTACGTTCAGTTGCTGACATGTAACGCATCTCCTACAGACTGCTTCTGCTGCAATCCTAAACTTAGGACAATACCAAGTTTGCCTAAACACCCTCAGCATGGCATCCCTTCCTAAGTGTACTGGACCATGTATCTGTCTTGCCATTGGACTCACTAATTCCTCAGGTAACACTGCCCTTCCATCTGCTGAAACCCAAAAGTCCATTTCACTTTTCACACAACCTGCTGTTTCCCATGCCTTTTTCTCAAAATCAGGTGCATTGTCTTGCATTACCTTCAAATCCTCCCAAGTAACCACTGTTTCTAACATCATGTTTAATTCTGTCTTTTCCTGAGTCCCACCTACTTCCACCTCCGTGAAAGAATATCCATGTTCCGCGCAGTAACGGGCAACTTCGTCTGCGTATCTGTTACCTTGCGACACAAAATCTGTATTTTTGGTGTGGGCTATACACTTGACTATTGCTATTGCATCCGGACCTTGTAATGCTTCTAACAGCAGTCGCACAAATTCCCCATTTCTGATGGGCGAACCAGAGGAGGTCATGTAACCCCTCTGAGACCACAATTGCCCGAAATCATGAACTACACCGAAACCATATTGGCTATCGGTATAAATGGTGACTCTAATCTTTCTACCTGCTATGCAGGCACGGGTCAATGCAATGATTTCTGCCACCTGTGCGGAGTGTACTCCTTCCAGGCAAGCGGCTTCCACAACTCCAGTAATGGTGCAAACAGCATAAGCTGCTCTCAACCGACCAGTATCGTCTCTTAAACATGAGCCATCAACAAAGAAAATTTCATCGGGGTCAATCAATGGCTCATCCACAATATCTGGTCTGGGCTTCGTGCATAGTTCAGTCACATCAAGGCAATCATGATCCTCACAGTCTTCGCCTTCTATATCATTAGGAAGTGGCATCAGTGTAGCAGGATTCAAAACAGAGCACCTCTTAAGGGTCACGTTTTCCGCAGCAAGAATAACTTGCTCGTAACGCGTGAGCCTACTGTTGGTCATGTGCTGTGTCTTGGTCCTGGTCATTAACAATTCCACAGAATGCGGTACATACACCACTAATTGGTATCCCATCACTATATTCTCACAACGTTCAATGCTGCAAACCTGTTGCAGCAACGGATTTGAGACATCCGGGCAACGCTGCGGCTACCGGATCTAAAGTAGCCGAGAAATATGCAACTGGTCTACGGGCATTTCCATGAGTTTGTACTAACACTGACAAAGCACAACCCTCTCTTTCTCAGCAGTAAAGTGAAAATGGTTTCTCATAGTCTGGCATCCCCAAGGCTGGAGCACGACACAGGTCCTCTCTCAGCTGTAGGAACGACATCAAACACTCTCTGTCCCATGGTACCGGATCACTCACCTCCTTGTGCGTCAGTTTCTGTAAGGGTTTTGCTTTCAGTGAAAAGTTAGCTATCCACTGTCGGCAATAACCAACCATTCCTAGGAACATCCTGCCTTCTCTCTGAGTTGTAGGCGCGTTCATTTTCATTATCGCCTCTATCCTATCTGGTGACACTTTGCGCTTTCCCTTTTCTATCCGATGACCCAAGTACTGTACTTCGGTCAGACAGTACTGCAATTTGTTTGGAGATACCTTGTGTCCATTTTCAGCTAAATGGTTCAGCAAGGCAATGGTATCTGTCTTACAAGCTTCTTCTGTTCCTGACGCAACAAGTAGGTCATCTATGTACTGGACCAGAACCGAGTTCTGTGGCAGTACTAGACTTTCAAGGTTTTTCTTCAGTATCTGATTAAAAATTGATGGGCTATCTGTAAACCCTTGTGGAATACAACACCATGTTAAAACGCGATCTTCCATTTTAAAAGCAAAGAGGTACTGGCTTTCTTCCTCTAATGGGATTGAAAAGAAAGCCTGACAAAGATCTATCACTGTGAACCACTCAGCTTGGAATGGTATCTGAAACAATATCACTGATGGATTCGGTACCACTGGACAACATGAAACAACTATGTTATTAATTTTTCGAAGATCCTGTACTATTCTAAATTTCCCACTAGGCTTCTGCAAACCCATAATCGGGGAGTTACATGGACTACCCACGATTTCCTTCAGTATTCCTTGTTGAATCATAGAGTCGATTACAGGTTTTATTCCTGCTATCGTCTCCTGGGACAATTTGTATTGAGGCGTTCTTGGATAATCGACATTTGGTTTCACCATGATCTTTACTGGTTCTACACCTTTGATCAATCCTATCTCTTCTCCAGTAAAATCCCATACCTCTGATGATACTGCATCACGTAAGTCCCAAGGAAGGTCCTCCACAGTCAGGGTAGGATACAGTTCTATGCATGTTCTCGAGTTTGTAACTTTAAAGGTAGCATCATCGTCAGTAGTCTGTACCTCCACTCCCTGAGGTGTGCAGTATATTGTGCAGTTCAGTTTGCACAATAAGTCTCTTCCTAACAGACACACAGGACTAGAATCACATACCACGAACTGATGTTCATGGGTGTAGTTTCCTATTTTTACTGACACTGGTTCCGTCAAGGGGCTAGTCATTCTCCTATTTGCGACTCCTACCACTTGAATTGTTTCCCCCGACATCGGTAGATCCGGAACCACTGCTGATCTCAGAGTTGATCGAGTAGCTCCAGTATCCACTAAGAATGTTGTAGGACACCCTGCCACTTCAGCCTCAACAAACGGACCTCTTTGATCCACCTCTAGAACTGCCCCGAGGGTACAGTCCTCTTCTCTGCTTACACGTTGTCCTGTCAATGGATCAATGTAGTAACATTTTCCTTCATCTATAAAAAGAGGCATTTGTCTATAGACCTTTCCTCCTGTCGCAATCTTTGGTGGTTGCGGAAACTGAGCTCGTGGAGCCGAAGTCCCCCCTTTGGCCACATTACTTCTGGTCACTGTCACCCTTTGAACTGGAACCTCTTGAACTTCCTCCTCTACCTCTAATTCTCCGTTTTCAGGGTTATAAGGACACTCGCGTCTCCAATGCCCCACCTGGTGACACTGGTGGCACTTTGTCGTTTTATTCAACGTAGCAATGTCTTTTCTAGGTCTCGAGTTTTCCTCACTGTCTTTATTCTGATTATTCGATTTCCGTCCCATTGTCCCTGTTCCCTGCTGCTGTCCACCCTTTCCAGCTGACTGCATCTGCACCATCATGAGCTTTTCATTTAATTTCTTTGCTTTAGAATCTATTTCATCACTGCAGTACCTTGCGTACCTCAAAATCTCATCCAATGGTTTGTTTTGCCAACAAATTAAATGTTGCTGAATCATCAGACAAATGTCAGGTCTCAACCCCAAAACGAACTGTGATACAAACTGTCCTATATCCTTGGGATCCATTACATCTAGTCCACTGTATTGTTTGAATGCTTTCAGCAATCGCTCATAATACTCATGAACTGTCTCCTTGGGTTCCTGCCTTGTTCGGTCTATTTTTACCCAATCTATATCTTGTGGTGGCACCTTCTCTTTCAACCAAGTTATTACCCTTTCATATTTTTCCATGACACTATCCGACGGTCCATTAGTAATAGCATCCCTTTGTGGTTCTGCATTTGGCCATTCGACACTAATCTTGCATGTTATCCACAAGTCCCCTAGAACCACAATTAGTGGAGAAGCGTGGCTCAGTGGTTAGAGGCGGCAGACCCGGAAGCTGAGATCGACCGTGGACCAGGGTTCGATTCCCCGCCTCGGCGGGTCTCGGGCTCAAAAATTCCATGGACTCGACAATTCTCGCTCTGGTGCCTACTCAACTAACGGGGTCACACTCTGCGACTCTGGGCAATAGCTTGCTTAATCTCCACTACGGCCCCTCGCGGCGGGATGCCTGGCTTTCACCTTGTGGACACCCTGCCGGGGTTTCTCACAGGGGAATACCAGGACGGGTTCCCTAAGCAAGCGCCGGGACGCTTACGGGCAGCCGTGCGCTTTACAAGTCCAATACATTTACATTTACAATGTCAAACAAAGTGTTCAAATCAATCCACAATACCTTTGAAATCTTGACAAACCTCTCTACCTGCTTATACCACTCTACAGGATTCTCCCTTAACTTTGGAAATGAGTTGGTAAATGCGGCCAAATCTCCTCTACTCCAGGGCACATGTACATAATTCCCATTTGCTATTTCTCGCAAAGGGAATGCCTCCATCTGCATTAGCCTTCCCTCTGGAGACATCGCATTCACGCTCCGTCTAACAGTTCCCTTTTTGGACCATCTCTCTTCCCATTTGTCCAGATCTCTCCATGTTCGTATTCCTGTGATCAGTTCCCTTATGTGTGTTTTTAATCCAGTTGTCCTTCTCTCTTCTAAGTCCTGATCTGAATAATGTAACCTATGGTTACCCTGTAATGCCTTGGTTCTGGACAAATCTACCATATATTTTTCTGCTAGTTCAGACAGTTTCTCATGAGTTGCTCTTGCCTTTCGAGTGATGTCCTTTGCTATAAACAGTAACTCATCTTGCTCGTACGTCTCAATCCTTTCTATTTGCAACGTACCATCAATTATATCTTCTAGATCAGATCTTAAGCTGGACACATCTAGTCTTTTAGCTTTCACCACAGCTTTCAGTACGCCATCTCTAGAGGGTCCATTTACATCTCTCCCATCACAGCTCTGAGTCCTACGTCTGGGCTCAGGCGTGTTATGGGGAGTCCTCCCTTGCTCCCATCTCTCTAGATCCCATGCAGTTCCATCCTCTCTGGGTGTATGGTGAAACACTTTCCTATTTCCCATAGTCCCAGAATGTCCATCCTGCCTGGTTCCTCTAGGTGCATGATAAGACATTTCATTATTCCCCATTCCTTCGCAATTTGGCGGTGACCTCTGATCCCTCGACTCATGGCAAGACCCCTCACTGTTCCCTGTTTTCCCATGATTCCAGTGCTGCACGTTTTCATCAGGTGCGTGGTGAGTGTACCTAAACCTGTCCCTGTATTCTTGTGTCCTTCAGTCTCCCTCACTTTGAATGAGACGAGACATCTCTCCACATCCTGTACTTCTCTCTCTTCGCTCCTGCCCATTTCCTCCATCAATGTGACGTATAACTCTTCTACTCTCCTGACTTTTACCATCCCACTCCTGACTGCTTGCGCTAGCCCCGCAGTGAGACAATGTCTCTTTTCCTCGATTTCCCCATTCTGCTTCCTCTCTTGACCTGTTGCTCGGTGCTTCTGTGGACCCATCCCATTCTCTCAAGTCGACCCTCAACTCTTTATAGGATTTCGGCTGTGGTACCCTCAGGTCCATCGGTCCTCTCTGACCCCCCTGCTCTGTTACGGGACCCACTGCTGAATCTAATGGGGTGCTCCACGTTATCGGTCCTGGCAATTGCCTCCAGGCATTTGTCGTGTTATTCCTCCTTTCCATCTCGACTCTTTCCCTGTCTAACTGTACCTGTTCTCCCTCTTTCCCCTTCTCTGGGTGATAAATCGACCGTATAGGACCTATGGTAACGGGTACTTGAAGAGCATCTGGCCATTCATAAGACTCAACTCTCTCTGTTGCTGGCGTCTTCTGTACCACAACCCTTCCGACTACACTCTGTACAGTACCATGTTGGGGTGACCCTTCATCTTTGGTAGGTACCCAATCCGCTAAAGGGAGTGGCCTATACCCTTCTATGCCGACCCTGTCTTCCCTTGGGAGCTCCGTGCCTTCCGTCTCCCTATTGTCCGGAGGTGGTCTATCCATCAACAACCTATTTATTACGTTGTCTTCCGACTCGCTCTCCTCATCCTCTTCCATGAGCCTCTTTTCTCCTGCAACCTCTCTCACTGTGTACAACTTATCCACCTCAATTGCCTGTACCCTCCATCTCTTGGCGTCCGCATCCCATTGGGCATCTCGCACTGCCCTTACTGATCGCCTCACCCTTTCCTGGCGCCTGTTCAGATTTCTGTCGTGCGCCGCCCTAATCCATGCGTTAAGGGCCTCAAACTGTGTTGGTCTGGGAAAAGGTCTCAGTGAGGACATAACTGCTTTCAACTGATGTAACACTTCCAGTCTAAACGTTCCGTATTTTGGAAACGTCAGTTCCTCATTCCCCTCTGTAATCTTACTCCAAGTATCAATCCACAGTATAGTATGCAACCCAACATTCGTTGCCATATAGTGAGTTGGTGTACCCTCTGGCGGTGCCTCTTCTCCTTCATAAGATTCCCTTCTTTCTCTCTTAAAGATCGCTCTCAAACATTTAAAACACTTCATCTTCAAAACTACAATATTTCTATTTTCTCCGCGTTCGCTTACTTCCTGATGACAATCCACCAATCTCAGCGCGGTTTTCGCTAACTGGCCTATCAGCGCGCGGCTTCTCGCCGACGTCACACCAACCGCCCTATCACAGCGCGGCTCTAGCTGACGTCTCACCAACCGCCCTATCACAGCGCGGCTCTATCTGACGTCACTCTCCCCCTTCGCAGCAGTTCCCCTCCTTTCTCCGCTCGTCTCCGCGGTCATGCATGCGTCCCATTCATACTCCGAAAAGTGATTACTTCCGTCCAAGCGATCACTTTCCTTGACTGTACGTCCACAGTCTAGCTGTAATTGTCACCTTAACCGACGAAATGTCTTTCCGTGTACGTCCAGACAATCGCCTTCTCTGATAGGTTACTTACACACAGTAACTTTCGACCTGCGTCCGTTACCCACACACTCACTCTTGCATTCCCCCTATCTCGGTCCTGCGGCGGTCAATGGTACCTCATGACCTCCTTACTCTGGTCGACAACTACTCTGGATGTTCGATACACCCAAACCACTTAAGCTCTACCTCGAACTTAAGATTTTCCCAGTTCACCCGTTTACCAGGTTACCAGTTTACCAGGTTGCGCGCGCTCACAACCTTCTCTCAATCACACTACAGGCATTCAACTCTGCATGACATCACAATACAAATACAACACAAAACACCGCAATCTGTCAACGCATGACCCTTGTTATACTCACTCTCGTCCGATTCTGCTGCTTCTCTCGCACCGTCAGCACCTTCTTCGGCAGGCTACCTCTCGATCTCTAGGGACCTTGGGGTAAACTTAACCTAGTCTAGATCACCTTCCTCAAGAAGGTAACCATCCTCACTCTGTTACCAACTGTTAACGCGGGATTTCTGGTCTGTCGTTATTATTCCAGATCCCAACTCAGGTCGACTAAATCGTTGGTACCTGTCATTGAGTAAAAGGCAATCCACTACTAGGTCAATTAAATAAGGACTTACTCCACTCAAAATAATCACTTACTACGAATAAGGTTTAAAAGTTTATTATAAAGCCAAAGTTATCTGGAGATACAAACATCTCAGAATAAGATTCATAAGATATACGGGAATCAATGCAAACAAAAATTCTCTAAATGCTCTTAGTCGGCAGAATGATATCACTAAAACAAATTCAAAAAGCATTAAAGTTGCAAGAATAGACACAAGCTGTAGCTTGGAAGTCATTTACAGAAAGGAAAAGTTCAGGTTAGACTGTCCCTACACTAGACTAAGTGACATCCCTACTTAACAAGATCTTTACCTAAAAAGGTGTCAGCCATGGTGACTTCCAAAGAAGATCACACACTTCCCTTAGTCTTCTAAGTCGAATCGATCTCTTGCAGTTAACATATCTGCCTACCCATCCGCTCTCTTAGGCTCCTCAGACCATCTGCTCTAACTCCACCCTGGGGTGCTGTCCCTAATACAAAATCACATTTCCAATAGAAACGCCCTTAGAGACGCCCCTCACGTGGTGTTGGTTCTGGCGGCAATTTTCATGCTGGTACTCCTCTGGGTCCATCGTTAGCGTTGACCTTGCTTCCCAGGCTCCTCTCGGCTGGACGGTACCCCCCAGGAAATTCCTGAAGACTCCTCCAGGCCTGTGCCAGGCTTCTCTGAACAAAGCCCATTCATCACTTTCCTGATTAAACCCCCTCGCACCTGCAAACAGACACTTTTTCTGTGGGCCCCAAATTCCGGCCTCCACCATATCTCTTAAGTCGTAAACTATCGAGCAGGCTCTGTGTCTTGTGCTTTGCTTGACCTCTCTCTAACGAACCCATGCAGATCAAACGAAATGACTTTATCTATTCAGGCCTACTAGAATTACATGAAACAGGCCTCTGCACTCTGCAAACATTTCAATTTCTTTCGTTTAAACAGTATTCTAACTATAACACACAATGTTTAAATGTAACACTTATATAAAACATATACTTCAGTTCTATAGTCAATAATACTTTGAACTACAATAACTTTAAGATCCATGTTGTGTGGAAATGCACCAGCTACTTGTATTTTCTGTGAACTGCCATGTGGCCTACACATTTCTACGTTTAGCAGAATTACATTTTCCCTTACAACAACCACATAACATGGGAATTCAACATCATTCCAGCATCACTACACAATTCTATATTAACTTTTCACACTAGTATATGTATTATTATTCTAATTAAACACTCATATATATATTGCCACTCTATATATTTCGCACTCTCATATAATTTCTACTAGGCTGATGCAACGTGCTTGTAAATATGGTGCACTTCTACATTTTTCTTAATTTGCGCTCTCTCATTTCCATTCCATTGCATACGTGAATATGGGCCGAAATACCAAACAACTTTGCCAACCATCTTTGGACTATAGTCCACTGTCTATTGCAACATCCTCAGATGATGTAAAAAGCGACCCTGTACGGGGCCGCGTCACCTGGGGAGCCAGAGCCAGAACAAGTCGTTCTGACAAGAGTACCGGTAAGCCACGCAGAGGCTTACCCCTCGATGCAACGGGCAACCGTGAGTAAATGGCCACTAACGTGATTCCTCTTTTTGAATATGAGTAACAGGTTCTTTCGGCTCATTGGTGCCCCGATGTAGCAGCATACATCAAGATCGGAGGTAATGATAAGCTCTGTTGTTTTACGTGTGTGTTTTGATGAATGTTGCGTGAAAATAGCTCTCCCAACTTCACTAGTGTACCGGTAATGAAGAATCCACGTAATTGAAGGGACAGGCACAAATGATACTTTAGAAACCTGTGAGCACCGACACTAAAGCTGCGGTAAATACTGTGTGTTTATTTTAACTACTCCTGAGAAAACCGCCATTGTGTACTCTAATCAAACGCATAAGAGTTAAGAACAGAGCGCATGTGAAGGACTGCATTTTGGGGGCATTTACTTCACCGTTGTATCATGTCTTGAATGCGGCATAATGTGTGACCATAACCTTTACACAGTATCAAAATGCATTTTTGCTGTGGAGCGAACCTTTGAATCAATGTGCCACAACTTTTTCACACTTCGCATAACCTCTACTCCCAACATAGCGCGCCATATCATACAGACTCACCAATACCTAAAGAGTATTTTAAGAACGGCCTAAAGTAGGATTACAGCCACAGCATTTCGAGATGACTAAGACTCATGCGGAGCCAAACACTAGCCTGAGACATCGCACAGCCTTGATTCCAACTACAGCGCACTATGGCTGACCAACCCCAGTCTTCATGTCTGGGGTAACCAACCTATCTCTTTATTTTAATTTTAATTTTATTCCCATTTATGTCCATGGCATAAGTAATATTTCCCTGTTACACTCTTCTCTAGTCTTGCACCAAGCTATAGCGTAAAGATGACGCCTCTGCCTTTTCTATACCCTATCTCAACATAGATACTTAGAGACAGCGAAAGCACTTGACCGCCACAGCAGTTTGACACTTAGGAATCATGTTACAAATTGATAATATAACTTTAATGTTCTCTTTAATCTTTTCCTTTTAGGTACAGATACCTAAGATCTGACTATTAACTACAAGGGTGGTGAGTACAATATCCCCCCTCTCTTTCACTTGAAGAGCCACAAATGAGCTCTTAACCTATTCGTCTAAGCCTCTAGAAGTCCCAAGAGGCTAAAACATGTTGACCACCATCACCAGTGCGATAGACCAGTAACTGGGTCTATATATGCACAACTTTGTTTTTAGTTTCCCACATCATAGATCTCAGGAATAAAGTACACAAGACTTGGTGTTAGGAATTTTATTTACATTTTTTTTTTTAGCACAAGCACACCCTCTTTTATTCCTGGCCACTACTGTCAATCCAGTTGGTCTTCCTCCATGCGGAGGTCAGCATACTGAACAAAGGAAAAGACCCAATGATCATGCTGTTGCGACACATGAAGCCGGAGAATCAACATATACCGCCCAACGCTTGTGTCCGTATATGAGGGTTTTTTACAACGATGGTCTCCCACGTTAAATAAGACCCTGGTGACACAGGACAAGTGGTCCATTGTCCCCCCCATCTGGATTTTTGAACTAGCCATTGGAAGCCGAATGGATCACAGCCTTTTTTCCCCCCCTTCATTGATGTTTGAGAAAACAATGTAATATGGAATCATGCCCCTTAGTTGTGACACTGTATTATTTATTTGCCAGTACACTCATATAGAAACATTATTTTTGGGACTTGGTCGCCTGTTCAGGAAACCCAATCTGGTGTGTGATGGCTGACGGAAAGTTTGTGGAGCAGGTGTGAAAGTCTGTGTGAAGGTTGTGGGTGTATGTAGGAAAGGTCTACTTGTGAAGAATCCGTGGCCTGTGCATATGAGTACTGTGCTTTTTATATGTGAGGGGTGTAGTGGAACGTAGAAAAGTGTGTTGGTGTGTGTAAAGGTTGTGAGCGTTTTCCCGTAAGATGTGTGTGATATGTGGAAAAGATGTCTGTGTGAAATGTGTCACTCTTATGTGACATGTGTCTGTATGTGTGTAAGAGGCATGTGGGTCTAGGTGGAATGTGGAGGTGTGTGTGTGTGTATATAGTGTTGGACTATGTGAGCGAATGTTTTCGAGGTACGGGCAAGCTGTGAAGGTTTAGGTATCTGCCTGTGATTTTGGCAGACAAAAAGAGGGGACAAACTACCGAGAAAAAAAACAGAGAGGAGAATGCAGGAATTCAAGGAATTTAGAGGGGGTGGGTGGATGTTTGGAGAGGGAAGGACGCTGAAGGCCGTGTTGGTGAAATTGTTATGGCGTGAACAGGGTCATCGCCTTTCCACACACTGGTCACGCCGCGGGTGTTGTGGTTTCCTGGGTGCTACCCATCTCTGACTCTTGTCGCACCAACCTGAGGAAAGTATGCAGGGGACATTATGAAAGGACAGTGGAAGAAAGGGGGAGAAACATAAACACGCACTCTACCAGGGGACGTCAGATATCAACTCACTGACCCAGGAAATGTGGCTTACTTGGCTTTGAGAACTGCTGGTGCTGAGCACTATCAGGACCCGGCCCACTTGAAGCCCACTGACCTGCTGCAATCCTGTGGCTCCTTAATACGAAGGTTGTCTAGCCTGGATTCCACCTCTTGCATTTGTCTTGCAACATTCTGCGTTTCCTTTCTTTTTGTCTCACATTTGTGGTTCTTTTCGATGCTTGCTCTCTCCCTCTGTTACTGTTTTTCTGTCTCTCTAGCTCCTCTTTTATCTCTTTTCTGCATTTCTCACTCTGGCTCAAAATCTGATGATTTAAAATAAGCAACATGCCCCCAAAAATGAGGGCGGGTGCCCTTCACCTTTGCCCACCAGCACAAATTAGGCCTCTGCACTTTTTTAACTCCAGTGTAAACTGTCTGGAATGCACAGCCCTCCTGGTGCCAGGAGTGGCCCCTATTGACCACCTCCCTGTAGCACAGGGCCCCAGCACGCATCGGGCCTCATCTCTGGACCCCTGCAGCTGGCAGCCCCTTTGTAATTGGCGCTATCAGCGCTTCCTTAGGTCGGAGACCTCTGCCGCAGAGGAAGTCTGCCAGCCTGGCCGCCAGAGTATCCTCCCTTGATTAATTCCAACCGAGCTTATCTGCTGCCCTCCCTGATAAGTAATGGCAGCACGGTCTGCGCGTGCCAAGCGGTAATAAAGCTGCGCGCGTGTCTCGAGCCTTCTTGGGGCCTTTGGTGACACTGGAGCATGGGCCGGAGGCGGATGAAGCCCCATCCGGGCACTCCTCAGTGCCTCTAATCCAGGGAGACAGGGAGGGTGGGGGCTGTCTGACAGTTGTCTGTCCCAGAGAGCTCCTCGAAGGCAGCCTGCCTTGTCTTCCAATGCCGAGAGACACGCGCACGTCACTGCCCGTGCATTACCTTCCTCTTCTCAGAATCCCCTCGACTTCAAACCTGAAATGTATTTCAAGGATATTTTTGGGCTCTTTGGACACCAACTCGTTTGCATAATAATTAGCTGACCACACTATTATAATCCAGCGCTTGCAACCTCACTATGGAGAAAGGGGAAGGAAGAAAAAAACAGAGAGAAGTGAAAATTATAGAAGCAGAACAAAGGATGGGAGGAAAGAGCACGAAGCAGGCAGTGAGGTGATCTGGAGCCCACGGGGGGAGGAAAGTGAAAGTGCGCCATACATGCATTACTGCTGAAACGCTGGAAGCCGTACGCGTGCACCTCTGCTGTCCGACGCGTGCACATACATGCACTACTGCTGAAATGCTGCGAACCGTATGCATGCACGTACGCGTGCACCTCTCCTGTCCGACGCGTGCACATCTCCTGTCCCCCTTCCAAACAAAAATCGACGACAATAGATCTTGCCAAGGTGAGAGGCGCATGCGCTGCATGCGTAGGCGAGACCTAAAAAGCACATTTTATAGCATGGGTCAGCTTGCTACCCTCAGAACCCAAACCCTTCTGCATCTCTCCCACCCCAAGAAAAATACCAGCCTTCTGTTCTCATTCTAACATTTTTCAAAGGCCCAGGCACGATTCTTAAATACAACTTTACATAGCTGCCAATTTTTTAGGTTCAGCCTGGGCAGCGCATGTGCTGTTCTGAAAGGCATGCTATATTGGAGAATGCACCTGAAGCTATGCCCATTCTCCGCCCATATTTTTCGTTGGCTTGTGTCTTTGTCCTTTGTAAAAGCTGGTTTCTGATTAGGTAATCGGCTTGTTGATCCCTCCTTAATACCTCCTTGTCTTCATTTGTACCCTCCATTGAGGACTGGCCCTTTTACTTTTACACCGTCTGTGTTATTTACTCTGTAAGCACTATTTTCTTTAATGGGTTTGGCCCTACTGCAGGCACGACGTACATTCCTTATATTCAGCGCGTCATGCGCGCTTTAACTTTCCAAGCAGTAGGGACAATGGCGCCCGCTTGTTTGCAATGCTATTGGTCTCGCATTTAGGAGAGTTTGAGCTATTGGCATTGTAGATGACAATAGCTTAATTCTCGCAAATGCGACACCTATTGCTTTACAATTTTTTTTGTTGTGGGTCGTTTTCAAGCGCCTCATGCTGCGCTTGCACTTAATAGAGGCCTTGTCGCTTTCTTTAAAAGCTGTTTGTCTAAAGAAAGGGGCGTGGCCTCTATTCAGTGCAAGCGCGGCATGGGCGCTTGGACAGAAACAATATTTGCAATTCAATAGGTCTCGCAATTACGAGAATTTAATCTATTGACAGTTACAGTACCAATAGCTAAAAGTATCGTAATTGCGAGACCTTTTGCATTGCAAATGCTTGTTTAAATGGTTTGTGTGACATTTATATGCTTGTGAGAATGAGTGACATTCTACTACTGAATGTGTAACACTTCGAGTGGCACTTCCTCGTGATTAAATCAAAGCAATGACCATTATTATTTGCGTGCCTGTGAGTTTTCTATTACTATAGCCAGATATTTGACACAATAACCAACATTCCCTAAAAGAAGCCATACCTATCGGTGCTACTAATGCTTGTCAGCAGTATCAGATGAATGAGTAATCAATAAATATTTTGTTATGAATTAGAGTTTAAAATGATGCAATTCAGAAAATATTAGACTAATACTTAAAATTTACTAAGGTGTGTGGAAGGGAAGCAGTTTTCAGAGTGCTTGAATCTATCACGTTTTCCCATTTATACAGTCCTCTGCGGTTTCTCACTCTTTCTACACTATTAATCTTTCTCTTCCAACATCTCTCTGAAATTATCCATAAGCGCGTGTGTGAGTGCTGTTAAAATCTACAGAAACGTAACGGTTGGTAAAACGAAATAGTCTTCGGAACGGCAATATGGAGTAAAGCGTGTGAAATGTAAACAGGCGATGCGTCGTTGTCATGGATTGCCTTTAAAGTGTTAGGGGACGTGGCCAAAATGTCGGAGTGAGCGGAAGTGTTTATCCGCACTCCGCCCCCGCTCCCGCCGGGCCTACTGCATTTAACCGCATGCGTGCGGGCGGAATTCCGCTCGTACGCTGAGATTTTTAAAAGCGCATGTTACGTGACGAGCTGGGCTCGTCATCAGCGTGCGAGGAGGCTACGCCATGACGAGCCCAGCTCGTCATCAGCGTGGAAGGGGTTAATATCGCATTTCTTGGCAGCAGTTTTCCCCATCGGAGGCTTCCTCCTTGCGAGGGGCAGCCCGGAGGGTGCAGCGGACTGCTTTTGTGCGCCCGAGGCGGTTCACCCGGGCAACATCAGATTGGCTCCCAGCCTTGGCGCCGGAGGGGGAGAGGGCCCGGGCCTACCGCACTGGTCTGGAGCTGCCGCCCTTGGAGAGAGAGAGACACACCACCTGACCCCCAGGACCACAAGGCAAGTGAGCGCGGGGTGCAGGCGTCCTCTAGCCCTGGGCGCACCCCTGTTGAGGCCCCTGGTCAGCTGAGGGTCGGTAGAGGCCTACACTGGGCCAGTGGAGCGAGGGAGGGGCCCCGGGAAGGCCCACTGTACCTGCGGATACTGATTCCTCGGACTGTGGCAGCGTGGAGGCATCCTGTGGAGCTGACTTCAGGCCCCCCTAGGTAACGGGAGAGTGGGGCCAGAAGCCGTGGCCCCCTGCAGGTGTTTGAGCCTGAGTACCCCGCGGGCCGCAGCGGCAGGTGAGGCCTACTGTGGTGGGGAGTGGCCGTAGCCCCCTGCTTCTGGTTGGCCCCCCATTTGTTCGCCTCCTAGTTTAGACTGGCAGAGGCCTCACTGCAAGCTGGACGTTGCTGGGAGTGCGGCCACCTTGTCAGAACTCTAAGCGAACTGTGCTGATGACTAGTAAAGGAGCAGTTTAACCTGCTGCATCAGTGGCTTGCGATGTTCCCTCCCTGCTGTCTCTAAAGTTTGGACCACCCCCGGGGTTCCCGTAGCCACCTGCTGGGATATTGAGTGGTGGACCTGCCCTGTGGCGAGGGGGGGGCGCGGCCGGCACGACACGAAGGCACAGCGACTATCCCTGTGGGAGCTGACCCTCTCCTCTGCTCTTCGACGGTTGTCTACCGCCATCTTCCCTCTCTGATAGCACATAAACCGCCTGGACTGCCCGGCCCTCTTATATCGCGATGGCTTTGGCCAAAAATAAAAAGGACAGTTCGGTGAAGAATCTCCTCTGTAAAGCTGCGGGGGACATTCCAGGCGCTGGAGGGACACTTGGGATGTTTGGAGTCCCTATTTGCCTCACAATGGGAGGATATCTTGGCCCATCAAAACCGACCTGCAGGCGGATCTCCGAGAGGTTTGGAGGGATTTGGACGTGGTAGGAGAGCGGGTTGCTGCCCTGGAAGAATCCTCAACTGCGAGGGATGAAGAGATCGCGGCGCTTCAGCAAGATGTCCTGCGACGGCGGGATCAGCAGCTAGACCTCCAAACCCACTCCGAAGGCTTAGAGAATATGTCACGGAGAACCAACATCCGCATCCGCGCGGTCCCAACGGGAACGGAAGGGGAAGACCTCCCCGGCTATGTGCAGGACCTTTTTCGCCTGATCTCAGGCACCTCAGCGAAGTCTACAGTTAAGATCGACCGCTTCCACTGAGTTGGTCCGCCCAGTCAGCCGAACCGTTCTCCTGCTGACATTATGAAATGTGTCCACAACTATACGGCGAAGGGGGAGATCCTCAGGGTGGCCCGATCCAGTCAGCTCCTTCAATTCAGGGATCACTCCTCTCAGCTCTTTCAGGACTTGGCGGCTAGCACCCTCCAGAAGAGATGAGACTCCGCCCCATTACAAACCACCTTTGCTCACAGAACATTTATTATGCCTGGGGCCATCCCTTTTGCCTCATCTTCCGCCTCAACAGGAATCTGCACCAGGTACCTTCCTTGTCCGAGGCCTGTAGGGTGTTGAAGTTGTCTCTCGATGAGCTGTTGTCCCACTCTCAGGCCTCAAAGCGAGAATCACAAAGGCCGACAGGGCGGGGAACTCGGAGCAACCGTAACCTGGATTGCTTTCGCCCTGACCCAGCCATCATCTGCAAGGGGTACAAAAGGGGGTGGTGATGGACGGAGCATCTGAACCAATCAAACACTCACACCCAGTCAAAAGATCTGGGTTTGATCCATCACCGTTCTTTAGCCCACTCTGCCACCCCAGTTCGGACATGGCTATATGCAAATCAGTCTGACCCTGTGCCTCATGGGAACAGTCCAGCCCGAACTGCCAAGCCATGCATTCCCTGGACCGGAAACAAGCTTCCGAGGACCGGTTTCTGGCATTACAGCCATCTTCAGCCCGGCTTGCTTGAATACAGTGGCAAAGTGAGCAAGGGACTCACATCTGAGCATACCCTGCCACACTTATGGCGGCCAAAAGCGGTACAAAAGGGGGTGGTGATGGACGGAGCATCTGAACCAATCAAACACTCACACCCAGTCAAAAGATCTGGGTTTGATCCATCACCGTTCTTTAGCCCACTCAATCATCTGTAAGGAGCGGTCTGCTGTGCTTCGGACTCTGGGAGGCGCGGATGGGGGATCCGTGGTCACTGATTATTGACAACTGTGCTGTCATGGATAAAGCGTCTTGTGGATCTGGCGGGAGTGGGGGGTCTGCCTTGCTTCCTTCTGGAGATGTCCCTGAATTCCTTGGCTGTCCCCGTCGACGACGACTACCCGGCCTCCAGGGCGGACTGTGTGCTCTGTTCGACTCGTGAGATGGACTTGGTATTTTTCTATTTGTCGTTCCACATTTGTTATGGAGTTTGTTTTCTTTGTTCTGTTTGGGTTGGGTGGGTCCTCTCTCTGGTGAGCTTGGCACTTAGGGTTCATTGGCGCACATACACGCCCCTCCGGGGGTCCTACTCCCCACAGTGGGGTACTCTGTATAAGCTATGGCTCTGGGTGTTTTTTCTCTACTTGATGGCGATCCTACTGGTTAGTTTCAATGTTAGAGGTCTTAACAACCCCACAAAAAGGAAGGCAATGCTCTTGTTACTTGAACACACAAAAGGAGAGGTGCGCCTGCTGTGCGCAAAAATATATATCTATATGTTTGCATCAGCCAAATAAGTGAATCAATCCCATATTCTCCTCCACACTATCTCAGACCCACTGAGCTAACTAGGTCTGCTCTCACCAAACTGCTTACTCCTAAACACCCCTCCCTTCACAAATCTATTAAAGCTTGACCCCCAGGACCTGTATTGCATGTATCCATAGCTGTAGCACCAGGTTACTACCCTAAGGATTTGGGCCCCATGGTCAAATGCCTTCAGGACTTACCTAGAACTAAGGATTTTACATTTCCTTTAGGAATTGTGTCTGTGTTAGGTGATGGAGAAGGGTGGTGTTGGACGTTGTGTATGAACAGAAAGGACAGGACTGCAGTTTTTGACAAACTTGAAGGGAATATGGCTTTACAGCTGACTAAAAACAAGGTCCTAGAGCAAGTGAACTCAGAGGTTTGGGCAAAACACAAAAATGAGGCAGGATTATTGAAAACATGCCCTCCCCATAAAGTGACACTTAAAGAGAATGCTGAATTACCTTATGTCCGTCAGTACAGGCTGTCATCTCAGGCAGAGGAGGGAATAAAACCTGTGATTAAATCTCTCTTGCAACAAGGTATCATTAAAAAGACATCCAGCCCCTGTAATAGTCCTATCATTCCATTACCCAAGGGCAATACTGGGCAGTATAGGTTCATACAGGACTTACGACAGATAAACAACATTGTGGTTCCCTTAGCACCTGTTGTGCCTGACACCAATACTATACTATCTTCTATACCTGTAGAGGCAGAGTACTTTTCAGTCATGGATCTCTCCTCTGCGTTTTTCAGTATTAGAGTCCATCCAGAGAGTGAGTACCTTTTTGCTTTCACAGTGAAAGATACCCAATTTACTTTCAGAAGACTGGCACAAGGCTATACTGAGAGTCCCACGGTCTATGCGCAGGCAGAGAGACCTGGATAGCCTACACCTGGAAGGAGGTAGCATCATCTTGCAGTACGCTGATGATCTACTCGTGGCATCTCCATTTCTTGAGGCCTGTGAAAAAGGGATGTATGTTAGTACAACGCAATCATTTTGATCGCGGTACTTGACAACGCAGTTTTCACAACGCAAGTCGTTACAATGACTTGCGTTGGAGGGCGCTGGATTGTGGAATAGTTTAATTTTCTATTCCAACTCCAGCCCACGTAACAGTAGGGAAGGTGTTGGAACAGAATATCAAACTATTGCTCCGCTGATACAATTATAAACCCCCAGATTCACGCACCCTGGCGGTTCTCGGCCGATCTGAGGGCTGAGTCTCCCGGGCTGCGCAAATCGGCAGCGGCCATTTTGAGTTGGGCACTCTTGGCTCGGCACTCTAGTCGCCAGTATTTAAACAACTAGCTATGACTCCGCGCAGCGGACGCGATCAGCGGTCGCGCCGCATTCGCGCCGGAGTCGAGCCAGAGTCCAGCCCGTCATGCCGCCTTGCGCCAGTAGGCATGGTGACACTAGGAGAGGCGCGCCTACCTACTCGTGGCAAGAGTTACTATCTCTAAAGTGTTCGGGTGGTGAGTGTATCAAATTCAATCTCTCACGTAGTAGTGGCCTCCACACATGCCCTTGTGGCTTCTCCCTGCCGATTCCCCCCCCACCGCCGTCCCTCATGAAAGTTAATCCCCAAACAATTAGGGTCGGCCAGCTCAATGTTAGATCCATGTTGAAACATTACTCGGAAATCCATGAGCTACTCTCCAACCACGCCTTAGATATTTTATTCCTGACAGAAACCTGGCTTCAGACCGACATGGATTCAGTCATCAATCTTGCCACCCCTATGGGGTACACTACGTACACTCTGAACAGGCACTCCAGGGGAGGTGGGATAGCGATGATGGTCAAATCTCACTTTAGTTGCCTTCTAACGAGACTAGAAATTAAGAATTGCGAATGTGCGCGCTACAACATCAAAATTAACCCTCAACTTACCCTCGTGGGTCTCCTGATTTATAGGCCCCCGGGAGCAGCCATGAGCTTTACAGCCTTACTGCTTGAGAACATATGCGCCCTGATTACCGAAACTGCGAACTTTACCATCATGGGAGATCTAAACATTCACTTTGATCTTACCACAGACACTAAGATCAATACCTTGTTAGCAGACCTTGCTGCCCTCCAGCTCTGCCAACTTGTGAGCGGTCCCACTCACAAGGGCAGACATCTCTTAGATCCCATCCTCTCTAACATGACTAACCTGAGTGTAGAACCTCCCATTCCTATGACCTGGACTGATCACTGTTTAGTGATTATGACAGTCCCCTTCAGAGCAGACCCCAACATAAAACCCGCCCAGCAGGTTATGAAAAGACCTTGGAGGAAGCTTCGTCTTGAAGACTTCCACACACTCCTCACAGCTAATCCCCCCAATTTAGCGAGGACCCTGACCGAGGCTACGACCAATTTTGCGAGTGGATCAGTAAAGCTCTGGACACCTTGATACCAGCCAAATGGATCAAGGCGCGCTTGCACAAATCTAGTCCTTGGTTCAATGAAGAGCTCTCCCTGCAAAAAAAAGACTGTAAAAAAGCTGAACGAAGATGGAGAAGAGAATATGATCCGGCTCTCAAGACCCTCTATGTTCAGTCCCAAAACAGTTACCACCGCAATATTTGTAGGACACGGGCGGCGTACTATGCTACAGAGATTAGTAACAGTCATAACGCCGCCAAAACCATTTTTAGAATTCTAAAAGAGCTCAGCACCAAGAAAACGGTGGACAATTCCAACTTATCACCTACACTCTGTGATAACATGGCTTCTTTTTTCATGGACAAAATCAAGAAAATATACAACGCCTTCCCGGCGACTCTCTGCCTTGCTCCTTCAGCCGATCTGAATAGACCCACTCTCTCTATCATTCCGGCACTTAGCCAAGAAGACTTCCTCAAACTAGGTAACAAAATTAAATCAGGTTCTCCTGCAGACCCCCTCAAACCTGAACTATTTAGAGAGGCAGACTGGACCGTACTCGGCCCCCTTAGAGATATTATAAATCTGTCTTTCTCTACTGCCAATATACCTACCAGATGGAAGCAAGCCTGGGTCTCACCCATCATTAAAAAACCCACGCTAGACCCTACCCTGCCCGAAAACTTTAGGCCCATATCACTCCTCCCTTGACCAGCCAAAGTAGCGGAATCCCATGTTAATACCATCTTGACCAAACATCTGACGTCCAATGCCATTCTGGATTGGCCCCAACATGGTTTCCGCGCCGGCCACAGTACCGAAACAGCCCTCTTAAGTGTGACAGAACATCTCCAGTCCATACTGGATTCCAGCGGAACGGCAGCACTGATCCTATTAGATCTCAGTTCTGCCTTCGACACGGTGTCACATGAGGTACTGTTGTTCAGGCTGGAGGAGGCAGGGATCGCAGGACTGGCCCTCAGCTGGTTCAAGGCTTTCTTGTCAGGCAGATCTTTCAGAGTCTCCACTCCCCCATTTCTCTCCAAAGAATGCCCCATTGAGCAGGGTGTGCCCCAGGGGTAGGCTCTCAGCCCTACCCTGTTCAATGTGTACGTCCAACCTCTGGCAGAAGTAGCCAGGAGACATGGACTGTCATTGGTGTCCTACGCCGATGACACCCAGCTAGTGGTGGCATTGGAAGATGATAGAGGTCTCGGCGCACAAACTTTTAAACAGACTCTCCTTGACATCACTGGCTGGATGACGGCGAATTACCTCCAGCTTAACGCCCGCAAAACGGAGGTGGGCAAAGAGACAACTGCCTGGGGGGATAGCTGGTGGCCAGAGTCCATCGGCCAACCACCTGAGCCTAGAGACTGTGTAAAAAACCTGGGAGTCTGGGTGGATTCTGCCCTGAATTTCACCCATCATACTAAGAAAGTGGCTGCCACCTGTTTTGGGATTCTGCGCAATCTCAGGCCGATTTTAAAATTCTTCGACCACCAAACCCGCCAACTGATGGTTCAGTCGGCCATTCTCTCGCGGCTGGACTACGCTAGCTCCCTTCTGTTAGGGGCAAACGTAGCAGAGAAGTCTAGACTCCAGCGAGTCCAGAATGCCGCCGCCAGAGCTTTGACTGGTCTCCCCCGTCATAAGTCAGTGGCCAGTGTCCTTACGAAACTCCACTGGCTTCCCGTGGAAAAAAGGATCCACTTTAAAACTTTATGCTTAGCATTCAAGATCCTGAAAACTGCCTCTCCCCCCATGTTATGTCCACTCCTTTCATCCTATGTTCCCTGCCGTACTTTGCGCTCCGAGGGGCAGAATCTAGCTGTAGTCCCCCGCATTAAATTAGCCAGAATGGGCGGCCGCTCATTCAGATTCCTTGCGGCAAAGCTCTGGAACGAACTCCCTACTCAAATACGGGGATTGAACGATTTACTATCCTTCAGGAAAGCTATAAAAACGCACCTCTTTTGTTAGTTTGTAATACTTCCACTCTTCCCTCTGCATTTTTTCCCCTCTGAGTTTCATGCAGCTAGCGCCGGGACGCCCCTTGGCTGGGGCAGCCGTGCGCTATACAAGTCCATATAACATTAACATTAACAAGTCGTAGTAATGACTTGCGTTGTAATGTCAGCGTCGTAAAGGACACGGGGTGTAAACACCGTGTTGTAAAGCATGTTTCCCGTAAAAAAGACACTGTAGCGCTGCTGAATCACCTCCAGGAGAGAGGACACAAAGCTTAATTGTCAAAATTCCAGTGCTGCCAAAAAGAGGCGACTTACCTGGGTTATGTGGTATCCAAAAGTACACGCCGCATATCACCTGACAGGATCAAAATGATTCAGAGCATGCAACCTCTGTCCACCAAGAAAGGAATGCTGGCATTCCTGGGGATGATGAACTACTGCCGCCAGTGGATCCCTGAGTACAGATCCTATGATGCCATCCTGCGACAAGGTACACTACAAGATGCTCCCAACAACATTGTATGGACTAATGAACTTGCAAACTGTTTTAAGAAACTGAAAGAGACTTTGTGTACTGCGCCAGCCCTGGGGCTGCCTGATTACAAACTGCCCTTCCATCTCTATGTGTCAGAGCAAAATGACATTGCAAATGGTGTGCTGACACAGCAGCATGGCTCTGGAAAAAGACCTGTGGCATACTACTCCGTGACTTTACCTGCAGCAGTAACTGGGCATCCAGCTTGTTTGAGAGCAGTGGCATCAGCAGCTGTGATGGTAGAGAGGAAGGCTCCCATTGTGTTGGATTACCCTTGTATTGTTTATGTGCCACATTCGGTACAGTTGTTGTTGTCATCTGCAGCAACACAACATTTTTCGGTGGCAGGGTAAACAGGTTATGAGGTCACTCTGTTGTCTAAAACCAATATCACCATTAAAAGATGCCCACCTGTTAATTTGGCAACATGATTACCTCCACTAGGTGATTCAGATGAGACCACTGATCATGACTGTGTTAAAGTTGTAGAGACATGCACCACACCCAGACCAGATTTGCAGTAAACACCATTAGAAAAAACTGACTAGGAGTGGTACACTGATAGTTCCTCCAGCAGACTAACAGACACTGATTACAGAGCAGGGTATGCTATACCAACAGTAGACACCATAGTTGAAAGTGTAGCCCTCCCCCCGGATGTACGACATTACAACGCATGCTTTTACATCGCATGCTTTTACAACGCGAGTTTTACAACGCATACCATTACAACACATAATGCTTTTAGGCGCTGGATAGTGAATTGTTTAATTTACTATTCCAACTCCAGTCCCCGTGGATAGTAGGGAAGGTGTTGGATAGTACATTAAACACATTCCCTATCCTAGATCGCCCCCCAGGGCAATGCGTTGTAATGGTTTGCGTTGTAAAAGTTGCGTCGTGAAGGCACTGCGTGGTAAAAGTTGCGTTGTAAGTGATGTTTCCCCTCCCCCCTGACACATCTGCCCAGCAAGCCAAGCTGTATGCTGTAACAAGAGCATGCATCCTAGCTGAGGGGAAAGATGTTAATATTTACACTGATTCTCATTATGCCTTTGGAGAGGTTCATGATTTTGGCCAGCTGTGGCAGTATCATGGTTTCATAACAGCAGCAGGACGCCCCATTCAAAATGGCCCCTTAGTTAAGAATTTTCTACAGGCAATACTACTGCCCAAGAGAATAGCAGTAATAAAATGTGAGGCACATACAGGAGCTAATACTGAGTGGCCAGAGGTAACGCCATGGCTGACACAGCAGCAAAAGAGGGCATGTTACAGCCAGTACAGATGGTGCCTTCAATGGCAAAAAGTATTCCAAAAATACAGCTGATTCAGAGACAATTGTTGCTAGCTGATGTGAAAGAAGCAAAATGGTCTGCACCACCAGAGGGAGAAAGAGCGTGGATTAATGCTGGATGTGAGCCAAATGATGAGGGATTGTGGGTCCACCAGGATGGGAGGCCTGTTGCCCCACGCAGTATGTTCCTGCCCCTTACAAGGCTTGCCCATGGACCCACTCACATGGCTCAAGGAGGGATGAATGCTTTGATTAGACAAGAATGGTTTGCACCAGGGATAACAGCTTTCACTGCACAATTCTGCTCCCAATGTCTTGTCTGTGCCCAACATGCTAAAGATAGGTCCCCCGCTACCCATGATCACTTGCCAGTACCAGAGGGTCCCTTTACCAACATTCAAATAGACTTTGCCTATATGCCCCCAGTGAATGGATTCAAATATTTGCTGGTATGTGTGGATCAATTTTCAAAATAGGTGGAGGCGTTTGCCACTAGGAAGAATGATGCAGCAACTGTTGTGCGATGCTTGATGAAAGATTTAATACCCCGATTTGGGGTCCCCCAGAGCATAAACAGTGACAGAGGGGGTGAATTTATTGTTGCCATTGTGGAAAAGATGTGTGACTGTTTGGGAATAGAGTGGAAACTGCATGCCCCTTACCACCCACAAAGTTCAGGACAGGTGGAGAGAATGAACGCCACAATAAAACATAAATTAGCCAAAACAACTGATGCAACAGGCAGGAAATGGTCAGATGCGCTGCCTTTAGTGCTACATGCCATAAGAGCAACACCATCTAGAACAACTCTCTTGTCCCCCCTTGAGGTATTGATGGGGCGGCCTATGTCGGTGGGGTTGAGGTTGCCTCTCACAGCAGCCCAAGCAGCACTTCTGTGGACGGATGAGCAGATTTCTCACTATGCTGTACAATTGTCAGTGGTATTGAGGCATCACCATCTCCAGGTGAAGGAAGCTTTGCCGCATCCTTCCTTAGTACAAACACACCCTTCTAAACCTGGCAACATGGTAATGGTGAGAAAAATAAAAAATGTTTCTCTTACTTCTAGGTGGACTGGACCCCACGTCGTGCTCCTGGTTACCAGAACATCACTAAAGGTGCAGGGACATCCCGAGTGGCTGCACGGAACACGATGCAGGGCTGCACCAACAACGCCTGATGCAGAGGCACCTTTAACAGATGAGCAACGGCCACAAGTGGAGCAGCGCGAAACACAGGACAAGGGGGAGACAGACCAGACCTTTCCTAACAACAACGCTGAGGGTCCATCATCAAGTGTCCCAGGAACGGTGACACCAACTGATGCTGTTGAGTGAAGCACACAGGGCAGGTCCGTGAAACCGCCCCTGAACAAGACGACTACGGACCAGGAGGAGAAGCAGATGACAGCGCAAAAGAACTTTCCTTATTGACACTTACAGAAAGTACCCTAGAACTGAGACAGAAAGACACTGCCTAACAACATTTTAAATTCTGAAAGTGACATTTACCACTGTCGAGAAAATGCATTGCATTATGCTAACAATATTTTTTAGTACCTTAATTATGTGTGTGCTACCTGTACTGCAACAACCTACTGACCATCCCCTCATTGCAGTACATGAGAAAGTTTCCCAGGCTGTAGGTCTTCAAAATTCCTGGATTTGTAGGGAATTATCCAGACACCCCAGTGACCCAATTGGCCTTTATGAAACACCAGTGCCTCTTCAAAATTATGCGCAAGGAATAGGATGCCTCATATCCAATGTAAACTGGAATTGTGGAGAAGGAAGGATTGGATGGTACCCACGTTGTACCATACTGCCAAATATTCAAGCCCAATACCAAGTGTCTTCTACAGTAGAATACAAAGACAAGGAAAAAGCATTTCCTGTATGTTTAAAGCATCATGTTTCAGGATATAACCCAGCTTTGCGATACTTAGGACATTTAAAAAGTAGCCAGTGTCCTAACATATTAGAATTTGATAATATCACAGGGAATTGGAACATAAAAGACAGACAGTTAGAAGTAGGAACTGGACAGCTAAGGTACGAGGAAAACAAGTAAACTGTACTTTGCATTACTGGAACATCACTGTAGATGGAGAGACACTATTGATAGAGCGCGCAGGTCACCCGACCAACAATTTTACCATATACGTATTGGGCCCATAAATTCAATTTACCACATTTATTGATCGGGTAATCTTACACTCTACCATCAGTAACCCTTGTTCCTTCCTATTTATTTCCAGTGTACCCGACTTACCAATCCACTGTTACGGGTACCTATGATCACCATGGATCAGGGAGCTAGCTGTAAAAGAAAGGCAGACACAAAACACCAAATACCATATATTTTCTTTGCACTCATGTAATGACCACAGACTCAAGAAGTTTTCAAATCTTTATCTAAATTTCATCATCTTCAGAAAGCATAAGATTCACAATCAGTAAGCAGTCAATAAACAAGATTATAAAGAGCACGTATCCATACAGGAAGTAGATAAGGCTAACCATGTATTAGTCTAAAGAAGGGTAAGAACAGGGAACAAGCTAGTAAGTGGTTTCAGAATTTTAGATTTACCAAGGAGTGACTAAAGGACGGGGAAAAATAAGGAGCATACTAGAATATCACAGTTGAGTTACCCTGAAATAATGGGTATGGGAAAGAACTTTAGTTTGTATTTCGAAAATTCTGGAATACTATGTAACTATGAGGCAGGTAAAAATTGGGATATGCTACCATTCAAAGCAATTACTGTAATTCCCTAAAGGATGGGTAAAGAGAAGGAACATCTAATTTTCAGAAACAGTACTGTATTCAACTATAGGTAAGGGGAAAAATGGAACATGCTAGTATGACGACTATAATGTAGGACTTTATCATTTGTCAGCAACAAAGAAGAAAAAATAAATAAAAGCAAAGGTGATTTTATTCAAAGCAAGAAATGGAGAATGCAAGACAAATGGGTTCCCTCAGATTTATATTTACCTAGAACGGTGTGAAGACCAACCCTGCCCACGGGTCAGTTAAGGACAGGAGAAACCCAAAGGAAGGACAGTTGCCAGTAGGCCAGCAGGTGCGGAATGGACACCCCAGGACAGGACAGGAAGACCAGATTAGGATCAGGACAGGACCACCAAGGTAAGACCAGCACCAGCAGTTCGGAAGCAACGCCTGCGCTCCACCCTCTCTGCAGCTATCAGTCAGAACCCCGATTGGGTTATCGAATTCCCCAGCAAAGTGCTCCGCCAGCACTTAAGGTTTCAGAACAAACCCCCCTGGGTCTATGGAAATTACGGACAGAGTGCTCCGCAGCTCTCTGTATCAGTGACCTATTGAGTGCGTTGGGTCAGTGACAGGTCAGCTATTCGGACAAGTCGGGCAACTTCTCTGGCTAAACCTAGGCTAGTTATACTGTTTTCGGGTCAGTGTACCACCCCCCAAATGTTGCAAGTGTAAGAATCCCCAATTTCGATTGGTCCACAAGTAGGATAGGTTAACACACCAACCAGGATTTACTTTCTCAAGTCCTAATTTACATCTTTTGGGACCACCTATTGAATTTGGGGTTCCCATGACATAAGTCTCAGAATTACAATAGCGCATCTATCAATTTTTACATTATGATACATTTAGTACATTTCAGCTTCTTCTGCTAGGCGAAGGTGCATCTTCCCAGGCAAATCTTGGGTGGGACCTCGGGTTAGCAGGCGTTCAATGTCATAGAGTTCATCCTCTGGCAGAAGACTGTCATGCGCAGAAAGGCCGTTCAATATGGAGTATTCCCATTCCTCATGCCCACGGATTACGATACATGAAAAGTAAAGGAAAACAATTTAGAATACAGAAAATAAATGATTACACTGTATACCAGGAATCCCCATATGACTCCCCTTACTTTATACTAACTATAGCATTAAGATTAGTGCAAAACGAACAAGCATTGCAAGAGCAGCAGTGCAAGCTTCAGCATGTGAAAACACAAAGCGGCCATCTTAATGCTAATGCGCAAGCGCAAAGATTCCCACCAGAACTGCGAGTACGTTACATCACGTGAGTGTGAGCGACGCATGCGCAGACGAACTCCCGCCAAGCAGCAGCCATTTTTAGTGACAAGCGGTTTAGGATAAGTAAACACATAGGCAAGCGTCACTGGGACACCCCGTGTAATGTAAAAGGTGCAATATTAGTAACACAAACCGGTCGAATTAGTTCATTAGGGTTATTCGAGGTTCATGAATACAAGCAAGCCGCTTTACGTGCGAATTCTTGCTCCATCAATCCCCTCTTTGATGATATTTTATATCATCACAAATCAATAGAACCAGATGCCAACTTTAAATCTTTCCCAATTCAATCTGTTCCAACATTCGATTCAGTTTCTCTTTTATTTCTTTATTAGGGTGAGAATTTTGCACCCTTTTATAAATCTGATTATTTAGTTCCTCTAATTCAAGTTCATCCACATTCCTCTTCACTCCTCTCTTGTTCACAGTGTACTTCTTTTGGTACTTTCGACATTTACAACAAATGAATATGATGAATATTACTAAACTTATTCCCGCAATTGGCATCAGTACTTTAACCAACAAACCTCTATCTAAATTAGCAAACCAATGACCTACGGCGGAGAGACCATCAGTAAGTCTCTTCCAGGCACTGTCAACCTCCAGTGGTTTGAGTTCTTTCGCCAAATTAGTAATGTTCCTTACATACCTTTGGATTTCCACACTTTTATCAGGTATGTAAGTACAACAATGTTGCGCTTTCAACATTCTGAAGACTCCGCCCTCTTTTGCTAATAGGGTGTCAAGAGCAAGTCTGTTCTGTAAAACCATAGATCTGACCGCAACCATTTCGGTATTGACCATCAGGAAACCTCTAGCAGTGTCGGTAGATAACCGATCTACTACAGTTGACAATTTGCAAATTTTGTGTGTGTTCAGAACCACTCCCACTGCAGGTATTATTGCGCTAAAAATATCACCTACAATTTCACCAGCACTTTCTCTTTTATTGCGTACTAATTGGTTAGTTTCTTCATTGCTTCCAGTGATTTTCCCCACATGGTATATCTTTGGGAAGACAATACCAAAATAGCAACTCCCGTACCAATGGTCGGGCAATTTGAAATAAGCCTTGTTCCCACATATAAAATAAATTCCAGGAAACACAGGCTCTGTCCCATCTTTGAAACCCCAACCTCCAATTACCTTGTAATTATGTTCGCATTCACTAGAACCAACGAAAATATTGTTATAATAACTAGTCATTTCCCTTTTAAGACAGAGTTTGCCCTTCTTTTCGAAATCCAGAAGCATCGCAGCACTAGCTCCACCATTTTGGGTGCTCCCTATACTCTCTGCCCATTTAGGAACTTTATGGTTCTTGTCTTTGGCTTTCTTTTGGAAACTTTCTCTTCTCTTCTCTACCATGTCCAGAAATTCTTTTTCCTTTTCATGTAAAGAACAGGTCAGGTTATTTTTATGTGCATCATCTATATTAATTTTCCCTAGCGTTAGAAAATAATCACTCATGTACTTAGCTACATCTCTAGTCGTATGTACAGGGTTCAGGTTTCTTCGAACAGGGAGTTCAGAAAACATTACGTCAGAGTTTGAATAATAATACTGTAAAGGTCCTCTTTTGTAAAATAAGCTAGTTGGTATACTACAGGAAATTCCATATGTTAAGGGCAGGTGATGATAAGTCACGCCTTCAGCCACAGAAGTGGGTAGCTTCATGCAGACATAACAGTCGTCTATTTCCATAGTTTCTACATAATGCAATAACAGGTTTGCGAAAACATTTAAATGTGTCTTGTTCTTTATTTTGTTAAAGTGTAGTCCTTCCTCATCTGGTGCTTCTAAATTTAACTGTCTCCGTTTCAGGCTAAGTGGTTTGTCCAAAGTGTCTACTCTTCGTGGTATAATTCTCGTGTGCGTTTCTACAGTGTCATCAGGTAAGTTATTGTTTGGGTACAAACTCGGGTTTTACTCATCATAGAAGGAAGGGTTACTGTTAGCCCTATCCAAAGGATCAGTACTATTGCTACACTACATAAACATACTTAGCAGCATGTTTTACAACAACCTCGTCTCGGTCTCCCATTCTCAGAAGAATCAGACATTTTTGGCTGAAAAGAAGCTTCAACCCCTCTTTGTGACTCTGCACAGCTTTCTTACTCGAGTAACTTTTCAGGTTGCGTTTGCTTCTTCACTGGTCTGTTCAGCAATCAATTCTTCATCACTTTCGTCACTTATTTCCAAATTCTCAAACTCTTCCAATACAAAGTAAGTCCACTCAGGACTCGCGTACTTGTTATTCAGTTTCTTGATGCAAGCACTTCTTCTCTTTATTTTTGTGTGCACTGGGTCAGTTTGACTTGAAACCTCGTTTATCTGTTCAGGCTCCTCATTTATCGTCTTTAGACACAGTCTCAGCCTTTTCACAAATCGAGGTACTGAATCACCTTTTCTGAGTCTTTTAACTGGCACTGTGTCTTGGCCTTCGTCCAATATTCTTTTGTTTTCGTTTAGTTGTGGCACATTTGGATCAAGTTCGCCTTCAGTATTGTTCCCTAACTGACTATTTCCAGGTCTTTCATTTGTTTTTTCTGCCTGGTCCCTAAACTGGCCTTGTTCAGGTGTAGGCTGATTGTGGCTTTGATCTGTTTCGATCTCTTCTTCCTGAACACAATTGTCTAATCCTATCTGTTCCTGTTCAAGCTCTTCGAACTCTTGATTTTCTTCCGCTTGAACTTCCGCCCTAATTTCTATCTGTCCCTTTTCTGGTGTAGGTGTTCTTGGTGGAGTGTCAACTACCTGCTCTTTCCCTATGTGGTCCTCTTCAGAATCAGATCTAACGTGGATTTCGATGATCTGAGTAGCTTCTTCTTCACCTGTCTCGTCCTCACTAGCCCACTGTCTATCTAACTGGGCTTGACTTCTGGTTCCTATAGGGTCGATTGTCAGATCAATTAGTGGTACCCAATCTTCCTGACTGGAGCTCGGTTGTTCTTCGTCAGCTACTTCAGGACTGATGTCTTGGGATCCTTCAGCTGGGCAACCTTCAGCCTCAGTTTGATCAGGTTCAGTCACTTTCTTTGTGTGGCTGGCATGGATCCAGCGAGCGAGGTACCCCTGCACACTTTACAGCGGTGGTGGTAACCAGGATCACCTGTCGTGGCTTTCCCCACCTGGGCTCAAGGCCACTTTTCCGAGTGTGCTTCTTTATTACGACCCAGTCACCTGGATTCAGGCCATGGGCTGGAGTCGTTGGTCTGGCGACGTCTTCTCCCCCAACCTGGCGAGAGATAGAACGTACTTGGTCAGCCAGCTCTTTACAGTATTCCAGTACCAAATCATCAGATATGCTTATTATTTTGTATCCTGGTACCCATGCTTGCCGCATTGCTCTTCCCATTAGGATCTCATGTGGACTCAAGCCCGTGTTCCGATCTGGAATACTTCTGAGTCCCATCAACACAAGAGGCAGAGCATCTGGCCATTCCAGTTGAGTGTATTCACACATCTTTCCCAATCTTGACTTGATTGTGCCATTTATCTGTTCTACCACTCCAGAAGCCTCTGGACGATATGCACAGTGCAGATGTTGCGTGATTTTGAATGCTTCACAGATTTGTTTTATTATTTCATTCTGGAAATGACTTCCTCTGTCAGACTCAATTAAGACTGGGAAACCGTAACGAGGTATAAGTTCCCTAAGCAATAATTTTGCTACTGTGATGCTGTCATTTCTACGTGCAGGGAAAGCTTCCACCCATTTTGAAAACAGGCAGGCAATGACAAATAGGTATTTCATTCCTCGACAAGGGGGCAATTGAATGAAGTCAAGTTGTAGTCTAATAAAGGGGCCTTCTGCCTTTCCAATTTTTCCTGGCAAAACTATTGTTTTCTTTCCAGGATTAAATTGCTGGCAGGTGAAACACCTCTGGCAGAGTGCTTCTGCTACGCTTCTGAATTTCGAATTGAACCATGTCTGGCGGAACATGCGAATCATCGCATCTCTGCCCACATGTGTGTCTCCATGAATTAATCTGGCCATAGGAGCAAGCATACAGTCTGGTAACACAGGCATATCATCAAGGTAAACAATGACACCATCTGCACCCCTCCTACGACAACCAAAGCTTCTCCATCTTTGTTTTTCCTGTGGCTCTGCTGCTTCCTGTAAGTCTCTCACTTCCTCCCATGTATTCACACCCTCTAGCATCAAAAGTTGGCAGCTGTTTCCGTTTCCTCCCACCTTTATATTGATTGAGATTTTGTACTTTGCACAATGTTGGGCTAACTGGTCAACATATCGATTACCTGCTGTCACATTGTCATCACCAGATTTGTGAGCAGCACACTTGACCACAGCCAATTCTTTTGGTAACTGAATTGATTCCAGTAAATCCTGCACATATTTTCATTTTGGATAGGGGTGCCTGAAGAAGTCAGGAACTCCCTCTGTAGCCACAATTGGCCAAAGTCATGCACAACCCCATAACCATACTGGCTATCAGTATATATGGTTATTCTCAAATTTCTCCCAAATTTACAAGCTTTTGTCAATGCAATTAATTTGGCTATTTGTGCAGACTTGACTCCATACAAATAGGATGCTTCCACTGGACGATCTAGAGTGCACACTGAGTAAGCGGCACTTAGGCCACCGTCCTCGTGTCTCATGCATGAGCCATCTACAAACAGCTCATAATCCTCACTGTACAGAGGGTTCTCTTTTATATCAGGGCATGGTTTGGTACTAAACTCAGTCAAATCAATGCAATCATGTGCAAATTCTTCCCTCGCTTCATCTGCAAACGAGCTAGGTAGTAAGGTAGCTGGATTCAGAATGTTACATCTTTCGATGGTTACATTCCCTGCACCTACAAGGATTCTCTCATACTTAGTCAGCCGACTAGGAGTGAGATACTGGGTTTTTGTCCTTGTCAGTAAAATTACAACAGAATGTGGAACATATACAGTTACTGGATGTCCCATCACAATGGACTCACTATGTTCAAGACTCATGCAAGTTGCAGCTACAGCTTTCAAACACCCAGGTAATCCAGCTGCTACTGGGTCCAATGTGGAAGAAAAGTATGCCACTGGACGTCGAGTCAAACCATGAATTTGGGTCAGAACTGAAAGTGCACAATTGTCTCGTGTGTCACAGAACAGTGCAAAATCTTTGGAATAATCGGGCATTCCTAATGCAGGGGCAGTACAGAGACAGTCTCGCAATTTGATGAAAGCTGTCATGCTTTCGTCATCCCACTCTACTGGATCACTTGCTCATTTCTTTGTCATTTTTATTAATGGTCTTGCAAGGACTGCAAATCCCACAATCCATTGCCTGCAGTACCCTACCACTCCAAGGAACATTCTGATTTCTTTCTGGGTATTTGGCAATTCCATGTTTCGAATTATCCTGATTCTTTCTGTGGTGAATTTCCTGATACCTCTCTCTATCTGGTGCCCCAGATATTTCACTGATGTGGTACAGAATTGCAGCTTTTCTGGTGATACTTTATGCCCTCCTTCACCTAAATGGTTCAGCAAGGCAATGGTGTCAGTTACACAGTCTCTTCGACTCTTAGACGCCACCAAGAGGTCGTCTATGTATTGCACCAAAACTGATTTTCCGGGCAAAATTAGGGTCTCAAGGCACTTTTTCAGAATCTGATTAAAGATTGAGGGGCTTTCTGTATATCCCTGAGGGACGCTATTCCAGACATACACGCGACTGTCGAATTCAAATGAGAAAAGAAATTTGCTGTCTGGATGCAATGGAATTGAAAAGAATGCATGACATAAGTCAATGACGGTAAACCATCCAGCATTCCAGGGAATTTGATATAAAATCACTGCAGGGTTTGGTACAACAGGACAACAAGGAACCACAATTTTGTTAACCCTTCACAGGTCCTGTACTACCCTGTACTTACCACTAGGTTTCTTGATTCCAATTATGGGCGAATTGCATGGACTGCTCATCACTTCTTGTATGATTCTGGCTTCTAACAATCTTTTTATTTCAGTGGTAACCCCTGCTTTCACCTCTGCACTCATTTTGTACTGTTTAATATTTGGGTATACTGCATTTTCTTTTATGGCTATTTTGATTGGGTCTACATTTTCAATTAATCCTACATCTTTTCCAGTAAAATCCCATACTTCTGGTTTCACTGTTTCTTGGAGCTCTTCAGGTAAGTCTTGTATTGTCAGTCTTTTAATTTCTGAGTCAAGTCTTGCTAACATTAATTTGTAAATTCCATCTTCGTCTGGGGTCTGAATTTCGACTCCATTTGGTGTGCAAAAGATAGTACAGTTCATTTTACACAACAAATCCCTTCCTAGCAGGTTTACAGGACTAGAGTCGCAAACGACAAATCTATGCATCTCTTTAAAATTCCCAATTTTAATCTCCATAGGTTTTGTAACTGGGGTACTAATTAGCTGATTTGAAACGCCCACTACTTGGATCGCTTCTCCCGAGAGGGGTAGGTTTGGAACGTCTGCTGTTCTCACAGTAGAACAGGTAGCACCAGTGTCCAACAGAAAGGTGACGTCATTTCCCTCAACCTTTCCTTCAATGTATGGCCCTGACTGGTCCACCGGCAAGGAGGCGCCAAGCACGCACTCCTCGTCCTCCCCCCTCAGGCACCGTCAGTAGGTGTCATCACAGAGAAACGTGTCATTTAACAGAAATTGTGAAGCGGCTGTGTTTCTATCATCTCTTCCTTGCCACACTTCGGTGTCTTCACCCTGCTGTGCTTTGCTCCTATAATTTTGTCTAGACGCATGAGGCAACTGATTCTGCTTTACCTGTGGCTGGGTCTTTCGTGGTTTTTCAGTCTGCGTCTGTGGATTTAAATCATTAATTTGAACATTACCATTCTGTACATGTGGACACTCTTCTCCCCAGTGACCCACCTGGCCGCATCTGTGACAGGGGAATTTCTTTTTGGCCTCCTCTCGGCTCATCTTTACTCGTGGCTTTCCCCCACCCCCGGAGCCTTTATTCTGATTACTAGTCAATTTATTTAACTGCTGTTTTTGGTGTTCGGCTAATTTTACCTGAGCCCACATGACTTTTTCCTTTAACTCTTTTCGTTTATCTGCCAATTCATCCTCACAATATTTTGCATATTTTAAAACTTCATCAATTGGTTTAGACTGCCAGCAGATCTTATTGTCTATGATCCACTGGGAAATTTCAGGTCTTAATCCTAGCACAAATCTGTAGATAAAATGAGTCATGTCCTTCAATTCAATGTTGTCTAGACCACTGTATGTTTTGAACACCTGTAACAATCGTTCATAATAGGAATGCACAGTTTCATCCCTATTCTGGGTAGTTCTGTCTATTCGAGTCCAATCAGTTTCTTTGGCAGGCACCTTCCCCTTCAGATGTAACATTACCTGATTGTACTTTTTCATCACATCTGCTGAAGGCGCCCCTGTATTTGGATCTCTCGGGTACTCCTCACTAGGCCAATCAATTGCGATTTTACATTCTGTCCACAGATCTACAGACACCACAATGTCAAAGAACCCATCCAAATCTTTCCAGAGACATTTCTGGACCTTCACAAATCTCTCCACCTGTCTGTACCAGTCTACAGGTTTTTCTCGCAGTTTTAAGAAGTCATTAGTAAAGGACACAATATCCTGTCGGGACCATGGAACATGCACATACTTTCCACCTGGCACTTCTCGCATAGGATATAATTTTTCTGCCTTGTCAGCTTCTTTTAAGACATACTCGGAAGCCATCTGTTTTGATCTAATCTCCACTTTTTTCTTTGCCCATCTGGCTTTCCATTTTTCTAATTCACCCCATTTTAGCAGCAGGTTTAATAATTCTTTGATCTGCACCTTTTTCCCTGACATATTCATGTTTTCCAAATCTCTGTCTGAGAACTCTGCTCTATAGGGCTTTTGCAGCACTTTAGATTTACCGATATCTATTCCCATACTAGCTGCGGTGTCCATTAGCTTCTCATGGAACACTCTGGTATTACGGGTGATACTTTTACAAATAAGCAGCAATTCTTCTTCAGTATAGGTATTCAGTCTGTCTAACCCCACATTTCAAGCCATCAATTCTTCCAATTCTATTCTTAACTTGTAAATATCTAAGGGTCTCGACTGAGGATTTTGTTTCTCTAATTCTCGACTCCATCTTTCAATTTCTTCAGGAGTCACTACCATGACACTTTTAGTACCTGAAGTTGATTCCATTTGAATTTCTCTTGAAGTGAAAGGAGTGTTTCTCCTCTGTGAATCCCTTTCTGGTTCCCTGTTCGGTAAATCCATTAAAGAAATCACGGATTCACATTCACTCGCCTGATCATCTACAATTAAGGGCTCTTTCCTCGGCTGTACTACAGCTGGGGTAATGATCGGAGTCTTTGGACTCCCCTGTTTATCCCCGTACAAAGGAACAACTGGTCCAATAGTTACTGGGATGGTCAGGGCTTCAGGACTTGTATTTAGTTGGGAGATTTTCTGAATTAATTCTGTTCTCTGTTTGGCCATGGCCTCTCGCTCTCTCTCCTGCAGTACCCTTTCCAGGGAGGCTTCGTGCAATATTTGCGGAGTTAGGGTTGGAGCAAAATACGGGGCAGTCGGATGTGTCATACCCGGTCCTTCACCACCCCCTTTTTCCAAAATCATACCCGGTCCTTCACCATAATTAGGTTTCAGGAATGGATTTCCTGTGCTTAAGGGTCTTGACTCATCCTCATAAGGAGGTCTTGGGCAGGAGTCTCTCTCACCTGAGTACCTTGACTCTTCACTATAAGGGGGTCTCAGACAGGTGTCTCTGGCACCTATGGGTCTTGAACCTTCATTATAAGGAGGTGGGTTCTTCATTAATAGTTCCTCCAAATAATCATCATCTGAATCCCCACTGGTCACTAAATGCTTTGTTTTCTCTGTCCTTTTCTCTCCCAGGGGCGCTTCTAGGGTTATTACAGGGTACAGTCCTTCTACTATCATGTTCTGTCTCCATTCTTTCATTCTTTTCTCTCGGGTTTCTTTTTTCACTTTCGGATACCATTTGGTTAACCCCTTGTCCATTCTGGGTTTGTCTCGCTCAAAAGCCTCTATCTACCACTCTTCTAAGGCCTCATATTGCGTTAATCTCGGTCTGGGATGTAAATCATTCATTCTGGTTCTCAAATTGAACAAAATCCTGCTGTTAAACGTTCCATCTAACGGAAACGCCAAAATTCCGTCATTTTTAGTGTATTCCACCCAATTTTCCAACTATACACAAGAATGGTAGCCTTTATCAAACATCATGAATGATGCGGGAGTATTAGGTGGTGGAATGACAACTCCTTCTCTAGTTTTGATAGGCTTGTCTTTCTTGAAATAATTCTTTGCTTTGTTCACTAAGGTCATTTTTCTCTTATTTCCGTACATAATGTTACAGTTACGACCTTTCCACTGATCTTTTCCGAACCCTAGGTATCTTGGATCAGGTCTAGTCTCCGGTGTATACGAATGCCATATATACTTTCCGCAACTTACTTTTTGTTTACAAAATCACTTCCAATACAAAGGCGTCTTTTATTTTCGTACAACCAATCAAATGCGCCAATTCAAATTAATTCAGCCAATGGGTGCGCGGCGTTTCTCGCAAACGAGTTCTCACGCTCTTGTGCTCACCCCTCCTTTACAATTCCGCCTCAGCTACACGCCCGCTGTCTTGACCAATACCAGCGCGGCACTGAGTGACGTCAGCGCAGCTCCGCAACTGACTCCCTCCTTCACAAGGTAAGGAAAATGCAACTTCTACCTTTTAAAGTGCAAGTGCTCTGTTTAATTTACAATGTAAACACATTCGCCACTGTACTCGAGTGTCTAGAAAGAAAAGATTTGTTTCACTGCAAGTAAACCTCTTCTATTTACTTTTCAAATACTGCGAGTAGATCCCTTCTGCCTACTCTTCACACAAGCATTAGTGAACCTGCTACTCCTTCGATGTATCCACTGCGGGATATATACTAAGCCAAAAGTTTCACTAGTGAACTCCTTTGCTACCAATCAAGCTTAGACGAACCTGCTACTCCTTCCGTGTGACCCTTACTAGGTTATATCACAATAGAAGTTTTGCCAGCGAACTCTTTGCTACCATTTATTCAAACATTCCTTCAGAAAACCCTAATTAATGCTTCCAGTTCTGCCTAACCTGCACCAATTTTCCTCGAGCCACTGACCTCACTACGGCGTGGATTCTCCTCACCACCCGCTATTCTGCCCCCGGGGATTCCAGACAAAACATGTAACAATCACTAACGAATATTATTAGTACATTTATCAATATAACAGCAAGAAAAACAATTTAAAACATTTCATAATTTTCAAAGCAATAAGCAGCAATTGTATTTTCGATCGATCTAGGAGCAATACATATTTTCACAATTAGCAGCATATAACCTATTTACCTATCTTAACTAGTCCTACCTAACTTTAACTAGTCCCTAACCATTTCCTCTGCTACCAGAAAATTAATGATAGAGCGCGCAGGTCACCCGACCAACAATTTTACCATATACGTATTGGGCCCATAAATTCAATTTACCACATTTATTGATCGGGTAATCTTACACTCTACCATCAGTAACCCTTGTTCCTTCCTATTTATTTCCAGTGTACCCGATTTACCAATCCACTGTTACGGGTACCTATGATCACCATGGATCTGGGAGCTAGCTGTAAAAGAAAGGCAGACACAAAACACCAAATACCATATATTTTCTTTGCACTCATGTAATGACCACAGACTCAAGAAGTTTTCAAATCTTTATCTAAATTTCATCATCTTCAGAAAGCATAAGATTCACAATCAGTAAGCAGTCAATAAACAAGATTATAAAGAGCACGTATCCATACAGGAAGTAGATAAGGCTAACCATTTATTAGTCTAAAGGAGGGTAAGAACAGGGAACAAGCTAGTAAGTGGTTTCAGAATTTTAGATTTACCAAGGAGTGACTAAAGGACGGGGACAAATAAGGAGCATACTAGAATATCACAGTTGAGTTACCCTGAAATAATGGGTACGGGAAAGAACTTTAGTTTGTATTTCGAAAATTCTGGAATACTATGTAACTATGAGGCAGGTAAAAATTGGGATATGCTACCATTCAAAGCAATTACTGTAATTCCCTAAAGGATGGGTAAAGAGAAGGAACATCTAATTTTCAGAAACAGTGCTGTATTCAACTATAGGTAAGGGGAAAAATGGAACATGCTAGTATGACGACTATAATGTAGGACTTTATCATTTGTCGGCAACAAAGAAGAAAAATAAAATAAAAGCAAAGGTGATTTTATTCAAAGCAAGAAATGGAGAATGCAAGACAAATGGGTTCCCTCAGATTTATATTTACCTGGAACGGTGTGAAGACCAACATTGGCCACGGGTCAGTTAAGGACAGGAGAAACCCAAAGGAAGGACAGTCGCCAGTAGGCCAGCAAGTGCGGAATGGACACCCCAGGACAGGACAGGAAGACCAGATTAGGATCAGGACAGGACCACCAAGGTAAGATCAGCACCAGCAGTTCGGAAGCAACGCCTGCGCTCCACCTTCTCTACAGCTATCAGTCAGAACCCCGATTGGGTTATCGAGATCCCCAGCAAAGTGCTCCGCCAGCACTTAAGGTTTCAGAACAAACCCCCCTGGGTCTATGGAAATTACGGACAGAGTGCTCCGCAGCTCTCTGTATCAGTCACCTATTGAGTGCGTTGGGTCAGTGACAGGTCAGCTATTCGGACAAGTTGGACAATTTCTCTAGCTAAACCTAGGCTAGTTATACTGTTTTCGGGTCAGTGTACCACCCCCCAAATGTTGCAAGTGTAAGAATCCCCAATTTCGATTGGTCCACAAGTAGAATAGGTTAACACACCAACCAGGATTTACTTTCTCAAGTCCTAATTTACATCTTTTGGGACCGCCTATTGAATTTGGGGTTCCCATGACATAAGTCTCAGAATTACAATAGCGCATCTATCAATTTTTACATTATGATACATTTAGTACATTTCAGCTTCTTCTGCTAGGCGAAGGTGCATCTTCCCAGGCACATCTTGGCTGGGACCTCGGGTTGGCAGGCGTTCAATGTCAGAGTTCATCCTCTGGCAGAAGACTGTCATGCGCAGAAAGGCCGTTCAATATGGAGTATTCCCATCCCTCCTGCCCACGGCTTACGATACATGAAAAGTAAAGGAAAACAATTTAGAATACAGAAAATAAATGATTACACTGTATACCAGGAATCCCTATATGACTCCCCTTACTTTATACTAACTATAGCATTAAGATTAGTGCAAAACGAGCAAGCATTGCAAGAGCAGCAGTGCTAGCTTCAGCATGTGAAAACACAAAGCGGCCATCTTAATGCTAATGTGCAAGCGCAAAGATTCCCACCAGAACTGCGAGTACGTTACATCACGTGAGTGTGATCGACGCATGCGCAGACGAACTCCCCCCAAGCAGCGGCCATTTTTAGTGACAAGCGGTTTAGGATAAGTAAACACATAGGCAAGCGTCACTGGGACAGCCCGTGTAATGTAAAAGGTGCAATATTAGTAACACAAACAGGTTGAATTAGTTCATTAGGGTTATTCGAGGTTCATGAATACAAGCAAGCCGCTTTACGTGCGAATTCTTGCTCCATCTCTATTAATAACACCTGATGGTCTTCTATATGATCCATTTGTTGAGCAAAAGAATAAGCATGCTAGGGGACCAAAAGTGATTTCTAAAATATTAGAATACCCCTTATGGTCAGCCCGCCGCTCATTCATGGCACCATGGGCAAATGTTACGCTTATAAATTCTTCATGGATTGATTACAAATGGTGTGATCTATTCTAAAACACTTTTCCTGAAGGGGTAGGCCTTCCTCTCAGTAAATATCACACATTGGACACATAGTTACAGAGCGGAATGTATTTTTATTTGTGGCAACTAAAGCATTCAAGGTGCTTCCCCGGCACTGAGAAGGCATGTGTGCTATTTCTTATCTTACACCAAACATTTCAGTCATGCCACACATTGCAGCCCATGAGCCACTAAATCTGGGTAGTTTTGCTCATAGATATAAAAGAGATATATATGCTCCTATTCTGGAAACTAGAGAAGGTCTATTCTTTGAACCAATGCGTATATTTATCCCTGGATATGGGGTATATGATTTAGAATTGCCTCTAGTTAATATGTCTGCTGAGCTAGCTGTAGCATTCGATGCCACAAGAGATGCACTTCAACAGTTGCAGATGGAAATTAATTCAGTAGCTGCCATGACTATTCAACACCGAATTGCACTTGACCTCCTGACACTACAACAAGGAGGACTGTGCATTTTATTAAATTCCTCTTGCTGTTATTTTTTAAACAAAAGTGGAAACATAGCAAGGGATGTGGAACAAATTAAGAATGCAGTTCAAATATTCAGTGGAGCAGAGAAAATTACAGATTCTGATGACTGTTCCTGGCTATGGTCATGGCTACCAACGGGATGGTTAAAGCACTTACTTTTAGCGCTACTGGGTATCTTCTTAACAATAGTTTTATTTTGGTGTTGTCTTCAGTGTTGCTGCTCAATGGTACAGCAATTGTGTAGTAAAAGCATCCATTCAATTTCCGCAGTTAAAATTCTACCTCCTACAGAGCAGGAGCTAGCCTACAAATATCTCCAGATACAACAGGATGTAGAGAAAGCACACAAAGAAACATTTCAATTAATGGCTACAGATATATAATATAAATGCATTGAGTATTAGTATATAATTTTATCTATGTTGAAAAATGAATTCCTCTAGGATGGGTCTACGCCAATATATGCATGTTATTTAAACACTGTGTAATGCTAGTCAAAGATATGTACTTATTCGATATTTCTACCATATGTATATATTCATACTTTTCTTACAATGGTATTTGATATTGCTATCAAAAAGGAGGGATATTGTGAGGAAATATATCTATATCTATATGTTTGCATCAGCCAAATAAGTGAATCAATCCCATATTCTCCTCCACACTATCTCAGACCCACTGAGCTAACTAGGTCTGCTCTGACCAAACTGCTTACTCTGTGCTCCTCATCACCCCTCCCTTTACAATCTATTAAAGCTTAACCCCAGGACCTGTATTGCCCTCTTTGACACGTCCTGGGTTAACAGCTGTGAAAAGCTTCTGAATCTTGCAGGTTGGCTTAAACTTGCTTTTTGGTCCCTTGTGCCCTTATATTGCTCTATGTCCTGGGCTTGCATGACACTTCTATTTATATATGTACAACCGTATTTGGCCTTGTCCACATCTTATGATTTTACTGATGACTGCACTTTCTGCCCTATATATTCTCCCGTGAATATCTATGAGGGGCAGAAGAAGCTTGTTCCAAGACATGACACTGCGTCTGCCTTCTGCCTCGGCATGCCAATAAACGGACAAAGGTGCAAGAACATTTTCTGTGTTTTGTGGCAGCTGGGGTCTGTTTGCTTTGCGTCGCTCTGACGAGGGTTGGAGGATTTATTACCCAACTTAATGGATTTATTACCCAACACCTGCTCCAGGAAACTCATCTCCTACTAGGCGACACACACCTCATGTTGCACAGAGAGTTCCCTTTGCAGTTCTGGTCCTCAGGGAAGGCTAAGAGGGATGGGGTGGCCATCTTTCTTTCCAATCGTTTCTGTGCCTCAGTTACAGGCAAGGTTCCAGAGATTAAAGGGCTTCTCCTAACACTGTGACTGCGCATAGGCTCCTCCAATATCACCATAGCTTCCTTTTATGGCCCCAACGAGCATCCAGAGAAATTTTTGCAGGATGCGCTAACTGAGGTGCTTCATACGACTGACTCCCTGGTAGTGGTGGAGGGTGATCTGAACCTAGTTATGGACGTGGGGATGGATCACTGTTGCCCGAGATCCAGCGGCGCTGGTGCCATATCGGGGCATGGGAAGGCTTGACAGCGGCATCAGGGCTACCTGGCACTGCTTGCACCCCGACGAACGGGACAACTCATTTTACTCAGCAGCCCATAAGTTGTATGCCTTCCTGGACCACTTTCTCGTTACCCAAGCAGCGTGGGCTTGCACATAGGCCTCCACCATAGAGGCCCGTTCTCTAGCGGACCATGTGCCTATCACTCTGTTCCTGTGCCTCCCCACTGGGCCTCCGTCCTCACCTCGCTGGCGTCTTCGGGACTCCCTTCTGCGGTCTCCTCAAGTGGTAAAGGATCTTTGGCGTATACTGACTGACTACCTAGCAACCAAAGACGATGGCTCCTCAGCTCTGGCCTCCATTTGGGAGGCACTCAAATTGGTTGCGAGAGGGGCTCTCATTGCTAAGGCGGCTCATGACAACAAAGACAGGCGGGCTAAGAGACAGGACCTTGAAGACCGGGTTAAAGAACTAGAGGCCATACACAAACGCACAGGTGCCCCTCGTGTCTGGTGTCAGTAAGAAAAAGAGCGGCTCCAGTTGGAGAGACTGGACCTTGACAGGGCCGAATACGCGGTGTTGCGACTGAAACATAAGTACTACGTTGGCTCTAATAAGTGCGGTCGCATGCTGGCACATTGCCTCCTCAGTCAGCAGCAGTCAGAGGCAGTGAGGGCGGTGCGGGGGGTCCAGGGAATGAAGCTCACAGATGACTTGGACACTGCGGCTGCCTTTCGGAACTTTTATGCAACCCTCTACTCCTTCCAGATCATCACGAATTACTGCTGGGCGCAGCGTTTACTCCTCTTCCGGCCCACAAAGCGGATGGGTTGGAGGCTCCCATTCGGATTGAGGAGGTGGTCTCTGCCATCGCTCGTCTGAAACCCCTGAAGGCGCCAGGCCCTGATCGGTTCAGCGCCCTATTTTATAAGACTTATTGTAAGGAACTTGCCCCCCTACTCACCCGACTATTTAATTCATTTTCTGATTCCGGCACCCTCACAGCCTCTATGCTTCAGGCGACAATCTCGGTCATCCCCAAACCAGGGAAGGATCCATTGTCTTGTGGCTTCCACCGGCCGATCTCCCTGTTGAACTTGGACGCTAAGTTATTCTTGTGCATCCTGGCTTATAGACTTAAACCTCTCCTGGTTTAATTGACCCAGACCAATCAGGCTTCATACCGAGTTGACAATGCGGGGACAACACCAAACGGCTATGTCACCTGATCGACAAAGTGCACAGGTCAAAGGAAGAAGCTCTACTGCTTGAAGTGGATGCGAAGAAGACATTTGAAAGGGGGCATTGGCCATATCTGTTTGCTACCTTTGAGCGTTTCCGGGTGGGGCCCAAGTTTCGCAAATGGGTGGCTAGTATATACAGGGCCCCCACCGCATCGGTTAGGGTCAATGCCCTGCTTTCGGGGGACTTCGTGGTGGAGAGGGGCACCAGGCAGGAATATCACCTATCCCCGCTGTTCTTCGCCTTATACATGGAGCCCTTTGCTCAGCGACTCCGGGATAAACCACAGGCGAAGGGAATCTCTTTTGGGGCTGTCCACCACTTAATTAGCCTGTATGCGGATGACGCCATATTCTCGATGGCTCACCCCTGACCTCTATGCCGGCCATAGTATCAGCATTGCAAGCTTTCGGTCTGGTCTCTGGCTTTAAAATGAACTTGCAGAAATCACAAGTTCTGAACCTTACCGTTAACCACACTACTGGGCTGCACTGCAGGCCCAATTCGACTTTGACTGGGGATCGGAGGTGCATCTCATACTTGGGGTTGATTCTTCATAGTAGTCTGGCCAAGACGGCGGAGTCAAACTATGCCACTCTCCTGTCCCGTATCCGGAAAGAGGTCGCCCAATGGCGGTGCCTACCTTTGTCCTGGCTTGGAAGACTGGCAGCGGCCAAAATGAACGTTTTGCCCCGAGCCCTCTATCTTTTTCAAACTCTCCCCTTAGCGCCCCCACCAAAAATGCTCTTGCACATCCAACAGAATTGGAATGTTTCATTTGGGGCCTGATCACGCCTAGACTGCAGAAATCGCTGCTACAACGAGCTAAGAAGTAGGGTGGTCTGGCCGTGCCCAACCTCACTCGATATTATCAGGCTTCGCTATTGTGTTACCTTGTGGAATGGAATCGTCCCATGACGGAAAAGCACTGGGTGTTTATGGATCAGACAGTGGCTGATCGGCATATCTGGAGAGAAGTCTGGCTGCCTCGATCAGCGCACGCCTCGGGACTCTATTCTTGCCAGTCACCCGCCCAACGATGATTGTTTGGGACAGTGTGTCTAAATGGGCTAACCTCACCATGCTCCCCTCCCCATGTCCCTATTTTTTCAAACCCTGACTCCCCCCTCCCGGAATGGGTAAAGGGATTAGCACATGGTGGGTGGAAGGTGGGTGCAAGCACCTAGGGCATCTTTTTGACCATCAGGAGCATTCCCTTTAAGGAGCTTCAAGAGGGCTACGGCCTTGCAGATTCAGATCTCTTTCTCTATACCCAACTGCTGCATTGGACATCCAGTCCTCTGGTCCGCCCTCTGATAAATAGACCGTTCCTTCTGTTTGAAAGTGGCTCGTCCTGAAAAAAGATGATCCCAAACTTATCTCTGAACTGTATCCCTTCCTCACGAAGGGTGCTCAGGGGGCTCGTTGGGCGGCGTAGAAGTGGTGGGAGGCTGAAGTAGGGCGTTCCCTTTCTGATAAGGAATGGGAGGATATTTTTTATAGGGCACACCACATCGCAGACTCCATGGGACATACGGAGACTGCATTCAAGATTTTATCCTATTGGTGCTATACGCCGGCCCACCTAACTAAATGGAACTCACAGTGCGATGGCCTTTGCTGGCGAGGATGTGGGAGCCTTGGCACCCCCTTGCATTTACTGTGGAATTGCCCAAAGCTCAGGCGGTACTGGGAGAAAATCCTCAATGAAATTGACAGAGCCTTTGACACTGCCATTCCAAGATTCCCCGCCTACACTATCTTAGGGCTACCCAATGCATTGACCTTCCCCCTGCGCTCGATCAGGGGCAGGCAGATTGCCCTGGCCTTGAACGCTGCGCATCGGGTCCTCCTAGCGGGTTGGAAGACGGACAGGGTCCCAGACCACTACCAATGGGTGCATCAATTGTGGTCCCTTCTGGGTATGGAGCTCTTGTCTATGGCTACTCTTGGGGCAAGTCCGATTATGCCACGATCTGGGCTCCCTTCTTCTCCATCCTATCATCGGAGTTTCGAGAGCTATCATGCCCTGCCTAATTAAGACTTTTGAAACTGATTCCAGGGAGTGGGGATGGAGGCTAGCAGAAGGGGTCACGGTAGGTCTCACTTGTTACCCGGGGAACCGTCCACTTACCCGCAGAACACATGCGATCTCTTGCCTATACTTCTGGCTCACCGAAAGAGAGGAGGGGTGGTGGGTGGGGGTGGGTGATGGGTTTTATTGGGTAGGTTTTGGGGATGTTCTTTTTCTTTCTATTTTTTGGTATTCAAAAGCAGACACATTCGCCTCAAGAGGACTTTGGAGTGTCCTGAGTGCATGATCAGATACCAGTGCATGTTGGGTAAGAATCTTCTGTTGCTCCCTCCTTGTTGTGCTGAGATGGTTCAATGCCACTCATTTTTTAACGCGCCTGGCCTGGCTTGGGTGGTAGGTGGCATGCTGTGTTAACACCTGCCTGTTTCATGTTGGTTTCATGTGACCTGTTTCTTGCCTTTCCAACGTCGCAGCCAGCCCATGGGGTTGTAGCCAATGTGGCACAGTTTTCATGATGTGAGTTCAGCCAATAAAGATCGATTTCATTCTAAAGTGTTAGTTATTCTCCAGCAATCATTTAACAATCATTGAGAACTTCAATTTCTTGCCAGTCACATTAGCCCAAGCTGCTCTTCTGGTTTTGCTGCAGAGTAGACTGGCCTCTGTGGACAATGCCCGGTTACTCACCGGTAATATCCATTACTCCGAGTCCTGGTCTCCCCGTCCCATTCCCGACAAGTGAGCAGCTAGTCTGCTCCACAGAACCCCTAGCCTAGCTGAGCTGTTTGCACTTCCCCCAGGATGACGTCACCATCACGTGACGATAAAGGGGGAAGTGCCGAAACCAAACATCCTGAGAATACCAAAGAAACCAGAACGAAAAACAGACAATCACCCAAAGAAAACCCAAACCAGGGAGGGAGGGAAGGGCTCAGGAATGGGATGGGGAGACCAGGACTCGGAGTAATGGATATTACCGGTGAGTTACCGGGCATTACCTCCTCGTCCTGTCTCCCCGTCCCATTCCTTACAAGTGAGCCCATACCCAAGCACACGGTGATTGTAAGAAAAAAACAGACCAAACAGGTTGAGAAAAAACAGGTCCAGTTTTAATCAACAGAAAAACAGTACAGACCACCAATCATGTACCGCAGAAAGGACACTAGTCCCAAAAGGCAGCAGAGGCCACCATCCCCAACAGAAGACGATATTGTGTAAACAAAAGAATGGGGAGAAGCCCACGTGGCAGCATAGCAAATGTCCCTCAACGAGGCCCCCTCGAACATGGCCCAGGAGGACGACACGCCCCGAGACGACCAACCCGGAACAGAAGAAGGCAGAGGACAGTGGGCAGAATCGTAAGCAGAAACCACAGTGCCCCGGACCCAACGAGACAAGGTGGACAAAGAAGGCCGAAGCCCCAGACCCGAGAGGCCATAGGTGACAAAGAGGGAACCAACTATACGGAAACCAGCCGTACGCTCCAAGTAGATGCGGAGAGCCCGCAGCACATCCAACGAAAGGAGGAGCACCTCCTCAGGAGAGGCAGGAGCCGGAAAAAACACCGGGAGAACAATATCCTCCTGACAGTGAAAAGAAGACACCACCTTAGGAAGAAAGAACTGACTCGGACGGAGAATGACTTCACCAGCGCAAAAGGGCAAGAAGGGGGGAGAAGCCAACAGCGCCCCAAGCACACCAACCCTCCGCCCAGAAGAAATGGCCACCAGGAAAAGAACCTCAGCAGAAAGGAACTTCAGGGCCACGGAGTCCAAAGGCTCGAAAGGAGGACCCGTCAAAGCCCGCAGAACCAAGGGAAGAACCCAAGGAGGCACAGGAGAACGAGAGACAGGACGGTGAAGCAAGAAACCCCACAGAAGGCGAGCCACCAACAGGGAAACAGAGGAAACAGAGGAACCCCGAAAAGCACGAATGGCAGCCCATTGCGCCCGCAGGGAAGAAACCGCAAGCCCCAAGACAAAACCATCCCGCAAGAAGGCCAACACCCTCACGGCCTCACAGGAGGCAGAAGAGAGACCCCTCACAAGACACCAGGAGGAGAAATACATCCAGTGACGGTCATACGACATCAAGGTGGAAGGACGCCGAGAAAGCTGAAGGCATCGGGCAACCTCAACCGAGCAACCCAAACCCAGCAAACTCAACCTCTCAAGTGCCAAACCCCCAGCCGGAGGCGACGCAGGGAGGCAACCCCGAGAAGAGGAGCCCGCAGCGGGGAGGGAGACAGGGGAAAACGCCAATGCGGGCAAACAGAAAAGGTCAGCAGAACGGGGAACCAAGACCGCCGAGACCATTCCGGAACCACCAGGAGAACCCCCGCCCGATCCAAACGAATCTTCCGGAGGACCCCCGGAATTAAGGCAAACTGAGGGAAGGCAAACAGCAGACCCCTCGACCAAGGAATCGAGAAAGCATTAGTAGCCCACGCCAACGGAGAGGGAACCATGCTGCAAAACCGAGGAAGAAGGGCGGACTCCTCCGAGGCGAAAAAATCCAGCCAAGGAAGGCGGAATCGGAGGACAATCAGATCGAACAGAACCGGGGACAGACAGAGGGACACCGAGGAGGGGAACACCCTGCTCAAAGAATCCGCAGGCCCATTCTCCTTCCCCGGAAGACAGACCGCCGTCAGAGAAAGGAGACTGGACTCGGCCTAAAGGCTGATCTCCCGGGAGAGGAGAAACAGAGCACGACACATGCCCCCCGGTGATTCACAGAAGAACGAACCACCTGAGTGTCCGCCAGCACCGAGACCGCCCGACCCCGAAGGAGAGGAGCGAACCAAAGAAGAGCCAACCAAACCGTTCTCAACACTTCCCAGCACGAGGACTGGAGGGAATCGAAACTGGACCACCGACCCTGAGCCGTGGAGGCACCCAGAACGGCACCCCACCCCAAAGCACAGGCATCCGTGGACAACACGACCACAGACCGAGGAGGAAGGAGATCGAACCCCCGGGAAAGAGAGAGAGAGGGGACAACCACCACTGGAGAACCGCCCGAATCCCCGGAGAGACAGGTACCAGAGTCACGTAGCCCAAGGAGGCAGGACCCCAGTGCGACAGGACAAGACGCAACAGGGGATACAAATGCAGCCTGGACCAAGGAAGGAGATGCAGAGTGGACGCCATCTCCCCCCGACTCCGAAACCAGAGATGGGCAGACACCCGGGACAGAAGCCAGGAAAGGAGACGAAACAAAGCCAACTGGCGCACCTGCGAGAGGAAAACCATGCCCACGTCCATGCGGAAGAGAGCCCCCAGGAACTGCAGGGACCGGGAGGGCACCAGGGAGGACTACCTGTGGCAGAAAAGGAACCCAAAGGAATCCAGCAGATGACACACCTGGCCCATATCCGACAGAGCCTGCGAAAAAGAGGGAGAGAAAAACAACCAGTCATCCAGATACGGAAACACCAGCAGCCCCCTGGAATGAAGGATACCCACCAGAGGGGCCAAGAGCTCGGCGAACACACCGGGCGCCGAAGAAAGGCCGAAAGGGAGTACCCGGAACAGACAATGCAGGCCCCCACTGCAAAGCGGAGAAAAGGCCGGTCTCCCGGATGGACAGGAACGCGTAAATACGCATCCATCAGATCCAGGGACGCCAGGAAGCCGCCCGGCAGGACCAGAGGCAGGATGGACTGGAGAGCCACCATCCTAAACGGACGATGGACAACGAAGCGACTGACCCGCTTCAGATCCAAAACAGGACAAAGACCCAAAGCGCCTATCGTCGAGACCGGAAAGAGGACCAAAGAGCAACCCCCGCCCCACTCCAGAGGAGGAACCTCCACAACAGCCGCCACCCCCAACAGGAGCCGCACACCTGTCAACAAAGCAACTCTTCGCAGAGGAAGACGGGGCAGGGGAGTCTGAACAAAACCCGGCAACCTACCGAAACAGACCGAACCGCCCAGGCTCCCGGAACCGACAGCCACGGGGCGCGGAAGGACTGGAGGCGACCACCAACAGGCCAAGGCAGACAGACACTGAAAAGAGGAGGAGGCGGGGGCGGCAACACCGGCAGCGGCCCGGGTCATGGCGCTTCCAGGGGCCCCCCGGCCACGACCCATGCCACGCAAGGGCTGGGAAGTGCCACGAGCAGGAGGCCCAAAAGCGCGAAGGGAACGATGCCCACTAACCCGAGAAGGAGGGCGGACCGGAGCCACCAGCATACGGGTCACAGCAGACTGCTCGACCACACCCCCCAGCTGAGGACCGAGCACCTCGGAACCTACAAAGGGCAACATAAGGAGGACCGACGTCAGGGAAGACTCCGCCACCCAGGAACGCATCCAAACATGATGATGGGCAGCAACGGAAGCACCAGAAGCATCCGCCGCCGCCCCTAAATTACAAAAGAGGTGAGGCATCCTCGCCATCGGTCAGCAGAACCGACAAGGATGGGAAAACCTCAAGGAGCGACTGAACCAAATAGATAGAATAGGCAGACGCCCGGGCAGAAAAATTAGAAGCAGCATAGGAACGCTGCACCGCCCCTTCAAACCGCTCAACCACAGCGTCCGCAGGAAGGGCGTCCTCAGAAACGACCAAACCCCGAGAGGAAAGGCCAGGCATCAAAGGTCAACTCACACAGCCTGAGGGAACTCAGTAGCAAAACCCCCAAGAGGGTAACGCCAGGACAGGAAACGAGGAAAAGAAGACTCGTCCACCTCCTACCAACTGCGAGACAGCACATTGCGTACCGCCCCGTGCAAAGAAAAAGAGTCAGGAGCAGGCCGGACATACTCCAAAACAGCATCCTGCAGGAGGAGAGAAGTCCAAATTGGACCGCACACGGGCGACAGATCAGTGAGCTCAGCACCCTGAACAAATCGACCACGCACACCCTCATCAGCAACAGGACCACCGACATCCACAGGAGCAGCCTGCGAATCCAAAGAGACACGAGGCACCTAGGGAGGAGGCCCAGCCGCGTCCCTGAGCCAGGAAAGCAGCAGACACAGCCACATCAATAAAGAGGCGCAGGGCATCAAGAGGGGCAGCAGAGGACGATCCATGCCAGCAACCAGCCCAGTCCAAACCAGGCAGAAGGAAGGACAAAATACCAGTCAGGAAGGACCCCATTCAAAGGACACGAAGTCCCGAGGACACGAAATCCCACGAGAGCTGGAAAAGCGGGCTGGCACAAAAAGCACAGCCAACAGCCAGACTCGCCACCCAAACGCACCGTGAAACACGAGCGCCTCACCTCCACATACAGCAACCCAAGCCCGCTAAATCAGGGCACACGGGGACTCGAGAAATCACCCAGGAATGGCCGCTGAAGCAGGCCCAGGCACCAAGGTAAGAGTGGAAAATGACAAACGGCCGCTAACGCGAACCGCGTGTCAAATGGCAGACCACGGGCAGAGGCAGCGCTGTCAGAAGTGTACCTGAATTTCCAAGTAGTTCCGTAGAAGCAGACGACTTGAAGGAAGGCCCTTGAGGATAATTTCCCAATTCCCCCTCTCCCCTGGACCCAGATCTCTCTAAGGCCAGGAGTGAAAGGGAAAGGGGAAGTGTATGACAAGAGAGACTGCCACACAGGTGTCTTCTGAATCTTCTATTCAGGAAAATTGCACCTAGAACATTAAGAACAAGATTAATATAGTTCCCCCCAGAATTCCTGGTTTCTCTTAATACTTTTTTTTCCCCCAGACTATTGTTATACATTTTACTAGTGTGGAATTTGCTTCTCTCCAAAATTAGTATTCAAGAGTATTCGCAATATAGTTCTTATGCACCAAAGAAGTTGCTCCAGAAACCTTTAGAAGATTGTTGGTAAACAGTTGTATCAATCATATGCATATAATCTAATACCCCCATCTACTACTTGCTGCTGAAGACAGTTTATGGTGCTAGCTGAAGCTCTGCGTTGCGAATACAGATAGTATTCCAGAAGTTGCGTCACTCCTTGTAAATACCACTTGCTTGCACAGGTACACCCAGGAACTGGCGTAGGGAATTATCACTCGCAGAATGCCAAACAACAGTCTTTGAAATAAAGTTTTTCAAGCTTCTTATCATAGACCAGAAGAGATAAGAAGGGGCTTCTGAATTTAACTATATTACATTCACTGAGTCTTTCTTTATCATTAATATATATCGTGTTATAAAGTCTTTATAACGAGAATAATGTCTCTAGAATTCCACAAAGACTTCAGAAAAGAAATTGGTTCAATCCTACTTGAAACACCGCTGACGGGAAACAGGAGCACCAGCCGGTAACTTTCTGCGCAGGACGTCTTTCAGGAAATCATGACAGGACTCAGAATGACGGGTACTGAACTCGACGATAAAATTAACAAGCTGCCGAGAATTACTTCGAACAAATGAGGCTGCTGTAGAAGAGCCTTAAAGAGCTAATTCTGTAGTTTCAAAATACAAGGAATTGCGGAGACACAGAAGCGCACATGAGAAGCGCGTCTGCCCGCCAAAGTTCTTCAGTTGAAGTGCGCGGAGCCAGGCACTCGCGCACATGAAATGGCCGCTGCACGCTGGCCACTAGAACGTGAACTGAAATGCGGAATGGCACAACCAGGAACCAACCTGGTCTAAGCCATACGCTGCTGTGCCACCAATTGACTCCAATTCAGAACAGAATGAATCAATGCCGCTTTACTTACGGACAAGCGTTTGACACCAGGAGGCTGAATCTTATAGTATGCAGAACGGATTCTGACAGTACCCCCCACCAAAGCCCCCTCTCTGGGCTTCTGAGGATAAGTCTTGTGAAATTCTGCCACTAATCTTGGAGCATGCACGTTTGAACTAGGCTCCCAAGAACGATCCTCTGGGCCAAAACCCTTCCAGTCTACCAGATAGAACAGTCTATTCTTTCTCAATTTGGAGTCCAAAATTCTTTTCACTTCGAACTCTTCAGCTGATTCCACTTGCACTGCCGGAGGTGGGAACTGCCGTCTAAGATTTGGTGGATTAGACTTAATTAAAGAGACATGGAAGGTTGGATGAATTTTCATTGACTTTGGAAGGATTACCTTAACACTAACTGGATTGATCATGCGCTCCACTGGGAATGGACCTACAAATCTTGGCTGAAACTTACGGTTTCCCGCTAATCTCATATGACGGGTAGATATCCAAACCAAATCCCCTGCCTAGAAAACTGGGCTCTTTCTTCTTTTCTTATCTGCTTGTTTCTTATATCCCAATTTTGCTTTAGAAAGGTTAAGAGCTGCTGACTGAAAAGTCTTCTGCAAACTCCGAATCACCTCTTCAGCAGCGGGGACCTCCAACTCCTCCCTTCCCACTGACATGTTAGGATGTCGACCAGAATTTAAGAAAAAGGGGGAGAAACCAGTTGCAGAATGTTTAGAGTTGTTATAAGCAAACTCCGCTGTACTGAGTAAAGAAGGCCATTCCCCTTCCTGATCCATCAAGTACAAACGAAGGTACTGCTCTAAATATTGGTTTACTCTCTCCGTCTGTCCATCAGTCTCAGGATGAAAGCTGGTAGACAGACGAGAATCCACTCCTAGACCCTTCAGAAAAGACCTCCAAAATCTAGAAACAAATTGCGGACCCCGGTCTGAAATTACCACCTTCGGGATTCCATGAAGCCTGACAATGTGCTGAATGAACAAGGTGGCCAATTGCGGAGCTGTGGGTAATGATTTTAAAGGAATAAAGTGACTCATCTTTGAGAATTGATCCACAGCTACCCAGATCACAGAAAACCCTTGACTGGATGGGAGATCTACAATAAAATCCATAAAAATTGTGTGCCAAGGGGATGGGGCTGAGGGCAATGGCATGAGTAATCCCTGTGGAGACTGCCTAGAGATTTTTCCCTTGATACACTGCTCACAAGTGGCTACGTGCTGTCTCACCTGAGTTTCCATTCCAGGCCAAAAATAAGTCCTCTTCACCAGTTCCAGGGTTTTGACTCCTCCTTGTGCTCTGCCAAAGGATGATCATGAAACAATCTTATGACCTCCATCTGCAAATCCACACTGGGAACAAACATCTTCCCTTGTACATATGGTGTTCCATCCTTGACTTCTCGATCCTGACCCTCAGTTAGCCAATTTTGAAATTCATCTCCTTGAAATTCTTTTTTGATTCGGTTTCCTAAATCATCCTCTGCCACCACTGCTGCGACCTTCTCAGGAGGAATGATAAAGCCTTCGGAGTCTTTCTCTTCGCCTCCTTCAAAACTGAGTCGAGATAAGGCATCAGCTTTTCCATTAGCAGAACCTGGTTTGTAGGTCAGGACAAAATCATAATCTGCAAAAAACAGTGACCACCGCAATTGGCGAGGAGTAAGGGTCCGTGCAGATTTTAAGAATTGCAGATTGCGATGGTCAGTGAAAACTGTAATCATATGTCTAGCTCCGAGTAAATAATGTCTCCAAACCTGAAAGGCATCCTTCACTGCCAATAATTCCTTGTCGGCTATGGAATAATTGATTTCTGCAGCAGACAATTTTCGGGAATGATAAGCGACTGGGTGCAACTGTCCTGTCTGCTTATGCCGTTGAGAAAGGATTCCCCCGATGGCCAGATTGGATGCATCAGCTTCAATGAAGAAAGGCTCCTTTAAATCAGGATGTCGCAACACCGGAGCTGAAACGAAGGCTTCTTTCAACGATTGAAAAGCTTCTTCAGAATCTTGGGCCCAAACAAAACGCTCATTCTTCTTTAGCAATCGTGTGATTGGACTGACTTTCTCAGAGAAATTCTGAATGAACCTTCGGTAAAAATTGGCGAATCCCAGAAAACTTTGTATTTCCTTCACGGATCTTGGAGCAGGCCAGGACCTAATTGCTTGTAACTTAGAATCATCCATATAAACTCCCTTAGGAGACAGAATAAATCCCAAGAATTCCACTTTTGAAGAATGAAAAACGCACTTTTCTAATTTCACAAACAGATGATTTTCCAACAGACGCTCCAATATAACTCGAACATAACCGATATGCTCCTCTAGGCTGTTGGAAAAGATCAGGATGTCATCTATATATACAACAGCAAATCGATCCAAGTATTCTCGAAGGACGTCGTTTACAAAATGTTGGAAGGCGACTGGAGCATTGCATAATCCAAATGGCATCACTTGATATTCAAACAACTCAAGCCGCGTCCGAAAAGCTGTCTTCCATTCCTCTCCCTCAGCCATTCGCACCAAATGATAGGCTCCTCTCAAATCCAACTTGGTATATATGCAAGCATCTTTCACCTGATCTAGAAGTTCTGAAATGAGAGGCAATGGGTAGCGATTCTTCTTGGTCACCAGATTCAAAGCCCTATAGTCAATACAGGTTCTCAAGGAGCCATCCTTCTTCGGAATGAAGAAAAGGGGGGAAGAAACAGGTGACTGTGAGGGTCGAATGAATCCACAAGCTAGACTTTGCTCGATGTATTATTTCAAATGCAAATTCTCTGGTTCGGACAGTGCATATATCCGACTGCAAGGTAAAGTTGCCCCAGGTTCCAGTTCAATTCGACAGTCATAATCCCGATGAGGCGGTAATTTTCTAGCTTCTTGTTCATTAAACACCTCTGAAATATCCCGATATTCTTGCGGAATCTCAGGAACCTCAATGGCACAAATCATCTGTATTTGATCTGCCAGACTAAATGACAAGGTAGTCTGAACTCTTTCGATCCGGTCATGAAAGCAATGCTCTTTACAGAAGGTGGAATTCATCTCCACGGTGCGCATAGCCCAGTCAATATGCGGGTTGTGTTCAGTAAGCCAAGGTAATCCTAGAATCATCTGAAATTGAGGGGCATCAATGAGATTGAAACTTATTTCACTTCGATGTTCTCCTGGACCTAGTACCAGAATGGCCTCAGTATCAAAGGTAATGGGACCGGAGGATAAACTGGTACCATCCACTGCTCGAACTGGTTCCGGACAGGGTTTCTTTTCGAATTGAATTTTCAAAGATTTAGCGAACTGAATATCGCAGAAATTCCCTGTAGCACCTGAATCCAACATGATGTCGACCTCTTTCACTCGATTTTTTCCGAAACAAATCTTACAAGATAGAATCAGATGCGGAGCGGCTAACTGATGAGTGTTAGCTAGAGATTGAGGTTTAGGAGTTGACTTGAATGGAGCTCCCACCAGAGCAACTCCGTCTACTGGTGGAGCCTGTCTTTTACCCACTGCTTGGACTTTGGTTTCTTCGTACAATCTCGGACAAAATGACCAGGCTGTCCACAATACATACAAAGTCTTCCTGCTTGACGCTTCTCTCTCTCTTCCTTAGAGAGAGGGCCTCTGACCGTTCCTATCTGCATAGGTTCTTCTACCACACTACCTTCCGAAGTCTTTACTGGCTCCGCTCTTACTCGGTCTAAGCGAGGCGGGAAAGGCTTGAACTCTCTTCTCTTCTCACCACGACGTTCCGTTTGACGTTGATCAATTTGCAGCACAAGATCAATGAGTTCTGACACATCAGTAGGTCTCTTTGGAATTTGAGATAACCCATCCTTTAACTCATCCTTTAGACCCCTATAAAAAATTGCGGCTCTTTTCTCCGACGGCCAGTTGGTTTCCACAATTAGTTTATTAAACGGCGCCAGATAGGCCACCAACTCCCTATTGCCCTGTTTCAGATCCAACAACTCGTTGTCGGTGGCTTGCGAAATTGTTCTGCGATCAAAAATCCGTAAAAATTCGGCCTTGAAATCTTCAAACTTATACAAAACCGGATCATTAGAGGATACCAATGGCATGGACCAAGCTGCGGCGTCTCCACTCAGGTAAGAGAGCACGAAAGCCACCTTTGACTGATCCTCCTTAAACAGAATGGGCTTACAAAGGAAATGCAAAGAGCACTGGGTCATAAAGATTTGGGCTTTATGTGGGTCACCTTGGAATCTTTCAGGGGCTGCTAAAGGAATGGTTGGGGACATGGCATGCACAACCTGAGTGGTAAGGGCTGAGGATGAAGTTGGAGAGGGATCAAAGACTGGCGCCCTTAGACCCCCAAAATTAGGACTAGGACTTACTGATATCTGATCTAACCTCTGACGCAGGTAACTAGCTTCCTGATTAGATTTCCTAACCTCTTCCCTGGTTTCACTAAGTTGTTTCTGCAACCCTTCCAAGACAGAGGCTAACGCCTTAACATCGAAACCTTCAGCCATCTTGCTCGGACGGAAGAAATTTCAAGGCACTTCAATCTGTCAGAAGTGTACCTGAATTTCCAAGTAGTTCCGTAGAAGCAGACGACTTGAAGGAAGGCCCTTGAGGATAATTTCCCAATTCCCCCTCTCCCCTGGACCCAGATCTCTCTAAGGCCAGGAGTGAAAGGGAAAGGGGAAGTGGAAGTGGAAGACAAGAGAGACTGCCACACAGGTGTCTTCTGAATCTTCTATTCAGGAAAATTGCACCTAGAACATTAAGAACAAGATTAATACAGTTCCCCCCAGAATTCCTGGTTTCTCTTAATACTTTTTTTCCCCCAGACTATTGTTATACCTTTTACTAGTGTGGAATTTGCTTCTCTCCAAAATTAGTATTCAAGAGTATTCGCAATATAGTTCTTATGCACCAAAGAAGTTGCTCCAGAAACCTTTAGAAGATTGTTGGTAAACAGTTGTATCAATCATATGCATATAATCTAATACCCCCATCTACTACTTGCTGCTGAAGACAGTTTATGGTGCTAGCTGAAGCTCTGCGTTGCGAATACAGATAGTATTCCAGAAGTTGCGTCACTCCTTGTAAATACCACTTGCTTGCACAGGTACACCCAGGAACTGGCGTAGGGAATTATCACTCGCAGAATGCCAAACAACAGTCTTTGAAATAAAGTTTTTCAAGCTTCTTATCATAGAACAGAAGAGATAAGAAGGGGCTTCTGAATTTAACTATATTACATTCACTGAGTCTTTCTTTATCATTAATATATATCGTGTTATAAAGTCTTTATAACGAGAATAATGTCTCTAGAATTTCACAAAGACTTCAGAAAAGAAATTGGTTCAATCCTACTTGAAACACCGCTGACGGGAAACAGGAGCACCAGCCGGTAACTTTCTGCGCAGGACGTCTTTCAGGAAATCATGACAGGACTCAGAATGACGGGTACTGAACTCGACGATAAAATTAACAAGCTGCCGAGAATTACTTCGAACAAATGAGGCTGCTGTAGAAGAGCCTTAAAGAGCTAATTCTGTAGTTTCAAAATACAAGGAATTGCGGAGACACAGAAGCGCACATGAGAAGCGCGTCTGCCCGCCAAAGTTCTTCAGTTGAAGTGCGCGGAGCCAGGCACTCGCGCACATGAAATGGCCGCTGCACGCTGGCCACTAGAACGTGAACTGAAATGCGGAATGGCACAACCAGGAACCAACCTGGTCTAAGCCATACGCTGCTGTGCCACCAATTGACTCCAATTCAGAACAGAATGAATCAATGCCGCTTTACTTACGGACAAGCGTTTGACACCAGGAGGCTGAATCTTATAGTATGCAGAACGGATTCTGACAAGCGCGGGGGGAACACAGATTAGTAAACAACGGGCGGCCGCTAGAGCAGGCCGCCGAAAGGAAAACAAAACAAAAGGAACTCACCAAAACTCGAGGCAAACTCCCAACAGCACAGCACAGCCAGGCAACAGGAACTGGTGCAGAAAAAAAAGAACAGGATGTTTGGTTTCGGCACTTCCATGTGTTGTTACATTGTAGCACTGCACTAGGGTGCACATAAACCACCAGCACTCAAACCTGCCTGGGGTTGCGTGCATGGTGCGCTGACACAGCAGCTGTCATTTTGGTGCATTATAGACACTCTGGCTTGACAGCTGAAAGGTGCTATAATGCGTGATTTTTGCATTTCAGTGTTGAGATGCGGATTACCACCCTGAAATGCGTTAGACTAACGCCTGATGCGTGGTACTTGGCAGAGCTGCAGACCTTAAATAAAGGATACCAAGTATCCCACTTTCTGGAAAGTAACAATAGAAGACAGGGAGGTACTAAGGAGGGACTAATAAGCCTATTAACAAATCACAAGCCAGCATTTACAAAGGACAGTGACAGCAGTCAACTAACAAGCATTTCTAATGCAATAGGTCTCGCATTTGCGAGCGTTTAACTCCTTTGGTGCTCATGACGGAACCATTCCGTAATGAGCACAGGCGCACTAAATCCCTCTGCTGTTTACAGCAGAGGAATTTCCTTTTTTAGGTCGAGCCTGGGCAGCACATGCACTGCTCGTCGAGGCATGCTGTATTCAGGTATGGACTTGAAGCCCTGCCCACTCTCAACCCATATTTTTCATTGGCTTGTGTCATTGTCCATTGTATACTCTGGCTTTTCATTGGTCAATAGGCTTAGTAGTCCCTCCTAAGAACCACCTTGTCATTTTGTAACCTCCCATGAGCACACCCCCTGTTACATGTATTGTTGCTCGATAGGCTTTAATTAAAGCTTCAGAGCACTATTTACTGAAAAAGCTTGGTTCTGCCTGCTCTTGCAGGACAAGCTGTCTCCTATCGCATAAAACAAGCATTTGCAATGCAATAGCTCTGGCAAAGCTATTGGCATTGTAAATGACAATGCCTTTTATTTAAAAATAACACAAAACTAAAAGGCATTGTCATTTACAATGCCAATAGCTCAAACTCTCATAAATGCAGAAGGGTCATTCCCCAAGAAGGGAACCACCCACTAGGAACCAGGGAGGGGAGAGTGGCCCCCTGGGCAAGGGCCTTTGCTCCCCCCATATTAAAATGGGCACAGTCAGTCTGTTTGTCCAGCCTGGGGGGCATATGGGGCAGTAGCCTCCGACCTTCCCCTCCGGGGGGGGACAGAAAGCCCACCAGTAAACCAGGGATGTTTTTCCCAAAGTTCAGGGGTAGGATCTACCCAGACTGGGCATACCATTGTCCCACCCAGAAAAAAAATCCACAGTCTTTCTGCCTTACCCTGATCTGCCCCCAGGAGAGGGGCAGAAAGCCCACAAGGTGAGTGAGACCTCCGACTTTGGTCTCGGGATAGCACTATCCTTCACAGCTCCGCTGTGCTGTGCGTCGCCTGCCAGCCCCACCGTCGCAGGGTTGGAATCTACCCCGATTCTGGTTTTGTTTTTGCCACTCCGTTCCTCCTGATTGTACTTCCTTTGCCTGACTACTGTTACATATTGTTTTTCCGCTCCGTGCCCTTAATCTTACTTCTTGTGCCTGACGGCTGTCCATACTTGTTTGTCCTCCCTGTGCCCTTAATTTCACTTCTTGTGCCTGACCGCTATTTCACTTGTTTCTTTTTCCACGTTGTGCCTCTTATTTTACCTCTTGTGCCTGACTTCTTTGTTATCTTGGTATTGTGCCTAGTCGATCAGAACAAGAAACCCTGCGTTTAGAGTTTAGAGAGGTCCCATAGGGGGATCCTAAAAAATCAATGGAGCCACACCCACCATTCAGAGCCAAATATCAGAACAGTCCATCATACCATTTTTTATATAAGTTTATTATTCATTTTTATGATTTCAACGTTTCATGTATTGATATTACAAAAATATAAATAAATATGAGTTCATCTTTCACAGTTTATTAAAAACACACATAATTCAATACCACATATACAGTCCCACACAACCCAAAATAACTCTCATACTCACACTTCCACATACTCTATAAACAATCATACAACTATTCTTTCAAATATCAAACAGGCACACTCCCACTAATACATGGTCGCCATCACATGAATTGCTAAAGATGTAATACAATTCATTAACCACAGAGGTGTTGGGCAATACACAACAATGGGGATAGATGCTGTATTAAACAATCCTGTTGCCCACAGGAACCCCGCCGACGTGCGTTTCGGTGTACAGACCCGTCCGGGTCACACCTTCGTCAGGGCGACGATGAACCACGAGGAGGGGGACTGAATATCTTTCTAGAGTTGTAAGAGGACTGTCCTTTCTACAGTAGGATTTTGGAGACTCTCTCCCAAGGGATTGTTTAATCCAGCATCTATCCCCATTGCTGTGTATGGACATCTATTCCTCCCTGAGGATGGACCTTTACCAATGTCCTTCTGGCAGGTGCTTCCCGGAAGCAGACGTGCACCAAGCCCCTCCATCCTTGGGGTTGTTGACACCAGCTGCGCCTTTAGTTACGTGATGCATCATATGTTTACCTCGTGTACCGGGTGAATTGCTGCCCCCTCTGTGTGATGTCCTGCCGGGTGACGTCACCGGCACGCCTAGACTTAAGGGTCATGTGACACTTGTTTAATAAAAGTACTGGGACGCGTAAACGTACACCAGTTAGGCGACGGAGGCCTGCTCCACGAGTATACCATCAATATTGGCTCCTGTGGTTATTAGAGTGAGTGAGCTTCCCCACATACATCTTGTGACCCGCAAATGTTGGCGCTGCCCACGCGCGCACACCACAACATTTGGCGATGAGGGTGGGTGTCCCCTTGCACCCCTCGGTGAGGCGGCAGCGAGCGTGTCCTGCTGCTCGTGGCGCTCGTACCCCGACAGCGGGCGCCGTCCTCACTGGTGCCCGAAGACCTGTGTGCGGCTTTGTGGCAAAGCCCCTTGCTGCTCCAGTGGCCGGCACGGCCCCGCCTGCTCAGGGAACACCTGCGGCCCGAACTGCGTGCAGGCACGGTCAGTGCCTCTCGCCTGCCTCAGCGAGGATTGCGGTGTGGAGGAGGCCACCTCGCCATCGCTAGTGCCGCCACGTGGGCCTCAGCACAGGCCTCGGTGAAGGAGCCAAAGCGAGGCCTCGACACGGGCCCCACCCCCAGTGACACCCCATAGTGGCCCGAGGAGCACAGCCAGAGGCTGCACTGCAACCACATCCACATCCACAGCCAAACAAGTAGGCCCGGCGCATGGGCACAAGGCAACACTCATCAGGTGTGGAGGCAGACGCCGAGAATAGCTGGGAGAAGTCCAAAACCTAATTCACCAAACCAGAGTGCCTGCCCTACTGCGTAGAAGCCATCCAGGAGCCCAAGGAAGGGTGGAGCACCTCACACCACCAGTAACCCAGCGCTAGGAGACTAGCAAAGAGCAACAGCACTCAAAGAGATACTAACGAACTCCTGAACCCGAATCATGTCACAGATACCACCCATAGAGCCCTTCATAGTGGAAGGATTGCCATCTTCCCTTGTGCCCAAGTGGAAAGACTGGGTGGATCGTCTACAAATCTTCTTTGAGGCCACTAAGGTGCACAAAGACCAGAAAGGGGCAATGTTGTTACACCAAGGAGGTAAAGACATACATAACATCGCCAAAACACTTGTAGAAGCCACGCCAAAGAACCACCACACATTAATAAATGCGCTCAATGGGCACTTTGAGCCGATAGCCAATCAGGACTATGAGAGGTTTATATTCAGGCAAGCGCGACAACTCCCGGATGAGATGTTAGACACGTACCACTCAAGGCTGAAGAATCTTGCTGCAACGTGTGGATTTCAGGACGAGACAGAATAGATAAAAGGTCAAGTAATTCAGGGGTATGCTTCCGCCAAACTCCGAGAACGCATCCTAGAAGAATCTGGCAAGTCCCTCGCCAACATCTTAACCCTGGGGCGAACCAAGGAGTTGTCCAAAGTCCGTGCAGCTCCGTGACAACCAAGCCCGCAACAAGATGGAACAGGAAGGGGTCCCACTTTGCGACGGTGGGAACAGCCAAAACGTGAGGGTACTGCGGCGGACCGCCGCACCAGCCAGTTGAATGACCGGCAAAAGATGCTCCGGATGTGGGCGATTTAATCACTTTGAGAAAGTATGCAGATCCAAGAAGTACCGCAAGCCACGCCAAATGGTTAACGCAGTGCCGGAGGGAGACAAAACACCAAGTGACATGGATGACGATGAGGAGGAAGAGCGGGTGGTCCATAAGGTACACATGATTGGTGACGCCACCCGTAAAGCGCGACGCCTGCCACAATGCAACATCTGTGTGGGGTCTCAGGAAGTCATGGCTGTAGAGGACACCGGAGCTACCATCAACATCATGGCAGCCGCCCTTCCCCAGACATTGTGTCCCGCACCTAAGCTATATCTGTCAGCAATCACTGTGTTCGCCTATGGTCAAGACACCCCTCTGAAGATCCTCGAGCGGTTCAAGACCTCCATAGCCCACGGGGACCGCGCTGTCAACACCAATGTATATGTCACCGAAGACGGCTAAGGCATGCTGCTGGGGTGTCGGGCTGCAGAAGATTTAGGAGTGGTGACATTCGCTTTCAGTGTACATCATGAATCAATACAACACTTGCTAGATGAGTTCTCAGTAGTCTTTGAGGGCATTGGAAGATTCAAGGGGAAAGAAGTCCACCTTCATATTGACCCAAAGGTCCAACCTGTAGCTCTAAGGCACCGGAGGATAGCATTCTATCTGCGGCCACAAGTAGAGGAAGAACGTAAAAAGTTGGAGGCCACAGGAATCATCGAGAAAGTCACCGGCCCCACTCCTTGGGTTTCTCCCATCGTAGTACCCAGGAAGCCAAAGCAGCCTGGCATGGTGAGAATCTGTGTCGATTTGCGCTTACCAAATGTGTCAATCAAACGAGAGCGCCACATCACTCCGACAATCGATGATCTCATTGGGGGAAATGGCAGCAGCTTGTTGGTTCCCCAAACTTGACTTATGGTCAGGGTACCATCAACTGGTGCTCGATGAAGCGTCACGAAACATCACCACTTTTTCAACCCACATGGGGCTACGATGTTACACTCGGTTGAGCTTTGGAGTATTGAGTGCTGCTGAAGTGTTCCAAAACATCATACATGAATTGATCATGGACATCCCTGGCGTAATCAATGTAAGTGACGACATTATGGTACACGCAAAATCGCTTCCCGAACACAATTCTCGTCTCACCCAAGTGCTACGCCGTCTGTGAGATGCTGGACTCACTCTACATAGAGAAAAGTGCAAATTCCTAAAGAAGAAACTCCAATTTTTTGGCTACACTTTCTCCACAGAAGGAGTCAACCCGGATCCAGAAAAGGTCCGGAACATCAAAGATGCTGCGGCCACTGCCAGTGTGACGGAAGTTCGCAGCTTCCTTGGCATGATAAACTATTGCGGTAGGTTCATTGGGGACCTCACCACCTTAACGCTGCCACTAAGGGAGCTCACCAAAGACTCGGTTCCGTGGAAGTGGGGTCCGGATCAAGCCAAAGCCTTCAAGGAGATCAAAGACACCCTATTGGAGGCGACCACACTGGCCTTCTTTGATCCTAAAAATATTACACAAATAGCAGTTGATGTGGGTCCCATGGGCCTAGAGGCTGTGCTCTTGCAGAAACGACGTCAGGAGGAGGACTGGGCCCCGGTGGCCTTCGCAAGCAGATCCCTCACCGAATCTGAGCAGAGATATTCTCAAATAGAGAAGGAGGCCATCGCCATCCATTGGGGGTGTCGCCATTTTCATATATATGTCTACGGAAAGCCATTTGTGGTTGCAACGGACCATAAGCCTCTTGTGGCACTATTCTCAGGGACATCCACAAAGCCTCCTCCAAAGATTGAGAAGTGAACGTTACAACTTCAAGACTACAATTGTAAAGTGGAATACCAACACGGGTCCCGCAATCCGGCGGCTACTAACAAGGAGATGGAAGACGCTGCTGACAATGAAGAATATGTTAAGTGTATTAAGTGTATAACAGCCCGGTCCTGTCCCATTCCCCTGTCTATGCAGGATCTTGCGGATGCAACGGCCACAGATGAGTGTCTGCAAAGAGCCAAGGTGGCTCTGCAAAAGGGCAACTGGCACAATGTGAAAGAGGAATGGAAGATCCTAAGAGTCCCGGCTCAGCGGATCATGGAGAGTCTATACCATGTCAGAGACTAACTTACCGAAGACCCGACGGGCTGCCTGTTGAGAGGACATCGGTTGGTCATCCCTACGTCATTAATGGACCGATGCATGCAGTTGGCCCACTTAGGGCATCAAGGCATGGTGAAAACCAAATCCCGGCTGCGAACCAAGGTGTGGTTCCTGTTGATGGACGAACTGGTGGAGGCTACCGTCCGATCCTGCTCGTCATGTCAAGTCACTGGGGATATGCCCCGTCCAGCTCCAGTCATTGCGGAGCCTCCGTGGTCCTGTGTCAGCATGGATTTTGGCAGTCTGCCTGACGGTCGCCATACCCTAGTAGCCATTGATGAACATTCAAAATATCCGGAGGTTGAGATTATGACATCTCCCAATGCAGCTGAAGTGATACCCAAAATAGAGAAGATTATGGCTGCCCATGGATTGATGCAAGAGTTGCGTACTGACAATGGGCCTCCCTTTCAAGGGCAAGAACTGGCTACATACCTCACCTTTCTTGGTATCCGATACCGCTGAATCACTCCTCGATGGCCACAAGCCAATGGTGAAGCGGAAAGGTTTATGAGGACTCTTAATAAGGTGATCAGAATTGCCCATGACAAGAAGCAATCTATAGAATTGGCCATCTTCACATTCTTACAAAGTTACCACCGAACTCCACACTCCACCACAGGAGTGGCTCCGGCTCACTTACTGTTGGGCCGAGTGATCACTGACTCAATACCTCATCATCCTCAATGGCTACCGCAGAACCCTGATGATCCTAGGATTGATGCTCGTCGCAGAAAGGCGTACGCCAAAGTAAGTCAGCAACGAAACGCCCAAACCCTACGTATCGAAGCAGGAGACTTGGTGTTACTCAAGAATTGTTTTTCTGCTGGAAAATTCCAATTGCCTTATGAAAAGATGCCATGGACTGTGGTCAGTATTAAAGGAACCCGGATCATTGCCACCCGAGGCCGAGAGACTGTGGCCCGCAATGTCTCTCATTTAAAAAGATTTCACCCGGAACTCTTGGCGTCACCCTTCGCTCAGCGAGAAGCTGAGGACAATCACATTGGACCAGCGGCTTGTGTCCCCTTGAATGATGGTGGTGAATCTGGCAGTTTGGCGCTTCCTGGCCTAGTGATACCTGCCGTGCGGAGGTGGAGGTTTCTCCAGCTCCGTTGGAGGGCAGTAGCTGTGAAGTTACCTCTGAGGCTGAGGTGATTCCCTCTTCTGGGCGAAGCCAGTCCCAGTATCAGCTGCGGAGAAATCCTGAACCGTTGTGCCGGCTGAAGGACTATCAGATGTAAGACTGTTCTATATATATATGACTGGCTAAGTATGCCCAGGGTGGTTCTAAGTTGCATGATGTAAGTTTTTACTCCTTTGTTCAGGGGCAATCTTGTTCGTGTGTTGTTTTGATACTTGTTGGGGAGGAAAGTGATGTCGTGCCGGGTGATGTCGCCGGCACACCTAGAACGTAAGGGTCATGTAACCCTTGTTTAATAAAAGTACTGGGGCCCGTAAACGTACGCCAGTTAGGCGACAGAGGCGAGCTCCACGAGTATACCATCAATATTGGCTCCTGTGGTTATTAGAGTGTTTGAGCTTCCCCACATACATCTTGTGACCCGCTAGTGTTGGCGCTGCCCACGCGCGCACAACACAACACTCTGCTCATTGTACACGTGTGTAACACATTAAGGATGCTCGTGTCTTCTCATTGATGTGAGTCATGGGGTTTCACCAGTCCTAGCGCTCCCCCTGACAAGGACGCTTAACTCTTGGCTCACACATGATCCAGAGGCTTGGATGCAAGTGTTGGATTCTCGTGTAGTGCTTTTTGCCACTGACCTGGTGTCCAAGCGCTCCTCATTTCTAGTGCATAAGGGAATTTACAACACTGAGATGCAGAACATGGTCAACATGCTCAAGTGGGAATGGAGGTTTAAAATCCACTCCTTCAAGTATGACCGTCCACAACTTGACCCCAATAATGCTCCATCCCAGGATGTGCGGGACGGTAAACAGACATAATATCGACTACAAAATATCTAATGGACATAATATCGAGTTTTAAATATAGTCTGGACAAAATATCGAATGGACAGAATATAGACATCCAAAATATCGTTTTTAAGGTAAGTAATGTAATATCGAATGTTAAAAATATAGAAAGTTAAAATATCGAAGTATATAATATAGGTTATTAAAAATATCGAATTTGTAATAATATCTAAGTTTTTATAGTGTTTTTTATGTTATTATATGTGTGAAAAGTGTGTATTTATGTTATAATTTATTTTAATTAATGAATTTTGTTTTTTTAATTTTTGCGTAATTTAATTCTGTAGCGGGTTGTGGGTTTATAGGGGAATAGGGTGGGAAGTAATTTAATTATAATTAATTAAATATGTAAAATTAGTTATTGGTATTCATTTTTAATTAATTGTTAATTAATTTATATTTGGTCATTAATTAAATTTTAATAGGCAATTAATTTTAATTAATTAATTGGTAATTATGTTAATTTTACTAATTTATTTTCTGTAGCAGGTTGTGGGTTTATAGGGGAATTGGGTGGGAAGTAATTTATTTATAATTAATTAAATATGTAAAATTATTTATTGGTATTTATTTAGAATTAATTGTTAATTAATTTTTTATGGGTAATTAATTAAATTTGAATTGCAAATTAATTTTATTTAATTGATTAATTGCTAATTATGTTATTTTTACTAATTTATTTTCTGTAGCGGGTTGTGGGTTTATAGGGGACTAGGGTGGGAAGTAATTTATTTATAATTAATTAAATAAATCAATTTATTTAATTGTATTTAATTTGAATTAATTGTTAATTAATTGTTAAATGTTAAATTATTAAATGTTAATTTGTAAATAATTTGTATTAATAGGTAATTAATTGTAATAATTAATTTTAATTTGTAATTTTAATTGATTAATTATTATATTATATTAAATTGGTAATTACTTTTAATTAATTTTTTATAGATATTAATTGATATATTTTTAAACAATATATGAAGTATACTTTCCTTACTGTTGCACTCTCTGGAGTGGGAATACAAATTTTTACCTCTACGCTATTCAATGCTTTCCCTACTGTTGCACTCACTGGATTGGGAATAGTAATTTTTACCTCTACGCTATCCAACGCTTTCCTCACTGTTGCACCCACTGGAGTGGGAATAGTAATTTTTACCTCTACGCTATCCAACGCTTTCCCTACTGTTGCACTCACTGGAGTGGGAATAGTAATTTTTACCCCTACGCTATCCCACGCTTTCCCTACTGTTGCACTCTTTGGAGTGGAAATAGTAATTTTAACCCCTACGCTATCCAACGCTTTCCCTACTGTTGCACTATTTGGAGTGGGAATAGTAATTTTTACCCCTACGATATCCAACGCTTTCCCTACTGTTGCACTCTTTGGAGTTGGAATAGTAATTTTTACCCCTACGCTATCCAAAGCTTTCCCTACTGTTGCACCCACTGGAGTGGGAATAGTAATTTTTACCCCTACGCTATCCAACGCTTTCCCTACTGTTGCACCCACTGGAGTGGGAATAGTAATTTTAACCCCTACGCTTTCCAACGCTTTCCCTACTGTTGCACTATTTGGAGTGGGAATAGTAATTTTTACCCCTACGCTATCCAGCACTTTCCCTACTGTTGCACTCTTTGGAGTTGGAATAGTAATTTTTACCCCTACGCTATCCAGCACTTTCCCTACTGTTGCACCCTTTGGAGTTGGAATAGTAATTTTTACCTCTACGCTATCCAAGGCTTTCCCTACTGTTGCACTCACTGGAGTGAGAATAGTAATTTTTACCCCTACGCTATCCAACGCTTTCCCCACTGTTGCACCCACTGGAGTGGGAATAGTAATTTTTACCTCTACGCTATCCAACGCTTTCCCTACTGTTGCACTCACTGGAGTGAGAATAGTAATTTTTACCCCTACGCTATCCAACGCTTTCTCTACTGTTGCGCCCACTGGAGTGGGAATAGTAATTTTTACCCCTACGCTATCAAACGCTTTCCCTACTGTTGCACTCTTTGGAGTGGGAATAGTAATTTTAACCTCTACGCTATCCAACGCTTTCCCTACTGTTGCACTATTTGGAGTGGGAATAGTAATTTTTACCCCTACGCTATCCAACGCTTTCCCTACTGTTGCACTCTTTGGAGTTGGAATAGTAATTTTTACCCCTACGCTATCCAACGCTTTCCCTACTGTTGCACCCACTGGAGTGGGAATAGTAATTTTTACCCCTACGGTATCCAACGCTTTCCCTACTGTTGTACTCACTGGAGTGGGAATAGTAATTTTGATCCCTACGCTATCCAACGCTTTCCCTACTGTTTCACTCTCTGGAGTGGGAATAGTGATTGTTACACTTCCGCTATCGTACGGTAATAATATTGGATATTATTTAATTATATTATGTTACTATATATATATGTTTTAACAAATATGATTGTAATTTTTTTATATAACTTTCATTAATGATTTAATTATTATAAGTTAATTTAAGTATTTTTAAGTATATTTTAGTAATTAATTTTTACTATTAATTTAATTTAACACTGTTTTTAATAAAGTCGATATTTTTATAAACTATATTTTTGTAAACTATATTTTTAACTCGATATTTTTGTACTTACCTGTTTGTAGATACAAACTCGATATTCTGTCTGTCGATATTTTGTCAACGATATTTTTGCTAGTCGATATTATGTCCCTCGATATTATGCCAGTGATCCGTGCGGGACACCGGGGTCCAGGAAGCAGCAGGTAACTTCCGCCCTCGTTGCCGAGCCACGCCTCTTCGTTTGGAGCCATAAGAACTCTTTTGTAAAGGGGAGGACCGCATCGGCCCCCCCGCACGTATGGCGGGGCGCCTGCCCCCCCTTCACCTTGTGGAGACAACAGGGGTGGGCGCGCCCCCGCCTCGTCAGATGACGCGGCCAGCGTGCCTCACCGATGATTGGTGCACGGCTCCCCCAGGTGACCCGGAAGCGATTGAATCGCTTCCGGGTCAAAGGGGGGGGCCAAGGGGCGGACCAGTTGGAACTGGTCTGCCCCGGAGGGTTTAAAGGGCCGGGGAGAGCGGGGGACGCAACTCTTTTTTCCCGCACTCCCCGGCTTGCCCTTTGCCTGCCAGCCTCTCGAGGCTGTTACCTTTTTACTCTCTTTTTGTCTTGCAGGTTGCAGAAAGCACGGCGGAAGCTTCGAGCTTAATTTTTCTCCACTTTACAGGTAGAGCGCTGAAGAATCCCGGCGAGGAGTGTGGCAGGAGAGCGAAAACCGGCACAGCGGCGCCGCCTCACCATCGCAGCCCGTGTCTCCCCCGCCAGCAGGGCGTAGGTCAGCTGCACTACGGCGATCTAAGCGGTGTGGGCTTTTCACGGTGAGGTAGTTGCGCGCGCAGGGCCCGGGCCGAGCGGGGGCAATTTCATGTAATCTCTCAAAAGCAGGAGTTAGGCAGCCTACAGAGTAAACGCTCGGGTTTTGAGGCAAAGCAGGGTCGGGCCCGGTTAGTACATGGATGGGCGACCACGTGGGAAGCACCAGGGCTGTGGAATTTTTGTAAGTAATTGCACGAAGGGGGCAGAAAGGGAGGCCACAGAGGCACAGCAAAGCTGATGTTGAAAGCGATTTTTATGCTGGCGATATTTTAAATGTGAGCTTGGCAAACAAAGGCCTGTTGCATGGCAATGTTTTAATAAACACATTATTGGAAAATTAAGGGTGTGCAAAGGCACTCAAGGTTCAAGAGTTGTTGATGTTATTGTGTTTGTTAAACGCTTGCGTAATTTAGCTGATGCTCACGTGAAGGGCTTGGGTACTTGAATTTTGGAGGTTATTCGCTTGCATATGATCAACATACCCCCTTTTATTTTGAGTGAATAATTCGGGGAGTACACAGGTGTAAGGTTGAACAGTTTACTGGTTTTTAGTGTGGCAGTACTATATGCTAATCTTGTTTTTATCGTAGGACTGCATTTGAGGGGGGCACTGCTCTACTGATACGATGGGGAGCGACGCGGTGGACAACGCTATCAGGGGACACAGGCAGGCCTGCACTTCACTGCTTCTGGTGGGCCGCCGGGCTAGAGTGCGCTCGCCAAACACCCAGGTTAGCTGGTGTGGCGCAGTCCCAGATGCGTGGGGCTTATTGCCAGTCTGTGTACCTCCAACTTTGTGCAGGTAAAAGCCAGGGTAGGTCCTGGTGGTTGCAGGGATACAGTGTGTTATTAGGTTAGCACAGGTATCAGTCACTTAACAGTTGCAGGGCGGGAGAAGATGGCAAGTAGACGTGGCGCCAAACGTTCCCACATGGAACATATGCTGCAGGGTATGATGCGTAGTATGGCATTGATGAACAGGAGATGGGGGCAGGTGGATCAGATAGGGAGGAGCGTGCGTGGCGGAGCTCAGACAGAGGTTGGATGATCAGGCAGGGCCATCAGGAAGGCCCAGGCGAAGAATAGTACCCCCGCAGCCCAATGGGGAATTGGATCCACTACCCAAGCGGGCCAGAGCCAAGAAGGTGGGGGGCCCTAAAGGGGGGCGGGCTCCGCCGGTCCATCCCTATACCTACTCCCCATATCCCGGCAAGTATACCTGTAACTCCCACACCTGATGCACCTGTCCCAACACCAAGCTCTGTGCCTCTGGTGGTCCCAGCAGTAGTCTCGGCAATGATACCCGTATCACCGGCACCTGCTACACCTGTCCCAACAACGAGCTCAGTGCCTCTGGTGATCCCAGCGATAGTCCCGGTGGTACCCATCCATAACCCCGCGCCAGGCTTAGGGAGTCCTGTCCCAAGCACAGCAGCCCCCGTCCTGGTCGCAGCACCTGCAGGAGTGGGTCAGGTCCCACCAGAGTTAGCGGCACAGATATCGGCAGTTCTCTCTTGGCTGGGAATAGAGGGTATGTTACCATCGTCAGTAGGTGCGAAAGAGGTGGGGGAGGATCCTTTGGCAGAGGCACGTAAGATGGTGGCGAAGATCATGACTGCCCCGAATAGTGGGGGCGGACCAAGTATGCCTATTCCTCCGCAAGCGGCGTGTCCAGGCGGCAACCCCGGAAGTGAGAAGATGGTAGAACCAACGCGTACTGGGGAAAGTGCTAAGGAGGTGGCATTACCAGTACTGGGCGAGGGTACAGTACCTTCCAGGAGGGAACATTTAGCTCAGCATGTGACACAAGATGTGAAGGATTTAATTTGGGCAGGCAAATACGTCAATATGTTTTCTTTGCATATGGATAACAGGGAAATGGAGTATGCTAGGAACCAGAAGGATTGGATGTCGCCTAGCGAATGGCGGGGGGAGATGGCGAGATTCAGGGTAGAAGAGACGTTGAACAACTGGATTAGAGCCATCTCTGTGTTTATGGCGATTACAGCCGAGCGGTCCCCCAACTTGCAGGCAGAGATGGCCTGTTACCAGAGTAGGATCACAACTTTCCATGACAAATATGGGGGGGAAGGATGGAAAGATTATGACATGAGTTTTAGAAAAGCTAAAGAGTTTAATTCTTCACTTTCCTGGGATCAGGTGGATTCCATCGCATGGTATGGTCAGTTTACAGCAGGGCAGCCTGGTGGGGCAGGACCGAGTTGGAACAGAGGTTACCCCCACAAACCCCAACAGCCCTTTCGGCCGGCACAGGGAGGTGGCATGGCCACTAAGGCGGGGAACAGTGGAGGGTGAAAAGGAGTGTTCTGGGATTTTAATAAACGAACATGCACCAGGGCACAAGGCACATGCAAGTTCAGACATGCATGTTCCATTTGTAATCAACCTTCCCACCCAGTAACAACATGCCGCAATAAAGGTAGCGCCTCTGGAAACAGGGGAAGAAAGAAACAGGAATAGGGAGAGTGTGCGGCTGGTGTCGCATTCACCCATTGATGTTCTGGCTGTGACTCCTTGGCTGAACAAGTACCCAGACCATGCCTCTGCTAGAATGTTACAAGAGGGTTTTTTGCAGGGCTTTAGGATACCAGCGGTGGGCTACACTGGATCGTCAGAATGTAAGAACCAATTATCTGTGAGGAACAACCCAGAGGTGGCAGCGACAAAAATAGCAAAGGAACTGCGCCTAGGCAGGATAGCGGGACCTTTTGATCATATTCCTGTGCACAATTTTGTCTGCTCACCTCTCGGCATGGTGCCAAAAAAGGAAGTGGGGGAGTTCAGCTTGATTCATAATCTGTCCGCACCAAGGGGTGCACCGCGAATAGACGCCATCAATGAAGGCATTTGTAGCATTAAGTATGCTTCCTTTGACCAGGCGGTGGAGATGTTGAGGACTTTGGGACCGGGAGCCTGTTTGGCAAAGTCGGATATTGACTCCGCTTTCCGGCTACTGCCGGTGCATCCTCTAGATCAGCATCTGCTAGGTTTCTCTTTCCAAGGTAAATTCTACATGGATAAATATATGCCCATGGGTTGTTCTGTTTCCTGCGCCTACTTTGAGAAGTTCAGTTCTGTTTTGGAATGGGTGTTTAGGCAGAGGACTGGACATAAACATGTCATGCATTATCTGTATGACTTTCTCTTTCTTGGGTCGGCGGGCTCTCAGGAGTGTGCGTGGGCATTGCTGGAATTTTGCGTGCTCATGCGGGCTTTTGGGGTACCGCTGGCACCGGGAAAGACAGTGGGTCCAGCAACCACATTGGAATTCTTAGGCATCAAATTGGATTCAGTAGAGGGTTGTTTTAGGTTACCTAAAGACAAAATAACGACATTTAGAGCAGCCCTCCAGCAATGTTTGGCCAAGGACAAGGTGACACTACATCAGTTACAGCAAGTTGTGGGACAGTTGAACTGCGCACTGAGAGTGATACCCATGGCACGACCATTCTCTCGCTCAATCGTGCAGACCATGACAGGTCTGCGGGAGAAGCACCATCGCATGAGACTGCCGGCCGATGTCCGCCAGGACATGCGTATTTGGATCGCATTTCTGGAGGGCTTCAATGGCAGGGTTGTGTAGCTCGGCCCACCCACATCGTCAGCAGAGTTAGGTTTATGGACTAACGCTGTGGGCAGTGTGGGCTTTGGCGCCATACTTGGAAATGAGTGGGTGGCAAAAAAGTGGCCGGTATGGTGCGAGGAGAGTGGTCTGACAACTAATATAGGTTTCCTAGAAGTATTTCCAATCTGGGTTGCACTGACAATTTGTCTGAATCGGTTGCGTAATCAATCTGTGATTTTCTGGTCGGATAACATGACAGTAGTGGAATGTATCAATCAATAAGCGGCACGGTGTAAAATTATACTGCGCCTATTGAAAGAAACAGTGCTGGTGTGCATGAAGCTTAACATACAGTTTAGGGCCAAACATGTCCCAGGGGTGTTAAATAATGCAGTTGACGCACTCTCTCGCTTTAAGATGCAGGTATTCAGGGAACATCTACCATCCGCAGAGGCGACGCCTACACACTTCCCAGCAACGCTCTGGCAGATTGGCGCCCCCAGCTACAGAACCTCGTGACAGCTAGCCTAGCACCCAGGACCAGAACCGCTTACGAAGGGGCGTTTTTGTCTCATTGCTCTTTTTTGGGACCAGGTTGGGCAGAGAGATGGGATCAGGCAGGGAATTTCATTCAGTATCTGGAGGCATTGCACAGGGAAGGGCGCTCCGCAGCGACAGCCAGCCGGCACATGGCGGCAGTCTCTTTCTTTGCACAGATTCGGAGTACCAAAGACCCCACTAATAGTTTCATTGTAAGGAAGGCGCTGAAGGGGTGGTCGGCGCCTCCAAGCAAACGTTACAGACACGAGGCAACCGATAGGTTTAGAGCGGCTGGCATCACTATTAAATGCCCTATGAAGCATCTGCAGTTCATCAGGGGAAGTGCTATTGTTCAGGGCCGCCTTTACACTAGCCTTTTATGGGGCGTTCCGGGTAGGGGAGCTGGTGGCTAGTAATAAGCAGGACCTGTTAGGTGGACTTCAGTTTGAGCACACAAGGATAGTAGGTGATAAACTGTTAATTACCATCGGCAAATCGAAGACTGATCAGGAAGCCCGTGGTGAGGGACTGGTACTCCATCGGGCGCGAACTAATCCATGCGGCCCAGTGATGCACGTGGAAGCCTTCCTCAATCAGAGAGTAGGCGCACTAGGGGGGGCATTATTGAGGCATGCAGACGGTTCCCCACTTATCAGGTTCCAATTCAAGAGAGTGTTAGCTATGACAATTGATAAGCCAGGCTTAAATCCAAACGATTTTGGGACACATTCGTTCCGTATCAGGGTTGCCACCGAAGCAACTGCTAGAGGGTTACACAATAGCAGTGTGAAGAGAACTGGGAGGTGGTCTTCCAACTGTTACAAGCGTTATGTGCGGCTGCACGTGTTGTGAGGGTGGTTGGGATAGTACGCTGATACCTGTCTTGTTTGTTTCCTTGTATTTCAGTTTACCGAACCTGTCACGCAGGGCGGAAAGTGCCGTCAACACATCACCAGCAAGTATCTTCATCACGACGGACCCAGGCACAAGAAAAGGAGACACAAGTTGTATGGGTGATAGGGCATTCTTATGTGAAGCGGGTTAAATCTGTGTTTTTTACTGGTAATTACAGATGAATGGCGGAGCAGGGAGGTTTCAGGGTCTCCTTTTTTGGTAGGGGGGCCTCCGCCTCAGTCTGTTGAGAGGGTTCATGGCGGAGTTGCTCAGCAGACACACCACACCTCCCACAATTGTTATCTTACATTTGGGCGGGAATGACCGGGTAGAACTGAAAAGAAGGGTCCTGATAGAGGAGATAATCTCAGGTGTGGGTTGGATAGCGAAAACATTCCAGGGCTGCACCATAGTTTGGTCCCAGATAATTCCTAGGCTCAGATGGAGGAGGGGGGGATTCGGTGAAAGCGTTAAATCACTCGTTAAAGAGGATCAACAACAGATTAGAGAAGTTGTTTCGGTCACCTCAATTACAAAACATACCACATGGGTGTATCAGGGGGGAACAGTGCTTCTTATAGGATGGGGTTCACCTGACTAGTGCGGGCAATGACTTATTTTTAGAGAACATCTTGGCACGGCTAGGGGGGTTTGGGTCTGGGCATGACCTTGCAGAGTAGGAGGATAGGGGGGGCCAGATAGTCGGGCAACTATGCTGGCCTGTGGCGGTAAGGTCATGATTGGTGAGCAGTCAATTTAAGGTTCTTAGGGGGCGGCACCATTCTTGAATGGGGTCGCCTAGGGGGAGGGACAAGTGGTCTCTCCTAGAACTCCAGGGGCAGTACATCCGGTTTGTTGGATGAGTGCAGGGGAGGGGGAGTCACGTGCACTATGACGTCATTAAACGGCGCAGAGTGTAAGGGCCCCCCTTTTTGGTTAATTTAGTTCATGGAGCGTACGGGGGTAACCGGGAGGGGGGTAAGTACCCTCTCGGTAAACGGGCCCTCTGCGCATGCGCTCTCAGACGTGAGGGCGTGGCTGTTTGATAAGGATCTGACACCAGTTAGCGACCTTGCCGTAGGCCCCAAAAATAGGATATGCAGAAAAATATATTAATAAATGGCTGATTATGATCTCAAAGTTAGATTGGGATAGGAAATATTCTGTATTAGGAATATTTTAAAGTTAGCCCTTGGATACCTTTCTACATGATTTTCATCAAATGTCGATTGTTTTTTTTTGCATAAATGATTGGGTAAATACTGTTTATTTCAAAAAATGTATTTTGTTTTCATGTTTTAATAAATACGGCCAGGGGGTCGTAAGACCCCCCGCCTTCCAAAGAAATTCCTCGCTCATGTCCAATTTCTAATGACTGTGTGGGGTGCACAAGGCAGGGAAGGGGATGAACGGTAGTCCCTGACCCTATACATTAATCTCGTGGTTAACAATGTCCAGTGTTTCGACGGGGCTAAAACATTGCGAGGACTTGTCTGATTTCCTATTAGAATAAGTTGCACCTGTCACCCTTGCACTGACTGAGATTCTCCACCCCGCTCTCTTCCACTTTTCACTCTAGCAACAACTTTAGCACCTTGAGACCCCCCCATGCGGTAACTCGTGGCCTCTTGTTAGACCTCTTTTTAGCGTTCAAACCCTGCGGTCTCCTGGCTAGCATCCTCCGTCCTAGACAGACCTCAGGCCGTCGGCATCTCCTGGGGAACCTCCTTTTAGCGTTCAAACCCTGCGCTCTCCTGGCGAGCATCCTCCGTCCTAGACGGACCTCAGGCCACCAGCAACGACCCTTTCCTTCTGTTTTTAAGGCAGTAAACTCTGGCCTCCAAGGCTCAGCTATCGGCCCCGGCTCCTCAGCAGCTCCCGCCCTCATTCCTTTGTCCATTTTTACACCTACGCAGATGATGCCCCTCTCGCCCTTTGACTGACGGAACCCAGCAACTTTTCTGAGACAGTTCAGGGACTGTTTGAAATTGCTAGCTCAGTGAATTAATTTCAGTTCACTCCCTTACTAAACACGTCCGTCTGGTCAGTGAAGGGTGGCCAGAGTCCTTTAGCTGCGCCTCTCCCCTTTGATCCTGTTCAGCGCATAATCTTCGAATCATTCTGGAATTCTCTGTTTCTCTTCACTCAATGGTGGTTTCATCCTCTGAACACTATTCGTAAGATTCTTCCCTCCCTTTCTTCCAGCTCACTACAGAAGCCTGTTGTTCAAACTCTTCCCCTCCCCAGAGTAGACTATCCTAGCAGACACTGTTTCTCTTTGCCAGCTGTTGCCTTAGCAAAACTGCAATATATTCAGAATCCAGAATGCTGGGCCTCGCATCGAGCCAGGATCTCACAGCAGCTGACGTCACTTCAGCAGCCCCTCAGTCACAGGATATGCATCTGTAGACCCCTCTGCCTCAAAGCTGCCCACGTACCTGTTCCCCCATACATGACTTCACTGGTTACCACACTCTGCCCGGCACCTCCCCTTTCACTGCGGTAACCTGCTTCATGTTCTGAGGTTTAAAAGAGCCATAATTCATGGGTGGAGATTTCAGACTCTTCCCTCCCAAACCTGGACTGGACTCCACGGGTGCTAGTACCACCTTGAACCTTGGCACATTTCATGAGCATCTCACACCATGTTGCTCGAGGAAGCGGCCTGGAATGTATCTACCTGTTCCCCAGATTGTAGTGAGCAGAGTCCAGGAAGTGGTAAGGAGACAGAATAGTCTCTTCCCAAGACAAAAAGTTGTTTAAAAAAACGATTTTCATTTTCTGTGTTTACTGTCTATGCCTGTGGTTGTTACAGTTAAAAATTGTAGTTTTAGCCTGCCTGTAATTGCATATTTTATCACCTGTGTTGTGTTTTAAATTTGTGGTTTTCCCTGCCCATGATTGCCTCCATTTAGTGTGTTGAATTGTGGGATTTGCAGTCCAACCTCTATAGTTTGTCCCTGTTAGACCTGACATCATTGACGTGAGTCTCCCTTCCATTTTTGACGGATTGCCTCCTCTGTTTTTACCTATTTTTGCTGGTTGTATGTTTTGGGCCCTGTGCCACTGCTAATCAGTGCCACAGTGCAAGTGCTCCCTATGTTAAATTGATATACCGATTGGATTCCATGATTGGCTTATTTGATCTACTGTCAGCCCATAGTACAGTGCACCATGTGTGCCCAGGGCTTGTAGAGCAAATGCTGCTAGTGGGCTTGCAGCACTGGTTGTGCCACCCACAGAAGCAGCTTGTAAAGTTGTCTCAGGCCTGCCATTGCAAGGCCTGTGTGCAGTCTGTGACTACCATGTCGACTTGGCCAAGTACACCCACTTGCCGGTCCCTAAACCTTCCCTTTGCTTCCTATTAGACACCCCTATGGTAGGCCCATGGGCAGGGTGCATTGTAAGTATAAGGTAGGACATGCTCTGATGTGTGTAGCATGTTCTAGTAGTGAATTACAGCCATTTTCGTTTTTCACTATTGAAGGCTACCTGTTCTCATAGACTAGAATGGGCAGTGAAGATTGTTACATCCCTACAATCCTAACTGACTCAGGGAACATTGTAGAAATTTGAGTTTAGTATGCCTGAACTCAGAATAATAAAATACATATTTTAGCAAAGTTTATTTTAATATTCTGTGTTTGCAAATGCCACTTTTAGAAAGTAGGTATTTGCTTGCCTAACCATTTGCGCCCGCCCCTGCTGACTTGTGTATTCCTTGTCTGGGTTTGTGTGTGACAGGGCTGGGGAAATTCCAGGAGACAGTCTGGGACAGCCCAGTGGTGAATAGGGAGATTTACCTCCAGGTGGGAGGGGGAGAGTGCACCTGGGACCTGAATAGGGCTGGGCCTTCCCTCCACAATGCTGGCTCCACCCCCTGTGGCTTGTCTGATGTCTCTGCCCTGCACAGTGAAAGAAGAAGGGGAATCCTGTCAACAGAGTGCACCAGAGCTGCATCTTCCCTCCCCCTGTGCTGGCTCCACCTCCTGTGGGGTGTCTGATGTTTCTGCCCTGCAGAGTGAAAGGAAGAGAAGAGTCATATAAACACAGTGCTCAGGAACTGGTTTTAACTAGGCAGAGGCCTCTTTGCCTTCAGAGAACAAAGGATTTTGGGGTATAAATATTGAGACCCAGTCCCACAGACTTTAGATCACTTCTGGAACAAGAAACCTTTCTGCCAAGGAGAAGAACCAAGGAAACTGCAGGAGTTTGGACGGCCCCTCTGCCAGTGCGCTGTTTGCTGGGTTGGCCTGCAGTGGTTACTTCATTGCCAAGGGAAAGGAGAAGGAACTTTGTAAGGACTTTCATCTACAGAATATTCTCCAAGGACTTGAACAGTGCTTGCCTCCTGCTGAAGTCTCAGGGCCAAAGACTTCACCTCCAGCTCCCTCCTGAATTTCCTTGCTGGGAATTCTGACTCCAGTCACTTGCATGCCGCTGGGAGCTGGAAGCGCGACGCATCGAGAAAAAGCGAGTTGCCGCTACAGCTGAAATCATCGCAACGCCGGAGAAGCGAGAGTTCGTCGCATCTCCCTGGAAGCGTGTGTTCATCGAAGCTGTCTGCTGTCGCATCGCCGGAAAAGCGCGACGCATCAAGAGAGCTGTCATCGCATCGCCGGAGAAGCGCATCGCAGGGCCTGTCACGGCTCCAAAGTACAGAGTCGTCGCAAGGCTGCCAGGGCATCATCGCATCACCGCATCAAAGGCGCCATCTTCTCGCATCGCAACTGGATCATCGCATCGGCATCGCATCGCATCAAGGCGCCATCTTGCGCACCGCAACAGGTCGAGAATGTACGCATCCCCTCCGCACCAGTAAGGCTCACGATGAGTCCCCTACTCTGCTCAAGCATTGAGGAAGGACGCAACCGTTCCCCCGGGTCACGGAACCGGCGCATCTCCCCTTCTGCGAGCCTTTTGTTTACTTTGCGTGCCGCATCCAAGAACTTTGTTGAGAACTTTGTCTCATTTACCAACAACTTGAACTAAGAGACTTTTATCATCCTTTAAGTAACCTTTAGTATAGTATTGTGGATTTTTGTCGTTTGTGGTCTTGTGTTTAAGTCTATATAAAGAATACCTATTATATAGTGCTATCACTGTATTACTGTGTATATTCACAAATGCTTAACACACTGCCTCTGAGATAAGCCTGTCTGCTCGTGCCAAGCTACCAAGGGAGTGAGCAGGGGTTATTAAGGAGAGTAATCCCCTTGTCCTGACTTAGAAGTAAGGGTCCCTATTTGGACAAAGGTGATAACCATTGCCAACTAGAGACCCCCAGATCTAACATTGGTGGTCAGCGGTGAGGATTTGGACTTTGCATTTGTATTTCATATACAGTAATTGGTGTACACTACTAGTGAGTGCAAACCAAACGCGACCACATACTTTTTTTTTATAGAATCCTTTTCCTTAGAACTGTTATTTTTTCTAAAGACTCCCAATTCTTACTACCATGAGTAAACCAGCATCTGTTGCATCTATGGATCTTGATTTTGAGGAAGAGAGGTTGGAAACCTACACTGTGAAACAGCTCAAGTATCTCTGCAGGAAATTGAAAGTTGCTACACCAGGCATTTCTAAAAAGGAAGCCTACCAAAAGGCGCTGAGGGCCTGGGTAGAAGCCAGAAATATCCCTGATCTTGTTGTGGAGCCTGTTGGGTACACAGATGGGCAAAATGATGGGCTAGAATTTCCAGCCAGGGGAGGGGTGCCGTCCCCACCTGGCAGCAGCATCTCTTCCAAAGACCTGTCCCCCAGACAACTGGAAGACAGGAAGAGAAATAGAGCACTGAAGCTGGAGTTGGCTAAGCTTAAGATGGAGGGTCAGAGGGAAGCAGAGAATAACAGGTTGTCTTTGGAAAGAGAGAGAATGAGAATGGAGCATGGGAGAATGTTGAGGGAGTTAGAGATCAAGGCCAAGGGCTTAAAGATCAATTCCTCTGGTGGCAGCGCACCATCTGTGCCTTCAGAAGGCAGGGTACATATTCCAGAGGATGTCATCAAAGATTTTCACAAAGGGGAAGATATTGGTGAGTGGTTTGCAGCCTATGAGATAGCAATTTGGCCCACCAGGTCCCTGAGAAGGATTGGGGAGCGGGGTTGTAGGGCCGCTTTGTCACTGAAGCTAGGGACACTTTGTTAGACCTGCCCAAAGGGCATAGGATGTCTTATAACCACATGAAGAAAGCACTAATGACAAGGTATGGGTTAACTCCAGAGCTCTATTGACAGAGGTTCAGGAATTGTAAGAAACTGGAGGGAACCACTTGGGTAGAATATGTCTCTTTCTTCTGCAGAGTCGTGGATGGTTGGGTGAGGGGTAGCAATGTTGATAATTTTTCAGCTCTCTATGATTTGATTGCCAGGGAGCACTTATCTGCTAATTGTTTCCCAGAGCTACGCCAGCACCTTGTTGATAGCAAGTTGACTAATCCTAGAAAGCTTGCTGAGGAGGCGGACCGCTGGGTCAGTACCAGGGTCCACAAGGGTCTTGTGGGAGACTCCGCCAAAGGTGGGCAGGGTCCCCAGCAGAAGAGTGGGGAGACAAGGGTAAACAGCAGGAGTTCCAAAAAGGTCCCCAAAGTAATTCCCAAGGGAACCAGGGTAAGGGTTCCCAGCCTCCCCCTGAAAAGAAGTCAGGACCCCCAACAGGTAAACCTGTTCATAGGGGGCCTGTTACCTGCTTTCAGTGTAAGCAGGTGGGACACCGTTGGTATGATCCGCAGTGTCCTCAGAAAGGACAGTATGTGCCACCCCGTGCACCACCCCATCAGATGGCCAGTGGAGCCCTGGGTGGGGAGGAGATGGGTGCCCAAGGTGGGTGGGGTCCCACACAAATGTCCCTTGTCTCATTAGGAGATTTTGAGATGGTCCCTAAATCTCAGCTGCCTGATAACACTAAAGAATACAGGCAGTGGGTGACCATCAATGGCCATAGAGTGGAGGCTCTCAGAGACACAGGAGCAAGTGTGACAGCTGTCAAGTGTCACTTGGTCTCTGAGGAGCAGGTAGTCCCTCATGCATTCTTCCCAGTTGTTGCCGCTGACAACACAGAGAGCCATTGCAAGGTGGCTCAATGTCCCTTTGAGTGGGGGGGGGGTCTCTGGTACTCTTCAAGTAGCTGTGAGGCCGTCCATGCCTGTTGATTGTCTGTTAGGCAATGATTTAGAAAGCTCCCCTTGGGCTAAGGCGGAGAGGAAGGCACATTTGGAGATGTTGGGTCTGCCTGAGTGGGCATGTGTGACCACTCGGTGTATGGCAGCTAAGGGTGTTCAAGAGACCCTGGAGCCTGAAAGTAGGGCCCAGGGATCTGCCTTAAAGAGAAGAGGTCAGGGGCGTGGGAAACCAGCCCCTATTGTTCCCACGGTCCAGGAGGAGGCAGACCCTGAGGGGGATGCCCTGGAATACACTGGTGAGCACGTTTCTGAACTGGGGAACCTACCTCAGCTGACCCATTGGCAGCAAGAAGGGGGTCCCTCCAGGGAGGAATTTTGTGAAGAGCAAAAGAAGTGCCCTTCTCTTGTGGGTTTGAGGCAACATGCCACAAACCAGGCAGCAGGTGATCAGTCTGGATCACATTGGATCTACTGGAAGAATGGTCTCCTGTATAGTCAAGTCAAGTCAAAGGATCTTTATTCGGATATATAAAACATCCATAAAAGTACAAAGGTATCACACAATCCACATAATAAATGATTAAAAACAGTATAAAACAATTTAAAAATATACAGTCAATGTGTGCAATGGATGCATGGCAATTGTATTTGATAGGGACCATCAATCATAACGTTGTAAAGCATCTCCTGTATAGCGAGCCTAAGGTTGCTGAGCCTGGGTCAGCCCGTGTGCTGGTGGTACCCCAGCGCTTCAGAGCCTTCCTACTGGGTTTGGCTCATGATGTTCAATTAGCTGGTCATCTGGGGCAGAACAAGACCTTTGAAAGGCTCGTCTCCTACTTTTATTGGCCCCAGATGAGAAAGAGTTCAGATACTCATTGTAGGACTTGTCAAACTTGCCAGGCAAGTGGGAAAAGTGGAAGGAGGCAAAAGGCCCCTCTCCAACCTTTTCCGGTAGTCAGTACCCCCTTTGAACGGGTGGGCATTGACATTGTGGGGCCACTGGACCCCAAGACAGCCATTGGCAACAGGTTTATCCTGGTCTTGGTGGACCATGCTACCCGGTACCCGGAAGCCATTCCACTCAGGACAGTGACGGCCCCCGTGGTGGGACGTGTACTGATAGGGATTTTCTCCCATGTAGGGTTCCCCAGAGAGGTTGTGTCTGACTGGGGTACAAACTTCATTTCCAATTATATGAAGTCTCTGTGGAAGGAGTGTGGTGCTACCTACAAGTTCACCACTCCTTACCACCCACAAGGTAATGGGCTTGTTGAAAGATTTAACCGGACCCTTAAGGGCATGATCATGGGTCTTGAAGAACCAATGAGGCGTAATTGGGACGTCCTCTTGCCATGCCTTCTGTTTGCCTACCGAGAGGTGCCGCAGAAGTCTCTAGGGTTCAGCCCCTTTGAGCTTTTGTATGGTCACCCGGTAGGAGGACCTTTGAGTTTGGTAAAGAAAGGCTGGGAGCAATCTCACAGGAAACCTCCCCAGGATGTATATAGCTACATGCTGGCCTTCAGAAACCAAACCAGGCGTTTCAGGGATCTCGCTCAGGCGAATCTGGAAGCCAGCCAGGAAGAGATGAAGCGGTGGTACGATCAGAATGCCACTCTGATTGAGCTTCAGCCTGGACAGAAAGTTTGGGTCATGGCCCCGGTGGAGCCTTCTGCGCTCCAACAGGTGGACTGGTCCATATGAGGTGGTGGAGCGCAAGAGTGATGTCACCTTTCTGGTGAACTTGCGGTCTCCAAGGAACCCTTTGAGGGTCCTTCATGTTAACCGCCTGAAGCCCCACTTAGAAAGGTCCGAAGTGGGCATGCTCCTAGCGACAGATGATGGAATGGAGGAAGAGACCGAGCCTCTTCCTGACCTCCTGTCTGCAACAGAGCAAGATGGCTCAGAGGATGGTGTCAGCCTCTCTGACACACTGACCCCTGATAAGCAGCAAGATTGTCGCCAACTGTTGGGGCAATTCTCTGATCTATTTTCCTTGGTTCCTGGTGTCACAGATTGGTGCGTCCATGATGTGGACACTGGTGACAGTCTTCCTGTGAAGCACAAGGCTTACAGAGTGACTGACGTAGTTAGGGCTTACATTAAGGAGGAAATCTCCAAGATGTTTGCTTTAGGGGTCATTGAGTCCTCCAACAGTCCTTGGGCCAGCCCAGTGGTCTTGGTCCCAAAGGCTGCCTCGCCGGGTGCCACACCCAAACTCCGGTTCTGTGTGGACTACAGAGGGCTCAATTCAGTCACCAGGACTGACGCACACCCCATCCCCAGAGCTGATGAGCTCATTGATCGGCTAAGAGCTGTACGGTACCTAAGCACGTTTGATTTGACGTCTGGGTACTGGCAGATCACCTTGACCGATGGGGCTAAGGAGAGGTCAGCATTCTCCACACCAGATTGGCACTACCAATTTTGGGTTATGCCCTTTGGGATGAAGAATGCCCCTGCCACCTTTCAGAGGTTGGTTAACAAGGTATTGGCTGGACTGGAGGATTTCAGTGCTGCCTACCTGGATGCCATTGAAGTGTTCATGGCTAGTTGGGAGGAACACTTGCAGCACCTCTGGGAAGTGTTGATGGCACTGTGCAAGGCAGGCCTCACGATCAAGGCAAGTAAGTGTCAGATCGGGCAGGGCTCCGTTGTGCACTTGGGTCACCAGTTAGGAAGCGACCAGGTGGCGCCCCTACAACCCAAGATTGATACCATCCTCGCATGGGAACCCCCAAAGACTCAGACACAGGTGAGAGCCTTTTTAGGACTCACTGGGTACTACAGGAGGTTTGTCAAAGGGTATGGCAACATTGTTGCACCTTTGACTGAGCTGACTTCCAGGAAGCAGCCCATGAAAGTAAACTGGACTGACACCTGTCAGAAAGCTTTTGATGCCCTGAAGACTGCCATGTGCACAGCACCCGTGCTTCAGGCACCCAACTTCTCAAAAGAATTCATTGTACAGACAGACGCTTCAGAGCATGGTGTGGGGGCTGTTCTATCACAGATTACTGAAGACGGCTTTGACCAACCTGTAGCCTTCATCAGTAGGAGGTTACTTCCACGGGAACAGAGGTGGAGTGCAATTGAGCGTGAGGCATTTGCTGTGGTTTGGGCGCTGAAGAAGTTGAGACCATACTTGTTTGGGACTCACATCCAGGTTCAGACTGACCACAAGCCCCTCAGATGGCTGATGCAGATGAGGGGTGAGAACCCAAAGTTGTTGAGGTGGTCCATCTCCCTCAGGGTATGGACTTTACGGTGGCACACCGCCCTGGTACAGAACACGCCACGCTGATGGTCTGTCCAGATTTTTATTTATTTATTATTTATTTATTATAACACTTATAAAGCGCGCTATTACCAGTCGGTGTCCTGGCGCTGAAGTGATAATCCCTAGGGAAAAAATGTTCAGGACCTAGAGGGAAAAGAGCCATGTTTTTAGATCCCTTCTGAATGCCAGCAGATTCTCGTTCTGTTTAAGGGAAAGAGGGAGGGAATTCCATGCCACCTCTGCTCCCCTAAAAAAACTCCTTCCGCCCCAACGCACCTTCCTGATCCGGGTCGTTTTAACCAGCCCTAGACTGGCCGACCTAAGTTGTCTACCTGGTCTGTACCATTGAAAGCGGTCCTAAAGAAACTGAGGGCCAAGACCATGTAGTGCCTTAAAGACTATACAGAGGGCCTTGAACAGAATCCGCTTCCGCACCGGGAGCTAGTGCAGCTTCTCCAGCTCCTTGGTAACCGAGGAAAACTGGGGCAGTCCCCCAATGAGGCGGGCGGCCGCATTCTGTAGGACCTGAAGTTTGTTGAGCACCCCCTGTTGTGCCTCGAGGAGGAGACTATTGCAGTAGTCAATGCGTGAAAGTACTAGAGCTGTCACCACCGTCTTTCTGCTTCCCTCTGGTAGGAAGGGAAGGACCTTCCTAATAATTTTCAGGGTCCAATGTATGGAGGAGCTCAGTGCCTTGACTTGGGGTTTGAAGGAGAGTTGGTTGTCAATAATGATACCAAGATTCTTCACCTTCGAGGCCGGGCAAGGTGGCGGTCCCATGTCAGTAGGCCACCAGCTGGGGCCCCAAAGACTGGTATTTGACCCAAAGATGAGCACCTCAGTCTTGGAGGAGTTAAGTTTTAAACAGCTTTTAGCCATCCAGGAACTGACTGCTGACATACAGTCCTGAAACCTGCCTGCCACACCCACCTCTGTCCCCGGGAGCACCGAGACCACAATCTGGGTGTTGTCCGCGTAAGATGTTAGCTCAAATCCAAAGGATCTGATCACCGGGGCAAGGGATGATACATAGATGTTAAATAAAGTGGGGCTTAGGGAGGAGCCCTGCGGGACCCCCCTTGGGAGTTGGAAAGGTCTTGATTCGAACTCCCCCATCGCCACCACTTGTACCCGGTCTGTTAAAAAGGCTTTCAGGATATTAAGTGCTTGACCCTGGACCCCGCAGCCCTCCAATCGATCCACCAGCAAAGCATGGTGGACCGTGTCGAAGGCTGCCGACAGGTCCAAAAGGATCAGCACTGCCTGGCCACCTTCATCAAGTACCTTCCGGACCTCCTCTATAGATTTTATAAGGGCGGTCTCGGTGCTGTGACCCTCCCTGAATCCATGCTGAGCTGGATCCAGGCCCTTGGAGTTACGCAGGAAAGAACAGAGCTGGGAGTTCATGATTTTCTCAACCATTTTAGCTGGTAGTGGCAACCTGAAATTGGCCTGTAGCTGTTGGGATCTGCAATATCAAGGGAGGGTTTTTTAAGAAGTGGGTGAATTGAGGCCCGCTTCCATAGTTTAGGGAACTCCCCTCTCTCAAACATTAGATTGTAAATGCTGGCCAAGTGGTCCGCATTAGTGAAGAGAACTCCCAAGGGGAAGGGTAGTTCTCCCCACATTTCAGCTGGAGGGGACACGTGTTAGACCTGACATCATTGGCGTGAGTGTCCCTTCCATTTTTGAGGGATTGCCTCCTCTGTTTTGACCTATTTTTGCTGGTTGTATGTTTTGGGCCCTGTGCCACTGCTAATCAGTGCCACAGTGCAAGTGCTCCCTATGTTAAATTGATATACCAATTGGATTCCATGATTGGCTTATTTGATCTACTGTCAGCCCCTAGTACAGTGCACCATGTGTGCCCAGGGCTTGTAGAGCAAATGCTGCTGGTGGGCTTGCAGCACTGGTTGTGCCACCCACAGAAGCAGCTTGTAAAGTGTCTCTCAGCCCTGCCATTGCAAGGCCTGTGTGTAGTCTGTGACTACCATGTCGACTTGGCCAAGTACACCCACTTGCCAGTCCCTAAACCTTCCATTTGCTTCCTATTAGACACCGCTATGGTAGGCCCAAGGGCAGGGTACATTGTAAGTATAAGGTAGGACATTCTCTGATGTGTGTAGCATGTTCTAGTAGTGAATTACACCCATTTCCATTGTTCACTATTGAAGGCTACCTGTTCTCATAGACTAGAATGGGCAGTGAAGATTGTTACATCCCTACAATCCTAACTGACTCAGGGAACATGGTAGAACCTCGAGTTTAGTATGCCTGAACTCAGAATAATAAAATACATATTTTAGTAAAGTTTATTTTAATATTCTGTGTTTGCAAATGCCACTTTTAGAAAGTAGGTATTTGCTTACCTAACCATTTGAGCCCGCCTCTGGTGACTTGTGTATTCCTTGTCTGGGTTTGTGTGTGACAGGGCTGGGGAAATTCCAGGAGACAGTCTGGGATAGCCAAGTGGTGAATAGGGAGATTTACCTCCAGATGGGGGGGGGGGGAGAGTGCACCTGGGACCTGAATGGGGCTGGGCCTTCCCTCAACAATGCTGGCTCCACCCCCTGTGGCTTGTCTGATGTCTCTGCCCTGCACAGTGAAAGGAGAAGGGGAATCCTGTCAACAGAGTGCTCCAGAGCTGCATCTTCCCTCCCCTGTGCTGGCTCCACCTCCTGTGGGGCGTCTGATGTTTCTGCCCTGCACAGTGAAAGGAAGAGAAGAGTCATGTAAACACAGTGCTCAGGAACTGGTTCGAACTAGGCAGAGCCCTCTCTGCCTACAGAGAACAAAGAACTTTGGGGTATAAATATTGGCACCCAGTCCCACAGACTTTAGATCACTTCTGGAAAAAGAAACCTTTCTGCCATGGAGAAAAACCAAGGAAGCTGCAGGAGTTTGGACTGCCCCTCTGCCAGTGTGCTGTTTGCTGGGTTGGCCTGCAGTGGTTACTTCATTGCCAAGGGAAAGGAGAAGGAACTTTGTAAGGACTTTCATCTACAGAATATTCTCCAAGGGCTTGAACTGTGCTTGCCTCCTGCTGAAGTCTCGGGGCCAAAAGACTTCACCCCCAGCTACCTCCTGAATTTCCTTGCTGGGAATTCTGACTCCAGTCACTTGCGTGCCGCTGGGAGCTGGAAGCGCGACGCATCGAGAAGAAGCGTGTCGCCGCCGCAGCTGGAATCATCGCAACGCCAGAGAAGCGAGAGTTCGTCGCATCTCCCTGGAAGCGTGTGTTCATCGAAGTTGTCTGCTGTCGCATCGCCGGAGAAGCGCGACGCATCGAGAGAGCTGTCATCGCATCACCGGAAAAGCGCATCGCAGGGCCTGTTATGGCTCCAAAGTACAGAGTCGTCGCAAGGCTGCCAGGGCGTCATTGCATCGTCATCGCATCGCCGTATCAAAGGCGCCATCTCCTCGCATCGTAACTGGATCATCGCATCGGCATCGCATCGCATCAAGGCGCCATCTTGCGCACCGCAACAGGTCGAGAATCTACGCATCACCTCCGCACCAGGTAAGGCTCACGACGAGTCCCCTACTCTGCGCAAGCATTGAGGAAGGACGCAACCGTTCCCCCGGGTCACGGAACCGACGCATCTCCACTTCTGCGAGCCTTTTGTTTACTTTGCGTGCCGCATCCAAGAACTTTGTTGAGAACTTTGTCGCATTTTCCAACAACTTGAACTAAGAGACTTTTATCATCCTTTAAGTAACCTTTAATATAGTATTGTGGATTTTTGTCGTTTGTGGTCTTGTGTTTAAGTCTATATAAAGAATACCTATTTTTATAAACGCTGTGCTGGGTCCATCTGTAGTGCTATCACTGTATTACTGTGTATATTCACAAATGCTTAACACACTGCCTCTGAGATAAGCCTGTCTGCTCGTGCCAAGCTACCAAGGGGGTGAGCAGGGGTTATTAAGGAGAGTAATCCCCTTGTCCTGACTTAGAAGTAAGGGTACCTATTTGGACAAAGGTGATAACCATTGCCAACTAGATACCCCCAGATCTAACAGTCCCTCTCATTCCTTGGTGACAATTCTGTTTTCCCTACAAATTTCTCCTTTGCTCTGTGTTAAGACCTGTATGTTAAAACAGTGCACTCTCAGCCACCATTTTTTGTTCACAAACCAGTGAAACCATACCCCCTGCCTCCTCACCCCCTCAGCAACAGGGATTTTTTCTACATCAGAGGGTGCTTCTGTGAGCTGTTTAAACTGTGTTTTACTAGGGCCCGTGCACTTCGTTTTTTGGCCAGCAGGGGGAGTAAAGTTTTATTCAAACAGTGTTGTTAGATTTCAAGTTAGTGAGGCCCCTACCTGCTGAAGTCCAAAGTGTGGATTGAGCCTGTCTGTCTCCTAGGAGATTCTGAACAGGAGAAGCAGCTTCCAACTCCCTGGCCAGCAAACCTTGTCTGAGGTCGCTGGGACCTTATATGGTCTGCTAGTGGTTGGTAAATGTGTACACTGATTGGTGGTTGTATCTGGTGTTTCTATTGGATTTGGGGTAATGTCCTCATTGGTTGGGTATTTGAGGGTTCTGATTGGTTTCTGTGTCTGGCATTCAATCATTGTAGGGTTGGGACTAGGGCTAGGGTTAGGATTTCTATTGGAAGTAGGGACTAGCGCTTCCTATGTTATTGGTTGTTGGGAGTAGGGTGGGACTAGGGCTAGGGTTAGACCTTTAATTGGAAGTAACGATTAGGGCTTCTGGTGTGATTGGTTGCTGGACTAGGTGTGGGACTTAGAGTAGGGTTAGGCTTTCTATTGGAAGTAGGGACTAGGGCTACCAGTGCCATTGGTTGCATGGACTTGTTTTGGGACTACTGGTAGGGCTAGGGCCTTTATTGGACGCAGAGATCAGGGTTTTTGAAATGATTGGGTGATTGGACTAGGGCTAAGATTGGCTGTAAGGTCCTGGTCTCATATTGGTTCCTAGATTTTAGGGCTAGTGTTGTGATTGGATAGTGTTAGGGCTAGGGTTCCTATTGGCTGAAGGGGTCACCTGAATACTAGGGCTTTAAAAAAGGCCAGGATTCGGGCGTCTCAGCCCGGGCATTGAGCCTGTTAAGGACAGAGGACAAGGGCAGTTGCCTGTTTGATCCTGTTGGAGACTGATCGGGACTAGGGCCAGAAATGCTGCCCTTTTTCTCATTTAGCGATACCCAGCCCACACCATCCACATCCACAAATAGAGCAACACACTCACACCAAATGTACACCATGCACAATACTATGCACAGATTAATATACCAGCCTGCACTACAAACCCAACCAAACCACATCTACACACCCTACTATCCCAACTACCACACATATCCACCATCACCTACAAACAGTACACAACTCTATCCTATACCACTAACCAATACACTCATCACTAACACAACACCAATCAACACCATGCGTAACTACATCCCATTCAGACACACTCTCCCTGCTGTAATTACTCCTAACAGACCTTCCATCAGTTGTCCAACAACCACCCTCCTCTCCCTTCTACCATAATAACACTAACGCACAACACACACACAGCACACCACCACACTTTGTAACTCTTGCAACACATATATTTTCAATGTAATTATGTATCTACATATTTATCACTTTCTTCTAATTTAGCATTTCCAATGCACTACCCTATTTCTCAGCCTATACTTCACTCAATATATCTTCTGGCCCAACCTTCTGACTCATCTCAAACTTCTTCTACTACTCCTTCCAATGCACTACCCTATCTCTCATCCTATACATCTATCAATATATCCTCTACATCCACTCTCTCATTTATCCCAAAACCAATACCACTACTATGATTGCCAAAATAACCCTTTCTAGACTCTCTCCTACTCTACCCCTCCTTGTATAATCAGACACCTCTTTTACTATACCGATCCCCTAAAACAAACCTTTCTAAACCCTTTCCTCTGAGTCCTCCCCTCCAAAACTCCTTTTTACTCATCCAAAAGTCTCCTCCTATTGCTAATACCTAAAAAAAAATAAAAAATCTTTCACTCTTTTATCCCTCCACTATCCTTTTCAGTCGAAATTAACAGACTAACACGTTCACGTCTCAAATTCCATATTAAACTATACTTATGTACTACCCAAATAACTGAATAACATATCCACTACTCAAATTGCTTCATATTTTGTTATACTATACTAATTTTCAACAGTAATTCTTTATGGGTTCCGGAGTGGCGTGCTACTCACCAGAAAAGCGATTCAACACCCATCAGGGGTAACAAGTGCTATATGAATGCAAATCTTTCTTCCCCTTTTATCCCTCCGCTATCCTTCTCACTCTAAGTAACTGACTAATATCCACCACTGAAATTACTTCATATTTCACCATTTTAATTCGCCAATAATCCTTTGTAGGCTTACTGAATAGTGTGCGTCAACAAGCGCTATATAAATACAAACCTTTGTCCTCCTCTATCCTTCTGCTATCATTCCAAATCCAAATAACTGACTAACCTATCCACCACTTGAAATAGTGGTTTTTCAAGAAACCTGGTCAGTGGGTCCTGAGTTCAGATTAGGTTACATACATTTTTATAAACCTGCTATTGCTGGCCAAAGGGGGAGACCGATGGGGGGGCTAACTATCTGGGTAAGACAGACTGACAGGTATACAGTTCAGCAGTTGGACATGGATAGTAATGGTATCTTAATAATTAAGATAAAAGTCACCGGTTTTGAGGACCTTATACTTTTTAATGTATATGCTAGAGGGTTGCCTGGAGGGAAAGCCTCAGGCACTGTTGCCCTTCTTGATTCCTATCTCAACCAGTACAAAGGAGATAGATAGATCTTTTATTGTTTGATTAATTAAAATCTTTTAAAAAATCCGCAAATTCATACAATACTAGATTATATACATTTGAATAACAATACATCCTTAAAAATGCATTTTCGATAGCAGTAAATCTTTAAAATTGTATACATCCTATATTAAAAACTGTTTAAAAAAAATTGTATGTTAAGGCTTAAAAGAAAGTATAATCATTATTAGTGTCCAATTTCATGCTGTTCTAATTTTTTCCATACTTTTGTTAAGAATTTTGTCAATGCAGAGTTAATGAGAACATCATCTGAACAAAGACATTGGATCAAAGCCTGCCTACATGTCCCTATCCCTCTTTCATTAAATAGTCTTTTTAGTATTGTTAGTCTTTAATTTTTTAGTTCTGGACAGAGACACAAAATATGGATAATATTTTCTTCTCCAGAGTTACACAACCTACACAATATGTTGTTTTCAAGTTTTTTTCCATGGTGGTGCATGGGATTCGCCCGGCCATACTCCAAATCGTGCTTTAATGAAAATCTGTTTGCTTTTCAATGACCATACCGTGACCAAATATTGCTGTACCCTCCTTTTTGTGTGGCCATTTATTATGGACCATGCATGTTTCCTTTTGACTAAAGTAGCCTTGTCGCTTATCAATGATGGTCTGTTATTTTATTAACAACTTTTTAAAAAGATTCCTGGGTTATGGAGGAGGCCCAGATCTCCCTGACCTCAAATTCGTCAAGAGCCCCGTCCAGATATCTCCAGGCAGATGATTTATTATTTCCTTCAATTTCTTTCCACAATAGTTGCGACATCAAGTTCTCCTTATCATTTTTCATTCTATTCCATACTTTGATTACATGACCCTTTCGTGCATACAACTGATTATTCAAACCGAATTCCAGCCTAACTTGGGCTTGTGACGCATTTTTTGGAAGGTAGAATAGAGATCTAAAATCCAGTACAAAGGAGAGGGAAACATAGTGGTCGCTGGGAACTTTAACTGTTCTTTTGAACCGTTAGACACAAACAACGTATATTTAGGCCAAGAGGAAGATTTGCAATGGGACATCCCGCAACTAACATTGAATCCGATTAAGAAATGGTCGGAGCCGGCCCTACAGCTTAAAGCACTCTGCTTGGAGCATGGATTAAGGGCGGTCAACGGGAGGGCGAGATCTGACAAGCATGGCTCCCCCACTTATAGAAGCGGGTTGAGGTGTAGTCGCATAGACTACATACTCATTAACAAGGAATATTGGCCTAGTCTACTAGATATGATTGTCCAGGAGAGGGTGGAAAGTGATCATAATCCCCTGGTGTTAGCACATGTACCAGTAGGCAATTGCAAGGAAGTTGGTTTTCCTGCTGGTGTAGAACTACATCTAAGCAACGACACCAGGAGAGTAAAATGGTCGAACCTACTAAACAAAGAGGATCAGTTGGAGGCTATCAATAATTTGGTGACAAAGGCGACCACATACCTCCAAAATTGTCTTGAGCAACAGGAAAATAAGTCCAGTGTTACTTCAGTTCATATTGAACTTTTTAATAAGCTTAAGGGCTTTTTTACATCTAACATAGTAAAAACAAAAAACTCTGCAATGGCATTGGCTGACTCATGGTATGGGAAAACATGTAGGGTGGCATATAAAGCATTAGCTATGGCGATAAGATCCAAGAACAGGGACAGGATCCACAATGCACGGGTGGATTATAAGTTAGCACAATACAAAGCGAAAAAGGAATGGGATGAGGAACATTGGAAAGAGCTGTATTGTGCTAGCCAAGACTGGAACATGGTTGGATGTTGGCACTTGGTTAAATCGGGTAAGGGAAATCCGAGCCAACCGCCAAACAAACATGTAGCTCCCGAACTCTGGGTTTCGCACTTTAAGACACAGTTTGCCAATGATGCCTGAGAATGTGAATTATCCCAGGGCCCTTTGATCACTTAAGTTGATAATCCTGCGCTGCACTTTACCAAGCAGGAAGTTGAAGCTGCACTTAATACTGTACCGAGTGGCAGAGCACCCGGGCTCGATTATGTTCCTGCCGAACTGTTCTTGCATAATAAGGCTCTGTGGGTAACATACATACAGATCTTAGTGAATGCCATTTCAAAGGGTTCTCCAATCCCTGAGTCATGGATGGGTGCGGAGATTATACCGATTTTTAAAAAGGGGGACAGATCGGATCCTGGTAACTACAGGCCTATTAGTTTAATTGACCGCTTCCAGAAGGTGAAGGCTAGGCTTGTGTTAAGTAGAATCCAGGGTTGGATTGACGAGTTTGACATCCTCTCACCTTTACAGGCTGGGTTTCGCTCACATCAGAGCACAATAGACCAGGTTTTTATATTTGTTTTAATTTACTGGCGCATGGAGATCCTTAATGGAGGTAGAATATATGCCGCTTTTATAGATTTAAAGTCGGCTTTCGATTTAGTCCCGCCAGCCAAGTTGTGGAGTGTCCTTGCAGAACAGGGAATGCCTTTGGACCTGCGGGCTTTTTTAATCAAACTTCACGATACAAACTTTGCTCAAGTTAGCTGGGGACAGCAAGGTCAAGTGATAGATAGATTCCCGATCGCTAGAGGGGTTCGACAGGGGTGTGAACTGGCACCAACTCTATTTTCTCTTTATATTAACAGGGTGACCCAGTACTTCATGGACCATCCTACTGATGCTCCAACTTTAGATGGCAGGAAGATACCCCTGTTAATGTTTGCCGACGACACCCTGTTAATTTCAAAAACCCAACAAGGGCTGCAGAAGGCGATAGGGAGATTTGAGATGTTCTGTCAGGATTATGGTCTCAAAATTAACATAGACAAGACCAAGTTCATGGTGCTACACAAACAAAAAACTGTAAGAGGGAGAGTCACCATGAACGATGTTACACTTGAGCAGACCCATGCTTTTACGTATCTTGGCATCACACTAGCTCTAGGCTAAATTGGAATCCACACTTGGATCAGCTGTTACTTAAACAAGCACAACTATCTGGTGCTCTACTGAAAGAACACCGTTTATCCTTCACGAAGCCGGTTGCCCCTGTGCTAAAAATCTATAATGCAAAAATTGCAGCTTCGGTTTTGTACGGGGCTGTATTATGGGGTTTTAGCAACCTAGCGGCACTTACGACCTCGCTAAATACATTTAAGAGGGGTTTAACAGGTTTGCCTCAATCTACTCCACTAATACCACTCTATTATGATCTGGGAAGCCAGTTTTCAGAGGATGTGGCATGCTTCAGACCAGTGGCCTACTGGAGGAGGCTCTGGGTTACTCCCGAGCTCACCCAGTATGCACAAGCCCTACTTGAGATCAGGGATGCAGATAGTGTGGGCAAAATTTCATGGCTGAGGCAGGTAAAGGCCACTTATACGGGTCTTAATTGGCTGTGGCAAAATCCCACAAATGGTGTATTTCCATCTCGAAAGGACTTGAGGGGGCTATACTGGAACATGGTCACTACGAAACGCTTTATGTCTCTGACGAGTCCCTCACTTTCAAGAGACTTTCTAGAGACCAAACATGCACCTGACTATGAAGGGTACTGGGACCTTATTATGGTCCCCAGTGATAGGAAATGGTACCACCAATTTAGGATAGGTACCCTTCCTATTAAAGCATTTACTGGTAAATGGGGTACAGGTTCCTGCACGGAATGTCTTTTTTGCCCGACACAGTCAGAAACAATAGCTCATATTTTATTTGTTTGCCCCGTTTACAAAAAATTGAGGTTCAAATGGCTGAAGCCCATTTGCCAGATGATGGGGATCACTTTAGGTACCAAAGCATTAAGGATATTAAAAACAGACAGAAAGGAATTAACTATAATCGCCACATTTTTACATGGTATGTGGATGACCCGTGCCCACAGACTGAGTAATCAATAATGTCACTGGACACGATAGGTCTACCACAATGGGAATATGTTTAATCCGTTTTTATTTAAATTCTGGTTTATTCTACCATAACCTGGGACTTCTGATATTCTATTGTGTTTTTAAATGTGTTTTACATTAACTTTATGTATATTTGTATTTATTGATGGAGCAATTATGGACTTATTTCTAGTGTAATTTTGCTATTTAATGTGGATGGAATGTTAAGACATTATTGTTTTAAATGTAAATGTCTTTTATGATCATGTATCGAATAAAGACTTTCAAATCGAATCGATAAAGGATTTGAGAACAGAAAACAAATTGTCTTCTTCCATACCATTGGACCACTCTTCCTCCAACAAGTCGGTTCCATGACCCAGTTCACACCTTCAACATCCACTTCACTTGCACTTCAACGGCAACCGCAATAAGCAATCTGCTGACTTATTGGCTGACCCAGGAAGGTACTGTACACAGAAGCTGAACTCCTGCAGTCCTTCACTCCAACGCTTGAGCCTAGGAGTCAAATGATCACTGTGGTAGCAAGAGAAAACATGAACCTGCGGCCGATGATCAGTCCTTACCAGGAAGGGAATGCCCCACAAATACAATTTGAAATGTCTCACTGCCCAAAATATACTCAAGTCAAAAACAAGAACATGGGACACCCTACTCACAAGGAACCAGGGTAAGTAATACATAACAGAAAAAATGAGCACTACTATTTTGTTTTTCTGTATAATATGAGTAATTGTTGAACCATATAAAACAAACATTGTAAAAAGAATCTGAGGTGTACATGCTCTCTTCTTTGTCATCATAACCCTTTTCATTGTGATTGTTCGTATTCTTACCAATATAGATTATTGTACTATTCCACGAGAACCATTGTTTCTGTAATGCAAAATATACTCAAAGCCTTCCTTTCAATGCAAGAATAGTGTTACTCCACATCTATAGGCGCCCTAGAGGCAAAAGCGGCCACTCTTTCCTCCCCTTCAACAATCTGTGAGAGCACACCACCCAAATTCCTGATGCTGGCATCAGTAGTTAGAACAGTCTTGCGTTTGGCATCAAAGTGCCTAATGTGGGCATCTTGCCAATTTCAGATTTAATAATTGCAAACGTCTTCTCACGCTCCTCAGACCAGTTGAAATGCACACCTTTACTCAGTAATACCCTGATCAGTTCAACTACACTAGTAAACCCATTGACAAACTTTGAATTAAACTCTGCAAGCCCAAGGAACGACCTATCTTGCTACTTATCACTGAGAGTCAGGGCTTTCAGTACACTCTCTACCAGTTCAATTTTTGGCTGTACGCCCTCACCCAAGATAACATGGCCCAGGTAGGTAACTGATGTCACCCCGATCCGGCATTTCTGTTTCTTCACAGTGAGCCCCTTTTCACTCAATCTTTCCAACACACACCTCAAAACATTTTCATACTCTTCATCATTCTTGCCATAGGGATGTATGATGTTACAACGCATACATTTAGTTTGCGATACATTACATTGCAGTTTTTACAATGCAGGTTACAACGACTTGTGTTGGAGGGCGCTGGACTTAGGAGTGGTAGAATTTACTATTCCAACTCCAGTCTACGTACAGGAGGGAAGGTGTTGGATAGTAAATGATACTATTCCTTGTCCTAGAGCGCCATCTAGCGCAAGTCGTTGTAACGACTTGAGTGTGAAAACCGCGATGTCATCCCCGCGTTGTAAACAATGTTTACCTTGCCATAGATCAGGATGTTGTCCTGGAAAAAGAGAACATTTTCCAAATCATCCAGTACCAGCTTCAGGATCCTTTGAAAACAGGCCGCCACCAAGGCTAGACGTAACAGCATCCTTATGAACGATATGCTTGCAATGGAGTCACGAACAAAGTCAGATTTCTAGAGCCGCGATGCAGCATCACCTGATAATACGTAGATGAAAGGTAGAGTTTTACCCCCTTTCAGCACACTGATGGCTTCTGAGATGTTTGGAAGTGGCTGGCGGTCCACCCAAATCCACTCATTCAAACCATGTAATTACACACACATCCTGATACTACTGCCTCCATCTTTGGGTGCCAGAACTACTGGGGCCAACCACTCAGAGGCCTCAATCTCTTCTATGATGCCCAAATCCAACAGTATCTTCAGCTCCACTGCCAACGGCTCCACCATCATGTTCGGTACTCTGCGCACTTTATGCACACAAGGTTTAGCTCCTATTTTTAAAAATAATGCGATGCTCAAAACCTTTAAGAAGGCCTAACTCATCACCAAACACTTCAGTAAACTCCTGGAAAAACCGTTCACCACTTTCCAAATTATCGACCAGCATTACTTGATCCTTTGGGTCACTAACACCGGGATTTAAAATGATTCCTAAGTCACGTTGGTACCTCCACCCTAAAAGATTGTCACCCCTCTCTGCAACATATATCTTTCCAATAGTTGCCTATTCTTAAACTCAATCTTGGTGACAACATAACCCAGACCTTTAATGCGTGACCACCATAGCTGACCGGGTTGATATCTGGTGGGAGCAGTGTGACATTCTCCTTGTCAACCCTCTCATCCCACTGTTTATTCCCAATCATGGTGAACGGTGAACCAGAGTCAGCTAATACAAAAAAGGGTTTACCATCCACCTCAATGTCTCACTCTGGCGTTGTTACTTTGCCTGAATCCACCTCTCCATTCTTACCATTCACACTCAAAACTATAGTGCATACGCCGCCTGATGTATTTTTTCTCCCTTTCGTTTTTTCAGCAGACCTACATACTTGAGCATAATGCCCTCTGATGCAACAATTCTTGCATACCAACCCTCTGGTATAACAATTTGGACTATTTGAGACGTGCGTAAAGCTTCCACATCTGAAACACTAGGCTCTCTGTGAATCTGTATGTCCGCACGCCTGAGCGTCACGTTCAAGTCCATGTACTTGTGAGTCACGTTCAACACTCCTCCCCATTACACTAGAGGAGACTTATGCAACATTATCACCTCCAGCCTGGGGTACTTCATCTTCTGTTACTCCATGGTTACTATTTTGTGTGTCATTCCTGTCCACTTTGCTCTTCGTCATCTCCTTCACTTGACGTATTTTCCCTTCCTTCCACAATAGCTACAGGTTCCACCAGCGACGGGTTCTTAGACAGTAATTTTTCCTGCACCCTGTTGCTGTTGGTACATCTGACCAACTGATCTCTGACTTGCGGGTCAGACAACTCTCTATACTCAAACATACGCGCTAAAGTCTTAGGAGTCGCAACATAATTTCCCACCTTCTCAGTAGGTTCTTGTACTCTTGTAAAAAGACCTATGACGCTCTAACACCACATTGATGCATGGTCCAAAGTACAGTTCTAGCATTTTCATAGACATCTGATAAACATCTGAACGCACCCTATTTCCATTACCAATTGGGAGTTCATCAATGCTGTCATAGATGTTCCATCCCTCAATGCTGAGATTGCGCAGCAATATGACCTGCTTTCGGAAGGCAGAGCTTTTTTCCGCCTCCATAGCCACAATGTGGGACTCAAATAACTTCTTCCATCTTTTCCATGGTTAATATCTGTTCACCTTTCTCTGAGCGAAAGGCAGGAGGCTGTGACATGCTGGTAGTTGTCATTTTGTATGCTCTTCTTAAACATTCTAACATACAGTAAATGTCTGGGGTGGGTGGACAGTAACTGACCTCTTGTTTTCAATCCTGTAGGTGACAGTGCATATGTAGTGCAGGACTTCATCATGACACCATACCTCAATCCAGCCAATGCAAGGGAGAGGAGATGCAATTGTGCACACAAATCAACGCGCTCTGTAATTGAGCGGACATTTGGGATCCTGAAGAGCCAGTTCCGCTGCCTGCATAAAAGCAGAGGAACACTCCAAGACAGCCCTGAGACCTGCTGCAAGATTGTGGCTACCAGTGCAATGCTCCACAACATAGCTACAAAAAAGGCATTCCTGTAGAACTAAGTGATACAGATACTTCTGAGGATGAGGGCCCAGGTCCGCCTTTTAGACCAGCAGTTGGAGTTGGGGCAGCTGTCGGACAACAGAGACATGATGAGATCACACAGAACTATTTCTAGGTGAGAAATAATGACACAATGCAAAAGATGTTTTGGTGCAGGATTGTGTTTAGCACCTTGGCTGCTCGAGTTCTTCTTCTGCTGTGCTGGACTACAATAGAAACGGGTGTGGTCATGACGAGCTGAGCTCGTCATGAGCACACGAGAGGTATACCTCATGACGAGCTGAGCTCGTCATGAGCACCAAAGGGGTTAATCATTCCTTTAGCAGCAGGATAATGTTGGTTACATCATGAGTGTCACTAGATGTTGCACATGTTATGGCCACAGTTGCGGTTTGTATGCGAATCACAAGTCCAGGGTGCTAACTGCCCTCCCTTGATTCCTCAGGTGTTGTGCCCTGTCTCCCACTTTGTCGTCTGGTTTCCGGAACTGGTGGGGTGATGCAGCTCCTGCTTGACAGCTCCTTGCTGTCCCCTGAGGCCAGGAGTCCTGGGCCACCTGTGGTGGCTGTCTGCAGCTGTTCAACAGTGGTTGTAACCTGCACCAGGCCTTTGGCCACATCCTGGCTGCAGTGGGCCATCTCCACTTGCATGCTCACGGAGTGCCATGACAGCAGGGTCGTGGTAGTACACAGGCAATTCACCGCCTTGTAGGTGTCCAAACGGCTGTAGAGACATTGTCTCCCCCTGCGTCTGGCTGCTCCTGATTCATTGTGGCACACAGTTCTCGGATTGCATCTGCCATGTCCCTGATGCCCTCCCTCATGTCACGTAGGTTATGGTTTACTGAGACCAGCTGACGGTTAATTGACTGCATCGATCTTGTTTACAGGCACTGTATCTTCACCATGCTGCCTTCCAGTCCAGCAAACACCATGTGTTCATCGTCTGCGGCAGCGCTGGTGCTCGCCCTCGGCCTGCGTCTCACAGATCTTTCATCAATATGTTGCAGTGTGTTCTGTTCCTAGACCTGTGCTGCACACTGGCCTGGCTCAGCCTGGGCATCATCCTCCTCTACAGACTGTTTCTGCCTCTAAAAGTGACAGTGGGGGCACAATGGTATGCTTTCTTGGTGGGACAGGTGTGGTCTGTGTTGTATCCTCGCTGTCCTCCTGCCCTGCCTGCTCCTTCGTATGTGCGCCCTCCTCAGCTCCTGCACTGTCATCCTGTGTCTTAGGTGGTGCTGTGGATGAGAAGGCACATTTTGATTTGCCTTAGATAACTAGTGTCTGGAGCTTTTGGCCTTTACTGTATTTCTCATACTGCTTCTACATTGCTGTGTCTCATTGCCCCACTGTATGATGTATCTGACTACATCTCCCATAATGCATTGATGTGTGTGCTGGAAAACGTGTACTGGAGTAGCATATGTACTCTGTAGTTGGTGCATTCCTGAGTGTGTGAAAGGGATGGTGATGTGTGAGGCTGGATTTGGCATGCATCTTACCTTGGTTGGTGTTTGCAGGGTCAGAGCTGTCAATGTCAGCCACACCACTGATGCTCTCGGGCTGAAGGATGGACTCCACCATCTCCTCCAGGGGTGTTGAGTCTGTTGCAGTTGGTATTCCCCCACCTGTCTTCTTAGCCTCTGCCAGCCTGGTTGCCACCTTCTTCTTGGACCTGGAGCGCATGTCGTACCATCTCTTTATCAGGTCCTCCACAGAACGCTTGGTCATACCAATGCCATTTAACTTTGCCTGGATGTCCAGCCATATTTTCCTCTTTCTGGACTCTGGGACACGGAGTGATTTTTTCCCAAACAATAATTCATGGCTCTGTACCATCTCCTATATCAGCACCTCCTGCTCCCTCTCACTGAACTTCTGCTTTCTCTTTCTCCCAGCCTCCTCCTTCTCTTTCTCCGGGGGATTCATTGGTAATGTTTGGAAATGCTGTGCTAAGTTCTCTGCCTCTCCTCACAGCCTCTGACTCAGCCTCAGGCAATCAGGCGCAGCATGGGCAGTCCAACTTCCTGGGTGTGAAGTCATCAAGCTGCACCTGAATTGCAGATTCCCAATTTTTGCGATTCTTTATTTGCGAAATCGCAATTAAGGAATCGCTAATTGCGGGGTCGCAGGCTCAATCTGCAAGTTTGTGAGAATCGCAATTAATTTGCGATTTTTTTATTTACATTGCGGTTTGCGATTCTCAAAATGCGATTCGCTAAAAATCGCATTTTGAGAATCACAAACACAGACTTTCATACATATGCCCCAAATCTTTAGAAAATGCAAATATCACTGCTCTGTGAGGACCAGTCTTTTGTTATTCTTAAATAGAATTTATTGCTAAGTGTTCACACTAAGCAAGCTTTTTAGGTCGAGCATTCGAGACCTCTTGTATATACTTGTATGTGTATGTACTTTGTGGGCTCTGGAGATCAGCCCTAGGACTTGTCTGCTTCTGCGTAGGGACTTATTTTCTGTTCAACTGCCTTTATAGAACACGACCAGCAGAGGTCAGTAAAATACCAGAATTGCTTTCTGCTGAGGGACTTTCTTTTTTTAATTGTTCTGGCAACTGCCTCTATTTAACTTTCTTGATAGAAAACGACCAACAGAAGTCAGTTAAATACCAGAATCACTTTAGCATTCTCTAGATTCCAGTCCATGGAAACTGTCTTCCACGAGCACCCGTAGACAATAATATATTTTTCAAATCTTGTATTTTCAGTGATATGATCACTGAAGCCCTGCTTTTATATTAAAAACAGAGCTTTGGACTATACCATTTCCTGCTGAAAGGCAATATTTCTCTCCATGTCTTCCCGTACCTGGTGTGTCACGCAGTTTGGTGCTTACTTTCCCTCCATGTTAAAGAACAGTAGATGTTTCAGCACCCAGGCTAATGTGCTGCATAGCTAAATACATATAAGGTCCCAAAGGTAAGACCGGTTGCATTGCAAATGCTTGTCTATGGGTGTCCTGGTAAGATAAGGATCAGCAATCAAAGGCTAGGTCTGTTTTCAAGAAAGATGTGCTACTTTTCTTATACTATATTGTGATACAGCGTGGAATTTTTGTCAATCATCAATTTCTTTTTCTTTTTTAACAAACATTACGCCATAATCCGAACACTTTTAGCATATCATAAAAAATATTTGTGATATCTTCCAAGGCTTTTCTTTAATAAGGGATAGTGTGCTGCTTTTGTAAAACTGTTCCTTTTTTAATCTCTTCATTTTCTTAAGTGTCAACAATATAATTAAAAATCCAAGGGAACTCAGGACCTGTAAAAGGGGCATAGTAGATGTAACCAATACATCTGGGCTATTTGTTATAAGCAAACAACCATAACCCACAGGTTTCTACAAAATGACTCCTCCTTTACTGGAATAACTGCTCACTCAGGAACTATAAACAGGGCAGCCTTCTTTCTAGAAATTGTATGAATGTTAACATTATTTATCTGAAGATTTAGCGTGATAGTTTCACCATTTTTAAAGGGAAGGCTTTGTTATATGTTCTCAGTCAGCACTGCTATAGAAAGACAACAAGCATTCAGCGCCACATAAATTAAAACATTGGCACACAATTCCACAACACACAATTCAGAGCCACACAATTCCACACCACACAACATAATTACAATCTCCATAATATCACTCTTCACCACATAATTAAACTTCACCTAATTGCATGCTACTCAATACCACATGAATACACTCCACCTAAATCCACTCTATGACACATAACGATCCTCATAAATACACTCCATACCATGCCGTATAATTCCATCCAACATATTTTCCATCAACACCACACTGTTTCATGCCACAATATCCAACTCCACACAAATCCATTCCACACTACATAATTCAACATCAAACCACATTATTCCACTCCACAGCACAATTCAACTATACACCACATATATTAAATTTAGAGTACAGAATTCAACATCATATCACAAAATTCAACAGCACACCACATAATTAAACTCCACAACATAACAATCCACAACACAAAATGCCATTTCACACAATTTCAATACAGTCAAAAACACCACATTGCTATTTACATAATACACCTGCACACCATGCCACATAGTTCCACACCACACAACAATGCCACAAGTAACAATTCCAATCCAACCCACATAATTCCACAACACACCACAGTCTATAACACATAAGTAAGATATTCACAACACCAATACCTCTAACTCTTTCTTTGTTTTAACACCCAAACCCACAGATCTGGAGCTTGGCTCCTAACTATTACACAACACACCACATATATAAAATGCACACCACACAAATCCAATCCATGCCACACAATTCCACATCATGCCATAAAATTCAACAGCACACCACATAATTAAACTTCACTACATACCACTCCACAACACAAAATACCATTCCACTTAATTACACTCCATAAGACAGAATCACACTCTGCATGATTCCAGTACACTAAATAGCACATAATTACCATCCACATAATTCCACAGTACACCATGCCACCACACAAATCCTATCCACACCATACAATTCCATGCCACACAATTACACAACTAATCCAATACAAACCACATAATTCCACTACACACCACCTACATACACTCCATAACACATAGGTAAAAGACATTGCTATTTACAATGCCAATACTGTAACTCAAACTGATGCGGGATCTATTGATTTTTTTAAAACACAAATATTCCAGCAGTAGCATAAGTAAGGATGCAGTCCCTTATATGGCTAATAGAGGTACCTATACAACTCCACGTAGACACCTAGTAACAGCCTGCGTTACTGCACCCTTTTCTTGCTTCGTAGATTTTCTTTTATTACTTATGCTACTGCTGGGATATCTAACAAACATCATTTGCAACGCAAATAGCTGAAACTTTCAGTAAGGCTAGACCTATTGCATTGCAAATGCTTGTTTTATTTCAATTGTTCGTTTCTATAGAAAAACCTTGAAGGATCTACACAAATGACCCCTTGCTGAATAAATGTATAGTTTTCTGGGTTCCATTATTGCTTACACTCCCATTTCTACCACTAACTGGAATAAGGTTGAAAGCACAAAATAATTGGAAAAATAGGCTGTGTCCCAGTACAATGCCAAAACTGTGTAGAAACTGTTGGTTTTCTAACAAAAGTCTGCCTCTTCCTGAAAGCAGGGAAGATGGTGAATTTAGCACCACAATCCCTTTGGTGATACCTTTTGCAGGAGGAAAAACAAATGCTTTCTTCTGCAGCACTTTATTCCCATTTTTCAAACCCCCTCCCCCAAAAATTAGCTGTATTTTGGCCAATTTCTCGGTCCCACAAACTCTAGGTACCTTTAGAATCCTCAAGATGTTGGAAAAAAGGACGCAAATTTGGCGTGGATACCTTATGTGTACAAAAAGTTACAGAGGCCTAAGTGCAAACTACCACAAATAACTAAAAAAAGGCTTAGCACGGGGGTAGAGGCCTAGCAGCAAAGGGAATAAATTATTGGTATTGTAAATGACAATGCCTTTTATTTATGTATTTTTTTAAAGCAACACATATATAAAGGGCATAGTAATTTTTAATGCCAATAGCTTAAACTCTTGTAAATGAGAGACCACTCTAATAGTGCACGTACCCCTTTCTTTAGACGCTGCTCGCCGTATTCAGGTTACAACGAGCAGCATCTAGAGGAAGGGGCGCGGCCAACATTACAGTGAAAGCGTGTATGCTGCTCTTTCACTCAAAGCGGGGAAAAATAATTCATTAATTTAAATTAATTGGGGAGAGGCTCTAGACTAACAGCTAGGGCGGACAACCTCAAATCTGGGCAACCCGGTTCGAGTCTCGGCAACAACGCTCAACATCCTGTGATTCTGGGCAAATCACTTAATCTCCCCATGCCTAAGAAAAATAAATGTGACATTATGTAATACGACTTGTGCTCATGTAAAGCGATTTGATTCCCGATACCTTCGGGTAAAGTTCACGCTATATAAAACTCCGGGAAAAAAATGGTTCTGTAGCGCGGCCGCTAAAGTGAAAGCAGCCTGTGCTAATAATAGATACATAAGCGTGGCCGCTAAAGTGAAAGCAGACCGCGCTGTAAATGAAATAATTAAATAAGCACGACTGCTATAGTTAAAGTGGACCATGCTATAATTTAAATAGAATTGTATAAAAGCAGGCGCCGTGCTATGATCATGTGGGTGGAATAGGGGAAGATTATTAAAGAAAATAGTGCTCACCGACTTACACAGAAGACCACGAAACAAGACAAGTAAAAAGTCCAGTCGTTATGGGAGTTACAAATGCAGACAAGGTGGTACCAAGGAGGAACTACTAAGCCTATTCATAAACGAAAAGCAATGATTTCCCAAGGACAGCAACAGGAGCCAATTGAAAAGATGGGCTGGAAATGGGCAGAGCTTCTATGCCGTACCTCAATACAGCAAGCCTCGCTGAGCAGCGCATGCGCTGCCCAGGCCCAACATAAAAGATGGGTGGAGAGTGGGTGTAAATTCAAGTCTATACCTGAATACAGAATGTCTCGAAGAGATAGTGCAAGCGCTGCCTAGGTGAAACCTAAAAGGCTCTTTCACACGTTGTGCAATATGACTTCTTGTTTTTCAAAGTGCTTTGAATAAAATTAACTGTTGTTATACTGCAAATTCTGACAGTGCGGGTGTGCACTGCTTAATACTCAATTACCAAAATACAGACACTAGATATAGTTTCCTAGCAGCGTGGTATTTTTCTCAAAAGTGTGACAAAGAGCAGTGTGCTTTGTTCTGAGTGCTTATCGCTTGGATGTGACATAATCGTAGATCAAAAGCCAAATCGGGAAACTGGAAAAGAACACGTAGAATGTTCAGTCTGAATCTTGTTGGGTGTTACCTGTGTTGGGGATTATTTATAAAAAAAGAGAAGGCTCTGGGTACTGTACAGTGAGCAAATAAATCCACATGAGAGATCAGGGAGGCGGTACATGATTCAGTGATCAGTCTAAACTTTTACAATCAATTAAAAAAACGTTTTACTTTTTCCTTTGCAGTAAACCCTATGAGTTCAGGATGTACAAACAGAACCTACAGATATCAGCTGCAAGGTACCCCAGGCCTCCTCACTGAGCCCCAACCCTCTTCAACATCTACATGGCCCTACTTGCAATCATCGTCAGAAACCAAAGCCTCAACATTGTCTCCTACGCTGATTACACCCAGCTGATTCTCTCCCTCACTGGTGAACCTACAGCCATCAAGAGCAACTTCTACATGGGATGAAGTAATTTGCCACCTGGATGAAGCACAGCTGCCTCAAGTTCAGCCCAGACAAGACCAAAGTCCTCACCTGGAGCTCCACCCGATCCGTGTGGGATGACTCCTGGTATCCCACAGCCGTCGAACCACACCCAAGGACCACACATAAAACCTCCACATCAGCCTGGACTCTTCGCTCTCAGTGAATGGCCAAATCAATGCCATCTCGTCCTGCTTCCACATGCTCCACCAGCTCCAGAAGATTTTTAAGTGGATCTCCACCTGCTCCAGTAAAACGGTTACCCATGCCCTCGTCTGCAGCAGACTCGAGTACGGCAACACACTACTCCGGCACCACCAAAAAACTCCTAAAGAAACTGCAGAACATCCAGAACATCTCTGCCACACTTATCCTGAACATTCCCTGCTGCAGCCACATTACAGGGCACCTGAGAGACCTCCACTGGTACCCGATCAACAAAAGAACCACCTTCAAGCTCCTCACACACACCTACAAAGCCTTCAACGCCAGACCTGCATACCTCAACCACCGCTTCTCCTTCTCCAACCAAACATCTCCGCTTCGCCCAACTGGCCCTGGCCACCATCCCACAGATCTGCAAGACTTCAGCTGGAGGAAGATCCTTTTCCTACCTCGCTTCGAAGACCAGGGACTCCCTACCTCTACATCTCAGGCAATCACAGTCACTGCCTCAATTCAGGAAAGACCTCAAGGCCTGGCTCTTTGACTGAACTGTAGATCCCCCCCCAGCGCCTTGAGACCCTAATGGGTGAGTAGTCGCACTTTAAAAGATACCTGATTGAGACAACTCTGGTCACCCAATATGTTAAGTTTCCTTTACATAAGCGAGCTAAGGGATGCATAGTGCGTTATCCATCGATATTTGCTCCCTTACTACAGCCAGCAAGACATTTGTCTCCTGTTTGACCCATATGGAGAATCACAATAATAGTGGATACGTTTGAATTTGATTCCCAAAATAGGGCAGCTCCAAACTACTATGGCAAGCGAAAGTAGAACACCCACGGGTAACTGACAACAGTCTTGGTAGAAAGTTATTCTCTAACTTCTGCAAGAGTTCCTCTTCTGAGTGTCCCCAAAGTATTGCTCCATATGAGACCGCAGGCATGCATTTGTTCTTATAGATAGTCATCAAATCTTTTACGGGTTAATGGCCTAATTTGGAGGCAAACCAGTATTGGGCCTCAATAGAACTTGAGAACTGCTGATTCCTTTTGTAAGTTACCCTGGCCCAGTGAGAAATGGGAAGGGATGCCCAAATAAGTGAAGTATTCACCCGCCTGCTGCCAATGTGATGGGCTCGTGTTTTTGTGCCCACATATCACTGTTGACGGTTTTGTTAAAATAGTAGTCATATCAAGTCCCCTGTAAAAGTGTCCAGAAGGCCCTGAGGACCATTGCCAGTCCTGGCCAGCGAGACTGCACCATCCACCTGCAGCAGAATGGGCATAGGGAGTTTGATCAATTGGGAGCTTATGCTTCCCAGTGCTCACTAAGCAGTTTTCAAGTCTGTTGATATAGAAGGCTAAAAGGAAACTGTGCCTGGGCACATACTTGACAACCCCCTCATGTAGAATGAATTTGAATCTCTACATTTACTAGTTCGACTATAGTGTACCCTTGAATTAACATCCATATCCAAAAAATTAAGAGCCGCTAAAAAAGTACGATCAAACCACTTATGTGGCTTAATTTCGACTCGGCCCTAGGAAAAGTCATCAAAACTTAAATAAGGATTTGCACAGTGGGGCAAAGGAGTTGAACATTAATACAGGTTCTGCACTGTCATCTAAACACGCCCAACCATTTCCAAACAGTATAGGTCAACGTTTCGTAACGTTGAGTCCACAACTGTGTATTAATCTTATTGTTATTTAATTTTCTAAACTAGTGGTTCTTAACCTGTGGTCTTGGGTTTTCTGGAGATCCCCAATGCCTACCCAGGGGGACCTAGGTTGCTTAAAAAATAAAATAACAGATTAATAACTTGTTTATAAAAGGGCAAAATGTAAACTTGAAAGTTTTAAAACATTCTGTAAATGTGCAGGTATTGAAATTGGAGGCTAGAAATTAAATTGGGAAGTTCAGATTGATTTGTGGGAGCAGTGCAAGTGCATCAAACAGAATATTTGTAGTGTGGACAGAGGGTGACCTAAAAAAAAGTTAGAAAAGCCCCAACCTTCACATTCATACTATTTTCTTCTTTCTCAATATTTGTTTGATACTTGAATGAAATAATTCTGCATTGAGACCCCTGAATTCCACCAACGATTCAGTGGGGGTCCACATAAGTCTAAAGGTTAAGAACTACTGTTCCTAAAGTATATGTTCATTAAAAGGCAAATGCAAAATTGAACACGCTGTAAACGTGAAGGAATGCCTTGTGCCACTTTTCCTGTTGACATAAGGACAGGCCATCCAATTATGGGAAAAACAACAGTATGGCCTGAAAGCAAGCAGTGGAGCAAAGGCCAGAATGATCTATAAAAGCTGCCCACACATCCTCTTCCTCATGATCTCCGCCTCTTGGCGTTGGCTGTTAAGCTCTTCGTGTGGTCGTTTCACACCGCTTCTTAACCGACATCGCGCTCGTTAAGCTGTGTCATTCTGATTTCGACCTTTCCTGTTTTGACGTAGAAGTATCTTGTCCTCAACCATCCTTTGTCTGTACCGCTGCGATGTCCTTTTCGAAGGATCCGAGGGTGTCTCTTTCTTTGGACTTGCTTGCTGTCAACAAGGGTTTGGACACTAACGCAGTCTTCGAGGTCTTAGCCTCCGTTTTTGGGTTTCAGACACCGGCACTCAGGATACCGTGTGTCCCTTTCCTCAGTTTTCAACGTCTTCTTCGACTCTCCTACGATTTAGACCTCTGCCTTGAAATCCCTTTCTGGGCCTTCAGTAACGTTCTCCTCCTTGTCGCTTGACAGGCCCAAATCTCGCAGCGTGGACTTGTATGTTGGCCATGCATGGCATGCTGGGCTACTCTCTGTCGCTGTCCTGCTCTCAGGGTCTTCGCTGTCCTGCTCTTAGGGTCTTCGGGCAAAAACTGTGCAGGCATTACAGTCTTCGCTGCAATGGTCCACCAATGGGCAGAGATTGTAGACTGGGTGTTGGTCCTTCTTTGCGCACGTGCGATGACAGTTCTTGCAGAACTGGAATGGTGTCTTCTCCATCACGGAGTACAGGGTGCTCCCTGCAAGTGCATTTTACGGTGTTTGATGAAAACACATTATTCTGCTCCCAGAAGTCCTCTTGGTTTCTTCCCTCAATAACTTCTCTCTGGTGTAGATTTCTGTCTTTCTTCTCCGGTTTTTTGATAACTCTTTTCTTCCTGTCGATGGAGATTCTCCTGCTTACATCCAGACCCAACGGCGGAAAAAAATAATAATCGGAAGATGGTAATCAAAAGTGGGAGCTTTTGGAGGAAGCGCGACATCACACTGTGCACTAAATGGAGGTACGTTGACGCCCACCAACAACAAACACAAAAAGAGTAGAAGAACAAAAAAGGTTTTAGAGACTGAAGGAGGGATGGGCGGAAATAGAAGCTTGGAGGCTTGATATGCTTCACAATTTTTGCATATTTATTAACTAAGTTGATTTCACATATGAAATAATCAGCTTCATATTCTGGACGTCTGGCTTTCTATGTTTGATAACCCCCTTCATTTTTCTTCTTTCTTTCAGGTCAATCTTCTCCAGATGGTGGTCCTCAGTAGGCTCAAAATGAGGGAAAATGTACTGTAAGTATCTTTTGTTTTTTTACTTCTGATGGGTTGGATCTGGTATACAGTGGCGGCTCGCATAGGGCTTACTGTGGGGACGTTGGGGCAGGGCGGGGCAGGGGCAGGGTGGGGGGTAGTAACTCAGACATACGATGGAACGGAGGAAAGTAATTATTACTTTCCTCTGTTCCGTCGTATGTCCGAGTTTACTACCCCCCACCCTGCCCTTCCGCAGCCCCGCAGCACACCCTATGTGAGCCGCCACTGCTGGTACAGTATCTTTCACCACACCCAAAGTGAATACAAAGAAAAGAAAAGAAACATTCACACACTCTTTGGTTTCAGGGACAGGTGAGGGGTAAATCCATCCTTTCCCCTTCGCTTTCATTCTTTCACACTCTTTCAATTGAATCAAATAATGGCAGAAATCTCCTCAAAAGAATTGAGACCACTTTGAAGCCAGCGCCAGACTAACAAGAAAATAGACATCTGAGAAGAGCTTTCCATATATATCAGGGTTTAAAATATTCCAATAATCAGCCCAGGTCGGCTTTGTGTACAAGGCTTTTCTATATGCTTCTTCTTAACTTTTAGCCCGTTTTCTAGACTCCTCTCTCTGTGTTCATGTATCAGTGTCCACATAAAGCGCAAGGGAGAAAGGAAACACAAACACCCGCGCTTATTTATTTATTTATTTATTTGAAAGATTTTATATAGCGCTGGCTAGACCCGAAGGTAACAGAGCGCTTTACATGAGTATCAGACCATAGTTGCAGGTTACAACTTTACAAGATTATACAGTTTCAGGGCATAGTTACATAGTTACATGTTAGGTCAAGAAAAACAATAAGGACATATACATAAGGGAAAGAGCATGCATGGGGGGATTCAGGGGAGAGAGTGTAGGAGCAGGGGAAGTAGACAAAGAATGAAGGAGGGAAAGAGGTGGGGGAGGGAGAGAGGCAGAGTATAAAAGAGGAGGGGAGGGTGATGTGGGCACAAACCGGAGGACGAGTAAAAGCTGTGTCCAAAGTCCGGTAAGCTGTGATCCCAGGGGAAGTGGAATCATTCCCACATCTTGGTTGCATGAGGTTCCCTTGACGCAGTGGACTCTCTCAGAGGGGTCTCTGAGACTCCAAGGCCTAACTACTGGATCCTTCCCCAACAAGGGGAGAGGGAGTGCTTTGGCAAGGGGGGCCATACCATAAACTCAACTGTGAGTGGTTCCCTTGACGCTGTGAACTCTCTCAGAGTGGTAACTGAGACTCCAGAGTATGATTATTGGATCTTTCGCCAACAAGGGGCGAATTGAGGGCTTAGACAAGGGGCACAAGGGACAGGGGGCTAGGCGGCGTAGATACATGTTATGTCAAGAAAAAATAAAGACATATACGTAAGGAAAAAAGCAGGCAAGGGGAGAGATTCAGGGGAGAGGGGCTAGGAGCAGTGGAAGTGGACAAAGAATGAAAGAGGGAAAGAGGTAGGGTAGGATGAGAGACAAAGCATGAAAGAGGAGGGGGAGGCTGGAGGGGGCACAAACCGGTAGACGACTAAAAGCCGCGTCCAAGGTCCAGTGAGCAGTAATGCCAGGGGAAATGGTATCAATCCCACATCTCTGTTATGAGAGGCTCCCTTTACACAGTTGATTCTCTCAGAGGGGTCTCTGAGACTCCAAGGCCTACCTACTGAATCCTTCCCAGGGAGTGCTTTGGCAAGGGGTGCCATACCAAAACTCAACTGTGAGTGGCTCCTTTGGTGCTGTGGACTCTCTGAGGGTATGAATATTGGATCTATCCCCAACAAGGGGAGAAGGAGTGCTTAGTCTAAGGGGAAAAGGGGTTAGGAGGAGGGTTGGAACTGGCAGGTCAACAGAGGGGGAACATAAGACAGAAAAAGACAGGGTCCTCGAAAGGCAAGGCTCAGCGAGAACTGGGAGACAAAGGAAGGAAGTCAGCGAGTTGTAGAGTCCCACAAGGAAGAGATACAGATAGAAGAAATGGAAATGTACAAGTTGTGGAGTAACTCTGGGGAAATATACAAACGGGTAAGCTCAAAATCGCAAAATTGTGATAGTAAGTACAACAAACTACTACATATATTGGTGGTTAGAGTTGTGTCTCTGCAGATTCCATTATCACAACGATGAGTCTAAAAATTATTATATAATATTTATCTACAGAGTGAACGGAGAAAGAAGTCATCCAAGGGGGTAGAGAGAGGGAGGGAGGGGGAGATAAGATAGGTGAAAGGAGAGACGGTATCTACAGCGTGAATGGAGAAACAAGACATCCAAGTGGGTAGAGAGAGGGAGGGAGGGGGAGATGAGATAGGTGGTAGGAGAGACGGGGCCTGGGGGGGAACGAGATAAGGCAGTCCAGCCGAGGAGCAATGTCTGAGGGTCGGCAGGATGAGGTCCAACGGACCGAGGGAGAGGAAAAGAAACAACAATTCTGGATAGCAATGCTGTACATAATAAAAAATACCAACTCTTCAACGTCTCCCCACAGGATTCTATCACTTCCCTTTTTAGGATTCTCGTTCGTATTTACCCTGATTTGGGTCACTCACTGCCAGTGCCGCAACTCTCCTGAGTTGCAGCAGCAATTGCGCATCTCCTGGGGGAGTCCACCAGTCCTCGTTCCAGTCTTCGGGAGTCTTCTCTCCGTCATCAATGCCTTATTTCGGTTCTCCGCCTCCTTCATTCGGTGTTCCTCTTGGGCTTTCTTTCGTGGCATCCTCCGGCTCTCTCCAGCTCTGCCTCTCAATTCCAGTATCCTCCTCCTTTTCGGATGTGATGCCGTCCTTTTATTCTTCCTGCGGGGATACTCCTTCTTCCTGTAAGAGAGATTCCAGGAGGAATAGTTTAACCATTTCTTTTTCTTTCTAGGTCCGCGATGATTTTGGAGCTTCCTCGCCAGAAAAGGGGTCTATACGCGGCAAGTAGATGGGTTCTGGGGTCTCGGTGGTGGACTCTCTCTCACAGAGACAATTACGGACCCAACCACCAGATGGCGGAATAATGCACAGCATATGAATTCAGAAAAGATTCATACAGGAAAAGTACAGATTTGGCTCTGCTATTTAAAAAAAAATCTTATTTGGTGCAGTTGTTACACATGGTTCCGTTACCAGAAGCATTTCACTGCCAACTCCTGAATCTTTCTCCCATTTTCTCTGCCTAAATAGTTGTTTGGTTGTTTTTGATGGAACACTTTAGGTGTTCTTACTGCTCCTATACAAATTTTCATTAATAAAACTTGTATTATGTAAAAGAAGAGACAAAGAAAATTGCAAAATAAATTTGTTTTGTTTACTAGATACCAGTCACTAAAGGTTTATACAAAGTAAACTCAAACTGTGGTTACTTCCTAAACTGAAAGCATATGGTGCCAGAAAAAGAGAGCCACAGTTAACATGTTTGCTATTAGATACATGTCGAAGAAAAGTTGAAACAGTGCCATAACTAAAGTAAAAATGTATTTCATTTAAAACAAGGGCATGTACATTGTATGGTAAAGCTCAATTCTGCTAATTCAAACAGAAACTAAATGTGTATGCTAGTATATAGGCATAAAAGAACCATATGGTGGATGACTTAAACATGGCTATTTTTGTCACAATTTATTGCTTACGTGTGTTGATACAGTATGCATCTCAGTTTACAATGTAATGTACTATTTTAAAGCATTATTCACACAAGTTGCACAATATGTTGAAGTGCATAAATCTGATTTTAGATCCCTTTGATTTGTTATAATGCATTTTGTTATGAACATTACAAACATTTCCAGTGTCTTGACCTTAACTTTAAAAAATATCGAAGTTACAACATGTTTACATTACACGGTCAACCACTGTAGAATTCTGCTACTGATGAGAACTTCAACTCTCTTCCTTTAAAACAGAACCAGGATACCTGTCCTAGGCAGGTCAGTAATGTGGCAGAATGGACACTTTTTTGATGGACAATTTATTCTGAGAAGTGCACAATTTCAATTGATCAGTCAAACGGCATACAAGAAAATAACAGGAAGAGCATTTGGATGGAAACCATATTGGTTGGTCAAATAGCGTACTTACAGTTACTAAAATAGAACTTTCTGTAAACGTAGGAATCTGCAGGTAAAAATCAAGATGATCATAGTGGGCGATCGCATAAACGTTTTAGTGAGAGGCTAAAAAATGATAGTGTATATATAACTATTGTTTAGTATCGATTTTCAGACATACTTTTTTGCATTGAAGTTCAGGGTATTTATCTTTTTATCCTAAGAAAATTCTGTGTCTTCACAATGTGTAAGCACCTTGGAGAAACCCAACAACAGCCATGATCTAATTTAAGATATTACATGAATTACAGTCACCCATCTAGTTCCCAGAACAGGGGCGGAGCTAGCCAGCCCTGATGTAAGACGTGTAGGAGCTGAGCTCCGCGCTATCACCTAAAAAATCCTGTAATATATCCTCTATCAACGGACGCTGAGTGCTGCTAGAGTGAGGATATACTCTCCGATCCTCGTTGGGATCGATCGGGAGACCGTCTGCGGAAATCCGACGAAAAGCGGAAAAGTTGGGACACATGCGAGCTTGCTGACGGACCAGGCCCAGAGCAGCGGACTCGCCTAGACGGCTGGCCGGTGTGCGTGATCCTACGTGCGGCCGGTGGGGGAGCAGCGAACCGGGGACCACCGAAGCACCTCCGAGGCGCGCACCGCGGATGACGGAACGGTGGGACATTAACGCACTCGGAGGTGAGACACAGCTGAACACGCTCAGGGACCCTGTGGAAACGTCCGTTAATCCTAGAAAGTGCTGGAGGGAGAAGCAGGAGTTTAATCCGCGCATTGCTCTCTGTTTGGCGGTTTGGCGACGGGCTCCCTACTGAGGATCGGAAACAGTCCGTATGACTTGAGCGCCAGCCCGCCTGAATCGGGTTCCCCCTCTCTCACCGAAAGGACGTGCAACAAGGCTAATTTTTGTGGGGCTGCATGTTGACCTGCTGTACTGGGTGCCCCCTCCCCTCGCAGTTTATACAGCGCGATATCACGATCCTGGAGGCACGGGTCTGGTGGAGGGCGACGGCCTTGGAAGAGATGGGGAGGTGATGACCAGCGTGGCGAGCAGGCGGATACAGACACCCCCACAGTACCCCCGCTGCAGGCTGCATACCTAAGGTGCTACAGGGGATTCCTCCCCCCCCCCTCCCAGACACTGAGTTGACGTGTGGACGGGCAGCATGAGCTACAGACTCGCAGCTGAGGCCAGAACCTGGGCGCCATATTGACGGCCTCTACCAGCATAACACCGGCGTGATCGCAGTGGAGAGGGCTAGCAGTGTGAGCGCCCCACACTAGGAGAAGCGGTCAGGGGGATCGGATTCGAGGACTTATCTACGCTCACCCCTCATATGTGCTGACTGCTGAGCCTGTGACAGTGCTGCTTCCTGGCGTCTCGGGGTAAGAGGTTGGACCCTTGGCCGGGAGATTTATGAGAGCTGCTGCTACTGGGGAGAGACAAGGGAGCGGGCCTGCTACCCCCCTGCTCGGGGCGAGAAGATATTAGCTTGCACATGCTGGGCCAAAACAGCGACAGCAACTAACTGTAGTTTTCACCCCGGCGGAGCCATCACGGAATCCTACTACGGCGGCCCTGGCATACTGCTGTGGACGGCAATTGGAGAGGAATACAAGCTTGTGACTCTCACTCGTTTGAGGTGCGGAAAAGCGCTTGTCGGAGTGTAACAGGCCAAGAGGGGCGCTAGGTCGGGGAGCGTCGTGCGCACTGGATGGTAGTTCTGGAATGTGCTGAAGCGTGAGAGCACTGCTGCGACGCGGGAACCATCCCTTGCTGTGGTAATTATCCCTGATCAAGCACTGGGAGGCAAGACACCTACGATCCTAGCTACTCATTATGGGCAAGAGCGATAAGACCCAGACCAAGCTTGCGTTCGACCAACGTAGAACTAAGGTACCGGAAGCTTCAGCACCCGACCCGTCGCCAAGGAGCAAAGGCCCAGAAGGTTCAATGTATGCGGACATAAAAGACATGCTTGTGTCGATGGAGAAAGGGTTGCAAGATAGCATGGCGTCAATTGGCTCGAAGATAAACGCCCTTACCTATCGTATGGATCGCATGTCGGAGCGGGTGGACAAACACGCGAGCGGCTCGACATGTAAGAGAGACGGCTCACCGAGGTGGAAGAAGCGCAGACTGAATGGGATAAAGACCGCAAACAGTTCTCTAGACTACTCCAGGTTATACAGGATAAGTCAGAGAATTTGGAGGCCCGCTCGAGGCGCTCGAACATCCATATTATGGGGATTGCGGAGACGACACAAACTGGGAAGATGGAACTCTTCATAGAGAAACTCCTGATCACTCTCCCGGGAGAGGATGTCTTCTCACCGATGTTTATCGTTGAAAGAGCTCACCGCACGCTGGGGCCGCGTCCGCGCCCGGGGGCACCTCCGAGACCGATAATAGCAAAATTGCTGAACTACAGAGACCGTGACACGGCGCTGCGGGTGGCCAGAGACAAAGGGAAGCTTCAGTTTGAAGGCATGGAAGGTTTCCTTGTACTCCGACTTTACAGCGAAAGTTCAGGAGGAGCAACGGCACTTCGCCCCATATAAGAAACAAATGCGGGAACTTGGCTTGGATTATGCTATGCTGTACCCGTTAAAATTGCGGATAAATAGACGGGGCCACTCGCATTTTTTCACAGACCCTAGAGAACTTCAGAAATCTTTAAAGGAGCGGTCCAAGGAACAGAGGAACAGTCCAAGAAGCCAGACCGGAGAGCAAGATGAGAACAGCCACCTGGACGAGCAGGAATAGATTGACCGGTGGTCTGCTGGTCTGCTCACTTTCGGACTCACTGGAGTTTGGGCGGTGTCATATCAAGGGGACCTCGTCTTGCTATGACTCTTGGGAATGGTGAAGTGCTGTTGACAAGAGAACGTTGAGGCCTGAGATTGGACTGCGGCAATGTGGCTGGGTGAGATCATTTCATTATAAATATACCTGATGACAGTCAAGTGACATTAGTTAGACTATTTGTGGAAATGGTATCAGCATAAAACTTAATGCACATAGTTATCGAACTTTGATATGCGGGGTGTGCTGTGGGGTGGGGGAGGGGTACAATTGAGAGATGCCTCTTTTGAAACTCACTGTTTATTGGATCAGTCTCACGTTGATGGACATTGTTGAGGGTGATAGCGCATGGGGCAACTGTGCAATGTATAATATTGAAGCTCTGTTGTTTGATTCTACTGGCTACCTCTGCCCTGGCGCTAATAGCACTAACCGCCCCTACGGGGGCAGGTTTTGGGGATGTTCAGGAAGGTTCTAACAGTTGTAGGATGGCGGGAGGGAACGGGTGCTGCCAGGCCAGGTTAGGGGTGGTCGGCTGTGGGAGGGAGGAAGAGGGACTGGGGGTCTGTCTGGCCAGGTTGGGGGTGGTCGGCTGTGGGTGGGGGGAGCGAGTGTGGGGGGGTGTTTTGGTTTTTAAACGGGGGTACTGATAGTTACACTAAGCATTATGTTGCCCGATTTTCCTTGTCAAAGAATAGCCATTATAGATATGGCTTTACAGAGAATGTTGTGCAGAGCTGGGAGAACCCCGTTAGTTGCCTATCGAATCTCACCTCTGGGATGACAGACACAAGTGAAATGACCGCAGTAGGTGATCCTGAGTCGCTGAGAGCATTTACTTGGAACGTGAGAGGGCTCAATGACTACCGCAAGCTTAGAAAGGTGTTAAATTATCTTCAAAGGCATCACATTGACCTCGCCCTTATCCAAGAAACTCGCCTCCCACTCAAGAGTAAGATGCTGTCTGCTAAGCGGTTTGGGGGTAACAGTGTGGCAGCAGGATTCACCACACACTCCAGAGGGGTGGTCACATGGGTCAGCCCCCGGTCCAAACTAAAGTTAACACTGATTGAAGCAGACCCAGAAAGACGCTACTTAATCGCCAGATGTGTTGGCAAAGGACATGAGCTCATAGTAGTTAATGTATATGGGCCCAAGTATGACAACCCTGAGTTTTACGCTGCACTGGCTGCGCATTGTAGATCCTATGTTCCCTCCAGAATGCTGTGGGGGGTGACTTCAATTTTGTGTTCAATCCGGACCTAGATAGATCTGTGGGGCCGCCCCGACGACCAGCTGCTGCGGCCCTCCACATGCAGGCGGAATTGGTTAAATTAGACCTTGTTGACATTTGGAGAAATAAGCACCCCACACAGGGCGGTTATACACAATACTCTGCCTATCACGATGTACACACAAGAATTGACTACTTGCTAGCATCTCAGTCAATGCTCAATTGTATTAGGAAGTGTACGGTGCTACCGCGCACTCTCTCGGATCACTCCCCTTTGCTCCTGGTTCTAACGGTTCCGGTGAAGAGAATTCCACCATTCACATGACGGTTTCCTCCTTATTCTCTATTGGATGATGTATTCAGAGGAGAACTGGCAGAGGATATAGATAGCTTTTTCGAGATTAATTTGGGGTCTGTTGACAGTTTCCAGACAGTGTGGGACATATTCAAGGTGTATGTCAGGGGTGTTGCTATGGACAAACACTCAAGTGTCCTTAAGACTATAAGACAAAGACTGAAGCATCTCGAGGCCCAACTGATGGACCTTGAGAGGCGGCAGCAGAGCAGCCCTGATGCTGATACTGCAGCGCAACTCTAAACATTACTCGCTGACTATAATGAGGAGGCGGATAGGGAAGTGCAGCACATGGGTAAGTATGCTACGGCTCGAACGTACGGGGAGGGGGAGAGACCTAGTTCTTTGTTAGCTAGAATAATGCTTAACGACAGACGACCCCTGGTGATCGATGAGCTGATGACGACTGCAGGGGATGTGATCACTGATGAGGCGGAGATACTTAAAGAGTTCTGAGGTTATTATGCTGATCTATATAAGTCCAGATCCTCCCAGGTGGAGGAGGAAATTGACGATTATCTTAGCTACATTAAAATGCCCTTCTTGCCCGATTCACAAAGGGAATTTTTGATGATGCCAGTACAAGGGGATGAGATCTTGGAGGTGTTGGAAGGGATGCGTTCTGGCAGTGCCCCAGGGGCAGATCGGCTCACAGTGCGCTTTTATAAAGCTTTTAAAGACAAACTTGTGCCACATTTGATAACTCTCTTTGATGACATCTGCGCGGAGGGCAGCATGCCGGCTTCTATGAGGGAGGCCCTGCTTGTCACTATTTTAAAACCTGGGAAGCCTCCCAATGCATGTAGTTCTTATAGACCACTTTCCCTGATAAACGTGGACGCCAAATTGTATGCTAAGGTGCTGGCTACATGCCTAGCACTGCTGGTTCCAGAGCTTGTGGCGCCGGAGCAAGCCGGATTCGTCCCAGACAGGAATCTCACGTATAATATTCGCACGGTACTGGGGACCATACAGCATGTGCGGCAGGAAAACAAAGCGCTAGCAATTTTCCTTGACATGGAGAAGGCATTCGACTCCGTGGAATGGCCGTTCATGCTGAGAGTCTTACGAAAGCTGGGGTTGGGTGAACCCTTTCTGCAGATGTTGGGGGCATTGTATTACAAGCCCACAGCGAGACTGAGGATAGGGGATAGTGTCACAGAAGCCTTTGAAATAAGCAGGGGAACTAGACAAGGGTGCCCCCTCTCGCCCCTCCTATGTGCACTCTTTGCGGAAACCCTGGCCTGTGCGATTAGGGAATACCATAGTCTGGAGGGTATCAGCTTTCCAACATACAAAATTGGTATTTCTACCTACGCGGACGACACTCTGCTGTATGTTCTCGACCCGGAAACGAACCTCTCATAAGTACTAAGAGAGGTGGTGAGATTTGGGGCCCTTTCAGGGATGAAAGTGAATTGGACCAAATCAGTTGCGTTCCCGTTAACCCCGGTTACACTGCCGTTTGAGGTGGAATATCCACTGCAGTGGTCTACGGACTCGGTCAGATACTTGGGGATACAGCTTCACACAGACCCAGACATACTGGTAAGGGAAAATTACGGGGTTGCGTATACAAAACTAGTGGAGGATGTTGATTCATGGTGCAAGCTCCTTTTATCCTTAATGGGAAGGATATCCATCATGAAAATGGTGGTCTTGCCAAGATTCTTGTTTTTGTTCAATAATATCCCTGTGGTCCTCTCAAAGGCCTTTTTCAATCAACTGACTCAAGTACTCATTAAGCTTGCCTGGGGGGGCAAACAACCCAGAATCCAGTGAAAGGTTTTAATGCTTCCTTATGAGATGGGGGGCCTGGGCGCCCCGGACATGGAAAGATACTACAGGGTGGCACAGGCAGCTCATTTGCATATGTGGATACACGGAAATCCGAACATCCCTCACGTGATCCTTGAACGATTATTTGTGGACCCTTCCCCCTTGCCGGCTACTGTCTGTTTTCCGGTTGACCGCTGTACTGGTAGACTGGACTCCATCAAGACTACGAACCATGCTTGGCATGCATTGTTACAGGCACGGGACTGCGTACTGCTGTATTCCCCACTAATGCAGATAGACTGGGCGGTATGGCTTCCCCCCCTGAAAGAGAAAGGAGTCACGAGGGCACTGAACAAACTGGGGATCACAAAGTTGGAAGACCTATTCGTGGACGGGGTGGTGAAAACCTGGGAACAGGTCCTCCCCTTGCAGACAGAGGCCTCCCTTTTGTTACGTTTACAGTTTCACAGGGTCCGAAGTGCGCTACTAGACCTCTTAGGCCCGGATCTGGCGGAGCCACCGGAGGGACCGGAGCTTACGTATGTGATTAAGACGGTGCCATCTCGCAAACTGGTTACAAATCTCTATAAGCTAGGGGTCCAGCATAAGCAGCTCCAATACGCTAAAGCCAGGACAGAATGGCAACGTGACCTGCAGATGCAAATAGACGACGAGATGTGGAAGTATTGTTGCACCAGCACTAGTAAACTGTCCCTAAACGGAAGGCACAGATTGGTGCATTTCAAATATCTGCAACGTGTTTACTATACACCAGAGAGACTACACAGGTACGGGCTTCGACAGTCAGTGGAGTGTGAACGCTGTCATGCGCAAGTAGCAGATTTTATACATATGGCATGGAACTGTCCTGGCATTCACAAATTCTGGAAAGAAGTTTTGTCGGAACTTAGCCAGATATTAGACACAGAGATGATGGCCGACCCGGCACTGGCACTGCTGGGATATTCAAAGACACTTCCGGTGGCGCTGCGACGCCTGGCAGATATAGCTTTGCTAATAGCCAGGCGGGTTGTTGCTGTTTGTTGGATGAGGGGTCCGTTGCCAACTAAGAGGAGATGGGCTAGGGATATGTTATATTGCTGTACTCAATCGGAAACATACAGTGAATTACTTCCCCCTAAGAGTCGCCCCAAGAATTTCTGGGGTCTGTACCAGACATATCTCCGCGCAGGCGAAGAGGAGGAGGCAGAACAGGGTGAGGAAATTGATACACCTGACGCACTCGAGGAGCAAACTGACCATGATTAGCGGGGGCCCTTGCTGAGAGTGGGGAGTGCACGGAGTAAAGTGGGAATCAGAATGGAGATGATATTAGTCTGTAGGGAGTGCAGGGGCGGGGAGCACTACACTATCTAGCAATAATGACAGGGGAGCTGAACGGGGGGAGATCTGAGCGGCACTGTAGGAATGATGTGGAAGTTTAGAACCCGGGTGGAGTGCTGGCTTCCCCCTAATAGACAGAAGGAGGGGTGGCTTGATTACATACTTCCGGGAACTCAAGTCAGGTGGGCGAACTGCTGGCGAATTGTGGGTGGGGGGGTTTGTTGGGGTAGGACTTAAGGATTAAGTTTTCATGTGGGAACTGCTTTTGGCCTACGGCCTACTGGGCTTGGCGTGATAATCGCTCGTTGGTGTGAGAGTGCACTTGTGCAGGGAGCTCGAGACGAGTATAATACCTTGGAACTGTCGATAAAAATGGAGGTTCTTGCATTACATCCTAATTGAATGTCGCCGGGCCTCCGGGATGTCGGCTTATTGGCTGTGTATGGAGTGACTGGTCAATGCGGACATGTTCCTGAAAATTTGCTGCCGGCCTACGGGTTGTAGGCTGCACGCTGTGTAAAATATCCTGCAAGAGAATAAAGGTTTTTGGAAAAAAAAAACCTATAAAAAAAATAATTCTAGTTCCCAGAACAGTGTAAATGGTTGATGGATGTGCAAAGTGTTTTTGTCACACGCTAAGAGTTGGTCTTAAAATTCGGTTACATTTTGTATATCAGATCTGGTTGTATATTGAAACAGAGCAATTAAAGAGGAATACGGAAATGCATATAGAAATTAAAATGCATTGGACGTACCACAGAAAGAGGCACACTTTTCTGTAATAAACTATTGTGGACACTTTAGTCATGCAATTAGAAGGAGCAACCAGGTAAATATCAGGTTTAAGATTATGCAGACTTCATTTGTTTAGCCATTCTAATATCTACTGGGAGAACAATTGAGATGGAAGAAATTCAATGAAAGACATTTTGGAAATTAACAAATCTTGCTCTCAAAAGTTCTACAAAATTGGGCCAAGCTTACTACAAACAGGACAATATGGATCTGATCCCACCCCTTCAGCACCAAAAGAAATCTACATTGCAGGAGGAAGAGATCTATTTGGTGTTGAAGGACAGCAAATCTATGGTTTAGTTCAATAACAGCATCATCCCAATGGCTGCTAAATCATTTTTTTCATCTGTTTTGAACTGGTATCAGCGACTTAACAATAAAGTAAGATCGTCTGTAGATGTTTTGATGAGCAAAGACAGAGTAAAGAATAAATCCATTCCAAACACTAGAAATAACAAAACTATTGGGCAAAAAATGCAAAGCTTAAAACCAGGTAATGAAGACTATCAAACAAGTCATCAAATTGAATTAGGAGTGAAAAAAACATAAGGCAGTCCATTCCCATATAAGGGTAAAACAGTGACCATTACTCCAGAAAGTGCTGCATGAATTTAAACTCTCTCATAAAACGGGAGTGCATTGTGTGTGAAAGAGTTCAAAATATGGAGAGAAAACAGATGTGTTGGTACCACCACGGACTGCTTTATGAAAAAGAATTCTGGGCCCATGGTGCTTTAGTCAATCAGAAATTAGACAAAACAAAAATACTTATGTTATAATTTGCTTCATATTTTATATAGCCACTTCGAGCACTTTTGAAAAATAAATAAAAAAACAATGAAAAGTAACTTTAGTTTTTAGAGGTCCAATGTCTGGGGAGAAGGCTTTGAGCGCGCAGGAAAATGAAGATAAAATGTGAAATCCATCCTTGAGCAGTTTTTAAAGCAACATCTTGACGACACCCTGGGGTGAAGGGATCATATGTGAGGGAATATTTGAAGATAATGATCCAAATTCCAGCCGTTTTCCTAACCTGTGAGTAAAGAGAAAAATATTAGAAACAAAATGTGTCTTAACCAAACCTACAAACCACCAATAAGTACAATGCATAAACTGAATACATATTTTCAATGCTTAATTTGTACCAAAAAAAAGTGTAAGTACCAGGGCATTTCACTGGAGGGTACTGCAGCTTGATTGACCCATTGTCCTTACTAGCACTGCATAATGCCAGTGCCACGGTTATAACCTCAGACTCCAGCAAGTGTGATAATTTGGTAATTTCGTGTGACCAAAAGCTGTGAACATTTCCTGGATGAGGTATTATTGTAATTTTAAATACCGTTAAATACTCGGCTGATGTGCTTAGCTTCAAAACGGAGACAGTGCCACCCTGTGGTGGATTGTCATAAATAAGTGCCGGTGCAGAGCATCGGCAAACACAGTCACAATTTAAGCACTGTGATATTTTGAACCCTTTAGAAGAACTGCGGGACTGTGTATCTGACCTTTGATTGAGCAGTAAAAAAGTGGCAGTTCTGCAACGTGCCAGGTGTGGATCTACCCAAGATATTTCCACCCTAAATTTTAAGCATTTGGTTCAGATAACGTTGAGAGCGTTGGTCTGTGCCAGGGTGTGTCAGCGGCCCAATGATGAAGCATGCCACTGTCTAGTGGGTGAGGGCAGTATTTACAACCTTTTGGTTTTTTTTCCTCCCTAAATGAGTAGTCATAAGACCAGCATTTTAATTCTGAACATCCAAATGGGATGCTCAGAGCTCTAAATTTGTTTCAAAGTCCTTCTCGTTTGGTGAGTTTTTGAGGGTAGCCTTTTGGAGAGCAAGAGAAGGCTTAATCTGTAGTCCTGTGTGTTGTGTGTGGAAATGTTGAGAGGCTTCCATGATTTGCTGCATCCCCTGGTCGCATCTTAGAATTTTGTTTTTTTACCTGGAAATAAATGTACAACTATGAAATATTTAGACTGGGTGAACACAAGTTCATAGAAGGCATCTACTTGGGAGAACCTGCATTAGTAGAAAGTCTTTTTTTCTTCTTCCATTTCAGACACTCTTTTGAATCATATGCTATTTGTAAAGGAGCAGTAAACAGTACATTCCATGGCAAAGCGAAAAAAGCAAAGAGGGCATTTCACTCCAAATAGATTTTACGGTGTCCTATCTCATTTAAGTCCACCATTGGGTTAGACTTCTGATATTAATGTCAGCAAACCAATTTCCTTTATCTCGATGTGTAGTAAACAGTTTTTTTGTTGCAGTAGACCCTCCACTTTTTGCCTGGTATTTCATGCAACTTTGACTGGAGTGCATTGGGTTCCTGCTAACAAGATCCCCAGTGCCAGTGTTCTCTTCCCAAAGCAAGGTACCTGGTCAATCGATTTTTAGTCCCTTTAGCCCCTCTATAAATCCATAGTATGTGGTACCACAGGTACCTAGGGCATAAAGTGGGTCCGTAAGAGCTGCAGCATATCTTGTGCCACTCTGAGGGACCCAGCACCATACTCATGCAGACTGCCACTGCAGGCTGTGTGACACGGTGCTCTAAAAGGTGAAAATACAACATAGCACACACCCTGTGTGCCATGTCCCCATCCACTGCATGTAATATTTTTAAGTCACCCCTACAGCAAGCCTTTCAGCCCTAAGGTTGGGTGAATTATATTACACGCGGCGGCATATCAGCATGAGCAGATATGCCCCTGTCATGGCTATTTCATTTACTGACAGTACACATTAACAGGGAAGCCATCTTAAGGTATGTAAAAGCGGGGAAACTTTAAACTATTATGCTATGCACATAAAAGTCTGCACATTGAAGGCCCTGCGATACTACAAGCCAGTGTGGAATTTCATAAACCCACCTCTGACTTGAAATTTCGTAATATGGCCCTAGCTAAAACCAAGCAAATAAGTATTTGGCCGCTGCTCAGTGGAATTCTCTTCCTTTGGAGATTAGACTCACTGAAAATTGTACCAGTGTGATACGGCCCGCGGGTTGCGATCCCCTTACTCACCCCGCTAGGATTGCCGCACCTCCGAGGCTCCCCCTTCCAGGAACCGCGACCAGACGCAGCCACGAAGGCGTCCATGCCAACTGGAACCCTGCCCCTCTCTCTGTTGCAGGACCCAATCCGGGGATGCCGCGGACCGGAAACGCTTCACCCTGACCCCGGAAGTCCCGCCTCACCGCCGACATCAGGACAGAGAAAAGACGGAAGCCGGGATCCAGACGTCGTCGGAGTATCGTGGCAGGAGATTTCGACTGGAGCTGCGGAAGAAGAAGACGGGAGCGGAGAAGCAGACAAGTGGTCCGAAGACTGGTGGAGTCCCCAGGAGGTGGCTGAAGAGCGGCGCAACTCGACGGAGAGTTGCGGCGGAGCGCGCGAGTACCAGCTACCCTCCTTAAAGCACGCTAGGTGCTCTGTGTAAATACTCCGCCCCCCTTTTGTAAATACTCCTTCTATTCTAGGCACGTTCTGCTTAGTAGCTCGACACCGTGTATAAAGTGTACAGCACCTCGCATTCTAAAAAGACTCTCCCTACACGACCCTCATTGGACACCCTCTTTTGCTTTGCTTTCCCCCGTCCTCCCCACCCTTTCCTCACGGTCCTTTCTGACTCCTCACACCCTGGTGACGGTAACGGTTGTGCAAACCTCAAGCCCCAGCGGGACTAACGGCTCTGTGGGGTTTCGGCCGGGGAGTCAAACAAATCCACTGACAAAGGTGTTGTGGAGTGCAGGTTTTATTGTTTTGTACAGTCTACGTTTTGCAACCGGGACCCGGTAGAAGGGAAGAGGGTTAGCAGCCTCTTCAGCGGCCTCCCGTACTCCGCTCCGCCTCCTTGTTTCCCGGTGTCTGCTGGGATTCGAAGTCCGGATTTCCGCTGTGGTCGCGTGGAGTCCGGGGATGGTTGCCAGAGTGCAGAAAACAAAAGAGAACCAGGGTTACTCGGCTGTTCTAGGCGAACAGTGTTGAGGGAAGGGTAGTGAGGAGGCACGCGTGCAAGTTAACTACCCCGCTATCAGTGAGGGATGGTGCAGGGGAACGTCGGGGATTCCAGAGGGGATTCCAGAGAACTGTGCCGCGTAAGGGTCAAGGTGGTTTGCCCAAACTACGTCCCGCCCAGCCCAGGAAACGAGACCGTACCTGTCCGAGCCACACTTCCCGGGAAGCGTGGCTGGGCGATGCGCCTTCTCGGTGGCCTCCTGGTGTGTCGCTGCTGTCTCGCGTCTCCGTGGGGATGACTCCGCTGCTCTCCTCTCCCGGTCCGTCTTGGTCTCGCCTATTCCCGCTGTGGCTGGTGTTGTTGCCTTCCTCCTGGCTCGTCCTCAACTCCTCTCCGTCCTCGATCCTCCACCACTCCTCTCCGTCCTTGCTTCCACGCCTCTCCACTCCGTCCTCGTTCCAACGCCTCTCCGCTCCGTCCTCGCTCTCCAGTCTCCACTCTACTCCTCCAGGTGTAACACACACCTGTCTCAGTTCTGGGCAGGGTTTTACAGAGCTGATGCGGGAGGGTCCAGGTTCCGTTGCCGCCCACTTAAAGGTGCAGGGGCCCTCACTTTCCAACACCGGTAGACAGCTGGCAACGTCCGATGGTTTCCACGAGTCCGTGTGCTGAAACAACATAGGCAAGACATGAATAGGCAGGCCAGGGGGGCCCGAGTCCGGGTCCCCCACGTCACACACCTCCCCCCTAGGATTCTCCCGATCGGGGAGAGGAAACCTGGACAGGAAATCCGCGTTGGCATTGTCACATCCCTTCTTGTGGCGGACCTGGAACCTGAAGGGTTGCAGTGCCAGGAACCACCTCATGACCCTCGGGTTATTCGAGATGTTCCTGCTCATCCATAACAGGGGAGCGTGGTCAGTGTACAATATGAACGGGTGCCTCTCCAGGTAATAACGCAATTTGTCGATCGCCCAACGTATGGCGAGACATTCTTTCTCGATGGTGGGGTATTTCACCTCCCTAGGGAACAATTTCCTGCTGATATACAGTATGGGCCTTTCTCCCCCCTCCCCTGAGTCCTGGGACAACACGGCCCCGATACCAAAGTCCGAGGCATCCGTTTGAAGGATAAACGGCTTGGTGAAGTCCGGGGACGTCAACACAGGGCTTGTTGTGATGGCTCTCTTCAGTGTTTGGAAGGCCTTCCACATTGCCGGGGTGGGGTTGTGGAAGTCGCACCCCTTCTGCTGTTTTTGCAAGGTATCCGTCAAAGGGGCCGCTATGTCTGAAAAAGAGGGAATGAACCGTCGGTAGTAGCCTACTAACCCCAAGAAGGCTCTCATGTCTTTGGTGTTTTTGGGGAAGGGCGTCTCGGCGATGGCTCTCACTTTTTCTATCTGTGGTTCTATTGCTCCATGTCCCAACAGATAGCCCAGGTATTTCACTTTCTGAAACCCAACTCTGGATTTCTTGGCGTTCACATGGAGTCCTGCGTCTCTCAACTGTCGGAGTATGGTTTGGATATGCAGTAGGTGGTCCTCCCATGAAGGACTGAAGATAATGATGTCGTCGAGATACGCCGAGCTGTACTTCTGATGGCCCCGCAGCACTTCGTTCATTAGCCTCTGGAAGGTGGCCGGGGCGCCATGCAATCCGAACGGGAGGACGTTAAATTCAAACAGCCCGTCTGGGGTTGCAAAAGCCGTTTTCTTCCGGTCCTCTTCACGCAGCGGAACTTGCCAATAACCCTTGGTGAGGTCTAGGGTACTGATGTATTTGGAGTCACCAAGCTTTTCAACTAGCTCGTCAATACGGGGGATAGGATATGCGTCAAATGATGATACGGCGTTTAACGCCCGGAAGTCCATACAAAAGCGGCTACTGCCGTCGGGTTTTGGCACCATCACGATGGGCGAGGACCATTCGCTTCGGGACGGCCTAACCACTCCCAACCATATCATTTTGTCGACTTCTCTCCTGATGGCTTCCCTTTTTGCTGCTGGTATTCGATACGGGCGTTGTTTGACTGTAACACCAACGGGGGTCTCTATCCTGTGTTCCGCCAGTTGGGTTAGGCCCGGTAGGTCGGAAAAAATGCGTTCGAAAGGGTGTAGGATGGCCTGTAATCCCTCTTGCTCGTTTTTGTATAAATCCTCGTTGATCACCAGTTCTCCCAGCGTGGTCTCTTTGTTGTTGCTGACCGTGTCTGCCAGATGGGAGACCACCGGGGTCGCACCCAGCCATTTTTTCAGGATATTGATGTGGAAAATCTGAGTCTTCCTCCCCGTCAGGCGTAGACGGTACGTGGTTTTTCCTATGGTCTCGATGACTTCGTAGGGTCCTTGCCACTCGTTCTGGAATTTCTTGGAGGTGGATGGCAGCAGTACCAGGGCCCAATCGCCTCTTTGCAATTGTCTCCACTTCTTCCCTTTGTCGTACTGTACTTGTTGCTTTCTTTGACTGCCCTCCAGGTGGGCGAATGCCAGTTCTCGAATCTTCCCGAGTTTGTTCTTTAGATTCTGGCTGTACTCAAGTAGAGTTCTGGTCTCTCCCGTTGGCTCGGCTTCCCACACTTCCTTAGTCATCTCCAGGAGGCTCCGGGGTTGGCGTCCGTACAACATCTCAAAAGCTGAACAGCCTAAACTGCTCTGTTTCTGGCCCCGGATAACGTACAGGGCTAACGGAAGGAGCAGGTCCCAATCACTCTCGTTCACCGTAAGCATTTTCTTGAGTACGGTCTTAAGGGTCCCGTTGTACCGCTCCACCAGGCCATCCGTCTGGGGATGATATACCGATGTTTTTATCTGGTGGAGCCCCAGGAGATGGCATACTTCCTTCATCACACGGGACATGAACGGAGTCCCCTGGTCCGTTAGGATCTCCTTGGGGAATCCCACCCGCGAAAATAGTTCCATAAACTTATCTGCGATGTTCCTGGACGTGGGAGTCTTCAGCGGGAACGCCTCAGGGAAACGGGTGGCATAATCCACGATTACGAGGGCATATTTGTATCCTTTTCGGGTCGGGGGTAAGGGACCGATGAGGTCCATGCCAACCCTCTCGAATGGGGTTCCGATTATGGGTAGGGGTTGGAGAGGCACTGCGGCTGGCCTCTGGGTGTTCTTCCTTTGACACAGGTCGCAGGTCTGGCAGTGCTTTTTGATGTCGTGGTAGATGCCCGGCCAATAGAAATTACGCAGAACGTTTTGGGTGGTCTTCTCACTCCCGATGTGGCCCGCAAGCAAATGGGTGTGGGCGTGGAACATTACCTGCTCCCGAAAGCAAGTAGGGACTAGCAGTTGCATGGGGTCTTCTTGTTTGGCCTGTCTATAGAGGAGGTCCTCCTTGATCAGGAATCTGGGATATCGGGGTTGGGGGTTGTTCAGGTCTTGGTGGGCCAGTTCCCAGGCGTTGAGTAGACTGGCATCGTTGGCCTGGGCAAAGCGGAAACTCCTATCGCCCTCCCACGGCTCAGGTGACGTTAGAGCCGGGATGGCTACGGCCTCGGTCTCCGTCTTCTGTTGCAGGCGGTCTTTAAAGAGCTCCAGGAAGTGGGGGTTGTCGGTCCCTAGAATGAGATTCTCCGGTAGAGCGTTCATTACTCCCACCTTCACCACCATTGTGTCCTTCCCCTCTACCTCAATGGGGACGTAGGCCACCAGATACCCCTTAACGTCCCCATGTACACATTTGATGTATACTACGGCTTCTGGCATTACCTGGAGGGGCCTCACGAAACAACCCTGCATCACTGACTGCTTACATCCCGAGTCAAGGAGAGCCTTGACCACCTTACCGTTGACTGCCACACTCACGTGATAGGCTCCGCCGAGCTCCGCTGAATACATGACACCCTTGGGCAGGAAGCGGACGTCCATAGGTTCTTCTTGGGAGCGTTTCTGGGGGCAAAGCCGGGCGATGTGTCCCCACATCCCACAGTCGAAACACTGCGGATCCCGGAAAGGGGTCTCCGTGTGTAAGGGTCTGGGTGGGGGTAGCCCAGGGGGAGCCCGCACTCTACGTTCTGGCCGGGGAACAGGTCGTGGTGTTTTCTCGGGTTCTGACACATGCAGGCGGGGTTGGGCACGGGCGAAGGTAGCCGCCATCTCCATTGCTTGGGTAGTGGATAGCCCGGAGTGCTGACGTAGCCACCTTTGTGTCCCAAAGGGTAGGGCCTCCAGGTATTGCTCCAAGTATATCTTGTCCATGATCTCTTCCTTGGTGCACGAAGCGGGGAGCAGCCACTTGTCAGCTGCTGCCTTAAGGCGAAAGAACAACGTTTTTGGGTTATCCCCGGGTTGCCCTCTCTCCTTGCGGAAGCGCACCCTATACGCCTCGGCGTCCAGACCCAAATGGTCCAGTATGATCGTCTTGATCTGTCCGTATGCTGTCTGTCCATTCCCATTGGCGACTTGGTAGGCGGCCTGCGCCTCGCCGGTGAGAAGGGGGGCGAGGAAGAAGGGCCATTTCTCCGGGGGCCATCCGCACGCCAAGGCCACCCTCTCGAAGTTTGTGAGGAACGCGTCGGGGTCCTCCCCCGAGAGGTACTTCTGCAAGGAGATGCCTGCTGGGGTGGGTGGGGGACGGCTCTCCCGCCCCGCATTACTGGCTGGATCTACGACCGTCGTTCGGAAGGTTTCCCTGTCCAGATGGGCGGCGGCCAGTTGCTGTTCGACCGCCCATCCCAACTGCTCTTGGCCTTTCAATAGGGCTTGTAAGATCTCCTCCATCGTCGTGTCCCGGATGGGCTCCTCGGCTATGCCCGCATTCTCCACCACTTGTGGGGTTTCGGCCGGGGAGTCAAACAAATCCACTGACAAAGGTGTTGTGGGGAGTGCAGGTTTTATTGTTTTGTACAGTCTATGTTTTGCAACCGGGACCCGGTAGAAGGGAAGAGGACTAGCAGCCTCTTCAGCGGCCTCCCGTACTCCGCTCCGCCTCCTCGTTTCCCGGTGTCTGCTGGGATTCGAAGTCCGAATTTCCGCCGTGGTCGCGTGGAGTCCGGGGATGGTTGCCAGAGTGCAGAAAACAAAAGAGAACCAGGGTTACTCGGCTGTTCTAGGCGAACAGTGTTGAGGGAAGGGTAGTGAGGAGGCACGCGTGCAAGTTAACTACCCCGCTATCAGTGAGGGATGGTGCAGGGGAACGTCGGGGATTCCAGAGAACTGTGCCGCGTAAGGGTCAAGGTGGTTTGCCCAAACTACGTCCCGCCCAGCCCAGGAAACGAGACCGTACCTGTCCGAGCCACACTTCCCGGGAAGCGTGGCTGGGCGATGCGCCTTCTCGGTGGCCTCCTGGCGTGTTGCTGCTGTCTCGCGTCTCCGTGGGGATGACTCCGCTGCTCTCCTCTCCCGGTCCGTCTTGGTCTCGCCTATTCCCGCTGTGGCTGGTGTTGTTGCCTTCCTCCGCTCGGTCCTCGGTTTTCTTCCACTCCTCTCCCTCCTGGCTCGTCCTCAACTCCTCTCCGTCCTCGATCCTCCACCACTCCTCTCCGTCCTCGCTTCCACGCCTCTCCACTCCGTCCTCGTTCCAACGCCTCTCCGCTCCGTCCTCGCTCTCCAGTCTCCACTCTACTCCTCCAGGTGTAACACACACCTGTCTCAGTTCTGGGCAGGGTTTTACAGAGCTGATGCGGGAGGGTCCAGGTTCCGTTGCCGCCCACTTAAAGGTGCAGGGGCCCTCACTTTCCAACACCGGTAGACAGCTGGCAACGTCCGATGGTTTCCACGAGTCCGTGTGCTGAAACAACATAGGCAAGACATGAATAGGCAGGCCAGGGGGGCCCGAGTCCGGGTCCCCCACGTCACAGGCTCCTTCTCCTTTTTTCTCTTGCTGCCCTCCGAGGACCTTTCCCCCACCAACCAGGACATCCCGAAGACATCTACACCCAAGACCCGGACCCCTACCGAGACCCTACATCACCCGGAGGAGGAAGAAGACATTTCACCTCGTTTTGTACAGTGGAGCCATATCTTTTGTTCACCCCTGTTTTGCTAAAAGAGCTGCCTCGTGTGCAATAAAAGACCACTATTGCCCACTATATCCGGCCTCCTTGCCTGCTTTTCCAGTCCGCTGACCGCCCACGTTCACATCCAGATATAGAAAGAAATTGAGAACCTGGCTTTTTCCAGGCTAACGGATGAAATGATGTATCTTGTTCAGTGCAATCTCTCAGTGGTTAGGCAACGACTCAGCACCGTGTCATCCCATTAGGAATAAGTGTTACGCTTTAGAAATAAAATAAAATATAATATATACAGGGCACTGGTCAAAATGAGTTTCCCCAGCTACAGAATGAAACCTATGACGTTTGGTATCAAACACCTCATAGTGATAAACTTACACTGATTCCAGTGATGGATTTGGGTGCATGTATCAGAGGTACCCCCTGAAAACGTACCGACTGCTAGTGTATTGGATGACTGGTCCTGTCTAGCCTGACCCTCTGAGGCGAGAGCCCGCGCTAAGAGGTCAGAAACTATGCCTCCTCTAGCAGGAGGTGTTCTTCCAAAGATGCAAGGTCCGGTTCACCGTCCTACCGCTCACTAGGACTACCAATGCTGTAGCCGCCCAGGAAGAGGTCGCCATGCTCCCACAGGTCAGATCCGTCCTCTCTCAAAGTGTGGGATACCAGGAACAACTGGTGCGGCGCTGTACAAATACCTGCGGTACCGGACCCCTTGCAATAACCAAGGCTTGTTGTGTCCAGATCGGACACCAATACCAAGGAAGACCGACCTGTACGTGAGAGACTACGGGGACAGTGAGACCCGTACCAAGAGTGACCCAACTGACCTGTTTTCCCATTTGCTGCAGAAGAAGACAAATGGAGAGCCTCTGACTCCCGTCGAAACACACCTCTGCACCCAGCTGTCTCAATACCGCCCGAGATTACCTGTGGGTGGCCTTACCCCATACTCACCTTAAGTCGACGAGAAGGGTCCCCTAAGTCGTTGATAAGAGCCCAAATGCAATACATGTTTTTACTCCATAGTAAAACATTACTGCTCATAAATTGCACTGTCAACTTTTGAAACATATAATCATATCTCGAAAAGTACTACCCCGATTTCAATGATCATGGTATCCAATGTAAATTCATAAAAAGATGTGTCAATATTATTATAAGTCGATGTCGGACTTTGTGTGCCTCACTTGCTGCCTTTGTGTGTGCAATAAATACTAAGCACTTCCCTCAATAGGAAGCTCTCTTTATGTGATATATCAAAAATAATGTGTAAAAAGTCCAGCGATTCCCTTATAAGTGGACAGGGGCTTTTACAGAAGTATACTGTGATGTATGATCGCCCGGTTTCATTACTGCTGGGAAAGAACTGTATTGTTATGTAACTATTAAACTGATGCGTACCACAAATGCAAAATCAATAAACAAATGTAAACAAAAAAGCAGTGGACAGGGGCTTTCTATGCAATCCTAAATTTCTCTATTAGGGGGTAGGGTGGCCGAGCAGCCTTAGGCTTAAGACAGAGGAGTGTGAGACATTTGCAAATACACACAATCATTAATAACAGACGTACATGACTCAAAAAGGTGATCCACACCAATTTATAAAAATACCAAGTACTTTTATATATGATTTGACATCAGGAAAATTTGTTCAGGTAAGTATGTTTTTAAATATAAATTCTTTTCACTTTAAAAAGTGGACACCCTGCAATGTCTGAGTTCTGCAAGGTTATCCTATGGAATGAAGAATAGGTTCTGCAAACAGACACAGTACATTGACTTACTAGACCAATCTCCAGATTTTAAGGAGAGTGGGGGGCAAGGTTCAAGGCACCACCATCAGTACACCACCAGTGGTACGATGGCAGCCAGGTGCAGGGTGCAAATCAGCATCGGGAGCCCAATGCGTTTCAATGGGAATAGGTAATTGGATTTGTGGTTTGTAACTCACATTTGCTTGCTTCCTATTTGCAAGTTTTATTTACGTTAGGCTATCCAGCTTGAGTTCGTCCCTCCCGTGGAGCATACGGTATTTACTGTAATATTTCAACAGTGCTCGATTTCTGTAAACAGGCCTTTAACACCTTCAGCGCTACCGCGTTTACCTGCCCTGCGCTGAGAAAGGAGTAAATGGCTTGTTTGTGACAAAGCCAGCTCGTCATGAGCGCAGGGCAGGTAACGCCCATGACGAGCTGGCTTTGTCATTAGCGTCGAAGTGGTTAAATCTTGTTCATATTTTGACACATTTGTTGTGCATTTAAAGACAGAGGTCAAATGCCAGGATCTGGCTTCAGAGAGAGCTTGTTCACTTTTCTCTCTCTGACTTAACAGTGAGAGGATTTATGTGACAATCATGCTGGCTACTGAGGATGTGCTGGAGGAAGGCTGTCTGCTATTTTTTTCTAGCACACAACAAAGTTCAAATTTCTATAAACGAGCTGTGCAGATATTACAGAATACACCAGAGTTGGGAAAGAACAAATTAAGCCCATTTTTTCTAATCTGAAGTGTGTTGGAGACAAATATTTGAATACGATCAAAACAAATCAATACACTAGGTGATGACATTTCCACACATTATTGTTTGTGAGCTGTATGCTTTCATCACTAAAATATTATTTCTATGCAAATATAATGGTTATTTCAATTGAAGGTGTGATGTCTGTAATGGCAGTGCACTACCACACCAGGCATACTCCACTCTACTCTGTACCACTCCATGCCAATGCATTCTTTTCTGCACCAGTGAAGCCTTGGCCACTGCACACTACAGCACTCCAGTGTAGGCCACTCCACTCTAGTCTTCACCACAGCACTCTACGCCAATGACTCTTCTCTGTACCACTCCACTCTGCGCGCTCTATGCCAATCCACTCTACACCACTATATTCTACACAACTGCCCTCTCTGAAACAATCTACTCTAGGCCACTGTACTCTACTCTAGCCAATGCAGTCTAGGCCACTCTATGCTCTCACGTGGTGTATGTTGTTATATTGTGATTTTTAAAACTTTTGGGGGCATAACGAATTTGATTCTTCACCTACTTGCCGCATGCTGATCACCTCTCCCCGGTCCCCGCTGATGTATACTGCAGAAATGCTATGGTCCTTTGCTGCGGGTAAGCACATCTTAGGGGCTAATGTTCAGGCGAGGCTGCTAGCTGAAAACTTACTGAGGACAAATAGCATGGAGGTCATGTTCAGGCCATCTTATTCGATGATTCAGGAAAAGGCCTGTGCCCCTACAGTATGTGGTTTGAAGGTAGTGGTGCTCAATACAAGCTCTTTACAAAAGCACCATCTTGAGGTGTTCTCCTTGTTACAAGATGGGGATATAGACATTCGGGCACTTACGGGAACCTGGTTAGGGAACATGTCAGCCCCAGATATTATTGCAGCACTCCCAACAGAATTTGATGTCTTCTGGCAAAACAGACCAGGGGACACTAGAGGGGGGGGGGTGGCGTTCCTTTTTAAAAAGAGCCTAATGGTCACTAAAATAATAGCAGAAAATTGCGATAATGCAGATATTCTGGGGGTAAAAATCTCCTTTAAATCATCCTGCATCGTACTCATGGTAGTTTACCGGCCCCCGAGGACCACCCCTAGCTTTAATGAGCTTTTTCTGGAACTTATTACTGATTTATGTTCCAGATCTAAACGTTTGTTAGTAGTGGGGGATTTTAACAACCATTGGGACAAGATACAGAGAGGGTCAACAGCTGATCTATTTGAGACCACCATGCTCTCAATGGACCTTCAGCAATTGGTCAGCAGTCCTACCCATGTAAAGAGCCACACTCTTGACCTTATCTGAACCTCACAGCCTTGGGCGGAGATAACAGATATTAGCCCCTGTGCTTTGTCTGATCACTCGCTGCTTAGATGCTGGGTCCCGAGCGATAGCCAATTATCGCAGCCCCCACCCCTGTGGAGAAAGGTAAGAACTTGGAAAAATATTGACGCAGATCACCTAATAGCTACCCTGCACTCAATTCCTCCCTCTAGAACGGAAATAGTCAACCTGGACCAAAAAAGCGAAGCCTTACTGACCCATCTACAGCAGGCTATAGATATAGTGGCACCAGAGCGGAAAGAAAAAGTGAGAGATAAAGGAAAGGGGGCCCCATAGTTTAATGAACCATTGAGGGGGAAAAAACAACATCTCAGCCAAGCTGAGAGGCGGTGGCGACAAAGCTATGAGCCAGCAGAGCTAGATGCTTAGAAATCCCTTCTTTCCACTTACAAAGCAGCCATCTTAGCTAGGAAAGAAGGGTATTATGAGGGAAGGATTGTTCTGGCAGAGAACAAATAAAAAGAGACCTTCGCTATTCTAAAGGAATTGAGTCAAAAAGCTGAGAAGAAATCCACAGTAGCATCTTTATACAGTGATGCCTTCCAGGAGTTCTTCCTTCAGAAAGTTAAGGACATCACATCGGAAACTGCTAGAACCCCCACTGACCCCAGCTCCCTCCATCAGATCAACCTCCTTCCCTGCCTCAGCAGTCAGCTTTTTAATTTCCCTAAAATTGACTCAGTCACCTTGGTATCATTAGCAAACCACACCACACCAGGATCTCGAGTACACCCCTGCCCTCCGAGGAACTTTCAAATGGCCATGCGAGGGCTGGAGAAGCAGGTCCTGGAATTACTAAATAATTCTCTGGATTTGGGTTATCTGCCGATAAATTTCAAAGAAGCCAGGGTCACCCCCCTGTTGAAAAAATCTGGTGCGGATACTCTGACTTTAAAGAACTATAGACCCATCTCTCAGCTCCCCTTTCTAGTTAAGGTATTGGAACAGCACGTATTAAAGATACTTTTGAAGTATCTGGAGGACCACCAGCTACTCCAAGCTAGACAGGCGGGCTTTAGAGCTCATCATAGCACAGAGCTAGTGATGGTGTCCGTTCTGGACGAGCTCAGAGTTATGGCTGACAATAAACAGCCAAGTGCCCTGATTTTATTAGATCTGTCAGTGGCATTCGATACGGTCAGCCATAATATATTGTTGAACCGTCTCACAAATCTGGGTATTAGCGGCCAAGCATATCAAAGGCTAAAGTAATTTCTGTCTGACCGATAGTTCAGCTGGGTGAGCAGATATCGGACATGGGCTCCCTGGCTTGTGGTGTACCCCAGGGCTCTGTATTATCTCCACTCCTTTTTAATATCTATCTGCAACCCCTTGTGGAGACCCTAACTCACATGGACTGTCAGGTCTTTAATTATGCCGATGATACTCAGCTTCTTATCCGGTTAAACAACTCCCGCCAGGCCCAGGAGTCGGCCAAAAAGCTGCTCAGGTTCACTGTGAACTGGATGACAGCCAATTCATTGAAACTAAATCCGGATAAGACCGAATTGCTTGTCATTCCAAGTAATAGTCCATGATGTGCTCTCTTCTGGCCTCTGGAACTAGGTGTAGTTCCGGTACCAGTCCCAGTTGTAAAAAGCCTGGGGCTGAAAATGGACTCTGAACTATCTATGTCTTGCCAGGTTACCACGGTAGTGGGAGCCTGTATTGGCTTACTTAGGCAGCTACGGAAACTCGCTCCTATCTTGTCAACATCTTCACTACAGTCAATTGTCTCCGCCACTGTCATCTCCAGGCTGGATTACGGGAATGCCCTTTACATTGGCCTCCCCCAGAAGCTTATTAGTAAATTGCAGGTGGTGCAGAACAATGCTGTTAGGCTTATTTTTAGACTTCCTAGAAAGACACGCACTACTCCTCTGTTACCTAAACTACATTGGCTCCCCATCAAACAGAGAGCACAGTTCAAGGGTCTATGTATTGCCCATAAGGCAATCTACGGTCAGGCACCCAAGTATATAAACGATCGCTTGGTGAAATATGTTCCTGGCTGGACTCTGCGATCATCTGAGGCCTGTAGGTTAGCCCCTCAGGTACATCTCTAAATCCAAAGGGGGTAGAACGTTCTCTGTTTTCCTCCCACAGATCTGGAATGATCTGCCGGAGTACCTACGTAGGGAACCGGCTCTGCTCACCTTTAGGAAGCTTTTAAAAACGTTCCTATTTAGAGAGGCGTTAACAACTGCATAATTTCTGCCATCGCCGCTGCCATTATATTTCTGCCCAGTAATTTACTAACTCTTCTCTAGAAGCGCCTAGAGACCTGTAGGTAAATTCCCAAAACGTTCCTCTACAATCAGAGAAGCCTCTCACCCCTCTGGTAGACGACAACGGGGCAGTCCCCCCACCGCAATCGCAGCTGGAAGACATTATGGGTCTAACTGAGGCCTCCCCCTTGCTGCCACAACTCCTACATCCCCTACTTAAGTCATTCACGGGCCGTCCACAGCAAACAATGACGGCGGAAATCCACGGACAAGTTGGCCCAGTACAATGCAACGGTAGTTACTCCTCTTTAGAATTGCTTACTTCGCCAACAACAAAAATATTAACAGCACCAACAGACTCAAGCCCTTCACTCAAGCTATTTCCGGCCTCTGGCCTCACTAGGACTTCATGTCATAGTCAATCAGTGCAGACGGCCGCAAATGATCAGCCCATGTCGGATCTGTCCCTTTTCCTCAAGATTTCCTCAGAATCCCCAAGCCCGAGCATCACCCTGGAAGGCGAATCCAACGTAGAAGAGGACACTAAGACCGGTGTTTGGCCTCAACTACTGCAGACCCTTCAACAAACCGTGACTGCACTTAATTATCATTCAGTTAAACTAGAGGTGCAAGTCGATTTATTAAACACCCTGGCACTCTTCACGTCAGGGATCGACGGCAAATTAGACCAACTGAACTCGTTAATTCTAAGGGCACAAGCATCCGCGAATTTTGTTCAACCAACATGCTGCTGCTCTCCAATCATTGACTCCCTCTCCCTGCTCTCAGATTGCCTTTCCACTGTCATTAGGGAAGTAAAGCAGCTGAGAGGAGAACACGTGCCAGTCAAACTGCAACCCACCAAACACCAAGAACAGGACAAACCACGGGAGGACTGTGGAAACAAAAGTATAGCGACAAAGGAAGAAGAAGTGGGAATTACAGGATCACTTAACCCCCTTCAATCAATGAATGGTCACCTTCACAGTGCGCCTATAAAACCGACCTCGATGGTCGAAAACTGCACGCTCTCATCTCCAACCGGGCCCACAGACCAGGATGCCAAATCTGTGGACGGTCGATCTAACAGCCCTGCTTCATCACCCGCCCCATCAGCCTCGACCTCTCTCTGGCCTATTCCTCATTGCACCAAAAGAGAACGTAAACGTCAACGCAAAGCAAGAAACAAACTCAGGGCTAATTCCAACTTGGCCCACCAGAATCTTTTCCTGATCTTCTCGATAGCTGAAAACAAAAAATCCTCCACAGAGTCTAGCACAGTGGACCCAAAGGTAAACCCAACAATAACCTCGAACGGCCCAACTGTGGACTCGCACACTCAAGAATTGGAGAGGAACCCTCAGAGTCTAAGATCTTCAACAATTGCCTCGGCAATCAAAGCAGAGGGAAGTAAGCCTGCAACAAACACAATGGAGAGCCCAGCTAGGTCAAGTTACACTGGGCAAGAGACAGCGGCAGGAAAATCCCGACAGTCAACGGATCTCCTCCCTCCCGGGAACGAAAACTTAGCAACAAAATTGAGTTTTACCAAAACCATTTGCAATGACATAGCTGCCATGATCAGCCACATTCCACAACCAAAACGGGCATCACAAAAGCCATTTAAAAACAGATTTGATGTAACAATCGAAAAACCGACCCTCGAACCCACAACTGCTCCAGAGCAGCGAAATGACAACCAATCGTGTCATCAGATCTTATTAGCCCCCGAGTACAAATCTAAGGGGCGGCACGATATTCTCAACAGATCAAATCTGCTGAAACTAGCGGAAGGCATACCGGGGCTAGAGGGTCTGGTCACGAACAACATCAAAACCATTGAATTCCTTCCCCCACGAGGAAACCAACCCTCTGAGGTCACCGTTGTAACTTTCACACAGGCAGGCTGGGCAGGAGCCTTCCTTGAACATAAGGCTACTCTGCGGATCTGGGGGAATCAGAGTGTACCCTTGCTCAACACCAGGATATCCAATCACGCTGCTATCCGGTGCAACGACACCTACCAAGCCGGCCTCCATCAAAAACAAAGAGCATGGGAGGCCGTTCTCTGTTCTAAAAAATGCCTCAGGGTCGGATATAGAACCCAAATCCCCTGAAATAACGGTGAGAAACAAAGAACCAGACCATGCCTGGAGGTGGCTGCCAGCAGTATTGGCCACAAAAAGCAGGAATTGAACATTTGCGCCAGGTTCACCAGAAAAAATATACAATCTATTAAAACCACTCCTGTCGCCAGGGGCACAACAGCACAGTGCAGTCAGCAGTAAGAGGGAGCCACCCTTTTCACTATGCTCATGGAATATCTGCGGCCTACATCATAAAACCTCAAACGAAGACATTATGTCCTTCCTGGGGGAACAAGTGGCAATTGCCCTGCAGGAAACTTGGGAATTGGAGGACCGCCCCATTGAAGGATTCATTGAATATCGGAAACAGGCACTGAGGGACAGCCGCTTTGGCCATCCTAAAGGCGGGCTGTCCACATACATTTCTAACAACCTAAATGGCGAATTCAGTCAACTTCACTTGAAAGAAGACTTGCTACTGGGGGTGAAAATTAACTTACGGAGCAGACAACGACCGATTTTGCTTATTAACGTGTACATTAACCCTAACACTCGCACAAAGAAAGATCATCTGGCCAGATTCTGCGATATAATGGAAGATATAGCCACTGTATATCCCAACTCGGACCGCATTATCACAGGGGACTTTAACACCAACCTTTTCCAGGGGAATACAGCAGATTTAGAAGGTCCCAACATGACCAGCATCATTGAGGCGGTCCCCCAATCTAAACCCCCTGCGCAAGCCTTCAATACATTAGGCGAGGTCACTGTGACAAGACTTTACAACGCAGGGTACCTAGTTGTGAACGGAAGATCAGCAAATGACTCCCCTCCAAACTGGACATGGTCAAACAGAAGAGCAAAATCCTACCTGGACTTTACCATCTGCAACTCGGAATTCCTGTTCAATCTGGCCAACTTCTCCGTCTTGCCAAGGCCTGAAAGCGACCACAGGCCACTGGTCATTTCCTTTGCCATAAATTTAGCTCTCCACAAAAAGGCTCCATCTACATACAAAGGAATACACTCCGACAACTTAAAACGTCTGAAATGGAGTGAGTCTAACTGTCAGTGCATCTTAAATACAAGCAAGGATTTCATCAGGGGTGTCGTAGATCCAATGGTTTCCCCAACAGCAATATGGTCGCAGCTATGTGCACATTTGATCAGAATTTATCCAGCGACAAGGCAGGGCCCAAATCGGACACCACCAGTAGGAGCAACAGCCCTCCCCATGATAAAAACACTAAAACGATCGAGAAATAACGCATTGAGGCTGTTTTTAAAATTTCCAGAGAACAGCAGTTTCCTCGATACATACCATCACGCCCAAAGGGCATTCAGGAGGGCTGTCACCCAAGAAAAAAAGGCCCAGGAAACTCAATTCTGGGTCAAACTGGTTTGGGAAAGTAAACAACAGAATTCCAAGATATTTTGGTCTCTTGTCAACAACATCGACCGAAACACAACATCCTCTGGATCTGCGAACATCCAGGAAGCAGACTGGATCACGTATCTGACAGAGCATTTCCAGGCACAAGAATACCACGACTGCCCTGAACTAATATGGGCTTCTGACACTGGCGCGGGCAAAACATCGAACCCCCAACCCGACTACATGCAGGGGCTAACCCCATCTGAGGAAATGTCTGAAGATAGAGTTGTCAAAACACTTACGAAAGGGAGACAAGACGGAGCACCAGGCCCTAATGGCCTGCCCCAAAAGCTATTCAAGTCCGACGTCCCCTTTTGGTCTAAGGTGCTATCGAATCTCTTTAATTACTCCCTGCACCATCAAACCATTCCTGATTCTTGGAGAGGTGCCATTATCCATCCCATCTACAAAGCTGGATCACGAGGCAACCCGAACAACTACAGATTAATTGCCCTGCTGGACATAGAGGCAAAGCACTTTGCAGGCCTCATTTTGGAGGATCTCAGGAAATGGGTAAAGGACAAAAATCTGATTCCTATGAATCAGACAGGCTTCACCGCCAAATCAGGAACAATGACAAACTTATTGGCAATCTCCACCATCATTGACAAAGCCCTCACAAACTCCAAGTTGATTTTCTGCTGCTTTGTCGACTTCAAAGCAGCATTTGACAGGGTGCCTAGGGCTGCTCTGTGGCAAAAACTGAGGGAGTGGGGAATCCCAGACAATATCCTAAATCCCATCATCATGCTGTACTCCAACACATGGGTCCGAGTGAAGTTAGGGGCTGGCGCACATCTCTCCCGTAAAATCAGGACCTTTCGTGGTGTCAAACAGGGATGCGTGTTGGCCCCCCTTCTCTTCAATCTATTTATTGCTGATCTATCAAGCACGTTGGAGAAAGTAATTAGCCATCCACCAAAAGTAGGAGGCACGGCATTAAATAATCTCTTATATGCCGATGACCTGGCATTGTTCAGTCTCACTAGAGTGGGGCTCCAGAGACTCCTTGATGCCCTAATGCATTACACGGTCAACAACCAGTTAGAAATCAACATGAAAAAAACGATGGTTGTTCCGTTCGGCAAAAAACGTTACAGCGGTGGAGGCTGGACAATTAACAAAGAAAGCATCACAATTGGCCAGTCGTACAAGTACTTAGGGGTCCATTTGGACTCCAGGGGCAGCTTCACCAAGCAGAGTACTGTGATTGCAGCCAAGGCCACTGCGCTAAGGGTATCCCTGGCTAAGCTATCAAGGAGACTCTCAGGCCCCACGCTCTTGCCTTTACTGGATGTGCTTAGAGCAAAGATCGGGCCAACACTTTCGTATGGTATTGAGATCTTTAAGGGTAAAATGAACAATTCCTTAAACAAACTGACAATCAAACTCTACAAGAAACTGCTCCATCTGCCGAGTTCCTCCTCACCAGCCCAGGTCAGACTAGAGTTGGGCTTAGTTAACTACGAATTCTCTAACGTTGGCTCATATCTTAACCTGATTCACAAACTAAGACAGGCAGAAGATGGCACCCTGGAATTCTTGGTTTGGAATGAAATCAGTGTGAGCAATCCGGGGGGGTCATTTGGTCGCCTTCTAAATGACTACACCCAACAAATGTCTGCTGCGGACCTCTGGGCCCTTAATCCAAGTCAGACTGCCTTCAAAATTACAATCAAAAAAGCTACAAGACTTAAATCTCTGATTACGGACAAAGCTCTCCTTGTGAAACGTAGCCATGCATGGGCAGTAGTCAACTCCTACAAACGAATATCCCCGGCTAACTACCTTTCGACTACTTTTTCTTATCAGTCAAAGCGATGTCTGATCGCCCTAAGACTGGGAGACTGGCGCTTCCTTCAAAACCTTCCTGTATGGCGTCGAAAAAGGGATGATCAAACGTGCAGAGCGTGTAGGTCAGCAAATGAAACTTTTTTGCTTGTGCTTTGTACATGCCCTTTTTTTATTCTCCAACGTAGACGCCTTCTCAGGCCAGAATGGATTAGGCTGGGAGTTCGGACTTGTAGACATGCCACTATTGCCGCTCTGTCCCCAGAGAACACTGTTTTAAATATAAAATTGGCCAAATTCATTCAGCAAGTGTATAGTCTCTTAGGAAAACTGTGCAGAAAAACATGTACTTTAACCACACCTGCATAGTGCGGGAGTGCGAATTTCTAAATTGTCACGCTGCAGTAACCACCGAAAAGAAGGCCAAATTTTACTCTGTTTTTACATTTCCTTTTTTCTTATTCTCTTTTAATCTATAAAATTGTGTTAATGTGCTCGAGGAATCTTTTAAAGATATGTTTTATATATCTAAATAAATAATTTATTATTATTACCTGTAGGTGATTTGCGTTATATAAAAGTCATATAACATAACATAACACCACTGCACTCTACGACACTCTACTCTGCACCACTGCAGTCCATGCCACTAAACTCTACTCTGCACAACCTACGGCACTGCACTTTACGACTCTACTTTGCACCACTCTACAACTCTCTGCTCTGCACTTCTGCACTCTGTCACCGCACTCTACTCTGCACCACTCTACTGAACTCTACGCTAATGCACTCAATGTCACTCTACACGCCCTCCACTTTGAAACAGTCTACTGTACACCACTCCATTATAAGGCACTCGGCACCTCTCTACATTACTTTACTCAAAACCAATGCACTCTTTGCCAATCTACACAGCACAGCTACACTCTATGCCACTATACTCTGCAACTCTCTGCACCACTGTACTCCATGCCACTCTATGGTTCTGTACGCCACACTACTCTGCATCACTCTTTGTCAATGCACTATCTTCATGAACTCTACTCTGCACCACTCCACTCTACACCACTGCACTACCTATCTACGCTGCACCACTCCACACCACTCTACTCTGAAACAATCTACTCTACGCCACTGCACTCCATTGTGCGCCACTGTAACACTGTAATCCATGCTGCACCATTCTACTCTAAACCACTTTTATTTTGGGTTCAGCACGAACTACACCCGGAGATATCAGGTATCAGAGGGAAACAACCACTGCAACGCGGGCATCACATCGCAATGCCCTTACAACGAAGTTATTACAACGACCGTGTTGTTACCATGCACTGCCATTACTACGCTAGTCATTACATCGACTTGCAGTAGATGGCGTGCCAACATTAGAAAGAGTATAGTTTACTATTCCAACACCTTCCCTTCTGTTACGTAGGCCGGAGTTGGAATAGTAAATTATCTAATGTCAGCACGCCATCTACTGCAAGTTGATGTAGTGACTTGCGTAGTAATGGCTTTGCATGGTAACAACGCGGTCGTTGTAACGACTGCGTTGTTATGGTACGCGTTGTGATGACTTGCGTTGTAACTCAACACCAATGTACTCTATGCCAATGCAGGCTCTGCACCACTAAACTATAGCCCAGTCTAATTAATGATACTCTACTCTGTAACTCTGCTTTATTACACTCTACAACACTCTGCTCTGTGCCACTCAGGACACTCAACTCTACGATGCTCTACAGACCTCCATGCCACACAATGACATACTAGTCTACATGCCGCTCAACTCTACTACACTACTAAACGACACTCTGTGACAATCTACACCACTCTACTTGGCTCTCTCCCTGCCACTACTTGCTTCTTTACTCTACTTTACCCACTCCACTTTACGCCCTTCCCCTCTCCCCCAGTCTACTCCCTCAAAACCAGTCTGCTCCACACTACTCTCTTTTATGCCACTAACTTTTAGCAATGCTGAACTGCAGCCACTCTGGTGTACAACATGGGTAAACCACATTGGGAAAGTCAATACCTCTTGCATAGGCCCAGGCTCTTTGCTTCATTCGGCCCAGGGTCTGTAGGAAAGTGCTCCATTTTGATATGGTCACCCCCACTTTTTGCGTAGTATTTGATGGGATTTCGACTGGAAGTGCTCCAAGTCCCCTCTGAACCAGGTCTGAAGGGCCCAATCTCTTTCCCAAAAAACGGTACCATTGTACCACAATTGCCAATACCTTTTACACTCCCTGTAAGTGCCTTGTAAATGGTACCTGTTAGAAATTGGATTTCTGGTTGGCTAGGGCATGCGCCTAAGCCAGGCAGAAACCACAACTCTACTCAGGGCAAGGGAGTTACACGCTGAAGATAACCCCTGCTCACCCTCTTGGTGAGATCAGAATATAACTCTTCACAAGGCGCTAGGGGCCACAGCTCCAAAACACCAACGTTTTAGGGGCACAAGGCTGGGCCTAGGTAGGCCAGTTCACAGGACCCTCCAGCAGGGAGGCAGTCCCTTGTGGCAGTTCCTCCTGGAGCTTCCAATTATGAAGGAGAAACCCTTTGTGAAAAGGGAAGGGGTTAGAGGATTAGACAAACAGAACACAAATTCCCTTTTCATATAGTCTAGAGAAAGAGACTTTTATCTCTGGGGAGTTACAGAAAGGTGCTGTGGGTAAAGCCAACCGTTATATTAGGGTTGTAGAGGGATCTACAAATTTACAACTTCTTCAATATACATTAGTACACATCATTTTCTCTAGAATTAATAAAATATTTAAACACTCTAATGTGAATTGTGTAAAAAAAAATTTTTTATTGATCTCTGTTCAACACCACAACTGCATACATTTGTTCATAAAAGTTATGTTAAAACCAATTCATATAACATTTTACAAGTTCAAAAAACAATTTAAAAAAGATTTAAGAAACAACAAAGTTTATCACACAAACAGATTGTCGACGCGGCGTTTCGGTGATTTTTATGTCGTCACCTTCTTCAGGACAGTGTGTAAGTTAAAATCACTTCAGTTAGGTTGTTACTCGGTCTGACGCTTTTTTAGGGCATTGGCGATCTCTGACCTTTTCTGGGTTATCTTCGTTTCTTGCTATAGTGAGATTATTCATGGGTGGAGTAGATCAGTATTGGTATTCTTCTGTTTCTCCACTGTTGTATGAAATCATAGTGCCTGCAATTCTATTCAGGCGGGTCTTATGCAGAGGACGGTCTTTCTTTCCTGCGCCCGGTAGTGCCGATGGAATTTCGATTTCTGATCTGGGAATGTGTGTCTTTTAGAACCAAGGAGGCTCGCTCTTACTTTGTGGCGAAAAATCTCTTTGGAACACAGGAGGTATTCTTTTATCTTTGAATTAGTTATCCTCCGCGATTTCCGGGCGTCCACCGTGACCGTCTTGCCGAAACACTTTCGGCAAAACGGTCACGGTGGACGCCCGGAAATCGCGATAGTTCCCAGATCAGAAATGGAAATTCCATCGGCACTACCGGGCGCAGGAAAGAAAGACCGTCCTCTGCATAAGACCCGCCTGAATAGAATTGCAGGCACTATGATTTCATACAACAGTGGAGAAACAGAAGAATACCAATACTGATCTACTTCACCCATGAATAATCTCACTATAGCAAGAAACGAAGATAACCCAGAAAAGGTCAGAGATCGCCAATGCCCTAAAAAAGCGTCAGACCGAGTGTGGAACAGACGCCTCCCCTACCTCTTTCGGGCGGTGGCTCAGTACCGTTTCCCTGGGCTCCGACGATAGTTCCACCGCGTCCCTGGCAACCCGGCATATCCCCCTTTCTCTTTCCATGCAGGAAACGAGTACGAGGGACGGCGAACCGGAAGTACCTGTCACCAACCCCGGAAGTCCCGCCCACGATCCCGGACCGGAACACGGAAAAGGACGCCACGGAGGAGAAGCGGAGTTCTTGAAGGCGGACTCGTGGCAGGAGACAGCAAACCAAGAACTGAAGGCGGTGGACGGAGAGCGCGGAGAAGAGGAGAGCGGAGGCGAGGAGGAAGAGATCTGGAGCGAGGACTGGTGGCGTCCTGTGGAGGTGGCTGGAGAGCGGCCGCAACTCGGAGAAGAGTTGCGGCGGGGCATGTGAGTACCCTGTCTCCTGAATTACAGGCTGACTTGTATTATAGTGTAAATATCGACTCCTCTCACTGTATAGCACTCCTAGGAGCACTGTATATACGCGCACTTCCTGAGACACTATAGATAGTAAATACCGCCACCGGAATCCTCACTACTTGCACCCTTTCCCTTCCTGCTTGAGTTCCCTTCCATCTTCGACCCTTCCGACCCCCCCCTCACTCTCTCTTCTACCCCATCACAACCAGGGTGTTGGTGTCACTGGTTAGTACTCGTGGTCAAGGACTAACTGCCCTGTCATTGTCTCTCTTTACCTCCGAGGACCACCGGACTACCGAAGACGGAGAAGAGGAAGACCCCCACACCTGCTCACCGCGGATCCCTGCTCCCTGACGACTACCTTCCGGATTCCCTCTCCATTCTTCTGTTTCCTCTGCCCCTACGTACTATAACTGTCAGTGTTAATAAATAGAGCTACAGATATTGCTCACTACATCCGGCCTCCAAGCCTGTTATTCCGGTCCGCCCATACCCAAAGCCCACACCGAGTAACAACCTAACTGAAGTGATTTTAACTTACACACTGTCCTGAAGAAGGTGACGACATAAAAATCACCGAAACGCCGCGTCGACAATCTGTTTGTGTGATAAACTTTGTTGTTTATTAAATCTTTTTTAAATTGTTTTTTGAACTTGTAAAATGTTATATGAATTGGTTTTAACATAACTTTTATGAACAAATGTATGCAGTTGTGGTGTTGAACAGAGATCAATAAAAAAATTTTTTTTACACAATTCACATTAGAGTGTTTAAATATTTTATTAATTCTAGAGAAAATGATGTGTACTAATGTATATTGAAGAAGTTGTAAATTTGTAGATCCCTCTACAACCTTAATATAACGGTTGGCTTACCCACAGCACCTTTCTGTAACTCCCCAGAGATAAAAGTCTCTTTCTCTAGACTATATGAAAAGGGAATTTGTGTCCAGTTCCTCCTGGAGCCCAGCAGCAGCAGGTCCCCTCAGCACAGTAGCAGCACAAAAGCACCAGTTTTTCATGGGGTCACAGCCCCAATATTTATACCAATATTCTCTTTGTCTGCCCTGGCACAGAGCTTGGGGGAACCAGCCTAAACTGGTTGTGGGGTTTTTTGGTGCACTTTGTTGGGAAGGCTCCTCTTCCCCTGTGTCAGGTGGGAGCTCGTCATCAGACACACCACAGGGGGGTGGAGCCAGCATTCACAAAAGCAGGCACAGACCTATTCAGTGTCAGGGCACTACTTCACCTACTACTACAAATGCAGATGTCCCATTCACCCTAGTGCTGACTCACCCTGCCCTCCTGGAGCCACACACACCTCACCAGCCCCTGTCACTTTAAAACCAGGCATGCAATCCACATCAGGCAGGCAGACACATAGCACACAGAAATGCCAACTTCTTAAAGTGGCATTTCTAAAATAGTTATAATAAATCTGCACACACTATTGCGCTGCATTTATTATTACCATTCCAAATATACCAAACTTGACCACGCTGCTCTTCTCATATCAGGAATTACCACTGAAACACTTATCAGGGAATCCCCAATGCATTCCTATGGGAGGGCAGCCTCACAGAGGTGAGAAACCAAAAATGGCTGTTTGTCACTACCAGGACATGTCACACACTTAGAGTACATTTCCTACCTTTTACCTACAATGCACCCTGCCTATAGGGCTAGCTAGTGCCTACGTTAGGGGTGACTGACATGCAGTAAAAGGGGGTCACAGACATGGCACACACTTTAGGTGCCACGTCACAGCGGCAGTAACACTGCGCACACAGTCAATGGCAGAGGCCTGAGATAGGTTTGAAAGGCTACTTTGGTGGCTGGTGCAATCAGCGCTGCAAGCCCACCTGTAGCATTTAATTTACCAGCCCCGGGTATATGAGATACCACTTTACAAGGGACTGACAGGTAAATTAAATATGCCAAATAGGTGTAGACCAATCTTTACCATATTTTACCACATAGATTACACACTTTACACTGAACAGCGGTGCTAAAGTGCCCAGAGTCCTGTAACCACCAAAACCATGTCAGAAAAAAAGGCTAAGAGAAAGGCAAAAAGTTCAGGGGTGACCCTGCAAAAAGGGGCAAGTCGAACAGTACCTCTTGTACCTAGGACAAATAGGGTCCTTAAGGGCTGCAGCACAAACTGTGTAACCCTAAAGGACCCCTCATCAAACACCTACAGACTGCCACTGCAGGCTGAGTGTCTTGATAAAGACGAAAGTGAAAATGCTACATGGCACACTGCTCTGTGTGCTATGCTCACAGACACTGCATGGAGTACAGGTAAATCACCCCTACTGCAGGTCTTACAGCCCTGAGGCAGGATGTGCTATATTACATATGAGGAAAACCAAACAGGAGTAAACCAGCTAACCCAGGTGAGACCGGGTAATAGTTATAATAATAATACAATGTCTCAACAGGGATATTATGCAAGCAGACAAATAAAGAGTGAGTCAATCACACAGCACCAGTCAAGGAGAACAAGGGAGACCAAAGGATAGTTAACAGTTATTATTTGCATATAGAAAGACACAGGAACAACTGAATTGTAGTAACCAAAACAATCAAAGGTGTACTGGCAAGGGGAAAGTGAATGGACGGCGCAGTGACACAAGTGATTATGTGACAACGTGAGGTGGCGCAAAGTGGACAATGCTAATGTGAAGGTCAAGATACAGTATTTACAACTATATACAAAACATTTTTATCATTTGCCATTTGACCAAAATGAAGCCGTAAATGGCGTTGCAGGGTCGACGGCGTAGGTGCTATTGATGCAGCTGCATAATAGAACCTTTTTTCTTCCTTCTTTACCCATGCTGCACTGCATCAGGGATGCTGAAGAGCATCATTACAAACAATTGGAAAGGCAATTAGGTCCCAAATGTGAGAACTATTTGCTTTGCCAATACTTGTTTAGTCATTTTGGGATAATGTAATGAACAGCGAAGATTTAAAGGTAGCAGCACCTGTTAGGAGGGATTAATTTCACAAAGCGACTTTAAATTCTGGCTAGAGATTCAAGGCAAACATGCTTGATATATTCATAACATAACCCTCATCGAGGTTTCTGTGGGAATGTTTTAAATCATATAGCTTTTATTTGTATGTTTTTAAGCTGGCTGGAAAAAGACGAATGGCAATTGTAGGAAGCTGGCTCTAAATATACTATACCAAAGTAAGACCCACGGCATACTCAGTCAAATTCCATCAGGTATCTGGCAAAAAGTTAGGGGGCAACCATGCAGAAAGGGCACTTTCCATTAGCAACATATCTACAGAACAAATTGAGGTAAACTGCAGATTAGAATAAATGTAACTCCCAACCAGATAATGTGATGCAGTAAAGGGTAAATCATTGCATTGTCTTTTAAATATTTAATTGGCAGATATCTTAGAAGCAAAGTGCTATGTTGCAAAAGCAACAGTTTGTGAAGAACACAAAATTATACCTTGTATAAATCCAAAAATATGTTTGCTGAAGTACTGCAAAAGTGTACAAAAACACACCAGACTGTTGATGATTTTTTGTGTGCATCTAAGTGCAATAGTTTACAGTACTATAAGTAACGCTGCTTATCAAAAAGCAATCACTTACACAATCTAATTTAAAAGAAAATACGGTGAAACACCATAGAATAGAAAGGACAAGCAAAAATACTGTGAACGCAGTACTAAGAATCAAAGGAGGACACTGCAAAATGATAATTACAGATTTTGTATTGATAACAAAGATGGGCGTTTCAATTAAGTAGTGCATCTAATACATAAATAATAAGATTCAGAGAGTAAAGCTGATATCACAACTATGTAAAGCAAATTATTTTGGCTCTAGCTACCTCTATGAATAAACTGAAACCCTGAAACACCACTAACTGTTATTCTGATCTAACTGGGGAATTATCTATATTCAAGTGGAAGTCTACCCAATGGCTGTTTATTAATTTATTTTTAAGTCCTCATAAAACGTCTGATCCACTTCCTGCATAAGAATTATATGTCACAATGTCTAGCACATCAGCACATGTAAAGTGCACGGAATCAGTGAGGAGAGCGAAGCATGATCTTTGCAGCATTCTGATATTCCAACCAGCCTTTTATTCCAACTGGGCCTTATAAGCATGAATTCACAATCACAGCTATGTTACTAGTGAATGGACTTTACGTTTTGATAAATATGCTGGTATGATTATATTGGTGCCAGGATCTACATATATGTCATAAACACAAAAAGTGTACACACTATTAACATCTACAACTACAAACTGATTTAATGGTCCTCTAGTGCTAATTTATTTTGCAAAATAAAAGTGCTTTCTTGGAGACAGCATTACACAATCACCCTCCAAGGACTGTAGCAGGAGCAAGCACTAACCCTTTATCACATAAAGGCACGTTGGCATTCAGTCTGTTCTCATTGCTGTCTCTGGAGTGGTTTACTCGATTCGACATGGAAAGGCTTGCTCTGCTTGGCGACTGGTCGTACACAAAGTTTCGACAGGATGCCAGCTTGGACTCCAGTGCCTAAAAAGCAATAGTCTCAGTGAATAAAGCAAGACTTGGCTGTCATGTTTTCAAATATCCAACTTGCAAGTATTCAGAACATCCTGGATGCCTAATCTATACAGATCTATTTTAAACAGACACTGCAGGGATCCACCTAGGCAGAGAACTGTTAAAGAATGGCAAAGTAGGACAAAACTTTCACTAGCTTACTCTATGGTACATCTGTCTAATTACTGTAGTAAGGAGTCAAAGTCATGCTAGAAAATGTGGAATGGATCCAGATGATGCACCAGCACTGGTGATCCCGCAAGATACAAAGCTGAGGCTAGCTAAGAAGGCCAAGAATGCACAGGTGTTTACCTCTAGCCCTTGTTCTGAGAAAGTGCGGGTCTAAGAAATAAATCAGCAGGGAAAGGGTGTGGGAGAGAGGGAGCATCATATATGACAGTTCTAAGACCTACAAGGAGATAGAGGGAGGGTGAGAGACAAAAAGTTAAAGTGAGAGACAGAAAGCGAAAGGCAGAGAAAGTGTATATTTCCTGTGTCCCTCAGGATTTCCTTCAGATGGCCTTTGCCACTTGTGACAGGTCCGTAGTTTCTATCGACAAACTTTCTTTCTGACCTGGCACTTACTTGGATGCAATTTAAATTCTATAGTTCTAGTGCTAGCTTGCCTGTACTACTTATGTATTACAGTTTATGTATTTATTTATAGTGCTGGCTAGACCCGAAGGTATCAGAGCGCTTTACAAATGTAATCAACAATGTAACAGAAAAAGTTCAACACTTACGCAATACATCAAAAAATAGGCAATACAATTAGGAGAGGAGAGAAACGAGAGACAAAAGTAGTGGAGGGGGCAGAGGAGGTGAAAAAGGAGGATACGGGACGAGACTACAAGGAGAGACGAAAGGAAGTCTGTCTAAAGACCGACTGGGTAGGTGACGACCAAGGAGGAATCCACGGCCCATCTCCCCTATAGCTAAACCAGGTAGCTCCATCGGACACCAGACAAAATAGTTCAGTCTCAATACATTGAGAGAGGAAAGAAGGAGAGACATAAATAGAGGCAGGATGCAGGAGGAGACGACTGGAGAGACAAAAGGAAGTGCAACAATGTGGTTCAGCAATATAACAGAAAAAGATCAACAATTACACATTACATCAAACCATCAGCAATACATTAGGAGAGGAGAGAAAAGTAGTGGGGGGTAGGGGAGGTGAGAAAGTGAGGATAAGGGAAGAGACAACAGTAGAGACGAAAGGAAGTCTGTCTAAAGACCGACTGGGTAGGTGACGACCAAGGAGGGAATCCACGGCCCATCCCCCTATAGCTAAACCAGGTAGCTCCATCGGGCATCAGACAAAATAGTTCGGTCTCAAGTGGCGAAGGAAGAGGTTCACAGAAAAACAGGGTGGGGACAAAGGGCAAGGGCAGGTGAGGGCAGAGGACAGAAGCTGGAAAGAGTAGGAGCGGTGAGGGGTGAGGTTTGGGGAAGGGAGAGGGGGAAGATAAGGTCAGGAGCGACGCTGGACCGTTTGTCCCAAGTCCGGCTGGGTAGGTGATAGTCAAAGGAGGGAGTCCAAAGTCCATCTCCCCTATAGCTCGCGAGGTAGCTCCACCGGGCATCATACAAAAGTAGCTAGGTCTCAGCTGTCTAGGGAAGTAAGCAGGGAACAGGACCAGGTGCGTGGCGGGGACAGGAACAGCGGAGGCTGGTTTAGGTCCTGGGGAGATCAATGATTAAAGACCAGGGGAGGAACGAAAACATCACTGAGGGTCTCACTGAGTCGGCCATCTAGAACTCAGGCAGGGGGAAAGCGACATTGAAAGTTCAGATACAGTCAGAGGGGATGAAAAATGGCCTCAGAAAGAAGCGCTCCTCATAGACAACTGGCAGAGGTCTCTCCGGAGTGTTGCTCGTCAATTACCAAGGCAGGGCGACAACTCGGACATGTTTCGGCATTTCAAATGAGCAGGAGATGGTGAAGTCAACAAAGACCCTAATTGTTGAGGAAGGTCTTAGAGTGGGCAACGACGGCCAAGAATGCCACTCTCCAGCATACCAGTAAAAGTGATTTAAGTTATAGAATGAGTGTTGCTTTTGTTTCTGATTGAGTCAGAATTAGCCATTACAAGATGGCTGCCGTACTAGTTGTAAGCCAAAAAAGAAAATGGGTGCTGTTTTTGGTGCCACTTGTGTGAGAGTTAGCCATTGCATGATGGCTGCCAAATTAGTAGGGTGCCGTTACAAGATGACTGCTGTTTTCATTTGGGGCTGTAACAGGATGGCTGTTGATTATGGTGGTAGCCGTTACAAGATGGCTGCCAAAATCCCCCATATGTAATCATTAGGTAACTGTGTAGCCTTTTTTCATTTTCTTCTTGAGAGGATATCAGGAAATTCGGCCATTTTTAAAAGCTGGGAAGCCAGGACGGCAATGGTTTGTATTAAAATGGCTTGCCTCAGCAGGTAATGGATTTTGAAGAAGGTGGTTTTCATTTTCAAAACACTCCAAATGAGGGATAACAAGTCATTTAAATAAAATCTCCAGTGTGCGTCTACTTACAATTAGCCAAGTGAGAAATCCTCCTTTTGGTGGCCAGGCGCCGAGTTGGAGGGTGCGGAGGACCCTGCAGAGGTCTCAGTAGAGTAAGTAATAATCCGGTACAACCCCGGGGCAGCTCCTCACTTTTGGGGGTCCAGGCGCTGAGATGGGAGGCGCGGTAGTCTCTGCGCAGGTCGCTGGGGAGTCTGAATCAGAAGAATTGCTGTGATTGATCGCAACTAGGTTTGCTGGGCCTGACTAGGGGCCGCTGTTGGTGGGGGCTGGTGGCCGAGGATGGAGGAAACTGAGACGGATGGTGTCATCGGGGACCGTGATGTCTCCAGCGCGGGTGAAGGCTCTCTTCTCCACTGAACCCTACGGGGGGGGCCTCGGGTCCGATGCAAAAGCAAAGGTCACAGATGCGGGCTGCAACTATTCCACCGCGGGAGAAGGCCCAGCGTGCAGATGTCCACCGTGAGGGGCCTCAGGCCCGGTGCAAGGCGGCAGGAGGCCGTAGGTCATCACAGCTCCGGATGAGATCCCAGAGGGCGGCGGGGCCCCACGAGGGCTCACACACGCGGACAAATGTGGCCCATTTTGATGTTAGGTCTCGTCAGACGCGCCTATACGGACACTGGTCGGACCACGCCGTGAACTGTAGCATCATGTTGTTCGTGGTTGTGTTGTCAGAAAGCCCATTCTCTGATTCACTAAAAGGCAAGACCAAATGCATTTGGTTCAGTGTAGAAAAGTGTACTTCTTCATGTATCAAGTACTTCTTCTCACCACTAACAAAGTGTTGGGGCTCACAGTCAATCCTGCTGACTGGTTGAGCGATTTGAAACATCTGTCCAAAACAGAGACTGCCTTCTGCAATACAAATGATATTCACTCCAGGTTCAGGAGATTTGCCTCTATTGTTAAAAATTAATTGTTGCTGAAACTTCAAACTGGCGGTGTATGTTCCTGGAAAGTCCATGCTTATCCCGTGCAACATTTTATCGTTTGTAATAAAAATCTACTAGGTGGTCTGCATCCAGTTTGAGCAGTTGGCAAAGCAGCCAGTATAGACATTTATTCATTTAACAGGTACCCTTCTGCCAGAGTCAAGAACTAGAGGAAAGCTCTAGTGTCAGAAACGGGGCTGAAGAGTGAAATATAAAAAATTTGGGGATTTGACCCCCAGAAAAAATGTAAAGTACTTGTACTTTTGAGAAAGGCTTTTGTGCACAAGAGAATCTCCTAACAGCATAAAGACCTTTTATTTGCACAGTGACCATCTTGACATTTTCTGGTGATCCAAGATCATACACCATTTTCTGGCATTCTTTCGAAAGTAGTAGTTAACAGAGCAGACTCTGGCTTTGCACCCAAGCTGGGAGTTTCCCCAAGCACTTTTTAACTAGATTTATCTTTTAATAGAGAACACAGTTTGTCTTTCAGTGGTGAACTGATGTAAGCCTTCTGCTTAATTCTGGTATTTCAAATGCCAGCAGCCTGCCGAAGAAATTAAATGCAAAAAGAAAACAGAGCATGTGTTGAAAATGCTACCAAAATAGCTTCAGCTTTCAAACATACAATATTATGGCAGCAGCGTCAAGATAATGGAGCAGAATCCAAATCAAGACTGTTGGATAAGTTTCTTTGAGAGCATCAGACATGGCCTCCAGAGCCTTCCAGCCCCTGCAACGTACTGGTGCCCTTACACTTTCAACATTTGCCAAAGTTGTGATCTATACTTTGACACTTAACCAATAACACTGATAGGGTGTACACAAGAAAATTGTGTGCCAGGATGTTCAAGAATGATCGCCAGGGTGAGGCAGCTTACTTTTATATATTGAGGTTAGAATTAACTTGGATGCTTGCTTCTCCAACTTTGGGAACATGATCATCACCAGAAGAAGATATCCAACAGTTTGAACACAGTCCCAATATTGCCACCAAATAAAAATTGTTAACTGGTGCATGCTCATCAAATTGGTAAATACATATTTGAACTGCTCAGTTAGGAATACGCTCCATCTCCCAATCACAATTCAGCACACATGCCTTTCAATAAATGATTAAATAATGCATGCTGGGAGTTAAATTAAATGGTACAACAGCAGTGTGTACACTACATTAAACAAGCACTGGCATAGCCAATAGGTCTCGCCTTCGGGGCCTTATAAGTGTTTAGGCAGAGCTATTGACTTAAGCTGTGCTGTAGAGAAGCGTGGCTGCTGTGCAGCATGCTGAAAAGTTTTAATAAAAAAGTGCCAGAAGCATTTTTGTTACCTTATATATCACCAAGAGGGCATTATGTCCAACAGAACGACCATATTAAAAAATGTATGTACAATAAAAAAATCCTAATTTTTCGTTTGCTCTTGCAATGCTGGCAACTTGTTTTTGCCTATTCCAATGGTTGTTTGTTAAAGTTTTTTGTTGAGGGGGCATAAACAATTGGAGGTTGAAGGTTATGAACTAGTACCTGTATTATAACATTAGCAGCGCCCAGACGCTAGGGGAGAATCAACAGATGGCAGATTCCGAGAGCAGGTTGAGGTGGTGTTGAATGATGTTGAGGTGGTGGTGGTGGTGGTGGTGGTGGTGGGTACTGGTGCTGGGACGATGCTGAGGTGATGCTGAATGATACCTAGGTCTTGCTGAGTGATGATGATGTGGTGATGTACTATTGCAAAGGCGATGCTGAGTGATGATGTTGTGGTGGTGCTGAGTTGTGCTGAGTGATGCTATGGTGGTGCTGAGTGATGCTGTGGTTGTGCTGAGTGATGCTGTGATGGTGTTGAGTGATGCTGTGCTGGCCATGAGTGATGCTTTGGTGGTACTGAGTGATGCTGTGGTGGCCCTGAGTGATGCTGTGGTGGCGCTGAGTGATGCTGTGGTGGCGCTGAGTGATGCTGTGGTGGCGCTGAGTGATGCTGTGGTGGCGCTGACTGATGCTGTGCTGCGCTAATTGATATTGTTGTGGCCCTGAGTGATGCTGTGGTGGTGCTCAGTGATGCTGTGGTGGTACTGAGTGATGCTGTGGTGGTGTTGAGTGATGCTGTGTTGGCCCTGAGTGATGCTGTGGTGACGCTGAGTGATGCTGTTCTGATGCTGAGTGATGCTGTGGTGGCGCTGAGTGATGTTGTGGTGGCGCTGAGTGATGCTGTGGTGGTGCTGAGTGATGCTGCCGTGACACAGTGTCTTTGCTAGTTACAGTGGGTAGAAGAGGGGTGGAAGAGGGATAGAGGGGTAGAAAAGGGGCAGAGGGGTAGAAGAGGGGTAGAGGGATATAAGAGGGATAGAGGGATATAAAATAGGTAGAGGGGTAGTAGAGGGGTCGAAGGGTAGAAGAGGGGTAGAGGGGTACAAGGGGGAAGAAGAAGGGTAGAAGAGGGGTAGAGCGGTAGAAAGGGGTAGAGGGGTAGAAGAGAGGTAGAAGAGTAGAAGAGAGGTAGAGGGGTAGAAGAGAGGTAGAATAGAGGTGTATGTTGTGTTGGTGCTGAGTGATGCTGTGGTGGTGCTGAGTGACATTGTTGTTTCCCTAAGTGATGCTGTGGTGGTGCTGAGTGATGCTGTGGTGGCCGTGAGTGATGCTGTGTTGGCCGTGAGTGATGCTGTGTTGGCCGTGAGTGATGCTGTGCGGGCCCTGAGTGATGCTGTGCGGGCCCTGAGTGATGCTGTGCTGGTGCTGAGTGATGCTGTGGTGGTGTTGAGTGATGCTGTGGTGGCCCTGATTAATGCTGTGGTAGTGCTGAGTGATGCTGAGGTGGTGCCGAGTGATGCTGTGGTGGTGCTGAGTGATGCTGTGGTGGCCTTGAATGATGCTGTGGTGGTGCTGAGTGATGCTGTGGTGGTGCTGAGTGATGCTGTTGTGGCGCTGATTGATATTATTGTGTCCCTGAGTGATGCGGTGGTGGTGCTGAGTGATGCCGTGGTGGGTTTGAGAAATGCTGTGTTGGCCCTGAGTGATGCTGTAGTGATACTGAGTGAAGCTGTGGTGGCGCTGAGTGAAGTTGTGGTGGCACTGAGTGATGCTGTGGTGGTGCAGCATGATGCTGCTGAGTGATGCTGCCATGACACAGTGTCTTTGCTAGTTACAGTGGGTAGAAGAGGGGTAGAAGAGGGATAGAGGGGTAGAGGGATAGAAGAAGGGTAGAGGGGTAGAAGAAGGGTAGAGGCGTAGAAGAGGGGTAGGAGAGGGATAGAGGGGTATACAAGGGGTAGAAGAGGGGTAGAGGGGTAGAAGAGGGGTAGAAGGGTAGAAGAGGGGTAGAGGGGTAGAAGGGGGAAGAAGATGGGTGGAGCGGTAGAAGGGTAGTAGAGGGGTGGAAGAGGGGTAGAAGAGTAGAGGGGTAGAAGAGGGGTAGAAAAGGGGTAGAAGAGTAGAGGATTAGAGCGGTAGAAGAGGGGTAGAGGGGTAGAAGGGGGTTAGAGGGGTAGAGGGTAGAAAAGGGGTATAATGATAAAAGAGGGGCAGATGGGTAGAAGAGGGGTAGAGGTGTAGAAGAGTGGTAGAGGGGTAGAAGGGTAGTAGAGGGGTGGAAGAGGGGTAGAGGGGTAGAAGAGGGGTAGAAGTGGGGTAGAAGGGTGGTAGAGGGGTACAAGAGAGATGCTGTGGTGGTGCTAAGTGATGCTGTGGTGGCCTTGAGTGATGCTGTGGTGGCGCTGAGTGATGCTGTGGTGGCGCTGATTGATATTATTGTGGCCCTGAATGATGCGGTGGTGGTGCTGAGTGATGCCGTGGTGGGTTTGAGTGATGCTGTGTTGGTCCTAAGTGATGCTGTGGTGATGCTGAGTGAAGCTGTGGTGGCGCTGAGTGAAGCTGTGGTGGCGCTGAGTGATGCTGTGGTGGCACTGAGTGATGCTGTGGTGGTGCAGCGTGATGCTACTGAGTGATGCTGCCATGACACAGTGTCTTTGCTAGTTACAGTGGGTAGAAGAGGAGTAGAAGAGGGATGGAGGGGTAAAGAGGGGTAGAGGGATAGAAGAAGGGTAGAGGGGTAGAATAAGGGTAGAGGCGTAGAAGAGGGGTAGGAGAGGGATAGAGGGGTATACAAGGGGTAGAGGAGGGGTAGAGGGGTAGAAGGGTAGAAGAGGGGTAGAAGGGTAGAAGAGGGGTAGAAGGGTAGAAGAGGGGTAGAGGGGTAGAAGGGGGAAGAAGATGGGAAGAGCGGTAGAAGGGTAGTAGAGGGGTAGAAGAGGGGTAGAAGAGTAGAGGGGTTGAAGAGGGGTAGAAAATGGGTAGAAAAGGGGTAGAAGAGTAGAGGATTAGAGGGGGAGTAGAGGGGTAGAGGGGTAGAAGAGGGGTAGAGGGGTAGAAGGAGGGTAGAGGGGTAGAGGGTAGAAAAGAGGTATAATGGTAGAAGAGGGATAGAGGGGCAGATGGGTAGAAGAGGGATAGAGGTGTAGAAGAAGGGTAGAAGAGTGGTAGAGGGGTAGAAGGGTAGTAGAGGGGTGGAAGATGGGTAGAGGGGTAGAAGAGGGGTAGAGGTGGGGTAGAAGGGTAGAACAGGGGTAGAGAGGTACAAGAGAGATGCTGTGGTGGTGCTAAGTGATGCTGTGGTGGCCTTGAGGGATGCTGTGGTGGTGCTGAGTGATGCTGTGGTGGCGCTGACTGATGCTGTGCTGCGCTGATTGATATTGTTGTGGCCCTGAGTGATGCTGTGGTGGTGTTGAGTGATACTGTGGTGGTACTGAGTGATGCTGTGGTGGTGTTGAGTGATGCTGTGTTGGCCCTGAGTGATGCCGTGGTGACGCTGAGTGATGCTGTTGTGATGCTGAGTGATGCTGTGGTGGCGCGGAGTGATGCTGTGGTGGCGCGGAGTGATGCTGTGGTGGTGCTGAGTGATGCTGCCATGACACAGTGTCTTTTCTAGTTACAGTGGGTAGAAGAGGGGTGGAAGAGGGATAGAGGGGTAGAAAAGGGGTAGGGGGTAGAAGAGGGGTAGAGGGATAAAAGAGGGCTAGAGGGGTAGAAGAGGGGTAGAGGTGTAAAAAAGGGATAGAGGGATATAAGATGGGTAGAGGGGTAGAAGAGGGGTCGAAGGGTAGAAGAGGGGTAGAGGGGTACAAGGGGGAAGAAGAAGGGTAGAAGAGGGGTAGAGCGGTAGAAAGGTAGTAGAGGGGTAGTAGCGGGGTAGAGGGGTAGAAGGGTAGTAGAGGGGTAGTAGAGCGGTAGAAGAGGGGTAGAAAAGGGGTAGAAGAGTAGAGGATTAGAGGGGGAGTAGAGAGGTAGAGGGGTAGAAGAGGGATAGAGGGGTAGAAGGGGGTTAGAGGGGTAGAGGGGTAGAAGGTTAGAAGAGGGATAGAAGAGGGGTAGAGGGGTAGAAGAGGGGTAGTAGAAGGGCAGAGGGGTAGGATAGGGGTAGTAGAGAGGTAGTAAAGGGGTAGAGGCGGTAGAGGGTTAGAGGGGTAGAAGAGGGGTAGAGGCATAGAAGAGGGGTAGTAGAGAGGTAGAGGGTTAGTAGAGGGGTGGAGGGGTAGGGGGGTAGAGGGGGTAGAGGGGTAGAAGAGAGGTAGAAGATGGGTAGTAGCGGGGTAGAGGAGGGGTAGAGGGGTAGTAGAGGGGTAGAAGGGTAGTAGAGGGGTAGAGGGGGGAAGTCTCGAGAGATATGTCCATTGGCCGCAACATGTGCCAAGGGCTTGTTGTAAAGGAGGCGAATCTAGGCACAGAATTTAGGACCGAAACCCATGTGGCGGAGTACTGCAAACAAGTAAGGCCATTCCACAGTATCAAACGCCATAGTGGCGTCTAAAGAGAGAATGACTGTGGGCTCCTGAATATATGGTGTACGTGCTAAGACCGCATAAAGTCTGCGTAAATTAAGTGCTGTGTTGCAGTGCGGCAAGAATCCAGACTGATCCGGATGCACTAAAGAGGAGAGATGGGGGGTTAGCCGCAGTGCCAGTAGTTTGGCCAGGATCTTGGGTTCTGCGTTTATCAGGGAGATTGGGCGATAGGATGCGCAGTCCGTTTCTGGTGTGCCAGGTTTATGGATCGCGACTATAGTGGCAAAGCGCTGGTCTCGCGGCAACTCTCCCGCTTCGAGACTATCGAGAAACATCTCAAGCAAAAAGGGAGCAGATGTCTGCGCTGTCCTTTTATACAGTTCCACTGGGAGTCCATTAGGTCGCAGCGCTTTACCTGAGGCAAGGGAGTAGGTTGCAGTCTGTATTTCTTCTATAATGATGTTCACCTCCAATAGGAGTGCTGCCTCAGGAGAGAGTTGAGGGATAGTCAAATCTTTAATATAGTCGTAGGCCTCTTCAGATGTGTAAGACGCCCGGGGAGCATATAGTTGCTCGTAATGATCGGCCAAGATGTCCACTATATCATCTGGTTTAGAGAGCACGGAGCCTGTGGGTGAGAGCAGTTTAGGCTATGACCTTGTGCGCTCTTTCTTTCTTGTCTAGCCAGGCTAACATCTTTCCCGCTTTGTCTCCAAGTTCGTATATCTATGTCTAGTTGCCTGGAGGTTAGCTAACGTATTTTCCCTTTGATATGCCACATATGCTGTTTGCTTAATCTGGACCTCAAGGGCGGTTTCAAGTTACGGGCACGTCGTCTATTCCGTTATTGCAGTGGTTAGTTCCTCCTCAAGATTAACAAGTTCCGCCCGCTGCGCCGGTTTGTGACCTGTAATTGAGGCTATTGCTTGCCCACGCAGGACCACCTTATAGGCATCCCAGAGCGTGCTAGGGCAGTCCACCGAGTCAACATCTTCTTGAAAGAATCGTTTGGTAGTGACTGCGAGGTGCATCATAATGGGCCTCACATGCAGAAAACCAGCATGAATCGGGAACATACGCTTTCTAGAAGTCTGGTAATGCGTGTGCTTTAGCAGCAATGGAGAATGGTCCGATATGCCCCTAGGGAGAATAACTACTTCCTCTATTCCCAGTAGGCCATCTGCTGATATTAGGAAATAATCAATGCACGAGAGACAGTTGTGGACCCCGGAGTAGAAAGTGTATTGTTTCTCGTGAGGATGTTTGTACCTCCAGCTATCGTGAGTCCCATAGCATCTGTGAGACCAAGAAGACGTCGTCCACCCAGTACCCCTGATCTGGTGGGAAATCTGTCCAGTGTGCCGTCCATTATATCATTAAAGTCACCCCCTATGTGTAGTGTCGCAGCAGGAAGCGTTAGTAAGAATGCTATGAGAGCAGAGTGGGCTTGTGCGTGAAGGGCCGGGTGGATATAAACAGAGACCAAATTAAATAATCGCCCTTCCCATTGACAAGCCAGTGCTGCGAAGCGGCCCTGGTCATCAACTCGCTTCTGTTGTATCACCAATGGGAAATTTTTCCTTATAAGTATCCCCGTACCTCTAGAGCCTGAGGAAAACTCTGCATGTGCAACCATTTGGTATCTCCATCTATCCATAGCCCTGACAGTCGAGCCCATGAGGTGCGTCTCTTGCAGTAGAGCCACCGCGGGGCCACAACGCTTTAAATGCTGTAGTACCAAGCCCCTCTTCACTTTATCTCCCAGCCCTCGGACATGCCAAGATAACAACGTTAAAGCTGTTTGGGGAGTCCGAGACTCCTGTGAAAAATGTTCAGCCATCAGGCATAGTAAAAATTGTCAAATAGTCAAAGCCACATTTGCTACACATAGATCCACCAAAAAAGGAGAGTGCTGCCCCAATAACATTTCCTAGAACCAACTTAAAAGAATGAAACAAAACATGTACTGTCTTACCCCATTACCCACCCCCCCTCCCTGCCTCCCTGCCTAGCAAGCCTGGAACTGCCCGCCACCCCAACTCAGCAGAGTGCTTCGACCCACCCAAAAGTGCAATACTTGCGTATCGGGGGTAATGAGTTCCGTAAGGTTCCAGCCCTTCTCAGACTCCAAGGCTAGCCTCAATCCAAAGTCTCAGAAACAGCTCAGTCCCAGGAGACCATACAGCCGCTCAGTGTGGCGAGGAACGCCGGTACTTCTACTCAATCTCTTCCTCCTCCAGCGATGCCACCTGGCTCGATCCGTGGCTTTTGGAGCCTTGCTTCTCCGGATCGTCTTCCTCTTCCCTGTGTCGGCGAGAGCCATTTCCTCGCTCAGCGTGGTTCACCTGGCGCCACCCCTCCAACCAGTCGTGAGCTGACTCCGGCGTATCGAAGAACCAGGTTCGGCTCCCAGCCACCACTCTAAGTTTAGCAGGGAAGAGCATAGAGTACGGTAGTTCCTTTTCTCAAAGCAGTTTTTTGACGTCAAAGAAACTTCGCCTGCGCCTTGAAACAGCTGCAGTGTAGTCGGGGAAGAAGCTAACAGTAGAGTTCAAAATGCATATTGGAGGTGAAATGCGTGCCGCTTGTAAAATTGCATCTCTGTCTCTGAAATTAAAGAGTGGGGGGGGAGGGGTGCTCCCGGCTTCGGTCTTCCTCTTGGCACTCTGTGGGCACACTCCACTGAAAAGAAATGAGAGAGTCCCTTAGGTTGTAGTTTAGATTTTATCAGCTCTTCAACATATAAGTCCATCGCCTGGGCGCCTTCAGTTTCTGGAATACCAATAATTCTAACAACAATTATTAGTTGTCTGGCGTGGTGATACTACATCCATACTTGCCTTTCAAAATTGGCTTAACGCTCATAAGCAATTTCTAAAATTCACGGTTGAGCATAGTAAGACTGAACTCCCGTTCTTAGATTTATTGATCTTTCCTAAAGACGGCCATTTGGCGAGTAAACTTTATCCCAAACCTATGTCTAGGAATTCCTTACTTCTATTCCATAGTCACCATCCACGATCCCTTGGTGAAATTTGGCCCTTCGGGCAATTCCTGAGGGTTCGTAGAAACTGCTCTGAGACTAGTGACTACGAGGACCTATCCCGTGATCTGAGTACTAAACTGAAAGAACGAGATTATCCCAACGCCCTGATACGTAGAGCACGTAAGAGGGCCTCTAACAACCATCGAGAGGCCTTACTTGCTCCTCCAGTTGCCAAACCTCCTTTGGAAAACCTGACTTTTGTCACCACATTTAACACTGCTTCCACACAGGTCCAAAAGATAGTCCGCAAAAACTGGCGGATTCTGAATACGGCTGGAATGAACATTCCATTTCCATTGTTTGCCTTCAAGAGAAGCCATAACCTTCGCGACGATCTAGTACATACTAGACCTCGCTCTTCTCCGGCAAATCTTCCGAACACACTATGGAACCTTCCACCGGTCCAGGGTCACTATCCATGAGGTGGTTGCTCTGTGTGCCCTCAGACTGAAAAAACTCTCACCGTGGACATTGGCACAGAGCGCCCATGGATTCTAAAACACCATACCAACTGTAACAGCGAAAAGGTGATTTATCTTATAACATGCCCTTGTTCCCTTCGCTACATTGGGATGACCACTAGAAAGGTCAAACTCAGGATCAATGAGCATAAAAGCACCATCAGGCGTAATCGACAAGAAACGCGCCTGACCAATCATTTCCTGACCATGAAACATACTCCAGACGAGTTGAAGTGGCTAGTACTCGAAAAACCTTATATCTCCCATTATTTGTTTGTCAAAGAACAAAAATGGGGATTTCCGAATGAAGTGTGACACTATGGGGTTAAATGGCGAGATTCCCTGGGTCCAAATCTGATGATCTATTGGCCCAGCATAATTCGGGTCCTCTCGACCCTTTGTTCCACTCTATTAGAGTACTACTAACAAAAGCCTTTGATCACTTTAACTACCCTGCACCTTTCCTGTTCAACCCTTGGGCAGGTGCTCATACCGACGTCTGTTCCTGTTGATCAGCAATTGGGCATAGTATTGTACTCGATCCTTAGTGTTACCATCTACATTCCATTTTTTCCTTTAGCGTTACTAAGAATTATCCGCTTGATCAGGCAGCCCATCAGGCGCTTCATGATATGTCTCTGCCTGTTCCGTCATTTTCTGACAAATATTGATGTCATGTATCCCCGTGACAAACTTGTAGTTAACCAGGCACTTTTCCCTTGCTGGAGTTCTGTCTGGTCCGCCTTTTCCACAATACTTGGCGCTCCATCTCATCTTGAGAAACCAGCGAGATAAATATGTAAAACTCTTACACACTTTCCCTCATACACTATTTTGTAAGTCAGTACTAGTTTAATATCTTAGTTTAAAAACTTTGTATTGACACCATCTCTCGAGCCTTACCCGCATGACATGAGCGAAGCAGCTGTCACTTTTTCAGCCGCCTTCTGTTGTTATTGATGGGCAACAGCTAGGCTCCGATTAGTTACTTGTCGACCCAATCGTCTTAATGTTAACACACTTTTACAAAGGACTCGGCCACCGCTTCGCATCGGCATAAGCTTGGCCCTTATTGGCTGACCTTATATCCAATCAGAAGAGCGAGTTCACCTTTCGCCGTGAAAAACCAATATGGCTTTACTTGGACGTATTTGCCGTCCTTCAATTTCTACATCATAACGAGCCTTCAGAGCTTCCCTTCTGGTCCGCTCCTATACCAGATACGAGCCTTTAAGTTAGGCCCTGATTGGTTCACTTCATACCCAATCATAAGAGCGAGTTTCTTTTTCTTCCTGTCTTTACCGGAAACATCTATAATGGCCCTACGTGGACGCTTTTCTCGTCCCTCAGCTCTTACACCAGTACGGGCTCTCACAGCTTCCCTGCTGGTCCGCCCTGCTTTCACATACGCACACTCAAGACTTCTTTAATACACGAAGAGAAAACGGCAGTGTCAGCCGGCCTGTTTCCTCCGCGGTCCGCACACAACGTATGTAAGCTGCTCCCCTGTCCGTCACTTTACCTTCCCCTCAGCTCAGTTGGGCTTGGAGGTACCGACGGACAGGTGAGTGCAGCGGATTGTGTTTCCTACAGTGAGGTGCTTTGGGTATTTGCTCACGTAGAGTGATTTTGCCTTTCACTTTATTTTTTACATTTACCTAATGTTGTAGACACCTCGCAAATAGGTTTAATTAGTGTTGTGTGCTCATACATCTTAGACTTGAGAGTTTCTCTAATTTGTTACTCGATTTTCACTGGGGAATCGTATTTCTACTGCAGACTCGTTTTTTCAACTCAGCATTCTTCTTGATCTCATCAATAGATATACTATAGCTGGTACCTTATGATGCTGAAACGAGTGCAGTATTTCATTTAGAGTAATAATTTGTAGACAACCGAGAATGTGCAGTGGCTATATGGCCATTTGACAACCATGCACATATTTATTTTTCCACCATCCATTATCAGCTGACTAGGCTAGCTGAGTACCGTTGTCCGTTCTATGCCCATTGTTTTACACTAGGGGATAACAGTCATGAAGTGGAACTAATACCAGACAAGTGACTTTCTTGGTATTTCCCTTGTTTCCATTTCCTTCAGAGCGGGGCCTCAATACCTGAGCGAGTGCCAGGCGAGGTGAGGCCACTCCCAAGCAAATTTCTGGGTGAGTGATTATTTAAAAATTAAAATAATACATGAGCAATGTCTCGTTGGATGTTATATGTCTGTCTTAATTTTGCTACTTTCATCTGCCATATTGTGTGTCTGTATACACTGTTTGTTTGTTCCTTTCTAGGAGAGGTGATTTCATACCCATGACTTTTGGAGCTACCACTCATTAATTTGGCAGTTGGTAGGTCATCCACGCATGGTACGTAAACTTTCACTACACTTAGTTGGTAATAGTTGCAGAAGTGTTGTTATCATAGGTCCTGAAGAAAGCCATGTTTGGCTGAAACATGTCGACCAGTTAACTTACCACCTGGATAGCAGTATTTGCTGAGATTCTATCCACACTCTGTATTTTTAACCTTGTCATCATGGTGACCACCAGAATAAAAGTTACCCCCAGGCACCATGCTAGTCAATTTTAACACTTCACTTTTTCACTGCAACATCTCTGCCCACAGCTCTTTACACCATCTTTTTCTATCGCTGGTGGATCCATTACTAGAACTTACTCACAAACAACTAGTGAGTCATCTAGTGGATACCAGCTTATCCTCTTAAAAAATCCCAGATGACGAAGTTCCGCCAATGGGTGGGCTGATGGGTTTTCTTATCTGCTCTCACTACTCTTCAGTCTATACACACTCTTTAGGAGAAAGCAGACACTCTCTTATCCATTTAGACCAGGAGTACCCTATTTGTGTTTTTTATACCAATAATTCTGACTTTGTTCCGTCTTGCACGCCCTTCTTGGTCATCAAGCTTGTCAGCGAGTGCTTTGTTCTCTTTTTCAAGGTGTGCGACCGTCACCTGCAGCTCTGAAGTATCCACAACCAAAGATTTTGCAACCACCTCCACCTCTCGCACTCTATCTGCCATTTTATGGAGGTCCGCACGCAGCAGGGAGACATCAGTGGATATTGTTCCCACAGTGGTCTGGACGCCTGCAAGAGCTTGCATAATGTCCTCTAGCGTGACTTTTGGGGTTCCGTCTCCATCTGGCGTCTTATGCTGCGAGGAGCGCCCCTCCGCCGCCGTGGGCGATTGTTTGCCATAGGTGTATTTGTCCAGTCGTTGCTGTGTGGCCTGGTTTTTAGGACCCCTGCCCGTCATGGCTTGACAGATCAGGTTAATATCCGGGGCTCGGGTCTGCCCACAGCAGAAGGTGCAGGAAGGCTGGTTCCAAAGCGGATCAAGGGCCGGGGGGGGAGAAGGAGCACGCCACACCCCGCAAAGCCAACAGCCGGCGCAGCAGAAGAATGGCAACGCGGCCGTATTCCCTTTCCTGTAGACAGGCACAGAAGCAGGTGCAGCTCACCTTGGGGATTGTGCACAGTAGGACGCAGTGTGGCAGCAGGCTCCGTCCCTCACCAATGCAGGCACGGCGCTCACTAATGGGTCCCTGATCGATATTAGCCCCCCAGCAGGCCCAACTTCGTGACCCAGCACTCATCAGGACCTCGGCGCTGGAGGTGGGGGAGGGGCCCTACTCCATCGGGCCTGATCCCCGGCTAAAACGGAGGACGGAGTGTAATCACAGCACCTCCCCTGGTTGGACGTCCAGCACCGTGGGGGTACAAGGTAACGTGGGGCCGCTGGGGGCCGTGGTAATACAGTTTGAAGCACCTACTTCCGCTGTTCAGCTAAGTGTGCGGTAGTCGCAGCCCACTCCCCACAGCAGCTCGTCTCCAGTGGGAATGCGAAGCAGGCGACCTAAGGAGACCTCTGTAGACTCAGAAAATCTGGGCGGGTTCCGCCTCACGGGGTTATTCGCGGATGATGATCATGCTCTGCACCACGCCGCAGCAGTCCACAAGCCGGGCGTCAGCACTACCAGAGTCCCCGGTCCAGCCGTCGCATGTAGGCCGCTCCATTTCTGTCGGCGACTACAGCTGCAGGCAGTCACGGATTTTTACCGGAGTGTCTCCGAACACCGTCGCTTGAGTTTGGACGTTAGCTCCAGCTGTTGGAGCACTGTAGATGGCGGATAAGAGAGCGGATTAATGCAAAGGGCTAGATCAACCTCGGAGCCCAAAGACTAAGCGGCCATCTTAGTCGGCTGTAAGCCACGCCCCCCAGCTTAAAGTATTTTAATAAGGAAATAAAACAGCAGCATGCGTCGGAACAATATGCTCCACAAGACAGTTCATAACAACCAGCGCGCGCCTTGCTCCTCACTTATTGAAAAACGTGACTTGAAGAGACGGTTTACAACATCTCTTTCCTTCTTTCATTTTGTTGTTTCCCTGTGAAATTGATCCAAAAAAGAACCAGTGCGTGCCTCGCGCTGAAAGAGGCAGCGGGGGAGGGGAGAGAGAAGGGGGCCTGGGCTGTTTCCCTTGTGGGAGCTGGCACCATATGTTAAAGCTCGCTCCCGCAAGGGAATCGCCAAAAGTGCACGTGTTGCATTCAAAGCAATGCAATGCTGCACGTTTTTGACTGAAAAACAGAATCGATTGGAAAAGGTCTTTTTCCTATGCAGCGCATGCACGCTGCGAAGGCAAGACCTAAAAAGGAAGGTATGTTGCCAATGTTTTAAAGCGCATGCTCTGTTATCCCATTTCAACACTAAACAGAATGCCTCCACAGCCTTTCTCTAAGCAGCAAGATGATGACATCAAGACCGTTGAAGAATGTAGGTTCCTTTGTGCCTCAAAATCAATTGTACCAGCTTCTTACCAGTCAGCCTGGGTGAGGTTAAGAAAATGTGTCATGGAGAATTGTTAATGTGCTAACACAAAAATGGATGCCGCCTGACTTGTAGTTTTTGGGTAGTGTTTTATTTTTTTTGTTATCAAGTTGACTTTGTTCAGACCTGTGTTGTTGAAGCAAAAGTAACTTGATGCATGTCTTTTAATGCTTTGTTTTGTGTACATAAGAATTTTATGAGTTTTTTAAGTTCAAACAGAAAAATTGTATTGGTTTTAAGTAATCACACAATTTTTATTATTATTATATTGCTTTGAAACTTACCCTTCTAAAACGAATGTGTTATTACCTAGGACATACTATCCGTACTCATGGTCAGCAAGCACAGTCAAACCCGTATCAGCTTTAATGATTTCCAGTACACAACTTACCTCCACTTTTCTAAGACGTTCTCCAATAATTTTCAGCGCAGATATTCGTTCAGCTGGTGTGAGAGATGTGACCGAAAAGCTGTCTTCAAAACATGGGAAAAATTAAAAGGGCACAATTAAAGCCACAAAGACATTAGGTTCCACAATTTTCCGATCTATCCTTTCAAGTAACTAATCGCCTCCACGGATTCTAAGGGTATCAAATAACCACAGAAATGTTTACAGTGAATACTTGGGTCAGCCTAAAGATTAGCTATATATGAGGCGACAGCACCTTGCAAACCCTTCTAAGCCGCAGCTTTACTTACTTCTCTTACAAGAGAGTGGGGTGCATAAACTAGCACCATAGCCCCTATGCATCAAAGGTGTTGAAGGCACAGACACACTTGCTTGAATTGCTATGTCAAATTTTTCCACCTCTGATGAGCCTCTGACGCATGTCTTTGTTTTTTTTTGTTTATGCTGCACCGCAAGCTCTTGTTTCAAGTCTAAAACAGAAACAGAAGGGTCAGTAAGCTATTGTTCAGTTGAATTTGAAAAAACATTCAAAGTAACAGTAAAATCAAGAAATTTAAAAAAGTGGTTTATATAACAAATTAAGCTATCAGACTATCCACATGCTGGAGTAAAAAGTGTCCTTTATTCAACTAACTCATACACAATGTATTGAGATAGGAAGGATGAAACAAATGATCCACAGCTTCCACACAGAACTATGTAGCATGTCAGGGTAGCCACCCATATATGCTAGACCACCTCTGATGTACAGCGACTCCGACCAACCTAATCTGGCATCTGAAGCTCTGCCAGTAACCTCACTTCCCAAAACAGGCAGTAAGCCTGAATTCAACATGTCCCCACCATTGATGCTGTACCAAGCTCTCACGTACCCTCTCTCCCATTCTTCTCCAATCCCCACTACAAACCCACCATTGCGTTAATCGCTCTGTTTTTCTGTGGGTAGGTCTGAGCTAAATGAAACGCATACAAGCATCGGAATTGTCATCTATTTTCGTGCTCTAACTGATATAAAAACTTTTTCTCAATTTAGGTTATGCGTTGTATTTCCTCACCCCTGGCTTCATCTTTCAGGCGTTGCACAGACTCGAGGAGGTTTTCCTTCTCGTCTAACTCACTCTCCAGGAAGGCATTCCTTTCCATTTCTTTGGTTAAGCGCTGCTCATAATCATCCAATGACATTATTGCCGCTCTGCATTAACAAACGCATTATAAATTAATGTTGCGACCTTCAAGATTCTACAATCATAGATTCTTATGACAAAAGAATTTCAGTATCTATACATGCAAAATACCTGGCCTAAGGTACTACCAATGTAAACACGCCACTGCAAAATATTGAATTTACACTGTGCTCAAGACCCAGCCTACAGACTAAGACTATTTTATTCAGTCATGGTTTTTAACTTCGTATTCAGATACTTGAGTTTGGTTATTCTAATTGTGCATGTGGAACTAAAAACCTCAAAATACTAAGGGCCTGATTACAATGACGGTGGGACCGCCACTGACATCCAGTTGGTGGCAGTCCCACCGCCATCGTAAGGCTGCCGGAAATGGACATTGGGGGCCCGTAGCAGGCACGCTTGCCCTCAGTTTTGCACCATTTGGCAGGCAGTGCCTGGTGCCTGCCACATAGTGCAGCGATATGCTTAGAGTATATTTTTTGCATTGCGGCGTGTGCTGCAGCCAGCAGCACACACCGCAATACATAAGATACACTTTGCAACCACCAAGCAAAGAATGAGCTATTCATGCTCAACAATGGCCAACTTGAAAGCTCCTTCCTTAACCCCTTCGACGCTCATGACGAGCTCAGCTCGTCATGAGGTACACCTCTCGTACACTCATGACGAGCTGAGCTCGTCATGAACCGCGGGTTTTCATAATCTTCAGCGCACCGCGGTAAATCTGACCACGGTTAAGGTGTTAATACAGTGGTTTACTTAAACTCACTGCTAATTTTTGTTGGTGTTATGTAGATACAGGGGTTTAGCAGTTAGGGTCTTTAAACTTTCCCTGGGACCTTCTTTTGTGTGTAGTTGTGTCTGTGCAGTTTAAGCGGCGGGTCCATTTTTAATTATACACCGCTTTAATCTAATATAGAGAGATAGGGCGCATTCCTTTTTGTTTCGGTTTTATTACATGCTGAGTGTGGGTGCTGTTTTTTCTTATTGAAATCATGGCCACCAACCCTGGGTTGGCGTTTGAGGAAGCAGAGATCGATTCGATCTTAGCGGATAACCCCAGTATCTTGGACATTATACCATCTATCCAATCAACCAGTGATGAGGGGTGGGCTAAAATCCTGGTTTTGAAAAAGAATCAGCCTCGGATCTGTGTCCATGGCATCATCATGGCAGAATATTTAAGGGGCAACTGTGCGCCACGTGGATTAATTGTCAATAACGCTCCTCGCCTATTCCTTGATAATAAGGATTTCCGCAGGGACTGGTATCTCATAGCATGGAAGTGTACGCAGGACTGGCTGGTGTTAATCATCAAGACCGCCAAAAAAACAGCTGATGAGATACTGGTCGAAATACAAACTTTAGAGGGCCAGATTAGAACTACGCTGTCAGGTAAAATGTTTGGTAAAGGACAGGAGGAAGGAAATAAAACCAGTAAAGAGTTGAAGGATTCTATTTTGTTCAACAAACTTGAGAAATTCAAGAAGGACTTGGCCAAGTTCTCGGCTGAGACCATATACCCATATACAAGAGACAACTATGTACCTGCGCCTTTTAATAACAACGGTCGCACAGGGGGATCTACCTATGGTACGTCGAATTCCGACGACACATCTACTGACTCTGACTCCTCGAATCAAAGCAATAGTAGAGGTGGTGCCAGAGGAAGAAGAAATAACAGGCGAAATTGGATGGGTTATAACTCCTACTATGGCCAGCACCCTGTTCCTCCTTGGTGGCAACCATCACCTTGGGCCCCTCCCACTTTTCCTCCACCGGGGCCTTTCGGACCACAACAACCATACCCTGAATTTAACCAACAGCCTTTTTTAGGGCAGGGCTCTGGTCGCCAGAGAGGTCGACGGAGAGCACCACAACAGGGACAAGTCCGTTGGAATCTTCCACCAACGACAATGGACTTGAGAAACGGAAAGAAGATCCCCCAGAAACAGGCAGGGACATCAGCCTCGTGATCAACCTCAGCAAACATGTTTTAACTAGTGATGAATACCAAAGGTATAACGACGGACCCTTCCTAGTGTCAGCACCTGACTATTTTTCACCCCAAATGATAATTGACCCCAAGATGACTAAAGGGAAGTGTGTGCACACTGACTGGCACCCATCGTTACTGTGCTGATTCCTTATGGAATTATATACAAGTTAAACAACTGCAAAGGTGCACCACAAAAGACAATGAACAAATTCTAATGCTATTAATAAGCAAGAAAAAAGGACGTTTTGCATTAACGGGATGTTGTTAATCTTCAAATGATCTTTATTTTCAATGTATTCAAAAACAATGTACAGCCGACGCGTTTCGTCCCAAGCTGGGACTTCTTCAGGGCTTTTATAAATGTGAGCTGTCCCATAAGGAGTGAGAGTATGCCGAAATTGGAGTGGTCCAGACTAGCATTGGAATTTGTTCATTGTCTTTTGTGGTGCACCTTTGCAGTTGTTTAACATGTTTTAACTAGTACTGAGGAGTCAGTCCTTAACAAGGGACTCGGCTTTGTGAAAACCAACAAGGGTGACTCGTTTCTCGTACAAACTGAGATGGGTAAATTCTTTCGAAAGATCAGGCTTCATTATCTTTTTTCTAACAAGCCAGGCGATACACAGCGGGAAGTTGTATTGAATACCGGACTGAAAAGACCCTCAACTTTTAACCCCACTACCATTGGACTACCAGCTAAAGTCCAAACTTTCAAAGAGGCAGTAGACCATGACTTAAGACAGATGTACCACCAACCGAACAAACATTTTGTTAATCTGTCTAAACAAGAACAGGAGTCACTGAAGACCTTGGCTAGCCTGGAGTCGATGATAATTAAACCGGCCGACAAAGGCGGGGCAACGGTTCTAATGGATTCAAAAGCATATCGTGACGAATGTCAGCGCCAATTGAATAATATCAGGGCGTATCGCAAATTGGATAACGACCCTACAGAAAGACTCATTACGGTCATTGGCCATGTTGTAGAGGAAGCTTTGGCCGAGGGGTGGATCACCCAGAGGGAATCCCAATACTTGTGTACAGCTAACCCCAAAATGCCGTATTTTTATATTTTACCAAAAATACATAAGCCACAACGCCCTCCACCTGGCAGACCGATTATATTGGGTATTGGCTCAGTGCTTGAACCTTTGTCGACTTTTTTCTGCAGCCTCTAGTAAGGGAGATGCCGACCTTCGTAAAAGACACTAAAGATGTCTTAAGGATTCTCCCTGACATTGAGTTTGATGTAGATCTAGATATTTTGGTGTCATTTGATGTGGAGAGTCTCTACACTTCCATCCCACAGACAGAGACCTTGGAGGCTATTGAGGAACTATTGACCAACAGAGATCTCAACTCTATAACACCAGTCAGATTCATAATGAACTTGGCCACGATGGCCATGACTGAGAATTATTTTCAATATGAGGAGTCGATCTATCTGCAGGTTAGCGGGACTAGCATGGGCAGCGTTTTTGCTCCTAGTCTCGCTAACCTGTATGTTCACAAATTTGAGCAGACACACATACTCGTAGACACCAATCCATACCATCAGTGTCTGCGAGTGTGGAAACGATACATAGACGACATCCTAGTGGTGTGGCGCGGCACGGTTGAAGAACTCCATCAATTCCATGGATGGTTGAATGAAAGAAATCAGTTTTTGAAATTCACAATTGAATTTGATAAATATCAACTACCATTTCTGGACCTCTTGATCTCAGCATCAATGTAGGGACTACAATCTGAATTATATCGGAAGCCAATGGCCAGGAATTCCTTGCTTGATTATGAGAGCTGATTCAGAAAAGGGGGTGGTGATGAACAGAGTGCCTGAATTAAGCAGACCACTCTTACCCAGTCCAAAGATCAGGGCTTGATCCATCACCGTTTTTTAGCTCACTGCACCATCCCAGCTCAGAACTTGGCTATATGCAAATTAGTCTGTTCCTGTCCCAGTGCATGATGGGAACAGGGCAAACCAAACTACCAAGCCAATTCTTGTACTGGGAAGGAAACAAGCTTCCGGGGACCGGTTTCTGCCATTTCAGGCGTCGTCGGCCCGGCTTGCTTGAATCCTGATGGTGCAATGAGCCAGGGACTCACATCTGATTTTCAATATGAGGAGTCGATCTATCTGCAGGTTAGCGGGACTAGCATGGGCAGCGTTTTTGCTCCTAGTCTCGCTAACCTGTATGTTCACAAATTTGAGCAGACACACATACTCGTAGACACCAATCCATACCATCAGTGTCTGCGAGTGTGGAAACGATACATAGACGACATCCTAGTGGTGTGGCGCGGCACGGTTGAAGAACTCCATCAATTCCATGGATGGTTGAATGAAAGAAATCAGTTTTTGAAATTCACAATTGAATTTGATAAATATCAACTACCATTTCTGGACCTCTTGATCTCAGCATCAATGTAGGGACTACAATCTGAATTATATCGGAAGCCAATGGCCAGGAATTCCTTGCTTGATTATGAGAGCTTCCACCCCAAAGCACTCAGGGACAATCTGCCCTTTGGGCAATTCCTCCGTGTTCAGAGGAATTGCTCTACAAAATCTGCCTTCCATGAACATTCAAAAGCCCTTGAAGGAAATCTACTGGTTAAAAAATACCCGAAACATCTGGTCAGGAATGCAAAGAAGAGGGCTTCCAATAACAACAGGGAGGGCCTCCTTGAGATGACACCTCCTAAACCACGGCAGGAGAGAATTACCTGTGTTAATACATACTGCACATATTCTAATCAGATCCAAAAGATTGTCAAGCGACATTGGAAGATCTTAAATACAGGTAGTGATAGGATACCACCACCCCTGTTTGCTTTTAAGAGAGGGCGGAACATAAGGGACCAACTGGTGCATACAAGACCAAAAACAGTGATATCCCGTGCAGTCGGTACCTTGTGGGACTTGCCCGCAGTTACCGGGCACCATCCTTGTGGTGGCTGCGCGGCTTGTCCACAAACAACCAAAACACTTACTATTGATATAGGTACTGACAAACCCTGGCAACTCAGAAGATTTACGAATTGCAACAGCTCCAACTTGATTTACTTGATTACATGCCCTTGTAAATTACACTATGTAGGGATGACTACAAGAAAAATTAAGTTGAGAATCTCTGAGCACAAAAGCTCGATTCGTTGTGGCAAACAGGCAACACAGCTGACTAATCATTTTTTACAGGTGGGCCACCAGCCTTCTGACATATTTTGGACAGTACTTGATCAGCCATGGATTCCTTCAAGTACTACTGATGTCTCAAAATTTCTGTTTAGGTGCGAACAGAAGTGGGTTTTCAGACTTAAAACAGACAAACTAGGTTTGAATGACGAAATCCCTTGGATTGTTACAACGAACAAGTAGTCCCTAGTTGGCCTATAGTTTAGGCAGAGAGGGAAATTCCTCAGTTAGAGAGATGATGGGGTGGGGGGAGAAGCCAATTGGCCAGCAAATGCCATAACCACATGAAAAATAAATCACAAATGTTGAGGGAAATTTCAGAGACACAATACAAAACACAAGATGTATGTACTTGTACAAATTTTTAATTCACAGTATACAAAAATTAATATAAAATGCCAGTTTAAAAAACATAAAAATGTACTTTGAGATGTACATGGGTACAGAGCAATAATTTAAAAACACAAGAACACAAGTTGTCGACGCAGCGTTTCGGTATCTAGGATTTGACCTTCATCAGGACAGGGTTTCTAAAGAAGAAACATCTTATTTAGAAATGGATCTGTTACATTTTGGTCAGCATTTTGTTCACATATTCACATCATTGAAAGAAGGACCCACGTTATCTAGAGTGATTAACTGACAAGTACAGTGTCATGATTTTCATTTAACAAAGATGGGCACATTTTCGCCTCTTTTATTAAGCATGTGGTATGGACTTGGACAGATCCATTTCTAAATAAGATGTTTCTTCTTTTAGAAACCCTGTCCTGATGAAGGTCAAATCCTAGATACCGAAACGCTGCGTCGACAACTTGTGTTCTTGTGTTTTTAAATTATTGCTCTGTACCCATGTACATCTCAAAGTACATTTTTATGTTTTTTAAACTGGCATTTTATATTAATTTTTGTATACTGTGAATGAAAAATTGTACAAGTACATACATCTTGTGTTTTGTATTGTGTCTCTGAAATTTCCCTCAACATTTGTGATTTATTTTTCATGTGGTTATGGCATTTGCTGGCCAATTGGCTTCCCTCCCCCTCCCCCCCACCCATCATCTCTCTAACTGAGGAATTTCCCTCTCTGCCTAAACTATAGGCCAACTAGGGACTACTTGTTCGTTGTAACAATTGTTTTTCTCCTCGTCCCCTATCGGATTGTGAGGAGACCTCCCTTTTCACTTTTTTGAAATCCCTTGGATGTCACTGTAAATGATCCCATATCATAGCACAGTTATTAAAATGAATACGAAAAATATTTAGATCCAATTCTTAATGCTACTGCAATAACAAATTAACATACTAATTTGTTTTTGTCAACCTCTTTACCACAATAAGTTAATTGTTTAAAATTGATTCTAAGTTTATAGTGTGCATTTTATATTCAGGTGGTTACAATAATAAGCCTGATTGTAGTTATTAAATAGAGGGTACTGTCCGTTTGGATGTTGTACTATTTGCCCCTAATACAAGACTCGATGGATTCTGAACAGAGGTCTTGGGTAGCAAGGATAAAAACGCCATTGCATAATAGCCCATACATTATGATGTGCGGTCAGTACGCCTTCATAGACACAGAGAAGCCGATTTTGTACTATTGGGTTTAAAACATTTGGCGATAATTGTTGTGCTTGAACACCTTGAAAATGAATTAATATATAGGATCTAAATTATGTAATTTAGTTTCGGTGTCTCGCTGAATCTATATCTACAGAGGACTCGAACCGCGGTCCAATGCGGTGACACCTTAGAAACTACATTACCCAGACATCCAAAATACTTCATGCCAGTATGCCTTCATGGACACAGATAAGCCAATGTTGTACTATTGGGTTGAAAACATTTGGGGATAATTTTTGTGCTTGAATACCTTCAAAATGAATTAAAATATAGGATCTGAATTATGTAATTTAATTTTGGTGTCTCGTAGAATTCATATCTACAAAGGACTCGAACCGCGGCCCAATGCGGTGACACCTTAGAAACTACATTACCCAGATATCCTAAATACGCCATGACGTCATCGGGCTCCGCGTGCGCAACACACGCCCAATGCGGAAATGAGAGATACATTTATTCTCCGCCGGTACACCGAGTCGGTTCCTCCCCACGAAAGAGCTTCAGAGGGAAGACCGGTGTACCGACGGAGAGGTAGGCTTACAAATGAATGAATGTGCGTGCAAGCTTGAGTGCTGGGTGGTATTTTGATAAATCGAGTTTAAAAAGACCGTTGTTTCAAAACTTGAAAGTTTAACAAACTACGAATAACGGCTGATTTTTGGAATATTCTACCAAAACTCAAAACAAACTCGGAATGTAATCAGTAGGAAGATATGACGCCTATGAGAGGTGTGTGATATGCTGGATGAATGAGGAATGTGAGTATTTGTGCAGTTATGCACAAACACTGTCTCTCTGACAATTACAATTAATTTTTTGTAGTGCGGTGCACCCACTACCTGAGCTGGTGCCGGGTGAGGTGGGGCGTTTCCTTCCCAACAATTGGGTGAGTGATCTAAAGATTATGTTTCGAGATGAAATACATTTGTCTACATATCGGCCAAAAATTGTTATGGCGCTTGAACTAATTTGAACTGATCTGTATAGTTCTAGAATGTAGGCACGACCATGTTCGTTGCTTATCATATAGTTTTTAACCATATGTACCCTTATATTCTTTTCTCATTTTTCTGTTCTAGAACGGGAAGACGAGTACACATACACTTATCAGGTGATATGGTCTTAATTTGTATATAGCAGTAGCACTAATGGTCCTGATGAAGCAGCAGGAGTGTCATTTGCTCCAGTGACTGCAGAAACATGTCGACCTTACATCTTAAGTTTAGCGGTTATTTGTTACACTGCTAATTGCACTGTTTTTATTGATTTAGGAGTGTTATGGCATATATTAAAGTTGTTCTTTTTCCCTGATCACGACCTAATTTTAGAACTTTTTCTTATCCTTTTTCACTTACACCTTTTTCTAAAGCACTGCTATTCAGTTCCCCACAATACACACCATCTTCACTTCTGTGGTATAAGAGCTAGGATTCCCACTGACCTGGTTATATCATCATCGTCCAGGTCAGTAGAGGTTTCCGCAGAATCTTGAACCACAAGAGATTCCAGATGATGAAGGGCGGTCTCGATGGTGAACTGATGGGAACTCGTTTCAAGTGGTAACCCTTCCCTTATATTTTTGGTGTCTATTCGGGTACATATTTGGTTTACTTAGACTCACTGTTAATTTTTGTTGGTGTTATGTAGATACAGGGGTTTAGCAGTTAGGGTCTTTAAACTTTCCCTGGGACCTTCTTTAGTGTGTAGTTAATACAGTGGTACAAAAAATGTATGCATATCAATATTCAAATATATCCATTGTGATGTGTTTGTGTCTACACACATTCATAGTGGAGTGTATGTTAGGGGGACGGGCTGGTTAACATACAGTTTTATTTTCATTTGTGATTTTTTAGGCATTCTATTATATTGCTCCGACAATATACTTTATCTGAACACGAGATGTAAACATCTCCATGTATACACAGTGTAAGCGAGGCCCAGCGTGTGAAAGCTTAAAGATAATACCACAGAACATATATTTTCAAATTAGACCATTCGAAGGTACAGTACATTGTGCTTGTTAGCTAGCTAACAGAAAATAATGATTGCAATGCTCGTTTTTAAGTGAAATTGATATCTCACAAGATTACTTTTCAGTTAAATGTATTATATGATAACATGTATGTTGTTGGCTAGCTAATTTCCACGCAATTTCAACCCTTGTAGGTAGTGGACGGGAGACAACAAAAAATCAAGTGATTTGAGCTGGACACACAAGGAGGAGGGAGCCAGGATTATAAACCACGTCATTTCACAAAGGACACCTTAAATAGATATCAGCTCTGAACTGGGGGGTCTCAGCTTGGAAAGTCGTTCCCTCCATCATATACAACTTTATTTAAAATGAACTGCGCTTGAGGCTTCGCTCTATTGTAGAAGGAAATGTGTTTTCGGGCCTCATAGGCTTAGACATTGATATATATATATTTTTTAATTTTATTTTATTGATTTGGACGCAAAAAAACTAAAGACAAAGATAGTACAATGCAAGATAGTGTCCATGAGAGCGTGTACACAGCGGGATGACGTAACCCCTTTGCATAAAATGCAGTTGCCCCGCCACAGCTATCAGGCCCCACCAATGTTCGGAGAGCGCGCTGTAATAACAATGCAAGGGCCTAGATAAAGAGCATTCATGAATCCAACCGAAGAAGGAAAACAAACGAAGCCAACAAACTCCTGCCCCCCCTTTTCCCTCCCCCACCCCACCAGTGTGCCGATCCGTTTGAGTTGGAGGGAGAAAAACGTATTGGGTGTTCACTTGGCCTCCGGCTCGGGCTCTGCGGTGTCGTGATCAGACTCGGTCAGGCGTAAGAGGCGGAGATATCTCGGGCAGGTGATTTCATTGAATTCTTGAGATAGGAGTGCTAACAGTGGTTGCCAGGTGGTGTGAAATGTAGCTGTGGTCTGTGTGAGTGTGGCCTGGATACGTTCCATCCCTAGTGTAAACCAAAGTTTATGCAACCAACCCGTGTGTGTGGGCCGTGAGTTGGACCCCCAGAGGGACAGAATATGTTGGGAGGCTGCCTAGATCGCCATTTGCCGCCCCCTAATGGATTTCAACAGGAAGGTAATCGTGTCGGGAGCCCCAGAATGGTATAGGCTGGGAACCGCGGGATTTCCGTGTCCATGGATGAGTCTATGTCATTGAAGACCGACGTCCAGTAGACTTGAACCTCGGGGCAGTCCCATAGGAGATGTGTTAAGCTGCCTTGTTCGCCACATCCCCTTCAGCAGGTCGAGTCCCTAGATGGGTTGCTTCTGTGTAGTCTGACTGGGGTCAAGTACCATATGTGGCGATTTTCACAGCTGTCTCCCTACCCGCTGTGTTCCTAGCCATGTGATGGGCCCTGTAGTAAATTGACTGCCACTACCGAGTCGTGAATGTTCTCCCCACTTCCAGTTCCCAGCGCCTCTGGCCGGCGGAGTGGATCACCTCTGCGGGAGGAAAAAGCATCTTATAAATATCTGTAATCAGACCACAGTCCGATTCCTTGGTAACGAGCCACTTTTCGAAGCTCGTCATCTTCCTCCCAACGAAGGGCTAGGTCTCCGACTGCGTGAGCCAGTGCCGGAGTTGGAAATATTGGTACAAACGAGGCGAACGGATGTCGTAAAATTGGGACAGGGAAGAGAGTGGTAAAAAGCCTTCCAGGTCGAAGAGATGCCCCGCCGATCTGCATGCGGAGCCTCGCCATTGCGAAAACGTATGAGAGTCAGTACCCGGCAGAAATTCTGGGTTGTCTATTAGAGGGGTTAACGGAGACGGGAACGATGTGAGATCCCGACTCGTGGCTACAGAGTCCCACAGGCTGAGTAACGTTTGCGTTATGGGTGATTTCTGTAGATAATGAGGTCTATGAGAGCAGCAGAGGAATGGTATTTTCCATTAGGAGGCCTGGGCCATGGCCCTGTCTTGGAAGAGCCATCTCTTCTCTGATTCGGGTCTGTACCATTCCACCAAGTAACCCAGCTGCATCACCTGAAAGTATTGAAACAGGTTGGGATCCCCAGGCCCCCCTCGTCCGTCCCACGGAAGGCTAGCTGTCTGCTCATATGCGGGCGCTTTCCTGCCCAGATAAAGTGCTGAATCGCCACCTGCAACGCCTTGACCGTGCCCGGTGGGGGTTGTATGGGAATAGTTTGGAAGATATATAGTATCTTGGGGAGTGCTGACATTTTCACTGCCGCAATCATCCCTAACAGTGACAGGGATTGTTGCTGCCAACGTCTAAGATCGCCGTGGAGCTGCTGAGCTATTTTGGTGTAGTTTAGGGCCACCGTTTGTTCTGTGGAGGAGGTGAGGGTGATACCCAAGTAGGGAAGCTGTTTTTGAACTAGTAATCCCCCTCCATATGGGAGGGAGCCAAGGTGGCTAAGGGCATTTTTGCCTAACGGTAGTACCATGGATTTACCCCTGTTCACCTTTAGGCCTGACACAACGCCGAAGGCCTCCACCTCTTCCAGAAAGGCAGGCACGGAGCTGCTAGGCGTGTCGAGCGCCGCCAGAATGTCATCGGCATAGAGGCCGATTGGATGGGGCTCCCCGCCAAAGGTGATGCCATGAATGTTCGGGTTGTCGCGCACCCTCTGTGCTAGCGCCTCGATGTAGAGCGCGAAGAGGAGGGGCGACAGAGAGCACCCCTGTCTGGTGCCCCATTGGATTTCGAAGGGGCGTGAGTTCAGACCATTGATCCGTACCCGCGCCTGAGGGTGATGGTAGCAGCTTGCAAACCACGCCCTAAAGCGTTCCCTAACCCCGAAGTGCAATAAAACCTTCTCTAGAAAGCCCCAGTCCACTCGGTCAAACGTTTTTTCAGCGTCGATGGCCAGGAGGGCGGAGTCTGATTGTTGGAAATGGGCTTTGTCAATTAGGTGTAAGATGCGCTTGGTGTTATCGCTACATTGTCTGCTGGGGGTAAAGCCTGACTGATCCGGCTCTATGATCCCCGGGAGACAAGGACCAAGTTTGGAAGCTAGTATGCCCGTGAAAAGTTCAAAATCTATATTAAGTAGGGAGATCGGGCGGTAAGTGGAACATTGGGAGGGGTCTTTGCCAGGTTTAGGCAGCGCTATGATGTCCGCTTCCAGCATATCGGCTGGGATTGAGCCGGGTACCCTGGAACGAGTTGAAAAGCTTATTGAGAACTGGAGCGAGAATCGGGCAGAATAGTTTGTAGAAGCCGGAGGAGAAATCATCCGGACCCAGAGATTTTAGGGGTTTGAGGCGAGAGATGGCGCTAATCACCTCCTCTAATCTGATGGGGGCATCTAAGGACCTTACATTCGCAGAGTTCAGGGCCGTGACGGCTGCGCCGTGCAGATAGGCATCTGCTCCCTCCCCTGGCGTGGGGTCGGCCCTGTATAGAGAAGCATAGAAGTCTCTAAATGCGTCTGCTATTTGTACCTCGTCATGAATCTCCTCCCCTCCTTTATTGCGTAAGGTTGATAATTTGGAGCGGTGGACCTTGGTCTGAAGCGCGCCCCTAATCTGAGAGCGGTACAAAAGGGGGTGGTGATGGACGGAGCATCTGAACCAATCAAACACTCACACCCAGTCAACAGATCTGGGTTTGATCCATCACCGTTCTTTAGACCACTCTGCCACCCCAGTTCAGACATGGCCATATGCAAATCAGTCTGACCCTGTGCCTCATGGGAACAGCCAGCCCGAACTGCCAAGCCATGCCTTCCCTGGACCGGATTCAAGCTTCCTAGGACCGGTTTCTGGCATTACAGCCGTCTTCAGCCAGGCTTGCTTGAATCCAGTGGCAAAGTGAGCAAGGGACTCACGTCTGAGCATACCCTGCCAAACTTATGGCGAACAAAGCGGTACAAAAGGGGGCGGTGATGGACGAAGCATCTGAACCAATCAAACACTCACACCCAGTCAACAGATCTGGGTTTGATCCAACACCGTTCTTTAGCCCACTCTGCCACCCCAGTTCAGACATGTCCATATGCAAATCAGTCTGACCCTGTGCCTCATGGGAACAGTCCAGCCCGAACTGCCAAGCCATGCCTTCCCTGGACCGGATTCAAGCTTCCTAGGACCGGTTTCTGGCATTACAGCCGTCTTCAGCCAGGCTTGCTTGAATCCAGTGGCAAAGTGAGCAAGGGACTCACGTCTGAGCATACCCTGCCAAACTTATGGCGAACAAAGCGGTACAAAAGGAGGTGGTGATGGACGGAGCATCTGAACCAATCAAACACTCACACCCAGTTAACAGATCTGGGTTTGATCCTTCACCGTTCTTTAGCCCACTCTGCCACCCCAGTTCAGACATGGCCATATGCAAATCAGTCTGACCCTGTGCCTCATGGGAACAGTCCAGCCCGAACTGCCAAGCCATGCCTTCCCTAGACCGGAGTCTGACCATGAGGCACAGGGTCAGACTGATTTGCATATGGCCATGTCTGAACTGGGGTGGCAGCGTGGGCTAAAGAACGGTGATGGATTAAACCCAGATCTGTTGACTGGGTGTGAGTGTTTGATTGGTTCAGATGCTCCGTCCATCACCACCCCCTTTTGTACAACTTTGTTCGCCATAAGTTGGCGGGGTATGCTCAGACGTGAGTCCCTTGCTCACTTTGCCACTGGATTCAAGCAAGCCGGGCTGAAGACGGCTGAAATGCCAGAAACCGGTCCTCGGAAGCTTGTTTCCGGTCCAGGGAAGGCATGGCTTGGCAGTTCGGGCTGGACTGTTATCATGAGGCAGAGGGTCAGACTGATTTGCATATGGCCATGTCTGAACTGGGGTGGCAGAGTGGGCTAAAGAACGGTGATGGATTAAACCCAGATCTGTTTACTGGGTGTGAGTGTTTGATTGGTTTAGATGCTCCGTCCATCACCACCCCTTTTGTACCACTTTGTTCGCCATAAGTTGGCGGGGTATGCTCAGACGTGAGTCCCTTGCTCACTTTGCCACTGGATTCAAGCAAGCCGGGCTGAAGACGGCTGAAATGCCAGAAACCGGTCCTCGGAAGCTTGTTTCCAGTCCAGGGAAGGCATGGCTTGGCAGTTCGGGCTGGACTGTTCCCATGAGGCACAGGGTCAGACTGATTTGCATATGGCCATGTCTGAACTGGGGTGGCAGAGTAGGCTAAAGAACGGTGATGGATTAAACCCAGATCTGTTTAATGGGTGTGAGTGTTTGATTGGTTCAGATGCTCCGTCCATCACCACCCCCTTTTGTACCACGTAATCTGAGAGCGGCGTACTCGGCCCGGTCCATGTCCAAACTGGCCAGTTGAGCCCTAGCGGATTTCAACTGTTTCCAAACTCTAGGGGCACCCGTGCGGCTCTGCACGCGTTCCAGTTCCGCCACTCTAACCGATAAGGATTCTCGCTTAGCCTTACGATCTTTAACCTCCGACGCCGATATCGCGATCAATTCGCCCACCGCCCCCAACGCCCCCCACACCGCCGGCATCGGCGTATCTGGCCGGTCATTGATCTCTAGATAGTCTGTGATGCGTTGGCGAAGTTGGTGAACCACCTCTTTACGCTGCAGGAGGGTTTCCCTCAACCTCCACAGACCGGGTGTTCTCCTTGTGTGTGAGACCCCGAGTGTTATTGCCACGGCGTCGTGATCAGAGATGGCCGCTGGGGTGATATCCACCTCCTCTACCCAAGTCTTCAACGCAGAGGAGCCTATGAAGTGGTCCAATTGGGCGTATGTGTGGTGTACGTGGGAATAAAAAGTGTAGTGTGAGGTGTCGGGGTGTTTGACGCGCCATAAGTCCCGTAGCCCTCTCTGTGCTAGACATTCTTGCCCGGACTCCGAGAGGGCACCTGTATTACCAAAGCAGTGACCCGACCTGTCTGTCTCCTTATCCATCCCTAAGTTGAGGTCACCCCCTAGAAGTATGAGAGGATCAGATGAGCGTAAGCCCTCCGACATTGGTATTTTTAAGTGGGACTGCATGCAGAAAGTTAAACTTCACACCTGTTCGGCCAACCGATCTTCAAGATATTCACAAACCTTTTAGCTCTTTCTAAGTCGTCATTTGATTGTTCCAGTTCCCTGATATATTTCTGCAGCTGATCCTTAACTGCGGTTGTTTGTGCTAGATCATGTGCTAGTGCAGAGATCTGTCTGTAGTCTTCGGAATGGTGAGCTTTAAACTTTTCCTAAATTTGAAATAAAAAAGGAGATGCTGAAAAAACTTCAATGCAACAAATTATCAACAGCAAATTTTATAAAGCTTATAAATTATTAAAATAAAATGTTTACGCAGTAGAAAACAAGATTAGATGGCAGAACATCACTCTAGAGTGTGTGGTGAATAGAAAGTTTGGTCAACAAAATGTAAAAGGGAAGCAACTCATAGAAAAAGTCAGAGATCAGAAATATGCAGTAAGCAGCAGAAAGAACACTGCTGAGATATAAACATGGAAGGTGTATTTAAAATAAAAGCAAAACACAGCGTTACATTAGAAAAATAGGCATCAGAATGAGCGATCATGGCCTTAGAGTATCAACACTCTATTCACATTTCAAGTGTATTTCGACATCCAGGACAAAGAACAGGAAATTCTACCCTTCACTGAACTGCATTGGGTTTTGCCTGTTGGGGAGTACAGCTCTGGCTTGTGATCCAGCTTTAGTTATTGTGAGAATTTCAAGCAGGGGAACAACAGCGCCATGAGCAGGGTGTTCATCTAGAAACCCAGACTGTGGAAGCAGAGTTGGGTTTAGCACCAATTATCTAGTGACTGCTCGTGTGTGTGCTTGCACGCAGGTTGGCAAGGAATACAAGATCACAGCTCTAAGGAAGCTCCTCTCACAGTCGTATAAATATAAGTTCTCTGAATCCCAAGTACTGTATGCAAGAGTCAGCAGATTAGACATAGCTAATCAAGTCTCTCTTCTGGAGGCCATGCTACACACTTAATTATTGACGAACAAAGCCCATAAATATTACAGTAGGAGCTCAGCTGGGGATTTACAGTGCCATGTTTTCCTACACCTTTTCCAACCTACATTATTTTCTACTCTGTTAATTACCAATGATAAATGCATTTTTTGAGATGTACGTTCTTCTGAACCTGCCATACAGAAATCCCAGTGTGGGCCTGCCTGGGCTTTGTAATTATTTTTTTTATGGATCTGCTCGCCCAAGAGGCAACTGCCAACCAAAACTCAAAAGTAGTGCGTTTTCAATGCTCTGCTTTGTTCTCAAGTGCCCAAGTGATACAGTACTAGTGCTGGTATCTTGCATCAGAAATGGTGCAAAAGTATTGCTGTCACTGAGAAGACTGGGAAAGTTGGAAAGGGGTATGTAGGAAAGGTTAGTCTTTAAACTAAAGCAAAAACATTTTTAGTGAATGTGGATCTAAAACCCTTGAAGTGGACTGGCACTGGTAGAATTGTTTAGTCAATTCCTCACTTTTGTCCACAAAGAGATTTCTCTAGTAATTTGGAGCATCCTGTGGTAACTGAGTAAATCTCATCTAGGTATGTTTTTCTTTGACTACCTCGAAACATTTCTAAGCATGCTACAACATCTACGAATCATGATATGTGCAGAGAACATATCAAGAGCCAGCCAGCCAGCCAGCCAGCCTTCCAAGAGTCTACAGACAAAAGCCTAGACATTGTCAGCATGGGGTGCATACTACTCTTTTTGGCTGGTGTAGGAGATGGCCTCTGTCGCTTTGTAAGCATCTGACAGCTTCGTCATCGCAGGGTCTCCAGGAAAAAGCCCAAATCATCCCATCACACAAAGTCACCTGTACTTTGCTCTTCACAGACCAAAAAAACTGAATAGGCACGGGCGCTTATTCATACTGTGGTAGCCACAAGTAGAATTCACGAAATGAAACAGGTTTCCAGGTAAAGAAGTTTATACCAGAGAGGAGCAATTCGCATCTGGAAATATGCTGCACTTTCTAGACACTCCCAGATCAATGCCTTCCTCACAATAACCAAATTCAATTTTCTATTTATGACCAACAAGCTCCTTAGCATTCTACTTTGCACTTACATTCATTTAAGGCAACCTCCCGGATCAAAATACATTATTCTTTATTCAATGTCATCATTCCCCAATCTATACTGTCATCAATACTTGTAATAACTCATCTGGGTTCGCCTGTCTGAAATTCATGATCCAATATCGATGGTTTCCATGCAAGTACATACTGCCACGCTTCTGTCAGTTATTTCCCACGATCAGTATACGTTTTACTTATTTCAACTCCCCTGATCCTGAAAGAGTAAACTGCTAAACAGAGCACAGGTTCATTCAGTTTGGGTCCAACAGTTTTGCAGGTCCCAAGACACCAGGAGTATATGGCAATAACCTTAATATGTTCTGACCAGTGATGCCAAGAAACTGGTCTTCCTCTCTGTCAAGCCAATCTGTTTATTCGCCATACCTGTCAGTTTCTAGGTAGATGAAACGGGATAAAGAATATCTGATCGCCACAAAAAACACAAACCGGCGTCAATATTTAGGTGAGGTGGAATTCTACTCGTTTACATTACCTTTAATTCTGAAATTAGAATGGAAATGTGATTTATCAGACTCCTAAATGGGCGAAGCAGCCGAAAAGGATGCAGAAGAGCAGTGAAGGAAAAAACATAACAGTTTTAGAACTCTCCGCAGACTTCACATTTGGAAGTCATATTTTAAACTAAGTGCCATCTGATGAAGTCTGAATTTGTGGCTTGTCTTATAGGATGTATTTAATCTTTTTCTGCGCTCTCCATCGTGTAAACCTTCACGTCATGCTTTAACTTCAATACCTTGACACACTTGTGACAGTCTGATGCAGTGAGCAATGTCCAGTCCTTTGCAAACTATGAGCCCTTTCAACCTGTCCTGACGTTTAATGTGCATACTTTGTATTAACGATTTGGTCTCACAAAGCATGCAAAACATGTAAGAACATAGGATATTCAAAATCACACAAAACTGCAACTGATTTCAGAGCAGGCACATATTTATACAATCTTGTCTCTGACCTTTTTACTCAAATTAAAGTCTTCAAAACCCAGGTTTGTTTTCCCTCCCAATCTTCAGGCTTAAGGAAGATGTTTGAATCCACATAATCCTTTAGCTATGGCAAATTTCTATGTGGTACATTATTTCTTTCCAAAGTGATTAGCTTTCAAACAAGTCCTTCCACAAGGACCATCATATACACGTCCAGTCAAAAACATAAACAAAATAAAAATATATGTATTTTTGTTGTGAACAAGGCCAGATGTTCTGGCCGAAACGCATCGTAAGTTGTTACCAATAAACTACGTTGGCATCAGGGTACCTTGAATGCACGCATTGTACTTTCATGTGTGTGGTACCTAGCGGATTTCAATATATACAGACAGAAATTCATTTAAAAAAAAAATATATATGGAATTATATATGTACACACATACATTAAAACATACACACAGGCATAGGATGCACACACTTTTTCTCAATTACATTACATACACAAGGCATAGAAACAGACGCCAAACACTGCAATAAGATAGCCATGCTGTATTCATTACCAAAAGATGCTACATGAAATCTTACTGGTCTACTACTCTTTCGTCCTAAACCACTGACATACATACATCCCGTGATACAGCAACAGCACCACTTGATACAGTCATGGTTGCAAGTAAATTAAAGCTATCATGAACAACAAATGTAACTTTGCCCAGTGCAACAGGCCTACTGCGGAGCACTGCTAATACAGCAATACAATACAAGTTAATGTACCGTGAATTCCCACACAGGTAACAGACAGAAGTATCGTTCAACCTACCAATAACATCAAGATTGGTACATATATACTATCTGCTGAGATGTACATCTTTGTGACGCAGAATCTAAATATTGCAGTCTGTGACTTGTTTCACGGTGTTCACATGGAAACGGAGTGATTTATGTGCCTGCACATTAACCTTCCTCAACTTTAACTGCCTCTGCAGGTTAGTTGCCCTCATCCTCATGGCCACTGCAGTGATGGTATATGGTGACATAATTCAGGACAGAGAGCTGGTTGCAGAAGTGTTGTAATAAAAGATTCACTCTCAAGTCCAATGAAGTAGGTTCATTTAATTAACACCACACCGCAGTCCTGCCAGGCACGGCTCGCAATTGACTGCCAACGTACAAATCCCCACACATTATAAAGGTGACAAAATAGTAGAATGTTAAGATGTCTTAGGTGAGTGTGCAGCCTCAGCCTGGACAAGACTCCCCAAGCATCTAACAACACATCTCTGTATCTTGGGAAAGAAAAAAACCTGTAACAACAGAAACCCACATGCCCCAACAGATACCCCGAAAGACAAAGGACAAAACAACGCAAACAGATCAGAGACCCACAAAAGGTGCAGTGGAAAGGTTGGACTACATAGCCGTTTTCCAATTTGACCCAATTACCACCCACCACTTGAACTTTACATGGACCACGGAATTTGGTTAAATCCTTTACACCACCACCCAGCTTGACCTTGACCCAATCTCCAGCTGCAATAAAGCGTTTTTCTACAGTCTTATTCAAATACACTTGACCTCTTGTCAACCTCTCACACATCCATGACGGTACCTACTTGGTCCCAGAGCACCTGATGCTCATCATTTCGAAAGGGCGTTTCCCTGAACTGGTATTAACCAGAGTGCGATATGCCCAGAGAATGTCCTTCACCGCACCTCGACAGGCAAACCAGCACTGCAACGTCAATTGCATCGTCCCTTAGACGCGCCTGTTGACTCTCTCCATGAGTCCATTTCCCTGGGAATTGTACAGTGACGAATAAGCATGTCTCACACCCACGTTGTCCAAAAATAATTTCATCTCCTCTAACCTCAACTGTGTGCCATGATCCGTGAGTATTACAGAAGGTATTCCCTCCCTCCTAAACACATCACTAAGAAAAGCAACAGTAGAAGTGGTGGTAATATTCCTCATGAATGTAACCTCCACCCACTTGGACTTGACGTTCACCAGAACAGCTGCAAACCTATCCTGTTCAGGAAGAAAGGAGAACGCCCCAATGAAGTCCAAACATACTTCCTCTCAAACTTCCTTAGCTTGGGACACATGCTGTACCTCATTCAATTTCCCCACACCCACTCTCAAACATTTTTCAGAATCCTTACAAACACCGCAACTCAGTATCCATTCCTTAATATCACCGTCCATGAGCGGCCACCAAAATCTTTCTCTGACCCTCCTGGTGGTCAACATCTATTCCAAATGACCCCCATGAACCATGCTGATCAAGCGTGACCTAAGGGAAGTCGGAGGCACAATCTTTTTATTCCTCATCAAAAGATAATCACTGAGTACAGACAGCTCATCAACTACCTTAAACAAGCATTTGCAATGCAATAGGTCTCGCATTTGAGAGAGTTTAAGTTATTGGCTTTGTAAATGACAATGCCTTTTATTTATGTTTTAAAAACCAATACATAAATAAAAGGCACTGTCATTTAAAATGCCAATAGCTCAAACTCTCACAACTGCGAGACCTATTGCATTGTAAATGCTTGTTTAGCAGGGAGGTGTGTCTGAAGGGAGTTGATTGTGCAGGGAGGTTTGCCAAACTATAGGTTTGATCACACGTGGAGTTTGTGTTCACGTGGAAATCTATTGGCAAGAACTTGAGCCTGTATAGAGTTATATGAGCAGTGAACTGTGTCTTCATGGGGATGCAGCCGCATGGAGCTGTGCCCACAAACAATTGTGCCTGCAGGACACTGAATGCGCAGGTATGACTCTGCAAGGGTAGTTTTGTGGCAGGGTGCAGTTGTTTCTCAGTGAGCTCGTCTCACAGGGGGTTATGTCTGCAGAGTTGAGTGTGCAGGAAGTTGAGTGTGCAGGGAGTTAGGTGTGTGGAGAGAGCTGTCTACCTGCAGCAGTGTTTGCACCGAGTTTTGTCTGCACAGTTTCGTGTCTGTGTGACATGTCGCGCCCACACGGACCTGTCACCTCAGGGAGTTTGCATGAAGCCGCAGGATCGCCCTACCTTGCAGTCGCTGAGGTTCTGCAGCACTTCCTTCCCTTCCGAGGTCCTGATCTTGATGCCAGCGACGCCGTTGCCCGTGGGCGACTGAGGGCGCCCCGGGTCCCCTTGCCTCTTCTCCTGGGGCACCTCCGACTTGCTGGGGCTGCGGGGGCTCCTGGCACCCTTCTGCCCCACTCCCAAGGCGCCGAAGTCCAGCGTCTTGGACTCGAAGGCCCCCCCCACGCTGCTGAACATGCCCCCGTACTTCACCCGGGGCACCTGGGCAGTGGTGCCCGGCCGGGCCAGGTAGAAGGGCAGCTCCTCCTCCGGGTCCTCCTCCCGGGTCCGCCGGTTCCCCGAAGCCATGCTGGGAGGGTGGGAGTCTCAGGGGACAGAGGACGGGCGAGAGGGGGAGAAGAGAGCTGGGGGCGCAGGGATGGGGCTGAAAGTGGGGAGAACTGGGAGGGAGGGGCTGGTCGGTGATGGGTGGCGGAGCCGAGAGAGGCAGCCATGGGAGGGTGCTGCTGCTCAGAGGGAGGGCGGAGGGGGCTCGGACTCCGAGAGGATGACAGAGCAGAGCGAGAGAGGTGCCAATGAGGCTGTGAGAGCGGGGAGTGACGAGCGCCGCACCGACAGGGACGGACGGAGGCTGGGGGAGGAGAGAGCGGGCAGGGAGTGGATGCTGAAGCAGAGAAGAGAGCAGGGTGGGACGGGGGCTTGAACAGAGAGGAGAGAAGAGCAAGCGGCGAGGGCGCCTGGAGGGCAGAAAAGGGAATGTGGAGGAAATTCGGATGTAGGAGGCTAGAGCTGAGAAGGGTGTAGGTAAACTCAGAAAGTGCGACGCAGGTAGGATAGGGAGCAACTAGTGGGATACTGATGAAGATGGGGTACAAGGAATGAAGAGATGCAAGTGTAGTAGGGGGAGTAGATGAAAGGAAGGCGTAGAAAGTTGAGACTGAGCGAGAGAGAAAATTAGAAACAGAAGTTTTAGAGGATGGGTGGTAGATAGTAGTGCAGACGAGAGCAGCCGGGTCACAAGAGGTCAGAGCCTGTGTGCTGTGAGGTAGTGGAGTAGGGCGTGTGGAGAGCAGCAGGGTTCCCGGAGGGCCACTTCAAAGAGATATTGGAAGTTTAGTTCTGGAATATGCCGCTATGGTTGCCTCCACCTTTTATTTAATTGCTTCCTCGCGCCATATTTAAATTAGGGAGGGAGTCCACCCCTCGTATGCCTTTAATTCACCACCGCAGCCCAGGAGTTTATTCAAGTCCCCGCCGGGCCGCCGCGCTGCCTGCGACGACCCGGAAGCGGTTGGGCAGCCGGCCAATCACAGCGCGGCCCCAACCGGAAGTCCCGCCCCATCGCGCCGAGAGGGAGAGAGAGCTGCCCGAGGAGCCACGAAGGCTTCGGATTGAGTCCCGGTCCCGAGATGGGGGACCGGGTGAAGAGCGGCCGGGCGCATGGGGAAGGCGGGGCTCTCATGTGGTGAGAGAGCCCCGCAAAGCGCTACCGCCGCCCGAGAGCCAGAACCGCCGCCGAGCACTGCCAGAACAGGTGAGTGTGTTGAGGGAGAGGAGGGGTGAGTGGGGGTGGGGTGTACGCGTGTGTGTCTGATTGAGTGTGTCTGTGCGTGCGTCTGTCTGTCTGTGTGTGCGTGTGTCTGTTTAAGGGGGGGTGCGTGTTTGTATGCAGTGTGTGTATGTGCGCATGCGTGTGTGAGGCTTTGTTTGTGAATGGGAATGTGAGGCACGGCGACGTGCGCGCTCCCGAGGTTAAATCTCGGCAAGGGAAAGCGCGTGGAACTCTGCTGTACACATACCCCGAAAAGTAACTACATAAGTTGTCTCGCCAGACAGCAAAGCTTCGCTTTGCTTTCGTCTAGGCGAGACCTAAAAATGGTTTGGCCGCATGAGGTAGTGCACTCTCCACCCTCACCGTCCCCTTGATTAACATCATCACACACTGAAGTGTTAAATCTTGCTCCATGGCTTTCATTAATTCATCTTTGGAAATGGAAGCTCTCAAACCTTCAGTGACAACTTCCAAACTTGCTACAACCTCCTAGGTAACTATCTCAATCAACTCAGCAGTTCCATTAGGCAGCCTTGAAAGGCAATCAGCAACCCTATTCTTATATCCCGGGACATACTCAACCGGCAATCATAACCTTTCAATCTAACAGATAACCTTGCCAACCGTCTAGAGCAGTTACTGGTCCCACCAGGCCCTAACACTTTTAGTATGGGCTTGTGGTCTGTCCAGAGGATGAACACCCCTCCCCACAAGACCACCCTTAAGTAAGCTGTTTCCAATGCAGCAGCCAAAGCCTCAGACTCGATGACTGAGTAGTTACGCTCCATGTCAGTTAATGAACGCTACAGTTTTCTCTTCCTTGCCATGCACCTGGGACAAAACTGCCCCAACTTTGACTGCACTGGCATCCTGTCTCAACACTACGAAAGGAGCCTTGTGGTAGCCTGAGTAACGCTGCCATGTGCAGATCAGAGCTGTGTTGAACCGTGGCCACTTATTTGTGGGAAGGGAAGATGCTTTTCAGGTGGTGGGAACTCCATGGCGTTCCGAAGTCAGAAGCATAGAATAATGCTGCGTCGCAACGCCTGATTACGGATTACTACGTCAGCGCGTTGTGAACTGGAAGCGCACAAAAGACGCTTCCGAGTTCTCGTCGGTGCAGATTATTCCAGTTACACTTCCGGATGAAGTGCAACTTGCTCTCCAGTTGGATCCCGCGTTCCTGTGTGGGTGCAGTAAGAGTGCTGGTTGCCGCTGTAAGACGGTATTGTTCAGAGGCGGTGAGCAGTCTCTATTCAGGATTACCTTTAGTGCAGGAACGTTTTTTCCTTACTTTGATTTCTACCTTTTTACCTTTTTATAAGATATCTGGTCTTGGACTTGGCGTAGAGCTGATTATCTACGCTAACAGGGAGTTTTTTTTTGTTATTTCAAAAGTTTTTTATTGAGAAGATTTTTAACAGTACAGTAGTGATGCAGGGGGGGGGGGTTCTTGGCGCCTTCTTGGTTACATAAGGTCTGCTTGCAAACTTTGCATATGCAAGTTTTTACTGTAAGTTCTGTAAGACCCCCGGCAAGTGTGAAAGGAGAAGAGAGAAGGAAGAGAAAGGGGGGGGGGGGGGGGGGGAGTCCATCGATACTATATTGTCGCCCTCTTAGCCCTAGCTGCGTGCTGGCGGTAGGCGTTGATAGGCTATGCGTTCACGGGGGTTTGTGTGACCCCAGATGCGCGTCGAGCGCCACCCACATCTCAGTCTTGGCATTGTGGCTGGGTGAGAGTTTCCCAGTGATGTTGTCTGCTCCTCTGAGGAAAGTGACCCAGTTAACCCAGCCCTTGAATGTTGCTTTGGCTGTGTTTTTCCGATTCGCTAATATGGTTTTGACTGCTGCGGTAAGTAGGAGGTCTATTAGGTCTCTGTCTTCCTTACATTCTAAGTCTGGCGCCATGAATGCTGTGGCTAGGCCAATGAACCCTGGTTGTATGTTTTTCCCTATGACAGTGTTGATGAAGTCGCTCAATTTCCTCCAGGGAGTTTTATTCCCCACTTTTCTTTGTTGCATTCAGGATGAGAGGAGATTGATAAGGATTATCGTAACCTCATTTACCTAACGCATAAACATACCTTTGAATCCTGGGTTCTTGTTGGACCTATTTGACAAAACTTCGATAACGATCACTGGGAGTGATAAAAACTGTATTTGCATATACTTTTGTTTTTTGGATTATACCAGTACTGTGAGGAAAAAGCCCTTTCTGGGCAGACAAATTGCAACAAGTGATTCTTTGTTTTACTCATTGCATATTCTTTTGCCATTTATTAGCAGGGGTGTTCGGAGGTCTGGTTGGGACTCTCTTCCCCTGTAAAGTTTGGTCTATTCGTGTTCTGGTGGGTAATTGCATAAATGTAAACCTACATTACGAAAGGTATATAATAATAACCTTCATATGGTAATCCTTGAATCTTTATTTCAGAGTATTTATTATAGAACCACTAAATCAGAAAAGGAACAATCCATTCCTTGGCATATAATAGAGATGCAGAACAATCCTTATTTAACAGGTAAATAGACAGGACACACACACAAATGAGGCATACAGAATCTGTTTGTAGTTAGCTGATGGTCTGTGTTTTCCCTTTCAGGTCTTCCTCCCCTCTGTCCCCATCCTTTCCTTCCCTCACTTGATCATCTCAACCTTCTGTGCTATTATAGCATTCAGAATTGAGGCTATCAAGGGGTGAGCCCACATAAGCCACAAACCAATCCTGAGGATTTGGAAGGTTGTACCACAACACATCCACCAAGACAATGGTCTTCAAAGTACTTTAAACGGTGCAAGGACACCAGAATGAGCGGTATTGTTTTTTTACAGCCAGGAATGCCCTTTGTTGCGGGTCCCCCCCAAACAAACTTCTTACCCTTCCCCAGTAACTCTCTAAGGGGTTCGGTTTTAAGGGCAAAATCTTTCACAAACTTCGAGTAATACTCCACTAATCCCATGAAAGATCAGAGGGCATCTCTGTCATATGGAACTTCAGCATTTACAATCATACTCACCAATTTCACCTTTGGCTTCACGCCACTCCTAGTAATCATGTAGCCCAAATACTCCACTTCCCGCACAAAGAAAACACACTTCTCGCTGCGTACAGTTAAGCCCACTTCTCCAATGCAAGTTAACACTTCATTCAACATAGTTATGTTCCACCTCGTCCTTTCCAAATACCAGGATATCGTCCTGAAAAATAATGACCTTACTCAGACCAGACAAAATCCCCATCATCAACCTCTTGAAAACACTTGCGGCTGAGCATGGACCAAATAAAAGTCTCAGAATTGGAAGGTGCCTTCCGATGTAATGAATGATGCGAGGTGTTTTGAATGTGGATGGAGTTTGACCTGATGATATGCACTCCTCAAATCTATTATGGAAAAAAACTCCCCCAGACAACATTAAAATGAGTTTATTAGTATTGGGCAACGGAAAAGTATACATGACTACATTTTGGTTAAGGCTGCGGAGGTTCACACAAAATCTAAGAGACACATCCGATTTTTTTAGTAATAACCAGTGGAGACAAACATTCGGTTGCCTCTATCATCTCTATTACTCCATCCTCCAATCGCTGCTGGATAATCTTCCTTGTTTCCGCCCTCGCAACCATTGGTATCCGCCTAGCTGGATGTTTGATGGAAACAGCATTACACTTCACTTTGATCTTGTGCAGATAGTTCTTGAACTCACCCAACCTATTCTCAAAAACTTCTCCATGATGAGACAAGTCATCCAAGTCATACACATCCATCACCATGACTTGATTATCAGCCCTGGGATTAACTGTGATGCCAAGGTCGCACTGGTGTAGCCAACATAAAATGGGGGGACCCTCAGGGGCCACATACATTTTCCCAGTGGTCTGCCAAAATTTAATATTCGCCTTCATGAATCCTAAGACTCCAATGTCTGCCCCCTGATACCCTTTGAGGACAACGTGACTAACGGTCCCCCAGGGCAAGTAGCATCAAATAATTCCTTAGGGACTATGGTGTAGAGAGAAACAGTGTCCACCATTAAAGATACCATGTGCCATTAATTTCAAAATTGGCTTTAGGACGAGCCAGCCTCCTCTCCTGGTTAGGCCTTATCAACACATTTTCATCCTGTACCATGAGCACTCAGTAGTCCGGTTGCTCATCCTTCATTATAGCAACCTTCTTCTCCGGCACTTTGCGCACCCGAGCTATTTATTTTATTTATTTCTTTCGATTTGTATAGCGCTATATAACCCCGGGGTCTCTAAGCGCTTGTCCAGTAAACACCGCAGGAAACCAAAAGAAAACACTGCAAAGAATTTATATCCCACCCCAGGCCTTCTGGAAAAGAACAGTCTTCAACCTCTTTCGAAAGGTCAGCAAATTAGGTTCTTTGCGCAAGTCCACCGGGAGACTGTTCCAGGCCTCTGGGAGGGTGTTAGAGATGGCACGACCGCCCACTGTCGCCAATCTAAAACGAGGTTGCATGAGGAGGGTTGCCTCAGCAGATCTTAGCACCCTGGCAGGTGTATATGGGGTCAGGCGGGTCTTGATGTATCTTGGTGCCTTACCGTAAAGGGATTTATGTGCAATGCATAACCCTTTAAAGAGCACCCTCTGCCTTATTGGGAGCCAATGTAGCTCGCGCATAAGTGGGGACACATGCGTACTCCTGAGTTTCTTGTGAATGAGCCTAGCGGCATCATTCATCACCATCTGAAGTTTGTCTAGGAGTTTTTGGGGTAGGCCCAGATAGAGCGAGTTGCCGTAATCCAGTCTTGCAAGGATCATAGCGGAAACCGCCCTTCTCAGGGTGGAATGGGACAATAATGGCGCGATCTTCCTAAGTTGACGAAGCATGCCAACACAGGTTCCTACCACCGTGGTAACTTGTTTCCGCATGGAAAGCTTGTTATCCACATAAATGCCAAGGCTTTTTACAGCCACTGCCGGCTCCGGGGGCGGTCCAAGTTCCCTCGGCCAGAATCCATCATGCCATGGATTACCAGCGATGGTAACAGGTAGAACTTCCGTCTTGTCCGGATTAATTTTTAGGGAGTTCAGCGACATCCAATTAGCTGTCTGCTTCAAGATGGTTTGCAGATTTGCTGGTGCCCCAGGTGCATCATCCATTTGGATAATGATTTGGGTGTCATCAGCATAGTTATATACCTGACAATCCATTTGATTCAGGAGTGCAATCAATGGTTGGAGGTATATGTTGAACAGCAGGGGCGACAAAGCCGACCCCTGTGGCACTCCACAAGAGATTGGTGTTGCAGTGGAGAGCAATTCTCCCAACTGAACTCTTTGTGTCCTCCCTTGTAGAAAAGAAACAAACCAGGCGTGGGCTGTGCCCTGGATGCCGAGGTCTCTCATCCGCGACAGCAGTTGTTTGTGACAAACGGTGTCAAACGCCGCGGAGAGGTCTAACAGCACCAGGGCGCCGGGTATCCTCTTGTCTGCCCTATTTCGGAGCTCATCTATGATGGACAACATGACCAGTTCCGTGCTGTGATTTGCACGGAACCCTGATTGGTTTGGTTCCAACAGGCCGTTCCCTTCTAGATGGTCAGAGAGGGCGGCCAAAACATGCTGTTCCAACACCTTGGCCAGGGAAAGGGATCTGGGAAATAGGCCTAAAGTTTTTTAGGCATTTCACATCTGCCCCAGGCTTTTTTAGCAAAGGGATCAACCTTGCTTCCTTAAAGGCAGTAGGAACCTTTCCTGATGCTAGAGAGGAGTTCAAAAGATTCAGCACCTCCTCTTCTATTCCTGGCATGGTCAGTTTGAAAACGTCAGGGGGACAAGGGTCTGCCTGGGAGCCCGACTTAACTCTCCCAGTGAGCCGGGGCAGTTCCTCTTTCGTTATGGGCGGAAGAAGATCCAGAGGTCTAACCACCAGTTTTTTAGCCGACGTGGTCAGTGGGGGGCAAGCATGTATGGGAGTACAGGCAATTTCCGAATTAAGATCTTCAATTTTGCTAGTGAAGAAGTTCTGAAATCTCTGGCAGTCCTCTAGAGTGAACTCCGGCCTTTGTTCTTTTACTTTCTTGAGTTCATTTAGGACTCGGAAGACTTCCTTTTGAGGATTTATAGCTGTGGTAATCCTTTCCTCATAGAAGTCTGCCTTCCTAGCTGTTATTGCCCGCTTGTAATTCGCTAATTCAAGCAAATAGACGCTTCTCGCCTTAGTATCATAGGCTTTGCGCCAAGCTCTCTCCATCTTGCGCACGACCCTCTTTTTCTCCCTTAGGGAGTCGTTGTACCAAGGGGACCTCCGGCCTCTATTCACTAAATTGACCCTACGTGCTGGCGCCACATGATCGACCGCACTTCGAAGCCTCTCCTCTAGGATACTACAGAGGGCATCAGGATTGTCAACTGAACGGGTCTGAGGATAATTCGCTGAAAGATGTGCCAGCAACTTTCCTCCATTGATGTTTTTCCATTTCCTCACCAGCCTCTGGCCTTCTGCCGGTTTCGTTTTAAGCAAGTTCATCAGGAGATCTCCCTTCAGTAAGTAATGGTCCGACCAGACACACGGTTGTGAGGTTGTCGGTCCCTGTACCGGTATTGACGACCAGACTAGGTCGAGCGTGTGACCTTTCACATGTGTCGGTCCCCTTACCTGCTGAATTAAACCTAGCGAGGATAATGCCTCGTCAATATGGCCAGCCTGCCCTTCTCTTGGGGTAAGTTCCCAGTGATAATTAAAGTCTCCCAGGATGACCAAATTATCAAACCTCGAGCGCATGTCCTGCACCAGTTTCAGAAATAAATCCGGGAACTCCGGCAAGGCCCAGGGAGGACGGTAAACTACCAGGACAGTTAAACAATCTGTCCCCAAAGCTATGTGTCCTTTTTTCCCACATTTGCGACAATCCTTTCCCACTGCAAAAACATTGCTTTGAGTCCGCCAAGTGATAATTATTGCCACATCTAAAACAGACTTGAGATGACTTTCCTTACACATTCCCAGGTGAGGAGTTTTTCCAACCACCATTCATGCTGTTGCTCCCACTAGCTAGCTGAGATGTTCCCCTTACTGCATTAACTTGATCACAATCATCCACCAGAGCTGCAAGTTCAGAAATGTTGTTATCGGAATTGGAATTCCTCATTGCCCGCATGCATTTTTCGGATTCCTCCATGACCTTTGCAATTGCTATTGCCTTTTTCAAAGTAGGATTACTGGCTGCCCACAATGATTTGTTTTTTACTGATGCATTGGACAATCTATTGCTCCCTAATCATCTCTTCCAGCATCTATCCAAATTGGTACTTAGCAGACAACTCTCTTAATCTAGCCTCAAAATCATCATTGCTCTTGTAAGACTGTTGAGGCTGCGTGTAGAACTTGTGGCGGCACTTTACCACATTTACTTGTTTTGCAAATCATGTTTGCAAATGCAGCATGACCTTCTTGTATACATCACCAATAACCTCACCTTGAGCATCACGAACAGGAGGTAAGTACTTAAACATGTGCTGTCCCTCCTTTCCCAGAGATCCCAACAATAGAGCTTTTTTCCTAACAGTAGGAACTCTGGCACCATCCAAAGCCAAAATATAATTTTCAGTGCAATCCACCCAATCTTCCCATTCAATTGGAGGCTCACCAGGCAACACCAGGAAAGGAGGTGGTGTGACAATTGCGGTGTTCACATCCATTGCTTAACACATAAACTTTGAATGTGGAGTATTTTTAACTTGAAACACACTTCGATGCCGCCCTCACGCTCCTCTCTGAACACTAGGTGAGCTAACGCAAATCTCAGCTGCACTTGCGCTTCCAAGATTTTGCCGTCACAGCTCCACAGAGATCTCGAGGCGACTCTGCACGCGGTGCTCCTACACTGCACGCTCACTTTCCAAGGAGGCCCAACGGTGCCGATGGCGCACCGCGCTTGACAGGGCCTAAGTAAACTGACCTTAGGGCTGCACGCTCTACCAGAGCCTCCCATCAATGCACAGCCTTCAATCAAAGACGTGGTCTTCTTAACACCTGACTGCAGTAATCAACTGCGTGGGTTCCTTGGTAAGGATCTCAATCCTCTACTGTAACAGCCGGTGCCCAGCCGTAGCATCACCAGAATTGTTGTAATAAAAAATTCACTCTCAAGTCCTATGAAGTAGATTTATTTATTTAAAGGAGGAAAGAGATCCCACACCGCAGTCCTGCTAGGCACAGCTTGCAACTGACAAATCCCCCACATTCTAAAGGTGACACAATGGTAGAATGGTAAGATGTCATGAGTGAGTGTACAGTCTCAGCCTGAACAAGGCTACCCAGGCATATTACAACAAGAAGATTATGAGATACAGGAAAAGTTGCAACTCTTACACACTCAGGATCACGGTTACTCCACCGAATGCATAAGCAAAGAGGCAAACCCAAACAACATTGTTTTATGTTACTACACAAAAAAACAAAACCAGGACAATGCAGTTTAGGACCTAATAAATGTTTTAACGTAATTCAAAATTAGACAGCAACCAGATAAAGTTCAACAGATATTCACTTATTAATATGAATGTAACATTTTCCAAGGAAGACCGAAAACCAATTGGCTTTATTTTTATCTACTAATATAGCTAATAAAGGTGTACATGTAAGATTTTGTCACTGTTTTGGTAGAATAAACTTGGACAAATGTGTAAGTGGTGTCTGATTATTGAAAGAATCATCCCCTTTTCTTATTTTGTGCCATTATTCTTGAAATAAAGGTATTGATTTTATGGCGGAGAGTTGGTGATCATTCACAATAAAAATAACAAGCGCGTTTTTAGCAGGGGAACTCGATGCCTAACTTCTGACTGGACCCAGCTTGCCAATAGACCATTAATTGTGATCTTAGGTGGATTAGTCAGATTCCCTGGTATCTCCATTTCCCGTATCTGCCAACATGTCAGGTGATCAGAAACAGTCTGAATGTCCTATGAAGAGTTGTTTGGATAATGTGACGTTGCCTGTGAGCTTCAAACATGACTACATTGACTAACCGTACATGAGCAACCAGTTCTAATGCCCGATATCGAAAGGGGATATTCCTGTTAACAAAAAAATAACATACTGGGGTAGATCTTAACAAGTAACCTCCAAATGCAGCACTCATCATTAAAGCACAAAATACACTGCAAGGAGGGCAGCTAACACGAGCAGTTATTGAGGTGGAAATGGACTGTGCCATCCCCATCTAATGTACTGACTGCTGGCCGACCCTTGTAACACGGACCTAGATTTTACCACCAGAACATCACATGCACATAGTGAACTCGGCCAGGCGACTAAGCCAACTGATCACAATAAAGAGCTCAGCACGGCTAAGTGCCGCCTTTCAGCTGGCTGCAACACACAGTTAACAGTGTCAGTAATCAATAGCTTCTCTATTCTATTGCTCACAATTGGCTATTTTTCTTTCCGTACAAGTTTCCCTGCTCTTTTAGTCACGGTTGTACAAAACATTACCATATGCAGTCAACAAGAAAATAGAGTAACATGCTCTCAATATATTGTAAATCTAAAGTAACATAAAGGAAATCGTTTGTGTAAGCAGAAAACAAAAACTAGAATGAAACTTGAGTCCACATAGGCGCTTAAGTATGCTGACTGCACAGACGAAATTAAATATTAATTGCTAGTAAGAAACGCCCAACAAAGAAACTTTTAAACATATTCAGCCCCAGCCCTCAAACAGTTTACTGGCACTCCTCTAATGAACAATGAACAAGTCCTATTAACTCTGAGCTCAAATCTGTCAAACAATTGTTCAAGACCCTCCTAGAACAAGGTTCAGTAAATATCAGATTCACTTCGAAGGCCCTTCCTGGTTCCAAGACTCTTTGAAGACAGTTGAGCTCTCACCAAATGCACCACAAGAGGCTCAGCTTCTTAAACCCCTCTGGTGTCAGCAGGATAAAGCACCTTTGTTATTCAGTACTTTAGGCATAGGCCAAAGAACATGATTGGACATTCTTTCTGAATAATGACATCAGAGCAAAACAAAAGCTATCCAATCCACCACCCACCACACGCTAGTCTGTTCGCCTCAAAGCTCTTATCTTCTGCCTGTGCAGGTAGGCATCTTCAAGACCGCTCTAAATTAAGTCGATAGAACCAGCGATCATGCAGGCAATATGTGCCAAATAAACCATTTCCATTTGCTTTTAAGAAGTACAAGTTGTACTGCCTTTACCTTTACAACCACCAGCATTTTTTAACTGAAGCCCTCCTGCCATCCACATGGCCAACAAATCAATCCGCTTTCTCAAGATTTGTTTCGTGGTAAATTTCCAGAGTTGCTGTTTGGCCTGAGGACAACCCTATTATTAAGAAGGATAAACTATGTAGGCTAGCATATTGTTCCTTAGACAAACACATTATGAGGCTTCAACATGCCTCAGTGGAATCAGGCCCCCTGTGATTGTTCATTAACAAATGCCAAGACACAATACTAGCTGCAAGTTTGACTGACTTTGGTACATCATAAAAAGGGCAACTTAACAAATCAGATTCATAAATGAGGACACACTATAAGGATGTCATCTCATGAACCCAGACTCCAGTAATACGAGAGATAAACTATACGGAGAAAAGTCTTCCCTAACAGGCACGTAAAGTTACATAATCTGTGGTAGATAAGCACAGTCTATTTTTATGATGAGAATTTGTACCTTAATGGATTCAAGCTCCATGTGAAGGCGGTTATTTTCTGACAAAAGATCATGATTTCTGTTCTCTGTATGCTGCAATTGTGCTTCAAGCTCTGCTTCGTATTCTCTACTCACTTCCTGGAACTCGCTGAGCTCCTCTTGTGTGTCTTCTGCGCTAAAGTGTAAATTCCAAAGGGTTAACTAACCACATATCAACTAACACATAATGAAAAGGAAAACAATTTTAACATGATATAAAAATATACATACACACACACACATATATATATATATATATATATATATATATATATATATATCAAAACAAAACCCTTTCAGGCATAGAGTGACGCATAAATTATGCAAAGAAGAAGGAGAGAACTCTGGGTAGGTCTCAGTTTAGGTGGAAAGCAGCTCCTGTTAGAGCACTCTCAACACCAGCGACACTCTAGATCTGCTCACCTCAAATGTCTGTTTTTCTATCAAAGTTTTTAAGCATAGGATTAGACAGTGCTATCCATGCCGAGATAGAAAATGGCAAAGTCTTTCGCCATTTCAACAGCAAAGTCTTTAAGCATAGGACTAGTACAGTGCAGTCCTTGCCGAGCTGTCAAATAACAAAAGCCATTTATCACTCCAGGCACAATATTACAGCTTTGAATTGGTAAAATACCAACTCAAGCCAACCTGAAATGAATAAAAGCAACCCCTGACACAGTGTTTCGCTCTAATTAGAGCTCTTCAGAGAGGTATAGCTTTGTCCAGACACAAGGGAGCACCCAGTATTAAGTCAAAACAAAACCCTTTCAGGTATAGAGTGACGCATAAATTATGCAAAGAAGAAGGAGAGAACTCTGGGTAGGTCTCAGTTTAGGTGGAAAGCAGCTCCTGTTAGAGCACTCTCAACACCAGCGACACTCTAGATCTGCTCACCTCAAATGTCTGTTTTTCTATCAAAGTTTTTAAGCATAGGATTAGATAGTGCTATCCATGCAGAGATAGAAAATGGCAAAGTCTTTCGCCATTTAAACAGCAAAGTCTTTAAGCATAGGACTAGTACAGTGCAGTCCTTGCCGAGCTGTCAAATAACAAAAGCCATTTATCACTCCAGGCACAATATTACAGCTTTGAATTGGTAAAATACCAACTCAAGCCAACCTGAAATGAATAAAAGCAACCCCTAACACAGTGTTTCGCTCTAATTAGAGCTCTTCAGAGAGGTATAGCTTTGTCCAGACACAAGGGAGCACCCAGTATTAAGTCAAAACAAAACCCTTTCAGGCATAGAGTGCAAAGACTTTGCTGTTTAAATGGCGAAAGACTTTGCCATTTTCTATCTCGGCATGGATAGCACTGTCTAATCCTATGCTTAAAAACTTTGATAGAAAAACAGACATTTGAGGTGAGCAGATCTAGAGTGTCGCTGGTGTTGAGAGTGCTCTAACAGGAGCTGCTTTCCACCTAAACTGAGACCTACCCAGAGTTCTCTCCTTCTTTTTTTGCATAATTTATGCGTCACTCTATGCCTGAAAGGGTTTTGTTTTGACTTAATACTGGGTGCTCCCTTGTGTCTGGACAAAGCTATACCTCTCTGAAGAGCTCTAATTAGAGCGAAACACTGTGTCAGGGGTTGCTTTATTCATTTCAGGTTGGCTTGAGTTGGTATTTTACCAATTCAAAGCTGTAATATTGTGCCTGGAGTGATAAATGGCTTTTGTTATTTGACAGCTCGGCAAGGACTGCACTGTACTAGTCCTATGCTTAAAGACTTTGCTGTTTAAATGGCGAAAGACTTTGTCATTTTCTATCTCGGCATGGATAGCACTGTCTAATCCTATGCTTAAAAACTTTGATAGAAAAACAGACATTTGAGGTGAGCAGATCTAGAGTGTCGCTGGTGTTGAGAGTGCTCCAACAGGAGCTGCTTTCCACCTAAACTGAGACCTACCCAGAGTTCTCTCCTTCTTTTTTGCATAATTTATGCGTCACTCTATGCCTGAAAGGGTTTTGTTTTGACTTAATACTGGGTGCTCCCTTGTGTCTGGACAAAGCTATACCTCTCTGAAGAGCTCTAATTAGAGCGAAACACTGTGTCAGGGGTTGCTTTATTCATTTCAGGTTGGCTTGAGTTGGTAGTTTACCAATTCAAAGCTGTAATATTGTGCCTGGAGTGATAAATGGCTTTTGTTATTTGACAGCTCGGCAAGGACTGCACTGTACTAGTCCTATGCTTAAAGACTTTGCTGTTTAAATGGCGAAAGACTTTGTCATTTTCTATCTCGGCATGGATAGCACTGTCTAATCCTATGCTTAAAAACTTTGATAGAAAAACAGACATTTGAGGTGAGCAGATCTAGAGTGTCGCTGGTGTTGAGAGTGCTCCAACAGGAGCTGCTTTCCACCTAAACTGAGACCTACCCAGAGTTCTCTCCTTCTTTTTTGCATAATTTATGCGTCACTCTATGCCTGAAAGGGTTTTGTTTTGACTTAATACTGGGTGCTCCCTTGTGTCTGGACAAAGCTATACCTCTCTGAAGAGCTCTAATTAGAGCGAAACACTGTGTCAGGGGTTGCTTTATTCATTTCAGGTTGGCTTGAGTTGGTATTTTACCAATTCAAAGCTGTAATATTGTGCCTGGAGTGATAAATGGCTTTTGTTATTTGACAGCTCGGCAAGGACTGCACTGTACTAGTCCTATGCTTAAAGACTTTGCTGTTTAAATGGCGAAAGACTTTGTCATTTTCTATCTCGGCATGGATAGCACTGTCTAATCCTATGCTTAAAAACTTTGATAGAAAAACAGACATTTGAGGTGAGCAGATCTAGAGTGTCGCTGGTGTTGAGAGTGCTCCAACAGGAGCTGCTTTCCACCTAAACTGAGACCTACCCAGAGTTCTCTCCTTCTTTTTTGCATATATATATATATATATATATATATATATATATATATATATATATATATATATATATATATATAGAGAGAGAGAGAGAGAGATATTATATTAATTACCTCAGTCAGTCAGTCAAAATATCTTTATTCAACTCAATTAAAAGTCATACAAAGAAATTAAAAACATTTCATACAAAGAGTTTAGGAACATTTCATAGATGTTAAGATATGACAATAAAACCGTTTACTTTAAAACAGATCTAGGCATACAAAGGTTAAAAAGGAATAACGATGGATCTAATGGGTATGTTTTTTCATCCTAGCTGCAGCTACCAAGAAATTAGCTATATAAAAAGTAATACGTGTGTTGGTCAATGATTGTAAAAAGAGCAGAGCCGGTCTCACTTGTGTGAAGCCAGCCTCCTTCAAAACTGGTACCAGATATTTTTTCCTTGGCTCTACATAAAACCCACAAAACATAACAAAATGCATAGTATCTTGGGGTGAGAAATGATCGCAGCTGCAGGGTAAAGCTAATTCCGGGTTTTCCCATGTTTTAAAAGTGCCTAAATAAAAATGTAACAAATTAAACCTAAACTTAGTTAAAAGAAACCTATGGAATGGGATTGTAACAAAACCAAGATAAGGTGCTAAAGAAAATGAATTGACAAGTAAGTAATGACCCCTTACTAATGGTTTCACTAATTCCCTTTCCTCACGGAATGCTCTTGCCCTCCCCATAAAATGCTTTTTAACAAGATCAATGTCTTGGACCTTGATATCTTGGGGGGAAGTAAAGAGCTCCGGTCGTCCCAAATCTGAGAATGCCTTCAACAGATAGGCCAGCCAAGAGATCTTTTTAAAATGGTCTAGGGACAGGACGTCGGACATGATCTTATGGTTCAGTGGAAGGTCTTCATTGAGCCACGTCTTTAACCAAAAGATCAGGGGAGCCATGTTCAACCCATCAGTGAGGAAATCTAAGCCCACCTCCATGTGTATAGAGTAAGTTGGTGTTGACTGCGGCACAGAGAGGAGTGTCCGTATGAATCTGTTCTCCGCTCTCTGGATTGGTTCCACGTTTACGTAGCCCCAGAGTGGTGAACCATATGACGCAAGAGCGACGGGTTTACTCTTGTAAATTTTTAACAACGCTTTCATGGGCCTGGCACCTAACCTACCCGCAAAGCCCATGAGGGCAGACGATGATCAAGTAACCGCCAGCCTCTTCGCCCTCACTTGAGGACCCCAGGTTCCTCTCTGGTCAAAAAGGACCCCCAAGTAGGGAAAGGTGGAAACTCTAGAAACCATATCCCCTCTACACGTGAAGGTTTTTGTTCTCCTCTTGCTGCTTTCTCGGCCCACCACCATGGTATGCGACTTGCTAGCATTTATTTTTAATCAAGCTGTTCCATGAATGTGCCAAAGGCATTTAAGAGGCGTTGAAGGCCGACACCCGTGCGCGCGATTAGCACGGCGTCGTCCGCGTACAGGAGCGCTGGGATCTTAACTGCTCCTGCACGCGGAACGTCGACTTCCTTCTCCTCCAAATGTGCACCCAGACTGTTAATATAAATGGTGAAGAGCAGGGGGGCCAATATACAACCCTGCCTTACCCCCCTCAGGGATTTGAAAAGGGACGTGCACCTACCCTCATTTGTGACCCGTACGGCCGCAAAAAGCTCCTGATGTAGGGAAGCCATGAATCTCACCAATGCCTCGTCGATCCCCATCTTCAGCAAGGTCATCCATAGCTTAGCCCTGCTTACCAAATCGAAGGCTGAGGAGAGGTCCATGAATGCTAGAAACAGGGACCCCTCCTTGGCCACCGTGTACTTTGATATGAGCAGGTGTAGGTTGGAGCATTGTTCGATTGTGCCTTTCCTTTCTCTGAACCCATACTGGATCTCTGACAACCCTCCACAACTCTCAACATTATCCCTCAACCTGGACAAAAGGACTCTGCCTAAGATCTTCACCGACGAGTCCAAGAGGGATATGGGCCTATAACACCCGGGGTCGTCCCGCTGGCCCTTTTTAAAAATGGGGACGATGGTGGAAATGTCCCAGGAAGATGGTGTAGGGTTGCTATTAACGGCAGTAAATACATTGGCCAATACCTCTGCCCACAGCTTTGGGGAATGTATGAAAAAATCGGCTGGCACCCCATCGGGGCCCGGGGCCTTGTGCTTGGTTGTGGCCAAAATAGCTTTCTCCACTTCTGTGCTATAAAAATGTATTGGAGTGGCATCTAAAGTGGCCAACGACACATCTTGGGTTGCCTGATCATTATTCCCATACACATTTTTGAAATGAGTCAACCACTTGTCATCTGGGATGACACAGTCCATGGCCTCGTTATTTTGGTCGGAGAAGAATGGCTGTTCGATTATTTCCCAGAATTTCCGACTGTCCTTCAGGACAGCCACGGAAAGGAGATTTTCCCAAGCTTCCCGTTTGATACTTTCTTGTCTGGTTTTTATAGCTGACTTATAGATTTTCCTCAATCTAACAATCTCGCCCCTTACCCTAGGTGTTTTTTTCAAAGCTACCATCAGAGACCTGTGTGCATTTGAACATGCGGTGTCGAACCAGCGCTTCTTATTCGGTGCTCCTTTCTTAGGCTTAGCCAGGAGATCCTGCAACACCTGCCCACAGATCGACTCAAAGGCCCCTATAGTTTCACAACCCGGAGAACAAGGATTCTGGCAAACCTCAACCTGTTCCTTTCTTTTCGGGAAAACCTCCGCGTAGAAGTTTTCTGGAACCACCTTAGCCCACCTAACTCTCCTACCCTGATCAGAGGTACGCAAAGTGTGGTCCGACCTCACTTTCCCCGGATTTTGCCCCATATAATCTCCCCAAGCCACTTCAAGTAAAACAGGGTTGTGGTCACTGTGGTGAGATGGCACAGTGCAGTAGGAAATCACCCGGTTTAGGATACCTTGTGTGATGAAGATATAATCAATTATGGTTCCGGGATTGGTGCCAGTGAAGGTAGCTATTCTTGGGCCACCCTCTGGTTCGTACAAGTTGAAATTTGCCAGAAGATCTTCTAGCTCCTCTCCTTCTGTGGTATGTTCAAAGTGAGGTACCTCGGGACCTTCACCCCATTCCTTGTTACTTAAACTGCATGCTAACATGCAGGGATGAATGTTAAAATCACCTAGTAAAATATACTCTATATCAAGCTGAGTGTTCTGACTTCCTGACCTTAATATAGCGTCTAAAGTAGCGATATTGCTACCGCTATTGTCCCTGTTCCCCGAGTTGTAAAAATTAATGTATAAGGACCTCCTAGTGGGGTTAATCTCTCTCTCTACAATGAAGATGTTGTGAGAGTCAGTGCTAATCTGTTTTAGGGAGCCCTTCAGTTCCAAGGAAAATAACATTAACAGACCTCCCTTAGCTCTGCCAATGCGGCTAGGAATAGCCGCTTTGGCGAAGCTAGTGAACCCATCCCACCAAAAGTTAGCAGTTGTATCCCAGGTTTCCTGGAGGGCAATAATATTATGTCTTACAACAAAGCTTGACCACTCCTTATCATTGCGTTTGGAATTGAGTTCCGCTACATTCCAACTTAGTATTTTGCAGGTTTCTATAGGCCACAAAATCGGTCAAGGGGACCCCATCTTCTACTCGTAGATGGGGGGTTCCATTGGCCGATAAGTTACCCACTATCTCTGCTGCATTTAACTGATCATGAGAAATATCATTATCATTAACATTCTCATTAAGGGAGCCACCAACAATCTCGGCCAAAATTTGGTCAGGAGCAATTTCCCTTTCTGGAGCAACTTGCGCTTTGCGGCCTTCCAAACTGGTTGTCTCATGCATATTTGTACCATTTATAAGTCCTCTGCCCCTATCTTTGGGGTTGCTTATTATACATGAGACCCTTGATCCATTTTTTGACGTATTTGGACCCCCGTACGTCAATCGCAGTCATTTAAGTTTGCCAGAACCCCATACCTATTCACTGTGCCAAACCCCCAATCATGGGGTGTGGCCCCCAATCCCCATCCATTTGTTGCTACATTCCACCTGGGTAGTGGGGTATTGGGACGCATCGGAAACTGCTCATCACCCAGCCAGGCTCCAAACCCATTTCCACAGCTCCCCGGTCATTTACGGGACACCCACCCCCCACCTATTCGTTGTATTCCAGTTTGATCTAGGGGTTTTAGAAAATAACGCTTTCTGATGATCACCTGGCCCTGTACCAAATCTATCTACTGGGCCAATACCATGGTCATTATATATAGGTCTAAGACCCCCACCCCATCTGTTACTTCTTGTGGTCCACCCTGCTCTTAGGATATTTGGATGGATCGCATTTTGCTGCTCACTAGAGAAGAATTTTAGGGTAAGAGGGATTATAGTTGCACTTCTTCATTGGGGGGGAAGTATGTTTGACAGGACATTTGGGAGCACGGCTGCGTTTGAAAAATTTAACACTACGCAGTCCCCCTTGAACTTTTTTTGCCTGTTCCCTATCGATGTCATCCTCCTCGCCATTACAATTTCCCCTGCCAACTACTCTTTCCCATAATGTGCCATCTGCATGTTACTTGACAGCCAGTGTAACGCCTTGCTTGTCAGGGATGAAATAGATTCTGTCTGGCCAGGGGATAAGATGGGTACATTAGCTAGTACCAGTACAAATGGTGAGGCTTCCACTATAAATTGTGCAGGGTCATCCCCTAGGGATGGCGGTGTTGGTGCAGTAGATGGGAGTATAGGGGCCTCCCTCGCTGCTTCCTGGCTAAGTACAGCTGGTGGTGCCTGACCAGACGGGATGGTCTCTAATGAGCCTTCATCTGCTACTATATCACCCCCATTATTTCCCTTCACAGTGTCTACTGGTTTAGTGACAATTGTTACTACATTCTCTATTTCTTCTACTAACTTACATTGCAGTCCTCCCATCCTTTCCACCTCTGCGGTAAGCTTATCAATTTTTCCAATCAGTGGCTTAATGATAGTCTTTATCTTTAAATCTATCATATCCGCTATCCTGTTGAATAAGTCATCGTCTATAATTTGTCTAAGGTTATCTTCCTCGTGCTCCAGTTTTTTTGCCTTAGACTTTGGTGGAGAAGCGGCCCTTTTCCTCCCTGTCCGTGGCCCCCCGCGTTTGGGCTGAATTTTTCTGCAGGTTCTCACCGCCCTAGTCACAGGCACAGAGGATGAGGATTCCTCTGCTATGAATTCCACATGGGACTCTGGGTCAGACTCTGCATTTGTCTCTGAGTCAGCCAACAGATCTGAGCTTTGATCAAGGCTTCCGATGTCAGGGAGGTTGGTATCAGGGATGTTCGTGCTGGGGTCTTGCGATGGTATATCAGTCATTTGCACACTAGTGGAGGGACTCTCTAAGTGAAGGACAGGGGATTGACTCAAGCCTAGCGATTGCCTTCTTTCACTGTTTATTTTATTTACCACCTGAACCAGATAATTATCTAAGGTGTTAAGCGTATCTGAAGCTCCAGAGACGATTTTCTTAGGCATATTATCAAATGATAGTAAACACTGCTATATAACACAGACGAGTGTCAACAGGATAAATGCACACTAAGTACGATCACAGGGAAACTGCTTTGATATAATAGGTGGTATGGTCTTACTTCATGCGGCTAACTTTGATGGTTGTACGGACAGAGTGGCGGGTCCAGTCCAGTCCCGGACAGTCTAGGACTGTCTAAGACTGTCCCGCTCTTGTCCCGGGCTTCTCCCCGCGCTTCGTCCCGCACGCGTCCCGCTATGCGGAGGGGGGGTGGGTGTTTTGTGCGCCTCCGGGCGCCTGTTGCAGCGTCACTCGACGCACCCCCGCAAAGGCTCCTGGGGGTTGAAGTCCCCCCGCTCTGCGGCCGCTCCGATGGATGTAAGCGGCGGCGGAGGGACTCGGCTCCTGGTGATGTGCTCTCTCCCTGGACCTCTGCAGCACCCACACGGACACAGGGTCAGGTCAGTTCGTGGTATATTGCTCCCACAGCGCTCCGGGAGCGCAGCTGTTTTGTGCGCCTCCGGGCGCCTGTTGCAGCGTCACTCGACGCGCCCCCGCAAAGGCTCCTGGGGGTTGAAGTCCCCCCGCTCTGCGGCCGCTCCGATGGATGTAAGCGGCGGCGGGGGGGACTCGGCTCCTGGTGATGTGCTCGCTCCCTGGACCTCCGCAGCACCGACACGGACACAGGGTCAGGTCAGTTCGTGGTATATTGCTCCCACAGCGCTCCGGGAGCGCAGCTGTTTTGTGCGCCTCTGGGCGCCTGTTGCAGCGTCACTCGACGCGCCCCCGCAAAGGCTCCTGGGGGTTGAAGTCCCCCCGCTCTGCGGCCGCTCCGATGGATGTAAGCGGCGGCGGGGGGGACTCGGCTCCTGGTGATGTGCTCGCTCCCTGGACCTCCGCAGCACCGACACGGACACAGGGTCAGGTCAGTTCGTGGTATATTGCTTACCTAATTCAACCATGGCTATCACTTTAATGAATAAAAGGCCTTATTTATGAACTGAAAGTAACCTAGATAAACAGTCTGAAAAGTTTCAAATAAAAACAAAAAGCAACGACTTCCTAGAACTTAATGTTGTTATTTGCTATACTACTTTGCACCTTAAATGGTAAAAACCAAATCCCTACAGTCTCTTCCGTCTCAGTAAACAGAGGGAAGATCTGCAGAGAGGTGGGCATGTGTGAGTTTGTATTTAGGAGGGTAACATAAACAAGTGACGGGATGTCCCTGCTCCTCCGAAGGGAGAGGTTTCCTTTCTGGAAAGTAGTTAATGCAACCTTACAAGACATTCGCAACAGAGGTCTTCCAAAACGAGAAGGACCACAAAGTATACAATTAGCCCCCAATCCAAACAGATCTGATGTGGCCAGCCACAGAGAATGTTGTAGTGACCACCGAGACACAGTAATACGGTTAGAGGTCCTTCCTTGCGCCAGCCACGAGGCAACAGTCAAGGGACGAATCAGCTAGTCACAACATTCCTTTCAAGAACCTCCATATGACATCTGCATTACAACACATCTCCTTCCCTTCTACGCAAACATGGAAACAAAACAAAAAAAATAATAAAACAAGCATTTGCAATGCAATAGGTCTCGCAGTAATTAAGTTTGAGCTATTGGCATTGCTAAATATTGCAACACCAATTGCAACAAAAGTCTATATATGGTAGGCACAAAAAATGTGTATTTATTTTTGTAGCAATGGTGGCATGCTGCGCTTTAGATAAATTTGTTTAAAAGTAAATTGCGCCATACTGCGATTGCTACAATAGTTAATTGTGGATGAGTTAACAATTGAAGTGTGCATTGATGGCTGGTGGTGTGTGTGCCTGTAGAAATTGTGCACTGATGGCTGGTGGTGTGTGTGCCTTGTGGAAGTGTGCACTACCGGCTGGTGGTGTGTATGCCTGGTGGAAGCGTGCACTGACGGCAAGTGTTGTGTGTGCCTGGTGAAAGCGTGCACTGACGGCTGGTGTTGTGTGTGTGCCTGGTGAAAGCATGCACTGACGTCAGGTGGTGTGTACCTGGTGGAAGCATGCACTGACAGCTGATGGTGTTTGTGCCCGGTGAAAGTGTGCACTGATGGCTGGTGGTGTTTGTGCCCGGTGAAAGCGTGCACTGACGACTGATGGTGTCTGTGCCTGGTGAATGTGTGCACTGACGGTGTGGTTGTGTGTGTGGTTGTGTGTGTGGTTGTGTGTATGGTTGTATGTGTGGCTGTATGTGTGGTTGTGGTTGTGTGTGTGGTTGTGTGTGTGTGGTTGTGTGTGTGGTTGTGTGTGTGTGGTTGTGTGGGTGTGTGTGTGGTTGTGTGTGTGGTTGTGTTTGTGGTTGTGTGTGGTTGTGGTTGTGTGTGTGGTTTTGTGTGATTGTGGTTGTGTGTGTGGTTGTGTGTGTGGTTGTGTGTGTGGTTGTGTGTGTGGTTGTATGTGTGGTTGTGTGTGTGTGGTTGTGTGTGTGTGTGTGTGGTTGTGTGTATGTGTGGTTGTGTGTGTGGTCGTGTGTGTGGTTGTGTGTGGTTGTGTGTGTGGTTGTGTGTGTGGTTGTGGTTGTGTGTGTGGGTGTGTGGTTGTGGGTGTGGTTGTGCGGTTGTGTGGTTGTGTGTGGTTGTGGTTGTGTGTGTGGTTTTGTGTGGTTGTGGTTGTGTGTGTGGTTTTGTGTGTGGTTGTGTGTGTGGTTGTATGTGTGGTTGTGTGTGTGGTTGTGTGTGTGTGGTTGTGTGTGTGTGTGTGGTTGTGTGTATGTGTGGTTGTGTGTGTGGTCGTGTGTGTGGTTGTGTGTGTGTGGTTGTGTGTGTGGATGTGTGTGTGGTTGTGGTTGTGGGTGTGTGTGGTTGTGGGTGTGCGGTTGTGTGGTTGTGGGTGTGGTTGTGGTTGTGTGTGTGGTTGTGGTTGTGTGTGGTTGTGTAAGGTTGTGGGTGTGGTTGTGTGTGTGTGGTTGTGGTTGTTTGTGAGGGTGTGGTTGTGTGTGTGGTTGTGTGTGTGTGTGTGTGTGTGTGTGGTTGTGGTTGTGTAAGGTTGTGGGTGTGTGTGTTGTTGTGGGTGTGTGTGTGTGAATAAAGATCAGTGTTTGTTCTCCGAAAGCTCTAGCACACCAAGACAATGAACAATGTCAAGATGAGACTCTAGCCTCGGTGTAAGATACACTATTGTGCCCTCCATTCGGTTTTATGGATGATTAGTGCTGAAGGCAGTCATAATTCAGATACTTGCTTATATTGCTGAAATAAGCCATGGGCACCCCAGTACACTGTTAAACAAGCTGCGAAAATAAGGAAAAAAACAAAAAACTATTCATCTGTGGCTCAGTAAAGTAAGCCACAAATGTACTTGTGCAGCAATGTATATTCAAACTTAGCAATGTCTACACTCTCCATAACCAGCGGCTTGAGCCGCCAGAGGCTAGAATAAATAATACTGCAGACATTTAGGAGGACCTCTACGTAATATTCTAGTGTAAAAAAAAATGCAAGATAAAATCAATTATTTTTTTTGTGAAAATTTGTTTATTTGCATAGTAAGTAGAGCAATAGCGTGGTACAGTTGGTATACAAGCAATCGCATATTAATACGCTCTGTGTGGTACAATGGTATCAAGTGTAATATAAATTTTCTATTTTGTTGCATTGCAGTTAACCAAACATAACCCCCAAGAAACCCTTTACCCTCCACCCCTTGTAAACCCACCCTAGGCACTAATACTTCGTTATTGCATATATCCATTGGTATTTGGCTATGCCCAAAAACAGCTCTTGCCTAACACATTATTCTATACAATCAGCCAGAGACATAAACCAAAAATGTGTGGGTTTCCCCAGTGCTGTGTTTCGAGGTGCACCAAGCACGCCCGTGGCAAGTTGTGGTGTATTGAGGGCGGCTCACAATTCAAGCTGCGGATAACGAGACATTAGATTCATCGTCCCCTTCCGCCTCAAAAGCCCCTAGTATGGCAAACCAGTCTAGTGATATGAGCGTCCTCCTAAGGACCCTACGTTCCTCGCGCTGTAGCGCCTCCCCCTCTGCCCTGCTCCATCGTATAACCTCTGTCCTCCACATGTCAGGGTCGGGCGGTTTGGGCGATTTCCACCGCATGGTTATCGCGCGTTTCGCAAGTAGCATGGCCATATCAGTGAAGCGTGTCGACACACTTCTTTTACGCGCCACTGGTCTTAGTCCTAGTATTGTATGCTCTAAGGTGTGTGCTAGCAGGGGAGCACCCGCTTTGGTAAGCGATTCGTGTATAGTGGTCCAATAATAGCCCAGTTTCGGGCAGTCCCATAGCATGTGTATCAGTCAAGCATCATCTGCTCTGCAACGGCGGCAGGCGGCAGCAGCGTCAGGGAACATAGCGTGTATACGGCGTGGCGTGAGATACGCCCGGTGCAAGACCATCAATTGAATAAACTTGAACTTCGGGTTTCTAGCCACTTTTTTGGGAAATTGAAGGATACGCTCCCATTCTTTGTCCTCGAGTGGCCTTCCTATGTCGCCCTCCCATTTGGCCTTGAGAGGCAATAATGAGATCGCCCTCCCCGTTCTGATTCCAGCAGTAAGCCATCTGGTCAGGTGGCTTCCTGTTCCCATGAGGTACTCCATCGTTAGTAATGGGTTTGCGGGTGACTCTTCGCCCTCTCGCGCCCACATCTCTGTCACGTAGTGACGTAAACCAGCATGTAGGAGGAACGAACCTCCCGGGACGTTATGCGTGGCTCTGAAGTCCTCAAAGGACAACATGCGTCCATCTACGAAGAGGTCTCCAATGTTCGTTACCCCTGCGTCGTGCCATGGTGTGAGCTTGCAGGCCGTGAGCGTTCCTGATTCCAGCGGGATACCTAAAAGCGGAATTGTAGGGGCGTATGAAGTCATGGGAGTCGTGTACTTTACTGCTTTCCGCCAATATTGCACTGCAAGTCGGAGAAGAGGGGGAGTGTCCCCAGGTAGCTCCGATTGGGGCAAAAGCAAGATATGAATTTTCCCCTTGGAGCGATCCTCCTCTGTCATGTCGATCTCATGTAGGTTCCGGCCTGCCAGCCAGTATTCCAGCCATTGCAGCTGACAGGCAAAATTATAGGCCCTGAAGTCCGGTGCTCCCATTCCCCCAGCCCCAGAGGTAAGCTGTAATTTTGCAGGTCCTATGCGTCTCCGCCCCGATCCCCATATGAGCTCCGTTAGGAGCGTATCTAGTGCCCTGAAAGTTGAGGCCGGAATCAGGAATGGCAAGTTAGCGAAATAGTAAATGAGTCGGGGGAGCACCACCATCTTGGAGACCGCCACTCTACCCGCCACCGACAAAGGCAGCGATAACCAGAATTGTATCTGTGATTTGAGCGCCCTCATTGCTCTGCCCAAGTTGCCGTCTATCATTTCCTCTGCACCTCTGTAGATTTGGATCCCAATGAGATAAAATCAATTTTAAGGCTACTTGGGAGAGACCTTCAATAGTAAGTTGTGTAGGACTACTATGGCTGAATACGAGGCAGAAGCAGCAGAGTGGGTCTTTGTAATGTTCTGTAATTGAGTGTGGGAGATGTGCACGTGATTAATGTCTAGTGAAAGCTTGCAATGCAAAGACGGTCATAACGGGGCAGATCACCTGTTTAACAAACTGGATAAATATGGATGACCCATTCTGGAAATACCACCTAGTGACAGAGAATAGCATGTCAATATCGTTATACAGTTTAATACAGAATGAAAACTGCACGTCAATCACGTTTGATTTTATAAACTGATTAACTAAATTGTTCATATATTTAATGCTCGAGTAAAACCACAATTAAAACAGAATCTTGAACCTACTGGGTGAAACTTAAAAATGAACAAGGAACAAAGAACGAAAGCGTACAGATGTGAGGATGTTAAAAAATCTTGATTGAATTGGTTGTTATGAACAAAAGGTTCTTTAATAATGCTAATTGCATGCAGATGTGTTCTGTGTAAATCACTTTGGATAGAAGCTTTATAAAGATAATACGGTTTAATTGTTTTAATTTTAGAAGAATGTAGAGGCAGCGCCAAGTGTGAAGTAATTTGCAGAGGCAAAGTATTCTGAGAAAATATTCTTCTTTTTATTGATCTTTTTTGTTCAAAAGTGCACAGGACAGCCAACGCGTTTCGCTCCCTACCTTGGGAGCTTCGTCAGGGAAAAGTCAGGAAAGATTTTTTGCACAAGTAGAAGTATACAGGTCCAAGTCTGGCAGGCAATGTAAAACTCAGTTAGATTCCAGATAAACAAATAATGAGTTCTCAATCAAGATAAAGAATATAACGCGCAAGATAGATGCCAAGTTCAGCGACGTGTGGACCAGGTGGCGTGGGGTGAATATCCAAAAATGGAGGATATGAATATAGTCTTCTGTGGTAATTTATAAAGGTAAGGTCTTTCTTGGAGGTTAGGCAGGCCTCGATAAGCTGCCCGACCGGCTTGTTCTCCAAGTAATGATCAAGAAGACCCCCGTGCAAGAACAAAAGGTTCTTTAATAATGCTAATTGCATGCAGACGTGTTCTGTGTAAATCACTTTGGATAGAAGCTTTATAAAGATAATACGGTTTAATTGTTTTAATTCCAGACAAATAAGAAAGAGCATCACACAACCCATCAAATTAGGTATTATATTCCTTGTAATAAAAATCCCTGTGCCGCTGTTGTGGGGCAGGAGAGGAACTCTCACTCACTAAGGTTTTATTAAACCCAGAAGACACAAATGAACAGGTCACGTTTTCTTAGGTCAGTTTACAGACAGTTGGAAGTTTCTAAGGAGCCGCATCTTGGTCGATTTTCAGTGATGACACTTAAGACTATGGTAGGCGGAAGGGAAGAGCACACTGACCCCTGCAATGACATGGTTGTGCATCTCTTTTGCGAGGGGGGGGGGGGGTTGACGCTGCTGCTGATGGAGCCTGAATCGAATAAGTTACTACTTATTAAAGTACCTACGCAGAAAATTACAACAACAAAAAAACACAAAAAGAGTGCCTGGTTGCTAAAAAAGTGAAAAGGATTTGTGTGAGCCACAGCTTTTTTTTTGGCATACAGTAGAGAGCTTGCTGCAGTCGCGCAATGCCCATTGGGATCAAAGGGCTTCAGCCCCTCCATCGTGTGGGTCAGCCCGGGCTGAGATAGCTTCCAGGGCACACACCCAGCCGCTGCCGAGTACTTCACAGGTCTGTAAAAGACCATTCGCTTGTAAATGAGGCTTTGTTGTTTTTTTCACCCCCTTCTAGAGCCCCTGCATTTCTACTCTAACTATTGCTGGAAGAATCAACCCCCCCCCCTCTCAAAAGAGATGCACAACCATGTCATTGCAGGGGTCAGTGTGCTCTTCCCTTCCGCCTAGCTCTAGTTCGCCTCTGGAGCCTTGCAGCAAGCGACACGGCTAGTGTATGGTGCCTGTAATGGAAGCGGGTTTGATAAATTGCGGTGGATTTCCCGGCATTAGGAAGCTGATGAGCTGAGCGACCTTGCATGCATCTGAGCGTGTTCGCACTCCCTTTTCCTTGTCCCATCTTTGTAGTTTGAGCTGTGCTCATAAGTGTGTTTATATCTTGGTTTATGTGCGTGGCCGGCGCATTTATAAACTAAGCGGTGAATTAGGAAAAGGTATCTGTTATTGAGCGAGGGCCAATATTTCTGCTGCAAAACAAAACATACTACAAAAGGAAGCACCGTAACAAGTTTAAAAGTGGCACAAACTCCTGGTACAAAAAGGCTTAACAGTTGGCCGATATGTGGACGTCGTACACAATAAGTTACTACTTATTAAAGTGCCTACGCGGACAATTTAAAAAACACAAAAAAAGTGAGTGGTTGGTGAAAAAGTGAAAAGGGTGGCAGGTGCACATATCTGTGTTAACAAAAAAGAGGCGGAAAGGAGGACAGGTGAGACAATGGTTCATTAAGTTGGGGATTTGTGAACTACTGTGGATTATGAAACATTAGGAGGCTGATGAACGGAGAGGGCTTGAAAGTATATGAGCTTATGCGCGCTGCCCTCCCCTCCTATCACAGTTTTTTGCATTTTGCCCTGTGTTTTTAAGTGTGTTTCTTTGTGGAATTAAGGTGCTTAATACAGAAAAGTAGCTGTTAATTTTGTGAGCCCCAGGTTTTTGTGTGTGAAGTAAAGCTTGCAGCAAGCAAAATGGCAAGTATATGTTGCCTGTTATGGTTGCGGCTATATAAGTGCCAAGCGAAAGTAAACAGCAAAGCTAAACAATGTAATAAAGATACGCTTGTGTAATATCGCGGCACCGAGTGTGTTGATGTGGAATTAAGGTGCCTGGTGACGGGGCACTGCAACATGTGTGTGCGCATTTAAAGGAAAACCGCTGGAAAACAAAGCGCCGTGAAAGCTACTCAGTGAAATAATATCGCGGGCACTGAGTGTTTTGATGTGGAATTAAGGTGCCTGGTGACGTGGCGCTTTTCCTTTAAATCCGCCCCGTCACCAGGCAACTTAATTCCACATCAAAACACTTGGTGCCGCAATATTATTTCACTGTGTTAGCTTTCATGGCGCTTTGTTTTCCAGCGGTTTTCCTTGAAATGCCCACAACAAAGCACCGTGAAAGCTAACACAGTGAAATAATATAGCGGTACCGAGTGTTTTGATGTGGAATTAAGGTGCCTGGTGACGGGGCACTGGCAACGTGTGTGCGCGCATTTAAAGGAAAAGCGCCCAAAAACATAGAGCAGTGAAAGCTAACACAATGAAATAATATCGCGGCACCAAGTGTTTTGATGTGGAATTAAGGTGCCTGGTGATAGGACGTATTTAAAGGATAATCACCCAAAAACAAAGCACCCTGAAAGCTAATACAGTGAAATAATTTCACGGCACCAAGTGTTTTGATGTGGAATTAAGGTGCCTGGTGACCGGACACTGGCAACATGTGTGTGCGCATTTAAAGGAAAAGCGCCCAAAAACAAAGCGCCGCGAAAGCCAAGCAGTGCCCAGTGAAATAAATAACGGCACCGAGTGTTTTGATATGTAATTAAGGTGCTTTATAAACCAAGCTCTCTGCATTGCTGTGGTGGGGCGGGGGAGCGCATTCCTTTGAAGTCTGACGCCGAGGCGCACAGGCTCCCAAATGACAGACCGGAATGTGTGATGTGCACGCGCCCGGCTCACATGAACTGTACCAAATCCGCAGTTTGGGTAGACTTTTGAAAGCCTTACTATAATCTCGACAAACAAGCATTGCTAAAGCAATGCTGTAGGCCGAGACCTAAACAACAGACCACACCAAATGGCATGGCACCAGCTGTAAGGAGCTCCTAAAACGTTACACATAAGAATAGCTATAAAACAAAATAACAGACCACAGCAACATGGCATGGTGCCAGCTGTAAGAAACTCTTAAAAAGTTACACAACAGGGTTGCAGAAAACATATCCAGGAGAAGAATGAAAAGAGAACGCATACAGGTCACTAGTATGTAACATAATCCTCCAAATAACGAGGTTTCTATGAAGAACTAGGAGTGTGGCTCCTTCTTTTCACTCCATGGGGAACAATTCCGGCGTGCATGGAACCACCGACATCACCACTTCCACACTCAACACGCCCTCTCCCATCTTCTATCTCGTTGCTGACCAATTCCTCATCATTCATAAGCATTAAACCATTTAAGTTTGTTTGTACGTAGGGGTTCCACTGTAACTTAATTCTCCCACCTGTACCCAACCTGTCCTTTCTGGTTCAAAGCCACTTGACGTTTATAACCATTTTCCATCACCACATACCTGTCACACACCTGCCTGACTCTGAACGGCCCCCAAATCTATTCCTACCCTTCCATGTCTTATCTTAACCAAGTCACCAACCGACACCTCTTATGGCATTCAGCCCCTCACTCTCTTTACCATCAGTTCTAGTGAGCCAAGCAGGAGTCATTTTGTGTCCAGACTTTCTTCCCTGCATTTTCTTAAAGGGTGAAACATTGGTAACACTATGAACTGTAGTGCGATGAGCCCATACCATGTCATCTACCATAGCCTTAACATCCTTTCCACTATGCCCAGGCATAGAGATGGTACCTTTAACCAACTGGTTTGCCCTTTCTACCATGCCATTGGCCTGGGGGTTGTACAAAGCAGTGCGATGATGTTTAACACCACAACTGTACAGAAGGCCTTTCATCTCATGAGAAACTAGTTGAGTACCATTATCGGTGATAAGCACACGGGGTAGCCCTTCCACCAAAAATACACTCTTCAAAGTCTCCACAGTAGTTATGGTGGTCACATCAGGAATGAACTTCACCACTTACCATTTGGAGTGCACATCCTGAACAGCCATAGCATTTCTCATCCCTTCTTCCGGCAAAGGCATTGGTCCAATAAAATCTAAGCACACAGTACTCCAAGGACACCCCGGGTCCTCAATATGCCCCTGGAAGGATTGTGCTCCTATCTTAAGCCTCTTCCCACTTTCTCTGCACACTTCACAGTTCTCCACCCACAAGTTGATTGATCATCCACACACGGCCACCAAACATTCTCCTGTTTCTTTGTCAATGTTTGACCTAAGTGGCCCTCGTGAGCCAGCGTAAAGATCCTTTCCTCCAATCCTTCCAGTGGGAAGAATTTGTCATTTCTCATAAGCACATACTTGTCATTCAGAGTGAACTAATCCAGAATTTTAACAATAGGTCTAACAGCCGGAGGCACCATACTTTCTCTACGCCCCCCACACCACCATTTGACCCACATTGTGAGGACTAGCTCCCCCTCCATTGTCCCACATTCTGGAGGGCAAGATCCCCTCCATTCCACATCACACAACTAGGCCATCTCCCCTCACTTACGTTTTCCCAAGCAGAAGAACCATGTTCATCTACCTCAGACAGTGAGAGACAATCAGCTTGGGTATTTCTCCACCCTGGTATGTGTTCGACTTGGTACTTATACTCTTGCAGCCATGAAGAAAGCCTAGCCAGCCTGGTAGATCCCTTGCCAGCCCCACCAGGACTCAAAACCTTGACTAAAGGTTTATGGTCTGCACGAATGCAAAAGGTGAAATCCCATAGAAAGGTCCTAAAATGCTCTACAGACCAGGCAACCGCTAAAGTCTCATGCTTAGTGACAGAGTAATTGCTCTCACACTCTGTCAGAGAACACACTTGCATCCACAGCCAGATACGTATTGAGTTTAGTAAGAAACTGAGCAAGGATCCCCGCACCACAACTGCCTTCCTTTATCACATCAAATGCTCTTTCTTGACTTTAGCCCCACAAAAATGCACATCCCTTCCTCAGCAACACCCTCAAGTTACAAATTTAGCATAGTATTCGATCAAACCCATGAAAGCTCATAACTGATCCTTATCATGTGGAACTAGGGCAGACCGAATAGCTTTCAGTAAATCTACCTTGGGCGCACACCTTGCCCAGGAATGGTGCGGCCAAGGTATTCAATTTCTTCCACTAGGAACTTACATTTGTCCCTCCACAAGGTGAGCCCAGCCGCCCTGTCTACCCAACCCAGACCACAAAATGGAGTTATGTTCCTGGATGGAAACACCAAAGACCAAAATGTCGTCTTGAAAGAATTTCACATTATCCAAGCCCTCGAACACTTCAGACATGATCAGCTGGAACATGCAAGCAGCTGAGGCTAGCCCAAACGGCATCCTTGTGAACCTAAAAGTTCCCTCCATGGTGACAAAAGCTGTCACATTATGTGAATCTTCATGCAATTTGATCTGGTGGTAAGCACTTTTTAAGTCAAGCTTAGAAAAGTACTTACCACCCTTGAGTAACAATAATAACTTGTTGATATTTGGAAGAGGAAAAGAATCCCTCATGTTGGTTTAAACTGTGCAAATCCACACAGAACCTCAGTTTGCCATCGCTCTTCTTGGCAATAACCACAGGAGAGACCCATTACGATGCCTCAGCAGGCTCTATGATCCCCTCCCTGAGAATGTTATCTATGAGTTTCTTGAACTCTCTCCTCACTACAACTGGCACCCTCCTCAATTTATGTTTAACCAGAATAGTACCTTTTTCCAACACTGTCTTGTGGATGTAGCCCTTCATCACACTCAGCCTTTCATTGAACACATCTTTTATTTCTGATAACACATCTTCAGTTGTGTTTCAGTGACTGTCAACACTTGTTCTCGAGCTTGGGGGTCAATTATTATATGCAGATCAAATTGATGCACCCACTCCAAAATAGGTGGCACCTCCTCAGCCACATAGATTTTCCCTTCAACCTGTTGTGATTTAAACACAATCATAGAAGTGAAATAACGCAGAACATCAATGCGTTCGCCCTGGTAGCCCTTGGGATTTATGTCTTTGGGCTGAAGAGGCATTTTCGGCCACTCTCTCTTCCACGTTGCCTTCGGTACAATAGTGTACAATGAACCAGAGTTCACCATGACCTCCACTAGTCTGCCTTTAGTATCAAACAAGGCGTTAAGTCTGACTTTCCTGTTCCCTTCCTCCATCTCAGGCTGAACCATCAACACCTGATCCTGGTTATCCTCTTCCCATAATAAGTCCCCAGTGACAGCCACACGGGACTTAGATGCATCTTTACACACACAGGCATAATGTCCGACGCACCCACACTTCCTGCACTCCTTGTTAGATGCAAAACACCATTTTGAATCACTGGTGCGGTAATCACTCCCACAGCGTGAACAATCTTTCGACCTGCTCCCTCTCTGGGATCTAGTAGCAACCTTGCTGACTGATCCTTTAGGCACCCTTTCTTTTTTCCCAACTGCAGCAACCAGGCTGTCCACTTGTTGCTTCTTGCCCATCTCCTTCATTCATCTCTCAGACTCCTCTACCACCTTAGCAATTACAATGGCTTCATTAAGGCACGGGTTTTTCACTGCCCAGAAACGCTCCTGCATTTTACTGCTGCTGCACTGAACAATCAGTTCATCTCTGATCTCATTTGTCCAAATTTACAATCAATTGACAATTCACTCATACCAGAAACAAGATCATCCATTGATTCATCTGGTTTTTGTGGTCTGGTGTAGAACTTGTACAGAGATAAGACAATGTTCTTCTCTTTTGCAAATACTTTTGATAGAGCAAGCTTCGCATCGCGACTTGCTCAAGTCATGAACCTCGCCCGTGTGTAATCAATTAATACATTTTGTACGTCTTACTAATCTTTTATTTTTATATTCGAACGAAGTAGAGGAAGCTTGCGTATGTGTATTTCTAATACAAATAATCCGTGTTCCTAAACATGGCCGCCGATTGGAAAATTGCTTCTGCGCATGCGTCAGTCACACTCACGTGACCTGACGTAGTTATAAGTTTGGTGGGAAAGGGTGCGCATGCGTAATACACAGCTTTCGTGAATAACGTGGTGATGCTCTTGTGAGTGTGTATATGTTGCTAACATTTAAACTGCATAGTATATTTTTATACTGATAAGTTTAAAGTAAAAAACCAATGATGTGTTTTCATACCGTCACTTCTATGTTTTAATTTGTTTTCGCTTACTTTTCATGTATCCTCAACTCAGAGGGGTGCTGGGCTGGGGAGTCCATCTTGGAGGGTATTTCTGCGCAGAATCGCTAGAAGCTGACATGGCATTGAACTCAGGCCAAAGAAGGTTGATGCCAGAGCCACCCTGGGAAAGGGCACCTTCACCCAGCAGAAGCATCATGATTATGTTCTATTGTATCGAAATGTATTCTTTTCATTGTATTCTGTGCGACTTTCTCATGGGAACCCCAATCTTGCTAGGCGGTACCCAGAGATGCAAATTAGGCCTCCAAATAGTCTATTCTGATTGGTGTGTTACCCGAAACCTACCTTAGGACCAATCCAAATTGAGGGATTCTGACACTTTGCAACATTGGGGGGTGGTACACCGTCCCAAAACAGTATATCTACCCTGGGTTCACCTAGGGAAATTGTCCGACTTGTCTGGTTTAGCTGACCTGTCACTGACCCAACGCACTCAATAGGTGACTGAAGATACAGAGTACTGCGGAGCACTCTGTCCGAAATTGACCATAGACTAAGGTTTTACTAAACCTTAAAGTGCTGGCGGAGCACTTTGCTGGGAGTTCGCTGACCCAATTGGGGTCTTGATCGATAGCTGCAGAGAGGGTGGAGCGCAGGCGTTGCTTCCGAACTGCGGGTGCTGGTCCTGTCCTGAGGGTTCCTGTCCTGAGGGTCCTGTCCTGATCCTAATCTGGTCTTCCTGTCCTGTCCTGGGTGTCCATTCTGCACCTGCTGTCCATTGAGGGGTATCCTTCCTTGAGGGGTTCCTGTCCTTAACTGACCCGTGGCCAGGGTTTGGTTTTCACACCAGTCTAGGTAAATATCACTCTGAAAACTCTGAATCTTGCACCTTTCTGAATTTCTGTCTTTTGCTTTAATAAAGACATACCTTTGCATATGTTAATTTTCCATGCTTTTCCGCAACCATTGAATCATAAAGTTATTTGCATTTGTTTCGTAACGTGTTCCTATGTTACCCTACCAGTTAGAAATTATATTTTGCATTGCAGTTTGTCATTTCCTGATATGGTCTAGAACCTCCTTACTTAAACTGTCTAAAGAACTTTTGCCTTAAAGCATAGCGTGTCTCTCTTCATAGACTCTCCTATAGAGATAAATGTCCCGAACTCCTGTCTCATTTTTCTCTGAGATAATTCTAGAATACTAGTCCTAATCGAAGCCTATCCCATCTTTAGTGATTCATCTTAAAACGTTCTAATTCCTGATCCTTCATTTTAAGTGTGTCCTGGTTCCATTTGTTTATAAATGGTTGCATTGACTTATTTGCTATTCAGCTATGTACTTTCTGTTATTCTGATTATCGATTGCTTAATTACTGTGAATTTGATGATTTCTGAATTTTACTAAAATTAGATAAAGACTTTAAAACTTCCAGTTGTCCGTGGTCATTTTACAAAGATTATTGAATGTTATTTGTTGGGTTTGTATTTTGCTGCCTTTCCTTTTACAGCTAGCTCCCTGATCCATTGTGGTCATAGGTACCCGCGTCGGTGGATGGTAAGTCGGGTACGCTGAAGAATAACGAAAGGAACTCACAAATTATTGATAGCAGACCGTGAGGTCATCCGATCAATGTATATGGTGATTTGAAATATATGGGCCCGAAGCGGCGAAATTATTGGTCGGGTGACCCGCGCGCTCTATCAGTAATTTTCTGGTAGCAGAGTTATGGTTAGGGAATAGTTAAAGGTTAGGTAGGACTAGTTAGGCTAAGTCAAGTCGGTAGCTGCTAGTATATTGATGCTGCTACAAGAGCGGCCATTTCAGGGGACTTGATCACTCTCTTGAGAATGCGTTGCTTTTGAAATTTATGAATTGTTTGAAAATTGTTATTCTTGTTCTTATATTGTTATATGTATTAATCCATGCGTATGTAAAACGGTTTGTTAAGTGTTGTCGGAACTCCCCGGGGAATTGAATGGCAAAGTGGTGAATAGAATCCATTTGCCTTGAGGTCGCAGGCTCAAGGAAAGTTAGGTGCAGGTTAGGTAGAACCAGAAGCACTAACTAGGGCTTTTCCTGAATACATATGTGAATAAATGTTAGTAACGAGGTTCATTGGCAAAATTCCAATAGTGGCGTAACCTAGTAAGGGTCACCTCGGAAGAGTAGCAGGTTCATCGGAGCTTGGGTGAAAGCAAAGGGGTCCGCTGGGAAACCTTAGACTCGGATATATCCCGGAAAGAGTGGATGGGTCTAGGGAAGTAACAGGTTCACTGATGCTAGAGTGAAGGGTAGGCGGAAGAGATCTACCCGCAGCGTGTGAAAAGTAAATGGAAGTAGTTTACTTGCAGTAAAACAACTCTTTTCTGTCTAGACACTTGAGCACTGTGGCGAATGTGTATTCGTTGTAAAATAACCAAGCACTAGCACTTTAGAAAGAAAGAAAGTTTCCGTTACCTTGTGAAGGGAGGGAGTCAGTCGCGAAGCGTCTCTGACGTCACTCTGTGCCGCGCTGGGATTGGTAGAAACAGCGGGCGGGTAGCGGGGCTGGAATTGTGAAGGAGGGGTGAGTGCCGAAGCGTGAGAACTGTCTCGCGAAAAGGCCGCGCACCCATTGGCCGAAATTATTTGAACTGGTGCACCCCATTGGTCGCACGGAATTGCAAGACGCATTCTGATTGGAGGTAATTTTGTAAACAAAGTTAAGCGTAGAAATCGTATGTGGCACTCGTATACTCCAGAGACTAGACCCGATCCAAGAAACCTAGGTTTTGAAAGGGATCAGTGGAAGGCTAATAGATACGGCATTATGTACGGAAATAAGCGAAAAATGTCCCTTGTAAATAAGGTAAAGAATTACTTCAAAAAGGACAAGCCGATTCAAACTAGAGAGGGCATTGTTATTCCACCACCAAATACTCCCGCCTCTTTCATGATGTTTGACAGAGGGTACGATACATGTGTGTGGTTAGAAAATTGGGTGAAATACACAAAAGACGACGGAATAATGGCCTTTCCGTTAGAAGGTACCTTTAATGGTAGGATCCTATTCAATTTAAGAACCCGAATGAATGAATTACATCCCAGACCGAGACTAACGCAGTATGAGGCATTGGAGGAATGGGAGATTGAGGCTTTCCAAAGAGAAAAGCCCCAAATGGACAAAGGGCTGACAAAGTATTACCCAAAACTGAAACAAGAAACCCGAGATAAAAAGATGAAACAATGGAGACAGAGCATGATTGCTGAGGGACTGTTTCCCATGATGCCAGCAGAAGATCCTCCTGGGGGGGGGGGGGGGGAAGGACAGAGAAATCCAAACACTGGGGGCCCCTGGGAGAATCAGATGACGAATTAATAGATGACATATGCATGAGAAGTCCGCCTCCTTATAATGAGGGACACCGACCTTCGAGTGCAGGAGATATTCCCCGGAGACCCCTACAAAGGGACGAGGTCAGGTCCGCAAGTGTAGGAGGGGATTATCTAATTCCTCCTTATACTGAGAATCTAGGACCCGTAGAAACCAGAAGTATTTACCCCAGGAGACCCGTGGGCGGGGAGACGGGATATTCACGTGAAGGAGATCTTTGCTCTCGTCCCCCCTACGGAGGTGAGGTGAGGTCCTTGAGTTCAGGAATGCCACGATTGCAGCCCCGGGATGAGGAAGATCAGAGAATTCTAGGCACAGGAAGTCTGTTTCAGAAACCTAATTATGGCGGTGGACCAAGTGAGACACATCCCACTGCCCCGAGTTATGCTCCCATTATATCCCCGCAGGTGTTAGATGGAAACACTTTGGACAGGTTATTACAAGAAAAAGAACGAGAAGCATTAGGAAATCAGAGAGCTGAGATAATACAGAAGATGTCACAGCTAAATGCAAGTCCTGAAGCCTTGACGATCCCAGTAACAATCGGACCGGTGGTTCCGTTGTATGGGGACCGTCAAGGAAGTCCGAAACCTCCCGCAATTACTCCTGTCATTGCACCGACCAGACCAGAACCATTAATTGTGGATGACCAGACAAGTGAGTGCGAGTCGGAGGTCTCACTGCTAGATCTGCCCATTAGAAAGACTGGAAAAAGGATACCGAAAGGACATAATACTTTTAATGCGAGGGAAATTCAGATGGAATCGACCTCAGGTACGAAGAGTGTCACATTGGTGACTCCTGAAGAAATCGAAAGATGGAGTCAAGAATTTGAAAAACAAGCGTCCCCAACGAAACCTTTAGATCTCTACAAGCTGAGAATAGAAATAGAGGAATTGATGGCAGGAAACGTAGGATTAGACAGATTAAATACCTACTCTGAAGACGAAATGCTGTTTATCTGCAAGAGTCTCACTCGAAATACCCGAGTGCTTCATGAAAAACTGACAGACACTGCTGCTAGCATGGGAATAGATATTTCAAGATCGAAACCGCTGCGAAAACCATACAGGGCAGATTTCTCAGACAAAGATTTGGAAAACTTGAATATGTCGGGGAAGAAAGCACAGGTCAAAGAACTATTGACAGTATTGGAAACATGGGGAGATGTGGAAAGGTGGAAAGCCAGATGGGCCAAGAAAAAGGATGAGGCCAGGTCTAGGCAGGCAACTCCCGAATTTGTTCTAAGGGAAACTGAGAAACCAGAACAGTTATGCCCTATGCGCGAAGTACCAGGTGGAAAATATGTGCACGTTCCATGGTCCAGACAGGATATTGTGTCCTTTACTAACGATTTCCCGAAATTACGAGAAAAGCCCGTGGATTGGTATAGGCAGGTGGAAAGGTTCGTAAAGGTGCAAAAATGCCTGTGGAAAGACCTGGATGGGTTCTTTGACATTGTGGCCCCTGTAGATCTATGGACCGAGTGTAAAATAGCCATAGCTTGGCCTAGTGAGGAATACCCGAGAGATGACAAAACAGGGGAACCATCGAAAGAAGTGATGAGAAAATATGAACAAGTAATTCAGCATCTGAAACTAAAGGTGCCAGTAAAGGAAACTGATTGGACCAAGATAGATAGAACCACGCAGGAAAGAGACGAGACAGTGCACTCCTTTTATGAAAGGCTGTTGCAGGTGTTCAAAACATACAGTGGTATAGATAACATCGAGATGAAGGATATGACACATTTTATTTACAGGTTTGTAAATGGGTTAAGACCCGAAATTTGTCAATGGATAAAAGATAACAAAATCTGTTGGCATACTAAAAAGATGGATGAGGTCCTACGGTACGCAAAGTACTGTGAGGACGAGATGGCAGAAAAGAAAAAGGCTCTCAAGGAGAAGGTTATGTGGGCTCAAGTGAAGCTCGCAGAACAGCAGGAAAAACAATTGAATAAAATGGCTAAATCCACTCAGAACCAAGGTCCTGGGGGTGGGGGTGGAGGAAAGCCCCGGCCCAAAATGAGCAGGGAGGAGGCAAAGAAGAAATTTCCCTGCCACCAGTGCGGAGAAATCGGACACTGGCGAGACGAGTGTCCCTATTTGCAGGATGATAACTCCCAAACACCTGATTTAACTCCACAGACGCAGAATGAAAGACCAAGAAAGACCCAACAACAGGTAAAAACGATTCAGTTGCCCCGAGCACCAAAGCAAGTATTTAAGGGAAAATCCGCCCAGGGTGAGGACGTAGAAGTCTGGGGGAGCAATGAGAACAGAAATGCAGCAACTTCGCAGTATTTACTAAATGATACCTTCCTTTGTGATGACCAGTACTGACGGGGCCTGAGAGGGGAGGACGAGGAGTGCGTACTTGGCGCCTCCTTGCCGGTAGACCTGTCAGGGCCATACATAGAAGGAAAGGTTGACGGAAATTATGTCACTTTTCTGTTGGACACTGGCGCTACCCGTTCTACTGTAAGAACAGTGGACGTTCCAAACCTACCCCTCTCGGGAGAAGCAATCCAAGTAGTGGGGGTATCCAATCAACTGATTAGTACTCCTGTTACCGAGCCCATGGAGATCTCAATTGGAAACTTTATAGAAATGCATAGATTTGTCGTTTGTGACACCAGTCCAGTGAACTTACTGGGACGTGATTTGCTGTGCAAAATGAACTGTACCATCTTTTGCACACCAAAGGGTGTTGAAATTCAGACCCCAGATGAAGATGGCATTTATAAATTAATGTTGATCAGACCTGACTCAGAAATTAAACGAATGACTATGCAGGATTTGCCCAAAGAACTCCAAGAAACAGTAAAGCCAGAGGTATGGGACTTTACCGGAAAAGATGTAGGATTAATGAAAAACGTAGACCCCATACAGATAGCAATAAAGGACAATGCAGTATACCCTAATACTAAACCCTACAGAATGAATGCAGAAGTGAGAGCAGGGGTTGCCCTGGAAATACAGAAATTGCTAGAAGGAAACATCATACAGGAAGTAATGAGTAGCCCATGCAACTCACCGATTATGGGCATCAAAAAGCCTAGTGGCAAGTACAGAGTAGTACAAGACCTAAGAAAGGTAAACAAAATAGTGGTTCCTTGTTGTCCCATTGTGCCAAACCCAGCGGTGATTCTGTACCAGATTCCCTGGGATGCTGAGTGGTTCACTGTGATAGACCTATGTCATGCATTTTTTTCCATTCCCTTGCATCCAGACAGCAAATTTCTTTTCTCATTTGCCTTCAACAGTCACGTGTATGTCTGGAACAGGGTCCCCCAGGGGTACACAGAGAGCCCCTCTATCGTTAATCAGATCTTGAAAAAATGCTTGGAAACTTTGGTCTTACCTGGAAATTCTGTTTTGGTGCAATACATTGACGACCTCTTGGTGGCGTCCAAAAGTCATAAGGATTGTGTGATTGACACCATTGCCCTACTGAATCACCTGAGTGAGAAGGGACATAAAGTGGCCCCTGAAAAATTACAGTTCTGTGCAAAATCAGTGAAATATCTGGGGCACCAGATAGAGAAAGGCATCAGGAAAGTAACATCAGAAAGAGTGAGAATAATTCAAAAGATGCAGTTACCCCGTACTCAGAAAGAAATCAGAATGTTCCTTGGAGTGATAGGATACTGCAGGCAATGGATTGTGGGATTTGCAGTCCTAGCTAGGCCCTTGATAAAAATGACCAAGAGAGGAACACCGGACATTGTAGAATGGGATGATGAAAGCTTAACAGCCTTCAAAAAATTGCGAGATTGTCTGTGTATAGCCCCTGCATTGGGAATGCCAGACTATTCCAAGGAATTTGCCCTGTTCTGTGACACTCGCGATAATTGTGCATTGTCAGTCCTAACCCAAGAACATGGCACAACCAGAAGGCCTGTGGCATATTTCTCTGCCACCCTGGATCCAGTGGCTGCTGGATTACCAGGATGTCTGAAAGCAGTAGCTGCTACTTGCACAAGTTTAGAGCAGAGTGAATCCATTGTCATGGGACATCCTGTAACTGTGTATGTTCCACATGGAGTGGTAATTTTGCTAACGAGAACGAAAACTCAGTATCTCACCCCTAGTCGGCTGACTAAATACGAGAGGATTCTCGTGGGTGCTGCAAATATAACAATTGTCAGGTGCAACATTCTGAACCCCGCCACTCTGCTTCCCAACTCAATGGATATGGAAGACGGGGAGGAAGATGAGCATAACTGCATTGATTTAACAGAATTTTGCACAAAGCCACGCCCAGACATTAAAGAAACACCTTTGCCTAAACATGACATGGAATTGTTTGTGGATGGTTCATGCCTAAGACATGAACAAGGAGGCCTGAGTGCTGCCTATGCGGTAGTCTCCTTAACCAAAATTGTAGAAGCAGGTTATTTATTTGAAGTAAAGTCCGCACAAGTAGCCGAATTGATCGCTATGATAAAAGCTTGCAAATTGGGGAAAAACGTACGCCTAACAGTGTATACTGAGTGTTTGCTGATCGAGTGGCACAATTATGCGCCAGGGATCGATTGATCATAAATCCAAAACGGGGGGGGGGGGCCGGAAACAGCTGCCAACTTCGAGTGTTTGAGGAAGTGCCTACATGGGATGAAGTGAGAGAATGGCAGCAGGCGGCACCCTGGCAAGAGAGAGAGAAGTGGAAGGAAGAAGGGTGTAGACCAAGACGTGAGGATGGTGTCATCTTGGGCCCAAATGGTATGCCTGTGTTACCCAGACACTTGCTTGGCACAATGGCGAGATTGATACATGAGGGATCACACATTGGTAGGGACGCCATGATTCTGGTATTCCAACAGACTTGGTACAGCAAAAAGTTCAGGAAAGTAGCAGAGTCCCTCTGCCAGAGGTGCCTGTCATGTCAACAGATGAATCCAGGCAAGAGAACAATGGTGGAACTGGGGAAAATTGGGAGGTCAGGGGGTCCCTTTGTGAGAATACAGGTTGATTTCATCACCATGCCACGTTGTGAGGGGAAACGTTATGTCCTTGTCATTGTCTGCCTATTTTCAAAGTGGGTGGAAGCTTACCCTACTCCCCAAAGTGACGCACTGACAGTAGCAAAGTGTTTACTGAAAGAACTGATACCTAGATTCGGGGTTCCAGTCACTATTGAATCAGATAGAGGCTGACATTTTCAGAATGATGTGATCGACCAACTCTGTAAGGCATTTGGGATCTCGCAAAAACTCCACTGTGCATATCATCCAGAGGCATCTGGAGTAGTGGAACAAATAAACGGGACTATCAAAACAAGACTAGCGAAATTGTGTGATGCATCTGGCATGACCTGGGTAAAGGCCCTGCCTCTGGTTCTGATGGGACTCCGAAGTATTCCAGACCGGAAGACAGGCCTGAGCCCTCATGAAATCCTGATGGGAAGAGTGATGAGACAAGCATGGGTACCAGGAAGCAAATTGTTGAGTATTACTGATGATTTGGTGCTTGAATACTGCAAGAGATTAGGTGACCAAGTGCGTTATATCTCTCGCCAAATCGGAGAAGACGCCGTCGCCAATCCAACGACTCCTCTCCACAAACTGGTTCCCGGGGACTGGGTCAAAATAAAGAAGCATACTCGGTCGAGCTGCCTGGAACCAAGGTGGGGACAGAAGCGCCAAGTGATCCTGGTAACGACCACAGCAGTGAAGTGTGCAGGTGTTCCCCATTGGATCCATGCCAGCCACACCCAGAAGGTATTACCAGACGAGGAGCCTGGATACGGAGGCCGTCCAGCAGAGGGGCCTGCAGAAGCAAGACCAGAAGTAACTGACGACGTACAGCCCAGTACCAGTCAAGCTGAGGGGTCCGCAGACGTTGGTCCAAGGGTAGTTGATGACGAGCTACCAAGAGTCCAGCCTGCTGAGGGGTTCCCAGAAGTTGGTCCAGAAGTAGCTGATGACGAGCTGCCGAGCATATGGCCAGATGAGTGGATACCCTTGATTGACCTCACCGAAGACCCATCAGAACAAGAGAGCGAATTTGGGAAGGTAGAGAGTGGAATACAGAGGAAAAGCAAGGCACAGGCGAAGAACCTCAGACTATTGAGATTCACGTCAAAACTGAGGAAGGAGAAGGTCAGACAGGGACTGAGCAAATAATTGATACACCTCCACTGACTCCTGATGTCGAAAAGGGACAGACTAGACATAGTGTAATAGTTCGAGCAGAAGAAAATCAAGGGATCGAAGTGCTCGAACAGGATCAGATAGGATTAGAAGAACGTGTTCAGGACACAGAAACAGAGACATTTGAAAAGCAAACACAAAATTCTCCTGAACAAGGCCAGATTAGTAACCAGGCAGAAGAAATAGATGCAAGCCCTGGAACTAGTGAGATAGGAAGGGAAGAAGAAGAAGCAGAATTGCCACAAACTAATGAAAATAAAAGGGCAAGAGAAGAGAACGAAGTCCCAGTGCCAACTAAAAGACTTAAGAAAAGAAAGCATATTGAGCCTGGATTCATAAAGAAATTGAGACTGAGGATAAAAACGGTAGAAGAAAAACGTGCAGAAGAAAGGAGAAGTTCTCGCATAGCAGAGCAACCAGAAGACACTTCCAAAAGAAGGAGCGATCGAATAAAAAGACAAAACAAAAAGTACAAGTCTCCTGAATGGACGCTCGTTTTGGAAGAATTTAAAGATCTTGATATAACTGACGAAAGCGACGGAGAACCAGTCGCTGAGTACTCTGCCGAAGAAGAGGACGAGCCACCGTGAAATTGCACAAAAGTAAGCTACTCGTGCAAAGAGACAAAGAGGGGTCGAGAAACTTCTTCTGAGCCAAAATGTCTGATTCAAACGTGAATGGTAGACCTAGTCGCAGTTGTTGCAAAACATGCTGCAAGGTATGTGTATGTAGTATAATTATAGTGATATTAGTTTGGACAGGACTAACAGTTTTCATTCCTTTTGCGGTGAGCAAAAACACTAATGTTGACCCTACTGAGATTGTAAATACTGACAATGAGGAGCTGACAACACAGAGTGTAGCAAGACATGAGAGAGCACTCAAACAAACAAAACGAGACCTAGAAGCATCAGATGAGGGAGGACTACATTATCATGGAGTTAAGAATAAGACACATTTAAATGTTTTCGCAAACTTGTTAATACACTACGTAGAGACTATGGAAATTGAAGATTGCTATGTCTGCATGAAGCTACCTACCTCTGTAGCTGAAGGCGTGACATACCATCACCTGCCCCTGACATACGGAATATCCTGTAGCATTTTAGCAAGCTTATTTTACAAAAGAGGACTGTTAAAGTACTATTACTCTAACAATGACGTGATCTTTTCTGAACTTCCTATACGTGGGAACCTGAATCCTGTACATACTAAAAGTGACGTTACTCGCTACATGGGCGAATACTTTCTGACGATAGGTAATATAGACATAGGTGACGCACACAGAGATAACTTGACCTGCTCTTTGCGTGAGCAGGAAAAGATGTTCCTGAACATGGCAGAGAAGAGGAGAATAAAAATACAAAGAAAGGCAGATGACGAAAGACAGAAAACGCCAAAATGGGCTGAGAACATGGAAGGCACCTCAAATGGTGGGGCGGGACCTGCTCTGTTGCTGGATTTTGAAAGGAAGGGAAAGCTATGTCTTCACCGCGAGAAGACTAGCTATTATAATAACATTTTCATTGGTTCCAGTGAATGTGAACATAATTACAAGGTAATTGGAGGATGGGGTTTCAAAAATGGGTCAGAGCCTGTGTTTCCTGGAATCTATTATATATGTGGAGACAAGGCTTATTTCAAATTGCCGGATCACTGGTATGGAAGCTGCTACTTTGGCATTGTCTTCCCGAAAATATACCACGTGAATGAAGTTGCTGGAAGCAGTGAAAATACTAATGGCTTAGTGCGTAGTAAAAGAGAAAGCGTAGGCGAAATAATGGGTAGTATTTTTAGTGCACTGATACCTGGAGTGGGAGTGGTTCTGAACACTCCCAGAATTTGCAAATTGTCCACAATAGTGGATGTGTTGTCTACGGACACAGCTCATGGATTTCTGCTGGTCAATACCGAAATGGTTGCGATCAGATCAATGGTTTTGCAGAACAGACTTGCTCTTGACACCTTATTAGCAAAAGAGGGCGGAGTCTGCCGGATGTTGAAGGCGCAACATTGTTGCACTTATATTCCGGACAAAAGTGTGCAGCTCAAAAGATATGTGAAAAACATTACTAATTTGGAAAAGGAACTCAAACCACTCGAGGTTGACAGTGCCTGGAAGAGACTGGTAGATGGTCTCTCAAATGTAGGTCATTGGCTTGCTAGCTTAGGTAAAAGCTTATTGTTCAAGGTACTGATGCCAATTGGAATTATAGGTCTTATCCTATTTTTCATATTTGTCTGTTGCAAATGCCGTAAGCACACCAGAAAGCATCAAGTGAATGCCAGAGGAGTGAAACGAAGTGTGGATGAGCTTGAATTAGAGGAAATGAATAATCAGATATACAAAGAGGTGAAAAATTCTCACCCTACCAAAAATGAGAAAGAGAAGCTGAATCGCTTGTTGGAAGAGATAGAGTTGTATAAGGTGTGAGAAGTTGGCATCAGGTTCCATTATTTTTGTGATGATAGTAAATATCATCAAAGAGGGGATTGATAGAGCAAGCTTTGCATCGCGACTTGCTCGAGTCATGAACCTCGCCCGTGTGTAATCAATTAATACATTTTGTACGTCTTACTAATCTTTTATTTTTATATTCGAACGAAGTAGAGGAAGCTTGCGTATGTGTATTTCTAATACAACTAATCCGTGTTCCTAAACATAGCCGCCGATTGGAAAATTGCTTCTGCGCATGCGTCAGTCACACTCACGTGACCTGACGTAGTTATAAGTTTGGTGGGAAAGGGTGCGCATGCGTAATACACAGCTTTCGTGAATAACGTGGTGATGCTCTTGTGAGTGTGTATATGTTGCTAACATTTAAACTGCATAGTATATTTTTATACTGATAAGTTTAAAGTACAAAACCAATGATGTGTTTTCATACCGTCACTTCTATGTTTTAATTTGTTTTCGCTTACTTTTCATGTATCCTCAACTCGGAGGGGTGCTGGGCTGGGGAGTCCATCTTGGAGGGTATTTCTGCGCAGAATCACTAGAAGCTGACATGGCATTGAACTCAGGCCAAAGAAGGTTGATGCCAGAGCCACCCTGGGAAAGGGCACCTTCACCCAGCAGAAGCATCATGATTATGTTCTATTGTATCGAAATGTATTCTTTTCATTGTATTCTGTGCGACTTTCTCATGGGAACCCCAATCTTGCTAGGCGGTACCCAGAGATGCAAATTAGGCCTCCAAATAGTCTATTCTGATTGGTGTGTTACCCAAAACCTACCTTAGGACCAATCCAAATTGAGGGATTCTGACACTTTGCAACATTGGGGGGTGGTACACCGTCCCAGAACAGTATATCTACCCTGGGTTCACCTAGGGAAATTGTCCGACTTGTCTGGTTTAGCTGACCTGTCACTGACCCAACGCACTCAATAGGTGACTGAAGATACAGAGTACTGCGGAGCACTCTGTCCGAAATTGACCATAGACTAAGGTTTTACTAAACCTTAAAGTGCTGGCGGAGCACTTTGCTGGGAGTTCGCTGACCCAATCGGGGTCTTGATCGATAGCTGCAGAGAGGGTGGAGCGCAGGCGTTGCTTCCGAACTGCGGGTGCTGGTCCTGTCCTGAGGGTTCCTGTCCTGAGGGTCCTGTCCTGATCCTAATCTGGTCTTCCTGTCCTGGGTGTCCATTCTGCACCTGCTGTCCATTGAGGGGTATCCTTCCTTGAGGGGTTCCTGTCCTTAACTGACCCGTGGCCAGGGTTTGGTTTTCACACCAGTCTAGGTAAATATTACTCTGAAAACTCTGAATCTTGCACCTTTCTGAATTTCTGTCTTTTGCTTTAATAAAGACATACCTTTGCATATGTTAATTTTCTATGCTTTTCCGCAACCATTGAATCATAAAGTTATTTGCATTTGTTTCGTAACGTGTTCCTATGTTACCCTACCAGTTAGAAATTATATTTTGCATTGCAGTTTGTCATTTCCTGATATGGTCTAGAACCTCCTTACTTAAACTGTCTAAAGAACTTTTGCCTTAAAGCATAGCGTGTCTCTCTTCATAGACTCTCCTATAGAGATAAATGTCCCGAACTCCTGTCTCATTTTTCTCTGAGATAATTCTAGAATACTAGTCCTAATCGAAGCCTATCCCATCTTTATTGATTCATCTTAAAACGTTCTAATTCCTGATCCTTCATTTTAAGTGTGTCCTGGTTCCATTAGTTTATAAATGGTTGCATTGACTTATTTGCTATTCAGCTATGTACTTTCTGTTATTCTGATTATCGATTGCTTAATTACTGTGAATTTGATGATTTCTGAATTTTACTAAAATTAGATAAAGACTTTAAAACTTCCAGTTGTCCGTGGTCATTTTACAAAGATTATTGAATGTTATTTGTTGGGTTTGTATTTTGCTGCCTTTCCTTTTACAGCTAGCTCCCTGATCCATTGTGGTCATAGGTACCCGCGTCGGTGGATGGTAAGTCGGGTACGCTGAAGAATAACGAAAGGAACTCACAAATTATTGATAGCAGACCGTGAGGTCATCCGATCAATGTATATGGTGATTTGAAATATATGGGCCCGAAGCCGGGAGTGGCGAAATTATTGGTCGGGTGACCCGCGCGCTCTATCACTTTCTCCAAGCGCAGCTTTGCCTCCTTGCACACATCTTCGATGGGTTGAATATTATTACCCCATATCTGAGGTAAGTACTTAAAGATATGATGTGCCTCCTTACCTGTAGTGCCCAATAACAGCGCCTTCTTCCTCTCAGGGATAAATTATTGTCCATCAAGAGCCACCATGTAATAGTCAAAAAGGTTAATCCACTCCTCCCACTGAAAGGATGGTTGACCTGGCTACGTTAAAAATGGTGGTGGAATGACAATAGAAGATAGTGTCATCACAGATACTGGAGCAGAATGCCGTCAAAGAAGCACGCAATTACCAGAACTCTGTACAACCTGTAGAAAAGATGAGGTTTCACAAGCCTAAGGGTCTTTCCTCTAGTCAGTCACATGGCACAGCAGGAAATAAGAAGGAAGCAGACCCAAGACTTCAGCACAGCAGACACAGGACTTTGATAGCTGTGAATGTCTCTTTAAGTGGCCCACTGTGAGTGTGTATAAGAAGCTGTAAGGTAAGCTGCTATCACTGATGCTACTAGCTTCATAAAACATATGCGTGCTTGGCATACACCACCTCGAAGATGTGCACGCGATAGGCAGACGTCCGGAGGCCGATAATGGTCAGAGTACACTTGCGTACTCTTCCGACTTGATTTATGAAGGGATGCTGGTGCTGCACACACTACCTTGCCGTTACACTGCTGCCGGGTTGTGTAGCCACAACATAGCCTGCAGGTCCATGCCATGTCACACCGCCGACCTGCGCCGTTCAGCTCTATCAACAGATCAGTTACAAAGGCTCCCGTAACTGTCTGCTACCTTCACGCCATGCCCTGGTGCTGGTGTCACTACAGGTGGCTGGTGATGGTCGGCAAAATAAATGTTGTAGTGACCACCAAGACACAGTAATATGGTTAGAGGTCCGTTTAATAAAAACACCAGCAATGGAGTGATCCTTCGCTTTGCCAGCCACGAAGCAATAGCAAAGAGAAGAATCAAGTAGTCAGGACATTCCTTTGCAGAACCTCCTTATGGCATAAGGAGGTTCTGGAAAGGAATGTCATGACTACTTGATCTGCATTACAACAGAGACAATGGAGGAAAATGTAAACAGATGAGTATGCAAGGCTCCTTTAGAAGTAGAAATGAGTGGGACACTACATGAAGAAGGTTTTGAACATGGTGATCTAGCTGCACACTGCTACGATGAATTTGTTAAGACGTTTTGGGGAGAAAGCAGGCATGTGTGTCTTTAGTACCTCAAGCGAGGATAGTCTATCTTATTTCTATACATCTCAATAATTAAACATATTAAAAGAAAAGGCAGCATGTGAAAAGAAACAAACTGGCAAGAACATGTAGAAAACCCTCATTTGTATATCAATCCAGGGGTAGCAAGTACTGAGGAGAGAATCCGTAATCGGCTATGACAGTTATGTGTTTAACATTCTACAGATTTAATTGTAAAGTAAAGCTTTACAAATGCTGTACCAGCGACCCCAATCAGCTGAGCATTGTAAGTCTGTCTTTTTAGTGCTGATCTTGGAACCCAGAAACAAACAGTCATCAATTTACCGTGCTTCCTTCAAACGACCTGAATGTACCACATATACAAGGGCCTGACCAGGATGGGAAACAAAGCAACCTTAGGGTGAGGTCTTCAGCACAGGTGACCAATCAAGTGCTACGGCCAGTCCTTTCACCTCCAAGGCGATGGTAACTCGGCTTAAACAAGACAACACCGACTTTACCTTTTATCTTTCCTCCATCCTCGACCCTATATGAAGACCTCTGTGCTAGGGATTAAATGTATGGTTGCCCTTTTTAGGTCGAAGGACCTATAAGCTGCGCAAAGCTTCCGGTCCGGAGATCTGATGTTTTGGAGTAGGGCAGTTTAAACCCGCCTCTCAGCTCCGTTCGCTTCCATTGGCTGGCTTCCTAAACGGAGGCCAGCCATTGGAAGAGTAGGGAGTCACTCCAAACAAGCCCCGTCTCTTTCGGATTCGGGGGCGTAAGTTTTGCTGTTCTTTAGCTCGTGACGTCGTCCGTCACTCAGGACAGCAAAACACGCCCCCGAATCCAAAAAATTTCGGAAGCTTGAGGCCGCCATTTTGCTGCTGGTAAGGTTGAGGTAGGCTGCTCTCGCTTTCCTCGTTCCTGCCGTCTTTTTTCCTGTCCCCTCCCGCTGTCTGTGTCTTTGTTCCCCTCCCGCTGATGAGATCGTCTCGCTGTCCTCCCCGCCGTGTCTTTTTCCCGCCCCCTCCCGGCACTCAATAGAGCTCTTGAACACGAGTCTGAGCTCCTTCTCGCCTCTTCAATCACCTTGCAGTCTCCCTCTCAGCCCCTGCAGACTCCCACCTCCCTACTCCCTTTCGCTCTCACCCGTCCTCCCAGTCCGTAGCTCCCTGCTCCGGCAGGCTCCCTCTCGGCGCTTCTCGTCCTGCGCGCTCCTCTGCCCTGTAACCTCCCACCTCCCTGCACTCTCACTCCCAGCTCGCCTCCATCCAGTCTCCCTCCTCCCTCTACCCTCCCGTCCCCAGCAGTCTCTCTCAGATCTACCCATTGTTGTCCAACCTGCAGCTCTCCACTCGCTCCCAGCTCTCCGCCCTCTCTCTCTCTGCCTTCCGTCTCCCCTCCCGTCCCCTGCAGTCTCCGTCGCCGGCCTCCAGTCCCCTCCTCCCCGCAGCGCCCCCGTCAGCCGGATGATTGTCTCCAGGGCCGGAGGAGGCGGGCCCGGCATGTTCCAGGGATGATGCTGGGCTCCGGGCAGGCTCCGACAGCAGCAGGTTCCTGCGGCATCACCTGGTCTGGAGGAACCGACCCCTGGAGCTGGAGAAGGAGCTCAGCGCGCGGCAGGTGGGTGAGGGCGGGGCGCGGCCACAAGGCATGGGGGGGAAGCAAATCTGGAGGGGGTGAGGGGTGGGGGTAAAGGGATCAGAGGGTATAAGGAAAACTAGGGTGAGGGTACCGGCGTGGTGTGTTTAGAGCACAGGTGTAAACGGCATAGATGTGAAGGCATGGGCGGGGGGTGGTTGGGGACTACGCCTGGAGAATTAAGTCAAGGGGTGAATACGCTGACGGTGCTTCCGTGCCCATGGGTAGCGGTGAGGACGTGGGCATCAAAGGCCCAAACTGGGTGAGGCAGAGGCTGCAGCGGTTCCAAAGACATGTCTAGGTGCACATCTGGGCTGGGTACACGGGGAGCTGGATAGTCACACGGAGCAGAGGACTGGTGTTAGAGCTGTCCTGGATGAGGGACTAAGTGCCCCGGGGATGAGTGTCTGCCGTGGACCGGGCTAGATGAGAGACTGGCTTCCCCGGGTGGGCGTGTCCAGCTACATGAGAGACTGGGATCCCTGATGGGCGGGTGTCTGCTGAAGATCTGGCCAGATGAGAGACTAGGTACATGGGTGCATGTGTGTCTGCTGTTTATCTGGCTAGATGAGAGACTAAGGTAATGGGTGCGTGTGTGTCTGCTGGAGATCTGGCCAGATGAGAGACAAGATTCCCTGGTAGCTGTGTGTCTGTTGTAGATGTGCCTAAATGAAAGACTAGGTTCAGGGGACGTCTTCTGTAGGTCTGGCTAGATGAAAGACTAGGTTCACGGTCGGGTGTCTGCTGTAGCTCTGGCTTGATGAGAGACTGGGTTCACGGGTTGGCGGGGGGGTCTGCTGTAGAACTAATCCATATGAGAAGCGGGGCGCAGAGTGAGAAGTGTGGAAGGGATTTGCTGGAGTGCACAAGGACCTGTGCGCGCTGCTGCAGTGGCAGGGTGTCGGCCTAGAGCTGGGGTGTCTGAGACACTGTGCACAGCGGGATGGGTGGGGGTGCCTGCCGTGGAGCTGGCCTGTCTGAGCGGCTGAGACCAGTCCCAGGTGCCGTGCTGGAGGTCCGGTTCGGTCTGGCATGGGCACGGATGCGTGGACGCAGACAGAGCCCTTCGGAGCGCACGTGCGCAGGGGGCGTAGATCCGCCCGGTACTAAGCACCGGCCACACATCTCAGCTGGGATGGGATTCGGTGTTTGAAGGTCTTTGTGGCTCGGTGCAAAGCAGGGGTGCGCGGGTGTCTGGTGCGGAGCCTACTGTGTCCGTGGCTGCGCACATCTGGGGGGTTACTTGCCAGGTACAGAGTTGGTCGGAGGGCCTGGGTGTGCACCAGCAGTCTGTGGAGTAAGTTACAGAGACGGGCAGTGTGTGGTGCTGTGTGCAGACGTGTGTGTCAATGTGCAGCTGGCCTCTGTGAGGCCCTCTGCAAACAGCCGTGGTGATCTGCCAGCGCAGCCCTCCTCCGTGCGGCAGGGTGTGCGCACCGCTGCAGAGTGTGGGAGGGGTGAGGTTTACAGGTGCTCTGCATAGCTCAGGGAGTGGGTGTCAGATTGAGGCTTCTTTGTTTGGACTCATATCCCACTCAGAGCCGGCTTGTGGCTGAGGCAGAGCGGGCAGTGTTGGGACTCGGTGCACACCTGCAGCACGTCGGCGACAGGCTGCCTGACACGCTGGTGCACAGCTGGGATGAAAGGGTGGGGGTCTGCCATAGAACAGTCTGACACACAGGATGAACAGCTGGAGGGAGTGGGTGTGGTGTACAGCAGGCTGTATGACTCACAGCTGACCTGGTGTGTGTGTATGTGTCCGGTGTAGAGCCAGAGAGACGCTGGGTCCACAGCTGGGGTCCTGGGTGTCTAGCTTAGAGCAGTTTGAAGGAGAGGTCGATGAACAGCTGGGATGGGTGGGTCTCTAGTGTAGAACAGTTTGAAGGAGAGGTTGGGTGCACACCTAGGGTGGGTGGGCGTGTGTCTGCTGTAGAGCGGCTTGTAAGAAAGGTTGGGTGCACAGTTGGGGTGGATGTCTAGTCTAGAGCAGTTTGACAGAGAGGTTGGGTGCAAACCTACGGTGGTTGGGTGTCTGGTGTAGAGCAGTCTTGTTTGACAGGTGTCTAGTGTAGAGCAAGATGGGTGCACAGCGGATGGGGAAGGTCTCTGTTGTAGTTCTGCCTGTATGAGAGGCTGGGTGCTCAGCTGGTGTGTTTGGGTGTCTGGTGTAGTGCTGGGTGCACAGCTGGTGTGGGTGGTGCAGAGCCAGTGTCCGTGAGAGCCCTGGTTCCCAGGTATCATTGTCAGTTTTGGGGTCTTTGGATGTGTGTGTGGGATAGATCGCGACCAGGCAGGCGGCGAGGGGGCTGCTCCCTCGTTGGCATGTGGGAACAGCCGTGTGCTGGTTGGTTGCAGGGCGGGTCTCGGGTGAGTACCTCAGCGCTGAATAGCGGGACCCCAACGCCGGAGGGCGAAAGACTGTACCTGCCTCACATACGTCTGTAAACAGTGTCTTTCGACACAATAAACTGACTAAAATGTTTTCAAAACGAAAAGTTGTTCTTTGCAATCAGTGACGTAACACTAAACAATGGGACCCCTGCAGAATGTGATGAGGAGGGCCCCCTGAGTCTCACATGTCTCACAAATATGAATTGACTTTGGGCTAAAGGGGGCACGCTGGAAGTGTTTTTTTGGGGTGGGGAAAGGGGGGGGCAGGGGTGGAGGGGTGGGCCCCCCTTACACCACAGGAGCCTGCATAGCGCTCCTGCCAGCAAACTATGAAATGGTGAGAGAAGTTCAAACCCACAGTAACAACGAACATATGTTTTTAGGTCGAGGGACCTATAAGCTGCGCAAAGCGCAGCTTCCGGTCCGGAGATCTGATGTTTTGGAGTAGGGCAGTTTAAACCCGCCTCTCAGCTCCGTTCGCTTCCATTGGCTGGCTTCGTAAACGGAGGCCAGCCATTGGAAGAGAAGGGAGTCACTCCAAACAAGCCCCGTCTCTTTCGGATTCGGGGGCGTAAGTTTTGCTGTTCTTTATCTCGTGACATCGTCCGTCACTCAGGACAGCAAAACACGCCCCCGAATCCGAAAATGTTCGGAAGCTTGAGGCCGCCATTTTGCTGCTGGTAAGGTTGAGGTAGGCTGCTCTCGCTTTCCTCGTTCCCGCCGTCTTTTTTCCCGCCCCCTCCCGCTGTCCGTGTCTTTGTTCCCCTCCCGCTGATGAGATCGTCTCGCTGTCCTCCCCGCCGTGTCTTTTCCCGCCCCCCTCCCGGCACTCAATAGAGCTCTTGAACACGAGTCTGAGCTCCTTCTGTAACCCATGTTAAAGTAAAAAGAGAGGCTTGTGTTCGCGCTGGTCTAAAACTGGAATAGTCTCTCTTGCAGCAACTCCCTCCATCCAAGAAATCTGTGCGTTTCGAATCCAGTCATCCTGACCGCACCTTTCATCCTTCCAAGGCAGATAAAAGTGTGAATGGGCTTGGCACTCGCAACTGTTTGTCAAGATCCAAACTAAGTTGAGTCTATTGGAAAACTACAATGCCCCTGCACTTGTACAGAAGTGTAATTAAGGTGTATGGTAACAACACTGTCAATTCCCTCAGTATGAGGGAAAAATTAGAACAACATCCAACTCATACAAGTAGCTCAATTGTCGGTAATCATTTTTCAGACAAAATAGGGAAAGAAGTTCAGGATGTAATCCGTTGTTGGTACGAAAGAGTTTCGTTTATTGTTCCTTTAGGTAGGCCAACACGTGTTTCATCGCAGGGAAACAGACTGCGAATCTTCAGGGCCTAATTGGTGAGGTGCAAAGGCCACCTCGGATAAGTGTATTCAAGGGATCCTGTAAGGCGGAGTTTCACTGGGTGAGTGAAGTCGCACTCCGAGACCGGATGAGTCTCAATAGTAAAGCACAAAGTATAAACCGGGAGGAGAGGATTAACAGGTTACTTCCTATGCGTGACGTTGTCAACAAACACGAAAGGCGGGTACACCTTATCGCAGCAGTTCTCCCTCTTGAGTTTCCCGGCGCCGTTTTCCGAGGACCGTCCTCGGAAAACGGCGCCGGGAAACTCAAGAGGGAGAACTGCTGCGATAAGGTGTACCCGCCTTTCGTGTTTGTTGACAACGTCACGCATAGGAAGTAACCTGTTAATCCTCTCCTCCCGGTTTATAATTTGTGCTTTACTATTGAGACTCATCCGGTCTCGGAGTGCGACTTCACTCACCCAGTGAAACTCCGCCTTACAGGATCCCTTGAATACACTTATCCGAGGTGGCCTTTGCACCTCACCAATTAGGCCCTGAAGATTCGCAGTCTGTTTCCCTGCGATGAAACACGTGTTGGCCTACCTAAAGGAACAATAAACGAAACTCTTTCGTACCAACAACGGATTACATCCTGAACTTCTTTCCCTATTTTGTCTGAAAAATGATTACCGACAATTGAGCTACTTGTATGAGTTGGATGTTGTTCTAATTTTTCCCTCATACTGAGCGAATTGACAGTGTTGTTACCATACACCTTAATTACACTTCTGTACAAGTGCAGGGGCATTGTGGTTTTCTTCTTGTTCTAGTATGTACCAAGCTTGGTCCATCGTGGAGCGGTTGTGAGGTTTTACCGTTCGCCCCATTGCCTGTACCAACTATTGAATACCTTTGTTTCAAACTGTAACTTTACGGACACTCTGGTCGTGCGCCTTGTAATTCTGGAATACCCATAAAAAAACCCTTAGTTGCCAGTAAGTTGAGTCTATTGTTGAACCTTATAAAAGCTGCTGTTAATATATAACTAGAGTGTGATGGTGCTGCAGGGACACCAGGCAGAGACAGGCAAAGGCCACCCTCGGGGCCCATAAAAATACCTGCTGCGCGTGAGCCTTTCTTTTGCGAGTCCAGACAGCAGACAGTTAGAGCGTGGAGAGTGAAAAGGAAATACCAACAGCAGCACACACTGCTTTCACAGAGGTAGCTGGATGACTGGAGTTAGATGCACTTCTCAGGTTCCCTCAGAACCTCACATACGCAAACACACACACATGTATCGTAGAGTTTACGTACTGCACTGGAAACTGAAGGTTTGGCCGTTAATATACTAAGAAATGACCCTCCACACAACTTTGAACAGTCGGTCTCCCTGCATTGGGTGGCCGGGCAGAGGTCAAAGGACACTATCGGGGGCAGCTGCAAGTCCGAGGCACGGCCCTCCACACTTCACACTCAAGCGCTGCTATCAATCGCCAGAGGCGCTATGCACGAACTCACCGCTGATGGTTGCTCACGCAGCTCCCCATGAGCGCAAATTCTCGTTTACTTCCCTCACTGCAAGGCACACTGTGGTTCACTGGCATGTGAGGTAGTGGATTTAATTCAGTGCTGTGGTATGCGTCGAGTTGATTTGGACAACTGAAAGTGGGAAATGGGGTGGGTTATCAGAAGCTTGTGTTATTTTAACATGATATAAAGGTCCGTGAGCACTAAGGCAGCAATCCCATACTGAGCGCCAAAATTATCTTGGGCACTTGTTCAGTTTTGAGTGGTTTGGACATGTTTCAGGCTCACGTTTTTTTGAGGCAGCAGGTATTTTGCATTGCACATTACCTCACAACGTTTCTGTGTCACTTTGCATTGCAGTTTCATCTAGGGTAGTGTTTTCGTGCTCTCATGTTGGAGCAGGGAATTCTCCAAGTTGATGTTGGGTATGAGCCAAGTCAATCAATCAATCAATCAGGTCATTTGTAGAGCGCACTACTCACCCGTAGGGTCTCAAGGCGCTGGGAGGGGGGGGGTGCCGCTACTGCTCGAACAGCCAGGTCTTGAGCTTCTTCCTGAAGGAGAGGTGGTCTTGGGTCAGGCGAAGATTGGTCGGAAGTGAGTTCCAGGTCTTGGCGGCCAGGTAGGAGAAGGATCTTCCTCCTGTTGTCGCTCTTCGAATGCGGGGGACGGCGGCGAGGGCGTGGTTGGTTGATCTGAGGAGGCGCTTGGGAGTGTAGAAGTTGATCCGGTTGTTGAGGTAGCTCGGGCCTTGGTCGTGTAGGGCTTTGTGCGCGTGGGTGAGGAGCCGGAAGGTGATTCTCTTGTTGACCGGGAGCCAGTGTAGATCTCTCAGGTGTCCGGAGATGTGGCTGCGTCGGGGGATGTCGAGGATGAGTCTCGCCGAGGCGTTCTGGATCCGCTGGAGTCTCTTCTGGAGTTTGGCAGTGGTTCCGGCGTAGAGGGCGTTACCGTAGTCCAATCGGCTGGTGACGAGGGCTTGGGTGACCGTCTTCCTCGTCTCGGTGGGGATCCATCGGAAGATCTTACGTAGCATGCGCAGGATGTTGAAGCATGACGAGGAGACGGCGTTGACTTGTCTGGTCATGGAGAGGGAGGAGTCCAGGATGAAGCCCAGGTTGCGTGCGTGGTCCGTCGGTTTGGGTGCGGTGCCCAGGGCGGGGGGCCACCAGGAGTCGTCCCAGGCGGAGGGCGTGGAGCCCAGGATGAGGACCTCCGTCTTGTCTGAGTTCAGTTTCAGGCGGCTGGTCGTCATCCATTCGGCTACGTTTCTCATCCCTTCGTGCAGGTTGGCTCTGGCGGTGGAGGGGTCGTTGGTCAGGGAGAGGATCAGCTGGGTGTCGTCGGCGTAGGAGATGATGTTCAGGTTGTGTTGGCGTGCGATGGCCGCGAGGGGGCTCATGTAGACGTTGAAGAGGGTTGGGCTCAGCGAGGATCCTTGGGGTACGCCGCAGATGACTTTGGTGGCCTCTGACTTGTACGGTGGTAGGCGGACTCTTTGTGTTCTTCCGTCGAGGAAGGAGGTGATCCATTCCAGTGCCTTCTCCTGGATTCCGATGTTGCTGAGGCGCTGTACTAGGGTGCGGTGGCAGACAGTGTCGAAAGCCGCGGAGAGGTCCAGGAGGATGAGGGCCGCTGTTTCTCCGTTGTCCATCAGAGTTCGAAGGTCGTCGGTGGCGGCGATGAGGGCGGTCTCGGTGCTGTGGTTCGCTCGGAAGCCGGACTGTGAGGGGTCGAGGGATCCATTCATCTCGAGGAAGGCGGCCAGCTGTTTGTTGACGGTCTTCTCGATGACTTTGGCCGGGAACGGGAGGAGCGAGATGGGACGGTAGTTCTTGAGGTCGGTGGGGTCTGCTGTGGGTTTCTTGAGGAGAGCGCTGAGTTCGGCGTGCTTCCAGCTCTCAGGGAAGGTGGCGGAGTCGAAGGAGGTGTTGATGATGTCCCGCAGGTGGGGTGCGAGGACAGCGTCGGCCTTGTTGAAGACGTGGTGAGGGCAGGGGTCAGTCGGAGATCCGGAATGGATGGAGTTCATGGTGCGGATGGTGTCTTCGGTGCTGATCGGGGTCCAGGTGCGGAGGGTGGTGGATGGTGGCGTCGTTGCGGTTGTGGCTTGCGTTGGTTGGTTGCTGAAGCTGTTGTGTATGTCCGTGATCTTGTTGTGGAAGTAGGACGCGAGGGAGTTGCAGAGGTCTTGCGACGGTGTGATGTCGTTGTTTCCGGCGTTGGGGTTGGAGAGCTCTTTCACGATGTTGAAGAGTTCCTTGCAGTTGTGTGCGTTGTTGTCCAGCCGGTCCTTGTATGCATTTTTCTTGGTGGCGCGGATCAGTTGGTGGTGTTTCCGGGTGGCGAGCTTGAGGGTGGTCATGTTGTCCGTCGTTGGTTCCCTTCTCCAGGCTTTCTCGAGGGCTCGACAGTTCTTCTTGGAGCACTTGAGTTCGTCGGTGAACCATGGTGTTTTTCTGCTGCAGGATCTGCTGGGCGGGGTCCTTAGAGGGGCGAGTTCGTCCGCGCAGTTGCTGATCCACTTCGTGAGGTTGTCGGCGGCCTGGCTGGGGTTCGCTGAGTTGGCGGGAGGGTGCTGGCTCAGGGAGGCGGTGAGCTGGTCGGCTGTGATCTTGTTCCAGCTTCTTCGAGCAACCTGTTGCTGGAGGTGGTGGATCGTCGTTCTTCTGAAGGTGAAGTGGACGCAGCTGTGGTCCGTCCAGTGGAGTCCTGTAGCGTGGCTGAAGGTGACGTCTTTGCTGGATGAGAAGACGGCGTCGAGTGTGTGTCCGGCGAGGTGGGTGGGGGTGGTCACCAGTTGCTTGAGTCCGAGGTTGTCGAGGTTGTCGAGCAGGGTGCTGGTGTTGCGGTCGTTGTTGTTCTCCAGGTGGAAGTTGAGGTCCCCCAGGAGGATGTAGTCGGCGGAGGGGAGAGCGTGCGGGCTGACGAAGTCGGCGATGTCCTCGCTGAATCGTGTGCGTGGACCCGGGGGTCGGTAGATCAGGGTGCCTCTGAGGGTGGTCTTCGGGTTGGTGTGGATCTGGAAGTGCAGGTGTTCAGCGGTGGTGAGGGTGTCGTCGGTGTTGGTCGTGATGCGGATGGTGTCTCTGTGGATGATGGCGATGCCTCCTCCGGTCTGGTTGTCGCGGTCCCTCCGGGTGATCTTGTAGCCCTCTGGGATGGCGATGGCGATGTCTGGGGCTGAGGAGGCGTTCATCCAGGTCTCGGTGATGAAGGCAAGTGAACGCGGAAGGAGCCAGCTGCGTTGAAGCAGTTGCTGTATTTGGCGAGAAGTCCTATTTTGGCTTTATAGTAGTATGTAAGCCTCTGCTGGGGTCGATCCCCGTTTTGTGCTTTGGCTCTGTGCACCAAAGAGGACACGGACAGAGTCGAAGCCAGCGCCCCTCCCGGGGGACCGCCATGAGCGAGGCAGGTATGAGCACTCACCCTTTCAGGGGCCTCCTATCGAGGCAGGTGTGTTAAACCCCTCCCTCTAATATCACCCTTAGTAAAGGAGGTAGCTCCGACCTCGCCCCCCTCCCCCCGCAGTTTCTAGTGGGACCCAATACCCATCCTAACATCTCGTTTATAGGCGACCCCCTAACACGTGCCCGCCATCCCAGCGGTGTCAGCTGTCCACGGCTTCGCAGGATTATTTTCTGGGCTGCAACGGTATCCAAGAGCAATCCCTGCCAGCAAATGCCCTCGCAGCATTCTCCATCAATCCCCGCTCTCCCCATCCTTGCGCCGCTTCCCGCGTCCTCTTCCACTCAGTATCTTCTGACTCTTCTGTATAGCGCCTTACTTTCTCCTTGGTTAGCACCTATGTACTGCTTTACTACCCAATGGCACTGAGCGGCTCAGCTATCAGACTGGTCTCTACGGACAGCAGTACAGCAGGGGATCTTCTAATCCGCTCCACCAGCATTGAACGCAGTTTGGTTGCCAAGAAGCAATGGACCCTCCATGAGAGGCAGCAAGAGACACCCAGAACTTCATCCATCCCTCCTGCACTGTCAGCCAACAAACCCCAGGAGCGCAGGCTAAATCCTAGGACACTACAAGCAGGTACCAGTAGAGAGGATTCAAAGAAACTGCTTGTTTTTTCTTGCCTCTGTTTCCAGGGGTGTTACTGGGCAGAGATGGGCGTGTGGCTTACCTAGACCGAGGGATGTCTGTATGTGTGTTGGGCTCTGTGTGTGGGGGGGCTCTGTGTGTGTGTGTGTGTGTGTGTGTGAGTTGGGCTCTGTGTGTGTTGGGCTCTGTGTGTGTGTTGGGCTCTGTGTGTGTGTTGGGCACTGTGTGTGTGTTGGGCACTGTGTGTGTGTTGGGCGCTGTGTGTGTGTTGGGCGCTGTGTGTGTGTTGGGCTCTGTGTGTGTGTTGGGCTCTGTGTGTGTGTTGGGCTCTGTGTGTGTGTTGGGCTCTGTGTGTGTGTTGGGCTCTGTGTGGGTGGGTGGCTCTGTGTGTGTGGGTGGCTCTGTGTGTGTGTGTGTGTGTGTGTGTGTGGCTCTGTGTGGGTAGCTATTTTTGTAGGTTGCTCTATGTTGGACAGGCCGCATGGTCGGGCTGTCCCCCCTCCCCGCAACGGGACCCGGACCCTGGCTCTCCCTGAATCCCCAACCAGGGTCCCCGGCGACCACCCGAAGTACCCTGCAATCCCTCCACCACAAGACACCAGCCCCGGACCCAGCTGGCCCGGGTCACCATCCACACCCCGGCCTCGGCCCAGCCGCCATTTTGGGTACTACAGCACGAGGCCGCGTGGCCTCAACTCGACCCTAACCCTGGGCCCGGCCGGCCCCGACATCGAGGCACCAACCTCCGCCCAGGAGGCAGAGTGACCACTTGGCGAGTCAATGGGAGAAGGAATCGTCAACGGCTCTCCTCCGCCAGGTGTCGATCACCCCAGGCCGCCCTGGGCGCTGGCTCCACCCCCCTGCTGGGTGTCTGGACTCCCTCATCCCGGACCTCCCGGCCCCCCAGGCGCGAGGGTCCGGACATCAAAGGGGTCCAGACCTATAACTGGGGCAGGGCCGGACCAGGAGGGCAGTTGTATCCTGGAGTCGAGAGACCCGAGAAGAACTCATCCGTGACTGGCCTGCTGGCGCTGCCGCGGCCCTCTGCCTCGTGAAACCATCGTCTTGGCCTGCTGGCGCTGCCGCGGCCCTCTGCCTCGTGAAACCATCGTCTTGGCCTGCTGGCGCTGCCGCGGCCCTCTGCCTCGTGAAACCATCGTCTTGGCCTGCTGGCGCTGCCGCGGCCCTCTGCCTCGTGAAACCATCGTCTTGGCCTGCTGGCGCTGCCGCGGCCCTCTGCCTCGTGAAACCATCGACTTGGCCTGCTGGCGCTGCCGCGGCCCTCTGCCTCGTGACACCATCGCCTTGGCCTGCTGGCGCTGCCGCGGCCCGGCTCACAGACTCTCCAGCTCGAGGATTGTGAGCTCGCATCTTGCCACCCCCTGTACCGACCCGGTACCAAGACTGTCCCGCTACCCCCTTTTCCTTACAGAGACTAGAAGTGAGAGGACCCTCCGGTCCGAGATATCCTGTATCGCTACTATCCTTGCCTTACGTACCTTATATAAAGCATTGAACTCGACCTGGTGTGGTGCCTATTTGTGGGGAGGGAGGTGACTTGTCTGTACGATCGCCGGAGACGGTCCTCATCGGGGACCTCTCCCTCAGTATTCGGCCGACCCTCAGAGTCCCCGTCTAACACTCTATATGTGGGTGGCTATGTGTGAGTGGGTGGCCCTGTGTGTGAGTGGGTGGCTCTGTATGTGGGTGGGTGGCTCTGTGTGGATGGCTGTGTGTGGGTGGCTCTCTGTGTGGGTGGCTCTCTGTGTGGGTAGCTCTCTGTGTGTGTGGGGGCTCTGTGTGTGGGGGGGCTCTGTGTGTGGGGGGGCTCTGTGTGTGTGTTTGGGGCGCTCTGTGTGTGTATGAGGCTCTGTGTGTGTGTGGGGCTCTGTGTGTGTGTGTGGCTCTGTGTGTGTGTGTGTGTGTGTGGAACTCGCTGTGTGTGTGTGTGGCTCTCTGTGTGTGTTGCTCTGTGTGTGTGTGTGTGTGTGTGTGGCTTTCTGTGTGTGTAGCTCTGTGTCCGCGAATACTCTCTACTACTCTCTAATGCTCACCTATTGCCATTGTAATAATAATAGTAATAATTTTATTTCGCATAGTTACTTAAAACCATTGCAATACAAAAATAGGTTAAGAACAGAGAATAATAAAAGTACAATTCTAATAAGAGAATAAAACATTCACATTTCCTTAGTTCGAATGTGCACGCAGCAACTTTGTGAGCAATAAAGTTTTTTAAAAGTTCAACTTTATAATTGTAAAATATTTCTACTTTCCCGATGTCCTCATAGGCTCTTTGAGTCAGTAATGTCATTCGACAAAGCGATATTAGATCAATAGTACAGGGACCGTTATAAATTAATTTCAGGCATCTTTTTTTCCACTGCCTTCATAAATTTTACGAAGCTACAGCTCAAGCGAGAGTCATGGGGAGAAAAGCAAGCCAGAACTGCCTTCCTTCGTGTGCGGATTCCTTGTAAATGACAATACAATTTATTTATGTTTAAAAAAAATGAAAAAAAATGTCATGAGCAATGCCAATAGCTCTACCTTTAATAATGCTGAGACCATTGCATTGTAAATGCTTGTTTATGATTAGAGGCATTGTTAGAATATCTGTCTCTATAAAAAGATGGTGAAGACTTCATAGGGCTGTTTTTGCTGCTAAGTGTTTTCTGAGGGTAAAGGGAAGTTTTAGGAGCATTAGTAGAAACAAAAACAACTTTTAAAGCGAACGTTTTGAAAAAAGTTTGCCACATGTCCTCCTGCACAGATAGGTAGTTAATCAAAACACAGCAGCCCGCTTCACTGGCAGTTACCATGAAGTGGATAAAGGATTCCTGTGTTAAAGTGTTTCCTGGGCTCCTAATCACTGCAGTAGTGCCGTTTAAGGTGCAATTATGCATCTGCCATCAGCAATACCCAGACAAATCCCAAGACGTGATCTGCTTAACGAATGAAAGCTACCTCACAACAGTGATGTGAAGGATGGTGTGACTGAAGGATGGGATGGAGGGTTCCTCAAGAGGAAAAATCTTTTTTAGGGGCTAAAGCTTTGCTTCTGTACCCTGCCAGTTACCTGTACTTAACTAAGTCAGTGAAACAGGAAGCTCACTCCAATTTGCTGCACGGGTATTTCAAGGTTAAAAAAAAAAATTTGGAGCAAATAAATAGCAAACAACATTTCTATATGCATTATTTTACAAACGGTCCACATAATATGCTATCCATCTCAAAGTACAAAGTTAATCACTGAACACAGTATGAGTTGTTCAACTAAGTCACGGGGCAAATAGAACATATTCAGGCAGCACTGCCGTAAGAGAGAGGAATCATCAGCTTTGAAAAACGAGTTGCAAAAGAACATATTAAAAAATGCACGCTGTTTATTCATGAGCAAAATAAACTAGTTATCCCAGTATACAGGAAGTAGTCAAGCACATTAATGTAGGTGAGAAATGCGTTGCATGTGCTTCAACTTAACTTACCACTGCTTGGATTTGAAAGCCAGTTCTTTCCAATAATGGAGCTCTTCCCCCACGGTAGCAAAGTTACTGCTCCTTAAGTCCAACATGATGAAAATGCCGTCAGATCCAGGACAGCGATTTCATTTTCCTACTAAAAGAAAATGTTTAGGATATCACTTTCGTCACAACTGTTTACCAGACCTTTACAGAAAGCTAGAGACAATATTACATCAGTCTGGTAAATAGGACCACTCACTAAGTTAATACACCTTTATTAAAAGTGTATTTATTTTAGTAGGTTGCCAAATACAATACCGAATTTTGAAATATAAACTAACACTGTTCTGGACATGGCAAATTTGTCTATGACTGCTCGAGAAAATTCCTTAAGCCCGGTGCTGTTTATCAATGCTGTAACAGTACTTTTATTAGTTAATTAAAACAATAACTATTAAAACAAGCATGTGCAACGCAATAGGTCATGCATTTACGAGAGTTTAAGCTATAGGCATTGTAAATGATAATGCCTTTATTTTATGTGTTTTTAAAACAGATAAATGAAAGGCAATATCATTTACAATGCCAATAGCTTAAACTCTCGCAAATGCAATACCTATTTGAGGTTCTTTAATTTTGACTCCATCTTACATTTGTCGTCATTTTGTGTTGCCTTTACACAGGCTGCTCTATTCATGAAGTGTCTCTGCCCTTTGGACTGCAACGTGTTGAAAACCCCCTCTGTCCTTGTTTTGAAACCAATCTCAGACACCAGCTGGCCTAACTGCATACAGACAGGTCCTGCCATTACTGATTGACCTATAGGTGCTGTAATTGATTGACTTATGGGTTGGGCAGAAACACGACTTAAGGGGGACGTTCTGGTTACATGATGCCTTGTTTTGAATGTTTTCCTATTGGCTAATATTTTGCAGATCTTGCATGTCCATATTAGGTATTTTGCATGCTTGCAAAAGCTAGGACTGCCCCTTACTTTTATGCTGAGTTTGTAACCCTAAGCATATAAAAGGCTTCTGTGTTGTGTACTCTTTAGACTGCCTCATTCAGTTGCTAAGGCTCCTGTGTGACGTAGTCTCACTTATTTAAGTTTAATAAAGATGTCTTTTCATATTTCAGCTTCTGTGCCAACTTCTTTATTATCAAGTACCCCTGAGAATGAAGATTTGAGTTCTTCAATTGGCGCGGCCAACGTGGACTTCATCAGAGAAGTGACTTTCTGAAGGAGTGATCTTGCCAGGAGACTGAAATCTACTGAGGAGGACATGACAGGATTATACTAAGAAAGTACTCTGTGCACGGAGATTCTGGGGATTCTTTGTCTCTGCAGCCCAGTATATTTCTGATCTTCCTGATTTTGATCCTCCACATGATGTCACTCCTGACTGAGAACCTTTTTGGCGTGAGTATTCTAAAAAAGGACCGTTAGGTCATTTAGAACTTGGCAGTTAGAATTTGGACAACCTTTTGATTGGTAAGAGTAAGGTAGTTTAGTAACGCTTACTGTAGCTTTGGAATTTTGGAATTTGTGTTGGCCAACTTTGGATATGTATTTGATATGCAAATTGCAATTTGTGTAGGCAGGTAATGAGGAGATTTTTCTCTATCTGGTTTTGTTGAACGGTGCACGTACGAAAAGTACATTAGGCACTACTTTGATTATAATACTTGCATATTCTGCAGTATTTTTGGCATGCCTGTTTTCAAGCTCACATCGAAGAATGTGTTGCTTTTTTGGAAGGTACCATAGTGTGATGTGAAGTAAATTAGCCGGCTCCCCTAGAGGGAATATCTAAATAGGTTTAGATTTAAAAACATATTTCTTCCTTGGTGATTTTGTATCCCCAGGGAATTAAAATATGACATAATACAAAACAAGGATCCTTTGTTCTGTGCAGTTTTATGAATGAAGATATGCAGAGCGATATTTGGTGTTCTGCTTGCCAAAGCTAGTGAATTGAGTGTATTTTCGCTTCTTGGACATACATCAGTCTGTTGGGCTGTTTTTGCAGTCTTTTGGAACACAATAGAGAAGCGCTTCTTGTAAATATGACTTACAACTAATATTTACAAATGGTTTGGTTTAAGTACAGTCTGTGGGCTGTCCTTTGTTTCTGTCCTGAGTATTGATATGTGGGTTAAATATGTGTTTAAATGTCTATGTGGTTTTCCCATTAGTGCAATTTCTGTAAGTGAATAGCGATGGCGCTATTCACGAAATAAATGGCTAAAGCGCGACATATTGTGTGTCCTGAGTGTTTGACCCCTTTCTGTTATGTCTGAAATGAGCTCAATGTCTCTTCGTGGTTTTTCTTGATATTTTCAGTCTATTAAGCAAAATGTCTAAATGCTTAAAAACTAAAATTTAAATTAACATTCACTAGGAATAAAAAAGCCTCAAAATCGAAATTGTGTGTTTTGTAGAAAAATAAACTTATAGTATTTTTTTTACTTACATACATTGTGTTAGATATTAACAGGCAAACACTTCAGCTGAAGTAAATTTTTGCTGAACTCAAACCATATTATAGAACACGCATTGATATGTTTTAGTTTGAAAAAGACTGCCACCGTGTTCATGTTACAAACACTGAGAGACAAGCTAAATAAACAGGAAGATTTACTCAGCCAGGACTTTGCCCTCAGTTGCACGGGTGAATCTTTGCATTTCAGAATGTTGTTTTAAAAAGGTTACAAACATAAGGTTCATTATTTTGTATTATAGGAAGACATTTCGATTAAGGGTTTTCCTCTCTTTAAGCATTTCTGTAAGCATATTCTTGGTTCTATTGCTAAATAATAATTAACCCATGTAATGAAGAAACATTTAAAAAAAAAAAAAAAAAAACAGTAACAGATGCTGAACAAGATAAGTCATGTGCAAGGAAACTAAAAAGTTAACGATGTCCTGAACATTGATTGGCAATCTCAGATAACGATCAATCAGGGAAATTGGCTGTGCGAGGTCAGTTTCAGGTGAAGAGGTCAGTTTCTTACAGTTCATTTCAGAGTAAACCTAGTTAATGTACACATGAACTAGGGAGGCCAGGCCACCTTGTTCGCCAGGCTATCTTTGCAGGCCTGCGTAAAGGAGAGAGGGCGCAAAATGGTGACACAGAACAGAAAAAAAATGAAGTCAGACTCGAGGAATTACAGAACCTCAATATGTGGAATTATCAAAAATGATTGGGTTTATTAAAAATAATTATTAATTAAGCAAAATAATTATTAGAAATAAGTGCTTCAAAATTCGTTTTTTTACTATTCATGAAGCTTAATACTTATACTGTGACCTCCTAGCATTATAATCTAATTTAAGTTATGTTATACTGCATAATGAGGACATTAGCATATAGAATTTCACTTGGCGCAGGCGTGAAAAACTCATTTTTCTCAGGATTTGCATGAGATATGTCTAATGTCCAATCTCTGCAATTTGTAAAGAACATTCTGAGGATGATTAATATGTATCATAATTATAGGATATTTATTTTTAAGTGCCAAAAATCGAATTTGGGTAAATAGACTATTTAAACAGCATTTCTTTCATTTAGAGTAGCTTTAAAGTGCTTTAGGCTTCAGTAAATGCATACATTTAGGTATAATACAAATTTGCAGGTTGTTCCCATTTGGGTTTGCTTTTAAATGGCTCAGTGAGCCAATGTGCCCGGTGCAGAGGTTTGAGTTTAATATCTGGGTGGAAGGTTTTAACTTTAGCTGGACCTATTGAGACCTTCATCCATTTAAGGTTGATGAACTGAGTACCATTGCAAACAAGCATTTGTTCTAAAAACTGGTATGTGTGTAATTATGTTCTGCGAATTATTCACAGTGACTGTTTTAATAATCTAAGCATAGAAATAAATTGTAGCCCCTAACAGGAGTAATATATATATCATGTGTTTTTAAATAGGGTTGGTTATTGCACGTTAGAAAGAGTTGGGAAGGCTTTTTGTCTTTTTGTCAGCCTCAGAGTGAGGAAGAGGGAGAGGGCTGAGGAGCCCGCAAGGCAGATTTTGACCTTAAGGTCAGTGAGGTGGGAGTTAGGAGTAAGTGTAAACAGATGGAGAAATCATTACTTGGAAAAGCAGGGCCTCAAAGGGTGTTGGCACGGGACACGCAGAGTGTCTGTGAAAGAGTTTTATTTTTGGAAAATCAAAAAAAAGGTGATTTAGCATGTTTTTAAAAGATGGTTGGTTACAGTTGATATTTTGGGTGTTATGTGCAGTGTCAGCAGTGAAAAAAGATGTGTTTTTTTATTATGACTTCTTTTGAAAAGAAATGTTTCTGCGTTTTACATATTTGTTTGCATTTTATCCTTTTATGAATTGTTCCTGCTGGTCCTGTGTGTCAGAAGAGACACAGTAAGTTGTATTTGACAGCCAATCTCCACTAACTGGTGATTTGCTGTCAAACGGAGGGTGAGGATTTTAAACCTGACAAATTAAGCAGGCCCGAATATTGGGTTTTGGGCTGCAGGTTCACAGTGCATAAAGAGCATAACATGGTGTTGTGCGTCACCGCTCATTTACATATGCTATTGTTTTGTCTTTGCTTTTTGTACTTGATATACAGCAAGTATATCTGATGGCTTGACATGTCCGTTTTGTGCGTTTTTTATTTTATGCATGTTTTTGTTTTATGTTGCTGCTTTTGATACTATTACAAGTTTACCTGTGTTGTGAAGGGATATACATGACGATGCATATCGCTGCACAACAGTTGGGTAGATTTGCTCCGACACTAAATTTCACAGATATGATATTTATATGCTGTAAACAAGACAGGCAACACTTCATCAGTGTATGTCAAATTTGGCTATAATGGTATTTGAAGAAAAATAAAAGAGATATACAGGATCAAAGTGTGTCACCTGCTGTTAGTCACGCTACTGCCCCCTTCCCTTAAGGAACAGGCAGCCCTAAATTTATGTATCCTGATTGGACGTAAGGATAAATTATAAATCTGTGACTCTTGTACATGGTGACCTAATTTCTAGATTACATTAGTCAGTTTTGTTCTGCTTCCTAAGTAGTGTATGGCTTTGTACCATAAAGGAAACAAGGTTTCATTTTTCCCTGAAGAAGGAACTGGAACATAAGCTGAGATTACCGTATATGGTGTAGCGGCCAGCGGTAGAGCTAACATTTGTGAACTATTTTGATTTTTTGTGTATCACCCATACTCTTGGTGATGTGTCACATGCCTGACTATCACCCAAGTAATTTCTTGTTCTTCCTATAGATTTTTCTTTTGCCGCTTCTCCCTTGACCGATGTCGCATCATGCCTAGTTATTGGGGATTTTAGCTGTGTCCTAGTTCCATTTCCCTTTTCCATATTCCTTTCACCAGTTAGCCCTTTTATTATTATTGTTGTATTGTTCCAGATTGCAGTAATGTACCAGAGACACCCATATTATGTATAATTCCCTTTTGTATGACCAGACTGGTTTTTAAGAATTTTCTTTAGGCCTACTTCGATGTTTTCCAGTCTGACTGTCAGGGTAGTGATGGACTGGTTAACTGACTCAATACTATAGTAAGACAAGTTTTCCACCTCAATAGGAGATACCTTACGTTTATTTTTTTGAACATGACAAATTTTCAATGACTGTTTTAATTTGGATTTTTACCCTTTTTGTTCCTGCTTCTTTATTTTTTGGTGGGATTAGATGTGTTCTAAATCATGGAAATACCAGTACTCTCTAGTTCTTGTCTTTTCTTTCCACATTTTGATCATTAGCCTGTGTATTGCATAGTGCACCTGATGCACAGTTATTAAAAAGGAGTTATCTACATGTCCCTGATAATCTGTATCATGTGATCTCTCTTTTGAGGTGTTCTAGATAAGGAATTTAGGAACACCTAGACGTAATCATTGAAAAAGAAAAAAGAAATGTTTTTCCCATTAGACAATGCCACCATGTGTGAGGACATCCAGTCAGATAGAATTCCCATGTAACTATCTACCCTTAGGTGGCAGAGGATAATGAAGGATACCCAATTGAAGAGATTAGAAGTATTGCCTTTGAGAATGACGGTGTGTTCTAGTCCAGAATTGTCCCATGGCGTATGGCCACTCCATCGCAGATTGCAGGCCACCTGCTTACAGTCCCCTTGTTAAAAACAATAAACTGTTTTTATACTAAATTGAAGGAAACTAACAACTATGTCACATTTCCTATGTCACTGGGTTCTGCGGGATTAAGTCATAATAACCTGCGGAACTCACCCACAATCTCATCAGTGACAGCTATAGATGAAAAGTCCCAGCACCCAGAAAAGTAGCAAGGCTGGACAGCGATCGCCCGCGCGCCATCAATGGTATCTCCAAAGCATCGTACTTGCTCCATCAGACGGCATTGGACATCACAGAACCAGAGTTTCAGTGCAAAAGAGCAAAAGAGAAGGATCCCTGTTGTTTTGAGGCTTCAGTTTTCTACCTGTCATGTACTGGTAACCTCTGACAGTGTGCAGTCCGTTGAGCCCCTTGGCCTGAGCTTTGGCCACACACCCCCTTTTCTTTGCTCCAACGGAAGGGCAGTGGATCCAGGATTGGCAAAGGCACTACATTGTGGTACCCATGATGAAAAGAAAATTAAATGAAAGAGCAGCCTGAGCATCCTCTGACACTGAATAGTGAGTGTTGGAGCCTGAAAGTGTTGCTGAGTGTGACAGTCTGTTGCTCTTTCCCGATTAATAGTACTTGGGTCTGCACAAGATGATCTGTGCCCATGACTATCAAAGAGCACAATATCTGTAGTGCCTGCAGCACAGGAAATATATTGGTGCACTGCATTGAGACATTGAGACTTTCAAGTGAGCTGTGAGTGTTTGCCAGGAGGGCACTCCAACGGATACTGAGAAGCACCATTTTCATGAAAGGCCTGAATGAAGAGGCCTTTGCGGAAGAAAACAACAGAAGCAGATTTGATGGACAATAGAAGCCTGCCAGAGCGGCTTGGACGGGCTCTGGGAATTTGCCGTGCGATTGCATAGAACGGGTGTTAGGAGACTGATTCTTATTGTTTTATTGGCATTGTCAATAGTCACTGAAATAACTAGGAGCCCTGAAAATGTTTACAAAATAATTTTGCGATTTGCTTTTGCCTAGGGTTGTGAAAAAAAAATGATAAACCTGTTTGTAATAGTGGTCATTACTTTCTTTTGCTATCTGAATGTTAAATGCTTTGTTCTCTTTGCATTCCTGCTGATAGTTTACATATACCTGCTTTTATGAAATGAGTAGAATGCTCACCTAGCAATGAATTAGGATTTGCCTGTGTAATGGCAAAAGGAGGGTCTGAGGTTCTTTAATTTTGACTCCATTTTACATTTGTCGTCATTTTGTGTTGCCTTTACACATGCTGCTCTATTCATGAAGTGTCTCTGCCTTTTGGACTGCAACGTGTTGAAAACCCCCTCTGTCCTTGTTTTGAAACCAATCACAGACACCAGCTGGCCTAACTGCATACAGACATGTCCTGCCATTACTGATTGACCTATAGGTGCTGTAATTGATTGACTTATGGGTTGGGCAGAAACACGACTTAAGGGGGACGTTCTGGTTACATGATGCCTTGTTTTGAAAGTTTTCCTATTGGCTAATATTTTGCAGATCTTGCATGTCCATATTAGGTATTTTGCATGCTTGCAAAAGCTAGGACTGCCCCTTACTTTTATGCTGAGTTTGTAACCCTAAGCATATAAAAGGCCTCTGTGTTGTGTACTCTTTAGACTGCCTCATTCAGTTGCTAAGGCTCCTGTGTGACGTAGTCTCACTTATTTAAGTTTTAAGTTCAGGCCAAGGCACAGCACTGAGACCGCCTTGCTGTCCGTCGCTGACGATCTTCATATGCTACAGGATAGGGGTTATTCCGTTATCCTGGTGCTTTTAGATCTGTCAGCGGCGTTTGACACTGTGTCACATGAGATCATGACCTCCAGACTAGTTGACATCGGTCTGGGAGGCAAGGCGCTGGCCTGGTTAAGGAGTTTTTTCACCACACGCACTCAAAGAGTCATATTGGGTCCCTACCAGTCAGAGGAGGTGGAGATCTCAAAGGGGGTGCCACAGGGCTCCTGCTTGAGCCCAACGTTATTTAACATCTACGTGGCACCCCTAGCTAACATCATGAGATCCCACGGGTTTATTCCCGTATCGTATGCAGACGATACCCAACTCCTTTTTCCGTTTAAAACCATGACTCCTGAAGTACGTATCTCCTTTGCCCAAGGGATGAAAGAAGTGGCACACTGGATGGCAGCAAACTTCCTTCAGTGCAATGTCTCCAAGACTGAGGTGATGCTCTTTGGGGAGGCCAAACGACTGTGGACTCCTGACTGGTGGCCTCAAGACCTAGGCCCAGTCCCCGAGCCCAAAGTGGTTGTGAAAGATCTAGGAGTTAAACTGGATCAGGAGCTCACCCTTAAACATCATGCTAATCAAGTGGTGAGCTTCTGTTTCCATGTTATTGGGATTCTCCGACGGGTATTCCCCTGCTACTTGATACCACCAGGAAAACACTAGTTCAGTCGCTCGTGTTGAGTAGACTGGACTATTGCAATGGTTTGCTGCTAGCCGCAAATGAGGGGATCACTGCCAGATTACAAGTGATCCAGAATACGGCTGCTCGCCTTGTCCTTAATGCCCCGGCCCGTACTCCCTCAAAACCACTACTGAATAAACTTCACTGGCTCACAGTGAAACAGAGGGTGTTGTTTAAAACTTGCTGCATTATCCACAAGTGCCTCTCTGGGAATGGCCCTCATTATCTAACAAAAAAATTCACCCCATACATCCCCTTAAGATCTCTGAGATCTGGTGATCGTGAATTGTTAGTTGTCCCCAGGTTTTGGAAGACAAGACAAGGGGGTAGGGCTTTATCAGTAGCAGGCCCAAAGTTTTGGAATGAACTTCCTTACGAAATTAGATCATGCAAGGAACTTTTTTCCTTTAGGAAAAAATTAAAAACGTTCCTGTTTAATTACTAGCTCTGGTTGGACAATTAAAAATTATTAGATAGGGCCTCTTGCTCTCAGATGCTGCCAAAGGCGCGGAGATACTCCTCAGGGAGTCGATTCCCAGCGCGGTACAAATGTGCAAATAAAATAAATGTCTTTTCATATTTCAGCTTCTGTGCCAACTTCTTTATTATCAAGTACCCCTGAGAATGAAGATTTGAGTTCTTCATATTGCACTGCAAATACATTCGGCGCCCGTGCTATAAAGATAAAAAACAAAAAGTGTAAGGAGAGAGCGTTAGAGCTATTTGAGAAAATAGTGCTTGGAGGCTGTAATTAAAGCCTACCGATGAACAACACATCTAACAGGAGGTGTCCTCATGGGAGGATACAAAATAAGGCAAGACGGTACTAAGAAGGGACTACTAAGCATATTGACCAATGAATAACCACAGTTTACAGTGGACAATTACACAAGCCAATGAAAAATATAGGCGGAGAGTGGGCGGAGCTTCAAGTCCATACCCAAATAGGGCATGTCTTGCAGAGCAGCGCATGTGCTGCCCAGGCTTGACCTAAAAAGAGACATACAGGGGGGCGTGGCCAACTGCCGAACATGGTGGCAGCTTGAAGCGGGAGCTCCTACAGGCACACCGGCCCGCAACAACTATCCGACCTCTCATCCGACTTATCGCCCGCTCGAAGGAGCGACAGTGGTGCGGGGGACCCGAGCGACGCTCCATGCTCCAACCCCGGTGAGGAACGGCCCCCGGGAACTGCTCCAATCTCCGGCGGCGGACTGAGGCCTGCACCGGCATAGCCGCACCGACCTCGAGTGACTGGTAGGACCCGGGCGGAAGTCCGTCCATATCGGCCAGGACGCAGTGAATCCAGCCGGCCCTTGCTGCACTCTGCTGCGGGGGAGCGCGAGCGCACCACCTGAACAGCGGCTAGCCCTGTGTGGACCGGGGGACTTTCTGGACCGGAGCCTGCCGAGGACACCGTGCAAAAGGCACGAAACTAGCGACAGGGGAGGGGGCCTCCCTGGGTCACAGACGGCGCCATCTTGGGCGAAACGGGCGGCCGGCCGCGCCGTTTTCGCACTAGCATACAGCGGTCAGCGTTGGGGGACCCTGCCGTCTCCCTGCACTACTACAGCTCCGAGACTCACCCCGCATTGGCGAGGGGCCACATCAGCGCCCCACTGTTCTGGCACGGAGAGGACCCTGAGTGGAGCCTGGTTGGAGTAGTTAGCCCCGCGTTGGCGAGGCTGTACAGTAACTCGGAGAGGACTGGGCGCATTCCACGGGGACCCCCCAGCGGGAAACCATTAAAGACTCGCTGGAGCACCGAGTTTGGTGGCGCTACAAGGCGCTCACAGAACGGGGAAAGCCGAGCAGTGATCCGTGCTACAAATCCTTAAGGGGCGACGTGCCGGTCACCACGACCACCGACTGCGAAGCAACTACACCCTGTGGGAGATACCCGGCACCCCCCTGTGACCGGTGAAACGCACGATTGAACCGCCCGGGACACGGGGGCACTGCACGGCTCAGAGGCCACAACAAAGAAAAGAAAAACAAAAACGACTGACCCAGCATCCGAATACGCACATCCCCGTCATCGCCAAGACAAAATGGCCGGTAAGGGCACAAGGAGTACATCGACGCAGGCGAAGCTCGACAAATTTGCGTACAACCAACATGGACAATCCCAGGCTGGTGGCCGACACTCTGCTGGAGCGACTCCAGATGCGGGTGGTGCTCCCAAGGTGACCTTGGAGGACGTCATGAAAACCCTCACCGAGGTCAAAACGACGGTGGGCTCCATTTCCTCCGAGGTCACTCTACTCCGGGCTGACTTCAAGAAAATGGCGGAGAGAGTGTCTCAAGTGGAGGTTGTGACGAAATCGCTCGTCGAAGACACATCGGATCTACAAGTAGCCATGGAACGCATGGAGAGAGTCACGAAACAATTGCAAGAAAAGCTCGACGATCAGGAAGGGCGTTCCCGAAGGAACAATGTCCGCATCCTAGGCCTGCCGGAGTCGGAGGGTAAAGCTGCAATGGACTTATACGTCGAGGACCTCATCAAAACCCAGCTGAAACCTAAAGGTCTGTCTCTCTTCTTTTCTGTTGAAAGAGCACACCGTGTTCCCGGTGGAACGGCCAAACCAGGCGCACATCCACGGCCTGTCCTGGCCAGGTTATTCAATTTTAGGGACAGGGACGCAATCCTACAGGCGGCGAGAGTCTCCCCACCGGTAAAAATTCAGAACTCGACGCTGGCATTCTTTCCGGACTACACGGCGGAGGTGGCTAGGCGCAGGAAATCTTTCATGGATGTGAAAAAAGCGCTACGAGACAGAGGCCTGGCGTACTCGATGCTTTTCCCCGCCAAATTGCGCATTGTAGCCGAGGGAAAGTCGTGGTTCTTTGACTCACCGGAGGTGGCTAGGGAATGGCTTGATGGGTGGAGACAGGTGGGCCAACCACAGCGCCCACACAGAGACCGACAGCGCCGCCGCAGCGGAGGACAGGAGGATCACCCGTCGAGAAACCCCACGAACGAGGAAGGAGCAGCGGCACTGGATTCGGATCTTGAAAGAGACCCCCTTGACTCTGGACAACCGATTAGGGGCTGATTTGATTGGACTGCGTGAGGGACAACGAGTTGTAACCCCTTGGGTCCTTGGTGCTACTGGAGCTGAGTAGGGCGGGCATCGGCCGGTGCCTGTAGGGGTCTCACCAACCCCACGAGCAAGTAAGATGGACAGGGTTGAGATTAAGCACTCTGCCAAGTTGGGGAAGCGGGCGGGTTTTCGTCCGTGGTGCAGGGGAGCAGGGAGGGGGTGGGGGGGGATAGTTCTAATGTTATGGTTATTGTTCTTAGTCATCACCTCATCAATATGGACTGTGGCCACACTACAGGCCGTACACTTCTGGTACCCTAACACACGTCATTGCATATATGTTACACTACGTTTCCGCGCGACCCTGCTACAGGCTCTACACTCATGGTACCCTGGCACGAGTCATTGTATATGTGTTACACTCCGATTCTGCACGTCAGTAGCACTGCTCATAATCCCGAATGGCCCAGCGAGCTAGTAACGCACCCGTAGACAATGGCCCGCCGATGACAGTGGTGTCCCCCTTGAAACTACTTACATGGAATGTTAGAGGCCTGGGAGACAAGATTAAACGAGGGTTAGTCTTCCAGACCATCAAACGCCACGGGCCTGACTTGGTGATGTTGCAGGAAACGCACCTGGCTGGGTCTACCTGCAAAGCACTCGACAGGCGGGGTTATGCCATGGCGGTTCATGCGGAGTTCACCACGGGATCAAGGGGCACCGGGATACTCCTTAGGAAGAACTCATCATTTATGGTCGAAAGCCGCAAGAGGGATGACCAGGGTAGGTTTGCAGCGCTCTATGGCCAATGGGAAGGGAGACCTCTCAACGTAGTGTCCGTATACATCCCACCAGCGCTACACTCTACGGCACTGCCGGCGCTGGGTCAATTTCTACTTGACCTCCCAGAGGGTGACATGATCATTGGGGGGGACTTCAATGCCATAACTGATCCGCAATTAGACACCTTTCCCATGCGAGACCGCCCGAGGGGGACGGCCACGCTTCCTGGTTTTCTGACCGCGCTAGGCCTCACTGATGTTTGGCGTCAATTGAACCCCACAGCGACTCAATACACGCACTACTCAGCTACACATAACAGCCTCTCGCGTATTGATTACCTTTTCTTTGTGGGGATGGGACTGGGATCGGTGGACAAACTAGAGATCCTGCCTAGAGGTATATCTGATCACTCCCCAATATCCCTCCACATTACGACTAAGGAGAAAAAACGCGCCAGGATCTATCCTATATACCCCAATTACTTGCAAGTCCCTGGTATTAGGAAAAAGCTTAAATTGGCCACATCACACTATTTTACAGAAAATGCAGGCACAGTTTCCTCACCCTCGGTGCTCTGGGAGGCGTACAAAACAGTCTTACGCGGCGCAGCGATAGCGGCTATCACGGGGCACAAACGAGACTCCAGGAGTGAACTCGCACAATTGGAATTAGCACTACATGCTGCGAACACGGCGCACATGGCCGACCCCACCCCTGCCACTACACATGCACTACACCTCCGTCAACAACAACATTTGGCCCATCTTACAACGGTTACCAAGGGACACTTGGCAAACACCGCACACAGGATATATGACTTGGGCGATAAAGCAGGGAAAATGCTAGCATGGCTAGACAAAAGGAGTGGTTGTAACAAAGGTATTCAGAGACTATGTGCACAAGATGGCCAGCTTCAGACACACCCTGAGCATATAGTTTGCACCCTAGCACGACATTATCAGGAAATATACACACCAGTCCGGGCTGTCACAGAAAGGGAGGCGTTAGCGTCGCTTGATCACATTGCTGTCCCCGAGCTTTCGCAGGACGCGCGACAGGAACTAGACACTGACTTAACCACAGACGAAATCCAGTTGGCAATACTGTCGTTGCGATCCGGAAAGGCGCTGGGACCTAACGGGATACCCGTGGAATGGTACAAAGCGTCGGCTCCCATGTTGAGCAAGCCCCTGCTAGATATGTATGAAGAGAGTTTAGACATGGCTGAACTCCCTCTGGACCAACGCACGGCCACGATAGTTGCCATTCCTAAGCCGGACAAGCCACAGACGGCATGCTCCTCGTACCGACCTATCTCCCTGCTTAACGTGGAAGCAAAGATCCTAGCAAAACTCCTGGCTAGTCGCTTGATTAAACATCTGCAGACCCTAATACACCCCGATCAATCGGGTTTCATGCCACACAAAAGCACGGCCCTGAATTTGCGGAGAGTTCATGGGGTCCTGGCGCGAGCGCATCTCCTTTCAGAACAGGCAGTCATTTTATCTCTAAAATGGCCTTCGATCTGGTGGAATGGGAATATCTATTTGCGGTCCTTGCTCGTATGGGCTTCGGCCCAAAATTTATAGCGTGGATACGGCTGCTATATAGGTCGCCCATGGCACAGGTGGTGGCGAATGGTCACATTTCACAGACCTTCCCCCTGGGACGAGGGACCAGACAGGGGTGCCCATTGTCCCCCTTACTCTTTGCTCTGGTGCTGGAGCCACTAGCTATTCTACTCAGAGCAACACCACTGTTTCGGGGCATCGCCTGGGAGGACGGGTGGGAGGATAAAGTGTCCTTATATGCGGATGACATGCTGATTTACATGACCAATCCCAATGACGGGATTCCTGCCCTGTTGGCTCTGTGCGATGAGCACGGGAAGGCGTCCGGTTACACCCTGAACTGGTCCAAATCCATAATATTCGTCCTTAAAGGCCAGGAGCCGGTATTGCGGAGTGACTGCCCCCTGCAATTAGCGATCGGCTCATTTAAATACCTGGGCATTTTCATCACCACTAGTGCAGCGGACTTCTACACTGAGAACTTAGTGCCACCTCTAACACGTCTGCGTGCGGACGTCAAATATTGGGCTACCCTTCCGCTGACCCTCCTTGGGCGAGCAGCGTTATATAAAATGATGGCTCTCCCTAGATTTCTCTATGTGCTGGAAAACACCCCTCATGTAGTGGCTCCACGCTACTTCCAACAAGTCGCGGCGCTAGTATCTGCACTGTTGTGGGGAAATGGCCCAGCTCGTATAGCACATGACAAACTGGTTCACAGCTGGTTTGACGGAGGGATCGCACTACCCAACCTTCAATTATATTATTGGGCATCCCAACTTAAGGTCATTAATTACTGGATACATGTCCCACGAGATGACCCCGCTTATAAAGCGGACTGGTCGCAGTTGGGGACGGACGGCATGCTTTCAGTGTTGTACAACCACTCACAGGTTCGAAAATTGCTTGGACCAACGTTACATACAGCTACCTTATGGCATACAGCACAATCACGACTGGGGTGGAAGGGGAAGATCACTAGAATGACGCCGTTATGGGACGCGAAATCATTAGGAAACTTGAGGGTCAGTAAGGGCTTCACACGCTGGGATCAAATTGGGATTTCGGTAGTGGGAGATCTTTGGGATAAGGGCTCGGTGGTTACATTCTCACAGCTGCAGCAGCAGTATGGTATGGGCCCCAATGAAACATTCAGGTATGTGCAAATCCGTCACGCCCTACTACAAGCCATTCCACCTGACACCACACTCCCGGAATCGTCCCCACTAGAAGACAGGTTGTTGACGGAATTTATGGAGCAGAAGGCGACCTCTCTTACATATAAAAAACTGGTTAACAACCTGACAAACCCCACGCAGAAACTTAGAGAGAGATGGGTTGAAGACATAGGGGACATGGATGACACAGAGTGGAATGAGGCGCTGGCATCACCGAGGGAAGTGGGCATTTCGGCTAGGTTCAGGTTAATCCAGCTCAAGATCCTACACCGCACCTACTACACCAGGACACTTCTACACAGAATACAGAGAGCACCACACCCCTTCTGTCTGAGAGGTTACGGGGAGGAAGGTACTTTGCTCCACACACTGTGGGATTGCCCGTTGATCCAGGAAATATGGAGGCAAATTATGCGCACAATATCCCAAGTTCTTGAGGTGTCACTCATTCCTGAACCCCGTAAATGCCTGTTAAACATTTGGGACCCTAATGACCTGAGCAGGTATGGTCAATTGTGGGTCACGTTGGCGGTGACAGTGGCCAAAAGAGACATTGCACAGAAGTGGGGTGCTCCGGAAGTGCCTACGGTGCATGGCTGGACTAGAAATATGGACCTTCTAATGGTAAAAGAGAGGGCGGTATATGCGATGCGGGCCTGTCCCCGTAAATGGAATAAAGTGTGGTTGCCGTGGAATAAATACAGGGGGGAACCATGTGTGCCCCTGCCAGAGGACGACGACTTAGAGTCAGAGGAAGAGTATGATTAGGAGGGACGAATTAATGCTTGAAACTCTGAGTTGTGGTGGGAGGAAGCGGGAACACGGGGGTGCCTTTAAACGAGTGTACGGACTATGTGCAATGGATGAAAAGTGTCTATGTAAAGATTTAACATTCAATTGTGGTGACGACTTTCGTTGAGTTTTTGTAGATGTGATTTTCGTTTTCTTAGTTGAACCTGCTGAACGCAACTTGCTATATCATAAGTGGGCAAAGTACGACCTGGAACCGGAAATGATATGGTAGCAAATAAGACTCTGCACTACACGATGGCGTTTGTTTCCTTCATGTACGTACTAGTACAATAGACTCGGACATCGGAACAGAATGGGACTTATCTGTATCTCTGATGAAAGTATGTTCTAATGTCCAACTGCTGAATAATGAAGTTACTGTGAATGTCTTCTTGACAATAAAGTTAAAAAAAAAAAGAGAGACATACAGCAATCTATTCCTCATAACCATTTGATCAAAATGTAAAAAGACATAATACATTGCACCAGATTAAACAAAAGAAGTAAAAGGCGCTAATCCTGGAAAAGCCTCTGATGGGATCTCCCCCTTGCCATTCCTTCGTAACAGCAGTAATACCTGCAAGAACAAGCATTTACAATGCAATGGTCTCGGCATCATTAAAGGTAGAGCTATTGGCATTGCTCATGACATTTTTTTTTCTTTAAATCATAAATAAATGGCATTGTCATTTACATTGTCAATACACACCACTCTGCACTCAACTGCACTCACCTGCACTGCACTCAACTGCACTCACCAGCACTGCACTGCACTCACCTGCACTGCACTCAACCGCACTCACCTGCACTGCACTCACCTGCACTGCACTCAACTGCACTCACCTGCACTGCACTCACCTGCACTGCACTGCACTGCACTCACCTGCACTGCACTCACCTGCACTGCACTCACCTGCACTGCACTCACCTGCACTGCACTCACCTGCACTGCACTCACCTGCACTGCACTGCACTCACCTGCACTGCACTCACCTGCACTGCACTGCACTGCACTCACCTGCACTGCACTCACCTGCACTGCACTCACCTGCACTGCACTGCACTCACCTGCACTGCACTCACCTGCACTGCACTCACCTGCACTGCACTGCACTGCACTGCACTCACCTGCACTGCACTCACCTGCACTGCACTCACCTGCACTCACCTGCACTGCACTCACCTGCACTGCACTACACTCACCTGCACTGCACTACACTCACCTGCACTGCACTCACCTGCACTGCACTCACCTGCATTGCACTCACCTGCACTGCACTCACCTGCACTGCACTCACCTGCACTGCACTCACCTGCACTGCACTCACCTGCACTCACCTGCACTCACCTGCACTGCACTCACCTGCACTGCACTGCACTCACCTGCACTGCACTCACCTGCACTGCACTGCACTCACCTGCACTGCACTCACCTGCACTGCACTCACCTGCACTGCACTGCACTCACCTGCACTGCACTCAACCGCACTCACCTGCACTGCACTCAACCGCACTCACCTGCACTGCACTGCACTCAACTGCACTGCACTCACCTGCACTGCACTCACCTGCACTGCACTGCACTCACCTGCACTGCACTGCACTCACCTGCACTGCACATACCTGCACTGCACATACCTGCACTGCACATACCTGCACTGCACTGCACATACCTGCACTGCACTCTGCACTCTGCACTCACTACTCTGCACTCACTACTCTGCACTCACTACTCTGCACTCACTACTCTGCACTCACTACTCTGCACTCACTACTCACTACTCTGCACTCACTACTCAGCACTCACTACTCTGCACTCTGCACTCACTACTCTGCACTCACTACTCTGCACTCACTACTCTGCACTCTGCACTCACTACTCTGCACTCACTACTCTGCACTCACTACTCACTACTCTGCACTCACTACTCTGCACTCACTACTCACTACTCTGCACTCACTACTCTGCACTCACTACTCTGCACTCACTACTCACTACTCTGCACTCACTACTCTGCACTCACTACTCACTACTCTGCACTCACTACTCTGCACTCACTACTCTGCACTCACTACTCACTACTCTGCACTCACTACTCACTACTCTGCACTCACTACTCTGCACTCTGCACTCACTACTCTGCACTCACTACTCTGCACTCACTACTCTGCACTCTGCACTCACTACTCTGCACTCACTACTCTGCACTCACTACTCTGCACTCACTACTCACTACTCTGCACTCACTACTCACTAATCTGCACTCACTACTCACTACTCTGCACTCACTACTCACTACTCTGCATTCTGCACTCACTACTCTGCACTCACTACTCACTACTCTGCACTCACTACTCACTACTCTGCACTCACTACTCACTACTCTGCACTCACTAGTCTGCACTCACTAGTCTGCACTCACTACTCTGCACTCACTACTCTGCACTCACTACTCTGCACTCTGCACTCACTACTCTGCACTCACTACTCTGCACTCACTACTCTGCACTCACTACTCACTACTCTGCACTCACTACTCACTACTCTGCACTCACTACTCACTACTCTGCACTCACTACTCACTACTCTGCATTCTGCACTCACTACTCTGCACTCACTACTCACTACTCTGCACTCACTACTCACTACTCTGCACTCACTACTCACTACTCTGCACTCACTACTCACTACTCTGCACTCACTAGTCTGCACTCACTAGTCTGCACTCACTACTCTGCACTCACTACTCACTACTATGCACTCACTACTCACTACTCTGCACTCACTACTCTGCATTCTGCACTCACTACTCTGCACTCACTACTCTGCACTCACTACTCACTACTCTGCACTCACTACTCACTACTCTGCACTCACTACTCTGCACTCACTACTCACTACTCTGCACTCACTACTCACTACTCTGCACTCACTACTCACCACTCACTACTCTGCACTCACTACTCACTACTCTGCACTCACTACTCACTACTCTGCACTCACTACTCACTACTCTGCACTCACTACTCTGCACTCACTACTCAGCACTCACTACTCTGCACTCACTACTCTGCACTCACTACTCTGCACTCACTACTCTGCACTCACTACTCTGCACTCACTACTCTGCGCACTCACTCCTATGCACTCACTCCTCTGCACTCACTACTCTGCCCACTCACACTCTGCACTCACTACTCTGCCCTCACTACTCTGCCCTCACTACTCTGCACTCACTACTCTGCACTCACTACTCTGCCCTCACTACTCTGCACTCACTACTCTGCACTCACTACTCTGCACTCACTACTCTGCACTCACACTCTGCACTCACACTCTGCACTCACACTCTGCACTCACTACTCTGCACTCTGCACACTCACTCTGCACTGTGCACACCACTGATATCATGGAATCTTCCACCACACTTTCTAAAACTCTATAGTCCGAAGCATAATAGGCACAGAACCAAAAGAAGGGTAGACATTGCTTAAAATAATCTTATTGTATTTATGAGAAGCAAAAGCGAGACTGTGAAATGTGCTGAATATCAGTTTGTTACGAATCAACAGAGTGGAGTTAGAGAACCAAGAAATAGTAATTTAGAATCCGGGTTAGAAGGAGTAGTAATCACAAGCTGAGGATCAACGGGCACGAAACAGCGTGGTGGGCGCGCAGGAGACGCAGCGTGAGCGTGCACATCAGCTGAAGATCGCCGGAGAAGACACAGAGCCTGCCTGCTGCCATGACTGACCCACTGCGGAGGGAAAGAGCCCGGTGAGTGGGGATAGGGGGGGGGCGGCAGAGAGGGAGTGGGCAGAGAGGGAGGGTGTGTGTGTGTGTGTGTGTGCGTGCGTCTGTCTGTGTGCGTGCGTGCGTCTGTCTGTGTCTGGTGTGTGCCTGCCTGCCTGCCTTTGTGTGTGCGCGTCCACAGACCCTGGTCGGCTCGTGCACCGCTCTGTACTCCCTTGCGAGCTTACTCGGCGACAATAGTTCTCGTTGCCGAGACCTAAAAAGGAAAAGACCCAGAGCACAACTATAATTTTATATCGTGCACAGACTGCAGCTGGCGACCCGAGCCAACAGTGAAAAGGCAATGGAGGTGGCGAGGGCCTGGGAGGCATTGGTGATATTATTAAAAATACCGGACACGGACTCTGATCTGGATTCAGACGTGCCAGCGCTAGATGTATCATCTTGAAGATGTCCCCTATCCTGGGGAGGTGGGCACTATGGTATATTGTTTGGGGGCTACCTCTGGCAGACGAGAGCTGTGTCATTGCTTGATGTTTTAATTTTGATTAATACCAATGCTGCTGACACATGTATTCCTGAACAAATGTATACAGTTGTTACGCCAACAGGGGTGTCGGGTGGGATACAGGAGAAGGATGGGAGGTTACATTTCATTTCAACAATCCTGGTTCATGACAAGAGAGTATCTATATCTTCCTTTTGACCTCGTGACAAGAGCAACTACTGTGGTTAAATCGACCTGATGGGTGGCTGGGACATATGGATAGCAGTTCCAGTGGGACTACAGGTTGTAGCGATGTGAACATTTACCTGCTATTAGTACTCGTCCTAGTTCATATTACGCCTTATTGCATGTTGACCGGATTGAATATTTATTTGCATTTGAATATATATGTGTTGTTTGTATTAAAACAATACAAATATATATTTTTTTTAAACAGACATTTAGCTGCTCCATGGAGAAAAGCAGGAAGACCTTTAGAAATGACAGCTGGGTTGGGAGGTTCCAAATGAGGAGAGACAGGTACACCGGTAGTAGTCTCCACTCTCCCTTTCAGACCTCCAGCAGCAACTAAAACACAGACATGGCCTATCCTTTTCCTGGTCGGCAACAGATGGTCTCGAAAGAGATCGGTGTCAAAAGTGATAAAAAGCTGTTGGGCAAGCCCGGCATTTGCTATTTGTTAGGTCAAACATGCCAGGGTCGGTAATGTAAGCTTAAGCCAGCACTGGGCACATGTAGCACGAGCAGGACTCGAGTCGGGTTACCATGCAGGTGGACGGCGTCCCCCCACTTATTTTACCGGGTGGACGCCGTCCCCCCTGCCAAACAGCTGGACTTCCCTCTTTGGCCTCTCTGGGACGAGGAGCTCGGAGCTCACAGTACGCTGCTCACGCGCTGACTTCTCAGATGCAATTGCATCTAATGGGTGAGCGAGGGGAGACAATGAGCCCGATGGTGCAAGCCACCTTTCGTGACGTCACTTCCTGTTGTGACATCACTTCCGGTGACAGCGTCCCCCCAACTTATTTTTTTAAGACTTGTGCCCTGAGCATGAGCCACCTAAGAGGCGTAGTCCAAAGGCCAAATGCCTGCAGCTTTCTGCCAGAGCTTGACCTTGCCCTATTACACCCTTCTGCAATTGTTGGCCTTTTCTTAGTTCATTACCTCCTCTCATCTGGAGACCAAAGGTTGAGACCTCGGTGTGCAGCCAGACCAGCAAAGTACTACCAGAAAGCGGCTTCGGATATTAGACACAGGAAGACCATACTAGGAATCTAAGAATACCACTCTTCAGGTGATAAGAGACAAGGAAATCTGTTGCCAATTTGTATGTGTTTGTTGGTTTTGCAAAAGTTAAATGTTTTTATTTCCAAGCCGGAAACCATGTTACAGATATTGGATAAGATTTATTTTTCTCGAATAGTCCTTGTAATATATTTATTTTTGTTCACATTAGAGCCAAAAATCCACTTGCTGCCTCTTTACCAAAAATAAGACACTACAGTTAAATAGAAGGGGGCGGCAATATCGCCGTTACTGAAGAGACTATAATAATTAAATATGATACACAGCCCAGGTGGAAAAACAAACACAAATTCTTTTGAGGCCTATGCCTCCATGTATCCAATGTCTGATATATAGGACCATACACAATGTATAGCTTAGGTACTTAAGATACCATTTAACACTTTCATAGCCCAAGAAAATCTATGCCTCCATTTTGTTATTCCCTGGTCAGCAATTCCACATATCACAAAATAAAACACGTATGGCACAAGTCATCATATACTACTTGCGTGGCCTGAGCCATCATCTGTCAGTTGTGCGGCCTAAAGCCCCATTATTGTCTGAGATTCCTTGGACACCAGGCATCACTTTTGTGGCCTAAGACAACATGCATCAATTGTCTGGACCAAAACTCCATGTATCACCTCATGGACCTAGTACAGCACTAAAGCTGATGGGAGACCTTAGGAACCTTGTGTTGCTTGGGTGGCCCAAGTGATCATTATTGTCTGTGAGACATAGAAATCATATATCGGTTATGTGACCTAAGAAACCATCCATCGATTGTTTGTCTCAAAATGCCATGTATCACTTCTGTGGCTTAAGGCTACAATAAAGCTTGTTAGATTATGTGGCCTGGGTGGCCCATGGTGCCATCTAAAAAAAATAATAATAATAATAATAATTTTATATGGTGCACAAGAAAAAGTAGCATGATCCTGAGGGCCCTATCACTAACCTACCTGAAATAACAATGAGTTCTAGAGAAGCCCACCACAGTAGCAGCTAACATGAAAAAATCCTAGGTAATAAACACCTACCTATAATATTTATGAGCTGCAATATACGTGGCAAGGTACGTAGTGCATGCTAAAATTCAGCATCAAACCCACCAGGCCTACACTCAATCACCCAAGACATCTATAATTTGTCAGGTTTGAATGGATTAGGCTAACCATTCGCTTAAGATATACAAATAATGGGTATTAGCTCAAAAGAAACCAACCGATTAGCATCATGCAGCAGCCAATGTTCTTATCCCTCAAAATGTTAGAGGCACGATCTTAAACACTGCCCACCTTAATGAGGAAATTAAAATTGTAAAGTGCATAATGCATAACAGACATAAGACCACAAAAAGGGCATAGTGCCAAATGGACCTAGGAGACAAGGAATTTCCTCCTGCCGGGTAATCGATTAGCCTTGGCAGTGTGGGGGAATATGAGCATTATTGTTTTTATGTCACACCTAGGTTCCCCCTGGCAGCCCACCTTCCCAACACAACCATCTTAAACCCTCGCCCCATCAGGAAGAGTGGTTGTAAAGTGCACGATGCATAACGGCCATGACATTACAAGCAGTAACCTGCAAGGTGCACAGTGCCCAACGGACATAAGATACAAATAAATCCATCCTGCGAGGCTCCAACTAGTCTTAGGGGTAAAAACATTTTTATTCTTACTTCACACCTAAGTACCCCCTAGCAGCCCATCTTACCGGCACCACCTGTACACACCCACAGCCTCCCATTGGCACCTTACAAATACAAGCATAGCTGGCATAACACCACAACCAATAACCTGTAAAGTGCATAGTGCCAACAGACATAAGTGACAAATAAAACCCTTCCATGGGGCTCCGACTAGGCCTGACGGGATAGGGGTATGAGCATTCTCGTTCCTACTTCACACCTAGTGAACCCCCTAGCAGCCCACCTACCAGGCGCCATCTGTGCACAACCACAGCCTACCATTGGCGCCTTCCCAGCACAGAGGACCTTATGCCCTACTTAACAGCGTCTTAGGCCTGAACTAGTCTTTTGTCAATGTCAAGAAACTGCTCCAGACAGTTGTCCAATTTGATGTTTTGAGGATTTAAGGACTCCGTTGCGACTGACCTACAAGTTCTTATCACTAGGGCTATACATTATTTCCGCAGCAGGACCCTCAGGTTCTTAATTAGGCAAAGCAGAGGACATTCAACAATGTTTCCTTTGACGGATGGGATAAACAACACCTCTTGTCCTCCAGTTTACTTAGCTAGTGTTATTTTATCTTCCCACCAATTTTTCAGCCTGAAGCTTTTATTCATGATTTACTTAGAGACTTGGTCATTTGTGTCCAAGTGCCATCATTTACTGAGACCGAGGGTCTCAATGCTGTCATGTAAATACTTTTTGGAACCACCTTTCCCTTTTTTTAAGTTGATTTCACCCCAAACATAATGCACCATCGAATCCTTTGCAGCGTACCTCATTTTGTGACAGCATTTTACAAAGGCCCCTGACCGGGCAAGAGATTGCTTTACCCAGTGAGAATTGTAAAGATAACAAAGTCGGAACTGGTAAGTAAGTCCGTACTTTATTGAAGAGAAGTAGCAATGACGCCGCAGGCTGCCGAACACCACAACAGCTTTTCGCCAACAGTCCCTAACCGCCACCCTCGCCAAGGTTCTAAGGTAGAACATATATACGTCATAGAACCTTGTGCGAGGGTTCGCGGTCAGATACTCTCTCCCTTTGGTTTTGTCTCGCGCCGGGATGCCCCCGGGTAAGCTGAGCGCGTTACAAATTTCATATAATAATAATAATAATAATAAGATACAGCTCGAGGCAGGCCGCGAGACCCAATAGGTATGGCAAGCATGAATATATAAACACAACACATCTCCTTATCAATACAATTAGAGGAGAATAGAAGAGAAAACAAAAAACATAGTGTAAAGGAACAGCCCTAGGTAGAGAATGAAAAGTTAATCAAAACAACATACTTTGAGAATACATAGTGTGAAGGATACAGCCTAGGTTACAGAAGTAAAAAATGAATCACAAACAAAATCCTTTAATCCTTTAGGTAGAGTTATTACTCTGCCATGTCTGCTAACCACAGGTACTTTAACATTAGTGCCGTCAACATGAGAACCATGGTGTTCTGAACGCCCATCAGTGGCTTGGGACGTACTGGCAAGAGGAGTGTCAACAGCGGTGTCAGTGGTGGTGTCAGAAGGATGACTAACCAGTGTTTCCTCTGGGACATTGGATAAACCAGGGTTGGATGGATCACCAATGTTGAAACTATGTCCACTCTCATCACCATAATGGTTGAGAATACCGCTGGGGCGATCATCTAAGAGCCAGTCGTAACTGGGGGGGTAGGCCTACAATGGTACCGGTGAGCAGTAGTCCCATCCCCTTTGCACAAAGATAAGGCGGAAAAATGCCATACTTTCCTCATCACTCAAAAGTGCAGAATTGCAGAAGATTTTTCTTTACAGGATAGGGTTGGGAATAACGGCTGAGACCTTTAGTGATAAAACCACTCCTCTTAATTCTGACCCAATCACCTACGTGAATGTTGATAGGTTTGCAGGCGTGTTTGTTATCATAGTATGTCTTACAGGTCTGTTGGGAGTGTGAAATTCTTCTGCTGACCTCCTCTGTGGACCAATCAGCCTTCCTTGGGGTAGACCATCCAACGGTGTCTTTAGTGATAGGAGTTCTGCCCCTTAATAAAACAAAAGGACTAAACCCAGTAGACTCACAAGGTGTGACCCGGAAAGCCCACACGTTGTGCGTTAACGCCTTCCTCCAGGAAAGGTCATTTTGATTAGCAAGTTGTACAATTATTTTGATGACACGATTAAACCCCTCAACTGCTCCATTACCGGCGTGGTGGTATAGAGAGGTGGTCTTGTGACAAATGCCATTATTGCTGACAAATTGTTTAAAAACATCAGAAACAAATTGCGGACCATTGTCGGTCACAATACATTTAGGTAGACCTTCTCTTAAAAACAAGGCTTTCAAAAACTTGACAATAACCTTTGCATCAGCATTCCATACAATTTCCACGTAGGGCCATTTAGAGAAATGGTTCACCAGAACAATGAGGAAGACTTGATCAGCGTTCTCTTTAATGGGACCACAAATGTCCATACCTAATCTGGTCCATGGTGTAGTGGGAATAGACAAAGATTGAAGTGGTGGCCTAAATGTTCGCTGGGACTTATCAGAGTTCTCACATGCGGGGCAATTCCTCACCCTCCTCTCTATTTCGAGGTCCAACCCTGGCCACCAATATTAGTTTTTTATTCTACTCTTAGTTTTGCCAATACCAAGATGTCCCTCATAGCAAATATCAAGTAATTAGGATCTGAGTGAAATGGGGGGTATGACCTTGCCATTTCTGAGGATGAGGCCACCTTCAATAGACAATTCGTGCCTTAGTTCCCAGAAAGTGCGTACTTCTTGGGGTATATTTTATTTAATGGGGTAACCATTTATGATAAATGTTTCCACTTGACACAAAACAACGTCAAGTTCTTTGGCAGACAACCAATCCCGAAATACAGGGTACCTCATCAAGGATGTTAGCCACACAGAAAGATTCAATATCTAATGTGGAATCAGTACTGTCAGGTAAGGGCAAACGGCTTAAGCAGTCGGCAACCACGTTCTTGGCCCCAGGAATATATTGCACATTATAATTGTGGTCCAGTATCCTCACAGAAATGCGTGCAAGGTGGGGAGAAGCACTCTGAAAACCCTTCGTGGTAAGGACTTTGACTAAAGGTTTATGATCACTTCTTAGGGTTACTTTGAATCCCCATATATACTGTCTAAAGTGTTCTAAACCCCATGCACAAGCTAAAGCCTCACGCTCTATGACGGAGTATCTCTCCTCAGTTGGTGTGATGGAACATGATGCAAAAGCGATGATTCTTTCTTTGCCCATGGTATCAACTTGGCTTAGGACTGCCCTAAGGTCTCTCCCACTGGCATCTGTTGTGACTATGCTGTGTAAAGAGGGGTTGAATCCCTGTAAGGGTGTGGCATTGCAAACATCTTCTTTGATTTTTCGAATGCTTTCTCACATTCGTCAGACCACGTGAATTTACTCATCCGTTTGATGAGTTGTCTGAGTGGGAAGGGTTTAGACGAAAAATCTGGAACGAATTTAGAATAAAATTCTGATAGACCTAGGAAGGCTTTCACTTCATCCTTATTTTTTGGGGAAGGGCCATCTCTTATGACAGATAACAATTCTTTTTTTTGTTTGATGCCATCTGCGCAAATTTCATGCCCTAAATAATGGTCTCCGCAAATTTGCATTTGTTAATGTCAGCAGTGAGACCATGTTTCTCTAAAGTTCCTAGTACTCTGGCTAAGTTGGCATCGTGCTCCTCTCCGTTAGCACCCATGACCATTATGTCATCCTGGAAAATCAGTAGGTTGGACTCCCCTTCAAACAGCTTATTCATTAGCCTCTGGAACATGACTGCAGCAGAGGCCAACCCAAAGGGAACTCTCCTAAATCTGAAGCACCCAAAGGGTGTTACGAAAGTAGTGAGACTTCTGCTATCGGGGTGCAAAGCGACCTGATGGTAAGCTTCCCTAAGGTCAATGGTGGAAAACCATCTGATCCCGTTGGTGTGGGACCACATCTCACTGATCCTGGAAAGGGGAAATTGGTCAATGAGAATATTCTTATTAAGATCGCGGAGATCCACACACAAACGGTGTTTGCCATTGGATCTTCTTGCGCAAACCAAAGGTGTGACCCATTCTGCTGACTCACCGGGTTCAATTATGCCAGATTCCTGTAGACTAAGAAGTTCAGACTTAACATCATCCCTGATAGAGAAGGGAATATTCCTGGATTTATGTAGGCAAGGCACAGTGTAGTGTAGCTCCTATTTTCCCAATAGGCTCTGCGCATTGGAATAATACCTACAGCAGTAAAGGCCTAGACCAGACGTTAACTAGGTCTACTACTGTCGATACTAGACTTAAGTTTTGGGTTTGCCAGCTAAGCTCAGAGTTCGCTAGAAACTTTCTCGAATGTTCAAGGAAGGAATTAACTCCCCTGATTAGACAAGAAGGGATTTAGTTTCTGACAACCATAGAACATGACAACTTTGCTCTCCCCTAATCAAGAGTCAATCTCAAGAGTCGTGTGAGCACAAGGCAATTATTTTACTCAGTGAGTACGTGCATTCTTAGTCTCATCAGATTGTAGAGAAAAGGAAGAGACGGGCGTGTTCAATAAAAAGGTGTTATTTATTGATCAGTCTCTTTTCTCGTACAAGAGAAATGGATCGATATTATTGCAATACTTATAGTTAAGTAAAGTGCATACATTAAAAGCAATAGTATAAAATAATACTGTAAAAACATTGATATGGTTTCTGAGCCATATGATGTTTAAAATGATTAAAATATATTTACATACACCTATACATTTGACTAAACGTACTCAACTGGTGTTTCTAAATACGCCTACCCCGTGTACCTGACCTAAGTCTAATGCGTGGGCGGGAATAGAAAGTTACAGTTTAAGTTAAGTTTGTTTTTGCCAAGTGAATAACTAAAGAATTCTCTGTGAGGGGTTATTCAGTTCTGTACCTGGAAGTTAGGATGAATGAGGAATGGTATCTCTTTCTCTGCTCTCGATATTCCAGGCTGCCTGCGAGGGCTGCCCAGAAACGCCGGTGCTGGGTCTCTCGGCTTGAGATAGCAGCGCGTCTCTCAGCGCGTCAGGAAGGCGGGGCTGCTGCCAGCGGGGTCTGCTTCTGCTCTCGGCTTCGGCAAGTGTGGCTGCTCCGTCTTGTCACCACGCGTGTGTTTGCATAGGGCAAGATCGGCAATATTTATACCTTAAAGGTGCCGAGATTGACGTAAGGATGGACATAGATACGTCAATAAAGATGTCATACGACTTGCTCGTTAGCACATTCTTTACTAAAGTTCTCTGTGAAATCAAAACAATGGCCGCACGGATTTTCCAGGTTGTCATAGGTTTGATTTGTTATGAGAACGTCGTATGCCTTATCAGGGGCTGGAGGAATGTCGCTAGTCTAATTAGATCTCAAGCGTTATGACCAAATCAGATAACACGTTCCTGTGCCGTAGTGTGACTGCGTCAGATAACGGTATCTGCATCATGGGGGCTTTTCTTGCCTCATGGGCTGACTGCTAGTTAACTTGATAGTTAGTTTAACCAGAATAGGGTCAGGAATAGGGGGATCGATTCAGAACCTATAGAAATACACGACACCCACTCCACGCTAACTATGGTCATATCTACTAATCTATGCATAGTATAACATAGTACAACATACTATAGAGTATAGTGTATACCTTACCACCCCAAAATACATAAATGCATTTCGAAATTTTCAAATATACTGAAAAGTTGCAGTCATATATACTGTATGCACTTAAGCTATGAATTAAATGCAAAAGTAAACACGCATTTTTATGCATTATTGCTTATTGGTATATGAGAAATACACATGAAATGGCTCTTAATATGGCTATACAGAAAGGAAGTTCGAGACCATTTCATCACATAATAAAATATTTGTGAACATACCAGCGGGCAACTGAAGTTTATAAAGTATCTAAAAATAGAAATCTTAGTTCTCTAGGAATAGTTTCTTACTTTAAGCAGAAGATTAGTGTCCCGAAAATTTTGTAAAAAAATAATTTGGGGCTGCTAAAAAAAATTGTTGTCCGTGAACTGGTGGGAAGAATTGTTCATGTGACTTTATTTTTAAAGTTGAAGGCCGAATTCAGGGAACGCCGTGTGCGAGCTTGCTCAAAAGTCTCTATTTCTGTTCTGGAGAGAACATCATATCATTAAGGCTTTCGAAAAAACTGTCAACAGCTTCATGGGAAAGTTCCACTAAGTCGGAAATAGGTGTAACCATGCATTCATGCGCATGATTGTCTCCATTGACATTCTGATTCGCATTGCTGACAGAAGGTCGTACCTGTTCGATGCTGCTTTCATCTTGAACTTCACCACTCTTCAATCGTAGTGGTGAAGATTCCAGGAATGCCGTCATCAGGATTGGCAGCCTTTGAGGGCAGCACAAAGCGTGAACCTTGGTAGGAACCAACAGTGTATCTGCATCCACTGGCGCATCCGATTGTAGCGTCAGACAGGTGTCTAACACGCATTCTCCTCCGCATAGCAGACACCTTAGTACAGGTAAAACACACCTTTGCCACATTGGTCGAAATGATAGAAACCAAGTCATGTTCAGGTCTCTAAGCCGGGAGAGTCCCAGGATTTTTGATATCCGGTCCCGGTATCCAATGGCTAGGATCGTATCTTCCATTGTCGCGAGAGTTTGATCTGTGACATGGGTTGCCATAACGAAAAATAAGGACTAAGAATAGGATTCCTGCAATTAGTCCCAGGATCAGGGGAAGTCCGCCAAAAATCGAATGGACGAAATCTGGAAAAATACCCAGTATGGCTTTGAATGGTGTTAATGCCATCGAAAATACTGTCTTAAATACCCCTGAGATCCCATTGGTATCAGAAATATTTAAGATTTCGCTCAGGATTTCCGCGAAATGTACGGGGGAATTAGTTTGATAATAATGTATGTATCTCTGCAGTCGTCCTTGCGACTTGTAGATCATACGTTTCTTTTGATGACGTGAGCCTTGTAGGCGTCTGAAGAAGCACTGTTTTCATTCTGCTTAAAGTATCTATTCGAATAGAAGTAATTTTCAAATTGGGCCATGCCCTTGCCTCCCTGTCTGGAAAGGAGCTGGGGAACAAAGAACGTCCACAGCACTTGACCTTCGCCATTGTAGTGACTAGATAAGGAGTCCCGGGCATAAGACTACAACATCTGCGGTCTACAATAAGAATGTAACTCCCATTATAGAGTCTTTGAAAGAATGGTTCTATTTCAGTTGCAGGTGCGCCTTGCTGGTGACATGAAAGGTTGTATGAATTCCCTTCACAGGCTCCATGCAAACTAATACCGTTACACAGAAGCGTGCCGCTTAGTGACATAGCACAATTGTTGCCACTAAGAAACACTTTCTGTCCTTTATTACTGACACATGCATGTGAATAGGGCAGGTTCCAAGTTGTTTTAAGGTACCCCTTTCCCAATTTCTCGTACATGCCAGCCTGTATATATTTTTGGCAGTATTGAAACCTGAAGGTTGAGATTGGAATATTTATGATTCCGTGGATTATCCATTCACTGACAGGTCGTTCTGACATTGTCATTGGTAATCTTTCTAGTTTTTCAATGCTCAAGATTGTATAATCAGCACCCTTTTGCGCCATACCGATTTGTCTATCAGTAAGGTTAAAGATTTGGAATAGTGACGTTGTGTTGATTCGCCAAGGCACATAGCCTGAACGCAGATTTTGTAACGTCCAGCCAAGCTGTACAATAGAACGCAATTGTGACTGACCATGTTGTAATAACAGTAAGTCTTGCGATAATATATCGATTGCTGAAGACACAATGCTGTCCAATGAAAAAATTCTGGAGGACAGAGTCATTAACCCATTGTCCACTACAGAAAGTGATTTTTCCAAATTAATACGGTCAATTTCCCGTATTCTTTCTGCTGTTTCAATTTGAGTAACCTTCCAGGCCTCATTGTATGCTGCATATACAGAGGCTGCTATGAAACGCTTTTGACGCTGTTTGCGTGGTCCCAGTATGAAATCACGCAAGTCAGCACCATCAGTAAGTAAAGTTAGGTGTTGCTTAATTTCAGGCAGTGTGGAAGTTTGAAGCCATTGAAGGCATAATTTGCCCACACTGTAGGTTGTTATTATCCCTGGGTGATGTCTTTGGGGATATCTTGGGTCTGGCCTGGTCATTTTGAAACCCTGTGTTTTATTCAGGAATCTATCTTGACAGTTATTTGTATCTGTGGGCCAGATCAACCATTGTTTCCAATCAGGATGTGTTCTGTTTTGGTTTAATATATGGTTTACGTCTATCTCTTCATTTTTAGAAGTGTTGCTAAACCGTGTTGGCTTTGGAATAGACGGGTTATTTAAATCTTTGATTTTGGCTAAGCCAAGACAGGTGGTTTGTTGAACAGTGTCGTTTAAAAATATCATTTGTTCTGGGATCATGCAGGCTCTAAACAAAGCTTCTAAACCCTGTACTTGCCATTCTTTTGTACCCCAAACACTTTTCAAATCAACATTATTGTCCCAATAATCAAATCCAAAAGTATTCATTTTTTCAAAGAATGAATCTGAATATATCAATTTTGTGTTGGTTATCATGGTTTTCATCCCTGTCTTGTTTGACAATTTAAAATAAAATGTTTCAGCATTACTTGTGTTAAATCCTGAAAAATATGAATATTTGTCATAAACGGTTCTAGAGCTCCCTTTTGGAGGTGTAGCACAATGTTCCCATTGATTATAATTTAAAACATTTCTAGGTTGTGCAGATTTATGCAAAAAATGGTTACCATAATGGTTATAGCAATACATACTATCATAATTTGTAGAACCTTGCAAATAATCATGTTTTGTAAATTTAGCAGACATTACTAAGTCAGACATCATGTTATTAATGCTTTCGAAATCCCAATCATCAGCAAATGAGTTCGGTTTTGCAAAGTCACTCAAGGAGATCTTGATTTGGTGTGGATATTTCAGGATCTCGACCGGACCATAAATTTCATAGTCAGTGTTGTCCCAGGCTACCCCACCAGGTATTGGATTGGCTGTGAAGTTGGCTGAAGAAAGTTCTCTTTTCTCGACGTGTGAAGATGTGTGTGGTTTGAGGACCAAGTTGATGTTCTGACTTGCTGTGTCCATTTTAGCATATTTTCCCTCAATGAAGCGTCCCAAAGTAAATACCATGATGAGCCAAAGTATGAGGATAAATGCACCAAAACCCACCCAAAATTCAATCCATGGAGAAATCAGATATGTTTCTTTCAGTTGTTTCAAAAGTTCCTTAGCTTTGTCTTTAAAGGATTTTGATGATGGCTGTGTCTTTGATTCACTGAAGCCTTCAGAGGAATCATCGAAGTTGATGAAGTACCCGGATGCAGTTCTGTCAATTGTTCCAATTGCTTCAGGATTTTTGTTTCTCGCATTGTCACTCAGTACTTCATTGTAGATTGGTGTGTCTCTGCTAAATGTTTTTATTTGGGTTTTCAGAGGTCTTAGTTCTATTGCATTGTTGCATAGTCCTTGTTCTTCTGTAGGCGTTTCGAATGTGATGAGCCTCTTTGTTAGGACCTCTGTACTGGTAGCAAACCTTGGTGTTCTGCTACTTATTGGGAGTCCACTTGGCCTACTGTTTGTTATCGGCCACATGTTGTGGTTTTACCAGGTCGATGGATACAACTCGGTTCTCCTTTTTTCCAGCAAGTGGCGGTAGTACAACTGATCTTGTCCCGTTGACAGACAAGACAGGAACTGCTTTTCTGTAAGAAGGCCCAAATTCCTTCTTTACCGCGATCTTCTCCCTGACTAGATCCCCGACTTTTGGAATCCAGACAGGTCTTGCTGGGACAGGTGGTGATTCTTCAGTGGTTGTTGGCTGTTGTTTCAACTGTATGTTGCTCAGGTCTTTTCTTGTTTTGTTTAAGTCCTGCAAAATAGCCAAACGGTCTTTGACATCAAAGGTTTTTTCTTTCACCACTGAAGTCTGACTATCAAGGTCAGAGATAATCATTCTAGTTCCAAATAATAATTCGTACGGACTGAATCCCTTCAGAGAATTTCTTGGCAAGTTATTTAGACTACGTTGGACACTTATTAGATGTTTGACCCACCCAGCTCCCGAACCTAATATCCTTTCTATTATAGATTGCTTTCTGCCTTGGTTTTTTCTTTACACCATCCCGTACCCTCAGGAAGGAAGTGAGAAGATTCCCGCTGGGCTGTGCTCATTTGGCCATGTTTCCCCCCAGGCTGGTGTGCCTGAGTGAAAACAATGGTCGAACGTAGCATGCTCTTAGCGTATATGCCATTTAGACTCGCAAATCTTTGTATAACAGTCCGGACGTCAGCCGAGTGCTGAGGATCTACATTATAAGTGGAAACTAGCCTGTATATGTTAATCGCAAGCCATTCTTTTTACTGGTGATGTTATCTGCAGTCAGATTCCACCGTATTATATTTTTTCTCTCCCCACTGCGATTTCTATTGCAGTTTGGGCAGTTTTTTACAAACATGGTATGATGTAGGCTCATGCCTGGCCACCAGTACCGTGATTGTAAATCTTCCAGAGAATCTTTTAGTTTGAGGTGTCCAAGACCCTCACCCATATGTGCGTCTGCGATTAACAAGCTTCTCCTGTCCATGTTTGGAATCACTCTATCCCCCACTCCAGGGATTCGAGCAAAAGGGACGGAGTTTGCATCGATTATGTATGTATAATTGAGTGGATAGTTGATCGGTAATGCTGAGCAGTCGCCTTTTGATGACGTTTTCACCGCCAGCAATGTTTCACCGTCAATGTATTTTAATGTACGCTTTTTTCGAACTACGGGATCCGATTTAGTGGCTGCCGCTGCGGCTGTTTCAGCCAATGAATTCCCTACAACGTGAACGCCATCACGTTGATGACTCAGTGAGTGAGTCACGTGAGTCTTTGGTAGTTCTTTTTGTAAAAGAGCTATTTGTTCCCAGAGCAGTATTGGTGCATCTGTGTCATCTTTGTAACCGTTCTGAATCCATGTCTGCAAATCGCTGTTATATGATTTGACGCAGTAATATGAATCTGACACTATAAGTGTCGGGAATTCGCGATCCGCATTATCCAGCGCCATTTTCAATGCTATTATTTCAGTTTGTTGTTCTGAATTAGTTTCTACTGAGTGTGATTTTGTTAATAGAGGTTTTAATATACCTCCGCGCCACACTTCTTTTGTAATCTCACATGTGGGGTTGTATGCTTGTTCTCCCCAAACGGAGGGTTGAGCATGTCCGTCTGTATAGATTACACAGGCGTAATGTCGTAGAGGCAGAATGTCGATTGGCAGAGGATACGTCTTTTCATATTTTAGATTTTTTAATTCTTCTAGGTCTGGATCAAAGTAGTAGTATACTTTGTCCGTTGTGATTGAATTCACCCATTGTATCCATTCCGGATTCAATGTTGTTGTTGGTAAATTACACGGTGTTGTTAGTGCCTCAAAGGCTGATTCTGCTGTTCTGACTGTGATATGTCTACCATCAGCTATGTCTTTTTCTCTAGCTATTGCGGTTTGAACTGCACGAATGATTTTTTCTGTATTACTGAATTTCTGTTCAGCTTCTGTGTACATGTGTGATTTAAATGCAATTGGTACCTTATCTCCCTCATTAGAGGTTAGGTATGTGAATCCGCATCTTCCTGGGATGACTCGAATCACAAGATTGCGTGTGTTATCACGTGTTTCTAATTTTGTTTTAATTAGCATGTCTGTTTGTAAGGATCTCAAAATTTCTGTGTGTGTTTGAGTCCAATTGGATCTTTTAAAGTCTGGTTTAATTAGATCATAAAGGGGTTTGACCCTTTCTGCGTAATTTGCAATGTATGTTCTTCCGAAATTTAGGAAACCTAGAATTGACTGAAGATTTTTTAGTGTTTTAGGAGCTTGGATTACTGCACATTTCTCTAGGAAATTGTCTGCCAGGCTTTTACCTTCACTTGATAACTCGTATCCTAAGAATAGGACCGTCAGATGGGCAATTCTGGATTTTTTGAAGTTGAATTTGTAACCCTCTGCAGCGAACCCAAGTATTATGGTGTTCACCCTTTTCAAGTGAGTCTCCAAGTCATCATCTGTTAAGTAAATGTCATCGACATAAGATAATGCTTCATCATCATATAGTTGTAGTAATTCTGTTACTCTCGCTGAGAATACCCCCGGGCTGTTCTTGTACCCCTGGGCTAACCGACAGAATTGTTTTTGAGTGCCATTTACTGAGAATGCAGTTAAATATCTGCTCTCTGGTGCTATGTTTTGACAAAAGAATCCATTGGAGATGTCCAAGGTTGTTTTGTATTTTTTGCGCACTATGTTATTCATTAGTGCAGTACTGTGTGAGTTTTGCACTGCAAAAGTTTTGCAACATGTGTTAAGGTGTCGGTAATCCAAAACTAGACGATATGAATTGTCTGGTTTGGAGACCGGAAACAAAGGATTGTTCATTTGTGAGGTGCAAGTTTCAATCACCCCCTGGTATTCTAGCTGATCTAGTATTTCATTTACTTGTTTTTTAGCTTCTTGCTTAATTGGGTACTGCCTTTGTGCAGTAGGTTGTGATTTTAACTGGATTTTGTGAGGAGGAGAATCCTCATCCCATCCTACATGATTTTTATATAAAACAGGTGCTAAAGCCACTGCCCACTTTCTAGCAAGTGTATATTTTTTATGAATCGGTATTTGATTCGAGAAGGCAGGCATAATTACTTCTTCGCCATGAGGGCACTCCCTGACAAACTCTGGTGGCCAGTCTTTTTCAGCTAGAAGGATATCATAGCCCTCGGAGAGATTATCCCAAAATAGTCCCCTTATTTTCCTAGTCTTATCTCCCTCTATACGTAATGTTATCTCGTATATCTTGTGGGGCTTGCTAACTCTGGTATCTGCAGTTTCCACTTGAAGGTATTCATTCGTGTCCACTGTCTCCAGATGATTCATAAGGACTTTGCGAGCTATGCTCACCTCTGCTGCGCTGTCTAACATTGTCTGAGCCCACTCTCCGTTTTTCAGTTGTGTCCTCAGTATTCTCGGCATTGTTAACTACCTTGATACTGGCTACCTTCTTTTTTGGAAATTGTAATTTCTTTTTTAGCTGAGCAGGTTCCTTGTCTTTGGACTTGGCGTGCTCTTCTGATCGTCCTCTTCTTTCCGATTTCTGCGAGGAATTCTGAAAAGATTGAGAGGGACGTGTATCAATGTCTTGATATCTATCAGGTTTTTTAATATTATCCCTATTTCTAAGGTTATATCTATTCCCAGAGGGGTCACTCTGCGGTGACCTCTGTCTTTGGTTTGGAGATTTCTCTCTTCGCCTAGGAGACCTTCCTCTGGACTGGAATTACTTTTCTTTAGGATTGGATTGTTTGTTTCCATCCCAGTTCTTTTTTGGTGAATTATTATTAAAAAATATTTTTTCTGGACTTGTAGTCAGTTGCGGTTTTACTGGTATTCCACCTAGACTATCTCTGCCTAGTTCTTCATAGGATTTTTCTATGATTCTGGCAATTTCAGCTGGTTGGTCTGCTATATCTGTCTCTTTTAACCTTTGGCGGATCGCCACGTTTGCTGCTTCACCTTTTATGTTGGCTAGTAATATAGCCGAGACCTGCTTGAAGTCTTTTAGTAATTTCATACCAAGAGTTAAAGCAGGTTCTGGACCGTATTCATCTTGAATTTGTTTTAGCACATCTGGTATCACCGATATGGATGGAACACCATGCGTTTTTGTGTAGATGGAAGCAAAGACTGTACCCCAAGTGTCACAGTCCTCAATGTGTGGTGCGATTCCCATTGGGAGACATATAGTCAGAATCCTGTGTTTTCCCAGCGGGGTGGTGTCAGGAAACACCGCCTCTATTTGGGTGATTTTCTGTGCCAACCAGAATGGTATCTGTTCCCGTTTAGCTGGAACTTTACCTAGGCAGGATTGGATGTTCTGTGGTGTAATTGTATTTGTGTTCCCCTGGTGAGGGGTCAGCTGTGGAAGTTTAATCGCTGGCTGAATTGTTGAAGTCCGCATTACATACTGAACTAATTGTCTATGAATTTTTAGTAGTTGTTTTAGCTGTATTAACAGCTCTGCTGCAGGCATTCTATCGATGTCTGGATGTGGTGTGTATCCGGCTAAGACCGGCCACGTTGCTCCTGGTCTTCCTAAAGGACCGAGCCTTGTGATGTGATTGTTATGTATTAGGGCGCCATCAAATAAGAGCAAATGCTCTTGGAATTTGAGTGGTACTTCCACCTCCTCGAAAGGAGTGTACGTTTCAGGAGGTTCCTCTACTTTGTAATAGTGGAAGTACTTTGTTACAGCATTTGCTGCCGGAAAATGTATCCATGAATAGTATACCTCTGTCTGCCGATATTCGTGTGCCTCTATTACGAATATGACTGTGCCACCTCTAGGTGTCAGTCCATTTTCTATAAGTTTTAAGGTTATAGATCTCCTTTTAATGACCGGAATGAGTGTTATATTCGGGTCTGCTGCTTGCATGGTAGCATCAGCATCTGCGATTTCAGTTGCTAATCTAGCTGCCTCTCTTTCTTCATCACTTTCTGACATTTTACTGTTAGAAAGGTTATGCTTTTTGTTTGCAGATCAGGTTTCTTTATGGAAACAGAGATTAGATGCACAATATTTTGGAACAGTGTATCCTTCAACGTTGACTATACCAAGAACCATACATAGGAGTTCCCTCCTGCGAGGTTTTGGAGGATATAACCTTTCACCCACTCCAGACGTCTTTGGAGTATTTGGGAAAAGGGGTCTGAGTGAGAAAGCACGACTGAGTTACTCTAAATGTCTTACGTTAGTTTTATCGCCCTTTCCAAACGCATTGGGCGCCATGTAGTGTAGCTCCTATTTTCCCAATAGGCTCTGCGCATTGGAATAATACCTACAGCAGTAAAGGCCTAGACCAGACGTTAACTAGGTCTACTACTGTCGATACTAGACTTAAGTTTTGGGTTTGCCAGCTAAGCTCAGAGTTCGCTAGAAACTTTCTCGAATGTTCAAGGAAGGAATTAACTCCCCTGATTAGACAAGAAGGGATTTAGTTTCTGACAACCATAGAACATGACAACTTTGCTCTCCCCTAATCAAGAGTCAATCTCAAGAGTCGTGTGAGCACAAGGCAATTATTTTACTCAGTCAGTACGTGCATTCTTAGTCTCATCAGATTGTAGAGAAAAGGAAGAGACGGGCGTGTTCAATAAAAAGGTGTTATTTATTGATCAGTCTCTTTTCTCGTACAAGAGAAATGGATCGATATTATTGCAATACTTATAGTTAAGTAAAGTGCATACATTAAAAGCAATAGTATAAAATAATACTGTAAAAACATTGATATGGTTTCTGAGCCATATGATGTTTAAAATGATTAAAATATATTTACATACACCTATACATTTGACTAAACGTACTCAACTGGTGTTTCTAAATACGCCTACCCCGTGTACCTGACCTAAGTCTAATGCGTGGGCGGGAATAGAAAGTTACAGTTTAAGTTAAGTTTGTTTTTGCCAAGTGAATAACTAAAGAATTCTCTGTGAGGGGTTATTCAGTTCTGTACCTGGAAGTTAGGATGAATGAGGAATGGTATCTCTTTCTCTGCTCTCGATATTCCAGGCTGCCTGCGAGGGCTGCCCAGAAACGCCGGTGCTGGGTCTCTCGGCTTGAGATAGCAGCGCGTCTCTCAGCGCGTCAGGAAGGCGGGGCTGCTGCCAGCGGGGTCTGCTTCTGCTCTCGGCTTCGGCAAGTGTGGCTGCTCCGTCTTGTCACCACGCGTGTGTTTGCATAGGGCAAGATCGGCAATATTTATACCTTAAAGGTGCAGAGATTGACGTAAGGATGGACATAGATACGTCAATAAAGATGTCATACGACTTGCTCGTTAGCACATTCTTTACTAAAGTTCTCTGTGAAATCAAAACAATGGCCGCACGGATTTTCCAGGTTGTCATAGGTTTGATTTGTTATGAGAACGTCGTATGCCTTATCAGGGGCTGGAGGAATGTCGCTTGTCTAATTAGATCTCAAGCGTTATGACCTAATCAGATAACACGTTCCTGTGCCGTAGTGTGACTGCGTCAGATAACGGTATCTGCATCATGGGGGCTTTTCTTGCCTCATGGGCTGACTGCTAGTTAACTTGATAGTTAGTTTAACCAGAATAGGGTCAGGAATAGGGGGATCGATTCAGAACCTATAGAAATACACGACAACAGCATTTTCATTGAGTACGATTTTATGGTGGACACCTTTCAATTTTCCAATTTTCTCAGAAAATACTTTATGGAACCTCTTAGCAATTGCTTTTTTGTGCTCACTCTCAGTTTGTAATGAAAGTAGTGGGTCTGGACTGTTAGGGTCGAGGATTATACTGCGTTTATCTTGGTCCATCCACCCAAGCATCGAAGGACCTACTGCAGATACATACAATTTACTTACGGTATGACGGTCCTTAAATGAGAAGTTGAGTTCTCTGTAACCAATATTATTAATAGGTTCCCCAGTAGAGGTTTTGGGGGAAATATCAGGATCAACCAAATCCTTCCCTAAAACAGGTTTAAACTTTTCCTCCCAGACAGACTTATTAACAATAGTATACGGCGAACCAGAATCCGCCACTATCGAAATATCCACTCCGCCAATATTTAGGTTACACATTGGTTTCTTACTTTTGCCACTTACATTGAGTATGTCATCATCAATTAATAAAACAAAAAGATTCAAATCTTCCTCATCAGAAGAGTATGTATCATCCTGTTCTTCCTGCTCTATGAACTTCACATTAGAGTATTTTTTGGGTTTAGCATGGCACATTTTGACAATGACCAATCACACCGCATTTGCTACATTTTTGTTTAATAGCAGGACAAGTCTTATTGTCAGCTAAGTGAAACTTGCTACCCCATCTATAACATTTTCTGTTCCCAGACAACTTTGCTTTGGCGTCACAATCCTTCCTTTGGAAAGAGTCTGGAGTGGTTTTCTGTACAGCATGTTTTAAACCTTTGACTCTGGCAACAATAGGCTGCTCGTCACCTTCCTTTTTTGCTTCTCATCAGAAAGGACGGCTTTAGGACACCTACCAGTAAGTTCCGAACTTTTGACAATATCAATCACTTCTTGAAGGGGCAATTTGCCTTTGGACCACAATCTCTCTTGAATGTTGTGATTGGCAGCTCGCATAACTATTTGGTCCCGAATAAACTCATCATGTAATGCCTCAAATCGACAAGACGAAGCTAAGTTTTTGAGTGCGGACACAAAGTCATCAATTGACTCATCAGAGCCTTGTTTGCGATGGAAGAATTTGTACCTGTGGACCGATACAGACACAGTGGGCTTAAAGTAATTTGTTAAATCTTCAAGTGCATTGGTGTAAACGTCACCTTGACCTACAGTTCTAGGTTTTTTACAGATGCGGTTATAAATTTTCATAATTTGCGAGCCTAAGCAATGTAGCAAAATCTTCTTCTTTCTTTCTGGTGTTAACTCCCCCTCCTCGTTCTCAAATGTAGATATATAATTTTCAAAGTATTCACGCCAGTCTTCCCATTTAAGGGACGAATCGCCAGTTGCAGGGATGAAAGGATGAGGAGGTGTAAGGTTCCAAACATTTCCATAAGCCATGTTTAAAGATGTATGAAAGAAAATGAATAAAAAAAATGTGTATGAGCAAACAGAGATTAATAACTAGAAAATGAAAGAGATACTTTAAGTTGCACAAAAGATATAATAAATACGCAGGAAGTGTGTGTATCACTGAAGAAGAAACGCACTTGGAAGTGTGCGCATCACTGTAGGTATGTAGGTGACACACAATAGAGATTCCGCCAACAAGTGTGTGTATCACTGATGAGGAAACACATCAGAAAGTGTGCACGTAAAAGTGTGCATGTAGATGCAGGGCAACAGATTGTAGGATAAAAGGATGCAGGAAACACATTTAAATGTGCGCTTAGTGTGCGCATCACTCTGAATTAATAATTATGATGAATTTTCTATCATTAGGCAGAGGTGTGAATTCCTCAGGAGAATCTGTGAGACCAGCAGCGTGAATGTTAAAAGAAGTGCGGCATGCCAGAAGATCAAAGGTGAAGGAATCGCAGAACACAGCACCACAACGCGCATGCAACTGGCGCTAGTCTCACCGTGTGAAGATGTTGAAGCAAAACGATTTCCACATTATCGTTGTCACTCGTCAGCCGATGAAATAGCGTAAGGTAAAGCGCTAGTTGGCACTTGATGAACGAGGATCTCCACACAAACCGGACAAACTGGGCGCCTGAAGTTGATGAAGGCGGAGAGGTGGAAACAGGCAAAAGTGTGCAAGAGCTACACACGCAGGTCCGCAGCGGTATCAAAGCGATCGTCGCCAAATTGTAAAGATAACAAAGTCGGAACTGGTAAGTAAGTCAGTACCTTATTAGAGACTTACACAAGCAAGGCCGACCTCGGCAGATCAATAATTTGGTTGTAGGTCTGTGTTGTAAGCTTCTCCAATAATTTGGCATCTAGACAAATCATTAACTTCACTCCATATGATATGGTCGGGATCAATTTTGACCTGATTACTGTGACTAGGGGCTTATGGTTCTGACCCCAGCGGGGTTTCACCAGGGTTTAAAAGGCAAGATTTAGGGCCATTGCTTTCCCTCTGATAACTTCCTTTTGTAGCACATAGGAGACCCTCAAGTCCAGTCAAAGCAGACATAGGTGGTTGTTTCTTCTATCGGTGATCCTTCAAGTAGTCATTTGCCTTGCCGGGAAATGCACTGATTTAGCGGTTTAACCTTGTTTTTTTAAGGTTGATCTCTAACTGGTTTTCACTTGCATATCCTGTGAGACTGTTGATTAATCTTTGTAAACCTCCTTAGGCGTTACTTAGGAGGAGCAGATCATCTGCACAGAGGATGTTGGATAAAGGCAGACCACCAAGGCTGGGGGCATGGGACACCAACTCGTCCAGGGTAGGAGAGAGGTCTGAAACATACAGATTAAATAGTAGGGGTGCAAGCACCCCCCCCCTATTTCAGGCCAATCGCTGTACCCACCTCCATGGACAGGTGGGTCCCATTCCGGACCTTGATCCTTGGCCTAGGTATTAGTGTATCACAGCCCAATTGCACTTAAGAGATTTTGCAGGATCCCCTAGTGGTGTAGCTTTTCACACAGCTTACCCCATAGAACACAGGCAAACGCTGCTTTAAAGTAGATAAAACACAAAAACAACAGCGTGGGGATGTGACTTGCTCTTTTATTGACCAATCCTACAGCCATGGGGTTAGATAGGGTCCCTTGATTCTAAGTAAACCCAGGCTGGTTTAGGGGCAATCTCATTCTAGCACCAACTCAGATAGATCTTGAAGCAACAGTGTTGAGAAGTACTTAAGGCTAACGTCTAGCAGTGCTATCAGAAATAGCCACTCGGAGACAAGGCTGTCTCTCCTTTAAAATGGGATCAATGATTGAACTTCTACAACTATTCGGTATGTTCCCACTGGCTAATATGGCAAACATCACAGCCAGAAGGTTCGCCTGCATATTTTGTTTAAGGAGGATTTGAAGGATACCATTTGGTCCAGGGGCACAGTTAGGGTGTGAATTCTCAATGATCTTGATTATTGAAGAGGCACCTTTCATCATACAACGCGCATTTAAAGCTCCATTTATTGTATGAAAAGCAGTCAAAGATTCAGAAGTGTACACATACCTCTGGTACTCCCTACACCAGTCAGTAAAAAAGCAAAAATGAATTATGTGAACGTGTCTTTCCAAAAGGTTGTAAAGTTAGCTTAGTGCCGATAACTCAAAACATTTTGATTTTATATCCTGAGTTCTTCATACATTATCTGATTGAAGTGATTAAAGTACAGGTGATGCCATCACAGGAGGCAAGTTTACACTTAAGGAGCATTTGTACACATGTATATTAAGATTGAGAAAAAGGACAGAAACTTAACACGTTGACACACAAAAAAAGTATGTTTTCCTTTAAAGTTCACCACCCTCTGGATTTAACGTAAGGTTACTAGATTATTTTTTGGAATTTTTCTTCCCCGTAATTTACAGAGTAGCTTGTGAGCTACTTGTAGCTCTCCAGCTACCTGTAAGTAGCTCTCCTGTGCCCAAAACAGCCAACTATATTGAAGCTTTTGTCAGGTTAACTTAATATATGTGTGTATCAGGGATGAAAATGTTTGCATTTTAAGAACCCAGATATTTGAAGCGGATATTTGAATGATAAATCATGCAGCATTTGTGAGACAGATTACTAATCTTAATAACTTGCTATTATTAACTTGATGCCAGGGGCATTGCAGCGGTGGCTGGTATGTATTACCCCTGTGGGGGCATCCCAAATTCACAGTCTTCTACATTACTGCTGGCTATCCTGCACTGAAGTAATCATGGCTACTAATCTTGCATTACCAGCATGGCCGCTATTGCAATCTTGTCTTATGTGTAAAACACAAATAATATTAGTAGCTCGTCATAAGTTTCTCTGAACACAAGTGGCTCTTGTTAATGAAAATTTTTGAAACCCGTGGTATAGAACCCGAAATCTCCAGGAAAGCAAAATTCCCATCTTTACGGAGCTCTGTGCTGTCCCCTTTCCACTCTGACTACCAGAGAGACACATTTCACCAAATCTATAAACCATAAGGAACAAACAAAACCGTCGTCTTGGAAATCAGCGACTTCATAGCTTCTGCATCCATTCATCATCACAGGAATCCATGCATCAAACATTAGGAACATCAACAAAGCAACTCACACACAAAGCAATCTCTTCGGCTCTGTCTTTTCCATATCTTTACTGAACCGCCATACACGAAGGCCACCTTAAGGCTCAGACCAATCTCCCCTTAAGCACGGAACTCACTCTAGGTGAGCACCCTAAATAAACTCACAGGATACAACGATTTAAAAACACACAAAGAATGTATTACCAGAAGAACAACACTAGAGCATCACTGATTTAATTAGTCAACGTCACTATGGAATCTCAACGTGAAAGGACACATGGACTGGACCCAGTGATGCTCTAGTCCGCAAACCCCAAACCCATCACGGTGATACAATGAAGCACTCACTGGCAGCACATAGCCCATCGAAATGGATGGCTAAAAATCTGATCACCAAAACAGCCAACCCAAAACTTCTCTCTACTCGTAGAAAACATACACAGATAAAGCAACAACACCCGCATTGGAGAAGACTGCAACAAAAGAAAAGGCGTTGTAAAGTCCACCTTACAGTCAACCCTGTCTCAGACTCAACTATGCCCATTTCACACCATAAATACAAGGCACTGTTTTGTCAGTATGTAGAGAACATCAGACTTATGGAAGGCAGCACCAAGCAAATCGACAGGGTTCCTCCCATCACTACAAGTAACATTCCCGCGTGGACGCATGTCAACCCACGCTTCATCCCACACCTATGCTTTCTGTGAAAATCAACACATAGTAAGGCAGAGGTCTTCAAACTGTGGGGCGTGCCCCCCTGGGAGTCCGTGGCTGCATTCTCAGGGGTGCGACAATGTCTCAGTAAAGACTTGCAAATCTCGTAAATGAAGATTGCCTGTAAGTGCAAACTTGTTTATTTGTCCCTTTTCCAGGCTATCTTCCTTTACATGCAGCCAAAGGGCTATAAAAAAATGCATGGGAACTGTAATTTAAAGTGCCATGTGGCAGAGGTCAGTCAGTGTGGTGGCAGGGTCAATTACTGGCACACTAAGGACATAATATTCAGTAGCTGATTTGATGTTTTCTTCTGACTTCATGTTAACTGCATATAAAATAACGCACACGCTGGATAATTGCAAATTAATCAGTGGGAAAGGCACTCAAAGTGTGAGGGAGTCACAGAATAGAATCCCGATTGGTGCAGTGGTTAATAGTGACGTTTGTTTTTATAATGCTACAAGGTCCCTGTCTTTGGCAGAAAGCACTGTGAATGTGTCATTATTTTAAAATGTCATTACACACAACGTTAGACAGGCAAAAGCAAAATGATTTATGCCCAGATTTATTAAGACTACGTCAGGTTTGTGTAACTTTTTTAAAACAAACCTGATGTAAGGGTGTTGATATAAACAATCCAGCGCAAATCACGATTAGCACTGGACTGTACCCAAATATAATGCAAAGCTGTGCAGCGCTGCTGTAGGGACCAGATTTACTAATGTAATGTAACATTCACTTATAAAGTGCCTTGTTACTCCTAATTCCAATTACTTGAAGACAGGGCCAGCAGAACGAAGTGGGGAACCGTATTAAAGGCCGCTGACAGATCAAGCAGAACCAGCACCCTCCTGCCCCCAACATTCAAGGCACCCCTTGCTTTGCAACAGGTTTGCGCTACTTTTGTAATGCAAACGCAACACAAAATGTAATGCTTGGATTTACTATCCAAAGAATGTCAGGATTTGCATTTGTTCATCAATTTCAGTTTTTGTTTCAAGCATTTACTGTAGATTATGAGCTACAGAAAAAAGCACCCCTCGAATGGTCTCACAAGCCCAAACCCCTGTGCTCAGCACTGGTACTCCAGTCCTTGCCATAAAGTTTTGGAGGGGGGGCTGATTTAAAAAAAAATAGCTTGGGGGGCTCAGCGCAACAAAGTTTGAAGACCTCTGTAGTAAGAAGTTCCAGAGCTTTTTGCATGGTCTTTTCTCCTTGACGTCCGAAGGCCTTTCTGGCTATCACTCAGTTTTAGTCTGATGTGCCAGGAAGTGTGCTTCTTGTACACAACTGTTAACGTGGATTACGTGTCAAAGATAGAACCATTAACTGTGTATTTAGGGGTGTCGTTTTTGAATAAAACATGGAATAGGAAGGAGTCAATAGGTTTGCCTAAAGACTTTTGAACAGGTATGAGAATGAAGTGTAATAATACTAGATGTGTGGTTTGACCATGTACGTTTACACAGAATGTATATTTAGACACGTTTTAATAGATAATGTGATTTTTTGTTCTGATTACAAAAACAAATGTCAAATATTACACTTAATCTGAAAAGAAATGCCACTAGAAAAATAGAAAACACGCAATAAGTACACAAAAAGAGGGACGTATTAATGGAACGCCGACATGCGTTAAACAATTCATGAGCAAAAGAAAACAGGTCTAACCACAAAAGATTATACACAGAGATTAATCAAACCCAAGTCTTGAAGAGATGTCACATCGCGATATCGTGTTACCTGACATACGTCGGCTCGCCACAACTGCTTAGCTTCCAACGCAATGTGTGGACTCCAGATTTTTGCATTTATTGTTTTTGTCCAAACATAAATAAACCGGGGGAGACGGGGATTATCATTGAACTTGTAAGGAAAGGTCTGCCCACCAAGATCCAGTCATTGTTTGTAAACTATCTGTTTAAAGTGCAAGCTAACATTAATGCTGGACTCTCGGGAAAGAATTAGCAAACAATATATAAATTATCTTTTCCCTCGGCCATGAAAGTTTAAGATGGCGCAGTGCGACAAAAACACAACAGCCTGTCGCCACCGGTGAGTCTGTTCTCTGACCTGGACAGGGCTCTGTAGTAATACGGTTCTAATCACAGTGATGTCATAGTATAAAGAATGTAGATTTGTGTGATGTAGTATAGAATGTGTATATATGTAGTGTCATAGAATGTTGGTGGCAGTGTTCATCTGGTTTGCTGCTGTGGACATCCTTGTATGTGCGTACCTACCTAAGAAATAAAGTGCTAAATATAACCTTATAGCAATTACTACATGGATATAGCGACGAGGGATTTATCGCTTGAAGGACTCTGTTGTGTTGTGCTCACCTTTGCCTTTCCCTTAGCTTTGTTCACCCTAGGCTCCCGTCCCTTCCCTCGCGCTCCCCTGTCCTCGCGCTGGCATTGTGATGTAATCAGCTGGCATTCTAGAATGCCAGCTGATTCCCTCACAGTTTAAGAGACCGTTATGATTACATTTGAACTGCCAGCAGACACGCACTGCTCCTGTTGTGCTGGTGTGTTGTTTGTCTACTGCAACTCTTCAATGTTTCGGATCCTTCTTAACAGACTCTAGTACCTAATGTGAAGAATATATATATATATATATATATATATATATATATATATATATATATATATATATATATTTTCGGATTACTGCTCAAACGCCACCTCCAGGAAATGCTTGCAGCAAGCAGACACAGACCCAGTTTTAGTGCAAAGAATGCTTTCGCGTTTAATCGGCCATTACGCGTTTCACCACCAAGGTTGATATATATAGTGAACAGTCACTGCCAGCTTAAGAGCTTGAGGCGGCCTCCTATAGTGTAGGAGGATTATGTGTGCACTGCAGGCACGTTACTGAGTGAATATAACCTGAACGGTTTGCAGCTCACTGCCCTACCAACCCCAGCTACCTACCCACTTCACTCACAGCCTTGCCCTAGTGCAGTGCCCTGCTGCCCTCTCACTCCACGTCAAGGTCACTAACTCTTTATGTATTTGCTCCCACACCACACAAACACCTTCACTCCACCACCTCCCACATTACTGGACTGCAGTTCTCGGTCTCCTCATTCTTTATTCTCGTGCGGTGCAGGCCACCTTTCGCTCCTCTGCAGTACTCCGTTTCTCTCTCTCCCCAAGATCTTCTATTTCGTTCCCACTTAATGTCACTTCCTATGCATCACATGTTTCTCATTGCAGTGTGCTCTCTAGCGTGAATCTCAAGCTGCCAGACCACTGACCTGGAAATATTACTTAGGTACTCTGCTTTGTCACGCCCGGTTCCTGCAGCTCGCTTCTCACTGCTCCCTAATCCCCTCATAATTACTCTCCACAGATTTCGTCTTGTCCCAACTATCAGCCCCAACCTCCCTCCGGCTAATAAATACCTCCTCTCTCCCTCTGCCTCAAACCTCTACAGTGCCTCCATGTCACTGCACCGCAGACAGCATCACTTCTTCCCTTCTAGTCTCAGATTTTGGAATCACATAAAGCACTGTATATCCTACATATCTGGAATCAGGGGATCAGATGAATCAAGGCTACCTGCAGTAACAAACCGGAGTTATAATGACCCTCCCACCACTGCACCTTACCATCCGCTGCAGAGTTCAGAAGCAACTGCATCAACTTGACTTCGTGAAGTTCACTCACTGCGAATGCATGAACATGGATATTGTGCATGCCTGAGCAGAGAACCCGGCCCTGCTACTGCAATAGCGGGTCCTCCTGAGGGGGCAGCCTGATCAGAGGACAGATACTCAAGCCCAGGAATTCTGGATACCACACTCTCCGAGCCCAATCCGGTTCCTCTTGGATGTAGTCTGAGATTTCCCCTTGATGTTGTGCCCACTGAAGCTTCAGATCCCACTGCAGAACCCACATATGGCACTTGGCATGCTGGACCAGCAGGGATGCTGAAGGCCATCAGTTCCAGCAGCCTGAAAGTTGACCTCAGTCCAGGACCAAGGTTTTACATTGAAGGATGCTGCTTTGTGAGGGTTAAACATGTATTTAAACATGTATGTATGTAAATATGCGTTTTTAAATGTGCGGCTTAAATATGTACATCAGATTTTTCCTCCTCCTGTCAAACATTAAGGTCTTCTGCTTTGTGATGTTTGAGTGTGACAGGCAGAAGCCAAGTGAAGCAGGTGAATAATCACAGTTGCATATACAATGTGCCAACCGGCACTGGGTAGCAATTTACACGGGGGACTATTTACAGGGCAGCGCCAATCGGGCTGCTGTCAGAACCATCACAAGGTATAAAGATGAATGTAAAACCGACAGGATTAAATAGTACTTACTAATAAAATAATGAGGGCAGCAATACTGCTGTAACATCAACCACATGAGCTCAGGCAGGAACACGTGAGCAAAATTTCACATCAGCATAAAACTTGGCAACAATGCACGAAGCATAAAAGCATTAGCATTAACACAGTAGCCTAAACCAAGTGGACCTACACAGGAAGCTTTGGGCATAAACACATTAGGTCAGGTGTCAATGCAGATTAGTCGGCATAAATCATAAGCAGGAACATGAAGCCTCATAACGTGGCATGAAAGCATTAAACATGCACAGTGGCATCATCATATGCACTAGACGTCCTTGTGGGCATAAACATGAAGCCTAAAATGAACACATCTGGTCAGACATAGAACTTGTTATGCAGTACGTCAGCATAAGTCCATGAGGCCTAAGATCAGCACGGCAACTCTGAGGGGAAAACATTAGGAATGAATACACATCCTCATGGCATGACAATAGGCCCTAAACATTTGCAGGAGGCGTCTTTAGTAGCTTAAAAGCATGGGAACATATTAGGCATACCATTCCTTAGCACGAGTCCCGTTTACAGGAGGCCTGGAGTGAAAACATCAGGTCTGAAAAAACACATCATAGCAGTAAGCATGCATCAACACCCTATGCCTACCGTCACAGTGGACCAGAAAACGTGAACTATACATTAGGCTTCAAACCAGCCATGTAGGCCTTAGGGGGGAAGCATTGGACCTGAAAAGAAAACATGCTTGCAGCCCAGGAGGCCTCACCTTAGCCATAAAGACAATGTCAGGACTTGGGGAAAAACATTATCATTAACATATAGCATTAGGCCGGAACATCTGCAAAAGGCACAGACCTGTGAACATCTCATTAAGTATGCACATTAGCAGTGGTATAATCATAAGCACTGATGCAACATCGCATTTGCATTAATCGCTTTAGCATGGGGCATAATCATTAGGCAGCACACCAACAGTATAAGCCTTGGGGGAAAAAGATCATCAAGCCTCAACCTTAGGTTTTGAATCACATTACGCATGGTTTTAGCCTGCAGCCACCTTATGCAGTAAAACAGATGAGGCATAAATGCAATATCATTAGGGTAAAGACACGTTAGGCATACATCATGGCATTAGGCATCATCAAATACAATAGGCACCAATCCTGGGATATAAATACCTTAGGCATGTGTTGCGGGGCAGGTGGGGCAGAAGGAACTGACACAGAGGCGGGGATTGGATGCTTAAGGGATGGTTTTATTTTTATGAACACTCTGCGCTTTCTGCTGGTCACTCGTTTCCTGGCGAACGCTGCAGGGTCCGTCCTGGTTTGGCGTGTGGGTTCCAGGCTCTTGTGATATCTTCAGCCTCAATATCCCAGGTCGCTCCGGAGGAGTCGTGGCCCCAAAGGAAATGAAAAGAAAAAAAAGAAACCAAGTATCAGGACAACCGTCCTTATTGCTCTTTATATCAAGTGAGGGAAACCGAGTGCTTTAGTGCTCTGAGGTCGCTAGTGAAGAGGGCGATGAAGAAGAGGGGTGCTCGTGATCGGCAGGCAGGATGTATACAATTTACACTATGTACACTGTGCTCTATGAAACCGGCACACACGTCACGGGGATTTCTCTAGGCAGGAGGGTTGCATCTCCCCACTCAACCCGCTACCTTCCCCCATACCTGGTCGAGCCACGCTCCTCCCGCGGGAACGTGGCGGGGCGAAACGTAGGAACGGTGGCCTCCTGGCTTGTCGCCGAGGCTCTGGTCTTCTGCACCGTTGTCGCTCGCTTCGTCCTCTTCCTCCACTCTCGCTACTCTCCTCTCCGCTCTCTCGCTGTCCACTCCTTCCGCCTCCAGGGAAACGTCGTCCGCCGTCTTCCTGGGTCCGCTGGTTCTTGACGGCTCCTGCGCGATGACGTCGCATCTGGGAGGAGCCGGGTTAAAGGAGCCGTGTGAGTCTTCTTCGTCCAGCCACCACGGGGGTCGTTCGTCCTGTCTCCACTCGTCTGAAGGTGGGGATTGCTGCATAGAGGGTACAAAGGTGGGTGAGAGGGGGACGGCGGACCACCAGTCCTGCAATTCTTCGGGCCCCTCAGTTGTCGGACCCACCCCGTCACAGCACGAATCTTTGCAGGTACATTAGGCATCATTAGGGCATCATTAGGGCATTTCTCATTAGCATAAGAGCATGAACATCATGGCAGGATTACACTGCGTGTAGAAATGCATTAGGCCTCAAGTCAGAAGGGCGAACCTCATACATGCACACGCGTTGCAAAGATTGTCACCATTCCCTGGAAGTAGCTGTCTCTCAGGTGGGCAGTATAGATAAAGTGCTCTCCTCATGCAAGAGTAAAGTTGCAGCGCTAAGTCCAGGAATGTAGGACTCAGAGTCCTGGGGGCTGGAAAATAGTTGTAGCACTTCACGAGGCGCTAGGCAGGAAGCAGAGGACAATCAATTTGAATTTGAGGCGTCAGCTCCTCACCTCCTTGAAGTACAGGCCACCAAATAAAGTGCTTTCACAGCACAGCGCTGCAGGCGTCACTCCTCCTCTGGCAACCACGAAAATAGTGCCTTCAAGGTGCTAGTGAGCTGGTGAAGATCCCGAGTCCCACACAAAACAGTAGTGCCCACGAGGTGCTTGGTCCCAGGAATGCCGTCAGGGGAATTGCATATATAGTGCTTTAGTAGCACAGTGCTGTATTGACAATAACCAGCTCTCCCAGGCAGCACGCGCAGCAGGTCCCACCAAATAAAGCTGCAGCCCTCACAAGGCATTAGGGGGCTGGCGAGGATTCAGAGTCCCACACAATGAAGTGGTGCCCACACTCCTCACCTCCTTGGAATACAGGCAGTCAAAGTATAGCGCTCACGAGGCGCTAGGGCAGCAGAGCAGGCAGGCAAGGCTGGGCATGATCAGCAGACAGTGGGCACTCATCAGTACAGGACAGCAGCTCCTAGAAGCAGTCATCTCCCATAAAGAGGCACTCCTCCTGACATAGCAGTCTTCACTCCAGCAAAGGCTCTCACTGGCCCTGTGGACAGCAGATGGGTACAGATGGGCTCAGGGGCCAGCACAAAGGCCCTTGCGGCGGTACCTCCTGGCACAGTGTCCCCTATCAATCAAGTTCACGGTCAGTCTGAGCACATGGGATCTCTATATTGCTCTACATATATACCCCTCCTCTCACCTACCAGAAAGGGCTGGAAGCTTCTAGAAGGACCCTGGCAGTTCCAGCCTCAACTGTCACTGGGGAAATTGTAGAGCACATTGTCACTTCAAACACTAGACCGCCAGCCCTCCTCAAGCAGAAGGCACAAGCAGACAGAATTGGAGTCCATTTTAAAAGTGACATTTTACAAAGGTGCATTTCTACAATGGTGGAAATAAAGGTGTGTACACCATTGCACAATATTTAACGTTGCAAGGTCAGACACACCAAATATGACATGCTTATTTTATTTCACTCAGGAGTTATCCATAAGGGGAAAGCAAAAAAAATCAGGGAAAAAGGGCCAAGTCCAAAAACCGCATATCTTTAACCCGTTGGCTGCGCCGCCCGTTTTGCGGAAGTGCGGCACTTCCGCAAAACGGGTGGAGCCGCGTTGGCCATTGGCCGACGGCAGCACCAGCGAGGTAGTGCTGCCGTCGGCCAATGGCCAACGGCAGCATGGATAGGGTTAACATGCAGAATGTTTTAATTTGAATACATTTTATTTTCTGTCGCCTGTTTTACATTGAGGGTTGCTGCATTCACATAACCACATTTCCTAAACATGCATATTATTTTTTATTTTATTCATCAGATTTTCTTATGCCGGTTTTCTAATAAGGGTTGTTGCTTTGTGTCTACGGTGAGTTTGGCAAATAACTTGGTGTTTTCTGTATTTCTCACTGCATTTCTTTAACATGCGTCAGATTTTCACCCTATTACTTATGATGTTGCCCCTCCCGTTATACATTAAGGGTGGCTCCCTTTTTTAGGGTTGACGGTGACGGGCAGAATCCACAAGAAACAGATGCAGTATCGTCAGAATTCACACAACTTCATTTCTTAAACATGTGTATTTTCAACATTTTACATCAGATTTTCCCTTGTCCTTAATACATTAACAGTTGATGATTTGTGCCTCTTGCCTGTTTTACACTGTATTGCTGCTTTGTGTTTCTTTGTGTGTGAGGTCTGAGCGTGGCAGGCAGAAGCAGCTGGTGAAGTGGCACGGTGGACCATGAGTAATATGTCTATGGCCCACTGTACTGAAATGTGTATTTTGCTATACAACCAGTGCATGGTGACCGATTTCTATTGCTTGCCTCAAACCCATTTTACTGCTTCACCCACAGACTCCCCCTACTTCCCCAATTTCACTCCCACAGATCGATGGCTCCGAATTCCATGTATGCCAAATAATGTCCACACTTAAATCACTATGCCAAACATTGTCGGCCTTCTCACCAGTTTCTATTTCTCAGGTGTCAGATCTGCTTAACTTTGGTTATTAGTGTTAGGATCCAGGGATGCTTGGGAGAGGCACAGATGATGTTTTATTTATGTAGAAGCAAATACAGAATTGTAGATAGAGCATGTTTAAAATGCCAGGCAGCACACAGTGAAATGGGTTCCCTAGAAGTGTCCGGTGATGTTATCTGTTCCATTATTGTGTGACTGACTCTTCCCCATACTTGCGTCCTGCCAGGAGACCGTATGATTTCCCTATAGTCCAGGGCATCTGCAGGTGTAGAAAAAAACTTTTTTTTTAAGCAGCATAACTATTGCAGACACAGCAATTTAATTTACTGTTAATCCTGGTTCAGGCCCTGATGCCTTGCTTGTCTGGCACGGTATTCTTCGGTGGCAATTCTACTTAAACATAAACATTTGTGTCACAGTTGTAGCCTCCACAGGATCAGGGTGATGCTCAAAGGGGCCCACCTCCTGATTTCCCGACACTCTGACTGAATGAACATACACAGAGCCTCTAGGTAATCAAGCGAGGGAAAGGTAAGGGAAGGGACTAGAACGGAAGGGACAACCGAAACAAGAAAAACACAAAGGTTATATAACATTTACTTCTGACTACTCTCATTAAAGTCTCGCTAGTAGAACACCTACCCAATGTATATTACTGGCGATGAACCCTTCCTTTATGCTGTATGTAGCAGATGCATCTCTCTACAATAAATCCTCGCAATCTGGAAGTAAATAATCACAATTATATTCCTTGCATACTCTCTTAGGATCTTCTTGAATCAAACATGTGTTGTCCCATACATACCATTCCTCCTTCCCAATTCAACATAAAATAACAACCCTTCTCCAGTAACCTGCAGAGCTGCAGTTCAAGGGTATTTTTAAAGAAGAATAGAAACAAGGTTTTCCAGCATGAAGCACAATAAGTCTTGAACTTAAGCAGAGGACCAGAAAGTAACAAAGAAAAAATAAAGGTCCCGATAATCCAACCAGGAAGTCAATACTGTCTTTTCCAATCAAGAACAGTTCAGCAATAGCGTTCAAAGTACAACAGAGAATGTCCTCACAGGAGGCTTACCCCAGAACAGAACAGAACGGTCTCTAATCAAAACTTCTACCTATCTATTAGCAGAAGCAGCTTCAGCCTCACTTTGTCAACAGGGGGAAAAGCCATCAAACTGTGGTAGAATCTGCGTCCCCGCCGAGAACGCTCGAGGGACAGTTACCGCTGCAGCCGCAGACAGTATCTCCAACAGATCTTCTCCAAGCGCGGAGTTCGGCAGCCGCCTCACTCCGCCACCGGCAAAACAGCGTCTCAGCCGAGAACGCGGGAGGGCCAGTTACCGCTGCAGCCGCAAGCAGTAACTCCAACAAGATCTTCTCCAAACGCGGAGTTCGGCAGCCGCCTCACTCCCCCACAAGTCAAAACCGCGTCTCATTCGAGAATGCTGGAACGAAGCACAAGCAAGTAACACGCTGCACTCTGGACCTCACACAAGTTTCCAGTGTGGAATCAAAAATTAGCTAGCATTCGCGCCAAGAATTTTCAATTCTATTAAGGACACGGAGGCGAGGATTATGCTTCTCTTTCTTATATTTGCCACTCACAGCAGCCAATGAAAAACGTTTTGTATGCATTAAAAACTACATTTCCCATGATGCTTGTACATACATCACATCCTGTATAGCCCCATAAGAGCTGCTGCATCCTGTGTCTCCTCCTCTTTCTTTGCTCGAACATATACAGTCCACACATTAATAAATCCAGTCCATTTCACAGAATATGAGTCTCAATAAACATCCTTCAACATGGAGAACCAACATTAATAAATCCAGTCCTTTTCACGGATTGTGAGCCTCAATAAACATCCTTCAACATGGAGAATTAACGTCAACTGGAAAGATCACGTCTTCTAAGCCAGAAGAACACCTGTTCCTTCTTCTTTACTCGAAGCTGAAAGGAATGAGACAGGAAAAAACCCGTAACTTCTGCTGATACAGAATATCAAGTACATGCGGGTGGGTAATTATTACCAATACTGTAATAAACCGGGTGGGATAATCCTCGCCTCCGTGTCCTTAATAGAATTGAAAATTCTTGGCGCGAATGCTAGCTAATTTTTGATTCTATTACAGGACCGGAGGCTTCGGATTATGCTAGTTTAACGCTTATCAACACAATTACAGTCTTAAATCTCCCACCGGTACATATTATACTGCTTAAATAGAGTCTGAGAAAAACCCCATCAGAAGAATTAAAACTTGCACGACAATGTGAAGTAGCAAACAAGACTGATAAGTATTGTACTTGAGCAAACTGCGTCACACAATAGGTTCTAACACCCTTTTCGGGCACAAGGCCCTCAACCATCGGCTGTAATAGCCTCGTACTCACATATAACATGACAATAATCATCAACAATCGTATGAACATAGACGCAAAAACCTCAGATATTAAATCCGAGAAGCATCGTTGTAAGCCATGAGGCATGTGAAGAAACACCCATAAAGTGCATTATCTCGACTTCGTGCGAACAGGCCCTGACCACATGCAGTTCAGACCTTGCAGACAGAGTAACTTCCTAGATTACATACTGTACCTGTAAAACGCGGGCTTGCTTCGCCATAGGAACACCCGAAGGTGAAATGACTCGTAACACAGCCTGACAATATTCAATGTCCAGTCGAAATACTATTATATGTCTAGTAATAAAAGGAAATTACGAGAATTAATCTGGTTTGGAATAGTTACTCCACCAAAAAAAAAAAAAATTCGAAAGAAAAAATTCGACTCAAGTTCAGCAACCTGCCCTGAACCTAGAAGAAGCCGCAGAAAACCGTCAAAAGGGGAACGCTATAAGGTGAACATTACCGAAGTCCTCGTACATGATTGGTAAATAATTCCCAAGTAGAGAAATCAGTCCTCACACAGCCGCCCAATGGCCTACATAACAACCAAGCGACCCTCTAACGCCGAAACGTCTGTCGGGAATGGAAGGACCCAGAAACACGAAAAGAACGCCCTCAGCGCGTTCGAAAAATCCAGGAAAGTAATGTAGATACCAGAAAGTAATGCAGGTACCAGAAACCTGATCGTAAATAAAGCAAAGTCGGTACCACCTAGGGAAAACCGTACTTACCACATCGCCATGTGTCAAACTCAGACCCGTGCTCGCTAGACGGCAACGATGAATCCGCAGACTGTACCTCCCTGGAGAGTCTTAAAGGCATCAGCCGTGATCTACATGAGTGCAACCTCATGAGAAAAAGGAAAAATTGGAAGGTAAAGCAGGAACCGGGCCGGCCTCCGTCGACCCAAGGGGCATGGGGATTGCAAAATAGGAGTCCACCCTTCACTAAAGTTGCGACCAGTCGCCGGAAATACCAGGAAAACCAGGTGGAACAATCCTTTACTGTCATGTAGTCTAAGGAGGTATACCGCAACAACCCAAATATGAAAGGTTCGGCAGAATGGCCTGAGTCCTGGAACCAGTCCACTAAGAAGATGACCTATATGCCCATATTCGCCGAACATTCCCGCAGTCGAGATATTGCGCATGCTGACCAGTAAGCCTCCAGAGGCGTGCACGATAAAGAGCCCGAAGAACTGAAGGGTCGGAAAAACTGCTCGAATGACGGTGCCCCACTCACCACTACCGTGGCCCACCCACGAAGGGAAACTCGCGCACCGAGACCATCGGAAAGTCATCCTCGCATGGTAGAATGGGTCGTACGACCACTGAGTCGCGTAGGATTGAGATAAACCAGTAACCTAAACTAAGAGCCCCATTGCCTGAAGGTTATGACCGGACTATTCCAGCACATCAAGCCGAAGTCCGGGAGTGGGGGGCCAAGGCCTGTTAAGATAGACCAATCATACATATATGTATCCAAGCCACTTGAGAGGTAATACCACACGGTATTCGGAGGTTACTAGGGAGCTGAGGGAAAACGACGGAAAAAATAATAAGTAAATAGACAAAAAACAAACTCATGCATAAAGAATTGTGGTAGTAGGACGAAATGGGCATTAATCAAGCCCTGTCACCCTGAGGTAGGTAACGTCATACACGAGGCCCTGTTGATCACACAGGAACGGGAAGAACCTGGATGTCAACATAAGTAGTTCAGGAGGCTCTTGCGCTCCTATCGATAGTTGTCATCCTCCAATCTATAAATATATATATATGTATTCCAACATCATCCCCCAAGGGACATCCGTATACAATATATATATGGTAGTGCAAAGCACCGCTCAACGGAGGAGTCAAGGGGGAGCCAACCCTGTGCACACTAAAAACAGAGAAATGAATAATGTATCAGCTCCTCAGCAAAGCTGTAGTCATATACCAGCCCAAAGGGCGTCGGAGTCTTAGTAAAATACAAGGAGTGTGTTCGCACTCCGAGGGCCAGCCTATATTTAAGCCTGGAGGCTACCAGGAAAACTGCTCAGGTAAAGCAGGAGGCACTGAGACCTCAAACAAAACAAACAGGGGACGCCTGCGACGTGCGTAGGCCAATGTGCCCAAAATCAAGCCCAAAATTGTGCCCAAAGGGTTACGCACACCGGAGCGTTATGACTCCATAACCGCACTCGGCTACTAGGGAAAGCCTTTGGCGGAGAAAGCGCGAGACCGCGCAATAATTCAAACAACCCTATGGAAGTGACAGGAAACTTGTGCAATGTGGAAACAGCATCGTTGAAACCTAATCTAGGAGCAAAATTCCAGACACAAACCAGTTACCTATTCCATCATGGCGCAAGGCTATCGCCGCCTTTTAGCTCCAGAGGGAGCGTTTGGTTCAGTTTGCGGCCGAGGCCAGGCCGTTCATGAGGATCAATGTCGCCGGCATAAGCAGAGCGACCCCTCCACTCCCGCAGGAGCGATGTGTAAGTTGTGTCTTCGGATGAAACCAAAATGTTACCAAGCGCACCAATGCACTCCAGTATAACCAATAAAAACAGACACCAGGAGAGTACGAAACTTAAATGTAAGCAGAACACGAATACAAAATTATAAATATTAATCACCATGTGATAATCGGAAAAAACATGGTCCGGAGAACCTGGGATCGAACCCTGCACCACAGGAGAAGCGGCAACAGCCCAGCCCCAAGGCCACTGAAAGTGTTTACAGTTTCTCTGAAATAATGGCGCCTAGCCAGCATCGAACCGGGGACCTTTGGGACGCCAGTCTTCTCACGTAACCGTTAAGCCAAGCTTAACGAACCAATATTCCCAAAGCTGATGCAGTCTGAAGACCCTGAAATGGGGAGCGAGGCTATCGAGGGCAGCGCGGCATGTGAATATCAGCGGGAGAATAAGTAAGCCTGATAAGGCCCCCGCAAAGTTAAACATCCTAAATATCAGCCTCCTGTCTGAAATAAAAGTGCAACGTAACACCGCCATGCTCACAATCCCAGAAGGAGCCAATCAATGCGACGTGCCTGCCACTGAAATGAATTGATGTCAATTAGACACAACAGAGGCTTGAACTCCGTTCCAACTTAGGTTCCCAAACCAAGCGGGTAACGTCTTGAGCCACACAATGTGTGTTTAAGCGAGCCAAGACGCCGGCGGCATACCGCGGCCAGCAGGGACTGAAGCTGCACCCGCACGGGCCAACCGAGCACACCACGTGGAGACTCTGCTGCGGGAGAGGGCGCCACACCCGTACGCCGCTCCCCGCGAGAAAACTCGACCATGCCCGCCGACCATCGGGGGGACGTGGAACTTGGCCGGAGAGGCCGCACCCGTAATCCCGCAAAGCCTTCACTCCGTACGCCGCTCCCAGCGGGAGCCGCTCCGTCCCATTAAGCAGAAGACCAATCACTGGCGCCCGCGGGCGCTGGCCCCAGAGAAGTACGGCAATTCAAGCCAAGGCAACAAATAAATAAATAAACTCTTAGTACAAAGGCATCTTCTTGCTCAACATAGCGCGATACAAGCGCAAAGCAAGTAACATAGCATTAAAACACTGGTAATATCATGAAAGACAATCCAACAGTCAATTAAGATATAAGTCACAGCAAAAAGTTCTGAGCACTTAACTGTCTGCGTGAGCAGCAAAGAAAGAGGAGGAGACACAGGATGCAGCAGCTCTTATGGGGCTATACAGGATGTGATGTATGTACAAGCATCATGGGAAATGTAGTTTTTATTGCATACAAAACGTTTTTCATTGGCTGCTGTGAGTGGCAAATATAAGAAAGAGAAGCATAATCCGAAGCCTCCGGTCCTGTAATAGAATCACGTACAGCGCTCGTCTGCGCTACGTGATCCTATATGTCCATGGCTCCTCCCTTCTTCAGAGCATTCTGGGAGATGTAGTTTGCAGGCACGTCTTGCAAACCGTGACAATTTGTGCGTGTATATCGGTCTGCCATCCTGCCTATTTGCCTACAAGCAAGCTTCACTGGCACTACCACTCCAGCAACTGCTGTGTTCATCTACCTCTTTCTTTAACCGTTGTGTTCAGCAGTTGATATAGCCTTCTGCAGAGTGTTTTATCTGTCTCAGTTCTCCTTTAATCTGTTGTGTTAAGTCTCAGCTTTAATAGCCTTGGCACGGCTGTGCCCTCAAAATTGATTGAATCTAAATCATGTACCAAACTCCATGTAGTAATAAAGTTTGTTTTCACTTTTTTGTGTCTTTAAAACAGGTATATTATTTATATGCCGAAGAGTTTTGTTATCGCATGCTATTATTTTTGTACAATGCGCACCTTAAACTCTAGTATTGAAAGTTGCGGTGAAATCAAATAATTAAGATAAGGAAGGCTTTGCTAGATAAAGTCATTGCCCATGTTCAAACCATCTCTTCAAATAGGGAAGCCAGGATTGGTCCCTGGTTTTCTGCTTTCACATTATGCAACCCCTCGACTCAATTCGACGACCCAGAGTCACAAGTGTCCAACACCTACCATGGGGAAACACCTGCCTTAGAACAATGGTGGTTACAATGTGTGATGCCATGCTGTACCAACAGAAAGAGCGACGTCCATTCAAATACTCGTTTTTAATTAAAATTTGTGTTTGGCATCATACACAAGGTAGAATATAGTGTGCACAAAATAAGTATTTTTCTGGATTTCAGTCTGCTTGTTTTTATGCGTGCTCCCTTGATTCCTTTCCTCTGTTATACATTTGGTTATTTTCCATTCTAGCTAGGGGACATCCAGCATAGGCCCTCTAGTGAATATGAGGCTTTAAGGGGCATTTCCTGGGCAGCCAAGATGGAGGTCGATGTCGGATCTGGCGGTTGATTCCCAGCCTGCCCCAGCGTGATTCCACGGAGGCGAAGACACGGTTCCCAAAACTCCCAGAAAACAGCACCCGGAGGAATATAGGATGACTCACTCGCAGGTAACTGTTCCCTAAAAGTCGGGGGAATAAATCATAGAGTGACCACCACTCTTCCCCAGATGTTAAAACAGGAAGCGCTGATGTGCGAAACCGGATACACAGAGAGCTGAAAATACAATACGCACTGATTTTACTGCTAATAATTAAGGAACTAGTAATTCAACAGAGAATGTTAATGCATGTCAAGTTCAGGTAAACACAGTCCACTTACCAGCGTGATTATCCAATGTCGCCATAATAGTGATAGGCAGGAGTTAACATCACTAATCTGCCAAAGGAATAGTCTGCAGTGCAGGGCCACCCGAAGGCGTAGAGCAGTTTTAAAAAAACAAGTAAAACTGCCCTTATGTCAAAAATAACTAGGCTGCAGAATCCTAACAAAAGGAGTCTGGATTGCCTAAGTTTTTAAGAATGAGGCAAAATTAAGGGGCAAAGGAGCGGCACACACATACACAAAAGCGATGCTAGGCTGAGACTACGGGGGATTCCTTGTAGATAACAGGGAGGGAGTGCAACAAGGTGAGCATGGGTTTGTTAGCTCTACAGGAATTGGAGGGAGGACGCGAGTGTAACGGGTAAGCTCAGGAAAAGGGTGAAGGACTGCCAGCATAGCTCACTGACCGGCACTAACCGGCTCAATGTCGGAGAGAGTGGAGCAGCAGCGCATACGTTCGGGAGGGTAACAAGCACTGGCGTTGCCAATAGGTCTCGCAGTAGGAAAGTTGGAGCTATTGGTTTTGTAAATGACATTTTATATTTATAGATCGTTATTGGCATTGTCAATAACAATATATAAATATAAAATGTCATTTACAAAACCAATATCTCCAACTTACCAAATGCGAAACCTATTGGCAACGCCAGTGCTTGTTGTGGTTATGGCCCAGTTTTTCATTCTGTGCAATCTCTCTGTGTCTACCTCTTCCCTCCCCTCTTGTTGTAATTTCTGTATCTTTCTTGCTGTTACTTGGTGTCTATAATTTGTTTAACAAAGTATTCAAAATAATAAAAATGCAGCAAAGTAAGTGGGGCTGACACAGAAGCAGACTGCAATTATGCTCCTATTTAGGCTTACACTCCCTTGCCCTTCTTTATGTATTGATGGACATGCTTCTAAAACTGGAACAAAAGAAACAAGTATATGCAATAACCCCCAAGCATCCAACCCAGAATATTTATTCAACATACAGCGCAGCACTAACTTTGTCTCTTGTGGTCGGAACGTAAAGGCGTCATACATATTGTTCTTGTGGCAACCAGTCAGTCTATCCTTAAAAATGTGTCCTGTTTGTTTCCTTTCTCTCTGCAGATTTGTGCTCACGCCTCTGAATGGGTATTTGTAAATCATTTGTAAGGCTACAAAAACGATCAAATTTAAAAATACGAATACACAAAGGACCTCTTTTTAACAGAAAGTAATTAGTACATGAAAATGCAGTCGTTGGCACAAGTGAAGAACCGAGCAGCATTCCCAACGCCCGGAGGAGGACAAAACGATGATTAGTGGATGCTGAATGGGGGGATTTATCATGGGATAGCATCCGATATTGTTGTGAATTTTTACCGCGTGCCTCTGTGAGCTAAAGAGTGTGAAGAGGAATGCAAATAAATGTGGCAAACAAGTCAGCTGCGCGCGCACAGTGGTTGGAAGGGGCAAATTCGCGGCATTCCCGAAGGCTGCGGGGCGGGTGTATTTATATCAAGGGCAAGAGAGAAATGAGGCCGAGCGGTACCCTAGAGGTGTGAGTAAAGAAAGAGCGGGGGGCACAGGTATCAGACGGGGTTCGTGGAGGGGCAGACACGAGAGGGTATGTGACAAACGGGCAGGTAACAAAGAGCACGAGACGGAAGGGGCAGATTTTAAAAGGGGAGCCGGAGAATGAACGACCTGAGGCACGAGATGGCAGCGAGTGTCACACTGGAGTGTAAGTGGTTGGAAGGGGCAAATTCGCGACATTCCCGAAGGCTGCGGGGCGGGTGTATTTATATCAGGGGCAAGAGAGAAATGAGGCCGAGCGGTACCCTAGAGGTGTGAGTAAAGAAAGAGCGGGGGGCACAGCTATCAGACGGGGTTCGTGGAGGGGCAGACACAAGAGGGTATGTGACAAACGGGCAGGTAACAAAGAGCACGAGACGGAAGGGGCAGATTTTAAAAGGGGAGCCGGAGAATGAACGACCTGAGGCACGAGAGTCACACTGGAGTGTAAGTGGTTGGAAGGGGCAAATACAAAGGGTGAAAGGCTGGAAGAGACGGTGGTCAAAGGGCAGATGTCAGGACGTCGAAGAGGTTTGGAGTGGGACCCAAAGTCCGAGCAGACACTGCGGGGCACGGGATCGAAGCAGCGAGTGTTCCTTCTTTAAAGTTCTGGAAATGCCCTCAGTGATAAAACTAGTTGGGTTGGACTAGAAGAAACGTACAAAGCAAAACAAATGCAACAATACTTGTTAAACAAATTATAGACACCAAGTAACAGCAAGAAAGATACAGAAATTACAACAAGAGGGGAGGGAAGAGGTAGACACAGAGAGATTGTACGGAGACAAAGTGAAAAACAACACAAGTGAAAAACAACACGTACCTGATAATGCAGAGCGGCCGGGAAACTGAAAGTACGGCCGGCCTGCGGCCGGCCATGAATAATTAGGGGAGGAGAAGCCCTTTGATGTGCTGTGCGGCCGGGAATGCGCGTGCTTGTTTGTTCACGTGATTCACGTGAACTCTAAGAAAACCGCAGCGCAAGAAGCCCTTGGTTTAACGAGGATTTCGAGCACTTGAATTCTCGCTCCCTCAATGCGCTTGCGCGCATTGTAGGTCACGAGACCTAAAAATCAGGGACAGACTGAAGGACTGCAAGCGTAGCCTGCTGGCCGGCTCAATGGCAGAGAGAGCAGAGCAGCAGCGCGTATGAGTTCTGGCGGGTATAATCAGGGACAGAAGGAAGAACCGCAAGCGCAGCCTTTACTGGCCGGCTCAATGGCAGAGAGAGCAGAGCAGCAGCGCGTATGAGTTCTGGCGGGTTAAACACAAGGCAGCCGCGGGATGACTAGATCTAGACTGCCGGCAAAGATTGAAGTATTCCGGGTACGGGAGGCAATAACTTGCTGGACACAATGTAGCTAGAAACAGAAAAGGTTACGAAGCAGGGGGGGGGGGTTGTCACGTGAAAGGATCAGTAAGCCAAGCAACGTTTTACGGCTGAGGCGGCCTCTTATGTGAGGTAGGGGCCGTGTAAAAAGTGTCAGCAAAAAGTGTACTAACTGAATCTAGGACATGCACTAATACTCTGCCTGTTTTTGGACCCAAAATAGGCTACATGATGCCTGAACCCTAACAGCTCTCCCACCCAAAGGCCTATTTATGGGACGAGGTTTTGAGGGACGAAGTGCATGGAATCTGCACAGCAATACAGGAGTGTGAACGTTTTCAGCAGATTCCCAGGACCTATCCTCTGGGGAATAACCCACCCAATCAATGAGGTACTGTAGTTTTACCCCTGTATCTGCGGGAATCTAGAATGCGTTTCTACTTCATACTGTTTTTCTCCCTCAATGGTTATTGGAGGAGGTGGAATCTCAGGTACTAGAAGGGGAGTGTATTTTTTAATTAAGGAGCAGTGGAATACGGGATGGATCCGCATTTCATCGGGCAATTGTAACCTCAGTGTAACTGGCGTGATTACCTTTTGCACTTCATAAGGGCCTATAAATCGGGGTTGCAGTTTTTGAGGTCCCTCCAATTTTAACCCCTTCGCTGCGGGGGTAATTCCCCCGCTGTGCTGGGGGGGGCGCGCACAGCGCCCGCATGCTCATGACGAGCTCAGCTCGTCATGAGGCACGGCGCTCCTGTGCTCACGACGAGCTGAGCTCGTCACAGGTGCACCGGCTCCCGTGGAACGCGCAGCACAGCAGGGGAATTCTCCCCGCACCTGAGCGTTCCACGGGCCATGACGAGCTGAACTTGTCATGAGCACCGGAGCGCCGTGGCTCATGATGAGCTCAGATCGTCATGAGCATGGGAGGGGTTAAGTTTCTAGTGGATAACCAGACCTTATCTCCAACCACGTAGGTGGGTTCAGGGTGACAGTATTTATCTGCCTGACGCTTCATTGCTTCCTTGGCTCTTTGTAGTTCCCTTTCAGCATTTTCCCAGATGGACAAAAGGGATTCATGGTGGGTTTTGAGAGCAAGGATACTCTCTAATTCGGAGGAAAGGGAAACGGGTAGGAACTTCGGGTAGTGCGCAAGGCTAAAGTAAAAAGGAGAAACGCCAGTAGAGGAATGTGTTGTTGAAAGCAAATTCTGCCAAAGGAAGGGCTTAAAAATTAATGGCAGGGGCTCCCAGGGGTTGTGGGGGTCCGCTGGGGTCTGCGCAGCCCCGGAACATCACTCATGTTGGCAGAGGTGTTGCGCTGCCCCCCTCCTGGAGTCTTCTATGTGCTTGTAACTTTGGCATCATTTGACGAATCTATGAAATTATCCAAAAAGTTTTATCTTTTTTGATTAGCTCCTATATTGAACGTTTGGGGGTGAATGGTGTAGGAGGGGCTGAGAAAAAAGAGGGTCCTAAAACGTGTTCTCTCCATGCAATTTCCATACAAAACTTTTCAGAAGACTACAGGTGAAACTGCTGAACAGAAAAACGCCAAATTTGGCAGGGAGAAAGGTGATGGTCCAGAAAGCATGCTTTTGTTTAAATGGTGTAAATCCGTTCAGTAGTTTTTGAGAAATATCAAATTTTACAGATATCGATATTTGAGGATTCTGACATGTGATCGGCTGAGGGGTTACAAGCACCAGCTTGCAGCTTATAGGCTGTGAATGGCTGAAACCAGGAAGTGTTGGCAGGCATTTTGTGATTTACGCCATCAGCTCGCATCTCTACATGTAGAAGCCATCCGGTCCGCAGTTTTACCTGTGCGAGGCGACACTGGCATTTGTGTCTGTGTGAGATATGCCTTTCACGCTGCCTCTTCTCATATCACCAGGTCGCGGGTATGCCTTTAGAAGCCCGTCTGTCGGCTCGGAGCTCTGTGAGTCAGTCTGTCGGTACGATCTCCTAAACTACCCAAAGACTACTGAAACACCACTGCATTGTCGTAAACTCTAAAACATTACCCTCAGCAGGACCCCCTACACTACAGAAACAACACTGCACTACCCTAAACCCTAAAATACTACCGCCAGCACAACCTCCTACGCTACCCAAACACCACTGCATTGTCGTAAACCCTAAAACATTATCCCTAGCAGGACCCCCTACACTACCCAAACACCACTGCAGTACCCTAAATCTTAAAACACTACTCTCAGCACGACTCCCTACACTACACAAACACTACTACACTGCCATAAACCCTACAAACCTACTCCCAGCATGACCCCCTACACTACCCAAATACCACTGTACTGCCGTAAACCCTTAAACACTACTCCCAGCATGACCCCCTACACTACACAAACACTACTGCATTACCTAAACCCTAAAACAGCACTCTCAGCATGACCCCTTACACTACCCAAACATTAGTGCATTGTTGTAAACTCTAAAACACTACCTCCAGCATGATTCTTACACTACCCAAACACCACTGCACTACCTTAAACCCTAAAACGCAACGTCCAGCACGAATCCCCTACAGTATACAAACACTACTGTACTAACCTAAAGCATAAAATAGTACCAGTCCGTCGGCTTGCAGCTGTGCGTCTGCGAGCCGTGGTGTCCCTAGCTGTACATGTGCGAGTCAGTCCCTTAGGTGATAGGTGTGCCTCTGCTAGCAGGGCCGTTGGCCGGTTGGTGTCCCTTTGCGAGTTAGACCTGAGCTCTCACTCTGCGAGCCAGCACGCTGGTGTGCGTTTGCAAGCAGATGGCCCGTAGCTCAGACTGTGCGAGCCGAACTGAGTCGAGCCGATGGGCCGCAGCTCTCCCTCTGCAAGCCTGCTTGACGGCCGCAGGTCTCCCTATGCTAGCCGGATCGCAGCTCTTACTCTGCGAACCGATATTGGGAATATAAGGTGGCTCTAAAAAGAGCCATTGTGATTATGAGTTGGAGCTACAGATATGTGCGGATGCACAGCTTCAGGTTATTCATAAAAACTCGATTTCCCTGATCTGTGAAGTGTACTCCATCACTTCTGTAGATATCAGCCATATCAAAACGTATGTTGTTGTTGTAGATCAACCCCATTCTATGGTCTCTGAGGTATGCAGACACAGCTTTATTGACATTCCTCCTCGATTTTTCAATCTGAGGACAAAATTGGTTTGACCATTTCCACTTCTGTCTTTGGCATATATTGGAATATACAAAGACAGTTTGAGGCAAAAACAACATCATTTGTCTAAAGGTGTCCTTCATTAGCATTTCCAAACCTACCCCAGTCAATGTGCCTAGGTCATTTCCACCACAGTGCACAATCATGAGGTCAGGGTGTTGGAGATGCAAACAGGTTTTAACCAAAGGCAACAATTGGTGCCACTTCAATCCTCTCTGTCCAAACCATTTAATGTCTACATTTTGTAAATCTAGGTCTAAGTCAGTTCATTTAGTCTTTGTTCGATAATTTTCCAATCATAAAAAACACAATGCAATCATAAAAATGTCATTAAAAGGGTATCACCCTAAAAGCAAACAATTCTTACAAATTTTAATACAAGGATTATCGAAGAGACCCGAACAATTATATCGATAAAAGGGTCTAAGTCAATACGTCTCTGTTCTGCATACCTTTTGCACCAGAAAACATAGCAATGTCCTACGATCCACAAGCAGATCATCATCAGGCCAAATTTATTATGCCTGTGTAATAAGAGCCCCATATGCCGAGGGCAAAGGTAGAATTGCTCCGTGCAAGGAACGGAGGTGGTAGATGTTACGGCTCCAATTCAGGGGGAATCTAGTTACTTGGCCAATAGAAGGAGAGTCGCAAGGTGTATTCGACTGTCTCCGGTTCCAGGGACTGAGGCTGATTAGCGGTATTCTGTCGTTCCCAAGCCTTGTGACTCTCCTTCTATCGACCAAGTAACTAGATTTCCTCCTGAATTGGAGCCGTAACCTCGGCATATGGGGCTCTTATTACACAGGCATAATACATTTGTCCTGATGATGATCCGCTCATTCCCTCGCCGTATCGAAACATTGTCGACACTGTAAAAACACAGTATACGCTAAAACTCTTGTTTATCTTGCTGTAAAGGTGTATTTTGCGATTTGTTCTTGTGACACTGTTTAATCCATGTGTGTAACAAACCCCAGTTTTGCCCGAGCCCTCTCTGTTGTTCCTGTTTCCCCCTGGTTTGTACTCAATCGGCTAAGTTGGGCACAGGCTTGTGTCCCACTTTATACATTTTTGTGTATCATCTTCTACTTTACTTAACAAGTAAAGAATTGGCCTCTGTCCGGCTAGACATGTCCACGTAATATAGAAATGATTGAGTCTATATTTATTAATTGCTTACGCATTTTGCTTTTTCTGGGGACCACTGTTGTTTTGAATAATTAACTCCCAAGGTCCCTGTGCGACTTCTTTGGGTTCCCTTGTTGTTTCAAAATATGGGATGAGTGTTGTGGCCCTCATGGGTATCCGTGTATCATGCTCATTGACTGCTTAACACCAGCAGAAAGCAGGTGTAAAATACCTTGTGCTAACGCGGCTTATCGCCGGACTTTGTTTCACAGCGCAGTTTTTGCCTTTCGTTGTGAAAGTTGTGATGTGTTTTTTTCGTGTACAGAAAATTAAATGTACTGGGCAACTGCAGATTATCCAATGGAGCTCCTGCAGGCAACAAGCAGGGCCAATGCAGACACCCAACTGAACCTCTGTACGCACCCCACGGAGCTCTTGCAGACACCCAAAGTAGCTCCAGCAGACAGCCATGGAGTTCCTGTGGACACCCAACAGAGCTGGTGCAGGTGCCCGAACACCTGCAGTCCCCCAACAGAGCTCCTGCAGACATCCAGTGGCGATACAGCAGACATCCCGTGGCAATCATACAGACACCCAATGGAGCTACTGCAGCCAACTGAGCTCCTGCAGAATTACAGCAGAACTACAGACACATAGTGGACCTTCTACAGACACCAAAGCACAGATACTGCAAACACCCAACAGAGGTACTGCAGACACCTAACAGATACTTTAGACACCAACAGAGATTCTGCATACACCTAACAGATACTATAGCCACCCAACATAAGTACTGTAGACACCCAACGGAGGTACTGGAGACCCCAACAGATACCGGATGCACCCAACAGAGGTACTAGAGACACCCGACAGAGGTACTGCTGACACCCAACAGAGGTACTGCTGACACCCAACAGAGGTACTGCTGACACCCAACAGAGGTACTGCTGACACCCCACAGAGGTACTGGAGACACCCCACAGAGGTACTGGAGACACCCCACAGAGATAAAGCCTAACACAACAGAGGTACTGCAGACATCCAGAAGAAACACTGCAAATGATCGCAGGAATGCTTTGGAGGAGCCCTGCAGGCTTTGTTCAACATTTTTAGGGTCCACTCGTTAATAGGGTTTGTGGGCTGCCGCTGTCACACCACATACACTCCCAGCATATGCTACTGCACATACATGTGCAATCACACCTGGGCCATGCATGTCCGCATGGACGGAGAGTAGGACCCATCTGAAGGGGCCTGCCGCCTGAGCCACCTGACAGACTAATTTAAAACAGGAGCGCACTTTCCCGAGGAGCACAGATGAAAAGGCCTTTTCTTCTACTATAATCTGTGCATAGCTGCCAAGGTTTCAGATTGCTACGTGTGACATTTTCTAAATATCAGTGTAATTATGAGTGACATTTCAATGACTAGGAGTGACACTTTCTTACAAGCAAAATCAAGCAATGAAGATGAGGGAAACCTATAAATATCAGAAATTAAACCCATTTGAGCAACAAGAAACTCCAAGAACATCTTAAAAGTGCTGCAAAGCACTAGAAATGGTCTCTGTCCACATGGGACCTGGCCAACAGGAAGAATGTGTGAGGCACCAACATGAACAAGTTACCCACGAAGCCATCTCAGTTATCTAAGTGTCACACTGTCTCAGCTGACACGTGCACAGACAGACTAGACTGCCTAGCATCATGCTGCATTATCTTCACAGGCTAAGGCCGGTGCAATAATCTCCCATACAACATAGATGATAGCTTATTGCTGTAAGAAACCTGTTTTAAATTACCCCCTGCAGTTTCGAGAAATAAACAGCGAACTTAAAGGAAGGCACAGAAACACACACGTGGTTACAGCTATTATCATTCTTTTAGTACTAAAGTGATAGTGGAAGTGCATACCATATTGCATACAGCATACATACTGTTTTGAACATGTCTGATTTTTAACATGCTGTAGAATACAGGCTGTTCATTAAAAAAATCACGAGATTCACTGCAGACTATGTATGTAAACATTTTTAAAAGGTGGAGGTAAAGGGATGAGAAGGAGAAGGAAAAGGAAGAAGAGAAAAAAAGGAGGGAGAGGAGAGAGGAGCGGGAGGGAGACAATGGGAACAGGGAGAGGGGTGGAGGTAGACAAAAGGAGGAGAGAGGGAAAGAGATAAAAAAAGAAGGGGTATGGGGGAGATTGGAGGAGAGAGAGATGACCAAAAGCAGAAATGGAAGGGGAAATGCAAATGTGAGGCACTTGACATATTGCAGCAAGTAAATATAGCCAGACATGCGCTGGACACCTCAGTTGAATTAGAGATATGTTCTCAGTTAAGGAATGGAAAACTGGTGTGCTCTGCTGTGAATTAGTGTACTGTTCCCGGGAAGCTGGTGAGTTCCCTGCACCTTCCGAGTACAGTGGTTAGTGTCAGTTGGCCCCCAAATGTGGGTCAACACGTGTTCCATCATGCTAGGATAAACAAAATGCTTCTGCACATTGAGGTTGCCAGGGAGTGGTGAGCAGTAATGGTTCAGGTGCGACAAGTAATAATTTATAGGTTTGCTTTCTGCTCTACATTAAAAGAGACAGTGGGCAGTCGGAGTTTCAGACTCTTCTCCTTTGACTCGGTGGAAATTGCCCTCGCACTGAGCTCTTTCACAGCTTTTGATAGACATATCCAAGGATACCAGACCACAGTGTAGTGTCCTACTACAAATAACACGCAGACGCGGTGGTATTACTTCAACCCCTTTATTCACTGCGTCTACTCAGTTCCCCGTCCCTACTCTAACTGCCCTTTCCTATCCTGTCCCCTCCTCTTCCCCTCTGCCCACCTAGCTCCGCCCACCCCAGCTACTGGACTGCTAACTTCGTTACATCTCCCCCTTTCTTAATAAAGTAACAAATGAAATAGAGATTAGTCCATCTCTGCAATCAGTCTCTTGGGAGGCCGCACTTGACGGCGGGGTCTCGCTGGTGTGGACACGACACCTTCAGGTGAGGGTTCTTCTAAAGGTGAAGGTCCGGTGTCGGGTGCGACAGTCTCAGGGTTGTCCCGGCTTTCAGGTGTGGGGACCACAGGTGTACTTTCATGGACTTCAGGAGAGCACTTCTTGAAATGAGAAGCGTTGCGGGTGACCCTTCGTGTCTCTGATTCTGCTGTCACCATGGTGCCTTTTTGTTGGGTAATTGTGAGGGGCTCATCCTTGAAACGACAATCAGTCTTTTGGCGTTGTTCCTGTTTGACAACGACTCTGTCGCCTTCCTTCAGGGAGGGGGCCCGGGCCCTTCGCTTGCGGTCCGCATACTCTTTCATCTTGTCTTTGCGGTGCCGATCTGTTATGGCCATGTCTCTGTGTTGTTGATCCGACGGAGGTTTTCTCAATGCTCCGTCCCATGTGGGGATCCGATTCCGCATTGTCCTCCCGAGCATGAGAGTCGCAGGGCATTGGCCCGTTGTAGAGTGGGGAGTGGTCCTGTAGGCACTAAGGACCTCGTTCAGTGCTGACTGAAGATCTTTCTTTTCGGCCGTGGCCTGCTGGAATGTTCTCTTAATGGTGGACATGAATCTTTCCACAGTGCCGTTGGCCTGAGGCCAGAGTGGCGTGACTTTGCGATGTTGAAAGTCCATGTGTTTCGCGAAGTCGCTGAATTCATGACTATTGAATGGGGGCCCGTTGTCCGTCTTGATGACCCTGGGAACACCCCAAGTCGCGAAGACTTCTTCAAGCACCTTGAGGGTGCAGGCGGCACTGGTGGATGATATGAACTGGGCCACTGGGAACCTGGAGTATTCATCCAGGATGACGACTACATACTTCCCGGATTGCAGGGGGCCATAAAAGTCCATGGCAACTTTTTGCCATACCCCATCAGGCAATGGGGTCATCTGTAGGGGTGCAGGTGGATTACTGTGGCTGGTCAGTTGACATGGGTGGCAGTCTTTCAACGTGTCCTCAACCATCTGGTCGAGGGCTGGGAACCAGACACGTTCTCTCAGTGCTCTTTTGGTGGAGACGACTCCTCGATGGCCTTCGTGGGCTAAGTCAATTACTCCTTGTCTCAGTGTCGCTGGTATAACTAGTCTGTGATCTCTGAGGAGGAGGTCGTCACCGGTTACAGAGAGTTCGTCGGAGACATGTCGGAAGGCCTGGAGTTCTTTCTTGACAGCAGGGCTTTCCTCTTCCTCCTGCGGGTGGCATCTCCATCTGTTGGTTCGGGTACGCTTTATTACTGCTTGTAGGATGCTGTCTTGATTGGTCGCTTCCCGAATGGCGTGCATGGGGATGGCTGGTGGACGAGCATGATTAGCCACAAAGTGAATGTATTCTTCCGCAATGGAGGGCGCAGTCTCTGATGAGTCTCGGGGGTGGCGAGACATATAGTCAGCTGGATTCTCATCCTTCCCCGGTTTGTGAATGATCGAGAACGTGTACTCTTGCAGCCGCAAACCCCATCTCTCGATCCTGGCGGGCATCTTGCACTTGGGATTCCCATAGATCGTGACAAGTGCCTGATGGTCAGTTATGAGCGTGAAGTGTTTCCCGTATATGAAGATGTGGAAGTGTTCGCACGCCCACACGACGGCCAGGCTCTCCTTCTCCGGTTGGGAGTATCGTTTCTCAGGGTCCGTTAGGCTCCGACTGGCATAGGCGATGATCCTCCTCTGATCCGACTCATGGTCGTACTGTGCCAGGATGGCCCCTAAGCCCACGGGGCTTGCGTCCACGGTGATTTCCGTTTTCCTCTTGGGATTGAAATAGGAGAGGCACTTGGCTGATTCCACGGCGTGTTTGATGTCCTTGAAGGCACGCTCACACTCCGGGGTCCACACAAATTGCGCGCCAGCTTTCGTGAGGAGCCTCAGGGGGTGACTTACGGTGGCGTAATCACGAATGTAGCGGGCGCAGTAGCTGCCCATCCCAAGAAAGGAACGCAGGTCGTTGACGTCCGCCGGACTCTTGGTGTTGTTGAGCGTGGCGATCTTGTCCGGGTCTGGTTTCATGCCACTCGCTGAGAAGATGTGTCCGAAAAATTTCAGGGTCGACTGATGAAATTCACATTTGTCCTTGTTGAGGGTTAACCCAGCTTCCATCAGAGCGAGGCAGACACGATCGAGGGCGGTGTCATGCTCCTGCGTGTCCGAACCGTAGACCAAGATATCATCGCTGTAATTAAGGGCGTTAGGGATGTGGTGGATGACGAGGCGTATGGCCTCTTGGAAGATCTCGGCGGCTGATGAGACGCCAAAACTGAGACGTTTGTAGCGGAAAAGACCAAGATGGGTGGCAAACGTCGTGATGGGGCGAGAGCTGTTGTCTAGCTCGAGCTGATGGTAGCCCTTGTTCAGGTCCAGTTTAGAGAACACGGTTGCCCCGTTGAGGGCCGTGATCATGTCGCTCAGGAGTGGGCCTGGGTGTCTCTCCCTCTCAATAGCTGTGTTCGGCAGACGCATGTCCACACAGAGACGGACTTTGTTCTGGGATCCTTTCTTGGGGACGATAACCACCGGGGACACCCAAGGAGTGGGGCCCGCAGTGCGCTCAATGATGTCGGCGTCCAGAAGTTCCTGCAGTTCACATTCAACCGCGGATTGCAAGTGAAATGGCACTCTTCGCGGGTGTTGAGCCACTGGTTTGATTTGCTCGTTGATATGCAGGTGGATTTGACGGCCTTTCAGTTTCCCCAGACCTCGGAAGAGGGAAGGGAATTTTCCAGCGCAGTCCGAAATGTCATAGACGTTGAAGAGGATGTGCACCAACTGAAGACGTTCCGCCGTGGGGAGGCTCAGCAGACAGTCAGCCTCAGGTCCTTTAATTACATGGATAACTGCTGGGATGGAGAGCTTGCCATGCGTGAGGGTGGTGTCAAACTTGCCCAAGCATTGGAGAGGTTTCTTCGCCATCCAGGTGTAGACGCGGACGGGCGCGAAATGCAAACGTGGTTTGGGGTCCATACGGTCATGTTCGGCAACTGATATGTAGTTGAGCGATGCTCCGCTGTCCATCATGAACTTGGCGGCATGGTTGCCCACTTTGATGTTGAGGCGTGGATAACGTTTGAACTGATCATGGTCAGCAAAGTTGACATATTCGGTGGTGTAGGATGAATGCCTGGATGAGGACGATCTTGAGTCTCTTGATGGAGAACGACGGTCCCATCGGGAGCGCCGAGAGTCGCGACTGGAGTGTGAGGACGTGGGAGATCTAGGAGGCTCTTCTTGCACTGCTCTGATGTGATGACGCTTGGCCTCCGATCGTGAGGGCCGCTGCGACCCATCCTGTCTGTCACCATCGTTGCGTTTTTCTTTGTGGTAATCCCCACACATGGCCTCAAAGTGGTTGGACCGTCCACATTTTCTGCACCGTTGGCCCATGGCAGGGCAGGAGTCGATGTGAGGGTAGTCGTATCCACACCTGAAACATCGCCTCGTGCGTTCAGGTCGGCGATCTCTCCTTTCGGATACTTTCCTCCTGTAGTCCGGGCGTCGCCTGGGCGAGTACTTGGAGCGCCGCGATCTGTCTCACGGGTGACGTCTTCCACTGTCGCGCCGATCCTGTCGTCCCTGCCGTCTCTCAGTGATACGGTTGGCGTGTTCACGGCTGGTACTGGGTCCTGTTTCAATTTCCGCCGCATTTTCTTCAGCTTGGTCGTACAGTCGGGAGTTTTCTTCGATCTCTGCTAGTTCCTGTGGTTTTCTCAGCAGTCGCCGTCTCAGCGACTCCGAGTGACACCCAGTGATTATTTGAGATTTGATGGCTGCATCCGGCGAGAAGTTGGTAAAGTCACAATGTTGGGACTGCCGCCGCAGTCGATGTATGAAGGAGCTCAGTGGTTCTTCCTTTCCCTGGCGCTGCTGGTGGAACTTGTGTCTCTCATAGTCGACGTTTCTCTTATGCAGAAAACGGTTATTTAGAACAGTTCTTACTTTATCATAGGTGTCACCATCTGTGGCTGGGATCTCTCGTACGATCTTGCTTATTTCACGCCCCCCTAGATTGCGAAGGGCTATGATCTTGTCTTTGTCTGGTTCAATTTTGGACCCTTCAATATAGTCCTCGAAGTCCTCTAGCCATTCTTGCCATTTTAGTCCCATGCTGCTTCCTGTTGTGACTGACAATGGCTCCGGGGCTCGCAGGTGGGTGCCTCCCTTGACGTCCTTCTGCGCGGGAGGGTTAGACATCTTGGCAATGGGTTTTGGCGCCCGCGTCCGCTTCTTGCGTCAGCGACTGGCGTACGTTTCCAAGGTTTGTTCTCTTGTGGCTATCAATGCTTGTTTGTCGTCCGATGCTTGTTCCTTTGTCAGTGCTTGTTTTTGTTTTCTATGGCCAATGCTTGTTTTCTTCTGTTGTCAGTGCTTGTTCACTTTGCTTACTGCCTGACCTCAAAATGGCCGCCTATATTTTGCCCAGGGAGGATGTCCCAGAAGTTGCCTGATTCAAAGATGGCCGCCCCCTCTGCAATACACGAGGTTCTCTCCCTCTCTCCAACCACGCACACCCAGGGCTGCTGGACTCACAGGTACAGGTGGCTGCAGCTTTTACTCCTCAGAGGTGGTTTGGGATCTTCCGCCGCTCAGCACGACCTTCTAACTGCGCGCGCCGCCCTGATGCTAAGCCTCACGCATCAGGCGGTCAGAATTCACTCTCCGGCAGTGTCGGTGCTGGCTGGGTGCTTTGCCGCTTGCTAGCGCGGTGCTTTGGAGAGTGATGGGGCAATGTCGGAGTGGGCTCCCGACTCTCACTCACGGTTTTCGTTGGGTCTTCGCGCCCATTTATCTCGCGCGTCCCGCGCGGCCGGCTCCTTTTCTTCTGGCGCTTTTTCTCAGCGCGCTTTCTTTTTCCTCTGCTTCACTGCTGTGGCGCCGCAGGGTCGCTGTCGCAGCGGAGCTTAGGACGCTCCACGCTGCGGGACGGGGTTTAGTCTGGTGGGCTTACTGTTGTATCCCGCCCTCTGTCGCCAGTTGTAGTGTCCTACTACAAATAACACGCAGACGCGGTGGTATTACTTCAACCCCTTTATTCACTGCGTCTACTCAGTTCCCCGTCCCTACTCTAACTGCCCTTTCCTATCCTGTCCCCTCCTCTTCCCCTCTGCCCACCTAGCTCCGCCCACCCCAGCTACTGGACTGCTAACTTCGTTACACACAGAATGCGGATTCCTCAGAAAAGCATGCTGCATGCATTAAACTAATTTAAAAAAAACCTCTCCTAGCTCTGTGGGGGTTGCAGAAGGCAGTAGCAGGATGACAGGTGAGCATCGAGCAGGTATCAGTTGGCACGCCTTGGCAGATACACATCCTCAGACTCAACCCTGAGTCTCTGCTTCTCCGGTTATATTTTTGAGCAGAAGGCAAACAGCCTTGAGGCTTCCAGAGCAGCTGCTGGCAATTCTAGGCCTATGGAAACCCAGGGACCTGAGTGTAGCCTGATCGGCTCTGTGCCTGCGATCAGAACTGGAGGGGCGTGAAGCACAGGAGAGCTCAGGGACAGGTCAGAAGGTACAGGTGTTCTCACTGAGCCTCCCCCTGGGCATGGGAATTCTAGTGATTAGGGAAAGTCTTCAGGGGAGAATGCAGCAGGTGGGTGACCATTTGCTTCTTCTTTGTTGTTTTTCAGCCCTTCTTAGAGCCCCTGTTTCTCCACTCTGCCTATTTCTGGAAGAATCCCCCCTCCCCCCCAATTTGGATCTAGTTGCGCCTCTGGGTGTGAACAGTCGTGGAGCAGAGTAAAAATAACGTTATTTCAACATCATTGCCATAACATCAGGCATTTCATTTTTCACTCATACATTTCTAATCGAAAGAGGCCCAATTCACCTTTCACCCCAATTAGGCAGACAAGAACAGTTTCAAACATGGTAAATAAATTAGCAATAGTGCAACAAGCAGCCATGCCAGGAAACTACAAAACTTCTGAGAATTACAGTGATTTTTGTAAACGACCGGCACCCACTGTGGCAGCTGCCGATCGCGCGCTCTCTGAAGGAATTACATAATCACACACGCACAGGCTGCATTGCAGCACCGCTTTCCCACTTACTTCTGAAAGTTGCAGGAGCTCGAGCCATGGTGCATCGGGCACTGAGCATTCACGCATGATTGTTGCGCTAATGCCAAAAATCAAAAATCTCCACCTGAAGAACGGGGGCAGGTCATGGTGCAAGGTCTCCCGAGCCATGCAGGGGCGCAATTTCCGTCCCTGTAGCAATGCAATATTACCACTACAGAACCCTGGCCTGAACACATTACACTGCAGGCCTGATCTCTAAAGCGCAGATTGACATCCATTGGCAGAGCCCCTAGTGTTCACCTGCTGTCCAAGCGCCCATATCTTTCTGTCAGAATTAAAATTTTACACTAATCGCGGAGTATCGTAACTTAACCTTTCTCCTCCTTGCAATGTTGTTAAATGCAAACAAAATAAACACACTTCTTAGAGCTCCGAGTGATACCTACCCGAGACCTGGTGTTGCACAATTCCTGACACGATCCTGCTTCAAATAATAGGGCCGGACTGCCGTTGCCGGTGCGCGTGTGCTTTCCTGATGATAAGGCGGGCTGACAGCGTAGAATTTAAAAAAGCTTACGCACTCTCACGCTGCCGCCCGCCTGTCGCAGGCACACATGACCAAATTCAGCCCAATCAGAGCCTCCCGCTCCCCCCCCCCTCCACCGGCAACACAAAATGAAAATGCATGGATTTATGGCTCCGCTCTTCACAGAGACAGAGTAAGAGTGCGGTTCTTATATGAACAGTGAGCATTAAAATGTATTCATTTTTCGATGCACGCTGCTGTTGATGTGAGTTGTCATTGGCAATCTGGTCTAGACCCGGCCCTGATAAATAAGTGCCGGTGCTAAGCACCGGAAAGCACCGGCACAAATTAAGCACTGGGTCACTGCCATTCTGGACTCAGGACACAGTTACACATGTGGGATCGGCTTGTGTTGAAGAGGGTTAGTGGCACCACGTGTCGCCGGCTTGTGTTGAACAGGATTAGTGGTACCACGTGTATAAATTCGAATTGTGACCTCTGCTGGCCGCAGTGTAGACTTGTATTGAGTGTTCGTTTGCACTTGAAGATGAATTTGGTGATTGTACTAAAGCTATAAGTGATATAAAAAAAGTTCTTGAAGCAAGGATACTGAAAGGATATTATATAGGTTTTAGGCCTGTGACAGTTACTTATCTACTGGACTCTGTAATTCAAGAATCAAGACTTCATTTTAATTGTGAGCCCTGATGTCCCCAGTGTAGGCCAGAGGTAGTGGTTAGCAAGGGCCCATAGCCACATGGCGTTGAGTTGAAGTGCACAGTTAGTGGCACCAGAAGCATTGAGACTGTATGAGCCTGTGATGATGCTTGGTGCGGACGGGTCGCACTGGAAGCAATGTCTCTTGCCTACTGGACTGCGTCATCTGCAATCGGGACTCTATCTGAATTGTGAGCCCTGCTGACCGCAGTGTAGGCCAGAGGTAGCGGTGAGGAAGGGCCCACAGCCGGATGTATGATGTTACAATGCATGCTTTTACCACACATGCTGTTACAATGCAGTTTTTACAACGCAAACCTTTACAACGCATAGCGATTTGGGGGTGCTGGATAGTGAATAGTTTAATTTACTATTCCAACTCCAGTCCCCGTGGACACTAGGGAAGGTGTTGGATAGTAAATTAAATCTATTCCCTATCCTAGAGCGCCCCCAGCGCAATGCGTTGTAATGGTTTTCGTTGTAAAACCTGCGTTGTAATAGCACTGCGTTGTAAAAGTTTTGTTGTAAAGGATGTTTCCCCCACAGCCACGTGCATAGGTTGGTGGCCCCACCGGCGTGCATAGTTCAGGTTCAGTGGCACCACGTGATATAAAACAAGTTCTTGAAGCAAGGATACTAAAAGGATATTGTGTAGATTTGAGGGACGTTATACTTTGATAGGATTTTCACCACAAACTACTTTAAATTTTGTTATTTCTTTTGGAAACTTTATATCACTATTATCTTCCATCTCTTCTTCAACATGTACACTTATGAAAATGTTATTCTCTGCACACTTCTCTTGACTACCAAACAAACGTAACTCTAGGGGGGCGGAGCTAGCTCACGACCGTGATGGCCGCTTGAGCCAAGGGCTTTGTTGTGCCATAGAACCATCCTGAATTTATCCTGCAGCACTGATGACCCTACGATCACCCCTGTTGTGAACTTGGAATCAGAGGGTGGGTGGAGGCCGGCGACCCGTTCTAAACTGCGATCGGCTACCTGCAAGTGGGAGTTTTGAGCTGCGGTAGTGCGGCGGAGGCTGGGCCGCGAATCCCCGAGCCACAGTGATCGCTGGCGCTGAGGGGCGTTACATGGACGTGCGGCTGGCGCCCAACCCATTTGGAGCGCGCTGCGGAGGACGTCAACCCGGAGGGCCGGAAGAGCGGAGTATGTTGCGCCAGTGAGCAGGAGATACGCAGTAGCTCGGAGAGCCCTGGTGCCACCCTGCTGTGTGCTTGCTCTGTCCTGTGTGTTGTGTACCGGAGCGGGGCTTGGAGAACGGCCTGGGTGGCTGGGGGATGCATTGGTCATTGAGAGACACCGCCTAGAGGAGCCTTTAAACAGCGTAGGATGGTGAGAAAGGGGCACAGAATACAGCTCCCCGGGGCGGGTGTTAACGGGGGCTTGGACAGTGGCACGAGCTGACAGTAATTCGAGCTCGGAGGTGTGAGACGGGGGCTGGGGTTTTCCGGCGGCCGCCATTTGTGCATGGAGAGGTAGTGAAGGGCGGTGACACGAGCTGCAGTTTGTGGAGGGCCCTAGGGAACATGCCCTGAGTGGATCGCCTGTACCTTTCCTCGGACTTCTTTGCGGGGCGCACGGGGCTGTGATTCACTCCCCCCTCCCTACTTGCCTCCCTATTGCATTGCACACAAGCTGGACGTGTTGCCTGCAGAGCCTCTCTGCTCCCGAGTGGTGAGAGGAGTGGGTTGCTGACGGCCCATCTGGCGGGGTCTTTGGAGTGATTTTACGGCACAATTACACCATCACTGGCGGTGTGTGAGAAGCCTGTATTATGGAACTACCTGGGACCTGGATCGCTCGTGGCCCCTGGAGGGGCGGTGGCGGAGGAGAGCCGGGGTGTAGACAGAAGCCTGTGGACGGAACGGGCACAAACTGTGCTGGTTGGCTGCGCCTCTCCTGTATTTGTCTTGTGAAGTGAGAGGCGGGCTGAGACTCCCCCCCGCGCTTATCTTTTTCTAGCGCTGCACACGCGCATGTAGCGGTGACTGCGGGACCTCTGTGTTATCGTGTGAGGAGAGGAGCAGGCTTCCAACGATCTGCCAGGCAGGAGCTGAGGAATAATTCTACCACACGGTTACGCCAAAACTGGTGGTGAGTGAGTGGACGGCCCTGGGAACTTCCTGAGACTTGGATCATCTCTGGCCCCCGGAGGAACTGTAGCCCCAAGATAGCGGCTGACAGTTCTGTATGATAGCGGCTGACCCTGTGTTGGATTGCGCGGGGCACCCCGAAGCAGTGTTTTTCCACCGGCTGTGTCAGGGGCGAGCGGAGTGGGTGTGCAAACACACCCGTCCTAGTGGTGACTAGGACCACAAGTGACGATGGGTAGAAGTCGACAAGACGCAGACGAAGCTTGCCTTTGACCAGAAGCGATCAAAATCTCAAGACCCCATCTCGAGCGGTGAAGCTAGATTGCCGTCACTAGTGAGAGATGACCCAGAATCAGACATACGTAGTATCCTGAAAACTATGGAACACTTATTGCAAAGTGGCATCACCTCCCTTGGCGCTAAAATGGTTGCCCTCACATACAGAATGGACAGAATGGCGGACCGCCTTGACAAACACGCGGAAAGACTGGATATGTCTGAACGGCGCCTAACCGCAGTAGAGGAGGCCCACACCACTTTAGATGCAGACCATAAGCAACTGGGGAAGGTAATATGTATAGTTCAGGACAAGATGGAAGATTTAGAAGTTCGTTCCCGTCGCTGTAATCTGTGGATTACTGGCCTCCCGGAAACGACTGCCACAGGGAATATGGAATGGTTTGTGGAGAAGTTACTAGTGACATTGTTGGGCGACGGTGTCTTCTCTGCGATGTTTGTGGTTAAGAGGGCGCACAGGTCCTTGGGCCCCAGACTCCCGGTGGGCGCTCCTCCGCTTCCGATTATAGCAAAGCTACTCAACTACCGGGATCGTGATGCAGCTCTCCGTGTGGCCAGGGAGAAGAGGGTCCTGAGATATGAGGGTTCTGAGCTCTCACTGTACCCAGACTTCACCGCACGGGTGCAGGAGGCCCGCAGACACTTTGTCCCGCTCAAGAAGCAGCTTCAAGAATTGGGAGTGGACTACGCAATGCTGTATCCAGCGAAGCTCCGGGTCAACAGGCAAGGGCGATCGCATATTTTCACAGACCCCAAGACTTTGCAGCAGGCAATCAAGAACTGGACGAAGGAACGGCGGGCTAACCCGGAGAGTCGGCCTCCAGGGGAGGTGGCGGGAGGCTCACTGGATGACCATTACTGATGAGCTGATTGCGAGTAATTGGTGTAGTAAGTTGGTCTGGGGGTTGGGTGTGGGTGGGATAGGGTTTGGGGTCTGAGGTTTCGCTGGATAGCCTATGCTGGGGCCTATGTGCCTGGAGTTGTCTGGAGGGACCCCACCTGCTGCTATTGTGACTGCTGAGGCACTGTGTGCATGGACTGATACCAGGGGCGGGTTGGACTTCACATGTTAAGAACCAATGCTGAAGCGCTGGGTCCAGCGGTGCTGTCACCCCCACCTGAGGGTTCGACAATGGTTTGATCTAGAGGGGGTTAGCTGGGTCTTTCCCTCCTGCAGGGGGCAACATTGTTCGTGTTAATGCTGCAAAATGGTGATGATGGCACATGTGGATTCGGGTTTGGTAGAGTTGATGCAAGCGCATGTTGGGGTTTGGCACAAGGAGCTACCTCCGCCCATGTGTGCCTGGCACTGTTGTTGTTCTCTGAAGGGGGACGGGGGTAGGGGAGGAAGGGGTGTCTGTTTGGGATTCATGCGGCCAAGTTAGGGGACGTCTGATGTGGAAGGCGGGAGGGGGGGAGGGGGATGCTTTCCAAGGGGGAGTGGTTCAGGGAGTTGGTTGTTGTACATGCCTACGGTGCACTGCACACTAGAATACACATAGTCTCCTTCCACGAAATGTGCACTCTACGAAGATGATACCACGTGACTCACAAAACTCCCAGGGTATGGTGGGTGGTATGAGAGTAATGACCTGGAATGTACGGGGACTTAATGATCCCCGTAAGCTCCAGAAAGTGCTGAGCTATTTAAATAGACAGAATGTGGAGGTAGCACTTTTGCAGGAGATGCATCTTCCCCAGACTAGTCCTATGCTGCAATTCAGGGAGTTGGATGGTAACATCAATGCTGCGGGGTTCACCTCTCACGCCATGGGAGTCTTGACCTGGACTAATCCCAGGGCGCCATTTAAGCGTACGCTGCTCCACGCCGACACTGAGGGCCGATATGTGATATCTAAATGCCTTGGTCGGGGCTTAGACTTGCTCATTATTAATGTGCACGGCCCCAGTTATGACTGTCCTGCGTTTTTTGTCAGACACTATGGAGACACTCAGATCCTGTGGTGGGAACTTCAACTTGGTGAGATACCCGGAGCTGGACAGATCGGCCGGCCCTCCTCGAAACCCTGTGGTGGCTGCTAGAAAGCTGGAGGAAGTGATGGTCTGTTTGAATGTATGTGATGTGTGGCGGACATGCAGCAGTGAAAGGGGGAGCTACACACACTACTCCGCATATCACAACATTCACACGCGCATTGACTATTGGATTACTTCTACCTCATTGATGGATCAGGTGCGGCAGTGTGTGATACTGCCGCGCACGCTCTCTGACCACTCCCCTCTGGTACTGGCTTTGGACCCCCTTCGAAATCCGTGCCGCCTTTCACGTGGCGTTTTCCCCCATACTCCTTGCTAGACCCGTTATTTAAGGAGGAGATGGCCGATGCTATAGATTAATTATTTGATACCAATATTGGCTCTGTCGATAGCTTCCAAACTATTTGGGAAACGTTTAAAGTATACATTAAAGGTATAGCGATGTCAAAATACTCTGGAGTGCTTGAAGCCATACGACAAAGGTTGGCTGATTTAGAATCTAAACTGAAGGATCTAGAGAGGCGGCAGCTCGCTGGGGGGGTGAGAAGCTGGATGGGAGATCAAGTCATTATTGAAGGAATATAATGATGCCGCCGATAGTGAGGTGAACCATTTGGGAAAATATGCTACGGCTAGATCATATGGAGAGGGTGATAGGCCGGGCTCCGTTTTACCTTGGTTGATGAAAGCACGGCGTGGTAAGACGAGGGTTTCGGAAATCAGGAAGGCAGACGGGGAACTACTGATGGAAGAATCGGATGTTGCTGACCACTTTAAACATTATTACTCTGGCCTGTATAGATCCCAGTCTGAAGGGTGGACGAGCAGATAACGGAGTATTTGGACCATATACGGCTTCCATTCCTCCCTGATACGCACAGAGAACTTCTAATGCACCCCATAGAAAGAGAGACAAGATTACTGAGGCTTTGGGTGGTATGAAAGCCGGTAGCGCCCCGGGGACCGATGGCTTAACTGTAGCCTTCTACAAAGCATTCTCAGATCTGATGCTCCCTCACCTGGCAGCCCTGTTTGAGGATATGTGTGTTACGGGCACTCTACAGTTGATTGGGATCTTGTATTATCAGCCTAGACTTGGTCACGGACCCCTTTTCCATTTCCAGAGGTACCAGACAGGGCTGTCCCCTGTCACCGCTATTATATGCCCTGGTAGCGGAACCTTTGGCCTGCACCATACAAGAGTATCATGGCAACGAGGGTATTGGATTTCCGACGTACAAGATAGTAGTGTCGACCTATGCGGACGATACGCTACTCTATGTGCGGGATCCCGAAAGCAACCTGTCCTCAATCATCAGGGATGTGGTGCACTTTGGGGCGCTGTCGGGGCTGAAAGTTAACTGGGCAAAGCCGCTTGTGTTCCTGCTCACCCCGGCTACCACTGAATTTGCTATGGAATATCCTCTACAATGGACCACTGACTCGGTGCGATATTCAGAGAAAACTATGGCACTGGTATTGATAAACTGGAGGATGATGTGGAGCTATGGTCTTGCCTCCCGTTGTCTCTAATGGGACGAATTTCGATCACGAAGATGGTGGTCTTGCCCAGGCTGTTATTTTTATTCACGAACTTACCCGTAGTGTTGCCGCATACTTTTTTCCACAGGCTTAGACAGTCCATGTTAAAACTAGCTTGGGCTGGTAAGCAGGCAAAGGTGTGGTGGTGCGTCCTCACACTTCCATACCACTTAGGTGGTCTGGGACCGCCGGATTTTGAATTGTACTATAGGGCGACACAGGGTGCTCAGTTGCACGCCTGGATTCACGGGGAAGCGGATATCCCTTTTCTATGCATGGAGAGACTGTTTGCGGAACCAATCTCTCTACCTGCAACGATATTTGAACCAGTAGATCGCAGGACTGGTATTTTGGATTCCTTAAATTCTACTAGACATGCATGGCACTGTTTATTGCAGAACCAGGCCGTAGCATTGCTGTATTCTCCAGTAATGCCAATCGAGTGGATGCGATGGCTGGGACCGTGTACGGAAAGGGGAGTGGTTCAGGAGTTACGTGCACTGAAAGTGGTCGTGTATTGGGATCTCTTCCTGGACGGGACAGCAAGGACCTTTGAGCAGATTGAGGGGGCGTTGGGCCAAAGCTCACTGCTGAGTAAATTCCAATTCCACAGGGTGCGCAGGGCCCTCCGGGAACTGCTGGGTGAGGACATGGAAGAACCTCCGGAAGTTAGGGAATTAACACATGTTATTAAGACTAAGTCACCCTGTAAGAGGATCACCACTCTTTACAAGATCACCATGTCACATAGGGAGCATACGTATACGGCCGCCCAGGCTAGCATGGCAACGGGACTTGAACGTACAATTGGAGGATTCTAAATGGCCCTACTGCTGTGTGAACACTAGGAAAATATCACTCCACGGCAAGCACAGGCTTGTACACTTTAAGTTCCTTAGTAGGACCTACTACACCCCTGAGAGGCCATTCAGATATGGCTTGTGTGAGGATGCTAATTGTGAGAGATGCCTTTCCCCATCTGCTGATTTTATGCATTTAGCCTGGCTGTGTCCGGGAATACACTCTTTCTGGGTGGACATATTCAGGGAGCTGGGGCGGGTGGTGGAAACAGATCTCGCACCTGACCCCCTGGTGGCGCTTCTGGGGTATACCAAGTCATTGCCAAGGCTATATGTAGGCTGGTAGATATGGGGCTTCTAATGGCCAAGAGAAGAGTTGCGATCTGCTGGATGAGGGGCCCGGTTCCGATGCTGCAGCAGTGGTCCCGGGACATGCTGCATTGTTCCACACAGTCTGAGAATTACAGTGAGCTGCTCCCGCCTAGGAGCCGCCCGAAGAACTTTTGGGGATTATATACTATGTACATGCTCAGCACTATGGGAGGACAGGGGGTAGATGCAGTTGATACAAATGTCGGAGGAGCAGCGGTGACCGGCTGCACTCCTTAGGGTGCTTGGAGCTTTCTACGTCTGGTGCTTCTGTGCGATACTCGTATGGACGCTGAGGTAGGGGTTGTTATATAAATACTGTACAGGAGGATATGCTGAGTGCGGGTGCAACTGGTGTAGGTTTTGGGTTGAGGGTAGCTTGCACTGGTTACTGCAAGGGAATTTGCGCACTGTGGCGTACCCTCGAGCAATACATCTGGGGATCAGTTAGTTTACCCCCTGCTGCAACGACTCTGGAACTTACTAACGTCCGCCGCCTGCCCTGACTGGGTTGTTGGCATAACGGCTATGTAAGAAGCTTGTTTAGTGCTTGATGTGGATTACAAGAGAGAATATGTGCGGAATCGTACCATGGCATGCTGTTGTTTGCTGTTACTGTACAATTTCATAAATAATTTTTTTTTTAAAAAAGAAACGTAGCTCTATATCATCAAAAAGTTATTTTATATCATTTATATTAACACTTCATTTCGTGCCGCAGCAAGACCTAGACTTATCCAGATGATTCCTCTTGACTTTGAATATAAACTTGCAGATGTCTATCGACTCGATCATTCGTAGGATCTAATTTCTTGATGTGAAAGCATCTTTAAGCTGAAGCTGTAAAATATATTGCTTGTGTCTTCTGTGAAATTTTTCCCCACATTTCTTTCAATTCTGTCTTCTCAGACTTGGTAATATATGATGTGACATAGCAAGAAACAGGAATTCAGTTATCTGCAACATATTTTATGCCCATATTTACATTCCACATCTTCTAAATCACCGCATTGTAATCATTAATGTACTTCGATTGTTCTGTTCTTTTTATATTATAAGTATTTTTGGGGTGATTTTCAAGTGATACTATGCCTCACTGCTGACGTTAAACTGTTCAGTCTTCGGGGCAAGATGGCCGCTGACGGGTTGTGGTGAGGAGTTGCTACAGGCTACCTCCCGGCTATACCCCCTGTAGGCAGATGCTTAGGATGAAGATCTGTTCCCCTGATGGCGTTTGAGATCTGGCTTCGTATAAGCCTATTGGGTTCCTCGTTCTTCAGAAAGGTGATCAATAGAAGATTCGCTTTTTGTTGGCAGCGACTGAAAGCAACAAGTCGCTTCACTGGAAAAGTGGCTGACAATCAGGTGCACAAGATGCCGCTACCACCGCGACCTTCGCGATCAGAAAAGGAAAAAGAAAAGAATAAATTGCTCCCGGAGTTCGCTGCAGGCAAGCAGAAGCAGAATCTGGACCCCGGGAAAAGCGATGCAGTAGGCGGATTGCCTAGGACACTGGGGGCCACACGGAAATCAAATGCCCCAGTTTCTACGCACAACGGAAAAAAAGCAGAGCTACGCGGCAAGGCGCTGATGCCGGTACAAGAACGGCCCAAAAGCGGCCTCGCGGCAATAACCAAAGAAAGTGTAACCAACGCGGACACTCAGGCAGCGGGGCCCCCAGTCAAGAATAAGGATATGGGTATGAGGCAGCCTACCGTGATCGAGGCGTTTACCCCAAAAAACGCTTTGCAGCCCGATGGTGGTTCAGCAGGTACCGGAGGCGTCCTCGAGGACGCTGCAGAGGACGGTCTTGCAGACGCTGCTTTGGTTTCTAGGCAACAGCCTAACGTTGAGCTAGACGGCGAGGACGGCGGCAATGGCGATAGCGGAGACGGCAGGAGAAGCAAAGGGGATGGTGACGGAGCAAGTAAGGGAAACGACAATGAGATTGTTGCGGGTCAAGAGATGGACATGATTGCGGGTAAGGAGCACAGCGACGAGCTGTCTTGTGATAAAGTTGGACATACGGCAACAAAAGCTAAAACTGCAGGGAATGCTGATATGCTTGAAGCCCTTATGCAGGTAGAGGCTGAAATGAAAGCTGGAAAGTCATGGGGCAGTACAGTCAGTCTGGCAAAAAAGGGCAGAACATCAAAGATAGTTGAGGCCTCTAAAGGGGTGGAAGGCTCAGTTGATGACTGTTTCTATTCAGTTAATGAGGATACGGATGAGTCGCTAATGAGTGAGTCTGACACTGAGGAGGACGGAGAGGCTACTTCAGGATTGAGCTCATCAGGGGAGGAAAGCACTCAGAAAAAGAGAAGGGTAAAAGGAAGAAAGTATGGTCAAGGACAGGGATCCCTGGTGGGGGGTGGAAAGAAGCTTCTCTGGGACTATTCAGCGACGTCGCAGACGTATGTGGATGAAAGGGACGCAGGTGGAGGTTTTTCTGATGCAATCCCACTCCCAGCTCAGCTGCAAGCCCCTTTTGACATGATCACTAGTACTTTAAAGCAGATGCAGGGGGAGGCTAGAGCAGAAAGTAGAAGGGCAAGACACGCAACGAAAAAAATCCATAATACGTTAAAGAAAGTCAACAAACTTTATGATGGCATTGTGAGCAGAGTTACGGAGGTGGAGGAGAGGACAGGGAGATTGGAGGATGAGGTGGAAGCTTGGCAGGATTTTAAAGGAAACCAAGAAAAGATAGCGGAAGACCTGCTTTGGAAGATGGAGGAATGTGAAAACCGCCAGCGGAGGAACAATGTTCGCCTTTTGGGAGTGGAGGAAGGGACAGAGGGGCAGAATGTTCTAAAGTTTGTGGTAAATCTCTTAAAGGGAGCCTTCCCGGAATCTGACTGGCAGTGAGAAAAGGAGATTCAACGGGCCCACAGATTCCCATTCACAGTTAAGAAAGCCAGGGACGGGGGGGCCAACCACCTCACCCCAGAGCTATTTTGATTTATGTAGGCAACTACCTCCTTAGAGAAGAACTTTTGGAAAAAGCAAGACCGGATAATAGACGAACATTTGAGGGGATCTCCTTCTTCACTAGACCGGATTTCTGCCATGTGACGGTAGAGAGGAGATGGAGACTGAGGCAGCTCATTAAACCGTTTCAGGCAGTGGGCTCTGAGGCATATCTGTTATTTCCTGCAAGACTGAAGGTGGTTGTAAGAGGGAAGGTGATTATGTTTTGGTCAGAGGTTAAGGCTCAACAGTTTTTGGAAGAGCTTAAACAGCAGAAGAATGGTTGAAGCTTTGAAATCTTATCTTACCGGCTTATGCGTTAAAAGGAGCACGGAGTGCGGTAACTAAGAAGTAAAATGGGAAAAGGGAAGATACGCACTTTGGAGAAACAGGGGAACAGTGGGATTTGTGGGGGGGGTAGGGGAGATGGCTAGCGACAGCCACGGTCTACAGCGATCACACATAGGTCCAATGGACCTATTTGCCTGTAAAGGGGGGGAGGGGGGTGGGTTAGGTAGGGAGGGGAAGGTGGCACAGGGAGGGATAAGGGGGTCAAGGGGGAATAAAAAATGTAGAGGAAAAGGTGTACAATGTTTAGTACGACACAGGGATGGACAGTGCAACACACACAGTATTCGGTTAACTCAGCACATTAGTAAGAATCTGAAGCAGCGGTTTATGTTTGGTTTTATAGAGCAGAGGAAATGTATGATATCCCTTAATGAGCTGTAGAATTGCCACTATAAATGTCTGTGGTCTGAACGACTCTGCTAAAAGGCTTAGGGTGGCGGCACTTTTGAGATTGCTGAGATTAGATTTAGTATGTTTGCAAGAAACACACGTGGGGGCATCTAAGAATTACCTTCTGGGGCATTTAGGATTTGAGGTGCTGGCCAATTCTAAACAAGGGTCTAGAAACAGGGGGGTAGCAATTCTAGGGAGAAGCAGGGATGTGGTAGTAATAAGGAAGAAGGAAGATCAGTGGGGTCGATGGGTGATTGTGGAGCTAAGTTTTAAAGGCGACAAATTTACCCTTGCTACAGTCTATGGGTCAACGGAAGACGATCCTGAGGTTTTTCATTACTTGGATGTGGAGTTAGCACATTGGTTAGAACCAATTGTACTTTGCGGGGACTTTAACATACATGATCCTTCGAGTTCATCTCTCAGGCAGGCGGTCATTATACAGGTAGGAAAAAGAAAACCTACAGGGCTATAGCAGGGTTAGTGGCCCATAATTCGCTGACTGATCCATGGGTTAAGATCCTTCCAAATAAAGATCCTAGTACATTCTATTCAGCTCCCCATAGAGTCCTTGTTAGGCTGGATTATTTTTTGATCTCGGGATCACTGTTGGGGGAGGCACAGATTGAAAAACAACCACGAGTGGTGTCGGATCCCAGCCCGATTATCTTAACTATTAAGATAGGCCAAGGGGTGAGGAAGGAAGCACAATGGACATTTGAAAGAGCACTTTTGAGGGATGAGGGGTATAGGAGGCATATGGAGGGTTGGATTAAGGGGTTTTGGGATATTAACAGAGGTACGGCACCACCAGGGGTGGTTTGGGATGCCTTTAAGGCAGGGGTTAGGGGAGAGACTCTGAGTTTTGTTCTTTCATCTCAGAAAAAGGAAAGAGATAGAATTAAGGAGATAAATAGAGAGTTACTGAAAGCAGAAGAGGAATTGGGTATAGCTATTGAAGATCAGCTCTCACCAGAACAATATCTACTTAAAATTGTTGCATTAAAAGCCTCAGCAACAGAACATATAGCTAAAAAAGCAGCAGACAACTATTTGATTAGGAAAGAAGGAGCTTATGAGTTCAGCGAGAAAGTGGGTCACTTGTTAGCTGTCCGCACTAGGCAGAGATTGGCGGCTGCAGATTTTAGGGAAATCAGGGATGAGCAGGGAGGTAATGTTCAAGATACAGAAGGAGTGAGGGAGGTGTTCCGGCAGTTCTATGCGCAGTTATACCAGGAGGACAGCTCAAGAGAGGTAGAGAAGATTGAAAGGTATCTAGGTGGCATTATCCCGCCATGTTTGGTGGAGGAAGATAAGGAGGAGTTGGAACTACCTTTTCAGACGGAGGAGTTATTAATGGCACTGAGTACTCTCTCTCCTGGAAAGGCTGCGGGCCCGGACCAGATTCCGGTTGAATTTTATAAAACTTTCTTTAGTGCCCCGGGGCCTGATATGTTTGGGGTTATGAAGTTAGCTCAAAATGGGGAAGATGTACCTGACTCTTGGGGTGGAGCTGACATTATTGTAATCTTAAAAAAAGGGAAACCTCCAATTGAACCAGGCTCCTACAGACCGATTACGTTGATGAACGCGGATGCTAAAGTTTATTCGAAAATGCTGGCTAAGAGATTAGCAGGGGTTGTTGAGAATCTGGTAGTCTCCTCGCAGCATGGGTTTATACCAGGCAAAGGTACCACAGTCCACACTAGGCAAGTGATTACAATGTTCGACGCTGCCGGTATCCTGGGAGACCCTATGGCGGCACTGTTTTTGGATGCCGAGAAAGCATTTGATAGGGTCTCCTGGGAATATCTATGGCAAACCTTAAGATGGGGTGGCATAGGGGAACGGTTTATTAAAGCATTGCAATCATTGTACAAGAATCCTAGTGCCAGAATTAGGGTAAACAGAGGACACTCAGCGGCAGTGAAGATAGAAAGAGGAACCAGACAAGGTTGCCCTTCATCTCCTCTCCTCTTCGCACTATATTTAGATCCCTTTTTGCGCAGGTTGGAAGAGAACCAGGCGATTCTCCCATTGAGATTGAAGAGCTGCGTGGCCAAAACCCTGGCTTACGCAGACGATGTGGCCGTTTTGACATCTAACCCAGAGGGAGCTATTAGAGAGGTTGAAGCTGAGGCTCTTAATTTTGGACAGGTTTCGGGCTATAGTTTAAATAGGGCTAAAACCCAAATAGTTTGTAATCAACAGGTTGTGGGGTGTACGGATCAAAGGGTTACGGGCTCGGCGGTATATTTGGGGGTAATAATCTCAGCGGATGTCGGTACAGTGGTACAGAGGAATATGACTCCCCTGATGAGTAGGGTAAAATTGGACTTAGAACGGCTGAATAACTTACATCTTTCTTTAGTGGGGTGTACAAACGTTATTAAAATGTTAATACTGCCCAAATTTGCATATTTGTTTAGGGCAATACCCCTTTATTTTGAGGTACAATGGTTCAATACACTGGAAGCTGTCCTTAACAGATTTATATGGGTGCAGGGCAAAACCTGTAGAGCATATAGGTTCATGACCCTCCCAAGAGAGAGAGGGGGGTGGGGAGCACCTGATTTTAGGTTATATTATTTGGCAGCCGCGTTGCAATACCTCCAAGGGCTGATTGGAGGGGCAGGCCTTGATCAGAGAACGATGGACAGCTCTGATAGGGTCTATGCAGCAGTTTTGGGGGAGGAGGTGGAAAATTGCTTTTTAAACTGTACAGAGTTTGGATATTATAAAAGAACTAGATTCAAGACATTGGGAGCTGGAATTAAGATCTGGTCTGCTTTCATGAAGAAAGTGGGTATTGGGAGATTTAACTGGTATACAAGGTTATTGAAAAATAGGTCTTTTCCACCTGAAATCTTCGGGGATAGAACGATGGAGGGTTGGGCAGCGAAGGGGATTGTTCAGGTAGGGGATCTGATGAATTTAGCGGGCTTTGTGCAGTTTACAGAGTTAATGGAGAGGTTTGGTTTAGATAGACGGGATTTTTTTAAATTCCTGCAGATAAGGAGCTTTCTGGGGACGAAGCTAGGTGGGCGGACTGGGTTTAATAGAGTGGATATTATGGAGAAGATTAGGCTAGGGGGAGATCGCTCAATACGTAGCTTTTATGCAAGCCTTGCAGAATTAAAGCAGGATGATAGGGATAAGTATGGCCGGAAGTGGGCAGAGAAATTGGATGGAGAAGTTGGATGGCTTCAGGAGTCATTGGACTTAGGAAGAACAATACTTTGCTCTGCGCCATTGCAGTCACAACATTATACAACTCTGTACCTACTTTATTACACTCCAGCTAGAATAGCAAAGTGGGGCGGCACTACGGGGATTACGTGCCCACGTTGTAACTCATCAAATGCTGACATAGTACATATGTTTGCCTTATGTCCCCAACTTTATTCTTTAATCAAGGATATAGCGAGATTTTTGGACTTATCCCTAGATATGAAAATTACCCTTAAACCTGCCCTGATACTATTGGGAATAGTCGCTGAGGATACCTTTTTGGAGAGAGATTTTATATTTGTTGCCATGGCTGTATATAGGCTTTGCATAGCAAGGGCATGGTTGGATAAGAACCCACCAGGTATGCAAGTATGGCTTGCTAATCTATTAGCAGCGTATAATTTGGAAAAAGCTATATATGCAAGGAAAGGCAGGAGAGGAAGGCAATTGGGGTTAAGAATTTGGGAACCCATTAGTAGGTGGCGGCCTGGATTTGGGATATCATGAGAAGATACTGTTCCGGGCAACACCTTTAGGAATGTTCATGTACTGGGATAATTGTTTTGTTTGGCCGGATCAAGCTTGGAAGCACTATATTGAGTATGAATTATAGTAACAATTTTATTTTTTTCAGGCTGATTTATGATGTTGTATTGATTCAAGATGAAGTGCTGTAATGTCCTTTTTTCTTTTCAAATTGTGTTGTACTGTCTATATACACTGTGTTTAATAAAAATTTAAAAAAAATTTAAAAAAAAGGGAAAAAAAACTGTTCAGTCTTCCTTGCAATGACTTATGGTGCACTAAGTTAGTAGTACCTTTGGCGCTCAGCGTGTACGTACCCTGCAATGATGCGTGGTTCAGGGGGGCTGCACTCGGAGCAATGTCTTTTGTCTATTGAATTCTGCCTGGCTTCCGTTAAAAAGGTTTAATGGTACCATGTGTCGTGGTTTGTGTTGAACAGAGTTAGTGGCACCACGTGTCGCGCCTTGTGTTGCACAGGGTTAGTGGCACCATGTGTCATCAGCCTTGCATATGGAAATATGCCTCACTGATCGAAGGGAGTCTTGTGTTGTGTCACTGCCACGGACTTGGGGTCACTGCCATTCAGGATTCAGGACACAGTTCCACATGTGGGATCGGCTTGTGTTGTACAGGGTTAGTGGCACCACATGTCGCCGGCCTTGCATTTGGAAATATGCCTCACTGATTGAAGGGAGTCCGGTGCTGTGGTCGCTGCCACGGACTTGTTGTCACTGCCATTCAGGACACAGTTGCACATGTGGGATCTACTGTGCCGATGATGCGTCGTCGGGCAGGCCGCACTGGTAACAATGTGTGTTGCCTTCAGGACTGCGTCATCTGCTATTGCGACTCGATCTGAATTGTGAGCCCTACTCACCACTAACCCTGGGCGAAGTACTATGCTACGCTTGCGTAGTTTGTGAAGTTTGCACTACTTCTCACAACGCAAATTGCACGTATCACAGTGCAAACACGCGTAGCGTAGCGCAGCGCTCATTTTTTGCTTGCTCGCGGTCCTCAACGTCATGTTGGCCACCGCGAGCGAGCAAAATGATATCCTGGTGAGACTTTTTCCTTGTTCGCGATCAGCAAGTTGCCGATTGCCAGCGTGGAAAATAAACCTCCCGCCGAGATTCTCAACGCGGGGCGGTCAGGTTTCTCATTGCGAGTGGTCGCGTATGCTCGCGACCACTTGCGATGAGACACTACCAGTCTGCGTTGCGAAAGCTGTTGCTCGAGTAGAAATCTACTCGAGCTGCAGAAAACGACCGCTTGCACTGTGTAAGATGCGGTTTGCACTGCTTGCACAGTGCGGACAAGCATCCGGCACTATGCAATCAGTGCAAACAGCATTTTGCACAATGCACTACGCAGTTTGCGTAGCTCGTGTAGGGCGAAGTGCACTTCGCGTAGCTACTCGTAGCGCTACTACGCGAACTACACCCAGGGTTACTCACCGCTGTGGGGGCAGGAGGCAGAGGTGAGGAGGGGCCCACAGGCACGTGGCGTTGACTTGAGCAATGTCTGTTGCTTACTGGACTGCGTCATCTGCAATCGCGACTCGATCTGTATTGTGAGCCCTACTCACCGCAGTGTAAGCTGGAGGCAGCGGTCAGGAAGAGCACACAGGCACGTCGTGTTGACTTAAGCAATGTCTGTTGCCTACTGGACTGCGTCATCTGCAATCGTGACTCGATGTGAATTGTGAGCCCTACTCACCGCAGTGTGGGCTGGAGGCAGTGGTGAGGAAGGGCCCACATCCACATATTGTTGACTTGAGTAATGTCTGTTGCCTACTAGACTGCGTCATCTGCAATCGCGACTCGATGTTAATTGTGAGCCTTGCTGTCCGCAGTGTATATCGAAGGCAGAAGTTTGTACAGACATAAGTCCGCGGTGCTGTGCTGCTCGGGACCTGTGTGGCGGAAGCCTGTGATCGGCTGAGGAGGCTGGCTGTCACGACTGCGGCCTCGTAGCAGGGTGAGGGGCGCCGCCCTGGCAGACGATTTGGATTTCCCACAAGTGAACCACGCCCAGAGATTCGGCCTATTTATTCACACTCCTACGCTGAAGTGGGGTACATCGGACCAGCCCATTCTGGTTACGCTTATGCTTACAGGGGGGAACGACACAGCTACATGACTGAGATCTTCCCTAATGTTTGATGTAACAGGGTTGGGTCCACTGTCCAGAACACTACAAGCACCAGTAATATTTGTGCACATGGAGGGGTGTGTGTTGTGCATACTGAGATGTGTCCAGCACATCACCGCTACACTTTGCATTGTGTACAATGTTATTCCTGGGTGAATTACTTCCTTCACATATAGTTTATTCACATCTGTTCCAATATTCAGCTATTGTGTGGCTGAGGGGCCATGTTGTTTTCGGAAATTTCGCTGTTTTGTTCTGTGCTGCCTCGGTGGTAGAGGGAGGGCGTTGCTGGGGGTGGTGGTGGGTGTTGTGGTGTTCTTGGGTGTTGGAGCTGCTTGATAAGTAGGTCTATGACATGTGTTGGTCTTCAGATGTGGCTCTAGGCTGGGCTCCCTTCCATACTGTATGCAGTTGTTTAATATTTTAAAAACAAGAAGACATTATATAGTTTAAATAATAAAAAAAAATACAAAAACAATTTTTAGGATATTAATGTCACAAAATAAAATATTTTTTTTTCAAAATGAGTGAGAAAAACATAGGTTTCTAGAACTGTATAATTAGATGTTAGTATTTAAATAACCTTTGAAATTCACAAAAAATAGGTCTCAGGAACATAAATGTTAGAAATTAGTATTTAATTTTTTTTTTAATTTACTGAAAAAACAATTGACACATTTCCCAAAATTGAGCTATTATATGGACGAGGGACCATGCCATTTTTGGAGGGTTTGCTGTCCTGTTCTGCACTTCCTTGGTGGTAGTAGAGAGAGGGGTGGTATGGGGGGAGGTCTTGAGGGTTGTGGAAGCGGGTGTTGTGTCCTTCTTGGGTGTCGGAAAAAACTATAGGTTAAATGAACAGTATAATTAGAAGTTAGCATTAAAAAACACTGAAATTCACTGAAAAAAACATAGGCTTCAGGCATGTTATAGACAGAAATTAGCATTTAAAAAACCTTTGAAATTCACTGAAAAAACCATAGGTTTCAGGCACGTTATAGTTAGAAATTAGCATTTAAAAACCTTAGAAATTCACTGGAAAAACCTTAGGTATCATACATGTTATAGTTAGTTGGACATTTCACTCGTACAAAACCATAGAAATTCCCCTGTTATAGTTAGTTCAGATAACTATAACTTGTGCCCCCGCAATGCAGTGCTGATGACGTCACATATTACTATATATATATATATATATATCATCCAGCAAGTCGCTCCTTCTGACAACCACTCGCCTTCAGCTGGGGTGGCTCGTTCCCGGCGGAGCCACCGGCACAATATCCCTTTCCAAACGGCGTTCCTTAGCGAGCACTCGGGCGTCGTTAAACAAAAACACAGTCCACGTACCAGTCCAAAGAAGTTAGATTTATTACTCCATAAATCAACGTGACGCGTTTCGCACTCCACGGAGCGCTTGATCACACAAGTTGTTGTCACCATTACAAACTATTTAAGTTTACTCGGTCTTCAACATAGAAAGCAGACTGAAATTTTTTTCGGTACCGCCATGTTGGAACAGGCAAAAAACATACATATATACATAACTATACATTTTCTAAATAGTGTTGGTTACTATTATCCTGTTATTTGCGTATTATTATCAATTCAAGTCATTATTGTTGTCGTTAACACCAACTCAAATGTAAAATAATATTTTTATATACTTTTGATCCACTTGGATATTAGTGAATGAAATTATACCGGAATTCATAACCAGGTTATAGAGATATGATGTTCGGCCATCCTGACAGATTAATTATAAATTAGAAACTGCTATCTTAAGTCCGACACAACGCAATTCAGGGAGGCGTACATGGGCGGTTTCTATGGGAACCGCGATGCCTCGTATTCACTCCTATTTCCGTGCAAGATTATAATGACTTGACATGAGGGGAGAGAGATACCTATCAGAATGGAAAGAGAGACAGTATTTATACCAAGGGGATAATCCCTTAATTGTGATAACGGGTATACAAGGGGAAGCTCCCTCACTCTTTCAAGATTGCTATTCTAAGTTGATAGACTTCGTTTCAGGGAAACTTTATATTTCAAATTTTATATTTTAAAGTTTTAAAGTAAAACTCCTTGTTAGTGGATTAGATTTTTACTTTATGATCTGTCTGGCTATTTCCCATATAACTTGGGATCATGTGGCCATGTCCATATACATAAATTGAATTAATTTACATTCTACATTCAATTACATTGCATCTTAATTTTGCAGATCGTTACAACTGTTTCAGGAAATATTAAGTATCCAATTTGTGTAAACATTATATGCAATTTAGGCCTACAATAGTCTTGAACCAGGTGACAACCACAGACAGTGCATGATTAATTAAAATTAAATACTTTCATTTCCGATGGAAGAAGATGACCACAGTGAAAGGATTAGGGTACTTGTGACGTAGGTCAAAAGACATCATCCCTCCCTTTACATCTGTGGCAAAGAAGAGAAAAGAAGAAGGCAATTAGATCAGGCTTGGAGAAAGAAGAAGCATACAGGACTAATCAGTTATTAATCAATCAATCAATCAATCATACCATTTGTATAGCGCACTACTCACCCGGGAGGGTCTCAAGGCGCTTGGGGGAAGGGGTATGCTACTGCTCGAACAGCCAGGTCTTGAGTTGTTTCCTGAAGGCGAGATGGTCCTGGGTCAGCCGAAGGTGGATGGGGAGGGAGTTCCATGTCTTGGCAGCCAGGTAAGAGAAGGATCTATCCTCCGGCGGTGGCTCTTCGGATGCGTGGTACGGCTGCGAGGGCGAGGCTGGTGGACCGTAGCTGGCGGGTGGGCGTGTAGAAGGTCAGGCGGTCGATGAGGTACTTGGGGCCCAGGTCGTGGAGAGACTTGTGTGCGTGGGTGAGGAGCCGGAACGTGATCCTCTTGTCGACGGGGAGCCAGTGCAGGTTCCTCAGGTGGCTGGAGATGTGGCTGCGTCGAGGGACATCCAGGATGAGTCGGGCGGAGGCGTTCTGGATGCGCTGGAGTCTTTTCTGTAGCTTTGCTGTGGTTCCGGCGTAGAGGGCGTTTCCGTAGTCCAGTCGGCTGGTGACGAGTGCCTGGGTGACAGTCTTCCTGGTCTCGGTCGGGATCCAGCGGAAGATCTTGCGAAGCATACGCAGGGTGTTGAAGCACGTTGAGGAGACGGCGTTGACTTGTCTGGTCATTGAGAGGGAGGAGTCCAGGATGAAGCCCAGGTTGCGTGCGTGGTCGGTTGGCTTGGGTGCGGTGCCCAGGGCTGGGGGCCACCAGGAGTCGTCCCAGACGGAGGGCGAAGATCCCAGGATGAGGACTTCCGTCTTGTCCGAGTTCAGTTTCAGGCGGCTGTCCTTCATCCACTCGGCGACGTCTTTCATCCCTCCGTGTAGGCAGGTTCTGGCGGTGTCGGGGTCTCTGGTGAGGGAGAGGATCAGCTGGGTGTCGTCGGCGTAAGAGATGATGTTGAGGTTGTGCTGGTGTGCGATGGCTGCAAGAGGTCTCATGTAGACGTTGAAGAGGGTGAGGCTGAGTGAAGATCCTTACGGGACGCCGCAGATGACTTTGGTGGCCTCGGAGCGAAACGGGGGGAGGCGGACTCTTTGTGTTCTTCCGGCGAGGAACAAGATGATCCGCTCCAGTGCCTTCTCTTGGATACCGATGTTGCTGAGGCGCTGGACTAGGGTGCGGTGGCAGACAGTGTCGAACGCAGCGGAGAGGTCCAGGAGGATGAGGGCCACTGTTTCCCCCTTGTCGAGCAGGGTCCGGATGTCGTCGGTGGCTGCGATGAGGGCGGTCTCGGTGCTGTGGTTGGCTCTGAAGCCGGACTGCGAGGGGTCGAGGGATCCGTTCGTCTCGAGGAAGGCGGTCAGCTGTCTGTTGACGATCTTCTCGATGACTTTAGCAGGAAAAGGGAGGAGCGAGATGGGGCGGAAGTTTTTGAGGTCGGTGGGGTCCGCTGTAGGTTTCTTCAGGAGGGCACTGAGCTCGGCGTGCTTCCAGCTCTCCGGGAAGGTGGCGGTGTTGAAGGAGGTGTTGATGATATTCCGGAGTTGGGGTGCGATGGTGGAGTCGGCCTTGTTGAAGACGTGGTGTGGGCAGGGGTCGGTCGGTGATCCGGAGTGGATGGTGTTCATCGTGCGGGCTGTGTCTTCGGTGGTCACCGTGGTCCAGGTTCGAAGGGTGGCGGTGAGGGGCGTTGGTTCGACGGTTGGGTGCGTGGATGGTGCGCCGAAGCTGTTGTGGATGTCGGCGATCTTGCGGTGGAAGAACGAGGCGAGGGAGTCGCAGAGGTCTTGTGACGGAGTGATGTGGTTGGTGCCAGTGCTGGGGTTGGAGAACTCCTTGACGATGCTGAAGAGTTCCTTGCTGTCGTGGGTATTGTTGTCCAGTCGTTCCTTCAGGGATTTCTTCTTGGTGGTGCGGATGAGCTGGTGGTGCTTGCGGGTAGCGTGTTTGAGGGCGGTCATGTTGTCGGTGGTCCGGTCGAGGAGCCAGGCTTTCTCGAGGGTGCGGCAGGTCTTCTTGGAGTCCTTGAGTTCGTCGGTGAACCAGGATGCCTTCTTGCTTCTGGGTCTGCTGGGAGGGTTCTTCAATGGAGCGAGGTCGTCGGCGCAGGTGGACAGCCACTGTGTGAAGTTGCGGGCAGCTTCGTTGGGGTCCGTTGTGTTGGCGGGTGGGTTCTGGCTGAGGGAGGTGGTGAGCTGGTCCGCGGTGATCTTGCTCCAATTCCTGTGAGGTACCTGTTGTGGGTGGTGGTGGGTCGTGGTTCTTTTGAAGCTGAAGTGGACGCAGCTGTGGTCGGTCCAGTGGAGTCCGGTGGCGTGGCTGAAGGTGATGTACTTGCTGGAAGAGAAGACGGGGTCAAGCGTGTGGCCGGCGTAGTGGGTGGGGGTGTTGACCAGTTGCTTGAGTCCGAGGTTGGCGAGGTTTTCCAGCAGGGCGACGGTGTTGCGGTCCTTGTTGTTCTCCAGGTGGAAGTTGAGGTCCCCTAGGAGGATGTAGTCAGCGGAGGGGATGGCGTGTGGGCTGATGAAGTCTGTGATGTCTTCGCTGAATTGTGTGCGTGGTCCCGGGGGTCTGTAGACGAGGGTGCCTCTGAGGGTTGTCTTAGGGTTGGTGTGAATCTGGAGGTGGAGATGTTCTGCTGCGGCGAAGGAGTCGTTGGCGTCGGTCGTGATGCGGATGGTGTTCTTGTGGACGATGGCGATGCCTCCTCCGGTCTGGTTGATACGGTCCCTCCTGATGATCTTGTACCCGTCCGGGATGGCAATGGCGATGTCGGGTGCAGAGGAGGCGTTCATCCAGGTTTCCGTGAGGAAGGCGACGTCCGGTGATGTAGCGTCGAGGAGGTTCCAGAGTTCCACGGCGTGTCTGTGGACAGATCGGGTGTTGAGCAGGATGCACTTGAGGTGATTGCTGCTGGTGCTTGTCTTGGTGGGTGCGGGGCAGGTTCGGAGGCAGGTGAACTTGCAGGTACAGCAGGTGAAGGGTCCGTGGGTGCGTCTCGGGGTGGCTCGGCAGCAGGCGTGGGTCCGGCCGGCATTGAGTGCGTTGAGAGTGGCGGCGGCGTAGGTCAGACGGGTCGTCTTGCATCGTCGGGGAGGGCCAGGGGTCCTGGCGCTGGGCGCGGTGCAGACGGGCTTGCCTTTGGCGCACCTTCGGCGCACAATCGGCGCGCCCGCTGCGCGTACGCACGGTCGCCATTTATGGCGAAGTGGGAGGGAGGGAGGAGCAGCTGGGAGGCGGGCGCGAGGAGGGTGCCGAAGGAAAAAGGGGGTGTGTCCTCACGCAGGCGGCTGGAAGCGGGGAGCGGGGCGGGGGCACAGGGGGGGAGAGGGAGACAATATGGGCACAGGCAATCAACCACAATATGGGGGACAGACAGTACAGAATGAGGCACAGAACGAAAAGAGCAGGCAGAGACCAAAAACAATCACGAAATACGGCGGAGGGCGGGGTTGACGGGGCGGGCTCAGCGAGGCTGAGATCAGTAGCGGGGAGGAAGCGCACACGCTACAGCTGGTGGCCGTGCGGCGCGGCGGTGTCCTGAGGTCAAACATTTTACACATTTCATCAACTACAATGATACTACACATTGTTATTCTTGAAGATGTACATTGTATTCTTCATCAATGTTATGGCCTTTGGGGTAACGGGTACATAATCCTAGGATGTATCTAGACTCTTTTTGTCTCAACTTCAATAAACGGTTACCCCCTCTTGTACCTAGATTGTCCTGTTCTAGAATATAATATGCTAGTTTTTTGGGGTCCTGAAAGTGATGGCTTTCGAAGTGGCGTGCTATAGGGTATTGTTGGTCCAAATTACTTATAGCACGAGTATGTTCTAGTACCCGTTTTTTGGCCATATGTGTTGTGCTGCCGATGTAAGTTAAATCACAAGGGCAGACCAACGCATATATGACAAAGGTGGTAGTGCATGTCAAAAATTGCTTGATTTGTTGTGTGGTCTTGGTACTGGGATTCCAATATTCTTTTACCATGTGACTATTTGCACAAGCTTTGCAATGGCCTCAGGGGTAAAACCCCTGTAAATTAATCCAGCTAGGGATTATGCTCTTACCTATGTCATTATGTACAAGAATATCTTTAAGGGTACGCCCTCTCTTGTATGTTATACTTGGTCGTGAGGGAAGAGTGTCCCCTATAATTGGATCATTCTTTAATACATTCCAATTTTTAACCAAACTTTTCTTGATTTGATTAGAGTTCCCGTTATATGTCAGGATGACTCTGGTTGTACCCAGTTCCTCTTTGTCATTTTCATCCTTCTCTCTGATAGATAGTAAGTCTTCCCTTGTGATTTCTGCTACTTTTTTGCTCGCTTTTTTAATGACCCACATAGGATAGCCTCTTGTGAGGAATCTCTGTGTCATGATTTTTTCTTCAGATATGTAGTCATTATTATTGCTACAGTTCCTTTTTGCCCTAAGTAATTCCCCAAAGGGGAGCATGGGAGGCTGACATCAAAAATGATGTACGATACAAGGAGGACTTTAAAAAAGTCCAATTATGGCTACGGTACATAGACGATATTTCCGTCATTTGGAAAGGTGGGTAAACACAGGCCCTGGAATTCATAGAGAGGTTAAATATGAACAATAGAAACATCATTCTTACTAGCAACATCAGTGACAAGGAAGTAGAATATTTGGATACAAAAATCCAAATCAAACATAACACCATTCATACTGTACTTTTCAGAAAAAGTACAGCAGGGAATACTCTGCTTCATGCTCAGAGCAGCCATCCAGAAAACCTTAAGTGGAGCATCCCCTTTGGGGAATTACCTAGGGCAAAAAGGAACTGTAGCAATAATAATATGGTCCAAATGCTATAAGTAATTTGGACCAACAATACCCTATAGCACGCCACTTCGAAAGCCATCACTTTTCGGACCCCAAAAAACTAGCATATTATATTCTAGAACAGGCCAACCTAGGTACAAGAGGGGGTAACCGTTTATTGAAGTTGAGACAAAAAGAGTCTAGATACATCATAAGATTATGTACCCGTTACCCCAAAGGCCATAACATTGATGAAGAATACAATGTATATCTTCAAGAATAACAATGTGTAGTATCATTGTAGTTGATGAAATGTGTAAAATGTTTGACAGTAATAACTGATTAGTCCTGTATGCTTCTTCTTTCTCCAAGCCTGATCTAATTGCCTTCTTCTTTTCTCTTCTTTCCCACAGATGTAAAGGGAGGGATGGTGTCTTTTGACCTACGTCACAAGTACCCTAATCCTTTCACTGTGGTCATCTTCTTCCATCGGAAATGAAAGTATTTAATTTTAATTAATCATGCACTGTCTGTGGTTGTCACCTGGTTCAAGACTATTGTAGGCCTAAATTGCATATAATGTTTACACAAATTGGATACTTAATATTTCCCGAAACAGTTGTAACGATCTGCAAAATTAAGATGCAATGTAATTGAATGTCGAATGTAAATTAATTCAATTTATGTATATGGACATGGCCACATGATCCCAAGTTATATGGGAAATAGCCAGACAGATCATAAAGTAAAAATCTAATCCACTAACAAGGAGTTTTACTTTAAAACTTTAAAATATAAAATTTAAAATATAAAGTTTCCCTGAAACGAAGTCTATCAACTTAAAATAGCAATCTTGAAAGAGTGAGGGAGCTTCCCCTTGTATACCCGTTATCACAATTAAGGGATTATCCCCTTGGTATAAATATTGTCTCTCTTTCCGTTCCGATAGGTATCTCTCTCCCCTCCTGTCAAGTCATTATAATCTTGCACGGAAATAGGAGTGAATACGAGGCATCGCGGTTACCATAGAAACCGCCCATGTATATACGCCTCCCTGAATTGCGTTGTGTCGGACGTAAGATAGCAGTTTCTAACTCATAATTAATCTGTCAGGATGGCCGAACATCATATCCCTATAACCTGGTTATGAATTCTGGTATACTTTCATTCACTAATATCCAAGTGGATTGAAAAGTATATAAAAATATTATTTTACATTTGAGTTGGTGTTAACGACAACCATAATGACTTGAATTGATAATAATACGCAAATAACAGGATAATAGTAACCAACACTATTTAGAAAATGTATAGTTATGTATATATTGAAGCTCCTGTGTTCACAAAACACGCCACACTCACGGGGGTAAAGAAGAAACAGGTGTTTATTCTACAGCAGCCTGCTGAATAGCTTCAGGGTCCATGAGAAAGCCTCAGAAGATTCAGAGGCCGAGGGTTTGTCTCAAAATGTTCCGACGCGTTTCGAAGGTTCTGTTCCTTCTTCCTCAGGGAAATGACGAACAACACATATGGTGTCAGGTACGAGTCCAGCTTTAAATACATGACACGCCCTTTATAGCGGGCTGGGCTGATGCTGCGGTGTCTTCTGGAACAGGTATGCTGTCTTTGATATTGCACGTATTGCAGTCCTCGTCAGGGATCCTGTGCCGCTGCTGGTAAACACCCACTCCACACCCCCTCGCCTGCCACAATAACATCTGAGCGTGGAGAAGGAGTGGTATATATCCGGTCTCCTCCGAATCTGTATGATACCCTGTCAAGGCTCCAAATCAGGCTGGTACTGTGGCGGTGCTAGGCATGTGCAGGGTCACTGCTACGCTCCAGTTTCCGCCTAGATGCCCATGCACTCTTGAAGGCGGGTGCGGTAAACGGTGGCGGACCGTTGAAATATTGAAGCTCCTGTGTTCACAAAACACGCCACACTCACGGGGGTAAAGAAGAAACAGGTGTTTATTCTGCAGCAGCCTGCTGAATAGCTTCAGGGTCCATGAGAAAGCCTCAGAAGATTCAGAGGCCGAGGGTTCGTCTCAAAATGTTCCGACGCGTTTCGAAGGTTCTGTTCCTTCTTCCTCAGGGAAATGACGGACAACACATATGGTGTCAGGTACGAGTCCAGCTTTAAATACATGACACGCCCTTTATAGCGGGCTGGGCTGATGCTGCGGTGTCTTCTGGAACAGGTATGCTGTCTTTGATATTGCACGTATTGCAGTCCTCGTCAGGGATCCTGTGCCGCTGCTGGTAAACACCCACTCCACACACCCTCGCCTGCCACGATAACATCTGAGCGTGGAGAAGGAGTGGTATATATCCGGTCTCCTCCGAATCTGTATGATACCCTGTCAAGGCTCCAAATCAGGCTGGTACTGTGGCGGTGCTAGGCATGTGCAGGGTCACTGCTACGCTCCAGTTTCCGCCTAGATGCCCATGCACTCTTGAAGGCGGGTGCGGTAAACGGTGGCGGACCGTTGAAATATTGAAGCTCCTGTGTTCACAAAACACGCCACACTCACGGGGGTAAAGAAGAAACAGGTGTTTATTCTGCAGCAGCCTGCTGAATAGCTTCAGGGTCCATGAGAAAGCCTCAGAAGATTCAGAGGCCGAGGGTTCGTCTCAAAATGTTCCGACGCGTTTCGAAGGTTCTGTTCCTTCTTCCTCAGGGAAATGACGAACAACACATATGGTGTCAGGTACGAGTCCAGCTTTAAATACATGACACGCCCTTTATAGCGGGCTGGGCTGATGCTGCGGTGTCTTCTGGAACAGGTATGCTGTCTTTGATATTGCACGTATTGCAGTCCTCGTCAGGGATCCTGTGCCGCTGCTGGTAAACACCCACTCCACACACCCTCGCCTGCCACGATAACATCTGAGCGTGGAGAAGGAGTGGTATATATCCGGTCTCCTCCGAATCTGTATGATACCCTGTCAAGGCTCCAAATCAGGCTGGTACTGTGGCGGTGCTAGGCATGTGCAGGGTCACTGCTACGCTCCAGTTTCCGCCTAGATGCCCATGCACTCTTGAAGGCGGGTGCGGTAAACGGTGGCGGACCGTTGAAATATTGAAGCTCCTGTGTTCACAAAACACGCCACACTCACGGGGGTAAAGAAGAAACAGGTGTTTATTCTGCAGCAGCCTGCTGAATAGCTTCAGGGTCCATGAGAAAGCCTCAGAAGATTCAGAGGCCGAGGGTTCGTCTCAAAATGTTCCGACGCGTTTCGAAGGTTCTGTTCCTTCTTCCTCAGGGAAATGACGAACAACACATATGGTGTCAGGTACGAGTCCAGCTTTAAATACATGACACGCCCTTTATAGCGGGCTGGGCTGATGCTGCGGTGTCTTCTGGAACAGGTATGCTGTCTTTGATATTGCACGTATTGCAGTCCTCGTCAGGGATCCTGTGCCGCTGCTGGTAAACACCCACTCCACACACCCTCGCCTGCCACGATAACATCTGAGCGTGGAGAAGGAGTGGTATATATCCGGTCTCCTCCGAATCTGTATGATACCCTGTCAAGGCTCCAAATCAGGCTGGTACTGTGGCGGTGCTAGGCATGTGCAGGGTCACTGCTACGCTCCAGTTTCCGCCTAGATGCCCATGCACTCTTGAAGGCGGGTGCGGTAAACGGTGGCGGACCGTTGAAATATTGAAGCTCCTGTGTTCACAAAACACGCCACACTCACGGGGGTAAAGAAGAAACAGGTGTTTATTCTGCAGCAGCCTGCTGAATAGCTTCAGGGTCCATGAGAAAGCCTCAGAAGATTCAGAGGCCGAGGGTTCGTCTCAAAATGTTCCGACGCGTTTCGAAGGTTCTGTTCCTTCTTCCTCAGGGAAATGACGGACAACACATATGGTGTCAGGTACGAGTCCAGCTTTAAATACATGACACGCCCTTTATAGCGGGCTGGGCTGATGCTGCGGTGTCTTCTGGAACAGGTATGCTGTCTTTGATATTGCACGTATTGCAGTCCTCGTCAGGGATCCTGTGCCGCTGCTGGTAAACACCCACTCCACACACCCTCGCCTGCCACGATAACATCTGAGCGTGGATAAGGAGTGGTATATATCCGGTCTCCTCCGAATCTGTATGATACCCTGTCAAGGCTCCAAATCAGGCTGGTACTGTGGCGGTGCTAGGCATGTGCAGGGTCACTGCTACGCTCCAGTTTCCGCCTAGATGCCCATGCACTCTTGAAGGCGGGTGCGGTAAACGGTGGCGGACCGTTGAAATATTGAAGCTCCTGTGTTCACAAAACACGCCACACTCACGGGGGTAAAGAAGAAACAGGTGTTTATTCTGCAGCAGCCTGCTGAATAGCTTCAGGGTCCATGAGAAAGCCTCAGAAGATTCAGAGGCCGAGGGTTCGTCTCAAAATGTTCCGACGCGTTTCGAAGGTTCTGTTCCTTCTTCCTCAGGGAAATGACGAACAACACATATGGTGTCAGGTACGAGTCCAGCTTTAAATACATGACGCGCCCTTTATAGCCGGCTGGGCTGATGCTGCGGTGTCTTCTGGAACAGGTATGCTGTCTTTGATATTGCACGTATTGCAGTCCTCGTCAGGGATCCTGTGCCGCTGCTGGTAAACACCCACTCCACACACCCTCGCCTGCCACGATAACATCTGAGCGTGGAGAAGGAGTGGTATATATCCGGTCTCCTCCGAATCTGTATGATACCCTGTCAAGGCTCCAAATCAGGCTGGTACTGTGGCGGTGCTAGGCATGTGCAGGGTCACTGCTACGCTCCAGTTTCCGCCTAGATGCCCATGCACTCTTGAAGGCGGGTGCGGTAAACGGTGGCGGACCGTTGAAATATTGAAGCTCCTGTGTTCACAAAACACGCCACACTCACGGGGGTAAAGAAGAAACAGGTGTTTATTCTGCAGCAGCCTGCTGAATAGCTTCAGGGTCCATGAGAAAGCCTCAGAAGATTCAGAGGCCGAGGGTTCGTCTCAAAATGTTCCGACGCGTTTCGAAGGTTCTGTTCCTTCTTCCTCAGGGAAATGACGAACAACACATATGGTGTCAGGTACGAGTCCAGCTTTAAATACATGACACGCCCTTTATAGCGGGCTGGGCTGATGCTGCGGTGTCTTCTGGAACAGGTATGCTGTCTTTGATATTGCACGTATTGCAGTCCTCGTCAGGGATCCTGTGCCGCTGCTGGTAAACACCCACTCCACACACCCTCGCCTGCCACGATAACATCTGAGCGTGGAGAAGGAGTGGTATATATCCGGTCTCCTCCGAATCTGTATGATACCCTGTCAAGGCTCCAAATCAGGCTGGTACTGTGGCGGTGCTAGGCATGTGCAGGGTCACTGCTACGCTCCAGTTTCCGCCTAGATGCCCATGCACTCTTGAAGGCGGGTGCGGTAAACGGTGGCGGACCGTTGAAATATTGAAGCTCCTGTGTTCACAAAACAAGCCACACTCACGGGGGTAAAGAAGAAACAGGTGTTTATTCTGCAGCAGCCTGCTGAATAGCTTCAGGGTCCATGAGAAAGCCTCAGAAGATTCAGAGGCCGAGGGTTCGTCTCAAAATGTTCCGACGCGTTTCGAAGGTTCTGTTCCTTCTTCCTCAGGGAAATGACGAACAACACATATGGTGTCACGTACGAGTCCAGCTTTAAATACATGACACGCCCTTTATAGCGGGCTGGGCTGATGCTGCGGTGTCTTCTGGAACAGGTATGCTGTCTTTGATATTGCACGTATTGCAGTCCTAGTCAGGGATCCTGTGCCGCTGCTGGTAAACACCCACTCCACACCCCCTCGCCTGCCATGATAACATCTGAGCGTGGAGAAGGAGTGGTATATATCCGGTCTCCTCCGAATCTGTATGATACCCTGTCAAGGCTCCAAATCAGGCTGGTACTGTGGCGGTGCTAGGCATGTGCAGGGTCACTGCTACGCTCCAGTTTCCGCCTAGATGCCCATGCACTCTTGAAGGCGGGTGCGGTAAACGGTGGCGGACCGTTGAAATATTGAAGCTCCTGTGTTCACAAAACACGCCACACTCACGGGGGTAAAGAAGAAACAGGTGTTTATTCTGCAGCAGCCTGCTGAATAGCTTCAGGGTCCATGAGAAAGCCTCAGAAGATTCAGAGGCCGAGGGTTCGTCTCAAAATGTTCCGACGCGTTTCGAAGGTTCTGTTCCTTCTTCCTCAGGGAAATGACGAACAACACATATGGTGTCAGGTACGAGTCCAGCTTTAAATACATGACACGCCCTTTATAGCGGGCTGGGCTGATGCTGCGGTGTCTTCTGGAACAGGTATGCTGTCTTTGATATTGCACGTATTGCAGTCCTCGTCAGGGATCCTGTGCCGCTGCTGGTAAACACCCACTCCACACCCCCTCGCCTGCCACGATAACAGTTATGTATATATGTATGTTTTTTGCCCGTTCCAACATGGCGGTACCGAAAAAATGTTCAGTCTGCTTTCTATGTTGAAGACCGAGTAAACTTAAATAGTTTGTAATGGTGACAACAACTTGTGTGATCAAGCGCTCCGTGGAGTGCGAAACGCGTCACGTTGATTTATGGAGTAATAAATCTAACTTCTTTGGACTGGTACGTGGACTGTGTTTTTGTTTAACGACGCCCGAGTGCTCGCTAAGGAACGCCGTTTGGAAAGGGATATATATATATATATATATATATATATCCAAACTTAGTTCGCCCAAAGGAAAGAGGGGCCCATAAGCAAGGTGAAGGACTCAGCTTTTTATTCTTTGAAGGAGCGCAGCTTGCGAAATAGATGCAAAAAACAGCAAACAGTGGAAAGTCAGCCTGACGCGTTCCGTATTGCTACTTCATCAGAGGCAATGACTGGGGCTTCAAGGCAAACACTTTTCTAGGCACATTACATCAATGGTACGCGCCCTAGTGGGCGTGGCCGATCGCAGGGCTTCGTGGTACCTGTAGTGTAAAGTCCTGTCTTTCTCCGGTGAGTGGCCTGCCTTGAAGCACATTGTTCAATGAAAAATAAAACCACAGTGGGGTATGCAGTATTCCATCACAACACCGCAGCTGTCTGTAATGCCCCAACAAACGCTCCTCGCTCCCAAGTCGGTGGCGTTGTTAGGCGTCTCCGTGGGGGGCTTGGACAGCCCCAGGGCTGACCTCCGCGGCTCAGGCACGCCGCTACAAAATCCAAACTTAGTTCGCCCAAAGGAAAGAGGGGCCCATAAGCAAGGTGAAGGATTCAGCTTTTTATTCTTTGAAGGAGCGCAGCTTGCGAAATGGATGCAAAAAACAGCAAACAGTGGAAAGTCAGGCTGACGCGTTTCGTATTGCTACTTCATCAGAGGCAATGACTGGGGCTTCAAGGCAAACACTTTTCTAGGCAAATTACATCAATGGTACCCGCCCTAGTGGGCGTGGCCGATCGCAGGGCTTCGTGGTACCTGTAGTGTAAAGTCCTGTCTTTTTCCGGTGAGTGGCCTGCCTTGAAGCACATTGTTCAATGAAAAATAAAACCACAGTGGGGTATGCAGTATTCCATCACAACACCGCAGCTGTCTGTAATGCCCCAACAAACGCTCCTCGCTCCCAAGTCGGTGGCGTTGTTAGGCGTCTCCGTGGGGGGCTTGGACAGCCCCAGGGCTGACCTCCGCGGCTCAGGCACGCCGCTACAAAATCCAAACTTAGTTCGCCCAAAGGAAAGAGGGGCCAGTAGGTATATATAGTTAGGACCTAGCTACCATAGGAAATCCGCAACATTCTATTGGGAATAACTTTGGCGCCGGTTGAGGAATTTGCGTGTAATTTTCCAAAATGTAGTCCAGCTCTGCTCCGCTTCTTCCCTGGAAGTTTCAGGGGGATTCGTCATGCGGGGGCCGAGAAAAAAGGGGGGTCCCAAAACTTGTTTTTCCCATGTTAATTTCCATAGGATGAATAGACAAGGCTACAGCCCGAACCGCTGAATGGAATTACACCAAACTTTGCAAAATTGTAGGGACTGGTACGCAGAAGTGCCTTTTCTATATTTGGTGAAAATTGCTCCAGTGGTTTTTATGAAAATTAATTTCAAAAGCACATATATATCTGGGCGGAGCCTAACCACACATCTCATCGTGAGATCTGATTGGCTTGTCAGCACTTCATCCAAGAAGTGTTGGCAGCCATCTTGGGACCAATATACATGATAGCACCTCATTAAAAAGCATTGTAGTTAATAGTTACATTATAAATCATTTGTTGATGGTACCATACTCGTTTTAGGAATTGTGGTGTGTTCTAAGGTGATTTTACCATGTGAAAAAGCCTTCTGCTGGGATATCAGGAATCATGTTTGAAAGAAAACTATTATCTCATGCTTTTCCCACAGTGGTTTGGAAGGGGATCTATAAGCTAAACTGAAAGCATATTTTCTGTAAATTCACATTATCTTTCTCAGTCATGTGAGAATGAAGTCTGACATTCTCAGTAAAACATGTACATACAACAAGGACAGGGACTGTCAGTTGATTCCTTTGTGTTCTACTGCAGCCTCCTAGAGTGTTCTAAAGAACAACTAGAGCGCTAACAGTCCTACTTATTACAAAGGTATGGCACACCTGAAGCCATCTTGATTGGAATAAAGTAGTGACTCTTAAAACATTTAATTTAAAGAGGAACAAAATGAGGGGGTATATTTTGCCATAGAAAGTATTATTAGTGCTGCAGAAAGAAAAATTAGGGCACATTTTGAGTGACTTCTCAAATCCTCTTCTATTTCATTAAAAAAGTCTGACATGCAGTCTCCCAAGATGGCCACCAGAGACAAAAGAGCCCAAATGTAGCCCAAATATCACCCAGATGTAGCCCAAGTATAGCCCAATGACAAAATGTCCCAGAGTGTTCTAAAGAACAACTAGAGCGCTAACAGTCTTACTTATGACAAATGTATGGCACACCAGAAGCCATCTTGATTGGAATGATGTGGTAAGTCTGAAAACATTTAATTTAAAAAGGAACACAATGAGGGGGTTCATTTTGCCATAGAAAGTATGATTAGTGCTTCTGAAAGAAAAATTAGGGCACATTTTGAGTGACTTCTCAAATACTCTCCTATTTCATTAAAAAAATTCTGACATGCAGTATCCCAAGATGGCCACCAGAGACAAAAGAGCCCAAATGTAGCTCAAATATCACCCAGATGTAGCCCAAGTATAGCCCAATGACAGAATGTCCCAGAGTGTTCTAAAGAACAACTAGAGCGCTAACAGTCCTACTTATTACAAAGGTATGGCACACCTGAAGCCATCTTGATTGGAATAAAGTGGTAACTCTTAAAACATTTAATTTAAAAAGGAACAAAATGAGGGGGTATATTTTGCCATAGAAAGTATGATTAGTGCTGCAGAAAGAAAAATTAGGGCACATTTTGAGTGACTTCTCAAATCCTATTCTATTTCATAAAAAAATTCTGACATGCAGTCTCCCAAGATGGCCACCAAAGACAAAAGAGCCCAAATGTAGCCCAAATATCACCCAGATGTAGCCCAAGTATAGCCCAATGACAGAATGTCCCAGAGTGTTCTAAAGAACAAAGAGAGCGCTAACAGTCTTACTTATGACAAAAGTATGGCACACCAGAAGCCATCTTGATTGGAATGAAGTGGTAAGTCTGAAAACATTTAATTTAAAAAGGAACAAAATGAGGGGGCTCATTTTGCCATAGAAAGTATGATTAGTGCTTCAGAAAGAAAAAGTAGTGCACATTTTGAGTGACTTCTCAAATCCTCTTCTATTTCATTAAAAAAATTCTGACATGCAGACTGAAACATGCACTTTGAACACCAGCAGCAGACTTCCCTGGTGAGCAGTAGCTTTACTACAGTGATCTAATGAGCAACTAGAGTGCTAACATTCAGAATTTATGGCAAATGTGTGACACATCTGAATGCCTTCTTGATGGAACCAAAATAAACAAGCATTGAAAATGCAATAGATCTCGCCCTCGTTTAAGTTAAAGCCATTCTGTTTGTAATGAGGTGGCTTTTTAGCTTTGCTTTTATTAGTGTTTTTAAAACTTTCATGTAAATAACATGCATATGTATGCATATATGTATATGTATGCATGCATTTATATTTGTATTTATATAGATATGCAGATTATATATGTTTATATATGTATGTATATATATATACATATACACGTACATATATATAAATGCATATGCATATATATGCATATATATATGTGTGCGTGTAGAGAGTGGTAGAGAGGTAGAGGTGTAGAGGTAGAGAGGTAGAGACTAGTAGAGAGAGAAGTAGAGAGAGGTAGAGAGGTAGAGAGTAGAGAGTGAGTAATAGAGAGTAGATAGTGAGTAGTAGAGAGCAGTAGGGAGAGTAGCAGAGAGTGAGTAGTGGAAAGTAGTAGAGTGAGTAGTAGAGAGTAGTAGAGAGTGAGTAGTAGAGAGTAGTAGAGAGTAAGTAGTAGAGTGAGTAGTAGAGAGCAGTAGAGAGTGAGTAGTAGAGAGTAGTAAAGAGTGAGTTGTGGAGAGTAGTAGAGAGTGAGTAGTAGAGAGTAGTAAAGAGTGAGTAGCAGAGAGAGAGAATAGTAGAGAGTAGTGGAGAGTGAGTAGTAGAGTGAGTAGTAGAGAGTAGTAGAGAGAGTAGTAGAGAGTGAGTAGTAGAGAGTAGTAGAGAGTGAGTAGTAGAGTGAGTAGTAGAGAGTGAGTAGTAGAGAGTAGTAGAGAGAGAGAAGTAGAGAGTGAGTAGTAGAGAGTAGTAGAGAGTGAGTAGTAAAGAGTGAGTAGTAGAGAGAGAGTAGTAGAGAGTGAGTAGTAGAGAGTAGAGAGTAGTAGAGAGTGAGTAGTAGAGAGTAGTAGATAGTGAGTAGTAGGGAGTGAGTAGTAGAGAGAGAGTAGTAGAGAGTAGTAGAGTAGTAGAGAGTGAGTATTAGAGAGTAGTGGAGTAGTAGAGAGTAGTGGAGAATATTCCAAAGTTTGGCACAGCACCACTTGCACAATAAGTCCAATCAAATCATATCACTTAGAGTCCTTATTGAAGCGCTGAATCTTGGTGTATATTCAAATGCTTTTATTTTCCTTAAGTTTATGTACCACAGCCAGCCGACGCGTTTCGTTCTGTACAACAGAACTTCTTCAGGGCGTTCTTATTTCCTTCAAGTTATGTCGGTATCCTGTTGTCATATAACTAGATATTTCTTCCAAATGTTAGACGAGACGTAAGTACATTCTAATTCAAAGTGACTAGGTATCAATTTTACCCACACAATTCGGGCAGACTTGAGTAATTTATAGCATCCTCAAAGTCAGTCTTTCAACAATTCCAAAGTATAGGACATGGTAATCCAAATCCAAATGTTTCTCAAGAAAAGTCATTTTCAATCGTTCGGAATTTCGGCGTTTGGGCAGATATGACCCAGGGACCCCCAGTATGCAAGGGGAATTAGTCCCCCCTCTGCAAACGCGCCAGTGGCCTGCGTTGCAGAGAGGTGTAAAAAGGGGCATAGCCTCATTACACCTCTGTGCAATGCAGCCCCCTGGTGCATACTGGAGGTTCCAGGTGGGCTAGTTGGCTCCCAGGGACCCCCAGTATGCAAGGGGAATTAGTTCCCCCTCTTCAAACATGCATTGGGGCTGCATTGCAGAGAGGTGTAAAAAAGGGTGTGGTCTCATTACACCTCTCTGCAATGCAGCCCCCTGGCGCATACTGGAGGCTCCTGGTGGGCTAGTTGGCCCCCAGGGACTCCAGTATGCAAGGGAAATTAGTTCCCCCTCTGCAAACGTGCCAGGGGGCTGCGTTGCAGAGAGGTGTAAAAAGGGGCGTGGCTTCATTACACCTCTCTGCAATGCAGTCCCCTGGCGCATACTGGAGATTCCTGGTGGGCTTTCAGGTCTTATATAGTTAGGAATTAGCATTAAAAAAACCTTTGAAATTCACTGAAAAAAACATAGGTTTCAGGCCTTATATAGTTAGGAATTAGCATTTAAAAACCTTGCAAATTCACGGGAAAAAACATAGGTTTCAGGCCTTATATAGTTAGGAATTAGCATTTAAAAAACCTTCGAAATTCACTGAAAAAAAACATAGGTTTCAGGCCTTCTATAGTTAGGAATTAGCATTTAAAAAACCTTTAAAATTCACTAAAAAAACTATAAGTTTTTGGGGTGTTATAGTTAGCTGGACATTTCACTCATACAAAACCATTGAAATTGCTCCTATATAGTTAGTTGTACTAACTATATTTCGCGCACCCGCAATCCACTGCTGATGATGTCACATATTACATCATTCATGACATGGTCAGTGACATCACTGATGACATCTCAAATGACATCACTGATGACATCACTGATGACATCATCCACGTGACAATCACATACACCTTTTCATACACTAGTAAAATCTTTCATCACTCTTTGTAAAATACAGAGTATCATATTTGAATCCATTGTTACAGCAATACAAGTATCTAAAAACCCACTCAGTGATTCATAGATGTATACACACATCTAATCACTTACCTGTAGATTCACTCATACATGCAGTCAATGAACAATAGAACACTATCAAAAATACTTATACACCTAAATCGACATTACACACCAGCACACATCCTATTCACAAATGAAGTCATCCTACTCACTTATGCAAACAATGGATCATACTTACATATTTACTTAGCTACACACTTATAAAAACACAACTTCATATATTCATTTAGATAGTAAGTCATACTTAGTGAATTATAAAATAATTATTACAAGTATAAAGTTATCCATACAGTCACTCACACAATCATTGAGTCTTATGTATACTTATTTATATACAACAACTGACACATACACTGCCTTTTATTTTTCTAGTTTGTTGGACATGTACCATTGAGAAATATATTTGCTCATCACCACACCCATAAAGATATTCACTCACCCAAACAACTGTTAGAACATGTAGTTTTAACTTCATATATCTAGTGAATCAACTATTCACACATCTTTGGGCAGTCACACACCCCCACCGAACCACACACACATTCACTCTCCCATACAAATACTCAGTTAACTAATCAATAACTAATATAGACTTTCACATAGCTAGTAACCTACTGGAGAACCAGTTTACACAACAACTGACAAAGTGATACAGATATTCAAACAGTTTAGTCACTATCCACTATATTTAGTGAGACACTATAAATTGGTCAAGTAAACAGTCAATTACACTGCTACTAAATCCTCCATCCAAATATTTATTTTTATATATCCACTCATTCTTCAATGCAAATTGCTATATATATAATGCATATTTAAATAACGAAGCAAACCACATTCACTGGATGATGTCATCAGTAATGTCATCAGTGATGTCATTTGAGATGTCAAGTGATGTCACTGACCATGTCATGAATGATGTAATATGTGACATCATCAGCAGTGGATTGCGGGTGCGCGAAATATAGTTAGTACAACTAACTATATAGGAGCAATTTCAATGGTTTTGTATGAGTGAAATGTCCAGCTAACTATAACACCCCTAAAACTTATAGTTTTTTGAGTGAATTTTAAAGGTTTTTTAAATGCTAATTCCTAACTATATAAGGCCTGAAACCTATGGTTTTTTCAGTGAATATATACATATATATAAATGAATTATCAAGGCTCCAATTTTAAATGGACCAGCACGGAGGTTCGCCTTCGTCATTGACGAAGACAAACCGCCAAAACGGGTTTGTTGTGTAAAGTGCAAATAAATCCGAAAGAATATTAAACTCAGTTATGTTATTTTGGGGATTTTATACTGCGCACAGCTACCCGGAAGTTTCCTGGCGCCGCCCTACAAGGATCACACAAAAATAGGGAGGATGACTATTGATTGAACAGCCAGGTTTTCAATAACTTGTGAAAGTGGGCGAGATTAGTCTCTTTTCTTAAAGACAAAGGGAGGGAATTCCATAGAATGGGCCCTGGACAGAAAAGGATCGACCACCCATTCTTGAGAGTCTGTACCTAGGTATTGTGAATTTGGCTTGATTGGATGAACGAAGGGAGCGTGACGGAGTATATAAGTTGACAATAGTATTCAAGTATTATGGAGCTTTGCTGAATTTAATCTTGAACATGTATGTTAAAGATTTAAATTTGATGCGATTCTCAACTTTCAGCCAGTACAGTTCGCGTAGAGAACTAGAAATAGAACCAGTCGTTGGAATGCGGCAGAGTAGGCGAGCAGCGGCATTTTGTTCAACCTGCAACCTGCGTATCACATCCTTGTTGGCTCCAAGGAAAGGATGTTTCCGTAGTCCAAGCGAGAAGTAACAAGAGCCCGGACTACCATTTTTTGCTTAGAGACTGGCATCATTCACAATATTTTCTGAGCCATCTAAGGATGCAAAAGCAGGTTGCAGCCACCTTAACCGCCTGATGCTTCAAGAGAAAGCTGGTCATTAATAATAAAACCCAAGTTGTGAGCTTGGTGGGTAGGTTGAGGGAAAGCACCCAGTTCGGGCGGCCAGTGTTGAGGACCCCAGTGCTCTTTGTTATTACCTAGAATCAGCACTTCGGTTTTCTCCCCGTTAAGTTTTAGAGAGTTGACTTGCATCTACCATGCAATTTTACGTAGACCCGATTGGAGAGACAAGTGTTTGAATACTCCTTCAGCAGAAAGGGAGAAGACAATTTGGGTGTTGTCGGCATAGGAAAAAAATCAACAACCCCGCCTCAGTGGCGATGGTCGCCAGAGGTTTAATATAAATGTTGAATAATAAAGGAGAAAACCTGGTATGTCCGGTCCGTAAAAAAATTGGTCAACCATTCCAAGGCAGGCCCATCTATGCCAATAGTGCCTAGGGCTTACAATAGCACGGTATGGGATACCGTGTCGAAAGCGGCACTGAAATCAAGTAATATTTGTGCCACAGTATCGCCAGCATCCAGGCGTCTGCACAGCATTTCAGTAACTCCCAGTAGCGTGGTTTCAGTGGAGAAACCTTCCCTGAGAAGGATGTAGGAGATTGTGGGATTCAACATAGCGAGTCAGTTGCATGTTCACATGTTTCTCCACAATTTTGAAGAAAACAGGGAGCAAGGAGATGGGGTGAAAATTAGCCAACTGAGTTGGATAGGCATTTTCTTTCTTTAGAAGTGGGAGAATCATGGCATGCTTCCACTCGGGAAGAATCTTAGCTTCCTGTAGGGAGGCGTTAAGTAGCTTCATGATCAACTTCAATGTTTTATAGCACAGTCACAGGAAGTAGGTCTAGGGGAGAGCCAGATTTAAGGCTCTCTAAAATGTGTTTAAAAGAGGAGATCTCTAGTGGAAGCCAATGTTCAAGTTTGCTGAAGCAGGTCTCCCGTTCATCCTCTAACTGAGGGTTGGTGTTGAACAGAGTAGGTATAGGTATCATTTGCGGTATAATGGTAGCATTTGCAGTGTTTAATCCTGTATACATTTTTTCAACTTTGTTCAGGAAGAACTTTGCAAGGTCCTCACATTGAGATTCGCTGAGAATCGGCGGGGCAACTTTGTTTGCTGTACCTGAAAGTTCTTTAACCAATTTAAAAAGGACTTTGGGGCAATTTTGGGCATTAGTAATGGTGGAGCTAAAATATTCAGCCCGAGCAGTATTACAGAGAGACTGATATTCTCTGATTGCCTGTTTGTATGCAATTTTGGACTCAGCTGCGTAATTCTTTTTCCAACATCTGTCTAGAACTTTACATTTGCTTTTTTCCATTCTTAGACTTACTGAAAACCAGGAAGTAGGAGGGTAATGACTGTTCAGTTTTTGAGTAGTAGGGGGAAGGCAAGTATCTACAGAATTGGAAATCCAGTTTCTAATAGTTTTCAAATCTGTTGTAGAAATTGACTTAATGGGCGGGGCATTATTAATTAAACATTGTTAAAAAGTTTCATATCTAGTTTTCCCCTGTTACTTGAATTAAGCTTATTGCATATAGTTGGGGCACATGAGTTATTCAATTCTATCCTTACTCTGAAGCCGACCAAAAAATGGTCTGACCAAAGGATAGGGAGAGCAGGAGAGCAGCATAAAAAGGAAATGTTTGGAGAAATGGGGTTCAGTAAATGCCTGCCACATGAGTGGGGCCTTTGTTATGAAGCAATATGTTCATGGTCGCCAAGTCAGTAAGTAAGTAAGTAAGTAAGTAAGTAATTAAAGTAGAACTGACTGCACAAGTTGGATCATCAAAGTGAAGATTCCTATCACCCAAAATCATGAAAGTAGCTGCACCGAGTAGGTATGGAGCGACTAAGTCAGGAAATAAGGTGGCCCACGGGCCAGCCGGCCCGGGAGGGCGATAGAGAAGAATTCCCGAAAGAGTATATTGAGGAGTCTAGGCAAATTGAAACATCATGGCCTCGCAATTCTGACATGTTAATTTCTCAAATTTACATCTATATTTATCTTTAAAAATGATTGCAAGACCACCACCTATTTTGTCTTCACAATCTATTCTCACAATGGAGTATCCAGCTGGCAGTGCAGTGGCTACATCGGGCTAGAGCTCGCGTGGGCCAGGCCTCCGTTAAAAAGATAGCATCACGGTGCACACTGGTTAGAAGGTCAAATATGTCGGCCCTATGTTTCGGCAACGAGCAATAGTTCATGTTCAAAACGTAAAGGCTAGATTATTAGTATTAGAATTTCTAGAAGGTTTTGTTCCCATGCCCTGTTGTGATGTAAAGGGTTGTCAGAGACATCATGAGACTTATGAGACTGAGAGTCCTATATAAGACCACAGCATTTGCAGCTATGTATCAAGTTGTTAGAAGTAGCAGGGTACAATTGTACACAGCCTATGTGATGACAACTACGAAGTTCCAGTAATTGTTTCTGAGAATAACTAATCCGACTTTTTGTAAATTGTTCAGGGGTTGTGGCCAATGTTCCCTCTAATTTTTTTCCTCTGTGTGCGGCAGTGTGAGGTCTCTGTGCGCTCCAGCCACGGCAATGTGCGCCAAGAACCCGACTGCGTGTGTGGGTGTAGCAACAGGAGTTCTGACACTGGGGTTCCTGCTTGATTGTGCAGATAAATAACCAAAGTACTGGAAGTGAGGAGGCCTGTTTGATGGGGCGGAGGGAGGGTGGCAAGTTTCAAGCACTACTGCTTAAAACCGGTCCCCCAACTGGACCTTTTGTTACTGAGGGCCCATATTGCACCATCACTGCAAAACTGCCCTCAGTAACAAAACTGGCCCCCACTGCTCCAAAACTGACCCCACCCTTCTAGCCTACCAGGCAAACGCCCGATGCCTGCTAAGGCCAGTCCTGCTGTGGGGGGTTGTGTCATGTTCGAAATGAGAAAGTGCAGTGCAGAACATCTGCAACCATAGCAAAGCTATCCTAATATATGTTAGGAAACTGATGCAACCGGCCTCCTTCCACAGTGCCGGTAATTTGGTGGTGGATATGTTATTCAGTTATTTGGCTAGAGAAGGGTAGGTGGTGGGATAGAAGAGGGAAAGAGGTTTGTATTTATATAGCGCCTGATACAACTGATGGGGTTTTGAAGGGCTTTTTTTTAGCAAGTAGCACGCTTCTTGGGAACCCATAAGGATTACCGATGAATTAGTACAGTGAAATATGAAAGTAATTTGAGTGGTGGATATGTTAGTCAGTTATTTGGATTGAGAAGGGTTGAGGAGGGAGTGAAAGGGAAAAAGGTTTGCATTTATACAGCGCTTGTAACCCTGATGGGGTGTTGATACGCTTTATTGGCGAGTAGCATGCTACTCTGGAACCCATAAAGGATTAGTGGTGAATTAATATAGTGGAATATGAAATTTGAATGGATGAAGAGGGCCCTACAACTAAATACATTATCTATCTTGTTGTGCATTATCTACAGAGTATTAAAAACAAATGGTCTTGGCAAATAGCAGACACAAAAATAATTATTTCATGGTAAATCTTGTAGGGCTGTAACTGAGAAACACATGGCTTCCTACCACCAGTGTTTTTCCAGGTGTGGCATTAACAGTTAAAATAGTGGAACAGTCACAATGAGGCCCTAAACATGTGAATGCTATTACAAGCCTCTCTCCTATCCTTTTGCCAACAGCCCACATGTTGAAGCTCCACAGCAAGAGACTGGAAGGAAGCGCCATACCCAGGGATCAATAACTTAGACTAATGTCTCTCTAGTAATTGATGCTTGCTTCCTTGATAGTACATACTGGGAGGAGCATCCTGCCATCCTTCGTCTATGGTGGCAGCATTATGTACCCTTTGTCAAGTGACAAGTCAGAAAACTCCCTCCCCCTTAACTTTGAGTTTGGCTTTATAACGAAGGGTTCTTACAATATCGTAAATGCTCATTTTTGTGGATGCCTAGTAGCTCTTGCTGTGGTTATCTACTGTCCTCTTCACTTCTTCTGTCCACCACAACCTCCTCCATACACCCTCACCTCACTTCCTTACCTATTCCTCTTCGGAACTCTCTCTCCACTCTCCAAAACCTATACCGTCTTTAATGCCCCTGGTAAGTCTATCTCCCCTTATCACTCTTTTATTTATCCTCCACTTTGCGCCCTGTCTTCATCCCAGTGTCAAACACTTAACACAATCCGCTCACCATCCCCACTAAGGCCACTAGGGCTTTATGCTCAAATCTCCGCTTTCTCGTAACTCAACTTTCTTGCTGACATCCCTTTTTTCAGACGCCTGCAGTCGACACTTCTCCACCTATTACCCTGGCTTTTATAATCTATTCTTAAGTTTCCTCCTCATGATCATCTTTACCCACCTGCTATACTCTTTCAGTGCTTCCTTTAAGGGCCACCCCTGCCACCCTTCTGGCTCACTCCCCACGGTACACTTTTCTTCGAGCTACCTTACGTCTTTCCCTACATACCACTGAGCTCATTCCCCTCCAATGCCCATTGTCCAGCTCCCCAGCCATAACATGTTAACGTGTCCCTTTACGGTCATGCCTCTTGAGAGTTTCTCTACTGTCCCCTCTATTCTATGTTTCTACATCCAAAGCATCACCAACTAAGTCATCCGAAGCGAGTTCCAATGAGGTGACCTAGAACTACAGCTCCCAGAAACCAAAGGGCGGTGAAAAGAAATGCCCACCGCGGGGACACAGCTGCCCTAGACGACAAGCCTTGGCTTAGCCAATAGGTCTCGCCTTTGGGACCTTATAAGTGTTTAGCCATGCAACAGTTGATGTTGTTGCACCAAGGATACTGTACTGCATAACTAAATACTTATAAGGTTCCAAATACCTTTTAGCTATGCCAATGCTTGTTTTATTTTCTGTATTTTACTTAATCTTGCATTCCGTAAGAGTGCTATTTAATTCCAGGGTGTTGTTTTTTTGTATTTTTTCAGTGTAGCAGATTACTCTTCTATAGTTCATACTTTAAACAGAGTTCTCCATGTGCTCATAATGGGCAACAATTGATAAGTCTGGATTGGAGGCTGACGGTGCTTTTCAGTGGGTTAAACAGGTGTTCAGAATGCGTGGTCACCCAATCCTTAGCCCCTTTGCAAGGCACACAGACAATGGTCACTTATTTTAGTTGCAATTGTGATTCAGTCCAAATGTGTGTGATGGAGGTATACAGTTGTTAAAATATTGCATATGGTGAAAGTGAAAGAAATTGCAGTGTTTCCAGGTAAGTGGTTGTGTTGTGGTTGGGGTGGTGAAGTGAAGAAGATGCGAGGAAGTGCCTTTAGTAAAGAATAAAAAGAGGGTGGTGAAGAGGAAAAAGATGGGGAGTAAGATATGCAGATGAAGGAGATGTGGTGGAAAAAGGGCATACACCTCCAACACACAGTGAACAGAACAGAAGAGACTAGGGGGCATATGTAGGTAGGCGTTTGCGATTCGCAAACGCCGGAATTCGCAGAAATTCCGGCGTTTGCGAACCGCAAACGGTGCTTTGGTATGTATGTGCATATTAGCAAAATAAGGAATCGCAAAAATTGCGATTCCTCATTTTGCTCAAGCATTTAAGGAATCGCAATTTTGCGATTCCTTAAATGCTATGTAGGAGTGAATTTTTAAATGCGATTTTGGCTTATTGAATCGCAAAATACCACCTGCTTCAGGTAGATGGTATTTTGCGATTTCCTTTCAAAATGCATTTTTTTTTTTATTTAAAAAGTGCCATGTGGTGCACAGACATGCCCTTAGGGCATGTATATGCGCCACATGTACTTAGAGGCACATTCCAGGGGTGCAACAGGTGTCCTTTGGACACCCTGGTACCCTTGGAATTGCGATTCTCAAATTGTGATTTTCTCATAGAAAATCGCAATTTGAGAATGTATCCCCATTCATTCCTATGGGCCTCTTAGCCCATAGGAATGAATGGGACACTCATTCCTTAATTGCGATTTGCAATATGCTAATCGCAATTAAGGAATGTTAGAGATTCGCAAAAAAATTGCGAATCATTACCTACATTCCATTTTGCTATTCTCAAATAGCGATTCCTTAAAAATCGCTATTTGGGAATCGCAAAATGGAAATTACCTACATATGCCCCTGAGTCACTCTGAAGACCACTACCCCTTCCATAGTCCTCAGTAATGTTTAATTCAGTCTCACAATTTCAGGATTGAAATATTTCCAATATTAATTATTGAGAACAAAATAATTGCTATTACTAATTTATCTTAAACCAGGCAGAAGTCTTGGTTGGTTTTAGGTGTATGTCAGTCATGTGATGTCCCATACACTTCCCTTGGGTCTCTTTTGCCCTCCTTTCATGTCCCATTCCATTGCTCTCTAGCATTCATCCTCAACATTTCCCTAAAATAGCCCCTAGGCCTATACGGTCCCAATTCTGTTTGTCATTATTCCAATACACCAGATATGCCGCGAGAGCGGATATGTTTCCACTCTCGCGGAGTTTGCGGAGTTTCCTGCACTCCACGTTACGTTCTCAAAAACTCTGCTTCGCGTTGCGTAGCGTATTTCTTTCCCCGTTCCTGTTCGTCAACATCAAGTAGGCGAGCGCGAGCTTGGAAAATCAACATCCCGGCGACATTTCTCAACGCTGGGGTGGGGCCAGGTTTCTCATTGTGAGTGGTCGCATTTGCTCGCAACAGCTTGCGTTGAGAAACTGCCCATTTGCATAAAAAAATCTGCTGCTCAAGTAAAAGTCCACTGGAGAGGCAGAAAAGGAAAGCAGGGACCGCTTGCACTGTGCATGATGCCGTTCGCAATGATTGCACGGTAACCAGTCATAATATCGATTCCAAAATATAGAATGGACATAATATCGAAGTAAAAATATAGAATGGACAAAATATCGAATGGACACAATATAGTGGTTAAAAATATCGAATTTAAGGTAAGTAATATCGATTTTCAAAATATAGAAGTCAAAATATTGGAGTATACAATATAGGCATTAAATATATCGATTTTTTAATAATATCAATTTTTTAAAAGTGTTTTGTATGTTAGTATATGTGTGAAAAGTGTATATTAATTTTTGTAATGTATGTTTACTGTATTTTAAGTAATGAATTTTATGTTATTTAATTTTTGCGTAATTTAATTCTGTAGCGGGTTGTAGGTTTATAGGGGAATAGGGTGGGAAGTAATTTAATTATATTAAATTAAATATTGATTTTTAGCAATTGTTATACATTTTTAATTAAATTTTGCTTTTTAGTTCTGTAGCGGGTTGTGGGTTTATAGGGGAATAGGGTGGGAAGTAATTTAATTGTAATTAATTAAATATTTTTATTTATTTATTGGTATTCATTTTGAATTTATTGTTATTTTTTAATTGCGAATTAATTTTTATTAATTGGCAATTAATTTTTATTAATTGGTAATTATTTTGTATTAATTAAATATTTGATAATTATGATAATTGTATTAATGTATTTTCTGTAGTGGGATGTGGGTTTATAGGGGAATAGGGTGGGAAGTAATGTAATTGTAATTAATTACATATTAAAAATACTTTTTGTGTATTGATAATTAATTTACTGTTAATTTTTAATTGGTATTAATTTTTAATATTAATTAGTTTTTGTTATTGAAAATTGATTAATTGTTAAATATTTATGAATAGGTTATTAATTTTTAATAACTAATATGTAGTTGTATTTCTAATTAATTATTACATAATATTAAATTGGTTATTAATTTCAATTAATGTTTTATTGGTGTTGATATTTAATTTATTTGTAATAATATATTAAATCATTACTTTCCCTACTGTTAAACTCACTGGAGTGGGAATAGTAATTTTCACCCTCCCGCTATCCAACGCTTTCCCTACTGTTGCACTCTCTGGAGTGGGAATAGTATTTTTTACCCCTACGCTATCCAGCGCTTTCCCTACTGTTGCACTCCCTGGAGTGGGAATAGTAATTTTTACCCCTACGCTATCCAAAGCTTTCCCTACTGTTGCACTATCTGAGTGGGAATAGTATTTTTTACCCCTACGCTATCCAACGCTTTCCCTACTGCTGCACTCTCTGGAGTGGGAATAGTAATTTTTACCCCTACGCTATCCAATGCTTTCCCTACTGTTGTACTCTCTGGAGTGGAAATAGTAATTTTTACCCTTCCAATATCCAACGCTTTCCCTACTATTGCACTCTCTGGAGTGGGAATAGTAATTTTTACCCCAACGCTATCCAACGCTTTCCCTACTGTTGCACGCTCTGGAGTTGGAATAGTAATTTTTACCCTCCCGCTATCCAACGCTTTCCCTACTGTTGCACTCTCTGGAGTGGGAATAGTAATGTTTACCCTTATGCTATCCAACGCTTTCCCTACTGTTGCACTCACTGGAGTGGGAATAGTATTTTTTACCCCTACGCTATCCAACGCTTTCCCTACTGTTGCACTCTCTGGAGTGGGAATAGTAATTTTTACCCCTAAGCTATCCAACGCTTTCCCTACTGTTGCACTCTCTGGAGTGGGAATAGTATTTTCTACCCCTACGCTATCCAACGCTTTCCCTACTGTTGCACTCACTGGAGTGGGAATAGTATTTTTTACCCCTACGCTATGCAACGCTTCTCCTACTGTTGCACTCACTGGAGAGGTAATATTAAATGTTACCCTCCTGCTATCCTACGGTAAAATATTGTACATTTTTTATTAATAACTTAAATTAATTATATCTTAATTTTAAGGTTATTTGAGTATTTGTAAGTATGTTTTAGTTAAATATATGTATTATTTCATTAATTTTAAATTACTTTTAAGACATTTAAAAAAATCGATATTTTGACTGACTATACTTTTTACAGACTATATTTTGGATTCGATATTTTTGTACTTACCTGTTTGTAGATAGGAATTCGATATTTTGGCATTCTATCTTTTGGTGACTATATTTTGGTAAGTCTATATTTTGTCATTCTATATTATGTCAGTGATACGATTGCACAGTGCGGACAAGCATCCGGCACTGTGAAATCACAGGGAACAACATTTTTTTATTGTACTCTGCCGCTCGCGTAGCTCTGCGTAGTGTGGTGGAGATTTTTTTGCACTTCGCATAGTGCTGCGTAGTGCAACTCCGCGAACTGTTCCCAAGGTTAGTGCAGAGGCATTCAGCAGGAAACAAAGCAAAGATATATCAAACAATGTTGGTATCAAAAATACTTCGTAATAAAAGCCCTTTAAGCACCAGGAAATAGTGGCAAAAACTTATTACAACATGCAAAAAGTGTGCAAATTGATAGCCACTGGTTTTTAAATGGTTTAAAACATTGAAAAATTCCACAAGAATTGACAACAAATCTAACTTTAAACCCTTCCCATGATGTACATGGCAATAAACAATGTCTGCTTTTTCACTAAAGTCTACAGAAAAATGATGAATGGAATGCTTGAAATAATCTCATTCAAGGGTAATTACACTGGTCGCATACCAATCCTTCCTTAGTTTCTATACCATGCAACCTCAGTTTAGACCCATTCATATGCAAATCAGTCTAGACTCTGCTCCAATGGAAACAGGCCAGGGTCTCTCTGAACCTGAACACAAGCAACCCAGGACTGGTTTGGTTTTGCCCTGGTTAGGGCTCATCAAATAGGTGTAGCTTGGTTCCTGTGACACAGTGTATGTCCAGACGTGGCTTTAGTGATACTGGGCCACTGGAACAAAGCTTTACCTGGATTGGAAAGCTTGTGGGCATTCCGATATTGAGGAACTATGACCTTTTTCTGCACTTTACTTAAGGAGAATCCTGCTTCTGTTGTTTGTTGGAATTTCCCACACACCAGAATTCTCAACTCATCTTCCACCCTGCAGATTCTGTGTCTGTGACATCATCAGACATTGCCAATGAGCAGAAATAGAAACATAACAAGCAGATGGTTGCTGAAAGTGTCATAATGACTTCAGTAGTGCTGCCTAGAAAACTGAGCCTAAGACTTCTAGATCTCAGGTGAGGTGGTCACTTTTCTTGGAGACTTGGAAGGAGGAGGTTGGAGCTGTGTTAGCTTGTGCGGACTGCAATTTATTTAAACACTGACATTTATTAGTGAGCTTGAATACTACTACAACTGGTAAGGTCATTTATGTGTTAGAATGCTTGACTGTGGGTCTTATTTAGAGGTTTGTGGATGGACTAGTCAAAATGTAACAGATACTTCTTCCCCTATGTTACAAATGCCTTAGATTATAATACACTTGGAATTTGATGGATGGGATTTCTGTTATGTTTTGAATCTAAAACATTATGTTAATATTAAACCTATATAGAATCTAGACATGGTTCTACCTCTAAAGGCCTGTGTATTTTCAGAATCCATGCACACTTACATAAACACACAGACACATACTGGGGACAAATGATGAGACTTCACACTAAAGATCAGGGACTAGTGTTTATGTATTAGGGAAATAGATGTGAGGGTATGGGGGTTAAAAATTGGTTTTAGGTTGGAGGTTTAGGGTATAAGAGTTAAGATTTTGAGAAACAGATTTAAGTGTTTAGGGGATGGGTATAATGTCAAAGAGTGAAAAGGTTAGGAGTTAGGGTTATGATGGTTATAGGTGCTAGGGTTTAATATTGTGGGATATACGGTAATAGTATTGATACTTTTGGGTGTAGTGTTAATGGATTAAGGGAATAGAGATTAACACATTGGAGTATAAGGTATAGGGCCTAAGGGTATGACTTAAGTATTTCAGGAATCTTTTTAAGGTTATGGTGAAGAGGGTTAAAAGTAAGGGTTTAGAATTACAGAAACACAGATATTACATTTCTTTAATAATATAGAGGGAAATGTTTTACATATGAGGTATGATAATGAATATGTCCAGAAATTATATTTAATCTGTATGAAAAATATGCAAGTTTCCTTTTCACAGTAACATTGCACTCAATTTATTTCAATGGAACACACATGACTATCAAGGCAATTCAATTAGAAGTGTCAACAAATAAATGGATCTATTTCTTAGTAAACAATATGAATTATCTAGGTACACAAAAACATACACTCACACCTCTTGAGTATTTACCTTTATTGTTATCTATAATAGTTCCTACGACAAACATAGATGTCTCTCTGATCCTCTTCCTTCTTACCTTTAGAATAAGTACCCATAGAATTTTGTTCACTAAGCACGAGTTTAGATGATTTCTCATTTCAATAAAAGGTTATAATTCATGTTTGCATGTTTAATTGTTTTGTGATTGGTTGTGTTTGCTTGTGTATTTTAAAAACCTCTATAGATGTGGTAATTGAGCGTGAAGTGTTTTTATGGTTAAGGGCTGAAATCTGTACATAATATGACAAACCTGATTTGTGGAATTCTTTCATTGTCAAACATTTCCTTAGTGGTTCAGAGTTGATTTTCTAAAGTGAAAAATACTTTTGGTGCTTTATTGTCCTCAAATGTTATAGGCATCTCTAGTTTTTGCTTAGCTATTTTGTTTTCTAGTAAGTTGTGTTTGTTGCTGCACTGTTGGGCTGGTATTGTTGTTATTAAATTCTGCTCTTCCTTCTGTCTGTTCATGTGAGTCTTGTGTTTGCGGGCTGTCAGACTGTACACCCTTTTTATGAACCTGGGTAGGGGTACCGTATAGGAGAAAAACGTACAGGCTGTGGGGAAAAGAAGAAGGATTACTTGTGCTCTGTTCAAACACTATTTACCATCTAGAGATATCTAATATTTGTTGTCATTAGGGCTGGGCTTGTCGACCTGTCAAATAGGAAAAGGTGAGATACCTATGAGGTATATTAGCATCTAATCAATGACAGTGGTGATGGTTTCAATATCTCTTGCTCAGCCTGACAACCTGCAGAAATATTACTTTTTAGTGGGCTGGTAATATGAGTTCAAAATGTTAAAAGCAGCAACAGAATGAGTTAGTGTTCAACCTGGCCCTCTATGCAAGGTCACCCCAGATTTTTGCCTTCCTTCGCTTTACCCAGTTATGTTGGCTTTTATGACTCTGTGCACGTTGCTCCTGCTAATCACTGGTAAAGTGATTGTGCTTTCTCTTGAAATTAGGGTAAAATTGGCCTACACCTGAATGGTACATTTAATTTACTTGTAAAACCCTAGTACATGTTACTAAATGTACCCACTGTCTGTCAATTAAATGCTACTAGGGACTGCAGCGCTCATTGTGCCCCCCTCTCCCCCCCTAAAGTAGCACTACAAAACATATCTTACGCCTGCCACTAAATCTGTAGTACAGTTTTGAGCTAAATTGCCATTTCAACCAGGAACAACAAGCCTTTTGCTATGCCTATGCCTTCATGTTTAAAGCTTATAAGTCACCCCTAAGGCATGCCCTAATGGGTCATAGGGCAAGGTGCAGTGTATTTAAAAAGTAGCAAAAGTTTACTTCAGTTTTACATGCCCTTACAATGAGAATATCTTAGAGGCATGCTTCACTGTCTCCCCTTTGTTACCCTAGACAGTTTTGAGCCAAACACAGGAAAGAGTGAAGGTTTGACAAAGGGGACATCCCTCACCTGCAGGCTGGCACTGAAAATAGGAGTGGTACCTTCAAAACCTCTCATCAGAACACTCCTGGACCTGTGGAAGATTAAGAAGAACAACTGCCCTGCCATTTGAAGATGAAAGATTGGACCTGCTTGATTTGAGCTCAGCCTCCATAGAAATGACTCCAAGAGTCAGTTGACTGACCTCCTGTTTGAGCTATAGGGACAAGGCAACCTTCCTGGGGCCTCCCTGCAACTGCAAAGCTGACCAGTACCAACTGGACCTGCCTGAGCTCTGCTGCTGGCCTCTGCTGGAGTGAACTCTGATCCGCGATAGGTGCCCATCCAAATCATGGACCCTTGGCTAGCATCAAAGTATTCCCTTCTTCTCTGAAACCACAAGTCCTGAGTCCCAGGTGAAGATTATGAAGTTTTTGGCCTCTGTGCGACTGCGAATGGACTCCTCATGTGACCCGACAACCATCTGCAATGCCTGCCAATGTGAATCTCCTGCGACAACCTGCTCTTCATGTCCACTCCTAGATCCAGCACCACACAAACAAACAATGGATTGAATGCTGAATAAATCAAACACCCCCACTCAAGAGATCTGGATTAAATTAATCATAATTTTGCTCCCCATGCCATCCCAGTTTAGACACAGCCACATGAAAAACAGTCTTTATCCTGCTTCTCATGGGAACAGTCCAGTCGAATGACCAAATCAGAGAATCCCTGGACCTAAAAACAAGCATCCTTGATCGGCTTCGGGGTATCACCCCTCGTCAGCCAGGCTAGCTTCAATCCAGTACAGGAAACAATAATCATAGGCTGTTTTTCTTAGGAAGATATTCATTAAGTCAAAATCTATCAACATGGTACATATAGAAGTCAAATTGCATCATAAATGGATCCTAGTTATTTCCAATTCAATGAAATATATCCTCAAAAAGACACACAAGCACCATAAATAGCTCCAATAGTGACTGTTTAATTTCACAGTTATTATACGGAGTACAGCACTGATCACCGGGACTGCGCCGTGAAGGCCTATTGAGATGCCCTGCTTATTCAACACTACTGCCCTGAACTCTACAGATTGATTTCTCCACATCTATTCATTTCACTGCTGAAATTATGCGGACCGCCACCTGAGGGGCTGTAATCCTGACTCCACCTTTGACAGAGGTTGTTCCCCCCTCCGCCTCTCCACGTCCTGAGGAAGACCCGCCTGCAGAGAATGAAAACCACCCTCTATGCGCCAGGGTCAAAACGTCAACACTTTCCCCTAGGGGACCTGAACCCAACTTCACCCCATCCCTGCCTTTTACAGATGATTATACTCTATACAACATCAAGAAACAGAAAATTACTCGAAACTCAACGTGCGACAGGCCCCATTGTAAGACTGGTGCCATTGCAAACCACGAACAGTCTACTAAGGACATTACGATATATAATTGATTGTTTAAATTACTCTCTGATTTCCCTCCCTATACATCTATTCTACTCTTACAAGCACAATTTCTTTTTTCACTTTCCCCCTGGAGCAACCCTCTTTTCTGTTTTGAAGCATTCTCTACAGTTATAATAACTGTAAATTTGAACAGTCACTATTGGAGCTATTTATGGTGCTTGTGTGTCTTTTTGAGTATATGTTTAATTGAATTGGAAATAACTAGGATCCATTTATGATGCGATTTGACTTCTATATGTACCATGTTTATAGATGTTGACTTAATGAATACCTTCCTAATGAAAATAGTTTAGTACCATTGTTTCCTATACCGAACATTACCCAGGTACGTGGACTAATATGGGTCACCCCCTTATTATGTAAAGGAGCTTTAATCCAGAGGCACAGTGTGCAAGAGACCCACGCCTGGGCATACCCATCCGACTTACGGCGAAAAGCGCTATGCAAACAAATGATGGCTGGAATGCTGAATTAATCAAACATTCATCCCCAGACAAGAGATCTGGGTTAAATCCATTGTTCCTTTGCTCACCATGCCATCCCTGCTTAGACACAGCCATTTACAAATCAGTCTTGATCCTTCTCCTCATGGAAACAGTCCAGCCCAAACTGTCAAGGAAGACCTTCTCTGGACCAGAAGCAAGCATCCTAGGACTGGTTTCAGAGCATCACCCTTCATCAGCCAGGCTAGCTTGAATCCAGTGGCACAGTCAGCAAGGAACACACATCTGAGCTTACTCATCCTCCCACTTATGGCGAAAAGTGTTCAACAAACAGTTATGGACAGAATGCTGAATGAATCACATATTGACCCCCAGTCAAGTGATCTGGGTTAAATCCATCGTTATTGTGCTCACTATGCCAACCCAGTTTAGACCAAGCCAAATGCAAAACAGACTTGACCCTGCTTCTCATGGTAACAGTCTAAACCTAACTGACAAGCCAGGCCATCCTTGAACCAGACACAAGGATCCTAAGGCGGGTTTCAGGTTATCACCCCTCTCAAGAAGCAAGAAAGGTGTAGAAAGAAGCAAGAGAAGTGCAGAAAGAAGCAAGAGAGGTACAGAAAGAGGCAAGAGGGTTGCAGAAAGAGGCGTGCAAAAAGAAGAAAGAGTAGTGCAGAAAGAAGCAACAGAGGTGTAGAAGGAGGCAAGAAACCTGAGAAAAGAGTCAAGAGAGTTGCAGAACCAGGCAAAATAGGTGAAGAAAGAGGGAACGGGTGCAGACTTAGGCAAGAGAGGTACAGAAAGAGGGAAGAGAGGTTCAGAAAGAGGCAAGAGGGATGCAGACATTTGCAAGAAAGGTACAGAAAGAATCAAGAGAGGTGCCGAAAGAGGGAAGAGGAGTGCAGAAAGAGGTAAGAAGGGTGCAGAAAGAACAAGAGAGGTACAGAAAGAAGAAAGAGAAGTGCCGAAAGAAGCAACTGAGATGCAGAAGAAGGCAAGAGAACTGAGGAAAGAGGCAAGAGAGTTGCAGAACCAGGCAAAATAGGTGCAGAAAGAGGGAACGGGGTGCAGAACGAGGCAAGAGGGATGCAGACATTTGCAAGAGAGGTGCATAAAGAAGCAAGAGCAGTGCATAAGAAACCAACGGATGTGCAGAAGGAGGCAAGAGGAGAAGAGTAAAAAGTAGCAAAAAGGTACAGCGAGGAGCAAGAGAACTGCAGAAAAAGGTAAGAGAGGTGGATAAAGAGGCAAGAGAAGTACAGAAAAAAGCAAAAGAGATGCAGAGAAAGAGTCAAGAGAGGTGCACAAAAAGGGAACATCGGTGCAGAAAGAGGCCTACAGAGGTGTTGACAGAAGCAAGAGAAGTGCAGAAAGAAGCATTAGAGTTACAGAAGGAGGCAAGAGAACTACAGAAAGAGGCAAGAGAGTTGCAGCAACAGGCAAGAGAGGTGCAGAAAGAGGAATCAACAGAGATACAGAAAGAGGCTAGGGAACTGCAGAAAGCGGCAAAAAAGGTACACAAAGAGGCAGGAGAGGTGCAGAAAGAGGGAAGAGGGTGCAGAAAGAGGGAACATCGGTGCATAAACAGGCAAAAGGAGTACAGAAAGTAGCAAGAGAAGTGCAGAAAGAAGCAATAGAGGTAAAGACGGAGGCAAGGGAACTACAGAAAGAGGCAGGAGACTTGCAGAAACAGGCAAGAGAGGTGTAGAAAGAGGAAACAACAGAGGTGCAGAAAGAGGCAAGAGAACTGCAGAAAGAGGCAACAACGGTACACAAAGCAGAGGAGAGTTGCAGAAAGAGGGAATAAGGGAGCAGAAATAGAAAAGAGGGGTGCTGAAAGAAGCAACAGAAATGCAGAAAGAGGCAAGAGATGTGCAGAAACAGGCCAAAGAGGTGCAAAAAGAGGAAGAGCGGTGCAGAAAGAGGAAAGAAGGGTGCAGAAAGAAGTACTAGAGGTGCAGAAAGAGGGAAGGGATGCAGAAAGAAGCAATACAAGTGCAGTAAGAAGCATCAGAGGTACAGAAAGAGGCAATAGAGGTGCAGAAAGAAGCACGAGAGGTGCAGAAAGAAAGGAGGTGCAGAAAGCAGAAGAGATGTGCAGAAGGAGGCAAAAGAAGTGCAGAAATAGTTAGAAGGATGCAGAAAAAAGCAAGAGAAATACATAAAGAGGCAAGAAAGATGCAGAAAGAAGCAAGAGTGGTTTGTGCACCATTATTACCAATTTAGCACACACATTTAGCAATAAGTAAAAAATGACCAATCCAGGTTTGCAAAAGGCCTTCCACTTAGCTGTATCACTTGTCGCTGCATTTTTGGTAATGTTTGAGCTGGAAACAAGTTTTTTTTTGTTCACATCTGCAGATTATGCAGCAGATGATTGGATTATGTGGCAAATGCGGTAAATGTATAATTATGCAAAAATCGGTGAAGCTGAACAGTCACATAATTCCAGTGGTCCTGCTCATACCTCTAACTAGATCCAGAAGTACGCCTCAGTGGTTCCTTCTTTTTTGTCTCTTTTTTTTATAGTTTAGCTTCTATGGAAATAAGGAAGACTAAACTTGAGGATACCACTCCACAGCACAGACTATGATACCACATAATTACTCTCCATAACACATTATCCTACTCTACATGATAATTCCTATACACTAAATACCACATACTTTCTATCCACATAATTTAACTACAAAACATACCACATAATTCCACTACACTCAACATACATCCACTCCATTCCAAAAAACATTATTAAAAAACTTTTACATTTACAACACCAATAACTCTAACTCTAGCAAAGGCAAGACATATTACATTGCAAATGCTTCCTTAACTAGTAGTCGCATTTCCAGAGTATTAGAGAAAGGGGGTGGGGCCTCCGACCAGCGCTCAGGAATTTCCCTGTGTTGGACTTACAGGAGGTACCAGGAGGGCTTCTTGGCCCCCAAAGTTCTCAGGAGCAAAGTGGACTTTATCCCCCAACCAGTAGTGTGCCAGGAGAAACATTTCAAGAGTGGTGGAGAAAGGCTTGGCCTCTTAAGACCTCTTAGCAATCCCACTGCATGGGACTTACAAGCCAAGAGGCGCGTTTGCAGAGTATTGTGAAAGGAGCATGGCCTCGGACCACCTCTCTGCAATCCCACTGTGTGGGGCTTACTAAAGGTACCTGGTGTGCTAGTTGGCCCCTAAGAACCCTTAGGATTGAAGGAAACTTAATCTCCCAACTCAGAACGCACTGGGAGGCGCGTTTGCAGAGTGGTGCAGGGCGTGGGTGGGGCCTCCGGCCGGTGAGCTGCTGGTTTCTTTTTTTCTTTTTCTTTAATTTTAGGAAGGGGGGTTGTGGCCCCCCCTTTCCTTTTGGGCCCTGAGGAACCCATCTCCTGGGGCGTGAGCCCTTTAAAAATCCCCCGGGGCTAGGCCTTTCTTTTTTTTTTATAGGGGAGTGGGCACCCCTCCCTAGGCCGATTTCGGGCCCAGAGACACCACCCGCTGTGTCCCATAAAACATTTTTTTTATAGAAGGGGGGAAACGTGAACACCCCTATCCTGGGCCACTTTTGGCACCGGAGACCCCATCACCGGCGACTGCCCTGCCTTTTTTAAAAATAATTTGCAGGGGGCAGCGTGACCACCTTCTAAGTCCAATTTTGGCCCTGGAGACCCCATCCCCCGGGGTCCAGCCTTATCTTTAAAATAAAATGTTTTAAAAAAGGGAGGGGGCTGAGTTGCCCCCCTCTCAGGCCATTTTTTGCACCCACAGACCCTATTCCTCAGGGCTTGGCCTCGCGTTGGAGAGCCCCAATGCCCCTGCTGGTTATCCACCTCCTGCGGGAGCCAGCATGGATTTTGGGCAAAAGGAGCTTCAAACATGCAGCACTCTTTGTCCAAAAGCAAATCTGCTTTACTTCATCGAAGCGAGAGCAGTTTTCCTCCTCTCACTTCCATGTAGCAAAGCAGAAGTTTACTAAGGCAGGGCAGGAGTGGTTCTCCCAATCTTGGTGGGTGGCGATCCCCGGGGCCATTGAAGGCTCCCGAAGGGAGGCTGCGCAGCCCCGCCTCCTAATGGATGTAAACCCTGTTGAAGTGGTGGTCCCCGGGGCTGGGGGTCCACAACGGACCTCCGTATGTTAATTATTCAATGCCCCGGGGGGGGGGGGTATTGGCCCCCAGAGCAGTATGGGCGGGCATGACCTTCACCCACAGTATTATTTATATAAAACGCCCTGGGAGGTGGCGGTACCAGGGGCTGTGGCTGGGCACGAGGCCCCCTGCTTTTAAATATTACAGCCATGGGAGGTGGAGGTCCCTGGGACAGTGTGGGGAGCCCCCACATTTTATTAATTCTTTCTGAACCTCTCTTCCCTCTTTCTGTACCTCTCTTGCCTAAGTCTGCACGCCGTTCCCTCTTTCTGCACCTATTTTGCCTGGTTCTGCAACTCTCTTGACTCTTTCCTCAGGTTTCTTGCCTCCTTCTACATCTTTGTTGCTTCTTTCTGCACTTCTCTTGCTTCTTTCTGCACCTTTCTTGCTTCTTGAGAGGGGTGATACCCTGAAACCCGCCCTAGGATCCTTGTGTCTGGTTCAAGGATGGCATTGGGATGTGGCCCTGTGTGAATCCCACGAAAAATATAAAACAGAAATGCTTTTTTTGGCCCACGGGTGACTGTGGGACCCCCTGAGCAGGCCTACAGGGTCAGGGTGTTCCTACCCTGCCCCTTCTCTTGTTTTTTTTAACCTTTTTCTTGTGACTCAGTTCACAAGATGACTGCCAACACTTCCTGGTTTAAAGTGTTGGCAGCCAATCAGAGTCATGCTTGAGATTGGGAGGGTTCGCAAACCATCGCGTTCACAAGATACTAATATTTCTAACTATATGAATTTGTGAGGAACTACTGAATGGATTTACACCGTTTGAAACAAAGCTCCCTTTTGGAACCAAAAGCTACCTTTTTACTATATTTGGTGCAATTCCTGTAGCCTTTTCTAAAGTTTCCTATGGAAATTAACATGGATAAAATGCATTTTGGGACCCTCCTTTTTTCTCAGCCACCACTTGACGAATCATCCCAAACCTTTCATGACAGGAGATGAACGGAGCGCCTCATTTTCTTTGAAAATTTTGCGAAGATTCATCAAAGGGCACCAAAGATATTGTAAAAAAAAAAAGTTTGAATGGGAACAAGGTCCTAACTATAACTACCTACTGGCTGGCAACCGCCAGTAGGTAATACATATATATATATATATATATATATATATATATATATATATATATATATATATATATATATATATATATATATATATATATATATATATATATATATATATGTAAATATATATTACCTACTGGTGGTCGCCAGTAGGTATTTATAGTTAGGACCTATTTTCAATAGGAAATCCGCAACATTCTATTTGGAATAACGCCGATTGACGAATCTTCGAGAAATTTTCAAAACGTATGGCCCGCTCCGGTCCGCTCCTATCCTGAAAGTCTCGGGGTAATTTATCAAGCGGGGGCCGAGAAAAAAGGGGAGTCCCAAAACTTGTTTTCCCCATGCAATTTTATATAGGGACCGTTAATCGCAGCTATAGCCTGAACTGCTTAACAGAATTTCACCAAATTTGGCAGAAAGGTAGACCTTGCTTCAGAGACGAGCCTTTTGCTTAAATGGTGTAAATCCGTTCAGTAGTTCCGGAGAAAATCAAATTCAAAATCACATATATATCTACAGCAGCGCAGGATCCGCGCACCCTGAAGAGCACGAGCTGTATTCTAATTGGCTGTCAACACTCCAAATCAGGAAGTGTTGGCAAAATCAAAAAAATATATATTTTTTAAAATCAGCAAAATCCGTGCAGGGTGCGCAGATCTTGCTGATAAAAAACAACGAAGCGCGGCCTCCCGTGCTACGATGATAATTAGCCCCCGGGGGGCCAAATCCCAGGGGCATGTTAATAAAAATAAAGTGTGGGGGTCCCAATCCCCCCACACTGGCCCGGGGACCGCCACCCCCGTGGATCAATGTAATTGAGATTGCAGGGGGCACACTGCCCCCCTGAAGCCCCAGGGTCTGCCACCCCCGGGGCTCAATATTAAAATGTTGGGGGCCTCTAAGGCCCCCCGCAACCCCGGGGACACATACCCTGTGTGTGGGGGCTTAAACCCCCCACACGCCCAGGGGACCACCACCTCCCCAGTGCTTTGAAGACGTTGGGAGGGGGGCGCGCGGCCCCCCTCCTGGAGCCTTGTCATGGCCCTGGGGACAAATTATAAATAAAACATTTTTAAAAAGAGAAAGACCGGACCCCGGGGAAGGGGTCCCTGGGGCCATAAAGGAGGGGGGCCACGCAGCCCCCCTCCAAAATTGTTTTAAAAAGTGGCCATGCCCCGGGGGATGGGGTCCCCAGGGCAATTATGGCCTCGTCAGGGGGCCAGGGAGGGGGCCACCCGGCCCCCTTCCCGAATTTGAGATTTTAAAAAATAAATTAGGGGGCAGGCCCTGGGGAATGGGATCCCCTGGGCACAAAAAATAGAAAATGAAGGGGGGCTACACAGCCCCCCTTCTTAAAAAAAAAAAAAGAAAAGACCGGGATTTCGCCGGAGGCCACACCCCCTTCTTGAGGCACTCTGCAAATGCGCCCCTGGGGAACGAATTACCCTTGAATACTAGGGGTCCCTGGGGGCTAACTAGCCCACCAGAAACCTCCAGTAAGCGCCAGGGGGCTGTGTCGCAGAGAGGTGTTCTAAGGCCACGCCCCTTTTTACACCTCTCTGCAACGCAGCTCTGTGGCGCTTACTGGAGGTAGCTGGTGGGCTAGTTGCACCCCAGGGACCCTCAGTAGTCAAGGGGTTGCACAGTGGTGAAGGGAGGGGGCCAGGCCTGAGTCCGCATGTGTGCAAACACACCCTGTGGCGCAGTTTAAGTTGGGGAATTAATTCCTTGTCAATCCTGAGGGTCCTTGGGGGCCAACTAGCCCACCAGGTACCTCCAGTAAGCGCCACGGAGCTGCGTTCCAGAGTGTTGTTAAAAGGGGCATGGCCTCTGAACACCTCTCTGTAACGCAGCCCCCTGGCGCATACTGGAGGTACCTGGTTTCAGAGGTGTCAACTTTTAAAATACAATAATATTCCTTAAAAATTACTACTGTAACCAAAACACTTTTACTCAACTGTTTACAGGAGATGTCCCAGGACTAAATCTAGGATCCAGTCCTATGGTTAGAAAAGTAATCCCTAAAGTAACTAATTGCATTTAACTAGAAATTCACATTGAGCTCAATGATGCATTGTGTTTGAAATTGTGTTGCCCATTGCAACAACTGTAACTACTGTACTTAACAGTCTATTGCCTATTTGCAAAGTATTTAAACTAAAGTAATTCATTCTGAGAAATTATATTTTGTAATGTAATGTATAATGTAATTATAATGTAATTTAAAAAATAAAATATCTAAAAATAAATAGTTTAAAAAAATGTAGTAAATCAGTATCAAAAAAATAAATATAACAATTAATACATTTAAAAATTGTCATTTGCAAAACCTTTGAAATTCACTGAAAAAAACATAGGTTTCAGACATGTTATAGTTAGGAATTAGCATTTAAAAAACCTTTTAAATTCACTGAAAAAATCAAAGGTTTTAGGGGTGTAATAGGAAGCTGGACATTTCACTTGTACAAAACCATTGAAATTCCTCTGTACTAACTATAACTCAGCCGCCCGCAATCCACTGCTGATGATGTCACATATTACATCATTCATGACATGATCAGTGACATCACTGATGACATCTCAAATGACATCACTGATGACATCATCCACGTGACAATCTGCAACATCTCATCATACACTAGTATAACCTTTCAAAACTCATTATAAAATATGGAGTACCATATTTGAAACCATTGACACACCAATACAAGTTTCTAAAAACCCACTCAGTGATTCCTACATCTACACACATATTTAAACACTTACCTATAGATTCACTCATACATGCTAACAAAGATCAATTGAACACTACTAAATATACTTATACACCTACATCGACATTACACACCAGCACACATCCTATTCACTCATGCAGTCATCCTACTCATTTATGTAAACAATTGATCATACTTACATTTACTAAGCTACACACTTATACAAACACCACTTTATTTATTTATTTAGATAGTAACTCATACTTAGTGTGTTATAAAATCACTATTACAAGTATACAGTTATCGATACAGTCACTCATACCATCACTGAGTCTTATGTATACTTATTTATATACAACTGTCACATACACTGCCTTTTATATTTCTACTTTGTTGGACATGTATCATTGAGAAATATATTTACTCCTCACCACACCGATAAAGAGATTCACTCACCCAAGCAACTGTTTTCACATGCAGTCTTAACCTCATATACCTACTAAATCAACTTTTTACACATCTTTGGACAGTCAAACACCTCCCATCCAATCACACACACATTCACTATCCCATACAAGTACTCACTTAACTAATTAATAACTGATATATACTTTCACATAGCTAGTAACCAACTTATGTAGTAGTTTACATAACAAGAGATAGAGTGATACTGATATTCACAAAGTTCAATCACTATCCCATATATTTAGTGAGGCACTTTAAATTAGTCACTTAGACAGTCAATCACAGTGCTACTAAATCCTCCATCCAGACACTTATACATCCACTCAGTCTTCAATGCAGATTGCTATATATAGAATACTTATTTATATATCGAACCAAACCACATTTTATTTGCGTGCAAATTTTATATAACGCGACCTCGACCCGAAGGTATTGGAGCGCTTTACATGAGCACTGTATTTACATTACACATTCAGGCACTGGGAGATTAAGTGTTTTGCCCAGAATCACAGGAAGTGGACGCGACCTCGAGACTCGAACCCTGGTTTCCAGCACCAGAGTCGTCATTTTAAGCCGACGGACCACATCCTCTCCACTAGATGATGTCTTCAGTGATGTCATTTGAGATGTCATCAGTGATGTCACTGACCATGTCATGAATGATGTAATATGTGACATCATCAGCAGTGGATTGTGGGTGTGCGGGTTATAGTTCGTACAACTAACTATAACGAAGGAATTTCAATGGTTTTGTACGAGTGAAATGTCCAGCTAACTATAACATCCCTAAAACCTATGTTTTTTTCAGTGAATTTCTAAGGTTTTTTAAATGCTAATTCCTAACTATAACAGGTCTGAAATGTATGTTTTTTTCAGTGAATATATATATATATATATATATATATATATATATATATATATATATATATATATATATATATACATACATAGGAAAAGCATTTTTTGATTTGCTAATAACTTTTCCGTTGTTTAATGAATCTTCGCGAAAGACAAAAAAAAAGTATATCCAGGTCAGCTCCTATCCTGAAGGTTTGGGGGTGATTCGTCAAGCGGGAGCTGAGAAAAAAGGAAGGTCCCAAAATGTGATGGGCTACAGCCAAAACTGCTAAACGGAATAACCCCAAATTTGGCATAAAGGTAGTGCGTGAATCAGAAAGCGACTGTTATTTTAAATGGTGTAAATCCATTCAGTAGTTGCTGAGAAATTAAAAAAATAAAAGTTTCGGTATCTAGGGCAGCAGTGGAGTCGCGACCCCTCCCTACCAGGCTTTTCATTCTAATTGGCTGCCATGACCATGAGGTTCATTCTAATTGGCTGCCAACACCCCAAACCAGGAAGTTTTGGCAGCCATCTTGTGACTCGATAGAAGAGAGTCCACCAGAAAACAGAGAAATAAAGATATAAAACAAGAGAAGGGGGCAGGGTAGAAAATCCCTGACCCCCTAGGCCTGCTCAGGGGGTCCCAATAGGACCCCCAGGGCCAAAAAAAGCATTTTATTAAAAAAAACAAATAATGGTGCTGGGGTTGCGATTTCCGCAGAAATTGTTAAAAAACCAATGAAGGGCGGGTTCCTGCGTTTTATTTTAATGAGGCACCCGGGAGGGCTAGGTCCCGGAGTAATTTCTTAACAAATATTATCGGGGGCCCGCGGGGGCCCGCGGAGGCCCGCAGCCCCGGGGATCACCATCTCCTCAGGGTGTCACTCATGTTGAGAGGGGGCAGCAGGGCCCCCCTCCTGGAGCCAGTGATGGCCCTGGGGACCACCACCCCCAGGGCCGGCTCCTACAGTGTCCAGGAGTGCCCACCGCAGGACACTGCTGTTTGCTATGACAGGGCGGGGGCCGCACGGCTTCCGCCCTGTCATAGCAAACGTGCATTGGATTTTGGAAGCGTTAGCAGGGAAACTTGCTCTCGCTTCCAAAATCGAAAGCTGATTGCTTTTCCACATGGGGAGGTGCATGTCAGCAGCTCCTTCCACACGGGGAGGTGCATGTCAGCAGCTCCCCGTGTGGAAAAGCAATGCCGTCTCCCGCAGGACGCGGGGAGCCGGCGGAACTGTGGGGGCATTGGTGCTCCATCTATGGTCCCCAACATTGAGGCCAGGCCCGGGGGGATGGGGCCCTCGGGCCGGAATTGGCCATGGGAGGGGGACCGACGCGGCCCAGTTCTCCTTTTAAAAAAAATAAATAGTGAACATGTCGGCATGCTTTGGCGGATGGGGTCCCCGAGGCAAATGTAAATTAGTGAAAGTGGACAATTTTTTTAGTCGCGACTCTAGCATGGTGTAGTGTAGTTCCTATATTCCCAATAGGCTCTGAGCATTGGAATAGTATATCCTGTAGTTTAGACATAGGACTGAGGTCGACTAGGTCTCTACCGAATATACTAGACTTAATTGTGTATGTACCAGCTAGCTCAGAGGTCACTAGAAACTTTCTCGAATGAACAAGAAAGGATTAGTTTCTGACAACCGCTTAAAACATGACAACTTTGTTCCCCAATAATAAGAAATATATCTCTAGAGTCGCCGAAACAATAGATAGTTATTTCACTCAGTCAATTGTGCATGCTTCGTTTCACGAGAGGTGCAGAGAAATAGAGAGACGGGCGTTTTCAATAAAAGGTATTTATTGAACAGTCTTCTTTCTCAAGCATAAGAAATGAACTGCTACAATCGTCATACTTGTTGTAAAGTACAATGTGTACAGTACGAAGAGTATTATAAAATAATACTGTAAAAGCATGATATGGTTTCTAAGCCATATAGTACATAAAATACATACATTGATAAATAATGACTAAAAGTACTCAACTGGGGCTTCTAAAATACGCCTACCCCGGTGTACCTAACCTAGGTCTAGTACAAGGGAAGAAGTAAGTGAGGTGTAGCTTAGTTTCAGTATTCTTTGCCAAGAATCTAATCCAAGAATTCTCTAAGGGTCTAATCAGCTCCGTACCTTGGTTTTAGAATGTAGGAAGTCTGGTATCTCTCTCTCAGGACTCGATTTCCCAGCAACCCGCAAGGGCAGCCTGGAAACACCGGAGCTGGATTTCTCGGCTGGAGAAAGTACAGCGTCTCTCAGTGCGTCAGCTGGAGGGTCGGCTTCCTTCGGCACTTGCTGCAGCAGGGCGCGTTGGGCAAGTAGATAGTCGAACTGCTCCAAACCATCGTGTGTTTGTTTGGACAAGTGTGGGCATATTTATACCTTGAAGGTGCCGAGTTTGACGTAAGATTGGACATAATAACATCATTAGAGACTTAATTCGCTGAAAACTCTATGAGTTCTTGGATAAATTAATATTCATGCAGGGGGAAGTCCCTGACTGCTGAAGGCGAGTTTTTCCAAGAAATCGTTGTAGATTTTCGGAACTAGTGGAAGTAGCCAAGCCGCATTAGGACTACTTGAGCTATGTCTTAATATGGTTATGATTTCTATGCTTATATAAGGATACAGTACTTTTTACCTATATAAGGGCATAAATCGGGAGAATTACACTAGGGTCCTAAAACGCTATACAACACCCACTCCACGTGTTATGTCTAATATTACTAAATCTATAAGCATAAAAAACATAACTAAAGCATGTGCTCATAATCCAACCCAAAATACATGAAATGCATCAAAACATGGTTTATACACATACATGAGTATTTGTCTTGCACGTATTTTATAAGCAATAGCTGTCATTAAGGAATGCTATCTAAATGAATTATGAAAACACATTTATGAAATGGCTCTAAATTTACAGAAGAAAAAAAAGGTTGAGACCACTCCATAGCAATATATAAAGTGCCAAATATTGTCTATAGCAAGTATCAAATGAATTTCTCTGATAATAGTTCTACTTTAAGCAGATAACTTTGTGCCAATTGAAAAAAGTTCTATTCTGGGATGGAGAGAAAAAAAAATTCAAAAGTAGATTGTAGAAACATAGAGTTCCCAAGTCAGAGGGTTTGTTTTGTAAAACCGAAGGCCGAATTTCAGAGTTCATGGAACACTGTGTGCACTTTTCAAAAGTTATTCTCTGTGTCGGGAGAAAACATCAAATCATCTAAACTGGCAAAGAAACCGTCTACCACAGTTGGTGAAAGTGGAACTACTTCATCAAGTAGATCAAATGTGCATAGATGCGAAGCATCGCCGTCAGTGTCATCCGCATTAGCAATGTTCACAGTAGATGGTACCTGTGTGCCTGTTGTTCCACATACCTCACTAATAGCTGGATTCGCCGGTGAGATCACAATGAATGCCGTCATCAGGATTGGAAGCCGTTAGGGGCAACACGATGTATGAGTCGTTACGGGACCCAGCAAAGTGTCAACATCCGTTGGCAGTGCTGATGGAAGTGTAAGACAAATGTCTAACACGCATTCTTCTCCGCAAAGCAGGCATCGTAGAACAGGTAAGATGCAATCTTGCCAGATTGGTCTGAATGAAAGGAACCAAGTGTATTCAGATCTCTTAAACGAGCCAAGCCAAGAATCTGTGTAATTCTGTCACGATACCGCATGGCCAGAAGAGCCCGTTCCATTGCAGTCTGGGTATCGTCGGTGACTGTATTTGCCATATCGGAGCAGAAGGAACAAAAATAGAAATCCTGCTACGAGTCCCAAAATGAGAGGTAGACCACCAAACACAGAGTGCACGAAATTTGGAAATATGCCGAGGACTGCTTCGAATGGTGGCAACAGTCCCGAAAAGATCGTCTTAAATACATGTGCGATGCCATTGGTATCAGACATGTTTAAGATTTGACCTAACATTTGTGCAAAATGTACTGGGCAGTTTGTTGATAATAATGCATGTATCTCTGCAGAAGTCCTTGCAACTTGCAGATCATACGTTTCTCTAGACGAGGTCAGTGGCACAGGTTTTTGTAAAAGAATGGCTTTCATTCTGCTTAAAGTATCAATTCGTATAGAACAGATATTCAGTGAAGGCCATAACGCCTTCTCCCCGTCTGTCTTGCTTTTTGGATACAATACTTGCATACAACAAGTGCCCCTGGCCGACACACTAACTAGATAGGCTTTTCCTGGCAACATGCCACAACAGCTGTGATCATTGAGCATAACGTAGCTACCATTGGAAAGCTGCCTGAAAATCGGGTCTATCACTGCTGCTGGACTACCCTGCATGTGGCAAGAAAGGTTATTTAAAGAACCATCACAGGCTCCATGTAAATTAATACCTTCACATAAAAGTGTACCGCTTAGTGAGTTTTTACAATTTTTTGTACTAACTAATACCTCCTTTCCCCCACTCCAATATTTGTGTGTGTATGGTAAAGTCCAGGTTGACTTAATGTATCCTTTACCCAACCTTTCATACAGGCCTGCAGGTATATGCCGTAGACAATACTGAAATTGGAAAATCGTCACTGGTATCGTGATGGTGCCATGTATTATCCATTCTACGACAGGCTTCTCAGAAACTGTTAATTGTAATCTTTCCAGTTTTTCAATGCTCAGCACTGTATAGTCTGCTCCTCTTTGTGCCAAAGAGATTTGTTTATCTGTAAGGTTAAAGACAGTAAACAATGACGTGGTATTGATTAGACACCATGGCACGTAGCCTGAACGGGGATTTTGTAACGTCCAGCTTAGCAGCATTATAGAACGTAATTGAGACTGGCCATGTTGTAACATTAGCAAATCATGTTCTATTATGTCAATGGCAGATGATGCAATGCTGTCCAAAGTACACATTCTGGAGGACAGAGTCGTTAACCCATTGTCCACTACAGAGAGTGCTTTCTCTAAATTAATATGATCAATTTCACGTATTTTTTCTGCAGTTTCCATTTGTGTTATTTTCCAAGCTTCGTTGTACACTGCGTATATACCGGCGTATATGAAACGTTTTTGACGTTGTTTGCGAGGCCCAAGTAAGAAGTCTCGTAAGTCAACGCCTTCTTTAAGTAAAGTAAAGTGTTGTTTAATTTCTGGAAGTGTGGATTTCTGTAGCCAGACAAGGCATAGTTTTCCAACAATGTATGTTGTTACTATCCCTGGATGTTGTCTCTGGAAATATCTCGGATCTGGCCTATCTTGACAGTTGTTCATGTCTATGGGCCAGATTAACCATTGTTTCCAATCAGGATTGGTTCTGTTGTGTTTTAAAATCTGTTTCACGTCTACCTCCTCATCTGCAGTGTTATTACTGTCAGGCGTGGGCTTAGGTATTGACGGTTTGTTTACATCTTTTATCTTAGCTATGCCAAGACATGATGTTTGTTGAACAGTGTCATTTAAAAATATAATTTGTTCCCGGATAATGCAGGCTCTGAACAAGGCTTCTAAACCCTGCACCTGCCAGTCTTTTGTGCCCCAGACAGTTTTTGTCTCAATGTTGTCTCTCCAAAAGTTAAACCCTAATGTAGACAGCTGAGCATAAAAGCTCGCAGAATAAATTTGTTTAGTATTGGTCAACATGTTTTTCATTCCTGTTTATTTATATTTTTAAAATAAAAGGTGTCTGGATTTGTCACATTAAAACCTGTAAAGTATGGAAATATCTCATAAAATGTTTTAGAGCTGCCTTTTGGTGGTATTGGACAATGTTAATAATAATAATAATAATAATAACAATCTTTATTTAGATATGACACATATATCTTTAAAAGAAAATTACAAAATTCACATTATATACAAGCTGTTTAAAATTCGATAAAAAGCTACAACACTTCGATAACCATCAGGATCTCCCACATCCTGAACCTCCTGATTCGATGACATTTTTAAAAGATACAAAACAGAATTTTAAAAAGTAATGTGCAAAACTGTTCAGCCTTTTTTTTTGTTGCTCTGAAAATATGCAACATACATATAAAAGACAAACCAGTGTACTTTAAGGTACTATTTGATGGGTTGGCCTATCAGGTCGCAAAATATAATGATCATTTCATTTCATCTTCCCTGGAATTTTATTAGCAGGGCCTCTTTTGCATAAAGTTGCGATATGCTTGCTGAATGAAAGTTATTAGCCCTAGGTTTAGGTCTGTATTTTCGGGGTTCAGAGCAGCAATAATGGCTTGCCTACATGTCCGAACCCCCAGCCTATTCCACTCTACTTTAAGTTTACCCCTGCGTTGAGAATTAAGAGCTGGGCAAAGACAAACCACGTGCAACAGAGTTTCAGCTGTCTTGCCGCACCCTCTACAGAATAAGTTTTCCACCGTACGTCGCCAGGGGCGTAAATCATGCAGTCTTTTGTGCCCCAGACAGTTTTTGTCTCAATGTTGTCTCTCCAAAAGTTAAACCCTAATTTAGACAGCTGAGCATAATAGCTTGCAGAATAAATTTGTTTAGTATTCGTCAATATGTTTTTCATTCCTGTCTTATTTATATTTTTAAAATAAAACGTTTCTGGATTTGTCACATTAAAACCTGTAAAGTATGGAAATATCTCATAAAATGTTTTAGAGCTGCCTTTTGGTGGTATTGAACAATGTTCCTATTGATTGTAAGTAAAAACATGTCTAGGATTTACAGATTTGTGCAAATAATGGTGACCAAAATGATCATAACAATACAGTTCTTCATAACTTATTGAACCTTCTAGGTGTTCATGTTTTTGTAATTGTGCTGACATTTCTAAGTCTGACATCATATTATTAACAGTTTCAAAGTCCCAATCATCAGAAAAAGTGCTTGATGAAACAAAATCACTTAAAGAAACCTTAAACAGGTGTAGAATTTTCAACAATTCCGCCAGGCCATAAATGTCATAATCAGTTGTGTCCCATGCTATAATGAAATTAAATTTAATGAAATGTATATTTGTAGAGCGCGATTGCTGCCCTGAGGCGTCCAAGCGCTAATGACAAGTGTGATTTGCTTAACAGAGGGAATTCGCTGGGGAATTAGTGAGGAGCGTTAAAAAGGAAAGTCTTCAACTGCTTTCGAAAGGAGGACAGATTAGGGTTGGACCTGAGTTGAAGGGGTAGTGAATTCCATAGCTTGGCGGCATTGTGAGTAAACATCCTGCCACCAGCTCTTGCCTTTTTTATTCTAGGGACTATGGCCATGAACGCCTGGCTAGAGCGATGATTTCTACTGGGATGGTACTGTGTTATTAGATCACGGACGATAGCCGGTCCTGTGTCCCAAAAGGCTTGATGGGATATACACATAGCCTTAAAGGCAATTCTTTGTCGTACCGGTAGCCAATGCAGACTGCTCAGTCCAGGTTTGGCTGACAGTCTACGCGGCAGCTGGAGCAATGTGCGGGCCGCGCAGTTTTGAACTATCTGCAACTTACGCAGTGTGTATTCAGGGACACCGAGATAAAGGACATTGCTAAAGTCCAGTCGGGACTGAATCAGACCCTGAATGGCCACCTGTTTTGCCTCCATAGGTAGGTGTGGAAGAACTTTCTTCAACATCCTAAGGAGTCCAAAGCAGGTAGCCGAAAGTTTTGTGGCCTGGGTATTAAAAGATAGAGCTTTGTCCAGCCAGACCCCCAGGCTCTTTATGTTGTCCTTGGGGGTTGGAGGGGTGCCTAGGCATGGGGGCCAGAGGGAGTTGAAGAATGTGGGGTTCGTGGGACCCAGGAGCATCAGCTCCGTTTTGTCCCCATTAAGTTTGAGGAAGGACTAAGTCATCCAACCCTTTACCTCCTCCAGGCACTTCGTCAGCCCCACTGATGCTGAAAGGCCATCCTCCTGCGCCAAGGAGACCACTAGCTGAGTGTCATCCGCGTAAGAGATGATTTTAATACCAAACGGACCACCAGGTATAGGAACGGCTGTGATGTTCACTGATGACAGGTCTCTTCGCTCATGATGAGATGACTTGTAAGGTTGCAGGAGCAAGTTGATGTTCTTACTTGCTGTGTCCATTGTACTGTATTTTCCATCTATCATTTGTCCCAAACTCAAAACAAGAATTAGCCATAGCAGGAGAAAAAGTACACCTAATCCAATCCAAAATTCAACCCATGGCGAAACCAGATATGTTCTTTCAAGTTGATGAAGGGGTTCTGTTATTTTTTCTTTAAAAAGTGTTTTTGCTGGCGTCATTTCTGGTTCACTAGGATCCTCAGAAAAGTTATCGAAGTTGATAAAATAGCCAGAGGCAGTTCTGTCAATAGTTGGTATTGCATCCGGATTCTTTGAAATCACTGGATTTGCTTCCTACATTGACATGTTTGTCTAGTCAGATGCTACATCATTGTAGACAGGAGTTTCTTGCCTAACTGATTTTTGGGTATCAAGAGGGACGAGTTCCATGGCTGTGTTGCATAGTCCTTCTTTTCTCACCGCAGGTTTATCAAAGGTGATAAGTCTTTTAGTTTGAACCTCTTGAGTAGTAGCCAGATTTGGTCGTCTGCTACTTCTTGGGAGTCCACTGGGCCTACTGCTTATTATCGGCCACATGATTGTGGTTTTACCAGGTCAATTTATACTGTTCTGTTCTCCCTTTTTCCAGCAAGCGTAACACTGATCTTGTTCCAAGGATTGCTAAGACCGATACTGCTTTTCTATAAAAAGGCCCAAATTCCCTCTTTACCGCAATTTTTTCCCTGACTAGATCCCCAATCTTTGGAATCCAGACAGGTCTTGCTGGGACAGGTGGTGTTCCTTCAGTGGTTGGTGGGCTTTGTGTTGAGTTACTCAGAATTCTTCTTGTTTCATTTAAGTCCTGTAAAACAGCCAAACTGTCTTTGATATCAAAGGGTTTCTGTTCCACCACTGAAGTTTGACACTCAAGATCCTGGATGAGCATTCTAGTACCAAATATTAATTCATATGGAGTGATTCCCCCCAGAGAATTTTTTGGCAGATTATTAAGACTACGTTGGACACTATTTAGATGTTTGACCCACCCGTCACCCGAACCTAATACCCTAGCTGTTATAGATTGCTTTATGTCACGGTTTTTTCTTTCCACTACCGCATTTCCCTCAGGATGGAAGGGACTTGAAAACCGCAATGCAACGCCCAAGCTGGCCATGGCCTCCTTGTAAGCTCGAGAGCTAAAAGCAGGACCTTGGCCAGAATGTAGCGTGCCGATTGCGTATGTGCCGATAAAGACTCGCAAATCTGTTATAACAGTTCTGGAGTCAGCCGAGCGCTGGGGGCCACATCCGAATGAATCTTGTCTTAATATTTGTGGGACCGCATTCGTCTATAATGACGTCTACGTGTAGATAGTCTAATGCTGCCTAACAATGGTGTCTGTACTGGGCTGGCTACACTGTAGTCAGGAATCTGTTTGTTTTCAAAGCTATGGTACTCGTGACAGGTATCGCAGTTAATTCCAAATTCGTAGACTTGGACGCTCATTCCTGGCCACCAGTACCTCTTTTCTAACTATTAGAGACATTAAGATCCCTTGATGTATCAGACCCTCTCCCATATGTGCCTCATGAACCAAAGCACCTCTCTCGTTCCTGTTTGGAATTACTCTATCCCCCACTCCAGGGATTCGAGGAAATGGAACTGAGTTTGCATCAATTATGTATGTATTACCGAGTGGATAATTTAGTGGTAATACTGCATAGTTTCCTTACATGGAGGAGTTGACTGCTAGCATTGTTTCACCGTCTATTTTTGTTTTGGAACAAGTGATTGCAGCTACGGAAGCTGCTTGCACAGCTGCCTTTGCGGCCTCATCAGCCAATGAATTCCCTTTAACATGAACGCCATCACGCTGATGTCTCAGTGTATGAATCACGTGAGTCTTTTGTAGTTCTTTTTGTAAAAGAACTACTTGTTCCCATAGCGCAGTGGAGAAGTGTGGCTCAACGGTTAGAGGCGGCAGACCCAGAGGCTGAGGTCGGCCCGGGACCAGGGTTCAATTCCCGACGCGGCCGGGTGCAGGACCAATGTCAGCGGGCCCGATAAATCACGCCTCGATGCCACTCTAACCATGGGGTACCACGCTGCAACTCTGGGCAATAGCTTGCTTAATCTCCACTCCGGTCCCATCACCGCCGGGGATGCCTGGCTTCACCTTGGGGATGCCCAGTAAAAGGATCAACTCACAGGAAAGCCAGGACAGGTTCCCCAGTGGTACAGCGCTGGGATGCTCCAGGGTAACCACGCGCTTTACAAATCCAACATTCATTCATTCATTCATAGCAGTTTATGCTTAATTGTGCCACCTTTAGCGTCTCTGAAACCGTTTTTAACCCAGTTCTGCAAATATTCGTTGTAAGGCTGGACACAGTAATACGAATCGCACACTATTAGTGTGGGGAATTCACGATCGGAATTTTCAACCACCATCTTGAAAGCCTGTAGTTCAGCTCGCTGAGCTGTACAGTCTCCGAGAGATTGAGTTTTTGTGACATTTTAACAATCGCGCACGCAGCACTATAGGCCTGTTTACCCACAATTGCGGGTTGTGCCGAGCCGTCTGTATATATTATACAGCCGTAATGTTCAAGTGGCAGAATTTCAGTCAGCAGAGGACATTCTAATTCGTATTGTAGGAATTCTTGTGTTTTTAAATATGGGTCAAAAACGTATTCAACGTCTGTTGCGGCAAGAGAATTAACCCATTGTATCCATCTTGGAAGTAGAGCGTTAGCATTTGGAATTCTTGCCTTTGCCACTGCCTCTAAGGCAGGTACAGGTGTAATGATTTTAATGCGTTTACCCTGTGCGAGGGCTCTTTCTTTTGCTACAGCAGTCTGAACCGCTGTCAGAATCTTTTCTGTTGAAGTGAATTTCATTTCAGCTTGTGTGTACAAATGTGATTTGTATGCTATTGGTACTGTCTCACCTTCGTTAAAGGTTAGGTATGTGAATCCGCATCTCCCTGGGATGATTCGGATCACTAGGTTACGCACGTTGTGGCGTGTTTGTAACTGTGTTTTTGTTAACATGTCTGTTTGCACTGAACGCAAAATTTCTGTGTGTTTTTGTGTCCAATTAGTAGGTTTGAAATCAGGTTTTATTAGTTCGTAGAGAGTTTAACCCTTTCTGCGTAATTTAGAACATAAGTTCTTCCAAAATTCAGGAAACCTAGAATTGACTGTAAGTTTTTCAGCGTTTTTGGAGGTTGGAGCAGCGCACATTTCTCTAAAAAGTTTGCTGCCAGGCTCTTGCCTTCACTTGATAACTCATATCCCAAAAATAGGACGTTGAGGTGGGCAATTCGTGATTTCTTAAAATTGAATTTATACCCTTCAGAAGCGAACTCCAGTATGATGGTGTTCACTCTCTTCAAGTGTATGTCCAAATCATCATCTGTAAGATAGATGTCATCGACATATGATAATGCCTCATCATTATACGTTTGTAGTAACTCTGTTACTCTGGCTGAAAATAACCCTGGACTATTCTTGAATCCCTGGGGGAGATGGCAAAATTGTCGCTGTGTCCTCATAATTGAGAAAGTGGTCAAATACCTGCTTTCCGGTGCAATGATTTGACAAAAGAAACCATTTGAGATATCTAATGTAGTTTGATATTTTTTGCGCACAATGTTATTCATCAGTGCTGCACTATATGCGTTTTGTACTGCAAAAGTTTTGCAACAAGAGTTTAAATGTCTGTAATCCAATACTAGACGATATGAATTGTCCGGTTTGGAGACAGGAAACAAAGGATTGTTCATTGATGAGGTGCATGTTTCAACCACCCCTTGGTATTCAAGTTGATTTAAGATCTCCCTGACCTGTTGTTTAGCTTCCTGTTTTACAGGATATTGCCTTTGCATTGTTGGTTGAGTTTTCAACTGGATTTTATGGTGAGGGGAATCCTCATCATATCCTACATGATTTTTGTAGTGCTGGGGCCTGGGCTACAGCCCATTTCCTGACATAGGTGTATTTTTTATGAATTGGAATGTGATTTGAGAAGGCTGGCATAATTATCTCTTCGCCATGTGGGCACTCCCTGACAAATTCAGGTGGCCAGACTTGTTCAGCTAGAAGGATGTCATAACCCTTAGAGAGCTTCTCCCAAAAGAGTGCTCTAATTTTTCTTGGTTTGTCCCCCTCCATCCGGAGTGTTACTTCATATAACTTATGTGGTAAACTAACCCTGGTATCTGCAGTTTCAACTTGGATGCTTTCATTCAAGTCCACTGTCTCCAGATGATCCTTCAGGATCTTGCGAGCTATGGTAACCTCTGCTGCGCTCTCTAGCATTGTCTGGGCCCACGCCCCGTTCTTAAGTTGTGTCCTCAAGATCCTCGGCATGTGTCACGGCTGCTGCTCCTCAGGGTCGGAACGATGCTCAAATGGGGTCCACCTCCAGACGTCCCTGCACTCTGACTATCAAATACACCCAGAGCACAAAGGCAGTCAGGCGAGGGAAAAGGTAGGGGTAGGAACAGCAGGGATAGGGACCTGTAACAAAAGCGGGCACACGTTAGTCCACAACCTCACTACCTCCCTTGTTCTATCTCCATAATGCCTTTTTTAACCCTCACCTGATACTGCTCAGGAGGCGACCCCTTCCCTCTGCTGAACTCCTTCTCTTACTGAGGAAACGAAATAACAATTAGTGCCCTCCTACATACTCTGTACGTCATGTGCGCCATTCATCATTTCTCATAACCCACAGTCACTCACCAGGTGCCAAGAGAAGGATACCGAAAGGAATACTTGATCTCAGTCGTGGTGGATCGATATCTCTCCTAGTCCCCAAGCAGATAATAAGGCAGTGAATCACTGTTCCAAATAAATGATAGAATAATCAAAAACAAATGTAGCCAACCGGCTCTTCCTGAATGAGAGGGAATGTAGTACAATAACAAGTACAAGAATCAGGAGGGTGCAATCCAAGCGGCTCCTGTTCGATGCTCTCAGCCGAGAGTAAATCAAATAGTCTTAGTGTATGTGGAGGGTGCAATCCAAGCGTCTCCACGAAACACCCAAATGAAGAACTGAAAAGTAGAAGAGCGCGGAGGGTGCAAACCGGCGTCTCACGCGTCTCCCCTTGAACACAGCACCAGCCGGTGACTGTAACGCGGTTTCTGAACCGCGTTCTGTGAGAGACACGGAGGGGGCAATCCAGGTGTCTCCGGCGTCTCACCGTCAAAGATAATATTTTACCGCAAGAGCGCGGAGGGGGCATTCCAAGCGTCTCACGCGCCTCGCGGGTAACACACAATACAGCACCAGCCGGTAACTGTCATCAGACGTCGAATACTATCACTCGACACAACTTGCTCCGCAGCCACAGAGCAAACGAACCACACTTCCCCAGCAGCTCCGCGGGGACAAGGCGTCCGCAAACTTCAGAGTCACAAGGACAAATCACGAGCGCTGATTGCAGGCACCCATAGGTCTTTATGCCTTCCGAAATCCGTCCCACACCACGCTAGGCATTCTGGGAGATGTAGTCATTCTTCTAGGCAGGCACCGTAGTCAGACCCTGACAGTACGCCCCCCTTCCCTGTGCCTCCTAGCGCCTGGCTTCCGCGGGTTGCGGATGTAGAACGAGCGGATCAAACCCGGGGCGTGAACATCCAGGCTAGGCTCTCACGAATCGTCTTCAGATCCATATCCCTTCCAGGAAACGAGAAACCACAGCTTTCCCTGGCGAAACTTTGAATCCAAGATGCGTCGGACCTCATATTCCAGCTGACCATCCCACTGTACCGGCGGAGCAGCCTTGCGTCGCATCGAGCCAGCAGGCTTCAACAGACTGCTATGAAACACCGGGTGAATCCTCATAGAAACAGGCAGCTTCAATTTGTATGCCACCGGATTGATTTTCTTGATGATTGAGTAGGGGCCGATGAACCGGGGATGGAAAATGCTACGGTATCGGAATCGAATGTTCTTCGTGGATAACCAGACCTTGTCCCCTATCTCATACAGAGGACTCTCCTGCCGGTGTTTGTCCGCCCATTTTTTGTATGAGGTCTTTGCTCGGACCAGGGTCTTTTGAATCCGTTGGTGTGTTTCTAGCAGAGCTTTCACATGCGCTGCCACAGTGGGATGATTCTGGACTTCTCCCGGGATGGTCAACGGCAGAGTGTTAGCATGAAAGCCTGTATTAGCCTTAAAAGGAGTTTCTCCTATCGAACTATGCCATGCGTTGTTGTATGAAAGCTCCGCCAGCCAGAGAAGAGAGACCCACGAGCGACTTGCTTCTTCCGAATAACACCTCAGATATTGTTTGAGCGTTTGATTAAGTCGCTCTGTCTGTCCGTCCGTCTGAGGATGAAAACTGGTGGAAAGAGCGTCTTCCACCCTCAATGCCTTGCACCACATGTGCCAAAACCTGGCCACAAACTGCGGTCCCCTGTCCGAGACAATCACCCGTGGGATGCCATGAATCCGTACCACTTGTGTTAATAGCAACTGAGCAGTCTGACTGGCAGTAGGAAGGTTTTTGCATGGTATGAAGTGCCCCATTTTTGTCAGGCTGTCCACCACTACCATGATTGCATTGTACCCTTGGTCCATGGGTAAACCCACAATGAAATCCAGACTAACGGTATGCCAAGGACGGGATGGTGTGGGCAACGGCCTGAGCTTCCCACGACTCATGGAATGGTCCCCTTTTGCCCTCGCACAGGTGTCACAATGTCCTATCCACTCTTCTACGTCTTTTGTCATGGTTTTTCACCAAAAATGGCGCTTTACGAGATGGACAGTTTTCTTGATTCCAGGATGTCTCGCCAATGCGTTCCCATGGCACCAATTGAATGCCTTAAGCCGCAGATCATGGGAGGGTAGAAACAACTTTCCACCGTGCAAGGGTACTCCATGTTGGATGGTTCGGAGACTATTCTGGCTTGCCCATTTCTGCCACTGGACCTGGTTTCTGTCTTTCTGGACTTGTTCGATAAAACGATCAGCTGTTATCATGCACACCACCTTTTCAGGTGCGATAATCACTCTTGTCTGTTCCTTTGCTGGCACCAGGTCTCCCCCTTGTCTGGAGAGAGAATCTGCTTTCCTGTTTTCTGATCCAGGACGGAAAGTGACGATAAAATTGTACTCCGCAAAAAACAGCATCCACCTCATTTGCCGTTGGGATAGGTGGCGAGCGGTCTTCATAAACTGCAGGTTTCTATGATCGGAATACACTGTTATAGGATGTTGTGATCCCCACAGGTAATGACTCCATTCCTGGAATGCTCTTTTTATGGCCAGCAGTTCCTTCTCAGAAATTGTATAATTGGCCTCAGCAGAGTTAAGTTTTCTGGACAGAAAGGCAACCGGGTGCAACTGACCTGTCTCCCTGTCTCTTTGTGATAAAACTGCCTCCACCGCTGAATCAGAGGCATCCGCCTCTACTATAAAGGGCAGGTCCAATTGAGGATGTTTCAAAATTGGGGCAGTAACAAATGCCTTCTTCAGTAACACAAAGGCCTCCATGGCTTCGGTATTCCATTGGAAAGGAACCCCTTTTCTCAGTAGTTTAGTGATGGGAGAGGCCAACAAGGAGAACTGGGAGATGAATCGCCTATAATAATTGGCGAAGCCAAGGAAACACTGCACCTCTTTCACACTGGTTGGCACTGGCCACGCATGCACCGCATCAATCTTCCTCTCTGCCATGTGGAAACCTCTCGGTGTCAGTATAACCCCCAGAAATTCCACCTCATCCACACTGAACTCACATTTACTGAGTTTAAAGTAAAGACGGTGTTCCAGCAACTTCTGTAAAACCAGGAGTACATGACTGACGTGTTGTGTTTGTGAGTCTGAATAGACCAGAATGTCATCGATATATACGATGACAAACTGATCCAGATATTCTTTCAACACTTCGTTAAGAAAGTACTGGAATGCCGCCGGGGCATTACAAAGCCCGAACGGCATTACCAGATACTCAAAAAGGCCATATCGGGTCTTAAAGGCCGTCTTCCACTCATCACCACTGCGGATTCTGACCAGGTGGTAGGCACCACGGAGATCCAACCGCGTATAGATCACTGCCTGCCTCACCTGATCCAGAAGAACAGGGATGAGTGGAAGAGGGTACCGGTTCCGAATAGTCTGTTTGTTCAGCTGGCGATAGTCAATAAGGGTGCGCAGCTCCCCGTTGGCCTTTGATGTAAAAAATAAAGGCAATGCCGCTGGAGATCTGGAGGGTCTGATGAAACCTATAGCACTAAAGTGTGCCAAATATTCTTGCAGGTGTTTGGATTCGGGTTCGGACAAGGCGTACACCCTGCAAGACGGAACAACGGCACCTTCAACCAAGTCTATTCGGCAGTCGTACTCCCGATGTGGAGGGAGCACTTCGGCCTGGGTTTCGCTAAAAACCTCGCTGTACTTGAGGTAAGCAGTAGGCAAGATGGTTGCTTTTTCCGCTGCAGTGGCTAAGTGCATAATCTGTGTCAATGCTAAAGTGTGTGACGTAGACGTATTCATGCAAATGCTCTGACACTCCTCTGAATGAAAACCTACGGTTTTCTCCCTCCAATCGATAGAAGGATTATGCTTTTCCAGCCATGGGATTCCTAATATTAACTCATATTGCGGAGCCTCAATGATATTCAGCACTATGCTCTCAACATGTTTAATGGTACTGTTCTCCAATATCAGCATCACTTCTTCAGTACGCTCAATTATAGGGCCGGATTTTAAGGGAGTACCATCCACGGCCAGCACGGTTTCTGGGTTGGCAGTAGATACTCTTCCCAAACCCAAACAACGCACCAATCCCTTGTCCACGAAATTCCCAGTCGCCCCCGAATCTACCATACTCCACACTACGTGCTCTTTACCCTGGGTTTGTAACAACGTGGACAAGGCGATGTGCGTAACCGGGGTTTTGTTTTCAGTAGAAGCCAACGAGGTCAGCCTCCATTCCTTCGTTTCCGACCCTTTGTTTGAAGAACCACTTTCGGCGTTTCTCTCAGGATCGACAGCGGTGAGAGCCACTTTCTTTCCAGAGAAAAAGGACTTAGGTCTTTTTGGTTTGAAGGGACATTCCTTGACATAATGTCCCTTCTTCCCACAATACATACAAAGCCCCTGTGTGCGGCGACTCTCTCTTTCTGCCCTGGTCAAAGGTGAACGGATGGCGCCGACATCCATCGGCTCTGGGTTACTGTCACTGGTCCGTGTGCCAGGTGGCGTTACTTGCCCCACGGTTCCGGAAGGTCTATCATGTTTTCTGCGATCACCTCCCCGCTCTCCCAGACGATGGTCTAAACGTAACATGAGGTTAATCAGATCAGTACATGTTGTGGGTTGTGGGTCAATCTGAGCTATCACATCTTTTAGCTCATCCGACAGTCCCTGGTAATACAACGCCATCCTTTTTTCCTCGGGCCATACAGTTTCGGCCACAAGTCGATTAAAAGTGGTCATGTAAGACACAAGATCTTTCTTCCCTTGTCGGAGCTCCAATAACTCCCTGTCTGCACTTAATGTAGTTGCTCTCCGATCGAACACACGTTCGAACTCTCTGCGAAAGGCAGCCCAGTCGTTCAATATAGGGTCGTCATTTCTGACGAAAGTAACAGCCCAGTTCGCTGCATCCCCTGACAAATAGGAGATGGCGAATGCCACTCGGGACATGTTGTTGGGAAATGATGCTGGCCTGCACGAAAAATGGAGGGTAATTTGGGTCAAAAAGGCCTGAATCGTGGAGGAGCTTGGCGCGCACCCAAGATGGTCGCGTGAGCTCAGAGCTCCCGGACCTTTGCCACCTCCACCGGTCATCCTGCACCTTATCCTGATTCAGACGACAGGCTTTTGTGGTCGAGACCTTGCTGATCATTTATCCGTTTCCTGACTGCGATTTGGCCCCCGGGAACCGAAGATATGGGCTTTTGAACATTTTTGGCCTGCTCCATGGTACTGCCCCGGGCTTGCTTTCTCTGCCAGCCGGGTGGTAATTGAATAACAACGGCCCAGACGAGTCTCCCTTGCCCGGTCTTCTACTTTCAGTTTCGATTCTTATGGTCTGGCCTCATTGACTTTGTCTTGGTCGCCCTGGTCACTTGCTTCCTTCTACTACTGCGTCATCGTTTGGAGATCCGGACTTTCACGGCTCTTTGATTTGCGGCTGGCCCTCAACCTATTCTCCGACTTGCTGCGGGCGCATCGAGAGTAGCCATTTTTACTAGGTCTCAGAATACCCTCCGGGGCGCACGACCTGACATGGCCACCAAGCCCGAGGTGGAGAGACGCAAGACCAGACCGGCGACTCGGGGAGGTCCGGTGCAGTCCAACGTCATGGATCGATATACCCTCACTAAGGGCTCTCCGAGTGGCATGACTAAACCCCCGGCCAACTTTGGGGATGAATCCCTGTTGGGTGAAGAACCGTCGTTGACAGACGTCATGGGCGCCATTGCCGGGATGAAGGCCGCGCTGGGACAACAGTATGAGGCCCTGACCCACAAGCTGGACACGGTTGCTATAGATGTTACCCTGATCAGGGCGGACCTCGCCAAGACTAACGAGAAGGTCAAATCCCTTGACCTGAAGACATCTAGTCTTGTCACCGATGTTTCTGAATTGCAGACGGAGGTCGGTAATTTGAGGTCCGCCCGTGACTACCTCTCTCGACGCTTGGACGATTTTGAAGGCCGCGCACGACGGAACAACGTCCGGTTGGTCGGTGTCCCGGAGAAGACGGACTCGTCAGCGGTAGACCTACTGGTGGAGGACCTAGTCCTGAACCATTTAGCGCCCAAGGGCCTGAGCAAGTTTTTTGCAGTGGAACGGGCCCACCGAATCCCGGGAGGCCCGCCCAAGCTGGGAGCTTCTCCGCGCCCCATCATTGCGCGGATCTTTAACTTTCGCGATAGAGATGCGATCCTGCAGGCCTCCCGCACATCGGGCCCTACGGAATATGAGAACGCCGCGGTCAGCTTCTACCCGGACTTCACCCAACAGGTTCAGAAGCAGCGACTGGGATTTCAGGGGGTGAAGAAGAGACTGAGGGACAGAGACATGAAATATGCCATGCTTTTCCCGGCTCGATTGCGTGTGGTCCACAATGATAGAACATTTTTCTTTGACCATCCTGGAGCGGCTAGTGACTGGTTGGACTCGTTGCCCCCGGGACGAGGGCAATTTGACTATTCGGAACACTCCGGTGGAGCGGAGGGCGGCCCGACGGAGCAGGAATAGGGAGTGAATCGGCTCCTGGACCAACGTATTGACTTTCGGCAGTGGTTTGATGCTGTGCTACTATTGTTTGCTACTGTGTTGTCTTAATGGGGTGTGGGTGGGGATCGGGTGAGTCTTCCTCCTCTCGGGTTCTTTTCGTAGATTAGTTGTATGTTAGGGCGACAGGCACACTGCAAGTTGGGGTGGCTTCTGAGTCTTACGCAGGGGTGCGGGGTGGGGGGTATGATGTTGCTTTGGGGGGTTAGGGGGTTTAGGTTTGTGTTTTTTTGTTTCATTCAAGGCATAGTGCTGATGGTCTTCTGTGTTGCAGTGTCGTGGCTGGTGTGGGGGGGGGACCTGGGGTGGATTCTGGGATGGGGGATAGGGGACTACGCATACTGTGTTGGAACGTAAATGGGTTGGGAGACAGACTTAAACGGGGGGTAGTTTTACAGCTGCTACGACGCTTGTCTCCTGATGTGGTTTTGCTTCAAGAAACGCACTTGCTTGGTAACACGTGCCACGCCATGAATAGGCGTGGCTACCGTCTCATGGCACACTCAGGTTTCACTTCTGGCTCCAGAGGGGTGGGCATTCTAGTTCGGACCTCCCTCCCTCTTGCCATTGACGACATTGTACTTGATGATAGGGGGCGTTATGCCGCCATTGTAGGGCGCTGGGAGGGGAGGGTGATTACTTTGCTCTCGGTCTACATACCCCCAGGCCTTCAAACTACGACCTATGCTGATCTGGGAAAAGTGATCCTGGGAGTCCCCGAGGGTTTGCTTGTAGTAGGGGGGGATTTCAACTCTGTAGTGTCTGGGACGTATGATCGTTACCCTCCCCGTGTACTCGTTAAGTCTCAATCCTGGCTGGGGGACTTTCTGGAGGCGCTGGGGCTGACCGATTGCTGGCGCTTGCATCATCCTGGGCAACAACAGTATACTTTTCACTCGGGGTCCCATGGCAGCCTTTCGAGATTGGATTATGTTTTGATGCCCTCCTCCCAGGCTTCCCTCATAGGGGAGGTGAAACATCTTGCCAGGTGTAGCAATCACAGGCAGAAACCTAGGTAGGGAGCAGAAAAGACGAAACAACACCCGCACTACAAATCCCAGAAAACCCTGGGTCATGGCAAAACGGAAGTCACTTCCGGGACGGCATAAAAGGGCGTGCCTGGCGAAGCCGGGTGCTTGTCAATCCTTCCCGGAGTGAGACATAGCCTGAGGGTTGCGCGGACGCTTTCTTTCCCGCTGAGGACGCCGCGAGGAGGAGGTTGCGCGGACGCTTGCCTTCCCGCTGAGGACGCCGCGAGGAGGTTGCGCGGACGCTTGCTTTCCCGCTGAGGACGCCGCGAGGAGGAATGCGCGGACGCTTGCTTTCCCGCTGAGGACGCCGCGAGGAGGTTTGCGCGGACGCTTGCCTTCCCGCTGAGAACACAGCGAGGAGGTTTGAGAGGACGCAGGGACGCCGTAGTCTTGGTGCCGCTTCCTCCATTTCCTAGAAATAAAGGTAGGATCTAGAGATAGCACGGCTGTGCTAGTTAGGCAGCCTGCCTCTCGACCTGATACTTTTCTGTTTGCTTTACCGTGTTATACTTACCGCGCCTTACCCACCAGGAGTGAGTGTAACTACCTGGGGGTATTTGAACGCTCTCCTGTACCGTGACACAAGGCTGTGATGGAACAGCTCTGAATCGACCAAGACCCCATTTACCCACGAGTAGAAACAGTATCTACGTTCGGGTGTACCGAGAGTGGGCTAAATGTAAGAGGTGACTCCGCTTCTGTAATTATCATTGTGTTGGTATCCTATACGTGCGTGGTAATCTGTTCCTTTTATGTTTTGTAGACTTGTTGTGCCTCAGAAGAACTCCAAGACCTGTAGACCAGACTAAGAGGGGTGTCTTCTCAACAACGTTCCGGTTCCCTGTTCCCTTCCCTTTTCCCAGGTGTACTACCTCTCCCTGGTGTGTATATTCCAAGGGAGGGTTAGTACTATTGGTAACTGGGAGGTCTATCGTCAAGCCGTGGTCCCCGCTGGCTAGATTCCTAAGGTTAGTGGTAGGAGTGTTCTTTACTTGGGTTTTATCACCGCTGCTAACCGTGACAGATTGACAAGCCCAAGAAAAGAAGACCGGCCTGGGCCATGGATACGAGTGCGGCTTTAGCCTCTCTGCTTGAGAGCTTCGGCGCATTACAGCAAGAAGTACATGCTTCTCGCTTAGAGAATCAGGAGCTCAGAAAGGATATGAATACCATGCGCAGGGAGGTCGCTGGTATGACTCGCAAAGGCCATGGGGCAGGGTCCTACATCAGGGAGGCTACTCTCCCCCCTCCAGGTCATACAGTCTCCTCGCCTCCTCCCCCGATGGCTCATGGGGGTGGGTTCTTTACCCCTACTGCCTTGCCTTCGTCCTCCACCGACCATTCCCCTACTGTGCACGTGATACAAAACACTGGCATTCCTTTGGCCCCTCCCGAGAGGTTCTATGGGGACCCCAAAAAGTTCGAGACCTTCCTGAACCAGTGCCGTCTCCACTTCCTGTGCAAGCCTACAGTATTCCAGGATGACGCGGCCAGGACAGCGTTTATGATGTCCTACATGGGTGGGAACGCTGCTAGCTGGACGATCCCCTTAATGGACGAAACGATCCGGTTCTACATCAATTCCCGGAATTCTGCACGGCCCTCCGAAAATTGTTTGATCGTAAAACGCATATGTTGTCCTTGGACAAGGAACTTCTTACATTGCGCCAGGGATCACAAGACCTCTTGTCCTATATCACGTCCTTTAACAGACTCGTGGCCGAAACCGATTGGCCACAAGAAAAACGGACTTCTTTGTTTTACCAAGGACTAAGGGGTGAGTTAAAGGACGTCCTATCGCAGGTGGTCCAGATGCCGGCAACCTGCGAGGAACTGATAGATCTTACCGTCCAACTAGACCATCGCCTGGTAGAAAGAAGGGGGGATCGGAATAGGAACGAAGGTAAAGGATGGTACCTCAAACCAAAACCCCCGACGGAGGACAGTACCAAGGGTGCCGATGGGACCGAACCGATGCAAATCGGTGGAATCCGAGGGCCCCTGACCACGGCAGAACGAGACAGGCGACGCAGAATGAAACTATGCCTTTACTGCGGCAAAGGAGGCCACTTCATTAGGGAATGCAAGGCGAGGGCCCAACAACCAGAAAGGAGTCCTACACCACGGAAGCCTGCAGTCATGGGAACCAGAGAGTCGTCGGAAAACTAACACGTCCAAACCAGACGGAGATCACTGGGATGGACGGTCGGCAAGCAGCGATCTCCTCGTTCCTCGCAAATACGATGATGCCCGCCGTGGCCCATATCAATATGCCTGTGTCCTTGTGGACCTCCGACGATAAGGCCTCACGGATGGATGCGCTGCTGGATTCCGGAGCTACGGGCAACTACATGGACATCGAATACGCCACTTCCCTAGGGATTGCTTGGGAGAAGAAGGAAGAGCCCGAAAACGTGAAGGCAGTGGATGGATCCGCCTTAACATCTGGACCGGTAACGATGCATACGCTGCCGCTACGCATGCAACACGAGGGACACTCGGAGTATATCCAATTTGATTTAATCGCGGCCCCTCAGTTCCGCCTTATATTAGGTATGCCATGGCTCACGCTGCATGACCCTGATGTGAGCTGGTCAGCAAGAACGATAACCTTGAATTCGACCTACTGCCAGGAACATTGCTACAGCCCTTCCCCATGGTCAAAGAAGACGAAGGGACGCTCGGCGCGCACCACCTAGCCGTAGCATGTCATGCGGAACGGTCATGCAGCGCCACCAGCCTGCCTGAGGTCTATGCCGAGTTCAGCTCCCTTTTTGATAAACAAAAGGCTACCCGGTTACCTCCGCATCGGGTTTATGACTGTTGCATCGACCTCGTTCCAGGGGCGGCTGTTCCCTGTAGTCGAGTGTATGCCCTCACAGAAAAAGAAAACCAATACTTACAGAACTACATCAAGGAGAACCTGGCTTCGGGATTCATCAGTCATTCCACTTCCCCCGCTTCGTCGCCCATGTTTTTTATACCAAAGAAGGACTGCGACGAGTTGAGACCATGCATCGATTACAGGGCCTTGAATAACATCACGGTCAAGAATCGTTATCCCCTTCCATTGATCCCGGTGCTGATGGATCAGATAAAAGGAGCCCGATACTTTACCAAGCTAGACCTCCGTGGAGCCTATCATTTAGTCAGGGTCAAACGGGGAGATGAGTGGAAGACCGCATTCCGAACCAAGTTCGGCCTATACGAGTATAGGGTGATGCCGTTTGGACTCTGCAATGCCCCTGCTGCTTTCCAATACTTTATGGACGAAGTACTCAGGGGCCTATTGGACACCATATGTATGGTCTATATAGACGACATTCTCGTCTACTCGAGTACCCTCCAAGAACACGAAATACACGTGAAGGAAGTCCTAAGTCGGTTACAACAACACGAATTGTGCGCCAAGTTGGAAAAGTGCCTTTTTCATACAACCGAAGTGTCTTTTCTCGGGTACGTGATCAACGCCAACGGCTTCCGGATGGAGAACGGAAAGGTAGAAGCCATCACGAACTGGAAAACTCCGCAGAGCGTCAAATCGGTACAAAGCTTCCTAGGCTTTGCGAACTACTATAGGCGCTTCATAAAGGATTTCTCCAAGATCATCCACCCCATATCCAGACTACTGAAGAAAAACGCTCCTTTTCTATGGGGTGATGAAGCTGACCAATCCTTCAGGACACTCAAGGAACGCTTCACCCAGGCCCCCATCCTGCGGCATCCTGATACTCAACTTCCCTTCATCTTGGAAACCGATGCGTCCCAGTATGCACTGGGAGGGGTGCTTTCACAACGTCACCCCACAACGGGACAGATACACCCAGTCGCCTTCTATTCCAAAAAACTCAGTCCTAGCGAAATCAATTATTCCATCACCGACAAAGAGTTGCTTGCCATCAAAAGAGGATGTGAGGAATGGAGACACTACTTGCTGGGAGCCCGGCACACCATCGAAATATACACCGACCATCGGAACTTATTATTCCTGAAAACAGCAAAGGCCCTCACTCCTCGGCAACTCAGATGGACCCTCTTTTTCTCGGATTACGATTTCATCATCAAATACCGACCAGGGCCACAACACGGAAAGGCCGATGCTCTCTCTAGGAATCAGGATTCCCAGGACCCTCAACACACCATGACAGAAGAACCACCTTCCATATTACCAGAACGGTCCTTCCCTGTAGGCACAGTCGCCTTGCTCACGTCCACGGATTTCATCGAGGACCTCAAGGTTGCGTCGACGGAGGTCGATACCCAGGCATGGCTTGAGGAGGAACCCCAAGGGAGGTCACAGACAGACGAGCTCTTGTATCACTACCATGCCATGTATGTTCCGGATCCAGGCTTACAGATGCAGGTGCTCAATTGGGCTCATGACGCCGTATTGGGGGGTCATTGGGGGGTATACAAGACTATAGCCACGATAGAACGTTCATTTTGGTGGCCTACCTTACGGAATGACGTCAAGAAATACATCAGGAATTGTTCGGTGTGCACCCAGTGCAAAGCCAGCCATTCAAGACCGACGGGGCTACTCCGACAAATACCCATTCCCCCCAAACCTTGGCACACGGTCTCGATGGACTTTATCGTCGAAATGCCCGTCTGCCAAGGAAAAACGGTAATCCTGGTTCTCATAGACCACTTGACAAAAATGGGCCATTTTGTGCCGTTGGAAGGATTACCCACCTCAGCGGAATTGGCCATGGTGATGCTCTAGCATCTCGTCAGGGCTCATGGACTCCCGAGTGTCTTTATTTCCGACAGGGGTTCGCAATTTACATCACGCTTCTGGAAGGCCCTTTGCAAGACACTTTCCATCGACGCTAGACTTTCGACGAGTTACCATCCTCAAACGGATGGGAAGACGGAACGGCTTAATCAGACTATCGAACAATACCTGAGGTGCTTTACCTTACAGAACTCGACGGACTGGGTCACCCTCCTATGGTTGGCTGAATTCACGTACAACAACTCTGACCATTCCACCTTGGGTTGCTCCCCGTTCTTTTGCCTTCTAGGGTATCATCCGAATATCCTCCCCTTTGACTGGCCGGTGGCATCGACATTGCCCAGCATTCAGGAACACCACGAGCATCTCCGTGCTGTCCGCATCGATGCGACGCAACATTTGTCGGATGCTCAGAACGCTCAGAAACGATACGCTGATAAGAAGCGTAGTCCCGAACCAAGCTACCAGGTGGGGGACAAGGTATGGCTCTCCACTAAACACATTCACCTCAGGGGTATCAACAAACTGAAACCTAAGTACATAGGTCCCTATAGTGTCGAGAGGGTCATCAACCCGGTTGCCCTGAGGTTGGCTATTCCCATATCCTGGCGCTTACACCCCGTCTTCCACGTCTCACTGCTCCTTCCCTGTCATGGGGACACCAGACTGCCAGCTCATCCCCCTCCTGTTCTGGTGGAGGGCTTGGAGGAGTATGAAGTTGATGAGCTGCTGGATTCCAGGCTGTACCGGGGTGGGGTCCAGTACCTGGTGAGTTGGAAGGGCTTTGGGGTGGAGGAGAGGTCCTGGGAACCTGAGCGGAATCTCCATTGCCCCGACTTGGTGGCCCAGTTCCATCAGGTACACCCTGGCAAGCCTGGTCGACCGCCGGGCCGGCGGTCCTTGAGAGGGGGTCCTGTAGCAATCACAGGCAGAAACCTAGGTAGGGAGCAGAAAAGACGAAACAACACCCGCACTACAAATCCCAGAAAACCCTGGGTCATGGCAAAACGGAAGTCACTTCCGGGACGGCATAAAAGGGCGTGCCTGGCGAAGCCGGGTGCTTGTCAATCCTTCCCGGAGTGAGACATAGCCTGAGGGTTGCGCGGACGCTTTCTTTCCCGCTGAGGACGCCGCGAGGAGGAGGTTGCGCGGACGCTTGCCTTCCCGCTGAGGACGCCGCGAGGAGGTTGCGCGGACGCTTGCTTTCCCGCTGAGGACGCCGCGAGGAGGAATGCGCGGACGCTTGCTTTCCCGCTGAGGACGCCGCGAGGAGGTTTGCGCGGACGCTTGCCTTCCCGCTGAGAACACAGCGAGGAGGTTTGAGAGGACGCAGGGACGCCGTAGTCTTGGTGCCGCTTCCTCCATTTCCTAGAAATAAAGGTAGGATCTAGAGATAGCACGGCCGTGCTAGTTAGGCAGCCTGCCTCTCGACCTGATACTTTTCTGTTTGCTTTACCGTGTTATACTTACCGCGCCTTACCCACCAGGAGTGAGTGTAACTACCTGGGGGTATTTGAACGCTCTCCTGTACCGTGACACAAGGCTGTGATGGAACAGCTCTGAATCGACCAAGACCCCATTTACCCACGAGTAGAAACAGTATCTACGTTCGGGTGTACCGAGAGTGGGCTAAATGTAAGAGGTGACTCCGCTTCTGTAATTATCATTGTGTTGGTATCCTATACGTGCGTGGTAATCTGTTCCTTTTATGTTTTGTAGACTTGTTGTGCCTCAGAAGAACTCCAAGACCTGTAGACCAGACTAAGAGGGGTGTCTTCTCAACAACGTTCCGGTTCCCTGTTCCCTTCCCTTTTCCCAGGTGTACTACCTCTCCCTGGTGTGTATATTCCAAGGGAGGGTTAGTACTATTGGTAACTGGGAGGTCTATCGTCAAGCCGTGGTCCCCGCTGGCTAGATTCCTAAGGTTAGTGGTAGGAGTGTTCTTTACTTGGGTTTTATCACCGCTGCTAACCGTGACACCAGGGTATTTCGGATCACTCCCCACTGTGGTTAGTTGTGAACGCACGTATGGGATCGGAAGGTCGGGTTGCCCCCATAAATCCATGGTACCTCTGTGATCCTAAGATTAGAGTGGAACTACTTAAGGCAATCGATCATTATTTTGCTGAAAATGTGGGTTCAGTGTCCTCTTCTGTCTCCTTGTGGGAGGCGTATAAAACTGTCATTCGGGGACAAGCCCTCTCATCGATTGGTAATGTTAAGAGATGTAGGCGGGAGGAGGTTGTCCGTCTTGAGACTGAACTTACCATCCTTGAGGGGGAGTTGGAATCTGGAGCCTCCCCTGAGAAGCTGCACTTGTTGGACCTAAAACAGCATGAATATAGAGCGCTAGTGACTGACGCAGCGAAGGAGATGGGTCGTGAACAGCAGGGGCGTCTGTATGATGTGGGAGATAAGGCTGGTAAATTGCTTGCTTGGTTGGATAGGAGAGAATGCGCGAGTCGAGTTGTTCCTGTCATAATTGATGTGAATGGTGAAAGTATCACTGACCCTGCTGGGATCGTTGCGCGGTTCGCCGATTATTTTCGGGTAGTGTACTCCCCTGTGTCCGATAGACCTGAACAAGACTCCCACTTGCTTCTACGCGATATCTCGCTGCCGTGCTTGTCTGACCCAGAGCGGGCCCTGCTGGAAGCTCCGCCCACGGTTGATGAAATTGCGACCGCTATCCGTTCGATTCGCTCCGGGAAGGCCTCGGGACCTAATGGACTCCCCATCGAGCTTTACAAGCTCCGTCCGGACACACTGGCGCCGTATCTGCGATCGATGTACTTGGAATCACTGGAAAAAGGGTCTCTTCCTCCTGATCAGAGATTGGCCTCCATAGTGGTTATCCATAAGGAGGGAAAGCCGCGTGACCGTTGTGAATCTTTCAGACCCATTTCCCTGATCAATGCTGAACCCAAGATTCTGGCCAAAGTTCTCGCTACTCGTTTGGTGTCTGTTATAGGCGATCTTGTTCACCCGGACCAGTCCGGCTTTATACCACATCGCAATACGGCACTTAATCTTCGGCACCTGCATGGAGTCCTTGCGCGAGCCGGGACTCTGCGGGAGTCGGCCATTTTGGTATCTCTAGACGCCACCATGGCGTTTGATACGCTTGAATGGCCTTATCTTTGGGCGGTCCTCTCTAAATTCGGTTTTGGGCCCACCTTTGTCCGTTGGGTGCAGCTGCTTTATGCTGACCCGTTGGCCCAGGTAGTGGTGAATGGGCGTGTTTCGACCTCCTTTGCGCTTGGTAGGGGTACGTGCCAGGGCTGTCCTCTGTCCCCACTTTTGTTTGCCCTTGCTTTAGAGCCGCTGGCGGCTTGGTTGAGATGGGAACCATCCTTGAAAGGTATTAGATGGTCTCCGGAATTTGAAGACCGTATATCTCTGTATGCAGATGATATACTCTTGTACCTTACGTCGCCCCGGAAGTCGTTGGTCGTCCTTTTCGACGTTTTGACGTCTTTCCGTAAAAATTCCGGTCTAGTCATCAACTGGTCAAAGTCTTGCGTTTATGTTCTTTCCGGCGATGTTCCCCTACTGCCACGTGGATGTCCTATTTCGGTGGTGCTTGAGGGTTTCAAATATCTGGGAATCTTTATTACCCTGGACCCCACGCTTCGTTACGAGCGCAATTTGCTGCCCCCCCTCCGACGCCTTCGGGCAGATATAGAGACGTGGAGCGGACTCCCTCTCTCTCCCCTGGGACGAGCGGCGTTGTTTAAGATGATGTCGCTCCCCCGATTTCTTTATGCGCTTCAAAACACGCTTGACGTAGTACCAGCCGGTTATTTCCGGGAGATTGAAAGTCTACAGCGACAATTGATATGGGGGGGCCGTTCTCGTATTGCCCTTTCGAAGCTCACGCTCCCTTGGTACGATGGCGGCATCGCACTCCCAGACATCCGTCGCTATTATTGGGCCTCTCAATTGGGGGCCATCAATCACGGCATCTATGATCATTCACTGAACCCGGCCTTTGCGATGGATAAATGGTTGCTACCCGGTGGCGATTACAATAGGGCTTTATACGCGAAGTCGGCCGGCGGATCTCTTACAGGCCCCACTAAAACAGCGGTGCAGGTGTGGCATCGGGCTACGGCGGCCACGGGATGGACTGACAGGCCGACCCGGGCTACTCCTCTCTATGCTTCGGATAAACTTGGCTCCCTTTGGCAGTCGAAGGGATTTGATCGGTGGGACATGATTGGAATCAGCAGGGTCGATGATGTGTGGATCAAGGGTAGAGTCAAGACGTTTGAAGAACTGAAAGTTGAGTATGGGCTGAATGATAGGGAATCCTTTCGGTATGCGCAAGTACGGCACGCAATCTTGTCAGTTTTTCCCCTAGGCTCGGACGTGCCGGAAGCATCCCCGCTTGAAGATCGGATACTGGATGGGCATGTCCCTGATAGCACGATCTCGCTCATTTATAAAAAGTTGATTAATACCAGGATTGATCTATTGGATGGCCTCCGGGGGTTGTGGACCAGTGATGGTCTGGAGCTCGATGATGAAGACTGGCAGGCCGCGATCTCTTCCCCTAAAGAGGTGGCTATCCCGGCACGCCTTCGGTTTGTCCAACTCAAAATTCTGCATAGGGTGTATGTGACTGGTCCGCATCTGGTGCGAATGGGGTTCTCGGCGCATGGATTGTGCAGGCGTGGCTGCGGTATGGTGGCCACATTTCTCCATATTATTTGGGAATGTCCTGCCGTGCTGCGCTATTGGAATCGTGTGCATGCTGTAATGAGTGAGGTCACGGGGGTGCGGCTAATGCCTGAAGCGCGGAGATGCTTGTTGAATGTCTGGGAGCCGAATGACTACAACCTGGCGCAGCTTCGATGGGTGACCTTGGGTAACATGATTGCTAAGCGTGACATTGCCCAGCTATGGGGCGCCCAGAGGCCTCCGACAGTTCTGGTGTGGAAACAAAACATGGATTGGTGCATGTTTCGAGAAAAAACGGTTTATGTTTCCCGTGGCAAGCCTGGCAAATGGGGGATAATTTGGTCTCAGTGGAACACGTACCGTGGAGATATATGTGCTCCCCCCATGTCGGAATGTGATACTGACTTGTCTTCCTCCCACCCTGATGTTTCCTCCGCCGGAATATAGATGTTTTTGTGTACTTCTGGTCTCCTCTCCCCCCCCCCGACTTATTGTTTGCTATGATATCTGATTTACTTCTGTACCCCCCCATGGGCCACATGATGACACATTTCTGTCGTAATGCCTTGTCTTGTTTTGTTTCTCTGTTTCCTTGTTTTTAAATTTCAATAAAAAGTTAAAAAAAAAAAAAAAGGCCTGAATCTTCTGTGGGTCACCCGAGTATCTTTCGGGACTAGCTAGGGGTATCGGTGGAGGAACGGTTACCTGAATCGACCGACCTCCTGGGGCAGCATCAAAAGGATTAGCCTGTTGACGATCTAGTCTTTCCCTTAAGGCGGTGGTCTCTGCCTTAGACGTTGCTAGTTCTTGCTGTACCAACAGCAAGGCCTGAAGCACGTCATCCATAGAAGCCATATTTGAACTTCCTTCCGACCAGGAGGAGTATTTAAACGTGGGCTCGTGATTCTGTCACGGCTGCTGCTGCTCCTCAGGGTCGGAACGATGCTCAAATGGGGTCCACCTCCAGACGTCCCTGCACTCTGACTATCAAATACACCCAGAGCACAAAGGCAGTCAGGCGAGGGAAAAGGTAGGGGTAGGAACAGCAGGGATAGGGACCTGTAACAAAAGAGGGCACACGTTAGTCCACAACCTCACTACCTCCCTTGTTCTATCTCTATAATGCCTTTTTTAACCCTCACCTGATACTGCTCAGGAGGCGACCCCTTCCCTCTGCTGAACTCCTTCTCTTGCTGAGGAAACGAAATAACAATTAGTGCCCTCCTACATACTCTGTACGTCATGTGTGCCATTCATCATTTCTCATAACCCACAGTCACTCACCAGGTGCCAAGAGAAGGATACCGAAAGGAATACTTGATCTCAGTCTTGGTGGATCGATATCTCTCCTAGTCCCCAAGCAGATAATAAGGCAGTGAATCACTGTTCCAAATAAATGATAGAATAATCAAAAACAAATGTAGCCAACCGGCTCTTCCTGAATGAGAGGGAATGTAGTACAATAACAAGTACAAGAATCAGGAGGGTGCAATCCAAGCGGCTCCTGTTCGATGCTCTCAGCCGAGAGTAAATCAAATAGTCTTAGTGTATGTGGAGGGTGCAATCCAAGCGTCTCCACGAAACACCCAAATGAAGAACTGAAAAGTAGAAGAGCGCGGAGGGTGCAAACCGGCGTCTCACGCGTCTCCCCTTGAACACAGCACCAGCCGGTGACTGTAACGCGGTTTCTGAACCGCGTTCTGTGAGAGACACGGAGGGGGCAATCCAGGCGTCTCCGGCGTCTCACCGTCAAAGATAATATTTTACCGCAAGAGCGCGGAGGGGGCAATCCAAGCATCTCACGCGCCTCGCGGGTAACACACAATACAGCACCAGCCGGTAACTGTCATCAGACGTCGAATACTATCACTTGACACAACTTGCTCCGCAGCGACAGAGCAAATGAACCACACTTCCCCAGCAGCTCCGCGGGGACAAGGCATCCGCAAACTTCAGAGTCACAAGGACAAATCACGAGCGCTGATTGCAGGCACCCATAGGTCTTTATGCCTTCCGAAATCCGTCCCACACCACGCTAGGCATTCTGGGAGATGTAGTCATTCTTCTAGGCAGGCACCGTAGTCAGACCCTGACAGCATGTCTGATCTTTAGACTTGCTACCTTCTTTTTGGTGAATTGAGTTTTCTTATTTTTTGGAACGTGTTGTTCGTCTTTGGACTTTACTCGTTCTTCTTTTTGTTCTGATCGTCCTCTTCTTTTGGATTTATGCGAGGAAGTCTGAAAGGTACGAGAGGAACGTGTATCATTATCTTGATATCTATCAGGTTTTCTCAAATTATCCCTATTTCTGAGGTTGTACCTCTTTTCAGAGGGCTCCTGTTGAGGAGACCTTCCACTAGACTGAGAATGCTTCTCTCTAGGAAGTGTCTGTTTGCTATTTTTCCACTTCTTTTTAGTAGTGGTGAGATTATTTTTAATAATAACTTTTTCAGGCTTGTCAGTTAGTTGGGGTTTTACTGGTTTCCCACCCAAACTATCTCTACCTAGTTCTTCATATGATTTTTCAATAATTCTGGCAAGTTCTAAAGGTTGCTCTGTTATATCTGTTTCCTTTAGTTTTTTTAGTTTCCAACATAAGTGGATTGCCACTGATGCTGCTTCTCCTTTGATGTTGGCTAATAGTATAGCTGAGACCTGTTTGAAATCTTTCAGTAATTTCATACCCAGATTTAAGGCCGGTTCTGGACCGTATTCATTTTGAATCTGTCTCAGAACATCTGGTATTACGGCCATAGACGGGACACCATGTGTTTTTGTGTAGATTGAAGCAAAGACTGTACCCCAAGTGTCGCAGTCCTCTACGTGTGGTGCAATCCCCGTTGGTAAACATATTGTTAGAATCCTCTGTTTCTCATGAGGTGTACTATCAGGAAATACTGCCTCTATCTGAGTAATTTTTAGCGCTAACCAGAATGGAATTTGTTCCCGTTTTGCGGGCAATTTACCAATGACTGACTGTATAGTCTGTGGTGTAATTTTGTTTGTGTTCCCCTGGTCAGGGATGTGCTGTGGAATTCTTGCAGCTGGTTGGACTGTTAAAGTCCTCATGACATATTGAACCAACTGCCTGTGTATTTTAATCAGCTGTTTTAGCTGAGCTAACAGTTCAGGAGATGCCTTTCTTTCAATGTCAGGATGTGGTGTATAGCTGGCTAGTACCGGCCATGTGGCTTCTGGTCTACCTAGTGGACCGAGCCTGGTAATGTGATTTTGATGTTGTAGGGCGCCATTAAACCAGAGCTGATGCTCTTGGTAAGTTAGTGGAATTTCAACGCACTCGAAAGGAACGTATTTCGCTGGTGGTTCCTCTAATTTATAGAAGTGGAACTCGTGTGTTACTGCATTTGCTGCAGGAAACAGAATCCATGAATAGAATACCTCTGTCTGCCGATATTCATGTGCCTCTATAACAAATATTACTTTACCACCTCTTGGTGATACCCCATTTTCTATGAGTTTTATAGTAATTATATTACTTATATTTACCGGGATTAGTATAGCACCCGGGTCATTTTGTTGGAGAGTTGTGTCATCTAAAACTGCTTGAGCTGCTGCTGTAACTCTTTCTAATTCTTCGTCACTATCCGTCATTTTTGTTGACTGGAAGTGTTGCAGAACAAGTTTCAAGGAAACAAAGATTAGGTGCACAATATTTTGGAACACTGTATCCTTCAATGTTGAACAAACTAAAAACTAATACAGTATCTAGCGTTAAATTATCACCTTATCGCCTTATCAAACATTGGGCGCCATGTAGTGTAGTTCCTATATTTCCAATAGGCTCTGCGCATTGAAATAGTATATCCTGTAGTTTAGACGTAGGACTGAGGTCGACTAGGTCTCTACCGAATATACTAGACTTAATTGTGTATGTGTCAGCTAGCTCAGAGGTCACTAGAAACTTTCCTGAATGAACAAGAAGGGATTAGTTTCTGACAACCTCTTAAAACATCAAATAGCAAGTTCCCAATGGGAATTGTCCCCCAGCGCACCACGTTAGATGATACCCGCAGGCATAATAAAGTTCAAGCAGACAAGAGTTTGTTTCCAAATTGTTCTGTTATTATAATTTTCAAAAGGTACATAGTCACTCCAGTACCAGGTATTTAAACATCATGTTTAAAAAATGTGTTAGTAATCAGAGAAGTCTTCTCAATATTTAGTTCGTTTTGTATCTTTTGATTTACAGACCCCTCCCCTGACGAAGGGCTGCACGAGCCCGAAATGCATAGGGATTGATGGGATTGATGATGAAAAAAAGTGTGGATGTATATTTTTTTGACGCTTAAGAAATATCACATTTAAAGGAAAATGGTACTGGAGTGACTATGTACCTTTTGAAAATTATAATAACAGAACAATTTGGAAACAAACTCTTGTCTGCTTGAACTTTATTATGCCTGCGGGTATCATCTAACGCGGTGCGCTGGGGGACAATTCCCATTGGGAACTTGCTATTTGTTGTATTTATCTCAACGCTGTATTGTTCAGACAGCGAAGCCCTAGCCTGCACGCGACAACTTTTCATTTAATCCAAACTGATACACTAAAATTACGGTGCGTGCCTTACCTACAAATGAACCTCTTAAAACATGACAACTTTGTTCTCCAAGAATAAGAAATATATATCTCTAGAGACGCGGAAACAATAGATAGTTATTTCACTCAGTCAATTGTGCATGCTTTGTTTCACCAGAGGTGCAGAGAAATAGAGAGACAGGCGTTTTCAATAAAAGGTATTTATTGAACAGTCTTCTTGCTCAAGCATAAGAAATGAACCGCTACAATCGTAATACTTGTTGTAAAGTACAATGCGTACAGTACGAAGAGTATTACAAAATTATACTGTAAAAGCATGATATGGTTTCTAAGCCATATAGGACATAAAATACATACATTGATAAATAATCGGTACGGAAGCGAATCAGGTTCAAGGCCCTCTGCATTGTCTTTAAGGCACTGCATGGCCTTGGCCCAGTGTTCCTTCAAGATCTTTTTCAGTGGTATAGACCAGGCAGACAACTGAGGTCGGCCAGTCTGGGGCTGGTCAAAACCACCCGGATCAGGAGGGCACGCTGGGGCGGAAGGAGCTTTGTCAGGGGAGCTGCGATGGCGTGGAACTCCCTTCCTCTCTCCCTCAAACTCAATACAAATCTCCTGGCATTCAGGAAGGAGCTAAAAACATGGCTATTCTCCCAATAAGTACTTTGATTCTCGCTTCTCTGGAATTATCACTTCAGCGCCAGGACGCCGATTGGCAATAGCGCGCTTTATAAGTGTAAAAAATAAATAAATAAATAATGACTAAAAGTACTCAACTGGTGCTTCTAAAATACGCCTACCCCGGTGTACCTAACCTAGGTCTAGTACAAGGCAAGAAGTAAGTGAGGTGTAGCTTAGTTTCAGTATTCTTTGCCAAGAATCTAATCCAAGAATTCTCTTAGGGTCTAATCAGCTCCGTACCTTGGTTTTAGAATGTAGGAGGTCTGGTATCTCTCTCTCAGGACTCGATTTCCCAGCAACCCGCAAGGGTAGCCTGGAAACACCGGAGCTGGATTTCTTGGCTGGTGAAAGTACAGCGTCTCTCAGTGCGTCAGCTGGAGGGTCGGCTTCCTTCGGCACTTGCTGCAGCAGGGCGCGTCGAGCAAGTAGATAGTCGAACTGCTCCAAACCACCGTGTTTTTGTTTGGACAAGTGTGGGCATATTTATACCTTGAAGGTGCAGAGTTTGACATAAGATTGGACATAATAACGTCATTAGAGACTTAATTCTCTGAAAACTCTATGAGTTCTTGGATAAATTAATATTCATGCAGGGGGAAGACCCTGACTGCTGAAGGCGGGTTTTTCCAAGAAATCGTTGTAGATTTTCGGAACTAGTGGAAGTAGCCAAGCCGTATTAGGACTACTTGAGCTATGTCTTAATATGGTTATGATTTCCATGCCTATATAAGGATACAGTACTTTATACCTATATAAGGGCAATCGGGAAAATTACACTAGGGTCCTAAAACGCTATACAACAATGGCTCTCAGCGCGGCCCCCCTTGTGAAAGCGATGGGTATGCACTCTGCAGCTCTCAACGTGACACTCAAGTACTTCTTAAGTGTTTCAAACACCGAGGTGTATATTCTCAAAAACACATCGCCGAGTTAACTGCACTTTATCGCAACCAAAATGGTGATAAATTTAACGCACCATTCACAAGCTGAAGCAAACAGCCCATATCACCAGTTTACCAGCGATAGCTGCCTCAAAAGGCATTGTCACGGATGACCCCTTCAAATATTGCTAATGAGATGTAGAGTAGGCGTTCTCGTGCAAAAAGCAGCAAACACATCACTTTGCAAGTTTCTCAACCACCAGCAAGATTGTCGAAGAGAGTACAAATAGGTGATAAGGTGCGTTAGTAGCAGGAAGTTTACACCTGCTCTGAGCTGGTGTAAAGTCGGACTACAACCTGCAACATGAAAGGGAGCCAAGCCCAGAGCCACATGTGAATGACAACAGATGCAATGGAGCCAACGATCATGCAGTTGGGATACCCAACACTGCCCGCCACCCCACGCCACCAGCCCCTTGTCCTCCATCTCCACTTCCCCCCTCCCCCACAAACAAATGTGACAGCAACCTTAGGAAATCTGGAGCGTAACAAATTGGCTGATGTCACACAATTATAATTAAGAAGATGCATGTGAGGTTGGACAAATAAAAATCACAGTCATATATGGATTTACATTTAAAACATTTTTTTAAACAAAACAACAACAAATAAAACTATATACAGCCATGGCGTGTCATCCCTGGACCATTTGTGAATCAAAGCCTGCAAGACAAGATTGTGTGTCATGCGTCCATCAAAGGAGAGAGAGAGAGAGAGAGAGAGAGAGAGAGAGAGAAAGAGTGGGAGAGAGGAAGAGAGAGGAAGAGAGAGAGAAAGAAAGAAAGAGTGAGAGAGAGAGGAACACAGAGAAAGAGAGAAAGAGAGAGAGATGAAGAGAGAGAGAAAGAGTGCGATACAAGGAAGAGAGAGAATAGAGAGAAACAGCGTGAGAGAGAGGAAGAGAGAGAGAGAAAGAGTGAGACAGAGAGGAAGAGAGAGAGAAAGAGAAATAATGAGAGAGGAAGAGACAGAGAAAGGGAGAAAGAGTGTGAGAGAGAGAAAGGAAGAGATAGAGAGTGAGAGAGAGAAAAAGAGTGTGAGTGACAGATAGTAAGAGATGGAGAGGGAGAGTTAGTGTTGACGCTGTAGAGAAAATCCTCACAGCTCACCTTTCTGCCACCGGTGTGTCTCCAACCACGTGACGGGACATAGTACACTCTCAAGTTTAGTCATCTGAAACATAGTATAGAATTAGTAATGGCAGAGTACATACAACTGAAGACACGTAATTCTCTGTTTCGCCCCTGCGCACCCAGGCTGCTGTACCCCATCGACTCCCGCCACCCAGAGTTGTCTGCCTGCTGCTGCGCACCCAGGCTGCTGCACCCCATCCACTTCCACTGCCCAGAGGTGTCTGCCCACTGTTGCACACCCAGGCTGCTGCACCCCATTCACTCCCACTGCCCATAGGTATCTGCCCGCTGCTGCGCACCCAGGCTGCTGTACCCCATTCACCCCCACTGCCCATAGGTGTCTGTCCGCCGCTGCGCACCCAGGCTGCTGCACCCCATTCACCCCCACTGCCCATAGGTGTCCGTCCGCCGCTGCGCACCCAGGCTGCTGCACCCCATCCACTTCCAGTGCCCAGAGGTGTCTGCCAGCTACTGCACACCCAGGCTGATGCACACCCATCCACTTCCACTGCCTGGAGGTGACTGCCCACCGCTGCGCAAACAAGCCTCTCTACTTACCTTCCGCCACTGGCGTGTGTTTAAGAGGATCTACCGCGTGCCGAAGCAACCTCCTCATCCGTTGCGTACACACGGTCAAGCCGAAATCACAATTCAGTATAGATGTTGATTGCCAGGATGGCCACACCTCATCGCAGGCTGCACATGCGCTCAGCTCTGGTGGCACTAACACAGTAGAAGTGAAGTCATCGCTTCGTGGTGGGAGGTCCGTGTGGGGGGGTCGTCAATCTGTGAATCACAGCCTGCTAGACAAAAAGCAAGATAAGATTGTGCGTCATGCGTCCATCAAAGGAGAGAGAGAGAAAGAGAGAGAGAGAAAGAAAAAGTAAGAGGAAGACAGAGAGAAATAGAGAAAGGGTGAGAGAGGAAGAGAGAGAGAAAGAAAGAAACAGTGTGAGAAAGAAGAAGAGAGAAACAGAGGAAGAGTGTGAGAGAGAGAGAAAGAGAGAAACAGTGTGAGAGATAGGAAGAGAGAGAGAAAGAGTGTGAGGGAGAGAAAGAAAGAGATGGAGAGGGACCGCGAGATTTTTCCACGCGGTGGGGTCAGGTTTCTCATTGCGAGTGGTCGCATATGCTCGCAACAGCTTGCGTTAAGAAACTGTCCATTTGCATTAAAAAAGCTGCCGCTCGAGTAAAATTCTACTCGAGAGGCAGAAAAGGAAAGCGGGGACTGCTTGCACTATGCATGATGCCGTTCGCAATGATTGCACAGTGCGGACAAGCATCCGGCACTGTGAAATCACTTCGAACTCCATTTTTCTAATGTACTTCTCCGCTCGCATAGCTCTGCGTAGTGCGGTGGAGATTGTTTTGCACTTCGCATAGTGCTGCGTAGTGCAGCTCCTCAAACTATTCCCAGGGTTAGGGCAGAGGCATTAGGCAGGAAACAAATCAAAGATATGTCAAACAATGTGGGTATCAAAAATACTTCATAATAAAAAGAACATTCCCTGAAAGCACCTGGAAATAGTGGCAAAAAATTATTACAACTTGCAAAAAGTGTGCAAATTGATAGGCACTGTTTTTTTTTTTTTTTTTTTTTTAAAACCTTTATTGTGCATGAAAAGTGTACAAATACGGGCCCACAACCGTCAGGCCGGCCACAATACTTTCAGCAGAAAAGCAAACATTACAGATTCCCAGCGGCACCAGGATAAACAGTACCAACACACGGAATAATTCCTCAAACGAATACGTGCCACCAGGAAAACAGGAGCAGTGAAGGTTAGGTTTTAAAAATTTTTTAAAGGGTATAAAACATTAAACAGGGAAGAATAGAGATCAAGGAGTACTGAGTCCGCGTTATAACTGCACATCATGAGTAGGCAACAGCATAGTACAAAATCACCCATAGAAGCGACATCTAAAACAGCATGGCGGATCAAGGCAAAACAACAGGAGCGTAGACAGGCAAGCACACGCCACGCATAGCGCCACCCACTCCTACTAACCCTACCTTCGGACCCAGGACGGAAACAGGTAAAGAAAAGCGCAGAAAATAGGAGGCCCATAGAAACGAACTATATAAAAGTAAACCCTCCCCCCCCCACCCTACATCAATGCGGAGGCTACGGCCTACCCCCCCCCGACAACGTGTCTGTCGCCCACAAGAACCCGAAATACAGAAGGAGAAAAGGAAGAAAAAGAAAAAGAAATCCCTAACATTGGAGGAGGGCCCATCTTAAATCACCCGAACACCCCGGCCATAAAACCTCGTCACTCCCCATAATAACGAGTAAAGCATCAAGATTTATAGAAAGCAGGGAGAGACATCAGAAAGCGCTGCAGCACGCTTCGAGGAGGCGTCCCGTCTCGGGCCCCCACCCGCCCCTTAAATACAGTAAACACCAAAGAGAGTCTCGCCTAGCCCTGGCCAGATTTCAAGCGTCCATCCAAATATGGCCCCGGATGACACTCCGCCCCAGACAGAACAAAGGGATAAGATGGCCGCCCTCTACATGGAGAAGGCCCCCCTGCGTGGATCATACAAACACAGTCACAAACCATGGCAATCCAGAATACTGTCGCACCCGAGTCCATCCAATGCAGCACAAAACGGCAACTGAAACCCAGCGCATCTCCGGCCTGAGCAACATAAAAGCAGAGTCGTATCCCCAGCTGAGCCACGAACGAAGACAAGTGTCCATTGTCCAACAGGAAAGGCTGAGGCAGGCAGGGAAACAAAGTAGCGTTCACGACATGGGCTGGCGGTAGTCTCACAAAGGGCACAATCTCAGGATGTTCCACAGGCTGATAATCGCGCTGCAACATTGTTCCCATGCCGGTTTCAGGAGAGGCTCGGTCGATCACACAAGGGGGGTCAGCTGGCGAGGCATTCTCCTGCCCGAGAATGGCTGCGTCCAGCCTCTCACTGAGCGCACAGAAGCGATCATGCCAGTCCGACCTTAGCCCGGCCAGCGCTGCAAGGATGGAGGCATGGGTGATGGAATGTGGCCGATCTAGTGAATCGGCAGTGCGAGGAACGACAAAGGGGTCTGATCGCAACTCAAGATCATGGAGGGCGAGATCTTCAGGGGCAGAGATTAAATCCATCCGTACCACGGAGGAGACGACCGCCATATTGTGTACCAATCTAGGGTCCCCGCTCATTCGGGTGGGACACACGATAGGCTGCCGGGGTGGAATCGCAGATAAACGTCTGAGCTCTCCCCAATAGCGTGCACTGGATCCTGTAGGTTCCGGATGACAATCCGTCCCGGCGTGTAACAATGGCAAAGTGCAGCGGCCATTTCCACCTCAGCGAATTCAAAGCAAGGCAGCGCACCTTAAAAGCGGTATGAGGGGAAAGGCGTCAGAAACTCACGGCCGGTCGAAGAGTCCTTCCACAGGAGGGATCAGTGCGGGCACCTGACAGGCAGTCATGGCGGGGGGCGCAGGCACATCACTCGCAGGCGGGAGCCGCGGAGTTGCAGCCGTCTCCAGCTGGGCGCATCAACCCGGGGCACTGGACCAGGGCTCGGCTTCGGTCGTCAAGAAAACCCGCCTTCACCACCAACAATCGGGCAGGTAGGAGCACCGGAGGGACGCCACCGGCCACAGCGCGCCTCGCTCGTCCTTTCGCGGCCACTTTGTCGCCGGATAGTAATCAGGATAGATTAGCAGCAAAACAGGCTCGGGGAGCCGGGTGATTACACGTCTGTCTCCGTCGCCATCTTGGCTCCTCCTCCGGCACTGTTTTTTAAATGGTTTAAAACATTGAACAAAAATAGCAATACTCCACAAGAATTGACAACAAATCTAACTTTAAACCTTTCCCATGATGTACATGGCAAGAAACAATGTCTGCTTTTTCACTAAAGTGTATAGAAAAATGATGAATGGAATGCTTTAATTAATCTCATTCAAGGGTAATTACTCTGGCCGCATCCCAATCCATCCTTAGTTTCTAAACCATGCAACCTCAGTTTGGACCCAGTCATATGCAAATCAGTCTAGACTCTGCTCCAATGGAAACTGGCCAGGTTCTCTCTGAACCGGAACACAAGCAACCCAGGACTGGTTTTGTCCTGGTTAGGGCTCATCAAATAGGTATAGCTTGGTTTCTTTGACACAGTGTATGTCCAGACGTGGTTTTAGTGACACTGTGCCCCAGGAACAAAGCTTTACCTGGATTGGAAAGCTTGTGGGCATTCCCATATTGAGGAACTATGACCTTTTTCTGCACTTTACTTAAGGATAATCCTGCTTCTGTTGTTTGTTGGAATTTCCCACTGTTAGAATTTGGGGTCTCTGGTTGGCACAGGTAGGTACTTGTGACAATCAGGACCCTCTCCTCTAGTCAGGGCAAGGGAATTACCCTCTTAAAATAACCCCTGCTCACCCTCTAGGCGGCGTGGCATGAGCAGTCAAGGCTTATTTCAGAGGCAAGGTAAGTTAAGCATTTGTGACCACATACAGTAACCAAGTGACAACACTATAAATGGACACCACACAAGGTTTTATATAAAAAATAAGTATACTTTATATAGAGTTATCACAAGACCAATAAACAACAAAAAGAATCCACAGCACTATTAAATTCCAAGAGTTCTGGTTAAAAAGGTGTAGATCAAAGTTCTGTGCGAGTCGGTAGCCTTGTCCGGCTACAGCATGCTGAAAGAACACAGAGTCTAACAAATCCAGCGGACCGCGGCGGTCCGGGCCCACTCAAATGTCGACAGACTCAAACACAGTACCTTTTCTTTGGGGCGGCCGGCACGGATGTGCGAGCCGGTTCCGGTGATCGTCGCGGTGCAGAAAGGAAGCGTTGCAGGTTGCGTTGTCCCTCGATGCGGTGCAGGCAACGGCCCGTTGACAGAGTCGGTGGATCCAAAGCTTGCGTTGCAGGGCGAGACGGTGCTTCGATGCGGTGCTTGCAGCTTGCGGTGCGGCGAACGAGCCAGAGTTCGGGAGCTGGCGTTGATCAGTCCGGACAGCGGTGCGAGTCGGGCAAAGCGTGCGAGGCGGTGCCCAACTCTGGTGCGGTCACAGGAATCGAAGCCAGCAGCAGTGACCGCGTCGGTCAGACCAGTTCGATTCGGTGTAGCGAGGCGTTGCACGTCGCGGTCATCCTTCCAGTCGCGGTGCAGGCTACGGCTCGTTGACAGCGTCAGACAGAGTCGGTGAGCGCAGAGCTTGCGTTGTTCGAGGCGGACGTTGCTTGGTGCGGTGCTTACAGGACACCGGGCCGGTCGTGAGAGTCGGGTAAGCTCCCTGCCTCTGTAGCCACTTGTTTCCAGCAGCAATTCACAAAGGCTGGTGAAGTCCACTGGTCCTGGGACTTCGGTCAGGGGGTAAGCTCTCTTCCAAGCCCTTGGAGATCTTTGCACAAGTTAAAAATAAAGTTAAAGTCCACAAAGTCCTTTCTCCTCTCTTTGGCAGTCAGGCAACCACTGCAGGCCAATGCCCCAAGCAGCACTTCAGCTTGGGAATAGTCTCTCCTCAGTTTCTTCAGGTTCCTTTTCCTCAGCAGAGGTTTTGTCTTGTCAGTTCCAGGAGTGATCTAATTTTATGGGATCAGGGTCCCAATACTTATACCCCTAAATCCTTTGTTCTCTGAGGGGAGAGGGGCCTGTGCCCAGTTCAAGCCAGTTCTGAAGCACTCTGTTTACCAGACTTCTCCTTTCCTTTCAGCGCACAGGGCAGGCACATCAGATGCCCCACAGGAGGGGGAGCCAGCATTGTGGAAGGCAAGTACAGTCCAGGAGCACTTTGTTGACAGTCTTCCTTCTCCTCTTTCAGTGTGCAGGGCAGAGACATCAGACACACAACAGGGGGTGGAGGCAGCATTGTAGAGGGAAGGACCAGCCCTATTCAGGTCCCAGGTGCGACTCCTCCCTCCCATCTAGATACAGATCTCCCTATTCGCCACCGGGCAGCCCCAGCCTGTCTCCTGGAATTTCCCAGAACTGTCACACACAAACCCAGACAAGGAATACACAACCTAGCAGAGGCGGGCTCAAATGGTTAGGCAAGCAAATACCTACTTTCTAAAAGTGGTATTTGCAAACACAGAATATTAAAATAAACTTTACTAAAAGATGTATTTTATTATTCTGAGTCCAGGCATACTAAACTCGAATTTCTACTGTGTTCTCTGAGCCTGCTAGCACTATAAATAGGGCTCCCGGTTTTATGGTAATTTTTTTTTTGGCCATTTCCTTCTGTATTTATCCATATTTATTTTTTGAGCATTTTTTCTGTATTTATCCACATTTATTGTTGCCACAAGCAAAAGACGGAGCTACAGCTAGTATTTTTCCACATTTATTTAAATTGACAATGCACACATGCGCTCACTTAAACTAGAGATTTGTTGTGGCTTTAGCAGTGCTTTAAATGGTCCGGTACTGAGTAATTTGAAAAGGAGAGTACCTGTGCTTCTCAGTTCTGTTATAAGACACATTAGGATAGAGTACAAGCACTTATCAGGAGCAAACATGTGCCAGTGCTTCTGTATTTCCATCTAAAGCCCTGGGGTGGAGGTTGGTTGAGATGCGTGGAATCCCGGGCGCATGCTGTGAGCTCGAGTTGCTGGGATCTGCAGGCTGTGGAATTACAAGTCATTATGTTATGAACATGCGGAGTGGTATCATAGAAAGGGAGGGTGAGCAACCGAGGGCGCCAGGTGGGAGTGGGCGATAGTGATGGACACTCGAGACAGAGACAACACATCTGTCTGGAGGGTGGGTGGGCTAAAGGCATCAGTGGGCAGAGCTGGGCAACTGTATGGGGCCTGGGACAGGAGGAGTCAGGGGCTTTGGGGGAGGCTACAGCATGATGTTGGTGCCCCTAGGTGGAGAAGGGGCAGGTGAGAGCCCGGACAGCACCGATGTGGGAGTGCGAATTTTGGGTACTTGTTACCGTAATAGGGTAGTACTGGAGAGGAAGTACCGATCTACCGGGCCCCGATGAATGGGTGGTGGTGTGCGCTGGTTCTTTTGGAGTCTCAGATATTTACTTTTTACATAGGGAAAATACACGTACCTTTTGAGTTGAAATGGCGGAGGGCTGGCACAGAGGTCACTTGAGAGGCAGAGCCTTGGAGATGGTGAATTCTCTGAAAGGTCGGGGCAGCAACAAATGCTCCTAACTGTACACAGATTCCAAATGTGTTTCAGAATATGTGGAGAACTGAAGCTGTCTTTGTTCAATAACGTCGTACTCACTGGAAATATGATTCTCCTAAATGGAATGGGATGCCTTTATTTTCCAATCAAATTGTACACATTAGACAATTTTTCAGGTTTAAAAACGGGAGCATTAGCCAAGATTGTATGAGAAGGCCCTATGTGTACATATGTACAGTATGATACAGGTACATCATGCAGGCGTGCCAAAGGTATGAACATGACTTTGCGGCAGTTAACATGGGGAGTTATTTACGGTAACCATGTTTCTGCTCATTATTTTATTCCTCATTTTAGCATTCTCCTCTGCTTCTCTGCCACCAGCCTTGTGCTATCAGTTGGCAAAGACTGTAATTAGCCATGCGGTGTGTATGTAAAGATTCTGGAGTGTGCATTGAAATATGGGAGTGTACATTTAAATGTTGTGAAGAATCGCTGTATTTTTTTCTATGAGTTCCAAAGCCCAAATATTGTTCTCTTCATGTAGAGAATAGAACAAGACAGTACTGGTTTCTGAGCAGCTGAAGCCCTTTGAGCCCAATGGGCTTTGTGCGCATGGTATTAACCATTGTGCAACATACAGGTCCCACGTTCAATCTCTGTGCGGTCTCGGTTTTTAACCCTTCCAAAGCTCGGCACATTATGCCATTTGCAGTGCTATGAATCCGTAAGAATCTGGCAGCAAGCACTGCACCAAAAACTGTAGTTTGTTGTTTTAACTTCCTTTTATTGTTCCAATGTCCAGGTCGAAGGAGTTAGCTGAAAATTGGGTTGGTTCCCGAGTAGCGCCATAGGGCAAATGGGTGGAATCCATGCGCTATGTAATTATTTATTATTTGCACTACTGTTGCCCTTAATCAGATCTTCAGCAGAGGTGAGTGTGAGTGTGTGTGCGTCTGTGTGTGTCACCACCAGTCTGTGCTTGTTCTGAAAAGCTGGTGATTTCTGTTGCCTTTCACACTCTAAATCCAAGAATAGAAAGCTAAGTAAAAACACGGTCAGAGTGACACGTTTCCTTTTTTTATTAAATAAAATTATTTTATCCGGTACCTTCTGTTGATAAGGAGTTCGAATGAAGAACAGGTTACAAATCCTTGTTATAAAATGTTCAGCCCAGAGGTGCAACTAGAGTCAAACCTCAGGGGGTGGGAAGGGGGGGCTGAATCTTTAAGCAATAGTCAGAGTGGAGCTGCATGGGGCTCTTAGAAGGGGTGAAACAACAGCAAGGCCCATTAACATGCAAATGGTCTTTTAAAGACCTGTGAAGTGCTCGGGTGCGGCTGTGTTTGTGCCCGGGGAAGCTGTCTCATTCTGGGCTGCCACACATGATAAGGAGGGGGCACGGGTGGGGGGGCGAGATAGCTCTGGATTCGAGCAGGGCAGCGAAGCAATTCTCTAGTACTGACATCTATCACACGCCCGTCCAGCCAGAATAATTACCCAAATCCATCTGACGAGCAACTTAGTGATTGTTATCAAACACTGTGATCACAGAGTCTTCTGGGGACGTGTCTCCATCATTTGTATATTTACTCCGTACCGTTCCTGTAGACATATGTGAGCAAGTGATGCCCAGTGCGCAAGTGGACAGGATGAAACAAACGCCCTGCCTGTCAGGGAATGCATGTCTAGTCAGGGGGGTAGGAGACACTAAACTTCTGGGAGGGCATGGGAAGCTCTGGGAACGTTCCATGGCCACGGCCACAGTCACTTGGATTGTGTGGGTGGGGGTGGTGGACAGGGGGATCAATTATGTGGCAGCTTTGACTAAATTATGCGGCAACTTCTCCGCCGGGTGTTAGTGAAACCTACATGCTGGTGCCACACAGACGCATTCAAACGATTAGCACAACACAGTGTGCCAGCACTTGTCAAGACTTGCTGTGCTCAGTCTGACGTGAAATACAGTCACCATCAGATGACCCATCATGGATTGCAAATGTAGCGCATGAAATCTCTGAACAGTAAATGTAAGAACATGAAAAAAAACAGCTGGCAAAAGGTAACAAAATTGTAAAAGTTCAAGCCAGAAGCCCTGCAGATCCAACACACGACATTCAAAGCATTTCTTTAGTATTTACCCGTTTTTACATATAAATGCAGACAAAGGAAAAATGGTTTTCCGTCTGTATTTATATGTAAAAATCCGTTTAAACGGAAAACCGGGAGCCCTAATTATAAACATGTAACAATCCAGCAGCCCATTCTAGCCTATGGAGAACAGGTAGCCTTGCAATAGTGAAACACAAAAATGGCTGTAATTCACTATTAGGACATGCCACACACATCAGGGCTTGTCCTACCTTATACTTACAATGCACCCTGACCTTGGGCCTACCATAGGGGGGATTATTATGAAGCAAAGGGAAGGTTTAGGGACTGGCAAGTGGGTGCACTTGCCCAGTCAGCATGACAGTACCAGACTGCACGCAGGCTCTGCAATGGCAGACCTTAGACACATTTTACAAGGCCGCTTCTGTGGGTGGCACAACCAGTGCTGCAAGCCCACTAGCAGCATTTGGATTTACACGCCCTGGGCACACTCAGTGCACTGTACTAGGGTCTGACAAGTAAACCAAACATCCAATCATGGAACCACTAATCAATACATCAATTTACAGTAGGGAGCACTCGCACTGTGGCACTGGACAGCAGTGGCACAGTGCCCAAAGCATCTAACACCAGCAAAAACACATGAGGCAACAGCAAAATGGAAGGGAGACCCACGGCAATGGTACCAGAATTCTCAACTCATCTTCCAACCTCTGCAGATTCTGTGTCTGTGACATCATCAGACATTGCCAAGGATCAGAAATAAAAACATAACAAGCAGATGGTTGCTGATAGTGTCATAATGGCTCCATTAGTGCTGCCTAGGAAACTGAGCCTGAGAGTTCTAGATCTCAGGCGCAGTGGTCACTTTCCTTGGAAACTTGGAAGGAGGAGGTTGGAGCTGTGTTAGCTTGAGAGAACTGCAATTTCTTTAAACACTGACATTTATTAGTGAGCTTGAATACTACTTCAACTGGTAAGGTAATTTATGTGTTAGAATGCTTGACTGTGGGACTTATATAGAGGTTTGTGGATGGGATAACCTGTCAAAATGTAACAGATACTTCTTCCCCTATGTTACAAATGCCTTAGATTATATTACACTTGGAATATGATGGATGGGATAACTGTTATGTTTTGAATCTAAAATATTATGTTAATAACAAACTTCAATAGAATATAGACATTGTTCTACCTCTAAAGGCCTGTGTATTTTCAGAATCCATGCACACTTACATAAACACACACACACATACTGGGGACAAATGATGAGACTTCACACTAAAGTTCAGGGACTAGTGTTTATGTATTAGGGAAATAGATGTGAGGGTATGGGGGTTAAAATGTGGTTTTAGGTTAGAGGATTAGGGTATAAGAGTTAAAATTTTGAGGTACAGATTTAAGTGTTAAGGGGATGGGTATAATGTTAACGAGTGAAAAGGTTAGGAGTTAGGGTTATGACGGTTATAGGTGCTAGGGTTTAATATTGTGGGATATACTGTATTTGGATTGATACTTTTGGGTGTAGGGTTAATGGATTAAGGGAATAGAGATGAACACATTGGAGTATAAGCTATAGGGCCCAAGGGTATGACTTAAGTATTTCAGGAATCTTCTTAAGGTTATGGTGAAGAGGGTTAAAAGTATGGGTTTAGGATTAAAGATACCCTGCTATTACATTTCTTTAATAATATAGAGGAAAATGTTTTACATATGAGGTATGATAATGGGTATTTCCAGAAATTATAATAATCTGTATGAAAAATATCCAAGTTTACTTTTCACAGTAACATTGCACTCAATGTATTTCAATGGAACACACATGACTATCTAGGCAATTCAATTAGAAGTGTTAACAAATAAATGGATCTATTTCTCAGTAAACAATATGAAATATCTAGGTACACAAATACATACACTCACACACACACCCTTCTTCAGTATGTAGCTTTATTGTTACCTATAGTAGTACCTACGACAAACATAGATGTCTCTTTGATCCTCTTCCATCTCACCTTTAAGCTAAGTACCCTTAGAATTGTGTTCACTAAGCACCAGTTTAGAAGATTTCTCATTTCAATAAAAGGTTATTATTCATGTTCGCATGTTTAATTTTTTTGTGTTTGTGGTTGGTTGTTTTTTGCTTGTGTATTTTCAAAACCTCTATAAATGTGGTAATTGAGCATGAAGGTTTTTTATTGTTAGGGGCTGACGTCTGTACATATTACAACAAACCTAATTTATGGAATTCTTTCAATGTCAAACATTCCCTTAGTGGTTCAGAGTTGATTTTCTAAAGTGAAAAATACTTTTTGTGATTTATTGTCCTCAAAATGTTATAGGCATCTATAGTTTTTGCTTAGCTATTTCGTTTTCTGGTTAGTTGTGTTTGTTGCTGCACTGTTGGGCTGGTATTGTTGTTATTAAACTCTGCTCTTCCTTCCGTCTGTTAATGTGAGTCTTGTGTTTCCGGGCTGTCAGGCTGTACACCCGTTTTATGAACCTGGGTAGTGGTACGGTATAGGAGAAAAACGTACAGGCTGTGGGGAAAAGAAGAAGGATTACTTGTGTTCTGTTCAAACACTATTTACCATCTAGAGATATCTAATATATGTTGACATTAGGGCTGTGCTTGTCGACCTGTCAAATAGGAAAAGGTGAGATACCTATGAGGTATATTTGCATCTAATCAATGACAGTGGTGATGGTTTCAATATCTCTTGGTCAGCCTGACAACCTGCAGAAATATTACTATTTAGTGGGCTGGTAATATGAGTTCAAAATGTTAAAAGCAGCAACAGAATGATTTGGTGTACGACCTGGCCCTCTATGCAAGGTCACCCCAGATTTTTGCCTTCCTTCGCAAAACCCAGTTATGTTGGTTTTTAGGACTCTCTGCACATTGCTCCTGCTAATCACTGGTAAAGTGATTGTGCTTTCCCTTCAAATTAGGGTAACATTGGCCTGCACCTGAATGGTACATTTAATTTACTTGTACAAACCTAGTACATGGTACTAAATGTGCCCACTGCCTGTAAATTAAATGCTACTAGTGGCTGCAGCACTCATTGTGCCCTCTTCTCCCTCACTAAGGTAGCACTGCAAAACATTTCTTACGTCTGCCACTAAATCTGTAGTACAGTTTTGAACTAAACTGCCATTTCAACCCAGAACAACAAGCCGTTTGCTATGCCTAAGCCTTCCTGTTTAATAGTTATAAGTCACCCCTAAGGCATGCCCTAATGGCTCATAGGGCAAGGTGCAGTGTATTTAAAAATGAGCACAAGTTTACTTCAGTTTTACATGCCCTTACAATGAGAATATCTTAAAGGCATGATTCACTGTCTCCCCATCGCTACCATAGACAGTTTTGAGCCAAACACAGGAAAGAGTGAAGGTTTGAAAAAGGGGACGTCCCTCACCTGCAGGCTGGCACTGAAAATAAAAGTGGTACCTTCAAAACCTCTCATTAGAACACTCCTGGACCTGTGGAAGATTAAGAAGGAGAACTGCCCTGCTATTTGAAGATGGAAGATTGGACCTGCTTGGTTGAGCTCAGGCTCCATAGAAATGACTCCAACAGTCAGTTGACTGACCTCATGCTTGAGCTACAGGGACAAGGCAACCTTCCTGGGGCCTCCCTGCAACTGCAAAACTGACCAGCACCAACTGGGCCAGCCTGAGCATGCTGCTGGCCTCTGCTGGAGTGAACTCTGATCCGCAATAGGTGCCCATCCAAATCATGGACCCTTGGCTAGCATCAGAGTGTTCCCTTCTTGTCTGAAACCACAAGTCCTGAGTCCCAGGTGAATATTCTGAAGTTTTTGGCCTCTGTGCGACTGCAAATGGACTCCTCATGTCACCTGACAACCATCTGCAATGTCTGCCAATGTGAACCTCCTGCGACAACCTGCTCTTCATGTCCACTTCTAGATCTAGCACCACACAAACAAACGATGGATGGAATGCTGAATAAATCAAACACCCCCACTCAAGAGATCTAGATTAAATTAATCATAATTTTGCTCCCCATGCCATCCCAGTTTAGACACAGCCACATGAAAAACAGTCTTGACCCTGCTTTTCAGGGGTACAGTCCAGTCGAATGGCCAAGCCAGAGAATCCTTGGACCAAAAAACAAGCATCCTTGAGCGACTTCGGGGTATCACCCCTCGTCAGCCAGGCTAGCTTCAATCCAGTATAGGAAACAATGGTCCTAGGCTATTTTCCTTAGAAGGTATTCATTAAGTCAAAATCTATAAACATGGTGCATATAGAAGTCAAATTGCATCATAAATGGATCCTAGTTATTTCCAATTCAATTAAATATATCCTCAAAAAGATACACAAGCACCATAAATAGCTCCAATATGACTGTATATCTACTTCATTCCCAAAAACATTATTAAAAAAACTTTTACATTTACAACGCCAATAGCTCTAACTCTTGCAAATGCAAGACATATTACATTGCAAATGCTTCTTCAACTAGGAGTCGCATTTCCAGACTATTAGAGAAAGGGGGTGGGGCCTCCGGCCATCGCTCAGGAATTTTCCTGTGTTGGACTTACAGGAGGTACCAGGCGGGCTTCTTGGCCCCCAAAGTTCTCAGGAGCAAAGTGGACTTTATCCCCCAACCAGTAGTGTGCCAGGAGGCACATTTCAAGAGTGGTGGAGAAAGGCTTGGCCCCTGAAGACCTCTTAGCAATCCCACTGTATGGGACTTACTGGAGGTAACAAGCCAAGAGGCGCGTTTGCAGAGTGTTGTGAAAGGGGCATGGCCACGGACCACCTCTCCGCAATCTCACTGTGTGGGGCTTACTGAAGGTACCTGGTGTGCTAGTTGGCCCCTAATGACCCTTAGGATTGCAGGGAACTTAATTTCCCAACTCAAAATGCACCAGGTGGCGCGTTTGCAGAGTGGTGCAGGGAGGGGATGGGGCTTCCGGTGAGCTGCTGGTTTCTTTTTTTCTTTTTCTTTCATTTTAGGAAGGGGCTTTTTTAGCCCCCATTCCCTTAACCCTTTTGGGCCTTGGGGACCCCATCTCCTGGGACGTGAGCCCTTTAAAAATACCCCAGGGCTACGCCTATGCTTTTTATATAGGGAAGTGGGCACCTCTTCCTAGGCCAAATTCAGGCCCAGAGACCCCACCCCCCAGGGCTCATAAAACATGTTTTTATAGAAGGGGGGACACGTGACCCCCCCTTTCCTGGGCCACTTTTGGCACCGGGACCCCATCACCGGGGACTGCCATGCCTTTTTTTAAATAATTGCAGGGGGCAAAGTGACCCCATTCTAAGTCCAACTTTGGCCCTGAGGACCCCCATACCCCTGGGCCCAGCCTTATCTTTAAAATAAAATGCTTTAAAAAAGGGAGGGGGGCTGAATTGCCCCCTCCCAGGCCATTTTTTGCACCCACAGACCCCATCCCTCGGGGCCTGGCCTCACGTTGGGGAGCCCCAATGCCCCTGCTGTCCCTGCTGGTTATCAGCCTGCTGCGGGAGCTGGCATTTATTTTGGGCAAAGGGAACTGCAAACATGCTGCACTCTTTGTCCAAAAGCAAATCTGCTTTACTTCATGGAAGCAAGAGCAGTTTTCCTGCTCTCGCTGCAATGTAGCTAAGCAGAAGTTTGCTATGGCAGGGCAGGAGCAGCGCTCCCACCCAGCCATGGCAAACTGAAATGTCCCAGGGTTGGGGAACCCAGGAACATTGCTGGAGCCGACCTTGGTGGGTGGCGATCCCCGGAGCCATTGAAGACTCCCAGAGGAGGGCCGCGCAGCCCCCCTTCTAATGGATGTAAACCCTGTTGAAGTGGTGATCCCTGGGGCTGGGGGTCCACAACAGACCCCCGTATGTAAATTATTCAATGCCCCGGGGAGGTACTGGTCCCCGGGGCAGTATGGGCGGGCATGACCCTCACTCACATTATTAATTATATAAAAAGCCCCTGGAGGTGGCGGTACCCGGGGTTGGGGCTGGGCATGAGGCACTGTGCTTTTAAATATTATAGCCACGGGGAGGTGGTAGTCCCTGGGGCAGTGTGGGGGGCAGGAACCCCCGCATTTCATTAATTTAAAAAAAGCCATTGGGAGGTGGCCCTGTGTGATCACACATTCCAAATGGAATCTTCACTCATGATGCTTTTTGAAAATTCAGCTGTGTCATCTGTGCAGCCACTGAGCTTACCATCTTGAAACTACCTGAGGAAGGAGGAAGCTGAAACGTTGTAGTGGAAATATATTTTTGTTATTTGATGAATCTATCTGTTTGAGTCACTTCTTTCTTGGATATTTTATTTCTTTGTGACTCATTGTATCCTTTGGGATCCAGATTTTTGCCCTGGCTGGCTGTTGTTTTCTTGTGATCCTTCATCTTCAAGTATATATATATATATATATATATATATATATATATATATATATATATATATATATATATATATATATATATATATATATATATATATATATATATCCCAAAGAAACAGAGCCCCACTCCGACTTCCGTGCAAAACAAAAGACTTTATTCGTCTGAGGCAGCATTTAAATAACTCGTAGTCCTGACCGGTTTCGGCGTCATCACGCCTTGCTCACAGGTGAGTTACATTTCATCCATGTGGTCACGAGGCCTTGCAACTCAACTACAGGCCCCAGCATGCACCATGGTTGTTTCATTTTCAATGGGCATTGCAGAGTGTTCATTTTTTGCCCAAGTGGCGTGAAAAAAATGAACACTCTGCAATGCCCATTGAAAATGAAACAACCATGGTGCATGCTGGGGCCTGTAGTTGAGTTGCAAGGCCTCGTGACCACATGGATGAAATGTAACTCACCTGTGAGCAAGGCATGATGATGCCGAAACCGGTCAGGACTACGAGTTATTTAAATGCTGCCTCAGACGAATAAAGTCTTTTGTTTTGCACGGAAGTCGGAGTGGGGCTCTGTTTCTTTGGAGTCTTATTCACGCAGGATTCTCCGTTCCTGCATTGAGAGCCCGCCCTGCAGAGTCGGTGGCCCCCAGTAAAACGGAGGATGTTTTTCTGAATATATATATATATATATATATATATATATATATATATATATATATATATATATATATATATATATTTATATATTACCTACTGGCGGTCGCCAGTAGGTATATATAGTTAGGATTTTTTCTCTATGGAATTTTTGAAAATTCTATGTCTAATAACTTTGGCGTTTGTGGACGGAATTGGCTGAAATTTTCAGGAAAATGGCACATTTTGTTTCTGAGCAGCCCTTGAAAATTTGGGGGGGGTTCGTCAAGGGGGGCCGAGAAAAAAGGGGGGTCCCAAAACGTGTTTTTAACATTGAGTTTTCCATAGGGCGGTTGGCCTCACTTTTAGCCCGAACGGCTGAATGGATTTGCACGAAACTTGGCAAAATTGTAGGGACTGGTAGCCCGATGTGCCTTTTGTAGGTCTCAATATATGTGCTACAGTGGATTTTGAGAAATTAACGTTTAAAAAAAGATATATATCTGTAACAGCGGACCGGGCAGCGCTCCAGTACGCGTACTTTTCGCGCAACGGAGCTTTGTGAAGCGAAGCTGATTGGTTCTCCGGCGTCTGTAAACATTCCAAACAGTCCGTAGCGGCCGCCATCTTGTCTCTCGGTAGGATCGAGAGAGAAGAGGAGGCCAAAGCGAAGGGGCAAATGACCATAAGGGGGCATAGTAGATCCTCGCTGACCCCCTAGGTTTGATGTGGAGGTTTTGAAAGGGCCCCGCGGGGCAAAAAAAAAAAATAATAATAATAATCGAACAGCTGAATGGATTTGCACGAAACTTGGTAAAATATTAGGGACTGGTAGCCCGATGTGCCTTTGCTAGGTCTCAATATATGTGCTCCAGTGGATTTTGAGAAATTAACGTTCAAAAAAAGATATATATCTGTAACAGCGCTCCGCTTCGCGTAACGGAGGTTTGCGAAGCTGATTGGTCATTCTGTCACTGGGCTATAGTTGGGCTACATCTGGCTGATATTTGGGCTACATTTGTTTTTTTTGTCTCTGGCGGCCATCTTTGGGCTACATTGGGCTACATTGGGCTTCATTGGGCTTCATTGGGCTACATTGGGCTACATTTGGGCTCCAACATATATATAGGCCAATGTAGCCCAATATATATTTTTCAAAGTTAATTTTCGTAAAAACCACTGGAGCATATATCTTGAGACATAGCAAAGGCACATCGGGCTACCAGTCCCTACAATTTTGCCAAGTTTCGTGGAAATCCATTCAGCCGTTCGAGCTAAAAGTGAGTCCAACCGCCCTATGGAAATGAAGGAAATGAATGGGTAATTTGTAATTAGCAAATAGCTCATCGCAAACTAGGAATGGTAAAGAATCGCTATTTATTCCTTAAAGTTCGCTATTTAGGAAATGCAAAAAACTTTGATGATACATATGGCGGTTCATCTCTAACAAGATAAGAAGCATAGGGATAGATTTATGATGACTGGCGCATCACCAGGGATGTGTTAGTCATTCTGTGCCGCTGTTCCGTCACCTATGGTGTGCTGCATTTACAATGCGGCGCATCATGGGGCAAAAACAGCACAGATGCGTGATGTCTCTGTGCCGTAAAGGTGGCGCATTGCTGGAGTTGTATCGCAAGTGTGATGAAGCTCCAGCAAGGGTCGGGGGTGCCCCTGTCGCAGGGTTTCTGTTCTCACACAGAACTGTGGACAGAGGATTGGAACCTCGGCGAATTAGGGTGTCCCAAAACTCACCTTAGTAATCAAAAACCCCTTAGCAAGCTAGGTACAGTGTCACATTGGATATAACAAACTCTCAATGTTTAGACAATCCAGAATATGAACTTATAGTACCTCAGGATACGTGGAACTCATGAACAGTCGGTCGTTATATATTTCTTAGAAACCAGAACATGGAGTTAAGAAGAACACATGTGTATTTGAAATGTTTATTTACTAATGCCGTCTTCTCAGGCGTAGTATCTTAGATAATACAAGTACACATATTATCAGTAGCAAAATTACCAGCATAGTTACTAGTACATAAAAAGCGAATGGTGACAGTATGTTAACATGCTGTAAATGAATAAGAGTTAGCAACACTTATAAGCAGCCGCGGGCCGTGGAGGGAGTTACGGTGGGGCAGGGAGGCGGGGAGGGGGAGGGGCAGGGTGGAGAGGGCTCCACCCTGCCCCTCCCCCTCCCCGCCTCCCTGCCCCACCGTAACTCCCTCCACGGCCCGCGGCTGCTTATATCTCACCCTCCCTAATACACATATTATATTATTTGCTAAGAAGGTCTCTTTGTGTTGGTTTAGGGCGTGCCCATACTTTAGTGTCTTAGATTTGAAGGAATCACATCAGCATACACCAGCTCTCTCTTCATGTGAACCGCATCAACTGTTGTGTATGTGTGTTCGGCAAAGCAATATAAAACCCGCCTCATGCCCAGAATTGGCAGAAGTTGCACTTATGTTATGAGTATGAAGTCGTGGAGATCAGACCTCATAACAATTCTGTATCGTGTTGTTCTTGAAACTTCAGCACTCGCTGTACAGATATAGTTTAACAAGCAAAGCAGATAGTAGAGCAATAACATATTATTCTCATGTAAACCACGATGAACTACTAGGTTGAAAGCTAAAGCAACAACTAAGTGTCGTGTGCAGAAGTTGCAAAAAAGGAAAAATGGCGTTTAAACCGGTAATGAGCCCATGCTAACTTAACACGGTGTAAAGATATCCAGGACCTAGATGACACCTCCCCATGATCCGGAAACGAACTGAATAAGATAATAGAAGTGCCATCTCATGAGAGCAGATTGCAAGTTTATATGTGGACGGTCCGCAAGGTAAAGCATTAAAAACTAGGAAAATTTAATGCTAAAGAAAAATAAAACAGCCAAGTACTTTATCGAGTCTTAAGCCAATAGGCAAGCTAAATAATAAAAACTTGACAAATAAGTCAATGAATTGTCAATGAAATGCTAGTACTCAGCATATCAAACATGAAAAAGGTCTATGACATAACTGTGTATGCAAAATAAGCTGCAACAGCCTCCAATAGGAAGTCACCGTCTTCATCCGAAAAGAGTTCAGCCATCCAATTTAAAAGCGGAAAAGAACATACGTGCTCTCCCAGCACCGGATCCTCTATCACCATCAGAGGACAGCTCGGTGGGTTTTCAAGAAAGCTCTGTTCCAAGAAAGACTGTGTTGCCGCCAGTAAATTCCAGGGACCAATTAGTCCATGCATCAATGCCACAGCCATAATCCTTTCGCCAGGACAAACCAACTCGTGAGTAATGATAGGAGTCATCAGCTGATTAAAGTCGACGTCAGGAGAAACCGGTCCGCAGAGACACAAATCAATGGCCCAATCGAAATCACAGGTCAGGCAGTGAAATACAGGCTGGACACAGGTGAAGTAGGAGAATCAAAAAGATAATCCATATGCCGTGCTTAATATCGCCAACGGCATTGTGCCATAATATTCTAGCATGCGATTGCGGAACAGTGTCAGCAGCTGCAGGGCGGGAGCTTGCACAGGAGGGACATCCATATTTAAAAATGTAAAAAAGCACAAGAGCGTCCGCTGGTAATGCAAGTAAAAATGGGAATCCACGAAGCAGAGTGGAAAAAATAGAATGAAAGAAAGCAGGGATGACTCCAAAGATTTTCTCAAATGAAGTCACGAGACCACTGGTAACAACTTTAAAAAAGTGCGCCAGGGCCTTTGTGGAGGACGCGTTAAAGATAGTCCGAACCATCTTGCTGAAATGGAAAGGCAAATCTGTATTGAAAAGGGTCTGCACCTCTGTACGGGTGTTCGCTATGTGAAGCACGAAAGTTTCACGGGCCGAACTCAAGGCCACCTCTCTCTGAGACAAAAGAGCTCTTATTCTTGCCATGCCGTTGAAATCTGCTCCCAAGGTTGGTATTTGTGGCGAGATTGAAAACTCCCTATGTTCATGTGTGGGAGGAAATAGAACATTTCTGCAGCAAATAACCCGTTCACTTACTGTTACGATAAAAGGAATACTTTTAATTAACCCAGAACAATCTTCATTATTGAGCATCAAATAACTACCATTTTCCAACAACTTGAACGTGGGGATGATAGCAGGAACTGGCGTGCCTTGCAACACGCAAGCCATATTTGGTCGGTGTTTGTTGCATGAACCGTGTAACTGTATGTGCCTACACATTAGTGAATGATGTGGCGTCTCAGTGCATTCCTCTCCATTCAGATAAACTTCTTGATCATCTTTGAAACATCTGTATGTGTATGGAAGCGACCAGACCTCATGAAGAAAAGCACTACCTAAAGGTTCATAACGACCTATTGGTATATATTTCATACAATTTGAAAACTTATATAAAGCAAAAGGCAGCGTTATTAAACCGTGGATAAGGCACGTTGTCAAAAAACCCGCAATCCTCTGCTGATGATGTCACTGAGCATGTCATGAATGATGTAATATGTGACATCATCAGCAGTGGATTACGGGTAATAGTATCTCTAGTTTACTCCCTTATAGCTGTCTTTCTTTTAACATAAGTGTCTGTTTCCTTCCCTTATACTTACTGTTCTTTAAAAAAAAAAAAAATTTTGGTTCACTTCCGGTTCGCGTACCGGCGAGCGAACTGGGAAGCGAACTACGAGAAATAGAGGTTGGCACAGTTCCAAATATTGTACCAATTTTTTAATAACGGGGAGGTAGTTCTGAAAAGAACTTTTTTTTTTATTGTTTTTGTTGTTTTATATTTTTTTTATTATTTTTCTGAACATTTTTTTACTTTTTTTGAATTTTTCTGAACAGTTTTATATTTTTTGGGGTTTTTCTTGGAGGGGGCAATGAAAACGATTCATTGTAAAGGGCTCAACAGGAGCAACAAAACAAAAAAAAAGTATTTATTATTTTGGGCGTTTCGTACAAACTTGCATATGATAGTCAATAGCTCTGTTGATCAGAGTGATGCTTCTTTCTCCGTAGCAAATGAATCCATTGCAATGTACGCAGACGTGTTTTACTTCACCAAATCTCATTTGTATATTTGGCACCATCTCCCTGCCCTCTGGTCCCGTTACTTCCGGTACAACAGATCTTCTGGCCATAATAGGGAGATTATCTAGGTCGTTCCGAAACTGTGCAGCACTGTAGTTGTTAGGATGCCACCTAGTCATATGGCGATGCATTGTGTAGTTTCCGAAACTGTATTTTTTCTCGGTCCCTCTGGACAGTCTATCTTGACATATAAGGCAAGTTACGTATCTTGCATTTACTTTTTTCTGACCTTTGGGAATTTAAAAAAATTGCCAAATGAAGTTTTCTTTCCGGTGAGACGTCCTGGGCTCCTCAGGCAAAAACTGCCTCTCTTCGTGCTCGTCGTCCTGTTCCTCTTCTTCCTCTTCTTGTTGAATTATAACTTGAGCAGGTGGTCCACTCTTCCTTGGATGTGGTGGAGGTGGTGGGGAAGCACCAGCTGAAGCTACTAAAGAAGCCATTGCTCACTGGTAACAAAGGGTCTTTCTCTCACAATGATGAAAGTCAGAGTGAGGAAAGAAGGAGGGATTTTCATCATTTGGGAAAAACAAGAGTTCTCAACCAATGAAAAGTGTTCATTTTAGATTATATGACCTAGTCTTACATCATTAGGAAACCAAAAGTGAAATGAACCAATGAAAAGTGTTATTACCAAGTCACATGACCTGCTGTGTTTACGTTAAGCGCTTTGCAGGGCCTCCCGGTTTGCTTCCAGAAACCTGCGCTTTGCGACTCGCTTCGCGTACCAGTTCGCTAACGTAGCACGTCATATGACGTATCACGCGACAACGTGAAACGTCATGCGGACGGGAGGCGTCACGATGTTGTTTTCTAACGCGGCAGTTGCGGTAAAGAAACGTTTACCGGCTCGCGGTCTATTTCGCGGCATCAAGGTCAGCTAACGGGAAGCTTCCCGATTCGCGAAGCGGGAACGAAGAAAAAAAAATATTAAAAAAAAAAATTATTCATAAACATATAAAATATATTTTTGGATTTAAAGAAGAATACATTTTACAGCTACAGATATTAGCTGTTAAAAAACCAATGAAATTCACTGAAAAAACCATAGGTTATAGACCATATATAGTTAGGAATTAGCATTTACAAAACCTTGAAAATTCACTGAAAAAACCATAGGTTATAGACCATATATAGTTAGGAATTAGCATTTACAAAACCTTATTTTACTCACACAAAACCATTGAAATTCCATATATAGTTAGTTGCACTAACTATATATCGCGCACCCGCAATCCACTGCTGATGATGTCACATATTACATCATTCATGACATGGTCAGTGACATCACTGATGACATCACTGATGACATCTCAAATGACATCACTGATGACATCACTGATGACATCTCATTTGACATCAATGACCACATCACTGATGATATCATTCATGTGACAATACAATGCATCTCCTCACATTTTAATATAACCTCTGTTTCACCCAGTGTTAAATACAGAGTATAATTTTTGAAACCATTGACACACCAATACTAGTTAATACATACGCACTCACTGATTCCTATGTCTACACACACATTCACTCATTCACCCATACAATCATTCATACATACAATCACTCATCTTTACAACACTATCATATGCACTCATACACCTATACAGACACTCACAGTCTGCCACTCATCCATGGAGTTACTCACACACCTAGTCAGTCCTGTAAAGAATCAATGACACTTCCATTTTCTTGTCTATACAGTTAAACATAGAGCACCTTACATTTTCAAACATATACTAACACATACTTACCTTCTTATACAATCATTGATACAAGTACACATTGATCTGCACAGAGTCACACACCTCCCAGCCAGCCACACACACACTCAGTCTCCCATACAAATACTTGGACAATCAATCAGTAACCCATATAGTTAATCATATAGCTACTGATCAACACATGCAGCAGTTTACAGAACAACAGACATAATGATGCACAAATTAAGACAGTTTAGTCACTAACCCATGCACTCAGTGAGACACATTTAATCACTCACTCATACATTCAGTCATGCACCTACTAAATCCTTTGTCCAGACACTTATACTTCCACTCATTCTTCAATATGTAAGACACATTTTAACTTTACAGAAACATACAGTCACTGGATGTTGTCATCAGTGATGTCATCAGTGATGTCATCAGTGATGTCATTTGAGATGTCATCAGTGATGTCATCAGTGATGTCACTGACCATGTCATGAATGATGTAATATGTGACATCATCAGCAGTGGATTGCGGGTGCGCGATATATAGTTAGTGCAACTAACTATATATGGAATTTCAATGGTTTTGTGTGAGTAAAATAAGGTTTTGTAAATGCTAATTCCTAACTATATATGGTCTATAACCTATGGTTTTTTCAGTGAATTTTCAAGGTTTTGTAAATGCTAATTCCTAACTATATATGGTCTATAACCTATGGTTTTTTCAGTGAATATATATATATATATATATTACCTACTGTCTATTCCCAATAACTTTGGTGCCGATTGATGAATCTTTGCGAACTTTTCAAAACTCGTGGGGCGCTCTGGTCCGCTCCTATCTTGAAAGTTTCAGGGTGATTCAGCAATCAGGGGCCAAGAAAAAAGGGGGGTCCCAAAACGTGTTTTGTCCATGTTAATTCCCATTGGAAACTTTAGACACGGCTGCAGCCGGAACTGCTGAACAGAATTACGCCAAATTTGGCAAAAATGTAGCCCTTGGTTCAGAAAGAACTCTTTTTGTTGAATGGTGTAAATCCGTTCAATAGTTCCTGAGAAATTTGAAAAAGAAAAAATATCAATATCTGAGTGGAGCCTAACCACACGTCATCGTGAGATCTGATTGGCTGTCAGCACTTCATCCTGGAATTGCTGGCAGCCATCTTGGGACCAATATACATGATAGTACCCCATTGAAATGCATTGTAGTGAATCGAAGATTTTGAGGGTTACCAAAAGGAGAACTATAAAGGGTGATAACAGGCTTTAGTTACATAAGAATTCATTTGTTGGTGGTACCATACAAATCTCAGGAATTGTGGTGTGTTCCAAGGTGATTTTACCCTGTGAAAAACCTTCTGCTGGGATATCATGAATCATGTTTGCGAGACAACTATTTTCACATGCTTGTCCCATAGAGTTTTCGAAGGTGCTCCAGAAGCTAAAATGAGAGCATATTTTCTGTAAATTCACATTATCTTTCTCAATCATGTGAGAATGAAGTCTGACATTCTCAGTAAAACATGTACATCCAACAAGGGCAGACACTGTCAGTTGATTCCTTTGTGTTCTACTGCAGCTTCCCAGAGTGTTCTAAAGAACAACTAGAGCGCTACCAGCCTTACTTATGACAAAAGTAGGGCACACCTGAAGCCATCTTGATTGGAATAAACTGCTAACACTTAAAGCATTTAATTTAAAAAGAAACAAAATGATGGGGTTCATTTTGTCATAGAAATTATGGTTAGTGCTGTAGAAAGAAAAATGAGGACATGTTTCAAGTGTGATCTCAAATATCTTCCTGTTATTTTTGAACAGGAGCAGCCTGTCAGTTGATGCCTTTGTGTTCTACTGCAGCTTCCCAGAGTGTTCTGAAAAACAACTACAGCGCTAACAGTCTTACTTATGACAAAATTATGGCACAGCTGAAGCCATCTTGATTAGAATAAACTGGTAACTCTTAAAACATTTAATTTAAAAAGGAACAAAATGAGGGGGTTCATTTTGTCATAGACGTTATGGTTAGTGCTGTAGAAAGAAAAATTAGGACATGTTTTAAGTGATATCTCAAATATCTTCCTGTTATATTTCAACAAGAGCAGCCTGTCAGTTGATGCCTTTGTGTTCTACTGCAGCTTCCCAAAGTGTTCTAAAGAACAACTAGAGAGCTAACAGTCTTACTTATGACAACATTATGGCACACCTAAAGCCATCTTGATTGGAATAAACTGGTAACACTTAAAACATTTAATTTAAAAAGGAAAAAATTGAGGGGGTTCATTTTGCCATAGAAATTATGGTTAGTGCTGCAGAAAGAAAATTTAGGGCATGTTTTAAGTGGGATCTCAAATCTTCTTCTATTTCATTAGAAAATTCTGACATGGAGACTGAAGCAATCACTTTCAATACTAGCAGTAGACTTCCAGTTAACTCCCTAGTGAGCAGTAGCTTTACTACAGTGATCTAATGAACAAATAGAGTGCTAATATTCTGAATGTATGGCAAATGTGTGACACATCTGAATGCATTCTTGATGGAATCAAAGTAAAAACTGAAAGCATTTCCTACTGAGGAGACTGCAGTAAATGAGTAAATTAGGAAACTTATAACAAATAAGTCTCCCAAGATGGCCACCAGAGAAAAAAGAGCCCAAATGTAGCACAAATATCACCCAGATGTAGCCCACATATAGCCCAGTGACACAAGTGTGCAAAACACTTTTTATTTTTAGTTTTTCTGCAGTTTTATATAGTGCAGACTGGTCAGGTATTAAAGCGTTACATCTTACCTGGACCCCTTAGTGCGTATTTTGCACGAAGTACATGAGATTGATCTTGCGAAACATTGAACTTTATGATTCTGTTAACCTGAAGTTGCTCTGAACCGGGTTTTGTAACACCCGTTTATACCTACGGTTTTAATTAATTCTCACTGTATTGTATTAGGAAAGAGGATTTACTGTTTTTATGTACACTTTTATGATCTATGTTTCTACATCAGATCGAATAAAGTTTAATGAATTTTACGGCAGGACGGAGGCGAGGATTATGCATATCTTTACTCACTTTATTTGCATAGCAGTTTGAAGAAAACGTAACACAAAAATCATTAAATAAAAGACTACACAACCCATGAACCATTAGGTGGGTAGTCTCCAAGGCAACTATAGTCCAATCATATCACAGACCATTGTTTATAATATCGTGACGTCCCTTCCGCTTCCTCTTTCTTCACTGCTCGTCAGTTAAGTGCATTCCTTACATTCTTGGCTTAATCTGACGTTGTTGCTGTTTGTATAGCGGTTTCTTGGGCACGTTATTAGCATTATTGCCTTGGTATTGTTTCATATTCCCTGCACAGCAGGCTCTTAACCGAGCGCGTTCTCCCCCTCCCAGTTTCTTCCGCTGTGCTCGCTTTGCGCTCTGCACGCTGTGAGTTTCTGTCAGGTGCGTCTTGTCCGAGCAAGGCAGCTCCGTCGAGCGCTCCTGCTGGTCCTTCCTTTAGTGTCCGCTTGATTCCCGACCAACCCTCGCCTAATTTGGACACCGTTACGCGGTGATTTCCCCACACGGCCTCGTTAGTGACCAGCGCCACCTAGTGGTGGTAATTGGTATTGCGCCTCAGTCTATTCTTATAACAGCTTTGGGGAAAGCCCAGCTGTTGGAGCACCGGCGAGGGGGCTGCCTTAAGAATTTTAAGGGCATTTGTTCTGTGCTCACACTCTCTGCTATCATGTCTTCTCCACAAGACCATTTTTACTCCTCCTACCAGGAAGTGGAGGCGGAATGGCTCCCCAACTTCTCCCTCCAGCAGCGGACCAAGCCCTCTCTCTGGCTATTTCTAGGGCGCTGGCTCCTCTTAGGGATCAGGTTGATAAGCTGGCGAAAAGCATACCTGGGGTGTTCAGTGACCCAGATCTGGTGGTGGCGGGTCCCAGTAGCTCCCAGATAGGGAATAAAAGGGCAGTTAAGCATAACGCGGGGCACTTGGAAGGATTTGATAAACTTACTGAGACCTTACTCAAGAGTGCGCGAACGCTAAAACATGCACCCTGCCGGGAGGAGGAGGAGCCCAGAGAAAATTGCGACGCTGTCACTACTATTGCAGGCCCCGACGGCAGGTTTCCCTTAGAGGGAGAGGGTGTATCGGAGGACGATTTCTCCTCCGATGAGCATAAGGACTCTGGGCGTCCCTGGCATCCAGAGTCCCAATCCTCTCAGTCCCCGGTTGGGGACGGGGTCCACTTGGACATGTTCGAGCCTACCCAAATTTACCATCCCAGGTCGGTGGAGTGGACCCCTGATGCCAAAGTGGCAGAGTATGTGGTGGGGATAATCCAACCGCTTGAAAGGGAGGTCAAGAACAGGATGGGGGGAGAATGCCCCAGACCCTCACTGAAGGGGAAGGTGGCACACAAGCATGAAATTGATGAGAAACTATGTATCTTTTTCTCCAAGTATATGAGGGATCCCAAGAAAGGAATTGATAGGTCTTGGATGTGGTAGGGCCCTTGACCCAAATTATTCAATTGGCGCAGCGTTCAAATGAGTCAGGATCCCCTTTGTCCACAGATATAGTGGCTGGTTGGGCGCACTAACCCTAAACCCTAAAACACTACCCCCTCCACTCCCCAAACACTACTTCACTACCCTAAACCCTAAAACACTACCCCCAGCACGACACCCTACACTACCCAAACACCACTGCACTACCCTAAACCCTAAATCTACCCCCAGCCCAACCCCTTACACTACACAAACACCACTGCTCTACCCTAACCCCTAAAACACTACCTTCAGCATGACCCCCTTCACTACACAAACACCACTGCACTGCCTTAAACCCTAAAACACTACCCCCAGCATGACCCCCTACACTACACAAACACTACTGCACTACCCTAAATCTACCCCCAACATGACCCCCTAAACTACACAACCACCACTGCACTACCCTAGACCCTAAAACACTACCCCCAGCATGACCCCCTTCACCACCTAAACACAACTGCACTACCCTAAACCCAAAAACACTACCCCCAGCACGACCCCCGACACTATCCAAACACCACTGCACGACCCTAAACCCTAAAACACGATACCCTACACTACACAAACACCACTGCACTACCCTAAACCCTAAAACACTAGAACCCAGCACGACCCCCTATAGTACACAAACACCACTGCACTACCCTAAACCCTAAAACACTACCCCCTGCACTACATAAACACCACTGCACTACCCTAAACCCTAAAACACTACCCCAGCACGACCCCCTACACTACACAAACACCACTGCACTAACTTAAACCCAAAACACTACCCCAGCACTATACCCTACACTACCCAAATACCACTGCACTACCCTAAACCCTAAAACACTACCCCCAGCAAGACTCCCTACACTACCCAAACACCACTGCACTACACTAAACCCTAAATCTACACCCAGCATGACCTCCCACACTACACAAACACCACTGCACTACCCTAAACCACTACCCCCAGCACGACCCCCTACACTGCCCAAACACCAGTGCACTACCCTAACCCCTAAAACACTAACCCCAGCATGACCTCCTACACTACCCAAACACCACTGCACTACCCTATACCATAAAACACGACCCCCTACACTACACAAACTCGACTGCACTACCCTAAACCCTAAAACACTACCCACAGCATGACCCCCTATACTACACAAACACCACTGCACTACCCTAAACACTAAATCTACCCCCAGCACGACCCCTACACTACCCAAGCACCACTGCTATACCCTATACCCTAAAACACTACCCCCAGTATGAAACACTACACTACCCAAACACCACTGCACTATCCTAAACCCTAAAACACTACCCCCAGCACTACCTCCTACACTACACAAACACCACTACAATACCCTAAACTCTAAATCACTACCCCTAAACTATCCAAACACCACTGCAGTACCATAAACCCTAAAACACTACCCCTACACTACACAAACACCACTGCACTTCCCTAAACCCTAAAACACTACCCGCAGCATGACCCCCTACACTACACAAACACCACTGCACTACCCTAAATCCCCCTACACTATACAAACACTACCCCCAGCACTACCTCCTACACTACACAAACACCACTACAATACCCTAAACTCTAAAACACTACCCCCTAAACTATCCAAACACCACTGCAGTACCATAAACCCTAAACACTACCCCTACACTACACAAACACCACTGCTCTTCCCTAAACCCTAAAACACTACCCGCTGCATGACCCCCTACACTACACAAACACCACTGCACTACCTTAAATCCCCCTACACTATACAAACACCACCGCACTACTCTAAACCCTAAATCAATACCCCAGCACGACCCCCTCACAACAGAAACACCACTGCACTACCCTAAACCCTAAATCTACCCCCAGCACGACACCTACACTACCCAAACACCACTGCCATACCCTAAATCCTAAAACACTACCCCCAGCATGAACCCCTACACTACCCAAACACCATTGCACTACTCTAAACCCTAAAACACTACCCCCAGCACTACCCCCTATACTACACAAACACCACTGCACTACCCTAAACCCTAAAACACCACCCCCCTACACTACCCAAACACCACTGCACTACCATAAATCCTAAAACACTACCCCCAGCACAACCCCCTACACTACACAAACACCACTGCACTACCCTAAACCCTAAAACACTACCCCCAGCACGACTCCCTACACTACCCAAACACCACTGCACTACCCTAAACCCTACATCTATCCCCAGCATGACCCCCTACACTACCCAAACACCACTGCACTACCTTAAACCCTAACACACTACCCCAGCACAACCGCCTACACTACAAAAACACCACTGCACTACCCTAAACCCTAAAACACTACCCCAGCACGACTCCCTACACGACCCAAACACCACTGCACTACCCTAAACCCTAAAACACTACCACCAGCACAACCCCCTACACTACTGCACTACCCTAAACCCTAAAACATCTTTCATGGAGCTACTAGTGTTTCAGGTAGACTTTCTGAAGGACTCCAGATGGATGGGTGCGGTAGTATACCATCCCCCGGGAGAAAGCAAGCAATTGTTTTGTGCCTCCCTCCTTGAAACACTTGCCCCCTACATCTTACAGTCAGAGTGTTTTGTGTTAGTGGGGGACTTCAATCATCATCTGGAAGATCCCTCAAACAAAGAAGCAAGGGCCCTCCTCTCAGTGATGGATTCACTGGGGCTTCTATCTAGAGTACAGGACCCGACGCACCGGGCAGGGCACACCCTGGACTCTATCTTTACCAATGTCCCCGGCCTAGCTGTAGAAACACCTCTGGAGTTAATATGGACCGACCATCGGGCCTTAAGGTTCTCCTTCACTCAACCAGAAAGGGCAATAAAGACCATTGGAAGGAAGGGCGTGCGTATGGCCTGGAGGAAAGTCACACCTGAGGCATTTAGGGGGGCCTTCTTAGCCCCGCCGTCAGAGGGGATGGACAGTAATAAAGCATTGGAGAGGTGGGAAAGGGTGGTAGAGAAGGCCCTGGACCATATCGCCCCACTAAAAACAGTGAAAATAAAGGAGAAACGAGTCCCGGCTCCATGGTATTTGGTAGAATTGAAGGAGGAGAAAGGTCGGTGTAGGGGGCAGGAAAGAAAATGGAGAAGAACTAAATGATGAGGACAAGCAGGCTTATAACGAGGCACACAGAGCCTATTTAGGCCATTGTAAAACCGCCAGAAAGAACATCTGAGTAGGAGGATTAGGGAAGCAAATAATTCCTCTAAGGAATTGTTTGCAATTTTAAAAGAATTTACGAATCCCTCGGTAAGCAGTTCAACGGTCCCGCATACGCAAGATCTATGTGATAAAGTGGCCACCCACTTCAGAGAAAAGATAGACATTATCTATAATTCTCTGGGGGGAGGAGAGAGTTTGAAGCTACCCAACCCGACGATCCCCTCTCTACCCAAGAGGCACTCCTTTTCCACCATCACAACGGAGCAAATAAGAGTGGCTCTGGCAGCAACCAGGAGCAGAATTGGATTGTGCACCTCCTTTTGTCCTGGCAGCTTTGGCCACTACCTTAGCTCCTTCACTGAGGGACGTATGTAACCGCTCCCTAGACACGGCCACCTTCCCAGATGAGTGGAAGAACGCACTGATCAGACAGCTCCTAAAAAACCACCAGCCGACCCTTTAGAAATGAAGAACCATAGGCCAATATCCCTTCTGCCTTGTTGTGCAAAGGTGATGGAGAAGTTGATTAACCAACAATTGACAAGCTATCTGGAGCAGATCCAATTATTGGATCCCGCTCAATCGGGCTTCCGAGCTGGACATAGCACGGAGGCAGCCCTGATGGAAGTGACTGGCATAATCAGAATGTCCCTAGATAAAGGGACTCTTACTATGCTGGTATTGTTAGATCTATCAGCGGCCTTCGACACCATCTCCCATTCCATCCTGCTTTGCAGATTACAGGAGATTGGTGTCGAGGGTCAAGCTCTGGCATGGTTGGAAAGCTTTCTGTTAAGGAGATCTCAGCGGGTCACACTAGAGTCATATCTGTCAGCAACCACCTGAGTGGATAAGGGGGTGCTGCAGGGCTCCATCCTAAGCCCAACTTTGTTCAACATTTACGTGGCCCCGTTTTCTGCTATTATAAGGTCGTCTGGATTCGAGACGATCTCATATGCAGACGACACACAGGTGATTATTCCATTCGATTCAGATCCAGTGGTCACTAGAACGAACTTTAAGACCTGTATGTTGAACACTGCGGCTTGAATGAGGGACAATTTCCTCCAGCTGAACTCCAACAAGACGGAGATTCTCCTCTTTGAAAAGGCGGAAGAACTATGGACTCCAGAGTGGTGGCCTTCGGAATTGGGAGATTCTCCCTCCCCCACAAATCAGGCCAGGAATCTGGGAGTCCTTCTGGACAGCAAGCTATCCTCTGAAGATCAGGTAAAGTCACTGTCTAGTTCCTGTTTTGGGATCTTGAAAATGCTAAGGAAAGTCTTTCCTTGGATCCCTCTGGATGCAAGAAAGACTCTCATTCAGGCATTGGTTGTGAGTAGGTTGGACTATGGGAATTCCCTATTGGTCGGGCCAGAGAATAATTTTTCTCTAGGCTCCAGGTACTGCAGAACACCGCAGCTAGAATGGTTTTGAACAAACCTAGATGCACTCTGTCCCACCCACTGCTGCAGTCCCTTCTTTGAGGGCCCGTTAAGAAGAGAGCAGTCTTTAAACTTTTGATCCTGGTGTTCAAGGCTAGGCAAGGCGTGGGTCCGGCATACCTAAAAAAGAAGGTAAGAGCATATGAGCCGGGGCGTCAATTAAGATCCAGTAACCAAAATCTCTTAGCCCCATGCAAAATCAACAAAGTAAGAATGGGAGGGCGGGCTTTCTCACATATGGCCCCCTTCCACTGGAACAGGATACCGGAAGCATTACAGGGCTGTACATCCCTGGTCTACTTCAAAAAGAGCCTAAATACCTGGCTGTTTTAGGAGCCTAGGCCGGCCAATGGGCCTGTTTTCTCTGTATTGCCGCGCGGTGAGATATCCCCCTGGGGATGATTCTTTGCGCCTTACAAATGTTAAATAGATAAATAAATAAAACACTACCCCCAGCACGACCCCCTACACTACCCAAACACCACTGCACTACCCTAAACCCTAAAACATTACCCCCAGCACGCACCCCTACACTACCCAAACACCACTGCACTATCCTAAACCCTAGAAAAGAACCCCCCACCCCATGCCCAATCCCCCTTACCTCTCACTCCTAGTGGTTCCTCTCTCCTCGTGGTTCCTGCTTCATGTTGTCTATGAGGGGTGGTGTACCTCGTTGTCAGGAAACGGAACAGCCTCTGTTTCCTTGCAACGACGTGGATCATCAACATGTTTTTTAGAACGCATGGTCATTTATCATACATACCTTTACAACAAAATTCGTTGTAAAGGCATGCGTGGTAAAAGACCATGCGTTCTAAATAAATAAATAAATAAAACACTACCCCCAGCACGACCTCCTACACTACCCAAACACCACTGCACTACCCTAAACCCTAGAAAAGAAACCCCCACCCCATGCCCAATTCCCCTTACCTCTCACTCCTAGTGGTTCCTCTCTCCTAGTGGTTCCTGCTTCACGTCGTCTCTGAGGGGCGGTGTACATCATTGTGAGGAAACGGAACAGCCTTTGTTTCCTTACAACAACGTGGATCGTCTGCATGTTTTTTATAACGCATGGTCATTTACCATACATACCTTTACAACAAAATTCGTTGTAAAGGCATGCGTGGTAAATGACTATGCGTTCTAAAAAAATGCGGAGTAATGACTTCGCGATGTACAACACATGCCTGGTAATGCATGCGTTGTAATGGTATCGCGAAGTAAAAAAGTCATTGTAACGGCTGTTTACCGATCAAAGCTGGCCCCTGTTCTTCAGTGAGACGTTTATTTGATTAATTAGGAGGAAGAAATGTGTTTTTTTACCGAAAAGTGCATTCCCAGCTGTTGTATTGTGAAAGTGTCCGCGTGGCCTGGTTTCACTTCCGGTGAGAGAGTGGAAGAGTATGTTTGGATCTAAAGGAGTTCTCTTGTTGGATGGGGCCAGCGAGACACGTCATCAGAAAACATAGCTCATGGAAAGCGTCCTCTCTGAAGTGTGGAGCAGTGCCATGAGAGGTCAACGAGTGTGCGTCCCACCGTAGTATGACCGTACCGCGTGACCCATGTGCCGCCTCCAGGGTACGGGAGACAGAAGCGCCATCACAGGTCCTCTTGAAGACCGTTGTAGCACTAATTCTACATTTTGGTACTAGGGCATTTTAACTTTATTGTTCCTGTCAGATACAAAGAGAAGGTCCAGTGTTATTCAGTGCCCTTGTTACCTTTTTTGTGGGTTGTGGTGCTTGTCACTTCGCTGCCCTGTCGGTTCACACAACTGGACACCCCACCTCATGTGCCATCTGTAGGGCCTCTGCCCTCAGTTCACTGGTTTCGGTTTCTTGAGTGGCAACATAAACAGTTGCTCCCACAGGACCAGCCTGAACACTTAGGTAAATATCCCCTGCACCAGTATTCCACGGAAATTCTTTCCTAGCTCTCCCACGTCGACGAAGACGTCATAAGAGCATGGCTCCGCTCGCAACACCGTATGACGTCATCAGAGGCATAAGAGGACCTCGTCGGTGTGCTGACGTCAGTTCCACCCATTTTTTCCGTGCCACCGATGCAAACAGGCGGACCGAGATATTTTCACATGTAAACACAGTATAATAAATATATATATATATTCACTGAAAAAACCATAGGTTTCAGGCACGTTATAGTTAGAAATTAGCATATAAAAAACCTTAGAAATTCACTGAAAAAACCATAGGTTTCAGGCACGTTTCTGCTGCACTAAGGTAGGGGCGGCAGATGTGAAATTATACACAAAGATTCTATCGTAAAGGGTCATGACGTGTGGTACACTGAGGTAGGGGCAGCAAATGTGAAATTATACACAAAATCTTGTATCATAAAGGGTCCATGAGTTGTGGTACACTGAGGTAGGGGCATCACAAGCATTCAGCGTGTGTGCAGCCAGCGATGATGCATGGTCCGGGCGGGCCGCACTGGGAGCAATGTCTGTTGCCTGCTGGACTGCGTCATCTGCAATTGAAACTCAATCTGAATTGTGAGCCCTGCTATCCGCAGTGTAGATCGAAGGCAGTAGTCAGCACAGACATCGAGGAATGCTTTTTATCACATCCTCTTAACAAAATCCGAGGACATAAAGCACAATTCTCTCTGCCATTAATAAAACAAGACTGAATTCAAATTGTGAGCTCGGTTGGCCGCAGTGTAGGCGTGTGGAAGAAAACATGAAATATGTATAGAATACATTGTCGAAATATGTAGGTTTCAGGGACGTTATAGTTCAAATTGTGAGCTCTGCTGCTCGCAGTGTAGACTGCCATTCAGTGTTCGTTTGGACTTGCAAGATGAATTTGGTCATTGTAGTAAAGCTTTAACTGATATAAAACAAGTTCTTGAAGCAAGGATACTAAAAAGATATTGTGTATATTTGAGGGACGTTATACTTAGTTGCCTACTGCACTCTGCAATTAATGAAAGAAGACTGAATTTGAATTGTGAGCCCTGATGACCACAGTGCTATGATGCATGGTCCGGGCAGGCCGCATTGGTAGCATTGTCTGTTGCCGACTTGACTGCGTCATCTGCAATTGCGACTCGATCTGAATTATGCGCCCTGCTGTCCACAGTGCAGGCAGGAGGTAGCGGTCAGCAAGGGCCCACAGCCATGTGACATTGACTTGAAAAAATCTATTAATATCTACAATTACTGCAATATATATATATATATATATATATATATATATATATATATATATATATTCCACAAGGATCCTGCGATGCGAGGAAAGTCAATTTCGTGTTGCAATGAACACTCTCACCTCAATTACCTATTTTCGAGGAAGTGAGGGCCAATCCAAGGTCCGGTCCTTGACGGCTTCCCCTGCCCGGGGTGTGCTGTCGCAGCGAAAGTGTTGGTCCAATGGTGGGCAGGATTGGGAAGCTCCTTTCGAGGCGGTGCATTTCTCTGCGGCAGGACCAGCCGCTTAATATTCCACAAGGATCCTTCAAAGAAGGCAGTGAGTCGCACAACTGAGGGTGAAAAACGGAAAGCTTTTATTTCCGATTGCAAGGTACAGCCAATATTTATCCGATGCATTTCGGTCTGTCAGCAGACCTTTCTCAAGGGGGCTGTTCGCATCAGCGAGGTGGAGAGGTGTTCAGCATACGTCGCTCATTGTGCTTGATAAGTCCCGTCACGTGATGACTAAAAGGGATGATTGCCCCCTGGTGGGCCCGCACTTGGTGGAAACAATGAGGCATGCTGGTTTGTGTAGTCCGCCCTCCTTCCTCGTTTTTGCCCCATGGGGGAGCGATGCGAGGAAAGTCAATTTCGTGTTGCAATAAACACTCTTTATACTTAGTTGCCTACTGCACTCTGCAATTAATGAAAGAAGACTGAATTTGAATTGTGAGCCCTGCTGACCACAGTGCTATGATGCATGGTCCGGGCAGGCCGCATTGGTAGCATTGTCTTTTGCCGACTTGACTGCGTCATCTGCAATTGCGACTCGATCTGAATTATGCGCCCTGCTGTCCACAGTGCAGGCAGCAGGTAGCGGTCAGCAAGGGCCCACAGCCACGTGACATTGACTTGAAAAAATCTATTAATATCTACAATTACTGCAATATATATATATGCATCCGCCTAATTGTGAATAAAATGGCCTCCGAATGTTCCCCTGCTGTGGCCCTTTTCTTTTCGTTGGAGGAGAAGTTTTCAATATATATATATATATATATATATATATATATATATATATATATATATATTCATTCAAACATACTAAAGTCCACACGATCCAGGGACAGTATGAGGCACAAACTCCAATAGCGTGTTAAAGAATATTTAATCAGCCAAGATAGCAGAAAAACATAGACACACTCGACGCGTTTCGGGGCTCCTCCCCCTTGGTCACGAGTAGTAAACAGAGTAATAGGATGGTAGTACATATACTCAAGGTCACGTGGTCTGGGTGAAATAAACATAAACAAAATACTACGCGCTTGTAGTCAGCGCTGTGAGGCAAAATCATAAAAGTGCTTGTTGAATAACTTGTATTCAGGGTCTGATTTAAAACGCACAATTATAACTGATATTGACCCTATGTAATATTGAGACAATTGCAAAAACAAATTATAATTGCTTTGACATTCTTAGTCTAAGGATTAAACATCAATTGCCCGAGTGGGCTTTCCATATTCACGTATACTCCAGATTGGCTCTTATACTATAGGCAATCACAGGCAATCTAAAAGGGTCGACCCTTTAAGAAAGTAACAAAGAAACGGCATTGGAACTGAGAATTCATCATGCAGTAATGATTCTTTGCCCACATGGGCATTTTCTCTTGACATTTTTTAGACATATTTTGTTTTTCCATATTATTTTTCGTTGCCCACAGGGGCTGAATACCATTCTTTAGATTGCCTGTGATTGCCTATAGTATAAGAGCCAATCTGGAGTATACGTGAATATGGAAAGCCCACTCGGGCAATTGATGTTTAATCCTTAGACTAAGAATGTCAAAGCAATTATAATTTGTTTTTGCAATTGTCTCAATATTACATAGGGTCAATATCAGTTATAATTGTGCGTTTTAAATCAGACCCTGAATACAAGTTATTCAACAAGCACTTTTATGATTTTGCCTCACAGCGCTGACTACAAGCGCGTAGTATTTTGTTTATGTTTATTTCACCCAGACCACGTGACCTTGAGTATATGTACTACTATCCTATTACTCTGTTTACTACTCGTGACCAAGGGGGAGGAGCACCGAAACGCGTCGAGTGTGTCTATGTTTTTCTGTTATCTTGGCTGATTAAATATTCTTTAACACGCTATTGGAGTTTGTGCCTCATACTGTCCCTGGATCGTGTGGACTTTAGTATGTTTGAATGAATTGATGGGCTCGCTGCCCGGCACAGACCACTGTTGCTGCGGAAGGGTCCAAGCGGAGTGTAGCTTTTTGCTGCATAGTTTTTTGGAATATATATATATATATATATATATATATATATAATATCAAGGCTCCAATTTTAAATTGACCAGCGCACTCACTGAATCCTCTTTCGGATTTATTTGCAATTTACACAACAAACGCGTTTTGGAGGTTCGCCTTCATCATTGACAAAGACGAACTGCCAAAATGCGTTTGTTGTGTAAAGTGGAAATAAATCCGAAAGAGAATTAAACTCTCCCATGAGTAATGGTCTGTTTGAAATTTGAGCCTTGATATATATATGCGAGCCTGCTCGCTGCCCGAGCACCCGCTAGTGAGTGTAGAGTAACCCTGGGCGGTGAACTTCGCTCCGCTCATGGAGTTTGCAGAGTATCCTGTACTCCGTGTTACACGGATATTGGAGAGTTCAGAAAAAACCTCAATTTCTCGTTGCGTAGCAGAGTTTTTTTTCCTCGTTCGCGATCATCAACATCAAGTTGGCAAGCGTGAGCTTGGAATATCAACATCCCGGCGAGATTTCTCAACGCGGGGGTCAGGTTTCTCATTGCGAGTAGTCGCATATGCTCGCGACAGCTCGCGTTGAGAAAAAGCCAGTTAGCGTTGAGAAAGCTGCCGCACGAGTAAAAATCTACTTGAGCGACAGAAAAGGAAAGCAGGGACCGCTTACACTGTGCATGGTGCCGTTCGCAATGATTGCATAGTGCGGACAAGCATCCGGCACTGTGCAATCACCGGGAACAGCATTTTTCCATCATACTCTGCCACTCGCGTAGCTCTGCGTAGGGCGGCGGAGATTTGTTTGCACTTCGCATAGTGCAGCATAGTGCAACTCTGCGAACTCCACCCAGGGTTAGTGCAGAGGCATTAGGCAGGGAACAAAACAAAGATATATCAAACAATGTTGGTACCAAAAAAACGTCATAATAAAAGCAACATTCCCTGTAAGCACCAGAAAATAGTGGCCCAAATGATTACAACATGCAAAAAGTGTGCAAATTAATAGCCACTGTTTTTAAACGGTTTAAAACATTGAAATAAATAGTAATATTCCACAAGAATTGACAACAAATATAACTGGAAATTAGGAAACCCTTCCCATGATGTACATGGTAAAAAAACAATGTCTGCTTTTTCATTAAAATGTACAGAAAAGTGATGCATGGAATGTTTGAATTAATCTCATTCATTGCTAATTACTTGGGCCGCATCCCAATCCATCATTATTTTCCATACCATGCCACTTCAAAATTTGCAAACATACGTGACAAGAATTTTCAATTCTATTAAGGACAAGGAGGCGAGGATTATGCTATCTCATTTCTTTACTGAAAATTACAGCAGCCAATAAGAACACAGTAAAGAAATAACACACTACATTTCCCATGAGTACCTAGTGACCATAGAGTGTAGGCAGTATAAAAGGTACCATAGAGGATAACACTTCCTCTTTCTTTGTGGAGAACAGTTCAACCGTAAAGTAAAGTTCCAAGAATCCAAACGATAGATGAAAGGAAAAACACGAAGCACAGGCCATCTGGATGCAGGACGAAGAAACAGAAGTAGAAGACTGTTTGCAGAGTAGCAACTCCTGGCACGTGGAATACGAGAGCAACAGCTCATTTAGGATCTGAACCAATCCAGAGCGTCCATGGAAACACCAGGAGACCAACGTGCGACGAAGACCGGAACCACAATCCAGAGGGAGTAGGTAGGAAGACCAGGCATCCAGTTGAAAAACATCACTTGGATTCAGACTCTGAAAAGATAAATAGAGCCGTAATATACATTCCGACTAGACGTGAGCATAATAAAAGGGGGGGTAAAAAAGAATCTACAGCAATCATAGAAACAACATGCTCGTAATTGCAATAAATGCATACAATACTGGGTGGGATAATCCTCGCCTCCTTGTCCTTAATAGAATTGAAAATTCTTGTCACGTATGTTTGCAAATTTTGAATTCTATGTCAGGACAGGAGGCTCCGATTATGCTTGTTCAAAGCTGAACCACCACAACAGAAACAACATGAACAATAGGTTTAAAATTAATTTTAATTTGAGGCATTGAACCACACAAAGGTTGGGATGGGCAGGAAAAAACGGAAGTAATGACAGTAGTATTCGTCTTCGTACGTGAGACACTCTCTTGCATGAGACCAGACACCACAACATAGTCAATTTGGCCGACAGTTGTTGGCGGGTCAGCAAAAAATTGGAAGGCCAAGCTTCCAGAAAAACGTAAATCAACCAACACGTCCCATAAAGAGACGTATTTGGGACCGGAGGAAGGTGCCAGGCAGAAACCCTTGAGCAGTGTAGTAATTAAAGGATGTTCCCCCGCCTGCTCACCATCTACCTGGAGATGGCCCGCGGAAATGGCTGAACGAAAGTGTTCACCGTGCGAGAAGCCAAATCAGCGGAAGCAGGAGAGGCCAAAAAAGTTTACCATCACAGAGACATCTGCAGAAGCGGGAACGTCCCGATGAACACACCAATCACACCAACGTTTACCGGATCCCCGGTAGCGTTTGTGTGTACCGGGAGACGATGCGTCATTAATGAACTTGGAAGCATCCGCCGAAAGGCCTGGGACCGACCAACGTCCCCCGAAATCCGCCACGCTAGGAGACGGAGAGACCCTGACTGAACCAGGGGATGTGTGTCGCGAAGAGGATCTAGCAGGAGATTCCACTTGTGAGGAAGAAGAAGAGGCACTGCACAACACATTTCCAGGAGAACCGGAAACCATGCTTGAGCTCGCCACAGAGGAGCAATCAATATCAGTTCTGACTGATAACGTGTGACGCAGGCCAGCATCCTGGGTATCATTATGAATGGGGGAAAGGCATAGCATAGAGTGACTGGGCACTGCTGGAGAAAAACATCAGTGGCCAGGACCTCCGGATCCCGTCTCCAACTGAAGAACCGAGGGAACTGAGAGTTGAGGCGTGAGGCAAACAGGTACAGGGGACACTGGCCCCAGGTCCGGAGAAGAACGCGGAACACACGGGAATGGAGCCTCCAATTGCCGAAGTCCCCAGATGCGAGGAGTGCCAATCCGCAATCTGATTGTTGCGTCCGGGGAGATACTCTGCAATAATCGTGATCTTCTGTTGCAGACAAAAGAACCAAACTCCTTGGCAAACTCCGCCAGTAATCACGAGCGAGTGCCGCCCAACTTGTTGATGTAGCGGACCGCTGACACGTCGTCCATGCGGAGTAGTAAACCGCAAGTCGCTTGTAGGGAAGAGAAGCAACGGACCGCAAAGGATCCTGCCAGGAGCTCCAGGTAGTGGATATGCAGGGAGCGTTCCTGGGGGAAACACCGACCCCCCGTCGAGATGGAGCCGCACCGGGCTCCCCAACCACATTGACTGGCATCCAACTCGATCACGAGTTTCGGCGAGGAACCGAACAGGGCCCATCCAGTCCAGGCCGCCATGTGGTCTAGCCACCACAGCATCTCCCACCTTGCCTCCCCGGAGAGAGGGATCCTGTCGGAATATCGGAGACCTGCTGAAAGATGACGTATCTTCAAGCGGTGCAATGCTCTGTAGTGCAGAGGGGCCGGAAAGATCGCCGTAATGGAAGAGGCCAACAGACCGACAACTCGTGTCAAGGACCTCAACCACACAGTCGGTGTGGAAATAACCGAAGGCAACTCCCACCTGAGGCACCGTATTTGTTGATTGGGTAACAGAAGTTGACACGTAAGTGAATCGATTAGGAAGCCCAAGAATCTATCATTTGGGACGGGGTCAAGATTGATACCTGGATGTGCACAAGGTACCCCAGGGATTGCAAGAGATCTATGGACCAATGTAAATGAGGCAACAACTGGATTGGTGACTCCGCTAAAATCAGAACGTCGTCCAGATATATGAATGGACGAACACCCCGGGAACGCACAAACTCCACAACTGGCCTCAGGAACTTCGTGAAGCACCATGGTGCTGACGATAGGCCGAAAGGGAGAACCTTGTACTCGTACCATGTCCCCTGCCAATGGAAGTGAAGAAAAACGCCGGTGTGGAGGAAAAAACGGGACAGACAAGTATTGCAGAATGAGCACCAAGCGGGGGCCTCCTCCTTTCTTTTCCACCAGGAAAAAAACGTGCTGACGAACCCATGAGAATGACGCACGGACGGAACGATCGCCTCTTGTAGAAGAAGTGAATCCGGTTCCGCAGAAAGGAACTTCTGGTCCCGAAGGGAAAAGGAAAGAGGAGAGGGAGGACGAACCTGTCGCGGGGTTTGATAGAACTCTATTATAGAACCCCGGACTGTCTCCAGCACCCAAGCATCGTTGGAGAACAATTGCCAAATGCCACGGAAAAAACTTATCCTGCCCCCCAGAACTACACTGCATGCAGGAATGAGGCACACCCGAAGTATTGGAGTCCTGGTATCCTCCATAGTTGCCACCGGACCGAGCCATTGATAGTGTACCCTTCCTTTTTTGGAGGGATAGAAATTCGAGCGTAGCGAATATCCAGAGTCTTGAGGGCCTACTTTGTGGGGCTGAATACAAATGTGGCAAGTTCCTTTAGAAAAGGCGAGCCGAAAAGAAGACCCTGTGTATCCGGCCCTGATTCAGATGCGCATAGCTCTGTCAGTTTGGGATCTAACTTAAGGAAATGCCCCTGGGCAACGAAACCAAAGGTCCAGAATCTTAGCTAAGGGACCCAGCAGATCCAGCACATTGTTCCGGCACGACCTGCAAGACTTGTCCAGACCCTTTTTGGGGTCTTCGGCATATTTGCGTAGACAGGGCAGCATAGCGGGGTCCAACTCAGGGTGTCAGCAAGATGATCAGCCAGAGCAGGTCAAGGACAATCTGACCGTAGTCGAGCACAAACGGCATGCTCAAAAGGCTGACGAATGTGGAATTGCACGAACTCAGCGACTGCAGGGAATGGGCGCCAGGACTATACCTGAAGTATCAAAAGTAAGGACTGGGGGATGTGGGGCAGCAACAAAATGCTCCGTACGCAATATATGCCTTTGGAGGAGGAACGGTATGGTCAGAAGTAGTGCCGTGTGGAGCTGCAGACGACGCACTCGCAGAAGGCTTAGTTATGGCAGAAGACAGTGTCTTCGTCAAACTCTGAAAGTCCATAGAATGCGGATTATGAGGAGAGACGGAGGTCTTCCGAGAAACAGGCACACTGGGTAAGGTGACGCTGCAGCGGCGTAATGGCTTTCACTAAAGCCCTATTGACGGAGTGCATGACTCCCTGATCTAAAGCCACCACGAGATCCTGCTCCAAAGAGTCAGAGGTGACCTCCTCATAATAATAGTCAACAGCCATACAATAATCAGTCATTGTGCACATCGAGTGCCAATATGTAGGAGCCCATCTGATGACTTTATCTGCAATGCCAAAGGCAAAATTCAAGGGGGAGTGCAAAAACCCCACAGCAAGCCGAAAAACGCAGGAAAAAACTGCTGAAAACAATTATAGCGTGGAGGGAGGGCTTGCTGCCAACATAAAACATATACACTCTAGGCAAAGCCTATGCACTAGTTTACTGCCTTAAGCAATTTCACATGCAAAAAGCGTCCGAAGGGGTTAACTGGGGCTTTGTGGGCGGAGACGCTGCAAGAAACGTCCTTCTCTGAGCTCCGGTGAAGGATTCCGCGCAGGGAGCCGGAAACTCACTCTGCGCATACGCAGGAGCAAGAAAAAATGCCCGCAGTTGTGTTCTGAGAACTCGCGCTGAGCGCGCAAGTCCCCTGACCCCTCTCCCACTCCACAATACCGGTATCGTCAAGGCGCTGCGCGCCCGAGATACGGGAGGCTGACACGCGCTCCCAAACGCGCCGAAACTGCAGCCGGTAGACGCGCTACAAACGGCGTTGAAGCGCGAGCAAGGTAACAATGAGGCACGAAGTGCGGCGCTGAAGCGCGTGTAAAGGCAAACAAGGAACGTAATGATAACAAATGTAACAATGAGGCTGAAGCGCGTGTAAAGGCAAACAAATAACGTAATGTGAACAAATGTGGAAAGCAATAAAGCAATATAAACAATGTCAATTGAAAGATAAAAATTAAATAGCACTTAACTGGCTGCGGAGCAGCAAAGAAAGAGGAAGTGTTATCCTCTATGGTACCTTTTATACTGCCTACACTCTATGGTCACTAGGTACTCATGGGAAATGTAGTGTGTCATTTCTTTACTGTGTTCTTATTGGCTGCTGTAATTTTCAGTAAAGAAATGAGATAGCATAATCGGAGCCTCCTGTCCTGACATAGAATTCAGTATGGATCCAACCATATGCAAATCACTCTTGACTCTGCTCCAATGGGAACAGACTAAGTTCTCCCTGAACCGGAACACAAGCAACCCAGGACTGGTTTTGCCCTGGTTAGGGCACATCAAATAGGTATAGCTTGGTTCCGGTGACACCGTGTATGTCCAGACGTGCTTTCAGTGAACTGTGCCACTGGAATTAAGCTTTACCTGGATTGAAAAGCTTGTGGGACTTCCCATATTGAGGAACTATGGCCTTTTCTGCATTTTACTTAAAGATAATCCTGCTTCTGTTGTTTGTTGGAATTTCCCACACACCAGGATTCTCAACTCATCATCCACCCTCTGCAGATTCTGTATCTGTGACATCATCAGACATTGCCAAGGAGCAGAAATAGAAACATAACAAGCAGATGGTTGCTGATAGTGTCATAATGGCTCCATGAGTGCTGCCTAGGAAACTGAGCCCGAGAGTTCTAGATCTCAGGTGCAGTGGTCACTTTCCTTGGAGACTTGGAAGGAGGAGGTTGGAGCTGTGTTAGCTTGTGAGAACTTCAATTTCTTTAAACACTGAAATGTATTAGTGAGTTTGAATACTCAACTACAACTACAACTGGTAAGGTCATTTATGTATTAGAATGCTTGAATGTGGGTCTTATTTAGAGGTTTGTGGATGGGATACTCAGTCAAAATGTGACAGATACTTCTTCCCCTATGTTACAACTGCCTTGGATTATAATACACTTTGAATATAATGGATGGGATATCAGTTATTTTTTAAATCTAAAACATTATGTCAATATTAAACTTAAGTAAAATATAGACATTGTTCTACCTCTAAAGGCATGTGTATTTTCAGAATCCATGCACACTTACATAAACACACACACATACTGGGGACACATGGTGAGACTTCACACTAAAGTTCAGGGACTAGTGTATATGTATTAGGGAAATAGATGTGAGGGTATGGGGGTTAAAAAATGTGGTTTTAGGTTAGAGGTTTGAGGTACAGATTTAAGTGTTAAGGTTTTTGGGTATAACGTTAAGGAGTCAAAAGGTTAGGAGTCAGGGTGATGACAGTTATAGGTGCTAGGGTTCAATATTGTGGGATATACAGTATTTGGATTGGCACTTTTGGGTGTAGGGTTAATGGATTAAGGGAATAGAGATTAACACATTGGAGTATAAGGTATAGGGCCTGAGGGTATGACTTAAGTATTTCAGGAATCGTTTTAAGGGTATGGTGAAGAGAGTTAAAAGTGTGGGTTTAGGATTAAAGAAACCCTGCTATTACATTTCTTTAATAATATAGTGGAAAATGTTTTACATATGAGGTATGCTAATGAGTATTTTGAGAAAATATATAAATCTGTATGAAAAATAAGCAAGTTTACTTTTCGCAGTAACATTGCACTCAATTTATTTCAATGGAACACACATGACTTTCCAGGCAATTCAATCAGAAGTGTAACAAATAAATGGATCTATTTCTCAGTAAACAATATGAATTATCTAGGTACACAAACACATACATTCACACACCCACCTTTTGAGTATGTAGTTTTATTGTTATCTATAATAGTTCCTACGACAAACATAGATGTCTCTCTGAACCTCTTCTTTCTTACCTTTAAACTAAGTACCCATAGAATTTTGTTCACTAAGCAGCAGTTTAGATGATTTCTCATTTAAAAAAAGGGTATTATATATGTTTGCATGTTTAATATTTTTGTGATTCGTTGTGTTTGCTTGTGTAGTCTCAAAACATCTATAAATGCGGTAATTGAGCGTGAAGTGTTTTAATTGTTAGGGGCTGAAGTCTGTACATATCACAAAATACCTAATTTGTGGAATTATTTTATTGTCAAACATTCCCTTAGTGGTTCAGAGTTGATTTTCTAAAGTGAAAAATACTTTTGGTTATATGTTTTCCCCTAAATTTTATAGGCATCTCAGGTTTTTGATTAGCTATTTCGTTTTCTGGTAAGTTGTGTTTGTTGCTACACTGTTGGGCTAGTATTGTTGTTATTAAACTCTGTTCTTCCTTCTGTCTGTTCATGTGAGACTTGTGTTTGAGGGCTGTCAGGCTGCAAGCCTATGTTATGAACCTGGGTAGTAGTACGGTATAGGAGAAAAACGTACAGGCTGTGAGGAAAAGAAGAAGGATTACTTGTGTTCTGTTCAAACACTATTTACCATCTAGAGATATCTAATATATGTTGATATTAGGGCTGGGCTTGTTGACCTATCAAATAGGAAAAGGTGAGATACCTATGAGGTATATTTACATCTAATCAATGTCAGTGGTGATGGTTTCAATATCTCTTGCCCAGCCTGACAACCTGCAGAAATATTACTTTTTAGTGGGCTGGTAATATGAGTTCAAAATGTTAAAAGCAGCAACAGAATGAGTTGGTGTTCGACCTAGCCCTCTATGCAAGGTCAGCCCAGATTTCTGCCTTCCTTCGCTGAACCCAGTTATGTTGGCTTTTAGGACTCTATGCACGTTGCTCCTGCAAATCACTGTTAAAGTGATTGTGCTTTCCCTTGAAAACAGGGTAATATTAGCCTACACCTGATTGGTACATTTAATTTACTTGTAAAACCCTAGTACATAGTACTAAATGTACCCACTGCCTATAAATTAACTGCTACTAGTGGGCTGCAGCACTCACTGTGCCCCCATCTCCTCCACTAAGGTAGTACTGCAAAACATATCTTACTCTTGCCTCTAAATCTGTAGCACAGTTTTGAACTAAACTGCTGTTTCAACCAGGCACACCAAGCATTTTCCTAGGCCTTAGCCTTCCTGTTTAATACTTATAAGTCACCCCTAAGGCAGGTCCTAATGGCTCATAGGGCAGGATGCAGTTTATTTAAAAAGTAACACACGTTTACTTCAGTTTTACATGCCCTGACAATGAAAATATCCTAAAGGCATGATTCATTGTCTCCCCTTTGTTACGTTAGACGCTTATGAGCCAAACACAGGGAAGAGTGAAGTTTAGACAAAGGGCCTGCAGGCTGGCACTGAAACTAAAAGTGGTACCTTCAAAACCTCTCATCAGAACACTCCTGGACCTGTGCAAGATTAAGAAGAAGAACTGCCCTGCTATTTGAAGATGTAAGATTGGATCTGCTTGACTTGAGCTCATGCTCCATACAAATAACTCCAAGAGTCAGTTGACTGACCTCCTGTTTGAGCTAAAGGGACAAGTTACCTTCCAGGGGCCTCTCTGCAACTGCAAGCTTACCAGCACCAACTGGGCCTGCCTGAGCCCTGGTGCTGTCCTCTGCTGGAGTGAACTCTGATCCCCAAGAGGTGCCCATCCACGTCAAGCACCCATGGCTAGCATTAGAGTGTTCCCTTCTTTTCTGAAACCACAAGTCCTGAGTCCCGGGTGAAGATTCTGACGTTTTTGGCCTTGCACCATGCAAACAACCGATGAATGGAATGCTGAATGAATCAAACACCCCCACTCAAGAGATCTGGGTTAAATTAAATCGTAATTTTTCTCCCCATGCCATCCCAGTTTAGACACAGCCATATGCAAAACAGTATTGACCCTGCTTTTCATGGGAAAGTCCAGTTGAATGGCCAAGCCAGGGAATCCTTGGACCAGAAACAAGCATCCTAGGTTGGCTTTGGGGTATCACCCCTCGTCAGCCAGGCAAGCTTCAATCCAGTGGCACAGCGTGCAAGAGACCCACGTCTGAGTATATCCATCCCATTTACGGTGGAAAGTGCTATGCAAACAAATGAAGGCGCACCCAGGGTGCCTTTGGGGGCTGGATGGGGTCCAACAACTTCTGTGTAGCAGTTTGCCATTTCTGGTGCCTGTTTTGCCACCCTGCTCACGTAATCAGTCTAAGTTAGGTGTTTGATGGACATTATGTCTTTAATATTTGCTACTTTGCGTAACTTAATGATTTTAAGGAGAGGATGTGGCCTAACGTCTGGAGCGGTGAGCCTGATATAAGGAATGGCCCCATATTAACGAGAATCAGAACGGGAGCCTTGCGAGAGGCTTATTGACGCAGGTTAGGCCCTGTCCGCCACATTGGATTGCGGGTAAATCGATTGCCGTGGGACAGGAGCTGCTACCGGAGCCCCATATGAGGTGAACTGGGAACACAGGCATGGCACACGGCTAATTGTACGAGGGCGGAGGACGGCTTGTGGGAGAGGAGTCACACCGTGGCCGGTGGGCAAAGCTCCTTACAGCCGAGCCCGAGTGGATTATCAGTGGAAAGCTGCCTCCAGGCACGCAGAAGTGAGAAGCACAACAGGAGCCCAGCAAGGAGCAGCGTGGTGATCAAGCCCAAGTAAGTGAGAATGGTGGGCGTGGGACCCTGCTGGGGAGAGACGCCCAGGGAACCGAGAGAACACTCTCAGGACAAGCCAGCGGTGGGGAGAGGCCTAAGCGTTGGAAGCAGCTCGCTCGTATGGAAGCAACTGCACTCCCCGTCGTATAGAGGAAGAGGGCTGACAAACAAGAGAAGAAGGCGTTAATTGCAGTAACGGGGCACAGTCAGACAAGCGGAGGCCCTGCACAACCCCAAAAACAAAACAAGATGTTTAGGCTTGCACCCTATTTCCATTAGAAATATGTTACAATTTTGTAAACCAAACTGTCCAGATTTAGATGCCACGACTTTCTGTAACCGACACTTCACTTTTTACCGTCCACCAAACAAGAAGTTAATGTGCCCGCGATTAAAGTGGTAACTTATTCCTGCCATTTCTTTAATTGTTCTTCTATAGCGACAGGTTCCTCTTCGAGAAGGTATTATCTCGTTCAACTTGACCTGCCGCAAGGGTGATTGGAGGTGTTGCCCCTCGATGCCCTTTTGTAAAATGAATCAGACCACAAAAGTTGTATATTAGCACAGGTTTTCTTTTTTGAGGGCTTCGCCTGGCGCCAAGGTCTGCTGATGTGTAATTGTTTGTTCGAAGTGCAGATTTCAAGACACTAACACGTTAGTAGAAGAAGTAAGCTGCTAATTTGTCTGCTCTTTATTCCACATTGAATAGGTGGGTAAGAGTTGCATAAAGAGTTGTAATTAGTTTATTTTATCACCACTTCAAGAGAACACTGGGCGGAATGCCTTGCATCTCTTGCGGCACTTGATTTGATTCCGAGCTGAAAAATGGCACCAAAAAACCTTAGCATGGCACACTTGAATGCTGCGCCAAACATTGCTCTGAGATACAGCTTGCAGCAGCAACAAAGGCCGCGAGGCATTGAACTCGAAAACAAAAGGATCCCCAATAATCATGTTTTTTCATTGCTACCCGTGATTAGCTCTAACACTCTACTGAAATGCACATGCAAAACCTTTTCATAATTATCTGTGCTTATTTTCAAGTAAATACACATATACATACATGTAAGACGCTGTGTTCAGATTTAAAACTAAGCATTGCAAACGTGCTTGCAGGAATTACAAAAAAAAAAACAAGCATTGTCATAGCCATAACTTACGGGTTGTCACAAATTGAATTGATCACTGTCTCTACTTGGTTGGAGAGCCCAGTAGGGACCCCAGAGGATCCAGTGGTAGGTCTAGAGGAGACCCCAGAGGATCCAGTGGTTGGGATGGAAGGGACCCAGGGAGGATCCAGTGGTTGGGATGGATTAAAGTCCGCCGTTTTGGGACAGATTCTCGGCTGTCCTGCAATTCCCCCAGGGCACAAGCAGGCATCCACTTCTGTCATTACAGCTGATCGCAGCAAAAACACAGAAGTGGATGTCTGCTTGTGCCCTGGGGATACTGACATAAAAAACAAGCGCGCTGGCAGCGGGGGGGAGGAAGAGAGGAGGGGGCCTGCGCCTGCTTCCCTTACGGGAACGAGCACTGACACCATATGTTTGTAATTTAATTACAAACATATGGTGTCAGCGCTCAAGCCCGCAAGGGAATAGCCACACGTGCACTCGTTGCCATTGAAGGCAATGGAACGCTTGCACTGTTGTGGCTTAAAAAGGGGACCGATGGCTAAAGGTCTACTCCTATGAAACGCATGCGCGCTGTGTAGGCAAGACCTAATAAAACGCACGGGAGCCCACGCTTCATATTTTTTTTTATTTCAGCTAGAGTTGCAGATCCAGTGTGATTCCCGCAGATTTTACATTTTTTTTTTTTAAAAGCTTGAGGTGAGGGTACTGAAGTGGTGGTGTCAGAGGTAGAGTAAATATACCCAATTGTGCCTTTGAAGTGGCAGAGACTTCAAATACATGACTTTGAAGTGCATGGAGGTCCTTCCATCCAGTCCTAGCTTGAGAATCTTTATAGGGGTATGCAGTCCTTTGTGTGGGTAGAAGACACAGCCTATTGAGATGTAAGTGAGGCTGGGTCTAGCTGCTCCCTCCCATTCTGCCAGGATGGCCCATCAAGTCACACTTAAGCTCCCATTTTTGGTGGCTGTCTAGGGGGAATACACAAAGCCCAACTGTCACCCACACCAGAGATGTGCTTAGAGACAGGCAGAAGGCGCCAAATTGGTAAAGTAAGAAAATGCCAATTTTCTAAAAAAGGCATTTTCAGAATTGCAATTTAAAATCCAAGTTCACCATAAGTTTGTATTTTAAATTCTGAATCCAGAGACACCACACTTGGAAAGTCTATCCCTACACAATTGGAAATTACTCTTTTAAAATGTAACAATTTAACCCCAATGTTCCTATGGGAGAGATAGGCCTTGCAGTAGTGAAAAAAGAAGTTAAGGGTTTTTCATTACCAGGACATGGACAACACAGAAGTACAGACCCTGCCTTTTAAATAAATTGCACCCTATATATGTGTGTGTGTGTGTGTGTGTATGTGTGTGTGTGTTTGTGTGTATATATATATATATATATACATATATATACATATCTATACATATATATATATATATATATATATATATATATATATATATATATATATATATATATATATATATATATATATATATATATATATATATATATATATATATATATATATATATATATATATATATATATATATATATATATAACGCTGAATCCTGACCGCCAAACGTGACGGAAACAACAGGTGCAGACCTCGTTTTCAATCCAAAGTGTTTAGTTGAATCGTAAACACGAACAAAGCCACATTACGAAAGTCAATGCCAGCAATCCATTTTAATTGCAGTTCAAGTGTAAGAGCAAGTGCCCTCCCTCATATATATATATAAGTTTACTTAGGGATCCAACAACAACATACAATAAAGATTATTGTATAGATTATTTCTTTCTTTAATACAGCAGTACAGCCAAGAACTACTGCCAACAGGTGTCTCACGCTCACAAACGCTTCTTCATAGATCTCATGTTACTTAATATGGTTCAATGAGCTGAGTACTGCCATTTGAACCAAATCCCCAGTCAATTGGATGAAGATTCAACATTTTACCAATAATTTGTGATTTCCATTCACCACTGCACCACTGCACCTCTCAAAAGTTCTGTAATTAGATGTTAGGAAGTAGTCTGAGTCCAATTCTTTTCAGTGATATTCTTATGTGCATCTAGCCATGTCGGTATGGAAACAAAATCAGTCCGCCTGATAAGGCATACGTTGAACTCTCGCAATACGTCTGTCCTCACATCCAGTTCAAAGATGTATACACACAAACACAAACACACAGCCACACACACTCTATCACGGGGGCACTGGCTGTCCTCCACTCATACAATGTCACTTTTACCCACACATTCCTTCTGCCAACAGGAGGAGTGTAATGCTCTTCTACAAGTCCCTTATGCCCACTACAATCCCTCCAAGAGACCTGCCCTTTCCTTATTCTGATTAATCTACATACTTACTCCAGTAATTTATAAATTAGCTGATTAGGTATTTTAACGGCTTTTTGAGTGGCCTATGTGCCATCTTTAACTGTTCTTGCCATCTATTTCCTTCATACTTATACCTTGAACTTGCAACTCGAAAAGCAACCAACAACATGTTTTAACAATGACGCTGTAGTACAGCACTAATAGATGTGCATCTTGGAATGTAGCTTTATCTTTAATATGCACATCAATGACATGCCACAAGCACAGAGAATAGTTGTGTCACAAGCAGGTGATGTTTTAGGGCATTATTCTCATTTAACAAAATGAAGCTGATTCCATGTAACAAAAGCACTATGGATGGTTAAAACACGTTTACAAGGTTCCATAGGGCCAACATGTTTCATCCCAAGTTTAGACAATTTTTTAGTAGTCACTTATAGAAAGGGAGTGTTACTTGATGAAAATGGGAATCCCCACAGTTTCTGACATAGGCAAATCCTTATATGAAAACAGGAACTAAAGGTCTGGGTTTTAGGGATGAGAAGTGAGGAATTATTTGTGCAGCACATTGCAGTGAAGGTGTTTTCTCATTCTTTTTGGTGAAATAATATTGAAATATGCTTGTCATGTTGGATCTGTCGGCGGCCTTTGACACCGTCCCCCATGAGGGTCTTCTCGCCAGACTCTATGAGATCGGTCTGAGGGGGACGGTGCTCAGCTGGTTTAGATCATTTCTGGCTGGTCGTCGACAAACGGTCTGGGCCTCTCCTAACTCGGCCGTGATGCCGCCTCTGGGAGTCGGGGTTCCGCAGGGTTCTGTGTTGAGCCCGACTCTTTTTAACATCTTTATGACCCCTTTGGCGGCATTGGCGGAGTCTTTTGGGGCCCAGATCGTATCCTATGCCGATGACACCCAGCTCCTCTTTTCGTGTAAGAAGGGAGGAGATTTTGATGGAGAGAGTATCCGGGAATGCCTTGGGGCTGTTTTTAAATGGTTCCAGCTGAACAGCCTCAAGTACAACTCAGATAAATCTGAGGAACTCTTCTTCGGCTGTCCATCGGATCCGGATTGGCAGGTATGGTGGCCTGTTAATATGTTCCCTCCGTCCTGTTCATCCCAGCTGGCTAAGAACTTGGGAGTCAAGATGGACAAGGGTCTGACGTTGAGATCTCAGATCCTTGGTTTAACGGGAACATGTTTTGGTCTTCTCAAGATGCTCCGGAAGTTTCTGCCTCTACTCTCGGAGGAGCATAGGAAGATGACAGTGCAGGCCTTGATTGGCTCAAGATTGGATTATTCCAACGTCCTCTATTTGGGCCTGCCGGAATATCTACTGCAGCGGCTGCAGGTGGTCCAGAACGCGACCGCGAGGGCCATCTATGGCCTCAATAGGCGAGCCAGTGCCGCTGGCCTCTTGCAGTCGCTCCACTGGTTGCCTATCCGGAAGCGGATTGCCTTCAAGGCCTTGACTTTGGCCTACAAAGCTTTTCATGCTGTGGGAGCACAGTATCTCCAAAGGAGACTTGCTTTCTACCACCCGGCTCGATCTTTAAGATCTGAATCTTTGTTTCTTGCGGTGGTCCCGCGAGTAAAAAGGGCCCGCATTGGAGGCCGCTCCTTTGGGTTGTTGGCGCCACAGATGTGGAACACTCTGCCTTTGGCGTTACGTGGGGCCACTAATTTGCTGACTTTTAGAAAGGGCCTTAAAACCTGGCTGTTTGCCCTTTAGGCTATTTTCCCTGTTTATCTGTTTCTTTTTATCTGTTTTTATACTACTGTGTTGTGTTACTCTGCTACAGGTTCTCAATAAAAGCGCCGGGACACTCTTTTTGAGTAGCCGTGCGCTATACAAGACAATATATAACATAACATAACATATTTTGGTATTTGAGGATTTAGGATAACAACAGCGTAGGTGAGAAACACATTTTGTTTTCTCCTCTTGCCTCCCCTGATCTGACTCTGGATATAGAGATGATGTTCTTTCTCTTATAATCCATTTTAGACATCAGAAATTATTCATGTTAAAAAATAAGGTCATAGTTCACAGACCCCTCTTGAATCTCCAGTGTTTATAAAGCAGATATTGTATACTGTTTCCTACTGTGGGAGGCTATGCCACTGATCTCCGACTTTCACAACTCATAGAATCTTTTACTCTAAAACTATTGTGACAACTGAAGTTCTTGACTAAACTCATTACCTTTTTTTCTTGATTCCTAAATGTTTGTCTACCGTCTAGCTGGGTGAACACCATCAACCACAGTTGACATTTGAGTTTTACTCAATTCAGGATGTCCAACAATGTGAGTTTTTATTTCATGCATGTAAGTGTAAATGAGGTATTATGCTTAATTGTCATTATCAGGGTTTGAGTTTCTGAAATACAGATGAGTACTGCTATTTGGGTAAAAATTCACATGTTAAGGCCCGATTTGAAAAGAAGCTGCAGGTGAACAAAGGTAAAACATAAGACATACACTGGCAGATGCATCAATGTAGCCTTTTGCTATTCCTAAATAGCGATTTTTAAGTAATCACTATTTAGGAATAGCAAAAGCCTATGCATGTAGGAATCGCTATTAAAATAGCGATTCCTAAACATTCCTTAATTGCTACTCGCAAATTGTTAGTCGCAATTAAGGAATGCTGTACCATTCCAGGCCCATAGGAATGAATTGGAGATTGCATGAGCAATTTGCGAGTACCAGTAGGTACTCGCAAATTGCTCATGCAATTTCAAGGGTGCAAGTGTGTCAAAATGACACCCTGTTGCACCCCTGAAATTGATCTCTGAGCATGTGTTGCACACACACATGTGTGTGCACAACATGAAACTTTGAAAAATGCACAAAAGTGCTTTTTTCAAAGTTTTAGCAAATTACCATGAAGTTCAACTTCATGGTAATTTGCTACTCCTATTAGTGAATTCGCTATTTATTTTACTTTCATGCATTGCATTTAAGGAATCTCAATTTGGGATTCCTTAAATGCAATCGCAATTTAAGGAATCTCAATTTAGAGAAACCTTAAATTGCGATTTTTGCATTTGGGATGATGCATCCCAAATGCAAAAATACCGGTCGCAAAGGGGCAGATTCTCAGAATCTGCCCATTTGGGACCGGTATTTACTTTGATGCATATGCCTGACAATATTTTAAAATAGGAGAGGAAAACAATATAGTGTCACCTACTAAAAACACAGGGAGCGTGAACAGTTTTTGTAGTGACCTTTGAAATTTGTTTTTGATTGGTGACTAAGAAATGATCGGAGCTAAATATATGGGGGCAGATTTACCAGCCCCATGCGGTGACGGTGGCGCAGCCTGCTGAGTGATATTTACAAGCACAGGTAGAGTCACCCTGCGTGACTTAACCTGGGCTAATAAATATCTCCCCTGTTCATGCACCACTTTGCGTGTTAGGGGTGGGTCATGGGTATTGCTGTGGGTGTTCCCACGTAACACCCATATCCACTGATGCATTTCCAGATTTACAAAAAATCGTAAATCTGGAAATGCGTCAGAATGCTACACCACCCTAGAGGTGGTGTAGCGAGGTGCAACGAGGAGAAATGTTTTCATTTCTCCTAGTTTTTTTCCCCTTTCACTGCGTGCTGCATTCCAAAGCAAACATTGGAAGAGGAAATCACCTCAATTGATTGCTTTTGTGCAGGATGGTGCTCCTTCCTGCACAAGAACAATATGCCCCCCATGGTGCAAGGGTGCCTGCGCCGGTGCATGGCAGCAGTGTGTGCGCCAGCACAGGGGGAAGCACAAAGATGCGACATATTGTTGTAAATATGTTGCATTCCTGTGCTTCGAAACAAACGCAGCAAAATGACTTGCTGCATCACGCTGCATTAGTTTCTTGTAGATCTGCCTCATGTTTCTTCACACTTATAACAGGAGTTTAAAGGTTCGGGAGGATAAGTAGTGAGCAAATTATGTGCCTTCTTTAAAGTTTTCACCTTATTATTATTATTTAAGACTTGTATTGCGCAACAAATCTTTCCAACAGGGATCTCTCGGCGCATTTGGTAAACACAGTGCTGAGGACTAGGACAGGCCTTACAGCAGTTAGAAAAGCCAAGTCTTTAGGAGCTTCTTAAATTGTTGCACACTGTGGCAGACATGAAAAGAGTTGTCATTTGAGGTGCTCTCAATTTTGTTGACAATCAATTCAGTTTCTCCAAAAAAAGAGTGAGGGTGTGATCTCTTTCCCATAGTTGCACAAACATCATGCTTAGTGCTCGCTCCACTACAGGCCTTCAATGTGAAGTGAAAGAGTTACACTTGGTTAAACAATTTAGTTCCCCTTCAAGGCAGGAGTGAGATATAGGGCAGAACACTGAGGAGGCTTATAGAACGTGAAACAACCCCAAATCACCCCCCAGCCCACAAAACTACTCCTGACCCACCCCCCAGCCAACAAACCAACCCCCAACCCATCCCCCAGCTGGCAAAACAATCCCTGACTCACCCCAGCCAATAAAAATACCCCGACCCCCCCAGCCTACTAAACTACAACAAAAGAAACCCCAGAAACTAAAAACTACACCCAGCCCTACTTAACTCACCGCTTCCTGCAAGGTCTTCTTGCGTCATTCCGCAGCAGGCAGCAGCTAGACCACATATTGCCTTAACCACGCATATGCATGCTTAGGGCATATGCGTGGTTAAGGCATGTGTTGTAGATCTAATTGGAACACTCGTGGTTTAGACCACAGTTTTCTAACTGTTCCCCAACCATGAAAGTTGAATATAACGGATTCCCTTCAGTAGTTAGCTACTACATTTCAACAAGAAGATGGCTGAGCGGCACAGGGTGTAACATTGTATATCAATATGACGAAATGGTGAAATCTGGTTTTAGAGAGAAAGACCAAACAATTCTTTCTGTTTCTCTTGTAGTTCCAAATGCGAGCCCGCCTGAGGGCAGTAATCTGCTGCTGCAGACCATACCCAGTCCCTGGGGGAGGTAAGTGGTTGAATGCGAAACCCCTCATTACCTCATACCACTAGACATAAATGTACTCTGAGCGGCAGATTTACACGCCCCTTGGCCCACCGGTTCGTCATTTTTTGTGTTATATTGGTGCCGCATGGTACTGCTCCATATTTACAAGGACAGGAAAAGCCACCCTGCGTGACTTTTCTTGTCCTTGTAAATATGGCCCCTTTACACGCAGCACTTTGTGTGAAAGGGGCGTTCCATGGGTGTTGCTATTGATGTTCAAACGCAGCACCCATGGAACCAGACACATTTCCAGATTTACGAGGAATCGTAAATCTGGAAATGCGTGTGAATTGCGTGTGAATGCTACCCCTCCCCTGCGGAGGCGTAGGGAGGTGTAACAAGGAGAAATTTATTAATTTCTCCTCGTTTTCTTTTCCTCTTTCTATGTGTGCTGCATTTTGCAGCACACATAGAAAGAGGAATTCACATCTAATGATTGTTTATGAAACAATGCCATTTTTCAACTTCTATGTCTGCTCAGGTAGCACACATAGAAGTTGAAAAACAGCATTTCAGATTGTTTTTGTGCAGGAAGGGAACCCTTCCTGAAGAAAAACAATCTCCCCACGACGCAGGCATCCTTGCACCATGGTGTGCAAGGGTGCCTGCGTCTGCACATGGCAGCAGTTTGTTCGCCAGTTCAGGAGGAAGCATTGAGATGCGACATACTGTTGTAAATATGTCTCATCCCTGTGCTTTGAAAGTGACTGTCCGAGGAGTTGCCAACGCTTAGAGACTGGTGCAAAGATATGGATGAGGCTATGATGGCGGAAAGGGCGGTATACACACACCGTGGATGCCTTCGCAAATGGGAGAGGGTGTGGGGAGCATGGAACAAATTCAGGGGCTATCTCTGTGACCCGCCCATGCAGGACATGGACGACGTGTTCGAGTGAAGGGGAGGACATGGAGGTGGAGTTACGCAATATGCCAACAGTACCAACTAGAATGTATCATGTATTAGTAATGTGTGTACTATCACCAGCCTTTGTTATGATACACAGTGTTAAATGTAGATGCCATGTGATGTTACTATGCCCTGATTTTCTTTTATCAATAAAAAGTTTCCCAAAAAAAAACAAAAAACAGAAAGTGACTCAGTGAGGTGCAGCCAAATAGCTTGCGTTAGGCACTGAGTCACTTTCTTGTAAATCTGCCCCTGAGTGTTCCCCTTTTGTGTGAGTTCTTTGATTGTTTATAGTTGTAATGAAATGAAGGGATGCATTTTGGTAACAAGTACCTTTTCAGCACAGAACACTCTTTCTTTGAAGCTATTACGTAATATTATAGTACGTGAAATGCAGGGGAATCAACCACTCAATATTCAAGTACATGCGGATATGGAGGCAGCAGACACTCAATGTTACAATGTATGCCGCCGGCATTGATCATTTATTATTTCAGTTCTGAGTGTGTTGGGCCATCAGAAATTGTGGTGGGAGGTACTGGCTGTGTATCTAATACGGGCACCACCTCGGCAGAATGGTCATTCAACAAGCAAACACCACGCTGACAAATTATTAGAGCCTTATGGCATGTGCGTGATAGGCTTGGAGGCCACTGGATCACCAGGCAAGGTGGCCAAAGACGTTTTACGGCATAGGCAAATTAGGCACTTGATCAGGGCCCACACCTTCAAAGAGGCCCCATGGCAAAGTGAACTTTCTCTCTGTTTTATCTTTGACTATTCTGTTTCTCTATTGAAACTCTCTGCCTCAGGCCACTAATGACTCTTTTGACCTTTCGTAATTTTAAGGACTTTTGGGATCCTGGTCAAGACATATTTCATCTGCTATTGTGTGCTCCTGTCATAGTGTGACATATTATTTACTATTGTTTGGCATCAAGCAGGATTGAAATAGTAGGAATTGGGTAATGAATTTCAAATTTGTACCGTACAGATGCCCTCAAATTATGTCTTACCCGGGTCCACAAATCATTATGAGGACAATAAAGGTGATCACGTGTAGTGTGGGCTGTGAACACGTGCAGCCAAATACTGGGTCACCTCGGCGCTTGATAAAATTGCCCCTATCAAGCCCATAAAACGAGCCAGGAATAAACCTTCTGCCCCCTGTTTCTCCACAGAACTCCGTCAGAAAAAGTGCATGCCAGAAGCTCGAGTGCATATGGAGAAAAAATTATGACATTGAGGCAAACAACATATATAAAATAGCACTAAAAAAATTCCAGAGACTTAAACACAACACTATTAGGGACTACATGGCAGAACAAATTAAGTCCTCTAATATTTCGACCAGAGAGATCTTCAATTTAGTGCAGGGATTTGTTAAATCACTGCCAATGAAGAGCACAATCAACCCCTCAGCAACTCTCTGTGAAGATCTAGACATTTTTTCCAAGAGAAAATTCAGGCAATCTATATTTCCTTTCCACGGGCTGAGCCGACAGACAAGCTCCCAAGCCCCTCTCAACCCTCCAACAATTGGTCTAAATTCTGCCCTTTCAGCCAGGAAACATCACTGTTGGATCTAAAGAACATAAAATCAGGCTTGCCGACTGATCCCTGCCCTGCCATGTTTTTGAAACTACTGGCCTCATGCCGTAACCCTATTCTTAACCCCATCTGGAACTCCTCCTTGAGCTCGGGTTCCATCCCCGCTTGTTGGAAAACAGCACATGTCAGACCTATCCTCAAGAAGGAGAATGCAGATCCAGCTATACTCAAAAATTATAGACCAATCTCTGTACGTTCGGTTCCATCCAAAATTCTGGAAAAAGAGGTCCAGAAACAATTATCAGCCTGCCTGGAGTCAAACAATCTTTTACATGACTCCCAGTCAGGCTTCAGGGCTGCTATAGTACAGAGACAGCCCTGCTCTAGGTGGCAGAGACTGCATTTTACAGTTGGCCAGGGAAACTGTGCAATGCTTGTGCTGCTGGATCTCTCCGCAGCCTTTGACACGGTGTCTCACTGGATCCCAGTGGCGTACAGAAAGTTGAGCGGGCCCCCCTGCAAAGTACATGGAGGGGGCCACCACCTCCCACTTTTGCAGAGGAGGCCCCCTGGAGCTTGAGGGCCCACCCTGCACCGAGGGGGCTGCGGGGGCTTATCTTATGCCACTGTGAAGATGCCAGAATTGCCTCTTATTTCAGTTATGGAGCTATCTCATTAGAAAAGCAACAGACCTACAACTTCGGGCCATAAGAAATCCACTTTAACACCAGGTAAAAAACAGAACAAATTCATTTTGCACTGACATAGCAACAATAATTAGCCCATAATAAACGTATTCTATTTTGGCCACAGCACAGCACAAATAGGTCTGTGGGACTGGCAGGTTTTTGTGCCCAGGGAGGTCTGTGGGACTGACAGGTTTCTCTGCCTGAGGAGGTCTGTGGGTCTGGCAGGTTTTTCTGCCTGCGGAGGTCTGTGGGACTGGCAGGTTTCTCTGCCTGGGGAGGTCAGTGGGGCTGGCAGGATTCTGTGCTTGGGGAGGTCTGTGGCGTTGGTAGGTTTCTCTTCTTGGAGAGGTCTGCAGGGATGGCAGATTCTGTGCCTGTGTAGCCCTGTGGGACTGGCATGTTTCTGTGCCCGGGAAGGTCTGTGGGGCTGGCAGGTTTCTCTGCTTGGGGAGGTCTGTGGGACTGGCAGATTTCTCTGCCTGGAGAGGTCTGTGGGGCTGGCAGGATTATGTGCTTGGGGAGGACTGTGTGGCTGGCAGGTTTCTGTGCCCGGAAGGTCAATGGAACTGGCAGGTTTCTGTGCTTGTGGAGGTCTGTTGGGCTTGCAGAATTCAGTGCCGGCGAGGTCTTTGAACCTGGCAGGTTTCTCTGCCTGGGTGAGGTCTGTGGGACTGGCAGGATTCTGTGCCTGGGGCGGTCTGTGGGGCTGGAAAGATTCTGTGCTTGGGGAGGTCTGTGGGGCTGACAGGTTTCTCTGCCTGGAGAGGTCTGTGGAGATGGCAGATTCTGTGCCTGTGGAGGTCTGTGGGACTGGCAGGTTTCTGTGCTTGGGGAGGTCTGTGGGGCTGGCAGGTTTCTGTGCCCGGAGAGGTCTGTGGGGCTGGTAGGTGTCTTTGCCCGGAGAGGTCTCTGGGGCTGGCAGGGTTCTGTGCCTGGAGAGGTCTGTGGGGCTGGGAGGTCTGTGGGACTGGCAGGTTTCTGTGCCTGGGGAGGTCTGTGGGACTGGCAGGTTTCTGTACCCTGGGAGGTCTGAGGGGCTAACAGGTTTCTGTGCCTGCGGAGGTCTGTGGGACTGGCTGGTTTCTGTGCCTGGAGTGGTCTGTGGGACTGGCTGATTTCTGTGCCCTGGGACGTCTTTGGGGCTAACAGGTTTCTGTGCCTGGGGAGGTCTGTGGGATTAGCAGGTTTCTCTGCCTGGGGAGGTCTGTGGAGCTGGCAAGATTCTGTGCTTGGAGAGATCTGTGGGGCTGGCAGGTTTCTCTGCCTGGAGAGGTCTGTGGAGATGGCAGATTCTGTGCCTGAGGAGGTCTGTGGGACTGGCAGGTTTCTGTGCCTGCAGAGCTCTGTGGTGCTGGCAGGTTTCTGTGCTTGGGGAGGTGTGTGGGACTGGCATGTTTCTGTGGCCGGGGATGTCTTTGGGACTGGCTGGTTTCTCTGCCCGGGGAGGTCTGTGGGGCTGGCAGGTTTCTCTGCCTCGGGAGGTCTGTGGGACTGGCAGGTTTCTCTGCTTGGAGAGGTCTGTGGGGCTGGCAGGTTTCTCTGCCTGGAGAGGTCTGTGGGGATGGCAGATTCTGTGCCTTTGAAGGTCTGTGGGACTGGCAGTGTCCTGTGCTTGGGGAGGTCTGTGGGACTGGCAGGTTTCTCTGCCTGGAGAGGTCTGTGGGGCTGGCAGATTTCCTTGCCTGGGGAGGTCTGTGGGGCTGGCAGATTTCCCTCCCTGGAGATGTCTGTGGGACTGGCAGGTTTCTCTGCCTGGGGAGGTCTGTGGGGATGGCATGATTCTTTGCTTGGGGAGGCCTGTGGAGCTGGCCGATTTATGTGCCCTGGGAGGTCAGTGAGGCTGGCGGGTTCCTGTGTGCGGGGAGGTCTGGGGCTGACTGGTTTCCCTGCCTGGGGAGGTCTGTGGGACTGGCAGGTTTCTGTGCTTGGGGAGGTCTGTGGGGCTGGCAGGTTTCTATGCCAGGGGTGGTCTGTGGGACTGGCAGGTTTCTGTGCCCAGGGAGGTCTGTGGAGCTGTGGTAAATAAATAATTAATTACCGGTTCTATTTTTGACTATAATCAATAAACAGGTAGCTCAATAAATAAGAGTCAAGATTCGAGGTATCTTGAGTTTTGCAGGTTTAATAAAGCATAAGGGACAGGAACAGGACAGCCTGCATGGGAATAGGATGGCAGCTGCCGGGGGCAGGATCTGGGAAAGGGAATAACTTTTAATAACAGTGCACAATATTTATAGTTAAACAAATACATTGTATTCAGTACAGTAGGCGTAGCAGTGGGCGGAGTTTGTAACAGTCGCGAAAGATAAGGCATAAAGTGGGTGTAACAAGAGGTGTGTACAGGGCGTATACATAGACATGTGATGCAAACGTAACAGAATATGTCATAAACGGGGCGGAAACATGGAGGGGGCTACCTGAGCAGCTGGGACCTCTAACCTAGTGGTGCGCGCAAACTGACAATGACGTGTTACCAGGGAGAACTGGGGGGCTATGACTTCTGCGCTAGAAGAGGAGACTAAAGTCTGGAGAGTCAGAGCGACATGTACCTAGGCATATCTAGTATCTGGTGTTTATAGTACATGTCGATAGAATCCAAAAGTTATCAGGGTAAAGGCTAACAGACACTAAGACTGGTGCATACATAACCCTATATGTAGTGCGTGTGCGGGGAATATTCTATGAATATTAATATAGTATTTCTCTTACATGGAGACATAAAGGCTAGACCATGACGGAAACTATTGATGCGATTCAGTAGCTTAGGAATGCAGAGAAGGAGGGCTGGACTGATAACTAGAAACATAACATACTCTTGGCAGACTGGGAGGCAGAGCCAGGCCGAGCCGGGCACTGCGAGGCAAGAAAGTAAGCTAAGGGTCAGGGATACAGGTGGGGGCTGTATCGCTCCTCGGAGAGGGTTCAGGAAACAGGAGCTGAATCTGAGTCCGGGCCCTTTTGAGGCCTAGAAACGGGGACAATTCAATAAATTAACGTGCACACTGTAAAATGTGGCAACGTAGGATTACATAGGCCTGATATTCGTTGTATTCACGAGAACTGGAAACTGACATACTAGAGATGGACACAACTGTAATTGCGTCTTTAATCGATCAGAGGGGAATACATGCATATCGATCATGCACATATAACATAAGATGGGGAACACGTAGGCACATATGACATGGCAAAATTTACTTTTCCACATTCCCTCCTTGTGCCCTACGTTTCCATCAGGAAACATCTATATTCATGATACCATCTATCATTTCATACAGCATCATTTGCTCGTCTCGAATTGTCTTGGAACGGGACTTAGGACTAGGAATACAAGAGGTAGCACAAATGCCGCAAATCGCAGGGCCACATTGTATACAGAGGCAGCAACTGAATAGGATCATTACTGCAATACCTAGAAATGACAATACTTTCCATCCCCAGGCAGATATGATATCCCAGAGCCAACCGGACCATGTCCAGGTGCCTGGATTCTGGTGTAACTGATGGGCAATTTTATGAAGTCTGGTTATAGCTGAATAAACAGACGGCGCGTTATTAGGAATGAAAATGCAGCAACTAGATCCGATGACTCTACATGCTCCTCCTCTATCGGCCAGTATGACGTCAAGAACGAGACGATTTTGGAGCACGACAAATCTCATAGCAGATTGCTCTTCGGTTAAGTTACCTAGAGCAGAAGTAGTCTCATTCACTACTGCTTCGAGGGTTCTGGTTAGTCTACGTATTAACTTACTATTCTGGATAGGTCCTATAAAGAAGAAGAAACCTTTATTGAAATCTTGATATTGTTCTAGAGTAGTTTCAGTTTGATCGACAATTGGGGACTCGATCTCCCTTCTATGTCTAATGTGTACTAGATGTGTGTTTCTATGATAATCAGATGGGGCTAGAAAAACTGGTGGCAGTAGGAAGGCAATGTAACAGGTTCCATCCCAATCGAGGGGCAGACGAACATATGCGGTCTGACCACAAACAAAATAAGAATGACGTGATGCTTTGAAAATAGATTTCCCACTGTCACTATACTTGACAGTAGTAGTACAATCACTATGTCCTACATGTGCGGAACCATTCTTTCTGACACATAATTCGCCTTTGACTGGTAGTACTGAAATAGCAGGTAAGTCTGGAGTAGTATCAGACTGAACATTCAGGACCATAAAATTCGAGGAATAATTACCTAAATTATATACTTCATTTTCTAGATCTAACCCTGTTCTATGGGGGAGACCTTGCTTGTCTGGAAAACATGTACTATTCAGAAGGGACATATCATTTGAAGATGACGTTAACATGGACCATGCTCCACACGAACCATTATGTGAAAACGGATAAGGAAAGAGTGGCAGAACTCCCTTCGGTGTCTGGAAAGGGGGGAGTCGACCACACACCCAACAATTAGTGGCATTGCTGGTCTGGTGTGAATAGTGTAACATTCTGATGAATGTGTTATTACGCATAGCAAGACGATAGGCTAACTCGTGAGGAGGCAGATCACTAAATGTGTGCTCTACTGTAGCATTAGAAAACATATTTACATGAGAAATTGGAAAACATAAATGTAATGCATAACTTGTGCAGGTAACCATCAAACTCAAAAATAGAAGAAAACTTAGAACAATGATACATTTGATAGAGTTTTGACTAACTCTCTCACTATGGGGGTCTATCTCATACATGTCAGAAACCTGTCTAACCGTTTCACCCGAGAGGGACTTAGACAATTAAACTGGCTGACTTATTTTACTAGACCGGAGCTTTAATTTATACTCCTGCTGCGGAGTTTTCTCTAACAGAGGAACTTTCAGTTCGGGATTGAGATTAATGTCTGATTTAGAGTCTTGTTTCAGGCAGTCTTTAGAAATGTTATGTTATGTTATGTTACCTGTTTTGTAGAGCGCAACAGCTGCCCCAGCGACGGGGCGTCCCGGCGCTAGAACCGTAACACAATCTACTGGATGCGAGAGAGGGACCTACGGGGCGGGAAATAGATGGGTTTTAATCGCTCTTCGGAAGGCTAGCAGATCATCCATGCAGCGGATGTGGAGAGGGAGGGAGTTCCACAGCTTGGCCCCCAGAAGTTTGAAAGAGCGACCTCCGATGCGACAGAATTTCGTCTGGGGTATCAGAGCTAGATGTTGCCCCATAGACCGGAGGTTCCGTTTGGGTTTATAGGGGGTCAGCAGAGGACGGAGAAGCTCTGGGCCTTCATTCTTCAAGATTTTAAAGGCAAATAAGAGGGCCTTGAACTGGATACGGGCTTCTATGGGCAGCCAGTGAAGTCTGTACATAGTCGCTCTTACTGAGCACCTTCTTGGAAGGCCTACTATCGCTCTAGCCGCCGAGTTCTGGATTCTTTGGAATCTTTTTATCTCAGCTTTATTAGCTCCCAGCAACAGGACGCTCGCATAGTCCAGTCTTGACAAGATAGTAGACTGTACTATGAGTTGTCGTGTCTTGGAGTCGAAGTAGCCTAGGATGGGGTATAGGCTTCTCAGTAGTCCAATGCAGGAATGCATGGAACAGTCTTTGGAATTGTCATTAAAAGTCTTTTGTCTGATTCCATGAAATTTCTTGATATGCGACAGATGGACCCAACCCTTGCGGCCTTCCAACTTCACGGCCGTACGGGTGGTCAGAAGGACTAGTCTCGGCTCCTTCCAGCGAGGCTCCAGCGGACTTGAACGATCAAAGTTCCTGACCAGTACTAGGTCACCTGGGATGACCTCATGCGGTTTCACTTCGGTATTATCTGGAAATGCAGCGGCAACCTGTGAACGACAAGAGTGTAGGGCAGACATCAAGGAAGCTAGGTAATCTGTCAACATATTACTGGAAACATCTGTAATACTGCGGGGTCTAGGTGTACCCCACATATTTGGGGGGCGGCCGAATACGACCTCGTACGGGGACAGACCTGATCTGGAATGTGCGACCATGCGCATAAAGAATAAAGCAACTGGCAGGGTGTAACACAGCAGGGTCACCTCGAAGTAATGAATATAAAGGAATTGTAACTAGTAAAATGTTAAACACTACCTCTTCATCTCCACAGAACGTTGAAACAGAGGTAGACACGCAATCCACACACTGGCCCTTTAATTCAGAACGGACGTCGGAGTGGGAGGAGTCTCTACAGGACACGGAAACCTCATATGCCGGAATGGACGAATCAAGGGTGTGCTTGTTCACCCAGAGCGAGGAAGGAGACGAGGAGGAAGGCGGAAGCGGAGCGGAGCTACGGAAGGACGTGTATCCCGAGGACGAGCGGAGAGACGAGAGAGAAGCAAGAAGAGGAGCGGTGCGTCGGAAGACCGGGTCCGAGGGAAGACAGCCAGAGGACCGAACGGAGGACGGCAAGGAGGGAACGCCAGGAGGCCAACGACAACACGAGTCGCCCAGCCATACACCCGGGGGAGGTGTATGGCTTAACCAGGTGCGTGACAAGCTACGGGGTTGGGTCACTCGTAAAACCATAGCGTCGGACTAAACCCGGGTCCCCATTCTCCCTGGTGGTCCTACCCCCTACTCTGAGCACAAGAACCCTCACCTCGGCATTTAGAAATAGAATATCTCACGTGTGTTTGGTCCCTCACTCCCCTCCCTGTGAGCCACAAAACAGAACAGACACTGATGCACCGTTCTCTTGCCTTTTGTTTTCCCGGTCACGGCCAGTGAAGAACACCACGGAAGTAGACGGAGACCTTCCTCGGCGGGGCCCCGACCGAGGACGAAGGGTCGACTCCTCAGTTTCCGGCATCAGGAAAGCAGCAAGGAGCCGTTCTCCAAGACCGGCCCGAACCAATAGACAGAAAAGCTCAGATACACTATATACTAAAATAAAGCCCAGAACTACTAAAATTAGCGTATTGCCCATTATTCCCGTAACCGCTACAGTGGTGGAGAATGCGGACCTAGGCGCCATCTGCGGAGTCAAGATGGAGACAGTCGTAGATCAGTTAGTAAAGGGGCAAGGACGACTTGAGTGGGTGTTAGAGCAACATCTGGTATCCGCACAAGCCGACAGAGAAATATTAAAGAAGGCCATTGAAGAGAAACAGCCCTGGGTGGACCCTGTATCGAGGAGTGGAACACCGGAAAGAACCGTGTCCCATGGGACGCCGACTGTGTCTCTACAAAAGTATAGACAGGGAGAGGATCCCGACGCCTTTTTGTTAAATTTTGAGAGGGCCGCAAGGGCCTGTGGCTGGCCCGTCGCAAAATGGCCATTCTTTTTGGCACCTCTCTTAGGCGGAGAAGCCCAGGCTGCTTACCAAGTAGCGAATCCAAGAGGAGACAACACCTATGTTGAAATCAAGAAAATAATCCTTGATCATTTGGGGTTAGATCCAGAGGCATATCGCCTGAAGTTCAGAAAAGAGAGAGGATCTGTAGGGGAAAATCCCAAGACTTTATTTGTAAGATTAAAAATGGCGGCTGACAAATGGCTGACACCTACCACCAGCACGAAGGAAGAAATACTCGACCGAATATACCTGGAACAATTTCTTGAGGCACTTCCCTATGCGACGCAAAAGTGGCTTCGACAACATAACAATTTAACAACCACTGAGGCAGTGGAGATGGCCTCATCATTTACACGGGCTCAACCTAGGAATTTTCCGTGTGAGTTAGAAAGGAAGGGAGCTGTACGAATTGAGAAACCGGTGGCGCGAGGGAGAGATACCATCCGCCCCCGTACATGGAGGAGTGAAAACACGACAAATACTGGGCCGCAATGTTTCGATTGTGGCCAATGGGGACACATTGCCCGGATGTGTCCCAAGAGAAAGAATGAGGAGGAACCAATGGAGGTCGGGTACCTCCCCAGAGCTGTACTATTTTCCGCAGAGATGGGAGGCTCTTTTAGAGTAAGTGTGAAAGTCAATGGTCATGTATTGTCAGCTTTATTAGATTCAGGCTGCCGACAGTCGGTCATCCAAACTCCCTATGTCAGAACAGGACAATACATTTCACAAGGGTTAGTGAACATCAAATGTGTTCATGGGGACATTCGGCCATACCCTATTGCTGACATTGTAATTGAACAGACTGGGGAACAACCGCAAACTGTGAGAGTAGGAGTAATGTCCAACCTACCCGAAGACCTCATAATTGGGACCGATAATCCTAGCTTCCTGAACATGTTCAAGGATAAACTCGACACAGTATGTCATACAGGGAAGGAGGGTATAACCCTAATTGATCCTCCCCCTAGACGCAGCCTCCAAGTTAGGTGCTTAACTAGTAACGCGACACCCCCCACTAAAGGTTCAGCGAAAGCAGCCGGTTATGATCTATGCAGTGCATATGAATATTTGGTCCCTGCAAAAGGGAAGTCTCTTATCAAAACTGACCTACAAATTGCAGTTCCCCCCGGATGCTATGGTAGAATTGCTCCGCGATCAGGGCTAGCGGCAAAGCATTTTATTGACGTAGGGGCTGGGGTCATTGACGAGGATTATAGAGGGAACGTTGGAATCCTCCTGTTTAATTTTGGTACCGAACCCTTCCAAATACAAAAAGGTGATAGAGTGGCACAACTGATTTGTGAGTGTATAGCTGAGACTAGGCTGGAAATGCTCCACCAGCTGGAAGATACAGAAAGGGGCTCTGGGGGTTTTGGCTCTTCGGGCATTCGTCCACAGCCAGTGGCCTCGCTCTTAACACAGGACCCTTGGGTTATGGATAGAGGATTTAAATTTGCGCAGATCAGTGATCCCACCCTGTTCAACGCGTGGGAACAGGCGCATCAAAGGGCGGTGGACTCAAAAATTTTTCCCGGGTTTATTATCGATAATGACCTATTGTACAGAATAGGTGGCGAGGGACAGCCTGCCCAACTATTGGTACCTGCCTCTTTCAGGGAGCAGGTTCTTTTCTTTGCTCACAGCCATCTCGTCGCCGGTCACTCCGGCACCGAGAAAACTACGCAGAATATCCTCAGACAATTTTTTTGGCCCGGTATTTACAGGGATACCGAATCCTACTGCAGGTCCTGTGAGATTTGCCAAAAGATGAATATGGTTAGACCACAGGCAGTCCCTTTACAGCCATTGCCGGTCATTGGCAAACCTTTTGAGAGGATCGGCATGGACCTCATCGGACCACTGCCTAAAACTAAAAAGGGGTTCCAACACATCTTGGTTGTGGTTGACTATGCCACGCGGTTCCCCGAGGCTTTTCCATTGTCTGTGGCCAATTCCAGACAGATCGGTGACAAGATGATTGAGTTGTTTAGTAGGGTCGGTTTTCCGAAGGAGATTTTGACTGACCAAGGCACGCCATTTGTGTCTAAATTGATGAAAGAAATTTGTGAGACGTTGAACGTCCACCAGATCCGTACCTCGGTTTACCACCCACAGACGGACGGATTGGTGGAGCGCTACAATCGGACCCTGAAATCCACACTGCGTAAAATGATGGAGGTTAGTGGGGAAGATTGGGATAGGATGTTACCGTTAGCACTATACGCCATCAGGGCTCAGAGACAGAGTAGTCTGGGGGTGTCGGCCTTCGAATTACTTTATGGTCGGCAACCTCGCTCACTGCTAGAAATGACCAGGGATGCCTGGATTAATGAACAGGGGGAGGAAGCAAAGGCTACTCTTGAGTACGCCAGAGACCTGAAAGCCAAATTGGGTAAACTAAGGGAATTGGCGTTGGACCATCTAGAGCTTAATCAGCAGAGACAGCGGACTAATTACGATAAAGGGAAGAAATGGAGACACCTTGTTGTTGGGGACTGGGCTTTAGTTCTCCTACCATCTTCGTCCCATAAATTCAAGGCTGAGTGGATGGGTCCCTTTAAAGTGGTAGGGGTCATTGGGAGTACTAGTTATAGATTACAGGTGACACCACGGAAACAGCAATCCTATCATATTAATTTGCTAAAGAAGTGGTTGGGTCCTCCTCCTACGACCGTCCATATGGCTACTACTCCTGGATTGGAAGGCTCTACTATTGACATGCTTGTTCATAATGACGAACTTAAGGCCCAACAACAAGTAGAGCTGAGGGGGACTTTAGAACTTTACGGGGATGTCTTTTCCAACAAACCTGGAAAGACCTCCCTGGCGGAACATTGTATCCACACTCCACCCAACAAAAAGGTTAGGATTAAACCTTACAGAATCCCCGAGGCCAGACGAAATGCGATTAAAGCTGAAGTTGACGAAATGCTGAGATTGGGGGTAATTCGCCCATCAAAAAGTGATTGGTCGAGTCCCATTGTGATGGTCCCTAAACCTGATGGCAGTAGAAGGTTCTGCATGGACTTTAGGGCTCTTAATGAAATTTCACTCTTCGACGCCTATCCCATCCCAAGAGTGGACGAGTTAATTGAGCGACTAGGACAGGCCAAATACATCTCCACCCTAGACTTAACGAAAGGGTATTGGCAGGTGCCTCTGAGACCCGAAGACATCCCAAAAACGGCTTTTTCAACAGCAGAGGGTCATTTTGAATTCACGGTCCTTCCATTTGGACTTCATGGGGCGCCGGCTACATTTCAGCGCCTAATGAATAATGTCCTCGCAGGGTTGTCAGATTTTACATCGGCTTACCTGGATGACATTGTGATCTACAGTCCAGATTGGCAGTCTCACCTCCAACACCTATCTGTGGTTCTGCAAGCACTTAGAAAAGCTGGCCTCACTGTCAATGCTAAGAAATGCAAACTAGCTTTTAACAAAGTTAAATACCTTGGTTATGTCTTGGGGCATGGCCTGATCGAACCACAAATTGAGAAGGTCAGGGCCATTGCGGACACTCCATTCCCATCCACAAGACGGGAGTTGCGTTCATTTCTGGGACTAGTAGGTTACTATAGACGCTTTATCCCACGGTTTGCGGACATTGCGGCCCCTCTCACTGACGCCCTGAAAAACGCTGGGCGAGCGTCTTCACCGGTATGTCCCACAGTACCGATGCAGGAGGCATTTAGAGTTCTGAAGTCCGTGATCACTTCTACGCCTGTTTTGGTTTCCCCTGATTTCACCCGACCATTCTCATTACACACTGATGCTTCGGACTACGGGATTGGTGCAGTGCTCTCCCAAACTGGTCAGGATGGCCTCGATCACCCAATTTTATATGTCAGCCGGAAGTTGTTCCCTAGGGAATTGAAATATGCTACGGTCGAGAAAGAATGCTTGGCCATTAAATGGGCCATTGAAAAACTAGCGTATTACCTAGAAGGCCGCCGTTTTGAACTATTCACTGATCACGCTCCCTTGCTCTGGATGGCACGCAATAAAGCAAATAATGCGAGAGTGTTGAGATGGTTCCTCTCACTGCAACCATACTCCTTTTCTATACATCACCGCAAGGGCTGTGAGAATGTCGGGGCGGACTTCCTATCACGTCATCCACTCCCCGATCGTGAGTGTCCGGAGGGGGAGGTGTGTAACACAGCAGGGTCACCTCGAAGTAATGAATATAAAGGAATTGTAACTAGTAAAATGTTAAACACTACCTCTTCATCTCCACAGAACGTTGAAACAGAGGTAGACACGCAATCCACACACTGGCCCTTTAATTCAGAATGGACGTCGGAGTGGGAGGAGTCTCTACAGGACACGGAAACCTCATATGCCGGAATGGACGAATCAAGGGTGTGCTTGTTCACCCAGAGCGAGGAAGGAGACGAGGAGGAAGGCGGAAGCGGAGCGGAGCTACGGAAGGACGTGTATCCCGAGGACGAGCGGAGAGACGAGAGAGAAGCAAGAAGAGGAGCGGTGCGTCGGAAGACCGGGTCCGAGGGAAGACAGCCAGAGGACCGAACGGAGGACGGCAAGGAGGGAACGCCAGGAGGCCAACGACAACACGAGTCGCCCAGCCATACACCCGGGGGAGGTGTATGGCTTAACCAGGTGCGTGACAAGCTACGGGGTTGGGTCACTCGTAAAACCATAGCGTCGGACTAAACCCGGGTCCCCATTCTCCCTGGTGGTCCTACCCCCTACTCTGAGCACAAGAACCCTCACCTCGGCATTTAGAAATAGAATATCTCACGTGTGTTTGGTCCCTCACTCCCCTCCCTGTGAGCCACAAAACAGAACAGACACTGATGCACCGTTCTCTTGCCTTTTGTTTTCCCGGTCACGGCCAGTGAAGAACACCACGGAAGTAGACGGAGACCTTCCTCGGCGGGGCCCCGACCGAGGACGAAGGGTCGACTCCTCAGTTTCCGGCATCAGGAAAGCAGCAAGGAGCCGTTCTCCAAGACCGGCCCGAACCAATAGACAGAAAAGCTCAGATACACTATATACTAAAATAAAGCCCAGAACTACTAAAATTAGCGTATTGCCCATTATTCCCGTAACCGCTACACAGGGCAACTAGCCAGTCTACACCTTTCTCTTTACATGTCTTAGCAATACGGATTTTCAGGGTTTGATTATGTCTCTCTACGAGACCGGCTGCTTCAGGATGGCGTACACAATGGAACTTCCACTGGTACCCTAACAAAAGGGAAACATGTTTCATCAACTCAGATGAGAATGGCTGGCCGTTATCAGAATACACGACCCTAGGGAGTCCATAACGGGGAAGAATTCACGAACCAACTGCTTGGCAGTGGTCGCTGCTGTGTAATCTGGAACTGGATATGCTTCTGTCCACCTGGACAAAGCGCATACAACTACGAGGACATACTTGAAACCTCGACATCGCTCCATCTGAATATAATCCATCTGGAGGACTTCAAAAGGGTGGTCAGGAGGTTGGAATCCACCTTGTTCCACCGGGACACTTTTACCTGGATTGAACTGGCAACATATCATACAGGTACGGACTTTCTGCTTGGCTGCAGCTCGTAAGTGCTTGTTGAACCAAAGGTTCTGTATACTGTCTAACATGGCTTTTTCTCCTAGGTGTGCTGGACTATGTGCGGTATTGATAATGACTTGAACCATAGAGTCGGGGAGAAACCATGTGGCTTTTCCCTTCGTCACCCATCCCTGATCTGTCTGGACCCCTCCTTGTTCGGACCATTTCTTGATTTCTTCAGGAGTAGCATGTAACTGTATGTCTATGACATCTTGTGTAGGGTCCTTAACTGTCATACATGTAGTCTGTTCTGGAATGAATGTCTGTGTCTTGTTAACTGGAATGTCTGGTGTCTGAGCTGTAAGCTTGGCTGTTCGATCTGCTAGATCATTACCTTGGGAAATGATGTCAGTAACTTTCGTATGTGCCTTGCACTTCATGATAGCGATAGCTGTCGGTAAATGTATTGCATCTAACAGAGCTTGAATGAGGAGACCATGCTGAATCTTGGTTCCATGAGAAGTCATGAAACCTCTCTCCTGCCAGAGTACTCCGAAGTCGTGTACAACTCCGAATGCATAACGTGAATCTGTATATATGTTTACTTTCAGGTTCTTGGCACGTATGCAGGCTTGGGTCAGAGCAACTAGCTCTGCTGCTTGAGCAGACAGGGTGTCAATACGACGTGTTTCTATAACTTCGGTTTCAGTAGTCACTGCATACGCGGCTGCTAGTTCTCCTGTACTAGTTCTCATACATGAACCATCCACATAAAGTGTCAGGTCGGGGTTAGGTAATGCAATGTCTGTCAGGTCTTGTCTTGGCTTAGTCATAGTATTAATGACTTCCACACAGTCATGTGTGGCAGGATTTGAAGTAACTGATGGTAACAGGGTAGCAGGATTTAGAACGTTGCAGCGTCTGATTTCTATGTGTGGCTGGAACAGTGTCAGTTCATAACCTGTTAAACGTGCAATGGTCAAGTGCTGTGTCTGTGTTCGGTTTAAAAGAACTTCCACGGAATGTGGGACTTGTACTGTCAGGGAGTGTCCTAACACTATGGAATCACTTTGTCTGATAGCTAGAGCTGTGGCTGAAACTGACTTGAGGCACGCAGGCAAAGCCTGGGCTACTGGATCTAATGTGCTCGAAAAATAAGCACAAGGCTTGTACTGTCCGGCTTGATCTTGTGTGAGAACAGATAATGCAGTACCATCACGTTCTGTGACAAAAAGTGTAAAAGGCTTACTGTAGTTCGGTGTAGCTAGAACAGGTGCTTGGCATAAGGCTTTCTTTAATTCATTAAAACTAAGTGTATGTTCAGATGTCCAAGGGAGGACAGTCGATACAGCTGCCTCCTGTGTCGTTAACTGTATCAGTGGCGTGGCTAGAAATGCATACTGAGGAATCCATTGTCTGCAGTAAGAAGTAAGGCCGATAAAAGCACGTACCTCCTTCTGTGTCTTGGGCTGTGGAAGACTCGCTATTAACTGGATACGGTCTGGTGTCAACTGCCTACCCCACTTGGACAGTAAGTGGCCTAAGTAGATCACTTGCTGGACACAGAACTGGAGCTTCGAAGGGGACACCTTGTGCCCCATCTCGGCTAGGAAATACAGAACTGTAAGTGACGCTCGCTCGCAGTCACGTTCAGAACGGGCTGTGATCAGTAGATCATCGACATACTGGAGCAGGGCAGTGTCTGTTGGCATGTGAATGTTGTCTAGTTGTCTCTTAAGTGCTTGACTGTAAATACTAGGACTTTCTGTGAAACCTTGAGGAGCTCGTGTGAATTTATAGCTCCTTCCATTTAAACAAAAACCGAAAAGGTACTGGCTGTCTGGATGAATGGGAACACTGAAAAATGCATTCTTGAGGTCTATTACAGTAAAAAATGTAGCTTCAGAATCAATGGCTGTTAATAGGGATGAAATATCTGGGACTACTGGATACTGAGGTATGATACATTTATTAAGTTCTCGAAGGTCAATCACTAATCGATATACTGGAGGTGCATTTGGATCAGTACGTTTCATGACTGGAATGATAGGAGAATTACATACATTGGAGTCAGTTTCTACAACCACTCCTTGAGCAATGAGCTCGTCGATAATTTTGGATAAGGCTGCTACAGCCTCAGGTGGCAATTTGTACTGTCTGATCCGTGGCAGGACTATACCTTGCTTGAGGGTCACACGATGGGGTGTGATTTGCATAAAACCTACATCAGTTGGACCTTGCGCCCATAGATGCTGGGGGACATTCAGTAATCTTGGATCAAAATCACGTAATACATAATGACCTTTATAGTCCCTTAAAAACAAACGAACTCCCTCTGGGGAGCAACAAATTTCTGCACCTAATTCTTTCAATTTTTTAATGCCTAACAAATTTTCTGGACACGATTTCGTAAGTAACAAATCAGTAGTTCGGGACAATGGACCAACTTCTAGAGTAACTGGCTTTGAAATCTCGTTTACAATAGGCTTTCCTGAAAATCCAAGGGAAACATTTCTAGAGCCTGAGAGCGGAGCCCCTGGAACCTCGTCATGACTGATAGTAGTCCTACTTGCCCCTGTATCAATCAAAAACTTTCTGTCTTTCCCCAATACTTGACTGTGTACATAGGGACCCTCTTGATCTACAGGTATCTCGATGAGAGGCAAGCCTACCTCCCTCTCTAGGCTGTTTCATGAATACGGTTGATACTCTGGATACTCTGTCTGGTCATACTGGTACATCTGCTGTGTAACATGCTGTGTTGCAGCAATAGGCTGCGGTGCTGGAACTGTCTGTTGTGCATTCTGCGGTGACTGAGAAGTCTGTGAGACTTGTTCTGGTCTAGGCGGACGTGGTCTTTCTTTAGTCTTACCAGTAGCTATGTTGTGTTTCAGAACTGCACACTCGTTTATAAAATGACCTGGCTGTTTACAGTAATTGCATGTCCCTTTAACGGGAGCTGCAGGATGACTGGCTTGATTCGGACCCCTCTTCTGACTGTCTTGTGGAACAGATTGTGCAACTAGTACTTTCATTTTCGTATCTTTCATACGTTTCCTTTCGTGTTCTTGCTCTTCCCTGATTCTATTCTGATGATACTGGAGCATCTGGAGCATTTGTGACGGGGTACTAGCTTGCCAGGTACTTTCGACTTTCAAAACTCGATTTTTAACTTGTGGACTTGAATTCTCGACTAGTTTAGTAACAAAAAGATGAGGGTATGACTCGCTACCTGTCTTCAAACCACTGTTGATAATGAAACATTTTTCGAATCTAGAATAAAAATCACTAATGTCTTCATCCTGTTTCTGTTTACATGCTGAGATTGCATCCCAATCTTCCTTTTTCGTGGCTAGTAATCTTGGCAAAACTTGTATCAATAACTCAGGTAATTCTTTACATTTATCTCCAAGACCGGTACCTGGTACACGTGCATTATCTTCAGCTTCTAGAGCTGTCCAATCTATCTTTTTCTCTCCCACCTCCCATTCTTTTTCCTTGAGTTTTTCATATATGCCCGCAGGCAACAGGACCTTTAACATTTTAATGATATCTGGATACGTGTATTCTCCCATACGGAGCATGTCTTTTAATTCACGGTGGAACCCTGCTGGATCTTTGTCGTGACAAGGAATTAACTTCTTCATCTCTAAGAGTTCCATCTTGGTAATCGGGGTGTAAACAAATACTCGTTCTAGATCGCCACCCGTTCCTCTAACTGGGTGGACTTCTCGTAACGGATGCTGTCTGTCTATATAGAATGGTTTACTGTCTGGAGGTGAGACATGAACAAAATGCGGATTCAGAAACGTTCGGTATTTGTGGCGCTGTTCTAGAATGACACTAATTAGATCGGTACCTAGACCTTTCCATCTATACTGTAGTAACTCGTTTAATACATCATGTAACGGACCTGGATCGGAATGTTGGCCCTCATACAGTGTAATGAGGTGCTGGATCATATACATACCCACCAGTCGCTGCTCGGCTGGGGGCAGTTTCAGAAACATTTGTGCCACTATTTCATCTGGAAAAGTGGTAGAATCAGTAACCAATCGGACTGCTGATCGGGCTAGTTCTTGTTCATGCATGGTACTAAGTTCACTATAACCGATTCGTGATTTCAGAATGTGATCGGTAGCTTGAAATACTTGTTCTAGCGAATCTTGTTCTGGTGCTGGAAGATGAAAAACTTTCTTGTGTTCTAGACGTGAATGTCGGTCGGGAAGTCTAGTTTTACCTACATACGCTATTCTGGTAGGATTCTCGTCGTCTACCTCTTCAGTAGAAGAGTCGTTTTCCTTCTCGCTTACTTGTGCTGCTTTGCGTTTCTCGTGAAACCTTATTATTTCCTTACGAATTTTCTTGTACATACTCTCTATACTACTGAGTGTCTTGTGTCTACCCTCAGCTATATTATCACTCCACCTTGTCAGGACTTTCATTTCGGTCGGATCTTTAGTCGGACAATCTTGTTCCCTTACTAAACAATTAATTAGAAATTTTAATAGCATGAGCTGGGTCTCAGCTTTCCTTAGAGACATGATTTCGCCAATACTTTCTGGATCGTCTCCTGTACGGATGAAACGATATATTCTGTCTAGATCTTCTTTCATATTCGGTAGGGTGTCCAAATACTCGGTCACCCGTCTTACACGCAATGAATATATAACCATATTATCATCGCCTGGGACTGGATCATAACGGCATTCGGTAAGAGCTCGTCTGATATCTGCAACGGACTGATGTTTGGGCGTACGCTGTAACGCACGTTCATGTAACTCGACTAATGTTACACGTTTGTGTGGCGGCGGGGTACCAGGAGGACCTCCCCCCGCGGCCCCTAAACTGGAATCGTCGACTGATACTCTTCGTGCTGGCAGAGTGACCGATGTAGCGGGTGCCCCGGTGGCTAGAGGAACAGGAACTACATTATTTACAGGAGCTGGCGGAACAGAATTTGCATACTCTGGGACTGTGTCGTCCAAATAGGACGAGAGAAAAATATCAGCTGCGGTCGGTTTATGACGTAGCTTGGTCGGAACTAATGGTGGCGGGAAATTACATGGTGCTTCCGGGGTTGCTTTCGGCAAGCCCTCGGCAAGAAGAGGATACATACCCTTAATGAGGGCATTTCTCTGTCTGTCTGACTGTTCGGCTTTAACTCGTTCACCTATTTCGATTAATTCCCTCTCTTGGGCTCTTTCTGAGGATTCTCTACTTAATTCTGCTTTTCTGATTTCTTTTTCGGTTCTTTTATGAGATTCCTTGCGCCATAACTCGATGGCATCTTTCTGTGACTGTCTGGCTTTATTTTTCCATAATACTTCTTCTACTCGCATGATGCACTCGGCATCCCATGTGCCTGATACAGGCCATCTATATTTCTCTTCAAGATGTCTGGTATAATCAGACCATAAATCTAGATATATTATGGCACTCAAGCCATGCTTATGATACATAAAATGTCCTGGACTGTCCCTAGGCGGGACAGGGACTGCTTCCTCGAGCAGCCCTTTTCTAGTTTTTAACTGACGTAACTTAGAGAACAGAGGCATACTTTAGGCTGAATCTGACCACAATACAATACACGATAAACACAATAATAACTTGAAGAAACAAATCACTCATACCACGACATTGAATACACATTGAAATAACATTTAAAATAACAGTTCGGACAGAATATTACCTGGAATACTGAGAACAGAAACACATGAATTTCTCGAGAACAGAACTTACTAGAATTACTTAGATGCACTGCTGAAACAGTACGAAACATACCGATCTCATAAAGAGACACGTCAGGACCCGCATCCACCTAGGTGGACACTTCGTGTTGGATTTGCGTACCCAAACCCACGGACCAGAGACAAATTAATTGACCCTGTCTAGATACTACCCCAGCAACGGTACTCACCGGGCAGCAAGAACGGAAGGCCTCGGACTGGACTGGACTGCTACGACGACGGACGACGAACTTCGGACTTCAGTTACAGGTGGGCCTCCGGATACCTCGGACCTTGAACTCTCGGCTTGGGCTCTGGTCGGGACTCGCCGCGTTCCTCCACCGCCTCGTCTGGATGCTGGACCGCAACCTCCGTCTCCTCCGTGGACCTGAGGGATACTTGAAGCAGAAATATCTGCCGCTGCGCAGGATGGTTCCGTCACGGCTGCAGAGGATCAGGGGGCCTGCGTGGCTTCTCTGGCGCGTGGGGAAAGGGCAAGTCCCTATTCGGGCGCCATTATGTGGTAAATAAATAATTAATTACCGGTTCTATTTTTGACTATAATCAATAAACAGGTAGCTCAATAAATAAGAGTCAAGATTCGAGGTATCTTGAGTTTTGCAGGTTTAATAAAGCATAAGGGACAGGAACAGGACAGCCTGCATGGGAATAGGATGGCAGCTGCCGGGGGCAGGATCTGGGAAAGGGAATAACTTTTAATAACAGTGCACAATATTTATAGTTAAACAAATACATTGTATTCAGTACAGTAGGCGTAGCAGTGGGCGGAGTTTGTAACAGTCGCGAAAGATAAGGCATAAAGTGGGTGTAACAAGAGGTGTGTACAGGGCGTATACATAGACATGTGATGCAAACGTAACAGAATATGTCATAAACGGGGCGGAAACATGGAGGGGGCTACCTGAGCAGCTGGGACCTCTAACCTAGTGGTGCGCGCAAACTGACAATGACGTGTTACCAGGGAGAACTGGGGGGCTATGACTTCTGCGCTAGAAGAGGAGACTAAAGTCTGGAGAGTCAGAGCGACATGTACCTAGGCATATCTAGTATCTGGTGTTTATAGTACATGTCGATAGAATCCAAAAGTTATCAGGGTAAAGGCTAACAGACACTAAGACTGGTGCATACATAACCCTATATGTAGTGCGTGTGCGGGGAATATTCTATGAATATTAATATAGTATTTCTCTTACATGGAGACATAAAGGCTAGACCATGACGGAAACTATTGATGCGATTCAGTAGCTTAGGAATGCAGAGAAGGAGGGCTGGACTGATAACTAGAAACATAACATACTCTTGGCAGACTGGGAGGCAGAGCCAGGCCGAGCCGGGCACTGCGAGACAAGAAAGTAAGCTAAGGGTCAGGGATACAGGTGGGGGCTGTATCGCTCCTCGGAGAGGGTTCAGGAAACAGGAGCTGAATCTGAGTCCGGGCCCTTTTGAGGCCTAGAAACGGGGACAATTCAATGAATTAACGTGCACACTGTAAAATGTGGCAACGTAGGATTACATAGGCCTGATATTCGTTGTATTCACGAGAACTGGAACCTGACATACTAGAGATGGACACAACTGTAATTGCGTCTTTAATCGATCAGAGGGGAATACATGCATATCGATCATGCACATATAACATAAGATGGGGAACACGTAGGCACATATGACATGGCAAAATTTACTTTTCCACAGAGCCAGCAAGTTTCTGTGCCAGGGGAGATCTGTGGGACTGGCTGGATTCTCTGCCAGAGGAGGTCTGTGGGACTGGCAGGTTTCTGTCCCCGGAAGGTCTGTGGGGCTGGCAGGTTTCTGTGCCTGTGGAGGTCTGTGGGACTAGCAGGTTTCTCTGCCTGGGGAGGTCTGTGGAGCTGGCAAGATTCTGTGCTTGGGGAGGTCTGTGGGGCTGGCAGGTTTCTCTGCCTGGAGAGGTCTGTGGAGATGGGAGATTCTGTGCCTGCGGAGGTCTGTGGGACTGGCAGGATTCTGTACCTGCGGTGGTCTGTGGGGCTGGCAGGTTTCTGTGCTTGGGGAGGTGTGTGGGACTGGCATGTTTCTGTAGCCGGGGATGTCTTTGGGACTGGCTGGTTTCTCTTCCCGGGGAGGTCTGTGGGGCTGGCAGGTTTCTCTGCCTCGGGAGGTCTGTGGGACTGGCAGGTTTCTCTGCTTGGAGAGGTCTGTGGGGCTGGCAGGGTTCTGTGCCTGGGGAGGTCAATTGAACTGGCAGGTTTCTGTGCCCGGGGAGGTCTTTGGGACTGGCAGGTTTCTGTGCTTGGGGAGGTCTGTGGGGCTGGCAGGTTTCTATGCCAGGGGTGGTCTGTGGGACTGGCAGGTTTCTGTGCCCAGGGAGGTCTGTGGAGCCAGCAAGTTTCTGTGCCAGGGGAGATCTGTGGGACTGGCTGGATTCTCTGCCAGAGGAGGTCTGTGGGACTGGCAGGTTTCTGTCCCCGGAAGGTCTGTGGGGCTGGCAGGTTTCTGTGCCTGTGGAGGTCTGTGGGACTAGCAGGTTTCTCTGCCTGGGGAGGTCTGTGGAGCTGGCAAGATTCTGTGCTTGGGGAGGTCTGTGGGGCTGGCAGGTTTCTCTGCCTGGAGAGGTCTGTGGAGATGGCAGATTCTGTGCCTGCGGAGGTCTGTGGGACTGGCAGGATTCTGTACCTGCGGTGGTCTGTGGGGCTGGCAGGTTTCTGTGCTTGGGGAGGTGTGTGGGACTGGCATGTTTCTGTAGCCGGGGATGTCTTTGGGACTGGCTGGTTTCTCTTCCCGGGGAGGTCTGTGGGGCTGGCAGGTTTCTCTGCCTCGGGAGGTCTGTGGGACTGGCAGGTTTCTCTGCTTGGAGAGGTCTGCGGGGCTGGCAGGTTTCTCTGCCTGGAGAGGTCTGTGGGGATGGCAGATTCTGTGCCTTTGAAGGTCTGTGGGACTGGCAGTGTCCTGTGCTTGGGGAGGGATGTGGGACTGGCAGGTTTCTCTGCCTGGAGAGGTCTGTGGGGCTGGCAGATTTCCCTCCCTGGAGAGGTCTGTGGGACTGGGAGGTTTCTGTGCTTGGGGAGGTCTGTGGGGCTGGCAGGGTTCTGTGCCTGGGGAGGTCAATTGAACTGGCAGGTTTCTGTGCCCGGGGAGGTCTTTGGGACTGGCAGGTCTCTGTGCCCTTGGAGGTCAATGGAACTGTCAGGTTTCTGTGCCCGGGGAGGTCTGTGGGACTGGCAAGTTTCTGTGCTGGTGGAGGTCTGTGGGACTGGCAGGTTTCTGTACCCTGTGAGGTCTGTGGGACTGGCAGGTTTCTGTGCTTGGTAGGTCTGTGGGGCTGGCAGGTTTCTATGCCTGGGGTGGTCTGTGGGACAGGCAGGTTTCTGTGCCCAGGGAGGTCTGTGGAGCCAGCAAGTTTCTGTGCCTGGGGAGATCTGTGGGACTGGCTGTATTCTCTGCCCGAGGAGGTCTGTGGGACTGGCAGGTTTCTGTCCCCGGGGAGGTCTGTGGGGCTGGCAGGATTCTCTGGCTGGGGGAGGTCTGTGGGACTGGCAGGTTTCTGTCCTTGGGGAGGTCTGTGGGGCTGGCAGGATTCTGTGCCCGGAGAGGTCTGTGGGGCTGGTAGGTGTCTTTGCCTGGAGAGGTCTCTGGGGCTGGCAGGTTTCTGTGCCCGAAGAGGTCTGTGGGGCTGGCAGGTTTCTGTATCTGAAGAGGTCTGTGGGGCTGGCTGGTTTCTCTGGGACCGATTCACATAACTAATTTCAGACTTAAGACAAATTTAAGACAAAATCCTAACTTAAGTCTGTCTTAAGTCTGTCTTAAGTCTCTCTTAAGTCTGTCTTAAGTTTGTCTTCAGACAAATTTAAGACAAAATCCTAACTTCTGTGAATACCAAAAGTAGTAAGTTTAGGATTTTGTCTTAAGTTAGTTCTGTGAATCGGGCTCATTGCCTGGGGAGGTCTGTGAGGCTGGCAGGTATCTGTGCCCAGAGAGGTCTGTAGGACTGGCAGGTTTCTCTGCCTGGAGAGGTCTGTGGGGCTGGCAGTTTTCTGGGGCAGGATGCTGGGTGATCTTGTCACACCCACAGGGTCAGGGATTAGGAGACATTTATGGACCAGAAACAGTGATCCTTTTACTGCTACTGAGTGGAGTACAACGGCTTCAGGGCAGAAAAGTGCACATAGGTACAATGCATTGTCCTTTACAACATCAATAGCTCTAACTCTCACCTTTAAATGTGTCCCAGCAGATCCTGCTTCTGGAGCTGCAAACTTTCTGGCCGAAGACAGCTCTGTGCTGCCTCAGAGGAGCAGAGTCCTGTGGAGAATGCTGTCTCTGGGGCCCCACTCCCCATCCTTTCTCCTGTCAGCTCTCCTCTGCGCTGCCTCCTGCGCTGTCTCTGGGGCCCCCACCCCCATCCTTTCCCCTGTCGGCTCTCCTCTGCGCTGCCTCCTGCGCTGTCTCTGGGGCCCCCACCCCCATCCTTTCCCCTGTCGGCTCTCCTCTGCGCTGCCTCCTGCGCTGTCTCTGAGGCCCCCACCCCCATCCTTTCTCCTGTCAGCTCTCCACTGCGCTACCTCCGGCGCTGTCTCTGGCGCTGTCTCTGGGGCCCCCACCCCCATACTTTCTCCTGTCAGTTCTCCTCTACGCTGCCTCCTGCTCTGTCTCTGGGGCCCCCACCCCATCCTTTATCCTTTGCGCTCTCCTCTGCGCTGCCTTCTGCGCTGTCTCTGGGGTCCCAAACCCCATTCTTTCTCTCGTCAGCTCTCCTCTGCGCTGCCTCCTGCGCTGTCTCTGGGGCCCCCACCCCCATCCTTTCTCCTGTCAGCTCTCCTCTGCGCTGCCTCCTGCGCTGTCTCAGGGGTCCCCACCCCCATCCTTTCTCCTGTCAGCTCTCCTCGGCGCTGCCTCCTGCGCTGTCTCTGGGGCCCCCACCCCATCCTTTCTCCTGTCAGCTCTCCTCGGCGCTGCCTCCTGCGCTGTCTCTGGGGCCCCCACCCCCATACTTGTCCTCTCCCGTCTCAGAGGCTGTACCCTGTGGGGAATGCTGTCTCTGGGGTCTCCACCCCATCCTTTCTCCTGTCAGCTCTCCTCTGTGCTGCCTCCTGCGCTGTCTGTGGGGCCCGCACCCCCATCCTTTCTCCTGTCAGCTCTCCTCTGCGCTGCCTCCTGCGCTGTCTGTGGGGCCCGCACCCCCATCCTTTCTCCTGTCAGCTCTCCTCTGCGCTGCCTCCTGCGCTGTCTCTGGGGCCCAACCCCCATCCTTGTCCTCTCCCTTCTCAGAGGATGTGCCCTGTGGGGAATGTTGTCTCTGGGGGCCCCCACTCACACCCTTGTCATGGTCCTGAGCAGTGCTCTGTGCTGCCTCCTGCTCTCTGGGGCCCCCACCCCATCCTCTCTCCGGGCTCGTGGCTCTGACTGAAGAGAAGCAATGTAACTTATTTCATTGTTTCCCTTCAGTCCTGGGTCAGAGGGAGGGCCTCAGAGCAGGCTGCAGACACTGCAGCTGCTTCAGAGCCTCTCACAGACCTTGGCCTGAGCTGAGGGGGCCCCCTTCACCTACCAGAGACTGGGGCTGCAGGGGTGTTTGTAATGCCCCTGCTGCATCCTGTTAAAGAGGCTTGAGATGATGGGAGTGACTGGAACCGTACATGCCTGTTTGAGTTAATTTCTTGAGGACCGATACCAACAAGTGTCCCTCCATCCTCAAATCTCATCTGCGAAACCTCTGACTTGTGGTGTTCCCCAGGGATCGGCCTTGAGCCCTACCCTTTTGAACGTTTACCTTGCCCCTTTGGCCCCTCTAGCTGAACAATGGGGTGTCAAGTTTGTCTCCTATGCTGATGATACCCACCTGGTGTTTTCCTTTACGGAACACACAGAGGCAGCCTTCTCTAATTTCAGACAGTGTCTTCTCAATATTTCATCCTGGATGACAGACAGTTGTCTGAACACAGAAAAAACTGAGGTGCTGTTTTTCAATCAGCCGCATCCCCTTAAGGCAGAACTCTGGTGGCCGGTAGAGCTTAATCCCTCCTGTACCTGTGGACTGTGTAAGAAACCTAGGTTTTAAATTTGACTTTGCTCTTTCAGGTAAAGCTCAGGTCAGGCATGTCTCCTCCCAGTGCTTCTGGAAACTTAAAACCCTACGAAAGCAGTGCTTAATTTGTGCCGGTGCAGGCAAATCGGATTTAATCATATTTTAGATTCTGGGATATTTTGTGTGTTTATAATTTAAAAAATTTCTTATTAGAGCGTTAAAATTTGACTTTTGCTGGGTTTGGGTTCTGTTTTTGGAACTGTATTTAGACTAGAATGAGCAAAGGGTGCAGAGCACACGTACAGCACGAAGGGCTATGTACAGCAAGGATGATTGCATTTAAAGAATAACTAATGGCTCCAGCCGAAGAATAAATAATGGCTCCAGCCGAAGAATAAATAATGGCTCCAGCCTGTGCCCGCACAACACCTGTTGTTTGGCAAATTTTGTCTGCAACAAACTTATCTCAAATTCGAAATCCGGCAGGGATTACACAGCACTTCATCCCGCTAATCGTTATAAAGGAATCCTATTTCGCTTGTAAGACTGCAGCCTCTTCTGTATGCTATACAACTGGTCAGTACCCTGGAGGGCTGTAGAGCCCAACCACCCGTGGTTTGCATAACACCCAGAGACCAGCTGCTTTCAAAATACTGCAGATAAGCACTTATTTAAAATGCAGTTAATTTTATATGCTTTAAGTCTGTAAACCTCATGCATTGCAGGCTGCCATGTTCTCATTTGTCACTCTCCCCTTACATCTGCGTTAAAATCATACATAATCAACCAATAAGAAATGTATTCCCCACACAACTTCGTCCTATATTAGTTTTATAGCACTAAATACCCTCGCCACTGTATATTGCCATTTCTGACCTCTTTCAATGTGCACCCATACAATAACTACATGACTGCTCGCTGTGGGTTATATTTTATTTACTTAATTTTTTTGCACAGTTTAAAAATTAGACCTTAACAGATAACAGGCCCTTTGTTCCACTGCCGCCCTTTGACACTACTAGCGGACATTAAAACCGGTATTCTTAAAATATTGCCTGTTCCGTCTATGCCTTGAGAAATCACTTCAACTTTTCAGACAAGCTCAGGCGGTTCAGAATCTTTCTGGAGATTAATCATGTCACCACAAATGTTTAAAAGCTTAACATCTGCAGAAGCTCATGCAGCAAAAATATCTTTATTGACCCTGAAAAGTTGGCTCTGCTTTTTTGCATCAATCGGCCTTAGGATTGCAATGCCTCACTGGCCTAAAATTTGCACTCAAAAACAGCAATTAATGTTATGATGGGAAACACATAAAAAATTACAAAATGAAACTAGGCAAGCTGTAAGGAATGTTTTGTTTGTGACATGGTATTTGCACAAGTGCATCTCTAATTAACTGGGCGCTAGAAAGGGTCAGTGTCCCGTCTATGTTTAACGGTGCCCAAGAGGTATTTTGCATCCGCTTCTGATTTTGTTGTGCAGTTCTGATACATTGTATGGTATTTGTGGATTCAGATAGGCCATTGTTATGGCCTTACTACACTGTCCAGTTTGGTAATTGCAGACTAGGCCGGACCGGGGATTTCAGTAGCATCTTACATGATGGAGAGAGACGAGTGCACCTGAGAAGGGCTCAGGGACGTCCACTCCAGTCAGAAGCTGGGAAGAGCTTGAGACCAAAACGGAGAATGCGTTGTAATGTACACCGTGGTACTGCTGGGAACAGAAAGGAACATTTCTGATTTCATGTCAAGGGTAGAGGATGTGGCATAATGGTCACAGCTGCCTACTTTGGAATAGGGGAACCAGGTCCAGCTTCGAGTCTCAGGGTCGGCTCAACAGCCTTTGATTCTGGGCATATCACGTCATCCCCTCGTGCCTATCAAGCAAATGAATGTACCCTAGGGTAACGTAACTGGTGCTCATGTAAACCGCTATAATATTCCGCAAAAAAAAGGGTGAAGACGTGATGGAGAGTAAAGGTGCAGGGAGTAGCCTGGGCATCCTGGGACATAATCCAGAGAAGAAAATTACCTCCCAAGTAGTCAGCAGTGCCAATTCAGGATGTGGTTGGAGCAACTAGAGTAAGTGGGTGGAGCCACTGGTGGAAGTGAGTGGAACTGAGGGAAGTGGGTGTAGCCTCCCTCACTAATTTGAGCACCTGCACTTCATATTTTACAAATTAAGCACTGTACGAACGTTTCTCCAACATCTCCCTATGGACTGCAGAAAAACGGTGGTGCATGCGCTGGTCACATCACAACTGGATTCTGCCAACAGTCTGTATTAAGGCCTCCCCGCATATCCAATCAGAAAACTGCAGATCATCCAAAACTCGGCTGCAAGGCTGATCAGGAATGTGCCACTCCGTCACCATATCTCCCCCCATTTATGTATCATTACTTCAACATAAAGGTACATCCACCAAGTAAATGTCATTTAAGTTGCATTTAATCCAATTATTCACAGTGATTTTGAGCAGTTACGCATATACTATATTTCATATTCATACAATACATGGTTAATTGCATATAATTTCTTCAATCCGTGCTCGGTGATTGTCAGATAGAAAAAGGGGATTAAAAGGAGGGTAGGGTGTGTTTGGAAAAGAATAAGGGACAAAGAAAAGGAATTGTGTCCTATAAACAATTCTGTCTTAATTCAACAGAACATTTCCGGTCATATTTCAGATCACAATTGTTCCCAAGAAGTACACTATACACAGGAGTTGAGTTTATCAAGTTTTCAGCAGGGCGTGTATGTGTTGGTGGTGATGTCGACGTTTCGACCCCCAAATTAAGGGCGGGTGAGTCCTCAGTTTGGGGTCTTCCTCAGGACAATTAAAAACAGTGACAAGGAGCACCTAGGAAAACAAAAATGTGTGTCACTAGATGGAATCCATTAAAATCTAAAAACCAGGGCAAAAGTCACGGTGTACCTACATGTGCAGGCGATCGAGTAGTCTCCCGTCTGAGTTGGGACTCGTGCCTGTTGCGTTGTTCTCTGAAGGAAATGGATTGCAGTTAGGAAGGATACAGAGGGCAGGTCAAGGTGAGTTAGACCAAGAAAGTAAAACACTACTTACTAGGTTCGTCTATCCATTAAGATGAATGACGATACTGGGACGGTCTATCAGTGGGTAAGTTGGGACTCGTGCCTGTGGTGTTGTTCTCTGAAGGAAATGGGTTGCAGTTAGAAAGGATACAGAGTGCAGGTCAAGGTGAGTTAGACCAAGCAAGTGAAACGACTTACTTGGTTCGTCTATCCATTGGGATGAATGACGATACTGGGACGGTCTATCAGTGGGTGAGGCAAGCGTCCTACATCCAGCGGGCGGTCGAATACAGCGTGTAGATGAGTTACACAATCTGGAAGGACATAGAGATACTGTCATCCAACGCTCTGTCCACTCAACCTGGTTGTCAAAATTATATAGGGGTGTGATGGAGGTTAACGGTCCCTCAACAACTGATTGATCTCCATCTTCGGAGAAAAAACGGGGCGCCAAAATTCTAATGGGCGTGTAGTCCCAAGTTCGTTGGAATAAAATATAAAGGCTTCATTTGCTGCATATCTAGAGGAGTGACGCTTCCTGGGTAAACCCGGGTCACGAGCGCTTCTCCTCGGTATATGGTGGGACGGGCCGCTAACCCGTGTAAATAGTAACCAAACACATCGGAATGGCACACATTCACCCATAATTAATAGTAAGAAGGGACGGGCCGCTAACCCGTGTAAATAGTGACCAAACACATCGGAATGGCACACATTCACCCATAATTAATAGTAAAAAGGCCAGCAACTCTACTGAATGACCTCCGACTATGGGGGACAGGCAGGGCACCCAATTTCCAAAAGGGCACAAGACGATTCTGAAGGTTTAAGGTAACATTTACTGTATGACTAACCGAGTCGCGCTGCCCGGGTGAGCCAGGGTCGTGAGCGCATCTACTCGGTATCAGATACAACTGCCACAGTGTTATCGCATAACAACGCGGAGCGAGCCTACCTGCGTTACTGCTGCCGATTCTTCCAAAGTGACAGCTCGCAGGTGCCCGTCAACCCGTACATGTAACAGGCGTAACTAAGGGGCGTCTCTGGGGGGCGTGGCCCGGCACCTCGCGGTGCTGCCGCTGACTGCTGCGCGGCTGGAGGGCTGTGCGGGGCGCATGCGCTGGGCTAGAAACACTGAAACCCTCCGTAACCCGGGGGGACCATCTGAGTGAATGTACTACACCAGAAAACATATGTTTACGGCATACCATATGTATATGTCAATCCTCATCAAGGGAGAAGATCATTAGAGGATGTAATTAGGGGATATAACAAGGTCCAATCACAGTGTGGAATGCTAATCGTATTATCATCAACATATTGATACAAATATACAGTTATGCACAGAGTCCCTGTCCTGGATAATAGACACATTATCAGGAGTGGGCGTCACTAATGCTATTTTGCTCTGTAGTACCCATGCACATTGAGCCTTGTATCATATGGGTTCACCGATAGAACAATCTCAAAACTGTTTTCAGCCTTTGTAGACACACAGATGTGACAAGATTTTTCTAAACCCTGACCACCGCTGTGGTTCTCAGCAGAGGAGCGATATGTCAGCAGTCACGCTCTGGCCGGCTTTGACACCGTTGTGCTTAGAGCGGAATCCTTACGCTCGCCACTTGGTGTTTTCTGGTGTAGTACATTCACTCAGATGGTCCCCCCGGGTTACGGAGGGTTTCAGTGTTTCTAGCCCAGCGCATGCGCCCCGCACAGCCCTCCAGCCGCGCAGCAGTCAGCGGCAGCACCGCGAGGTGCCGGGCCACGCCCCCCAGAGACGCCCCTTAGTTACGCCTGTTACATGTACGGGTTGACGGGCACCTGCGAGCTGTCACTTTGGAAGAATCGGCAGCAGTAACGCAGGTAGGCTCGCTCCGCGTTGTTATGCGATAACACTGTGGCAGTTGTATCTGATACCGAGTAGATGCGCTCACGACCCTGGCTCACCCGGGCAGCGCGACTCGGTTAGTCATACAGTAAATGTTACCTTAAACCTTCAGAATCGTCCCGTGCCCTTTTGGAAATTGGGTGCCCTGCCTGTCCCCCATAGTCGGAGGTCATTCAGTAGAGTTGCTGGCCTTTTTACTATTAATTATGGGTGAATGTGTGCCATTCCGATGTGTTTGGTCACTATTTACACGGGTTAGCGGCCCGTCCCTTCTTACTATTAATTATGGGTGAATGTGTGCCATTCCGATGTGTTTGGTTACTATTTACACGGGTTAGCGGCCCGTCCCACCATATACCGAGGAGAAGCGCTCGTGACCCGGGTTTACCCAGGAAGCGTCACTCCTCTAGATATGCAGCAAATGAAGCCTTTATATTTTATTCCAACGAACTTGGGACTACACGCCCATTAGAATTTTGGCGCCCCGTTTTTTCTCCGAAGATGGAGATCAATCAGTTGTTGAGGGACCGTTAACCTCCATCACACCCCTATATAATTTTGACAACCAGGTTGAGTGGACAGAGCGTTGGATGACAGTATCTCTATGTCCTTCCAGATTGTGTAACTCATCTACACGCTGTATTCGACCGCCCGCTGGATGTAGGACGCTTGCCTCACCCACTGATAGACCGTCCCAGTATCGTCATTCATCCCAATGGATAGACGAACCAAGTAAGTCGTTTCACTTGCTTGGTCTAACTCACCTTGACCTGCACTCTGTATCCTTTCTAACTGCAACCCATTTCCTTCAGAGAACAACACCACAGGCACGAGTCCCAACTTACCCACTGATAGACCGTCCCAGTATCGTCATTCATCTTAATGGATAGACGAACCTAGTAAGTAGTGTTTTACTTTCTTGGTCTAACTCACCTTGACCTGCCCTCTGTATCCTTCCTAACTGCAATCCATTTCCTTCAGAGAACAACGCAACAGGCACGAGTCCCAACTCAGACGGGAGACTACTCGATCGCCTGCACATGTAGGTACACCGTGACTTTTGCCCTGGTTTTTAGATTTTAATGGATTCCATCTAGTGACACACATTTTTGTTTTCCTAGGTGCTCCTTGTCACTGTTTTTAATTGTCCTGAGGAAGACCCCAAACTGAGGACTCACCCGCCCTTAATTTGGGGGTCGAAACGTCGACATCACCACCAACACATACACGCCCTGCTGAAAACTTGATAAACTCAACTCCTGTGTATAGTGTACTTCTTGGGAACAATTGTGATCTGAAATATGACCGGAAATGTTCTGTTGAATTAAGACAGAATTGTTTATAGGACACAATTCCTTTTCTTTGTCCCTTATTCTTTTCCAAACACACCCTACCCTCCTTTTAATCCCCTTTTTCTATCTGACAATCACCGAGCACGGATTGAAGAAATTATATGCAATTAACCATGTATTGTATGAATATGAAATATAGTATATGCGTAACTGCTCAAAATCACTGTGAATAATTGGATTAAATGCAACTTAAATGACATTTACTTGGTGGATGTACCTTTATGTTGAAGTAATGATATGTTTAATTGTTTTGTAATCGACCACCCCTTTTCTTATAACATTGTACTGACCCAGGTCGATGAGGTAAGGGTTTACCCCATTATTACCTACCACCCCCATTTATGTAGCCTGCATTGGCTAGCAGTGAGGATACGAATAGAATTCAAAGCTCTGACTCTAGCATACAGGGCATTGAGGGAGAAAGGCCCAAAATACCAAAATATCTGAAAAAGTGAATTCAGACATACTCCCAGCCTAGGGTCCTAAGATCCAACCTTCAGGAACTACTGATAACCCCACGATTCAAAAAATCCAGAATGAGTGGATGCTCTTTTTCAGTAAAAACGGCTGCCATATGGAATACCATGCCAGTATACATCAGGAAGGCCAAGACAGAAAGACTTTTTTGGAACACATTGAAAATGTCAATGTTTAGCCTTCCCTGAACCCCACATATGGCTTAAATTCTGCTGTTGTTGCTGTTCTAGCGCCTGGACAGCCCCATCGGAGGTAGCCGTGCGCTCTATAAATGGTAATATTAATAATAATAATGCTGGTGGTGGCCGCAGAGCTACGTTAGACGGCAGGTGTCTTTGGAAGTACCTGGCTCACAAAGAACGAGGGACAGTGTATGCTGATGGTGAATGGAGAAGCCTGGGCTCCCAGCAATCCTCTCTCAAAAATGGAATCTTTCTTCAGTACAGACAAATAATTACAGAACTTCTAGGCTGTGGAAAGGAGGTACCCAACCCCAGAATTATAAAGCAAAATGACCAGTTGTAGGCTGGGCCACCAAAAATGCTGACATTTTAGCACTTTCATAGATGTGGCAAATAGCTTCAGAAGTTATTGTCCAAAACAGTGACCTGGAGACAATACATTCCAATTGGGAGCATAGGAGCAGGAACACAACTTGTATGCCTCACTCACAAAATGCAGTGATTTGCCACCTAGGCAAATTAGAAGAGCCTTCCATAGCAGGGCCTTCTAAATCTATATATATTAATCTCTTATATTTGATACAACAGTCACAAACAGCTGCACCATTCCTGGGTAAAAATAAAACCCTTATCATAAATTCACACGTACAGTCACATATCTTGAACCATTGTTCAGGTGTATCTGACGTCTAACGTGGATGAGTTGAATTGACCATGCGATGTCCCCCATCACCCATCCTGACTCAAATATTCACGTTTTGCAAACAGAGAAAGGCAGGCAATAACTATACATTTGAGGGAGTAAGGAGACCTAAGTTGAAGTGCCTTTTTCACCAGGAGCATTACAGGACTGGCAGTAAAACGTGTAGCTACCAAGTTTCAAGACATTTTTGTATCCATCTTTAAACTGATTAGTTTTCAAACAAACATGGCTTTTGAACTCTAGTACTAAACAGATTAATAACTTATATTATGTTATGGTATGTTATGTTATATTGGTATGTTATGTTATACTATGTTATTTTATTTAATGTTATCATTTCAAACAGCAGCAACTTGGGCCATGAAGGGAGGACCATCTGAGGAGCCACTTTCTTCAGTTTGTGAAGACATCTGGGACTCTGTAATCGAAATTGACATTCTTTTAAAAAAAAAAAAATTTATTTGCATTTCAAGAATAACAACATACACCATACATCCACAAGTTAAATGCATGTCGCAGCCAGCAGAAATTGACATTCAATCTACAGATACCCTCAAACTAACCCTAATTTCTGACCAAGTGCTCTTTGTGATTAGCAAATGCCATTGGTTTCCTTTTGGATAGGTTAGAGAGCTTCTGGCTATGCTATCTTGTATGCTGGGGGCTTTAACATAGCATAATATTTAAGGAGTCTCAATATAAAAATGGAGAGTAACAGCTCTAGAATTTATCATGATAGGCACTTTCATTACATCTGCATAGTTATGGAAGCTTTGTTGGGTTTGCCAATCTATTAAACAAATAAATAAATAAATAATATACAGTTTGGGTTCAAAAGGCACAACTGAAAACGTAAAGTAACACATGATCACAATTAATGATTTTCAGAAGCGTCTTCCCCACACCGTGGAGCGGTAATTCTCTTTAGTTTCCCTCCGTAGGCTTCCTCACGTGGAAGGTGTAGTTCAAGCAATTAGCTTTAAACAGAAGTAGGATACAGGAATTAACCAAACCTGAGCATGACAGTCCGCCTTTCTCCCACACAATGCTCCAAAATAAAATCAAGCACTCTATCACATAAAGTCAACAAATTCAAGATGAATCTATTTTCAGTTATCATGGAGGTCACAACTGCACTTAGGAAACACCACACAATTCCAACAGAACGCATAAGACAGAACATGTTTCACAAACTCAACACAGACAAGGTATGTAATTTAGCTGGCCAGCATGTGAGTTGCAGTAGCACTACTGATTACGAAACACACAGAGTTCCACAGCATATTAAATAGAACACCACCCACATATTCAGCATGCCACACACTGCAGGCATGCAGTATGACGGCTGTCACAGTAGCTCCTCCAACAGAAAACATTAGCACTTTTAACATACATTAAACACAGATTTAGCTCCACTATACACCCAAAAGTACCAACATTAAAAACACTACACACATAGCACATACACAGAAGCATATGCACACACATGCACACCTATACTTAGCTAGTCTGAGAATGTATGCGCTGTTGGTGAACACATACAGCCTTAACCCTCAACTATCCGGTTCACCCAAAGTATGAACAGCCCAAAATACCAATAACACATCTTTACTCCGTAAAGCAGACACTGGTCTGCTTTGTGAACACTTGCATCACGTGGAACGCCACCAGATTGTGGACAGCACCATAAGACAAAGCCAAAGGCAAAATGTGCACTATGCAAATACTTGAAATATAGTTTAACATGCAGATAAGCTGTAGCTGATACATTTGAATAAATATAAAATATGAGACAACCTATAGAGCAATAATGCAAAATACCAAACAATTAGATTTGTATCTCATTTTAGGTTTTGAGTTTAGAAAAGGTTGATATATGAAATTTATGATGGAAAGCTTTTAAGTAGATCATTGGAGTGTTCACAAGGTGTTCATCAAAATTCATTAGAAGTGAGCAAATAATTCCACTGTTATTTTGCTATTTAATTTTCTCCCCCTTCCACATTTATGTTTTCACCTTTTAGGCCTCTCCCCATTTTTATGGTACCTACTGGTTCTTGGTCAGGTTAAGCGGATATATTTTGTCAAGTGACCTAGTGTTCACTTCTCAGACAGGACCTAGTATCCCCCCACCTGACTTAATCGTTGCTTTCTTCTTAATTAACTTCTAGTCATTTGTCAACCTGGATACACAGGGCCCTCAGGGAGCCACACCTACCTGCACATTGTCTAATGCTGCTTTATCTTATTGATCCTGTTTTCAGCATCTGTTACCCCTTACACTGCTTAACTTCTGGTCTGACAATTTTGACTTGACTTTTCTGATCCGAATGAATTATCAGCCCACTTTCATCATGTAACCGCTACTCTCAAATTTCCGTTTACACTTCATGGTGACTTGCCAAGGCAAAATGAGCACTGTGCAAAACCTCTCCAACAGATTGAAGAGAGGGCTAATTGCTATCCACCACTAGGAGCTCCATGGCATGCACATGGCATGACTCCATGGCATGCATATGATAGTATGCCATATGTCAGCGACTTGACTGATGTATCAGGCAAAAATGTCAATCGGTCGTTCCCCTTGCTCCAATGACCTAAAAAAGGGAGTTGGTGCTTTTTGTTTAGGTCTCTTTAACTGTGTATTGTTGAAGACATATTGAGCACTACAAAACATAGAGAAGTCTTTGTGTCAGTTCCTTGCTACTGATTTGATGTTTTTCTCACTTCTCTGATACTGCTTTGATGCCTTTCCTCCGTATTCTTATGATTGTCTCTCATCTGTTCCTGTTCTTCTCACTCTGTTTTGATTGCATGACATGACTACTTTCACCACAGGCATCAGATCTTCCATTGCAATGCATATGAAGAGGTATTTTCTCTTCTCCTCTATCTCTCTCTGCTGCCACATCTTCGGCCACCACCCTCTTTTTGCTCAAACTACCCCATCAGCACTTTCTTGACCCTCCAGAGAACTCAGGCTCTTAGCGCAGCTCACTGTTTTGTTGGCAGGTGGCTATCTTAAAATGTTTTCTAACCATTCCAAGATGGCTGCCGGTGCTTGCATATGCACATGCATACATGACAGACATTTCCTAATGAGTTTTGATATGCTTTAAGAAAAACCATTTTTAGATGTCTGCCATGGATGTGTGTGCATGTCCTGGGATAATCTTTGAATGGATTTTCTTAAAGCATAAGAAAATTCATCCAAAGCCGACAGAGCTGTGTATTTTGCATCCAAGGAAGTCATCTAAAAAAGAATTGGCAAAACCAATATGGTTCTGGGGTAGGGTTGCCACCTAACCATTTTTTTACCGGCACCACTGGTATTTTACTGTTTCAGTTGGTAAAAAAAAAATCTAAATTACCTAATGCCAGGAATTCAAAGAGCAAATATAAATAGAAAACACTTTTAAATGTGCTCTAGACATGAGTTAATGATCCATGACAAATGATTGAAGTAAATAAATACAGATGGGTAATTTTACACAGGAAGACATACGGTTTTGTTTAAAGTCCCATTTTGAATCACATCCGGGCCTTTGCATATTCTTAAAGCAACTACAAATGTCTGGTATTTTTCTCTTGGAAAGGTGGCAACCTATTAGGGGATAGAGACCTGTTGACTTTGCCAGTGTTGGCTTTACCAGTAGTTTTAAGCACATATATCAAGAGCATAACACCACAATTCCAGATGTAATCAATCTGTAAAAAAATAACATGAAAAATAATTTGCACAAGCACCAATGCATCTTGGACATGTGTCCTTTCTTTATTATTTCATGCAAATTTTGCTGCAATGAAAAAATATCTTGTGACACTATTTCTAAATTTCTAAAGAATGTCAAGTAGCCTCTGTCTGAACATTATTTGTACATGTGTCTGTTTCTCTTGGTTGTCACTACAGTGCGACTGATGGAAGCTGTCCGGCGCTTGGACATAAACAGCCTTATGACTTTTTTGCATACATCAGCTGCTGTCAATCCAAATGAGACCATTTTGGTTTGTTGTAAAATCCTGGAACATCGAAAAAAGGAAACTGTGAGTATCCATTGCTTTACAGGGCATCCTAGGCAATAAGAGGCAATGTGCTTTAATTACACATGTGGTTGTCTAATTGTGACCGATGCAGGGGGGGTGCTAGGAGGAATAAGCAGGTGACCAGTTATGGAGCTTCTTATGTGCTTCTTTATTGTGAAGGAAATATCAACCAAAGATTTAACACCCGTCACTGGGGTGATATTTAAACAAAAGCGGTAGAGGGTAGCGTAGTCAGAAGTCCTTCCTGGCTTCCTTTCCCGACGTCGGTGCTTTCAGCTGGGGCTCCGTGTAAGCGCTCCAGAAAGAAAGAAAGAAAACCCCAGGATTACTGTTTTGACTCTGGGTTCTGATATATGGAAGAGGAGGGCGGGGAGTGAGGGGATCACCAGGGACTATCACCAGTGTTTGCATATAGCCAAACCACAGCAATGGTAGCGCTAGGCGCTAAAGGTATGCTCTGGGACGAGGGAGTGAAACAACACATACACGCAGTCCCGTGACCACCCTCAACCACTCCTACCCAGTCCCACCCGTGAAAATGCAAGTCTCCGTATCCGGTCCCGTACCTTGTCCTGCCACACTTCTCCAGAAGTGCGGCGGGACGGCTCACGTTGACGGTGGCCTCCTGGCGTGTGGATTCCGCTGGGCTGGCCGTCTTCAGAGACTTCGTCCTCCTTCTTCCTGCGCTCCTTGTCAGGAATGCTGGTCGGCTCTGGTATCTCTGCTCCCGGTCCTCCTCCGGCTTTCGCGCCGTCTTCTTCCTGGTGGTGTGTTTTGAGCGCCCCCCTTGTCCCGGATTGGCTGAACGACTGTGACGTCACGGCCGAGGTTTCCACCCACGGGGAGGCCCAGGCGGCATTAAAGGAGCCATAGGCATCCTGTTCTCGGGGTGGAAAGGAACAGCTATTAAAGTCCTCGCCCTGCTCTGGATGGAGAGGACCCCCATGACACAAATGTTATGATATATTATGTATATGAGAATTTTGGAGTATTATACTATATGGCAGTAGAGCCTTATCATGGAATACAGTCGAAAAAACTGTCTTGGGTCCAGTCAGGCTTGTTTGTACCACCTTTGTTCAACCCTGGGTATCTGGTTCTTCAAGCAGCAAAGCTTGACAAAGGAATTTAGTGTAAATCATTTAACAGCACCAAACAACGGAATAAGAAAGTAACACAAGAGACACAACATTACTTTATAACAATAAAACATATTTTTATACATTTTTAGAATTCATGTTCATCAAATTCCACGGGACGGTTCCGGAGATATGTATTTTAAAAACAATAAAAACTTTCAATACAACCACAACACAGAGCTGGTCAACAAAAGTTTGTAAACTTTTGAAAAGTTTGAAACAGTTAGTTTGGCAACTTCCGCCTGACTTAAGGTCACTTTGGGCAGTGACCTGGCCACCAGACCCTTTTCCAGTTCAGTTCCAGCCTTTAGAAAACAACCACCATAGAGAACAATGGAACAATGAAGTGGTTCTTATGCTGGGGATGCAGGCAGAAAAGTTGCTCAAATATCATCCTGGATCTGTGCAGTCGACAAGGGTGAGCTGTGGCTGATTCCTTTGTACATGGGTGAGGTGGGTCAACTTTGGCCACTGCATTTGAGGTCCCATGGCATCCTCTTTGTTACAGTCGAAGGCCAGTAGTGGCTGGGCTACTGATCCCATGACTCAGCAATCACAGCGAATATCCTTGGTAGGGGATCATGTCCCACAAAGGCAACAAATCCTTTGATAGCAATCCCAGGGTCCAGCAGACTCATGTGCAACTTTTGGCTACATCGGATTTGTCTCTAGGAGCATCCAACGGCGGTCAGCGATGATTGCTCAGAAGTGGTTACTGCTTTGCTGGTTACGGCTTTCTCAGCTTTGGTATCTATGGTGCTGTTCCAGGGGGCCAACCGACTAACCCATGGAGTCACTGCTTCAATCTGGGGCTGGGAGCAATGTTTTCCCAAGCCAGGAGCAGCAGGCACAGTCCAAACTTTACTAGTCCGAAGTGCAGCAGGTGCATTCCTTCCAATGGTGAAGCCTCTCTTTGTGCAGTTCCAAGGGCAGCAGGACAGTCCTTCTTGGGTTCTTTTTCCAAATCCAACGTGTACTGAGGTTTAGCATACCAGGGGTGCCTATTTTATCCTGTGAAAGCACCTGAGGTAGCAACGCGGTCACTACCCAATGGGGCTAGTAGGCCCACTCCTCTTTTGAGACAAACTTCAAGTCATGTGTGGTATTTTCGCGCTCCCAGAGTGCAATATTCTTGCTCCTGTCAAGATGTCTGAACCTTTCCTAGTCTGTGAGGAGCTTGTTAGTGCACCCCAGAGGGGTGGCTTCCCAATGGCTGCCTGCCCACAGGAAAACAGGTTTGAGGAGAGGTTTTCCCTCTCCGTCCCTGCCTCCAATCTGTCTGCAGGAACAAAAGTCATCCTGCTCAGGTGTGTTGTCACCCTTTAAAGGCGGCATCTCCTATGAACCTGTCTTTTGGGCTAACATCTCAGTTGGCCTTTCTGGGAGAGGAGGTGACACCTCACTGCCTTTGTTCTTAAGCCTTGGACGTGTTCATACGTCTCCCTAGGCGAGCAGAAATCTGTCTGTTGGCCCGGGCAGGCACAAAGCCACTGGAGCAGCTAGGGCACAGTGTCAACTTTCTAAAAGCTGCTTAACTTTAATAGTGACTTTAATTTTGAGTTGGATATCAAGTTGGATTTAATGTACCTAGTAAGGTAGTCCCATTCAGGAGTTAGCCAGACTAACGTTCCTCAGCAAACAACAACTTTAAGGGTTTTGCTGCTAAGGCTATATAAACCTATATGTGTTACTTAACAATACACAGCACCCTGCCATAGGGGTCTATATGGCTTCCTTAGGGGAGAATTACATATATTATTGAGTGAACGGGTGGCTTTGCCATTATAGTCAAACTAGCATTGTGAATACTACCCTTCTAGTCTGCAGTGGGAGGCTGGTAGCCTTTTTGTCTTTTGTCACACTTGGCGCCATATACTAGGGACTTACAAATAAGTTAGTGCTTGCAAATTGGGGTCATCCAATTCAGTGCACTGTCAAAATCGAAAAACCAGCAACTAGTACTCAAATGGGGGCAAGAATTGGAATGGGAACATGCAAAAAGCCTGTTTCCTTACAATGTAGGTTTGCAGTGTGATGTTTTGTGCTCTACTGTACTTCAAAGGAGTGTGAGGTGGGAAGTAGAGTTGTATAAGGTTAGGTTGTCTTGGCTTGTAGTGCAATGCGTTGCTGTAGTATACAGAATAAGTAAGTTATAGTGTGGTGTTGCAATGTTATATCACGTTTTTGTGCAGTGTACTATTATCTTGTGTAGTTTGTCAGTGACATGCTGTGCTGTAGTGCAGCTATGTGTGTATTGTGGTGTAATGTTGTGGTATGGTGCAGAGATGTATGGTTGTGCATTACATCGCTGCGTTGTGTTGCACGTGCCTGGAATTACAGATTTTCATGGAAAGCATCCATTAAGTATACATATTGATATCGTACTTCATAGATGAGTCATTAGAGAAAACAGTACTGTAACCTTTGTTTGAACATTTCAACTCTGTTAGGTCAGAGACTGTGGGATTAAATGACAGACACTAACCTCTCACCGAAACATGTCATGGCAAATTCTTTCTTGGAGTGAGGAAAGAACAGTTACACTGTTAGTTTGCTGTAAAAATGCTACAGATCTTGGGGTGTGCAACCTAGAACCGGAAGGACTGGATCATGCCAGATATTCAAGATATTCCTGTAAAAAAAATGTACATCACATCATCCAAATGAAGGTCATTTAACCACTCTGTGGTTAATCCAGAAATGTAACCAGAATCTTGCTTTGAGGGACTTATTGTAAAATACCCTGATCCTGATTACAGCAATTCTGTGAATAGAAAACTCTCATGTTCAGCTACTTTTGTTCTTACAATGTTATATTGAGTGTCAGCTGAGGGAGCCATTTGAGAGACGTAAGAATGCATGGCTAGTTCCTACTCTGGATAGGGATAATTGAGAAAATGTGGCACCAGGAAAAGGTCAATAATTAGAGGTGGGAAAAAACTGGCGGCTCTATGCACAAAAGTAGATGTACCTGCAAACGTGCACATTTACTCTTAGACTTTGTAGTAACTTTACTGCTTTTGGCTATTCACCGTTGCCACATTTAAAGTTACTACACAATGGAAATGTGCATATCCTCAAACCCTGAAACTGGAGAATGGAGGCAAATTTATAAGTGACTAGTTGCCACTAGTAATGTTTCACACTTATTTCACCAGGGCAGAGTTCTCCCTATGGTATAGTATTGGGGATTTTTAATCTTTGAAATAATTTAGTGAAAATATTTTAATGTATTAATCTAAAATAATTTTATATATATTTTAAACCTAGAAGAATAAACGAAAATGCTACAGCAGTACGATCTTGAAAGTATGTTAACATATTTCCTGTAAATAAATTAAGCTAATACCAAATTGTTTATTTAGTTATTTATTTAAAACATCAACCGGACAGTAAAATGTATATTTTTATTTAATCTGAATTAAAAATTACTAATTGTTTGTTGTTAAATGTATTTGAAAATGTGAAAAGTTCCTGAAAAGTTATAATAAATGTAATCCATTTATATATACATACACGTTTCCCACCAGTTCCGCCGAACTCGTGACGGGTGCCTCCAATTAGCGGGGGTGAGAACCATTTCATTCAACAACCAAAAATGCAACTGGAGCACTCAACAACATAACTTTATTGGCCACATATGTGTTTCAGCAATCAGCCTTCATAAGTGGGCCAAAAGTAAATGTTCGACATAGGTAGAGCCATGAGAATTTAAGCAATCTAATGTCACAATTGGCTATTTTCTAGCCAATCAGGAGGCAGTAGTTGAGCTGGTATGCAGATGGTAAACCAACATCTCCGTTTGTTATTTTAAGGATTGTGTGACTTGAGTTTGAGTTTGAGTTTCAAATATTTGTTAAGAGCGCGTATACCGAGCGGTTTCATGGCGCTGTAAAGTACTAAAAGCCTGAGGGGGAGAAAGACAGGAACACAGAAAGAGGCTTTATGGTGAGAAGGCTTGTGTAAAAAGAAAGGTTTTGAGTGCCTTGCGGAAGAGTGTGTACTGGGGGCAGGATCTCAGGTGCGCCGGGAGGGAGTTCCAAAAAGCAGGAGCGAGTGTGGAGAATTTGGAGCCTCCCCATTTTTTGCGTTTAAAACGGGGAACTACGAGCGGTTGTTGGGTAGATGAGCGTAGCTCCCTGGGAGGAACATAGGAGTGAATTTCGGAAGTGATAAAAGCAGGGGCTGAGCTGGACCGGGCATTGAAAATGATGCAGCCCAACTTGAACTGGGCTCGTTCCTGTATGGGGAGCCAGTGTAGGGACTTAAGAAGGGGCGTGACGTGGTGTGATTTGGACAAATTGAATACCAGGCGGGTCGCCTGGTTCTGGACCAGCTGGAGACATCGCACGTTGTACGCAGGCATGCCACAGTAAAGGGCATTGCCGTAATCCAGGCGGGAAGTCACCATCGCCAGGACTATGAGTTTGAGTGCGGAGGGAGAAAAAAACCGAGAGACTTTGCGGATAGTGCGGAGGGAGAGAAAGGATGAGGATACAATAGAGCTGACTTGGGAATGAAGGGAGAGTTGGTCACTCAGTTTGAATCCAAGAGTTTTTACAGAGGAAGATGGAAGCGGGGGGGGCCTAAGGAGGGGGGCCAAAAGAGAGAAGACCAGGGACTGGAACAACCACCTGTCAGCACCAACTCCGTTTTGTCGGGGTTTAACTTCAGGTGGTTGTGATTCATCCAGTCCTGGATGAAGATCATGACAGACTGGAAATTGGATAGTGACTCGGGGGAAGAAGATAGGGAAAAAATAAGCTGGAGGTCATCCGCAAAGTTGTAGACGGAGACCTCCAGCTGTTGGAGGGCGAAGATGAGTGGGGCGATATACAAATTAAATAGCAGGGGGGAAAGGGAGGAGCCCTAGGGAACCCCGCATTGAACCGCACGGAAGTCCGCCGAAAAGTCACCCAATCGCACTGCTTGGGTGCGATCGCGCAGGAAGGAGGACAGCCAGACCAAGGCCGATCCTTCGATTCCCGCCGCTCTGACACGGGAAAGTGAGGTGGCATGATCAACCGCGTCAAAAGCGGCGGGGAGATCGAGGAGGACCAGGGCCTGAGGATGGTTGGTGTCCATACCCTCTCTGAAGTTGTCAAGTACCGATAACACCACGGACTCCGTGGAGTGTGCGGGATGGAAACCCGCCTGCCTGGGGGCTAGAACCCTGTTCGCCTCCACGAAGGTACTCAGTGTTCTGGTTACATGGCGCTCCAGTACCTTCGCCAAAAAGGGTAAGAGTGAGATGGGGCGATAGTTAATAGGAACCGAGGGGTCGGCGTCAGGTTTTTTGAGGATGGGTAGGATAACGGCCGATTTAAGGGGTGAAATGACAATGCCCTGTGATAGTGAGCTATTAAGAAGGGTGAGGGGTGGCAAAACACAGGCAGAGTAGATCTGTTTCAGGATGTGTGCTGGGCATGGGTCTAGAGGGGAGCCGGACTTAACCAAAGGCAGAAGAGAGAGGAAAGAATCTTCTGTAAGGAGAGGGATGGAGTCGAGGCGTGCTGCCACTGGGGGCTAACGAAGGAGGGGGAGGGGGGGGGATGTTAGCTTTGATAGTGGCGATTTTGTCAAGAAAGAAAGAATTGAGGGAGTCACAGAGGTGCTGGGAGGGGGAGGGTTTGAGGGTGGCCCTGTCGGAGTATGCGAGGTCATGAACAATAGCAAAGATTTCTCTGGGCCGATTTTCGGCGGTTAGGATTTTGGAGGAGAAGTAGGCGTTCTTAGTTGCCAAAATAGATTTTTTGTACAAGGCCGAGAGGGTGATGTACTGGTTTCTAAGGATCGGGCAGTAGTCTCGCCGCCAGGAGCGTTCCGCCCGGCGGACGTTAAGTTTTTGAACCTTCAGTTCCTCGTTTGAACCAGCGATTAGCGTCGTTGGGACGTCTAGATGATATCCGCCTTAAGGGGGCGATTAAGTCGCAGCCAGCTTGCAGCCATGCGTTTATGGAGTCCGCTTGTCCGAGAGATGGCAACCCGTGACGATCCGGGCTGGATGCGGAGAGTGTGGCAGACAGGGAGGTCACATCCACACAGCGAAGTTACCGGGCAGTTGAGGGACCAGATCTGATCAAGGATGTGGCCCTGGATATGGGTTGGGGCGTGAACAGCGGGGACAAAGTTGAGGGAGCGGAGAGACGGAACATTCGGCCGGGTCAGAGGGCCAAACGTTGAAGTCCCCTAGTACCACGATGGAAGAGTTGTTTACTACTAGGGTGGCCACCAAGTCTTGGAAGCTCGGAAGAAAGAGTTGAGAAGAAGGGGGAGGGCGGTACATAAGGACACAAGTGAGCGGGGTGCTGAAAGAAAGTGAACGGGCCACTAAAAAGTCTGATGATCCAATGGAGGAGAAAGCTAGAGGTTGGAAAACGATATCTCTGCGGGCAATCAGGGCGACACCACCACCCGGTTTACCGGGGGGACAGTCGGCTCTGGGAGCATAGTAAGAAGCAGGAAGCATGGCTAATAAGGAGGGAAGGGAGCTGTCACAAAACAAGGTCTCTGTGAGAAATAAGAGGTTGGGTTTGTGGAGTTCCAGTAGAGTAAAGAGTTCATGGTGATGCTTGACTGCTGACCTGGTGTTAAGGTAAAAGGCAGATAACGCGGTGGGGGGGGACGAGCTGCTGGAGCAGAGCCGGGACAGATGGCGGGTGACGAGGTTGAGGGATGGGAGTGGGAGTGGGGGGGGGCGTGTGGGGGGGACAGACCCAGTTTGTTGATTCGTGCTATCGCAACACTATCCAGAGGACACGGGCCTTGGAGACTGGCCAGCTGCGCGGAAGAGTATTGTATGGAGTGGGCAGAGTGGCCGGCCCCTAGCCCCGTTCGGACGCGGACGGGCGCAGACGGGATTACCTTTGGCGCGCCTTCGGCGCGCAAACGTCGCGCCCGCTGCGCTCGTCCGCTGCGTGTCCGAAAGAGGCACATGATTTATGGTTGGGTGAGGAGAGGGCGTGGCCTCCGAAAAGGGGGCGTGGCCTGCGACCTCGGCGGGATGGTGGCGAGGAGTGTCTGTCTCTGGTGTCAAGCAGCGCTCAATCTGCTGCAGAAACCAGAGTAGTGGCAGAAGGTGAGTGATTTAAAATCAAATAATAAACAGTAAGATACAAGTTTTTTAAAAAAAGCAAAGAGACTCCCGGCTTCCGCCTCAGGAGTTAGTACATTCACAAATGGCGGCGCTTGCAATCAGCGAGCCTATGTAGTCTCGGTGGGGGCGTGGCCTCCGAAAAGGGGGCGTGGCCTGCGACCTCGGCGGGATGGTGGCGAGGAGTGTCTGTCTCTGGTGTCAGGCAGCGCTCAATGTATGACTTGTATGCCTAATGGGAAATATTGCTTCCGATATGCCACAGACGCTGGTTTCCATCATCACCATCCGTCTCCTGTGCCCTAATTCTTGTATGGGCTGTTCCTCTGTAAGTGATCCTAAAAGATCTTCACCTGTCGCTGGATTAGATACAGTCTTTCAGTGGGAGTCAGACAAATAAGATATATATATATCTGTGGTTGGGGTCTGAGGAGACTCCAAGGCTCAAACTGCTCACCCCCAGTGATTAGGGGCCAGGAAACAGCTGCATTCCCGCCACTGCCGCCCGCACTATATAGCATCCAGAGACAATCGTCTGTTGTCAGGGCCTGAGGGGACTCTGCTATTATTGTTCAGATTTTAAAGATGGGGGCAAGGACAACCCAAAGTGCTACTACCCTATCTCACTCATTGATACAGTGGTGAAAAGTCTTGAAAGGATACTTCTAGACAGGTTGTAATTTTGGCAGATAGGAGCTATATATTTACAGAGGTAAAATATGGTTTTAGGCTGGGATAATTGACTACTGATCAATGTCTAAACAGTTACTTAATTATAAAAGAGTACACTGTTGCCCAGCCTGGATCTCTCCACCTGGTGTGTATGGACCTTACGTCCGCATTTGAGAGCGTCAACTGGAAGAAGTTATGGGGTCTGCTCCTTCTGATGGGCGTGGACCCAGAAAAAGAAACTCCTCTTATAGAGCTTACAAGCCAGCACCTTAGCTGCAATGAGGTATTAACAGGAGGCGGATCTCACAGAACACTTTGACACCACAAGGGGAGTGCACCAGAGTTGTATACTTGCACCTTTTTCAATCACCATATATGTATATGTATTACCTACTCACGGTAGCCAGTAGGTAGTTACAATTAGAACCTTGTTTCCATAGGAGAAGCATTTTTTGTTTTGCCATTAACTTTGGGGACGTTTGACGAATCTTTACAAACGTTTCAAAATAAATTGTTCACTCAGGTCCACTCCTGTTGTGAAAGTTTCGGGGTGATTCGTCAAGGGGGGGGGAGAAAAAAGGAGAGTCCCAAAACGTGTTTTCTCATGTTAATTTCTATAGGAAACTTTAGACACGGCTACAGCCCGAACTGCTGAACGAAATGGCACCAAATTTGGCAGAGAGATAGCTCTTGGTCCAGAAAGCATGCTTTGTTTGAAATGGTGTAAATCCGTTCAGTAGTTTTTGAGGTATTTAAAGAATTATAGATATCGATATTTGAGAATCGTGAGATCTGGTTGCCTGAGCCCTCCCGAGCATGAGCTTGCCTCTGATTGGCTGCCAACACTTTAAATCAGGAAGTGTTAGCAGCCATCTTGTGGCTTGGTACTAGGAGAAGTAAAAAGGTGAAAAAAACAATTTAAAAAGAAGAAAAGGGGGCAGGGTAAAAACACCCTGACCCTCTAGGCCTGGTCAAGGGCTCCCATAGAGACCCCCCAGGGCCAAATAAAGCATTTTTTTTAAATGTTGGCTAGATTTGTGCACCCAGTGTGACTCCGGCTGAACATATTTTAAACAAGCATTTGCAATGTAATAGGGCTCGCATTAGTAAAGTTTGAGGTATTTTTATTGTAAATGACAACGTTTTTTATTTTTTTTATTTTAACTTGTGGAAAATTCTAACTTTGGCATTTACAATGCTAATAGTGTTAATTAGTGGAAATGTGACACCTTCTGTTTGGACTACTTTAAATTATGTTGAAGTACAGTACTTGAACGTATTGTGAAATTGTTTTGTACTTTTTATCTTTAGGCTGACCACTGTGCATGTCGTTAACCTTTGATAGATAACAGGTCATTGTAATACAGCATGTACATTGTATGACTTTGATGTACACTTGTGTGCATTGTCGTCCGGTGGTGTGTATGCCTGGTGAAAGTGTGCACTGATGGCTGTTGATGTGTGTGTGTGTGCCTGTTGTGGGTGAGAGTTGCGCTGTATAAGTTGCATTGCGTGAGTGAGTGGAGTTTTATGAATGAGTGGCATTGCGTGGCTGAGTGGCGTTGCGTGGGTGAGTGGGGTTGTAAATTTGCATGTGTGTGTGATTGTTAAAGAGTACACGGATATGCTGGGGTCCAGCTGGAGGGAGTACACAGACATGCTTGTGGTTAAGAGTGGCACTGAGTGGCTGAGTGGCGCTGCGTGGGTGAGTAGAGCTGCGTGGGTGTGATTTGCGCTGCGTAGGTGAGAATTGTGCTGCGTGGGTGAGAGTTGTGCTGTATGAGTTGGGTTGTGTGAGTGAGTGGCGTTTTGTGAATGAGTGGCGTTGCGTGGCTGAGTGGGGTTGCGTGGGTGAGAGTGAAGCTGCATGGGTGAGTAGCGCTTCATGGATGAGTGTGGCGCTGCGTGGGTGAGTAGAGCTGCGTGGGTGAGATTGGCGTTGCATGGCTGAGTGGCGTTTGTTCATATTAGCCGTTTTTGAACAAGAAATACTTTATTTAGATGCTTGAAGCAAATGGAGGACAAAGAACTAACTGTGACTCTCGAGGTGCATTTCATTAGTGCGCACTGTGGTTACAGCAGAGCCGGGAAGCGAGGCAGGGCCTGCGGCCCTGAATAAGTGACGGGAGTCCAGTAGCATGTGGTTACAGCAGAGCCGGGAAGCGAGGCAGTGCCTGCGGCCCTGAATAAGTGACGGCGGGGGGCGGGGCAGCGGAAGCCTTTGATCGTAGCTTCAATTGTGGATGTGGCAGCGAAGCCTTTGATGTGCCAAATGCTGCTGGCAGGGGGAAGGATCGTGCAAGCTCGTCCACGAGGAGCTTGTCACGTGATTCTATTTCTCGTGAACTGTTGGGAATCCGGCTTGAAGAGAGCCAATCAGCTGCTTGAATAGAGCCTTTGGGGAAAGAAGCAGATCAGCAACATAAGGGCTCACCCCTGTTTTCTATTTCTGTGAAATAGAAAAGGGGCGAGCCCTAAAAATGAAGCGCAGGCTCTGGTGCTTTGTTTTTTAAAGACCTTGGATGGGCCAGGTCCTGGGGCTTTATTATTTATGTGTGGGGGCACACGGCCCTCCCACAGCCCGGGGACCGACACCTCCCCGGGGCTTTATTTGAAAATGTGTTTGGGGCTCCTTTCCCACCCCACACTGTCCCGGGGATTGCCACCTCCCCGGGGCTTAAATAAAAATTTCAAAAGTGTGGGGGTGGGTCCTGCTTCTCCCCACACTGCCCCGGGGACCATCACCTCCCCAGGGCAAACTTCATTTAAATACAGTCGTCCATTACGGATCCTTGGCCCTGGGGACCACCATTCCCTGAAGCTATGCAAATGATAGGAGGGGACAGTGCGCCCACTCTCCTGGAGCTCTTGATGGCCCTGGGGACCGCCACCCCCTAGTGCCAGCTCCTGCAATGTCCATGAGTGCCTACCCCCGGGACATTGCTGTTTGCTATGGCAGGACATGAGCACAGCTCCCGCCCTGTCATAGCAAACTCCTGCTTTGCTTCATTGAGAAACCTGCTCTCTCTTCACCGAAGCAAAGCAGGATTGCTTTTGGGCAAGGGGAGCTGCATGTCGCAATATGTCGTACTTTTGAGCCAAGTTGTGAATGTAGGAACCCGGTCGCTACTCCAATGTACTGCAATTCCTCGCTTGGCAAGTAGGGGTGCCATTGACAAGAGCTGGCGAGCATACTTAGGAATATCGCTGGTGTAAACCAGCAGTGCTAAGAGGGGATCGGGTCTGACTGCTATTCTGGTCATGGCTGAGATGTGGAAGAAGATGGATGTGCAATAAAGGCAAAGGTCGGTGTTAAATGTGTGAAATCTGCATTTGTGGTTGAACATTTGGGACATTGGTCAGAAAGTGTGGGATCAAAATTTGCAATGTCGGAGTTGGAAAGGTATGCTCAATGCAAACATTTAAAGTGTAGCAATTTAGGTCTGTGGTTGACCAAAATATGTTGGGTCTATGAACAGCAATAGGACCACATTATGTCTGTAAGTGGGGAGCCCAGGTCAACTCCAGAGTTTTCCTGGATGTGAGAAGTAGTGCTGGGTTTCATGGCAATGCAGAGTCGGTATGACCTGGAGACTAGCCGGTTTCCATCGGTGTCTGAGACAACGAGCATCGGTGAAGGGAAGTGGTCTGGGAACAAGGGGTAGGAGGGAAGGAGAGATCATAGGGTGTCATTCAGTTGAGAAAGCATCAAGTTGTCCATGTATGAGGCTTTCTGAAAGTAAGTATCACCGGCATGGGTCAAGACATAGCCTTTAGGAAAAGTGTCACCTACGGTGTGAAGATCATGGTGGTGGAGAGCCCATTGTGCTAGCTTTTCATGTGTGAGGGGTTCCCAGTGGTTGTTCATTAGAGGAAGAGCAGGGAATAGAGGGAGAATTGCCAAGCATCCATCTGAGTTTCTGTCAGGTCCAGCAGATTATGCAGATGGTTTGGACATTTCATTTCAAAATCCTTTATTCTGTATTTAAAAAATACCATTAAAGTGCAAATTATATGTTTTAAATACAATAAAATATGATTCGTAACAGTTTACTTTGGAGACAATTAGCCCGAACATAATTCAACACAGTCTTCTTGATTTCCTAAGTCTTAAAGCAACCTTGATAAAATTCAAAATACATGACAGTGTCAAGGGATCACCAACCCTTTGCAAGAATAGAAGGGCAACCTTTGCATGTCTAAGCTTAGCCTGTTTTGAAATTTTTACTAAAAAGCTACGCCTGGGTAAAGCATAAAATGGACATAATAATCAAAATGAAGGGTGTCCTGCGGAGACCTATTGTCGCAGCCGCAGGCACCCTTCTGCTCAACCGTAACAGTAAAACCTGGTGGATCAGCCAGTAAATGATGTAAAAGGTTGAGCCTAAAACGAGTAATTAAAAATCTTTCCTATGCATTATACATGAGAGCTAGGTAAGGTTCCATTCCTTCCCCTGTCTTTACCATTTTATGGGCGCAGACTGTGGACTTCCTATCCTCCGTGGCAGCCCTACGTGAGGCTGCCATGTCCATAAAAATTCCTTTAATTCTCAGTTTATCTTGGGGGACAATAGCCGTTGGGTTTGTAAAAAGATCCTTAACCCAATCCCCTCAAGGGTGGTCTTCACATATTTTAACCACGGAATGGACATGCCTTTGTCCCTGTCTATACAATCTCTGATTATTTGCCTGCTCAAATCTGCCTCCGTGTTGGACCAAATTGTTAACCAGGCCATAAGGGGTCTAGCCTTAATCAGGTCCTCAATATACACCCTGCCTAATTCCTCATGGGTAATATAGGCGGGTGTACTTTGTGGGGTTTTGAGTACCTTTCTCAAATATTTATTCTCCTCTAACTGGATCTGGCTAGTACTTACTTACGAAACCCCAGACTTTATATCCATATACCACTTTGGAGCAACAGATTGAGCTGTACAGGTTCATGACCTGTTCCGGGGACCACCGACCCAGCCTGCGTCCATAGTTCATTATGGCCCCAGTAGAGGCCACTAGTTTGGAACACCGCTCCTCGATTAAAAATTTAAAATTTAAAAGTCCATCAAATAGCATGCCCAGGTATGAGAAGGTCAATTCCTGCTCCATTTTATGTATGCCTATTTTGTAAGAGAACTTCTTGCAGGGTTTAGATCCGGCCAGCATGACTTACAACTTGGTTAAGTACGCCGATAGATCAGGAGTGTCCATAAAGTTGACAAACCCATCAATCAGGCGCTGAAGGCCCTTGGGGGTGCGGGCTAGAAGGACGGCATCATCAGCGTACAAAAGCACTGGTACCGGGCGGGAGCTAACTTTTGGGGAGTCTACTTTCAGCGTGCCTAATACCTGATCTAAATTGTTGATGTATAGGGAAAACAGGAACGGGGCCAAAATACATCCCTGTCTCACCCCACTATTGCAAGGGAACGATGCCGTTGTACCCCCTTTGAGATTAAAAAGTACTTTCGATGAAGTGTTCCAGTGGAGAGCTCTCAGGATGTTAACCAACCCCTGTTCCACACCTAGTTTAGTCATCAGGGCCCACAGCTTCTCTCTATTGATGTGGTCAAATGCTGCAATGAGGTCCATAAACCCTATATATACTGCCTCATTACTAGCTAGAGTGTATTTGGCCACCAATAGATAGGTGTTCAGGCACTGGTCCGTTGTGGATCTTCCTGCCCTAAACCCATACTGGGTGTCCGTGAAAATTTTATGTTCATCGGCCCAGTCCATAAGGCGCGTTAAAACCACTCGGCCCAAAACCTTCGCCGTTACATCAATCAACGATATGGGGCGGTAACACTGAGGATTGTCCCTATTCCCCTTTTTGAAAATATTGACAATTGTTGCCGATGACCAAGAACTCGGCAAGCCGGTTGAAACGGCCGCGTTTAGTACTCTTGTGAGTATAGGGGCCCACAGTTCTACATTGATTAAATAAAGGTCAGGTGGAATGCCATCTGGGCCTGGGGCTTTATTTTGTGTTAGAACTTTAATACCCACAACAATTTCATCCAACGTGAATTCGGTAGACACAATCCACGGGCAACCCTTCCCGTCATCCTGGTTATTCTTATCAGTATAATTGTATAAGCTTTTAAACCATTGTTCCGGGTGGATGGATGTGCCAACTTCTGGGGCATTGGCATCCTGGAAGCATGGGTTATTTATTATTTTCCAGAACGCACTAGTGTCCCTTCTATCTGCAGCGTCCCTTAGATCTTCCCAGGCTTGTGATTGTAGGGAAAGTTTCCTGCATTTGATCGCCTTTCTGTATGCGGTCCTACACTGAGCAATTCGCATCTTGTCCCTTGGGATAGTTTTCAGGCTCACTTTTAGCTCTTTCTGGGCCCGAGAACAATCTTTGTCAAACCATCTAGGGCTGATGTTAACTTTCCCATGCGACGTGGACTTTAACAGCCTATCTATCAAGTGCGCCACTGCCTCAAATGCTTTAACTACTGCAGGTCCCTCCACGGATAAATCCAGGCACACCCCAATAACCTTGTTGCCTTTCTCCATTAGGGATTTATAAAAAACGTCCCCATCCACTTTTGACCATCTGAGTCGTCTCCCCTGGTCTGTTACCTTCTCGCTGCTAACGGCCACCACATCTCTCCTTACGCATCTGGGGGACAAACTTTTTTATGTTCAGAACTAAGGGGTTATGGTCGCTAAATATGCTCCATTCGATCTTGGCCCCTCTTATCCAATCCTTAAACAGACTGGAAACCACTACAAACTCGATGAAGGAACGGCACCCTCTGCCCTTAAATGTTGGATTAACCTCGCCTCCCTCTTCTGGGACCACCAAATCAATTGTATGCACTAAAGTATGGCTTTTCAAAACCCTATCAAGGTCAGTCCCCTCCATTGAGTGTTCAAAATGCGGTCCTTTTTCCACCCTACAACGAGACCAGTTGTCATTAATTGGTCTTAAATTAGGACACAGGTGGCAATTCAGGTCACCCACTAAAACCATGCAAGGGGATACTGCTCCCTTCTTCAAGGCGATCTCTGCGATTAGTCTGTTATCTAGCTCGCGTATTACAGTGCCCTTCCCCATCGCTGTTACTGCATTGTACAGGTTAATCAGAATCACATTTAGCCCGTGCGTGCGGAACCCAAGAGCCTGCATATTATTGGAGTTCCAATTTAAATTAGTCCACACACCTTCTTACTGCAAATCCACATATATGAGTAGCCCTCCCATGGCTCTTCCCGAAGCTGACTTCTGTGCAGGCACGGGGAAAAATGTATACCCCACTAAATGAAAGGGGGTACAGTCCATTGCCCATGTTTCCTGCAAGCAAGTTACCTGAAACCTGGTGATGTACTGCCTCCATTCCTGATTATCAAATTTGGATGACAGCTCGGCTATATTCCATGATATCAAACTAAGCTCCTCCTGCGTTGATCTTTGTTTGGGGTGGGGTATGTTGGGTTATGATCATGTGTCCCGTCAATATTTCGATCCTCATTCGACCCAGGCCGGTTGTTTAGCACGTCTGAGCTATGAGGCTGCGGGGAGACATGATCCAATCCACCTAAGTCCTCACTCCCTGCTGGTCCAACCTGTCTGCCCTCAGGGTTTCCTAAAACAGGGTAGTTAAGTTGGGTTCGCCAAGGGTCATATCCAAAGGCTCCACGCCTTGGGTGAGAGGCATGTTCATCAGCAAGTGATGAAGTGGGGATTTGAGCGGGAAACTGACATGGGTGCTTCCCTTTTCTGGAGGGTGGGATTTAAGAGGGACACCACCGCTTTTCAGTCAATCCAGCTCCTCCAGAGACGTAAGGGGATCAAATCTGTTTCTCATACTTAGTGCACCCCTATTTCCAGGCAAAACATGTGTAAGTGGTCGATAAAAGCCCTGCCCCCCAAGGGGCTATCCCTTCTACTTCGGTGGGCAATATCTTGACCAAAGCTAAAGGATCCCTTTGAGTAGAAGAAGCCAAGGGGCAAAGATCTGATATTGCCTAATTGGCTAACCGGTCCCCAGCTTAATATGTGGTCTACTGCTCTGCGGTCCCTAAAATTTACCACCACACAATCCCCGGTACCATCCTTCTGTCTGTTACCCACCCAACTCACCCTCCGCACCAACAAAATTTCCCCCTTACATTCCCTGACATTGGCCTATTCCTATTTAGCTAAAACATCACTTTATTCTTGAGTTCGTCATAAACTTCAGTGTGGTCGGGTTTCAACTCTAGGACCCCCATGAGAATAATAACGTATGGGGCCGCCTCTGGAGGCAAGTTTATACTGGGTAACCGGTTAACTGTCCCCTTGGTCAGTGGCTCTTTTGATTGTGAGGATCGGGACAAATTTCTTGGCGGTGCGGGTCTTACTTCACCTAAGTTCGGGGCATGTCCGTTCGGGACACTACTAGTGTGTGGTTGGTTATGAATTGAGGGCTGTAATGGGCCTATATTAGCAGAAGTTTGTCCAGCTAGAGGTTTACGCTGGTGTGCTACAGGCGGGTTCGTGATAATTACCTCAGCATCAATAGGAATAACCGGTGGGAGAGGAGGTGAAATGCTGCCTGTGCCCACTCCCTTTGTCTTTACTAGGGTTACCACTTTATCTAACCTGTTCATGATTAATTTCATCTGCGTGTTAATGAGCTGCTCGAAGTGGTTCTGAAGGTCACTAATTATTTGGGACACCCAGCTTGGTGGTACTTGTGGGTTCAGTATATGCCCCACGTTTTCCCCTATTACCCCAGTAGGTTGGGCGATTGGGAGCAGGATAATTTTGCCTTTCTTCTGTCTAGGTTTCCTTTTGCTAGTCCCCTTTTTCTTAGTGGCATTACCCCCACTCCACTTATCTCTGGATCATTTTTGTTCCCCATCTGAGCGCACGAGATGTCTGAGACAGGTGTCGCTAATGAAATGGTTGGAGGGATCATTGCCATATCAATCTCCAACTCCTGAGACAGGGAAAGGAGGTCCAATTGCGGGGTTAGGGATAGACGCCTCTCGGTCCGCTCGATTTCATTAGAAACCTTGCCAATAGCTTTACGCAGCATTCTGTCAATTGCGGTGGGCTGTGCGGGAATGGGGGGAGGGGTTCCCTTTGGTTTAAACAGGGGGCGAGATTTAGGTGGATTATTGGAACTTGCTTTAGAAGACCTTGTTGGCACAGGGTCAGCCATTGTGTGTTAAATTCAGAATAAAGTAAGGGGCTAGTAGGCAAATACTGTGCAACACCTGGTCTGAGGGTTACTTTCTGGAACATTGCGGGGCTTCGCTCCAAGATAAATAATCCAATTTGGGTAGATTTTATCAAAGATGTAGACATCTTATGTCTGCAAGAGACTTGGACTCTTGATGAAATTTTCATTGATAGTTTTAAAACATATCATGTACCAGCAGGATCATCTAATCATGGGAGAAGCAAAGGGGGGCTTAGTGTTTATGTAACAAACCTATTGGGGATAGTATCGCTGAAAATGGTGAGGTCGTGTAGCAATTACCAAATTATTGTAATACATGTGTCCCCTAAGGTTGAGTTAATCGTTATTAACATGTATAACAACATAGAAAAGGGTTTAGTAAGTGATATGGTAAACACCCTTAATAAGGGGGTAAGGATTTTGATGGATAAACTGGGGAGGGATTCTATCCTTATTTGGGGAGGTGATTTTAACCACAATCTTTGCAAACAGTTTCAGAGTGGATGTGGAGATCAAGAGGTAGACAATCTCGAGTACTAACCCCATTTTTCTCACACTAATGGGGCGATTCTTTTAACAAGATGATGGCCTCATATAATATGGGCTTTGCTAACATGCTATGTACACCTACAGTGGAGTTTAGCCCAACCTATATGGGGAGAGGGCATAGTACGCTGATCCATTTTATTACTATCTCAAATACCCATGCAACTTGGCTAACTGACTTTGTAACACTTATGATAGGAATAAGTGATCACCTCCCACTTAGCTTCTGTATTCAACTTCCTAAAGCTAAAGAATGTACACTGGTAGAAAGGTTGGCTTGGACCACTAACTGCACAGGGAATAGACTAAATAAATACGCTCTTAGATGGTCACATAGTAATCCGGAGGTTACTAGCATAAAAATATTTAAGCAAGCCCTAGTATCTATTACCAAATGCCTGCAGGATGAGGTTACATACCCAGAAGTATTAGATTATTTTTCTGATATTACTAGGATTATTCAAGCGAATTTACAGCGCCCTAATAGAGGCAAGAAACCCTGTAAAAATGGGTGGTTTGATTCAATCTGCACGAAGACTCATGCCCAACTAATGGGGGCCCTGCATAAAAACCCGAGAAATCAGGAAGAAATAAAAAAAATGTAGGCATGAGTATAATTTAGCAAGAAAGTCCTGTAAAAGTAAAATTAAAAATGACGCGTGGGTGAACCTATACGAGGCCTCCCTTAAAAGGGATAGTTCCTCTTTTTGGGAAGCAGTCAAGGCACCGTTCTTTAGTACAGGGGACATGGCGAGAATGGTAGTGGCAATAACTGAAGATTCCTGGATAGACTTCTTTTCAGAAGTCTATAATCCAGGCGGGGCAAATAAAATTGCAGACACAGGGACAAATACTCATGGGTTTCGGGAAAAATTTGTCCCAATTGATTTAGTGATCACAGTAAAGGAAATTTCAGAGGCCATTACACAGAGTAAGGGGAATAAAGCCCCAGGAGCGGATGGCGTTCCTATAGATTTATTTAAATATTCGAGTGAGCTATGGTCCCCGTTACTCACACGTGTCCTTAAGGCAAGTTGTGATTTGGGTTTTATTGATACTTGGTCTGACTCAATAATCATCCAGATATTTAAAAAAGGGGACCGGGAAAATCCCTCCTGTTATCGTCCTATATCCCTCCTGGATTCTTTTATGAAAGTTACAGGGAGGGTAATCTTGAACCGCCTGCAACAATGGGCCGAAGATGCTAACATCTTATCCCCTGTACAATACGGATTCAGGGAGGGACGGGGTACTATTGAACAGGTCTTACATTTTACGATGCTTTCAGGGAAATATACACAGGCTAAGGATGGCAAACTCTATGCAGTGTTTGCTGATTTAAGCGCTGCATTTGACTGTGTAATCCACAGCCGTCTATGGCAGATTTTAAAGGACCTGAGGGTGGATGAGGTGTTAATCTCCTTCCTAAGGCAACTTTATGCTGGAGCCAGGGCGAAAGTGAGATACGGCATCATCGGGGAGTGTACTAAGTCGTTTAATGTAATGCGGGGAGTAAGGCAAGGATGTGTACTCGCCCCTTTTCTTTTTAATTTATATACTAATGACTTGGAAAAAGAATTGGTGGCTGAAGTACGTGATTCCCCGCAGGTTAATCACAAACAACTTGTGTCTCTTCTGTATGCGGATGATGCCGTGATTATGGCACGCTCACAAAGAGGCTTACAAACGGCTTTAGACACTTATTTAAATTTTATGGATAACAGGGGTTTGAGACTTAATGTAACTAAAACTTTTGTTATGACCTGTGGTAGACACAAGAAGAGAGAGTGCCGTTTATCTGCTGGGAAGGATAAAATTGCCTCAACAAAAACGTTCTCCTACCTGGACATAGTTTTAGATGAAACTGGGTCCTGGGGGCCTGCCATTAGAAACAGGACAATGATGTTTAAAAGAGCTACGGCAGCACTTATGTGTTTCTCTAATAAAATGGGAAAAAGACTTCCCGAAATTCTGATAAAAATTTATAAGGCAAAGGGCATTAGTACAGCCACTTATGGGGCAGGTGTGTGGGGAATTTTCGATTCTACCCCTATTCAGAAGGTAGAGAACGCTTTTTTAAGGTTTATCTTGGCAACCCCCCAAAGTTCATCAGTATTTAACTGCCACTCAGAGTTGGGCATTCGATATGTGAGTGATCTCATTAGTATGCAACCTCTATTGTTATGGCATAGAGTTTGGACGTCACCCGATCTTATGATCAACAGAGACATTATTACTGACTGTATGGGTTTGGACAAGGCCATCAGGATACCTTGGCTGTCCTACATCTGCAAATTTACTATGGACCTAGGAAGACCTGAGTTTTTTAAACACCCTGTTTCTATGTGTACTATATCAAGGAAGGATTTGAAGCTGTTGTGCTGGCATCACCTAGAAGCTCTCAGACTAGGTGTAGAATTAACCAAAAAAACTGTAATGCAACATCAACTTACCCTAGTCTCTTATTCAATTCAGCCTTATTTAATTTGGTGTCTGGAGGGCTTTGATCGTTATTTATTGACAAGATTTAGGTTTGATGTCTTTTATCGTCTAATTGCATTTCCAAAACCGAATGATTGGAGTAGAATCCTTAGTAAGTGTCCGTGCGATAATCTGTCCAATCAATCCACACTGCATGTGATTTGTTTTTGTAAATTTTATGATGCAGAAAGGTCTAGGTGGATCAAACCACTCTTAAAAAAACAAGGCACATGGCGTCAATGCCGTCCGGCACTATTGTTTTTATTATCTTTAAATGATGCACACTGTGTAGCTGTTATGTCAGGCTTCTTAAAAAGCATTTTTTTTAAAAGGAAAAGCTTAATTAACTCTTAAAAACATTGTTTTATTCTTATGATTGTATTTGTGCGGGATATATGTTCTGTATATGAAATTAACTTGTTGCTTTTATGATTTTATGCATCTTGAAATCGAATAAAGCTTTTTCATTCATTCAGCAACACCTTCTAGGCACTAAACCCACTATAATCTTCAAAAAGGCTATTCCAAACCACCCCCACTGTTCATAAACCAGCACACAATTGACACAGTCCACCACCCTATCACAAAATAGCAAAAAAGTCCTGAGGTGGCAGCCCAGTCCACAAGTTCTCCCACTGTACGAACTAACTTGAAATCCGGCCAGCGACATACTCCTTTCTCCCTCTCAGTTTTCCTGGGGCTTCTTCTTAGAGGGGGGGCCCGGCCCGTCTTCCTTCGGCCTCGGACGGCCACAGACGGCCAGCCCTTTGCCCGGGCTTAGCCCGGCGCACATCAGCGCGCGTCCCACGGGGCGGGAGAGGGCTATTGGTTAAATCACCCCCCTGTGTCAGGGGGAGGGGCCGCTTGTGATGCGTCTCCCGCGGAGCGGGAGTTGCAAGCTGTTTTTAAGTGCCCCCGGTGTCAGGGGGAGGGGCCGCTTGTCCGTTCCTCACCCCCCGTAGCCTCCTGGGGCTTGAAGTCCTGTGCCAGCAAACTTTGGCCCAAGCAGCGCCGATGCGATGCGTCTCCCGCGGAGCGGGAGGCGCAAGCTGTTTTTAAGTGCCCCGGTGTCAGGGGGAGGGGCCGCTTGTCTGTTCCTCGCCCCCATAGCCTCCTGGGGCTTGAAGACCTGTGCCAGCAAACTTTGGCCCAAGCAGCGCCGATGTGATGCGTCTCCCGCGGAGCGGGTGGCGCGAGCTGTTTTTAAGTGCCCCCGGTGTCAGGGAGAGAGGCCACTTGTCCGTTCCTCGCCCCCGTAGCCTCCTGGGGCTTGAAGTCCTGTGCCAGCAAACTTTGGCCCAAGCGGCGCCGAAGCGATGCATCTCCCACGGAGCAGGAGGCGCAAGCTGTTTTTAAGTGCCCCCGGTGTCAGGTGGATGGGCCGTTTGTCCGTTCCTCGCCCCCGTAGCCTCCTGGGGCTTGAAGTCCTGTGCCAGCAAACTTTGGCCCTAGCAGCGCCGATGCAATGCGTCTCCCGCGGAGCGGGAGGCGCAAGCTGTTTTTAAGTGCCCCCTGTGTCAGGGGGAGGGGCCGCTTGTCCATTCCTCGCCCCCGTAGCCTCCTGGGGCTTGAAGTCCTGTGCCAGCAACTTTGGCCCAAGCAGCGCGGATGCGATGCGTCTCCCGCTGAGCGGGAGGCGCGAGCTGTTTTTAAGTGCCCCCGGTGTCAGGGGGAGGGGCCGCTTGTCAGTTCCTCGCCCCCGTAGCCTCCTGGGGCTTGAAGTCCTGTGCCAGCAAACTTTGGCCCAATCAGTCTATTGGGAGGCCCTTTAGCAGAACTGAAGAGCAAGGGAGTTCATCTAGCTGGTCTCTCTTAGGATTCAGGTACGGGAGATGGACATCTGGGTGATACCATGTGTGGAAAGGTAGTGGGCCCCAAGACAGTAGAGTTGAAGGTCTGGGACCCAGAAACTGCTGCAATCATAAGGGAGGGGTATCCTGTTGGATGCAGGGGTGGCGGCCAGGTCTGATGAGGCATGTTAAGAGGCTGCATAGAGTGTTGAAAAAGTTATGTGTGAGCAGGATAGAAATATTCAAGAAAATATATAAAAACATGAGAGAACCACCATTTTTACTATTGCTTCTCGCCCTGCCATTGAGAGGGAGTTTGATCCAATGCTATACTTGAGTTGTAAGGGCATCAATAGCGTCATCATAGTTGAGCTGGAGTATCTGGTCTCTGTCTCTATGAAGTAGTATGCCAAAGTATTTGATGCTATGCTCGGTCCAAGTTAGGGAGTTATCTGTGAAAATGGGACAGGAGATGTCCGTAAGAGAGAACAGTTCAGATTTATTCCAGTTTCTGAAGCCCAGAGAGGCCACCAAAGCACTCTATGTCCTGCATAAGAGGAGGGAGATTTTCTGATGGATAACGAATGAACAGCAGAATGTTGTCGGCATAAAGGGAAAGAAGGAAGGACCAGGAGTGAGCTGGAGGCCTCATGTATGTGGCCCTCCAGAAGGTGGTAGACCAAAGGGTCCATTAATGGAATGTAGAGGAGAGGAGATAATGGGCAGCCTTGCCTAGTCCCACTCATGATAGGTAGCAAATCCAATAGGGAGCTATTGACTCCAGGGCGTGCAACAGGATTGGGATATAAGAGCATGACCAAAGAGATGAGCACGGTGGGATTCCCAGTTTGATCAGAGATTTTTTCAAGAAGAGCCACTCCAATGGGTCAAACGTCTTTTTGGCATCGAATAGGGTAACTACAGTAGGTGTTTTGCAGGAGATCCTGTTGACTACTACAAAGAGATGTGAGTGACATGTTGTTTAAAAGCTTTATAGATAGCTCCCATAAGTCCATCAAGGCCAGGGCCCTTAGACCTGTCTAAAGCATCGATCACCTGGGTAGCCTCTTTGCAAAAAATCGTCTTGCTAAGTAATTGTCATTGACCATCAGTAGGCCACACCATTGCGATACCCACCAAGTATGATGGGATCTCTGGTGCATTGTCAGGCATGCAGGATGTACAAAGGAGTTCATAATAGCATCGGGACTCTGCAAGGACATCTTCGCCAACAAAAACAGAGGACTCAGAGACGCTGTGAATTCTGTGACATAACTACCTAGGCGATTAGGGTGGAGTAGCTGCGCAAGAGTGTGGTCGGGCGCTCCCCCTCACCATAGCTCTGAGCCCTAGAGTGTTTCACTAGATATGCGATTTCCCTATCGGCAAATTCAGTCAACAATACTGAACGTCAATGGAGTGAGAGGCCGCCGCCTTAGGAGGCACTGAGATCTATATTTCAGTGGATTAAAATCATTGTAGTTGGGAGCAGATATCTCATAGGATACTCACATGCTTAGATATGCACACCTCACGGATATATGCTTTAAAGGCCTCCCAGAGGGTTGCCTTTGTTGAGACCATGCCCAAGCTCAATGTGAAGTACTGGACGATGGAATCATGGAGTTCACTACAGAAGACAGGATCATGTAGAGCCTAGTGATGGATACTCAAGGTGCGGTCCGACCTACATCCATAGGGGACCTGTAGGGTTAGAAGAACAGGGCTAAGATCTGATACAGTTTGTGGTAGAAATGTGTAGTCCAGAGTGAAGCATTAGCGGACAGGAACCAATATTTTAGCCATGTCGAAATATCATGTGGGGCAGAGTAAAAGGTATACCTTGATGTGGATGGCTGCCGAGCACATCAGATATCCTGTGGGAAACATCATTTACAACAAAGTCTTTTCCACGCATGACGTTATCAACGATCCACTTACCCCGCAAACGTCTCTTCAACGCGGGTGCCTTCCACGACCGTCTTTACCACGCAAGTGGTATTCCTTTTGGTCGTCCCGCTTGTAAGTTCTGCGTGGCCTTGGGGGGTTGGGGGGGTCTCCCCCCCATAAAAAAAAACAAAAAAAACCGAGCAGGCTACATACATTAAAAAAACGCACTACAGTGTCATTTAAAAAGTAAAAGAAAAGAGCCGCACCAAAGACGTAGCATATACGTCATAATTGTAGTCCTTTTTTAGTTTTGGTAGACGTGTTTTGACGCATATTTCCATGGTGGATGGAAGTAAGAGCTGCTGAACGTAACGTTTTTTAAATGCGATGTTAGAACTTGCGTTCTAAAAAGCTGCATGGTAAAGCCACTTGCGAAGTAAAATTCGCGTGGTAATGCCATGCGGAGTATTTGTATTCGTGGTAAAGTCATATATTCATATCCTGTAGAGCATAAGCGTCTGCAATATAAGGTGGAGTGCTTCCCATGATCAGGGCTAACCACTCGGCTGGGTACTGGTAAAATCAATGTTAGAGTATGTACCATGTTGAAATCCCCACCCAGAATAGCAAAGTTGGCATCTGCATGTCCATATAGGCATATACATCCTGAAAAAATTGTGGTTTCTCAGTGTTCAGGGCGTATATGTTGACTAATAGAACTCGTTTGTCAGTGAGTCTGCCTTGTAGGATCAAATAGAATCCATTCGGGTCTGAGTTACATTTATGGAGGGAATGGGGCCGATTTTACGTATGAGGGGGCAGACTCCAAGGGAATAGGAGCTGTGACAGGAGAAATAGCGGGGTGGCCCCCAAGCAGTCGCATATGATTGGGTGCCATTGGGTAGGAGACGTGCTTCCTGAAGGAAGGCTATGTTGGGACAGATATGAGAGGACTTTTTTGCATTTACATGGATTATTGATGCCACATATGTTTCATGTAAGGAAAGTAATATCTATCACCTCTCCAGGCCCTATCTGAGATGGCATAGAGTAAACAGGTGTGGAGAGCACAGTGCCATGTCATGACCTGGCATATAGTGTACTTGATGTGTAAAGGGTAACAAACAAATAAGAAACTGAAGAGAAAGCAGAAAGGGCACACACCTACACCCACCCCCCATCCACACCAAGTAGGAAAACATCCAGTAAGCCCCGAAAAGGAGAAACAAAGAACTAAACAATCCCAATGAGGCTAATGCAGTGTTCACCATGGGGGAGAGGTGACATGTTGGCATGGTGTGGCCCGTTTGTAGAGGAATAGCTGAAATAGAAAGGAAGAATCAACCACATATAAACAGCATTTGTATGGAAAATGTAATAAGAAGGCAATGATGAGCCAAGCACACTGTCTGAGACAGTCCACGGGTGTTATGCAAAAGTAGTCCCCATTTGGAGGGAGAATCCAAATACTGCAGGTCAGATCAGCACTAAGGGGACTAAAAAGCATGAGTCAGTGATCCCTTACTTTGCAGTGTGTGCTGTCTAGAAGAGGAGGACTTGGAAGCATAGTGTTTGCAACAGTCGTTCACCTCTGCTGGAGTGTCAAAGGTGCGAGGCTTCTCAACTCATAGCTGGGTAGGGTAGAGCCTATCATATTTAAAGCCCAACTTGCAGAGAGAGTTCTTAACATTGCTGAATTTCCACCAGTTTCAAAATCTTCAAGGCGGGGAGACTTACCCTGGGTAAGGTCCCAGCTTTCTCTTACCTGCGGGTGCTATTTGATGCTAATATGAGTTCGAAACCCCTAGTTGAGGGGATGATTTGTGATTTGGTCAAGAACACGGGGACTGTAGTTAGCGTTGCACAGAGGTTGAGCTCATGGTGACTGGACCCTCTAGTGAAATTTGCTTAGTCCAAGTGCATCTCCAAGGAGCTATATGACAGTGATGTAAGGGGTTACATGACGGTCGATAAAATGTAACCCTCAGAAAATAAATTTTAAGGTGTATTCTGTGGGTTCCACAAAGTATCCCAGCTTTTTTGCTCATGAGGAACTTGGTGTTAGATACATTGATAACCTTGTTGCTCTCAGACCCTTGCTGTGCTGGATCAAGATATAGACTGGGGAGGGATGCCAACTAAATAGACTGATTTTGTCTGATTGTCTTACCCTTGACAACATGCATCAAATCCCTTAGATTGCTTATGTGAAGACAGCTTTTACCAGCATCGGTTGGGTGAACACATACTGCAATTATCACTCCCTGCACCCCCTGGAGCTCAAAAGAGTGAGAGACTTGTTTCTCAAACGTTCCTTATTACAACATGAACACATAGAGCTTGTTCGTTTGTTATTAAAACTGTTCAGGGCATGGAGTTTTCCTTTCTCTCCTATATAATGAAAGGGATAGATGTGTGGTGGTACGATTCAGGGTTAACGTGCTACATCATCTTTTGGCTACATCTATTGGTCAGTCGCATTCAGGCACTTAGGACCCAGTGACAGCAACAATATGTCTCCACAGGATACCCTACATTTTGTTTTGCAAATATTTGAGCTTGCCTATCTTTTTGCTGTTTCATGCTTTCTACATGCTGCTTTGAGATTAAGACAATCTAGACCTAATTAACCTTGATGTAGTACATGAGATTATTTAATATTGTAACTGTTAACACATTCATATTTCTTTTAAAATTTTAAGCCCACTTGTTTCTACTATTTTATAAACATATTATTTTTTGCTCTTTTATGGTTGTAATTATAGCCCAATAAATATTTATATGCTGACAATATGTTTATATAGATATATGCCAAATTACCTACTGGCGGACGCCAGTAGATAGTTATAGTGAGGACCATTGGACCATGTTTCCATAGGAAAAGCGTTTTGTAACTTGCTTATATCTTTGGTCTAGTTTGACGAATCTTCACTATATGTTCCCAAAAAAGTGTCATAGTGAGTCTTGTTGTGCATAGAAAGATTTTGGGTGATCATTCAAGAAAGGGCCAAGAAAAGGGGGTGGGGGTTAAAAAAAGTGTATTTCCCATGTTAATTCCTATAGGAGTTTTGAACACGACTGCATCCTGACGAATTACACCAAATGTGACAGAAAGGTAGATTTGGTTACGCAGATCACACTTTCAGTCATTTAGTGTACATCAGTCAGTAGTTTTTGAGAAATTACAGGAAATCGGACTTTTTTTATATGGGGTAGCAACGACTTCATGAATAATAATGAGCTTGTGCAGGGAAATGCAGAGCTCCGATTGGCTGCCAGCACTTCAACCAGGAAGTGTTGGCAGCTATCTTGGGGCTCTGCTTCAGCCGAGTTCCCTACAAACTGTGAAAAAAAAGAAAAGGGGATAGGGTAGGAAGATCCTGACCCCCAAGCCTTTGGGACCCCATCAGGGCAAAAAAGCATTTTAAAAAAAATGCTGCGAATTTGCATAATTCATGGCAAAAAAACCAAGCAAATGCTCCCATGCTTTTGCTCAAAAGGGCCCCTGGGTGGGCCAGGTCCCTGGGGCATACTTTTTTTTTAGAGTATGGGGTGTATGTGCCCCCCCTCCTGAAGCTCTTTGAGCCCTGGGGGCCACCACCTCCCTGGGGATTTGTTTTCAATTAATGAAGGCGGGGGGGCACATAGACCCCCCTCTTGGGCTTCTAGAAGCCCGGAGACCCACCAGTGGGTGAGGAATGACTGTATGGATGAATGAGTGGGTACATGAGGAGCTGTAAAGATAAGGGACTTGTTATATGAGTACCTGTGTTAGTGGCTGTATGAGTGAGAAAGTGGGTGTGTGAGTGGCTTTTATTGATGAGTAAGTGGTTGTGTGAGTACGTGAATGGGTCTGTGAGTGATTGTGTGGGTGTGTGAGTGGGTGCATGAGAGGTTGTATAGAGGTATGAGAGGGTGTGTGAGAAGTTCTATGGATATTGTCATCAGTGATGTCCTCAGTGATGTCACTGACCATGTCATGAGTGATGTAATATGTGAGGTCATAAACAGTGCATTGCCGGCCCGTAAGTTATATAGTTGTCTCAGATTTTGTATAAGTGGAATCTGAGCCTAACTATAACGTTGATGTAACCTTTGTTTTTATAGTAAATAAAATATCTATCTATCTATCTATCTATCTATCTATCTATCTTTCTATCTATCTATCTATCTATCTATCTATCTATCTATCTATCTATCTATCTATGTATCTATCTATCTATCTATCTATCTATCTGTCTATCTATCTATCCATAGATAGATAGATATATCCACTCTCCATATTCTCATTAGTAACAAAAAATGGGCAGATACTCTGCACCGCTCGAAATCTGAAGAGGTGATTTATAACTAGCAGTGTCTGTAGTCATTATTTGTTACTAAGGAGAAATGTTGTTGATATTACTGGCCATCGGAGCCCGTCACAGACCACCATTGCAAGAAGGCCTGAGAGTATAGGGGTCCTTTGCTTGTTTATTGAAATATATTTTTAAATCACCTACTGGCAGTTGCCATTAGGTAGGAAGCCCCAAAACAGCTTTTCTTCATGTAATTTCCCACAGGAATTTTGAACGTGACTATAGCCCGAATGGAATTACACCAAATTTGGCAGAAAGCATGCGCTTGTAATTTGGTGTAAATCTGTTCAATCGTCCTAAGTAAAAAATATATATATATATATATGTGTATATCTTGAGACGCAGAGGGTCTGCAGATCCTACAGGTCTCATAGTGAGATCTGATTGGCTGCCAACACTTCTACCAAAAAGTAGTGGCAGACATCTTGGGACTCAGGACATGGCCCGACTCACAAGAAAAATGGGAAAAAATGCAATAAGGTAGGAATAGCCTGACCCCCTAGGACTGGTTGTGGGGTGCCAGAGAATGTGTGGCCAAATGAAAAAAAACTAAAGAAGCACAATCTCCTGTGCTTGTTTTCTTTAGTCCCCTGGGTGGGTAAGGTCCTGTATATGGGGGTTATATTCATATAGGTCAGGCACATATGTGGCACCCTTCCCTGGGATGAGTCAGCCCTGAGGTCCCCATTTCCCGGGGCCCAGCTTTATAAAACATTGAGAGGGCAGCACATAGGCCCCCTACCGATTTTAGCCTCGGACCCCATCTTCTGGGGCACAACCATAGGTAAGAAGGGTGAGGGGGCACACAGACCCCCTCCCCAGGCTGATTTCAGCCCTGGGGACCCCATTCCCCATGGCCCAACCATGTTAATGATGTAGAGTAATTACACCTTGTGCCCTAAGGCAACTATAACTCACATCCTCATATGCACCTCACATTTTACTTCATTCATGACATCTTCTGTGACATTATTGATAATATCAGTGCAACATTTGCTGTCAAATTGTTGATGAAATAACTGTTCAAGGCAGGGTTGAGTTATAATTACCATAGGGCACAAGTTATGGTTACTTGAGATAACTCTAACAAAAACTGCTGAATTTCTATGGTTTGAGTGTGTAAAATCTAAAGCTAACTGTAACCTCCCTATAACATTTGCTTTTTTAATGAATTTATATACCCCTTCTACCTTTCCCTTAAGCTCTCCCATTTAATAATAACTATTCCCTGTTTTCCAGCCACTCACTCCCATCCCTCCCACAGGTAGTACAAAATGGTAGGTGTATGTGTGGGGCAAAGATCTCGTAGTAAAGAAAAGAGAGGTGGAGGCAGAGGTCTTCGGACAAAGCTTTTGGGATAAGCATTTTGCAGTATGTTGCAGTTTGTGAATAAGTTCCTACTTGACTCTTGTTCACATGTATGAAATGATTTTTTTCTTCCAGTTAACACTCCTGCAGGAACAAGCCATTGTACATTGTATGTATACTACCATCACTCAAAGGGAGGTGACAAAGAGGAACATGTTGATGACTGCTGACACTCTGGATAGCATCCTGACAAGCTCGGTAAGCAACAGGTTCTCACCGACAGATGGTGACCATTCACTCAGTCATGGAAAACATCAGGACTTTCAGGGCATTGGGTGCAAAGATTTGCATCTTTCCTGGCATGGCAAAGCAGAATTACTACTGATCATTCAGTCAGACCTTTGGCATCCCAGATAGTTCCATCATGGTCTGAAGCCAGTATAGAAACTAGCAGTGGTGTGATTGAATGGTTAACAGGGTTATACAGATGGCTCTCTCAGAGTGTCTGAAATTATTTGCAAAGGATGAGTAACTTGCAGCCACAGTGGATGTGAGTAAAGAGCATGGCAGAAGTAGTGCATTGGAGACACAATGGGACACAAAAAAACCAAGATATTCCTGACATGAAAAAGTCTAATCAGTTACCCAATGCAGTGGCAATAGAAGGGATTTTGTTGGATTGGGGATATCGTGGGAGCTACAAGAAATATAGCAGCTCTTATAACGAGAGCACTGACTTAGTTTTACAGTGGGTGGTAATGTAGTAATCAACAGAACTATATATTAGAATATTACATATAGAATATCATTTGACAACAATATCATGTCCTAATTGTGACAATATCTTTTATAAACAATGTTTAGTACAGAGTATTTATGTCAGTCAATATTCTTACCATGCTATTCTGGTACAACACCTTCAATAGAATTTGACAAAGGATGACAGATTTAATAAAATAAGGGATGATAGCAGGTAAATCAGTAACGCTCAGAGAGGCTGGTGTACTGTATGAAAATCCAGTATGTATGGCCATCTGTTGACCTTGCACTTGGGCCCGTTCATTGAGGCAGAGCAGAATAACTCTATGTATAGTACTGCATTGACACCAGCTGCGACTCTGTCATAACATTATGTCAGATGGACCCAAACAATAGAGTAGGTGCTAGTTCAGCTGTGTCTGTAGCAAGAAGTTATATTTGGTATCACAGCGTTTGAAATGCAGAAATGGTATTTCTATTTCAATTAAAATGCAAACACTTAACGTAACACTATATCTATACAAATTATTTTTATCTATGGCTGTATTAACTAGGTAAGTTTAAGTACATCAGTTTTATTTGTAAAGTGCATAGTTAATGAAAACATTGCACAGATAATAACATCAGAAAAGTAGTTAACTATAAAATATGGCATTTTTCAAACATTTTTGTTATTTACACACCGGTTTCTCATTCATTTCCACTCATTTATCTCCTATTTTTTAAGTAGGAGTAAAATACAAAGTGCTGCTCTTTTTAACTACCATAACTGATACTATTGTGGGTGCAATATTCAATTATTCCCTTTTAAACGTTTTAGTAAAGAGTCTCTCTGCTGTTAGCACTCACAAGACAACAGTTAATTTTTTTGTTATCTAGTGTTTGAATGTTATGTTTTTTATCATTCCAGGACCTTTAGTTTGTTGTTGTGGTACTTTAGACCTTATAGTGATAAATTATTTTATTGATATTAAGGAGTATCCTGAGGAAGAAAGAAATAGTGTGCCTTAAATTGTCTGCCTGTAGAAAATGAGTGTGCTGAACATCATGATGCAATGCACATTAGAGTAAGCATGACACTCTGATGCATTTTAGGGATATCTGACACCACCAGCTAAACTCTAACCTGCATCTATACTGCATTTCCATACCACACCTTTACTACCTACATCATACATGAAACCTACATCCCAATGTTTTCTGTTCTACACTCCTGCATCACAAAACACATCATGTACAACTAGCTAGCAAATACTTCCTTCCCCATCACATGCAGACTAGAGCGCAATTAGCACTCTTTAAATCAGGATTCTCTAACCTTTTCTGAGCTACTGTCTAATATAGGAAGTTGATAAATGCACACAGAGACCAAATAACTTAAACACTGCCCCTAGAGTACCCTAGAGTACTTCATTCCAGATACAGGGAGCATAAAGTATCAATAGAACAGGAGCTGTACCGCAAAGGTTTACATTTGGGGTCCCTGAGGATCAGTGTTGTCCCTTTGCTCTTGAAACACCTACAAAGAGAGAAAGAGAGATGGGCAACAGTGAGGAAGAGAAATAAAACAAAAATAAAGAATGACAGAATAAGAAAGAAATAAGGAGAAAAGAAAGAAAGAAAGAAAGAAAGAAAGAAGGAAAGAAAGAAATATACAAAAAGAAAGAGGTAGAGAAAAAAGGAAAAAAATAAAGGAGAAAAACAACGAAGACAAAATAACTAAAGAAAAGAGTAAAATCCAGGAAATGAAGGAAGAAAGAAATTAAGAAGAAATGAAAGATGCAGAAACAAACTATGAAAGGAATGAATGAAAAAACAGGAAGAAAGAAGGCATGGCAAAAAAAGAAGTAGGTAAAAGAATTGAGTGTACAACAGAGAAAGAGTAAAGGAAGAAGGTGAGAGAAAGAAAAAGACAGCGAGAAAACAATGGAAAGTAAAGAAAGAAAAAAATGAGATAAAGAAAGTAGAAGAAAAAAGAAGCAAGAAGATCAGGTCAGAGGTGAATGAAGAAAAGGTCCTTGTGGATGAAGAAAGGAGAAAAAGACAGAAAAAGAACAATAAGTTATAACACCAAAAGGAGAAAGACAGAAAAAGAATAACGGAGGAGGAAAGATGAAGGCAGAGAAAACATATAAGACTGACCAAAAGAAGGGAGAGAAGGAAACAATCAGAGAAAACAGCAGAGATAGAAAGACATTGAAAAAGATAGAGATAGGACAAAAGAAAAGAAGGATAGAAGGTGGGAAATCAAGTTAGAGTAGAACAAAGAATAATAAACGAAGAAAAGAGAAAAACAGAAATTGGAGATAAAAGAAAAAATGATAGAACAAAGGAAAGAATTACTGAGAGAAACAAGATAGGAAAAAAGAGAAGAAAGAAATAGTAAGAAAGAAACAAAGAACGAGAAAAAAGGAGGAAAAATTGAAATAGAGGTTGAAATGAGAAAATAGAAAGAAACATACCAAGATGAAAACTAAGCTAATAAGAAAAAAAGAAAGAGAACTGAAAAAGAATACACAACAAAGGAGGGAAGGAAAGAGATAGTATAAACACATAGGGAGGAAGCGATAAAGAGGGAGAAATAAAGAAAGAGGCAAGCAAGAAAGAGAGAATAACATACATTGAGAAACGAAAGAGAGATATAAAAGCAAGGAAAAAAGAAAGACAAGAGCGGCTAGAAATTAGTAGAAAAAGAAGAAATTATTTTTCAGAAGAGGGTAGTCTGCATCCTCAAGCATTGTCAGCTTTTGAGTAATTCATAGAAAAAGGAGCTGTGTTTTAAATAGCTGTGTTATCAGGTGGACACCTGTATATTCTCGAACCTGTTGATAGGCAATTATCATAAGCGAGCTACTCAGTGGCAGCCTGCAAGCTACTAGTAACGTGCAATTAATTAGTTGGAGACCAGTGCTTTTAATCCACCGATATGAAAAACGCCACTGTCTACTCTTTAAGTCTCCCTTACTTCTGCATCTACATTCCTTCTCCTTCCAGCCCTACATTAACACCTAGACCAGGCATCCTATAATCTATACCTACATACTGACCAACAACTCCTGCACCACCACTGTCTCTCTCACCACCTGCCAAATCGTACTTCCCACAAACTATACTCGATAGAGCATATCTCAAACATAAACACACCATCCCACATCGATACCCATACAAAATGCAACAATAAAACTGTTCTGCTTTTTTTCTGATTCAGTTGCAAAATAGTGGTATACTTGGTTGTGATTTTTGTAACTACTTAATTAATTTATTGCATATTGTGTTCAGAGGTTTTGAATTATGAATACATCCAACACACCTTATACATTAGAAAAATATTAATCTGGTGAAACGGAAAAAACTTTAATAAAATCTCTCATTTTATTCACACTATTTTTTTCTGCACATTGACAGTAAAAGAAAGGGAGGTTTATTTCACAACTAACAGCAAAAGAAAACTGTAAATACATAGATCAATTAAAAAGTAAATGAGCATTCATCAAAGTAAATATTTATTTGTAACAATATGATTCTCAATATATATCTAGGTGAGAAACCGGTGGACTTCAATGCAGGTCTTTACCTCTTTATATATTTTACAGAGCCTTTAATAAGACTATAACAAACATTAAGCCTTTGATTTAGGGGTTGGCGTAAAGGTTATACCATTGCAAATATGACGGAGTACCCTGCCCTCCAAGCTTTTGTCCACCTGCCTAATTTACAGGTGGCAGACTACAACCTTTTAATCAATGGATTTCTTGATGGCTCAGTCGACCAAAGCCTACTTCCGACAAAAAGACATCACCTTGCAAACAGAATGATTTTCTTTTGTCCATGACTGAAAAAAAACTTGCCTGTGAGGCTCAGAAAAAACAATAATGGCCTCCACACCTTGGGAGAAAACTGTCAGAGTGTGGATGTCATGAATTTTTTGTTTTTCAGGAACTGTAGCTTCCGGGGTTTCTGAAAAAAATAAGTTAAATATTTGGTGAACGGCTGTCAAACCGAGGATGGCCATCCACCAAACCTTTTGTACCTTGAAGGAAACCTCTGTGACAGTGGTTCCTTTCAAAGTACAGAGAGGACTGCTGGGCAAGAGGTCAGCTCTAAGTGTAACGACTCAAATACCATTGGGGTGGCGGAAACAATGTCCTCTGACACCCTGGAGGACACTACATCATCTGTCAAATACAAAATCAGGCCCCAAATTCCATAATTTCACTCCTAAAGAACTTCTTAAATATCTTACAAAAGTAGCAATATTGTAATACAGAGAATCGGATTCTTTACATTCCACATGTAGGCAAGGGCTGAGACCGCAAAATAGAGTCAATCTGTATTTAACAAACTAATAGAGTCAAAAGTAAAGCTCTCTCATAGATCTTGATTTGTATTTTGTAGAATGAATTGCCTATTTTAGTACCTGATTTGCACACAGCAATGTGTGTGCATATCTATACTGGTTTGTGTCTGTAGTTGTTTATGTGTGTGAGAAACTGAGAGAAGAGAGAAAAAGAAAGGGGATGAGAGTTCGGAGCTGCACTCATTTCAAAACATGGACTAGATTAGCAAAGACCACAGGAGGTAGGTGGTGTTGGCTTCTTTTTTTTTTTTGCTGCCCTTTTTTTTTGCGGCAGATGCTGCCAAGGCATGTGCTGGGCCTTTTGTAACAAGCGTTGTACCTACACCCATGTCACCCCCACACTGTGTCAAGATGCATTACACCATTTGCCAGGAGGCTAGGGTCCATACAAATGAGGGAACACTTTTGTCCAGGTGTTTATGTCAAATTACTAAGCACTGGCAAAGGCAAACTGGTTCGCAGAAGATGTCTAAGGAAAGCGGTGCAATAGTAGCACACCTACCGAGGCACACTTTGGGAAGCGCCACGCGGAGTCTCAGGTGCAATGGTAGCACACCTACCAAGGCACACTTTGGGAAGCGCCACGCGGAGTCTCAGGAACCCAGTCATCCCCATGAAGAAAGATGAAATTAAGTAATATACCAACCTCCAAATGTAGTCCGAGATGCTGGAAGTACAAAACAGAACAGCAGCTTGGAAGTGCCACACATCTTTCAATGTTGCACACACTCTGGCCTCTGAGACTTCAGGACTTCACTAGCGAGGTCATATTTTTTTTATCAAGATATACATAGAGATAAAACAATTGTAGACCTATTTCGTAATACACCATATCGTTATTAGCATGCAGTTCATGTATTATACCATTACAGTTCTTTTGATTTATTGACATTGTGCTTTGTCATGTATTTCCATGTATTTTTATCTAAAACAGTCCATCCTATTTAGAGTGTTTGAAATACATTTGTGTTAGTCCTAAAATAGGTAAAATATTGGTAAAAATATTCATTCAGTGTTTTTAAAGCCAGTTTACCATTTGTTCCGCTCACAAAGATATTGCGGTCTCTAAGGCCAGTATTGTGTTGAAAAGAGGTTAAATATTTCACAAAATCATACCCCTAGTACAGATATTTTATTAGTAGAAAACACTAAGGTAATCCAGGTCTAGAGAATAGCCAAATAGAATTAATTATTTCAGATTATATATGCCCATGCCAATACTGAAAGCAGCTAGGTCGAATAGCTCGCAGCTCCCAGCCTGTACCTAGAAATACATTCGGTGCACACCCTAAATGGTATAAGTCACTTTTGGATACCTCTGCAGTGCAGAAAGACATTCATTTAAAAAAAAAAGTATTTTTGATGTGAAATTAAGAAAAGACAAGAATTTCTGATTGTGATGGACTTTATTATTCATGTAATGGGGCACAATATATTTATTATTTTATTATGACCCATTTTTATCCTCTACGCTTTCTTGCTGCTAGAAATCAAGAAATCTCAGGCTTCAGCCTTATTTTCAATCTGTTTTGGCAACTGCTGGTTCTACTTGGCCTATTTTAAGGAGTCATTAAATTTTTGTTATTTGCTCTGTTTCTATTTTATTGTTGATTGAGTCTTAGGGCCTGATTAGGAGTTTGGAGGACAAGTTTACTCCATAACAAACTTGAGGGATATCCCGTCCTCTGTATTACAATTCCATTATATCCAATGGAACATGTAATATGGCGGACGGGATATCCGTCACATTTGTGACGGAGTATCCCATCCGCCAAACTCATAATCAAGTCCTTATTAATTTGTTTAGGCATCTCCTGTTTCACAATATCTCCTCCATATCTGATACATAGTACTTGTTTTGGATTTGTTTTTCTCCTCTTGTTTGTCATAAATGTTTCAAATAACCAATATTTCCTATTTCTGCATATTTAGGAGAATGCTGCTGAACTTGAAAGGATGGCTTTAATGTGTCAAATTGCTCTTACCAAGTGGATACCACAGTCAATATCTTCTAGGATTGTAAATCTGTTTACGGTGTCTTCTATTCAAGAGGAGATTGTGTTTTGGGCCATTCATCAAATGACAATTCTATACGGTAATTTGCAAAAATGCTATGATGTGTGGAATACTGTGCTCTGTGGCAATCTACCGGATTCTACATTGCTTTTAGGTCTGTCTGCAAATAGTTTTATCTGACTATGGCTCATGTCATTACAACACTCAAATACACAGAGAGTGGACTTTGAAGCATGCTGCAACAGATGTTGGCTTGTTCTTTCAGGTCCCTTACTCCATGCTTGTTTAAGGTTTTTTAATATTTTGTATAAACCTATAACAGTATGGTGAATTTAGTCATTTTACAGTGGTGATTGAGAATAGATCAATCACTAGCATTGCATATACAATGCCAATTGAAAGTGGAAAGAAGCTGCAGGGTATATTTCAGGTATTTTCTACCTATATTTCAAACTAATCGTGGCAATCAGAATAGAGTCCCATGCCCATGCCTTTGCCATTTCAGCCCGCATCGTTAAAACACTTCATTTTTTAGGCAAGTGACAATTAATTGGAAGGAAATAAAACAGCACTACTATGTGTTGCGACCCCATATCATAATGGTAATGCAAAGAAGCTCTAAGATGATTACTTTCTGTTCAGTGCTCATTACAGAAACAAGCATCTCTGTGCTTATGCCACCAGGAGGCTTCAAACTATGGAACTCCAGCAAGAGGCCTTAGAAGTGGATGGTTGCATCTTAAATACAGGTCCACTGACAGATACTTTTAAAAGATGCAATGTATTGCTGCTATTTTGGTATTATGTTTAAATGGTGAATATTGATTTTGATTTGTTGAAATTTTGTAATTTCGCATTGTAGATTCACATTTCAGCACCACATACCAGCACCAGATGTTCCTTACAGGTTTTGTTTCATTATGTCTCTTGTGAAAAAGCTGTTAAAAACTAAAACTGCTCTACACCAACCAGCTACTTAACTAATAATCCTTTATTTGTACAAGGATTTAGAATTTCTGTAAATGCAGCAACTCTGCTATAATTCGGAACTCCTTCACCACCGTCATAAAAAGGTGCGAGTGAATACATGGAAAAGACAATGTGAAACTTTATTTTCCGCTTATTCACAGGGGATTATTGCATTACGTTTTATGTTCTGCTGAGTGGAAAATATAGAAAGCCATGCATCAAGATTTTTTTAGAATATGTTTCATGACAAACACTAGCTTTGCAGCACACTCATCATCTTAAGTTGGTATTAGTCTTTCGTTTAATTTATATTGTTTCTTCTATTTCCTCTTATAGGCCCGGAAATTGAACCATATCTAGGTCTGATTCTCAGAACGTTCTTTCCTGTAATGAAGACTGCTTCTACACTCAACCAAAAATATTGGTTTAGCCTTGGTGTGTACCTGCGCTGATGGAACGGTCGGGTTCTGTTTGATGGTTGGGGGAGTGTAGGGAGAGGACGCCTTTATTAAGTTCACTATTGTAACATTTCCTGAGAGCGTGCTTCATGCAAAGAGATGCAATTTATTATGTCTGATTGGTGCAGAGAATAACAGTCCCTAGTCATCCCATTGTGTTTAACAACTGATTACTTATCTGCATTAAACTCTCCTTTGTGGCCCAAATCAGAACTCAGCTGCAACATTGGTCTGCATAAAGTGTAACTCCACTACTTTCTAGTACATTTGCCAATTGAACCTGCATGCTGAGCTGCTGTGCCAAGTCTGCCATGTCATGACTGGAACACATCTCTTGTCTGAAAAGTTCACCTCCGGGAAACACCCTATTCTTTTCAGTAACAAAAATCCAAGGCCTGATTTAGAGTTTGGTGGACAAGTTGCTCCATTATGAACTTGATGTCATCTGACTTATTCCAAGTTCTTTGTATCATATTGTATGTGTAATACGAGCGACGGGCTAGCCCATCACGTTTGGATTACCCATCTGCCACAGCCTGAATCAGGCCTTATGTTGTGAACTTACCTACCAAGGAAGGAGGAGCATTAAAACCTGTAACATTGTACATCATTTTCAAGAGGTAATTGTTCATTTCAATGGCACATGCATCTTGTTGCAACCTACAGCTTGCACAATTGCAAACTAGTCACCATATTAAGTAAAGGTTTAGACTGGTGCAAATCATGGAGTGAATATATACTTTAACAATTTTTCTCTTTTGAAAAATAGAGCATGCAGGAAGCATGATTTGCTCCCAACTAAACATTTATAATATTAGGACAGAAAAAGGGGCAATGTGATTTCACACTTTTTCCTATGTTGAAATTGAGTCAATCAGTGTTTATTTAGATCTGAGATTAAAACCAGTGCAGTGTCTTCCCGCCTGAGTAGCAGAATAATGCAAAATCATGACATCACTTTTTTAGGTCTCGCATAGGGCAGCGCATGCGATGCCTCTACGAGGCATTAAGTAATTAGTATTAGTAGTCAAACTCCACCCATGGAGTTACTCTTTGTTCAGTTGCTTGCCGTTGATGAAATCTGCCAGTGCTGTTGTTATTTTGCTTATTATTGGCTGGATGGCCAATGCGTCAATTCCGTTTTGTTCCGTTTATGGAGGAAGCAGCATCAACCACCTACAATTAACCTACGCTGCAGGGAGGTATCTTTTATTGGAGGGACTACTTTTGTTTTTTTTTACATGGCGCCTTGTTTGCGCATACTTTAATATGCACGTGCCACTTTTCGCGGTGTTGCAGCCCCCCCCACCACCCGCCCATTGATTGTCATGCTAGGTGTTGGCCAGGAACCGGGATTCCCTTCAGCCGCGTCACCGCTGGAGAGAGGGGCAGCCCAGCAGGACGAGAGATGCGCTCAAAACCGAAAGGGCTGCCCAGCTCCTTCTCCATGCAGCTTCACAAGGAGCCTAGTGTCCCAAAGACCGCAGGAGCCCCAGGACGGTGCCAGCCTTGCCTCTTCAACCCCGGGTAACGCTCACGGCACACATATTAGATGTTTTTTTTCACGCCACGTGTGAACTCGCAGCATTAGTGGTGGTATGCTTGTGAATTAGCTAATTGAGGCTTGAAAGTTAAATAATAAGTAAGGTGACTGCACCACTGTGGCATGGAAGTTTGGAGACGCACTAGTGAGATGGAGTCTCGGGTTAAGTCAAAGCAGGTTTCGGAAGCATCAGTGTGAGTTGCGTGAGAATTGGCGGCTTTGATGACTTCGAACTTCAATGTGTTTTATTCGCAGTTTGAGACGGAAGTATCTCGTGAAAACTGACAGCAAAAGCAGAATTGCGCTTCCGGTGCATAATAACATGGAGGCTTTCTCCGTAGGTCTGATGGTGTGAATGAAGTGAATCTATTATAGAAAACAAAGGTCCTAAGGCTAATTTGGTTAAACATACAATGAAGTTATAGACTTGAATCAGTGCTATATCTATTAATCCAGAACCCAGCCGGGTCAGGAAATTTTTATTCAGTATATTCAAAAACAGTTAGGTGACCATGAAGAGGGTCGAATTTAAACATTTGATAGAGTACAAGCCTGTACCTATCCAAGAGTAGAACTAACACACAGTTTTTAGAGAAGGGATAGAAATAGAGAAAACACAATATCAGGCAAGAAAGACGTAGGAGCCACCTGTCACTTGCAATTGGATAACTAGTGAGGCAAGTTTAAACTTTCTTGCCTGATATTGTGTTTTCTCTATTTCTATCCCTTCTCTAAAAACTGTGTGTTAGTTCTAAAAATGTCCTGACCCGGCTGGGTTCTGGATTAATAGATATTGCACTGATTCAAGTCTATAACTTCATTGTATGTTTAACCAAATTAGCCTTAGGACCTTTGTTTTCTATAATAGATTGTCCGCCCATGGTCCAAAGGTATCCATTGGGTTCCCTTGTTATAACTTAAAAGTGAATGAAGTGAATCCACGGGGAGAGGGAGGGTCCAAAGACCGCGAGAGAGTGGGGCTTAAAAACCCGTATGTCCATTTGTGCAGCCAAAGCCCTGTTCATGAATACGCTTTGTGCTGCTCTTACTGTTACGGTCTTCTTGTTCCCTGTCCCCCGTACTACAAGGTTTTCTTTTTGCGACTCTTCAGTTTGCTGTCTCCAGGTTACCGAGCATCATGTCCTCCCTCGGACAGTACGAGCGTCACTGCGACTCCATCAACTCCGACTTCGGAGGTGAGGGTGATGGGAGCGTGGGACGTTCACGAGGGAGTTTCAGCAGAGAGCAGGAAGAACTGCATTACGTCCCCATTCGGGTGTTGGGACATGGCGCCTACGGGGAAGCCTCCCTGTACCGGAGGACTGAGGTGGAAAACTGCACCAGCACACTGAGACCCATGCAACAGAGCATAATACAAAATTGCCTGGCACGTGGATTGACATAACATAATGGAAAGGAGAAGAGAAAGCAACAACAAAACAGGGGACAGAAAGATAGAGGTGATGAGGCAATAGAGATTATAAGAAAGAGACTTGGACCAAAAAGATTGCGTAGAGTCTTGATGATCAAGGGAGAGCTGGCATTACAATCTCATAAATCCGACAAACAACCAGTTAGTGATAGTTGTTGATATATTGCTTGTTATTGCTAATGGCGCCTGATATTTTCCCAAGCGTGCCACGCCCGACTTGTTCCCTTTTGTAGGCTGTATTTTATTGCAGTTTCCTGCCTCTCTGAGTCGTTTTCTGGGGTTTTCTTGTTCCTTGCACAGTCTCCAAGGGGCTATAAGCTGTTTTTAAATTTGAACAGGCTCCAAGAGGTTTGGGGGTTGGACAAGAGGAAAGTTCGTTAACTGCTCGTCACCAGCTTTTCCTCTCGTGGCTAAAAAAGCAAGCATGCACATTCCCACACAGCAACTGCGTTCATCAGGGAATATACAGCAGTGAACAAGACGACTGCTCGTTAGGTAGGCAGGCAGGCAAAGATGTGTCCTTGCATTTGACCAGCATAACCAGTAGTGCTGACACAACATCTGGGAGGCTGCTGCAGGGCACTGGTCCGATTCGTTCTTGGCGAGCCCTTGATTATATGTTTGTATATCTGTGTAATCTAGCTAGTTAGTGACAGCAGGTTGTTACGTTTCCTTTTCCAAGTAGAAGGGTGCCAAGGGTATCTCTTGCAGCATGACATTCTGCCAGCCAGTCAGCCCCCGGCTGCCCTCTTCCTGGTGTAACCTATACACCTGGTTGCTGACTGCGCACGTTGGACCAACAGGCTCTGTATTCTTTATGACGCAGATGCATGTGTGATTGTGTTTATTAATTCTTCTGGCCAGAGATGCTGTACATAGAAATTACTGTGCTTTAGGCTCAGCAGGCCGTTTAAAGGAGGGGAGGCAATAAACCCTTTCTTGCTGTTTAGAGACCTGAATAATTGTTTACATGATAATTTTTCATTGAAAGATGTACTGCGGAGAACTGAGCCTTGCATGTATATGCACCCGCTACACATATTGAGGGCACATGATTGATTGATTTAGCTATATTCGATTTTTAGTTTAAAAAAACCCCATAAAAGCAGCAACAGTACATAAATAATTAACTCAACATTTCATTACGAAGTTAATATCAACACTTAGAACAGAATTAAATCAGTATGACGAATCAGCAATCAATGTTCGTGCATATTCAAGGCTAATTAGAGGCTAGAGGGTTAGTGGCACAGGGTACACAGAGTCTCCTTTTCCAGGAATTATAGTTCATTGCCGTTGGTCTTGATAAAGGGAACACGTATAAAAATCAAACAAGTCCCGAATGCAAATGGGGCCATCTCCTTCTTTTGGCTTGCAAACTCGTAGGTAGGGGACGGTGTTCCTATGCTTAAATTTGATTAACACCAAGTCCCCCGAAATGTCTTTGGGCAACGTACCTAGCCACCCCACCCTCCTGACGCTCAGAATTCCACCATCGAGTTCAGGGGGCAATGGTCTGTTGTGCTTTAGCCAGAAAATGGCCTTATTTAACAGGTCCTGGTGTGTTTCGAGTTTGCCCTGGCTAAGTGCAGGGACCCCAGAGAGGACAGTCACGTATGGGGCGGCTTCGGGAGGTAAATTAATGCGGTGCCTTCTTTCTAAAGTGGTCCTGGCCGGTGCAGAATTTAATGTCAGTTTAGGGCCAGTTGGGATAGGTGTAGTAAGAGGTAGTTCTAAAGATTGGATGTTCCTGCATAGAGTGGACTTGGACTTTTCGTAATTGGTAGGAGGATTGGGGCAAATAGGTATATCTGATTTGTTGATTGGTGGAGGGTTCCTTTTAAGTGTTTTTTCAATACTGCTCAGCCTGTCCCCTAGATCGTTAATTTTTGTTACCAGGGGTGATATGGCAGATATTAACAATTGCTCAAACTGAGCCAGTAAGGACAATTGAAGGGGTGATGAAGAATCATCTGTTCTATACACAGCCTTATCCACCATTGAAGTGATTGGGTTGGGGGGGGGATGGTGTAGAAGTAGAGCACAATTTTTTTGCGTTAGATTGGTTCTCATTATCTTTTTCCTCATCGTGCTTCCGTTTACAATTTGGACCCCGGGACAGTGTATTGACTTGAGATTTGACTTTATTAAAATATAAAGGTACATCCCTTGGAGTGCTGTTTCGCTGGTCCGCGTCTCTACCCATAATGGAGGGGGGGGGGGTTGATACATCTGGGACATACTTAGTGCCACACAGGGCATTCAGCTCCTCCCAGACGGACATGATTAATAGAAATTAAGACTGCAAGGGTCCCAAAGCGACAATAGGCAGTACAGTGCAAGACAGGTGAGAAAATAAAACGTCTCTATACCTCCTCATTGGAAAGAATCAGGGGGGGTGGCCCGTCCCGTCCTCCTCTGGCCTCTGACGGCCACAGACGGCCCGCCCTCTGCCCGGGCTCAGCCCGCGCGCGTCCCGCGACGCGGGAGGAAGGGCTGGCCAAAGTACTCCTCCGGGCGGAAGCCCCAGCTGTCGGACGGCGTCCCCGCGAAGCAGGGGACGCTGGGAATTGTGGTCTTTTCTGCCCTGCCCCTCTCGGCGGCCGCGGTTGGTCGGCGGCGGCGGGGGCAGGCAGTGGTGGCTGGAGACCTTAGGATGCAACAAAACAGGTAGCGGGATCCCCTGGGCCGGAATAGAAGTTCCCCGCTCCACCGGAGGAAGGGCTGGCCAAAGTACTCCTCCGGGCGGAAGCCCCAGCTGTCGGACGGCGTCCCCGCGAAGCAGGGGACGCTGGGAATTGTAATCTTTTCTGCCCTGCCCCTCTCGGCGGCCGCGGTTGGTCGGCGGCGGCGGGGGGGGCAGGCAGTGGTGGCTGGAGACCTTAGGATGCAACAAAACAGGTAGCGGGATCCCCTGGGCCGGAATAGAAGTTCCCCGCTCCACCGGAGGAAGGGCTGGCCAAAGTACTCCTCCGGGCGGAAGCCCCAGCTGTCGGACGGCGTCCCCGCGAAGCAGGGGACGCTGGGAATTGTGGTCTTTTCTGCCCTGCCCCTCTCGGCGGCCGCGGTTGGTCGGCGGCGGCGGGGGCAGGCAGTGGTGGCTGGAGACCTTAGGATGCAACAAAACAGGTAGCGGGATCCCCTGGGCCGGAATAGAAGTTCCCCCAACTGAGCCTTGCATGTATATGCACCCGCTACACATATTGAGGGCACATATTAGAAAAACAAAGTGGGGCTAGAAGTGGGAGTGGTCAATTAATTTGAAATTCTTCAGAACAAAGCCATATACTTGAATTTAGAATATGCTTGAATAGTTAACAACTGCTGAAGTATGTGCCTGCAACCAGCCTGGTGTTCTTAAGCTTATTGACACGTGCCTTTAACACTTTCTAAATCCCATTTTTGAACACAGGGGTGATCTGTAATGGTGATGATTGTTTTTAATCAGAAAACATGATAATGTGGAGAAACTGGATGGTGGAGGTTGACTGCGGGGGTATATGGGCAGCATGGTTGGTTCTGTCACTTCTTACTGCCTGAGACCTGGGCTATAGCGGCAAAACGTTTTTCCAAGTTGAAGAAATTTTGTGTGCATTTTTTAAAGGAAATAATCACCAGTCCTTCGTTTATGCTTATGCTTGTGTTTATTACAATCATAGATCATTTGAGGAGCATTACAAATGCCTTCAAATTTTATACTGAAACCAACGTTGGTGGTAAGCTGAGCTCACTACATTTCCTTAGAGTATTTTTTCTGACCTCTAGGATCATTAGGAAGTCCCCTTGGTTTTGATAGAGTATTTTTCTCATTTAAGGTGGTGTGGATGGTGTCCGAGCGAAACGTAGGTGAGGGTTACCTTGTCTTAGAAAGAACTGGCTGAGTGACTAGGAACATGTCAAACATTTATTTTTCTCTTGTAAGAGTAATGGCATGTGCTGGAAGGAGAAAAACAATCCATGTGTAGGCCCAAGCCCGCTCACCCCAGCTTCTTGATGGATGATGGATGAGTGAAAGAAAGAGCTGTGGCATTATGGGCCACCCTCTGGTGTACCATGCGCTGTGGTAGACACCATGGGAAGACTGGCACATCCTCTAGAAATGCTCAGGCTCCATCTGTTGTGTTCAGAAGTAGCTGAGGTTTGCGGCTTTGCACTACTTTGTTTGGGTTTTTATGTGCTCAAGAGTTAATATTAGGGATTAAATACATACAATAGACCAATGTGCATCCCAGAAAAAGCATTGGCAATGCAATAGGTCTCACATTTGCAAGAGTTAGAGCTATTGGGATTGTAAATGACAATGCCTTTTATTTATGTGTTTTGAAAACCTGCAAGTGGTGCGTAAACACGCACTTTGTACTTATAGTCATTGCTTACAAGAAGCTAGGCTGGCAGTAACTGCGCCTCTTTTACTGCTAGCCTTGCGTCTCGTAAGCAAGGGATATAAGTACAAAGTGTGTGTTTACGCACCACTTGCAGGTTTTCAAAACACATAAATAAAAGGCATTGTCATTTACAATGCCAATAGCTCTAACTCTTGCAAATGCGAGACCTATTGCATTGCAAATGCTTGTTACTCTGGTGATATCCGAACCAGCACTTCTTTGTCAACCACATAAAATGATTCACAAAATTACTACTAAGGAATGCTCTGATGCGTCATCTTTTATAGTTTTAACATACTTTTTTTTTAGTTTGCCCAGAGGGCAAATATCGTCATACAATATTAACTTGTGCAAAATCTTATTTCTGCAATCTTATTTCGCAAACAACAAATCTGTGCAAAATGAATTGCTTTGTTGCTAATTTTAAGTAAAAAGTACTCTGGTGACACATATTTGGCCTTTCCTTCTTTTCAGTTCATTACAATGAGTTCAATCAATCAATCAATCAGCAAATTTGTATAACGCGCTACTCACCCGCTAGGGTCTCAAGGCGCTGTGGGGAGGGGAGGTGCTACTGCTCGAACAGCCAGGTCTTGAGTTGTTTCCTGAAGGAGAGATGGTCCTGGGTCCGCCGTAGGTGGGTGGGGAGGGAGTTCCATGTCTTGGCCGCCAGGTAGGAGAAGGATCTTCCTCCGGTGGTTGTTCTGCGAATACGTGGGCCGGTGGCGAGGGCGAGGCTGGCGGAGCGGAGCTGGCGGGTGGGTGTGTAGAATGTCAGGCGGCTGTTGAGGTATTTGGGGCGCATGTCGTGGAGAGCCTTGTGTGCGTGGGTGAGGAGTCTGAACGTGATCCTCTTGCTGACGGGGAGCCAGTGCAGGTCTCTCAGATGGGCAGAGATGGGGCTGTGACGGGGGAAGTCCAGGATGAGTCGTGCAGCAGCGTTCTGTATCCGTTGGAGTCTTTTCTGGAGTTTGGCAGTGGTGCCAGCGTAGAGGGTGTTCCCGTAGTCCAGTCGGCTGGTGACGAGGGCCTGGGTGACCGTCTTCCTGGTTTCGGTGGGGATCCACGGGAAGATCTTTCGGAGCATGCGCAGGGTGTTGAAACAGGATGACAAGACGGCGTTGACTTGCTTGGTCATCGTGAGGGAGGAGTCAGGATGAAGCCCAGGTTGTGTGCATGGTCCGTTGGCTTGGGGCGGTCCCCAGGGCAGGGGGCCACCAGGAGTCATCCCAGGCCGAGGGGGGTGGTCCCAGGATGAGGACTTCTGTCTTGTCTGAGTTCAGTTTCAGACGGCTGAGCTTCATCCATTCCGCGACGTCTTTCATTCCTTCCTGGAGGCTGGCTCTGGCGGTGGTGGGGTTCGTTAGTGAGGGAGAGGATCAGCTGGGTGCCGTCAGCGTAGGAGAGGATGTTTAGGTTGTGTTGGCGTGCGATGGCTGCGAGGGGGCTCATGTAGACGTTGAAGAGGGTGGGGCTGAGCGAGGAACCTTGAGGAACGCCGCAGATGACTTTGGTGGCCGCGGATCGGAACGGGGGAAGGCGGACTCTCTGGGTTCTTCCGGTGAGGAACGAGATGATCCACTCGAGGGCCGTTCCTTTGATTCCGGTGTTGCTGAGGCGCTGTATTAGGATGCGGTGGCATACGGGTTCGAAGGCTGCTGAGAGGTCCAGGAGGATAAGGGCAGCTGTTTCCCCGTTGTCGAGCAGGGACCTGATGTCGTCGGTGGCTGCGATGAGGGCGGCCGCGGTGCTGTGGTTTGCTCGGAAACCGGACGGTGAGGGGTCGAGGGATCCGTTTGTCTCGAGGAAGGCGGAGAGTTGTTTGTTGACGGTCTTCTCGATGACTTTGGCAGGAAAAGGAAGGAGCGAGATGGGGCGGAAGTTCTTGAGGTCCATGGGGTCCGCGGTGGGTTTCTTCAGGAGGGCGCTGAGCTCGGCATGTTTCCAGCTCTCCGGGAAGGTGGCGGGTACGAAGGAGCTGTTAATGATGTCCCGGAGTTGGGGTGCGATGATGGAGTCGGCTTTGTTGAAGATGTGGTGTGGACAGGGGTCAGTAGGGGAGCCGGAGTGGATGGTGTTCATCGTGCTGGTGGTGTCTTCGGTGCTGACCTGGGTCCAGGTGCAGAGGGGGATGGTGGGGGGCGCTGGTTCGGGTGTTGGGTGCGTGGTCTGTGCGCCGAAGCTGTTGTGTATGTCGGCGATCTTGCGGTGAAAGAACGAGGCGAGTGAGTCGCAGAGGTCTTGCGAGGGTGTGGTGTTGTTGTTGCAGGCCCTGGGGTTGGAGAGCTCTTTAACGATGCAGAAGAGTTCCTTGCTGTTGTGGGTGTTGTGGTCCAGGCGTTCTTTGAATGTTGTCCTTTTGGTGGTGCGGGTCAGCTGGTGGTGTTTGCGGATGGCGTTCTTGAGGGCTGTCATGTTTTCTGTTGTCTGATCGTGGCGCCAGGCTTTCTCGAGGGTGCGGCAGGTCTTCTGGAGTTTTTGAGGTCGTTGGTGAACCACAAGGTTTTCTTGCTGCCGGGTCTGCTGGGTGGGTTCTTTAATGGTGCGAGTTCATCGGCGCTGTTGGTGAGCCACTGAGTGAGGTTGCGGGCTGCTTCGTTGGGGTCCCTCGTGTTGGTGGGAGTTGTAGTAATGTGGAATTATTACCGTGTATTGTTTATGATGCAGGGGCGTAACAAACAACCCCGCAGCCCCCATGGTGCAGGGGGCCCACAGTCTTTGGTAGGTGAAGATGGCCCCCTCAACTCAGGTCAAGATTTGTGAGAGGCTCTGAAGCAGCTGCAGTGTCTGCAGCCTTCTCTGAGCCCCTCACTCTGACCCAGGACTGAAGGGAAACAATGTAATAAGTTACATTGTTTCTCTTCAGTCAGTGCCACGAGCCCGGAGAGAGGATGGGGTGGGGCCCCAGAGAGCAGGAGGCAGCACAGAGCACTGCTCAGGACCCTGACAAGGGTGTGAGTGGGGGCACCCAGAGACAACATTCCGCACAGGGCACAGCCTCTGAGAAGGGAGAGGACAAGGGTGGGGTCGGGGCCCTAGAGAGAGCAGGAGGCAGCAAAGAGGAGAGCTGACAGGGGAAAGGATGGGGTGGGGACCCCAGAGACAGCATTATCCACAGGGCACAGCCTCTGAGATGGGAGAGGACAAGGATGGGGGTGGGGGCCCCAGAAACAGCGCGCTGACAGGGGAAAGGATGGGGGTGGAGCCCCAGAGACAGCGCATGAGGTAGCGCAGAGGAGAGCTGACAGGAGAAAGGTTAGGGTTGTGGGGACCCAGAGACAGTGCAGGAGGCAGTGCAGAGGAGAGCTGACAGGAGAAATTATGGGGGTGCAGGCCCCAGAGACAGCGCAGGAGGTAGCGCAGAGGAGAGCTGACAGGAGAAAGGCTGGGGATGGGGACCCCAGAGACAGCGCAGGAGGCAGCACAGAGGAGAGCTGTTAGGAGAAAGGATGGGGGTGGGGACCCCAGAGACACAGCGCAGGAGGCAGAGCAAAGGAGAGCTGACAGGAGAAAGGATGGGGTGGGGACCCCAGAGACAGCATTCCTCACAGGGCACAGCCTCTGAGACGGGAGATGACAAGTATGGGGGTGGGGGCCCCAGAGACAGCACAGGAGGCAGCTCGGAGGAGAGCTGACAGGAGAAAAGATGGGGGTGGGGGCCCCCAGAGACTGCGCAGGGATACGTATTTAATTAATATAGGTAGGTTATATAACTTACGCTCGCTGTAGACTTTTCTTCATAAATTAAATGGTAAAATGTTAAAAAATGGTAATAGTGCGCACTGCGCAGCGTGCGTATGTCTCCACCGCAGCGTCTGCGTGGTCTTACTCTTCACCCTTAGGGTCGGGCTGGTGACCAATTGTCATGCGCATTGCTGACTGGTGAAGCGAGGAGGCATCCCAGAGGCTGGAGTGGAGACAATTGAGATGTAATGTGCGATTTCTCTGGCTAGCCTTGATTGCCCTGTCTTCTCTGGCCCGCACAGGTGAGTCTGTCTGTCCGTCTGTTCCCCCAGTCTATGCCACCCTCCCCGCAGACAAGTGCACCCTACCCCAAAATTCATTGTGACAACCACTTGTGTGCGTTAGGTCTCCAGTTTAGAGTGAAGTCATTTAGTAAAAGAAAGGCGCCTTTGGTACATGAAGGTTGTTTGAAAAAGGGGGGGAGGTTATGTTACACATTAAAGATTAAAAGTGGGTGTCATCAGTTTCACCTGCGATTTATGTTGATTTGCGGATTTTACAGAAAACTCAAAAATCGTCATTGAAGTTTGTGGGCGCAAGAAAATGTACCCTTCACCTATGAATTTACACCATTTGTCTGTGACTTTGGGAGAAGTTTCCTGGTTTCGCCCGACTTTATCAAGGCAAAGTGGTACCCACTTCCCCCCAAAACTGACCAGATTTCTTTTGTCGTTGATTTCTAGTTGCCGAGTGATATCAGTTCTGAAGGAGCGGGTCCAGCTGAACTTGACATCAGGGTGTGAGTGGGTGGAGTGGGGGGAGTGTTTGGGGCAGATAGGGCGAGGATTGGGGCTGTGGTGGCAGTGGTGCTACATAAATTGCAGCTTGCAGAAAAAAATGGTTTCTAGCTGAGACAGATACAAGTTACTAAAATACTGCAACATGCATTACTACATAGTCGAATACCCTTCGCTACAATTGATAGGCCGCCTTTCAGTTACTCTCTGCTGTTTTGTGGTTAAAGTGAGACTGAGGTGAAATGTTTGCCAGAACAGTCTTAAAAGGTGTAAAAATTAAAAAAAATGAAGTATAAGTATCACAAAATATCCGGCATTAGACTGCATATTTTGCCTTTTCCTGGTGCATAATTGAGTACCTGCAGCATAATTCTCATGGCACTGCATACCATGTACTGCCCCTCTGTTTACTGCTGTCGCAAAGAGCCACCAATCCTACCCCATTGATATGAAAGGAAAAAATAACATTTACAGCCTTTCTACGTTACGAAGCATGTTCTACCAGAGGTTGCACGCGACTTCCGTGGAAACAGGCACCAGCGTGTGTAACTCTCTTCTCTTTCTGGACTTTTTTTTTTAACACCAGCACAACCTACCTCACTACGACCTTTGAACTGTGGGGCGATCCGTGCACTTTTCTGCCCTGAAGCCGTTGTACTCCGCTCAGTAGCCATAAAAGGATCAATGTTTCTGGTCCATAAATGTCTCCAAATCCCTGACCCTAGGGTGTGACAAGATCACCCTGCATCCTGCCCCAGAAACCTGCCAGCCCCACAGACCATCCAGGCAGAGAAACCTGCAAGTCCTACAGACCTCTCTGGGCACAGATACCTGCCAGCCTCACAGACCTCCCCAGGCAATGGGCCCGATTCACAGAACTAACTTAAGACAAAATCCTAAACTTACTACTTTTGGTATTCACAGAAGTTAGGATTTTGCCTAAAGACAAACTTAAGACAGACTTAAGTCTGTCTTAAGACAAACTTAAGACAAAATCCTAACTTCTGTGAATACCAAAAGTAGTAAGTTTAGGATTTTGTCTTAAATTAGTTCTGTGAATCGGCCCCAGAGAAACCAGCCAGCCCCACAGACCTCCCCAGGTACAGAAACCTGCCAGCCCCACAGACCTCTCCGGGCACAGAAACCTGCCAGCCCCAGAAACCTCTCCGGGCACAGAAACCTGCCAGCCCCACAGACCTCCCCAAGCACAGAAACCTGCCAGTTCCACAGACCTACCCCAGTCAGAGAATCCTACTAGCCCCACAAACCTCCCCGGGGATAGAAACCTGCCAGTCCCACAGACCTCCTCGGGCAGAGAATCCAGCCAGTCCCACAGATATCCCCAGACACAGAAACTTGCTGGCTCCACAGACCTCCCTGGGCAGAGAAACCTGCCAGTCCCACAGACCTCCCCGGGCATAGAAACCTGCCAGCCCCGCAGACCTGCCAAGAACAGAAACCTACCAGTCCCACAGACCTCGCAGGGTACAGAAACCTGCCAGTCCCACAGACCTCCACAGGCACAGAATCTGCCATCCCCAAAGACCTCTTCAGGCAGAGAAACCTGCCAGCCCCACAGACCTCCCCAATCACAGAAACCTGCCAGTCCCACAAACCTCCCAGGGTACAGAAACCTTCCAGTTCCACAGACCTCCTCAGGCACAGAAACCTGCTAGTCCCACAGAGCTCACCGGGCACAGAAACCTGCCAGTCCCACAGACCTACCCAAGCACAGAAACCTGCCAGCCCCACAAACCTCCCCAGGCACAGAAACCTGTTAGCCCCACAGACCTCCCAGGGTACAGAAACCTGCCAGTCCCACAGACCTCCCTGGGCACAGAAACCTGCCAGTCCCACAGACCTCCCCAAGCACAGAAACCTGCCAGTCCCACAGACCTCCCCGGGCACAGAAACCTGCCAGTCCCACAGACCTCCCCAAGTACAGAAATTTGCCGGCCCCACAGACCTCCCCAAGCACAGAAACCTGCCGCCCCCACAGACCTCCCCAATCACAGAAACATGCCAGTCCCACAGACATCTCCAGGCAGAGAAACCTGCTAGCCCCACAGACCTCCCCAAGCACAGAATCTTTCCAGCCCCACAGACCGCCCCAGGCACAGAATCCTGCCAGCCCCACAGACCTCCCACAGGCAGAGAAACCTGCCAGACCCACAGACCTCCCCGGGCACTGAAGTCTGCCAGCCCTACAGACCTCCGCAAGCACAGAAACCTGCCATCCCCACAGACCTCCCCAAGCACAGAAACCTGCCGCCCCCACAGACCTCCCCAATCACAGAAACATGCCAGTCCCACAGACATCTCCAGGCAGAGAAACCTGCTAGCCCCACAGACCTCCCCAAGCACAGAATCCTGCCAGTCCCACAGACCTCCCCAGGCAGAGAAACCTTCCAGTCCTACAGACCTCCGCAGGCAGAAAAACCTGCCAGACCCACAGACCTCCTCAGGCAGAGAAACCTGTCAGTCCCACAGACCTCACCGTGCACAGAAACCTGCCAGTCCCACAGACCTCCTTGGCCACAAAAACCTGCCAGTCCCACAGACCTCACCGCCAGGGCACATTAGAAAATGTTTCTATTTTTGTGCTGTGGCCAAAATAGAATAAGCTTACTATGGGCTAATTATTGTTGCTATGTCAGTGCAAAATGAATTTGTATTGTGTTTTACCTGGTGTTAAAGTGGATGTCTTATGGCCCGAAGTTGTAGGTCTGTTGCTTTTCTAATGAGATAGCTCCATAACTGAAATAAGAGACATTTCTGGCATCTTCACAGTGGCATAAGATAAGCCCACGCAGCCCCCTTGGTGCAGGGTGGGCCTCAAGCTCCAGGGGGCCTCCTCTGCAAAAGTGGTAGGTAGTGGCCCGGAGAGGGGGCCCCCTCCATGCACTTTGCATGGGGGCCCCTTCAACTTTCGTTACGCCACTGACAGGGCACATCCTCTGAGAAGGGAGAGGACAAGGAAGGGGTGGGGGCCCTAGAAAGAGCAAGAGGCAGCACAGAGGAGAACTGACAGGGGAAAGTATGGGGGGATGCCAGAGACAGCATTCCCCACAGGGCACAGCTTCTGAGACGCGAGAGGACAAGGATGGGGGTGGGGGCCCCAGAGATAGCACAGGAGGCAGAGCAGAGGAAAGTTGACAGGAGAAAGGATTGGGGTGGGGGTGCCCCAGAGACAGCGCAGGAGGCAGCACAGAAGAGAGCTGACAGGAGAAAGGATGAGGGTGCGGGCCCCAGAGACAGCGCAGGAGGCAGTGCAGAGGAGAGCTGACTGGAGAAAGGATGGGGGTGGGGACCCAGAGACAGCGCTGGAGGCAGCGCAGAGGAGAGCTGACAGGAGAAAGGATCGGGGTGGGGACACCAGAGACAGCGCAGGAGGCAGCGCAGAGGAGAGCTGACAGGAGAAAGGATGGGGGTGGGGACACCAGAGACAGCGCAGGAGGCAGTGCATAGGAGAGCTGACAGGAGAAAGGATTGGTGTCGGGACCCCAGAGACAGCGCAGGAGGCAGCGCAGAGGTGAGCTGTCAGGAGAAATGATCGAGGTGGGTGGCCCCAGAGACAGCGCAGGAGGCAGCGCAGTGGAGAGCTGACAGGAGAAAAGATGGGGGTGGGGACCCCAGAGACTGCGCAGGAGGCAGTGCAGAGGAGAGCTGACAAGAGAAAGGATGGGGTGGGAACCCCAGAGACAGCATTCCCCACAGGGCACAGCCTCTGAGACGGGAGAGGACAAGTATGGGGGTAGGGGCCCCAGAGACAGCGCAGGAGGCAGCGCAGAGGAGAGCTGACAGGAGAAAAGATGGGGGTGGGGGCCCCCAGAGACAGCGCAGGGATACATATTTAATTAATATAGGTAGGTTATGTAACTTACGCTCGCTGTAGACTTTTCTTCATAAATTAAATGGTAAAATGTAAAAAAAATGGTTATAGTTCACACTGCGCAGCGTGCGTATGTCTCCACCGCAGCGTCTGCGCGGTCTTACTCTTCACCCTTAGGGTCGGGCTGGTGACCAATTGTCATGCGCATTGCTGACTGGTGAAGCGAGGAGGCATCCCAGAGGCCAGAGTGGAGACAATTGAGATGTAACGTGCAATTTCTCTGGCTAGCCTTGTTTGCCCTGTCTTCTGTGGCCCGCGTAGGTGAGTCTGTCTGTCCGTCTGTTCCCCCAGTCTATGCCACCCCCCCTCCCCGCAGACAAGAGCACCCTACCCAAAATTCATTGTGACAACCACTTGTGTGCGTTAGGTCTCCAGTTTAGAGTGATGTCATTTAGTTAAAGAAAGGCGCCTTTGGTACATGAAGGTTGTTTGGAAAAGGGAGGGGGAGGTTATGTTACACATTAAAGATTAAAAGTGTGTGTCATCAGTTTCACCTGCGATTTATGTTGATTTGCGGATTTTACAGAAAACTCAAAAATCGTCATTGAAGTTTGTGGGCGCAAGAAAATGTACCCTTCACCTATGAATTTACACCATTTGTCTGTGACTTTGGGAGAAGTTTCCTGGTTTCGCCCGACTTTATCAAGGCAAAGTGGTACCCACTTCCCCCCAAAACTGACCAGATTTCTTTTGTCGTTGATTTCTAGTTGCCGAGTGATATCAGTTCTGAAGGAGCGGGTCCAGCTGAACTGGACATCAGGGTGTGAGTGGGTGGAGTGGGGGGAGTGTTGGGGCAGATAGGGCGAGGATTGGGGCTGTGGTGGCATTGGTGCTACATATATTGCAGCTTGCAGATAAAAATGGTTTCTAGCTGAGACAGATACAAGTTACTAAAATACAGCAACATGCATTGCTACACAGTCAATGCCCTTCGCTAAAATTGACAGGCCACCTTTCAGTTACTCTCTGCTGTTTTGTGGTTAAACTGAGACTGAGGTGAAATGTTTGCCAGAACAGTCTTAAAAGGTGTAAAAATTCAAAAAAATTAAGTATAAGTATCACAAAATATGTGGCATTAGACTGCATATTTTGCCTTTTCCTGGTGCATAATTGAGTACCTGCAGCATAATTCTCATGGCACTGCATACCATGTACTTCCCCTCTGTTTACTGCTGTCACAGAGAGCCAGCAATCCTACCCCATTGATATGAAAGGAAAAAAATAACATTTACAGCCTTTCTACGTTACGAAGCATGTTCTACCAGAGGTTGCACATGACTTCCATGGAAACAGTCACCAGCGTGTGTAACTCTCTTTTCTTTCTGGACTTTTTTCTATAACACCAGCACAATCTACCTCACTTCCGACCTTTGAACTGTGGGGCACTCCGTGCACTTTTCCGCCCTGAAGCCATTGTACCCCGCTCAGTAGCAGTAAAAGGATCAATGTTTCTGTTCCACAAATGTCTCCAAATCCCTGACCCTGTGCGTGTGACAAGATCACCCAAAATACTGTACCAGAAACCTGCCAGCCCCACAGACCTCTCCAGGCGGAGAAACATGCCAGCCCTACAGACCTTCCTGAGCTCAGAAGTCTGCCAGCTCCACAGGCCTCCTAAGGAAAGAATCCTGCCATTCCCACAGACCTCCCCAGGCAGAGAAACCTGCCAGTCCCACAGACCTCTCCAGGCAGAGAAATCTGCCAGCCCCATAAACCTCTCCAGGCAGAGAAACCTGCCAGTCCCACAGACCTCCCCAGGCAGAGAAACCTGCCAGTCCCACTGGCCTCCCCAAGCACAGAAACCTACCAGCCCCACAGACCTCCCCAAGCACAGGAAACTGCCAGTCCCACAGATCTTCACAGGCACAAAATCTGCCATCCCCACAGACCTCTCCAGGCAGAGAAACCTGCCAGCCCCACAGACCCCCCAAGCACAGAATCCTGCCAGCCCCACAGACCTCCCCAGGCAGAGAAACCTGGCAGTCGCACAGACCTCCCCAGGTAGAGAAACCTGCCAGCCCCACAGACCTCCCCAGGCAGAGAAACCAGCCAGTCCCACAGACCTTCCACAGGCACAGATTCTGCCATCTCCACAGACCTCTTGAGGCAGAGAAACCTGCCAGCCCCACAGACCTCTCAAGCACAGAATCTTGCGAGCCCCACAGACCTCCCCAGCCACAGAAACCTGCTAGTCCCACCGACCTCCACAGGCACAGAAACCTGTTAGCCCCACAGACGTCCCAGGGCACAGAAACCTGCCAATCCCACAGACCTCCCCAAGCACAGAAACCAGCCATCCCCACAGCAGACCTCCCCAAGCACAGAAACCTGCCTTTCCCACAGACCTCCACAGGCACAGAATCTGCCACCTCCACAGACCTCCCAGGCAGAGAATCCTGCTAGCCCCACAGACCTCCCCAAGCACATAATCTTTCAAGCCACACAGACGCCCCAGGCACAGAATCCTGCCAGTCCCACAGACCTCCCCCAGGCAGAGGAACCTGCCAGCTCCACAGACCTCCCCGGGCACTGAAGTCTGCCAGCCCTACAGACCTCCCCAAGCACAGAAACCTGCCAGTTCCATTGACCTCCGCGGTCACAGAAACCTGCCAGCCCCACAGACCTCCCCAGGCAGAGACATCTGCCAGTCCCACAGACCTTCCAAGGCAGAGAAACCTGCCAGCACCACAGACCTCCCCGGGCACAGAAACATGCCAGTCCCACAGGGCTACACAGGCACAGAATTTGCCATCCCTGCAGACCTCTCCAAGAAAGAAACCTGCCAACGCCACAGACCTCCCCAAGCACAGAATCCTGCCAGCCACACAGACCTCCAGCAGGCAGAGAAACCTGCCAGCCCCACAGACCTCCCTGGGCACTGAAGTCTGCCAGCCCTACAGACCTCTCCAAGAAGAGAAACCTGCCAACGCCACAGACCTCCCCAAGCACAGAATCCTGCCAGCCTCACAGACCTCCCCAGGCTGAAAAACCTGCCAGTCCCAAAGACCTCCGCAGGCAGAAAAACCTGCCAGACCCACAGACCTACTCAGGCAGAGAAACCTGTCAGTCCCACAGACCTCCCCGGGCACAGAAACATGCCAGTCCCACAGGGCTACACAGGCACAGAATCTGCCATCCCCGCAGACCTCTCCAAGAAGAGAAACCTGCCAACGCCACAGACCTCCCCAAGCACAGAATCCTGCCAGCCTCACAGACTTCCCAAGGCTGAGAAACCTGCCAGTCCCAAAGACCTCCGCAGGCAGAAAAACCTGCCAGACCCACAGATCTCCTCAGGCAGAGAAACCTGTCAGTCCCACATACCTCCCCGGGCACAGAAACCTGCCAGTCCCACAGACCTCCTTGGGCACAAAAACCTGCCAGTCCCACAGACCTCACCGCCAGGGCACATGAGAGCATTTTCTATTTTTTTGCTGTGGCCAAAATAGAATAAGCTTACTATGGGCTAATTATTGTTGCTATGTCAGTGCAAAATGAATTTGTTCTGTTTTTTACCTGGTGTTAAAGTGGATGTCATATGGCACGAAGTTGTAGGTCTGTTGCTTTTCTAATGAGATAGCTCCATAACTGAAATAAGAGGCATTTCTGGCATATTCACAGTGGCATAAGATAAGCCCCCCGCAGTCCCCTTTGTGGAGGGTGGACCCTCGAGCTCCAGGGGGCCTTCTCTGCAAAAGTGGAAGGTGGTGGCCCGGGGACGGGTTACGCCACTGCTAGAATGCTTCAAAAGTGCAATAGGATGCAGGATCAAAATCAATACCATTACATGATCTATGAGAGTCAGAGAATACCTATGTAAATTGAGTCTAATACCTGCTAAAAATCATTTGCTATCAGCAGACACATTCACTGTTTTTGCTCAGTATGTCCTATGCACTACCAGGCAAGGTGGTAAATGTGTAGATAAATGCAACACTTAAGCCTTTGAACTTAACTGTGCTTTTTTTATTTTTGTGCAGTCATTGAGATGTTATCAGGCCAGTTTGCTGCCAGTGTAGACACTCCTCTAGTCGCACTTTTCTTTGAAGCCTACTCAGCCTGTAAGGTATTTCTTCTTGAAACCATCCCCAGTCTCCAGGAGGTGAGTTGGGAATGTGGGTAAAGAACAGAGCGCAGTGGATAAAGGTTGAGAGCTGTTACGTTTTGTTAGATGACTGATGCATACACGTTGACTGAGCTCTCTCTGCCTTTGCATTTGTACTTCCTTTGATGAAATACAAAAAAGAATAAAATAATTATTCTCTTGACCCAGACTTGTGATCTCTATTCTTGTAGCTGAATAAAATGTGTAAAAACAATTATTGTACCCGACCACGTATCAAATTCATATCAGGTCAGATATATAAAACAAAATCAAAGCTAAACCATGCTATAATACTTAAGTATTTGAGAACAGTGAGTGTAATAAGTATTTTGAAAAAGAAAGTGACAGAATTAAATTCTAGGGCAATTTAATAAAATCGCAGTAGCAGTAGTCTATTTTCTATGTCTACCACAACCTGTCCATGATTAGAAGGCAGGGGAAATATATTTTAAAAAAAGATCTGGGGAGGGCGAGAATATAGAGAGAGTGGATGGGGAAGCCTCATCCAAATAATTCATGGATAAAATTCCTGTTTTAGAGAATCAGTTTTGTCTATTGGATTTTCCTGCCAGTAAAACAAAACACTGCCTTTGAATGACAGAATCACTTCCTAGTGAACAGATGTAAAGTGCAGCTGCCTCTCCAGGGAACCTCCTACTTCGACATGTGGCTCATGTTTTCTTAGTAGTCAATGTCTACTGTGTGGAACTGAACACCCGGTGTAATTTATCTTAACAGGTCTGGGGGCAAGTCATAACCACTCTGGGACATTTGGCTTCCGTGCTGCCAGAGGAACAACTAGATAAGGAGCTTTCATGGTTGGTCAATGAAGTTGAAAGGTTCCAGCCCCAGCTGCCAGCTGATATGGCATTTCGTTTGCTCACGGTGAGTGTGACCTCTATTTGCTGTTCATGCTTGCCACTTCAACCAATCCCAAGTGATCCACTCATAATGAACACCATATCCCATTATGAGAGATTAGCTGCAATGAAACACTACATTAATGAGAAATGAGGGTCGAATACAGAACGGAAGGATCCCATTGGTGAGTCAGTTACATCACAGGTGGAGTTGTGTAATGGTTCAGGTCTCCATCATGTGTACATTGGGCCAAAACATTGGTATTCAGCACCCGACAGTACCAATGTTGTGGGTATCAGAAATTTTGGGATGTCGGAAAAATATATGATTCCAAGTTTGCCCCTGAGAAATGGAAACACCACACCAATTTGGACTGCAATACCCCACTATCTGACAAATTCACGCCTGGTAATTTCTCCAGCTTTGAGCTTGTGTATTGTTTTGGGAGATGAAGGGATTACGGGGAATATAGTCTTCCAACATTATTTCCAAATACTGAACCAGCTGAATTGTGATTTGTACACAATCCATGAAGGCAGTCAGAGAAGCAAAATGCAAATTTGTATTTGTTACATATGAAATCAGGATATATAAAGGAGTAATGTGAACTGAAGCAATTGTGGTAGAATTTAAATAAACATCAACAATGCGGAAATTTGCTCCACCTGTTGTTGTGATACTGGGTAAGTAAAATTTGGTTATGGAAGTGAAATCAAGCATACTGACGCTACATCTTGATGCATTAATCACAACAAAACAGCAGATCTTCAGTCACTAGAGCCCTGACATAGGTCCCAAGCTGTAACTGGGCTTACTGAAGCCTCAGAGACCTCTCAGAACAAACAGCGTGCCATTGCATCTTCTCTAGTCGTGATGAGGTTGCTTACACCCTGTGAAATATAAGTACATTTATAAATGACCTTCACTAAAGAGCCCAATGACTTTGCATTACACTCCTGGTGACCAAACATACAGGTAAAACAATGAAGTCTTAAGAGGAGCACTGGAAATGTATCATGTTGGTAATCAATAATGTGTTGGAATTATTGAATACTACTTTTAGTTGGTATGTGAAATAAAACCAAATATTAGCAAAGGAAATAGTCCACAGTTACAGGGATGCAAACTGTATTAGCTGAAAAAGCAAGAGAGAGTAGACCTTGGTGGACACACTATTGGAATTGTTACTTCTTCAATCTGCCAATTTTAATTTCCACAGAACTATTGTTTTTGTGAGGCTTGGAATAGATGATTAATGTTAAGTGTCTAAGTGGGCCAGTTTCTGCCAGGTCTGAGCACTGACAGTTAAAAGGACAGGATGTTCAGATTTCCTTACCAGTCCTTCTTTTGACAGTCTCCACCTTGTAATACAAATTTGAATACCAGCTACAAACATAAAAACATGACAGAATTGTGGTGTATGGCATATTGACCATGTACATAATTTGATGCTGTTCCCCCAATGAGCCTTCTAAGCCTTCACTGCAGGTGATCATTCGCCTCATTAGCATCTGTGAAGCTAAATGTGCTCCTACAACTGCTTTTAGTCACCCATCTTCTGTGCTGCAGCTCCTGCCTCTACGTTGCCTTTGATTCTCATAAGCAAACACTACCCTTTTAGGCTCCTCTGCTCTCCCATGGTTCCCATTGTGCAGGGCTGCAAGAGGGACATTGAGGAATCCTGGTCCACAAATGTTAATAGTGAAACAGGTGTAGTGGCACATGGATCCAGGTTTTAGAGGAGCTCCCCAATTATGTCTGTATTTTACTATCTAACAGGAAAAAAGGGGCAAATGTATTTCCAATAGTGTCCATCCATCCATGCAACATCTACGTGTGCCCTCTGGCAGGAGGGTGAATTTGGCTGACTTTGGATGAGAATATATTAGTGAGGGGTGGAGAACTTGGAGAAGCAGGCAGATACCTGGAGGACCTGTAGGGTGAACAGAGAGAAACAGGAGGGTGAAGAGGAGGTCACACAGCGGAGGAAGACAAGGGAACAAGACTCAAAGAAGACCAAAAAAGGGCCTGTATAACTGAATAGAGGAGGCGTAGGATCAAGTTCACTAGCAGGATTTGGAACACAAGGAACTGGATTTCCAAGATAATGAAGAGAAAGCAATAGCAGGAAGACCACGAGAAAGACCTGGAGGATTGGGCGGCCAAAGACCACAGTCAACCAGGATGACTGAGACCACAAGGACATGAGGCCCAGCATGCCCAAGAAAAAGAGGAGGATCAGTAAACCCAGAAGAAGAAGTAGAATGAAGTAGACCAGAAGGACCAGAACCAGGAGGCCAGAGAGGAGAAGAATGATGTGCAAGTGGAAAAGGAGGGTCACCAAGAGGACCAGGACCACCAGAACAAGAAGGAAGAAGATGGCCAGGTCAACATGGTGAAACTACACCACTATGAAGACCCTACACAGGATGAGGAGGAGGAAGATGGCCATGAGGATTAGTAGAAGGGGAGGTTGGGGTCCAGGACAGCCGAGAAGTTTAGAAACTCCAGGACCACCAGAAGGATTTGGAAACCTCGAACCAATAGGGGACCAATACCATGTCCAAGAACTAGGAAAACCTAGAGGATGAAGACCAGGAAGACTAGGAAAAGGATTTCCAAGATAACTAGGAGAATAAGGAGGAAAACCAGGCGGAAAAAGACCAGTAAGAGGAAGAGGACCAAGAAGAAAAAGCAGAGGCTAGGAGGTCCAGAACAGCAGTCACCACCATGACCACCATTAAAAAGATGAGGGCCAACAGTAGGATTGCTAGGAGTCATAGCACCAGAGGATCCAGAGGACCAGGAAGAGGATGACCAAGACTAGCTGGACCATGAACATGAGGAAAAGGAAGATCATGAGGACCAGCAGGACTGGGACCAGAAGAATGAAAAGATTAGGGCAAGATCACAAGAAGAACAATTAGGAGGGACACAGTGTGAGAAGTTGGCCTGGCATATGATGTCCACTATTCTAGTGGGCACCTTGCACCAGTCCAAACGACCCTTATTTATGGTAGGTTGTAAAGTCACCCTTATAGAAAGCGATCCTAGTGGTAGCTGTGGAGAGCAGCCTTCAGGCTAGACTTAGAGGTGAGTTAAGCAAGTTGTTTTACCAGTAATAATCTCTTGATTAAATGAAAGCACACCATACAAGGTATATATCAAATATATATTTATTTAATCTAAACACAACCCCACTGATCTCTTTATGAGGTCAGAGGTAAAAGTACAATACAAGGAACTTAATTAGCATACGATAAGTTGCACAGTATACGTTATGCCCTAGGGGCACACAAACCATATACTAAAATCGTGGTATAAGAACCACGTGAGGCCTGTAGAACCGCTAGGGCAACCAGGAACCACCCAAGGTTAGGACGCAGGAGGCCCATGGGGGACGCGTGCAGTGTCTAAACACAGCCACGGATCACCATTGACTTTCTATGGAGAACGAACAAGCTACAATTTTAAAGATTAAGGACACTTAGAGATGAACTACGATGGAACCCTTTTAGACTTATACACTTCGAGAGTCAAGACCCATGGGAGAACTGGAGTACTCGAGTTACCTCACCCACGGAAGCCGGGTGCATAGGTGTCTTTTGGTATCGGGTTTCAACGTCGATTCCAATGGAGAGCTGCAAAGAAATGCTGCAGGCACCAGAGGAAAAGTGTCCGGGTGGATCCAAGGGTGGACGGAGATCTGAAGAACCTGAAAGCAGATGGGACAGAGTCTGGGTCACTAGCCAGTGACCAGGATGGCAATGGGAAGATGCCAACCGGTGTCGGGTGTTTTCAGGTGAAAGAGGTGAAGCTTGACTGTCCAGCCACGACGTCCACGAGGCGTTGACGACAACCAGGAGCTGGATTCAATCTGTCCCACAAAGAATCTTGAGTGTTGCAGTGTCGGAATCCGGATTGGACCCAACAAGCCTTGGCAACAGCAGTCCACGCAAGATAACAAGATTGGCTTTGGTTCAGACCAGCAAGGTCTGGGGGACTCCTCCTTGGAGAGAAGTGAGAACACATCTGGTGCAACCAGGCAAGCTCAAGAAATAAAGGATTGTCCTTCATGGGGGCTCACTAGCCAACAGACTGGGGACCGCGAAGGAGCCTCAGGATGAAATGCACAAAGCGAGCCCACGGAACACTCGTGGAGTGTAGCCCTTGAGCTTCGGTGCAAAAGGTGCTTGGGGCAGGGGCTTCAAATACCCAATGCACAACTTCAGGCTACCTTGGGAAGTGGGTGCAGTTGCAAAAATGCAGGATGTCCAGGAGTTCCGGTCCCACATCTCTCGCATCAGCTACGGGTCACAGCTTTGCTGGGATCTCAGGTCAGCTTCAGAGATGTATGGAAGTCCATGTCCTGTGACGCAGATTCTTCGGGATCTGGCAGGAGCCTCGAAAATGCAGACCGGCAAAGATGCTGTTTGTGCCTGTTTGGACAGGGTGGTCACTCCTTGACCACAAGGGAGATTTCTTCCTTCTTCCAGTCGATATGGAATGTCGAAGGTCCAAGATGTATCTATCAGATTTTCGTCCAGGGTAATCCAAAGTCCTAGGGACTCAGGTCCTATTTTTATAGCAAGTTTAGGGGTTGGACTAACTCAAGGGTCCCACCAATGGGAGAACCTGGGGTGTTGGGGTTGTCACACCCCTTCCCCTTTGTCCAGTTTCACGCCAGAGCTGGGGCTGAGTGCCCCAGCAACCGGTTTGAACTGGGAAATGCAGTGTCTGAAAAGCATTCACTGAATGCAAACCACCCTGCCCCAATACACTAAAGCCTGTCTGGGGTGGTGCTGGCACTCCCTGGACATGAAACCTATTGTCTAGGCCTCCCCTACCAGAGTTTCATCCAGCAGCAGGAGGGCAGACTCATGTCTGTGGCAGCAGCATCCATTTTGTGATGCTAGGGCTCTGTTTAACTTTAACCGGGTTTACCAGTATGTACATATCTTCTGCCTCTAGAAGCGTGGAATACTACCCCCGCTGCCAGAACTGGCAGAGGGGTAGTATTCCAAAGTGTTTGAAACCTTACAAGACATGTTTTGATAAAGCCAAACCAAAGTTAGCATTAACCGCGAGGATTATAATACACTTAAGAGTATATGGTATGGCTATATCATAGAACAGCTATAAGGAGATGGTTCTGAAAGCTGCAGAGGGGCTCAGCTCATGCTAGGGCACCCTCTCACACAAAATCAAGCACTCTGCCTTCAGGATTGTCAAGGCCTGCCATAGGAGTGACTTATAGGTTAATATGTGTCTAAATATATATATATATATATTTTTTTTCTCACAACACTGACGAAGCCTTGAGCGAAACGCGTCTGTCGGGGGTGCTGGGGGGTTTGGAAATAAATATAGACTATATCACGATACCGGTGTGCTGGCCGTTCTTTCTGGACATTATCGTTTGGGAGCGTGTGGCGATATATATATATATATATATATATATATCCACAGGTTTGGCTCCAAACTTGTAGTCCAATGTGACACTGTATGGAGGTATGGTGGGGTGATAAAATAACCCAGAACTGATTAAGATAACAAGGGGTAGAATTGAAAGGGGTGTGGGATGAGAACCATCAGCCCACTAGAGGGCTTCAACAAATGTATAAATGCTCACCGGAGAGGTTAACGTGATAATAGATGGTAAAATAACTGTGCCCACCGGAGGGCAGGAAAATATCCAACATCCCAATCAATTGCGGAAAATGTTGATAAAATAAGCATCATCCCCGTAATGTTGTGCAAACTGTATAGAAATGTATTAATTACCTAATTATGCTTAAACATCCATTAAGGATATATACTGTATTAACATCACAATAGTTATGCAATGATAGCGCTGTTCCCAACCAAAACACTCGGTTTTATAAAAACTAAAAACTACAATTCCCAAGCTACTTCCTGTCATGGAAAGGAAGTGAGATCAGAATGATGGGTTTCAGGCGTTTTTTTTGAATAACATAAAAAAGAATTGCAACATTGTATCCCTACCGTGATCAAGCAACAGTACGTTGCGAAACGCGTTGGTGTTGTGCGATGAATGCTGCCTTTTGAAAAATAAATGGTGAAACTTTGGGAAATATATCCGTTGTTGAGTGCTGACTTACGCTATCGGCTGATAGCTTCTGAAGAATATATATATATATATATATATATATATATATATATATATATATATATATATATATATTATGTAGATATATATATATATATAGATAGATAGATAGATATATAGATATAGGTATACTATATCTAAGTAAGGGGTGATTACACCACCTTACCCAGGCTGCAGGTGCAGACCTGTGGTGTCAGTTTGGAAGGCTAACTAGGGGTGGCACAATACATGCTGCAGCCCCTGGTAGGCCTCTGGGGTCCCTATACCCTGGGTACCTAAGGTACCATATGCAGGGGCTCACAAGGGTGACCCAGTAACCAATCTGGTATGTACCTAAAGTACATGGTATCAATTTATAGAGAGAACAGCTAGGCTGTGGTCCTGATTAGCAGGGCCACAGCCAGACTAAAGTTGACAAACCAGTGAAGCACAGCAAAAAAGTGGGGGTAACCATAGGAAGCAGATCCTACTCTCCTACACACAGCAAAACGCACCATGGTAAAGATAATCTTTTTAACAGGAGTAGGATCTCAGGAGGTTTAGGCTACTTATGGCCAATGACCAATACCCAGAAGACGAGGACCAAGAATATGTAGATCAAGACCAGAATGATGAGTTTGAGGAAAATATGAGTTGGCAGAAGAGACAGAAGAATAAGAGGATGATCAGGAGGAAGAGATCTAGAAAAAAGGAGAACATGACAATTAGCATGAAGATTAGGAGAACAATGAAAAGGAAGACCTGGAAAACCTATAGGTGGAAGACCAGGAAGAGAAGAATGACCAAGAGGAGTAGAAGGACCAGGACAACCAGGAAGACCAGGAGCACTAGGATTACCAGGTCCACCAAGAGGACACAACCATCAAGAGAATCAACACGGGACAACCATCAGGAGAACTAGGGATAGGAGTAGCAAAGGCAGAATGACGATTTGAAAAGGAAAGGGAGATCAACCAAACTGATGAGTACCATTAAGAGCAAGACCTGCAAGAAGACCAGGAGCAGGAAGGTCTAGGCCAGGAAGGAAGGGACTAAGATGGCCAAGAGGATCTAGACAAGAGTGCCATAGGAAGCAGAGTAGCAGACAAACAAGAGAACTAGAACCACCAAGAGAACTAGGACAACCAAGGCAAGGGCCATCAGCAACAGTGGCTAAGAATACAGGGCCTACGATGACAAGAAGTGATTCTAGACTACATGTGTTAGGGCATGCCAATGTTAAGTGCTGAACATGTCCTCTTCTGGTTTCTTGATGGACTAAAATCCAACTTCTGACTCCAACAGATAACCGCTACAGAAATCGCTATGAGGATCTGAGAGATCTTGAGGCACTGTGAGTCAAGAAAACAGAGCAACCAGGAAAGAAAAAATTAGACATAAGCACAGTCATCTGTCAAATTCTACTTGTGGTTATATGTATATGTATTGAGAATTAGTACACAAGAGAGCTCATTCACACACAAACTCACTCTAGCATTCAGACAGAATTTACATTTGAAGTTTGTAATTCACCACTGACCATCACCATTTCCTAAAACTGCCCTTTGGCCTCATCTCAATTTTCTTATCTCCTTGCAGACCCTTGAGTTATGCATCAAGGCAGCTGTTACTAAGAGTTGCAAAGTGCTGACTGGAACTGTGCCAACCGTGCTTGCCGCCCTGCATCACCTGGTAAGAATATACATGAGGACATACAAAGTATTTCAATGGGAGGTGACAGACATTTCCTGGTTAACATATTGTAACAAATAAAGTGTCTACCTTAATCCAATTTATAATAGGAGTGTTTTTAAAGGGTAACATTTGGGAACTCTCTTTCATAAATTATTAAATTATAATCCATAAAAAGCCTTTATGAACCATTTTGCTTCTAGAATGCAAAGAAAGAAGACAATGGATATAACTCTTTCAGATCTGTCAGCATTGAGAGCTCTTCTCCAAGAATCCCCCATAAGTCTGCCTCTTGGCAGCTCTGGCTCTGATAATAGGTAACAGAGGAACAGAGTGACATGACAGGGCAAGGGACCCACGGGAGAACACCAAGGATGGAGACCTGAAAGAAAAAAGTTGTACCCAATAACAATGGTTTACAACAGAGACATCGGAAGATCAATTGTCCATTTAGACTTTAGTATATAACATATACCTGACTCTTCGTGACATTCCCAACAACAGGAAACCCAATGCTTATACAGTGAACAGAAAAAGATTTAATAACATCACATGTATTAAATCAATATATATATATTAATAAATAGGCTATATTATATACATCTGATTAATGCCATAAATCAAAGAAAATTCAGTATTTATCCTGCTAGGGTTCCTAAAGGTAATATGTGCAGAAACTACCCCACAATTTAGTTGAAACAATCCAAATACATAATATTTCTGGAATATCCTTACAATCCAAACTTGGAGCATTCAAAACCTCAGTCCACACAAAAGAAGGTCCTCTGAAAACAGGTGCACAACTTGACGGCCATAGCAGGAAATTCCAAATAGCAATGCTGGCACGTGGAATCTGGAATGAATGGGAACCAAAAAGACAAGCAGCTCTGATGGGGACCAAAGTGCAAGAACTGAATGCCGGTAAAAAACAAAAAAAAGACTGCTAGTGGTACAGTAGAAACAGCGAGTGGCGATGAGAACAGAAAAAGGCCCTAATGCAGACACCGACAGAAACACTAGCTCCCCACTCTGCTGAATAGAGACCTGGAACTCTAAAGGGGCAAAAATTGAAACAAAAGAGGCCTGTTCTAAAAAGCATGCAACCCACCTTGCCAGCCAGACACTGTAGGACGCAAAAGGGGAACAGCTTTACCGTCCCCAGAGATAAACCAAGTTGAAGTGTAACAACAGCCTCCTTCTTGATTTCCTTGAATAGCCGCCACCAGTGCCAGCTGTGTTAAAAGCATTCAGTACCACTGCCTGCTGCAATCTCGCCAGACTTCAGAGTCTACAAACAATCCAAAAACCATAGGAAGTAAGACATCCATCTTTGAGTGGTAACTGAGAATTTGCACTTCCACCAATATCGGGCTCCCTGATTGTGCTGTATTCCACACAAGTAATTTTGCTGTTGCGCGGTTTGGATCATGGCCCCACAAGTCCTGACAAACTCTTATGCTGTTGTTCCCCCACTGGAAGTTATTTGCTGTCTAGATGTATGGGATTGGCTTTCAGATAGCCTAGCTTCCATTATTATTTATTATGGCTTTGTTATTTACAGATCTGCACACCCTCAAGTGGAGTGTCCGATGAAAGGGAAGAGCCACTCAAAGTGTCCACGGCTATTATCCTGTCACTGGGTGAGTTGGTCATAAATGTATTTATGTATATCTTTGTGATACTGCAAGTATATTTTGGACTTTACTAGGGATCAGGTCCTCCAAAACATTAATTTCCGTACACTGCCCTGCACATAACTTGATTGTCTTAAAAGCTACTATTGCTTTCATAATTATCTCCCTTCCTAGTGCATTGGTTGGCTTGCTACTGGAATATGGTGGCCAATATACCATATAAAGCTATAGTAGTCACAAGGGTACCATGTGCTCGTAAGATCATCATTAAATGTTGTATACTATTGAAAACATACCTCCTGGACATGCGTTGGCGAATGGCCTTGATGACCTGCTCCCCGGCATTGAGTTCCTTCTTGCATGATTTTCTGTTGTGTTATTTTTCATTTATGTCTATTTTTACTTTACCCTTGCAGCCCATTCTCACTCTAGAGAGGTCCTTAAATATTTTGAAAGTAGCTTGATGCAGATAGATGCAGAGTCCCGTGCCACAACCATACAGCTGCTCTGCAAGCTCCTTTCTGAAACTGGTAAGACTGTCAGTGGGTGGGTGGCAGTGTGTGATTTAGACAGGGAAAATAGTTAAAGGAATATAATGCTTGTCATGGAATCCAGAGCCCTAAGTAGTAATCCCAACTTACTCCCTTACTTGCCCAACATGGTGCAGCTATAAGCAAATCACTTTAATTGTATGTTCCTCAGCTACATTAACTGCTAACAGTTAATGGTAGAGCAAATACAGTCTTGCTTACATCACCTTCAATTATGTGAATCATGGTGAAGAAATAAAGTAGTGCCTCCTCTTTCTTTTCGGTTAATTGTTCCCATTGTGAGCCATTAATGGGACAGGGACACTGTAAAAACTGATCCTGGCATAGACACTGGACAGGAACAAAAAAGGAAATAAAATATGCAGTAGGAAGACACAGACACACTCATTAGTACATGATGACACAGACAGCAAAACAGGAAGGCATTGATAGCCCCATGGGCATGCCGTCACAGACTCTTAAGCTAAAACTGAAAGACAGGACCCTCAGGGTGGTAATCACAGTTAATAGTGGACACTTCATTACTTATGTATTATTCTTGATCTTACTAGACAAAGACAATATCTAAGTTTTATGAACATTTGGTATTTGGTTTTATTTAATAGATTCAGAAGGTGCCTTTTATCTGGATGCTGTCCGTCACGTGCTTGAGGATGACAATCGCAAGGTACCATCAAGCTATTATTCGTAAAGAAATCGTGTTAAAGCAGTTTCATAATTAACCCTTTTACTGCTTCGAACGTTCAGCATCAGTGCTGAACGTTTGAAGAAACGGGTGCGGCCACGTCGGCCGTTGGACGTGCGCACCACCAGGGTGGTAGCTCGCGCGACGTCCAACGGCGGACGGCAGCAGCGATAGGGTTAAGAACTCAATCTAATTCAAATTGTACAGTTTTTGCATAGTGCAGTAGCCTCTAATTACTTGGACTCATAGGTGTGGTATGCACACTACAGTCTGTTGACTTCTCCAATGCTAGTCTTCCGTGGAGGTGTTGGGTCATGCAACCTCCAGCCATGTGTGTCAGTTCAGTGTGTCAAGTGGACATATCCCAGTTTTCCTCTCCTAGTCTGTGTAAAAGCATTTTCAGACCCAATCTCAGAGAAAGTCGCTGTTCCATAATCTATCTATCTATCTATTCTATATATAAATAAAAATTTAAATGTTCGTTTGTTCAAAATCGTAAATCTCCGAAAGTTCTTCACCAATTGCTTTTAAATTTTGACACAACGTTCGATTTGAATACGCACGTGTCAAATACGCGCGTGTTTTTAAATGAAAGCCCGAAAAGACACATAAAAATGTCAATGTTCATTTGTTCAAAATATTAAATCTCCGAAAGTTCTTCACCGATTGCTTTGAAATTTTGACACAACTTTGGATGCGATTCAGGGCGTGTTTACATATACACAAAGTTGGATTTGAATACGCGTGTGTCCAATACGCGTGTGTTTTTAATCGAAAGGCCGAACAGACCCTATTGATTTGGTTGCTGAGCAACAACTAAAATGGACGCATAGAGAAAATAATCTACATATATTAGGAAGGACAGTTGGTGTCAGGATGGCAGACCGGAAGTGTATGGAGGGAGGGGGAAAGAGTTGGTTCACTTTGAAACATTAAGAAAGGATGCATAGAGACAATAGTCTACATATATTAGGATGGACAGTTAGTGTCAGGATGGCAGACCGGGAAGTGGATGGAGGGAGGGGGGAGGAGTTGGTTCACTTTGCAACATTAGCGCGTGTTTTTATATACACAATTTTGGATTTGAATACGCGTGTGTCCAATACGCGCATGTTTTTGATCGAAAGGCCAAACAGACCCTATTGATTTGGTTGCTGCGCAACAAATAAAAGGGACGCATGGAGACAATAGTCTACATATATTAGGATGGACAGTTGGTGTCAGGATGGCAGACCGGGAAGTGGGTGGCGGGAGGGGGGAAGAGTTGGTTCTCTTTGCAACATTAAGAAAGGACGCATAGAGACAATAGTCTACATAGATTAGGATGGACAGTTGGTGTCAGGATGGCAGACAGCGAAGTGGGTGGAGGGAGGGGGGAGGAGGAGTTGGTTCACTTTGCAACATTAGCTCGTATTTATATATACACAACGTTGGATTTGGATACGCGTGTGTACAATACGCGCGTGTTTTTAATCGAAAGGCCAAACAGACCCTATCAATTTGCTTGCTGTGCAACAACTACAAGGGACGCATACAGACAATAGTCACAAAAACACATGGTATACCCACAAGCATTGTGAAATTAAACATATTAGAAACGTGCGCTTACTCTTTTCTTTCGCTTACATTTGACCAGACTGAGCCACAGCAACGCGTGGCCGGGTACAGTTAGTTGTTGAATAAATGTGTGTTAAGAGAAAGTTCTTGTGCGATGTCAACATGTTTGGTCTGTATTTCACATTGAGTTGATCTGTAATACCCCTCACTGAGGAGGAGAGTGTTGATGATGAAATAAGGGGTTTTGAAGTTCAGAATAATAATATGTCCTCAAATCTTTAACAACCGGGGTGTAAGGTATTTCAAATGTCTCTACTAAGAATGATATTTGGGATATGTCTCCGCGAAATCTCACCAAAGGTGGATCGACAATACAGGATAATATTCAATGTGCACTTTTGAAAAATCTGATTGTGATATAAAAGATGTAATGTCTGTAGAAATTGGAATATATATGACTTGCTTGATGCCATGTATGTTCACAATGTGCCGGACTTCAGTGTCATTGAGAAAGCAGGTAAAATCAGTATCAGAATTACCATGTTCAGCATGTAAGCCAGCACAGGATATGGGCACGAAGGAAAATCAACAAAGCTGTTTTCTTTTGATAACCAACAAAATGTTGTATTGCAATGACCATGTCTCTATTGGATTCTCTTTGAGAAGTCTATTGGGTTTATCAATTTTAACCTCAAGGCACGATATAAACCAAGTTATTCTTAGATACTTTTCAGACTAAACCACAAACATCAGAGGCAGGACTCTACTAGGAATGTTAGAATCACAGAAATCAAGCAAGGATGTATTCCTTGGCAGTTGAAGCCATTGGGGCCAGATTGTGCAAATATACAGTGAACAGAACCATATTAGGGATGTGAATTTTAACTCACTATGTGGATACAGGAGGCGGTGACTATTTACGGTCTTTAGCCAAAACGACTTCTTGAAAGTGATATGGATCAACCAAACAACAAGGTGTGGAACAATGGACTCTAAGTACTGCAACCCATTTGTTATCTGCTATCAGTGTTGGGATGTCTGCTCAATCTTGCAGGTGGAGTTAGACAGCGGCCATCATTCTTCCCATAGACTACTCTAGGTTGTTTTAATTCCCTCAGCAGTGGAATCCACAGCCTATTGAATTTTCGTTTGCGTTTTTGTAATCAATACCAGGTCCTGAGAGCTTTTTTTGTGGGTTGTAACCTACCTAGGCATATTTTGCAATGTTTTTTTTCAATCTATTATCAAATCTCAGGCACCTAAAGAAGGTGTAGCCCACCTGGAATATTTGAAAATTCCCTCAATCACACTTCAGTCAGACACTCTGTAAAACAGTTTAACTAAATTGACTCTAGTTTCATTCTCAGTGTGTCATGATAACCCTTTTCGCAACATACTTTAAAAGGTTGTATCCAGGCACTGGCTGTCCACACATAAAAATGTATATCGCTCTACTCTGTGAACAAAAGGAAGGGGAGATTGTATGGTTTCCTCACACTTTCTTGCTACTTTCTCACCGGAATGTGGGGTTTTCTCCTATTTAGACACCAAAAGAGTTTCTCACTAACCATGCTTACCTTTTTTCTTTATTACAGGTTATTCTTGCCACTTTAAGTTTAATATCCAGTTTGACAGCCAAAGGATTTTATGATGTGAACGGAAGAGCTGTGATAGAATATGTGCTAAAAAAAAATAGCCTCCTCATCGAAGAGCAGGTAAGTGGCAGATGTACATATTTGGGTAGGCGAATGTGTTAGGGAACAGCAACAGTACTCAGCACACAAGAAATAAATGGACCTTTTGGCCCCCTTGTGCCCCAATGTAGTTACTTTGCCATATAATATACATCGGCTGTGTCACATATTTGCGCCTGCTGGTGGAATATAGACCTCATGTCCCTCTATTTAGTTGTCATAGGCTCACCTTGGCATTCTATGTTCTTCATTTGAGCCTGATGTTCCCTACTTCTACTCCAGTGCATCTTTCTCCCTCCATCACTTTTATGGTTGTCCCTTATCCACTTGTCTGCTCACATTTGCACCTGAGATTCAGCAGCTGTCCATCAGTGCCAACACTGTACATGCCGTTTCTTAATGTCTTCGTATTCTAGGGTGCCCATGATGTGAACCAAACCACTCAAGTAAATCTACTTATAGCTTTAACTTTAAGAGTCATTCTTCCAGTACACCCTAGCTACGGTTTTTCCATTAATGTGAAAAGTTTAACATAATGTACCCATACTATTGTGGGTCTGAGTTAGTGATGTCAAATGCAAGTGGAGTCGTTGTCCTGAAATTTCAGTTATTGGAACTGGTTTGATTTGTACTGTGGCACTTCTGACAATTTTATAACTTTTATCCTGCTCTTATGTTGTGCAAAATCGTCCACTGTTGTGAACAACAAGTATCAGAAAGTGGTCTGATAATATCCTTTAGTTATTCTCTTACTCCTTCATTGCCCTCCTCTTCCACAGGTCCCATGTATGATTTTGTATTGGGCACTTCTTCTGCTTTTTCTCTTTTCTTGGACCGTCTCAAGTCCTTTGGGCACTTACACTTTGATCCTATCTCTAGTAGCTGGAGGAAACACCTGTCATCTGACTAGGGGCCAGGAATGGGTATTCGATCAGTGCCCTTCACTGGTCCTTGTGGGGCTGCAGTTGATATGTGGCAGCATGGTCAATGGCAGGTGGCATGGTGTCGGAAAACTGCAGAATACTTGGCTTTGACAGTGTCTCTGGGAGAGTAGGCCACGGTGGCGTATGGTCTCACCAAACCCTCCATAACAGCAAAGGGGCTATGGCCTACTTGATCAATGTGAACCAGGTAGGACTTCCTCAAGCTTGGCCATGCACCCATGTTACAGATGAGTTGCACTAAGATGTACAACTCAAGTCCGTGCTCAGTAATATGTGTTGGCATTGGGCACCACTGATAACATCTGGTATCCATCGCCTTGGGGGAAAGCCATAATCCAGAGTGTTTGCAGTCCATGCTTAGTCTTACTCTTGGGTTCACATTAAGCACAACTAATGGATGAGCCAAACACTGTCCATAGATTTTTTTAACACATGCCAGAGGCCTCATTCCAGGAACAATTCAGATGCCTGTCCTTATGTTGCATCGCATTGTAACAATGGTGCTTGAATACCTGGATCCGTTCTTAGTAACTTGGTGCACATGTTGACTGGCATGAGTGCAAAGAAATAAGATGCTCAGACACTGTGAGAATGGGACTTGCTCCATTCACTTCTCAACAGCAGTGCTCACACGCAGTACATAGGCCAACCTCACAATCCAGCCTATGAGAGGCAACTGGCCCTTAGACTTTACAGGGGCTAACTGGGAAATTTCTTGGGTGATTAGACAAGGCACATGGGCATTCAGCGAATGCACTGATAAGCTGTGTTTTTCAATGATAGTACATTATCTAGTTGGCTCCTTTCTGTTACATTCCCTACTTTATCGTCTAAATGCCTAACAGGGTAAATCACCAAATCCTGCACAAAGTAGCACAAACATACTTCAAATCAGTATTTTATATCAACACTGCCTCCCAAAAATGTAGTTCCCGGTATGTTTTTGTCTTATTGAGTGTAAGAAGTCCCATAATGTAGCACACACTTCCCCATCAAGTGGCGAGGGGAGGGTGCATGGGGCGTCACAATCTGTGTACTGAGCACGAGAGACTAACTTGTGATGCCAGAGGTGCAATGTCTTAGATGTAGTGTCCCATGTATCAAAACCTTACATAATATAAGTGAGTCCACCGGTATTTTGACAGTAAATGAATGCTCTACCCTACTCCACCAAATGACTGTATACTTTTTTACTCTGCAGAGCGGAACATGAGAGCATAACCTTATTTATACATTTTTATTTACATCTTTGGGGCTAGTTGTTTTGATTTCACATTTGAATTTAAGCCAAGAGGTTCTCTTTGTGCTTACAACCTTGATTTGAAAATTGTGATATTTTAGCTCTCAAATCTCTTGTACCTCCATGAGGGGAGAAAAACAGTGAAAATGATGTGAAAATATATGTTACTTTACTTCTCTGGCTTTTCCACATTTTCACAGGGCACTAGTCACGTGGATCATGAATCTGATGTTGAAGAAGAGACCATCCGCATCCAAATCTCTCAGCTCCTCAGTAAAATTGCATTACGCCATAGCAATACTGATGAGGTAAGTGAGAAGAATGTGAAATAAGGTGGGTCAATGAACTAGAAGTGTAGAAAATATAAATTGCAGAATGTCCAAAGACTCCTCCATTCCCAGGTTATCTTCATTATCCTCTAACTCACATACTAGCATGTTTTAGTAAAGCTCCCTCTGCTGCAGGGTTGTATGTGGGAAAGCTCTGTTTTAACATTGCCTGAACCATTTTTTAACTTTTAAAACCATTTTGAGTGTTATCTCATTCTGCTATTGTCACGCTAACTTCCACTTGGCTGGTCCTGCCCTCCATTTACCGCACGCTCTCACGCGATCTAGCGACCTGGGGGTGTCAGCTGCTGCACAGCAGGGCTGATTGGAGGGGAGGGGCCAGGGGTTACGGGAGGCATAAAATCGCACGCTGGAGCGGACGCGCGCAGCGGCCGTGCCGCCGGCGCGTCGAAGGCGCACCTAAGGCAAGCCCGTCCCTTAAAACCTGAGATGGGAATTATACTCAAGAGAGAAGGACTCATCATCTCACAGGTGGGAAAGACACTTAGCTCCACCCCTGCACACAACCTGGGTCACTACAATCCTGGCGGCAGTGATACTTTGAAACTCTCGGTCCCTAATACGCGCTCACTACAGAAACATGCCATTGAGATTCTCACGCTTCTACAAGATGATGCCCCTGACATTCTAGCCCTGACTGAAACATGGCTTGATGAAGACTCCGGTCCTACCATAGCGGCCGCTCTACCCGAGGGCTATGACCCCATCTAGTATAACAGGCCAGCAGGGAAAAGAGGAGGTGGGGTGGCGCTTCTGTATAAAAATCACATGACCATTGAGAAGGTGTCAGGAGAAAACCTGGAAGGAGCTGATATTCTAACAATTAAGCTTTGCCAGTACTCATCTAGTATAGTAATCATGGTAGTATATCGCCCACCTAAATGCCCCCCACATTTCGGAGACCTCCTGACTGAATGTGTTTCTAACCTCTGCTCACGCTTCCAACAATTCCTGGTGGTCGGAGACTTCAACTACCACTGGGACCAACAACCCAGAGGGGCACAGGTCCGACAGCTAGAGGAGACGCTCACCAATCTTGGGCTTACACAGCTAGTAATGACCCCCACACATGAGCTAGGGCATACCCTAGTCCTGGTTTGGTCTACCCTCCCTTTGGTGACCCTTTGGGATATCACCACATGTGCGTGGTCTGACCATCACCGTATCAATCTTCTTCTCCCCCTTGCTAGGCGCAATGTTCCCCCATCCCCAGACTGGAAACTTGTTCGTAGCTGGTCAAAAATCCAGGGTCCTCAACTAGAAAGCAGCCATCTCCAGCCAGCTACTATCTGCCATCAATAAATTAGCTCCAGTCAAGAAAATAAAAACTGGTAACAAGGGTTAGGGCACACTGTGGTTCACGGAAGAGCTCAGGGCTCTGAAACGAACGCTCCGCCACCACGAACGGCATTGGCGTAAAGCCTATGAGCCACAGGTCTCCATCTACAAAAAGGAGCTCCTCAGAAGGAAAGCTGAATACTATGAAAATAGGATCCTGGTAGCAACCAAAAAGAAACATTTAAAATCCTTAAAGAACTAAGTCAGAAACAGACCCTGGTGGCACCATCCACCCAGGAACAGTGCAATCAATTCTAATCCTACTTCTTCGATAAAATACAAGACATCCTGGTTGAGATCGACAATGCCCCATTTAAGCAATCCCTCAATGAAGAGGAGGTACCCCAGGGAAAAAGGGTAGAGTTGATCTCTTCCTTCCAAACTCTCGACATTGTGAACCACCGACGCATTGCAACAAAAATATAATCTGGCTCACCCACTGATCCTTGCCCTCCGAGGATCTTTAAATTAGCTATTCCAGAGATTGAGGGAGACATCCCTGCCCTGTTGAACCTCTCTCTGGAGACTGGGAAGGTTCACAGATACTTTAAGGAAGCCAGAATAACCCCCCTGCTCAAGAAGACAGGCACTGACACTTCCAATTTGAAAAATTACAGACCCTTGTCCTAACTCCCATTTCTGGCAAAAATCACAGAACTCTATCCTATCTAGGCTAATGGAGGACCACCACCTCCTGGGAGACAGGCAGGCTGTCTTCCAAGCGCACCATGGCACAGAATTGGTGATGCTGTCAGTACTCGATGATATCAGGATTACAGCTGACAAGAAGAAGCCATTTGTCCTAGTCCTCCTAGACCTGTCTGCAGCGTTCGACACGGTCAACCATGCCTTACTCTTGGAAATATTAAGAAATATTGGGATTGGTGGCCTATCCTCCATTGGATTACTTCATTCCTGACCAACAGCACCCAAAGAATTCAGATGGGTGACTGGGTCTCAGAGGGGGACCTATTCCCTGTGGAGTCCCACAAGGGTTGTCTTTCTCCCCCCTCCTGTTTAACATATACCTTAGACCTCTGATAAATGCCCTCGCTTTAATGGGCTGCCAAGTATTCAACTATGCAGACGACACGCAAATCATTCTTCAAATTGAAAACACCCCACAGGCCCACTCCAGGGCAAAATATGTACTGCGTTTTGCAGTTAACTGGATGACGGCCAATTCACTCAAAGATGAATCCGGACAAAACAGAGGTCCTAGCTGTGACCAATGATTGCAACCCTTGGAACTCCCTCTACTGGCGTCATGAGCTGGGCGACTCTCCAGCCCCAGCCTCGGTGGTAAAAAGTCTGGGAATAAAAGTAGATGCCAAACTTTAATTGGCCAATCAAGTTTCCACCGTGTTTGGGACTTGTGTGGGCCTACTCAGGCTATTCAGGAAACTGTCCCCCACCCTTTCCTTCTAAACCATGAGGACAGTGGTTGCCGCCCTGATCCTGGCCCGCCTGGACTATGGTAACTCGCTCTACATCGGACTATCAGACTCACTGGTGGGCAAACTCCAGGAAGTGATGAACGATGCCGCCAGGCTAATCTTCAAGCTACCTAGGTGCACGCAGGCATCACCCCTACTGCAACAACTCCACTGGCTGCCAATAAAGCAGAGGGCCAAATTTAAGGGCCTCTGTATCACACATAAAACCCTTTATGGTCAGGCACCCATCTACATCAAGAAACGCCTAGTGAAATACGTCCCAGGCCGCTTGCTAAGGTCTTCCACGGAGGTCCTGCTAAAGTGCCCACGATCCAATTACTCCACCAAAGGGGGCCGAGCCTTCTCTGTCCACATACCTACACATTGGAACAGGCTGCCTGGCCAACTCCGTGCAGAAAGTCACCTTCTCCCATTCTGGAAAAAACTTAAGACCCTTCTATTCACAGAAGCTTGAGCCTAACTGTATACTACTCCCCTTGGAACTGACGCTGATCTTCTTGAAGCGCTTAGAGACCTGTTGGTATTAGGCGCTCTACAAATCAAAATTAACGATAACAATAACAATATGCACATAGTGGTCTGAACCATGAATGCATGTTGAAAATGCATACCTTTTCCACGCAAGTCGTTACCACAATTTGCCTTTGGAAAAGCACTGGACTTTGGATTAGTATTTACTAGTTCAACTCTAGTCTGTGCAACTGTAGGGAAAGAGTTGGACTTAAAGTCCAGAATTAGTCCAACAACTCTTTCCTTTAGGCAAGTGGTTGTAACGGCTTGCTTGATAAAGGAATGAATTTTAAAGACACATTAGGGCAAGTACAGCAATTACGAGTCTTGCAGGGCAATGTGTTGGGAACTTAAATACCTTTAGAAATCTTGTCTTTCTGCCAGAAGCAGCCACAAAGACAGTGGTTCAGTCTTTAATCGTGTTGAGACTGTGTTAATGCAATGTTCTGTATCTTGGCGTATCACAGGCTACAGAAGACTACAGCGGGTGCAGAATATGGCAGCTCGGCTGCTATTTCATCTGCCTAGACACTCACCATCAGCCCTAGCTCTAGCAATGCTGCGTTGGCTTCCGTTAAGGCATGGGGTATCTTTCAAAGCCATGTGCTATTGTCACAAGATTCTCAATCATAAAGGCCCTAAATATCTTCACCCTCTGATCACACCTTATCTTCCTAAAAGAAATCTGAGATCAGCTGATGCTTCTCTTGCATCTATTCCCAGAATCAAAAGTGCTCACATTGGGGGCCATTCCTTCAACTACTTGGCAGGCAAGATGTAGAACTCAATACCGGATGTGTGATGTTACAACGCATACTTTTACAACGCATTCCATTACAACGCATTTTTTACAACGCAAAATCCTTTACAACGCATTCCATTACAACGCATGCCATTACAACAAATTCTCTAAAAACTTCCATTACAACGCATTCCATTACAACGCTTACTACCTTTACAACGCATACCATTAGAAAGCATACCAGTACATTGCATGTATGGTAAGTATTGGATAGTATAGGGGTAAAAATTACTATTCTAAGTCCTGGGGGTGCAACAGTAGGGTAAGTGTTGGATAGTGTAGGGGTAAAAATTACTATTCTAACTCCAGGGGGTGCAACAGTAGGGTAAGTTTTGGATAGTGTAAGGGTACTATGCGTTGTGATGGTATGCATTGTATTGGTATGCGTTGTAATGACTGCGTTGTAATGACATGCGTTGTAATGGATCTTGCGTTGTAAACGTTTTGTTGTAATGGTAGTGGGTTGTAAAAATTGCGTTGTAAAAGTTGTTTCCCCTCAATACCACTTTGGCTTAGGCAAGAAAAATCTGAAACAGCTTTTCGCAAGAATTTAAAACATGGTTTTCAGGCTAACTTAGATTAGGGTTCTCATATTCTTACTCTGTATAATAGGTCTGATAACCCAGTGCTGCGACACGTCATGTGCTTTATAAATCACATTATTATTATTAGTGGTTTGGACCATGTTGTTAAGGCACAGCGTGGTTCGAGGCGAGATGTAAAGTCTGTTTCTTCTGCTGCAGGGATGGAGGGCTGCTGTCCCATGCAGTCCTCATTTCCAGCATTTTCGGTATTCTTAGAAAATTGGCAAATCCTACCTCATTCTTTTTAATGAGGCTGGAGGTTTTGCAACTTATTCTAAATAGCCAGTTTGAAACAAGACTGAATGGTACATCAGTCATATTGCAAAACATAGCTACTCAGTCTCCATCTACTATTTGCTACTTGCCCGATGATACATCAAGCACCAATATTTCATATCTGCAAGGTCGTTCATTCCCAGCCATAGCGTTGCGTACTCTGGCACATTTATAAAGATAGTTCTGTTTTGTGATTGTTATGAGGATAACAGCAGATAATGAGATAATTTGCAAAGTACAACTCACTTGCAGGGTTTTTGGAGAATAAATGTTGCATTCATTCTCTGTAAATAATTGGTTTATTATGCTTGGATATAGAATCACAGATTGTAGCATTGGGTGGTGCTACATCAGTGTAATACCAGCAATCTGTCTTGGACCCCATTAGCAAGGAAAGGTATCAGGAAGGGGATAATTCAAATGTAGCCTCATCTCCAGAAGACCCACCAAAAACCCTCCCACCAGCAATGACTGTTTATCTGTGGAATAAAGCCTTATTCAATGCTAATGATACTAGTAACACATGTGCTGCTCTTTCTTGCAGGGATTTTGGACAGAGATTTTGAACTACATGCTGGAAGAGGACTATACTTCATCTGTGCCAGCCCTGTGCCAGATGCTACTTGTTGTAGATAAGAAAGCAAGCATCAACTTTAAAGAATGTGGTGAGTCTTAAGCATCCTACTCATTTACACAGTGGGATCTACCAATGAAGGTGGTTATTGCTTCCTCCTCTACTCCCCAGATCCCCTATTACTTAGTCATGATCAGGCATGAATTGAAGAACCAGTCCATTAGCTCAGGAGTTGATTTACTATGGAATGTGGGAGTCAATCTTTCAAATAACAGTTATTGCTCTCCTTTTAGAGATATATGTATCTGTGCTGTTTTGCTGCTCTCTGTGGGCCTTATTTACAAGGAATTAACTCATTGCAGTGCCTCAAGCCATTTGGCTGCGCCGTGCTGTGTTAATTCCGAAGCACCAGGATGAGTCATATCTACAATGATATGACAAATCGCTTTGCTCTCCCAGCGCTGGTGCACAGTTAGATGCCATACGCCGATGAAGGCACCCTTGCATCATGGTCCGAGGGTGGCTGCATCACAGGGATGATTGTTTTTGTGCAGTAAGGCATACCTTTGTTTTTGTGCAACACCCATGGCACGCCCCTTTCACACAAAGTGTTGCACGAAAAGCCACGCAGGCTGGCTTTACCTGTCCTTGTAAATATGGGGCAGCAAGTTGCACTGCTAGTGTCACAAAAATTGATGCACCAGTGGCACAAGGGGCTTGTAAATAAGCCCTATATACTTTTTTTTGTAGTTTGCCAGACATAAAGTTACTTTCCTGTTAGTTTCAGCTCTTAGACTAGTTAATGCTCTCACCCCCTAAATGCAATGTACTAACTGTCCCAGGTTTCCACACTCTATGAGGCTACTCAGGGTTCTAATGCTCCTCTTCAAACCTTGGAGTATTGTTGCTCCCCATGAGGTTACTTCTGTCCTGTATGCTGATCATACCCTGCTGGTATGGTACCTATTTATGTGTTGTTACATTTGCCGGCTGCAACAGGGATGTATTGTATTTCTCCATGGAGTTACTTTTAGTTATAATATTTGTCTCTTCAATGTTTCTGGTTCAACATTATGGACTTCAGATTCTGACTAAAATGCTAGTTATTGGCCCTCACTTGTATATAGGAATGCATGCACAATAATGGTAAGTGAAAATAATGATTTTGACTGACTCCAAGGTTACGAAGGAGATTCGCATCTGGTGGTGAATACCTGTAATTGCTATATTTCCAGGGTTCCAATTAGCTCTCCCCACTCAACTTTCCAATGGATGTGTTCACAAAGTGTAAGTGACCTGGGCAGATGGTATCATAGTCTATTTATTCATCACTCATGTTAGGGGTCCTGAGCAGAATAGAACAGGCAATTATGTGCTCATAATTGCCTGCCTACCAGGTCATTAACCTTATTAGAAAATAGATTTGCAAGAACATGTTCTGGAGTCCTCTTTTCTCCTGAAGTATCCATTGTCAGAAAATGGCTCCCATTTTCCCATGGTACTTCAGTATATAAATCACACCCACGGCTCCTGAGGCATCCTCTATTATCTATTATTCCACTGAAGTCTTCTGTTCCTCAATGAAAGCTATAGCACAAACCTGTGCATGGCAGCCTAGGTAGCTCCTCCTGCAGCTTTCATTCCTTGACAGCAACCGCTAGGCGAGGGAGGAAGAGAATTGCAGCACAGGACGTCAAGGTACTGTACACCCCAGGAAGCACCCTTAGTGGTAGGGTTTCTTTTGCCAGTATCTGCAGGAATCTCAAAGCCCCCACATGACCGCTAGAGGCGCATTGAAATACCACCCATCACCCCATCATCTTCTTTACAGGTACTACTGGGTGTCGTAAGTGTGGGTGTCAGCCATATGTCTTCCTTTGGCAAGTGTTGCTCAGTAATTTATGGACTGAGTATGACATGTCTTCTTTCTTTTGTACCTAAACAGCTAAAGAAATTCCAATTTTCAGCCTCTTCATCAGATTGCTAGTGAGTATCATATTCCACCCCACCATATTCCCCCCCCCCCCATATTCCACCAGATCCCTCTTCCCAAATTCTTTGCTGGCATTTCGATGCAACCTACCCATGGAAATCTTGAATTCAACTCAGCTTTTATCCTTTTGAATTTGATGATTTTACTTCCAGTCAATTGGTTATCAGTACGACATGCTACTTACATTGTACAGAAACAGCCAAAATGTGGTTGGTACTAAGTACTGCATGGAGAACAAGGTAGCATTTCCAGATGCTTTAAATGCCAGAGAATAGGAACTCTTAAAAGAATCACTTTCTGAATTCTTTGATGTGTGTTTACAGGTCATTTCTTCATATCCTCGCTGGGATGTCGAAAGGGGAACTTCAGTCTTGGCTCTTCTCAAGCTCTTGATTCCTCCAAATTACTCATTTCTGGCGAGACTCTTCAGAAAGAAGATCCCCCCGCTGATAACATATTTAGAAGGTGAGACCCCAAAGCATGAACCAGTTTGCACACAATTTAAACAAGTATTAATGGCATTTCAAACAAGCATTGACGAATGACAAAGCTATTAAGTCTGTTGTTGGCTGCTAGCTTTTAGGCTTTGTCCATTCTTGTTTTATTGTGGGAGGAGATGCCAGGTACATACCAAGATAAAATAAATTGTCTGAAGCAAAAAATATTGTTTTGGTTTCAAAAAGCTCACATTCTTATAGTTGTCCCTGGAACTAAATGAAAATAATTTGTGTGTGGATGTGCTCCTTGTGAAAAAGCAGAATGCCATTGTTCACAGTGAAGTTAGCCAACTGCACAATTGGCCCATGATGTATGCTGTGGAGGACAGAAGAGAATGTGAATGATATGACACAATAGACCAGCAGACGAGGAAGTCTGGCTGAAGGCTTGTATAAGTAAGCAAAAAAAAGAAATAGTCGCAGTCTTTCTTTGTGGATGGCCGATGCCATACTCCAAACCGAACGGGGAATTAACAGAAACAGAGTCAGCTAGCTTATTGCAAATTCTGTGCTCTTTCAGCATATAACAGAAAGGCAGTTGACACCATTGGTTTGCCGAAAAAATCATTTTATTACAAAGCTTTTGCCATTAAGGGCTTCATCTGTCGGAGGCAGCCTTGATCACATAAGTAAGCGGCATCTCGATTCAGTGTTTTAAAGTACATATGCCCTCAAAAATTCCATAAACATAGAAAAAATATTTCTTCAGTATATCCAAGGTCACCATTATTTTATAGCACTTCCCATTTTGACAACATTTCTTTTATTTCACTTGTGAACTATTGTAACAACTCAGTAGCACCAACTCTTCGAATGACAAAACTTGAAACAACGACCCCTTGTGGCCTCAATACAGAAGACGTTTTGCAAACACATTTCTAAACACCAAACGCTCTCTCTGCTTTTGTATTACGAGCAGGTATTAGTCAGGGTACATGGTAGGTTAGATCAGTCTACTTAGGCATAATGTTGTTTGTGTGATGAGTAAGGCTGAACAGTGTATTTCACAGCAATTAATATGAAAGAAAATGTTAGAACTCTGGTACAACTATATGTTGCAGTTACAAGTAATGTTTTAAATGTTGCATAATGGAATCCTACTATGTGAGAAGTTCACATGGAGGAACATTCAGAAAAGTTGGTGATGTTATGTTGTTAATAAATGGATTGGTACATATTTCTGTAAGGTTAGACACCCTTGTTTTCTGAAAAACAAGATTTATATTTCAGGCTGTCTACCAGGTATCATGCAGAAGTGTTTTATTGTGTTTTTAAGGTAGATTTAATTGCAAATTATAATGTCACTTATGTGAATTCGTCACGTAGTTCCTACAAATCTATAAAGGATCTGAACGTTTTAGACAACATAAACTAAGGATTGGTGTCCAGACTGATTCCAGACACCCCCAAAGGATATGTGAGTCTGTAGACCAGCTAGCTAACAGTGCCACTATAAGTCCCACAACCTTACCAAGGAGAGAATAGTTTCTGGCAACTATCGAACATGAGAACCCTGACCCCTCAGGGATAGTGGAAACAGTACAATACTTTTTGCTTGGTCACTCGTGCTCCATTTATCTCAGAGAGATACACAGAATAAATGGTGGGGGCGTTTTTAATAAGTATTTATTGTACCAGAGTCATTCTGCATAAAATAAATGTGCTGCACCAACCACGAGACGGAAACAGATATAGACGATTACAAGCACCAATAGAGTAAATAAAAGGTAGAATTCTACCATGGTGCTAAAGTAGTGAATATATGCAGGCATATAAATACATGATGGTAATAGTGCGTACTCCTATGTTGCAAACACTAACCAGATGTACCTAAGTGTACCTAGCATGTATGTAGGTTTATAGCCAAGAACCCCCAAGGAACGAGCCAATCCCATTACCTGATGTGAGAAAGCAAAGGACCCCGTATTGGTCTCGAGTGGACAACCCGCGAGTAATGTCAGATGACTGCTTGCTGGGGTGTCTGCGCGCAGGGTCTTCAGCGTCTCATGTCAGCATGTCAGCATGGAAGCGTTTTCTCCTCCGGCTTGCCCAGCAAAGAAGTGGTACTTATATACCGGAAAGGTACCCTCAGGGGTTCTACCTAGATGTGTCATGGTACTGCTGGCATGTCAGCCAAGGATGACAATAGTGGTGACCCTTATAGAGAGTTAATATGCAGAAGATGGTAATCCTGCTGTGATACTGAGAAACCTCATGCATAATAAATGAGGTTAGCTTTGGGAGAAAAACACATGACATTTATGCTGCATGGAACTAGGTAAAAGGTCAGCGCCAGAACTGTTATGTAGAGCAAGGTAGGACAAATAGAGGTAAAAGGTTATGCAACTACCTAGGCCTATATTAGGGTACATTGGGCTTCAAAGTAAATTAAGAAGTGTTATAAAATATTTTGGTCTTGGATATAATAAAGGAGTATTTTTCTATGTGTATATCATTTTAGAGCAGGTATGCACTTTTTTACTCTGAACCACAACGGCGATCCCCTTTGTGATCACAGCTACATCTGACAGCTGAAATGCTTATTAGCAGAAGCTATGTAATAATCAGATTTTCTGCAAACAAGTGGTTGGTCGACTTTTCTGTTTTATATGAAATGAAACCAGAATATATAAACCTAAAATTACAACCAGATATAAGGAGCTAAGAGTGACATCAAGGGCACATGAACAACTAATGACCTTGAATTCAATTCCCAGGACAGGCTGAGCCAGCAAACACATTTTGCACACTTTGAATTGTGTGACTCTACTTCTGCTAGTGCTCGGAATGTAAGCCCATGTCCGTTGAAATGTTGCTTGCTATTCACTTTTACTTACATATGTTTCTTTTTTCCCAACTACTATTTCAGCTTCAACGGAAAAAACGTTTGACTTGGCACACTGGAAATGCACGGTTGTTTCAGTAAGGAAGAATTGCTAATGAATGTCACAATTGACGCTTGTCTCTTTGTCTTCCATAACCGCTCATTCAGAGTGAATATATGCAGATATTAAATTCACCCCATCATAGTGCTGTTCAGCTATGAGGTTGCAATATTCTCACCCTATTCCTATTATTTCTATGGATTATGATTGTTTCTATGACCTTGATTATGATTGTGCACAGAGGAGGAGCCGCTGTACTCGGTACATAACATTTCCCTAATATGCAATATTTACCGGAAGCATTAAAAACGTCATTGGCCTAAGTTGACCCTCAGAAAATTGGAAATTACATGCTCACTGCACCTAGTCCTGCATGTATCAGAGTTTATCCCCATGTTTTACCCAGGTAAATGACAGGCTCTACATTGATCATGGCATTACTCATAAATCTGATCGTTGTTGAACAGGGCTACAAATGTAGCCCCTTACTGATAATCGTGTCCTCTGACTCTTTTTATCCCTAGGACAGTCACACTAGCACACCATTCTTCTTTCTCTTGATTGTCACACTATCACTCTTCCCACTGCTCACTGATTTCCACATTATCAGTATGTTCATATTCTGCAATCGGATTGGCACATGATCCGTTCTCCCTATCTTCATCTCAATTGTCACTCTGTCACTGTTGTATTTTTTGCCAGGTCATCACACTCCACTGTGCTTCTATTGTGCTCCTGAGATGCAATTTTCTTTTGCTTGCGTTCAGTCTTTACCCTTGTTAATACTAAATTTACATTCTGCCCCCATACTGGTGACCCAAAAGTCTATGTGTTTGCATTCTGCTTCTAAGTATGTGATATTCTTGCATACTCCCCATGTGTTTTCTTTCTGGATGGCTCCACTGTTGTTATTTTCACAATAATTTGTGTGCAGCATGTTTTTTTTTGTGTGTGTTTCTGTGTAAATCACGGCCACTGTCAAGGCCTCCTGTTTCTTCTGAGCACTGATTTCACACCGCACTATTTCAGCATTGCTGAATGTGTTTTCTGGGTCTTCTGTCCACATATAATTTCGTCATTACAGAGGTTGTTAGCTGAAGTTTGCCTACATGTATCTCCTCAAAGTCACTGCAGACGTCAGCCGTAGATACTGCATTTACGTTTATATTACTGCATTAAAGTCTCTCACTGTTTTCCTTGCAGTTCCTGGGAACTATCCTGATGCAAGCCCCATACAGAGAATGGCATGTCTCTTTTATGGAAGAACTAACACGACAGATTGATAGTTTTGCCCATCATGTGAATGAGGAGGTTAGTGCTCTCAAGGGTCAGTACTGAACCATTGGGGAAGTCAATTTAACACAAAGTCAGAGAAGGATAGAACTGTGTATTCCAATTGAACTGTGATTAGTAAAGTTAATTTTTATAATATGGGTACACAGCATTGGACTTAGTCAGCTGAGAAAATCAGGTATAGTTTTCCCACTCCCTGGAAAGACTGAACTACTAATCAGATGGAGATGAACGCACTGAGGTAATCCTGTCCACCTGAATCGTTTAGAGCAACCACATGTCAGGGCTATAATCATTTCCCTAATGGATCTCCTTAAGACAATAGGTATTCTTCATGTTAGAACCAATTCCCATTCAGGGGATATGAGGCCCTATTCATGCAAAAAGCAGTGGAGGTATTGTTCCTATCAAAAAGCAAAGAAAAAAGCACGGTGGGTAAAGTAGGGGGAATCCTAAGGATTATTTCTTGGTGCCATCACACATCAGTGAGGATGTCATACTTCATAGTGGGCTTGCTTCTCGTAGGTCCGGCGCTGTAATGCTCTACCGGCCCCACGAAGGATCATTTTAGCTGAGGTGTTTTTATTTTTGCTGTCTGATGAGAAGTGCTTGTGTGAGGGCAATTTGAATGTGTGGGGTGGAGTAAATGTGTACAGTGAAGTGAAGGGAGACTAAAACTAACTAAGAGATACCGGACTGGACTTTGATGTGATAGTTCCCTTGGAAGGACTAAAAAAATATAATTTGGTTGGGGCTAATACAGGGGCGTGATGTACCCAAGTAGGCTAAATCTGTGAGTGTGGTCAGGTATACATGTTTCGCGCCCAATGGCCTAAAAAGGTTCCACAATGCTTCATCAGGAACAAAAATATGGGGGATAATCCTACCCCACACCTAAGACATGATATGCTGTTTAGGTATTCCTTTAGTAGAAAATACCTGGTTCAAAATGTTTAGAATTGATCATCCATCCTAGAAAATAAATGAGAAAATAAAGAAAACACTCAGTAAACGAATGTTTTGTATGTTTGGTTCAATGAGTCACCAGAATCGCTTTTCCAACTCACTGTATCATAGTGTCTCTAAAGGTAGACATGCTGATGCTATTTCTGGTGCTGATCAGTCGCCACAACGTGAAAGAAGTGAAAAACACACAAGTACATACAATATAACAGAACAGGCAAGCAAACATATGTGGAACAGACAAAGTAAACCAATCTGTGTTGGTGTTACTCAGCGTATCATAAGTGATTGGTTGTCCTCCGTTGTGAGTGAAGGGTCTTACCCTTTGGATCAATTAATTATGCCCCATAGGTCAAAAGCAGAGGATAGTGCTCAGCTGCTAACTGTGGAAAGAGCTATGATGGTCAGTAAAAAGAAACAATAAATCAAGGGGACCCAAATGACGTAGTGTTAAAAAAAAAAGAAAATCAGAGAGTTTTTCTAGAGAAGCATTCATACTCACATGGTTTCAGCATGTAGAGCACAAGAGACCTACCCTCCTCTGCTCGCCTGACTCGAGACTGAGCAGAAAAGAAGACCTGTCATTGAAGGTATGGGTAATTGGAGCGATTGTTCTCAGGTGTGGTGTGTGCGGCAGCAAGTAGGAGTGGTGACCTAGTGGACAATGAGGAGAGAAGAGGAGAGGAGGCGAGGGACGAGCTTGAGCTGAAAGGAGTGAGCCCCTCACGTGATGGTGTAACAGAGGTATGATCCCTCAGTGGCATCCATATCAGAGTGGTTAAATGCTGGGCGTCCCAAAGTCAACCATGGTTTTTGTAAGGTGGCGTCTAAGTAGTAAACTGAGACAGTTGAATGTTTTCTTAATCGAGGGTGATGGTAAGATAAAAGTATGGTAAACCTAAGTGCTCTCGCGTATACAGTGATGGTGAGCAGATCAGGTGGCCATAACTCCTAGCCATCCCTCATGGTGGAATCTAGGCATATTGGCACCTGTCTTCATGTTGGAAATCTGAGCCGCCACATGTAATAAGTAACACCGGGCGGCCAAGTGGTCTATTTCCAATGGATTAGGATGCTTGGAGAGCACTATTGGGAAATGTTGAATATGGAGAAGAGGGAAGAGAAGTATGCTGGAGGAAATAGGAGAAGGCCCTCATGTGCTTGTGTAGCAAAAGCATCATCCCTCAGTGGTGGCCATCTTGGTGTGTAGCGGTCAAATGCGGGCCAGCCCAAAGTTGTCGGTTGTATTAGTAAGGCGGCTTCTGATAGATACATCTGCCGTGTGGATTCCTCACCTTGTGAATATCCCCTTGCGTCAGCAACATTCGGAAAATCTTTTGTAGCTTCGCGCCGACGTGGATCCGGACGTCACAGAGGCACGGCATCGCACGCGACTCCGCTGACGTCACCGGCGCCTATAACAGGCCCACGCCGGCGTGATGACATCAGTTCCCTTTTTTCCGCGTCGTCGACGCTAACGGTTTTCAGGGATCGTGTAGTAGCTTACAGTAACTTTGTTACTATTTTCATATATTTGTGTCTATCTTCATTCTCTTCGGGATGTCGTCGAAGAAAACTGGGTTTAAAGCCTGCGGTGAACGTGGCAAGACCATGTCAATCACCGATCCTCACGAATGTTGTGTCTGGTGTTTGAGCTCCGACCATGATGTCGAGGACTGTTCTTGCTGCAAAAAGATGACTCCGAAAGCCTTGAGAGAGAGGGAGACAAAACTCCTCGTGGCAAAACTCAAGAGCAAGAAAGCTAAGAAATCATCGAAATCTCGATCATGCCGGTCGAGGTCGAGGTCGAAGGTCTCGTTCGAGGTCGCACTCGGAGTCATCTTCGGCTCACGCTTCGAAGTCTTCGAAGAAGAAACACAGGAAGAGGACCCATGAGTCGCGTCATCACTCTGGGAAGGACTCTGGCCCAAGACCGAAGTCCCAGGTCAAACTTATGAATAAAGAAGTGGAGATTTCGGAGTCGGAACATGAAGAGGCTTCGCATCCGGGTTCACCCGAACCTCATGAACAGGTCCGTTCTCCGATTCCATCCAATCCTTCTGGTCAGGAGGATGAAGGTGAGGAGCAGGGGGCTGGTGGAGCCGAAGTTCCGGCACCTGATGGTTCATCGACTCCGGTTCCGGCACCCGAAGAAGAGGTCGACGTCGTATCGACTCCACCTCCTCAGGAACAACCACGAGGTCCATATCCTGAGTTTCCGACTCCAGGTCAGGATCCTACCCAGTTCCTGAACGCCATGTTTGGTGTATATTCAAGGGCAATGTTCCCGTCTGGTGCACCTGTTGGTCCCACGGGTCCTATGGCCTTTAACTTAGGGGTTCCCCAGGCTTATGCCCCTGCACCCTTCATGCCTTTTATGCCGGCTCTACCACCGCATTGGCATTTTCCGACACCACCGGTGTCGTCGACGCCGAAGCGCACGACGCCGGCTCCATCGACGCCGATCCCATCGACGCCGATACCCGCGACTCCGAGGCAAGATTCTGTCCGACCTCGTGTCGAAAGACCTCGACCGACGTCTGGTTCGACGCCGGCGCCGACCCCGTCGGAGTCGGTTCCGAATCCTTTGACTTCGGTTGTGAAAGAAAGGTCTCGAAGAAAGGCCCAGAGACTTCTAGAAGAGGAGAAATATGGGTATTCTGATACTGAAGAAGGGGAGTTGCAGGATTCTGAGGATCCCTTTGAAGACTTGTGTGAGGCCAGTGGGCTTGAGCTATCGCCTGAATGGGAGTTAGCTTCTGTATCGAATGTTCCATCTAAGGATGTGGTGCCTTACCACACTGTCATTAAGAAAGCAGCGAGTTTACTAAACATTACTCTACCCACGGCTGATTATAAGCCTAATATTTTGACTGAGGTGCTTCATTCACCCTCATCTGTGATCGAACCTATGTTGCCCTTCAACGAGGCATTGTCTGAACCTATCTATGAGGTCTGGAAAAAACCCTTATCTGCTCCTGCGGTTTCTAGAACGGTGGCGAGGAGGTGTAAAAGGGTGACACTACCAACCAGAATATAAGATCCTTAAGTATTGCCCGGCGGTGTCGCCTCTTGAACCCACAAGATATTAACAAATGAAGAGGCAGGCGCTGGAGACTGGAAGGCAGGAAACAAGGTTTTATTTTCTCCGGAGGAGAAACACATCAGTTGGACAGCAGGTATCGTTCTGAGGTGCTCTAACTTATTTCTGAGGCCTGGCCCCTTATATACAGGTTTTTGTGGCTTTATTACAGTTTACATATTCATGGCAATGCTTTGATGTACGGAAAGACATTCCCGGAATCTCCCCTTCGGGCCCGTTCCCACACACATTTACAGTAGAAGTCCCCACCCCGGTCACAACAGGTGATGATTATCGCGCAGCTGGATATTCCGCCGATTCACGGAATGTGTGGGGTTCGATCGGATCTCGTAGGGTGGGGGCTTTGATCGACCCGAGGGTCCTTTAATGGGAGGGAGCTTCCTACTGTACTGGGGGCAATAAACAGTATCCGCAGAGCCAGGTGGTGGCCTGGGAACGAGGAAGACAAACGGGCACACAGGAGAAGGGGGTTTGTATCAAAGGACCTGGGGCCATGAAAGGAATGAAGGGAGGTGTCGTGCTGGGAACAGGATGGGATTCCGAGGCAGAGCTGCGCTGAAGAGGGGTTTATGATCCGAGGCATGTGAGGGCGAGGGGGTTGTCAGCGTGCGGGGGATGCCTGCGAGGCTAGGAGAGGGAGAGAGACGCGCTGGCTATCAGCAAGGGGCAGGGAAGCCATGGTGTTCAAAATGGCGGCTGTTTACGTGCACGAAAGGGTTCGAGAAGAGCAAGAGGGCGCCGATAATGTTGACGGTTTCAGCCTAACTTTCAACAGTCCTCCCTTTTCAACATATCTAGCCAACTTGCTTACTCAATGTCAATTTTCATCAAATTCCTAACCTCGGCATCATACAATGCTCTCATGTGTTCGCTTCCAAAGTCCACAGTTTTGGGGAAAATACAACTTGCACATAAAGAACACAGGGGTGGCAGACACTGGATTCCTAAGCATAGACCACATATTACAACTACAGGAATCAGGATAATGGTGAGCAGTCTCCAGCCCCAGTTCTTAACGGTGTCCCAGAACCAACCACCAAGCGACCATTCTTCTTGTTCTTGGTGGACTTCTGAAGAGAGTCTGTGAAGATGTTCGATGGCTTTGTACACTGAGGGTGAGTTGTCCGGTATGTATGTACAACAGCTGGACCCAATAATGCGGCATGCTCCTCCACGGTCCGCCAGAACCACATCTAGAACAAGGCGGTTCTGAAGAGCCACCAGACGGACCGCTTGGAGCTCGGCAGTGTTGTTAGCAAAGATACCAGCTGTGATGTTCATGGTTGTCTCAACTGCCTGAGTCAGATGTCGGATGGCACGGCTGTTTGCCATCGGGCCCCAGAGGGGGACGAGTCCTTTCATAGCATCGAGGAACTGCGCTCCTGTTGAGTCGGCTTGCTCAATGTCTTTGGCTCGTTTTTGTCTATGGTGATTCGCTGGGGCCACATAAGTCGGAGGAAGGACGAAGGAGATGAAACAAGTGCCCCCCCAGCCTTTGGGGAGCCAGGTGTAGGCCTTTGTGCCGCAGACGAAATACATGTTTGGGGATGACACAAAGGAAGGTGGATCCGTGGAATCCAAAGTTCTGGTAAAGCGGCAAGCGCTGCGGCCCACCAGCTGTGTCCCAAGTCCTTCTACACACATGTGGCCCGTGACGTTGATGACCGACAGGGCCACAGTCAGAGTGGCAGCCGTTCGTTTCCGCAGATAGGAGAAGGTGGGTCTGGTTGGATTGTTGAACACCTGCATTTCGATTCGTTCTTTAGCAGGGATGTCCATTTGGATTGAGTCGTTGGAGGTCTGCGGGCAGAAGTGTATCTTCGTTTTGTTTCGCCGGACCCCGTGGGAGAAATGCGTTACGGTTCTGCCGGAGGTGGCATTGTCCTTATAGCTTTCTTGCAGGAGGATCAGCCAAGCAAGGCAGGAGCCGTGAACAGAGAAGGGTGAAGGGATGAATGGTATTGAATGTCCAGTGGCATGGGGTAGCAACCCACAGATCCAGCAGTTGGTGGCATTGGTGGCAAGATTGTGTTGGTGAAGCAGCTGCACGAAAGAGTTATTCCAAAACTCCTTTCGCCTCTCTCTTAGTTGAGGGGAGAGCGAAATCAGATAATGTTCCTTCATGGTGGTAGGCTGAGCAGTGGTTAGGAATGTTTCGTGAGCAGGTGCATGTTCTTCCATAATCCAGAGCGTGGTCATGAGGAGAAAGCAGAAGAGGATTGCGATGAAGAGTGCAATTGTCTTTGAGCTATGGAGTCTGTCTGTTCTCAGATTTCTGTAGTGGGTATTTCCTGTTGTCTCCATCGTCTTCTTATTTGGCGCTTCCATCATCTTCTTATCTGGCGCTTCCATCATCTTCGTTTTCAAGGTGCTCGGTAGTGGGCAGAACCACAGACTTAGTTAGCTTCTCTCCAGGTAACCCTTGGTAGTTTTGGGTCACCGTTCTGAGACCTTTTAACCTAGTCAGTGGCCTACTTAGCCGAAGCTCCCTCCTTTCGACGCAGGAAATACCCTTCTCGAGATGGTACAGTGGGATCAGAATGTTTTGAAAGTTCAAGTGTCTCTGTGTCGGGATAACAGTTCAATGATGGTCGGTCTTTGTTCAGGAGCTCTTCTTGGGTACTGACGTTGTCTGTCGAGGCCAGGGCTGAGGAGACCTTTTTGCAGTGATGGGCGTGCAGCCAGTGCTTCTTCCCCTCCACTCGAAGAGCTGTCCGAGTGGTGATCAACACTTGCCAGGGGCCCGTCCACCGGGGTTCCAAACTCTTCGACCGCTGAAAATTCCGGATCAGCACGAAATCCCCAGGTTGGATGGCGTGACCCGGACCCCTGGAAGCATCGGGGATGGCCTGCTGCACCTGCTGATGAATGACAGACAGAGTTTCAGTCAATTTATACAGATAATCAGACATTAGGACGTCCGGGACGTCATGAATGGAGGTTGGTTTTGGGGCAGACCAGACACTCATGGGTCGACCGAAGACAATTTCATAAGGAGTTAAGTGATGTCGGGTGGGGGTAGAGCGCATCGATAGCAATGCCAGTGGGAGGGCGTCTGGCCATTTCAGACCCGTGGTAGCCACTATCTTGGCCAGTTTAAGCTTTAGTGTGGCATTGTGTCGCTCAACAAGTCCAGCAGATTGGGGGTGGAAGACTGCGTGAAATTTCTGTTTGATGCCCAACCCCTTTAAGATGAGCTGGATAACTTCGGCTATGAAGTGGGGGCCATTATCACTCCATAAAATACGACAGAGGCCGAAACGGGGGAAAAATTCCTTTAAAAGTACCTTTGCAGTGGCCATAGCGGTGTTGTCACGGGTTGGATATGCTTCCACCCACTTGCTAAATGCGCACACCACAACAAGTACATATTTTAGGCCTTGGCACCTGTCTAGCTGGATGTAGTCCATCTGCAGGACTTCAAATGGGTGGTTTGGGACCCCAAATCCCCCCCGGGGTACTACAGTTCCTTTCCCGGGGTTGTGTTGCAGGCAGATTAAGCATTGTTGGACCAGGCGTTTGGCGGAATCTGGGATTTTATCGTTGTGCCAAACTCTGGAGACAAGTTCGATCATGGGAGCTGACCCTATGTGGGCAGGGGAGTGTGCCATGGTCAGTATGGGGATCAGGTATGAGTCAGGTAGCAACCATTTGTTTGAGGCTTTTGTCCGCCAGCAGCCTTCGTCATCTTTTACTCCCACCCGTGTCCATTCAGTCAGTTCGTGTTGTGTGCTAGCCGTTTGAATGTCTCTAATAGTGTCCTTAGCGTCAGTCCAGGTTTCTGCTTGTGACCGGGTCACGTACATACGTGTAGTCGTCCTATTTTCAGCTGTCGTTCGGGCAGTGATGTCGGCTAGCGCGTTTCCCTGACCAATAATGTCCGTCACCCTTTTGTGTGCCTGGCATTTGATGACTGCAAGCTTTTTGGGGAGAAGGACAGCTTCGATCAAGGCGGAGACTAGATCCCCGTGCAAAATGGGTGTGCCGTGTGAGGTCAAGAATCCCCTTTCCCTCCAAAGGAGCCCAAAATGGTGAACCACCCCGAAGGCATACTGGCTGTCGGTGTAGATGTTCGCTGTGGTTCCTGCTGCTAGGATGCAAGCTCGTGTTAGGGCAATCAGTTCCGCTGCCTGGGCAGATCGTTGCGTGATGCGGGCTGTCTCGATTACAGTTCGAGCTGTGGTGACTGCGTAGGCAGCGGAAGTGGTGCCATCGGGGAGTTTGATGCAAGAACCGTCCACCCACAGCTCCCCGTCGGGGTTAGGGAAAGCCGTGTCTCTGAGGTCAACCCTACTTCTAGTCTGTTCGTCTGTGAGAGTCACGCAGTCATGTATAGGGTGCACATTGGGATCGTTTTCTGGCAAGGGTAACAGAGTTGCCGGGTTCAGTGTGGTGCATCTTTTCAGGGTGATATGGGGCGCAAGCAAAGTCAGTTCGTATCCAGTCAGTCGTGCACTCGTCAGATGTTGCGTCTTGGTTTGGTTCAGGAGGGTGTCGACTGCATGGGGTACCAGTACCGTGAGGCAATTCGATAGTACAATCCCCTCACTCTGTCGGATAGAGATTGCAGCAGCAGCTACAGCTCGAAGGCAGGCAGGCAAGGCTCTGGCGACAGGGTCAAGAGTGGCAGAGAAGTAAGCGCACGGTCGTTGCCTAGAGCCGATGGCCTGGGTCAGGACAGATAAAGCGCACCCCTCCCTTTCGTGAGTGTAAAGGGAGAAGGGCTTTTTGTAATCAGGGGTACCTAGGACGGGGGCTGAACAAAGGGCATCTCGTAGTTCCGTGATGGAAGTTTGACACTCAGGGGTCCAAGGGAGTGGGAAAGGGACGTCTTTACTTAGCAGAGAAAGCAGTGGTTTCACAACGAGGCTAAAGTTTGGTAACCACTGTCGGCAGAAGGAGGTGAGGCCTAATAGGGAGCGAACCTGCTTCTGGGTCTTAGGGACAGGAGTATCTAGAATGGTTTGGATCCGATCAGGAGTGAGTTTTCTTCCTTCTTTGGACAAAAGGTGTCCTAGGTAAGTGACCTGGGGTTGGCAGAATTGCAACTTCTTCTTGGAGACCTTGTGGCCATTTTCCGCAAGGAAGTGCAGGAGTTGAATGGTGGCGGTAACCGCTAATGGGGTAGTGTCGGCTGCCAAAAGGATGTCATCGACATATTGTACTAACACCACTCCATCGGGTAACTGGACTTGATCCAGTTGTCTTTTGAGGGCCTGGCTGTAGATGCTAGGGCTTTCTGTGTAGCCCTGGGGTGCTCGGCAAAACCTATATGAGCGGGCTTTTAGGGTAAAGCCGAAGAGATATCGGCTGTCTGGGTGGATGGGGATGGAAAAGAATGCATTTTTGAGGTCGATGACGGTGAAGGTGGTGGCAGTAGAAGGAATCAAAGTCAGGATGGTGGTGATGTCTGAGACCACAGGGTACTGGGGTACCACCACTTTGTTGATCTCTCGGAGGTCGATGATAAAACGGTATGCTTTCTCATCTCCCTCTCCCTTTTTCTTGACGATGGGCAAGATAGGGCTGTTGCAAATGTTGCTAACCACTTCCTCTACCACTCCTGCGTCTATCAGTGACTGGATAATCTTTACCAATGCCTTCTCGCCCTCGGGCGATATCCGATATTGTGGGATTTTTGGGAGTGTTGCGTCTGGTCGGACAGTAATGTGCACTGGGTCAATTAACATACGCCCTACGTCCGAATCCGCTTTGGCCCACAGATACGGAGGCAGAGCGTCAAGCAGGGATGCGTCAGCGTCGGTGATGGAAAACATGTGTTGGGGAGAGCAATGTCTAAGCAGAACGGGGTTGTCGTAAAGAAACACTCGAACTCCATCTTGAGAACATCTGATCGTCGCTCGGAAGTGCTTCAGTAAGTCAAGTCCCATAATGGCGTCAGGGCTATTGGAGGAGAGCAAAAACGTGGTGTCAGTGGTGTTGTTTTCTACGTCAAAGAGAATCGGGGCAGACAAAGGGTTGGTGGAGGGCGTTCCATCGAAACCTGTCGATGTTATGAGTGAGCCAGACAAGGGTGCCCTTGGAATCAGTTGTTTAGATAACGCACTATGTGTTGCGCCAGTGTCTACCAGAAATGGAGACTTGGTACCCAGGACCTTAGCAGTGACGTAAGGGCCCTGCTGGTCAACATAGAGCTCGACTGGATCCCTCCCTTGCCCTTGGCTGTCCTATGCGAAGTTGTGGGCGTCTTCATAGTCGGATTGCTGATATTGGTTCTGCCTGGGTCGATCAAACGTATTTGGTCTGCCTGATCTGTCGTTAGTCGTGTCATTTGGGGGCCCTCGCTGTTGTCCCTTATTTCTCAGTCCATTTGCTATGTCCCTGGGGTCTCTGTTTTTGATTATTTCCAGAAGAACTGGGCACTGGGATTTCCAATGGCCAGTTCCTTTGCAGAAAGCGCACTGGTTCTCTCTAAGGTCTGTACGTCCACTGTAGGAAGTCAGAGTGCGGTCCTGGGGAAATGTAGTCTTAGGGACGTTCGTCTGGTAGTTTCCCCGATATTGGTCTTGTCCTATAGTCACCCCTTGCAGTTTGGCAATCATCACCCTCTCTTTCAGGTCCTTCTTCTTTTTCTCTGTTGCCCTATCGTTTTCATTTTTCTGATGTTCATAATATTGGGCCATTTGGAGAATAGCTGTAGGTTTGGAGGCTGCCCAACTACTCTCGCTGGCCTGTAGTTTCTGGGAGATCTCCGATGACAGGCCCTTAACATAATTCTGGACAAACAGATGGTGTCCGGTCGCAGTGGTCATGTCCTGGCCGCTGTAATCGGAGAACACCGTTTCAAACCGGGAGAAGTATTCCGATACATCCTCCTGGGGTTTCTGGCGACAGGCCGTTACTATCGACCAGTCCACTTTCTTTTCTGGAATCAGGGTTTTTAGTTTCTCTACGATTTTATCTGGAAGGTCTAGAATGGATTTCAAAGGCTTTTGCCCTGGTCCCCGTTGTTTATCCAGGTCATCGAGTTGTGACCAGGTATGTCCAAACAGCTCAAGGTGGTCGACTTTCCGGATTTGCTTCCACACATCAGCTGGTAGACATAACCCGAAGAACAAGTCGATGTCAGCCAGGGTCATAATCGTTGAACCCAGGGCTGTACCCAATTCAGTATAAAAGGCAGTGGGGTTTTTACGTAGGTCGGGCAGAGATTTCTGGAATGTCAGAATCTCTTGCCGGTCCCATGGCTGGTAGACCCAGTTGTACACTACCCTTCCCTTTGCATCCTGGTTGTTTGCATCATCGTGAGTCCCTGTACCTCGGGGAGGAACCCAGTAAGGGGCAGCCTCTCGTATCGGCATCATGGTGTTAGATTGTTCGGTTGGTGGCTCGGTCACTACGGGGGTCGTGGGTTTAGTTCCCGACTCTCGTTCAGTGAGGTGGCGGAAAACCTCAAGCGTACGCGTAAGGAGGTCCGACACATCACACTCGCCCTCATCCCCGATATCGACCTTCCGGTACAGAGTCGTTAGGCTCTCGGGACCTTTGTCTCGATATCGGGCCTCGTATGCATTCAAGACATGGTAACACAGTCGTACGGTAAAATGTCGTCTGTGACTCCCTGTATACGAGTTAAACATATCCGTGATGTACTCTTCATCTTCCTTCCTTTCTACCAGTGTCCTTGCTATCTTGTCGATCCCTGCTCGCTCATCTTTGTTTAGTCTGCTTGTTCTTGCAGGGCCAGCCTCTCGAGTCTCAGGGTCGTCTAACGTTGTCGTTGATGCAGTATTTAATACAAGGGGTTCGGCTGGCACAGAGGCCATGGGGGCCGAAGCTGTGGCGGTACTTTCGTTTGTACCTGGGGGTGGTGCGTGCTGTGCTAAGGGTTGGGAAGGGGCATATGGAGGGGGCATGTAGATGATAGGAGGACCTAACAGCAGATCATCGTTGGCTCGTTGTTTCGAGGGTAAATCAGGGTAGAGCGTGGAGGAAGTTCTAACCGGACACTGGCTCGGTGTTTCCATTTCTAGTTTCTGTTTAGCTTTCTCTCTTTCCTTTATCTCTTCTTCTAGTTTCTGGGCAGCTAGGTGGGCTGCTTTTCGCAGCTCCTTTCCCAACCTACTCTCAGTTTTCTTTTTACGTTGTTCAGTTTCCTTGCGCCACATGCCGAAACTATCAAGCATAGTGGGTGTTGTCTTGTTTTTACCAAGGGCTGTTTCTAGCGTTTTTATTTTATCATCATCGAAGGATCCTATCAGTGGCCACTGACTTTCTCGATCCTTTTTCGTATATTTATGCCATAGTTTGCTATAGGCTATAGCGATCAATCCATGCTTCATGAACATGTCCTTATTAGGGGTGCCTTCCAGTGGAGCCGGATGGTTCACCTCTAATAAGCGGTCCGGGCTAAACAGGCTACTAATCAGTGGGGAGAAGACAGACATGACAGCTCGTAACGAGGGACAAAAAGTCAGCACTGCCTATCTTATCACTGTGTGCAAAGACTAGACAGAATATTTCTATTCTACGTTGTTTGCAGGCAGTGAATACCTCATGAATCAATAACAAATGACCAATAAATATTCAATGGGGAGAATAAGTAGGCCCGCAAAGGTCTGCGGTACCTACCCCTTTCACTATCTGCAAAAAGGGTGGTCTCTTTCCTGTTTGCAGACAGAGAATCTCCAGAAAACAATAGTTTTGCGAACAACAGTTCAGTTTCAAGTAATTATTCAGTGGGGGAGAAAAAAAATAGGCACGACGGCTGCCTTACCTATCCTCTACTGCTTGCAAAGAGAGAGCCTGTTGTTTCTCCGTTTGCAGACAGTGAATCTCCAAATAAATAAAAAAAGAGCAATACTAGTATTTCCTAAACAATCAAGCAATTATTTCGCAACTCGTCGTGTTTACACGACCTTACCCGGACCGCATGGACAGTTTCTTGTCTTCCGAATCCAGCGCCCGATCGTCCTCTTTTCTCCGTTATCTTCGCGGCACTCCTGATGGCTCCCAGTCAGGACCGTAGATCACTCGAGAGAGGTCTGTTCGGAACCAGTGAAGTTCGGATGATCGGCTGTCAGACGAGGGTCTATCGGACAGGCGCGCTCCCGATCGTTGCAGTCGTTCACTCTGTCGTCAGGACCTCTCCCACTGGATCCACGAGTCGCTGATGGGCCCCACGCTTGGGACGCCAATTGTAAAAGGGTGACACTACCAACCAGAATATAAGATCCTTAAGTATTGCCCGGCGGTGTCGCCTCTTGAACCCACAAGATATTAACAAATGAAGAGGCAGGCGCTGGAGACTGGAAGGCAGGAAACAAGGTTTTATTTTCTCCGGAGGAGAAACACATCAGTTGGACAGCAGGTATCGTTCTGAGGTGCTCTAACTTATTTCTGAGGCCTGGCCCCTTATATACAGGTTTTTGTGGCTTTATTACAGTTTACATATTCATGGCAATGCTTTGATGTACGGAAAGACATTCCCGGAATCTCCCCTTCGGGCCCGTTCCCACACACATTTACAGTAGAAGTCCCCACCCCGGTCACAACAGGTGATGATTATCGCGCAGCTGGATATTCCGCCGATTCACGGAATGTGTGGGGTTCGATCGGATCTCGTAGGGTGGGGGCTTTGATCGACCCGAGGGTCCTTTAATGGGAGGGAGCTTCCTACTGTACTGGGGGCAATAAACAGTATCCGCAGAGCCAGGTGGTGGCCTGGGAACGAGGAAGACAAACGGGCACACAGGAGAAGGGGGTTTGTATCAAAGGACCTGGGGCCATGAAAGGAATGAAGGGAGGTGTCGTGCTGGGAACAGGATGGGATTCCGAGGCAGAGCTGCGCTGAAGAGGGGTTTATGATCCGAGGCATGTGAGGGCGAGGGGGTTGTCAGCGTGCGGGGGATGCCTGCGAGGCTAGGAGAGGGAGAGAGACGCGCTGGCTATCAGCAAGGGGCAGGGAAGCCATGGTGTTCAAAATGGCGGCTGTTTACGTGCACGAAAGGGTTCGAGAAGAGCAAGAGGGCGCCGATAATGTTGACGGTTTCAGCCTAACTTTCAACAGAGGTATAGAGCTGCACCGGAGGATCCTGCATTTTTAACAACGCATCCTCTTCCTGAGAGTTTGGTGGTGCAGGCTGCCTGCTCTAAGAAATCTGCTGGGGCGTTTCCACAGGTTCCTGGAATAAGGAATCCAGGAAGCAAGACCAAAGTGCCAAAAAGGTTTTCTCATCAGCCAGTATGGCATTAAAATCAACCAATGCTACGTGTCTGATGGGGAGATATATCCATGCTTTGATGGACTCTGTCAAGCAGCTTATTCCGAAGATTCCTGAGGAGGACAGGAAGGATTTTCAAGAAGTAGTTTCGGACACCCAAGCTGCTGCGAGGCAGGTCATCCAGAGTGGTCTGGACACCGCAGACTCGGTGGCAAGGGTCATGGGTTCCTCCGTGGCTACTAGGAGAGCTGCTTGGCTCAAATCTTCAGAGTTTTCTGCAGACGTCCAGTATGCTTTAATGGACTGCCTTTCGATGGATCAGGTCTGTTTGGAAAGAAGGCTGATACTGCATTGGAGCGTTTTAAGGACAGTAGGGCCACTGCAAAATCTTTGGGTCTTCAGTCCAGGGGTACTACCGGAAGACGCTTCAGAGGGTTTGGCCGATCTTCCTTTCGATCTTACAGATCATCCCAGCAGCAGCCTCAGCAGCAGCAGAATACACTGTACAAGTCGTACAGGGGCAGACAAAGATCCCGCCCTAGAGGTCGTCAAGCTTCCTCCTCCTCCTCCTCTCCTTCCCAACCCCCGGCCAACCCAGCAAAGCAGCCCTAGATCCGCCATTCCGGATCATGTGGGCCCAGTGGGGGGTCGGCTTACACATTTTCTACAAGATTGGGAATTAATAACATCGGATCTTTGGGTTCTCAATCTTGTAGAGAATGGTTATGCTCTTCCTTTCCAGGAATTCCCTCCCAATTACCCTCCTTGCCAAGGTTATTGTTCGGAAGACCACCTGCTTCTCCTGCAGGAAGAAGTCCTGGCACTGTTCCGAAAGGGTGCGATAGAGGTGGTTCCAGAGCAGGAAAGGGGTCAGGGGTGCTACTCCCGGTATTTCCTGATCCCCAAGAAAGATGGCAGGCTTCGGCCAATCCTGGACCTCAGAATTTTGAACCTTTACCTGAAGCAGGAAAAGTTCAAAATGCTCACTCTTGCACAGGTTCTTCAAGCGCTGTTGGAAGAGGACTGGATGGTGTCGATCGACTTGCAGGATGCGTATTTTCATATTCCCATCTTGAAGTCGCACAGAAAGTATCTCCGTTTCACGGTTGGGTCACAGCACTACCAGTTTGTGGTCCTTCCGTTTGGCCTTACTACTGCACCTCGAGTCTTCACCAAGGTGATGGCAGTGGTGGCAGCTCATCTCAGAAGATCGGGGATTCGTGTGTTTCCGTATCTAGACGACTGGCTGATCAAAGCAGGGTCGCCGGAGAAGGTGCTCCATCATCTGCAAGAGACAACTCTATTGTTGCACAGGTTGGGTTTTTCAATAAATGTACCCAAATCTCACCTGGTGCCCTCACAGCGCAACCTGTTCATAGGTGCGGTACTGGACACTACTGTATGTCGCGCATTCCCTCCTCCTCAAAGGATTCACGACATACAGGAGATGATTCCTTTATTTTTCAATGGAGCGGTCGTTCCAGTCTTGAAGGTTCTTCGCCTGCTCGGTCTGATGGCTTCATGCATTCTGTTGGTCAACCATGCACGCTGGCACATGAGGGCACTCCAGTGGTGCCTCCGCAGGCAGTGGTATCAACACAATGGAGATCTCAGGGAGTCAGTGAGGATCTCCAGAGAAACTGCAGCGGATCTGACTTGGTGGAGCGTGGAAGGCAATCTGTCTCAAGGAAAGCCTTTCCAACTGCCTCCATCGGTGGCCACAGTGATATCGGATGCATCCACCCTGGGGTGGGGTGCTCATCTGGGGGATCTGGAGGTCAAAGGTCTTTGGTCTCCAGAGGAAAGGTTGCTTCACATCAACCTTCTAGAATTGCGGGCGATACGTTTGGCGCTCAAGGCCTTCCTCCCTTCCCTTCGCGGTCAGTCGGTTCAAGTCCTGACGGACAACACGACCGCGATGTGGTATGTCAACAAGCAGGGAGGAGTGGGGTCGCAGTGTCTCTGCAGAGAGGCTCTGCGTCTCTGGTCCTGGGTTCAGGACCATCAGATTTGTCTGATGGCGAATCATCTGACTGGAGTGCTAAATGTTCGTGCAGACAGTCTCAGCCGACAGTTCTCTGCCGACCACGAGTGGAGGCTTCACCCGGAGGTGGTTCTCGACATCTTTCAGATGTGGGGGACTCCTCGGGTGGACCTGTTCGCCACTCGCGAGAATGCTCACTGCCTGTCGTTCTGCAGTCTCCAGTATCCGTCGCAAGGAGCCTTGGGGGACGCATTTCAGTTGAGTTGGGGAAATCAACTCCTTTACGCGTTTCCTCCCATACCCTTGATTCCTCGGGTTCTGAGGAAGATTCGCCAAGACCGGGCCCAAGTCATATTGATCGCCCCGGATTGGCCAAGAAGGGTGTGGTATTCAGACCTTCTCCACCTCTCCTCTCACCCGCCGCTCCGTCTCCCTCACAGGGCAGATCTCCTCTCTCAGATGGAGGGGCAGGTTCTACACCCCCACCTGCAGACCTTACACCTTCATGCCTGGAGATTGAGCGGGGCAACCTGATTTCTTTTTCTCTCCCTCACGATGTGGTGGATGTCATTTTGTCTGCCAGGCGTGACTCCACTAAGTCCATCTATTCTTATAGGTGGTCTAAATTTGTTGTTTGGTACAGGGAGAAATCTATAGACCCTTTGAGGTCCCATTTATCTGATGTGCTCCAGTTTGCCCTTTCTCTGGCTCAGCAGGGGCTTGCTGTTGCCACGGTGAAGGGTTATCTTTCTGCGCTGTCGGCATTTATCTGTTTGCCTGACCAGCCTTCTCTTTTTAAGTCTCCCATTGTTTTAAGGTTTTTGAAGGGCCTTACTAATAGGTTCCCTCCTACACCTTTTGTTGTGCCTCAGTGGGATTTGAATCTAGTTTTGACATTTTTAATGGGTGCTCCTTTTGAGCCTCTTCACAAGTGTCCCATGAGGCTTCTGACTTTGAAAACGGTTTTTCTCGTTGCAATCACCTCGGCAAGGAGGGTAAGTGAGCTTCAAGCTCTTAGTTCCAAGCCCCCATTCCTGACCATTCATGCTGAACGAATGGTTCTTAGGAGCAGGGCTGCTTTTCTGCCTAAGGTGGTGACTCCTTTCCACCTTGGTCAGTCCATTACCCTTCCTACTTTTTATCCTCCCCCTCACCCTTCCAAGGAGGAGGAGCGATTACACCGTCTTGACCCCAAGAGGGCGGTGTCTTTCTACTTGGACAGGACTAAAGACTGTCGAGTGGACGACCAGCTCTTCGTTGGCTTTGCTGGCTGCAAGAAAGGAAGAGCGGTCCATAAGAGGACTTTGTCGAGATGGATCGTTCTCTGCATTAAGATCTGCTACTCTTTGGCCGGTAAGGACCCACCAGAGGGTATTAGAGCACATTCAACTAGAGCAAAGTCTGCAACATCTGCTTTGTCTAGAGGTGTACCTGTTGAGGACATTTGCAGAGCCGCGACTTGGGCCTCCCTCCACACTTTCGCGAAGCACTACTGCTTGGACACCGAGGTGAGGAGGGACGGCCACTTCGCGCGCTCTGTCCTCCAAGATTTCCTGGTATAGCAGAGTGGACACCCTCCTCCGGGAGTGGGGACTGCTGTGGGACTCTAATCACAAGGTGAGGAATCCACACGGCAGATGTATCTATCAGAAGAACAAGTTACTTACCTTCGGTAACGCTTTTTCTGGTAGATACTATATCTGCCTGTGGATTCCTCACTTTGTGAATATCCCCTTGCGTCAGCAACATTCACTCACACCGGAGGACAACTTGTGATACACTGTGTAACATCAACACAGATTGGTTTTATGTTGTCTGTTACATGTATGTCCACTTGCCTGTTCTGTTATATTGCATATACTAGTGTGTTTTTCACTTCTTTCACATTGTGGCGACTGGTCAGCACAACAATAACATGCACATATCTACCTTTGGAGACACTATGATACAGTGTGCTGGAAAAGCGATTCTGGAGAAACATTGGCCCATACATGCAAAACATTTGTTTACTGTGTGTTTTTATTTAAGGGAATACTTACACTTTATATCACATCATAGGTGTGGGGTAACCCTCCTTTTTTAGGTCCTGAAGAAGTGCTAAGGATCCTTTTTGGGCCATCAGGCATGAAACACGTTGACCTGACCACATTCACAGATTTAGGCTACTTGGATACATCACTTCCCTGTAGTCGCCTGTACCAAATTATGTTTTTTTAAATCCTGTCAAGGGAACCATCAGTTTAAAGTCCATTCGAGGATCTCTTAGACAGGTTTAGTCTCTCTTGATTTCACTATACACATACACATTCACTCCTCTCCACACATGCCCTCACACTGGTACTTTCATCAGATGGCAAAAATAAAAAGGTCTCCGCTAGATCGGCCCTTCGTGCAGCACCAGCCCTATGAGGAACACCCCTGATGAGAACTTGCGGAGAAGTGTGGCTCACTGGTTAGAAGCCCATTACATGTAATGGGGTGACCTTATAACCCTCAGAACCTGGGCGGGTAGTAAATTGAATAATAATGGTTCTGTCGGTGATATAGTACTTTGTCCCTAGTCAGGATACAAAGATAGCAGTATGTTTATCAGAACAATTAAGTACACTGACCACAAGATAAAAAGGAAAGCGAATTTTTACTCAAACACTTTCATATTTTGAATTTGAAACACAAAAAACTACAGATGCTGTCCCTAAAATACACTTAAAACATAATTGACACATAAGCTTTGTGCAACACTTGATATACACTTAAAACAACAAGTAAAATTGTAAATTCATATACTCATTGACAAAAACAACTACATATACAATAATCTGATAGGCACAACAATCTGATCTTGGTTCCTAGGAGATTTTGAGTAGTTGGTTCATATAAGGAAGGATTGCGTCGACGTTTCGACCCTGGGGAACGATGCGATGATTTAGCGCATCAAGAGCGGGTCTTCATCAGGACTGTATACATGTAGGACAGCCTCTTGTGGACCTTGCTCCACTTGGAGTCCTGGTCTGTTTCTCAAACCTACTGCCGGTCAGCCGACTCAGACAGCGTAGATCTTCCTCATACCTCTGCAATGATTATTTATACAGGAGGCAGAGTGAAGCGATTATTTCTTGATTTACTTCCAGTACAACCCGTCGTGTCTTTAAACCTTCCGATTGCTGTAGGGGATCCCCTACAGCAATCGGAAGGTTTAAAGACACGACCTATCAGATTATTGTATATGTAGTTGTTTTTGTCAATGAGTATATGAATTTACAATTTTACTTGTTGTTTTAAGTGTATATCAAGTGTTGCACAAAGCTTATGTGTCAATTATGTTTTAAGTGTATTTTAGGGACAGCATCTGTAGTTTTTTGTGTTTCAAATTCAAAATATGAAAGTGTTTGAGTAAAAATTTGCTTTCCTTTTTATCTTGTGGTCAGTGTACTTAATTGTTCTGATAAACATACTGCTATCTTTGTATCCTGACTAGGGACAAAGTACTATATCACCGACAGAACCATTATTATTCAATTCACTGGTTAGAAGCGGCAGACCCTGAAGCATAGGTTGGCCCGGGACCAGGGTTCATTTCCCGACGCGGCAGAGTCTTGGGTTAATGTCCGCGGACTCGATAATTCTCGCTTAGGTGCCTAAGCTAACCATGGGTCCCACTCTGCAACTCTGGGCAATAGCTTGCTTAATCTCCACAACGGCCCCAGCAACGCCGGGGATGCCTGGCTTCATCTTGGGGTGCCCTCTCACAGGGAAAGCCAGGACGGGTTCCCCAGCGGTGTACAGCGCCAGGACGCCACGTAACGAGGTAACAGTGCGCTTTACAAGTATACATACATTACATTACACATTACATGATGATACATTATATTCTCACGGATCTGTAAAGACACCAAGAAAAAATCCTTAGGATTCCCCCTTCTTTGTCCGCCTTTCTTTCTTCTTTGCTTTCTGAAAGGAACAGTACCTCCACTGGTTTTTGCATTAGCACTTTCGTAGCCTAGGTACTGGACCTTCATTGGCTCCCATTACTCCTCTCTTCCTTGTTTTGAGTCATATTCAGGACCATATACAAATCTCTACAATGCCCAGAAATTATATATACATATACATAACATAACAAACATTTCACTAAACTCATTAAGTGCTATTTCAAAGTGGGAGACAAAGATGTGTGTAGAGTGAACTAAAGATGAATACTCCAATATAAGTAAGACTTTCATAGAGTGGGCAGGAGATGCTGTTTATTCTTAACTCAGACTCTCTTTAATTCACTCCCATATTAGGGTTTTATTTTCCAGTGCCTAGGAAAGTGCCTGGCCAGCTGTGATGATACTGCACTGATCTTACCCTTCCTTCGAAGCATGTTCGAGTCTACTAGGTTTATTGCTACGCCTCACCATGCAGTAAGTATCAAGTTTATTTCTTACAATTATCATAGATCTATTTCCCTAGGGTATTTCACCATGTAAAACCAGAACAAAAACAAGTTGAGAAGGATGTCATATGGGGCTGCGGAGCATCTGGATGTACATTGTCCAGGTTTGTAACTTCATTAACAGAGCTGGATGGTAAATTATTGGTGACAGGTGAAACCTTCTTCACTCAGCCCTTCCTCTCACCCAAAAGTGTGATTTTGTACTCCATGCATAGCCAAATTATATTAGAGTGAAAACGCTCCACAGAGTACATGAGGACTAAGTTAGCAGAAACTAAATGTAGAGCTCGTTTATTCAGGTGACTAATAATGCATTTCATCAGGGATAGTTAGGAGCCTCTTTAGGCGATCTCTCTGGATAGAAGCCAGTGTTTGAACAAGATACATCAAGTTTATTCAATGTAGCAGATAAAGCCGTGAAATACATAAAGCTATGTGAAGGCTTTGAAATGACTCTCTCAGAGAGGCCTTCAAAATAGACAACATAGCTGTCTGTTTCTACTTTTTGTTAGAGGTGAGATTTTTCAAGGCATGAAGGACAGAACAGAATCTGGGGCAATCCCTGCACAGTAGACATGAGGAAGAAAGGATAAGCACCCCTTCCAAAGAAATCACACTCCGCAAAGAAGGCTTGTCTACTGAACTGTCCTTGCAGTTCTTTTATGTGAAATACCGGAGAGAACCAAGTGACAGAAAACAAATAGTGACTGAACTCTCATCTTATTGTCCAAAGGTGCTTCTTTAGTAGCATGGTAAAGGCCCTCCAGCATAGCTGTATAAAGATATCCTTAAATCATGCTTCTGGCCATTGAATATATTTAGTTTACTAGTTTACAATCATTCACCAATACCTGCTGTAAGCACTGAATGTGAAATCAAGAACCAGCTTTAGCATTTCTTTCTAATATGAAATCTCTTGTACTAAATGTCTGTGTATGATTAATGTCTAGTGTCTCCCTGAGTATTGTGAGTTGTCTTTCACTATTTGCAGGGCATAGTAATTGGTTTCCAAACATGTGCCAAGGTTCATCCTTTCGCATGCCGGCAGCTACTTGAAGCGTACAAGAGTTGTCTTTTTGGAACTGAACTGGTAAGAACCATGCATCTCTTTCTATCTTATATTTCAAAATTTCCTCAGCAGCAGCGTTCACATTTACAAAATGTATTTTACAATTAGATAAAAGTTTACGAGAAACAAAAGCTAAAATATGTTTAAAGACATAGGCGGTCTACAATTCCGTAAACAAAAATTTATCAAATAAATGGCCAGTGCAGCCTCCATGCCTCATGTATATCTATATATATCATTTGTTGCAGAAATGTAGAAATTTGTTTAGAAAATTTATTTTGAAGGGGCTTATGATACCAAATGCAACAATCTCTTAAATTGCCCATAAAAACAAGTCATTCAACCTTTTCTTTCTCCTTTGATTTACTCATGACTTCAGAAGTGATAGAGCACAGACGGAAAGGCCACCCTCCAAGACAACTTACATTTACGGATGTGGATGTTCAATTCAAGACTGGGTCTAAGGCCAGGCCCTGGACTCAAGGGGAGCTCGGTGCTCAAGATCAAACAACAGGCCTGGGTAAAGGCTGGGCTCTGTACCCAAAGAAAACAGTTACATTGAGGAAAGGGACGGGGCTGAGTCCATATTCCATAGCACACAGCTTATTGTGTTCTAAACTCCTGCTGAAATGGTGTCTGGCCCGGGTCAGGAGGCAACTGGCACCAGCACTGGTGTGTTGTGTTACAGGACTACCTCTCTTATCTTTCAGCAAGGTTGATGAGCCTACATGAGGCCAACGTGAACAACCCCCCGACACATGGATAAGGCAGTGTGATTGCATTGTAGGGGCAGAGAACAGCACATATCCCTCTATGCCTAGCACAAGGCCAGGGAGGATCATTGTATTTAGGGGCTGGGTGAACATGAGGCTAGGGTGGATTTAGGCAGCTGGGTAAGGCAATATTCACAGGAACATTGGTTTTGCAGGGCATATTCTTCGTGGCTTTCCTGCCACCTTTGGGGTTGGGGAAGATGTGTGTGTGTGTGTGTGTCTGTCTGTGTCTGTGGGTGTGGGTGTGGGTGTGGGTGGGTGTGAATAAGAGTTAGGGTAAGGGTGATGGTACGCATTAAAGTTAGAGATAGGGTTAAGGTAAGTCTAAATTATAGAGATAGACTTCAGATTGCATATATTGTGCTAGTTAGGGAACAGTTCTTGTTTAATGTTAGTCTTAGGGATAACTTTAGGGCTAGATATGAAGTATGGGCATGGGTTAGGGTAAATAATATTGTTAAGGATACTTTGCTGGAATGAACTAGGTTTGGGTCTATGAAAATTGGTGGGTATATTATCCTGCTAGTGTTAGGGGGTTTGGGTTTGGGTTATAGTACATCACAGTAATGGGCAAATGATAGTGATAGCAATACAATACAAAAAGCTTTATTCGAGTATTAGACTCATAAAAGCACAAACATACATTTAAAATACAATGTTAAAATTGTTTCCTCATAAAATACAGTATTTTTAAGTAAAATTGTGCAGACATCAACTATTGATCAGAACAAACAAGCAATGTAAAACATTTGTACATAGTTACACAGATTCCAAATTGGATACCCCAACTGGTGTACTCTAAAAAAGAGCCCTCCGTCTGATAGACCATGCCCACCCCAGGTACTTGGCTGTTGCTAGGACTACGGGCATATGGGTGGAAGTGCAAATGATTCGTAGGGCCTCAATACCCCTGGATGTCCCTAGATTTTTACAAACAGGGACTAACCAGACTTTTCTCGGGGTGGCATAAGCTTTACAAGAAAATAAGAGTGGCCTATATTTTCATTTGATGCACCACAAGCTGGGCAATATGAGGTGGAGGAACTCCTCCACCTACTTGTCAGCGATCTCAATGGAAGAGCATCTGATCTTAGCTGGAAAAAAAGCTTTCTGTCCCCAGGGTTAGTTATGCTGTCCCAATAAGGTTCTAGGACTGGATACAGTTTAACTACCACAAAGCGCCATCATGGAGTCGGATTTAGTTTTACTCCAAACTCTTTCAGCAACCCGATCCCAATATAGATCTTTAATCATTTTTTTGCTTGGAAAGAGTTCCCCGGTTGGGTTATCCCATAAATTTGAGAGACCAAGATCGCCTAAAGCAGACCTGAGATTTTTTAGCCAAACTATCTTGTGAAAGGTGTCAGCATTTATAGTGGCCAAAAACCCCTCTGCATAGTGCCGAATCTCCGGGGTAGTCCAGAGGCGTCTCCAATAGAGAATCGGGCGCAACCTCGCTAGATCACTCACTGTTCTTCTCCCCAGGTCAAGACCAAGGGGAATCAGTGGGTTTGGGTTTGGGTTATAGTACATCACAGTAATGGGCAAATGATAGTGATAGCGTTATGGTTAGGCATAGGATTTTGGATTTGTGTACCTTTCAACAAGAAACAGATCCTATAAAATAATTTTCGGATACTTATACAGCAATAACATTTGAAATATCAGTTTCTCACTTTTCTTTTTGTATTCTTTTCCCTCAATATTTCTAAATTTTCACCTAAATACCACCGGCAGGGGACAAGTGTTTTTTGAGCAGACAGATGCATGAAGTAGTGCTGCCCAAAAGTTCTTTGAGTCCATAATTCAACTTTGAGTGAATAATTTATGTTGCCTGTGCCACCCTAATTGTCTAGCACAGAGAAATAATTGCGTTTAAACTTTATCATAACCAACAGACATCACACATCCCTCACTTATTTCACAGTATATTGCGTACCAGGACAAGTGGAAGCTGCACTCCAATAAATGTGCCAATAGCAATGACAAAACATTTGTTTGTTAAGGCATGAAACCCATGGGCTGGCAGCCTTTAAATTAAATAAAAACAAGCTTGTTAGACCTGAAATCATTGGTGTGAGTCTCCCTTCCATTTTTGACGGATTGCCTCCTCTGTTTTGATATGTTTTTGCTGGTTTTATGTTTTGGGCACTGTGCCACTGCTAATCAGTGCCACAGTGTAAGTGCTCCCTATGTTAAATTGATGTACTAATTAGTGATTCCATGATTGGGTTATTTGATTTACTTGCCAGACCCTAGTACAGCACACCATGTGGGCCCAGGGCTTGTAAGTCAAATGCTGCTGGTGGGCTTGCAGCACTGGTTGTGCCACCCACAGAAGCAGCTTGTAAAGTGTGTCTCAGGCGTGCCATTGCAAGGCCTGAGTGCAGTCTGTGACTGCCATGTCGACTTGGCCAGTGCACCTACTTGCCAGTCCCTAAACCTTCCCTTTGCTTCATATTAGACATCCCTATGGTAGGCCCAATGACAGGGTGCATTGTAAGTATAGGGTAGGACATGCCCTGATGTGTGTAGTATGTCCTAATAGTGAATTACAGCCATTTTCGTTTTTCACTATTGAAGGCTACCTGTTCTCCATGGGCCAGAATGGGCAGTTAGATTATTACATTCTTATAATCCTAACTGCCTCAGCGAACACAGTAGAAATTCAAATTTAGTATGCCTGAACTCAGAATAATAACATCAATATTTTAGTAAAGTTGGTTTTAATATTCTGTGTTTGAAAATACCACTTTTAGAAAGTAGGTATTTTCTTGCATAACTGTCCAGGCCTGCCTCTGCTAGGTTGTGTATTCCTTGTCTGGGTTTGTGAGTGCCAGGGCTGGAGGATTCCAGGAGACAGGCTGGGGCAGCCCAGTGGTGAATAGAGAGATCTGCATCTAGATGGGAGGGATGAGTTGCACCTGGGACCTGAATAGGGCTGGGCCTTCCCTCTACAATGCTGGCTCCACCCCCTGTGGCTTGTCTGATGTCTCTTCCCTGCACAGTGAAAGGAAGGAAGGAGTCATGTAAAGTGCTCAGGAACTGGTTTGGACTAGGCAGAGCAGTCTCTGCCTTCAGAGAACAAAGGATTTTGGGGTATACATATTGGGGCCATGATCCCAAGAAATTAGATCACTTCTGGAACAAGAAACCTTTCTGCCAAGGAGAAGGACCAAGGAAGCTGCAAGAGTTTGGACTGCCTCTCTGCCAGTGTGCTGTTTGCTGGGTTGGCCTGCAGTGGTTGCTTCATTGCCAAGGGAAAGGAGAAGGAACTTTTTAAGGACTTTCATCATCTACAGAATATTCTCCAAGGGATTGACCTGTGTTTGCCTCCTGCTGAAGTCTCAGGGACAAAAGACTTCACCTCCAGCTCCCTCTGTGAATTTCCGTGCGGGGAATTCTATCTACAGACATTTGCGTGTCGCTGGGAGCTGGAAGCGCGATGCACCAAGAGGAAGCGTGTCGCCGTCGCAGCTGAGATCGTCGCATTGCCGGAGAAGCACGCCGCCGCTGCATCATCCTGGAAGCGTGTGTTCATCGAAGCTGCCTGCTGTCGCATCACCGGAGAAGCGTGACGCCATCGAGAGAGTCGCCATCGCATCACCAGAGAAGCGTGTCCCAGGGCCTGTCGCAGCTCCAAAGTACAGAGTCGTCGCAAGGCTGCCAGGGCGTCATCGCATCGTCATCGCATCGCCACATCAAGGGCGCCATCTTCTCGCATAGCAACCGGATCATCGCATCTCACCAAGGCCCCATCTTGCGCACCACAACAGGCCCGCAGGTCGAGAATCTACGCATCACCTCCGCACCGGTAAGGCTCACGACGCATCCCCTACTCTGCGCAAGCATTGAGGCAGGACGCAACCGTTTCCCCGGACTACAGAACCGACGCATCTCCCCTTTTGCGACCCTTTTGTTCACTTTGCGTTACGCATCCAGGTACTTTGTTGAGAACTTTGTCGCATTTACCATCAACTTGAACTAAGCAACATGTATCGTCTTTAAGTCAACTTTTAGTATAGTATTGTGGATTTTTGTAGTTTGTGGTCTTGTGTTAAGTCTATATAAAGAATACTTATTTTTATAAAACCTGTGTTGTGTCCATCTGTATTGTTTCCACTGTATTACTGTGTATATTCACAAATGCTTAACACACTGCCTCTGAGAAAAGCCTGTCTGCTCGTGCCAAGCTACCAAGGGGGTGAGCAGGGGTTATTAAGGAGTGTAATCCCCTTATTCTGACTTAGAAGTAAGGGTCCCTATTTGGACAAAGGTGAATACCATTGCCAGCTAGAGACCCCCAGATCTAACAAAGCTTCTTAAGTTTATAATTGTTATTAAGTGGGATGGTTCGATAGCAGTGCCCAGAAGCTGCAGGAAGTCGTCGCAAGATGGAAGAAATGGAGGAAATTACTTTTTCCGACAGTTCAAAGATCCGCTTTCTGGCAAAGCTCTTAACTTACAAAAGTGGTTACTTCTTAGGTCTTTGTTCTAGACAGCACGTGTGCGCTGCTCTAACCAAGACTGCTGGATCTACTACATGGGCTTCAGCCTCCCATAGGCTTCCCTTTAGCTGCCCCAATCGTCACTCTTCAATTTTTAAACTCCATTCGTCCGTGGCCTAAATACGTCATGCCTCTTCCTGTGTTGAATCCCCTCGAAAGCACCAGCCAATTACTTACGTGTTTACACAGTGGCCATTTTAGGTACTCATTTCGGGACTACTTTTTTCATTGGTTAGAACTGCAGTGCACTGTGGTTACAGGCGCACTCTCTAGTTGATCTTGAAACTGCTTGTTTTTTTGTTGTTGTCTTGTGCTTTTATCTCATTACATTATTGGCTCAGGGTTTTTTTTCAGTTTGTGGTGTTTCCGTTGTCCAGGAGGTGCCCCTTTATGGCCGCTGCTTCATTGATCTCTGGGGTTTCGCAAAGAAATTGACATTTCAACAGCACAATGCCTGGTATATAAAAAGCTGTTTTTCTGTCGTGAAAGCATACTTCTGACTGTGCCCAATGCTGCGTTGGCTAAAACACTGCTTTTAACATGTTTAAATCAAATAGTAACACTCAGTCAGATCACATTGAAAGCAAGCCTGCCTATAGGACCTGGCAGTACGATCATAGATGGGACCAAGCTAGATGTGGAAACTTGGGGTAAACGCTGCAGAGGGCTGCAGTCTTCTCTGCAGGTTTCGTCCTCACACAGCAGAAACATTCAGTTTACTCGCATATTTTCTTTCTGACCTCCTCCTTCTGACTCTGTGCACATTTTCATGTTTAACAGCCTGAACACCATAATATTAATAATTCATGTTTTCATTTATAGCTCATATAACCACATTTTTGTAGTTTCATAGCATTGGCACACAAGATACTATTTTTAACAACCCAGGCACAAATAAATATCACATAGGCAGAGGGCTTTAAGTGGGCTGGGTCTTGCTGGTGCACCAGCAGTTCTAAAAAGCAAGTGCTGGGACGGATCCTTATCGGGCTCTCCATTTTTGCCCACACACTCCAGGCAGAAACCTCAGTTTTGACTGATCCCTGTTTTCGCTGGAATGTCTGCTCTGATCCCGCAGCTTAAGGGAAATAATGTTCCTTGCTACAGGGAAGCATGGCTCTTTTACCATTGCAACATACTCTGCAGAACAGCAATATAATGCAGAGTACATTATTACAGTGTTCACTACAAATGACATTAACTGTCATTGTCCTCTACTAGGGACGGCTTCTGCCCTTCATGCGCTTGTATACTTCTGCAATTAAGGCAACGATGATGCTTACATTCTGTTGTTGCACAAAATTACATATGCCTATCCAGGGCACATCAAGGTCACGTTCTGCTTTTTTCTTTCTTGTTTCTTTTCTGGCAGTCTATTTATAGCGTGAACTTGGCACTAGGGCACTAAAGGGCTTTACATATGAATCATACATTTTTACATGACAACTGTTCTGCAGGAAGAAATGCTTTGAGTGTGTAATCGAGGTATTGAATCATATATTTTGTTAAATACCAAGGTTGTTAAAATAAGTTGTGCAGGGAAAAAAGCTCTGAGAGAAAGACAAGGGCTTAACTTGGATATCCTGCTTTAAACTATGGTAAAACTGAAGATGGCTTATTTAAACTAACCTTTGCAAATTCTCCCTTTGATAACCAGCCCCCCTTGAGAGAGAAAAGATTTAAAAGGAAACAAATTATTGGAAAAGGGCTTGGAAATATTAACCCTCAGATATAGCCAATGGAAATACACACCATTGACAAAGCTGACAGCCTGGGCTTGTTGTATATGCAATGTAACTTACTGTATTATATATCTGGGTGCAATGACAGAAGCCCCAAAATACTAGTCAGGAGGCCAACTATACAGAAGCACATAATTTTAGCTCACATGTTTTAAGCCACATCCTTAATCTTCTTGCCACGCCCCTTTGAGAGACCCACCAGTTTTTTCATACCACTTGAAGCCCTGCATAGGCCTTTCGTCATAGCAAGGGTTTATTTCATGAAGCATGATACAGACAGTAACTTTCTACCTTTAAGTTTTTTTGTTTCTGAGCGTGATGAGCTGCTAAATGTGGTAGCCTTTTATGTTCAGGGTAATTCCGCATTAGTCGCATCATGTTGGAAATTTGTATAACACGCCCTGGCAGCCGGGGGTTCTGCAAATTGCTGGGAGCTCTGTTTCAATTCTTTTGAGGCTAGTCTTGTTCATTATTCTATGATTCTAACTCCTGTGGCCTTGCACCCCCTCACACTGCAGTGATACTGAAAGTGCGAGCATTTAATTGTTCCTTGCCACCGCACACCTGGGCTCCCGCAGGTAGGGCCTTTCACTGCACAGTGTGGCCCGCACTGAAGTGGCCTCCCACTCCATGCACTGCCTGGTCAATAAAATATGAACATTGCCTATTTTTCCCAGAAAGTAAACGTAGATCAAACGGTTGGTATGTATATGGAAATGAGTGGCAAACTGTAAGGTACTACATAATAAACATCTTTGTAACCGTCAAAGTCATTTTACACTCATTATCTGATCTGATGAAACCTGTTATATATGTTTCTTTTATTATATTAATTATACCATAAGCACAAGTTACTTACCTTCGGTAACGATATATCTGTAAGAAACATTAATAGTGATAGATTCCTTACCTTAGAATTACCCCCAGGCATCAGACTGGATGCTGAAAGTTTTTTTTTCAGTAGTACCTCTGCGCGTTGGTAGGCGGCGTCGTGAGGCTCCGCATGCGTCGTTGGTGCTGGGATGACGTCGTCGGAGCTACGTAGATGCTCCCACACGCGCTGACGTCAGTTCTGTACACGACTTTCTGCGCCAGAAACGCAGAGCCATGCAAGAAACTGACCACTGGGGCCCTGAAAGGGATGACCTTAACCCTAGAAATCAGTTTGCAGAACGGGGAGGATAGGTGGGGCGGTAAGGAATCTATCACTACTAATGTTTCTTACAGATATATTGTTACCGAAGGTAAGTAACTTGTGCATCTGAAAGAAACATGTAGTGATAGATTCCTTACCGTAGAATAGATACCCCAGCAATACCAACCCCGGTGGTGGGTCTGTGAACCAAGATCCCACCAGAAAGTCCTGGAGGACAGAACTGCCAAAAAAGCCATCTCTCCGAACTTGGCTGTCCAGGCAGTAGTGCTTGGTATACGTGTGCAGCGAGGCCCACATAGCTGCCTGACAGATGTCATGCAAGGGAACATAGCGTCCGAAGGCAGGAGTGGCTGTTGTCGCCCTGGTAGAATGGGCGCACAGTCCCACTCGAGGCTCCTTTTTCGCCAATGAGTAACAAGCCTTTATGCACAAAATGACCCACCGAGAGATGGTCTGCTAATGCACGGGCCGACCTTTCTGGGCACCCACGTAGCCAACAAAGAGCTGGTCATCCACCCAGAACTGTTGTGTGCGGTCCAGATAGAAAGAAAGCGCACGTTTTTGGTCCAGACGGTGGAGCCTCTCTTCCTCTTTTGAGGGATGCGGAGGTTGTAAGAAGGTGGGCAAAGTGATGGTCCGCCCGATGTGAAAGGCAGTGACAACTTTTGGCAGAAAAGAAGGACGAGTCCTTCGAACAACTTTGTCCGGATGGACAGAGAGAAAATAAGGTTTAGAAGAGAGAGCCTGGAGCTCACTCACCCTTCTGGCAGAGGTGATAGCAACCAGGAAAGCTGTCTTTAGAGTGAGGAGACGAAGAGGATCCTCTCCACTTGTAGCTATTGATGTTGGTCTGTAGGGTGGTAAACCAATGGGTAAGGATTTCTGGAGGTAGTGTGGCAAACCATACAACAGCTGTGGCAAGGCCACCATTTTGAAGAGGGCTATCTATACACCCTCATCATGGAAGGAAGCAACAGTGGTCCCAGTATTTAAAGAAAGTTGCAAAAAGTGACCAGGCATGCCATAGCCCCATTTCATTGATAGATGGCACGGATAAGGTTTTGGGCAGAGTACTCCTTGCACGCTTGAAAGATTGGGCATCAGAAAATTGGATTATGTCTAATACTCAATATGGTTTTAGGAGAGGGTGGGGTACAACTGAACAATGTCTTAATTTATCTCTAATCATTAAGAAGCACAGAAGATCCTTTAAGAGTTCTATACATCTGACCTGCATGGACCTATCTATCGCTTTTGACACTGACAACCAAGTTAAATTATGGGCTATGTTGGAATGTATGTGTGTGGAAAAAGCGTTAGTAACCCTACTCCGCAGGCGTCACTCCGGTACCACAGTCATAGTAAGATATGGCAGTAAAGGGGAAAAACACACCCAATTATTTCTACAGAGGGAGTCAGGCAAGGATGCATCCTATCCCCTTTCTGTTTTTCATATACATATGGGTTGGAGGCTTACTTACTAAGGAAAGAACTTGATTTTGCCAAAATTGGCAATAAACCTGTCTTGCTTTTATCTTATGCAGATGAAATTGTTTAATTAGCAAGGACAGTTATGAGTTACAGAAATCTCTTGCTGCTTTTACCAATTTTCTGACCTCGTTTGATTTAAAAGTACATTTTATTAAATCGTAGACAATGGTATGTGGACCTACAGCGACTAAAATCAAAACATTTATTGTTTAGGGAAAGAAGATAGAAAAGGTCAGCAAATTCTCATTCTTGGGCAATCTTTTTAGCAAACAGTTGAGCTGCGAACCTCATTTAACCTTAATAGCACAAGTAGGGCTATGGATGCACTGTTGGAACCGGGACCACCGGTCCACTTAGGGTAGCATGGCTCAAGCTGGAAGGCTAACCCTAGAAGGCAATTGTGACATGCTTGCATTACACGCACTACACCACCCCATTGCAAACCCACCAAAAATAACACCACACCATCTTGGTTAATTAGAAAATAGAAAGGCTTTATCCTCTTTGAGGGTTGTAAAGGTAAGAATATTCCAATGTGCAATAAATCAGAACTTTAACTTTCTTCTTTATGGATTTGTTTGCATTAGCTACCAGAATCTTCCCTTACTCAGTTGTCTAACATCAGATTTTGACATATTTAAAGCAGATTCTGTTCACATTTTTGCCTCTTGTCCAGTGCTACTACCTTTAATACAAGAAATAGAGAGATTCTTAAGTTTAGTTCTTTGTAGAAGTGTTATTTTGTCACATGAAGCAATAGTACTGGGGGTGGAAGATCCAGATAACCTTGAGAGTGGTACGGTTTTATATTCATTGCTATGGCAGTTCTGCAGCTATGCCTAGCCTCGGCTTGGCTTGACCCGTTAATACCCTCATTTCAACAGTGGTTAGCCAGGCTTTTAGCTGTCTATAACATCGAGATAGCTATATATAAACGAAAAGGTAGATCGCGACGCGAAAGAGGCATGAAAATCTGGACTGCTCTTACACAATGGCGAGACGCACAAAACTAATTAATATTGATGCTGTCATGTATTTATGCTATTGTTTCTTATTGTTTGTAAATTCTATATAATGATTATGTACATATGTTAAAAATAATGTAAAACACATGTTATTAATATGTAGAATGTCTACCTGTCCAGGGGAGGTGGGGGGAATAAATATGTAAAAAATTTAAAAAAATAAAAATAAAAATAAAAGATTTTTGAAATATGTTCACTGAGGCAGTTTGGCAGATAAACTAACACACATTGTTCATTGGAAGCATTTTTCAGGTTCAACCATTTGTAACAACACATCAACTACCACTTATGAATATGACTTTCCCCTCTTTGTGTACATCAAAGACGAGAGTCACATGTTAGCATATTACCAAATCAATCTGAGTTAAGCGGTAAGGAGAGTAAAGAATTCCTTAGAATAAGGTTGATGCCACTTCTGTTTTAACATGTGTGCTGTTACTTCTAACTCCAGCGCAGGGTATATTCAAGAAACCTTCCCCCAAATGTGAAAGTTTGAACTCTGGGACCTTTTGACAAAGGCCAGCCACGATGTTTTGTTTTAAAACGAATATAAGATTCTCACAATTTCCAGAATCGATCCGTGGCTCAGCCCTCAGTCACCACCACTTCCTTTAAGCCCCCCCTTTACTCCTGCCGCTGTGCTGGCCCGGATACCTGTGCGCACGAACGGCGCCCGTGTTACTTCTTCCTGAGGCAGTCTGACGAGGCCGCACTCCCCCCGCCTCTCTGCTCAGGTCTTCGATCACTTCACCTGAGGCGGGGCGGGAGCACAGCTGGGAGAAGCGGATCCTTGGAGTCCTCAAGGTAGGCAGGCCTCCCCACGCCGCTCCCCCTCATTGGGAAAGCAGCCGGCAAACAAACCCGGCTCGCTGGAGGTCGAAGAGACCTGAAGGGAGGAGTTCGGACTTCCTCACACGGGATGATGCGTCACGCTGGGCGGGAGTCCCGTTGCCTAGCGACTCCGCCCAGCGTCTCTCTCTCTCACGCTAGCTGCGGGATCTGCTCGGCTTCCCTCAGTGCTCAAGCCAACAGGTCAAAGTCTCCTGACAGTCCCAGTACCCCAGGGCTTACAGAGGCAACAAAGCAGGGTGAAAGAAGGAGACCGGGGGTGCCAGGGCGCTGGTAATTCTGAACCACACTCGGCTCCGGCAAGATCACCACCCTTCACTCAGGCAACACAACCACGGTGACAGTCTAGACCCCACGTCTCTTCAGGAATCGGGGCAAAGGGGTCCCTGGTTCTACACTACCTGAGGAATAGGTCCCAGGGACCCTCTCTCTGAAATCAGAACCAAGTCTCTTTCTCCGTCAGAGTTATCAGGTGGGCTCTCCTGATGAGTGGCTCAAAGTTCACTTTCCATAGGCAGGGCTAGGTCAATAGGAAGGGAGGGCAGCGCCCACAACTTACTTGCAACCCCTAAGAGTAGTCAGAGTAGCCTGAGCCACAACCCCCTCCTGACTCTATCGCCTACACTCCAGCCAACCCAGTAGTGACCTAAAATGGCCGCCCATTGTCCACCCTTTTATAGCCTGTGCCCTAGTCACTAGAACTAGCTAGAAGGTTCTAGAACCCTCTAATGTTATTCTATGGGCCAGAGCCCTGAGGTAACTCTAGCAGGCATCCATTTTAGGTGCCCCCTCTATCCACCATTTTAGGAGAGCATCTGCGCTTCATTGTTAATTAGTAACAATGGAGCGCCCAGAGACCTATGGTCAACACCAAAAAGAAAATGTAGTGGACACTAGAAGGAAAAAATAGGAGGCAAAAATGGGAGAAAAATAAGGAGGGACCACCCAATGGGCTGACAGGTCCAACATGCACTATTCCGTTTTGCTTGTAAATTGGGGAACAAGCATGTGAAGGGACTAATTACCTTTATACACAAATGTCTCTCTATTGCCAGGTATGGAGCTGGGTTTTGGGGCTATGCTAAAAGCCAACAGCTTGTAGTAATCGAAAATAAATTCATGAAAAGATTACTGATGCTCCCGAAAAGTGTTCCTACCCTATTCTGCCACAAAGAACTTAACTAGAATTTATGGAAGACCATATGGAGAAGTGTGGCTCAGGGGTTAGAGGCAGCAGACCCGGAAGCTGAGATCGGTCCTGGACCAGGGTTCAATTCCCCGCCTCGGCGGGTCTTGGGCTAAAAATTCCATGGACTCGATAATTCTCGCCCCGGTGCCTCCTCGACTCTCGGGTTCACACTCTGCGACTCTGGGCAATAGCTTGCTTAATCTCCACAACGGCCCCTTGCGGCGGGATGCCTGACTTTCACCTTTCACAAGGGAATACCAGGACGGGTTCCCTAAGCAAGCGCCGGGAAACCCACTGCGGGTAGCTGTGCGCTATATAAGCTCAACTACATTTACATTTACATATAGGCAGTGCCCTTTTTCTCCTATGGGCCGAAATATGGACCTCTGAGTATTTAATATTTTCATGTGATGTTATTAAAGATTGTCAAAAATCAGACAATGTTTTAAAGATTCCATGGTTATATTATTTAGGGAGGAAATACAATGAGATTGGTCTGGAATACTTTATTGAAAACCCTGAAGGAATTCCCATGAATGCCAAAGGAATTATCAAGGAGGCGTACTATTCAGGGCCAATAGGCTTATTAGTGACCAACATGACAATATTGGAGTCCCCGGTTTGCTTCCTGCCCCTGCACAATTTTATCTATTTCCACTAAGTCCCAGTTCTGATTGTATCTAACCACATTCTGTTTATACACAGTGCACTTTTTGCCGGCATTTCCTCGTCAAGGAGGGTGAAAAAACAAGCCTATGACCCTCCCATGTGATGTCTCAGTTCAAAGAACTATGGACTTTATAATATTTTGCACATTGTATAAATCAGAGAGAACTAGATTTCTGCTCGCATTACTAAGGAATACTGACTCTTGCTCGTATTGATGGTTTTAACTTCTTACAGTCTTTGGCTACAGCTGAAATCTGTATTAAAGTAGCTAATTACCCAAGAGACTCCATTCAAATCAGAAAGCCTTATGAGTAAAATCTGTATAGAGATTTTAACTTTTTATTGTAAATCTTGTATGTATTGTATTTCAATCTTTTTAATTTGTAAATGTTTTTATGGTTCTCTGAGCCAAAATAAAGTTATTCTTGACTTGACTGGCTCTAGACTCTATCATGATCAGAGGGGGCTCGATCTTACCATAGTTCCCTTAATTGTGCGTGTCAACAGGGTGATATTCCTGTCCCAGGGTAACTCTGGGTCTCATGTGTTAGAAATTGGGTTTCTGGTTGGCAAAAGTATGCAGCCGGTCCAAGCAGAAGCTATAATCCTAGTCAGTGTAAGCTAGATCCACACTAAAAGATAACCTGTGTTCACCCTCTGGTAGCTTGGCACAGAACAGTGATGCTTATATAAAGAGGCACTTTGAAAAGTGTTTGTGCAACACACACCCACATACAGCAACAGAAAGAATACCCACAAAAAGACTGCATACAGGTTTAGAAACACTAACACTATTATAAACAAAACAAGACCAAAATGACAAAAATACAATGTAAAGAAGTTGAGATGTTGAATTTTAAAGGAATAAATGCAGTGAAGCGCTGAGAAGCAAGTAGCATTAAAAAAGTTACTTTACATCGTGCTGGACCGGGTCGAAGTCAAAGTTCAGGCTGACCGCGTGGAAGCGCAGGTCAGCTACAGGACCCATGCAGGACCAAGTGATCAATGTACCTTTCCTGCTCACAAACAGTGAGATTTGTTGATCCGTTACACATAGTGATGGATGTTGGAGTCGAGAGGTCTTGAGTGATGTGCCGAACCAGATTCTGCCACACAGTTGAGGGGATGCATCAATCTCACCAAGCTCTAGTGGCAGCTATGCGCTGTCCGATGCATTAATCTCTAGAGGCAAAGAGCTGGTTTAAATGCGATGTGGCAATTAAACTCCAGCAACAGTGTCTATCGCCGGTTCTGTTACACACAAACAGACGCAAGATAGAGAAGCAGACCTTTCAAGCTTGCAGTCAAAAGATGAGTCATTTGAGCAGCACAACAGTCCTGATAGAGATTTATTTCAAGATCCAGAAGTGACTGATTTTGGGGCCTGAGGGTCAGAGACCCAGAACGTATAACTAAAAGTGCCTTTGATGTGAGATTGTGAAGTGAACAGGTTTTCCTTTCAGCCCAGTCCAGTCCATCAGGGATAATCAGTCTTTTGTGTGAGGACAGGACACTGCCTATTCAAGTGACGTGTTAGACCCTGCCCAAGCAAGGCTATCAGAATGCAGATGTATTTAGATGGGTACTCAGATACATCTATCCTTCCTGTGTTGTGGGTGTCTAGAAGGCATGCACAAAGTGTAGCTGTCACCCACCCCAGACGTATATTGGAGACTGGCTGTCACGCACACAGAGCAGTAAGTGCAATGTCTACTTTCTAATAGTGCTGTAAACAAATAGAACCTATAAATAGCTTGTTTGACTAGGGCCAGGCAATGGGTCTTGCATGAGGCGTAATATTGTGACCTAACTCAACCCTAAAGTACCTAACTTTTCTCCCAACAACCCTCTACTCAACACTTCTAAAGAGGAAGCATCTGTAACCCCAAAAATAAGCAACCCCATTAGAAACAACATACAATACAATGTAGTACTCTATCAAAATAAAGTAATCACCATAGTCTTGTGTAGCAGGGAATAATTCGCCCCAGGACAGCCCTTCTTTACAGATGGAATGTGTCTCTTCTTTGTCAGCAAATGAGAATAAACTTGTAGCTCTACATGGACGAAAGGAAGGAAGGGGACCAAACCCTTCCTCTATACCACTAAATAACGTCTCATCATTCACTGTGGTCCCCTCCCCCATGTTCACCAGAGCTCCCTGAGGAGGATGCCCTATGTCTGTCCTCCTGTTGTGACCACAGTTGGCCTCCTATCAGTCTGCTGTGTTTCCTCCTAGAGTGGGATGGTTGACCCCCTTCAGTCTCCCAAAATGTCATTGGCTCCTTTGTTGATATGGGCAGTTATTTCCTCTCCGCGGGCTCTTAAAGAAAATGGTTCTCCACTGATACATTACTTTCAGTTTGGCAGGGTACATCAGCATATATTGAATGTCCATAGCCCTGAGTTTCCACTTAACCTCTAAGAAAGGTTTACGAAGGGGCTGCACTTTAGCTGCATAATCGGGGAAGAGCATAATCCTGGAGTTGGTGCAATGGACATCAGGATAGAGTCTCTGTCCATAAGGTACAGTATACTGATGGTAATGCCTCTAGGCGGTCTACCCGGCTACATCCTTAGGGCCAGCTCCCTGCGTGCCCTTTCCAGAATGAAGTAGGGGGATAGCTCACAATCCATGATGCAGGTTCTGAACTATTCTGTGGGGAATTTCTCTCATGTTGCCCACCCCATCTCTTCTTCTCTGGGCAACAAATTCAGCTGGGCTATCACAAGCCCATGGGGCTGCTTAAAATGAAACGTGGTCCCTACCACTCCCCTCCCATGTGGCTGTATCCTCTCCCTTGCTGTGCCCCAAAATTCAATGCGGAGGTAAAGGTCAGTCGCTGCTGTGGGATTGCAGTTCCAGTTTGTGTCGGTAGGCGGCAAGTCCATCTCCCGGCAGGTCGTTGTTTGCCTCTTAAGTATCTCTAATCCTCGACTCCATGCATGGGCTTGGGTTGGCCAAAGGGGACAAACGTAGCAGGCACCACATGGAAGTGTGCATCCAAGAAAAGGTTGCCCCATAGTCGGCTCACCCAGGTTGCAGTTGCAATCCTGGCCACGCGTGGTGCCCAGCCCATCTCCTCCACTCTAAAGTGCCTGTTATGCTGTTACGAGCCACCACCTGGAAGTGAAAGCAGCAACGTGCCACACCCCGGCCACTCACCTGTCTTCTCTCTCGCACACTCCAGGAGTCGATGGAGAGAGGGGTTTGCCACTATGGGTTCACAGCTCCAGGTGGTGTTTGCCACTGGCAGGCCCATCTACCCGCAGGTCGTATGCGCACCCAGGCCGTCGATCGCCGAAATTGTCTCTCTCATCCTGGGCTCCCTGAATGGGCTCGGGTGGGCCAAAGGCGATGATTATAGGACCACTGCACTGGTGCTTGCAACTGAAAATAGATCACCTAAGGGTCGGATTCAGCAGGATTCTCGGAGCTGGAATGTCGCTCGCTTAAAATGTGGCTACCATCTTAGGCTGATTGGCAACGATACCCAGTAATTTATTTCTTGGTCTTTTTACAATGTAGTGGAGGTGAGTGATCTGTCAATGGTAAGCAAGCCCTTTGGGAGCCAGGATGGTATTCATCAGATATGGTGGAAACTGTATTGTTTAGAAAGAGCCATACAAGATTTCTTAGGTAAAGAGCAGAGTGAGCACTTATGGTAGCAACTTACTTATACACTGCCAGATCTCTGTTATTCACTGTTACTGCAACTTTGATCCATTACTCACAAAAGCAATATTTCACTCACACATATGTTCTGCTTTTAGGTGATGAGTACAAGGTGCTAAGGATATGAAATGCCAAAATAGGAAGTGAACATAGTATTCTGTTTCTTGTACATATGTTTTTTAGTTGCTTGAGGTGTGCAGCCTTTCATGACTTTCGTCTTCAAGAATCATGACGGTCTACATTTGTTAACAATGGTCTTGATAATGCTGATCTTTCTTATTATATTTTCAGGATCCATATAATCTGAATGAAGAAGTAACGCCAGCAGAATACAGGGATGACTTCAACATCCCCACCTTTGCAGCTGAGAAACATGTGAGTTTTCTTTCAAGTACCTTTCCATCATGTTCATGTGCCTTCTCTCTCAAATTCTGTTTCTTCCATACCATCTTCACAAAGTACATCCACAAGATATCACAAGAATAACTTCCCATGGAAACTACACTCCATTCCCAGAAACGAAAGGAATTATTTATGTTATTAACAAGGAGTGAATGGTGTAGCAACTCAATCCATTTCTCATCCACTGGTACCCTTAGAGAGCTAGAGCTGATTTCTTAACGTCAAAGCTGGTTTTAGTGCACAGTGTAAATGTACAGAGGTGGAATGGGAAACATCCTTTACAACGGGGTGTTTACAGAGCGGGGCTTTTACGACGCAGCCATCACAACGCAAGTCGTTACTACGACTTGCGCTGGATGGCGCTCTTGCTCAAGGAATAGTTTAATTTTCTATTCCAACACCTTCCCTACTGTTACGTGGGCTGTAGTTGGAATAGAAAATTTAAATAATCCACAATCCAGCGCCCTCCAACGCAAGTCGTTGTAACGACTTGCGTTGTGATAACTGCATTGTAATGGGAGCGCGGTGTAAACACCGCGTCGTAATGACATACATCCGGTGGAATTTATCTCCTGAAGGTTTTTCTATCCTCACTTCTAGACTAGACAAAGAATTTGGCTGGCATTAACTTTAATCAATTGAGAAAATAGCTCCTATTCCTTGGGGTTAGCCAGTTACTCGCAATGCCCCCAGTTTGCTTTTTTTGAGAAAATTAAGTCAACTGTTATACATGTCAAGTCTAAATAGCCTTCTTGTTTCCATTCTCTCTATCTACCAGCCCACGGACATGATCAAAATGATGAAAAGCACTCTCTGGTTGTGCGAGTGCATACTTTCTAAGTAGGGAGAGGTAAGATTTTGATGCTTTTTTTTGTCAAGTTGAGTGAGATGTGAGTAATATCAGACTGAAAGGATGACACAACAAACCATCACTAATTGATGGGGTCAATGGAATGGAATGGAAATGTAGGGTGGATTTGTAGAGCGCTGCTTGTCACCCATGAGGGTCTCCAGACACTTCTTCCATACAATTATGGGTTTACTATACTTTCCAAACAATCCACCCTATGCTACATAGTTTACAGTTTTGTACAAATAAATGTTTTGCTAGTTTAGAAGACTCAAAAATTACACATGGTGCTGCGCCATGGCATATGTTAACTACTCATTGAATTTATCACCCGTGTGTTCTACTGGTACTAAAGAGGCAAAACTTTTTGCGAGAACAGTAATAATATTTGATAAAACAGCAAAATAGTATTGTCACAGAATGTACATTATGCTGCATAATTTTCACTGAGTTCCACAATTTGGCCGCACCAAATGTGTTTCATGAATAACAATATTGTCGGACACTAATATCATTGACAAAAAAATCGAGAGACAAAATATCAAAAGGTAAGTATGTATAGATTTTCTGTACCTAATTCAACATATGTGTACCAAAAATACATATACATATATCTTCATTTATTTGGAGTTAAAAATGGCAAATGTATACTTCCCTTTGTGCATTTACCCTTCGATATTTTGTCCCTCAATATTTTGTCCACAATATTACAGTGCCATGAAATTCTTGTACCAGACGTTCAAGAGTACAATTGGCCCTTCATAGTCTCCTAATTCCAGAGCCATATCTAATATAAGGCCTTTGGTTAATGTTTTAAATTACATTACAGTAATGAGTGTTGAAAAGGAACGAAATACATGGGTTTTCAAGAGCCTTGGGAAATATGTAACCAACAATGGACATGGCGAGACTGAGGGATCACATCCCATTGGTGTTGGAGGAGGAGCGATTTCGGGGTAGGGATGTCTAAAGCACTCGTCATAATCAAAGAAACACCTTTATTTTTGGGAAGATTGGTTGCAAAACCTTTTAGAAGAGAACTACTTTATCGATTCAGAGATTCATCATGTGAGAATAGAGCCACCAAGAGCTTGGCTGTAATTCCCCTATGGATGCTTTGTGATTGCCACAGAAGAGCAAAATAAGTCTACAAATGTGGTTCAGATGCAAAGTAGGGCCCATGAGTAAGCATCGTAATCTGCCCCCTTGAGTCTGTCCAACACTGTTGTGGAAACATGGATAGACGGACCTCAGATTGACAGTCCCGATCACCTAATTAATTTACGATGCAACCACATATGGTGCGGTCGCAAACTTACATTTACCCATGGGAGCATGTGTTGTGGCTATACATCAGCTGTAGCACAAGCTCCCACAGAGAAATGGGAGAATGTGTTCATCCCTGCACTGCGTAGCAGGCACCTCAAGGAGCCTGCCACACAGTGCAAGGATCAATGTGCCCCCTCAGCCCCCAACAAGAGGCCGCAAACAGAAGGGACCCTGCTAGGGGCCCCGAAACATGCTTTCCAACAGGCTTTCCATGTCGGAAAGCCGGCATGGAAAGTCTGCCGGAAACTTTGCATGATAATTAGGTCTCCCAGTTTTATAGTATTTATTTTTTTAACATTTCCTTCTGTATTTATCCATATTTATTTTTGGGCCATCTTATTGGTATTTGTCCATATTTATTTTGTGTTGTGTAAACAGATAAGGTGATAACACGTATATTTCTGCATTTTAATTAATAGATACATGTGGACTCATACTTCGATGCCTGTCAGGATTTAGCACATTACACAGCCAAAAATATAAAAATAATAAACCCACATTAAAGAAATAGTGTAATAACACATATACATGTTGAGATATGCAGTAAGTTAAGTACATCTCGTTGAGTTTTGTAGCTCCCCTTGCTGTCATTATGTACAGCTACAGGCCTGAAAGTGATTAATCTCAGCATGATGAATCACTCAAAAAAAGCTAAATTATCTGTATTTTTCCGCATTTAAAAATAAATACAGACAGGAGGCACAGTGTTTTCTATCTGTGTTTATCTGTAAAAATCAGAAAAAGTGGAAAACAGGGAGTCCTAATCATAATATGGACGGAGTAAAAAGGCGTCCATATGGATTACGGACCAGCCTCCGACAGGCCGGCGGGCTCCTTGAGCCTGTTGGAAGGCAGCCGGAATGACTGGCCAGTTTTACTTCCAACCACCAAAATTGTAATTAGGTGGTCAGAAGTGAAACCAACCATCTCGGTCGGAAAGCCTCCATTCCAACCGAGATCATAATCAACGCCTAAGACTGGCATTTATCAGGCCTGTTTCACATTGTTAAAAATAATCTGTTTGATTACAAAACACCAACTGCCTTTTGATGGACTACAAAGAGCCCTTGATTTCTGTGGAGTAGCTCCTGGGAGAAGACAAGAGGCAGCTGCTGGAGCACAAAATTGTATGGCAGCACATTTTTAGAAACTGCCTTACCTCTTGTCGTGTTTGAAGAGTCACAGTCTCTTCAGTGCTGAATCTCCCTTCACCGTGGTTAAAGTTATTCAAATTCTTTGCAAGCCAAAGTTGGAAACTAAGCAAAACATTATTTTATGAGCGCCTGGTGCCTCCATTTCTCTCTGGACTGTGAGGATGGGCATTGCCTACTTGACCTATCTGACCTTGTACTTTTCAACTTTCAGGTTTCAGCCTACTTGCCATTTCTTTGGCCTTTGATTCTGACCACTGTGACTGATATCACTGACAAAATGTATTGAGGATCCCTAACCATCTCCCTTTCTCATAAACATTCAGTGCTGAAACACCATATCCCACCAGAGGACATCCAGAGAACCGTTAGAAATCGTTGAACAGTAAAGCTTCACCAGCCATAGAGAAACATGAAGATTTGACTTTTGTGATTTGGCAAAGGACGACGGCCACATATCAGGAGTATGGCTGAGGAACACTCTGAATGACAACGAAGTACTACTTCCTCTGGTCTGGGGCTCCTACATCAGATCATTTACCGATATCATCCCTGACACGTTTTTATTACTTGAGCAATATTAAGCAGTTGTCCAGTAGTCATTGTACAGCCATGGTGAATTTTAAATTGCTTACTATTTGTAATGTAAATCTTAATGTTTAACATTTTTGTATTGTAAATGCTCTTGTGCAGACTTTCAGAATGTGACCATTGTACATTATTTTATGTGATTTATTTAAGGGCCCTTGGCAGAAAATTAAAAAAAGCAATTAATTAAACCACTCTCATATATTCTTGGCTACATGACTGGCGTAATCCTTCAAGATAGAATTTCAAAACTAAGTAGGTGTGGGGCATGTTGCATCACAATGCATCCTTTGGTTACAATCTACTTGCAGGGAATAGAGTTCCTGCTGACAGAAGAAGAGGTCTCATTCATTATAGGGACATCTTCACTCGTTAAATCTATTATTAATGAGTAACTGTCGCTGCAGCTGACAGTAACACCTGATGAAAAAAAAACACTTGATATTACACCTGCCCAAAATCATTCTTACTAATGCAAAGAGCTTCCCTTAGCATATTCAGAGCTCATAAAGTAATACCAGGGAGGGTTACCACACCTCATGGTGCCAGGATGGGTGAGTTCAATAATTCTAGCAGTCAGCAATGGGCAGCTTAGTGGTATACATCTCTCACCCAGCAAGAGACCAACAGTAATTAGTGGTCAGCAGAAACATTCTACAAGAGGTTATAAAAGTTTACTGACATCTGACACAATATGTATTACATTACTCCTACCCCGATTAATGCATTGACTATTACGGTAACAGGGCACAATTAGATTTCTCTTAGGTAGCCATTAAGACATGTGGTACCATTTTCAGGAGGCACAAATTCAATGACAAAGAGTACTTGGGTCATCGTCATGCACCAGTTTAAAGCCGTACTGCATACAGACAATGAATCATCTCAGTAAAAAAATCCAGTAATCCTTTTCATCCATTTTTATCTGTCTTCAATTTAAAGTTCAGAGAGAGGCAATGTGACTTAAAAGCTTTCAATGCTTCAAGAATGCCCTTCTGGGCTTTGTCCATCAGCTTTGTGAATTACATTTCAGTTTGAGTAACCAGATTTAAAGTCCACCCAATGCATTTTGGGCTACAAGCCCTTCGTCCGGGGTAACTGGAAATTAAGAACAACCCATCAGGAACCATGCATAAATTGTTAAATTCTTCAAAATTGATTTAAAATTTTATGCATATTGTACTCAAACATATATTTTATCAATGTATGTGTGCCTATTATTAATTACTTAAAATTGAAAATTAATGAAAAATTACCCATGCTGTGCATATGCGCATATGTGCCTTTACACCGCAAAATTAATAGAGCACCAACAAGTGATTGAAACAAAAAGTGAACAAACCCTGTGTTAAAATCAAACACTATTTATAAAAAACCTAACCCAAACACCCAGCTCAAGAACTCTACGAACCTTTTTGTAGATTCATCTCTGACTCAGCCTTACAACCTTCAGTGGAGCCGCTTGTTAAATAGTACATGCCTGTAATCCATTTAAAGAATAACCTTTGGGCTGTAAGCACAGAACGGACAACAATCGACTCTCAAGATGTGTGAAAAAGGCTGCTTTATTGAAAACAGGTGCATCTTACAAAAAACATAACCATGGCCTTTGCCTCCCAAAGCTAAATCTCTCTATACATGCTTCATCTACGTATCCTCCTCTCCACCCTTAAGGTTTCCCCGCAATTCTCCTTTCTTTGCAACTATTTAGCAACCCCAACTCAGTCAATAACGGTTGTTCCTTTAAACCCTGTAACCTATTCTCCACCTGTCTAAAGATCTACCTAACTAAGTATCTCCTACCCTACCCTTATTACCTGCTCCTGGAGTAACATGTTCCCAACCATAAATTGAAGTGTAAAATTGCACAGAACTAGCTACCAGACACCATGCACCTACTTCAAGCGACAACGAATTACAATGCATTTTCACTACCCCAATGCACCTGTAGTCAACAAATTCGGCCATCCATCCCATAATACCCAACATAACTCCCCCCTATCTTCCCTTCTAAAGGTGGGTAGGAGGGGATCGAAAACTGTCCCGAACTGCCGGCTGCCGTGTCACCTTACAAAATAGTAACACAGCCCCTAAAATGTCTGGCTAAAAATCCAAGCCCATAGCCCAAGTGCAGCCCAAAGAGAGGCCAATTGGTCCCGGGTTGCACCAATGGCCCAAACTTCCTGGGGGTGCGAGCCTCCCTACTGGTCGGCTGCCTCCCCAAAGCCCCATTGAGCCGCAAGCACAGAACGGACCACAATCGAATCTCAAGATTTGTGAAAAAGGACGCTTTATTGAAAACAGGTGCATCTTACAAAAAACATAACCTTAAGCTTTGCCTCACAAAGCTAAACCTCTCTATACATACTTCATCTACGTATCCTTCTCCCCACCCCTAAGGTTTCCCCACCCTTCTCCTTTTTTTGCAACTATTTAACAACCCCAACTCAGTCCATAACTGGTGACCCTTTAAATCCTGTAATCTCTTCTCTACCGGTTTAAAGATCTACCTAACTAAGTATCTTCTATCCTACCCCTATTATCTGCTCCTGGAGTAACCTGTTCCCAACCATAAAGTGAACTGAAAAACTCCACAGAACCAGCTACCAGACGCCACTCAGTAACAGTCCCTATGACTTTTCTGACCCCACTTTCACCTAGGCTACTCTTGGGTATTTTCGTATGTATAGTGCTTTGTCTACAACTTCCTTAATTGTTATCAGGTAAAGCTCCATCCCAAAGCAAGACAAATGAACTCTATCAACCCTGAAAAAGTAGACCGCAGCATATCTTAGTTCTGGATGCTCCACCCTACTGAAACTTGACTCACCACAAAAGACCCTCATGTCCCTGTTTATCTTCCTCCTGGCTTTATCAATGGTGGTGGGTCTCTCAGTCCCCTTCCATTGTCTTCTGGGGATGAGTTCAGTCCAAACGACAAAGCTTCCCCATCACTATTGCCTAATCTCTCTCATGTCCCTTTTCATTTGCTTTAGTAGGGTCAAACCCTTGTAAACCACTTAAATCATTCTCCCCCAAATTAATTATTAGAACATTTGGGCAAACATGATGATGCATCAATTTATTCGAACTGGGAATGGGTTCGTGCCAGCTCAAAACCCCCTTTCCCATGCCAACTTATTTTAAACAAGACAGCTTCCAATCCTAAGTTAAGACCGTTCCCTTTTTGAAGCTTGTGTCTCTCTGCCCACTTGACGAATTAATGCCCGACTATGCAAATGGACAGCGCCTCCAGCTCTGGCCCTGCTATTGCACCTGAAAAGACACATGTCCATGTTTGTAATATGCACGCTCATCGAACCGGGCATATCAAAGCCTACTCATTGGCCCCTAGTACTACTGTCAAACCCCTTTGGCCCATCTTTGAGTGCGTGAGGAGAATCATGACTGTTTCACTCCCTTTTAAACATCCCTGTACTTCCCTCAATAAAAGGTCTGCAATCCCACTCCTACCCAACAACTCTGATACTTTGAATGCTCTGAAATACAGCCATGGCATTAAGGCAGCAAAAAAATATGCTTCCTGTAAGCCCCTAGTACTACTGTCTTCTACAAACCCCTTTGGTCCACCTTCAAGAGCGTGAGGAGAATCATGACTGCTTCACTTCCTTTTAAACACCCCTGTACTTCCCTCAATGAAGGCCTGCAATCCCTCCCCCCCAACAACTCTGATACTCTGAATGCTCTGAAATACAGCCATAACATTAAGGCACCAAATAAATATGCTTCCTGTAAGCTAATGCATATTCTGGGTAGCTCCTCTATCATCCTGCCTAATAAATCTTTTGACACCGGCATCCTGGCCCGCTGTCCTTTTCCCGCTTGCCTAGCTCAACCCTCCAGCATATGCTTTCCTAACTCACCTGCCAAAGGGTCAAATACCCGCCACAACTTGCCCATGACAGCTATCCCCGCTAGCTTGGCAGCAACAGTGACCTTCAATAAACCCCTATCAATCAGGGACATAATGAACTGTATGACTTCCTCCTCACTAGCCCAAGTCCCTGTCCTCCTCCTCGCCCCTGCCGTTATAAAGTCCTGCCAGGCCTGGCCATATGCCCGTCTCGTAGAAACTCCTAATGACCCTACCACCAGTTGCAGCATCCTTTGTCTCCTACGGACCACATCCCCGCAGGCATCAGCGTCTTGTGAAACTCCGCCTCCGTGGCCAGCCCATGGAACTTCCCCCACTGCTAACGAGACAAAGCATTCTTAATGTCATTGTCCACCTCCGGGATGTGCCGCAATTGTATATCATACTTTAGACAACTAAGAATGAATACTCTGATCAACTTCAGGACCTGCTCATCTCTTGCTGATTGCTTGTTGACCGCCTGCACAACTGCCATGTTAACCACCTCAAAAATGACCTTTCTATGCGCTAGGCTCTGCATCCACACCGTGACCGCTACGACTAAAGGAAACATCTCCAAGAAAGTAATACTCCTGCCCCCATTCTTCCATTGTTGCGGCCGTTCCTCTGCGCACCACCTGCCCTGCCAGTACAGCCCAAACCAGCAGGCTCCTGCAGCGTCGGAATAAGTATGAACATCCAATTCGCACTCCTCTGATGTGGACATGGGAATCCCATTGAATTCTTCTAAGAACCTGTCCCACATGCATAAATCCTCCTTCGTTGTTGCGGACAATCGCATGTGATGGTGTGACAACATGAGTCCCGTTAATGACCTCCTCAATCTCCTGCAAAATGCACTTCCTGACCTAACTACCCTGCATGCAAAGTTCAGGTGCCCTAGCAGCACCTGTACCATCCTCACTATCACTTTTTTCCTGGCCAATATGTCATCAATCAACAATCTCATATGCAGTTTTTATCCTCCGGCAACCTGGTTTCCATGGCCACCGAATCCAACTCAATACCTAGAAATGACAATACCGTGCTTGGACCCTGTGTCTTCTCTGGCGCCAGGGGCACACCTACTGCCCCATGAGCTCTTGGTAACTTGCCAGCTGTTGCCGACAGTCCAACAAACCAGGCCGTCCCGCCAGGAAGAAGTCATCAAGTTAGTGTGTCACCGTCTCTTTGCTCTTTTTCCAAGGGAAGACCCATTGCAAGAAGAAACAACTTCTCGAACAAGGCACATGATATTAAACAACACATGAGTAAGGCCTTATCCACAAACATGTTCCCATTCACTTGGCTGCCCAGCAGCTGAAAATTCTCTAGGTATACTGGCATCAGAAGGAAGGCAGCCTTAATGTCACATTTTGCCTTCTAGGCACCCCTGCCAACCTGTTCCACTAGGGCCCTCGCTACGTCCCCTGACGAATAAGAAACTGATGTCATGTCCTCCAATTTGAAATCAGTCACTGACCCTCCCTGCGGCCATGACAAGTGCTGGATCAACCATAGTTGGTTCCATAATTGGCTCAATGGCAGAGATTATGGGGCGCCTCTTTGCGCTGAGGCAACAAATCATCACCTCCAAACGAACATCAGGAGAAGTTCCTGACTAAGGCCCTGGCCGAGGTTCTCCACACGCCTAACTCCTTGGTGGTGGTGGGTTGGGATTTAAATTTAGTCATGGATGCGGGGATCGACCGCTCTAACCCGAGGACTAGGGGGGCGGGAGCTATGTCAGGGAGTGGTGGGAAGTGGTTGGAGGATTATAGGATCAGTGACATATAGCGCTGCCACCACCCCAATGATAGAGACTATATGCATAACTCTGCAGCTCATAAGCCTTACGCTGAATACTTTCCCCCCACACTGGCACCTGAGGGACTCCCTATTGCGGTCCCCACAAGTGGTTGAGGACCTGCGGCGTACATCGATAGACTACATAGCACTTAACTATGATGGTTCCACAGCCCTAGCCTCCGTTTGGGAGGCCCATAAGCTGGTTTCTAGAGGGGCCCTGATTGCTAAAAGGGCTTATAATAATAAAATCTGACAGGCCACATGAGTGGAACTAGAATCAAAAGTTAAAGAACTTGAGGCAATTCACAAGCACACCGGCGCCCCGCGAGTCTGGCGCCAACTAGAGAAAGAATGACTCCAGATGAGGCATCTGGACATGGACAGGGCTGAACATGCAGTCATCTGGTTGAAGCATAAATATTTTGTGTGATCAAACGGTGGGTCGGTTGCATTCTAGCACACTGCCTCCACAGTAAGCAACAGGTCCAGGCCATAAAAGCGGTGCAAGAGGAGCGGGGTTCTGAGATTACAGATGACTTAGGCATTGCAGCGGCTTTTCAGACCTTTTACGCGGATCTCTACTTCGCTGAGTCTTCAACCCTCGCAGACCCCTGTGATTATGTAAATGGGGCCGCAGTCACCCCTCCCCACCCAATAAAGCGGATGAGCTGGAGGTTCCTATACAGATCAAAGAGGTGCTATCTGCTATTGCCCGTCTGAAGCCCCTGAATGCGCCAGGCCCAGATGGTTTCAGTGCGCTTTTTTACAAAACCTTTTGCGCGGAGTTGGACCCTGTGCTCACTCGATTGTTAACTCATTCGCAGATACAGGTACTCTCATGGCTTTGATGTTACAGATGACAATCTTGGTCATTCCCAAACCAGGGAAGGATCCGGTGTTTTGCAGCTCCTACCGACCATTTTCTTTGTTAAATATTGACACAAAGCTGTTCTCTAGCATTCTGGCCCACAGGCTGAACCCTCTGACGCTCGGTTTGATAGACCTAGATCAGTCAGGCTTTATCCCAACCAGACAATGTGGGGACAACACTAATGGGATTTTTCACCTGATCGACAAAGTGCAATTCTCCAAAGTAGAGGCGCTGCTGCTGGCAGTTGATGCCAAAAAGGCATTCGACCGCGTGCACTGGCCGTATTTGCCACTCTGGAGCGCTTTGGTTTGGGCGTGAAGTACCGCAATGGGTAGCGAGCATTTACAGCAATCCAACTGCTGCGGTCAAGGTAAATGGGATACTTTTGGGTGAATTTGCTGTGGGGAGAGGCACAAGACAGGGCTGCCCCCTCTCCCCCTTACTTTTTGCTCTATATAAGGAGCCCTTTGCTCAAAAACTCATGGACAATCCACATGTGCAGGGTGTCCCTTTGGTGCTGATCACCATTTAATTAGCCTTTATTCTGACAATATAATTCTTTCAGTAGCACATCCCTTGACTTTTTTGCCGACCATTGTGGAGGAACTGAATGCCTTTGGTAGGGTCTCAAGATTTAAAATGAACTTACAGAAATCACAGGTGCTTAATCTAACCTCAAAGCAAACAACAGTGGACACCCTGTGCATCCAATTTGACTTTGACTGGGTGACGGGTGTGTGGTAAATAAATAAATAATACCCTATTTTTGACTAGACTTATAGCATAACAGATAGCTCAATAAATAAGAGTCAAGATTCGAGGTAGTAGGAGTTTCTGCAGGTTTATTACAGCATAAGGACAGGATCAGGACAACCTGCATAGGAACGGAATGACAGGGCCCAGCAGGACAACTGGGGCCCAGCAGGGGAAAAGAGGCCCAGCAGCTGCTGGGGCTAGGTCTGGGATGAGCGCGCTAACATTTAATAACAAAACATTGACTTATATACATAGCGCAAACACATAGCATTACATTGCAATAGGCGTAACAGTGGGTGGAGTAGAAGGCGTGACGCGTAGCAGTCGCGAGAGATAACAGTAATAAGAGGTGTAACTGGGAGTTTACTTAGACATGTGATGCAAAACGTAACAGAATATGTCATGAATGGGCGGAAACATTGGAGGGGGCTACCTAAGGAGCCGGGACCTCTAACCTAATGGTGCGCGAAAACTGACAATGACGTGTTTACTAGGAGAAGCTGGGGCTACGAACTCTGTGCTAGGAGCAGAGACTAGAGTCTGGAGGGTCGGAGCGACATGTACCTAAACCCTATCTGGTATCTAATGTTTAGGGAACATGTTGATATAAACTAGAAGTCATGAGGGGAAAAGCTAACCTGACTCTAAGACTGGACCATGCATTATTCTACATGTAGTGCGTGATGAAGAATACTAAATGACCATTAAATACAGTATTTCTCTAACATGGAGACGAGAAGGCTAGACAATGACGGAAACTATTGATGCAGTTCAGTAGCTTAGGAATGCAGAGGAGGAGGACTGAACTGATAGCAGGAACTATAACATACTTTTGGCAGACTCAGAGGCAGAGCCGGGGTGCACCGGGCACTGCAAGGCAGGAAGTGAGTGAAGGGTCGAGGATACAGGTGGGGGCTGTATCGCTCCTCAGCGAGGCTTTCAAGAGACAGGAGCTGAATCTGTGGTCCGGGCCCTTTTGAGGCCTGGAAACGGAGACTTTATAATTGAATAACGTGCATACTGAGAAACGTGGCAACATTACTTACATAGGCCTGATATTCGTAGTATTCACGAGGACTGGAAACTAACATATTAGAGGTGGACACAACTGTAATTGCGTCATTAATCAGAAATGGGGAATAACATATGCATATTGATCATGCACACATAACACATGATGGATGAGGCGTAGGGACACAGAACATGGCAAAATTTACTTTTCCACATTCCCTCCTTGTCACTACGTTTCCATCAGGAAACATCAATATTCATGATACCGTCTATCATTTCATACAGTATCATTTGCTCGTCTCGAATTGTCTTGGAACGGGATTTAGAACAGGGCTTGGGACTACAAGAAGTAGCACACATGCTGCAAATCGCAGGGCCACATTGTATACAGAGGCAGCAGCTAAATATGATCGCTACTGCAATACCTAGAAAGGACAGGACTTTCCATCCCCATGCGGAAATTATATTCCAGAACCAACCGGACCATGTCCAGGTGCCTGGATCTTGGTGTAACAGATGGGCAATTTTATGGAGTCTGGTTATAGCTGAATAAACAGACGGCGCGTTATTAGGAATGAAAATACAACAACTGGATCCGAGAATTCTACAGGCCCCGCCCCTATCGGCCAGTATGACGTCAAGGACGAGACGATTCTGTAAAACGACAATTCTCATAAAGGATTGCTCTTCAGTTAAATTACCTAGAGCGGAGGCAGTCTCATCTACTACTGCTTCAAGGGTTCTTGTTAACCTACGGATTAGCTTACTATTTACAACTGTACCTAAATAAGGGAAAACACCTTTATCTATATCAATGAATTGCTCTGCGGCGGTTTCAGTATAATCGACAATCGGGAGATTTCTCTTGTGTCTAGTGTGTACTAAGAAAGAATTCCTATGATAGTCAGGTGGGGCTAGAAAAACAGGTGGCAGTAGGAAAGCAATGTAACAGGTTCCCTCCCAATCGAGGGGCAGACGGACATATGCAGTTTGACCACAAATAAAATAAGAATGACGTGAAGCTTTGAAAACTGATTTCCCACTGTCACTATACTGGATAACAGTAGTACATTCACTATGACCTATATGTACAGAACCATAACTACGGACACATAATTCGCCTTTGACTGGTAGTACTGAAATAGCAGGTGAGTCTGGAGTAGTATCAGACTGAACATTCAGGACCATGAAATTCGACGAATAATTACCTAAATTATATACTTCATTTTCTAGATCTAAACCTGTTCTGTGGGGGAGACCTTGCTTGTCTGGAAAACATGTACTGTTAAGAAAAGACATATCTGTTGAGGATGACGTTAACGTGGACCATGCTCCACACGAACCATTGTGTGAGAATGGATAAGGAAAGAGTGGCAGAACTCCCTTCGGTGTCTGGAAAGGGGGAAGTCGACCACACACCCAACAATTAGTGGCATTGCTGGTCTGGTGTGAATAATGTAACATACGGATAAATGTGTTATTACGCATAGCGAGGCGGTATGCATATTCATGAGGAGGCAGATCACTAAACGTGTGCTCTACTGTAGCATGAGCAGACATATTTACATGAGGAACTGAAAAACACAGATAGAAAGCATAGCTGGTGCAGGAAATCATTATGCTGATGAATAATACGAAACTCAGAAAAACGATACATTTGATTGAGCTTTGACTGACTCTCTCACTATGGGGGTCTATTTTATACATGTCAGAAACAGTCTAACCGTTTCACCTAGGGGAGGACTTATACAATCAAACTGGCTGACTTATTAGACCTGAGCTTTAACTTATACTCCTGTTGCGGAGTTTTCTCTAACAAGGGAGGGGTTGTAATAATGTCTTGTGCGGGACAGTCCTTTAAAACAATGTTCTGGCAATCCTTCGAATCCTGGGAAATGTTCTTGGAAATGTTTTTGAAGACTGGTTTCGATCCTTTGAAAAGTTTTACATGAGAAAGGTGGACCCACCCCTTCCTGCCTTCCAACTTGACGGCAGTTCGGGTGGTCAAGAGGACCTGACGTGGCTCCTTCCAACGTGGTTCCAGCGGACTTGACCTGTCGAAATTTCTGATCAGCACAAGGGAGCCTGGAACGATCTCGTGCGGTGCCACCTTGGTATTGTCTGGAAATGCGGCGGCAACCTGTGAACGACATGAGTTGAGGGCAGACATCAAGGAAGCTAGGTAATCTGTCAGCATATTACATGAAACATCGGTAATACTTCGGGGTCTAGGAGTACCCCACATATTAGGGGGGCGGCCGAAAACGACCTCATACGGGGACAGACCTGATCTGGAATGTGCGACCATACGCATGTAAAACAGAGCGACTGGCAAAGCTACTAACCAGTCCACACCCTTGTCTTTACAGACTTTTGCTATACGGATTTTCAGAGTCTGATTATGCCTTTCGACTAGTCCAGCTGCTTCTGGATGGCGTACACAGTGGAACTTCCACTGGTACCCTAACAAAAGGGAAACGTGTTTCATGAGTTCAGATGAGAATGGCTGACCGTTATCAGAATATACGACTCTAGGGAGTCCATATCTAGGGAAGAATTCACGAACCAACTGCTTGGCAGTGGTCGCGGCTGTGTAATCTGGGACTGGATATGCTTCTGTCCATCTGGACAAGGCGCATACTACTACAAGGACATACTTGAAACCTCGACATCGCTCCATCTGAATATAATCCATCTGGAGGACCTCAAAAGGGTGGTCAGGGGGCTGGAAACCTCCTTGTTCCACCGGGACACTTTTACCTGGGTTAAACTGACAACATATCATACAGGTACGGACTTTCTGCTTGGCTGCAGCTCGTAAATGCTTGTTGAACCAAATGTTCTGGATACTATCTAACATAGCTTTTTCTCCTAAATGTGCTGGACTATGTGCGGTATTGATAATGACTTGAACCATAGAATCGGGGAGAAACCATGTGGCTCTACCCTTCGTTAACCATCCTTGATCTGTCTGGACCCCTCCTTGTACAGACCATTTCTTGATTTCATCGGGAGTAGCATGTGACTGGATATCTATGACATCTTGAGTAGGGTCCTTAACTGTCATGCATGTAGTCAGGTCTGGAATATGTGTCTGATTAATTGGAATGTCTGGAGTCTGTGCTGTAAGCTTGGCTGTGCGGTCTGCTAAATCATTACCTTGGGAAATAATGTCAGTGACTTTCGTATGTGCTTTGCACTTCATGATAGCAATAGATGTCGGTAAATGTATGGCATCTAACAGGGCTTGAATAAGGAAACCATGCTGAATCTTGGTTCCATGAGAAGTCATAAAACCTCTCTCCTGCCAGAGCACTCCGAAGTCGTGTACAACTCCGAATGCGTAACGTGAATCTGTGTAAACATTAACCTTCAGGTTTTTGGCATGTATACAGGCTTGTGTAAGAGCGACTAGCTCTGCTGCTTGAGCGGACAGGGTATCAATACGGTGTGTTTCAATAACTTCAGTGTCAGTAGTCACTGCATATGCGGCGACTAGTTCTCCTGTACTAGTTCTCATACATGAACCATCCACATAAAGTGTCAGGTCAGGATCTGGTAACGGAATGTCTGTCAGGTCTTGTCTTGGCTGACGTGGTCTTTCTTTAGTCTTACCAGTAGCTATGTTGTGTTTCAGAACTGCACACTCGTTTATAAAATGACCTGGCTGTTTACAATAGTTGCAGTTCCCTTTAACGGGAGCCGCAGGATGACTGGCTTGATTCGGACCCCTCTTCTGACTGTCTTGAGGAATAGATTGTGCAACTAGCACTTTCATTTTCGTGTCTTTCATACGTTTTCTTTCGTGTTCTTGCTCTTCTCTAATTCTGTTCTGGTGATACTGGAGCATCTGGAGCATCTGGGACGGAGTATTTGCTTGCCAGGTGCTTTCGACTTTCAAAACTCGGTTTTTAATTTGTGGACTTGAATTCTCGACTAATTTGGTAACGAAAAGATGAGGGTATGACTCACTACTTGTCTTGAGACCACTGTTGATACTGAAACATTTTTCAAATCTAGAATAAAAATCACTAATGTCCTCTTCTTGTTTCTGTTTACAGGCTGAGATTGCATCCCAGTCTTCTTTCCTAGTTGTCAATAATCTGGGTAAAACTTGAATCAATAATTCTGGTAATTCTTTACATTTATCTCCAAGACCGGTACCTGGTACTCGTGCCTTGTCTTCAGCTTCTAGAGCTGTCCAATCGATCTTTTTCTCTCCCACCTCCCATTCTTTTTCCTTTAACTTTTCATACACCCCTGCGGGTAGCAGGACCTTTAACATTTTAATGATATCTGGGTAAGTGTATTCTCCCATACGGAGCATGTCTTTTAATTCTCGATGGAACCCTGCTGGATCTTTGTCATGACAGGGAATTAATTTCTTCATTTCAAGAAGTTCCATCTTTGATATCGGAGTGTATACAAACACTCGTTGCATTACGCCACCCGCCCCTTGGACTGGGTGGACTTCTCGTAGCGGATTCTGTCTGTCTATGTAGAATGGTTTACTTTCTGGGGGTGAGACATGAACAAAATGCGGGTTCAGGAACGTTCTATACTTGTGGCGCTGTTCTAGAATGACACTAATTAAATCGGTACCTAGACCTCTCCATCTGTACTGGAGTAACTCGTTCAGGATATCATGTAACGGGCCTGGATCAGAATGTTGACCCTCATACAGGGTAATGAGGTGCTGGATCATATACATACCCACCAGTCGTTGCTCGGCTGGGGGCAGTTTCAGAAACATTTGTGCCACTATTTCGTCTGGAAAAGTGGTAGAATCAGTAATCCATCGGACTGCTGATCGGGCTAGTTCTTGTTCATGCATGGTACTTAATTCGCTATAACCGACTCGTGATTTCAGAATGTGATCGGTAGCTTGAAATACTTGTTCTAGAGAGCCTCGTTCTGGTGCTGGATGATGAAAAATAGACTTAGGTTCTGGACGTAAATGGCGATCTGGAAATCTGGATTTTCCTACATACGCTATTCTGGCGGGATTCTCGTCTTCCTCTTCAGGATCAGAGGTACTTTCTTTCTCGCTTACTTGTACTGCTTTACGCTGTTCGTGTAACCTTATTACTTCTTTACGAATTTTCTTGTACATACTTTCCATGGCACTAATGGTCTTGTGCTTACCCTCGGCTATATTATCACTCCACCTTGTTAGGATTCTCATTTCGGCGGGATCTTTAGACGGGTAATCTTGTTCTCTTATTAAACAATTGATCAGGAACTTTAATATCATGAGCTGAATCTCGGCTTTCCTTTGAGACATAATCTCGCCAATACTTTCTGGATCATCCCCTGTACGGATGAAACGATATATTCTGTCTAGATCTTCTTTCATATTTGGTAAGGTGACTAGATACTCGGTCACCCTTCTTACGCGTACGGAATATAAAACCATATTATACTCGCCTGGGACTGTGTCATAGACACATTCGGCAAGGGCTTGTCTGATTTCTGTAACTGACTTATTACTTTTAGGAGTACGCTGTGATGCTTGAGCATGTAATTCGAGTGCTGACAAACGTTTGTGAGGCGGCGGGGTTTGAGGAGGACCTCCTCCTGCGGCCCCTAGACTAGAATCGTCGACTGACATTCTTCGTGCTTGCAGGGTCGGTAATTGTAACGTGGGCTGAACTTGTATGGCTGGCTGACCCGGGGGTACCGTAACAGGTACTCCGGTGTCTGGAGGAACGGGAAGTGCCTGATTTACAGGGACAGGTGGAGCGCGAACTGGATTTGCATATTCTGGAACTGTGTCGTCCAAATAGGACGAAATAAAAATATCAGCTGCGGTCGGTTTGTGACGTAACTTGGTCGGAACTAATGGTGGCGGGAAATTACTGGGTGCCTCTGGGGTCGCTTTTGGCAAGCCTTCGGCAAGGAGAGGATACATACCCTTAATAAGGGCATGCCTCTGTCTGTCTGACTGTTCGGCTTTGACTTGTTCACCTATCTCGATTAATTCTCTTTCTTGGGCTCGTTCTTGGGATTCTCTACTTAACTCTGACTTTCTGACTTCCTTTTCCGTTCTTCTATGCGCTTCCTTACGCCATAACTCGATGGCATCTTTCTGTGACTGTCTGGCTTTCTTTTTCCATAATGCTTCTTCTACTCGCATGATACATTCGGCATCCCATGTACCCGATACGGGCCATCTATACTTTTCTTCTAACTGTTTGGTATACTCTACCCATAAATCTAGATACAATATGGCGCTTATGCCATGTTTCTGATACATAAAGTGACCTGGACTGTCCCTAGGCGGAACAGGAACTGCTGCTTCCAGCAGACCCTTTCTAGTTTTTAACTGACGTAACTTGGAAAAGAGCGGCATTCTAAACTTGAATCGGAACACAATACAATACACGAAAAACAATAACAATTGGGAAAACAATTCAGGCATACCACGACATTGGAAATACATTAAACAACATTATAAATAACAGTTCGAACAGAATACTACCTGAAAATACTGAAAACAGAAACAGAACAGAATTCTCGAGAACGGAACAGACTAGAGTTACTGGATGCACTGCTGTAACAGTACGGAACATACCGGTCCCATAAAGGAACACATCAAGACCCGTATCCACCTAGGTGAACACTTCGTTTGTGGGCTTGGGTACCACCAACCCACGGACCAGGAGTCAATTTAGACTGACCCTGTCTAGACACTACCCCAGCAATGGTACTCACCGGGCAGCACGGAACGGAAGGCCTCGGACGGGACTGGACTACGACGACGAACTTCGGACTTCGGACTTCAATTACGGGTGGACCTCCGGATACCTCGGACCTTGGACTCTCGGCTTGGGCTCTGGTCGGGACTCGCCGCGTTCCTCCACCGTCTCGTTCGGATGCTGGACCGCCTCCTCCGTCTCCTCCGTGGGCCTGAGGGATACTTGAGCAGAAATATCTGCCACTGCGCAGAAGAGTTCCGTCACGACTGCAGAGGGTCAGGGGGTCGGCGTGGCTTCACCGACGCGTGGGGAAAAGGCAAGTCCCTATTCGGGCGCCATTATGTGGTAAATAAATAAATAATACCCTATTTTTGACTAGACTTATAGCATAACAGATAGCTCAATAAATAAGAGTCAAGATTCGAGGTAGTAGGAGTTTCTGCAGGTTTATTACAGCATAAGGACAGGATCAGGACAACCTGCATAGGAACGGAATGACAGGGCCCAGCAGGACAACTGGGGCCCAGCAGGGGAAAAGAGGCCCAGCAGCTGCTGGGGCTAGGTCTGGGATGAGCGCGCTAACATTTAATAACAAAACATTGACTTATATACATAGCGCAAACACATAGCATTACATTGCAATAGGCGTAACAGTGGGTGGAGTAGAAGGCGTGACGCGTAGCAGTCGCGAGAGATAACAGTAATAAGAGGTGTAACTGGGAGTTTACTTAGACATGTGATGCAAAACGTAACAGAATATGTCATGAATGGGCGGAAACATTGGAGGGGGCTACCTAAGGAGCCGGGACCTCTAACCTAATGGTGCGCGAAAACTGACAATGACGTGTTTACTAGGAGAAGCTGGGGCTACGAACTCTGTGCTAGGAGCAGAGACTAGAGTCTGGAGGGTCGGAGCGACATGTACCTAAACCCTATCTGGTATCTAATGTTTAGGGAACATGTTGATATAAACTAGAAGTCATGAGGGGAAAAGCTAACCTGACTCTAAGACTGGACCATGCATTATTCTACATGTAGTGCGTGATGAAGAATACTAAATGACCATTAAATACAGTATTTCTCTAACATGGAGACGAGAAGGCTAGACAATGACGGAAACTATTGATGCAGTTCAGTAGCTTAGGAATGCAGAGGAGGAGGACTGAACTGATAGCAGGAACTATAACATACTTTTGGCAGACTCAGAGGCAGAGCCGGGGTGCACCGGGCACTGCAAGGCAGGAAGTGAGTGAAGGGTCGAGGATACAGGTGGGGGCTGTATCGCTCCTCAGCGAGGCTTTCAGGAGACAGGAGCTGAATCTGTGGTCCGGGCCCTTTTGAGGCCTGGAAACGGAGACTTTATAATTGAATAACGTGCATACTGAGAAACGTGGCAACATTACTTACATAGGCCTGATATTCGTAGTATTCACGAGGACTGGAAACTAACATATTAGAGGTGGACACAACTGTAATTGCGTCATTAATCAGAAATGGGGAATAACATATGCATATTGATCATGCACACATAACACATGATGGATGAGGCGTAGGGACACAGAACATGGCAAAATTTACTTTTCCACAGGTGGCATAAGATAACTAGGGCTGGTCCTCCATGGTATACACCCGTTACAACGGATCTTTTACTCCGCACTACCATTACAACGCGACTTTTACTCTGCATACCATTACAACGCATTGCGCTGGGGGGCGCTCTAGGATAGGGAATAAGTATAATTTACTATCCAACACCTTCCCTAGGGTCCACGGGGACTGGAGTTAGAATAGTAAATTATACTTACCACTATCCAGCGCCCCAAGGCGCTATGCGTTGTAACGGTATGCGGAGTAAAAGTCGCGTTGTAATGGTCTGCGGAGTAATAGTATGCGTTATAACGTCATACATCCGTCCTCCATAGAAGTCTCAATAAGAATGCGAAAGTGAATTATACTGCTCTATTCTCTCCCACCCGTAAAGATCTAGCTCAGTGGCAACGTCTGCCTTTATCATGGCTCGGGAGATTAGCCTCAGTTAAAATGAATGTCCTGCCGCGGGCCCTACACATTTTCCAAACCCTCCCTTTAATGCCCTCACCGAATACGCTCTTGAACATACAAAAAGAGATAGAACGTTTCATTCGGGGTGCGGTCTCCCCCAGGTTACAGAAGTCTCTATTGCAATGCCTAAAAAGGAAGGTGGCCTTGCATTGCAGAATATCACTCGATATTTTCAGGCCTCTGTGCAGCGCTACCTAGTGGAATGGAACCGTCCAATGATGGAGAAACATTGGGTATTTATGGATCAGACAGTGGCTGGTCATCACATTTGGAAGGAAGCTTGGCTATCTAGGCCATGCGTCCCACCATGTTGGTATGGAATAGAGCGTCCAGGCAGGCAAACCTCACAACGGTCCCTAAACCTATGTCTCATGTTTTTTCGAACCCTGAATTCCCTCCTGGGAGGGATATAGGATTGGTCTCACGGTGGTTAGCAGGCAGTGGCAAGCGCTTGGGACATTTGTTTGACTTCCAGGGCCATATTATCTTTGAAAACTCCGGGCGGACTATGGCTTCGCCGCCTCGGACCACTTCCTTCACTTGCAAATGCTGCACTGGGTGACTGGCCCTCTCCTACACCTCTTGGCTAGCAGACCAATGCTTCTGTTTGAAAAATGGCTTTTATTAAAAATAAGATGATCGCAAACTTATTTAGAAAATGTACACATTTGTCTCTCAGTGTGCTAGTGAGGTCCAGACTGACAGGCAGAGGCGGCGGGAGGCAGAAATTGGAAGAACCCTGTCAGACAAGGAATTAGGACCCACCACACCGCACACTCCATAGGCCACACAGAAACTGCATTTGAAATCGTATCCTATTGTATTATACCCCGGCTCATTGAAGGTAGTGACCCTAAGAGGCACCTGGGTTATCTACAACCTCCTATTCGCCTTCTGCCAAAATGAAGAGTCAGTCAGACAGTAGAGAATACAAAGAACTGTTTATTAGCATTACTCTGCAGAGGAGTCCAATCTGACTTGCACCCTAAGATGTCTGCTGAGGGACTGACCCCCCAACAGTCTGCAACACATAATAATTCCTCCTAAGAGCCTCCAACCACGCCTACAGAAGAAAGTTACCGGCCTAGGCCGAACATCAACAAAGGAGGCACCAAAGGATGGGCTACCACCTGCCAGATGGGTACATACTATCTCGGGCTCAAAGTTACTGTGCTGGGTCTCAGAGTCTCCTAACGTGGGGGAAGGACAACACACTTGGATAGGTATGCGAGGGCAGAATGGCCTATTCATTAGTAAGTCGGGATGCAGCCTTGAACAGAAAAGAAAATAATAACTAAATACAGTATTCTGCTGAGGCAAGAAATACGAATAATGAGGCTTAGTTCAGGCACAGCCTAATAGGGATTATGAAATACAAAATGTCACACTTGCTAACTAAAGCTTGCACGTTGCAGGGATAACTCAGTGGGTTGAATAACGTAAATACAAATGGTGTCTATTTAGCCACACAATGCTAACCTAATATAACATGGAACGGCTGTACAGCAAGAATGGAATTTTCAAACCTAACAGACCCTTCTTTTAGCATTTGAGGCTAAATGCTTTATTGAGGCTATCCGGTAGGGTCTTTGCAATTCTAAGTGGGGAGAAAAAAATGCATAGTCACTCAAATTGCAATGGAAAATTAAGCAGCACATGAATATAAAAATACCTTAATCAATGAGCATCATATCCTGTACATCCTGGATATTCCCGGTGTACGATTACATCCTCCACCACTGCTCCATAATCAGCCTGCATCATGTTCATCGAACAGCAGGGTAAAGAATATACACAATGGAAAGCAACTGGAACCAGGCCTCACAGCTACTTAAGTATGACAGGGGTAAAGACACCAGTAAATCATTCCTGTGCATAACTGAGGGAAGTAACCCACACACCCAGCAATTTGTGGCATTAGTGGTATTGTATTGTGTATTGTATTGTGTACCTGATGAAGCATCTGTATATAAGCATTCTCGACATATGTCTGTCTATGTCTCTCTTTATGCGGGGCCAGTGTAATGAACAACTGCTCAGGTGAAGCTGGGGTAGTCCCTGTCAAAGTGTGCACAGGATGCTGTTCTTCTAATTACCATACTACCCGAAAAATTGTTATCATTACTATGAGAAGGAATACTACGCCTACTATCTTACTCCCAGGATACCAACTAGACCACACAGGACTACTCTGCCCTGGTGGGGGTGCTGCTAGGAGCTGCTGATCCTCCATGACAGCACGGCCAAATAGGTACATGTAAAAAGCTTTATGAACTGGAGCCACTAGAATACAACCGACCAGAGGGGCACAAGCCACCCACCGTCCATTTAGAGACTTGTGTGAAGTTAGTGGAAACGGAGGCAGAGAATACTGAGAGGTATGTTAAGGAGGAGTAAACATAGAGAATGGACTAAAACACAGGAGTGCGTTGACTTCTTTTTGTGAGAGTGGTGAGATCACATTTGTATATAGCACAAGCTGATGGTGATAGGCCATAGAGGGTTGTTAAGGGATGTGGAAGTAAAATGGAGAAGGGCGCGAGCAGTTTGGAGGAAGCCTGTTTGGGTACTGTGTATTGTACAATTACATAATTAGAGGGAAAACGTTGATCTTGGGGGCTATGTTAAAACAAAGTAGGGACTGTGGGCTGTATTGTCATTTATATTGTGTGCATTAAGATCTGGACAAATATCCTAATGTTTATGTTGTTTTTAAATTGTAGTGAACCCCTGACGAAGGGCATAAAATGCCCGAAATGCATTGCGAATTGTATGTACTACTAAGGATTATTTGCGTATCCATTCTTGCTTCAGAAAAAGGCCTGGAGTGGCATATCTGCTGCATTAGATGTAAAAAATACGTTGTGTCTCTCATGTGACATGATTACATGATTTACTGATATGAGCAAACAAGATAAAACAGTTGGAATACACGGAATAAAACTTTATTGAACATGGATACATTTGTGAAAATCTTCTGTCATGAGACATTTTTCGCTGTGCGTCTGGTATAGGAGTGTCACCACGCTCCAGTTTATGATGGATTTCTACACGTGGTTACAGGGCGGACCACAACCCGGGCTGCACGCTTACAAGATGAAACTGAACAACTTGAGTGAAATTGAAATAAAAACGGTGTGCACTTGGACAACCCTTTCTCTTGGAACAGCAATGCCATCAAGCACCCACTTGTCGTAGGGAAGTGAGAGGGGGGCTTTCTTGCAAAGGAACCTGTGCACCCAGTTGTTGGGCCTGTCAACTTTGACCGTTGTGCGGGTGGCGAGGAGGACCAACAGTGGCCCCTTCCAACAAAGGCCAAACAGCTCTTTTTTCTGAAAGTTCTTCACCAAAACATAATCATCAGGCTGCAGATGATGCCTGGGCCCCTCTGGTAGCCATTGCAGTGTCTCCTGAACCTGTTGATGAATAGAACAGAGATCTTTAGTCAATTCATACAAGTAATCCACTAGAAAAGGGTATTCTATCACGGAAAAGCCCTTGGTCCTTGGAACGTCCCTGATATTAGCTGGGCGTCCAAACACCACTTCATACAGTGACAACCCTGTCCTAGAGTGTGCCGCTGCCTTAGCAGATAACAAAGCACAAGGTAACGCATCTGACCATCGCAATCCTGTGCTTTCTTGAATCTTCGCAAACTTCAGTTTGAGAGTACTATTGTACTTCTCAACCAGGCCTGCTGACTGAGAGTGGTTCACTGCATGAAACTTCTACTTAATATGCAAGCCTTTGCACACCAATTCAATGACTTTTGAATTGAAGTGACTTCCCTTATCACTCCAGATCAAGCGTGGCAATCCATATGGCGGGAAGAACTCTTTTAAGTGCCTTTGCCGTAGCCATAGCGATATTCTCCCTATTGGGGTAAGCCTCAATCCATTTACTGAATGCACAAATCACTACTAGCACATATTTCAAATTGTTAAGTTGTTCCATTCCGATGAAATCCAGCTGGAGAACCTCGAAAGGGAAGGAAGGCAGTGCAAAGTTACCTGAGGGTGTTAGAGTACCTTTCCCAGGATTATGTGTCAGGCAAACTATACAGTGTTTTACTACATGAGTGGCTACTTTGGAAATGTTGTCATTCTTCCACACTGGGTCCAAAACTGTATATATTCCCTTGGCGCTAATGTGTCCTGGGCCATGGGCCATTGCAACCACAGGGAACACATAGGCATTAGGTAGCATCCATCGCTGTGTCCCCAACTTATCAGCCCAACACCCATCCTCATCCAGATGCCATGTTCTCTCCTGCCACATTGCCAATTCATCTGAAGTCGCCTCTCTCTGTATCTCTTTCACATTTTCAAAGGTGGCTTTGAACATTCCATTGCCTGGGACCCACCTAGCAGGACCTGCCACAAACATATTTTTCATCTTTGAATCAGTTGTCTCTTTAGCTGTCTGATCTGCAAACACATTTCCTCTCCCTACATTGTCTGTTATTGCTTTATGGGCACTACACTATATTATTGCTAACCTTTTGGGAAGTGTTAGAGCTGACAGATGTCTATGTATCAGTGGGCAAGTCTGTATTTTCAGTCTGTGCGAGGTCAAGAACCCTCTATCCACCCAGAGGTGTCCAAAATTATGGGCGACCTCAAAGGCGTACTGGCTATCAGTGTAGATATTGATAGTCAGTCCCTCACTCAACTCACAAGCCCTAAGGAGAGCAACTAACTCTGCTGCTTGGGCTGACTGGTACGGGACTCGGGATGTCTCAACTACAGTGCGTGATGTTGTAATTGCATATACTGCAGTGGTGGTGCCATCAGGTAACTTAAAACAAGAGTCATCGACATATAGTTTCCCTTGGGGATCAGATAGGGGAACTTCAGTCAGGTCTACATGTCACTTCGTCTGTTCTTCCATTCCATACACACAATTGTGTGTGTCTGTGCCATTACTCATCATAGGAAAGGGTAGTAACATGGCTGGGTTCAGAGTGGCACATCTTTTGATGTTAATGTGCAGAGCAAACAGTGTCAATTCATATCCAGTAAGACGTGCACTAGTAAGGTGCTGTGTCTTTGTCTTATTCAAAAATGTATACACAGCGTGAGGTACCATCACTGTGAGATCAGTATCAAGAAGTAGCACTGCCGATTGCCCAATAGAAACTGCCACCGCCGTTGCAGCTCTTAGGCAGCTTGGGAGAGCTCAGGCGACGTTATCCAAAATGGCAGAAAAATAGGTGCAGGGTCTTTGTTTACCACCAAAACCCTGTGTTCGAACAGAGAACGTGCAACCATCCGCCTCATGTAGGTAGAGTCCAACAGGCTTCTGGTAATCAGGAGTACCAAGCACAGGAGCAGAGCAAAGAACAACCTTCAATTGCTCAAAAGCTTTCTGGCATGCAGGTGTCCAATGCAGGGGTTCATGCACTTCTTTGGTAGTCAGGTAAAGGAGGGGTTTCATTAGTAGGGAGTAGTTGGGGATCCAATGGCGACAATACGAGCTAATGCCGATAAATGCACGTACTTCACGCTGAGTTTTAGGAACAGGCATATTAGTGATAGCAGCTATGCATTCAGGTGTTATTCTGCAACCCTCCTTTGACAATCGGTGACCTAGGTAGGTGACCTCCTGTCAACAATATTGAAATTTGGAAAGGGACACCTTATGGCCGTGGTGCGACAAATGCAACAACAATTTAACCGTGGCCAATTTACATCCATCCTCAGTATCAGAGGCCACAAGGAGATTGCCAAAGTAATGCAATAACACATTACCAGGGGGAAGCACCAACAAATCCAATTGTGTTTCCAAGGCTTGACTAATGATACTAGGACTTTCTGTATGTCCTTGAGGAGCTTGGCAGAATCTAAAGCTCCTGCCGGCTAGGGCAAATCCAAACAGATATCTGCTGTCTGTATGGATCGGAATACTAAAAAAAGCATTCTTTAGGTCGATCACAGAAAATAATTTAGCTGAAGGGGGAATCATTGTCAAGATCGTGGTAATGTCTGGAACTACAAGATATTGGGGTAGTACAATCTTATTAACCTCTCTGAGGTCAATTACAAAGCAATAGACGTCAGGGTGAGCATCAGAAGAATCCAAAGGTTGCTTTTTAAGAATCAGAAGGATAGGGAAATTACACACATTCGCCACTGTCTCCTCCACCACACCAGACTTAACCAGATCCTGTATTATTTGTAATAAAGCTTTATCTCCTGCTTGTGAAATCTTGTACTAGGGAATGCGGGGCAGTACAGCATTATCCATGATTTTAATAGAGACCGGCGGTATTTAGAGCAACCCCACATCCGTATCTCCTGTTGCCCACAAGCTAGACGTACCTCATTGAATGCAGCAGGGAGGGGTGCACCTTTAGCAAAGCATTGTTTTGCACGAGCCACTTACGGCCGAATGGTCATGCAAACACCATCTGGGGAACAAGAAATGGTGGCATGTAATCTCTTCAACAAATCCAATCCCATTGAATTCTCTCCACAATTTGTCATTAACAGAAATGGTGAATCCACCGCAAAGGGACCAATAGTCAGAGTAAAGGGCTTGGAACTGGGGCTAACAACCGGCATACCCGAGAAACCTATCAAAACATTGTTTTGGCCATACAGAGCTTCCCCCAGGACCAGTGAACAGGAAACAGAGCTAATCATAGCCCCTGTCTCAACTAAAAATGTCTTGGTTGTACCTTGTAAATCCGCAGTGACATAGGATCCGTGCTGATCTACAGGCACCAGAACTGGTCCCTCACCCTGTCCCTGGCTGTCCTAACTGTGGGACAACCCCGTCACTTCATCCATGTTATAGTCATCATTTAGTACTGTCTTCCCAGAGTCTTGTCAAAATAGTTCTTTCAATGGTGATCATATGCTGTTCTGTCAGACTCCACCTCTCCTCGGCCTCCTCCCCCTCTTCCGTGCCCTCAAAAACCCCTGCCTCTCAGAGCCTTTACTTTCTGTAACAACTCCGGACACTCACTTCGCCAATGACCCTCCATTTTTATATAGTACGCACATTGGTGGTACCCTTCAGGCATACTCAAAGTACTGTTCCTGTCCATCCGGGACCCCTGATGAGCCAAACCTGAACCTCTATCTCATCCATTACCCCTTGACACTTGCTGCATCAACACCCTCGTCTTCAACTCCTTCAACTTTTTCTCCACCTTTTCTTTGTCCTCGTTCTCCCTATGTTCGTAGTATTGCGCCATGCTCAAAATCAATGATGGGGATGAGGTTGTCCAAGTACTTTCGCAAGCCTGCAACCTAGTGGCAATCTCATGAAGCAAGTTAGTGATGAATCTGTTAAAAAACAAACAAACACCACCCTCCTATGACAGATCTTGGCCACTAAAGTCCCAAAAGACCCCTTCAAATCTGGTAAAGAAATCAGACAAGCTTTCATCCTTCTTCTGACAACACGCAGTCAACTTATTTCAGTCCGCTCGTCTCAGAGGGTTAAGGGAATGCATGTAAGTGATAATGCGTCCCAGCAAAGCTAATAGTTCCACTTTTGGCTTCTCGCCGGTCTTGCGCTCCTTGTCCCATGCCCTGATCTTGTCCCATGTGCCACCTTAATTCCAGTACATGATCATGCGTATAAACCTGCCTCCATATATCTACCGGTACCAACAGGCCAAAAAACAACTTTATATGAGCTATTGTCATCACTATAGAGGAGGCCGCCTCCGTCAATTCTTTATAATATGCAGTAGGATTTTTCCGAGAGTGCAGCAAATGACCCTTTAGGGATAGGACCTCACTCCTTTTCCAAGGATTGTAAATCCACTGTTCCTGAAAATGTGCTGCCACTGGTGGGTGAGTAACGACATCATTCCCATCTTGCAACTCTGATATTTCGGGATGGTAAATGGGATGACCTTCCCGCATGGGGAACTGTGACACTGTCATCAGGACCTACTGAAGTAACCTGCCTCCATAACCCGCTAATGTCATCACATTACTGAAAACCTCATTGGGGGCCATATCTGTAGCATATACCCTATCCCGAATGTCATAGATGATCTGAGTTGCAATACCCTTGAAATATGGTTCTCATAAGTCTATCAACGTAGCCGACATATGCCTAAGGGCATGTTACTGTATAAATGGCTAAAAATCTTTCACCACATTCCACTCGTCTTTTACACTATATATCGGGTTACGGGCCCATTGTGAAGCCTGGTCAGTCACCATCTTCTTTTCCTTATTACCCACAGCCGAGCTCACTAACACTTTCTCCATACGATCACGTGCCGCTGCCCAATTCGCTGCATGCCCTCCACGCACAGGCATCTCAGACTCTTGCAATGCCTGAGGTAACACACTCGAGGGAGAAGGAGCAGATGAAGAAAAGGACACCCTCATAAACAAAGACTGGGAGGTAGGAGTATTAGAAGACATAGCCACAGACACAAAGACAGAAGACAGAATGGGGGAGCTGACGGCAACCGCCCCTGTCGCTTGTGAAGGTGGGGCAGAGACGGGTGAGGCTGGGGCCGAAGCAGCAGAGCCGGAGGCAGAAAGACTAGGAATAGTGGAACCAGAAGCGTAAGACTGATGTGTTGGGATTGTGGGGTATATCCTTTTAGGGGCATAAGGAGGTGGGGGTCAGGCATCTAGCAACTCCTCGACAAACTCATCACCCCCTTCCCAAGCAACATAACACTTATCTCCCTGTAATTGAAACTTCCTATCTGAACACTCGATGCCTTCCTCAACCTTTTCTCTGTCATAGGCCATTTTTTTCTGTGTTATTGTTTGTGTCTGTTCTTTTCAAGGCTGTTTCTCTGCTTGGATCCGTCGTTGTTTTGCTTCCTTCTGCCATACCCTCAGAGAATCAAATATCGACTGCCCACTCCTTTTAGCAAACAATATATCATGCAGGAAATTCAATTTTTGTTCATCTAATGGGTCAGTGAGAGGCCACTGTAATTTAGCATTGTCCCTCGTATATTTATTCCAGAACATGCTAAACGTAATAGGGCCAATGCCATGCTTGACGTATACATCAACATTTGGGGTACCCTCTAGAGGCGCAGACGGCCTCTCTTCCAATCGAGCATCAGTGGAGCAACACCGCCATCAAAACACCCTAACTTACTTAAACAAGGCATCTTAATATAAGGCACATACACTGTCCCCAGTAGACAAACACAATATCAGCCAATCAAAACAGTCCAAAGAACCAAAACAAAAACAGTCTGAAAACTGCTCTCCACAGTCCGCAGACTGCACAAACACAAGACAGTCCAAAGACTGTATCAAGACAAGAAGGCAGGCTACAGCCCCAGAACTTTCCAAGAATAGACCGAATTTCCAGTTGGCCGGGCAGATTGCCTGCAAACAGTCCCAGACCTTTTCAAGAATAGGCCGAATTTCCAGTTGGCCTGGTAGACTGCTCATATACACTTTGTCTTTTAGACACAGCCTGCACACTTGTGTCGTTCAACTATGGCGCCACATTTTCCAAGAATTTAAATTACTCACCTGGTGCACTGAGGTTGAGCAAGAGTATTCTCCACTGCCGACTCTTTGGACACAAACGGTCAAATCCAAGGGTTCGCCTTCTCAGGACCCCAACTGGTGACCACTAGATGTGGAGTCGCCCGATCGGACTGGCGGGGCAGCTGCGAGAACCAAGCTCGATCGTGTGGGGTACCCCGATCTGCCCAACTGACCAGACGCAACCCCAACCCTGCAACCCGTTTGCGGGTGAGTCGGGTCACCTGTGGGGTTCCTGTTCGGGCGCCAACTGAAGGAAGTGGCTCTTAGGGGCCACCGGGGTTATCTACAACTTCCTATTTGCCTTCTGCCAAAATGAAGAGCCGGTCAGACAGTAGAGAATCCAAACAACTGGTTTTATTAGTAATACTCTGTAGAGGAGTCCAATCAGACCTGCACCCTAAGATGCCTGCCAAGGGACTGACCCCCCAACAGTCTGCAATGCATAATCATTCCTCCCAAGAGCCTCCAACCACACCCACAGTAGAAAGTTACCGGCCTAGGCCGAACATGAACAAAGGAGGCACAGAAGGATGGGCTCCCACCTGCCAGATTGGTACATGATATCTCGGGCTCAAGGTAACCATGCAGGGTTTCAGCATCTCCTAACGTGGGAGCAGTACTACACACTTGGATAGGTATGCGAGGGCAGAAAGGCCTATTCATTAGTAAGTTGAGAAGCAGCCTTGAACAGAAAAGAAAATAATAACTAAATACAGTATTCTGCTGAGGCAAGAAATACGAATAATGAGGCCTAGTTCAGGCACAGCCTAATAGGGGTTGCGAAATACAAAATGGAGTCACACTCGCTAACTACAGCTTGCACGTTGTAGGGATAATTCAGTGGGTTGCATAACGTGAATACAAATGGTGTCTATTTAGCCGCACACTGCTAACCTAAAATAACATGGAACGGGTGTATGGCAAGAATGGGATTTTCAAACCTAACATTGTTTAACTAAATGGAACTCACAGTGCGATGGTCTCTGTTGGCGAGGCTGTGGGAGTCCAGGTACCCTCCTTCATTTGCTGTGGGACTGTCCGCAGCTCACGAGATACTGGGATAAGATTCTCGATGAGATAGATAAAGCTTTTGACACTACCATCCCCAGATTTCTTGTATACACTATTTTAGGATTGCCCAACGCCCTGACTTTCCCTTTGTGTTCTAGTAAAGGTCGACAGATAGCCCTGGCATTGAATGCCACTCACCGGATGCTTGTATCTGGTTGGAAAATGGACAGGATCCCAGCTCACATGCAGTGGCTTCACCAGCTGTGGTGTCTTTTGGACCTGGAGAGACTGTTCATGGCCACCCTAGGGGACAAAACTAAATACGCTAAGGTATGGGCCCCCTTAATTTCCATCCTATCTACACAGTTCCGTGACCTGACATGCCATGCTTACCTTCGGATTTTGAAACTGATCCCGGAATGCTAGTGGGTGGTTAGCGCATATAGGCCTCTGATGGGTTTTTAGGGGTATGCTCTGTTAGTAGCTACAACACCGTACCACATCCATTCGCATAAGTGCAATCACCGGCTTATCTGGAGAGGCTTGGGGTGTGGGGAAGGATGGGATTTTGGTCCTTTAATTTTGGACCTGTTAATGTTCCTTTTATGTGGTTTTTACTTTCCTTAAAAGGCAGACCTTACCGACCGGGGCTTGCTACACTGAGTCTTTGGTCCACCAGGCATTTGCATGCTTTACATGCTGCAGATCATCTCTATTTTACTAATTATATGATACTTGTATCACTTAATGTTTCTCCCGGTTGAACGTGGCCAGCCCATGATGGGTTGTAGGCGACATGTTGTGTAATCTATCCATGCAGACAGTTTGTAATCCATTGGCTCTTCCCTGCTTTCATGACTTCTATGTAGCCGGCCCTTTAGGTTGTTGGAAACAATGCATTGTATTATCATGCTGTGTGTCCTGCTAATAAAAATTGTTTTAATTCTGAAAAAAGAATTTCTCAGTCTTCATTGCTGTGGAACCCTGGATTCTGCAAGACAAACTGTGATACACTGTCCGGTAGTTCCTGCATCACACATATACCACATTTGCAGACAGAGTGTGCATACTCCACAGTCCAACTCTGGTATTTGTTTCAGGCATTTCCTGACTTGCATGTATATCTCCCAGACTAGTCTAGACTTTGGGCCTGATTATGATCTTGCGGATGGGGTACTCCGTTGCAAATGTGACAGATATCCCGTACGCCGTTTGTGAAGGAATATCCCATCTACCAAGATCACAATCAGGCCCTTTGTCCCACAGTGTCAGTAGGAAGGAGAGGTGGAGTTGGCAGTCTCCTTCTAAGGCAAACCCAAGACAAAGGCACAGAAGTGGAACTTAACCACCTTTTGATGATTTGTGGGTAGAACTTCTAGTGAAGAATTAAACAACAAGGAGTTAACTGTTTTCCCTTTACAATATAAGGTCCTTCTATCTCCTATCCTCCACATTTTGGAATCTGCTTCACTACAAATGAACTAAGAAATGCTGGGGGATAGCCCTGCCATTAACATTGCTGCTAACGGCTCTATCTATCTCTCCACACACAGCCTATTGCACATAAATAGAATACACACACTCAAAGGCTAATCCTTGCATTAGCGGCTCAGGTTGGCAGGTAGTAGCTGCAGCGCAAACCCTCCATTTTAAAAAAAACTATTATTTTAATTCCTGTGATATTGTGATTTTAATACTGATTTTTACCAATGTAACTTCTTGATTGCTTACTTACACTGTTGGGGGAAAGGAGCTGTGTTCAATGCTCCGGGGCACCACATTTGCTAAATTTGCACACACGTCGAGTAGGGAGTAGGGAGCTCTGTTTAATGCTCCGGGGGGGACCTCTGGCAGAATTTCATCACTTCGGAGGCGGCAGTCTAGCAGCGACGCCCTCCACCCTCACCACTCCTCTTAAGGAGCGGGTGACGCACCGTGCAGCGAGACAGGCTAATCCTTGCATTAGCGGCTCGGGTTGGCAGGTCGAAGCTGCAGCGCAAACCCTCCCTTTTTAAATAACAATTATTTTAATTCCTGTGATATTGTGATTTTAAAACCGATTTTTCCCAATGTAACTTCTTGATTGCTTACTTGCACTGTTGGGAGAAAGGAGCTGTGTTCAATGCTCTGGGGCACCATATTTGCTAAATTTGCACACACGTCGAGTAGGGAGTAGGGAGCTCTGTTTAATGCTCTAGGGGGATTCAGACGGAATTTCATCACTTTGGAGGCGGCAGTCTAGCAGCGACGCCCTCCACGCTCACCACTCCTCTTAAGGAGCGGGTGATACGCCGCGCAGCGAGACAGGCTAATCCTTGCATTAGCGGCTTGGGTTGGCAGGTAGTAGCTGCAGCGCGAACCCTCCCTTTTTAAAAAAACAATTATTTTAATTCCTGTGATATTGTGATTTTAAAACCGATTTTTACCAATGTAACTTCTTGATTGCTTACTTGCACTGTTGGGGTAAAGGAGCTGTGTTCAATGATCCGGGGCACCACACTTGCTAAATTTGCACACACATCGAGTAGGGAGTAGGGAGCTCTGTTTAATGCTCCGGGGGGATCTCAGGCGGAATTTCATCACTTCGGAAGCGGCAGTCTAGCAGCGACGCCCTCCACGCTCACCACTCCTCTTAAGGAGCGGGTGACGAGCCGCGCAGCGAGACAGGCTAATCCTTGCATTAGCGGCTCGGGTTGGCAGGTAGTAGCTGCAGCGCAAACCCTCCCTTTTTTAAAAAACAGTTATTTTAATTCCTGTGATATTGTGATTTTAAATCGATTTTTACCAACGTAACTTCTTGATTGCTTACTTGCACTGTTGGGGGAATGGAGCTGTGTTCAATGCTCCGGGGCACCACATTTGCTAAATTTGCACACGTCGAATAGGGAGTAGGGAGATCCGTTGAATGCTCCGGGGGGGACCTCAAGCGGAATTTCATCACTTCGGAGGCGGCAGTCTAGCAGTGACGCCCTTCACGCTCACCACTCCTCTTAAGGAGTAGGTGATGCGGCCGCGTAGAATGGCCTATTCATTAGTAAGTCAGGATGCAGGCTTGAATAGAAAAGAAAATAATAACTAAATAAAGTATTCTGCTGAGGCAAGAAATACGAATAATGAGGTCTAGTTCAGGCACAGCCTAATAGGGATTATGAAATACAAAATGGAGTCACACTTGCTAACTAAAGCTTGCACGTTGCAGGGATAACTCAGTGGGTTGATAACGTGAATACAAATGGTGTCTATTTAGCCACACAATGCTAACCTAATATAACATGGAACGGGTGTACAGCAAGAATGGAATTTTCAAACCTAACAGACCCTTCTTTTAGCATTTGAGGCTAAATGCTTTATTGAGGCTATCCGGTAGGGTCTTTACAATTCTAAGTGGGGAGAAAAAAAATGCACAGTCACTCAAATTGCAATGGAAAATTAAGCAGCACATGACTATACAAATACCTTATTCAATGAGCATCATATCCTGTACATCTTGCATCATCATAGTAGAAAACGTATTATCCCTTCCTGGCAATTTTGGGGTAGGGGTGAGCTTGCCCACGGAATAGGAGCATCACGCTGGAAGGCATTTGACATATAGACAGCACGTGAAGATAACACCTGCTATAGCTACTAGGAAAAATAGCATCTTCCAACCCCAGGATGTTAGCAGACACCAGAACCACCTTGTGAAGGACCATGAACCATTATCATGATGAATATCTGAAGCAAGCCTGTGTAATTTCTGAATAGTTGAATATACATTAGGGGCGTGATCAGGAATGTACACGCAACTGCTGCAGCCGATGACGCGACAGGCCATACCCCTGTCTGCAAGGATGAAGTCTAAAACCATTCAGTTTTAACGATCAACCCGCCTGGTAGCCTGAAGCTTGGCTGTAAGCTTAGTCAGTATACCTGTAGAAGTATTAACAACTCCCTCAACTACACCGGCGAGGCAACAAATATTAAGACTGTTGAGCCCCAGAACTCCAGATTGCCCTTCATATGTCAGTAAATTGCTGTAGGGAAGAATCTGTTTCATCTATATCCTCTGAATTAACGACTGTTTTAACCTGATGAAAATGTAGATCCCTACGCTGTAACCTATGGTCTTTGTTGTAATTAGACGGTGCAATGTAAACGGTAGGTAAAAGGAAAGAGGCATAACACCGGCCAGACCATCCCTTGGAAAGCCATGTATAAGCCTGCTCCCCACAAACAAAGTATACATTTGGAGGTGTGAGCAAAGGGGGGCTACTAGTTGTGTTCAATCGGTATGTGTACTTACAACTGTTTTGTCCTACTGGAATGTTTCCAGAACCTTCAACACAGAAACTAGCGGCTGTATGAATTACAGGGACGGGTGTGGCTTTGTCTTTGGTAATATGTTGTTCCTGGAAGCATTTAAAGTATTCAGGAACATTAAATCCCTGAAAATCCAACATTTCATTTTGTAACCAGGTGACATTCTTATTATCTTTGTAAACATTCATGCAAGCTTCTGGATGTAAGGTACCCTCCTTTCCATCTGTCCCAGGTATATATTCCTGGTGTACGATTATATCCTCCACCACTGCTTCATAATCAGCCTGCATCATGTTCATAGAACAGCAGGGTAATGAATATACACAATGGAAAGCAACTGGAACCAGGCCTCACAGCTACTTAAGTATGACAGGGGTAAAGACACCAGTAAATCATTCTTGTGCATAACTGAGGGAAGTAACCCACACACCCAGCAATTTGTGGCATTAGTGGTATTGTATTGTGTACCTGATGAAGCATCTGTATATAAGCATTCTCGACATGTGTCTATCTATGTCTCTATTTATGCGGGGCCAGTGTAATGAATAACTGCTCAGGTGAAGCTGGGGTAGTCCCTATCACAGTGTGCACAGGATGCTGTTCTTCTAAATACTATACTACCCCAAATAATGTTATCATTTCTATGAGAAAGAATACTACGACTACTATCTTACTCCCAGTATACCAACTAGACCACACAGGACTACTCTGCCCTGGTGGGGGTGCTGCTAGGAGCTGCTGATCCTCCATGACAGCACAGCCAAATAGGTACATGTAAAAAGCTTTATGAACTGGAGCCACTAGAATACAACCGATCAGAGGGGCACAAGTCACCCACCGTCCATCTAGAGCCTCGCTAGCAGGCTCCTATTGTTCATCAATGTAGCACTCCCATGGGACCGCGGGATCGCAGCCCTTACTGGAAACAAATCCGTCTTCTTTCAGGATAGGGCACCCTCCCTCCTGGGCAAGTACCCTCAATGATCCTGACAAGTGTCCAGGGCAGTGCACCAGTGTAGCTCACTCTAATCTAATGCTGGCACCTTAGCCATAGCACCTACACCCTAATCTCAAGTCCTTCCCTAACTCCTGTACTGTCCTGCTGGTGCACTGTCCTTCCACCGTTACACCTGGCAGCCCCAGACATTTCTTCATCAACAAAAAGGGGAAGTAATTCAGGCTCAGAAGGGCACTGAGACTCAGTTGCCTGTGAATCAGATGGGGAATGTGCCAAGGCTGCCCTTATCTCCGGAGGGACCGCCTCAAGCAACGTCACATCACTTTCTGCTTCGGTCTGCGCCCACCTCAACTGGGCGTCAGAGAAGGGGATAAAACAGGGCACCTTCTCCCCCTCATGGTCAGCATTGCCATCAAGCACCCACTTGTCGTAGGGAAGTGGGAGGGGGGCTTTCTTGCAAAGGAACCTGTGCACCCAGTTGTTGGGCCTGTCAACTTTGACTGTTGTGCGGGTGGCGAGGAGGACCAACAGTGGTCCCTTCCAACAAGGCCAGACAGCTTTTTTTTCTGAAAGTTCTTCACGAAAACATAATCATCAGGCTGTAGCTGATGCCTGGGCCCCTCTGGTAGCCGTTGCAGTGTCTCCTGAACCTGTTGATGAAGAGAACAGAGATCTTTAGTCAATTCATACAAGTAATCCACTAGAAAAGGGTATTCTATCGCAGAAAAGCCCTTGGTCCTTGGAACGTCCCTGATATTAGCTGGGTGTCCAAACACCACTTCATACAGTGACAACCCTGTCCGAGAGTGTGCCATTGCCCTAGCAGATAACAAAGCCAAAGGTAACGCATCTGGCCATCGCAATCCTGTGCTTTCTTGAATCTTCGCAAACTTCAGTTTGAGAGTACTATTGTACTTCTCAACCAGGCCTGCTGACTGAGAGTGGTTCACTGCACGAAACTTCTGCTTAATATGCAAGCCTTTGCACACCAATTCAATGACTTTTGAATTGAAGTGACTTCCCTTATCACTCCAGATCAACCGTGGCAATCCATATGGCGGGAAGAACTCTTTTAAGTGTGCCTTTGTCGTAGCCATAGCGATATTCTCCTTATTGGGGTAAGCCTCAATCCATTTACTGACTGCACAAATCACTACTAGAAATATTTCAAATTGTTAAACTGTTCCATTTCGATGAAATCCAGCTGGAGAACCTCGAAAGGGAAGGAAGGCAGTGCAAAGTTACCTGAGGGTGTTAGAATACCTTTCCCGGGATTATGTGTCAGGCAAACTATACAGTGTTTTACTACATGGGTGGCTACTTTGGAAATGTTGTCATTCTTCCACACTGGGTCCAAAACTTTACATATTCCCTTGGCGCTAATGTGTCCTGGGCCATGGGCCATTGCAACCACAGGAAACACATAGGCAGTAAGTAGCATCCATCGCTGTGTCCCCGACTTATCAGCCCAACACCCATCCTCATCCAGATGCCATGTTCTCTCCTGCCACATTGCCAATTAATCTTGAGTCGCCTCTCTCTGTATCTCTTTCAAATTTTCAAAGGTGGCTTGAAACATTCCATTGCCTGGGACTCACCTAGCAGGACCTGCCACAAACATCTTTTTCATCTTTGAATCAGCTGTCGCTTTAGCTGTCTGATCTGGATACACATTTCCTCTCCCTACATTGTCTATTATTGCTTTATGGGCACTACACTATATTATTGCTAATCTGTTGGGAAGTGTTAGAGCTGACAGATGCCTATGTATCAGTGGGCAAGTCTGTATTTTCAGTCTGTGTGAGGTCAAGAACCCTCTCTCCGCCCAGAGGTGTCCAAAATTATGAGCGATCTCAAAGGCATACTGGCTCTCAGAGTAGATATTGACAGTCAGACCCTCACTCAACTCACAAGCCCTAAGGAGGGCAACTAACTCTGCTGCTTGGGCTGACTGGTACGGGACTCGGGATGTCTCAACTACAGTGCGTGATGTTGTAATTGCATATACTGCAGAGGTGGTGCCATCTGGTTAATGTGCGGAGCAAACAGTGTCAATTCATATCCAGTAAGACGTGCACTAGTAAGGTGCTGTGTCTTTGTCTTATTCAAAAGCGTATCCACAGCGTGAGGTACCATCACTGTGAGATCAGTATCAAGAAGTAGCACTGCCGATTGCCCGATAGAAACTGCCACCGCCGTTGCAGCTCTTAGGCAGATTGGGGGAGATCTGGCGACGTTATCCAAAATGGCAGAAAAATAAGTGCAGGGTCTTTGATTACCACCAAAACCCTGTGTTCGAACAGAGAACGTGCAACCATCCGCCTCATGTAGGTAGAGCCCAACAGGGCAGTGTAAAGAACAACCTTCAATTGCTCAAAAGCTTTCTGGCATGCAGGTGTTGAATGCAGGGGTTCATGCCCTTCTTTGGTAGTCAGGTAAAGGAGGGGTTTTGTTAGTAGGGAGTAGTTGGGGATCCAATGGCGACAATACAAGCTAATGCCGATAAATGCACGTACTTCACGCTGAGTGTTAGGAACAGGCATATTAGTGATAGCAGCTATGCATTCAGGTGTTATTCTGCAACCCTCCTTTGACAATAGGTGACCTAGGTAGGTGACCTCCTGTCAACAATATTGAAATTTGGAAAAGGACACTTTATGGCTGTGGTGGAACAAATGCAACAACAATTTAACCGTGGCCTCTTTACATCCATCCTCAGTATCAGAGGCCACAAGGAGATTGCCAAAGTAATGCAATAACACATTACCAGGGGGAAGCACCAAAGACTCCAATTGTGTTTCCAAGGCTTGACTATTGAAACTAGAACTTTCTGTATGGCCTTGAGGAGCTTGGCAGAATCTAAAGCTCCTGTCGGCTAGGGCAAATCCAAACAGATATCTGCTATCTGTATGGATCGGAACACTAAAGAAAGCATTCTTTAGGTCGATCACAGAAAATAATTTAGCTGAAGGGGGAATCATTGTCAAGATCGTGGTAATGTCTGGGACTACACGATATTGGGGTAGTACAATCTTATTAACCTCTCTGAAGTCAAATACAAAGCAATAGACGTCAGGGTGAGCATCAGAAGAATCCACAGATTGCTTTTTAAGAATCAGAAGGATAGGGATTTACACACATTCGCCACTGTCTCCTCCACCACCCCAGACTTAACCAGATCATGTATTATTTGTAATAAAGCCTTATCTCCTGCTTGTGAAATCTTATACTAGGGAATGCGGGGCAGTACAGCATTATCCCCGATTTTAATAGAGACCGGCGGTATTTAGAGCAACCCCACATCTGTATCTCCTGTTGCCCACAAGCTAGACGTACCTCATTGAATGCAGCAGGGAGGGGTGCACCTTTAACAAAGCATTGTTTTGCACGAGCCACTTACAGCCGAACGGTCATGCAAACACCATCTGGGGAACAAGAAATGGTGGCATGTAATCTCTTCAACAAATCCAATCCCATTAAATTCTCTCCACAATTTGTCATTAACAGAAATAGTGAATCCACCACAAAGGGACCAATAGTCAGAGCAAGGGGCTTGGAAATGGGGCTAACAACCGGCATACCCGAGAAACCTATCAAAACATTGTTTTGGCCAGACAGAGCTGCCCCCAGGACCAGTGAACAGGAAACAGAGCTAGCCCCTGTCTCAACAAAAAAATCTTGGTTGTACCTTGTAAATCCGCAGTGACATAGGATCCGTGCTGATCTACAGGCACCAGAACTGGCCCCTCACCCTGTCCCTGGCTGTCCTAGCTGTGGAACAACCCTGTCACTTCGTCCATGTTATAGTCATCATTTAGTACTGTCTTCCCAGAGTCTTGTCAAAATAGTTCTTTCAATGGTGATGATATGCTGCACTGTCAGACTCCACCTCTCCTCGGCCTCCTCCCCCTCTTCCGTGCCCTCTAAAACCCCTGCCTCTCAGAGCCTCTACTTTCTGTAACAACTCCGGACACTCACTTCGCCAATGTCCCTCCATTTTTTTACAGTACGCACATTGGTTGTACCCTTCAGGCATACTCAAAGTACTGTTCCTGTCCATCCGGGACCCCTGCTGAGCCAAACCTGAACCTCTATGTCATCCATTACCCCTTGACACTTGCTGCATCAACGCCCTCGTCTTCAACTCCTTCAACTTTTTCTCCACCTTTTCTTTGTCCTCGTTCTCCCTATGTTCGTAGTATTGCACCATGCTCAAAATCAATGATGGGGATGATGTTGTCCAAGTACTTTCGCAAGCCTGCAACCTAGTTGCAATCTCATGAAGCAAGTTAGTGACGAATCTGTTAAAAAACAAACAAACACCACCCTCCTATGACAGATCTTGGCCACTAAAGTCCCCAAAGACCCCTTCAAATCTGGTAAAGAAATCAGACAAGCTGCCATCCTTCTTCTGACAACACACAGTCAACTTATTTCAGTCCACTCGTCTCGGAGGGTTAAGGGAATGCATGTAAGTGATAATGCGTCCCAGCAAAGCTAATAGTTCCACTTTTGGCTTCTCGCCGGTCTTATGCTCCTTGTCCCATGCCCTGATCTTGTCCCATGTGCCACCCAATTCCAGTACATGATCATGCGTATGAACCTGCCTCCATATATCTACCGGTACCAACAGGCCAAAAAACAACTCTATATGAGCTATTGTCATCACTATGGAGGAGGCCGCCTCCGTCAATTCTTTATAATATGCAGTAGGATTTTTCCGAGATTGCAGCAACTGACCCTTTAGGGATAGGACCTCACTCCTTTTCCTAGGAGTGTAAATCCACTGTTCCTGAAAATGTGCTGCCACTGGTGGGTGAGTAACGACATCATTCCCATCTTGCAACTCTGGTATTTCGGGATGGTAAATGGGATGACCTTCCCGCATGGAGAACTGTGACACCGTAATCGGGACCTACTGAAGTAACATGCCTCCATAACCCACTAATGTCGTCACATTACTGAAAACCTCATTGGGGGCCATATCTGTAGCATATACCCTATCCTGCAACCCGTTTGCCCAACTGACCGGATGCAACCCCAACCCTGCAACCCGTTTGCGGGTGAGTCGGGTCACCTGTGGGGTTCCTGTTCGGGCGCCAACTGAAGGAAGTGGCTCTTAGGGGCCACCAGGGTTATCTACAACTTCCTATTTGCCTTCTGCCAAAATGAAGAGTCGGTCAGACAGTAGAGAATCCAAACAACTGGTTTTATTAGTAATACTCTGTAGAGGAGTCCAATCAGACCTGCACCCTAAGATGGCTGCCAAGGGACTGACCCCCCAACAGTCTGCAATGCATAATCATTCCTCCCAAGAGCCTCCAACCACACCCACAGTTGAAAGTTACTGGCCTAGGCCGAACATGAACAAAGGAGGCACAGAAGGATGGGCTCCCACCTGCCAGATGGGTACATGATATCTCGGGCTCAAGGTTACCATGCTGGGTTTCAGCATCTCCTAACGTGGGAGCAGGACTACACACTTGGATAGGTATGCGAGGGCAGAAAGGCCTATTCATTAGTAAGTTGAGAAGCAGCCTTGAACAGAAAAGAAAATAATAACTAAATACAGTATTCTGCTGAGGCAAGAAATACGAATAATGAGGCCTAGTTCAGGCACAGCCTAATAGAGGTTCCAAAATACAAAATGGAGTCACACTCGCTAACTACAGCTTGCACGTTGCAGGGATAATTCAGTGGGTTGCATAACGTGAATACAAATGGTGTCTATTTAGCCGCACACTGCTAACCTAAAAAACCATGGAACGGGTGTATGGCAAGAATGGGATTTTCAAACCTAACATTGTTTAACTAAATGGAACTCACAGTGCGATGGTCTCTGTTGGCGAGGCTCTGGGAGTCCAGGTACCCTCCTTCATTTGCTGTGGGACTGTCCGAAGCTCACAAGATACTGGGATAAGATTCTCGATGAGATAGATAAAGTTATTGACACTACCATCCCCAGATTCCTTGTATACACTATTTTAGGATTGCCCAACGCCCTGACTTTCCCTTTGTGTTCTACTAAAGGTCGACAGATTGCCCTGGCATTGAATGCCACTCACCGGATGCTTGTATCTGGTTGGAAAATGGACAGGATCCCAGCTCACACGCAGTGGCTTCACCAGCTGTGGTCCCTTTTGGACCTGGAGAGACTGTTCATGTCCACCCTAGGGGACAAAACTAAATACGCTAAGGTATGGGCCCCCTTTATTTCCATCCTATCTACACAGTTCTGTGAGCTGACATGCCATGCTTACCTTCGGATTTTGAAACTGATCCCGGAATGCTAGGGGGTGGTTAGCGCATATAGGCCATTGATGGGTTTTTAGGGGTATGCTCTGTTAGTAGCTACCACACCGTACCACATCCATTCGCATAAGTGCAATCACCAGCTTATCTGGAGAGACTTGGGGTGGGGGGAAGGATGGGATTTTGGTCCTTTAATTTTGGACCTGTTAATGTTCCTTTTATGTGGTTTTTACTTTCCTTAAAAGGCAGATCTTACCGACCGGGGCTTGCTATAGTGAGTCTTTGGTCCACCTGGCATTTGCATGCTTTACATGCTGCAGATCATCTCTATTTTACAAATTATATGATACTTGTATCACTTAATGTTTCTCCCTGTTTAACGTGGCCAGCCCATGATGGGTTGTAGGCGGCATGTTGTGCAATCTATCTATGCAGACAGCTTGTAATCCATTGGCTCTTCCCTGCTTTCATGACTTGGGTTATTGGCAACAATGCATTGTATTATCATGCTGTGTGTCCTGCTAATAAAAATTGTTTTAATTCTGAAAAAAGAATTTCTCAGTCTTCATTGCTGTGGAACCCTGGATTCTGCAAGACAAACCGTGATACACTGTCCGGTAGTTCCTGCATCACACATATACCACATTTGCAGACAGAGTGTGCATACTCCACAGTCCAACTCTGGTATTTGTTTCAGGCATTTCCTGACTTGCATGTATATCTCCCAGACTAGTCTAGGCTTTGGGCCTGATTATGATCTTGCGGATGGGGTACTCCGTTGCAAATGTGACAGATATCCCGTACGCCATTTGTGAAGGAGTATCCCATCTACCAGGGTCAGGCACTTTGTCCCACAGTGTCAGTAGGAAGGAGAGGTGGAGTTGGGAGTCTCCTTCTAAGGCAAACCCAAAACAAAGGCACAGAAGTGGCACTTAACCACCTTTTGATGACTTGTGGGTAGCACTTCTAGTGAAGAATTAAACAACAAGGGGTTAACGGTTTTGCCATTACAATATAAGGTCCTTCTATCTCCTATCCTCCACATTTGGGAATCTGCTTCACTACAAATGAACTAAGAAATGGTGGGGGATAGCCCTGCCATTAACATTGCTGCTAACGGCTCTATCTATCTCTCCACGCACAGTCTATTGCACATAAATAGAATACACACACACAAAGGCTAATCCTTGCATTAGCGGCTCAGGTTGGCAGGTAGTAGCTGCAGCGCGAACCCTCCATTTAAAAAAAAAAACTATTATTTTAATTCCTGTGATATTGTGATTTTAAAACCGATTTTTACCAATGTAACTTCTTGATTGCTTACTTGCACTGTTGGGGGAAAGGAGCTGTGTTCAATGCTCCGGGGCACCACATTTGCTAAATTTGCACACACGTGGAGTAGGGAGTAGGGAGTAGGGAGCTGTGTTTAACGCTCCGGGGGGGACCTCTGGCAGAATTTCATCACTTCGGAGGCGGCAGTCTAGCAGCGACGCCCTCCACACTCACCACTCCTCTTAAGGAGCGGGTGACGCAACGTGCAGCGAGACAGGCTAATCCTTACATTAGCGGCTTGGGTTGGCAGGTTGTAGCTGCAGCGCGAACCCTCCCTTTTTAAAAAACAATTAATTTAATTCCTGTGATATTGTGATTTTAAAACTGATTTTTACCAATGTAACTTCTTGATTGCTTACTTGCACTGTTGGGGGAATGGAGCTGTGTTCATTGCTCCGGGGCACCACATTTGCTAAATTTGCACACACGTCGAGTAGGGAGTAGGGAGATCTGTTGAATGCTCCGGGGGGGACCTCAGGCGGAAATTCATCACTTCGGAGGCGGCAGTCTAGCAGTGACGCCCTCCACGCTCGCCACTCCTCTTAAGGAGTAGGTGATGCGGCCACGCAGCGGGGCGCCGCTAGCGCGGCACTTGCGCGCCTAAGGCAAGCCCGTCTGCGCCCGTCCACCCCCGAACGGGACTCGAGGCACCTTATTAGAGAGTCTCTACCTTCTAAATGCTGTCATACAATACTACCAGTTACCAGCCACAGCAAATGTCCTCACTGCCCCATCGAGTTTAACTCATTAAACATTACCCCAGCTGGAAAAACCATCAATAAAAACCTTAAGATGCTTCTTTTGAATTGCCGCTCATTACCCAAGCATAGCATTGAACTCCATCTACTCCTGGAGTAACATAATCCTGATGCACTGAAACATGGCTCTCCAGTACCGCAGACCCAGCGGTTGTCGAAGCCCTGCCCCCTGGGTTTCGGATCCAGAGACAAGATCGAGAACTGGGTAGAGGTGGGGCCTAGCTATCATCTATAAAGATACATTCAATTGTAATCTCTCAGCTAGCCCGATCCCTGACTGCGAAAGCTGTTTTGTCACTCTCGGTTTTTCGCCTATAGGCACCTTCTCCGGGGTACCTATTTATCGTCCTCCTGGCCCAATTGGCCATTTCAGCAGAGAACTTCCAGAAATTATAGCCAAACCACTGAGCACCTTCGCCAACTTCTCTGTGCTAGGAGACCTGAATGTCCATTTTGACCTGACATCCTCATCTGATGCAGAGGCAATAACGGATAACCTAGATCCTATGGCCCTGAAGCTTAAGGTGATTGACCCTATCCATCAAAAGGGTCACCTTTTGGACCCTCTCTTTTCCAACATTGATAGACTGACAGTGCAAGAGCATATTCCCCTGCCATGGTCAGATCATTCTTTAGTTCCTTTTGTCTGGACCCTTCAGGAGGGTGGCCAGCCACGGGAATGGGTAAAAACGTGGAATAGGAATTGGGCCAAACTATCCCTAGATTCCTGGGCATCGACTCTGAATAATACGAGGCCGGCTCTCGGGAGCGACCCGGAATCTGCCAGCATTAAAGTCAACCAGTGGTTGGAGACTTCACTAGATTCCCTAATTCCAAAAAAATGGATATCCAGCAAAAAAGTAGAGCATTCTGCACCATGGTACTCCCCCAAACTTAGCTTGGAGAGAAACTGGAGAAGGGGTTTCTCCACAACGGAAAAAACTAAATACAGAGCTGCCTTGAGAGCCTATAAGGTCCTGACGCCGAGAATCACATCGGCGCCTTGCTGCTAGTCGCGCTGGTCACGCGCGCGTTTGCTTAAGTGCAATTTTTAAAATCCCCGTTTTTTGGATTTGCTTTCAATTTTAATTTGCGCCTTCTTCCCTGGTCTTAACTGTGGGCTGCCCCTTACCTGCACTGTAATTTGAGGAAACACCACCGCTGTTTGGCGGGTCCGGGTTACTGGGAGGTTGTGGTTGTCAGCTCCATCTTGGCTAGGGATAGAAGCGCGAGCGCCATCTTGGAGCGTCCAGGTCACCTGGGACGCCGAGACGACGCTACTTAAGGCGAGCTGGCTGGCAGGTGAGCCTGTTTAGGTCCTGACACCGAGAATCACATCGGCGCCTTGCTGCTAGTCGCGCTGGTCACGCGCGCGTTTGCTTAAGTGCAATTTTTAAAATCCCCGTTTTTTGGATTTGCTTTCAATTTTAATTTGCGCCTTCTTCCCTGGTCTTAACTGTGGGCTGCCCCTTACCTGCACTGTAATTTGAGGAAACACCACCGCTGTTTGGCGGGTCCGGGTTACTGGGAGGTTGTGGTTGTCAGCGCCATCTTGGCTAGGGATAGAAGCGCGAGCGCCATCTTGGAGCGTCCAGGTCACCTGGGACGCCGAGATGACGCTACTTAAGGCGAGCTGGCTGGCAGGTGAGCCTGTTTAGGTCCTGACGCCGAGAATCACATCGGCGCCTTGCTGCTAGTCGCGCTGGTCACGCGCGCGTTTGCTTAAGTGCAATTTTTAAAATCCCCGTTTTTTGGATTTGCTTTCAATTTTAATTTGCGCCTTCTTCCCTGGTCTTAACTGTGGGCTGCCCCTTACCTGCACTGTAATTTGAGGAAACACCACCGCTGTTTGGCGGGTCCGGGTTACTGGGAGGTTGTGGTTGTCAGCGCCATCTTGGCTAGGGATAGAAGCGCGAGCGCCATCTTGGAGCGTCCAGGTCACCTGGGACGCCGAGACGACGCTACTTAAAGCTCGCCTGTAGAGCGCAGCGGTGACGCGCAGCGGTCGCGCCCTCCCTGCGCCTGAGTCGTGCCAGAGTCCTGCCCGTCTGCGCTCGTCAGCGTCTCGGAGGCGTACGAGGCGGGACTCTAGGCTACGACTCATCTACATCAGGGACTCATCTTGGCTTAAGGTATGTGTCGCTCACGACCGCCCGGGGTGTTGTCTTATAGCGTGGATGTTTTGACATCCATGCGCGCTCATCCCTTGGGGTGTAAATGTCTATTTCCCGGAGGTCGTCTTCTGGGGAAGGGTTGTCCCACCTGTGGTTGGCACCCTATGGTTTCGCCAATTCCTGTTCGCCCACCTCCCACTCAGAATCATCACTGTGCTCTATTGAACACAAGGTCCCTGGCGTGCCATGCGACGGATATCTGGAGTCTACTTGCTGACTCCGATATATCATGTCTATTTCTAACTGAGACATGGCTGGGGGCAGGCTCTGAACCAGATGTAGCCTGTGCCTTGCCGTCTAATTATACCATCTTAAGAAAAGACAGGATCGGGAGCAGAGGAGGATGAGTGGCCTTGATAGTGGACAAGGCCGTGGGCTGTTCCTCTTTTCCTGTTGAGAACATCGCAGGATGTGAAGCTTTAGGCTTTACACTCAATCTTTCGTCTTCCCAGACGTGTACAGGGATTCTTGTATATAGACCGCCTGGCCCGATCGGTACTTTTATTGAGGACCTGCAGGCAGCTCTTTCTGTACCCTGCATGCGCTCCGCATACTGTTTGTTGCTGGGTGACCTAAACTTACACATGGACTCCCTATCTGACGCTAATGCGTCAAAGTTGCGGGACATAACTGCAATGTTGGGGCTTGCCCCTTTTATTGATAGCCCTACTCATGTCAAAGGACACACGTTAGATTTAATTTTCTCTACGGCACCGATTGAAGTATTCCCGCCGCTTCCAGTCCTTTGGCCTGACCATTTTTTAATAAAGTTTGTTATTTCATTTGAGACTAGGCCCAGGCAAAGATCACAGAAGGAGGTGACTCGCCAATCTAGAGCATTTCATTTAGTCACAGCAGACATGCTATCCGCCGCCCTCTGCCAACACCCTTGCAAATTGACAGGGAACTTAGATACCGATCTGACTTTGGTTCAGGAATGGCTGCAAACTAGACTCTTGGAGCTGGCCCCTGTGAAGCCAGCGAGAACTACTCCCGGTCATGTTTCTGCTCCTTGGTTTACTGCCACCCTACGTACTATGCGCCAAGATTGTAAAAAGGCGGAACGTCTTTGGCGTCGTAAATACGATCCAGTGGAGAAAATAAAGTATCGTGATGCCATAAAACATTACCATAAAAATATCGCCGAAGCTAAAAAGGAATATCTTGAGCATAGGATAGACCGAGCGGATAATACGAGTAGGGAACTCTTTAGAATTGTCAAGGAGTTTGTGGATCCTGCGGTAGGAGCTCTCTCACACTCTCACACTGAAGGGTGGATTAGACAGCTTGCTGACTTTTTTGTCACAAAGATCAAAACTATTCAGGACTCCTTTCCTCCTGTGGACCCCTCCGGGGTAGCTGATGTTCTTGCCTATAATGGACAGGTACCATCCTTAGAGGCAGAACGTGAGCCCATACTATCGGTTTTTCCGCAGCTGTCTTGTGCAATATCCCTGGAGCTACTGTCCCGGCTTCAATCCGGCTCACCCCTGGACGCATGTCCAGCAAGGTGTCTGGGCAGGGTGGCTCCGGCAGTAAACAGCTTGCTGAACCCCCTGCTCAACTTGTCCTTGAGCTCCGGAGTGGTGCCCCGGGATTGGAAACACGCACTTATTCTGCCGCTGATCAAAAAGCCTCAGTTAGATCCTTTGCAGCTGGCTAACTATAGACCGATCTCCCTTCTCCCTGCTCTGGCGAAGGTGGTTGAGAAGCATGTCCAACACACACTTACCACCTTTATTGAGAACAACAACATTCTCCATGACTCTCAATCTGGTTTCCGTGCGAATTACAGCACGGAGACGGCCCTCGTTGAGGTGACCGACGCCATCAGGGAGACGCTCGATCTTGGAGGTAAGGCTATGTTAGTCCTGTTGGACTTGTCGGCGGCTTTCGACACCGTCCCCCATGCTGGTCTCCTATTAAGACTCAGGGAGATCGGTTTGCGGGGGACGGTGTTGGATTGGTTTCAATCCTTTTTATCGGACCGCCGACAGGTGATCTGGGCTCCTCCGTTCTCCGCTGAAATGCCATCGCTAGAGGTTGGGGTTCCTCAAGGGTCCATTCTGAGCCCCACCATATTTAATATCTATATGGCCCCTGTGGCGGTGGTAGCGGAGGCTTATGGGGCCCGGGTCATCTCATACGCTGATGACACCCAGCTTCTGTTCACATGCAGCAAAGGTGAGGCTTTTGACGGCGACAGGATTAAGGGCTGTCTGAGTGCAGTCTTTGCGTGGTTTCAGCGGCACAGCCTGAAATGCAACTCGGATAAGTCTGAGCTGCTTTTCTTTGGCAGTGCCCCTGACCCGGGGTGGAAGTCCTGGTGGCCCCAGGATATGTTCCCCCCTGAGAAATCATCTTCCCAAGTGAAAAACTTGGGAGTGGTGTTTGATGATGATCTCTCCTTCCGCCCGCATATCACGGGAATATCCGGGAAATGTTTTGGCATCCTCAAGATGCTGAGGAAGTTTCTTCCTCTGCTTTCCCTACAATACCGGAAGACAGTAGTGCAGGCGCTAGTGGGATCTAGATTAGATTACGCTAATGCGCTTTTTGCGGGTCTGCCCAGATATCTTCTGGCCAGACTGCAAATTGTCCAAAATTCGGCGGCCAGAGCCATCTTCGGCCTGCCGAGGAGAGCCAGCGCTCAACTACTTCTGAATAGGTTGCACTGGTTGCCTATTTCGAAAAGAATCAGATTTAAAATTCTTACGCTGGCCTTCAAAGCGCTTCATTCTATCGGCCCCAATTATATTAGAAAGCGGATCGCTTTCTATGTGCCGCGGAGGTTGTTGCGATCTGCCGATTTGGCTAAACTGGAGGTGCCCACGGCCAAACGTGTCCGGATGGGAGAACGGGCCTTTCAATTTGTGGCAGCTCGTTGCTGGAACGAGCTCCCTCTCTCCCTACGCAAAGCCAAGAGTCTCCTGGCTTTTAGGAAAGAGCTGAAGACCATGCTCTTTTCCGCATAATCACTGTGACGGTGGTGCTGTTGCCTTCTGTGTTTTTAGGTTTCAGGTCTCTTTGCCAAAGCGCCGGGACACCCTTTTGGGGTAGCCGTGCGCTCTAAAAGTACGGCCTTAACATAACATAACATAACATAAAACAGAAATTAGAATTGCTCAATCTGACTACTATGGAAAGAAAATACTTTCTGCTGCCAATTACCCCCGGGAAATTTTAAAAATCACTAAGGGCTAGATGTAGGAAGTTGCAATTTACTGACTCTAAAATACAGAATTTTACCGATTCTGTATTTCAGAATCGGTAAATGCAATGTAGGGAAAAAATCTGTATTTTTTACCGATTCGGTAAAATTTGGAATCAGCCTTTCGGATTTTACCGAATTGGTATTTGCCGAATCAGTATTTACCATTCATTCCTAAGGGCCAAAAGGCCCCTAGGAATGAATGGGAAATACCGATTCGGTAAATACCGAATCGGAAAGCTTTTAAAAGTGAAACTTAAGTAGGCAGCCAATCAGGTGCTACCACCCTCCCCCTCCCTACCAGGAAGTGGCTACACAGGCAGCTGCAAGTAATTAGAAGCTTATGGAGAGGCTGTGAAAGCTGAGCTGAGTCCCTGAGCCACAGGAAAAGTTTTGTGCGTTTAAACTTTGAAAATGGCAAGCAGCAGTGAGAAGGAACATACAGAGAGGAAGAGAAACATTAAATTTAGCACCATGGAGCTGCAGGTCCTCGTGGAGGAGGTGGTGAAGGAACACCAGAAATTGTTTGGCAAGCTGTCCCTGACTGTGGCTGAATCTGCCAAAAGGAAGATTTGGCTGGAAATACAAGCAAAGGTGAATGCTATAGGAGTGACTCCAAAGGACATAGATGACCTGAAAAAGAGGTGGTATGACCTGAGGAGCCTGACTAAGAAAACAATTGCTGAGCTCCACAAAGAGGCAAACAAAACTGGAGGAGGGAAGAAGCGTGCACCCCCCCTGACTGAGCTGGAGGAGCTGGTGGGGTCCACCATTGAACCAGAGAGCGTCTGTGGACTGGGAGATGCAGACAGCTCAGCCAGAGCTGCCAACAGAAAAGGTAAGAGGCATGCACCGCAATCACCCCCACCCCATCACCTTCCCTTTTCCCTATGTGGCAAAGTTAACCCTAGTCCAGTAGAGGTAGCACTATACAGGAGCAATGCATTATGGGACATGTAGTCATTAAATGAAACACCATGTCATACAGCACAGCAAGCAACAAGTGAGGCAAATTGTTTCAGACATAATCAAGCGCAGGCACAAATACAACTCGGGCCCCCTGAGATAGATGTAGGGCAGATTGCAGGGGAGAAACAGATCCAAAACCGAAGGAGATAGGTCTGCCCTATATATTTTAGTTTAAAGGCTCACAAAGAGTCCAGCAATAATAATACACACAGCTTTGAGCTCACTGAAAATCACGTCCGCCACATTTAAATTCTTCACACAACCTTAAAATAAATATATAGTTTTATTTTCATTTTCAGAATATAAAAGTGATTTCAAGGATATACAAAAACACCATCATCCAGGTATATACAAGGCACAGTAATTAAACCACAATAGAAATAAATACGACACCCCTGAACACCCACTCATCTTTCGTTCATCATCACAGAATCATTCCACTAAACTAACATCACACATTCAATCAACTCACTCAGTTAACATAATACACAGACCTCAGCAGGCAACATGTACAGTGTTTAAGTAAGAATTATTTAATTGTAGAGGCTGTGAGGCAGGAGCACAGAGCTAATATACGCTTATATGTCCACAGGCGAGACATCTCGCAGGCTTACCAGGGAGAAGGAAGGTACGACACCAGAGAGGGATGACAGCCAGGAGGCAGCCACAAGTGCAGAGAATGTCACAGAGGACACAGGTGCACCAACAACACAACCACCATCCCTAGACCTTGAAATGTCTCCACAACTGCAGGCGTCCCCAGAACGTTCAGGATCCCCTCTGCCACTGTCCTCACCTGAACTGCCTGGAGGGTAGCATGGTCAAGATTCAAAGGATGCAGGGGAAGGCCATCCTGTCTGTCCAACGCCAGATGAGGAACCTGAACACAAATATGGAAGACAAAGGGAAGGGCATCAGAGAACTGGTTGATGTGAACAAGGAGATGGCTGCAGGGATGCAGGACATGACACAATCGGTGCAGCTTCTGGGCAGTAAACTGGACCAGGACATGTTAGCAAGGCGTAAGGAGAGGCAGCATGCGCAGCAACAAAGTAAGGCAATGAACCGCCTGGCCACAGCCACTTCCCTGCTATGCAGACAATGCATCAACATGCAATAGGGCATTGCTAGGATTAACAGTGTTGTAGAGGTGCTGATTAATACACAGACAGCACAAACTGCTGCTCTGGATGTACCGGAAAGTGAGGAAAGCACCAGTAGGAGCAGCATGACAAGCCCCCTTGTTCTTGAGACACGGAGGAGCAGCAGGCGCCATGGTGAGCCAACAGCCCAAACACCCAGTGAAGAGAGCCAGCCACTTACATCTGGCACTGGTAGGCGTGGGCGAAAATGACTTGTACAGTAAATGGGGAAGTGACCCAGGTCTACCATTATTAAATGGATTACATTTGTGTTGCACATTTGTGCTTTTGAGTACCTGCGTAGTGCCAAATATTAAACTACGTTGGGCGCATACTCCACCTGTCTGTGTCTCTTTACTTACTTAAAAGTAATTGCGTGTGATCTCTGCCCGTCTGTGTCTGCCATCTGTTGGTGTCGCAACTCCTGCTGTGTTGGGTTCAGGTAGTGCATGTTCATCATCATGGTCCTCATAGTCGCTCAATTCCACCTCGGTGCCATTCTTAGTAGCAAGGTTGTGCAACATTGCACAAGTTGCAATCATCTTACAGAAGATGATTGGTGAGTACTGCCGTGCCCCTCCACTTTTGTGGAGGCAGCAGAACCTGCTTTTTAACAGCCCAAAGGTGCGCTCCACAATGTTCCTAGTAGATTTGTGTGCCACGTTGTATCGTCTCTGGCTGGGGGTTGCAGGGTTGAAGGGTGAGGTAGGGTGTCAGGATGAAAAAGCGAACGGCATATGCACTATCCCCTATTTGAAAATGAGAAAGCCATTAGTCACATGCACACATACACATACATCTGCAATATGTATCAAGGGAGTGTCACACAGTGTGTTACCTAGCAGGTATCCTTCACCAAATTCCCCCGCTGTTAGGCGTGTGTAGATCCCACTGTTCTGAAAGATGTAGGAGTTGTGGGTACTTCCTGGGAACTTGGCCACTATGTCCTTGATAATGTACTTGGCATCACAGATTACCTGTACATTGATTGTGTGGGTTGACTTTCTGTTTCTGTAAATGTACTCTGTGGCAGCAGGTGGGCATATTGGGATGTGGGTGCCATCAATACAGCCGATGACATGTGGGAAATGAGCGATTTGATAAAAGTCAGTTCGGCGTGAGTTTCAGGGAAGCTGATGTAATTATGCATTCTCTGCATCATGGCCTCTAGGAACTTCCTGAAGAAACGGGACAGGCAGCTCTGGGACACCCCACCTATCGCAGCAATCACACTCTGATAATTCCCAGATGCAAGCAGGTGTAGGCTACTGAGCACCTGCACATGGGGTGGGATGGCGTGCGCCCTTGGGGTTGGGTGCTCCAAAAGTGGGTGCAGGTCCCTGATCAAGTCCAGGATGGTGTGGGGGTGTAGCCTGTACCTTTGCAATATCTCTGGCTCAGTCAGTTGAAATAGCGTTATCCTCTACCTGTAGACTTGCTCCTCCCTTCTCCAGACCCTCTCTCCTGCTGCCTGTAGCCGTAGCCACCTTGCTATCACGTAGAATGCCGCCATTCTGGTCACACTGTTGCATTTTGGGCCCTTTTTTATAGCCTGCACCTGGTTACCACCTGCTTTCAATCCATGGTAAATACCGACTCTTAAATACCAAATTTCATGAAATTCTGTATTTTAGAAGTTACCTACATCTCAAAACTCATTTTTTAGCATTTCTTATTTACCGATTCAGTAAAATTACCGATTCGGTAAATTCACAGAATCGGAAAAATTACCGATTTGGTAAAATTACCGATTCGGTATAATTACCGACTCGTATTTACCGAATCGGTATTTTTTGTGACCCTACATCTCAATATCTACCGGTATTTGGCTACCTACATCTGGTCCTTGGTCCCTTCTGAAACCACCAGTACCCCCTTTACCCGCAGAGGATAAAGATGAAAGATGTAATCATTTGGCACTGTTTTTCCATAAGAAAATTGAAGACATTTATTCCACCTTTCCCCCGCTAGCAATGCCAACAGGGTCCGACCTGTCTGAATACCCTACCCAACTCCCTGTCCCCACTATCGACATAATCCCCCCATGGATATAAAAACTTTAAAAATCTACTTTGCCCAATTGAAATCTGGCTCTCCGTGTGATAGCACTCCCCCCACTATCCTTAATAAGGTCCTTGATGATATTGCTCCTGTTATCCTGGAACTTATTAATACCTCCTTTTCTACCGGGACTGTTCCCTCCTCCTGGAAACGGGCTATGGTCAGGGCCCTGTTGAAAAAACCATCCATGGACCCCGAGGTCCTTGTGAACTACTGCCTAATCTCACTTTTGCCTGGGATAGCCAAAATGAGCGGAAAAAAAATTAAATCTGTTCTCTCTACATTTCTAGAACAAAATAATTGTTTACACCCCTCGCAAACTGGCTTCAGACCCAACCAAGGCACAGAGACGGCCTTACTAGTGGTTATTGAGGAGTCACGGAAAATTCTTGATGCCGGAAGGGGCCGCAGCTATTATACTACTCGACCTTACATGGCCTTCGACACGGTTAACCACCAGCTCCTGGTAATAAGACTAAGAGAATTCGGGGTGACGGGTATGCTTTTGAATTGGCTGGAGTCATTCCTCTATGAAAGGTCTTTCCAGGTCTTTGAAGATAATGTTGTCTCAGATAGGATGCCTTTGAGATGTGGGGTGCCTCAGGGCTCTTCCCTAAGCCCCACGCTTCTTAATGTCTATATGCGCCCCCTGGCCAATGTAGTTAAGCCCTGGAGTTAGGATCATTACCTATGCTGACGACACTCAGCTGGTGGTGTCCCGTAATTCCTCGAAAAATATTAGTGCCAGCTTGGCAAATTGCCTGGAAAGAGTGTCTGCGTGGATTGACAGTTCCTTTTTTAAACTGAATGCTGCTAAAACTGAGCTCATGTTTTTGGGGAAACCTATCAACTTGGATCCCAGTGCATTTTGGCCAAATTGCCTAGATTCTTTGCCTCCCCCCAAAGACCATATCAAAAGTCTTGGGGTTTGGTTGGACAGTAACCTGAATTTTGGGGTACAGGCGAGTAAAGTAACAGGCGCCTGTAATGGAATCCTCAAAATGATAAGAAAGGTTCTACCACTCCTGCCTTTCAATGCCAGGAAACTGCTGGTACAAGCCTTGATTCTTTCTCGGCTGGACTATGCCAATGTGCTCTATTTAGGTGCTCCTGTCACGACCATCAGAAAACTTCAAATAGTTCAAAACTGTGCCGCACATCTTCTGATGCAGGTCCACAACCGGGAATCTGCTAAACCGCACATTTCCTCTCTGCACTGGCTGCCAGTTGCCGTGAGAATCCAATTCAAGTCATTGTGCATTGCTCACAAATCTCTATCGGATACTGCCCCTCCGATCCTTCGTGCTATCATTCCCCGGTATCTTCCTAAAAGGTCACTGCGCTCTGAGAAGAAACATCTTGCCATTATTCCCAGAGTGAACCGAGTGCGGAGTGGTGGCTGGCGTTTCTCCGCTATTGCCGCGAGGTGCTGGAACCTTCTGCCGGACCATATTCGGCGCGAGCCCAACCATTTACGGTTCCGCAAACATCTAAAGACTATGCTGTTCCCCTGAATCGGTTACTTTGCCTTAGTTTTATGCTTGTCTCCAGCACTGGGAGGCCTTTGGTAGCCTTGCGCTTTACAAGTGTACATTCACTCACTCACAAAAATGCATGATTCATGTCCTACATGGATGGAGCCAAAGACTGGCAGACCAATTGAGAAAATACCCAGGAGAGGCTAACAGGCAACTCTTCCTGGCACATTAAAAAGCACACTATGATCTGTTGCTGACACCAATATTAGTTCTCTATAATTCTGTGAGTTTAAAGTAGTTACACTCAATGAAGGAAGATGCATCCACTCTAGTCCAAAGAACCTCTCTGGTTCTCATAACATGGTACAGAATACCCTCTGCATGCAAGCCTGACTGCAAACAGTGCACTGACATGCAAACACATGCCATAACATTCTTACTTTTATGGGACAGAGGGAGCTGCCCTCTTCCAACTCAAGCTCTTCATCTCCTGTGGAAAAATCAGAGCTGGAACATTTGAAATACTGAATATCACAAGTGAAAAAATCTACGAAAAATGGAAGTTAAGGTAAGTGTTCAAGGGCAGCCAAATAAATAACACATAAATCTCTGCAAAGCACATGAGAAACAAAGAGCACACTGCTTATTGCAGATAACTGATATGGGTTTATGCCACTCTGGGGCCTGTACTATCTTCGCATCTGCGTGGATCCAAAGACCTGCTCCTTTCTTTCTTTTTTTTTTTTATTATCTTTTTATTTTTTCCCTTTTACACACATTGTACGTTTTACATTTTATGTCTTTTAAGTGCTTCAACCATTATCATTATATATATATACAGTACATATTCCTTGTAGTTCACCTTCAATAACCAATTAAATACAATATATTATGGCGTAGTAGGCTCTGGTAGCATCTAGGAAGGAGAAAGATAAAACAAGATAAAACAAAAGATAACAGCGAACAGCAATCAAACAACATAATATACAATTTAACACAATTTGATTTAACACCGATCCAGCCTATAATCAATACCTGCAGCCTTAATGCAGTCTCAGAGCCTCCTTCTATCTAGCTATAGGCTCCCAGATTTTTAGTTATTCACAACACAAGACCTAGACCAGGTAGGCATAAAACATTTAATCAATTACTGGTGTACCATTAAGTGCAAACCCTTTTGCCCAATACTCCTCTCTTTTAATAGCTGAGGCAGGAGGTACATCCAAATTATGCCATAGTAAAAAAACATATGCCCAAACCCTTGAAAAACATGCTGGGGGTCGCGTAACTAGTTAGCATGGAGGAGTCTAGTTTGTTATCGGAATTAACCAGACAAATCTCTCCACCAGATTTTTAGGTCTTGCAGCCTTCCCCTCCTGCCTTTCCGTACATAGATGGATTTCTCTAAATTATAGGCGGCCAGTAAATTCGCCAGCCAAATACGCATAACCGGGGGATTTTTATCTAACCATGCCCTGGCTATGGTCAGCCTGTATACTGGCGTGGCCATAAACATAAATTCCTTCTGTGGGTTATTCCCCTCCGGGCCTATCCCCATCAGTATCCAAGCAGGAGTTAAAGTTAGTTGTATACCTAATGACCTATCCAGAAAGATCTCAATATCTTTAATCAAAGTATATAGTTGGGGACAGGTAGCGAAGATATGAATAATATCTGCCTCTATTGAATTACATCGGGGGCAGGAAGTACCCATTGTACCCCCCCATTTTGCAATCCTAGCTGGGGTAAAATACAGTGAATACAGAGTTTTGTAATGCTGGGACTGTAGAGGAGCTGAGCACAAGATTGTGGACCCAGGTCCAGTTTCTCAGCCCACTTATTGCTATATTCATCCATATCGTCAGTTTTCCCCTTTACCAGATCTGCATAAAAGGATCTAATCGTGCAATCCCCGCCTACCTTTATCTTCTCCAAGATTTCATTGCTATCATATCCTGCTGGGCCACCCTGCTTATTACTTAAGAAACTCCTACCTTGCAGGTATTTAAAAAAATCCCTTCTGTCAATACCATATTTATATATCAGATCTGTAAACTGTACGATCCCTTCTGAGTCTCTCAGGTCACCAATCTGTACAATCCCCTTTTCCACCCAACCAGCTATTATTGAATCGGCGAAAACTGCGACTGGGAAAGATCTATTCTTGTATAACCTAATGTACCTATTGTATCTCCCTAGTCCGGATTTTTTCAAGAAGGCATTCCATATTTTGATTGCTGCATTAACCGTCTTAAATCTTGTCTTCTTGTAGTATCCAAATTCAGTACTGTTTAGGAAGCAGTTTTCTGCCTCTGCTGCCAAAACAGCTGTATACACTTCCGTAGACATAGTTGTAACTCCTTGCTCGATACCCCCTCCACCAATCAATCCCTGCATATACTGTAAAGCCGCTGCCAAATAATAAAGTCTACAGTCAGGAGCCCCCCATCCACCTTTCTCTCTTGGGAGAGAAATGAATCTATAGGCCCTCCGGGTCTTGCCATGGGCCATATAAATCTATTCAAGATTATCTCTAATGTATTAAACCATCTAACTTCACAAAATAGAGGTATAGACCTAAAAAAATAAAGGAATTTAGGCAAAATCAACATTTTTATAACATTAGTGCAGCCCACAAGAGAGAGATGCAAATTGTTCATTTTTTCCAAATCCGTCTTAACCCTGGAAATTAATGGAGCCATATTATTCTCCACCACCATGTCTAAGTTTGCCGAGATTGCCACCCCAAGATATACTGCTGAACCAACCACCCTTATATCATTACAACTAGAGTACGGATTTTGTACTATTTGAGTCTTAGTTCTATTCAAACTATATCCAGAAACCTGGCCAAACAGCTGGGCCTCAGCTTCCACCTCCCCTAATAGCCAGTGTCGGATTAGGAGTTAGTATGGCCACATTGTCGGCGTAAGCCAAAGTTTTTACCATGCAGCCATTTACCCTCATTGGTATAATCTCAGGGTTGCTTTCAAGCCTACGCAGAAATGGCTCTAGATACAGTGCGAACAGCAGCGGGGATGATAGCCAGCCTTTCCTAGTCCCCCTACCGATCTTCACTATTGCCAAATGCCCCCTATTGACTCTAATCTTGGCGGTTGGTTCATTATATAAAACCTGAATAGCCTTTATGAAACCTTCTCCGATACCACACCACTTCATAACTAGCCATAGGTAGTCCCAGGAGACCCTGTCGAACGCCTTCTCAGCGTCTAAAAACAGCGCTGCCATAGGGTCTCCCAGGACACCTATCACATCAAACATTGTAACCACCATCCTAACATGCTGTGTTGTACCTTTGCCGGGTATAAACCCGTGCTGTGAAGGGCTTACCAAGTTCTCAATAATCCCCGCCAATCTCTTTGCTAACATTTTAGAGTAGATTTTTACATCAGAATTCATCAGAGTGATTGGCCTGTAGGAGCCAGGCGCCATCGGAGGCTTCCCCTTTTTTATAATTACAACAATATCTGCCCCACCCCATGATTCCAGACTCGATTACCCCCTTTGTGCCTGCAGCATGATGTTAAACATATCCACTAAGAGTACTCCTTTAAATACTCTGTAAAACTCAACCGGGATTTGGTCCGGTCCCGCTGCCTTTCCCTAGGGTAGGCTACTCAGGGCCGCAATGAATTCCTCCAGTTGTAATGGGGCGTCTAAGACCTCTCTTTCTTCTTGGGGCATGATTGGGGAATAAGTATCCCTAAGATAACTTTCTATATCTGCCAATCCCCCTAGGTTATCAGAGGCATACAAATCTGTGTAAAAGTTCCTAAAAACTTCTCTTACCAAGTCAGCATCAATAATCAGATTACCCTGTGCCTCCAAGATCTCTTTAATATCAGCTGTAGCTAGTCTCTGCCTAGTTCGTATGGCTAGAATATGCCCCACTCTTTCACTTAACTCATAGGTACTTTCTTTTTTAACCAAGTACCTATCTGCTGCTTTCTTTGCGATACCTTCTATGGCTTCTGCTTTGAGCGCTACTATTCTAAGCAGATGCGGTTCAAGCGAGTAGTTCTGAAGCATAGCTAAAGCTAATTCTTCTTCCTCTTTTAGCAGCTTTTGCTGTACTTCCTCTATCTTCACTTTCTCCTTCTTTTGTCTTACTAGAACAAAGCTCAGTGTCTCGCCCAGCGCCCCGGCTTTAAAAGCATCCCATACTACCCCCGGGGGTGCTGTGCCTCTATTGATATCCCAAAAAGATTTAATCCACTCTTCCATGTATTCCCTATATGCCTGGTCCTTTAATAGTGCTCTCTCAAAAGTCCATTGCATAGTTCTTCTTTGGGCTTAGCCCAGCTTTAATGTCAACACCAAAGGGCTGTGATCTGAAACAATGCGGGGGTGTTTCTCCATCCGAGAGCCAGGAATCAAGGAGTTGGAGATTAAAAAATAATCCAGCCTAACCATGATTTTGTGAGGAGCAGAGAAAAAAGTGATGCCATCCAAGCAAGGATGTAGCTTAACCCACGGATCCCCAAAGAGTTATGAAAGACCATGTCTGAAAGTGCTCTATGCACTTTCTTTTTCCTCCCCATATATTTTCCCTCTGGTTGTACAAATGAGCTATCTGGGTCATGTATATTAAATTCACCACAACATACTATAGGCTCAGGCCACTGTGCTAATTCTGCATCCATAAAGTGGAAGACATCAGGGTCATCCTCCGTAGAGCCATATATCGTGACCAGCGTTAAATTCTCACCTTTAAAACCTATTTCCAGAATCGCCCACCTGCCCCATTGATCCTCCTTCTTCCTTTTAACCACCACATCCTTACTTCTCCCCAATACTGCTACTCCTCTAGTTGTTGTCCCCTGTTTGCTATTTGCTAAAACTGTAAACCCCAGTTGTTCCAACAAGTATGACTTTGTTCCCTCTATGTGGGTTTCCTGTAAGCATATCAGGTCTAAATGCAGGGTTTTAAGCAATGCCGCCACTCTCACTCTCTTATTGACTTCATTGAGCCCACATACATTAATCAAGGCAATCCTACAGGCCATTACAATACATCAAAAACCGTGTAACCTGTGCACTAAACCAAGTAACCAAGTGAACCAAGTAAGTAGTTGTTAAACCAAGTAACAATGTGTTGATTCAAATAAAAAATACCAAACATTTGTGCAACTTTCGCCACCCTCTTACCCCCCATTAACCCCCTTACCCTTCCTACCCCTCCTAGCCCCTCCCCCCCATTACTGGCAAATAGGTCAAGAATGACCTATATGTGGCCGCTTTTGGTTTGAGTCAATCGCACCCCCCTCCCACCTGTCATTCTACCATACTGTAACACCCCCCTTGCCCCCTTATCCTGATCTTGGATAACCTTGAACCATTTATAACAGAACACATTTTCAATTCAGACATCAGAAATGAGTTAGCCCCCCTTCTGGCTTTTGAGCTCATCTAGAAACTGCTGGGCTTTGATCTCTGACAGGAACATTCTTACTTTCCCCTTCGTTATCATCTTTAGCCTGGCAGGGAAGAGGAGGTACGCTTCTGAACCCTGTGACTGGAATGGTGCGATCATCTGCCTGAGCCTCCACCTTCTCTCCACCGTAGCGTGGCAGAAATCGGGCCTAGCGAAAAAGGTGATACCCTCAAATGACCGTCTACTATCAGGTCTAGCTTTATCAATGATTTCTTGTATAAACAAGAAGTTCCCGATATTTACTAGGATCACCTTGGGCAAAGACCCCTGGCCACCCCCCCCGCTTCTTGCTCCTTCTTCAGCGTAAATGGGAACCTGTGTGCCCGTTGTACCTCCTTCTCCCACTGCCACTCAGACTCAGGAAAAGCTCCCTTTAATAAGTTAATCACAAATCGCCTTGTATCCTGCCCTTCTAGCCCTTCCGCCACACCCAGCAGTCTAACGTTATTACGTCTCTGGCGATTTTCAAAGTCTTCCAGTTTCCACTGGAGGTCCTCAGTTATTTTTTCCTCTGTTGTCTTTGAACAGATGTATGACGTTACAACGCATACTTTTACCACGCATACCTTTACAACGCGGTTTTTACCACGCATACCATTACAACGCATAGCGCTTAGAGGTGCTGGATAGTGGTAAGTATAATTTTCTATTCCAACTCCAGTCCCCATGGACACTAGGGAAGGTGTTGGATAGAAAATTAAACTTATTCCCTACCCTAGAGCGCCCCCCAGCGCAATGCGTTGTAATGGTATGCGTGGTAATGCCTGCTTTGTAATGGTAGTCCTTTGTAAAAATTTTGTTGTAAACGTTACATACCCTTTGAACGTCTGCCAATTTCCGACATCGTCCTCCAGCTTGCCCGTTCGTTCCTCAACTTCCGTTACTCTGTCTGCTATTTCATCATATAATTTATTCATTTTCCTCATTGTATTCTGGATTTTCTTTGGGGCCTGCCTTGCTCTCCGACTTTCTGACCTAGCCTCTGCTTGCATTTGCTTAAGTGTGTTAAATAAAAGATCAAAAGAGGCATGTTGCGCTGAAGTCCCGGGAGATGCTTCCATAGTGTTATCCTCCTCCTGGTATGTCTGAGAGGTTGCGGAGTAGTCCCAGACTAGGCGTTTTTCAGTGCCCCCCGGTAACTCAGCAAGCTGCCTATTTAATTTCGTTAGTTTTTTTTTTCGGGTAGTGTCTTTACCTGAGGTGCTAGATCCTGAGTTTGAGATATCATCAGAGCTCCCCTCACTGATTTGGTCTGATTCTGTATCCTCAATATGGGAGAAGAAACACTCCCCTTCAGTTGAAGCTCCTTCGCCCCTTTCCAGTGCTTCACGAGTCTTACCATTTACTGTAGTGTCCCTGTTAGCCAGACTAACACTACTGCCCCAGGTGTTACCTGGTTTTTGTGTGATATTCATTTCAGCTTCCAGCATCATTATGGCTCCCATCATGTCCGCCTTCCCTATCTCGTGCAGTCCCACTCTAACCGCTCCCCCTGCGCTTACCATGCCTGGAGCAGAGCTTCTCCTTCCGACAGACCGGTCTGCTGCTGTGGGCGCCTCCGTGAGTGAGGCGGGATTGCTGTCTGAGTCGGGGCTGGAGCGTTGCCTAGCAACCTTGGGCTCGGCGTTCACTGCGTCCTCAGCGTCCTCGAGGACGTTCTTGCCGGCATCTGGTTTTCCGCTGAGTTCGGCGCTTCCATCGGTTTGTCCTGATGTCTTCGGGGTGAATACCTCTGTTAAGGTAGGCTGTCGCACGCAGTTTCTTTGCCTTTTATTTTCTCACCAGCTCTTCCTGCTTTATCTGAAATCGCTGGGCTACCCTGTTCACCTCCGATGTTTATGGTTGTCTTCCCCCGCAGGTCTGGTTTCTTTCTCAGTGGGGGAGCTGTCATTTTCCGTATTGCTCCAAGAGATCGTGGCAGCCCACCCGTGTTAACTGCCTCCTCGCCTGTTGTCGCTGCGACGGTAATTTTTACCGGTGTGGGGTCCGCCTGTTCTTTTGCCTTTTCTTGCCCCTTCTCATCCCTCATGGGACGTGGGGGCATTTTAGCCGCTTGCTGTTGCTCCTTCTTGAAGCCAAACGCGCTCATCAGGACATCAAATTTTCCCTTTACCCAGATCGGGTCCCAGGGCAATTTCCACTTGAGCTGCACAAGTTGCTTCGTGAAAGTTTTGTAGCCTTTTAGTCCTGTATGTAGCCAGCTCGCCGAGGCCCTCAGGGGGTATTCAGCATATCCAAATCTTTAGTGCATACTCAGTTCAAGGTGGGAGAGAGGACAAGTGCGACTGCTCACCACAGCCCAGCCGCGGCCATCTTGCCCCACAGTTGACAAACTGGTCAGACCTGCTCTTTCCTTTCACTCACAACTCACTTGAATATGTGGTGGGTGCACGTCTTTGGATGTAAAGTAAGTGCTTCCTCCCCTTTCAGGGCTGCAGTGGTCTCATGGATCACAGGTTTACCGCAGTGGGCTGTGCATTAGAATCGGCGTGGCTGGCATTAATTATTGGTTGTTGGCAACTGGAGGAATGAGAGATGCACCACAGCAGGAGCTTACTCTTTGATGCAGCACAAATATGGATAACCTGAAGTCAAGGACTGGATGTGGACAAGACCCCCCAAGGGTTTTTTCTGTTTCTCTGAAGAAAGGGTGACTTCTACTAGGAGCCACTGTATCATCATGCAATAACTATTCACCTCAAAGATGCCATGTGTTTCCTTAAGAGGATCCCAGTTAATGGGAAAAAAACACAAAGGAAAAGCGTTTTCTTGACAATCTTCTAGACTCTCAATTGCAGATGATGAATGACCACCCTCAACCAGGAAGAAGGAGTCAAGCTTAAGATCTTCACCACTAGAGAATCCAAATAAGTGATCCAGACGCTGGAAAATAGAGCAACTATCAGGGATGAAAAGGCTTCAAAGTGAGTGATGAATGTGACAATACATTAGGGAATTAATGTTTCACAAGGCATACATCTCAAGGCAAAGCCTCCTTATAAATGGTACGGGAAATGGTACGGGCAGAAAATTAAATCACAGGTTTAAAGGTTAGCATAATCCTGGATGATGATTTTCAGGCAACAAATACTGGGAAGGCAACCAAAATGGAAAGGAAAAGATTTAAGACAAGCATTGCCTTCATCTCCAAAAGAATGTTGCCTTCCAGGCAGGAGAAGAAGGATACCTTGCTTAGCATCCTTCTGCTTTTTCACGCTTCTGCATTTTGCTAGAACCACCCAAGACTGGCACTGGATATGATCTGTAGAACAGAAAGAATGCAGCAATTATTGAAGACACTGACAGAGTAGGGTGGGAGAAAATGCCACATCTTGTGTTGAGCGTGAGTACCAGACACCCCTTGCATCCTCCATGGGCTTGGACACCTGTGAACACGCTCTCACACTTGAGTCTCCTGTGTATTCAGACTTCCATTCTTGTTGTGGTACAGGGGCAGGGGTAGGACTACATCTCTCAGCTTTCTGGCCCGGAGGATTCTGCCTGCCTGCAAATAGCGTTCATACATCAAGCGCTTAAAACACTTAGGGCCATATGTATCAAAATCCTCTTTTGCGATTCTCAAATAGCGATTTTTTGCGAATCGCTATTTGAGAATCGCAAAATGCTATGTATGTAGGATTTGCAATACATTTTGCAAATCCTACATATTCCTTAATTGTGAATCTCAAATTGCGATTCGCAATTAAGGAATACCTTCCCATTCATTCCTATGGGCCTAGAGGCCCATAGGAATGAATGGGAAGACATTCTCAATTTACGATTAGCAATTAGAGAATCGCAAATTGAGAATGCAATTTCAAGGGTGCAATGGTGTCAAAAGGATACCCTGTTGCACCCCTGAAACAAGCATGGGTGCACATGTGGCGCACATACATGCCCTAAGGGCATGATTGTGCTTCACATTGCATTTTAAAAAATGCAAAAAAATGCATTTTTCAAAGAAATCGCAAATTACCACCAACTTGAAGTTGGTGGTAATTTGCGATTTCTTAAGGCCAAATTGCACTTTTTTTGGTGCTTCTTACATTGCATATAAGGAATCGCTAAATTTGCAATTCCTTAAATGCAATTGCAAAATAAGGATTCGCAAATTTTGCAATTCCTTATTTTGCACGCAGATTTGCCTTCATACATATACCTTAGCAAAATTGCGATCGCAAACGCCGAAATTCAGCGAATTTCGGCATTTGCAATTGCAATTTTGCTTGATACATATGGCCCTAAGTGATTCCTGTAGTATGTGACATTCAGACCTCTGTTCTTTTTGTTGTGCCATGGCTGGAGTCGGCCTATGACCCCCACCATTCTTGCCCGGAGGAGGGGCTGTCTCTGCCTGACTGCACATATCTGCCAAACACCAAGGGGCAGATTTACAAGCCCCTTGAGCCTCTTTTACGCCGCCGTTGCATCACTTTTGTGATGCAGCTGCGGCGCAAAGCCAGCGCCATGTTGCCGGGTATTTACAACGTGATGCATCTGGGAGATGCGTCCATTGTAAAGCCCTGCGCCACATGTAGGTGTTCTGGCACGGGGGGAGCGTTCCGGTGCAGGAACGCCTCCTAAATGTGGCTGAGTTAAATCTACAAGATTTGACTCAGTCACTTTTAGGGCCATGCTGTGTCAAAACCCTGCGCCTGCTTGAAGCAGGCGCAAGGATTGACGCAGCATGTTAGAGATAGGGCACCCCAGAGCCTTGCTGGAGCTGTGTCGCGCTTGCGACGCAACACCAGCAATGCGCTGCATTTCGCCGGGGATGCGACACGCATCTGCCCATCCGAGTGCCACGGTGTGCCGCATTGTAAATGCGATGCATCAGTGGTGGCGCACGGGTGGGCAGATGCATCGCAACTCTTCTGGCACATCTCTGCTGTCCCTTGCTCATTGCACCATCAGGATTCAAGCAAGCCGGGCCGACGACGCCTGAAATGGCAGAAACCGGTCCCCGGAAGCTTGTTTCCTTCCCAGTACAAGAATTGGCTTGGTAGTTTGGTTTGCCCTGTTCCCATCATGCACTGGGACAGGAACAGACTAATTTGCATATAGTCAAGTTCTGAGCTGGGATGGTGCAGTGAGCTAAAAAACGGTGATGGATCAAGCCCTGATCTTTGGACTGGGTAAGAGTGGTCTGCTTAATTCAGGCACTCTGTTCATCACCACCCCCTTTTCTGAATCATTTTGTCCACCATAAGCGTGGAAGGGTATACTCAGATGTGAGTCCCTTGCTCATTGCACCATCAGGATTCAAGCAAGCCGGGCCGACGACGCCTGAAATGGCAGAAACCGGTCCCCGGAAGCTTGTTTCCTTCCCAGTACAAGAATTGGCTTGGTAGTTTGGTTTGCCCTGTTCCCATCATGCACTGGGACAGGAACAGACTAATTTGCATATAGTCAAGTTCTGAGCTGGGATGGTGCAGTGAGCTAAAAAACGGTGATGGATCAAGCCCTGATCTTTGGACTGGGTAAGAGTGGTCTGCTTAATTCAGGCACTCTGTTCATCACCACCCCCTTTTCTGAATCATTTTGTCCACCATAAGCGTGGAAGGGTATACTCAGATGTGAGTCCCTTGCTCATTGCACCATCAGGATTCAAGCAAGCCGGGCCGACGACGCCTGAAATGGCAGAAACCGGTCCCCGGAAGCTTGTTTCCTTCCCAGTACAAGAATTGGCTTGGTAGTTTGGTTTGCCCTGTTCCCATCATGCACTGGGACAGGAACAGACTAATTTGCATATAGTCAAGTTCTGAGCTGGGATGGTGCAGTGAGCTAAAAAACGGTGATGGATCAAGCCCTGATCTTTGGACTGGGTAAGAGTGGTCTGCTTAATTCAGGCACTCTGTTCATCACCACCCCCTTTTCTGAATCATTTTGTCCACCATAAGCGTGGAAGGGTATACTCAGATGTGAGTCCCTTGCTCATTGCACCATCAGGATTCAAGCAAGCCGGGCCGACGACGCCTGAAATGGCAGAAACCGGTCCCCGGAAGCTTGTTTCCTTCCCAGTACAAGAATTGGCTTGGTAGTTTGGTTTGCCCTGTTCCCATCATGCACTGGGACAGGAACAGACTAAATTGCATATAGTCAAGTTCTGAGCTGGGATGGTGCAGTGAGCTAAAAAACGGTGATGGATCAAGCCCTGATCTTTGGACTGGGTAAGAGTGGTCTGCTTAATTCAGGCACTCTGTTCATCACCACCCCCTTTTCTGAATCATTTTGTCCACCATAAGCGTGGAAGGGTATACTCAGATGTGAGTCCCTTGCTCATTGCACCATCAGGATTCAAGCAAGCCGGGCCGACGACGCCTGAAATGGCAGAAACCGGTCCCCGGAAGCTTGTTTCCTTCCCAGTACAAGAATTGGCTTGGTAGTTTGGTTTGCCCTGTTCCCATCATGCACTGGGACAGGAACAGACTAATTTGCATATAGTCAAGTTCTGAGCTGGGATGGTGCAGTGAGCTAAAAAACGGTGATGGATCAAGCCCTGATCTTTGGACTGGGTAAGAGTGGTCTGCTTAATTCAGGCACTCTGTTCATCACCACCCCCTTTTCTGAATCATTTTGTCCACCATAAGCGTGGAAGGGTATACTCAGATGTGAGTCCCTTGCTCATTGCACCATCAGGATTCAAGCAAGCCGGGCCGACGACGCCTGAAATGGCAGAAACCGGTCCCCGGAAGCTTGTTTCCTTCCCAGTACAAGAATTGGCTTGGTAGTTTGGTTTGCCCTGTTCCCATCATGCACTGGGACAGGAACAGACTAATTTGCATATAGTCAAGTTCTGAGCTGGGATGGTGCAGTGAGCTAAAAAACGGTGATGGATCAAGCCCTGATCTTTGGACTGGGTAAGAGTGGTCTGCTTAATTCAGGCACTCTGTTCATCACCACCCCCTTTTCTGAATCATTTTGTCCACCATAAGCGTGGAAGGGTATACTCAGATGTGAGTCCCTTGCTCATTGCACCATCAGGATTCAAGCAAGCCGGGCCGACGACGCCTGAAATGGCAGAAACCGGTCCCCGGAAGCTTGTTTCCTTCCCAGTACAAGAATTGGCTTGGTAGTTTGGTTTGCCCTGTTCCCATCATGCACTGGGACAGGAACAGACTAATTTGCATATAGTCAAGTTCTGAGCTGGGATGGTGCAGTGAGCTAAAAAACGGTGATGGATCAAGCCCTGATCTTTGGACTGGGTAAGAGTGGTCTGCTTAATTCAGGCACTCTGTTCATCACCACCCCCTTTTCTGAATCATTTTGTCCACCATAAGCGTGGAAGGGTATACTCAGATGTGAGTCCCTTGCTCATTGCACCATCAGGATTCAAGCAAGCCGGGCCGACGACGCCTGAAATGGCAGAAACCGGTCCCCGGAAGCTTGTTTCCTTCCTAGTACAAGAATTGGCTTGGTAGTTTGGTTTGCCCTGTTCCCATCATGCACTGGGACAGGAACAGACTAATTTGCATATAGTCAAGTTCTGAGCTGGGATGGTGCAGTGAGCTAAAAAACGGTGATGGATCAAGCCCTGATCTTTGGACTGGGTAAGAGTGGTCTGCTTAATTCAGGCACTCTGTTCATCACCACCCCCTTTTCTGAATCACATCTCTGCTGATCAGCAGAGATGCGCCAGAAGTCGTAAATCTGCCCCCTAATTCTTAAAAGTGCTAAGTGATTCATAAAGCACGGGACACATGTGCAGGGCAAAGACCAGGCCAAGAAAGGCCCGTCTTAGCCCGTCGTAGCCTGCCCTGAATAGTGTGGGTCACCCCCCTTGGCTTCCAGTTTAAAAGTACTGCTGATCTCCTTTTATTTCCTAGTTGGGACTGTTTCAAAATATCTTGAAAGGCTTGACAGCCATGCATGTGAAGGTCCTGGTTGGGGTGGGATCTTGTCCCCCAGGCTTCCCCGTGTGTGGGTGGGGCTGCTTTGCAACTTGCTTTAAAACACCAGCATGCTCCTGCCCCCTGTCTTCTTATCTTCTGTCAGGGGGAAACGTAGGGCTTCTCCCGTGAAGCCTACACATGTTACTACCTTAGATGATTTTCTACAGTGTGCTGTGGGAGCAATTCATAAGGAAATTGAATTAGCAGAACAACGTGTGTCCTTGGCTTCCTCTCCTGCCCCCAAGCCTGAGACTGCAGGCCCACTCCTATCCTACTATTGTTGATACGGGCTCCCGCCCGCTGCTGCAAGCCGTAACTCTCTGGGCTCCGGATGTTCCAACTGCGTCTGCTGCCTTTGTTGACAATCTGGAGGGGGCTCAAATTTGTTTGTGCAGGGAAAAGGAACTTAAAAAGCATTGGGGGAAGGAGGAAGTGGGCAGAAGGGACGGCTAAATCTAAGAGACAATGTACCTGTCCCTCAGCGCCTCTGCACAGACCGAAACCCAGTCCTATCTGTGGCCCAGCAGTCACAATATGAGTAAGAACAGAGAAATTGTGCCCAACAAGGTAGAAGAAATATGAAAGGGGGTGGTAACAAGTGTTACGAGGCGTCGATTCTGGCTCGTCTACAGAAAGTAGAAGAGGGGTTGACAAATCTAGTAGTGTTTTTGTTGAGCATCATCCAGCAGTGTTACCACCAAACAGCTCAAGGGGTTCTGCTAACACTACTGATCACTCTATGGACCCATGCCATGCTCAGTAGGGTCGGACTAGAGTTGACAATTCAGTTATTACCCTTGACATTGTGTGTACACCTGGCATCTACCCAAGAAGTGTCATACAGCATTCAACATACAACAATCTAACCATTATTTACCCCAGCTAGTTTCTTGTATGTGGTAATAATGCCTAATGTACCCCCTTTTCCCCCAGGTGTAGCTGAGTCATCTGACTAACTAAGGTCCTCCATTGGTTACAGTCTAAGTTTCTCTTTCCAAATGCGAGGGAGGACCTAATAATTATGACAAGAAGGGTTGGGTGGATTGGACCTAATAGGAAAACTATTGAGGGGGACTGTGCCACTATAAATGTTAAAGACCCCAGGGCAGCAGGTGAGAATCTGTCTAGGTCTCCACGCCTAGTAACAATCCTAGTAACATAGCTCATCTGCCCTATGGTATTTCTATCGCCACCTGCATCAATCTCGCAGGGTGCCAGCCCCCGCTCCACCTTCCCAATTTCCAGTGGCTGATTGTCAACCTGTGGTTCCTCTTCCAATAGATTTATGGCACTAAGCGAGTTACAGGTAATAGACTGACATAACATCATTGGGGTTTCACCCAATCAGGGGGAATGGGGTAACCAATCTAGTGATCCTCTATGTCCCAGCAAAGGCCCGGAAGACGGGCGTGATACACCCTTTTGTAATTCTATCATTCTGCTAGTTGAGCAAGTGGTATCAGGAAACCCTAGTCAAACTGCAGCATCCCCACTACCAGCATTGGTGGTACATAAAGGAGTATGTTTTTTTACATCATGGAACATATTTGGTTTTAAAAATAAGCTAGATGCCCCAGGTTCAGACCATATTACCTCCACTTCTCATGTGATTTGTCTTTAGGAAACCTGGGATGTAGTCCCCTACTACGTGGAAGTATTTTCTTCTATTTGTAAGCTCGCTGCTCCATCATTATCAGGTTGGCCAAAAGGTGGTCTTTAAATTCCAATTTCAAATGGTTTACCTGCGGTTATTAGGAGATCCTTTACTGCCTCACCCTATTACAAGCTTGTTTGACTGTCCTTTTCGGGCAGATCTGACCTGGTTTTAATTCATTTTTATAAGAATATTTTTGATTCCACGAGTAGTGAGGTTGTTACTGCTTTAGAGGCGGATTTAGATAGGTTTTTACAAGCTAGTTCTTAAAATTGTTTTGTTTTATTAACAGGGGATTTTAATATACAGACATGTATGCTTGCTGCTAAATTGGTGTGTGGTATAACCCGTCAGCAGGTGACGGAGTCCCACACTTTTCCCTTAACTCCTATGGGTACTGTCTAAATTCTGTAATTTTTAAGTATGATCGATTTGAAGCTATTACTTGGCCAATTAATGCTTTCCTAACCCAAAAGCCTAGACACCCGGCCATAGCAAAGCATGATTGTTTTCATCATTCATACATTCAGCATGCTAAAGTGCTGCGTGCAGCACTGCACAGCTCACCAAGGGACCAAACTGTCATCAAAATACTTAGGAAGAACTACAACTCAGCTTTAGCCAATCGTAAGTAGGCACTCAGGGTAAAGGCTTGGGCAAATTTAACCCAGGCAATCGAGGCCAAAGATGCCACTCTATCCTAGAATACTGTTAATGCCCCATTCCTGAAAGGTGAAAGAGCTCCGGAACTCACTCTGCATATCCCACCCTATGCATGGGTTGAGCATTATTCAGACATTTTCAGCTCTCTAGTGGATGATAAAGAGCAGATAGGCAGCTGTGTCGCTAGGAGACCTCTTGAAGTGTCCCTGGAGGAAGTTATTTTGGCCTTCGACCACAGTGCAGGGGGTAAATTGCCTGGGACAGATGGTTTTCTGGTTGATGCCTTCAAGGCTGTTGGATAACTCTGGGGCCCTCTTTTTCCTGACGCAGTTGCAGAGAGTACGATTTCCCCTAGCTACGCTGACTCTATTATAGTGTTATAGTGTCAATCTTTAGGAAGGGGGATAGATCAGATCCGAAGTGCTTCCTCCTAATTTCATTACTGGATTCTTTCGCCAAACCGATGGTTAGGGTTCTCCTACAAAAATTGGAGCAGTGGGCCACTGATAATTCCATCCTGTCAGAAGCCCAGTGTGGTTTTAAGAAAGGGCTGGGGGACCTTAAAACAGTGTGACAACCTGGATCTCTAATCGGGATACCTACAAAGGTCAAGGGTGGCTCACATTCTTTATTTTTGCTGACCTCAGTAGTGCCTTTGATTTCATAGATCATTCGACTTTATGGCATATCTTACTCTCACTTGAGGCACCCAAGAATATTGTTAGCTTTTTTACTACTTTGTATGAGAGTTTGACTGCTAAGGCACACTTTGGCTCAAGCAGGGACTATACTCACTCCTTTAAAGTCAAGAAGGGAATCAGGAAAGGTTTATGTCCTGGCTCTGTTGCTTTTTGCACTTTACATCAATGGGGTTGATGATGCTCTTAGGGCTCTGCAGGCCAACGCGCCTATTGTCGCCGGCCAGTTGGTCCCTGTGGTACTTTCCGCTGATGACGCAGTTTTGATGTCAAGAACTGCCGTCGGCATGCACAGACTATGGACACCTTTGTCGATTTTATGGAGGGGAGGAAATTGAAGATCAATATTACCAAAACCTATACGAGAACATGTGGGAAAAAGACCCAGAGGAGCAGAAGCATCTACATCACAGATTCTCTGATTACAAGGATCAATACATTCAATTATTTGGGTATATCGCTTGCCACCAATGACTTATTGGTCCATCACATACAAAGTGGTAGGCTAAAAATGAGTTGGGTCTGCAAGGGTGTCTTTAGATCTTCGAAGAAGCTCAATAGTCGTCCTACTAGAGAAATGATTCATATATATGTAGCCAAAGCACTGACTGCAGCCTTTTATGGAGGAGGCATCTGAGGATATGTTCTGTGTGGCTCTTTACAGGCAGAAGAGAATGCCTTCCTCAAGCGTATGCTAAGTATCCCTACCTATGTCTCAACATACATTACCCATAAAGAGGTGGAACTTAGCTATCTAGAGGATTTACTCTTATTCAAGCCAATCATGCTTTGGATGTCAATTTGGGCAAGCCTGATATGACCTTTACTAGATCTATCATCATGGATTATCATACACTTGACCATGTTTTGAACATCCCTTTCATGACTCCCTCATTATTCTATCCCCAGATAGTGTGAGGCACCTGCATAAAAGTGAGTTAAAACCCCTTTTTAGGCTTCAGATCTGGAAATCGGGCACTTGGTGAGGGTAGGAAACCTATGGTCACCCTATACATGTCAATTTTACCCGGAGAAGGCTTCCAACTGTATTAGTCTATGGTCTTACGTCACACCGATTTGTTCTAACCAGGCTTCGGAAATTGAATTGTGTACTTTCTAGTCCCCTTTCCAGTGATAAAACAACGACCTTGCGATGTGACCCCCATGCCCATGTGATGGCACTTTAAAGCTGAACCCTAACCACTTTATTCTTTTTTTTTGTTTTATGATGGGCTGCAGTGATTTTATCTAAAACCACGTTTCATTGTAAATAATGCCAGGTACCATAAAACTGCCCTGAAATTCCTACATGCCTTGACAGACTCTTTTCTATGTTCTAGTATTGCTTCATTTATATGAGGGGCGGGCAGTACAAATTAGGAAAAGCATTTCTTTTCTAGCTTAATACGGAGCATACTCATTTAACGTGTTTTATTGTATTTTAGAAGCATATGATGAACTGAAGATACACTGTCAAGAATCGTCCTTCTAGGGACTATTTATTGAAGTTCTGGGGGCCCTCCAAATGTGCTGCCTATCAATCAATCAATTATTTGCTTTGCACGGCTAAACAATCTGGGGGGTATCCAGTTGCTGTGCTGCAGGTATCTGGTGAAGGCCTAAGTCTTGAGTTCCTTCCTGAAGTGGTCAAGCGAGGGAGAGGTGCAGAGGTGGGGGTGTTCCCGGCTTTGGCAGAGAGATGTGAGAAGGAGAGTCCTTCAGAGCGGCAGATATGTTGTGTATGAGTGAGCTTGAGGTGTGTGAAGCGGGGGTTTCTGGGCATTGGTGGAAGATCAGGCGGTGGTTCATGTAGTCTGGTCCTTGGTTGTGAAGGGCTTGGTATGCGTGGGTCAGGAGCTTGAACTGGCATCTCTTCTGGATGGGGAGACAGTGGAGGTCTTTCAGATGCTGGGTGATAAGTGCCATCTTGGGCAGGTTGGGGAGCAGTCTGGCTGCTGCATTCTGGATTTTCTGGAATCTTTGTGAAAGTTGGATGGGGTTGCCGGCATAAAATGTGTTGCTGTAGTCGAGCTGGCTGGTGATGAGGGCCTGCGTCACAGTTTTCCTCGTGCTGATGGGGAGCCATCTGAAGATTTTGTGAAGCATGTGGCTCATACAGAAGAAGGCGAGGCCACAGTGTTGACCTGATGTTTCATGGAGAGTTTGCTCTCCAGTATGATGCCGAGGTTTCCGGCATGGTGTTTCGGCGTAGGGATGGGTCCGAGCTCCGTTGGTTGCCAGGAGTCATTCCAAAAGGGCTGTATGTTTGCCGAAGATCAGAACTTCAGTTTTGTCCATGTTGAGTTTCAGGCAGTTGCGACGATCTTCATGCAGTTGTGGAAGTTGGTTTTTGTCAAGGTGGGGTTTGTTGAGAGTGAGAGCAGGAGTTGAGTGTCATCGGCGTAGGAGATGATGTTGATGTTGGGCAATCTGGCAATACCTGCAAGTGGAGTCAAATAGATGTTGAAGAGGTTAGGGCTGAGGGATGAGCATTTGGGAACTCCGCAGATGGTGTGCTTGGGTTGCGAGGTGAAGGGAGGGATGTTATGTATGTTGTATGCATCCCCTGTATTGTTATAATTACTGAGAATTGAAGTAGGATTGAAGTATTCACTGTATTTTATTACCAGAAAACAATGGTCCTGGGATAAGTTACTAGCCTTTTATCAATAATGTGGTATCATTGTTCTTTTATGGTCAACTTCTTTGCACTGAATAAAGCCTTTAAACAAATCTGAGTCTCCTGGGCATACACAACACCTGCTTCCCCTGGAAAAGTGGCCTACGGGCAGCAATTTCCTTTAGCGGTAGAGGCTACAAAGAAGGCACAGGAAGGACTCTGGCTGGGCTACAAATGTTACAAGTAGCACATCTGTATCAACTGAAACACCTTAAGCCAGGTAACAGGAATAAGTGCTCAACACCTAGCAGTAGTTCACACAGTTTGAAAGGTCTAAAGATACAGTGGGAGACCTAAACCACAAACAGCACCATAGAAAAGTAAAAAAAGAGAGGTTAGAGAAAATGAAGGAATAGATACTGTGAAGGATTTCTATTGGTTGAAGTCTGTGGTTTAACTGGAAGTTGCAATATGTGAATTTTAAATGTTGTTGCTTTAAATGATTAGTAAAGAAAAGAGAAAAATGCAATAAAAGCCTCACTGTCTTGATGTAGAATCAGGTTCCCTAGTACTTGTGTGGTGTAGGAGTAGAGTACAGAGCATTTAAATCTCAGGCAAAATCGACTTAAAACACTGATTTCTATAAAATTCTGGGAGCATGAGCTGCATACTATTACTATTCTGATGTATGTTCTTGTTTTTAAGAGGAATTGTGTGGCATCAAGGGTGGTCTCAAACCAATGGACAACACAAAATGCAGAATTGAAATGGTTTAAAAGAGTTACTTGAAAAAAGTGATTCAAACACTTTCAAAAGAGTGGACAACTACCTGAGGAATATCTATTCTATTAATGGACATGAAGAAAGATCTAAGCTTGAGTAAATGCATTTTACCTTTCAGGGTTAACTTACATCCAGAATATGAGTATATTCAATTTCCACTGGAATAAACACGCTGTATGTTAGGTGTGAAGCACCAGCAGTGCCCCAGTAACAGTGTTAACCATTCTCATCCCTTCAGGTCAGTCAACCTTCCCGCTGATTTGTAGGGTATTTTGAGAGAAAGCATCAATCAAAAGCGGAATCCCTGTTCCTGGCGGTTGTCCCGCGAGTGAAGAGAGCCCGCCTGGGTGGTCGCTCTTTTGGACTACTAGCGCCACAGTTGTGGAACTCCCTGCCGCTCTCTTTGCGGGGAGCCACCAGCCTACTTGCCTTTAGAAAGGGCCTTAAAACGTGGCTGTTTACTCAGTAGCCCTTATTTTGTATGCCCTTTCGGTTTTCTGTTCTTTCTCCCCTTTTTTAACCTTGTTCTGTTATCATGATGCAGCCCTCCTTACTAAAAGCGCCGGGATACTCTTTTTGAGTCGCCGTGCGCTATACAAAAGATTAAATAACATAACATAACATAACATAACATCAATATGGCTTAGTGAGCTAACCACCGTTGCTAACACCTGTTTGAATCCTGGTAAGGCCAACTAAGCCATTCATACGTCCAAGTTAAAAGAGACATTCAGTACCACTGGTTGGATAAAGGCTGCACCCATTATGGACAGTGTTTAGAAAAGGTCTAGCCCTCTCCTCTCAATGTCAAATGCGCAAAGGGTTGAACTTTGCCTATTGTCTAGAGCCATAGAAGGACTATCTCCAGGACACCAGTTGCAAATGACCTCAACCACCATGGTTGGGGCCCAGTAACTCCTATCTACCATGGGGACCTTGAATGGTGACTGACAACATGACTCAGATACTAATTGCCTTTCATGCACCTCCCCAAGATTTTTCCCAGGGAAGCTTTCTTCACAAGAACAGGAAAAAACGTACTTGGGCATATACATTGACCATGATTCAGTCATGCTTCCTTTTGAGATGATTGGAACCCCCAACCATTAGGTTGTCACTGCACTAGCTTTGCTAGAACTGAAAACTCTACAAGACACCGTATGAATTTAGTAAATGTAGGCAACATACAACGGAAATACAATTACCTTGGAATTCATCAGTATGGTATGGACACCATCATGATCATCGTCTTCATTTCAGCTCAAAAGAGCCATAAAAGTACACAACAACCCAGCACGTTTGAAGGAAGAAATACAAAGAAAAAATAGTAAAATAAACATATGATAAGAATATACAATTGTCAGGAATAAAAGAAACGTTCAGCAGCTAACATTCCTGAGCGAAGTGTAAAAACAATAAAATTATAAAAAACCTTCATAAAAACATAATTAGGATCAGGGCCGGACTGGGAACCAAAACCGGTCCTGGCAAAGTGCTCGGCCAGCCCCCCACCCCCCCCCCCGGGGGGGAGGGGGCGAGCGGTTTGCCAGGGCCGCTTTTCAGCCGATTTTGTTACAGGGCCGTTTTTGCAGCTATGCTGCAAAAATGGCTCTGCAACAAAAACGCCCCCCAGGGCCCAAACCCGGCCCCCACCCTTGCGGCCGACCGGGGGATTGCACGGTGCCCACAACGGCCAGTCCGGGCCTGATTAGGATCACAAAGTTTGCAATCAATAAAAGGAAACACAGAGATACCCCCTCGTCCTAACTGCATCACAGATGGGCAGCCTCTAACAGTAGCCAAAAATAAGCTCTCAGTGAGCCCACTGTGCTATTGGGCAGCTAAAGTAATAATCTGAATTTGGGTTTCTCTCATAACACTAAGTTTTACAAGTGTGTTAAAGTGCACAGTGCAAAAAGGTAGTAAAAGTTTAACCAATATAGTTTTAGTATCATACAGATCACAGCTCTAAAAGGCGCTTGCCCCAACAACCTTTTGTGTAATATATCACATTGAATGTAAAAGTTGGAATCTGAATATACAACACTGGGCCTAGCGTGTGACTAACAGCTTCTGAAAGGTAAATGTCGGTTCTCTAAGTGGAGGAGCTGGCAAAGAGGGATGATCTAACGTTTGCGCTGCTTAGCATAAGCAGTACAAAATAATAAGACATGTTCTTCATTTTCAATATTCTGACATCCCATAGGGCATATATGATTGTTGGCCATAGCAGAGTTGTTATTCCATGTGCCAGTAAAGACAGCCAGTGGGAGTATTCCAAGTCTGAACTTAATAAACAAAGTTCTCACCGAAGACACACTCGCAAAGTCCAAAGATTTTCAAAGTAGGACTCACACTTGGTGGATAAATAAAGATCAGATAAACTATCTGCAGGAACAATGGAAATCCTACTGCAGAAAACGATGTTCCAATAACATGATTTAACAATTTCAGAGGCATTTTTGGGCATGGAAGAAGGATTCTGACAGTATGCAGAAAGGCCTAGCTTGGACAGCCAGCTTTTAACGTGGGATACTCGGGGGATTGTGAGTGCCATGCGATTGTCAATTATCTCCCTGACATAATCTCTATACGGGGCCAGGTCATCATTTTACCAGAGTCTGGTCCATTATAAGATAGGTTTCAGATGGACTACATCAGCAAGGTATGGGAGGTTTAAGTCAAACCTCAGAGGAAGTGATGGAGTGCTTTTTAGTAATCTCTGAAGTGATTTATTAAAAGTGTTTTCACCAATATCTAACTGATCGAGATTGCAGCCCTGTATATCACTGCCCTACAAGTTTGGGACTTATAAATTTCAACCGCTGAGCAAATCGAATAAGAAGCTGCCTTGTTGACGAATTCTAATAGTAGTAAAAGACTTTTGACATTTTACAGCTGGGCATGGGTAGCACTGTGCTAATCATATCCTTAAAAGCTTTTCTATAGAAATAACAAAATACTTTGGCCCTTTCTATCTCAACATTGATGGCATTGTGTTAATTCTATGCTCAAAAATATTGATTGAAAAGCACACATTTGAGATGAGCAAATTCAGAGTGTTGCTGGTGTTGTAGGGTGCTCTACATAGGAGATGCTCTCCACCTAAACTTGGGAACTACCCAGAGTTACCTGCTTCTTTTTTACATAGTTTATGCAGCACTCTATGCTTAAAAGGGTATTGTTTTAACTTATACTGAGTACATCCTTGGGTCTGGACAAAGCTAAACCTCATTAAAGAGCTAGAATGATAGCAAAACAGATGTCAGGGGTTGCTTTTGTTCCCCTTCAGTTTGGCTTGTATGGGTTTTAACTATTCCAAAGCTGTAATACTGTGCCTGGAGTGGCAAAAGGTTTATGTAATTTTACAGCTTGGCATGGATAGCACTGTACTAATCCTATGCTTAAAGACTTTGCTGTAGAAATGGCAAAAGACATTGTCCCTTTCTATCTTGGTGTGGAAGGGAAGACAGTGTGCTAATCCTATGTTTAAGAACTTTGATATAAAAGCAAACATTTCAGGTGAGCAAATTCAGAGTGTTGCTGGTGCTGTAGGGTGCTCTACGTAGGATCTGCTCTCCACCTAAACTTTGGAACTAACCAGAGTTTTCTGCTTCTTTTTTGCATAATTTACGCTGCACTTTATGCCCGACACATACATATATACATAAACATACATACACATTCATATATATACAGCTCTATATAATTTAACACAATTAATAAAAATTAATTTACTGTTATAAAAAGCATACATTGAATTGAATTGAATTGAAAGTATTCTTGTATAGCGCATGGCTACCCGGAGGCATCCCAGCGCTTGCAGCTACGAGAAGAGGGGGTTGAAAAAGAGAAGGAGGGTATCATTAATTTGTAGGGAAGAGCCAGGTTTTTAATTTCTTACGGAAGGAAAGATGGTTGGGCTCCTGTCGAAGCGAGAGGGGCATGGAGTTCCACAACCTTGAGGCATTGTAGGAGAAAAGGCGACCACCCGTACGAGCCTTGATGATTCTGCTGACGTGAGCCAGGTTAAGCTCGTTGGAACGGAGATTTCTGGGAATTGTATGAGGTTCAATCAGATTGGCAAGAATGGGAGGGCCTTTACCCTGAAGGTTTTTATGGGCTATACAGAGGGCCTTGAAATTTACCCGTTCCTGTATGGGTAACCAGTGGAGAGATTTCAACGCTGGTTTGGCTGAGGAGCGCAGGTTGGTGTTCGTCAGCAGTCTAGCGGTGGCGTTCTGTACCACCTGTAGTTTCTGGACTACAGAGACTGGGGCTCCCAGATAGAGCGCGTTCCCGTAATCCAGCCTCGACAGGATCATGGTTTGGATCAGGATTTTTTGGGCTCTGTCGGGCAATTGAGGGAGGATTTTGCGGATGGATTTGAGCAAGCAAAAGCAGGTGGCCGCAGTTTTTCTGGCTTGTACTTTAAAAGTAAGCTCGTTATCTAGCCAAAAGCCCAGACTCTTGATCACGCTTTTGGGAGTTGGGATAGCGCCCATAGAGGATGGCCATAGCGCAGGGGAGTTAAAAGATGCATTCCTGCCTAATAACATCAATTCGGTCTTTTGGTTATTGAGCTTTAGCTGGGACAGGCCCATCCACGTTGATACATCCTCCAGACAATCACTCAGACTCGTGTGGGATACTTCTGCCTGATTCAGAGAGACCACGAGCTGAGTGTCGTCAGCGTAGCTGACCAATTCAATTCCATAGGGGGCCACTATCTTTGCTAAAGGGGACATGTACACATTAAAAAGTGTGGGGCTGAGGGAGAAGCCCTGAGGCACCCCACACTGCAGAGGTAGTGGCGTGGAGTGGCAGTCTCCTTCAAATACTTCGAAATATCTCTCAGAGAGAAAGGATTCCAGCCATGACAGAGCTTTTCCTGAGACTCCGATTTCGATCAGACGGGTTAAAAGGATACGGTGACTTACCGTATCAAAGGCGGCGCTGAGGTCTAGGAGGATGATGGCCACATTGCCACCTGTGTCCAGGATCCTCCTAGCCTCCTCCACCACCCTAAGGAGTGCCGTCTCCGTCCCTTGTCCCGGGCGGAAGCCTGTTTGGGAGGGATGGAGTAGATTAGAGGCTTCCAGGAATGAATACATATAATATATATTTAAATAAAATATAAACAATATTATTCGTACACAAGTTCAAACCAAAATTAAATATAACAAAATGAAAAAAGTATTAAACATATGGCAATTCTTTTTTTTAATCTATGTATAAACAAATGATATACAATTAAACAAACAAAAAATAATACTAATATATAGTTTAATAATTTAAAAAATAAGTATTTAAGTAAGAAAATAAAAAATATACTATTCCCACTCCAGTCTGCAACAGTAGGGAAAGCATTGGCATTCAAAGGGGTACATTTTACTATTTCTCCTCAACAGTAGGAAAAGCGTTGGACTTCGAAGGTGTTAAATTCACTATTCCTTCTCCAGTCTGCAACAGTAGGGAAAGCGTTGGACTTCAGAGGGGTTAAATTCACTAATCCAACTCCAGTCTGGTCAACAGTAAGGAAAGCATTGGACTTCAGAAGGCTTACATTTACCATTCCCACTCCAGTCTGTGCAACAGTAGTGAAAGTACTTCAATACAAGCACATACATTTTTCTAATAACTCTATTAGTTGACCAAATATATACAACTTTTAATATGAACATTATATATCTAAAATTAAAAAAACTATAAGAAAAGGAACATGATTATTAAAACTTTTAATAATTTTAAATTATACAAAAATGTTATAAATATATTATTCAATTAAGTTCCTACAATATACTCCCACAAACCTAGCAGCCAACACTTAAATATAACTAAAATAAAGAAGTATAACAAAATGAACATATTTAATGATCAATTAAACATTTATTGAATAATAATACCCTAAATAACTTTCCACCCTATCCTCCTACAAACACAACAGACCTCACCCGATACACAACGTAAAAAGAATTATAATAAACAATTTACATAATTAATTATGATTTAATCATTAATAATACATTAATAATTAATTGTTAACTGATTATTACTTAATTAACATCCCAACCTATACCCCTACAAACCCAACAACCCGCACCTTATATTTACACAATTTACATATGTGATAATCAACTAAATAATCAATAATTAAATAATAATTCTTTATTAATAAATTATTACTTAACTTTCCACCATATAACCCTACAAATCCAAAGGTCCACACCTAAAATATAACAATAAAAATATAATATTTACACAATTTGAATAATAGACAATCAATTAAATAATTATTACTACATGAATAATTCATTATTAATCAATTATTACTTAATGAACTTCCCAACACATAACTCTACAAATCCTACAAACCGCACCTAAAATATGACAAAAAATAATTACACAATTTACACAATTAATTATCAGTTACAAATTATTACTAAACTAAGAATGTATTATTCGTTAATTATACCTAATTAACTTCCCACCCTGCACTCTTACAAATCACAAAAAATGCTAGGATACTATAAATTACTATTAACAATTACATTTAAAATTATAAATAACCTAAACTTGCAAACGGTATTTTAAAGTTGTCAGCGGTTATACAAACAATATATAACATATTGTAGTGTAGTTCCTATTATCCCAATAGGCTCTGCGCAGTGGAATAATACCTTCAATAGTATAGGCCTAGACCAGACGTTAACTAGGTCTTCTATTGTCGATATTAGACTTAAAGTTTTGGGTTTGCCAGCTAGCTCAGAGTTCACTAGAAACTTTCTCGAATAGGCAAGGAGGAGTTGAACCTCCCTGGATAGACAAGAAGGGATTTCGTTTCTGACAACCATAGAACATGACAACTTTGCTCTCCCCTAATCAAGAGCGTATCTCTAGAGTCGTGTGAAAACAAAAGACAACTTATTTTACTCAGTCAGTACGTGCATTCTTAGTCTCACCAGATTGTAGAGAAAAGGAAGAGACGGGCGTGTTCAATAAAAGATGGTATTTATTGATCAGTCTCTTTTCTCATACAAGAGAAATGGATCGATATTATCGCAATACTTATGGTTAAGTAAAGTGCATACAATAAAAGCAGAAGTATAAAATAATACTGTAAAAACATTTATATGGTTTCTAAGCCATAAGGTGGTTTAAAATGGATAAAATAGATACATACACATATACATTTGACTAATCGTACTCAACTGGTGTTTCTAACTACGCCTACCCCAGTGTACCTGACCTAAGCCTAATACGTGGGCGGGAATAGAAAGTAGCAGTTTAAGTTAAGTTTGTTTTGCCAAGTGACTGACTCAAGAATTCTCTGCAAGGGGTTATTCAGTTCTGTACCTGGAATCTAGGATGAATGAGGGATGGTATCTCTCGTCTCTGGTCTCGATATTCCAAGCTGCCTGCGAGGGCTGCTCGGAAGCGCCGGAGCTGGATTTCTCGGCAGGAGAAAGCAGCGTCTCGTTCTCAGCGCGTCAGGAAGGCGGGGCTGCACCAGCGGGGTCTGCTCTGCTCTGGGCTTCGGCAAGTCTGGCTGCTCCGATCTCGTCACCACCGCGTGTGTTTGCTTAAGGCAATACCTGTAATATTTATACCTGTAAGGTGCCGAGATTGACGTAAGGATGGACATAGATACGTCAATAAGGATGTCATACGAGCTGGTCGTTAGCACATTCTTTTGCTGAAGTTCTCGGTGAAATCAAAACAATGGCCGCAGGGTTTTTCCCAGGTTGTCATAGGTTTGATTTGTTTTGAGAACTCCGTATGCCTTATCAGGGGCTGGAGGAATATTGCTTGTCTAATTAGATGGCAAGCGTTATGACCTAATCAGATAACACGTTCCTGTGCCGTGGTGTGGCTTCATCAGATAACGGTTTCTGCATCATGGGGTGGCTGCTAGTTAACTTGTTAACCAGAACAGGGTCAGGAATAGGGGGATCGATACAGAACCTATAGGAATACATCACACCCACTCCACGCTAACTATGGCCATATTTACGAATCTAGGCATAGTAAAACATACTGTAGAGTATTGTGTATACCTTACCACCCCAAAACACATATAATGCATTTAGAAATTATCTAATATACGGAAAAAGCAGTCACATGTATTATATGCACTCACGCTGTAGAATAATGCTAAAGTAATCACGCATATGTATACACTATTGCTAAGTTGTATATGAGAATTTACACATGAAATGGCTCTTAATACAGAAAAAAGTTCGAGACCACTTCACCACAGAATAAAAATAATTATGAACATACCAGCGGGCAGCTAATGTCTATAAAGTTTCTAAAAATAGAAATTTTAGTTCTCTAAGAATAGTTCTTACTTTAAGCAGATGATAAGTGTCCCGAAAAAATCGTAAAAATATTTTGGGGCTGCTGAAAAATTGCTGTCCGTGAACTGGAGGGGAAATTGTTCATGTAATTTTATCATTAAAGATGAAGGCCAAATTCAGGGTGTTGGGAACGCCGTGTGCTAGCTTGCTCAAAAGTCTCTATTTCTGCTCTGGTGAGAACATCATATCATTTAGACTGTCGAAAAAGCTGTCAACAGCTTCCTGGGAGAGTTCCACTAACTCGGAAAAAGGTGTAACCATGCATTCGTGCGCATGATTGTCTCCATTGACGTTTTGATTAGTATTGCTGACAGAAGGTCGTACCTGATCGATGCTGCTTTCATCTTGAACTTCACTACCCCTTAATCGTAGTGGTGAAGTTTCCACGAATGCCGTCATCAGGATTGGTAGCCGTTGAGGGCAGCACAAAGCATGAGCCGTTATTGGACTCAACAATGTTTCTGCATCCATTGGCGCATCTGATTGTAGCGTCAGACAGGTGTCCAACACGCATTCTTCTCCGCACAGCAAGCACCTTAATACAGGTAAAACACATCGATGCCACATTGGTCGAAATGAAAGAAACCAAGTCATGTTCAGGTCTCTAAGCCAGGAAGGTCCCAGGATTTTTGATATCCGGTCCCGGTATCCAATGGCTCGGATTGTTTCTTCCCTTGTCGCAGGTGTTTTGTCTGTGACATGGTTTGCCATAACGAAATATAAGGACTAAGAATAGGATTCCTGCGAAATGTATGGGGGAATTAGTTGATAACAATGAGTGAATCTCTGCAGTCGTCCTTGCGACTAGGAGATCATACGTTTCTTTTGATGACGTGAGCCTGGTCGGCGTCTGAAGAAGCACTGTTTTCATTCTGCTTAAAGTATCTACTCGAATAGAAGTAATTTTCAAGTTAGGCCATGCCCTTGCCTCCCTGTCTGGAAAGGAGCTGGGGAACAATAAGCGTCCACAGCACATGACCTTCGCAGTCGTAGTTATGAGATAAGGAACCCCGGGCATAAGACTACAACATCTGCGGTCCACAATTAGAATGTAACTCCCATTATAGAGTCTTTGAAAAAATGGTTCTATCTCTGTTGCAGGTGTGCCTAGCTGGTGACATGAAAGGTTATTTGAGTTCCCTTCACAGGCTCCATGCAAACTAATTCCGTTACACAGAAGTGTACCGCTTAGTGACATCGCACAATTATTGCCACTAAGAAACACTTTCTGTCCTTTATTACTGACACATGCATGTGAATAGGGCAAGTTCCATGTTGTCTTAATGTACCCTTTTCCCAATTTTTCGTACATGCCAGCCTGTATATATTTTTGGCAGTATTAAAACCTGAAGGTTGATATTGGAATATTAATTATCCCATGTATTATCCATTCACTGACAGGTCGTTCTGACATTGTCACTGGTAATCTCTCGAGTTTCTCAATGCTCAGGATTGTATAATCAGCACCCTTCTGTGCCATACTGATTTGTTTATCAGTAAGGTTAAAGATATTGAATAGTGACGTTGTGTTGATTAAACGCCAAGGCACATAGCCTGAACGCAGATTTTGTAACGTCCAGCCAAGCTGTACAATAGAACGCAATTGAGACTGACCGTGTTGTAACAACAGTAAGTCTTGCGATATTATGTCGATTGCTGAAGACACAATGCTGTCCAGAGAAAAAATTCTGGAGGACAGAGTCATTAACCCATTGTCCACTACAGAAAGTGATTTTTCCAAATGAATACGGTCAATTTCCCGTATACTTTCTGCTGTCTCAATTTGAGTAACCTCCCAGGCCTCGTTGTAAGCTGCATATACAGAGGCTGCTATGAAGCGTTTTTGACGCTGTTTGCGCGGTCCCATAATGAAATCACGCAAGTCAGCACCATCAGTAAGTAAAGTTAGGTGTTGCTTAATTTCTGTCAGTGTGGAAGTTTGTAGCCATTGAAGGCATAATTTGCCCACACTGTGGGTGGTTATTATCCCTGGGTGTTGTCTTTGGGAATATCTAGGGTCTGGCCTGGTCAATGTGAACCCCTGTGTTTTGTTCAGGAATCTATCTTGACAGTTATTAGTATCTGTGGGCCAGATCAACCATTGTTTCCAATCAGGATGTGTTCTGTTTTGGTTTAATACATAGTTTACGTCTATCTCTTCATCTGTAGAGCTATTGCTGTTCATTGTTGGCTTTGGAATAGACGGTTTATTTAAGTCTTTGATTTTGGCTAGGCCAAGACAGGTGGTTTGTTGAACAGTGTCATTTAAAAATATAATTTGTTCTGGGATCATGCAGGCTCTAAACAATGATTCTATACCTTGTACTTGCCATTCTTTTGTACCCCAAACACTTTTTACTTCAACATTTTTGTCCCAATAATCAAAACCAAAAGTATTCATTTGTTCAAAAAATGAGTCTGAATATATCAATTTCGTGTTTGTTATCATGGTCTTTGTCCCTGTCTTATTTGACAATTTGAAATAAAATGTTTCAGCATTACTTGTGTTGAACCCTGAAAAGTATGAATATTTGTCATAAAAGGTTCTTGAGCTTCCTTTTGGAGGGGTTGCACAATGTTCCCATTGATTATAATTTAAAACATTTCTAGGTTGTGCCGATTTATGTAAAAAATGGTTACCATAGTGGTTGTAACAGTACATACTATCATAATTTGTCGAACCCTGCAAATAATCATGTTTGGTAAATTTAGCAGACATCACTAAGTCAGACATCATATTATTTATACTTTCAAAGTCCCAATCATCAGCAAATGAGCTTGGTTTTACAAAGTCACTTAACGAGATCTTGATTTGGTGTGGATATTTCAGGATTTCAACCGGACCATAAATTTCGTAGTCAGTATTGTCCCATGCTACCCCACCCGGTATAGGATTGGCTGTGAAGTTGACTGAAGAAAGTTCTCTTTTCTCGACGTGTGAAGATGTGTGTGGTTTGAGGATCAAGTTGATTTTCTGACTTGCTGTGTCCATTTTAGCATATTTTCCCTCAATGAAGCGTCCCAAAGTTAGTACCATGATGAGCCAAAGTATGAGGATAAATGCACCAAAGCCCACCCAAAATTCAATCCATGGAGAAATCAGATAGGTTTCTTTCAGTTGTTTCAAAGGTTCTTTAGCTTTATCTTTAAAGGTTTTTGTTGATGGCTGTGTCTTTGATTCACTGAGGTCTTCAGAGGAATCATCGAAGTTTATGAAGTAGCCGGATGCAGTTCTGTCAATTGTTCCAATTGCTTCAGGATTACTGTTTCTTGCATATTCGTTTGTTACTTCATTGTAGGTTGGTGTGTCTGTACTAAATGTTTTTATTTGGGTTTTTAGAGGTCTGAGTTCCAATGCATTGTTGCATAGTCCTTGTTGTTGTTCTGTAGGCGTTTCGAATGTGATTAGCCTCTTAGTTTGGACCTCTGTATTTGTAGCAAACCTTGGTGTTCTACTACTTAGCGGGAGTCCACTTGGCCTACTGTTTGTTATCGGCCACATGATTGTGGTTTTACCAGGTCGATGGATACAACTCGGTTCTCCTTTTTACCAGCAAGCGGCGGTAGTACAACTGATCTTGTCCCGTTGATAGACAAGACAGGAACTGCTTTTCTGTAAGAAGGCCCAAATTCCTTCTTTACCGCGATCTTTTCTCTGACTAGATCCCCGACTTTTGGAATCCAGACAGGTCTTGCTGGGACAGGTGGTGGTTCTTCAGTGGTTGTTGGCTGCTGTTTCAACTTTATGTTGCTCAGGTCTTTTCTTGTTTTGTTTAAGTCCTGCAAAATAGCCAAACGATCTTTGATATCAAAGCATTTTTCCTTCACCACTGAAGTCTGACTGTCAAGATCTAAAACTAACATCCTAGTTCCAAACAATAATTCGTACGGACTGAATCCCTTCAGAGAATTTCTTGGCAGGTTGTTTAGACTACGTTGGACACTTATTAGAAGTTTGACCCACCCAACTCCCGAACCTAATATCCTTTCCGTTATAGATAGCTTTATGCCTTGGTTTTTTCTTTACACCATCCCGTATCCCTCAGGAAGGAAGTGAGAAGAATCCCGCTGTGCTATGCTCATTTGGCCATGTTTCCCCACAGGCTTGAGGGCTAAAGTGAAAACATTGGTCAAACGTAGCATGCTCCTAGCGTATATGCCATTTAGACTTGCAAATCTTTGTATAACAGTCCAGACGTCAGCCGAGTGCTGGGGATCTACATTATAAGTGGAAACTAGCCTGTATATGTTAATCGGACGCTTTGCTTTTTACTGTTGATCCTTTCTGGAGTGAAACGCCACGGTAGTATACCGTTTCTCTCGCCACTGCGATCTCTGTTGCAGTCCGGGCATTTTTTTACAAAAATGTGATGCTGCAGGCTCATGCCTGGCCACCAGTACACTGATTGTAATTCTTCCAGAGAATCTTTTAGTTTGAGGTGTCTGAGACCCTCGCCCATATGTGCGTCTGCTATTAACAACGTTCTCCTGTCCTTGTTTGGAATTACTCTATCCCCCACTCCAGGGATTCGAGCAAAAGGGGCAGAGTTTGCATCGATTATGTATGTATAATTGAGTGGATAGTTGATCGGTAGCGCTGAGCAGTCGCCTTTTGATGACGTTTTCACCGCCAGCACTGTTTCACCGTCAATGTATTTCACTGTACGCTTTTTTCTAGCTACGGAAGCCGATTTAGTTGCTACCACTGTGGCTGTCTCAGCCAATGAATTCCCTGCAACGTGAACGCCATCACGTTGATGACTCAGTGTATGTATCACGTGAGTCTTTGGTAGTTCTTTTTGTAACAGAACTATTTGTTCCCAAAGCAGTTTTTGCTTTATTGTTGCACCTGTGTCATCTTTGTAACCGTTTTGAATCCATGTCTGCAAATCGTTGTTATATGATTTGACGCAGTAATATGAATCGGACACTATAAGTGTCGGGAATTCGCGATCTGCATTATCTAGCGCCATTTTCAATGCAATTATTTCAGTCTGTTGTTCTGAATTAGTTTCTACTGAGTGTGTTTTTGTTAATAGAGGTCTTAGTTTACCTCCGCGCCACACTTCTTTTGTAATCTCACATGTGGGGTTGTATGCTTGTTCTCCCCAAACGGAGGGTTGAGTATGTCCGTCTGTATAGATTACACAGGCGTATTGTCGTAAGGGCAGAATATCGATTGGCAGAGGGAATGTTCTTTCATATTCTAGATTTTTCAATTCTTTTAATTCTGGATCAAAGTAGTATTTTACTTTGTCCGTTGTAATTGAATTCACCCATTGTATCCATTCCGGATTCAATGCTGTTGTTGGTAAATTACACGGTGTTGTTAATGCCTCAAAGGCTGATTCTGCTGTTCTGACTGTAATACGTCTACCGTCAGCTTTATCTTTTTCTCTAGCTATTGCGGTTTGAACTGCATGAACAATGTTTTCTTTAATGCTGAACTTCTTTTCAGCTTCTGTGTACAAGTGTGATTTGAATGCAATTGGTACCTTTTCTCCCTCATTAGAGGTCAGGTATGTGAATCCGCATCTTCCTGGGATGACTCGAATCACAAGATTGCGTGTGTTATCACGTGTTTCTAATTTTGTTTTAATTAACATGTCAGTTTGTAAGGATCTCAGAATTTCTGTGTGTATTTGAGTCCAATTGGTTCTTTTAAAATCTGGTTTTATTAGATCATAAAGGGGCTTGACCCTTTCTGCGTAATTTGCAATGTATGTTCTTCCGAAATTTAGGAAGCCTAGAATTGACTGTAGGTTTTTTAGTGTTCTAGGTGCTTGGAGTACGGCACATTTCTCTAGGAAATTGTCAGCCAGGCTTTTGCCTTCACTTGATAATTCATATCCTAAGAACAGGACTGTTAGATGGGCAATTCTAGATTTTTTAAAGTTGAATTTGTAACCCTCTGCTGCGAACCCAAGTATTATGGTGTTCACTCTCTTCAAGTGAGTATCCAAGTCATCATCTGTTAGGTATATGTCGTCGACATAAGATAATGCTTCGTCATCATATGTTTGTAGTAACTCTGTTACTCTCGCTGAGAATAATCCTGGGCTGTTCTTGAACCCCTGGGGTAACCGACAGAATTGTTTTGGAGCGCCATTTATTGAGAACGCAGACAAGTATCTGCTCTCTGGTGCTATATTTTGACAAAAGAATCCATTAGAGATGTCTAATGTTGTTTTGTATTTTTTGCGCACTATGTTATTCATTAGTGCAGCACTATGCGAGTTTTGCACTGCAAAAGTTTTGCAACATGAGTTAAGGTGTCTGTAATCCAAAACTAGACGATATGTGTTGTCTGGTTTGGAGACCGGAAACAAAGGGTTGTTCATTTGTGAGGTGCAAGTTTCAATCACCCCCTGGTATTCTAGTTGATCTAGGATTTCTTTTACCTGTTTTTTAGCTTCTTGCTTAATTGGGTACTGTCTTTGTGCAGTAGGTTGTGTTTTTAACTGGATTTTGTGAGGAGGAGAGTCCTCATCCCATCCTACATGATTTTTATATAAAGCAGGAGCTTGAGCTACTGCCCACTTTCTGGCAGGTGTGTATTTTTTATGAATTGGGATATGATTTGAGAAGGCAGGCATAATTATTTCTTCGCCATGAGGGCAGTCCCTGACAAACTCTGGTGGCCAGTCTTTTTCAGCTAGAAGGATGTCATAGCCCTTGGAGAGATTATCCCAAAATAGTCCCCTTATTTTTCTAGTCTTATCCCCTTCTATACGTAAAGTTATTTCATATATTTTGTGAGGTTTGCTAACTCTGGTGTCTGCAGTTTCCACTTGAAGATATTCATTCGTGTCCACTGTCTCCAGATGATTCATAAGGACTTTGCGAGCTATGCTCACTTCTGCTGAGCTGTCTAGCATTGTCTGAGCCCATTCTCCGTTTTTCAGTTGTGTCCTCAGTATTCTCGGCATTGTTAACTACTTTAATACTGGCTACCTTCTTTTTTGGAAATTGTAATTTCTTTTTTAGATGAGCAGGTTCCTTGTCTTTGGACTTGACGTGCTCTTCTCTTTGTTCTGATCGTCCTCTTCTTTCCGATTTCTGCGAGGAAGTCTGAAAAGATTGAGAGGGGCGTGTATCAATTTCTTGATATCTATCAGGCTTCTTAATATTATCCCTATTTCTAAGGTTGTATCTTTTCCCAGAGGGCTCACTTTGGGGAGACCTGTGTCCTTGGTTTGGAGATCTTTCTCTCCGCCGAGGAGACCTTCCTCTGGACTGGAATTTCTTTTCTTTAGGATTGGATTGTTTGTTTCCATCCCAGCTCTTTTTTTGTGATGTTAAATTATTATTAAAAAATACTTTTTCAGGACTTTCAATCAGTCGGGGTTTTACTGGTATTCCACCTAAACTATCTCTACCTAGTTCCTCATAGGATTTTTCTATAATTCTGGCAATTTCAGCTGGTTGGTCTGCTATATCTGTTTCTTTTTACCTTTGGCGGATCGCCACGTTTGCTGCTTCTCCCTTTATATTGGCTAGTAATATAGCCGAGACCTGCTTGAAGTCTTTTAGTAATTTCATACCAAGAGTTAAAGCGGGTTCTGGACCGTATTCATCTTGAATTTGTTTTAGCACATCTGGTATTACCGACATGGATGGTACACCATGCGTTTTTGTGTAAATGGAAGCAAAGACTGTACCCCAAGTGTCACAGTCCTCCATGTGTGGTGCGATTCCCATTGGAAGACAGATAGTCAGAATCCTGTGTTTTTCCAACGGGGTGGTGTCTGGAAACACCGCCTCTATTTGGGTGATTTTTTGTGCTAACCAGAATGGTATTTGTTCCCGTTTAGATGGTACTTTACCTAGGCAGGACTGTATGTTCTGTGGTGTAATTTTATTTGTGCTCCCCTGATGCGGGGTCAGCTGTGGAATTTTAATTGCTGGTTGGATTGTTGAAGTCCGCATTACATATTGGACTAATTGTATTAAAAGATCTGCTGCAGACATTCTTTCGATGTCTGGATGTGGTGTGTATCCGGCTAGGACCGGCCACGTTGCTCCTGGTCTACCTAATGGACCGAGCCTGGTGATGTGATTATTATGTTTTAGGGCGCCATTAAACAAGAGCAGGTGCTCTTGAAATTTGAGTGGTACTTCCACCTCCTCGAAAGGAGTGTACTCATTAGGAGGATCCTCTGTTTTGTAATAGTGGAAGTGCTTTGTTACAGCGTTTGCTGCTGGAAAGTGTATCCATGAATAGAATACCTCTGTCTGCCGATATTCGTGTGCCTCTATTACGAATATGACTGTGCCACCTCTAGGTGTCAGTCCATTTTCTATAAGTTTTAAAGTTATAGATTTTCTTACGTTGACCGGGATGAGTATTATATCCGGGTCTGTTTCTTGCATAGCATTATCAGCTGCTACGAGTTCAGCTGCTATTCTAGCTGCCTCTCTTTCTCCTTCACTGTCTGACATTGTACTGTCCAGAAGGTTATTCCGTTTGTTTGCAGATCAGGTTTCTTATGGAAACAAAGATTAGATGCACAATATTTTGGAACAGTGTATCCTTCAACGTTGACTAAACCAAGAACCATACATAGGAGTTTCCTCCTGCGAGGTTTGGCGGATATGACCTTTCACCCACTCCAGACGTCTTTGGAGTATTATGGGAAAAAAGGGGTTCTGTGTGAAAAAGCACGACTGAGTTACTCTAATGTCTTGCGTTAGTTTTATCGCCTTTCCAAACGTTTGGGCGCCATGTAGTGTAGTTCCTATTATCCCAATAGGCTCTGCGCATTGGAATAATACCTTCAATAGTATAGGCCTAGACCAGACGTTAACTAGGTCTTCTATTGTCGATATTAGACTTAAAGTTTTGGGTTTGCCAGCTAGCTCAGAGTTCACTAGAAACTTTCTCGAATAGGCAAGGAGGAGTTGAACCTCCCTGGATAGACAAGAAGGGATTTAGTTTCTGACAACCATAGAACATGACAACTTTGCTCTCCCCTAATCAAGAGTGTATCTCTAGAGTCGTGTGAAAACAAAAGACAACTTATTTTACTCAGTCAGTACGTGCATTCTTAGTCTCACCAGATTGTAGAGAAAAGGAAGAGACGGGCGTGTTCAATAAAAGATGGTATTTATTGATCAGTCTCTTTTCTCATACAAGAGAAATGGATCGATATTATCGCAATACTTATGGTTAAGTAAAGTGCATACAATAAAAGCAGAAGTATAAAATAATACTGTAAAAACATTTATATGGTTTCTAAGCCATAAGGTGGTTTAAAATGGATAAAATAGATACATACACATATACATTTGACTAATCGTACTCAACTGGTGTTTCTAACTACGCCTACCCCAGTGTACCTGACCTAAGCCTAATACGTGGGCGGGAATAGAAAGTAGCAGTTTAAGTTAAGTTAGTTTTGCCAAGTGACTGACTCAAGAATTCTCTGCAAGGGGTTATTCAGTTCTGTACCTGGAATCTAGGATGAATGAGGGATGGTATCTCTCGTCTCTGGTCTCGATATTCCAAGCTGCCTGCGAGGGCTGCTCGGAAGCGCCGGAGCTGGATTTCTCGGCAGGAGAAAGCAGCGTCTCGTTCTCAGCGCGTCAGGAAGGCGGGGCTGCGCCAGCGGGGTCTGCTCTGCTCTGGGCTTCGGCAAGTCTGGCTGCTCCGATCTCGTCACCACCGCGTGTGTTTGCTTAAGGCAATACCGGTAATATTTATACCTGTAAGGTGCCGAGATTGACGTAAGGATGGACATAGATACGTCAATAAGGATGTCATACGAGCTGGTCGTTAGCACATTCTTTTGCTGAAGTTCTCGGTGAAATCAAAACAATGGCCGCAGGGTTTTTCCCAGGTTGTCATAGGTTTGATTTGTTTTGAGAACTCCGTATGCCTTATCAGGGGCTGGAGGAATATTGCTTGTCTAATTAGATGGCAAGCGTTATGACCTAATCAGATAACACGTTCCTGTGCCGTGGTGTGGCTTCATCAGATAACGGTTTCTGCATCATGGGATGGCTGCTAGTTAACTTGTTAACCAGAACAGGGTCAGGAATAGGGGGATCGATACAGAACCTATAGGAATACATCACAATATAAAATTAACATTTGAAGTAAAACACATAAAGATAATTATAAAACAATATTTATATCTGCAATTTATTGAAAACAAAATTAAAAAACAGATATTCTGAAAACTATATTACTCACTTAAAAAATCAATATTCTTGTCGACTATATATTTGCATCACAATTTTGTTTTTTTTATATATTTTTATTGTATTTTTTTACATAGACAGGATATACATAAAACATACACGAGTACATTTTATGTCACGATATTTAGAACTTAATATTTGTGTATCTCAATATTTAAAATTCGATATTTTTTCCAAATGCGGGGCCACACAATACTAGAACTCTCATATGCCGTTCATTAACTACTGTTTTGCCTATGGTTATCGAATGATAGTCGGATACATTACCTTCAGGGAGATGATGACTTTAATAATTGACTGACTGGTTGCATTTGCTTTTTCCTGCCATCTAGTTGTTTTTAGTTCCACGTCTTGTACATTTTATGGATACCTGTTTTAGTGGTAATATGCATAGTAGTATTTACATGTGTACAGTGCTGCATTCTCCATTGCACATTATTGTTCAGGAAGCACACTACACAGTGAGACTCCTGTTTGGAAGAGTGCTATTCTTTGTGGGAAGCCTACTGGAGTTGTATGTGAGTAACCAGAGTCGTAAGCCTATCGTGTGTTGCTGTCAGAGAGAAAACATGAGATAGGGTTAGTACACAATAAACTACTATGCAGGTGGCATGCTCAGATTATAGTGATTACTGAGATCTTTCAAAGCACCTCCTGCAGTGGGTACAGCAATTAGGACATCAACTGTGTAAACCTGGTATATCTAAAGAAGAGACAATGGAGACCCAAACAGATGATCTGCAGGGATGCTCATCCCTTAAGTTGCAGTTGTTCTCAAGGGGGTTTTAGTGCTTTAGAATATCCAGGTTTTAATCCAGTGGATTCTAAGTGGCTTAGGAGCTCATTAGTACAGCGGGTGAAGGCACAACCGCGGTGCTGGCTGTGGCGTAAAAACAACCTTTTCCTCACTCCAGCAGCGGTCCTCACGCCCACCAAATTACAATGGGCAAACATAGCCCATTTCCCGTCCGCCGTAGAGCGATGTGAACCATCATAAATATGCGCCCGCCACCACGGCGGTGGAAGCCAATAGAGACCCACCACCGTGCAGAATGACGTCCCATCCGCCGTACAAATCACGATGTTCCAAACAGCCCGTCACACCGCAGTGGAGAATCCACCCAACCAGAGACGGCAGAAGCATGACATTGGAGCATGAAAGCGGACTCAATGTCCCCTCCACCCGGTCCTGACCGCAATGGATCCAGCTCTACAAGCCTTTCCAGTGCTGCACCTCATCCACTACCAGCAAGTAATGCTCCGCCACAGACAACGCTGCTGGGTACGCTAAAACACAACTCCGCACACAACCACAACACACAACTCCTGTGCTGACATATGGTTCCTGTCCACATCAGACACTCTAGTGGGGACAGGAACATATCCCCCATTGTACCCACACATGTCCCACCTGTCACGAAATCACCCCTCCGCATCCAGTCACCCATCAACCGCGAAACCACTGCAATCACCCGTTCACGTCACCGTATTGGTGAAGACGCTGGAAAACCTAAGCACAATCTAGCAGGCAGGGACTGCACCAGGCATGGGCAGTCTGCAAACATTTACAGGGCTCCACCTCCACCCTTCACACACTATGCTTCCACACCCATCTGGGAACATGCTGTGTGCTCCTCCTGTGCCCCCCTGCACAATTAACCTGACATGTGTAGCCAGACCTTGTACCTCACACATCAAAGGACAAGGGAGCCTGTTTTGGAAGTTGGGGGTGAAGAGAAACACCCTGCACAGAAGCCCAGGGGCTGGACAACCCTCCTCCTCACACCTACCTCCCACCCATGTCAAGCAAACTGAGTATATTTCCAAAATGAAGACTCACACTGCATATGAACATCCACTGAACTATTCACACTGCCTGTCAAATCACTCACAGATACCTCACACTGATGCCCTGCCACATACCCATACCATAGGTGAGCAGCAATGGAGGACAATATATGGGCCAGCCAAAAATGAAGTGGACAGTGATGGAAAGCATGGAGCAAACCACAAAGCATGTGTACATCACAAACAAGAGAAGGAACATACCACACCACCCTTAGGCCATAAAATCACACATGGGTGGCACAGTCAGTAAAATTAAACCAAAGTGACGTCTGTGCAACAACTCAGGGAGACATCAAGGCAAGCCATGCCTAGGCACAAGAATGATAGGAAGTATCTGAAGTCATACAGTGTACAGCCACACATCTATGTCAACTTACTTGACATGTGTATGTCATCAGCACAACACTCATGGCTCATTGTCACACTCCCTGACTGTCAAACACAAGTAGGACCTTCACACATGCCCCTCACCTACCCACCACACACCCGCAACACTCAACTCCTGTGTGAAACAAACATAATGGTGCAAATGATGTCCTGTGAGTTCAATGACAACCAATCACACTCCCTGTGGTGCATCCACAAACATCACACTCACACTCAGGGATGCCTGAACCAATGTAGATACAAAAATAGTAGCCAAACACAAAGCTCACAATCAACATACACAGAAGCATAACAAGCCCACACATGGGCAGCCAAACAGTGGAAAGGCAATGTGACCCTAGACAGAACAGGAATACACAACAGTGTCACTCTGGACAAATGCACAGACACCATACCTCAACACAAATAAGAAGTGCATCCTCAAAGATCTATCATGAACACTAACTGTGATCAATGGGACAATCAGCTAACACAGACAGAGACACCACACCACTCAGAAAGTGAACAAGGTGCCATAATGTACCACAAGCTTGCACATGCACAATCCTGACAAGTGACAGGTCAAAAATAGGAGGACAAACCACCAATGTGCACTCAAAACAAGCCCAGTAACAAGAAAACACCTTGCTGCGTGCGACAGACACATAAGTAATGCACACCACATCTGAATGTATCACACAGCAACAACTACTCACACACAACATCATGCAAATAGAACATCACACACACATAGCAGCTGTCAGTAGAAAGAGCCAACACAGGCCAAACACTGCATACATCCACAACAAAATCATAACAGATGCACACCCCAGATAAGCACAGTCCGGGGGCACATGGGGTGGGGGTATGACAATGGTGAATATTCTTATGAGATCTTTAGGAGAGGTATAAAAGCTTGGCTATTTAATATGTAGCTCTCCTTGTTTATTTGCACTCATTCAGGCGGCGCCGGGAAACCCTAGGGTAGCTGTGCGCCGTACAAAATTATAATAACAATAACAATAACAATGAAAGTCATGTTTGGATCAAAATTGCTGTGGTCGACACCAGTATAATGCTCAGAATTATTTAATGAAGCAACAACAGAATAGAATCAAACAACCCACTGACACATGTTTCGTCACAAGGAATTTGTCCTGTGACTCTTCAGGGCTGGGGAGGATACAAAACATGGGGTGAGGGAAATTGGAAAACATTTGAAATTCATAAGTTGAACGGTTAGAATATTCTAAGGGGACTTGGGAAGGGGATCACCCTTAGTGCATGTGAAACCTGCCTTTCAGAAAACGCATGATAAAATAGTGACTTTTTCATGCAAGATCAGGCAGTGGTTCATGTAGTAATTGTATTAACAAGTAGGTCGTATTTCCAGAGTATTCGAGAAAAGGGGCTGGGCCTCCGACCAGCACTCAGGAATTTCCCTGTGTTGGACTTACAGAGGTACCAGGAGGGCTTCTTGGCCCCCAAAGTTCTCAGGAGCAAAGTGGACTTTATCCCCAACCAGTAGTGTGCCAGAGTATGGGACTTACTGGAGGTAACAAGCCAAGAGGCGCGTTTGCAGTGTTGTGAAAGGGGTATGGCCTCGTACTAACTCTCTGCAATCCCACTGTGCGGGGCTTACTGAAGGTACCTGGTACGCTTGCTGGCCCCTAAGGACCCTTAGGATTGAAGGAAACTTAATCCCCCAACTCAGAACGTACCAGGAACACGTTTGCAGAATGGTGCAGGGAGGAGGTGGGGCCTCCGGTGAGCTGCCTGTTCCTTTTTAGGTCTCGCTATAGCGATCGCGTAAGCAATGCTTTTCGAGAATTAAGTAAGGGGCTTTTAAAAATGCTCTCAAAGTCTGCAGGCGGATCGGGTACAGTGCATATGCGTGTGCACCATTTGTCCGCCTCCAGCCTTTGGGAGCAATTTCGCAACCGCTTTGATGTTTTAAGTGAGCCGCGCGGCCACTGAGAACATCAAAGCGGCCGCGAAAATGATCACATCTCCTCCTCAGGCACGATATGTTTTGGCGCCTTCTTTACCCATTCCCTCCCGCCGCTCATCTGCAGACCAGAGTGCTTCTGTGAGGCTGCTGACATTTTTCGTTGTGTGCCCTTTCTAATGTAACTTGAGCCAAAACTGTACATTTGCTGATCATGTCTAATAAATAAGGCCTGTTTTTTTACACGTATTAAAGGGACGAGGCCCAAAATGTGTTTGAAGTTTAAGAAATTGTCTGCACTTTGAAATGCATATTGTCGTAAGATAATTCAATGTGGTCTTTCGTGAGTAAAACTGTACTTGTGGGAAACCTCTGCCTTTTTTTCTAGTAGACAATTCGGCAGAACAACTGTTTTACCTCAACTTCAGAGGACTGTCGTTTTCCTTTCAAATGGCCTCCTGGTCTGAAGCCCCTAAGTATGAGGTCAGAGTTCAGAGCTTTGCTAAACTGGTCTGTGGCTTTAATTTTTGTTATTCTTATGTCACATAAGTCTAAACGTGCATCAACGCCACAGACAGAATGAAAGGCATGCGCCTTGAAGAATTTGTATTCGTTGCTAGCGCTTGTAAATGACTTGGCCTCTCGGTTTAAAGCACTGTGACAGTAGCGCTAGAGAAGCTTGCGGTGCCGGCTGACCTGTATGTTTGGCGCAGAATGCATTTAGCTGAATAACATCTTTGTTAGCTTATCCTAAAGAAAGCTTCCCTCTCCCCGTTTCATAACATTCAATTATATTCTTTGTGTTAATTACATGGCTTTTTATATTTGCTTATTTTCGAAACTATAAATAACATAATATGTCTGCTTGTTTAGTTTTCCCTGAGGATAGTGACACAGGTAAAGAAAAACGAATGACTTAAACTGTTTTATTTCTCCAGTTTTATTTCTGCCCTTTAACAAAGCGGCACATTTTTGCAGGACTTGAAATGTTTGTTTTTGCGGGCATCAATGTATCTTGTACTGATATATGCATTTCACTTTCTAGTTATGTTTTTTACTGTATGCTCCCTTATTCCATATGTTTAGTCATGGCCCTGTCCTGTGCTTGGCATATAGGTACTAATCCTGCTACCGTGTATATTTGTCATTACTAGATGTGCACAGTTGTATTTCTTATTTTTTTCATTTTATGTGATAGAGAACCAATTTTTCTTTTTGGTTGTGGGATTTCTTTTTTTTATTCCTCGTTTCATTTTTTGAGCACTGACAAAACACACATAAATTTGTCAGCAAACAATCTACTGTTGAATTAAAATAATCACAGCTTTTCGCACTGTGGCTAAAGTCTTCCTATATAGATACAAATGCTTTTATAGTGGATACTATTTATACAGACACCTCATCTAGAAAAATACACACACACCTGATAGGTGCAATATATTGTGTCTGGGGTTAGAGGGGGCTGGGGGAGAGGGCGTGGTAGTGACTACCAGTGCAGGTGCATCCTCACAGGTGTGAACGCATGCAAACAATTTAGGTGCCATCTGCTGCCATGACCTAGTTCAATATTGTTATAGACGCTGTACTTACTCCGAGTTCCTTGGATATCTTAGGATATTTCCATCCTCTTCAAATCATTAAATCTACTCAAATTTTTTCAAATGTTGCCTCCCACCCCAATGTTCTATTCATTTCACTGCACAAAAGGTTTGGCCTACTTGTATCAAAGATGTTTATTTTCATCTTGTTTATTATCTCTTCCTCCACATTGCTGGCTCGCTCTGCCTCTGTCTTGCTCGCCCCTCCCCCTCCACAGAGCGTCTCACGGTCCTTATCGTCACCTCGGCTTGCATTCACCCCTCCTTTCTCCCCTTTCGGCCGCTTTGATCTTCTCAGTGAGCTGCGCACCAATGCTTGTGTGTGAGACTCGGGCCGAAGCAGGCGCCTGCCTCAAGACTCCCCTTGCCTCCCCTCTCCGTGTTAATTTGTTGGGTCACCACCTCTCAGCATCCCGCCTCACCGTGCCACAGCGCAAAACGCAAAAGTTATCTTCAGGGCTATTGACGTCTTCTAATGACTCAAACTGAGCTATAAAACATGGTACTTCTCTTTTCCGTAACACCTAGAACTGCCAGAATAAAATGAAGGCACTAAAGTACAAGAAGCTATCGGTGGGTTTGGCATAGCGTCACTTACATGCCTACATACTGGCCCCTGATTTGTTAATAGATAAGAAGCATAATCGCAATTATTTTCACTAACCGGGGAAATAAAACAAAAGCGAAATTAAAACTTCTACTAAAGCTTTCCAGTTCTTTGGCGCTTCATAAACTGCAGGGCAGGGAGGGATGCGCTCTGCTGGCAAGGTTGCTCACAATTGAACCTCAAGAGCTGGGTTTTTACCGTGGCTTTGGCATTTGATCAAATATTGTGAACTTCTTTACAAATGATACAGTCCACATTCACGAGTCACCAACCTGTCTCACAGGCAGGTAATGTGGCCATGCACACGCCTCTGCGTGAAGCAGTCACCGACTACGGGCCACAGCTGGCCTGGGACACACGCACAACTATCTATCTATCTATCTATCTATCTATCTATCTATCTATCTATCTATCTATCTATCTATCTATCTATCTATCTATCTATCTATCTATCTATCTATCTATCTATCTATCTATCTATCTATCTATCTATCTATCTATCTCTCTCTCTCTATCTATCTATCTATCTATCTCTCTCTATCTATCTATCTATTTATCTATCTATCTATCTATCGCCCTCACTCTATCTATCTATCTATCTATCTATCTATCTATCTATCTATCTATCTATCTATCTATCTATCGCCCTCACTCTATCTATCTATCACTCTCACTCTATCTGTCTATCGCCCTCACTCTATCTATCTATCTATCTATCTATCTATCTATCTATCTATCTATCTATCTATCTATCTATCTATCTATCTATCTATCTATCTATCTATCTATCTATCTATCTATCTTTCTATCCATCTATCTATCTATCTATCGCCCTCACTCTATCTATCTATCTATCTATCTATCTATCTATCTATCTATCTATCTATCTATCTATCTATCTATCTATCTATCTATCTATCTATCTATCTATCTATTTTTTTTAAACACTTTTTATTGCAGAGTTAAACACAGCATGTATCAATACACTTATGATCATATCGCGCGGAGTCGTCCCTTTCTCGTCCCTCTCCGGAATCCTCGTACACAGCCATTTAGCCCAAAACCCGGCGGGTCGGGCGGCGTTACTCACTTCCATGTTATTCACTTAACTGGGCTGTCTCGTGTAATCAATAATTGGGTTCCTCCGCCCTCTGCTTTTGTTTTTTACTCTGTTCCCTTCTAATATCCGTCGAGTTATATCAGTATCTCTACAACTATCCTACCCCCTCCCCTCCCCCTCCCCAAGTGTCTGCGCCTACGCCTGGTGCTGGATCATGAGGCATTGGTGTGGGATTTAGGAGTCTTGCAGTGCTCGCTGTGCGTGTGTGTCCTGCACTGGTGCTGGGTTCTCTACTCTTTCCAGCGGGGCTGTCTGGTCTTCGATCCCCTCCTCCGACTCCTCCCCCACTGTGCTAATCTATCGATCTATCTATCTATCTATCTATCTATCTATCTATCTATCTATCTATCTATCTATCTATCTATCTATCTATCTATCTATCTATCTATCTATCTATCTATCTATCTATCTATCTTTCTATCTATCTATCTATCTATCTATCTATCTATCTATCTATCTATCTATCTATCTATCTATCTATCTATCTATCTATCTATCTATGTATCTATGTATCTATGTATGTATGTATGTATCTATCTATCTATCTATCTATCTATCTATCTATCTATCTGTCTGTCTGTCTGTCTATCTATCAAACTATCTATCTATCTCCCTCACTCTATCTATCTATCTATCTATCTATCTATCTATCTATCTATCTATCTATCTATCTATATCCATCTATCTATCTATCGCCCTCACTCTATCTATCTATCGCCCTCACTCTATCTATCTGTCGCCCTCACTTTATCTATCTGTCGCGCTCACTCTATCTATCTATCGCCCTCAATCTATCTATCTATCTATCTATCTATCTATCTATCTATCTATCTATCTATCTATCTATCTATCTATCTATCTATCTATCTATCTATCTATCTATCTATCTATCTATCTATCTATCTATCTATCTATCTATCGCCCTCACACTATCTATCTATCGCCCTCACTCTATCTATCTATCGCCCTCACTCTATCTATCGCCCTCACTCTCTCTATCGCCCTCACTCTATCTATCGCCCTCACTCTACCTATTTATTGCCCTCACTCTATCTATCTATCACCCTCACTCTATCTACCTAACTATCTATCGGACTTACTCTATCTATCTATCGCCCTCACTCTATCTATCACCCTCACTCTATCTATCTATCGCCCTCACTATATCTATCTATCGCCCTCACTATATCTATCTATCACCCTCACTCTATCTATCTATCGGCCTCACTATATCTATCTATCGACCTCACTATATCTATCTATCGCCCTCACTCTATCTATCGCCCTCACTCTATCTATATATCACCCTCACTCTATCTATCGCCCTCACTCTATCTATCTATCGCCCTCACTCTATCTATCTATCGCCCTCACTCTATCTATCTATCGCCCTCACTCTATCTATCGCCCTCACTATATCTATCTATCACCCTCACTCTATCTATCTATCGGCCTCACTATATCTATCTATCGACCTCACTATATCTATCTATCGCCCTCACTCTATCTATCGCCCTCACTCTATCTATATATCACCCTCACTCTATCTATCGCCCTCACTCTATCTATCTATCGCCCTCACTCTATCTATCTATCGCCCTCACTCTATCTATCTATCGCCCTCACTCTATCTATCTATCGCCCTCACTCTATCTATCGCCCTCACTATATCTATCTATCACCCTCACTCTATCTATCTATCGGCCTCACTATATCTATCTATCGACCTCACTATATCTATCTATCGCCCTCACTCTATCTATCGCCCTCACTCTATCTATATATCACCCTCACTCTATCTATCGCCCTCACTCTATCTATCTATCGCCCTCACTCTATCTATCTATCGCCCTCACTCTATCTATCTATCGCCCTCACTCTATCTACCTATCCATCTATTGGACTTACTCTATTTAGCTATCTATCGCCCTCACTCTATCTATCACCCTCACTCTATCAATCTATCTATATATCTATCTATCTATCCATCGCCCTCACTCTATCTATCTCCCTCACTATATCCATCTATTGCCCTCACTATATCCATCTATCGCCCTCACTATATCTATCTATCGCCCTCACTCTATCTATCTATCGCCCTCACTCTATCTATCTATCACCCTCACTCTATCTATATATCACCCTCACTCTATCTATCGCCCTCACTCTATCTATCTATCGCCCTCACTCTATCTATCTATCGCCCTCACTCTATCTATCACCCTCACTCTATCTATCTATCACCCTCACTCTATCTATCCCCCCTCACTCTATCAATCTATCTATCTATCGCCCTCACTCTATATATCGCCCTCACTCTATCTATCTATCTATCTATCTATCTATCTATCTATCTATCTATCTATCTATCTATCTATCTATCTATCTATCTATCTATCTATCTATCTATCTATCTATCTATCTATCTATCTATCTATCTATCTATCTATCTGTCTATCTGTCTGTCTGTCTGTCTGTCTGTCTATCTATCTATCTATCTATCTATCTATCTATCTATCGCCTCACAATTTAGGTGCCATCTGCTGCATTGACCTACTTCAATATTGTTATAGACATTTCAAAACTAGTGGCCCGCTACAGTCTTGAAAGTTTTGGGGTGATTCGGCAAGCAGGGGCCGAGAAAAAAGGGGGGTCCCAAAACGCATTTTCCCCATGTTAATTTCCATAGGAAACTTTAGACAAAGCTACAGCCCGAACTACTGAACGGAATTACACCAAATTTGGCAAAAAGGTAGCCCTTGATTCAGAAAGAGTCCTTGTTGTTCAATGGTGTAAATCCGTTCAGTAGTTCATGAGAAATTAGAAAAAGAAAAAGTTTCAATATATGAGAGGAGCCTAACCACACATCTCATCATGAGATCTGATTGGCTGTCAGCACTTCATCCTGGAACTGCTGGCAGCCATCTTGAGACCAATATACATGATAGCCCCCCTTGAAATGCATTGTAGTGAATAGAAGATGTTGTGGGTCATCAAATAGAGAACTATAAAGGGTTATAACAGACTTTAGTTACTTCAGAATTCATTTGTTGTTGGTACCATACTAATTTTAGGAATTGTGGTGTGTTCTAAGATGATTTTACCCTGTAAAAATCTTCTGCTGGGATATCACAAATCATGTTTGTGAAAAAACTATTTTCTCATGCTTGTCCTATAAAGGTTTGGAAGGTGCTCCAGAAGATAAAATGAGAGCATGTTTTCTGTAAATTCACATTATCTTTCTCAGTTATGTGAGAATGAAGTCTGACATTCTCAGTAAAACATGTACATCCAACAAGGGCAGAGACTGTCAGTTGATCCTTTGTGTTCTACTGCAGCTTCCAAGAGTGTTCTAAAGAATAACTAGAGGGCTAACAGTCTTGCTTATGACAAAATTATGGCACGCCTAAAGCCATCTTGATTGGAATTAACTGGTAACACTTAACACATTTAATTTAAAAAGGAACAAAATGAGGGGGTCCATTTTGCCATGGAAATTATGGTTAGTGCTGCAGAAAGAAAAATTACGGCATTTTTTAAGTGAGATCTCAAATCCGCTTCTATTCCATTAGAAAATTCTGACATGCAGACTAAACAATTACTTTCAATACCAGCAGTAGACTTCCAGTTAACTGGTGAGCAGTAGCTTTACTACAGTGATCTAATGAGCAACTAGAGTGCTAACATTCTGAATTTATGGAAAATATGTAATACATCTGAATGCCTTCTTGATGAAATCAAAGCAAAACAACTGAAAGCATTTCCCACTGAGAGGACAGACTGCATTAAATGAGGAAATTAGGAAACTTCATAACAAATAAGTCTCCCAAGATGGCCACCAGAGAGAGAAAAAAAGAGCCCAAATGTAGCACAAATATCACCCAGATGTAGCCCACATATAGCCCAATGACAGAAGTGTGCAAAACAATTTTTATTTTCAGTTTTATTTGCAGTTTTATGTAGTGCAGGCTGGTCAGGTATTGGAGTGCTTTACATGAGCATTAGTTACATCATAAAAGGACAAACTCATTTTGGTTATAGGTATGGGGAGATTAGGTGATTTGACCAGAATCACAGAATGTCGAGCTGAAGCAGAAACTCCAACTTGGTTCCCCAGTTGCAAAGTCTGCAGCTCTGGAAGTAACACCACATTCTCTCCTCTAAGCATAACATTTAATCAAGTGGTCAACTGGATAAAAAAACATAAAGAGAACAAATAATTTAAAAGTGCTTTGTCGCTATTTGAGAACTCAGTTTTGTAGAGCATTAACCATAATTCCTATGCAAATAAGAGTCTCTCATTTCTATCATTTCTAAAGGAAATGCTTTAGGTATTATAGTTTTGATTACATCAAGATGACTTCAGGTATGCCACACTTTTTTAATAAATATAGAATGTTAGCCATCTAGCTGTCTCTTGTCTCTTTCTGCACGTCTCTTGCCTCCTTCTACACCTCTCTTGCCTCTTTCTGTAGCTCACTCTCTTCTTTATGCACCTCTCTTGCCTCTTTCTGGACCTCTCTTCCCTCTTTCTGCAGCTAACTCTCTTCTATCTGTACCTCTCTTGCCTTTTTGCACCACTGTTGCCTCTTTCTGCATATCTTTTGCCTCTTTCTGCACCACTATTGCCTCTTTCTACACCTCTCTTGTATCTCTCTGTACCTCTCCTGCCTCTTTCTGCACCTATCTTGCCTCTTTCTGCACCTCTCTTCTTTCTGCACCTCTCTTGCCTCTTTATGCACCTCTCTTGCCTCCGTCTGCACTTCTCTTGGTTCTTTATGCAGCTCACTCTCTTCTTTCTGTACCTCTCTTGCCTCTTTCTGTTCCTCTTTCTACACCTCTCTTCCCTTTTTCTGCAGCTCACTCTTGTCCCCATTCAAAAGCGCGCCAGGGAGCGCGTTTGCAGATTGGTGGGAAAAGGGGGCGGTGCCTGCTATGAGAATTTAGCAATCCTGCTGTGTGGGACTTACTGGAGGTAATAGGAGGGTTAGTGGCCCCCAAGGATGTCCTTGGGGGCCAACTACCCCTCTTGTTACCTCCAGTAAGTCCCACACAGTGGGATTGCTAAAACGTCTTTGGAGGCCATGCCCCCCCTTTCTCCAACACTCTGCAAATGCACCTCCTGGCAGACTACAGGATGGGGGTGAAGTCCAATTTACTCCTGACGAACTTTGGGGGCCAAGAAGCCCTCCTGGTACCTCCTGTAAATACTACGCAGTGCAATTTCTGAGCGCTGGTTGAAGGCCCAGCACCCTTTCACCAAAAGTCTGCAAATGCGACTACTAGTTAAATAAGTGTTTGCAATGTATTAGCTTTCGCAGTTGCGAAAGTTAGAGCTATTGGCGTTGTAAATGTAAAAGTTTATTACTAATGTTTTTTGGAGTGGAATGAATGTACATTGTGTGTAGTGGAATTATTTAGTATGTTGTGTAGTGAAATTATGTGGATAGAAAGTATGTAGTATTTAGTGTGTAGGAATTATGTACAGTGGGATTATGTGTTATGGAGAGTAATTATGTGGTATGGTAGTCTGTGTTGTGGAGTGGTAACCTCATGCTTAGTCTTCCTCGTTTCCATAGAAGCTCAACTATGAACTCAGTGAGACAAAAAAAGAAGGAATCACTGAGGAGCACTTGTGGACCTAGTCAGAGGTATTGGCAGTGCCAGTGGAATTATGCGACTGTTTGGCTGCACTGACATTTGCACAATTATACATTTTCTGCATTAGCCACATAGTTCATCATCTGCTCACTAATCTGCAGATTTAAACAAAAAAAGCCTTGTTTCTAACTCAAACGGCTCAAACGTTACCACAAATGCAGCTGCAAGTGTTACAGCATGGTGGAAGACCGTTTGCAAACCAAGAATGGTCACCTGTTACTTATTGCTAAATGTGGGTGATAAATTGGTACTAATGGTGTGCAAGCCACTCTTGTTTCCTTCTCTGCCTCTGTTGCCTCTTTCTGCATTTATGTTGCTTTATTCTGCACATTTCTTTCTTTTTCTGCACTTATCTTGCCTCTTTCTACAAACCTCTTCACTCTTTTTGCACGTCTGTTGCCTCTTTCTGCATGTTTGTTGCCTCTTTCTGCACCTCATTTGCTTCTTTCTGTACCCCTCTTGTCTCTTTCTGCACCCCTTTTGCCTCTTTCTGTACCTCTGTTACTTCTTTCTGCAATTCTCTACTTTATTTCTGCACATCTCTTGCTTCTTTCTGCACCTCACTTGCCTCTTTCAGCACCTCTGTTGCTTTTTTCTTCAGATCCCTTGCCCCTTTCTGCACCTCACTTGCCTCTTTCAGCCCTCTGTGGTTCTTTCTGTACTGGTCTTGGTTTTTTCTGCACCTCACTTGCCTCTTTCTGTACGTCGCTTGCTTCTTTCTACACAGCAGTTGCTTCTTTCAGCAGCTCTCTTGCCCCTTATTGCACTTTTCTTCCTTCTTTCTGCACCCCTCCTGCCTCTTTCTGTACCTCTCTTGCCTCTTTGTTCACCTCTCCTGCCTCTTTTTGCACCCCTTTTGCTTCATTTTGCATAGGTGTTGGTTCTTTCTGCACTGCTCATGCTTCTTTCTGCACATCACATGCCTCTTTCTGCACTTCTCTTGCTTCTTTCTAAACCTCTGTTACTTCTTTCAGCAATTCTCCTGTCTCTTTCTGCACTTTTCTTGCTTGTTTCTGCACCTCTCTTGCATCTTTCTACACCTCTGTTGCCTCTTTCTGCACTTCACTTGCTTCTTTCTGCACCTCTCTTGCTTCTTTCTACACCTCCCTTGCTTCTTTCAGCAATTCTCTTGCCTCTTTCTGCACTTCTCTTCCTTCTTTTTGTACCCATCCTCCCTCTTTCTGTACCTCTCTTGCTTCTTTGTGCACCTCTCCTACCTCTTTCTGCACACCTCTTGCCTCTTTTTGCACCTCTGTTGGTTCTTTCTGCACGGCTCTAGCTTCTTTTTGAACCTCACTTGCCTCTTTCAGAACTTCTCTTGCTTCTTTTTAAACTCTGTTGATTCTTTCAGCAATTCTCTTAGCTCTTTCTTCACTTTTCTTGATTGTTTCTTCACCTCTCTTGCCTCTATCAGCACCTCTGTTAATTCTTTCTGCACCCCTCCTGCCTCTTGCTGCACCCCTCTTCTCTATTTGTGCAACTCTCTTGCCTCTTTCTACGTTTCTTCCCTCTTTCTGCACCTCTCTTGCCTCTTTCTGTACCTCTGTGGCTTCTTTCGGCATGACTTTTCCCTCTTTCTGCACCACTGTTGCCTCTTTCTGTATCTCTGTTGCTTCTTTCTGCACTTCTCTTCCTTCTTTCTTTAGCCCTCGGGCCGCTTTCAGCACCTCTGTTGCTTCTCTATGAACTCTTCTTCCTTCTTTCTGCACCCCTCGTGCTTCCTTCTGCACCTCTGTTGCCTCTTTCAGCACCTCTGTTGGTTCTTTCTGCACTGCTCTTGCTTCTTTCTGCACCTCACTTGCCTCTTTCTGCACTTCACTTGCTTCTTTCGGCACCTCTCTTGCCTCTTTCGGCACCTCTGTTGCTTCTTTCTGCACCCCTCTTTCTGTATCACTCTTGCCTATTTCTGTGTCTCTGCTGCTTCTTTCTGCAATTCTCTTCCTTCTTTCTGCACTCCTCGTGCTTCCTTCTGTATCTCTGTGGCCTCTTTCCGCACCTCTGTTGGTTTTTTCAGCACTGCTCTTGCTTCTTTCTGCACCTCACTTGCCTCTTTCTGCACTTCTTGTGCTTCTTTCTAAACCTCTGTTACCTTTTTCAGCACCTCTGTTTGTTTTTTCTGCACTGCTCTTGCTTCTTTCTGCACCTCACTTGCCTCTTTCTGCCCTTCTCTTACTTCTTTTTAAACTTCTATTCCTTCTTTCTGGAATTATTTTGCCTCCTTCTACACTTCTCTTGCTTGTTTCTGCATCTCTCTTGCGTTTTTCTGCACCTCTGTTGCCTCTTTCTGTACTATATGCCTAGGTGTATTGAAGAAAGAGTGGGTGTATACGTGTCTAAATGGATGATTTAGTAGGTGCATGACTGACTGTATAAGTGAGTGATTAAACATGTCTTACTGAATGCATGGGTTAGTGACTAAACTGTGTGAATGTCTGTATCAGTCTGTCAGTTGGTGTGTAAGCGGCTGCATGGGTTGGTGAGTAGCTACATGAGTGTCTATATGAGTTATTGATTGGTTGTCTGAGTATCTCTATGGGTGCCTGAGTATCTATGTGGGAGTGTGACTCTGTGCATAGATGTGTGAGTGGGTGATTCACTGGGTGTATGGGTTCAAGAATGCATCTATGAAGGGCTGTATTGGTGGGGGAGTATGTGTATTGGTATGTTGGTAAGTGAAGTGATGTCTCAGTGGTACATGTGTGAGTAACTACATATGTGAAAGGCAGTATATATGAGTGTTGGAGTATATAAATGACTATATGTGAGAGTGCGTGATTGTGAGAGTAGTTGTATGGATGAAAGTGTGCTTGTATCAGTGATTGTATAAGAGAGTATAGTTATAGTGTTAGTATCTGTATGAATTAGTGAGGTGGTGTGTGTATAACTGTATAGGTGAGTAAATGGGAGTGTGAAGGATTCTTTGCATTACTGACCAGGCATGTGAGTCACTCTATGGTTGAGTGGCGATGTGTGAGTGTCTGTAAAGGTGAATGAGTGCAAACGATAGTACTGTATTGATAAGTGACTGCATGTATGAGTCACTGTATGCGTGAATAAGTGGACGTGTGTGTAGATCTAGGAAACAGTGTGTGGGTACATAGTAACTGGTATTGGTGTGTCTATGGTTTCGAAAATGGTAGTCTGTATTTTACAGTGGGTGTATCAAAGGGTATTTTCGGGTGTGAGGAGGTGCATCAGATTATCACGTGGATGATATCATCAGTGATGTCATCAGTAATGTCATCAGCAATGTCATCAGTGATGTCACTGACCATGCCATGAATGATGTAATATGTGATGTCCTCAGCAGTGCATTGTGGGGGCGCGAGTTATAGTTAGCTCAACTAACTAGAACGCCGAATTTCTCTGGTTTTGTACGAGTGAAATGTCAAACTAACTATGACGTCCGTTAAACCTATGGTTTTTTTCAGTGAGTATATATATAGGCTGTCTGAAAATAAAATTCTTTGGCCAGCACATAGTCTCGTCACCTTGTGGTTTTACTACTTGAGAGGTGAAGTGTTGTAAGGACCTGACTTTGGAGGTCCTTTTATTGGACGAGACACCCGCTGTTCTGGCAGGCTGCAGCTACAATCTGAAGTGAGGAGGAGTTGAATATATATATATATATATATATATATATATATATATATATATATATATATATATTGTATATATATATATATATATGTATGTATATGTGTGTGTGTGTATATATATATATATATTAAAAAAAATCACTGAAAATAACCATAGGTTTTAGGGGTGTTATAGTTAGCTGGACATTTTACTCGTACAAAACCATTGAAATTCCTCCGTTATAGTTAGTTGTACTAACTATAACTTGCGCGCCCGCAATCCACTGCTGATGATGTCACATATTGCATCATTCATGACATGGTCAGTGACATCACTGATGACATCTCAAATGACATCACTGATGACATCATCCAGTGAATGTGGTTTGGTTCGATATTTAAATATATATTATATATATAGCAATCTGCATTGAAGAATGAGTGGATGTATACGTTTCTGGATGGAGGATTTAGTAACACTCTGATTGACTGTCTAAGTGACTAATTTAAAGTGTCTTACTAAATATATGGGATAGTGATAACTGTGTGAATATCTGTTTCACTGTATCTCTTGTTGTGTAAACTACTACATATGTTGATTACTAGCTAGGTGAAAGTCTATATTAGTATTAATTAGTTAAGTGAGTATGAGTATTTATATGGGATAGTGAATGTGTCTGTGGTTGGGTGGGAGGTGTGTGACTGTCCAAAGATGTGTAAATAGTTGATTTAGTAGTTATATGAGTTTAAGACTCCATGTGGAAACACTTCTTTGGGTGTGTGAATCTCTTTATGGGTGTGATGATGAGTTAATATATTTCTCAATGATACATGTCAAACAAAGTAGAAATATAAATGGCAGTGTACGTGACAGGTGTTGTTTACATATAAGTATACATAAGACTCAGTGATTGTATGAGTGACTGTATCGAAAACTGTGTACTTGTAATAGTGATTTTATAACACACTAAGTATGAGTTACTATCTATATGAATAAATACAGTGGTACTTGTATAAGTGTGTAGCTTAGTAAATGTAAGTATGATCAATTGTTTGCATAAGTGAGTAGGATGACTGCATAAGTGAATAGGATGTGTGCTGGTGTGTAATGTCGATGTAGGTGTATAATTATATTTAATAGTGTTCTATTGATCTTTGTTATCATGTATGAGTGAATCTATAGGTAAGTGTTTAGATGTGTGTGTAGATGTAGGAATCACTGAGTGGGTTTTTAGAAACTTGTATTAGTGTGTCAATAGTTTCAAATATGGTACTCCATATTTTATAATGAGTGTTGAAAGGTTATACTAGTGTATGATGAGATGTATCAGATTGTCACGTGGATGATGTCATCAGTGATGTCATCAGTGATGTCATTTGAGATGTCATCAGTGATGTCACTGACCAAGTCATGAATGATGTAATATGTGACATCATCAGCAGTGGATTACGGGCGCGCGAGTTATAGTTAGTACAACTAACTATAACGGAGGAATTTCAATGGTTTTGTACGAGTGAAATGTCCAGCTAACTATAACACCCCTAAAACCTATGTTTTTTTCAGTGAATTTCTAAGGTTTTTTAAATGCTAATTCCTAACTATAACACCCCTAAAACCTGTTTTTTTCAGTGAATTTCAAAGGTTTTTTAAATGCTAATTCCTAACTATAACATGTCCGAAACCTATGTTTTTTTCAGTGAATTCCCAATAGCAACGGCAATATCTAAATGGGTCATTTCAGTCATCAAAGTTACTGCCTGGGCCCTTGGTTTGATTTCATTTTTCTTAAATATCGGTTTTAAGAACATAATTCGTAAATCAAGAAACTTCTGACAATCTATTAAAATATGTAACAAGTCACATGAGGTGCCCAAAGTACAAGTGCATCTTCCCGTCTTATCAATCATTACGCGTTTTGCCACATTATTTATATAACACGGGTTCACCCCAATTCTTACCCTTGGAACCTCACTTCGTAGTCGGCAATCCGGTAACCTATCAATGTAGGGAAAGCATTGTTTATTTTTCCATGCAACAGTAATAAAATGCACTGAGGTTTTATTTGCAAAGTAGTTTTGGTCCTGTGCATGAGATATTTCCTTCCCCAATGTCCTAAGTATCTTCTTGTCAATGCTAATCATAAGGGTAGAGGGGCACAAATTAACCTCCCTCATATGACATAGCTTCATCATAATCACCCTAGTCTCTCTTGCGCATTGTAATTCGCTATTCTGTATTTAATTTTTACACCATTGTGATATTTTGGTGTTTTCGTCAACTCCTAGACGTTGCCAGAAGCGAAGTAGGGCCATACCGGCTAGAATGCCCCATGAAGTCAGTCCTAATTCCAGTCTTACTGCCTGGACCATTGCTGACAAGGGAAGTGTGAATAGATTTTTTAGGTTTTTACCTTCCTCAACATCCTAGCTTTCTTTACCGCTCAGGTATAGCAATTCTGCGTCATACAGAAATTGCGGAGGTACCATGGCCGAATAAGCTTTTAACACTGGTCTGTCTGACATCGCACCGTAGGCTTTGTTAAACAGTTTCAGGCTGCTAATCGATGCGGAGGTTCTTACTTTTGATGCCTCTAGATGGGTGGACCATTTCATACTTTTTTCAAACCATAGCCCCAGATACCTGTATTCAGTAACCGATTCCACTTTCTCTGTCCCCAGCCACCATGTGAACCCAGCTTTCCTTCTGCCAAAGCTCAAGGTTTTGGTCTTATCCATGTTAATCACTAGTTTTTTCTTGGAACAGTAATCTTTAAATATATTTAATTTCCTTTGTAGGCCAACTTCTGTCTGATCCATGATCACAAGATTGTTGGCATAGAGCAAACATGCAAAATGCTTACCATCTTGTTTCGGGCTTGCCCCAACGACGTTCCCCAAGAATTTTGGCAAATCTGCTATAAACAAGGAAAACAGCAGGAGTGCCAATACACATCCCTGCCGCAGCCCATTTCCCATCTCAATTCTTCCAGATAAACTACCATCTATATCTTAAAACTATCTGGGCCCAGTTCTTAGTATGAAGCAATTGAATAAGACGTAACAGATCTTTTAGGGATACCAAAACTAGTTAGTGCCGCCCACAACAGTTCCCGGTCCACCAGATCGAAAGCTGCGCGGAACAGCTAAATAAACTTCCCGCGCATTTCCATCGTCTTCCGCGCTATGGCCCAGAGAGCAAAGCAATGGTCAATTGTGGAAAGGGCTGCTTTAAACCCCCCCTGTTCCGGGGGTATAATCTGATTTTCCTCTGCCCAGTCTTTTAATAAACCCAGTATGGCTTTAGCAAAGACTTTTTTCCCTATATCTAGGAGATTTATCAACCTATAATTTTTCGGTATTTTGTGATCACCCTTCTTTTGTATAGGTCTTATGATTGCACCCTTCCAACTTTCTGGCACAATTCCCGTTTCCAAGATCACTTGGAACATCTTTGCAAAAAACTCAGCCCACCATTCTGGTCTAATTTATATTATCACTGCCTGAAGGTTATTTGGGCCTGCAGCACGGGTAAGATTCAAGCTTCCTATGATTTTCTTTATATAACTTGTGGTGAAGTATTCCTTTATGTCATCCCTCACCTGTGACCACAAAAAATCAAAAGGGGGAAGCATAGAGGTTGAGATAGAATCACCCTCCTAAACGGTTCATGTAAACAAAGAGATTCTATCAATGTGTAGAGGTGCAGGATATTTTATAAATTTTTGTTTTTGTGAGATGATGGGCTCTCTCTTAAAGGTGGAAAGATGAGAGCACAGTGTGCTTGTTAAAATACCCCTCACACACTAAAAAAATCCCTTAGTGTCATGCTTCATCATAGGGGTCTTCCCGTCCCTATAACGGGGCGGGGCGTGCTACAACCAGACGGACTACGCGGGAGCACTATAGATGTGACAGGGCTATGTGTAGGTGTAGAGGTGTCAGTGAAGTGTAGGGACCTAACTAGTGAATGCACAAAAAATACAAAAATTAAAAATTCCCTGGCTAGTAGAAAAAATAAATTTTATTGGTCTCTCTAGCTGGAAACAATAAAAAGGGGAATGTGAGGTAGAGCAATTGCTAGCTACCAAGTCGACATGTTTCATAGGCAGTCCCCAACTGCCTACTCATCAGGACCATATAGTGATCCCTACTGCTAATAGCTCGGTTCTACAGTAATAAGCCTACTGTCCTACAAATAAAACAGCAAAAATAGGCTGAATATTTGGGCTTCGGGGCATGAGCTGGCCCAAGTGAAGCGTGGCACCAATGATAAGTACCAAAAAGAATGACCAGTGGTCTCTGTAAATAAAGAGAGGGAAAAAGAGGGAGAAAGCACAAACAGATTCATATTTTTACTTCTGATTATTAGACGTATATCATTAATCTGATGTAGCATCCAAAACATTGCTGATTCAGCGAGATTTCGCCGTATTAAAGGCTATTGTCTTTACCACGCATGCTGCGCACTAGTCAATATATACCTCTTTTGACTGGTTGTATATACCAGATGTTTCATCCAGAACCTTCCAATTTGAAGCGGTTCGCAATTATCTCATCACCCATACAGTTGTGACTCAACACATTCACACATCCGATCACACAGATAGGAAAAAAAGACCCATATATCGTATTTATCAAGATCGATATTCTAAGAAGACATTAGTGTTGGTGGTGGTCAACACTCTAGTATTATACATACTTTTTCGTTAATTTTCAGTGCCCCATGAGCTTGCAGGCGAAGGTGGTTTTGCTCGGTCAACTGAAAAAAATAAATAAATATTGCCGCCACCATTGTTAGATATAGCTCGTTACTGTCATGACGACAAAATGCCCCTGTGACCCATTTATTAGAGACTCGAGGTCTGAGTCTATTACTTACATCACCGGCATGAGAGTTTGCCTCTTGTTCCTACCTCCGTGCAGCTCCGAGGACTGGCGGTCTCTCGTCTGCCGGGTAGATATAACTAACCATTCTCTTCCGTGATGCTCGCCGCTTCAGGTAAACGCCCCGAGCAAAAAAGCTAGAGCGCTGCATCAAAGATGGCCGCCGTTTTTTGGCACAAGGTGAGGACTGTGGCCAGAAGTCTTTTCACACTTTCTCTTATGTAAAAGACGGAGGGTGCTTAAATGCGCACAAAATATAATGCGATAATATTTTAAAAAGGTTACATTCATAGTTATGCTCATGAGACCTTAAGATTTCGCTATTAGTCGCCAGGTATCGATCATAATTCACGGAGGGTGCATATGTCCACATGTTCTTTATGGTATCCCAGCCAGTCATGATAATAATATGGACTATGGTGATTGTAATAACAATTATCCCCGCTATTATGGGCAGAGTCCGGGGGTGCAATGCCTTGTTCTGATTGGTGAATTTGTACGACCCAAGGATTTATCAGAATTAGTTCGCAAATTGTACCTAGGATCAGGTGGTATCACTGTACATCATCCAGTTATCTCCTGATGCTCATTCCTTGATATTCAAAGGGGTTGCCGGGATGGCATTCACAGCTGTCCTCATTGTACATCGGGCCATATGGTTTCTTTGTGCATCATCCAGTCATCTCGTGATGTAGACCTACTGATGTTCAAAAAAAGGGGGTGCCGGGGGGTAATTACAGCTGTCCCCATGGTATGTCATCGTTCAGTCCCCTTTTGTGGGATTGAATGCGAAACACCCATCTTTGTTCTTTCTCCAAAAGGAACCTCTCGTTACCCACTTGCTCTATCACAGTCCAAGATATTTCTTCGGGCTTGTGGTTCATTTCCAGAAAATGATTTGTGAGTTTAGTGCTTGTTTTTTTGCACTTAATGGTACTTTTGTGCTCACCTATCCGGATTTTTACTGCCCTGCTCGTCATTCCTACATATTCCAGTCTGCAGGGACATGTGATTAAGTAAACAACATTGGTACTGTTGCAATTGCTAAAGTTCCTTTGTTCCCAGATTGTCCCATTGTTGAAGGTCAAATTGTTGCTTTTACTCGTAAGACAACAGACTTTGCAGCCTCCACAAGGATGGTGGCCATGTACAAAGTTTGGATTCTTTTGCCCAGTGTTGCTGTTCGTTTTGGGTCTTGTGTGGACTAAAACATCCCTTATACTTTGTGCCTTCTTATGAGAGAACATTGGTTTTGGTATTTGCAAACCACCACTATTCAGAATCTTCCAGTTCCTGTTGATGATCTTTGTCACTTGGTTAGAACAGGTGTTGTAAGTAGTGACGCAAATAGGTCTCTTGTCATCCTCTTTCGGTGTCTTCTCTTCCAGAAGACTCTCTCGGCAGTTGTTCTTGGCTCGTTTGTATGCCTGATCGATGATCTTGTCTGGGTACATTCTGGCTTCCAGTTTCTTTTTCAGATCCTTGGACTGGAGTTTGAAGTTGTTGATCTCAGTGCAGTTTCTGCGAAGGCGCAAAAACTGGCCGTACGGTAGATTATCCCGCAGATGTCTCGGGTGGAAGCTGTTGTACATCAACAGACAGTTCTTTGAAGTACTTTTAAAGTGGGTGGTAGTCATTAATCTACCCTCCTTGGGAAAAATTTTCAAATCCAAAAAGACCAAGTTGCAGTTGGAGGTGGTGCTTGTGAATTTCAAATAATCGTCTTGTAAATTCAACCAACTCAGGAGTTGCTTGGAAGCCCTCTCATCTCCATCCCAGATGATCAGGATATCATCGATGTATCGTTTCCATACCTTGATGTTATCTCTGAAGGGATTATTTGGATGTAGTATTTTGGTCACTTCCAGGTGGTGCACATACAGGCCAGCTATACTGGGAGCAAATGTGCTTCCCATGCTACAGCCGTGTTTTTGTAGATAAAGGATGCCTTTATACTCGAAGAAATTCTCCCTTAGCGCTAGGGAACAGCATTCCATCACCACATTACGTGGTGTCTGGTACTCCCAAAAGTCTTCAAAAAGGACATCCTCAACAATCTCCAACGTTGCATGGTGTGGCAAGCTGGTGTAGAGACTCTCCACGTCGCAGCTGATCAATAGCTGAGTGTTGGGATCAAAGGTGATATTTTCTAGTAAGTTCAGTACATCCTTCGTATCCCTGAGGTACGTTGAAGTTTTTTGGACTATTGGTCTGAGGAAAGCGTCTGCAAATCTTGACAGAGGTTCCAATACTGACCCGATGCCGGACACAATAGGTCGTCCCGGAGGGTTCTGTAAGTTCTTGTGTATCTTAGGGAGTGTATACAGGTAGGGGGTCCTTGGATTTCTTTGGCAAAGGAATTCTCCCTCCTTTTTAGTAATCCAACCGTGTGTTAAGGCCTCCTCTACCATCGTATTGATCTTGATTGCTATCCTATCTGTTGGATCAGTATGGAGAATTTCATAGTTCCTTTCGTCCTGGAGTAGTCTCATACATTCGGTGTCATACTGGCTTGTATTTTGTATGACAGTCGCGCCACCCTTGTCAGCCGGCTTTATCACTATGCATTTGTTGTTGCTCAGCTCCCGTAGTGCTTGTCTTTCCTCATTGTCTATGTTCTGAAAGGTGCTTCTTTCCCGTGGGTTTATATCTTCCAGTTCCCTCATTACTGACTTCTCGAAAGCAAGCAGTTCGATTGGGAGGGTATTGTTCATTGGTGAGAACGTCGATTTGGGTCTTAGTTTTGTATCTCCATGTTCAATATCATCTTTTTTGTCTTTAAAGAAGACTTGCAACTTCAAGCGTCGCATGAATTCCTGGACTTCCTTGCATAGATGAAATTTGTCCATATTGGCAGTCGACACGTACCCCAGGCCTTTTTCCAGTACCCTGTTTTGTGCCTCTGTAAGCTCAAAGTCCGAGAGGTTCTCCACCAGACTCACTTCTGGTTTTTCTTGGCGCCTGTCATGCTCCTCGTGGCTACCCGTGGGGTCTCTTCCTCTCCTGTGTTCCAGTATACTGAGGTGCCCCTCCGGTTCCTTCCCCTGGTCTGTCCTTGGCGCGCCCCTAAAAAAGGCGCCGATTGGTCAAAATAACCATAGTCCTGTTGTTGATATCACCATACGGGAAAAGGACCCTGTGGATGTTGAAAGGGGGGTTGTGGACCGTACTGTTGTTGTTGAGGATATATCATATGGGGTTGGAAACTGTTCCATCCTCTTGAACCCCGGTAGTTTGGTCTACGGAAGTTCTTCCTTCCACCTTGGGACCTTGGACTCTTACTGCGACTCGAGTTGGACCCATTGGACCCAGTGTCTGATGACTCATCGTCCGTAATGTTTTCATTCGTTGATTTGTAGTCATCTTTAATGTAAGGGTAGACTCTCTCTTTTGACCATCGACTGTTGTCTTTTTTTAGTTTCTCATATTTATTATTCTTCAGTGTAGTTTCGAACTCATTTAGAGACTTATTCATTTCTTCAAGGTATTTTTTCAGATCAGGCGGGGATTCATAGCTTTTTAAACGAACCTCTATAGTTTGTATCTCTACTTTAAGTTCGCTTGCTAGTCTGCTTGCAGTCTTAATAATGAGCACAATCCAGTCGCGGGTGCATCGCCATGAGATTTTCGACCAGTCAATTTTGAAGGTTTTATCGTGTAGGAAGATGAAGGGTTCATTGCGGACTACAAGACCTGCTGGGGCAGTATTGGCCTGGAGGTATTCAGTCATCAATAGGCCATGAATGGCAGTCTTTATTTGTGTTCTTCTAAGTTCTTCTAATTCGTCCCAATCGTTGTTCCTTGTGGTGGGCCCTGCAGTATTCAGACCCTCAAAAGTTCCCAGGGTAGCTATGAGATTGGAGATTTCGTCTTCAGTGAAAGCCAGGCCTAAATCTGCCATATTCAGTTATAATTCTAAAAAAGAGGGGAAGAAAAGGGTCTCTAAGTCCACCCGGGGATCAGGTGCTGGATGTGGAATCACTATAGTTATGTGGTGAGAGCGACAATGTCAAGTTTCTTTCTTCTTTCGAGCTTCCGCAGCTGTGCGCTGCCGATGACCACAAAAAATCAAAAGGGGGAAGCATAGAGGTTGAGATAGAATCACCCTCCTAAACGGTTCATGTAAACAAAGAGATTCTATCAATGTGTAGAGGTGCAGGATATTTTATAAATTTTTGTTTTTGTGAGATGATGGGCTCTCTCTTAAAGGTGGAAAGATGAGAGCACAGTGTGCTTGTTAAAATACCCCTCACACACTAAAAAAATCCCTTAGTGTCATGCTTCATCATAGGGGTCTTCCCGTCCCTATAACGGGGCGGGGCGTGCTACAACCAGATGGACTACGCGGGAGCACTATAGATGTGACAGGGCTATGTGTAGGTGTAGTGGTGTCAGTGAAGTGTAGGGAGCTAACTAGTGAATGCACAAAAAATACAAAAATTTAAAATTCCCTGGCTAGTAGAAAAAATAAATGTTATTGGTCTCTCTAGCTGGAAACAATAAAAAGGGGAATGTGAGGTAGAGCAATTGCTAGCTACCAAGTCGACATGTTTCATAGGCAGTCCCCAACTGCCTACTCATCAGGACCATATAGTGATCCCTACTGCTAATAGCTCGGTTCTACAGTAATAAGCCTACTGTCCTACAAATAAAACAGCAAAAATAGGCTGAATATTTGGGCTTCGGGGCATGAGCTGGCCCAAGTGAAGCGTGGCACCAATGATAAGTACCAAAAAGAATGACCAGTGGTCTCTGTAAATAAAGAGAGGGAAAAAGAGGGAGAAAGCACAAACAGATTCATATTTTTACTTCTGATTATTAGACGTATATCATTAATCTGATGTAGCATCCAAAACATTGCTGATTCAGCGAGATTTCGCCGTATTAAAGGCTATTGTCTTTACCACGCATGCTGCGCACTAGTCAATATATACCTCTTTTGACTGGTTGTATATACCAGATGTTTCATCCAGAACCTTCCAATTTGAAGCGGTTCGCAATTATCTCATCACCCATACAGTTGTGACTCAACACATTCACACATCCGATCACACAGATAGGAAAAAAAGACCCATATATCGTATTTATCAAGATCGATATTCTAAGAAGACATTAGTGTCGGTGGTGGTCAACACTCTAGTATTATACATACTTTTTCGTTAATTTTCAGTGCCCCATGAGCTTGCAGGCGAAGGTGGTTTTGCTCGGTCAACTGAAAAAAATAAATAAATATTGCCGCCACCATTGTTAGATATAGCTCGTTACTGTCATGACGACAAAATGCCCCTGTGACCCATTTATTAGAGACTCGAGGTCTGAGTCTATTACTTACATCACCGGCATGAGAGTTTGCCTCTTGTTCCTACCTCCGTGCAGCTCCGAGGACTGCGGGGTAGATATAACTAACCAATCTCTTCCGTGATGCTCGCCGCTTCAGGTAAATGCCCCGAGCAAAAAAGCTAGAGCGCTGCATCAAAGATGGCCGCCGTTTTTTGGCACAAGGTGAGGACTGTGGCCAGAAGTCTTTTCACACTTTCTCTTATGTAAAAGACGGAGGGTGCTTAAATGCGCACAAAATATAATGCGGTACCCCCTTTTTTTGAACATCAGTAGGTCTACATCACGAGATGACTGGATGATGCACAAAGAAACCATATGGCCCGATGTACAATGAGGACAGCTGTGAATGCCATCCCGGCAACCCCTTTGAATATCAAGGAATGAGCATCAGGAGATAACTGGATGATGTACAGTGATACCACCTGATCCTAGGTACAATTTGCGAACTAATTCTGATAAATCCTTGGGTCATACAAATTCACCAATCAGAACAAGGCATTGCACCCCCGGACTCTGCCCATAATAGCGGGGATAATTGTTATTACAATCACCATAGTCCATATTATTATCATGACTGGCTGGGATACCATAAAGAACATGTGGACATATGCACCCTCCGTGAATTATGATCGATACCTGGCGACTAATAGCGAAATCTTAAGGTCTCATGAGCATAACTATGAATGTAACCTTTTTAAAATATTATCGCATTATATTTTGTGCGCATTTAAGCACCCTCCGTCTTTTACATAAGAGAAAGTGTGAAAAGACTTCTGGCCACAGTCCTCACCTTGTGCCAAAAAACGGCGGCCATCTTTGATGCAGCGCTCTAGCTTTTTTGCTCGGGGCGTTTACCTGAAGCGGCGAGCATCACGGAAGAGAATGGTTAGTTATATCTACCCCGCAGACGAGAGACCGCCAGTCCTCGGAGCTGCACGGAGGTAGGAACAAGAGGCAAACTCTCATGCTGGTGATGTAAGTAATAGACTCAGACCTCGAGTCTCTAATAAATGGGTCACAGGGGCATTTTGTCGTCATGACAGTAACGAGCTATATCTAACAATGGTGGCGGCAATATATATATATTTTTTTCAGTTGACCGAGCAAAACCACCTTCGCCTGCAAGCTCATGGGGCACTGAAAATTAACGAAAAAGTATGTATAATACTAGAGTGTTGACCACCACCGACACTAATGTCTTCTTAGAATATCGATCTTGATAAATACGATATATGGGTCTTTTTTTCCTATCTGTGTGATCGGATGTGTGAATGTGTTGAGTCACAACTGTATGGGTGATGAGATAATTGCGAACCGCTTCAAATTGGAAGGTTCTGGATGAAACATCTGGTATATACAACCAGTCAAAAGAGGTATATATTGACTAGTGCGCAGCATGCGTGGTAAAGACAATAGCCTTTAATACGGCGAAATCTCGCTGAATCAGCAATGTTTTGGATGCTACATCAGATTAATGATATACGTCTAATAATCAGAAGTAAAAATATGAATCTGTTTGTGCTTTCTCCCTCTTTTTCCCTCTCTTTATTTACAGAGACCACTGGTCATTCTTTTTGGTACTTATCATTGGTGCCACGCTTCACTTGGGCCAGCTCATGCCCCGAAGCCCAAATATTCAGCCTATTTTTGCTGTTTTATTTGTAGGACAGTAGGCTTATTACTGTAGAACCGAGCTATTAGCAGTAGGGATCACTATATGGTCCTGATGAGTAGGCAGTTGGGGACTGCCTATGAAACATGGCGACTTGGTAGCTAGCAATTGCTCTACCTCACATTCCCCTTTTTATTGTTTCCAGCTAGAGAGACCAATAACATTTATTTTTTCTACTAGCCAGGGAATTTTTAATTTTTGTATTTTTTGTGCATTCACTAGTTAGGTCCCTACACTTCACTGACACCACTACACCTACATATAGCCCTGTCACATCTATAGTGCTCCCGCGTAGTCCGTCTGGTTGTAGCACGCCCCGCCCCGTTATAGGGACGGGAAGACCCCTATGATGAAGCATGACACTAAGGGATTTTTTTAGTGTGTGAGGGGTATTTTAACAAGCACACTGTGCTCTCATCTTTCCACCTTTAAGAGAGAGCCCATCATCTCACAAAAATAAAAATTTATAAAATATCCTGCACCTCTACACATTGATAGAATCTCTTTGTTTACATGATCCCTCACCTGTGGCCTAGCCGGGATCCTGGGCTCTTCTTCTATTGGCCATTTCCCATAGATTTCTCCCAGGTAGCCCACCCAGTGATCTTCCGGGACCATACAGTCTAGCGAGCCTACTTTCCTGGCCACACTTTCTTGGACTAGTTTCCAAAATCCTTTGACATCTCTAGTTTCAATTACCTCCAACATATTTGTCCAACACTTATCTTTGAATGTTCTTTTTTTGTGCCAAATTAGTGTTTTATATTTTAACCTTAAAGACTGGAGCGACTGCTATAATTCCACATTAAACCTAACCCTTAATCTTCTCTCCTTCTGTCTAATCTGTGCCTTAGCTACCCGGCATTCATCATCAAACCAGGTTTTCCTATTTTTATTAGCACTATGGCACCCAAGCCCTGACTTTCGTGACCTAAATTTTTTCTTTAAGGTGTTCACCAGCTTACCTATGGGGATTTAAACCAGGTAATTCCATTTCTAAATTCAATCTCTTCTACAGGGATAGCCTGATGGATTAGCTTTAACTTTTCAATATATTCCTCTGATATACTAGTTGTCAGCCATTTTGGATAATCCATGTGTACCTGCAGAGCCCTTTCTCTGTTTATACTTTTTGCTAAATGTAGTTCTGCCCTTAATGGATAATGATGACTACCCGTCATTTCCACCACCTCAAAGTTTTTAATTAGCCCAAAGCACCAAACCTGGCAAAACACATAGTCTATTGGGCAGAGTTGCTTGCCCTTCAGATAAGTATGTCCCGCTGGCCGAAATGACTTCAATCTCCCATTTGCACATACCATGCCCAGTCAACCCATCAGCTGAGTAAAGGTCACATCCTGTGGCGATATCTCCTCTTGGGAAAATGGCCATTTCAATATTATAAGATTCTAATAAATCTTTATGCCAACTATCCACCCTTCGGAGATCTAATCTATGATTAAAATCACCTACCAACAGTAATATATCCTTCTGATACTTTACACTAACAGACGCTATATCTTCTTTCAATCTTCACAGGTTCATCTTATATTTATGGTCCTTTCCCTTCTGTATATATACATTTATAATACATATTCCATCATAGCAGGGATCCGACTTCCGCAGTAGGGCCCTACAGCTTAATGCCCAATCTCAGAGTAGTTTCAGCTTTTCAACCTTCTTAACAATCTGTGTGGAAGTCAGCGTTAGTTGACCCCCTGATGGCCTTCCTAGGTTATTTTTCTTTGCTGCTTTAGAGTATTGGGCGAATCCTTCTGTAACTAAGGTTTCTAGAGTATCGCCACACAGCCAGGTCTCATGTAGGCACACAATGTCATTACTCTTAATGAATTTATCAAAATTAATCTGAGTTGATATTTTGCTGTAGCCATTTATATTCCATTATAGGACTGATAGGCTGTGTGACGACCCGTACTCCTAGTCGAATTCACTCAGAAATCCCTCCTCTTCGTACTCCCTAAATTCTGGGGATGCTAGGACGTTAAGCCTATTTCAAGCAGATATATCTTTTTGGAATCTTGCAGATTCGTTATCAATTATAGTTATTGCAAGATCCTCCTTCTTATTCCAATTTGAGTTGATTAACTTTATCTGCCATAGCCCTGGTCCAGCATGATTCGTAAGGAAATGCTGTCCCTGTATTTCCTCCCTTCTTACCAATCTAATCCCCTCCTTTTGCAGTTCATTTTTGGCATTTTCCACCGCATCTTTCACCAGAGCAGAATAAAAAAGAACCTTGGTCACTTCACCCCCTGTACTACATGTAACCAACCCTACTTCTCTAAGGTCCTCTGTCCCAATACTGCTGAGACTTGCACATTTTGCCAGGGAGAATAGAAGTTGTGATCGATTTAATGAGTTTAACTTCCTAACTTTTTTCCCACCTTTACCGTTACTGTAAGGTTCTATGAAAACCCATAAGTCGGGGGTACCTTCTTGCCTTACACCGTGGGTATCCCCCTTTAATCTAGCTTCTCTTCTCTTTGTTATAAAATCTCTCTTTTCTTTGTCTATATCTATGTCTATATGGGCTTTACTACATCTAGAGTTTCCAGGTCTCTCTTGTGTCATTTTCTGCCTTTCTATACCTTTTCCCTCTTTCCCCTTCTTCTCTCTCATTGTAGGTGCCAAACTACTTTTGCTGATCTTTGATCTATCTAGTCTTTCCCAATGTTCTTCTTGTTCGGCTAGGGGCTTTACCTTATTCTCATTTGGTCTTTGCGTTATTTCCCTCTCTTGACCTTCTTGTCCCTCTTTTCTCCTTTCCCTCTTCTCACCTTCCTTACATGTTGCCTTATTAAATGTCTTTTTCTAAGGGCGACCTCCCCCTCCTTAACCTCGGGAGTCCACTCATATAGTATCTTCTTTTACCCCATCTCTTCACAATCATTGGCTGTCGGGATATATACTATGAGACTAAGGTACCCCCTATTTCTTTGAGATCCAAGAGGAGGGGGATGAGGAACACAAGATATACAAAAAAAACTCTTGTCAGACCTATCTGATTTATCAATTGGTATTAACTCTTCAAACAATTTTCAAATATACAACACAGATACAAAATTTCAGGAACAAGTGACTTTCATTTAGATTATATTTTATTATCCAAAATATATTTTCTCTTTTTTCTTTTTTGTCTACAACTAACTAGTTTTTCTTTTGTTTTTCTGAATAAAAACGATTTGAAAAGACTTTTTTAACAATAACATGTGAAAAAGAATAGAGAACAGAAAAATATTTTTTTACAATTTCATAGACTATTATTTCAATGATCCCCGCATGAAACAAAGAACTTAATTAGTGTCAAAATCATACTCTCATTCACCTTTCTCACCATGCAGTAAAAAATCCACCACCAGGCATTGCTAGCACCTCCGGAGCGGCCACTTTAGCACCACCAGTAGACATACGCCCAGAATTTGCTTTTCTGCAACAGCAGTGCACTAAGTGCAAAACCATCATCTGTTATGGTGAACAGTCAGTGGATGTTATTTGTGCAGCTCAACGGAACCACAAATGCAATTTGTTTTGTTTTTTGTTGTTTTTGGAATGATGTTGAATTCCTAAAGCTAACTGTTTACTTAGTTCCTTTTTTGTTAAATTTTTAAAAAACACCACAAAAAGTACAAAATTGTTAAAAAATACAAAAAAATAGAAAACAAAAAACAGAAGAAAAAAAATGTTCAGAACTACCTTATCTGGTTTAAAAAAAGAACTATTATTGCATGGTAATGTCTGAAAGTTTAGTAGAATGTATGAGTAGAGCAAGAGTGACTGAAAGAATGCATTAGTACTGTATGGTGAATTTATAGGGGCAGATCTATGAGGAAGTGCTGCAGCGTGACACTGCAAGCCCTTTAGCTGCACCTGCACCGTGCTGCGGCACTTCTGAAGCACAGGGATGTGACATATTTACATGAATATGTCGCAATTCTGTGCTCCCTCTGAACTAGCACACAAACTGCAGCCATGCAGTGACGCAGGCACCCTTGCACCATGGTGCAAGGATATCTGTGTCGTGGGGAGATTGTTTTTGTGCAGGAAGGGACTACTTCCTGCACAAAAACAATTACTAAAGGCATTTTCCTCCTTCAATGTGTGCTGTGGAATGCAGCATGCATTGAAAGAGGAAAAATCGAGCCTCGCTACACCACCTCTAGGGTGGGCACCATTCACACGTATCTACAGATTTGCACTTTCTCGTAAATCTTGAGATGTGTTATTCCATGGGTGTTGTGTGGGAACAGACACAGAAACACACATGGAACGCCCCTTCAACGCAAAGTGCTACGTTTGAATGGGTCGTATTTTCAAGGAGAGGTTAATAGCAGCGTAAGAACTTGTGTAAAGGCATTGGCTCACCGACGCGATTTCTCAACAGGACTCAGAGATGAAGGGCAGGAAAGGAACACCCCTTTTTTTGTTAAAACAATTTTTATTGCAGAATCAGAGTTATATAAACATTTGGACTATCCTGTCAGTCTCCACATATTGCTGGTTGTCAGTCACAAACACTATCGTACACAGCCATTTAGCCCACATCCCGATGGTAGGGTGGCGACATCCAAAAATCCACACAGAAACCAGGTGACAATATCCCAGCAACAATATACATTTGACAGCAATATAAGTAGGCTTGTTTAAAAGATCTGCTTTTTTCCCTGCCTACCCAACCCCTAACCCCAACAAAACCCCGTTCCCCCCGGTCATAAGAAGGAGCAGTGAGCCGGTCCCACATCTTCCACCCCACCTGCTGGGATCTAGCCTGCGAGCCCCCCATTCTGCCACTGGCTCTTGACTCGCTCTGCTGTCAATGTCACTCCGCCGGCAGTGGTCGTCTATCACCCACCCCCCCTCCCACTCCCTGGTTTTTCACCGGTGTGAGCCAAATTCAGGATTTAAACTTGTCAATCAGGAGCCGATAAAACAACATTCGTATATTCGTGCATCATCTGGATTCCCCCATTAGCCCTCTTCTTCTTGGTTTGCCTCCCGTGACCGGTACTCCTGCAGAGCCACCACTAGACCTTCAGGAAAGGAACACCCCTTGACAAACTTCTGTATGTACTACATTCTAGATTTAAGATGTGAAAGGACGTCGATATTCAGGTAGAATAACTCAAACCGTAATGACTAGCTCTAGCATAACTGACGAAGAAGTAATGTTATGTATGATCCAGGTCTGAAATTCTTCTATACATCTGTGGCTATTTCTATTACGAGAAAATTTAGCTTGAGAAGACTCTGTAGTGTGTGCATTCTAGTTTATGCACGTCACGTAGACGTGACGTGCGGCGGCCATGTTGGCGCGCTGCGCGCGCATCGGCCATTGCGCGCCGAGGAAGGCAACGATCGGCAGCGCTGGCCGGCGCTCCTCTGAAATGTTATAATTTGATTAAATAAATCCTTATTGAACCCTCAACCAGCATCCTGCATATCATTGATAGCATAAACTTTACAGTGGCGACGAGGTCGGGAGGCTCCAGCTGGCCAATTCAGCAGGAATAAATCGAACCCCCCCCCCCCCACGTGGGCAGCAGCAGGGTAGGTGACCCTCCGACCACCTGGACATAGCGCAGAGCTGCCTTGCATGACCAGATTGCAGAGGGCATAAGGGGGCACGACTGAGCCCACCAAGGCACGACAGCAGAGGAGCGTGGCAGTGCCACAACCACCTGAGGGGCGGCGAAGGGGCCGGATAGGCGGCACAGCACCCCGCAGAAGATAAGCCTACCGCGCAGACCTTCCCACGACACTGCGGAAGGGAGGAACAGCGCTGGCTACCAAAGAGGAGGAGGCGGGGACCAGCACTGAGAGTCCCCAGGAGGACGCCAATACAGAAGCGAAGGACAGCACCCCAGGGAGTCCCACCAGCAAGGACGTCAAAGCGACGGCGATCAGGGAGGTGAGAATGAGCACGCCAGCAGGCTATGCGATTGCACCAGTGCAATTTCTGCCGAAACCTGGGGACCCCCTGATGAAGTGGGAGGATTGGAAAGAATATATTGACAATTTCATAGGGGTCCTGGAGGACGAAAATGAAGAGTCATTCACCCCCCAAAGAAAGAAACGGATCCTGTTACTGAACCTGGGACCGGAGGGTCTCAGGATTTACAAGAGTCTGGTGCCCAAAAAGAGGGAAGACACCGATAAGGATGTATATGCCCATGCATTGGAAGACTTGGACGAACGTTATCGCCCCACTATCTGCGTATCAGTGGACAGGTTTAACTTCCAGCAGAGAAGACAACAAGCTGGAGAAACCATAGAAGAATATGTAGCGGCCTTGAGGAAGCTAGCTGCTCCATGTAAATACGCACTGTGGGAAGACGAATTCATAAAGGACCAGATCGTGATGCATACTACGAGCACAAACGTCCAAGACAAGTTATGGGCCAGCGGCGACAACACACTCAAAGACGTAATGGTCATCGTAAAAAGGGCGGAACTCGCAAGGAGGTGCGCTGATGCGACCAAGAATGACGTAGCCCCCCCAATGATGGTGAACAGGATACAAGAGGGAGACCACCGCAAAGACCAGAGAGGCAAAGACCCAGCGGCCAAAGGCACCAACAGATGGCAAGGAAAGCAAACAGGCAATGATGGCAAGAAATCATGCTACAGATGCGGCAGTTGGTCCCACGACGCACGCGATAGAAGATGTCCCGCGTTCCGAGCCAAGTGCCTACACTGTGGCATCTTAGGCCACTATGAGAAGGTGTGCAGGAAGAAACATCCCAAGGAAATGGTGAAATGCATCGATCAGGGCGAAGAAGACCTGGAGGAGGTCGCAGAGGAAGAGGTGGTCACCGTCTTATGCATATACGACCAAGTACTGAGCGTAGAAGGGAAGAAATCCACAAAACCAGTCCTGGACATGTCTATGGGGGGAATCACCATCACTGTGGTGGCAGACACCGGATCCCCATTCACCATCGTCCAACGGGCAGTGTGGGAAGAAATGTTCAGACCCAAGTTGGGCCCGGAGTTGGAGAAACTAGACATTCGGCCGGTCACCTACAATGGCGACCGCATTCCAATGGTGGGGTTCCGACGCCTGTTGTTCGAATTTAGGGGCCAATCAGCATGGTGCAAGCTGTACATTGCAGAGAAAGGACCCTCCGTCCTAGGATGGCTAGACCAGGGCGACCTAGGAATAAAGCTGGATCCAGGAGGAAAGGAACAAATATTACTCACAGAGCAAGAGGAATGGCCGGACCTGAACAAATGGAAGGAGAACTATCCAAAGGTGTTCGGAGGCACGGTGGGACGAATGGAAAAATTCCAACACAAGATCGTGCTCAAGGAAGGGGCCATCCCGGTGGCTCACAAAGTGAGGAACGTACCGATCGCGGTAAGAGAGGCAGTCCAGAAAGAACTCCAGGAGTTGGAAAAGAAGGGAATCATAGAACCGATAACCTGTGCAGAATGGTTGGCGCCCTTGGTGGTCGTGATGAAGCCCAATGGGAAGGTCCGGCTCTGCGTGGACCTGAGAGAACTGAATAAAAATATCGTGGTGGAGAAATTTCCCCTCCCCAGAATTGAGGAAATGTTGGCCAAGACCAGAGGAGTGAGGTGGTACTCCACTATCGACTTGACATCGGCCTATCACCAAATAGCACTTCACCCGGACAGCAAAAGTCTTACATCCTTCATCACTCCGTTTGGTTGTTACCAGTTCTGTCGTATGCCGTTTGGGCTGGCCTCGGCGGCTGCAGTTTTCCAGAAAATGATGCACCAACTATTCAGAGACTGCAAGGACGTCCAGTATTTCCAGGACGACATCCTGGTGATGGGGCGAGACAGGCAGGATCACGATCAGAAGCTGGGAAACGTGTTACAAACGCTAGAAAACAAAGGTCTGACAGCGGAGTGGACGAAGTGCCGGTTGGGCCTACAATCGGTAACGTACCTAGGACACGAGATCGGACAACATGGCGTCACACCCAAGTTGGAAAACGTAAAAGCCATTGCTGAAGCACCGCCACCCAGGAACAAGGAAGAGGTCAGGTCGTTCTTGGGGATGGCGGAATACTACAGCAAGTTTGTGGTACACTTCGCCTCCAAGACTCACAACATGAGGCTGCTGACCAGGGAAAGCACTGTGTTCCAGTGGACACCGGAAGCCCAAGCAGAGTTCGAAACTATCAAGAAGGACGTCACAGGAGCTGTTCCTCTCAAGGGTTACGATCCACAAGGCACCACCGTACTGACGACTGATGCTAGCGACAAGGGCCTGGGCGCTGTACTCATGCAAGACAGAGGAAGAGGGGAAATGGAGACAATCAGTTTTGCATCCAGAGCATTGACGGATACAGAGAGCAAATACAGCGTGATTGAGAAGGAGATGCTGGCAGTCGTGTGGGCCATGGCGAGATTCCGGCAATTTCTGTGGGGGACACGTTTTCTACTCAAAACAGATCACAAGCCATTGGTGAAGGTGCTAACATCAAGCGGACATGCCAATGCCAGTGCCACTCCCAGAATATCCAAAATGTCCCTAAAGTTACTCGAGTTCAGGTATGACGTGGAGTACATTCCTGGGAACCGGAACCGAGTAGCGGATTACCTGAGTAGGGCAGCCGCCATGGAGCCTGGAGAGGAAGACCCTGCAGGTAGTGGGGAGTTGGTAGCTCTCATAGAAGACCAAGAGAAATTAATTGGCCAACAAGAATGGACAGAGGCCTACGAGGAGGACACCGATATGAAGGAAGTAAAGGGGCACATCGTACAAGGATGGCCAGATAAAAGAAACGTGAGGGCGAGCCTCAGGCCGTACTATGAAGTGCGGGAAGAACTGTCGGTAGGAGACAAGGGGGTATTCATATACAGAGGAGATAAGGTGATCCCCCCAAGGAACCTCACCTCAAAACTGTTGGACCTACTACATGAGGGACACCTGGGCATTGGGAAACTCAAGGCAAGAGCAAAACAAAACTACTGGTGGCCAGGCATGGACATAAGGGCTGAAAGGCATGTCAGGGAATGTCCACAATGTCAACGGGCAGATAAGACCTTAAAACCCTTGAGGCCAGCGATAGGGAAGTTTGACCTTCCTTCAAATCCGTGGGAAGAACTATCTGTAGACATTTTGGGACCTGTCCTAGATGACCAAGGCACACAGAAATATGTGTGTGTACTCATGGATCGATATTCTAAGTGGCCGGAGTTGAGAGTAGATGAGTCTATGGACACAGAGAACGTCATAAAGTTTCTGTCAGAGACCTTCACTAGGGAAGGAATACCCAAATCGGTTTTGAGTGACAATGGGCCACAGTTCACGTCGGAAAGGTGGAACAAGTTCATGCAAAGAAATGGCATCACTGTCAAACACACGGCAATCTACCATCCGGCCGGTAACGGCTTAGTGGAGAGATTTAACAGGGTGGTGATGGGAGCCATACAAGCCGCCATATCAAGTGAACAGAACTGGGAGAAGGCGCTAGAGAACATGGTGTGGGCCTACAGAATAACCCCTACTGGCACGGGGTACAGCCCATTCCAAATATTGAGGGGACGTGAACCATTCACGCATGACAACAGGATTTGGAAGGAGAAGGTCGTCACCAGCGAATGGTCCCCTGCGGTGGTGCGGGCCAACCTGGAAAGAGCACAGACAATTTACAGCAATCACTACAACAAACGAAGGAATGTTAAAGGCACAGGCCTAGAGAAGGGAGAGTGGGTGAGAGTAAAGTTGGCCACTCTACAGAAGAAAGGAGACAGCAAATATAGCAAGCCTATGCAAGTTGTGGAAGTGTATGATCGAGCGGCCCTGCTGAGTGATGGAAACGTGTGGTCCCAGGACCGCATGGCCAGGTGCAACAAGGTTTTGGGCTGGGAGCAACACGGAACTGAATGGGAAGGCACAGAAGGTTCGAACGTGGAGAGAAGACAAGATGCTAGTGAGCAGCAAGGCGGAGTAAGAGCCAGGACGGAGAGTGAAGAGGAAGAAGAGAACGGAAGTCAAGGAACAGAAATGGACAGGTTGGAGAGAAGCATGAATGAAGATGGAGCTGTGAGTGAAGGAGCAGAAGGCCAGGAAATGCAGAGCCAAGAGACTATGGAGAACCCCGTCAGGGTTACAAGGAGTGGAAGGCAGGTGGTAAGGCCCGCCAGATATCGAGATTTCGAATTGGACACTGAACTGTAAGTGACTCAGCAAAGCTTGATAAAAAGGGGAGATATGTAGTGTGTGCATTCTAGTTTATGCACGTAACGTAGACGTGACGTGCGGCGGCCATGTTGGCGCGCTGCGCGCGCATCGGGCATTGCGCGCCGAGGAAGGCAACGATCGGCAGCGCTGGCCGGCGCTCCTCTGAAATGTTATAATTTGATTAAATAAATCCTTATTGAACCCTCAACCAGCATCCTGCATATCATTGATAGCATAAACTTTACAGACTCTACTTTGTTCAGTGATTGACACAAATTCTATGGGCTGATTAGCAATGATATTCTACTTTTCATCCTTCCAATACAATCTATGTTAATAGTAAAACATTGGTTTAGAATTACTTAGGGAGATTTTTGCAATGAAACAGGCATTTCATAATGTGGATTTGGGGCAATTTAGCCTACTCAAGAAAGAATTTTGTCTTTAAGACAGAAAAATCAAGACGTAAGATGATATGTTTGTCACTCAACGGCGTAACTCACCTTGTAAGTAATAAAGTGGAGATATATTCTTGGTCAGAAGAATAGGGTCTACATGAAAGCCTCGAAATAGGCACCAGTTGTAAATTGTTCAAATCTGGGATAAAAATCGGGTTGACGCAACAGATTTTTTTTAAAAGTATTTTTGGGCAAAAATACGGCACCTCTTCGGAAGCTTTATTGGGGGATTTCGAATGATAATAAGTGTTGAAGAAGTGATACATTCTTGAGAACTTTGTCTCATATAATATGCTTTATTTTCTTACATGGCTTTTGCCTGTCTGCAAAAACAACGTAATGTTTCCTTGTAATTTAATATTTTGGGCTGCAAAAGCGTACTTTCGCCTTAGTTTTCGTCTCCGTAAGAATCGCCCCACTCCAGTGGAAGGCCCGGCACGCCAAACTCTATGTTTTCAATATTTTTGCTTTAAATAAGCAGCACGGAACGGGCGACGTGCTGTGTTGCTAACAAATTCATAATATATTGATATATAATAGAGCTAAACACGCCGCGCCATTTGTTTTGTTTTAAATTGAAGTCAGGCAATGCAGTTGGGCGGGGAAACGCAGGCCGATTTCCGCCTGGTCCTAATATGGAGACTTTATCTGCTACGATAATAGAGAGGAGACGTACGCGCGCGCCCGAGAGGAGGCTTCTCAGTTCTCACCGCTCAGTCTCCTCCTCCCCAGCGCGACTAGGCGCGGAGTGGTCCGAACGCCGATGGCGTAGACAAAGGGAGACTCACATGGGCAAAACACTGGGGAGTAGTTCGAGGACGGTAAGTCAACAAGAATAATATTTACCTCCTGCTGAAAGGACACAGCAAATATCCATTTACTACTGCCCCCAAGCTTCGGAAGTAAATTTAAAGCTCAGCGATTCTATTCTCATCAGTTGGGGCCGGTCCACGATACAACATGGACACGGCAACGCGTTGATTCTATTCGCGGCGTTCGTGGACGTGGAAATCCACTACTCATTTCCCCTCCCTTTGGTCTTAGACATGAACAGTTATAGCTGCCTCCTTCCTTAATGCCACCGCCTCGTGGAATAACATTCCAGCCAGGCATGCCGTTGACTGCTTCACCAACGGGACAATCTAAAATTCTCGCCAGACTTAACACAGAGACTCGTTCAAGACCCCACTGTTAAGCCTACACCTTAAAACCATGGGGAAACATCATTTACCACGAAGGCATTACCACTACTAACATTTACCACGTGACACTTACCACGCAGGGTGCCTTCCACGCAGGGTGCCTTCCACGACGTCTTTACCACGGGCTGGGGGGGAGATGTGGTATTCCTTCGAGTCGTTCTGCGTGGGCTTGGGGGGCAGAGGGGGGCTGGGGGGGGTCTCCCCCCCCAAAAATAACAAGCGGGGGGCAGAGGGGGGCTGGGGGGGGTCTCCCCCCCAAAAAATAACAAGCAGTTTACTTTAAAAAAAAAACGAACACAATTTTAAAAGAAAAAGGAAAGAGCCTCCCCCAAAGACGTGCCGTGTACGTCAAAAAAACAGTCCTTTTTTTATTTTGGTATACGTGTTTTGACGCTTGTTTCAATGGAGGATGGAAGTAAGGGCTCGTAGAGAAAGACGTGCAGGTAAGACGTTTCTAGGCGTAGTAAAATCCTACGTTGTAAATACCAGCGTGGTAAAGCCACTTGCGATGTAAAATTCGCGTGGTAAAGCCATGCGTGGTAATTGAAATCGTGGTATAATCATATATTCTAAACCATGACACAACGAAGCCCGTAGAGGCCCACATACACTCGTATGCGCCTATGCATCCCTGACTCTCGAAGTGGTGTCGGTATGGAGCCAGCCTTTCATTAAACTCCAGCCTATACCCAGGACACCAGAAGCGCACTAGACTTTAGAAAGCGTGGGTGGTTGAAGGCTGAACTTCATAGGCATTATACAGCGACGTCTCGGGGGTGGAAAGGTCATGGCCCTGTGAACTGGTAGACTTAACAGTCTGTTATTCTTTGTAGTCGTCTAGGGAGCATTCTGTTTAGCCACCTATTTCTCATATAGCTAGGTTGACCACTTTTTCAGACAAAAAAACAACTGGACGGCAATAGACCCAGAAATAGCACTACATGCTCGCACTGCTGTGAACATATTCACTTCACTTTGAAAACAAATATATATATATATATATATGAAATGAAATGAATGAAAATGGAATAGCTGCACTGAGGCGTCCAAGCGCTGAGACCAAGGTGCTGCCTACGGAGGCCCATGGGCCGGGGGAGAGCTCTAATTATTAAACAGGAACGTTTTCAATTGTTTACGAAAGGAGGGCAGGTCAGAATTAGATCTCAGATAAAGGGGAAGGGCATTCCACAATTTGGCCACATTAAAGGAGAACGAGCGACCTCCTGCTCTTGATCTCCTGATCTTGGGAACTATGGCTAAAAAAAGCATGAATGAGCGCAATTGTTTGCTGGGATGATATGGGGTGATCAGAGAGTGATTGATCACTGGGCTTGTTTCCCAGAAGGCCTGGTGGGCAATACACAAAGATTTAAAATTGATTCTCTCCCTAACAGGAAGCCAATGAAGGCTTTTCAGCCCAGGCTTGGCTGAGAGCCTGCGTGGTAACTGCAGAAGTGTACGCGCTGCGCAATTTTGAGTTATCTGTAGTTTATGCAAGGTAAATTCTGGGGCTCCTAAATACAGAGAATTGCCAAAATCAAGGCGAGATTGAATCGGGCCTTGAATCACAATCCGCCTAGCCTCAAAGGGTAGCAGGGGGAGAATCTTCCTAAGGAGACCAAAACAGGTGGCAGATAGCCTGGTTGCCTGGCTGTCGAACGTTAAGGACCTGTCTAGCCAGATTCCAAGACTCTTTATGATGCCCTTAGGAGCTGGTGGCAAGCCTAGACAGGGGGGCCAAATAGAACGGATTAAGACTGGAGCGGATCGACCCAAAAGAATAAGCTCCGTTTTGTCTCCGTTGAGCTTGAGACATGACAAGGTCATCCAGTTTTTCACTTTCTCTAGACAACCTGCCAAATCCACCTCTGCTGGTGAGCCGTCTCCCTGCGCCAGGGAGACCACCAGCTGAGTATCTTCCGCATAGGTAATGATCTTAATACCATATGGACGGACGAGCTCAGCCAGTGGTCTCATATAGACATTAAACAACGTCGGGCTCAGGGATGAGCCCTGAGGGACTCCACAGCCCAGGGGTTTGCTAGAGGAGATGGTATCTTCTTCATAAGCTTGAAAGGTTCTGTCACTCAAAGATTTGAACCACGCTAGCGCTCTGCATGTGAATCCTACATTAAGGAGACGCTGTAGTAAAATGTTGTGATTCACCGTATCAAATGCAGCGCTTAGATCGAGGAGGATGACTGCCACCGATCCCCCTCGATCCAAGATCTCTCTAGTTTCCTCCATCACTGCAAGCAGGGCGGTTTCTGTCCCATGCTTAGGGCGAAAGCCCGTCTGAGTAGGGTCAAGCAGATGGTTGCTCTCGAGAAAAGGTGTTAGAAGGCCGGTTATATATTTCTAGAGGATTTTGCTGATCCAGGGGAGCAGTGAAATGGAGCGGTAGTTGTAAAAGTTGTTAGTATCAAAGTTTTTTTTTTTTTTTTTTTTTTTAAGAGTGCCCGCACCATGGCCTGTTTCCACATAGGTGGGACAGTGCTTGTGTAAATGAAGGCATTAAGTACGTCCAGCATAGTGGGAATGATGGTGTGAGTGGCGGAGGCCAGTATGCGGGGAAAAGCAGGGTCACAGGGGGAACCTGATTTCACTTGCATCATTAGAGGGGCAAGTGATTCTGAGTTTAACAAGGGGAACTCATCTAGTGTGGGTGGAGAGTGACAAGTAGTTTCCTGAGAAGGTAAAGATGGCGATTCCGCATAGATATTCAAATCCACGTCCGGGAAAGATGAGTAAATTAAGTACATTTTTTTAAAGAAAAACTCCGCCAGATCATCACAACGAGATTGCAGATTGTAGTTGGTTGAAGAAGGTTGAGGATGCTTGGTGAGGCTTTTTACAATTTGATATATCTCTTTGGAATTGGAGCTGGCTGCAGAGATTTTTCTAGTATAATATGTGGATTGGGCAGTCGTTATCTCCTGTTTATAGGCTCTAATCGCCTCTCTATAAATAATTTTGTCAGATGCGGCGTACCCTAGTCGCCATTTTCTTTCCATTCTTTTACACTGGCATTTCTTCTCCCTGAGCTCTGCCGAGTACCAGGGAGCAGTATTCCTAGATCTTTTCAGGGTGGTTTTTTGAATAGGAAGTGTGGAGTTGAGAGAGTTCAATATCCAGTTGTTAAAATTGTCATTGGCTGCCGAAGGTTCCTGACTGGTTGGCAGTTTTGACATTTCTAGATCTAGAGCCCATTAATCTAGCGACAGTTTGGACCAATTTCGTGCTTCCCTTAGTCCGGCTTTTAAGGCAGGGAGTGTATGAGTCTCCCAAATAAGGGGAATCAGCGAATGATCCGTCCAGGGGAGAAAGATATATCTATCATGACACTTACAGACCCCCATACTTTGTTACTAGGGCAGGCTTGACCCCCGCCCTCTTCTTGGGTGATGGGCTCTGTGGACGTTAATTCGCCCCTCATTAAATCTGCTGTGCTGCAGTGAATAAGACCAGGCAGTACATCGGGAGCCCCTTATCAAATAAACTCTGTCCCACGTGTAATGGAAGGGGTAGTGTAACATGAACATGCACAGCCCTATTAAAGTGTGGGTGCTCACTCACCTCTCTTTAAACCAGAACATGTATTTATTTTTGCTAAATGTATCTGGACACCGGCACAGTGCATGAAAAACTGAGACTGTCCAGGCTAATCCTGGACTTCTGGTCACCTTACACATAACTGATTTTTCTTTCCCCTCATCTTTTGGATTTTAGCTTTGAATGTGCACATGTACTAGCGCTCGGTGCATCGGCACTTAACAACGTAGGTACTGCTTAGTTGGTAAACTTTGCCTTTCATTTAGTGCTATGACCACGTTAGTCTGGGTCACAAGCTCAAACACGTATAGTCTATTTTTTTATTTTATAAGTTTTATATAGCGCTAGCTAGACCCCGGGATATCAGAGCGCTTTACATACATAGGTGGATAACATAGCATGACAGATGGATGCCTACAGATAAAAGCCAAACATTATAAGTAGTCGTACATTGCATAGCAGGACATAACGGTGCATGAGGATATAAGCAACACATTATAATTAGGCATGCAGTGAAGGATAGAGGGGGAGCTCACGAGGTTGAAAACAGTCCAGTCTCCACTTATCCATGATGGACAAATAAGCAGGGAGTCAACTAGGTTATTGGAGTCTTGGTTCGTTGACTGGGGCAGTAAGGTATTTCTTGAGGAGAATGAGTTTCAGGTCCCTTTTGAAGCACAGGAAGGAGGGGTTGCATCTGAGGTCATATAAAGTACGTTTGATAAAGACTTGGTATAAAACACGCTTTTATAATAGTTACACAATTCCCCCAGCCCCTGGAATCGAGGTGTTTTTTTTAATCAGTCATAATACATCTGCTTCCCTTCCCTTATTGAAACCCATCAGAAAAATGCGTCACACCAGTGACCTAGAGAATGCATTCTGATGTTATTATGCGTATTCAAAAGTGCAGGAGTAAATAACTGTACTATGTCTTCAGTAGAAATTTTAAAACTAAAACTTTGCTCCTTTTTGTAATCTTGAGTGGTTGTAGTGGGGGTATCTAAAATACAAGCCAAGTGACCTATGTAGAATTCCACACAATGTCATTCTATAATTATTCATCTTGAATAGGGCTCCCGGGTTTATAGTATTTATTTTTTTAACATTCCAGTCTGTATTTATCCATATTAATTTTCTGGCAATCTTATTGGTATTTTTTCACTTTCATTTTGTGTGTTGTGAACAAATGAGGTTATAAAATTGTTCATTTCCACATTTATTTAACTGATAAATACACACTCATCCTCTGGTACTTGTTGTGTATTCGCAAACTAAGCAGCTAAATATAGCATAACAACACACGCACATACCCGAAAGGTATGTTAATACAGGCCAATATTTTACGAAATTCCATCCTGTTTTTAAATTCCCCATTCTGTACATTTGCTTAGCTATTGACCTGGAATTCCTGAAAAAGCACGGAAAGACACTTATAAGAAGCCCCATTTTAAGTATTTTTCCACTTTTAAAGATAAAATCAAACAATCTGTGTAAAAATGGAAAACTGAGAGCCTTAATCATAAATAGTCGTGATATGGGGTACGTTTCTACTGCATACATTACAAAAGAGATCCCTTGGCATTAAGGGGATTGAGTTTGTTCTTTAACAATGGTAGTATGTCATCCCACACCTCCACCCTGCAATTGTGCCCTGCACCCCAGGCCTGATAACTTTCATCACCCGAAGCCTCCCAGCTCATGATAATACATACAACTTTTGGAGACACTCCGCCTAGAGACACCATAAAACCCCCGGAAAGACTATCTAAAAACCCACCACTTTTTACATACCCTTTCGGTCTACGGCTGTCCAGACACTTTACTTCACTACATCTCCCTTCTGAGCCCCTTAATCATGACATACGCGTTGGCACTCTTTGGTCAGTCCTCCTGCTCCCTCCGGGTTACAGATACAGCCCCTTTCCAAATATGGAACTCAATACATGCCTACACTCAACCTTCCACGTAGAGGTCCAAAGAACACTGTACCAGCTCTCTCCACTGCTGCACATGCACAGTGGGAACGCTGCTCTCCCCAAATATTTTGTTAGCTAGTCTCCATATCCCAATTGGGTGTTCCATAGATAAGAAGCTGCAAGGAGTATATTTTCCACTTACCACAAATAAGACACCGCACCAGTACCCCTTCTATACACCCTACACCATTGGATTTCACATTTTCATATGCCCCTTCCACTTTGCCTTTTTTTTTGTTGTTGAAACTTTTTTATTTGATAATAAAGGCACTACAATAACGTTTGACGTTTAAGTACCACACTGCATTTGTACAGTTGTGATCATGTCGCTACAATAGACGAACACCCTCATTACATTACATACAGTCTTCACTGCTCTGTGAAAGCCTATATTCAAAATATGCTCAATTCTGGCAGGAAGAATCGTAAAACGGTGTACACAGCATCCCCCTGCTTTTGTTGCCCCTCAAATCTTGGTCCACTCTTGTGAGCATCCTCTCCCTTCGTATATCACCCTCTCCGCCAGAATGCACCAATCCATATTAGTCTCCCAGTCAGGAAAAACTTGAGCCCAGGATCTTGCTATATTGCGCTTTTCCACCACACATCCAAGGGTAACCCAGGTTCGCTCTCTTTCAGTCAGGTCAGTTGCATCCCATATGTTGAGGCGGGACCTCCATTGTCTACCCACAGACTGCCCACATTTTCAATGTTATTTTCCCCCAGTACATCTTCCCACCACTGGTATAAATACGTCCCCACCTGGCCGCACCCCCTAGGGCATAGTGAGGAACTTAAGGTACCCATTTTAACCAGTGCTACACTGGTATAATATGTTCTGTGTAGGAGCTTAAGTTGAATTAATTTAAATCTGGACCAAATTGCCACCTCTCAGGGGGATGCCAGTGCCTCCTGCCATTCTTCATCATTCAGGTCACCCATTTCTGCCGCCCACTTGGCTCAAGTTTTCCCCAACTCGTCAGGTGTGTTGTTTACTATCTTCCTGTAAGTCAGAGAAATCGCTTTCTCCTTCAGGTAGTCATTGAAGAGTCTGTCCTCAAGGGGCAATGAGACTGGAAGATCTGTACCTTTTGGGGATTACCTTATGTAATCCGTTTCGGACTTGAAGGAATCTAAAAGTTTCCCTCACACTCAACTCAGTCTTGTTGGAGGTCACTGACGGGAGCCACCCCCCCCTGCTCACACCCCCCCCCCCACCCTCGAGAGACCAGTCAGTTCCCATTTGTCGAATCTGGAACATTTTTCCAGGCCCCTTTCACTTTGAGCAAAATTGGGAAGTGAAAATGCGCCCTCATGTTACATAACATGGTAACATTAATGGTGGGCATTCGACATAACCAGCAAAGAGCTTTAACATTTTTGGGTTGTTTTTTTTATATCTAAATTCAGAGGGCAGTTTTAACATGCGCACATCACTTCTTTCCACTTATTAGATGTAAAGTGTTGCAATTAATACAGTGTAGAGAGCAGTACCTCAAGCTCGCCTGTATCCCTGGAGTCAACCCCAACATTGTTAGCAAGCATATTGGGCAAATGGGCCTCTATGGAGCCATTCCTCCCCTCCGTGTTCATATACTCCATGTATTCTAGCCTCCAGCAAAATGTGCAGGAGGCAGCGTGAAGGCAGAGGCTAGTACATTGGCTCTTTGTCGTCCTCAGATCGTCTGGCACCTCTCCTGAGCAAGCCGTCATGCTGTGTAGTTGTCTGCTGGTCCGAGAGTCTCCCTCAGCCTGCACCCAGTCACCTTCAGCTCACCATCCTAGACTGTCTTGCAGAGATTGTCTTATCTGGCTCTCTCATTATCTCAGCCACCCCTTAGGATTCCAGCCTATACCTGTGCCAGCCATGAGTTAGTCCTGAGACACCTCCAGCCAAACTGCAGCCAATCCTAGAATGGAATCTGCGTTTTGACAGCTGACCTCATCGAGCTTTCTAACCACCATAAGTCTCCAGCTGTTTGCCCTCAGAAGGCATTAAGTAGCCCTAACCTAACAGTGACACTAACCTAACCCTAAGAGGCTTTGATCTTCATATTGTCTTAACAGACCCTTATAGACCACCCATTCTGTTGCATCCACGCTCACCTGTATTAACAGTGCAGACAGGCACATCAATATTGCGTGGGTCCAAGGGTACCACTTTGCGTCAAGCAGTGTCCAAGCTAGGCGCATAGGAAAGTGAGGTGCCAATTTGCAGTAACCTTGCCTGTGCGTAGCACTCCATTTTGACTTGTAAAAAAAATATTCAACTCGCTTGCTCCGTGTTGAAGTCTAGCAATGTTCACTTGCCTTCTGAAAAGGTCTGTGTGTCTGCTGTAACCCAATAGTAGGTTATAGATACCAAAGCGCTGCTGAAAAGAAATGGACTGAATGTGTTTTCCCATTGACACAGAAATGGAAAAACACCTTGGTACACCAGGCCCTTCAAACTTTAAGTAGTTATTTATCTTTCAGTACTTGGGTTGGCTTTGTAGGTGGGCAGGCCCCTTGCAGGCTGTTTTTTGGTGTGGCTCTATATAGTGCTCAAGCCCACCTGGTAAGGTTCCAGAGCCTCTTTTAAAACAGCAAGCATCTTGTTATCAAGTTGCTGTGCTGTAACTATACCATTTTGCTCTGAAGCGGTGGGGGGCTGTGATGCTGCCAGAATTTCCAATCTCCGCTGTGAACTCACTGATTGCTCTGGGGCATGCCCACATGCACTGTGGTCCCTGCAGGCTAGTAGGACCCTAGCATAAGCACGCTTCTATTTGAGCGACAAGTTGGTATGGCATTTAAGTGTGTTAAGATTTGTGCACCAGAGTGTGTGTTTAAAAACAATATGTGCTACAGAACTAGTCAATCTTTCAATCTTCTCCCGATAATCTTTCCAATTATCTCCAGATCTCCCATGGTTTAGGGTAAGACACCATTTCCTATGTAATTGTGACTAAACAGGGACACGCAATTCTTTTTAGGTCTCGTGGCATTAACCGCGCGAAAGCGCGGTCTCGCCAGAGACCTATAGTCAGCGACGCAGCTTTCCAGGAGACAGGACCAGGCCGCGCGCATCTCCTCTCCAAGAAAGCGATTGTAACGGGTCACGCGCACGAGAACGCGTGCTCCATTGAGCAGGCCACAATTCCCAAAAGTCCCGCCCCACGATAGGTTTCGTTTTCTCTCAGACCTGCTCTCCATGTTTAAAATGCCGATCCGTGCCTTGTGCACCATCTGCTCGGATTACCTCGATAACGTGAGGGTTGTGGCGGTGATTCACTGCGGACACACCTTCCACCTTTGCTGGTAAGTGAAGGCGGGTATTTTCTAGCATAGGCCCTTCTGTGCCCCAGTGCTTGTTATATACGGTGGAGACCCATAACCATATTGGTAGAATGATACTTCCAGCTCATAATATTTTTCATATTGTTTCAAAACAAATATTAAAAGTATAGAGGTCAACTGCCAGGCTTGGAGCAATGACACACTCTGAAAGGCGTTAGTGTGTAAGTGTGACTTCTGAGACAGAATTGCCTATTTTAACATATTCAAGTTTGTTTGGGGTACGATAGAGGACGTCATCATCAAGGGCCATCCTTTCTTACAATAATATAGGGAAAAATGTCATTTGGATCACGCGTGAAAGATTGAAATGCTTTGTTTGTTTGGCAGTTTTATATAGCGCGAACTCGACCCCAGGGCATTGGAACGCTTTACAGGAGAACTAGTTACATTAAACAAGGACACATTAAACTTTTTTGTAGACTCAGAGAGATAGCCCAGAATCACAGGATGTTGAGCCGACGCCAAAACTGGAACCCATTTTCCCAGCTCAAAAGCGGACAGCTCTGGCCGTTACGCCACATCAGTTATCTCTAAAAGGTGACCTGCAAGTTGCGCACAGCACTGCAATGTTTCGCGCCGTGCCCATCAGCTGTCTCAAGAGTAAACAGCACAGTCATCGGCCAGCATTATCACCATGTGAAAGTCCAGCTAATAGCGATATGCTGACGAGCGGGCAGGCTGAGGTAAAACTGAATTACGTAACTTCACGTTGATTAAATTGCAAAGTGCGGTGTGACTCTCGCGGCACCCGTTGCCGCTTGTCTCCAGAAATACAACTGGCATTTGGGAACGCTGGCAGGCCCTTGGCATGGAGACATGCTCCAAGGCGTGGCAGTCAGTGAGTGACCGCGGACACACCCTTGCCGGTGGCATGGAAGATGAAGGGGGCGCCGTGGCCCCTAGGAGGTCCGAGGAAGGCTCGCCCCCAACGGTGAAAGATATTGAGCAGCTGCTGGCCACGGGGAGGCGGGCGTGCAACCACGTCAACGAAGTTTGGCCACGTCTATTCCTTGGTGACTTGTAAGTAAAGATGACCTTTGAACCTATTTCACATACATTTTATGTGTCAGAGGCGGACTTGGTTAGCGAGCTCCGTAGTTTACTAGGCCCGTGAACGAGTTGCACCTTCTGTCCAATTCTCTTTTCTGGGACTTGTGGTCCTGCTCCTGTCATTTTAAATTAAGGAATTCAAGTCATACATTGACTAGCACTACTGAAGTCGTTGGAGAAATCATAACTGGCAGATGGGGGGCCCTTGAAAGGCTCATCGGATTGGTGCAGCTACTCGCATGTCAGGAATTGCCTAGCACATTAGTGTCTCTTTGAACCAAAAGCACAGGTGCACCACACAACAACAATAGATCAATAGGAACAATTATAAAGTCCATATCCAATAGACAAGGAGAGAAGGGTTCCTCAGTTTTATCTCTTTATTCCATTTCCATGTTAGGTAGAAAAAAACACTGTTTTTTTCTACCTAACATGGAAATGGAATAAAGAGAAAAATTGTTTATTGGATATGGACTTTATAATTGTTCCTATTGTAAATGTAAATGTGTGGGACTTGTAAAGCGCACTGCTGCCCGTAAGCGTCCTGGCGCTGAAGACCGCTGGGGAACCCGTCCTGGCTTTCCCTGTGAGATGGTCCCTTCTGGGTATCTCCAAGGTGAAACCAGGCATCCGCGGCGTCTGTGGGGGGCCGTTGTAGAGATGAGGCAAGCTTAATGCCCAGAGTTGCGGAGTGTGATCCCTGGTTAGAGTAGGCACCGAGGCGAGAATTATCGAGTCCGCTGACCCTGGTCCACGACCCTGCCGCGTCGGGAATAGAACCCTGGTCCCGGGCCGTTCTCTGCTTCCCGGTCTGCCGCCTCTAACCAGTGAGCCACACCATTATTGATCTATTGTTGTGTGGTGCACCTGTTCTTTTGGTTCAAATTGTTGAGTTCCTGAGCGAACAAGCACTGTGACGGTGGGTGCTATTCGGTGTGCACACGGACCCGTGCAAGTACATGAGGGATAATACTTTTGGAGCAATAGTGGGTTAGGTGCTGGCAGTGAGAAGGTTCGACGGTTAGTTTGAAATGTTTCCACATTAGTGTGTCTGTCGGGCCCTGGCAGCCTTCCTCATTAGAATGGGGCAAGGGGCGTGGCCGATGTAATTAAAGGCTTGGTTTAAAAACACTTGAGCTAAAAGTCTGTGCTTAGCATAGTGTGGCGCCGACTGGTATTTTGCTTCTTTTGTCATTGCACCCAGATATATAATGCAACAAGTAACAATACACCTACAACACACAAGTACTATTGGCTTTGCCAATGGTTGATAGTTGCATAAGATAAAAAAGCAAAAACTATGGCTTTGTTGTATAGAATAATAAAAAATCTTCATTAGGTCTCGTGGCGTTAACCCTCGCCAGAGACCTATACTGAGCGACTCAGCTTTCCAGGAGACAGGAACTGGCCACGCGCATCTTCCAAAAGGCGATCGGAGCGGGCCGCGCGCGCGAGAATGCACACGCTGTGGCCATCTCCTGGGAAGCTCTAACACACACACAGCCACACCTCCCCCTACACGCATGCGCACACACAGAGACACACACGAGCGCACATACACGCACACATACATACAGAGACACCCCCCCACACACATACACATAAGCGCGCACACACACACACACACACACACACACAAGCGCACCAAGCCCCCCCCCCTCCCAGCCACCCTCCCTACAACTAAGGCCCACTTACCGCCACTCCAGACATCTGCAGCCTCCCTAACTAATATTCATCTGCGGAACCACAATCAAAAGGAGTTCGATAACCGTATGTTTGGTAATATGAACACCCTTCGATTCCAGGGAGGGAGCGTTGAAGACATGGCGCAGCGTTGTGGTCCCGACTCGCACTAGTTTACACTAACGCTCGCAATTATGCCCCATTCACTTCGGGTGTTCAATGGCCAACAGTAATAAAGAGGGTTTTCAATGATTTGTCCATTAAACTGCCGCCGTCAAACGACCCAATTTCAAGTGTTTCCCTGCCTTTGGTTAAAGGGAGGCAGAGGACAAGTACGGACGTTCAGCCAGTTAACTCGGCTTCTTTAAACAGTCCTGGACAGGGCATATATGAACCCGACAGAGGGTGAGGGATGACCGGAACAAGCCGAAAGAGTATTTATTCTCCCTTATCAATAACAGCGCACGAAGACTACTATGTGCAGACAAAGCATGTGCGAAACCATGCTCAATGGTGTCTATGATGAGGGGCAGATTGGTTCGGAATCTAGCTCACAAGAGAATGCAGGCGGTCGTGGGCATACTAGTATCGTCTAAAAATATGCTGCAAAAATGCTGACATTTTTTGCTCACTGAGATGCGTGCTGCCAGCGAATATACCAAATCTGTGAAACATCAGTAATCTGGACAAACTTGCGTGCATTGTAGGTTCTGGAATTGCTGTGTATTAAAGAAGGACCACGGTACTAGTACCCTGGTGAACATTACCACAACCCTCTATGGCTAGCCATTAGGTTCCTCGTTAGGTTTGGCGGGGTTGTGATTAGCGTCCCATTACAAAGCGCGCCATTGTCCGCATATTTATTTTTTGTGTTTTAAGGACTGTGAATTGTTAGACTTGTTTCTTTTCGGTGCATGTATGATGACTACAGTGCTAGTAAAATGTTTGCATTGAACACAATCTGAAGTGCGGTTTGCTTTACATTACATTGAAACTGACGATTCCGTGAAAGGTGGGATTGAAACATTTCTTTGAAAGATTGTATTCGGTCATACCCACGAAAATACTTCAGTTTTATAAATCGACCTTGTTTCTTCGAAATAACGTGAAAAACCTAACCCTCCTCTTAACCCCACGCTTTGAGCATGGCCCTTATATTTAATCTTGCATAATTGTAAATTAAAAAAAAAAATCAATGCAAAGCATTGTCATTTACAATGCCAGTAACTCAAACTTTTAATGCTGCGAGACCTATTGTATTGTAAATGCTTGTTTTTTTTTTCTGGCACCGGAATATTTATTATTTTCCATTACAAACGTACCCAATAGAGACATAAATCGCCATTTCAATAAACTATAAATACAATAGAAAAACATGTTTAGGTGTTTCTGACCCATCACCGCCAACACGAGGACTAACAGTAAATGTTGTAGCACACAGGATGATCTGATGCTTCGCTAAAAACTTATAAGATCCTAAAGGCGAGACCTATTGGCTATGGTAATACTTGTTTTTTGTTGGTGGGCCTCAACGTACCTCCATTTTGTGCACATTATGTCGTTGTGCTTCCTCCGGAACTTCCCACCTTTAGTCGTCATCTTTAGATCTTCTTTTATTTTTTATTTTTTTTCTTAATCTCTAATCTTGGCGGAGGAGGGTGGGTTCGCATGAGACTACAGAACTTCAAGCTGCAAAACTATATTGACAGGTAAACACACTGCAAAACGTATTGTATCTTTTCTGGATTCACATACTGTGCATGAATATTGTAATAGTCTTTACTACAGTGGTTGTTTGGTTGAAGATGAGCTTTGCTCAGCAAATATGTTTTAAGACTCTTTGTCCTACTTGTGCTGCTTTTTAGGTCTCGCCTGTCAATGCGCTTGTGAGAATATAGGGGCTTAACCAGAGCTTAACCATCGGGGCGATTTGATGCTGTGCCCGTGAAAATCAAGCTCCATGCGCAAGCGCATTGACCTAAAAAGCGCAAAGCGCGTGCACATCAAAGCCATCTGCCTCCCTCCCAAAGGCATCCCCCAGCGTGCGCTCTGCCTCAGGCATTTCTCCTCCCCTAATTATTCACTGCCCACGGCCGGCCGGCCGTACTTTCACTTTCACGGCCGCTAGGCCGTGTCTCGTTTTAACTTGTTTATTTAACTTTTCAGCATGCACTCTTAGAAGAGTGAATGCCTCGTCAGTCCCTCTCCTTCAACCCCGCATTACCATGCCATTCAAGGGAGTACCAATTTAAAATAAAACTTGGGAAACAGGGTTGAAGTCTCGGCAATAACGCTCAAGAAGCTGTGATTCTTGGAAAATCACTTAATCTCTCCCCTTTACGCTATTTATCCGTGGCGTATTTAACATACCGTATTGCTGTTATTTCAATGTAAATCTTGCCTTTTACACTTGGGGATTGTCTTTATTTATTACTTTGTAACTGATCGGTAGTCCAGGATTCAACCCTTGTTTTTTATCTACGCTAATCAGAAGGTCCGTTTGTATCTGCGAGTACAGATGCTATATTCACACGGCTGGCCGGCCGTACTTTCACATTCACGGCCACCAGGCCGTGTCTCGCATTTTTTATTTAACTTTTCAGCATGCACTCTTAGAAGAGTGAATGCCTCGGCAGTCCCTCTCCTTAAACCTCGCATTACCATGCCATTCAAGGGAGTATCAATTTAAAATAAAACTTGGGAAACAGGGTTGAAGTCTCTGCAATAACGCTCAAGAACCTGTGATTCTGGGCAACGCTGCCCCGTCCATCTCCTCACTTAATTCCGATCTCCGCCCACCCCATCTCTGCACCGCCTGCAACCCGCCTGTTCTGCTACACGGAAAACTTTATTTAATCATTTATTTTCTCTCCCCCCTGGATGCCTGCCAACCCCCCCACGTCCTGCGCAAGAGGGCACTGCGTTGGTGCCACAATCCCCCCACTCCCCTTTACCTCGCCCACCTCTTGCTCGCCTTGCACTGCACCATCCCCAGAGCCATCGGGAGCCCCTTAATGGCCGTAACGTTCTATATTACAACGCTATGCTCCAGAGCGGCCCATGCGGCTGACACCCCACCCCCCCACCTCACAACCTGTATCAGCAGCCCTCTCTTCTCAGACTGCACCACCATTCAAGCCGCCACAAGCACTGCAGCTGCCCGCATATCCCCCCACCCCCGCACCTCGACTGCCCAGAACCAACCCCCAATTGCGCCATGTCTGACCCCTACCGTCCAGCGCAAGCAAACCAAGGATACCAACTCCCCCTCCCATCTTTCGACGCCCCTTTCTGCCGTCGATAGTCAAGTGATAAATTACAAACGTTAAATCTAGTACGATTATAAATTACAACAAATATTATGTCAGTATTAATTATTTAGAAAAATTCTACGCCATTGGGAATTGTCAGATCAATACATGTAAGACAGGGAAAAACTAAACATGTACCTTTACTAATGCTATAGATGTCACATTTGCTACTTTTTATAACTATTGCCATTTCAAAGAACAAAATTAATACTTTTATTATTGGAAAAACATAAACATAACTCAAAAAATAATTACATTTCCACAACACCAATAGCTCAAATTTTTCTAATGCGAGACCTATTGCATTTCCAATGCTTGTTTCATTTGAATGTCCACACAGTAATGTTTTGTAAATGTGTGCACTAATGGCCATTTTGCTGCATAAAAATGTCTTGCAGTGGGGTATTAGCTAGAAAAGCTATTGTCGTCTCTTTCTGGCTGAGTGTGCTCCAGGACTCTTTTGTGGTGTAATTCCTGCCGGTTTATGGCATAATTGTATTGTTTGTGCAATTCATCTTGCAATTAGGTTCAGTTTGACAGGTCTTCACAGGAAGCTATTTGCACATGATACTAATAGTTGCTTTGCCTTCCTATGAGGCTTTGTCCTCGTACATTACTGTTCGCCTTGCTTCGAGGGTGTGTTATGTTCTTTCTGAATGGTTCCTTGAATTGTGAAAGAAACTTGGTATTTGAATAGTTTGATGTGAGGTAACTTTTGTCAAGAATTGTGTACCTTAAAGTATGGTTCCTCTAACATGAGTGCCTGCAACACACTGACTGCGTAAAGAAGTGATGGCCACTAGAAACGCAGTTTTTAAAGTGATCATTTCTAGGGAGTTTTTATGTAATAGTTAGAAGGGTGCCCCCATTGTGTGAGCAGGATTTGTAGATTCCATGCTGGAGTAGGAACCCGCCTGGTAGTGCAATTGTTTTTGCTCCTTCCAAGAACCACTTGAAGACTGGTGAAGTGAAACTTCTTCCCATGTGGCCTCTAGTGTATGCCACTATTGCTGCCAAGTGTACCTTTAGTGATGAATACGTTAGTTTACATTCTAGCAAGTGTGCTAAGTCACATAAGATTGTTCTTTCCCTGTATAATCTTTTTAGGAATCCTTCCTTCTAGCACCACAGAGAATATCTTTTCCATTTTTCTGAATAACTTTTCCTAGTTGTAGGTTTTCTTGCCTTTGAGTATTATTATCTTTTCGGGTAGCTTCAAGTGGCCACATTTCAAGTCTTAAGGGGACATGCTGTGAGACTCAAGGATTCTGGATGGAATACCTTTCCTCCTTGCATTCACAACCGTTCTTGTCTGACCGGTAGTCTGTAAAACCTCCCATGAGCCAGGTTTGAGTTCAGCGAAACATGTCTTTCTTGCCCACTTTGGAGTAATAAGTATAAGTGTCAAGCTCTTGCATTTTCTGAACACCTTGTGGAGTAGTGGTATGGGTGGGGGGAAAGGGTAGGAGAAAGCCTACGTAGATTTCCCTGACCAGTTTATCGTTGGTGCATTCCTGATTGATTGGTGGCACTGTTGTCTGGAGTCAAAGAGTTGGCATTTTTTGTTCTGGGGAGTTACAAAGAGATCCATTTATAGAATTCCCCAGTTGTGAAAGATCTTTGAGAGTACTGATTGGTTCAGGTCCCACTCTTGAGAGCGTGATGCTTGTCTGCCTAGTCTGTCTACCTTTGTATTGTCTTTCCCGTTTCGGCGGGTCGCTACCAAGTGTATCTTCCTTTGGATGGTAATAACTGTTACTTAGGTAAAAGGGAATAGGTACCCACTTACGAGAAGGTTAGGCATAGGAAGATAATGTCGCAGATAAGGATGCTGTACTAGATGCAGGAACGCAGATAGGCGAGGACTCCAGCATCTAGAGTTGGACCTAATTTACACTGAAACCCACATAAGAAATAAAAGATTTTTTGCTGTTTTTTTAGGTCTCTCTTGTTTCTCTACTCTTTCACCAATCTATTCTTTTTCTAAAACTTGAAAGTGACCTCCATTTACCTACTATGAAAATAAGGGGAAATATTGGAAAAATATGGTCATCAAATTATAATGGAAACTAGCTCCCGAATGAACATTAATAATAAAATGTTTGCAAATCTTAGACAAAACTACCAGTATCATGCAAATGTCTAGGCCTTTTCCCCTAACGTTACCCTTAATGTATAAGAATATCTATTGAAATGTACCATGCTTTGACGTTTATTAATACACACTGAAAGCTAAAGACTTAATGCAATCAACATTCCCATGTTAAGTTGAAAGAATCAAGCTCGATATAAACAATTGAATAATGACTTTTTAACCATCAAACTATTGTTTTCTGTGCATAAAATTAAAAAATATATATCTTTTTTGTATATGCTTGTATAAAACTGCAGACCATGACATTATATTTTGGAACAAATATAGAAGAACTAATAGTATTTTGTTCTTTGTAGACATATTGGCTGAAAGTATAAACTGTCCTGAGGAAGACACCACGTCGTGTCGAAACGCGTCGACTCAAACCCGACAGCCACAATAATTGTATTAAGGATATGTATCAGTGTCTATCCAAATTTGTCTTAAATTCATGTCTCCTATAAATTAGGAAACTTATCATTTTTGCACCAATAAGTTATTATAATTGTATTTTTATATTGTATTGATTCATCTTTGTTTTTATTAAATACTATTTTTGATATCAATATGTCTATTTATGTTATGGTTTAAGTTTCAAACTTTGGGAAATTTTCAGTGGTATACATAGCTGGTGTGTGTTCAACAGTTAGCCTGGGTGTTTACTTTCACATTCTTCCTTTGGATGGCCCAGATCCATATTTCTTGTGCTAGTTTTGCCAGTGGCATAGACTTTCACTTCTTGTATGTTAATATAAAACATGGTGGTTGTGTTGTCTATCTGGAGCAATAGGGATTTCCCCCAGAGTTCTCTGAAAGGCTTTTAAGACTAGGAAAACTGTCTTTAGTTCCAGGAGTTGATATGTTGTACTGCAGACTGGGCCTTCCAGACCCCACTGATCTTGGGGTGTGCCTGCGTGTGCCCCATATCTTCTATGAGTTGTCAGTTGTTGTTTTTTTTTGTTGTTGTTCGGATGTACGCTTGCCTTTAATGTAACTGTTAAATTGCATTACTTTTTAAATAAATATATATATATTCACTTTCTTGTAACAAATACACTTCAAAATTAGCAAGGCAATGGGTATCCTGCACCAGATATAAACAGCATTCCAAGTGACTAAATTAAGTGGAATATCTCCAAGAGCAAGCAGAAAATCCATCCTTCTTTATAATTGACATTTATCTTGAGTGGATAGCCTTGGACCCAATATCTTTTGGTATTTAGTAATGCGTCCCCCTGTGTTTATAAATCACATTACTTTTCATGACTTATTTTCTTTAAGGTGTTATACAAGACACATATTGCATGGTAAATTGTCTAAAGGCTGTTTTTTTCTATTCAAACAGGAAGGAAGAATGAAAGAAAGGGATGAAAGAATGTTGAACAACTTTGCGTGGGTATATGATGGAAGGAAACGGAACGGAGAACCTCTGCAATAAGTCACTTGGATGGCTTCAAAGACAAGATAATGATACCAAGCCATGGATTTGGAAATTCTCTAACTGCTTCTCTCCCGGTGAACAGACTTTGGCTAGTCGTGGGAACACGGTAATGCTCATGTTTTATGCGTTAGAGGTATCCTGTTGGGTGAGAAATTTGTAACTGAGAAGTGTAAACCTGTTAACAGGTCAACTGCTTCATGCTGCTTGTGTAGCAAGTATGTTTTTTTTGCAGGGATATACTGCATGGGGAGATAAATGACATGACGCAATAACAAATTAGGGCTTAAAGAGAAAGATAGAGTATCGAAAGGTTACTCAAGACAGGGGCATTTGTAAGGTGGCTGTGCAGCAGGACTGTTTCATGTTGCTCTCACAGATCCCAAAGGGATGTCATGCTTCATCATAAGGCTATTGCTTCATCATAAGGATATTGCTTCTCGTTGGGCCGGCGCTGCAATGCCCAATGGGTCCCCCGAAGGGTCGCTTTGGCAGAGATAGTTTGTTGATATGCCGAATAATGAGTGCAAGGTAGAATCTAGGTGGTGTGGCTTTTCTCATGTGATAATATGGGTTTAAAAATGATCAGGGAAGCCACTAACTACTTTTAATAACCAGACCGTCCTGTCAGATTAAAAACCTTTCTAGGGAGATACTACCAGCTAAATAGGGTCATAAAGTCCCTTGGTCCCTTGGTAGTCTTGATGTGAGGTGTCTCTTTGGGGTCCAACTCTAGTTGGTCAACATGTTTTGCGCTGCTTGTGTTCAGGAGGATCCGTAGCGCCTCATCAGGACAGGAATAGTGAGTGAATCTTCCTACACCACATGTGTAAAAAGTGGTGCCCTGGCAGTTGTATCTACTTATTTTGAGGTGGTTTTCCAACCTGTCAGGAGAGAGAAGGAAACGGAATTATTCTATCACTGACTTAAGGATCTCTTATTAACCAGGATGTCCATTATTATGGCCCAAAACTGTTCATCCGGTGCTGGAGTAGCTCCCAGACATAAGAAGATACATAAAGACAAATACAAGACATGTACAACATGAAGAAATCTAAAGAGCTGATCTTATAAGAATAGCTTGCGTTAAAAGATTTCATTCAGCGGGGTTCCCAGCCTAAAGAGTTCAAGGCTGGTACCTCCGCCTACCCAATGTAGGTCACGATAAGTCGGCATGCAGTATTAAACTAACACAATTTCATTGTGTAAGTGGCACCAGCATACACCCATCTAATGCCACTGTGAAGATAGTGTGGATTGCCAGTGAAGCAGATAACTGTTTTATACACCTATTAAAGAGATCACCTTAATGCGTGCTGATATCTCATAAAGGGTCACTATTAAACAAGCATTGGCATAGCCAATAGGTCTTGCCTTTGGCTAAACACTTATAAGGTCCCAAAGGCGAGACCAATTGGCCATGCCAATGCTAGTTTATTTTTGGAAGAGTTTGAGTGAGTTTCCAACCCCAAGAGCCCTTTCAAACAGCAGATACAGGACTCCTCAGGGGCCCTCCTTTTAGGTGATCCTTGAAAGGAGAGACCCTCGTTGGTATCACAACCCTTAGCCCCCCAGCAGAGGCCTGGCTGGCGGAAGATGTGGACTGTTGGGATGCAAAGGTGCCCCCCAGAGGAAACTGCCTATTGCCCTCCCCCTTGTAAATGAAGTCCCAGCGTCAGGGTTGACAGGGGCCCCTCTGGGTAACTGCGTCCATTTTTTAAAATCAAATATGTTTGTGAACATTGTGTACAGCCATCACTGATGCCACCTTTTAGACGCCTCGTGGTGTATGAATTATGATATGTGATGCTCTACATTACTTGTATCCCTGACTCGGGGTAACCTGTAGATGTTCGCAACTTTTTCTCATAATGTAACAATGGAGTTTGCAAGAGGGAGGCTGTGCGATGCCCAAAGCAACCTCATCCCCCACTTCTTGCTCTTCCTTTCCCTGCACACACTCCACCGAGGCTAGCTTTAGACTGCTCGCCCATGTCTACCCAGAGAGTCAAGGCGCTTAAGTGACCAATGCCATCAGCTGTGTATTGGAGTGCTGGTCGTTAGAGACCCTTGGGTTTGTCTCATGTGGGGAGCACTGGGTCCCATGTATGTACCCTCTCCAGGGAATCTGGCCAAACGGGCTAACAGAGATGCACTAGACAGGTAGTAATAACTCAACACAACTACTGTATGGAACTGGTACTCTATAGCAGAACTAAAACACAAATGTTCTTCTATGCTTCTTTTTTCTAAATGGAAGACCACACTGGGACTATTGTTACCACCTGGACCACTTCCCCTCTTGTTGTATGTGTTAGCACATCTTCTCCCACGGTGCGCCTAGTTACACTTCCTCTTCCTCCCAGGACTCTTTGCTTCTCTGATGTTGAACTCCGTCTGCTGTAATATATTTCAGTAGCCTTGCTGCACCTCATTTCTCATTCTGAAGTGATACCATGTATTAATTCCTATGGGTCATCTGTTTTAGCTGTTTCCCCACCCCAATTATTATTTTAGTCATTTCACTCAGGCTGGTCCAAGTCAACACATATTCCATCTATTGTCCTATGTGCCGATACTACTCTAGGGTACATTTCACTTGGAAATGTTATTTTATCTAAATAAATACATATATAACTTTCTAATATGATAACCAATAACCATCAACTTTTTTTAAAATTCAGTAATCTCTTAATTTGAATGTTTTTTACGGTCTTTCATAGTGTCAATCTGGGACACTTCCCCTGAACTCCCAGCTTTCACAAAGCCAGATACATGGAAGATTACTGTGATAACAGGCATAACCAGTTTGACAAGAACAGACAACCATGGGGAAGTGTAATTTGATTTTAGGAAACAATACGGCAAGGTCCAAAGTGCATAACTGAGAACTGGGATCTTGTTTTAGAGACTTTGTAGCTTCTGTATTGAGCTCCCCAAAATACTTTATTTTCATGACCTCAGATGTACAATTGTTTTATTTAGCCACTTTTAGTCCTATGGTATTTTTGTCAGTAAACGCTTTCTGAAACTGATATTATATATTGTAAAATTGGGCAGTGTGATGTTTCTGTATGCATATTGGTATATGTATGTGTTGAACTGCAAATGTAATTAACATTTCAGCGCTTTGACGCCTCATCTGGGGTAGTAAGAGCTATATATATTCAATTACAATTTGTAAGAATCTATCTCAGATGGAACTGTGCTTACAGTTAAGGGGCCAAATAGAAAAACCGACATAATGGTGCAGGGCTGCAGAGGGTCACGGCGACCAGGCACAGGGCAACGGAGCTCCATTGGACATGACCGCGGCCTACCCAAAGTTCTCTGCCTCTGGAAAAGCACAGGGGCTGGGGTAGAGTCACTCCAGAAGACACGTATTGAGGATTATGCTCTGCCCTCAATTGCGGTTTGTCTACCACGGTTTATAAGTCTACCTATGCCCATATTTCTGGTTTTCTGACAGATGGGGACCGCTTAAGGTGCTGGTAGCACTGGACAGAGTCAGTCACATAACCGGGAGGCCAGGTGCCGAACATAGGCTCTGACTACCGCGCACACATGCTGCAGCACACAGACCTATAACAGGATGAGACCGCTGATTCAACATGTAATCCACACCAGACACAAAGCCCACAGACCACCCTGAGGGCGGTGATGGGCAACCGTAGAACTGAAACGGATGCCCGTCACCAGGAGTCCGCAGCAGTGCCCTTTACACACCCCTTAACAATGTATAACATGGAAGAGAGTCCATCCTTCACCTGCCTTGCTTCGACAAGCTGATGAGTATCAGAGTAAAATGGAGGGCACATGCAGGCTGGGGTTGTCTGACGGTCTTTATCTGAGTTAAACTACCTTCGACCGTAAAACACATGAACATCTGTGTTTTAACAAGGCGCGCTGTCTGCTCCCTTTGTTTCCGCTGTTCTTGGTAATTAGGTTCCTCCGTTTTTTATCAGCCCCCCTCAGCCCATGCCGTCATGTGCATCGCGCCACAGACACGACCTTCCCCCAACTCTGCTGCTAGTAGATAACTAGGAGTAAAAATACAGCCTCAGACTCGGAGAACAGTCTGCTTGGAACCGCAGAGCCGGGCAACTGCCTGCAGATTTTACAGCTGTTAAGGACAATAGGTCTGGCAGTGTGTTTTTAGTTCCTTATGGGCTGAGTAGGACACAGTGTTTTCAGCAGCGAGACTAACGCAGTATAAAGTTGAACGTTCTGACAATACACATTTTGTAACTCTAACATAACAACCCTGAAACTATTTAAATGAATTATTGCAGGCATGCCCACACTCAACAGGTAACAACCGCTCTGCTGGGGACTTTTCTTAACCTGTGTTTCGAGCCGAACCTGCCACCCGCTTGCCCACTTCTGATACTCGTCAGCTTGTCGGCACTTGCACATGCTACGTGTTCGCTGGCTCTCTCCTCACCCTGCTTCAGTACATCCGAGGCAAGGCCGGTGAAGGATTGGAGTGGTGCGCGCGTGCTTGTGTCCGCCGCTGCAGGCGAAAAACCAGCGGTGACTGCCTTCGTGCTATCTGTTTCCAATTAACGCAAACGCAATAATTGGAAACGGATGGTATTCATGCTCACTCCCAAGCACCCTAGGCCAGAGAACAAAGAAGGCGGGACAATCACCTGCCTTGGACCAATTGCGTGCTGTCTTTTTAAGAGACGCATACACAGTCCAATTGCGGGTTAATAAAAAAAAGTGTGTTCTGAGTTCAAAATCCCTTACTGAAGGCCTCGCATGCGCGCTGGGTCAGGCGAGACCTGAAAAGGAGAGCGTGGTTGTCTATCCAATGCTTCCCTTTCTTGCGCATAGTCAAGCATATAATCTTACCTCTGACCGGAGCTATAAGTACTACCAAGGGTCCGGCAGAGGGCCCTTGCTCAGTCGTTCTAGACTGGGCACAAGTACATCAGGTAAGTACATGAGATCTTAATCAGAGGATCACATATGCAGTGCCAGTGTCTGCTGGTACAAAGACCAGTATTTGGTACTCGCGGTTTACGAGTGCGATCAGATCGTCGCACCTACCGTCGTCCTCTTCAGACCCCGAATGTGGATGCAGAGGGTTAGGTTACCTGTTTTAAAAGAGTTTATTGGCAATCTGGATCCAGAATCCGTATTAACCCCAGAAGTGCTTCGGCACCCCTGTGCTGGGGCAATCTTGGAGTGGTGGTGAGGTAAACGCATAGGGTGTCTGCGCATGTCTGTGGCCATTTTAAAGTGGTGATGTCAAACTAAGTGGGAATGTTTAAGGAAGTTTATCGCACATGTTTGAGACATCATGAGATAATGTACCAATATGAGACAAAGAACATCTGTAGAGAAACTCTTTCCAAATATTTGGCAGCCTTCATGAAAATAAAGGGGGAAGATATGTTTCCTCAATAATTGCGGTGATGGGTAACAGCACTAGTGTGCATGGTGCTGGTCACAATACTTTTGTCAGGGTAACTTGTTAACGGCCCATCACTGAAACATAGTGTACCAGAATGATGTTTACTAATGGGTAAATCGTTAAGGGGATTGCTATGATCTAGTCTTGTGAATCTGCCAGACATCCTGTGTCTTAGGTGGTGTCATGATCATTGTAGATTTTGAGATAAATGTTCATTAAAAAGCATGAGGTGGTGATCAATGCTGGCATATAAACCGGAGAATCAGCCTTTATAGTTTCCATATTAAGTAGCTCATAGATGTAGGCCTACAGCTCGATCCATGTGATGTCATCATTCATTCCATCCCAGTTGTCATGAAGGCGGAACACCCAGCGATGTTCTCGCCTAAATAATTCAGCTGGGGTCCATGATGTATTTGATCAAGGATTGTCCACTTCAGATCGTTAGTTGAATGTTTAAGGTCAGTGAAGTGGGTACTCGTCTGTGTCGCGTTTCGTCCACATCTTATGGTGCTCTTATGTTCCCCAATCCTTATTTTTATCGGTCTAGTTGTCATCCCTAAATAGTACATTTGGCAGGGGCATTTGACTAGATATATGCAGTTATGGGTGTTACAGTTGGTGTGTTTTTGTGTCCATGTGAATGATCCTAGCTGGAGTGCTTGTGAGTGTTCAGTAAAACTACAATCGGTTCAATTGTTGCAGGGGTAATGTCTGCTAACTGGAGGAAGGTTCCAAAGTTTGTGACCTGGGTGCCTTTATTCGAGGTCTTGTGTGAACCAGTTGATCTTTTAGATGCGTAGTCCTTCTGAAGGCAAAGCGTGGGCGTTCAAGTTTCAGATTGCCTGAGCTCAGGATTTTCTAGTGTTTCAATAGGATGGACTTCACTTTGTTAGAGGCGTGAAGGTAGTGACACATGTCATTGTGTCTTCTTTAGGGTGTGTATTATTTTGCAGTAGAGCGTCCCTGTTTACAGACTCTTTTTTTCAGCAAGTTTAATCACTTGGAGGATATTTTCGCTCAAGTAAATTTTTGCTCAAGTCCTTTGCTTGATTATCGTAGTCATTTAGATTGCTGCAATTCTGCCGAAGTCGTAGGTATTGGCCATATGGTAGATTTTCACTGAGTTCTTTCAGGTGATGACTTTCAAAGGATAGCAGCCTGTTACACTGCATGTTTTTCTTATAGGTTTTGGTGGTTAGCTGTCCTTGATTGAGACTGATCAAGACATCCAAGAATGCAATCTCTGGTCCTTGAGACTGAACTTGTGAAGTGTAAAAAGGGTTGAGTGAATTGATCTAGTCGACAAAAGCCTCACAACTGTCTCTGTTCCCTTTCCACAAGATGAGGATGTTGTCTATGTAGCGTTTCCATAAAGCCATGTGGGTTTGAAATGGCTGGAGGTGCAAAAGATATGTCTGGACTCTAAATCGGCCACGTAAAGACATGCGAAAGTGCGGGCGAAAGGGCTTCCCTTAGATGTCCCTTGTATTTGATGGTACACTTGTGTCTTGTACTTTAAGAAGTTGTTCTTAAATGCAAAGGAGGCACGTTCTATTATGAAGTCCACCGGGGTGGGGATCGGAGGAGTGATTGTTCTCAGGAGTGCGTCAATTTTCCTCAAGAGTGATTAAACTTGCTGTAAAAAGAGCCCTTAATAACAGGGAGGCTCTATTAGAAAATAATACACGCCCTAAAGAAAACACAATGACATGCGTCACTACCTTCACGCTTCTTCTATCTAACAAAGTGAAGTCCATCATATTGAAACATTGGAATATCCTGAGCACAGGTAATCTGAAACTTGAACGCCCACGCTTTGCCTTCAGAAGGACTTGGAATCTAAAAGATCAACTGGTTCACACAATGCCTCAAATAAACCCACCCAGGTCACAAACTACACTTTTGATCCTTCCTCCAGTTAGCGGATATTACCCGTGCGGGAATTGTACCGCTTGTAGTTCTACTGAACACTCACAAACACTCCAGTTTAGATCATTCACGTAGACACAAACACCACACACCAACTGTAACACCCTAGCAGATGTACTATATAGGGATGACAACTAGTCCGATAAAAATAAGGATTAAGGAACATAAGCGCCCCATAAGATGTTGATTCAACGCGACAAAGATTAGTACCCACTTCCCTCACCTTAAACATTCCACAAATGATCTGAGTGGACAATCCTTGAATCAAATACTTTATGGACCCCAGCCGCATTATTTAGGTGATAACATCGCTGGCTGTTCCGCCTTCACACCAACTGGGATGGAATAAATGATATCCCACAGATCAAGCTGTAGGCCTACATCTCTGAGCTACTCAATATGGAAACTATAAAGGCCGACTCTCCGGTTTATATGCCTTCGCTGATCAGCACCTCATGCTTTCTAATGAAAATGTTATCAAAATAATCCACTACAATCATGCCCCCCCTAAAATAAACAACCACAGACACTGGATTCACAAGACTAGATCATACCAATCCCCTTAACGAGTTACCCATTACTAGACATCATTCTGGTACACTGTTTAAATGATGGGCGTTTAACAAGCTACCCTGACAGTAGTGTTGTGACCAGCACCACACTCACTCTATTGCTGTCACCCATCACCGCATTTATTGACGATACAAATCGTCCCCCTTTTTCTTTTATGAAGGCGGCCACATATTTGTAAAGAGTTTCTCTAGAGATGTTCTTTGTCTCATATCGGTACATTCTCATGATGGCCGCTAAACATGTGCGATAAACTTCCTTAAACATACCCACTTTGACATCACTACTTTTAAATGGCCACCAGACATGCACAGACACCCTATGCCTTTACCCCACTACCACTCCAAGATGGCCGCTGCATACGGGTGCCGATGCACTTCCGGGTTCATACTGATTCTGTATCCAGCTTACCAAAAAAGCTTTTAAAATAGTTACCCTCGTCCTCCACATCCACATTTGGGGCCAGCAGAGGGCGAGGGTAGGTGCAGCGATATGATCGCACTCAAACCGTGAGTGCCATATACGGGTCTGTGTACTGACGGACACCAATACAGCACATGTAATCTTCTGATTAAGATCTTTTGCTTACCTGATGTACTTGTTCCCAGTCTAGCACGATTGAGAATGGTACCTCTGCCGGACCCTAGGGAGTACTTGTATCTCTGGTTGGAGGTAAGATTGTGTTTGACTATGCGCAAGAAAGGGAAGCATCAGATACACAACCACGCTCCCCTTTTTTTTTTTAGTAGTTTGACCATTCATGTGATCGCAGCACTCATTAAGGTTATCTCTTTAATATGTGTTAAAACAGTTGGCTGCTTCACTGGCAATTCACACTATCTTCACAGTGGCATCGGATGGGTGTATGCTGAAATTTAGTCAGTTTCATACTTCATGCAACTATTATCTTGACCAACATTGGGTGGACGGAGGTACCAGCCTTGAACTCTTTCGGCTGGGAACTCCGCTGAATGAAATTTTGTAACTGTTTAAATCGAGCTATTCTTATAAGATCCTCTCTTTATATTTCTTCATGTTGTACATGTCTTGTATTTGTCTTTATGTATTTTATGTCTGGGAGCAACTCCAGCAACATATTTGGGCCATAATAATCAACATCCTGGTTATAAAGATATTCTTATGCGACGGACATAATTCGGTTTCACTTTTCTCTCCTAACAGGTTGGAATGCCATCTCCAAATAAGTAGGTACCACTGCAAGGGCACCACTTTTTACACATTTGTGGGGTAGGAAAATTCACTCACTATTCCTGTCCCCGGTGAAGCGCTACGGATCCTCCTGACCACAAGCAGCGCGAAACATGTCGACCAACTAGTGTTAGACCCCAAAGAGGCAACTCGCATTAAAACTGCCAAGGGCCATTATGACCCTACTGGTAGTATCTACCTAGAAAGGTGTTTAATCTGACAGGACAGTCTGGTTATTAAAACTAGTTTTTGGCTTCCCTGATCATTTTTAAACCCACATTAGAACACATGAATAACCACCCCAACTGGACTTTACCTTGCACTCATCATACGGCATACCAACAAAAGATCTCTGCCAAGGTGACTCTTCGGGGGACCCGTTGGGCATTGCAGCGCCAGCCCAACTAGGAGCAACAGCCCTATGATGAAGCATAACATCCCATTGGGATGCTTGTTAGCCTTGCCCCTTGGTCTCTACTACTCATGCTCGTTTATTGTTGCAAACCTTTTTCAAGTATCTGCAAGGAGTCCTATGGCATTTGTTGGTTGTACTACTGTTTGCTGAAAGACCTCCTTTTTTAATTCCATGAAAGATCTGTTCTCCTTCGGGGAATATTATGAAGTTAATTTGATCTTCAGCTTGTGTAGTTGACTCTGATGGAAATGATCTGATGGAAATAATTAGAAATGAATTTCCAGAAGTGCCTGTGCTACTGGGAGGAGAAGTAAATTCTACCTCTTGTGAGTAGGTTGTAGATTGTGCTTCTTGGTGTAATGCATATTTAATTCTAAGAGCCTGCATTCACATGGTATAAACCCTGCATGCAAGGTAAAGTAATACATTGCTGGTTATCTGGTTTGTGCATAGTATCCTTGAATGGCCTTTTTGAAAATTCTAAATGAGCACAATATAGTTTTTGGTTGGTAATTTAGACATTACAGTTGAATTGATTTCGTAGGCTATTGGGGTTTTGGAATTTATTTAAAATTTGAAGTTCTTGTTTGAGAGGGAAGCTTGATGGGCAATATTTGCACTTGATGTGTCATTTTTGAGACCAGAATGTGTGGTGACAGTATGGAAAAGTTCTAATATCCGAGGCAGTCACAAAAATTATGCTGGAAATGAGCCTGTTTACTGGAATAATGCAAGCATATAATTGAAGCAACTTATTTCACTTCGCTTAAACCAAATTGAGGCTTATTTTCTTCAGTGGGTCCTATTGTTTTATCTCCATTGTCCCAAATCTTTCAATCTTTCAATTTTGGTAACCAGTAATAAGATGCTGAGTTCCATAACTCATTAAGGCTTGGCGAAGTTGAAAAGATTGTACATCTTAACAAATAACCATGACTGTTAATTGACTATAAGGATGTATGGCATTCTTTCGAGTTACTTATTGAAAGTAAGAAAAAAAAAGTTATAGATCTAAAGCTTTAACATGTATGTACAAAGCACTATTCAAGGGCGATTACCCATCCTCTTTGTCTGTTAGTTCATGGTTATAATTTTAGCTCTTAAGTTTTTTTGTACCATTTCAGGTGAGATTGGTACCAAGTTTGTGTTGGGCTTATATCCAACGTCCAGAATAAAAAATCTCCAGAGGATATTGATAAACTTGAGCCATACCCTTGGAGTCAAAATCTCTTAAACAATCATGCTTCTGGACGTGTTGGAATCATGAGTATTATTACAAAATATCCAGAAATGTGGGCAAATGTAAGTCTCCCACTATTCCAATGTGCAACTGAGACCAGTTTCCAACATCTGGTTGTTTGACCAAACATTTAATAAACTAGAGTTGATAAAGCCAGTAGGTTTCACCTTCTTGACATATTGGCATTGCCATTGCTATTTATTAGTGGCAAAAGAAAAATTTGAAGGAGTGTCTACACTTCATGAGTATGCTGACTTGTACATAATTCAGTAGGTGGGTGTGCATACTGAAAGACGCAGACACCATGTTTTTTTGGTTTCTTCTGATTGGTAGGAGTAGTGGGGAGCCCATCCAGATCCCCTATCCCTAAATTGCTTCTTGTTGTGAGTGGTCCTTTATTTTATACATCGGTTTAACACTCAGCAGTGAAAACTCTATAGTTAATCAGGGACAGTCATACGATATCAGACAGGCTTCCTGACACTTACAAGCACATGTTTGCTAAAACCCAGAGCATCAAATAATACTCCAATAGTGTTATTGAACAGTTTTATTCTGCTCACTTTTAAAGCTAAAATGACAGTTGAAGCAGTAACAGCCATGACATTCAAAATTATTGCTTTTCCATTTAAGAACATGTGCCAAGTACTCTGCTTGTTCACAGGTTAGTGTTTGAGGTTGTGTTGAGAAATACTAGCTGATCTGGTGCTTATCAAATTGCATGAAATAGTGTGGCTGATGAGAATACAACTGTTATACTACCATGAGGAAGCTGTGTTGCAGCTTGTGGAAGGAAGAGATCTATTATGAGGTTTGTTTCACAAGACCTTATGGGACACAGCTGTTTTACTGAACGAGTAGAACAACAATTTATGTAAATTGGGTTAATAACATGTTGAGTGAGCTGTGCTTTTCGTTCTTGGATTGGAGCTTTAGAGCTATTTCACATACTCTGTTGTTCGCTGCACTGTCACTTATCTTTCATTGTACTGATAACATGACAGCACAAACATAACATTGATCAACCAAGTGAATTGCTCAGCATACGCTGCATGCACCCGTAGGAGTCCACACAACCCATACCTAATAAAGTCACACAAAGCAGTTCGACGTAGCATTGTGTGGAATAATAAATGCCATATGTAATCAGACACAAATATAACTTGGAATAAGTTGGTGTGGTCAACATTTTGTGATTGTCAATGCACTGTTCATTAAAATTATTTAGCCTGCGTGCAAGTGAACAATGTGTGTAGCTGCTATTTGAAGCACTTGTGTTTTTTAATTTATTTTAAGCGCAAATGCTACCTCCCATTTAAGGAGGACGTGTTTCTTGCTGAAATATAGCGCAAATTTCAGTTTGCCCTAGTTAGCCCTATTTATTATGCATCTGTATACCTGCTGACTCGTCCATTAATTCCAGGATGCTACGCACAATCTCCCACACAACATATTTTTCTTTTTCTCTTATCTACAGCTGGCCTTTGCTCTGAGATTTATTTATTTATTGAGGTATAGAGCGCAACATTTATCCCAGGGGATATCACGGCGCTAAGGATTACGTTGATAAGTAGGGTCCGTGAGGTTGATGAATCAGATATCAGTCTTTGGGAAAAAGATGTGTTTTTGAGTTTTCTCCTGAAGATGTTGTAGTCTTTGGTCAGCCCGAGTTTGACTGGGACCTCTCGTTCCAGTGCCGTACTGCCAGATGTGAGAAGGTACGGCCTCCCGTTCTGGATTTATTTATTTTTTTTGTTTCGGCAAGAGCGAGGTGTTGCGATCTTAGTGGTCTGGCGGGAGTATAGAAGCGTATTTTGTTCTGGAGATCATGGGGCCTGTGTCATGGAAAGTCCTGTGGGCATGTCAAAGGAGCTTGAAGCAAGCTCATTGACGCATGGGCAGCCAGTGGAGTTGTTTTAGGCAATCTTTTGCCGAGCTGTATTTCCATTGTTGCACATTAATGTAGCTGCGGCATTCTGCACCACCTGTAGTAGTTTGAATCGGTAGTCTGGCATGCCCATGAAGAGGGCATTGCCTTAGTCCAGCCTGCTGACTAGCAGGGCCCGTGTGACTGTTTTCCTGCTTTCCAGGGGGATCCATGGAAAGATCCTTTTTAGAAGTTTCAGGGTGGCGAATCTTTTCCCACATATAGTTCGTATGTGGGCTTGCATAGATAGTGTCGTCAATAGTTACACCCAGGTTTTTGGCACAGTGCTTGGGTGCAGGGGCGTCTCCCAAAGAGGAGGGCCACCAGGAAGTATCCCAGATATGTTTGGCTTCTCCAAAGCGCAGGATATCGGTTTTGTCTGTATTCAGTTTTATGCAGTGGTCTGTCATCCAGTTAGCCATTTCGGTAAGGCAGCTGTTGAGTTTCGTTTTAGGGTCTACATGCCCCTTCCCTATAGTGATTGTAAGTTGCGTGTCATCTGTGTAGGAGCATACACCAAAACTCCATTTTGTCCCAATTTGTGCCAGTGGTGGGACATAGGCATTGAACAGCGTGGGGCTGAGGGATGCTCCCTGCGGGACACCGCATTTCAGTTGTTTAGATTTGGATGTGAAGGCTCCTAGCTGTACCGTTTGGGTTCTGTTGCACAGGAAAGAACTGAGCCATTCCAGGGCTTTTCAGTTTATCCCTTTTTCATGTAGGTTTTCTAGTAGAAGATGGTGAGAGACCGCGTCGAACAGGATCAGGGCCAAGGCTTTGCCTTGGTCCAGAGAATTTCTGATATTGTCCGCGATGGCCAGCAGTGTAGCCTCTGTGCTATTGGTGGCCCTGAATCCTGTTTGGAAGGGGTCCAGTAGGTTATCTTCTAGGTATTTGGACATCTGTCTATTAATCAACTTCTCCAACACTTTGGAGATATACAGAAGTTGGGAAATAGATCTATAGTTGACCGGGTGGTCACATCTGTGCCTGTTTTTTTTAGCAGTGGGGTTACTATGGCTTGTTTCCATGTCTCCGGGAAGATTGCTGCTTCTAGCGAGTTATTAAAAAGCTGCGTGATAGCTGGGGTGAGGGTAGATATGATCTGTCTGAAAATAAAATGTGGGCAGGGATCAAGGGGGGGTACAGATTTGATTTCATTCATGGTTCTGGCACCTTCTGTTTCCGATATTGGGGCGAAGTTATTAAATTTAACGTGATTTGTAGGAGAAGGATCTGATTCTCCCCTGCTAGTGGGGATCGTTGGGGTGTTTAGGTTAAATGTTGAGTAGATTTTCTTTACTTTGTCTGTGAAAAATGTGCTGATTTTTTTCACAGTTCTCTGTTGAAGGGTGAAACGTCTGGGACATGCAAGTAGGTTTGCACAGTTCTTTTATTATTTTGTATAGCTGTTTGGTTGAGTTGCTGTTTTTGTTTATTCTTTGTGCATAGTGTGTTTTTTTGTTGTTGCACTTTTTATGCCATGATTGTAGATTCTGAGCACAGTTTTGGAGGCTAGCTTGTCGGCATCTAATCGGGACATTCTCCAGGTGTGTTCCCTAGTTTTGCATTTCTTTTTTAGTGTTTTGATTTCTGGAGTATACCATTTTTCAGAGGTGGTGCTTTTTATGGATTTAGATTGAATATTTTGGGGCACATAGGTTCAGGGTGTGGATGATCTGTTTCGAGATTCAGAGCGCCTTTGTTGGTGAGGGGAGTACCTAGATCAGGGGTGTGGAATTTTATGAAATATGTACTTGTCCATGGGCCAAGTAGCTTCATAAATCTACATGTCCTGTAACAAAATCCACTTGTCCCTTTGGTGCCATGTAGTGCGCCGTCAAATAATGGCTGCAATATCTTTATAGAAGAGCTCTGATAATAGCCTCTCTGGTTACGTCAGGCTATTACTATAGAAGGATTTGAATTCTGGAGTTTTTCACCAGCTCTTCTTTAATCTTTTCCCATACTGAGAAAGGTCGGCAATTTACCCGTGACAATGGCAGAAGTAAAGTTTCTTCCATGGCTGGGAAAAATGTGGTTGGAGAAAAAGTGAACTTGTAAACAGTCAACAGATTTCCGCTGGGGCATATTCATATTTGCTCTTGCTAAGATGCAATTCACAAATATTTTCTAGGACTAAAGTTTCCTGGCCTACTTAAGGAAATTCATGCGAGTTCATGAAAAACGTAAATCCGCATTAATACAAAGCCATATATCATGGGTGCCCTTTGTGACTTTAACAATTGAGCCCCTAATTAAATCTGAGTTAACCAAGACCATGTGTATTGATTAAAATGCTATCTCTTCCTATCTGTGAGCTGGCTTCATTGTGTGCTCTTTTACAAAGTAGTTTTGTTCAGTGCCAGGAATTTCTATGGCCTTTATGAGACCAAATACCAGCGGTCTAAGTGCTGGCATATAGCACCACGCCTACCTGATAATCCCAAGGTAGAGAAAGGAGCATAGTGTAGGCCAAGTGAGTAACCAGAAAATTAAAATACCCAGCACGTTGATCCAAAGTTCTTATGACACCAATCAAGCAAAAAATCCATTGGAATCCTCGCCAGGATAGCTCTCTTGTCTCTTCCATCTGAGCATCTATCCATTCATCCTTTCACACACTGATATCTAGCATTTCACCTTTACATTGGCACCCATTCATTCTTTTATCCATTAGCCTTTCACCAATCTGTTTGTCCGTCAGTCCATCCGCTCATCCATTTCCAAACCTACCCATCCATCTCCAAACCTATCCATTTCAACATCCATCCATCCATCCTTTTGCTCATCCATACACCCTCCCTTTCAATCATCTATCCACCCTCCCTTTCACTCATCCTTCCACCCACTCTTCAATCCATCCTTCCACTCATCCATCCATTTATTCTTTACACTCATCCATCCTTTCGCTCTCTAATCCTTAAACCCTGTAACCCATCCACCACCCCGGTCACTCATTCATCCATCCATCCATCCATCTAGCCAGCCACACTTTCACTCACTCATCCTTTCACCCACACATCCATTCATCCTTTCACATTAATTACGAATCTTTGTCTGCCGAGCTGCAGACAGAAGAGGCGCATCAAGAGCTCCACCTCTACTGTAGCTGAAAAGTGTGGTGTTCATGAAGCCCCTGTTCAAAGCTATCCTGCCATCTCCAAACCTATCGATCCAACTGATCAATCCAGCCTTCCTTTCACTCATCCATCCTTTTGCTCATCCATCCATCCTTTCACTCCACACATCCTCCTCTTAACTCCTATTCATCCATCCTTTCGTTCATCCATCCTCCTTTTCACTCATCTATCCACCTATCCTTTCACTTCCTCCATTTATGCTTTCGCTCGCCCATCCACCCTTTCACCGGCACATCTTCCGTTTCGCTCATATATCGATCCACCCTTTCACTAATCCCTCCATCCACCTTTACACTCAACTGTCCACCCATCCATCAACCCTTCCACCCAGCCACCCACCCATCCATCCCCGCCCACTCAGCCATCTATTCATCTACTCTCACCACGTAATCCACCCTTTCAATAAGCTGTCCATCCTTTCACTCATCAATCCACTTTCGACCTATCCATCCACTCACCCATCCCTTCATTCACCCTTGCACTTATCCTACCATTCTTTCAAACATCAATCCTTACATCCATTCACTCATTCATCCATATATCTTCCCTTTCACTACACTCATTCATTCATCCATCTATCCATCCAGCCTTTCACTCATTCATCCATACATCTATCCATTCACCCTTTCACTCATTAATGTATGCATCTATCATCCACTCTTGCACGTATTCATCCATGCATCTATACATCCACCCTTTCACTTATTCATACATGCATCTATCTATCCACTCTTTCATCCATGTACCTATCCATCCACCCTTTCACTCATTCATTCATTTATGCATCTAAACATCCACCCTTTCACTCCACTCATTCATCCAACTATCCATCCAGCCTTTCACTTATTCATCCATCCATCTATCCATTCACCCTTTCACTCATTAATGTATGCATCTATCGTCCACTCTTGCACATATTCGTCCATGCATTTATATATCCACCTGTTTACTTATTCATACATGCATCTATCCATTCACCCTTTCACTCATTAATGTATGCATCTATTATTCACTCTTGCACATATTCGTCCATGCATCTATACATCCACCCGTTCACTTATTCATACATGAATCTATCCATCCACTCTTTCATACATGCACCTATCCATCCACCCTTTCACTCATTCATTCATTCATTTATGCATCTAAACATCCACCCTTTCACTCCACTCATTCATCCAACTATCCATCCAGCCTTTCACTTATTCATCCATGCATCTATCCATTCACCCTTTCACTCATTAATTTATGCATCTATCATCCACTCTTGCACGTATTCATCCATGCATTTATATATCCACCCTTTTACTGATTCATACATGCATCTATCCATTCACCCTTTCACTCATTACTGTATGCATCTATCATCCACTCTTGCATGTATTCATCCATGCATCTGTACATCCACCCGTTCACTTATTCATACATGCATCTATCCATCCACCATTTCACTATTCATCCATGCATCTATTCATCCACCCTTTCACTCACTCTCCCACCCACCCTTTCAAGTCAATTATGGGCCTTTGTCTGCGGACCTGCAGACTGAAGAGGCCCATCAAAAACTCTACAGCTGCTGTAGTTGGTACAGCGGCGTGTTAACAATGCCCCTGGTGCAGGCACGAAGTGAGATGAGAGGCCTAGTGCAAGGACAGAATTAGGGGTGGCCTTTGGCCTGCATGAAAGCCCATGGGGAAACTAATGAGCTTTAATGTAAGCCCTCGATGAAGTAAGATATGAGAGGCCCAGGGGAGCGGAACAGGGATGTCAGAGAGTGCAGCGGAGGGTGGAGTGGTTCAGGCACCGGGTGTAACATAAGGTGTACAGGAAACACAAATTGCCAAGGAGGGGGTGCATGAGAAGGGAAATCAAATTGAGTTGAAGATGAGCAGGGATATTGGAGCCCTATGAGGCCCAGGAGTGGAGCAGAGAATACAAGGCAGGGGTCATACAGTTCAAGTCAGAGCAAGAGGCACAAAAAGCAGCCTCTTACATGCCATTGCTGCGTGTACTGGAGCTGCAGAAGCCCGATGTGTGTCTCATGCTTGAAGAAAATTAAAGGACCCGGGGAGGGCCTGGAAGCCACACAAGCTTATTGAGCTGGCTCCAACTTTGAGCTCTGCTTTATCATTTTGTTGTTTTGCTCTGGGGAAATAAAAATGCAGGCCCCAGCTTTGCATTGACCCTTTCACTGCCAATAAACTGCTCAGAGCAACTTATTTACTGGCTGTGACCTACAGGGTTGAACAGCTGTGTATCTTATTACTATAAAACTGTCTACTTGTCCTTTGGACAAAATGCTAATTAAAACCTCTTGCCCTCCTAAGAAATCTAGATGTCTTGGGCGTCGGGAGATAGGAATTCCCCACCCCTGTAGATGTTCTAGGTTGATGTCTGTTGGCTAGTGGAGTTTGAATGATTCCGGGGTGACTAGTTTCCAACGTCTGTAGAATTCAGGCGTAGGTAGGGAGGGTCTGGTTGGTAATGCAGGCTGGGCAAATGAGAAGGAGACTAGGGAGTGGTCTGTCCATGTCACGGATTGAATCTCCTCGATCGAGGTAGTTTCAATGTTGGAGAACAAAAGATCCAGTGTTTGACCTGCATTGTGTGGGGCCATGGATCCATTGTTTGAGTTGTACTATTTGCATCTCATTGTTTAGATGTATGGCCGCTAGGTTGTCTGGTTTGTCAAAGTGAATATTAAAATCTCCAATCACCAGGAAGTTTTTGTATTTGAGGCAGGCAGGGAATATTTGTGTGAGCAGCTTCGCTTCACGCTGAAATTGGCATGGTAGCCGGGAAGGGGGGGGGGGGGCTATATAGCACTGCTCCCCCTAGTAGGGTGTGATTACCTTTAGATACTTGGAATGCTAGTAGTTCGTGCTCATCACGCTGGGCTGCTGTAATAGGAAGGTAGTTAAGGTTGTTCCTAAATATTATGGCAAGTCCCCCTCCTCTTTTCCCTTGCCTATCTTGACGTACAATTTTATATTTCGTGGGGAGTGCGTTGGCTATATCAGGGCAGTTGTTCTCTTCTAGCCAGGTTTCGGTTATGAAAACTAGGTCGGGGTTCATTTAGTTAAGTGTCCCAGATCTCCAAGGAGCGTTTAAGTGTTTAGGTAAGGATCTGGCGTTGAAGTATAGGCATTTGGTTCTTCGGCCATTTTTCCCTGTTTTGGGTGTAAGTTCTATGTGTTTCCAGGGTGCCCGATTTGCATTTTGAGCATGTGAGTGTTCCTTTGATGTATTCAGGAGAGGCTTTAACCACTTCCGCGCTCATGACGCGCTCAGCTCGTCATGAGTTACACCGCTCGCACGCTGATGACGAGCTGAGCTCGTCATGTAACGCGGCTTTTTAAAAAACGCAGCGCGCAGCGGGAAAACCGCTAGCGCACATGCGGTTAATGCATTTTGCATGGGGCATGTGTGTTCAGCTCAGAGAGGGCCTTTCTGGAGTAAGTTAGCGAATTTCTGAGGTCCGTGCTGCGAGTGGCAGGGGTCCTGGCCCCAGGCCTCGTCGGGTGCAGACGGGCTTGCCTTCAGCGCCCCTTCGGCACGCTAGCGGCGCGCCCCGCTGCACGCACGCTGGCACATAGGCTTAAGTAGCGTGTGAGGCGGAGAGACCGCTCCGCCTCCTCCGCGACCGGAAACTCCCTGCGCGTACTAGTGGTTGGTCTCCACGCCCTCCACACAAACAGCAATCAGCTGCGGCGACTGAGGCGGGAGCCGGAAAGAGCAATGTGCAAGTAAGCAAATGTAAACAGTTTTGAATAGGTTAAAAATCGGTACAGAGCTTTGTTTAAAAGCGCTTTTACAGTTGTAAAAGATACTTTATCACATCAAAAGTTTTACCCCAAGAGTTTATCTGGTGAGTTCAGGCAGCCGTCTACTCACTCCGATCCCTTCATTGGCAATACCATATTTGGACCCCATCCCAAGCATCCTCTTGGTCTGTGTATTAAAAGTTTGGGAGGAGCAGGGAGAAGGCAAAGGGGGCAAGATTAAGGTGCGCCATTAAGGGAAAAACGCAAAGTAAGCAGATCAGGCTGTCATTAGCCTTCAGAAAGTGTTCAAGCACACCTTTATTTGGACCTAATTGGTGGGGAGATTTTTTCAGTTGCCTTCCAAGCACGTCTATAGATCGACACCCTGAAGGGGAGGGGGGGGGACCATGCAGTTGTAAATCCCTGAATGTTTTGATTTCTTCTGCATTCCGTCCATCAATTGTGTGTCTTTTGCGTCCTCGCCTTAAGTGCGCCGGGTATGCCCAGACGTGGGTCAGGGGCTCACTGTGCCACTGGATTTAAGCTATCCTGGCTGAAGAGGAGTGAAACCCTGAAACCGGTCCTAGGATGCTTGTTTCCGGTCCAGGGAGGACCTGACTGACTTATTTGCATATGGCTAGGTCTAAACTGTGGTGGCATGGTGAGAAAAAGCATGATGGATTTATCCAAGATCTCTTGACTGGGGGTGAATTTTTTGTTTTGCATTCCATCCATCAAGTGTGTCTCTCTTTTGCGACATATTGAAAACTGCAGCTGTGGTCAGAAGTTGACAGTTTCCCTCAATGGAATTGTTCACAGACCCTTTAGTAGATGTTCTTCAGCATGGAGAGACTGGAGTGGAGCATTGACTCCCTTTAGCGAATCTCCTGTGACATTTTATTAGGAACTTGGTCGAAACCTGTTCAGAGAGCTCCAGTTGAGTGGGCTGTAGCCCATAGGCGTTAATCCACCCTTGGGGACCCAGTTTTTCTTGCAGCATCCCACCATGAGCGGACTGGTGGTACAGGCTGCCACGGCTTCGCTGGACCCTAGTGTCCTTCCCTTAATTCCACTAAGTAAAGAGTCCAGATGTCTGGAACACTGTGGGATAGATACATTCTCTTCTGTCAGTTCAGCCTTTAGATTGCTAAACCCGGCATGTGTTTTGGGTGGATTGGCTCATGTTTTATGGGACTCAGTAGGGAATCTGCTGCTTCTCTTCCAGAAGAAACTAGGGGTGGCCTCCTTCAAGTGGTACAAGATGACCGGAAAGCTGCTAAATGCACCCCAAAATGTTGTATGGACACCACTTATTCAGTGGGTAGAACTATGGCTCAGTCAGTTGCGCTGTGCAGACTTGCATGGTTGCGTCAATCTGGGTTTTTAAAGGCTGTACAGAGTAGCCTAAAAGAGATCCCGTGTGATGGTGTACATTTCTTACGTGTACATCCTGATTTGGCTTTACAGCAATTCAGAGTTGTTTGGTGTGACTAAGCCACCTAGACATGTCTTTGGATGTTCTGGTTGGGTTCTTTCTTTCTGACTTGTAAAGAGGAAATGTCTGTACATGACTGAGCATGAATATGTATTTCATCTGGTGGCCACCAATGTTGTTTCTGCTTACTGTAGGGGTTTATGGTTATTTAGATAACCTTGTGGTCTTAACACATTTTGCGGGCAGTTATTCTAAAGGAATCTTTCCAAGTGGAGACCTATTCTTTAAAGTGAGTCCCTATTATCCTGTGGTAGGTTTTAGATTTCTTAGGTGTAGACGTGGCGACTTTCTGCGTCTGTCAATGGCGGCTTTTCATTTGTCAGATCCTTAATGGTTTGTTGCCTGATGTACAGGTTTTTCTTTACTCTGAAGAGCTTGCACTCAATAGTTGATAACCATTAGGGTTTGTTCCGTGCTCCAAGTAGAGCATCTTTTGTATGCCTTGTAAGCAGCTGTGTGTGTGTGTGTGTGTGTGTGTGTGTGTGTGTGTGTGTGTGTGTGTGTACACATGCATACACCCATGCTGAAATGGGATTGTTCAGCTTGTGAAGTGAAGACCCTCGGGGGGGGGGGGCAGATTAGAATTACCTTTGTCATGTGTTAATTGATCTGTTTTAAAACATGATAAATTCAGAGTTTATTACAAATAATCCTCTTATTCCTGTTAATATGCGACTGTGTTCTATCATATTTATGCAACCTTATACTTTGCCTGGGTTAATCTTGCTGTCCTTTAATAGAATGATGTTCCATTCATGGGACTGTACAGCACTGTAAGTGTCTGATTTTAAAACACATAAAAAGAAGAAAAAAAAATGTTGTCCTCAAAGGTAGTTTGTAGCTTACATTACCAGTATATGTGGGCTCTACATATACCTCTGGTATCTGCTTTATATATAAGCAATAGGTTATTTTCCTTTTTAACGATAGTTAAAGTTCTTCATTTATGCTAGATGAAGTAGGTGTGGACCAAGATATTAACGTCTTTTGAGCCTTAAGACACTGTTTTTGCTCTTAATGTTAATGTTCGGCCTTATAAGCCTTAACAGTTTGGTGGCTATTCTACATATTCGTGTAGACATTTATTGTTTTTTAAATGTTCTATGAACATTGTTGTGTTTTCCTGGGATTATGTTACGCTGTTTTAGGTCTCCAAGGGGACATCTTGTCTGTCGATTCTCTGACTCTTTGCATTATTACTTAAGATTTCCTTCCTATCTGAAGGCCATTTCCCTCTAATGGTGTACCTTTTCTGTTGTGATAGCATCTTTGCTACCCGCCCTGTTCCATCGCGGCTTGTGCCGTTTGCGTGGAGGGTGAGGCGAGCCGCCATCTTAGGTGGGGCTGGACCGGATCTAGCGGTATAGTCCTCCCGGGAGGCAGGCTTTAAAACGTTTCCTGACTCAGAGCCTACCGAGAACGCTTGGTTGGTGGCAGCAACCTAGCCATCTGGGAACTCTATATTCACTCGTGGTAATAACGCTGTCACTGGCAGAGATTGTTGCAGCTCTAGCGCGATCAAGGCGCTAGCGCTTTAGAATCATTTTATGCTCTTTTTAAAATTGTAGAAATATTTTATTTCACCTACCGACTGTTGTGATAGCATCTTTGCTACCCGCCCTGTTCCATCGCGGCTTGTGCCGTTTGCGTGGAGGGTGAGGCGAGCCGCCATCTTAGGTGGGGCTGGACCGGATCTAGCGGTCTAGTCCTCCCGGGAGGCAGGCTTTAAAACCAATGTGCATACAGGAGCGCAGCGGACGAGCGCAGCGGGCGCGACGAATGCGCGCCGAAGTCGCGCATAAGTCAAGCCCGTCTGCGCCCGTCCGCGGCAGACCGGGGCTCGGGGCCACAACCCCTGGTCAAAAACATAAATACTCCTCCTCTGAGTTATTGTTACTTAGACCCTCTAATAGTGCGGGACTCGCCCTTCCTGCCTATGTTTTAAAACGTGCTGCCATCTATGGCATTTTGAGGCCAGAATTCACTATTGCCAATACCCCTAGGCCAATCCCTCTAGTTTCTCTTCTACCCTCTCCTAACTTAAATACCACTCTTAAATGTTCATATCTTAACACTAGGTCCATGGTTAAGCACCACCTAGACATTTTTCTTTATCTTCAAACGGAGCAGCCAGACATTTTATTTCTCACGGAGACTTGGCTTAACGCAGACTCCCTACCCGATATTTTGGCAGCGGTTCCTTCCGACTACTACATTTTGCATGTGGATAGACCCGCTGATAAAAGGGGCGGGGGGGTTGCTGTGATTATTCGCAACTCCCATAAAGTCTCCCTTTTACCGTCCCTGGACCTTATATGCTCAGACAATTTGATTATCAAAATGGATAATAATAGCGGCACTCTACTCATGATCCTCATATATCGCCCCCCTCAAAATATGCCCACTTTTGCGGCAGCCTTAGTAGAACAGCTTGCCCCCTTAATAATCTCGCATAAAAAAATTGTGCTGCTAGGCGATCTTAATCTTTGGCTGGATTTGGCTGAGTCAGATACTCAGGCAGCTGCACTGAAAGATGCTCTCCTAGATATGAACCTCATTCAACAGATTCACCTCCCCACTCATGTAAAAGGGCATAGCCTTGACCAAATCTGGTCTCAGAACATCCCTCTGGCTATTAATTCCATCATGCCCTGCATCTGGTCAGATCACTTCATGATCAAATTCACCATGACCATCGAAAATAGTAGGAAGCCTCCGGCCCAGATAGGAGGCAAAACTAGAATCTGGAAGAATGTTGATATTCCTGCTTTCATTGGCACCTTAACATCTTCCTCTCCTCCTTTAGACCAGGATATTGAAGAAATGGAAGCAGCATTCTCTAGGTGGCTACTTCAGGCAGCTGATGCTTATGCCCCTTGCACCAACTTTCCCCGCTCTCGCCCCAATGACGCTCATAGGTGGTTTACACCTCTCCTGAAAAATCTTAAACTCGAAGTTCGTCAAATGGAGCGTAAGTGGCGAACAGCCTACTCAGAAGTAGACAGAGTTAACTATTGTAAGACCCGAAAGGATTATCAAAAACGTATTCAGGAATATAAAACTGATTACTTCTCTAAAAAAATCCTTAATGCCCACAATAAATCCAAAGAACTGTTTAACATCGTGGAGAATTTGAGTGCCAGCGACAGAACGTCTCTCCCGGTGGTTCATACTCGGGAGCTTTGTAACTCTTTAAACTCATTTTTTTCTGATAAAATTAGTATTATCAAACAAAGCATTCCCATCACTCAGTCTTTGCTCTTATTGGCCGATACCTTCTACAATACTGCGACCCTGAGTTTGCTCCCCCCTGTTGACAGCACTATGCTACTCAAACTTCTCGCCAAAGTTAAATCAGGTTCCCCTGATGATATATGCCCCCCTCACATCCTGAAAGAAGTAGGAACCAGTATTCCCGAGGGTATACTTTCTTTATTGAATGGAACGCTCACTCAGGGTAAAGTCCCTGACAACTTTAAAAAAGCCCTTCTCATTCCCTTGATAAAGAAAGTAGGAGCCAACCCGCAGGACCTGCAAAATTATAGGCCCATATCCCTGCTACCTTACTGTGCCAAACTTTTGGAGGCTCATGTCTGCAACAGCATCTCCAACTTTTTGGAAGAATCAGAGTATCTTGCACCGAACCAGGCTGGTTTCCGCCCATGCCACTCTACCGAGGCGGTTATTCTTTCGGTGCAGAATACTCTGAGACGGAATGCGGACGAAGGAATCCATCAGGCTCTGGTGCTACTGGACATCTCTGCTGCTTTCGACACGGTCGACTACAACATCTTGGTCGACCGTGTCGAGCAGGCAGGTCTCAGGGGCCCGGCGCTGAGCTGGATTCGCTCTTTTATCACTGGGCGCACTCAGGCTGTCAGACTGGGACCTTTCACTGCCCCCACCATACCTTCCACCTGTGGAGTCCCTCAGGGCTCTTCGTTATCACCCCTGCTTTTTAATTTATATTTACGTCCCCTTCTGCACTCCCTTAGGAGGGCCAAAGTGACAATTTTCAACTACGCAGATGATTTGCAGCTCATTTTTCCTTTAAACAACAAGGACTCTGTGGTTGAATTTCAAAATACTATGTCCCACATTTTGAATTGGATGAACTGCAGTCATCTGAAACTTAACCCTGGCAAGACCGAATTGGTCTTGCCGGGACAGAGTGCTCTCAGTTGGACCCCCAGCTTTTGGCCTTCCAGTATGGGAGCCCCTCCATCCAAGTCCTCTTCGGTCAAGAGCCTGGGAATACACATCAGCGAGGACCTTTCTCTCAAAAAACAAGTAGGAGCAGTTGTCTCAGCTAGCTTTTTCCAGCTGAAGAAAATCAAGAAAATCGCCTGCTTCTTTTCCCCAGCTGCCCTCACTCAGATTGTCATCTCCCTGGTTCTGTCCAGATTAGATTTTTCCAACAGTCTTTATCTTGGCATTCAAATTGGAGAGCTAAAACGCCTTCAACTGGTTCAGAATCAGGCAGCCAGACTTCTCCTGAACCTCTCTAAGAGGCAGTCTGTCAGATCCGGCCTGAAACAGCTACACTGGCTGCCTGTGGAGCAGCGTGTGGCTTTTAAAACAGGGTGCATTTTATTCAAATCTTTGCATGACTCTGGCCCCCTTTTTATTAGAGACATGTTTAAGAGATACATCCCTTCCCGCAACCTCCGGTCTATCCACAAATCCCTTCTGACTGTCCCACCCTATAAGAGGAAACGTCTTGGAGGCAGCTGCTTTGACCATCTTGCAGCTGGCTTCTGGAACTCTCTTCCCCTCCACCTGAAACTGAATGATAACATCCTCAGTTTTAGACACTCCCTGAAAACCTGGCTTTTCACTCAGGCGCATTGCTGAGCTGCTCCCCCTCTTCTGTGACCTATGCGTTCGTTCCTTCCTATAGCGCCATGAAGCCCCCGGGCGTACGAGCGCTTACAAATACATATTAACATTAACATTAACATGAAGATGTTCATATAAGTTTGTACATGAGGAGCATAGGTGTATGCCTCACAACTTTTTATTTCTATATTTGATGATCGTTGCTCTTCTAGGGGACATGTATTTTCATCATTCAACTGGCTCTAAATGGTTGTAATTGGGGTTCACACTTTACAGAGTGTTGTCTCTAGATGGAATATACCAAGTCAGTCTTATTTTTTTAATGAATTATTTATTTTTATTATAGAATCCCTTACATTTTCTGGTTTAAGTATGTGAGACCCCCTCTGAATCATCTGTAGAGTGATCTCTATATACTCGGGTCACATTCTAAGTTTGGCTTTCACTAGGCTAGCAAGGTTTATTTTTCATACTATTGTTTGATTGTGGTGTCTCAGGCAATTCACATTAGGCTGATGTATTGGGTGGCTGTTGCTTTCCTATGTGGTATGCTGCCTACTTCGATTTCCATACTGTTCTACTGTTATGTAAGTACTGTCTGACTGGTTACTCAGCTTTATTTAATATCTGTTCTACTTTTTCGCTTGTTAATACTTGGGTAGTTATTTATTGTACTCCTATATATGTATATATCTTGGGGACATCCTAGAAGTATTTGTATTATCTCTAATTAATTTTCTGGTTCTATGCCAGAAAATATGACAATAGTTGCTTTTGTTGTCTTAGACTCTTTCTATTAGAGCATTTGTTGTGCTTTCTAATGGGTGATGGACCTTTTGTCTCTGTTTACCGAGCGGGTCTGGCTCGGATAGAACTCTGTATGGCAAAGAGGTACTGTTCAATGGCATGACCTGCTGATCTGTGTTTCACAAGTATTGAACACGCAGATCGAGTTTAGATGTATAGGGTTATTTGGCAAAATTGTCCTACTGTCATGGGTAAGGTTATCCCCATGCTTTCAATGTCTTTCACTTTTGCTTATGCTGTGAGCATGCGTGGTTTCAGATCCCATTAGTTTTCTTTTCATGTTAGTAGGCTTTTACCACAATTTGTAATGCTAACATGGATAAGTTTATTCCCAAGCTTTTTAATGTCTTATGACTTTACTTATATCTGTTGTTTCTACCACCAGTTTTTTTTAATTTGTAGAGCATGTTAATGCTCACCGACATTAGTATGAATGTCTGGTCAATTTTCTCTTGGTCTATACCAGTTTGGTTCTAGTTGGAGACCTTTTAATGTCCTCAGTTTGCAGACCTTCCTCCAGGGATGGGATGCTTCGGTATCTAATTCAGAAGTAAGGAATCTGTGGAGAGATGTCTTTCAGATGAACAAGCTACTTACATTTGGCAACGCATTATCTGGTAGAGACTGGATCTAGCCGCAGATTCCTTAACCCTCCCATCCTCCCAGCTCTTTTGTCTCAATGATTTGCAAATTCACATACTAAAGAATCAGTGATTTGACTCAAGGGTGTCCTTTTATTTTTCTCCTTTTCAGCACACTATTTCAATAGACAGTTTCTATATGTGGCTCCTCGTTTTGAGCATGGAAAATAGTCGCAGACTAAACTGATGACGTTTAGGGGTTTATATGGACTTCATCAATGTCATATCAAGTGTATGACGTTGATTCAGAGGTGTGCTGCATTCTCTTCCAACGAGCAGACTCGCTATGATTTTTTTTTTCTAGATCTAAACTCATGCCTAGTGGAGGATATTAAAGTAAGGAATAAGCGGCTGGATCCTACCTTTACCAGATAATGTGTTACCAAAGGTTGAATTCTGAATATGATTAATATATAGGATACACATTTGTAAATTGGCAAATATTACTAATAGTCTTAAGGTTAAAATTGGAAGCTAGATAATCTTAGTTTTAAACGTACGTGGCACAGAAAACGTTTGATATTTGAATGGTTAATAAAATGGAGTATACATCAAATATCTTCAGCAGTGTTGCCAACAAAGACTAATTTTGTGCCTGCTTTTTTCTACAGAAAGATTACATGGAGAACAAGAAACCTAATGTGGAACTAAAGGATGTTCCACAACCTCCACTTGCTGGCTTGAATCGTTTTCCAACAATACCACATCCCAACATTCAGCCCCTTCAAGAACAACAAATACAGCGTCAGACTGGCCCCAAAGTAAGCTGCTGTTCCCTTTGCTCAAGTAACTTATGGCCTTCTTCACATGATAGAAGTTTTGGTGGTGGTCACTTGATTAATCCTAACACAGTATTAGGCTCTCAAAGCACTTCAACAGTCACATGTCAAGTAGGGTCTGGATTCGAATTTCCACCGGTGAGTCCGTTCAAGAGCAAGCCTACGACAGACCATTTTTCAAGCATTGGCAATAGTTTCAATGGACAATGTATAGATGAAAATGTATCATGTCTGCTGCACTCCTCGTCACCACGTTTCCCTTATTTTGGAAAGTTTAGTTTGCCTAGCCATCATGGTGAAGTTCACAAATTCCAGCGGGTTCCGGGATTTCAGAACTACACATCTCCTGGTTATTATCCATTTTCTGAGATCACAAGCAGTTCTTCTGGGCAATTGAAAGAGCATGTTTCACAATCTGAACTAACTTCACATGTGTGCACAAGTTCCTTTCACCTAGACATGGCACCATCTTTCTGTCTAAAGGGGTCTTTCTTCTGTGAAGATTGTATGGAAAAGGTTTGTACTATGTCCTTATTTTTTTTCCTACTTTATATTTTTCTGTTTTAATTAACATTTCTTCTGTGGTGATTTGAAGTTCCGGGAATTTGTGGTGATATTGCACAATATTATTTATTAACTTTGTATTACTAACAAAACATTACATATAGGTGTTTTTTTACGTGTTTTTTATGTTCGGTCTATTTTATGTTACTATTACCCAGTTGTGTTTGGCAGTTAACTAATCTTCCTTCCTTGTGAACAGTTCAACTTCTGCTGTGGTCAACTGGATCATTTTATTTTGGATTGGGCAGGTTTTAATTTTTTTTAAATTTAAATTTGAGGATTACTTTTAAACCAGAAGAATGAAACTCTGTAAATGGCAATAGACATAGTTGGGCCAGCAAGAAAAATGGCAGGTCCTGTAAAAGTTGGAACACTATTAACAGAGAAGGTTACAACCCTCTTGGAAACAGTATTGCTTAAAGGGACTTGCTGTCACAAGACCCCAAGCTGTCTACTAGAATGCTGTGGCTTTTGTTTAGGAACATAGTTTGCAGAGCATGCTGACTACAAACACTAAAACGTAAATTATTTCAGATGACATGTAACCCTCTATACCCAAGGTTGTTCAGACAGGTTATTTCCTCGATTCTTCCTAAGGCGGCAGCTATGCTTCAATGTTCTGATAAATCTAATGGATAGTTCATGTATGCTTCTGGTACTGCTTTAAGAAAACAACTTTAAGGACCTCTTATCCTATGGGGTAATTTGTGGTCTAGATTAAAAAAAAACAAATTATATCACTTACTGACCTTGTACCCATAATTATTTGGGAGCTGTGTGGTGCTCTGTGGTTTAAGTAATTTGTAAAGACCTGAAGAAGTCATCAGTCCTTTGCCTTGAGTCGTATTTCTATCATTTGTCTTTATTAGTATTGTAATAAAAAAAAAATATATATTTGGGCTCAAGACACTGGGATATATTAAAACTATTGGTTACGCTTTTCTTTGGAAATATGGTTACTAAGATTACATTTTTTTCTAAAGCTCTAAAACCTGCACAACTATTGACGCATTGCAATTAGATTCAAGAATAGGGATTCAAAACAAACACACTTCTAAACCGCAATTACAATTGCCCTCTCCATTCCGTATCGTTAACTGCCCCACATGCCCTGCAGGGTTCAGCTGTACTTAAAATCTTATAATTTCCTAACACATTGTGGGGTTGGGTATATTGCATAAGTAAGGGGAGACCTATTCATGTACCCAAGACTCCTGAAGAGAATTAGTGGACTTCATGTACCCTAATTTTCAGACCTCTGCTCCTGGTTTTCTAAGCCCATCTCTTCAATTCCCTTTTTGATATCTAACGAAATTACCATTTTAAAAATCCTTTGACATTTTTGCACCAATTTAGACAATTGGCCTCTTATTTGTCCCGCCTGGCACACAGTGAAGACCATTTTAGATTGCTTGCAGTTATTTGTGCGAAATCCCTAATCTAAGGATTAATCGAATGGCCTTTGTAGAGTTCAACTTGGCTTCTTTCCTGACTGCTTTAATAAGGTTGCATGGAGGAAGATCTAAAATCTTTTAATTTAATCCAAACTTTTCCCGTCATGTCTGAACCCCAGACCTAAGATCTCCGCCTTGTATAATAGTGGGAGGGTGGTGGTGGTGGTGGTGGTGGTGGGGGGGTTTGGTGGAAATCCGTGCTTTTTATATACTGAGAACGGGTTCAATCGAAGGTCCCCGAAGTCCCTTTTTAAATACTTCACCCTCTTCCTGCACCTCCCACCCCCCACACCGTGGATAGTGGCGATGTTTTCAAAACTTCCAGGTGCCTCTTCTGCTGTAGCTTACTGTAAAATATCACATATAGGACGAGATTTCCTTCATTGGCTTTTCTCCTATCTCCCACTTAAAATGAGTGCATTTTATGGCCAGTGCATACACTTTGCCGCAAGATGTTTTGTTTACTATTCAGTGTGCTTCCAACCCGCCCACAGCATACTATTAGTTGTTTTCGTTGTCCATCTTCTTTACAATCTTTCGATTGCTTAGCTCCCGTAGGCTCCCCTCCTTTTCTTTTGTTGGCTCCTCCCTGAAGCATAACCAAGTACGTGTTCTTCCTCGTCTTTTTGCAGCACACTATTATTATTATATATGTAGTCATATATACACACACACCTGTTATATGTAATTATTATTAATTTGTTTTTAAATACGTGGTATTATTTCTGGATGTGCTTTTCTTCTTGTGATACAGCTTCTTATGTATGTTGCTTTCACCCTATTTGTTGTCCCTATTGATGCTTTAGTACCATCCCCACTCGGGCACATCTATTTGTGCTTTGTAATTACTACACAAATGCTTTTAACCCCCTTCGATGGTCATGACGGAACCCAGCCGCCATGAGCCACGGGTGGCCTGTGCGCATGACTGCTGGGTTCCGTCACAACCACGCCCGCGATTTGAATGTCGAGCACCGGGCTGGAATTCCTGCCGCAGGCAAGGTGTTAAAAGGTGCTCTTTTATTTTGAAAAATGCTTTTTTTACGATGTTTTCTTTACAATTAATCACTCCTGACTCTGCACGTATTTACAAGTTTTTCCCGCAATTTCAAATGTTTTATGGCTTCTTGTTTGTTTGCTTACACCTTATCCGCCATCTTTCTCAACACTTTAGTTACTTACTCCCCACAGCTGTACTCCTCTGCCCGCTCCACTTCAAGCAAAAATATGAACTTTTAGCCATGCCTTTCACCAGCCACACTGCTCTACAACTTGGCTGAAAGACACAGGCAAATCCAATAGCTCTCATGTTGGTGAGAGCTTTTGGCTTGGCGAATGTATGTTTCCTAAATACCAGCCTTGGTTTTTTCTATAATAATTGATAAAGTAATCCTGGTAGTACTTATTAACGGCTTCGAATTTTCTGTGCAAACCCACCTGTTAGGTCCAGGATGACCAAATCTTCAGCATATAGTAAACCTATGCACCAACCTTGCATCGAGTGAAAGAATCCTTCTAATGTAAAACTGCTGGCAGGTCTTCAACCTACCATGCAAAGAGCAGCAGCAAACAACCCCTTGTCCTAGGCCGTTTGTAATTAAAACAAGCATTGGCATAGCCAATAGGTCTAGCTTTTGGGACCTTATAAGTGTTTAGTTATCCATCACAATATCCTTGGTGCAACAACAACAACTGTTGCATGGCTAAACACTTATAAGGTCCTAAAGGCGAGACCTATTGGCTAGGCCAATGCTTGTTCTTTCTCATCTTTCATTAGGCATTTTAAATAGGAAATTGCGAATGTGCCTACAAATACTGCACTTTAAAGATTAGGCCATGGAAGTATAGGAATGTTGAGGTGAACCGGGGGGCTCCTGGTTGAGGATGTAACAGATGTAGAGACAAAGGGAGCATGGTTCCCGGTTCTGGCAGGCATGATGAACAAGAACTGCTCTGCAGGGAGGTCGTTTATTCATCTGTTTGTTACAGGCTGCTGGTTACAAGGGCATGGGAGAGTAGGGGACTTCTCCCATTTAGTGAGCCCTGGGTTTATTAAAAGGTCAATATAAGCACATTAAAAACAATTAGAACAAGAACGTAGCCGAAGGCTCCATTGCTAGTGATAACCGTATGCAGTATGCTAAATCGCATATGTTCAACTGTAATACTATGCAGCATTACTTCTGTGCCCGCGTGTCTTGGGGATACCTGGCAAAATAATGCAAGCCAGCTGCACACCTCTGAGATTACATTTATTAAAGTTGGTGGTACAACTGGGCACACCCACAGTGAGAAGCTGGACGGCTAGGCAGTTTGAAGGCAGCCACATGGTAGTGAGGTTCAACCAGCGCTGAGGTACAGGGGTATACCACCCTCCTATGGTGCTTAGTTACAGAAATGCTTAAGTCAGATACAGCGCAGAGTCTGTTTATAATTAGGGCTCCCGGTTTTATGGTATTTATTTTTTTGACATTTCCGTCTGTATTTATCCATATTTATTTTTTTGCCATTTTTTCTGTATTTATCCACATGTATTTTTGCCTCAAGCAAAAGACGATGCTTCAGCTAATATTTTTCCACATTTATTTAAACTGAAAACACAGCGAAAATAAAATGCCCTTCTACACTTTAAGTTGAAGGTATTGAGTAAATTTAGTGCTGCACTACTTCTATAACATACAATAAATGCATTGCATTTGATAGTATCACAGTATTGATTGATCCAACTTTGCCATGCTACATACATTAGCAATTCCCACAGTAAAAACGTCTGCATTTTTCATAGTAATTTTTTTTTAATGTTTCCTTACTGGTGCTTTCATAGCCACAGTTCATTCAGGGCCCCTGTTCTCTTTTAAACTGCTTGTCATTGGATTACGAATAAAATCAAACAGCCTTGAGCACACCAAGCAAGTACTAAAATCTACAAAGCTGAATGTCCCCGCAATTTTGAACCCCCACTGATTTTTAATTGCTGGACACCGAAACTGGCTGACTGGGGAAAGCTCCTCTGCTACAATCTACAGGTGCTAAGTGAGTCACTCGCCTCAGACACTCCCTTGTGGTGCACATATCATGTTCAAGGCAGACGGCCCATTGTCATTCTAAATGTGATAATCACCTGATGTCAGAATGACAATGGGCAGTCAACAGCCTGTGCGAGGGTGAGGAGGGGCTGATACATAACCGGTGTCAGGTCCTACTAGCTGCGCCTTACCTAGAGATGTGCGCATGCGCAGCCAGGCCCGGTAATTTACCCGGTCCACGCCGTGAACTCCATTTACCCACTAAAGGAGGGCCCTTACTCTGCGCCATCCGGTGACGTCATGAGTATGCTCGCGCGGGGTGGCTACCAGCCAAAGGAAAGCGTGACTACTCCAACCCGCGCCCCTTTGAAGCACCAGTTACCTTGCCCCTGAAGTTCTAGGAGGGGCCAATGGCTCCCTCCCCCTGGGCGGGAACCTCCATAGGATGATGCCCGCCCCCTCAGACCTTAAAATAGCTGCTCACCGGTCATGACCTTACCGCATGCCCCATACCTAATAAATACGACGACCTATGGGAAAAGTGTGGCGCCGCGGCCAGGGCGACTGACGCTGGAATCTGGGGACCACGGTTCGATCCCCGGCTCCGGCAGGTTAGCCCAGCACCATGTGACTGGGCAATAGCTCGCTTAATCTTCCCGACGGCCCCCAGCGCCTAGAGACCCTACGGGTGATTGTGCGCTTTACAAATGTGGACTTTACTTTTACTTTACTTTACACATCCCATGAAGTTCCTAAGAGAGATGCGAAGTGCGAGCTGGCCCCAAGAACTTTTTTACTCCTGGGGCTTATCACAGACTGGAACAGCAGTTTGCTGAAATGCCCAGAAGCCCAGAATTAAGAACAAAAGACAACCGTAAAAGGAATGATGCTGCTGAAAACTGGGGAGACAAGTCATTGGAGGTGCATTAGTATGCATTAACAAGCCTCCCCCACCTACTCCCTTAAACAATTTAACTCAGACTGCGAACAGGGACGGTGGTTTCGGCTCTGCAGATCCGCAGCTCAGATGCCCTCCCAAGTCTGATATTTATTTCGGTTTTCGAAATGTTTTCAGGCCAACTCAGTGATGCGATTCCCCTGCAGGAGGAGCTCTATTTTTAGATCAGTTTGCAAATTGAGACTAAAATGTAATAAAGAAGGAAATATCCTTAACGTGCGCCGAGGTGTGCTTTCTCACTGATTAGCACATGCTAGAAGGTGACCTCATCCATGCACAGTTGTACTAGCATTTTACCATTTTTACATATAAATACAGACAAATGAAAAATAGTTTTCCGTCTGTATTTATATGTAAAAATCCGTTTAAACGGAAAACCAGGAGCCCTATTTATAATTAGTTCAAGAGGAAACTGCACTGCCTTCCTTTTAACAGTTCTAAATTGAGACCAAAGCGTTCAGCGGGGCATTGAAGACTAATACAAATCTCGGCACGTGCTCACTGCCCGCGAAAGAGGCCAACTGGAGTCTGGTGCCGTAAAGCACAGCTGAAGTGCCGTAATGTTCTGGCCATGTCACTTCCGCATCGACCACCCTGAAACGTAGGCACAATATATATATGTTATGTTACACGCATGACTACTACTTATATGGCCGTGTAGCACTTACGCCATCTGAGGACCCCTCAGGCTTCTGGGCATTCTCGTTAAATTAAAGGTTGGTTAACTCTATCGGTCTGAGCTCAGCTCAATGCGGTATGTGTGCGCCAAGAGGGGCAAGGACTTATAAAGTCATTCATGCTCACCGTGGGGTGCAGTCAGTGGGTGGGCAATGCAGATGTCCCGTCAAATTGCCAGAACCCCCTCGCTGAGGGGTTGATAACAGTGCCCACAACAGTCACCTGTGTTTTCATTGAGTTTAGAAGGGCAGTCGCGCGCTGAATGCCACCCTTTCTCTGGGTGTTAGTCAGCGCGCGGCAATGAGCACGTCTCGTGCACTTGTGCCGAGAACACTTTACAGGAGTTTTCGCCCACGGCACAACATGAGGCAAAAGAAAAACCTCAGCAATTACATTTTTATTTGTTTCTCAACTCAAAGAAATGGTCACTGCAGGGAAAACGTAATAAGCATTGGCCACGGGGCTGTGAAAGTGACACGGCCGTGAAAGTGATCGCGCGCTGTAAGGGTGCCTGCGAGCGATGCACTTAATGAGCCATGACGAGAGAGGAAAGCCAGATGGCACCGGTGCGCATAACCGCAAGCTTTAGGCCACAAGCAAAAGCGGGTGGTGAGCTTTTTAAAGCCCCCTTACTAAATGTCTCGCTAAAAATAAATACATTGGAAAACCGTGACGCTATTGTTTTGCGTTACCTATGCCCAGTTCTCTCTCTTTTAACATTGCAAACAAGATTCTGGGAATATTCCTACAACATTTTCACAAAGAATAACTCTACTAGATTGAGGTGCTGTGGAAATCAACAGAGCAGCAGAACAGATTACCTCTGGTCTCCGTTGCTTTTTGGGCCTTTGCCCGTGGTGTTCCTCAATACAACCCTTCAAGTAGACCAATAGTGCTTTAGAGAAAATGTTTACACCTACATCAAGTAAGCTAATGAGTAATTTTGGGGATTAGACTGATCGTTTCTTTTTAATATTGACTTTGTTGGACCTTCGAACTACAATCTATGTTGGTTTTGTTGCTAGTTGCCAGCAGGTTATCTGGACCGGCAGTCCGTGTACAGTGAAAGTGTAGAGAATCTTTTTAATTTTTTTATTTTTTTATGGCATTTCTTGACATATTGGACTGTAGCTCTTCGGCTGGTTTGTTCTCTTCTCTACTTGGATTCTCATGTTCTTTTCCATCCATTGCTGACCGATAGGTGACCCTGTTCACTTCAGGAACCTTTGAAATTGGGCTTCTATCATTTTTATGTGACCCTTGTTAGTAATGTAAATTTTACCAACCAGCGAACTTTGGCTTTCTCTAATCGTACTTGTCTTACTTGTTGCATTTTACCTAGGGATTCACTTGCCACCCGTCAACAGCATTTTTTTTATTATTCAATAGTACTACTCTATTGACCCCTGGCGTTTCTTGTCCCCAGTGTCTAATTTCATGGTACTCTGAAACTTCTTTACTTCAATACCTGTTACCAGACGATTGGGGTAGCTTATTTTCAAAGTTATCATTTGATCCCGTTCTTGTATCTAATCCCATGGTGTAGGAAGCTGGCTCTGTATATACTATACCAAAGTAAGGTATAATGTGCTCAGTCCAGTGGATCACCAAAGGCTTACAGAGGTAAAAGTAGATCATACCTTACTCTCTATTTGTGGTAGTGTGGGATAGCAGTCAGGCTTTATCAGAGGGTAGTGTTAAGCATTTATTGTACACACTCCGGCAATACACTCAGGCAAGAAATGATGTCACACACTCTGACTGACCGCCGACCAATTTCTTTAGTATAAGAATAATATTTAGTTGTATTTTATTTTTGGAACCAAGCAAGGCCTGGCACAGGTAAGTGTATTAGTACTTTAAAAGAAGAATGCAGTTGAATGCTGTTGGTTTTGTTCCAGGTAAGTCAAATGTTCATAAACGGTTGAAATTGCTATATAGTTACTTTGCAATTACCTTGAGTAGTTCGTTGGATTACTTTTCTTACTCAGTGTGGTATACCTAGATACCACACTGGGATTTTTCCTGGATACAGGCAAGTAATGCAATTTATCAAAACACACTTGTATGACTTTTCATAGAATTTCCAATTCCACACTTTTTCACGGAAAAGCAGTTAATGCAATCCTATGGGAGGAAATGAAGGTATCCGTTTACAGGTAAGTACTTGGTTTTGGTAGTCAGGTTTCTGAAGTTAGAACAAGAGTTCCCCCAGGGTCAAGGCCGCACTCCAAGAGCACCCTCAGCGGCACTAGTGCGGCCAGGTGCAGAGTGCTGAGGCCCAATGTTATCCAATGGGGGATAGGGGCCTCTAGTTGGTGGCTGCTAACGAGCAGGCCTCAAGGTTGTGGGAGCAAAGCTCCTAGGGTTCAGCTCAGGGCAAAGGGGGGGTTCAAGTTAGCACACAAAGCACACCCACCGTAGCACAGAGCCGGGTTCAGGGTGCTGTTTTGGTGTTGGGTGCCCTGTTTGCAAGGGGGATTCTCCGGTTTCAACAAATACTGCAAGCTCGGTTGGAGAGAGAAGTTGGGATGTTATGGGAGGCCGGGACACAGTTGGATGGGCCACCCAAGGCCGTGGAGCGTCTGGTACAGGGGTGTTGTTTGGTGTAGAGTTTTCCTTACAGGCTCTGGTCGCAGTCGGTGGGGTCCTCCAGAAACTGGCTGCTGGCGTTGTCTGGAGATTTCAGATAGGCCGGGGATCACCAGATCACCGGTCAGGATTGCTTTGTAGTCCTCCTCGTGGTGTTGGGCCACTCTGACTCGGGCCTTGGGCATCTGGTGCAGACTAGCGGATTTGGCAGGAACCAGAGTCTGTTGGTGAACAAATCTGGTTTTCACAGGAGATAGTCTTTCAGTGAAGGCCGGACAGGTACTCCGGGTTCTGGCCGGCTGCAGGACACGCCGGTATTCAGCTGGAGCAGGTCTAGGTTGGGATAGGCCGGTAGGACTGAAACCAAGTTAGTTGGTGTTGTCCTCTTCTTCCTTCAGCACGGCTCTTTGGTCCTTCTTTTTGATTGTCTGTGGAGGCAAGGTTCGGGGTTGCCCTTAAGTACTAGATTTAGGGGTGTTTCAGGTTGGGAGCAATGGGACCCTTCTTGGGGTGGGTACAGAGAGCGAGATCCTGGCCGAAGCTTACTGCAGAAGCATTTGAGGGAAAGTTTCTGATCCTTGAGAAGCAGGAGAAGGAATCAAGTGATCAGGACACTGAGGTGTTATTGGCCAATTTCAATCGGGCTCTGACGCAGACCGTGGACATTGTTATCCCGGAAAAGAACACGAAGCAAGGTCTTCGCCGGGACTCAGCACCTTGGTATTCAGGGGCTCTAAAAATTGAAAAATCCTCTTGTAAAACTCTGGGGAGACGATCCAAAATAGAGGGGGATAAAAGGACCTACAAAAAGGCCTTAGCAGGTTACCACCAGAATATCAAAAATGCCAGATGTGTCTACTTCCAGAGGCAAATAGAACAGGCAGGGAATTACTCAAAGATATTGTTTGATATTGTGAAGGGTTTTTCTTCCCCGCAGGCCTGCAAACAATTACCGGTGGAAAGACAGGAGCTCTGTGAAGCACTAGCCACCTACTTTCAAGATAAAATCTCCCTGATTTACGAGAACTTTCCTAAAAATAAAACTACCAGCTTAGCTGAACCTTGTGCTAATAAGATGGCGCCTGAGAATAGTCTCAATCGGTTCGATTCCATCCCGCAGCTGGATGTTGTTCATCATCTTCAAGCATCTAAATCGGGATCCCGAGGGATATTTGCCCGCCCTATGTCATGGCCTTGATTGCAACAAGCTGTGCGCCGGCCATCCAGGAGATTTTTAATTCCTCAATTGCCAGTGGCTATATTCCCATGGCATGGAAGGAAGCCCAGGTGCGCTCTATTCTTAAGAAACCATCAGCAGACCCTGCCCCGCAGTCCTAGGCAATTACAGGCCAATATCATTACTCCCTCTCCTAGCGAAGATGCTGGAGGCTCTCATTAACACACAATTGAGCCAGTATCTTGAATCCAATAACATCCTGGACATATCGCATTCGGGCTTTCGGCTGGGATTTAGCACAGAGACAGCCATTTTAGCAGTCACTGACTCCATCAGGCGGACGTTGGATGTAGGGGGGATCGGTGATGCTTATCCTTCTGGACCTCTCCGCAGCATTCAATACTGTTTCACATCGACTGCTTGTGGAGAGATTACAGGACTGTGGGATCAGTGACCTGGCCTTGAAGTGGCTGATCCATTTTTTGACCGATAGGACACAACAGGTCATAATGGGCCCTTTCAGGTCAAACAAGTCTTTGTTGGAGAGGGGGGTCCCACAGGGCTCATGCCTAAGCCCTACCCTCTTCAATGTTTATATGGCCCCGCTAGCTAGAATAGTTAGGCATTATGGGTTTGAGGTCGTCTCCTATGCAGACGACACTCAACTGATTTTCCCTATTGGGAGGAATTTGGTGGAGGAAAAAGTTCGCTTTTCACAAGGAATGCTGGCTATTGCAAAGTGGATGGCAGATTCCTGCCTCCAATTGAACCCAGGAAAGACAGAACTAATGTTCCTGGGGAAAAGACAGGATCTGATATTGGACGACTGGTGGCCGGTTGAGCTGGGCATTGCGCCAGCTCCCTCGGATTCAGTAAAAAGCCTAGGAATACACCTGGATCAGAATCTGTCGATGAAGAAAAATGTCAGTAACATAATGAGTTCCTGTTATTATAGCCTCCGGTTGTTGCGGAAAATTATTCCATACCTTCCCCTGAGCCACCGTAGGACGGTGGTCCAGACTCTAGTAAACAGCCAGATGGACTATGGTAATGCTTTGCTGGCAGAAATAGGGGACACGCAGTTAGCAAAGCTCCAAGTTATCCAAAACACTGCCGCCCGGATGGTCTTAAATCGTCCCCCTGGCACACCATCTCTCCCTTTACTGAGGGAACTACATTGGCTTTCAGTCAAAAAGAGATCCTTCTTTAAGACCTGTCTAGTTTTTAAAGCTATGAGGGAAGCCGGCCCAAAGTACCTACAAAATAAACTCTGCAAATTAATATCTTGCTGTAACTTAAGATCTAATGGAAATGCTCTTCTAGCGATTCCACGCATCCAACGGACTCGTCTGGGAGGTAAAGCTTTTTCTTTTGTAGGCCCCAAATATTGGAATTCACTACCAGAAGTTTTGCGTAAGTCACCATCTTATCTGGCTTTCAGGAAACACCTGAAAGCCTTTTTATATTGATGTCTCTTTCCGGCTTTGTTGTTCTCGGCAATTGGTCTAGGTAGCGCGGAGATGCCCCCGGGTGATTCATGCGCTTTATAAAACACCAATAACATAACATAGCATAACATCCCCCATGATGCCATCCTCCAGTGGGAGGAGGACATAAGCCTCACTCTGTTTGGCTAGGTCCCCACATCTTCAAGATGACAAGGACCGAGAGTTGTCCTTCACCTCGCCTCCCCACCTGAGGGGTTGTGTTTGCTAAGGTGGGCACACCTCAACTCCTATCTTGGGTTTCCCGCCGATTCTCCTGTCCAAAGTGGGGGTCAGAACCGATGGGGCCAGTTGCTGGGAGCAGCAAATGGCTGGGTTAGCTCACAGAGGCAGCAAGCCGTTGAAGCTTCCCTTTCTTGGACCCTGCCCATCCTGGGGCAGGAGGCTCGGCACCGCTGATCAGGATGTGCTTTGTTTCCAGGCCCTGATAGCGGGATGCTCTTGACCCAGTGGTCCAGAGACATGTCTGGGGGTGGCAGCTGCGGAGCAGCCAGGACACTAGAGTTAGGTTGTTTTTCAGGGGACATCTCTAAGATTCCTGCTGAGTGCATTTTTCATTAAGTACCACACTGGCATCAGTGTAGTTTTATTGTGCTGAGAAGTTTGATACCAAACGTCCTAGATTTCTGTAAAGCCATTATGGTGCTGTGGAGTTCGTAATGACAAACTCCCTGACCATATACTCTTTATGGCTTTACTGCACTTACAATGTTTAGGAATAGACTTAGACAACGTAGGGGTACAGGGCTCATTCACCTGGACCCTTACCAGTTGCATAGTGCACCCAGCTAGTGGGACGGCTGATCTATGCCACTGTCAGTGGGTAATGGGCATGGCACAAAGTGGCATGTGCCATTTCAACTCTTCACTTTTCTCTGCACCTAACACCCTATGGCTGTGTGTGTGTTAAAGTACAGGACTGCCAATTTGGGGGGTACAGATTTAGGGAAATAACATAGGCCCTGGTTGCCAGGAACCCAAGGCACACCAAGTAAGAGAGCATCAACATCAGGTTGAAAGTGGGGGGAGGCAACCATGCAAAAAGGGGCACTTTCCTACACAACCCTCACCCCAGCAAACAAGATGAGACTATCCTTTCCCTAGTGAGTCTTCATTGTCGAAGTGGAAGAACCTGGAAAGTCCACCTGCATTGGCATGGGCAGTCTTAAGTCTATGTTCAACTGCAAAGTCCATTCCCTGTACGGAGATAGACCACCTCAATTTTGGGATTTCACCATTCATTTGCCTAGGCCTTTAGCCATTTGAGAGGTCTGTGGTCAGTTTGAACTGTGAAGTGAGTACCAAACAAGTATGGTCTCAACTTTTTTCAGGTACCAAACCTCAGCAAAGGCCTCCCTCTCAAAGGCACTCAAACGCTGCTCCCTGGGGAGTAATGTCCTGCTTATAAAAGTAATAGGCTGGTCTTGGCCATCAGCATTGGTCTGGGATAGGATCGCTCCTATCTCTAGCTAAGAGGCATTAGTCTGCACAATGAACTGCTTGGTGTAGTCTGGGGCTTTGAGAATTTGTGCTGAGCACATTGCCTCTTTCAGGGTGTCAAAAGCCTTTTGACAGCTGACTGTCCTGTTTATATTTTGGGGCTTCTTCTTGGAGGCGAGTTCTGTGAGGGGTGTCACAATGGATCCATACCCTTTCACAAATCTCCTGTAGTAACCAGTCAAGCCAATGAATGTCCTGACTTGGGTCTGGGTTGTTGGAGCCTCCCAGTCTAGGATAGCCGGGATCTTGGGCTGTAGGGGTTACCCATGTCCCCCACCAAGAAGGTGGCCCGAGTATAGAACTGTTCCCTGCCCTATCTTTCATTTGGGTGCCTTGATAGTTAGGCCTGCAGTTTGCAGGGCCTGTAAACCCCCCCCTAGGTGCGCCAGGTGATCTGCCAGTGGAGTGAAAGACTGCAATATCATCAAGATATGCTGCACCAAAGGCCTCCAATCCAGCAAGGACTTGGTTCACTAACCTTTGGAAGGTGGCAGGGGCATTCCTTAAACCAATGGGCATAACAGTAAACTGATAATGCCTTTCAGGTGTGGAGAATGCTGTTTTCTCTTTGGCTCCTGGGGCCATGCCAATCTGCCCGTACTCTGCAGGTAAGTCCAAGGTACTGAGAAATTTGGCTGCACCCAATTTATATATCATCTCATCAGCTCCTGGTATAGGGTGAACATCTGTCTTGGTGACAGAGTTGAGTCCTCTATAGGCCACACAGAACCTCATTTCTCTTTCCACCCTGTGGATGAGGTTTGGGGAATAGGACCACTGGGCTGTCCCGGGGACTTTCAGAGGATTCAATAACCACTAACTCGAGCATCTGGCTGACCTCCGCTTTGATTCTCTCCTTAACTAGATTTTGCTAGATTTTGTTTTTGAGAGGTACACTGTCCCCAGGGTCCACATCATGGGTACAGCAGGGTGTCTGACCAGGGGTCAAGGAAAAGAAATTAGAACACTGCTGTAAAAAGTGCTTGCAGTCAGCCTGCTGTTGGGCAGTAAGGGTGTCTGAGTAGGCAACTCCATCCACTGACTCATCTTTGGGGCTGTAAGAGAGGAGGTCATTGAAAGGTTCACTCTGTCTCCTGGTCCTCATCAGTAACCATCCACGTGGGTATATCTTCCCTGTCATGGAAGAGCTTTAGGCGGTTCACATGGATCACCCTTTCGGGGGTCCTGCTGGTGCCCAGATCCACCAATTAGGTGACCTCAGTTTTCTTTCCTTGGGTGGCTTAAGGGCCACTCCATTTGTCCTGGAGGGCCCTTGGTGCCACAAGCTCCAAACCCCACACCTTTAGCCCTGGTTGGAATTCCACCAGTGCAGCCTTTTGGTCATACCAGTTCTTCTGGAGCTCCTGGCTAGCCTCAAGATGTTTGGAAGCTTTTCCATGTACTCTGCCATTCTGGACCTTAGGCCTAATACATAGTCCATAAATCCTGTTTAGGTTCTTGGAGAGGCTTCTCCTAACCCTCTTTAACACGACAGTGGTCCCCTAACAGGGTGGCCAAATAGAAGTTAGAAGGGGGAAATCCCTACTTCCTTCTGAGGCACCTCCCTGTAGGCAAAACACAAGCATGGCAAGAGGACATCCCATCTCCTTTTGAGTTTTTTAGTGAGCCCCGTGATCTTGCCCTTCAATGTTTTCTTAAACCTTACAACAAGACCATGGGTTTGGGGGGTGAAAGGGTGTGGTAAACTTGTACTGCACTCCGCTGTTATTCCACATGTGTTTGAGGCTTGTAGACATGAAGGTCGACCCTCTGACACCAACTCCTTAGGAAACCCTACCCTGGTGAAGACACCAATGAGGGCCTTGGCTACTGCAGGAGCTGTAGTGGTTCTAAGGGGAAATTAATTTAGGATACCTGGTGGCATGATCCACTACCACCAGTATAAGCGTGTTTTCCTTGTCTGTGGGTTGGTCAAGTAGATCCACTATCCCCACACCTACCCTTTCAACCGGAACCCCAATCACTGGGGGTAGAATTAAGGGGGCCTTTGGGTGTTCACCTGTTTTGCCACTGGCTTGACAGGTTACACAGGAGCTGACAAACTCCTTTGCTTTCTGGGAAATCTGGGACCAGTAAAAATGGCTAATTAGCCGTCCCAAGTCTTGGTCTGGCCAAGATGCGCAGCTAGGGAGATGTCATGGGCCAAAATGAGTAAAAACTCTCTACATCTGAGGCACTACCACTCCCTTAGTGGCACCAGGGTTGTGGTCTCTGGCCTCAGTATACAAGAGTCCCTCCTCCCTGTAGGCTCTCTGGGTACCGCTAGCATCTCCCTTTTCCTGTGCAGCGGCTTGCTGCCTCACGCTATCAAGAGTTGGACAGGTCTGCTGTTCAAGGCACAGTTGTACCCTTGTGGGTCTCCCTGGGCCTAAGAGCTTAACCTGGTATGGGTCAAGTTACACTGGCTTAGTTCCCACTGGGTCTGCCAAGTCCTCTCCCTGAGGAGAGGGGTCTTGAATATTTTGCTGTCCAAGAGCTGGTTCCCCAGTCTTCCTACCTTTCCTCTTGGAAGGTTGGTCCATTCTTCCAGGCTCCAACACTTCTTCGTTTTCACTCTGTGCTCGGCTCTGTGCTCTAGTCTTGACACACTATCTCAGGGATGTCCAGGATTGCTGCATGGGTTTTCAATTCTACCTCAGCCCATGCTGAGGTCTCCAGGCTGTTTCCAAGCAGACAGGCAGCTGGAAGGTTTGGAGAGGCCACTACCTGTTTCAGGCCAGTAAACCCCCCCAGTCTAATGTTGCTATAACCATGGCATGGTTAGTAGTAACTCTGCCGATATGACTTTCTGGGGAAACCAGTGTCTCTCTCACCATGCTGACACTGGCACCTGTATCCCTTGGGGCTTCTATTCTAGCCCCATATATCCAAGGGTATTGGAAATACTACTTTAAGTTGGGACGCCACACAGCTAAAGTGGCAAACTCAACTTCACCCTCCGTGACTAGAACTGCTCGAGTGTGAAACGTGATTTGCTCTGGGCACACTGTTGATCCCATCTGGAGATTGGCTACATCAGTATGAACTGGAGGAGGACTAGGGGGCTTCTTGTTAGGAAGTAGAATCTCCAATTAAGTGTCCCAACTTATTTCTGTTGAAATACCAGGCCTTCAGGGGATCAACATTTTTTCCTTTGTACCTACAATTGGACTGGGAAGAGTGTTGTCACCCACCCCTCTGAACAGTGTTTTGTGGCCTTTTGAATACTCTTGGTATTGTTTGGGGTTCTCACCCCCTTTATTTGGTCACCCCAGTGGCTTTTTTTGTTACCCTAGTCTTATCCCAGTGGTCTGCCTTCTTTCCAAATACTTGGGAAGACATTAGACCTAGGTCTACCAAATGTTGATGTAACTTTTCATTAGTGCAATTTCTCAAAATATGTTCTTTCATAAAAAGATTGTAAAGTCCATTGAAATCATGTACATTATTTCCAGTTAACCATCCATCTAGCGTTGAAACTGAGTAGTCTACAAAGTCAACCCAGGACTAGCTCTGGGTTTTGTGAGCCCCCCTAAATCTAATTGTATATTCCTCAGTTGTGAGCCCAAAGTTCTCGATCAGTGTGTTCTTCTGGAGGTCGTAAGACCCAGCATCTGACCCAGTAAGGGATCAAGAGTTTGTCCTTGCTGTTACCAGTGAACATTTCCCAAAGGAGAACCCCCCCCCCCCCAGTGTGACTTCACTTTCCTCATTTCACAAGCCCTCTCAAAGACTGTGAACCATTTCAGGAGGTCACCCCCTTCCTCACATTTGGGGACATTCCCTTTGAGGATTTTAGGATCATAGGATTTTAGGATCCTTACTATTTAAGTTGCTGCAACCATTGATGGGTGCTAGGCCCATCTCTGCTCTCTATTTCAAGAGCCAAGATTCTGGTCTCTAGGTCTAATCTTTTGTCCAACCCTACTAGAAGGTTGGTCTCCTCTTTGTGTCTTAACTGAGTAGCCTACAAAGTCAACCCAGGACTGGCTCTGAGTTTTGTGAGCCTCCCCCCCCCCCCCGAATCTAATTCTTTATTCCTCAGTTGTGAGCACAAAGCCCTCAGAGTGTTCTTCATGAGGTTGTAAGACCCAGCATCTACCCCTGTAAGTGTCAGGAATCTGTCCCTGAAGTTACGAGTGAACAGTTCGAAAGGAGTGCCTTGTGACTTATCGCTCTTCTCATTTTACAAGCCCTCTCAAAGGCTGTGAACCATTTGGTGATATCACCTTCCTCAAATGTGGACACAATCCCTTAGGGGATTCAAGGATCATAAGATTTCTCTGTCCCTATTTAGTATGTTGCTGCCAACCTTGATGGGAGCTAAGCCATGTCTGCCCTTTCTTTCTCTATAGCCATGAATCTGGTCTCTAGATCTAATCTCTTGGTCAACCACATTAAGAGATTGGCCTCCTCATTGAGGCTGTCCTCAATGGGCTCAAATACCTGACCCACCTGTGTGGGAACTAGGTACTGTGGGTTGTATTCTTGGATTCGGGAACAGGGACCATGTTCTCCCTAGGAAGTGAGGGGTTTGGAAGTTCTACTCCCGATCATTTTCTTCCCCATCTGAGAGGTCTTCACCTTGCTCAGAGGGCTGGCCGTTAGCGTACCCTGCCAACAGCTCCTGGAGCTTTTGTTTGGAGGGATGGGCCCCCATGGTAATGTTTTTAAGTCTACATAGTCCTTAACTCCATAAATTCTAAGTGGAGATAAGGGGTGAGGTCCAGCTCCACAACCATGTTTGATAATCTTTTTACGAAAGAACATATTTTGAGTAAATGCACTAATGAAAAGTTACATCAACATTTGGTAGACCCAAGTCTGATTTCGCCCAAGAATTGGGAAAGAAGACCGACCACTGGGTCAAGACTAGGGTAACAAAAACAGCCCCTGGGAGTGAACAAAAGAAAGGGGTCACCAAACCTTACCAGGGGAAAGGGGGGGTGAAACCCCAATACAAAAAGCCAGAGTCTTTTAAAAGGCCCCAAAAACCTGCTTGGGGGGGGGGGGGGGCCAAAAACTCTTCCCAGTCCAATGGTAGGTACAGAAGGAAGAACTTTGATCCCCAGATACTGATGTTTCAACTGTAAGGCGTTGGGACACTTAACTAGAGATGCTACTTAAAAAAAAAAAACTAGACCTCCTCCCAGTTAGTACTGGTGTAGCCAATCTCCAGATGGACTCAACAGTGTGCCCAGAGCAAATAAGGGTTCACACTTGATATTTTTTAGTCACTGAGGGTGAAGTTGAGTTTGCCACTTTAGCTGTGTGGCCTCCCAATTTAAAGAAGTATTTACAATACCCCTGTATAAATGGGACTAGGCTAGAAGCTTTGAGGGATACAGGCTACTAGTCACCAATGCCTACAGTGTTATCACTAACCATGCCATGGCTATGGTAACATTAGACTGGAGAGGTGGGGGGTTACTGACCTTAAACCGGTAGTGGTCTCGCCAAAACTTCCATCTGCCTGGAATCGACCTGGAGACCTCAGCATGGGCTGAGGTAGAATCAAAAAACCCATGCAGCAATGCTGGACATTCCCGAGATTGTGTTTTGTCACAACAAGAGCTCAGAGCCGAGAACAGGGTTAAAAAAAGGTGTTTGAACCTGAGAGAATGGCCTACCCTCAACGAGAAGAGGTAAGAAGATAGTGAAACCAGCTTCTGAACAGCAAGAGATACAGGACCTCTTCTCCTCAGGGAGAATACCTGGCAGCCCCAGAGGGAACGTGGCCCTTAACAGGTTGAGCTCTTTGACCCAGGGGATGCACTAGGGAACAGCTGTGCCTTGGACAGCAGGCCTGTCCAACTCTTGAAAGACTGAGGTAGCAAGGTGCTGCACATGAAAAGGAAGATGTCAGTGGGACCCACAGAACCAATTGGGAGGAGAGACTCCTGTATACGGAGCCCAGATACCCCAACCCTGGTACCACTGTGAGAGTGGTAGTGCCTCAAATGTACAGAGTTTTTACCCAATGTACCTCATGACACCCCCCTAGCTGGGCATCTTGGCCAAACCATAACTTGGGAAAGGCTAGTTAGCTACTTTTACTGGCCCAGATGGCCCAATAATTAAAGGAATTTGTAAGCTCCTGTGCAACCTGTCAATTGAGTGGCAAAACAGGTGGATACCCAAAGGCCCCCTAAATTCCACTGCCAGTGGTTGGGGTTCCCTTTGAGAGGGTAGGTGTGGACATAGTGGATCCACTTGTACCTTACACATTCTCAGAAAACCACCAGTTTTGCAGCGTGAATCTTTCTGGATTCACTATGCTGTGCATTGTGCATTATTCCACCATCTAGTGGTTGGGTCCGGAATTGTAGTCTTTTTTTTCTTTTTCGTTGGCCAGGTGGGCGTCGACATACCACCATTTGGTGTCCTTTGTGACGTCAATGCGCTTCCTCCGTAAGCTCCCACCTTTGATCGCCATCTTCAGATTCTTTTTTCCGCCGTTGGGCTCGGATCGTTGTCGGAGTTCCAGAGTTTTGGGAAAGGAATTGACGGAAAACTGAAAAAATTGCAGAAATCGAAGGTTATCATCGCACCCGACTACAAGCCAGGTAGCCGGGACTACTAAGGAGAAGAAATTTTCGAGAGAACTCTACATTCACACGGGAATGTTCACACAGGGGGCTCCCTGGGCGTATCATTGGACAAAACCCCCTTTAAGTTTTGCACCAATTGCCACCACAAATACCCCCAGAAGAGCCAGCATCCAGTCTGCAACCTCTGCCTGCCACTCGACCACAACAGCGAGGACTGCAACGCGTGCTCAACGTTCACACCCAAGATCCTCAGAGTAAGAGAGGCACAGAAGGGCGAATTCCAGCATGCAGGGGCCATCTCCATTGCTCTGAGACTTGAGCCCCTCCAGTGAGGAGGAGGACAACATCGCCGAAGGACCAGAGGACTGCACGGTAGTTGAAGTCCATAAGAAAACTTCGAAGGAGGTAAGAGTCGAAGACCCCCAAACACTTGACCGACACTCGAAAGAGTGAGACAAAGGCCTCGAAGGGAACAGTGCTGTCGAAACACTCGACAAAAAGCAAAGTTGTTGAAGGAAGCCCCCGAAAAGGACTCCTCAACGCCGAGAAAGGAAGGGTCAACAACTGCTTCGACGACCGCAAAGCGCTCAAACAATCGACGCCGAACAGGCTGCCGAGATAGAAAGGAAGAAAAGGAGACTCTAGGCCGAAATGGCGAGCTTCCTGCAGCGGAAGAAGGACTTAGACGACAAGACGAGTCAGTACACCATCCTGCCGAAGCCTGAGGTCGAATGGGGCTTCGAAGACCCTGAACCGCCGAAAACGCCTGAACTGGTCAAAGAACAGAAGGAAGAGGCCCTGTATTACTTCGGGGTAGAAGGCGAGGAGGAACAACTAACCTAACAGGACTCGACGTCCTCGGAGGCGCAAGACTTGGAGTGGCATGACCTCGACGCCGAAATGCCGGAAGGAGGAGTAGACACATACCCTTTGATGCCTTCACCAGATGATATAGGGATCTATAATATGGTGGTCCAGAATGCTGCACAGACATATGGGGTAAAATTGGAAGAGGAGAAGCCCAAGGTTTGCTTTCTCCTGGAGACTCTTACCCACACAAAGTCAATTCCTGCCCATGCTCCCTAATTTGCTGGACCAGGGCAGAGAGGCTTTCAGGGAGCCAGCTGTATGTAAATCTGTGACCCGGAGAACAGAGAAGAAGTACAAGCACTCCTCAAACTACCCTGCACACATACTGGGATCAGTGCCAGCTGATTCAATAATTACTGCAACAGCTAGGAAAAGGTACTATAATCAACAAAGGGGGGAGAGAGAGAGAGAGTGTAAGAGGGTGGATTCCTTCTCCCAGGCAATATAAATAAACAAAAAGAATCCACCTAACTGGACGTTGTGTTCCCTACAATGGTGGGGAGCACAGGATGTGGGGAGCACAAAGTGCTTGTAAAATACCTCTCACACACCAAAAGGACCCTCGGTGTCATGCTTCCTCATTGGGGTCTTCTCACCCCTCTACGGGATGCGGCCTGCTGCGACCTACGACTACGCGGGTGCACTATATCGTGTAGACTATGTGGTGTGTGTGTGTGTGAGGGTTAGGTGTGAGTATGTGGTGAGGTAATATTAGTGAGTGAATTATTAAAAAGGTACCTGGCTCGTAGGGTGAATCAGAACTAATCTAATGAGCCCCCGGGCTGGTACTGTTAAAAAAAGGTGCAGGTTGAGGTAGTTATGTGATATTAAGCACATCACCTCTCGGGTGCGTCGACATGTTTCGGGGTAAAACCCCTTCTTCAGGACAGGGTGCACCACACCCCACCTTACTCACGTTTTTCTAAGTAAAAATGATTTTTACACAAAAGTGAAAATGTAGTGCTGTAATATGCCTACACAGTTCATCAAGTTCTTTCGCTAATATGCAATGAACTTGGTGTTAAATAGTACAATGCCTCATGAGCCTCCGGACGTTGGGGGAGAGTATGGGTCCACTGGCCCGGGTTACTGCTCTGGCAACGTCCTTCTGCCCGTGAATTCGGGGGCAGAAGGACAAGGAGAGTGGACCTCACAGGGAGGAAAGTAGAACGGAGCGGAGATGTCCAGCAGTCAGATGATGATTGGGGTGACAGAGAGAAGGCACACATGGCTTCGGATTTCAGGCCAGAACAACATCCTGAACACGCCCTTCGACGAAGAACAACTTTTTTGGACACCAGTTGACGAAAAGTTAACTCAACTCTAGAAAGAGAATGAAACTGCCAGGTCCATGGGAGCACTGCAGTTCAGAGGGATGAGAAGGGGTACGCCCTCAAGAAGGCCAAATGGTAGAGGAGGCAACCAACCAAGTACCTTGCACCAAACCTTCCAACAAGGTTATCAGGGAAATTGCCAGGTCTAGCAGCAGCAGGGACAGCAGCAGCAAAACTGGCAGTACCAGCCACGAGGCCAGTCCTTTTGAGGTCGCTCAAACGGACGCGGACAGGCACGGAGAGGAGGGCAACTACCGACCTCCAGGAAACGTCGCCGAAAGGCAAACGCCCACCCAGATAACACCTCTAGGGGGGGCATCCAAAGAGAAGTAAAGTCCAAGAACAGATTTCACAAGACAAACAGTTCCCGAATATATAACACCAGTAGGAGGCAGAATAAGGAACATCCTTCATGAATGGAAGAAGGTCACAACGGACAAATGGATACTAAACCTCATACAATACGGCTACTGTATAGAACTACTATTTATTTATTTTATTTATTTATAAAGTTTTATATAGCGCAAACTTGACCTGAGAGGGTATCGAAGCGCTTTACATTTAGGACCTTTGCATTAAGTTACATCAGTTACAAGAGCATAGTAAGGTACAGTACACATAAACAATGTTGCAAGAGTTCGTAGGAGGTAGGGGTGGAAGGAGTAATAGCGGGGAGACGAGGAGGAACTGTGCCCAATGTCCGACTGGGTAGGTGACGGTCAAGGGGGAAACCAGGGCCATTCTCCTCATTTGCTGTCTAGCAGCTCCACCGGGCATCGGCCATGTTGCTAAAGTCTCAGTGTCCAGGAAAACCAGTTTTTAATTTATTTGATTTGAGAAGTTTAAATAGCGCTGGCTAGACCCAGAGATATCAAGGCGCTTAACTAGAGGATCGTTGCATTGCAATGTAAATCTAAAAAGGTTTATATAGCGCTGGCTAGACATGGCGGTATCTGAGCGCTAAACAAGGGGAACATAGTGTTACAAGTTACATCAGTTACAGTAGCCTAGTAAGGTACAGTAAACAAACAACGAGGTTGAGAGAATTTGTGGGAAAGGAGGGGAGGAAGGAGCCATAGCAGGGAGACAAGGAAGAACTGTGTCTAATGTCTGGCTGGGTAGGTGACGGTCGAGGAGGAAACCAGGGCCAATCTCCTCATTAGCTTTCTAGCAGCTCCACTGGGCATCAGCCAAAACAACATTCAAACAAGAAGTCAAACAACAAGGCGCTCTTGGCAAAATAACTCTTGCTACTAGAGGCACAGGAACTGCTCAACAAGGAGGCAATAGAGCTAGTAACGTACAAGGCAAGAAACAAGGGTGTTTATTCCAACTACTTCCTCGTACCAAAAGTGGGCGAAACACTAAGGCCTATCTTGAATCTAAGGTTCTTGAACAAGTTCATATGGACACAAAGATTCAAAATGACATCTCTGCAAGAAGTAATATCCCAGGTACAGGAAGGGGATTACATGGCAACTATAGACTTAAAGGACGCATACTTACACATCCCCATCATCAAAGGAAACAAACGTGTACTAAGATTTGTGATCAGCAAGACTCACTACCAGTTTACAGTGCTCGCATTCAGGCTCAAATCAGCTCCACGGGTGTTTACAAAATGCCTAGCAGCAGTAACAGCGCACCTAAGGAGGCAGGGAATACATGTATACCCCTACCTCGAAGACTGGCTCGTGAAGGCAAGCTCCTACAACCAGTGCAAACAACCTATCCAGCAGGTGATACAAACACTAATCCAACTGGGTTTTTCAATCCATTGCGGAAAGTAATCAATAGAGCTGGAACAGGTGAAGATATTATTAGGGGCAGAGATCAACACCATACAAGGCAAGGTGTTCCCCAGCACAAAGAACTTTGGCAATACTGAAGGAAACACGTCTGTACCACAAGGGGCAGGTCTGGCAGTGAGTGATGATGAGCAAACTAATGGGAATGATGGCGTCATGCATACACCTGGTCCCAAATATTCAACTCCACATGAGACCATTCCAGGAATGGATACAGCAGCAATGGTCACAGGCAATAGGGAGTTGAGAAGATCTAGTGGTTGTCACACACAGTGCATCAGGAAATAGCGTGGTGGAACAAGGAAAACATATTACAGGGGAAACCATTCACACAACTAACTCCAACAGTGACCATCACAACAGACTCCTCCCAGCTGGGATGGGGCGTGCACATGAACAAACTCAAGGTGAGGGGGTTATGGTCGCAGCAGGATGCGGTCAAGCACATCAACTACCTAGAACTAAAAACTGTGTTCCTAGCCTTAAACACCTTTCAGAAGGAGCTGTACAGAAACAGGGTGTTGATCCAAACGGACAACACAACCACCATGTTCTACATCAACAAACCAGGAGGAACACAATCAGTAGCACTAGCGGGGCTAGCACAGGAAATATGAACATGGGCCATTCCACTAAAAGTAGACCTACTAGCAATACATCTCCCAGGGAAGGACAATGTGGAAGCAGGCACACATCAGCATCCCATGAATGGGAGATCAACCAACAGGAAATTCAAAAAGTTTTCCGGAAGTGGGGTACACCGCAAATAGACCTATTTGCAACACACCAAAATGTAAAATGCCAACACTTAGCATCCAGACAACCAGACCATTGGTCACAAAATGTAAAGCGCTCTGATGCCCCCGGGTCCAGCCAGTGCTATATAAAACCTCTAAAATAAATAAAAAAGAAATAAAGACATTTGCATACGCTTTTCCCCCCGATACCACTGTACTCAGCAAATGCAGGATGAGCAACATGTCGCTAATACTAATGGCACCTCAGTGGGCCAGACAGTCCTGGTTCTCACAAATAGTATTAATGGTGCAAGCACCAGCACACAGATTCCCAAGAAGAAGGGACCTTTTAACAATGCAGAATAGAGGGGTGCTACACCCAGAACCAGAGAGCCTCAGCCTAGCAGCATGGCTCCTGAAGACCTAGAATTTGCACACCTCAAACTACCAGCAAGCAAAATGGCAGTGCTCAGGGAGGCAAGAAGACCTACCACAAGAAAGTGCTACGTAGCAAAGTGGAAAAGTTTCTCCGAATGGTGCATTAGGGAGAAACTACAAAGGAGAATCACAAAGGAATCAACAGTACTAAAATACTTAATGCACCTACTACAAAATAAAGTAAGCTACACATCCCTAAGGGTGCACTTAGTGGCGAAGTGGCTTACACAAGATGAGAAACAGAGAAAAGTTCCTTCACCTCCCAAGTAATAAAAAGATTTCTAGAGGGAGCAAAGCGAATCGCACCTCTAAACAGAATGCCAGCACCAGCATGGAACCTCAACGTAGTGCTAACTCAATTGATGAAGGCACCATTTGAGCCTATTCACATGGTTACACTGCACGTGCTCACGCTACAGACCGCCTTCTTAGTGGCTATCACATCACTACGAAGAGTAAGTGAATTGCAAGCGCTAACACTTCAAGAGCTCTACCTGCAAAAACACAATGATAGGATTGTAATGAGAACAGACCCACACTTCATGCCAAAGGTGGTGTCACGGTTCCACATCAATAAAACAATTCAAATACCTATTTTTTTTTTTTTAACAGCAACAAGCACAGAAAGGGCGCTACACACTCTGGACGCTAGGAGGGCTGTAATGCACTATATAAAAAGGACAAAGGAGTGCAGACAGACAAAGCAGTTCTTTGTTTCCTTTGCCAGCAGTTTTTTGGGAAAACCAGTTGCCAACAATACCATTGCACGGTGGATTCTACAAACCATACAACTCTGCCACAAATAAGCAGGACAACTGTTACAAGGAGCAGCTCATGCTCACTCAACAAGGAAGAAAGGAGCAACAATTGCGTTTCTAGCTAACACACCAATTCAAGACATTTGCCAAGCTGCAACATGGTCTTCAGTGCACACGTTCACTAAGCACTACTGTGTAGATATCCAAATGAACAAGGAAGCGCAAGTGGGACAGAAGGTCTTGGAACACATATTCAGTAACCAGAGCTCATCTTCCACCCAGCCACCACAATAAGGACAAACCGCTATAAAGTCTATGCACAGCATAGTGAATCCAGAAAGATTCACGCTGCAAAATGTATAGTTTCTTACCTGTCGGTGTAGTTTTGCAGCTTGAAGACTTTCTGGATTCACTAGCGAACCCACCCTCCGCCAGAAGGATGAGACCGGAGGAAAGGGATTAAAACTGGAGAAAGACTTTAAAAGATAAAAGGAAAAACAAAAGTAACACAAGACAAGAAAGAATCGAAAGATGGCGACCAAAGGTGGGAGCTTCCGGGGGACGCGCGTCAACATCAAGTAGGACACCAAATGGGGATATGTCGATGCCCACCTGGACCACGAAAAAAAATGAGAAAAAGACAATAATTCCGGACCCAACCACTAGATGGCGGAATAATGCACAGCATAGTGAATCCAGAAAGTCTTCAAGCTGCAAAACTACAACGACAGATAAGAAACGGTTACCCTAAATCAATTCCCCCTCATTGGGGTCTTCACCAGGGTAGGGTTTCCTAGGGAGGTTATGTCAGACAGAGGGTCAAACTTCATGTCTGCATAACTCGCACATATGGAAAGTGTGTGGACTGCAGTACAAGTTTACTACACCCTAAAACCCACAAACCTATGGTTTTGTTGAAAGGTTAAATAAGACATTGGAGGACAGGATTATGGGGCCCCCTGAAAAACTCAAAAGGAGATGGGATGTCCTCTTGCCATGCTTGATTTTCGCCTACAGGGAGGTGCCTCAGAAGGGAGTAGGGTTTTCTCCCCTTTGAACTTCTGTTTGGCCATCCTGTTAGGGGACCACTCTGTATTGTTCAAGAGGGTTGGGAGAAGCCTCTCGTAGAACCCAAACAGGATATTGTGGACTATGTACTAAGCCTAAGGTCCAGAATGGCAGAGTACATGGAAAAAGCTTCCAAAAATGTTGAGGCCAGCCTGGAGCTCCAAAAGCACTGGGCAACCAAGGCAAAAGTTGTTGTTTTTGGAACATGCGGCACCAAGGACCCCCAGGACAATTGGAGTGGCCCTTACCCCATTTAAGGAAAGAACAGTGAGGTCACCTACTTGGTGGACCTGGGCACAAGCAGGACCCCCAAAAAGGTGATCCATGTGAACCTCCTGAAGATTTTCCATGGTAGGGCTAACATAACCATGCTGATGGTTACTGATGAGGATCAGGAGACCATGAACCTCTCCCTGTCCTTCTCCCTTACAGACCCAAAGTTGGGCCAGTTGATGGGGTTATCTATTCAGGCACCCTTTCTGCCCAACAGCAGGCTGACTGTAAGCAAGTCTAACAGCAGTATGCTAAGCCCTTCTTCTTGACAACTTGGTCAGACACAGGGGTGTACCCTTGATGTGGACACTGGGACTGTTTACCTGTCAAAAACAAAATCTAATGAGAAACTAATCAAGTTAAGGAGAGCATCAAAGCTGTGGTCAACAAGATGCTATAATTAGGGGGGATTGAGCCCTCCGAGCCCCTGTGCCAGCCCAGTTCTGGTCCCAAACCTCATCCACGGGGTGGAAAGAGAGAAATAAGGTTCTGTGTGGACTATAGAGGTCTCTACTCTGTCACTAAGACATATGCTCACTCCATATCAAGAGCAGATGAGTAGATAGACAAATTGGGTGCAGCCAAATTTCTTAGTACCTTTGACTTAACTGCAGTGTACTGGCAGATTGGCATTGCCCCTGGAGCCAAAGAATAGACCGCATTCTTCACACCTGATGGGCATTTTCAGCTTACTGTTATCCCCTTTGGTTTAAAGAGTGCTCCTGTCACCTTCCAAATGTTGGTGAACCAAGTCCTTGCTTGTGGTTGGAGGCCAAGTGCATTGTTTACAACCCAAGATCCAGGCCATCCTGGACTGGGAAGCTCTAACAACCCAGACCCAAGCCAGGGCATTCCTTTTCTTGACTGGGTACTAAAGGAGGTTTGTGAAAGGGTATGGATCCATTGTGACACCATTCAAAGAACTCCCTTCCAAAAAGATGCCCAAAAAGGTAAACTGGACAGTCAAAATGCGTTTAATACCCCGAAAGAGGCAATGTGCTCAGCACCAATTCTCAAAGCTCCAGACTACACTAAGCAGTTCCTTGTGCAGACTGATGCCTCTGAGCTAGGGATAGGAGTGGTCCTATCCCAGACCAATCATTAAGACCAAGACCAGCCTGTTGCTTTTATAAGCAGGATGTTACTCCCCAGGGATCAGCGTTGGAGTGCTATTGAGAAGGAGGGCTTTGCTGTGGTTAGGTCCCTGAAGAATTTGAGACCATACTTGTTTGGTAGTCACTTCACAGTTCACACTGACCACAGACCTCTCACATGGCTAATGCAAATGAAATGTGAAAATCCTAAAATTATGAGGTGGTCAATCTCCCTACAGGGAATGGACTTAACAGTATAAAGTAGCCCTGGGACTGGCCATGTCCATGCAAATGGCCTTTCCAGGTTCTTCCACTTAGATATTGAAGACTCTCTAGGGAAAGGATAGTCTCATCATCTTTTGTGTGCGGGATGTGTAGGAAAGTGCCTCTTTTTGCATGGTTACCCCCCCCACACTTTTAGCCTAATGTTGATGTACTTTAAGTGTGCCCTGAATTCCTGCCAACCAGGTACCCAGGGCCTATTTTCCTTCCCTAAACTGCATTGATACGAAGCCCAGATGGCACTTTTGGCCACATGCAAGTCCTTTGTAAATGGTACTACAGGTACCAAAGGTACTGTGGCCTCTAAGGGATGCAGCACTTTTTGTGCCATCCTTAGAGGCCCTGCACCTTTAAACACACACACACTGCCATTGCATGCTGCGTCTTTTGGTGCAGAACAAAGTGAAGAGACTACATGGCACATGTCACTGTGTGCCATGCCTACAATCCACTGACCTGGCATATCTGAGCCACCCCTCTAGCTGGGTGCACTATACTAGTGGTGAGGGGACAGGCGTTTGAGCCCTGTACCCCTACAGTGTCTAAGCCAATTGGTAGACATTGTAAATGCAGTAATGCCATAGAGCGTGTATGGTCTGGGAGTTGGTCATTACGAACTCCACAACACTATTCTAGCTTTACTGAAAACTAGGAATTTTGATATCAAACTTCTCAGCCCATTAAACCCACACTGATGCCAGTGTAGGATTTAATGCAAAAATGCACTCAGAGGCATCTTAGAGATGCCCCCTGAAGAACTACCTAATTCTAGTGTCCTGTGTCCTGGCTGAGTAGCTGCTCGTCGGCTGCCACCGCCAGACATGTTTCTGGACCCCTGGGTTGAGAGCCTGCAGCTCTTGGGGTCCTGATACAATGCACATCCTGGGAGGAGGTGCCAAGCCTCCTCCCCCAGGATGGGCAGGGTCTACGAAGGGGAAGCTTCAAAGGCTTGCTGCCTTTGTGAGCTACCCTAGCCATTTTCTGTTTCCAGCAACTGGCCCAACCGGTTCTAACAAAAGTTAGGAGGAGTGGTTTGCCCACCTTTGCCAACCCCACCCCTAGGGTGTGTGAGGCGAGGTGAAGCACAACTCTGTCCTGGCCATCAAGAAGATGGGGGACCCAGCCACCAGAGTGAGGCTTATGCCCTCCTCCCGCAGGAGGGTGGCATAATAGGGAGTGTACCCATCCCAAAGAAGGGAGCTATTGGTCCTAACCTGTACCTACCTGAAACATCCCTAAATCTAGTATTTAGGGGCAACCCTGAACCTTGCCTCCACAGACAAGAGGAGGGAAAAAGGACCAAAGAGCCGTGTTTAAAGAAGGTGGAAGACACCAACTGACTTGTCCCCAGCCCTACCGGCCTGTCCTGCAGCCTGCAGACTTGCTACAGCAAAATCCCTGTGTCTTGCAGCCTGCCGCCTGCAAGAACCTGGGGGAACTGCCTGCCTTCCCAAACCAGACTTTGTCTCCTGTGAGCACCTGGTTTGCTCACCCACAGACTCTGGCTCCGGCCGAGTCTGTGAGTCTGCACCAATCTGCAACCAATGCCCACAGCCTGAGTCCGAGAGGCCCAACACCATGAGGAGGTCTCCCCTGCGATCCTGACCTGGGATCTGGTGTTTCCTGACCTTCCTCAAGTCTCCAACTGATGTCTGCAGCCCCTTTCTGGAGGATCCTCACGACCGGAGGCGGAAAGAAAAACCCAATGCCAAGACACACCCCTGCACCTGATGTCCCACGGCCATGGGTGGCCCAACAGACAGTGTCCCTACATCTCAGACATCCCAACTTAACTCTCCAACCGGTAGTCACCTGCAGAACATCTTCGTCCACGAGACAGCAGTGTATGTTGCAACCGGAGAATCCCTATTGGAAACAACAAGGCACCCAATGCCAAAATTGCACGCTGCACCCAGCCGCCCCTGCGCCGCTGTGGGTATACTTTGTGTGCTAAGTCAAACCTTGTGGGCTGCTCTCGAGCAGCCACCAACCCAGGGCCGGACTGGGAACCAAAGCCGGCCCTGGCAAAGTGCTCGGCTGGCCCCCCCCGGGCGGGAGGGGGGCGAGCGCTTTGCCAGGGCCGCTTTTCAGCCGATTTTGTTACAGGGCCGATTTTGCAGCTATGCTGCAAAAACGGCTCTGCAACAAAAACGGCCCCCAGGGCCCAAAACCGGCCCCCACCCTTGCGGCCGACCGGGGGATTGCCTGGTGCCCACAACGGCCAGTCCGGGCCTGCACCAACCGGAGGCCCCCTATCCTCCTTCGGAGAACATTGGGCCTCAGCACCGGTCGACCTAGTGCCGCGGAGGGTCATTTGAGCGTGCATCCTTGACCCTGGGGAAACCCTGGTTCTAACCCCAGAAAACTTTGAATGCGAGTGACATTCTTCACTCGCATTCCAAGAATGTCACCCACGTTTCAATAGTACTGAGCACGCTCCTAAAAAGCAGCATGCATCTATGACACTCCACTAGGTCACTCTTTGGAAAACGTAAGTAATTTCAGGCCGATTTGGAGGAGGGAGGGGGCGGGATGGAGTAGACTAACCGGAACTCGCCTTTACAAACGAATGCTGAAAGGATGTTGAGACAAGCGCTCGCCATGACACAGCCTTTTTTCTTTGAGCCTGATCCCTTTCAGACTGGGCTCCCGGACTTCCTGCTCACTTAAAAGGTTCCTTATCTTCTTTATGGGGCCATCTTGACCCATAAAGAAGATAAAACACCTTTTACGCCAGCAGTAAGTCGGGGAAGTCAATCTGAAAAAGACGGGGCTTAAAGAGAAAGAAGAACGTCACTAGGACCTCTTCTTCAATGCCTGGCCACCGTTTAGGAGGCCAGTCAATGGAGAAGAGGGGCGGGGCTTAACCCTCGCTAGTGAAGTTCTCCTTAAAACATAAAATCTCGTGAGCTCGACCTAAAAACTTGGGAGAAATCCTCAAACAGACTAATACTCAAAAACCAAAAGGTACGAGACCATGCTTGAATTGCAATAATTGCAATAATATCTCACCCCATGAAAGGCAACAAGATAAAACTTCATGTAACAGCTACATAGCTAATGTAATATACTTTTTAAAATGCCCATGTGGCAAAGTATACGTGGGAAAAACAGAGCGCAAAAACAAAACACGGATTTACGAACACAAATCAAACATAAGAACCAAGAACGCAAAGTCCACAGTTGCAACACATTTTATTGAAGAACATCACAACATTTCTAATCCTTGAAGTAATCTGGAAGACTGAAGGAAGAGACAACAATAAACACCTCTTGAGAATAGAACATTTTTGGATGATGAAACTTCAGTCATGCAGACCACATGGTCTGAATGAATGAATGAATAGAATACGCATGTTACTTTTTAAAAAAAAATCTTTTTATTGGTTTTAAGTAACAAACATTTACATTACATAGGTACAGTAGTCTACAATAGTTGGTGAGTCCAGTTATCCAAAAACATATCCTTGAATCAAATTGGCAGTGTGGTACATACAAATCGCAAAACCATAACGTATATTTTTGGGCAGTCCATTGCAGAGGTCTTTCCCTGACAGTTACTCTGACTGGTATAGTACTTCCAAACTTCTAAAATAAGGTTATGTGAGGCCGGTCCAATCCCAGCAATACTCTTGAGCAGATCAAAGCACAATCTTGCAACATTTCCACTAGCATACTCCATACTCAGGCATAAGCAACACCCCGTCCCCTACCATTCCATACACCTTTTTTATCATCTGCATTGCTGTACCTATAAATATAGTGGTAAGTACAACAATCCCCTTTCGCAGTTTTAAGCAAATAACACGTTAGGGGGCCCATATCATTCGGTCTGGAGGCAACCGGCAGCAGCTCCGCATACGAAGCAAGTCTTTCCTGGCAGGTAATAAGATCGTTCATCCATGTCTTAAACTTGGGAGCTCGCCCTCTCCCCCATCTACATGCTACCCGTCGTTTGGCTAGGAGTAATGCCATGGCAATGAAACGTCTATGTTCCGCTTTGATGTGTGCAACATAGCCCAATAATGCTACCAGGGGGTCTAGTATCAATGTTGCATCTATCATTTGTTGTAATGCCGCAAAGACTTGTTCCCAGTAGTCTTTAACTCTCGGGCAATCCCATGCTAAATGTAAGAAATCCGCACCTGTCATTCCACATCTGTCACAGCAGTCATCCTCTCACAATTTAAACCGGTGCATCTTAGCTGGTGTATAATATAGTCTGTGTAGGAATCTGTAGTGAATAATACGGAGTCTACTACTCGCTGACACCTTTCCGTGTGTAGGCAACAGGCCTCCCATTGCACATCGGACAGCGGCCTCCCCAGTTCCACTCCCCACTTTTCACGTGCCTGTGGGGCTGTCCGCTCTCGTTGTGTATGCACTACGTTATAAATCATGGACACTAGTCTCATAGGCTTGGTTCTGTCTAGTAGTAGTTGGAGTGGGGCCAGCACTTACGGCTCATCCGAAAACGTCGGGGTAAGCGTCTTTATACTATGCCTTACACGTATATATAAAAAGACATCTAGCGGCGTCCGCGACTCCGTTGGGCACATATGTTCAATTATGCGGAATTTCCCCTCATGATACATATCTCCCCACACCTTTACACCATACTTATCTTTAAAAACCCTGAAAAGATCCTCTTGAAGCAGTGTGATGTCCGGGTGATATGCAAGGGGCAGCAACAAGGAATTCACCCAGGGCACTTCCAGCATGTCAAATTTTGTACCATGCTGCTATCGTGCTTTGTAGCGCAGTATGTTGTTGTACTCTTTTCCCCAGCTCACTGTATAATGCTCCTTCCAGTGGAACAGGGTGGGCCAACCAGTGTTCCGCTGCCACTTGGGGCATGTATCGAGGTTGTTTCACCCAATACCACATAAAATGGGCCTGTGCTGCCAGGAAATATAGTTCAAAGTCAGGGATTCCGAAGCCCCCTTGTATATAAGGTCTAGTCAACACTTCCCACTGTAGCCTGGGTTGTTTGCCTCCCCACACTAGTCTGATTAACTCTTATTTAAGTGTTTTAAAAAAATGCGACCCAGGGTGGTATGGAATGTACCACCATTTTAATCAACGATGCTCGACCGGCCATGGACAGCGGAAGTGCCACCCATCTCGTCACGTTATCACTCACTTTGTTCATTAGAGCACCGTAGTTTGCCCTCATAAGCTCCTCTTTATTTCTTGTGATTATGATCCCTAGATACTTGAGCTCATCTTCGCACCATGCCAGGGGGTAGTCCATCTCGAACTGTTCAACCGCCGTTGTCAAGGGAAAGAAGCTAGACTTAGCCCAGTTAATCTGGACACCAGACAACCGCCCAAATACTATAAATTCCCGCAATATCGGACTCCAATTCTGTTGTGGATGGCAAATGTATAAGGTGATGTCATCCGCATATAACGAGACAAGGATTTGACGCTGGTAACAGAGTAGGGCCTTGTCATTGTGGCTTTGTCTCAATTTCGCTGCTAGCGGCTCCACTGCCAACGCAAATAGTAGCGGAGACAGGTTGACATCCCTGCCTAGTACCCCTAGTTATGTCAAACGATCTCGAAGTGTGCCCGTTAATCAACACCTTGGCCACTGGCCCAGTGTATAGCAATTGAATCCATGCCAAAAACAGTGGCGGGAACCCCATGCGTTTCATAACTGCGAATAAATACCCCCATTCCAATTAATCGAACGCCTTAGTGGCATCTAGAAACACTGCCGCTACGGGTAGGTCCGGTGAGATAGTATGTAAGATTGCAAACAGCGTCCGCAAGTTATGTGAAGTGGCCCTCCCGGGTACAAAGCCCGATTGATCCGGTAATACCAAATGCTCCATAAGTAAACTCAGCCTCGACGCTATGATCTTAGCCAATATTTTCGCATCACAATTAATGAGCAACAGCAGCCTATAGGAATCTCAACAGTCAGGGGCTTTACCTGGCTTTAAAAGTGACATTATGAGTGCTTCTCTCATGGTCAGGGGTAACTGATCCACTTCCAGCACATCTTCGTAAACCTCACGCAGCACTGGGGCCATGATCTCAATGTAAGTCTTATAAAATTCCACTGGTATCCCATCGGAGCCCGTGGCTTTGCCAGATTGCATGTTCATGATGGCCTTTCTCACCTTGTCTAACTCTAAGGGCGCGCATAGAAATGCTCTCTGTGTATCACTAAGCCATCCCAACGCCACATCCCCATGGAACCCATCTAGTTCCACTGCCGCGGCTCCCGTCGTAGTATATAAAGTGTTATAGTGCTCCAAAAATATATTGAGCATAGCGTGGGTAGTTCGACACACCGTTCCGGATGTATCTTGTATCTCTGTAATATAGTTGGCGCAACGTGGTCCCTTCACTTTCTGCGCAAGTATGCGCCCTGGCCTATCCCCCTCACCATAATTCCTGGCTACCCAGTGCTTACTTTTAAATTTCGCCTCTCTGTGCTACGTCCATGTATAGTGTCAACTTTTCCCTAAAGGCTACCTGTGCACTTTCATGTGGGGTCTCAGCAAGTTCAGCTTCTAACGGTATTAGGTCCCCCTCTAGCGTCCTAATCTGAGCTTGTATATCTTTAAGTACCCCTGCTCCCTTCCCTATACAGAATCCGCGTATTGTGACTTTAAACGCCTCCCATACTAGTGCCACACTGGGAACTGAGTCCCTATTCCGCCTAAAGAAATCACTTATCTCCTCCCTCAGTTCCTCTTGAAACACCGTATCTAATAGGATAGAGGGTAGAGCCTCCAAGGGCTACACTGGACATTAAAATCTGTGGAGGAAAGTGCCATAAGTACCGGAGCGTGATCAGAATATGTTCTAGCAAGATGTCTTGTAGCAGCTATCGCAGGTGCGAGTCCTCTGGACACTAAAAAGTAATCCAATCTGGCCCATGAGCGTGTGTGTGCTGTGAAATGAGTGCTTTCCCTCCCCTGTGGGTGTCCATGCCTCCAAGCGTCTATCAAACAATAAGTCGTCTTGATTGCTTTGAGTACTGCTTGGGCTTTGGTATAGTGATGTGGCGCGGAGTGGGATCTATCTAGGCTTGGATTATACGTGACGTTAAAATCACCCCCCCAAATGACATGTGTAGTTTCCTTCTCAAAAATCTTGGCCCATAGTGCTTCGAAGTACCTAGGGTCATCAACATTCGGTCCGTAGCCACAAACCAAGGTCACTGTCTGGGAGCCCAGCCTGCCCCACGCTATACAATACCTGCCCTCTACATCACACTCCGCTCCAGACATCCGAAAGGGAACCTGTTTTTTCACTAGTATGGCAGTGCCTCGTGCATAGCTCGAATATGAAGAGAATATTTTAGTCTCTGCCCACTTACCAGCAAATGTGATCGTAGTGTTCCGTAAACAATGAGTTTCTTGTGCAATGTGCACATTATGTCTATCCAAATATGACAACACCTGCCTCTTTTTTCTGGGATCTCCCAGACCTCTCACATGCCATGTTAATATATTACAGTCAGTGCTAATTGCTCCAGCCATATTCACCCGCTATCTACTTCGCATCTTCTACCTCATAGAATGGATTCCCTCCTTCGTACTGCCACCCAGTCTGCCAGTCCACACCACACCAAAGATGACGACCGTTTTCACACCATCGGACTCCTGTATAACATTGTTAACAAATATGAAATTCAAACTCTCTAACATTCCCACCCTAACCTCCACTTCTGTCCCCCCCTCTTCCCACTGAAGCAACCCAACTTTGCCAGCATTATTTCCCCTCCCCTTTCCCCGTCATCAACGCACCTAGCGTCTTCTAGAACTACAGCAGTTTGCAAGCTGCTGTTTGTACTTGGGGTACTCCCTCTGGGGGGCTATCACTAGAGGGCTACACAATCACTCCCTCCCTGCAAAGGCCCGCCGCGATACAGCCTGTCGGGACCTCCACCGTAGGGAGAGTGGGTCCAGACCCTTGTGTGATCTGACCTGCTTCTCGTTACAACTACTGTTTGTGTTCAGTTACCTCGTACATGAACTATGTCTCATGTCTAACATGGCGGCCGTGCTACCCAGTCTGTACTTTCAATGTAGATTGTCGTCTTTTCTGGAGGATCTTTGGGAGCCATGTCGTCCCCCTCTGTCGCGGTTCTCCCTTTTCAGCATACGTAGATAATCTTCCACTTGACTGGGGTTAGTGAAGAATTTCTGTTTTCCTTGGTGCGTAACTCGCAAACGCGCCGGGTAGAGCAGTGCATAATCGATCTGTGCCTCTCTGAGCTTTTTCTTTACCTCAATAAATTTCCTGCGTTCTTCCTGTACAATCGGTGTAAAGTCTGGATAAATCGAAAAAGTATTCCCATCGTAAGTCAGAGATTGTTTGTTTCTTGCTGCTCGTAGCACCACGTCTCTATCACGATAATTCAATAATCGAGCAATAATGGGTCTGGGGGTTGCGCCCGGTACTGGCTTCGGCCCGAGGGACCTGTGTGCTCGTTCGACAATGAATTGGGGGGAGAGCGCGTCTTCTCCTACCGCCGCCTTCAGCAGTTTCTCCACATGGGCCTCCATATTGCCGGTATTGGCAGTTTCCAGAATACCTACTACCCGTATGTTATTGCGCCTACTGCGCGCTTCCAAATCCTCGTTCTTGGCCGCTATAGTTATTAGGATTTTGTCCATCCCTGCCAATTGAGTCGAGTGACTTGCTGTGACATCATTATTGTCGGATATTCTCCTCTCCGTTTCGGTGAGGCGTTCCTCATGCGCATTCAATGTGCGCACTATCGCATCCATTCTGGAGGACATGCGGTCTACCTTGTCCACCACTGTAGCAAACCCTTGCCTCATTTCTTGCAGCAAATTAACCATGTCTGTGGTCGGCGACCCATCTCATCCGCTCTCTTCCATAATTGCTCCTTCCGCTTGTTTGCCTTTAGTCCCGGTTTTTGCGTTTTCGAAGGTGAGTTTCGGCTGCCTAGTATCCGGCTTCCCCATAGCTCTGCCGGTTGTCTGGCGTTAAGAGCGTGGGACCAGTGTGCGCCCAGTTCCGCAGCGATGTCGTACGTCAACGGGAGTGCGCTGGTACTCTAGTTCAGTGGTCTGTGCTCGCCCATTGCCCGCACCGAACAATTGCCTTCTGTCACACGGCGTTGCAACTCCTTCTCTGTGTGACCCTCAAGGATTAAGGCCTCCTCCGCAGCCAGCAGCACCCAGAGACGCACTATGCCAACCAATCGGCAGCCCCAGTGTTGTGGCTCTTGCCTAGTATTGGTGTATTCTTCTCTACGGCGTGGGCTCTGTCGCCACTACTGTGTCTCTCAGTTATCCACCACCCCCTCCAACAGACAGTGCCACTAGAGTATAGTCCGCTCAAATGTCTATTTACTTTCTGGAGCGCTCCCTCACAATTACAGTCCCAAATCGCCAACATGCAGGTCCAACAATTTGCAGCAACTCCCTCTCCTGGCAGACTTGTTAGCGGGCTTCACAGTTCAGAGATGGGGTGTCCAGAGTCAGTTCCCCTTGCATCCATCTACAAGTTAGGGCTCACCTGCACGTGGCTCCCTTCACAAGTGACCAGGCCCTGTAGAGCACAATGCTATGCGCCGCTCCCTTTCCAGCAGCAACACCTCACTCGGGCAATGTCCCAGACTAATACCGCAGCCCTGCGACCTAAAATGGCGCCTCACCACTGCAATGTGCTGCCGGCGTCTGTCTGTGCCTCGCCTGTGGTGATACCCCCTCTTCTTGCACCTTGCCGTCCTTTGCCCGCAGTGCACTTCCCGTTTCTCCGGCTCCCCACAGTGTCTCTATATGCTGCCGTCCGCACCGCGGTGAAATTGCATCAGGCCATGAGTCCGACCTCCGCTGCAGGCTCCCGTCATAAAATGGCGCCACCAGGTAGTTCTGGGTCTCGGAGGAACAGCAGAGCCCGCCGCCAGCCTCTGCTTCTGTTACTGCACGGCGCGGGGAGCGCACCCACAGCGATTATGTCGTACCTGTGGTGTGGCATCTCTATAAGCGGGTCCAACGCCGCGTTTCAGCAGCAGCTACCGGTCTCGCCCCCTCGAGTTGGCGCACAGGGTCCGCTAGTGTCCGTCTCTATTTTCAGAGTTACACCATGGGGTAGAGACTTCCCAGAGTTGTTCTGCCTCAGTGTGAGCCAACTGCACAGTGCAGCTCGTCCGCCAGCTCCGTATGCCTGTGCAGTCTCTCCCTCTGCATACAACACGCCGGAGGCCTGTTGATACTCGACCGACCCCGAGCTGTCCTAGCAATCTTCCCCGCTGCGTTCTTCCAGCTCTCCCAGCTCGTGTACCGGTCAGACCTTTCCGCAGCTCTCGTCGCCGCAATTTACAAGCAATCTGCTCCAAACTTTCACCAATCGTGCTCCGGGTCGTGAGGTACCGCTTGGCTAAGTTTTGTCCGCTAGCACCTTGGTCCTCAGTAGGATAGTTCAGGATATTGGGTCTGACCCACAGGAGCCTCACGTATGTGTGGCCATTCTGCTGTGCGCCCTCTAGCGCCCCCCCCCGAATACACATGTTACTTATAGGATGATAATGGACCTAAAATAATGATGTATTATTAGAACTGCAACCATACATGCTCTGTTCTATGGTACTTTCGAGTTGTCAATGTGGTAATTAATTTTCAAACTAAGCAAGGACAAACCTCCATTGTGACATTGTATAAAAAAACAAAAATCATGGCTTACAACATGTTTATTCCTCAGATCCCAAACAGGTTGTGTATTTATAACACACATAAATACCCACATCCAAAATGGCCGACGCGACTTACACCTAGTCCTTTTACTATTTTCACGAACCTTCGCGGGAACTCAGCCCTATACAAACATTCACGATCCAGTCCACGTAAAACTTGAACGCCAACTTCGGGAACGATTCGAACGTTATAACGCTGCCGACCGAAAACTGCACGGGAGACTTCCAAATCAACACAAGTAAGCTGACATTAGCGTATATAAACCATGCAAAGCATATTACGTTGTAGATCGATAATTTAGTCCGGTCGATCAGCTTCTCCTGAATCGCCCCTTTTTTTAATTGCTGAACAAGGGAACACCCAACAAACATAAAATCGTGAGTAGACATTGTAGATTATCCATATGTGCCTGAATATTATTCAGACACGATGTTCGCACAAGTCACAATTGTCGCGTTAATAGTTAAACAGTCACAATCGCAGTGAGCACAGATGGTTAAAAGTGCACACATTACGGGGACATTACTAGAGGAGCACAAACACACGCATGACATTTAAATAAGCCTTTGTGATATAATAGATTGGGGATAATAGTGTTTAAGACAATTGAAAGAACTGTAATGACAAATTATGTGGGCAATGATTCTATTGTAGATATGCTCCCTGAAGAAGGGCGATATGCCTGAAATGCATTGGAGTACAAATGTTTAGCAATACAATCCGAATGTGATACAAAGAAAATTGAAATTAAACTAATTTCAGCAAAGATAAAACAATGAAGAATTTCATTGTGAATGATCCATGAATTAATGTGATTATTACACAGAGTAAAAAAAAACACAACAGAATCATTTTAAGAGGAAATGAGTGCCCAGTGGGATGCAACCAAAAGCATTTTGGAAGCACTTAAAAGTATTCTCGTACTTGCTCCGCCAGCGGCTCCATATAGAGTGTTAATAAGAGGGGGGAGAGGGGGAACCCTTGTCACGTTCCTCTCTGTATTGAGAAAACTGGGGATAGGTTTTTGTTGACCCGGACAAGGGCTTTAGGGTCTGTGTAGCTGGCCCACATCCACTGGCAGAAGCAGGGGCCCAGGCCCATGGCCTTCAGCACTTCACGCAAGAAGGGCCAGTGCACCAGATCGAAGGCTTTCTCAATGTTTATAGAGTAGTTTAGGCGTCTGTGAGTGGTGTGGGCGTCTGTGAGCGTTTGGTTTTATCGATAAGATGGAAAATCCGCTTTATATTGTCCCCACATGTGCGTCCCAGAATGAAACCTGATCGGTCTGGGGCAATCAGGCCAGGCATGTGTTTTCCCAATCTGTTAGCTAAGATCCCTGTAAACCGCTTAGCGTCTACATTTAGGAAGGATATAGGGCGATATGAGGTGCATTTCTGTGGGTCTTTTCTGGGCTTTGATAGGATGGTAATTATAGCCGTCCTAATAGTCTCTGTCAGGGTACCCATGGAGCTGAAGAGTTATACCGTCGGGCCAGTAATGGGGACCGTTGATACGCAAATATTTAATAAAAAGCAGCTACAAAGCAGTCTTGTCCCTGGGCTTTGTCTACTTTGAGTCTCCCGATCGCATCAAGGACCTCCTGTTGTGTGATATCTAATTCTAAGGGTGCAGCTACTTGTTCCATAATCATAGTTAAGGGGTCTACTCAATGTAGGTGGCATGGTATGTGGACTGCTGCTTCTCTGTTTTGTAGAGATGTGCGTAAAACCGACCGAACTCCGTGGCAATATTGGCCTCCCTCGTCAGGGGTTTTTGGTAGTGATCTGTTAAAACGTGCATGCGACGAACCTGTGTTTGAGTGCATAGTCTGTGCGCAAGCTATCTACCTGCTTTGTTCCCTCCCGCATAGTATCTCTGCCTTGTGCGGACCAATACGTACTCAGCTGTGTCCATGTCTAAGGCCTTAAGTTGTCTTACAGAGATAGTCAGTTGTCGCCTTATCTTGTGAGACCCCTTTTGCCTGTGTGCTTCCTCCAATACTTTCACTGCCCCCTCTAGCTCCGCACGCTTGGCCCTGTGCTACTTATTGCGCCTTGCCGCTAATTTTATATAGGTTCCCCTCACAACCCCTTTGAGTGCCTCCCACAATGTCGAGATCAATACATGAGGTGTCATTGGTGGCGAGGTAGTCCAGAATTACCCCCGGACGTCTTTGATGTTCAAGTCTTAGGAGAGCAATTTAGGATTGAGGCGCCACGTTTTGGAGTTCTGATCACTATGGGATAGGCGCAGCACCAGAGAGAAAGAATTATCAGAGAGTGAGGCGACCTCGATGTCAGGTTTTGTCACTGACCTCAACAGTGAGGTGGAGACAAGGAAAAAGTCAATTCTGCCGTACGACTAATGTGCAGCGGAGAAGTGTGTGTGTACGAATTTGTGGTGGGATGTTGAGCTCTCCAGGCATCGACCAACCTTGCATCGGAGAGCCCCTGAAGTCCCTGCGGTGCTCCTGCTCCTACTTTCGGGGTCCCTGTCCAGTGAAGCGTCCCGGACTATATTAAAGTCCCCTCCCATTGAGAACATTGGGTCCATCCTCACTACACCTCACTCACTACAGATGTCAATCGCCTGACGGATAAACAGTTCCTGGTGATCGTTGGGAGTGTAAAGGCTTGCAATCATGATGGTGCATTGAGGGAGGGCAATTGACAAGGCTATCAAGTGGCCCGTGATCTCGGAGTGCGTGTGGGTGACCAGGTCTTGAAAATATATTGCGAGTAGTATAGCTACCCCCTGCTCTCTTGCTCTGTCCAGTCGACCAGAATTGGCGGACGAACCACCTAGACCGCATACGCCTCCAATCCTTCCAATCTGTTCATGATCTGTGTCCAACTGGGGCCTTCTATTATTTCGCCATGGTCAGTCTAGTCCATGATGACAAAGTTTGCGATTGTGCTCTGGCCTCCAAGATCTTCATTTGTCCTCTTGTTCCGGTGCGAAGTCTTTTATTGTAAGGTGTTGAAGCAGAGATGAGCGTTCCTGGGAAGTCGGTCTCTGGGGGTGGCGCCTCTGCTGTCCCGGTCCCTGAGAGTGCGAGGGAATCCCCCGCCGTCTGCCTGGTCGCCCCTCTCCCAGTAGAGTCCCAGGATCGTTGCTGCTTCCAAGTGAGCGCGTGTTGAGCGCGTCTCACCTTTCCAAATTAACATAAGGTGAAAGGGGTGACCCCATCTGTAGCGCATACCCTTCACCCTCAAGAAATCTGTAATGGGTTTCATATTGCGGCGACGCTGCAAAGTGATGGGAGAGAGGTCCTGGAACAAGTGCACGATAATCCCCTCAAACATGACGTGGACTTGGTCTCTTACGGTGATCATTAGAAGTTGCTTCTGGCGGTAGTTGTGCAGGCATGTAAGGATGTCCAGAGGGGCACCTGCAGATGAGGACGGGCGACCCGCTCTGTGCGTGCGATCCAGAGGGATCTCGGCGTCCTTCAGTTCTAGTACAATCTGGCGAAAGAGCCATTTAACGAAATCCTCTAGGCGCATGCCATCCGCCTGAAGTGGGACACCCTTAATTCTTCTATTAGATCTCCTGGACCTGTTGTCTAGGTCGTCGAAGTAGTAGTTAAGGTCTGCATTGCTGTCTTTGAGTTCAAGTATTTCGCTACGGCACAGTTCCAGTTCCTCTTCTCTGGCGTCACCCGATTTCTTCACCAAGTCCACCTCCTGCTCCAGTTCGCCCACTTCACGGCGCAGATACCTCATATCATTGGCCACCAATGTCCTCAATGTTGCAATGTCATTACTCAAGATGCCGAAGAGGGACTCCATGAAGCCTTGTGTGACCGGACCCTCCTCACATACAGCCTGCCCATGTTCTGCTGCCCTTGTTCTGCTTCCAACCACTGACGTTCCTGTGAGCCTGTCCTGCAAGTTTGAAGGGGGTTTTTGTGAAGAGGTCCTTGATGGTGGGATCCTTTTTGGTCCTGGTATTCACCATTTTTGTCTCCTGCCGGCACACTGTGCGTTGACTCTGTCCAACTGGTTGTGTTTTTCTACGAGTGGGCCACCCCTCCAGAAATGGATTCTATGTTCAGGAGACCTGCCCAACTATCTGTGGAACTTTAGTAAGTCAAGTCTTGGTCCTCTGTGCGAGGTACAATTTAGGCTTCTTGTGCCTTGGTCAATGGTCTCCTCCGAATTTACGCCGCTTCATTTGGGGCTGCACTGGTTCTCCACAATCACAGGGCCAACGGCCCAGCAAAGTTGAGGCCTCAGCCCGAGAACAACGTTGTAATCGATTTGTTGCGGTTTCGTGGTACCACGGCAATGTTGCGGCAGAGGCTCATCGCACTATGTCCACCAAGTTTCTGGGCCTATCCCCACTTCAAATGTACTTGCGCCGCAACGATCTCCAGCGCTCTCAACAGTCCGAACCCCCTTCGGTGCGACAACCGTGCTTCTCAACAGCTCCACCACACTGTACAGTCCCTTCTTGGTCACCCGAGTTGGGGATCCGCAGGTGTCAGCTCTCCTCCCTGGTCCAAGGCGGTGTGCTCTGCCTTGATTCATCGGGTGGCCCGCCGGCAACACAAGGGAGAAGTTGGCAATGGTATTGTCGCGTTCTGCAGCGAGGGAATAGTCTCACAGTGCCATCTATGTAGTTCTAGAGTCGCCCGGGTGGACCACCCTTCGACAGGGCTGCCTCAGCTCAATCTCCGTGAGCCTCGGCCTGCCGCATTGCTGCCAAGCGATATTCCACGCTTCTCCTCGTCACCAAACTTCCTGCTTGCCCAGCAGTCCTTACGCTGCTTCCAGGCCCACAGGCATCGGGACCACACCCGCCGGGCTTTGTGCTCAGCAGTGGGGGCGGCACCTCTCTCCCCCAGTAAATGCCCTCTGTGCTTCCTGCTCCGTTCCCCGCTTGGGGCTCTTCTTTTAGCGCTTTAGTACAGTGGCCGCCGTGGATGCCCCGTCCGTAGCCGCGCTCCTACTTCGAGCGATGTCTCGGCTGCAGGCCCGTGGCTCTAATGTATCTTATGTTTTTTTTGCTTTAACAATGGCCACGTTACAAAGTTCAACAGCACGTAAAACAGGAAACATCAATAGCTGGTGTACAGAAGCATAGACTCATACCAATTTTGATTATTCCCTCAAGCACCCCAGAAACCTCTTTGTGGCAGAGCTGCATTTGTACGGATACTACATTAACCTCCCACTTCTTCCATGACTGGCTGTGTGTCTCCCTTATAACCTAAAGCCCCACCTCCTCCAGGATACTGGCAACGTTTCCTCTATCCTTGCTTGACTCAGACAGAAGCAGCAGCACATCGAACAGAAGATGAGCTGTGAGCGACTAGCAAGGTTTTTTGTTTGCAGCAATGCAGCCTTCAAAATGCAGATAGCCGTAATTAAACTGCTGCGCCGTCAAACTGCCTCTGTGCATCATGAAGTACCCACAAATCCTCATAAAGTAGTAATTCCATATTTAATGTACAATCTCACTAAATAAACTCCACAAGACAATGTGCACTTTTTTCTTTAACCGATAACTCCACTCCAAAAATACATTAGTAAAAAACATTGTCACTTACAATGGTATTAGCTCTAACTTTCTCAAATGTGAGATCTGTTGCATTGCAAATGATTGTTTGCTTCTTTCCATTCCTGTTACCACAGGATGCATCTCAAAAACTCTTGTGTTATCCCAGCAGCATTCCTGGTCATGTTCCAGTCCGGATCGAAGGACCATTTTATTTGTACACATGCCTTTACATCCTTCACCGTAAATGTGGTATAATCATTGTACCACCTATTTTCTCCCACAATACCAGTGTTCAAACCCTTGCCACAGTTTTACCCTACTCTGAAAGCCTTTTGCTACATCTGATAAGTTCACATGCCACACTGAGGCAATCCACTGTGTTGTTGAGAGTTTCACCGGTATCTATTTTCTTTTTATACAAACGTCCCATTTAGTTGCTAACACTGTATATAATGGCAACATCCTTTCCTCCTGTCAACTCTGCTTCCCTTCTCCTTTCTCAATTTCAGTTCCAAAAAATACCGGGACAGGGCTTCCCGTAACCTATTGTTTGAAGACCACAACCAACACCTTACCCACACCTCTTCACTTGCTGTTCGATTTCATCTGGCACATTTCAGACTCGGTCCACTGTGGATTCCTCAGCTACGATGCCAATTGTATATATATTTGAATCTGGACAAAGTTCCTTCAGATTTTTCCACCAACTGCTCCCACAGCCACAATTCTCTTTCCAGTACTAGATCTCCCCAGAACTTGACCTTGTCTGTCCTAATTGGGGTGCAGAATGTCTTTCAAACGCTCAGGATTGCCAGGTGTAGCAAACTCTTTCTGTTGCAGTAACCACCCCCCCCACACACACACTTTTTGCTAGACTTCTCATGCACTTTGGGTCCCTGCCAATCAGTTTCCCAGGGTCTGTGTTTTTCACCAAAACTTACCTTTGTACCCCCAATTGGCACCTCTCTGGCCACATGTGAGTCCCTTGTGAAAGGTGGAGTGGAGTGGTGTGGCTCACTGGTTAGAGGCGGCAGACCCGGAAGCAGAAGTCGGCCCGGGACCAGGGTTCGATTCCCGAAGCGGTAGGGTCGTGGACCAGGGTCAGCGGACTCGATAATTCTCGCCTCGGTGCCTACTCTAACCAGGGGTCCCACTCGGCAACTCTGGGTATTAGCTTGCCTAATCTCCACAACGGCCCCATCAACGCTTGGGATGCCTGACTCCACCTTGGGGATTCCCAGCAGGGACCATCTCACAGGGACAGCCAGGACGGGTTCCCCAGCGGTATACAGCGCCAGGACTCCGGCTGGCAACAGTGCGCTTTACAAGTATACACATTACATTTACATTACAAAGGTACCATGGGTACCAAGGACACTGTGACCAGGGAAGGCCTTTAAGGGCAGCAGCACATATTGTGCCACCCTTAGAGGTATTGTATCTTCATGTGCACACACTGCCATTGCATGCTGCATGTTTTGGTGCAGAGGAAAGTGGAGAGTCTACATGGCACACATACCAGTGTGCCATGCCTGCAACCCACTGCCTATGGTATAGTTAAGACAGTCCTCTAGTTAGGTGCACTATACCACTGGCGAGGGTACAGTTGCATGAGATATGCACTCTTACAGTGTTTTAAGTCCATTCTTAGACATTTTAAGTGCAGTAAAGCAATAAAGAGTATATGGTGCTCCACAGCACCATAATGGCTTTACTGAATGGGAATTCTGGGAAGTTTGGTTTCAAACTTCAGTACATTAAACCCATACTGATACCAGTGGGGTATTTAAAAAAAAAAAAGAAATTGGTACATTTGGCATTAAAGGTTTTTATTAGTTTTCGAAGGAAAAGGCAAACATTACACCATGTGCAGCCCCATGGGCAATACAGAGACACAGGAGGAGGAGGGCAATATACATTACAAATACAGCCATTAACAACCTGAGGCCTCCCAGAGCCGGCTGCCGGTAAATGTTCCTATCCAGAACAGGCCCCCTTCTGGTCCTTTTCTCCCGCTCCTTTTAGTCAAAACAGCACATGGCTCGGCTCATCTCCGCACTTTTTATGGTCCAAGAACAAGGTCCAGTAGATGGCGCCCAACATCCCTCCCTCCCCCCAATTCCCAAACAACCCAATGAGTTCCCCCTCACCCCCCCCCCCCCCCAGGCATGCCGTTGGCCCATTAAAATATTCAATCTGTCTCCTAACACACTTGCATCGTACATCCGCGGTCCTGCTGCACAGCGCTCAACCTAAGGAGGTCCAATAGCCCTGAGGGAAATTCTTGTCTGGCCCTCTTCAATTCCGTCTCCTTCTACTTCTAACCCCTTCAAGCATCCATTGCTTCCATCCGCTCGTTCGTCCTCCTTTCCACCTGGTACTCCCCCCCCCCCCCGTCATCTTTAACTGGGTGCTTGACTAGTTCCACTAGTGCCACCCACGCCTGGGCTATTTCTAGTGATTTCTCGCTCACATTGTGCCTAGCTAGATTTAACATGCAGTTCCCCTCGCTCTCTGCCCACTTCTGAAATTCCCTGCGCCAGCGCATGAGGATAGGCCCCCTCTGAGTCTTCCAATGGGTGGTAAGTTCTTGTTCTTCACTTCTGGTCTCGGTCTCCTGGGAATCAGGTTAGCGGGCTAGTTTTGAATCTGAGGAGCCTATTTAGCACGCTCGATGCTGCGTGCGCAGCGGACGCGCCGCTGGTGCGCCGAATGTGCGCCAAAGGTAAGCCCGTCTGCGCCCGTCCGCTCTCTGGCCGGGCTCAGGGCCGGTCCCCCTGGCTGTGGCTCGGTAAGTGGACTACATTACTCTACTAGGGCACTACACAAACTTAATCCCGGTAACAGGATTCCATATTGTACCTGGTTGTCCACTGGCTGGGGAAGCAACTTAAGAGGGCTCCCAATGTAGTTGCTGTCAGCTGCCCCTTCTGACCATTCTCAACCTGCCAATTAGCAATGGTATGACCTCCCAGGACTATTTAAGTTTAAGGACACATGGGAATGAGGATCCATTGAATTTTATGTTGCTAAATGCCATATCTTTAGTGAAACATAGTTTGGAATGTGCGCTCCTTTTGGAGGAGCATAAGATTAAAAAGGCATTTATCACGGAGACCTGGACGGATTGCAGCTCAGGCCCTGACTTGCTGAAAGCAACACCTGCAGGATTCCTTTACCATACTGTGTACCAGCCTAATAAGAGGGGGTGGACTTGCGATTATCCATCATGATACACTCACCCTTAAGGCCTCCACAGCCTCCAATAGGACATGTGAGGTCTTAGCTTTTGAGATTTATGCTAGTCTGCATCGACCCTTTAAAGGGCTGCTTATATATCGTCCCCCAGGGCCTAAAGGTGGCTTTTTGGATTAACTAGGCACGCTTTTGGAAGTACAGTGCTCAGAATCCCTCACGGTAATAGGGGATTTTAATTTCCACCTTGAAAACACCAGTGATGTTGAAACCTTAAGGTTTAATCAGATCATGAGCGTAGGCGGTCTAACACAAAGGGTGAATGTGCCGACTCATGAAAAGGGGCACATTCTAGATGGGATTTTCTCTAATAGTAAGGAGATAGATGAGATCTCTGTTATGCCGATCGTATGGTCGGATCATCGTATGGTAAAATTTGTACTTAAGTGCCCTCAGGCCCACTCGACTGGTCCTTAAAACCTAAAGAGATTAGGACCAGATCCTGGGGTAAACTGAATGTGGAGAAATTGGAAAATATCCTGGAAAACTCCATATACCAGACCTCGGAGGATGTGGAGGAGGCCTCTTTCATTTACAATGACTGGCTTCGGAATGCCTGTGATCAACTTGTCCCCCTCAAAAATTGGACTCCCAAACGGATTCCCCCCTCTGCTCCTTGATATACAGAGGAGCTTATGGCCAAAAAATTGATCTGCAAATACGCAGAGAGGACCTGGCGGAAATCGTATGACAAATCTGAAAGGGAGAACTACAGACTTTGTATCTTCAGGTACAAGCAAACATTTCTGGAAGCTAAAAGAGAATACTTTTCATCACAAATTAATAAGGCGGAGTCCAATTCTAAAGAGTTGTTCAGAACCCTTTTCAAACTTGCTAATCCTGCCTCTCCAAAGAATCAGGGAGATGACAAATTCTGTAACAACTTAGCCAGGTTTTTCAAATCCAAAGTTGAAACTATTTTTATGTCTCTCACTGGCAGGATCAACGATAATTTGACGGAGACCAATTCTTCAGATCTAGGAAGCCTAGGCTCTTTGGCAGAAGTGCTGGAACACTTCTCTCCTATTAATAAATCAGATCTGGTTACATCTTTGCTCAATATAAAATCGGGGGCTCCCAATGACACGCGTCCTGTTGGTATTGCCAAAAAAGTGCCGGAAACTATTGGAAAGGTTCTTGCACCTTTGATTAATGCAGTCCTACGAACAGGGATTTTTCCCAAAAATTGGAAGGCGGCCTCGGTGCTTCCGTTACTAAAGAAGCAATCCCTTGACCCTAAGGACATGAACAGCTACCGTCCCATTTCCAGGCTCCCCTTACCGGCCAACATTCTGGAGAAGGAGATGAATGCGCAAATAAGTAATTTCATCTCTGCTAACAACTCCTTGGACCCTTCTCAAAATGGGTTTAGAGCCTTTCATAGCACGGAACTGGCGTTAATTAAATGAACCAAGGAAATCAGAGAAGCCGTGGATAGGGGAGGAAATGCCATCTTAATACTCCTGGATCTATCCGCGGCCTTTGTTACGGTTCACCACGAGGTGCTGCTGAATAGGCTCTTGGATATTGGAGTAAGGGGTGTTGCCTGGAAATTGTTACAGTCCTTCCTATCTGATAGAGTCCAGATGATGGATTTTGATGGAAACATCTCGGAACCCTTCTCTCTCCCCTGCGGGGTGCCACAAGGCTCTGCTTTAAGCCCTACCCTTTTTAACATCTATGTGGCACCTCTGGCAAGTGTCATCCAGTCCTTCGGCTTCCAGCTTACCTCCTACGCTGATGATACACAAATTGTGCTGTCGCTGACGGAGGGTGCGTAAAGGGAGGCAGGGGCGAGGTTCCATAATTGCATGAGCACGATTTCTACATGGATGTCGTCCAACTGTTTAAAACTTAACTTGGCTAAAACTGAGGTGCTGCAATTTGGAAATAATCCCCGAATCTGGACCCCTGACTGGTGGGCGGAGGATTTGGGAGAATGCCCAACTCCATCACGGAAAGCTAAGAATTTGGGAGTATTGGTTGACAACAAACACTCTATCGGGGACCAAGTCAATCAGGTTATCTCAGCCTGCTTTATGGTCCTTAGAATTATTTAAAAAATCTAATTTTTTCTCACAGCAGACAATCTAAGGACGGTTATGACGGCTGTCATCATGTCCCGTCTGGACTATTGCAACAGTCTCGATCTCAATGTTCAGAAACAACATATGAACAAGTTGCAATTGGTCCAGAATGCCGCAGCTAGAATGCTGACAGGAACCCCTAGGTTTGTTTCAATCAAAGGAGAACTCAAGAAACTGCACTGGCTTCCAGTCCCACTTAGATCACGCTTTAAGGCATTATGTGTTGTTTTTAAGGCTGCTAATGGGATTGGCCCGGAGTTTCTGCAAACTAGGCTCACATGGTACGTTCCAAGTAGAACTCTGCGTTCTCCGGTTCTAAACTGGTCCAAACTTCCACCTTCAAGAAAATGAATTTGGGAGGTAGAAAATTTCTTTACTGTGCTTCCAAAGCCTGGAATGAACTCCCCTTCTATCTTAGAAATACCTCAAACCTGGCCTCCTTTCGTAAGGATTTGAAAACATGGGTTTTCTCTCTTTAACCTGCCATTGCCATCAGGTAATCAGTACTTCGCGCCAGGACACCCCTATGTAACATAACATAACTTTGCACGGATCAGCCCCAGATCAAGGAACTTGCTGGTAATTTTAGTCTTATAAGTGTGGGGAAACCAGTGCAACAAGCAAACCCCTGGTCTCATGGCTATCTCTCCAGGTCGCCAGGGTAGTGTACAGCCCTCGCCAGTAGTCCTCTAAGTATGGTCAGTTCCAGAACATATGAAGAAACCTCGCCCCCTCCAGCATACAGCGGAGACAATCAGACGATGCCCCAAAATAGTTGTTGATCTTGCCGGGTGTTAAGTACGCCCTATGCAAGACGTAGAATTGGATCAGATGGAAGGACGCATTGCGGGAGCATTTCCATGCCTTCTCAACAACCGCCCCCCAGGTTTTCTCCTCAATGGGCACTCCTAAGTCCGCCTCCCATTTAGTCGCAACACTGTCAGGGGTTGGCGCAAGTCTTGTGTAATCCGCCGGTAGAGACCAGTCACTGCTTTAATTGTCCCCACTATGTATTGGCAAGCGATTGATGTACTAGCCTCCTCCATACCCCCCGCCAGTGCTTCCTGATCGCTGCTGTAAGGGCTGCATGAAATAGAAAGTCTCCTCTCGGGAGATCATGGCGCTCCATGAGATCATTAAAAGTAGGAGGTTACCATCCTCGCAAAGGTCGCCGAGAGTGAGGACCCCCGTCTCCTCCAAGGGCCGCAGCTTGCTCCAGTCGCCTCCATTGGGCAGCACCTCACACATCCCCAACGGGATCTCGGGCGCGTGACCTCCTCACCAGCCGCATCGAGCATTGTCGCACCGCCCTCAAGTCTGGCGGCACTGCCCCATCTCTCAGCGGAACCCGCAGCAGAACACATGACAACAGTCGCCAACTCGGATCTGACCCATCCAAATCCTCCAGCTGCCTGAAGTGATCCGTCACCCAATTCGTAAACCACTGGAGCTGCGCAGCATAGTAATAGGCCTCGAGGTCCGGCAACGCAAACCCCCCTTCTTTCTGGGCTGCTGCATAGTAACCAGCTTTATAGGCTCAGCCTTACTGATTAGAGCCAGCCCCAGTTGTTACTAGTAGCATAGTAACCAGGGCAACCCTCCTTCTCCTATTCCTCCACAAGAACCCTGTAATCATGGTGTTGAGCTGCGCAAAGAATTTACTCGGTATCTATACAGGGAGTGTCCCGAAGTAATAGAGAACCTCAGCAGAGTGACCATCTTCACTAGGGCAACCCTGCCCGCTACTGATAGGGGAAGTCTCCTAGAAATCAAAACAGGTCTTGGCTCTGCGCATCGCTCGTCCCACGTTACCTTCCAAGAGATCCCCATAGTCATGGTAAATCCGGGCCCCCAGATAAGGCAAACAGCGGGTTTCCCACATGCCAAATGTACCCATAGGGCCTCTTAGAGATGCCCCCTGAAAAACGACCTAACTCTAGTGTCCTGGCTGAGTGGCTGCCTCCCGCTCTCTTGGTCCTGAAACAAAGGGCATCCTGGGTAGATGTGCCATGCCTCTTCCAGGATGGGCAGGGTCCATGGAGGAGGAGCTTCAAAAGCTTGCCGCCTTTGTGAGCTGACCCAGCCATTTTGCTGCTCCCAGTAAACAGGCCCCCACCGGTTCCAACCCCCACTTAAGGAGGAGATTTGGCTGGAAAACCAAGGTAGGAGAAGAGGTGGGTCCACCTTTGCCACCACCACCCCTCGGGTGGGGACGGCGAGGTGATGCACAACTCCCAGTCCCCGTCATCTTACAGATGAGGGGACCCAGCCAACCAGAGTAAGGCTTATGCCCCCCTCCTATTGGAGGGTGGCATAATATGGGGTGTACCCACCCCAATGGAGGGACCCATTGGTCCTGACCTGTATCCACCTAAAACACCCCTAAATTCTGTAATTTGGGGGCAACCCAGAACCATGCCTTCTCAGACAAGCAAGATGGACCGAAGAGCCATGCTGAAGGAAGAAGAGGAGGGGACACCAGCTGAACAGGCCACAGGACCTGCCCTGCCGTCCCTACAAAACTGTCTCCCTTGAGCACTGGAATTGCTCAAGACCCAGACTCTGGTCTGGCTCTACGAGTCTGCACCCGACGCCAACGGCCTGAGTTTGAGTGGTACAACAGCATGAGGGAGTTGTCCCCTTTCCCAGCGATCCTGACTTGGGATCAGAGATCCCTGACCTGCCTCAAGCTTCCATGTGACTCTTGTAGCCTCTATCTGGAGGGTCCCCCCTGACTTGAGCTGGTATGGAAACCTGATGCCTACAAACACCCCTGCACCCAACGCCCCCTCCCCCCGGCTTTGAGTGGCCCAACCGACTGTGTGCAGGTAACCCCCCACATCCTAACTTACCTTCCCACCCATTGGTCACCTCCTGGAAACCGCATTGCCTGAACCTGCACTGTTTGTTCTGACCGGAGATCTCCCAATGAAAATAGAGTACCCCAAGCCGATCCAGCACCCTGCAATTAACGCTCCTGTGTTATAACTTGGATCCCCCTTTGCCCTGAGCTTAACCCTAGGGCCCTTGCTACCAGAACCCAGTGGCCTGCTCGTGAGCAGCCACCAATCAACTGTTTCCCTAGCTCCATAGGCTAACATTGGGCCTCAGCACACCCTTGTTCTGACCCCAGATACTGAAACCCTAAAACTGTATACCTGCAAACCTATAATCAAACTTTTCTCCATAGGATTGCATTGACTATTTTCCTCTGAAAAAGTTTGAAGTGTGGAGTTGTGTTTTGTATGGAAATCAAAATAACTGTTTTAAAGCAAAAGTTCTTTACTTAGGAAATGTTCAAGTGTAATATTTAGGCATACCACACTGAGTAGAACAAGTAATCCAAAAGAATCCCACAGTACTTTCAACAGTTTTAAAATATTTTGTAAACCTGTAATGATCCCAATTTCATTCTGCTTGCATATTATTGATGACTTGCACTTGAAGGTATTATGTTCGAGGAATATGAGCTGTAGATCGTATGCTATGCATAGATTGCCATCTAGTGTTGGGTCCAGATGTTTGCACTTTGTTTTTCTTCGAAGATGTCTTTCCAGTCACGAGGTAGGTGACTCCTCCTTTTGGTGATAGTGTGCATGGGCATCAACTCCATTGTTAGATTGTTTTTTTTCCGCCTTCTGGTTCGGATGTTTGTCATTGCGCTCCGGTTCGACACCGTTCCTTCGGTTTCCCTTGGTGCGTAAGACATTCTACCTTGACGGTATTGTTTCCGATCGCGTATTCAATTCTTCGCATTTCGTGTTTATTGAAAAAAAAAACTTCTTTCGATCGGAGAGCTCGTGGTAGGCCTTCGGGCCTACCCACGTCTGTTCGACTCGCAGTTGATGAAACTAACTCCATTTAAATTCCTACGCGAAATACCCGCACACTGACACGAGGTGTGCAACCTGTGTTGGTTTCCTGAACACAGTGAGCAGGACTGCGACTCGTGCAAAGCTTTCCACTCCAAGAAGATGCTTCGCGACTGTTGGGTTCAACATCGCGACATGCAGAGCCAACACACAAGCTCCATTCCTGAATCCGAGGAAGAAGCCGGCGATGCTATTGGGGCCAAGGAAGAACAGGAACCGATCTCAGTTTCAGAGTACGGCTCTGACCAGGATGAAGACATCCCACCGGGACAGCGTACTGGAAGTACAGACCATCCCTTTACCGAAAATCCACCTCAACCAGAAAAGAAGGCTCTGGACCAACCTGCGCCCTCGCGCTCTGGTCGGCACCGAGACCATGCTTCTGACGCCCCGCCTTCCGGCCCGGCTCCAAAGCCTATGAAAAAGCCTTCCGGCTCTGAAAAACCCCATACCAAATAGGGCACCGAGCTGAAACCTTCTGGAACAAAATCTAAGTCGGTCTCTGACACTCCGCACCGAAACACACTTTGGCCCCTAAACCTTTGGCTCCGAAGCCACCGAAATCTAAAAATAAAAAAAACTGTTTCGACGATCCGCTCGATAAACCGGACCCGAAACAAAAAGTGCTGTATATTCATCCAAAAACTGGGCATATCACCACCACAGTTACAATAAAAAGGACTGATGCTGAAGAGGAATATCACATTCCTTTAAAGAAGAGGACTGTCAGAACTATCCCTTCTCCTCCTCCTCCTATCTTATCCTTCACAGTCTATACCTGTGCTTACTTCACCTCCGCACTCACCACATGCACCTGACAACCAGGATGATGGGGATGATAGGGATGGGGATGACGAAAGTCAGCCAATACCTGCAGACCCATGGGACGACTAGAACATTAACAAGCCCACAGGCAATGGTCCTGACCTTTATCCTACCAAACCACCTCCTCCAGACAACAGTGTAGATTACATTGAATTGCTGGGTATGGCTGCCAATTACCATGGGGGCAGCTCCACAAAGATTCCCTCAAAGATTTCCTTTTCGAGACCCTAAGCACTACTCAAGTCATCACACACTTTACCAATGCTCAAGACATGATCAGACATGTGGATGGTATCTTTAGTGATCCTTTCAGGGCACATATCATTACCCCTAGGATAGAGAAAAAATATAAGTCTGCACCACCTGATCCAGCGTACATTAGGGGACAATTACCATTAGACTCCCAAGTAGTGTCTAATGCATGTAAAAGGGCTAACTCCCAAACCACAGGAGATGCTCCACCCCCAGATAAAGAATCCAAGCTCCTCGATGCTTCAGGGAAAAGAGTAGCACCTCTGGAAGCAAACTTCTGGCGCATATCCAACACACAAGTGTTGCTACCTAGATATGACTGTGTGCATTGGGTCGAGATGGAACAATTAGTCCAATATCTATCCCAAGAACATAAAGCTAAAGCTGAAGACCTGATGAGGGAGGGACAACTTATTTCCAACAATCAAATTAGGTGCTTCCTCGATGCTGCAGACACAGCTGCCAGAGCAGTAAATACCAGTGTCCTTTTAAGAAGGCACGCCTGGCTACGTATCTCTGGATTCAGACCTAGGTTCAAACCTCTATTTTAAACACTCCTTTTGATAAGGAACAGCTTTTTTGCCCATTGGTAACTTCACTGGAAAAGATGAAGAAAGACACTGAAGTGGCCAAATCCATGAGGGCGCTCCAGTCACCACAAGGCTTTCTATTGAGCTGGGTTCATGAATTCTTCCTCAGAAAATACCTCCACCTACAAGGGTAATAACCAACCCTCTACCTCTTCCCTTCCCCTTGTAGTGTAGCTCCTATTTTCCCAATAGGCTCTGCGCATTGGAATAGTACCTACAGCAGTAAAGGCCTAGGCCAGACGTTAACTAGGTCTACTACTGTCGAAACTAGACTTAATTTTTGGGTTTGCCAGCTAAGCTCAGAGTTCGCTAGAAACTTTCTCGAATGTTCAAGGAAGGATGAACTCCCCTGATTAGACAAGAAGGGATTTAGTTTCTGACAACCATAGAACATGACAACTTTGCTCTCCCCTAATCAAGAGTCAATCTCGAGAGTCGTGTGAGCACAAGGCAATTATTTTACTCAGTCAGTACGTGCATTCTTAGTCTCATCAGAATGTAGAGAAAAGGAAGAGACGGGCGTGTTCAATAAAAGATGTTATTTATTGATCAGTCTCTTTTCTCGTACAAGAGAAATGGATCGATATTATTGCAATACTTATAGTTAAGTAAAGTGCATACATTAGAAGCAATAGTATAAAATAATACTGTAAAAACATTGATATGGTTTCTGAGCCATATGATGTTTAAAATGATTAAAATATATTTACATACACATATACATTTGACTAAACGTACTCAACTGGTGTTTCTAAATACGCCTACCCCGTGTACCTGACCTAAGTCTAATGCGTGGGCGGGAATAGAAAGTTACAGTTTAGTTTAAGTTTGTTTTTGCCAAGTGAATAACTAAAGAATTCTCTAGGAGGGGTTATTCAGTTCTGTACCTGGAATTTAGGATGAATGAGGAATGGTATCTTTCTCTGCTCTCGATATTCCAGGCTGCCTGCGAGGGCTGCCCAGAAGCGCCGGTGCTGGGTCTCTCGGCTTGAGATAGCAGCGCGTCTCTCAGCGCGTCAGGAAGGCGGGGCTGCTGCCTGCGGGGTCTGCTTCTGCTCTCGGCTTCGGCAAGTATGGCTGCTCCGTCTTGTCACCACGCGTGTCTTTGCATAGGGCAAGGTCGGCAATATTTATACCTTAAAGGTGCCGAGATTGACGTAAGGATGGACATAGGTACGTCAATAAAGATGTCATACGACTTGCTCGTTAGCACATTCTTTACTAAAGTTCTCTGTGAAATCAAAACAATGGCCGCACGGATTATCCAGGTTGTCATAGGTTTGATTTGTTATGAGAACGTCGTATGCCTTATCAGGGGCTGGAGGAATGTCGCTTGTCTAATTAGATCTCAAGCGTTATGACCTAATCAGATAACACGTTCCTGTGCCGTAGTGTGACTGCGTCAGATAACGGTATCTGCATCATGGGGGATTTCTTGCCTCATGGGCTGACTGTTAGTTAACTAGCTAGTAAGTTTAACCAGAATAGGGTCAGGAATAGGGGGATCGAATCAGAACCTATAGAAATACACGACACCCACTCCACGCTAACTATGGTCATATCTACTAATCTATGCATAGTATAACATAGTACAACATACTATAGAGTATAGTGTATACCTTACCACCCCAAAATACATAAATGCATTTCGAAATTTTCAAATATACTGAAAAATTGCAGTCATATATATTGTATGCACTTAAGCTATGAATTAAATGCAAAAGTAAACACGCATTGTTATGCATTATTGCTTGTTGGTATATGAGAAATACACATGAAATGGCTCTTAATATGGCTATACAGAAAAAAAGTCGAAACCATTTCATCACATAAAATATATTGTGAACATACCAGCGGGCAGCTAAAGTCTATAAAGTCTATAAAGTATCTAAAATAGAAATCTTAGTTCTCTAGGAATAGTCTCTTACTTTAAGCAGAAAATCAGTGTCCCGGGAAAAAATATATAGAAAAATATTTTAGGGGCTTGCTGAAAAAAGTTGCTGTCCGTGAACTGGATTGTAATTGTTCATGTGACTTTATTTTTAAAGTTGAAGGCCGAATTCAGGGAACGCCGTGTGCGAGTTTACTCAAGTCTCTATTTCTGTTCCGGAGAGAACATCATATCATTCAGGCTTTCGAAAAAACTGTCAACAGCTTCATGGGAAAGTTCCTCTAAGTCGGAAATAGGGGTAACCATGCATTCATGCGCATGATTGTCTCCATTGACATTCTGATTTGCATTGCTGACAGAAGGTCGTACCTGTTCGATGCTGCTTTCATCTTGAACTTCACTACTCTTCAATCGCAGTGGTGAAGATTCCAGGAATGCCGTCATCAGAATTGGCAGCCTTTGAGGGCAGCACAGTGCGTGAACCTTGGTAGGAACCAACAGTGTATCTGCATCCACCGGCGCATCCGATTGTAGCGTCAGACAGGTGTCTAACACGCATTCTTCTCCGCATAGCAGACACCTTAGTACAGGTAAAACACACCTCTGCCACATTGGTCGAAATGATAGAAACCAAGTCATGTTTAGGTCTCTAAGCCGGGATAGTCCCAGGATTTTTGATATCCGGTCCCGGTATCCAATGGCTAGGATCGTATCTTCCATTGTCGCGAGAGTTTGATCTGTGACATGGGTTGCCATAACGAAAAATAAGGACTAGGAATAGGATTCCTGCAATTAGTCCTAGGATCAGGGGAAGTCCGCCAAAAATCGAATGGACGAAGTCTGGAAAAATACCCAGTATGGCTTTGAATGGTGTTAATGCCATCGAAAATACTGTCTTAAATACCTTTGAGACCCCTGTGGTATCAGAAATATTTAAGATTTCGCTCAGGATTTCCGCGAAATGTACGGGGGAATTAGTTGATAATAATGTATGTATCTCTGCAGTCGTCCTTGCGACTTGTAGATCATACGTTTCTTTAGATGACGTGAGCCTTGTAGGCGTCTGAAGAAGCACTGTTTTCATTCTGCTTAAAGTGTCTATTCGAATAGAAGTAATTTTCAAACTGGGCCATGCCCTCGCCTCCCTGTCTGGAAAGGAGCTGGGGAACAAAGAACGTCCACAGCACTTGACCTTCGCCGTCGTAGTGACGAGATAAGGAGTCCCGGGCATAAGACTACAGCATCTGCGGTCTACAATAAGAATGTAACTCCCATTATAGAGTCTTTGAAAGAATGGTTCTATTTCAGTTGCAGGTGCGCCTTGCTGGTGACATGAAAGGTTGTATGAATTCCCTTCACAGGCTCCGTGCAAACTAATACCGTTACACAGAAGCGTGCCGCTTAGTGACATAGCACAATTGATGCCACTAAGAAACACTTTCTGTCCTTTGTTACTGATACATGCATGTGAATAGGGCAGGTTCCATGTTGTTTTAAGGTACCCCTTTCCCAATTTCTCGTACATGCCAGCCTGTATATATTTTTGGCAGTATTGAAACCTGAAGGTTGAGATTGGAATATTTATGATTCCGTGGATTATCCATTCACTGACAGGTCGTTCTGACATTGTCAACGGTAATCTTTCTAGTTTTTCAATGCTCAAGATTGTATAATCAGCACCCTTCTGCGCCATACCGATTTGTCTATCAGTAAGGTTAAAGATTTGAAATAGTGACGTTGTGTTGATTAAACGCCAAGGCACATAGCCTGAACGCAGATTTTGTAACGTCCAGCCAAGCTGTACAATAGAACGCAATTGTGACTGACCATGTTGTAATAACAGTAAGTCTTGCGATAATATATCGATTGCTGAAGACACAATGCTGTCCAATGAAAAAATTCTGGAGGACAGAGTCATTAACCCATTGTCCACTACAGAAAGTGATTTTTCCAAATTAATACGGTCAATTTCCCGTATTCTTTCTGCTGTCTCAATTTGAGTAACCTTCCAGGCCTCATTGTATGCTGCATATACAGAGGCTGCTATGAAACGCTTTTGACGCTGTTTGCGTGGTCCCATTATGAAATCACGCAAGTCAGCACCATCAGTAAGTAAAGTTAGGTGTTGCTTAATTTCAGGCAGTGTGGAAGTTTGTAGCCATTGAAGGCATAATTTGCCCACACTGTAGGTTGTTATTATCCCTTTGTGATGTCTTTGGGGATATCTAGGGTCTGGCCTGTTCATTTTGAAACCCTGTGTTTTATTCAGGAATCTATCTTGACAGTTATTTGTATCTGTGGGCCAGATCAACCATTGTTTCCAATCAGGATGTGTTCTGTTTTGGTTAAGTATATGGTTTATGTCTATTTCTTCATCTGTTTCAGAGTTATTGCTAAACATTGTTGGCTTTGGAATAGACAGGTTATTTAAATCTTTGATTTTGGCTAAGCCAAGACAGGTGGTTTGTTGAACGGTGTCATTTAAAAATATCATTTGTTCTGGGATCATGCAGGCTCTAAACAAAGCTTCTATACCCTGTACTTGCCATTCTTTTGTACCCCAAACACTTTTCAAATCAACATGTTTGTCCCAATAATCAAATCCAAAAGTATTCATTTTTTCAAAGAAAGAATCTGAATATATCAATTTTGTGTTGGTTATCATGGTTTTCATCCCTGTCTTGTTTGACAATTTGTAATAAAATGTTTCAGCATTAGTTATGTTAAAACCTGAAAAATATGAATATTTGCCATACACGGTTCTAGAGCTCCCTTTTGGAGGTGTAGCACAATGTTCCCATTGATTAAAATTTAAAACATTTCTAGGTTGTGCAGATTTATGCAAGAAATGGTTACCATAATGGTTATAGCAGTACATGCTGTCATAATTTGTAGAACCCTGCAAATAATCATGTTTTGTAAATTTAGCAGACATTACTAAGTCAGACATCATATTGTTTATACTTTCAAAGTCCCAATCATCAGCAAATGAGTTTGGTTTTGCAAAGTCACTCAAGGAGATCTTGATTTGGTGTGGATATTTCAGGATCTCGACCGGACCATAAATTTCATAGTCAGTGTTGTCCCAGGCTACCCCACCAGATATTGGAATTGCTGTGAAGTTGGCTGAAGAAAGTTCTGAAGAAAGTTCTCTTTTCTCGACGTGTGAAGATGTGTGTGGTTTGAGGACCAAGTTGATGTTCTGACTTGCTGTGTCCATTTTAGCATATTTTCCCTCAATGAAGCGTCCCAAGGTAAATACCATGATGAGCCAAAGTATGAGGATAAATGCACCAAAACCCACCCAAAATTCAATCCATGGAGAAACTAGATATGTTTCTTTCAGTTGTTTCAAAAGTTCCTTCGCTTTGTCTTTAAAGGATTTTGATGATGGCTGTGTCTTTTGTTCGCTGAAGCCTTCAGAGGAATCATCGAAGTTGATGAAGTAACCGGATGCAGTTCTGTCAATTGTTCCAATTGGTTCAGGATTTTTGTTTCTTGCATTTTCACTTGGTACTTCTGTATAGATTGGTGTGTCTCTGCTAAATGTCTTTATTTGGGTTTTCAGAGGTCTAAGTTCTATTGCATTGTTGCATAGTCCTTGTTGTTCTTCTGTAGGCGTTTCGAATGTGATGAGCCTCTTTGATAGGACCTCTGTACTGGTAGCAAACCTTGGTGTTCTGCTACTTATTGGGAGTCCACTTGGCCTACTGTTGGTTATCGGCCACATGTTGTGGTTTTACCAGGTCGATGGATACAACTCGGTTCTCCTTTTTTCCAGCAAGTGGCGGTAGTACAACTGATCTTGTCCCGTTGACAGACAATACAGGAACTGCTTTTCTGTAAGAAGGCCCAAATTCCTTCTTTACCGCGATCTTCTCCCTGACTAGATCCCTGACTTTTGGAATCCAGACAGGTCTTGCTGGGACAGGTGGTGATTCTTCAGTGGTCGTTGGCTGTTCTTTCAACTGTATGTTGCTCAGGTCTTTTCTTGTTTTGTTTAAGTCCTGCAAAATAGCCAAACGGTCTTTGACATCAAAGCTTTTTTCTGTTACCACTGAAGTCTGACTATCAAGGTCAGAGATCAACATCCTAGTTCCGAATAATAATTCGTACGGACTGAATCCCTTCAGAGAATTTCTTGGCAAGTTATTTAGACTACGTTGGACACTTATTAGATGTTTGACCCACCCAGCTCCCGAACCTAATATCCTTTCTATTATAGATTGCTTTCTGTCTTGGTTTTTTCTTTACACCATCCCATACCCTCAGGAAGGAAGTGAGAAGATTCCCGCTGGGCTGTGCTCATTTGGCCATTCTTTCCCCCCCCCAGGCTGGATTGCCTGAGAAAAAGAAAAAAAAATGGTCGAACGTAGCATGCTCTTAGCGTATATGCCATTTAGACTCGCAAATCTTGTATAACAGTCCGGACGTCAGCCGAGTGCTGTGGATCTACATTATAAGTGGGAACTAGCCTGTATATGTTAATCGCAAGCCATTCTTTTTAGTGGTGATGTTATCTGCCTTGATACGACGAGGTATTAAACTGCTTCTCTCCCCACTGCGATCTCTGTTGCAGTTTGGGCAGTTTTTTACAAACATGGTGTAGTGCAGGCTCATGCCTGGCCACCAGTACCGTGATTGTAATTCTTCCAGAGAATCTTTTAATTTAAGGTGTCTGAGACCCTCGCCCATGTGTGCATCTGCGATTAACAAGTTTCTCCTGTCCATGTTTGGAATCACTCTATCCCCCACTCCAGGGATTCGAGCAAAAGGAATGGAGTTTGCATCTATGATGTATGTGTAATTGAGTGGATAGTTGATCGGTAACGCCGAGCAGTCGCCTTTTGATGACGTTTTTACTGCCAGCACTGTTTCGCCGTCAATGTATTTTAATGTACGCTTTTTTCGATCTACGGGAGCCGGTTTACTGGCTGCCGCTGCGGCTGTTTCAGCCAATGAATTCCCTACAACGTGAACGCCATCACGCTGGTGACTCAGTGAGTGTGTCACGTGAGTCTTTGGTAGTTCTTTTTTCAAAAGAGCTACCTGTTCCCAGAGCAGTCTCTGCTTTATTGGTGCATCCGTGTCATCTTTGTAATCGTTCTGAATCCAGGTCTGCAAATCCTTGTTATATGCTTTGACGCAGAAATATGAATCTGACACTATAAGTGTCGGGAATTCGCGATCCGCATTATCTAGCGCCATTTTCAAAGCTAATATTTCAGTTTGTAGTTCTGAATTAGTTTCTACTGAGTGTGATTTTGTTAATAGAGGTCTTAGTTTACCTCCGTGCCACACTTCTTTTGTAATCTCACATGTGGGATTGTATGCATGTTCTCCCCAAACGGAGGGTTGAGCATGTCCGTCTGTATAGATTACACAGGCGTAATGTCGTAGAGGCAGAATGTCGATTGGCAGAGGATACGTTTTTTCATATTTTAGATTTTTTAATTCTTCTAGTTCTTAAAAGACTGTTAACCAGGCAATACTTGATAATTCATATCCTCCGTACTGGATTTTCAGATGGGCAATTCTGGACTTTTTGAAGTTGAATTTGTAACCCTCTGCAGCGAAACCAAGTATTATGGTGTTCACTCTTTTCAAGTGAGTCTCCAAGTCATCATCTGTTAAGTAAATGTCATCGACATAAGATAATGCTTCATCATCATATAGTTGTAGTAATTCTGTTACTCTCGCTGAGAATACCCCCGGGCTGTTCTTGTACCCCTGGGCTAACCGACAGAATTGTTTTTGAGTGCCATTTACTGAAAATGCAGTTAAATATCTGCTCTCTGGTGCTATGTTTTGACAAAAGAATCCGTTGGAGATGTCCAAGGTTGTTTTGTATTTTTTGCGCACTATGTTATTCATTAGTGCAGCACTGTGTGAGTTTTGCACTGCAAAGGTTTTGCAACATGTGTTAAGGTGTCGGTAATCCAAAACTAGACGGTACGAATTGTCTGGTTTGGAGACCGGAAACAAAGGATTGTTCATTTGTGAGGTGCAAGTTTCAATCACCCCCTGGTATTCTAGCTGATCTAGTATTTCATTTACTTGTTTTTTAGCTTCTTGCTTAATTGGGTACTGCCTTTGTGCAGTAGGTTGTGATTTTAACTGGACTTTGTGAGGAGGAGAATCCTCATCCCATCCTACGTGATTTTTATATAAAGCAGGTGCTAAGGCCACTGCCCACTTTCTAGCAAGTGTGTATTTTTTATGAATCGGTATTTGATTCGAGAAGGCAGGCATAATTACTTCTTCGCCATGAGGGCACTCCCTGACAAACTCTGGTGGCCAGTCTTTTTCAGCTAGAAGGATGTCATAGCCTTTGGAGAGGTTATCCCAAAATAGTCCCCTTATTTTCCTAGTCTTATCTCCCTCTATACGTAATGTTATCTCGTATATCTTGTGGGGCTTGCTAACTCTGGTATCTGCAGTTTCCACTTGAAGGTATTCATTCGTGTCCACTGTCTCCAGATTATTCATAAGGACTTTGCGAGCTATGCTCACCTCTGCTGCGCTGTCTAGCATTGTCTGAGCCCATTCTCCGTTTTTCAGTTGTGTCCTCAGTATTCTCGGCATTGTTAACTACCTTGATACTGGCTACCTTCTTTTTTGGAAATTGTGATTTCTTTTTCAGTTGAGCAGGTTCCTTGTCTTTGGACTTGGCGTGCTCTTCTGATCGTCCTCTTCTTTCCGATTTCTGCGAGGAATTCTGAAAAGATTGAGACGGACGTGTATCAATGTCTTGATATCTATCAGGTTTTTTAATATTATCCCTATTTCTAAGGTTATATCTATTCCCAGAGGGTTCACTCTGAGGTGACCTTTGTCTCGGGTTTGGAGATTTCTCTCTTCGCCTAGGAGACCTTCCTCTGGACTGGAATTTCTTTTCTTTAGGATTGGATTGTTTATTTCCATCCCAGTTCTTTTTTGGTGAATTATTATTAAAAAATATTTTTTCTGGACTTGTAGTCAGTTGCGGTTTTACTGGTATTCCACCTAGACTATCTCTGCCTAGTTCTTCATAGGATTTTTCTATGATTCTGGCAATTTCAGCTGGTTGGTCTGCTATATCTGTCTCTTTTAACCTCTGGCGGATCGCCACGTTTGCTGCTTCACCCTTTATGTTGGCTAGTAATATAGCCGAGACCTGCTTGAAGTCTTTCAGTAATTTCATACCAAGAGTTAAAGCAGGTTCTGGACCGTATTCATCTTGAATTTGTTTTAGCACATCTGGTATTACCGAAATGGATGGAACACCGTGCGTTTTTGTGTAGATTGAAGCAAAGACCGTACCCCAAGTGTCACAGTCCTCAATGTGTGGTGCGATTCCCATTGGGAGACATATAGTCAGAATCCTGTGCTTTTCTAATGGGGTGGTGTCAGGAAACACCGCCTCTATTTGGGTGATTTTCTGTGCCAACCAGAATGGTATCTGTTCCCGTTTAGCTGGAACTTTACCTAGGCAGGATTGGATGTTCTGTGGTGTGATTTTATTTGTGTTCCCCTGGTGAGGGGTCAGCTGTGGAATTTTAATCGCTGGCTGAATTGTTGAAGTCCGCATTACATACTGAACTAATTGTCTATGAATTTTTAGTAGTTGTTTTAGCTGTATTAATAGCTCTGGTGCAGTCATCTCGTCGATGTCTGGATGTGGTGTGCATCCGGCTAAGACCGGCCACGTTGCTCCTGGTCTTCCTAAAGGACCGAGCCTTGTAATGTGATTATTATGTTTTAGGGCACCATCAAATAAGAGCAAATGCTCTTGGAATTTGAGTGGTACTTCCACCTCCTCGAAAGGAGTGTACGTTTCAGGAGGTTCCTCTACTTTGTAATAGTGGAAGTACTTTGTTACAGCATTTGCTGCTGGAAAATGTATCCATGTATAGTATACCTCTGTCTGCCGATATTCGTGTGCCTCAATTACGAATATGACTGTGCCACCTCTAGGTGTCAGTCCATTTTCTATAAGTTTTAAGGTTATAGATCTCCTTTTGGCGACCTGGATGAGTATTATATCCGGGTCTGCTGTTTGCATGGTAGCATCAGCATCTGCTATTTCAGTAGCTAATCTAATTGCCTCTCTTTCTCCATCACTGTCTCCCATTTTACAGACAGGATGGTATTATGTTTGTTTGCAGATCAGGTTTCTTTATGGAAACAGAGATTAGATGCACAATATTTTGGAACTGTTTTATCCTTCAACGTTGACTAGACCAAGAACCATACATAGGAGTTCCCTCCTGCGAGGTTTTGGAGGATATAATAACCTTTCACCCACTCCAGACGTCTTTGGAGTATTTGGGAAAAGGGGTCTGAGTGAGAAAGCACGACTGAGTTACTCTAAATGTCTTACGTTAGTTTTATCGCCCTTTCCAAACGCGTTGGGCGCCATGTAGTGTAGCTCCTATTTTCCCAATAGGCTCTGCGCATTGGAATAGTACCTACAGCAGTAAAGGCCTAGGCCAGACGTTAACTAGGTCTACTACTGTCGAAACTAGACTTAATTTTTGGGTTTGCCAGCTAAGCTCAGAGTTCGCTAGAAACTTTCTCGAATGTTCAAGGAAGGATGAACTCCCCTGATTAGACAAGAAGGGATTTAGTTTCTGACAACCATAGAACATGACAACTTTGCTCTCCCCTAATCAAGAGTCAATCTCGAGAGTCGTGTGAGCACAAGGCAATTATTTTACTCAGTCAGTACGTGCATTCTTAGTCTCATCAGAATGTAGAGAAAAGGAAGAGACGGGCGTGTTCAATAAAAGATGTTATTTATTGATCAGTCTCTTTTCTCGTACAAGAGAAATGGATCGATATTATTGCAATACTTATAGTTAAGTAAAGTGCATACATTAGAAGCAATAGTATAAAATAATACTGTAAAAACATTGATATGGTTTCTGAGCCATATGATGTTTAAAATGATTAAAATATATTTACATACACATATACATTTGACTAAACGTACTCAACTGGTGTTTCTAAATACGCCTACCCCGTGTACCTGACCTAAGTCTAATGCGTGGGCGGGAATAGAAAGTTACAGTTTAGTTTAAGTTTGTTTTTGCCAAGTGAATAACTAAAGAATTCTCTAGGAGGGGTTATTCAGTTCTGTACCTGGAATTTAGGATGAATGAGGAATGGTATCTCTTTCTCTGCTCTCGATATTCCAGGCTGCCTGCGAGGGCTGCCCAGAAGCGCCGGTGCTGGGTCTCTCGGCTTGAGATAGCAGCGCGTCTCTCAGCGCGTCAGGAAGGCGGGGCTGCTGCCTGCGGGGTCTGCTTCTGCTCTCGGCTTCGGCAAGTATGGCTGCTCCGTCTTGTCACCACGCGTGTCTTTGCATAGGGCAAGGTCGGCAATATTTATACCTTAAAGGTGCCGAGATTGACGTAAGGATGGACATAGGTACGTCAATAAAGATGTCATACGACTTGCTCGTTAGCACATTCTTTACTAAAGTTCTCTGTGAAATCAAAACAATGGCCGCACGGATTATCCAGGTTGTCATAGGTTTGATTTGTTATGAGAACGTCGTATGCCTTATCAGGGGCTGGAGGAATGTCGCTTGTCTAATTAGATCTCAAGCGTTATGACCTAATCAGATAACACGTTCCTGTGCCGTAGTGTGACTGCGTCAGATAACGGTATCTGCATCATGGGGGATTTCTTGCCTCATGGGCTGACTGTTAGTTAACTAGCTAGTAAGTTTAACCAGAATAGGGTCAGGAATAGGGGGATCGAATCAGAACCTATAGAAATACACGACACCCTCCCCTCTGAAGTAGTTTTTAGAGCCAGAGGTTCAAACACGCACCCCCCTTCAATACAAAACAGTGACCCACCGCCCCTTCCCCCCGAACACCCGTCTGGGGAAGACTAACAAATGTTTTACCAGCTTGGCTGTCAATAACAGACAAGTGGGTTCTACAAATTCTGTTCTGGTTACTGCCCGGAGTTCACCAATACTCCTCCATACATTCCCCCCAAAGTCACACAAACTCTCATTGGATCATCTACTCCTCCTCAAACAAGAGGCACAGTCTCTACTTTTAAAAGAGCTATAGAGCTGTATCACTACAACACCAAGGTTCGGGCGTGTACTCCTTTTACTGCCTAATACCAAAAAAGGACATGTCTCTCAGACCAATCTCAGAGAACTCAATTTTTACATACAATCAGACCATTTTCACATGGTAACAATTCAACAGGTACAACCTCTTTTGCAAAAAGGCGACTTTCTGTCCACCCTAGACTTAAAGGACCCCTACTTTCACATCCCAAACCACCCTGCTCATCACAAATTTATCAGGTTTGTGCTAGTGAGCTATCTTTACCAGTTCAATGCACTCCCATTCGGAGTCACCACTACCCCAGAGTCTTCACAAAATGTCTAGCAGTAGTAGCTGCTCATCTCAGGAGACAAAGCATCCATGTCTTCCCATACTTGGACGACTGGCTCATCAAAGCACTTCCATAACCATCAAGTTACTACATCAACTAGAGTTCGCAATCAATGTGCCAAAGTCACATCTTCAGCCAGCTAATATTCAGAACTACCTAAGTGCCACTTTAGATACTCAAAAGGCTCTAGCGTTTCCCATCTCAGCCAGAATTCGCAACATTCAGGCTTTGATTCTTCAGTTTCAACCCACTCAATCTATTCCAGCTTGGGCTTACATGCAACTGCTGGGGATGATGGCATCTTATATCATGATCGTCCCACATGCCATGCTCCACAGGCGTCCGCTCCAGGAATGCTTAGCCAGTCAGTGGAACCAGTCCCACGGTGTATTAACTGATCTAGTCTTGATAAGCGGCCATACTCATCGCACTCTGCAGTGGTGGAACACAAAAAATCTGTCCAAAGGACAGCCCTTCATACACCCGGTTCAGACAGTACTGACACCGGACTCGTCTCTAACTGGCTGGGGTGCTCATTTTCAGAAACACACAGTACAAGGACTGTGGAGTTACCAACAAAAGTTGCTCTACATCATCCATTTAGAGCTCATGGCCATATTCCTGGCCCTCAAAGCTTTTCAAACCCAGCTGGCGGGAAAGACTGTCCTGGTTAGTACCGAAAACATGACAGCTATGTATTACATACAAAAACAGAGGGGAACACACTCCCTCCATATGTCCCACATAGCCTAGGACATCTGGAGGTTGGCCATTCATCATAAAATCTATCTCATAGCAGAACATCTCCCAGGAGTAGACAATCAGATGGCAGAACTGCTAAGTCGTCAGACACAGCAAATGAACCAATGGGAACTACACCCTCAAGTTCTCCTCCCATTCTTTCAAATGTGTGGCTTTCCAGACATAGACCTGTTCGGCACACACCTAAATGCAAAATGGCCAAACTTCGCATCCAGGTATTCACACCCATTGTCCAAAGGCAATGCACTATGGATGAACTGATCAGGGATATTTGCTTACACTTTTTCCGCCTCTCCCACTCCTTCCATTAGTGGTTCAGAAACTCAAGCAAGTGTCCCTGACACTGATCCTAGTTGCTCCCACTTTTAATATCCTTTTCCCTAACGTTACCAACTAAGACATCTAAGACTGAAATTCCACATCAATCAGGGATAAGACACATGAACCTTATTACTCAGGAAGCCTTTACTAAACATTTTGCGCATCATGACTCTGACACACCTTACTCCTTCTCGGCCAGTGCCTCCGCCACTCACTTACAACAAGAAATTGTGAACAAATGCGCCCCCAAACTCAATAAGAAACCTACTACCAATTCCAAGACCGAAAAATGGTATACACCTGAACTAAAAATAAAAAACGAAAATGCCGCTTTCTGGAACATAAATGGAGACTATCAAAGAATGTCACTGATTGACAAAATTTGTTAGCTAAACAAAAAAATTACCTTCACGCCATAAAAAACGCATAAACTAACTACTATACAAAAAGGTTTGAAGATAATGGCAACTCGTCTAAGGAACTCTACAAAGTTATTCGCGAACTTTGTAAACCCATTATCCTATCTCAGACTGTGGCTCCCACAACAGAGAATTGTGAACTGATTAATAATTTTTTCACAGACAAGGTGACAAAAATCTACGCTTACTTTGACAATCCCCCTGAAGAAGACGTCTCAGATTGGGAAAACCTGGCCCCTCACCCCTCTGCACAAACTCATCTTGACACTTTAACTCCTTTTTCAGTCAAAGAAGTGGCTAAAGCCATGTTTGAGGTCAAAGCTGGATCTCCATTAGATCCCGGCCCACATTTTATTTTTGCCAGACTAGCGTCCGTTCTATCCCCTCACATCACCAAAATATTTAACCAATCTCTGGAGCAAGCTTCATTCCCAGACACATGGAAGAAAACAGTGGTATTTCCACTTCTATAAAAAGCAGGATTCGGAACATATGACCGAGCTAACTACCGCCCCATCTCTCAACTTCTCTACTTATCCAAAGTCTTGGAGCGCCTCGTAAATAACAACTTACCACCTTCCTTGAATCTAATAAACTACTTGACCCCTTGCAGACTGGCTTTAGAGCCAACAATAGCACTGAAGCCACTTTACTGGCAGTGTCTGATAATATTAGATCACTTGTTCAACAAGGAAGAGCCGTAGCTGGATCTTACTGCGGCCTTCGACACTGTATCACACACCAAGCTTCTCGAAATCCTGCATAAAAAAGGGATCTGTTTTAAAGCCTTGTCATGATTGCCTAGTTTTTGAAAGATCGGACCCAAACAATTCACATGGGATCCTGCATTTCCACATCAAAAATCATTAAATACGGAGTCCCGCAGGGAGCTACACTAAGCCCCACCCTGTTTAATGCTTACCTTTCATCTCTGGCCGATATTAGTAGGAAATGGGGATTTGACATCTGCTCATACGCTGATGACCTACAATTGATGATTCCCCTAATAGACAGGCTGACCAACATTGAGACTAAGGACAATCTAATTACTGTCTCACTGAACTCGCAGGCTGGATATCCCAACACTGTCTAAAACTGAATGCCGGGAAATCATAAACCATACTTTTCGGGGGTGTCCATGGTATTTGGGACATTAGCTGGTGGCCCCAGGCACTAGGTACCGCCCCAGAACCCAAACGAGCGGCAAAGAACTTTGGCATCATTTCCGACGACAGTCTATCTATGCAGGACCAAATACGCTTGCTGTGCGGAAAAGCCTATTCCATACTAAAACTTTTTAGACAACTCTTCCCCCTGTATTCCACAGAATTGCAGACAAATGGTCACACAGGCTCTGTTCATGAGCAGACTAGATTACGGCAACGCCCTCTACTTTGGCATGGCCGACTATCTATTTTCCAGACTTCAGGTGGTCCAGAGTGCCGCTGCCAAACTAATATGCAACAAAAGAAAATACAGTTCAGCATCATACTGCCTGAAGGAATTACATTGGCTACCGATCCGGAGAGCTGTTTTGTGCACAGAACCCTACACAAAACAGGACCACACATCCTACTAGATAAACTACACTTTCATATCCCCTTCGCGAAACCTGAGATCCTGTCACCTAGCCCTTGCCTCAGTGAAATGTACAACCAAGGTCAGAATGGGCGACCGGTCGTTCTCCAAATCAGCCGCGGTCCTCTGGAATGGCCTGCCACTCGAACTTCGCCTAACTAACGACTATCTTCTGTTCAGAAAAAAACTAAAAACCATCCTGTTTCCCAGACACTGACCCCAACCTTGATCATTCCAGTATACTCTATTATGTCCTAGCGCCGGGATTTCCCTCGGGACGATTGATGCGCTCTACAAATACAAAATGGGCGTAGGAACCATGGTTAACAACCCTATTGGAACTCTCAGTAGTTCCTCATCAAAAACTACGTCTTACACCCAACTGACTCATTGTCAGTGAAATTGCTCTCCCACCCTCGCAGCTCCACCATTAAGTGAGGTGCCCCTGCCCCTGCACTCTTGAGTGTTGGTGATCGAGGCCCTCCTCCACCCGCAGGTTTCCCTGCGCCTCATCCCTGGTGGTCCAGTGGATCTCTGTCTCCTTTCTTTCTTTCTGCTCCTTCACTCCTTTTTCTCCCCTTTCTATGTTTCACCTTTCTGCACCTCTGCTCTTTTGCGCCTTATTTCTGCCCATTTCCCTTTCTCTCCCTCTGCTCCTTCACTCGTTTTTTTTTCCCTTTCTATCTTTCACCTTTCTGCACCTCTGCTCTTTTGTGCCTTATTTTTGCCCATTTTCCCTTTCTCTCCCTCAGCTCCTTCACCCGTTTTCACTCGTTTTTTTACCCTTTCTATCTTTCTCCTTTCTGCTCTTTTCTGCATCTCTGCTCTTTTGTGCCTTATTTCTGCTTATTCTCCCTTTTTTCTTTATCCCTTCTTTCCTCACTTTACCTTTCCCCGCCGCTGCTGCCCCCGCGGCCCCTCCCCCCCAGCACGACCGGCCCAATCCAGCTCCCCTCCCCGCTCCCGCCTCCCAGCTGTCCAGCCCTCCCCGACCCCTACTTAATGGCGGCCACTGCGGGGACAGGCGAGCAAGACCACTGACTCATTGTCAGTGAAATTGCTCTCCCACCCTCGCAGCTCCACCATTAAGTGAGGTGCCCCTGCCCCTGCACTCTTGAGTGTTGGTGATCGAGGCCCTCCTCCACCCGCAGGTTTCCCTGCGCCTCATCCCTGGTGGTCCAGTGGATCTCTGTCTCCTTTCTTTCTTTCTGCTCCTTCACTCCTTTTTCTCCCCTTTCTATCTTTCACCTTTCTGCACCTCTGCTCTTTTGCGCCTTATTTCTGCCCATTTCCCTTTCTCTCCCTCTGCTCCTTCACTCGTTTTTTTTCCCTTTCTATCTTTCACCTTTCTGCACCTCTGCTCTTTTGTGCCTTATTTTTGCCCATTTTCCCTTTCTCTCCCTCTGCTCCTTCACCCGTTTTCACTCGTTTTTTTACCCTTTTTTATCTTTCTCCTTTCTGCTCTTTTCTGCATCCCTGCTCTTTTGTGCCTTATTTCTGCTTATTCTCCCTTTTTTCTTTATCCCTTCTTTCCTCCCTTTACCTTTCCCCGCCGCTGCTGCCCCCGCGGCCCCTCCCCCCCAGCACGACCGGCCCAATCCAGCTCCCCTCCTCGCTCCCGCCTCCCAGCTGTCCAGCCCTCCCCGACCCCTACTTAATGGCGGCCGCTGTGCGGCCGCGGGCTGCGGGCGCGCCGCTGGTGCACCGAAGGTGCGTCAAAGGCAAGCACGTCTGCGCTCGTCTGCGACCCGTCCGCGACCAGCACCAGGAACCCTGGACCTCCGCCCCGCCAACGCTACGACCCAGCAGCACTCCACGCACTCAACCCAGGCTGCAACAACAACTGCAAGCTAGCATCACCAGCCGACACCCATGGACCCTTCAGCTGTCACCGCTGCCGGCACACCTGCAGCACCGCCAAGAACACGGATCCAGCACAACCCGCCCACAAGAACACAACCGAACCGAAGACCCTGCAATGCATCCTCCTCAACGTCCGATCCCTCCACAAACACGCCACAGAAATCTGGGACCTCCTCGACAGCACAACCCCAGACGTAGCATTCTTCACCGAAACCTGGACCAACACCACCTCGGGACCGGACATCGCCATCGCCATCCCCCAAGGATACAAGATCTCCAGGAAGGACCGCCCCATCCACCCAGGAGGAGGAATCGCCATCATCCACAAATCCAGCCTCCGCCTGAGCACACTCTCTGACGAGTCCACAGAACTGATGGAACACCTTCACTTCAAAATACTGGCCAGCCCCACCGCCGCCCTCCGAGGAACCCTCATCTACCGACCTCCTGGACCCCGCCGACCCTTCGCCAACTCCATTACGGACATTATCTCCCTTCAGGCCATCGCATCCACCAACTACACCCTGCTGGGAGACCTCAACTTCCACCTCGACAATCAACTGGACCCCAACACCACATCCCTCCTGGACAACCTCCACAACATTGGACTCCGCCAGATCGTGACCGAGCCCACGCACTCAGCAGGACACACCCTCGACCCCCTCTTCACTACAGGAAACTCCATCACCTTCAGCCACACCACCGAACTCCCATGGACCGACCATCGTTGCGTCCACTTCACCTTCAGAACACCCACCATCCACAGACACCAGCACCTGCTTCCACAAAGAAACTGGACCAAAATCACCGATGACCAGCTCACCTCCTCACTCAACAACTCCACCCCAACCATCGCGGAAAACGACGACCCCAACACCGCAGCCCGAACCCTGCATAGATGGATCTCGGACAGCACCAACACCATAGCCCCCCTCAAGAAAAACAACAATACCCGTGCCAAGAAAGCCAGATGGTTTACCACCGAACTTCGAGAGTCCAGGCGCACATGCCGCCGCCTCGAAAAGGCCTGGAGAAACACCAAATCCACAGAAGCCCACAACAACTTCAGAGCCGCCACCAACGCCCACCATTAACTCATCAGAGAAACGAGGAAAAAAGCGATTGAAGACAGAAACTCCACCCACGCACACAACAGCAAAGAACTCTTCAGCATCATCAAGGAGTTCGCCCAACCCACCAGCGAGTCTACCGACATCCCTCCCTCACAAGACTCTGCGACAAACTCAGCATCTTTTTCCACCACAAAATCAAGAGCATCTACGACAACTTCGACGAAGACAACCAACACACTGAACCCTCACCAACCACCCCCGACACCCGGAAACCAGCGATTGATGACTGGACAGCACTCACCACCGAAGACACACTGAAGACAATGAAGTCAATCCACTCAGGGGCCCCCACGGACCCCTGCCCCCACCACATCTTCAACAGAGCCGCCAACACCATCGCACCCATGCTCAGCCAGACCATCAACCGCTCCCTGGCGACCGCCTCATTCCCAGACGACTGGAAACACGCCGAGGTCAACCCCCTCCTAAAGAAACCCTCAGCGGACCCCACCGACCTCAAAAACTACAGACCCCTCTCCCTGCTCCCGTTCCCAGCGAAAGTCATCGAGAAAGCCATCAACAGCCAACTCGCCACATTCATTGAAGAACACAACATCCTCGACTCCTCCCAATCCGGCTTCAGAAAAAACCACAGTACGGAAACCGCCCTCCTCGCCGCAACAGACGACATCCGCACCTTACTGGACAAAGGAGAAACAGTAGCCCTCATCCTCCTCGACCTATCAGTGGCGTTCGACACAGTCTCCCACCGCACCCTAATACGCAGACTCTACGATGCAGGAATCCAGGACAAGGCCCTCGACTGGATCTGCTCCTTCCTCTCCAGCAGGACGCAGCGGGTCAGACTCCCCCCTTTCCTCTCGGACCCCACACCTATCACCTGCGGAGTCCCCCAGGGCTCCTCCCTCAGCCCGACGCTCTTCAACGTCTACATGGCTCCACTTGCCCCCATCGTCAGAACCTACGGACTCAACATCGTGTCATATGCAGACGACACCCAGCTCATCCTCTCCCTATCCAACGAGCCCAACACCGCCAGATGCAACTTTCGAGAAGGCATGGAAGCCGTCGCCAAATGGATCAAAAACAGCTGCCTACAACTAAACACCAACAAAACAGAAGTACTCATCATGGGCCCAAACCCCGACGCCTGGAGTGACACCTGGTGGCCCACCGCCCTCGGAAACCCGCCAACCCCCACAGACCACGCACGCAACCTGGGAATCATCCTGGACTCCGAGCTCAAAATGGACCGCCAGATCAACTCTCTCATCTTCCTGCTTCCACACCCTCCGCCTCCTTCGTAAGACCTTCAAATGGATCCCCCTCGAACACCGAAAGACAGTCACTCACGCCCTGGTCACCAGCAGACTCGACTACGGCAACGCACTCTACGCCGGAATAAACAAAAACCTCATCTGCAAGCTACAGAACATCCAGAACGCCGCCGCAAGACTGGTCCTCAACCTGCCAAAACACTGCCACATCTCCCAGCACCTGCGCACACTCCACTGGCTCCCCGTCGAGGCGAGAATCACCTTTAAGATGCTCACCCACGCACACAAGGCCCTCCACGGCACCGGACCAGCATACCTGAACAGCCGACTCAAATTCCACGCACCCCAAAGGACCCTACGATCAGCCCAGCTTTCCTACGCTGTGGTCCCCCGCACCAGAAAGACCAGATCGGGAGGCCGCTCCTTCTCCTTCCTCGCGGCCAAAGCATGGAACGCCCTTCCGCTCCACCTCAGACAGTCAACATCGCTCCCCATCTTCGCAAGAAACCTCAAAACCTGGCTCTTCGACAGACCCCCTCCTTGATGGAATGGAACCTGCACCCCTCCAACCCCCCCCCCACCCCTAGCGCCTTGAGACCCTTACGGGTGAGTAGTCGCGCTTTAACAAACTCCTGATTGATTGATTGATTGATTGATTGAATCTCCTCACACAGAGCCATGGAGACATAAGCCACCCAGATCCCAATCAACTCAATCTGGTAATCTGGCACCTGAAGTCTTAGTTTGGCTATCTTAATCTAACACCAGACTGTATGAATATCTTCAAAGAAGCTAGACATCCTACCACAAGAGCCTGCCATGCAGCAAAGTGGAAGCGATTTGTGATTTACTGTAATAACAACAACATCAACCCGCTTGATGCTTCTGTCTAAAACATTATATGCTATTTGTTAAATCTACAACGTTACAATTTAGCATACACGTCCATACATTTACATATAGCCGCAATAGCTGCAGACCTACAAAATGGACATCTATCTCTTGTTAGAGTACCTGTCATTAAAGCGTTTATGGAATGACTCGAGTTATTCCCCCGAGACGTCCACCTGCTCCAGTATGGAATCTCAACATTGTTCTTACCAGACTAATGGGTCCACGCTTAGAGCCATTGCTCAAATGTGACCTCCAATTTCTCTCGTGGAAAACGGTCTTCCTGGTAGCTATCACATCACTCAGAAGAGTAAGTGAGCTTCAGGCATCAACTATAGAAGAACCGTTTTTGCAAATGCACCAAAATAAAGTAGTTCTTCGGACTAATACTAAATTCCTTGCCAAAGTAATTTCTGCTTTTCACATCAATCAATCTGTTGAGTTACCAGTGTTCTTCCCTCAACCAGATTCAGTAGCAGAACGTGTTCTACACACATTAGATGTAAAGAGAGCATTGCTGTATTACATACAAAAGACAAAACTTTTCCGTAACACAAATCAACTTTTCGTCGCTTTTGCTCCACCACACAAGGGCAATCTCATATTATCAAAATCAGGAATTGCAAGGTGGATAGTCTAGTGCGTTCAAATCTGCTACGCAAAAGCGAAACTAATATTATCCGTTCCCCCTAGAGCACACACTACACGCATACTGGGGGCTTCTATGGCATTCTTAGGAAATATACCCTTAGATGACATATGCAAAGCTGCAACATGGTCTACACATCACACATTCACAAAACACTATAGTGTAGATGTGTTAGCAAAACAACAAGCTAAAGTGGGCCAGGCAGTTTTACATACACTATTTCAGACCATTGCAACAGATGAAGGTTAGCCACCCCTTTGGGAGATAACTGCTATATAGTCTATGCCTAGCATATGATCTACAGCTCGTATGCCTTGAACGGAAAATGCTACTTACCCAGTATGCATCTGTTCTTGACATAAAGAGCTATAAAGACGTATGCACCCACCTACCTCCCAGGGTACCTATTCCTGTTGCAGTAATATCTTACTTGGATACATGCATTCATGGACATCTCCTTTTACTACTACTATCTCCATTATCACCCTCTGCGGGAAAACAATCTAGCAATGGCGACGATGTCCATGCGCACTATCACCGAAAGGAGGAGTCCCCTACCGCGTGACTGAAAAGATTTCTTCAAAGAAAAACTAAGTGCAAACACTAGATGGCGATCTATGCATAGCATGACTTTACAGCTCTATATGCCAAGAACAGATGCATACTGGGTAAGCTGCATTTTCCTTAACTTACCTGTACCAAGTCTTGCTTGGTTCTAAAAATAAAATAGAACAAAAAATATACTTTTTATACAAACAATTGATCGGAGGTCAGTCTGAGTGTGTGTAATCATTCCTTGCCTGAGTGTGTACAATAAATGCTTAACACTACCCTCTTATAAAGCCTTATTACTTGCCCACGCTACCACAAGAGAGTAAGGTGATAATCTACTTTTACCTCTGTATACCTTAGGAGATCCACTGGACTCTGTGCACAATATACCCTACTTTGGTGTAGTATATACAGTGCCAGCTTCCTACATTACTGAATTTGCTTGACCATTCAGAGACAGCCAGAGATTATAACATTTTTTCATCAGGGCACTACTTTCTTTAACCACATATGCGCGCGGCGGGTTTTTCCCGCTGAAGTTTTTAAAACCCTGCGGTTCATGACGAGCTCAGCTCGTCCTGAGCGCACGACAGGTAAACCTCATGACGAGCTGAGCTCGTCATCGGCGCAGAAGGGGTTAATAACTCCAGTTAAGCTGACCTCTGGCACTTAACCTAAATCACTTGTTACCTCTACCCCCCAGATACCTGATTTCTCTCCTTTCTCCTCCTTCCCAATCACAGTTCGACGTCATTACCTATGTTTTTTCTTCATTGACCTGCTACCCTGACAAAGCACCAAATGCTTCCACTTCTTTCTTAACCTGCTGCATTGTCTCCTTAACACTGGCAGTTTTGATAAGATTATCCACATAAAAAGGTAGTTTTTTTCCCCTTGAACCCGCTACTCACAAAAGGGACTATTTCCTCATTTAGCTTGAATCTTTGTAATGCTGCTCAATCTACAGATTAAACAGATGTGGGGGATAAAGGGAACCCCTGATGAGTGTCACTCCTAATATTTATTTGCTTGGTTAGTTGACCATTGACCAGAACACTAGCTTTAGGTGTACTGTAAAATTAGATGGACAACCTCGAAAAACCTATCACCTTAGCACTAACAGGTAACTCCAATGAACCTGTTCGTACTCTGTAGTGCGCCCAGTGTCACCACTGCCAGGCGTAGTGCGTTGCTCACTACCTTACCAATTGTCTCATGACCGAATGGATTAGCCAACACAGATATCTCTCCGGAATAAACCCTTTTGGTCCTCATTTCTCAACTCCTTCATGTGTTCAGACAATCTTTTTGAAAGCAGCAGAGACCTTAAAGTCACAATTTAACAGCAATAAGTCTGTGCGATTCAGACTTACAGGTTTATTGGGTTTTAGTATCAAACTAATTAAAGCCGCGATCCACATTTCTGGTAGTTGTCCCCTACCACCCAAGATAGTTTTTCATATTCGGATCCCTACCTCTTTCAACTTTGTGTAGAGTTCATTTGGTAGCCCATCAGGACCCGAGGACTTCCCTTTCTTTCTGGATGTTAAAGCCCCCTTTAGCTCTTCATTTATTTCTCAGGTCTAAGTCCTCTGCTGCTTCCTCACATTGACTCTATCCACTGTCTTACCAGTAAGCTATCTGGGGACCTATCTTCCTGCTATAATCTTCCAGAGAAATGAAAAAAAGCTGTTTGAGGCATGTGAGCTGTAGATCACATGCTTTGCATACTCTTGCAATCTAGTGTTTAGTCTGGATGTTTGCAACTTGTTTTTCTTCGAAGAAGTCTTTCCAGTTACAAGGTAGGTGACTCCTCCTTTCAGTGATATTGCGCATGGCATCGACTCCCTTGTCAGTTTTTTCGGCCATCTCGTTTGGACTTAAATAGCTGCACTCCAGTTCGAGACAGTCTCTCGGGTTCACCGAAATTCCCCTTGGTGTTCAATCCACTTACCCTCAACTGTATTGTTTTCGATTGCATATTCGCTTTCTTCACGGAACGTGTCAAATAAAAAAACCTCTTTTCGATCGGGAAACTTGAGGAAGGTCATCGGGCCTATCCCGGTGTGTCCGCCTCGCAGTCACTGGAACGGACTCAATTTTAATTCTGCTCTCGGTCCCACTCAGACTAAGAAAAAGGCTCTGGTCTCACCTCAGTCTCCGGGCCATGGTCGGCACCAACAAAAAGATTCCAATGTCCCGCCTTCCAGCTCTACTCCAAAACAGTTTTCGGATCTGAAATCTTCGGCACCAAAGAAGACACAAAAATCTTCGGCAACGTAACACAAGGATGCTCCACAACCATCACAGGAGCCCTGTTTCAATGCCCCGCCTTCAAAACCGGACCCGAAACAGAAAAAACTGCATATTAATCCAAAAACTAGACCTATTGCTACCAAACTGCCACTTAAACGCAAATCTGACTCAGAGGACACTTACCACATTCCTTTTTAAAGGAAACATGATGGTACTAACCCTTCTCCTCCCCCACCTTCCCCACAAACACAGCATTTGCGAATTACTCCTGCTAATTTGCCACTACCACAAAACCTGATTATCAGAATGAAAGGGATGGAGGCAATGATCCTTCACCTTCAGACCCTTGGAAGGATTATAATACAGACTCTCCCATGGATAATGGTCCTGATCTTTATCCTACCAAGCCTTCTCCACTAGACGATAATGTAGACTACATAGAGCTGCTAAGCAGGGATGCTGAATATCATGGGGTTCAGTTACATAAGGAATCCCTAGAGGAGGAGTTCCTCTTTGAAACCCACAGTAGTTCCCAAAGAACCCCACACACACTCCCTATGCTTAAAGGTATGTTAAGGAATGTGGACGACATATTTAACAACCCTGTTCGTGCATGCATTATTATCCCAGGATAGATAATAAGTATAAACCTGCACCATCCGATCCAACTTTCATTTTTTTTTTTAGTTTAAATTTGTTTTTATTGTATTTTGTAATTTTCATTACATCCAATATTAAATTTGTTACACTTTAACTTTACATCAACAATGCAAATATAGCGTTAGACACCTTTAGTCGTTATAGTCTATAACAGATTCAGTGTATCAGCAGTTGGTGTATTATCTTGACGTCGTTCAGATTTTGACTATTACCAACTTAACGTAAATAAAACATAAGATTGTGCCTTGCCTCCTGGAACAATTACTTTATATCCACGCATCACTATATGTATCTCAACCATTCTTACTTCATCCTGTTGTGCTATCCCAGCCACCCACCTCGTCGTTGTGTGGTGTGTGTTTAATTCCTTATGCCTTTCCATGCACAATGTTCACGATTTGAGTGGTGTACTGCGATGCCCGGGGGCTCCATATGAATCTGGAAGGGTGGAGTGGGAGGAAGGGGTGGGGTGGGAAGGGTTCAGGCTTACAGAGGAATGGGAGGAGGGGGTGGAAAAGGGGCAGGTTTTGGAGGGAGAAAGAGAAAGGAAGCGAGGGGGGGCGGGAGAGAAGAAGTGTTTAAGATCCAGCTTTCATTAAGGGTAATTTCCCTTTAAACTCTTTAGTGGTCTTTAATGCCAGTACACAGGAGAAATTCACTGACGCCGGGGCATGCTCCATCTCCCGACAGAGTCAAAGCTCATAGACGCATCCAGGAAAAGAGTAGCCTCCCAAGCTGCAAATTATTATCGTATCGGTAATACCCAGGCCCTTTTAGTCAGGTACGATGAAGCGCACTGAGATGAAATTGAGTAATTTCTCCAGTTTCCACCAGATGAACACAAAGCCAAAGCCCAGGTCTTAGTGCAAGAGGGGAAGCTCATATCTAATTCTTCAAGCAGGTGTGCATTAGATGCAGCCAATACTGGGGCTAGAGCATCAATACCAGTGTCTTGCTAAGAAGACACGCATGATTAAGGATTTCGGGTTTTAAACACAAAGTTCAAGCTTCCATTCTTAACACACCATTCGACAAACATCTCTTTGGTCCTGCTGTAGATAAGTCTTTAGAAAAAATGAAAAAGGACACAGACATAGTCAAATCAATTGGAGCCTTACAGTCCTCTTCCAACTGTGGGTCCTTTCGGTGCACCTTCTATTGTGAAGGGGTCCAAAAATAACTCTTCAGACAATTCCTCTACATCATACGCGGGCAACAATCAACCCACTTCCTCAAGAGGTTTCTTTAGAGGAGGCTACAGAGGCAACAATGGCAAGGGTACAGGTAGGGGTTCTACAACACGTACCTCCCCTTCAAATACCAAACAATGACTTGCCTACGGTTCCCCATGATCATTCAACACCTGTCGGGGGACATCGTTCATAATTCCTCCCAGTCTGGCAGTCAATAACTACAGACAGATTGGTGTTAGGAATTATCAGTCTGGTTATTGCCTGGACCTTACCAACAATCCTCACAACATTCCCTCACATTTACACAAAATGTCACTGGATCATCTACACCTCCTCAAACAGGAGGTTCAGTCTCTTCTTTTAAAGGGAGCCCTAGAGCCCGTACCACTACAAGTTCAAGGGTGGGGCGTATACTCCCTGTACTTTCTAATAACCCTAAAAAATACATCTCTCTCAGACCCATTTGAGACATCAGAGTTAAATCACTACATACAGTCAGATAATTTTCACATGGTTACACTTCAGCAAGTTCCCCACTTCTACAGCAAGGCAACTTTGTCTACTCTAGACTTAAAAGACGCATATTTCCATATTCCAATACATCACGCTCACTGCAAATATCTCAAATTTGTGGTACTGGGGCAGCATTACCAGTTCAAAGTGTTTCCATTTGAAGTCACCATGGCCCCCAGAGTAATTATCAAATGCCTGGCAGTGGTCGCTGCTCACCTGCGTAGATAACATATTTTTGTCTTCCTGTACTTAGACGACTGGCTCATCAAAGCCAGCACTTACAGAAAGTGTCTACAGCAAACTCACAAAACACTACAGTTACTGAACCAACTAGGATTTATGGTCAATGTGTTGAAGTCTTATCCCCAACCTTCCAACACACAAACCTATCAAGGAGCCACTCTAGATACTCAAAAAGCTCTCACCTTTCCCAATGCAGCCAGAATTCACACTATTGAGTCTCTAATTGCTCAACCCACACACTCACTACCAGATTCAGTGTATATGCAACTGCTGGGAATGATGGTTGTGAGAGTGCATTCTTTCTTGCATGATATGCCCCCACTTTTTGCTGAATTGCAGATGTGCTTTGACTAAGTTTTCCCTGGGCTCCTGCCAATCGGGTACCCAGGGCCTGTGTTCCTTCCCTAAACCTGCATTGAAGCCTAAACCCAATTGGCATCTCTGGCCACATATCAGCCCCTGGTAAATGGTACCATAGGTACCCAGGGCACTGTGACCAGAGAAGGCCCCTAAGAGCTGCAGCACTTATTGTGCCACCCTTAGAGGCCCTGTGCCCTGACACACACACTTTGCAGGCTGCGTGTCTTGGTGCAGAACAAAGAGAGGAGTCGACATCGCACACATCCCTGTGTGCCAAACCCACAAAAGACTGCCCTGGCATACATCAGTCACCCCTCTAGGTGGGTGCCCTATGCTAGTGGTGAGGGTACAGGTGCATGAGCCCTGTACCCCTACAGTACCCAGGTCCATTCATGGGCACTTTTAGTGCAGTGCTGCCATTAAGAGTATATGGTGCTGGGAGTTGGTCATTTCGAGCTCCACAGCACCATAATGGCTACACTGAAGACTGGGAAGTTTTGGTATCAAACTTCTCAGTACATCAAACCCACACTGATGCCAGTGTGGGATTTAATGTAAAATGCACCACAGAGGGCAATCTTAGAGATTCCCCCTGAAACTCGACCAACCTATAGTGACCTGACTGAGTGGCTACTTAGGCTGCCACCTTCCGACATGTTTCTGGACCCCTGGGTCGAGAGCTTGCTGCTCTCGGGGGCCTGAAACAATGCACATCCTGGGACGAGGTGCCAAGCCTCCTCTCTCAGGATGGGAAGGGTTCACGAAGGAGAAGCTTTTAAGGCGTACCACCTTTGTGAGCCTCTCCAGACCACTTGCTGTACTCAGCAACTGGTCCTCACTGGTTCTACCCCCCACTTTCGGCGGGAGACCCGGTGGGAAAAACAAAATGAGGAAGACAGGTGTGCCCACCTCTGCCAACTCCACCCCTAAGGTGGGGGAGGCGAGGTGAAGCACAATCTCGAGTCCCCGCCATCTTGAGGATGGGGGGGGACCCAGCCAACCAGGGACAGGCTCCTGCCCCCCTCCCACTGGAGAATGGCAGAATAGGGAGTGTATCCACCCCATGGAAAGGACCCATGGGTCCCTGCCCTTTAATACTTGTAACACCCTTAAATTTAGTATTTAGGGGCCCCCTGAACCTTCCTTCCTTAGATCCAGCAACAACAAGAAAAGAAGGACGAGAAGCCGTGCAGAGCTAACAAGAGGACGACACCCACTGACTTGGCCCCAGCCCTACAGGCCTGTCTCCCCTCAAACCTGCTCCTGCGAAACCCCGGCGTGTCCAGCGGCAAGCAACCTCAAAAACCCCGGACGACCTGCCTGCATTCACTTGCCAAGCTGTTTCTCCCATGAACACTGGACGTGTTTAAACTGCAGCTTCTGGTGCCAGCCAGGAACCGCGAATCCAGCGCACTCTGCACCTGCCGACTCACCCCCCCTTGTTTGAGTGAACAAACACCACAAGGCGGTCCCCCTGGCGATCCTGACCTGAGATCTGGCAACCCCTGACAAGCCTCCAGACGACGGCTGCAGCCTCAATCCAGAGGACCCCCCTACCGCGACCAGAGCGGTTAAGAAAATCCAACTTCCAAAGTCACCCCTGCACCCGACACCCCACGGCCTTGTGTGCTCAACCCAGTGATTCCTAACCATCCCTCTACATCCCAACTTACCCCTCAAAGTGGTGGTTACTCCTGGAAGATCCTCGTCCCAGAGCCTGCAGTGTTTCTTTGTCCCAGAGAATCTTCATTGAAATCAACAGGGCACCCGACCTCAAAACAGCACCCTGCACCCGGCTGCCCTAGCGCCGCTGAGGGTGCCCCTTTGGTGCTAACGTTGTCCCCAACTTGCCCTTAGCTTAACCCTCGGAGCTTTGCTCCCACAGCCCTGTGGCCTGCTTCCCAGCCGCCACCAACCGGAGTCCACCTATACCCCATTGGGTAACATTGGGCCTCAACACTGTGCACCTGGCCGCCCGAGTACCGCAGAGGGTGCAACAACAGTGCATCACTGACCCTGCTGGACCCCTGAGTCTAACCCCAGAACCCTAACTCAAAAGACCGATTACTTACCTTGAAACCGATAAATAATTTTTCCTCATAGGATAACATTGACACTTGTTCTCCCAAAAAGTTTGTCGACTTTTGAAAACTACAAATATTCCTTAAAAATCAGCCAAATAACCAAAACGCATTTTCACAACTGTTTCCAGGAAATGTCCCAGTGTTGAATCCAGGATCTAGTACGGAGTAAGAAAAAGTAACGATAACCTAACTTACCTGCTAAGTGAATTTCATCCCATAGGATAACATTGGTAATTCTATGTGAAAAAGTTTTTAAGTGTCAACTTATGAAATGCAATAATATTCCTTAAAAATCGTACCTTAAACCAAAACGTATTTACTCACCTGTTTTTAGGATATGTCTCAGGGCTGAATCTAGGATCCAGTCCTGTGTTTGCAAAAGTAATTTGAGAAGTAATTAACTGCATTTTATTTCAATTGAATGTACTATACCTGCAATGTGTGGCAAACTACTACAATGGCCTCTTGCATTATGCTTGTCACCCATGCAAGGCTTCATATGTGTCCACTTCAGGAATGTTTAGCGAGTCAGTGGAAGCAATCGCAGGGTCTGTTGACCGATCTAGTGTTGGTAAACGCCGCACTCATCGCTCTCTGCAGTGGTGGAACCCACAAAATGTATCAAAAGGGTGGCCCTTCATAGACTCGGTTCCACAGACAGTACTAACAGCAGACACGTCGCTCACTGGTTGGGAGCTCATCTCCAGAATCGCACAATTCAAAGCTTGTGGAGTCAAAACCAAAAGGCTCTCCACATAAATCATCTAGAGCTGTTAGCAGTGTTTCTAGTGCTCAAAGCTTTTCAAGTTCACCTCTTAGACAAAGCTGTCCTAGTCCTCACCAACAACATGACTGCTATGTACTATATACAAAAACAGAACAGGGGGGGCACACTCTCTCCAACTGTAACACCTAGCTCAAGACACTTGGAAATGGGCCATACATCACAAAATGTATCTCCTAGGAGAACACCTTCCGGTAGGAAACAATCAGATTGCCGACCTTCACAGTAGACGGTCCGCAAATCCACGAGTGGGAACTCCACCCTCAAGGCCCCAGGCCACCCCCCACGCCGCACGGCTCCTCCGCTGTGACCACGTTTCTGCACCCGGCGCCGAAGGTTCGCCCTTGACCTTGGTGTACCCCTGCTGCTGCCTTCTCCTTTCCTACTGCTGTCTGCCCAATTTGTTATTTGTGCATTTATTTTCTTTTTGTATTATTGTTGCTGATTTGTACCTTGCCCGTTGTGTGTGCCCCCCGCTCCCTGCTGCAGCTCCCCCGCGGCCCCGCCCCCTTCCCTTCTGTACCCCCTACCCATTGGCCGCCCCGCTCCCAGCTGCTCCTCCCTCCAACTTGGCCTCATATGTCTGCCCACTCTGTAATTTGTTATTTGTGCATTTATTTTCTTTTTGTATTATTGTTGCTGATTTGTACCCCTGCCCGTTGTGTGTGCCCCCCCCGCTCCCCGCTGCCACTCTGCCGCGGCCCGCCCCTTCCCTTCTGTACCCCCTGCCCATTGGCTGCCCCGCTCCCGCCTCCCAGCTGCTCCTCCCTCCCACTATGCCTCATATGGAGGCCGCCCGTGGGCTGGCTCGGTAGCAGGCGGGGTTACGGCCGGCATTGAGTGCGTGGAGGCCGGCGCGTAGCGGGCGTGCCAAAAGCGTGCAGCGCCGACGGCGTGCCAAAGGCAAGCCCGTCCGTGCCTGGACCGCGCCAGGACCCCCGACGACACCAGCCCACACGACGGACTTACGACGCCGCCACCCTCCACGCACTCAATGCCGGCCGAAACCCCGCCTGCTACCAAGCCAGCCCAAAACGCACCCACGACCCTTCACATGCCAAGCCTGCCAATTCACCTGCCTCCAAACCTGCACCGCTCCTGCCAAGCACCAGCAACAATCACCTCAGGTGCATCCTGCTCAACACCCGCTCCGTCCACAGGCACGCCGTCTAACTCTGGAACCTCCTCGACACATCATCACCACACGTCGCCTTACTCACAGAAACCTGGATGAACACCTCCTCAGCCCCCGACATCGCCATAGCCATCCCGGATGGCTACAAGATCACCCGGAGGGACCGAGTCAACCAAACCGGAGGAGGCATCGCCATCGTCCACAGAAACACCATACGAATCACGACCAACTCGGACGACACCCTCACCGCCGCCGAGCACCTTCACTTCCAGATACACACCGACCCCAAGACCACCCTCAGAGGCACTCATCTACAGACCCCCGGGACCACGCACACAATTCAGCTAAGCCATCGCAGACTTCATCAGCCCGCACGTCCTCGCCTCCTCAGACTACATCCTCCTAGGGGACCTCATCTTCCACCTGGAGAACAACAATGACCGCAACACCACCACCCTGCTGGATAATCTCGCCAACCTCTGACTCAAGCAACTGGTGAACACCCCCAGCCACTACGCCGGCCACACGCTTGACCCAGTCTTCTCCTCCAGCAACCACATCTCCTTCAGCCACTCCGCCAGACTACACTGGACAGATCACAGCTGCGTCCACTTCAACTTCAGGAGAACCACGACCCACCACCACCCGCAACAGGTTCCCCGAAGATGCTGGAGCAAGATCACCGCCGACCAGCTCACCACCTCCCTCAGCCAGCACCCTCCCACCAACACGACAGACCCTAACGAAGCAGCCCGCAACCTCACACAGTGGCTCACCAACTGCGCAGATGAACTCGCACCACTGAAGAACCCACCCAGCACACCCGGCAGCAAGAAAGCCTCGTGGGTTCACCAACGACCTCAAACTCCAAGAAAACCTGCCGCACCCTCGAGAAAGCCTGGCGCCATGACCAGACAACAGAAAACATGACAGCCCTCAAGAACACCACCAGCTGATCCGCACCACCAAAACGACAACATTCAAAGAACGATTGGACAACAACACCCACAACAGTAAGGAACTCTTCAGCATCGTTAGAGAGCTCTCCAACCCCAGTGCCTGCAACAATGACATCACACCCTCGCAAGACCTCTGCGATTCACTCGCCTCGTTCTTTCACCGCAAGATCGCCGACATACACAACAGCTTTGGCGCACAGACCACGCACCCAACCTCTGAACAAACGCCCCCCACCAACACCCTCTGCACCTGGACCGTGGTCAGCACCGAAGACACCCCCCGCACGATGAACACCATCCACTCCGGCTCCCCAACCGAACCCTGTCCACACCAGATCTTCAACAAAGCCGACTCCATCATCGCACCCCGAATCCGGGACATCATTAACAGCTCCTTCGAATCCGCCACCTTCCCAGGGAGCTGGAAACATGCCGAACTCAACGCCCTCCTGAAGAAACCCACCCCGGACCCCACGGACCTCAAGAACTTCCGCCCCATCTCCCTCCTCCCTTTTCCTGCCAAAGTCATCGAGAAGACCGTCAACAAACAACTCTCCGCCTTCCTCGAGACAAACGGATCTCTCGACCCCCCTCGCAGTCCGGTTTCCGAGAAAACCACAGCACCGAGACCGCCCTCATCGCAGCCACCGACGACATCAGATCCCTGCTAGACAACGGGGAAACAGCTGCCCTCATCCTCCTGGACCTCTCAGCAGCCGTCGACACCGTATGTCACCGCACCCTGACACAGCGCCTCAGCAACACCGGAATCCAAGGAACGCCTTGGAGTGGATCATCTCGTTCCTTGCCGGAAGAACCCAGAGAGTCTGCCTCCCCCCGTTTCGATCCGCGGCCCCCAAAGTCATCTGCGGCGTTCCGCAAGGATCCTCGCTCAGCCCCACCCTCCTCAACGTCTACATGAGCCCCCTCGCAGCCATCGCACGCCAACACAACCTAAACATCATTTCCTACGCTGACGACACCCAGCTGATCCTCTCCCTCACCAACGACCCCTCCACCGCCAGAGCCAGCCTCCAGGAAGGAATGAAAGATGTAGCGGAATGGATGAGGCTCAGCCGTCTGAAACTGAACTCAGACAAGACGGAAGTCCTCATCCTGGGACCATCCCCCCTCTCCCTGGGACGACTCGTGGTGGCCCCCTGCCCTGGGCACCACCCCCAAGCCAACGGACCAGGTACGCAACCTAGGCTTCATCCTGGACTCCTCCCTCACGATGACCAAGCAAGTCAACGCCGTCTCGTCATCCTGTTTCAACACCCTGCGCATGCTCCGAAAGATCTTTCGGTGGATCCCCACCGAAACCAGGAAGACGGTCACCCAGGCCCTCGTCACCAGCCGACTGGACTACGGGAACACCCTCTACGCTGGTACCACAACCAAACTCCAGAAAAGACTCCAACAGATACAGAACGCTTCTGCACGTCTCATCCTGGACATCCCCCGTCACGGCCACATCTCCGCCCATCTGAGAGACCTGCACTGTCCCCGTCAACAAGAGGATCACGTTCAGACTCTTCACCCACGCACACAAGGCTCTCCACGACATGGGCCGAAATACCTCAACTGCCGCCTGACATTCTACACACCCACCCGCCAGCTCCGATCCGCCAGCCTCGCCCTCGCCACTGTCCCACGAATTCGCAGAACCACCGCCGGAGGAACATCCTTCTCCTACCTGGCGGCCAAGACATGGAACTCCCTCCCCACCCACCTACGGCTGACCCAGGACCATCTCTCCTTCAGGAAACAACTCAAGACCTGGCTGTTCGAGCAGTAGCGACTCCCCCCTGCCCCCAGCGCCTTGAGACCCTAGCGGGTGAGTAGCGCGCTATACAAATTCGCTGATTGATTGATTGATTGACGTTCTCCTCCCGTACTTTTAAAATTTGGGGGTTTCCACAGTAGATCTTTTTTGCCACACACAAATGCAAAATGTCCAAACTTTGCCTCCAGGTATCTACACCTGCTCTCTAAAGGCAATGCACCAAGCTTGAACTGGTCAGGTATATGTGCATATGCTTTTCCTCCTCTCCCACTCATTCCATCCGTGGTTCAGAAACTCAGGCAAACATCCCTCTGCCTAATCCTAATAGCTCCCACGTGGTTCTGTCAACCTTGGTTCACAACCCTCTTGTAGCTATCATTAGTTCCACATCAAAAGCCACATCTCACATCATGTCTCCTCACAAAGAGCCATGGAGAAATCGGGCACCAAGATCCCAAAGAACTTAATCTAGCGCTCTGGCTCCTGCAATCATAGAATTTGGATATCTGAATCTTCCGTCAGACTGTATAAACATTATCAGAGAGGCCAGGAGGCCTACGACAAGAGCTTGACATGCAGCCAAATGAAAGCGATTTGTTATCTTTTGCAATAATATCAATCCTTTGGATGCTTCCATAAAAAATATCTGTTATTTATTACATTTACAGCTGTTAGAATTAACTTACACATCCATCTGATTACATCTTGCTGCAATCGCCGCATACCTACAACTTGTCTCTGTTTAGAGTACCAGTTGTCAAAGCATTTATGGAAGGACTGAAAAGAATTATACCACCAAGACTTCCACCTGCCCCAGCGTGGAGTCTTAACATAGTCCTTACACGATTAATGGGTCCACCTTTTGAGACAATGCATAAGTGTAAACTGCAATTTCTCTCATGGAAAATCGATTTCCTCAATTACTTCACTGAGGAGAGTGGGTGAGCTAGAGGCACTATCCATAAAAGAACCTTTTTTCCAACTTCACAAGGACAAAGTAGTCCTTCGTTCAAACCCTACATTTCCACCTAAAGTTGCATTAGCCTTTCACATCAATCGATTGAATTACCCGTGTTCTTACATCAACCGGATTCTGTGGCAGAACGAGCTTCACACACCTTAGATGTTAGAAGAGCTATATTATATTACATAGAACGAACAAAACCATTTCGGAAGACAAAACAATTGTTTATTGTTTTTGCTCAACCCCACAAAGGCAATCCTATATCCAAATCAGGTATTGCTAGATGGATCAGTAAATGTATTCAAACATGTTATGCAAAAGCAAAGAACTTTAACAATACCCCGTAGAGCGCATTCCACTCGTAAAATAGGGACTACTATGGCTTTCTTAAGGAATATTCCCATAGTTGACAATTGTAAAGCTGCAACACGGTCTACACCACACACATTCACCAAGCACTATTGTGTAGATGTGTTAGCTAGGCAGCAAGCTAATGTAGGCCAGACAGTACTTAGAACACTTTACAACTACCACAGCAACAGGTTAGCCACCGCTTTGGGAGAATACTGCTGTATTGTCTATGCAAAGCATGTGATCTACAGCTCGCATGCCTCAAACGGATAATGTTACTTTTGCAGCGTGAATCTTTCTGTATTCACTATGCTGCGCATTATTCCGCGGTCTTGTGGTTGGGTCCGGATTCGTAGTCTTTTCTTTGTGGGTTTTTTTTTTTTTTTGTCGCTCAGGTGGGCGTCGGCGTCACACCCCCTTGGGTGCATTTCCGGTGACATCGGCATGCTTCCTGCGGAAGCTCCCACTCTTGGGCACCATCTTCAGATTCTTTTTTTCCGCGGTCGGGTCTGGATCGTTCCCGTTTGGGCTCCAGACATTTTTGGAGAAAGAAGAAGGAAATACAGAAATTAGAAAGAAAAGTCATCTGAAGACTCTAGGAGACTTCATCGACGAGGAGTCAGCAAAGGAGAAGGTGAATCCATCGAGATCTTCGACCAACGTCGACGAACACGCGACCAGGGAGGCCCTGAGCGCTCGATGATGGACAACACGCCGTTCAAGTTCTGCCGTAACTGCCACCACAAGTACGCGCAGAAGGACCAGCACCCGGTATGCAACCTTTGCCTACCGGTAAATCACGAAAGCGAGGACTGCAACGCCTGCTCCGCCTTCGCCCCGAAGACCCTTCGTGTGAGGGAGAGACAGAGGGTAGCGCACGCCACCCTACAGGGGAAGGCCCCGACTCGTCCCTCTACGATCTGGGGATGTCTTCCGAGGAAGAGGACAACGCTGCCGCCGAAGACGACAGCTACACGGTCGTAGAGACCGATTACACGAAGACTTCTGATAAGGTAGGAGACTCTCCGGCCCCCAAGAACCCGAGAGACTCTGAGTCTCGAAAAAACGAGGGCAAGGCCCCGAAAGCGCCGACGCCAAAACACCTGGCGTCCGCGAGTACTCACAGGCCCAGCGCATCCTCTGAGAAGGAGTCCCCGGCGCCGAGAGCTGTTGAACAGCAGAAGTCGTCAAAAATCGACCCCGAAAAGGATCGATCGACGCCGAGGGAGAAGGACCCTAAACTACCGACGCCGAGCAGAGACCCAAAATCCGGTTCGACGTCAAACTTCGGCACCGAAAAGCACGGCGCCGAGCCAACCGCCGAAAAGAGCGGCCGAACCATCCGACGCGGAACACGCAGCCGAGATGGAGAAAAAGAGAAGGCGCCTCGAGGCCGAAATGGAAAACATCTTGCAGCGGAGGAAAGAATTCGACGCAAAGATGAAAACCTTCACGATTCCACACAAGACCAAGCCACCAGTGGTGGAGGTGGTCGAGGAGGAAGACGAGGTCGCCGAGGAACAAGACCCGGACTTCGAGGTGGTCGACGACCAGGAAGAGGACGAGAATCCCTACGATAGTTACAACTATGGGGAGGAAGAGGACAGCAGGACGGACGCAGAGTCGGCCCCCTCTGACTTACAGGAGGTGGATTACCTAGATGTCGACACCGACAGCCCGGAGGAGGCGGTCGACACATATCCCTCGAGGCCCTCGCCGCCGGACGACATCGGGGCCTACAACTCGGTGATAAAGTCTGCCGCAGCGGCATTCAAACTCAAGCTCGACGAAGAGAAGCAGAAAGCAGACTTCCTTCTAGAGACATTGCTCCCCACACAAACAAGGAGCCAGTACCTACCAATGCTTGACAGCGTCTTGGCTCAGGGGAGGGACTGTGAGAAGTTGGCCTGATGTGCAGTGTTCACTATTCTAGTGATCACTATATATCAGTCCAAACAACCCTTATTGATGATTGGTTGTAAGTCAACCTTATAGACCAGCTATCCTAGTAGCATGGATACGAGCAGTCTAAGGCTAAGACTCTAGAGGGCGTGTTAAGCCAGCTGTTTTACCATCACATTACCCCTTGAACACCCAGTGAAAGGACACCACACAAGTGTTATGAAAATAAACAGTGTATTTATTAGAATCACAACAACCCTGTACTCTTTATGAGGACAGGGTGCTAGGCACACAACAAAACTCTTACGAAAATACTTAAGTTAGCACGTTATACACAAATGCCCGAGGGGCACGAAAAACCATATACTTAAAAAGTGGAATGCGAAATTACTAGCAGGTAAGTACAGTACTAATAGGCTTTGGAATCGCTAGGACTTAACTAGGGAATCGTTAGATTACTTCTAGGAGACCTAGGGGACTCGGGTGCAGAGTGTGCACTCTCACGCGGGATGCGGGACAAAGTCTATGGAGGCTAGTAAATGCAAAGTTAGTGTTCACGGGCGAACCCGACCTGGTAGGAAGAAAACGACAGTGGATCCTGACCCTAGGATAGTGAGGCTATGCTGGGACACCGAAGTGCCGAAGTTACCTAGCCCAGGGGCTGCAGCTGCATAGGTCTGAAAAGACGTCGGGGATCTCGTTGCCGGACCAGGAGCCTGGAAGAAGGAAGTTGCTGGCAGGCGACCAGTGAAGGAAAGTTCGATGGATCCAAGCCTGGATCAAGGAAGAAGAAAACCTGAAAGCAGAGGGGACCAAGTTCTTGAATCACTAGCCAGTGATTAAGTGGGTACCAGGATGGCACCGGGTGAAGTCACCTCGACTAGGTGAGTGGGCGACGCTGGCTCTGCAGATCTCACGGACCAGGAGGCGTTGTCGGCGACCAGGATGGAGAGGCGAGCTGTCCCACGATGGATGAAGCTGTCGGCGTCGAAGTTACCCAGGATTGGGCAACAAGCCTTGGCTAATTCAAGCCCACGCGGTGGACTCAAAATGGCGTCTTGAGTGGACCAGGAGGGTCCGGGGTGCTCCTCTTTTGGAAGGGAGCAAGGGCCAGCCTGGAGCAACCAGACCAGCAGCAGAAATGTCGTCGGGCGTCGTTTAGAAGGCCACAAGCCAGCGGGCTAGTAGCCACACAACGCGGTGAGCAGCAAAAAGCAGAAGGGCCCCACGCAGATCGTGGAGATGCTGGGAGGCTGCACTTCGGTGCTGGAGCTGCTCAGGGTCGGGGCTTCTCGGACCCCAAAGCACTCACCAGGAAATTACTCGGCGGGCTTGCTGGAAAGAAGTCGTGCAGTCCTGAAGATGGCCGGTCCCTCGAGGTCTCGTCACACCCACGAATCTCAGCGTGACTGATGATGCAGGTAGAGGTCAGAGGTGCCAGGGAAGCCGGTTCTCGTCGAGCTGGGCAGTCTTGATCCGGAGGAGAGACTTGCAGCAGACCGCAGTGTTCTTAAGATGGTGCCTGCGGATGCAGGGTGACTACTCCTTAGTCACAAGGGAGAAATCTTAGGAAGAAGTCTTGAGTTCCTTTCGTGGAAAGTAGTTTCAGGATTCAAAGATGATCTGATTTGGAAGGGGGCCAGTTCCTACCTTTATCCTGTAAAAAGGGGCTGGCACGCGACTAAGTCCTGCCCTAGGGGTGGGACTAGGAGGGGGGTGGTTACACCCACTTCCTTGGCGGGCTTTTCCCCATCACAGGGTCTGGAGTGACCCTGGAACTGGTTCCAGCCAGCCTATGCACAGTGAGCACCGGGGTGCCACGTGCAGTCACCTTCCTCTAAAGCCCTGCCTACCTACAATACACAAAACCCTGTCTGGGACGGTGCTGGCACCGCCCCTGGCAGGAAACCCTTTGTCCTTATCTCCTGCTCTGGGAGGACTCCCAGCAGCAGGAGGGCAGACTTGTGTCTCGGTGGCAGCATCCATTTTGTGGAGCTGAGGCTCTGTTTGACTTTAACCGGGGTTAGGGGTTACATACATGTCGTGTCCCTCTAGAAGGGTGGAATGCTAACCCCGTCGCCAGAATTGGCGAGGGGTTAGTATTCCAATTCGTATGACACCTTACTCGACATGTTTTGATAAAGCGATACCAGAGTTGGCATATAACCGCGAGGATTATAATGCACTTAAGAGTATATGGTATGCGATATCATGGAAACGGCTAAGGGATGGATCCCGAAAGCCGCAGACAGGCTCAGCTCATGCCAGAGCACCATCTCACACGATTCCAAGCACTCTGCCTTCAGGATTGTTAAGGACTGCCATAGGAGTGACTGATAGGAGATCTGTGTGTCCATTTTAGGGTTAGATATAGGTATACCATATCTAAAGCAAAGGGTGAGTACACCACCTTGCCCCAGCTGTCGTGCAGCCAGTTGTGTCAGTTTAGTTAGTCAGCCCAGGGGTGGCATAATACATGCTTCAGCCCCTGGGAGACTTCTGGGTACACCTCAGCCCTGGGTACAGGGACTTGGAGAGGGCCCAGTGCCAATTCAGTACCTGAGTACAATTTGGATAGAGAGAACAGCTAGGCTGTGGGTCTGATTAGCAGGCCCACAGCCAGGGAAAGTCGTAAACCAGTGCAGCAAAAAGCAAAAATCTGGGTGATCATAGGATTGCAGACCCTACTCTCCTACAGGGACGCATTCAGGGAGCCCGCAACATGCAAGGCAGTAACTCCCAGAACAGAGAAGAAGTACAAACATTCCTCAAAAGACCCACCCTACATTCAGGGCACGGTCTCTGCAGACTCCATTATCACGGCCACAGCAAGGAAGAGGGCTAACGTACCCACTACTTCTGGACCACCACCAGATAAGGAGAGCAAGAGGATGGATCTGGTGGGCAGAAGGATCGAACGGAATGCCGCGACCCACTGTCGCATGGCTAATTCCAACGCCCTGATAAACAGGCACATGTACCAGATCATGGAGGAGCTGGGGCAGTTGGTGAAGGACCTGCCCCAGGATGCCAGACAGAAGGCCGAAAAACTGGTTGAAGAAGGGAAGAACGCGGCAAATTCTTGCCTTAAGACGGCCCTAGATGGGGCATACACCGCCAGCAGGCTCATGATGATGGGTGTCACTGAAAGTAGACACGCCTGGCTCAGGATTTCAGGTTTCAAACCAGAAGTGCAACACAGCATCCTGAACACACCGTTCAACGGCGATACGCTTTTCGGAACAACAGTTGATGAGAAACTCAGTCAACTCAAAAAGGATAACGAAACAGCAAGGTCCATGGGAGCAATGCAGTTCAGAGGCAACAGAAGGGGCACCCCGTCACGGAGGCCTGGCGGGAGAGGTGGAAACCAGCCAGGTACATCACACCAGGCTTTCCAACAAACGCACCAGGCAGACTCGCAGGGTCAGCAGAAGCAGTCCTGGCAATACCAACAAAGAGGCCAGTCCTTTTGAGGGAGAGGAAATGGACATGGACAGAATAGAAGAGGGGGACAGCAGCCCGCCTCTAAGTGACTTAAAAAAACTCCGTGTGCCCACCCACAGAAGATCCCAGGGGGCAGCACGTACAGAGGGGTCAAGACAAGCTAGACATCTACGACCACATAACACCAGTGGGAGGAAGATTAAGATTTTACCTCCAAGAATGGAAAGAAATCACATCAGACAAATGGATCCTCAACATCATCCAATTCGGATACTGCATAGAGTTGGAGGGGAGGCCAACAGGCAGAAAACCAAAAAGAAAACCACTAGCAAGCAAACAGCTAGAGCGTTTTCAGGAAGTAGCAAAGGAACTCCTGCAGAAGCAGGCCATAGAATGGGTACCCTTCAAGGGAATATACTCAACGTACTTCCTGGTACCAAAAGTAGACGAGACAATGAGACCCATTCTGGACCTAAGGTTCCTGAACAAATTCATAAGAACGCAAAAATTCAAAATGACCTCCCTGCAGGAGGTGCTCCCGCAATTGCAGATCGGGGACTTCATAGTCACGATAGACCCCTACGGTATGTTACATAGTATGTGTTCATTCTCTTTTTTTTGTAAATATCTTTTTATTGCAGCAAAGCGGGTGGTACAATCATCTCATTTATGCCATTCCTTCCATTGTTCATTATATATATGATCCTCCATCAAATGTGTCACACAGCCATTTAGCTCACACCCCAGAGGTCGAGCGGCGCAGCAACAGGGAGAGTCCTGCACTGGAGGGTAAACATGGCTCATCGGTGACCAGTCATCCGGGAAACGGCAGAGCTGCTTTTCGGTCCCCGCATTCCCACCCATGTATGCAATGTCTCAGCAGACCCCGTAGGCCCTCGACTTTTATTCCTGAACAACAACTCCCCCCCCCCCCCCCCCGCCCATTCCTCCCAACCCCTCCTATCCCCCCACCATCCCTCTAGACCTACACCCCCACCCCCACCCCCTCCAGGCGTGTCAGAGTACCATCAATGTTAGTCTGCATTCATCCTGACTCATCCATACCCGAAGCAGACCATCAGGAGCAACCAATATATAAACTGTCAGTCATCACGTAGGAAGCAGGCAAGCACGGGGGGAAACTAGGCCGCCATCTCCCCGGGCTGTGGTTCTGCCGGAGCAGGGCTGTGCGCAGAGGTGTCCTCCTCTTCCAGGTCCAACAGTGTGAGGTCTAAGACCAATCTCTCCCATGCCCTGGCCCTCTCCAGAGCCGCGTCATTGCCTGCCCGGAGCGCGGCCTGCATACGGAGCTCCCCCTCACATCGGGCCCATTTGTGAAGCTCAGCCTTCCACCTTTCTACAGAGGGGCCCCTATTCGCCTTCCATTGAGATGTGATGGCACGCTTCGCTAGAAGTAGACCCAAGTCCAGAAACTTGCTGGTAATTTTGTTCTTTGACGTGTGTGGGAACCAGTGTAGGATGCAGTGTTCCATGGTGAATTGCAAGTCCCTCTCTGTGACCTCCCTCAGGCTATCCACTACCTCCCGCCAAAAGGAACCCAACTCTGGGCAGGACCAGAACATGTGCTGGAAGTCAGCTAAGTCCGCCGGGCATCGCGGGCAGGCCGCCGGATGGGTCGGGAAATATTTATGCAATTTGTCAGGGGTCAGGTAGGCCCTATGCAGGACATAGAAGTGCACCAGCTGAAACCTAGCGTTGCGCGTCCCGTTCCGGGCCCGTTCCACTATGTTAGCCCACGCCTCCTCAGGGATCTCCGTCGTCAGGTCAGCTTCCCATCTCGCCTTCAGGGACAACAGTGGGGCGACAGTCTCCGAAACCATGCGTTTATATAGGCACGTGACTGCCTTAACCGTCCCCGCTGACATCGCCACGTACTGGCAACCCAGAGATAGTGGTGGCTCCGTCATGCCCGATCTCCAGTGCTTGCGGATCGCCGCTGTTAGTGCCGCATGAAGGAGGAAGTCCCCCCCCCGCCAGCTCAAAGCGGTCTCTCAAGAGGTCAAAAGGCAGCAGCACCCCGTCCTCATAGAGGTCCCCCATGGACGTCAGCCCCTGCTGCTCCCAGCTTTCCAGCCGATGCCATGAGCCTCCATGCGGTAGTGCCCCGCACATCTTGAGCGGGATCTCAGGTGCATATGGGACTGCAATACGGCCCCTCTGGCGATATCTAATCCAGCATTTCCGGGCCGTAGCAAATTCCTGGGTGAGGTGGAAATCTCCCATCGGAAGTCCCAGAACAATGCGGGATAACACCTGAACCGGTCCCGCCGGTTCCCCCGACCCGTCCTCCCCTCTCCTGGCTCTCGCGACCCATTGTGTCAGCCATTGCAGCTGAGCCGCCAGGTAGTATAGTTCATAGTCTGGCACCGCTAGTCCTCCTTCCGCTCTAGGACGGAGAAGTGTAGTGTGCGCCACCCTGCGCCTGCCCGCCCCCCATAGGAAGCCGATCACCATCGATCGCAGCCGCCGGAAGTAGCTCGCCGGGATCCAAATCGGGAGGGTCCTGAAAAAATAGAGCAGTCGCGGCAGGGTCACCATCTTAAGGAGCGCTACTCTCCCCATTAGCGACAGAGGGAGTGAGCTCCAAAAGTCAAAGTTCCCCTTAGCATTCCTGATTGCCGACCCAATATTTCCCTCAAGGATATCTACTCTGTCATGAAAGATCGAGGTGCCTAGGTAGCGGAGGCTCCTCTCCTCCCATGTCACCCCCTCCGTGGACTGTGGACACATTCTGCGCTGGCGGGTCGGGAATAGGAAGGACTTCGCCCAGTTCACCCGGAGGCCCGACACCCTGCTCAATGATTGAAGGAGGGACTTAGCCCCACTCAGAGAGCCAGCCGAGTCTGCCAAGAACATCAGCAGATCATCCGCGTATAATGCGATGTGGTGTATTTGTCCATAGACATCCAGTCCCTGGTATGCCTGCCCCAGCCGGGCTCGCGCCGCAAGGGGTTCGACGGCTATGGCAAACAATAGGGGGGAGAGAGGGCACCCCTGGTGAGTGCCCCTCCCCACCACACACATCTCAGAGATGACTCTTCCAGTTCGGGCCGTCGCATTCCGGTAGAGCAGTGCCGTCCAGTCCACGAATCCCCCGCCTAGGCCCAGCGTGCGCATGACATGGAAGAGCTAAGGCCATTCCAGGCTGTCGAAGGCCTTCTCCATGTCGACTGCGAACACTACCGCCTCATCACTGTCATAGGTGTCAGCCTCCAGTACGTGTAGGAGCCGTCTCACGTTGAGCGCAGTGTTGCGAGCCGGGATGAAGCCGGACTGGTCCGCCTGGATCAACATGGGCATATGGGGGAGCAAGCGCGTCGCCAAAACTTTGCTCAGAATCTTATAGTCCAGGTTGAGCATGGACAGGGGGCGATATGCCGTCCTATCCCACGGCTGTTTGCCCGGTTTTAACAATGGGACGATAAGCCCTTCACTAGTAGTCACCGGCAGGCTGCCCAGTCGTTTCGCTTCGTTGTAAAGCCACGTCAGCCGGGGCGCAAGGAGGTCGGCATAGGTAAGATAGAATTCCGTCGGGAGCCCGTCGGAGCCCGGCGTCGTGTTCCTTGCCATACTCTTGATGGCGACCCTCACCTCCCTTTTCTCGATTTTGCTCCCGAGTCGCTTCGCGTCCTCCTCCCCCAGCTCCGGCAAATCTAGACCCTCCAGGAAGCCCTGGAATTCATCCACCGAAGGCAGAACCCTGCTACGGTAAAGCTCCGTGTAGTAATCATAGAACGTCTCATTGATCCCCTGTTGGTCGAACCGCGCCGCTCCCGAGTGATCTCGGAGCTCGAGAATGACCGAGCTCCGGCGAGCCGGATTGGCCAGCCAGGCCAAAAGAGCTCCTGACTTATCGCGGTCCGAGTGCGCACGTGTGAGATAGGCCTTGTAGTCGAAGCACCGGAGGCGCTCCACCGTCGCCGCCACTAGCTCCCGCGCCTCAAGTAGGGCCTCGTGCGTGTCTGGACGCTCAGGCCTCGCTCTCTCCAGCACCCGTAGTTTCTCGTCCTCCCTTGCGATGTCCTCCAGTAAGGTCCTCCTAACTCCCCACACCGTCGCAATGCATTGCCCCCGCACCACTGACTTGAAGGCGTCCCATTCGATCGTGGCTGAGCCCGCAGTGCCCTCATTGGACTGAAAGTACGCCTCGATGGTCGAGGCTATTGTGGTCCGGAAGAACTGATCATCCAACGCCTCTGGACGCAACTTCCAGGCAGGGATTCGCGGGCGGCACTGCGACCAGTGCAGCTGCACAAGTAGCGGGTTATGATCGGAGATCGTGCGCGTGAGATACTCACTGTGGCACACCTCTGCATGCACTTCCTGGGAGCACAGGAAGGCATCAATGCGGACGTGTAACTCATGGAGGGCTGAGAAAAACGAATAGTCTCTGTCTAACGGATGGCTAGCCCTCCACGAGTCGACCAGATCCCATTGGCGTTGCCAGGCAGAACGCGCAAGTGCCAGCTTGCCAGCTGGTGCATTAGGTAAGGGGGGGTGCGACCTGTCCAGGGTAGTGTCAGTCACGCTATTAAAGTCCCCGCCAAGGAGCAAGGGTTCTACTAAAATGGGGCCAGCTTGTTGGACAGCAAGGAGAAAAAGGCAGGTTGTTCAACATTCGGGGCATATAGACAACCCAGTGTCAGGTCCCTCCCATTCAGTTTACCCCGCACCATAACGTACCTCCCCTCTGGGTCAACTAATTGCTGTGTGCATTGGAATGGGACACCCGCCCGTATCCAAATGGCCACCCCCCTAGCATATGCGGAGTAACCAGTGTGGTAAACCTGCCCCCTCCATCTCCGTTGCAGCGCCTTCCCCTCCTTAGCTAGTAGGTGTGTTTCCTGGAGGAAGGCGAAGTGAATGCCCCGTCTAACTAGATAGGAGTGGATCTTGTGGCGTCTATGCATTGTGTGCTTCCCCTTACATTCCACGTGAGACATTTGTAGCTTAAGTCGGGTCCCATTGCAGTGTCCATCGTGCGTCACACATTCTCTCATCGACCTCCCCGACACGCCCGGGTCCTCCCCCCCAACCCCCCCCCACCTGATCAATTAAACTCCCCCCAACTCCCACACCCCAGGACAGACAACCAACGTGGAAACCCCATCCAAACTCAAGTAGTGAAAGTGTATCTCAACAAAGAAGGGCTAGGGTGGCCAGGACGCCGACACAACCAGGCCCGAAACCCTCCGCCCCACCTCCCCCCCCCCCCCCCAGGAACCTTCAGGAGGAGCCCCACGGACCGTCCCCCCCCCCCCCACCCCCCATAATAATGCATTGATAAGTTCCAGGGTGCAGCCACATCTCGCCGCCCATCTACTGAAGGCCGCCTCAGCTCACAACCCAGTACCTTACAAGTGTGACCAGTGTCCCTCAGTCCACATCAGCCAAGGATTCCGTCCGCTGTTTGGGGAGTCACCACCGGCAGATCTGTCTCCGAAAGATCGTGCCCACTGCTGGAGCCCGGACTGGGAGCACCGATTCTCGACTGCTCCCATGCATTACTGGAAGGACTGGTGTCTCCTTGGCTGATGGCCACCACCGCCAGCACCGCCTTGGCTCTTTCCTGCTGCCATCCTGACGGGGATCCAGACCTCCGCATCGACGTCATCTCAGTAGAGCGCCTCCCAGGCGAAGTCTTAGGAGGGACTTCTACGTCCGACTCCCCCCTGGCATCTAACCAGCTCCAAGCCTCCTGTGGTGTGAGAAAAAAATGGGTGTGACCCCCAGTGACGACCCTCAGCCGAGCCGGAAACAACATGGCATAGGGCAGCTGGAGCGACCTCAATTTTCGTTTGACAGCCATGAAAGAGGCTCGCTGTTTTTGTATGTCTCTGGTGAAGTCCGGGAAGATCATGACCTTGCTGTTATCGATTCTCAGGTCCGGCAGGTCCCTGGCCCTCCGAAGGATGTGGTCTCGATCTCGGAAATGCAGGAGGCGCATCACTATCGGTCGCGGCGGTCCTCCCAGTTTGGGCGGGCGCGCCGGAACTCCGTGGGCCCGCTCTAGGGCAAAAAACGGGGAAAGTCCTTCCGGTGCTACCTCAGTCCGCAACCACCCCTCCAGGTAGGATACCGCATCATGGCCCTCCACTTTTTCTGGAACCCCCACGAGGCGGAGGTTGTTACGTCTGGAGCGCCCTTCACTGTCCTCGGCCCTAAGCTCCAGCACCCGGACCTTCTGCGCCACCTCCGCCAATGATGTTCGCAGAGAAGCCACACCTCCAGGCAAATCCTTCAAGATTACCTCCGAGGTCGACACACGCTCCTTCAGCTTCCTGTGGTCGTCCTTCAGCAGGGTCAGGTCCGATCCAATGGTGTCTATTCTCTTTTCAAGCGCTTCTCGCGACGCTACTATCGCCTGCATGATGTCTCCCAAGGATGGATCTCGTGGGTGGGTCGATCCTCCCGCTCCAGGCGACGACACATCCCCCTCCACGATATGGCCCGGGTCATCTAATTTCAGCGCGTCTAAGCCCTTCTTCTTGCCTCCACGCGCCATACTGCCGAGCGGTAAGGCTTGCTTGCCCCTGCTGTGGCTTCAGGTGTTTCAGCGCACCCCTGAGCTCTACTCCAGCCCCACTGTAGTTGTCCAGCACCTCCGCGCCTCCGGGCCCTTGTCAGGCGGGGCACCAGGACATCGGCTAATTCAGGGAGCAGGCCTCACTCCACCAGGGCGATGGGGCACCAGGGGCCCCGCTCCAGGCGCAGGGCGAGTCCCCCCTCTCCGGGGCGTCACAGGCTGTTCCGCGCCTTCGAGCGCCAGGCCCAGGGTAGTCTCTGGCTCACGGGTGCCCAGCGGTCCACCGCCCCCGGCCGGGAAGCAGCCCCTCACCGCTATTAGCTCAGACTCCTCTCTGAAGTGGACGGCAAGTCCCTCCTCCTCCGTGTGCCCTACCGCGTAAGTCCGCTCACCTCCAACGTGCAGAGGATGCAGGCGCCACTCTCCTCAGGACGTGGGGCACCAGGGTTTCCTCCGCAGCAGCAGGGCGGCTCCACCACACCACGAGGTCTCAGGATCTCCGCCGTCGTCCCGCGGGCGCTGCCATCTTGGGATCAGGCAGCCTGCCGGCTCCTCGCTCTCCAGCCTTGTTATCGCCGCGAGGTCATGTAATGCCTTCTACCTCCTTCAGTGGCGGAGGACCTCCGCTGTCGTGTTGGCGGCTTTCCCTGCTCTCCTGGGCTCCCCTCCGCTTCTAGTGCCTCACTGTCAGGCGCAGCAGGCGGGGACAGCGACCGCCATTTTGGGCGCCCGTTGCTCCGGGCACTCCGCCTCGCGCAAAATGCCTCGCCTTAGCCTGTTGCCCGGACTTCTGGGCCACCAGGTTCGCCCCCTGAGTGCTCTAGACCCTCCTATACTTGACTGGGGGTCCGGGGCTCGATCCGGGGTTCAGGATACGCGACGGTGAGAGGCGGGCGCGGAGGAGCTCCGAGGTCCCACTTCCATCTACATCGGCGTCTAGACCGTATGTGTTCATTCTCAACACGAATATATCACAATAAGTAAAGCATGGTAAAATGTTTCCAAATAGAAAAAATTAATAAAAGTAAAAATCAAAATTGTTAATAAAGATGCATCAAAATATGACCAAAAAAGAATGATTATGATAATGGCACATCCTGGGTGCTAGTTCATCATTACTTCAAGGAGTCTGACAGTGAGTGTCCTCGGCCGAGAAGGGCCGGAGGCCTGAGCTGTGGTGGTACTGTACAGTCATGGATAAGAGATGAATCATAGGAAACATGAAAATTCGATATGATCGATCATCCCTGCAGGCTGCAAGGAATTCAATTTTTTGATCCAGAAGAATTCTGCCTTTAGACGTTGTATAACAGGATACATGTCGCAGCGATGTGGGAGTATCTCAAGTATTGTGAATCTCAACTGCGAGATTTGGTGGTTAGCTTGGAGCCAATGCATAGCTACAGTAGATTTATTGTTCAAGGTTCGTATATTGCTTTTGTGTTCTGACATTCTCACTTTGATTTTACGTTCTGTCTGTCCAACATAAATCTTGCCGCAAGGGCATTTGATTGCGTAAATAACATTGGTAGAGTCCGTGTTCCTGAATACTGCAAATCAATTTTGTGGCCTTTAGTCGGGTGCATGAAAACGTTGCCAATAATTACATTATTGCAATGAATGCAATTTTGGCATTTGGCCATTCCTTTAAATAGTAGCTTTAATTCCTTTTTGGTAGATAAAATCTCTTTCAGGTTTTTAGATCTTTGGAATGCGAATGTAACATGATCATCGTATATGTTTTGTAGATCCGGTTCAGTTTTGATTAAATCCCAATGTCGATTAATAGCTTTTTTAATCTTTTGGGACGCTGTCTAATATTTCAATACCCACACCGTTTTCTGTGTTGGCATTTGAATTGATGATTTGAGAAGTGTTTCCCTAGGCAGCTTCTCACCTTTTTTTAGGGATTCCTCTAATACTTCTATGGGATATCCTCTTTGTAAATATTGTTGATGTTGATCCATTAGTGATGATTTTAAAGTATTGACATCTGAAGTGATTCTTTTAGACGAATGAATTGAGATGTGGGTAAATGTTTTTTCAAAGACTCAGGGTGAAAGCTTTGGAAAAGCAGACTGGAGTTGCGATCTGTGGATTTCTTAAACACTTTTGTGTGAAGTTGGTGATTAATGCTAGTGATTTGTACATCCAAAAAGGATATGGATTCTTTCTCAATAGTGTGTGTGAATTTGATTCTTGGATTCAGGTTATTCAAAGTGGCTATGTTAGCAATAAGTTGGTCTTTCCTACATTTACAGATCAGGAATATATAGTCAATAAATCTTTTGAAAGTTATTAAGCTGGTGGTCTAATCTGGGTTGTGAAGAATATGTTCAGTCTCGAATTTGGACATGAATAGGTTCGCGTATGAGGGTGCCCCCCCAAAACCCATTGAGGTTCCATTGCATTGATTGTAATAGTTGTCTTTCCATTGGAAATAACTATGATAGAGTGAAAAGTGCATCAACTCTATCAAAAATACTTTGTTAGCCTCGCAGTCGTCTTCTTTTAGTAGGTTCCATTCTAGGGCTTCTAGGCCTTCGTTATGTGGAATCGAAGTATATAATGCTACAACGTCCACTGTGCAGAAAAAAATTAAACCAGATCCTCCCCGGCTTCCTCCGCCCCTTACATCTACTTTAATGGCTCCCAGTGTACTCTTTGGATTTCCTGCACAAGTTAATACCTGAATCAACTGGTATCACTGTACTCTTCAATAGATTGATCTCAAAAGACTCTCTCTTTCATCCCCTTCCAGTACTTTCAGAATCCTTTTGCTTGCTCTTTGTGTGCTCCAGCCTTTCCATTCTCTCAAATATCTCCCTATTTTGTTTCATCTGAGAAATTTCTGCAGTTAGAGGAAGGTTTAGCAAGCTCCGCGCAGGACCTAGTTCGCAGAGCCAGGTTTTCCAGCTTCTTTTTTAGAGCCACACAGCTTCTTGTGTCAATTTCTGGTTTGCCACTGAAGTCTCAGAAACCTTCATCTCTCTGGAAATACTTAGCAATGTTTCATGGAACCGAGACTCGCCAGTCTCTCCTGGACTTTCCAGTCTGTCCTTGTATTCACTGCTTTCCCCCTGTTTCTGCTGGCCCAGAACCTCCAACTCCCCCACCTACTCTAAGACTGCTTACTTATTTGTCTCGCTGCATGTGGAGAAGGTGACCTGCGCGTGCTCCCCTCACCCCGACTCCTTTATGTCCACTGGGCAAGCCGGCACATTGATTTTCGCAGTACTGTCCCCTCCAGCAGTGCTTTCCATCGCATCCTTTGCAGTACTATTGTCATACATTGTTCCTGTACACTTTACAGCGATTCCTTCCCTTCTGTCGTTTTCCCTCTTATCTTTACCAGTCTTAAGCTCTCTGCACCCACCTAAACAAAAAGATGGCCGCCAATTGTTAACTGCTTATGATTTACTTCTTTTATTGACTATTTGCGAGGCCTTACTCCCTGCTGTTCAAAGATTACCTCCGCCTTCCGGCCTGCCCAAATGTCTCTACCACCTAGCTGCCCCAGATATAATTCAACTGCCCTCCCTAATCTCAGACTATACTGCTGACCTCAGACAACCCAGTCACTGTTTCTTTCTTTACTCCCACTGCCCATCGCTCAGGTCTGCCTATGCCTGCGTCCACACATGTAGCACCTTTATGGAACCCAGCAGCTGATGCTGCCAAACCTCGACCGCAGTGAGCCAGGCTAGGCTGCCGCCTGACCCCGCTTTAGCTTCAGTGGCCTGCTCCCGGGTTCCTTGGGGGTATGGATCCTGGTAATTCAAGTAGGATAAGGTGGGTGTCTTTCTTCAAATCCTTATTTAACTAGGCCGCTTCTCTCCGCTGTCCACCTTGCACTAATTAGCAATTATATACAACACTTTCTACATGTTCCTACAGGCCAGCTCCTAACCTGCTCTGCTACTTCAGCAGGCTGCCATGTTCCCCAAGTTGATGAGAACCAGTCTTGTTTTCAGAATAAACTATATACCCTATCATGAGTGCCTGTATCAATGAGTGTGCGTACCATCCTTCCGAGCCAGTGGAGCTCTGGGGTGTGGGAGAGGGGGCAGTGTCCTTAAATTTTTGTATGAGTTCCCCAAAAATATACCTGATGATGCAGAGGAACAGTGGTGTATTGTGATGTTGGAGAGAAATAAAAGTGAAACCTGCTATCATAGGGAAGAACATACTGGCCCATACCAATGCAGCAATGTTTATCCCAAGATAACCTTTCTGGAGTGTTTGTACTGGTAAAGCTCCCCTGCTTGCCTTTATTTTTAATCCTCCCTAAAAATATTGGTTATGATGCCCATCTGATCAGGATAATTGTGAAGCAACGAGACTCACAGCCTCGTTATCCATTCTTTTGTTAAAGCTGTGGCTTTTTAAGAGTTGCTCTCAAGAAACTGTAGAAGGATTTTTGAAAGGAAGTGGAGCAATAGGAACTGTAGCTTCTTGATTTCTGTTTATAAAGCAGGAATATAGACCATGTTACAAAATGTCATTGACCTGCGACCCAAACACCACCGTAAGATCTCCACATTTCATGGAGAAAGTGTCCGGCCGCAATGTAATCATTTATGACAGTGCTTTGTCTGTAAGAAAATAACTTCCTAGCTCATCATTTGCATTTGTTATTAATGCACTGTGAGTTCCTCTAGGCAGTCATCACAATATAGACTGATGAAGCCACTAGAAGCATAGAAAAGTACATCCTTTGGCTACATCGTTCACCTTTAGGGACCGCTTTAATTGCTGTTCTGTTTCGTGGGAGGGGGTTGGGGGCATTTAAGCATTCTGTTATTTAAACGTAGCATATTAAATGAGGGTTGGCTTTTTTTTTTTAAAAACGTCAACTTAACATATACACTATTTTATTTGATTCAGAAACAAATATACGAAAATGGTCAGTTTAATTAGAATGTCTGAAAATTTTCAGAATTTGATTTTTCTAAAATGAAACTAGATACTAGATTCTAGCCTTTAACTTTTTCCTCCTTCTAAATGGAAGCTTTTTGTCAGCGCTTACATTGCTTCAGTTAAAGCCACCATTCACTAGCCTTCGATGTCAAAAACCATCGCATTTACAGAGCGTTTTAGCATTTGTAGTTTTACATTTTGCTTTTTATGTGCATACGGCTTCAGAATCTTGCTTAATAAATGTTCTAAGTGGTCACAGATCCCCCTGAGTAGGCGACTTGTCAACGACTGCTGCATAGACATTGAGCCAGCGTTGTAATTGTAGCCATTTTGTCTATCAAACGGCTCAGCATTTCTGAAACTGCTGAAAAGATTTTCGACAGCAATAGTTTTGCAACATTGTTTTAAGGCTCTCAAGATTAAAAGTATCATGAGTATTTGGACCCAATCTTTCACAATGATGATTTGTATCTTTTGCTGATGGAAGGCTGAGGAGGTGCTCACTATCTGACATTTAGTGAAAATAACTTTCAAACCGTTTTTTCACGGAGATAGACATACAACCTTCACTTGCAGTTCTTAGTTATGCCTTTGTACTGATACACATTTGGAATGTTACAGAAACATCGATTGTTTTAATAAAGAGTACAAGTTAAAATGTTTTGGTTAAAATGTTATATTTTACAGCCTACCAGAAATAGCGTAATTGATTCTGGTAGAATCTGGCCAAGTATTCCTTCAAGTACACATTCTGCTTCCATTCCTGTCGCGTTGTGCAATGGCTGTGGAACAAAGGGAACCACAAAAGATGGATCGTTAATACTGGCAAAAAGTCCCTGCAAAACATCCCATAAATACGGTGAGCATTTTTTTTGAAAGTTTATACAACCCCCCACATTATCATCCCACCCACCCCCAATCACCCAAAAAGTTTGGTAAAAATTGAGGTAGTTCTTCACGTGCAACTGCAGATGTATTTTGTATGTTCAGTTACAGTGGATTTGTTTTGTGTGCTGTTCACATGATATACTGTTGCTACAGATGCTTCTCACCACCCCTTTCTCACCTTGACTTTCCTGCCATCGTCTTGATTCCCATCTTGCTGCCTCAGACCACGCCCTCCCCAAAAAAATTCGTTGATGGGGGTGTATATTACTGGAACTGCGACATAGTGGGAACGCTGTTTTAGTTGGAAACTCTTTAGGGGTTAAAAAAAATGAAACCGAGATGTTTGGTAATCTAAACAAAGTAGAAATAAGTGGTTCACACAAAGTAATTGTCTTACAAGGTCACTGTTCTTGTTTGAATAGTATCCCCATTTTAGTCAATCTACATGTGTTGCCAAATTGGGAGAGGGGGTAAAGCCATATAGGATAGTTTAGGCAAATATAGTTATCCTTGGTGGAAGAGGAGTCTTTAACTCACCTAGGACTACCCATGTCTTTTCCGCCCTATAAATAGTGCAGTGACTTATAGTAGGTCCAGAATACAGTTTAAAAGCTGATTCCATCCACAAGTGTCACTTAGGACCTGTACCTGATTACCTAAAGTAGTTATGATCTTTTTTGCTCAGCAGAGCCTTAAAGGGAGCTGACCGGCTTCTTATGGTCCCTTCCATAAGTGCGAAGGAAAATGTGGTGGATGGGTTAAGTCCTTTGGGTTCTTGCTAGCTGCTGCTGATATTCTTTGGCAGATAAACCAGGTACTAACTTTGAATAAAATGTAAGTCCCATTTGTTTTGGTAATTATCTTTACTTTACTTTACAAGTTGCCCTACATTGAGCACAGGCCTCGTCGGAGCACTGATGATCATCCTGAACCACTGTAGGAAGCTGGCTCTTTATACAGTGTACCAAAGCGAGGTATAATGTGCAAAGAGTCCAGGTATTCCTTATAAGTGGACAGGGGCAAGTTTTGGTGTCAAGATCATCATGATCAGGAAAGAACGATTTGAGTTAACATTTTTTACAGTTTTTAAAAGTAGACAGCAGCGGTAATACCCTACAGAGGACCGACATATACGGCATAGAAGTACTTTACAGGATCAATCTTCTGGAGTATGGGGCAAGGTCTAAGGCCGCACCAAGAGGTCTCCTCTGGCAGCACTGGGGCGGCGAGGTGCTATACAGCTTGGATGCCCTGTGAATGTCAATGGGGATTGGTCCAGTCAAAAAGAGGCAGAGACTAGGAGATCAGTCCAGCTGAACCAACAAGGAAGCTCTGGTTACATGATGCTTGGGGATGTAGGAACACCTTTGTCAGGCCAGGGCGACTGGGTGCAGAGGTGGTCTCAGGTTGTGGGTTTTCATGACTGGAGACACTCACAGTAGAGGGGGCCTGCACAAGGAGGCTGCAGGCAGCGCCAGGAAGTCCACTGTTGCAAAGCCAAGGTGGGCTGCTTCTCTGGAGATACTGGGGACCACACTGGCACTGTTGGCCCACTTCACCTCTGGCTATGGGGCACGGATGCAGTGGTGCTTTCCGGTGTTGGGTTTTTGGGAGTCTGTAGTCCTCACAACTCTTCTGGGTTGCCTGCCGAGTACAGGGGAGCAGCTCTTCTGTTCCACACGAGTTCCTGTGTCTTAAGTTAAGGCTGGAAGTCCTCCCAGGCTTTTGAAGGCGCAGGCAGAGCAGGACGAGCAGTCTTTGGTGCAATTATCAGACTGCTGGAAGGCTGGTAGGGTTGGCACCAAGTAAGCCGCTGGTCATCTGTTCTTAAATTTGCGGCTCCTCAGTGGCCTTCTTCTTTCAGGCTTTTGAGATCTGATTTCCTAGTGCCAGGGGCTCCTCTAAATACTAGATTTATGGGTGTTAAGAGTGTAGAGCAGAATCCAATGGGCTACTTACCCCTGGGGGTCACTACAACTCCTATTTACCCACACCTGTGGGAAGTGGGCCTAACCCTGTCCCAGAGACCCCAATGTTGCCATCACCAAGATGGCAGACTTAAAATTTTCATGTCCACATCCGGTAGCCCACCTGACGGGTGGACCGAGCCTGATGGTCAACACACCTCACTGACTACTAATTTTCCTGCCTGTCCAGGCACCAAATGGACCCTTGTCAGAAGATTGGCATCCCCTCACCTATGAGGAAAGCCAGATTTGCATACTAATGGCGGTCGGGTCTTTGTAGTTTTTCGCCTTGGAATCTAATTTACAAGCTATTCTGCTGAAGGTGGTGTTAAACACCCTTTGCCGGAGAGGCTTTGTTCCTGACCTCCCTAGAGCATGGGCTCACCCCTAGGGCTCAGAAACTAGTCTGTGGTGGTAGGCTGGTCGTAACCAGTTAGCCAGTAAACTAGTAGTTGGTAAGTTTTCAGGGGACACCTCTTAGGTCCCTCTGAGTGCATATGTTAATAAATACATCACTGGACTCAGTGTGGGTTTATTAATACAAGGTGTTTCGTACCAAACACCATACATTTCAGTGATGCCATAATGTAGCCGGTGTAAAGAAGAGGGGGTTTACCCAAACATAGTCACTGGGACCTGGGTTGTATAAGTACTGAGAGGAGGGGGTCCCAGTGTAGTAGAACGTTAATTGAAAATTCTAATCAGTTCATAAAACAATAAATGCATTCACAATGTTTTATTCACAATGGGATGGGGTATACTTCAGATACAGACAATTTTTATCAAAACTTTCTGGACGGTTGTGCAGTGCCCCAAAGGGGAGGAGGAAGGGAGGTGGTCAAGTGAGGATATAGTGATGGGAGGGAATGAGTGACAGTAAAATCAGCAAATTCACTACAGAATATTGGTTAGATATACTCAAAACCAAACAAAAACCAATGGTTCAAAATTAGAATCAACGAAACGTTATACTTCACATAACACAATAAATGTAAATATGATGGCGTGAAGTTAACAGTCAAGCAAAATGTTGTCGACGTTTCGACCCTCTAAGTTTTGCAGGAATTAATCGTGCCCTTGCTGTGGGGTCTTCATCAGGACATATTACGGGGCCAGCAACCTAGTTTATAAAAATACATAATGGAAACATTGTAATTCATAATCTTGGAATAAATCTCATATTGCATTGTCACAGCACAAGAATCTAAAAATGCACACAGACGGAACCACAATGAGAGTTTTGGACTCTTATTGATAGTACCCTGATGAGGTAACTACATCCCTGATATTACTAGTAACATTGGTGTTATGGTGACCGTTGGATCTATATATTGACACAATACATGTGTTGCATAGGGAACACCAACCTGCATCGAAACATGACGCAATACTTTTGGAGGGAGTAATTCGGATTAGAAACGGTGTGGTTCGTGGTTGGAACTGTATTGCCAGTTGAGGCGTGGTCTAAAACAAGATAGGGAAGTAAAACATATACCTTGGTTGTAGATTTGATAAGTACTGATGGTTGGGAACAGTGGACGCCGAAAGATTCTTGCCATCCAGTGTATCTGCAATGGTATACAAAAACTGAATACATACTAGGGCTCATTGCTAGGGGGCCGATTAACTTAAATAATGACGATGACTCACCTACCCAGAATCACACGCGGGATATCTTTGTAGCCTTGGGTACGACAAATCATAACACGCGATCTGCAAGTAAATGAATAAATAAATCACGGAGTTGATCGCACCGCCCCAGCCACATAGGGTTAGCTGAAGAGCGAAAAAGCTTACCCACTAAAGAACAATTCGTGGCATCGTGGAACAACGGGTGTGAGCAATCCGTAGTCGAGGGAGCCGGATGAGTCTCGATGGAGACGCCGTGCAATTACTTTGCAGCGACCCACGTGCACTGAGTCTATAATGTAACGAAGGGGACACCGTTAGATGTACCCAACCTGATGGATTGCATTTGTTGGGGGGGGGAAGCGGGGGAGAGGTGGCGAAATGACCATATAGAGCACTTACTTGTAGCCGAATGAGGATGCCGGAGACGCCGTGCAATTACTTTTCAGCGACCCGCGTGCACTGAGTCTGCAATGTAAATGGAACGAAGGGGATACCATTAGATGTACCCAACCTGATGGATTGCATTTGTTAAGGGGGGGACGGGGAAAAGGTGGCGAAATGACCATACCTCACCCTTATCTATCTACAATGCCAACCAAAGAATACAGGGACCCTCGTTGGCAACATGTTGCCGCAGCTCCTGGTAATCTTTATAGTATTCCAACTCAAAATAGGTTTGCTGCACTTTCTACTCTTGATTTTAATGACTGACAAGAAAATTTCAATTCTGCAGACTCAGTGAACCTTACATTATATCCAGTAGGCCAGATGTCAGATAGCCCCTCTAGTACATATGGTTTAGACACGCAGAACATAACACCAGAAAATACTGTAAATACTCAAAAACATATAGGACCTAATGACGAAATCAACCCAGCTCAATTAAAAATTAGCCACCAACACCATGGAAACTCATTAATTAAGACAATTTCAAACAACAATAATAAAAGCACTTCCTTAATACATTTAACTTTCTGGAATATAGCAGGTTTGCTGGCTAAAGTAACAAATCCTAACTTTTTAAACCAAGTAACTGTAAGCAGTATTATCTGTCTTCAGGAAACTTGGGCTATCGACCCGCTACACATAATGGGATATAAGACTTTCCTTTCTTCAGCAAAAAAATCTTCATCTGGAAGAAACAGTGGCGGTCTAATTATCTATATAGCCAACACCCTACAATATGAAGAGATTGTTCCAGTAAAATTACAGGAGAATTACCAAATAGTTATCATCAAGACAACTAAACAGATAGTATACATCATTGTAAACTTTTACAATAACAAAAAACTAGATGATCTAACTAATCTTCTTCAAGAAATCTCTGGTACTTTACAAAACCTAAAAGAGAAATTTATTAATAAAACATGCACCATATTATGGGGCGGAGACTTTAACATCCACCTATGCGATAATAATAATACAGATAAATGTGGGATAGTAGATGATGATGGAAATATGATCACTCACTTTACCCATTCACATGAAGGTGAAGAAATGAATGAGGCTGTAACCGAATTAGAACTGGGTTTTGCAAACGAACAAAAAACCTCTCAAGTACCTTTCACCCCAACCTTTAATGGCAGGGGACTGACGAGTCTGATAGACTACGTTATGATCTCAGCACATAAAGGTCCAAATATAGAATTATTCGAAGTACCCAAAAATCCTTTAAGTGACCACTTTCCGATAGTAATCAGTCTAAGAGAACAAAGAAAACAAAAAGATTTTGATACTTTTTCCTTATTGCATCAACAAAACTTAGAGATGGGGTCTCTTAATGGCTACACCCTAAAATGGGGAAACGTTGATAAAAAAGCGACCACTTCAACAATTGTTACAGCTTGTAAAAATGAGATTTCACTTTGTTTAGACCGTGAGGCAGAAAGCTCTAAGACAATAGCTAGCTTTAATATTATCACAGAAAAAATAAAAAAGGCTTTAACTAGATCTTGCAAACAGATTATCCGTGATAAAAAAGGCTGGTTCAACTCAGCTTGTACGAAAGCACATGTAAAACTAAAAAAAGCATTGGCCAGTAAGGATAGAGACAGGGTGGAAATTACCGCTCTAAGGAGAGAATATGCCCTAGCAATTAAAAACAGAAAACACGAGATAAAAACTGACCTCTGGGAGTGTCTAAAAAAAAGCACAGAACTCAAAGACAGTGTTGAGTTCTGGAAAATAGTAAGGTCACCATACCTCACAGGGAAGGAGGATATACCCTCTATTGATGTCGCGATTACCAACACTGAATGGGTAAAACACTACTCAAATGTCTTTTGTTTAAGTCCACCAGATAATATGGAAACAACGGACTTGCTGAAGCAAGTTATCTATCCACTAAACCTGCAGTTTACGCACGACGAGGTACAGAAAGCCTTAAAATCCACTAAATTAGGCAAAGCCCCGGGGCCCGACGGGGTTCCCGTTGACATTTATAAATACGAGGAAGAACTCTGGTCCCCGCTCCTGACAAATGTTTTAAACGCATCCCTAGAAGAAGGGCTGATAAAATCATGGAAGACCTCTATATTAGTCCCAATCTTCAAAAAGGGAGACCGAAACTCGCCAACTTGTTATAGGCCTATCTCCCTCCTGGACTCTCTCGGGAAGGTCGCTGGTCGGATAGTTCTCGAGAGACTCCAGGAGTGGGCAGTCACAAACAATGTCATATCGGACATACAATATGGCTTCCGCGAAGGTCTAGGCACTGTGGACCAAGCACTAAACCTGACCCTATTGGCAGGAAAATACTTAGAGGCCAAGGGGAGTGCCTTTCACATGGTGTATGTGGACTTATCCGCAGCCTTCGACTGTGTCATACATTCAAGGCTGTGGACGATCCTGTTGAATATGGGAGTAGATCCCCCTATTGTAGATTTCCTACGAGAACTCTATACTGGAACAACAGGCAGAGTGCGATTTGGGACAAAGGGTCAACTGTCAGATAGCTTCCGGGTAGAAAAGGGGGTCAGACAAGGATGCGTACTGGCCCCCTTTCTATTCACCCTCTATACAAATGGCCTTGAGACAGCACTGCTTGAGGGAAGTAGAGACCTCCCCTCTGTCGGTCGTCGGCATATACCCGCGCTGCTATATGCCGACGACGCAGTCATTCTAGCGAGAACATCTGTGGAACTGCAGCGAGAATTGGATAGATACTGTGAATTTATGTTGAGCTTGAACTTGTTTTTAAATGTTAAAAAAACTTTTACTATGCATGCGGGGAGGAAAAACATGAAACCTAAAACATTATTTGTGAAAGGGGAAGCTCTGGAAAGAACACCCACTTACCAATACCTGGGAATTGTCATTGACGACAAATTTAAGTGGAAAGCGGCAATCTCGGCGAGAAAACTATCATTTCTAAAAACAACAGCGGCCTTGAGAACATTTGTCCAAAAACTGGGTCACAAGCCACCTCTAGAAACCTTAAAAATTTATAAGGCAAAATGTGTTAGTACTGCTATCTATGGGGCAGGGATATGGGGACACGCAAACGTGACTGACTTACAAAAAATAGAAAATGCCTTCTTAAGATACCTATTGGGGCTGCCGAAAAATTCTTCTACATACGCCTGTCATGAAGAGCTGGGCATAGACCATCTAGAGGACATTATAAGAATACAACCTATAATGCTCTGGAGAAGAATTTGGGTCACTGAACAATGCAATTTAACTAGACTGATTATTCAAGATATTCAAACGCTGGAGCACTATGGGCGGATGAAATGGACAGCCTACGTTAATGCCTTTCTTACAGATATGGGACACAGACATTATTTTACAGATCCATTATCTTTATACAGCATTTCCAAAAAAGATCTGAGGAAAGCATGCTTATCACATTTGCACCAAACACGTCTGCTAAAAGAAATCCATAAATCCTCTGTACAACAAAGTTTACTAGTTCAAACAGTATCATCTATTGAACCTTATTTGCTGTATAACATGACCCCATTTGAAAAACTACTTCTGACACGCTTTAGGTTCAACATGTTCCACTTAATGGTCTGCTTTCCCATACAAAATGATTGGACATCAAAAATGTCATTGTGCCCTTGTGACTCCCAATCAAAGCAGTCGACAATACATACAGTCTTATTTTGTAAATTCTTTGAGGCACCCCGCAGACAATGGCTATTGCCCATATTTAAATATTGGGGCCTACGCCAATGTCGCCCAGCCTATCTGGCGTTACAATACCTAGAAAATGAATTGATAGCAAAAGCAACTGTACGTTTTTTGAAATTTTGCATACGTCATAGGTCTAACCTCTGAAAAATCAAATGTATGAAGAGACTATAAGGGTTGGTACTAAGAGTCTATCCCCTTCTTTTAACGATTTTACAAAATGCATTTTAAACTCATGACTTTTTAATAGTCTTTTTAAACTGAATTAATGTATGAAATGTATTTTTATGAACTTTTATGGTCTTCTTTGCAAAACCGAATAAAGTGATTTTTGATTTGATTTGATTTGACTAGAATATTTTCAGCTTTGGACATTTAACGAACATATGGTGTGGGTCTGCAGCATACGCCGGACATTTTGGACAAGATGATTTAGCCGATGATTGAGTCGTAAGCTCAGGAGTATAGTACAAAATAAACATAGACCTAAAGTGCTGAAGTTTCAAATTAACTGTAACAGCTGCTAATAGTTTGATAGACAATGACAATAGTTCCTCGTCCTGAAGTCTGAGTACAGAGTACTTCAGAAGGGCTCGCCATCTCTAAAATGCTCTGACTGCGTTTAAAGAGGTCCCTTACCTGCAAGTACTGAAAGAATTTATTCTGTGGCAGCTCAAATTCTTCTTTCAGGGCTAAAAAATATCAAAAGCCATGTTCATTGTAAAGCTGACCGAACAGTGAAATGCCCTTTCGCTGCCAAGATCTATCAGTGTGATCATGAAATATGTCAGGCAATATAGGATTTCCCCACAGCATCGTATATGAGTGCAGCACTGACAGAGAATGTTACTTACAAATAGCTTGCCATATCCTGGTGATATCTCTAATTATCTTAAATCGGACCCGCTTGTAATAGTTAGGATCAGCAGTTTTGTACAGACGGGACCCCGTGTTTGGTCCAAAGGACTGTTGGTATGAAAGCCATGCAGTGCCAGTATTAGGCCCAATAAGTAAACTTCAAATTCACCATCGTCCACAGAAACACCATCCGCATCACGACCAACTCCGACGACACCCTCACCGCCGCCGAGCACCTTCACTTCCAGATACACACCGACCCCAAGACCACCCTCAGAGGCACTCTCATCTACAGACCCCCGGGACCACGCACACAATTCAGCGAAGCCATCGCAGACTTCATCAGTCCACACGCCCTCACCTCTTCAGACTACATCCTCCTAGGGGACCTCAACTTCCACCTGGAGAACAAGGACTGCAACACCGCCGCCCTGCTGGACAACCTCCACAACCTCGGACTCAAGCAACTGGTGAACACCCCCACCCACTACGCCGGCCACACGCTTGACCCCATCTTCTCCTCCAGCAAGCACATCTCCTTCAGCCACTCCACCGGACTACACTGGACTGATCCCAGCTGCGTCCACTTCAACTTCAGGAGAACCACGACCCACCACCACCCGCAACAGGTTCCCCGCAGAAGCTGGAGCAAGATCACCGCCGACCAGCTCACCACCTCCCTCAGCCAGAACCCACCCACCAACACAACGGACCCCAACGAAGCAGCCCGCAACCTCACACAGTGGCTCACCAACTGCGCCGACGACCTCGCACCACTGAAAAACCCTCCCAGCAGACCCGGCAGCAGGAAAGCCCCGTGGTTCACCGACGACCTCAAAAACTCCAAGAAAACCTGCCGCACCCTCGAGAAAGCCTGGCGCCACGACCAGACAACAGAAAACATGACAGCCCTCAAGAATGCCACCTGCAAACACCACCAGCTGATCCGCACCACCAAAAGGACAACATTCAAAGAACGACTGGACAACAACACCCACAACAGCAAGGAACTCTTCAGCATCGTGAAAGAGCTCTCCAACCCCAGCGCCTGCAACAACGATATCACACCCTCGCAAGACCTCTGCGACTCACTCGCCTCGTTCTTCCACCGCAAGATCACCGACATACACAACAGCTTCGGAGCACAGACCACGCACCCAACCACCGAACCAACGCCCCCCACCACCACCCTCTGCACCTGGACCCCGGTCAGCACCGAAGACAACACTCACCTGATGAACACCATCCACTCCGGCTCCCCAACCGACCCCTGCCCACACACATGTTCAACAACGCCGACTCCATCATCGCACCCCAACTCCGGAACATCATCAACAGCTCCTTCCCATCCGCCACCTTCCTGGAGAGTTGGAAACATGCCGAGCTGAGCGCCCTCCTGAAGAAACCCACCGCCGTCCCCACGGACCTAAAGAACTTCCGCCCCATCTCGCTCCTCCCCTTCCCGGCCAAAGTCATTGAGAAGACAGTCAACAGACAACTCTCTGCCTTCCTCGAGACCAGCGTATCCCTCGACCCCTCCCTGTCCGGTTTCCGAGCAAACCACAGCACCGAGACCACCCTCATCGCAGCTACCGACGACATCAGGTCCTTGCTCGACAACGGGGAAACTGCTACCCTCATCCTCCTAGACCTCTCAGCAGCCTTTGACACCGTATGCCACCGCACCCTGATACAGCACCTCAGCAACACCGGAATCCGAGGAGCGGCCCTGGAGTGGATCATCTCGTTCCTCGCTGGAAGAACCCAGAGAGTCCGCCTCCCCCCGTTCCGATCCGCGGCCACTGAAATCTGCGGTGTTCCGCAAGGATCGTCACTCAGCCCCACCCTCTTCAACGTCTTCATGAGCCCTCTCGCAGCCATCGCACGCCAACACAACCTTAACATCATCTCCTATGCCGACGACACCCAGCTGATCCTCTCCCTCACCAACGACCCCGCCACCGCCAGAGCCAGCCTCCAGGAAGAAATGAAAGACGTAGCGGAATGGATGAAGCTCAGCCGTCTGACACTGAACTCAGACAAGACGGAAGTCCTCATCCTGGGACCATCCCCTTCTGCCTGGGACGACTCCTGGTGGCCCCCTGCCCTGGGCACCGCACCCAAGCCAACGGACCATGCACGCAACCTGGGCTTCATCCTAGACTCCTCCCTCACGATGACCAAACAAGTCAACGCCATCTCATCTTCCTGCTTCAACACCCTGCGCATGCTCCAAAAGATCTTCCGGGGGATTCCCACCGAAACCAGGAAGACGGTCACCCAGGCCCTCGTCACCAGCCGTCTGGACTACGGGAACACCCTCTACGCTGGAACCACAGCCAAACTCCAGAAAAGACTCCAGTGCATACAGAACGCTTCTGCACGACTCATTCTGGACATCCCTCGCCACAGCCACATCTCTGCCCATCTGAAAGACCTGCACTGGCTCCCCGTCCGCAAGAGGATCACGTTCAGACTCCTCACCCACGCACACAAGGCTCTCCACGACATGGGCCGAAATACCTCAACAGCCGCCTGACATTCTACACACCCACCCGCTAGCTCCGATCCGCCAGCCTCGCCCTCGCCTCCGTCCCACGAATTCGCAAATCCACCGCCGGAGGAAGATCCTTCTCCTACCTGGCGGCCAAGACATGGAACTCCCTCCCCACCCACCTACGGCTGACCCTGGACTATCTCTCCTTCAGGAAACAACTCAAGACCTGGCTGTTCGAGCAGTAGCGACTCCCCCCTCGCCCCCCCACACCCACCTCCAGCGCCTTGAGACCCTAGCGGGTGAGTAGCGCGATTTACAAATTAGATTAGATTAGATTAGATTAGATAGATCTAGCCCTTTGGACTGCAATATGATTAGCTAGCAAGCGGCCAACCCTTTCCCCACATCCATATTGTTTAGATTTGTACTTTATCCCTTAGCCCTCACTTAAGCTTAGCTTTTACTTCAATAACCCGCTGATATATATTAGCTGTTCACCTGTATCTTTTAACCCCTTCGCTGCTAGGCCTTTTCCCCCTCCTGTGCTAAGGCTTTTTTTGGTGTTTTGGGGTAGTGCGCGCTTAGGCCCTTGTAACTTTTTGACCACATAAGGGATCCGCGCCAAATTTGCCTCCTTTTCTTCCAACATCATGGGGATTCTAAAGGCGCCCAGGGTTTGTGGATTCCCTTGGAGGGGGCCCAGAAATTAACCAAAATATAGTGTTTTTTTTGTTTTTTTCAGAAAAATGGGAAAAACGGGCTGCAAATGAAAGCCTCTGGCTTTTTCCCTGAATATGGTATCAAAAAAGGGTTTGTGGGGCTGAATTCTCCATTTTCTCAGCTTTTAGGGAATGACAGTGTTTTGTCAGAGAACCGAAATTTTTCACTCAGTTTTGGCATTTTTCTGGGACATAGCCTATTTTTGCTATTTTTAGAGCTTTCCACCTCCTTCCAGTTAATGGTAGAAATTAGTTTGAAAGCAATAATGGATCCTGGAAAGCTTTACATTTCCGAAAAATAGACAAAATTCTGAATTCAGAAAGGGGTCATTTGTCTAAATCCATGAAGGTTTCGTTATAGAAACTAACAGTTAGATATTGGAATATTTGAAAATTTGTTGAAAACAACGGCCTTTTGTCTCAACGTTTTCACCTATAACTTTCTCTAATTTTGACAGCTCTTGGAAAGCAATATACCGTTACATCCGTTAGACCTTCCTGGTTGTGGGGATATATGGGACTTGTAGTTTCACCAAGAACCCGACGAACCCAGATCCAAAAACTGAGCAGCAACTTGCAATGGTATTTTTTCATTTACTGGGTATAGTGCACTTTGTCTTGGAAAATGTACACATGGAATAATCTGCATGAAAGACACCTATGTATGTATGAATTGGGTACAAATTATAGAGTTCAGAAACAGTATATAATTGCACATTTTCAAAGTTGGGAATACTCATACTAGCATGAGAATTATTGGTCATTTTTCATAAAGTTTTTTTTTTCTACACAATATCTTTCATTCAAAGGGAGAAATGCAAGAAAGCTCAATTGGTAATAACAGTTGATTTACAAATCTGAATTACCCCAAGTGTCCCGATAAAAACGGTACCTCACTTGTGTGGGTCGGCCTTGTGCCTGCGACAGGAAATGGCGCAAAATGCAACGTGGTCACACCTAAATTTTGCAGTTACAAATTGACCCTTTTTTGGCAAAGTGCCTACCTGTAGTTTTTGCACCCTAGTTCTTCCGGCACCTAGGGAAACCTAGCAAACCTATACATTTTTGAAAAGTAGACACCCAGGGGAATTCAGGATGGGATGACTCGACTGCCTACCACCAGGTTTTGTTACCCAGAATCCCTTGCAAAGCTCAGATTTTGACAAAAAAAACACATTTTCCTCACATTTCTGTGGTGGAAAGTTCTGGAATCTGCGCGGATCAACAAATTTCCACCCACCCAGCGTGCCCCCAGGTCTCCCGAAAACAATGGTACCTCACTTGTGTGGGTCGGCCTTGTGCCTACGACGGGAAACGGCACAAAATGCAACGTGGTCGCTCCTCAATTTCCCAGTGAAATCTTAAGCTCATTGGACAAAGAGACTACCTTTTGTTTTTGAGCCGTAGCTCAACCAGCACCTAGGGAAACCTAGCAAACCTATACATACAAATTTCCACCCACCCAGCGTGCCCCTAGGTCTCCCGAAAAAAATGGTACCTCACTTGCGTGGGTAGGCATAGTGGCTGCGACATGAAACCGCGCAAAACGCAGCATGGTCGCATCTCAATTTCCCAGTGAAATTTAGCACGATTCGGACAAAAAGACTACCTTTTGTTTTTGCGCCGTAGCTCTGCCAGCACCTAGGGAAACCTAGCAACCCTATACATTTTTGAAAACTAGACACCCAGGGCAATTCAGGATGGGGTGACTCGTCTGCCTACCCCCAGGTTTTGTTACCCAGAATCCCTTTCAAACAAAAAAATGTGACCAAAAAAACACATTTTCCTCACATTTCTGTGGTGGAAAGTTCTGGAATCTACGTGGATCAACAAATTTCCATGCACCCAGTGTGCCCCCAGGTCTCCCGAAAAAAATGGTACCTCACTTGCGTGGGTAGGCATAGTGGCTGCGACATGAAACAGCGCAAAACGCAGCATGGTCGCACCTCAATTTCCCAGTGAAATTTAGCACGATTCGGACAAAAAGACTACCTTTTGTTTTTACGCCGTAGCTCTGCCAGCACCTAGGGAAACCTAGCAAACCTATACATTTCTGAAAACTAGACACCCAGGGCAATTCAGGATGGGGTGACTCGTCTGCCTACCCCCAGGTTTTGTTACCCAGAATCCCTTTCAAACAAAAAAATTTGACCAAAAAAACACATTTTCCTCACATTTCTGTGGTGGAAAGTTCTGGAATCTGCGTGGATCAACAAATTTCCATCCATCCAGTGTGCCCCCAGGTCTCCCGAAAAAAATGGTACCTCACTTGCGTGGGTAGGCTTAGTGGCTGCGACATGAAACAGCGCAAAACGCAGCATGATCGCACCTCAATTTCCCAGTGAAATTTAGCACGATTCAGACAAAAAGACTACCTTTTGTTTTTGCGCCGTAGCTCTGCCAGCACCTAGGGAAACCTAGCAAACCTATACATTTCTGAAAACTAGACACCCAGGGCAATTCAGGATGGGGTGACTCGTCTGCCTACCCCCAGGTTTTGTTACCCAGAATCCCTTACAAACATAAAAATTTGACCAAAAAAACACATTTTCCTCACATTTCTGTGGTGGAAAGTTCTGGAATCTGCGTGGATCAACAAATTTCCACCCACCCAGCGTGCCCCCAGGTCTCCCGAAAAAAATGGTACCTCACTTGCGTGGGTAGGCATAGTGGCTGCGACATGAAACCGCGCAAAACGCAGCATGGTCGCACCTCAATTTCCCAGTGAAATTTAGCACGATTCGGACAAAAAGACTACCTTTTGTTTTTACGCCATAGCTCTGCCAGCACCTAGGGAAAACTGGCAAACCTATACATTTCTGAAAACTAGACACCCAGGGCAATTCAGGATGGGGTGACTCGTCTGCCTACCCCCAGGTTTTGTTACCCAGAATCCCTTACAAACATAAAAATTTGACCAAAAAAACACATTTTCCTCACATTTCTGTGGTGGAAAGTTCTGGAATCTGCGTGGATCAACAAATTTCCACCCACCCAGCGTGCCCCCAGGTCTCCCGAAAAAAATGGTACCTCACTTGCGTGGGTAGGCATAGTGGCTGCGACATGAAACAGCGCAAAACGCAGCATGGTCGCACCTCAATTTCCCAGTGAAATTTTGCACGATTCGGACAAAAAGACTACCTTTTGTTTTTGCGCCGTAGCTCTGCCAGCACCTAGGGAAAACTAGCAAACCTATACATTTCTGAAAACTAGACACCCAGGGCAATTCAGGATGGGGTGACTCGTCTGCCTACCCCCAGGTTTTGTTACCCAGAATCCCTTACAAACATAAAAATGTGACCAAAAAAACACATTTTCCTCACATTTCTGTGGTGGAAAGTTCTGGAATCTGCGTGGATCAACAAATTTCCACCCACCCAGCGTGCCCCCAGGTCTCCCGAAAAAAATGGTACCTCACTTGCGTGGGTAGGCATAGTGGCTGCGACATGAAACAGCGCAAAACGCAGCATGGTCGCACCTCAATTTCCCAGTGAAATTTTGCACGATTCGGACAAAAAGACTACCTTTTGTTTTTGCGCCGTAGCTCTGCCAGCACCTAGGGAAACCTTGCAAACCTATACATTTCTGAAAACTAGACACCCAGGGGAATTCAGGATGGGGTGACTCGTCTGCCTACCCCCAGGTTTTGTTACCCAGAATCCCTTGAAAACATAAATATTTGACCAAAAAAACACATTTTCCTCATATTTCTGTGGTGGAAAGTTCTGGAATCTGCGTGGATCAACAAATTTCCACTCACCCAGCGTGCCCCCAGGTCTCCCGAAAAAAATGGTACCTCACTTGCGTGGGTAGGCATAGTGGCTGCGACATAAAACAGCGCAAAACGCAGCATGGTCGCACCTCAATTTCCCAGTGAAATTTTAGCACGATTCGGACAAAAAGACTACCTTTTGTTTTTGCGCCGTAGCTCTGCCAGCACCTAGGGAAAACTAGCAAACCTATACATTTCTGAAAACTAGACACCCAGGGCAATTCAGGATGGGGTGACTCGTCTGCCTACCCCCAGGTTTTGTTACCCAGAATCCCTTACAAACATAAAAATGTGACCAAAAAAACACATTTTCCTCACATTTCTGTGGTGGAAAGTTCTGGAATCTGCGTGGATCAACAAATTTCCACCCACCCAGCGTGCCCCCAGGTCTCCCGAAAAAAATGGTACCTCACTTGCGTGGGTAGGCATAGTGGCTGCGACATGAAACAGCGCAAAACGCAGCATGGTCGCACCTCAATTTCCCAGTGAAATTTTGCACGATTCGGACAAAAAGACTACCTTTTGTTTTTGCGCCGTAGCTCTGCCAGCACCTAAGGAAACCTAGCAAACCTATACATTTTTGAAAACTAGACACCCAGGGGAATTCAGTTTGGGGTGACTCGTCTGCCTACCCCCAGGTTTTGTTACCCAGAATCCCTTGAAAACATAAATATTTGACCAAAAAACCACATTTTCCTCACATTTCTGTGGTGGAAAGTTTTGGAATCTGCGTGGATCAACAAATTTCCACTCACCCAGCGTGCCCCCAGGTCTCCCGAAAAAAACGGTACCTCACTTGCGTGGGTAGACATAGTGGCTGCAACAGGAAACGGTTCAAATCGTACGGTGGTGAATTTACATTACCTTATTGCAAAACTACCTTGAATTTGGGGGGGGGGGATCTGAATTTGTGGCCCGGGGCTCGGTGGTATTCTTTGCAAAGTAGCAAACCCAAACAGTTCTGAAAACTAGACACCCGGGGGAGTCCAGGGAGGTATGGCATGCATGGGTCCCCCAATGTTTTCCTACCCAGAACTCTCTGCAAACCTTAAAATTAGGTAAAAATTGCACTTTTCCAAACTTTTTGGCGTGGGATCGCCGTGCCGGCAAAAATGTCGTACCACCCTGCGTTCCCCTTGTTCTCCCGAGTAAAAGGATACCTCACTTGTGTGGGTGCCCCAAAGCAGAACACCCCAAAAATGAATTTTGAAAAAAGTAGTTTTTACTCATATTTACGTTTTACAAATTAAGCACCCCAGCCTAAGTCACTTGCCTTTGGCCCACCCACACAATTGAGGTATCATTTTACTCGGGAGAACAAGGGAAACGCTGGGTGGTAGGACATTTGTTCCGGCAGCGAGATCCCACCCAAAAAAGTATGGAAAAGTTGGTTTTTGGACCAAAATTTCAGGTTTGCAGGGGTTTCTGGGTAGGAAAACATTGGGGGACCCACGCATGCCATACCACCCTGGACTCCCCCGGGTGTCTAGTTCTCAGAACTGTTTGGGTTTGGTAGTTTCCAAAGATGCCTGCCAAGCCCCGGGCCAAAAGCTCAGGTGACCCCCTCAAAAAATAAGATTATTTGGCTAAAGGTAATGTTTTCGTCTCCACAGTATGAATTGGGCCTTTTCCTAAAGCAGCCGCTATGCCTACCCACGCAAGTGAGGTACCATTTTTATCGGGAGCCCTTGGGGAACGCTGGGTGGGAGGTAATTTGTGTGAGCCCAGTGATGCCACGCTTTCCCACACTAAAACGTGTGAAAAAAAATGATTTTTTCCAAGCAAAAAATGAGGTTTGCAAGGGATTCTGGGTAAAGGAACGTTGGAGGATCCACGCAAGCCATACCTCCTTGGAAGCCCCCGGGTGTCTACTTTTCAGAAATGTGTGGGTTTGCTAGGTTTCCCTAGATGGCTGTCTCGCACGGGGCCAAAAACCCGGGTAACCCCTCTTGCAAAAGCTGGTGGACATGAATTCTCCAGCTTTTGCAAGAGGGGTTACCTGGGTTTCTGGCCCCGTGCGAGACAGCCATCTAGGGAAACCTACCAAACCCACACATTTCTGAAAAGTAGACACCCGGGGGAGTCCAGGGAGGTATGGCATGCGTGGGTCCCCCAATGTTTTCCTACCCAGAACTCCTTGAAAACATAAAAATGTGACCAAAAAAACACATTTTCCTCACATTTCTGTGGTGGAAAGTTCTGGAATCTGCGTGGATCAACAAATTTCCACCCACCCAGCGTGCCCCCAGGTCTCCCGAAAAAAACGGTACCTCACTTGCGTGGGTAGACATAGTGGCTGCAACAGGAAACGGTTCAAATCGTACGGTGGTGAATTTACATTACCTTATTGCAAAACTACCTTGATTTTGGGGGGGGGGGATCTGAATTTGTGGCCCGGGGCTCGGTGGTATTCTTTGCAAAGTAGCAAACCCAAACAGTTCTGAAAACTAGACACCCGGGGGAGTCCAGGGAGGTATGGCATGCATGGGTCCCCCAATGTTTTCCTACCCAGAACTCTCTGCAAACCTTAAAATTAGGTAAAAATTGCACTTTTCCAAACTTTTTGGCCTGGGATCGCCGTGCCGGCAAAAAAGTCGTACCACCCTGCGTTCCCCTTGTTCTCCCGAGTAAAAGGATACCTCACTTGTGTGGGTGCCCCAAAGTAGAACACCCCAAAAATGAATTTTGAAAAAGGTAGTTTTTACTCATATTTACGTTTTACAAATTAAGCACCCCAGCCTAAGTCACTTGCCTTTGGCCCACCCACACAAGTGAGGTATCATTTTACTCGGGAGAACAAGGGAAACGCTGGGTGGTAGGACATTTGTTCCGGCAGCGAGATCCCACCCAAAAAAGTATGGAAAAGTTGGTTTTTGGACCAAAATTTCAGGTTTGCAGGGGTTTCTGGGTAGGAAAACATTGGGGGACCCACGCATGCCATACCACCCTGGACTCCCCCGGGTGTCTAGTTCTCAGAACTGTTTGGGTTTGGTAGTTTCCAAAGATGCCTGCCAAGCCCCGGGCCAAAAGCTCAGGTGACCCCCTCAAAAAATAAGATTATTTGGCTAAAGGTAATGTTTTCGTCTCCACAGTATGAATTGGGCCTTTTCCTAAAGCAGCCGCTATGCCTACCCACGCAAGTGAGGTACCATTTTTATCGGGAGACCTTGGGGAACGCTGGGTGGGAGGTAATTTGTGTGAGCCCAGTGATGCCACGCTTTCCCACACTAAAACGTGTGAAAAAAAATGATTTTTTCCAAGCAAAAAATGAGGTTTGCCAGGGATTCTGGGTAAAGGAACGTTGGAGGATCCACGCAAGCCATACCTCCTTGGAAGCCCCCGGGTGTCTACTTTTCAGAAATGTGTGGGTTTGGTAGGTTTCCCTAGATGGCTGTCTCGCACGGGGCCAAAAACCCGGGTAACCCCTCTTGCAAAAGCTGGTGGACATGAATTCTCCAGCTTTTGCAAGAGGGGTTACCTGGGTTTCTGGCCCCGTGCGAGACAGCCATCTAGGGAAACCTACCAAACCCACACATTTCTGAAAAGTAGACACCCGGGGGAGTCCAGGGAGGTATGGCATGCGTGGGTCCCCCAATGTTTTCCTACCCAGAACTCCTTGCAAACCTTAATTAGGTAAAAATAGCACTTTTCCAAAAATTTTGCCGTGGGATCGCCGTGCCGGCAAAAATGTCCTACCACCCAGCGTTCCCCTTGTTCTCCCGAGTAAAAGGGTACCTCACCTTAACAGAGTTACTCAAAAGACAAACATTCAAGCACGGCTATCTATTCCTCAAAGACACACACATACAGGTTGGATTTGGCACGAGGGCGAGTGATGGTTCAGTATATAAAATTTTATTAACAAGATATTTCAAAAAAATGAAATGCTCTGTCAATAAATAAATGCATAAAAACCGAACCAGTGACTCGCAACTCGTGAGCTGTAAAGCCACGACAAGGCACCAACCGTTTTACAGGCCATTCACGCACCTTTCATACCTGATACAAACAAGACCACTGACACCATCTGGAATAAAAGCAACACATTACAACAATCACAATAAGGGACAAGGTACACCCTAATGCAGAAAGAGAAAAAAAACAATTATTACTGCACACCCATCTAATCCGCAAGCACACACACATACTGGTTGGATTTGGCACGAGGGTGAGTGATGATTCAGTACATACAATTGTATACGCAAGTAATTTCACAAAAATGAAATACACTGTGTATAATTGCAAGTATGATAAACTGAACCACTGACTCACAGCTCGTGAGCTGTAAAGCCACGTCAAGGCACCAACCTCTTTACAGGCCATTCATACACCTTTCGTACGTGTGACACATTCAAAACATTCACACCGCCAGCCGCGGACCCATCACATTTCAACACTCACACCAGCAAACAGCGCCATTCAAGGGCCCATCACTTTCACACGCCCACATTTCTGACACTGGAACTACACAAATTGATGGACTGCGTGGAGTGTCACTCAACAAGCAGTGTGTGCAGTGACCAACAGAAAGTAACTACTCACACACCGCCAGCCGAGCGCCAGTCCACCCACACCACCAGCCAAGCACCAGACCATGCACACCGCCAGCCAAACACTCAGCGCACACCACCAGCCAAGCGCCTCTCCACGCACACCGCCAGCCAAGCACCACTCCGTGCACAGACAGCTAAACACCGCTCCACGCACACCCTCCAGCCAAGTACCACTCCACAAACACCACCAGCCAAGCGCCACTCCACACACACTGCCAGCCAAGCACCATTCCACACACACTGCCAGCCAAGCACCACTCCACACACACCGCCAGCCAAGCACCACTCCACACACACCGCCAGCCAAGCACCACTCCACACACACCGCCAGCCAAGCACCACTCCACACACACCGCCAGCCAAGCACCACTCCACACACACCGCCAGCCAAGCACCACTCCACACACACCGCCAGCCAAGCACCACTCCACACACACCATCAGCCAAACACCACTCCATGCACAGACAGCCAAGTACCACTCCACGAACACCACCAGCCAAGCGCCACTCCACACACACCGCCAGCAAAGCACCACTCCGTGCACAGACAGCCAAGCACCACTCCACACACACCGCCAGCCAAGCACCACTCCACACACACCGCCAGCCAAGCGCAACTCCACACACACCGCCAGCCAAGCACCAGCCGGCACACACCACAAACACATTTAGAATTCTTTTTTTGAAAATGACACTAAACAAATGGAAATACCTACAAATCAGGTAACACAAATTCTTAAAATAAAAACTTTGCACTAATGCCAATCCTTGAAACAAACTAAAAATGTTTTACAGAATGCAGACCAAGCAATTCACTTTACAGCTCAATCAAACTCCCAATAGTTCTTTTGCGTGTGGTACGATTTAAAACAAGCTGACATACACAATACAGGCTTAGAAGGACAGTCAGGACAGTATATACGAGACTCCTTCCGCACGCCTCTTCGCCAACAGACTCTGCATCTTCTAGTCGGAAATTCTCTAGCAGTAGTGGAAGGAATAGATTCAGGAAAGTGGCGATCTTGCAATCTAGCCACTTCCTCCACCACTCCAAATCTAGGAACACTTGCCTGCTGCACAAGTACAAGGCTGCCTATTATAGACTCCTGAAACTTAAGAAAAGTCATCTTCGTCCCAGGACAAGACTTCTGGTACACAACGAAAGCATTAAATGATGCCAAGTGGAACAGATGGATAGCCAACTTCTTGTACCAAACGTAAGCCTTTCGAAGAGCAGCATAAGGTTCCAACCTCTGATCTACTCTGTCAACACCACCCATGAACTTATTGTAAGCTAGAATGCACACAGGTTTGCGCACTTCAGCACCCTGACCCCAAACAGGCACAGGTACAGTACTTTCATCGTGGATAGTAGTCAGCATGTACACATCTCTCTTGTCTGAATACTTCACAGCTAAAAGCTCCCCACATCGCAATGCCGTAGACTGTCCCCGCACAAGCCTTTTGCAAACAAGTTCCTTTGGGAAACCTTTACGGTTACTGCGCATTGTGCCACAAGCAACAGTGCCCACTTTGGCCAACTCCTTGAACAACTGCACACCAGTGTAGAAGTTATCTACATATAAATGATGGCCTTTGTTAAATAATCCTCTACCTAGTTCCCACACAATTTTCTCAGTTACTCCAAAAGTAGAAGGACAACCAGGAGGGTTAATGCGGGACTCCTTACCAGTGTACACCCTGAAATTGTAGACATATCCAGTCTCACTGTCACACAGCATATACAGTTTGATTCCATAGCGTGACCTCTTACTAGGAATGTATTGCCTAAAAACCAAGCGGCCCTTGAACAACACCAAAGACTCATCCACTGCAATTTCTTTACCAGGGACAAAAATCTCAGAAAAACGATCAACAAAGTGATCAAGGACAGGCCGAATTTTAAACAAACGGTCACAATCAGGGTGATCGCGTGACAACGCTAAACTATTATCAGCAAAATGCATCATCCGGAGAAGAAGCGTATACCGATCACGACTTATGACTGCTGGAAATATAGCTGTTACCATCAAGGGACTAGTGGACCAATATGAAGTAATTGATGACTTCCTTATCAAGCCCATCAAAAAAGTTAATCCCAGAAACTTCTTCATCTCTTCAACATTGGTGGGAGTCCACCGGATTGCTCTACAATAGGGCTTAAGGCTGGCACTGTTGGCCCTCAAATATTGTTCTGCATATAAATTGGTTTGCTCAACAATCTCTTGCAAAAACACATCGTCAAAAAACAACTGAAAAAAATTAATTGGCAGAAAATTCTCTCTATTCACTCTACACCCAGGAACACCAGTGAACTCTGGCAATGCCGGCTGCACCAAGCCAGGGGGAACCCAGAGGCCATCCCTATTAACGGGGGGAGCAGCCACCCCAGCCTGCAGCACCGAAACATCTTGCTGCTGTTCTCCAACGGGAAGCCTAACAGCCACAGATACTTCAGGCTGCACAACACCAACAGAAGACGTAGCATCCCCAGAGGGCTCTTCCTGCACTACACCAACGGGAAGCCCAGCAGCCTGAGATGCTTCTTGCTGCACTACACCACCGGGAAACCCAGCAGGCCCAGATGCCTCTTGCCGCTCTACACCAATGGGAAGCCTAACAGCCCCAGATGCCTCTTGCTGCACTACACGAGCAGGAAGACGAAAAGCACCAGATGCCCCTTTGCGCACCACAGCAATGTGAAGCCTTTTGGGTGCAGGCTCCAGCCCACATGCCTCTTGCCGACGTAAAAAGAAAGGAAACCTTGCGGCCCTAGGCAGCAGCACAGGTGCCTCTTGGCCCACTACCGGCAACACAATGTCCTCCTGTACCATAGGCCCTTCATCAGCACTAGAAGAAGAGTCATCATCCGATGATGATGATTCCATGCGAAGAGAAAACTCACTGCCTGAATGTTCTGCCGCTTCCTGGGAGTCCGAATCGGACTCAGACTCTGAACCATGGTCCGAGGAAGACTCAAAAAGCAAACCAAGAACCTGCTGAGCAGTAATCCTGCGACTAGCCATTATCCTTACAAAGCAAGAAGACTGCACACACAAGTGAACAACAACCTACACTGTGCAAAGTAAGAAGTAAACAAGGTAAGGCTTTCACTAAAAGATAAATACAATCCAAAACAATTTCACTCTTACAAAATATAGCTACACTCACCAGCACCTACTCTGTTGAGACACAGCGAAAAGAAATGAAATCCCACTAGAAAGAAAAAAATAAATGACATTAGAAAACAAAGTGCACATCAAACACTAATGCTGAAAAAAAAAACACAGAGCCACACAAACTGCTAGAAGTACAACCTTTTTCAAAAAGACAAACATCAAGGAGAAGTAGTACAAAATACATTCACTTACCAAGCACAAGCAACTACACAAGCTGCAAACAGACACGCAACCTACAACAATCCAAACAGCAAAAGCCTGGAACAAGACAAAAATAGAGAAGAAAAAAAAATTACTACCACATTTCACAAACAATATAACAATTAAAAAAACAACACACAAATTTGCCCCCCAAATTAAAATTCGGCCAGATGGGCCATCAATTAGGGCTTAGACCAAATGAGATTAGATGAGGTTTAACATCAAGACACTGGATAATTTTTTGAATTTTTGTAAAGTGCCTGACCACTTTGGTGCCAGTCAGTCTTTTGCTACTACCAGTACCCATATCACACAGGGGCAGTAAGGACATTCATACACCTTTTGTACGTGTGACACATACAAAACATTCACACCGCCAGCCGCCCATCACTTTCACACGCCCACATATCTGACATAGCAACTACAGAAAATGATGGACTGCGTAGAGTGTCACTCAACTAGCAGTGTGTGTAGTGACCAACAGAAAGTAACTACTCACACACCGCCAGCAGAGTTCCAGTCCACCCACACCACCATCCAAGCACCAGACCATGCACACCGCCAGCCAAACCCCACTCAGCGCACACCGACAGCCAAGTACCACTCCACGCACACCATCCAGCCAAGTACCACTCCCCACACACCGCCAGCCAAACACCACTCCCCACACACCGCCAGCCAAACACCACTCCACACACACCGCCAGCCAAGCAGCACTCCGTGCACAGACAGCAAAGTAGCACTCCAGCACACCACCAGCCAAGCGCCACTCCACACACACCGCCAGCCAAGCAGCACTCCGTGCACAGACAGCAAAGTAGCACTCCACGCACACCACCAGCCAAGCGCCACTCAACACACACCTCCAGCCAAGCAGCACTCCACGCACACCACCTGCCAGGCGCCACTCCACAAGCACCACCAGCCAAGCACCACTCACCGCCAGCCAAGCACCATCCAGCCAAGCGCCACTCCACACACACCGCCAGCCAAGCAGCACTCCGTGCACAGACAGCAAAGTAGCACTCCACGCACACCACCAGCCAAGCGCCACTCCACACACACCGCCAGCCAAGCAGCACTCCGTGCACAGACAGCAAAGTAGCACTCCACGCACACCACCAGCCAAGCGCCACTCCACACACACCGCCAGCCAAGCAGCACTCCGTGCACAGACAGCAAAGTAGCACTCCACGCACACTAACAGCCAAGCGCCACTCCACACACACCGCCAGCCAAGCACCACTCCGTGCACTGACAGCAAAGTAGCACTCCACGCACACCACCTGCCAAGCGCCACTCCACAAGCACCACCAGCCAAGCACCACTCACCGCCAGCCAAGCACCATCCAGCCAAGCGCCACTCCACACACACCGCCAGCCAAGCGCCACTCCACACACACCGCCAGCCAAGCAGCACTCCGTGCACAGACAGCAAAGTAGCACTCCACGCACACCACCAGCCAAGCGCCACTCCACACACACCGCCAGCCAAGCAGCACTCCGTGCACAGACAGCAAAGTAGCACTCCACGCACACCACCAGCCAAGCGCCACTCCACACACACCGCCAGCCAAGCAGCACTCCGTGCACAGACAGCAAAGTAGCACTCCACGCACACCACCAGCCAAGCGCCACTCCACACACACCACCAGCCAAGCAGCACTCCGTGCACAGACAGCAAAGTAGCACTCCACGCACACCACCAGCCAAGCGCCACTCCACACACACCACCAGCCAAGCAGCACTCCGTGCACAGACAGCAAAGTAGCACTCCACGCACACCACCAGCCAAGCGCCACTCCACACACACCGCCAGCCAAGCACCACTCCGTGCACAGACAGCCAAGTACCACTCTACACACACCACCAGCCAAGCGCCACTCCACACACACCGCCAGCCAAGCACCACTCCGTGCATAGATAGCCAAGTACCCCTCCACGCACACCGCCAGCCAAACACCACTCAGCGCACACCGACAGCCAAGTACCACTCCACACACACCGCCAGCCAAGCACCGCTCCACGCACACCATCCAGCCAAGTACCACTCCCCACACACACCACCAGCAAACATGCCCAAGGGGTCGCTTCCTAAAAACTTTGTGTTAGTGGGCATTTTCCGCCCCCCCCTGGGGGCAAAACGGCAAAAAAAACAGGCCGATTTGCCCCCAGGGTGGACAGAAAAACAAAAACACAATCATGTCCACCTGGAAGCGACCCTTACCCAAGGGGTCGCTTCCCAAAACAAACACATTGCCCCAACAAAAATCCCTGGTTCTAGTGGGTAATTTCTGCCCCCCCTGGGGGCAAAACGGCCGAAAAACGGGCCGATTTCCCCCCAGGGGGGGCAGAAAAACGAAAACATACTCAGACCCCACCTGGAAGCGACCCTTGCCCAAGGGGTCGCTTCCTAAAAACTAAAATTACATCCCTGGTGTCTAGTGGGCATTTTCTGTCCCCCCTGGGGGCAAAACGGCAAAAAAAAAACGGGCCGATTTGCCCCCAGGGGGGACAGAAAAACGTAAACAAAATCAATGGCCGCCATCTTTGTAAAAATCTATATCCCTGGTGCTAGTGGGGAATTTCTGCCCCCCCTGGGGGCAAAACGGCCGAAAAAACAGGCCGATTTCCCCCCAGGGGGGGCAGAAAAACGAAAACATATTGCCAGCCAGCCTGGAAGCGACCCTTGCCCAAGGGGTCACTTCCTAAAAACTAAAAGTATATCCCTGGTGTCTAGTGGGGGCATTTCCGCCGCACAATCGCGACGCTGTGCGCGACCGTGAGGCAGAAATGCCCTGCAAAGAGACATCAGGGGAAAGGAAAATCTCTTTCCTCTCCCCTGATGCCTCTTCGCTGCCCCCAAACCCCCGCCAGCCTCGAGAAACCTACCTTCTTTCCCAGCGCGCAGGAAGCAAATGGCTTCCCGAGCGCTGGGAATCCCTGATGATGTCAGCGCGCGCTGTGCGCGCTGACGTCATCAGGGATTACCATGGGGGGGGGGGGCGGGGGCGGCAGCGGAAGCTCTTCCACTGCCGCCCCCAGCAAAACAACGACGATCAGAGAGCCTCGGGGGGAGCGCCAGCGCTTCCCCCGAGGGTGGGGCTGATGACGAGCTGGCCTTGTCATCCGCGCAGGACAGGTAAGCGCGATGACGAGCCCAGCTCGTCATTAGCCCCGAAGGGGTTAAAGTCATGGCTCTAGCATGTTGTTGCTCCAAATCTAAATACAGCCTATATTCCTGCTCCACCTGACATGCACCTTGACGATTCTGCATTATAATATATTGTAGTGTAGCCATTCTTACATAGGCCTTCAGACAATCCCATACTACTGCATTAGACGCTTCCCCCTATTAGCCTCTTAAGTAATTTCTTAATGTTCCTCGAATACATTTCACGTAATCTAAATTATCTAAGGAGATGTCTATGAAAAGAAATTTCCCTAACTGATTCTTTATCCCTTGGCGCTGGGACTGCACAGTTAGCATCACTGGATTATGGTCCGAAGTAATTTTGGGACATACCTCTATGGATGTATTTTCCAGCATAGTTCTATTGATAAAGATCATGTCAATTCGGGAATACCGTTTGTGTGGGGATGAATAACATGTGTAACCCAGTCAAGTTGGAAATAAGCTCCTCCAGTCATCCTCCAATCGATGTATATGTAGAAGTTCTAAGATAGCTGCTCTAGTCCTACCCATTCTGACACAAGCTACAGTATTGGTAGTGTCAAGCTTCTTATCTATAATACAATTAAACTCCTCCATGACTAGCAGCTCGCCTGCCCACTACAATAGTTTGGAGCATAAATGAAGGATAACCTCGGGATAATCCGTATTGGGGCCGTATACCACACAGACCGTAGTCTTACGCCCAAAAATCAGCAGTTGGGTAATTCCCCATCTCCCTTTAGAATTGGCCAGTGTTCGCAACACGGTCACTTGACAGTTCTTAGACTTCAATATAGCCACCCCTCTGATTGAAATAGATTGCTAAGTACGAACAAGTAGATCAAAACCAAGCTGTTTTAACTGCGCTCTATCCTTAAAAGCTAAGTGTGTTTCAGTAAGACCCAATATGTGAGGTTTGAATACACGAAGTTCCTCCATTACTAGCCGGCGATTCCCAGCCTGATTGAGCCTCAAAACATTCCAACACATATACTTAAAATCAGGCATTAAACAATTTTTGTGAACTCGATCCAGTGATCTCCCCCCTCATTGCATGCCCTTTTCCCTTATGCTCTACCAATGTTACTTTAATTAAACTGTGGCTATTTAAACCCCTCCCTTCCTGATCCCCTCCTGATGCTCCATGAGATCGACCAAAAGCGGCCGACTGCCTTTCTCTGACTATCAACAACCCTTCCTACACCCCCCCAGTATCTACGAAAAGGAATCACTCCCTTCCTTGCTGTTGCAGAATGTCCGCATTAAGGAGACTCCCCCACCAACCCCCCCCCCCCCCCCCCCCCCGCACCCCTGGAGCTCCACCTACCTCCACCCTCTCCGCCTCAAATATGCGTGCAGTAGTAACAAAACAAGGAGGACATTTTTTTTAAACATATGCCAAGAGCGGGCACAAAAGTATTCCTCTCTATTGTCCCAAAAGAATGCCACCTTTGAAAGTTGAATCAGCTTCTGGCAGTCGACTGTCCCTTTGCTAGGGCTTGTTTAGCATCCTGCTCATTGACAACAAAGTGTAATTGGCCATCTTTAATAATCTTAAGACGGACTGACTCCTGCAGGAACAGCTGTGAGCACACTACTTTTAAGGGATCCATTAGTTGACGCAACCTCCAGCGTTTGTCCATTGTCTATTTGCACAAATCGGAAAGTGCAAATATAAAAGTTGCCCAAAAAAACAAGGATTGGCCGTGAGAAGTTGGACCTAGCTTGATTACCCTGCGAGATAGACAAAGGTAGTCTGTGCGCACGCTGGACCTGTGTATCCATATCCCAATCCGCTAAGTCAGGAAAAGCTTGCTGAAAAAGACTGACAATATAGGCCTGAGGATCGGAGCCTTCCCTTCCTTCCGGGATGCCAAAGATCCTTAGAGTCTGGCGTCGTTGATGGTTCTCAAGGTCCTCAATCTTAGCCTGCATAAGCATTATTTGAGAATCCTGCATTTTAGCTAAATTCACGGTGAACGTATTGGCCTCTTCCACCACTGTAACCCGCTCCTTTTAGTCTATAACCTCAGAGGAAAGCTGAATGACCTTGGAGGTGACATCGGACAGTGCTTGTTTAATCTCTCTGCTATCCGTCTTAGCCTGCAGGTAATATTCTTGAGCCTCTACTCGGAGTAGCTAGTGCCTGCAGAATTGTAGACATCGACTGTTCCTCCCCATCAACCTGTTGCCGGCCTTTTGCATTAATTCCTGGTTCTAATGCAGTCAATGGTGGGGATACTGAACTGTAGGCAGGAACCGATGATGTAGCGGAAGCAGCAGGCACATTTGTTACTCCCCTTGCTGGCAGCACAACTGATAAGGCAAGGAGATTGTGAGATCCGCTGTTAGGTCCGCCTAGTTAACCCTCCTGACAGTCAGGACCGTCGTGGTGAGTAGGTACAGAATCAGGAGCTGATGTAGGTGGTGCTTGATCGGCTTTGGCTCCTGCTCCTGTTAAAACTAGGTCCATATTACCAGGGTTAGACAGCCTTGAGATAATGGCCTTAACATCGCCCTTGAAAGCCACCCATTTGCGCAAGGAAATCACCCCAGGGCCAGCCTTTTCACTGCTTGCTGCTGCCTCCTTAAGCCGTCCCATTGTATGAGTGACTTGGAGTTTCGCTCCACCATCACCCTTGCCTCCTTTGCCTGCCCTAGTGATTTTAGGGCCTTTCGCTTTTGTGCCTTCCCCCCAACCCCCACTGGGGCGTTGTTTTTTGGATTGTTATTCTCCCCTGCCTCGCCAGAACAGCTGGTCTGAGTACCTTCACGATTTGCATCTCCTACTCTGTGAGGGATCGGAATATCTTCCACACCTCGAGCACAGTTATGCTGCGTCGGGTCTGTAGACTGTTCAATATTTGGGGCCTCGCAGGTCCCAATATCCATAAAACTGCAGGTCGAGTGTTCCAGTGATTTGGCTATGCCCTTACTTTAACAATTTATGCTCCCTGTGCCTATGCTTGGCAAGCAGTTTAACAGCTGTGTCAGGATTTAGAAGTCAATACGCTAGACGCTTGACTAGATACAGGGCTAGGTACTGGAATATCAGTAAAGCTGTTTGCAGAATCATTATGTACCCCCTGGCTCACAGAGGTATCTATCTCCATTCTATTCACGCCTTTAATACCAATGGCCTGGTCTTTGACAGCCTGCTCCGCTACTTTGCATGCTTTTTGACGATTTTCATGACAAACAGGGACAGGGGACGCTAAAAACGAAGTAGAATGAATTGCCAGTCCTTCCACGTCTTCACAGTCGTCCTGGACTGCCGCACCTCAGCTTTGGGTGCCTGGAGTAGTCTGAATTGTCACGCTTGTAAGAGTGTGATCATTAGTAGTGTTGGTACTGTAATTGGCAGCGCTGGCAGGGGCATCATGTGGTGAGCTGCAGTGGCCTCCTGACAAGGGCCCTGACACTCATTATTTTATAAATGTAAGCACTGCACTAAAATAATGGCCGTTTGGTAGCAGAGTGTTTTGATGTTGTGCACCATTGTATACTTACCTGAAATTATTTTTTATACTAACATTTCAAGAGTTAACGCAGTCAACTTTCACTTTATTTTTTTGACAACACATGAATAGGTTGATTGACCGAAATGCCAGAACAGAAATGTGGAAGCTTTGCTCTGATACCTCTCCCTCGCGTCCCGGCTCTGTGGGTTGTGTGTAGGTTTTAAAAAAAAAGTTTTATTTAAATAATTAACTGTACTCCAACCCCACCACTTTAGTGGTGAAGGTTGAACCCAAATAAAGTATGTATTAGTGCCAGGGTGCCAAGAGAATGTCCAGTTCAGAAGTCACTGGTATCTGGTAACTGATAAGACTTCAAATGTTTAGAGACTGATTAAGACCAACCTTCTGTCAGTGTTTCTGAAGTATAGTAGGTCAGCCGGTAGTAGGACATTCCTTCAAGATACTAATCTTTTTGGTGTGATCGGGGCTGACAATGGGAAAGTCATATGTCCGAAAGTGGCTTTTTATATTTTATGATGAATGGCAAACCGCCAAGGCGTCTGTCTAGCAGTGAACTGAATGTAAGTCTGGAATTAATTCTAATTTAGTGTCAGGGACCTTATAAGTTATACAGATCAGAATTAATAATCCCACTCCGGAAAGTGGGAGGAAGAAAAGCTAGAGCTATTTATATTGATGGCCATTTTCTCCCTTATTGTTTTCACACCCTTTCAACTGCGTTATCAATAATATTATTTCTCCAGTATTACATCTTTCATAGATTCACATGCTTGTATCTTCCCTGTCGTCATGGTGGGAGTCTCACGGTAACAGAATGACCAAAGCAGTATCATAGAGAAGAAAACTGCATAGAAAAGCCCATAGGGACTGTAGTATTTGGTAACCAGACCTCCTCATTGTTTGGTCCAAAAGTTAGCCAATCAGCATTGCTGCCCTGCCCTCACACTCCCCAGCAGAAGCTTCCTGCCTCAGATTTCCAACCGCCTTCGTGTGAGAAAGGAGTCTCCCTGAGCTCTGCTCAGTTTGCTGTTCCAGTGTGAACTGTTGACCTTTGTTTTTTCAAATGTATTATCTTCTGGATTAAGGTATTGTGTGTACCTATTTCTTTTATGATGGCTGAAAGGTCTAAAAAGAGGCTTTTCAGGCCTTGCAGATCCTGTGGAAAGGCTAGACTTTTCTCTGAAGACCCTCACAAGGACTGCTTATACTGTCTTCATCCGAAGCATGTGGCTAAGGATTGTAAATATTGTAGAACCTTCTCTGCTAAAACTCTGAGGGACAGAGAGGCTCGTCTGCTGTTGTGGCTTCAGAAAAAGAAGGCCGCATCAGATTCAGATTCTGGTGAGGAGTCTACTACTTTAACTCCTAAGAAGAGAAAGGCCTCACATTCAGAGGAAATGGTGGGGCCTAAGAAGGTTAAATCTAAGGTGAAGGAGGCCACATCTCTCCCTCCTACCCCCATCAAGAAGTAGTCAGGTCAGAAGGGGGCAGGGTCTGCTCCGTCGACCAGTTCCCTGGTTTCTGCTGTAAAATCTGTGGTGAAGACTTCAGCTCCGTCGACGACTTCACCATCGACGACGACTATTTCGACGACGACAGCTGCGTCGACGGGAGCTAAGACAGTATCGACGACGACTACGTCGACGAGTTTGATCATACCGTCGATGAAGAAACCGTCGACGACATCGTCGTCATTGAAATCGGTGTCGAAGTCGTCGACGACCCCGTCGACGACGGTCCCGTCGACGATGGCTTTAGTGATGTCGGCTCCGTCGACGATGACTTCGTCGACGATGACTTCGTCGACGACGACTCCGTCGACGACGAGTGTAATTTCAACGGCAAAGGCGTTTAAATCACCGCAATCGAAGACTTTGATCTCTTTTCGCTCATTTCAGTCGTCGAGAGGTTTGGCGACCATAAGCAAATCTGCAGAATTCACGTCGTGGACGCAGATTTCACCTCTACCCCCATCTTCTTTGCTGGAACAGGATTCAGAAGGAGAGGCCTACAGTCCTTCGCAACTTAAGATAAAGAGCCAGGACACAGTTGATGAGGAGGTGTTTTCCTTTAAGGAGAGAGCTCAGTCTCAGTCTGCAAGATACAAATCTTTCCAGGAGACTTGCGACTATGCTGAGGAAGATGAGCAGCAGGAAGAGTCGCGAGAGGAGTCGTGAGAAGAGTCAGTCTCCATACCTGTAGCTTTGGTTTCTGACCTGAGGTTCATGATTAACGACTACTATCGTCGTTTTTCAGAGGCGAATAAGCCTACACCATCTACGCCAGCGCCTGAAACACAGCCTCCGAGAACCCATTCTACTCCTCACACGCAGTCTGTGAGGTCACCTCCAGTGGTCACAATCAGGGATGACCTAACGGACACTGATGATGAGCAACCTGAGGAAGGTGAGATTCTACAAGATTCTACGGGAGGTCAGGAATGGCATGAGTACATTTTGCCGTCTCATCCTTCACCTACTCCGCCGCCAACCACTTCTCCTCCTCAGGATATTGGAGGTTTCCATGACATTATGGAAAAGGCAGCCAAGAGATTTGATCTGGAGATGGAGGTTAAAGAAACTGAATGTTTCTTATATGATTTCAAAGATGACGCCAGAAAGTCTGCTCGCTCAATCCCGATCATACCTCACCTTTGGGAAGAGGGACTAAAAATTTTGAAGGGACCGGCCTCCATCGCAGTTTCGGTTCCTAGAATCGAAAAGAAATATAGAGCACCAGAGTCTTCTCCGGCCTGTCTGATAGGATACCCTAGACCGAAGTCGGTGGTGACACAAGCAGCTCAGAGGAATTCTAAGAACCCAGTGGCTACTTCAATGGTGCCGCCGGACAAAGAGGGACGGAGGATGGATGGAGCCGGGAAGAGGTTTGCGGTTATGGCAGCCTCTACTATTAAAGCAGCCAATGCGATGGCCTTGATTAGCCGTTTTAACATGCAAATGTGGTCGGATTTGGCACCCATTATGGCTGCGCTCCCTGAGGATAAAAAAGAGGAAGCAGCTGCTATTTTCCGTGATGGGGCAAAGTCGGCCTCGGAATCCATTGATGTTGCCATGGATGTCTCTTCTATGGCCTTCAAGCAGATGGCAGGAGCAGTTTCTCTCCGGAGACAGGGTTGGCTGAAGGCTACATCCTTTCGTCCGGAGGTGCAGGCGAAGATTGTCGACATGCCATTCGATGGCAAAAATCTATTTGGCAAACATGTTGACGAGGCGCTGCCGGGCATCAAGTCAGATACGGACACGGCTAGCGCGCTAGGATCCCTTCATCAAGGAAGGTTCCAGTCCTTTCGTAAAAGAGGTGCAAGGGGCCAATTTAATCAGAGATCTTCATTTCCATCCAACAGATATCAGCCTTATAACCAGCAGGGATATAAGCAATACAATACAGGCAACCAATATAGACCTTCAAATTTCTCTTTCCAGCAGCAATCCAGAGGCAAGTCCTCCAATAGAGGAAGGAATCAACAATCTAACAGGTGACAATGATTTCATGCTGCCGCTCCCCACACAGCAGATCCCGGAAAACGACCATTATCTGTCTCTCTTCTTCGACAATTGGATGTCCATAACATCGGACAAATGGGTTTTGGCTGTAAGAAGCAGAGGCCATACCCTAGAGTTTGTACAAATACCACCAGATCATCCTCCGGTGATCAGACATCATCAACATAGTCAGGAACTGCAAAAGGAGGTCCATTCACTTTTGCAGAAGGGGGCTATAGAGGAAGTACCTCAACAACACAGAGGGAAAGGCTTCTATTCGCATTTCTTCCTCATCAAGAAGAAGCAAACTACGAAGTGGAGACAGGTATTGGATTTGAGGGATCTGAATCAATACATAAAGAAAATTCCCTTCCGAATACTCTCGTTACAAGAGATCCTCCTACTGTTAAGGAGGAAAGACTTCATGGCTTCGTTGGACCTCATGGATGCATACTTCCATATTCCAATCCATCGGAAACACAGGAAATATCTATGATTTGCCGTGGAGAGTCGCCATTTCCAATTCAAAGTGTTGCCATTTGGCCTCAAATCGGCACCGAGGGTGTTTACCAAATGCATGGCCCCGGTGGCGGCCCACTTAAGGTTGAAGGGGCATTGCATTTACCCATATCTAGACGATTGGCTGGTGACAGACCATCATTCACAAGAGCCAGAAGGTCCCTTCAGTGCTGCATCCGCCTTTTCCATCGGTAAGGATTAACCCCTTCGGTGCTCATGACGAAACGGTTCCGTCATGAGCGTCGGTTGGCCTGTGCTCATGACGGAACCGTTCCGTCATGAGTCCATAGGTTCTTTAGAACCTTCAGCACCGCAGAGGAATTCGCGCAGCACTGAAGGGGTTAAGGACCAACTTGGAACAGTCTTCACTGATTCCAGCTCAGGGCATTCAATTTCTAGGGCCCTGGATATGCACCAAGGAAACGAAAGCATACCCGTCCGAGGAAAGGATGAGAAAAATAATAAGCCTCGCAACATCCCTTCAAACAAAAAGGTTCACTTCTGTGCGGATGTACAAATCCTTGTTGGGGATGATGTCCTCTTGCATCCCACAGGTTCCAAACTGCCATCTTTGAATGAGACCCTTGCAGGAACATCTAGACGAGCAGTGGGTTCAGTCCAAAGGAACCTTCGAAGATCGGATTACCATCACTCACCGTATGAAAGTGGCCATGTCATGGTGGAAGGTTCAGAAGAACTTGAATCAGGGTCTCAAATTTGTACCTCAGACTCACAAATACGTGATGACGACGGACGCCTCTTTGCAAGGATGGGGCGCGCACCTCCAGTAGCTGGAGATCCAGGGCCACTGGTCAGAGTGGGAAGCACAGCTTCACATAAATATGTTGGAGCTCAAAGCGGTGTTTCTGGGACTTCAAGCTTTCCTGCCCAGAATACAGAACTCGTCGGTGCCCATTCAGACAGACAGCACCACGACTATGTTTTATCTTCTGAAGCAAGGAGGAACAAGATCCAAACCACTTTCTGCGCTGGCGCAAAGGATTTGGAAATGGCTGATAAACCACAACATTTCTATTCAGGTGCAGCATATACAGGGCACCCTCAACACAAGGGCAGATGCCCTAAGTCGTACGATGAGTGTGTTGCACGAGTGGGAACTGAACAACACTCTGCTTCACAGAGTGCTTCAAAGATGGGGCACACCAACGTTCGACTTGTTCGCAACCCGGGACAATTCGAAATGCGATCAGTTTGCGTCCAGGTACCCTCAGCGGGGTTCCAAAGGAAATGCGTTTCAAATGGACTGGACGGGAATATTCGCTTACGCGTTCCCACCAATTCCGTTAATATCACGAGTGATTCGCAAAATGAGATCAGAACCATGTCATGTCATTCTGATAGCACCAGCTTGGCCGAGGCAGGCATGGTTTTCAGATCTACTGCAGATGTCGAAAGGCAACAAGGTGCAATTCCCGACATTCCAGAGCCTCATATCAATGAGCAACGGACAAATTCTGCATCCGGACCTAGCATCGCTAAAATTATCCGCATGGAACATCATGAGCGGGAATTCCAAGCCATGAGTATTCTACAAGACTGCAGACAAATACTTTCACAATCCAGAGCTATGTCAACCAACAAGACATACACAGCCAAATGGACACGCTTCTGTCACTGGTGTACCAGTCAAAGTCTGCATCCGTTGACGGTACCCCCAGAAGGTATTCTGCCTTACCTGTTGTCGTTATCAAAAGCAGGTCTTTCTCATGCCTCGCTGAAGGTGCATTTGGCGGCGATTTCAAGATTCAGGTAAATGCCAGACGAGCCGTTTCTCTGGTCTCACAGACTCATAAAGGAGTTCGTTAGAGGGCTCTTTAGAGCTTTTCCACCCATTCAACGACCGCCAGTACCCTGGCATCTCAATACAGTCTTGACGCAACTTATGAGGCCGCCATTCGAGCCTATACACAAGGCAGACTTGCAATTCCTCTCTTGGAAGACAGCCCTGCTGCTAGCTCTTACCTCGGCGAGGAGAGTGAGCGAAATTCAAGCCTTTTCAGTGGAAGAGCCTTTTCTGCAATTTCGGCAGGACAGGGTTATACTAAGGACAAATCCTACGTTTATACCCAAGGTCCCTACTTCTTTTCACCTGAATGAGCCAATTATTTTGCCTACCGTCTTCAGCAATCCCTCATCTGAAGCGGAAAGAGCGTTGCATTCTTTGGACATCGCTAGATGTTTGAAATTCTAAATCGAACAAACAAGAACATTCCGCAAATCTAAACAGTTATTTATTGCATTTGAAGGACAGAGGAAAGGGCTCCCTCTGTCAAGACTGAGTATCGCCAGATGGATATCATCATCTATCATTAAGTGTCATGAAAAAGCTGGAAAGCCGCTTCATTCCAGAGTGACTGCTCATTCCACAAGAAAGATGGCGACATCGATAGCCTTATTTGCAGAAGTGTCTCTACCTGACATCTGCAGAGCGGCGACTTGGAAGAGTGTGCATTCATTTACCAAGCACTACTGTCTCGGCACTGCGTGGAAAGAGGACACGATAGTGGGACAAGCTGTTCTGAAACGTCTATTTCAATAAGGTATTCTTTTTTTCTCTGTTAATACTCTATACAGTATATATATATATGTAAAATCTGCTATGGTTATATATGTTTTTTTATTACTATCTGCCCTGTGTATTTTCAGATCATGTTCTAACATATTTCAGCTGCAGAACTTCCTTCTGGGTTCTATCCTGGAAACGCTGCAGGCTTTGTGGGTACTACTTGCTACTCTGATACAAGCATGTGAATCTATGAAAGATGTAATACTGGAGAAGGAATTAGTTACTTACCTGTACACTATAGTTCTCCAGTATTATCTTTCATAGATTCACATGCGCCCGCCCACCTCCCCGTTTCTCAGGCAGAACCTATCGTCTCGGTATTTATCCATGTCTCTCACTTGGGGCCGGAAATCTGAGGCAGGAAGCTTCTGCTGGGGAGTGTGAGGGCAGGGCAGCAATGCTGATTGGCTAACTTTTGGACCAAACAATGAGGAGGTCTGGTTACCAAATACTACAGTCCCTAGGGGCTTTTCTATGCAGTTTTCTTCTCTATGATACTACTTTGGTCATTCTGTTACCGTGAGACTCCCACCATGACGACGGGGAAGATACAAGCATGTGAATCTATGAAAGATAATACTGGAGAACTATAGTGTACAGGTAAGTAACTAATTCCTTATCTATACTCTTGCAACTCCTCCATTCCAGATGGTCAATACGTTTGTTTTACACATCATTTATATACATTTTTAAGACAAACATTACATTTGATCACAGAAAATCCCAATCCCAACTATTCAGTTATTGTTCTGTGTATTTTGACTTTGTGCAGTTAAAGGATTGAGTTAATTATCAAGCTAAAATACTAGCAATACACTACCCCAGTGTAGGTATTGCACAAGGACATGCCTTATTAATCTAGCCTTTTGTATACTACCTATACTCCATTTACTGTCTGGGCACATTGAACTTTTGCAGCGTGAATCTTTCTGGATTCACTATGCTGTGCATTATTCCGCGGTCTTGTGGTTGGGTCCGGATTCGTAGTCTTTTCTTTGTGGTTTTTTTTTTTTTTTTGTAGCCCAGGTGGGCGTCGGCGTCACACCCCCTTGGGTGTATTTCCAGTGACGTCGGCATGCTTCCTGCGGAAGCTCCCACTCCTGGGCGCCATCTTCAGATTCTTTTTTTCCGCGGTCGGGTCTGGATCGTTCCCGCTTGGGCTCCAGACATTTTTGGAGAAAGAAGAAAGAAAAGACAGAAAACGCAAGGAGAAGTCATCTGAAGACTCCAGGGAACTTCATCGACGAACAATCAGCAAGGAAAAGGCGTTTTTTCATCGAGATCCTCGACGACCGTCGACGAACACGCGACCAGGGAGGCCCTGGACGCTCGAGGATGGACAACACGCCGTTCAAGTTCTGCCGTAACTGCCACCACAAGTACGCGCAGAAGGACCAGCACCCGGTATGCAACCTTTGCCTACCGGTGAATCACGAGAGCGGGGACTGCAACGCCTGCTCCGCCTTCACCCCGAAGACCCTTCGTGTGAGAGAGAGGCAGAGGGTAGCACACGACGCCCTGCAGGGGAAGGCCCTGACGCCATCCCTCTACGAGCTGGGGATGTCCTCCGAGGAAGAAGACAACGCTGCCGCCGAAGACGACAGCTACACGGTCGTAGAGACCGATTACACGAAGACTTCTGATAAGGTAGGAGACTCTTCGGCCCCAAAGAACCGGAGAGACTCTGAGTCTCGAAAAATCGAGGGGAAGACCCCGAAAGCGCCGACGCCAAAAAAGGCGGCGTCCGCGACTACTCACAGGCCCAGCGGATCCTCCGAGAAGGACTCCCCGGCGCCGAGAGCTGCTGATCAGCAGAAAACGTCGAAAATCGTCCACGAAAAGGATCGATCGACGCCGAGGGAGAAAGACCCTAAACTAACGACGGCCAGAGACCCAAAATCCGGGTCGACGTCGAAAACTTCGACACCGAAAGGCACGGCACCGAGCCAACCGCCGAAAAGAACGGCCGATCTATCCGACGCGGAACACGCGGCCGAGATGGAGAAGAAGAGAAGGCGCCTCGAGGCCGAAATGGAGAACATCATGCAGCGTAAGAAAGATTTCGACGCTAAGATGAAAGCCTTCACGATCCCTCACAAGACCAAGCCACCGGTGGTGGAGGTGGTCGAGGAGGAAGAAGAGATCGCCGAGGTCGCCGAGGAACAAGACCAGGACGTCGAGGTGGTTGACGACCAGGAAGAGTAAGACAATCCCTACGATAGTTACAACTATGGGGAGGAAGAGGACAGCAGGACGGACGCAGAGTCGGCACCCTCTGACCTACAGGAGGTAGATTACATAGATGTCGACACCGACAGCCCGGAGGAGGTGGTCGACACATACCCCTCGAGGCCCTCGCCGCCGGACGACATCGGGGCCTACAACTCGGTGATACAATCTGCCGCAGCAGCATTCAAGCTCAAGCTCGACGAAGAGAAGCAGAAAGCAGACTTCCTTCTAGAGACTTTGCTCACAACACAAACAAGGAGCCAGTTCCTTCCAATGCTCGACAGCGTCTTGGCTCACGGGAAGGAAGCATTCAGGGAACCCGCAACATGCAAGGCAGTAACTCCCAGAACAGAGAAGTACAACAAACATTCCTCAAAGGACCCAGCCTACATTCAGGGCACGGTCTCCGCAGACTCCATTATCACGGCCACAGCAAGGAAGAGGGCTAACGTACCCACTACCTCGGGTCCACCACCGGATAAGGAGAGCAAAAGGATGGATCTGGTGGGCAGAAGGATCGAACGGAATGCCGTGACCCACTGGCGCATGGCTAATTCCAACGCCCTGATAAACAGGCACATGTACCAGATCATGGAGGGGCTGGGGCAGTTGGTGAAGGACCTGCCCCAGGATGCCAGGCAGAAGGCCGAACAACTGGTCGAAGAAGGGAAAAACGCGGCAAATTCTTGCCTTAAGACGACCCTGGATGGGGCAGACACCGCCAGCAGGCTCATGATGATGGGTGTCACGGAAAGGAGACACGCCTGGCTCAGGATCTCAGGTTTCAAACCGGAGGTGCAACACAGCATCCTGAACACACCGTTCAACGGCAACACGCTTTTCGGGACAACAGTTGATGAAAAGCTCAGTCAACTGAAAAAAGATAACGAAATAGCAAGGTCCATGGGAGCATTGCAGTTCAGAGGCAACAAAAGGGGCACCCCGTCACGGAGGCCCGGCGGGAGTGGTGGAAACCAGCCAGGTACATCACACCAGGCTTTCCAACAGACGCACCAGGCAGACTCGCAGGCTCAGCAAGGTCAGCAGAAGCAGTCCTGGCAGTACCAACCAAGAGGCCAGTCCTTTCGAGGGAGAAATGGACGGGGACAGAATAGAAGAGAGGGACAGCAGCCCGCCTCTAAGTGACTTCAAAAAACTCCGTGTGCCCGCCCACAGAAAAGATCCCAGGGGGCAGCACGTACAGAGGGGTCAGGACAAACTAGACACCTACGACCACATGACACCAGTGGGAGGAAGATTAAGATTTTACCTCCAAGAATGGAGAGAAATCACACCAGACAAATGGATCCTCAACATTATCCAATTCGGATACTGCATAGAGTTGGAGGGGAGGCCAACAAGCAGAAAACCAAAAAGAAAACCACTAGCAAGCAAGCAGCTGCAGTGTCTTCAGGAGGAGGCAAGGGAACTCATGCGGAAGCAGGCCATAGAACGAGTACCCTTCAAGGAAAGAAACACAAGAATATACTCAACGTACTTCCTGGTACCAAAAGTAGACGAGACAATGAGACCCATTCTGGACTTACGGTTCCTGAACAAATTCATAAGAACGCAAAAATTCAAAATGACCTCCCTGCAAGAGGTGCTCCCACAATTGCAGATCGGGGACTTCATGGTCACAATAGACCTCAAAGACGCATACCTGCACATCCCAATGAACAGAAAGCACAAACACATGCTCAGGTTCACCATTGGAGAAAGCCACTACCAGTTCACGACACTGGCCTTCGGACTAAAATCAGCACCAAGAGTTTTCACAAAGTGCCTCGCAGCAGTCGCAGCGCACCTACGAAGGCAAGGAATACACGTATACCCTTACCTGGACGACTGGCTGGTGAAAGCAAACTCATACCAGAAATGCAAGCAGCACGCACATACAGTGACGAGCACGCTCATAAGCCTGGGGTTCTCCATCCATTGGAAGAAATCATCAATGGAGCCGGAGCAAGTGAAGATCTTCCTGGGAGCACAGATCAACACCTTACGGGGCAAGGTGTTCCCCAGCGAGAAGAGGGCGAGGGCACTGGTGAAGGAAACTCGCCTCTACCGGAAGGGACAAGCTCGGACAGTGAGGACTGCGAGCAAGATCACGGGCATGATGGCATCATGCATCCACCTGGTACCAAATGTACAACTCCACATGAGACCCATTCAAGAATGGCTACAGGAGCAATGGTCACAAGCTACAGGCGGTTGGGAGGATCTAGTGGTTGTAACGCACGCAGTGCAGAAGGAGATGGCATGGTGGACCATAGAGAACATAACAAGGGGAAAGCCTCTAACGCCCCCAACGCCAACAGTGACCATCACCACAGACGCATCCCTGAAGGGATGGGGCGCTCACATGGAGGAGCTCAAGGTGAGGGGACTGTGGACACCAACAGATGCGGCAAAGCACATCAATTACCTAGAATTGAAGACAATCTTCCTTGCACTGAAAGCCTTTCAAACAAGACTGTACAAACACAAGGTGTTGATACAAACAGACAACACCACTGCGATGTTCTACATCAACAAGCAGGGGGGCACACAGTCAGCCCCACTTTCAACGCTGGCGCAGGAGATATGGAGATGGGCCATCCCTCTCAAGATAGACCTGCTAGCCATACACCTACCAGGGAAGGACAACCTACAAGCAGATTGGCTCAGCAGACAGACATCGGCATCCCACGAGTGGGAGCTCAATGCTCAGGAGACAAGGCGCCTGTTCGGCAGATGGGGCACACCATCGGTGGACCTGTTTGCCACACGCCAGAATGCAAAATGCCAAAACTTCGCATCCAGGCAGCCCGAGGAGGGGTCACTGGGGAATGCCCTATGGATAAATTGGTCAAGGACATTTGCTTACGCCTTTCCCCCGATACCACTGATGCACAGAGTGCTGAGCAAGTGCAGAGCGAGCAACATGACACTGATACTGGTCGCACCCCAGTGGGCGAGGCAGACATGGTACTCGCAGATCATGGAGATGATACAGTGTGCACCCCACAGATTCAGCAGGAGGAAAGACCTACTCTCCATGCAGAACGGAGAGGTGCTACATCCAGAACCAGAGAGCCTGAGCCTAGTAGCGTGGCTCCTGAGGACATAGAGTTCGCACATTTGAGACTGCCAGAAAGCACTCTGCGGGTCCTTCGGGAGGCAAGAAGGCCCAGCACTCGGAAGTGCTACGTTGCGAAATGGAAAAGATTCACAATATGGTGCAGACAAGAAAGACTTCACAATAAAATGAAGAGGGACTCCACAGTGCTAAAGTACCTGACGCACTTGCTGGAGAAGAACCTTAGCTCATCCTCTTTAAGAGTTCACTTGGCAGCGATAGTCGCCTACACAAGGGGAGAAACTGGCAGGAGTTTCTTCACATCACAGGTGGTGAAGAGATTCCTAGAAGGAGCGAAAAGGATCGCACCACCCAAGCGGGTGCCGCCACCTGCATGGAACTTGAACATAGTCCTAATGGTACTCATGAAAGAGCCCTTTGAACCACTTCACAAGGCCTCCCTAAAGATGCTAACTATGAAAACAGCTTTCCTGGTTGCAATAACGTCCTTACGCAGAGTAAGCGAGCTTCAAGCGCTGACGCTACAAGAACCCTACATACAAATACACAACGATAGAGTTGTGATGAGGACTGACCCACACTTCATGCCGAAGGTGGTATCCAAATTTCACATGAACCAGTCCATACAGATACCGAGTTTTTTCCAAAAACCAACAACTAGCGCAGAGCGAGCTCTGCACACTCTGGACGCCAGAAGGGCTGTCATGCACTACATTGAGAGGACGAAGGGACACAGGAAAACAAAACAGTTCTTTGTGTCATTCGCCAACAGCTTCATGGGGAAAGCAGTAACCAAAAAGACCATTGCACGATGGATCGCACAGACAATTCAACTCTGCCACAAGCGTGCAGGACAAGAGCTGGCAGAGGGGACACGTGCCCACTCCACTAGGAAGAAGGGCGCTACAATAGCCTTCCTGGCTGTTGGACAGGCCGCATGTTCGAGCTGTACCCCCTCCCCGCAATGGGACCAGGACCCTGGCTCTCCCTGCATCCCCAGCCAGAGTCCACCAACGACCACCCGAAGTACCCTGCAATCCCTCCACTACAAGACACCAGCTCCGGACCCCGCTGGCCCGGGTCACCATCTACCCCACGACATCGACCCGGCCGCCATCTTGGGGCGCTGCAGCACGAGGCCGCGTGGCCTCAACTCGACCCTCACCCTGGGCCCGGCCGGGTCCGACATCGAGGCACCAACCTCCCCCCAGGAGGCAGAGTGACCACTTGGCGAGTCAATGGGAGAAGGAATCGTCAACGGCTCTCCTCCGCCAGGTGTCGATCACCCCAGGCCGCCTGGGCGCTGGCTCCACCCCGCTGCTGGGTGTCTGGACTCCCTCATCCCGGACCTCCCGGCCCCCAGGCGCGAGGGTCCGGACATCAAAGGGGACCAGACCTATAACTGGGGCAGGACCAGACCAGGAAGGCAGTTGTATCCTGGAGTCGAGAGACCCGAGAAGAACTCATCCGTGACTTGGCCTGCTGGCGCTGCCGCGGCCCCCTGCCTCGTGAAACCATCGTCTTGGCCTGCTGGCGCTGCCGCGGCCCTCTGCCTCGTGAAACCATCGTCTTGGCCTGCTGGCGCTGCCGCGGCCCTCTGCCTCGTGAAACCATCGTCTTGGCCTGCTGGCGCTGCCGCGGCCCTCTGCCTCGTGAAACCATCGTCTTGGCCTGCTGGCGCTGCCGCGGCCCTCTGCCTCGTGAAATCATCTTGGCCTGCTGGCGCTGCCGCGGCCCTCTGCCTCGTGAAATCATCTTGGCCTGCTGGCGCTGCCGCGGCCCTCTGCCTCGTGAAACCATCTTGGCCTGCTGGCGCTGCCGCGGCCCTCTGCTTTATGAGACTATCACCTTGGCCTGCTGGCGCTGCCGCGGCCCGATCCACAGGCCCTCCAGCTCGAGGATTGTGAGCTCGCCTTTTACCACCACCTGTACCGATCCGGTACTAAGACTGTCCCGCTACCCCCTTTCCCTACAGAGACTAGAAGTGAGAGGACCCCCGGGTCCAAGTTATCCTGTACCGCTGATATCCTTGCCTTAAGAACCTTATATAAAGCCTTGAACTCGACTTGGTGTGGTGCCTGTTTGTGGGGAGGGAGGGTACTTGTCTGTACGATCGCCGGAGACGGTCCCCCTCGGGGATCTCTCCCTCGGTATCCGGCCGACCCTCAGGGTCCCCGTCTAACATTGGTGGCCAGCGACGGGATCCGAACCTACGCATAATCGTACAGAAAGTCACTCGCCCCACCACACACAACAACCATGTCAATAGAGAGCGGAACAACGGAAAAATTTCAGATGGAAAAATTGGAAGACTACAACCACCGGGAACTGAAGCAATATTGCATAGAACTTGGACTTCCAACCACAGGTCTTAGCACAAAGGAAGACTTCAAACGAGCCCTAGAAGCTTGGGCAGAAACGGGTACGGCCGTACCCCGAACACAAACAACCGAAACGAGCCCCGCACCAACTAAAGAAAGAACGGATCTCTCCCTGGAAGAGATCCGAGAAAGAGAAAAAACCAGACTCCACGAATTAGAACTTGCCCGACTTCGCTTGGATGGGGAACTCAAGCTGGCAGAACAAAAAATAACCCTGGAACACTTACGACTCAGGGAGGAGCGGGAAGACAAGCAAAGACAGAGGGAGCTAGAGGAAAAGAGACTAGAATACGAACATGAGCGCAATCTCAAAGCACTGGAGATTCAGAAACAGAATAAAGACCTCGGGCTCCCCGAACGACCGACCCCGTCTGCCTCGACCGAACCCAAGGTTCACATCCCCAAGGATGTCATCCGGGAATACCACAAGAACGATGATATCCAGCAGTGGTTTAAAGCCTATGAGGTGGCAATGACCTCCCACCGGATTCCCCGAAGCGATTGGGGAGCCGGATTATGGGGGAGGTTTGTCAACGAAGGGCGGGACGCCCTGCTGCAACTCCCGGACCAGCTGATGACCTCCTACGACCACATGAAGGCCGCCCTCCTCACTCGATACGGGCTCACACCTGAGATGTACCGCCAACGGTTCCGCGACTGCAAACGGATTCCGGGTACAACTTGGGTGGAGTACGTGAACTTTTTTAGCCGAGCCTTCGAGGGGTGGATCAAGGGCAACAAAGTAACCACCTACGACCAACTCTTTGACCTTATCGTATGGGAACACCTGTCGAACAACTGCTTCGTGGAGCTCCGGCAACACCTCCTGGACAGCAAGCTAACCGACCCTCGACAACTCGCCGCCGAAGCCGACCGGTGGGAAAGCACCCGAGTTGGCCGGAGCGCACCCAGCGAAGTATCCAGATCGTATCGCCCCCGAGGGGGAGGAGGAAGTCAGGGTCGGGGGAGAGACCCCGGCCCCTCGTCACCCCCCAGAAACCCCTCGACCCCGGTTGGCCGGGGAAGCCCTGCCGTCCGGGCCGGTTTCCGGGCCAACATTACGTGCCACAGGTGCCAGCGACCCGGCCACTACGCCAGTGATCCCAACTGCCCAAAGAATCCGAACACTACTCCCCGCCAAGTTGCAGCGGCGGCCCTAGGGGAAGAAATAATCCCGGAAGACCAAGAGGAGTACGAGACCGATCCCTCTGAATGGGCACCCGCCGCCATGGCACTGGTCTGCTTAGGGGAGAGAGACATGATTCCGCGGGCCCCCCTTCCCGCCAACACACAGAAGTACGGTCAATGGGTCAACATCAATGGCCGCCGGGCGGAAGCCCTCCGCGACGCCGGGGCCAGTGTAACGGCGGTCCGACGCCACCTCGTCACTCCAGACCAAATCTTGCCGAACATTCTTTGCCCTGTTCGATCAGCCGACAACTCCGAAAGCCTATGCCACATGGCCTGCGTCCCCTTCGAGTGGGGAGGAGTAACAGGGATGTTAAAAGTAACTGTCCGCGATGATGCCCCCGTGGACTGCCTCCTAGGAAACGACCTTGAAAGCTCTCCCTGGGCAGCTGTCGAACGGAGGGAGCACCTGGGGATGCTTGGCCTCCCCGAATGGGTCTGCGTCACGACCCGGTCCATGACCGCCCGCGCGGTCCCCAGCCCAGAAGAGCCCGAGTGGCCAGAACCTCCTCCCGCGCTCCTCCCAGAGGAGGCCGCCCCAGAAGCCATTCCCTTGACCCAAACCGAAGAAGGACCCGACCAGCTTCGGGACGTCCCTGACCTGGCACAATGGCGGCAGGAGGGAGGCCCCACGCAGGAACAATTCCGGGCCGAGCAACAAACCTGTCCTTCTCTCGAAGGACTCCGGCAGCAAGCCCTGGCCCAGAGCACCGGGGATACCTCGGGGGCCCACTGGATCTACTGGGACCAAGACCTGCTCTACAGCGAGCAAAAAATTGCAGAACTAGGGGCCAGTCGGGTGCTGGTGGTGCCCCTTCGCTTCCGAGACTTCCTCCTGAACTTAGCCCACGATGTCCCCCTTGCCGGACACCTGGGGCAGGATAAAACCTACGACCGCCTGGTGACCCATTTTTTCTGGCCCCACATGCGGAAGGATGTCACCAACCACTGCAAGGCCTGCCCCACCTGCCAGGCCAGCGGAAAAAGTGGCCGAAAAATCAAAGCACCATTACAACCCTTTCCTGTCGTCACCACCCCGTTTGAACGAGTGGGAATAGACATTGTGGGGCCCCTCGACCCTCGAACAGCCCAAGGACACCGGTTCATCCTGGTCCTGGTAGACCACGCCACCCGCTATCCCGAGGCCATCCCTCTTCGGACTGTGACGGCCCCCGTGGTGGGCCGGGCCCTGATGGGGATCTTCTCCCGGGTGGGGTTCCCCCGGGAGGTAGTCAGTGACAGGGGCACGAACTTTATCTCCAGATATATGAAGTCCCTCTGGCAGCAATGCGGGGTCACCTACAAATTCACGACCCCCTATCACCCGCAAGGAAACGGACTGGTCGAGAGATTCAACCGCACCCTCAAGGGGATGATTATGGGTCTAGAAGAACCCCTTCGACGCCAGTGGGACGTACTGCTGCCATGCCTCCTGTTTGCCTATCGGGAGGTCCCGCAGAAGTCCCTCGGCTTCAGCCCCTTTGAACTACTGTACGGACACCCCGTCCGGGGCCCCCTCAGCCTAGTCAAGGAAGGTTGGGAGCAGCCTCCCCAGAAAACTCCCCCGGACATCTACCGGTATCTCCTGGCTCTCCGCAACCAGACCCGGCGGTTCCGAGACACCGCCAAAGCCAACCTCGAGGCCAGTCAGGAGGACATGAAGAGGTGGTACGATCAGCACACGTCCTCCATTGAGTTCGAACCTGGACAACAGGTCTGGGTGATGTCCCCGGTTGAGCCCTGTGCCCTCCAAGACAGATGGTCCGGGCCCTTCAAGGTAATCGAACGCAAGGGGCCCGTCACCTATTTAATCGACATGGAGACTGCCCGGAACCCCCTACGGGTCCTCCATGCCAACAGGCTCAAACCCCATTTTGTGCGATCCGAACTCAGCCTCCTAATGGCTACCGATACTGGGACAGAAGAAGACTCCGAACCCCTTCCGGACTTACTGAGGGCCTTCGAGCAGGATGGCTCAGTGGAAGGGGTCCAGCTCTCCGAGGCCCTGTCCCCGGAGCAACGCCAAGACTGCCAAACGCTCCTGAGGCAGTTCGCCTCCCTGTTCTCCCTCACCCCCGGAGTCACCCCCTGGTGCCTCCACGATGTGGACACCGGGGACAGCCCTCCTATTCGACACCGAGCATACCGCGTACCAGACCGGGTACGAGCCTGCATCCAGACCGAGGTGTCCAAGATGCTGACCCTAGGAGTGATCGAACCCTCAGACAGTCCCTGGGCGAGCCCAGTCGTCCTGGTTCCCAAGGCAGCTGCCCCGGGCGTTGCCCCTGAGCTCCGGTTCTGCGTGGACTATCGAGGGCTGAATGCAGTTACCCGGACCGACGCTCATCCCATCCCCCGGGCAGACGAGCTAATTGACCGGATGGGGGCCGCCCGCTACCTGAGCATCTTCGACTTAACAGCGGGCTACTGGCAGATCGGCCTCACCCCTAGGGCCCAAGAACGATCCACCTTCTCTACCCCAGACGGGCACTACCACTTTAAAGTCATGCCCTTCGGCATGAAAAACGCCCCGGCAACGTTCCAACGGCTGGTAAACCAGGTACTGGCGGGCCTGGAAGACTTCAGCGCCGCCTACCTGGACGACATTGCTGTGTACAGCCACCAGTGGACCGACCACCTCCGCCACCTGCGGGAGGTTCTACTCGCCCTCCAGCAAGCCGGGCTCACCATCAAGGCCAGCAAGTGCCAAGTTGGCCAAGGGTCCGTGACCTACCTGGGACACCAAGTGGGAAGCGGGCTGGTGGCCCCTCTCCAACTCAAGATTGCTGCCATCCAGGCCTGGCAACCCCCTACGAGCGAAACGGAGGTCCGGGCCTTCCTGGGGCTCACCGGATACTACCGGCGGTTCGTGAAGGACTATGGCAGCATCGTGGGGCCCCTCACAGAGCTCACCTCCAAGAAGAGCCCCAAAACCGTCAACTGGACCCCGGGCTGCCAATCAGCCTTCGAGAAGCTAAAGACCGCCATGTGCACGGCCCCCGTGCTCCAGGCTCCCGACTACAGCCGGGAATTCATTGTGCAGACGGACGCCTCCGATCATGGTGTGGGGGCCGTCCTCTCCCAACTCAACGCCGAAGGGGTCGACCATCCGGTGGTCTTCATCAGCAGACGCCTCTTGCCCCGAGAACAGCGCTGGAGCACCATTGAGAGGGAGGCCTTCGCCGTAGTCTGGGCACTCAAGAAGCTCCGGCCATACCTCTTCGGCACCCACTTCCGGGTGCAAACAGACCACCGACCCCTGCAATGGCTGATGCAAATGCGGGGGGAGAACCCGAAGCTGTTGCGCTGGTCCATCTCCCTGCAGGGGATGGACTTCACGGTGGAACATCGTCCAGGCCAGGACCACGCCAACGCCGACGGCCTGTCACGCTTTTTCCGCCTCAGCGAGGAGAGTCCCCAGGAAGATGGCTGACTCTCCCCGCCTTCAGCTGGGGGGGACGCATGTTGGACAGGCCGCATGTTCGAGCTGTACCCCCTCCCCGCAATGGGACCAGGACCCTGGCTCTCCCTGCATCCCCAGCCAGAGTCCACCAACGACCACCCGAAGTACCCTGCAATCCCTCCACTACAAGACACCAGCTCCGGACCCCGCTGGCCCGGGTCACCATCTACCCCACGACATCGACCCGGCCGCCATCTTGGGGCGCTGCAGCACGAGGCCGCGTGGCCTCAACTCGACCCTCACCCTGGGCCCGGCCGGGTCCGACATCGAGGCACCAACCTCCCCCCAGGAGGCAGAGTGACCACTTGGCGAGTCAATGGGAGAAGGAATCGTCAACGGCTCTCCTCCGCCAGGTGTCGATCACCCCAGGCCGCCTGGGCGCTGGCTCCACCCCCCTGCTGGGTGTCTGGACTCCCTCATCCCGGACCTCCCGGCCCCCAGGCGCGAGGGTCCGGACATCAAAGGGGACCAGACCTATAACTGGGGCAGGACCAGACCAGGAAGGCAGTTGTATCCTGGAGTCGAGAGACCCGAGAAGAACTCATCCGTGACTTGGCCTGCTGGCGCTGCCGCGGCCCCCTGCCTCGTGAAACCATCGTCTTGGCCTGCTGGCGCTGCCGCGGCCCTCTGCCTCGTGAAACCATCGTCTTGGCCTGCTGGCGCTGCCGCGGCCCTCTGCCTCGTGAAACCATCGTCTTGGCCTGCTGGCGCTGCCGCGGCCCTCTGCCTCGTGAAACCATCGTCTTGGCCTGCTGGCGCTGCCGCGGCCCTCTGCCTCGTGAAATCATCTTGGCCTGCTGGCGCTGCCGCGGCCCTCTGCCTCGTGAAATCATCTTGGCCTGCTGGCGCTGCCGCGGCCCTCTGCCTCGTGAAACCATCTTGGCCTGCTGGCGCTGCCGCGGCCCTCTGCTTTATGAGACTATCACCTTGGCCTGCTGGCGCTGCCGCGGCCCGATCCACAGGCCCTCCAGCTCGAGGATTGTGAGCTCGCCTTTTACCACCACCTGTACCGATCCGGTACTAAGACTGTCCCGCTACCCCCTTTCCCTACAGAGACTAGAAGTGAGAGGACCCCCGGGTCCAAGTTATCCTGTACCGCTGATATCCTTGCCTTAAGAACCTTATATAAAGCCTTGAACTCGACTTGGTGTGGTGCCTGTTTGTGGGGAGGGAGGGTACTTGTCTGTACGATCGCCGGAGACGGTCCCCCTCGGGGATCTCTCCCTCGGTATCCGGCCGACCCTCAGGGTCCCCGTCTAACACTGGCTAACACACCCATACAAGACATATGCCTGGCGGCAACATGGGCTTCGGTGCACACGTTCACGAAGCACTACTGTGTGGATATACAAATGAACAAGGAAGCTCAAGTTGGACAGAAGGTGCTACAGCACATATTCAATACCCAACGCTCTTCTTCCACCCAGCCGCCACAGAGATGAGAAACCGCTCCAAAATCTATGCACAGCATAGTGAATCCAGAAAGATTCACGCTGCAAAACGAATAGTTTTCTTACCTGTCGGTGTAGTTTTGCAGCTTGAAGATCTTTCTGGATTCACTAGCGAACCCACCCACCTCCGCCAGAAAGATGAGGCTGGAGAGAGAAGAGGTGGTTAAAAAAAAAAAAGGACTTTTAAAGTACAAGCGGTAAAATATCACCTAAATAGAACATTGCCATTACTTCGGAAACGAAAGAAACATGGAAAAAAAGAACCCGAAGATGGCGCCCAGGAGTGGGAGCTTCTGCAGGAAGCATGCCGACGTCACCGGAAATACACCCAAGGAGGTGTGACGCCGACGCCCACCTGGGCTACAAAAAAAAATAAAAAAAACAAAGAAAAGACTACGAATCCGGACCCAACCACAAGACCGCAGAATAATGCACAGCATAGTGAATCCAGAAAGATCTTCAAGCTGCAAAACTACACCGACAGGTAAGAAAACTATTCGTTCCTGCCCATGATTATCTTTGATCAATGTCTGACGATGACTTGGGAGCCGAAAATAAATTCACACAGTGTTCAAAGCAAGAAGTTCATGAGCAGCAAACCCAATGCTTTGTCTCAAATGGATTGATCCTGACTAGTTCTCAAATTAGGCCACAGAGGTCTAGAGTCGCACTGTAGTAAAGTGCCCCTTTTTGACCTGATCACCCCCACTTTTTGCCTGGTATTTGATACAATAATTTTGACTGAAGTGTACTGGGTTCCTACTAACCAGGTCCCCAGTGCCAGTGCTCTTTCCCTAAAACCAGGTAACTGTTAAATTGTACCTCAATTGACAAGACCTTTAGCACCTCTAGGTCCCTAGTGGATGGTACCCCTGGTACCTAGGGCATGGGTACTAAAGAGGTTCTGCAAGTGCTGCAGTATGTATTGTACCACCCTAAGGGACCCCCCACCAAACTCATGCAGACTGTCATTGCAGACTGTGTGAAATGGTGCTAACAAGTGTGAAAACATACGGTTGCACAACCTTGTGTGCCATGCCTACAGACACTGCATGAAATGTATGTAAGACACCCCAACAACAGGCCTTGTAGTCCTAAGGCAGGGTGCATTATATTACATGTGAGGGCATATCTGCATGAGCAGATATGCTCCTGTGCGGTCTAGTTAAATTACTAGATAGTACAAGTGAAAAGGTAAGCCATCTTAAGTTTAAGTGCAGGGCAGTGGTCATTACAAGTTCCCCAGCTCCATGACGGCTTTATTGAAACCATGGTGTTTGATATCAAACACCTTATCTTAATAAACACATAATGGTGCGAGTGGCGGTTTTATTAAGACGTGCACCCAGAGGCCACCTTAGAGGTTCTCCCTTAAAAGCCTACCACTATCTAGTGTGCTGGCTGACTAGTCTCATCCAGCCTGCCACCACAGACCGGTTTCTGACCCCCTGCGGGTAAGAGCCTGCACTCTGAGGCCAGAAACCATGCCTGCTCCGGAGAACGGTTTTTACACCTCCTTCAGCATGATCGCTAGTGATTTAGCATATCAAGCCCAGAGCCTTCAAAGCCCCTGCTGCCTATGATATACGACTCTGGCTCCCCAGACCTGGGAGATGCCACCCACTGCCCTGAGGCCCGTTTGGCACCGGGACAGGTGGGAACTTAAATATGCACGTAGGTGTGTTGCACCACAAGGCTAGTCACACCCCTATGGTGGGCTGCCTGATGGGATCCAAGAAGGACCGGGTTATGCCAACTCCCCACAGGGGATGTAGATACCCCAAGGGTAAGTAGTCCATTGGCTATTACCTCTCACTCCTCTTAACATCTCTAAATTCAGTATTGAGGTGGCCTCCTGACACCAGGAACTCCTATTCAACTGACTCCAAAAGGACCTGGAAGAGCCGAAGAATGTCAGAACAGAGTACTAGCTATAGACTTTGTTGCCAAACCCTGCCTGCCTGCTTCTGTTCTGACAATCGACCTGAATCGTCCTGTAGCTGTGCATCTTCCAAAAACCTTGGAAGGATGTGAGCACTTCGTCAACCAGCCAGCATCTCCCTTGAAGTGGAGGAACCCGCTCCCTGCAGCCGGCAGGCACCGACCATGCCGTCCGGTACATCGGTCGCCGGGCCACTGGGTCCACTGGTGCAGCAGCAACCCAGGAAGAGCTCACCATGCTCCAGGAGGTCAGTTCATGCCAGGACCTCCAGGAGCCACCTTTTATCAATACCCGATGTATGCGAGCCTGTTGCAAGCACCAAAGCTTGTTTGTGTTCAGCCCAAACACCTCCACTCTAAATCTGATCTGCACACAGAGGGACTTCTCCAGAGGGACTTCTCCAGAGGTCAGCTTCACATCAGACTTCGTACTGCTGTGTTGCTTCTCCATCTTCTGCAGGTGCACCGAGAACCATGGGAGTCTCAAACTCTGATCCGCAGGACAAAATGACTATGCATCTGAACCCCCAAGGCAGAGTCTCTTGAAACTGATGAGATGTTTCTGAGACCCTCAAGAGTGGAGCCTCTCCTTTGGGTTCCGCCAGACTGGTCCCCCTTACAGTCTCTTTTCTACAGGTACATTTCCAATTGACTACAGTGTGTAGCTTCTGGGGCTATCTCCCCTGTTAGCACCTCTTGCCCCCTGACACCCCAGGGCAGGTACAACTGAAGTCTTGGTGCTTTCTAGGACCTTGTCCTCTACTCCCCTTCAGTCCAGAAGAACAGTCCTGTAAGTAGTTTGCAAGTGACCCTGTTCAGCAAATCTTTCTCCCATAGTATAACATTACTACGGTGACCGTCCTGAGTGCTTCAGAAGCGGTCGCTCCCCACGCTGCTCCCTGCTGCTGGTATCGTAGCGCTAGACTGGCTGACCTTGTTGATTGATTTTTCATTTAATTTACATTGTGTGCTGCTCGCTTACCTAATTGCGCTGCTGCTGCCTGATTGTGCCAGTACTGCTTGGCCATTTGTTGTCGTTTGTTGAGGCTGTACCCCAAAGTCGTCCTGCTTCGCATTTTGCCTCGCATCCATTTTGTTGTTATTATTGCGCCTCCCAGCCCGGCTCTCCACCCCGCTCCCGCCTCCCAGCTGATCCCCCCCCCTCCCACAGAAAGGTTAGGCTCTTCCCTCGCTAGTAAACGCTGTGACCGTCCTGAGTGCTTCAGAAGCGGTCGCTCCCCACGCTGCTCCCTGCTGCTGGTATCGTAGCGCTAGATGGCTGACCTTGTTTGATTTTTCATTTAATTTTCATTTAATTTACATTGTGTGTTGCTCGCTTACCTAATTGCGCTGCTGCTGCCTGATTGTGCCTGTACTGCTTGGCCATTTGTTGTCGTTTGTTGAGGCTGTACCCCAAAGTCGTCCTGCTTCGCATTTTGCCTCGCATCCATTTTGTTGTTATTATTGCGCCTCCCAGCCCGGCTCTCCACCCCGCTCCCGCCTCCCAGCTGATCCCCCCCTCGCCCCGCCCCCTCCACCTTCCTCTTATGACAGATGCGTTTGCGCGCAGCGTTCACGCGCCGCGGTCGCACCCATGCGCGCCGAAGGCGCGCCAAAGGTAAGCCCGTCAATGCCCGTCCGCGCCTGGACCGCGCCCAGCGCCAGACCCCCTGGTCCCCGCAAAACCCACTCCACCCGCATAACGTATGACGCCGCTACCCTCCTTGCCCTCAACTCCGGACGCACACCACAATGCTGCGAAGCTGCCCCAGGACACACCCATGGACCCTTCGCCTACCACGCCTGCAAGTTCAACTGCATCAGGACCCACACCAAATCCGCTAACTCCAAACACGGTTCCGACCCTAATCACCTGAAGTGCATCCTGCTGAACACCCGCTCGGTCCACAGACACGCCACTGAACTCTGGGACCTACTCGACACTGCATCACCGGACGTCGCCTTCCTTACAGAAACCTTGATGAACACCTCATCAGCACCCGACCTCGCCATAGCCATCCCGGACGCTTACAAGATCATCCGAAAAGACCGCACCAAACAGGAGGAGGCATCACCATCGTCCACAAGAACACCATCCGAATCACGACCAGCTCCGACGATAACCTCGCTACAACCGAACACCTCCACTTCCAGATCCACACCGACCCCAGGACCACACTTAGAGGCACCCTCATCTATAGACCACCAGGAACCCGCACACAATTCAACGAAGACATCACTGACTTCATCAGCCCACATGCCCTCAACTCCGAGAACTACATCCTACTGGGAGACCTCAACTTCCACCTGGAAAAGAAAAACGACAGCAACACCACCACCCTTCTGGAAAACCTGGCCAATCTCGGACTCAAACAACTTGTCGACACCCCCACCCACCTGGCCTGACACACGCTCGACCCTATCTTCACCTCCAGCAAACACATCTCCTTCGATCACACCACATCTCTCCATTGGACGGACCACAGCTGCGTTCACTTCAACTACAAAAAGACCTCGACCCACAACCCCCCACAACCTGTTCCTCGAAGAAACTGGAACAAAATCACCACCGACCAACTCCTCACATCGCTTAACCAAAACCCTCCTGCCATATCATCGGGCCCAAACCAAGCTGCCACCAAACTCACACAATGGATCACCCACTGCGCTGACGAACTAGCACCCTTGAAAAACCACCAGATCAAACAAGGTTGTAAAAAGGCCCCCTGGTTCAACGATAACCTTAAGAAATCCAAGAAGTTATGTCGTACCCTCGAGAAAACCTGGAGAAAAAACCCAACCAAGGACAATCTGACCACCTTCAAGGACGCCACCCGCAAACACCACCAATTGATCCGATCCACCAAGAAATCAGCATTCAAGGATCGACTCGACAACAACGCCCACAACAGCAAGGAACTATTCAACATCGTCAAAGAATTTACCAATCCCACCGCCGGCACCAACACCTCTGCGACTCCTTATCCTCTTTCTTCCACAACAAAATCGCCGACATACATAACAGCTTTGAAAACCAGTCCGAGGAACAGTCCACTCCACCCACCTCCGAACCAATTCAGAATTCTCACAACCTTTGCGCCTGGAACCCAATCTCTACTGAAGACACCATCCGCCTGATGAACTCCATCCACTCAGGATCGCCAACCGACCCATGTCCCCACCACATTTTCAACAAAGCAAACTCCATCATCGCACCCCATCTCCGCGATGTCATCAACTGCTCCTTCAACTCCGCCACCTTCCCAGAAAGCTGGAAACATGCCGAACTCAGCGCCCTTCTGAAGAAACCCACAGCAGACCCCTCTGAACTTAAGAACTACCGCCCCATCTCACTCCTCCCATTCCCTGCCAAAGTCATTGAGAAAGCCGTCAATAGTCAGCTCGCCGCCTTCCTTGAATCCAACAATTCCCTCAACACCTCACAGTCCGGCTTCCAAGCCAAAAACAGCACCGAAACCGCCCTCATCGCAGCTACAGACGACATCCGAACGCTACTGGACAACGGAGAAACAGTTGCCCTCATCCTACTTGACCTCTCCGCCGCCTTTGACACAGTCTGTCATAGCACCCTCATACAACGCCTCAGCAACGTCGGAATACAAGGAAAAGCCTTGGACTGGATCATCTCGTTCCTCGCCGGGAGAACCCAGAGAGTCCGCCTCCCCCCATTCAAATCAGAGGCCACCGAAGTCATCTGCGGAGTACCACAAGGATCATCTCTCAGCCCCACCCTCTTCAACGTTTACATGAGTCCCCTCGCATCCATCGCGCGACAACACAACCTCAACATCATCTCCTACGCAGACGACACCCAGCTGATCCTATCCCTCACCAAAGACCCTAACACCGCCAAAACCAATCTACACGAAGGAATGAAAGAAGTAGCCGAATGGATGAAGAACAGCCGTTTAAAACTAAACTCGGACAAAACGGAAGTCCTCATCCTAGGATCATCCCCCTCTGCCTGGGACGACTCATGGTGGCCACCGGCCCTGGGTACAGCACCCATATCTACAGACCACGCACGTAACCTGGGCTTCATCCTAGACTCCTCCCTCTCGATGACCAGACAAGTCAACGCCGTCTCATCCTCATGCTTCAACGTCTTTCGCATGCTCAAAAAAATCTTCCGTTGGATCCCTACCGAAACAAGAAAGACTGTCACCCACGCACTGGTCACTAGCCGACTGGACTATGGAAACACCCTCTACGCCGGAACCACAGCCAAACTACAGAAAAAACTCCAACGCATCCAAAACGCCTTAGCCAGACTCATATTGGACATCCCCCATCAAGCTCACATTACCGGCCACCTGAAAGACCTCCACTGGCTCCCCGTCAACAAGAGAATAACGTTCCGTCTCCTCACCCACGCACACAAGGCCCTCTACGACCTAGGACCCGAATGCCTCAACACACGACTGTCCTTCTACACACCCACTCGCCAACTACGATCTTCCAATCAAGCCCTCGCCGCAATTCCGCGCATCCATAGATCCACCATGGGAGGAAGATCCTTCTCCTACTTAGCGGGCAAAACCTGGAATTCTCTCCCCACTCACCTCCGCCTTACACAGAACCACCTTTCCTTCAGAAAGCAACTAAAAACCTGGCTATTCGATAAGTAATGCACACACCCTCCCCCAAGCGCCTTGAGACCCTCTGGGTGAGTAGTGCGCTATACAAATTCTTGAACTTGAACTACATTCAAGGCTCATGCCTGAAATGTGATAGCTGTCATTTTCTACAATTTGTACTGTAAAATTTTGTAACATCTAACGTACTTGCCCAATTACAAAGTTCTTGGTGTCTAAAATTCTATAAAGATGTTCTTTCTATGATTGGTCTTGAGTTTCTTTTTGAGTGTCTCATTTATTTACTTTGTGTTCAACAGATGCTTAATACTCCCTTCTGATAAGCCTAAACAGCTTGCCCGCAGTAACCCAAATGAGCAATTCGGATTATTAGTTTGATCCCTGTAAGCCAATAAGGGTCGTCTAGACTTTCTAAATAGTGTACCTCATTTTGTGCAGACCTCAACAATAAAAGTGGGCTCTGTAGTGCCAGATTGAACACTCGCCAGAAAGCAGTTAGTAATAATTTGCAAAAAGATATTACAGTAAATGTGAATCTAATTGAATAAAAAGTCGTGTACCTCAGAACGTATGGAAAAATTCAAAAATGTGGTCTTTGCTGTAATGGCCAGTACCATGGAAAAAGTGAACCTGTTACCATGAATGTCACCTTCCTGCTCATCACGGTTTGTGTTAACCCCCACCCCTCTCAAAAAATACACCGGAAACAACAAAACCCTGTTCTGGCCGTTAAATCTACAGCAGTACTTATGCTCTGTGGCCCATCTATCCCCTTGCCTGCTTGCGCTTGCAGCAGGCTAAGTGGCATTACAACTCAACTGTAATAACTTACTACATTTGAGCAGCAATGTCATGTTTTTTAATTTTACAACACTTCACAATTCGACTGTATTAAGGAATTTAAAGGTGAACTTTTGTGTACAGGGATTGCGGACTGCCATGTATTTTAAACTCCTGTATTTACAGTATATTAATGCGAATTTATGTAAAAATCAAAAATCTGTGACTTAATTGTAGATAGTTGAATCACTGCAACATGTTTCATGAGATATTATTTCTCTTTGCCAGTGGTGGTTGTAAACTGCTGGTGTTCGCTATTGTTTGGTATTGTGTTGCAAATCAAATGTTTCTTCGTGTTTGTTATTTATCTGTTTTAGGGTCACCAGACCTTTCTGTTGCTGGTCAAATTCAAGAGAATTTACCCCCAATTGGAGTTTTTTGGGACATTGAAAACTGCTCCGTTCCAAGTGGCCGTTCTGCTGTGACTGTAGTGAAACGAATTCGTGAGAAGTTTTTTAAAGGACACAGGGAAGCAGAATTCATCTGCGTGTGTGATATAAGTAAAGAGAATAAAGAGGTTATTGAGGAACTGAATAACTGCCAGGTACCTTCCAGCTTTACTGTGCATATAATGTTCTGGTTTTGTACAGTCTTTTTTCAGGTTCTTGCGCTATGTAGAAGATTTGGCAACTATACCTGCCTCTGTTTATTCAAAATGAACACTGCTCACATTTCAGGTTACACAAAGCACTCTGTGAACATGTTACAGTACTGGAAACATGAACAGTGTGTTAGACTCTATAACGTTTATTGCATGGTTGTATACCAAATGAGAACGTAATGTGTTTTGGCATGAAAATCGCTTTTCAAACTGTGGAGGAGGGGTGAAAGAGGTCCTGCAGAAAACGAGAAGAAAGGCAAAAAGGCATTTGTATGAAAAACAAACTTTAGAGGCTATAGAGTAGATGGGGGCAGGAAACCTAGGGTTCTTGCTCTTTCCCACAACAAACCAACCAAGAAATGAAACGCCTTGAGCTACAGCTAACACAGTTAAAAATTGAATATTGAAAATGTGAAAACCTTGGAGTATTTTGGGAAAAAAGCAAAGTTGTATTTGTACTTTTTGAATCCTGTAAATTTACACCCCAGCTAGTCCTTCACTGTTGGACGCAGACAAACCTTCCTTGCTCATCGAGCTGAATTGTCGCAATCCATGCTACTTTTGATGCAGTATGTCATTGCCTTATTTTTCTTTTGTAAATATAATTTTTATTGGCATTCTTATCAAAGTGGAACATCTCGTATCACTGTACAGTAACACTCTGCAATTCCTAAATACCACGCAATCTGTATTATTCATGCCTTTTATGAACTGAACCCCCTTCCACCCTCCCCTCAACAATGCCATTGCCTTATTTAACATTTAAATGTCTTAGCTAAGGTAAAACCTTCAGCAGCTTGCCTGCCAACTTGAATACTGCTATCCCAGATGATTTGCAGTGTTGGTTTATGCCAGCTAGATTGCTTTGATGCACAGAGGAACTGTTCATTGTAGTTGACATTGTTGAGACCTTACATTTAGTAAATCTTGTTATCTTGTTGAATGCATCTGTTGTTGAAAATTTCTTTTCCCGCTGCTGCAGTGGCCCGCACCCTGCATAGTTTCAACACCTGAGTCCATCTTGGATGGGTGGGACGCGCTGTTCCTTGTGCACCATAGGTGCTAGGAGAGCTCTGACTGAGCTGGTGGGCTACTTCACTTCCCCAATAAACTTAGCTTGTGGTGCACGTGGTACTCTTCCCAGTCTCCACTCCTCTGTGGTGGTGGGGGGGGCCCTCAGAGAAGAATCCTACAGCGACACCATTGCCCAGCGCCGCCTTCTTCCTTTAATCCTTCAGTATGGACTTCTGGGATATATATGCACCCTTTTCCAAGATGGCTGCCACATAGCTAACAACCTTGCAATCCTTCCCAATCCAATATCGAGGCACAAGTTCTAACTTTGTAATTTCCTTTTTTGGGGGTTTTGGTTTTTATTTTTGCCTATGAAAGGAAGGAAGTTTATCTACCCTGTGTCGCAATGATTCAAATAGTGTATTTGTTGTGTTCCTCGCTCCTGGGGGAGTGTTAGTGTGTTCTTCCCTAGTTGTTCCAGTATTTCTCGATCTTCACGGTCATCTAGCCTTTCATGGTTACTGGAAGGCGTCTCTCTTACCTCAGGCCTACCATGTCTGTGAAGATCAGACCATCCAGAGCAGATTAGCCGGAAGCAGTTTAGGATGTCCATCCTGATGTGCACTCCCAAATCGACCTCCACATGACAGATCTAGGCACTGTGGAACTGGGAGCAGGTGTTAGAATTTTCTATTCTTTGAATAGCAGGGAGTTATTTTCCTTAATCTGTTATAGCCCCACCATGCTATATTCAGCAAAATACCGTCCTCTGGAAACATTTGCATTGTAGAACAGCATAAATAGCTGTACATCTGCACTTGAAGTGTCATTTTGAATTTCTTTTTTTAACGCCCCTCGTCACTCTGCGCACCTGGTGCTCTTGACTGACTGTAGCAAGAATCACCAATTTAGACCGGTATGCTGTATTTAAAAATGAATATATTCAGGAAAATAGATTTCTGTCTGTTTTTATCTGTAAAAGCGCAAAGCTGAGAGCCACGTTCTTAATGTTTGTTAAATCACTGCAGAATGTTGTTGTGTACAGATTTGGTACGTATGCTGTTAATCAACATATTTTGTAATGGCTCTAGGAAGGATACACATTTTGCATCTCAATAATTAAATGAACCACTGCTGCTTACTAGCCCTGAATTGAACGTGTAATGTTATCAAATTGTTACACAGTAATAGCTTCACCAACCTTGAATGGTCTAGTAAATAGTTTAATCTGTTTTTGTAGACCTATGTCTCCAAGATGGATTACAGCAATGTTCTGTTCATGGGTCCTCAAAACTGTTGGTAAGACTCCAGAAAAAAAAGCTTAACTAAATTAGTGACGCTAGTTTTTTTTTATTATTGTTGCTAGATTATACTACAGCCCGATGTTTGATTAAGGGTAGAAGTTTTGATTTGGGGTTTTTGTAAAGCACTTCTAATTAACTTGCAGTGGGCTTAGAGCCCTACATACACGGTGTAGCGAATAGAGAACCAAATTGTCTGACAATGATTGGCAGTTCAGTAAATATTAGATGCCAAATGTCACCAAATGGGAACTGAGCCTTGAGGAAAAGCAAGCGTCCACAAGCCAAGGGTGAAGAAAGCAAGAGAGAAGTGCCTCCTCTCTTGCTTCTTCCTAGAAGGTTGTTCATATTACATTTCATTACTATTGCCAGTAGGAAGGAGAACATTCTCAGTGGATGGGTTGACAAATGTCTATCTGTGGAATTGCGGGAAGTAAAAATCTGTCTCATTAAGTCAATCTCAAAAATCAAGTATTCTTAAAAGCACACTGGTTTGTAAACCAATACCTGCGTACCTCCTGATTTTATTGTAGTACAAAAAATGTAGTTGATTACAGCTTTAGGATGAATTTTCTTTACATTGCTTAGGTGGTTTCCCAGGTTGTAGGAGTGTTTATACTACAACCACGTACATTTGCCCAAAAATTCTGGCAAACGTGTTTGTAGTCCCTAGTGAGACCAACATGCGGTTTCTAAAAATACATCCTTGCCAACGTAAATCCTGTGCTTTCCTTAGGTAAATGCTTTCTAGATTAAATGATGTCTTAAAATTTTGTTTTTCAAATAGTCAGGTTTTTTTTAATGTTAAGGCAATATTGTAGAGCTATACATTGTATTAGAATTCCAATTCAGATTGCAGTGAAGTCTGGTTGACTAGTGTTTTTTGTTATAACGTTTCAAGTTGGTTGTCCTAGTAACTAGAACCCCAGTCAGTGACTGCTACAGTTCTGAATATGTTGTGCCAGGGGTTGCACTGTGTTCCTTTAGTCACATTCAGTATAATGCTGTGTTTCTTTGATTTCATGCTCCCTAATCCTGTATTTTCTCCAAGTGAATGATTCTTTATATCCCTGGCACTGAGAGTGAACAATAACCATTTTTGCCCAATACAACAGGTGACAGTTGCACACATTAATGCAACAGCAAAGAATGCTGCAGATGATAAACTGAGACAGAGTCTGAGGAGGTTTGCTGATGCCCACACTACGCCTGCTACTGTCGTTTTAGTTTCCAGTAAGTGTCTAATACTTATGGTGTTGCTATATTACTTTGAGTTGTCTAAATTGTGATTGTTGGTAATCGAATTGAGAGGTATTGCAGGGCTGTGCAGCGTAGGTCAAGGAGGGCCCGTGCCAGATTCACATAATCTCCAGAGGACACATTAGCATGAAATAAATCTAAATGGGACCGTGTTAGTACTAAATCTGAAACTCTGGCATGGGTCTGGACCTCTGTTTGACACCCTCATTTGAAATAGGTTTTTTAATTTACGCACAGTGCTCGCTGTGTAAATAAAATGGATCCTTAAGAGACCATATACTTAACTCCAGTTAAATGACACTTCGCGCTACCTGCTTAGGGAATACGTACTATACAATGACCGGCCATGCCTCATACACAATAACACACCTTGTTCTACCATACAGTCACTGGTCATATTGTACCGTACGGATGGCCATGCCACACAATGCCACACCATACTACGACAAAACATACCATACCATATAGTGATTGGCCATCCATCACAGGAGATGCCATACCATACAATCACGGGCCATACAATATAAATCTGATAGAGACTACTAGCCTCAGATTCCTTAACGAGAATTCTCCCCAGGCGCGAGACTGGATCCGGAAAAGGTTCTTTGCCACAGCATTTCTGCGCGCCGGGGGCGGTACCACGTGACTCCGTCCTGACGTCGCCCGCAGGCGTGACGTCAGCGAGGTCACAAGCCTCACCCCGGCACGCTGACATCAGTTTCCTCCTTTTCCGCGTGCAACACGGATCCGTATTGTGTCCCTGACCTGTTTTCAGGCCTTCTTTTCATGCTTTTGTGTGTGGAACAGTGTGTGAATGTCTTTGGGCTTCAAGACGTGTACTCTTGTATGCGTCAGATGTCTACGACGGACCCTCACCCTATTTGTAAGTGGTGTTTGGGCGAGCATCATGATTCGACGGGCTGCAAAGCTTGTCAGCACCTGAAGCCGAAGTCCCGGCTGGAGCGCCGGATGAAACTACTTTCGGCCCGCTTGTCCAGATTGGCGTCGTCGCCACGTCCGTCTCCTACGGAAGGGTCCAGAAACCGCCGTTTCCGACTTCGACATCGTCCTTCACCGAGGTTCCAGGGGCGTCGCTCGCCCACCGGTAAGTCTTACAGCTTGTCACCGAGGCCTGGTCCCCGTTCTGCGGAGGGCACTTGTTCTCCTCAGGACAGGCAGCCTCGCTTGTCGCCACCCGGGGTGGAGGCCTATGCTACGGCCCTGCAGGCTTCTTTGGCCCCTCCTCCTCTTCCTGAGACGTCAGCGGATCCCTTGCCACGTGCGGGGCCTTCCACGGAGTCGCCGGCGGCTTCGTCCTCTGCGCCGACGAGTTCGGCTTCAGGTTTTGGGGGCGTGGTCACCTAGGTGCGGCCTTACAGGGTTCCCCTCTTCGACCCAAGGCGTCTCTGCCGCGCCGCAAACTCCCCAGGGGGTCCCAGTGTTGTCGCTGGGACTCACGGTTCATCCCAGAGTCCCTCTCTGGGCAGGCGGCTCCCTTTCCGGAGGCAGAGTTGACGCCGTTCAGGCGCCAACAACTGTCGGCCCTGGCGGCGCCGTGGGTGGTGGCTAGGGGTGGGGCGCTTCCCCGGGGCCCTCTCGGCCCTCTACGCAGGCGGCTGCCACGTCTGCAGTAGAGTCGGCGCCTTTTCGGCACTGTACTTTAGCCGCCCAGGCTCTGACCACGCGCCATTCCCCTAAAACGCATGTGGTGGTGGTCGACTTAACGCCCACGGTGCCCTCTCCGGCGCCGGTCGGTATCGCGCCGGTGCTGGATTCCACGTTGCCATGCCGGCGTCGGGTCCTTGACCCGTCTCCAGAGGCCCCCTCCTCTCCAGTGGGTTATCGTCTTCCTGTTTCCTCTTCTCCGGAGACAGGACGCTGCGTTGGTGCTTTCTCCCCGGCGTCTTGTAGGGAGGGCTCTTCGCCGCCCCCGTGAGCACAGCCCTCGCACCCTCTCTTCCACATCTCGCTGTCGGTTGTTTCGCAGGCTTCTCCACCTTCTCCGGAGGCCTCTCAGGCCCTTGCGGGGCTCCGTCCTCCTCCCCCTCCGTAAGCTTGGCTTGTCGGTCCTCCGGTGCTTTATGGGAGGCGTTATCCCACTCTTTTTCTAGCTCTAGTGTTCGGTTGGCCAGTCTGTGTGTCCTGTGTGGCTTGTCGTGCCTTCGGGATCCTTAAGTTAGCCCTTCTGTACTGTTGGCTGCTGGTACAGCCCTTTGGTTTTTGTGGCTTTTGGCTGTTGGTAAAGCCGTATAGGTCCTCAGGTTGGGCCCTCTGTGTGTTTTTTGGCTGATTGATAAGCCGTCTGTGGTACTACCCGCAGGCCCTTTATGTTCTTCCTCTGCTGCGGGATTCTTTCCCTAAGAGGTGTTCTCTTCCAGGGGATCCTGATCAATAGTCATAAGCACTGAATATTCCCGCCCACGTGCGGGGACCCCGGAAATATTATAAATATATATGTGAAATACATATAAGTAGATCCACAAATATGTATACACATATATAATTTTTTCTCACACCAATGCAGCCCCAAAAATGAGGCTAAACAATGTAAATAATCATACATATACTGAAATAGCAATACTGAAATAGCAATGAAACAAAAAACACATTAGGTCAAATAACCCTTGAACTCTGTTTTTTAATGAGGAAAAGACTCATAAATCTTGTAAATTGCCAATAGACATACATTGTTAGCCATAGGCTGCATTGAACAGCAATAGCATAGAAAATGAAACCATTTTCAACAAAAATTGGCACCGTGCCTTTAAGGCAGCCATGACCCCTGGCTTCCCATCATGCCTCAGGGGTGACAGTTAGGTCAGTTTTTTCCGGCTACTTCAGTTAAGACCCTGGTTCAACAGCTCCCTTTTCTTTTTGACTTTCTGTCAAAAAATACTAGAACATTTCTACAATTTTTACTTTCACTCGACGTCTTTTGAGCATAGAGTGTTCGTGCTACCTTTTTTACATCTGAAAAGAGGATTTTTTCTGTCAAAAATGCCTTCTCTCTTTGACAACTGCCCTACCTGTGGGAAGAAGGCCAAGACTGACCCACATCCTGTGTGTATCCTCTGCCTCCCTGATTCTCATTCTGCGAGTTCTTGTGAACACTGAAAGAAGTTATCAGATAGGACTCAAGTATAGGAAGAGAATTCGTATTTATGGTCTCGCTGAGAGAGGTAGGTCTCCTAAGAGACAGAAGAAGTGGAGGTGGAACATTCCTCAGTGCATAGGAGTCCTCCGGCCAAGAGGAAAAGAATATTGGACGAATGTGCTTCCAGAAGTCGCACAAGGTCTACCTCCAGACGCAGAGGGGGGTCTCCGGTGAGTTTGTAATCATCCTCTTCCGGCTCCAGGTCTCACTGTGGACCATCTTCAGATGTGATCCTTTACTCCTCGGATTGTGAGAGGTCCAGACATTCTCCTGCTCGTTCGCAGCATGGGCAAACGGATTTGCCTCCTCCGGCACGCTCACCAGTGAGAGCACATCCTGAAGTCTCCTTCCATCAGGCTATCTCCAAGATGGTGTAGGCCTCTGCATCACTGGGCTCCAGACAAAGAGACGGCGGCCAGGTTGCAAGCTCATCGGGATCATCAAGTCTCCCGACCCAGGGAGAGATCGCGCTCCCGAGGGCGCTCCAGTAGGCGAAGATCGAGGTCTAGAAGACGGGCTCGCAGTTCTCCGACTACTTCTTCATCTCCGACCCGTTGTCACAGGGATTATCCTCCGACTCTGACGGACAGTCCTCCATCAAGAGTATCCCCTATAGACGACATTTTCACGTTTCAAGACATTATGGGCAGGGGTGCTTTGAAACTGGGAGTGCCCATGACTACTCCACATGTCAAGACTTCTGTGATCTTTGAAACCTTGCATCACAGAACGGCACCCAAGCCCCTGCTGCCGTTGGTACCTGGATTCATAGATCCCGTCAATGAGGTCTTCCTTACTCCAGCGACTATAAAGGCCGCCCCAGCAAGGATTCTTAAAAAGCATTGGTCGCCAGAGGAGGATCCACTCTTCCTCATGTCTGACCCACCACCAGACTCTGTGATCATTGCGGCGGCGAAGAAATCCGGTGCTGTAGCTTCCTCATCCACAGTGCCTCCGGATAAGGAAAGCAAAATACAAGATTCGTGGGGGTGAAGAGTCTGCAATACCTCAGCATCTTTTCTCAAAGTCTCTAATGCGGAAGCCCTTCTGGGGAGGTATGATAGATCCTTGTGGGATTCTCTCCAAAGGTTCACTGAGAAGCTCCCTCAAGAGGACCGTAAAGATTTTGAGGAGATTCTGTTGGAGGGCAGCCAGGTCTCCAATCAGATCATAAGCGCCGCGGCGGATGCAGCTACCCTTGCAGCGCATGGCTATACGCATGGAGTGACGGCGAGGAGGTCTTCATGGTTGCGCCTGACAGCCTTGAAACCGCAGGCTCAGGCTCGGATAGTGAACTTGCCCTTTTCAGGTAAATCATTGTTTGGGGCAAGCACGGATGAGGAAATGCAACGCATGAAGTCAGAGTTGGACACTCTTAAGGCCGTTGGGCTTGAAAAGAAGAAGGAATTTCGGAAGAAGTACAGCTCCTACAGCAAGGGCCCTTCCAAACAGAGGGTTCAAACCCCTCAATGGCAGAAGGGTCAGGACCAACAGGGACAACAGAAGTCCCAGTTCAGAGGCAAGCGAAATTCCAGAGGAGGTGGAAATCAACGCCAGGGCAATAATTCCAACAAGTCCCAGCAGAAGCAATGAGTTCTTTCTTCCCCCAGCGCCGTTGACCACTCCAGTTGGGGGAAGCATTGCGCATCATATGTCAGAGTGGGAAAGCATTACTCAGGACAGATGGGTGTTGACTACACTTCGGAATGGGTACTGTCTTCGTTTCAAACGCCTGCCTCCACCCAGCCCCCCAAGGCCAACCTTAAGTCATCAACTCATCCTTTTGAAAAAAGAAATGGCGATACTTCTGGCAAAATCAGCCATAGAGAGGGTTCCTATCGCTCAGAGGGGGAAGGGAGTGTACTCCCGATATTTCTTGGTCAGAAAAAAGGGACAAAAGGCCGAATTCAGGCCCATTCTGGACTTGAGAGCGCTCAACCTGCACATCAAAAAAGAGAAGTTCCGCATGTTGGCACTTCACCAAATATATCCGAATCTCAGGAAGGGAGATTGGATGTGTTCGATGGACCTCCAAAGATGCCTACTTCCATGTACCGGTGCACCTCAAACACAGAAGATTCCTGCGGTTCCAGGTGGGGACCTCGCACTACCAATTTAAGGTCCTGTCCTTCGGGTTGAAGTCAGCTCCCCGGGTATTCACAAAGTGTGTTACAGTAGTAGCCACCGCTCTACGCCGAAGGGTAGTCTTCGTGTACCCGTATCTGGACGACTGGCTACTGAAAGGTCCTTCCCCAGACGCTGTAAGGAATCAATTCCAAACTTGCATCCAGCTCTGTCACCGGTTGGGTTTGCACATCCACTTCAGCAAGTCAGTCTCGCAACCCACCCAGAAGATTCACTTCCTAGGAGCTCTTCTAGACTCAGAGGTAGGAAAAGTGTTTCATTCGGAGGAGAGACGCTGTTCTATAACCCAAAAGTGTCAGCTGGTACATTGCCACAAGGTTCAGAAAGTGCGAAAGATTGCCTCCCTGCTAGGTTCGATGGCTTCATACATCTTTCTAGTCCCGAATGCCAGGCTTCAGATGCGTCCTCTTCAGCAGGATCTGGAGGACAAGTGGGACCAAAAGTCAGCTCGCTGGGACGATCGGATTACTCTGTCAGAAACAGCTTGAGCTTCCATTCCATGGTGGACAAAGAAACGTAACATGCAGGTGGGAATTCTGTTCCATCAACCTCCTCCTGCACAGACCTTGATCTCCGATGCTTCTTTTCAAGGCTGGGAGGCACACATGGGTCACCTCCAAGTGCAAGGTTTGTGGTCTCCCAAAGAAAGTACGTATCACATCAACATGCTGGAGTTGAGAGCAGTCCACCTGGCTCTCAAAGCGTTCCTCCCCTCGCTTCAGGAAACATCGATACTACTACAAACGGACAACACCACCACAATGTACTACTTAAACAAGCAGGCGAGCAGGGGGGAACGTGCTCACGAACTCTGTCACTGGAAGCCCAGCGCATCTGGCATTGGCTTCTGGCTCAAATTGTCGGTCACAGCGGTCCACCTCCCAGGAGGACAGAATGTGAAGGCGGACGCGCTGAGTCTGCATTTTGAAGACCGAGAGGGCTGGGTTCTAAACGACGAGGTGCTCGAAGGAATCTTCCAGTCTTGGGGTCGTCCCGCCTTAGATGTGTTCGCGGACGACGAAAACACCAAATGCCAAGACTTCGCCTCGTGGTTTTACTGTCCAGGAACAAACGCCTTTCCACCACTTCCGCTGTTCCCGAAGGTGGTGAGCAAGCTGACACTCGTGCACAACAATGATCCTCATTGCCCCCGACTGGCCGAGACAATGGTGGTACACGGACCAGCTTCATCTGTCAGTGGCTCCTCACAAGAGACTGCCATGCAGGCCGGACCTGTTATCCAAAATGAACGGGAGGATTCATCATCCCAACCTTCTGTCACTGAGCTTGACAGCATGGCTCCTGAGGTCATACAATACGGCCATCTAGGATTGCCACAGGACTGCATGTCCATCCTGAAGGAAACGAGACGACCTTCCACAAGACATTCTTATGCCTGTAAATGGAAGCGCTTCTATCTGTGGTGCATGCAAAATGGTCATCATCCTATCAAGGGTCAGGAAGAGGTTGTTCTTCCTTATTTGTTATATCTGGCAAAAGCAGGTTTAAAGTTTAATTCTATTAAGGTGCATCTAGCCGCTATAACAGCGTATAGGCGGTCACCGTCACACCTTCTTTTTTCCAGTTACAGGCTGTAAAGGACTTCCTGCAAGGGTTGAAAAAAGTGTACCCTCCGGAGCGTCAGCCTTCTCCTCCCTTGGAGCTGAACCTGGTGCTATCGGAGTTAATGGGTCCGCCCTTTGAACCCATTCATAAAGCTACTTTGCAGCACCTTTCCTGGAAGGCGGCTTTTTTGGTAGCAATCACGTCAGCTCGTAGGGCGAGCGAGATCCAAGCTCTGTTCCAAGGAACCCTATACTGTGTTTCATTTGAATAGAGTGGTACTAAGGACACATCCGTCCTTTCTTCCTAAAGTGATGTCAGATTTTCATGTCAATCAGACCATTTCTCTGCCCACTTTCTTTCCCAATCCCTCTTCTCCAGCTGAGAGGGCTTTGTACTCGTTGGACCTGAAAAGGGTTTTAAAATTCTATCTGGATAGGTCCAAGGCTATACATCATTCTGATCAACTGTTTGTTAACTATGGATCGATCAGAACAGGTCATGCAGCCTTGAAACGGTCTATTTCGAGATGGATCGTTTCGTGTATCAAGCTTGCTTACCAGTTGGCGCAGAAAACTCTCAGGTTTTCTCCCAAAGCGCATTCCACCAGGGGTAGAGCTGCGACTGCCGCTTTTCTCCAGAATGTGCCCATCTCTGAGATCTGTAAGGCAGCGACTTGGAGGTCCATCCACACAGTTACCAGACATTACTGTCTTGATTCTAACACTAGAGCAGATTCCCAGGTAGGCTCGGCCTCCTTGCCGAATCGGTTTAGCAGCAGAATTTCTCGGCTGTTATAAATGTTTTTTTGGTTGGGTCGTGTATTTCTCATTTACCTGCAGGTGGTGTTTGGGCTTGCTATTCTATTCAGTGCTTATGACTATTGATGAGGATCCCCTGGTAGAGAAGGATAAGTTACTTGCCTGTAATCCTAGTTCTCTTCCAGGGGTATCCTCATCAAAGTCATAAGCACACCCACCCGCCTCCCCAGGTAAATGAGAGCGGTCTGTTCTATGACTTGTGGTTGAGCCCTGACTTCAGGGTTATGCAAAGAACAACTGACATAACTGTCACCCCTGAGGCATTATGGGAAGCCAGGGGTCATGGCTGCCTTAAAGGCACGGTGCCAGTTTTTGTTGAAAATGGTTTCTATGCTATTGCTGTTCAATGCAGCCTATGGCTAACAATGTAGGTCTATTGGCAATTTACAAGATTTATGAGTTCAAGGGTTATTTGACCTAATGTGTTTTTTGTTTCATTGCTATTTCAGTATATGTATGATTATTTACATTGTTTATCCTCATTTTTGGGGCTGCATTGGTGTGAGAAAAAATGATATGTGTATACATATTTGTGGAGCTATTTTTATAATATTTCCGGGGTCCCTGCACGTGGGCGGGAATATTCAGTGCTTATGACTTTGATGAGGATACCCCTGGAAGAGAACTAGGATTACAGGTAAGTAACTTATCCTTCCCATGTTTTCTTTGGACATGTCATACCCTAAGTGGGGTACTTGTAGCTATTGTATAGCTCTGTCCTAGGCTGGGAGGGTGTGGACAACCCTTTTCGGGTTCCTCGCATTTCTGGCTTCACTGTATACCGCTGGTGTGGTTACTTTTGTCTTAGCGCAGCTTGCGCTGCTCCTGGCTCTGTCACGCTCAGTATCCGCTTCATCGCTAGACCGGCTTTGGCATGTCGTCTATGGCCTCGTGTCGTGGTGTTGCCGCCTTCTTGTCTGGCGTTTCGGCCTGGCCCTCTATCCTGTATTCATGGGGGGGGGGGGGCTGGGATTCTCCCAGTATTTTTCTGTGTTCTGGTTGACGGCTTAGGTCTGCCCTACGTGTTTCTCCTCTTTCTCTTCTGGATGGTCCCACTTCTTTTCGTGGGTCGGTTGTGTCTCTGGAACGACCTTCCTCTGGGGGTTCTTCTGGAGTTCCCGGGCCTCTGCCTTCGACTTGCGCTTGGCATGTTCTGGGCGCACTGCTTCATGGCATTGCCAGCTGCTGGCTGTGCAGCCTGCTCTTTATGGTCTGCCTTCGTGGGCCTTGGTGTGTACCCTTGTGCTTCTGCCTCTTGTTCTGCTGGAGCTTTGCACGACTGTCTTCCTTCACACGCCTGCGCTTCTTGGCTGGGGAGGCAGTTCCTGCCTTGTCCGCTGTCTCGCGGCTGATGCCTGTTCAGCTGTTCCCTTCGATGGGTGTTTGTGTGTTTTCCGGCGGCGGGTTCTGCCTCCGTTTCTACCTCTTCTCCTTGGAGTTTGGGGTGATTCTTTTCTTCCTTGGTCCTCCTCTGGCACTGTCTGTCCCTCTGGGGTTTTTCTGGCGGATATCCCTTGTACCTTGGATAGGCTTGGGGTATCCTGACCTTCCTTCGCCTTGTTCTTGCTTCCTTCTGCTTGGTGGGGGCGGGCCGCCCTTTATGTCCCCTGACACATCCCCTGCTGGGGCCCTGTGTTTCTTCCTAGCTGGGGAAGGTCTCTGGCAGGCCCTCCTCCCCTCTGGGTATGGCTAGGGTATCTATACTACGTTAAGGAATCTGCGGCTAGTAGTCTCTATCAGATGTACAAGTTACTTGCCTTCGGTAACAATGTATCTGGTAGAGACGATTCTAGCCGCAGATTTGTTCACCACCTGCCTTTCCTCCCCATTCTGCGAGGACCTTCAACTTGTTTTTTCTGCGCTCGCCGGCTTGTCAGCTGCGAGTGTCCTTTTCTTTTCCTCCCTGGTGGGATGCTTTGTGCTGTTCATTGTTCCACCCCTTCGTTGCTGGTCCTTTGTCGGTTGATTCATGTGTACTTCTGCATCCCTACACCCTGTTTTTTTCCAGTGTGGGGGCCTACTTTTTCTCTTCTTCCCTTTTTATTTGCTTGGGGTTTCTGACTCCTCTGCAGTCCTCTGAGTTGGGGTCTTTAGGCTGTACCTCAGCCTTTATCTCTTTCCAGGGGTTACGACCCTCTTTGATGGTGTTGTCTTGGGGTAATTTGCCTTTACTCATCTGTTCCGGACTTGTTACCCTTCACTGTTGCGGATTGTGATTGCAGACTCTCTATCATCTATGATGTTTTTCACATGTTTTTCTGCCTCCAGGGAGGATGTAGCCTTAGCTTGCAAGGTTGCTCCTCAGTGCTCGGCTCTTCCCTACTATGGCTTTCGGGACTTTCGTGCCAGGCACATTTCCACCTGGTGCTGTTCCGCGCCTTTCGTTTCCTCCCTTTCCTATTTTCACTGTTTTTTTTGCACACTGTTCCCATACTCTCCTCAGTTTTGTTTGTGATGACTCCGCGTTGTGGTGCTGAAAAGTTCTCAGAAGAAAACGGACGTCAGCGCGCAGGGGTGGGGCTTATGTGAACTCGCTGACGTCACGTCCGCGGACGACGTCAGGACGGAGTCACGTGGTACAGCCCCTGGCGCGCAGAGATGCAATTGCAACGAAGATTTTCCGGATCCAGTCTCTCGCCTGGGGATAATTCTTCGTTAGGAATCTGCGGCTAGAATAGTCTCTACCACATACATCGTTACCGGAGGTAAGTAACTTGTATAACAGGCCATGCCATACAAACACTACCATACCATAACTACCATATATTATGTGAAATTTGAGATATGTATAAGATCATTATATATAAATTGTAATTATTATTTTCATCAACAGTTGTACAACATGGCCTACAAAAAAAACTTAAGATAATTGGGGTGAAACTCTTTTTTTAGTCTCTTATAAAAATACATTATTGCCCAAATTTACTAACCCTTAACCCCCCCCCCCCTCTTGTAGGTCTCTAATAAAATGTATCTATCACTTTAGGGACTAAAGAGGGTCCCCTAGAGACCCCTCACCTTGGCCATGCAGACTGCCACTGCAGCATGCATGACCTGGTGCAGACAGAATAGTTGAAATGGCACACTGCCATGTCAACTAGCACTGCTAATAGGTAATAGGGTACGCAATGAACAATAAATGAGGCACACCAATTTTCAAAAATATCAAGTCTTTTAATATGTTTAGGCATCAGAGAGAAATCATTCAGGTAAGTACGTTTTTAAACGTCCATTCTTTTCACTTAAATATGTGGACACAGTGTAATTTCAAAAGCCTGTCTGGGAAGAGGGTGTAACAAAGGATGACCTGCTGATTAGCCTCCCCAGGCCGTCAAGCTTCAAAGAGCTGATGACTTTGGAATGCGAGTCTGGCTCCTCTCACAGGAGGGGAAGAGCCTCCTTCCTTGTCATGGACCTCCTTGGCATCTGGACAGGCTGGAAAATCAGCTAGTCAGGCATGCCACCTCCAGCCCAGTACCACCCCTAATGTAAGCTACACGGCGGTGGATGCGATTTTTTAGAAATAGCCATTTGTGTAATGGCATCCTTAGGAACTCGGGGCTGGTGTTAGGCCCACTTCCCACAGGAAATGGTCATATAGGGGGGTGTAGTGACCCCAAGGGTCAGTAGCCCATTGATTACTACCCTACACTCTCCTAACGCCCCAAAAATTCAGTATTTAGTGAAGTCCCTGGCACTACAGAAGCAGATACTGACAACCTAAGAAGAGAGAGACCACCGAAGAGCTGCAAAAGCAGAGAGGAGAGAAGAAACAGCTGACCTGGTACCAGCCCCAACTGCCTGTCTTCATCCTTCATCGAAAACTGCGCAAAAGATGACTCTTCCTGCAGCTGTTCACTCCAAAAACTTGGAAAGACTACCTCCCTTCGATAAAGAACCAAGACCCCCCATGGGACAGCGGAACTGTTCCATGCATCATGTAGCGACTCTAAAGAAAGGACTCTGAGGCTTCCAGAACTGCCAAAACCCAACACCTAAAGCCACCAAAGCACCCATCGCTCCAAGCCTGATGTGAAGTGGGCCAACCGTGCCAACAAGGTCCCTGAGCCCTCCATAGCCCGAGTCATTGTGGTTTCACCCCTTGTGGACCCTCAGACGTCGCTGCAGCATCTGCACACAATGCCCCCTACTCCTCGCAGTTAGAAAACCAGATGCCTTAAGACACCTCTGTACCCGTCACCGCTGGGCCGGGTAGAAGAGGACCAAATGTATCCCTAAGTCCCAGAGTATCGCAATGCCTAGAGTTCCACAGCATCATGATGGCTTACTGAATAAATCCGTGTTTGGTACCAAACTACTCCTTTCAATAAATCCACACTGATGCCAGTATGGGATGTGTTGTACCCAGAGGGCACCTCAGAGGGGCCCCCTGAATCCATACCAACCCTGGTGTGGTCTCTGACCGGCTGTAGGCAGCCAGCCACCAACGGACCTGTTTCTGGGCCCCTGTGTCGAGCGCCCCTGCTCTCTGGGACCAGAAACCATGCACATCCTGGGCAGAGATGTCAGGCCTCCTCCCCCTGGATGGGCTAGTGCTCGAAGAGGGAAAGCTTTGAAGGCCTGTTGCCTTTGTAAGGTGACCCACCAGTCTCTGCTCGCAGCAGTTGGCAGCCCCTGGTTTACACACCCACTTTAGTTGGGAAAATTCAAAAAGTTTGGTATGCCCACCTCTCCCAACCCTAAGGTGGGGGAAGAGAGGAAGCACAGTGTTCGAGGCATGTGGGATGCTGAATTCATATCGTCTCAATACCATAGAGCCACCCAATATCCCCACAGGGACTGGGTATATTCAATAACAAAGTACAGTTGTCCCTAAAGGAATTATTTTTACTATCTTGTAGTTTTGAAATTACGTCACAATCGTGAACATTACTAAACAAGTAGGAGAAAGTATCTGAAATTTAACCAAATACCCCAATATATCAAAACATAATATTTATTTGCATTTGTATAAAAGTTTTTTTCATATCAATTTCATTCACAAATTTTGGCAACCATCACAAAGTTGATAATTTAGATTCTTATTAACAGCAATGCGAGAACACCTTTTGCTCAAATAATGGATAGTTAAAACACCATTACAGATGATAATTCACCAGACTATTTCATCTAGTACATCAGCTCATAAATCAGATGAATACGCAAAACTGTGCTAGGTGTCATATCTTGGCATAGATCGCTGCCTAGTGTTGGGTCCGGATGATTGCACCTTGTTGTTTCGGAAGAGTCTTCGAAGTATCACGAGATAGGTGACTCCTCCCTTTGGACTACAGTGCGCATGGGCATCCACTCCATCCTTAGATTGTTTTTTTCCGCCATTGGGTTTGGATGTTATTTCCTAGACTCCAACTTCGGAACCAAAACTAACTACTTTCTAAGGCCAAAAGGCCTTCGAACTCGACGGTATTGTTTTCGCTCGGTACCACTCGACTCCATTAAATTTTTCATCTTGTTCCGGTCGTCGCCGCGGCCCGTTAGGCCTTATCGACGCCTCGTGCGACTTTCGTCGATGGAAAGGAGTCCATTTAAAAGGTGCCCACAATGCCACTCCAAATTCCCGCATACTGACAAGCATACAGTATGGAACAAGTGTTTGTCACCTGAACACAAAGAAGAAAATTGCCCAGTGTGTGCCCAATTCCGATCCAAGAAAACCATCAGGAATCGACGGGCTGCCAGGCAAGAGATGCAGAAGTCGGCACCGGAACCGGAGAATATCTTCGAGGACGAACAAGATCTCCCCGAAGCCGCCGACTCCGATCTGGAGATCCTCACCGTTGAGGACCAATCGGACTTCGATGACCAGATCACGCCGGGGCAAACCGTGAGTATTCAGCCCCCCACTCCACTCAGCCCAAAAAAGAAGGCTCCGGTCGAAGCATCGCCGAAAGGCCTTAGCCAAGATCGAGATATTTCTTCGGAGACCCCACCTCTCGGCTCGGCTCCGAAGCCTAAACACACGCCTTCTGGTAGCCCAGGCCCGAAGAAAGACATCAAGCCAAAAAGAGCTTTCCAGCCAAAGGTCGTCGAACCAAAAAAGCTAGTCGACCCGAAAGGCGCAGAACAAAAGAGGGTGGTCCACCCAAAGGTCATCGACCCGAAGACGAAGGTCGTCGATCCGAAGGGCGTACACCCAAAGAAAGTCGTCGAGCCCAAGAAGCCCTCGGCACCGAAAAACTCTTCACCGAAAAGAGCGTAGTCGAGCCCAAAAAGCCCTCTGAACTGAAAACCTCGGAACCAAAGAAGGTCGTCGAGGCCAATAAGGTCGTCGATCCTAACAAAAGAGACGATCCTAAAAAAGGTGACGATCACACAAAAAAGACAATCGACCCGAAAACACCCATTGCTTCGGACAAAAAACGTACCGCACCAAGAACTCCCGTCGACCCTAAAAAGGGCGCTGATCCAAAAAAGGACGCTGAAAAGAAAAAAGGCGTCGAACCAAAAGAGGTTACTGACCCGAAATCGAAATGAGCCCAAAGGAGCTCCAACACCAAAGGCCCTCGAGCCAAAGACTCCAAAACAAGTCAATACACCAAAGCCTTCCACGCCAAAGCCACGGACTGTCGAGGAAGAACTCTTCCATCCAGATCCGGTGACTGAAGAGCAACCAAAATTATATATAGACCCTAAAACAGGACACGTGGTAGTTTACCACCGAAAGAAGAGGCCCTTACCACAAGACACTCCTTCTCCTGTTCCTACAAAGAAAAAAGACTTTGGGACATCTCCCTCAAGACATTTTACTCCTCCTTTTTTTCCTGATATGCCTTTTGTACCTTACTCTCCCACACATTCTGATTACAGTGAGGATGAGGGCATGGGGGAAGATCCTCAGTACACTTATGATGAACCAGGGGATCCTGATCCACAAGATGATACATGGGATGACCAAAATGATCCTGACGAAGCGCAACCCATCCCAGACACTTCCCCATACCCTACAAAACCGTCGCCTACAGACGACACTCATGTTTAATCAACTTATAGACTGGGCAGCAAAATATCACAATGTTGACATGCACACTGACCCTATAGAGGAGGACTTTTTATTTGGCACTTTCCCCACTTCAGAAAAAAATGTCAAAACACTTCCTATGCTTAAAGGGGTCCTAAAGCACGCACCAGACCTATTTAAAGAACCTGCTAGGGCGCTGGTGCTCAATCCGAGGATTGAGAAAAAATATAGGGCAGCCCCAGCAGACCCTACTTATATAAAACAACAGTTGCCTTTAGATTCATTAGTAGTTGCAAATGCTCGTAAAAGGGCCAACTCACAGACAACAGGAGATGCTCCCCCTCCTGATAAAGAATCTAAAATACTAGAAGCCTCAGGGAAAAGGGTGGCTACACAAGCCGCAAATTCATGGAGATTTGCGAATACACAGGCTCTTCTAGCAAGATACGACAGAGCACACTACGACCAGCTCGAAGGTCTAATGCAACACCTACCAGAACCTTTTAAGGCGCAGGCTAACGACCTCATTCAGGAAGGTAAGTTCATTACCAATGCCTCCATCAAATGTGCACTAGACGCAGCCGATACATCGGCCAGGTCTATCAATACCAGCGTTCTACTGCGCAGACACGCGTGGCTACGCATATCTGGTTTTAAAAATGAGGTGCAATCCACCATCCTCAACCAACCAGTACACCAAGATTTCCTGTTTGGCCCCGCAGTAGACAACATTTTAGATAAAATGAAGAAAGACACAAACTGCAAAATCAATGGGGGCACTTCAGTTCCAACAACACCGAGGTTCCTTTTGTCGCTCCTCATATAGAGGCGCAGGAAGAGGCAACACATCACAAAGCTCCTCTACCTTCAAATCTAATACCCAGAGCACTTTTAACAAAAGCTCCAATAGAGGAGGTTATAGGGGCAACAATAACAAAGGCAGAGGACGTGGAGGCAATAACACCCGAGCCTCCACTGCCACCAAACAATGACGTCATCACATTCCCTCCAGACCACCTAACACCAGTCGGAGGCAGAATCAAACAGTTCCTACCTGTCTGGAACGCAATTACCACAGACAGGTGGGTGAGACAAATTATCCAGTATGGGTATTGCCTGGAACTCACTTCTACTCCACCCAACATACCACCCAAACACCGTCCTATGTCCAAAGAACACATAACACTGTTACATCAAGAGGTCCAATCCATGCTACAAAAGGGCGCCATAGAGCTAGTCCCTTTTCAACACCAAGGAACAGGAGTATACTCTCTATACTTCCTAATTCCCAAAAAGGACGGGTTGCTCAGACCCATACTAGACCTCAGACCTCTAAACCAATACATACTGTCCGAGCACTTCCATATGATATCTCTACAACAGGTACTCCCGCTACGTCAGCACGGCGACTTCCTGGTCACATTAGACCTCAAAGATGCATACTTCCACATACCTATACATCCAGCTCACAGGAAATATCTCAGGTTCACAATAGAAGGTCAACACTATCAGTTCAGAGTTCTCCCTTTTGGAGTACCTACAGCCCCAAGAATGTTCACAAAATGTCTAGCCGTAGTAGCGATTCAAAAAAGGGGGGTGGCGATGGACAGAGCATCTGAATTAAACAGAACACTCATACCCAGTCAAAAGATCAGGGCTTGATCCATCACCGTTTTTTAGCTCACTACACCATCCCAGCTCAGAACCTGGCTATATGCAAATTAGTCTGACCCTGGCCCAGTGCATCATGGGAACAGGGCAGACCAAACTACCAAGCCAATTCTTTACTGGTAAGGAAACAAGCTTCCGGGGACCGGTTCCTGGCATTACAGCCGTCTTCGGCCCGGTTTGCTTGAATCCTGATGGTGCAGTTTGGTCTGCCCTGTTCCCATGATGCACTGGGCCAGGGACAGACTAATTTGCATGTAGCCAGGTTCTGAACTGGGATGGTGCAGTGAGCTAAAAAACGGTGATGGATCAAGCCCTGATCTTTTGACTGTGTAGGAGTGTTCTGTTTAACTCAGATGCTCTGTCCATCACCACCCCCTTTTCTGAATAGCCGTAGTAGCAGTACACCTCAGGAGGCAACACATCCACGTGTTTCCATACCTCGACGATTGGCTCATAAAAGCCAAATCGTACGCCCAATGTGCAAGCCATACGTCTCAAACACTCCAGCTGCTGCACAGTCTAGGTTTTTCCATAAATTACCCAAAATCTCATCTACAACCCTCCCACATACAACAATATCTTGGAGCTACCATAGATACATCAGTAGCAAAGGCATATCCAAATCCAGTCAGGATAGCCAACATGCAGACTCTAATTCAAAAGTTTCAGCCACTACACTCCTTACCAGCTCGAGTGTTCATGCAACTCATAGGCATGAGGGCTTCCTGCATATTCATTGTCCCTCATGCCAGACTTCAAACACGTCCATTACAAGAATGCCTAGCACGGCAGTGGAACCTAGCTCAAGGACAACTAAAAGACCTAGTGTTGGTAGACAGTCGCGCTTACAACTCTGTGCAGTGGTGGAACCCACAAAACCCTTCCATGGGGCGACTGTTCCAAGAGCCAGTTCCACAAATAGTATTAACAGCGGACGCATCACTGACAGGTTGGGGAGCCCACCTACATCAATACACAGTCCAAGGACTCTGGACAGTCAAGCAAAAGACACTGCATATCAACCACTTAGAGTTGCTAGCAATATTTCTGGCACTGAAAGCATTCCAAAAATACGTATACAACAAAGCTGTGTTGATCCGGACGGACAACATGACAGCCATGTATTACATCCAGAAACAGGGAGGGACTCACTCTCTACAGCTTTCTCACCTAGTGCAGAGCATATGGAGGTGGGCAATTCCAAAGAACATTTTTCTCCTAGCAGAACACCTGCCAGGGAAAGACAATCAAATAGCGGATCTGTTAAGCAGACACAGCCAACAAATACACGAATGGGAGATTCACCCTCAAGCTCTCCAACCATTCTTTCAAAAATGGGGGCATCCAGAGATAGATCCGTTTGCCACAAACGAAAACTCAAAATGCCAGTACTTTGCCGCCAGGTTCCCACATCCGTTGTCACAGGGCAATGCGATATGGATCAACTGGTCAGGCAGATATGCGTACGCTTTTCCACCAGCCCCACTGATTCCGCTAGTGGCACGCAAACTACGTCAGCAGTCACTGACAATGATCCTGGTTGCTCCAACATGTGCGAGACAACCATGCTACACAACATTCCTAGAACTCTCCGTGGTTCCACATCAAAGACTGCGTCTGTCGCCACATCTTCTAACTCAGAACTATGGAGAAATCAGGCACCCAGATCTCAATCAACGGAACCTAGCGATCTGGCTCCTGAAGTCTTAGAATTTGGATATTTCAACTTGCCTCCTGATTGTATGAACATTATCAAAGAGGCAAGACGACCAACTACTAGAGCATGCTATGCAGCCAATTGGAAAAGATTTGTAATTTATCGCAATAATAACCAAATCAATCCATTAGACGCTTCCATACAAAACATTATTTGTTACCTGTTGCATCTACAAAGATGCAATTTAGCATACTCTTCTATAAGACTACATCTTGCAGCTATAGCAGCATACCTCCAAAACAGACAACATCTGTCTCTGTTCAGAGTTCCACCAATCAAAGCTTTCATGGAAGGGCTTAAAAGGATAATCCCTCCAAAACATCCACCTTCACCAGTCTGGAATTTAAATATAGTACTTACCAGACTTATAGGACCTCCTTTTGAACCACTCCACTCATGTGAATTGCAATTTCTAACATGGAAGGTGGCATTCTTAATTGCCATCACTTCACTCAGACGAGTAAGTGAGTTACAGGCTCTAACAATTCAGGAACCTTTCATGCAAATATATGCCAATAAAGTAGTTCTACGTACTAACCCTAAGTTCATGCCAAAGGTCATATCCACTTTCCATATCAATCAGTCCATAGAATTGCCCGTTTTCTTCCAAAACCCGCAGTCTGTAGCTGAGAGAGCCTTACATACACTAGATGTAAGAAGAGTTCTTATTATATTATGTTGACAGAACTAAACCATTCCGGAAAACAAAGCATTTGTTCTTCGCTTTTTCACCACAACATAAAGGTAACCCCATCTCAAAAGCAGGAATAGCCATATGGATAGTTAAATGCATCCAAATATGCTACCACAAGGCTAAACGCACTCTAACAGTTCCCCCAAGAGCACACTGTACGCGCAAAATGGGGGAATCAATGGCTTTCCTAGGAAACATTCCACTAGAAGACATCTGTAGAGCAGCTAAATGGTCTACCATACACACTTTCACTAAACACTATTGTGTAGATGTGCAATCAAAGCAGCAAGCTGCTGTAGGCCAAGCTGTCCTCAAAACTCTTTTTCAAACTGCTGCAGCTGGGGCAGGCTTCCACCGCTAGAGGAGATACTGCTATACAGTCTATGCTAAGATATGAATTCAGCAGCCCACATGCCTCGAACGGAAAATGCTACTTACCAGTATGCATCTGTTCTTGGCATGTAGGGCTGCTGAATTTCATATCGCCCACCCTCCTCCCCAGTGCCTGTCACAGCTGCATGGTTATCTTCTTTACATACATTTACATGGTCATCTCCTACTTTACTATGCTCCATCTTTGCCACAATGGTGAAAAATAATCTGAAGATGGAGAAGATGCCCATGCACACTGTAGTCCAGGGGAGGAGTCACCTATCTCGTGATACTTCGAAGACTCTTCCAAGACAACAAGGTGCAAACATCCGGACCCAACACTTGGTGGCGATCTATGTTAAGATATGAATGTCCGCAGCCCTACATGCCAAGAACAGATGCATACTGGTAAGTAGCATTTACCTTTAGAGGCACCCTTGAACCTTGCTTCCTCAGACAAGAAACCAGAAGAAAAGGACCGAACAGCCGTGCCAAAGCTAATGAGGAGGACGCCCACTGACTTGACCCCAGCCCTACCGGCCTGTCCACACCTCGAACCTGCTCTAGCGAAATCCCGGTGTATCCTGCAACCAGCAGCCTTAAGAAACCTGGAGGACCTGCCTGCCTTCATCCCAAAGACTCCGTCTCCTTTGAACACTGGATTTGTTTATTAACAGACTCCAGCGCCGCAAGGATCTGTGGGTTACACCACTCTACACCAGACACCCATGACCTGAGTTCGAGTGGCCCAACACCAAGAGGAGGTCTCTCCAGTGATCCTGACCCGAGATCAGGTGATCACTGACCTGCTTCCAGCCTCCAGCCGACGCCTGCAGCCTCAAACCAGAAGGTCTCCCCAACCGCGACCAGGAGCTGGTAAGAAGATCCAACCCTAAAAGGCACCCCTGCACCTGACGCCCCGCTGCCTTTGGTGGCCCAACTGACGGTGTCTAACCAACCCCCAGCATCCCAACTTGCCTCTCCAACTGGCAGTCGCACCCAGAAAACCTTCGTCCCATAGCCTGCAGTGTTTTTGCTAACCGGAGACTCCACATTGCTAGCCCAACGCCAAAACAGCACACTGCACCCGGCTGCCCGACTGCCACTGAGGGTGCACCTTTTGTGCTGGCGTGAATCCCCCTTTGCCTGGAGCTTAACCCTAGGACCTTTAGTCCCTCAACCTTGTGGCCTGCTCGTTAGCAGCCACCAAGTGGAGGCCCCATATCCCCCATTGGATAACATTGGGCCTCACCACTCAGCACCTGGCCGACCTAGTACCCCTGAGGGTGTAACAAGAATGCATCCTTGACCCTGGGGGACCCCGGAGTCTAACCCCAGAATATCAACTCCCACAACAAAGTACTTACCTATTAACCAGTAACACTATTTTCCTCCTTAGGGTAACATTGACTGTTTTTCTATGAAGAGTTTCCAAGTGTGGAGCTGGAAAACCTAAGAAATCCTTTTAAAATTGTACTAAATAACAAAAACGCTTTCTCACCTGCCCTGCCTTCAAAAGAAAAGTGTCTTCCGTGAACACCGGATTTTTTCACCAAAGAGACTCCAGCTCCCGCAGGATCCGTGAGTCTACACCACTCTGCACCCGACGCCTACAGTCCGAATTCAAATGGCCCAACACCAAGAGGAGGTCTCCCCGGCGATCCTGGCCCGAGATACAGTGACCCCTGACCTGCCTCCAGCCGACTCCTGCAGCCTCAAAACGGAAGGTCCCCCAACCGCGACCAGGGGCTGGTAAGAAGATCCAACCCTTAAAAGGCATCCGACTCCCCACGGCCTCTTATGGCCCAACTGACGGTGCCTAACCAACCTCCAGCATCCCAGCGTACCTCTCCAAGTGGTGTTCGTACCCAGAAGACCTTTGTCCCCGAGCCTAAAGTGTGTTTGCAAACCGGAGACACCCCATTGAAAGCAACAGGGCGCCCAACACCAAAACAGCACTCTGCACCTAGCTGCCCCAGTGCCGTTGAGCGTGCACCTTTTGTGCTGGCTTGAACCCCCATTTGCCCTGTGCTTCAGTCTAGGAGCTTAGCTGCCACAACACAGTGGCCTGCTTGTCAGTAGCCACCAACCAGAGGCCCCATAATCCCCCATTGGACAACATTTGGCCTCAGCACCCGGCCGCCCGAGTGCATCCTTGACCATAGGGAACCCCTGAGTCCAACTCCATAATACCAACTCCCACAACAAAGTACTTACCTGTTAACCGATAAAACTATTTTCCTCCATAGGATAACATTGACTGTTTTTCTATGAAGTGGAGTTGGAAAATCTATGGAAACCTTTAAAACTAACAAAAACGTTTTTACTTACCTGTTTACAGGAAATGTACCAGAGAAAAGTAATCTGTAAAGTAATCTACTTGACATTCTACATTCTAATAAAAAGCCTATACAAAGTATATGTACAGTATATCAAAAGCATTGCATTACCAGTAACTCCACTGTAATCAAATCAAAGTACATTTGCAATTCAAACTGTTGACAAACTGCATTACTACTGTAAAATATGTATTACTTATCTGTGCCAGGCTTGCTTAGTTCTTCAAAACAAAATAACAAAGAATATTTTTATACAAAAACAATTGGTCTGAAGTTCAGTCTTTGAGCTTGTGAAATAATTTGCTGACTGAGTGTGTAGAACAAATGCTAAACACTGTCCTCTGATAAAGCCTTACTGCTCGGCCACACTACCTCAAATAGAGAATGAGGTGCTATCTACTGTACCTCTGCCTACCTTTTGGGTTCCACTGAACTCTGTGCACACCATATCTCAATTTGGTATAGTACATACAGAGCCAGCTTCCTACACCCTTCCATTAATTTCTGCCATCCCAACATGTCATCACTTATTGCTTTGTTTCCAGTTCTTAAATCTCAAGAATTATGGTGAGGATTTCATGATCAAGGAAATAATACTCTTCTAATTCTAGTTCTTAGTGGTAAATTCACTTAATGGTACCACTGCCCCAGCCTCCACTTATATGTGAGAGCATGGCAAGGTTTCCAATTGTTGTTATTTATCATGAACTGAGGTTGCAATCCCCTTTGTGGTGTCAGAAGCACCTTGATTTTTGGACTTGGTTAAAAAGAAACTAATCTTTCATCATGGGGGGGGCGGGGTTTATGGGAGCTTTATCAAGTTGTTTTAATTGACATCTTGCTCAGTTTATCACAATGAATGTGGTACTGTACATGTGATTACTTTTAAGTGAAAAGTTCACATAGAGCAGAGCATTCTGGGAGTTCTTCACCTTATCGGTGCTAGTTTCAAACAAGCCTAGCATCACATACATACAAAATGTTGTGGGCTCCTTGGACAGTGGGGAAGTGGGGTAATTACACTGGATAACTACGTGTAAATATCTAGTTATCGTCCTGATTTAAGACTATTTGTACCTTTAACTTTTAACCCCCACCCCATCCCCCGAACCTGGAGAACTGTTATAACTGTAATAAAGCTTCGAGGACCTATTGTCTAAAATAATTGCTTTTTTCCCACTCCACAGCAGATGTTAATTTTGCACTAGAACTGAGCGACCTAAGGCATCGTCACGGTTTTCATATTATCCTGGTACATAAAAACCAAGCTTCTGAAGCACTTTTACATCATGCGCATGAGTTGATTAAATTTGAAGAGTTTATTTCGGACTTGCCTCCAAGGTTACCACTAAAAATGCAGGTAAGAATTTTTTTCTTATTTTTAGAAAGTACTACGGTGCTTGAAAGTATCAAATTTAAAATGTGGTTATATCTGTTTATACCTCTTCGGGCAAGTTGGTTTATTTTCTTTATGGACTCCATTTTCTTTTTCTGTTAAAAAAAAACAAAAAAACACTCCATCCCCACCTAGCTCCTCAATGTATCCTACTGTTCCTGTCGCTCATCGACATTCACATTCCTTAAATGCTCCCCTTCTCCGTTGCGTTTGTAGGTGTTGATTGTTTTTTTTTTCTACTGCTTTGGCACATTTTTTATTATTTATAATTATTGTTACAAGATTGGAATTCTCCATCTAGGAATGGTAAGTTAAAATAAAAACAATTTGTGTTGTACATGCACTTGTTTACGTCATCTTGCTTTGGCTGCTGTAATGTCTTGATACATACATTTTAATGCATGATGGTGCAGGTGTGGATTTTTATCTTGCATCTTTTTTTCTTTCTTCTTCCCTTCCCTTTGTGCTGATGCAAAAGGAATCATTACTTTGCTAGTGCTAGTCTAACTCTGCATTTTGACCTGACATAAGAAAAGTGACTGTGATATTGGAATGTTCAGATGGGCTTCTTTGTAGGTACAGTCCCATTGTAAGAAAAAGAAGGCATCCAACATGGCTTTGAATGAGAAGGTTCTCAATAGTCCGATATACATGGCGTTTACATTTTAGGAAGGAATACAGGCCTGAGGGAATGGTTATTTCTTTCTGTATTTCACCTAGAGAGTCGGTTTATGAATTTTCCTTGGATAACATGCCTTTTATCCTTTTCTTACAGCCCTGCCATACAATGTTGTATGTTTATAATCTTCCCACAAATCGAGATGGCAAAAGTGTCGGCAACAGACTGCGACGGTTATCTGATAACTGTGGAGGCAAAGTGCTGAGCATTTCTGGTAGCAGTGCTGTTCTCCGTTTTTTAAATCAAGAAAGTGCAGAGCGAGCTCAGAAGCGGATGGACAGTGAAGATGTATTTGGCAACCGAATAACTGTTTCCCTAACTCCCAAAAACAAAGAAATTGCTGAAACTAAAAACTCCACTGGTACTGGAGTTGAAAAATCAAAGTCTCCAAAGAAAACCAAAAACACAAAGTTGTGTGTCCTTAACAGAGAGTCCACCGAGCTTTCCTCTAATGGCAAATGTTCTGCTATGAAAGGGCTACACACTGGGATGGGTGCAAAAAACAGCAGTGTAAAAAGTTTGCAGGTAATTTTTGTGAGACATTTAGTGAGACTAAATTGCCATAGCTACTTGTCTTCATGTCTCAAGTTCTATGAATCCTATCGGTTTGCTTTTGAGGAAACTGTCTGTGGTTAAGTATGCAACATTTGATTGATTTGGCTTTTTATTTATGCATTCTATAGATGATGCTTCCTTCTTGAAATCAGTTGTTTGTGTATGTTAATGTTATGTTTTTAAAACATGAGCTGAAATTGAATAGTTTTATGCAGACGTTAATTTCATCAGTTATTTAGAATCGCAAGGTGTCTTTGAAAGGCATGCACGATTGGCAAGAGTCTATGTACATGTTTGCAAAATAGTTTGTCGCATTTTATTTCACAGTGTAAAGAAAATATTAAATGATAGCCCATTATAGCACTGCAAGTTCAAAGTGATTTCCTTCCAGAATGCATATATTACCATTGATCATGTCCAGGTAATTGGTCCTCACTGTCTTGTCCGCAATTACCACTATAGTCCACTACTCCAGATCCTGGGTCTCAAACATTTAGGTAGGCTGCGGATGGGTTCCTCTCCAGGCTATCAAGTTTCTAATAAGACGTCCATACCGCCCACTCCGCTCATATTTTTGCAAAATATGTTGTGTTCATGCGCTCTAGGGAGTAGTGAATCTATTTCTGGGAAGGTCAACATCGTTGGGTATGCCCAGAATGATGAATTATGGTATCACAGAGACTGGTGCCAAGTACTGCTGACTGTTCCTCCACTATTTCATTCAAATCGTCTGAAGGATTCTTAAAATATTGTGTATTGAAATGTTCCTACTCCTCCTCACACACTTCAGGCATCCATCAGTCATGACGAGATCGATCTTAAACATCCTACTGCTGTTGTATTAGGCTCTGTATGCTTGTCGACTGGATGAGCTGTAGGTCAGCCCTTATTGCTACCTCCTATCAACTTCTCAGGTGGTCCCATTTCTTTTTCCCACAAGTTAGTGAGAAGATGTAGATTGTTGGATGTATTGTTTATTGGAGTTTTGCACATGGCTATCTATATCACTCCCCTTTTTTAAGGTCTCTGAGGCCTGAAGTAATTTTGATGCCCAAAATGTGCATCACTTCTATATTCCCCTATATTTGCTTGTTTGATTTATTTATAGAACAGTGAATATACCCCAATGAACCCAAAATCCTGAGTGTTCTTCAAACACTTGGAACATTGAACTTCCTGATGAGGGTTACTCCAGAGCTCCACCTTTCTCCAGGCCTCCTGAGGTTGAGTTGGCCTATGTGCCGACTGTAAGAAAGTGGCTCTGTATATACTGGACCAAAGTAAGGTACAGTGCGCACAGTCCACAGTCCCCAGAGGTTTGGCAGAGGCTAAAGTTAGATATAACCGTACTCTCTAAAATGGTAGCTTGGTCGAGCAGTAAGGCAGTATCAGAGGACAGTGTAAAGCATTTGGTGTACACACTCAGTCAGCAAATGGTCTCACACACGCAAGAACTGAACTCTAGTCCAATGATTTGTATAAAAAAATATAGTTTTATTTTAGAACCAATAATAGGTATCGAAATATACTTTCTCAGAATGAGTTACTTTAGTTAAATACTTTTCAAATAGGCAATAGACTTTTGAGTACAATAGTTACAGTTGTTGCAATAGGCAACACAATTTCAAACACAATGTGACATTGAGCTCAATGGGAATTTCTAGTTAAATGCAGGTCTCCCAGGCTCAGGTTGGTACAGTTGTTACACCCTCAGTGGCACTGGGGCAGCTGGGTGCAGAGAGAGTTAGGCCCAAGGTTAGCCTATGGGAGGCAGGGGGCCTTTGGTTGGTGGCTGCTGGCAAACAGGCCACGCTGCTGTGGGAGCTGGGCTCCTGGTCACTTGTCAGGGCAAATGGGTAAGTAGATTAGGACAGAGGTTGCACTCCCAGGGGCACTCAGGTGGCTGGGTCCAGGGTGCTTTTGTGCCATCGGGTGCTCAATTGTTATTCAATGGGAAAGCTGGAAGTTGAAAAAAGGCTGCAGGCTCGGGGACGGAGATTCTTCAGGTGCGAACACCACTTCGAGTGGTAAGTTGGGATCTTGGAGGCTAGGTAGACACCCAGGAGTTGGGCACAGGGGGCCGTGGGGCGCTGGGTGCAGGGGTGTCTTTTGACGTCGGGAAATCTTACCCTCAGCTGGTCGCGGTTGGAGGGGTCTCTTGTTGTGAGGCTACAGGCATCGTCTGGGTCATCGATGAGGGTCCTTGGGCACTGGATTCGTGGTCACAATCGCCGGGGCGACGTCCTCGTGGTCTTTGTTCACTCGGGCACAGGCTAGGCTCGGCTGGTGCAGAGTGTGCTGGATTTGCGGTTCCTGGCTGGCCCCTGGGTGTTGCTTGTTTGAGCAGAACCACTGCTCGTGGGAGTTTTAGACTTTAGATGAGCAAGGCAGGCAGGTCCTCCGGGGTTTTCGAGGTTGCTGTCCACAGGAGACGCCGGGGTTTTGCAGGAACAGGTTCAAGGATCAACACAACGGTAGAGCTGGGATCAAGTCAGTTGGTGTTGTCCTCTTGTTAGCAGCTGCACTACAGGTCTTCTTCTTGGTCTTCTTTCTTGTTTCAGAATCGGGATCTGAGTAAGGAAGGTTCAGGGTGCCCCTAAATACTAAATTTAGGGACGTTACAGGTAGGGCAAGGGTAGGGACCAATGGGTCCCTGTCCTGGGGTGAGTACACCCCCTATCCTGCGCCTCTCCTGTGGGGGTGGGGGGGGGCAGGAGCCTATTTCTGATTGGCAGGGCTCCCCATCCTCAAGATGGCGGGAGCCCGGAGTTATGCTTCACCTCTCCCTTCCTTTGTTTTTCCCGCCTGTCTTCCCGCCAGAGTGGGGGTCAGAACCGGTGGGGGCCAGTTGCTGAGTACAGCAAGTGGCCTGGAGAAGCTCACAAAGGCGGCATGCCTTCGAAGCTCCTCCTGCCCATCCTGGGGAGGAGACCTAGCATCGTGTCGCAGGATGTGCATTGTTGCAGGCCCAGGAGAGCGGATGGCTCTCTACCCAGGGGTCCAGCAACATGTCTGCTGTGTGGCAGCCTAGGCAGCCTCTCAGTCGGGAGACTGGTAGTTGGTTAGATTTCAGGGGACATCTCTAAGATGCCTTCTTTTGTGCTTTTTTTCATTTAATCCCACACTGGCATCAGTGTGGGTTTAATGTGCTGAGAAGTTTGATACCAAACTTCTCAGTCTTCAGTATAGCCATTATGGTGCTGTGGAGTTAGTAATGACAACCTCCCAGCACCATGTACTCTTAATGGCATCACTGCACTTACAGTGCCCAGGAATTGCCCTGGGCACTGTAGGGGCACAGGGCTCATGCACCTGTGCCCACGCCACTGGCATAGTGCACCCAGCTAGAGGGGTGACTGAAGTATTCCAGGGCAGTGAGTTTCTGGGCATGGCACACAGAGATGCGTGTCATGTCGACACTCGGTTTAGTTCTGCACAAAGACACTCAGCCTGCAAAGGCAATGTGTGTGTGTCAGGGTACAGGGCCTCTAAGGGTGGCACAATAAGTGCTGCTGCCCTTAGGGGCCTTCTCTGGTCACAGTGCCATGGGTACCTAGGGTACCATTTACCAGGGGCTTACCTGTGGCCAGAGATGCCAATTGGGTTTAGGCTTTAGTACAGTTTTTAGGGAAGGAACACAGGCCCTGGGTACCTGATTGGCAGGGACCCAGGGCACACCAAGGAAAAGTGCATCAGTTATCAGGCATAAAGTGTGGGGGTTACTGCAACAGGAAACCACTTTCCTACACCCACTGCCTCATTGCACACCTTTGAGTGGGTTGACCTCTTTTCAACTGCACTGCTTCCCGTTCGCCCCAGTCTTTACCTGGCTCTAGATTGAGCAGACTTTTTGTACTCTGGCTACAATCACTTGTCCAGGTCCACCTCGCCCCATTCCTCGTGGATCACGGTCACTTTTTTCTGCTCTGCTTCACTTCCCCATGTGTTGCCCCATTTCTCCTTCACCACGGGGCTATAGCAACAAATCAGGGCCACACAGCAGACTTTCGATTAATCATCTTTGGTCATCACTGTAAAAATGTAAATTGATACTTGTGTAGCGCACTACTCACCCGCAAGGGTCTCAAGGCGCTTGTACGAATACCGCTGTGGAACCCAACCTGGCTTTCCCTGTGAGGTGTCCACTCATGGGCACCCCCAAGGTGGAGGCCAGGCATCCTTAGCGTTGTGGGGGCCGTTGTGGAGATTAAGCAAGCTATTGCCCAGAGTTGCAGAGTGGGACTCCATGATTGGAATAGGCATCGAGGCGAGAATTATCAGGTCCGTGGAATATTTGAGCTCAAGACCCGCCGAGGCAGGGAATTGAACCCTGGTCCCGGGCTAGACCTCTGCATCAGGGTCTGCCGCTCTAACCATTGAGCCGCACTTCTCCACTGTAGGAAGCTTGCTCTGTATATGATATTGCCACTAGGTGGTAATACCGTGCACAGTGCAGGGGTTCCCGAAAAGTGTACAGGGCTCCTTCTAAAACCCAAAGTTCTCTAATAGTAATAGTGTGGGAGAGCAGCCTTGGGCCTAACACGGAGGAGTGTAAGACATTTATTGCACAATAGTGATCAATAATGGACACACGACTCAAGGAGAAGATCCAGATCAGTTTTATAAAATGAAACTTTGTACTTTTTTTTTTTTTTTTTTTTTTTTTTTTTTAAAAACCTTTATTTGAGTAAGCAAAAAAGTACAAGGATGGGCCTACAACCACACGGGCCGGCCGCTATAAGAGGAGTAGACACATATCATATATGCCCGCAGAGGTAAAAGTCAATCAACAATGCAATACTCAGCACTATTTACAGGACAAAAACAGATTTTATTTATATGAAAGAACAAACACACACAAAAGGCGAAAGTATAGTACCGAAGGTCAGCTCAATGGATGTAAGGGGGGGGGACAGCAACAGAAGTACAGTAGCAAAACACTAAGCACTGAGGAGCTCGGAGGGGGGGGGGGGGGGGGAGGGACACAAAAGTCAGTACAAAAAAGGGAAGGGGGAGGGCCGGAGACACCAGCACAACCCCTATATGAAAGGTTCCAGGAACGCTTGCCTATGGAGACAGGGCAAGCTCAGCAGTGCCCACAAGGGGAGGAGTACAAATGTCGCCACGGTAGTCGTTCCAGTGACCCCACATCTTCACCCATGCCCTGGGTCTGCCCCTGGCCACATAGACAGTTTTCTCACGGAACATGGACCAATCCATGTTATCCTCCCATTTCGAGAGGTCAGGGGGCCTGGAGGCCCCCCAGAGTTGTGCAATGTCTCGCTTCGCAACCATATAGCCCAGGGTGGCCCATCTAGTCTGTGCCACCGAATAGTCCGTGGGCTCCCAAACATTCAAAAGACATCGACGAGGTTCCGGACACAAGGACACACCCGTCACCACAGCCATCACTTCAAGCACGGCCGCCCAATAAGCAGCCACCATCGGGCACTCCCAGAGAATATGCAGGAAAGTAGCACGCAAACCACACCCACGCTTACACAATCCATCGGAGGAAAAGCCCATCACCACCAGTCGCGGTCCCGTCACGTACACCCGATGAAGGATCTTCAATTGAACCAGACGGAGACGAGCCGGAATAGCCACCTCCTTCGGGGAGGAGAGGGCTGATTGCCAATCCTCATCATCAAGTTCTAACCCATCTCCCATCCACAATTCCCGAAGTCGGGCCAATAAGTCGGTCCGATTGTTAATCAACTTTTTATAGATCAGGGAGATAGTGCTATCAGGAAGATGTCCATCAAGGATACGGTCCTCAAGGGGGGAAGAGTCAGGTGGAATCTCACCAGGAGCAAACACCGAAGCCAGGGCGTGCCTGAGCTGTAAATAACGAAAGAATTCCCGACCACTCAGGCCATAGTCAGCCTGGAGGGCCTGAAACGAGCGCACAGAACCCTTAGAGTACACATCCCCCACCTTGGAAATCCCAATCATGTCCCAACGGTCGAAACCCTTGGAAGACCAAAGACCGCCCAGACGTTCTGAAGCATAAAGCGGCGTCGCCAACGTCAAGCGATCCTCCCAGCCCAAACTCACATTCGCGGCACGCCACACCGTCAAAGCAGTCAATGTAGGTCCCACAAGATGGCGCCCAGCGGAGCGAGAATAAAGCACTCTGTTAAAGTCACCTCCCGGAAGCTGAAGTTTATCCATTTCAAACGCCGGATTACGACCTGGAGAAAACATAGCGTGATTGATAGCGGACAGATGGGAAGCCCAGTAATATCTCTTAATATCGGGGAGCGCCATGCCCCCATCATACCACGGGATGGAAAGTTTCGCAAGAGCAATGCGCGGACGCCCATCCCAAATAAGCTGCCTCTGAAGGCTCTCAATCTCCCGAAAATAGGACTTAGGGATAGGATCAAAATAATTCTGGAGAGCATAGAGAAACCGCGGCAATGACATCATCTTAAACAGGGCCGCCCGACCCAGGGGAGACAGGGGAAGTCTGCGCCAACGGGCAACGCCCAAACGTAGCCTAAGTAACGGGGGAAGGAGATTACGATCAAAACGAAGGGATGAGTCCAAGGTAACAAAAACCCCCAAGTATTTGAAGCCATCCCTGGCCACCTGAAGAGGAAGTCTGCTCGGCAACGGAGGCAAGACACCAGACAAAACATACACACAGGATTTAGTCCAATTGATGACGAGGCCTGAGTTAGCGCCAAAGGACACAAGAACATCAAATAAAACAGTTAAAGACTTACGAGGGGAAGTAAGGTACAAAAGGATGTCGTCCGCATAAAGCGAGACGCGGTCTTCGAAGTCCGGGGCCCAGCGAATCCCTTTAAGGGACGGTTCCCACCGGAGCCAGGCCGCCAATGGTTCAAGAGCGAGCGCAAACAACAACGGGGACAGGGGGCAACCCTGACGGGTACCCCTGCCCAAGGAGAAGGGAGCCGACACTCTACCGTTTACCACAACTTGTGCCAGAGGTTCCGCGTACAACAACTGAATCCAGCTAATAAACTCGCACCCGAATCCGAATTTCTCAAGAGTCGCCCATAGATAGGGCCACTCCACAGTATCAAAGGCCATAGAGGCATCCAGGGACGCCAAAATGGCCGGCTCAGTCAGAAGCCCCGCCCTCGCCAGCACGCCGTGAAGGCGTCGCAGATTCAAAGCAGTGTTGCGATGCGGGATAAAGCCAGACTGATCCGGATGGACCAAATCCCCGAGAACCGAAAGGAGACGAGTCGCCAAAAGTTTTGCCAAAACCTTGGGTTCAACATTCAACAGGGATATGGGTCTATATGAGGAACAGAGGTCACGTGGTTTACCATCTTTAGGGATGACGACAATCGTCGCCAGGCGCTGATCATAGGGAAGGATGTTACGTTCACGAGATTCTAGAAACATGGCGCGAAGATACGGCGCCATCTTATCGGGGCGTAGCTTGTACAACTCAATGGGCAACCCGTTCGGGCCCAACGCTTTGCCCGAACGGAGCGAACGGATAGCAGTCGCTATCTCATCATTCGTAAAAGGGGAGTCCAAAGCAATACGGTCCAGGCCGGTGACACAGGGCAAAGTGATATCGCGCAAGAGTAAGCGGGAGTCAGCCACGTCCCTCTCAGACACGGGAGCATATACAACACGGAAATATTCCGCAAAACGATCAACAATGGCAGTCGGATCAGTCACATTCTCACCACTCGCAGACTGAATCACAGGCACCACACGATTAACTCTTTCCTTCTTGTCCAACCACGCTAGGAGTTTACCCGCCTTATCACCCACATCGTACAATCTGCCTTGTTGCTCACGAAACATCACCTTAGCAGCGTCTGTGACCAGGGATTTATATGCAAACTGTTTTAGACCCAGGGCATGGAGCTTCTCAGGCGTGACACCAGATTCCAACTCATCCTCCAAAGCAGAGATCTCCCCCTCAAGGTCCACCACCTCCCTCCTCCCGGCTTTCTTGGCTTCAACAATCAAGGAGAGGGCCTGTCCACGAATCACAGTTTTAAAGGCTTCCCACAGGGACACAGCCGAAGGGACCGACCCCTCGTTCTCCAGGAAATATGCATCTATGGACTTGAGCAAGAGGGTACGAGTCTCAGGAGAGGAAAGATACCATGGGTTAATTGGAGCCACTCGGCCCGCTGTCTCCACCCCAACCTCGAAACGAAGCCAGAGCGGCGAGTGGTCAGAAATACCCCTTGGCAAATGCAAAATCTCGCGAACCGCTGACGACTGGGCCGCGGGCATCAGGAAATAATCCAGCCGAGACAGACTGCCATGAGCCCCAGAATGGAAAGTGTATTGGAGCTGAGTGGGGTGCAAAAGTCGCCAGCAGTCCACAAGGCCAAAGGTATCTAGAAACCCACCCAACCACTGCTGAGCCTGCGGAGTATCCCTAGGGGGATGGCGATCGTGAAGGCCGGAAAGCACCGAATTAAAATCACCGGCCAGGAAGAGAGTACTTTCAGGGAGATCTAACAAAACACGGCCCAAATCAGTGAAAGTAGAAGTCTGTAAACCCGGGGGAACATAAACATTAAAGAGAGATAGGGTGCGGCCCTCATATCTACCCACCAAGACAGTATACCTCCCACGGTCATCCTGAATCACCTCGTCAATCGCTAGGGGGAGGGAGGTTCGAACAAGGATACCCACACCCCTAGATCCGGAGGTAAACCCCGAGTGCGCCACAAGGCGGTAGCCCCATCTATTCATCGCATGACAAACATTACCAATCAAATGGGTTTCCTGCATGAAAACAATATCTGGCGACAAACGTCGTATACAATTCAAGACCACACTGCGCTTAATACGATCTCCCAGGCCATTAACGTTCCAGGAAACAAATTTCAACCCTCTACCCCCCATCCCAACCACCCGAGCCAAGACCCCTCATCCACGAGCAAGACATCAGAAACAGTAGCAGACACAGGAGTAATTCGCCTTGAAAACAACACACAAAAAAGAAAGAACTTCCCAGCCCCCCTCCCCCAAACTGAAGAGAAACACCCCCCACCCTGCACCCCTGCAAAAAGCTAAAGAGCCACCCCAACCTGCAGTGTGCCTGTCGCCCCATAACCCCTAGTCTACACAAAGACCCCGGAGGAGGAAAGGTCTCCGTTCCACCCGCCCCTGACAAACATCAAGAACGAAAAATAACAAAAGAAAGATAAAATAATCACAATGCAGAGGAACGCCGGTCAACAATCCTGAAAATGTATTCAAAATAAAACATGTGAGCCAAACAGTCAGATCTCCACACCACCTTCGGCACCACCAGGGTGAGCGGCGGATTCAGGCTCAGGAGCACGGTCAGGCAAGGAGTCTAGCCAGTCATTAACAGCATCTGGGCGATCAAAGAAAAGGGTACGCTCATTATACTCGATCCGAAGTCTGGTGGGATAGAGCATAGCATAACGTAAGCCCCGATCCCGAAGACGTTTCTTGGCCCCACGAAACTCCATCCGCTGTTTCTGAACTTGTTGGGAAAAGTCCGGGTAAAAGTTCACCGTAGCATTCTCAAAGGCCACCGGGCCCTTCACCCGTGAGGCCTGCAGGATAGCGTCCCGGTCTCTATAGTGAAAAAGCTTCGCAACAATGGGTCTCGGCGGGGCTCCCGGCCGAACCTTGCCCCCTGGAACACGATGTGCGCGTTCCACCGTGAAGAACTTCGTAAGGCCGGAAGGGGCAAGATGGTTCAAGACCAGATCCTCAACCAGGAGATCCACCGAGTGGGGTTCAGGGTTCTCCGGTACACCAACCAGGCGAACATTGCAGCGACGTGCCCTATTTTCAAAATCCTCCAGACGTCGGGTCATGAAGTCGTGCACCCGACGGAGATTTCCGACTTCTGTCTGGAGCTCCGAGACGTCCTTCGTGAGGCTGGACGATTTAATGTCCAACGATTGCACCCTATCATTCGTCTTGCCGAGATCAGCACGAATAAGATTAACCTCAATAGCCACGGTGTCAAGTTTATGGGCCAAGGCCTCGTACTGTAGGCCGGTGGATTCCCTCACGCCCGAGATGGCGCCCATGATGTCCTGTAGGGAGGGCTCCGCCGACTCTTCCAAAACTCGTTCGGACGCTGTACTAGAACCAGGCAGGGCAGCTCCGGGGGACCCCTTAGAATGAGTATAGCGGTCCATGACATTTGATTGAACCGGGGCTCCGCGCAGAGGTGCTTTCGTCTTGCGCGTCTCTCTGTCCCCTCTGCCCGCCATTTTGAAGATGCGTCACAGGACAAGCCACCAGGGTCGACGGGCCCGACACCCAAAGCACAGGATCAAAAGTACACAAAAATGAGGGGCACAACTCGGGTAGAGGTCGCCAAGCCAGCAAATAGTCCGCAGGAAAACCCAACAGCCGATCCGCCTCCAGGTCTCAGCCACAACTCGATAGTCACACCCGTGGCCCAAGTCGAAACAGAATCGAAACCGAAACTTAGGAAGGGGGACCCACAAGGCCAGATCTCCTGCCGTTGTTGTTCAATTCCAGGACGGCTGCAGAACCGCACCCCGTCCCGGGCGCACCTCGAGGGCGGAGTCCAAAAGTTCAGACCATCATATCTCAGGAATAAGAGATCCAAATCAATTTCTGAAAGGTGCCAGGCTGATCAGCCAAACGTCCTCCACACGGATTCTTGCAAGAAATCAGGATTCAGTCAGGATAAAATGCCGGGGGCGGCGAGGGTCCGGAGAGCGCTGTGCTCAAGCGGCCATCTCGGATGCCCGCCAAGCTCCTCCTCTTTGTACTTTATTTTAAGGTGCAGGTCTTTGTTATCAGGTAAGTAAGTTTTTAACTAAAAATATTCGACACTTAAAAACCTTTTTACACAGTCCAATGTTATCCTATGGGGTAAACAATATATAGGTTAATCAGGTAGGTATTGAATTACAATCTCATTTGTCTGAGCTAAAAGTCAGCTAGGGCCAGGGGTCAGGTAAGTACCAAAACTGCACCACCAGCGGCACAGAGGTGGCAGAGTGCAGAGGTCAAAATCTGAGTTCGACCCAATGCTTACCAGTGCAGATGTGGGGTGCCTGGAGCGATCTGCTTGCCAGTAGGTAGATCGGTTGCAAGCTTTGGGGTTTAGGTTAAGCACTGAGGGGGGGGGGCCTACAAAGCATCTCCAAACATACACCACCAGTGGTACAGGGGCGGCCGAGTGCAGGGTACAGATTCAACATGAGGCACCTAATGATTTTCAATAGGGCTTCTCCTTTTGGCAAAGGGGCTGCAGACGTGGCACCGGAGGTTGCAGGACTAAGACCAATGACCGCAGAGTTAAGTTGCTATGTAGGGGGTCGTAAGGGCACCATCAGTTAAACTCACTGGGGCCCAGGGGCTTCGGCTGCAGAGGTGCCTTTTGACGTTGGAGTCTGCTTATCGGAGGTGGCGGTTGTTCTCTTGATTCACACTGCAGGTGCTGTCGTGGAGGGCAGGAGAGGTCAGCCAACGCTGGACACAAGGTCAAGATCGCCGGGGAGACTTCACTGCACATATAAGCCACTCCGACTCTGGCCTTTGGCGTCGGGTGCATGGTGGGCAAGAGTCTTGAATCTGTCTCGATCCCGAGTCTTTAGAGTAGGTTTCTTCCGGATAGGTCTGCTGTCTGTGGGAGATAGGAGTCTTTTTTTGAAGGCAGGGGTTTTTAGAGGTCGCTAGCTGCATGACAGGTCGCAGGGTTGTCGAAGCTGGAGACGGGCCGATAGGGCTGGGGCAAAAGCAGTTGTCTTTTGGCTTCTGCTGCAAGGTGTCTTTCCTCGTGGATTGGAGGGAGCCACCTAAATAGTAAATGTAGGAGGTGTTTTAGGGGAGTAGCAAGTAGGGGCGATGGGCACCTTAAGAGGGGTGACTACACCCTGTATTATGCCACCCTCCTGTTGGAGGAGGCCATAGACCTAGCCTTGATTGAAGGCATGACACCTCTGCCCACGTTGTGCATTTTTCAACAAGGCCTCGTCGTTGTGGCAGAGCTTTAAACACGTTGAGCTGCGGGATATATTTCGGTCCAACTAAACACTTTGAAGACAGGTGTGCCGAATACATAGGATTTACCCTGCCTCCACATAATTGAGCATCGGAGGCAGAAGAAATAAGAAATCAAAGAATATCTATCGGCGATACGCCTCGAGAACCCTCCTTGGCTCAGAGGCGTTTTTTGAACCAACCACCATCAATTTGATAACACGAACTAACCAAGCACCAGAAGGTGTGGCGGTTACATAGGATCTACCCGGCCTACAACCAAATTGAGCATCTGGGGCAGAAGAAATATGAAATAAAAAATATCTATCGGCGGGACGCCTCGAGAACCCTCCTGAGTTCAGAGTTGCAAATTTATAACGTGGTCCGGGAGACTTCAGCCCCTGGTGACTCTGTTCCTCTTGCCCTCCGTGATAGGAGGTCGCCCACCCACAACTTCTTTGTCCTGAAGAAGACCCGTTCTGTAAGGACTACTTTCCTACATATATTCTGGGTCGAAACGTAGACCACACAACAATCACCAACTCCTACCCCAAGCAAGACTCTAGCGGCTGAAGTGGAGTTAGGCTGTCTGCATCAGTTTTTTTTCTGGACTCTCTATGAGCCTTATTTTTTGAATTGAGAATAATACCTGTCACTGAATGAATCAGACTATCCCTTTATCCTATCCTATCCTTGACACTTCCCTCACTTCACCCCCTCCCTGTTGTGAATGTGGGCACATATAAATAAAATTTGCTATTTTGGAAAAAATGTATTATGTGTTCTAACCAATGAAAGGCAATCTATGCAAATCTGAATTAAACTTTTTTGCATCTAATATTTTTGTTTCTTGAAATAACTGTATATTTCAAATCAAGTTATATTTTGAATTATTTGTTCCTTGTCTGGGACCCCTTCCTTTAGCCTTGATTGAAGGCATGACACCTCTGCCCACGTTGTGCATTTTTCCTGGACCCAAAGGGAAGGGGCTCTCTACCCAGGAGTCCAAAAACCTGTCTGGTGGTGGTTGGCAGCCTACTGCCGGCCAGAGGCCACACCAGGGTTGGTAGGGATTCAGGGGGCACCTCTGAGGTGCCCTCTGGTTACATCGTTCAATAAACCCCACACTGACATCAGTGGGGATCTGTTGAAAGGAGTAGCTTGGTACCATACACTCCTGTTTTCAGTGAAGCCGTCATGGTGCTGTGGGAGTCTAGTTCCCAGCCCATGTACCCTCTATGGCTTCCATGGCACTTACAATATTATGAAATGGACCCAATGCTGTAAGGGAATATCTGCTCATGCAGATATGCTCTCGCCTGTAGTAGGGTGTAAGCTGCATTAGGGCTATGAGGCCTGCTAGAGGGGTGACGTACCTATGCTGTCAGGCAGTGAGTGGTAGCTTGCAGTGCCATGTCGACTTTGTCATTTTCTCCTTCACGGGCAGGCATATGAGCTGCAAGGGCAGTGGCATTGTCCCAGTGAAGGGGGGTGTGGGGTCATAAGGGACTACGAAGCAAAACTAAAGTAACCATTGTACTGTAACATTAAATGTAAATGGTTTTAGTTTGCATAATTCACACTTTTAATGCAGTTAATCAAAACAGATTTTTCAATTCTACAGTTTTTATGCCTCATTTGTTTACATAATTTACTGATTATACCTTGGTGAACAAAAGGAATTCCAAGTTTTTGTGTTCTATTTCTTTTTTTATGTCTTTATTGATTTACAGCTCAGAACCAAAAATAACAGGCTATAGTCAAGATTAACTTCACAGCATAATGTTGGCATATATAGAGTAGCCATGGTTGGCTCAGATAGCACATTTAGCATGTAATCCTGCATTTTCGGAAGCAGTGTGACAACATATATTACCATAAACAAAATAATCACACTTCAGATCTCCAACCCCTCATAGCAAAGTCTTCCTCTTTCTCCTGCACGTGCCCAGTTTCTGTGGATGTTTCTTCCTACTCTTTTGTTGAGTCCTGCGCATTCCCTCCTTCCCTGGAGTGTTCAAGCAAGTATGTTCGTAGGGGATCTCAAATGTCTCTTGGTCGGGAAGTGGGCGGCATTAGCTTTGCATATGTAGTTTGTTGATCTTGGCAAAATATGAGGTAGTTAAGCCACTCCTTAAATTTTTGAGCTCGCTCTCTTCCCCCATCTACAGGCCACCCTGCGTTTGGCTATTAGTAAGCCCAGCGAGGCATATTTCCTAACTGAGGAATCAAGGTCTTTTGTGTATCCCTGTAGTGCAGTGAGTGGGGTGTTCGGGATAGGAGATCCAATCGTCTAGCCCAATACCTCCAGTGCTGTATGCCATTATCTGTGAATGGGAGTGCATTCCCATGGCAGGTGCAGAAAGCCAGCTCCTGCTCCCCTGCATCTATTACAATTATCGTTATCTCTTAGCCGATGTAGCTTAGCAGGAGTATAGTATAAGCGATGTAAATACTTGAAATGTATGATACGTAGTCTGCTACTTGCTGATATACGTCCGGTCAAGTCCTCTTCCCAGTGGGTTTGCGATGTGTGGTTTACATTTGGACTATGTCTGCGTAATTCGATAAAGCATAGAGACCACATGCGTGGTTGCTGACATTTGAAGTAAGGCATGTAGTGGGGCCAGGGTCAGAGGCTCAGTTGGAAAATCAGGGGTGGCAGCCTTAACATCTTGGTGAAGCCTGACATCTAGAAAGATCCATTGGAGTAGGTTGCTGGTCTTTAAAGATTGTTTCCCGGGTGCGACAATTCCCCTCTTTGTACACGTCTTCCAGGTCAACTCTCCGAACTTTGGAAGCATTTGCCGACAGCTCGCTTCCTGTGTAACCGGGAGATCTAAGCGGCCTTGCAGTGCCAGTAGCAGAGAGTATAGCATAGGTGTTTGCAAGTGTTTAGCAACGTTGCGCCATGCTCTGTTCGTGCATTAGACTTTCGTCGGATCTCTACTTCTGGGATTCACAGGTGAGCTCAAATAAGCGGGGCAGGGCACCTGTGCCATGTATCCGTGCGCTACAGCCAGGTGTGGCATGTATGGCGGTGGTCACATCCAATATGCAGCAAAGTGTGCTTGGGCACACCAGAAGTATTGCTCCATATCTGGCACCTCAAACGCTCTCTTCGCAAATGGCTTGGTTAAGGCCTACCATTTCAGTCTAGGCTGACTTCCTTCCCAAGTCAGATGGATCAGTTGAGATTAAAGGACCCTGAAAAAGTGTTTACTAGGTGCGTAAGTGATATTAATGAAGAGGTAGAGACGTTTGGGTAGGATCACCATTTTTATCAGCGAAACTCTTCCCGCTAATGAAATAGGCATGAAGATCCAACTAGTAATGGATTCTGTCAGTGTCTCTATCGCTCAACCATAATTGGCTCGCAGAAGTACTGCCTTGTCCCTAGTTATCATGATCCCCAAATATTTAATTTCTGTATCCCACCAAGTCAACGGATAGTCAGGGTTGTATCTTTGAACTTAGTGAGTACAGGGAAAAATCTGGGATTTTCCCCAGGCAATTAATTCAGTCCAAATTGTATAAATTCATGTAATATCGGATTTAGGCTGATTTCAGGGTCTCGCAAGTATAGTGCGCGATCATCTGCGTATAGTGAGATAAGAATTTGCCTTTCAGGGTATTGGAGTGCGTAATCGCGATGTTGCTGCCGGACCTTGGCCTCCAGCGGCTCCATGGCTAGTGTCCAGTTTCTTTGTTTTGAACTGTTACATAACTTTCTTACAGCGTAGCTTTCATTTTACATTTATTCCAAACATCCAGGATTAGGCTAGTTGGTGCTGAAATCAAAGTAGGTGTTGATTTGAAGCACAGAGTAATTTACTTCCATATCACATTCTTCATTCTGCCATCATTGTTCTGCTCATAAGAGCTCATAAGCTCATAAGAGCTCATAAGAGCTTCACTGGACTTTGAGTGGGTGTTGCAGGGGAAGCGTATGGTGGGGTTTATGGGTTTGAACAGAATAGACTGGGCTAGGAATTGAAGAGGCTTGAAAAAACTTGGCAGGTCCTGGCCAAAAAGTTAACCAAGCTTAAAAAGAGGCTGTATTCGGGATGAATATGAATCTGAGGAATACGGTGCAAGGCGGGTTAGTTTCCAGGCCATTTTCTTTCTTTTTAAGCTCAAATTTGCTTAATATCAATCAATGGTAACAGCCTTAATAATAGCTGCGTGCAGTGATGCATTTATTGAACAGGATATAGTAAAGATACACATGCTTGAAGAGAACCAGTTAACCGCTGCAGCCACAAATTGGTTGAAGGCATACGGTTGCTCCATGGAGGGGGTAGATGGCTGAATAGGCTTTCGCCTATTAGTAGGGAGGGTTCCTCATGGGTAGAGAGGACACGGGGTTTGGGGAGGGGGGGGCTGGGTAGGAGGGAGGGCACGCGGTGGGGGAGCAGTGGGAAAAAAGAAAAAAAAATCATCCTCATCTAAACCTTTTATGTAACTATGATAAGTCTTGCCTCACAAAAGGGTCGACAATGAAAGGTAGGAAAAGAGAAGGATGGCAGGGGTGACTTCAAGGAGTAGTGGGGCAATATTTATCTCGTGGAACGTCAATGGCTTAAGATGCCCTCGGAGGCAGAGGCTTATCCTTAAACATTTAGAATTGTCAACTGCACAAATATGTCTGCTACAGGAGACACATTTGAGCTATGAAGAAAGCATCGCAATTTTCTCAAAAGTTACTTGGGTAAAGAGCTTTGGTGCTTCAAAACAAACAGCCCAAAACAGAGGGGTCGCCATTTTAATTAAAAAAGGGACGCCATGCGATATAAAAAAAGCACAGTCAGATTCATCTGATAGATGGTTGACTGCCACATTAGCATTTGAAAATCGTGATATAGTCTGTGCCTCTTTTTACGGTCCAAATTCGGATGATCCAGATTATATCCACAAATTACAATCGATATTGATGCTGGAGTCACCACCATATGTGATAGGGGGGGATTTTAATGTTCTGATCGACCCCCTTAAAGATAGGTCTAATTTAAGTCATTATAAAGGGTCAGCAAAGGTACGTAGGGCATTAGTTAATATGATCCACGATATGGACCTAGTTGATCTATGGAGGGAAATAAAGGGAAACGAGAAGGGTTTTACCTTTTTTAGTAAAAAGTACCGTCATTCCTCCAGGATTGACTATATTTTTTTAGACAGAGGTTCATTAGCCAACATAGGGGAGATTTTAGTTCTTCCGAGTCATCTGTCTGACCATGCACCTCTACATATTGTATATCAGATGGAGGAGGTACAGCGGCGGTCATTAAGGTGGACCCTTAATAGGACCAAGCTGCAGGACCCTGATGTGATTGCCGCAGTACAGGATTCGACCTTGGAGTTTTTTATGTTGAACTCCGACTCAACAACACCTGATGTAGTTTGGGACGCCTATAAAGCCTGGCTCAGGGGGAAACTCCATGGAATCATCTGTTATAAGAACAAGATTGAAGCAGGGGTATTAAAGGGTATTGTAGAGAGGATAGGTGGCTTGGAGAGAGAAAGAGACGGAGCTGGCAATGGGGACCAGGAGCGACTCACTCAAATTTTGGGGAAGTTGGAAGAGGCAAGATCAGAATATAGAGGGAGACTAGAAGCCAAATGTAGAGCGCAGTGGGACGCCAGTAAGATGCAGAATTATGAATATGGAGAAAAGGCTGGGGCTTTATTAGCATGGAAAGCCAGAACCGACCGAGCTAGGAATGACATAAAAGAACTTAAAATAAACGCCGGCGGGGAAATTTCAAATAAGACCAAAGATATAGAGACCTGTCTTCTCTCTATGTTCTCAGAACTGTACAGGGAAGACCTGGTTCCCCCACCATGTTTGATTCAGTCATTTCTCAGTAACAAGCAACTTCCAGTTCTTTCGGAAGAAAGCAAAAACCATTTAGATGCTCCCTTTACATCAGAGGAGATCGTAGCTCAGATAAATAAATCTAAGAATAAAAAAGCTGCAGGATCAGACGCGCTCCCGAATGAAATTTATAAACATCTCAAAGAGGAGCTCCTAGAACCCATGGAAGATACCTTTAATTCAATCTATGGGTTGGATGGAAAGGTCCCTAAAGCTTGGCAGGAGGCAATAATAGTTCTGATATTGAAACCAGGCAAGGATCCAAAAAAGGCAGACTCTTATCGCCCAATCTCCCTGCTAAATGCCGATTTATAAGACCTTTATGGGCGTATTAGCGGGGAGATTGGCCAAACTGATACCTGGGTTAATACACCCAGATCAGAAGGGGTTTGTCGCAGGTAGACATATCCAGGAACAAATACAGCTTCTTATAGGCAACATCGACCTGGCTATCGAGAGGATAGAACCCTTGGCCGTTGTCGCGGTCGACGCGGCCAAGGCGTTTGACAGAGTTTGCTGGGCATATTTATGGGAGGTTCTGAAGGTTATGGGTTTTGGCCCTATTTTTATACAGACCTTGCAGAATTGCTATCAGGGTGCCTCTGCCCGAATATTTTTGAATGGGTTCCTCACTGCGAGTTTTAATATTCAGAGAGGAACGAGGCAGGGGTGTCCGATTTCACCTCTTTTCTTTAATTTATATGTGGAACCGCTGGCCCAGATGCTTAGATTGGATGAGTCAATCTATCCTTTCAGATCGGGACAATACGGCTCAAAAATAGCTCTGTATGCCGACGACTTGGTGCTGTATACAAGTGACCCGGATACAGCTATCACAAGGGTGGAAGAGTGTATGTGTGAGTTTGGATTACTTTCTGGGTTCCTTGTTAATAGAACCAAGACGGAGGTGATGTGTTGGAATCTGGAGTGGTCAGGTACCGAAAGTGAAGAGATGAGATACCTGGGGATTTATGTAGTGAAGGAAATTGAAAAGATCCCCGAGCTAAATCTAAAGAGGGTGGTAAAAGAAATCGACAGCCTATTCAGTAGATGGAGAAATCTCCCACTGACCATATACGGGAAAACCAACTTAGTAAAGATGGTCATCCTTCCTAAACTGTCATACCTCTTCTCCTCAATTCCACTGACATTCTCGAGTAAAAGTCTGATTAAGGTACAGAGTAAGATCAACAGTTTTATTTGGGGCAACAAGGGGGTTCGACTGGCGTGGAAAAAACTCAGACGCAGATTAAAAAAAGGGGGGTTAGCGCTCCCAGATGTAAGGCTATATGCAGCAGCGTTTCAGTTTAAAAGCATACGGATGCTATTAGTAAAGCCAAGAGAATCAGCCTGGGGGAGGTTGTTAGGCGAAATGGTGCGGGTAGAAGGGGGAGGAGATGGAGAAGCTTTTCTGTATAAATTTGGATCACCTAGGTTCTTCAAGAGGGTTCGTTTGAAGGTTTTAAGGACATCTCTGGAGATTTGGTGCAGGCTCAGGCGTAGCTGGGGCATTGGTTACTACTCTGATAATGCCCCTGTATGGGATGCCCCAGGAACCCCGGATTGTTTGCAGGATGGTTTGGCTCTACCGATAAAGAGGGCTGGTGTCAAAATTTGGTCTGAACTGTTGGACTCTGGGGGGGATATATCCCTGGGATTACCTTAGGGCCAGGATTGGCACAGGGCTCTCAAGATTCAAGTACATACAGTTAACATCATGGTATGAGGCAGAAAAGCGGGAGATCAGTGGAAACAGGGAGATCGAAGACTTGCTGCAAGGGACACGCCCATTGAATAAGGAAATCTCTATGTGGTACAATAGTTTGTTAGAGGCTGAAGACCATGAGACACCTGCCCTTGTTGCAGTGTGGACCGGAACCCCACTTGGGCCACCAGCAGACCTTTTATATGAATCGTCACTGAAGAACTTGTACAGATCTGTTAAACCTGCCTGTCTAAAAAAAAATCATTTCTTTGTTATTAATAGACTTTATTACACCCCGGCAAAAATTGCAAAGTTCGCTCCTTATCCTGTCCCTAAATGCCCCAGATGTGCAGTACCTCTTGCCAACGACTTACATATTTTTTATGAATGCCCAACACTTACAAGGTTTTGGGCTGAGGTAGGTGACAATCTACTGGACATATTTAACACCAACATTGAGATAAATATGCAATTGGTTTTCTTTGGAGATGATGGGCGCCTCAGCCAGAACCTTTCGCAGAAAGATAGGGGTTTACTATTGAACTTGATATTGTTGGCAAGAAGGGAAGTGTGTAAGAGGTGGAAGGACCCCCTACCCCCGCAAAGGGAGGATTGGCTTAAAGCTGCATTTTCCATGGCACGACTGGAGTATGATGGAGTGGAGGATAAGATCTCGAACATGTGGCATCCCCTTGTGAGCTGGGGTAAGAACTTAAGATTACTGTAACATCATTGCTCTTATGATTACACCATGGTCCCTCACAAAACAATGGGACTGGTCGGACGACCCAAGCGAGTGCGGTAAGCCGTAGGGGCGACAGATAACGAAGGCGGCTTCATAAGACCCGCAGAGGCTTGTAAGGTGAGATGAGGACCAAAAAAAATAAAAAATTGGTTGAAGGGCCCAGCACAAATTGAGATGGTGGTCTCTGTGACCAAGGACAAGTGTTGCCCGAAACGCGTTACCAGGAAGCAAGAATACATATTTAATTTGCCTGCAGTTCCAGTGGTTTGTGTATCTTTTCGTGGCAGAATCAGTGTGAAATGGCGCTGTGAGCTGACGAGGGATCTGGATGATCTTTGTGTATATGTATATATGTACATATGTATATGTGTGTGTGTTTATACAGTCTAAGCCTATTGTTTGACTTCTAGTGGGTGCTCCCTTGTGTCTGGACAAAGCTATACCTCTCTGAAGAGCTTTAGAGAGTTAAAACAATTGTCAGGGGTTGTTTTTATGCATTCCAGGTGAGCATGGATGGTATTTTACCAATTAGAAGCTGTTTTACTGTACGTGGAGTGTTAAAAGGCTTTTGTCATTTTACAGCTTGGCACGGATAGCACTTACTAATCCTATGCTGAAAAACTTTACTGTATTAATGGAGAAAGGCTGTGTCACTTTCTAGCCTGTGTGGATGGCACTGTGCTAATCGTATGCTTAAAAACTTTGATTCTGCCCACCTCAAATGGCTGTTTTTCTAGCTGAGTGTTGCTGGTGTTGCAGGGTGCTCTATATAGGAGCTGCTCTCTATCTAAATTTGGGAACTACCCAGAGTTCTCTGCTTCCTATTTTGCATATGTCATAAAAAAAAAAGTTACTGCGACGTTCTAGTTAGGTTCAGATTTTACACATGCGGACGCATAGAAATTCAGCAGTTATAGTTATACTTATCTCAAGAAACCATAACTCATGCCCTAAAGTAACTAGAACTTGGCCAGACCCTGTGACCCATCCCCATGTTGCAGCCAATCGTGTGCATGATATTTGGCAGTGTGCTGAGGTGGTTGCCCACAAGATCCCTCTGGCCAACCCCCCAAAGGCAGCCAACCTTTGGGTCCCTGCCTCAGGCCGGTATTAGCCTCCATTTTATTTGAGGGAGGAGGACACACAGCCCCCTTCCCCATTTTTGGCCTGTGAAACTCATCTACCAAGATTCAGGAAAACCTGTGAGGTGGCGGCATGCATCCCCCTTCCTGGGCTTATTTGGCCCTAGGGACCCAATTCCCAGGGGTCCAGCCAAAGTTATTAAATGGGTGCAGTCCCCCTCCCCAAGCTATCAGCTCCAGGGTCCCCATCTCCTGGGATCCTACCAGTAACTAACTAAATGGTGCAGCCCCCTTCCTGGGCAAATGTTGGTCCTGGGGACCCCATATCCCGGGGTCCTACCGGCAGCATAAAAAGGAGAAGGGGACACACAGCCCTGGGGACCCCAACCCCAGGGACACTGCAAAGAAAGGGCGGGTGCCCTAATACCACCCATGGCACCCTCCATATCCTTGTTGGAGGCCAGGGGGGTGGGAAACTTCAGGCCCCCACAGGCACAGCTGGCTCTCGCATCTAGCGGGAGCTGGCATTGCTCCCTCTTGCAGTGAGCAGCTAAAAATGCTGCTCGCTGCGGGCGGGAGCAATATTCAGATATGTTTCCCTTCCTGCATCACTGTGGGCAGGCATACAAATCTGAATTCCACTCCCAGCTGGCGGGATCATTTTTAAAGCTCCCGCCAGCTGGTAGGGGACTTCGTGTTTGCTACAGATTGTCCTGAAGTTGGTTCTGCCAAGCGAAAGAAACACACTTTGTTCGAGGCATATGGGCTGTAGACCACACACTATTGCATTAGATCACCATCTGGTGGTGGGCCCGGATGATTACACTTTGTTGTCGTCTTGGAAGAGTCTTTGTCTGTTGGATGACTCCTCCCTTAGATAGCAGTGCGCATGGGCATCGACTCCATCTTCAGATTGTTTTTTTCCGTCATCGGGCTCGGACGTGTTCATCGTTCGATCCCGTTACTGATCTCTTTTCGAATTCATATCAATCATAATACCATCGGCATAGTCTTCGACAGTGATTCCGGTTACCAGCGTCGAAGAAAGGCTTCACTTCTCGATTCCAGCGTTCATCAGGGCCGTCGGGCCCAACTGCGCCATTGGGCCTTTGGCTCATGGAAAGAACACCCTTCAAGAAGTGCCCTCGGTGTGGACAAAAATTCCCTCACACCGATCTTCATGAGGTTTGCAATCTGTGCTTATCTCCAGAGCACGAGAGTCGAGACTGTGAGGCCTGCGCTTCGTTCCGGTCCAAGAAAACCATCAGGGACCGTCGAGCTCGAAGAGTAATGGCGCAGTCATAGTCATCAACACCAGGCCTCATCATAGACGAGGCTCCGATTGAAGTAGACGCAGAAGAACAGCAGCAGGAAGACATCGCTTCCGAAGCAGAGGATTCAGCTTCTGGAGCAGAGGATCAATCCGAAGATGATTATCTTCCAGCTGGTCAACAGGTCGTGAGCACAGACGTCGACCCTGTTCACCCCACCATACCGGCTCAGGCTTCGGTTCCAACTGCGGCTCCTGGTGCACACCGACCAAAACCTTCCGACGCCCCGCCTTCTGGCTCAGCAGCGAAGAATATAAAAAATGCTCCAGTCGACTCGGGCTCGAGTCAGCCTGTCGGTCCCGAAAAGCAGAAGGTCCTTAAGCCAAAATTAACACCGGCACCAAAGCATCCTTCGGTACCGAAAGCGGTCGAGCTGAAAACAAGTTCGGCACCGAAAGAGGTTCCCAAAGCTACTGAACCAAGATCAGTTGACTGGGGGTGAGTGTTTGATTTGCTCAAACGCTCCGTCCATCATCCCCTTTTGTGTCGCTTTGTTCGCCCTAAGTGTGGCAGGGTAGGCTCAGACGTGAGTCCCTTGCTCACTTGGCCACTGGATTCAAGATAGCCTGGCTGATGAGGATTATGAATCCGAAACTGGTCCCAGGATGCTTGTTTCCGGTCCAGGGAAGACATGGCTTGGCGGTTTGGGCTGTACTGTTCCCATGAGGCACAGGGTCAGACTGATTTGCATATAGCCATGTCTGAACTGGGGTGGCCGAGTGAGCTAAAGAATGGTGATGGATTAAACCCAGATCAGTTGACTAGGGGTGAGTGTTTGATTTGCTCAAACGCTCCGTCCATCATCCCCTTTTGTGTCGCTTAGTAAATCAAAAGAAGTCACATCTCCAACCGTCCCTGTCTCAGCAGTAACTAGGTGCTACAATAGATACCTCCAAGGCAATAGCGTACCCCAACCCAACAAGAATACAAAGTATGCGGGATCTTATCAAAAGATTCCAGCCACAACACTCACTACCAGCTCCAGTGTTCATGCAACTAATAGGAATTATGGCATCTTGCATTTTCAAAGTACCATATGCAAGACTACAAATGCGCCCCATACAAGAGTGCTTGGCAAGTCAGTGGAATCAGGCTCAGCAACAAATAACAGATCTGGTGGTGGTAGACGACCGGACATATCGCTCTCTGAAATGGTGGAACACCAAAATACTTTCCAAGGGCCGGCCGTTTATAGAACCTGTTCCACAAATGATACTAACCACAGACTCATCTCTCACAGGATGGGGAGCGCATTTACAAAGACACACAGTATAGCGTACATGGACACTGCATCAAAAACAACTCCACATAAATAATCTGGAGTTACTAGCGATTTTTCTAGCTCTAAAATCGTTTCAGCATTACCTATCAAACAAAGCTGTACTAGTCCGGATGGACAATATGACAGCAATGTACTACATTCAAAAACAAGGAGGAACACTCTTTACAGCTCTTCTGGCTGGCGCAGAGCATATGGAGGTGGGCCATTCCTCAGAAAAATTTTCTATTAGCAGAACATCTCCCAGGAGTTCACAATCAACTTGCAGATCTGTTAAGTCGTTAGAGACAACAGATCCACAAATGGGAACTACATCAAGTTCTTCAACCATTTTTTTCAAAAGTGGGGTCAACCAGAGATAGATCTGTTTGCTACAAACCACAACTCCAAATGCCCAAGCTTCGCCGCCAGATACCCACACCCATTATCCTAAGGCAATGCGGTATGGATGAACTGGTCAAACAAATTTGCGTACGCTTTTCCACCTCTCCCTCTAATTCCATTAGTGGTACGCAAGCTACAGCAACATTCTCTCACATTGATTCTCATAGCACCAACATGGGCAAGACAACCCTGGTACACCACGCTACTATAGCTCTCAGTAGTACCACATCTCAAACTAAAACTCTCCCCCACATCTACTGACACTGAACCATGGAGAGATTATGCATCCGGGCCCAATGCAGCTCAATCTAGCAATTTGGCTCCTGAGGTCTTAGAATTTGGATATCTAAATTTACCACCTGATTTCATCAATGTCATAAAATAAGCAAGACGCCTTACCACTAGAGCATGTTATGCAGCAAAGTGGAAAAGGTTTGTTGTATATTGCACAAATAACATCATCAACCCCTTAGATGTTTCCATACAAAACATCATATGCTACCTGTTACATCTGCAAAGATCTAACTTAGCGTACTCCTCAATCAGGTTACATCTTGCTGCTATAGCGGCATATCTTCAAAACAGACATTTGTCATTGTTTAGAGTACTTGCAATCAAAGCGTTTATGGGAGGACTCAAAAGAATAATTCCTCCCAGAATACCACCCTCTCCAGTGTGGAATTTAAATATTGTTCTTACAAGACTTATGGGTCCTCCTTTCGAACCATTACATAAGTGTGAATTACAGTTCCTTACCTGGAAAGTTGTTTTTTTAGTAGCTGTTACCTCACTTAGAAGAGTAAGTGAGATTCAAGCATTAACAATTCAAGAACCATTTATACAACTTCATCACAATAAAGTGGTTCTTAAAACAAATCCAAAGGTCATTTCACCTTTCCACCTCAACCAATCTATAGAGTTGCCAGTATTTTTTCCCCAACCGCAAACAGTTGCAGAAAGAGCTCTACATACATTAGGTGTAAAAAGAGCGCTTCTCTGCTACATTGATAGGGCGAAACCATTTCGTAAAACTAAACAACTTTTTGTGTCCTTTTCTTCTCCACATAGGGAAAATTCTATTTCAAAATCGGGCATTGCAAGGTGGATTGTTAAGTGCATTCAAATGTGTTACCAAAAAGCAAATCGGACTCTATCCATTCCCCCTAGAGCTCATTCTACCCGTAAATTAGGGGCATCTATGGCATTCTTAGGAAATATACCATTAGACAGGGGAGGGGAATTCGTATCTCCCGATGCCCGAGACATATAGATTCCTTGCCCGGGCAAGAAGTTTTAATGTCTGGTTTGTCCGAAGGACAAGGAGACCATGCACCATAGTAAATCGAGACACCTGACGGAAACAAAGTGCTTTATAGAAGAGCCAGTCACATTACACAAGGACGCATTCATATTTTATTGCTGTAGGCACGAGGAGATTAAAAGATTTGTCCGAACTCACAGGATGTTGAACAGACACTTTAAACCGAACCTGGTTCCTCAGCTCCAAAACCGGACGCTCTGGATGTTGGGCCACATCGTCTCCAGTGAATATGAGCATGGTTAAATTCGAATTGGCAGGTTGCATACAGAATTTGCACAGCGCTGTCAGCTAATAGATTTATGTCTTTCTCCACGAAGCTTTCTTGTAGTTTCCGGGCTCCTCTTCTGGCCCCTTTTATTCCTTTGAGCAAGAGGGAAACATGACGCAGCTTCTGCAGTCCGAGAACAGCCAAAGCATGGGCGGGTAAGAGGCTGGCAGACCCTGGTCTCACCTTGGCTCTTTGTTCCCACATCTGATGTGCTGCCCTTTGGCCTCTCAGATACAGCCCCCAGGCCGCGCCCCACTCACTCGCATTTGAGGCCTGCAGTGAAATAATTCACGGGCCACTGCCTTCGCACATTGCTTTCCCTCTGCACTTACCTGGTGCCTGTACTCCCCACTGGCCTCACCTGCAGCCCCTGCTCCGAGCCCCTGGGCCTCTCATGTTTCAACCAGGGTCTACATTAAATCTCCTTACTTTCCTTATGGGCTCTCATGTAGCCTCTTGGCCGCCCGGCCGTTACTTCCCTTTTCAAGAGCCGCTCACGTCTTACCCGGTGCCTTATCTGGTCCTGCCTCTTGCCAGTGCCTTCTACGTAGAAAACTAGGTGTTCTCGACTTATCCCTTCGCCATCCGGGAATGAAAGGCCGAAAGAAGAAATTAAAAGGTGCAAAACCTAGTTTGCCTTTGCAGGCAGATTTGCAAGTAATATATTTACCACAAACTAAGAATCCGAGCCTTAAATTCAATTACATAATGTTACCAAAATCTTTTACCTAAAATTGTCAGGGACTTTACATGCTTTTCTATGCAGCAAGCATGACTTTAGGGAAGCACTGGGGTGCTAGACTAAGGGGGATCTCTTCTATAGCCAGGACAAAAGTTATCCATTTACAATGTCTGCTACGGGATAGGTGACCTCAGGCCCTCACAGGGACTAGAGCTATAGTCTCACTAAAGACATGCATGCCCCCAGGCTTCCCATTAACATATATTTTATCTAATTTATGGCAAGCATGTCTCTGAAATCTTTTTGACCTCGCTGCCCCTGCAAACACTAATAAAGTTCTGGTCAAACTACTTGCTCCTGCGCTGTTTAGAAATATATAGTTGTTTTAGGAAGCGCTTAGTACAAAGGGTTAACCATAATCCAAGCACAACCAATCCTGGAAGATGTGGACAGAAGAACCATGAAAATGTAACACTTGCCCAGGATCACATATGTGGTTAAGTGGTTGTGATTTAAACTTAGAGGCTCCGCACCCTCGTATGCCAGCCGATAATTAAGCCACATTTCAGTATGAGCCTGGTGCATTGTTTGCCTACATAAGGCAGAAATGTACTTCAAATGTACTGGGTGGTGGTGGTAAATAGTTAAAGCAACATGTATAGCAGGACAGTGTGTTTTATGCATTGCACAGAAAAGCGCTTCTTAAAAATAGGAAAGTAAACTGGGTTGAGAAGGTAATGTGTGTCCAAAGAAATCTACTTCTAGTGCCCCAGATTTTCTTTCTCAGCCACATCTTGCAATGGAGCAGAACATGAAATGTCACCACAGATCCAAGGCTTTTACTCCCAGGCAGTAAGGAAGGATGTGTTTTTTTCTAATGGAAGGCAATCACATGCAAAACAAGTCAATACACTAGATGGAAAAGTTCCAGTTGCTTTAAGCAGAAACCGCTAACTTTGCAAACCTCTCAGGAAAGGCAGTAGGAGCAATTGAATGTGTTCTTATGCTGTGTGTCAGCCAGCATAAATGACAAAAGTACCAACCATAGAACCTCCTCTACTTGCTTCGTAACATCCCAAACACCCCGCGCTATGTCTTCAACCCTTTCTTTCTCCTGTTTGCAGTTTCAAAACTCATTTTTTATAATTCCCTGCCCAACTCCTCTCCTTTCTCTTGTTGTGTCTAAGGTCTCTGCCATTGGTCCAGTTTCCCATTGGGACCCAGTCTAACCTGCATGCTGTATTTCTTACCCCATCAAAGTCCCCTTTCTTTTCTTGCTTTTTTAATCTAAATCTTTATACATCTCTAGCCAACTTAAGCTCCCTTCCTTTGTTCTCAAACTACCAGGGTGAAACCACCATCCCTCCATGTCCCTGCCCTACTGCCCTCCTTTCTCTTTCTGCCCCCTACCATCCATCTAGTTAATTGTGTTTCTCATCTCCCTTTTCTGTTAAACCCCAATTCATCTCTCTTCTTGAAAAATCAGCACAACCCTAGCTTTGTTGTATTTCCTCCCCTGAAGCCAAAAGTGGTTCCTTCTTTTACACCTCTCCCATCTTTAGCTGTGAACTAATGAGCCATCAGTGGTTCCCAATGTAACTGTCATCCTCTGCAACTCCTCCTGCCTGCCCACCCGTTACATCACTACCCCCTGTGTAACTCCTCTCTCAGGACATCACTGCTTCCCTCTGTAGCTCACCCTGCACACCCCCAATATATCACTGGCTCTCCATGTAACCTCTTGGTCATCACTGACTCCAATTGTAACACCTATTCCATCTCAAGAGCCCAAGTAATGTTGATGTGAATGTTTGTAAGTGTTGTCACCTCTGTCATACAAGTGCTTCCTTTAAAACTTCTTGTGTACGGAGCACGGAGCACAGAGCTGGTTACCGATCCATAAGCGGGTGCTGTTTAAGGTCCTATTGATCACTTTCAGGGCATTTCACTCATGAGGGCCCAAATATCTTCAAAGGAGCTTTAAGCGGTACCTTCCATCCCGCAATTTGAGATCCTCAAACGAAAATCTACTGACCATTCCCACCTTTAGATTGATCACAAAGGGAGGGAAAGCTCTGGCAGTCTTAGGGTCAAAGGCTTGGAATCAACTTCCCCCGCCTCTTCGTCAAACCACCTCTGAATCAGTATTCAGGAAATCACTAAAGACCTGGATTTATAGCCTGCCCGACACACAGTGCAAAGGCCTAATCTGAAATGTCGGGTCCACCTAGATGAGCAGTTGAACCAGCACTTTCACCAGTCTGGCTTTCTCAGCGCCAAGATGCTCCCTGGAGTGATAGCAGCGCTATATAAAAACACCTTTACATTACATTTACATTACATTACGTGTGCAACACTTGCCTCTGTGGTCTTTATTGACTTGTTCTCGGACTGCTGTCATGAGGGAGACACCTACAGATTTGTGAAGTATTAATAAATACTGGGGACATTATACATTTTTGGAGGCTGAATACTGGTGCAGCCACCTCCAAATTAACCTAATGACCACCAAGGTGACTGTCACGTTTACTGTAAGTTCATTTTCATCCTATTTTCCCCTTTCTGTTTCTTCTTTTACAAATGTCCTTTAATCTCCACTCTTCCCATCTCTCTGACTTCTTATGTTGTCTTTTTAACAGCCAACTATGTCACTCTTTGTGAGAAGTTGGCCTGGTAGGGGATGTTTCCAATTCTGGAACCACCTACTACCTGACCAAACAATCCCCTTATGGTGTCTGGTTGTAAGTCAACCTTATTAGACAAGCTATCCTAGTGGTAGCATGGACTAAGCAGCCTAAAGGCTTAACTTAAGAGGTCGTGTTAAGCGAGCTGTTTTACCACATACAATCCTGTAATACCAAATGAAAGGACACCACACAAGTATATATTATAAAAATATATGTGTTTATTACTAAAAACAATCCCCAGTATTCTTTATGAATAAAGGGGCACAAGCGTTAAATCAAAAGCACTGTTTAAACATACAAAGTTGCACAATTATGGATGAGGGCAGGGGGCCACTCAAACCATATACTAAACAAGTGGTATAAGAGAGGCCACTCGAACAGTGGTTAGGCCTAGGGCCTAGGGAATCGCTGGGAGCAGTCAGGACAAGCAATGCTGAAGTCGGGAATGGCCCTCGGGATTCGGGAGATGTGCGGAAAGCGCACGCATGCACCAATGTTAACCAATGGTGCGTAAAAGTCAAATAGTTAAAGTTTAAGGACACTTCCGCTGAACCTAGAGGAACAAAACTTAACACACAGACCCTAGAGGTGTGCACCAGTGTGGGAACACCGGCGGAGCAAAGTTACCTCACCCACAGGAAGTGGGTGCACAGGGTCGAAGTGGCGTCGGGTTTTGACACGCAGGCTCTTGGTGCTTGAAGCTGAAAGGGCTGCAGGCAGGGTGAAGACGAAGTGTCCGGTGGAGTCCAAGGGTGGACTCAAGTTGTAGAGTACCTGAAAGCAGAGGGGACAGAGTCTGGGTCACTCAGCAGTGACCAGGGTGGAACCAGGACGGAACCAGGCAATGTCGGGCGCAATCAGGTGGTCGTCGAGGCGCTTCTCTTCGCTGTCACGTGGGCTCTGGGGCATCTGCGACGTCCAGGAGCAGGTCACGATCTGTCCCACGCAGGCTCTCACCGTCGGTGCAGTCGGCTTCCGGTTTGGAGCAAACAAGCCTTGGTAAGAGCAATCCACGCGGGATTGGAAGATGGCGTCTTACTCGGACCAGGAAGGTCAGAGTCGGGGCTCCTTTTCAGGGGAGCTGGTGTGGATCTGGAGCAACCAGATTCACGAGTCTTCTTTGGTAGTTCGTCGGCACAGGGACCACAAGCCAGCTGGCAAGTGATCGGGCCAACGCGTTGAGCCAAATCGTGCCAAAGGGCCCCACGCAGCACTCGTCGAGTGTGGAGGGCTGAACTTCGGCTCAGGAGTAGCTCAGGGTGGGGGCTTCTCAAACCCCGGTGTACAGCTTCGAGGGTCACTCGTGGGCTGCACGGTCAGCGTCTCGTGGTCACTTCAAGATGGCGTGCCCCACGCTTCCGGTCGCCTCCACGGGTCTCAGCTTTGCAGGGACTGTGGATCGGGCTGTTAGAAGCTGGGCAGGCTTGATCTCGTCGATCTCAGTCGCTCGAGTTCCGGCGGGAACTGCAACCAAGTAGACGTCGAGGGCTGGATGGTGCCTGCTGCTGCAGGGTGGTCACTCCTTGACCACAAGGGAGATTCTTCGGGCTTCCACGTTGAGATGGAGGGCGAAGGGTCCAGAATATCGTTTCAAATGTTTCTTCCAGGAAATCTGATGTGCATTGGCACTGCTCCCACTCTTATTCGAATCTGGTGGGCGTGATTACCTGCTAGGTCCCCTCCTATGGGTGGGACCCAGGAAGTGGGTGGATACACCCCCTTCCTTTGATCCAGGCCGCCCTGGCACGAGGGCTGGAGTGCCCCAGAACCGGTTTGGCCGGATTATGCAAGGGGCAGCCTTGTGCGCCCCAGGCAGTGTCTGGTTTCTTTCAAACCTCCCTGCTACAATACACTATCTCCTGTCTGGAGGGCGGTGACACCCTCCTGTGACAGGAAACCCTTTGTCCAGGACCCCCTTGACTGGGTTTCGGTCAGCTCCAGGGGTCCAGACATTTGTCTGTGGCAGAGGCATCCATTTTGTGGATCTTAAGGCCTTTGGAGAAATCAACCGCATTAAAGTGAAGTAACATGTCTTACCCCTCTAGAGGGGTGGAATGCCATCCCCGTCGCCAGAACTGGCGAGGGGATGGTATTCCAAAGCGTATGACACCTTACACGACATGTTTTGATAAAGCCAAACCAGAGTTGCTAAATAACCGCGAGGATTATAAGGCACTTAATAGTATATGGTATGGCATTATCCTGAAACAGCTTAGGGATTTGTTCCCGACGGCTGCAGACAGGCTCAGCTCATGCTAGAGCTCCATCTCACATAAAAACCATGCACCCAGCCTCCAGGATTGGTGAGGCCTGTCTATAGGAGTGGCTCACAGGTTTACATGTGTCCAGATATAGGTTTAGACATAGGTATACTATATCTAAGCAAGGGGTGTGTACACCACCTTACCCCAGCTGAGTGATCAGCCAGTTGTGTCAATTTAAGAACCAGCCAGGGGTGGCAAAAGATATGCTGCAGCCCCTGGTAGGCCTTAGTGGCTCCTGTGCCCTGTGCACCTATAGTGCATTCTACAGGGGCTGACAAGGAGTCCATTTCCAATTGGTATGTGCCTATAGCACATGTGTCATTAATTTAGTGAGAGAACAGCAGGCTGGGGGTCTGATCAGCAGGCCCACAGCCTCAGTAGTCGAAAACCAGTGAAGCAAAAAGCAAAAATTTGGGGTGACCATAGGATAGCAGACCCTACTCTCCTACACAACCCCCCCCCAAACGCAGGGACATTAAACTAACCTTGACCAGATAAGTCTTCATGTTCTAAGTGGAAGTACCTGGAGAGACCATCTGCATTACCATGGTCAGTCCCTGGGCGGTGCTCCACTGTAAAGTCCATCCCCTGTAGGGAAATGGACCACCTGAGCAGTTTGGGATTTTCACCCTTCATCTGATTAAGCCATAAGAGGGGCTTATGGTCTGTTTGCACCAGGAAGTGAGTTCCAAACAAGTAGGACCTCAACTTCTTTAATGCCCAAACCACAGCAAAGGCCTCCCTCTCAATGGCTGACCAACGTTTTTCTCTTGGGGTTAGCCTCCTGCTAATGAAAGCAATTGGCTGGTCTTGACCATCTTGATTAAGTTGTGAGAGTACAGCTCCCACCCCCAACTCAGAAGCATCTGTCTGAACAATGAACTGTTTGGAGTAGTCAGGACTCTTTAGGATAGGTGCAGAGCACATGGCCTTCTTCAGGTCTTCAAATGCCTTCTGACAGCTAACTGTCCACTGAACCTTTTTTGGCATCTTCTTGGATGTCAAGTCATTTAATGGTGTCACTATAGACCCATAGTTTTTCACAAACTTTCTGTAATACCCAGTCAGGCCCAAGAAGGCTCTGACTTGTGTCTGGGTAACTGGAGGAGCCCAGTCCTGTATGGCCTGGATTTTGCTTTCCAGTGGCTGAACCTGGCCTCCACCTACTAGGTGGCCCAGGTATACAACCTTACTCTGCCCTATCTGGCACTTTGTGGCCTTGATAGTTAGGCCTGCCTTTTGCAGGGCCTCCAAAACTTTCTTCAGGTGGATCAGGTGATCCTCCCAGGTGGAGCTAAAGACAGCAATATCATCCAGATAAGCTGCACAAAAGTCATCCAACCCAGTAAGGACTTGGTTCACCAACCTTTGGAAAGTGGCAGGTGCATTCTTCAAACCAAAGGGCATTACCACAAACTGATAATGTCCACTAGGGGTGGAGAATGCTGTTTTGGCTTTTGACTCCTCAGCTAGTCTGATTTGCCAGTAGCCAGCTGTCAGATCAAAGGTGCTCAGAAACTTGGCAGAAGCCAATCTGTCAATGAGCTCATCTGCTCTTGGAATGGGGTGAGCATCTGTCCTAGTGACAGCATTGAGACCCCTGTAATCCACGCAAAACCTCATTTCTCTCTTACCATCTTGGGTATGAGGTTTTGGCACCAGGACTACTGGGCTGGCCCATGGGCTCTCTGATGGCTCAATCACTCCAAGCTCCAACATCTTTTGCACCTCAGCCTTGATGCAATCCCTGACATGATCAGGTTGCCTGTAGATTTTATTCTTGACAGGCAGACTGTCACCAGTGTCCACAACATGGGTACACCAGTCAGTTTGGCTGGGTGTGAGTGAAAACATTTGCCTGTGAGCCTGCAAAACTTGTCTGCAGTCCCTCTGTTGCTGGTCAGTGAGGCTGCCTGCCAAGGCTACTCCATCAACTGAACCATCATCAGGGTTCTGGGAAAGCAGGTCTGGGAGAGGGTCACTCTCTTCCTCCTGTTCCCCATCTGTGGCCATGAGCAAGCTCATGTCCTCCCTGTCTACAAATGCTTTCAAGCGATTCACATGGATTACCCTGTGAGGGCTCCTGGGTGTTCCAAAGTCTACCAAGTAGGTGACTTCCCCTTTCTTCTCAATAATAGGATAGGGTCCACTCCATTTGTCTTGGAGTGCTGCTGGAGCCACTGGCTCCAGTACCCATACCTTCTGTCCTGGTTGGAACTCTACCAGTACAGCCTTTTGGTCATGCCAAGCTTTCTGCAATTCTTGGCTGGCCTCCAGGTTTTTGGATGCTCTTTCCATGTACTCAGCCATCCTGGAGCGGAGACCAAGTACATAGTCCACTATGTCTAGTTTGGGCTTTTTGAGAGGTAACTCCCATCCTTCCTTCACCAAACACAATGGACCTCTCACAGGGTGGCCAAACAAAAGTTCAAAAGGGCTGTAGCCAACCCCCTTCTGTGGGACCTCTCTGTAAGCAAAGAGCAGGCAGGGTAAAAGAATGTCCCATTTCCGCCTGAGCTTCTCTGGTAATCCTTTTATCATGCCTTTAAGGGTCTTGTTAAATCTCTCCACAAGCCCATTGCATTGTGGATGATATGGGGTGGTAAACTTGTAGTTTACTCCACATTCCTTCCACATTGCTTTTAGATAGCTGGACATAAAATTTGTCCCTCTATCTGATAGTACCTCCTTAGGAAAGCCCACTCTTGAGAAAACTGCAATGAGGGCTTTTGCCACCACAGGTGCTGTGGTGGTCCTTAGGGGAATAGCCTCTGGGTACCTGGTGGCATGATCCACTACCACCAGTATGAATCTGTTCCCAGATGCTGTTTGGGGGTCCATTGGACCCACAATATCAATTCCAACTCTCTCAAAGGGGACCCCCACCACAGGTAGTGGTATTAGGGGGGCCTTTGTTGTGCCACCTGACTTACCACTGGCTTGGCAAGTGACACAGGAGCGACAAAACTCCTTGACATCCTCTGACATGTGAGGCCAGTGAAAGTGTGGAACAAGCCTGTCCCACGTCTTGTTCTGGCCTAAGTGTCCTGCAAGGGGAATATCATGGGCCAAGGTAAGGAGGAATCCCCTAAACTGCAGAGGTATCACCAACCTCCTGGTCATGCCAGGCTTGGGGGTTCTAGCCTCTGAGTAAAGGAGTCCCTCATCCCAATACACTGTATGGGTACCTTGGGCATCCCCAGCAGCCTCAGCAGCAGCCTGCTGTCTGAGGGGTTCAAGGGAAGGGCAATCTAATTGAGCCTGCCTCAGGTCTGCCCTTGAGGGTCCCCCTGTCCCCAGAAACTCAACCTGGTCAGGTTCAAGCTCCCCAGAGACAGTCTCCTCTTGGACTGCAGAATCAGTTTCCTCTGAAAGCTGATCCTCAACCTGGGGCAAGGTGGAAGGCGAGGCCTTTCCTCTCTTGCTCCTTCTCTTGGGTTGTGGCTGGTCTATTGTCTCAAGATCCACCACTGGTTCAGGAAGGCACTTCTTAGCCTGAGCCCTTGTCATGGCAAGGACATGCTCTGAAATCCCTAGCATTTCTGCATGAGTCCTGTACTCCACTTCTGACCATGCTGAGCTTTCAAGGTCATTGCCTAACAGACAGTCTACTGGTAGGTCTGCACTCACCACAACTTTCTTTAGGCCATCAACCCCTCCCCAGGAGAAGTTCACAACTGCCACACTATGGGAGGTAGTGGAGTTGCTTGCATTGGTTACTAGGTAGCTCTCTCCTAGTACGATCTGTCCAGGGTCCACAAAGCCAGGGGTCACCATGGTGACACTAGCACATGTGTCCCTGTAAGCTTGAGCCAGTTTCTCATTTATTAAGGGAGTCTGCCTGTATTTGCCCAGGTTAGTGGGGCTTACTGCAGTGGGCAACTCAATGTCCACATCATACAGGAGAACTGCCTGTGTAGGGACTCTGACTAGGCCAGATCCTACTTCAATACCCAGGGTCAACCCAGCTACACCCTTGGACTGTGTTCCACCACTGCTTACTGTACTTGGGGTTGCAGTTGCTTTAGGAGCTGTAGTGGTGGGAACTGGATTTGCCTTGGTGCACTCACTGCCCCAGTGTGAAACTGATTTGCAGGTATTGCACCAAGGTGTCTTTGGACCTTTGTTCTTCTTCTTCTTGTTACCATTTTGGGAACCACCCTCCTTACTATTAGTTTGGGGGCCTGAAGACTTCTGGTCTTTTTCTTTATCTTTCTGATTCTGATTACCACCCTTCTGGTCTGTTTTCTTCTGGTCACCACCTTGGTTCTGGGGTTTCTGCTTAATCCTTGTTCTGACCCATTTGTCTGCCTTCTTTCCCAATTCTTGGGGAGAGGTCAGATCAGAGTCAATAAGGTATTGATGCAACAGCTGGTTTGTACAGTTATTAAGGATCTGTTCTCTCATCATAAGATTGTACAATCCTGTATAGTCTGAAACTTTACTTCCCTGTAACCAACCCTCCAAAGCCTTAGTGGCACACTCCACAAAATCAGTCCAGTCTTGAGTCTGTGCTTTCTGGGTGTCTCTGAACAACAACCTGTATTGCTCAGTGGTTAGGCCATACCCTTCAATGAGAGCACTCTTCAAAACAGAGTAGTTTTTGGCATCCTCAGGTCTAACTGTGAGGAGCCTGTCCCTCCCTTTCTCAGAAAAGGAGTACCACAAAATTGCAGCCCACTGATTCTCAGGAACCTGCTGTACCATGCAGGCTCTCTCAAGAGCAGTCATCCATTTGTGGATGTCATCCCCTTCTTTAAAGGGGGGCACAATTTTGGTCAGGTTTCTATTATCATAGGCCCTGTCTTTTTCTCTTGGAAAATTGCTGCCACCAGTGACATCTAAGCCACTTAATTTCTGCTCTCTTGCCAAGGCAAGTTTAGCTTGAGCTAAGGTAAGCTTAGCTTGACTCAGGGCTACCTCCTCTCTCTCTATCTGGAGTCTGACAGCCCTCATTCTAGCCCTATGCTCAGCTTTCTGAGAAGCACTCATGCCTCTCTCTGATTCTCTGGAGGCACTAGAAAGATGAGAGTCCCCTGAGGGAGATCTCACTCTTCTGTTGCCTGGGAGAATCATTTGTTGGGATCTGGGGAGGTGCTGGCCCTCTCCATTTCCCAGTAGGTCCAAGTTGGCCTGGCTAAGCCTACCAACTGGAACCTGGCTACCCTGATCCTGTACTTCTAAGTCCCCAGCATCTGAGTCCTCATCCAAGTCATCATCATCCTCCTCTTCAGGGGGATCAACTGCAGGGGGGTTCCCTCCAGTTCCTGTATCTAGGGAAGCTGCTTTTGCCTTCTCTAAGTCATCCTGTTCTAGGAGTTCTACCAGAATTAGGCAGGTGGGGCTTCTGCCCCTTTTTAACCCTCTTGCTTTGCACAAGACAATCAAGTCTCTGCGGGTTAGTTTGTCATATCCAGAAGTTGCCTGGGTAGGGTCAACTGTCACAGGACTAGACCCTGAGGCCTTTCCTGTGTCGGACATGGTTACTAGTGAGGTGTAAGTGGTGCACTTACCTACACTAAGTGTTTTCCTACTGGACCTTGCTAGTGAGTTGTAGTCAGGGGTGTGCTACTCCCTTCAACCTACAACTACTAAGTTCAGTAGAACTTAATATGCTAAGCTTTTGATTTTATATGTACCTAGAGGTACTTGATGTGATCTTTCAATTTGATATAAAGATTGCAATGGTAAAACAACAGCAAGCTCAAATCCGCACCGCTGCTCACCAATGTGAGAAGTTGGCCTGGTAGGGGATGTTTCCAATTCTGGAACCACCTACTACCTGACCAAACAATCCCCTTATGGTGTCTGGTTGTAAGTCAACCTTATTAGACAAGCTATCCTAGTGGTAGCATGGACTAAGCAGCCTAAAGGCTTAACTTAAGAGGTCGTGTTAAGCGAGCTGTTTTACCACATACAATCCTGTAATACCAAATGAAAGGACACCACACAAGTATATATTATAAAAATATATGTGTTTATTACTAAAAACAATCCCCAGTATTCTTTATGAATAAAGGGGCACAAGCGTTAAATCAAAAGCACTGTTTAAACATACAAAGTTGCACAATTATGGATGAGGGCAGGGGGCCACTCAAACCATATACTAAACAAGTGGTATAAGAGAGGCCACTCGAACAGTGGTTAGGCCTAGGGCCTAGGGAATCGCTGGGAGCAGTCAGGACAAGCAATGCTGAAGTCGGGAATGGCCCTCGGGATTCGGGAGATGTGCGGAAAGCGCACGCATGCACCAATGTTAACCAATGGTGCGTAAAAGTCAAATAGTTAAAGTTTAAGGACACTTCCGCTGAACCTAGAGGAACAAAACTTAACACACAGACCCTAGAGGTGTGCACCAGTGTGGGAACACCGGCGGAGCAAAGTTACCTCACCCACAGGAAGTGGGTGCACAGGGTCGAAGTGGCGTCGGGTTTTGACACGCAGGCTCTTGGTGCTTGAAGCTGAAAGGGCTGCAGGCAGGGTGAAGACGAAGTGTCCGGTGGAGTCCAAGGGTGGACTCAAGTTGTAGAGTACCTGAAAGCAGAGGGGACAGAGTCTGGGTCACTCAGCAGTGACCAGGGTGGAACCAGGACGGAACCAGGCAATGTCGGGCGCAATCAGGTGGTCGTCGAGGCGCTTCTCTTCGCTGTCACGTGGGCTCTGGGGCATCTGCGACGTCCAGGAGCAGGTCACGATCTGTCCCACGCAGGCTCTCACCGTCGGTGCAGTCGGCTTCCGGTTTGGAGCAAACAAGCCTTGGTAAGAGCAATCCACGCGGGATTGGAAGATGGCGTCTTACTCGGACCAGGAAGGTCAGAGTCGGGGCTCCTTTTCAGGGGAGCTGGTGTGGATCTGGAGCAACCAGATTCACGAGTCTTCTTTGGTAGTTCGTCGGCACAGGGACCACAAGCCAGCTGGCAAGTGATCGGGCCAACGCGTTGAGCCAAATCGTGCCAAAGGGCCCCACGCAGCACTCGTCGAGTGTGGAGGGCTGAACTTCGGCTCAGGAGTAGCTCAGGGTGGGGGCTTCTCAAACCCCGGTGTACAGCTTCGAGGGTCACTCGTGGGCTGCACGGTCAGCGTCTCGTGGTCACTTCAAGATGGCGTGCCCCACGCTTCCGGTCGCCTCCACGGGTCTCAGCTTTGCAGGGACTGTGGATCGGGCTGTTAGAAGCTGGGCAGGCTTGATCTCGTCGATCTCAGTCGCTCGAGTTCCGGCGGGAACTGCAACCAAGTAGACGTCGAGGGCTGGATGGTGCCTGCTGCTGCAGGGTGGTCACTCCTTGACCACAAGGGAGATTCTTCGGGCTTCCACGTTGAGATGGAGGGCGAAGGGTCCAGAATATCGTTTCAAATGTTTCTTCCAGGAAATCTGATGTGCATTGGCACTGCTCCCACTCTTATTCGAATCTGGTGGGCGTGATTACCTGCTAGGTCCCCTCCTATGGGTGGGACCCAGGAAGTGGGTGGATACACCCCCTTCCTTTGATCCAGGCCGCCCTGGCACGAGGGCTGGAGTGCCCCAGAACCGGTTTGGCCGGATTATGCAAGGGGCAGCCTTGTGCGCCCCAGGCAGTGTCTGGTTTCTTTCAAACCTCCCTGCTACAATACACTATCTCCTGTCTGGAGGGCGGTGACACCCTCCTGTGACAGGAAACCCTTTGTCCAGGACCCCCTTGACTGGGTTTCGGTCAGCTCCAGGGGTCCAGACATTTGTCTGTGGCAGAGGCATCCATTTTGTGGATCTTAAGGCCTTTGGAGAAATCAACCGCATTAAAGTGAAGTAACATGTCTTACCCCTCTAGAGGGGTGGAATGCCATCCCCGTCGCCAGAACTGGCGAGGGGATGGTATTCCAAAGCGTATGACACCTTACACGACATGTTTTGATAAAGCCAAACCAGAGTTGCTAAATAACCGCGAGGATTATAAGGCACTTAATAGTATATGGTATGGCATTATCCTGAAACAGCTTAGGGATTTGTTCCCGACGGCTGCAGACAGGCTCAGCTCATGCTAGAGCTCCATCTCACATAAAAACCATGCACCCAGCCTCCAGGATTGGTGAGGCCTGTCTATAGGAGTGGCTCACAGGTTTACATGTGTCCAGATATAGGTTTAGACATAGGTATACTATATCTAAGCAAGGGGTGTGTACACCACCTTACCCCAGCTGAGTGATCAGCCAGTTGTGTCAATTTAAGAACCAGCCAGGGGTGGCAAAAGATATGCTGCAGCCCCTGGTAGGCCTTAGTGGCTCCTGTGCCCTGTGCACCTATAGTGCATTCTACAGGGGCTGACAAGGAGTCCATTTCCAATTGGTATGTGCCTATAGCACATGTGTCATTAATTTAGTGAGAGAACAGCAGGCTGGGGGTCTGATCAGCAGGCCCACAGCCTCAGTAGTCGAAAACCAGTGAAGCAAAAAGCAAAAATTTGGGGTGACCATAGGATAGCAGACCCTACTCTCCTACACTCTTTCTTTAAGTTGCCATTGATTTTCGACCGTATTCTATAACCTATAATTCCTTTCTGTCTATCTGCAGACTTTTAAGATGGCTTTCTGGGACAAAATGATGGTTGAGCATATCTGGATAGCACAAAGTGAAAACTATTCATAAGTTTTTGTTTCGGGTCAAAATCCTCTGTCTGCACCCACGCCCTTTCAAAATCTCCCCCACAATTTGCTAGAGTACTTTCAAGTCCCCATTTGAAAAGATGGGGAACATTTTGAAAACAAACAAGTTGATTCTTCTGGCTTTTGTCATCAGGCCCCTGAGTTCTTTTGGCTAGATTTGCCCTGCCGGTCACCTTATTCACGTTTCTTCCTGGGTGTCTGCTTATACCACAGTGTAATTTATTTAAAAATGCAAGTCTTTGGGGTCTCAGTTCTTGAAAGCGGACCGGTCTAGATTAACAACACGTCTGAGGCCCGATAACACTGCATACATGATCTTTACTAGTAGATCAAGCCAGAATCCACTTTATCGATGGACAAATGTAATTAGCATTTCTCTGAGGTGGGAAGTTCAAGACTTGGAAGCAGAAAGAAAGCAACCTTCCACTCTCTGCCCCCACAGAGAGTGATCTGCATATTGTGGACCCAAAGGAGCAATATTTTTGTGAAATATCTTTAGAAAACAAAATGTTTGTCAACATTACTCCGTCATACAATCATTATTTGGGGACAGACTGTCCTGACTGGAAAATTACGGTTACAGCAAGTGCTAACCACTTCTGTTCCTGGCCTACTGAAAGCAGCTCTGAGTTGCCATGAAGCCTAACAGCACAGCTTTTCTAGTGGTTACATTTCTGTCCTAAGTGCTGCAGAAGCATACCACCATCCAAAGGGAACATTAAGGTTTCAATTACTGCGGTCAATCACTGTCACAGTATACACGTACCAGCTTACTTTCACAGGCACACATTTCTGCAGCTTGTACCTCGGGGTGCTGAAACTAACAATATACATAAGAGAAGCAATGATACTTCCTTGGTCTCAATATCATCCACTACATAAGTTAATTTAAGATAGGCAATACAGAACATGAACTTTTCTTGTGCCAGTTCTATTTAACTAGCAGATGCAGGGCAGTTAGCACCTGGCCTCTACTTAAGACCTCTTGGATTTCCAGTATGCAATCTTTCAAGACTGCCTGATACTCTAATAATACTGTATTGGGCTTGTTTAAGATATTACTGACCAGCCAACCAGTATTGCAATCGACTCTCATGCACACCTCAGTAACACTTCTAGAACTATCTGTGTTCCCTTTGGGAATGTTGAGATTTCTACAGCATAGGCCTAAATGTACCTCCACCCCAAATTGGCTGCAGGAGTTGTCATAACAATGTCACAGTGTCCAATTTGTACAAGTGAAAAGCTCACATATTTTGATAGATGATTCTTTGATCTATGTGGGCTGAAATCTTAAGAACCATCCCCTAAAAAAAGGAAGTTCTCTTCTGCCCTTCTCATGAGAGCTAGGAAAGTCATGGTTAACTGTGTAGGGCACGCATATATAGACATTGTTACAGATCATTTTTATATCCACCTCGGACTCCTGCCTCGGTATCGGATACCGGTTTGGTTCTAGCTGATTTGGGACTGTCTTTTATATTCATTGTAAATATCTTGTACCAAAACGTACATCATGTAAATATGTAATATTGATTTACCAGTATAGCATTACACCGGGTAAAGTGTAATTTCTGATTCCTGTATTCTTCCTCTTTGTTGACATTGTTCTCCCAAGAGGCAGCTTCAAGCACTAGGATGTCTAAAATGCACTCTCTAATACCAAACTTACGCTATTGGCGTCAGTTTAATTGATTTAGGGAATAGGTAGGACAAGTAGATTTCTTTGCAGGACAAGTAGTTTTCTGTACAATTTTGTCCACTGGAAAAGTGCATTTTTTAAACAATTCCACACCCCTGCATTAGATGACATCTGTAGAGCAGCTACATGGTCTACTCCGCACACATTTACAAAACACTACTGTGTAGATGTACAGGCAAAACAACAAGCAAGTGTGGGCCAGGCTGTACTCAAAACATTATTTCAAACTACTGCAACAGATGCAGGTGGTCGCCGCTAAGGGAGAAACTGCTGTGCAATCTATGCAATAGTGTGTGATCTGCAGCCCATATGCCTCGAATGGAAAATGCTACTTACCAGTATGCATCTGTTCTTGGCATGTAGGGCTGCAGAACCACACACGCCCACCCGCCTCCCCGGCTACCTGTATCTGTTCCAGTATTATCTTATTTAGATACACAACACATGGTCATCTTTATCTGTACTCATACAACTCCATCATTTGCCCAATGGCAAAAACAATCTGAAGATGGAGCCGATGCCCATGCGCACTACGATCTAAGGGAGGAGTCGTCCAACAGACAAAGACTCTTCCAAGACAACAACAAAGTGTAATAATCCGGGCCCAACACCAGATGGTGATCTAATGCAATAGTGTGTGGTTCTGCAGCCCTACATGCCAAAAACAGATGCATACTCGCAAGTAGCATTGTCCTTCCTGCCCATGCCAGTGAGGGCAGGGAACGGCCATGTTCCCATGGGCCTCCTCCCTATTACCTGCGAACAAGGCCACCCAAGGGGTGGCATAAAAAAGAATTTTCACGTAAAACTGCACTTGTGTATTTTTTGCGGAGGGAGGGGTTGTGGGTTTTTATTTGTTAATTTTTCTAAATTTGCTGCAGATCAGCGGTCCTCTGTATATTTGGGGCAGTTAAAAAAAAAAAAAAAGGTTTAGGCCTTAAACAGGAACCGTGTGTGAACGTACTACCAGGCCTAGTGGGGGTAGGGAGGGGGGTGGTGATGGTATTCCTACCCTACCCCAATGTTTTAAAAAAACAATATTAGTTATTGCTTTTTTTCTTTGGGTCAGAGTCCTAAGATGTCTGCCACCTCTTCCAGGTTGAAGTAATGGCAGTCAATCGTATAGCAAAAAATCGATCGGATCCGTGTCCCTACATATAGCTAAATCCTTTTTTTCTGTAATAACTCCAAAACTACTCAACAGTTACACCAAATTACAAATGGGGCTCTTTCTGTACCAAGATCTAGTTTTCTGCCACATTTGATGTAATTCCGTCCAGCAGTTCGGGCTGAAGTACTGTCTAAAATCACAATTGGAAATTGCACGGGGAAAATGAGTCTTGGGACCACCCCACTCTTTTTTTTCCTCAGCCCCTGATTGATGAATCACCCCGAAACTTTTCAAGCCGCAGCTCGAGTGAGTGGGAAACTGGTTTGGAAAATTTTGTGAAGATTTGTCCAACAGTGTTAACATCTATCTTTCTGTCCCTTGACCAAGAGGAACCACACACTCGTGTTTTTGCATCTGTCTCTCCTTTTCTTTTCTCGTCACACTCCCCATCCCATAGACCAAACAGAATAGAAGGAACCGTGGAATCTCCAGTACCAGAACTGATTGCACTAATGCTTATGCAAATTAATTCGAAAAGATTTACTAAAACAATTTCCAGGCCCTTCGGAAATGAGCAATCTGAGTTTAGTCCAGCACTTATTTTATTGACCAGTACATGCGGTCTGTCTGGAATGCTAGATTTTGCAAACCAGTTGCCAGATTCCAATAGCAGCAAAAAAAAGCCTTTTACCTTGGGGCTTCCTTGGATGATATGCAAACCAATTCGTTTTTCTTCCCAAATAATCTGGCTAATAGCACATTTTTGCATTGGATCAGCTGTTTAAATAATTATCAATGAACTGGAAGCTCTGACTGTAAAAAATATTTTTGTCCTCCAATGGTCTTTCGAAAACCCAACTAAACCTGTTCAGGACCTAATGAACATTGTCTCCTACATTTTTGTATCAAGCGAGTCCTTTTCTTTTGACTGAATTATTTTTTAGAATTGTAAACCGGGATTACCAAGTGTATCTGGGTAGGCAGAACATAAATCCTTTAAAAAAAAAAAATTCTTTTAAATAAATCTGTGGCGTGAAGATGGTGATTTGCTATTACCGACATTTGAGGGATAAGTTGAATGTGGTGGAGATTCTTCCTGAAGACTAAACCTGAAGCCTTATACTTGGCTATTAAGTTAAAGTTCTGCAATTATGAAATGAGCTACATCAGACTAGGTTTCTTTTTAAATTTCAACATCTGAAATACTTAAAAATCCCTTAATTATGTACCTTTGCTTTCAGCTTATGCCTATAGTTGTAAGGCAGTCAGTTTGCAGTGGTTACTGTCATCTGTATAGGGGGCTATCCTCTGTTAACATAACATGCAGTTCCCCTCCAAGAATACTTTTTCAAAAAGTTGCTAAATAGTGCATTTTTAGCACCTTAAGGAAGCAACATTATCCTAAAGAGTTTGTATTAGGATTTAGTAACTCAGTCCATTTTTCACCATGGTATGCTTGCAACCTTGGTCAACAACCTGAAGGCTTTAAGCAGTACTTTTATATGGGTCAACAGGAGCACTACCCCAAAGAATAACTAGTTCAAAGTTCTTAGTCCGTATGACTGAGGTACCCCATTTTACAGCTGCCTCCCTAAATGTTTGCATTTTCTGAGCTTCTTTTATTCTTGCAGTTGAAGATAATTGGATTCTAAACACAGAGGAGTACAAAACCTAAATATGGTTTTATTGCACACAGTCATTAGTTATGTTTGCAGAATCTGTTGCTGAATGACATATGTCGACAAAATGGAGAGAAATGTGTTAGATAATTACTTTGTACATAGAGTGCAAAGGCCACCAGGATGCAACACGCAAACCGGTTTTCAACTCAGTTTTTTTTCTCATAAGAATGCCGTAGTTCGAGATATATCAATTATTCTGGACTCATGGATTTATCCCAAAACTAAGACCTTCTGCACACAAACTAGAATTCTAATCCTAGCAGAAACATATATTTTTTATTCAAATTGGGTGATTTTTAGGCTAATCTTAAACCTTTGTTACAGCCTTGGGTGTCTCGAGGTCATGCTTTACTCCAAGTCTGCTAGTACTGGAACGTCCTCTGCCTCGTTTAAGAATTTGTTTCAAATCAATACTGTGTTTTTTTTTTGTGCGAACCGTAAGAACACGTTCTGTGATGGAATTAAAACGTCACGTAAATAGAGTTGGAATAGCTGACTATAACAGGTGTTTATGATTAGTGTTGATCTACTTGGGGTCCAGTAGTCTGTTGCATGTTCTTCTTTCTACGTATGTATTTTTTCAAGTTCTTATTTTCCACCACCCCCCACCCCCCCTCTAGTTTGTTGGTGTAGCTCAATTAATAAATGCTTGATTGGGTATAAACCAAAAAATACACATAAAGAGCAAAGTACGAATCTTGGGTATTGTGGATTTCTGAGCAGTAGTTTGGTATTGCATTTTGTTTGTGGACAATCTTGCATTCACTGACCTGGACCAGATATTGAGCCGACATGTACTTTCCCCCAGAGTTCACAAACTCTTGGAAAGTCTCAGGAATATCCCGTGCAGGCAAGAGTGGTGTGGAGGATTAGACAGACAGTGAGGGAAAATAAATATACATTCATTTTCCTTTGTCGTCTGTCAACCCCCGCCACCCCCTGCCCGTCTTACATGCACAGCTGCTCCTGCAGAGCTCCCAAAGAAAGGGACTGCTTTCTCCTTTCCTTTCACGTCCCTTCCATGTGCATACCTGATTTCCGTCTGCAGTCCTCATGTGCATTGAATATTGACAAAAGAAGGAACAAGCATTTACAATGCAATATGTCTCGCATTTGCGAAAGTTTGAGCTATTGGCATTTGTAAATGACATTGCCTTTTATTTGTGGTTTTTTTAAAAGTGATAAATAAAAGGCATTGTTATTTACAATGGCAATAGCTTAAAGTCTTGCAAATGCAAGACCTATTGCATTGTAAATGCTTGTTAGTATATGGGAGCATTTTTATAACCAACCACGCAGCCCTTTATAAATAAATTCCTGAGGACCTTGTCAATCCTCCGCGGTGGGATTTAACTGCGTTGCACCCGTGCGGTTCAAGTGGTGCACTGTAGAACCAGGGAACCAAGTACAAGCCCATTCTGGCATCCCACCTTTAGGCTGCGCAGTTCTATGTAATTCACCAAACACGCACTGTGGTTTAGCACATACTTTACAAACGCCGGCGCTCTCCCCGCCCCCCACCCTCCGCAGTGCATGGCTGCTCTCTTTAAAAACCAGGTTTGTGTCTAACTGTAATGCAATTGGTGCTGATTTAAAGAGCTCTGATCCCTTCTGTAAAGTTTGCGTTCTATAAAAGTGCAAACAAATAAATAAAAAAAAGCCTACCTGTACCACGCCCGTTCTTATTTTGCGATGCCGCATGCCTTTGGGTCCCCGTACTGATTAACTGCGCCTGGCTGTGGGAATCCTCCATGGCAGGAACAACGTGTTGCGGTCCCCAGTTTCAGACTTGCTCCCCTGTTTTGTCATATTTCCAAAGTTCCCTTTCGCTAGTTGTGGGACATGCTCCCCAGTTCTGGACATTATCCTCTGTTGTGAACATGGGCCCCTGAATTGAGGACATATTGCTCACTTCTAGACATGATCCCTGTTCCAGACATACACCCCCTGGACTCACCTGTGCTTTAAGGGACACCCTGCCCACACCAGCTCTTCCGCGGCCGTCCCCACATATCATCCTTCCCTGCTCCCCCCCCCTCCATTTGACCCCTTTCCCAAAATGTGTTTAATTAGCTCCCAGCTCTTATCCTCTCACTATCTGACCTTGTAAAAACGTTCTTTAAACACAAATGTTGTGGCTGACATCTGACAATTAATTAACCCCTCCCAAGGAAAAGAAGCCCCTGATTTATGAGCAGATAAAATATTTGTTTCATGTGACAGAGGCGAAATAAATTCCTCCAAAGTGGCATAAAAAGCTGCATGTCAGAGGGACGATCACCCATCCGTCAGCGCTGCAATGAAAGCGCCAGGAGGCGGACAGACACTCATCTACGCCGTTCAGAGGATGCCTCAATTAGCTGCTAATTAATGCTCATTGAGGTGTCTCGGATCGGATGGTCACCAAACACGGGCCTTATAAAAAATGTCAAACTCCTCTTGAGCTCCCTCATCTCTACACTCCATTTTGTAGTGCATGTGGGTGTCGAGTTGATTTGTTTAGGAAATTCCTAGATAACCCCAAATGTTATTTCATGACCATTATGTTCAGAAATATTTTGTACATATTTTCTTTAAATCGGTGAATTACAACTTGAAACAACTGAAATACACACATAGCCTGAGGCACTATGCAATAGAGCAATTTGACCAATACTATACAATTATGTTGTTCACAGTAAAAGACAGGATTTGAACCAAAGACACTGTTTAAGCCCTGGATCACACACCTCTTTCCTTAAAGCACTTTGTAACTTCTAGAGACAATTATATTTACTGCAAACTCATTGGCACAATATTTGTAAATCCTTGATAAAAATAATCACTGATCCCGTGTCATTTCAAAAAACACTATTTAAAAGGGGTGCAGTCTGGGCTGGCGGGTGCTGAGTGACCCTTGGGCACAGGTCACGAGCTGGGTTCTTTTTCAGTTGTCGCACCATTCAGCAACCTGAAGTGCTGCTGTGACCGAAGAAGAATATTGTAGCCGGTCCTAAAGGCAGACTCACTGTGTGAGATCTGAATATTACCGTTTGGATGGTAACACTGGAAGCTCTTGAATCGTGCTTTTATATATTTTTTTGTTTATAATTTAGGTGCTACCTATTGTGAAGTATGAAGTAGCTAAAACAATAAAAATATAACTGTTTCAGTGTATATTTAACACACACGCACTGCACCCCTTAATCCATAGGTTAAATATGAACTAACCGCAGCATTTCATGAACTTCACCCCTATTATTAATTAAGCTCTCTGCCCCTGTATCAATTCACCTGTCTCTTTGTTCAGCCTCGATATCCACTTCCCACTTTTACAAAAAGCAATATCAATTTTCCCCGAGTACGAGTCATTATTCCTGGGCTCACGGTCCGCTGGCCCCTTCGCAGTTGGTGTAAGCGGGGCTAACGGATGACTGTGTGTGTTTCTGCGAGGAGCTGTCACTGCCACCACCTTACCCGCCTACAGCTCGGGCCTACTGTCAAACTCTCACTCACTCACTCAGGGAATTGTGAAGTGAGCTACTTACCCATGAGGGTCTCAAGGCACTGACTTTTGAATATGGCATGTGGCAATTGAGACTGCTGGTTATGTAAGGTTCACAACAATTGTAAAGCGCTCTCTATCTTGACCTCTTCATCTAGCTTTCTCTTCCCTGTTGCTACTAATTTGAGCATTAGCATAGAGTTTAATGACTCTAGGCACACGTTCCTGCCCATAAAGACGTTTCAACACAGATGCAGCAAACCAAAACACCCATTTTGCGAGTGTCCTCTTTTTGTGTTTAAATTGCATTTATATAGCGCCTACTACCCCAGATGAGGCGTCGCCGTGTGCACATGCGCTCCGGTCTTCCTGCAGAGCCCGGTGTAAATAAACATCAGTGTGTGCTCTTCTAACCAGATCACACTCTGGTGTGACCCCTGTGACACAAAATGCCCTGCTGCACTTTGTTGGTAAATTTGCACCATAGATGCCCCCAGTAATACTAAGTGAGTCTGTAAGCGCGTACATCCTAAACACGGGTGGTAGTTATGTTTGCACGCACAGAGTGTGAAGCAGACGGAGTGAATCAAGGTTGCATCAAAAGCGGTACAGGGGAAACTTTTCGATTACTTTGTAACAACAAGGCGGAAAAGACTGGGATTAGTGACTTGCCCAGAATCAAAGAACAGTGAGCCGACTCCGAGACTGCTGACGTCGTGCAGGGTCCCCAGGAGCTTCCGAGATGATCTGGAGCCGAGGGAGGGAGGGAAAGTGAAAGCATGCCATGCGCGCGCTGTACTGAAACGCCGCGAGCCCTACACGTGCACATCGCCTGTCCAGGCGCGTGCACATCTCCTGTCCCCCTTCGGAAGCTAAATCAACAATAGATCTAGCCAAAGCGAGCAGCGCATGCGCTGCGTCGCTAGACGAGACCTAAAAATACAACCATTGCTCACTTGTGAATTTTAATTTTTTTTGAAAGATTTGTCCTTTACTCATGCCTTTAGCCAGGGCTTTAAGTGGGATGAAAAATCTACGGGGTCTCTGAAAGGGGCGTGGCCAGTGTAAATAGGGGCGTGGCTTAAAACTGAAAGCTAAAAATCTTTGTTTAGCACAGTGTGCCACCCGACTTGTATTTTGCTGTTCCTGTCATTGCGTCCAGATATGATACAAGTCACATCATACCTACAAGTCAGGACTATTGGCTTTGTCAATGGTTGCTAGTTGCATAAGATAAATAAGCAGCAACTATGGCTTGTATATAATATTGAAAAAACGTCTGCTTAAAGCCCTAGTGACCCCACGACAATGTTGCTGCTCCTGAGTTTCAAAAAGAGAAGGGAAATCCAGAGAGAAAATGACTCTCTTTAAAGGATTTCCCTTCCCCCTACAACGCTCCCCACACGCACATCAATGTGCCTACTGTCACCGCAGTCCGGAAAATAAAACTGACCACCTGTGCCAGGGCACAAAACAGAGCCCGATAGAGACCCGTTTTGAGGCCCCCTTAAAAAAACTGCTGGTGCTCAGGCCGGTGAGACCGGGCCCACTTAAAGCCCTGCTGTTAGCTATTTCAGCTAGCAGATGCTAGTAACTGTTTTTTTTTTGGGGGGGGGGGGGGGGTTTAACTGGTTTGTGGCATGATGTAGCATCCTGTACTTGGTACTTAATTTCCATTTGCTATTAGCAGGGCAACTGGAATTCTGTGATACTGCACTCACAGTGTGTTCTCGCATAATTATAGATTTGCGGAATTTATTGCATAATCGATTGAATGCTGCAAAAGTTACTAAAATCTAAGTGACTCCTGCTGCCGCACAGTGGAAGGCCCCATGTAATGGTTGACTGGTCAATTTTCAGTTGCTTAATACTATATTTGAATGTAAACTGGTCTTAATTAGGTGAAAACTTTGCCAGGAGAGAGTTCTAATATATTCAAAAAATGTGCCTTATTACTAGGGATAATTTTGCTTTCTCCTGCCGAATTTAGTTAGCCCTGACTTAATTTGATGATTCTCTACTGCAGAATTCTAGTGGCTCTATTTATAAGTTAATATTGTATGGAAATGGCAGAAATATGGCGTTTGTTGTAACATTGCACAATATTCTGGCTAAACCTGGTCTAGGAGGCAGGCAAGTGACTAACCATCATACTCACTAGTCTTTGCTGCTCATTAATGAATAACTTTCTTTGGTAATCCGCTTACTTAAAAGCATTCCAAAGGAAAGATCGTAGTTTCACAAATCTAGCACGAACATGCTATGAAGGTACGGTGTTCCCTTAACAAGAACATTTGGGTTAGTCTAGCATTATAATTGTGCTATATATAACTGTGCAGAGTTATTATTGATTGAGGATTGTTTATAATTTTGGACAATCTTGGAAGTTTTCCAAATTGTTTTCTCTCATCTGGTTTTTTACTATTTTCACTTCATAAGGTGAACCAATTAATGCGGTAAGAAATGACCCCCCAATATAAAAAGAAAGATGCATGCCCCTCTTTTATACATGTTAGATTGCAGTGTTAAATACGTGAACCTTGGTGAGACCTTTTATAGAAAATCTACAATAGTTTGACTTGACATATGGCTGTTTTCAGCAACGAAAAATAGAAACAAACAACTTTAGTCTTTTTTTAAAATTACATTCTGGTGGGTAGTCTGCAGGAGGCGAGTCTGATGCTGGTAGGAAACAGTTATTTAAAACTCGTATGTGAATATACCATTTTTAGGGCTCGGACTCCTCCCCACTGTAAGTGGGGGAGGAGTTTCGAGATCCTAATGTTAGAAGAAAAAAAAGAAGTATCTCCTAGGGCCTTGGCGAGAGGAATTCCACACATTCCTTAGCGTTTTCTGTCATCTGGCCAGTGATTCGTCTTCCTTGTGTTTTCGTTTTAATAGGCTTGAAGTGATAGGGTAAATGTAGTTTTGTTCCGCCATTTTGGGCATATTTCGTTCGTGCTCGCGCAAAGAAGTACATAAATTATAATTAGGAGCTGTCAGGGTGCCTCCGTTAGTGAATCCAGATGGCCGGGCGCGTTCACAATTCTGCAGCGCTCAGCGCGCAGCTTCCTTGTTCTTGTTTGTAGTTCGCGATCACTTGGTTGCCGCTGAAGGCCCGGCAAGCACTCTCAGCCCCCTACCAATTTTTCTACCATCCTCTCCTCCAGGGCACACAAGTAAAGTATCTGGAAGATTGTTCCGGGCGGCCAGGGAGTGCACCGCCCCTCACAGCCACCGTGAGCGGGGCACGCACGGAGGGTGGCTTTGTAGAGGACATGATGGGGCATTCACTAGCAGTTACTAAAGTGAATCCTGTTGTCTGCCTTGCCTCTGCCAGTCTCTGATGGGACGTGCAGGGGAGGGGGGCTCGTGTTATAGTGGAGGAGGGAGGGGTGCTGCACACTCGTAGGAGCAACCGCGGAGAGCAGGAAAAAGCATGGGTGTTTTTTTTTTAAAGCGCTGAGATGAAATCCAAAGCACGGAAACCCGCCACAGCACCCGTGCAGCCTCACTCGACAGGCACCCATGGGCATGGCATGGCAGCAGCGAGGGGCGGGGCAAGACTACAGGCACATATAGTTTGTTGTTGCAGGAAAGTGTCCCTGTGGCTGACTTTGTGCTGTAGGGGCAGATGTGTGATGCAGGTGTTTCGGGAGCCTACTTTCCTGTATACACTCTGTAAACTTTTGTCACCATCGGAAAGTATCCTCACCCCGTGTCTTGCAGTTGCGCAGATCAGCTGGGGGTTTGTGCAATGCACACTTACACTCCTGCACACTTGGTGTCAATGGCCCCAACATCACTGCCTTTGTATATTTTCCTGAAAATAAGGACACGGCACACAGATGCCAGTGCCTCAGAGTAAGGCTGACACTCTGACACTTGGTATACTTAACACGGCTGGGAGGAGGGAGGGTCGCCCCAGAGGCGCGTGAGATTTGATCAGGTGATCTTAATGGCGGATGACAGTGCGTGTGTAATGCTCGTGAGCGTTCGAAGTTTGTGAGTGACTACTTAGTACTTAAGAACTTGGGGATGTATGTGTTTGAGCTAGGGAGTGAGGTTGATATACTGTATAACTGTTTATGCAGTCCCCTGTGTCTGGAGAATCCTCGCTGGGAACTGGGTCAATTAAACCATACATTTATTGGCTCCTGTGCACACAAGTCATCGAGCCTTTTCCACCAGATCATCCCCGTTCTACGCGCCTTTTCTGATCCCTCACATTTTTGGGGGTGGGTGGGTAAGGGTTGTGCCAGTGACAGCAGAGTGGCGGTGCAGAGTGGCGGTGCGGTGGTGCAGAGTGGCAGTGCAGAGTGGCAGAGTGGCGGTGCAGAGTGGCGGTGCAGAGTGGCGGTGCAGAGTGGCGGTGCGGTGGTGCAGAGTGGCGGTGCGGTGGTGCAGAGTGGCGGTGCAGAGTGGCGGTGCAGAGTGGCGGTGCAGAGTGGCGGTGCAGAGTGGCGGTGCAGAGTGGCGGTGCAGAGTGGCGGTGCAGAGTGGCGGTGCAGAGTGGCGGTGCAGAGTGGCGGTGCAGAGTGGCGGTGCAGAGTGGCGGTGCAGAGTGGCGGTGCAGAGTGGCGGTGCAGAGTGGCGGTGCAGAGTGGCGGTGCAGAGTGGCGGTGCAGAGTGGCGGTGCAGAGTGGCGGTGCAGAGTGGCGGTGCAGAGTGGCGGTGCAGAGTGGCGGTGCAGAGTGGCGGTGCAGAGTGGCGGTGCAGAGTGGCGGTGCAGAGTGGCGGTGCAGAGTGGCGGTGCAGAGTGGCGGTGCAGAGTGGCGGTGCAGAGTGCAGAGTGGCGGTGCAGAGTGGCGGTGCAGAGTGGCGGTGCAGAGTGCAGATGCAGTGGTTCAGAGTGGCGGTGCAGAGGTGCGGTGCAGAGGTGCAGAGTGGCGGTGCAGAGTGGCGGTGCAGAGTGGCAGTTCAGAGTGCAGAGTGGCAGTGCAGAGTGGCGGTGCAGAGTGGCGGTGCAGAGTGGCGGTGCAGAGTGGCGATGCAGAGTGGCGGTGCAGAGTGGCAGTTCAGAGTGCAGAGTGGCAGTGCAGAGTGGCGGTGCAGAGTGGAAGAGTGGCGGTGCAGAGTGGCGGTGCAGAGTGGCGGTGCGGCGGTTCAGAGTGGCGGTGCAGAGTGGCGGTGCGGCGGTGCAGAGTGGCGGTGTGGCGGTGCAGAGTGGCGGTGCAGAGTGGCGGTGCAGAGTGGCGGTGCAGAGTGGCGGTGCAGAGTGGCGGTGCAGAGTGGCGGTGCAGAGTGGCGGTGCAGAGTGGCGGTGCAGAGTGGCGGTGCAGAGTGCAGAGTGGCGGTGCAGAGTGGCGGTGCAGAGTGCAGAGTGGCGGTGCAGAGTGGCGGTGCAGAGTGCAGAGTGGCGGTGCAGAGTGGCGGTGCAGAGTGGAAGAGCGGCAGTGCAGGGTGTCGGTGCAGGGTGGCGGTGCAGAGTGGCGGTGCAGAGTGGCGGTGCAGAGTGGCGGTGCAGAGTGGCGGTGCAGAGTGGCGGTGCAGAGTGGCGGTGCAGAGTGGCGGTGCAGAGTGGCGGTGCAGAGTGGCGGTGCGGCGGTGCAGAGTGGCGGTGCAGAGTGGCGGTGCAGAGTGGCGGTGCAGAGTGGCGGTGCAGAGTGGCGGTGCAGAGTGGCGGTGCAGAGTGGCGGTGCAGAGTGGCGGTGCAGAGTGGCGGTGCAGAGTGGCGGTGCAGAGTGGCGGTGCAGCGGTGCAGAGTGGCGGTGCAGAGTGGCGGTGCAGAGTGGCGGTGCAGAGTGGCGGTGCAGAGTGGCGGTGCAGAGTGGCGGTGCAGAGTGGCAGTGAGTGCAGAGTGGCGGTGCAGAGTGGCGGTGCAGAGTGGCGGTGCAGAGTGGCGGTGCAGAGTGCAGAGTGGCGGTGCAGAGTGGCGGTGCAGAGTGCAGAGTGGCGGTGCAGAGTGCAGAGTGGCGGTGCAGAGTGGCGGTGCAGAGTGCAGAGTGGCGGTGCAGAGTGGCAGAGTGGCAGAGTGGCGGTGCAGAGTGGCGGTGCAGAGTGGCGGTGCAGAGTGGCGGTGCGGCGGTGCAGAGTGGCGGTGCAGAGTGGCGGTGCAGAGTGGCGGTGCAGAGTGGCGGTGCAGAGTGGCGGTGCAGAGTGGCGGTGCAGAGTGGCGGTGCAGAGTGGCGGTGCAGAGTGGCGGTGCAGAGTGGCGGTGCAGAGTGGCGGTGCAGAGTGGCGGTGCAGAGTGGCGGTGCAGAGTGGCGGTGCAGAGTGGCGGTGCAGAGTGGCAGTGAGTGCAGAGTGGCGGTGCAGAGTGGCGGTGCAGAGTGGCGGTGCAGAGTGGCGGTGCAGAGTGGCGGTGCAGAGTGCAGAGTGGCGGTGCAGAGTGCAGAGTGGCGGTGCAGAGTGGCGGTGCAGAGTGGCAGAGTGGCGGTGCAGAGTGGCAGAGTGGCGGTGCAGAGTGGCGGTGCAGAGTGCAGAGTGGCGGTGCAGAGTGGCAGAGTGGCAGAGTGGCGGTGCAGAGTGGCGGTGCAGAGTGGCGGTGCAGAGTGGCGGTGCGGCGGTGCAGAGTGGCGGTGCAGAGTGGCGGTGCGGTGGTGCAGAGTGGCAGTGCAGAGTGGCGGTGCAGAGTGGCGGTGCAGAGTGGCGGTGCAGAGTGGCGGTGCAGAGTGGCGGTGCAGAGTGGCGGTGCAGAGTGGCGGTGCAGAGTGGCGGTGCAGAGTGGCGGTGCAGAGTGGCGGTGCAGAGTGGCGGTGCGGCGGTGGTGCAGAGTGGCAGTTCAGAGTGCAGAGTGGCGGTGCAGAGTGGCGGTGCAGTGGTGCAGAGTGGCGGTGCAGAGTGGCGGTGCAGTGGTGCAGAGTGGCGGTGCAGAGTGGCGGTGCAGAGTGGCGGTGCAGAGTGGCGGTGCAGAGTGGCGGTGCAGAGTGGCGGTGCAGAGTGGCGGTGCAGAGTGGCGGTGCAGAGTGGCGGTGCAGAGTGGCGGTGCAGAGTGGCGGTGCAGAGTGCAGAGTGGCGGTGCAGAGTGGCGGTGCAGAGTGCAGAGTGGCGGTGCAGAGTGCAGAGTGGCGGTGCAGAGTGCAGAGTGGCGGTGCAGAGTGCAGAGTGGCGGTGCAGAGTGCAGAGTGGCGGTGCAGAGTGCAGAGTGGCGGTGCAGAGTGCAGAGTGGCGGTGCAGAGTGCAGAGTGGCGGTGCAGAGTGGCGGTGCAGAGTGGCGGTGCAGAGTGGCGGTGCAGAGTGGCGGTGCAGAGTGGCGGTGCAGAGTGGCGGTGCAGAGTGGCGGTGCAGAGTGGCGGTGCAGAGTGGCGGTGCAGAGTGGCGGTGCAGAGTGGCGGTGCAGAGTGGCGGTGCAGAGTGGCGGTGCGGTGGTGCAGAGTGGCGGTGCAGAGTGGCGGTGCGGTGGTGCAGAGTGGCGGTGCAGAGTGGCGGTGCGGTGGTGCAGAGTGGCGGTGCAGAGTGGCGGTGCGGTGGTGCAGAGTGGCGGTGCAGAGTGGCGGTGCGGTGGTGCAGAGTGGCGGTGCAGAGTGGCGGTGCGGTGGTGCAGAGTGGCAGAGTGGCGGTGCAGAGTGGCGGTGCGGTGGTGCAGAGTGGCGGTGCGGTGGTGCAGAGTGGCGGTGCGGTGGTGCAGAGTGGCGGTGCGGTGGTGCAGAGTGGCAGAGTGGCGGTGCAGAGTGGCGGTGCGGTGGTGCAGAGTGGCAGAGTGGCGGTGCAGAGTGGCGGTGCAGAGTGGCGGTGCAGAGTGGCGGTGCAGAGTGGCGGTGCAGAGTGGAAGAGCGGCGGTGCAGAGTGGCGGTGCAGAGTGGAAGAGCGGCGGTGCAGAGTGGCGGTGCGGTGGTGCAAAGTGGCGGTGCGGTGGTGCAGAGTGGCGGTGCAGAGTGGCGGTGCGGTGGTGCAGAGTGGCAGAGTGGCGGTGCAGAGTGGCGGTGCGGTGGTGCAGAGTGGCGGTGCGGTGGTGCAGAGTGGCGGTGCAGAGTGGCGGTGCGGTGGTGCAGAGTGGCAGAGTGGCGGTGCAGAGTGGCGGTGCGGTGGTGCAGAGTGGCGGTGCGGTGGTGCAGAGTGGCAGAGTGGCGGTGCAGAGTGGCGGTGCGGTGGTGCAGAGTGGCAGAGTGGCGGTGCAGAGTGGCGGTGCAGAGTGGCGGTGCAGAGTGGCGGTGCAGAGTGGCGGTGCAGAGTGGAAGAGCGGCGGTGCAGAGTGGCGGTGCAGAGTGGAAGAGCGGCGGTGCAGAGTGGCGGTGCGGTGGTGCAAAGTGGCGGTGCGGTGGTGCAAAGTGGCGGTGCAGAGTGGCGGTGCAGAGTGGCGGTGCATAAGAAGGACATCACAGGCAAGTGGTGCAATATTCGCACATTCACAAGGAGATCACTAGCAGTACAGTACACACCACATGAACACACTCCATAACACATAGCAACAATACATTGGCATTTACAATGCCATTAGCTCAAACTCAAATAAATCCGAGCCCGATTGCATTTCTAATGCTTGTTTTTAAAGTGCCTTTTATCAGAGAATGAAGAAATGTATCACTGAAAGTTGGATGGTGAAATTGCTAAATAATTCTGTTATTTAAATGATGGCAGTTAGTAACTGGCTGTGGGCTCTTTAATATTTCTTCAAGGTTACCAAGAACACATTTCTTTGTTGTAGGAACTCTGCCACATGGAATCGAAGACCAACAGTAAAGCTGCTCAACACCAACCGGGTCGGAAGAGTAAAACGGAGAATCCTCTATTGAATATTGCTCCAACAAGCAGCTCTGCAGCTTTGACAGCTAAGCATGTGGGAAGTGTTGAATCTGTGTATAAAAACAACCAGAGGTAAATTTTCCTTTTGTTAACTAAATTTGCCTAATACAAGATCGTATGATGTGCCTGGTTTTCATGTATGCTAGTCTGCACAAGGACTGTTACTCTTCCGCTGAAGTTTAGGTTTCACTCTGACTCAAATTTGGATTTACCTCCTGCTTAGTGAACAAAGGAATGTGGTGGTTAGTCCATCTGCTTAACTACTTTTTTGTTTTTGAATGGTTAAGAGGCCATCCAGGTATACGAAAAGCTCCCTTACACGAGCGATTAAGTGTAATGTCCCACAAAAAGAGAACAAGTTTACCCTAAAATATTGTCCACTAATTGTCTGCACTTAATCAATGCAGATCAAGTTTTTAATTAGTGCTAACTCTGGATCTGTTGAACAAGGATTACATTTCCAACGTGCTCCCATTCTCTGGATCATCTGCCCATGCTGTGGAGTAGCTATGTTAAATCTCCATGGGGAAGCTAGCTGAAAGGCAAGTAGTGTGATTTCTTCTATGCTTTTGTACAGTCTATTAACTGCTTCAGCGCTACCGCGTTTACCTGCTGTGCGCTGAAAAAGTAGTAAATGGCTTGTTTGTGACAAAGCCAGCTCGTCATGAGCGCAGGGCAGGTAACGCCCATGACGAGCTGGCTTTGTCATTAGCGTCGAAGTGGTTAAAATAGGCACGGACGACCAGCTGGAACGTTTCGTTGGAAAAGTAGATTGTTTTGGGGAATTTTAATGTGAGGTTGTTCATTTCTGTGTCCAATATTTGGTTGTGTTCAGGATGTGTGGATTGTATGGCTAGGCTCAGTTGCTCTTTTAATATAGACCAGGAAACATACAAACTGCATGGCTTAGTTCGGAACTCTGCCAATATCTCACATTACATTGATTTGCACTTTTGTGGTTTTTTTAAATACACCGTTTCAGTTGTAATCTTGATAACACTTAAGTTTTTATAGAAGGAGAAAACCTAGAATTCCAAAAGATTTAAATTGCTAATTATATTTTTTTCAATTGAAAACTATGCTGGTTGTTGAACGCAGTTTAAATAAAAAAAATACATTCTCTTGTTTTTCAACATTTCTGTAATGAATCTTTTAGTAGCTAATTTGCTGTACATATCTATTTTATTATTCTGACATTGTCCCACAATGAAGCTGTTGAGTACAGTTTTTCCTTTAGATTGACATTCAAGATGGTATTATGCATTTATCCTTTTTCCAGTCCAATTGGGTATCCAGGCAGGCATGCCACATTGTACAGCATTTTTTGCTCAACACAAAATGAAGGATACATACAGGCAGCCATTCTGGACCCACATGGAGCATGTGGTTTCCAGGATCCTAGTCACCCTCTGTGTTATATGGAAATAATGTGTAATGCTAGTGTTTGTTTCGTGTCTTTTCTAGAGGATTCATCCATTTAAAATCTCTACTCCCAAACTTTTCTAGGCCTTCTCTTAAGATGTCTTACACTGAAGAGCCAAGCCCTCTGCCCCAAAGGTTCTAGCTGTCCTGAATTGGACCTTGGAATCTCCTTGTATCAGTCTTTCCAGACTTTTGTGCATTGAGAATACTCCAGTCTGACTGAGCTCTAGACGGATGTTGGTGATGCGTCTTACTTTGCTCAGGGTGCTCCCTTGAGGCTTATTTTGGTGATATGCCCTAGTGACATTTATCAGTGGTTTTTAGTATCACCCTATAAGGAATGTCCGGTGCACCCAGGATGCTTCTAAGAAAGTTTTTAGACCTTTGATGGCAGCCTTGCCAAAGTCTCAATCCAAAGGCCTTGGCTCCTTACATGGAGTGTCAATTTAAACAATGTGGTACTAGTGCACCATAATTTGTCTTGAACCATCATGCTTAGTATTGAATTTTGTCCATGTCCTTTTCTAAGCTTGGTTACGTGCAAGGAACCATTGCTCCAGCCTCTTTCTGAGGTGTTCCTTCGGGACGTTTTCCTTTGAGTCTACCTCTCTGTTTGGAGCTTTCGAACACTTCTCTCCCTAGGCAAAACCTGAGAGCTCTTACCTTTTCTCCAGCAGGCTCTTCCTTAACTGGCTTGGTTCCTTTTTTCAAGCTAATCTTAAAGGCTATCCCTGTGATTTAAAGGCACTTGTTGCTACCCAGATTATGTAAGAATGTTGCAGTCTAAAGGTTCTTAGTGACTGTTTGTCCTTTTAATGCTCTTATGCCAACATCCTATGATCTGATCTTTTATGCATCTGCTTGACCATCATTCTATGAGGTATTGTGTAAATCAACATTGTAAATCTACATATGACCTCCAGCTTAGTGTGTCCTGGAACATGTTCAAATAGCTGCCAGGGATATCTTGCTGTGAGCCACACCTCTGCCCAGGGAAGCCTTAAGAAACTACTGGACTGCTCTCCAGTTCGTGAGGATCCTAGAAGGCTTTCCACAGGTAGCGACTTGGCTAGCCTCTGGTAATTGATTTAAGAGATTTTTCCTCTATTCTTGACTTTTTTTAACAAATCTGGCAGTCTCTCCATAAGCACGATTTGTCCTGAAGAAAGATTAAATGAGTACAATTGGCTATTGTATAAAGTTCCCTCAAATGTACCTTCCTTCCATTTCCAACTGCTGTTTTAGATAGGAGGGCAGCCTGTTTCTATTTTCTTTCAGGATTACGTTATGGTGCTTTTGAGACAACTGTTGGGTGTTTTTCTGTAGACTAAAATCTTAGTCTCCTTCTGCTAAACTGTATTAACGTCAATTTTCACCCAATGTCTTCTAACACAGATTTTTTTATTTGGGAGGGGATTTTACATTTTTTGTTTGCCCTGTGGTATAGTTTGGGGACAGTTGTTTTAGTTGGTCCATTTTACCAATCTCCTTCTCACTCCTTCTGCACCTTCAATTGTTCTCTATGCTTGCCTCCGTAAATGTCATTCTGAGGAGCAACGCTTCTGAATGAGCATCCCCATAAGAGTGGTGTTTAAAGGACTTGAGAACCCTAAAGTTTGCTTTGACACCTTGAACTTTTGTATATTTTTGGACAATGGTCCATGGGCTCTTTTGGCTCTCATCCTCCTTGACTTAAATCTGCACCATGGTTCCCTCCTGATGGGTGGTTATTTTTTCCATATTGTGTGTGTTTTTTTTGTGATGACGCTCTTCATTAAGACAGTACTTCTTGTCCTTTCAGCAAATATTTGAAGTAAGAGATTTTAGATGTATCAATGAGTATGTTTCTAACTTTACAGATTTATATTTGTGCATTAGTCTCTTTTAGCCTCTGCCCCCAACACAGCTCACATCCACACAGCCATGCCTAACTCCATCTTGAGTATTCTCTTAAATAAGAGTAGAGAATGATCTTCTGGATGGGACATGTGGACATGGAGGATGTTTCTGGATGTACTGGAAACCGCACGTGTTATGGGGCTTTTCCAAAGCTTTGTACTTCATAAGTACGATTTTGTCAAGGCCTGCCAACCTGATTTTGTACTCCACCTCGAAGAAGGGAAAATTAAGTGCAACCAGTACACAAGAACCACAGTGATTAAGTGCTAATATTTTTATATCACTATTGTGCGTTTATTTCAGATTTTACCTGAATACCTGATATCTTTGTTTTCTTTAAGTATCCTGGACTTCTATGATATGACACAATTTTTTTTATATTTAGAATGGATATGAGTGTATCGAGAAGTGCAAGCAATTCTCCTATGGAGAAAAACGAGAAGGACGAAAATGTATTTCAAGTCAGCCACTCCTCTGCTTTCAGCAAGCTGTCCAGTGCCAGTCCTCTGCTCATGTCTCAAAGTGGTTGGTCCTCAAGGTATGCCCCTATGCTAGCGGTTTCCTGAAAATGGCTGTATGAGAAGGGCTACACGTTTTACAGAAAAAAAGGTGATGGGGTTGAAGTCCTAATGAGCCCATAGTCACTCCATTAAAACGTTACTTTTGCAGCGTGCATCTTTTCGGGATTCACATGTTGAGCATTATTCTGCCATCTAGTGGTTGGGTCTGGAATTGTTGTATTTATCATTGTTTTTTTTTTGTGGGCGTCGACATACCACCATTTGGTGTCCTCTTGTGACGTTGACGTGCTTCCTCCGGAAGCTCCCACCTTTGGTCGCTATGTTCGAAATTCTTTTTTTTTATTTTCTCTTCTCCTTCCCCTTTGTCTCATCTTTCTTGGTGGAGGAGGGTGGGTCCGCTTGTGAATCCAGAAAATTCTTCAAGCTACAAAACTACACCAACAGGTAAGAAACTATAAGTTTTGCAGTGTGAATCTTTTCTGGATTCACATGCTCTGCATAGAGTTTGTAGTGTCATGGAGATGGGCTTTGCCTTTACACTGTGTTAGGTTAGCATGAGCCCATCTCCATGACAGTAGCAGTTTGTTAGTTCTGTGGTGGCTGGGTGGAAGATGACCATTGGTCTGTGAATAGATGTTGCAAGACTTTTTGTCCTACTTGGGATTTTTTATTCATTTGGATGTCCACACAGTAGTGTTTCATGAACGTGTGCACTGAAGACCATGTTGCTGCCAAGCAAATGGCTTGAATTGGAGTATTAGCTAGAAAGGCGATTGTTGCTCTTTTCTTTCTACCGGAGTGAGCCCGTGGAGCTATCTGTAATGTTTGTCCTGCTTGTTTGTGGCACAATTGTATGTGTTGAGGAATCCATCTTGCAATTGGGTTCTTGGTTACTGGCCTTCCCAGAAAATTGTTTGCCAAAGAATCAGAGTTGTTTTGTCTTTCTGTATTCGTTTGTCTTTTCATTGTAGTACATGACTGCTCTTCTTGCTTCAATAGTGTGCAATGCTCATTCTACTTGTGTCTTTGGATTCTGGAAGATACTTGGTATTTGTATAGATTAGTTTATGTTGAATTGTGATACCACCTTTGGAATCAAGTGTGGATCTGCTCTTGGTGTCTTTTTCCGAAGATGTGCATGTCTGGTACTGCAGACAGCTTTAGCTGGACTTTCATATTCAAATTATGCTTGACCACCAAGACCTATGTCTTGATGTCCCTCTTGGATATTTGCAATAAGATTATATTAGAATTTACAAAGTAGAAATGAGACCTGGAAACATTTGCAGCATTTCGAATCAATCCCATCCTTGTAGCTTTCAAATATCTTTGGACTCAGAAGTGGATATAGTGCTTTATCTTTAAATATCCGAATGCTCTTTTGATCAATTTTCAACCTTTGAAGCTTACTTAAAATTGTTAAAACATTTAATTGGATGTACGCTTAGCTGTTGGCTCAATGTGTGTCAAATTATCTTGTGGGTTAGTTGAGTTTTTCTCATTCTAGTAAAATAACAAGCCCTATAATGTTTTACCTGCTTTGTTCCTCTATGCACTTTTCAACTGCATATAATTCATGGTTCCTTGTTAGATGTGATGTATTGTTAAGTGCATGCGAAAAATAAATCTCTATTTTGCTTCTTAAGTTGTTTGAGACAGTGTTTGCTCTTTATTTTTTGTTTTTCTAGGAGTTTGTCTCCAAGCTTGTCAAACAGATCTTCTCCATTGACCTTTAATGGCGTAAACCCCACTAGTGGGTCAGACACCCATTCTGATCCTTTTGCCAATGGCGCTGATGCTCATATTGGCAACCTTGACTATAGAATGTCCAGGAAAGATCTGCTGCAAACATTGCAAGACATTTTTTCTCGACATGGGAAGGTTAGTTATGTTAATGCTCTTGTTTGTCCTTTATGTTGTCCTTTCTCTTTTGTTCCATATCTTGTGATCTCACATTTGTGTTCTTGCATGTCCAATGGTAATTATCATGGTCAACTGCACCAGAAGAAAACTTAGATATAATACTAGCATTCACATCCACTAATTCAAGGGTGACTGTAATTTATGACCTTTGCTTATTTGGAAGGGTATCCATGTTTAATTCCCGATGAACCTAATAAGACTGTTAAATGTTTCCAATTAGACCGCTTTCTGTGAGACCTTTTGGTTTCTGAGACGCGCAACATATTTGCTATTATGTGTACTTTGTATTCTGTTTGTATGTTCTTACATATTGAAATATTATTCTCTCCATGGTCAAGCTCGCCAACTAAACCTAGAAATATGGTCTACATTCCTCACGCTAGCACTTACCCATCACATTTATCGTACGTTGTGAGCTTTGTCTGTTTCGTTCATTCTTAATGAAGCAATCCAGACTGTCTCCTGGTATGTGAGCTTTATTGATATCCAAGGCCCATGTTCGGTTTGAGCTTTTCACCTACTTGTTTTTCATTAGATCTAGCCTTTAGATTTTTTACCACCCTCCTGTATTAAAAATGCATTTGTCTCCCTTTCTCGCTCTCACTATATTACCTACTAGCGGTTGCCAGTAGGTAGTTATTGTTCGGACCAGATTTCCATAGAAAATGCATTTTTTGACTTGCCTATATCTTTGGCGTAGTTTGATGAATCTTCACAAAATTTTTCAAAGAAAAGTGCCCTGGTAATTCTTGTTGCACATGGAAAGTTTTTGAGCGACCTGTCAAGCTTGGGGGTGAAATAATGGGGGGGGGGATAAAAAGATTGATTTTCAAATGTTAATTTCCATTGGAGCTTTGAATACGACTACAGCCCAAACTGCTGAACGGAATTTCACCACATTTTGCAGAAATATAGCTTTTGGTCCACCAATTGTTTTATTTGGTTTAAATACGTTCAGTAGTTCTTGAGGAATTTGAGAAATCCAAATATATTTGTCGCAACGATTTCACAATTAATTGTGAATGCGTTCGCCAACAGAAATGCTGTGATGGCTGGCTGCAACCTGATCAGAGAGTTGTAGCCGCCATTTTATTTCATAGCAACAGTCCCTGGGCTGAAACCAAATAGCAGAAAGTGGCATAAGGGGTCAGGTTGCATGTGCCCTGACCTCCATGAGAGGGGGTGTTTTGAGGAACCCCTTATAAGTAGAATAGATCTTAAGGTATTAATTTTCCACTTAAGATATTCGCGCATTAGCCATGACCGCCACCCCTTATAAGTAGAATAGATCTTAAGGTATTAATTTTCCACTTAAGATATTCGCGCATTAGCCATGACCGCCACCCCTACCCCCCTTTTAATGTTGCGACTAATTCGCGAATATCAGTGAAAATGTTTAAAAAATATATATATTCAGACACCCAACCTCAATCTCACTTAGAAACTCACACACCAACTTAAATACCAAATTGGAGACTCACCTAAATACTGACTGACCCACTCAGACACTCATGCACCCATTCAGACATTTACACTTCCACTCACAGACCCACTCAGATACTCATGAACCCACTCACACACACCCACTGACACTTGGGCACAGACGCACTCACTGTTACAGGTAACACTTAGGAAATATGCTTCTCCCATGGGATAACATTACTGTTTGAAGGTCATGCCTCAAATCTGTGGCAGTTGTATTTTCTATGTTTTGAAAAATCGCTAAAAAAAAAGTACTTGATTGTGACGATCCTGGTGTTACTGACTATGTGCAACACATGCCTACCTCTCCCCTCTGATAAGCCTAAGGCTGCTCGACCACACCACCACTAATAAAGCACCTTGACATTGTTTAAGCAAGCCCCTGAACACTAGTAAGCCATACCTGGACACACTATATAGTGTACCAAAATGAGGTGCACTGTGTAGAGACCACTTTCTACATTCTGTTACAGAGTTATCTTATCACTTTGAGTATGTTTACCCTTACTTGGGGTAAAAAGTATATCCTAGCAAAACATTAGGAGTCCAGTCAATTTTACATTGGAGATGAGAAGACCTGGTCTAGAACATTGTATCCATCATCTGGGCCTTACAAAATGTGCAGACACAATTGTCTGACCTAGGATTCTAGGTCTACATTTGGTACTCTTCATTAATCTCTCGAGTGTGGATGTTATTACGCTGGCTCCTATTAGGTCTATTGTCTATCTAATCTAAAGGGGTAGGTTTTGATCATCTAAATGCTTAGTTTGCTCAGTCTGCTGGTCATAAGTGACTAATCGGACATGTCTGTCTTTTCTACTTCAAATCTAGTGTTCGCTTTCTGGGTGGTTAGTAGTTCGGGATGTCTGATTTTCTTGTATTTATTTCTACTGCTTTACATTGGATTTTTTTTGTTGATTTAGGTAAAGAATGTGGAACTCAGCCCACATACAGATTACCAGTTGAAAGCTACAGTCCAAATGGAAAATTTGCAAGAAGCTATCAGTGCAGTTAATAGTCTACATAGGTACAAAATTGGCAGTAAGAGGATTCAAGTGTCACTGGCTACAGGAGCAACCAATAAATCACTTTCTTTACTCTGGTAATGTATTTTTATGTCCCATTTTCTGCTAGAATCAAGTTTTTAATGAAGAATTCATTCTAATTCTGAGTGCCAGTGTACTTTTTTGAAAGGCCACTCCTCGGTTATGACTTATTTCATGGATGTAACATGACATTATCTTTGGCATAATTTTGCATATGTTCCCTAGATTTTAACTAATATTTCATACAATTAGACATCCATCGAGCTGTTAACCTCATGGTTCCCACAAACCTACTACCTGCAGGAAATTCGTTTTGGTAATTTTTGCAGGCACCATGTCAAACCTGGACAAGTTCTGAAAAGGGGATATATCCCTTGCTGTTTTCTTTTTTTTTTTATCTTTTTTTTTTATGGTTGTTGTGTCCTGTTTGGCCTCATGCTGTTGTGTCCCCCCCAGTGCATGTCACTTTAAGGGAAGCAGGACATGCTATAGGAGCATCTGTGTTTCAAGAGCCCCCTGGCAAGTGTTGGTATAATTCCTACATGGGCAGCACAGCCGGCTCCTCCTTTACCTCAAGCATTTTGTGTTGAGTTGATGTACTAGGTTATAAAAAAATATATTTTTATAAAATGTTTATTTTTATATGTATATTTTTATATATTTCAACAGAACAAAAAGCACCTGGTGACCGGTGCTATTATTACCATCAAAGAATGCAGGCACACAACTATCCATCCAGTATATTGAAATACTTATTCTGCTGTCAGTACCTAATGTAATTTATAACAATATGGAACCAAACAGATGCACATAACCGACTCAGTCCATGCACATATGGTGTGGATCAATGTCCCATTTAGTTCTGGTCTTCCCCATCGGAGTCCATATCCACTGTATCATATTCATTAAAAGCGTTCAATATTGCAACCCATGCCTCCAGATCCTCGGTGGCTTTGTCGTCTGTGCGAGAGATCTTCATATGATTCCCATAAAATACCACTTGGGTTTCCTGGGCCCATCCATCCTGTTGCTATCCTCTGTTTCAAAAGGAGCAATGCCAATTGAAGGAGTTCTTAAAATCCTGCTTCCCTTTGGTCTCTCGATCCCCACCAATAGAAGGGCACCAGCGGTCAAGGGATAAACAGTGCCCTCTGTTTCAGAGACACTGGGTACCACCACATTCACAGAATCTATAGACCTCTACACAGTGGCAAGCAGGGTGTAAAAAATGTGGCCCCTTCCTTCCTGCAGCGTGGACAACATTTCTCTCTACTCGGGTCATAACTGTTGAGCCTGGCTTGCATCATGTGGATACGGTGTGAATAGTTAAAATGGATTAGTGTAAACCGAATATTGGGAGGCACCTTGTTTACCAGATTGCATGATTCCAATTTGCATCTTCCAGAAGCCCTCCTAATTCCGTCTCCCATGCAGCTCTCACCTTCTGATCTCTATTTGTTTGGTCCTCACGAGTGCCCTGTAGAAGAGGGAGATGAGATGTCTGCCTACATACTATCTTATGGTTAATATTTACCACCTTAAATTCCTACCTGAAAATTACCATCTATAGAGCAGAGTCCCCTGACTGCCTGAGATGCAAGGGAGGTCGGGGGTCCTTCCTGCATACCCTACCCTACCATCATACTAGCGAGCAACTGAGAGAATTGGGCAAAATGAGGTAGTCCTTTCTAGATGAGGCCAAATATGTTCTCCTAGGTATACCCACAGATGTGGACGTCTCAAGTGCCAAGCTCCGTTCTGCAATCTGGGTGTGGTAGTGACAGAGATGTGGCCAAGCATTGGGGTGCCCCTGAGATACTATCCCTTCAGAAGTACAGGGCGGGGATGGATATATACATGGCAGCAGAAAAGGTCACCAATAAAAACACAGGGTTTCAGAGGAAATTTTAATAAGATCTGGGGTCCCTGGATTAAGTATTATGATCTTGACTTGATGGATGATAGCTGTGTGACGCTAGCAGTCCAGGCTTAGTGTCCCACAATTTGCAACTGACTGTCTCGGTATTGATTTTTGTTACCTATCTGTAACTACTGGTGAAATTTGTAACTGCTAAATCTGAGCTGCTGCTCCTCCGCTCTGATAAATGTATTATTGTGTGTGCGAGTTTGTGCACCTTTTGTTGTTTGCACACAAAACAAAAAAAAAATATTTATTTGAAAAAAAGAAAATTGTGCACCAAAACATGCATTCTGCAATGACAGTGTGTGTAAATGTACAGGGCCTCTAAGGGTGGCACAATAAGTGCTGCAGCCCTTAGAGGACTTCCCTGGTCACAGTGCTTTGGTACCTATGGTACCTATTAGACCTGGCACCATTGACGTGGGTCTCCCTTCCATTTTTGCTGTTGCCTCATGTATTTTTGCTGGTGTTAGATGCTTTGGGCACTGTGCCACTGCTGTTCAGTGCCACAGTGCAAGTGCTCTCTATTGTAAATGAATGTATTAATTGGTGATTCCATGATTGACTGTTTGGTTTCAGGGGTGTGGAATTTAATGAAATATGTACTTGTCCATGGGACAAGTAGCTTCATAAATCTACTTGTCCTGTAACAAAATCCACTTGTCCATTTGGTGCCACATAGTGCGCTGTAAAATAATGGCAGCCATCTCAATATAGAAGAGCTTTGATAGTAGCCTCTCTGGTTAATGTCAGGCTAATACTATAAAAGGATTTGACTTTTGGGGGTTTTCACTAGCTTTTCTCTAATCTTTTCCCATACTGAGAAAGGTTGGAAATTTACTACCCCTGACAATGACCGAAGTAAAGTTTCTTCCAGGGCTGGGAAAAATGTGGTTCGAGGAAAAGTGAACTTGTAAACACTCAGATTTCCACTGGGGCACATTCATCTTTGCTCATGCTAAAATGCAATTCACAAATTTTTTCTAGAATTACGGTTTCCTGGCCTATTTAAGGAAATTCATGTGAATTCATGAAAAACTTAAATCTGCATTAATATAAGGACATATATCCTGGGTGCACTTTTGTGACTTTCTTTAACACTTGAGCCCCTTATTCAATCTGAGTTAACCAAGACTTTTTGTTTTTATTTAAATGCTTTCTCATCCTATCTATCGGCTGGCTTCATTGTGTGTGACAACATTCTGCTATTTTACAAAGTAGTTTTGTTCAGTACCAGGAATTTCTATGGCAATGAGGCCTTTATGAGACCAAATACTGGCTGTCTAGTAAGAACGTGCTGGCGAACAGCACCACACCTACCTGATAATCCCCAGGTAGAGAAAGGAGCATAGTGCAGGCCAAGTGAGTAACCAGAAAATTGAAATACCCCCTTCTTTGATCCAAAGCTCTTATGCCACCAAGCAAGCGAAAAAAGTCACTAGAGTCCCCCCCAGAATTGCTCCGTCTCTTCCATCTAAGCATCCATCCATTCATCCTTTCACCCACTGATATCTAGCATTTCATCTTTACATGGTCATCCATTCATTATTTCATCCATTAGCCTTTCACCAATGTGTTCGTCCATCTGTGGATTTGTCAGTCCATCCGCTCATTAATATCCAAACCTACCCATCCATCTCCAAACCTAACCCTTTCAGCCATCTGTCCATCCTTTTGCACATCCATACAGCCACCCTTTCCCTCCATCCATCTATCCATCCATCCTTTCACGTATCCATCCATCCTTTCACTCATCCATCCACCCTTTCACTCATCCACCCACCCATCTACCAATCCATCAATCCATCCTTCCCCTCAGCCATTTATCCTTTACACTCATCCATCCTTTCGCTCCTTAATCCATACACCCTGTAACCCATCCATCCATCTTTTCCTTCATTATAACATCCTTTGTCCATCCACTATCCCCGTCACTCAACCATCCCGGTCACTCATTCATCCATGCATCTAGCCAGCAACACTTATACTCACTCATCCTTTCACCCACACATTCATCCATCCTTTCACCCACACCCTCCCTTTCACATTAATTATGAGCCTTTGTCTGTCGAGCTGCAGACAGAAGAGGCCCATCAAGAGCTCCACCTCTACAGTAGCTGCTAAAGTGGGGTGTTCACGAAGCCCCTGTTCATTCCTATCCTTCCATCTCCAAACCTATCTACCAAACTCATCCATCCTGCCTTCCTTTCACTCATCCATCCTTTTGCTCATCCATCCTTTCACCCCACACATCCTCCTTTTCGCTCATATTCATCCACCCTTTCACTCATCCCTCCACCATCCTTTTGCTCATACATACATCCTCCTTTTCACTCGTATATCCTTCCACCCTTTCACTTCCTCCATTTATGCTTTAGCTCATCCATCCACCCTTTTACCCCATCCATCTTCTATTTCGCTCATATATCCATCCACCCTTTCACTAATCCCTCCATCCACCCTTTCACTAATCCCTCCATCCACCCTTTCACTAATCCCTCCATCCACCTTTACACTCAACTATCCACCCATCCATCCACCCTTCCAACCAGTTAGCGACCTACCCACCCACCGATTCACCCAGCCATCCATCCATTTATCGACTCTCTCTCAACCATTAATCCCCCTTTCATTCAGCCATCCATCCTTTCACTCATCCATCCACTTTCACCCTATCCATCCACTTTCACCCCATCCATCCAGCCATCCATCCTTTCACCCTTGCCCATCCATTCTTTCACGCATCCTTCCTTACATCCATCATTTCACTCATTCATTCATCTATCCATCCACCCTTTCACTCCACCCATTCATCCATGCACCTATCCATCCAACCTTTCACTCATTCATCTATGCATCTATCCATCCACACTCTCACTCATTAATGTATTCATCTATCATCCACTCTTTCACTTATTCATCCATGCATCTATACATCCACCCTCTCACTTATTCTTCCATGCATCTATCCATCCACCCTTTCACTTATTCTTCCATGCATCTATCCATCCACCCTTTCACTCATTCATCCAAGCATCTATCCATCCACCCTTTCACTCCAATCATTCATCCATGGACCTATCCATCCAGCCTTTACTCATTCACCTATGCATCTATCCATCCAGTCTTTCACTCATTAATGTATGCATCTATCATCCACTCTTTCACTTATTCATCCATCCACCCTTTCACTCATTCATCCATGCATCTATTCATCCACCCTATCACTCATCCACCCACCCCTTTCAAATCCATTATGGGCCTTTGTGTGCGGACCTGCAGACTGAAGAGGCCCATCAAGAACTCCACAGCTGCTGTAGTTGCTATCGCAGTGTGTTCAAAATGCCCCTAGTGTATGCACAAAGTGAGATGAGAGGCCTAGTGCAAGGACAGAAATGGGGGTGGCCTTAGGCCTGCGTGAAAGCCTCATGGAGAAACGTATGAGCTTTAATGTAAGCCCTGAATGACTAAGAAAACGAGACGCCAAGGGGAGCTGGTCCGGGGTGTCAGAGAGGGCGGTGTTAGCAGGTTTAGGCACCGGGTGAAACATAAAGTGTACAGGAAAGGCAAAGTGCAAAGAAGGGGGTGCACGAGGTGCATGAGAAGGGAAAGCACTGCTCTTGGGGCCGTATGAGGCCCAAGAGTGGAGCAGAGATTAAAACGCAGGGGTCATAGAGTTCAAGTCAGAGCAAGGGACAAAGAGGCAGATAAGGCAGCCACTTACATGCCATTGCTGCGAGTGTTCTGGAGCTGCAGAAGCACGATGTTTGTCTCCTGGTCAAAGAAAATAAAAGGAACAGGGGCGGGCCTGGGGGGCACACAAGCTTATGGAGCTGGCTGCAACTTTGAGCTCTGCTATATCTCTGTTGTTGTTCTGCTCTTGGGAAATTAAAGTGCAGGCCCCAGCACCATTAAACTGTCTACTTGTCCTTTGGACAAAATGCAAATTAAAACCTCTTGCCCTCCTAAGAAATCTAGATGTCTCGGGCGTCAGGATATAGGAATTCCCCACCCCTGGGTTTACTTGTCAGACCCTAGTACAGTGCATCAGGGGTGCCCAGGTCTTGTAATCCAAATGCTGCTAGTGGGCCTGCAGCACTGGTTGTGCCACCCACAGAAGCATCCTTGTAAAATGTGTCTAAGGTCTGCCATTGCAGAGCCTGCATGCAGTCTGGTACTGTCATGCTGAGTGGGCAAATGCACCCACTTGCCAGTTCCTACGCCTTCCCTTTTCTTCATATCCGACACCCCTATGGTAGGGCCAAAGGCAGGGTGCATTGTAAGTATAAGGTAGGACAAGCCCTGATGTGTGTGGCATGTCTTAATAGTGAATTACAGGGATTTTCGTTTTTCACTATTGCAAGGCTACCTGTTCTCCATAGGCCAGATTGGGCTGTTAGAATTGTTACATTTTATAATCCTAACTGACTCAGAGAACATGGTAGAAATTTGAGTTTAGTATGCCTGAACTCAGATTAATAAAATACACCTTTTAGTAAAGATGGTTTTAATATTCTGTGTTTGAAAATACCACTTTTAGAAAGTAGGTATTTTCTTGCCTAACCTTTCAAGCCTGCCTCTGCTAGGTTGTGTATTCCTTTGTCTTCAGTTCGAGATTGACAGGGCTGGGGGATTCCAGGAGACAGCTGGGGCCGCCCAGTGGTGAATAGAGAGATCTGCATCTAAATGGGAGGGAGGAGTTGCACCTGGGACCTGAATAGGGCTGGGCCTTCCCTCTACAATTTCTGGCTCCACCTCCTGTGGAGCGGCTGATGTCTCTGCCTTGCACACTGAAAGAAGAGAAGGAGTCCTGTCAACAAAGTGCTCTAGGGCTGTACTTGCCTTCCACAATGCTGGCTCCTCCTCCTGTGGGGTGTCTGATGTTTCTGCCCTGCACTGTGAAAGGAAAGGAGAAGTCTGGTACACAGAGTGCTTCAGAACTGGTTTGGACTAGGCAAAGGCCCCTCTCCAGTCAAAGAACAAAGGATTTTGGGGTATAAATATTGGGACCCTGATCCCATGAAATTAGATCACTTTTGGACTACAAGAAGAAACCTTTGCTGAGGAGAGGAACCTGAAGAAACCGAGGAGAGACTATCCCTAAGCTGAAGGGCTGCTTGGGAGATTGGCCTGCAGTTGTTGCCTGTTTGCCAAAGAAAGGTGAAAGAAATTTGTGTGCTTTACTTTCAACTTGTGAAGGATCTCCAAGGGCTTGGAACAGAGCTTGCCTCCTGCTGAAGTCTCAGTGACAACAGACTTCACCCACCAGCTCCCCAAGAGTCTTCCTGAAGTGCCTGCAGCTGTGCTGGACTTTTTGAGGACTAGCGTGTTGCAAGGAGCTGGAAGCGCGACTCAAGATCGAGAAGCGCATCGCAGAACTGCCGCTTCGCAACACAAAGCGCCCCGCATCACTGGAGAAGAGGATCGACGTCGCAGCAGACGCCGTCGCATCACTGGGAAGCGTGTCGCAGGAGTAGAGGATCGACGTCTCATCCGATGCCGCCGCATCTCCAAGAAGCGTGTCGCAGGGCCTGTCACTGCTCATCGCCAGAGAAGATGATCGACGTTGCAGCAGACGCCGCGGCGTCGCCGGGAAGAGTGTCGCAGGTCCTGTTGCGGCTCGCATCGTTGTGGAAGCAACTCGCATCGCCAGGAGAGAGGATCGATGTCGCAGCAGATGCCGCCGCATCACTGGGAAGCTTGTCGCAGGGCCTGTTGCGGCTCGCATCTTGTAAAGTATCTCGCATCGCTGGAGAAGAGGATCGACGTCGCAGCAGGAGACGTCGCAGCATCACCGGGAAGCGTGTCGCATCAAGGAGAGTGTCATCTTTATTTCTTTTGCACCTGCATTTCCATTGCTTGTTGTGGATGCGCAACGCATCGTAAGGTACATTGACGCAAAGTGTTGCATCTTAAGAACTGAACTAAACTAAGCTAAAACTACCATCTTATGTACAGTAGTGTGGATTTTTATCGTTTAAATGGTCTTGTGTTAAGTCTATATAAAGTATACTTCTGTTCGAGGCATATGAGCTGCACACTGTGCATTAGATCGCCACCTGGTGTTGCATTAGATCGCCACCTGGTGTTGGGCCGGATGATTGCATCATGTTGTGGTCTTGGAAGAAGTCTTTGTAGTCACGAGATAGGTGGCTCCTCCCTTGGACGATAGTGCGCATGGGCATTAACTCCATCCTTGGATTGGTTTTTTTCCGCCATTGGGTTCGGATGAAACTTTTCTGCTCCGGTTCAAAATCTTCTTTTACCGATAAACATCGACTCGACTTAATCAGCCCGATTCCGGTGGTCGACGCGGGCTGTATGGCCTACCCACGCCGTGAGGCCTACACCTCATGGAAAGGACGCCATTCAAAAGATGACCCGAGTGTGGAGCAAAATTTCCACACCGTGACCATCACTAGGTCTGTAACCTGTGCTTATCGCCAGAACACAACAAATCCAGCTGCACAACCTCTGCATCCTTTCTATCGAAAAAGACCATTCGAGATCGGAGGGCCCGTCGATGCGATATGCAGAGATCAGCTCCGGAACCGGTGGATATCTTCGACGAAGGTCCATGCGTCCCAGAAGAAGATTCCGATGATCTTCAGATCTTATCCGAGGCAGATGACTTTGATGACTCCATACCTTCGGGTCATTGCATGAGTACCACTGCCCCTACCCCAGGCCAAACACCAAAATCGAAGGCGAAGGTCAACACTCCGCCTGCGGGGCCCAGTCAAGACTGAAAAAACACTTTGAAAGCCCCGCCATCGAGCACGGCTCTGAAAAAAATAATTAAGCCTTCTGGAGGCTCCATACCGAGCAAACCGCATGTGCCGATACTACCTTCTCCCTCGGCTCCGAAACAAAAAGAAGTCCCGGTTCTGAAAGACACTCCGAAACCGTCGACTCCGAGAGACAAAGCGGCTCCGAAAACAACGAAGCCTGTTTCCAATGCCCTGAAAACAGCTTCCACTCCGAAGCCGATACCCTCGATACCGAAACAGACAAAGCCTGCTTCCGATGCTTCCAAGTCCACGAAGAGGCTTCGGCTCCAAAGACAATATCTTCAGTGCCAAAATCTATGCCAAAGGACTCAACATCAGCTCCTAAGGCTAAAGACAAGCAACAAACAGGTTTGGAACCGAAAAAAATCGGCGCCGAAGGCTGTGCCTCAAGAAGAGGAGCTTTTCCAACCAGATCCCTTACAAAAAAGGATCTACATTGATCCAGAAACAGGACATGTTTCCACTACACCACACAGGAGAGGAAGTCTGATACAGCACCTACACCTCCAGTGCCTGTCAAGAATAAGGACTCTGCCACATCTCCTATGCACCCTTCTTCTCCTCTATCTCCTTCTCCTCCTCTTCCTTTAAACATTTCACCTCAAAAGTCTCCTCTCATTCTCCACCACATACACCCCCTCAGGATGTTGATGATGACGAGTATAGCATGGGGGAGGGAGAGACCCAGATGACCCTTTTCCCTACCCAACAGGTTCACTAGACTGGGAGTATCCAAACCCACAGGATGTTCCAGATATTCCTGACCCACATACATATCCATCTAAACCTTCTCCAGAAGACAATATTGGGTTTGGACACTTAATTAATAGGGCTGCCATCTATCACAATGTCACCATGCATTCAGATGAGGCAGAGGAAGATTGTTTATTAGACACTTTTGAACACTCCCAAAAATCTGTGCAAATACTGCCAATGATTAAAGGAGTCATTAAGTATACACCAGAAGTGTTTTAAAGATCCTGTACGAGCTAGAATCATAAACCCAAGGATAGAGAAAAAGTACAGAGCGGCTCCTGAAGACCCTGCCTACATTAAAGGACAGCTCCCCTTAGACTCCCTAGTAGTTTCAAACGCTTGGAAAAGAGCAAATTCCCAAACATCAGGTGAAGCACTACCTCCTGATAAAGAATCAAAGATCATAGACGCTTCAGGGAAAAGAATAGCTGCCTAAGCTAGCAATACATGGCGCATCGCTAACACACAGGCCCTCCTCGCAGGATACGACCGGGCTCACTATGATCAGTTAGAGAAGCTCTTACAACATCTACCTGACCAATATAAGGCACAAGCAAATAACCTCATACAAGAGGGTAAGCTTATATCAAATGCCTCCATTAAATGCGCACTTGATGTAGCAGACACTGCATCCAGAGCAATAAACACCAGTGTCCTCCTTTAATGTCACACGTGGCTACGCAATTCAGGATTTAAGCAAGAAGTGCAAACTACTATCTTAAATCAACCATTCAGCCAACAACAATTGTTTGGTCCAGAGGTAGACACAGCACTTCAAAAAATGAAAACAGACACTGACACAGCGAAGTGTATGGGAGCGCTGCAGTCCACCCAAGCACGAGGCTCCTTTCGTCGCTCCTTCTACAGAGGAGGCTCCAAACACGCTGGAGCAGACAATTCAGCTTCCTTTAAAACAAATACACAAACATCCTCCAATAGAGGGTACTTTAGAGGAGGCTACAGAGGCAACAACAACAAGGGAAGAGGTCGAGGAAATAACAATAATCGAACCTCTCCCAACACAAAACAGTGACTTCCTTTTGCTTCCCCAATAGCATTCCACTCCTATAGGGGGCAGACTAACACAGTTCCTACCTGTCTGGAATTCCATCACAACAGACAAGTGGGTAAGACAAATTATCCAGTATGGTTACTGCCTAGAGCTTACGGCTACCCCTCCACATATACCACCCAGACAGCGTCCAATGTCCACAGAAGATCTAACGCTGCTCCAACAAGAGGTTCTCTCATTGCTGCAAAAAGATGCAATAGAGCTAGTTCCGTTGCAACATCAAGGAACAGGGGTTTACTCACTCTATTTGCTAATACCCAAGAAGGACGGAACACTAAGACCAATTCTAGACCTAAGGCCTCTCAATCTGTATATACACTAAACTCATTTTCGCATGATCACTTTACAAAAAGTGCTCCCATTGTTGGAACAAGGAGATTTCCTAACCACACTAGACCTCAAGGACGCCTACTTCCACATTCCCATACATCCTTCTCACAGGAAGTATCAGATTTGTACTAGAAGGACAACACTATCAGTTCAGAGTCCTTCCATTCGGGGTCACAACTGCACCACGAGTGTTAACAAAGTACCTAGCAGTAGTAGCAGCACATCTCAGAAGACAACACATCCACGTCTTCCCATACTTAGACTATTGGTTCATAAAAGCCAAGTCATTCAATCAGTGTGTCCAACACACATCTCAAACAATTCAAACACTTAAAATCAACTTCACCAAGTCACATCTCCAGCCCTCTCATGTACATCAATACCTAGGGGCTACCATAAACACCGATACAATTCTAGCTTATCCTAGTCCAGCCAGGATACAGAGCATTCAAGCCTTAGTCACAAAGTTTCAAAACCAACACTTTCTCCGAGCCAGAGTGGTCCTGCAACTAATAGGCATGATGGAATCTTGCATTTTTATTGTACCACATGCAAGACTGCAAATCGTCCATTGCAGGAATGTCTAGCACATCAGTGGAATCAGGCTCAAGGACAACTTACAGACCTGGTGTTGGTGGACAACCGCACACATCGCTCTCTGCAGTGGTGGAACACCAAAACTTGTGCAGAGGGCGGCCGTTCCTCGAACCTGTGCCACAGATAGTACCGGCAACAGACTCATCCCTCACAGGATGGGGAGCCCATCTGCTCCACCATACAACTTAGGGAAAATGGACCGCTCAACAAAAGGTGCTTCACATCAATCACCTAGAGCTGCTAGCATTATTCCTAGCGCTAAAATCCTTCCAAGTACATGTACAGAACAAAGCTGTCTTGATCCGGACGGACAACATGACAGCCATCTACTATATTCAAAAACAAGGAGGCACACATTCCCTGCAACTGTCCCAGCTCGCATAGAACATTTGGAGATGGGCCATTCCACAAAAGATATATCTGCTTGCAGAACACCTTCCAGGAGTTCACAATCAGATAGCAGATCTGTTAAGTCGACAGACACAACAGATTCAGGAATGGGAACTACATCTGAAAGTTCTTCTACCATTCTTTCACAAGTGGGGTCATCCAGACATAGATCGGTTTGCCACACACGAAAACGCAAAATGCCCATCCTTCGCCGCCAGGTTTCCACACTTGCTGTCCAAGGGCAATGCGATATGGATGAACTGGTCAGGCAGATTTGCGTATGCTTTTCTGCCAATCCCACTAATACCACTAGTAGTACGCAAGCTGAGACAACAATCTCTCAAATTGATCCTAGTAGCTCCCACATGGGCACGCCAACCATGGTTCACCACACTGCTAGAACTCTCTCTAGTTCCACACCAAAGACTGTGTCTGACACCATCCATGCTAACGCAGAACCATGGAGACATCAGACATCCAGATGCAAGTCAACTGAATCTGGCGATCTGGCTCCTGAAGTCTTAGAGTTTGGTTACCTTAACCTGCCACCAGACTGTATGAAAATCATTAAAGAAGCCAGAAGACCTACTACTAGAGCTTGCTATGCTGCAAAATGGAAGAGATTTGCCATTTACTGCACTAATAATCAAATTTATCCTCTAGATGCTTCCAGCCAGAATATCATCTGTTACCTTCTCCATTTACAAAGATGTAATCTAGCATATATATCAATACGTTTACATCTTGCAGGAATTGCAGCATATCTACAAAATAGACAACATATGTCGTTAGTTAGAGTACCTGCAATCAAAGCTTTTATGGAAGGATTAAAACAAATCATTCCTCCTAGGTTACCACCCTCTCCAGTATGGAACCTAAACATTGTTCTTACCAGGCTCATGGGGCCCCCCTTTGAGCCTTTACATAAGTCTGAACTGCAATTCCTTACATGGAAAACAGCTTTCCTTATTGCTATTACCTCTTAGGAGAGTTAGTGAGATTCAAGCTTTCACTATACAAGAACCATTTTTACAATTACACCGTTGTAACGACCGGATTTTCGGAACAGGCAGCCCACCAAACGTGGCTAACCCAGTCGTCACGCAAACACACTCTTCTCGGGTCGCTATTTACAAGATATTTGGAGGACTTGCCTGAGAAGGTGATTATTAGCTATTTACAAGCCTATACAATTAAAAATACTCTCATATCTTATCCTATATTTACCTCATCTCATTGGATTCGAGCCTCCCGACTATTTCTCGTTTAACGTCCGGCGACTTATTGGATTCGAGCCTCCCGACTATTTCTCGTTTAACGTCCGGCGACTTATTGGATTCGAGCCTCCCGACTATTTCTCGTTTAACGTCCGGCGACTTATTGGATTCGAGCCTCCCGACTATTTATCGTTTAACGTCCGGCGACTTATTGGATTCGAGCCTCCCGACTATTTCTCGTTTAACGTCCGGCGACTTATTGGATTCGAGCCTCCCGACTATTTCTCGTTTAACGTCCGGCGACTTATTCCCTAACTCTTAGGATCAATATTATCTATGCTTCCCGCTGGTGAACCTGTTGTCTCCCAGTGGGGTGTTCTATAGGGGTCGGCGGTACACCTAAGGTGCACCAGCGATATTTACTATTCTTAATTTAGATAAGAGCTGTCTAATTATTTCATTTGGGAGTTCTCTCCTGGCAAAACCACCCAGTCTTCCATTTCTCAGTTACCTGCTAAAAGGGAACTCCTCATCCTTCTATACGACAGCATCTGGCTGAAAAGAAAGGTTAGTCCTATCATGGAAACAACACTCAAATATATGTTTTGGACATTATATCTTTATTCTACATTTAAACATAATAGCATTAGCAATCTAGACATGGTTGAAATTAGTCTCCATCTACAACCTAAAAAGAGAGGAGAATGAATGATTATATGTATTCTACACTAACTCAGAACGCCTCACCTTGTACGTGCGTCTTTCCATCTCAGCAGTGGAGCTGATCCCTCTCTCTCAGGTCTTCACTCGCTCGGGACTCTGCTCTCCCACTATGGCTCACGAATACACGTCTGCACCGCTACGCCTCATCTACGCTGCCTTGGTTCCGACTCGAACCCTCTTCTGGACTCAGTCTCTGTCGCTACCACTCCTGGGTTTTAGCCTTACAGGATTCTTGATCTCTTCCTCTCTTCATTGATGTTAACAATCGGTCACTAGCTCTTGGACCAACTTCATCTGTCTGCTCCACACGTTGCTCTCTCACTGTCTGCTACTTGCTCTCTGATAATATATCTCTCCCTTTCTCTATGGAAATTTCCAGCCTTAGGCCGACTCCCACCGAATTCCTGTACCAGTCTCTGGCCCCTCACGCCATCCGCAGTGGCCACCTGCGTGTTGCGTCTACCACCGAAGAGCAAAATACATTCCTTCGATAAGGGCCGGTCTTGACTGGTTCTCCACTAGCGAATAATAAGTTAGATTCTAAACATTACCTTTGCTCTGCAAGCGCCTCGGACAGACGAGGCAGCTATCTAAAATGGACGAGGCAGCTATCCAAGATGGCTGCCCTGTAGTTTTCGGGCCTACAGGCGTGACTAATGAGAACAAGCATTAGAAATGCAATCGGGCTCGGATTTATTTGAGTTTGAGCTAATGGCATTGTAAATGCCAATGTGTTGGTGGAGTTCTTCTGGCTCACTAGAAGTTGTGTTTTGAGTCTATCTGACCTAGATATCTCTTAATCATATTCATTAAAGAGGCCTTGCTTTGTGGCGATGTCATTAATCACATATTTGAGCATTTGTTGAGTTATTTCATGTAAGATGCTTTATTTTAGTGCATTAAAGGGCAGTATTGAACCAATGTCACATTCATCTGTTATTGTCAAAGTCTTCTCTTGGAGCATCAGCCTACCTTCAAAGAGGTTTTACTGAGCCCAGTTTCACAGGAGCAGGTGGTTTATTCCTGGATTGGAGTTACAAATAGGTCAGCAGAGATGATCTTTCTGTGTATTTGGGGCCGTCTGGCAGGATCTAAACACTTCTATGACTACGCTCACCCAACGGATGGTAACTTCCTTTGGGTGTCCCCTGCCACAGGGCAACCTTCGGGCTGTTGGTCAGGATAGGCATGCCCGTGAGATGACTGGTTCGTGTGTAGAGGTACAGTGGGGCTCCGGGTCAGACATCTGCTGGGCAGTTACTTGAGCATCTCTTGCAACCATTATACTACACTGCAAGTGTGGACTACTCTAACATCGGAATGTGATGCTTGGATACCCTTGAAAGTACGAGAAGAATAATGCATCTCATCAGTAAAAATAAAATACTCCAAACGACAGAGGCAAAAGTATTGGTATATTAGATGTGATTTTAGTCAAATACAAGAATAGTGCTTGGGTGTGATTGTGGAGTTTCTATCTTTATCTAGAATCCTACCACTGGTCTGTTGGCAGCAGCAGCAACAATTGTTACAGATTAAGTAAAACAGGATTATAAAGGCACCTTATCAGAGGCGTCTAAAAACCTACGCGGGAAGAGAAAATTCTGAGGGACTTAGACAAAATAATGAAAGTTTCTAAGACAACTTGGGTAAGAGTCAGTTATCAGTACAGGACATCTGCTCATTGAAAAGTGTCAGTCAGCAGCAAGCGCACAGCTGGAAATGGTGCTGTGGGATGGAAAGTGGCCTGAGATGGAGAGAGAGTGGCCATAGCCCAGGCAAGGCAAGAAGGACAAGTTTACAGCTGACAGAGAGGGGAAAAGAAATGAACTTTCTCAGAAGCAGTAAAAAGGATAAAAACATGAAGATACAGTGCCTTCAATCTCTGGAGCAAGAGCCAATCATAAAACCCATATTTTTCACAGGGTTCACAACTCCACAAATAAAACCCATCGACGGCGAACATGAGATTCCCCCGTGATCATGGTCTGCGCTGCTACGTAACTGAGCGAGGTAGAATCTCGTTCATTACCTCACAGGTCGTAACAATGTTTTTTTTAATTCAAATTTCACTGAAATGTCATGGAATGACAACTCGATTGGGGAAGATAACGTTTGGGAATATGTCAAAGATGCAAAAGCTTTGCTTCAAAACAAATGAAATGTACAGTGGCTGTTTTCAACTAATACGTCATAAAAGCTGCCCTTCGGACACTCAAACTCTAGCATTTAACACATGCATTCTGTTCACTTCTTCAGATTTAAAACAAATCTTTAACCCGACCTCCCTGCTCTGGGCTTTATGGTGGGCTCACACATTGTATTTGTATCTCGCCCACATAAGCATACATTTCTTGAAATGAATGTACTAACAGCAACGTTTTCAGTCAAAGTCCATGAAGATAAAACCACGAAAAATAGACACACTTTAGTAATTTTAAAATGTCTTCTACTTCTACGTAATTACAATGAAGGAATTGACACAATTTGAACATCATCAAATACTATTATTGACCAAAATGTTAGTGGAAGAGACATCACTTGCTATTCCACTACAATTGACATCACAGGAAGTGACACTGCACAACCTATCAATTCAATAACCAGCGAGTGCCTTTTTCACACGACCTTCTTCAATTGCAGCGTATTCGTCAATTATTCATTGATACCATGTATAAACAATCAGCTACTAAAAGCTGCACGGAATAAAATGCACACTTGTTTAAGCTCATTAATCAGACTGTTTAAAGCACAGGTTGGCAAGCAGTAACACTGAGGTAACCTTTATACCCTACTTGGCACCCTATATTCCACCCAAGAGTCTGTTTTGTTTCTATAAAAGTTATTTTTAGGAAGATATTTTGAGGTCACCTTCACAGGACAATTTCAGCCAATTACCAAACTTCTCTCTGACATGCTGCATAAAGATGACACAAGAAGAAAAGACAACCACTACCTCTTAAGCCATGTAACTAAAGGTGGTAGTACTTGTGCAAGAACGGGATGGTGTCAAACATCATCACATGTACGTTTTGACGGACAAAAAATGATTGCAGTATAGAGGTTCATGAAATAATTTAAGTGTGGAAATACATTTGAGTGGATAATGGGTCACGTGCTCAGCCAGTACACTGAGGTGCATGGGCTTAGCTCTTCGCTGCCCTCTTTCTGAGGCCACGTTCGCTGTGCTTTCCGTGTGCAGTGCCTGTCCGAACTCCTGGAATTTCCATACTGATTTGTGTTTCCGTATGCTTTTTGTATCTCGACTTTCTCAGATGTGGCAGCGCTGTCACAAGCTGGCCTCATGAAGACACGGAAATAACTGGAAAATGTATGATGCGTTTTCTCACTATGAGTTTTGAGTGTAGTTACATCATAGTAGAGCGAGGGGTGGATATTTATCTCTAAACTCAGGTTTCCTTTCTTCACAAGATGTGTGATCCTGGGCAGGTCACTGCATCTCCTTCTGCCTCAGATGCATCAGCTGCCACTGCAGCAACTTGGCAACAGGGTCCTCAATATGAACTGTTGCCTAAAAGTGAAACGGGGCGTGTCCTGTAGCTGCTGTTGGTCACTACCACCCCTTCCCCTCAGCAGTGTTTACGGTAAGGAGGCCTGAATGCACCATCTGTGAAAATAATGACGACGTCACTGTCATCAGGGGAAGGGGCGCCCTAATGCATGTTCAGTAACAAAACCACGAGTTGAATCCAAGCATTCTGCCAACTTTCAAGTCATACTGTGAACACGTGTGTGGTGGTTAGTGACGTGGTCCTCTCAAGTGACGTCAGAGCCAGGTTTCAGCTACCATAACCTCGCTACCCTCCAATTCCAAAGCAACATACATCCTGATCATGACAGCTCCATTTTTCACCACAGGGACCCAGTTCAATGATTGGAATCTGCCTGCTAAATCCATCTATGCACTCGTCCCTCCAATTGTTTCATTTATCGATTCATCCATTTCTCCCATCCACCCGTCCAGCCTGCCCTTATCCAGCCCAGAGAATAGCTTGCCTGCTCCTGTCCATCATGTGCTGTTGACTGTCCCTATCTGAGAATCCGGAGTTATCCCAGAAGGGATGCCCAGGCCAGCGGCAGGTACGTGGAACTGAAACAAAGCAGACACGAAGAAAAGCCCGGAGGGTTTGGTGTCTGTCAAAAAAAAAAGCAATCACACAGCACTGGACCACTGCTGCTCGCACCCTGACGCCATCTCCGACAGAGCCTGACAATCTGCATTCCGGGGGGGGGGCTTCAGGAGACAACCACAGACCCACGTCTCAGGATCGCAGTATTTCGGGGTACCAGAGACAGACACAACACAGTGAAGCGCAACCAGTGAAACGCTAGAACAGTGTGATCGCAGCAACGAGAAGACGAACACAAACATGTCATTTGCAGCTAATTGAGAACAAACCTTGATCCAGCCCATAAGAGCCGGCAGACGTCCCCCTGCTGACCTCTCCAGCGGATCACGACATTACACCCATCCGTGGATGGGTGGTAACAGGGGAAACAAACGCTTCTTTCATCCTCGCTCACACATCCACGTCTCCTTCACTTCCTCGAACAGCAACTTCGAGCTTGTTCGCCACAGCGCCATCTAGTGACCGCATAGCCGAACAGTAAGGCTGAATGGTGAACGCGCCCGGCCATCTGGATTCACTTACGGAGGCACCCTGACAGCTCCTAATTATAATTAATGTACTTCTTTGCGCGAGCACGAACGAAATATGCCCAAGATGGCGGAACAAAACTAAATTTACCCTATCACTTCAAGCCTATTAAAACGACAACACAACGAAGACGAATCACTGGCCAGATGACAGAACACGCTAAGGAATGTGTGGAATTTGTCTCGGCCAAAGCCCTAGGAGATACTTCTTTTTTTTCCTCTTTAACATTAGTTCTCGAAACTCCTCCCACTTTCAGTGGGGAGGAGTCCGAGCCCTAAAAAGGCACTAAGCCCTGTCAAAGTGCATAGTTAAGCCCTATAACTAAATGAAAATGTTACTAAGACTGAAATGGTAGTAGATTATAGTCACTATTAGTCTAAGAATAGGCTAGAAATTACCCTGGCGTTACAACCGTAACAAGGTGGTTCTACAGACTAATCCCAAACTCCTTCCTAAAGTAATTACTCCTTTTCATCTAAATCAATCAGTAGATTTGTAAGTGTTTTTTCAAAACCAAGACTCTGTAGCAGAAAGAGCTCTACACACACTAGATGTAAAAAGAGCTCTTCTCTATTACATAGGACCAAATCCTTTGGTAAAACAAAGCCACTGTTTGTAGCTTTCTCTCAACCACATAAAGGCAACTCCATCTCTAAAGCTGGAATTGCAAGGTGGATTGTAAAATGTATACACATATACTATAACAAAGCAAAACGTACATTAACAGTTCCTCCTAGAGCGCACTCCACACGCAAACTAGGAGCCTCCATGGCTTTCTTAGGGAACATTCCCCTAGAAGACATCTGCAAGGCAGCAACAAGGTCTACAACACACACCTTCACTAAACACTACTGTGTTGATGTGCAAGCCAAGCAGCAAGCTGCAGTAGGCCAAGCTGTCCTCAAAACTCTTTCAAACGACTGCAACAGATACATGTGACCACCGCTAGGGGAAACACTGCTGTACAATCGAGGCACAGTGTGCAGCTCATTTGCCTCGAACGGAAAATGCTACTTACCAGTATGCATCTGTTCTTGGCATGTAGAGCTGCAGAGTCTCACACGCCCACCCGCCTCCCCGGGGCCTGTATCTGTTCCAGTTCTATCTTAATTAGATACATACACATGGACATCCCTTTTTCTATTTCTACTAACTCCATCCTTTCCCATCATGACGAAAAACAATCTAAGGATGGCGTCTATGCCCATACGCACTATCGTCCTAGGGAGGAGTCCCCTATCCTGTGACTACAAAGACTTCTTCCAAGACGACAACAACATGCAATCATCCGAGCCCAACACCAGGTGGCGATCTAATGCACAGTGTGAGACTCTGCAGCTCTACATGCCAAGAGCTGATGCATACTGGTAAGTAGCATTTTCCTTTTGATATAAAACCTGTGTGGTGTCCATTTGTAGTGTTGTCACTGGGTTACTGTATGTGTTCACAAATGCTTTACCCACGGCCTATGGGATAAGCCTGTCTGCTCGTGCCAATCTACCAAGGGGGTGAGCAGGGGTTATTTTAGTAGTGTACCCCTTACCCTGACTAGAGGCAAGGGTCCCTATTTGTCACAAGTACCTACCTGTGCCAACTAGAGACCCCCAAATCTAACAGTACCTTTTACAAAGGAGTTACATGTGGCTGGAGAGTTGCCAGTTGGGTTTGGCAAAAGTACAGTTTAGGGAAAGAACATAGTCCCTGGTTGGCAGGAACCCAAGGCACACTCAAAGTACATCAACATTAGGCAAAAAGTGGGGGGCAACCAGGCAAACTACTGCCCCCCCCCCCCCCCCCCCAGCAAATGAATGAGGATGAGACTATCCTTTCCCTAGAGAGTCTTTATTGTTGAAGTGGAAGAACCTGGAAAGTCAGTCTGCATTTGCATGGGCAGTACCAGGTCTATGTTCCACTGTGAAGTCCATTCCCTGTAGGGTGATGGACCACCTCAAAAGTTTAGTATTTTTACCTTGCATTTGCATTAGCCATTTGAGGTCTCTGGTCAGTTTGAACTGTGAAGTAAGTGCCAAACAAGTATGTTTTCAACTTGACTTACCAAACCACAGCAAAGGCCTGCCTCTCAGTGGCACTCCCAACGCTGCTCCCTGGGGAGTAACCTCCTGCTTATAAAAGCAACAACTGGTCTTGGCCTTCTTCATTGGCCTGGTATAGGACAGCTGCTATCCCTAGCTCAGAGGCACCAGTCTGCACATTGAACTGCTTGGTGTAGTCTGGAGCTTTGAGAGTTGGTGCTGAACACATTGCCACTTCAGGGTGTTAAAAGCCTTTGGACAGCTAACTGTCCTGTTTGCCTGTGTGGGCATTTATTTGGAGGCGAGTTCTGCGAGGGGTGTCAAAATGGACCCATACCCCTTCACAAACCTCATGTAGTACCCAGTCAAACCAAGGAATGCCCTGATTTGGGGCTGGGTTGTTGGAGCTTCCCAGTCCAGGATGGCATGTATCTTGGGTTGCAAATGTTGCACGTGGCCTCAACCCACAAGGTGGCCCAAGTATACTACTGTTCTCTGCCCTACCTGGCATTTGGATGCATTGATAGTTAGGCATGCAGTTTGCAGGGCTTTGAAAACCTTCCCCAGGTGGATCAGGTATTCCAGACAGGTGGAGCTAAAAACAGCAATATCCTCAAGATATGCTGCATGTAGGAAGGTGGATACCTGACTATGGTTACCCCAGATTGTTTGCCTAGTGTTTAGCTGGTTTTCGACTTGGTTGGCCTGGGATCCTGCTAATCAGGGTCCCAGGCTATCTGCTCTCTCCTTAAAATGGACTCCATGTACCCTAGGTGCATAACTAATTGGTATTTTATCACCTTATCAGCCCCTGTACAGTGTACTATAGGTACCCAGGGCATAGGTGCCTCCAAGGCCTACCAGGGGCTGCAGCATATCTTTTGCCACCCCTGGCTGGCCATCCTAAACTGACACAACTGGCTGATCACTCAGCTGGGGCAAGGTGGTGTAATCACCCCTTGCTTAGGTATAGTATACCTATATCTAAACCTATATCTGGACACATATATACCTATAAGTCACTCCTATGGCAGGCCTTAACAATCCTGGAGGCAGAGTGCTTGGTTTTATGTGAGATGGTGCTCTAGCATGAGCTGAGCCTGTCTGCAGCTTTCGGAACCATTTCCTTATAGCTGTTCTAGGATACTGCCATACCATATACTCTTAAGTGCATTATAATCCTCGCGGTTAATGCGAACTTTGGTTTGGCTTTATTAAAACATGTTGTGTAAGGTGTCATGCACTTTGGAATACTACACCCTCGCCAGTTCTGGCGACGGGGGTAGCATTCCACCCTTCTAGAGGGAGAAGACATGTGGGTAACAGTAAACGCGGTTAAAACTCACCAGAGCCTCAGCATCACAAAATGGATGCAGCTGCCCCGACACAAGTCTGGCCTCCTGCTGCTCACGGAAACCTGGCAGGGGAGGCTTGGACAAAGGGTTTCCTGTCACAGGGAGGTGCTACACCTCCCCAGACAGGAGATAGTGAATTGGAGCAGGGAGGGCTGAAAGAAACTAGACACTGCCTGGGGCACACAAGGTATCCCATGCAAAATCCAGTCAAACCGGTTCTGGGGCACTCCAGCCCCAGCTCTGGCGCGAAACTGGACAAAGGGAAAGGGGTGTAACCACCCCCTTCCTGGGTCCCACCCATAGGAGGGACCTAGCAGGTAAACCAGACCCTTGATTTGGAATAAAGGTAGGAGCTGTGTCCATGAGCAGTAGATTTATCCTGACTGAACCTTTGATACAGAACTCTGGACCCTTCGACATCCCACTCGACGTGGAAGACTGAAGAATCTCCCTTGTGGTCAAGGATTGACCACCCTGTGCAAACAGGCACCATCCAGCGCCCAATGGTTTGCTTTGTTGCAGTTCCTGCCGGAACTCGAGCGACAGAGATCGACAAGACCCAGCGTTCCTGACTTCCAACAGCCCGATCCACAGTCCCAGCGAATCTGAGACCCGTGGAGGCGACCTGAAGCGTGGGGCCGGCCATCTTGAAAAGACTGCGAAGTGCTGACCGTGTAGCTCCCGAGGCACCCTCGAAGCTGTGCATTGGGGTTTGAGAAGCCCCAGCCCCGAGCAGCTTGTGCACCGAAGATCTCCCCTCCACACTCACCGAGTGCTGCGTGGGCCCCTTTTGCATTTTCCTGCTCGACGCGTTGGTCCGGTCGCTTGCCCGTTGGCTAGTGGCCCCAGTACCGACGAACCTTTGAATTTGCTCTGCTAGTCTGGTTGCTCCAGACTGGCCCTCGCTCCCCTGAAAAGGAGCAACCCCTCTGACCTTGCTGGTCCGAGAAAGAAGCGATCCTCCAATCCTGCGTGGGTTGCCTTTGCCAAGGCCTGTTGACTCCGATCCGGAAACCGACACCACCGACCGCGAGAGCCTTCGTGGGACAGCTCGTGATTCCCTCCTGGTCATCCTCAATGCCCCAGAGTCCACGTGGCAGCGGAGACAAGTTTCCCGTCAACCACCTGATTGCGCCCGACATCGCCTGGTTCCTTCCTGGTGCCATCCTGGCCACTGGCTAGTGATCCAGACTCTGTCCCCTCTGCTTTCAGGTACTCTACATCTTCGATCCACTCTCTGATCCAACCGGACTCTTCTCTCCTGGCCACCTGCAGCATCTTCTTCTCCAGGCTCCATAGAACTCGAATTTGAAACCTGACACACTTTGGCAACTATGCACCCTCTTCCTGTGGGTGAGGTAACGATTGAACGCCGGTGCTCCTGTAGTGGTTTACACCTCTAGTGTCCTAGTTTTAAGTGGCTAAGTTCTAGTCCAGTCGGAAGACTTCTAAAACAGTAACTTTGTAACTTTTACGCACCATTGACTTTGCATTTGTGCATGCGTGTGCTTTTAGCGCTGCACCAGATTCCCGCGGGCTACTCCCGTCCTAACTTCTGTTAGTCCAGTGTAGTCCAAGCTATTCCAAAGGCCCTAGGCCTTACCACTGTTTGTAAAGTGATACTTATACCACTTTTTTGATATATGGTTTGAGTGCCACCGGCCCTATCCATAATTGTGCAACTTGTGTATGTTTAACTGTGCTTTTGTTTAAACGCTTGTGCCTCTAAACTCGTAAAGAGTACAGAGGATTATTCTAGTAATAAATACATATATTTTTATAATATATAACTTGTGTGGTGTCCTTTCATTTGATATTACAGGATTGCATTTGGTAAAACAGCTGGCTTCACATGCCCTCTTGAGTTTAGCCTGAAGGCTGCTTAGTCCATGCTACCTCTAGGATAGCTTGTCTATAAGGTTGACTTACAACACCACCATAAAGGATTGTTTGGACTGATACAAGGTGCCCACCGAACTGTGGACATCATACATCAGGCCAACTTCTCACACTGCACTAAATACTTCCAATCCAGCATCGACTTAGTTCACCAACCTTTGGGAGGTGGCTGGGGCATACTTTAAACCAAAGGGCATAACAGTAAAATAATGCCCATCGGGTGTGGAGAATGCTGTGTTCTCTTTGGCTCCTGGTGCCATGTCAATCTGCCAGTACTTTGCAGTTAAGTCAAAGGTACTAAGAAATGTGGCTGCACCCAATTGGTCTATCAACTCATCATTCCTTGGTATACGGTGAGCATCTGTCTTGGTGACAGAGTTGAGCCCTCTGTAGTCCACACAGAACCTAATTTCTCTCTTCCCACTCCGTGGATGAGGTTTGAAGGCTAGGACCACTGCGCAGGCCCAGGGACTCTCAGAGGGCTCAATCACCGCTAACATACCCATGGCATGGTTAGTAGTAACACTGTCAGCATTGGTGACTGGATAAGATTTTCCAATCGGATATTGCTCTGGGGAAATCAGTGTATCTCTCACCATGCTGACACTGGCATCTGTATCCCTCAGGGCTTCTATTCTAGCCATATGTATCTAGGGGTATTGTAAATACATATTTAAGTTGGGAGGCCACACAGCTAAAGTGGCAAACTCAACTTCACCCTCAGTGACTGGAACTGATTCAGTGTAAACCAGGTTTTGCTCTGGGCACACCGTTGATCCAATCTGTAGATTGGCTACACCAATACTAACTGGAGGAGTGCTAGGTCAAGTAGCATCTCCAGTTTAGTGTCCCAACTTCTTACAGTTGAAGTAAAAGGCCTTCAGGGGATTGAAGTTCTTCACTTCGTACCTACCATTGGACTGGGAAGAGTTTTGGGGCCCACCACCCGGGCATGTTTTTCGGCTCTTTAGAAGACTCTGGCTTTTTGTCTTTGGGGTTCTCACCCCCTTTCCCCTGGGGAGGTTTAGTAACCCCTTTCTTTTGGTCACCCCCAGTGGCTGGTTTTATTACCCTAGTCTTGACCCAGTGGTCTGCCCCCTTTCCCAGTTCTTGGGGAGAAATTAGACCTAGGTCTACCATATGATGGTATAACTTTTCATTAGTGCAATTACTCAAAATGTTCTTTCATTTAAGGATTGTGAAGTCCGTTGAAATCATGAACATGATTTCCAATTAACCATCCATCTAGTGTCTTAACTGAGTAGTCAACGACATCAACCCAAGACTGGCTCTGGGTTTTATGAGCCCCCTGAATCTAATTCTATATTCCTGAGTTGTGAGCCTAAAGCTCTCCGTTCATGAGGACATAAGACTCGGCATCTGCCCCTGTAAGGGTCACTAGTCTGTCCCTGCAGTTACCAGTGAGCAGTTCCCAAAGGAGTGCCCCCTAGTGTGACTTCTCCACTTTTCACATTTCCCAAGCTCTCCTCAAAAGCTGTGGACCATATGGTTTTTTCATCACCTTCCTCAAATTTAGGGACAATCCCTTTGGGGATTTTGGGATCATAAGATTGTTCTCTGTCCCTGTTTAGTTTGTTGCTACCACCATTGATGGGAGCCAAGCAGGTCTCTACTCTTTCTTTCTCTAGAGCCAGCAGTCTGGTCTCTAGGTCTAATCTCCTGGTCAATCTCACTAAGAGGTGGTCTCCTTATTGAGACTGTCCACAATGGACTCCGAAGCACCTGATTCACCTTTGTGAGGTCTAGGTACTGTGAGTTGTATTCCTGGAGTCGGGCACAGGGGCCCTGTTCTCCCTAAAAGTAAGGGGGGTTGGAAGTTAACCTCATCCCCTCCTTCCTCTTACCCATCTGAGGGGTGGTCCTTGGCATACCCTGCCAACAGCTCCTGGAGTTTTTGTTCTGAGGGACTTCACTCCATGGTAATGTATAAATGGAGATATAGGTTGAAGTCGAGCTCCTCAGCCAGGTTTTCTGTCATTGGTGATATTTTCACTAATAGCTGTGTTCTTGTTAAGAGACATTCTACAAAAAAGTCCGGTGTCGACCAAGTCAATCCACAAAATGCAATGTTTTTAGACCCCACCGCTGATCCACCAATGTAGGAAGCTAGCTCTGTATATGCTATACCAAAGTACGGTATAGTGTGCACAGGGTGCAGTGGAACCCCAAAGGTAGGCAGAGGTAAAAGTAGATAATACCTTACTCTCTTTGTGGTAGTGTGGGATGTGAGAAGTTAGCCTTTCATGCTGTCTTTGCACCAGATTTATCCTCCGCTACAAAGAGGAGACTGGCTTTGCGCAATAGATCTACAGGATGCGTACTTCCATGTGCCCATTGCATGGAAACAGCGGAAGTTCCTGCGCTTTCTAGACGGCACCAATCACTATCAGTACACCGTACTACCGTTTGGACTGAAGTCTGCACCCAGAACTTTTTCAAAGTGCATGGCGGTGGTGGCAGCGCACCTGAGAAAGAACAAGGTGTTTGTCTACCCGTACATGGACGGCTGGTAGATCAAAGCCTCCACCTTCCAGGAAGAACAATTGCACTTCAACAGGACGGCCGTACTGTTGAAACAAGTGGGGTTGCACATAAACATGTCCAAGTCTGTTCCGACTCCTGTCCAGTGCCTAGAGTACTTGGGAGCCTCCATCGATACTCTTTCAGCAAGCGTGTCTCCTTCGGAGGAGCGACGCTTATTGTTCCTTCGGAAGGCTCAGGCTCTCATAGCTGTTCCATCCACGACAGTGAGGACGGTGTCTTCTCTGCTGGGGTCGATGGCCTCTTGCATCTTCCACACGCACGCCTCCACATGAGGCTGCTGCAGGAATGTCTGGAGGATCAGTGGGACCAGAGCGGGGGAGCTGGGACGACAGGATCCGGCAGTCACTTCACGCTCAACAGTCCCTGAGATGGTGGTGCTCAGCAGAGAATCTCCTCAAATGGGTTCCATTCCACAAGGACATTCCCATTCAGACTATCGTCACGGATGCTTCTCTCCACGGCTGGGAAGCGCATTCAGACCATCTACAGATCCAGGGAACGTGGTCCCCGACGGAATCCACGTATCACATCAATTTCCTGGAACTCAGAGCTGTTCACTTGGCACTGAAGGCCTTTCATCCGTCCTTCCAGACCAGCTCCTTGCATGTACAGACGGACAGTACGACCACAATGTATTACCTCAACAAGCAGGGGTGCTCGAGATCGCGCACACTGTCACAGGAAGCGTAGGCGATCTGGCACTGGCTGCTAGCCAGAGGACTGACGATAACGGCTACCCATCTGCCAGGTGTGCAGAATTCTCAGGCGGACGCACTCAGCAGGCTGGTGCAAGAAAACCACGAGCGGGTTCTAAACGACGAAGTGCTAGGAAACATCTTCGACAGGTGGGGCACTCCAGACGTAGATCTGTTCGCCACCGCCGAAAACAGAAAATGCCGAGACTTCGCCTCCAGGTATTACCAACCGGGGACTCTGGGGAACGCGCTATGGATAGGCTGGTCGAACAGCTTTCTGTTCGCTTTTCCACCCATTCCCCTGATTCCGGCGGTACTCATCAAGCTCTCTCAGTCCAGAGCACGGATGATCCCCATTGCTCTAAAGTGGCCCCGACAGTGGTGGTTCACGGACCTGCTTTACAGGTCTCTCTTACCCCACCTGCGGCTGCCGTGTTGGCCGGACATTCTCACGAAGTCCGGGGGCAGGCGGTGCACCCCAACCTCTCATCGTTGAGTTTGGCGGTATGGCTCCTGAGATAGTGTAATATGGACACCTGAATCTGCCTGACGATTGCATGACTATACTTAAGGAGGCAAAGCGACCTTCCACTAGGGCTTCCTATGCCTACAAGTGGAAGAGGTTCTGCATCTGGTGCACTTCCAAGAACTATGATCCGACGACCTGCAAGGAAGATGTCATTATTCCATACCTTTTGCATTTGGCTCAGTCTGGCCTTAATTTTCATTCTAGTAAGGTTCACCTCGCAGCATTAACTGCGTATAGGAAATGCCCTTCACAGACATCCTTCTTCAAGATTCCTGTGATTAAAGATTTTTTGGAAGGATTGAAGAAAGTTTTCCTCCTGTTCGGCGTCCTTCGCCTTCATGGGAGCTGAATGTGGTGCTGTCCAGGTTGTTGAAGGAACCTTTTGAACCTATTCATATGGCTTCACTTATCGTGGAAGACGGCTGTCCTCGTGCCCATTACATCGGCCCGCAGCGTGAGTGAAATTCAGGCATTGTGTTGCCAAGAACCTTATACTGTATTTCATGCTGCTAAGGTTGTGATGCATACTCACCCTAAGTTCCTTCCTAAGGTAATTTCTGATTTCCTTGTCAATCAGCCTATAACTTTACCTACGTTTTTCCAAAATCCTTCCACTCCAGCAGAAAGGTCTCTTCATTCCCTGGATGTCAGAAGGGTATTGAAATTCTACTTTGATAAGACCAAGGACATTCGTAGGTCAGACCAATTGTTTGTCAATTATGGATGGGTCAGGACTGGTCTTGCCACCTCAAACCAGTCCATCTCGAGGTGGATTGTGTCCTGTATCCAGTTATGTTATCAGAAAGCTAACAAGACCTTAGGGGGTAAGCCTAAGGCTCATTCTACCAGGGGCAAAGCAGCTACAACGGCTTTGCTACGTAATATTCCCATTGCAGATATCTGCATGGCTGCCACTTGGAAGTCGGTCCATACCTTTGCTAAACACTACTGTCTGGACTCTGATGCCAGGGCAGATGCTCAGGTTGGGCAGTCTTCGTTGAGAAATCTGTTTGCACAGTAGTGGTGTTGCCTTTTTCCTCCACCGCCGGATTGGTTTGTTGGGATGGGCTTGCCATTCTATTCACTAGATTATGACTATAGACAGAGATCCCCTACTACAGAAGGAGTAGTTTCTTACCTGTAACTCCAGTTCTGTAGTAGGGGTATCTCTGTTATAGTCATAAGCACCCGCCCTCCCCCCGGTGGAGAAAATGATAATGTACTGTATGCTTGCTTTATACACCTTCAAAAAGAACTGAAAGTAAAAGGACTTTGGCTGTGCATCCTGGGATACCGAGGGTCTCTGTAGAGTTCCTTAAATTCACAGTATCCCTTTTCCAGACACCTAATGGCAGCCTATGGGGGCTTGTCTGTTCAACCCTTCCTCTCTATCCTTTCAAGGATTTTGGTAAAGGGAAGTTTCTCTATGGGTGAAACTTGGCAATATGTGTAAAATTTGATTTTATTTGACTATCCTTTTCACTTTGAGTTGAAGTACTGGCCAGTGTAGCCTTGTAATTATAGGCTGCATTATTTGTCTTTGATTTTCTCTTAAGTGTCTATGCAGGACTGCAAAGACAGTTTAAGAGATTATTTTTCATTGCTCCGGGGTCCCCACACATGGGCGGAACTATTCACTAGATTATGACTAACAGAGATACCCCTACTGCAGAACTGGAGTTACAGGTAAGAAACTACTCCTTAGCCACTTGTAGCCATTTTGTCTGGTGAAAAGATTAAAGAACTCTCTGATTTCCAGGCTTTCTTCCAAATTTAGTTTAATTTTGACATTATCCATATCAAAAGGAGCATGAACGTTAGTGCTGATTAAGATTTTCCATTTTACAGGATAATGTAGATGGCGTGGATGACATTGATGAAAATTCTTTAATTGCTTCTTTGTATTTGGAAGGATTGTGTGCTGTGACTGAATGTGAATGGAGAGATGAGATGGCTCTGGATGGCGTTATTAAAAGAGTCATAAGTTATGTTTCAAAGGGGTGGCCTAGAGAAAGAGCACTGTATAGCATGTGTCAACCATTTTGGAAAGAAGTGAACAACCTTTCAATTGATGATGATTTCCTTCTGAGGAATGACAAGTTAGTACCCCCTGTTGGTCTTAGGATGAAGTTTATTAAAATGGCTTACTATGGACATATGGGAGTTACCTTCACCAAGAAGCGGTTGAGACAAACCTCGTGGTGGCCTTCTATGGATTAAGAAGTTGTAATTTGTAAATAATTGCATGGTATGTCTGTCTTCAGAGAAAACTTTGGTGGTGAGGAAGCCACCTCTACAACCTATTGAATTTCCTGAAAGAGCTTGGGAAAAGGTTGGGGTGGATCTAGTATGGCCTTTCAACAGATTGCAGAGTCAATTAAGCTTTGCTTCAGAAGCAGTTGATCTGTACTCAAAGTGGCCAGAAGTTCAATTTGTTTCTGAACCCAATGCCAATGCTGTGGTTGCTTTTCTCTGAGATCTTTTTCTTAAGGAATTCTTCCCTCGTTATTTGATCTGCCAATGGTGTTATATTTATTAATGACTTGGTTGAAGGTTTTCTTCTGATGTCAAACATTTAAAAACGTCTTTGTAGCATCCTCAAACGAATGGTCAAGTAGAATGCATGAACATTGTACTGGTCCATTGTGTTAAATGGGTGGTCAACAACAGGGCAATGCTGTGAGTTCTATTTTATTATACCGCACCACCCCGCAGTCTACTAACCACATTTCTCCTTATGAGTTCTTGAGAGGGAGGAAGTCAGCCACCAAGATTTGCCCGGGATGTATGAGCAAATGGGTTAAATTCGGATTTGACGTCAGGTTGTGTGATGCTGAAGCAAGAGCAATGTTGAAGAGGCCTAATTGAACCAAAAAACGCATTTTGATAGTCGAAATAAAGTTCTTATGCAAATTTGGCATAGGTGATGCTGTGGTCAAGAAAGGAGGCTATGTGCACAAAAGTGATAGTAAGTTCAGTGGACCACTTTTTGTGGATAAAGTATGTGGCAACGCTGTGAGGGTAAATGGGGTCAGTTGGTCGAAGATGGAAAGGTTGGTCTAAGCAGTTCATGGTTCGAACTTGGAGGTATTCAAGGATGCTTGTCATTACAATGCTGGGGGTGTTCCTTGCATTAGTATTCCCACGGAAAAGAATGGAAAAAAATGTGAAAGGGTGAAAGGGCTTTGGGTATGAGTGGGCGGTGTGTAAGGTTGCCTGTCCGATTCGTGCAGTGATTCAGACGGTTCTATACTGTGTGTAAGGTTGCTTGTCATTATCAGGCAATGATTCAAAGGGTTCTGTAGTACTCCTATGTGGTATTTCCCCTTCATTTTGTTGTTTCTTAGTTTTTACTGTGTAGATTTTGTTTTCTGTTTCTTTTAATCTTTATGTCGTTTTATGTTGTTCTATTATGTTTGTTTTATAGCTTGTTTTAGAAAAGGTAAATGTAACATCCCACCAGCAATCTTGTTCTTTGCTCATGTTCATCCTTGAGCCAATATCGCTGTTGGAATGTAGAAGATATAATTCTGTTACGATTACCTTTCTGCTTGAGAAAGGTGGCTGTTGATTCAGTGCCCTGGCTGTTGTTCCCTGGCAGCTCTGTTGTGAAAACAAACATGCTCTTTTCCACTGCGCTTCCTGTGAATCTTTCTCTGTGGAGATCACCACACATTCCTTTACAGTAATAGACCGTTTTAATTGTGAATATTTTTTTGCATTCCAAATATGTTACCATCCCTTATATTTTTTAAACTGAATTTCTGGTATTTGTGCAATTGATGCATGTGTTAGCAGAGTAGCTTGTAACTCATGGTAAATTACCTCACTTCAAAAACGATCTAATACCAATATTATCTGGGTTTCGCTAGGGTATTTCCATCCCACTTTACAAAGGAGTTATTTTCTAGATTTATTTTTTTATGTATTGCTTTGTGACTTGTTGCTCTTCTCGACCCACGTCTGACTCCTACTAGCAATACTGGACTCTTGTGTACTCTACATAATTACACAATCTTTGGTCTGTGTTTATACTAATTCTTTTAGTGTTTTGAGGTATATTGCTGTTGCCATAGTTACTGTTTGGAATATACACTCCTTGTAGGATATTTTGCAATGCATTGAAGACTTCAACTATGTAAACAAATCTGTGTACTTGTGGTAAAGAGAGGAATTCTATGGCTAGGCCGAAGACATTAAAACAAAAATATCTGATTTAAAATCACATGCTATTTTATCCCAATCCCTACAATTCACAACGTGATGCTCAAAGGCATGGTGATTTTATAATATCAGTATAAAGTATTTAAAGTAATGAGGATTACTTATTTGCTGTGCAGGGGCTATCTGTCCAAATTGCTCACCTGTACATTTTTTTTAATGTGTAATTAGTTTAGCTTCCTTCACTCGTGGTCCTTTGATCACCTTCCCTTTACCTAGCATTCTTACATGTTTTCTGTTCACTTGTCTGTTTACTTTGATGTTTTCATTTTTAAATTGCCTTATTAAGAAATATTTTTTAATTCATATGCATGAGTATCTGTGGCCACCTTCGTTTCTCCCTTAATTCCATGTTTGCAGTTTTTTGAGCATATATCTTCATTTGTATTGTGTTATCACGCGTTCAAATGAACTCAAATGAATCTATCATCTAAAAGACTCTCTTGTATTTCCAGTTCAGAAACTGTATCAATTCTCCAAGATGCCCCCGCCTGCTGCCTGCCTCTTTTCAAGTTTACAGAAATATACGAGAGAAAGTAAGTTGCTTTTACTTATATTTATGACTGTAGTCTTAAATATGTGCTGTTTGTGTAAACACTAGAACTCCTGACCTTCAGAACATTATATGCATATATTTTTGTTGCGGGTGTGGCAAGCAATAACAGTTGCAAAGCTCCGTATTCTTCAGAAAGTACATGGTTAGAGGTTTGTTGTTATGGAGTTTTTACGTCAAGGGCGATAAAGAATGCAGACTGAGTACCTAAGTAGTTGGGCTTGTTTTCAATAAAAAAGCAATGAAATGTTGTAGAAAACATGTCCTGCTATTGAATTAAACTGAATGTCCTGTCTGCTTGACAGTCGTGCAAACTGTTGCAGTTATCTCCCACCCAACCTCAAATGCTTTTGTTCTCTGTATTTTTTGCACTCATAACCCTTAACTGGACTGCAGACACCATGTTGATCGGCCTTAATAATCAGTGGGTTAATTTCCCTGTACCCAGCGTTGGGGCTTCACTGTAACACGTTTGAAACTAGATTGTGAAAACAAGTGATTTTCTGGTGAGCTCACAGTCTCATTTCAGAAGGTTTGCTAACTTCCACTTATTAAGTCACTTCCCAGGACCAATCACTAAATCTTAATAGTTTGAATAGTGAGTGATGGCATTGCTTGTCTTGATTGCAACAGAAGCACCTCCTTCTTTGACACTCCTTTTAAACCTGTACTTAGAGCTTAGAATACCTTCGCCATGAAAAGAAACTTGGTCCTCTATCACATCTCTTGTGCTTTGAGAGGAAACGTCTGGTGCCTTCAGGACTTTTGACCTACCCTGGTTTCAAAAATGCTTATCGTAATAGGTTGACCGTCTTTTTGATACTAATTCCTGACTTACTGAAGATATCTCAAGACACAAGTGCTGGGCCATCTTTTCAGTCTATGGCATGAGTTAGTTGTTGAGGTTCTTGCCTGCTCTTCCTTGGTAGTTAGTGTCAGGACACTTAAGAGTTCATTTTGCTTTGTGAACTACATTAATATGTGCACATATCCAAGTTATTCCTTGTTAGAAATGGGAGGCTCTGGTTGGCAAGGGCCTGCACCTTTGTCCGAGTAGGGACCCTTCTTCCTATTCAGGGTAAGGGAGTTACACTCCTAAAATAACCCCTGCTCGCCCCCTTGGTAGCTTGGCACGAGCAGTCAGGCTAATCCTAGAGGCAGTGTGTAAAGTATTTGCACATAATCAATAGTAATACAGTGTAAGCACTACAAAAGGACACCACACCAGTTTAGAAAAATATCCAATATTTTTATATACTTAAAACAAGACCAAATACGATAAAAATCCACCATACAGTACTTTAGAAATAGTTAATTTGCAAGATGTCTTTAAATTGCAAAAATACGTTGAAAACACTGTTCGTACGAGTCGGTAGCTCGATCCGAGCCTACAGCGATGCTGAAAACAGTGTTTCGCAGTTCCAGCTGCCGCGTTGGTACGGGCCAGCCACAGAGTGAACAGACTCGTTAACAGTACCTTTCTTAGTGCGGCTCACACAACGGTGCAAGTCGGTCTTGGCATCCGTCGCGATGCAAAGTGGAAGTGGTGCACGGTGCTGTGTCCTCGTGATGCGGTGCGAGCAGCGGCTTGGTGACGATAGTGCAGATGGCATCAGTGAGACCAAGGCGGGCAGTGCAGGGTGAGACGGTGCTCGATGCGGTGCTGGCAGGTTGCGATGCAAGCGACGGAGCCGGTTGGCGGGAATTGACGCTGGCGGAGCCGGACAGCTGTGCCTGACGAGGCGGTCACGGGTGTCGAGCCTGTGGCGATCGGGTCGGTGAGACCAGGCCAACGAAGTGAAGCGAGGCGGTGCAGGCTGCGGTGCCTCTTGATGCGGTGTAGGCAGCGGCTTGGTGCATCGGTGAGACCAAGGCGTGCGGTGCAACGCTAGACAGTGCGGTCTGCGGTGCCATCAGGGCACAAGGCCAGCGACGGAGTCTGTGACAGTCAGTCGCGGTACCCTCTTCTCTGTGGCAACTAAAACAGAGGTTCCAGGAGCGGTACCCAGAGGTTGGTGAAGTCTTTGCAGTCCTTGAGACTTCTTAACAGGAGACCAGCTCGGTTTCAGGCCCTTGGAGATATTCAGCACAAGTAGAGAAAGTTCAGTCCAGTCCTTTCACTGCCCATGGCAGCTGCAGGCCAACCCAACAAAGCAACAACACAGCAAAGGGGTAGTACTCCTCCATTGCAGCTCTTCCAGCTCTTCTTCTTGGCAGGTTCCTTTATTCCAGCGAGTTCTAAATATTCATACCAGCAATTCCTTTGTCCTCTGAAGGCAGAGGGTCCTGTACCTAGTCCAAACCAGTTCTGGTCAGTCTTGGAGCACTTTGTTTACAAGACTCCTGCTTTTCCTTTGACAGTGTAGGCCAGGGACATCAGACGCACCACAGGAGGTGGAGCCAGCATTGTGGGAGGCAGGCACAGCCCAATTCAGACCCAGGTGCTACTTCTCCCATCCATCTATGTGCAAATAGGTCTATTCAGCCCTGTGCTGACTCACCCTGTCTCCTGGAGTCTCCCCCAGCCCCTGTCACTCACAAACCAGACAGATAATACACAGCCTCGCAGAGGTAAGCTGGATGGTTAGGCAAGAAAATGCCTACTTTCTAAATGTGGTATTTTCAAACACAGAATGTTAAAACCAACTTCACTGTAAGATGTATTTTATCATTCTGATTTCAGGCGTACTAAACTCTAAGTTCTACAATGTTTCCTGAGTCAGTTAAGATTATAGGATGTTATAATCAAACTGCCCATTCTGGCCTATGGGGAACAGGTAGCCTTGCAATAGTGAAAAACGAAGCAGGCTGTAATTCACTATCAGGACATGCCACATGATTCATGGCTTATGAAGGGAAGCGACTGCCTGGCCCCTCTCCGGCGCACCTCGATTAGGCGCCCTAAAGACGCCAATCAGTGGTTTAATAATGATCTGAAAGAACTTAAGCTTACGGTTCGAAGGGCTGAACGCAAATGGAGATTGGACTATTCCCCCACCTCCAAGACCCGTTATGTCCATCTCCTAGGGACTTATAAAAAAAAAACATCACTGAGGCCAAGAAAGCCTATTTCTCGGCCAAAATTTTGGCGGCCGAGAACCAACCGAAGGAGATCTTTGCCATCACTCACGACCTGGCTTTCTCCGATAGGACCTCACTTAAACCCCCTCCCTCTCAGAAACTCTGCGATTCGCTGAATTTCTACTTCGTTGAAAAAATCTCGACAATTAAATCCAACATCCCCCCTCCCTCCCCTTTTTTTGTTGACCCCCTGCCTCCCCCCGCCCCAGCCTTTTTTAATTCCTTTCCTCCTCTCTCTGAAGAACTTTTCCTGTCTCTCCTTCCCAAAATTAAATCTGGTTCCCCTCTTGACATATGCCCGGCACACATCTTACGGCAGGTTTACTCTGTCTGTACCTTGCCTCCTCTTGGCTTCCTTAACGACTCACTGGCTCGAGGGGTTGTCACTCCATCGCTAAAATCCGCTTCCATCGTCCCCATCTTAAAAAAGCCAGGAGCCGACCCCTCCGTGATGGCCAATTATTGCCCCATCTCCCTTCTACCCTTTCTGGCGAAGGTGCTTGAGCGACATGTTACATCTGCGCTCAGCTCCTTTGTCGAGGAGAATGGGAGGCTGGCTCCGTGTCAGGCTGGGTTTCGGCCCAAGCACTCGACAGAGTCAGTGGTGGTGTCAGTACTAGACACCCTTAGAGAGGGTATGGACGTAGGCAGATCCCAGGCGCTGGTCCTCCTTGATTTGTCCGCCGCTTTTGACACGGTGGACCATTCCATCTTGCTTTCCCGTGTCAAGGCGGCGGGCATAGGAGGCTCAGCCCTTATCTGGCTTTCGTCCTTTCTGAGGGACCGGACCCAGGCGGTTCATCTTGGGGAGTTTTCAGCTACCCCCTGCCAGGTCCAGTGCGGTGTTCCCCAGGGTTCTTCTCTCTCTCCTTTACTGTTCAATCTTTATATCGCGCCTCTTATCTTTGCCCTACAGCAGCTGGAGGTCACGGTATATAACTATGCCGATGACCTCCAGCTCATCTTTAACCTGTCCTCTACCCCTGACTCCATCTCTAACTTCCAATCTATTCTATCTTTCATCAGGGACTGGATGAACTTCAACCACCTGAAACTTAATCCCGATAAGACGGAACTTGTGGTGACGGGTGGTTGCTCCAGTCCCTGGAATTCTCTTTTTTAGCCCCCCTCCTTTGGTTCTCCTCCTACCCCTGTCCCTTCTGTTAAGACTCTTGGCATTAAGCTAAATGATAAACTCACTATGCACTCCCAGATTGGTTCGGTGGTTTCTTCCTGCTTTCTTACTCTTCGCACTATCCGTTCTATCTCTCGCTTCTTTTCTTTCTCTGCACTTAAACTAATTATGTCCGCACTGGTCCTGTCCCGCCTGGACTACGGGAACATCCTGTTCAATGGCATCCCCCAGTATAGCCTGCGTAAACTGCAACTGGTGCAGAACCAGGCGGCCCGCCTTGCCTTCGGTCTCCCCAAATTTCATCATACCTCTCCCCTCTTGAAGACCCTCCACTGGCTCCCCGTGCGGGAACGCGCCTTGTTCAAATTAGGCTGCATGGCGTTTCAGGCCAGGACGGGCCTGGCCCCTCTCTTCATATCCTCAGCCATCAAAGCTTATGTCCCTGGCAGAGACCTCCGCTCCTCGGCACAACTTCTTCTAGCAGTTCCTCGCTACCGGAAAAAAAAACAGGGTGGCTCGAAATTTTCCACTCTTGCCCCCATGTTCTGGAATTCTCTCCCCTTCCATCTTAGGTCCCTCACCCAGTATTCCAGCTTTCGCAAAGCTTTGAAGACTTTTTTATTCACTCAGGCTCTCCTTTCGTAAGCTCTGCTCGCCTTTTCAGTCTATGTCTCAGCGACTGATCCTGCCCATTTGGCTGCCTGCTATTTTAGCGCCAAGAAACCGCCCAGGTGTACGTTGCGCTTGATAAATATTTTAAACTTAAACAAACACACACCAGGGCATGTCCTACCTTTCACATACAATGCAGCCGGCCCATGGGGGTACCTCGGGCCTACCTTAGGGGCGACTCATGTAGAAAAGGGAAGGTTTAGGGACACATCGTCGCCTCCCACAGGCTCTGCAATGGCAGGCCACAGTTACACTTTTACAGGCTGTTTGCGTGGGTGGCACAATCCAGTGCTGCAGCCCACCAACGTTTGATTTATAGGCCCTGGCACTCGCAGTGCACTTTACTAGGGAATGACACATAACTCTGCTACCTCATATACTTCGGTAAAGCACAGATTGCTACCTCATATACTTTGGTGGCTCACTAGTCTCACTTTTTGATCCTTGTAACTTACTGTTTGCACTTGTATTCCGTTCTTGTATAGCATCAGTATTATACTCCTACTTTCATTTTGCACATTTCTGTTACCTGCACCCATCTCACTTTTTTACCCGGTACTGCCTACACTGGTATTTTTTGCTACACTGGTATTTTGCTCCCGTATATCATCAGTATTATACCTCTACTTATATATATTTTTTTAATATTTTCGTAACCCTCATTCACTTTTCTCCCCGGTATTGCTTGCATTTGTATTTTGCTCCCCTATTTCATCAGTATTATACCTCTACTTATATTTTGTACCTTCTTGTAACCTCATTCACTTTTTTTCCCCGGTACTGTTTGCTTTTTGTATTTTGTTCCCGTATATTTGCATTGCACCTCTACTTATATTTGGTACATTTCTGTAACCTGCACCCATTTCACTTTCTCTCCTGTATTGCATCGATTGCTACCTCATATATTTAGGGTGCTCACTAGTATCACTATTAACCCTTGTAACTTGTTTGTATTTGTACATATCATTACTGTTCACCGTCCCGCACCTACCTATACCGCCATGGATCCCGCTGGCAAGCACACATATAAAATCAACTACCCACCCGTACTCACCAAGAAAGCCGCTAAACGCTTCAAACACAACTGCCTTAGATCCCACCCGGAAACACCCTTTGCCGACTCCTACTTCTCACCGGTCAACGGATCCCTGAACACCGATATCATCTTCCACACCACACGCAGAGCGCAATGGAGAAAGGCCTTACAGAAGCTCTCCCTGGTGAGGGGAACTGGGGCTGCGAGCTGCTGAAGAGCTAGGACAATTCGCGATCTGAGGCGCATTGATTTTAGCCTTTTCTGCAAGATATTTGGAGCGTTTTTAAATGTTTTATAAAACCGCCGTATTTTAACTTTGGGGGCTGTTATATTAAGGGGAATTGAGAAGACAGGCACTCTGACACTCCTTACACCTTCTCTTCCTCTTCTTTCAGCCCAGCCGCTTTTAATTAACATCACTCGGCGGTGGGCGCCATCTTGAGTGAGGAAGGTGAGGGCAGCGCTCAAGTCGGGCCGTCCTCCCGCCCTCCCATTGTATTTAGGTGTGCCCTTCTCAGCGCTCCCTGCCTTACAGAAGCTCTCCCTGGTGAGGGGAACTGGGGCTGCGAGCTGCTGAAGAGCTAGGACAATTCGCGATCTGAGGCGCATTGATTTTAGCCTTTTCTGCAAGATATTTGGAGCGTTTTTAAACGTTTTATAAAACCGCCGTATTTTAACTTTGGGGGCTGTTATATTAAGGGGAATTGAGAAGACAGGCACTCTGACACTCCTTACACCTTCTCTTCCTCTTCTTTCAGCCCAGCCGCTTTTAATTAACATCACTCGGCGGTGGGCGCCATCTTGAGTGAGGAAGGTGAGGGCAGCGCTCAAGTCGGGCCGTCCTCCCGCCCTCCCATTGTATTTAGGTGTGCCCTTCTCAGCGCTCCCTGCCTTACAGAAGCTCTCCCTGGTGAGGGGAACTGGGGCTGCGAGCTGCTGAAGAGCTAGGACAATTCGCGATCTGAGGCGCATTGATTTTAGCCTTTTCTGCAAGATATTTGGAGCGTTTTTAAACGTTTTATAAAACCGCCGTATTTTAACTTTGGGGGCTGTTATATTAAGGGGAATTGAGAAGACAGGCACTCTGACACTCCTTACACCTTCTCTTCCTCTTCTTTCAGCCCAGCCGCTTTTAATTAACATCACTCGGCGGTGGGCGCCATCTTGAGTGAGGAAGGTGAGGGCAGCGCTCAAGTCGGGCCGTCCTCCCGCCCTCCCATTGTATTTAGGTGTGCCCTTCTCAGCGCTCCCTGCCTTACAGAAGCTCTCCCTGGTGAGGGGAACTGGGGCTGCGAGCTGCTGAAGAGCTAGGACAATTCGCGATCTGAGGCGCATTGATTTTAGCCTTTTCTGCAAGATATTTGGAGCGTTTTTAAACGTTTTATAAAACCGCCGTATTTTAACTTTGGGGGCTGTTATATTAAGGGGAATTGAGAAGACAGGCACTCTGACACTCCTTACACCTTCTCTTCCTCTTCTTTCAGCCCAGCCGCTTTTAATTAACATCACTCGGCGGTGGGCGCCATCTTGAGTGAGGAAGGTGAGGGCAGCGCTCAAGTCGGGCCGTCCTCCCGCCCTCCCATTGTATTTAGGTGTGCCCTTCTCAGCGCTCCCTGCCTTACAGAAGCTCTCCCTGGTGAGGGGAACTGGGGCTGCGAGCTGCTGAAGAGCTAGGACAATTTGCGATCTGAGGCGCATTGATTTTAGCCTTTTCTGCAAGATATTTGGAGCGTTTTTAAACGTTTTATAAAACCGCCGTATTTTAACTTTGGGGGCTGTTATATTAAGGGGAATTGAGAAGACAGGCACTCTACCACTCCTTACACCTTCTCTTCTTTCAGCCCAGCCGCTTTTAATTAACATCACTCGGCGGTGGGCGCCATCTTGAGTGAGGAAGGTGAGGGCAGCGCTCAAGTCGGGCCGTCCTCCCACCCTCCCTCCTTCCTATATCATGTGTCATCCTCCCAGACGGCGCAGCGGGCTGGCGCAGCGGGCGCGCCGGTTGCGCGCCGAAGCCGCGCCTAAGCCAAGCCCGTCTGCGCCCGTCCGCGCCAGGATCGCGCCGGGCGCAGCCCACTCTGCCCTAAACCTCCCTGTTCCTAGGTATGACTCCAACGCGCTGCTTTCCATGCGCCCGAAAATAGCACGCCTCACTTGTAAAGTTCACCCCCCCACAGACCTCTTCTGGGGCCCTTTTTCCTGCCGCTCATGCGGATGGTCATCTCTGGGACCCGCACGCCCTACTCCTTCCATTCCTTCCCCTCCCCGTCACAAGTCGGTCTCCTTTAACTGCGGTCTTATTAATGCCAGATCTTTAGCTTGTCATGGACAAGACATCCATGACCTTATTCTGTCTAACGACCTTGACGCCTTATTCATCACTGAATCCTGGCTACACGATGCTTCTAACCCCGACCTGGCAACTGCCCTCCCTCTTGATTTTACCATCCTCAGGCGGGACAGGCCCAGCGGTCGAGGAGGCGGGTTGGCTATCATTATTAAGAAACTCTTCAGGTGCCACACATTCGATCTGGCCTCCCTTAAGGACTGTGAGAGCATGGGCTTCGTGATCCACATCAACCCCTCCTCCTCCCTATCAGGAGGACTTGTCTATCGTCCCCCTGGGAATGCCACATCATTCTTGGACTCCCTCGACGAGACTTTGGGATCACTCATGACCCACTATCCCACTTTCACCCTTCTCGGGGATTTTAATCTTCATTTGGAATCCTGCACAGACCCTTTCACCTTCAACTTCTTACATTCACTTGAGATCTTCGGCCTTTCCCAATTGGTCTCCCGCCCTACCCACCAGGCCGGACATACACTTGACGGCATCTGCACAAACCTGGCTTCCCTAGATGTCTTTTCCCCATTACCGCAAATATGGACAGACCACTGTTTCATTCCCTTCTCCATCATGACCAAACCCTCTTCGTCATTGCACATCAAACACTTTCCCACCCCCTTTCCCATCAATTGGAAGAAAGTAGCCGAGCGCATCAAGCTGAACCCGCAGCCCTCTGTCCCCCCCCCCTCCTATCGAGGGAGAGGTATCACAAGATTCTATAAACTTTCATTTGTGGATGGATGGAGTGGTTTCCGCCAACTCCAACCAAAAATCAGGTCAAGGCAAAAGGAAGCCCAATGCTCCCTGGTATACCCAGGCCCTCACTGATTGTCACCTAAAGTGTAGGGTCCTGGAAAGAGAGTGGAGGAAGACTTATGATCCCTCATCCAGATCCATATACATTCTTCAGAGGAAACAATACCTTTCTAACATAAAAAAAAGCAAAAAAGGTATTCTTCACTTCAGCCATAGACGCAGCCAAACAGAAACAACAAACCATCTTTGACATAGTAAAGTCCTTTACCCACCCAAAGGCACTGGCACTTGAAATTCCCCCATCACAAACCCTCTGCGACCAAATAGCAGATTTCTTCATTGACAAAATTAGGAACATTCATAAGGATTTCCCCCCTCCACCTACCCTCATACAAGACACTGTCACAACTATTCCCTCTTTGAATAACTTTACTACAGTCTCTTTGGCACAAACACAAAAGGCCATTTTGACCTGCAGATCAGGAGCCCCCACGGATTCCTGTCCCCCGATTATTTTACAGCACCTCATCGAGGTTGTTACCCCATCAATCAATGCCATTATTAATGAATCCCTTAATTCTGGCACTGTCCCTGCTGAATGGAAGAAGGCCATAGTTAAGCCCCTCATGAAGAAACCAAATAAATCCCCAACTGATTTATCCAACATGCGCCCAATCTCCCTTCTCCCAGCACTTGGCAAAATCACCGAGCAGTTAGTCCACGAGGAACTAAAAATTTTTGTGGAAAACAAACGCGTTCTGCATCCACAGCAATCCGGCTATCGCCCGGGCCACTCCACAGAAACTGCACTCATCGAATTGTCGGATACCATTAAGTTCTTGCAGGATGAGGGCAGACAAGCTGTGCTCATCCTGCTCGACCTAACCGCGGCCTTCGACACCATCTCTCATACCATTCTCATTAACAGAATGCGTGAGATTGGTGTCGCGGGTTCCGCTCTGGCCTGGATAGTTTCATTCCTATCCAATCGATCGCAAACTGTCTCTTTAGGCCCCTTTCTTTCTGGCGAAAGACCCACCACCTCGGGTGTGCCCCAGGGATCAATACTGAGCCCTCTCTTCTTTAATATATATATGGCTCCCCTTCTTACGTTGATTGAATCCCATGGGATCCTCGTGACTTCTTACGCTGACGACACTCAGCTTGTCGTCACTATTGACAAAAGACACCCCGACGCTGCCCTTAGATTTCAAAATTGCCTCTCCCAAGTTTTTTCCTGGCTTAACCTGAATCATCTTAAATGTAACAGTGCCAAAACTGAAATAATACCCCTAGGCAAAGGCATCCTCTTCTCCCCTAAAGACTGGTGGCCTCATAACTCCGAAGCACCCCCGAGTGCGGTCACCTCAGCCCGCAATCTTGGAGTCCAATTTGACTCGTCCCTTAGCTTCGACGAGCATGTGCGCATTACTGCGGGGCGCTGTTTCAGCCTGATCAGGCAGCTAAAGACATTTTTTTACTTTCTGCCCATCTCAGCCAGGAAATCAGTAGCGGTGGCTCTTATTCTCTCCCGGCTGGATTATTGTAATGGCCTCCTAGCAGGCATAAAGAAATCTTCCCTTAAGAAATTGCAAAGTGTTCAACACGCAGCGGCCAGGCTTGTTCTGAAACTCCCCCGCAGGTCCTCGGCCTCTGCAGCCCTTAACACTCTTCATTGGCTGCCCCTCCATAAGAGAATTCTTTTTAAGCTCCTTGTCACGGTGTTCAAATCTACCAGGAATACCGGCCCATCTTACCTGACCAAGTGCTTTCTGCGCTACATTCCAACTCGTTGCCCGAGGTCCTCAGGAGCTAATTTAATTACTGTACCCAGAATTAAACTAAAAACTAAAGGTGGAAAAACTTTTGCTTTTTTGGCTGCCAAGGCATGGAATTGTCTCCCCCCCCAACCTTAGGCATGCCCCCTCAGAAAGCCTTTTTAGGAAATTCCTGAAGACCTGGATCTTCTCTCAGTCTGACTCATCGGTCCTCGCAGCTATCTGATCCTTGTTCTCCATTGCTGGTTCTCTGTGGGCTCAGCGCCAAGATGCTCCTTCCGGAGCGATAGTCGCGCTATACAAATTTTAATAAATATCAAATATCAAAAGCGTTCCTCACCTTACTCACCGTCTCCACCTCCAGGAAATCAGCATATGGCCTAACACTATCCATCACACCATCCCAACTCTTCCCAGGCAGAGCCACCATTACTATCTACAACAACGGGACTGTCCTAATGCAATCCAGAGACAAGAACCTGGAACTACTAGACAACCTGTTCCCCACCTTCAAAGACCACCTCTCCAATCCGCGGACCGCCACTCTTATCACCTCCAGTCCTACCACCCTTGACCTCACAGCCCCCACACACAACCCTTCTTACATAGTTCAACACCAGAACGACACACACCTCACATCTACCCCCAGCACCCTAGTCAATAACCCACCGGTGGTATCTACCACACACTCCGCAATCACAGTCACAGACACAGATCTCTCCCCCCCATACACCATCTGCGCCCCCACCTCCCCTCGGACCTCCACTCATGACACTCATACCACACCCACTCCTTCCACCCCTGACATCACACCTCCCACCCACAACCCGTCTAACCTAGTCCAGCAACAGTCCGACGCCCACAACGACAAATCCCACCCTTTATCCCCCCCCATTCTCAGTCCCCACTACCACCCTCTAACTAATCACGTAGAACACGCCACCATCTTAAATTTAACACCTTCTCCCCACAACAGGACCATCTCGAACCCCATTTCCGCCCCCATCCTCAGCCCCCATTACCCTACCTGCACCCCCACCACCACTAATATACACTCATCCTCCACCCTGCTCTCTCCGCCTACCACTAAGGTCCTCACCTATACCACCAATCTCCTCCCTACTCCAACCACACCCCTCCCTACTTCAATCACACCCCCCCTCCCAAACTATCTCTCCTCAGGGCCCACTCCACGGAGCCTAGCACGAACACCAGCCCTCCCCCCGACCCTCATGCCAAGTCCCTGGTCAGGCACTCACCCCTGACGCACCCACTCCCCAACACCTATCCCACGCTGGACTTGATTATGGCCACCCTCATTCAGCTCAAAGAAGACATTCACACCATCAAAGAACTACTCTCCACACACCCCAAACACCCCGCACCCACTACCACCTCCCCTCCCAACAGGTCCCCCACCCTTCCGGATGATTCCCACACTCAACACTACACACACCGTACCTCAATCCCTACTCGCAATCGCAACAACCGCCCCAACATGTCCCCCACCCTTCCTGATGATTCTCTCACTCGACACTCCTCTCACTGGACTTCAATCCCTGTTCGCAATCGCAACAACCGCCCCTTTCGCCCACGCAACCCTCTTTCGGACCTCGACACCCACACTCTCCTCCGCTCCTATGACCCAGCTCCCCTATACCACACATCCGTCACACACCTCGCCATTCCCACGATACACTCCAATACCCTTAGACCCCCCACACTAAACAACAGAAGCTCCATACCTAATAACCTTAGAAAAGTTCCCCTGTCTCTAGAACCCTCTACCTCCCTCGACACACCCCGTCTCAAATGCACTCTCCTCAACTGCAGATCGGCCTCTAGACACTCCTCCGCCATCGCTGATCTCATCTTATCACTGGACCTTGACCTTATCATCATGACTGAAACCTGGCTAACCGAATCTTCTACACCTATAATGGACATCCTGGTTCCTCCAAACTACCACATCATTAGACTTGACAGGTCCGGCAAAATAGGTGGTGGAATCGCATGCATATACAGGAACAACCTCTCTGTTCTGAAAGTCACCTCCTCCACCCTTCCCTCCCCAACTTCCTGTGAATACATCTGCCTCGATATTATCAGTGAGGGCAGACCGATATGCTCTCTTCACGGCATTTACCACCCACCCGGGGACAACCCTATCTTCTCCCAACAAATCATGGATATGATCTCAACCAATTCCGGACGGCAGCTCACCCAAATATACCTCGGTGACTTCAACCTCCACTGGAACGATCACAATGACGCGGGGGTAAATAGTCTTAAAAATGTCCTCAATGCCCTTGACCTCACCCAAATATGCAACAGCCCGACCCACGAGAAAGGCTCTATCCTCGACCTTATCATCTCCAAAGAAGACTCTATCCAACTCGAATCGATCCAACCCTGCGACTGGTCAGACCATCATATTGTCACATTCTTCATCAATGAAAAATTCAAATTTAACCCGGCTCAATCGTCCAAGCCCAAAATTTGGAAAAGAGACCTGAAAAAACTCAAACCAAACTCTTTACCCCCTACCAGCTGCAATCTCCTACTTCCCCCTACCGGCATCTCGGACGTTCAATCCTTGACTGACCACTATCTCAACGCAATGACCTCAATAATTAATGAGCCTGCACCTATGCAACTAAAAAGAGTCTCTACTAAAATCTCCAATCCATGGTACGACGGGAGTCTCAATGAGGACAGACGAGCCATGCGAATGGCAGAACGCACCTGGAGATCAGCTCCCTCGGCACTGCACCTAAAAACACTGAAGAAAAAGAGAAACGCCTACTTCAGGAAAATTAAACGCTCAAAAACAGATTTCTTCAGCCTCCAGCTCGACCAAGCAAAAAGCCGGCCGAGAAAACTGTTTGAGCTAATCAGAACTCAATGCAAGGAACAACCCCAGCCACTCAGCAATATGCGCGAGGCTCCCTCCTGTGAAGACTTCTCCGCTTTCTTTATCCAAAAAACTGACAACATAAAGAGCGATCTCATCATTGACGCAAGCCTCTACTCCAAACCTCATTGCATAGCACCCACTGAACGAAAAAACAATGCCTCTTGGTCATCCTTTTTCACCTACTCTGAAGAAGAAATTGGCAAACTGCTCAGCACCGTGAAACCATCCAATCACCTCACGGACCCCCTTCCTGCTAACGCTGTAAAAGACTTTATCCCTCTGCTCCTCCCACTCTGGACTAAAATTATCAACAGCTCACTTCAACAAGGAACCATCCCTGACTCCCTCAAAGTAGGACAAGTCACACCTTTACTAAAGAAACCTACAGCCGACCCCTCTGACTTAAACAACTACCGCCCCATTACCAATATCCCCACTCTCGCCAAATTGTTGGAAAAATGCGCACAACTACAACTGACTAAACACATTGATCAGTTTGGTCTCCTCAATCCTCATCAATCAGGCTTCCGAGCAGGGCACAGCACTGAAACTGCTATGACTCACATAATTGACGACGCCCTTCAAATCCTAGATCAAAACGATACCTGCCTCCTCATCCTTCTTGATCTCTCTTCAGCATTCGACACCGTTAAACATGAGAATTTACTTGAACTATTAAAAACAAGAATGGGTCTATCTGGGACGGTCCTCAAATGGTTCACTTCCTTTCTACACAACAGGTCGCAGAAATTCAAGAGCCACAACCTGATGTCCTCGCCAATACCTGTTTCGTTAGGCGTCCCACAAGGTTCCTCCCTATCCCCAACTTTGTTTAACTTAGTTATGGAACCTCTCACCACCTTGTTACAAGCGTCCAATGTACACTTTCACATGTACGCCGATGATACCCAACTATACCTCAAATTACAATCCCCCAAAGACATTTTGCTCCTGAACTCAACGATCAGAAGCACCCAATCCTGGCTTGCCGATAATCATCTCAATTTCAATGCTCTGAAAACAGAGTTCCTTCTTATCTCACCTCCTGCCAAGATCTCTACCACACAAATCTGGCTTAAACACCTAACTGCACTCAATGTCCAACCCACCATCGTAGACTCAGCAAAATCCTTAGGCATTACACTTGACACCAATCTCAACATGCAGCAACATATCAGCAAGGCAACTAAGGGAGCGAACTACCAAATCAATACCCTGAGGAAACTTAAACCCTTCCTCCCTGCCAACGACTTCCAAACTGCAGTACAAGCACTAGTCATCCCTCGAATAGAATATGGCAGCATCGCCCTCTGCAGACTCCCCCTAACCACCACCGCACCCCTAAGAGCTTCTCTAAACGCTGCAGCGAGACTCATCACTGGATCAAAAAAACACTCGCATATCTCCCCTGACTTGAAATACCTGAACTGGCTGCCTTTCGAAGCCAGAATACATCTGAAAATCGCCTGCATGACGCACAAGGCTGTCCACATGAGCACACCAAGCTATCTCAGTCAGAAGCTGACAATCTCTGGCGGCTCTAGAAACACCAGAGGCACAAACAATCTTCTGCTGAAGCCTCGAAGATTCCGGAAGGAAAAAACGTATAAACGCTCCTTCTCAGGAATGGCACCCAGGATCTGGAACTCACTCCCCCCTGAAACGAGGCTTATTTCCTCCACTACACTGTTTAAGAAAGAAGTAAAAGCTATCCTCATGGCTAAATACACTTGAAGTACCATTTAGATCTCTTTTAAGACTCTGCACCGATCTGTACTACTTGTTCGACCCCGTGGCGTATTTGTTTTATCTGTATTAACGACTTATGTGATTTTCTATGCTACCTCGTATTTGTACTATTAGCATTTCTGGCGTACCTGTTTGACTATGTTCCCTCATGCTCCCCCTTTCTATGTAAAGCGCTCTGATATCTGCAAAGATTTTGTTCGCGCTATATAACACTTTCTAAATAAATAAATAAACTCAAATAAGCCAATCATGGAAATACCAATCCATAACACATTTTACAACAGGAGCACTTGCACTTTACTACTGATCAGCAGTGAGGAGAGTGCGCAGAATCTTACACCAGCAAAAACAATCAAAACCAGGAGGACAGAAAGCAAAAAGTCAGGGGAAACACGCCAAAAGATGCCAAGTCTAACATTCCGTGAATCAGTACTTGTAGGAAGCTGGCCCTTTATATAGTGGACCAAAATGAGGTACACTGTGTAAAGAGTCTAGGCAACTCTTATTGGTTTACAGTGGCAAAAATGAAAACACTAAATGCTCTCTTTTGAGGCAGTGTGGGCGAGCAGTACAGGATTTTCAGAGGATGGTGTTAAGCATTATTGCACACACAGAGTCAGTAAGTGAGACACACAAAATAAAGAAATTGGACACCAATTTATAAAAATTACATATTTTTTGTATGAAGTTAGACAACAAGATCGTCTTAATCAAGTAAGCACTTTTTGAGTCAGTGCATTTTTCAAGACTTGGATGTGGGGGGCTCATGTGCAGTGGCGCTTTGTCCAGCAGGGTCGCATCTCTGTAGACATTCACCAATCTGTTCCTGCCGAAAGAGGCTACAGAGAGTGACTGAGGGACCAGTCTGGCCAAACAAAGGGTGGGCTCAGCTCTTGAGGGTCTCGGGACCACATTGGCACCGTCGCCTCCCTCAAGCTGTGGGGCACGGGTGCTTTAAGGTATCTGGTTACAGTCGGGCAGAGACTTATTCTAACTCTGGGTGACCTGGTGAAGATGGGAAACAGGGCAGCAGGGCTACTCTTTGCTGAGCTGGTGGATCCTAACTTCCCTCGATAGTGGATATTGTTTGGTGCATATGAAGGCTGGGCTGGACCACCAACAATCCATGGTTGGTGCAAATGCTTGGGAACCCAGAGTATTGGTGCCGGATGGCTTCTGATGTCTCCAAACTTGGCAAGGAGATGGGTCTAACCTTCTGGGGCATGAAGGCCTTTCTCTTGCTGCGCTTCTCCTTAGGTGAGCCAGATGGCTGGCAACACTATGGACCGTCACATGCTTTGTGGTGCCTGCAGATGCAGGGTAGCAACTCCTCTTCTCCAAGGGAGATCTTTCCCGGTTGTTGAGGGGCTGGGCAGTATTCCAAGCGTTTTGGGGAGGTGTCCATTGTTTGACGAAGTCGATCCAGCGTTGGTTGAAGTGTAAGCAGCCTGGCAGTTTTTTGCCAGTCTTTGGTGTAGATTTTCAGTTCACTCTCTCTTCGGTCCTTCTTTCTTCCTCAGTTCCCAGTAGTTGTACATGATTTCCTGGGGCCAGGGGCCCCCTAAATACTCAATTTAGGGGTGTTAAGGGGGAGTGAAGGGTAGTAGCCAATAGGCTACTTACCCCTGGGGTCACTACACCCCCTAGATTAAGACTCCTTTTTTTGGAGTGGCCATCACCCTTTCCCAGAGTACCTAGCTCACACACAAGATGGCCAAATTCCTATTTTCATGTTCACTTCAGGCTGCCCCCCCCGAGAGGTGTATCAGGCCTGGCAGGGCAATAAGTCTCCTGCATAGCTAATTTTCCGCCTGGCCTGATGCCAAATGGGCCTCAGGGCAGGGGGTGGCATCTTTCAGGTCTGGGGGTAAGCCAGGCTAGCATATCAAAGCCAGTGTGCTCATAGAAGCACCCTGTATTGTCATGCCAATTTACTAGCCATCCTGTTTGGAGAAGATGTAGACACCACCTGCCCGAGCAGGCATTGTTCCTGACCTCGGAGTGGGGCTCTCACCTCTTAGGGGGGCCGAAACTCGTCCAGGAATGCAAATTGGCCAGTTAGCCAGCACACTAGAGGACTAGTAGGATTCAGGGGGTACCTCTAATCTACCCTCTGGGTCCCTTTCTGATTAAATCCATCTTTGAAATCAATGTGGGTTTATTAATATGAGGTGTTAGATACCAGAAAACATATGTTTCAGTGAAGCCATTATGTAGCTGGGAAACTCGTTTTAACCAGAGCCTAGGGCCTACCTTAAGATGGCTTTCATGCTCACTTGTAATATGCAGCAATGGAGATGGACATTACAGGGGCATATCTGCTCAAGCAGATATGTCCTCATGTGTGCTATAATGCACACTGCATTAGGGCTTCAAGGCCTGCTGTAGGGAAGACTTGCAAATGGCCAGTGCAGTGTCTTTGGCATGATGTAGGGAGCTGGCTCTGTATATACTATACCAAAGTAAGGTATAGTGTATACAGAGTCCAGGGGATCCCCAAAGGCTTACACAGGTAAAAGTAGATAATACCTTACTCTCTATTTGTGGTAGTGAGGGTGAGCAGTAAGGCCTTATCAGAGGGTAGTGTTAAGCATTTATTGTACACACTGGCAGGTAATTATTTCACATACTCAGACTGAACTCTGACCAATCTGTTTTGTATAAAAATTATTTATTTTATTTTTAGAACCAAGCCAGGCCTGGTGCAGGTAAGTGAAATAATACTGTGCAGCAGTAGTACAGTTGAATGCAGTTGTATGTAACTCATTTGGATACATGTAGGTAAATTATTCAGAAACAGTTGAAATTACTGTTCAGTTACTTTGCAATTACTGTATGATTACTATTTAGATTACCCAGGTACACATGGCCTATGTTATTTCCCTACAACTGTACTCTTTGCATACCCAATTGGCAACTCTCTGGCCACAGGTAAGTCCCTTGTAAAAGGTACCATAGGTACCAAGGGCACTGTGACCAGGGAAAGCCTCTAATGGATGCAGCACATATTGTGCCACCCTTAGAAGCCCTGTACCCTAACACACACATGCTGCTATTGCAGGCTGCGTGTGTTGGTACAGAGCAAAGTGAAGAGTTGACATGGCACACATCCCTGTGTGCAATGTCTACAATCCACTGCCATCCCTCTAGCTGGGTGCACTATATCACTGGTGAGGGTACAGGTGCATGAGCCCGGTACCCCTACAGTATCTAATTCCATTCTTAGACATTGAAAGTGCAGGTAAGCCATGAAGAGTATATGGTCTGGGAGGTTGTCATTACGGACGCCACAGCACCATAAAGGCTTTACTGAAATTTGATCTCAATCTTCTCAGCACATTAAACCCACACTGACGCCAGTATGGGATTTAATGCCAAATGCACTCAGAGGAAAAATGACCTAACTCTAGTGTCCTGGTTGACTGGCTGCTCAGCAGCTGCCACTCCCAGACATGTTCCTGGAACTTTGGATTGAGAATCTCCCGCTCTCTGGGTCCTGAAACAAAGTACATCCTGGGCAGATGTGCAAAGCCTACTTCCCCAGGATGGGCAGGGGCCATGAACAGGAAGCTTCAAAGACTTGCTGCCTTTGTGAGCTGACCCAGCCATTAGCTGCTCCCAGCAACTGGCCCCCACTGGTTCTGCCCCCACTTTGGGCAGGAGAATCAGCGGGAAAATCAAGATAGGAGGAGAGGTGTACCCACCTTTGACTAACCGACCCCTCAGGTGCAGGAGGCGAGGTGAAGCACAACTCTATCCCCACCATCTTGAAGAGGGGGTACCAAGCCAGTGAGTCTTATGCCCCCTCCCAATGGAGGGTGGCAGAATAGGGGGTGCACCCACCCCAAAGAAGGGACCCATTGGTCCCAACCCGTACCTACCTGAAACGCCCCTAAATTTAGTATTTAGGAGCAAACCCAAACCTTGCCTCCTAGGACAAGAAAGTAGTAGGACCAAAAAGCTGTACTGAAGGAAGAAGAGGACGACACCAATTGACTTAGCCCCAGCCCTACCGGCCTGTCCCAACATTGACCAGCGGAATCCCAGTGTGTCCTGCAGCCAGCAACCCCCCAAAATCCAGAGGACTCGCCTTGCTTTCCCTAACAAGACTTTGTCTGAAAACGATTAGTAGTCAGAAAACGATTATGGCAGAAATTAGAAAAGTGGGGCATTCCACCGAATCTTCTGAAGGAAATAAGGTCATTATACGAGGACACCTGGGTGCGGGTCAAAACAAGTGCCCGTACAGTTTCCCCCAAAATAACCACAGAGAATGGGTTGAAGCAAGGGTGCGTGCTGGCCCCCATCCTTTTCAACCTATATACGGCGGACCTGGGAGAGGCCCTAAAAGGAGACAGTTTAGTAGCCCCAAGATTAGGAAGCGTGAGGCTCCCAGTCTTACAGTATGCTGACGACGATACAGCCATATTGGACCACACGAAGGTGGGCCTACAAAGAGCATTATATGCACTAAACAGTTTTAACATCACCAACAACCGATAGTTAATCAAGTAAAAACCAAGGTCATGATTTTTGGGACCTACCATCGGAAAAAGAATGTACAGTGGCAACTGGGAAACGCTCAAATCAACTCGGTGGCTTCATACAACTACTTAGAGGTCTGGTTCACGGAACGGGCCAAGGCGAACGTACATCTAAATCAGCAGAGCTCTAAAGCCAACAAGGTTATACATTCATTAAGACAACTAAGCCAGCATTTGATTAGCCCATCCGCCAGCCCAATTTTGACAGCTCTAAGAGCAAAGCTCCTTCCAGCAATTAGCTACTGCCATCTTGTCTTCCTCGGGAAATTGGACGCTCTCCTCAATTCAGCCCTAAGGCATACAAGTCGGTGCTTTATATATAAAGGACAGCAAGAAAAACTAGGCTAAGGCCTAGCGAGGCCAGACTTGATCTGCCAGGGGGAGATTATAAAGCTATATCTAAGGACATTAAGGGCCCCGGCTAATTCCCTAAAAAATCACTTGAGATCTATCTTTGAGGGGCCAGGCTCGACATGGCACACTAGGCTGGGCAAGTATTGAAGATCGAGGAAGAAAGCATGCCTCGGCAGGACATCCCCCTGAATGCCTGGAAGAGAGTTGTTAACAAACAAGTGCATGAAATCTCCTTTGACCTCGACCATAAAACTCTCCGCCGAAGCTCTCATCTGGATTCATTAAACAATTCATACATGGCAGGAAAAGCACAACCCTACCTAAGCGAGGCCCTTACAACACAGGTCCGAAGCAAAATTTTATTCATGAGTCTGACCATGCTTGGGATTGCAGACTTTAATCCCGCATGGGCCTAAAGAGGGGAACCCATAACTTGCAGATTGTGCCCCTACAAGAGGGAATCCTGGTTACACCTTCTTTGCTGCTGTCCCAACCTTAGCAATGAGCGCCGGCGTCTGCTGCGCCCGATTTGCCTCAATAAGAGTATAAAGACATGCAGCGAAGCATCAGCCTTGTGTCGGTTAACCACCAACACAATGACCTTAGCGAGACTGGCGAAATTTGTCCATCAAATCAGGTTAGCCTTAAAAGTCGCTAACGAAAGTAGTATAACCCAGGGGAAGCCCACGGCAAACTCTGCGGACTAAAGCTGATGGGATCTCTTTACGAAGTTCCATTGACAGTTCCCCACAAAGAAAGAAACGTCCCTTGCAAGACACTTAGTGCGCCACAGAGGCCAGCTCAAGCGCTCACTAATACGGACCAACCTTAGGGCACAAAAGTTGGGGAAAGGCCAACTATGCGGGACTCAGACAGGGGTGCTGAACTTTCATTTAGTACAGAAATACCATATTTTATTAAGCAAAGAAGTCTGTAATTACTGGGTTTTTTTGTTGTGCTTTTTAGTGTTTATATATGAATTGTTGTTTCTCTCTTCTTTTCTTTCATTTTTTACTGTAATGATTTGAATTAATTGTACAGTTAATAAAGTACACAACGTGACTTTGTCTCCCATGAGATTTGCTCACCAACAGACTCTGGCTCCAGCCAAATCTGCTAGTCTGCACCGCTTTGCACATGACGCCCACTGCCCAAGTTCGAGTGTCCCAACACCACAAGGAGGTCTCCCTGGCGATCCCAGACCAACCTCAAGCCTGCAGCCCCTTTCTGAAAGATCCCCCGACCGGAACCGGTAAGAGAAACCAGACGCCAAGACATCCCTGCACTCAACGTCACACAGCATTGGGTGGCCCAACCGATGGTATAACAGAATCGCAATACATCCCAACTGACCTCTCTACTGGTGGTTGCCTCCAAAAGTTTGTTCCCGAGTCTGCATTGTTTGTTGCAACCGGGAGAATCCCTATTGAAAACAGGGCACCCTACGCCAAACCAGCACCCTGCCCCCAGATGCCCCTGTGCTGCTGTGGGGGTGCACCATGTGTTCTAAACCGGATCCCCCTTTTCCCTGAGCCTAAGTCCAGGAGCTTTGCTCCCACAACCGTGTGGCCTGATCATGAGCATCTACCAACCGGAGGCCCCCTATCCCCATTGAATAAAATTGATCCTCAGCACTCTGCACCATGGAAATGTATGTGTGATATCTAGGCATTTCACACTAATTAGCAAAAGTAGTCAGAAAAGTAATCTAAAAAGTAATCTGTGAAGTAACTGAAAAGTAATTTCAAAACATTGACTTACCTGTAATTGAATCAGCTAGATTTGAACCTCCATTCAATTGTAAAACATTCCATAAGATTTTGCAAAGTATTATTTCACTTTCCTGCACTAGGCTTGGCTTGGTTCTAAGAAATAAAATCACTTAATATTTTTGATACAAACAAATTGGTCTGAGTTCAGTCTTTGTGTGTGTGACATTATTTGCTGCCTGAGTGTGTACAGCAAATGCTTAACACTTCCCTCTAATAAAGCCTTACTGCTCGCCCACACTACCACAAATAGAGAGTAAGGTTCTATCTACTTTTACCTCTGCATACCTTTGAGGTTCCACTGAACTCTGTGCACACTATACCTCATTTTGGTATAGTATATACAGAGCCAGCTTCCTACAGTTATGGGTGCAGATGTTGCACTGTGAGCTTGCAGGAATATAGGCCAAAATATCCTGAGGGGGTGCGCAGAATCATTCTGGCACAATCCTGAGGTTTGTTTTCCAACAGAGACACAGTTTTACTGGAGAGGTACAATTCGTATGACACCTGGACCGGAAACAAGCATCTTGGTACCATTTATGGGGTATCATCCCTCATAAGCAGGCTATCTTAAATCCAGTGGGACAGGGAGGACAGGACCCACGTCTGGGCATACCTTTCCCATTTAGGGCGACAAAAGCAAAAAGGAACAGATGATGGATGGAATACTGAACAAATAAAACATTTCACCCCCAGTTACAGATATGGGTTTAATCCTTCGTTCTTTTGATCATCATGCCACGCCAGTTTGCACCCAGCCATATGCAAATCAGTATTGACCCTGCTCCTCATGGGAACAGTCCAGCACGAACTGCCAGGCCAGGTCCTCCCTGGACCGAAACAGGCATCCGGAGATCGGCTTCTGAGTATCTCTCCCTCATCAGCCAGGCTACCTTAAATCCAGTGAGCCCTCTACCCATGTCGGGGCATACCCTTCCCACTAAAGCAAAAAGAACACATGATGGACAGAATGCTGAACAAATCAAATATTCATCCCCAGTCACATATCTGGGTTTAATCCATAGTTTGTTTTTGCTCACCATGCCACCCTAGTAGGCAGTTCAGGCTGGACTGTTCGTATTGGGGCAGTGTCAAGAACGATTTTCATATAGCTGGGTCCAAACTGAGGTGGCATGGTGTGCAAAATAACAGTGGCTTGGGATGCGGCCTGAGTTATTACCAGTGGCTGAGATTTATTCAAGCATTCCATCCATCACTGTTTTGTACACTTACTAGTCGTTTTTCAGCCTTCAATGAAAGGACTGTTACAAATGTCTCTAGTAAGGAACTGCATAGAAAGGGAAAATATTAGTAGCGATAAGGGTCGTCCCTGGTTAGCGCCATTGATCAGTGTAAAATCGGTCGTATAATTACCTTTGATTATCATTTTTTCTGTTGGGCACTGATGATTTTCCAGCATAAATTTTATCATCTTTTGAACCGATCCATGTTCCGTTCAGTTGGATCTCTAAAAAGCTCCTTTAGATCCTGTTGAATGTGATCTCCGCACCAGTGTAAGGAGTATTATTTTTAGCATTCTTCTGTTATGCAGTATTGATCACATCCTTTAACAGTTTAATGTTATCCCACCTCTGTCGGTTTTTCACATATCCAGACTGGTAGAGTGATAGTGGTATAGGGCAGAATGAGTTTCAGACATCACACTTTTACATTTTAACAATATCTTTAAATCTAAATCTTAAACTACTGTAGCGTGGTAGAATTGGCAGGAAGTCTGCTTCTGACCTGGTTTTAGTATTTAAGTCTGTATAACTTGGATCGTTGTGTCAAACACCTTACTTGTGTGAAGGAAGTGTTTGAAAGCTTTGGTTATTGGACCTGATAAATGTTTTACAAGGCTTCATAAAAAATGCTTGTAAAGGCATCTTGGTCTGAAGCAGTATTATTCAGCATATTGCCACGGGCTACTACAACAACTCTTCTGAAATGTGATCCTCCAGTTGCTGAACCAATTCTGGATCTAAGGGAGGGAAGTGAAAGTCCAAAAAGTAATTTGCTGTACAATCTAAATTGTGCAATAAAGATTTGTTTAATAAAAAAAAAAAAAAACAATCTTTAACCGTCTCTGATATAGTGTGTGCAGTATTCCTGAAAAATCTGTAGGTCTTCTGTTTTCTCATAAATATTTCCCTCTTAGTTATAAATACTTGTAATATAGTTTGTCAGACATTTTGAGTTTGAACTAATAAGCAGTCATCCTTGTTGCCCTGCATGTAATATTTTTAAATAATAAATGATATTTTCTGTGTTATTTCCCTGAGTATGACATGCTCTAGTTCGCCTTTCTCAAAGCTTTGTATGTGATCAGGTAACAGATGAGTTTTTTTGCTTCTAACTTGGCTAATTGAGCCTCAGGCTTTTTGCTTTGACAGGTGAACAATGATGGCTGGTCTGGATATTGGCCTTTAATGATTGCTTTTGTGGCTTCCCACATAGTTTTGTAGGGCATTTTATTTTTGTACTTTTCTCAAAGGTAATTTTTTTAAATGTTTCCTCTATGGATGCCCTCACTATCTGGTCTCTAAAGGTGGTTTCATGCATTTACCACGGAGATTGTGGTTGTGTTTGTATTTGTTGCATGAAGTCTAGTAGGTATGGGTCAAATGGTACAGTAGGTTGCATCAAACATTCCCTTTTTTTTTGTTGGACCTTGAATTGCAATATATAGGTCTAGTCAAGCACGACTAGAATAAAAGGTAAAATCCTTGTCATAAGGTTGTTACTTTCTCAATACATCAACCAAGTTCAGTTTGATAGTCCCTTGCAGGAGCAGGGCTGGTGTGCTTGGATATGTGTCTATTTGTTCTGTTTAGTGAGATATTTAGTGTGGAATTAAAGTTTTACTCTAGTATTAAGTCCTCGTTAGTAAATTCTGGGATTACCATTGCACTTCACAAGATTAACTGGGATTGAATAATGAAAATGTACAGCCACACTTGGGTCCTGCAGAAATGTTTTTTGTTATTTAACTAAAAAATGATTTAGTTCCCATTTCATGTTGTAGCTTATTTCTCTCATAACAGCTTGGGAATGTGTTTTTTCCAGTTAATACTGTTTTCTAATTGACAATTCTTGTTTCAGATTTGGCCACAAGTTGATCATCTCGGATATCTACAAGTTACCAGACACTGTTGCAATCCGTGATCAAGGAAATGGCCGATTGGTCTGTCTGTTGCCCAGTAGTCAGACCAGGCAGAGTCCATCAGGATCTGCACAATCTCAAGAAGGTTCATCAGCAAACTGTAGTCCTATTGTTTTTGAAGAATTGGAATATCATGAGCCTTTTTGTAGACAGCATTGCACAAATAAAGGAGTTAGGTGAGTGATACACTAAATGTTGACTATTAAATTCAATTGCAGTTCATTTAACAGTACACTTTTTTTAAAACAGTTATTAGATTGGTGTTTACCTTAGCTGCTCTTAGGAATTGTTCTGGTAGGTTTGTTTGTATGTGAACTGGATCAGCTGCAGTCTGATATGGGCCCTTAAATGGGCAGTCTTTTAACAATATTTTACTCTTAAACTGTGGGCACATGAGTTCACTTAATATTGTTTACATAGGGACGTCCCATTTTTAAGCTTTCCAAATTGTGCATGTTGATTCTAAATGCATAGCCACAGAAAAAGGAAAAACATTAGAAACATGTTCAACTGTAAACCGCTCTGAAGGAATGAGAACTCCCAACAAAAGATTGATTTCTGTTTTCACTACTTCACAGCTGTAGATGCACTTACGATTGCAGAAATGAAGAATCTGCACCCCCAGCCGATTAACCTCTTTATCAGCTTTATCTCCATTGTTTACTCATTTTCCTTGGATTATCAGTCTTGTAGCACTCTGTACGTGCTGATGCTCTATCACGAGGCAAACCACAGTGTCCTCGCGCAGGGAGATGCGCGAGGAGAGAACACTACACACTCTCTAACCACTTCAGTTCCGGCCTTCAGGATGTAGTAACTATTCACCTGAGAAAGCTTTGACTCCCAAATGTTTTCCTTTCACATTCGCCAGGCGACCACTGACTGGTACACAGCTCAATTATCATTCTCCAGTCTTGTGTTCCAGGGAGGAATGAACCTTGCTCCAGTACCACTTAAACTGCATGCCAACCTACAATTCTACCCCCACCCCAAAAATAGAATCACGGAAGCTGATTAATCTCTTCTTAGTTGGGCCCACACACACATGTGGCAAGTGGTGAAAATCCTCGCATCTTTGGTATAATGAAGTGCCCTAACCCTCCTCTCTTAAGCTTCAAACTTTCAGCTGTGCAGTTCCTGTTTCAGTCCTTCCAGAAGTGTTGCTGCAAGGTGGTACCTCTCCCTGCACCAAATTATTGTTTGCCTGCCTTTCGTGCTAGGCATCACCATGATCTGCTGTACTATACAGTTGTGGTCACCGTCCTGCTTTCAACAATGTATGGGAAGATGCTTCTCAGGGTAAAATTCCAGCATCTCATGACCTTTAGTCTGTGCCTTTCAGCTGCGAGAAACCATCCTTTCTGAAAGACCAGTTGGGTGTTGAAAGATCTTCCCCAGCAAAGCGAAATCATGAGCCATTGGCATGAATGGCACAGAGCTAAGGAGATATCTGCTTACCACCTTTCCTCTAGTGAGTTTTATCATGTATTAGTGGTATATAGTACCATGGCTTCAGCTTATGTTGGTCAATTGTGTGCTTGTTTTTGCATCCAAGGGGCGCCTCAGAAAGCTGAAGACCTAGAGAGATGGACAGGAGGTACTAGAAAGAAGGAATGGTAGAGCCAAAAGAAGTAGTGAGGAAGAAAGACGAATGTTTGTGGTTGGGAATGAACTTCCTAAAACAAAATATAATCATCTTGGGGCTTGGCGCATATGCAAATACAAAGAGAGGAAGAGATATTGCATGAGCAAGGATAGCAGCATGGTTGGCTGATAGGAGTTGGGAATCATTGAGGGAGGTATGGGATTGGCATTATGATGTATTGTTTAAATGAAAAATCATTACTCCTTGTTAGTTATAGATTCCCTACCTTAGAATTACCCCCAGGTGTCCGACTGGATCTGGAAAGTTTAGTCAGCAGTACCCCTGTGCGTTAAAAGGGGGCGTCGGTCGGCTCCGCGTTTGTCGTTTGCATCGTGGTCGCCGGGATGACGTCACGGTAGCTACTTAGACGCCGCCCTTGTGCACGGACGTCACTTTTCTTTTCCAGCGCAGATCCGGGGAGAGCGGTACTTCCAGTTACTTTTTGACTGACTTTTGCTGACTTTTGTCGACTCCGTTTTTGAGACTTCGACTCCTGTTGCATGTCAGGGATGCCCGGCTTCAAGGCTTGCGGTTCCTGTAGCCGACTGATGTCTTTGTCTGACCCGCACCACCTGTGCCTTTTCTGCCTGTAGCGGGACCACTACCCCAAGTCGTGCTCCGACTGCCGAACCACGAATCCGAAGTCTATGCAGGAGCGGGTACAAAAGCTTCTCGAAGCCCGGCAGTCAGCTGCGCGCCGTTCGAGTTCCCCTTCGCGTGGGATGTCGAGGGACTGGTCGTGGAGTCATGATCTTCACTCTTCCTCCAAGTCTTCGCACTCTGGTTCAGGTAAGCCGAAGCACAAGAAGTCTAAGAAGCAGAGTCGCTCTTCGATTTCTGCCTGGCCGACGCGACGAGGGATGCAGGTGGTGCCCCTCCTGCGACTGGGCGTGCGTAGCCCAATGGGTAGACTCCGGGCTTCCCTCCCTTCCCGGTACCTGGTGCGACCCCTGCCCAGCTTCGTCAATTTTACGAAGCGATGCATGCCATCTTTGGTCAGCCTGACCACGTCGGCTCGCCTTTGGGCCCTGCGGACTCGGCTGGGGGCCCTGGGCCTTTGATGCCGACGGCTTCTTCACCGCAGGGTCCCCTTGGATCCAGGCCTGCATCCGGATCGGCGCCGGTCAACCTTGTTACACCTCCCCTGGTGTCGATTCCACCGGCACCAAGTCCGCAGCTGACTTAGATCCCGGCCTTCACCTCGATGTAAACACGGAGCCGGAACAGTGTCGACCGACTCTGGATCCGGCGCCGACTGGTACGTTTGTGCCCTTGTTCTTCCCTGGCTCTTTGAGACCAGATTAGCAGGCAGAAGAGGGTGAGGAGGACTGGGAGGGGTCCTGAGACCCTCTAACTGAGCAGTTGAGCTACGAACTGGACTGGAAAGAGGAACTTGAGGAAGCCAGTGGTCTGGATAACTCACCAGACCGTGGCATGTTGTCTCCTCCTACCGTTGCTACGGAGGAAGGAACGTCTAACTCCGTGGTGTTGCGTAGGGCGACTGAGGCTCCCCACCTAGGGCTATCTACGGTGGCAGTCAGGACTAACCTCCTGACAGAGGTGCTTCAACCAGCAGCGAGCTCTTCGGATCCCCTGCTACCGTTTAAGGAAGCCCTCACTGACATCCTTTTGGCCACCTGGTCTAGGCCCATCCCAGGGGCTCCTGAGGATAGGATGATTGCCTGACGCCACTGCCTGGCCTCTGGCGACCCATCTTTCCTCTACCAACAACGCACCCTTGAGAGCTCGGTGGTCCAAGCATCCACCTCCAAAGGCTCATTTTCTAACGCACCACCTGATAGGGAATCCAAAAAGCTGGACCGTCTTGGGAAGAGGTTTTCTTCCTCCAGCTTGGGACCGCAGTCGGTAAACACTGCTTGTCTGTTGGGCCGTTATACCCACTCCGTGTGGGATAAGGTGGCGCAGGTGCTGCCTCAGTGCCTGGAGGAGGCCTGGGCCGTACTCTCCCATGCAGTTGCTGAAGGGAGAGACGCAGCTCAGTTTAACATTTGCTGTAGGCTGGATTCCGCCAACTCACTAGGCAGGACGATTTCTACGTCGGTAGCCCTTCAACGCTACGCCTGGTTGAGGTAGACTGGTTTTTCAGGGGATGTCCAATCCACTCTTATGGACGTGTCCTTTGATGGCAGTCGCCTATTTGGCGACAAGGCAGACAACGCGCTGGGGCGCTTTAAGGACTCGGGCTGCTGGCAGGTCCTTGGGCCTCTCCACCACCCGCCCTGCATAGTCTGCTTGTCACCCCTTTAGTGGTTACAGAAGGGGTGCCCGCCATGTCTCGCCCAGGGCCACAGGCCAGCTCCAGCTGTTCAGCCCCTGCGCTGCTGTGGGAACTACCGCCGTGATTCTGTGGGCCAGCGGGCAGGCCAGTCCAGCACAGCCCCCTCTGCCACAGCCTCCAAACCCTCCAAGTCCAACCTTTCAGGGCCACCAATCGCCAGAGGGCGGCCGGATTCGCCATCACTTCCCCCACTTGTTCACCATCACGTCGGACAGGTGGGTTTTGCAAATAGTCCAGAGGATCTACCCCTCCCCTTCGAGACTATCCCTCCATCCATGCCACCTCAGTACAATCACATGTCTGAGGATCATCTGGCCCTTCTCCAACAGGAAGTTTTGGTACTCTTGGCCAAGTGTGCCATCAAGCGAGTTCTTGTCCCAGAAGTAGATCATGGTTGCTATTCCCACTACTTTCCGGTGCGGACAAAGGCCTGCATCCTCAGGAAAAGTGTTCTTCTGATCGGCATCATTTGTACCAAGACTCCATTGCTTTTTCATTGCCATCTCGTGTCAAACACTTCCACACGACCCACCTGGTCATTTCTGCTGATGCCTTAGGAAAATCTAACTAACACGACAACAGCCATCTTGCAGCCTGCATTTCTGCCTAGGAACTGTCGCACACCCAACCCCCCTGTTCTTGCAGTTCAACAGAAAGCCATGAGACACTCACACCCTGTGTAAATGATTTGTTTTCCAACTCCTGCTCCTAGCCTGGTAAACATCCTTGACACCCTGATCCGGTTATCTGGACAATGGTCTGACTGCTGGGCGTTGATCAGGGTGATTAAACAATGACCTGAAAGACTGAGCCTTGATCAAGCCGAGTGAACAATGATTTGTGTACCAAGCCTTGACCAGGTCACCATCTACAAACGTCGTCTGGATCTGGTTATCTACTACAAACACTGCCCTGATTGAACAATGAACTAACAACCAAAAGACTGAGATGAAAAAGTATAAAAGGCTTGTAAGCTGCGGAGTAAAGCAGCAGCCTCCTCTGTCTTGTTTCTGACGAGCTTGGGACTCTGTTCCATAGCCCGGGCTATTCGAATAAATCTGGGTTCCTCCTGCAGACGAGGGCTCCTGTGTCTCCTTTTACTACGTATGAAGGGTGTGGAAGGCTTGGGCGGTTCCCCTGCTGCCGACACCCAGTAAGTGGGTTAATCCGGTTCTTAAATCCTATCTTGGATCTCAGGGACGTCAACCACTTCCTCCGGAAGGAAAAGTTCAAAATGTTGACGCTGGCTCAGGTTCTGTCTGCCCGCGACCCTGGAGACTGGATGGTAGTGTTAGAATTGCAGGACGCTTACTTTCACATCCCTGTCCTGCTTGCCCACTGGCGTGATCTACGGTTCACGGTAGGCCACAAGCACTTTCAGTTTACCGTGCTCCCCTTTTGCCTTACCAGTTCCCCTCAGGTGTGCACGAAAGTGATGGCGGTGGTCACAGATCAGGGGTTCCAGTCTTTTCCTATCTCGACGACTGGCTGTTGAATGCGAGTTCGCCCCAGGCTGTCGTCTCCCACCTCCAGACAATGGCCGACCTCCTGCATTCGCTGGGGTTCTCCATCAACGTGCCTAAGTCACACCTGACCCCCTCTCAGAACCTCCTCTTCATCGGAGTGGTTCTGGACATGACACAGTTTCGGGTCTATCCTCCCGAGCAGCGAGTCTGGAATATTCGGACTATGATTCCGATCTTTCAGCCTCTAACCCTGGTTTCGGTTAGGATGACCCTCCGGCTACTGGGCCTGATGTGTTTACAGTGGTGACCAATGAATCACTTCTGGGATGGGGCGGCCACTTGGGGGAGGCGGAGATCTGAGGCCTCCGATCTCCGGCAGAGTCCGGGCTCCACATCAATCTTCTGGAGATTTGGGAGATTAGTCTTGCACTCAAAGCATTCCTTCCCTCTGTCCAGGGAAGAGTAGCGCAGGTGTTCATGGACAAAACCACCACCATGTGGTACTGCAACAAACAAGGCTGGGTGGGGCGGTGGACCCTATGTCAAGAGGCCCTGCGCCTCTGGACATGGCTGGAACATCAGGGCATATCCCTGATGGTGCAACACCTAGAAGGTTCCCTGAACACCAGGGCGGACTAACTCAGCTGCAGGTGCATGATGGATCACAAATGGCATCTTCACTCTGAGGTGGTGCAAGGACTCTTTCAACAGTGGGGAGAGCCTTGGTTAAATCTATTCGCCACCAAAAAGAATGCGCAGTGCCAGCAATTCTGCACATTGGACTTTTCAAGGCGGCACTCGCTAGGCGACGCTTTTCGTCGCGAGTGGAGTTGCGGTCTTCTGTATGCCTTTCCGCCTATAACACTTCGGCCCTCTGCGACCGGGCCCAAGTCATTCTTGTGGCTCCGGATTGGGCACGAAGAGTCTGGTATCCCTAGCTGCTACACATGGTCATCGATCCGCTGATCCGACTGCTTCTTCAGGAGGATCTTCTGTCGCAGCAGGGGCGGTTCTTCACTCGAACCTGTCCAGCCTCCACCTCCTTGCGTGGAGATTGGGTGGCGGCAGTTGATGTCGTTTAACCTGCCTCCCGAAGTCTGTGATGTTAGCTTGGCAGCCAGGCGTCCCTCCACTAAGACGGTATATGCCTGTAGATGGAACAAATTTGTGGCATGGTGCATAGCAAAAGCTGTGAATCCCCTTTCTGAAGAAATCTGAACTCCTCAGGGGTCTCACTGATACTTAGTCCATTCAAACCAATAATAAAGAATTTGAGCATGAAGCTGAAATACAAAAGAACATTTTTATTAACTTTAAATGAGGTGAGACTACGTCACACAGAAGCCTTACCAACTGAATGAGGCAGTCTGCTAGAATGGTCTTACTTCACGTCTTATACACTCTTTATCCTGCCCCAGGCATGAAAGGGAGTTGTACCAATTACATTCCTAAACAAATGGAAAATCTGGAGAGTCAGCAGGTGAGTAGCCTTTGGGATTTTAGCAGGATATGGGCAAAACATTATAATTACATAGTTCACAAAGGTTAATCTGATTTAGATGGCACTGCAGGGCATGGCATGATTACATGTACAGTATCCCAACCCAAAAGGTAATCATTAGGAATGTCCCAAATTCAATCTCCAAGTCGGACAAACCTATAATTGGAAGCATAACCCATGTAATGAAGAAACATAAAAAAGAAACCGTAACAGATGATGAACAAGATAAGGCCATATGCAAGGAAACTAAAAGTTAACGATGTCCTGAACATGGATTGGCAATCTCAGACAACGATCGATCAGGGAAATTGGCTTTGCGAGGTCCGTTTCAGGTGAAGAGGTCAGTTTCTTACAGTTCATTCCAGAGTCAGAAAGAACCCTAGTTAATGTATACATGGATTAAGAAGGCCAGGCCACTTTGATCGCCAGGCTACCTTCACAGGCCTACGTGAGGGCAACACAAAATGGTGGCACAATATAAAAGGGAATTACAGAACCTTATTTCTGAGGTTCTCCTGTTCCTCCTTTCTTTTCTGGGCACTCCAGAGGGCTACCTCTCGGCCATTTCAGTCTTTCTTAGCCTTCCTGATCAGCCTTCTCTTTTCAAGTCCCCTGTTGTAAATCGCTTCCTGGAGGGCATTACTCATCTTTTTCCTCCTATTCCTTTTGTAATGCCCCAGTGGGACTTGAACCTCGTTCTGAACTACCTTATGTGCGTTCCTTTCGAGCCTCTACATAACTGTCCTCTCAGACTTTTAACACTCTAAACTGCCTTTTTAGTTGCCATCACCTCTGCTCGCAGGGTGAGAGAGCTTCAGGCTCTTTCTTCCAAACCGCCTTTCCTAGCTGATCAAGGTTGTCCTTTGCACTAGGCCTTCTTTTCTTCCCAAAGTGGTTACCTCTTTCCACATAGGACAGACCATCCCTTTGCCCACCTTCTTCTCACCCCGCATCCTTCTAAAGAGGAGGAGAGACTCCACCGACTGTACCCAAAACGGGCGCTTTTCTTTTATCTGGATCACACCAAACAGTTCCTGGTGGATCACCAGCTCTTTGTTGGCTATGTGGGTGCCAAGAAAGGCCAGGCTGTGCAAAAGAGGACCATCTCTCGATGGGTCGTGCTTTGCATCAAAATCTGCTATTCCTTAACGAAGAAGGAATATCCAGTGGGGCTGTGTGCTCATTCCACAAAAGCGACTGCATCCACTACTGCTTTGGGACGTGGCGTCCCTCTTTATGACATTTGCCAGGCAGCCACGTGGGCTTGATTTCACACGTTCACCAAACATTACTACCTGGACAGCCAAGTCCGTTGAAACTGCGTCTTTGGCCATTCAGTTCTCCAGGACTTTCTGATGTGAACGTATTTCGCAGACCCACCTCTGAGGTTGGTATTGCTGAGGTATCTATTCTAAGGTGAGGAATCCATAACTAATAGTCTTTCAGATGAACAAGTTACTTACCTTCGGTAATAATATATCTGTAAGAGACATATGTTAGTTAAGGATTCCTCTCCGCCCCACCCATCCCCCCGTTCTGCGGAATGTCGTGTAAAGAACTGATGTCCGCGCGCAGGGGCGGTGTCTAAGTAGATACCCAAACGTCATTCCGGCGATCACAACATCAACGACAAACGCGGAGTCAACCAACGCCACCTACCGATCTGCAAGGGTACTGCTGAAGAAAAAATTCTCCGGATCCAGTCTCACGCCTGGGAGTAATTCTAAGGTGAGGAATCCATAACTAATATTTGTCTCCTACAGATATATCGTTACCAAAGGTAAGTAAATTGTTCGTCAGCACACAAGTGCTGAGTAGACCTGTTCCAACAGAAATGGAAGTCACTTGCCAGGTGAAGGACTGAAATATGCTGCCCAGCGCGTATGACTCGCCACACCATTTTGTCTTCGAGAAACTGAGTAACACAAAGCCTAGCTGAAATATCTGCTAGTAGGATGCCTTGTGGGAAAGAGTTGTCAATTAACTTGGACCCTCTTGTAGTGTATCTCGACAGAATTGGAAATATGACCAAGCAGCACTAAAGATTGAGGGTCAACAACCGGTGTCCCCAACATCCCTGGTAATCTAGTGTGTGAATGTGTTCCCAATTCACTCCATAGGGGCACAGGTGTTTGCGCTTCATTCCATAATTTGGGGTTTTGTCCTGCGATACGAGTGGTAAACGCAACTGCTCACATGGCTAGATCTGTTAACATAGACTACCTTAGGATCCCCAAAGGTGTTGCACCATCAGAAAACGCTGAATTTTAGTATACATCTCAGCCACCTGCCATTGCTTCTCGCACTGGCTAACAGGTATGTGGCATGCCACTGTAAGGCGGAATCTCCGCACATGGTGGCTGACTGGAAGAAGGAGGTAGACTGATACCTGGTTAGAAAACTGCTGTTTTTACGCAGCTTGGGGATGTACTCAGAAGTACGGCAAGGTTTTGGGTGGGTGTGTGGTCTATAGGGCCATACTTCTTGAAGGCGAGCACTTTTATCTTGGGCATTGAGGATGAGATCGGGAACTCACACTCCGGTATGGCTTATAGGTTCTCAATTGTTGCAGTCTGTACCTCATGAGCTTGTCTTGCATCCATACCAGTATCCTGACCAGTACTGAAATCTGTCCTGCCTCCTTGAGCACTGACACTGATGCTACTGTCAGCAGACACTCAACCTATTGTGTTTTACTGTGAGCTGACATAATCCCAACCCAGGCTGTTGCCTCGTCCAGATCTTGATATGCCGTTGCTCCTACTGTACCCATCTCACTCGGACACTATCCCCCTGCTCCCCAGCCTCCCCACCCTGCGCAATCGCGCACAAAAAATGCACCCGCTTTGTGGCTTGGACTCTGACCAGAGCCAGTCTTATGAAAGCAGTGATGGGCAAGGATTTGTCTTTCCTATGGTGGCTGGTATTTTGAGCTACAAGATGCCAGTTGGATGAACACAATATCTGGTTTCTCCCTAAGCCACCAACTGAGGAAAGCACTTAATTTGCCATAGTTATAAGGACACCTTCACCTCCCCATCATAGAGGTAAAATCTTACATGTTGACAGCCTAGCCAGGCACTGACTGAGCCACCGTTGAACTTCAGTAAAGCCCTCATGGACACACAGCTGGGCACTTGGGATAAACCATGCTCTGGGCACACAGTCAACGAACAGGTCTCTGCTCCATCGTAGACCTACTCCAGGAGACCAGTTTTCTTCACACAACTTCCAACACCTGAAGGTTTGGTTGGTCAGGCATCCATCAGTAGAGCAAACTCTAGGGCCCTTCCCTCCATGCCCTCCTGACTGAGTTCAAATGAGTTGACACATTCAGAAAGCATATGTTCCTTTCAACCAGCCTAGCCTGTGAGGGCAGTCAGCGAGAGCTATTTATTAGACTGCTACACGTGTGCACTGTAGGACATGGCTGGTGAGCCTGGTTCTCTGAGCCCAAAAGACTCTCAGAATTCTGTAGCCAAAACTATTCAGGGTGGTTAGGATGCAGTCTAATTCTTTTCATCCACTCAGGCATGGAGAACTTAGACTGTCTATGTAGAGCTTTGGGAACCAGCATGGTGCTTTGACGCCTACACTTGTATGAGGTCCACTTGCTGTTCTGAAGACATCCAGGCGTCTTTTATGTATAGGGAAACATCCTTTACATCGCAGTGATTACACCGAGATGCATTTAGAACGCTGGCATTACAACACAAGCGTTGCATCGTATTCCACTGGAGGGTGCTATAACCTAAGGAATAGTAACATTTACTATTCGAATATCTTCCCTACTGTACGTAGACTGGTGTTGGAATAGTAAATCTTACTACTCCTAAGTCCAGCGCCCTCCAGCCCAAGTTGTTGTAACGACTTGCGTTGTAAAAACTGCCATGTTACATACCGCGATCATTTTGATCGCGTTGTAACATCACATATTTTTATGTATATGCCTTTTGACTGTTTCTGCCTGTTTGGTAAGTAGGTGGATTTGGCCATATCGTATTTTAAGGAGACCCGGGCCTTGGCTTGCTTCTGGGGCCTTTCAGCTCCTGTCTGGCAATCCCCTCTCTGCACCTAATAGTGCCATCCTTTTCGGACCAGGGGCTTGGTATATTGCCAGAGTCTGGATTCTCCACCCGTACAAGATGTTTCCCAGCCCCTTCAAGATCAGAGCCATAGGCTTAACAGAAAATGACCTGGCCACCAGAGGCAGCGTTCATCCCACTCTTTGGCCCCTCTGGCTTCAGGCTTCAATCCCACTTAGTGCACCCTTATCAGTGCACAACTACCCAGTAGGAGGCCGAATCGGCCACTTATTGCAGGGGTAGTAACAAATCCGAGTGACAGACTGGTCCTGCATATTACCCAACAGGGCCATGCCCTTGCATTCCTTTTCAGCTTGCCGCACATGCCATCTACTTCAGACCTCTTGTTGGAAATTGGGGGTTGCCCAAGTCTCAAAGGGGGTAGCATGGCATCAAGCGGGCAGGCCAAACTTGGAGGACATGTGAAGCACTCACGCAGTACCCTCAGTCAACACACCAGGCACACTACAAAAGAGGCAGGACACCAATCTGAGTTGGAAAATTAAGCAGTTTAGTATCTCCAACCTGCAAGGCAAAAATGCATTAACAGTGTCATCATAACATGGCGCCAACTGGCACCAGAGCCAAGTATTTCAGTGGGGGATTATTTACATGGGATAAAAAGGGTTGAGTCCAAAGTCCATGCTGTAAGGAAAAAGGATGATTAATAAAACATTAGACCTGGGGCCAATCTGGCGGGGCCAACTCAGGCTCTCATCCTTAGGGGGTTGTAAATGCAGAATACCACATTAGCATAGGTATATATATCATGCACAATCACACCAACCCACCCCTGTGAAAGAAAACATCAGGGCTTCATAGTACCTCTTAAATAGGAGCACCTGTAATAAAAGGTACAATCACCTGCACGGAGGCACAAAAACATGCAATTAACAGTTAGATAGGAAAGTGGCCTCACTATAAACGTTTAACCAATAACCTAAGAGCCAGGCCTAACCTCAGGGACCATCTGGCAACAGGTAACTATGGCATTTCATCAGGCATGTCACCGGCTAGGTGTATCAAACGTCAGGCGGAACATACATCGCCTAGCATTAACATCAGGTAAGGCCCCCCTCATAGATAAGGAACACCTATACAGAAACGGGTAGGCTCCCTCTACCATTAACCTAGGGCAACCCTCCTCGGGGCATACATATAGAGGTGGGATGTCAGGTCTAAAACACTCCAGGGAAAATTAGGCAGCAAGCAAAAAGAGGCATTCCAATGGGCCTCTCACTTGGCTGTATATGACAACCCTTTCCCTGGGGACCACTACAACCTTCTACCTCCCTCCTGTGATCCTTAGGGTGAGCAAGGGCTTCTATAAGCAGTTCAGTACGCTTCCCTGGTATCCTGGGGCTCTGAGGCAGCAGTCACCAACAGCCTTTAGTTGGTTTCTAGGCACTTGGGCCCCACTTAGTCAATAGAGGCAGGGGGGGGAAGGCGGACACCGACCCTGTGTCCCGTTGCCCTCTCTACCCCCCACACTGTACATTACTGCCCACACTCACCGGGCTGTCCAGGGCCTCCTTTGCGGTGGGGGCAGGCACCGGCAATGTGCCTCGATGCCCCTGCTGCAACGTGCTCTCAATTGCAGGGCTTCCCTGACCAACTGGGAGCCCTGCGGGTCCTGCAGCACCTTCCTGCGATTTCCGATTCTCCCAGGCCCCTCTTATCCTGTGGGGACCTGGACTGCAAGGCGTAGGGGCAGGCACCGGCAATGTGCCTCGAGGCCCCCTGGCGTAGCACACGCAGAGGGGAACTCTACGCCCCTCTGGGGGAGTCACCCGGCTCCTTCTCTTCCCTGGGGGGTCGGGGCGGCTCAATCGAGGCTCCCTCGACTGCACGGGAGCCTCGCAGCTGCTCTAGTCCGGGCGCCTCAGGCCGGGAGGTGGGGCGGGCACCGACAGTGTGCCCCCGGCCCCGCCTGCCTCACCGGTCCCTCGCGTGGGGACACAGACCGGCGGGGTGGCCTCCCGCTCCGGTTGCTCCTCTCGGGGCCCCCTCCTTGGCATGGGGGCCCCGCAACGAAGCTTCACCCGGGTCCCCCTCCTACCTCACGGGGACCCGGGGCTTAGACTCCGCTTCTTCCTGTCTTCCCGGCCGCCCGGGCAGGCGACCAATCCCTGCGCGGCGTTGGCGGGGGTGGGCCAATGACGCGGCCAGACGCCCCCGTCACATGGGCAGGTCGAGGCTGGCTTCTCGGGCCCAGCGCGGCCCTTTCTCTACTCCGGCGGCCCTCTCCTCACATCGGGGGCCGCCGCAACGCTGCACACCCCAGCAAGGGGGGGGGGTCTCCTCACGGCGGCGGATTCCGGCGCTGCCACGCAGCGCGTGGCAAAGACAAGGGGTAGGCTCCCTTTTAATTAATTATTTATATAGCGACAAAAGCGCGCCTCCTCAGGCAGCGCTATTCACAGCGCACTACTCCTCACCACAGCGCTATTCACAGCGCACTGCTCCCTGCGCCCACACGGCAGTTCTGGGGCAGATTAGCGCTATTTCTCCTCACAGTCTTCTCAGTGCTATGGCGCTATTCACAGCGCACGGCTTGTTCAGCAGTCCAGGGGCAGGTTGACTGAGGCAGGTTAGTGAGGCACAGTTCCTCGGGGGCACTATCCTCCCAGTCCAGCGCTTCCACAGGGGCCGCAACTTCCCAGTTCAACGCTTAAGGCAATGCAGCAGCAGCACTTCCAAAGGGGGCCACAGCTTCCTGGGGGCACCAACCTCCCCAAACAGCGTCTGACAGGCGCACCTCACAGAGGGGGGGCGAATAGTTCCACAGCCAGCCCCAGGGGCACACTCCTCACCTCCTGGGGGGGTTCAAGCCCACAGCATTCCTCCTCATGGGGGCACCTCTTTCCTTCAGCGCTGGCGTAGTTCAAGGTCCCACAGCGTCAGTGTCCTGGGTAGGGGCCCTCCCTTGTCAGGGGCCCATGGGGACAGTAGCAGGGGGGGTTTATAGGGGTGCAGGGCCCAGCTCACAGGCCCATGTGGCGGTAGCACCTCACAGCAGGTCCCCTCTCTTCTTTGTCCCAGCGCTGACTGACTCTCTGGTGACACTTCACCCTATTTATACCCTCCTCCCAGGCAGTGCCAGGACCTTCTAGAATGTTGGCACATCTAGCCTAAACTGGTTCTAGGGGAGGGGGTGAGCACCCTGGGTGCCAGGCTTTCCCTCCAAAACTAGGGGTAGCTGGGTAATATTATCTAGACCGCTGACCTATGTCAGTCCAGTGGCAAAACCCATGGCCATGGCATCCATTTTAAAAACAATACATTTCAGTCAGGTACATTTCCAAAATGGGGGTGCAGTTTTAAAATGGGGGATTTTACAAGTGCTCACATTATGTCAGGTAATTACATTTTCACAAGGTGTCTCACACCACTCATGGCCTATACAGGTTTAATCCCATGGGGGAGACATTCAAGTTAGGGGGTCAAAAGCGAAAAATTTTGGGGGGAAAAGGCCAAGTCCAACACGACTCCCCCCCAGCCAAAAGCCAGGGTAGACATATCAATGCCTTGATGGGCTTCCCTGCTTGGGGCGGAAAAAGGTGGACGCAGGCCTGCAACTACAGGAGCACCTGCAGTCTCTCCTCCACTCTGGAACCCAATGGTTCTTTTTCGCATCCCTCCTTTCACCAACATCACCACCCCACTGGTGTTCCCTAGTGGGATGTCTCTCCTTCCTAGAGTGGGAGGCTCTAGCCTCAGGCGTGTAATTCCCTTGGACCACTCTCTTCTCTCCAAACTGCCACTGGTCCACCCATCTGGGGTCTACACCCTCAGACTGACCAGCCCTTAGGGGCGAGGCTCTCCTCCCCCTACTTCTCCTCCTAGGGTTCCTCCATCTCCTACGCTGGGGGACACCCTCACACAACTCTCTCCCAAACCTGGAGCCGAAACCCACAGGCTGAACCGGTGACAGGGGCGAGTCCTCCCTCTCCCTGCACCCCCTCCCAGAGTCCCGCACCCTCCTAACTGGAGTAGTACCCCTGGGAGTCACTTCCGGGGGGACTCTGGTTACAGAGGTCCCTCCCACCAGAGCAGGCAAACCCTGTCCCTGGCCACCCAACCCAGGATCTGCGCCCTGTGGCTGAGCTGGTGACAGAGAAGAGACCTTCCTCCCTCTGCACCCCCTCCCAGAGTTCCGCACCCTCCCACTGGGAGTAGTACCCCTAGGAGTCAAATTGGTAGGGACCTGAATTACAGGTACCCCACCCTCCAGGTCAGGCAACCCCTTAACCTGGAACCCCAGTCCAGGATCTAAACCCTGTGACTGGTCAAACCCCCGAACCACTGGAGCTCCAATTAATGATGCTCCGGGTCCTCCTGACATGAGGGGATCCTTTCCACGAGAAGGCACACCGGGACAGCCTAGACTCCCAACCTGGGGTTCCCTAAAAGAACTCTCCAGTCCCTGTGACTGCAGTTGGGGCATCTCGGGACACCTCCCCGTCTCACTCCCTCCTTTAGATGGGATGTGAGGCCCTACAACCCGCCCACTATCCTGGGACCTAGCTGGGCTTCTCACCTCTCCCGCCACGCTGGGTCGGAAGATCCCTGCACCTCTCCTTTCTGGATCACTCCCCAATGTCTTCCCAGACGCTCTGGCACTTACCCAGAGGTCTGCCTCCCGTGCAAGTTCCCTGGGGTCTGAGAACCCGCACCGCAACAGATGGTGACGCAGTCTTGGGAAACAACTCCTCAGCATGTGCTCCCGGATAACGGCATGGCACAGCCCTTCCCAATCCTCCACTGCTCTCCTCACCACCCAATCCTCCAGTACAGTCCAACACTCCTCCTCAAACTCTCCCCAGGACTGATGGAACAGCTTACCCCTGCCCCTAAACACTAACCCGTCCTCCTCTTCCGGGGAATCAGGCACAGTCTCTTGGGCTTCGGGAGTGGGACTCCTTGCACTGGACCTACACTCGCTGCCACCACTGGATCCCACCCTCTCCGGTGAATCCAGACTCCTAAAACCACTCTCAGGGGACAACCTACCCACCTGAGCTGATCTCTCTCTGGCGAAGGCCCTCTCCGCCTCTGCCATCCTCTCCAGCGCTAGGACTTTTTCAGTCTCTAGTCGCTGCTCTTCTACCCTCAGCTGCGCTAAGCCCTCGGCATGCCTGAGCTTTGCCAGCGCCAGCTGATACTCCCTTTCCTCCCTCCTATCTACCCACTCTTCTGGGGACAGGGAAAGGGATGGGGCAGTGCCCCCGGGACTGGACCCAGTGCGAGACTCCCTATCTTCGGTGTCCTCCACAGCTACTGGCGTCTCTGCCCTGCTAGACTCTTCCTCCTCCTCATTGGAGCAATTACCTCCCAGGGTTCTGGATGGGGAGCCCTCTCTCTGGTCTCTAACCCACTGACCCTTCAAAACTTCGGGGGGGTAGTCAGACAAATCCCCACCAATCTCTAAGGGCTCTCCCCTCTTGAGGGCCTCATAGAGAAACAAATTTCTCCTAATGTTCCCTACTGGGGGTATCCCTCTCTCCAGGAGGAAGTCTATCACCTCCTGTTCGGTGTACTCCATCAGTTCCACTTCCTGGTAAATCAACCCCATCGTGGCGAGGTACACCCGGGACACACCCTCCCAGTGGAACAAGGGGACAATTCAGAATACTCTTCAGGAGGAAGCAATCAAAAACAATATTCAAACAATCAGCAATAATCCCCACCACAAGGCTCTACTTGTGGTGTAACCTGTGGCCGCTGTGGTACTGCGCAAACACAAGTCCTATCCCACCGCTCTGCCACCAAATGTTGGAAATTGGGGGTTGCCCAAGTCTCAAAGGGGGTAGCATGGCATCAAGCGGGCAGGCCAAACTTGGAGGACATGTGAAGCACTCACGCAGTACCCTCAGTCAACACACCAGGCACACTACAAAAGAGGCAGGACACCAATCTGAGTTGGAAAATTAAGCAGTTTAGTATCTCCAACCTGCAAGGCAAAAATGCATTAACAGTGTCATCATAACATGGCGCCAACTGGCACCAGAGCCAAGTATTTCAGTGGGGGATTATTTACATGGGATAAAAAGGGTTGAGTCCAAAGTCCATGCTGTAAGGAAAAAGGATGATTAATAAAACATTAGACCTGGGGCCAATCTGGCGGGGCCAACTCAGGCTCTCATCCTTAGGGGGTTGTAAATGCAGAATACCACATTAGCATAGGTATATATATCATGCACAATCACACCAACCCACCCCTGTGAAAGAAAACATCAGGGCTTCATAGTACCTCTTAAATAGGAGCACCTGTAATAAAAGGTACAATCACCTGCACGGAGGCACAAAAACATGCAATTAACAGTTAGATAGGAAAGTGGCCTCACTATAAACGTTTAACCAATAACCTAAGAGCCAGGCCTAACCTCAGGGACCATCTGGCAACAGGTAACTATGGCATTTCATCAGGCATGTCACCGGCTAGGTGTATCAAACGTCAGGCGGAACATACATCGCCTAGCATTAACATCAGGTAAGGCCCCCCTCATAGATAAGGAACACCTATACAGAAACGGGTAGGCTCCCTCTACCATTAACCTAGGGCAACCCTCCTCGGGGCATACATATAGAGGTGGGATGTCAGGTCTAAAACACTCCAGGGAAAATTAGGCAGCAAGCAAAAAGAGGCATTCCAATGGGCCTCTCACTTGGCTGTATATGACAACCCTTTCCCTGGGGACCACTACAACCTTCTACCTCCCTCCTGTGATCCTTAGGGTGAGCAAGGGCTTCTATAAGCAGTTCAGTACGCTTCCCTGGTATCCTGGGGCTCTGAGGCAGCAGTCACCAACAGCCTTTAGTTGGTTTCTAGGCACTTGGGCCCCACTTAGTCAATAGAGGCAGGGGGGGGAAGGCGGACACCGACCCTGTGTCCCGTTGCCCTCTCTACCCCCCACACTGTACATTACTGCCCACACTCACCGGGCTGTCCAGGGCCTCCTTTGCGGTGGGGGCAGGCACCGGCAATGTGCCTCGATGCCCCTGCTGCAACGTGCTCTCAATTGCAGGGCTTCCCTGACCAACTGGGAGCCCTGCGGGTCCTGCAGCACCTTCCTGCGATTTCCGATTCTCCCAGGCCCCTCTTATCCTGTGGGGACCTGGACTGCAAGGCGTAGGGGCAGGCACCGGCAATGTGCCTCGAGGCCCCCTGGCGTAGCACACGCAGAGGGGAACTCTACGCCCCTCTGGGGGAGTCACCCGGCTCCTTCTCTTCCCTGGGGGGTCGGGGCGGCTCAATCGAGGCTCCCTCGACTGCACGGGAGCCTCGCAGCTGCTCTAGTCCGGGCGCCTCAGGCCGGGAGGTGGGGCGGGCACCGACAGTGTGCCCCCGGCCCCGCCTGCCTCACCGGTCCCTCGCGTGGGGACACAGACCGGCGGGGTGGCCTCCCGCTCCGGTTGCTCCTCTCGGGGCCCCCTCCTTGGCATGGGGGCCCCGCAACGAAGCTTCACCCGGGTCCCCCTCCTACCTCACGGGGACCCGGGGCTTAGACTCCGCTTCTTCCTGTCTTCCCGGCCGCCCGGGCAGGCGACCAATCCCTGCGCGGCGTTGGCGGGGGTGGGCCAATGACGCGGCCAGACGCCCCCGTCACATGGGCAGGTCGAGGCTGGCTTCTCGGGCCCAGCGCGGCCCTTTCTCTACTCCGGCGGCCCTCTCCTCACATCGGGGGCCGCCGCAACGCTGCACACCCCAGCAAGGGGGGGGGGTCTCCTCACGGCGGCGGATTCCGGCGCTGCCACGCAGCGCGTGGCAAAGACAAGGGGTAGGCTCCCTTTTAATTAATTATTTATATAGCGACAAAAGCGCGCCTCCTCAGGCAGCGCTATTCACAGCGCACTACTCCTCACCACAGCGCTATTCACAGCGCACTGCTCCCTGCGCCCACACGGCAGTTCTGGGGCAGATTAGCGCTATTTCTCCTCACAGTCTTCTCAGTGCTATGGCGCTATTCACAGCGCACGGCTTGTTCAGCAGTCCAGGGGCAGGTTGACTGAGGCAGGTTAGTGAGGCACAGTTCCTCGGGGGCACTATCCTCCCAGTCCAGCGCTTCCACAGGGGCCGCAACTTCCCAGTTCAACGCTTAAGGCAATGCAGCAGCAGCACTTCCAAAGGGGGCCACAGCTTCCTGGGGGCACCAACCTCCCCAAACAGCGTCTGACAGGCGCACCTCACAGAGGGGGGGCGAATAGTTCCACAGCCAGCCCCAGGGGCACACTCCTCACCTCCTGGGGGGGTTCAAGCCCACAGCATTCCTCCTCATGGGGGCACCTCTTTCCTTCAGCGCTGGCGTAGTTCAAGGTCCCACAGCGTCAGTGTCCTGGGTAGGGGCCCTCCCTTGTCAGGGGCCCATGGGGACAGTAGCAGGGGGGGTTTATAGGGGTGCAGGGCCCAGCTCACAGGCCCATGTGGCGGTAGCACCTCACAGCAGGTCCCCTCTCTTCTTTGTCCCAGCGCTGACTGACTCTCTGGTGACACTTCACCCTATTTATACCCTCCTCCCAGGCAGTGCCAGGACCTTCTAGAATGTTGGCACATCTAGCCTAAACTGGTTCTAGGGGAGGGGGTGAGCACCCTGGGTGCCAGGCTTTCCCTCCAAAACTAGGGGTAGCTGGGTAATATTATCTAGACCGCTGACCTATGTCAGTCCAGTGGCAAAACCCATGGCCATGGCATCCATTTTAAAAACAATACATTTCAGTCAGGTACATTTCCAAAATGGGGGTGCAGTTTTAAAATGGGGGATTTTACAAGTGCTCACATTATGTCAGGTAATTACATTTTCACAAGGTGTCTCACACCACTCATGGCCTATACAGGTTTAATCCCATGGGGGAGACATTCAAGTTAGGGGGTCAAAAGCGAAAAATTTTGGGGGGAAAAGGCCAAGTCCAACACCTCTTCTCAGACCACTTAAGTGTTTTATGCCAGGAAATGTGGGCACTTTTGACAAAAGCAGTCATAGAGAGGGTACTTGTCTCTGAAGTAGGGGTCTGGGTGTTATCAGAAATTCATTATACAATTAAAAATATTACTCCAAAAGAGGAGCCAAGATCAGACTTCGGCAATGGAAACTCAACCCATTAGTCAGCTTAACAGAGCGGTAATAACACAGAAACTTCATATTGCTTGGCATGTCATTGGCAGTCAATCACTAGTTATTTGGGACAACATTCTCGAGCGAATTGTCCATGCCCATCTCAGAAACTTCGCCACAGCAATGGCTATAGGAGGGGCAGGGTCCGAATACCTAATTCGTAAAGCTACAGTATATCTTCTGGTACCCATCGCATCGCAGATGGGCTTTATCCACATCCTCCGCGGTGCAGCATATAATGGGCAAATAAACAGGATATGACCTACTGTTTCACGTTGTTCCAAACACTTGCCACATCTGTCATTGATAATCCCCCCCCCTCCCCGTTTAGAAGTAAATTCGCGAGTTGGGAGAGCACCCACCCTGTGTCAGGGATCGTATATCCTTCAGCCATTTAATCTTGTGAAAGGAGTCAATTTTCATAACGTCCATGAGGCCCTTGGCACAGTGTGAAAGTTCCTCTGTACACCATAACCTACGTCATTATAATAAAGGGCGAAGATTTGCTAGATATACCACAGGTTTTTTACCGAGGTCCAAGAATAAAGGCCCTAGGGGGGTACTTTGAGGGAGACTAGTGACTTTGCGTGAAAACACATTCTCCAGCACAGTCGAGCATTTTCAATTTTCAAGCCCCCACAGCTCTGCTCCGTATAGGGCCGAGCTCAGCACCTTCATTCCATAGATATCTAACACTGGTCTAATTGGTTTAGTTAAAGAGGTTTTACATTTGGTTAGAAGGATACCAGCTTGCTGCTTGCTCATCAAGACTGCCCGGTCAAGTTGGCTTTTCCAACGCATATCCTTCTGTAAAGTAACACCCAGATATGTAAAAGATTCAACCTGTTCCAGGGGTGAGTTGTTCATGTACACGCTGCCTCTGAATGATTTGTGTTCATTAAAGGACATGAACTTGGTCTTGGAAGTGTTTATTTCTAGGCCGCGCAGATGGCAAAATTCTTCGAATCGCTGGAGGGCCTTCTGGAGGCCACTCTGAGTCTTTGAAATAATCAAAGTATCATCCGCAAACATGAGGATTGGAATTCGGGTACCTTCCAACACCGGGGCATCCGTGGAGGCCAGGGAAAGATAGTCAGCCGCCCCATTGACGAAGAGTGAGAACAGGGTTGGCGCCATAACGCATCCCTGTCGCACTCCCCTGCCAACGGGGAAGGCTTCCGTAACCTCACCCTGTGCCCCCCACCGGACCCGGGCAAAATTATCCTCATTTAGCCGGACGATAAGAGACAACAGCTCAGGGGCCTTCCCCAACTCTCCCAAGACTTGCCATAATTTTCTATGCGGCACTAAATCAAAAGCTGCCCTCAAATCAACGAAGACAGCATACAGAGCCCCCTTTCCCAGTAACACTGTCCTCCAGTACAGAGTAATAAAACGAAAAACGTGGTCAACCGTGCTAGTTAGGCGGCGAAAGCCAGCCTGCATTGGACTCAAGATATCGTTATCAATCCAGGCCTGTACTTTACACAAAACCAATCTGCCCATAATCTTCTGAACCGAATCAATTAGGCTTATCAGCCTATAATTGCCTGCTACGGACTTGTCTCCCTTTTTAAACACTGGGAGTATTTCCACCCCCTTCCATGAGGGGGGGAACATCAGCTCCATAGGCAATTGCATTTGCAATATGAGCAATATATATAATCGCCAGGTTTGTTTGTCATTTACAAAAAGATCAGCCGTGATACAATCCATACCCGGGGCTCTACCCCCCAGCTACCGCATCTTGTGCCTTGTCGACATCTTTTGGAGTAAAGACCACTCCATCATAGTAGGTGTATGCAAATGAACCATGGGGCTCTTCAACGCTACTCATGGCATACTGTGGTTTAAAATAATCAACCCAAGCATGCTGGGACACATTATTCTGAGGGCGATCAGGACAACCTCCCCTGTCCCATTTGAATATATCCCAAAACTGTTTAGGGTTCTTAGCCACACAGGCATCTTTAGGTTCCTGCCACTTATCATCATCCCAGGACTTTTTTGCCTCCGCCTGAATCTGCCTGTAACAGCGTCGAGCTGCCCTTACTTTGCATGCGTTCCCCGTTCTTAAGGCCCTACCGAGACTAATCCGAGCTTTTCGGCATGCCTCATTATACCATCCCGCATGTTTTTTACAATTTTTAATCCTACCTGTACTAAGCTTACGAAAGTGGAATTTTAGGCGATCCAAAAGTTTTGTGTGGACATCAGACACAAAGGAATGGGAATCCACACCAGCATCGCTGGACCCCAACTCGGGTAATACATTAGTTACATCCTTTTTAATTATAGCCAAAGTTTCAGGGTGGTCAACCATTTTACTCCACTTTAGGTGGCGCATGTCATTGGCTAATACAGGATCTAATGCCATAGCCTCCTGTTGGTCTGGTACACCCTCAACTAATGACAAATTAAAAATAGATATAAGTGGGTTGTGGTCACTTTCTGTCCTGCCGGTTACCACCATATCCCTAAGATAATACCACTGTCTTAGATGAATGAGCAAATAATCTATACGACTAGTCCTGAGGCCATTATCATAGGTATTATTTCCCAGCTTGTCTGATAGTGTACGTCCATTAGCGGCCCTCAGGTGGTTACCCAGGCACAAGCCTTTCAGTTGAATGGCCGCCTCAGTCCATTTTTTTATAGGTGCCAATTCCAGACCGGGGATATTCCACCTAGAATCTTCCTCCTCTGTGAGACGTTGGTGTTCATGCCCTAAAGGCTCAAAGGTAGTATTAAAACCCCCTGCAATAAGAGGCAAGATGCTAGAGGGCATGACCACCAACAACTCTTCTAGGGCGGTTAACACCTCAGATTTTTTTCCCCCTGGGTTGCCTCGAGCATAGACATTAAAGATTTCTAGGCTAATACCTGAGGGAGTACTAAGTCTAACTACGAGGATATTGTTACTACGTACTGGACGTTGTTGAATGTTACAGCTCAAGTCCTGCCTGACCCATATAACTAGTCCACCAGCAGGACGACCCCTATCTTTCTTTACCGCTGGGACATAAAAATTAAGATAGCCCAGGCGGAAAACAGGGTCTACTGACCATGTCTCCTGAAAGAGTCAAATGTCAAATTTTTCGATAAAATCAGACCGCTCTGGTGACGCTAGTTTGGGTACCAGGCCCGCTAGATTCCAGGATATCCTCGAAGTGCTCCGATTCATGCGAGACAAACTACCACGAAGTCTGGCCTACCTAAAGGATCACATTGCCTGTTTACATTACCAGAACCAAAAGGTAGAGTCACAATTGTTTCCTCAGAGGATGTATATGGCGATACCACTACACACTTGTGGACCTGTTTGATATTCCCAATTTCTGGTTCAATTCCACATGGGTAGGGGGCTAATGTATCAACATTGCCGTTAGCACTACCTGCAGGTAGATCTACTCTCATACTTGATCTTCCGAGACTGGGCTTTATGTGGTCTAACCCATCCCTATACAAGGGGGACTGTCAATCGCAATCCTCCAGCCCAGACAACCTTTCAAATCTATAAGACAGCCTTATACCTCCTTCGTTCCCCCTATACTCGATCTCTCTAGCAGGTAACATATTTCTTTGGGGCATATGCAATGCTCGGTAAAAATAGGTAAGGGGCGTATTGTCGTAGTTGTTCTTGCCCCGAACCAATAACAAATGTGTTCCGCAGCCCTTCTGTCCCTAAAGTTGACAATAATACAGTCTCCCTCTATGGACTTTTTCTGTGGACGTACCCAATCTACCCGCCTTGCGAAAAGAATTCCAGCCGATACATTTACAGGCAATGGGCGATTAGAATTAAGCCAGTGAATGCACTTGTTCTATAGGTCCCTATACTCCTCCCTTTTTTCCTGACTTAGGGGAGGAACCCCCCGCAAGCACCACCACGTAGGGGATCGATTCCGGGGGGAGATCAATACACGGTAACCTTTTTACTAGTTGCACACAGGGTGAACCCAGGTTTGCTTGGGAGGTATGTGGTATCACCCTGTTGGCTCCCCCCGTCACAACCCCACTACTCAACACAGGTTGACTAGGTACATCTTGGTTAGCCAAAGGTGGGAAAGGGGGAATATACAATGGGACAACTGGATCAACAAGATCAACAGATTTACTCATAGTCCGCTTTCCCTTGGAATAGCCAATCGCATTTGAATCCTCTGACAAAATTGGTTGGGTAACAGTAAGTCCTTTGGCCTGGGGTACAGTCCGTGCCTGCGCCGAAGCAAATGACAGTTCAAGGCATACTAGTCTATTTTCAATGATGTCAAGCCTATCGTAAATAGGGAGGCATTTAAAAAAAAAAAATTGATTCCAGTTTATTCCAAAAATCCAACCCCAGCTTGGCAGGTAACTCGTCACCAGGAGTCGAGAACAGGGTTATCGCTTCACTTCAGGGTTGGCCTGGATCCGGGCTATGGAGCACTGGTGCACCAACGTCCTTGTCGACTGTATTAATTTTCCGGTTTTTGGCATTCTTTCCCTTAGCATTTACACCCCCACGTTTCCTTTTAGAAGTTTGACTTATCGTAGGTTGGGTCTTCCCCTGTTCGGAGCTACATGCAGAGCGGGTCTTAACGCGTAGTGCCAATGATTCGGTGAGAGTAGTGGGGTGGGTTTGATACATCTCTAAGACTCGCGTCTACATCAACAGTTACAGGGAGGCAAGGCCGGCTTCTGCCTGATGCGATGCACTTTCCCCCTGGCCTTCATTGTTGCAGCCTGCCTCAATAAGATCTGGAGCATGAGATTGTAGCGGTGACCGAGCCTGGGCCAAGGTACCCAATGAGGAACGTTTTTCAAAGGCAATATCCAGCGAAAGTCTTTTTTCAGTCTGTACAATTTCATGGGCTTGGATCGAAGACGCTCTTATTAGGAACTGATCCAGAGTTCCCACAATGGAGCCATCTACAATAGATTTTCTTTCTTCCCTGCCCAAGGAAGATAACATTATGCAATACAGAGTACAGTCAGTGCCTTAGAGGGTAGTAACTACTATAGTGCAATGAAGCTTACAGCGTGGATTGAACTTGCACTAACCTTCCAGTGAAGATGTTAGAGGAGTGCCCCGTCCCGTTCTCAAACGGGCCTGCCCTTGGCCCTGGCTTCGCCCGGCGCGTCCCGCGTAGCGGAGGGTGTGCCCAGTGATAAAGGCAGGCAAGATCCGAGGGAGGAGCGCGGTAGTCCGCCGTGCGGAGACTCCTGGTCCTGGGAGTCACGCCGGCACCCTCTCTCCTGTGTGGACTTGATTTCCAAGTGGCAAAAACCGCTGCGAGCAGCACCCCAGGCGTGTCCAACCTTGGACTTTCGACGGCCTCTTATTTTCTGCTGAAAAAAACACAGCTTCCTTCCACACAGCAGATACTGCCAAAAGTCATATATCAACAGGCTCTTCGTATCAAGAGCTTCCTGAATCATCAGGGGCGTTCTTTAGTGGTGGGATACATGTATGGGCAGACAAACTCATTCAGCCTAGCGGATCACGAATGCCAGTTACACCCATAGGTGGCACAGGGCATCTTCCGACAGTGGGGAGATCCCTGGCTGCCTCCAATGCTGTGAATGCAGTGTCTGCACTTTGCATGCTGGCGTTCCCATGAAGGTTCTGTCTCAGTGACGCGTTCCATCTAGAATGGAGAATTGGTCTCCTGTAGGCCTTCTTCATGCTACCTCTCCTAACTCAAGTTCAGAAAATCATGAATGACGAGGCCAAAGTAATTCTGGTGGCTCTAGATTGGTACAATAACGTGTGGTGCCCAGAGCTTCTGGGTTAAAGGAGCCCTCCACTCGGGAAGCCACTCCTAAAAGATCTCCAGTTGCAACAGCCTGTTTAGTGCCCTGCACCCAAGCCTGCGCCACCTGCACCTGAGCCTGTACAGCCTGCACCTCCATGCATGGAGATTTAGCTGCAAAATTGTATCCCCTTTGACCTTTTTCCCGAGGTAGTTGTCATCTTGGCAGCGAGGCTTTCAAATAAGTTATGTTTTACAAAAAAGGGGTAACCCTGTGTCCCTCAGAACCTGGGTAAGCGTGATTAACAAAAGAAATGGTTCTGTCGGGTGGTAGCAAACATTACTTTAAAGGAAGGCTGGAAAAGCTCAGAACACACAAGCAAACCTCTCTGAGAAAAACATTTTTTATAATAAAAACAGGGTACACAAAACAGCAATTACTTCATTCCGTTTTGGTTGGATGCTTAAAACATGTGATTCGTGACTGTTGTGAACAAAGTGACTAGTGCATAGCATATAGTGACACTTATATACAGTTGAGGAACGGGGGGGGGGTATTGTCTTTCGTTAGAAGGCCAGTATTACAAAGTTAATATTCCAAGGAAACAGATGGTTAATGTCCAAGTTCCTGGGGGTATCTTGGCCAAGCATGAGCGTCGACGTTTCGACCCTTTAGCGCCCCAATTGGTGGTCGCGGCGGGTCTTTATCAAGACAAGGGGAGGGAGGACCTGAAAAGTAAGGGAGGAGGTGTCAGAGAGGTGTGGATAGATGAGCATCGTCACAAATGACAAAAGTGGAGATTCACTTACAGGTGGGTCTGGAATCGAAAGGGAAGCCTGTCGGTCGACCTGGATGGGAATTAGAACTGGTTTAGTGCCTTGTCGTACTGATCTAAATCGAGAGGTCTAATTTAAGGTGACTGGTTGAATTTATCCGTGTGCTGAAAGGCAGTTAGGCTTAGGCAATATTGGGTGTGCTTAGGTAATTTAAACAGGGGGTGCCCAGAGATAGCTATTAGGGGCCGGCAGTCGCGATGCCCAGGTGGGTTACGCGGGTGAGAGATCTGCGGAGCAGTGGGACCGGTTGCTTACCCTCGGTTCTGCGATCTGCGGTAGTAACGCTGGCGGTCAGAGCGGTGTCAAAACACCATCAGAGCTGTCAGGGTGAAGCTCGTTCGGAATGAATGAGCCCGGGAAACCAGGGACGATAAGTATGCTCGTTGCTGGGCAACGCGGGTCGGCGGTGCTGACGCGCCGTGGCTCACCCAATCAAAGTAAGGGCGTGGAAAGGAGAGGCGTAAGGCTCTTCTCCTCGAGGACGCATAGTACGTCGGTTGCTAGGCAACTCAGGTGCTTCAGTGTAATGCGCCATGATTGGCCCATATACCTTGTCATACGTTACGGGGAACTAGAGGGGGGGACTAACTATAAACAATTGAAACAGGATTTCATGATTAACAATTGCAACAATACAGGAAATTAAAATAAACATTCGCAATAACCAACATATGAGTTACATCGTAAGAGGGATATTCGTAAGTTCAGGAAGGAGTGATGGAAAAATGGAAATTCGAATCAAAGTAAGGGCGTGGAAATGAGAGGCGTAAGGCTCTTCTCCTCGAGGACGCATAGTACGTCGGTTGCTAGGCAACTCAGGTGCTTCAGTGTAATGCGCCATGATTGGCCCATATACCTTGTCATACGTTACGGGGAACTAGAGGGGGGGACCAACTATAAACAATTGAAACAGGATTTCATGATTAACAATTGCAACAATACAGGAAATTAAAATAAACATTCGCAATAACCAACATATGAGTTACATCGTATAAGGGATATTCGTAAGTTCAGGAAGGAGTGATAGAAAAATGGAAATTCGAATGGCCAGATTTATAGGTAAATCATATAACATGGTTACAGTAGGCCCATTTGCTTAGAAATCAAATAAGTTAGGCAGAAATGTGGGATGTATTGTTTGTTGTCTTTGGCCAGACAAGGACTTGATATGACACTGTTAAACGTTATTGTCAGCCCTTTCTGATTTTTGTTTTCTGGACTAGCTGTCCTTGTTCAAATCACAGGCTGTGGTGTGTATCCTTAAAGGTTTTCAACATATGTTTCTGCCTAAGTACTCTGTGACGTTACTGTGAAACTTAAATCTGTTTTTCACTTTTCAAATACTGTACCCCATTTCAAACCAAAGCACTGTTGTCAATTGTCCCTCCTTACTTTAACAACCACTGGCAAAGCAAATGGGTCACATCTATTAGAGAGCTATTGGCTTTGCCCATGTCTTAGCCATGTTGAAAACCACATGGCTGCTATTTAGCATAACTAAAACGTTAGTGGTGTACAATAGATTGGAGAGATGTACAGTGGAGTGACGCAGACAGGCATTGTGTGGTGTAGAATATTGTGGGTTGGCATAGAGTGACATTGTGTAAAGGGGGTGGCAGAGTGTGACGTAGAGTGGTACAGTTGTGGGTGTAAGTAACAAAAGCATCAATAGAGACGGCAGATAGTCATTGAAAGTAGTAAAGCACATTGTAGGTCCAGAAATAATACTGAATCGCTTATTAAAAAATATATAGTGCGTTGCTAAAAGACGAAAAACAGATGAGGAAGAATACATACTAAGTCCATTCCTCAGGGAGGAGCTAACACAAGAAAGGAAAGGAAGTCTGTCATAGCTAAGTAATCGAAAGATTGCAAATGAGTGTCAACGAAAACAACTAATGGTATACTGTGGCTGGGTTGTAAGCCCACAGAAATGGAAACAATACGTCTTGCATCACAGTGGATGCGCTGTATAGGTGACAACTAAAAACTGTCTTTCTGTTTGCAATAACATTGGCATGTCAGGTGAGTGAGCTTCAGGCTCTCTCGGTCCTGCCTTATGATATACTCATGTTTCTAGACAAACTGTTGAGGACTTGAACAGAATTAGTAACAAAGTTGGTGACATTTCATATCTAACAAGCCATCACTCTTCAGAAATTCTTTACTTCACCTCATCGTTCAAAAGAGAAAGAGAAACCCCATCTCTTGGACTTAAAAAGAGCACTGAACTTTTATATTGATCGTGCCATGGAACGTCTGGTGGACTTTCAGCTTTGTGAGCTCTCTGGTGCAAAGAAGGGTAAGGTGGTGCAGAAACGGACCCTCTCACGATGGATCGTTCTTTGTATCCGTATCTGCAATGCATTCGCTAAGAAGCATCCTCACACATCCTGGGGGCTCATTTCCCCAGCGCCATGGCTGGTACCACTGCTCTGGCATGTGAAGTACCTGTCCTGGATATGTTAAGACAGTTAAGTGGGCATCAGTGCACGTTTACACAGCACTACTGCCTTGACAGTCAAGTTTGGTGGGATGGGCCTTTTACCTGTTCAATCTTTCAACACTTTAGTCTGTCTGTCTCCCTCAGGCCCACCACCTTGGAAGGGACAGCTTTGGTATTTGTTCACAAGATCAGGAATCAGTGGTTTAAAGTATCCATCAGAGCCACAAGTTACTCACTTTTGGGAACCCTCTTTCTGCTGGAAATGTAATATAACCTCCAATTCCTCCCCATCCTTCCACCGTCCCATTTTGTGAAATGATCATTTTCCTATCTGTGAAAGCGTCCTGGTTCAGGATTTTGCACACTTGTGGTTTCAATCCTCTAATGAGCCCATATCTCCGGAGAGGCCTATAAAAAGAAACTGATGCCAGCACGCCCTGGTGGCGCTTGTATACGGCTTCACTCGTCACCACAAAACTGAGTCAGCACGGAGCAGCACAAAGCGACCTATCAGCGTGCAACAGCATTTATTTTTTATTTTTCTCAATCCATTCTGGAGCCTGTAAATATTCTAAAGGTGAAGAATCCGCAATTCATTAGCGTACCGACCAAAAAAGGCGTCCCTGAAGGTAGGTAACTTGTTCATCCCAGTGTGTTGTGCTTCACAGTGACCTAGTGATGAATCATTCTAATCATGTGTGACTGTACGAGAAAGACTGAACAATAGAATTTGTCCTTTTGAGGACTCTACTCTAGATGGGCCTCGGGTGCATCATGTGAACCTAAATCTGAGGGAACTTTCAATCGAAGAGTACAGGGAAGTAACAATTCTTATTTTACACACCATACGTCATACTAATAGTGCATGCGTTTAAAGTAATACTGCTGTTACATCTAAAATAAAAGGTAAAAAACTTCTTGTAGGAAATGTTACATTAATTATTGTTGCTTGCTTAGATGGTCATTTTTCATTAATTTGCAGTGAACATGAATTCGACCCCGATACATATGTCATCCCATTTGTGAATTTGTCTCTGAAGATATTTGCAGCTCAGGTTCACAGTCTGCTTCAGACGCATGAAGGCACAGTTCCACTGTTGAGGTAATCATTATCTTTATTACTGTTTGCCCCTTGACACTATTGGATGCGATTCTGCTACAAATGTCTAGTACATTGCATAACCTTTTGGGTCTTGGCATTGACTTGTGTCCTGTGAGAACAATTTGTGAGCCCTGCCTTCAAACACCCTATCAAAAAGACTAATCCTAAAAATGTACACGAAAATTGCAAAGACAAGCACCATTTTATTTTCTATTCTATTACTAGGAGTTGGAAATGACTTGGACTATAACAGCTGGGAGAAGGTGAAATAGCGTCATTCCTTACATTAATTTATTTATCTCATACAGTTAAATTGTCTGCAATTTGTGACGATTTTGCAGATGGCTAGTGTCTAGTAAAAAAGAAAGAGCAACCAATGAAATTAGTTGGAATAAGAGTTCTGGCCACACTTGATGTCCCCTACCAGAAAGCGAGCCGTGATATGTAGGATTTGAAAGAAGTGAGGACTTGGGAAACTGCTGTACAATTTTACCCAGTGGCACTGTGTACATGCAGAGACACTGGCATACAGGTATGCCAGGTACGAATTGGAAAAGGGCTGGCAAGAACAATCTGGTAGAAGATGATTTTTTTTTATTAGCAGAATTCTACAAACAATATTTAAGAAATTATTAATCTCTTGTGTAGGGGATGCGAGTTCTGTTGAGGTAGAATCAGTTGTCTGATTAGAACTTTAATAAAATATATTTAGAATGGCCAAAGTATATTGGTATCTTGGCTGGAAGAGCTAATGGAACGTTTGAGCACAAAGAGGGGACTCAAAGGATTGTCAATGAAGTCTCTTCTGGGACCAGCAAACAATTGCTACATAAGAAAAGGTAGAGTACTGCTCCCTTCAGGACCGCTGATAAGAGCCCCTGATCGTTAAGGACATTTAAAAAATGTGTGGATTCTGCAGTGGAGCAGTATGTTTGTTTTTACTTGACTTTATGGAAGTAACCTAAACTCAGATAATGCCCAGCTGTTGCAGAAAATCGACACTCAAATGCACAATTTAATCAATAGTTCAAATCCCAAGCACATATGAATTTTGCCCTACCCACGCATAGGTCTCAGAGGTGGTCACCCATGATATTCCGTGAATAGGGGCTTCAAAACACTGCTAGGATGTAACTCTCGGTTTACACATGTAGCACTGGGGAAAAGTGCCACTTGTAGGTCTCCCAGTACACCTTGAGGATAATTGAACTACTTTGCTTACTCCAGGGTCCAAGTGAAAATGTTTGCAGCAAACTGAGTTGTGCTTCTACCCATCTACTGTACATTAGGAGAATTTGTAATGTCAGAAATAGATTTCACGTGAGCTCATCACTGGAAACACCAAGTAAGGGAACTGTTCGATTACAATTAGCGAAGCGTACCAATAGTGAAAACGCGCTAGAGATGGCAAGGGCTTTTGAAAACCTAGTAGTATTGTTAAAAACCCCAGACACTGATTCGGATGATGACCTTGCCCCTGTTGACCCGGCTGCTCAGCCCTGATGGCTGTGGGTCGTGTGTGGGTGTAGATGTCCCTGGCATCTCTGATCATAGCTGCCTCTGAATGCTGAGGGAATGTATTGTTATTTGAGGTAATGTACCATCATTGAACCCACTTGAGATGTATCTAACCGTAGGCATGATTATCGCTTATTTGTGTTACGCCAGGGAGGGGGAGGGGGTGGGGGGTGGGATAAGAGGGAGGGAAGGGAATTCGCTTAGTAGCAGCAAGGGTGCGGCAAGAGAGTTTCTTTATTACAGTATCCTCAAAGCTAATTGGTTGCTGCTAATATATTGTATATGGGTAATTTCTACGTCACCTGTGCTTAGTTGCGACCATATTGTACTCTCATTGTGTTAATACCTGCTTGCCCATGTATCTTGATAATAATCCCGCTGCGCCCAGAGATACTGAGGGGCTCGTGTGAGGAGCGGACTACCCCCTGGACTGCATCTACACCGGCAGGGCTGTGAGCAGCCTAGCAGGGACTCCATTGCTCAGGAGTCCCTGCGTGTCACACCTGTGGCCGCTCTCCCTGCAGCCACGCCCCCGTGTGCTTAACAGTGCACCATTCGGATCAAGCGAGTGGGAATCTTTGCCAAGCGAGATACTGGAGCACTGCGGAGGCTCTTACTTGCCTGATTGACGCCGCAGGATTTTTGTAAGGGGAGAACTCTACGACTTGCAGGACCCGCTACGCGGGTCCCGCTGCGCCCAGAGATACTGAGGGGCTTGTGTGAGGAGCGGACTACCCCCTGGACTGCATCTACACCGGCAGGGCTGCGAGCAGCCTAGCAGGGACTCCATTGCCCAGGAGTCCCTGCGTGTCACACCTGTGGCCACACCCCCTGCCTCAGCCCTACTTCAAGAAACTCATTACCGCTGCGCGGGAGCGACCGGGGCGAAGACCGGGCAAAGAGCGGGCCGTTTGAGGCCGTTCGAGGACGGAAAGGACTGGACTGGCCCACCCCATTTATATTAGGTACGGACTACACATCCACTAAACAACCTAAAGCAGTATTTTGTATTGTACCCCCCTCCGAGCCCTAACTCCAAACATGAGCCACATGGAGACCCGGAGCAAAGTCAATCAGGCAGCTACCGCTCATACATCAACTGCCCCAACCCAGGGTAAAATTGATAACTATTTCCTGAAAGCAGGCTCCCTTTTAATAGACGATATACACTTACTGGAAAGACGTATCTCCCAGGAGATAGAGTGGGTTAAGCGGTCTTCACTGGGTCCTATAGCTATGGCAAAAACCCCTGAAGTTAGGCGCCTCGAAAACTCACAACATGATGGATCCCAGGGTGGGGTGCAGCAATTTGATGGCCTAGACCTTACTGAGGACACACTAGCCGACTTAGATGACATGAGTCTTCTCCCACTGCCCACAAAACAAACTGCTCAATTGCCTAATGATGTAAATCTGGGGGAGGTTGCTGTCGCATCAAACAGGGAGGAATCGAATGCAGCAAGCATCAACTTAATTTTGCCAGGGTCACCTAGCACTAATCGAGGAACACGGGAAGGAGCGATCCAAAAAAGGGTACAGGGGGAAAACTGAAATAGGGGCAAAAAGTCCAAAAATCATAAAAAACAAACAGGGAATACTCCCACTTTACCCACCCCTACCCACAATATTCAGGAGAAAGTTTCACCAGTGTTAGTAATTGACCATTCGCAACAGCTGCAGTCTAATATTCCAACTGACCACATACCACCTACCGTAGATCAAAATCAGGAGTCACCTGAAGATGATATAACTTTAGCAGACATAGGCCACCTCTTAAAGTCAATTATAGGCCCCGTAGAAGCGCGCCTAATAAAAATGGAGGCAAGAATAATAAAAATAGAAAAAACTGCTATGCAGATTATGGACACTTGGAAATCTGGGGCTCTGGGGCTTACTCCATCCATTATTGATACACAACACAATAGCAGCCCGGATACCCAAAAATCTGCAACACCTAATGTACCAGTGATTACATCCACAACAGGTGTAAATATCTCAAATACATGCACTAATCAACATCCACCATCCAACCCCAAATCAGTCACAAAACCGTCCCCCGGTCTACCCAAACAGTCACAATCAACAAAACAGCAATTAAATGCAGACAAGCCCAAAGTGCTTCCTATCCCACAAACAATGAATTCCCTAACACCTTCCTCAAACGCTAATCAGAATAGGGACGACCAGAAAAAGCCAAAGGCACCCAGAACGGTCACTGTTAATTTACCACCCGAGGTTGCCCCGTATACTGTTATCTTAGTTGGGGTACCAGAATTAAAAGTAGCCTCATACGAAACGGAAGAATCGTTAAAAAATAAGGTCATCAACTGGCTTTCGACGCATAGACCACTCCCTGGAGGAATGACCAGCGATATCCGCATGGTCAGAAGGGTCTCCTGGGTAGGCAAGAGTCCAAAAACAATCAGCGGCGATTGCCTATTGGTGAGTTTTGGTGACCCAGGAACAGCTGCCTTTGTCTGCAATCCATCATTGGAAGACGAAGGCAGCAACATCCAGCCTGTCCCCCTATCGTTCTTTTATCCATCCAATGAACACACGATTAAGCCTCCTAGTAGAGGACACCAGCAGAACTTTAGGGGAAACTGGCAGGGCAACCAAGAAAGGAGGAGGACACCCTTCATCCAATCACAGATACCCCCATTCCGCCCAAACACTTATAGTGACTCCTATGGATGGGAAACTGTCCCGAGAAGAAGGACGGGAGGGGGTGGATTTGTACGAGCAGACCCATGGCCCCAAAGAGTCTATCAGCCACCACCCCTACCGCTGTACAATCACTATGATTGTCTCGAACTGGTGGATTGACAGCTGGCCTCCACACCCCGAAAGCACGCAAAAGGAAATAATTTTCAGATTCGCTCCCCCCCAGTCTGGACCCAGGAGACGGGTACTTCTAGGGCCATGGAACCATGTGACGCCCCATATATATCGGACACCACCAGAGATGCCCTGTCGGTAGATGAGGGGGAAATAATCAGACCTCACTCCCCAGAAAATACAATCCCTATACCAAAGGAATCTGATACCCAAAAATCCCCACAAATTTTAAACATTCTTTCGTGGAATGTCGCAGGCATGACAAATAAAATAGTCTCCGATGCATGGGCGGACTTAACACAATCAAATAGTGTCTGTCTTTTTCAAGAGACCTGGTCAAGGGAGGAGACTCACTACCGGGGCTTCCATATATTCTCAATCCCTGCGGTATGGGGTGGGAAAGGCAGACCGTCTGGGGGCTTGGAGACTTGGGTGGCCTCGGACATAGGATGCCGAGCATCAAGATATCCAGTAGACTCTGCAGATATATTGGCTGTCGTCCTTGAATGGCCAGGCAAATTGAAGCTGCTGGTCATTAATATCTATTCAAGGCCAGTCAAAAATGGGTCCACCTCTAAAACTATAGAGCTCCTTTCTTGTGCTTTGGAAACTATCCCCGAGAACTTGTCTTATCTAATAGGGGGTGACTTCAATTCTCATTTTGAGCCCTTACCTGGTCTACTCGATGGACCCTCCCTTGAGGAGGATTCGAGTTGGCAGGTCCCTCGGACGGAAGCGCCTCCTCCCAGAGCATGGACAACTCTGGCTGTACAGATCAACACCTTCAATCTCACTCATGGGTTGAGAGCTTGCAATGGTCGTACTCGGTCCGACATCCCCTCACAATGCACTTTTAATAGGCAAGGGAGGGAATCTAGAACTGACTACTTCCTTGTACAATTAAAGACATGGAAAAGGGTGGTTGATTTTAAAATATCGCCAAGACAGGATAGTGACCATAACACCCTGGAGCTAGAATATATGATCCCTTGCGAGAAAGTGATTGGCGAGGAGAAACAGACAGGAGGACTCCTCTTAGAGAACAGCAGGAGGCGGATAAAATGGGATACCCTTGCCTCCAGTGAAGAAAGGCTTACCTCTCTTTACGCTGGGATTACGCCCATTCTTGAGGATGCCTTCAAACTAGGGGGTCTACCGTCCACGACGGAAAGAAATGAGGTCTTAGTTCAAATCCATACCCATCTGACCCAGAAGCTTGAACTAGTTTTTTCTACTAAGGCACGCCCGAAAATACAAGGGCAGTCCAACAACTCCTGGTATAATCGTTCATGCCGTCTGGCAAAACAAGACCTTATTATGACCATAAAAGAGGGAGGCAGTATATTGGAGATCCGATCCAAAAGGCGTGCCTACAAGGCACTCACGAACAACGCAAGACTGGAGTGGGATATACTTCACTGGGAGAATCTGGCTGAGGCCCTAGCTAGCAGGGACTCTCGTAGATTCTGGAGAATCGTTAACCATGGCTGCCCAGATCTCCCATCTGCAAGTGAACCAAACATTGCAGCCAATGTTTGGCAAGATCACTACCAGGGGCTATACGCCCCTGAGGCAGAGGAGTCACAACCATCTGAACTTAGTATTACCAACACGCATAAATCACTCCCATTCACCTTGAAAGATGTCGAGGTGGCCATATCGGGCCTGTCATCTGGAAAAGCCCCGGGATTAGATGGGATCCCTGGCGATCTCTTTAGGCAGGAACCTGTGATCTGGGCTCCATATTTAATGGTCTTATTTAATGCAGTCCTAGAGGGAATGAGGCTACCAGATACTTGGCTGGGAGCAGAGGTGGTACCGATATTTAAAAAGGGCTCGCCTCTGCTCCCCGCCAACTACCGTCCGATTAGCCTCATTGATGTCAGTCAAAAGCTGTTCGGTAGGCTGATCCTGGATAGACTCCAATGTTGGATGGAAGAGACTGAGATCTTGAGTCCTCTTCAAGCAGGTTTTAGGAAGGGTGTCTCTACAGTGGACCAAATACTGAGATTAAATATTTTATTTTGGAAAACTGCATATGTAGAAGGGGGGTCACTCTATGCAGTTTTTGTGGATCTCCGTGCCGCCTTCGACCTGGTCCCTCGGGCCAGGTTGTGGGCGGTATTGGAGGACATGGGTGTCCCCGGAGACATCCTACAGATTCTCGTTAGGCTCCACACTAACAATTACGCCCGGGTAAGGTATGGAAAGGGTGGTAGGCTTACAGATAGGTTCCCTGTCCAACGTGGGGTTAGGCAGGGGTGTGTGTTGGCCCCGACCCTGTTTTGTCTGTTTACAAATGGGGTGATAGAACACCTCTGTAAAATCGCCAACATCGACGCCCCATCATTGAACAGCAGCAGGGTGCCCGCGATTATGTTTGCGGACGACACCCTGCTGCTTTCAAAAACACCAATGGGGCTGCAAAGGATCCTGGATGGATTCTTGGACTTTTGTAACAAAAGGGGCCTAGAAATAAATCCAACAAAAACAAAATTTATGATCCTGAGCCGCAAACACAAAAATTGTCCAAACCACGTCTAGGGCCTACACCTCTGGAGAGAGTTAATGTGATTGAGTATCTGGGCATAACACTTAATCACAACCTAACCTGGCTGCCGCACAAAACAAAAGCAACCACCAAACTAATCCAGAGGGCGGGTGCAATCACTAGAATTGCTAAAAAATCCCCCTTTCGCCCATTGGCACCTGCGATACAAATTTATAAGGCCCAAGCACGGGGTGGTATCATTTACGGGGCTGAACTATGGGGCCACACACCACTCCACTCCATTCAAGTTGCCGAGAACAATTTTATTAGGCACCTGACTGCTCTCCCTTTAAGCACTCCACTACTTCCGCTGAGAATGGACTTGGCACTGTGCCCAATTAGCGAATAAGTGAGCCTTAAACCACTGACTTATTGGAGGCGCCTCTGGAGTAGTCAAGATTTGAGTCACTATAGAAGCGAATTGCAAGAACTTCTTAGAATGATATCCATATCCAAAATTCAATGGCTCAAGTATATAAGAGATATGTGTATGACCCTTGGAGTCCCAGAGTTATGGAACGATCCCCAAGCAACATCGTTAAGGCTTTCCAGGAAAGCACTTTCCAAACTTTTCTATGGCTCCATGCTCCAGAGATCTATTACCTCAATTCGGAAGGGTTCTTTAACTGACATATTCATTAAAATAAAAGACATTTACAGTTTTGAATATGTCCTTGATGCAATGTCTCCTGTATATGTGAGAAAAATGTATTTACAATGGAGATATGGCTCTCTTCCCTTGAGGTCGCTCACTAAAAATTGGGACGATAAACAGGCCACACCCAACTGCCCCGCGTGTAACCATAAATTAGAAAACGACGTTCATGTGGTTTTATTTTGTAAAGCCTACCGCAACATTAGGAGCTTCTGGCTCATGCCATATTTAAGGAACTTGGGCTTCCGAACTTATGCCCCAGCCTATAGAGTCCTTAAAACTGATCTTACATCTCCCACAGTATTTGTAATGGCGAAGTTTCTGACAGCTATGTGGAGAGTACTTGCAAGAATTATAAGTGATTCCACTGTGCCTCGACTAACTTCTCCCTAATATACTTCCAAGAACCTAACTGTAATAACTGGAAACGATTGTATTTAAAGATGCATTTTTTTTAAATTTTTTTTTTTTAAAAAGCTATGAATCATGTCATGGATTTTTAACTGACTAATCCCTTTTTTACAGTTTTAAATATTGTAATGTTGTTTGCTTGTACATCTTTTATGATCACATAGATCGAAATAAAGATTGTTGATGATAATGATTGTATTGAATTGTTTTGAAATGATACAAATCTATAAAAAGTTGAGGCAACCAATAAAAGACAACAATGGTAACCCAGTTTCTGAATCCTGGGCCATCCACCTAGCCATGAACCTCCACACCAAATGTAGCTGTAGAAGAGTGAATCATCCATTAACCCATTATACAAAAAAAATCCGAGGTATAGAGGAAGGTCGGCTCAGTTTTGTAAAGAATTGTTAGTGTTGCTAACCTGACACTCACCAAACTTGCTATTGCACTTGTTCTGTTGATTACATTTCTCTGCCTTGCACACCTCTTTTGTCATGAAGGATTTGTCTATCTAGACCTTGGGCTTTCTGACTTGAAACTCCAATACAGATTACATTAAACGTCTGCCTTCTCTCGTGGCAGAAGTCAAAAAGCCCCTCTAACCATGCTTTCTGTCAGCCATTCTTATTCCCAGTCAAAATGTGGACATTATACTGCAGAACAGATTGTTAATGAATGTCTTAAATATTTTAAGATTATGTACAATTGTGCCGTTTTCCATACCTGCTTTTGCAGCTGTTTCTTTACATTGATGTTCTGAAGTTGTAATTTTGTTACAAGCCTATTGAAACCTCTATTGCAAACATTGATTTAACAGTAGTCCGAAAGCATTTAGCCAAGTTTAATTTTATTTGGTGATACCCATTTTGAGATGGAGTTACTCGGGTGGAAAGCACAAAAAGGCATTTATGTTTCAATTCAAACTGATTAATCAATGTATATTTCAGTCTGTGTTGATAAAACATTCTCTTTTAGCTGACAAAAGCTGTTGTATTACTTTACAATTTGCGACAGAAATAATAGGCAGAATGTCATTGTGAATTTCATTCTTTAAATGTCTATCATGTATTACTAGTAATTGGAGATGTTTTCCTCATTACTCATTCATTTGTATACTGAATGGCATAATACCACCTAAAATGTTACATTAATTCCAGCTTTCCAGATTGCTATGCTGCAGAATTCAGTATTTTAGAAATGGTGGAGGAAGGTCATGGAGGTGTCCCCCTTGAGCATCTCATCACATGTATTCCTGGAGTAAATATTGCCACTGCACAAAATGGCATTAAAGTTGTGAAATGGATACACAATAAACCACCACCTCCAAATACAGGTAAATATATTTTCATAGAATTACAGCAGAAGAGCCTTATATTGTTTTGAACGTATATTTTCAGTTTATTTAATGTGGGAAATAAGAATGCATCTAACTCATCTCAATTGGTACATTCTTGGTGTACCTAAATTACTCGTCCGTCTAAATTTCCACACATAAACGGGCACCCTGTGGCAATCAATACAATCAATATTTGCTTTTATATATGCTTCATTTTTGTATTACTACAATTATATATATATATATTACTACCCCTAAGCTAAAGTGCTTGATTATGAGTAGCATGCTACATGTGTAGGGTGGTTAGACGAAAGTGTGTTGTCTTTGATCCTGTGTGGGAAGTGTTTCTATTTCGTGCATGGTGACCATCGAGGTGTGGTTATCATGTTATTGGACAGAGCGCAATGGATGAAGTGTGAGACAGACACGCAACTTATGCTTTTTTGTAATCCTAACTGTGAGCAGCTCTGCCGGTCCCTTTATGGTATTTCTTATGTTAGTAGACATATCTGAAAGAAACAGGTTAGTATTAGATTCCTTACCTTAGAATATCCGGAGGCGTCAGACTGGATCTAGAAACTTTTGCATAGCAGTATCCTTGCGCGTCGTCTGCGGCTCCGCGTCCGGCGTCGGCGTCGTTGCCGGCGGGATGACGTCGCCGGAGTACTTGGACGCCGCCCTCGCGCGCTGATGTCAGTTCTTTTTTTTTTTTCCACGCCAGCAAGCGCCGATCCGGAAAAAATTGTACCCTAGTCAATTTTTGGCTAACTTTTTCGATCCTTTTTGATCCTCTTTTCGAGTCTCTCGACTCCGACGGTGCTGGTAGGGATGCCCGGGTTCAAACCCTGCGTCGATTGCAACCGACTGATGTCCGTTACCGACCCCCATCGCCGGTGTTTTCTCTGTCTGGGCCCAGTCCACGACGACAAGTCCTGCTCCGACTGCCGGGCCCTGACGTCCAAAGCTAGACGGGAGCGGTCCTGCAAGCGACTCGAGCTCTGGCATTCGGCCCCGCGCGCCGTTCAAGGTCCCGGTCCGAAAGGAGGTCGAGGGACCGGTCGCGGGGCCGGAGTCACCACAGTTCCAGGAGTCATCAGTCTTCGGGCTCGAAGTACTCGGGTAAGATTCACAAGAAGTCGAAGAGGCGACATCGCTCTTCTGACTCCCCACGACGCTCGCGCGACGTGGATGGGGGTTCGGGCGACACCGCCCACGCGGCTCCGCCGGAGCCGCAGGCGTCGCGGCCTGCTCCATACCCGCCGGTCCCTGGGCAGCACGCGACGCCGGAGGAGATAGTCCTTCCTCATGGCCATGAGGTCGCTCTCTCCTCCGTCGGGTTCCGCGGCGCCTTCGGGCCAAGTGGCCCCGACTGGGTCCCCCAGCAGGCGGGTGCTTCGGCCCCGGCGCCGTCGGGTGGTTCGTCCCCGACGCCGTCGGCGACTTCGGTCCCGCGCCGCAGGGCCCAGCCGGATCCGGGTCGCCGCCGGTCGACCTCCCGACCTCGCCGGCGCCAGCCCCCAGGGTGTCGCCCCCGGCACCGTCCCAGGACGACGCCATCCCCGGTCCTACCCTCGATTCGGGTACGGTGCTGGAGTGGCGCCGCTCTCGACGCCGATGGGAGAATTTTACTTCTACGACCCGGCCCCGTCCTTTGAGCCTGAGTACCAGGTGATGGGTGACGAGGGGGATTGGGAGAGGTCCGAGGACCCTCTGAAACGTGAATGTCAGTCTTTTCAGGACTGGACAGGTGAGCTTGGCGAGGCCAGTGGTCTGGACACTTCGCACGACACTGGTTTTGTCTCCCCTCCTACCGTGGCTACGGAGGAGGGGGCTGCCTACAGGGTGGTGCTGACGCGGGCTGCCAAGGCCTTGGGCCTTGATCTCCCCGTCGCGGCCGTGAGGACTAACCTCCTCCCCGAGGTCCTTAAACCGCAGACAGGCTCGGCCGAGCCTCTGCTGCCTTTTAATGAGGCCTTGTCAGGCGTTCTTCAGGGCACTTGGTCCAAGCCCGCTAGAGGTCTGCCTGTAGATAGGAACGTGGCCACGCGCCACCGCCTGGCTCCGGGCGACCCTTGCTTCCTGTCCACCCACCCCCGAGAGCCTGGTCATCCAGGCCTCTAACTCCCAGACCGCATTCCCGTCGGCTCCCCTCGATCGGGAATCCAAGAGGTATGAGCAATACGGGAAGAAGAAGGTATTCTACTCCCTGAGTTTGGGTTTGCGGTCAGTCAACACCGCATGCCTCTTGGGCTTTACACCCACTCTCTGTGGGACACGGTCGCGGACATGCTGCCACAATGTCCGGAGGAGGCCCGGACTAAACTCGCCCAAGCCCTTGCGGAGGGTCACGATGCAGCACGGTGTTCCATCCGGTTTAGGCTGGATACCACGGATTCACTGGGCAGAGTGATGGCAACGACGGTGGCGATTCGTCGCCACGCCTGGTTGAGGTCCGCCAACTTTTTGGCTGATGTCCAAAACACCCTTATGGACATGCCGTTTGATGGCCGTCGCCTCTTTGGCGACAAGACAGACCATGCGCTTGAGCGCTTTAAGAACTCCAGGGCTACGGCCAAGTCCTTGGGCCTCTCGGCCCCGCGCCAGCAAACGGCTTCTTTTTGCCCCTCTCGTGGTCAAGGAAGGGTCACCCCCACACATCCTGCCAGCCACGGGCCGCAGACTACCATCCAGCACGGTAGCGGACGTGCAAACCGCCATGGCGGCGGTCGGGGACAACGGCGAGGCCAGTCCGCACCTGCCCCTGCAGCATCCGCCTCAAAACCCTCCTAGTCCGTGCTTTCAGGCCCATGTGACGTCAGTGGGGGGCAGGGTTCGCCATGACCACCACCATTGGTGCACTGTCACATCGGACAGGTGGGTGCTGCAAATCGTCCGAAGGGGCTACTCCCTCCCCTTCGAGGCGTCCCCTCCAGCCATGCAACCACAGTACCACCGTGCGTCGGGGGATCACTTGAAACTTCTACAAGAGGAAGTTATGGCCCTCTTGGCCAAGGGGGCCATCGAGCGCGTTCCTGGGCCAGAAGTAGGGTGTGATTGTTACTCCCACTACTTTCTGGTACCCAAGAAGGGCAAAGGGGGCCTACGCCCTATCTTGGACCTACGGAACGTCCACGGCTTCCTCCGGAAGGAGAAGTTCAGGATGCTGACACTGGCTCAGGTCTTTGCTGCCCTGGACCCTGGAGACTGGATGGTAGCGTTGGACTTGCAGGACACTTATTTTCACATCCCCGTCCTGCTGGCCCACCAGCGTTACCTGCGGTTCACGGTAGGCCACGAGCACTTTCAGTTTACCGTGCTCCTTTTCGGCCTTACCAGCGCCCCACAGGTGTTCACGAAAGTGATGGCGGTGGTCGCAGCTCATCTGCGCAGGTTAGGAGTTTCAGTCTTCCCCTACCTCAACGACTGGTTGTTGAAGGCGGGCTCGCCCCAGACAGTCGTCAGCCACCTCTAGACTACGGCTGACCATCAATGTGCCAAAGTCACACCTATGTCCCTCTCAGAAGTTCCTCTTCATTGGAACGGTTCTTGAGTCGGTGCAGTTTCGGGTTTATCCTCCCGAACAGCGGGTTTGGGATATTCAGGCTCTGATTCCGATCTTTCAGCCATTATCCCGAGTCTCGGTCAGGTTGACGCTGCGGCTTCTGGGGCTGATGGCCTCCTGCATCCTTCTGGTGCATCACGCCCGGTGGCGGATACGGGCTCTGCAGTGGCAACTGAAGGTTCGAGGCATATGAGCTGCAGATTGTACACTTAGCAATAGATCGCCACCTGGTGTTGGGCTTGGGTGATTGCAGGTTGTTGTCTTCTTGGAAGAAGTCTTTGTAGTCACGAGATAGGTGACTCCTCCCTTGGACAATACTGCGCATGGTCATCGACTCCATCCTCAGATTGTTTTTTTCCGCCACTGGGTTCGGAAGAAAGTTTTCCGCTCCGGCTAGAAAATACTTTTCTGCTTTTTCGAAGCGTGAAACTTTAGATAAACTTTTTTCGACATCACCAGCTACATTCCGGTGCGTCGACGCGGGCCGTTGGGCCTACGCCTCATGGACAGAACTCCATTCAAGAGATGCCCGGTATGTCGAGCAAAATTCCCCCATAGCGACCATCACGAGGTTTGCAACCTCTGTCTCTCGCCAGAACATGACGAGTCGACCTGCACAGCCTGTGCCTCCTTCCGATCGAAGAAGACCATTCGGGATCGGAGGGCCCGTCGACACGAGATGAGGAGATCAGCGCCAGCACCAGAGGCCATCTTTGAGGAGGAGATCGTCAAACAAGACGTCTCCGAGGACGAAGATCCACTCGAAGACATCTCCGAGGACGAGGCTCCACTCGTCGCCGAGGAAGACTCGCCTGATCTCCAGATTATATCAGGGGGAGAGGACTCAGACGACTCGATACCGTCTCGGCAGCCCGTGAGTACCACTGCCCCTGCACAACATACACTACCCAAGACAAAGGCAGCGGTCAGCACTCCGCCCATGGGGCCCAGTCAAGACCGAAATTTACCCTCCGATGCCCCGCCTTCGGGCTCGGCTCCGAGGAAAAAGACTACGCCTTCCGGTGCCTCGGCGCCGAAAAAACCACATGTGCCAATTCCACCTTCTCCATTGGCACCGAAACATCCTTCAACACCGAAGGACTCTTCGACACCGAAGCCAAAACGCCCTTCGGTGTCCAACAACCCTTCGGCACCCGAACCAAAAGACACATCGGTGCCGAAGGCAGGAACCGTACCGGACCCGAAAACTTCAACTCCGAGACCCTCCGGTTCCAAAAATAAGGAAGGGAAGCCAGATTCCGGCGCCACAGGCCCAACGAAACCTGTCTCCACGCCAAAACCTCCAATATCGGTACCAAAGACTCCAAGGCCTGATACAAACAAGCCTAAACTTCCTTCGGCACCGAAGAAATTGCCACAGGACTCAATCACTCCTCCTAAGGCAAAGAACACTAAGCAACCCCTATCGGCACCGAAAAAATCGACGCCAAAGAAGATTATAGAAGAGGAAGAACTGTTTAGACCAGATCATAAACAGAAAAAAGTCTACATTAATCCAAAAACAGGACATGTGGAAGCAATTCCTTATAAGAAAAGACCAGCAGACACACCACTCCCACTTGTGGTTCCTGCCAAAAAGAAGGATTGCGTAACTTCTCCAATGCACCCTTCCTCTCCTTCACCTTCTTCCTCTCCTATCCCTCCTCACATTGAACCTATAACTTCTCCTGTTCAATCTCCTGCATCATCACACCACACTGACGAAGAGTATGATTTAGGTGGGGAGGATGACGTACCAGAGCCACATACATACATACCCTTTTGATGAGGATGTCAATCCAGAATATCCCAAGGATGACAATGCATATAATTTTCCACCAAACAATGCGCCAGACATCCCTGATCCTCAGTACTACCCAACAAAACCTTCCCCTCCAGAGGATAGTATTGGGTTTAAACATCAATTAAACAGAGCTGCCCTTTACCATGGAGTTTCAATGCACTCTGATGCCATTGAGGGGGATTTCTTATTAGACACTTTTGAGCAGTCACAAAGGTCCACTCAAATATTACCCATGATCAAAGGAGTCATTAAACATGCTCCAGACATTTTTAAAGATCCAGTACAATGTAGGGTGCTAAATCCCAGAATAGAAACAAAATAGACCAGCAACAGCTGATCAAGTCTACATTAAAGGGCATCTGCCAATAGACTCTTTGGTAGTTTCAAATGCACTTAAAAGAGCCAATACCCAAACCTCTGGTGACACACCCCCGCCTGACAAAGAATCTAAAATTATTGATGCGTCGGGGAAACTGATTACTGCGCAAGCAACAAACATATGGCGCATAGCAAACACACAAGCCTTACTTTCACGCTATGACAGGGCTCACTACGACCAGCTACAAAAATTAATGGAACACCTACCAGATCAATACAAGGATCAGGCAGCAGAGCTCGTACAAGAAGGCAAATTAATATCTAATGCCTCAATAAAATGCGCACTAGATGTAGCTGACACAGCATCCAGAGAAGTTAATACTAGTGTTATTCTCAGACGTCATGCATGGTTACGCATTTCAGGTTTCAAACCAGAAGTACAAACTACCATCCTGAACCAGCCATTCAATCAGAACCAGTTGTTCGGGCCGGAAGTAGAGTAAATGAAGAAAGACACGGACACTGCGAAGTTTATGGGTGCATTACAATCCACCCAAACTAGAAGTTCTTTTTGCCGCTCCTTTTATAGGGGAGGCTCCAAGCAGACCGGCACAGATACCACATCATCTTTTAAGACACACACACAAACCTCCTCTAATAAAGGCTACTTTAGAGGAGGATATAGAGGATATAACAATAAGGGAAGAGGTAGAGGTAATAACAACAACCGCTCCTCTTCCACTCCCAAACTGTGACTTCCCTCTGCCTCCCCTACAGCATTCCACTCATGTGGGGGGCAGACTATCACTGTTCCTACCTGTCTGGGATTCAATCACAACAGACAAGTGGGTAAGACAGATTATCTAACATGGCTACTGCCTAGAACTCACAGCAACCCCCCCAAACATACCACCGAGGCAGCGTCCAATGTCCGCAGAACACATAACTCTGCTTCAGCAGGAAGTTCTAGCACTTCTAGAAAAATATGCTATTCAAGTAGTCCCTTTACAGGAACAAGGCACAGGAGTTTACTCCCTGTACTTCCTAATCTCCAAGAATGACGGGACATTAAGACCAATTCTCGACCTCAGGCCCCTCAACCACTACATACAGTCGGATCATTTTCACATGATCACTTTACAACAAGTACTCCCATTACTACAGCAGGGAGATTTTCTTTCGACACTAGACCTAAAGGACGCCTATTTTCATCTTCCTATACATCCTGCGCACAGGAAGTATCTAAGGTTTGTCATACAAGGACAACACTATTAGTTCAAAGTCCTACCATTCGGGGTCACAACAGCACCACGAGTGTTTACAAAGTGCTTAGCAGTAGTAGCAGCACATCTCAGAAGACAACAGATACAGGTCTTCCCTTACCTCGACGACTGGCTCATAAAAGCAAGATCGTTCAACCAGTGTGTACAACACACAAAACAAACAATTCAAACGTTGCACGACTTAGGGTTTACAATAGGCTACACCAAGTCGCACCTAGAGCCTTCGCACGCTCATCAATATCTAGGAGCTACCATAGACACATCGGCAGCTCTAGCGTATCCCAGTCAAGCCAGGATTCAAAGCATTCAGAACTTAGTCTCCCTTTTTCAATGCAAGCACTCTCTTCAAGCCAGAGTGTTCATGAAACTAATAGGCATGATGGCGTCTTGCATCTTCATAGTTCCTCACGCAAGACTGCAAATGCGCCCACTACAAGAATGCCTAGCACAACAGTGGAATCCGGCTCAAGGTCAGCTCACAGACCTGGTGTTGGTAGACAGCCGTACTTATCGCTCTCTGCAATGGTGGAACACCAAAAACTTCACAAAGGGACGGCCGTTCCTAGACCCTGTTCCACAGGTAGTGCTCACCACAGATGCATCCCTCACAGGATGGGGAGCCCATCTCTTGCATTATACCACACAAGGCCAATGGAACAATCAACAAAAACAGTTCCACATCAACCATTGGAGTTGCTAGCAATTTTCCTAGCACTCAAAACCTTTCAAGTTCATGTACAAAACAAAGCTGTTCTAATCTGGACGGACAATAGGACAGCCATGTACTATATACAAAAACAGGGGGGGACACACTCTCTGCAACTGTCCCAGCTTCCACAGAACTTTGGAGATGGGCCATCCCTCAAAACGTATTGATTGCCACTTTTCTCTTTTTTAATATTGCGTGATTATATTTTACTAGTATTGTATAAATTGTTTTTTTGTCATTGCTTATGTAATTTGGATGTATATGATGTATGGTTTTAACATGAAAACTTATTAAATAGAATACAGTTTTTGTATCGAGATAAAATTGTAGGCTCCTTTTTGCAATTACCCTTCCCTTCCCTTCTGTTTGTTAGGATTGCTTCAGTAATATACACACAGTCTATTTCCCTGTCCTAAGAATTATTAATTCTGATCAGGGGGTCCTTGTTGTTTACATTATACCATCCCTCAAAACATACACCTGACAGTAGAACACCTTCCAGGAATTCACAATCAGATAGCAGATCTGTTGAGTCGTCAGTCATAACAGATTCACGAATGGGAGCTGCACCCACAAGTTCTCCAACCATTCTTCCAAAGGTGGGGGCATCCACAGATAGATCTGTTTGCCTCCCACGAAAATGCAAAATGCCCAACCTTCGCCGCCAGTTTTCCACACCCACGGTCGGAGGAAAATGCGATATGGATGAACTGGTCAGGCAGATTTGCGTACGCTTTTCCGCCTCTCCCACTCATTCCACTAGTAGTACGCAAGCTCAGACAACAGTCTCTCAAACTAATACTAGTGGCCCCCACATGGGCACGTCAACCGTGGTTCACCACGCTACTAGATCTCTCGCTGGTTCCACATCAAAAGTTACAGCTCACACCTTCCCTGTCAAAACAGAACCATGGAGAAATAAGGCACCCAGAACCAAACCAACTGAATTTGGCGATCTGGCTCCTGAGGTCTTAGAGTTTGGCTACTTAAACTTACCACCAGACTGTATGAACATAATTAAAGAAGCTAGAAGACCCACTACCAGAGCATGTTATGCTGCTAAGTGGAAAAGATCTGCAATATACTGTAACAACAATCACATTGATCCACTGGATGTTTCCATCCAAAATATTACTTGCTACCTTCTACACCTACAAAGGTCCAATTTGGCTTATTCTTCCATACGCCTGCATCTAGCAGCAATTGCAGCCTATTTACAAAATAGACAGCATCTATCTCTCTTTTGAGTACCCGCAATAAAAGCATTTATGGAAGGATTAAAAAGAATAATACCACCTAGGTTACCACCTGCGCCAGTATGGAACCTAAACGTGGTCCTTACAAGACTCATGGGTCCCCCTTTTGAGCCTTTACATAAGTGTGAACTGCAATTCCTAACCTGGAAAACTGCCTTCCTTGTTGCCATCACCTCTCTCAGAAGAGTTAGTGAAATACAAGCATTCACAATAGAAGAACCATTTTTTCAAATACACCCTAACAAAGTGGTTCTTAGACCCAATCCAAAATTCCTGCCAAAAGTTATTACTCCTTTTCACCTTAACCAATCAGAGTTACCAGTGTTTTTTCAAAAACCGGACTCTGTTGCAGAAAGGGCTTTACACACCTTAGATGTTAGAAGAGCTCTATTATACTACACAGACGGAACTAAATCCTTCAGAAAGACAAAACAACTATTTGTATCTTTCTCTCCCCCACACAAAGGCAATTCCATATCTAAAGGAGTAATTGCCAGATGGATTGTAAAGTATATTCAGATATGCTATCAAAAAGCTAAACGTACACTAACAGTTCCTCCTAGAGCGCACTCCACTCGCGAACTAGGAGCCTCTATGGCTTTCTTAGGAAACATACCACTAGAGGACATATGCAAGGCAGCAACATGGTCTACAATACACACCTTCAATAAACACTATTGTGTTGATGTGCAAGCCAAGCAGCAAGCTGCAGTAGGCCAATCTGTCCTTAAAACACTATTTCAGTATGCTGCAACGGATACAAGCGACCACCGCTAGGGGAGACACTGCTGCACAATCGTTGCTAAGTGTACAATCTGCAGCTCATATGCCTCGAACGGAATATGCTACTTACCAGTATGCATCTGTTCTTGGCAGAGTTGTACACGCCCTCCCGCCACCCCGGGACTTGTATCCGTTCCAGTACTCATCTTACTTAGATGCACACGCATGGACATCTTTTCTCTTTACTTCTACTAACTCCATAATTTCCCATCATGGCGAAAAACAATCTGAGGATGGAGTCGATGACCATGCGCAGTATTGTCCAAGGGAGGAGTCACCTATCTCGTGACTACAAAGACTTCTTCCAAGAAGACAACAACCTGCAATCATCCGAGCCCAACACCAGGTGGCGATCTATTGCTAAGTGTACAACTCTGCAGCTCTACATGCCAAGAACAGATGCATACTGGTAAGTAGCATATTCCTTTCAGTGGGCCCAGCATCAGGGCAACTTGTCCGACCATGTCTTGATCTCGGAGGGCACTGCAAGACAGTTGCAGTGGTGGCTCACGGACCGCGATTGGGTCTGCGGCAGATCCCTCTCCCTACCCCAACCGGAGCATGTAGTTGTGACGGACACATCCCTCCAGGGCTGGGGAGGCCACATGGGCGGAGATCAGAGGCCTCTGGTCTCCGGCTGAGTCCCAGCTCCATATCAACCTTCTGGAGCTGTGGGCGATCCGGCTTGCACTGAAGGCATTCCTCCCCTCTGTCCGGAGAAGTGTAGTGCAGGTGTTCATGGACAACACCACCGCCATGTGGTACTGCAACAGACAGGGCTGGGTGGGGTCGTGGACCCTATGCCAGGAGGCTCTGCGCCTCTGGCATTGGCTGAAACATCAGGGCGTGACCCTGGTGGTTCAACACCTGGCAGGTTCCCTGAACGCCAGGGCGGACAAACTCGGCTGTCGGTGCATGATTGATCACAAATGGCGTCTGAACTCTGACGTGGCGCAAGGCCTCTTTCAGCAGTGGGGAGAGCCTTGGTTTGATCTATTCGCCACAGAAGAGAACGCGCAATGTCATCAGTTCTGCGCATTGGAATTTCCAAGGCGGCACTCACTCGGAGATGCTTTTCGTCGCGAGTGGAGCTGCGGTCTGTTGTACGCCTTTTCGCCTATACCACTTCTGCCCAGAGTGCTGAAGAAGATCAGGCGCGACCGGGCCCAAGTTATCCTTGTGGCTCCGGACTGGGCACGAAGATATTGGTATCCAGAGCTACTCAGCATGTCTGTCGATCCCCCGATTTGTCTGCCTCTTCAGGAGGACCTTCTGTCGCAGCAGCAGGGACGGGTCCTCCACCCGAACCTGTCCAGTCTCCACCTCCATGCTTGGAGATTGAGCGGCGGCAGTGGAGGCCATTTGACTTGCCTCCTGAAGTTTGTAATGTGATTCTGGCAGCCAGGCGTCCCTCCACAAAGTCGGTATACGCCTGCAGGTGTAACAGATTTGTGGCATGGTGCACAGCAAAGGATGTGGATCCACTCTCTGCCCCCCTTTCTGAGGTTCTCCTCTTCCTTCTGTCTCTTGCCCAGCAGGGCTCTGCTCTGGGAACTTTCAAGGGCTACCTTTCTGCCCTTTCCGCCTTCTTGAAGCTACCTGATCAGCCTTCTTTGTTCAAGTCCCTGATTGTTAACAGATTCTTGAAGGGCATCACTCATATGTTCCCCCCTGTTCCTTTCGTGATGCCCCAGTGGGACTTGAACCTGGTTCTAACTTACCTGATGTGCGCTCCTTTTGAGCCGCTTCATAACTGTCCTCTCCCGTCTTCTTACACTTAAGACTGCTTTCCTGGTTGCCATCACCTCTGCCAGGAGAGTGAGTGTGCTCCAGGCTCTTTCCTCTAAACCTCCTTTCCTTTCTGTCCATCCGGACAAGGTTGTGTTGCGGACAAGAACCTCTTTCCTGCCCAAGGTAGTCACAGCCTTCCACATCGGGCAGTCTATCACCTTGCCCACCTTCTTTCCGCCTCCCCATCCCTCTAAAGAGGAAGAGCAGCTCCACCGTCTGGACCCAAAACGTGCGCTCTCATTCTATTTGGATCGCACACGCCAGTTCCGGGTGGATGACCAACTCTTTGTTGGTTACGTGGGAGCTAAGAAGGGACGGGCGGTGCACAAACGCACCATCTCTCGGTGGGTCGTGTTGTGCATCAAGGCAGGCTACTCTTTGGCTAAGAAGGAGCCTCCTGTTGGGCTGAGGGCCCATTCCACTCGGGCCACGGCGGCTACTACTGCCCTGGGCCGGGGAGTCCCCTTGCAGGACATCTGTCAGGCAGCTACGTGGGCCTCGCTGCACACGTTCGCAAGACACTACTGCCTGGACAGCCAAGTCCGGAGGGATGGCTTGTTTGGCCGTTCTGTCCTCCAGAACTTTCTGGTGTGATTATTGGTTCACAGACCCACCACCGGGGTTGGTATTGCTGGGGTATCTCTTCTAAGGTAAGGAATCTAATACTAACCTGTTTCTTTCAGATGCACAAGTTACTTACCTTCGGTAACGATATATCTGTAAGAAACAGTAGTTCGTATTAGATTCCTTACCGCCCCACCCATCCTCCCCGTTCTGCGAACCGATATCTTGTGTTACGGTCATCCTCTTTCAGGCCCTAGTTTCATGGCACCAGTGTTGGTTTTTATCATGGCTCTGCGTTTCTGGCGCGGAAAAGCTGTGTATAAGAACTGACGTCAGCGCGCAAGGGCGGCGTCTAAGTACTCCGGCGATGTCATCCCTGCGCCGCCGCTGACGGACGCGGAGCAGCAGACGACGCCTACCGACGCGCAAGGGTAATGCTACGCAAAGGTTTCCGGATCCAGAATCTAATACCAACTACTGTTTCTTACAGATGTATCGTTACCGAAGGTAATTAACTTGTGCTTTAGCTGGTTACTGCATTGGGTTGTCCAATTTGAGCTATTTCCTTTAAATTCTATCGTCCTTAGTAGGCTTGCGTAAAGGAAAAAAAATAGTGGGAAGGTCTGCTTGCATGGGCTTTAATATCTGCCCATTTCGGAAGGTCATTGTCATTGTCAGATGTCAAAAAGTGGTTGAATGTAGTTTGTTGATGTGGGTAAGCTGGGTTCTGATAGATACATCTGCCGTGTGGATTCCTCACCTTGTGAATATCCCCCTTGCGTCAGCAACATTCGGAAATTCTTTTCGTAGCCTCGCACCGACGTGGACTTGGACGTCATAGAGACACGGCTTCGCACGCGACTCCGCTGACGTCACCGACGCCTATAATAGGCCCACGCCGGCGTGATGACATCAATTCCCTTTTTTCCGCGTCGTCGACGCTAACGGTTATCGGGAATATCTGTAACCAACTGGTACTTTGTTGCCTTTTTGTTGCCATTTTCTGCTTCTCTGTATCCTGTCTTTTCGACTATGTCATCTAAGAAGACCGGCTTCAAGCCCTGCAGGGAGTGCGGTAAAATGATGTCTATTACCGACCCGCATAATGACTGCATCTGGTGCTTAAGTTACGACCATGATGTGGATGGTTGTTCATCATGTCGGAAGATGAACCCGAAGGCCCTGAGGGAAAGAGAGACCAAGCTCCTGGTAGCTAAGCTGAAGGCTGGGAAGGAGAAATTGTCGAGGTCTCGTTCTCGAAGGTCGAGGTCTGGATCTCGAGAGGGGTCGTCTTCGAGGTCGGCTTCGGATCATGCTTCGAAGTCGAAGAAGAAGCATAAGAAGAGGAGACATGAGTCCCGACGTCTTCCGGTAAGGAGTCGGGGTCGAGGTCAACGAAGAAGGTACGTTCTAAGGTGGATGTCTCTGAGCCTGAAGGTGGGGCCTCACCTTCGGAGTTGCGTGTGCGGACTTCGAATCCGTCTCTGGCGCCGTCCCCGGCCCGAGAAGAGGAAGAGGTCCAGGAGGATGTGGATTCCGCGCCTGTCGAAGAGCCGAATCCGAACCCTCCTCAAGGCCAGCCTGAGGGTTTTCAGCCGCCCTTTCCAACCCCAGGCCAGGACCCTTCAGCGTTTCTGAACGCTATGTATGGCGTTTTCTCAAGGGCGTGGTACCCCTCTGGTGCACCTTCGGGTCCCATGGGTCCTCTGGCTTTTAGTTTAGGAGTTCCTCACTCCTATCCTCCTGCTCCGTTTATGCCTTATATGCCTGCTCCGACGCCGCCTTGGCAGTGTCCGGCTCCGCCGAGGCTGTCGACGCCGATTCCGGTGTCGCCCGCTCCAGATCGTCCTCGAGGGCATCCCACTGAGCCATCGGATTCGATACCGGCGTCTATCCCGAATCCGTCGGAGCCGCTGGTGGATCCGGCTGCGAGGCGTGTGAAGGAGAGGTCCAGAAGGGAGGCTCAACGCCTTTTGGAAGAGCGAAGGTACTTGGATTCACATTCTGATATGGAGGAAGGTGAATTGGAGGAGAGCTGTTTTGAGGAGTTGGCTGATGCAGGAAGCCTGGATTTCTTTCCAGAGTGGGAGTTGCCCTCAGGTTCTGGTACTCCTTCTAAAGATGTCCAACCTTACCATTTGGTTATGAGGAAGGCTGCTGATCTTCTTCAATTAACTTTTCCAACGGTGGAATTTAAATCCAATATCCTCACTGAGGTTTTGCATTCTCCGAATTCCGTGGTAGAGCCTTTGCTTCCATTTAATGATGCCTTGACGGAGCCCATTTTGGAGGTGTGGAAGAAACCATTGTCAGCTCCTGCGGTTTCTGAGAGTGTGGCGAGAAGGTACAGGGTTGCACCTGAAGACCCTGCTTTTTTGACTTCTCATCCTTCACCTGAGAGCCTAGTCATTCAAGCACCCTGTTCTAAAAAGAATGTAAGTGCCTTTCCCCAGGTTCCTTGTGAAAAGGAAGCAAAGAAACAAGATCAGGTTGCTAAAAAGACCTTCTCCTCTGCAAGCATGGCATTGAAGTCGACTAATGCCACTTGTCTGATGGGGAGGTATGTGCATGCCCTTATGGATTCTTTGCGTGTTCTGATTCCTAAGGTTCCTGATGCCAGCAGGAAGGATTTTGAGGAGGTGATCTCAGATACACAGGCAGCAGCTCGCCAAGTTATACAAAGTGGTCTGGACACTGCGGACTCTGTGGCGCGTATCATGGGCACTGCTGTCGCCACTAGAAGGTCAGCTTGGCTAAAATCCTCGGATTTTTCGGCGGATGTTCAGGCAACTTTACTGGATCTTCCTTTTGATGGATCTGGTCTCTTGCGGAAGAAAGCTGATACGGCCCTGGAGAGATTTAAGGACAGCAGGGCGACTGCTAAGTCTTTGGGTCTCCAGATCAGGGGCTCTTCGACCAACAAGAGATTCAGAGGCTTTGGTCGCTCTTCCTTTCGGAATTACCGACAAGGTCAGCAGCAGCAGCAACAACAGCAGCAGCAGCAAAATTCCATGTACAGGTCGTACAGGGGAAAGCAAAGAGTGCGTCCTCGTGGACGTCGGGCCTCTTCCTCCTCCACTTCTTCCAACCCCCCTGCCTCAGAAAAGCAGCCCTAGATCCGCCATTCAGGATCATGTGGGTCCGGTGGGGGGTCGGCTTACCCATTTTCTACAGGATTGGGAATCGGTTACATCAGATCTTTGGGTTCTCAATCTTGTAGAAAATGGGTATGCCCTTCCCTTTCGGGAATTCCCTCCCAATTACCCTCCTTGCCAAGGCTTTTGCACCGAGGAACATCTGTCACTTCTGCAGGAGGAAGTGCTGACTCTGTTAAGAAAGGGTGCGATAGAGGTTGTTCCAGAGCAGGAAAGGGGTCAGGGATGCTACTCCCTGTATTTCCTGATTCCCAAGAAGGATGGCAGACTTCGTCCAATCCTGGATCTCAGGATCTTGAATCTCTATCTGAAACAGGAGAAATTCAAGATGCTCACCCTTGCTCAGGTTCTTCAAGCGCTGCTAGAAGAAGACTGGATGGTGTCGCTCGACTTGCAGGATGCGTATTTCCACATCCCAATCCTGAAGTCGCACAGGAGGTATCTCCGTTTTACAGTGGGATCGCAGCACTATCAGTTTGCGGTCCTTCCGTTTGGACTTACTACTGCGCCTCGAGTCTTCACCAAGGTGATGGCGGTGGTGGCAGCACATCTCAGAAGGTCGAGTATCCCGGTATTTCCATATTTGGACGACTGGCTGATCAAAGCGGAGTCGTCAGAGAAAGTGCTCCAACACCTGCAAGAGACAACCCAGTTGTTGTACAGGTTGGGTTTTTCAATAAATGTACCCAAGTCTCACCTGGTGCCCTCCCAGCGCAACCTGTTCATAGGTGCTGTACTGGACACAACTGTATATCGCGCATTCCCTCCACCTCAAAGGATTCGCGACATACAGGAAATGATTCCTTTATTTTGCAATGGAGCGGTCGTTCCAGTCCTGAAGGTCCTTCGCCTGCTCGGTCTGATGGCTTCATGCATTCTGTTGGTCAACCATGCACGCTGGCACATGAGGGGACTCCAGTGGTGCCTCCGCAGGCAGTGGTATCAGCACAACGTAGATCTCAGGGAGTCTGTGAGGATCTCCAGAGAAGCTGCGGCGGATCTGTCTTGGTGGGGCGTGGAAGGCAACCTGTCTCAAGGGAAGCCTTTTCAGCTGCCTCCTCCGGTGGCCACAGTATAATAACGGATGCATCCACTCTAGGGTGGGGTGCTCATCTGGGGGATCTGGAGGTCAAGGGTTTTTGGTCTCCAGAGGAAAGGTTGCTTCACATCAACCTTCTGGAATTGCGGGCGATACGTTTGGCGCTCAAGGCCTTCCTCCCTTCCCTTCGCGTCGGTCGATCCAGGTCCTGACGGACAACACGACCGCGATGTGGTACATCAACAAGCAGGGAGGAGTGGGATCGCAGTGTCTCTGCAGGGAGGCTCTGCGTCTCTGGTCCTGGGTTCGGGACCATCAGATTTGTCCGATGGCGAATCATCTGGCCGGAGTTCTGAACGTGCGTGCAGACCGTCTCAGTCGGCAGTTCTCGGCTGACCACGAGTGGAGGCTTCACCCGGAGGTGGTTCGTCACGTCTTTCGGACGTGGGGAACTCCTCAGGTGGACCTGTTCGCCACTCGTGAGAATGCTCACTGCCTGTCATTCTGCAGTCTCCAGTATCCGTTGCAAGGAGCCTTGGGGACGCGTTTCAGTTGAGTTGGGGAAGACAACTCCTTTACGCGTTTCCTCCCATACCTTTGATTCCTCGGGTTCGCCAAGACCAGGCCCAAGTCATATTGGTCGCCCCGGACTGGCCAAGAAGGGTGTGGTATACAGATCTTCTCCACCTCTCCTCTCACCCGCCGCTCCGTCTCCCTCTCAGGGCAGACCTCCTCTCTCAGATGGAGGGGCAGGTTCTACACCCCCACCTCCAGACATTACACCTTCATGCCTGGAGATTGAACGGGGCAACCTGAATTCCTTTTCCCTCCCGCCTGACGTTGTGGATGTCATCTTGTCAGCCAGGCGTGACTCCACTAAGTCCATCTATTCTTATAGATGGTCAAAATTTGTCACGTGGTGTGGGGAGAAATCTATTGACCCTTTGAGAGCCCATTTGTCTGATGTTCTCCAGTTTGCCCTTTCTCTGGCGCAGCAAGGGCTTGCTGTTGCCACAGTTAAGGGCTATCTTTCTGCGCTGTCAGCTTTTCTCTGTTTGCCTGACCAGCCATCTCTTTTTAAGTCTCCTGTAGTTTTAAGATTTTTGAAGGGCCTCACAAATAAGTTCCCTCCTACTCCTTTTATTGTGGGACTTAAATCTTGTCTTGACCTTTCTGATGGGTGCTCCCTTTGAGCCTCTTCACAAATGTCCTATGAGGCTTTTGACTCTTAAGGCAGTCTTCCTCGTTGCAATAACCTCTGCAAGGAGGGTAAGTGAGCTTCAGGCTCTTAGTTCCAAGCCCCCTTTCTTGACCATTCATGCTGATCGAATGGTTCTTAGGACCAGGGCTGCTTTTCTTCCTAAGGTGGTAACTCCTTTCCACCTTGGTCAATCCATTACCCTCCCTACCTTTTATCCTCCCCCACATCCTTCCAAGGAGGAGGAGAGGTTACACCGTCTGGACCCTAAGAGGGCGGTTTCTTTTTACCTGGACAGAACTAGAGACTGTCATTTGGATGACCAGCTCTTCGTTGGCTTTGCTGGCTGCAAAAGAGGAAGAGCGGTCCATAAAAGAACCTTGTCAAGATGGATCGTACTATGTATAAAGATCTGCTACTCTTTGGCCGGTAAGGAACCTCCAGAGGGTATAAGGGCTCATTCTACTAGAGCTAAATCGTCAACCTCAGCATTGGCTAGAGGTGTTCCTGTAGAGGACATTTGTAGGGCGGCAACTTGGTCTTCCCTCCGCACGTTCGCGAAGCATTATTGCTTGGATTCCGAGGTGAGGAGGGACGGCCATTTTGCGCGCTCTGTCCTTCAGGATTTCCTGGTTTAGAAGAGTGAACACCCTCCTCCGGGAGTGGGGACTGCTGTGGGACTCTATTCACAAGGTGAGGAATCCACACAGCAGATGTATCTATCAGAAGAACAAGTTACTTACCTTCGGTAACGCTTTTTCTGGTAGATACAATATCTGCCTGTAGATTCCTCACCGACCCACCCGCCTCCCCGTTGTCCACTCTTCTATGCCAGAGTTGCTGTAATGTAATGTATATTTATTTTGTTGTCAAGGAAATGTTACAATTGCTTTCCTGCGTTTGCTTTACACTGTGTGTTTTACCTTGAGTATTGTGTACTGTGTATACTTTGTATATATCTACTGTCATTGGTCCGTCCGTGTGCCTCGATGGCACGGAAAAAAGGGCGGAACTGATGTCATCACGCCGGCGTGGGCCTATTATAGGCGTCGGTGACGTCAGCGGAGTCGCGTGCGATGCCGTGTCTCTATGACGTCCAAGTCCACGTCGGCGCGAGGCTACGAAAAGAAATTCCAAATGTTGCTGACGCAAGGGGGATATTCACAAGGTGAGGAATCCACAGGCAGATATTGTATCTACCAGAAAAAGCGTTACCGAAGGTAAGTAACTTGTTCTTTTTCTCTAGTAAGTTAGAATTTACAGAGGTGGGCACCTCTGAACCAAAACTAAAAAGATGGGGTAAAGACAATAAAGAGCTGCGAAAGGAGCATTGGGAATTACTTGCTGAAACTGTTAAGGTAGGCCAGCTCCCCAAAGGGACTGACCTAGACAGAAGGATGTAAGGCAGAGTAGGCCCTGCAACTTTCAAACCAGTTTCTCTACTCTTATTCGCCTAAAAGACTAGGCAGACTCTTCCAGGTTTGGCTGAGTCTCCTGGCCTTTGCGGGGTGGGGGAGGGCCGCTTGTGTAGGAATCTTGGTTTCAATTGCATACTGAAACCCAGGTGGGGGAGGCGAGGTGAAGCACCACTCTGTCCCTGCCATCTTGCACATGGAGGGACCCAGCCAATCAGTGAGGCATATGCCCTCCTCCCACTGTAGGGTGGCATAGTAGGGGGTGTGCCCACCCCAACGAAGGGACCCATTGGTCCCAACCCTTACCTACCTGTAACACCTCTAAATTTAGTATTTAGGGGCACCTCTGAACCTTGCCTCCTCGGACACGAACAGACTAAGAAGGACCGAAGAAGCCGTACTAAAGCTAAGAAGAGGAGGACTTCCACTGATTTGGCCCCAGCCCTAACAGCCTGTCCCCACCTCAAACATGCAGAAGCAAATCCTGGTGTGTCCTGCAACCTCAAGAACCCCGAGGGCCTGCCCTGCCTTCCACAGAAAAGACTCTGTCTCCCGTGAGCCCTGGATTTTCTCACCCACAGACTCTGGCCAAATCAAATCTGTGAGTCTGCACCATTCTGCATCCGACACCCATGGCCAGAGTACAAGTGGCCCAACACCACGAGGAGCTCTCCCCGGCAATCCTGCCCTGAGATCTGGTGATCTCTAACCTGCCCCAAATCTTCCAGCGAAGCCTGCACCCTCTTTCTGGAGGATCCCTCGGACCGGAGCTGGTAAGAAAATCCAACGCATAAAGACACCCCTCAACCCGAAGTCCCACGGCCTTGGGTTGCCCAACCGACGGTGTCCCAGCATCCCCATGTATCCCAAATTACCTCTCCAACCGGTGGTCACCTCCAAAAGATCTCCGTAACGAGCCTGCAGTCTTTGTTGAAACCAGAGAATCCCCATTGAAATCAACAGGGCACCCAACACCAAACTATCACCCTGCACCCAGCTGCCCCTGCGCCGCTGTGTGTGTACTTTGGGTGCTAAAACGGATCCCCTTTGCCTTGAGCTAGACCCCAGGAGCTTGCTCACACAACCTTGTGGCCTGCTCGTGAGCCGCCACCAACCGGAGGCCCCCTATCCCCTATTGGATAACATTGGGCCTCCGCACTCTGCACCCGGCCGCCCTAGTGCCGCTGAGGGTGTTTTGAGAGTGCATCCTTGACCCTGGGGGAACCCTGTTTCTAACCCCAGAATGCCAGCTCCCACCACAAAGTACTAACCTGTTAACCGATAACGTCATGTTCGAGGCATGTGAGCTGTAGATCACATACTTTGCATAAGGCTACCATCTAGTGTTGGGTCCGGATGTTTGCACTTTGTTTTTTTTCCGAAGAAGTCTTTTCCAGTCATGAGGTAGGTGACTGCTCCTTTCGGTGATAGTGTGCATGGGCATCAACTTCATTGTTAGATTTTTTTTTTCAACATCGGGTTCGGACATAAATTGCTGTACTCCGGTTCGACACAGTTTCTCAGGTTTCGCTCGGTGCGCAATCCACTATCCTCAACGGTATTGTTTCTTGATCGCGTTCCCAATCTCCGCGTATCATATCGGTTCATAGTCTTCGATCAGAACATTTGTGGAGGGCCGTTTGGCCTAACCGCGTCGGGTCAGCTTGCAGTAGATGGAACGGACTCCATTCAGATTCTTTCCCGGGTGTCGCGCTAAGTATCCACGCACAGACTTGCAAGAACTGCGAAACTTGTGTCTATCCCCGAACACAACGAACAGGACTGCAACGCATGCCGATCCTTTTGATCCAAGAAGACGCTCCGTGATAGTCTGGCTCGACGTCCTGAAATGCACCAACAAAGCGGCTCAACGCCAGATCTTGTTGGAGAAAATTCCGATCTTGAAGCCTTCGACGCACAAGGATCCAAAGAAGAGGAGGAACACATTTCCGTGTCCGAAGACTCCGACATGGAATAGGACGTTCCGCAGGGTCAGCATACCGTGAGTACTCCCTTGCCCCCAAATATGCCGAGCAAAAAGGCTCCGGTCCCTCCTCTGCCTACAGGCCAAGGTCGGCACAGAGAAAAGGTTTCGGACTCCCCGCCTTCGAGCTCGGCACCGAAACACACGTCAAAGCCTTCTGGATCGAGTCGGTCACATTTCGGAATCTAACCTAAAACTTCGACACAGAAATCCAAGCACACCATTGTGCCCATCCCTTCAGCATCCAAACCTAAATCTTCGGATCCAAAACACTCTGCGTTCAAACGTTTGGCACCAGAAAATTCTGGCGCTGAAAGACAAAACAGCTCCTCCCCATCCAAGGAGCCTCTTTTCCGACGTCCCACCTTCCAACACGGACCCGAAACGGAAACAACCAGTAAGTAATCCAAAAACTGGACATATGTACGCAAAACTACCAGTGAAACAGAAGCCAGAGATGGAGGAAGCGTACCACATTCCACTTACGAAGAAAAATGTTGGTACTAATCCTTCTCCCCATCCTCTTACACCTCCTTCCCCTTTTGACCCAAATTTATTAATTACTCCTACAAATTCACCACACCACAGTCACCTGACCACCAAGATGACCGGGATAGAGATGCGTATGTACCAGGGGACAATAGTCCTGATCCATGGCCTGGCTACAATACAGATCCTATTACAGACAATGATCCTGATCTATACCCTTCAAAACCCTCTTCACCAGACGACAATGTAGGGTACATAGAGCTACTTAATAGAGCTGCTGGTTATCATGGGTCCAACTTCACAAAGAGCCCCTTGAAGAGGATTTTGTCTTCAGACCTTAAGTTCCTCTCAAAGAACACACACACTGCCAATGCTCAAGGGTGTGCTCAAACGCGCAGACAAAATTTTAAAGACCCTGTGTTTCCGAGGATCATCGCACCTAGAGTAGACAAAAAATATATACTGGCACCTACAGACCCTATCTATATCAATGGTCAAGTACCCTTACACTCCCTAGTGGTCTTTAACTCTTGCAAAAGACCATAGGAGGTGCCCCTCCTCCTGTCAAAGAATCTAAACTTATAGATGCCTCTGGCAAAAGAGTAGCTGCACAGGCAGCCAATCACTGGCGTATTGGCAACACCCAGGCTCTTTTAGTGCGTTATGACAAGGGCTCATTATGACGAGCTGGAAAAATTGCTCCAATTCTTGCCATATGAGCATAAAAATAAAGCTAATGATTTAATTTGGGAAAGAAAGCTTATTTCTAATATATCCATCAGATGTGCTTTGTATGCAGCTGATACTGCAGCTCGCGCAATTAATACTAGCGTTCTGTTAAGACACGCCTGGCTCAGAATTTCAGGGTTTAAACCCGAAGTCCATACTTTCATTTGAAATCTAACCTTCGATAAGGAACACCTCTTCGGACCTGCAGTAGATACTTCTTTACAAAAAATTAACACAGGTTGCAAAATCCATGGGAGCTTTACAATCCCCTTTCAATCGGGGCTCCTTTCGCCACTCCATTTACAGAGGGGGCTCAAAGAACATATCCTCACACAATACTTCTACCACCTACAGAGTTAACAATCAGTCATCCTCTTCCAGAGGTTACTTTAGAGGAGGATTTTGAGGCAATAATGGAAAGGGAAGAGGTAAAGGTAACACAACATGTACTTCTCCCACAGCCCACGAAGAGTGACTTGCCTCCTTGACCCCCGATCGTTCCAAACCTGTAGGGGGATGTCTTTCTCACTTTCTTCCTACCTGGAATACAATAACCTCAGACAGATGGGCGATAGAAATTATCCAGTCTGGTTATTGCCTGGAGCTTACCGACAATCCCCCAAACATTTCATCAAAAACACACAAAATTTCACCAGAGCACTTGAACCTACTCCAACAAGAAGTTCTCTCTCTATTGCAAACAGAAGCTATAGAGCCAGTCCCATTACAGTATCAAGGGACCAGCGTATACTCACTATACTTTCTCAAACCCAAAAAGGATGGCTCTCAGGCCTATAATAGACCTCAGAGACCTATATCGCAACAGAATAACGATTATGGTCTAAGTTTCACCTGTGCACCGTCTGTCACAGGCGTCCTAATTATGCTCACTCTTTTGGGCCAACCGAAAAAACCCAAATCGATGCATACAAATACACAAATTTTGAGGAGCCCAAAGAAATTGAGAAAATCTAAGGAGATATTTTCAGAACTCACAAAGCTTACACATTATTTGTAATAGAACCTATGACAGCAAAATGTTTTATCACTCATGTAATAAACAGACATTTTCACATTCAGATTGCTATTCCCCCTAGAGCGCATTCCACTCACAAACTGGGGGCTTCTATGGCTTTCTTGGGAAACATTCCCATAGCGGACGTCTGCAAAGCTGCAACATGGTCTACACCTCACACGTTCACAAAACACTATTGTGTAGATGTGTTAGCAAGACGACAAGCTAATGTAGGCCAGGCAGTTCTCCGTACACTCTTTCAAACCACTGCAACAGCTACAGGTTAGCCACCGCTTTGGGAGATTACTACTGTATAGTCGATGCAAAGCATGTGATCTACAGCTCACATGCCTCGAACGGAAAATGCTACTTACACAATATGCATGTTTTCTTGGCATATAGAGCTGTAGATTCACATGCGCCCGCCCACCTCCCCGGGTACCCTATACCTGTTGCAGTAATATCTTACTTGGATACATACACATGGACATCTCTAGTATACTCTTACTAACTCCATTCTCACCCTCTGTGGGAAAACCATCTAACAATGGCGTCGATGCTCATGCCCACTATAACCGAAAGGAGGAGTCACCCACCTCATGACTGGAAAAGACTTCTTCTAACAAAAACAAAGGTCAAACCTCCGAACCCAACATTAGATGGCAGACTTTTGCAAAGCATGTGAATCTACAGCTCTAAATGCCAATAACAGATGCATTCTGTGTAAGTAGCATTTTCCTTCTCTCCATAGGAATACATTGACTGTTGTGTGGAGTTGGTTTTTGTATGGAACTTTGAAAAACTGCACAGCAATAAAAAATGCTTACTTACCTTTACCCAAGGAAATGTCCCAGTGTGAGATCTATGTGTAACACACTCAGTAGAAAAAGTAATCTGCAAAGTAATTCAACGTAATCTCACAGGAATTTTCACTGTATTGAAAGCATTTACAAACCTGTAGCAAAGCCATTTTCATTCAGCTTGCTTGTATTGTTGTGAGAAAGTGCTATCTTTCTTGCATTGGCGTGCCCCCACATTTTGCTGAACTACTGATGTGCTTTGACTGAGTGTGCCCTGGGCTCCTGCCAACCAGGTACCCAGGGTCTGTGTTCCTTCCCTAAAACTGTGTTGAACGTAAAACCCAATTGGCATCTCTGGCCACCTGTCAGCCCCTAGTAAATGGTACCCTAGGTACCCAGGGCATGGTGACTAGAGAAGACCCCTAAGGGCTGCAGCACTTATTGTGCCACCCTTAGGGGCCCTGTACCCTGAGACCCACACACTGCCTTTGCAGGCTGAGTGTCTAAGTACAGAACTAAACAAAGAGTCGACATGGCACACATCCCTGTGTGCCATGCCCACAAGACCCACTGCCCTGGCATCTGTCACCCCTCTAGCTGGGTGCCCGATGCCAATGGTGTGGGCACAGGTGCATGCGCCCTGTGCCCCTACAGTACTCATGGCCATTCCTGGGCACCGTAAGTGCAGTGCTGCCATCAAGAGTATATGGTGCTGGAAGGTCGACATTACGAACTCCACAGCACCATGATGGCCCCACTGAAGACTGAGAAGTTTGATATCAATCTTCTCAGCACATTAAACCCGCATTGATGCCAGTGTGAGATTTAATGTAAAATGCACCAGAGGGCATCTTAGGGATTCCCCCTGAAACCTAACCTACAATCCACGTCTGAACTGAGAGGCTGCCCATGCTGCCTCACAGCAGACATGTTGCTGGACCCCTGGGACGAGAGCCCCCTCTCTCCTGGGCCTGCAACAATGCACATCCTGGGCGATGTGCTAGGTCTTCTCCCCCAGGATGGGCAGGGGGAAGCTTCAAAGGCCTGCCGCCTCTGTGAGCTTCTCCAGACCATTTGCTGTACCCAGCAACTGTCCCCCACCGGTTCTGACCCCCACTCTGGCGGGAAGACTGTCGGGAAACCCTACGTCAGGAAGGGGGGTGTGCCAGCCTGTGCCAACCCCACCCCTCAGGTGGGAGAGGCGAGGTGAAGCACTACCCCGGGCTCCGGCCATCTTGAAAATGGGGAGCCCTGCCCAATCAAAGCTAGGTTCCTGCCCCCCTCCCACAGGAGAGGAGCAGACTAGGGGGTGTACCCACCCCAGGACAGGGACCTATTGGTCCCTGCCTTTACCCTACCTGTAACGCCCCTAAATTCAGTATTTAGGGGCTCCATGAACCTTCCTTCCTCAGATCCCGATAAGAAAAGATCAAGAAGAAGACCCGCCGTGCAGCTACTAACAGGACGACCCCCACTGCCCCCTACCGACCTGTCGATCCTGGAACCTGCTCCTGCTTAATCCCGGCAAATCCTGCGGACAGCAACCTTGGGACCCCCGGAGGACCTGCCTGCCTTCACCCTCTTGAAGACTGGGACTCCCATAAGCAGAGGCTCTGCTTCAACAACCATACCCCTGGTGCCAGCCAAGAAGCACCAGACCAACCCACTCTGCACCCGCCGAGCCCGGCCCGTGCTAGAGTGATCCAAGACCACGAGGACGTCTCCCCGGCGACTGGGACCCAAAGTCCAGTGCCCAAAGACCCTCCTCGACGACCCAGACGACGCCTGCAGCCTCAGAACCAGGGACCTTCCCAACCTCGACCAGCCGAGGGTAAGATGTCCCGACGCCCAAAGATACCCCTGCAACCGGCGCCCTGCAACCCCCTGTGCCTTCTTTGGGGTACCTACCTCTTCTCCAAGATCCCAACTTACCTCTCGAAGTGGTGGTCGCACCTGAAGAATCACCATCCCAGAGTCTGCAGCATTTGTTCCTTTTTTAGGTCTCGCCTATTATATCCCGCAGGGATTAATAGGCGAGTATATAGTAGGCGAAACAAACCCTTGACCAAGCGCGGATTACGTGCAGTTCATGTGATGCACTCGTGTGAGACGCGCGTGCACGTCAAACCCGTCAGCCTCGCACCAGACTTCAATGGAATGCCTCCCAAGCTGCTCCCCCGCCATCAGCCTTCAAAGCAATGCGCTCCCGCCCCTCCCCCCCACAGCAATGCCAAGAGCTTGTTTCTTTCATCAAGTCCCCGCTGCCTTTCGGCATCTGACCTCTCCCTCCCACTGGCAGCTCGTCGTTTCTCTGGAAGCACCCTTTCTCTCGCAAGAACTAGCTTCTCTCTGTCAGTGACTGTCTTTTCCCTGTCTCTCGCCAGCCTCTCCCTATCGGCAACCACTCGCTCCCTGTCACCAATTACTCTCTCGCGGTCACTGATCACTATCTCTTTCCATAAAAAGACTCTCTGCATCAGGGACTTCGCTCTGTTGGCCAGAGGGGCCATCCTCCCGCCTGAGAGTCCCGTCTGAACCCCCACTTTCACCCACTAATTTTTCCGACCATGTTTATTACATTGTGTTGCCATCTCTCAAGGGACACAGCTTGCAAACACTCGACTTGCTAGCTGCAATGCTACATCTCCGTCCCGTCCCTCGCCGTTTCCCCATTCTACTACCCACTCCCTAGTCACCCCTCGTGCCCCCGTCTTCTTCTAACTCCTCTGTCCCAGTTGTTAGACCTTCATACTGCTTTCACTTTACCAAGCCGCAGCGCTTCATTTTGGGTTGTGCCTTTTCGATCTTTAGAGCGATTTTGCTTTTAGACTGCTGGTGACAGTAATTCAGTGGTTAATTTGTTAAAAAAAAAAAAATTTCAGTTCATTTCTTCCTGTTTATTGTCACAGGAAGCTCCACTTGCAGTCCTTTCTTCACTCACCTTACGCTCAGTACAAGTGGCCCAACACCACGAGGAGCTCTCCCCGGCAATCCTGCCCTGAGATCTGGTGATCTCTAACCTGCCCCAAATCTTCCAGCGAAGCCTGCACCCTCTTTCTGGAGGATCCCTCGGACCGGAGCTGGTAAGAAAATCCAATGCCTAAAGACACCCCTCAACCCGAAGTCCCACGGCCTTCGGTTGCCCAACCGACGGTGTCCCAGCATCCCCATGTATCCCAAATTACCTCTCCAACCGGTGGTCACCTCCAAAAGATCTCCGTAACGAGCCTGCAGTCTTTGTTGAAACCAGAGAATCCCCATTGAAATCAACAGGGCACCCAACACCAAACTATCACCCTGCACCCAGCTGCCCCTGCGCCGCTGTGTGTGTACTTTGGGTGCTAAAACGGATCCCCTTTGCCCTGAGCTAGACCCCAGGAGCTTGCTCACACAACCTTGTGGCCTGCTCGTGAGCCGCCACCTATCCCCTATTGGATAACATTGGGCCTCCGCACTCTGCACCCGGCCGCCCTAGTGCCGCTGAGGGTGTTTTGAGAGTGCATCCTTGACCCTGGGGGAACCCTGTTTCTAACCCCAGAATGCCAGATCCCACCACAAAGTACTAACCTGTTAACCGATAACTTCATGTTCGAGGCATGTGAGCTGTAGATCACATACTTTGCATAACGCTACCATCTAGTGTTGGGTCCGGATGTTTGCACTTAGTTTTTTTTCCGAAGAAGTCTTTTCCAGTCATGAGGTAGGTGACTGCTCCTTTCGGTGATAGTGTGCATGGGCTTTAACTTCATTGTTAGATTTTTTTTAACATCGGGTTCGGACATAAATTGCTTTACTCCGGTTCGACACAGTTTCTCAGGTTTCGCTCGGTGCGCAATCCACTATCCTCAACGGTATTGTTTCTTGATCGCGTTCCCAATCTCCGCGTATCATATCGGTTCATAGTCTTCGATCAGAACATTTGTGGAAGGCCGTTTGGCCTAACCGCGTCGGGTCAGCTTGCAGTAGATGGAACGGACTCCATTCAGATTCTTTCCCAGGTGTCGCGCTAAGTATCCACGCACAGACTTGCAAGAACTGCGAAACTTGTGTCTATCCCCGAACACAACGAACAGGACTGCAACGCATGCCGATCCTTTTGATCCAAGAAGACGCTCCGTGATAGTCTGGCTCGACGTCCTGAAATGCACCAACAAAGCGGCTCAACGCCAGATCTCGTTGGAGAAAATTCTGATCTTGAAGCCTTCGACACACAAGGATCCAAAGAAAAGGGGGAACACATTTCCGTGTCCGAAGACTCCGACATGGAATAGGACGTTCCGCAGGGTCAGCATACCGTGAGTACTCCCTTGCCCCCAAATATGCCGAGCAAAAAGGCTCCGGTCCCTCCTCTGCCTTCAGGCCAAGGTCGGCACAGAGAAAAGGTTTCGGACTCCCCGCCTTCGAGCTCGGCACCGAAACACACGTCAAAGCCTTCTGGATCGAGTCGGTCACATTTCGGAATCTAACCTAAAACTTCGACACAGAAATCCAAGCACACCATTGTGCCCATCCCTTCAGCATCCAAACCTTAATCTTCGGATCCAAAACACTGCGCTCAAACTTTTGGCACCAGAAAATTCTGGCGCTGAAAGACAAAACAGCTCCTCCCCATCCAAGGAGCCTCTTTTCCGACGTCCCACCTTCCAACACGGACCCGAAACGGAAACAACCAGTAATTAATCCAAAAACTGGACATATGTACGCAAAACTACCAGTGAAACAGAAGCCAGAGATGGAGGAAGCGTACCACATTCCACTTACGAAGAAAAATGTTGGTACTAATGCTTCTCCCCATCCTCTTACACCTCCTTCCCCTTTTGACCCAAATTTATTAATTACTCCTACAAATTCACCACACCACAGTTATGTTATGTTATGTTATGTTATGCGTTTTTATTAGGCGCACAGATGCTCCAGCCAAGGAGCGTCCTGGCGCCCGACAAGGCAGCTGCACAACACAACGAAACGAAAAGTCAGACCAAATCAACTAGGGAAATAAAAAAGTTTTCACCGCACGGCGAAAAGCAAGCAAGTCCCCAAGGGCACGAATCTCCGGGGGGAGGGAGTTCCAGAGCATCGCTGCCCGAACTTTGAATGAGCGCCCACCCGCTCTGCTCCGCTTAAAACGTGGGACAACTGCCAATTCTAGATCCGCAGATCTTAAAGCTCGGGCTGGAAGAGTTGACAGAATTACAGCTGGGGACCCCTTCAGAATCTTATAGGCGACGCAGAGGACCTTAAACTGGATCCGCCGGGCCACCGGAAGCCAATGCAATGCACGCAGGGTACTGGAAGTGGAGCAAGATCTGGGTAATCCTACCACAGATCTTGCTGCGGCGTTCTGGATCCGTTGCAGCCGTCCAATCTCAGCCTGATTCAGGCCTACCAACAGGGAGCTCGCATAATCCAGCCTGGAGATGACAGTGGCTTGGATCATGAGCTGCCTGGTGGGGGCGTCAAAGAACTTGAGCACTGGACGTAACCCGCGCAAGATACCAAAGCAGCAAGCCGCCGTACGCTTGGTATGACAAGCGAACGAAAGGGACGGGTCCAGCCAGACCCCGAGGTTTTTAAGCTCGGCAACTGGGATGGGAAACGGACCCAAATCCCCAGGCCACCATCTCTCTCCCCAGCGTTCCGGTTGTTTGCCAAAAATCATGACCTCGGTCTTACTAGCGTTCAACTGGAGACAGTTGGACGTCATCCAGCCAGCGACCGCCCGCAGCCCTTGTTGGAATCTGGGGGCATCAACATTGGCATCCCCGCTGATCGTAACCGCTAGCTGGGTGTCATCGGCATATGACACCATTGTCATCCCCCATTGCCTGACAACCTCAGCCAGCGGCCCTACGTAGATATTAAACAGCGTAGGACTCAGCGAGGAGCCTTGAGGGACCCCCAGGTCCAAAGGATGGTATTTGGACTGGTAAGGCGGGACGGTCACGCTAAAGGCCCGATTGGCTAAAAACGACCGGAACCACTGGAGAGCGCTGCCGGTGACACCGACTTCCTCTAAGCGACGCAGAAGGATCGGGTGCGATACGGTGTCAAAGGCGGCGCTCAGATCTAATAGCACCAGCGCCGCCGTTTGACCCGCATCAAGCACGGAGCGAAGATGCTCCACCATATACAGCAGAGCCGTCTCCGTGCTATGACCGGCCCTGAACCCATTCTGCGTCACATCGAGGATGCCCGCACGAAGAAGATGTTCCGAGAGGATCGTGTTGACTTACGCCTCAGTCACCTTGGCAGGCCATGGTAAAAGTGAGATTGGCCGATAACTCTCAGGCTTGCTGCCATCCAAATTAGGTTTTTTGAGGATAGGACGAACCACAGCTTGTTTCCACTTTAATGGAACTACACCAGAAATGAGCGATGTATTAATCAGAGAACATAGCGGTGAGATGTCATGTACCGCTAAGTCTTTAAACACCGCAGAGCAAAGCGGATCCACAGGGGACCCCGACTTCACTTGGTGGGCCAATGTATCAAGGCTTTCTGGTGTTAGAACAGGAAAGGAATGCAACTCCTCAGATGTTAATGGCTTAAAAGATGAAATGGCCAAGGGAGTCGCTAAAGGAAAGGCCCGATAAATGGCGTTGACCTTTTCCAAGAAGAAACCAGCTAGTTTTTCGCAGTGCTCAACAGAGCTCCGGTGGTTCGTCGTTACCTTTTTAGCCGTAAGATCTTTCAGCACCTTGAAGATAGCCTTAGACGGGTTGGAACTCATCCTGAATTGTGCGGCATAGAAGGCGGCGCGGGTTCTGCACACTGCCCGGTGATAAAATTTCACCGTAGACAGGTACAAGATTTTCTTCCCGCTGTTGTAAGATTTTCGCCAGGCCCGCTCAGCACGCCTACAGGAGACCTTCAATACCCGCAACGAGTCATCGTACCAAGGGCTGGATTTACCAGTCCCCCCTTTGCAGCATACAATTGGAATAAGGGTGTCTAAAGCCCTGGTGACCCAGTTACAAAACCTATCATATACCTGATCGACTGACCCAGTGATGTCGAATGGGTCAGCTGATAAAAGATGAAAAAACTCATCCAGCTTTAGTTTGTTCCATCGTCGTCTCGGGATGGAACACGCCACCGACTTAGATTGTATAGCCGGTGTAGGGCAATGGATCTGTATCAAATAATGATCAGTCCATGCCAATGGTGTATAGCTGGAGATGCAGGTTTCCGAGAGGTTAGTGAAAAGCGGATCGAGGATGTGGCCCCCCGAATGGGTAGGCTGTGACACCAGCTGAATCAGCTGGAGCGCCTCGAGATCTGCCAAAAAACTGGACACCGTCGTGCTAGCAAGATTATCGAAATGCATGTTTAAGTCCCCAATAATGGAGAAATTAGAGCACCCTGCCGCCAGTGCACTAATGGCATCCGGTAGCGCCGCTCTAAAAGGCACTTCGCTCCCCGGGGGCCGATAAATCAGTAGCCCCGACCAGGTAAAATTAGGCGTAATGGCTACTTTAAACAGTGCACTTTCGCAACCAGAAATTCTTTGAGCCTGCCAGATGCACGTATAACTGGACTTGACTGCAAGAGCTATCCCTCCGCCTCTGGAGGCTCGGTTAAGAGTAAATACCGAATATCCCGGCGGGAAGGCCAAGTTGACAACAGCCGTGTCCGCGTCCTGCAGCCAGGTCTCGGTCAGGCAAAAAAGATCTGGAGAATCATTGCCTAGCAGGTCAAAAATGTCTAGATGATGCTTGACAAGTGACCTGGCATTTAAATTCCAAATGCTGATGGACGGCTGAGGACTAACCGCCACAGCGATGTCCTCTCTACAACCCCTGCATAAGGGGGCGGGTAGTGCAAAGCCTCCACACCCACACGAATAAGGTCCGCATGAGGGATCGATCCGAGGCGTGCCACAGACCCCCCGTGACTGATTGATGGCGATAAGACTATCTCTTGGATAGCAAAGCATGATGATGGACAGCCAGGAGCAGAGTCAGAGCCCAGCCACGTCCAGCGCGTCCTGTCGCGGATGGGCGCAGACGGGCAGGACTCTGGCACGACTCCGGCCACGCGAGGACACGCCCGCTACGCGATCCCGCTACGCTAAGGGAAGAGCCTTAAATAGGCGTTCCCAGTGTTGCGCATGCGCAGTGAAGCGCAGTTCTAACAATGCGCCTCTGTCCCAAGCGAAGATGGCGGCCCGCCCCAGGCACCGGACCCGCCAAACGGCGGTGGAGATGGCAATCTATAGTGCAGGTAAGGGGGAGTTACAAACGAGGGTCCCAACAGACCTAAAATGCAGAAAAGCAATTTAAAATACAGCGCTACTCACACAGCGCCCAGACCGCTCTACGCAGCCTTGCGCTGCCTTGTCAAGGGAGAGGAATGCAGGGATTCGCCCTAAATAGGCGTTCCCAGTGTTGCGCATGCGCAGTGAAGCGCAGTTCTAACAATGCGCCTCTGTCCCAAGCGAAGATGGCGGCCCGCCCCAGGCACCGGACCCGCCAAACGGCGGTGGAGATGGCAATCTATAGTGCAGGTAAGGGGGAGTTACAAACGAGGGTCCCAACAGACCTAAAATGCAGAAAAGCAATTTAAAATACAGCGCTACTCACACAGCGCCCAGACCGCTCTACGCAGCCTTGTTACCTGACCACCAAGATGACCGGGATAGAGATGCGTATGTACCAGGGGACAATAGTCCTGATCCATGGCCTGGCTACAATACAGATCCTATTACAGACAATGATCCTGATCTATACCCTTCAAAACCCTCTTCACCAGACGACAATGTAGGGTACATAGAGCTACTTGATAGAGCTGCTGGTTATCATGGGTCCAACTTCACAAAGAGCCCCTTGAAGAGGATTTTGTCTTCAGACCTTAAGTTCCTCTCAAAGAACACACACACTGCCAATGCTCAAGGGTGTGCTCAAACGAGCAGACAAAATTTTAAAGACCCTGTGTTTCCGAGGATCATCGCACCTAGAGTAGACAAAAAATATATACTGGCACCTACAGACCCTATCTATATCAATGGTCAAGTACCCTTACACTCCCTAGTGGTCTTTAACTCTTGCAAAAGACCATAGGAGGTGCCCCTCCTTCTGTCAAAGAATCTAAACTTATAGATGCCTCTGGCAAAAGAGTAGCTGCACAGGCAGCCAATCACTGGCGTATTGGCAACACCCAGGCTCTTTTAGTGCGTTATGACAAGGGCTCATTATGACGAGCTGGAAAAATTGCTCCAATTCTTGCCATATGAGCATAAAAATAAAGCTAATGATTTAATTTGGGAAAGAAAGCTTATTTCTAATATATCCATCAGATGTGCTTTGTATGCAGCTGATACTGCAGCTCGCGCAATTAATACTAGCGTTCTGTTAAGACACGCCTGGCTCAGAATTTCAGGGTTTAAACCCGAAGTCCATACTTTCATTTGAAATCTAACCTTCGATAAGGAACACCTCTTCGGACCTGCAGTAGATACTTCTTTACAAAAAATTAACACAGGTTGCAAAATCCATGGGAGCTTTACAATCCCCTTTCAATCGGGGCTCCTTTCGCCTCTCCATTTACAGAGGGGGCTCAAAGAACATATCCTCGCACAATACTTCTACCACCTACAGAGTTAACAATCAGTCATCCTCTTCCAGAGGTTACTTTAGAGGAGGATTTTGAGGCAATAATGGAAAGGGAAGAGGTAAAGGTAACACAACATGTACTTCTCCCGCAGCCCACGAAGAGTGACTTGCCTCCTTGACCCCCGATCGTTCCAAACCTGTAGGAGGATGTCTTTCTCACTTTCTTCCTACCTGGAATACAATAACCTCCGACAGATGGGCGATAGAAATTATCCAGTCTGGTTATTGCCTGGAGCTTACCGACAATCCCCCAAACATTTCATCAAAAACACACAAAATTTCACCAGAGCACTTGAACCTACTCCAACAAGAAGTTCTCTCTCTATTGCAAAAAGAAGCTATAGAGCCAGTCCCATTACAGTATCAAGGGACCAGCGTATACTCACTATACTTTCTCAAACCCAAAAAGGATGGCTCTCAGGCCTATAATAGACCTCAGAGACCTATATCGCAACAGAATAACGATTATGGTCTGTTTCACCTGTGCACCGTCTGTCACAGGCGTCCTAATTATGCTCACTCTTTTGGGCCAACCGAAAAAACCCAAATCGATACATACAAATACACAAATTTTGAGGAGCCCAAAGAAATTGAGAAAATCTAAGGAGATATTTTCAGAACTCACAAAGCTTACACATTATTTGTAATAGAACCTATGACAGCAAAATGTTTTATCACTCATGTAATAAACAGACATTTTCACATTCAGATTGCTATTCCTCCTAGAGCGCATTCCACTCACAAACTGGGGGCTTCTATGGCTTTCTTGGGAAACATTCCCATAGCGGACGTCTGCAAAGCTGCAACATGGTCTACACCTCACACGTTCACAAAACACTATTGTGTAGATGTGTTAGCAAGACGACAAGCTAATGTAGGCCAGGCAGTTCTCCGTACACTCTTTCAAACCACTGCAACAGCTACAGGTTAGCCACCGCTTTGGGAGATTACTACTGTATAGTCGATGCAAAGCATGTGATCTACAGCTCGCATGCCTCAAACGGAAAATGCTACTTACACAATATGCATGTTTTCTTGGCATATAGAGCTGTAGATTCACATGCGCCCGCCCACCTCCCCGGGTACCCTATACCTGTTGCAGTATTATCTTACTTGGATACATACACATGGACATCTCTAGTATACTCTTACTAACTCCATTCTCACCCTCTGTGGGAAAACCATCTAACAATGGCGTCGATGCTCATGCCCACTATAACCGAAAGGAGGAGTCACCCACCTCATGACTGGAAAAGACTTCTTCTAACAAAAACAAAGGTCAAACCTCCGAACCCAACATTAGATGGCAGACTTTTGCAAAGCATGTGAATCTACAGCTCTAAATGCCAATAACAGATGCATTCTGTGTAAGTAGCATTTTCCGTCTCTCCATAGGAATACATTGACTGTTGTGTGGAGTTGGTTTTTGTATGGAACTTTGAAAAACTGCACAGCAATAAAAAATGCTTACTTACCTTTTCCCAAGGAAATGACCCAGTGTGAGATCTATGTGTAACACACTCAGTAGAAAAAGTAATCTGCAAAGTAATTCAACGTAATCTCACAGGAATTTCCACTGTATTGAAAGCATTTACAAACCTGTAGCAAAGCCATTTTCATTCAGCTTGCTTGTATTGTTGTGAGAAAGTGCTATCTTTCTTGCATTGGCGTGCCCCCACATTTTGCTGAACTACTGATGTGCTTTGACTGAGTGTGCCCTGGGCTCCTGCCAACCAGGTACCCAGGGTCTGTGTTCCTTCCCTAAAACTGTGTTGAACGTAAAACCCAATTGGCATCTCTGGCCACCTGTCAGCCCCTAGTAAATGGTACCCTAGGTACCCAGGGCATGGTGACTAGAGAAGACCCCTAAGGGCTGCAGCACTTATTGTGCCACCCTTAGGGGCCCTGTACCCTGAGACCCACACACTGCCTTTGCAGGCTGAGTGTCTAAGTACAGAACTAAACAAAGAGTCGACATGGCACACATCCCTGTGTGCCATGCCCACAAGACCCACTGCCCTGCCATCTCAGTCACCCCTCTAGCTGGGTGCCCGATGCCAATGGTGTGGGCACAGGTGCATGCGCCCTGTGCCCCTACAGTACCCATGGCCATTCCTGGGCACTGTAAGTGCAGTGCTGCCATCAAGAGTATATGGTGCTGGAAGGTCGACATTACGAACTCCACAGCACCATGATGGCCCCACTGAAGACTGAGAAGTTTGATATCAATCTTCTCAGCACATTAAACCCGCATTGATGCCAGTGTGAGATTTAATGTAAAATGCACCAGAGGGCATCTTAGGGATTCCCCCTGAAACCTAACCTACAATCCACGTCTGAACTGAGAGGCTGCCCATGCTGCCTCACAGCAGACATGTTGCTGGACCCCTGGGACGAGAGCCCCCTCTCTCCTGGGCCTGCAACAATGCACATCCTGGGCGATGTGCTAGGTCTTCTCCCCCAGGATGGGCAGGGGGAAGCTTCAAAGGCCTGCCGCCTCTGTGAGCTTCTCCAGACCATTTGCTGTACCCAGCAACTGTCCCCCACCGGTTCTGACCCCCACTCTGGCGGGAAGACTGTCGGGAAACCCTACGTCAGGAAGGGGGGTGTGCCAGCCTGTGCCAACCCCACCCCTCAGGTGGGAGAGGCGAGGTGAAGCACTACCCCGGGCTCCGGCCATCTTGAAAATGGGGAGCCCTGACCAATCACAGCTAGGTTCCTGCCCCCCTCCCACAGGAGAGGAGCAGACTAGGGGGTGTACCCACCCCAGGACAGGGACCTATTGGTCCCTGCCTTTACCCTACCTGTAACGCCCCTAAATTCAGTATTTAGGGGCTCCATGAACCTTCCTTCTTCAGATCCCGATAAGAAAAGATCAAGAAGAAGACCCGCCGTGCAGCTACTAACAGGACGACCCCCACTGCCCCCTACCGACCTGTCGATCCTGGAACCTGCTCCTGCTTAATCCCGGCGAATCCTGCGGACAGCAACCTTGGGACCCCCGGAGGACCTGCCTGCCTTCACCCTCTTGAAGACTGGGACTCCCATAAGCAGAGGCTCTGCTTCAACAACCATACCCCTGGTGCCAGCCAAGAAGCACCCGACCAACCCACTCTGCACCCGCCGAGCCCGGCCCGTGCCAGAGTGATCCAAGACCACGAGGACGTCTCCCTGGCGACTGGGACCCAAAGTCCCGTGCCCAAAGACCCTCCTCGACGACCCAGACGACGCCTGCAGCCTCAGAACCAGGGACCTTCCCAACCTCGGCCAGCCGAGGGTAAGATGTCCCGACGCCCAAAGATACCCCTGCAACCGGCGCCCTGCAACCCCTGTGCCTTCTTTGGGGTACCTACCTCTTCTCCAAGATCCCAACTTACCTCTCGAAGTGGTGGTCGCACCTGAAGAATCACCATCCCAGAGTCTGCAGCATTTGTTCCTTTTTTAGGTCTCGCTTATTATATCCCGCAGGGATTAATAGGCGAGTATATAGTAGGCGAAACAAACCCTTGACCAAGCGCGGATTACGTGCAGTTCATGTGATGCACTCGTTTGAGACGCGCGTGCACGTCAAACCCATCAGCCTCGCACCAGACTTCAATGGAATGCCTCCCAAGCTGCTCCCCCGCCATCAGCCTTCAAAGCAATGCGCTCCCGCCCCTCCCCCCCACAGCAATGCCAAGAGCTTGTTTCTTTCATCAAGTCCCCGCTGCCTTTCGGCATCTGACCTCTCCCTCCCACTGGCAGCTCGTCGTTTCTCTGGAAGCACCCTTTCTCTCGCAAGAACTAGCTTCTCTCTGTCAGTGACCGTCTTTTCCCTGTCTCTCACCAGCCTCTCCCTATCGGCAACCACTCGCTCCCTGTCACCAATTACTCTCTCGCGGTCACTGATCTCTCTTTCCATAAAAACACTCTCTGCATCAGGGACTTCGCTCTGTTGGCCAGAGGGGCCAACAGAGCGCCTGAGAGTCCCGTCTGACCCCCCACTTTCACCCACTAATTTTTCCGACCATGTTTATTACATTGTGTTGCCATCTCTCAAGGGACACAGCTTGCAAACACTCGACTTGCTAGCTGCAATGCTACATCTCCGTCCCGTCCCTCGCCGTTTCCCCATTCTACTACCCACTCCCTAGTCACCCCTCGTGCCCCCGTCTTCTTCTAACTCCTCTGTCCCAGTTGTTAGACCTTCATACTGCTTTCACTTTACCAAGCCGCAGCGCTTCATTTTGGGTTGTGCCTTTTCGATCTTTAGAGCGATTTTGCTTTTAGACTGCTGGTGACAGTAATTCAGTGGTTAATTTGTTAAAAAAAAATTTTTTTCTAAAGTTCATTTCTTCCTGTTTATTGTCACAGGAAGCTCCACTTGCAGTCCTTTCTTCACTCACCTTACGCTCACTTGCTTTAAATGTAGAACTTCCTTCTACACTTTATCCATTACAAAATGCCGCCCATCGCACGTTTCTGTCTAACGATAGTCCCCTTCTCACTGTTTACTTTATACAAGCTTTTAAAACGCCACACTTCACGTTGGGGCACTCGTGTCAACAGCGCCTTTAGACGCTTCCACGCGCCGGTAGAAGTAAATAAATGCTGATAACTTGCACTGAATTCTGCGTGCTTTCTTACTTGGAACATACGCCTGGCTCAGCGGTTTTTTATTGCATGTACTCGCTTTGGTGCACACTTACACCCTTTGGCATTGTTTTGTTCTGACCTCCCAGTTTCACGACCGGGCCCAGATTACTAGCATGCGCCTTTATACACATCGATATACTATGTTCAGCAACCTGTGTACCGTTAATCTTGCGTTTAACCTATGTAATGCCTTTCGAATACTAATGGAAAGCTTTACTCTTTGTCAAAGTTAAAAAGATGTTTGGCGATCCGTAGATGTTCACCAAGTTTTTTGATGTTAGTAAAGTATTTCCCTTCCACAGGTCTTAATTTCTGATACCCAAATTCCAGCGTTATCAACCTATCAAAGTCCTAGGCTCGGCAAATCCGTTTCTGCCGTTGGTTCCTCGCACCAGAAAAGCCCCCCTTGGAGACATCGCATTTCCTTGCCCTGCAGCAAACTATGGAATCCTCTCCCCACTTCTATTAGTTTCCACCCCTCACTAATCAAAATGTGGAAAACCATCAAATCCTGTATGTTTATAAAATAGACCTTATCCCTTTTTGGTTGTTATGCGCTAAGAACCGCTGCGTTAGCTTGCTCTTTCCAAATTAATTAGCATAAGTTCAAAAACATTAACCAGATTTTCCATCAAGCGAGTTACATAGCCTACCCCTTTAATAGAGTTGCTTATTCAGAACTCACTGATTTGCATGAAAACAAATGTATAGGAAGACATGATTAGGTATGATTCCAAGTGACTACTTGTGAATGGACATAGCAGTAAGTAAATGTCCAGTTAATAATAACGTATAACCCGCCTCCTTTTTGAAAAGGTAATGATCGATGTGGAACCCATAGTACAGTCTGTAGTTGTTACAGTGAAAGTTCCTCTAATAGTACACCAATTTCATGACTATATGTAACAGTAGTATTACCAGTAGTAATAACAGCATAAGAAACGCTCAAATTCTATTAGCAATTTGACTAATATTTTGTGCAATACTAATAGTACTAGGCCATGGATTAGTGTTCGGATAGTAGTAATATATTATTGAGCTCTGAGTTTGGTATAGCTCTATAGTTGCCATTTCAATCGCCTCTTGGCAGTGCCGGCAATCGTGCTTTTTATTAGCAGAAGTAATAACTGTAGCGCTACCACTGTTAAAGGCAGTAATAGTTGCATATGCACTGTAGTACGGTTGTAAATGTTGGGGAAAGTTATATTAGCAGCATTAGTAGATGTAATAAGTTACAGCACTAGGAAAAGAACTAAAAGTGACGATTGCTTCAAAGAGAATAAAGATTTGACTGTTGATCATTGGATTGAGAAAACTGCTGTGTTGTATTTTTCATTTCGTTGGTAGCTTAGATGCACTGAACATCGTGAATTTACCTAATGCCCAATGAGCCTCCTCACGTCAATATACTTTGTAAATGAAAAATCTGTAGTTGAAAGTAACTGTGTGCTTTGTAGAAAATGAATGTGGGCCTTGACATAATATATATATACCTTCAGCCTCTACAGTGACCACGCTAGCCTTCTTTATATCTCAACAGTGCAACGTAATGAAGTCTCCTGACCAGACTTCTTGAATCACAGTTTAGCAGCTGCGTTCAAATGCCACAGTCTGTCATTGAAGGTCGAAACCCTCCTGTTCCCCTGCCCCTGCTAAGTGTCCTTATCTCCTCAGACACTCACTTAGCGTCTACGTGTGTCTCCCCAGCTCCTCAAGGTGCCATATGTCCTCAGCGCCTCACACTGCCTTTCAATATGTCCCGTGCTCCTCACGCTATCCGTGTGCCCCCCCAGCTCCTCACACCCGGCTCCTCGTGTCCATGCGGCCCCTCAGTGCCTACCCGTGTGCCTCCGGTTCCTCCGGTACAGTGTGTGTCCGCGCGTCCCATGGCCTCCATTATTGTACTTCCCTCCCTGTGCACTGTGTTGCTCTTGGTCGTGTGCTTCTCTCAACACCTTCCCATGTTGCTTTTGTGTATACGCCTCATCTTACTTGCCAGTGTGCATGCTCCTCCTCGCCTGCTCCACACTGCTTTTTTGCACGTTGCCTCTTCTACCCCTCCCCCCCCACACACGTCATTTTGAAGAAGTGCACATGTGAGGTGCTGGCGGCCACGTTATATATATATATATATATATATATATATATATATATATATATATCCATCAAAACGAAGGTGACCCCTCGGTTGTCCTCATGGAAAGAGCCACTCAGCAGGTAAGTATGTTCTTAGCTTTAATCATGAAAGCTGCAGCATCACATCCGAAAAACAGCATTAAGTATCAAGGGAGTCCATACGCCGACGCGTTTCGTGCGCTGTGCGCACTTCTTCAAAGGCGGACTGTTGAAATAACACACAGCAATCCACGGCACCTGAACACTTTATGACGCTCGCTAGGTAGGGCGGGGACAGCTCGCACTGTCTTCTGGTCAATTGAGTGCAGTGGACAAATAAAGTTTTGCTAGTGTGCTGTCATATTCAAATAAAGTTCCACAGTGGGTTAGTGCTCGTTTCTCTTCTGGGAGGCTGCACTGTAGACCTTCCATTTAGCCCTCACCTGCCCCTTCAGCTAGCGTGATTAGGCGCCAGCCTGGGCTGTGGAACACAGCGGGGTTCTTTCCGCGGCTGGACTAGCCGCTACGAATCCATCAAAACGAAGGTGACCCCTCGGTTGTCCTCATGGAAAGAGCCACTCAGCAGGTAAGTATGTTCTTAGCTTTAATCATGAAAGCTGCAGCATCACATCCGAAAAACAGCATTAAGTATCAAGGGAGTCCATACGCCGACGCGTTTCGTGCGCTGTGCGCACTTCTTCAAAGGCGGACTGTTGAAATAACACACAGCAATCCACGGCACCTGAACACTTTATGACGCTCGCTAGGTAGGGCGGGGACAGCTCGCACTGTCTTCTGGTCAATTGAGTGCAGTGGACAAATAAAGTTTTGCTAGTGTGCTGTCATATTCAAATAAAGTTCCACAGTGGGTTAGTGCTCGTTTCTCTTCTGGGAGGCTGCACTGTAGACCTTCCATTTAGCCCTCACCTGCCCCTTCAGCTAGCGTGATTAGGCGCCAGCCTGGGCTGTGGAACACAGCGGGGTTCTTTCCGCGGCTGGACTAGCCGCTACGAATCCATCAAAACGAAGGTGACCCCTCGGTTGTCCTCATGGAAAGAGCCACTCAGCAGGTAAGTATGTTCTTAGCTTTAATCATGAAAGCTGCAGCATCACATCCGAAAAACAGCATTAAGTATCAAGGGAGTCCATACGCCGACGCGTTTCGTGCGCTGTGCGCACTTCTTCAAAGGCGGACTGTTGAAATAACACACAGCAATCCACGGCACCTGAACACTTTATGACGCTCGCTAGGTAGGGCGGGGACAGCTCGCACTGTCTTCTGGTCAATTGAGTGCAGTGGACAAATAAAGTTTTGCTAGTGTGCTGTCATATTCAAATAAAGTTCCACAGTGGGTTAGTGCTCGTTTCTCTTCTGGGAGGCTGCACTGTAGACCTTCCATTTAGCCCTCACCTGCCCCTTCAGCTAGCGTGATTAGGCGCCAGCCTGGGCTGTGGAACACAGCGGGGTTCTTTCCGCGGCTGGACTAGCCGCTACGAATCCATCAAAACGAAGGTGACCCCTCGGTTGTCCTCATGGAAAGAGCCACTCAGCAGGTAAGTATGTTCTTAGCTTTAATCATGAAAGCTGCAGCATCACATCCGAAAAACAGCATTAAGTATCAAGGGAGTCCATACGCCGACGCGTTTCATGCGCTGTGCGCACTTCTTCAAAGGCGGACTGTTGAAATAACACACAGCAATCCACGGCACCTGAACACTTTATGACGCTCGCTAGGTAGGGCGGGGACAGCTCGCACTGTCTTCTGGTCAATTGAGTGCAGTGGACAAATAAAGTTTTGCTAGTGTGCTGTCATATTCAAATAAAGTTCCACAGTGGGTTAGTGCTCGTTTCTCTTCTGGGAGGCTGCACTGTAGACCTTCCATTTAGCCCTCACCTGCCCCTTCAGCTAGCGTGATTAGGCGCCAGCCTGGGCTGTGGAACACAGCGGGGTTCTTTCCGCGGCTGGACTAGCCGCTACGAATCCATCAAAACGAAGGTGACCCCTCGGTTGTCCTCATGGAAAGAGCCACTCAGCAGGTAAGTATGTTCTTAGCTTTAATCATGAAAGCTGCAGCATCACATCCGAAAAACAGCATTAAGTATCAAGGGAGTCCATACGCCGACGCGTTTCGTGCGCTGTGCGCACTTCTTCAAAGGCGGACTGTTGAAATAACACACAGCAATCCACGGCACCTGAACACTTTATGACGCTCGCTAGGTAGGGCGGGGACAGCTCGCACTGTCTTCTGGTCAATTGAGTGCAGTGGACAAATAAAGTTTTGCTAGTGTGCTGTCATATTCAAATAAAGTTCCACAGTGGGTTAGTGCTCGTTTCTCTTCTGGGAGGCTGCACTGTAGACCTTCCATTTAGCCCTCACCTGCCCCTTCAGCTAGCGTGATTAGGCGCCAGCCTGGGCTGTGGAACACAGCGGGGTTCTTTCCGCGGCTGGACTAGCCGCTACGAATCCATCAAAACGAAGGTGACCCCTCGGTTGTCCTCATGGAAAGAGCCACTCAGCAGGTAAGTATGTTCTTAGCTTTAATCATGAAAGCTGCAGCATCACATCCGAAAAACAGCATTAAGTATCAAGGGAGTCCATACGCCGACGCGTTTCGTGCGCTGTGCGCACTTCTTCAAAGGCGGACTGTTGAAATAACACACAGCAATCCACGGCACCTGAACACTTTATGACGCTCGCTAGGTAGGGCGGGGACAGCTCGCACTGTCTTCTGGTCAATTGAGTGCAGTGGACAAATAAAGTTTTGCTAGTGTGCTGTCATATTCAAATAAAGTTCCACAGTGGGTTAGTGCTCGTTTCTCTTCTGGGAGGCTGCACTGTAGACCTTCCATTTAGCCCTCACCTGCCCCTTCAGCTAGCGTGATTAGGCGCCAGCCTGGGCTGTGGAACACAGCGGGGTTCTTTCCGCGGCTGGACTAGCCGCTACGAATCCATCAAAACGAAGGTGACCCCTCGGTTGTCCTCATGGAAAGAGCCACTCAGCAGGTAAGTATGTTCTTAGCTTTAATCATGAAAGCTGCAGCATCACATCCGAAAAACAGCATTAAGTATCAAGGGAGTCCATACGCCGACGCGTTTCGTGCGCTGTGCGCACTTCTTCAAAGGCGGACTGTTGAAATAACACACAGCAATCCACGGCACCTGAACACTTTATGACGCTCGCTAGGTAGGGCGGGGACAGCTCGCACTGTCTTCTGGTCAATTGAGTGCAGTGGACAAATAAAGTTTTGCTAGTGTGCTGTCATATTCAAATAAAGTTCCACAGTGGGTTAGTGCTCGTTTCTCTTCTGGGAGGCTGCACTGTAGACCTTCCATTTAGCCCTCACCTGCCCCTTCAGCTAGCGTGATTAGGCGCCAGCCTGGGCTGTGGAACACAGCGGGGTTCTTTCCGCGGCTGGACTAGCCGCTACGAATCCATCAAAACGAAGGTGACCCCTCGGTTGTCCTCATGGAAAGAGCCACTCAGCAGGTAAGTATGTTCTTAGCTTTAATCATGAAAGCTGCAGCATCACATCCGAAAAACAGCATTAAGTATCAAGGGAGTCCATACGCCGACGCGTTTCGTGCGCTGTGCGCACTTCTTCAAAGGCGGACTGTTGAAATAACACACAGCAATCCACGGCACCTGAACACTTTATGACGCTCGCTAGGTAGGGCGGGGACAGCTCGCACTGTCTTCTGGTCAATTGAGTGCAGTGGACAAATAAAGTTTTGCTAGTGTGCTGTCATATTCAAATAAAGTTCCACAGTGGGTTAGTGCTCGTTTCTCTTCTGGGAGGCTGCACTGTAGACCTTCCATTTAGCCCTCACCTGCCCCTTCAGCTAGCGTGATTAGGCGCCAGCCTGGGCTGTGGAACACAGCGGGGTTCTTTCCGCGGCTGGACTAGCCGCTACGAATCCATCAAAACGAAGGTGACCCCTCGGTTGTCCTCATGGAAAGAGCCACTCAGCAGGTAAGTATGTTCTTAGCTTTAATCATGAAAGCTGCAGCATCACATCCGAAAAACAGCATTAAGTATCAAGGGAGTCCATACGCCGACGCGTTTCGTGCGCTGTGCGCACTTCTTCAAAGGCGGACTGTTGAAATAACACACAGCAATCCACGGCACCTGAACACTTTATGACGCTCGCTAGGTAGGGCGGGGACAGCTCGCACTGTCTTCTGGTCAATTGAGTGCAGTGGACAAATAAAGTTTTGCTAGTGTGCTGTCATATTCAAATAAAGTTCCACAGTGGGTTAGTGCTCGTTTCTCTTCTGGGAGGCTGCACTGTAGACCTTCCATTTAGCCCTCACCTGCCCCTACGAATCCATCAAAACGAAGGTGACCCCTCGGTTGTCCTCATGGAAAGAGCCACTCAGCAGGTAAGTATGTTCTTAGCTTTAATCATGAAAGCTGCAGCATCACATCCGAAAAACAGCATTAAGTATCAAGGGAGTCCATACGCCGACGCGTTTCGTGCGCTGTGCGCACTTCTTCAAAGGCGGACTGTTGAAATAACACACAGCAATCCACGGCACCTGAACACTTTATGACGCTCGCTAGGTAGGGCGGGGACAGCTCGCACTGTCTTCTGGTCAATTGAGTGCAGTGGACAAATAAAGTTTTGCTAGTGTGCTGTCATATTCAAATAAAGTTCCACAGTGGGTTAGTGCTCGTTTCTCTTCTGGGAGGCTGCACTGTAGACCTTCCATTTAGCCCTCACCTGCCCCTTCAGCTAGCGTGATTAGGCGCCAGCCTGGGCTGTGGAACACAGCGGGGTTCTTTCCGCGGCTGGACTAGCCGCTACGAATCCATCAAAACGAAGGTGACCCCTCGGTTGTCCTCATGGAAAGAGCCACTCAGCAGGTAAGTATGTTCTTAGCTTTAATCATGAAAGCTGCAGCATCACATCCGAAAAACAGCATTAAGTATCAAGGGAGTCCATACGCCGACGCGTTTCGTGCGCTGTGCGCACTTCTTCAAAGGCGGACTGTTGAAATAACACACAGCAATCCACGGCACCTGAACACTTTATGACGCTCGCTAGGTAGGGCGGGGACAGCTCGCACTGTCTTCTGGTCAATTGAGTGCAGTGGACAAATAAAGTTTTGCTAGTGTGCTGTCATATTCAAATAAAGTTCCATGAGGACAACCGAGGGGTCACCTTCGTTTTGATGGATTCGTAGCGGCTAGTCCAGCCGCGGAAAGAACCCCGCTGTGTTCCACAGCCCAGGCTGGCGCCTAATCACGCTAGCTGAAGGGGCAGGTGAGGGCTAAATGGAAGGTCTACAGTGCAGCCTCCCAGAAGAGAAACGAGCACTAACCCACTGTGGAACTTTATTTGAATATGACAGCACACTAGCAAAACTTTATTTGTCCACTGCACTCAATTGACCAGAAGACAGTGCGAGCTGTCCCCGCCCTACCTAGCGAGCGTCATAAAGTGTTCAGGTGCCGTGGATTGCTGTGTGTTATTTCAACAGTCCGCCTTTGAAGAAGTGCGCACAGCGCACGAAACGCGTCGGCGTATGGACTCCCTTGATACTTAATGCTGTTTTTCGGATGTGATGCTGCAGCTTTCATGATTAAAGCTAAGAACATACTTACCTGCTGAGTGGCTCTTTCCATGAGGACAACCGAGGGGTCACCTTCGTTTTGATGGATTCGTAGCGGCTAGTCCAGCCGCGGAAAGAACCCCGCTGTGTTCCACAGCCCAGGCTGGCGCCTAATCACGCTAGCTGAAGGGGCAGGTGAGGGCTAAATGGAAGGTCTACAGTGCAGCCTCCCAGAAGAGAAACGAGCACTAACCCACTGTGGAACTTTATTTGAATATGACAGCACACTAGCAAAACTTTATTTGTCCACTGCACTCAATTGACCAGAAGACAGTGCGAGCTGTCCCCGCCCTACCTAGCGAGCGTCATAAAGTGTTCAGGTGCCGTGGATTGCTGTGTGTTATTTCAACAGTCCGCCTTTGAAGAAGTGCGCACAGCGCACGGAACGCGTCGGCGTATGGACTCCCTTGATACTTAATGCTGTTTTTCGGATGTGATGCTGCAGCTTTCATGATTAAAGCTAAGAACATACTTACCTGCTGAGTGGCTCTTTCCATGAGGACAACCGAGGGGTCACCTTCGTTTTGATGGATTCGTAGCGGCTAGTCCAGCCGCGGAAAGAACCCCGCTGTGTTCCACAGCCCAGGCTGGCGCCTAATCACGCTAGCTGAAGGGGCAGGTGAGGGCTAAATGGAAGGTCTACAGTGCAGCCTCCCAGAAGAGAAACGAGCACTAACCCACTGTGGAACTTTATTTGAATATGACAGCACACTAGCAAAACTTTATTTGTCCACTGCACTCAATTGACCAGAAGACAGTGCGAGCTGTCCCCGCCCTACCTAGCGAGCGTCATAAAGTGTTCAGGTGCCGTGGATTGCTGTGTGTTATTTCAACAGTCCGCCTTTGAAGAAGTGCGCACAGCGCACGAAACGCGTCGGCGTATGGACTCCCTTGATACTTAATGCTGTTTTTCGGATGTGATGCTGCAGCTTTCATGATTAAAGCTAAGAACATACTTACCTGCTGAGTGGCTCTTTCCATGAGGACAACCGAGGGGTCACCTTCGTTTTGATGGATTCGTAGCGGCTAGTCCAGCCGCGGAAAGAACCCCGCTGTGTTCCACAGCCCAGGCTGGCGCCTAATCACGCTAGCTGAAGGGGCAGGTGAGGGCTAAATGGAAGGTCTACAGTGCAGCCTCCCAGAAGAGAAACGAGCACTAACCCACTGTGGAACTTTATTTGAATATGACAGCACACTAGCAAAACTTTATTTGTCCACTGCACTCAATTGACCAGAAGACAGTGCGAGCTGTCCCCGCCCTACCTAGCGAGCGTCATAAAGTGTTCAGGTGCCGTGGATTGCTGTGTGTTATTTCAACAGTCCGCCTTTGAAGAAGTGCGCACAGCGCACGAAACGCGTCGGCGTATGGACTCCCTTGATACTTAATGCTGTTTTTCGGATGTGATGCTGCAGCTTTCATGATTAAAGCTAAGAACATACTTACCTGCTGAGTGGCTCTTTCCATGAGGACAACCGAGGGGTCACCTTCGTTTTGATGGATTCGTAGCGGCTAGTCCAGCCGCGGAAAGAACCCCGCTGTGTTCCACAGCCCAGGCTGGCGCCTAATCACGCTAGCTGAAGGGGCAGGTGAGGGCTAAATGGAAGGTCTACAGTGCAGCCTCCCAGAAGAGAAACGAGCACTAACCCACTGTGGAACTTTATTTGAATATGACAGCACACTAGCAAAACTTTATTTGTCCACTGCACTCAATTGACCAGAAGACAGTGCGAGCTGTCCCCGCCCTACCTAGCGAGCGTCATAAAGTGTTCAGGTGCCGTGGATTGCTGTGTGTTATTTCAACAGTCCGCCTTTGAAGAAGTGCGCACAGCGCACGAAACGCGTCGGCGTATGGACTCCCTTGATACTTAATGCTGTTTTTCGGATGTGATGCTGCAGCTTTCATGATTAAAGCTAAGAACATACTTACCTGCTGAGTGGCTCTTTCCATGAGGACAACCGAGGGGTCACCTTCGTTTTGATGGATTCGTAGCGGCTAGTCCAGCCGCGGAAAGAACCCCGCTGTGTTCCACAGCCCAGGCTGGCGCCTAATCACGCTAGCTGAAGGGGCAGGTGAGGGCTAAATGGAAGGTCTACAGTGCAGCCTCCCAGAAGAGAAACGAGCACTAACCCACTGTGGAACTTTATTTGAATATGACAGCACACTAGCAAAACTTTATTTGTCCACTGCACTCAATTGACCAGAAGACAGTGCGAGCTGTCCCCGCCCTACCTAGCGAGCGTCATAAAGTGTTCAGGTGCCGTGGATTGCTGTGTGTTATTTCAACAGTCCGCCTTTGAAGAAGTGCGCACAGCGCACGAAACGCGTCGGCGTATGGACTCCCTTGATACTTAATGCTGTTTTTCGGATGTGATGCTGCAGCTTTCATGATTAAAGCTAAGAACATACTTACCTGCTGAGTGGCTCTTTCCATGAGGACAACCGAGGGGTCACCTTCGTTTTGATGGATTCGTAGCGGCTAGTCCAGCCGCGGAAAGAACCCCGCTGTGTTCCACAGCCCAGGCTGGCGCCTAATCACGCTAGCTGAAGGGGCAGGTGAGGGCTAAATGGAAGGTCTACAGTGCAGCCTCCCAGAAGAGAAACGAGCACTAACCCACTGTGGAACTTTATTTGAATATGACAGCACACTAGCAAAACTTTATTTGTCCACTGCACTCAATTGACCAGAAGACAGTGCGAGCTGTCCCCGCCCTACCTAGCGAGCGTCATAAAGTGTTCAGGTGCCGTGGATTGCTGTGTGTTATTTCAACAGTCCGCCTTTGAAGAAGTGCGCACAGCGCACGAAACGCGTCGGCGTATGGACTCCCTTGATACTTAATGCTGTTTTTCGGATGTGATGCTGCAGCTTTCATGATTAAAGCTAAGAACATACTTACCTGCTGAGTGGCTCTTTCCATGAGGACAACCGAGGGGTCACCTTCGTTTTGATGGATTCGTAGCGGCTAGTCCAGCCGCGGAAAGAACCCCGCTGTGTTCCACAGCCCAGGCTGGCGCCTAATCACGCTAGCTGAAGGGGCAGGTGAGGGCTAAATGGAAGGTCTACAGTGCAGCCTCCCAGAAGAGAAACGAGCACTAACCCACTGTGGAACTTTATTTGAATATGACAGCACACTAGCAAAACTTTATTTGTCCACTGCACTCAATTGACCAGAAGACAGTGCGAGCTGTCCCCGCCCTACCTAGCGAGCGTCATAAAGTGTTCAGGTGCCGTGGATTGCTGTGTGTTATTTCAACAGTCCGCCTTTGAAGAAGTGCGCACAGCGCACGAAACGCGTCGGCGTATGGACTCCCTTGATACTTAATGCTGTTTTTCGGATGTGATGCTGCAGCTTTCATGATTAAAGCTAAGAACATACTTACCTGCTGAGTGGCTCTTTCCATGAGGACAACCGAGGGGTCACCTTCGTTTTGATGGATTCGTAGCGGCTAGTCCAGCCGCGGAAAGAACCCCGCTGTGTTCCACAGCCCAGGCTGGCGCCTAATCACGCTAGCTGAAGGGGCAGGTGAGGGCTAAATGGAAGGTCTACAGTGCAGCCTCCCAGAAGAGAAACGAGCACTAACCCACTGTGGAACTTTATTTGAATATGACAGCACACTAGCAAAACTTTATTTGTCCACTGCACTCAATTGACCAGAAGACAGTGCGAGCTGTCCCCGCCCTACCTAGCGAGCGTCATAAAGTGTTCAGGTGCCGTGGATTGCTGTGTGTTATTTCAACAGTCCGCCTTTGAAGAAGTGCGCACAGCGCACGAAACGCGTCGGCGTATGGACTCCCTTGATACTTAATGCTGTTTTTCGGATGTGATGCTGCAGCTTTCATGATTAAAGCTAAGAACATACTTACCTGCTGAGTGGCTCTTTCCATGAGGACAACCGAGGGGTCACCTTCGTTTTGATGGATTCGTAGCGGCTAGTCCAGCCGCGGAAAGAACCCCGCTGTGTTCCACAGCCCAGGCTGGCGCCTAATCACGCTAGCTGAAGGGGCAGGTGAGGGCTAAATGGAAGGTCTACAGTGCAGCCTCCCAGAAGAGAAACGAGCACTAACCCACTGTGGAACTTTATTTGAATATGACAGCACACTAGCAAAACTTTATTTGTCCACTGCACTCAATTGACCAGAAGACAGTGCGAGCTGTCCCCGCCCTACCTAGCGAGCGTCATAAAGTGTTCAGGTGCCGTGGATTGCTGTGTGTTATTTCAACAGTCCGCCTTTGAAGAAGTGCGCACAGCGCACGAAACGCGTCGGCGTATGGACTCCCTTGATACTTAATGCTGTTTTTCGGATGTGATGCTGCAGCTTTCATGATTAAAGCTAAGAACATACTTACCTGCTGAGTGGCTCTTTCCATGAGGACAACCGAGGGGTCACCTTCGTTTTGATGGATATATATATATATATATATATATATATATATATATATATATATATATATATATATATATATATATATATATATATATATATATATATATATATATATATATATATATATATATATATATATATATATATATATATATATATATATATATATATATATATATATATATATATATATATATATATATATATATATATATATATATATATATATATATATATATATATATATATATATATATATATATATATATATATATATATATATATATATATATATATATATATATATATATATATATATATATATATATATATATATATATATATATATATATATATATATATATATATTTTTATTTTTTATTTTTATTTATCTGAGCATGTATAAGCCACTGGCACTCGCTCACTCTCTCTCTCTCACACACACACTCTCTCTCTCTCTCTCTCTCTCTCTCTCACTCTCTCACTCTCTCACTCTCTCACTCTCTCACTCTCTCACTCACTCACTCACTCACTCACTCACTCACTCACTCACTCACTCACTCACTCACTCACTCACTCACTCACTCACTCTCACACTCACTCACTCTCACACACTCTCTCTCTCTCTCTCTCACACACTCTCTCTCTCTCTCTCTCTCTCACACACACTCTCTCACACACTCTCTCTCTCACACACACTCTCTCTCACACACACACTCTCTCTCTCTCTCTCTCTCTCACACACACTCTCTCACACACTCTCTCTCTCTCTCTCTCTCTCTCACACACACTCTCTCACACACTCTCTCTCTCACACACACTCTCTCTCTCTCACACACACTCTCTCTCTCTCTCTCACACACACTCTCTCTCACACACACTCTCTCTCTCACACACACTCTCTCGCACACACTCTCTCTCGCACACTCTCTCTCGCGCACACTCTCTCTCGCGCACACTCTCTCTCGCGCACTCTCTCTCGCGCACACTCTCTCTCGCGCACACTCTCTCTCGCACACACTCTCTCTCGCACACACTCTCTCTCGCACACACTCTCTCTCGCACACACTCTCTCTCGCACACACTCTCTCTCGCACACACTCTCTCTCGCACACACTCTCTCTCGCACACACTCTCTCTCGCACACACTCTCTCTCGCACACACTCTCTCTCGCTCTCTCAGACACACTCTCTCTCGCACACACTCTCTCTCGCACACACTCTCTCTCGCACACACTCTCTCTCGCACACACTCTCTCTCGCACACACTCTCTCTCGCACACACACACTCCCACACACACACACTCCCACACAGACACTCTCTCTCTCACACACACTCTCTCTCACACTCTCTCACACTCTCTCGCACACACACACACTCTCTCTCGCACACACACTCTCTCACACACACACTCTCTCTCTCACACACACACTCTCTCTCACACACACACACTCACACACACTCTCTCACACACACTCTCTCACACACACTCACACACACACTCTCTCACACACACTCACACACTCTCTCACACACACTCACACTCTCTCACACACACTCTCTCACACACACTCTCTCACTCTCTCTCTCTCTCACACACTCTCTCTCTCACACAATCTCTCTCACACACACTCTCTCTCACACACTCTCTCACACACTCTCTCTCACACACACACTCTCACTCACACACTGCTGCATGACACTGCCGCGCGCCTCACACTGCCGCGTGCCTCACACTGCCGCGCGCCTCACACTGCCGCGCGTCTCACACTGCCGCGCGTCTCACACTGCCGCGCGTCTCACACTGCCGCGCGCCTCACACTGCCGCGCGCCTCACACTGCCGCGCGCCTCACACTGCCGCGCGCCTCACACTGCCGCGCGCCTCACACTGCCGCGCGCCTCACACTGCCGCGCGCCTCACACTGCCGCACGCCTCACATCACTCTGGAACACCACCACATCACTCTGGGACACCACCACATCACTCTGGGACACCACCACATCACTCTGGGACACCACCACATCACTCTGGGACACCACCACATCACTCTGGGACACCACCACATCACTCTGGGACACCACCACATCACTCTGGGACACCACCACATCACTCTGGGACACCACCACATCACTCTGGGACACCACCACATCACTCTGGGACACCACCACATCACTCTGGGACACCACCACATCACTCTGGGACACCACCACATCACTCTATCACTCAGCCCAACCACATCATCACTCAGCACCACAACAGCACTGTCCTTGCTTACTACCAACAAGCATTCCCGTAGCCAATAGGACTCGCATTAGGAAAGTGTAAGCTATTGGCTTTGTGAATAACAATGCTATTAATTTATATATTTTCAAAGCCAACACATATTAAAAAAATTGTCATTTATAATACCAATAGCTCACACTTTCCTAATGCGAGACCTATTGCATTGCAAGTGCTTGTTTACCTTTCCTAGTGAATAACATTGAGCGCCCGACGCCTCAAAAGCACCCTGCACCCAGCCGCCGGAGTGCCCCTGGCCGTGCACCCTGTGTTTTATCCTACTTCCCCATTTGCCCTGAACAAGTGACCAGGAGTCCAGCTCCCCCAGCCGCGTGGCCTGCTAGCCAGCAGCCACCAACCAAAGGCCCCCTGCCTCTCATTTGATAACATTGGGCCTGACTACCTCTGCACCCGGCTGCCCCTGTGCCAAGCTTTGAAACTCTAAAATATTCCTATAAATCAGCCGAATACCGAACTCCGAAGCACTCATCTGTGATCAGCAGAGAAGTCAGTACTGTACCTTGTAGCTCAGTACTGAACCGCAAAAGTAATCCTAACCGGGTTTACTAGTAACCTGAATTTTCCATGGGAATCCATTGTCTGCTTTTCTATAAAATTTCTTCTGTCTACTTTTGAAAACTTGAAATATTCCTTAAAAATCATACCTACTACTGAAACGTAATTACTTACCTGTCTTAAGTCGAGATCCCAGTGCTGGACCTAGGAGCCCAGTACTGGATTACAAAAGTAACGAGAACGTACTTTACCTGTAACCTGAATTTTCTCTCATTGGATAACAATGCTAGATTTTCACTGAAAAGTTTCTAAGTGTGAACTTTTGAAATACCTTTATATTCCATAAAAAGTATTGCAATAACCAAAACGTTTTTACTAAACTGTTTTCAGCTTGCACCCCAAGACTGAATCTAGGATCCAGTCCTGAAATTACAAAAGTAATCTACAAAGTAATTAACTGCATTTTTGTAGAAAAACCCATCGAGCTCAACGTTAGATTGTGTTTAGAATTGTGTTGCCTACTGCAACCCCTGTACCTATTGTGTTTACAAAGTTATTACCATTCTGCAGAGTACTTACCTGAGATCACTCAGACTTGAGAAAAGTATATTTTGATACATGTTGGTTCTAAAAATAAACCAACTGTATCTTTTGATATAAAAACAATTGACCTTGACTGTGTGAAACCTTTTGCTGACTGAGTGTGTACATCAAATGCTTTACCTTGTCCTTTGGTACTGCCTTACTGCTCGACCAAGCTACCACTTTTGAGAGTAAGGTCAGCCCTGACTTTAACCTCTGTTATACCTCTGGGGTTTTTGGTCTCTATACACACTGTACCTTACTTTGGTCCAGTATATATAGAGCCACTTTCTCACAATTGTTAAACCTGCATTGACAATTATCAATTTCACTTACCTGTGCCAGGCTTGCTTGGTTCTAGGAAATAAGTACAACTAAATATTTTTATACAAATACAATTAGTCTGAGTTAAGTCTTTGGGTGTGTGACATCACTTCTCGCCTGAGTGTGTACAATAAATGCTTAGCACTACCCTCTGATAAAGCCTTACTGCTCGCCAACACTACCACAAATCGAGTGTAAGCTGCAATCTACTTTTACCTTTGCCTACCTTTGGGGTTCCACTGGACTCTGTGCACACTATACCTCATTTTGGTATATTCTATACAGAGCCAGCTTCCTACTGGGGTCAGAACCGGTGGGGGCCAGTTGCTGGAAACAGCGAAGACCTGGGGAAGCTCACAAAGGCGACAAGCCTTTAAAGCTTCCCCTTCGTGGACCCTGACCATCCTGGGGTAGGAGGCATGGCACCTGGTTACAGAATGTGCATTGTTGTGTTGTGGGGATTCTGCATATACACAGAACTATGCACAGGAAAACAGGACCTCGGTGTATAGGGGTTGTACCTTCCTACCACCTTAGTTCCCAAAATCCCCAAACCGACTAGCTTTAGTGTCTCATTAGTTCTCCTACATAATCACGAAGCTACAATTGATTAGTCAACGCAGAACACAACACTCGACTCTCTCAGGAATCTCGGTAGCAAGACATACCCACTTTCGCTCATTCAACCATACTTGTCCACAATAAGGATTGTCAGAGTCACTGTATAGTTCAAAATGTTTATTTTAACTATTGTGCTCTATCATGCAGTATTCGAGCCACTACCTGAAGCAAAATGCATACATCTAGAACAGTTAGCATTGTTACAATACCATAGAATTTGAAGGGGGATGTCATCATATCCAGACAGTGGAAAAAGGACTATAAGGCCTAACCACCCTCCCTTTGGTAAGTTGAGGTTTATTATATAAAGGAAGATCTGTGGGCTTTGACAGCAGACCCCATACCTTAGAGCCTAGATGGCAGGTTTACATCATAGGAAGAGCATAGCTCTTCTCCAAGGAAAGGTCCCTCTCCAAGTGAGTGGGAACAACATGCATACCCTTAATATCAAAGCACAAGTTTTCCATCCTTGCTGCTGTGTTTAGCATGTTTTGTCTAGGTGCTAGCGACTGAACAGAACAACAAGGAGCATAGTTTACCGACCTTGCACATCGTGTTCAGTCTAAACTCCAGGAACAGGCAGAGAATGCAGAATGCAGACAGTTCTCATGTGAAAGACACTGATAGAGTATTGCAAAATAAAGTTATGTAGTAACGTGCGCAAAACCAGCATCGTGGCAGCAGAGCTCATGCTAACTTTAGCAATGTCGACAAGGACCCTAACACCCATATAACAGTTTCAGTCCCCTGTGAGCAGTAGGCTCTCGAACCAAGTAATCCAGAAACATGTCTGGTGGTGGCAGCTGGCAAGCAGCCACTCAACCTGGACACTAGTGTTAGGTCGTTTTTCAGAGGGAATCTCTAAGATGCCCTGTGTGTGCCTTTTTCGTTAACCCCTTCGCTGCTAGGCCTTTTCCCCTCCTGTGCTAAGCCTTTTTTTGGCGATTTGGGGTAGTGCGCTCTTAGGCCCCTGTAACTTTTTGACCACATAAGGTATCCACGCCAAATTTGCGTCCTTTTCTTCCAACATCATGTGGATTCTAAAGCTGCCGAGGGTTTGTGGATTCCCTCGGAGGGGTCCCAGAAATTAAGCAAAATACAGTAAATTTTTTGTTTTTTTCAGAAAAATGGGAAAAAAGGGTTGCAAATCAAAGCCTCTGGGGTTTCCCTGCAAATGTTATCAAAAAAGGGTTTATGGGGTTGAAATCAGCATTTTCCCAGTTTTTAGTGAATGACAGTCTTTTGTCAGAGAACCAACATTTTTCACACAGATTTGGCATTTTTCTGGGACATAGCCTATTTTTGCTTTTTTTAGTGCTTTCAACCTCCTTCCAGTTTATGGTAGGAATGAGTTTGAAAGCAATAATGGTACCTAGAAAGCTATACATTTTCGAAAAGTAGACACAATTCTGAATTCAGAAAGGCGTCATTTGTCTAAATCCATGAAGGTTTCTCTATAGAAACTAACAGTTAAATATTGGAAAAACTAGTTGGAAAAAAACAGCCTTTTGTCTCAACGTTTTCACCTGTAACTTCTTGTAATTTTGACAGCTCTTTAAAAGCAATATACCGTTACATCCGTTAGACCTTCCTGGTTGCGGGGATATACAGGACTTGTAGTTTCGCCAAGAACCCGACGAACCCAGAGCCAAAAACTGAGCAGCAACTTGCAATGGTATTTTATTATGTACCGGGTATAGAGCAATTATTCTGGGAAAATGTATACATGGAAAAATCGGTATGAAAGACACCTATGTATTTTTGGATTGGGTACAAATTATAGAGTTTAGAAACAGTATATATTTCCACATTTTCAAAATTGGGAATACTCATACTAGCATGAGAATTATTGGTCATTTTTCAAAATGTTTTTTTTTTTTTACACAATGTCTTTCATTTTGAAGGGAGAAATGCGTGAAAACTCAATAGGTAATAACAGTTGATTTCTGAATTACCCTAAGTCTCCCGATAAAAACGGTACCTCACTTGTGTGGGTCGGCCTTGTGCCTGCGACAGGAAACGGGGCAAAATGCAACGTGGTCATACCTCAATTTCGCATTTAAAAATTGACCCTTTTTTGGCAAAGTGCCTAGCTGTAGTTTTTGCACCCTAGCTCTGCCGGCACCTAGGGAAACCTAGCAAACCTATACATTTTTGGTAAGTAGACACCCTGGGGAATCCATAATGGGTTGACTTGACTGCCTCCCACCAGGTTCTGTTACCCAGAATTCCTTGCAAACCTAAAACATTGACAAAAAAAACGCATTTTCCTCACATTTCTGTGGTGGAAAGTTCTGGAATCTGCGTGGATCAACAAATTTCCACCCACCCAGCGTTCCCCCAGGTCTCCCGATAAAAATGGTACCTCACTTGCGTGGGTTGCTTCAAGGACCCACAACAGGCAAGGGCCCAAAACCTAATGAGGCGACATCAAAATTACCTATCACAAAGCAACCTGGTTTTGCAAGGGGGTTCCCATGAGTTTTTGGCCCGGGGCTCGGCGGCCATCTAGGGAAAGCTACGTAACCCACACATTTCTGGAAACTAGACACCCGGGGGAGTACAGAGAGGTATGGCTTGCGTTGGTCCCTCATCATCCTCCTACCCAGAATCCACTGCAAACCTCAAATTTCGCTAAAAAATTTGCTTTTTCTCACATTTCTGTGTGGTAAAGTTGTGAAATCTGCGTGGATCCTCAAATATCCTCCCACCCAGCGTTCCCACAGGTCCCTGGATAAAAATGGTACCTCACTTGCGTGGGTAGGCATAGTGGCTGCAACTGGAAAAGGCCCAAATCGTACGGTGGAGACTTAAAAATTACCTGTTTAAGGCAGCTGGGTGGCAGCCCCAGGCTGCCACCCAGCTGCCTCTTGTCTATACCAACGGGAAGTCTGGCAGCCCCAGGCTGCACCCCAGATGCCTCTTGCCGCACTATCTGCACAGCAATGTCCTCCTCCAACACAGGCACTTCATCCACACCAAAAGAAGCTTCATCAGCACTCAGAGTATCTTTATCATCAGACGATGCCATGTGGTGAGAAAACTCACTACCAGAATCTTCACCTCCCACCTCTGCCTCAGAATCAGAGTCAGTCTCTGCACCATGGTTATAGGAAGAATCAAAAAGCATTCCAACAACTTGCTGAGCAGTAATCCGGCGGCTAGCCATTATCCATACTAAGAAAGGAGTCTGCACAAACAACTCAACAACCAACACTGTGCAAAGTAGGTAAAAAAATGTAAGCCTTTATCACAAAGATCTATATACTGAAAAACTATACAATTCACTTACAAAATACAGCTACACTCACCAGCACCTACTCTGCAAAGACACAGCAAATAGTCAACGATATCCCACTAGAAAGAAGAAAAAAAACTTACATCTACAGAAAGCAAAATACACATCAAGCACAAATGCAAAACATGTTTCACAATCACAAAAAACCGAAACCAAACATACTCGTATTACTACACACTTTGCAAAAAAAACATTTACATTAAAGTTGTACAAAAAAGGTCTCTTACCAAACACATGCAACTCCAGAAACAGCAGAACCACCAGTAACGAAACCGCACACTGCAACAGTCTAAAGAGAAAATAAAACATTACACTTTAGAAGAAAAAAACAATACACATTACAACAGGCTATGTCACAGGGTATGTCACAAATGGGGTGTCTGTCCCCATGGGGGGCAGAATATAAATCTTTTTAAATTTGGGCCCCCTGGAAGCAACCCTTGCCCAAGGGGTCGCTTCAATTAAAAAAAAAAAAGATTTCCCTGGTGTCTAGTGGAGGTTTTTGCTCCCCTAGGGCAGAAAGGCCAAATTAAGACACTGATCTGGGCAGAATATATTTTTAACAAATATGGGCCCAAGGAAGGGACCCTTGGCCAAGGGGTCACTTCCATTTTAAAGAGCAACAAAATCCCTGGTGTCTAGTGGGCTTTTCCCCCTGCCCCACCAGAGAGCCAAAACTTACCTGCTCTCTCTGGACGCGCTGGAAACAAATTGCTTCCAGCGCTTCCTGATGACGTTGGCGCGCACGCTGACGTCACCAGGAAGCGTGGGGGGGCCCCGGGTGATGCAGCGGAAAGTCTTCCGCTGCCACCCCTGCACCAAACAAAAAAATCGATGCCCCAGGGGGGGAGCGCCAGCGCCCCCCCCCCGAAGGCTGTGCCGATGACGGAGCAGCTCCGTCATCAGCACAGCCCAACCAATGCTGATGACGTAACCGCTCCGTCATCACCATCGAAGGGGTTAAATTCCACACTGGCATCAGTGTGGGTTTAATGTGCTGAGGAGGTTGATACCAAACTTCCCAGTTTTCAGTAAAGCCATTATGGTACAGTAGAGTTTGTAATGACAACCTCCCAGCACCATCTACTCTTAATGGCATTACTGCGCTTACAATGTCTAAGAATTGGCTTAGACACTGTAGGAGGACAGGGCTCATGCACCTCACCACTGGTATAGTTCACCCAGCTAGAGGGGGGGCTGACATATGCCAGGGCAAAGTCAGTTTGTTTGTGTAAAGGTACAGGGCCTCTAAGGGTGCCACAATGTCCTGCAGCCCTTAGAGTCCTTCCCTGGCCACAGTGCCCTTGGTACCTGTGGTACCTTTACAAGGGACTAACCTGTGGCCACAGATTGCCAATTGGGTTTTGTCTTAATGCAGTTGTAGGGAAAGAACATAGTCCCGCGGTACCTGTTTGGCAGGAACCAAGGGCACACTCAGTCAAAGTACATCAGCAGTTTAGCAAAAAGTGGGGGCAGCCATGCAAAAAGAGGGCACTTTCTTGAAGTTGTGTGCCATGTCGACTCTTCACTTTGTTCTGCACCAAAACATGCAGCCTGGAAGGGCAGAGAGCGTGGGTGTGAGTGTGTGAACGTACACACATAGGGTCTCTAAGGGTGGCAGAATTAGTGCTGCAGCCCTTAGTGGCCTTCCCTGGTCACATTGCCCTTGGTACCTATGGTACCATGTACAAGGGACTGACATGTGGCAAGAGTTGCCAATTGGGGTTTACAACAGTACAGTTTAGGGAAAGAACATAGGTGCTGGGTACCTGGTTGGCAGGAATCCAGGGCACACTCAAAGTAAATCAACAGTTTGGCAAAAAGTGGGGGCAACCATGCAGAAAGGGGCACTTTCCTACACCTTGTCATTTTGGACCTTCATTAGGTCTGTCCTTTAGTCAGCTGACTTACTTTGATCTTTTTTTTTTTTATTCTTTTTTTTTTACCATTTTGTTAAGATACAAAACATTACAACAGCAGAACAAGCCAGTTTGTTGTTACATCGATCATGAGACCTGGTGCAAACATAAGTCATACATTAGTACAAATATTCATGCTTACTGTGAAGGTACACATAGTCAACAGGTATATAGCTTAGAGGGTCCCCGGACAGCAGAGTATTTATATACGAATATTCGAAATTAAAACATCATGGAGCTATGACAAGAGACTTACAATCCTATATATACATATCCATTTGTCCCCGCCGTTCACAAGGAATTAGAAATAAAGGTCTGCCACTGAATATGTAGTATCCATTTATCCTCCCCAACTACTCCAAGGGTTGCACGCGTACAGTGCTTTCGGCTTCAGCAACCTCTTTCAGTATCTGTACCCATTGCAAGAAAGGCTCCTGGATGTCGCGAGGCCGGGAAGTGGGTGGCATGAGCTCCCAGAATGTATCCAATTGTGTGTGACCATAGGCGACATCGGCATGCCAACCCTTGATTGATGGCGCCTTTCTCCTGCCCCAACGTACAGCCACCCGTCTTTTGGCAAATAATAAAAGCAATGCATGCAATTTACGTGATTTGGGCAGAGTATCTTTGACATATCCCAAAATGCCGAGCACGGGGGATGGAGTATCCGACCTTCCAACAATTTGGTTCACTGAGATAAAAATCTTAGACCAATAATCTGTAAGCACTGGACAGGACCATGCCACTTGTAAACTTACTTTGATCTCTAATGCTATGATCACCTTCATTAAGTTGATTATACTAGAGTTTGATGTGTCTGGGAACCAAGGTGTACCTGACTGATGAGCCCCTAACCAGGGTCAATCTAGGTCTGGGTTGCTCGTGTTCTGGTTCAGGGATGATCCGGCTTGACAGTTCAGGCTGGACTGTTCCTATGAGAAGTATGATGAAGACTTGTATCTGCTAGGTCCAAACTGAGGTGTCATGATGAGGTAAAGAACGAATGGGTTGCAGTGCTACCCCCAGCTTTTGCAAGTGTTTACTTATTGCAAGCAGCCTCCCATCACCTTTTGTGTGTTTTATGTACTGCCCTAAGTGGCATGGTATGCTCAGACGTGGGTTTCTTGCTCACTATCCGCTATATGTATCAAGCTATTTAGCATTCGCAAAGGCCGAAATTCTGCGAATTTCGGCCTTTGCGAATGCTAAATAGACAAATGGAATGTATCAAACAAGTTTGATGCAAAATAAGGATTAGCAAAATTTGCTAATCCTTATTTTGCGATTGCACTTAAGGAATTGCAAATTTTGCGATTCCTTAAATGCAATGTATCAAACAAATAAAATGCAAAAAATGCCATTAAGGAGTAGCAAATTACCACCAACTTCTAGTTGGTGGTAATTTGCGAATTCTTATCAAAAATCTTTTTTGATAAAAACCAAAGGTGCCATATGACGCCCATACATGCCCTTAGGGCATGTATGTGCGCCATATGCCCCCAAATGTCTTTTTCAGGGGTGCAGCAGGGTGTTCTTGAGACACCCCTGCACCCTTGGAAACATCCCTAATTTGCGATCAGCAAAGTGCTAATTGCAAATTGCACTTTCATTCCTATGGGCCTCCTGGCCCATGGAAATGAAGGGGTAATTTGCGATTGACAATTTGCTAATCTCAAATTAAGGAATGCTAAGGAATCGCTATTGGAAAGCGATTTTGTACATACATACCGTTTTGCATTTCCTAAATAGCGATTCCTTAAAATTCGCTATTTAGGAAATGCAAAATGGTTTGTTGATACATATAGCGGTATGTCACTGAAACCAAGCTGTACCTGGCTGATGAGGCCATAATTAGGGCAAAATCGATCCTGGTTTGCTAGTGTTCCGGTTCATTGAGGAGCTGGCTTGGCAGTTCGGACAGGACTTATCTCATGAGTAGCAGGGTGAAGACTGATTTGCATATGACGAGGTCCAAACTAAGGTGGCATGGTGAGCCAAAGAAGTGCTACCCAGATGTCAGTGGTTACTTATTGCAAGCAGTCTCGCATCACCCTGTGTGTTTCATGGACTCTCCTTTAAGACAACTTAGAGAAGAGAATTAGTTTTAAATTAGTTTTAAATCCATTGCTGAGCTTCAATTTACTGTTTTGGGTTAATACGTTTTGTTCAAACCTTGACAAGTACTAGATTAAATGCATGTTTTTGCAGTATGAATTTTTCTTACTCCGTGAAGCATAGGTTTTGGCTCCTTTCCACAAGAGATGAGCACACTAAGTGCAGTTTAAGTGAGGTGTATTATTAACTCTTTCACTGGCTCTTGGCCTGGAAATGGGTGTGCAACACTCCTAATCTTTCTAAAAAAGATAAAAATAAAAAATAAAAAAAACACCCACACTTTATTTTAAGAACATTGTGAACAAAATTGCAAATCAGCCCTGCCAGTGTTTTGTTGCACAGTATAAAGGATGTTTTACTGTTTTAAAAACATTTGATTGTCATTTTGTCTGCTTCAACATAACTTATTCTCTCACTTCTATGTTTTTATGTTGTTTTAATAAATTACTTTCGTGATTTGTTTTAATATATTTGTAGCTAGATTCATGGTCAACAGTACTAACTAAAGGTGATTGTACTTTTTATCTACGCCTTTTATCTCCTGCTTTCAGATCCCTGGCTGTTGCGTTCCAAGAGCCCTGTTGGTAACCCCCAGTTGATCCAATTCAGTAGAGAGGTGATTGATTTAATGAAAAATCAACCTTCTTGCATCATACAAGTCAGTAAATTTATACCAACATATCACCATCATTTTGCAAAACAGTGTCGTGTCTCAGACTACGGCTATTCGAAGTTGATGGAGCTACTTGAAGCTGTGCCTCACGTGTTACAAGTAAGTTAACTGAGACTTTGCTGTTGATACAGGCAACAACTTAAATCAAAAGTATTTGATAAAGGAACAAAGGCTTGAGGTTTTTAAATACCTTGATGACTTAAAATAAAGGCTTGGCCTTAAGGGGAAAACCTTAAGTATTCCTGGCCAGCTCCAAAAACTTACTTTGTGTGTCACTGTATTTTGAGGCTGGGAACATATCCTGACTTTGGTGGACAACTATCGCTGTGGGTTGATTACTAAAGTCATGCAACATTCTTTCTATTGTTTCATGTATTACTAATATATTTAAAGTAGCTGAATCAAATACTGCATAGCATGTTCAGTAAAATCAATGTTAGACTTTTTAATTGGCAAAATTGACAGTAACTGAAGTTGATTTATTGAAATTGATGAGCAATTTTTAAATCTTTAAAACGTGTTAACGATACAGGTATTGGTATCTCATTTCAGATTCTGGGCATGGGCTCCAAGCGCATGTTGACACTGACCCACAGAGCTCAAGTAAAGCGATTTACTCAAGACCTTCTTAAACTTTTGAAGTCCCAGGCCAGTAAGCATGTAATTATGAGAGAATTCGAGCAAGCTTACCATTGGTAAGTGATATTTTGTTTGTGTACTATTTATTGCACAAGTGAATAGTTCATAATTCGAGTATGACTAAAGGAGGAAATAGTAATGTTATTTTGGTTCTAGGTAATTTCACTGTGGGCTGAATTTTAAGTGAATTCCCAGCTCTGGCTGCATTTCCAGACTTATCACTGCTGTATAGTGAGGAATAAATCTGCAAAGGGGAGGTCCAATCCCCACAATCCTCTTACCAGCTCCCTCTAGAAGGTGGTTTCACATCTCTGCGAGACTACTCAGCTGTTATTACACCTACAGCTGCCTTTCCATGCCCCCATTATCCACAAGATGTGCTTTTGTGCACCTTGCCTAACACTTGGTTATTTTGGACCCTCCTCTGTTTCTTTATCAATTCAATGTACATGTAGAAACCAGCCCTTCCATATTTGATACCCTTTCCATCCCCAGTCCAACACCTTCCCTGCAGTTTGCCTCCTGCTCAGTGCTTCTTCCAGCTCCTCCCCTTCCTCTTCCCTGCTGTATGGGGAATATACATACAAAGGAGTGAGAGGGAGATAATGTATTTAAGGAATTTTCAGTATCGATACAATAGTTAATTTATTGATGGCCTGCTTTTAAAAGCGGACACAAATCTGTCTGAATGGAAATTGGTTATTTTTCACTGTATCACCAAGGTTGTATGCATTTTGGCAGATTTATTAGGACCCATCTAGTTTGCCTGTGGCTTAATAAAATGAAGGTGTTAACAGTACACTTTGATGGATACTAAGCACCACAGCTTTCTCCTATATGAATATCCTACTTGAAAAAGATTAGTTCCATGAAAATGGAGATCACTAGAGATAGATCGGGACAGATATCTAGATCGAGAAAGATGGCTCTTTCACCAATTAAAGCTGATGTGGTTGGGTTTTACTGTCAACTAAAAGCGTAGCACCGGGACTCTTCGTGGAGTAGCCGTACGCTTTAGAAATCGCATTTCATTCAGAGATATAGAGAGAGAGATTAATAGATATAGATCATTTTGGTTCCTGTTTTTCCATATCTATCTCAACATGGGTCCAGAGATCTATTTGGCGTTTCAAAATTGAGGTTCAAGGGTATTTGAGTTTTAAAAAGAATATTCTGATAGATATTTCTTTCCACAGATTATTCACTTGTTTAATATCCCCAAATGCCAGACGGGATGCAGTAACTTTTGGCCTAGCTCTTCCACGAGTGTATGGGACCCGAACTTCATTTCTGGGACAAACTATGCCACAGTGATATCATCTGAGCCATAGAGCACCCACCCTTGCATGCTGATGTTGGTTCTGTTTTTAAAATTAGTTTTTTTATCCATTGCCCTTTAACTGAATCGCTCTCCTTTATTTTCTCTCAGTGAAAAATTTTGCAGTGCTAATAATGTAGCCCTTTAGGAGGTCCGGATTCGACCCTAGTTGATGGGCACATAAGCATCACTTCTCACTTGGACATCTACTTATGGTGTTTGTGGTACAGACATAATGACATATGAGCTGTATCTCAGTGTTAATCGCAAGGCCATCAAAGAATGTATAGCTAATCTGTTAATGGGTCACGTCTAACAACTTGTCGGTTTAAGGGCAAGATCTAGGTCTCCCTCTCTCTTTGTTAAAATCTTTGAAGGACGAAAACGTAAAAGGCGGCATGGTGATCCTTCCCAGATGCTGATCAACTACAAGTTAGTCTCTGTCAAGATCTTCCCCCTCCTACAAAGTCCTCCACCGAGCCAAAGCTTGTAGAGATCATAACTTCCGATCAACACCCACTTAAAGTGCTGACCATATCATTCCAAGGTCCTTTCCAGTGAAAAGTGACTCAGCCTTTGCTGCTTTCCCGATGCCCCCCCAGGGATATGAGTTTTGCAATATGAGTACTTTTTCTAAATTCATATGCTGTGCATTTATCCCGCCATCTAGGGCTTGAGTCTGGAGTCGTGTTTTTGCCTCCTTGTGTGTGTTTGCGTATGTGTGTACGCGTATGCATTGTCGAACACCATTTGGTGGTTAATCCATAAATCCATTGTGTGATGTCAGACAGCGCCTTAGATGTTCCTGTATGTCGCTGAGATCTTCAGGTTCTTTTTTCCACCGCTGTGACTAGAAGTGCACTGGAGGAGCACCGTAAAATCTGAGAATCTGCAGAGAAAGAAAAAAGGGCACTGAGCATCACTGCAGACCACAAGAAACGTAACCTGGGAGATGAATTCCCCTCGGTGAGGGGGACCCCAGTACTGTAGTACAAATGGCTGGAGAATGTAGAAGAGACACATAGGTGATATGGAGAACACCCCCTTTTAAATCCTGTTCTGACTGTCGCCACAACTTCACGCAGAGGTATCCACACAAGGCATGCAACCTGTGCATTCCTGCGGATCACAAAGTCAAGGTCTGCACCGAATTCAAACCGTAAACTCTGAAGGCCAGACTGAAGTAACTACTCGCACATCACACCATGACTGGCACTCAGAAATCACAGGACTACCTAAAGGACCTGGGTCTCTCCAGCGAAGACGAAGAAACTGTCGAAGCAGCACTGCTGGTGCAGGAAAGAGTCGGATGATGAAAAGAGTTGTCTACATCTGCTAGAAATTACCTCTCTTGACATGGTTAGCCCCCACTTTTTGCCTGGTATTTGATGTGATTTCGATTATAGTGTGCAGGGTCCCTGCCAACCAGGTCCCCTGTGCCAGTGCTGCTTCCCTAAAAATGTTCCACAATTGGCCCTTCAGGCCCCTTTAAGTTCCTAATAAATGGTCCCTGGATACCTAGGGCTTTGGGACGGAATAGGGTCCCTAGGGACCCCTCACCTAGGTCATGCAGACTATCACTGCAGCATGTATGGCCTGGTGCAGACAAACCAACAGTCAGCAAAGCACACTGCTTGTGTGCCATGTCAACTAGCACTGGCTAAAGTATAGGTAAGTCACCTCTCTAGCAGGCCTTAAAGCCCGAAGGCAGGATGCACCATGCCACAGGTGTGGGCACATCTGCTTGAGTAGATATGCCCCTTCAATATTTAGTCCCGTGCTCTCCACGCCACTGGAGTCAAGCTATCCTGGCAAAGGAGGCTGATAGCCAGAAACCGGTCCTAGGGTGCTTGATTCCGGTCCAGGGAAGACCTGGCTTGGCAGGTCGGGGTGGACTGTTCCCATGAGGCACAGGGTCAAGGCTGATTTGCGTAAGGCCATGTCTGAACTGGGGTGGTGTGGAGTGCAAAAAAACGATGAATTTAGGCCCAGATCTCTGTACTGGGGTGAATGTATGACATTGTTCTGCATTCTGTCCATCAACTGTTGTTTTTGCATCCTTCAATATTTATGTCCTTTATTTATTTATGTATTTCAAAACCTTTATTGCTTAAGAAAATTAAGGCATGTTACAGGTTGTCACCATCAGTTGGTATAATAATGGTTAAACTTACAGATAAAATCAATATAACAGGGCAGTTGATAATTAAAAGTTAACATGGTGCAGTCCATCTACATAGGAGCTATGATTATGGCACTGTGGAGGGGGGGTACGAGTAGTTGAGCCGGGGGTAAGATTGGTGTCCGCGGAGTCATCACAGGTAATCTGAGCGTCAGTGATAGGGGAGTCAGTTGTAGGTTTATCTGGGGTGGCCAGTCGGTGGAGGCAGGAAATGAGGGTCCCATATGTCAGGGGGTCTACTAGCCGCGGTCATCAAATCTCAGAATTCGCCAAGGAGTGTCTGACATCATCCAACCAGCGTTTGACTTGGGGTGCCAGTTTACGTCCCCAGTGAAGTGAATGGCCACCCAATGCTTAGCAAGCATCAGGAGCATCGCAATCAGTTTGCGGTTAGCATCTGACACGTGCTTGACTTAACCTAAGAGCCACAGCAGGGGATCAGGGGCGATGCGCGCAAGTATAATTTCGCTAATGACTGTGCACGCTTCCACCCAGAATGAGGAAACCCTGGGGAACAACCAGGCGAGGTGCACGAAGTCCACACCGGGTGCTGACCAGCGCGCACCTCTGTCGCTGTCCATCAGGCCCGTCTTGTGTAGTGCGGTAGAGTTTGTGCAGATAATTGAAATGAACGCGCCGCAGGCGGTTAAGAGAGAGAGGCACTTGATTTGGTTGCAACGGTATTGCCAGTGTTCGAGGGAGATGTCTCTTTCGCAGTCTGCACCCCACGCATTGCAGGCGTGTTCAGTGTTGATGGGGGAAGCAGTTAGTGTAAGGGCATATAATCTTGTGACCAATTTCCGCGGAAAATTAGAGGAGTGAACAAACTCAAGCGTGGCGTTGGTCTGGGGAGCAATTGGAAAAGTGGGGTTGTCACTTCTGCATGTTGCTCTGATCTAACAGAGTAGCTTATCGAATGGAGCAGCGTTTTCGTGAAGAAATTATTATGGAGGTAGATGTCGGCAATGGTGTGAATACCCAGGTAAGCTGTGTGGCGGGCCATACCTGCTGTCTGCAGTGGGGGAAATGACGGATTGCTGGCACGTTGCATGGATGGCGCATAAAGCGCGCCGGTGTATTTACGTAACCCATCGCAGGCCCAGTGCAAACATTCAACCATGTCAATCACGCCACTGGGGACTTTGTCCGGCAAAAATAGTGCAGTATGCAGTGGCCATGGAGAGGCAAGGTCCGCCTCCACTGCCACATGAGGCTGAAAAGGTGTTGAATGAATCTAGAAATTGAGAAAACTGGCTTGGGCGCACAGCGCGTTAAGAGTTTGAAATCGGGGGCCCCCATACCTCCCCGGATCAAGGGTAGCGTTAAAATGTCATAGGTGATTCTGGGCTGACGTCCAGTCCAAATCAATGTGATCATGTTAGAGAGAAGTTTTTGGAAGAATTGTGATGTTAGAGGGATGGGGATATTTAAAATGAGGTATAGATATTTTGGGAGGACAACCATTTTAGCAATGGCGATGCGCCCTGCCAGTGACTGGGAGTTTTTCCCATGCGCGCATCTTGGTTTCCAGCCAATCCATTATCATGCCAAAATTGGACCTCCAAAGTTCGTCCACATCCCTGCTCAACCAGATGCCGAGGTACCTGGTGGGGCCAGACTCTCAAATGAATGGGTATTCCGGAGAGCAGGGCTTGGTCGCGTCCGTGAGTGATAAAGGACAGATTTGCTCCAGTTGATCTGGACTCCGGAGAGGCAGACAAAGCATGCAGAAGCATGGAGAAGTGTGGCTCACTGGTTAGAGGAGGCAGACCCTGAAGCAGAGGTCAGACCCGGGACCAGGGTTCAATTCCCGACGCGGCAGGGTCTTGAGCCCAAATATCCACGGACTCGATAATTCTCGTTTCGGTGCCTATTTGAATCACGGGTTCACACTCTGCAGCTCTGGGCATTAGCTGCTTAATCTCCACTACGGCCCCCCTGCGGCGGGATGCCTGGCTTTCACCTTGGGGATGCCCAGTACGGGTATCTCACAGGGAAAAAGCCAGGACGGGTTCCCAAGGCAAGCGCCGAGATGCCTACGGGTAATCGAGCGCTATATAAGAATGCATAATAATAATAATAACCTCCCTGGTCATGGGCGCGAGATCTCCAGAGGCTCACGAATATATATTGTGACATAGTCAGCATACACTGAAGTGACAAGGGCTCGAGCCGAGAATGTGATATCCCGGTGTGTGTGTGATGTTGACGCAGCCGTGCCGCCAGAGGCTCCATAGCGATGGCGAAGAGCATGGGGAGAGAGAGGGCAGCCTTGCCTGGTGTCCTTCAAGATGGTGATGGGGTTGGTGACTTGTCTGTTTACCCTGATGCGCGCTGGGGGAGTGTGCATGGCAATTGTATCTTGTGTACAAAATTTGGACTGAAACCCAATCGAGGGAGAAGGGGCCACTCTAGAGTGTCAAAGGCCTTAGTGGCGTCCAATAAGGCGGCCACTGCCGGTAGAGTGGGATTAATCTGGTGAAGGACTGAGAAGATAGTGTGCAGATTGTGCACGATGGCGCGCCCCGGGATGAAACATGACTGGTCAGGGCGAGCGATTAGCAACATGAACGGAAGGAGACAGTTGGCCAGCCGTTTAGCGTTAATTTTGTTGTCAGTATTTATCATTGACAGAGGGCGGTACGAATCGCAACTCGCGGGAGGTTTGTCCGGTTTCAAGAGCAGGGCAAGCAGAGCCTTGCAGAGGGACATGGGTGGGATCTGCCCTGTTCGAGAGAGTCATTATACATTTCGCCCAGATGTGGGACGAGAAGGGGCGCGTATTGTTTATAAAATGCAGGGGTGTGCCCGTCCGAACCGGAGACCTTGTCACCCGGAAGTCCTGTAATGACTGTGGAGATTTCCTCATGGGTAAATTACTTGTCTAGGTATTCTCAGTGACTATTACCAAGCCACAATAGTTCAATGGAATCAAAGTGTTGGTCCATAATCTCTCGAGGGGCTACCGTTCCAGCAGTGTACAGTTGGGACTAAAATGCGGAGATCCTGGCAAGGATCTCTACAGGAGAGGTAGTCCTACCTGCGGTCTCTCAGTGGCGTAATATGAGAAGAGGCGTGCGGCTGCCGGAGGAGATTCGCAAGATTCCTGCCGGGGCGGTCGCCCTCGCTGTAACGTCAAGTACAGACTTCTCTGCTGAGAAACGTGATCTCCCTATCAGCCTCCTCGTGGAATTCAGTAAGCGTGGCTCTGATCGACACAAGTGTGGCAGGGCTCGGGTCTTGAGACTGTTTAGGGTCTAAACCTTTAATATCTTTCTCCAGACGTTTAAGGGTACCCCTGATAGACTTCAACACCCCAGATTGTCTGGCAATGCATTCCTCTGAATCATGGCCTTGAAGGCCTTCCAGAGGGTTGAGGGACGTCTCGACAGAGCCTACGTTATGTTCGAAATAGGCAATGATGGCGCTGCAAATATCCTCGCGGAAGGCGGTGTTGCGAAGAGCATTGAGAGGTAGGCACCATGCGAACATGCGGGGAAGTGTGAGCGGGAGCCGCAGACATAAGTTCACAAGGGCATGGTCGGACAGAGTGCGGAGCCATGTGGTTCACTGAGGTGGTCCTAGAGGCGATATCAAGGATAGTGATCCAGAGGTCGAGGCACAACCAGGAGCCACGCGAGCCCGTAACGCAGGTTCCCTCGCGCTTGCCAGGGTGTGCATGTCACCAGGCGTCCAGCAGGGAGTTATTAACCATAATTGAGTGGCGGAGGGAAGTGGCCTGCGGGTGTTGAATGCAGTCTCCAGAGTGGTCTAGCGCCTGCGAGAAAGCTATGTTAAAGTCGCCCCCCCCTGTGAGAAACTGCTATCTTTCTTGCACTGGTATGCCCCCACTTTTTTCTGAACTGCTGATGTGCTTTGAGTGTGCCCTGAGTCCCTTCCAACCAGGTACCCAGGGCCCTTGTTCCTTCCCTATAAGCTGTGTTGAAACTAAAACCCAATTGGCATCTCTGGCCACCTGTCAGCCCCTCGTAAATGGTACCCATGGCATGGTGACCAGAGAAGACCCCTGAGGACTGCAGCACTTATTGTGCCACCCTCAGGGGCCCTGTACCCTGACACCCACACACTGCCTTTGCAGGCTGAGTGTCAGGGTACAGAGCTAAACCAAAAGCCGACCTGACACACAACCCTGTGTGCCATGCCCACAGAACCCACTGCCCTGGCATACTTCAGTCACACCTCTAGCTGGTTGTCCTATGCCAGAGGTGTGGGCACAGGTGCATGAGCCCTGTGCCCCTACAGTAGCCATGGCCATTCCTGGGCACTGAAAGTGCAGTGATGCCATTAAGAGTATTTGATGCTGGGAGGTTGTCATTACGAACTCCACAGCACCATAATGGCTACACTGAAGACTGAGAAGTTTGGTATCAAACTTCTCAGCACATTAAACCTGCACTGATGCCAGCGTGGGATTTAATGTACAATTCACCCGAGGGCATCTTAGAGATGCCCTCTGAAAACCTAACCTACAATCCACGTCTGAGCTGAGTGGCTGCAGAGGCTGCCACACAGCAGACATGTTGCTGGACCCCTGTGTGGAGAGCCCCCCGCTCCCCTGGGCCTGCAACAATGCACATCCTGGGCGAGGTGTTAGGTCTCCTCCCCCAGGATAGGCAGGGGGAAGCTTCAAAGGCATGCCACCTCTGTGAGCTTCTCCAGACCATTTGCTGTACCCAGCAACTGGCCCCCACCCGTTCTGACCTCCACACTGGTGGGAAGACTGGTGGGGAAAACTATGTCAGGAAGGGGGGGTGCCAGCCTGTGCCAACCCCACCCCTCAGGTGGGGGAGACGAGGTGAAGCGCGACCCCGGGCTCCGGCCATCTTGAAGATGGGGAGCCCTGCCCAATCCCAACTAGGCTCCTGCCCACCTCCCACAGGAGAGGAGCAGGCTAGGGGGTGTACCCACCCCAGGACAGGGACCTATTGGTCCCTGCCCTTGCCCTACCTGTAACGCCCCTAAATTGAGTATTTAGGGGCTCCCTGAACCTTCCTTCCTCAGATCCCAATACAAAAAGAAGAAGATCAAGAAGACCCGCCGCGCAGCTGCTAACTACAGGACGACGACAACTGACTTGTCCCTAGCCCTACCGGCCTGTCGATCCTGGAACCTGCTCCTGCCTAAATCCCGGCGACTCCTGCGGACAGCAACCTTGGGACACCCAGGGGACCTGCCTGACTTGACCCTCTTAAAGACTGGGACTCCCATCAGCAAAGGCTCTGCTACAACAACCTCCCCTGGTGCCAGCCAGGAAGCTCCAGACCAGCCCACTCTGCACCCGCCGAGCCCGGCCTGTACCCGAGTGATCCAAGACCACAAGGACATCCCCCGGCAACTGGAAACTGAAGTCCAGTGCCCAAAGACCCTCCTCGACGAACCAGAAGATGCCTGCAGACTCAGAACCAGGGGCCCCCCCAACAGCGACCAGCTGAGGGTAAGCTTTTCCGACACCCAAAGACACCCCTGCATCCGGCGCCCTACAGCCCCCTGTGCCTCCCTTTAAGGTACCTACCTGTGCTCCAAGATCGCAACTTACCTCTCGACGTGCTGGTTGCCCCTGGAGAGTCTCCGCCCGAGCCTGCAGCCTTTGTTCCCTTTTGACCTTTTCCATTGGAAAACATTGAGCGCCCAACGGCTCAAAAGCACCCTGCACCCAGTCGCCCGAGTACCGCTGGCTGTGCCACCTTTGTCCTATCTTGCTTCCCCCTTTGCCCTATCTTGCTTCCCCCTTTGCCCTGAGCAAGTGATCAGGAGCCTAGCTCCCACAGCCGCGTGGCCTGCTAGCCAGAAGGCACCAACTGGAGGCCCCTCGTCCCCCATTGGATAACATTGGGCCGCACTACCACTGCACCCGGCCGCTCCTGCGCCGCTGAGGGTGAACCAACTTTACCTACCTGACCCTGGGGGACCCCTGAGTCTATGCCCAGAACCACAACTTTACCAGTCGAGTGCTCACCAGGAAACCGGTAACTCACTTACCTGCCATTGAATAACATTGACTGGTTTGACTCGAAAAATCTTCTAAGTGTCTAGTTTTGAAAACTTGAAATATTCATATAAAATCATCCGAATTCCGAAATGCTCACCTGGGATCAGGAGAGGAGCCAGTACTGTACCTTGTAGCCCAGTGCTGAAATGCAAAAGTAATCCCTAGCGGGTTTACTAGTAACTTGTATTTTCTCCATAGGAATCCATTGTCTGCTTTTCTATGAAATTTCTTTTAAGTGTCTACTTTTGAAAACTAGAAATATTCTTGAAAAATTATACGAAATACTTAAACTTAATTACTTACCTGTTTTGAGTTTAGACCCCAGTGCTGGCCCCAGGAGACCAGTACTGGATTACAAAAGTAACAAGATCGTACTTTACCTGCAACCTGAATTTTCTCCCATTGGATAACATTGCCAGATTTCTGTTGAAAAGTGTGAACTTTTAAAATAGCTTTTTATTCCTGAAAAATCACCAGAATACCTAAAATGTTTTTGCTAAACTGTTTCCAGCTTAGACCCCGGGACTGAACCTAGGAGCCAGTCCTGGAACTACCAATGTAATCTACAAAGTTAATCACATGTGTTTATATAAGGGAATCCATTGAGCTCAATGCTAAATTGTGTGTAGAATTGTGTTGCCTACTGCAACCTCTGTACCTATTGTCTTTACAAAGTTTATTGCCTTTCTGCAAAGTACTCATCGGAGACCTCTCATATTGAAAACAGTTGGTTCTACAAATAGAACAACTATATCTTTTGATCTAAAAACAATTGGCCTGGAGTTCAGTCTTTGAGTGTGTGAAACCTTTTGCTGACTGAGTGTGTACAACAAACGCTTTACACTGTCCTCTGGTACTGCCTTACTGCTCGACCAAGCTACCGCTTTAGAGAGTAAGGTCACACCTGGCTTTAACCTCTATTATACCTCTGGGGTTTGTGAACTCTATGCACACTGTACCTTATTCTGTTCCAGTGTATATAGAGCCACTTTCTCACACCCCCCAAATCCGAGATGGGGCTCCAGGGAGAATATGAGCTGCCAGATGTGTGTGAGGAAGTCAGGGTCGTCAGAGTTATGGCCCTAAAGTGCTGCTAGTATAAGCGGTTGATTAAGTGTGCAGGTAAGGATCACGTAGCGGCCCTCCTAGTCAATGGAAGAGTGAGTGTTATACCAAGGGAGGTCCCCCCTGAAAAGGATGGAAACACCGCCTGAGTAGTCATAGTAGAAGGAAGTATACGATTCACCCCAGTGACTGGATAGTAGCCTAGATGAAGTAGCAGAAGGTCTGTCTGCTGAAGGAAACTAACATCCACTTGGTGTCTTATAAGCTGTGCATGCATTAGGCGTGTCTTTTGGTGATTGTTCAGACCCCTAATGTTCCAGGTCCAAAATATAGTGTCCATCATGTAGCAGCGTGGAGAGGGTGAGTAGCGTAGTGCCTACGGTCCATGGAAGGAGTGTCAAAGGTAAATGCAGTAGTGAACGGTACATTGCAGAATGCGTACCACAACAGCATGCCAAAATCAAAACACAACAAAGAATAATGCAAGCCTCTTGCAGGAGGCGCCAGTATCGGAGCCCTACAAGAAAAAACCCCAGCCTACCCTCCACCCACTCCAACCCCCCAATTAGGTTGAGCATCTAAACCCACTCCACCCAAGGAACCCAAACTTGGAGAAGTAGGTACATGAATGGATATCATCCCAGTGGGGTGCATGGGCACAACCTTTCCCCCCCATGCAATAGAGACAGGGTGGCCGACTGTTGTATAACTCAGAGGGAGGCGACTTAAAGGAGAGATGTTTTGCTTGTGGGAGCATTCTTGCTTGCAAACAGGGTGGTCATGAGATGTCAACTAACCCAGGGACCTTGATCCCCAAGAGGCAGCGCGTGGCCGCCCACTGCTAGTCGCCGAAAGGTGCAGAGATTGCGGGTGAGTATGCACAGTATAGGAAAGTGTGATGCATTGCAGCAAACATTGCGTATTAGAAAAACCAACATATAACCTGCATAGCAGTGATACAGAGCGGGCGTGGAGGCCTCGGTCATCGTCACTTGTATGGCACTCTTCGGAATCAGTGCGGCAGCTGCGTGGTGAGGCTTTCGTCAGTTGCCTGCAAAGGCGAGGGCCACCTTCGGGTTGGTGAAGTATTTATGCTTCTACCCAAAGTCAATGTGGAGTTTGGAGGGGTAAAGCATCGCCTACGTGATGTGGAACTGTTGCAGGATTCGCTTGGCGGGAAGAAAGTTCCTATGGGCCCCCTGGACGGACAGAGTAAAGTCGGGGTAAAGTGACAGCATACTTCCCTGATGGATGATCTCGCCCAGCTCCTGGGCCCTGCGGAGAATTTATTTATTTATTTAGCGTGAACTTGACCCAAGAGGGTATCAGAGCGCTTTACATATAAGATCGTAGCATTACAAGTTACATCAGATACAAGAGCATAGTAAGGTACAGTACACACAAACAATGATTCAATGATTCGTAGGAGGGAGGGGAGGAAAGAGTAATAGCGGGGAGACAAGGAGGATCCAATGTCCGGCTGGGTAGGTGACGGTCAAGGGGGAAAACCAGGGCCAATCTCCTCATTAGCTGTCAAGCAGCTCCACCGGTCAACAGCCATGTTGCACAGGTCTCCACGTTCAAGAAACACCTGTGTTCGAGGCATGTGGGCTGCTGAATTCATATCTGTGCATAGATCGCCGCCTAGTGTTGGGTCCGGATGATTGCACATTGTTGTCCTGGAAGAGTCTTCTAAGTATCACGAGATAGGTGGCTCCTCCCTTGGACTACAGTGCGCATGGGCATCCTCTCCATCGTCAGATTGTTTTTTTCCGCCATTGGGTTCGGATGTACCTCCAGCACTCCAAGTTCGGAATCAAAGAAAACTTTTATAAAAGGCCAAAAGGCCTTCGCTTTCGTCGGTATTGTTTGCGATCGGTACCGAAAGACTTTCTTCAACTTTGTTGCACTCCGGTCGTCGAATCAGGCCGTTAGGCCTTCTCGACACCACGTGGACCGACGGTCGATGGAACGAAGTCCATTCAAATACTTTCCGCAGTGCAACTCAAAGTTCCCGCACACAGATAAGCATCCAGTGTGCAACAAATGTTTATCTCCAGATCATAATGAAGATAATTGTCTAGCCTGTGCCTAGTTCCGATCCAAAAAGACAATACGGAATCTGCGGGCGGCGAGGCAAGAAATGCAGAGATCGGCACCGGAGCCCGAAAAGACTCGGAGCAAGACGATCAATACTCCGAGAACGACTCTGAATATTATATCGACGAAGAAGAAGAAATCGTCGATATCGAAGACTATGATCAAGACATCGTTGCTGTCGAAGACGACTCCGATGACAACGAGGGGCGAACCGTGAGTACACCGCCCCATATAGACACTACACCTATATCAGAGGCTCAGGTCGAGGCATCGCCATTAGGCCTTAGCCAAGATCAAAAAACTGGTTCTATAGCCCCGCAATACTGCCCGGCTAAGAACATACAAAAAGAGCCTTCTGAGACGCGTACTCCAAGGCCGGTTCCATCGAAACCGAAAGTCATCGACACGACCGTCTTTGGACCGAACGTCATCGAACCGAAGGTCACAAAACCAAAGGGCGCCGAGCCGAAGGCCACCATACCAGAAAAACCTTCGAAGCCAAAGACCGTCGAATCGACCAAATTGACTTTGATCATCGAAAAAGGGAAAAAGCCTGGCACCGAAGACAAAAGGGCTACGCCCAAGGCGGTCGTCGAACCGAAACCTAAGGTTCCCCAGACCGAACCCGTCGAACCGAAGCCCATCGATCCTAAGAAGGGCATCGAGCCAAAGCCGGAGGCTCCGAGGACACCTCTAAAGCCTAAAGAAGTTACCGAACCGACAAAAACCATCGGTCCGAAACAAGTGGTGAAACCTGGAAAAGATATCGGACTGACAAAACCTGTCGGAAACCCTCAAAAACCGATACAGGCACTGGTCCAACCAGCCAAAGGCATCGAACCAAAAAAGGTCAAACCAAAGACATTGGCGCCAAGGCACAACACTGTGGAAGAGGAGCTCATCCATCCAGACCCCTCCACAGAGGATCAGTTCAAACTATATATTGACCCAAATACTGGGAAAGTGACTGTTTATACCAAAAAGAAAAGACCAGCTCCTGCTGAAGACTTTACTAGAATTCCTCTCAAAAAGAAAAGGGACTGTGCTACCTCTCCTATTCTTTTCCAGCCTATCTCTCCAGCTATGCCTACTACTCCATATGCCCCATACTCACCTGCACGCTCTGACTACAACCCAGATGAAGATTAGGATGCAGATATGGGGTTTGGATATCCACAAAACCCATATGAAGACCCCAACTCACAGCCATGGGGTGGGGGAGGTGAACCAGACACTGAGGGGCCTCTACCCATTACAGACCCTACAGTATACCCAGCAAAACCATCACCCACTGAAGACACAGTGGGTTTTAACTCTCTAATAGATAGAGCAGCAAGCTACCATAATGTAGATATGCACTCTGATGCGATAGAAGAGGACTTTCTATTTGATACCCTGACAACATCAGACAGAAGTGTTAAAACACTCCCCATGTTGAAAGGCGTCTTAAAACACGCACATGACATTTTCAAGGAAACTGCTAGGGCACGTGTCATAAACCCTAGAATAGAAAAAAAGTATAGGGCTGCACCAACAGACCCTACATACATAAAAGGCCAACTCCCTCTAGACTCCTTAGTGGTATCCAACGCACGAAAGCGTGCTAATTCACAAACTACTGGAGAGACTCCTCCTCCTGATAAGGAGTCAAAGATCTTGGAGGCGTCAGGCAAGAGAGTAGCAGCTCAGGCAGCCAACTCATGGAGAATAGCCAACACACAGGCCTTGCTGGCCAGGTATGACAGGGCCCACTTTGATAGCCTGGAGGGACTTCTCCAACACTTACTAAGACCAGGCAGATGAACTTATACAAGAGGGAAAGCTCATCACCAATGCCTCAATTAAGTGTGCTCTGGACGCGGCAGATACAGCTGCCAGATCTATAAACACAAGCGTACTACTTAGGAGGCACGCATGGCTCCGCATATCTGGCTTTAAGAATGAAGTACAAACAACAATTCTTAACCAGCCCATAAATCCAGATTTTTTGTTTGGTCCAGCAGTTGACTCAATTCTGGACAAAATGAAAAAGGACACTGAGACTGCGAAGTCCATGGGAGCTCTTCAGTCCCAAGAACACAGAGGCTCCTTTCGTCACTCCAATTATAGAGGAGGAGCGCGAGGTCACACATCGCAGCAATCCTCCACCTACAAAACAAATACGCAATCCACATACAATAAAAACTCAAATAGGGGTGGATACAGAGGAAATAATACCAAGGGCAGAGGTCGTGGAGGCAATGCCAATAGATCCTCCACTAACACCAAACAGTGACTTCTTGTCACTACCCCCATATAACACCGGTCGGGGGAAGACTTCAGGATTTTCTGCCAGTCTCGTTAAACATCACTACAGACAAGTGGGTCAGGCAAATTATCCAACATGGCTATTGCCGAGAACTTACATCAACACCACCCAACATACCACCCGTGCACCGTCCAATGTCACAGGAACATATAACATTACTGCAGCAAGAGGTCATCAGTATGCTGCAAAAGGGGGCCATAGAACCAGTCCCACTCCAACATCAAGGAACAGGAGTATACTCCCTATACTTCCTTATTCCAAAAAAGGACGGGTCTCTCACACCAATACTGGACCTCAGGCCTCTCAACCTGTACATTTTATCAGAGCATTTTCATATGATCACTCTCCAACAAGTCTTACCACTGCTTCGCCAGGGCGACTTCTTGGCAACTCTAGACCTCAAAGACGCATACTTTCATATACCGATACACCCTGCTCACAGAAAGTATCTAAGGTTTACTATTCAAGGACAACACTACCAGTTCAACGTCCTGCCATTCGGTGTAACAGCTCCACGGGTGTTCGCCAAATGCCTAGCGACAGTGGCGGCGCATCTCAGGAGACCACACATTCATGTGTATCCATATCTGGACGATTGGCTAATACAAGCGCCATCGGACCAGCAATGTGCCAGCCACACGTCACAGACCATTCATCTCCTGCACAGTCTAGGTTTCTCGCTAAATTACCCAAAGTCACACCTGCAACCCTCCCACATCCAGCAATACCTGGGAGCGACAGTAGATACACTGGCAGCAAAAGCATATCCGAACGCAGCACGAATCAACGGAATGCAAACACTAATCCAGAAATTCAAACCACAACACTCATTACCAGCTTGAGTGTTTATGCAACTGATAGGCATGATGGCCTCGTGCATCTTCATAGTCCCTCATGCCAGGCTACACATGCGTCCGCTACAAGAATGCCTAGCAAGGCAGTGGAACCAGGCTCAGGGGCAATAAAAAGACCTAGTGTTGGTGACCAGTCGTGCATACAACTCTCTGCATTGGTGGAATCCACAAAACCTTTGCAAAGGACGACTGTTCCAGGAGCCTGTCCCACAAATAGTGTTAACAGCGGACACATCCCTGTTAGGCTGGGGAGCCCACGTCCTACATTACACCGTCCAGGGACTCTGGACTACACAACAAAAGAAGATGCATATCAACCTTCTGGGGTTGATGGCAATTTTTCTAGCCCTAAAAGCATTCAAGACACACTTATGCAACAAATCGGTGTTGATCCGGACGGACAACATGACAGCTATGTATTATATTCAAAAACAGGGAGGAACACACTCCCCACAGCTGTCGCACCTAGCTCAGACACTGTGGAAATGGGCCATTCAGAGGAACATGTTTTTCATGGCAGAACACCTCCCAGGCAAGGACAATCAAGTAGCCGACCTGCTCAGCAGGCACAGTCAACAGGTGCACGAATGGGAGATCCACCCCAAAGTGCTCCAACCATTCTTCCGGAAGTGGGGACAACTGGAGATAGATCTGTTTGCCACAAGCGAAAACGCAAAATGCCAGTACTTTGCCACCAGTTTCCCACATCCGCAGTCGCAGGGCAATGCGATATGGATGAACTGGTCAGGCAAATTTGCGTACGCTTTTCCCCCAGCTCCACTAATACCGCTAGTGGCACGCAAAATGCGCCAACATTCGCTGACGCTAATCCTAGTTGCTCCCACATGGGCGAGGCAACCATGGTACACAACGTTCCTAGAACTGTCAGTGGTTCCTCATCAAAGACTGCAACTCACACCCAGTCTTCTAACTCAGAGCCATGGCGAAATCCAACACCCAGACCCGCAACAGCTGAACCTGGAAATCTGGCTCCTGAAATCCTAGAGTTTGGATATCTCAACTTGCCTCCAGACTGCATGAATATTATCAAAGAGGCAAGAAGACCCACTACCAGGGCATGTTATGCAGCAAAGTGGAAACGTTTCGTCATTTACTGCAGTAACAACGACATAAACCCACTAGATGCTTCTACACAAAACATCATTTGCTATCTCTTGCACCTACAACGTTGCAATTTAGCCTACTCATCCATCAGTATACATCTAGCTGCGTTAGCAGCATATCTTCAAAACAGGCAACACCTTTCTCTATTTACAGTGCCAGCAATTAAAGCATTCATGGAGGGACTTAAAAGTGTAATTCCACCACGACACCCACCTTCACCAGTCTGGAATCTAAACATTGTTTTAACCAGACTTATGGGACCACCTTTTGAACCACTACACTCATGCGAACTACACTTTCTTACTTGGAAGGTGGCTTTCCTTATTGCCATTACTTCACTTCGAAGAGTTAGTGAGCTGCAAGCCCTAACTATTCAAGAGCCATTCATACAAGTACATGCAAATAGAGTAGTTCTCAGAACAAACCCTAAATTCATGCCAAAGGTGGTATCACATTTCCACATAAATCAAACAATAGAGCTGCCTGTGTTCTTTCAAAACCCACAGACAGTAGCTCAAAGGGCCTTTCATACTCTAGATGTCAAAAGAGCTCTGCTATATTATATAGATAGAACTAAAGCGTTTCGAAAGACAAAACAGTTGTTTTTAGCTTTCTCACCACAACACAAAGGCAACCCTATTTCAAAATCAGGTATAGCCAGATGGATCGTTAAGTGCATTCAGATATGTTATTTAAAAGCAAAACGCACCTTAACAGTTCCCCCTAGGGCGCATTCCACACTGGAAGCACCGCTTACAGCGGATATATCGCATCGCGCTGACATTGCATCGCGGCTGTTACATCGGGCACGACATCACATCGCATGTCATCAGGACGCATGCAAGTGCATCGCATTTCCTTATACATCGTTAACCATTACATCGTGCATCGTGTTTATTGAAGCAATCTCGGGATTTTGTTTCTTTACCGGGCATTTGTTTATTTAAGAGACTTTTGCGCGTTGAAGCAATCTCGGCAATCGTGTTTATTGAAGTAATCTCGGCAATCGTGCAATATACCGGGTATCTCGGGAATTTTGTTTCTTTACCGGGCATTTGTTTATTTAAGAGACTTTTGCACGTTGAAGCAATCTCGGCAATCGTGTTTATTGAAGTAATCTCGGCAATCGTGCAATATACCGGGAAGGGGCATTTGTTTATTTAAGAGACTTTTGTGAGCAGAGACTTTACAGCGCAAACAGATATGAAGTACCGGCATATGCGAGCAGTATCAGATTTTGTTTATTTAAAACAGTGGGAGGCAGATATATGATATTGCAAAGTGTAACTGCAACAACATGTGGCAATTACAACGTCAATAAATACAACAACATGTGGTCTGACGGATAGGTAGCCAGACTTTGGTGCTGTCAGACAAGGTTCGAGCCTCCAATCATCCACTCATAGCAAGATGATATACGAGCAGAATTGTGTTCATAAAATGATATACGAGCAGAATTGTGTTCATAAAATGGCAATTCAGTTTATTTCAGTACATTGAAGATACATTGCATTATTAAACACTAGAGTTCATTTCATCAGCGCATATGCGAGCGGAATTGTGCGCATATGCGGAATTGTGTTCATAAAATGGAAATTGTGTTTATTAAAGTAAATTGAAGCTCAATAACATGGGAAGCAGATATGATAAATTCTTTTATTTAAAGCTTTCATTGTGTTCATTTGAGGTCATTTCTTTCAGCCTGGAATTGGGGCAAGGTGTGCTACATCCACTCATCTCAAGATACTAACGTCAAATTCATGCATCATGTTTAATAAACATCTGATGGGTGGATGGATGGGTGCGGGTGGATGGATGGATGGATGGGTGGGTGGGATGGGTGGATCGATGGATCTTGTTAAAGGCCTGGGGGATTGTTAGCCTATTATAGCACCTAGCTGAGTCTGGGTGGGGTTAGTTGTTAAAGTTTCCTACTTTTTTTTCACTTGTCCTGAGGTGGGTTCAAACCTCATAAGTGATGACTAGGACAAGCATGAGTAGAACTAAAAGTAATGCCCAGTTCCCCAGAATGCCAGAGGTGGTGGAAATTACATGATCCTGCAGTATTTTATCCATCATGAAATGACAGGTTTGACCCAGAGTTCCATCCTTTGAATTTCAACCGCCTCCTACTTGCTGCTGATGGATTAAGAGAAGGTTAAAGAGGGATAACTGCAGAAAGTAGACAAGGATCCTATATTCCTGTTTACTTTCTCTTCCTGCTTCTGCATCCATCATTGTGCAGTGCACACCAGTTGTCGCAAGGACAGGGGTAATAAAGGGAAATCCAAGCGTAGCTGCTGCTTACCTCAGGCAACTCCTAATCGACATCCGCATTTTATTTATACGGCTACTCTTATGACGTAATCCATTAACACTAGTGACTTCTATTTCAGCGGTTTCGTTTATGTTTTTTTTGTACATGGTGAAATATAGGCACTTATTCAGATTTATATGCACGTTGCTGGTCAGGAACAGAGGTGTTGTTTAACTACGGAGAACCACATTTGTGACTTTGCAGTGTCTGGAATCACCTTGGCTGTCCACACCCTTTCGACGTGTGACTAAATGCACTTCAGCCTGCTGAACTGTACCCGCCATTGTGCGCAGACAGCCATTATGCATTCTCACATGAGGAGAGTGAAACTTTAAACTCATTTAAAAAAAAAATAATGGCGCATGGGTTCACTCATGCTGTCTGTGAACCAAAATAAAGGGTACAGACACGATATTTCGCTGTTTAATTATTATATTTTATAAAATGCTTCAATACTAAAAAAAAAATACATAATCCGTGGAAATGCCACAAACATAATACAACTGTCCACAAGCTGTAAGGCAAGCTGTTAGGCATATAAAAAGAGACATCGTGAACCCCAAACAAGCCTTGGATAACGAATATCCTTGTTTTGAAACGCAGCGATTATCTGCAGGGTTTTGAGGCAGCTTTTATTTTAAGTGCACGTAGGGCATGATATACGCATGCGCCTAACCCTTTTTTCGCCAAAAGGAAAGGAATAAAGCCTTTTTCACATTTTCGCTCTGGCAGTGAAAGTGGGAAGGTAACTGTAAATCGTGATGACAGGCTATTCCTGGTCTGTTGGCAGAGCAGGGCGCTGCGCTCGCGTGGCGCTTTGCTCTCTGCTCGTGCCAGATTTGGCACCCGTGAACGGCCCTATTCATGAGCAAGTTTACTCTCTTCACTTAAATTTTTCTATAGAATTACCTCTGGAAAGGTGGTGAGTGCCCAGAACTAGTAAATCCCGAGTTTGCTCTTCAGTAAAGAATCTTGAGGTAAAGCGATTCCTCTATTGCACGCTTGGACGGAACACGCACCACCCAGAAACACAGGGGTTCCCTGTTTCAGTCGGAGCTGCTCGGCATGCCAAAGGATAATACTGAAGTATTTTCTAACCCACGCGTTGTCATGTCGCGCGATGTTATGTCGCCGATGTGACACGCAATCCTGTTCCACGGCCGCATTTGCGGCGCAACGTCGTGCGATGACAAAATGACCGATGTAAGTGGCATTGCGATGTATTGTCCGCGATGCGAACGCCCGCGAGGACGTTGCAGACGATGGATCGTCATACAACCACACGCAAACTAGGGGCATCCATGGCTTTCCTGGGAAACATTCCTTTACACGACATTTGTAGAGCAGCCACATGGTCAACTACACATACATTTACAAAACACTATTGTGTAGATGTACATTCAAAACAGCAAGCTGCTGTAGGACAGGCTTTTCTCAAAACTCTTTTTCAGACTGCTGCAGCTGACACAGGCAGCCACCGCTGAGGGAGATACTGCTATACATTCTATGCACAGATATGAATTCAGCAGCCCACATGCCTCGAACGGAATATGCTACTTACCAGTATGCATCTGTTCTTGGCATGTAGGGCTGCTGACATTCATATCGCCCACCCACCTCCCCGGTGCCTGTCGCAGCTGCAGCATTCACTCTTTTCATGGACATCTCTTACTGTACTATACTCCATCTCTGCCACAACGGCGAAAAACAATCTGGGGATGGAGAGGATGCCCATGCGCACTGTAGTCCGAAGGAGGAGCCACCTATCTCGTGATACTTCGAAGACTCTTCCAGGACAACAATGTGCAATCATCCGGTCCCAACACTAGGCGGCGATCTATGCACAGATATGAATGTCAGCAGCCCTACATGCCAAGAACAGATGCATACTGGTAAGTAGCATATTCCTTTCTGTTCCTAAGCGTACCCGTTAACTCGCACATATACGTCCAATCTTTCTCCGATTTTGGATCAGGTAAACAGGCATTATCCAGTATTAGGGTATCTTTCATAGATTCACATGCCTGAATCATTCCCCGTCGTCGAGGCGGGAGTCCCACGGTAAATAAAATATATAATAGCAGTGCCTAAAATTTCTTGTAGTAGGCTGGAAAAGCCTAAAGGCCTAACTAGGCCTCAAAACTTAGCAGCCTATCTACATCATTATGTAAGAAGACCTGAAATATTAGCCTCAGCCAATCAGCTGTCCTCACCCTCTAGAACCTTCCCTGCTCAGGCAGTTCTCCTCAGATTTTCACCGCACTTCGTGTGTAAGGGAGTCTCCCTGAGTGCCTACTCAGTTTTTTGGATTTTCAAGCTTAAAATGTCTGAAAAGAAAGCTCTTTTCAAACCCTGTGGAACCTGCTTCAAGAAGAGAGTCCATGTGGATGACAAGCACTCGGATTGTATTTATTGCCTACATCCTTCTCATGTGGTGAAGGACTGTAGAATTTGCCGTACCTTCCCTCAGAAAACCATCAGGGATAGAGAGGCAAGGGTTCTTTTGTGGCTAAAGTCTTCATCTGCTGATGAGGAGGACAAAGCCTCAACTTCTAGCAAGAGAGCTAGATCCACGGACAATGCTTCTCCTGAGAGAAAGAAATTGTTGAAATCCTCTCAGAAAGCTTCAGAACCCTCTCAGAGTGCATCGGCTTCTTCACATGTGAGTACTACCCAGACCAAAACTTTAACTCTGGTGTCTGTACCAACTACTACTTGGACTTCTACCTCCTCTTCTACTTCTGTGGTTACCACTTCGGCTATCACGTCACCTTTGATGTCTGTTCCACCTTTAGTTTCAAAAACCAAGTCACAGTCTGTGAAATCCTTCTCTGCGAAGGCTCCATCGACTAAAACGTCTGCTCCGTCGACGACCGCACGGCCGTCGTCGACGAAAACAATGTCTCCAAAGGATTCGTCGTCAAAGACATCATCGACGACCTCGTCGACGAAGATCTCGTCGACGAAGACGACACCATCAGACACGTCGACGACGGCGTCGTCGACGAGAACATCATCGACGACCCCGACGACGAAGGGATCGTCGTCGAAGACACCATCGACGGCCCCGTCGACGAGGGACCCGTCGACGAAGACACCATCGACGGCCCCGTCGACGAGGGACTCGTCGACAAAGACACCGTCGACGGCTCCGTCGACGAGGGGCCCGTCGACGAAGATACCATCGACGGTCCCGTCGACTAGGGACCCGTCGACGAAGACGCCGGCGACGGTCTCGACGACGAGGGATCCGCCGATGACTGCCTCGTCGATGACGGCGTTATCGACACTTTCAACAGCGAAGGACTCGTCATTGACCATACCTTTGACGGCCTCGTCGACGACAAAATCTTTGGCGTTGGCAGCGCCGTCGACGGAGAATCCGTTTACTGGGGCTTCTGCTCATCGGCTGCACGGTTCCCCACCTGCAAAGATACAATTCACTCATTTCCAAATGAAAACTTACAAAAGGCAGGATTATTCACATATATCTCCGCTTTTGCCATCACACATTTTGGAAACATACATGCAAGGAGAGTCAGAAGAAGGAGAAGAGGATGATGACCCCTTTGGGATTGCCTGTCACCCTTCTCAATTGCATATTAAACTTCAAGAGGATGATGATGAAGAGTTTCAGGAGCATTACACGCATGACGTCTACTCCACTCCATATCAATCACCTCGTTCTAGACTTCCTCGGTCTGAGGACACAACACATTTACCTACTTCCTTAATGCAGGACTTGCAAGCTATGTTGGCAGATTATCGACAGAGATTTCCTCCAACTGAGGGTGCGCCCGCTGGTTCATCTGCTCCGGCGCCTGTGCCTCGACCTCCGTCGCCAAGAGCTCCTTTGTCTCCACAACCACGTACTTCACCAATTCCTCAGGTTTTGGACAGTTCGTCCTCTGATGGTGACGAAAGTAGAGAAGAGGGAGAATTACCGGATAACACTCCAGTTGACCCTTGGGAGGATTATGTCATCCCTACACCTTCTCCGCCTCCTCCCCGTCCTTCAGACTCTCCACCTGAAGATATTGGGGGTTTTCACAATATTATGCAGAGAGCTGCTAATAGATTTCAATTGGTTGTCACAGTTGAGCAGTCGGACTGCTTCTTACATGACTTTAAGGAAGGGTATCGGAGAGTGATCAGAGCCATACCTATTATTGACTATATCTGGAAGGAAGGCCTCAATATTATGAAAACACCAGCCTCCATTCCAGCAGTTCTACAAAGGATTGATAAAAAGTATCGAGCGCCATCCGATACACCTGCTTGTTTGATCGGCCATCCTCGACCGGATTCGGTCATTTCCCAGGCGGCGCAGCAAAAGTCCAAGAATCCTTCTGCTCCCATCTCAACGCCACCTGACAAGGAGGGAAGAAGGCTTGACGCCATTGGGAAGAAATTTTCTGCAAACGCAGCAGCATCCATTAAAGCAGCTAATTCCTTAGCTATCCTGGCTCGATATGACAGGCAGATGTGGTCGGAGCTTTCGGAATATCTTGAGCTGATCCCGGAGGATCATCAGATGGATGTACGCAGAATTGTGCAGGAAGGTGAAAGGGCGGCCTCAGAAATTATTGATTGCGCCCTAGACATTTCTAATACCAACTTTCGACAACTGGCTGGAGCAATTGTCCTTAGACGTCAAGGTTGGCTCAAGGCTACCACCTTTAGACCTGAGGTCCAAACCAAGATCTTGGACATGTCCTTCGATGGTGAGTCCTTGTTTGGGAAGCACATTGATGACGCTTTATTGGCTATTAAAACCGATACCGATACAGCGAAATCTCTAGGAACCCTGCAATACAAGAGAGGGTCCTTTAGAGGTGCAAGAGGTCGTGGTTACTCCTCCAGAGGAAATTATTCAAACCAACAAAATCGCCAGTATCAATCGTCCTACAACAAACCATACTATCAATCTTCTAACAGGCAGCCTGCCTCTGGTTCTTTCTCTCGGCAGGGAGGACAACGGCGCTCAGGTAATCAAAGGAGAGATTCTAACAAGCGCCAATGAGCTTTGCCGGATGTCGACCACTCCTCTTTCCCTTCCCGTGGGCGCCAAGATTTCCGCCTTTTACCATCACTGGAGGAAAATAACTTCAGATCAGTGGGTCCTGGATTTAGTCAGCAAGGGACACACTTTGGAGTTCTTACAGAAACCTCCCACAACGCCGCCCAGGGGTCCCCCTCCCCCTCGTCTGCGCTTACTCTTCAAAGAAGCCTTAAAGATGCTACACAAGAACGCTATAGAACTAGTCCATCCTTCTCAGAAAGGGCTGGGCTTTTATTCACGTTTCTTCCTTGTGGAAAAGAATTCAGAAGAGTGGCGTCCAATATTGGACCTGCGCAAACTCAACAAATATCTAAAGAAACAGAGTTTCCGCATGGTAACGTTGAAGGACATTCTGAATTGTCTGAACGAAGGAGACTTTCTGGCTTCTCTGGATATGCAAGACGCATATTTCCACATCCCTATTCACCCCAACCACCGCAAATTCCTAAGATTTCAAGTGGCCGGCGTCCATTTCCAATTCAAAGTCCTCCCATTCGGCCTCAAATCGGCCCCCAGAATCTTCACGAAATGTCTAGCCCCAGTGGCTGCAATGTTGAGGTCCCTGGGACTCCAGGTGTTCCCATACCTCGACGATTGGCTGTTGAAGGGTCCCACCAGTCATTCGACCATGGAGGCAGTCAACAAAACACTTTCACTGTTCTCGAACCTAGGATTGACCCTCAATTCTCAAAAATCTCAGCTCCACCCTCATCAACGACTAACTTTTCTGGGTGCAGTCTTGGACACATGCCAGTGCAAGGCATACTTGACACAGGAGCGTCAAAACAAGCTCGTCAAACTGGCAAAACAAATATCCGCAAAAAAGTCACTTTCAGTTCGGATGTATGCTTCCCTTCTGGGGATGTGTTCAGCTGCGATCAATCTCATTCCTCTGGCAAGACTCAGAATGAGACCGTTGCAGGAAGAGTTGCTTCGTCAGTGGAAGCAGATCGAAGGATCATTCGACGACCGCATCAAAGTCACGGTCAAAATGAAACAGGCTCTTCTCTGGTGGTCGAAGACACACAACTTGTCGCAGGGTCTCACCTTCCTCCAAGAGATTCCGGACTACACTTTGACTACGGATGCGTCCATGGAAGGTTGGGGAGGTCACCTTCAGGATCTTCAAATCCAAGGAAGATGGTCTCATCAGTACCAACAGATGCACATCAACATATTGGAACTCAGGGCCATTTTTCTTTCCCTGCAAGCTTTCCTACCAAGGATAGTGAATTCGTCCGTCCTGGTGCGCACGGACAATACCACCAGCATGTTCTACATAAACAAACAGGGAGGAACGAAGTCTCTTACCCTGTCACTGCAAGCTCAGGAAATGTGGGAATGGGCCTTACAGCACAACATATCCCTCAAAGCGGAGCATGTTCAAGGGATTCGAAACTCTCTTGCAGACAGTCTCAGCAGAACTTTTGTGGACTGTCACGAATGGGAGCTCGAACAACATCAAGTAGACACAGTCTTTCGCCTTTGGGGGAGACCAACGCTGGATTTGTTTGCCACGCAACAAAACAGCAAGTGCCTGTTTTATGCCAGCAGGTTCCCAGAACGGGGGTCAAGAGGAAACGCCCTCCTCATGAGATGGACCGGAATGTTTGCGTACGCTTATCCTCCGATTCCGCTCATTCCGAAAGTCCTGCAAAAGATGAAGAGAGAACACTGCACTCTCATTCTCATTGCTCCACGTTGGCCGAGACAATATTGGTTTCAAGAACTTCTCCTGCTGTCTCAACAGCCTCCGTTTCGGCTCAAACCGACTATGTCGATGCTGACAAGAGACAACGGTCAGATTCAACATCCAGATCCTCAATCGCTGCACTTGCACGCTTGGCTCCTGATTTCCTAGAGTTCAAAGACCTAAACATTCCCTCGGAATGCAGGAAAATATTGTCACAAGCACGTGCACAAAGTACCATCAAAACATACCGTTTCAAGTGGAAGAGGTTTTGTTCATGGTGTGGAGATAATGATGTTCATCCGCTGCAAGCTCCTCCTGAAGCCATTCTTCCATACCTGCTTTCTCTGGCTAAATCAGGTCTAGCTTTTTCTTCCATTAAAGTACATTTGGCAGCAATCTCCAGATTCAGGAAGCACTCTAACAAACCATCCTTATGTTCTTCCTCTTTGATTAAGCAATTCCTTAAAGGTCTCTTCAGAGTTTTTCCGCCAGTTCGTCCTCCTCCTCCGGAATGGGATCTTAATGTAGTCCTTTCCCAACTTCTTAAAAGGCCCTTTGAACCAATCCATAAAGCGGAACTGAAATTTCTGACTTGGAAACTTGCAATTCTGTTGGCTCTTACTTCTGCTCGCAGAGTTAGTGAAATACAGGCGTTCACTATTGCTCCACCTTTTCTGCAGTTTTCTAAGGACTTTGTTACACTTAGGACCAACCCTAAATTCATTCCTAAAGTGCCGACTCAATTCCACATTAATCAACCGGTCAAGCTTAGAACTTTTTTCCCGGATCCGAAAACTCCTGCAGAAAGGGTTTTACATTCTCTAGATGTCAAAAGATGTCTGAAATTCTATCTGCAAAAGACAAAAGACATGCGTAAATCTACACAACTGTTTGTTGCCTATGGAAGACCCACCTTCGGTCAAGCTGTCACAAAAGCAACTATTGCCAGGTGGTTGTCCTCCACAATTACCTTCTGTCACGACAAGGCCAATAGACCTTTATCAAGGAAGGTTAAAGCTCATTCCACGAGAACAGTGTCGACCTCTACGGCCCTTTTCGCTGGAGTGACTCTAGAGAACATTTGCCGAGCTGCTACTTGGAAAAGTGTGCACACTTTTACCGAACATTACTGTCTGCAGTCGGCAGTTCAAGATGACACAGCTGTTGGTGATGCAGTGCTGCAGCATCTTCTTCACTAAGGTTGGAAAGATTATATATTTTATACTTTACATTTTATAATGCTGTCCTATCTGTTATATTCGAAGGTTTTGATGCATATGTTATGTTGACATGTTTTGTACTCTATTACCTTCCTGGTTGTGTGGGGATTGATTTCTATTTTATTTGTCTCCCACCTTCCTCTATCGACAGACATGATGTTACTGCTTGCTATTCTGATTCAGGCATGTGAATCTATGAAAGATACCCTAATACTGGATAAGAAAACGAGTTACTTACCTGTAACTACGGTTATCCAGTATTGGTATCTTTCATAGATTCACATGCACCCACCCTCCTCCCCGGTAGGGCAGTTCTGACTATGGATACTACTTCTCACTTGTGCTGGGAAAATCTGAGGAGAACTGCCTGAGCAGGGAAGGTTCTAGAGGGTGAGGACAGCTGATTGGCTGAGGCTAATATTTCAGGTCTTCTTACATAATGATGTAGATAGGCTGCTAAGTTTTGAGGCCTAGTTAGGCCTTTAGGCTTTTCCAGCCTACTACAAGAAATTTTAGGCACTGCTATTATATATTTTATTTACCGTGGGACTCCCGCCTCGACGACGGGGAATGATTCAGGCATGTGAATCTATGAAAGATACCAATACTGGATAACCGTAGTTACAGGTAAGTAACTCGTTTTCTTCCATCTCTCCCAACTTCTGTCTGGCTGACTTACGCATTCTTCCTTGATCAACCTATACAGTCTGGATATCAAATTTTTATTAGTGGGAGTGGTAAGCGCGAACTGTAGAGACAGCAATGTGGGAGGTTCCAGAGGGTAAGTAATGCAGTGAGCCATGACCGCATGTATGTCTGCATCGCAAATCTAAACACCACGATGGGTTACTGATGTATTGCAGGGCGTCCGGTGTGATAAACGACCCTTCTGGGTATAAATCCTGCATCAGTTGAAAGCCTGCCTCTTTAAGCAACCGCATCGATGGTGCTTCATGGGTCACCGACAGCGCAGCATGATGTTCTATGCACATGGCTGGTGCGTACAGTGGCAGTTTGCATGCCATACGCCCTATCTCCTGCCAGGCAGCGATGGTCGTGTCTACTGCATTTATCTCAGTTCTCGGAGTTCCACTTGTCCGGTATGTGATCATGCTGTGTAATGGCCCTGATATACATCCCCCTCCTCTACCGCGACATGTGGAGTAAACGCCTGCGGTTTCATCCAATAAAACTTATATTGCGCTTGCGCACACAAATAATAGACATAGAAGTCCGGCGCCCCAAACCCTCCTTTGTCATAATCACTTGTGAGAACGGACCATTTCACTCGAGCATGTTTGCCTCCCTAGACCAAACGTGCAGGGTCCTTCGGAGAGTGCTAAAAAACCCATTTGTCAGCACAATCGGGATGTTAGTAAACAAGTACAGAAACCGCGGTAAGACCACCATCTTAATTAGCGCAATACGATCCGCCAAAGAGAGCGGCAAAGATGCCCACACATCCACCTGCTGCTCCAGTTTGGTGTAGGCTTTCCCATAGCTCTCATGTATCACCGTATCCGGGTCTCTGTGGACCCAGACTCCGAGATATTTTATTGGGTCCGCAGTCCATACCAGCGGGAAATCCATGTCCGGCTGCACAGTGGACTCCGTCAGAGGCATAACAATGGATTTATCCCAATTGACTAAAAGGCCGAACAAGCGACCAAACCTCACATACTCCCGCAGCAGCTGCGCAAGATACCGTGAGGGTTCACAAACAAAAAGCACCATATCAAACGGGTCGGACGTCAGGCCTCCAACACGAACCCTGGCTGATGGCTCCGCATACAGCACCCTTATCCACTGTATAAACCAAGGCGGGAATCCTATGCGCTGAAGTATAAATAAACATGTATTTCCATTCGCCTGAGTCGAATGCCTTAGCTGCGTCCAACAGCACAGCTGCGACCGACATGCTGGGCTCTAATATATGAAGCATGGAAAATTGATTCAGAAGATTGTGGGATGTGGATCTGTCCGGTATAAAGCCCGACTGGTCAGGCAGCACCAGGCACGGCACCAGAGGTTGCAATTTAACCGCTAAAATCTTGGCAAGGATCTTGGCATCTATATTAATCAGGGACAGGGGACGATAAGAGTTACATTTATCTGTGGGCTTCTCTTTCTTGAGCAGTGTTATTAGTGCCTGCGGCAACGATGGCGGTAGTTTCCTCGACTTGTGTGCCTCAGCATACACTTAAGCATATGTTTTATAAAATTCAACCGTGAGGCCATCTGGCCCCGGCGCATTCCCATTGGGAAGGGCTAGTATAGCAGCCTTAATATCCTCAACGCTGATAGGTAAGCTTAAATATTCTGTATGGACATTTAACAGCCAGGCACACGCCACGTCCTCCAGGTACCTTTCTAACTCTGCCGTTGACGCTTCGCCTTTAGATGTGTATAGATCCGTGTAGAAGTTGCGGAATTGCTCCGTAAAGGCGAGTGGGTGATGGTGCTCCTTCCCAGGTGGGTCTGTGATCCTATCTATATGAGGTTGCTCCATACGGTCCCTAATCTTGCGTGCTAGTGTACGTCCTGGTCTCCGTCCCTCTCGGTATCGTCGCGCTGTGTGTCTACGTGAAAGGTATCGTGTTTCAGCTAGGGTATCTTATTCCAATATCAGTTTGTGTATGCAGGCTAAGATATCAGCCGACGGAGCCACTGTGTAGCTACGCTCTAATTCCTGAAGCGTGGTCTCAATTTTGTGAAGTTGCGCTCTAATATCTTTCAAGATGCCTGCAGCGGTACCAATGCACAGCCCCCTGATTGTTGCCTTAAAAGCCTCCCACAATGTGGAGGCCTCATCCACTGAACCCTTATTGAGTAAAAAGGATTGTTCAGTGGCTTCCCGCACTGTAGCTTCATACACCGGATCGAGCAGTGCCTCAGAGCGAAACCGCCACGTAAATGGACGATGTATGGCTGTCTGGATCCTTATGTCTAACTGTACTGGATTGTGGTCTGATAACGTACGCTGCAAATTTGCTACCTCCAGTACCCATTCTATCGCATCCCCACCCAGCAACCAATAATCCAGTCGGGACCAAATGTTGTGCAACGGTGTCGCATGTGTTCCCTCTTTCACCAGTGGGTTACGCACCCTCCACACATCACTCAATCCAAATTCCACCATGGCAGTCTTCACACTTTGGGCTACTTTGGGAGTTCAGTCCGATAGTGGATTGGATTTATCTAGTTCAGGATTCAAGTAGGTGTTCAAATATCCTCCCCACAGAATATCAGCTTCTGGCCAGCTCCTCAGTTTAGCATACATCCGCAAAAAACACCCCAGGTCATCTGCAATAAGCCCATACATGCTAACTATAGTTACCAGCGAGCCTCCCAATGTCTCCTGTACCATTGCGCATCGCCCCTCCTCATCGACATATGTTTGAGCAGGTGTAAATGCTACATCCCGTTTAATCAGAACCCGCGTACCTCTAGCATATGATGAAAACGAAGTCGCCAGTTTAAATCCCGCCCATCTTCCAGCAATACCTTGCTCTGTATGCCTAGTCAAATGTGTTTCCTGCAACAAAGCTATATGTATGTCATGACGAGTCGAATAGGCCAAAACCTGTCGTACTTTTTTAGAAGGATTTGGCCCCTCACATTCCAAGTCAACAATCCGTATCGCTCACCCATATCTGAACTGAATGACTGCTGACCACAAAATAATTAACGCGATCAACAGCAGAAGGGCAGTTCCAATGCCACACACAACCAGCTCGCCATAATGCTCAGCTCTCACTCTAACCGACATCAATGCAATTATCACAAAAACAAAATACAACACATACTCCACTCCCCCGCTGCCCCCCACCCACTCCAACCCCCCACCCGCACATCTACCCCATCTTCCATACTACTCAACATATGGGGAACACCCGCTAGGGGGGAGGAACAGTATCGAACAGTCACTCCGTGGTGAGATTCGCCAAATTTTAACTGTGTGGCACACTTGTGCGCCTTCAACCGTGAATGTGGTCAACAGCTAACACACTGACACAGCACAATTCAACATAACTACATGCAAACATATGACCCATGTATAGGGGACACATCCCCTGTCTGCAACTGGTAACACAAGAAAAATCAGATCAGCAAATGCCCGCAGCGTCTACTATAAATTTACACATTTCCATCAAAATGAGAAAAATGTCACCAACACTAATCTGTGTCTTCCTAATTGGGTGAAGCTGATGGGCGCCCAGTCCCTCCCTGTCGGTGCCTGGATTCGCACATATGTTTCGAAAATTTTAGGGCTGACTTAAAGAAATGCGCTTGCCCCTCGTGAGATATTTTCAGTTTGGCAGGGTACAACATGGCATATGGGACAGAGGCAGCCTGCAGCAATTTCTTCACCGGCACAAATTCTCTCTGCGCTGCCTTTACTGCCGGGGTATAGTCAAGGAAAAAAGGACAAGTTGTCCCCTTAAAGTTAATGGGGGCCTTGGCCCTGGCCTCCCTCAGGATGGCGTCTGTCAGCATAGCTCAGTAGGCGCGCAATTATCGGACACGGTGGCGCTCCCGGTTTAGGCCTGGGGCCCAGTGAGCGGTGCGCCCTCTCAACGATCATTACTGTGGACTAGACTGAACCAAACAATTTGCACAGCAGGCCATCAATGAATGTCTCCATTTTGAATATGGCGGTGTATTCGGGCAGACCAATTATGCGGAGGTTGTTGCACCTCAAGTGCGCTTCAAAATACTCATTTTTTGCGTGTATGACCTCTTAACGCCTCCTCCATTTGCAGAATTTGAGTCCGGGATTCCGCTTGCGAGTCCTGCGTGTCCGATAGTCTGTTTTCCAGGACATCTAGTCTGTGTTAGTGTTTGTCCACCTTCTTCTTTACCACCTGAGGCCAGTCGCCAACGCGTCTATTTTACGGTCTATTGACTTCATCCCAGTGTGTAGTTCTAGCAGGATAGCACCTTGCGTCCCAGCCTGATCTCCCATGGCATCGTTTGCACATGTGTTTCGTTTACTTTCAAGCTGGAGCTTCGACTGTTTAGGGTCAGATTTTCCGATAATGGTGACAATATGTGAGCAGAACAGTATGCACCGTCCCAGCCTCGTCTCACTCCATGGGCCCCTTGCCAGTGTTCAGATCCGCAGTGTCCAAAGGCCAGCCCCACAACAGTGCAATCACTTTGCAGCACCCCACAGTAAGCTGGGAAATATGGACACCGTAGAGGCGCACACCACGGGCGAATTCAGAGGGTCAGCACGGTCATGAACACAGCCTTCAGTCGCCTCCTGCAAGCCCTGCCACCCAGGCGGCTGCCAGTCAGGTCTCAGGAATCACCACCTCACAAGATGAGTCTAAGCTGTTATTAAGCCACACACAGCAGTGTCATAGGCGAAGACCGGTATCCGCCACTGCAGCTCCCGTCTGTTGTATAGGAGGAGCACGGTCGCACTGTTATGTATTATGTCTGCCGCTAATGACTTAGACCATGCCACCCAGGATGCTCCCAGGCCGCGCCAGAACCCTCACGCGCTCTCAGGGTGCGGACATGACCCTCCCCAGGACCCTCTCCCCGTAGCTCAAAAGCACCAGCAGTGCCCTGCACACCCCAGTCCGCAACAGCAGACTAGGCCCTGAATAAAGGCATTCAAACCGGCACCTCCAAACCACAGGGCGTCAAGCCTGCGCTGCCACCCACTAGCCAGTACCACCTCTCTGTGCCCCGTATAGTCGGCCCGCCCAGGCCCTCCCAGATACCAGCGTGCACTGAGTCGGGGGCACCTGAGCAAGGCGATGCAGCCCAACCAACCCCCGGCTCAGTACGCAGCTCCTGCTCCACTTACCACGCCTCCTTCGGGTCACCAGACGCGCCGAGCTCCATCCAATCGGATCCCCCAGCAGCTCCCTGCAGGGCTCCTAATGGCTCGCAGCTGCAGATCTCCGGGGCTCCCTCAGCTCCAGTCGCGGCTCTTGTCACGCTGGCTGCAGCCTCAACACGGCTGTCGTCCACAATCAGCCAGCCGCAGTCATGTTCAGTAAAGTGCGCCTCCTTACATTAATCGGCGCATTGAGTGTATGCACCGCGCCACTTTGCTGTGCAGTATTGCTCTCCGGCAGCGGGGCTGCGGACGAGCGCCATTTTCTCTGAGGCCTGACCAGAGAGACGAACTCTGATTTCCAGCGGCACCACTGCAGCTGCGGGCTCAAAAACTTCCCCGATCCTGCCCTGGGGATGAAGTCACCGCCGCATGTAGTTTGTAGGCGGCACAGGCTTCTTTAAAATGATCCTGCCCTGGGGATGAAGTCACCACCGCATGTAGTTTGTAGGCGGCACAGGCGTCTTTAAAACATGGTATTTGCCAGATAGCTGTATCTGGCGCACGGAGCTCCCTCAAATGGCAGCCATTCCGCCTCGCGCCGTAGCCATGCCCTCTAGCCCTTAAAAATCCTGCGAAGAAAGGACGCCTTTGCAGCAGTCAGCGTCCTGGGAGGACTGCCTGCCTCTGAAGATCAGAACTCCGGAGGGCAATGGCTCTGTCCACAAAGAAAAAAACAGCAAGTATTTTGTTGCCCTCCGGATCCGCGAACCTTGACCACTCTGCACCCAACACCTCAGGCAATTGGAGTGGGCCCTACCCTGTTCTTGAAAGGAGAAGGTAGGTCCCCATCTGGTGGACCTTGGTAGTTGCAAATATCCCAGAAGGGTTGTTCATATCGACTGCCTGAAGCCCGATTATGACAGAGCCGGTGTGACTATGCTAATGGTCACAGATGAGGGACAGGAAGCTAAGCAAACTTCTCCCTGATCTCCTCTCCAGCCATCCAAAAGATGGGTCTGTGAATGAAGTGGTCTTGTCACGCGCTCACTGACCAACAGCAGACTGATTGAAGGAAAGTCCTCAATCAATATGCTGAGCTCTTCTCTCTGACCCCTGGTCAGACTAGCTGGTATACCAATGATATGTACACCAGTGAAAGACTACTGGTAAAAAAAAAACATTTATGGGCAGTCTGATCATGTCAGAGAGAGCATCCAAGCTGAAGTAAGCAAGAAGCTGGAATTGTCATTGAACTCTCAGGGAGCCCATGGGCCAGCCCAGTTTTCTTAGTCCCCCAAATCTCACTCCAGGGGTGAAAAGAAAGAAATTAGGTTTTGTATGGACAATAGGGGTCTCAACGCTTTGACGAAGACTGATTCACATCCAATTCCTAGAACAGATGAGTGGATTGACAGGCTAGGGCACGGAGAACCTTTGATCTCACATCTGAGTGCTGACAGATAGGTCTGACCACTGGAGCAAAAGAAAGATCCGCATTCTGCACTCCAAGTGGACACTTCCAGGTTACTGTGTATGCCCTTGGGGTTAAAGAATACCCCTGCCACCTTCCAGAGGTAGGTGAGCAAAGTCCTTGCTGTATTTGAATCCTATAATACAGCTTATCTGGATGATATTGTGGTCTATAGGTCCACCTGTCATGATCACCTGATCCACCCTGAGAAGGTCATTGAGGCTCTGAGAAGTGGAGGCCTCCCTATCAAGACAAGCAAGTGCCAGATAGGGCAGGGAAGGGTTGTATTTTTGGACCATCTGGTAGGTGAGGGCAAAGTTTAGCCACTCCAACCGAAGATCCAGACAATTCTGGACTGTGAAGCTCCAAAAAACGCAGCCCAAAGTTGGGGCATTCCTTGACTTGACTAGGTGTTACAGGAGGTTTGTTAAGCATTATGCATCCATGGTGATCCCCGCCCCCACCCCTTCACATAACTTACCTTTGAGAAGATGACCAAGAAAGTGAACTGGACACTGAGCTGTCAAAATGCTTTTGAAACTCGGAAGGGTGCAATTTGCTGTTCCCCAGTCCTGAAAGCTCTGGATTACTCCAAGCAGTTAATTGTGTAGACAGATGCCTCTGAACATAGTATTGGTACAGTCCTAGCCTAAACAGATGATGAGGGATATGACCCGCCTGTTGATTTCATAAGCAGGATACTACTCCCTAGAGAACAGCTTTGGAGTGCCATAGAGTGGGAAGCCTTGGCTGTGGTCCGGGCCCTGAAGGAGTTGAGGCCATACTTGTTTAACACCCACTTCCTAGTTCAGACAGACCACAGGCCTTGCAGATGGTTACAACAGATGAAAGGTGAAAACCCCAAACTGCTAAGGTGATCCATCTCTCTACAGGGAATGGGCTTTACAGTATAACACTGACCTGGAACCGCACATGCCAGGTGGGTTACCATGGTCTTCCACTTAGAAGATTAATTTTCTCATGGGGAAGGGTTGTTTCATATTCTTTCGTTTGGGGGTGGGTTGTGAGAGTAAGTGCCTTTTTTTACATGATTATCCCCGCTAGTATTTGATATGGTTTAGATTGTAGTGCACAGGGTCCCTGCCTACCAGGTCCCCTCTGCCAGTGCTTCTTCCCTAAAATGTTTCCACACTTGGTCCTTCAGGCCCCTGTAAGTCCCTAGTAAATGATAGCTGGATACCTACAGCACTGGGACTGAAGAGGGTCCCTTAGGGACCCCTGACTTAGGCCATGCAGACTGCCACTGGTGCAGACAACATAAGTCAACATGACACGCCGCATGTGTGCCCTACCAACTACCACTGCCTAAGGTGAGGGTAAGTCACCCCTCTAGCAGGCCTTATTGCCCCAAGACAGGGTGCACTATACCACAGATGTGGGCCCATGTGCAGATATCCCCCTACAATATTTAAGTCCATTCTTAGGTATTGTAAGTGCCAGGTGTAGGAAGCTGGGTTTCTGTTGCAGTAACCCGCCCCAGTTTTTGCCAGACTACTGATGTACTTTGCCTCTGTGCCCTGGGTCCCTGCCAATCAGGTTCCCAGGGCCTGTGTTTTTTCCCAAAACTGTACCTTGTTGCCCCATTTGGCACCTCTCTGGCCACATGTCAGTCCCTTGTAAAAGGTACCATGGGTACCAAAGGCACTGTGGCACGGGAAGGCCTCCAAGGGCTGCAGCACTTATTGTGCCACCCTTAGAGGTCATGTATCTTTATACACACACACACACAGAGCCATTGCAGACTGTGTGTTTTGAAAGAGTCAACATGGCACACTTCCCTGTGTGCCATGCCTACAAGCCACTTACTGCCCTGGCATAGGTCAGCCCCCCCTCTAGCTGGGTGCACTATGCCAGTTGTGAGGGTACAGGTGCATGAACCCTGTACCCCTTCAGTGTCTAGACCAATTCTTAGACAATGTAAGTGCAGTAATGCCATTGGGAGTATGTGGTGCTGAGAGTTTGTAATTACGTACTCGACAGCACCATAATGGCTCTATTGAAAACTGGGGAGTTTGGTATCAAATGCCAGTCAGCAAAATTATCTACCTCATGCTATGGCATCTTGAGAATGCTCCGAAAAATCTTACTTCTCCTTCCATTCCAGGCTAGAAGGATAATGGTCCAAGCCCTTGTCTTATCCTGCTTGGGTTATGGAAACACTCTGTTCGAGGCATGTGGGCTGCTGATTTTATATCTATGCATAGATCGGCGCCTAGTGTTGGGTCCGGATGATTGCACATTGTTGTCCTGGAAGAGTCTTCAAAGTATCACGAGATAGGTGGCTCCTCCCCTGGACTACAGTGCGCATGGGCATCCCCTCCATGCTCAGATTGTTTTTTTCCGCCATTGGGTTCGGAAGTACTTCTTAACTCACGTTCGGAATTTATATTAAAAGTTACTCTTTCGAGGCAAAAAGGCCTTTGGGGCGTCTGTATTGTCTTTCGTTCGGTGCCTTTACCTTTCCAGTTCTTTGAACTCGACTTCGGAAGGCTTTTGCCTTTCGACGCCAAAGGCCCCTCGACGATCGACGATGGAACGGAGTCCGTTCAAGCGCTGCCCCGTCTGCAACTCTAAATATCCACACATCGACGTGCACCCGGTGTGCAACAAATGTCTCTCACCGGACCACGACGAGGCCAGCTGCATGGCCTGTTCGAAGTTCAGGTCGAAGAAAACTCTCCGTCTTCGACGCGCTGCACGACAGTCGGCGCGAGAATCGGCACCAGACCCAGAAAACATCTTCGGGGGTGACGACGAAGAACATGTACAAGAGGAGGATCCGGAACTCTCGGATCCTGCGTCTGAGCCCGACGCCACCTACAACGAGGACGAGGGAGAACTCTACGTCCATGATGAAGACATCGTCGAGGTAGGAGACGACGTACAACCTATCGGAGCCGTCGACGACGACTCCAGCGAGGAGCTAGGCCTAACCGCAGTAGCGGGGCCACATAAAGACTCTTCCACGGCTCAGGTCGAGGCATCGCCGGAAGGCCTTAGCCAAGATCTTCAACACCGTTCTATAGTCCCGCTTCAAGGCCCGACTACGAACATTTCCAAAGAGCCCTCGGTCGATCGCCCACGCTCAGTGAAGAAATCGAAACCGAAAGAAAAAGACATGAAATCAAAACCGACACTGGTTAAGACAACCATCGGCTCGACGACTTCGGAACCTTCCAAGTCCAAACATGCGCTCGACCCCTCGGGGTCGAAAGGGGGCATCGAACCGAAGATCGGATCGACTACGCCTGTGTCTGCAGTGAAGCACGTCACGCTCGCGTCGACTTCCGGCACCAAAGATGGCGGCTCTTCCGAAGGTCTCGAACCCCGGAAAACCATTGATCCGAAGTTGAAAAAGCCGCTTCTGGTCAAGGCCCTCACTAGAAGCCAAAAGTCGGCTCGAAAGACCCTACCGCGTCGAAGCACAAGGGCGTTCCTGCAGCGCAACAACAGCTCGACTCGACGCAAGGCCTCAAACGCACTAAGCCGTCAAACGGTCGAATCGAAGACACCGCCTCCATCGAAGGCAGTCAGTCCGTCGCCGATGCTTACGGCGCCGATAAAGTTCGGACTACCCCCAACAGCACGGCCTAAACCTGTTCAACATGCACAGGCTACCGGATCCGCCAAGTCGACGTCAGTTGCTGCATCCGCTCAGCCTCGGACGGAAGACGTTGTGTTCCAGCCACCGTCCCACGACAACCAGTCGAAGTTATGCATCGACTCCGAGTCAGGTAGACTTAAAGTTTACAAACGTAAAATCAGGCCAGACGCACCTATGGAACATTATAGGATACCACTGAAGAAAAAGAGAGACTCTACCACCTCTCCTGTACTTTTTGAGCCCGTGCAGTCATGTGGTCAGGAATATGCCTACTCTCCCACATATACCACTGAGGATGTGGAAGGAGGGGACAATGAGGACCAGTTCAACTATCCCATTGATGCTGATCAGGATGAGTCCCAGACGTGGGCTGACACCGTGGACCCTGCTGACCCTCACACCACCCCTGACACTCTTTCATATGCTGTAAAGCCTTCACCTACTGAAGACACTGCTGCGTTCAACGCACTAATTGAGAGAGCGGCTCATAACCATGACGTGGATATGCACGCTGACCCCGTAGAAGAAGACTTTCTTTTTGATACATTCTCCACATCAGAAAGGTCTATCAAAACTTTGCCTATGCTCAAAGGTGTGCTCAAACATGCAAGTGACATTTTTAAAGAGCCCACTAAAGCACGGGTGGTGAACCCAAGGATTGAGAGGAAGTATCGGCCTGCGCCCGTAGACCCTACCTAAATCAAGGGCCAACTCCCACTGGACTCCTTAGTGGTGGCTAATGCTCGCAAAAGAGCGAACTCTCAGACAACGGGTGATGCTCCTCCTCCGGACAAAGAATCCAAGATCTTAGAGGTTCCTGGAAAACGCGTAGCGGCTCAAGCTGCGAATATCTGGAGAATCTCCAATACCCAAGCCCTGTTAGCAAGATATGACAGGGCACACTATGACACGTTAGAGCAGTTACTGCAACACCTGCCAGACGCTTATAAGGAGGGAGCTGAAATGCTCATACAAGAAGGGAAGTTAATCTCCAACGTGTCCATTAAGTGTGCGTTGGATGCAGCCGACACAGCAGCTAGGGCTATAAACACTAGCGTTATGCTTAGGAGGCATGCCTGGCTCCGCATCTCTGTATTTAAGTCGGAGATCCTGACGACCCTGCTCAATCAACCAGTAAATCCTGACTTCCTGTTTGGTCCGGAGGTGGACACCACTCTTGAGAAAATTAAGAAGGATACTGAAACTGCGAAATCCATGGGAGCTCTGCAGTCTCAGCAGTTCAGGGGCAGTTCCTTTCGTCGCTCCGGTAACAGGGGAGCTTCAAGAGGTCAAGCGTCGCAACAAGCTCAATACACCAAGGGAGGCACACAAACCACCTATAACAAGAACAATAGGGGTGGATACCGTGGGAACAGCAGCCAGGGCAGAGGACGTGGAAATAATAATACCAGATCCTCAGCCGCTAACAAGCAGTGACGCCTTGTTCCTGCCCCCCGACCATATAACACCGGTCGGGGGGAGACTCCAGCAGTTCCTGCCAGTCTGGGAAAGCATTACCACGGACAGGTGGGTGAGACAACTTATACAACACGGTTATTGTCTAGAACTGACCTCCACTCCACCCAACATACCTCCAAGGCACCGTCCTATGTCTGCCGAGCACATGCACTTATTGCAGCAAGAAGTCATCTCCATGCTGCAAAAAGGCGCCATAGAACTCGTGCCTTTGGAACAACAGGGTACAGGGGTGTACTCACTGTACTTCTTGATCCCAAAAAAGGACGGGTCTCTCCGGCCCATTCTAGACCTCAGACCTCTGAACCAATACATCCTCTCAGAACACTTTCACATGCTCACGCTGCAGCAAGTTCTGCCGTTGCTCAGTCAAGGAGATTTTCTAGCAACATTAGATCTGAGAGATGCCTATTTCCACATTCCCATTCACCCCAGTCACAGGAAATATCTCGGGTTCACCATCAACAACCAGCATTACCAGTTCAAGATCCTGCCTTTCGGGGTCACTACTGCCCCCAGAGGGTTTACGAAGTGCTTAGCGACAGTACCCGCGCATCTTCGAAGACAACACGTCCATGTCTATCCGTATCTGGACAACTGGCTGGTACAGGCAAAGTCAGCCCAGCAGTGCGCCGACCACATGTCCCGCACACTTCACCTCCTACACAGTCTGGGTTTTTCGCTCAATTACCAAAAATCCCATTTTCACCCCGCACAAGTACAGCAGTACCTGGGCGCAGAAATCAACACGCTCGCTGCCACAGCGCAACCAAACGCAGCGAGAGTCAACAGCATGCAAGTGTTGATTCAGAAATTCAGGCCACAACACTCACTCCCGGAGCAGGTGTTCATGCAACTCATAGGCATGATGGCCTCCTGCATCTTCATAGTCCCCCACGCGAGGCTACACTTGCGTCCGCTTCAGGAATGCTTGGTGCATCAGTGGAATCAGGCTCATGGGCAGCTAAAAGACCTAGTGTTGGTGACCGGTCGTGCATACAACTCTCTGCATTGGTGGAACACACACAACCTTTGCAGGGGACGACCGTTCCAAGAGCCTGTGCCACAGATAGTGCTGACAACGGACGCATCTCTCCAGGGCTGGGGAGCGCATGTCCTCCACTACACAGTGCAGGGACTATGGACACCGCAGCAGCGGAAGATGCACATCAACCTACTAAAACTGATGGCAATCTTCATGGCAATAAAGGCGTTCAAGTTGCATCTCTGCAACAAAGTCGTGCTGATCCGGACGGACAACATGACTGCGATGTATTACATCCAAAAGCAGGGAGGGACACACTCTCCACGGCTGTCCCATCTAGCCCAGAGCATGTGGAAGTGGGCCATTCAAAGGAACATGTTCCTCATGGCGAAACATCTCCCAGGCAAGGACAACCAGATGGCGGACCTGCTCAGCAGACACAGCCATCAGATGCACGAGTGGGAGATACACCCCTCAGTGCTCCAACCATATTTCCAGCGGTGGGGTCATCCAGAGATAGACCTCTTCGCCACACACGAAAATGCAAAATGCCGCACCTTCGCCGCCAGGTTCCCACACCCGCAGTCTCAGGGCAATGCGATGTGGATAAACTGGTCGAATAAATTTGCGTCCGCCTTTCCTCCAGCGCCACTCATACCGCTAGTGGCACGCAAACTGAGGCAACACTCCATGACGCTCATCCTGGTTGCTCCAACGTGGGCAAGGCAGGCGTGGTACACCACGTTTCTAGAACTTTCCGTGGTTCCCCACCGGCGCCTAAAACTCACGCCCAGTCTCCTCACTCAGAGCCATGGAGACATTCAGCACCCGGATCCGCAGCAGTTGAGCCTAGCAATATGGCTCCTGAGGTCATAGAGTTTGGCTACCTAGACCTGCCTCCTGACTGTATGGACATCATTAAGGAGGCAAGGCGACCTACCACCAGGGCCTGCTACGCGGCAAAGTGGAAGCGTTTTGTTATCTATTTCTCCAATAATAACATAGATCCGCTTGATGCCTCCACGCAAAACATCATATGTTACTTGCTGCACCTATACAAGTGTAATCTAGCGTATAGTTCCATCAGGATACATTTAGCTGCTATGGCAGCTTATCTGCAAAATAGACAGCATCTGTCCCTTTTCAGAGTTCCAGCCATTAAAGCTTTTATGGAGGGCCTAAAACGTGTCATTCCTCCAAGACACCCGCCTTCGCCGTCTGGAACCTCAACATAGTCCTCACCAGGCTCATGGGCCCGCCATTTGAACCTCTTCACTCTTGTGAGATACAATTTCTCACATGGAAGGTGGCTTTTCTGGTCGCGATTACGTTGCTACGACGTGTTAGCGAGCTACAAGCCCTCACTATTCAGGAGCCTTTCATTCAAATTCATGCTAATAGGGTTGTGCTCCGCACCAACCCCAGGTTTATGCCCAAGGTAGTGTCACAGTTCCACATAAACCAAACTATCGAACTCCCTGTATTCTTCCCCAATCCTGATTCAGTGGCAGACAGAGCACTGCACACACTTGATGTTAAGAGGGCTCTCCTGTATTACATAGACAGGACTAAAGACTTCAGGAAAACTAAACAACTGTTCGTTGCCTTCTCTCCACAGCACAAAGGCAAACCCATCTCTAAATCAGGTATAGCCAGATGGATTGTTAAGTGCATCCAGATCTGTTATCAAAAGGCTAAACGCACATTAACAGTTCCCCCAAGAGCGCATTCCACACACAAATTAGGGGCATCCATGGCTTTCCTAGGTAACATTCCTCTAGAGAACATATGTAGAGCAGCTACATGGACCACCATACACACATTCACCAAACACTACTGCTTGGATGTACTAGGTCAGGCTGTTCTCAGAACTCTCTTTCAGACTGCTGCAGCTGCACGGGCAACCGCCAATAAGGAGGGTACTACTATTTATTCTATGCATAGATATAAAATCCGCAGCCCACATGCCTCGAACGGAATATGCTACTTACCAGTATGCATCTGTTCTTGGCATGTAGGGCTGCTGATATTTATATGGCCCGCCCTCCTCCCCGGTGCCTGTCGCAGCTGTAGCACTCACACTTATTCTAACGGATGGTCATCACTTACTATATCACACTCCGTCTCTGCCACAATGGCGAAAAACAATCTGAGCATGGAGGGGATGCCCATGCGCACTGTAGTCCAGGGGAGTGGCCACATATCTCGTGATACTTCGAAGACTCTTCCAGGTCAACAATGTGCAATCATCCGGACCCAACACTAGGCGGCGATCTATGCATAGATATAAATATCAGCAGCCCTACATGCCAAGAACAGATGCATACTGGTAAGTAGCATATTCCTTATCTAGGAGCCCCCAAGCCACCATCTCAAAATTGCAGATTGTCCAAAACTGTGCAGCACGAGTTCTCCTCCAGATCCCACATTGACAATCCACCAAACCAGCACTGAAGAGTCTCCACAGGCTGCCTATTGAAGAGAGAATCAAGTTTAAGGCTATGTGCATCACACAAGTCTTTCTGAAGACAGGGCCCGTTTATTAACCGCTCTCTGATCACTACTTATCACCCAAATAGAAACCTTCGCTCGACTAATCTCTCACTTGCTGTACTTCCCAAAATAAAAAGAGCCAGAAGTGGCGGGTGTTGCTTTTCTTATAATGTTGCTAGGCTCTGGAACTCTCTCCCTCCCTGTTTAAGAGGGGAATCCAACCTTATGCCCATCTGGAAACTTCTTATTTATTTATTTATTTATTTTTGCAATTTTTAAAGCGCTACAATTACCCATGGGTGTCTCGGCGCTAAAGCTAAAAGCTGATACCGGTAATTAGAACTTCTAGGACAGACGATAAGATTTATGAGTCGTGTCGTTGAGAAAACAGCCAAGTCTTTAATTGTTTTCTGAAGACAATCAGGGATGAACTGGTTTTTATATTGAGAGGGAGGGAGTTCCATAATTTTGCCGCTGCTATGGCAAAACATCTGTCTCCCCAGTTGACTTTCCTAGTTCTGGGTTCTTAAGACCCTGCTCTTCCAGAACGCCACCTTTTCTGTCTGTTCCGTCAGTGCTCTGCTTACAGCGCTGGGATGCTTAAGTGTAGCTATGCACTATATAAAAGCCTTTCCATTCATTCATTCAAACTTCTCATCACATTAAACCCACACTGATGCCACACACACTGATGCCAGTGTGGGATTTAATGAAAAATGCACTCAGAGGGCATCTTAGAGATGCCTCTTTAAAAACGAACAGCCTCTGGTGGGTTCCCTGACTGGTACACACCAACCTGCCACCACGAGGCATGTTTTTAAACCCCTGGGGTGGGAGCTGTGGCTCCCTGAGCCCAGAAACAAAGCCTTTCTTGGGTGGAGGTGTTCAAAACCTCCCCTGGCCAGGAAGAGCCATCTGTGGCAGCAGAGCTTCAAAGGCCTTGACGCCTTTGTAATACGACCCCCCCCAGCCTCCCCTGCCATCAGGAGCAGTCCCCCTTCCTGTCTCTCCTCCTTTTCGACGGGAAGACAGGCGTGAAAAATTAGACAGCTCAGAAGCAGTGCCCACCTCTGCCCATCCCGCCCCTCAGGTGGGGGAGGCGAGGTGAAGCCCACTCTTCAGTGCCCGCCATCTTGAAGATGGCATGCACTCTCCAATCCGGATCAGGGATTGTGCCCACTCCCCCACGTGCGGTGAGCACACTAAGCGTGTAGTCATCCTTAGGTCAGTAGCCCATCGAGACCCCTAAAACGCCCCCCAGATACAGTATTTAGGGAGCAGCCCCGAACCAAAAAGACTGATTCCCGCATCCTAAGAAGGACGAAAGAAGATGCCCAGCAGAGGAGACTGCAGAGAAGAACTGACTTGGCCCCAGCCATATCGGCCCATCTGCAGTTTCCAGAGATCCTGCGCCAAAAGTCTCCTTGTCCTGCTGCCAGCGACCTCCAGAAACCTGGGAGGACTGACTGCCTTCAGCAAACACTGTATTTCCTGTGAACAGCAGCTCTGTTCAAAAGAAACTCCCAAGACAGACTCTGAGCCTGCTGAGAACAAAGAAGCCAGATGCCTGGAACTACCACTGCACCCGTTGCCTACGGCCCGAGTTTGAGTGGCCAACCGGTCCCAGCGAGGTCCCCCAGCGCTCGAGAGTCCGAGTCCACTTTGGGTTGACCCCTCCAGGACTCCCTGATGTTGCATGCAGCCTCTGCATGCAGACACCCACATACCCCCCCAACCACACCGCTGCATCCAGCTGCCTTCCAACCTAGAGTAGAGAACCCGAGGAGCACCTACACCCGAGCCCTAAAACTTATCTGCCCAGCTGTTGGTTCCTCCCTGAAGTCTTCCTGGACCGAGCCTGCAGCTAAATACTAAAACCGGCAATCCCCATTAAAAACAGGGCACCCAACGCCAAAACAGCATCCTGCACCCAGCCGCCCCCACCGCTGCGGATGTACTTTGGGTGCTAACTCTGATCTCCCTTTACCCTGAGCCTAACACCAGGAGCTTTGCTCCCACAACCTTGTGGCCTGCTCTTGATTAGCCACCAACAGGAGGCTCCCTATCACCCATTCGATAACATTGAGCCTCCTCACTCTACTCCCGGCCGACCTAGTGTCGCCGAGGGTGTTTTGAGAGTGCATCTTTGACACTGGGGGAACCCTTGTTCTTTCCCCAGAAACTCAAACCCAAAGGCCAAGTACTTACCTGCTAACCAATAACTTCATTTCTCTCCATATGAATACACTGACCGTTTTCCCTTGAAAAATGTTTTAAGTGTAGAGTTGGTTTGTATGAAAACCTGAAAAACTACATTTGTGCAAAACCCATTTTACTTACCTTTTCTGTAGGAAATGCCCAGTGTGATATCTAGGCATATCACACTGAGTAGTAACTTAAAAAGTAATCTGAATAGTAATTTCAACATATTGACTTACCTGTGTTTCAATCCACTGCATTTTAACTTGCATTTGTGAGAAAGTGCCCTCTTTCTTGCATGGTATGCCCCCACGTTTTGCTGAATTGCTGATGTGCTTTGACGGAGTGTGCCCTGGGCTTCTGCCAATCAGGTACCCAGGGTCTGTGTTCCTTACCTAAAACTGTATTGAAACCTAAACCTAATTGGCATCTCTGGCCACATGTCAGCCCCTGGTAAATGGTACCCTAGGTACCCAGGGCACTGTGACCAGAGAAGGCCCCTTAGGGCTGCAGCACTTATTGTGCCACCCTTAGAGGCCCTGTACCCTGACACACACACGCACGCACACACACACTGCCTTTGCAGGCTGAGTGTCTTGGTGCAGAACAAAACAAAGAGTCGACTTGTGCCCACAAAACACTGCCCTGGCATACCTCAGTCACCCCCCTAGCTGGGTGCCCTATGCCAGTGGTGTGGGTACAGGTGAATGAGCCCTGTACCCCTACAGTACCCAGGTCCATTCCTGGGCACTGTAAGTGCAGTGCTGCCATTAAGAGTATATGGTGCTGGGAGGTCGTCATCACAAACTCCACAGCACAATGATGGCTACACTGAAGACTGAGAAGTTTGGTATCAAACTTCTCAGCACATTAAACCCACATTGATGCCATGTGGGATTTAATGTACAATGCAAGACAGAGGGCAACTTAGAGTTGCCCCTTGAAATTATCCCACAATCAGCATCCTGGCTGAGAAGCTGCTTCGGCTGCCACTTAGCAGACATGTTGCTGGACTCCTGGGTAGAGAGCCGTCTACTCTTGTGGGCCTGCAACAATGCACATCCTGGGGCGAAGTGCTAGGCCTCCTCCCCCAGGATGGGCAGGGGAAGCTTTAAAGGCATGCTGCCTTTGTGAGCTTCTCCAGACCACTGGCTGTACTCAGCAACTGGTCCCCACCGGTTCTGACCCCCACTCTGGCGGGAAGACAGGTGGGAAACCCAAAGTGAGGAAAGGGGGTGTGCCAGCCTCTGCCAACCCCACCCCTCAGGTGCGGAGGCGAGGTGAAGCACAACTCCAGGCTCTCACCATCTTGAGGATGGGGAGCCCTACCCAATCAGGAATAGGCTCCGCCCCCCTCCCACTGGAGAGTGGCAGAATAGGGGGTGTACTCACCCCAGGAAAGGGACCCATTGGTACCTGACCTTTCCCTATGTGTAACTCCCCTAAATTTAGTATTTAGGGGCACCCTGAACCTTCCTTCCTCAGATCCCGATTCATAAACTACAAAGAAGAACAAGAAGGAAGACATGCCGTGCAGCTGCTAACAAGAGGACAACACCAACTAACTTGGCCCCAGCCCTACCGCGAGCCTGCTCCTGCTGAACCCCGGCATCTCCTGTGGTCAGCAACCTCGAAAGCCCCGGAGGACCTGACTGCCTTGCTCATCCAAAGACTGGGACTCCCATGAGAAGTGGTTCTGCTCAAACAGCAACAACCACTGGTGCAAGCCAGGAACCGCAAATCCTGCACACACTGCACCCGCCGATCCCGGCCTGAGTGAACAAAGACCATGAGGACGTCCCCTGGTTACTGTGATCAAGAATCCAGCACCCAGGGACCCTCCTTGACGATCCTGACGACGCTTGCAGCCTCACAACCAGGGACCCCTCCAACCACGATCAGCATAGGGTAAGATTTCCCAACACCAAAAGACACCACTGCACCCAGCGCCCCACGGCCCCCTGTACCCAACTCCTGGGTGTCTACCTGACCTACAGCTTCCCAACTTACCTCTCGAGGTGGTGGTCGCACCTGAAGAATCTCTGTCCCCGAGCTTGCAGCCTTTGTTAGTCTTACAGCTTTCCCATTGAAATCCATTGGGTCCCCGACGGCCCAGAAGCACCCTGCACCCAGCCGCCCGAGTGCCACTGAAAGTGCAGCAACTGTTCTATTATACTTCCCCACTTGTCCTGTGTAAGTGACCAGGAGCTCAGCTCCCCCAGTTGCATGGCCGGCCTGCTAGCAGCCACCAACCGAAGGCCCCCTACCTACTGTAGACTAACATTGGGCCTTCTCTCTCTGCACCCGGCTGCCCCTGTGCTGCTAAGGGTTTAACTGTACCTACCTGAACCTGGGAGACCCCTGACTCTAACTCCAGAACCTGAACTCTGCCAGTAGAGTACTTACCTGAAAACTGTTAACTTACATTTTCTCCATAGGGTAACATTGGCTGGTTTTCACTTGGAAATTCTTCTAAGTGTCGAGTTTTACAACTTTGAAATATTCACTAAAAATCATCCGATAAATGAAATTACTCACTTTTTACCAGGAGAGATCCCAGAGCTGGATCTTTGTTCCCAGCACTGACCCTAAAAAAGTAATTACAACTGTGATTTTCCGATAACCTGATTTTCCCCCTTAGGATAACATTGCCTAGTTTTTACCAGAAATTATTCTAAATGTCTATTTTTGAAACCAACAAATATTCCTTAAAAATTGCCTGTGTAATATAAACGATTTCTTTCAACTGTTTACAGTAGATGCACCAGGGCTGAATCCAGGATCCAGCCCTGAGTACGAAAAACCTGTGCAAAGTAATTGATATTGCATTTACTTAAAAATTCCCATTGAGCTCAATGTTATAATTGTGTTTAACTTGTGTTGCATATTGCAACAACTGTATCTTTTGCATTGAAAAGTCTATTGCCATTTGAAAGTATTTGACTGTAGCATCTCAATCTGAGAAAGTATTTTTATACCTACTTGTGGGTCTAAAATAAAAGAACAATCTATTTTTATATGCAAAACAATTGGCCTAGAGTTCAGTTCTTGAGTGTGTGAGACCATTTTCTGACTGAATGTGTACAATAAATGCTTTACACTATCCTCTGATACTGCCTTACTGCTTGACCAAGCTACCACTTTAGAGAGTAAGGTTATATCTAACTTTAACCCCTGCCAAACCTCTGGGGACTGTGGACTATGTGCACACTGTACCTTACTTTGGTGCAGTATATACAGAGCCACTTTCTTACAGCATTTAATTGTAAAACATTGCATAAGATTTTGCAAATCATTTATTTCAAGTACCTGCACCAGGCTTGGCTTGGTTCTAGAAATAAAATAACGTAATATTTTTGATACAAACAAATTGGTCTGAATACAGTCTTTGAGTGTGTGACATCATTTGCTGATTGAGTGTATACAACAAATGCTTAACACTATCCTCTGATAAAGCCTTACTGCTCGCCCACACTACCACAAATAGAGAGTAAAGTGCTATCTCCTTTTACCTCTGCCTACCTCTGGGGATCCACTGGACTCTGTGCACACTATACCTCATTTTGGTATAGTATTTCTGTAGTAGAGGATCTCTGTGTATAGTCATAATCATGTGAATAGTCCCGCCGATGTACTTGGACCCCAGAGCAATCGAAATAGTCTCTTAAATTGTCCTCTTCTGAAATCCTGCATAGACACTTAACTATCTTGTTTAGGGAAGCCTTAAGCACAGCTTAACCCTCTCTCATATCTGACCCAAGTACCGTCTATGCAGTCAGCCCCCCCCCGAGCGCTAAGAGACCTGTCGGTGATTTAGCACTATATAAATCTCAATTAACAATAACTTAAGAGAAAATCAAAGACAAATAATGTAGCCTGAAATTAACAAGGCTACACTGGCCAACACCCCATCCTAAAGTGAAAAAGGATAGCCAGATAACACTGAATTTTAAAAATGTTGCTAAGTTTCGCACATAGAGAACTCCCCTTCTCAAAAATCCTTTGTCATGATAGAGAGGAAAGGTTGGATAGACTAGCCCCATAGGCTGCCATTATGTGTCTGTAAATGTATACCGTGCCCTTAAGGAACCCTCCAGAGACCCTCAGTATCCCATGATGCACAGCCAAAGGCTAGTTACTTTCAGTTCTTTTTTCCGGCTCCTGCTAGCAGGACCCTGGAGCATTGAGCTCTACCTTTACTGATATATCTTTCAGTATTTGAGCTTTTTTGATAATTTGAGTTTCACTAGACGTCTGAGGCCTTTACCTTCATTTTTCTGTCTTTTTGGGGCAGTTTAGCCACTCTTTTCTTGTCAAAATGCCATCTTTATTTGACAAGTGCCCAGAATGTGGCAGGAAGAAGGCCAAGTCGGACTCTCACAGAGCTCTGTCTTCCTTCAACTCATGTTCCTGACTCCTGTGTCATCTACAAGTCATTCTCCAGGAGGACCCTGCGTGACGGGGAGAAGGTTAGTCTTCAAGGCCTGGTGCAGAGAAGACAACTGGCTGCAGGTGGGACTTCTGGGCATGGAGTGAACCTTTCCTCCTCTACAACCCATGCGTCTGCCTCTGGGGGGCTCCCCAGTCGAAAGAAGGCTCAGAAACCACGCCGGTCACGGTCGAAGGCGTCGACGTCGAGGCCACTTATGACTACCATATGCTCCCCGTCAAGCTAGGGCTCTGGGTCTAAACGACGTGGAAGGTCAACGTCAAGGGGAAGGACGTCGAGACCAAGGAGACAGTCGCTGTCGAGAGGAGCCATTGGTGCTAGTCATCGAGGAGCCATTGGATCTAGTCATCGAGGAGCCATTGGAGCTAGTCATCGAGGAGCCATTGGAGCTAGTCATCGAGGAGCCATTGGAGCTAGTCATCGAGGAGACATTGGAGCTAGTCATCGAGGAGCCATTGGAGCTAGTCATCGAGGAGCCATTGGAGCTAGTCATCGAGGAGCCATTGGAGCTAGTCATCGAGGAGCCATCGGAGCTCGGCGTCGAGGAGCCTGTCACCCTCTGTGGTTAGCATCTCCACATCTGGGAGTTCAAGGTCAAGACGACGTCGATGTTCACCGTCTCCAGAGCTTCCTCTTCAAGGCCTGCCCGCAAGTGGAGGAGGGTGATTCCTACTTCGGACTTGGAGCACTCCAGGACCTACTCTCCTACTAGGTCACCGGAATCAGGTCAGCCTGTGGCTCCTCGCCATTCGCCGCTGCGACCTAGTACGCCTACTCCTCCTCCTCCTCCACCCCTGCCTCAGCTGCTTCCTCGGCTGCCAGCGGCTCCACCTGTGCCAGTGGTCCCGGCGGTGCCAAGAAGGCCAAGATCTCGATCCTGGCTGAGACTTCGCTCTCGCAGCCGGCACCGGTCTTCAACCAGATCTTGCCGTCGTCATCGTCACAAGCAGTCACGTTCCAGGTATACTAGGGACACGGAGTCCTCTAGTGCAGGAAGATATTAGCCGACTGTCGGATTCCCCACCTCCGAGGGTGTCACCGGTCGATGACATTACCACGTTTCAGGAGGTTCTGGTAAGGGGAGCAGCAAAACTGGGCATTGCACCGTCCGTGCCTGCCCCTTCCACTCCTGTGATCTTTGAGACACTACAACGGAAGCAAATCTCTCGTCCTCTGCTTCCTCTGGTACCCGGTTAGGAGGAACCAGCAATGGAGTTGTTCCTGACGCCCGCCTCAGTGAAGTTGGCTTCCTCGAGACTTCAAAAGAAATACAGGCCCCCGGACTCGGACCCTGCATTCCTGCGGGTGGATCCGCCTCCGGATTCCGTCACAATGGTGGCGGTGAAGAAGCAGCACGCTACGGCCCCGTCGACCACAGTTCCTCCGGACAAGGAAAACCGTAGACTTGATTCTGCGGGGGGGGGGGGGAGTCTGCAGCACTGCAGCCACTTCAATGAAGGCAGCGAGCTCGACGGCTCTCTTGGGTTGGTATGACCGCTCCTTGTGGGAGTCTCTGCAACAGTTCGTGGAACTCCTACCAAGAGACAAAAGCAAGGACTTTTAGGAGTTTCTCAATGAGGGTCTGATCGTCTCCAATCAGATCATCAGTGCGGCTGCAGACACCTCTCTCCTGGCAGCTCATGGATATTGTCATGGTGTGACTCTGCAGCGCCATTCATGGTTGCGTCTCACCTCCCTGAAACCGGAGGCCCAGCAATGTATCGCTAACCTGCCATTCTCGGGTTCCACCCTCTTAGGTTCCCATGCGGACGAGGAAATGGCTCGTATAAAAGTGGAGGTTGAGACCCTCAGGGCTGTTGGCTTGGACAAGCCTAAGGAACAGCCAACGGCGATACTCTTCCCAGCGGTTCCAACACGGACAGGGACGTCAGGCTGGACAACATCAGCAGCAGTTTCAGCGGCAGCCCTTTTAGCGACGTCAGAGAGGCAGGGGCAACCAGCAGTCCACATCGGGAAACAAGGGCCCCGCTGGTTCTAAGCCCTGAGGGATTACTTCCCCCTCTTCTGTTATCCACTCCGGTGGGGGGAAGCTTTCAAAATTACCTGGCAGAGTTGAGAATAATAACTCTGGACAATTGGGTGCTGAATATTGTTCGCAATTGATACTGTCTGTTTCATCAGTCTTCCTCCGTCTATTCCACCAGTTTGTTCACAATACCTGTTGCGCTAACTTCAAGTGGAGGCCGATACCCTGTTAAGAAAAAGGGCGATAGAACTGGTTCCTCCTCCTCAAAGTGGAACAGGTCTGTACTCCAGGTTATTTCTGGTGCGCAAAAAGGACAAATACTAATTCAGGCCCATTCTCGATTTGCGGCAAGCCAACAAATGGATTTGCAGAGAAAAGTTCCGGATGCTTCCCTGCACCAGATTTACCCTCAGCTGCATCAAGGGGACTGGCTATGCGCCATAGATCTGCAAGATGCATACTACCATGTACCCATTGCAAGGAAACATCGGAAGTTCCTGCGGTTCCTAGTCGGCACCAATCACTACCAATATACAGTGCTCCCATTCGGCCTGAAATTTGCGCACAGGACTTTTTCAAAGTGCATTGTGGTATTTGCAGTGCTCCTGAGGAAGAACAAGGTGTTCGTCTATTCGTACCTGGACGACTGGCTGATCAAAGTCTCCACGTTTCAGGAAGCGCAGCTACATTTCAACAGGACGGCTGTTCTGTTGAACCGATTGGACCTTCACAACAACATGTTAGTCTGTCCCGACTCCTGTTCAGTGTCTGCAGTATCTGGGAGCCTCCATTGATACACTCCAGGCAAGCGTGTGTCTTTCGGAGGAGCGACGCTTATCGATCCTTCTGAAGGCTCAGACTCTCATGTCCGTTCCTTCTGCAACAGTGAGGACTGTGTCCTTTCTCCTGGGTTCGATGGCCTCTTGCATCTTTCTCACTCCACATGCACGCCTCCACATGCGGCCTCTGCAGGAATGTCTAGAGGATTTTTATTTTATTTATTTATTTTTATTTAAGACGTTTTCTATAGTGCTAGCCAGACCCCAGGGTATCTGAGCGCTTTACAGTAGGTACAGCACAGATAATCAACAGATAAAGAATAGAGGGGAGACATATCCACAGAGGAGCGAAAAAAATGAAAGAGCAACACATTGAAGTAAATGACATTTTTCAAGGATCTTCAGAGTCTTAGAGCTGGAGCGGAGCTCGATCATTGTTAATTGCTCCCCACTATCCATTTCCAAAGGAGCAGTTGAGCAACAGGTCTTTGAGTTGGCGTTTGAATTCTACATAAGAGGGAATGATTCTGATATGCAGGGGGATGGAATTCCAGATTCTGGGAGCGCTTCCGGTGAAAGATCGGTCAGCAGTTTTTTTCTTTCTGGTCTTAGCTGGGATGAGTAGAAGGGAGTTTGAGCTTCTTAGGTTCCTGGACTGACCTGCTTTTATGAGTTTTTTTGCCAGGTAATCTGGTTTGCCGGTGTGAAGGGCTTTATGGGTGAGGCAAGCTGTTCTGAAGCTAATCCGCATTTCTGCTGGGAGCCATTTCAGTTCCTTGAGTGCGGGGGAGATATGATCATATTTCTTGATACCGGTGATCATTCTAGCAGCCGCATGTAGCGTTGTTTTGATGGGAGCCAAGTGTGATTTTGGAATTCCTGAGAGGACTGCATTCCCATAGTCCAGTCTTGACAGAACCAGATATTGGGTGGCCTGTTTGAGGTCATTGGGCGGAATGTAGGGTTTTAATTTGTTCAATAGTCTTAGGCTAAGGAACGCGCTTTTGGCCAAATTCTTAATGTGTCTCGTCATATTCAGTTTTGGATCGAGAGTAATGCCTAGGGATTTGACAGAGTCCGCTAGAATCAGATTTCCATTAAGTGCATCAATGGCTTTTAACCACTCGGCAATTTGTGGGTTGTCTTCCTTATTTGAGATGAGGAGTGTCTCTGTCTTGTCAGGGTTAAGTTTTAAGTGATTGCTGTGAGCCAACGTTGGACATCTTTCAAGACATCATTGAGTCTTTGTATGTCTTTGAGAGAGGTTGTTTCCAGATAGATCTGGCTATCATCTGCATAGAGATGGAAGTGAATGTTTGCTTTTCTGAGTAGTTTGGAAAGAGGTTCCATGTAGATATTAAAGAGTTGCGGTGAAAGCACCGAGCCTTGAGGGACTCCCCTGTTGACTTGCTGGAGGTCGGAGGTAAAGTTTTTTATTTTTATTTTTTGTGTGCGGTTGTGGAGGAAGGAGGAGAACCATTTGAGGACTACCTCGCCAATGCCGGCTCTTTCTTGGAGAGTCCTTAAGAGGAGTTTGTGATCAACAGTATCAAATGCTGCCGAGAGGTCAAGGAGAATGAGGAGGCAGCATTGGTCGGAGTCTAGTGATCCATGTATATCGTCGATGATATTGAGAATCGCGGTTTCTGTGCTGCAGCCTTTTCTGAAGCCAAGACTGGTGGGGGTCCACGAGGTTGATGTTGTCCAGGTGCTGGGTCAGTTGATGTAGTACGCATCTTTCAAGTGTTTTTGAGAGAAGGGGGAGGTTCGACACAGGTCTATAGTTGTTTAGATCTGTCACATCTAGTCCAGGTTTTTTCAACAGGGGTGTGACTTGACCCATTTTGAGTCAGTCAGGAACCACTCCGCTTTTCAGGGAGCTATTTATGATCGTGCTCCAGAGCGGGGCTAGAGCGTGCTTCATTTTTTGGTCAGTAGGGGAGGAATGGGATCAAGGACATGGGCTGAGGGTTTGGAGGTGGAGATCAGCGTGATTATCTCAGTTTCTTGGATAGGATGGAAACTGAGCCAGGAATTGGGGGAGGGACCAGGAGAGAGATCAGGTGAAAGGTCTGGTGACCCAGCCGCATTGCTCTTTGCGTGCTGCGTGTTGAAGTCGTCCAGTGAGAGTTCGATTTTTGTAATCTTGTCCTTGAAAAATTTGGCGAACTTGTTGCATAGTTCTTTGGACGCCTGCACCGAGAAGGGTATGGGCTTAGAGGTTTGTTGTCTGATGATGCTATAGAGCTCCTTGGGTCTGTTTTTGGCACTGTCCAGTGCTGAGTGGAAAAAGCTGGATTTTTTGTTTTTGATGTGATTGTTGTACTTCCTGCGCGCTAATTTGAGCTGGTCACGAAGAATAGAAGAAGGGTTATTTCTCCACTTTCTTTCTTTGGCTCTTAGAAATCTTCTTTCGGAGTTGAACCATGATCTGGATGGGATGGCTCTACTCTTTTTGAGTTTTAGGGGCGCTACTTTGTCAAGGATAGATATTAGCTTGGCATTGTAACAATCAGTGAGGTCATTAGTAGAGAGGTATTTAGTGTTGTCTGGGAGAAGTGAGCTTATCTCTTCTTCGAGGACTCCCATTGGAACATCGGAGAGGTTTCGCAGCCATTTGGGGGGGGGTCTCGCAGTTCGGGTTGAGAGAGAGTAAGTTGGTTTATGTGGAGTAGGATCATGTGGTGGTTTGACCAGTCAACGGGAAGTATGTGATTGATAGTGATTTTGTTTCTTTGCGCTATGATGGCATCGAGGGTGGCTCCTTTGTAGTGTGTCTCTTCTGTGCAGTACTGGGTTAGATTGTTGTCACAGAGGAGAGTGGATAGCGATTGGATTAGCGGGTTGTTGGTCTCGTTCCACCGTAGGTTCAGGTCACCAAGAATTATATTGTTGGTATCGCCAAGTGCACCTTGAGCTATCAGGTCGGCTAATTGTTCTCCAAATTCTGAGTTTTTACCAGGAGGATGATAGAGAAGGTGACACAGTAAGGAGCCATTGTCATTGGTCTTGATGTTGGCTGAGAGGCATTCGAATGAGTTGTAGTCGAATGAGTTTATTTCCGTGATGGCCATGTTGTCTTTATGGATGATAGCTACCCCTCCTCCTCGCTGGTCTTTTCTGTCTCTATTAATGAGGGAGAAGCCCGGGGGGACAAGCATGTCTAGGCATGAAGGGGATAGCTTGTTAAGCCAGGTCTCCGTGAGGAAGGCAATGTCGATGTCATGGGAGAGGATGGCCTCTGCTAGTTCTGTTGCATGCAAGGAGGCCGACCTGCAGTTGATGAGTAGGCAATTGGGGAAAGGCTTTTTGTTGCTGGCGCTCTTTTCCTTGGGCGCCCTAGGTATGGTGGTCAGGACGGGCGGTCTCGGGTGTTTTGTGACGGGAAGGTATTGTCGGAGATCTGTGATCACTTGTATTTTGGATTTAGGTGAGTCGGAGGGTGGTGTATCGTAGGAAGAGGCTAGAGCGGCTGCTTCCATGTCGGACATGGCTGCTTCTGTTCTGTTGGGTCTTGAGGTCAGGGCTATTTGAGGCCAGGGTTTGGAGCCCCTTCTTGGGGGTCTCTGAGGATATGTTGCAGGGGTTTCTAAGGACCGGGCTGGGCTCTTCTGGTCGTTGGCGGTGGGGGGAATCCAGGGGGGAGCTTAGTGGTATCTGCGGGCCTTGGTTAGGTTGGAGAGTATTTCAGTTAGACCCTGGTAGATCGAGTCTATTTGGTCTTCAAGTGACGCAAGTCGCTGCGCCATTGAGTCGAGGGAGGGGTTGAGGGCAACTTGGGGGGATTCATCTTGTGAGGTAGAGGTCTGGTTGAAGCAGTGTTGTCTCTTATTTATTGTGTATGACAGGATGTCTCTTTTTGAGATCCTGGGGGAGATCTGTGGGGTAAATAGTGAGATTAGGGGTCGCTGTCTGTTGGGCGCCTTCTAGAAGTTGCGATGAGTGTGTCCGGTAGAGGGGTGATGTTGTGCTATCTTTGGGGAGGTGTGGCGCATGTTTGGTAGGGACTTCGTGGTGAGTGAAGACTCGAGGGAGCTGTGCGGTGGGGGGAAGGGGAGGTGTGGATTGAGTTACTTTTTGATGCTGAGATGTTGAAGGTGGGAGAGGGGAAGAGGCAGTGCGAGGTAAGTGGGGGAGAGCCGATCGGGGTTGGGGGAGGAGGGGGTCTAAAGCTTCAGGGTTGAGTGTAGTGGTAGGCAGGGGTTGGATTGAGAAGGAGCGAGGCAGGAGGGGGAGAGCAGATCGAAGTGAGGGGAAGAGGGAGTCGAAAGTTTCAAGATCTGTGGAACCAAAAACGGGGGGGGCTAGGAGGACAGGATCCAACTGTCGCAACACGCTGCCCAGTCCCTGAAGTGGTGGTGTTCACCTCACAATCTCCTCAGAGGGATTCCGTTCCACAAAGAGATACCGACTCAAACCATTGTGACAGATGTGTCTCTCTACAGCTGGGAAGTGCATTCGGAACATCTTCAAATACAAGGGACGTGGTCCCAGACGGAGTCCACGTATCACATCAACTTTCTGGAGCTCTGAGCATTTCACTTGGCGCTGAAAGCCTTCCAGCCATCGTTCCACAACAGTTCCATGCTTGTACAGACGGACAACACAACAACAATGTATGACCTCAACAAGCAGGGGGGCTTGAGATCGCGAAAGCTGTCTCGGGAGGTGCAGACAATTTGGAACTGGCTGCTGGCCAGGTGACTATCACGGCAACTCATCTGCCAGGTGTGCGGAATGCTCAGGCAGGCGCGCTCAGCAGGCTCGTTCAAGAAAATCACGAATGGGTCTTAAACGACGAGGTGTTAAGGGGCATCTTCGCAAGGTGGGGAACTCCAGACATCGATCTATTTGCCACTGCAGAAAACAGCAAATGCCGAGACTTCGCCTCCAGGTTTTACCAACCGGGGCGCTGGGAAATGCACTGTGGATCAACTGGTCGAACAGCTTTCTCTACGCTTTTCCACCCATTCCCCTGATCCTGGCAGTGTTGATCAAACTGTCCCAGTCCAGGGCCAGGATGATCCTCATTGCTCCAGAATGGCATCAGCAGTGGTGGTTCACTGACCTCCTACACCGGTCTCTTCTGCCGCATCTACGGCTTCCGTGTCGGCCGGACCTTCTCACGAAGTTCGGAGGGCAGATGGTGCATCCCAACCTCTCATCGTTGGATTTGGCAGCATGGCTCCTGAGCTAGTGCAGTATGGACATTTAAATCTGCCTCAGAACTGCATGGAGATATTAAGAGGCATAAAGACTGTCTACAAGGACTTTCTATGCATACAAATAGAAGAGATTCTGCATTTGGTGCACGTCTAAGGGTGCGGACCTTACATCCTGCAAGGAGGATGTCATCCTTCCGTACTTACTGCATTTGACTCAATCTGGCCTTAACTTTCATTCCATTAAGGTTCACCTAGCAGCTTTGACTGCGTATAGGAAATGCCCTTCACAAACTTCCTTTTTCCAAATCCCAGTCATCAAAGATTTTCTGGAAGGTTTGAAGAAGGTGTTTCCTCCCATTAGGCCTCCTTCTCCATGGGAGCTTAACGTGGTGCTGTCTAGACTAATGAAAGAGCCTTTTGAGCTTATTCATAAGGCTTCTCTACAGCATCTATCCTTGTAGCTATAACATCGGCTCGCAGGGTGAGTGAGATCCAAGCTCTTTGTTGCCAAGAGCCCTATACTGTTTCATGCATCTAAAGTTGTCATGAGAACTCACCCAAAGTTTCTTCCTACGGTGGTGTCCGTTTTCCATGTGAATCAAACTATCACATTGCCCACATTTTCCCAGCATCCTTCCTCTCCGGCGGAGAGGTCCCTTCATTCCCCTGATGTGAGAAGGGTGTTGATATTCTACCTAGATAAGACTAAGGAGATTCGTAGATCGGATCAATTATTTGTTAATTATGGATCAGTCAGGACTGGTCTTGCTACCTCTAAGCATTCCATCTCTAGGTGGATTGTGTCCTGTATTCAACTGTGTTACCAGAAAGCTAACAAGACTCTATGGGGAAAGCCTAAGGCTCACTCTACCAGAGGTAAAGCTGCTACAGCTGTTTTGCTGCACAATGTCCCCATTGCAGTTATCTGCAGGGCTGCCACTTGGAAGTCAGTCCTTACCTTTGCTAAACACTACTGCTTGGACTCTGATGCCAGGGCAGATGCTCAGGTTGGGCAGGCTTCGCTGAGGAATTTATTTGCACAGTAGTTGTTCTGTCTGTTTCTTCCACTGCTGGGTTTGTTGTGGGGATGGGCTTGCCATTCTATTCACATGATTATGACTATACACAGAGATCCCCAACTACAGAAGGAGTCGTTTCTTACATGTATCTTCAGTTCTGTAGTAGGGATAACTCTGTTATAGTCCTAAGCAACCCGCCCTCCTCCCCGGTGGATGAAACGATAATATCCTGAATGCTACAGGCTTGACTTTATACACCTTCAAAAAGAACTGAAAGTAACTAGCCTTTGGCTGTGCATCATGGGATACCGAGGGTCTCTGGAGGGTTCCTCAAAGGCATGTTATCCATTTACAGACACATAATGGCAGCCTATACAGCTTGTCTGTCCAACCCTCCCTCTCTATCATGACAAAGGATTTTTGTGAAGGGAAGATTCTCTATGTGTGAAACTTAGCAAAATATTAAAAATTCAGTGTTATCTGGCTATCCTTTTTCACTTCAGGATAAAGTACTGGCCAGTGTAGCCTGGATTATTTGTCTTTGAATTTCTCTTAAGTGTCTATGCAGGATTGCAGAAGAGATTAACTTGAGAGACTATTTCGATTGCTCCGGGGTCCACACACATGGGCGGGACTATTCACATGATTATGACTATAACAGAGATACCCCTACTAAAGAACTGGAGTTACAGGTAAGAAACTACTCCATACAGAGCCAGCTTCCTAGACCAGTGAAGCCATAGAGTACATGAGCTGGTAACTCGACAACTCAAGTTCCCCAGTACCATGATAGCTTCTCTGAATCCAAGTGTTTGGTATCAAACTACTCCTCTCAATAAACCCACACTGATGCCAGTGTGGGATTAATTGAAACATGTACGCAGAGGGCCTCTCAGAGGTGCCCCCTGAAAACCTAGCAACCCCGGTGTGGCCACAGACTGGCTTTAGGCAGCCTGCCACCTCTAGACATATTTCTGGACCCCTGGATCCAGAGCCTCTGCTCTCTAGGACCAGAAACAATGCACATCCCGGACAGAGGTGTCACACCACCTTCCCCAGGATGGGCAGAACGTTCAAGAGGTAAGCTTCAACGGGCTGCCGCCTTTGTAATACGACCCTCAGCCTCTGCTGCTAGCAGCACATTGCAGCCCCCAGTTTACACCCCCCACTTTGGCCCTACCTGACACTCCCCTAAGTTTAGTTTTTAGGTGAGTCCCCCAGAACCTGCAACTAGCTTTTGCCAATCTAAGAAGAAAAAGGGCGAAGATGCAGTGCAGAAGAAGATTGAAGATACCTACTGACCTGGCGCCAGCCTTATCGGCCTGCCTGCAGCCATCAAAAATCCTGCGAATAATCTAGTCTTTTCAAGCAGGCAGTGACATCCACAAACACTGGGAGGGCTGCCTTCCTCTAAAGAAGACCAGAAATGCAGAGGACTGTAACTGTCCACAAAGAAATCCTCATCAAGGACTCTGGTGCCCTCTGTATCTGCGATCCTTCACCACTCTGCCCCCTACACCTCCAGCCTGTTTCCAGGTGGCCCACCGATCCAGAAAAGGTTCCCCAGCGATCCTGAGTCCAAGTCTAGTGTTAGCTGACCCCTCCTGGACTCCACAGTAACACCTGCAATGTGAATCCAAAGGCTCCCTCTGACTGGCTCCGGTAGGAAGAATCCGACATCAAAGGACACCCCTGCACCCAAAGCCCCTGGGCCTTGAGTAGTGCGAGTGACTGCGTCCCTATGACTCACAACCTCAACTTACCTCTGCTGTCACTGGTTTCCTTTGTGCAGCTTCCTGCTCGACATCTACATCCTGTTTGTCCGACCAATTGTCCCCATTGAAATCTTCGGGTGCCCAACAGTGCGTTTGCACCCTTCTGGTGGTGTGTTTGATGCTTCCTTGTGGCCCCCGTGCTTGCTCTAACCCCCAAAGCTTGGCTAATGCAACAGATTTACTTGCCTGCTATCAGCATGGCTCCCAGCACCCCCAATCTTCATGAAACGCATTGAGCCCATCTTCAAATTTGAACTCTGCACCTGGCCCGTACTGGTGGTGTAGACTTTGTGCTTACTGGAACCTTGCCCTCTGCTGACCTTAAACCCTGATGACTGCAATTGTAAGTTGGGCACTTACCTGTGAAACCGCATTGTTGTTTTCCTCTATAGGTTAACACTGCACTGTCGACTTTTAAAAGACTAAATTATTTTTCCTGAAAAACTTACTTTTTCCGAACAAATGTCTTGCATTCCTATGTGTTAGGCCTAAGGCGGCTCGCCCACACTACCACAAATATCACTTAGGGTTTGCATTGAGCCCTTTACACTCGAATCTCTGGACTCTGTGCACAGTATAACCATGAGTGGTATACCATATACAGAGCCAGTTTCGTACAACATCGGAAAAAACAGAAGCTGTGAGGTATGCCGAAAAGAGTAAGATAACAAAAACCCCAAAGGCCACCTCGACGTCTAAACGTTTGATGACCAAAGGTCGGCACAAAGAGCCTTATTTCTAGCAGGTGCTAGGCAGGTACTGACGGCAAGAGCCTTAGAGGCAAAGGACATGGAGCCAATGGCTTCGAAGAGAAATCCCTCCTTGACGCCAAATGCTCTTTCGATGGTCAAACAAATATGATGCAGACTTGAGGCTGAAATAGCAGCCTTCCTGCTGCAGAAGGTAGCTTGCAATTTCCCATTAGGAACTTTCGAATCTCAACTAAACCTTTGGCGCCGAGGGTTCTGGGAGAAGATGTGCCGGACATCCAGGCCCCAAGGACATCCAGGCCACATGAGGAAGAAAAGGAGGACCTCTTCAATTATGAGGAGGAAGAGGCAAGCAGGCGAGAGAGACAGAACAGTTTTTTTTTAAACCTTATATTTAAAGATTTTAATCAACCAAGACAATCAATACATCTTGATATCCACAATTATACACTGTTTGCCACAACATATCATTTCAACTCATACTATAACCCTGGTATCATACACATTCAGGTAGGTGCAATACCACAAGAACTACATTACTGTGAATTGTAGGGCACTGGGTCAGTTTGTGAGCTCACTGACGTCTGATCTAAAAGATACAGCTTGAATGGCTGCCAAATATCAAGTAGGCGAGAGGCAGGGGGTTGCAACTGGGCATACAATTCCACGTTGGGGTTACAATAAGTCATACTATACAGCCAGCCCTAAACTGTGGGCAAGCGTTTGCTGCCCGAAAAAAATGGCAACCTCTCTTTTGGCCAAGAATCGTGCGAGAGCGCAAAACGCCAACAATATTTGGGGAGACCGCCAACATATCCCAATATGGCCATGAGGGAGAGAGGAGACAAACGACTGTCTCTCACTGCCTTATTGAATTGAAACACCCTCCACCCGGGCGCACCACCAGATATTGCTGCCGTGCCTTCCCCCGCCGTCCTGGGCGGGGCCGCGCTCCCTGATCGCTGGGCTCGCGCCTGCTCGGGCGCAGGGCCACACACCCACACTGAGACACACAGAAATGACACCTGATTATGCACCCCACTGGACATGTCTTACTGGCGTATTCCCCCCGTTTTCTTTTCCCCTTTTTTTTATGACTCGCTCGTTTTGTTTGTTGCAGGGAGTCTTATCCCAACTTTCTTTACATGTAATTTTCTTTCCCCCCCACCCCATATTTTACCCCAGCATTATGGACCAGGGCAAAGAAGTCTTAAAAGAACCTGCCACAGCTAGGGCAATTACTCGAGTGGAGAAGAAATATAAACGTTCTGCCCAAGATCCCAGTACATCAAGGGAAATGTATTTGGAGATTTGATCATAGTGGCCAGAACCAGAAAAATGAATGACCCCCCCCCCCCCCCCCCCCCCCCCTCCGCACCGAGAACAAGAGTATGGATCTGGTCGGTAGGCCTATGAAAGGGAGCAAAAGCAGTCATCCAGGAGGGCAAGAACATTGCCAACTCCTACCTCAAATCCGCTCTGGCAACAGCAGATCCCGCAAGCAGACACCTGTTCATGGGCACCCCACTGAGGCAGCACGCATGGCTCAGCATTCCCGGATTCAAGGCTGAGGTACAATCCTCTGTGATAAACATGCCGTTTACAGGGGAGGCTCTCTTTTGGACCGTCGTGGAAGAGGCACTCTGCAGGAAACTAGCCCTTTTTAGGTCTTGGCCTGCCGGCGAGATCTTATGTTTTTCAGAGTGGGGCTTGAACCCGCTCCTCTTCTCCATTGGCTGGCCTCCTAAATGCTAGCCAGCCATTGGAGAAGACTGGCATCTTTACATTTAAGCCCCGTCTTTTTGGGATTCGGGGGTGTGTTTTTTAGGTTCTTTCTCTCTTCCCATTGGCTGGAATTTTACATTCCAGCCAATGGGAAGAGGAGAGAAAGAAAAACACGCCCCCGAATCCGAAAATGACGTTTCTCTGAGGCATTTCTGCTTGACCTCGGAGAAACATGGTGGTGTGCATGGCGTGGTCCGCTTTCCAGCCGGAGCTCACTTGTTTGTTCGTGGCCTGCAAATGGCTGGGTAAGCTCTCTTCAGTTGGTTATTGGCTGTCGCTACAGAAAAACTTTAAAGCCTGTGACAGAACTGGCTACGTGAATGGCTGGGGCAAGTACATTGGCGGCCTGAGCCATGGATGCTAAACGTGCCCTCGCTTGGGAGCATCGCTGCTACACCTCTTGTGCTCGGTTGAATGGGATTCGTGCTTGTAAATGCACCATCCATACAGCAGCATTATTTTTGGTGCACTCTGCAGCCAAGAGCCTCCCGTTCTGCATGTTCGTCATGACACGTCACCCACCCTTGCGTTCCGCGCGGTCCTAGACTCTCTCCCCCGCTCGGAGCACCGCCCCCTGGCACTCAGAGTCCTACTGTGTGCTTCAAGCCGACCAGTTTTGGACGGTCCCTCCCTTGCAACCGCTGCCCTGGGCCTCCGCTACCGTCCGGTGCTTCTGGGAGGCCAGTAAGTGAAGTACGCACCCACCTATTGAGGGGGGTACCACTCGGGCTGCGCACCCTCAATGGCTCGGGGAGGGGCTTGTTCTTTTTTTTTTTTTCTAGAAGTACAAGCAAACCGGTTGGGGCAGTTTCAAAGCAAGACACGTGGAAACCAGCATATGGATAAAAGTGGCTTTGAAAAGATTGGATTAATTTGGGCTTAACATTTTTAGGGCGTTCTTGTAAGACGTGACCGGCTGGGTACCTCCAGCCTCGAGGGGATTGTGGGGGCTCTGTGTGCTTTGTCTCTGTAGGGGGACCGCAGAAGCACTTTACTTATTACATTTAATAGACGCCCTCCAGCCAGAAGCATAAAGTGTACCAGAGTGCAGTGCGTTCCTGGCATGAGTGCCCCGGGCCTCTCCAGAGCGAAGGCCCTGCATCCACGGAAAGCCCCCCCCCCCCCTTAGCTCCCTTATTGCAGAAGCTTGCCGTAACCCAATGAGCTTACCAGAGCAAGGCTAGCAAACACCTTGTTTTTCACATGGATTGTACATGAAGCATGTAGCATGAACCAGAGGCACATGTTGTGCCCACAGAGGCCACTATGGCGAACGCTGCATGGTGGGGGTAGGTGCCCGCTGCAGATGTCACTACACCCCAGTAGTGTTCCTGGAAACATGTGCCTGGGACAGCCTTCCATCCACACTACAGAAAATGGGAAAAACCCAAAAGTCGGTTGAGATAGAAGTATGGGCAGAGATTCATATTTGTTTTTAATCTGGGTGTTTTTTGTGTGCATGGGTCTCCGAGTGAATATACAATGATAGAAAATATTATGGCGGATTTGGGGATGTTGCGTTGTTGAATGATACTTATTTTACCGAAGTGTGAGAGGGTGGGGGAAAATGACCTTGGGAGGGGTAGTCTTAGCTTCTGAGGTGCCAGAGCTCCGATTGGGGGAGGTTTGGTAGAAACTGAGTTGTGATGTTGTGGGAGCCTCTGAAAAACTAGGCGTTCATGGCTTGGTGTTTGTTGTGTCCAGATTTCGTGTTATGCCTGCAAACCAGTCATTTACCTTCCTTGGCATTAACACCCCTCTTCTCCTCCTGTTCTTCTATTGTAGACGTGGCTGCTGTAGATTTATTTGTATATTAAGTGTAGGGGCAATGCTTGTGACTGCGAATGAGCCCCCCCACACACACACACACCCCTGCACGGTGTGCGTTATTACAGTTCTGAGTTCTAACTTGTGGCGTCGGTTCAGTGAAGCTTATTCGATTGATTTTGACCTTCCATCGCCTTTGTGCTCCCACGTGTTGCTTCATGCGACTTCACTACAACTTTACTATTCAGAATGGGCCGTAGATAAACGCGGATGTATGGGGCACTGTTTTTATGAGGCATCGCTCGTGATTTGCAATGAGGAAGGAATGCTGCAGCGGTCAGAAGTCATCTGACTGGGTTGTTAGTGTGCTTCCGTCTGATTACTCACATCAGGGGGTTTGCAACTGTGTAAGTGTAGTCTGCATTTACACTGTCTCCGGCGAGAAATATGCATAGTGAACACACCCTTCGCCGAGCCAAGGTTTGGAAAGCTCATCAGCAGCCTACGGTTGCTTTTCTGGGCCTGGTGTTTTTATTTTTTTATTTTGCAATGAGCAGGTCTTGGAAAAAATGTTGTACCCCCTGTAATTTTAGAATGCATAATTAGCGGAGAGGGAGAACATATTTGTCTTTTGTGGATTAGTTGTGCACCATAGTGCAGACACTAGGAGTCTTTGAGCCGCTTCAGCAGCTCCAGTGCCAGAACACAACAAAGAAAATAGACATTACATAATGGAAGAGCTTCACTGAGCAGTAAATAGACTGCTGCCTCAGGCCTGCCTGCTCAGCTATTATCAGATTAAGAGGGCATGCAAGGGTGATATTTCAGCAAAACACTATTGGTTATGTTAGACATTATTTTTTAATATTCACATCCTTAAAAAACAAGGTGGCATCTTGGCACTAAAGCTTAAAAGTAACTGCACATGACCCATCCACATCAGGGCAAATGTGTTAGCCGGCGTTAAATTGGGGACATCTGGAGATGGGAGGGTGTAGGGTAGAAGCAGCTTCATTCGTAAGTGTGGATATTTCTTCAGTAACAGATTGCATAGTGTAGGGAGCACCACAGGGTTGTAGTCTCAGTTGGAGAGGACCGTTTTGCAGAAATCTACTTAGAACATTCTGAATATCAAGATTGAAATACATTGTTAGAAACTAATAGTGAGAAACATTGAGTTCCAAAAGTAAATTAATCTATGCAGTTGTTGGTCAGGCGTGGTGGCACGTGTCCCTGCTGCCGGGGACAGCTGGGCTAGAGGGTTTCTCAGCTGCATGGCTTGAGTCCCCATGGCCAATGATAATGTCATCATAGAATCTACGCAGCTGTCATTTAAATTTAAAGCATTAAGTTCTAAAAGGCTCCCATTTTTTTTTAATAATGTATTTTGTTTCTGTAGCTAGTTTCTCTTACTGTTCACTGCAGCCCCTCTAATGGAATTGCTGCTGCAGACGTGTCCTGCCACGTGTGCACCAGCTCTGCTTCAGGTATTCCTTCGAAAAAATTTGGGTGCCCTCCTCTACCCAGCCTCTAAATCTTTGTTTTCCCAACATTACTTGGATGATAGTGGGGACCCCACCTAGATCCCCTTCAGCACCTACATTTGATAGCAAAGCTTGCGGTTTTGAAACGCAAAGCAGCCCCATTCCCAAGTACTCCTTGACTTTTGCCATTACCAGGCATTTACTCCTAATAGAAGTACTATACTTTTGAAATCTACACCACTTCCACCACATCCACCACCACTTCCACCACATCCACCACCACTTCCACCACATCCACCACCACTTCCACCACATCCACCACCACTTCCACCACTAACACCATATCCACATCCACCACCACCACCTCCACTACTCCCACCCACCACCACTACAGCCACCCACCACCACTACACCCACCCACCACCACTACACCCACCCACCACCACTACACCCACCCACCACCACTACACCCACCCACCACCACTACACCCACCCACCACCACTACACCCACCCACCACCACTACACCCACCCACCACCACCACATCCACCCACCACCACCACATCCACCACCACCACATCCACCACCACATCCACCACCACCACCACATCCACCACCACCACCACATCCACCACCACCACCACATTCACCACCACTACCACCATATCCACCACCACATCTATATATGTGTGTGTGTGTGTGTCTCTGTGTGTGTGGCTCTCTGTGTGTGTAGGTGCAAATGCAATAGGTCGCACATTTGCGAGAGATTAAGCTATTGGCATTGTAAATGACAATGCCATTTATCTGTTTTCAAAACCAACACATAAATAAGAAATGTGTCATTTACAATGCCAATAGCTCTAACTTTTGCAAAGGCCAGACCGTTGCATTGTAAATGTTTGTTGACATTGTCACCCCCATTTTCTGCCTGGTAACTGATGTGATTTCGATTGGAATTGTACTGGGGTCCTGCTAGCCAGGTCCTTAGTGCCTTAGCTTTTCCCTAAACTGTAAAGTTGTTTCCCCTAATTGGCAAAACCTTTAGCACCCAAGTCCATAGAAAATGGTACCCCTGGTACCCAAGGCGTGAGGTACTAAAGAGGGTCCCTAAGGGCAGCAGTATGAATTTTGCCTCCCTTGGGGACCCCTCACCAAGCACATGCAGGACTGCTATCACAGGTATTTTTAGGGAAAGAACACTGGTACTGGGGACCTAGTTAGTAGGAACCCAGTACACTTCAGTCAAAGGTGCATCAAATACCAGGGACAAAGTGTGGGGGGGGGTGGTACTGCAACAACAACCCTGCTTCCTACACAACCTATTTTATACTATACCTTACGCTTTAAAATCTACGTTCAGCGTTCCTTATTTTATATTGTATCCTATTGTTTTATACCTTGCTCCCAGAATCTTATGCGACAGGTGTTTTAATGTACTGCAACCCTCTTCGACTCTCTCGTTGTACAGTGCTCTGAGACCATGATGGTCATGTTCGATCTTTATAAAACACAATAAATAAAATAAACTTAATTATACTGCGAAAGAGAGAAAGCATGCATGGAGGTGGAGAGAAGTCACCTAGGAGAAAAATATGTGAGTAAGCAGTACGTGTTGCTTAGACTTTAACGTGCTTTGCTGCTGAATTTGAATGTTAAAGGTTTTTTTCTCTCAAATTGCTGTCCACCTCTTTACTCTGGTGACCACTTAAGTGAAGATGTGAACTCTTCACATCAGTGGGCTGTAGCTGTTCGCCCATAGAGAGGTTTTGACTTTCCTCCAGTAAGATGCTTCAAATAGGAAGTAGTACACATCTAGTAGCCCTTCCTCCATTTCTCCTAATTTACCTTAAACTTAATGTCATTTAGTATTTTGGTAGAAGAGCCAGGAATATCATGGTAGATTGCAATTGTATTCACCTTTGTGGAATTCTATCTATGGCTTGTGGCTTGTGTCTATAGATGTTGATGTTGAGAAACTATGTTAATGCACCAAGTCTGCTTTAAGTCCAGACAAATTAAAAGTTACTGCCATGAAGGGGACGGTATTTATTCTACTTTGGTGGGACCAGTTGTGAAGTCGGAACCTTCCAAAGTGCAAGTTTTTATATTTCAGACAGGCCTCCAATGATAGCAGACAGATGTGGACTTTTTCCATCGGGTCAAAGTGATTAATGATTTTTCTACAGACTTACTCAACCATGTTCCCTTGGTTGCTGGTTAATACTCATTGTAACAAAAGAAAATGGGGCTTGGGGGCGAATTGGGCACATTTGTGGTGGGGTGCCTATTCAGTTTTGGGCAGGTTTATAATGTATAGCCACACATAGTAATGGTCAGCTTATGGTATTACATGGTAAGTTTCCTACAACCATCTAGAAGGAACTTGAAATGAAATCCTTGACATTTTGTAAAAAAAATTCTTTGAGTTTTAAGGAATTTTTGCCATTTATTTTGTTTCATAAGTATGTTTGGTTAAAAAAAAAATCTTTTCATAAAGAGGGTTCTAACCACTCGATTTTCCTTTTGTATTTTATAGGTGTTTCTCAAGAGACTGGGATGTGACAGAATATGGTGTGTGTGAATTGATTGACATTGTATCTGAAATTCCAGATTCTACTATCTGTGTTTCCCAGCAAGACTCTGAAATGGTGATTTCAATCCCCAAAAGAGGTGTGTAGTTTTATACAGTGCCTTCATATGGAGAGGATATTGATTGCAGGATTATTTGGGCGTGTGCATGTGCTTTTTTTGAAACGCTGTAGCTATGTTCTTGGTTTCTTAGGTTTTTTTTTTGCTATATATATTTTTTTACTCTTTAAGGTGCTCTGGTACTTCCCATGTTGCAGCCTACATAATAAAGCTCATTACCAGCAAAGCCGAGACTTCTCACACCAAATTGTGAAGTTTTTTTATATAGTTAGCTCTGATTACATTGTACTAAATGGCATTGTGGTAAATGTGGAGCTTTATTGTTGTGTGATCATGGTATGCCTGCACCCTACTTACCTACAGTAAGGAAGCAGAAGATTGCCCGTTGAATATAATCAGCTCATGATACACATTTGTTGATTTTCTTTGTCATCCCTATCACAAGTGGTTATCCTCACATTTGTATTATCAGGATTGCTGTGCTATTGAGGACAAAATGTCTTTGCTTATTAACTTAGAATTTAGCAGGCTCAACCTCAAACATGACTTTCAGACTATAGAAGGAGGCTGGTCGAAGGACATATTACATAACAAACTTGCATGCATTCATCATTTAATGCAAACCTGAGGGATATTCTGCTGTTACCGCATCTGCCTTTCCCAGACAAGGAATACTGTTGTTAATGATCTACAAACAAACATTTCTTGTTTAGGGCATGGAGTAATTCAAGGATTTAGGAATTTTGTCAGGAGCTGGTCATTTGAATTATCTTAATGGTATTACATTAATTTACTCCAACAGTGATCTTGCCGGGAGGACCCTGCAGGCAGGCCTGACATAGACTTATTTGCTGGGGAAGCTGCATTAAAGGGCACGCTCAAGGCAATCTTTTTACCTCAATGCCTATAGCATGAAGCCAAATACATTGTCCATCCCTTCAGAGCGCTTCTAAAAACAACCTTTTTTGTGCCCATGGAGCAGTGGATCAGTTCGAATTCCACTCTGCAGGAAGTAAAGAAATTAAAAAATCAGCATTTCTCTTGCAGCATGATAATTTCACTCATCTCTAATGCCACTCTCCATTGCCCCTTGTTACTCAAAGTATAGGGAAGACGTTTTTTTGTGGCATGTATCCTAAATAGTGTCCTCAGATTTGACTGACTTGAGCCTCCTTGCAAACGTATCCGCTGGTGCTGCATTATGTAACTGCCTTTTGGTTTGGTAGCTGTACATAGGTTAATCACACTATGCTGGTCATCTAGCATAAATGATTTACCGGTTTAGTATGGCAGGTGCTTTTTTAATGTTAATCCATACGAAATTTCTGTGTGACTTTTGAGATGAGATCAGATCCTTTATTCCTTCAGTAATGAGGTATCTGGTAGCGATATGTTAGTTGTAGATTCCTTACCTTAGAATTTCCTCCAGGCGTCTGTCTAGATCCGTAGATAATTTCTACAGCAATACCCCTGGCGTCTGTCAGCTCCATGTCCGTCGTGGGCGCCGGGATGATGTCTCGGGACCTACATAAACACCGCCCAAGTGCGCTGACCTCAGTTCTAAATTCGACTGTCCACGCCAGAAGCACAGAGCCATGGAAGGCACTGACCACCGGTGCGTCAAAACTAGGGCCCTTTTAGGTAGTCCCTATCCCAAGAAATCAGTACGCAGAGCGAGGAGAATGGGTGGGGTGGTAAGGAATCTTCAAGTAACATATGTCTCTACCAGATACATCATTACCGAAGGTAAGGAACTTGTTCATCTGATAGATTGTTAGTTGTAGATTCATTACCTTAGAATAGATACCCCAGCAATACCATCCCTGGAGGAGGGTCTGCATACTAAGATCAAACCAGAAGGTCCTGGAGGACCGAACGGGCAAGGTACCCATCCCTCCTGACTTGGCTATCGAGGCAGTAGTGTTTGGTAAATGTGTGCAGGGATGCCCACGTTGCTGCCTGACAGATGTCAAGGATTGAAACTTCACGTGCTAATGCTGTGGTTGCCGCCGCTGCTCTTGTGGAATGATCACGCAACCCCACAGGAGGGTCCTTTTTCTCCAAAGCATAGCATATTGTGATGCAAAAGACAACCCAGTGGGAGATGGTCCCTTTTTTTAAACAGCCCGACCTTTCTTGGCACTCACATAGCCAATGAAGAGTTGATCATTCACCTGTAAGTCTTTTATGCAATCAAGATAATAAGACAAAGCACAGTTTGGGCCCAGATAGTGGAGTCTCTCCTCTTCCTTGGAGGGATGCGTGGTGGATAAAAGGTGGGCTGAGTGGTAGATTGTCCCACATGAAAAGCCGTGACGACCTTGGCAAGGAATGGAGGCTTGGTTCGAAGCACCACTTTATCCTGATAGATAGATAGAAAAGGGTACTTCGAAGATAAAGCCTGCAGCTCTTTCACCCTGTGAGCAGAGATGATGGCAACAAAAGAGGCTATTTTGAGAGTGAGCAACCTGAGGGGACAGTTATTAAGGGGCTCGAAGGAAGCACATATAGGAAAGGTGAGAACCAGATTTAAGTCTCATTGGGACATTACAAAAGGAGATGGAGGGAACAGATGAGTAAGGCTTTTAAATCTGTTAATGATGGGCGATTTGAATAAAGAAGGCTGATCTGGCAGCTGAAGAAAAGCAGAGCTGGCTGCAAGATATCATTTAAGAGTGCCCAAGGCAGATACCTGCTGGGGCAAAGAAAGTATAAACAAGAGAACCTCTGAAAAAGGAGCAGAAAGAAGATAAACAGCCTTTGCTGTGCACCATGCCACAAATGTGTTCCATCTGCAGGCGTATACCATTTTAGTGGAGGGACGCATGGCTGCCAAGATAACATCACAGACTTTGGGCGGAAGGTGGAAAGCTGTCAACTGCTGCCGCTCAATCTCCACGCAATGAGGTGGTCACTGTACCGGCTCAGGTGAAAAACCCTCCCCTGACCGATGATTTCCGAAGAGGTAATCTGATCGGAGGATCGATGGCCATGCTCAGAAGGTTGGGGTACCGGACTCTTCGTGTCCAGTTCAGGGTTACAAGAATGACTTGAGCACTGTCTTCCTTGATCTTCTTGAACACTCTCGGCAGAAGTGGTACAGGCTGAAAGGCATACAGGAGGCGAAGCTCCATGCGCGACGAAAAGCAGTACCGAGCGCCACCTTGGAAACTCTGTGCAAAATAGCTGACATTGCCAGTTTCTTTGGAGGCGCACAGATCTAACCAAGACACTCCCCACCACCGAAAGAGACCTTGCGGCACCTACGGATGGAGACGCCATTCGCGATCGACCAGGCACCGACTGCGGAGTTCATCTGCCCTGGCGTTCAAGAAGCCCGCCAGATGTCGAACCACCAGGGTCATGTCCTGATGCTCCAGCCACGTCCCGGGTCCACGACCCCACCCGGCCCTGTTTGTTGCAGTACCACATGGCAGTGGTGGTAGTGATTACCTGCACCACTTTCCCCCTGAGAGAGGGAAGGAATGTTTTCATTGCCAGTCTGATCACCCAGAGCAACAAAAGGTTGATATGGAGGTCGGACTGTGCCAGAAACCGGACACCTCTGATCTCCGCCTCTCCAGGTGGCTGCCCAATTCCAGAAGTTGCGCATCCATCACTTCTATTAGATCTGGTTGGGGAAGAGAAAGGGATCTCCCTCTGACCCAATTTTGGTTCGTTAGCCACCCCAGCAGTTGGTGTGCAGTTCTCTCCGAGATCTGGATGCAGTCTGAAAGATTCTCCTGATGCTGCACCCACTGAAACTTCAGGTCCCACTGCAGAGCCATCATATGCATCTGGCATGATCCACCAGCAGGATGCAGGAGGCCCAGCAGCCTGTCATTTTCACTAAAACCCATGATAGAGGCTGAAACATCAGTATCATAGCCCGAATATCCCATACTTGCTGTTCAGGAGGATAGGCCCGAAACTGCACTGTGTCCAGAACTGCCCCAATGAAAGGGAGCGTCTGAGAGGGAGTCAGGTGTGACTTCGGCATGTTGATATTGAATCCCAGTGAATGCAGGAGATATGCCGTAGTCTGGAGGTGGTATACGACAGCCTGGGGCAAGCCCTCCTTCAACAGCCAGTCGTCGAGATAGGGGAAGACTGGAACCCCTGATCTGCGCAGATGAGCAGCGACCACTGCCATCACCTTTGTGAACACCTGAGGGGCACTGGTAAAGCCAGAGGGGAGCAAGGTGGCCTGAAAGTGCTTGTGGCCCACCGTGAACCGAAGGTAAAGTTGGTGGGCCGGCAGGACAGGGATAATAAAATAAGTATCTTGCCAGTCCAACACCACCAACCAGTCTCTTGGGTCGAGTGCATACAGAACTTGGGCTAGGGTGAGCATTTTGAACTTTTTCCAGAGAAAGAAGTTGAGGGCACAGAGGTTTGATTGGACGTAGGCCTTTGTAGCGGAAATTACAACCTACTTCTAGCTCAGGGACACTCTCTATAGCTCCCTTGGCCAAGAGAGCCGATACTTCCTGGCGAAGAAGTGCCAAATGATCCTTCGTTATTTGATCGTAAGAAGGTGGCATAGAGGAAGGGGTAGTCTCGAAAGGGAGGGAGTAGCCGCTTCAGACTATTTGCAGAACCCACATGTCCGACGTGATGGATTGCCAGTGGAGGTGGTGATGACGAATTCTGCCTCCAACTGGTCGTTGATGGGCCTGAGATGTTGGACTAGGAAGGTGTGGCGGCCGGGGGTGGGTGGATTGGCCTGCCTGCTGGCTCCCTGACCCGCAAGGACGCTGGGTCCCACGTCTGCAGCCACGCAGAGGCTGGACAACTTCCGTGATTGTGGCTGGACTGGGCTGGACAGGATATGGCCGGGCACCCCTTCTGTAGCCACGAAAGTCAGGCTGAGGTGGATGTGAGGTAGCAGTGAGGTCCAAGGATCTGGCCGTCGCTCGAAAATCCTTGAAGCGTTCAAACACTGAGTCGTCAAAAAGGAGAGTGTGATCAAAGGGCATGTCCATCAAGGAAGACTGGACATCCCCTGAGAGCCAGAAGTCCTCAACCAGGCTTAGCGTCTAACAGCTACCAATGTGGAAATCATTCTGCCCAGTGAGTTGCTGGTATCCAGTCATGATGTGCAGGGATACTATTGAAGAAAAAAACTCCAGATCCAGACTGACGCCTGGAGGAAATTCTAAGGTAAGGAATCTACAACTAACAGTCCCTATCAGAGTTTTAATTTTAAAGAAATTCTGAAGGTAAAACATTCTATTTAAGTTTCTGCTCTGACTGCAATGCATTTTAATTGCTTGATGTGCAGTGGCGCAGATTTGAATGCACATAAACATTGACCTTTATTTGTGAAATGTCCTCCATGTGTACCTTAAAGCCGATGCAGCAAACTGCTTCCTGAATTAAACTCATTCTTGCCTCTTTTTCATGCAAAGAACGAACACAAGATGAAATTGAAAGGACAAAACAGTTTGCCAAGGAAGTAGTAGACTTGTTGCGTCATCAAACTAATTTCCGGATGCCGTTTAATAAATTTATTCCCTCCTACCACCATCACTTTGGGCGTCAGTGCAAACTTACCTATTATGGATTCACTAAACTTCTTGATCTCTTTGAAGCCATACCTGAGGTCCTGCAAGTAAGTGATATGAATTCGTAATGTGAATTGAACTTAACTTTACTTAACTTTATATATCTGTGTGTGTGTACGTATGTGTATATATGTATGTGTATATATATATATATATATATATGTGTGTGTGTGTATGTGTGTATGTGGGTGTGTATATGTGGGTGTGTATATATGTTATATATTATACACACACTTATATTGACATTTGTTTACCACCTCTATTTTGTTATTATTCACTTATATTTAATATTGTTTATATTTAAAACAATGTGTACTGGTCTCCCATTAGACAAGGATTTGCTTTTAATCCCTATCCAGGCAAGGACTCTGAAATCAACTTAGGGAAGTTTTCAGCTGAAGTGTTCAATTATGAAGCTATAAGGCATGTCAACTGGGAAATTGTACAAAGTGTCCACTATGTTTATTCTTGGTTTCCTTTCTATTCAGTCAGTGTGAACAGCACAATAGAGGATTGCTTTTCCAGTAAGAACTTGGCTATTGACAACACCGATTTGTAAGCTTCAGTGGTTCTCATCTATGTAGTGGAAGTTAGCTATTTTTATATTTTCCGTTAGCTAGCTCATTGAGAGATGTAAACAGGCATTGGCATAGCCAATAGGTCTCACGCTTGGGACCTTATAAGTGTTTAGCTATGCAACAGTTGATGTTGTTGCACCAAGGATATTCTGCTGGATAACTAAACACTTATAAGGTCCCGAAGGCGCGACCTATTGGCTATGCCAATGCTTATTTTTTTGTCCGAGAACGCAACAAATTCAGTCTTTTCAACTGCGAAGGACTAGGTACGCGGTGGAGATGTGCCACCCCCTGTCACGGAGCTGCCGAAGATTAACGAATTGATGGTCAGGGCACAGGACGCAAGTGCTTCAACTTGTCGAAGTGAAATAGTAAAAAAAAGTGGCAGATACATCGCTCGGTGTGTGGTAGTTTAAGATTCACTCCGATACCAGCAACACAGCCAAAGAAGAAATGGACTACACAAACAAATGCACATATAAGTACAGGGTCAATACATAAAATACAGCTTTCTTTTTGTCTCTATCATTTTATCTATCTAATATTTTAAATGTTTGCAAATAGATATATGGTGACACCGTAGCGTAGAGCTACAGCAGCACAATAAAATATTACAAGAGAGAAATGGGACAGGTGTGTGGACAGCGAACAGGCAGATGAAACGATATCGGACTCATATGCAGAAATATTGGGTTACACTACAATGCAGATAAACGGACTGTCACAGATCAGTGGACGTTAGACAAGCAAATACACGTGTAGACAGTCAAAAATTCACTGGAAAGACGGACAAGTATGCATGGTAGTCAAACATAACTGGGTAGAGGAACAGATAGACCCCCGGACAGTTGGATAGACTGGCAAGCAAACAATTAGACGGATAACATAGTAAACAGTCAGACAAGTAAACACCCAAACAGATAAACATGCAAGCGGTGAGATACCAGACAGATAAACACACTTGAGAGGAGAAAGAAAAACAAACAGGTACATGAAAAGACCAGTAGTTGAAAGACTGAACAAACCGACAGGCAGGATAAACAGGAAAATAAAGGGATATTCACAAAAGGAGCAGACAAAAAACGATATAGGCAAACGTCAGTTAGAAAAACGCACATCAGAGAGACTGTAGTAGATAAAACAGGTAGACAGGAAGCAGAAGTGATGGACAGATTGAGAGATACGTGTATAGAATGACCCTTCCGTTCCCTCCAGGGGCTGCTGAGGGGTGCAGCGCCACGTGTCTTGGAACTTACAGTTCAGGGCACAGTGCTGCGGCACACGGGGCAATAGGTCTCTTTAACAAGTCTGGGTAACTGGTTATCTCCGCAATAGAGGTGGAGAAAACTAAAAACAGTCTTCAACATACTCGAGACAACAGAAACAGGCCCGCACTGGTTGAATTTACATAGGAAGGAAGTCAGTCACTTGCAGACACACATCAGTACTCGTTCTCTGTAGTCTGTGAACGTGTCAGTGAACGAATAAACACACTTAAACATGGGCATCGTTAGGATTAACCGACAGAACCAGGACAAGGAAGGTGCTAAAAGCCAGCTGTTAAATTAGTCAAACTATGTGAAGTTTGTAAATTTGTTTATTTCAAAGTAAGCACCACCAACAGATGCTGCCAGCTCTCTAGTCTTCCCTCTCTAACTGCCTACACACAGGCATAACTATGGAGACTGGAATACTGAAGTGAGCAGAACTTTAGCAAGAAACAATTCTGGGCATGTGCAAGTATTATAACACATCCCCTATACTAATATGAAAAAGAACAAAAGGAAATAAGGAAAAGGAATTAATAAGATAAAACAGGTAAAAAGGCGATTAAGATTCTTTAAAACGTGCAGGAACACTAGATGATCTTTGAGGAAATCTTCTAGTAGGAACCACATCAGAATTCGATAAACCAGAAGCAGGTGAAATAGTCAAAACGTGAAGAAAGTGAAGACTTAACACCATTGAATTTTACAAGCCTAGACATATTCCACTTACATCCATTCTGCATTGTTACAACATTTCTGTGAATTGAAGTTATTATGAATGGACCCATATATTCAGTAACACCTTTTTTGTGCAACCTGGGTTTCTTGACTAAGACCCACTCACTAATATTCCACATTTTGACTTTTGTAGAATTCTTTGAATCGTACCGTTCTTTGTATTTCCTTTAATAAGATTGAATTATGACATCCACCTCCTTTTTAGGTTTCGGCTAGCGAAGGCTGCGCTTGCGCAGTCTTGCTTGCGAGATTTTATGTTTCTTAGTACGGGGGCTTGAACCCGCCCCTCTTCTCCATTGGCTAGCTTCCTAAACGGAGGCTAGCCATTGGAGGAGAGGGGCGTCACTCCGTTCAAGCCCCGTCTTTTTCGAATTTGGGGGCGTGTTTTTGCAGTTTTTAACTCTGTGACGTCATCCGTCACTCAACAGCAAAAACCACGCCCCCGTATGCGAAAATGTCGGCGCTTTTCTGACGCCATTTCTGCCCGACCGCCGCCGGAAGAAGTCGAGAAGCTGCCGAGTCTTCCGGTGAGTGCTCGCTTTTCTTGCCTTTTCTTGTGCTTGCTCTCTGGCCCCCTCGTTGTTGTGCTTGCTCTCCGGCCCCCTCGTTCTTGCTCTCCTGCCCCCTCGTTGGTTGTACCCTAAAACCACTGTTACTTGTAGGGCAAGCTGGAATTTATTTTTTAGACCAGTTCGCTCTGTTAGTTTTCGATCAGGCAAACTGCATTTGTGTTTTCTTTAAAGGTATTGACAGTGCCTAAAATGGATATAAAGAAGTCTAGCCACTCACTACTAGCTGTTTACTACTTAGAAGTGCCGGTACTGCCCCATTAATGTGTTGCAGGAGTGTTAACAAATGCAGGTACTTTACCTTTCAAATGAAAGAAGTGTAGCTGGTACTTGGTACCTCCCAGTATCAGACGATTTAAAGCACTGGGTATTGATTGAAGCAGTATTTTCAGGTCGTCGTAGTTATTAGTGTTTAACGGGATAAACGTATCTGTAGTTTGTTCACGATACTGGTAGTAGTAGTTTTTATGGGGATTATCTGGTCATTTTCCTTTCGTGTGCACTGTGACATGTAACGCAGGGGCAGTGTTTTGTAAACAAGGCGGTGTGTGAAATTTCATGTCTCTGCGCACTCTATTGAAAGGCAGCCCAGCTCCGTTGAGCTCCCTCTGTTGCTTCTGCTGCTTCTCTAGCTCAACTTAAAGGCTCTTCCCACAATGCTTTGCGGGCGCCGACAAGTGGGTCCAAGATGACGTAGAAAGTAATGACAGGTAAGCCCTGACTTGCTCTGCTCCTTGCCTATGTTCTGAGCTCAGTTTGCTGCGCAAGACCGGGGCTTCTACGGCGATGAGGGTGAGGCCGAACGGCTAGTGGAAAGCGAGGTCTCACACAGGGACTCCCCAGTCCACTTGCTCTCCTGCCCCCTCGTTGTCTGTGTGTGTGGCTCTGTGTGTGTGGCTCTGTGTGTGTGGCTCTGTGTGTGTGGCTCTGTGTGTGTGTGGCTCTGTGTGTGGGTGGGTCTGTGTGTGGGTGGCTCTGTGTGTGGGTGGCTCTGTGTGTGTGTGTGGCTGTGTGTGTGGGTGGCTCTGTGTGTGGGTGGCTCTGTGTGTGGGTGGCTCTGTGTGTGGGTGGCTCTGTGTGTGGGTGGCTCTGTGTGTGGGTGGCTCTGTGTGTGGGTGGCTCTGTGTGTGGGTGGCTCTGTGTGTGTGGGTGGCTCTGTGTGTGTGGGTGGCTCTGTGTGTGTGGGTGGCTCTGTGTGTGTGGGTGGCTCTGTGTGTGTGGGTGACTGTGTGTGTGTGGGTGACTGTGTGTGTGTGGGTGACTGTGTGTGTGTGGGTGACTGTGTGTGTGTGGGTGACTCTGTGTGTGTGGGTGACTCTGTGTGTGGGTGACTCTGTGTGTGGGTGACTCTGTGTGTGGGTGACTCTGTGTGTGTGAGTGACTCTGTGTGTGTGAGTGACTCTGTGTGTGTGAGTGACTCTGTGTGTGTGAGTGACTCTGTGTGTGTGAGTGACTCTGTGTGTGTGGGTGACTCTGTGTGTGTGGGTGACTCTGTGTGTGTGGGTGACTCTGTGTGTGTGGGTGACTCTGTGTGTGTGGGTGACTCTGTGTGTGTGGGTGACTCTGTGTGTGGGTGACTCTGTGTGTGGGTGACTCTGTGTGTGGGTGACTCTGTGTGTGGGTGACTCTGTGTGTGGGTGACTCTGTGTGTGGGTGACTCTGTGTGTGTGGGTGACTCTGTGTGTGTGGGTGACTCTGTGTGTGTGGGTGACTCTGTGTATGGGTGACTGTGTGTGGGTGACTCTGTGTGGGTGTGGGTGACTCTGTGTGTGTGTGTGTGTGGGTGACTCTGTGTCTGTGTGGGGGGTGACTCTGTGTGTGTGGGTGGCTCTGTGTGGGTGGCTCTGTGTGGGTGGCTCTGTGTGTGTGGCTCTGTGTGTGTGGCTCTGTGTGTGTGGGGCTCTGTGTGTGTGTGGCTCTGTGTGTGTGTGGCTCTGTGTGTGTGTGGCTGTGTGTGTGTGTGGCTGTGTGTGTGTGTGGCTCTGTGTGTGTGTGGCTCTGTGTGTGTGTGTGTGGCTCTGTGTGTGTGTGTGGCTCTGTGTGTGTGTGTGGCTCTGCGTGTGTGTGTGTGTGTGGCTCTGTGTGTGTGGCTCTGTGTGTGTGTGTGGCTCTGCGTGTGTGTGTGTGTGTGGCTCTGTGTGTGTGGCTCTGTGTGTGTGTGTGTGGCTCTGTGTGTGTGGGTGTGTGTGGCTATGTGTGTGTGTGGCTATGTGTGTGTGTGTGGCTCTGCGTGTGTGTGTGTGTGGCTCTGTGTGTGTGGCTCTGTGTGTGTGTGTGGGGCTCTGTGTGTGGCTCTGTGTGTGTGTGTGGCTCTGTGTGTGTGTGTGGCTCTGTGTGTGTGTAGCTCTGTGTGTGTGTGGGTGGCTCTGTGTGGGTGGCTCTGTGTGTGTGGCTCTGTGTGTGTGTGGCTCTGTGTGTGTGTGGATCTGTGTGTGTGTGTGGCTCTGTGTGTGTGTGTGGCTCTGTGTGTGTGTGTGTGGCTCTGTGTGTGTGTGTGGCTCTGTGTGTGTGTGTGGCTCTGTGTGTGTGTGTGGCTCTGTGTGTGTGTGTGGCTCTGTGTGTGTGTGTGGCTCTGTGTGTGTGTGGCTCTGTGTGTGTGTGGCTCTGTGTGTGGCTCTGTGTGTGTGTGTGGCTCTGTGTGTGTGTGTGGCTCTGTGTGTGTGTGTGGCTCTGTGTGTGTGTGTGGCTCTGTGTGTGTGTGTGTGGCTCTGTGTGTGTGTGTGGCTCTGTGTGTGTGTGTGGCTCTGTGTGTGTGTGTGGCTCTGTGTGTGTGTGTGGCTCTGTGTGTGTGTGTGGCTCTGTGTGTGTGTGTGGCTCTGTGTGTGTGTGTGGCTCTGTGTGTGTGTGTGGCTCTGTGTGTGTGGCTCTGTGTGTGTGTGTGGCTCTGTGTGTGTGTGTGGCTCTGTGTGTGTGTGTGGCTCTGTGTGTGTGGCTCTGTGTGTGTGGCTCTGTGTGTGTGTGTGGCTCTGTGTGTGTGTGTGACTCTGTGTGTGTGTGTGACTCTGTGTGTGTGTGTGTGGCTCTCTCTGTGTGTGTGTGGCTCTGTGTGTGTGTGTGTGGCTGTGTATGTGTGTGTGTGGCTGTGTATGTGTGTGTGTGGCTCTGTGTGTGTGTGTGTGGCTCTGTGTGTGTGTGTGGCTCTGTGTGTGTGTGTGGCTCTGTGTGTGTGGCTCTGTGTGTGTGGCTCTGTGTGTGTGGCTCTGTGTGTGTGGCTCTGTGTGTGTGGCTCTGTGTGTGGCTCTGTGTGTGTGTGTGTGACTCTGTGTGTGTGACTCTGTGTGTGTGTGTGTGACTCTGTGTGTGTGTGTGTGACTCTGTGTGTGTGTGTGGCTCTGTGTGTGTGTGTGGCTCTGTGTGTGTGGCTCTGTGTGTGTGTGTGTGGCTCTGTGTGTGTGTGTGTGTGTGTGGCTCTGTGTGTGTGCGTGTGGCTCTGTGTGTGCGTGTGGCTCTGTGTGTGTGTGTGTGTGTGGCTCTCTGTGTGTGTGTGTGTGGCTCTGTGTGTGTGGCTCTGTGTGTGTGTGGCTCTGTGTGTGTGTGGCTCTGTGTGTGTGTGGCTCTGTGTGTGTGTGTGGCTCTGTGTGTGTGGCTCTGTGTGTGTGGCTCTGTGTGTGTGTGTGGCTCTGTGTGTGTGTGTGGCTCTGTGTGTGTGTGTGGCTCTGTGTGTGTGTGTGGCTCTGTGTGTGTGTGTGGCTCTGTCTGTGTGTGTGGCTCTGTGTGTGTGTGTGGCTCTGTCTGTGTGTGTGGCTCTGTGTGTGTGTGTGGCTCTGTGTGTGTGTGTGGCTCTGTGTGTGTGGCTCTGTGTGTGTGGCTCTGTGTGTGTGGCTCTGTGTGTGTGGCTCTGTGTGTGTGTGGCTCTGTGTGTGTGTGTGGCTCTGTGTGTGTGTGGCTCTGTGTGTGTGTGGCTCTGTGTGTGTGTGGCTCTGTGTGTGTGTGGGTGGCTGTGTGTGTGTGTGTGTGTGTGTGGCGTTCTGTGTGTGTGTGGCGCTCTCTGTGTGTGTGTGGCGCTCTGTGTGTGTGTGGCGCTCTCTGTGTGTGTGTGGCGCTCTGTGTGTGTGTGTGGCGCTCTCTGTGTGTGTGTGTGGCGCTCTCTGTGTGTGTGTGTGGCGCTCTGTGTGTGTGTGTGTGTGGCGCTCTGTGTGTGTGTGTGTGGCGCTCTGTGTGTGGCGCTCTGTGTGTGGCGCTCTGTGTGTGTGGCTCTGTGTGTGTGTGGCTCTGTGTGTGTGTGGCTCTGTGTGTGTGTGGCTCTGTGTGTGTGTGGCTCTGTGTGTGTGTGGCTCTGTGTGTGTGTGGCTCTGTGTGTGTGTGGCTCTGTGTGTGTGTGGCTCTGTGTGTGTGTGGCTCTGTGTGTGTGTGTGGCGCTCTCTGTGTGTGTGTGGCGCTCTCTGTGTGTGTGTGGCGCTCTCTGTGTGTGTGTGGCGCTCTCTGTGTGTGTGTGGCGCTCTCTGTGTGTGTGTGGCGCTCTCTGTGTGTGTGTGGCGCTCTCTGTGTGTGTGTGGCGCTCTCTGTGTGTGTGTGGCGCTCTGTGTGTGTGTGTGGCGCTCTCTGTGTGTGTGTGGCGCTCTCTGTGTGTGTGTGGCGCTCTCTGTGTGTGTGTGGCGCTCTCTGTGTGTGTGTGGCGCTCTCTGTGTGTGTGTGGCGCTCTCTGTGTGTGTGTGTGGCGCTCTCTGTGTGTGTGTGTGGCGCTCTCTGTGTGTGTGTGGCGCTCTCTGTGTGTGTGTGGCGCTCTCTGTGTGTGTGTGTGTGTGTGGCGCTCTGTGTGTGTGGCGCTCTGTGTGTGTGGCTCTGTGTGTGTGTGGCTGTGTGTGTGTGGGGCTCTGTGTGTGTGTGGCTCTGTGTGTGTGTGGCTCTGTGTGTGTGTGGCTCTGTGTGTGTGTGGGTGGCGCTCTCTGTGTGTGGGTGGCGCTCTCTGTGTGTGTGTGTGGCGCTCTCTGTGTGGGTGTGTGGCGCTCTCTGTGTGGGTGGCGCGCTCTGTGTGTGTGTGTGGCGCTCTGTGTGTGTGTGTGGCGCTCTCTGTGTGGGTGGCGCTCTCTGTGTGTGTGTGTGGCGCTCTGTGTGTGTGTGTGGCGCTCTCTGTGTGTGTGTGGCGCTCTCTGTGTGTGTGTGTGTGTGGCGCTCTCTGTGTGTGTGTGGCGCTCTCTGTGTGTGTGTGTGGCGCTCTGTGTGTGTGTGTGTGTGGTGCTCTCTGTGTGTGTGTGGCGCTCTGTGTGTGTGGCGCTCTGTGTGTGTGGCGCTCTCTGTGTGTGTGGCGCTCTCTGTGTGTGTGGCGCTCTCTGTGTGTGTGGCGCTCTCTGTGTGTGTGGCGCTCTCTGTGTGTGTGTGTGGCTCTCTGTGTGTGTGTGGCTCTCTGTGTGTGTGTGTGGCTCTCTGTGTGTGTGTGTGTGTGTGGCTCTCTGTGTGTGTGTGGCTCTCTGTGTGTGTGTGGCTCTGTGTGTGTGTGTGTGGCTCTGTGTGTGTGTGTGGCTCTGTGTGTGTGTGTGGCTCTGTGTGTGGCTCTGTGTGTGTGGCTCTGTGTGTGTGGCTCTGTGTGTGTGGCTCTGTGTGTGTGGCTCTGTGTGTGTGGCTCTGTGTGTGTGGCTCTGTGTGTGTGTGTGACTCTGTGTGTGTGACTCTGTGTGTGTGACTCTGTGTGTGTGTGTGTGTGACTCTGTGTGTGTGACTCTGTGTGTGTGACTCTGTGTGTGTGACTCTGTGTGTGTGTGGCTCTGTGTGTGTGTGTGTGGCTCTGTGTGTGTGTGGCTCTGTGTGTGTGTGTGGCTCTGTGTGTGTGTGGCTCTGTGTGTGTGTGTGTGGCTCTGTGTGTGTGTGTGGCTCTGTGTGTGTGCGTGTGGCTCTCTCTGTGTGTGCGTGTGGCTCTCTCTGTGTGTGCGTGTGGCTCTCTGTGTGTGTGTGTGGCTCTCTGTGTGTGTGTGTGGCTCTGTGTGTGTGGCTCTGTGTGTGTGGCTCTGTGTGTGTGTGGCTCTGTGTGTGTGTGTGGCTCTGTGTGTGTGTGGCTCTGTGTGTGTGGCTCTGTGTGTGTGGCTCTGTGTGTGTGTGTGGCTCTGTGTGTGTGTGTGGCTCTGTGTGTGTGTGTGGCTCTGTGTGTGTGTGTGGCTCTGTGTGTGTGTGTGTGGCTCTGTGTGTGTGTGTGTGGCTCTGTGTGTGTGTGTGGCTCTGTGTGTGTGTGTGGCTCTGTGTGTGTGGCTCTGTGTGTGTGGCTCTGTGTGTGTGTGGCTCTGTGTGTGTGTGGCTCTGTGTGTGTGTGGCTCTGTGTGTGTGTGGCTCTGTGTGTGTGTGGCTCTGTGTGTGTGTGGCTCTGTGTGTGTGTGGCTCTGTGTGTGTGTGTGGCGTTCTGTGTGTGTGTGGCGCTCTCTGTGTGTGTGTGGCGCTCTCTGTGTGTGTGTGGCGCTCTCTGTGTGTGTGTGGCGCTCTCTGTGTGTGTGTGGCGCTCTCTGTGTGTGTGTGGCGCTCTGTGTGTGTGTGTGGCGCTCTCTGTGTGTGTGTGTGGCGCTCTCTGTGTGTGTGTGTGGCGCTCTCTGTGTGTGTGTGTGGCGCTCTCTGTGTGTGTGTGTGGCGCTCTCTGTGTGAGTGTGTGGCGCTCTCTGTGTGTGTGTGTGGCGCTCTCTGTGTGTGTGTGTGGCGCTCTGTGTGTGTGTGTGTGTGGCGCTCTGTGTGTGTGTGTGTGGCGCTCTGTGTGTGGCGCTCTTGTGTGTGTGGCTCTGTGTGTGTGGCTCTGTGTGTGTGGCTCTGTGTGTGTGTGGCTCTGTGTGTGTGTGGCTCTGTGTGTGTGTGGCTCTGTGTGTGTGTGGCTCTGTGTGTGTGTGGCTCTGTGTGTGTGTGGCTCTGTGTGTGTGTGGCGCTCTGTGTGTGTGTGTGGCGCTCTGTGTGTGGGTGTGTGGCGCTCTCTGTGTGGGTGGCGCTCTCTGTGTGTGTGTGTGGCGCTCTGTGTGTGTGTGTGGCGCTCTGTGTGTGGGTGTGTGGCGCTCTCTGTGTGGGTGGCGCTCTCTGTGTGTGTGTGTGGCGCTCTGTGTGTGTGTGTGGCGCTCTCTGTGTGGGTGGCGCTCTCTGTGTGTGTGTGTGGCGCTCTGTGTGTGTGTGTGGCGCTCTGTGTGTGTGTGTGGCGCTCTCTGTGTGTGTGTGGCGCTCTCTGTGTGTGTGTGTGTGTGGCGCTCTCTGTGTGTGTGTGGCGCTCTCTGTGTGTGTGTGTGGCGCTCTGTGTGTGTGTGTGTGTGTGGTGCTCTCTGTGTGTGTGTGGCGCTCTGTGTGTGTGGCGCTCTGTGTGTGTGGCGCTCTCTGTGTGTGTGGCGCTCTCTGTGTGTGTGGCGCTCTCTGTGTGTGTGGCGCTCTCTGTGTGTGTGGCGCTCTCTGTGTGTGTGTGTGGCTCTCTGTGTGTGTGTGGCTCTCTGTGTGTGTGTGTGGCTCTCTGTGTGTGTGTGTGTGTGTGGCTCTCTGTGTGTGTGTGTGGCTCTCTGTGTGTGTGTGGCTCTGTGTGTGTGTGTGTGGCTCTGTGTGTGTGTGTGGCTCTGTGTGTGTGTGTGGCTCTGTGTGTGGCTCTGTGTGTGTGGCTCTGTGTGTGTGGCTCTGTGTGTGTGGCTCTGTGTGTGTGGCTCTGTGTGTGTGGCTCTGTGTGTGTGGCTCTGTGTGTGTGTGTGACTCTGTGTGTGTGACTCTGTGTGTGTGACTCTGTGTGTGTGTGTGTGTGACTCTGTGTGTGTGACTCTGTGTGTGTGACTCTGTGTGTGTGACTCTGTGTGTGTGTGGCTCTGTGTGTGTGTGTGTGGCTCTGTGTGTGTGTGGCTCTGTGTGTGTGTGTGGCTCTGTGTGTGTGTGGCTCTGTGTGTGTGTGTGTGGCTCTGTGTGTGTGTGTGGCTCTGTGTGTGTGCGTGTGGCTCTCTCTGTGTGTGCGTGTGGCTCTCTCTGTGTGTGCGTGTGGCTCTCTCTGTGTGTGCGTGTGGCTCTCTGTGTGTGTGTGTGGCTCTCTGTGTGTGTGTGTGGCTCTGTGTGTGTGGCTCTGTGTGTGTGGCTCTGTGTGTGTGTGGCTCTGTGTGTGTGTGTGGCTCTGTGTGTGTGTGGCTCTGTGTGTGTGGCTCTGTGTGTGTGGCTCTGTGTGTGTGTGTGGCTCTGTGTGTGTGTGTGGCTCTGTGTGTGTGTGTGTGTGTGTGGCTCTGTGTGTGTGTGTGTGGCTCTGTGTGTGTGTGTGGCTCTGTGTGTGTGTGTGGCTCTGTGTGTGTGGCTCTGTGTGTGTGGCTCTGTGTGTGTGTGGCTCTGTGTGTGTGTGGCTCTGTGTGTGTGTGGCTCTGTGTGTGTGTGGCTCTGTGTGTGTGTGGCTCTGTGTGTGTGTGGCTCTGTGTGTGTGTGGCTCTGTGTGTGTGTGGCTCTGTGTGTGTGTGGCTCTGTGTGTGTGTGGCGTTCTGTGTGTGTGTGGCGCTCTCTGTGTGTGTGTGGCGCTCTCTGTGTGTGTGTGGCGCTCTCTGTGTGTGTGTGGCGCTCTCTGTGTGTGTGTGGCGCTCTCTGTTGTGGCGCTCTCTGTGTGTGTGTGGCGCTCTGTGTGTGTGTGTGGCGCTCTCTGTGTGTGTGTGTGGCGCTCTCTGTGTGTGTGTGTGGCGCTCTCTGTGTGTGTGTGTGGCGCTCTCTGTGTGTGTGTGTGGCGCTCTCTGTGTGAGTGTGTGGCGCTCTCTGTGTGTGTGTGTGTGGCGCTCTCTGTGTGTGTGTGTGGCGCTCTGTGTGTGTGTGTGTGTGGCGCTCTGTGTGTGTGTGTGTGGCGCTCTGTGTGTGGCGCTCTTGTGTGTGTGGCTCTGTGTGTGTGGCTCTGTGTGTGTGGCTCTGTGTGTGTGTGGCTCTGTGTGTGTGTGGCTCTGTGTGTGTGTGGCTCTGTGTGTGTGTGGCTCTGTGTGTGTGTGGCTCTGTGTGTGTGTGGCGCTCTGTGTGTGTGTGTGGCGCTCTGTGTGTGTGTGTGGCGCTCTCTGTGTGTGTGTGGCGCTCTCTGTGTGTGTGTGGCGCTCTCTGTGTGTGTGTGTGGCGCTCTCTGTGTGTGTGTGGCGCTCTCTGTGTGGGTGGCGCTCTCTGTGTGTGTGGCGCTCTCTGTGTGTGTGTGGCGCTGTGTGTGTGTGTGGCGCTCTCTGTGTGTGTGTGGCGCTCTCTGTGTGTGTGTGGCGCTCTCTGTGTGTGTGTGGCGCTCTGTGTGTGTGGCGCTCTGTGTGTGTGGCGCTCTGTGTGTGTGGCGCTCTGTGTGTGTGGCGCTCTCTGTGTGTGTGGCGCTCTCTGTGTGTGTGGCGCTCTCTGTGTGTGTGGCGCTCTCTGTGTGTGTGTGTGTGGCTCTCTGTGTGTGTGTGGCTCTCTGTGTGTGTGTGTGGCTCTCTGTGTGTGTGTGTGTGTGTGTGGCTCTCTGTGTGTGTGTGTGTGTGGCTCTCTGTGTGTGTGGCTCTCTGTGTGTGTGTGTGGCTCTGTGTGTGTGTGGCTCTGTGTGTGTGTGTGTGTGTGGCTCTGTGTGTGTGTGTGTTGTGTGTGTGTGGCTCTGTATGTGTGTGGCTCTGTGTGTGTGTGGCTCTGTGTGTGTGTGGCTCTGTGTGTGTGTGTGTGTGGCGCTCTCTGTGTGTGTGTGGCGCTCTCTGTGTGTGTGTGGCGCTCTCTGTGTGTGTGTGTGGCGCTCTCTGTGTGTGGGTGGCGCTCTCTGTGTGTGTGTGGCGCTCTCTGTGTGTGTGGCGCTCTCTGTGTGTGTGTGTGTGTGGCGCTCTCTGTGTGTGTGTGTGGCGCTCTCTGTGTGTGTGTGTGGCGCTCTGTGTGTGTGTGTGTGGCGCTCTGTGTGTGTGTGTGTGGCGCTCTGTGTGTGTGGCGCTCTGTGTGTGTGGCGCTGTGTGTGTGTGGCTCTGTGTGTGTGTGGCTCTGTGTGTGTGTGTGGCTCTGTGTGTGTGTGGCTCTGTGTGTGTGTGGCTCTGTGTGTGTGTGGCTCTGTGTGTGTGTGGCTCTGTGTGTGTGTGGCTCTGTGTGTGTGTGGCTCTGTGTGTGTGTGGCTCTGTGTGTGTGTGGCTCTGTGTGTGTGTGGCTCTGTGTGTGTGTGGCTCTGTGTGTGTGTGGCTCTGTGTGTGTGTGGCTCTGTGTGTGTGTGGCTCTGTGTGTGTGTGGCTCTGTGTGTGTGTGGCTCTGTGTGTGTGTGGCGCTCTGTGTGTGTGTGGCGCTCTGTGTGTGTGTGGCGCTCTCTGTGTGTGTGTGGCGCTCTCTGTGTGTGTGGCGCTCTCTGTGTGTGTGGCGCTCTCTGTGTGTGTGTGGCGCTCTCTGTGTGTGTGTGTGGCGCTCTCTGTGTGTGTGTGTGGCGCTCTCTGTGTGTGTGGCGCTCTCTGTGTGTGTGGCGCTCTCTGTGTGTGTGGCGCTCTCTGTGTGTGTGGCGCTCTCTGTGTGTGTGGCGCTCTCTGTGTGTGTGGCGCTCTCTGTGTGTGTGGTGTGTGTGGCGCTCTCTGTGTGTGTGGCGCGCTCTGTGTGTGTGGCGCGCTCTGTGTGTCCGTTGTGCGCTCTCTGTGTGTGTGGCGCTCTGTGTGTGTGGCGCTCTCTGCTGTGTGTGGGCGCGCTCTGTGTGTGTGGCGCGCTCTGTGTGTGTGGCGCTCTCTGTGTGTGTGGCGCTCTCTGTGTGTGTGGCGCTCTCTGTGTGTGTGGCGCTCTCTGTGTGTGTGGCGCTCTCTGTGTGTGTGGCGCTCTCTGTGTGTGTGGCGCTCTCTGTGTGTGTGGCGCTCTGTGTGTGTGTGTGGCGCTCTGTGTGGTGTGTGTGGCGCTCTGTGTGTGTGTGTGTGTGGCGCTCTCTGTGTGTGTGCCTGTGTGTGGCGCTCTGTGTGTGTGTGTGGCGCTCTGTGTGTGTGTGTGTGGCGCTCTGTGTGTGTGTGTGTGGCGCTCTGTGTGTGTGTGTGTGGCGCTCTGTGTGTGTGTGTGTGGCGCTCTGTGTGTGTGTGTGGCGCTCTGTGTGTGTGTGTGGCGCTCTGTGTGTGTGTGTGTGCGCTCTGTGTGTGTGTGTGGCGCTCTGTGTGTGTGTGTGTGGCGCTCTGTGTGTGTGGTGGCGCTCTGTGTGTGTGTGGCGCTCTGTGTGTGTGTGGCGCTCTGTGTGTGTGTGGCGCTCTGTGTGTGTGTGGCGCTCTGTGTGTGTGTGGCGCTCTGTGTGTGTGTGGCGCTCTGTGTGTGTGTGGCGCTCTGTGTGTGTGTGGCGCTCTGTGTGTGTGTGTGGCGCTCTGTGTGTGTGTGTGTGGCGCTCTGTGTGTGTGTGGCGCTCTGTGTGTGTGTGTGGCGCTCTGTGTGTGTGTGTGGCGCTCTGTGTGTGTGTGTGGCGCTCTCTGTGTGTGTGGTGCTCTCTCTGTGTGTGTGGCGCTCTCTCTGTGTGTGTGGCGCTCTCTCTCTGTGTGTGGCGCTCTCTCTGTGTGTGTGTGTGTGTGTGTGTGTGTGTGTGGCTCTCTGTGTGTGTGTGTGTGTGTGTGGCGCTCTCTGTGTGTGTGTGGCGCTCTCTGTGTCTGTGTGGCGCCTCTCTGTGTCTGTGTGGCGCTCTCTGTGTGTGTGTGCTCTCTGTGTGTGTGTGTGTGTGGCGCTCTCTGTGTGTGTGTGTGGCTCTCTGTGTGTGTGGCTCTGTGTGTGTGGCTCTGTGTGTGTGGCTCTGTGTGTGTGGCTCTGTGTGTGTGCTCTGTGTGTGTGGCTCTGTGTGTGTGGCTGTGTGTGTGGCTCTGTGTGTGTGGCTGTGTGTCTGTGGCTCTGTGTGTGTGGGTGGCTCTGTGTGTGTGGCTCTGTGTGTGGGTGGCTCTGTGAATGAATGAATGAATTTGAGATTTGTATTGCGCCACTTAACCCGGAGGCATCAAGGCCCATCTGATGGAAAAGCTGAGTGGCTAGTGACACCCGAAGAGGGGGAGTACAGGTAGGATTCTGCGAAAAGCCAGGTTTTTAGACCTTTACGAAAAAGGGTGAGGGACGGCTGGCCCTTAAGGTCAGCTGGAAGCGTGTTCCACAGTTTTGGAGCAAGGGAGAAAAAGGCCCTCCCTCCCCACCTAGCCTTAATGGTTCGGGGGATAGACAGAAGGCTTTTGTGGGCCGATCGCAGGGCCCTGCCCGGGGTGTAGAAGGACACAAGGGACCCAATGTCCTCAGCACCCAGACCGTGTAGAGCACGGTAGGTAAGGACAAGAACCTTAAAATTAATCCAGCCAGTGAAGATTTTTTCTGATCCCGGATCCAGAGGAGCGTCTGGGGGCATCAACTACAAACCTAGCTGCTGCGTTCTGGACAACTTGGAGGCAATGGATGAGCTTTTTTGCTTATACCCAGGTAGAGGGCATTGCAGTAGTCCAGGCGAGGAGAGATGAGAGGCACCGAAACCTGTTTCCGGGCGTCCGGGTAGAGATAGTGTGCGAGTTTCCTAAGGATCCTCAAGACACCACAGCAGGTGGAGACAGTCTTGTTGACTTGTTTGTCAAAAGCAAGTGTGGTGTCGATGATAACCCCCAGATTGCGGGCAACTAGGGACGGCTTGGGGCATGTTCCGAGGGCAGGCGGCCACCAGTGATCCGACCAGACATCTTGTTTGCCACCGAAGAGGAGGACCTCAGTCTTTTCCCCATTAAGTTTGAGGAAGTTTGAGGTCATCCAGCCAGCCACGGCTTCCATGCAGTTCTTAAAATTTAAGGCCGTGGACTCAACAGAATGAGATAGGGAGACCATTATCTGGGTGTCGTCAGCATACGACAAAACTTCCAGTCCGAAGGACCTAACAAGTCACATATATGTTGAAGAGTGTGGGGCTCAAGGATGAGCCCTGTGGGACCCCACATTGCAGAGGCTTGGCGGAGGAGAGGAAGTCGCCCAGTTTGACCCTTTGGGCACACTGGTTGAGGAAGGATGTCAGGAGACCCAGAGCCAGTCCTTCCACTCCCATCTCGCCAAGACGAGTGGCCAGAATGGAGGGGGGACAGGGTGTCAAAGGCGGCTGTAAGGTCGAGCAGGATCAGAAGGGTAGTGTGACCACTGTCGACCTTGGCGCTGATGTTGTTGACCACCACTGTAAGGGCTGACTCTGTGCTGTGCGCCTTCCGAAAGCCATGCTGAGAGGGGTCTAGCAGGCTAGCTTTGTCCAGGAAGGCGCTAAGATGGTGATTGAGGTGGGCCTCCTGCATCTTGGCGGGGGCAGGAAGAAGGGATATGGGGCAGAAGTTTCTTAGGATCCCGGGATCCAAAGTTGGCTTTTTCAGGAGAGGCTTGACAATGGCCAACTTCCAGGTTGCGGGGAAGACGCCATTCGAAATTGCCAGATTCATTACATCCAGCAGGGGGGGAAGCAGGACCTCTCTGCAGTTCTTCAAAATTTTGAGAGGTCAGGAGTCCAGAGGGGATCCCGATTTGAGTTTGTCGAGAAGCTCATTTAAGACTTCAGAGGTCAGTAGAGGAAAATTAGACAGGTGTGCTCGGGGAGCCGAAAGAGGGCTCGGCCAAGAAGGAAGGACAGGTGGCGAGACGGGCTCCTGAATAGAGTTGAGGGCTTCTAGGTTGGTATAGATGTCCACGAATTTGGTGTGAAAAAATGTGGAGATCTGATCGCAAAGTTCTTGAGATGCGACAACGGGATCTGGATGCTGAACAAGAGACAGGGAATCCACAATGTTGAAAAGATCTCTAGGGGAACTGAGGGAGGTTGTCAGATTGGTAAAGTATGACTGTTTGGCTGCCAGAATTGCGGCCTTGTATCCTATAATAAGGTTTTTGTGTTTGCTCCTTTCATCTGGGCTCTCCAGAATCTTTCTTGCCTCCTGCACTCCTGCCTGAGGAGTCTAAGGGAGTCAGAGAACCACGGGGCAGACGGACGTTTCCTGGCGCAGTAGTGTGGTTTGGCGGGGGCAAGGATGTTAACTGCCTCCGAGATGGTATTGACAAGCTCCCGAGCGGCAGTATCCGTATCAATTTTGGGAGAGGACTTGAAATTAGCGATGATGGGGCCAAGGGCCTCGTTGTTCAGTCCCCTGTAGTTCCTTTTCAAAGTCCAGATGTTATTGTCCTTTGCGGGCGGATCCCGCAGTCCAGATGTAAACTCGATAGGGACTGCCTTATGATCCGACCAGGAAAGGGGGAGGGGAAGGCCTACTTCCAGTCTACGATCGTTGGTGAAGACCCCGTCCAGTGTGTGGGTAGAGCTTCCCACTCTTTGTAAAAGACCACAGGAGGCCAATCAATCCACCAAAGATATAGTGTCGGCGATTTAAAATTTTCCAAATGAAAATTGAAATCGCCAAGAATGGTGAAATTGGGTTTATCAATGAATGGTTCAAGAATTTCTAGGAGACCCACGGTAAAGGCCGGCCTGGGGCCAGGGGGTCTATAGATTAGAATGCCCATAAAGGACACCGTGGGAGAGGAGCTAAGGGAGAAATTAGCAGCCTGGAAGGAGTTCTGAGGGGAAGGGAGGAACTCAATACGGCAGGTTGAAGAGATCTTATGTAGAATGGCCAATTCCCCCCTCTTTTCGGTCCTCTCTGTCCAGTCTCACAAAAGCATAACCATCGGGGATGGCGTCAACCAGGTCAGGACCAGCAGAATCTGAGCCCCAGGTTTCGGTGACAAAGGCCCACGAAGGCTTCCTCTCTGAGATAAAATCTCTGAAGGCAATACATTTAACTGTGTATGTTTGCACCAATCAACACATTTATAAGCGAAACAAAGAGGGTCTTTCAGTGAAAAGTTTAGCAAAACTATAAATACAGAATCGCTATCACTACACTTCTAATATATCGCGAAGTCCGAAGAAAGTATGCAAAGTACATTTATATTTCACACATTACAATATTTTCGTTTTTAGGTCTCGTCTAAGGCATTGCTTCAGCAATGCGTTTGCCGAGATATTAAGTAGGGGATCTCAGAAATGCTCCCAAAGGCGAATTGTCTACAGTGCATGTGTGTGGGCTCGTGCACATCCCACACCATTTGCAGCCTCTGAGACTCTCTCCACACTCATGCTGGTTTGCTTGCAGCCGTACAAAAGGGGGTGGTGATGGACGTAGCATCTGAACCAATCAAACACTCGCACCCAGTCAACAGATCTGGGTTTAATCTATCACCGTTCTTTAGCCCACTCTGCCACCCCAGTTCAGACATGGCCATATGCAAATCAGTCTGACCCTGTGCCTCATGGGAACAGTCCAGCCTGAACTGCCAAGCCATGCCTTCCCTGGACCGGAAACAAGCTTCCTAGGACCGGTTTCTGGCATTTCAGCCGTCTTCAGCCAGGCTTGCTTGAATCCAGTGGCAAAGTGAGCAAGGGACTCACGTCTGAGCATGCCCTGCCAACTTTTGGCGAACAAAGCGGTACAAAAGGGGGTGGTAATGGACGGAGCATCTGAACCAATCAAACACTCACACCCAGTCAACAGATCTGGGTTTAATCCATCACCGTTCTTTAGCCCACTCTGCCACCCCAGTTCAGACATGGCCATATGCAAATCAGTCTGACCCTGTGCCTCATGGGAACAGTCCAGCCCGAACTGCCAAGCCATGCCTTCCCTGGACTGGAAACAAGCTTCCTAGGACCGGTTTGTAGGAAGGTGGATACCTGACTATGTTTACCCCAGATATTTTGACTTGTGTTTAGCTGGTTTTCGACTTAGCCTGGGGCCCTGATTAGCAGGATCCCAGGCCAACTATCTGCTCTCTCTATAAAATGGACTCCATGTACCTTAGGTGCATACTTAATTGGATTTGGGTCACTCTTATGAGTCCCTGTACAGTGTACTATAGGTACCCAGGGCATAGGTGTACCCAAGGCCTACCAGGGGCTGTAGCATGTATTATGCCCCCCCTGGCTGGCCACTCAAACTGACACAACTGGCTGATCACTCAGCTGGGGCAAGGTCGTGTAATCACCCCTTGCTTAGGTATAGTATTCCTATATCTACCCTATATAGGTACACAGTAACCTATAAGTCACTTCTATGGCAGGCCTTAACAATCCTGGAGGCAGAGTGCTTGGTTATGTGTGAGATGGTGCTCTAGCATGAGCTGAGCCTGTCTGCAGCTTTCGGAACCATGTCCTTATAGCTGTTCTATGATATTGCCATACCATAAGTGCGTTATAATTCTCGGGGTTGAATGCTAACTTTGGTTTGGCTTTATCTAAACATGTCGTGTAAGGTGTCATACGCTTTGGAATACTACCCCCTTGCCAATTCTGGCGACGGGGTTTAGCATTCCACCCTTCTAGAGGGAGAAGACATATTGTTGCTGACTATCCCGGTTAAAGTTAACCAGAGCCCCAGCGTCACAAAATGGACGCTGCCGCCACAGACACAAGTCTGACCTCCTGATGCTGGGAGTCCTTCCAGTCATGGAGGTTTGGACAATAGGTTTCCTGCCTGGAGAGGTGCGAGCACCACCCCAGACAGGACTTTGCGTATTGGGACAGGGAGGGCTGAATAGATTGAGACACTGCCTGGGGCACACTAGGTGCTCCATGCATAGTCCAGTTCAAACCGGTGCTGGGGCACTCCAGCCCCAGCTCTGGCGCGAAACTGGACAAAGGAAAGGGGGTGTAACCACCCCCTTCCTGGTCCCACCCATAGGAGGGACCTAGAAAGTAATCCAGCCCCTTTTAGTTGTATAAAGGTAGGAGCTGAACCCCAGGACTGTAGATTAATCCTGGAATCGACTTGAAACGAAACTCTGGACCCTTTGACATTCACCTGAGCTGCAGACTGAAGACTCTCCCTTGTGGCCAAGGAGTGACCACCCTGGGCAACCAGGCACCATCCAGCAACTTGACGGCTTGCTTTGTCCCCGTTCCCGCCGGAACCCGAGCACAGAGCATGACAAGACCTCGACTCCCGGACCTCTCTGACCCCACTGCACGACTCCAGCACAGCTGAGCCCCGTGGAAGGCGTCGGAACCCGTGGAACCAGGCAACTTGGAAAGTCTTCAACTTGCTAACAGCGCAGCTCCTGAGGCATCCTCGAAGCTGTGCCCTGGGGACTGAGACACCCCGACACTGAGCTCCACCTGCACTCCACACTCCAAGAGATCTGCGTGGGGCCCTGGATCCACCCGGACATCTTCCTCCTGGTAGCCTGCAGCATCTTCTTCCAAGGCTCCATAGGAATCAACGCGAAAACCCGACACACTTTGACACCTATGCACCCGCAGCCCGTGGGTGAGGTAACGCGAGTACTTCGGTGCTCCTGTAGGGATTGACTATTCTAGTGTCTAGTTTTGTTAGTTGTATCTTCCTATTTAGACCGGAAGTGTCCTAAATCTTCGTTACTTACCTTTTTAAGTTCCCATTGACTTTCTATTGACTCTCCTGTGAGTGTACTGACACTGCACGCGCCACCTGTGGGCCTCCTACTCCAAACCTAAGGTTCAGATAGTGTAGCCCCAGCGATTCTCCAGGCCCTAGGCCTTTCCTTTTCCCGAGTCGTGGTTCTTATACCACTTACTTAGTATATGGTTTTACGCGCCCCTAGGGCCTAACTGTAAATTGTGCTATTTAAAGTATTTCTAAGAGTAACTTGTTATGTGCTTTTGCCTCTGATCTCATAAAGAGTTCAGAGGAGTGTGTTAGTAAATAAATACATATATATTTTATATATATCCTGTGTGGTGTCCTTTCATTTGGTATTCAAGGGGTTGCAGCTGTGCGCTCTATAAAATTACTTAATAATAAAAATATGGTAAAACAGCTGGCTTTACACGCCCTCAAGAGTCTTTTAGCCTAAGACTGTTCTGTCCACGCTATCACTAGGATAGCTGGTCTATAAGGTTGACTTACAACCATCACCATAAGGGTTGTTTGGACTGGTGCAAGGTGTTCACTAGAATAGTGAACATCATATACCAGGCCAACTTCTCTCACGGTTTCTGGCATTAAACCCAGATCTGTTGATTGGGTGTGAGTGTTGATCCCTTATATTTGCGTGGTCACATGGCATGTGCCGGATGGGTGTGGTGTGTGCAAACCTGCCCTGAAGGAGTGGCCGTAACATGTTGACAATTAGACCACTGACCTGCACACCAATAGCGAGTACGCCTGCGACATGTAGGTATGTGGGGGGTGTGAAGAGGTATGTTTCTCAATGGATTTTCCATAGGGAACTTTAGACAAGGCTACAGGTCAAACTGCTTAACGGAATTACGCCAAATTTGGCAGGGAGAAAGGTTTTGGTCCAGAAAGCGCGTTCTCTCGTTAAGTGAAAATATAAAAGAAAGGTCTCTGGAGCAATTTAATATAGCGGAGTTCTTTCTGCGAGAACTATTTCACACTCCGTCTGCCCAACATCAACACTTCGCAGCTATGCCATTAGAAGCCAGTCCGTCTGCTCGCAGCTCTCTACCTTTACGAGCTAGTATGCTAGTGTGCCTGTGGTCGCTGCCACGGACTTGGGGTCATTGCCATTCAGGACTCAGGACACAGTTACACATGTGGGATCGGCTTGTGTTGTACAGGGTTAGTGTCATCATGTGTCGCCGGTCTTGCATATGGAAATATGCCTCACTGATCGAAGGGAGTCTGGTGCTGTGGTCGTTGCCACGGACTTGGGGTCACTGCCATTCAGGACTCTGGACACAGGTACACATGTGGGATCGGATTGTGTTGTACCGCCGGTCTTCCACAGTGTAGGCCGGAAGCAGCAGTCTGCAAAGGCCCACAGCCACGTGACGTTGACTTGAGCTGCACAGATTGGTAGTATTTTGTCTTAACCAATTATAGGCTCTTACACAGTTTGAATCGCTACTAATCTTGAATTGTGAACCATGCTAACCGCAGTGTAGGCCGGAGGCAGTGGTCAGGATGGGTGCTCAGCCACATGGCGTTGAGTTAAGCTGCATAGTTAGTGGCACCTGCAGCACTCAGCGTGTGCGCACCCTGCGATGATGCGTGGTCTCGGTAGGCCGCACTGGGATCAATGTTTTTCGTCTAATTAATTCTGCCTTGATAAGGCCACATGGCGTTGACTTGTGGTGTACTGAGTTAGTGGTACCTTTGGCGCTCAGTGTGTGCGCAGCCTGCGATCATGGGTGGTCCAGGCGGGCTGCACTGAGAGCAACGTGTCTTGCCTACTGGACTGCGTCATCTGCAATCTCCACTGTATATGACTTGTGAGCCCTGCTGTCCGCAATCTCATATCTAAATCATCTATCTATCGCCCTCCCTCTATCTATCTATCACCCTCCCTCTATCTATCTATCACCCTCCCTCTATCGCTCTCACTCTATCTATCTATCGCACTCACTCTATCTATCTATTGCATCACCACAGCATCACTCAGCACCGCCAAAGCATCACTCAGGGGCCCCACAACATCACTATGCGCTACCACACCATCACTGAATGCCACAGCATCACTCGTTGCCACCACATCACTCAGCGCCACCACAGCATCAATCTGTGCAACCATTCAACAACTGGTTCAAATATGTTCTCTCAATGTTTCAAGCTTTATTACAAATGTCACAAAAAGTTAATATTTCACTTCAGTTCTTGGATTTGATTTTCTTCACGAAAAAATACACTGAACATAATCTTCACAAAAGTTATTTACAAAAGGTTAAAATATTGCCATTATAAATTACAATAACTTTAATTTAATTATTAATTATTTTAAAAAAATTAAAAGCCATTGTTATTTGTAATATCAATACATCTAAGTCACGTAAATACAACATATATTGCATTACAAATGCTATAGGTGTCACATTTGCGAAAGTTATAACTATTGGCATTGTAAATGACAGCTATTAATTTCGCTATTTTCAAAACCAGCACACAAATAAAAGAATTGTCATTTACAATACCAATAGCTCAAACTTTCCTAATGCGAGACCTATTGCATTGCAAATGCTTGTCTACCTATTTATGTGGAGCTGGGGTGGGCTTAATTGGTTGAAATGTTGTCAGCAGCACCAAATTGAAAGCAATGCTTTTCTTGAAAACATCACCAAAATATCATTTTATTACTTTGCATCCTCTTAGCTGCTGAAGCTCATTACGAAGTTAGCCTCCAGAGCTGAACTGCAGCCACTGCTAACATTCAGCAAGTAAATGGAAAATTGCCATTTAGCTGAAGCACGTGAAGATGTGGAAGTTTTGTACACACAACATTCCATCAGCTTTCTCAAAGTAAAGCAAAGAAAATTGCATTTATTTCTAAGCTTGAATTTCAGGCGTAATGCTCTTACACTGAAAGGATGGGATTCTGTTGCCGACCCTGCGGGAAGTATCTCTCACCCGTGTGAGGAACCCAGTGACTTTGCTACAGCCACTGCCCCTCGCCGGACCCGCTGCGCGGGTCCCGCTTTGCGGCGTGTGGCATTTTCTTCGGCCTGTGAAGGGGCATTGTTCCTGGGCATCCGGCAGGGCTGCGAGCACAGCGGTGGACTCCGAGGACCAGGAGTCCCCGCGAGCCCCTACTCCAGCTGGGCTGCTCTCCCTGCCGGCCCCGCCCTCACTCTCTGGCTCCTTAATTAGCCGCTTTACCTGGACTTCGGCGGATTCTGTTGCCGACCCTGCGGGAAGTATCTCTCACCCATGTGAGGAACCCAGTGACTTTGCTACAGCCACTGCCCCTCGCCGGACCCGCTGCGCGGGTCCCGCTTTGCGGCGTGTGGCATTTTCTTCGGCCTGTGAAGGGGCATTGTTCCTGGGCATCCGGCAGGGCTGCGAGCACAGCGGTGGACTCCGAGGACCAGGAGTCCCCGCGAGCCCCTACTCCAGCTGGGCTGCTCTCCCTGCCGGCCCCGCCCTCACTCTCTGGCTCCTTAATTAGCCGCTTTACCTGGACTTCGGCGGATTCTGTTGCCGACCCTGCGGGAAGTATCTCTCACCCATGTGAGGAACCCAGTGACTTTGCTACAGCCACTGCCCCTCGCCGGACCCGCTGCGCGGGTCCCGCTTCGCGGCGTGTGGCATTTTCTTCGGCCTGTGAAGGGGCATTGTTCCTGGGCATCCGGCAGGGCTGCGAGCACAGCGGTGGACTCCGAGGACCAGGAGTCCCCGCGAGCCCCTACTCCAGCTGGGCTGCTCTCCCTGCCGGCCCCGCCCTCACTCTCTGGCTCCTTAATTAGCCGCTTTACCTGGACTTCGGCGGATTCTGTTGCCGACCCTGCGGGAAGTATCTCTCACCCGTGTGAGGAACCCAGTGACTTTGCTACAGCCACTGCCCCTCGCCGGACCCGCTGCGCGGGTCCCGCTTCGCGGCGTGTGGCATTTTCTTCGGCCTGTGAAGGGGCATTGTTCCTGGGCATCCGGCAGGGCTGCGAGCACAGCGGTGGACTCCGAGGACCAGGAGTCCCCGCGAGCCCCTACTCCAGCTGGGCTGCTCTCCCTGCCGGCCCCGCCCTCACTCTCTGGCTCCTTAATTAGCCGCTTTACCTGGACTTCGGCGGATTCTGTTGCCGACCCTGCGGGAAGTATCTCTCACCCGTGTGAGGAACCCAGTGACTTTGCTACAGCCACTGCCCCTCGCCGGACCCGCTGCGCGGGTCCCGCTTCGCGGCGTGTGGCATTTTCTTCGGCCTGTGAAGGGGCATTGTTCCTGGGCATCCGGCAGGGCTGCGAGCACAGCGGTGGACTCCGAGGACCAGGAGTCCCCGCGAGCCCCTACTCCAGCTGGGCTGCTCTCCCTGCCGGCCACGCCCCCCTGGTAGCTAGTTGGATAGCTACATTAAGGAATCATCACTCCCGCGGCGCGGGAGCGCGCGGGAGGGCGCCGGGAGAAGCCCGGGACAAGGGCGGGACCGTCTTTGGCCGTCAGTGGCCGAAGGAGGCTGGGCTGGGCCCACTCTCTTGATCCCCCTTACTGCACATCTAAAGCAATGCCTTCGCCTCCACCACGGGAAACTCCCTCAAGGGATGGCGCTTCCTGCTCTGGGACTTTGGATAATTATTTTAAAGCCACTAAAGGAGAGGTGGACAAGGAAAGTTCACTTGAGAAACGTAGGGTGGAGCGCAGGCGCTCCATTGAATCTATGAAAACCAGGCCCTCGACCGATATCATCCCTTACCCCATCACTCAAGAGGAAGGTACGCCACCTAGCAGTTTAATTAATTCGACACTCGAGGACTTTCCCGTCTTACTAAGGGAAATGCCTTCTACCCCAGGGTTAGCGGTTGGAAAAAACACAGAGTCAGCCCCTCAAGAGTTTTCCCATACTACCGTTAACCTGTTAACCCAAACCCCACCATTGCAATTGCCTAATAAGAGCAAGTCCAAATTAAATGTAGCGGTGGAGTTACATAGGCCCCCACCTAGTAAACGTGCTCGGAAAACAATGGGGGGGTGGGGGAAATCTAAAATATCACATCTTGACTTTGGCAAGAAACGCACTAATACCGTGCTACCGGGGAAACCTACGGAGATAGTGCCTACCATTCCTCCTCCTAAGCCCCCAAACTCCAGTATAATTGCCACTACTAAAGAACCAGAGGTCATTTCGTCGAACCTAAACCTTCCACTTTCTGCCAAGGGGAGCATTGAATTCCTACTCCGCTCCCTTTTGCAGCCTATTACCGACAGCTTAAAAAAAGTCGAGATTAGGCTCACCCTACTAGAAACTTCTCTTACCACTCTGAACACTCTAGTAAGCAAGCAGACACAGCTAGTGAGAACCTATTCCTCTGATGGGGATCCATCTAAAGCAGAAGTTGCAACTAATGCCATTAAAGCCCCCTCCAGAAACCCGCCATCTGCCCCCCCTTTGCAACCCCTTATGGCCATCCAACTCCAGGCACGACATAATAACCAAAGCAATAGACCTACCCACCCACTGGATCTAGCCCCCTATAGCTCTCAAACAGAGTCCTCTGGAGCACATCACGATCAGGCTAATGCCCCTCCACCTACGCCCGTTGGCCCAATTCCAAGACCACGGAGGCCAGACCTCCCGCCCGAAGCTAATAGATTAATGGTGGTCTTAGCTGGTGCCCCCCACTTAAGATCAGGGGAAAATGAGGACTATCAGTCCCTTAAGAAAAAGGTAATAAAATGGCTTAACTGGAACCGACCCTTGCCATCTCATTTTAATAACGAAATCATCATGGTGAGAAGGGTCCCATGGCTAGGGAAGACCAGGAAAACCATAGTGGGGGACTGTATCATGGTAACCTTTAAGGATCCGGGCACGGTCCGACACATTTGCGGAGGAATGAATCGTTCCCTCGATTCCACCATACAGACCCTCCCAGTATCTTTTTTCTTTCCACCGATCCCCAGGTGCCAATACACGATGACTGGACAACGGTGGAATACAGACGCAAACACAGAGGCTCTGTACAACGCCCGTACTTCCAGCCGCCGGACACACCTTTTTGCGATTTTAATCGCTTTAACTGTTTGAACGGTTTGGATGGGGTTGATTGACTTACTGTCTGTAAGACAGTGCCAGGGGTCTCGGGCTCCCGTGGCCTCTTGGAACTCCCCACTGTGTCTTCCGGTCCAAATTCTGGCCCACTGAATGACCCAGCTGTTTCAGACCACGGCAGAACCGAATCTCCTCACCTAGCCACTGATGGGGTAGTTGTTGCTGAGGGGATAACTATGGTTCCTTTCCTTGCGGGCAATGGTGCGCCGAGACCCCCGGTGCCACATGCAGCTTTTGCTGCCCTCACTACAGGCCCCGCTATTGAAGTGGAGCCTGGACCCACCTCTTCCAGCCTTCATGGTATGGCATCTGCCACCTCTGAACATTTGAAGATAATCTCCTGGAACATCGCGGGATTAGCTAATAAACTGGAAGACCCGGCCTGGGCAAAGTACATAGAGACTGGTGACATATGCATGGTCCAGGAAACCTGGGCCAGAGAGGACTATGGACATCAAGGTTACTCATCATTTCATATCTCAGCAAGGTGGGAAGGCAAAGGCCGCCCATCAGGGGGCCTCACGACGTGGGTTGCTGCTCACCTGGGTTGTGTGGCTACACGGCTCCCATGCAATTCTGATGATATCCTTGGGGTCTTATTAACATGGCCAAACAAAGCTAACCTCCTGCTGGTCAACATCTATTCCAGGCCGATGGGAATGGCAAAAGAATCACCGACATTGGATGAACTCTCGAACTTTCTATCTGACCTGTCGACTGATTCATATTATGTGGTGGGTGGGGACTTTAACTCTCACTATGAGCCACTCCCCGGCATCCAGGAAGGGTTCTTATCAGAAGAAGAAGACAGGTGGGCAGTACCATGGGTTGACGTGCCATCTCCGAAAGCCTGGACCCCACTGGCACTGCAAATTACTGCCCTGACGTTAAGGTTCGGGCTTAGAGCGTGTAATGGGCGAATTAAATCCGACAGACCAGGCAAAAATACTTACAACCGCCGGGGAAGAGAGTCTCATTTGGATTATGTTCTGGTCCAATTAGTGAGGTGGCCAACAATACAGGATTTCAGGGTAATAGACAGGATGGACAGTGACCACAATGCCCTTGAGTTAGACCTTGTCCACCCAGCACCTCAGGCCCCAGTGTCCCATGAGGTAGAGAATCGCCCCAAGCTCCTCCTAGATAACAGTAGGAAGAGAATCAGATGGGAGCAAATGGTCACAAACAAGGATAAACTCCCACTGTTTTACGCAGAGATTACTCCTATTCTGGAAATTGTTGGGGATCTTGACAGTGTGGCAAATAAAATAGATATAAGGAGCAAACTGTTTGATGCCCACGAGGAGCTCATAAAAGTTGCAGCACCCCACTTCACTCGTAACTTACGAAAGCCAAGGGTGAGGTGCCAAGGTAAAACACAATGGTACAACGCAGCCTGTAGACGGGCCAAAACAGAACTCCTTGGAGTAATTAAGGAGGGCACAGGAGGGGAACGCCTTAAGCAATGCAGGCACGCGTACAAGAAGCTTCTCGCTCAGGCCAAAATAGAATGGGAGGAAAACCAGTGGGAAGAACTCACAAAGGCCTTAGCAATACAAGATCAACGCCTGTTCTGGAGGATTGTGAATGGGGGATCAGGGAGTCTACATTCGGCAGTGGAGCCTAACATAGCTCCTGGAGTGTGGCAGGACCATTTCCAGTCCCTATATAGTGCTGAGTCCGGAGAACTTCTTGCGTCAATTGAACCTGAGAGGCTGGGCCCTCAGGCGGACCTAATAACACTGAGTGAGGTCACTGCTGCTATTTCAGGCTTGGCTTCGGGGAAGGCGCCTGGACTGGATGGGCTACCGGGAGATCTGTTCAAGCAGGAGCCCACCGTCTGGGCGCCTTACCTCGCTGCTCTTTTCAACGGTATTCTCGGTGGGATGGAAATCCCTAGTACTTGGCTGGGGGCTGAGGTGGTCCCGATTTTTAAAAAGGGATCCCCTCTCCTCCCAGCCAACTACAGACCGATTAGCCTGATTTACGTAGCACAGAAGCTGTTCGGCAGGGTTCTCCTGAATAGGCTTCAGGAATGGATAGAAGAGGTGGGCGCCCTGAGTCCCTATCAGGCAGGATTTAGGAAAGGGGTTTCGACTGTGGATCAGGTCTTCAGACTGAATCTGGTCTATTGGAGAACAGTGAGGTTTGAGGGCGGTAGTTTGTACACGATTTTCGTGGACCTACGGGCCGCCTTTGACCTCGTGCCCAGGGGAAAACTTTGGATCATCTTGGCAGGGATGGGCGTACCACCAGATATTTTATTGACCTTGCAGAGGCTGCACCATAATAATTATGCCCAGGTGAGGTGTGGGAGGTTGGGGGAACTGACTGATAGATTCCCCGTTGGCAGAGGGGTAAGACAGGGCTGTGTGCTGGCGCCGACCCTGTTTTGCCTCTTCGTCAACGGGGTGATCGCCCATCTTAACGCTATCGATAATACAGATGCCCCCAAATTAAATGGCAACAGTGTGCCCGCAATAATGTTTGCGGACGACACACTGTTGATCTCTAAAACACCCATGGGCATCCAAAGGATACTCGATGCCTTTGTGGCCTTCTGTCAGGATAGAGGGCTGGAAATCAACGCCACAAAAACCAAATATATGGTATTGAATCCGAGCCCCAAACAGCGCCCGAATCCCCAATTGGGAGCAGTGCGGCTGGAAAGAGTAGCCACGTTTGAATATCTCGGCGTGACACTTAACGAAAATATGACCTGGGGGACTCATCAGAGCAGGGCTAACCTTAAATTAGTTCAAATTACCGGGGGTATATCCCGGATGATGACCGGCTCGACTTATCGCCCACTGGGGGCCTTAATCCAGATATATAAGGCCCAGGCCAGGGGGGCGATTTTGTATGGGGCTGAATTGTGGGGCCACATCCCATGTCGGAACCTGTCTTCTACGGAAAATAGGTTTATAAGACAAATAACCGCACTTCCCCCTAGCACCCCACTCCTTCCTCTGAGGCTCGATCTAGGGATACGGCCACTTGCCGACGAGATAAGTCTAAGACCCATTGCCTTCTGGCGTAGGCTATGGAGTGGCGATGATCTCGCCGACTATAGGGCGGAACTGGCCGAACTATTAAAGCACCCTAAGGCGCTCAGTATTCCCTGGGTCCAAAACATCCAGTCAATTTGCACTGATCTGGGGCTCCCTGAATTGTGGTCCGAACCAGCAAATGCAGCACCAGGAATCTCTAAGAGATCCCTGGCGAGTCTGTATCACGAACACAAAAGGACAAGGGCCTTAGCTACCCAGACAGAGGGGTCCCTTTCTTCCATATTCCTGCAAACCAAGGATCTCTACAGATTTGAGAAGGCTTTCGATCCCATATATCCCATACTTACCAGAAAGTTATTTCTCCAGTGGAGATACGGCACATTGCCTTTCCGGTCCTTTTCAAGCACTTGGTCACAAGTCCCTTCCACCAAGTACTGCCCTCTTTGCGTTGACAAAGAGGAAAATGATTTGCATGTGGTTTTTTTCTGCCCAGCCTATAAGGCAGCCAGAAAGTATTGGCTGCTTCCCTTGATCAAGAATCTGGGTGGCAGGGAATACACACCTATGTACAGGATTTTAAAATCCGATGTCTCTGGCCCAACCGTTTTTGCACTTTCCAAATTCTTTACGAATGTTTGGTATACGCGTAAGTGTCTTTTAAAAAATGCTGGGTAGTCTTTAGAATCGCTTCAATTCTTAAAAATAACTGTTTCTATTGTGTGTGTTGATTTTAAAATCATGTATTGATGTTTTACCAAATTTGATTGAATTCATGTGATTTTATTGTATGTATATCTTTTATGACCGAATGGTCGAAATAAAGATTGGAAAATGAAAGGAAACACAAAAAATATGCCAGTAAATATTCAAACATGACCTATATTAGCATACATCGCGGCCTGCAATGCATATAAAACGTTGTCAATTCATATAAAAGTACAACATATGACAAATGTGAGGTCCAAACGGTGTGAATAAATAATACATTGGTGACACCACAAAATAAGTTAAAGCTTTATCAGCCTATGGATTGAATGTTAAGATGGCTGCTTAATTGACTTGTGTTATCCTTTTGTGGACTGCTCCAAAATTTAGAAAAATAGGTAACTGTTCTTATGTGAGGTGTGGTAAGTAAAAGGAATCTGACTTGCTTATTTGTGAGGTAAGAGAGGGTGTAAAATGTCCTTGGTTCTGTAAGTTAACTGCAGGATTTTGTCTCTTTTGGCGTTCACAGTTCACCAGTTTAATAAATCCAAACCATTTATTCAACAATAACTTGGAAAGGTAAGAAAAGTTAATTTAAAAAAAAAAAGGAAACAAGCTTTTGTAGTGGAATATGCCTTGAACGTGCAGGCAGTTAAAGTTATGACAAAGAATGACCTAGTTGTTTTCTTGAATATTTTTCCTTTTATGAGTTATGGCTATTCTTTTTCTACAAAGGTCAGGGAATGTGAACTAGTATGAGCAGTGCTTTATGGCCTCTGATAAGGAATGGCGTGATCTCGCACAAGCAACAATGACTGACCTCTGGTGCTGGTGGAAGCCAGGATCTGGTTGCATCTTTGGAACAATGCAAACACTTCTCACTATTTGGGATTCTGTTGCAGTGCCTCATGCAGGAGGGTGGCACAATAGTGGGTGTAATAACCCCAGAAATGGTACCCATTGGCCCTTCTTAGTACTCCCCTAAAAACGCACCCTGAATTTAGTATTTAGGACGCTCATCCAGACATAGAACCTAGATCTGCGATGACCTATGAAGAAAGAAGACAACCCTGCGGAGAAGACTGAAGACTGCTGCCTTAACTCCAATCTCCTGTGGACAGGGGACTTGTCCAGAAGATAACTGCAAAGACTCTGTCTGGATCAAGACAGATCCGCAACTTATGCTCACTCTGCACCTGATGCCCACTGCGTGAGTCTGTGGCCCAACTGCCAAGTGATCTCATGCCAGCGACCAGGACTCCAGCATTGGCCAACCTCTCCTGACCCCCAAGACGGCACTGGCAGAATTAATCTGAAGGCCCCCCCCCAACTGCCCAATAAGATTTCCGATGTCTAAAGGCACTCCTGCTACTGCAGCCCCTCAGCTTTGACAAGCTCAACCAGTGTTGCCCCTCTGACCCCCAACACCTCAACTTACCTGTGCTGTTGCTGGTGCTCTGCCTGGACCTTATGACTTGATGCCTGCAGCCTGTTTCAGAAAATAAGAAACTCTGTAGGATTGCATGGGCGCCCAACACTGTTTGCACCCGGCCGCCCCAGTGCCACTGGTGGTGTATAGTTGGTGCTGCTTTGTATCCCCCTCACCCCCCTCTGTGCTGGTCCTAACACACAAAGCTTAACCCTGTGTAACCGTTCCACTTACTTGCAAGCAGCATGACTCCAAGCACCCCCTGTTTCCATTGAAATGCATTGGGCCGAACTCCCAGTTTGACCTCTGCACCCAGCTGCTCCTGTGCTGGTGGTGCAGTATAGGTACTTACTTACTCCTTGCCCACTGCTGACCTTTGGTCCTGAAGACTTGATCTGTAAGTTGCGTACCTACATGATTAACCACTGTAGGAAGCTGGCTCTGTATATACTATACCAAAATGAGGTATAGTGGGCACAGAGTCCCGTAGAACGTCAAAGGTAGGCAGAGGTAAAAGTAGATAGCACTTTACTCTCTATTTGTGGTAGTGTGGGCGAGCAGTAAGGCTTTATCAGAGGGTAGTTTAGCATTTGTTGTACACACTCAGGTAGCAAATGATGCCACACACTCAAAGGCTGAATTCAGACCAATATAGTTGTAAATGCTTTGCAAAATCATGTGCAGTGTTTTAAAATTGAATGCAGGTTCAAATGCAGTTGATAGAATTACAGGTAAGTCAATGTTTCAAAATTACTTTTCACTTACTTTTCAGATTACTATGTACGTTACTTTTCAGATTACTTTTGCTAATCAGTGTGATATGCCTAGATATCACACTGAGACATCTCATAGACAAAAGGTAAGTAATTCACTTTTAGTACATTGGCCGATTTTCAATGTTCCATACAAACAAACTACACACTTAAACAAAATTCAAGAAAAGCAGTCAGTGCAATCCTACGGGAGGAAATAGAGTTATTGGTTTACAGGTAAGTAGTTACTTGTGGGAGTTGGTATTCTGGGGGTTAGAACCAGGATTCTCCCAGGGTCGAGGAAGCACTCTCAAAACACCCTCAGCGGCACTATGGCAACCGGGTGCAGTGTGCTGAGACCCAATGTTATCCAATGGGGGATAGGGGGGCTCCTGTTGTGGCTGCACATGAGCCGGCCACAAGGTTATGGGAGCAAAGCTCCTGGTGTTAGGCGAAGGGGGGATCCAAGTTAGCACATAAAGTGCGCCTGCAGCGGCGCATGGGCGACTGGGTGCAGGGTGCTGTTTTGGTGTGGGGTGCCCTGTTTTCAATGAGAGTTGCAGGTTTTAGATTTTGGCTGCAGGCTCGGTCCAGGAAGACTTCTGGGAGGATCAAACAGCTGGGCAGGTAAGTTGGAGGGCTCGGGTACCTAGGTGCACCTCAGGTTCTATTTTCCAGGGCGCAGGACGGCTGGATTCACAAATGTCTTTTGACGTCAGATTGCACCTTACCGGACCACTGTCGGTTGAGGGGATCTCCATGCAGAGGCTGCAGGTGACGTCAGGAGTCCTAGAGGGGTCAACCAACTGTGAACTTGGACTCTGGAGCACTGGGGGACCTCGCTGGGACCGGTGGGCCACTCGAACTCAGTCCGTAGTCGACGGATGCAGTGGTGGTTCCAGGCGTCCGGTTTCTTTGTCACAGGAGATCCGGTCTTTGTGGAAGGCCGTCAGTCCTCCCAGGGGTTCTGGAGGTCACTGGCTGCTGGATAAGGTGACTTTTGGCGCAGGGTCTCTGATAACTGCAGACTGGCCGGTGGGCTTGGGGCCAAGTCAGTTCTTCTCTGCAGTCTCTGCTGCTGAGCATCTTTATTTTGTCCTACTCCTTCGTAGGTTGTGGGGATCTCCCTATTTGGTTCAGGGATGCCCCCTAAATTCTGTATTTAGGGGGCCTTTTAGGGGTCTTGAGGTCAGTAGCCAATGGGCTACTGACCTTAAGGTGACTACACTAATGGTGTGCTTAAACCTTAGTGGGGGAGTGGGCACAATCCCTAATCCTGAGCGGGCCACTGAAGACTGGGCTTCACCTCCCCTCCCCCAGCTGAAAGGTGGGGTTGGCAGATGTGGGCACACCTGGGCTGTTCTACTTTTTCCCGCCTGTCTTCCTGCCGAAAAGGAGGGGCGATAGGAAGGGGCCTGCTCCTGATAGCAGGAGAGGCTGGGGTGGGGTTTAATGAAAAATGCACTCAGAGGGCATCTTAGAGATGCCCTCTGAAAAACAACCAGCCTATGGTGGGTTCCCTGACTGGTACACACCAGTCTGCCACCACAAGAAATGTTTCTGGTCCCCTGGGGTAGGAGCCTTCAGTCTCTGAGCCCAGATACAAAGCCTTTACTGGGCGGAAGTGTTCTCCTCCCCCAGGTCACGAAGAGCTATTTGTGGCAGGAGAGCTTCAAAGGCTTTGCCACCTTCGTAACACGACCCGCAACATCTCCTGCAATCCGGAGTAGGCCCCCTTCCTGTCTCCCCTCCTTTTCGGCAAGAAGATTGGCAGACAGAATTAGCACAGCCTAGAAGGCGTGCCCACCCCTGCCAATCCCACCCCTCAGGAGCTGGAGGCGAGGTGAAGCCGACTGTTCAGTGCCCACCATCTTGTAGATGGCAGGCACTCTCCAATCAGGATTAGGGATTGTGCCCACTTCCCCACATGGCGCGATCAGTCCAAGGTTGTGGTCACCCTAAGGTAAGTAGCCCATTGGCTACTGACCTCGAAACCCCTAAAACGCACCCTAAATACAGTATTTAGGGGGCAGCCCTGAACCAAGAAGACAGATTTCCGCAACCTACGAAGGACGAAAGATGCCCAGCAGAGGAGAATGCATAGAAGAACTGACTTGGCCCTATCCTTACCAGCCGTCTACAGTTTCCGGAGATCCTGTGCCAAAAGTTGCCTTGTCCTGCAGCCAGCGACCTCCAGAAACCTGGGAGGACTGACTGCCTTCAACAAAGACCGGATCTCTTGTGAGCAGCAGCTCTGTTAAAAAGAAACTCCCAAGACAGACTGAGCCTGCTGTGGACAAGAAACCAGACGCCTGAAACCACAACTGCACCGGGCGCCTAATGCCCGAATCTAGGTGGCCCCCAAGTCCCAGCAAGGTCCCCTAGTGATATAACTGCAGTCGAGGTTTTTAAAGAGAATCTCAGAGGGGGTAGGCGCGCTATCCGGTGTAACCGTTTAGGTAGTTAAATTCAAAGATAGGGATGGTGCGTAAGAGTGGACGGAGAAACCCTTAACCATCCAAATTGAGTCAACCGGCTCTCACAGAATAGAAAACAGCAATACTCTCGCACACAAACACAAGGTATAACATAGGTAACATAAATCGTAAGCAAAACAGTAATAGCCAATAAAAGCAGATGCAGATGTCCAAGTGTATCTTGTAATGAGGGTAGTTTAATTGAGTCCACAATCAGCCGACACGTGTTTCGTCGTGTGGGTGTAATCAACACGACTCTTCAGGGCTGAGAAAAAACACAATAAAACGAGTCTGGAATTGTTCCTAGTGTACAGCACATTACAGTAGAAAGCGACAGTGATTCAAGGTGACTAACGTATCCACCTCTAAAGTGCCGTTATCTCCCATAGAATTGGAAGGCATAGAAGTGACTCGTGTAATAGAGTGACTATCATGAAAGCGAGGGGAATTTTTTTTTTTTTCTCCACCTCATATATACAATTCAGAAACAATCAAGAAAAACATTCAGGCAGTATCAAGTTGAATGTAGATGTGTGTTCTATAGGAGCCTGTGCCGTACACAAAAACACAAAACACAAGATCCAACATCTTGAAGGTCTCGTTAAATAGTGACAAAAGTATGATCGTGAGGTGAAGTGATAAAAAAGAGAAAAGTCACAGCATGCAAGATTATGGTGCACCTGATGTAAAAAAAGGCAAAATGGACTCAAGGGTAAAAGGTGCATACCTGTGGCACAATCTACCAGTTTCAAGGTCCAAAAGTGTCGAATCATAAGGCGTCTGAATTATGGTAAAAGAAAAACGAAAAACCTCAGCAAGTGTAATGCTGATCAAATGTCAACATCATCAAAGGGGAAGCAAACAGCAAAGGATAAAGTGCTTACCAACTTTCTCTTATGGTTTATGAAGTCAGTATATCTCCAGAAATAAATGTAGAAATTCTCGACACAGAATAGCCCGGGTATGTGGGTATTCAAATAATAACGCTGTGTGGAAAGAAAACCGCGTGTTACAATCTATACACGTGGCCAACTTCAGGGGGATTGTCATGTACAGCTGTCATTTCACGGTAAAAGAAAATACAAACAAAGTACCTCAATACGTGTAAGTATCAAGCTGGTACCGGGAGGGGATCCACAACCCGTTCTCGAGGTTCGCGGTCTACAAAACAAAGTGGGAAACCGAAAAACGGTTAGGACAGCATTGCGTGTAAGCTGTCTGTGTCTCAGGATCGTGTGGCTACGCGATCCTACATGAGCATAAGAGGGGACATAAAACTCTAAGGGTGTAGGTTAAACACTCACCAGATCTGTGGCATCCCTCCTCCTGTGTTTCCCGGTCGCCGTGCTCCAAGTTACGGACACGTGACCGGACCCAGGAAGTGCTATTTAGGCGAGTAGTTCTCCAAAGACTAGACCAACCACCGCTAGGCAGAAAGTACCGACAATGGTCGCCATAATGGAAAACTCGGAATGGGGACAGCTAACTGAGCGGCCAATAATGCTCTATTTGTAAAAGCATTCAAAAGTTTCTGTTAACGCAATTGAAAGTATTAGAGCAAAATTATTAGAGAAAAATAGTTACTGTGACCGCAAGTTGGAAATCGGCTGATGATACATCATTTCGTGGAATTGTATCATACGTGTGACCAAGCTCTTAGTGTAATAGGACGCTGGTTAAAATTAAAGGAATAAAACCACGCTAATGGTTACGAAAAATTTAAAACATTTATAGTCTATTATCAGGATATTGTAATAGAGGCGTCCAAAGTAACGAAATTCTGGACTTTGAGATATGTTAATGACGTGCCTAGTATCATAGTGAGTTAATAGATGATCTCAAAATTACAATAAATACATAAGTGTGTTAAGCCTTCACCCTAGTGCGTACAGTGACATGGAGCAGAAAAGTAGTACCCATGTGCTCAATGCTAAACATGTCAAAAGTTCATCATTTGTCGCATCAGTCAGGAAGATATTCTAATACTAAAACAAATTTTCCCTCTACTGTAACACTTAATGTTAGAATTATGAGTACATGTGAACATTTGACTTTCATCTCATTCGTATTATCGAATGGTAAATCCTCATCAAAGAGTATTAACAATCTGTATATCAAAGGTGCAAGTAGTGAAAGTAGTAAAGAGAAAAAGTGGACAATGGTGAACCACTAAGAGATAATAAACTTTCAGTCTCCCAGAAAGAATTGTAATTCCTGATCGTAATTAAGCCCGTGTTCCACGCACTGTAAGCGCATGATCCTCATCGCTTCTTTACGTCTTAGTGTAAGTTCTCTATTACCACCTCTGATGTTCAGTGGAATCACATCTATACCAAAGAAACGCACTTTGATGTCATCCTCTAATGGTTGGCACTCCGCAATGTGCAAAGCCACTGGGTATTTAGGGTCTCTTCTTTGTATAGCCCTCATGTGTTCTGCAAGTCTATCTTTCAACGCCCTGATGGTACTGCCAACATAGCATTTGCCACAATGACATTCAATAATGTAAACAACGAATTTGGTTAAGCATGTAATGTTCTGCTTTATGTTATACACAGTACCATCAAAACCCTTGAAGGTTCTGGTCCCATGTTTGCCCCATCTACACATGGAACAAAACCCACAGCGAAAGAAACCTAAACTGCGTGTAGTTAGCCAGTTCGGGGCAGTAGCCTTGAGAGGAACAGTAGGACTCAGTTTATTTCTCAAGGTGTGTCCCTTTCTGTATGTGATTGCTGGTCTAGTCGGTAAAATCTCTTTGAGAAAGGGATCTGCTGTAAGGATGTTCCAATGTTTGTTGAAATTCTTCCTTGTCGGTTGGTGTATTGCATTGAATTCTGTGATGAGTCTAACTTGTTGTTTGGATGATTTAACCTCCGTGCGTTTCTTTAAACAATCTGGCCTTTTGGTCAGTTTAATTCTTTTTTCAGCCTCAATTAAGGTTTTCTTAGGGTAACCTCTCCTCAGAAATCTACTTCTGATATTAGTCACGCAATCTTCAAACTCGGTCTGTTCACTGCAATTGCGTCTAGCCCTAAGGTATTCACCATAAGGGATTGACTGTATCTGGTGATGTGGATGAGAGCTAGACGCATGTAGAATAGATTTGCAGGAAGTGGGTTTCCTATAAAGTTTGCTATGTAATTGGTCATTGAAGACATAAAACTCTAAGTCCAAAAACTCCATGCTTTTTTTGCTGTGTTGCATGGTAAAACTAATCTCCCATGTGTTGTTATTCAAATAGTTAAAAAAGGAAAGCAGCGATTCATCCGTGCCTGACCACAATAAAAAACAGTCGTCGATATAACGGCCCCAGAAGATCACGGAGTCGATAAACTCTGCACCCTTCGCGCCCCAAATCAGATCAGCCTCTAATGCCCCCATGAATAAGTTGGCAAAAGAGGGAGAGAATTTCGAACCCATGGCAACTCCCTTCTTCTGCCGATACCATTTTCGGTCAAAAAGAAAGAAATTGTTGTCTAAGATTAGGTTCATCATGTTCAAAAGCGTCTGGGTGTGTGCCCATAGTGAGGCAGGTCTATTGCCTAGTAGTTTGCTAACAGCTTCCATGCCTAATTTAGGGTTAATGCTGGTGTACAGCGACACCACATCCATGGTCACTAGTGTGGTGCCCTGTTGCCATTCCATGTCCGCCATGATGCTCAATATGTGTTTGGAATCTTGTATATATGATGGTAGGTTTCTTACAAGGGGCCCCAGGAAGCAATCCACGTACTCTGCTAATTTTTCGGTGGGACCTCCTATGCCCGAAATTATAGGTCTACCCGGGGGGAAGGGGAGATCCTTGTGTACCGTGGGTAGCGTGTATAGCCAAGGGAAAGTGGGCCTGGATACTTTCAGGTAGAGGTACTCATCGTCGTCCAAAAGACCAGATTGTTTCCAATTCATTAAATGTTCATTAATTAGCAATGTCAGAGGACCTATAGGGTTCTGACCTAGTTGTTCATAACATGATTCCTCGTTCAATTGATTATGAATCTCGCTGTTGTAATCCACGAGGTTCATAACCACCATATTACCCCCTTTGTCTGCTTCTCTGATAATATCAGAATTTTTGCTCAAAGTGGAAAGTGCCAACCGTTCACCTTTAGTCAGATTATCTCTGTATTTGAATTTACTGTCTAAAGTCTTGGTGTTGGTTCTATTCAGATCATCGAGAACATGTCTATAAAAATTGTCTATAGCATTTCCTCCAGGTAGGGTTGGAGTCCATTTGGATTTGCTCTTTAAACCACTCGTTAGGCTATAATCAGTTCTTATGTCGAGCTCCTCCAAAAGTCTCTCCATGTCATAGGGACTCTCTTCTCTGTCTGTTAAAGAAAGAAGCAAATGTGTGGTTTGCACATCCTTTATTGTTAGCAGTTCATTGTCAAAAACATTAGGAGAAGCATACTGTTGTCTAGAAGAGTCTACCCGTCCAGCAAAATGTTTCTTAAGTTTGAGATTACGTACAAATTTGAAGACATCGATTTTGGTTTGGCAGATGTCACCAGTGGCATAGGGGTTGAAACTCAGGCCTTTACCTAACAAAGAGATCACGTCTGTGGATAATGGAAAAGCGGAAAGGTTAATAACCTGTACATCTTGGTTTGTAGGTATTAATTCCTCTGTATCCCTGATCTCAATTTCTTTCGGTACTCCTCGTTTGTTCCTGCGTTTGCCCCTGTGGGTTTTGGATCTGGTGCGCCCCTTTGTGGCAGTATCTTGTGACCTTTTCTGATACGCTCCATTTCTAATAAAAAAGGTGAGCGTGTATTATCAATGTTGTCAGTTTGCTCAGTTTCTGGTTCACTGAGTCCAGTAGTGCTCAGTGAAGTCTTGCTGGAGTTAATGGAGCTGCTGGCGGTAGATCTACCCGTTTGTGTTCTTTGTTTGGGAATAATTGATTGTTTCTGAATTTTATATATGAGGTGGAGAAAAAAAAAATGTTTCCCCTCGCTTTCATGATAGTCACTCTATTACACGAGTCACTTCTATGCCTTCCAATTCTATGGGAGATAACGGCACTTTAGAGGTGGATACGTTAGTCACCTTGAATCACTGTCGCTTTCTACTGTAATGTGCTGTACACTATGAACAATTCCAGACTCGTTTTATTGTGTTTTTTCTCAGCCCTGAAGAGTCGTGTTGATAACACCCACACAACGAAACACGCGTCGGCTGATTGTGGACTCAATTAAACTACCCTCATTACAAGATACACTTGGACATCTGCATCTGCTTTCATTGGCTATTACTGTTTTGCTTACGATTTATGTTACCTATGTTATACCTTGTGTTTGTGTGCGAGAGTATTGCTGTTTTCTAAGGTCCCCTAGTGCTCCAGAGTCCGAGCCCACCATGGGTTGACCCCTCCAGGACTCCCTGGCGTTGTCTACAGCCTCTGCACGGAAATTGCCCCCCCACCCAACCATGAATGGCCCGTACGGTGAAATCTGACCTCCATACACCCCTGCATCCAGGCGCACTGGAGAAGAGAACCTGAGGTGCACCTATGTCCCGAACCCTCCAACTTACCTGCCCAGCTGTTGGTTCCTCCCGGAAGACTACTTGGAACAAGCCTGCAACCAAAATCCAAAACCGGAAAACCCCACTGAAAACGGGGCACCTAATGCTAAACCAGAACACTGCAGCCGCTGTGGCTGCACTTTGTGTGCTAATCCGGATCCCCCTTTTGCCTGAGCTTAACACCAGGAGCTTTGCTCCCACAACCTTGAGGCCTGCTCATGAACTGCCACCACCCGGAGGCCCCCTGTCCCCCATTGGATAACATTGGGCCTCAGCACTCTGCAATCGGCTGCACAAATGCCGCTGAGGGTGTTTTAAGAGTGCATTCTCAACCCTGGGGGAACCCTGGCTCTAACCCCAGAAACCCAACTCCCACAAATTACTACTTACATGTAAACCGATAACTTAATTTCATCCCATAGGATGCATTGGCTGCTTTTCTTTGAAAATGATTTTCATTGTGCAGTTGGTTTCTATAAAGCCTTGAGAAACTGCAAATGTACCAAAATTAAATTACTTACCTTTTGTCTAGGAATCTCATTGCGGTAACTAGGCATTATTGAGACTAGGGGCCTTCTTGACCAAAGATCTCACTCCAAAATGGTCACGAACCTGGCCATCTCTGGACTGTCGCCTCTGTGGTAATGGAGCAGAGTCGTTATTACATCTATTATGCATCTTCCGGGCTCTACACAATTCAAGGAAGATCCTTTTGAGGCCAATTCTTAGATAAACACAAATCATGACCTGCAGAGCGGCCGTGATAAAATGCCTCAGCGGTTCCTTGGTCTAACTGTCCTGTAAGATAATCAAATTCTTGACATTAGCAACCCAAGAACTGGAAAAGAAGGATGCAGTGAAACTGGAACCGGGAAAGACGGACACGTAGCAGCCTGCCTTAGTTCTTCCCTAATGCTTTTTGAACTTCGCCCTCTCCGTTCCCCATTTATCTTAAGCATTTTATTAGAGATAAGAGGGACAGATACGCTTACATCAGCAAAAGATCCAAGAAGTTTGGCACTTTGCCTCTTTTTCCTATCTCTCTGAGCTTTTTAAACTGAAAGAAGGTATAACATGTTTATATTTCGCATCAAAGAAAAAAGGAATTATTTGCACTATACCCTCATTTACTTTTCCTTTCTAGCATAAGCATATCATGCGAATAGAAGGTACAGTAATGTTTACATCAAATCTAAAAAGAAGTGTGGTCGAAGCAGCGTTTCAACAGTTGTACTTTGGCGCTAATCTTACCGTGTTAGGGCCTTTTTATCTTTTTTTCCTTCTCTGTGTTTTACTGGTGTTATTATTTTATAATGTATATCTGTCTGTTTATCTTGTGGTATGTCTCACCCTTTTATGATTTTAAAAAATAAAGGTATTATATCACTAACTAGGCATATCACACTGATTAGCAAAAGTAACTTAAAAAGTAATCCAAAAAGTAACGTGTACTGTAATCTACAATAACTGAAAAGTAATTCTAATTATTGACATACCTCTACCTCAACCAACTGCATTTGAACCTGCATTGAACTATAATTTATTGTATAAGTATTACAAAGTATTGTTTCACTTTCCTGCACCAGGCCTAGCTTGGTTCTAGAAATAAAATAACTAATATTTGTATTCAAGCAAATTGGTCTTAGGTAAGTCTTTGAGTGAGTGACATCATTTCATTGCTGAGTTTGTACAATAAATTCTGCTCTGATAAAGCCTTACTGCTCGCCCACAGTACCACAAATAGCGAGGAAGGTATTATCTACTTTAACCTCTGCCTACCTTTGGGGTTCCACTGGACTTTGTGCACACTGCCTTACTTTGGTAAAGTATATACCGAGGCAGCTTCCTACACTGCGTAGATGCTTATGTAGCCTGAAATGAACAAGAGTTTTGGTAATTCTGCAAACATCTGCAATCTGTACTCTTGTCAGTTTTCAAATTAATATAAAGTATTTATGATAAACTTTAGCTCTACAAAGAACACCGTGGTACCTAGTTGAGCAGGGTGACAGTGTCCTTTATGTGAAGCTTCTAGTTGGCAAGATATTGCCCACTGCTTATTCTCCTTGTCCTATTCCAGTTACGCCTTCCCTAAAAAAAAGTTTTGATATTTTATGAAGAACTGCAAGTTTTCTAATGCCATTCACAGCCTGAGGAAATTGGAATGAATCGGATGAATCCCTCTACAGCTGTGATAAAATTAAAAGTTTCATTGCACCAGATACAGCATGTTAAATTGAATAATAAATGCAAACAATTTGGTTATGATCCAACCAACACCAGCTCATGCCTCTATTAGAGATGCTCTGGCTAACAGACAAAGATGTATTTGATACTTTACATTCCACCTTTGCCAGGGCAATCAAGACACACAATATCCTGATGTTTAATGACTTACAATAAGATGGAAGGTACTTTTGTAGTGTGCAGTCTGTTGTTGTTGTTTCCCTAAAGCAGCGGTTCTTAACATTTTGACATCTGTGGACCCCTACTGAATCATTACTGTAATCCGAGGATCCCCAATGTCATTATTGAAAGCCGGGGATCACTGGCCTAAGTAATTTCTATGATTTGAATCTCACAACAATCTACAAAAACAAGTGTACACGAAACAAATGCTCAAATATGGAAATATTGTGTTTAGTTAACGATCAAATATAAAAAGGTTTTCAAAGTTTTAGTTTTCGTTATTTATTTAGGTATACTTTATTAATTTTAATGACTTCATTTTCTTTATATTTGTAAAGCAGCCACCGGCCCTCTGATTAGGCCTTGTGGACCGCCAAGGGTCCTCTGATTACAGGTTAAGAATCTCGCCTGAAGGCATTCATGAACTGTAGCCTCTCCAAACCCACTGCAGTAGTGTAAGTAGACAGATATAGACAAGCAGCAAGGCCATAAGCCAGGTGGAGGGGATGAGCATTCTGGGCTGCTTCCATTGCACAGATGGGTGGCAAATGAAAGGTCAATATCAGCATCCACTTACAAATTGAACTATCAATCATTAAATTAGCTTAGATCCTGTCTGGTGTGCTGAATGGTCTAGCGATAACACCATGAGGTCTTTAGTTGGCAACGATTTTCTTGGCATGACTAATTAGAAGTACCGAGGCTGGATTCACTGATGTCTCTGGAATGCGCTTTGATCACCATTACTATGCTTCTGGATGACTATGTGTCTGGTCTGCTTCATACTTGCTCCTTTATTGCATCACCTTATTGCTGGACATGTTTAAAAGTTGCTTTGAGTGAAGACTTGCCTTTTTGGAAGTTAAAATAACTGTTCACTGACAACCAAGGTTCCTTTCCCTGCCCACTGACAACCAAGGCTCCCTTTCCCTGAACATATTCCTGATTTGCACAGCATACTTACTGTAACCACTACCTCTTGGCCAGTTGTTTGCTTATGCAGTGAAACGAAGTTTGTCTTCTCTACGATGGACAGAATTGTTTTTTTTTTATCGCTTTTTTTATCTTTGTGTTAAGAATAGCGGGAACTGGACATGAGTAACAATCTGCTCCTCCAGTTGCAGCTTTGTGCGGTTTCTTTTGGTCCCTTCCATTCATTCCCACATTCCTTCATCACCACAGCCCACACCCAATTAATTTAGCATCCTCGTGGTCGCTTCGGATAAGAATTCAAGTAGTCTGAAATATGTAATGTATTTAGAGGTGGTGGGTCAGTTGTGAGCACAAGTGACACTTGTATCTATCCTTGCATTGTTTAACTTCATCTAATTTTCCAGTACTAATCACTAAGCTGGAGATGGCTGTTCACATTTGTGAAGCCCAAGTACAGATCTTACCATAAGAGGTCAGTAACAACCATTCCAGTCAGCGTAAATGTATAGTCTTCCTGTGCACTAATTTGTCTGCATGGGACCGATGCTCCATACATCTTTTATTCTTGTCAACACTTACAATAGCGAAGGTAGGTGGTATAACAATCTAATCAATCTCAAATGCTTTAAAGTCAATGTTTTTGAACTTGTCTTTGCTCTGATTAGTAAAAAGTTCCTAAAATTGATGTAACTTTATTCTTTAGGTTTTAGAGTGTGGGGAAGAGAAAATTCTAACACTGACTGAAATGGAGCGCCTCAAAGCCTTAGCTGCCCAGTTTGTTAAGCTTCTTCGATCGCAAAAAGACAACTGCCTTATGATGTCAGATTTATTGACCGACTATGGTAAAACGTTTGGCTACACATTACGCGTCCACGACTATGATGTTAGTTCAGTCCCAGCACTAATGCAGAAACTGTGCCATGTAGTGAAGGTAAACTTTTGAAGCTAGAATTTCAATTGAGTATGTTTTGTGAACTATAATGCAATTGTGCCATTTAAAATGAGAACTGCGGGAAATGTTTGACAGCTATCTTTCTTAATTTGATGCAAGCATTAGTACCTATTTCTGATATAGACTTCAAACAGCAGATTGCTCACCATAGAATATTAACAGGCATTAGACTGGATCTAGAAAATCTTGAGCAGTACCTTGGTGTGCTGGTAGGTGGTGGTGTTCGGTTTGGTGTCATTTGCGTCAGAAGTAACGTTATAGTACCTGTATGGGCATCATCCAGCATGCTGAGATTACTTTCTTTCTGCGCCAAAACTGTGGATCCGGATAGCTACCGTAGTCATTTTTTTGACCAAGCTTTTCAACTTTGTTGATATTTTTTAGCTTTGCTCCAAGTGTGCTAGGACATAATGTCCCCTGCCAAACCTTCAGGTTTCAACTCTTGGATGGATTGCCACAGGCTGATTTATTTATTTATAACATTTGTAGAGCGCGCTGTTACCAACCAGTGTCCTGGCTGATGTCTGTGTGCGATGTCACTTGGTTTGTCTCTGGTACCTGGGATCATGACAAGATGCCAAGGCCTGCATTGTGTGCAGGTCAATACATTTAAAGGTCGTTGGCAAACGGTTGTTGAAACTCCTGGCGGTAAGGCAAAGATAGGCTCCATGTTGTTTTCGTTCATGTGAACAATCTCGACCTGAAGCAATCGTCTATGTGCTTTTTCGCTTCACACTCTCAACATTGTGCACTTCCAGGTCCTGCTACCGCACAACCTGTGAGGCCGACTTCCAGGCTCTCTCTGCGCTCCCCCCAAGTTTCCTGGTGCCAGTGATGCCTGCCCAGATTAAAGATATTTATACAATGCACGCCATCTTTGCGCTACAGATATGCTCTGAGTGTGCCTTTAGACCCCATCGAGCCAAAAGGTGCCGTTCTCGGTAATCATTGGCTTGCTCACCCTCGACGCCAGCCATATCTGCCCCCCGCCCAAAGCTGCCACGAGTGCCTCCATTCACCCTGGCTTTATCCCTTCCGGTGCCATCTCTGTAGAAAAGTTTCAGGATCCAGTCTGACACCTGGAAGTATTCAAAAGGTGAGGAATCTGTTGTTGAAGTCTCTACCAGAAAAGGCTTTACTGAAGGTAGGTAACTTGTTCTGTACCAGCCTCTGCTCCCATCCTACTAAAAAAAAAAAAAAAGCATTTGCTGTGCCAATAGGTTTCAAGCTTGTATGGCTTGTCATTCGAGGTCGTTTGCACCAAACAAATCTCAAGCCTTCTGGCTTTGCCAGTTCTTGTTTGGACCGGACCTGTCCCAGCACTTTGGGCTGAACTGTTCCCATTCTAGCAGGGTCAGGCTGATTTGCATATGGTTGTGTCCAAACTGGTGGAACGGTGGTCGATAAAAGATGGTTTGGCACGTGGCCAGAGTGATTACCAATAGCTGAGATTAATTCAAGCATTCCATCAAACCCCTAGTTTTTGTTTCCCTTCAGCACTGGAGAGCGAAAACTGGCAAAATGGGTTAAAAAATGGATGCCACAGGAAAAACAGGGTTGCATTCTTTTCAGTAGCATCCATTTTTTCAGATACTTTTGTCAGCGCTCACTCCTCAGTAATGCCTCGCTGCTAGTCAACTGGTTTCAGATGTAAAACAGTCCCTCATGCATTCCAGTATGGGAAGAAGGTCACTCTCAGACTGCCAGTAGATTAACAGTGAGACTAAAATACTCCAGTGAGCTGATATAAATGCAATAGACAATGTCTCAAGCCAGTCATTGAAAGTTCCAGAGCAAAAGAAGCCATTTTTCGAAGGAGGCTTAACCAAAGCTACTTAAAGTAAGTGTAGAATATATTTGGCATGACTGGTGAAAGCGTCCTACCCATCAAACCTACAAAGAATGTAGATATGAAAGTTAAATTGAGATTGTTGCACAAATGCTAATACTGGGACTTAATATTGGAGGCACATCTTTGTTTTGTATATGCAACCCTACCTCCATCTCCCTCTCATTGGATTTCTTCACTTTCTATTTGGTTGATACTGTTTGGAACAGAAGAGAATCTCCTGTAATGGAAAGCAACACTTTTTCTCTTGGCTATATGGCCAAATGTTGTATGTTATGGTATCACTGTGATGGCTTACGTGGACCTCATACTTCAGTCTGGGCTTGTTAATATTCCATATAAGGAAACATTAGTTCACTTAATATTCTGATTCCCTGTCCATGCATCATTAGACAGTTTCTCGTTGCCAACATCCACCATCCATCCTTTTAAACAGCTGGAATTAGAGGCTTACATGGACAAGTTGGGTCTGGCTCTAGTGATGGAAATAATTTCCTGCTCTTCATTTTTGCACATGACTGACTGAATGGAAGGCTGAGGAAGTATTAGGAGTTCCTATGCATAGGATACTGGCTTGCTACATAGTGCACTAAGATGAAGTACACTGTGTAGAGAATCCAGACAACCCATACTAGTTTACAGGGGCTTACTTTAGCAATCCAGAAGTGCTCTAATGGAGGTAGTGTGGGTGAGAAGCTTTAGGCTTATCAGACACGAGTGTTGAGCATTTGTTGTACACACAGTCAAGACAGTACAATACAGAAGTCCGACCCCAACGAAACGTTTTTATATTATTTTAGTCAACAAGAATTTTGTGATCAGGTAAGTACTTTTTAAGATAGGTTTTTAGCATTTAAATAGATAATGCTGTATTTGCAGTAATGTTAGCCTATGGAAAAAACATTAACTGCATTAAGCCACTTTTTAACGGCTTACAGGACTGTTCTTCTGAACTTTAGGTAAGTGGATGCCAAAGTCCAAGGCAGCACCAACAGGTCACCTTGGTCGTCTCTGGGGCGTCCAGGTGCAGAGGTGCTTTTCGGTATCTGGCGCCCCGATTAGGCCAGTGGGAAAAGTACCTGTAAGAAAGATGGCGCAAGTGGGGACAGGGAGACCAGTCCGGTTGAACCCAAAGGGAGACACAGGTCTTGAGGGTCTCTGTGTCCCAGGGACACCACTGGTTCACCTGTGCTCGGGCTGGGAGGCTTGTGTGCAGTGTTGCTTTGGCCAGTGGGGTCGTGCTGCGGGAGGCTCTTGTGGTTTTCTGTCTGCTATAAAAGAGGCTGCAGGTGGGGACGTCCCCCAGCTAAACACGAAGGGTGGCTAAGGTCTCGGAACCCCATAGCCACAGTCTGTTCATTTGGACTCTGGCTTTGGGGCTCGGTGCAGAGATGCTTTGAGGTATTGTAGTGGTGGTCAGAGACTCTTACTTCGGCGGTCGACCTGGAGATGGGGACAACACAGGACAACTGGGCCACTCTCTGTGCTGGCCTCCTCAGTTCTAACATCCCTCATCGGCTAGTTGGTCTTTGCGGTATCTGTGTCTAGATTGGACCACCAACAAGTCTTGGGTGCTGCAAGGGGGCCTGTACCTCAGGTATAGGTGCTGGAGGGCTTCTGGAGGGTTTAGCATCTCGTAACGCTCTGTGGAGATGGAGCCAACCTCTGGGAACACGGAACATCTCCTTCTGGGTGGCTGCTTCGCCGTACATTCCGATCAGCAGTTTGGTAAACCAGCACTTGCATTTCAGTACCTGCAGGATGCAGGGTAGTAGCTCTGCTACTCCACATAAGGTGATGGCTGTTTGGTAAATTGCGGTCAGTCCACCCAGGCTTTTGGAAGTCACACAGCAGCAGGGAGAGTCGTTGTAGTTGTCTGGAGAAGCTGCAGTTTTGGCACAAAGTCAGACGCAAGTCCACAGTTCCACGTTTCTGTGTATTTTCTTTGTCCTCCTGGAGTCAGTCTATTCTGATTCTCTGGTGCCAGGGGCTCTCCTAAATACTAGATTTAGGGGCATTAAGGGGAGTGAAGGGTAGTAGCCAAGGGACTACTTACCCTTGGGGGCACTACACCCCCTATAAGACTACTTCCTGTGAGGAGTGGGCATAACCCGGTCTCATAGTGTAGCAAGCTTGCTCTGTATATACTATACCAAAATGAGGTACAGTGTGCACCGTGTACAGTGGAACCCCAAAGGTAGGCAAAGGCAAAAGTAGATAGCACCTAACTCTCTATGTGTGCTAGTGTGGTAGAGCAGTAAGGCTGTATCAGAGGGTAGTGTTAAGCATTTGTTGTACACACTCAATCAACAAATGTCACACACTCTAAGACTGAATTCAGACCAATTTGGTTTGTATAATAATATTGTTTAGTTTTATTTCTCGAACCATGCCAAGCCTGGCACAGGTAAGTTAAATCCTTTGCAATATATTATGCAGTGTTTATAAGTGAATACAAGTTCATATGCAGTTGTTTGAAATACAAGCAAGTCAAGGTTTTGAAATTACTGTACAGATTACTTTTTGATTACTTTTTCTACTCAGTGTGATATGCCTAGATATCACACTGGGATATTTCCTAGAGAAAAGGTAAGTAAAATCAGTTTTGCACAATTGTTATTTTTCAGGTTTCCCTACAAATCAACTCCACGCTTAGAAAGTTTTTTAGAGAACAGTTTTTTTTTTTGGTTGTTTTTTTTCTTGCAGAGTTTTATATAGCGCGAACTAGACCCAAACCGAATCGGGTATCAGAGCGCTTTACATAGCACCAGTTACGTTACAGTTAATAGATTCCTATGGAGAGTATTGAAGTTAACGGTTACCAGGTAAGTAATCCGTGTTTGGAATTGAGCTTCTGGGGTTAGAACAAGGGTTCCCCCAAGGTCAAGGATGCACTCTTGTTATAAAAAAGAAAAAAGGATGCACTCGTGTTACACTCTGAGGCACTAGGGTGGCCTGGTGCTGAGGCCCAATGTTATCCAATGAGGGATAGGGCGACTCCCGGTGGATACTGCTTACGAGCAGGTCACTGAGTTTTGAAAGCAAAGCTTCTGGCGTTAGGCTCAGGGCAAGGGGAATCCTGTTTGTGAGAAGCTGGGTTTTTGGTAGTTACCCCCCCCCCCCACACACACACACACATTTTTTGCCAGAACTACTGATGCACTTTGACTTGATGTGCCCTTGGTCTCTGCAAATGAGGTTCCCAGGGCCTGTGTTATTTCCCCAAAACTGTACCAAACCCAATTTCCACCCTGGCTACAGGTCACCCCCTGGTAAATGGTGGCCCAAGTACCCAAGGCACTGTAACCAGGGAAGGCCTCTAAGGGCTGCAGCACTTATTGTGCCATCCATAGAGGTCCTGTACTTCACATTCACAGTCTGCAGGCTGCGTGTTTTGGTGCAGAACACAGTGAAGAGTTGACATGGCACACATCCCTGTGTGCCATGCCTACAACCCACTGCCCTGGCATAGGTCAGCCACCCCTCTAGCTGGGTGCATTATACCAGTGGTGAGGGTACAAGTGCATGAGCCCTGTACCCAAACAGTGTCTAAGCCAATTCATAGACATTGTAAGTGCAGTACTGCCATTATGATAATATGGTGCCGGTAGTTTGTCATTACGAACTCCAGAGCACCATAATAGCTTTACTGTAAGCTGGGAAGTTTGGTATCAAACGTCTCAGCACATTATACCCACACTGATGCCAGTGTGGGATTTAATGAAAAATGCACTCAGAGGGCATCTTAGAGATGCCCCCTGAAAAGCGACCTAACACTAGTCTCCAGGCTGAGTGGCTGCTTGCCAGCTGCCACCACCAGACATGTTTCTGGGCCCTGGGTCGAGAGCCTGCTGCTCTTGGGGGTCTGAAACAATGTACATCCTTGAACGAGGTGCCAAGCCTCCTCCCCCAGGATGGGCTGGGTCCACGAAGGGGAAGCTTCAAAGGCTTGGCACCTTTGTGAGCATCCCAAGGCCTTTTGCTGCTTCCAGCAACTGCCCCCCACTGGTTTTGACCCTGACTTTGGGTGGGAGAATCAGAAGGAAAAATGTTTTTGTTCATAATATATAATCAGTTCATTACATTTGGTACCATACTGCTAGTACCAGGTCCTTATTCCTTACAACAAAAGTGTTCTTTCAACAAAATATACTTTGATACAAAATGCAACATCAATGTGAAAACATAATATTTTGTGTACTGCATCAAAAAAAATACTTTCTGTTCATTTTCATGCCCTGAACAGAAAAGAAATGTTAATGCAGAAATAAGCAAATTGAGGTTCAGATTGTGATTAATCTAGATTGAATTTTGGTTCTGAGTAAGCAGTGCACACCGCATTAGTCTGTGTACTAGTTATATTTCGCTACTTTAAGTAACGTGTGTCGACAGCACACGTAGCAGCGTACCACCACTTTATTATCTCAACAATAAAACTCACCTTTGCCAACCCCACCACTCATGTGGGGGAGGCGAGGTGAAGCTCAACTCAGTCCCTGCCATCTTGCAGATGGGGGGACCCAGCCAAACAGAGTGAGCCATATTCCCCCCTCTCACTGGAGGTGGCATAATAGGGGGTGTACCCACCCCAAGGAAGAGACCCATTGGTTCCAACCTTTACGTACCTGTAAAGCATCTAAATCTAGTATTTAGCGGCAACCCTGGACCTTGCCTCCTCAGACAAGAACTAACAAGAAGGACCAAGGAACCTGTGCTGAAACTGAGGAGGATGCCCTCTGACTTGGCCCCAGCCCTACCTGCCTGTCCGCGCCTCGAACCTGCTCCAGCAAAATCCCGGTGTGTCCTGCAGCCAGCAACCTCAAGTACCCAGAGGACCTGTACTGCCTTCCAAGTCAATGACTTTGTTTCCCGTGAGCACCGGATTTGCTCATCAACTGACTCTAGCCCAACCAAAACTGAGTCTGCAACCGACGCCCACGGCCTGAGTTCGAATGGCCCTGTACCACGAGGAGGTCTCCACGGCAATCCTGACCTGAGATCTGGTTATCTCTGACCTGTCTCGATGCTCCAAATGACACCTTTAGTCTGTCTGGAGGACCCACACGACTGGCGCTGGTAAGAAAACCTGATGCCTAAAGACACCCCTGCATCCAACGTCCCACAGCCTTGGTTGGCCCAACCATCTGTCTCCCAGGCATCCTACCTTACCTCTCCAACCAGTGGTCACCTTCAGAACATCTTTGTCCCCAAGCCTGCAGTCTTGGTTGCAACTGGAGAATCCCCATTGAAATCCACAGAGCACCCTGCACCCAGCCGCCGCTGCGGGTGTGCTTTGGGTTCTAACTCTGATCCCCCTCTGCCCAGAGCCTAAAACCAGGAGCTTTGCTCCCACAACCTCGTGGCCAGCTCGTGAGCAGCCATCAACCTGGGGCTCCCTATCCCCCATTGAGCCTCAGCACTCTGCGCCCGGCCGCCGTAGTGCAGCTGAGGGTGTAACACGAGTGCATCCTTGACCCTGGGGGAAGCCTCATTCTAACCCCAGAATACCCACTCCCACAACCAAGTACTTAACTGTTAACCGATAACCACATTTTCTCTTTAGGAATACATTGATTGTTCCTTGTGGAGTTGGTTTTGTATGAGAACTTGAAAAACTGCAAATATACAAAACTGTATTATTTACCTTTTGTCTAGGAGATGTCAGTGTGATATCTAGGCATAAAATACTGGCTAGCAAAAGTAACTTAAAAAGTAATCTAATAAATAACGTGCACAGTAACCTGCAAAGTAACTGAAAAGTAATTTTGAACTGTTGACTTACCTGTAATTCAACCAACTGCATTTAAACCTGCATTCAGCTGTAAATCACTGCTTATGATTTTGCAAAGTGTGCTGTTTTTGTATTGGGTGCCCTGTTTTCAATGGGAGTTGCCGGTTTTGGATTTTGGCTGCAGGCAGGTAAGTTTGAGGGCTCGGCGACGTAGGAGCAAATCAGGTTCTCTTCTCCAGGGCACAGGGGCCTGGATGCAGGGGTCTTTTGAGGTCTGATGTCACCTTACCGGCCCACTCGTTGGAGGGGGTCACCGTGAAGAGGCTGCAGGTGACGGGAGTCCTAGAGGGGTCAACCCACAGACGACTCTGACTCTGGAGCTATGGGGGACCGCGCTTGGATCGGTGGGCCACCCGGATTCGGGCCGTAGGCGTCTGGTGCAGTGGTGGTTCCAGGCATCTGGTTTCTTTGTCCTCCCATGGTTCTGGAAGACACTGGCTGCAGGACAAGGTGACTTTTGGCACAGGATCTCTGGAGACTGCAGACGGGCTGGTACGCCTGGGGCCAAAATCAGTTCTTCTCTGCAGTCTCCTCTGCTGGGCGCTGTCTTTCTTCCTTCGTTGGTGAGGGAATCTGGCTTCTTGGTTCAGGGCTGACCCCTAAATACTGTATTTAGAGGGCGTTTTAGGGGTCTTGAGGTCAGTAGCCAATGGGCTACTGACCTTAGGGTGACTACACCCTTGGTGTGTTCACCCCTCGTGGAGGAGTGGGCACAGTCCCTAATCCTGATTGGGGAGTGGTTGCCATTTGCAAGATGGTGGACAATGAAGAGTGGGCTTTACCTCGCCTTCCACACCTTTAAACTGGGCTCTGTGCATCCTTGAGCCTTGCGGTTCTCACAGGATTAGGGTGAAAAAACCATGACTGCTGGGCCACTCTGGAAGTGGGTCTCTGTGGTGCTGATGTCCCTCAATGGCTGCTCCGTCTTGGTGCAGTGCGAATCCAGATTCGATTCTCACTGTCTGTTAGTTTCAAGGAGTCAGGTTCCCCGGGTGTTGGTCCTGTGAGGTTTCCGGTTGGCCCTGGTTACCCCTTATTTGGTGTGGGGGCAGATCTGACCTTTAGGAGCACAGGGTCTTCTTCCTGGGCGGCTGCTGCATTGGTCTGGCTGGGGATCGGCAACTAGGTAGATCAGATTTTGCATTTCGGTACCTGCAGACTGCAGGGGAGTAGCTCCTCTTATCCAAGGGCAATTTGCAAAGGGATGGCTGTCTTCCGGGGTTCTTGGATGCTTGTCAGCTGCAGGAAGAGTCGCTAGTCCCGATTGTTGATACTGGTGCAGGCAGGGTTTAGTGTTGAAAGTCTACGGTCAGTCATCAGTTCTCACTTGTCTTGCAACTATTATTTGTCCTTTATTCTTTATCCATCAAATCTAAGGTGCTACTGTCAGGAGTGTCATCTGAATACTCAATTAGGGGTGTTACAGGGAGTGACAGTTAGTAGACAATTGGCTACTTACCTTTAGTGTGTCTACACCCTTTGTGACCATTTCCTGTGAGAGGTAAACATAACCCTGACCCAAAGAGCCTAATTCTGCCAAAACTAACATTGTCGAATTCTAAAAGTCTTGTCCACTTCAGGTAGCCCACCTTTAGGGGTGGTACTAGTCTGAGAAGGGGACATGCTTTCTGACTAGCTAATTTTCACACCTGACCTGATGCCAAATGGGCAAATGGGCCCGGGCAGGAGGTGGCATTTCACCTGTCTGGGGAAGCATTGGGTCACATATTAAGGGTAAAAGAGGCCTTTGAAGCCTCCTGCCTTGATGTGCTGGTCACTTAGCCATCCTTCTTGGAGGAGGTGACCGCACTTCCAGCTGGAGCAGGCATGGTTTCTGTCCTCAGAGCGCAGGTTTTCACCTGCAAGCCTCAGAAACCTCTCTGTGGTGGCAGGCTGGGCTACACCAGTCAGCCAGCACACTATTATTTGATAGGTTTCAGGGGGCACCTACAAGGTGCCCTCTGGGTGCATGTATTAAATAATAAATCACTGGAATCAGTGCAGGTTTATTAGGTCTCGCCTGTCGATGCGCATGCGCATCGAGCAAGCGAGACTATAGGGGCTCATCGACTCTTTATCTAACTTGCAAGGAATCGTGGCGATTCCTTGCAGTGCCCGTGACTTTTAAGCTCAATGCGCATGTGCATTGAGCTTAAAAGCGCGTGCACAGCCGCCCGCATTCCTCCGACACCTTTGAAGTGAAGCTTAGCTTCACTTCAAAGGCCCGGCTTCTTCACACCCACATGCCGCTCTGCCCCGCTCCGCCCCCTCCCCTGAGTCATCCTGCCTGCCCCTTCCCGCCGTGTCGCATTTCTCCTCCCCCCTCCCCTCTCTTCCCTCCGTCTTGTTTATTTTACCCGCTCTGGCCCCTCGCATTTCTCCTCCCCCCTCCCCTCTCTTCCCTCCGTCTTGTTTATTTTACCCGCTCCGCCCCCTCCCGCCGTGTCGCATTTCTCCTCCCCCCTCCCCTCTCTTCCCTCCGTCTTGTTGCCTATGGGCGGCTGTGCTGGCAAGCAGCGCTGCTTCCTCTCCTCTTTCTGTTGAAACAAACAGCAGGGAGGGGAGGCGTTTCCAGGGCCAGCTCACTCTCGCTCTCTTCGTCTTGTTAGGGTTTTCACCACCAGAATCAAGGAGTGACAAACCAGCCAGTATGTACATTTTCAATTCAGAACGCCACCTTTTTTATGCACACTGATTTACACAATATTTCTGCGCAGTGTCCCGTTATTATTTCAAGGCGCTACATTTGCTCGTGACAAACATCTCGCAAACCATTTCAGCGAGCAAAGACGCGCCTCGCGCTGCCTGCGTCTATGTGACAGCGCGAGACGCTTCTTAAAATAGAGCAGCGGTCGCTGAGCTCCGGTTCAAGCCCTCGTAAACTTTATTTTTTCAATGCAATACGTCTGTTCCAAAACAAGCAGGCCCTCGGCCCGCCGCTGCCGCTGCACACAGGCTCCGTTGTGCCGCCGCGGTGAATCACTCCTCCTGCAGGCGGCTGATCTCCTGGGGCTGGCGGGAGGCCAGGGCGGCTGCAGCTGGGCCTTGCTGTCTGTTCTCCAGGCCTGGGGGGCAGGAAGGCTTGGCGCTCACCAGCGCGCCCTGTTATGAATGCTGCCTGTACCCAATGTGCCCTCGTTCCTCGCCTGTGCCCGGACCCCGTCTTTTGCCTCTGGCTGTGGAGCGCTTCTCTCTGTTTCCACCTCGTTTCCCCGAGCGGGGGCCGCACCTGGTACCCCCTCCAGCCTCACACCCTTTACGCTTCCTGTCTAATGAACTGTGTTTCCATCACTGCTCTCTCTCCCTGCCAATGTCGCCTTTCTCTCCCATTGCCCTCTGTCTATGACCCTTCACCAGTCGCTGTCTCTTCTTCTCTGCCCGTCACCTCTGCAAGGGGGTCTCCTTTCTTCATGCCCTCCCGTCCTTTGTTGACATTGTCACTCTCAGCTCTCCTCACGCGCCCTCTCTCCTGAAGTGTCAGTAATCGCGGCCGCCGTTTCTCCCTCCCCTCACCTCTCTCCCTACTTCCCTCGATCTGTCTGTAACAGAGTCACTGCTCCTCCCACTCTCTCTCTCTATCTGCCTGACGCCCTCTCGCCTATCCTCCTATCCTGCCATCTCTCTCACATCCTGACATCTCTCTCACATCCTGACATTTCTCTCACACTCTCTCCCATCCGGCCATCTCTCTCTCCCATCCTGCCATCTCTCTCCCTTCCTGACATCTCTCTCTCCCATCCTGCCATCTCTCTCTCATCCTGCCATTTCTCTCACACTCTCTCCCATACTGGCTGCTCTCTCCCATCGGGCCACCACCCTCACCCTCACTCACCCTCACTCACTCACCCTCAACCCCTCACCCTCACCCCCTCAACCCCTCACCCCCTCACCCTCACCCCCTCACCCTCAACCCCTCACCCTCACCCCCTCACCCTCAACCCCTCACCCTCAACCCCTCACCCTCACTCACCCTCAACCCCTCACCCTCACTCACTCACCCTCAACCCCTCACCCTCACTCACTCACCCTCACCCCCTCACCCTCAACCCCTCACCCCCTCACCCTCAACCCCCCTCACCCTCAACCCCTCACCCTCAACCCCTCACCCTCAACCCCTCACCCTCAACCCCTCACTCACCCTCACTCACCCTCACTCTCACTCACTCTCACTCACTCTCACTCACCCTCACTCACCCTCACTCACCCTCACTCACCCTCACTCACCCTCAACCCCTCACTCACCCTAACTCACACTCACCCTCACTCACCCTCACCCTCACTCACCCTCACTCTCACTCACCCTCAACCCCTCACTCACCCTCAACCCCTCACTCACCCTCAACCCCTCACTCACCCTCAACCCCTCACTCACCCTCAACCCCTCACTCACCCTCAACCCCTCACTCACCCTCAACCCCTCACTCACCCTCACTCACCCTCACTCACCCTCACTCACCCTCACCCACCCTCACCCTCACTCACCCTCAACCCCTCACCCTCACACAGTGCAATAGGTCTCGGAGCATTTGAGTTAGAGCTTTTAGAATTGTTTATGGCTTTTTTTATTTGTAATTCTTTAGCATTGGCTACAGGAAACAAAAATGCTAAAGATTTACAAAAAAAACCCATAAACAATTCTAAAAGCACTAACTCTAATGCTGCGAGACCTATTGCATTTCCAATGCTTGTTAATATGAGGTGTTTGATATCAAACCTTGCTAGTTTCAGTGAAGCCATCATGTGGCTGGTTAACTTGTAAAACACTAGTGCCCAGCACATGCTCTTAAAATGGCTTCCCTGTTCATATCACAGGGGCCTTTCGGCTCATGCAGATATGTCCACATATGTAGTATAGAGCACCCTGCCTTAGGACTGTAAGGCCTGCTTTAGGGGTGGCATGCAGTGTCTATAGGCATGGCACAGAGGGGGTGTGCTATGTTGTCTTCACGTTTCTCTCCACCTTGGCACTCAGCCTGCAATGGCAGTTTGCATGTTGGTGCTGAGAGGTGCCTTAGGGTGGCACAATACATGCTGCAGCCATTAGGGATCTTCTTTAGCCTCCTTGCCCTAGGTACCAGAGGTACCTATTTACGAGGAACTTACCAGGGGTGCTAAAGACATTGGCAATTGGGGAAAGTATTTTACAATTTTAGGGAAAGTATTTTACAATTTTAGGGTAAGAGATCTGGCACTAGAGACCTAGATCGCAGGAACCCAGGGGACTTTTGTCAAAATCGCATCAGATACCAGGCAAAAGTGGAGGTGAGAAATTCAAAAAGCGGCACTTTCTTACAATGTTTATTAACTAGAAGACTGGGGAATCACGACCCAGCATTTACTCTCAAAAGCTTCTGAGCCTAGGCTTGTCTGAAGAGGGTTTCAGCCCAGTGCTTTAGACGCCGGCCACTCTGGGCTCTTAATGTGTTTACTAAAAACAAATCTGTCAGATGTTTGGGTAAAATCTTAAGCAATAATCCATTTACTGCAGTGTGGATCTGGAGTTATACAAGAGTCCTGGGGAAAAATTAGCATATAAAGTTTACATTCTAGTTCATGAACACAGTTTCTTACTGCTTTTTAATTAGTTTTAGTTCTAAAGGCTTCCTTAGAGCAGTGTTTTCAACCACATGTACTTTACTACAACTAATTTGATTACATTAGTTAAATCAAACAAATACCTTTCTAAAACTATATATTTGTTATTTAAATTAGTGTACCCAATTGAAAGTAACTAAGGAATATCTCACAAGCCTGGAGGTACTGTACTGTTTTGGTCCATTGAGACCACCCATGATGGAGAATTATCATCTCCAGTATCGGAACTTTCATAGATTCACTTGCTTGAAGCTATGGAACATTCCAATACTGGAGAACTACAGTTACAGGTAAGTAATTTATTTTCTTGTTATTTAACGTTTTTTCTTGCCCCATGTTTCCTTTTTGACAATTAGATCAATGTCACACTTAAAGATGCTTGAACAGCTTGAAAACCGTAGCACTCCTTCCTTTCACAAGGATCTTATTCTTTATTATTGGGCCTACAATTTGTTGAGATAAAATATGGGTTGTTTTCGATGTTTTTCCAAAAACACGTCTGGTGCTCGATTTTGCCACCATCTATCTGCATTTGTAAAGTTTTGAAATGTTTCAGGTGTGCCCATCAGTGTTTTTTATCTGGAAAATGGACAAAACTAGAATTATTCGTGAAACGATGTTGGGACATAATCATTCCGTTTCTTGTCTTACAGAGTTCTATTGCTGTCATCTTTCTTCAGCATGCATTTAAATAAATGCAATTTGAAGAACAAATACTTTCTTGCCTAACTTGTTTATTTTTTCCAGGTGGTTGAAGCAGAGTCTGGGAAGCAAATACAACTTATAAATAGAAAGTCTCTACGTTCTCTAACTGCACAGCTCCTGGTGCTGATGATGTCTTGGGATGAAGCCACCTGTCTTACCGTTGATCAGCTTAAACGACATTATGAAGTTGTCCATAGCATTCCTCTTAATCCATGTGAATATGGATTCTTGTCACTGACTGAGCTACTGAAGAGTCTGCCCTATTTAGTTGAGGTTTGTAAACATTTTTGTATTACGAACAGTGTTCCAGTCAATGTATATGTAAAGAAATAACCATTTCGACAGGTAATATTGACTGCTGCTTTAGTGGTATGCTCAGAATAAGTCTGCTGCAGATGGCTCTTGATCACTGAGAACAACTGAGTTAAAACCAGGAAAGTAAAATTGCACCATTTCTAACCCACTGTATTCCGTGCGCCTTTAATTTTGTTCATCCCTCTCCACCCAGGACGAGCAAGATACCCGATATTCTGAAGCTCGGACGCTTTAGATTTTTTTTTATATCTAAAATATTTTTATTAATATTTTACAATAAAATCACATTACATTGTGCTATGCATGGTGAGGCGACAGTAATGCTGGTGTTCAATCAGCGGACATGCCCACTGCATTTGGCAAGGACACCGGGAGTTGTAGTCCACTTGTTTCTATTGCAATGTGATTTCAAAGGGAACTGGGGAGAATAAACTGGGGATGCGTTGTGGGGGCAGGGGGCATGGGGGGGGTCAGGGTGTGAGTATTGTGGAGGGCGTCTAGGTCGCGTCAGCGTCAGTATTGTTTGTAGGGGCTATCAGTTGGATGTCGTCAGTAGGTGGTGTAGTGTGCAGCAGAGTGCTCATATATCACATAATGGTTGGGGGCACGGAGGTTGTGCTATGCGTGCTCTGTTGCGGGGTTTGCGCTGTCGAGACCGTAGAGTCATGTTGAGAGGTATTTGGATCTGTGCGCATGTGCAATTGTTGAAACTGGTGGGATAGCATGGCCCACTCTAATGATATGGGGTGTTTTCGCAGTGCCTTTGCTTCCTCCTCTCTCAGGGTCTCCTCCTCTGCCTTTGCCCATTTCTGCACCGCTCCCACCCACGCCTCTATTGGGGGGCCCGATGTGGCTCACCAGTTCATGGCGATGTGTCTTTTGGCGAGGAGCAAGGATAGAGCCGTGAAGCGGACTTGCACTTTGTGCATTTTCGGCCTTCGAAATATTCCTAGAGCGACTGCTTCCCACGTGTGTAACTCTGTAAGTCCTGTGAGTTCTTTTATTGTGTCTAGGACTGTAGACCAGTACGGTCGTAGAGTGGGGCAGCTCCAAAACATATGCGGGAAGTGCGCATCTGATGAGTGACATCTGGGGCAGAGAAACTGAGTGTCTGGGTAGAACCGCTGTAGGCGCGCCGGTGTTTGATACGCTCAATGCAGGACATAAAACTGTATATTTTTCAAACGGCATTTCGGGACACTTTCTTGGGGAATTCCAGTGCTCTAACCCATTTCCCGTTGTGTAGCTGTCGCCCGAATTAGTCTTCCCAAGGAGGCTCGGAGAGCATGTAGTGGTCTGTTAGCAAGTTCTCTTATGGACTTATACAGCCATGTGACCAGGTGTCTGCCTATGCCCATGTATAGGATGGTATGTATGACTGGGTGTGTTGGTGGCTCGCCAGCAGTAAGGTCAGAGTGTGGGCGATAATTTTCTATGAGTTGTCGGTGTGTTACTCGGACGCTTTAGATTTATACATTCTTTTGGGATTACTCTCCTGTGCATTTATGAGAACTTAGCATTGCTGTCCGTGTTATAGTATGATCCGGCGACATATACTTCACTGATTACAAGTATAACTTTATCGCACTGGAGGACCCTCCTGTGTGAGATACAATAATAGAAAGGTGCCATTTGAAATATACCATAGACTGGTATCACTACCATAGTGAACACAGTACTCCAATTCGGACCACATTACTGGGATTGAGGACTGATTCCTCAGGATCTGAATTTTATAGCCATGATGAAGTCTTAAGGATTTAAACTCCCCACGACTAAACCCTTGTTGCCTAAAGTTCAAAGGAGGTCACACAAGAAAAGGCCATAAGTATCAAGAAATAAACCCACAAATCAAGAAAAGCCGCCTTCTCTTCTCTATTTCGTAAGCTGTACTCTCTGCTGATTTGTTTGTTACATATTGCGTGTGCCTCCTGATTCTAATTATTGCTGCTCAATCCTTCGATTAAAATTGGGGGAGTTGGGAGTATCTTCCCTTTTTTGAGAGCACCGCGGGTGAGAACCCTTGTAATAAAAATGTAATTTGACTGTAATATGAGCGCCCCAATCCCATCAAACATCCATTCAAACAAATAAGATACCGGATAGTCAGCTTTGCAGAATGGTCTTTGAACAGTGCCAGTGAATTATTGTTCTGCCTGGCTTGAGTGACTGTTAAGGAGCATTGAAGGGCGTTATTTGGTTATTTGGGTATGAGATATGGCATGGAATTCACAGGAGTTGCAGCTATACTTGACTTCTCACCATCCTCACAACCATCCAGTAAGATGGTTGTGAGTGCAGTACTTGTGTGGTGCTCACTGCCAGAGCTTGATGCAGTAAATCTGCCCTCTGTTGCATACAGAATTGGCACAGAACTTAAAACAAATGTCAGCTACATATTTTTGCCCATGTTAAATAAAAATGGAAATGGCAGTGGCTTTATCTAGAAGACTTTGCATATTATTCAGAGAATGTATTTAAGTTGAAAAAAGGTAAAGTTTGACTTTAAAGGACGCTATCTAGCATCTCTATCAAAGCAATACACCCACTTCAGTACCTTCTGCCTCTTAATGTTCGAGGCATGTGGGCTGCTAAATTCATATCTTAGCATATCTTAGCATTAGATCGCCGCCTAGTGTTGGGTCCGGATGATCGCACATTGTTGTCCTGGAAGAGTCTTCGAAGTATCCTGAGATGGGTGGCTCCTCCCCTGGACTACAGTGCGCATGGGCATCGGCTCCATCCCCAGATTGTTTTTTTCCGCCATTGGGTTCGGATGTGGTCTCGACGTCTTTCTGTCGAAACCGAGAAAAAACTTACTTATAACGGCCAAAAGGCCTCGATTTTTTGCGTCTGTATTGTTTGCGCACGGTCTCGAGTCTTCCGTCTCTTGGAGCCGGAATAAGCGGAGTTTTCTTTCGCTTTCTGGACTTTGAGGCCTTCTCATCGCAACACGACTGCAAAACTTTTCGGACATAGAGCGGAGCCCGTTTAAGTACTGCCCGCTTTGTGGGTCCAAGTACCCACACATCGATCTACACCCCGTCTGTAACAAATGCCTTTCGCCTGACCACGACGACGGCAAGTGCAAGGCATGTGCACAGTTCCGCTCAAAGAAGACTCTCAAGCTTCGGCGCGCGGTGCGCATGGAAGCTAGACAAGCGGCCCCGGATCCGGAGAACATCTTCGGAGACCAGGAAGAAGAGGACCAGGGTCATCATCTTCAAATCTCCCCACCCGAGACGGAGGTCGAGGCGGATCCGGGAGACGACTACGGAGTCGTGGATCAAGGCCTTGAATACGTCGACGAGGTAGGGGACGACGATCAGATTTATGGGGCCGCGGCAGATAGCTCGGGGGACGAGCTCTGCCCCGAAGGTTATGAGGATACCGACCGGGTCGCGGGATCGCCTGTTGGCCTTACCCAAGACCCGTTGCCGCAAGCCACGGCCCCGCCTTCTGGCCCGGCCACGGACTTACTTGCCGAGCAGACTGTTTCGAAACCGAAACCAAAACCATCGGGATCGACAACACCTAAGATGGCCGACCCAAAAACGAAACCGAAACTTAAGGACTCGAGTGTCCCTAAGATGGCTGCCGTACCGGCGGAAACGACTGTGCCCGCTACTCCATCGACTCCGTCGACCTCCGGTCCGCAGAAGTCGAAAAAGTCCGTCGATTCCGCCGCTGCAAAATCGAAATCGACGCCAGAGGAGGGAGGGGTCCTCTAAGAAAGATGGTCGGCACGGATCGACAGCTGCGCCGCCGTCCAAGCACGCCAAAGCCAGCTCCAAGGAGGCTACGCAAGCGCACGGATCGAAGACTGGCACGTCGACGCCCCGGTCCCAGGAATCGGGGTCGGTGACGACGGGATCCGCGCCCAAAGCGCACAAGGCCCACAAAGACGTCGGATCCGAGGGAAAGATCAGAGCATCCTCGACGGCGCCAAAACAAACTGTGAGTGAGACATCCCTCATCGCCGAATCACTAAAGCGAATCAGGGAGAAGGCCTCTGCTCCGTCGGCTCCGATACCGTCGCCGCAGCCGCAAAAGGACAATCCAGCAAAACCTTCTGGGAAACTTCTCTTTATTTTGCCGCCGAAGGAGGCGCCGAAGGCCTTTTCCACCAAATCGGCACCGAAACAGGTGATTTCTTCACCGGCTGGCCCTCTTCCACGTCGGGTACTCGACTCTGAGGAAGATTCAGAGCGTTTCATCGACGCTGACACAGGAAAACTGACCCTCTATAAAAGGAAAATCACTTCGGAGTCAGTGGACTCATATGTCATCCCACTGAAGAAGAAGAAGGTGCCCCTTGATGCTTCAGGCCTCATGGAACCTATCCAGCCTCCTCCGAGACGGAGCCCTACTCCCTCACCAGAACACTCTGCGGGTGAGGGGTATGATGAGGACGAGCAATACAATTTCCCTATCAATGAACCTGATGCACAACAGGATTCATATGATGACACTGGTGACCAAAGCGCCCAAAGTGTGGGGCAGGACCCGCAGCTCTTTAATGCACGTGCATCCCCAACTGAGGATTCAGCAGGTTTTCATGCACTACTCGAAAGGGCCGCAGCCAATCATGATGTGGACATGCATGCGGACCCGGTTGAGGAAGACTTCCTTTTCGACACATTTTCAGTCTCTGAAAGGACAGTAAAGACTCTGCCTATGCTTAAAGGAGTCCTCAAGCATGCTGGGGACATTTTTAAGGAGCCTACAAGAGCAAGAGTGGTCAATCCACGTATTGAAAAAAAGTACAGACCTGCACCTGCAGACCCCGCATACATTCGGGGACAGTTGCCACTGGACTCTCTTGTGGTCGCCAATGCTAGGAAACGTGCCAACTCCCAAACCACGGGTGAAGCTCCTCCCCCGGATAAGGAGTCTAAAGTGCTAGAGGCAGGGGGCAAAAGAGTAGCTGCGCAGGCATCAAACTTTTGGCGCATTGCCAATACACAGGCGCTCTTAGCGCGTTACGATAGGGCGCACTACGACACCCTAGAACAGATTATACAACACCTGCCTCCACAGTTCCAAGAAGGCACTAAACTGCTTATTGAGGAAGGGAAGCTAATCTCAAACGCAGCTATCAAGTGTGCCCTTGACGCAGCAGACACAGCTGCTAGAGCTATCAACACTAGCGTTATGCTGAGACGACAGGCGTGGCTACGCATCTCAGGGTTTAAACAGGATATTCAGACAACCATTCTTAATCAGCCAGTCAATCCTGATAGTCTGTTTGGTCCAGATGTTGACACCACCCTAGAGAAAATAAAAAAGGACACAGAGACTGCTAAGTCCATGGGGGCCCTACAGTCACAACAGTTTCGTGGCAGCAATTTTCGTCGCTCAGGTGCACGTGGAGTCACCAGAGGACAAATGGGTCAACAATCTCAGTTCTCAAAAGGTGGAGCACAATCCTCGTTCACGAAACAGAACATGGGAGGTTACAGAAACAACAGCAACAGAGGTCGCGGCAGAGGAAACAACAGCTCCCGCTCCTCTACCCCAAGCAAACAGTGACTCTCTGTCACTGCCCCCCGACCACTTAACACCCGTCGGGGGGAGACTGCAGCAGTTCCTGCCCGTCTGGAAAAACATCACCACAGACAGGTGGGTGCGACAACTAATCCAGTATGGTTATTGCCTAGAGTTGAAATCCACTCCACCCAACATCCCGCCAAGGCAAAGACCTATGTCCGCAGAGCACTTGCTCTTATTGCAGCAGGAGGTAGTGGTGATGCTGCAAAAAGGCGCAATCGAGCTCGTGCCGGTGGGAGAAGAAGGTACAGGGGTGTATTCCCTGTACTTCCTTATTCCGAAGAAGGACGGATCTCTCAGACCCATTCTAGATCTACGTCCCCTCAACATGTACATACTATCAGAACATTTCCACATGCTCACTCTCCAACAGATTCTTCCCTTGCTGAACCAAGGGGACTTCTTAGCAACCTTAGATCTCAAGGATGCTTATTTCCACATTCCACTACACCCGTCCCACAGGAAATACCTCAGGTTCACTATTCAAGGCAAGCATTACCAGTTCAAGGTGCTACCCTTCGGAGTCACCACAGCCCCAAGGGTGTTTACCAAGTGTCTGGCGACAGTAGCAGCGCACCTCAGGAGGCAGAACATCCATGTCTACCCCTACCTAGACGACTGGCTCGTGCAAGCCAAGTCGGAGCAACAGTGCGCCGCGGACATGTCGGCTACAATTCACCTTCTTCACAATCTGGGTTTCTCGCTGAACTACCCAAAGTCGCATCTACAACCAGCACATGTCCGGCAGTTCCTAGGTGCGACGATCAACACCCTGACGGCCATGGCTCAGCCAAACCAAGTCAGGATAGACAGCATGCAGTCTCTAATCCAAAAGTTCAGACCACAACACTCGCTTCCAGCGAGAGTGTTCATGCAGTTGATAGGCATGATGGCCTCCTGCATCTTCATAGTCCCTCACGCACGGTTACATATGCGCCCGCTCCAGGAGTGCTTAGCGAATCAGTGGACACCGGCTCAAGGGCAATTGACAGACCTAGTGTTGGTTACCAGTCGGGCATACGACTCTCTGCATTGGTGGACTCCACACAACCTTTGCAAGGGCCGACTGTTCCAAGCGCCTGTGCCGCAGATTACCCTGACAACGGACGCATCTCTCCAGGGATGGGGAGCTCATCTGCTCAATTACACAGTGCAGGGACTATGGACGACGCAGCAACAAAAGATGCACATCAACTATCTGGAACTGATGGCAATCTTCATGGCGATCAAGTCCTTCATTGTACATCTGTGCAACAAGGTAGTGTTAGTCCGGACGGACAACATGACCGCGATGTACTACATTCAAAAGCAGGGAGGCACCCACTCGCCACAGCTGTCTCATCTGGCTCAGAGCATGTGGAAGTGGGCCATTCAGAGGAACATTTTCCTCATGGCAGAACACCTCCCAGGGAAGGACAACCAGATGGCGGATCTGCTCAGCAGGTACAGCCATCAAATGCACGAGTGGGAGATACACCCATCTGTCCTCCACCCGTACTTCCAGCAGTGGGGTCATCCGGAGATAGACCTGTTTGCCACAAAAGAAAACGCAAAATGCCAACACTTTGCCGCCAGGTTCCCTCACCCACAGTCGCAGGGGAATGCGATATGGATGAACTGGTCAGGCAAATTTGCGTACGCTTTTCCGCCAGCCCCTCTGATACCGCTGGTCGCAAGAAAGCTAAGGCAGCACGCGATGACTCTCATCCTAGTTGCTCCAACGTGGGCGCGCCAAGCATGGTACACCACGTTCCTCGAACTATCAGTGGTGCCGCATCAAAGACTGCGCCTCACGCCCAGTCTTTTAACGCAGAACCATGGAGAAATTCAGCATCCAGATCCGCAACAGCTCAACCTGGCGATCTGGCTCCTGAAGTCCTAGAGTTTGGATACCTTAACCTACCTCCAGAATGCATGGACATCATCAAGGAGGCAAGGAAGCCAACTACCAGAGCATGCTATGCTGCGAAATGGAAGCGTTTTGTCATTTACTGTACTGCCAATGACATCAACCCGCTAGATGCATCTATCCCTGACATCATTTGCTATCTGTTGCATCTTTACAAGTGCAATCTAGCGTACACTTCCATTTGGATACATCTATCCGCCATAGCGGCTTACCTTCAGAACAGGCAGCACCTCTCTGTCTTCAGAGTGCCTGCCATTAAAGCCTTTCTTGAAGGCCTGAAACGAGTCATTCCCCCAAGAACACCACCAGCTCCGGTGTGGAACCTCAATGTGGTCCTCACCAGACTGATGGGACCACCTTTTGAGCCACTGCACTCGTGTGAACTCCAGTTCCTAACGTGGAAAGTGGCTTTCCTAATAGCTATTACGTCGCTGAGGCGTGTTAGTGAGCTACAAGCGCTCACAATCCAAGAGCCATTCATTCAGATTCATCCAAATAGGGTAGTGCTACGCACTAACCCCAAATTCCTTCCGAAGGTGGTGTCACAGTTTCATCTCAACCAAACTATTGACTTGCCAGCATTCTTTCAAAACCCACAAACGGTGGCAGAAAGAATGCTCCATACCTTAGATGTACGGAGGGCGTTGATGTACTACATAGACAGGACACAACCCTTTAGAAAGACAAAACAACTCTTTGTTGCCTTCGCACCACAACACAAAGGCAACCCTATTTCCAAAGCAGGAATAGCCAGGTGGATTGTTAAGTGCATCCAGATATGTTATCAAAAGGCCAAGCGCACTTTAACGATTCCCCCAAGGGCGCACTCCACACGCAAATTGGGGGCATCCATGGCTTTCCTAGGGAACATTCCTTTAGAGGATATTTGCAGAGCAGCCACGTGGGTTACACCACATACCTTTACAAAACACTACTGTGTTGATGTACATTCCAAGCAGCAAGCTGCTGTAGGACAGGCTGTTCTCAAAACACTTTTTCAGGTTTCTGCAGCTGGCACAGGCAACCGCCGCTGATGGAGGGACTGCTATGTATTCTATGCTAAGATATGAATTTAGCAGCCCACATGCCTCGAACTGAATATGCTACTTACCAGTATGCATCTGTTCTTGGCATGTAGGGCTGCTAACATTCATATCGCCCGCCCTCCTCCCCGGTGCCTGTCGCAGCTGCAGATATACTATTGTATTTATTCATTAGCATGGACATCCTTTACACTTTTCACTCCATCTTCTGCCACAATGGCGAAAAACAATCTGGGGATGGAGCCGATGCCCATGCGCACTGTAGTCCAGGGGAGGAGCCACCCATCTCAGGATACTTCGAAGACTCTTCCAGGACAACAATGTGCGATCATCCGGACCCAACACTAGGCGGCGATCTAATGCTAAGATATGCTAAGATATGAATGTTAGCAGCCCTACATGCCAAGAACAGATGCATACTGGTAAGTAGCATATTCATTAACAAGCATTTGCAATGCAGTAGGTCTCGCACTTACGCAGGTTTCAGCTATTGACATTGCAAATAGCAATGCCTTTTACTTTTGTTTTTAAAACATAAATAAAAGGCATTGCCATTTACAATACCAATAGCTTAAACTCACGTAAATGCAAGACCTATTGCATGGCAAATGCTTGTTTTATTTCTTGTTTTTTTTTTTTTTAGATGACAGTCAGAATGGAGAGGTAGTTATGGAGTTTTGAGCGGTGACATCACTGTTTTGCTGCCTGATCTTGCAGCTGCACTTTGGAAACCCGGTAGCAATTCCCCGAATGTGTTGCTTGAAGTATCTATTCTGCCTGCAACAGTGTGTGTGTGGGGGGACGTGGAGGATATCCTAAAAAGATACGAGGGAGGGACAGGGGTGGTAAAAAAAGGGCAAGGGGAAAGACAGTCTAAAGGAAGAACATTTGTGCATGAGACTCTGGGAAGCACAGCCCTGTCAGTCTAGGTTACCACAGTCTGCTTTCATCAAGATTCCCACTTGGTGTCTAGCAATACATTCTGAGGAACTGTTCAATGGTGCACAATAAACGGATTTCCTTGGGGCTCCAGGAGATAACCTTTCCCATCTGCTGCCTCTCCTACCTTCTGCACTCACAGAGGCCTGTTGTCATTCCTTCTTGGAGGCGGTAGCAGTCCCCAAAATGCTTGTGTTCGAGGATGGAGATCGTCCTTCAAAGACCGCAAGCAGCACGTGCACAAAGCAGATTTACACATCTCAAAACATTGAAATTGAGGTTTCAGTGAATTCCATTGAGAGCAATAAAAGCACTTGTTTGAGAAACGCAAGATATGAAATGGATACAGACATGTTCTGGTGAAACGTCAGTTTCTTGAAAGCTGCACTCCAGTCGTTTTCCTCCAATGGTACTAAAGCTCCTAAGCTTAACAAACGCAAACTCATATAGTAATCACAAGAGGTTAATCTGATCTTGCCCAGTAAAGCCTTCTGCAGCTGCTCTATACCTGTCAGTTTCTGGTACCAAAAAAAGCAGAGATATTACGATAGAGGTAAAAATTCCAATAAAGTACTATTAACTTAACTTTAAGCCAGGTCCCTCCCTTGAAGGCAGGCGCCTAGCTAAGAACCCTTACTGGGTGAACAAACCATTATTTTACAAAGATCAATCGGTCTAATAATCATAGGTCGAAGCAGGCAGGATCTATGAAGAATAACGTTCCCAATTCTTTTTGGGGGGGGGGGGGACACAATAATACCCCTGCTTTTTAGGTCTGGTCTTTCAGACAGAGCAGCAGCATTGTTATAAAAGGCCTTTCTTTTATGGGTTCACCAAAAAATTGCATGTGCTTATTATGCCCATCCATTTCTTCCCATTGGCTGCCTTTATTGTCACTCTGATTTGGTTACTTCTTAGTCAGTGGAGCAGAGCCTCTTTGCCATACTTGTGACTAGCTGATTTGTATCCTTCATCAACTCGAGTTTAGGGAACTACTTTTTTGTTATCATTTAAGCATCCCATGAGACTGCATGTGTTATGCAACTCTTTCTGTGTGCTTCTCCCCCCACTCCACATTCCATGTTGCTCTCGGTCATGTGCTATCTATCCCCGCCCCTGATTTGACCCCTTACAGCTGTCCTGCTTTAACCTCCACACCTCATCTACTCCCCGTCTTGCATCGGCAAATAAAAAATGTTCAATGCCAGTTTCATTTCATGGGTGCAGGCGTGTATGGTAGTGCAGGCGAATATGGTGACGCGCGCAAAATGACGCAGCCGCACTATAGGGCAATTTTTTGGCACATGCAGCATAGCATTGACAACAACGCATTTTGACAATGTTGCACAGCACTGTGGAAGGCCAAAAACAATAGGTCCAAAAGGTAAGTCTTGTTCACTTTGTCATTGCTTGCTGCTAAAAAGCAACTGGTCCTAAACGGTTACTGCTGTCTTGAGTTGCCCAAATATGAAAAGAAAGAGGGAGTCGCCTGTATAGGGAGGAGAGAAGAGGCAGAGACAGCTAAAGAAACTATCCTTCTCTCCAGGGTAGCTTCCTGCTTTAAAGAAAAGCGTAAATGTGTGTATCCGGTCATCCAGCTTGGGAGCCAGTGTAGGCTTTAATTGATAAAGTCATTTGAAACTTCATAGCAAGAAAGAGTTATTCTTTCAAGAGTTATTGTAAGTGATACCAGTTCGGCAATGCGTCCTTTTAATGGGCATCTACTTTTTTCAAAGAAAGGTAAGCGCTGGTACAGTCAGAATGCTTTTACTAAAAATATACTTTTTAAAGCCCTCGAACACAATGTTTTTTACACTTTTGGCTGCAGTCCATCATACATGCAGCAGTCTATCTTATTCTGTAACTCGTTCATAAACTAAAGATGTGCATATTCACAATGCGCTTACAGGCTGTGAAGTCAAAGAGCTATGAACAGAACATCCCCTTCTCTTCCCGAATCCATTAGTTTTGTTTTTTTGGGCAGATTGATATAGCGCGAACGGGACCCGAATGTATTGGAGCCCTTTAAATGAGCACCAGTTACGTTACACAAAGACACATTCATTTTTGATAAACACGGGAAGATTGATATCACAGTTTGCTGAACCAAGGCCGAGGCTCGCAACCTGTGCCTCAGCTCCAAAGTCGGCAGCTCTAGCCCTAAGGCTACATCCTCTGCCAGAATTATCGGACCCACTGGACCTGCCTCTTGACCTCGACCACTTGGGAGACTTTGAAGGCAAACTTGTCATTGCTGGCTTTGTTGTACTCTTTCATGGCGAAACTCAGCGCCTTCTGCACACCGCTCTCATCGAAGCTCACAGACTCGGCACCCCCAAGTAGCTTCGGTTTTCGTTCGAAGTCCGCCAGTACCGCGGCAAACACAGCCGCGAAGACCAGCGCCGGTAACATCCACGAAGCAGCCATGTTTGTATACTCGCGAGTATTAACAGCTTCCCTCTGTCCGTACAACGAAAGGCGCTCTCTCTCCCCCGCTGACAGCCTCAGGAATGCAGTAGTTTCAAGTTCAAGTTCAAGTTTCAGAAGCTTTATTCGATTTTAAGTTTAAAATCATAAAAGCATACAAACAGATACTAAAATACATTTAAAAACATATTAAAATAAATCTCCTAATAGCTTTAGGTTGCACAGTTAATGGATTAAACATACTTTACACAACCTTTGGGCGACGTTGTAGGGCACAGTAATTTACAAGATTTAGTAATTATGACACAAAAAACTATGGTACAACGGTTTAGGACGATTAAAAGCCACTGGAAAACTACTACAATTACTTAAGTGGGTTCCTGTACCCCCCGGAATGTTATCAATGCCCCGGGTACTAGGGGAAAGCGTGTGGGACATATAAGGGTAAAAATCATGTAGATTCCAGGTAGAAATGAGTCCATCTCCATTTTGGGGTAGCCACGTCTGCATGTATGGCACAATGAGTCTGCTCCTAAAGCGTATCAGAATCAAATCCCCCAAGATGTCTTTTTTAAGAGGTCCAAGCCATTCCACCCTCCGGACACTTATTATTCGGCCATCCAGGTGATAGGGTAGAGGTCTGTTTTTTGATAACCAGAACTTGACCTTGTTCATAAGTTCATGATGTCTCTCAGCTTTGCCTTCTGTTAATTCAGGGACTCCTGAAAGAATGATAACAAAAGGCGCTGCTTCCGGAGGTAAGTGTATGTGGGTGGTACGTACATATTTAGAAGGAACGTGACATGGGGTTGTCAATTTCAGGGGGACTTTGGGGTTGATAAGCAATGAGGAGGTGGAGGTTGGCAATTGAATTGGCGCCGCTTCATAAGGAGTAGTCAAGTTAGGTAAGTTTGAATGGGCGGTTGTCGGCGAGCAATGAGTTGTTACGGCGTGGGCTGTGGGTTTCAGGAGAGATTCAATGGAGTTCTCCAGCGCCGTGAGCTTTTTCCCCCAGCGTAGTGATTTTGTCCATCAAGGGGTGTATTAAAGATTTAAGCAAATGCTCGACCATAGACAGAAGGACTTGATGGGAAGATGGTGATATTTCCTCCGGATTGACACCAGTTGGCATAGTATAAGGAGAATTGGTTAAAGGTGGAATTAGACTTGGAGAAGGTTTATGAGGTGTTTGGGATATAGTGGCACTCCCCTTGTCTTTGTTCCCACCAATCTTCTTTTTGGCAAGCGTGTCCCTAGGAGGTATGGATTTTGTATCAGGAAGAGATTTCAGCTCCCTTGGATGTGGTAGTGAACTGCAACATTTTGGCGTGGGGGAGAGTACTGCTGGAACATACTTAACCTTGCACAGACTGTTAAGATCATCCAGCCATGAAAAACTAGATGGAGAATGTGCAAATATATCATCCGGGATGTTATTAGGCATATCCCCTGATTTGGGCTTAGGCATGAACACAGAAATACAGGTCAATAATTTACCTCAAAACAAGCAAGGGGGGTGGCCCGTCCCCGTCCTCCTATGTCCGATGAGGGCCGTAGAGTGCCCGCCCTTTGCCCGGGCTTTGCCCGGCGCTCCCGCGCGCGACTCGCGGTGCGAGAGGTTCTCCTGTCTTTACCCCGCGCCTCCGGGCGCTCCGCTGACGTCACCTGACCGCCGGGGCACCTGGGGGATGTAGTCCCTTGCCCTCGCGGCAGTCAGGGTGCTGGCGCTGGAGTCAGTGTGTCTACGGCCGTTCCCCTCACGGCGAAAGGGTTTTGTGGCAGGTCCTCCCCAGGGCGTTTCTCCTCCCTGTTTGCTGCTTCCCCAACAGCGCTCTGTCCGTACAACGAAAGGCGCTCTCTCTCCCCCGCTGACAGCCTCAGGAATGCAGTAAACAAGCTGTTCCAAGCCAGTCAGACTCATGGGGTCATTGCTGCAGCTGTCCAATGCGTGCGTGTCTCGCTCACCTCGTGACGGGCTTCACAGACCCTCAGGGCGAGCTTGAAAAGCAGTGCTGGGCTCAGCTCCGCGCATGACAACATGTCATAAACCAAACGAGAGGACTGGCCCTCCAGAGTTCTCCCTGTCTGCCCGGACACTGTGCAGATGAACCTCGTTGCCTCAGTTTACACAAGTCTGACAGATCCTAATTTGAAAACAAGCCGTGAGCGTGCACCGAACTTCCGGTCTTGGGATGTGCACGCTCACGGCAGTCGTGGGGCGGGACTTCCGACTTTGCGAGAAGCCCGCGCCCACAGAGTGGGTGGCAGCAGAAGTCAGGAGAGGTGGCTGAGGCGGTAAGTGGGGCTTGGCACCTGTGTGTGAGCGAGTGTGTGTGTGTGTGTGCGATGGCGGGGGGAGGGGGGTCTTTGTATGTGTGCGTGAGTGTAGGTGCGCTGGTGTGTGTGTGGGGGGTCTGTGTGTGCGTGTAGGTGCGCTAGTGTGTGTGTGTGTGTGTGTAGGTGCGGGGGCGGGGGGTGTGCCTGTGTATGCGTGTGGCTGTGTATGCGTGTGGCTGTGATGTGCGCATGCGTGAATGTGGGTGCTCGTGCACGCAGTGTAATCCAGCCGAAGAGAAGCTCGTGGCAGTTTCTTGTCCTTCATTCCCCCGAGTCAGCTAGCTATAGTTCTCCACCTGGACGCATCCTTCAGATGCGTATTTCCAGGCTCGACCTAAAAATGCATTGCTGTTTTTGCCCACTCTTCCACCCGATATAAAAGTGTAGTTGTGCTACCCATTTATGCTACATGAAAACAAATAATGCTGGAACTGTTGTTTGCCTCCTTTCTTTTTGCCTCTGCCACCTCCTTCCTCCCTTCCCACATTGTGCAGTTATTTCTCTGACGTCGCACTACTACTCTTTGCACCTTACTTATCTTATATATTGTATCGCTAACAAGATTTTGAAAGTTCACCAACGCCAAGACAGAACGTAGTGTTGTGGATCGAAAAATGCATCAACATACCATACGTTTTAAGCAAAAGGACTCCATCCCACCTGAAGTAACCCACTGGATTGTTAGAGAGTTATTCTAAATACACTTGCAGCACTCATTTATCCTATGCGTATTAAACAAACACTTGGGCAACCCAGGGACTGGCTCCTTCTGACAGTTAAGAGTAAGTGGGTGCCATATGCTTTCATATTTTTCCCCCATATCATTTAATTCACCAAGGCAGATTCTCCGTTGACATTAGTGTCTATAATTTAATCGCCCATCCCAGCCTTGTCTGTATAGCTTCAGTCTTCTATTTGTAGGCATTTATTTGCTTAGATGTCAAAAGCATATTGGTAATTATTCTCATGTCCATTGTAGATTTTATATTTTTTCAGCGGGAGCTATGTGTAACAAGAGTGTTCCAGGATAAATTGATATACGAGATAGCCCAGTACCCTCTTGACATTGCTCAAAATCTTTCCAGAAAGTTTTTACTGTAGGACGTGACCACTATATGAGTGGGTCACCTCCCTCCTTCCCTCACTCCCTCCGACACAGCCCTGTTGCGTTACCATACATCTGCATCACTTTCCTTGGAGTTATGTTCTATAATGTCTTGAGTTGTACATCAACTCTCTATTTTGTATGCTTTTGCAGTCATAAGGTACATCTTACCAGATTTTCTACCATTGAAGCACAGGGACATGGATATTTAACAAGTGTTGCCGATTTTTCATGCCCTGTCATTGGGACTTTCTTCCACAAAGATCGAGTAAATACTTGAAATACGTTTTTTCCACATAGTATAGGTGTCAAACAACTTATCCAATTGAGTGGGCGGTCTAGATCCTTCTTCCCTATTCTCTAGATGTATAGCTCAGTGCCTCAGTTGGAAGTACTGTATAGGACCAGTCTCCTTAATTTAGAATAGCTTTCTACAATGTTCTAACGATTTGATCTTCTCACCCATAATTAAACCTTTAAGCATCCTATATCCCGCCCTCTGACCAGAACGTGAACCCTGACCTGGTGCGTCCTGGAGTAAAGTCTGGGTTGCACATAAGGAGAATGGAAGGACATAAGGCCTTGTCCTGTTGACTCGCATATTTCCAGGATAGAGCGTAATAATTCTCAGTAATGGCCCGGGGGAGGTGAAGGGGGGCTGGGGGCTAGCAATTTCACGGATCTTAGTCTGTAATGCCTGGAAATTGAATAATCTAGGTAGGATGTTAAGCTTGTCCACTTTACCAGGAAATATAAAGATTCTGCCATCTACGAAGGTCAGTAGTAAGTGCATTGATCATGGGGTGGTAGGGTTAATTTGCAGGGGTAGACCGTGCATGTTTATATTGTGATGTAGATAACCAGGCATTTAATTTTATCCTTAGCTCATCGAAAGGGAGTCTTGGGTAATGGACGATCTTTCACTGCCTGCAAGAGCTCCATACTTAATCACTTTTATTTTTCTAGCTGACTTTAAATTGGTAATTTGGTAATTTGCTCAATTTTATTAGCTCTTCGTAAAACATTTGCTTTAAGCATAACAAAGCTTTTGCACGTTTTTCTGCCCCATTAGTTCTTGGAGAACATCATTGTTTTCCTCCCTATTCTATATTTGTGCTTTTTTCATTATCTTTTTCTACATCTGTTACATTTCTTCAAATATTAATAGAGCATGTCTTGCATTAATACCCCTCACAACATGTAAGCATAACTATCCTCCTCCCGCTTTTATAGGTTTATGCCCATGCATCTCTATATAGGACAGTCATTGAAAACTTGGCACCATCTTGGTATAATCCCACTACACTAGATCATTCAGAAGATGGCTCTGTCATAAATTGCACTCAGTACTATGTGAGGCCCCAACCACACTGTATTTGTAATTAATGTATTGGTAAATCCTCTGTGTTCCACATCGTTGGTTGGCTTCTTATACTGCTTTGTCATGTAAATTCAAGGCTCTTAATAAACTGAAATGTACTGCTATCCAAGCTTGTAGGACTTTCTGGAAGTGTTTTTATCTATTTCTGTTCTAAATACTTTTAAGTTTTATAAAGTCTCTGACTGTTCCAGGTTTTCCTGGACTCTTGTGCCTAAAGAGGATGGCATATTGTGATAGTGTTGGTGGAGCTATTTCCAAGGGTGGTTACTTACTGAGGTATCCTTTGTGGATACTAGTGTCCCAGGGTCCCAATGCCATTTTGCTATACTTGGCTGACCACGTTACTCACTTGACGCTCTCTAGAAAGCAAGTGCAAAAATTCAAGACTTAGATTGTGTAGGAAAGTAGATTTATGTTGCAGTGACCGCCTCTCCCCGCCCCCCACCACTACCACCACTTTTTGCCAGATTTCTGATGCACTTTGACTTGATTTGCTGTGGGTACCTGCCAATCAGGTTCCCGTATTATTTCCCAAAACTACACCTTTGTACCCCCAATTGGCACCTCTCTGACCACATGTAAGCCCCTTGTAAAAGGTGTAGGAAGCTGGCTCTGTATATACTATACCAAAGTAAGGTATAGTGTGCACAGTCCAGTGGCTCCCCCAAAGGTAGGCAGAGGTAAAAGTAGATAATACCTTAATCTATTTGTGGTAGTGTGGGCGAGTAGTAAGGCTTTATCAGAGGGTAGTGTTAAGTATTAATTGTACAAACTTGGGCAAGAAATGATTCCATCCAATTAATGACTGAACTCTGACCTATTGGTTTTGTATACAAATCTTTCTTTGTTGTATTTTATTTTTAAAACCACGCCAGACTTGGGGCAGGCAAGTAAAAATAGTACTTTTCTGATAATACAGTTAAATGTAGATATAGGTAGGCCAAATGTTCGGAAACAGTTAAAATGACTTTTTAGTTACTTTGTGATTACTTTTTAAGTTACTTTTCAGATTACTTTTTCTACTCACTGTGATATGCCTAGATATCACACTGGGACATTTCCTGGATAAAAGGCGAGTAAAACAGTTTTCACAAAAACAGTTTGTTTCCATACAATCACCCTCAACACAATGGTTTTCAGAGGACAACAGTCAATGCAATCCTATGGAGGAAAATGAGGTTATTAGTTTGCAGGTAAGTAAACGATCTTAAGGGTTGAGTTTCTGGGGTTAGAACAAGGGTTCCCCCAGTGTTAAGGATGCACTCAAAAAGCACCCTCATCGGCACTAGTGCGGCCAGGTGCAGAGTGCTAATCATAATATTTTCCAATGGGGGATAGGGGGAGTCCAGTTGGTGGCTGCTCACAGGCACGCCACTTGGATGTGGCAGCAAAGCGCCTAAGGTTTTAGCTCAGGGCAAAGCGGATCCAAGTTACCACACAAGGTACACCCACAGGGGCGGCCGGGTGCTGAGTGGTAATTTGGCGTTGGGTGCCCTGTTTTCAATGGGAGTTGCCGGTTTTGGATTTTGGCTGCCGGCTCGGTCCAGGAAGTTTTCCGGGAGTACAGGTAAGTTGGAGGGCTCTGGGACATAGGTGCACCTCAGGCCCTCTTAAGGGCGGCTGGGTGCAGTGTTATCTTTTGAGGTCGGATTTCATCTTACCGGGCCACTGAGGGGGGTGTCTCCTTGCAGAGGCTTCAGGTGACATCGGGAAGTCCCGGGGTTTGGGGGTGGTCAACCCATGGTAGACTCGGACTCTGGAGCGCTGCGGGACCTTACTGGGACCGATGGGCCACTCGGTATCGGGCCGTAGGCGTCGGTTGCAATAGTCGTTCCAGGTGACTGGTTTCTTTGTCCTCAGCAGGCTTGGAGTCTTTCTTTGGTGATTCTTTTGAACAGAGCTGCTGTTCACAGGAGATCTGGTCTTTGTTGAAGGTAGTCAGTCCTTCCAGGGGTTCTGGAGGTAGCTGGCTGCAGGACAAGGTGACTTTTGGTGCAGAATTTCTGGAAATTGCAGACGGGCCGGTAGGGTTGGCAGAGGTGGGCACATCTTCTGGGCTGTTCAAATTTTTTCCGCCGGTTATCCAGCTAAAAAGGGAGGGTAGTTAGAAAGAGGACCTGCTACTGATAGCAGTAGAGACTAAGCATCTCGTTACAAAGGCGGCAAGGCCTTTGAAGCTCCCCTTCCACAGATGGCTCTTCCTGACCTGGGGGAGATGTGACCACCTCCGCCCAGGAAAGGCTTTGTTTATGGGCTCAGGGAGTGAAGGCTCCCACCCCTGGGTTCCAAAAACATGTCTTGTGGTGGTAGACTGGTGTTTACCAGTCAGGGAACCTACAAGAGGCGAGTCGTTGTTTTTGGTCTGGGGGTTGGTCATTATGAACTCCACAGCACCATAATGGCTTTACTGAATTCTGAGAAGTTTGGTATCAATCTTCTCTGCATAATAAACCCTACACTGGCATCAGTGTGGGTTTATTATGGTGAGAAGTTTGATACCAAACTGCCCAGAATTCAGTAAAGCCATTGTGGTGCTGTGGAGTTCATAATGACAAACTCCCAGACCATATACTCTTTATGGATTTACTGCACTTACAATTTCTTAAGACTGGACTTAGACACTGTAGGGGTACAGTGTCATGCAACTGTACCCTCACCAGTGGTTTAGTGCACCCAGCTAGAGGGGTGTCTTACTTATACCATAGCGATACAAAAGGGGATGATGGACGGAGCGTTTGAGCAAATCAAACACTCACCCCCAGTCAACTGATCTGGGTTTAATCCATCGCCGTTCTTTAGCTCACTCAGCCACCCCAGTTCAGACATGGCCATATGCAAATCAGTCTGACCCTGTGCCTCATGTGAACAGTCCAGCCCGAACTGCCAAACCATGTCTTCCCTGGACCGGAAACAAGCATCCTGGGACCGGTTTCGGATTCATAATCCTCATCAGCCAGGCTATCTTGAATCCAGTGGCCAAGTGAGCAAGGGACTCATGTCTGAGCATACCCTGCCACACTTAGGGCGAACAAAGCGATACAAAAGGGAAATGATGCATTAATCACCCCGAGTGGGACGGGTATGCTCAGACGTGAGTCCCGTGCTCTCCATGCCACTGTGGAATCAAGCTATCCAGGCTGATGAGGGCTGAAAGCCCGAAACCGGTCCTTGGATGCTTGTTTCCAGTCCAGGAAGGACCTGGCTTGGCAGTTCGGGCTGGACTGTTCCCATGGGGCACAGGGTCAAGACTGATTTGCATATGGCTGGGTTTCAACTGGAATGGCATGGTGAGCAAAAAAACGATGGATTTAGGCCCAGATCTCTGTACTGGGGTGAATGTATGACATTGTTCTGCATTCTGTCCATCACCTGTTGTTTTTGCATTAATCACCCCGAGTGGGACGGGTATGCTCAGACGTGAGTCCCGTGCTCTCCATGCCAATGGAATCAAGCTATCCAGGCTGATGAGGGCTGAAAGCCCGAAACCGGTCCTTGGATGCTTGTTTCCAGTCCAGGGAGGACCTGGCTTGGCAGTTCGGGCTGGACTGTTCCCATGGGGCACAGGGTCAAGACTGATTTGCATATGGCTGGGTTCAAACTGGAATGGCATGGTGAGCAAAAAAACGATGGATTTAGGCCCAGATCTCTGTACTGGGGTGAATGTATGACATTGTTCTGCATTCTGTCCATCACCTGTTGTTTTTGCATTAATCACCCCGAGTGGGACGGGTATGCTCCGACGTGAGTCCCGTGCTCTCCATGCCACTGGAATCAAGCTATCCAGGCTGATGAGGGCTGAAAGCCCGAAACCGGTCCTTGGATGCTTGTTTCCAGTCCAGGGAGGACCTGGCTTGGCAGTTCGGGCTGGACTGTTCCCATGGGGCACAGGGTCAAGACTGATCTGCATATGGCTGGGTTCAAACTGGAATGACATGGTGAGCAAATAAACGATGGATTTAGGCCCAGATCTCTGTACTGGGGTGAATGTATGACATTGTTCTGCATTCTGTCCATCACCTGTTGTTTTTGCATTACTTATACCATAGGCAGTGGGTTGCAGGCATGGCACACAGGTATGTGTGAAATGCAGCCAAGAACATTGATTCCTTGGACCCAGAGAGCACAGCTGAACAATACATCAAGCTAGTAATCACACTCAGTCATACAGATGTCAACATTTTTCTTATTTCATGTTGAAATTATTCGTGTAAATTTTTCTAATACAGAGATCACTCCTATATCCATATAATGGGGTTAATCGTATGTTCTCCTGAAAAACATTCAAATTTTGACAACAATTTCTCATTCATGCTCTTTGTCTGAGAGCAAACTTCCCAATGCATTTCGGGGTGCACTCACTTCTTCAGGGGCTGTGGTGTATATCTGAAATAGAACAAATAACAATAACAAGCTGGCCCTTTAACTGCACAACAATCATGGTAACTGTGTTTGTCAGTTAAAATTCAAAACTCCATGGCTGATTGTGACTTTAAACTTATCCACATTTAGAAAAATGTGTAGTGGAGATGAATGAAAATCCAATGTGCTTGTGCCACCGTGGTATTAACGAAACACATAAGGAGAAATGAACCGCGTTACCATAAGTCCAAAACATAAAAAGAAATTGAAATAAAGAGTATAAACTCCATGCATAAGCCGAAACCAGATTCCAAGCACTGTAAATCAACCCTGCAGTAAACATACAAAATCGTAATGTTTTCAGTGTATTTGTGATTCACACTGCTGCAAAAAGATCATAGCAAATCTCAGTTTTAACATGAGTCTGCTTATCACATTGTATGTCCAAGAGAAGAACCAAAATCATAGAAACCTACCCACTAAGTTGTTAACTTCCTAGTGGTCCGCTTCCCACGTCTGTAGAAATTCAATAGAAATATCCAGACCTGTTAAACAGACCGAAACAAACAACTTTAACTCCTTTACTAATAGCAATGACTTGGTGTGTGACCCTGTTTTTTTTAAATACCTGTTTCTGTCCATTTTGCCAGCGTAACCAAAGTCCTTCCGAGGTACGTTACAAAAGTTTTAAATCAACCGCTTATATATAGCGCGCGTAAAACGCCTTCAAAGCCAAGGAAATCGAAAGAGGACCTCGTATAGGATTCGCCGTGTTGAAGTGTGTATACCTTCCATGTGGTTAGAAAACACAAACCAACCCCGGTATCAGATCATAGTCTCCATGTTGAAATTCACTGATCGAAAGCTTTAACCTGTTCTGTACTGATGCGTAAATACAACCATGCCAGTGCCTTCCAATGAATGACACCCATGCCCAGAGAGTGTGAAAACTAATCATGCCGCCATCCAGAACTGGCCCACACACTGATCCATATTAATAAACTCTGCACGAGGTACACATATCAGCGTATACCATGTTCATTACCATGAGAACAGCAACTATAGCCTTGCGATGCTCGAGGATGTAGGACAGCTTTGTTCCTCTTCTCATTGGCCTGGGTGTGACGGATGCAGAGGTGACTTTATGCATTAGATTTCGGGATCAGTCGCAGTAGAGGGGGCCTGCATCCCGAGGCGTCAGGCGAAGTCTGAGGGACCATGAGAGGTTAAATCACAATGGACTCGGGCTCTATAGGGCTTGGGGATCTTGTTGGCACCATTGGCCCACTTCAACTCAGGCTTGGAGCGACAGGTGCAGTGGTGGCTTCAGTTGTCTGGTTTTGGCAGTTCTGGAGGCATCACAGTCTTTTCTTTTGGCGTTGCTGCAAGATGTAGAGAAACGGTCTTGGTTCTTTATCGAAAGTAGGTAGTCCTCCCAAGTTTCTGGAGTCAACAGCTGCAGGACGAGTCGACTTTGGTGCTGTTTTCGATGAGGCTGGCTGGGCTGGTACCAGGTTATCTGCTGCTGCTCTCCTCTGCAGCTGTTTGGTGTTCGCTCTCTTCTTAGGTAGTCAGCATCTGCTTCTCCAGTGCCAGGGACTTCCCTAAATACTGGATTTAAGGGTGTTAGTTGAGTGTAGGGTAGTAGCCAATGGACTACTCACCCTTGGGGTCACTGCACCCCCTATATGACCAGTTCCTGTGGGAAGTGGGCATAACCCGGTCCCAGGATTCCTTAGTATGCAATCACAAAGATGGCTACTTCCAAAAAGTTGTTAATCTCAGTGAGCCCACCTTAGGGGTGATACTAGCCTGGAGGTGGCACGCCTACCTGACTATCTAATTTTCCTGCCTCCCATGAGTGTCCTGGACAAGGGGGTTGGCTTCCTTTCCTGTGATGGGAGCCTGATTTGCATTTCAAAGACAGCAGCTCTTTGAAGCTTTCCGACCTAGGAAAGCTAATCAGCAGATCTTCCTGTGGAAGGGAGTGCTACACCCTCTTCAAGGATAGGCTTTAGTTCAGGGTCTCCTGAGAGCAGAGGCTCTCACCCTAGGAGGTTAGAACAGTGTGTCAGGTAGCAGATACCAGTCAGAGAACACACCAAAGGCTAGTAGGTTTTCAGGCAGCACCTCTAGGGTGCCCTCTGGGTCCATGTATTGGTTAATCCATCACTGGAATCAGTGTAGGTCTACAAATAAGAAATGTTTGATACCAAACATCCCTATCTTCAGTGAAGCCATCATGTAACTGGGGAACTCGTTTTCACCAGTGTCAAGCACATGGTTTAAAATGGATTGCCTGGTCAGTTGTACTGGCAGTAATAGGACTCATCAGCACAGGGGCATGTCGGCTTATGCAGGTTTGCCCTCTTGTAAAATTCAGTACCCTGCCTTACGGCTGTCAGGCCTGCTGTAGGTGTGACTTACAAGTATCGCATGCACTGTTAGTGGGCTTGGCACACAGGGATGTGTGACATGTCGTGTTTTCACTTTTGTCTGCAACAAGACTTAGTATGCAATGGTAGGCCTTGTGTGTGCTTGGTGAGAGGCCCCTTAGGGTGTTACAATTCGTACTTCTGCCCTTAGGGACCCTGTTTAGCACCTCAGGCCCTAGTTACCAGGGGAACCATTTAGTTGGGACTTACAGAGGGTGCTAAAGATTTTGCCAATTGGCAAAAAGTCGGGGTGACCATGTCAAAAAGGTCTACTTTCCTACATCAAAGAGGTAACTATCTAGTTCGAGGCATGTGGGCTACTGAATTCATATCTGTGCATAGATCGCCGCCTAGTGTTGGGTCCGGATGATTGCACATTGTTGTCCTGGAAGAGTCTTCGAAGTATAACGAGATAGGTGGCTCCTCCCCTGGACTACAGTGTGCATGGGCATCCTCGCCATCCTCAGATAGTTTTTTTCCGCCATTGGGTTCGGATGTACTTTTCTTTACTCAAGTTCGGAAACTTTTCTAAAGGCCAAAAGGCCTTCGGGGTCGTCGGTATTGTCATTTCGATCGGTGCCGAGTACTTTGTTCCAGTTCTTTCGAGCAGGACGTCGAAGAGAGCTGCGTGGCCTTTTCGACACCAGAGGCCCGATCGTCGATGGAACGGAGCCCGTTCAAACAATGCCCCCTTTGTAATTCTAAGTACCCACACATCGATGTACACCCGGTGTGCAACAAGTGCCTATCTCCTGAGCACAATGAGGCCAACTGCCTAGCTTGTGCTCAATTCAGGTCAAAGAAGACGCTTCGACTTCGACGCGCAGCGAGGCAGACGATGACGAGGCCAGCGCCCGACCCGGTGAATATCTTCGATGAAGAAGACGACGAGGTCGTCGAGACTGAGGATCCAGAACAGCAGTCGGATCCCGTTTCGGAGCATGACTTCAACTATTACGAAGACAACGACGATGATGAAAACGCCGTCGAGGTAAGGGACGACGCATCGGCCATCGGAGCCGTCGATGACGACTCAAGCGACGAACCAGGCCCGACAGTGAGTACGGGGCCCAAAACAGACACGGAAAGACTTCCAAGGGCTCAGGTCGAGGCATCGCCAACAGGCCTTAGCCATGATCATGTCGAATATTCTATAGCCCCACGTCTCGCCCGGCTAAGAATATATCACACGAGCCATCGGTCGAACATTACCAGTCACTGGTTAAATCGAAACTGAAAGCCATGGAGTCAAGAACGAAACCGAAACTGCTGGAGACAGTCTTCGTATCGAAGAGTTCGGATCCATCGGATTCGACAAAGAAGAAAGGTGTCGACGACCCTGCGGGGTCACAAATAAGGGGTGTCGACCCGAAGATCGGTACGCTGAAGTCCATAACTAAAGTCAGGCACGTCGAACCCACGACGTTGACGGACAGCGACACAAATAAGGGACTTGAGTCTCGGAAGGTTCCCGATCCGAAGCATCGAGTCGACAGGCCACAGTTCGTCAAAGGCCTCGAGCCGAAGTCCAAGGGCGGCTCGAAGGACCACGTCGAGTCGAGGCAGAAGAGCGCGCCTCCAACGCAACAGGCGCACAAGTCGATGCAAGGCCAAAAACATATTGGCGAAAAGACAGTCGGTCGGGCCAATGTCGACGCCAGCCCCGAAGAAGGTCAGTCAGTCGATAAAATTCGGCCTGCCCCCAACTGCACGGCCTAAGGCGCTCGATCCGAAGACGGGGATCGAAACGTCCAAAAAGGTGTCGATGGGGAAACGGAGTCATTCTCTAGAAGAAGACATGGTGTACCAAGAGCCCTCCTATGATGAACAGTCGAAGCTGCATATCGACTCCGACTCTGGCAGACTTACTATTTATCAGAGGAAGATCAGGTCAGAAAATCCTCTTGAAACATACAAAATTCCATTTAAAAAGAAAAGGGATTCTTCCACATCACCTGTCCTTTTTGAGTCGGTAAGATACCATGGCCAGGACACCTCTGCATACTCACCCACACGCACTGATGAGGATATGGGGTATGACTACAATGAAGAATTTAATTACCCTGTGGACACGGATCAGGATGACCAGACTCAAGCCTGAGCAGACCCTGTCGACCCGGGGGAGTCACAGACTATTCCTGACACTCCTTCTTATCCTGTCAAGACTTCGCCAACAGAGGATACAGCTGCGTTTAACGCATTAATAGAAAGGGCAGCACACAATCATGATGTGGAAATGCATGCTGACCCAATTGAAGAAGACTTCCTATTTGACACTTTCTCCACTTCTGACAAATCAGTCAAAACATTGCCAATGTTAAAAGGTGTCCTTAAACACGCAGGAGACATTTTCAAGGAAACCACAAGAGCAAGGGTTGTTAACCCCCGAATCGAAAAGAAATACAGACCGGCACCTATGGACCCTACTTATATTAAGGGACAGCTGCCATTGGACTCTTTGGTGGTATCAAATGCTCGTAAGCGTGCCAACTCACAAACCACTGGTAATGCTCCTCCTCCAGACAAGGAGTCTCAGATATTAGAAGCTTCTGGAAAAAGGGTGGCTGCTCAAGCAGCTAATATATGGAGAATTTCTAATACACAAGCCCTATTAGCCAGATACGATAGGGCACATTATGACACGCTAGAGCAACTGCTACAACATTTGCCTGATGCCTACAAGGAGGGAGCAGAAACACTGAAACAAGAGGGAAAACTCATATCTAACGCATCCATTAAATGTGCGCTAGACGCAGCAGACACCGCAGCCAGGGCCATCAATACAAGTGTCATGCTCAGGAGACAGGCTTGGTTACGCATCTCTGGGTTCAAACCTGAGATTAAAACCACATTATTGAATCAGCCTGTGAACCCTGATTATTTATTTGGTCCTGACGTGGACACAATATTAGAGACGATTAAAAAGGACACTGAGATAGCCAAGTCTATGGGTGCCTTGCAGTCACAACAATTCAGAGGAGGCTCCTTTCGTCGCTCCGGTAACAGAGGAGCTACATGAGGCCAGGCATCCCAGCAGACTCCATACAATAAAGGGAACACGCAGACCACCTATAATAAAAACAATAGAGGTGGATACCGTGGCAACAGCAACAAAGGCAGAGGACGAGGGAATAACACCAGATCCTCCGCCAATACTAAACAGTGACGCCTTGTCACTGCCCCCAGACCATGTAACACCGGTCGGGGGACGATTACAACAGTTCCTGCCAGTCTGGGAAAGCATTACCACAGACAGGTGGGTGAGACAACTTATCCAGTTCGGCTATTGTCTAGAGCTAATCTCCACTCCACCCAACATACCCCCAAGACACCGTCCTATGTCCGCAGAGCACATACACTTATTGCAGCAAGAAGTCATCAGCATGCTGCAAAAAGGGGCCATAGAACTCGTACCTGTACAGCAACAGGGTACAGGGGTATACTCGCTGTACTTTTTAATCCCCAAAAAGGACGGATCTCTCAGGCCAATACTGGACCTCAGGCCCCTAAACCAATACATCTTGTCAGAACATTTTCACATGCTCACTTTACAGCAGGTTCTACCATTGCTCAGTCAGGGAGATTTCCTCGCAACATTAGACCTAAAAGACGCATATTTCTACATACCGATACATCCAGCACACAGGAAATATCTCTGGTTTACCATACAGAATCAGCACTACCAGTTCAAGGTCCTGCCTTTCGGGGTGACAACAGCCCCCAGGGTGTTTACCAAGTGCTTCGCGACAGTAGCTGCGCACCTACGGAGGAACCATATTCACGTGTACCCCTATCTGGACGACTGGCTTATCCAAGCAAAGTCAGCCCAGCAATGTGCCAGCCACATGTCCCGCACTATTCACCTCCTATACAGCCTCGGATTCTCATTAAACTACCCAAAGTCTCATCTTCAACCCGCCCACGTACAACAGTACTTGGGAGCAACACTAGACACTCTGGCAGCAAAGGCAAAGCCAAACTCAGCAAGAATCAACAGCATTCAATTACTGATTCAGAAATTCAGACCCCAACACTCGCTCCCAGCAAGGGTGTTAATGCAGTTGATAGGCATGATGGCCTCCTGCATCTTCATAGTCCCTCACGCGAGACTACACATGTGTCCGCTTCAGGAGTGCTTAGCACGGCAGTGGAACCAGGCTCAAGGACAATTAAAAGACCTAGGGGCCGATTATGATGGCGGACGGACCTGAGTCCGTCCGCCACCATAGAGTAGGAGGGACTGTCCGCAGGGGCAGCGGCGGTCCCTCCGTGCAAATTAGGATGTGACCGCCACCCTGGCGGTCACATCCTGTATTTTTATTATTGCGGCGGGTGCTGCTTGAAGCAGCACCCGCCGCAATGATAAAAATGTAAGTTGTGCATTTGCATGCACAAAGCGGCAGGCACCTCGCGGTGCCTGCCGCTTTGTGCAGGCAAATGCCCCCCATGTGCACCCCCCACCCCCCTTCACCCCTGGGGGCCCGCAACGGGCCCCCAAACACAAATCCGTATGCCTTTACACGGCGGAAATGCCGCCGTGTAAAGGCATCTTTCTGCAGACATCCTAATATGGCTGGCGGTGTCTGATAGACACCGCCAGCCATGTTAAAGCTTTTCTGCCGCGGTCGGAAGGCGACCGCGGCGGAAAAGCTGCGGACTGAAAAACGATCCCCCAGCCATCCTAATCTGGCGGGGGGTCTTTTTCAGTCCGCAGCGGTTTTCCCGCATCCGCCGGCCCAGAGAATGCGGGGAAACCGCAATCGTAATCAGGCCCCTAGTGTTGGTGACCGGTCGCGCATACAACTCTCTGCATTGGTGGAACCCACAAAACCTTTGCAGGGGACGACCGTTCCAAGAGCCTGTACCACAAATAGTGCAGACGACGGACGCATCTCTCCTGGGATGGGGAGCGCATGTCCTCCATTACACAGTGCAGGGACTATGGACGACGCAGCAAAAGAGGATGCACATCAACCTGCTGGAACTGATGGCAATCTTTCTGGCACTGAAGGCGTTCAAAGTACATTTGTGCAACAAAGTCGTGTTGATCCGCACGGACAACATGACTGCCATGTACTACATACAGAAGCAGGGAGGGACACACTCTCCACAGTTGTCACATCTAGCGCAAAGCATGTGGAAGTGGGCCATTCAGAGGAACATATTCCTCATGGCGGAACACCTCCCAGGCAGGGACAACCAGATGGCGGATCTGCTCAGCAGACACAGCCACCAAATGCACGAGTGGGAGACACATCCCTCAGTGCTACAACCGTACTTCCAGCAGTGGGGTCACCCAGAGATAGACCTGTTCGCCACAAGGGAAAACGCAAAATGCCAAAGCTTCGCCGCCAGGTTTCCACGCCCGCAGTCTCAGGGCAATGCGATATGGATGAACTGGTCAGGCATATTTGCGTACGCTTTTCCACCAGCCCCTCTATATACCACTAGTGGCACGCAAACTACGACAACACTCAATGACCCTCATCCTAGTTGCTCCAACATGGGCGAGGCAACCGTGGTACACCACGTTCCTAGAACTTTCCGTGGTGCCTCATCAAAGGCTGCAATTAACACCCAGTCTTTTAACGCAGAGCCATGGAGACATTCAGCACCCAGATCTGCAACAGTTGAACCTTGCAATCTGGCTCCTGAGGTCATAGTTTGGTTACTTGAACCTGCCTCCTGACTGCATGAATATTATCAAGGAGGCAAGAAGACCTACAACCAGAGCATGCTATGCGGCAAAGTGGAAACGATTTGTCATCTGTTGTAACAATAATGACGTAAATCCGCTAGATGCATCAACTCAAAACATCATATGTTATCTGTTACATTTACACAGATGCAATTTAGCCTACAGTTCCATACGTATACATTTAGCTGCGGTGGCAGCTTATCTTCATAACAGGCAGCACCTTTCACTCTTCAGAGTACCTGCTATTAAAGCTTTCATGGAGGGACTCAAACGAGTAATTCCTCCGAGACACCCACCTTCACCTGTCTGGAACCTGAACGTGGTTCTAACCAGACTGATGGGACCACCTTTTGAAACTCTACACTCGTGTGAAATACAATTTCTAACGTGGAAAGTGGCTTTTTTAGTGGCGATTACATCCCTTAGAAGAGTTAGTGAGCTGCAAGCCCTAACTATTCAGGAGCCATTCATCCAAATTCACGCAAATAGGGTAGTGCTACGTACAAACCCTAGATTTATGCCAAAGGTGGTATCCCAGTTTCACATCAATCAAACAATAGAACTGCCAGTGTTCTTCCCAAATCCAGATTCAGTGGCAGAAAGAGCTCTACATACACTTGACGTTAAAAGAGCTCTCCTGTACTATATAGACAGGACAAAACATTTCAGGAAAACTTAGCAACTGTTTGTTGCCTTTTCACCACAGCATAAAGGCAACCCCATTTCCAAATCAGGTGTAGCCAGATGGATTGTTAAGTGCATACAGATTTGTTATCCGAAAGCTAAACGCACGTTAACAGTTTCCCCCCTAGAGCGCATTCAACACGCAAGTTAGGGGCATCCATGGCTTTCCTAGGAAACATTCCTCTAGAAGAAATATGTAGAGCAGCTACATGGTCTACCATACATACATTTACCAAACACTACTGTGTAGATGTGCATTCCAAGCAGCTGTGGGACAAGCTGTTCTCAAGACTCTTTTTCAGACTGCTGGAGCTGGCACGGGCAACCACCACTAAGGGGGAGACTGCTATCCATTCTATGCACAGATATTAATTCAGCAGCCCACATGCCTCGAACGGAATATGCTACTTACCAGTATGCATCTGTTATTGGCATGTATGGCTGCTGACATTCATATCGCCCGCCCTCCTCCCCGGTGCCTGTCGCAGCTGTAGCACTCAGAATTAATCTCTAGCATGGACATCATTTACTGTATCATACTCCATCTCTGCCACAATGGCGAAAAACAATCTGAGGATGGAGAGGATGCCCATGCGCACTATAGTCCAGGGGAGGAGCCACCTATCTCGTGATACTTCGAAGACTCTTCCAGGACAACAATGTGCAATCATCCGGACCCAACACTAGGCGGCGATCTATGCACAGATATGAATGTCAGCAGCCCTACATGCCAAGAACAGATGCATACTGGTAAGTAGCATATTCCTTATGGGTAAATACATCAACTTGTGAGAGTAAGGCAGATTGATGAACATTACCTGATTGGTTCTTAATGCACCTTTTATAAGTGAAGAATGAGGATGCTGTGCTCTTTAGGCAAATAATGTTATTCCAATGGGGAATTTCTAGTGGATCCCACAGTGGTGGTAATTGCCAATCTGTTAGTTCCAACAGTTAGTGAAGATTGATAAGAATTCTAAGTAAATAGTTCTTTACTGATTCCTTTGTGATGTGGCTAAGGGTTTTATCAAGAGGCCAATCGCACAACCTAAAGACAAAAGAAGCTCTAGCATTTCCTTGCAGCCTTCCCACTTTACAAATCCATCTTCTAAAATGTCAAAATGGTTTTGCAATGTGCACCTCTTCAAAAATGATTTGCTTTAGTTGATGTATGTCTTCGACAAACTACCATTATTCAAACAACTTGAATTTACAGAAAACAAACATCTGAAAAAGACAGTTATAGATTCCTTACCTTAGAATTACCCACAGGCGTCAGACTGGATCTGGAGACTTTTGTCTTAGCAGTACCCCTGTACGTTGATAGATGGCGTTGGCGTCGTGTTCGCCAGAATGGCGTCGCTGTGCTTATTTAGCCGCGGCCCTTATGTGCTAACGTCAGTTTTCTTTTTCCGCACCAGCCTAGCAAAGATCTGGCAAAAGTTACCCCTTTATTCACTTTTTGACTAAGCTTTTTTAGACTTTTGTCGACTTTTTTGAGTCTTAGACTCCTGGTGTGCAAAGGCTGTCCCATTGTCGGACCGGATTCTAGACCTGCAACGCCTGCCACAGACTGATGTCTGTGACTGACCCGCACCTCGTGTGCCTGGACCGCAACCGCAATCTGAAGTCGTTTTTCGACTGCCAGGCCATGATTCCAAAGGCTATGCAGGAGTGGTCCAGAAAGTTCTTGGAGGCCCGGCAGTCGGCTCCGCATCGTTTCCGGTTTCACCTTGAGAGGAAGGTCTCGAGACCGGTCGCAGAGCCCCCACACCTAGTCTCATTCCAAGTCCTCAGGTAAGTCGAAGCACAAGAAGGCGGCGTAGAAGCACTGGCATATTCCACATTCTCCCAGTTGGTCTGCTGACGAGACACAGGACCCGGAGTGTCGTCACTCAAAGGTTCTGTCTTCGGTGCCTAATTCTGGGATGACTCTGCGCCTCCCCCTGTTTCCAGGAGCTGATGCGTCCCCTGCCCAGCTTAGTGCATTTTACCAAGCCCTCCACTCCATCTTTAGGCAGCCCGAATCGCCCTGCGCGCCTTATGGCCCAGCAGAGCCGGTTGGGGATCTCTACTCAAACTCTTTGGGAGGATCTTCTGTCGCAGGGGAGGGTTCTTCACCCAAACCTGTCCAGCCTCCACCTCCTTACATGGTGATTGAGCGGCGACAGTTGACAGGTTTTGACCTTCCACTCAAAGTCTGTAATTTCATCTTTGCAGCCAGGCATCCCTCCACTAAAACAGTATACGCCTTTCGATGGAATACGTTTGTGGCATGGTGCACAGCAAAGGCTGTGGATCCCCTTTCTGCCCCTCTTTCAGATTTCCTTTTGTATATTATTTCTTTGACCCAGCAGGGCTCTGCCCTGGTCACTCTTCAAAGCTATCTTGCGGCCATCTCTGCTTTCCTTCGGCTATCAGATCAGCCATCTTTGTTAACGTCACCTATTGTATTAGATTCTTGAAGGAAAGAGATGAGTAATGCCCTTAATCTCCTCTTGTACTGCAGCATTGGGACTTGAACCTTGTCTTAAGTTATCTTATAGTTGCTCCCTTCGGGCCTCTTCACAACTGTCTTCTCTGTCTTCTCACTCTGAAGACAGCTTTCCTTGTTGCCATCACCTCTGCTCACAGAGTGAGCAAGCTTTAAGCTCTTTCTTCTAAGCCCCCTTTCTTCTCTGTGCATCCAGACAAAGTGGTGCTTAGAATGAGACCCTTGTTCCTTCCAAAAGTGGTTACATCTTTTCACATTGAACAAACAATTACTTTGCCCACCTTTTTCCCACCTCCACAATCTTTCTAGGAGGAAAGACTCCACCATATGGACCCTAAACATGTGTTGTCCTTCTACCTTGACTGCACAAAAGATTTCCGGGTGGATGATCGACTCTCCGTTGGCTATGTAGGTGCCAAGAAAGGTCGGGCTGTTCAAAAGCTTTCCATCTCTTGATTCTCCTTTGTATTAAAATCTGTTACGCTTTGGCGAAAAAGGAACCTCCAATTGGGGCTCGGAGCTCATTCCACTAGAGTTACGGCTGCCACCACTGCTCTTGCATGTGGAGTTCCACTCCTTGACATCTGTCAGGCAGCTATGTGGGCATCCTTGCACACGTTCACCAGATATTACTGCCTGTACAGCCAAGTCAAAAGGGAAAGCTATTTTGCCATTTGTTTCCTCAAGGGCTTTCCGGTGTGAACTTGGTTCGCAGACCCTTCTCTGGGGTTGGTATTGCTGGGATATCTATTCTAAGGTAAGGAATCTATAAAGTCTCTTTCAGATGAACAAGTTACTTAACTTTGGTAACGATGTATCTGTAAGAGACATAGGTTAGTTATAGATTCCTTACTGCACCACCTATCCTCGCCGCTCTGCGAATTGACTTCTAGGTACAGGGACTGCCTTGTAAGGCCCTAGCTCTAGCGTTTCAGTGGTGAGTGTCTTCCATGGCTCTGCACTTCTGGCGTGGAAAGTTGTCAGAACTGACGTCAGCGTGCAGGGGCTACGTCTAAATAGGCACCGTGACGTCATCCTGGCGGTCACGATGCAGACAATGGATGCGGAGTCGACCAACACCACCTCTCGACGGGGTACTGCTAAGAAAACATTCTCCGGATCCAGTCTGATGCCTGGGGGTAATTCGAAGGTAAGGAATCTATAACTAACCTATGTCTCTTACAGATACAATGTTACCGAAGTTAAGCGACTTATTCATTAATCCTAATGACCTTGTCAAGGGTTGTTACCCGTTGTCTTTTCGATCTTTAGCACATAACCATGTGTGCAGGTGAATGATAATGAACTACAAGAAGATTTAATGGGTACACTAGAAGCCTGCAAATGAGGGCTATGTTGATCTTCCTAGTCCTATCCCTTTTAGCTACTGGGACGTTATTGCCTAAAATATAGTGACAATCTGAACTCAATAAAATATTGCAATTATGTCAGTAATTGTTTATTGGCTGACTTGATACCTCCTAATTGTCACTTTGTTTTTCCATACTCTTATGCATTTAAATACAGCTATATTGTATGTGTTTTTTTCTCTGTACACATTAGCATGTTGAAAAAAGATTGCTTGTTTTTAGGTGTTTACCAGTGACGATGTAACTGAGGAATGTGTGAGGCTCACCATACTTTATCAGTTTGCCAAGAATGTGCGGTCCCTGCTGCATACCTACCACTACCAACAGATTTTCTTGCATGAGTTTCCAACTGCCTACAGCAAATATATAGGTGAACTGTTGCAGCCCAAATCCTATGGATACAATAACCTGGACGATATATTGGCAGCAATACCTCAGGTATGTTGAATGAAAACCCAATTGTCCTAACCTAATACTACCAGTGTAGTTAAATTACGTATATCAGCCCAGCAGACTTATACTGGGCTTTATAGAGATGCATCTCAGTATGCGCTTCCAGGCATCGCTAACTTAATGTGTTCATGCTCAGTCATGCTCAGTGTTTATTCTTTTAGCTTGCAGGCAAGTTAACTTGTGCATTTGTAGATCCTCTCTGCATAGTTTTATTAATACTGCAACTTTTTTTTTCTTTTACATTTAGGTGGTTTGGATAAAAGGACATGGTCATAAGAGAATTGTGGTGTTAAAGAATGATATGAAAAGTAAGTATACAATTGCTTAAGGTGATATGCTAGTGTTGTGTTACGTGTAGGACATGCTGTTAACTAGATAATGTATTGCTGATATTAAATACGCCTCTTACATTTTCAGTATTTGGGACGTTATTGAAGATGTTTTTTTTTTCCTCAGCTCGTGTTAATTCAACTAGTTCATCACCCGCTGATGCCCTTGATGAGTATGGAAGTGACACACTAATGGATAATCAACAGAAGGAAAGGCCATTGTTCATTGCTTCAATGGAAACTGAGCAAATTGAGTCTTCTGCTATTGGTACAGTATAAGCTATCACACAATATTGATTTTGTATTGCCACTAGCATTTTCCCCAAAACATATCTTACTTATGGAGTTTGTATCATTTGGTGGATCTATCGGTCAAGATATTTGCAAACATTTTCAAATCTGTAGTTTAGGTGTCTTTACTTGTTGCAGTTTATTCGATCATCCCCCGCAAATGGGCCTCTAAATTACGCGAGTAGTAGGTCCTATATTTCTGCCTTGGAAAAAAATTGTTAGCTTTAAAAATTTGATTGGGAGCCCATTATCACAGAGTTGATTTGCCTACAGCCATATAATTTACAGTTTAGGCTATTGTCTAGACAGGCTTGTCTAGAATCTCTCTTTAGCGTCCTCATATACCACCTAGATCTTTAGTATCGACATAACAGCACTTTCCTAATTACTATTTTGTCGGCCCTGCATTATGTAAGTAATTATAGAAGGATCCAATCTCTATAGTAATATCTAGATTAGTGACTGTTTTCTGTATTCTTTCTGAATAACATCTCCTGCCCTGCTTGGTCTAGTTGTGCAAGCAGTAATCTACCTGTTCTGTCTCTTCATAATGCTTGTACCTTAAGCAGACAAGGGGAATGTATGCCCTTTCTGATAATTTAGTATTAAGTTGAGATTTATTTATTGAGCTGGGTCCGAAGATGTGATGATGGAGAGGCATTGTATTTGTTCGATAAATCTCCGATGGAATTTTTCAATACTTCCCATTTTTACTTGCACAGTTTCTTCTTTTGAGAATCTGCCTGTATCCAACTGCACCTATGTGTAAATTCTTAGCCAACCTGAGGGTTCTTGTTCACAGTTCAAGATTGAGTTTTACAGTGTGAATCTTTTCTAGATTCACATGCTGGGCATTAATTCGCCATCTATTGATTTGGTCAGGAACTCTCCTCTTGTATCTTAGTCCTTCTTCTCCCCTCCCCACCCCCTTTTTTTCCTTGGGCTTTAACCGTCCCTACTGTTTGGTGCCTAATTCAACCTCTCCTGACATCAGAAGCCCCTCCCCGGAAGCCTCCATGCGGGGTCACCATCTTCTGATACTGTTTTTCCACCGTTGGGTCTGGAAGCATTGCTGAAGGCTCTCCGATCGCCAAAAGAAGAGGGGTATACTTAAGATTCGTTGTTGACAAAACCAAAGTTCCGGAGGGATACGTGTAAGAAATTGCCCTCTTTTTGCATGGTTACCCCCACTTTTTGCCAAACTGTTGATGTACTTTGATTGAATGTGCCCTGGGTTCCTGCCAACCAGGTAGCCAGGACCTATGTTATTTCCCTAAAACTACATTAAGAGAAAACCCAATTGGCACTCTTTGGCCACATGTCCGTCCCTTGTAAATGGTACCATAGGTACCAAGGGCACTGTGGCCAGTGAAGCCCTCTAAAGGCAGCAACACTTACTGTGCCACCCTTAGAGGCCCTGTACCTTTACACACACTGTCATTGCAAGCTGCGTGTTGTGGTTCAGAACAAAGTGAAGAGTCGACATGGCACACAGGAATGTGTGCGCTGCCTACTGCCCTGCCATAGGTCAGCCACCCCTCTAGCTACCTGCCCTATACCAGTGGTGAGGGTACAGGTGCATGAGCCCTGTACCCCTGCAGTGTCTAAGCAATTTCTTAGACATTGTAAGTTCACTAATGCCATTAAGCGTATATGGCACTGGAAGTTTGTTATTACGAACTCCACAACACCATAATGGCTTTACTGAAAACTGGGAAGTTTGGTATCAAACTTCTCAGCACATTAAACCCACGCTGATACCAGTGTGGTATATTATGAAAAATGCGCTCAGAGGACATCTTAGTGATGCCCCCTAACAAACGACCCAAGACTAGTGTCTTGGCTGAGTGGCTGCTCGCCGGCTGCCACCCCCAGACATGTTTGTGGACCCCTGGGTCCAGAGCCTGCTGCTCTTGGGGTCTGAAACAATGCTCATCCTGGGGAAGCTTCAAAGGCTTGCCACCTTTGTGAGCTACCCAACCACTTGCTTCCTCCAGCAGCTGGCCTCCACCGGTTCTGACCCCCACTTTGGATGGTAAAACCAAGTGAGGAAGGGGATTTGCCCACCTATGCTAACCCCACTCCTCATTGGGAGAGGTGAGGTGAAGCACATCTCTCACTCCCCGCCATCTTGCAGATGGGGGGACCCAGCCAATCAGAGAGGCATATGCCCCCCCTCCCACTGGAGGGTGGCATAATAGGGGGTGTTCCCACCCCAAGGAAGGGACACATTGGTCCTTACCTTTACCTACCTGTAACACCCCTAAATCTAGTATTTAAGGGCAAACCCGAACATTGCCTCCTCAGAAAAGAACCGTCCAGAAGAAGAGTAGGAGGACTGGAAAAGCTGTACTGAACTAAGAAGAGGAGGACGCCCACTTACTTGGCCCTAGCCCTACCGGCCTGTCACCACCTCGAACCTGCTACAGTGAAATCCTGGTGTGTCCTGCAGCTAGCAGCCCTCAAGAATTCGAAAGACCTGCCCTGCCATCTAAAACCAAGACTTTTTCTCCCGTGAGCATAAAATTTGCTCACCCACAGACTTTGGCTCCGGCCAAATCTGCGAGTCTGCGCCCAATGCCCGAGTTGAGTGGCCCCACACCACAAGGAGGCCTCCCCGGCAATCCTGACCTGAGATCTGGTGATCTCTGACCTGCCTCGAATCTCATATCAACGCCTGCAGCCCTTTTCTGGAGGATCCCCGCAACCGGAGCTGGTAAAAAAAACCTGATGCCTAAAGACACCCCTGCCTCCGAAGTCCCACGGCCTTGGGTGGCCCAACCAACAGTGTCCCAGCATCCCCAGGCATCCCAACTGACCTCTCCAACCTGTGGTCACCTCCAGAAGATCTTTGTCCCCGAGCCAGCAGGGTTTGTTACAACCGGAGAATTCCATTGAAATCAACAGGGCACCCGGCGCCAAAACAGCACCCTGCACCCAGCTGCCCCTGTGCAGCTGCGGGTGTAGTTTGGGTGCTAACTCTGATCCCTCTTTGCCCTGAGCCTAACACCAGCAGCTTTGCTACCACAACCTTGTGGGCTGCTCGTGAGCAGCCGCCAACCGCAGGCCCCCTATCCCTCATTGGATAACATTGGGCCTCAGCACTCTGCACCCGGCTGTCCTAGTGCAGCTGGGGTGATTTTAGAATGCATCCTCTACCCTGGGGGAACCCTGGTTCTAACCCCAGAAACCCAACTCCCACAAACAAGTATTTGCCTGTAAACCGAGAACTTTATTTTTTCCCATAGGATTGCACTGACTACTTTTCCTAGAAAATTCTCCTTAGTGTGGAGTCAGTATGTATGAAACCTTGAAAAACTGCAAATGTACCAAAAGCGAATTTCTTACCTTTTGTCTAGAAAATCTCTGTGTGATATCTAGGCATATCTAGGCTTTACTGACCAAACTTCCCAGTTTTTCAGTAAAGCCATTATGGTGCTGTGGAGTTCGTAATAAACTCCCTGTACCATATACTCTTAATGGCATTACTGCACTATCAATATCTAAGAATTGGCTTAGACACTGAAGTGGTACAGGGCTCATGCTCCTGTACCCTCACCACTGGTATAGTGCACCCAGCTAGAGATGTGGCTTACCTAGACCAGGGCAGTGGGTTATAGGCATGGCACACAGGGACTCTTCACTATGTCCTGCACCAAAACACGCAGCCTGCAAAGTGTGTGTGTGTATGTGTGTGTGTATACATATATACATACATATATACATACATATACATATATATATATATATATATATATATATATATATATATATATATATATATATATATATATATATACTCACTGAAAAAACCATAGGTTTCACACCAGTTATAGTTAGGTGGAAATTTTACTCGCATAAAACCATTGAAATTCCCACGTTATAGTTAGTTGGACTCACTATAACTTGCGCGTGCAATGCTCTGCTGATGACGTCACATATTACATCACTCGTGACATGGTCAGTGACATCACTCATGACGTCACTCGTGACATCTCAAATGACATCACTGATGACATCATCCAGTGAATGTGTATCTTTCTGAAAAATAAATATTTTTTATATATGTATATCTAAAGGTTGATGGAAGAATAAATATATTGAGTATATTGCAGTGCTGAATGACAATCAATGTAATTTAAGGCTCACGGGTGAGGTGAACGAGGAGAAAGTGAACTATCTAGATCTCCAAGTCAGAGTAAGGGACGGTAAAATTTGCACCCAACTATACCGAAAACCCACTGCTGGTAATAGCGTTTTACACGCTTCCAGCAGCCATCCCCGAAAACTTATCAGCAATATCCCCTATGGGGAATTTCTGAGATTAAAGCGCAATTGTACTCTAGACATAGACTTTGAACAAGCGGCCACCGAAAGTGTAGAAAGATTCACCAACAGAGGCTATCACCCCAATCTCCTACAGAACGCCCTAAACAGAGTTAGGAAACTACCACGCAGCACACTTTTTTCCAAGAAAATCCGGCCAAGTGTGAACAGCCAGTTCCGCATGATAACTCCCTACTCATCCAATTCCTTCAAGTTGAGATCGATCATGACCAAGCACTGGCACCTTTTAAGGACAGATCAAATTGTGGGACCGGATATACCCGTTACCCCTCTGATCACTTTCAGAAGAGCCAGATCGCTCAGTGATCAGTTAGTACATAGTTATTTGATGCCAGTAGCAAAACAGAAAGGAACTTTGAAGGAGGCATGGGGTTTTTTCCCCTATGGGAAATGTAAAGCCTGTACAGCCAGTAAGAGAACTTTGACTTAAGATGTGCCAGGATGTAAGGGAGGCAGGAAAATTAAGAAATTTAGGTCCTGCCATACTGATCATGCGGTGTACTGCTTAATGTGCCCATGCCAACTTAGATACATTGGCAGCACCATAAATCCAGTGAAACTGAGGGTGTTGGATCACATGCGGGCAATCGCGAATAAAGATTTTTCTTATCCGGTTGCCCGACATTTTGCAATCAAACATAATAGCAACAGGGACCTGTTGAGATATTTTTGTTTGGACTGCGTAGTGGATAATCCAAGAGGCGGAAACAAATTACAGACACTTAGGAGGTTGGAGTCTAGATATATTATAGATCTGGAGAGTAGGATTCCGAAGGGTCTTAATATGGGAGAAGAATTGGCTTCTCACTTGGGCTGATGTAAATAATGATTGTACCTGTGATGCTGAGGTTTTCTCTGTACAGAATATTAGTAACTGTGAATATGAGTTTTGAACAATTGGATGAATTTTGTTGATGCATTCATTGGAAACCATGTTGGACATTGGACATTTTTGAGGCTTACTCACTTTTTCTGAGATTATATGGCAGCATGAGGCTGCCCATGCCGATACACGGCAAGATTATGTACAAACTGATGAGCATATGATACACGTATACTCAGTGACGCTGTGGTTTCATAGCGTTTTTCATCTCAGAAAATTAATTTGTAAAGACATGCGGCGATAATGTTTACAAAATGAATTGTGTGTGTAAATATCGTCTTATTTAGCTTTTCTTTGCATTTGCCGATACACGGCTCTGATTGTCAATTAGCCTCTAATACTATGCAACATCGAAAGTGCAAGTGGTGAACATTCAAAGATGGCGCGCAAAAATAGTTTCGTGCTTTAGTCCTTTGTTTGTGACAATGATCAAACAGACATGGTAAAAAGAGTTTCATCGCGTTTTCGAAAAATGAACACTGACGAAGGGACCTGGTCCCGAAACGCGTTTGTTTGAAATAAACCTGTTGCTGACTGCCAAGTAACCCGCGAGTGCTGTATTTTCTTCCAAAAGAGGGAAATTGGAGCGTTTATTTTACACGCGGGACACCGCCGCGTTACAGCACCCACCGCTAAGAGTGACCCGTGTTCATTGGTGTACAGGAGCTTTGATATAGATATATATATATATATATATATATATATATATATATATATATATATATATATTCTGAATTCTTCTTGCCCCCCACTTGTCGGCAGAAGTCACAGCACAGCAGCAGTAAGTTTTTCACAACTTATTCTTTATTTACACACCATGTGCAGGATGTAGTATATCAAAAAACGGACGGCCTAAGCGTTTCGGCTACTCTAGCCTTCCACTGGACCATAGAGTCCCAGAGATCTAGACCTTATTTTATAGTGCAAAGTAAAAGTACCCTTTTCCATGTCTATTAAAAATCTAGACCAACAACCTTGCTCGTGATATATGGCATATTTTGAGTGCCATTTCGGCTCAACATTTCTGTGAAGTACACATTATGTAAACAAAAAGTCTGGGCTTTCGTGAAAACTAAAGATTCCTGTAAAGTACACATTTAGGGGCAAAAATAAACACAAAAAGTGTGGGCTTATCTACAGATATATACATGTATCTGTATATCTATAAACACATATGGCATGCAATATCCAAACAACCTCTAAGTTCCTCATATCTCCTTAGTGGAGCTCAACAATGCACTCAACTATGTTGAAAATGTACCCCAGTTTGTAACCAGAGATGTCATGTTACAACTTATATATACAACTTTAAAAAAAAAATTCCGAAGTCAATTCATGACCTCGAAATTATGTACACCACGGATTCTATGCAACATCTTTAAAATGTATCAGTTCGGATGATTATTGTTCTTAACAGGGTCTAAATTATTACATTATAGTAAAGTACATTAATTTTCTATGGTCCCTGGGTATCCTGAACTCATTTGTCACAATGATGAATCCTAGTGATGTTTTTACACCTTCTCATATTTACAAGCTGAGAGTAATCATGCCCCTTTATCTGAGATGTTTACTCATCTTACAATATTCGCCCTAATGTGTTACATGTCCCTTTACCACTTCCCTTGACTTCTCAAGTTTAACGCCTATTTACAATTATTTACATGAATGGATCCAAATAGTCACCCTCAATACGTTATCATGTATATATATATATATATATATATATATATATATACACACACACACACACACACACACACACACACACACACACACACACACACACACACACACACACACACACACACACACACACACACACACACACACACACACACACACACACACACACACACACACACACACACACACACACACACACACACACACACACACACACACACACACACACACACACACACACCCACACCACCCCCCCGTCTCTCTCCTACCAGCGTGAAGAAGAAAGTGTGAACAGCTCCGGGGGAACAAAGGAGTCTGTTGCCATAAACCAGGGTCCATTGCTTCGGTGATTTAAAAGCTGTGACCACTTCCCATTTTGTGGCCACGCCCTGTTCCTGCCTCGCAGGTGGAAAGTTTTGAAACGCCACGTCTGCTCCACCGCTGCATTGTGGTCCACCGCAGGGACCCATACAGTGAGGGGTTTGCCTTAAGCATCAAGTGATGGTTCCACCCATGGTGGACGGCGTTCCACTTTCCCAAAAGCGGCCGAAGTGCAGAAAATTAAAAGTCCTTCCTCCGTCCCCCTTAATCAGGCAGCGAAGTACTGCCTCCATCTCTCCCCTCATGTTAGTGAATCGCCATGTGGTTTGGTTCCTGCACAGAGGGGGGGTGACACGGTTGCAGTTTCATGCACACACCAAGAGATTAGCAGGTAAATCCGTGTCACACCAGACCGAGAGGGGTTCACAGCACGACAACACCTACTAGCTGGCGTTAAATATCCATACCAGTCTTTCTCCTACCAGCGTGAAGAAGAAAGTGTGAACAGCTCCGGGGGAACAAAGGTTGCTTTTATTGATGTTAAAAGCGCGGACAGAAAAGTTAGTTCCTGAAACGCTAGGCAGACGCGTTTCATCCTTTGATAGGAATCTTCAGTGCCCGTTTCAGTCTGTTGCCATAAACCAGGGTCCATTGCTTCGGTGATTTAAAAGCTGTGACCACTTCCCATTTTGTGGCCACGCCCTGTTCCTGCCTCGCAGGTGGAAAGTTTTGAAACGCCACGTCTGCTCCACCGCTGCATTCTGGGCATTGTGGTCCACCGCAGGGACCCATACAGTGAGGGGTTTGCCTTAAACATCAAGTGATGGTTCCACTCATGGTGGACGGCGTTCCACTTTCCCAATATGCATATACACACAGGGCCTCTAAGGGTGGCACAATAAGTGTAGCAGCCTTCCATGGTCATTGTGGCCTTGGTACCTTTTACAAGGGACTTACATGTGGCCAGAGATTTGCCAATTTTGGTTTTGCACCAGCTCAGTTTAGGGAAAGAACATAGGCCCTGCGTGCCTGGTTGGCAGGAATGCAGGGCACACTCAAAGTACATCCAGTTTGGCAAAAACAAAAGTGTGGGCAACCATGCAAAAAGTGGCACTTTCCTACAGTCCGGTATTATCTACTTTTACCTCTGCCTACCTTTGGGGATCGTCTTGACTTTGTGCACACTATACCTTACTTTGGTATAGTATATACAAAGCCAGCTCCCTACACTGACAGCCAGCACAAAAATATGCAGCCTGCAATGGCAGCCTTGCATGTGTTTGGTGATGAGTCCCCTAGGGGGGCAACACTTGTGCTGCAGCCCTTCGGGATTCTTGGGTACATCTGGCCCTAGATACCAGGGATTCCATTTACTAGAGACTTGCAGCAGGTGTAAAAGGTATTGCCATTTGGGGGGAAACAACTATACAGTTTTGGGAAAGAGTTGTGGCATTGGGGACCTGTTTAGCTGGAACAAAGTGCACTTCCAGTCAAAATCACATCAAATGTCTGCTCTAACAGGCTGGAAGTGGCGCTAGATCAAAAAATCGTTTCTGTGGTCTTCCAGAGAGAGGGGGGTTCTACTATTTCATATATACATCGCAAAGTATTTACATGAGGCATAAAATCAATTACACTGTGAAGTCAAGCTAAACCTGTGTATCTGACACACAACTTGAGCTGTAACCATTCTTTTCAGTTTACCCCAAAGTGAGGAGGCCTGAATACAATAGTGTATAAGTTGCATATTGTATTAGAAAACATTGGTTCGAGGCATATGAGCTGCAGAGTGTACACTTAGAATTAGATCGCCACCTGGTGTTGGGCTCGGATGATTGCAGGTTGTTGTTGTCTTGGAAGAAGTCTTTGTAGTCACAAGATAGGTGACTCCTCCCTTGGACAATACTGCGCATGGTCATCGACTCCATCCTCAGATTGTTTTTTACCGCCACTGTGTTCGGATGAAAGTTCTCCGCTCCGGCTAGAAAAACTTTTCCAGCAACTTCGAAGCGTAAAAAATTTGCGGCCTACACCTCATGGACAAGACTCCGTTCAAGAGATGCCCGGTATGTCGAGCAAAATTCCCTCATAGCGATCATCATGAGGTCTGCAACCTCTGTCTATCGCCAGATCACAACGAGTCGACCTGCACAGCTTGTACATCCTTCCGATCGAAAAAGACCATTCGGGATCGGAGGGCCCGTCGACACAAGGAGATCAGCACCGGAGGACATCTTCGATGACGAGGTTCCACTCGTCCCTGAAGAAGATTCGCCTGATCTCCAGATCGTATCAGAGTCAGAGGACTTAGATGACTCGATTCCATCTCGTCAACCCGTGAGTACTCTTGCCCCTGCACCACAGACACTGCCCAAGCCAAAGGCAACGGTCAGCACTCCGCCCAAGGGGCCCAGTCGAGACCTAAATATTCCCTCAAACGCCCCGCCTTCGGGCTCGACGCCGAGGAAAACAACTACGCCTTCCGGTGCCTCGGCACCGAGCAAACCACGCGTGCCAATTCCACCTCTTCCATCGGCACCGAAGCACAAACATCCTTCGACAACGAAGGATTCTTCAACACCGAAGCCAAAACGCCCTTCGGTAACAAAAGACAAAGTCCCTTCGGCACCCACGCCTAAAGACGCACCGGTACCGAAGCCAAAAATTGTATCGGATCCGAAAGAAGCTCCGGGTCCGAAACCGTCCGGTTCCAAAAATAAAGATGGAAAACCAGAGTCCGACGCCTCGAAGCCAGCGAGACCTGCTTCCACTCCAAGAACTCCAACCTCGCTAACGAAGACTGCAAGGCCTGATTCAGAGTCCACTAAACCCTCAGAGAAGCCTAATAAACCAAAACCACCTTCGGCACCGAAGAATTTGCCACAGGACACTGTAACGCCTCCTAAAGCAAAAGACACCAAAACACCTCTATTGGCACCGAAAAAAACGACGCCAAACTAGGTTGTAGAGGAAGAAGAACTGTTTAGACCAGATCCTAAACAAAAGAGGGTCTATATCAACCCAAAAACTGGACATGTGGAAGCTATTCCTCACAAAAAGAGACCAGCAGAAACACCACTTCTACCTGTGATTCCTACCAAGAAGAAGGATTGTGCAACTTCTCCAATGCGCCCTTCCTCTCCTTCACCTTCTTCCTCTCCTATCCCTCCTTACATTTCACCTACAGTTTGTCCTGTTCAATCTCCTGCATCATCACACCACACTGATGATGAGTATGATCTAGGTGGGGGGGGGGACATACCTGACCCACATGCATACCCTGTAGATGAAGATATCAATCCAGATACATATCCTACAGATGACGATATATAGGAGTTATATATATAACAAAGGAGAGAGTAAGGGAGATTACACAAGCTATGTGTGGTGGGAACTCCTGGTCCCCGGGGTTAATAGTAGCAACAATGGAGGAGTACCCCCTAGGAGGAAAGACAGAAAAGGATTATTTCTGTATCTAGAGCGCGGAGCTCAGGTTAGCACAGTTTGCCCCAACCCTTTACAGGACAATGCATGTCCTTGAAGAAGACCCCTCACTCACCAACCTAGTTGGTGACATGCTTCATCATCGGGGTCCCACCCCATAGGCCGAGTGCCCATAGGGTGTGCTACGACACCTGATTACAGTGGAGCGGGTTTGTTATTCGTTTATATGAGCAAAAAGTTAGTGATACGTGTGTTAAAAAAGGGCCAAATCTACTCACAACAAGACTTTATTCTTGAGTGTTTGGACCCTTATAAAAACAGTGTGGCACCTGTGCCTAACTAGGAAGGCTTCGGTGTCTCAAGAAGTGTATTAGGTTTAAAAATAGCAGTGTGCTATGTGATTTATCAATATTAGGTCTACATGTTTCAACCAATGTTAAAAATTATAGGTTATCGTCAGGACCGTGGTGATTAGATGGGGTGGTCCGCACACGCTAAGGTGCGTCCTGCCCTCGTTCAATTAAAGACCGTAAATAGTGGTCTAGTGTAAAAAAGTGTATTTTCCTGGGTCAGGAGAAAAACCTGTAACAGAAAAAAAAATTGTATAGGGTTGGGATTACATACTGGGGAAGACAAAAGACAAGGGTACACACTTAACAATTATGGTGCTCAGTGGAATCACCCAGGTAAGGTGACAAAGACACACCTTATTGATCAGGTCGTACCCGTGGTCTATCAGCAGTGATAGACTAAAGTGCTCAGACGGTAAACTACCGGAGCGTGGGTGTATGTTGGAAAAATCAGCATCTTGTAGATTAGCTAGATAGCTAGGGTAGTTGGAAGGGAGGGAGTGTGAGGGAGAGTGATCGACATTTGTATTGCGGCGTTCAGCACGTTCAGGCATAACAGAATGTGATCGGCGGCTAAGCAATCGTGCCGCTTTTAAGCGGGTTACACTGTTACTGTTAACCAAAGTACAGATCAAGCGTGGTATTTAACTCAGCTTACACTTGAAGCGGTGATTATCGCTTCATGGGCATCGGAGTGTCCAAGACGGCAAGTTTCCGTCACCTGGAACGTTAAAGATGCGGACAGAGCTACAATTAGTACAACGCCCTTACTCGATGTATCTAGTACAGCACAAAAATGGTGTGCGGCGTGATTCGCCGCTCACAACAGTGGAGGACAGCACTTACTTGCGGCTTCTGCTCGTCTGGAGTTTAAACCTACTTGGTCGTTACTCAGGATGCCCCGTAGAGTGTTCTGTTAGCTCTGCGGCGCCGAGAAGTAAACTTCGCATTACTTCCTGGGTGGGCGGGGCGCTAGTCAGGGCCCTCGGTGGGCCAATCAGAACGGCTCATAGGGGCGGTGTCGGCTACAGATCCAGTGACGCTGCTGCTGACGTGTGGTATTGTGGAACCATAGCAACCGCGCTGGTTTCGACGGCGCTGTGTGATGCAAAGGTTGGGACGAAAGTTACGAACAGAACAGAAGGGAGATTTTGGGACAAGACTAATGTCCGCATTTTAGGTATAAACATAGACAAACTCATGGTCGTCCATATTTCGAGTCGTGATGATCTTGATAGGTAATTAAAGCTGTTTATCTCGTTTGTAATTCAGTAACATCAGAGCGTTAATAGAAAGGGAGTTTTATCCCATGGCAGTGTTCCATGGGATATTATCATTGAGGCCAGTTCTATGGGTGGAAAGTCTGTAGACCCACCTCTGTTCCTTTTCAAAAAGGCGTTGATTCAGGTTGGCTCCTGGTTGGACCTGTTCTATGATGGTCCATTGCAAATCCTCTGAATTATGCCCTGCCCGACAGGTAATGTTCGGTGAGCTTGGTGTTGGCCTTTTTACACCTAATGGTGCTTCTGTGTTCTCCAATGCGGATTTTTATCTTTCTGCTGGTCATACCTACATAGTGTAGGTTACAGGGGCATGTCAATCTGTACACGACGTTCTCGCTGTTACAATTTGTATGTCCTCTGATCGTCCAGGTTTTTGTAGGTTCCAGCTGTAGGGTCTTAGTGTTATACGTGAACGGGCATACACTACAACTGCCACATTTGTAGTGGCCTGTCACTTTAGGTAGCCCCCAAGAGTTGAGGACCGTTTCATTTTGCACCAAATTTTTCTTCAGTCTGTGTGAAAACCTGCGTACGGACAATACCTGCGGGTCCGCAGAAACTGTAGCGAGCTTGATGACTACAAACAACAGGCCCAAGATCTAACTCTCAGATTAAAGACTAGGGGATATCCCGATAAGATTCTACACAAAAGCCAGAAACGCGCTCGGAATCAACATAGAGCTGCTCTTTTGGAGAACCAGCCAAAATCTGTGGAGGAAATCCCCTTAAACTGTGTCACCACGTACAACACCATCTCCAACGAGGTAACCAAAATAATAGGGAAACATTGGAGCATACTTAACACTGGCAACCTGAGATGGGAAAAACCTTTGTTCTCATATAAAAGGGCACGCAGCATAAAAGATGCGGTAGTGAACACCAGACCGAAGGAAAATTTGGTGCAAAATGAAACGGTCATCAACTCTTGGGGGCTACCTAAAGTGACAGGCCACTACAAATGTGGCAGTTGTAGTGTATGCCCGTTCACGTATAACACTAAGACCCTACAGCTGGAACCTACAAAAACCTGGACGATCAGAGGACATACAAATTGTAACAGCGAGAACGTCGTGTACAGATTGACATGCCCCTGTAACCTACACTATGTAGGTATGACCAGCAGAAAGATAAAAATCCGCATTGGAGAACACAGAAGCACCATTAGGTGTAAAAAGGCCAACACCAAGCTCACCGAACATTACCTGTCGGCAGGGCATAATTCAGAGGATTTGCAATGGACCATCATAGAACAGGTCCAACCAGGAGCCAACCTGAATCAACGCCTTTTTGAAAAGGAACAGAGGTGGGTCTACAGACTTTCCACCCATAGAACTGGCCTCAATGATAATATCCCATGGAACACTGCCATGGGATAAAACTCCCTTTCTATTAACACTCTGATGTTACTGAATTACAAACGAGATAAACCGCTTTAATTACCTATCAAGATCATCACGACTCGAAATATGGACGAACATGAGTTTGTCTATGTTTATACCTAAAATGCGGACATTAGTCTTGTCCCAAAATCTCCCTTCTGTTCTGTTCGTAACTTTCGTCCCAACCTTTGCATCACACAGCGCCGTCAAAACCAGCGCGGTTGCTATGGTTCCACAATACCACACGTCAGCTGCAGCGTCACTGGATCTGTAGCCGACACCGCCCCTATGAGCCGTTCTGATTGGCCCACCGAGGGCCCTGACTAGCGCCCCGCCCATCCAGGAAGTAATGCGAAGTTTACTTCTCGGCGCCGCAGAGCTAACAGAACACTCTACGGGGCATCCTGAGTTACGACCAAGTAGGTTTAAACTCCAGACGAGCAGAAGCCGCAAGTAAGTGCTGTCCTCCACTGTTGTGAGCGGCGAATCACGCCGCACACCATTTCTGTGCTGTACTAGATACATCGAGTAAGGGCGTTGAACTAATTGTAGCTCTGTCCGCATCTTTAACGTTCCAGGTGACGGAAACTTGCCGTCTTGGACACTCCGATGCCCATGAAGCGATAATCACCGCTTCAAGTGTAAGCTGAGTCAAATACCACGCTCGACCTGTACTTTGGTTAACAGTAACAGTGTAACCCGCTTAAAAGCGGCACGATTGCTTAGCCGCCGATCACATTCTGTTATGCCTGAACATGCTGAACGCCGCAATACAAATGTCGATCACTCTCCCTCACACTCCCTCCCTCCCACTACCCTAGCTATCTAGCTAATCTACAAGATGCTGATTTTTCCAACATACAACCCACGCTTCGGTAGTTTACCGTCTGAGCACTTTAGTCTATCACTGCTGATAGACCACGGGTACGACCTGATCAATAAGGTGTGTCTTTGTCACCTCACCTGGGTGATTCCACTGAGCACCATAATTGTTAAGTGTGTACCCTTGTCTTTTGTCTTCCCCAGTATGTAATCCCAACCCTATACAAAAAAAAATTCTCTTACAGGTTTTTCTCCTGACCCAGGAAAATACACTTTTTTACACTAGACCACTATTTACGGTCTTTAATTGAACGAGGGCAGGACGCACCTTAGCGTGTGCGGACCACCCCGTCCAATCACCACGGTCCTGACGAAAACCTATAATTTTTAAAATGGTTGAAACATGTAGACCTAATATTGATAAATCACATAGCACACTTTGCTATTTTTAAACCTAATGTTCGAGGCATGTGGGCTGCTAAATTCATATCTTAGCATTAGATCGCCGCCTAGTGTTGGGCTCGGATGATTGCACATTGTTGTCCTGGAAGAGTCTTCGAAGTATCCTGAGATAGGTGGCTCCTCCCCTGGACTACAGTGCGCATGGGCATCGGCTCCATCCCCAGATTGTTTTTTTCCGCCATTGGGTTCGGATGTGGTCTCGACGTCTTACTGTCGGAACCAAGTAAAACTAACTTTTAGCGGCCAAAAGGCCTCGATTTTCTTGCGTCGGTATTGTCTGCGCACGGTCTCGAGTCTTCCGTCTCTTGGAGCCGGAATAAGCGGAGTTTTCTTCGCTCTCGGAACTTTGAGGCCTTCTCATCGCGACACGACTGCAAGCCTTTTCGGACATGGAGCGGAGCCCGTTTAAGTACTGCCCGCTCTGTGGGTCCAAGTACCCACACATCGATCTACACCCCGTGTGTAACAAATGCCTTTCGCCTGACCACGACGACGGAAAGTGCAAGGCCTGTGCACAGTTCCGATCGAAGAAGACTCTCAAGCTTCGGCGCGCGGTGCGCATGGAAGCTAAACAAGCGGCCCCGGATCCGGAGAACATCTTCGGCGACCAAGACGAAGAGGACCAGGGTCATCATCTCCAAATCTCCCCACCCGGGACGGAGGTCGAGGCGGATCCGGGAGACGACGACGGAGTCGCGGGTCCAGGCCTTGAATACGTCGACGAGGTAGGAGACGACGATGAGATTTATGGGGCCGCGGCGGATAGCTCAGCGGACGAGCTCTGCCCCGAAGGTTACGAGGATACCGACCGGGACACGGGATCGCCTGTCGGCCTTACCCAAGACCCGTTGCCGCAAGCCACAGCCCCGCCTTCGGGCCCGGCCACGGACTTACTTGCTGGGCAGACTGTTTCGAAACCGAAACCGAAACCATCGGGATCGACAACACCTAAAATGGCCGACCCGAAATCGAAACCGAAAGTCAAGGACTCGAGTGTCCCTAAGATGGCTGCCGTGCCGGTGAAACCGACGGCGCCTGCTACCCCATCGACTCCGTCGACCTCCGGTCCGCAGAAGTCGAAGAAGTCCGTCGATTCCGATGCTGCGAAATCGAAACCGACGCCAGAGGAGGGGTCCTCCAAGAAAGATGGTCGGCACGGGACAGCGGCTCCGACGCCGTCAAAACCCGCCAAAGTCGGCTCCAAGGAGGCTACGCAGGCACACGGAAAGAAGTCTGTGCCCCGAACGCAGGAATCGGAGGCGGTAAAGACAGGATCCGCGCCCAAGACGCACAAGGCCCACAAGGACGTCGGATCCGAGGGGAAAATCAGACCATCCTCGTCGGCGCCGACACAAACTGTGAGTGTGCCGTCCCCCATAGCCGACTCACTGAAAAGGATCAGGGAAAAGGCCTTTGCCCCGTCGGCTCCGATACCATCAACGCAGCCGCGAAAAGACACTCCAGAGAAGCCGTCTGGGAAACTTCTCTTTATTTTGCCGCCGAAGGAGGCGCCCAAGGCATTTTCAACCAAATCGGCACAGAAACAGGTGGTTTCTTCACCGACTGGCCCACTTCCACGTCAGGTGCTCGAATCCGAGGACGATTCGGTGCATTTCATCGACGCTGACACAGGCAAACTGACCCTCTATAAGAGGAAAATAACTTCGGAGCCAGTGGACCCCTATGTCATTCCACTAAAGAAGAAGAGGGTGCCCCTTGACGCCTCAGGCCTCACGGAACCAATCCAGCCTCCTCCGAGACGGAGCCCTACTCCCTCCCCAGACCACTCTGAGGGTGAGGGGTATGATGAGGACGACCAGTACAATTTCCCAATCAATGAACCTGATGTGCAACCGGATTCATATGATGACACTGGTGACCAGAACACCCAAGGTGCGGGGCAGGACCCGCAGCCTTTTAATGCACGGGCATCCCCGACTGAGGATTCAGCAGGTTTTCATGCCCTACTCGAAAGGGCGGCAGCCAATCACGATGTGGACATGCATGCCGACCCTGTTGAGGAAGACTTCCTTTTCGACACTTTTTCGGTCTCTGAAAGGACAGTAAAGACACTGCCTATGCTTAAAGGAGTCCTCAAGCATGCTGGGGACATATTTAAGGAGCCTACGAGAGCGAGAGTGGTCAACCCTCGCATTGAAAAAAAGTACAGACCTGCACCTGCGGACCCCGCATACATTCGGGGACAATTGCCATTGGACTCTCTTGTGGTCGCCAATGCCAGGAAACGTGCCAACTCCCAGACTACGGGTGAAGCTCCTCCCCCGGATAAGGAATCCAAAGTGCTAGAGGCAGGGGGCAAAAGAGTAGCTGCGCAGGCATCAAACTTTTGGCGCATTGCCAATACACAGGCGCTCTTGGCGCGTTATGATAGGGCGCACTATGACACCCTAGAACAGATCGTACAACACCTGCCTCCACAGTTCCAAGAGGGCACCAAACTGCTTATCGAGGAAGGGAAGCTAATCTCAAACGCAGCCATCAAGTGTGCACTTGACGCTGCGGACACAGCTGCTAGGGCTATCAACACTAGCGTTATGCTGAGACGACAAGCGTGGCTCCGCATCTCAGGGTTTAAACCGGATATTCAGACGACAATTCTTAATCAGCCAGTCAATCCTGATAGTCTGTTTGGTCCGGATGTTGACACCACCCTAGAGAAAATAAAGAAAGACACAGACACTGCTAAGTCTATGGGGGCCCTACAGTCACAGCAGTTTCGTGGCAGCAATTTTCGTCGCTCAGGTGCACGTGGAGTCACCAGAGGACAAATGGGTCAACAATCCCAGTTCACAAAAGGTGGGGCACAATCCTCGTTCACTAAACAGAACAAGGGAGGTTACAGGAATAACAGCAACAGAGGTCGCGGCAGAGGAAACAGCTCCCGCACCTCTACTCCCAACAAACAGTGACTCTCTGTCACTGCCCCCCGACCACCTAACACCTGTCGGGGGGAGACTGCAGCGGTTCCTGCCCGTCTGGAGAAACATCACCACAGACAGGTGGGTGCGACAACTAATCCAGTATGGTTATTGCCTAGAGTTAAAGTCCACTCCACCCAACATCCCGCCAAGGCAACGGCCTATGTCCGCAGAGCACTTGCTCTTATTGCAGCAGGAGGTAGTGGTGATGCTGCAACAGGAAGCAATCGAGCTCGTGCCGGTGGGGGAGGAAGGCACAGGGGTGTATTCCCTGTACTTCCTTATTCCAAAGAAGGACGGTTCTCTCAGGCCCATTCTCGATCTACGTCCCCTCAACCTGTACATACTATCGGAACATTTCCACATGCTTACACTGCAACAGATTCTTCCCTTGCTAAACCAAGGAGACTTCTTAGCAACCTTAGACCTCAAGGATGCTTATTTCCACATTCCACTACACCCGTCACACAGGAAATACCTCAGGTTCACTATTCAAGGCAGGCACTACCAGTTCAAAGTCCTACCCTTCGGAGTCACAACAGCCCCGAGGGTGTTCACAAAGTGTCTGGCGACAGTAGCGGCGCACCTCAGGAGGCAGAACATCCATGTCTACCCCTACCTAGACGACTGGCTCGTGCAAGCCAAGTCAGAGCAACAGTGCGCCGCAGACATGTCGACTACAATTCACCTTCTTCACGATCTGGGTTTCTCCCTGAACTACCCAAAATCGCATCTTCAGCCGGCACATGTCCGGCAGTTTCTAGGCGCGACGATCAATACCCTGACGGCCATGGCTCAGCCAAACCAAGTCAGGATAGACAGCATGCAGTCTCTGATCCAAAGGTTCAGGCCACAACACTCGCTTCCAGCGAGAGTGTTCATGCAGTTGATAGGCATGATGGCCTCCTGCATCTTCATAGTCCCTCACGCACGGCTACATATGCGCCCGCTCCAGGAGTGCTTAGCGAATCAGTGGACACAGGCTCGTGGGCAATTGACAGACCTAGTGTTGGTTACCAGTCGGGCATACGACTCTCTGCATTGGTGGACTCCACGCAACCTTTGCAAGGGCCGACTGTTCCAAGAGCCTGTGCCGCAGATTATCCTGACAACGGACGCGTCTCTCCAGGGATGGGGAGCTCATGTGCTCACTTACACAGTGCAGGGACTATGGACGACGCAGCAACAGAAGATGCACATCAACTATCTGGAACTGATGGCAATCTTCATGGCGCTCAAGTCCTTCATTGTACATCTGTGCAACAAAGTCGTGCTAGTCCGGACGGACAACATGACCGCGATGTACTACATTCAAAAGCAGGGAGGCACCCACTCGCCACAGCTGTCTCATCTGGCTCAGAGCATGTGGAAGTGGGCCATTCAGAGGAACATTTTCCTCATGGCAGAACACCTCCCAGGAAAGGACAATCAGATGGCGGATCTGCTCAGCAGATACAGCCATCAAATGCACGAGTGGGAGATACACCCGTCTGTGCTCCACCCGTACTTCCAGCAGTGGGGTCATCCGGAGATAGACCTGTTTGCCACAGCAGAGAACGCAAAATGCCAACTCTTTGCCGCCAGGTTTCCTCACCCACTGTCGCAGGGGAATGCGATATGGATGAACTGGTCAGGCAAATTTGCGTACGCTTTTCCGCCAGCCCCTCTAATACCGCTGGTCGCAAGAAAGCTAAGGCAGCACGAGATGACTCTCATCCTGGTTGCTCCAACGTGGGCGCGCCAAGCTTGGTACACCACGTTCCTCGAACTCTCAGTGGTGCCGCATCAAAGACTGCGCCTCACGCCCAGTCTTTTGACGCAGAACCATGGAGACATTCAGCATCCAGATCCACAACAGCTCAACCTGGCGATCTGGCTCCTGAAGTCCTAGAGTTTGGATACCTTAACCTACCTCCGGAGTGCATGCACATCATCAAGGAGGCGAGGAAACCAACTACTAGAGCATGCTATGCTGCAAAGTGGAAGCGTTTTGTCATTTACTGTACGACCAATGACATCGACCCGCTAGATGCATCTATCCCCAACATCATCTGCTATCTGTTGCATCTTTACAAGTGCAATCTAGCGTACACTTCCATTCGGATACATCTATCCGCCATAGCGGCTTATCTCCAGAACAGGCAGCACCTCTCTGTCTTCAGGGTGCCTGCCATTAAAGCCTTCCTTGAAGGTCTGAAACGAGTCATTCCCCCAAGAACACCGCCAGCTCCGGTGTGGAACCTCAATGTCGTTCTCACCAGACTGATGGGACCGCCATTTGAGCCCCTGCACTCGTGTGAACTCCAGTTCCTTACGTGGAAAGTAGCTTTCCTTGTGGCTATTACGTCTCTGAGGCGTGTCAGTGAGCTGCAGGCGCTCACAATCCAAGAGCCATTCATTCAAATCCATCCAAATAGGGTAGTGCTACGCACTAACCCCAAATTCCTTCCGAAGGTGGTGTCACAGTTTCATCTAAACCAAACTATTGACTTACCAGCATTCTTTCAAAACCCGCAAACGGTGGCGGAAAGAATGCTCCATACCTTAGATGTACGGAGGGCGTTGATGTACTACATAGACAGAACACAACCCTTTAGAAAGACAAAACAACTCTTTGTTGCCTTCGCACCACAACACAAAGGCAACCCAATTTCCAAAGCAGGGATAGCCAGGTGGATTGTTAAGTGCATACAGATATGTTATCAAAAAGCCAAGCGCACTTTAACAATACCCCCCAGAGCGCACTCCACACGCAAACTGGGGGCATCCATGGCTTTCCTAGGGAACATTCCTTTAGAGGATATTTGCAGAGCAGCCACGTGGGTCACACCACATACCTTCACAAAACACTACTGTGTTGATGTGCATTCCAAGCAGCAAGCAGCTGTAGGACAGGCTGTTCTCAAGACACTTTTTCAGGTTTCTGCAGCTGGCACGGGCAACCGCCGCTGATGGAGGGACTGCTATGTATTCTATGCTAAGATATGAATTTAGCAGCCCACATGCCTCGAACTGAATATGCTACTTACCAGTATGCATCTGTTCTTGGCATGTAGGGCTGCTAACATTCATATCGCCCGCCCTCCTCCCCGGTGCCTGTCGCAGCTGCAGATATACTATTGTATTTATTCATTAGCATGGACATCCTTTACACTTTTCACTCCATCTTCTGCCACAATGGCGAAAAACAATCTGGGGATGGAGCCGATGCCCATGCGCACTGTAGTCCAGGGGAGGAGCCACCTATCTCAGGATACTTCGAAGACTCTTCCAGGACAACAATGTGCAATCATCCGAGCCCAACACTAGGCGGCGATCTAATGCTAAGATATGAATGTTAGCAGCCCTACATGCCAAGAACAGATGCATACTGGTAAGTAGCATATTCAACACTTCTTGAGACACCGAAGCCTTCCTAGTTAGGCACAGGTGCCACACGGTTTTTATAAGGGTCCAAACACTCAAGAATGAAGTCTTGTTGTGAGTAGATTTGGCCCTTTTTTAACACACGTATCACTGTAACTTTTTGCACATATAAACGAATAACAAACCCGCTCCACTGTAATCAGGTGTCGTAGCACACCCTATTGGCACTCGGCCTATGGGGTGGGACCCCGATGATGAAGCATGTCACCAACTAGGTTGGTGAGTGAGGGGTCTTCTTCAAGGACATGCATTGTCCTGTAAAGTGTTGGGGCAAACTGTGCTAACCTGAGCTCCGCGCTCTAGATACAGAAATAATCCTTTTCTGTCTTTCCTCCTAGGGGGTACTCCTCCATTGTTGCTGATATATAGGAGTTCCCACCACATAATGTGCCTGACATTCCCGATCCTCAGTCCTACCCAACAAAACCTTCCCCTCCGGAGGATAGTATAGGGTTTAACCACCTCTTAAATAGAGCTGCCCTTTACCACGGGGTTTCAATGCACTCTGATGCCATTGAGGAGGATTTTTTACTAGATACATTTGAGCAGTTACAAAGGTCTACGCAAATACTACCCATGATCAAAGGAGTCATTAAATATGCTCCTGAAATATTTAAAGACCCTGTACGCTGTAGAGTGTTAAATCCAAGAATAGAAAAGAAATATAGACCAGCACCATCTGATCCAGTCTATATTAAGGGACATCTGCCACTAGACTCTTAAGTAGTGTCCAATGCACGGAAAAGAGCTAATTCCCAGACTTCTAGTGACACGCCCCCACCTGACAAGGAATCCAAGGTTATTGATGCGTCAGGTAAACGTATTGCTGCGCAAGCTACACATATATGGCACATAGCAAATACACAAGCCCTTCTCTCACGCTATGACAGGGCTCACTACGATCAATTGGAAAAACTATTAGAGCACCTCCCAGATCAATTCAAAGATCAGGCTACAGAACTCGTACAAGAAGGCAAATTAATATCCAATGCCTCAATAAAATGTGCACTAGATGTAGCTGACACCGCATCCAGAGCAGTCAATACTAGTGTCATACTCAGACGACATGCGTGGTTACGCATTTCCGGGTTTAAGACGGAGGTGAAAACTACCATCTTAAACCAGCCTTTCAATCAGAACCAATTGTTTGGGCCGGAAGTAGACACTACACTAGAAAAAATTAAAAAGGACGCAGACACAGCTAAGTCTATGGGAGCGTTACAATCAACACAGACTAGAAGTTCTTTTCGCCGCTCCTTTTATAGGGGAGGCTCCAAGCAAACAGGAACAGATACAACATCATCTTTCAAGACGTATACACAAACCTCCTCTAACAAAGGCTACTTTAGAGGAGGATACAGAGGCAATAATAATAAGGGAAGAGGTAGAGGTAACAACAACAGCCGCTCCTCTTCCACTCCAAAACAGTGACTACCCTCTGCTCCCCCAACAGCATTCCACTCCTGTAGGGGGCAGATTATCACAGTTCCTACCTGTCTGGAACTCCATCACAACAGACAGCTGGGTGAGATAGATTATCCAACATGGCTACTGCCTAGAACTCACAGCAACCCCCCCAAACATGCCACCCAGGCAGCGTCCAATGTCTACAGACCATCTGACTCTGCTTCAACAGGAAGTCCTAGCACTTCTACAGAAGGATGCTATTCAATTGGTTCCTTTAGAAGAACAAGGAACAGGAGTTTACTCCCTGTACTTTCTAATACCCAAGAAGGACGAGACACTAAGACCAATTCTCGACCTCATGCCCCTCAACCATTACATACAATCAGATCATTTTCACATGATCACTCTGCAACAAGTACTCCCACTGCTGCAACAAGGCGATTTTCTTTCAACACTAGACCTAAAGGACGCCTATTTTCACATTCCTATACATCCTGTTCACAGGAAGTATTTAAGGTGTGTAATACAAGGACAGCACTATCAGTTCAAAGTCCTTCCATTTGGGGTCACAACAGCACCACGAGTGTTCACAAAGTGCTTAGCAGTAATAGCGGCACATCTCAGAAGACAACAGATACATGTCTTCCCTTACCTCGACGATTGGCTCATAAAAGCCAAATCATTCAGTCAATGTGTCCAACACACAAATCAGACAATTCAAACGTTGCACAACTTGGGGTTCACAATAAACTACACCAAGTCGCACCTGCAGCCTTCGCATGTTCATCAGTATCTAGGAGCTACCATAAACACATCTACAGCTGTAGCGTATCCCAGTCCAGCCAGGATACACAGCATTCAGGCCTTAGTCTCCATTTTTCAACACCAGCAGTCTCTCCAAGCCAGAGTGTTCATGAGACTAATAGGCATGATGGCATCTTGCATCTTCATAGTTCCACATGCAAGACTGCAAATGCGCCCATTACAAGAATGTCTAGCACAACAGTGGAATCCGGCTCAAGGTCAGCTCACAGACCTGGTGTTGGTAGATAGCCGTACGTATCGCTCCAGTTCCACAAATAGTGCTCACGACAGACGCATCCCTCACAGGATGGGGAGCCCATCTCTTACATTATACCACACAAGGCCAATGGAATAACCAACAAAAACTGTTCCATATCAACAGGCTAGAGCTGCTAGCAATATTCTTAGCACTCAAAACGTTTCAATTAAAAGTACAAAACAAAGCTGTCTTAATCCGGATGGACAATATGACAGCCATGTACTATATACAAAAACAGGGGGGGGGGGGGGGGGGACACTCTCTGCAACTGTCCCAGCTCGCACAGAACATTTGGAGATGGCCATTCCTCAAAACATACATCTGGCAGCAGAACACCTTCCGGGAGTTCACAATCAGATAGCAGAACTGTTGAGTCGGCAGTCACAACAGATTCACAAATGGGAAATACAGCCACAAGTTCCTCAGCCATTCTTCCAAAGATGGGGGCATCCACAAATAGATCTGTTTGCCACCCACGAAAATGCAAAATGCCCAACCTTCGCCGCCAGGTTTCCACACCCACCGTCCGAAGGCAATGCGATATGGATGAATTAGTCAGGCAGATTTGCGTACTCTTTTCCGCCTCTCCCACTCATTCCACTAGTAGTGCGTAAGTTCAGACAACAGTCTCTCAAACTTATTCTAGTAGCTCCCACATGGGCACTCCAGCCGTGGTTTACCACACTACTAGATCTCTCGCTGGTTCCACGTCAAAGGTTACAGCTCACACTTTCCCTGTTAACACAGAACCATGGAGAAATAAGACACCCAGAACCAAACCAACTGAATTTGGCGATCTGGCTCCTGAAGTCTTAGAGTTTGGCTACTTAAACTTACCACCAGACTGTATGAACATTATTAAGGAAGCTAGAAAACCCACTACCAGAGCGTGTTATGCCGGTAAGTGGAAAAGATTTGCAATTTATTGCAAAAATAATCACATTGATCCACTGGATGCTTCCATCCGAAATATCATCTGTTACCTTTTACATCTACAAAGGACCAATTTGGCTTATTCTTCCATACGCCTGCATCTTGCAGCAATTGCAGCCTATCTACAGAATAGGCAACATCTATCTCTCTTCAGAATACCTGCAATAAAAGCATTCAAGGAAGGATTAAAACGAATAATCCCACCTAGTTGACCACCTGCTCCTGTATGGAACCTAAACATTGTCCTTACAAGACTCATGGGAGCCCCTTTCGAGCCTTTACACAAATGTGAATTGCAATTTCTAACATGGAAAACTGCTTTCCTTGTTGCCATCACCTCTCTCAGAAGAGTTAGTGAAATACAAGCATTCACAATACAAGAACCATTTTTTTAAATACATCCTAATAAAGTTGTTCTTAGGTCTAATCCTAAATTTCTACCAAAGGTTATCACTCCTTTTCATTTAAACCAATCTGTAGAGCTACCTGTGTTTTTCCAAAACCCAGACTCTATTGCAGAAAAGGCCTTACACACCTTAGATGTTAAAAGAGCTCTGTTATACTATACAGATAGGACTACATCGTTTAGAAAGACAAAACAATTATTTATATCTTTCTCTCCTCCACACAAAGGCAACCCCATCTCTAAGGGGGGGGGATTGCCAGGTGGATTGCAAAGTGCATACAAATATGCTATCAAAAAGCTAAACGTACACTAACATTTCCTCCTAGAGCGCACTCCACTCGCAAACTAGGAGCCTCTATGGCTTTCTTAGGAAATCTATCTCTAGAGGACATATGCAAGGCAGCAACATGGTCTACACTACACACCTTCACTAAACACTACTGTGTTGATGTGCAGGCCAAGCAGCAAGCTGCAGTGGGCCAAGCTGTCCTTAGAACACTGTTTCAAACTACTGCAACGGATACAAGCGACCACCGCTCGGGGAGACACTGCTGCACAATCGATGCTAAGTGTACACTCTGCAGCTCATATGCCTCAAACGGAAAATGCTACTTACCAGTATGCATCTGTTCTTGGCATGTAGAGCTGCAGAGTCGTACACGCCCTCCCGACTCCCCGGGACTTGTATCCGTTCCAGTTCTCATCTTACTTAGATGCACACGCATAGCCATCCTTTCTCTTTACTTCTACTAACTCCATCATTTCCCATCATGGCGAAAAACAATCTGAGGATGGAGTCGATGACCATGCGCAGTATTGTCCAAGGGAGGAGTCACCTATCTCGTGACTACAAAGACTTCTTCCAAGAAGACCACAACCTGCAATCATCCGAGCCCAACACCAGGTGGCAATCTAATGCTAAGTGTACGACTCTGCAGCTCTACATGCCAAGAACAGATGCATACTGGTAAGTAGCATTTTCCTTTCATTACTTAACTACTAGGGATGCAAGACTAGTTTTAAAAACTGTTAAAATTATAAAAAAATAATGGTTCACAAGCCATGTGTGTGGAAAATGAGGCAGAGGTTTCACTCCTACCTACTGGTAGGTTTATTTTCTTGAATCTGAAAAATGTACTATTGCTTTGTGTTGGTGTTTAGACTGCTTGCTTTGAGAATTAAACGGTGAAGCTCCTCACTGGAAATAGTGCAGTGAATCACATCTATTCATACAAGATACCCAAACACCAATTCCTGTTACTTTGTTAGCCATTGCCATTTTATTCAGTGAGATGTTGCCTTTTTTACTCTTTACAGAATCAAATGAGTTTGAGAAGGAGCTTATGTGCCTCACCAACACTTCTCCTGTGGATCTCTTGTGTGGACCTGTACCTTCCTGCCTCCCTTCTCCACAGCTGAGACCTGATCCAGTTCTTGTCCAGCTTGCTGATCTCATACAGTTTGAGGAGCATCTTCCAAAACACAAAGGTATGTTGTATATTCTGTATCTAAATAAATCTGCATGACTTATTTTGTACAAGTTAATATTTTACAAATCAGAAACTGTGTTAAAGTTGCTCATTTTAACATTTCTAGTTACTGGGTTCCTGTGATGCATATTCCATTGATCCATGTGTTTGAATGTACTTGCCAACAGTGTCAAGAACTCAGAACATGTAAAAATGTATTAGTTAGCCTGGGTATTCCCTTGGGGCTCTTGATTCTCTGGTTGGTAGTGAAGTTGAGTAGCCCGTACTTATAACTAAGAGGTGATTGGGGGTTATAAACTCAGATCCAGCATAATACTGTCAACAGCACCCAATACATTCAAAGTCCAGGTAGTGATGCAACTTCAGAAATGAATAAGACTTGAATCTAGCAAGTAGAAAGGGCAGTAAGCATTATTAAAACAGTTTCCTTGCTGAAGCTGCCTTGAAGTTAGTAAGGGGAACGACCATTTGTTGCTGAATTTCTTACTGAGGGGTGCAGAGCGGAAGTGAAACAGAAGTGCATTCCAAGAGCTTGATAGCAGTCACAAAAGGTGCTCTATCTACAGTTTTTTCCTTGGTTTGTAATTGGTTGTATCGGGGCCTTCCAGGGTCAAAATACGACCTCCCAAATATTGTTTATAAGGTTTGCACTCTGTTTTTACATTGACCCTACCATTTTTTAGTAGTAACAATAACAAACAAGAACTATCCAATGCACCTTACAGGTACCTGTGTCAATTTGATATGTAAAGTACTATGGTTTCATTAGCACGCATTCTGATACCACAGTTGAAATCTTTCATATTAATACCATTATTACACTCACTAATATTAATTCATAATGAACTAAGTCAGGTAGGTCATGAACAAACACTGTCCAGGGTGGGATTGAGTTCCCTTGCGTAAATGTTTTTAACTTTTCAGCTATTTTTCCGTAGTAGTTGCAGCCTGTTAAGGCATAGATTTGTTTGGTTCAATTTCCTCACTGAAGAGTGATGGGTGACACTCCTGGATACTGATAACAGAAGCTAATAGTAGCCCTTCTGACGTGTTTTTTTGTGTTTCCTGTTAGTTTTGAGGCAGTTAACAGCTTTTTCATACACTGGGATTTATGATTCAATCCTCCTGCAGAGGCTCTTATTCCTGACTTTCCCACAAACTGTGTTTGTTTGACGACAACCTGTTAACATATAATGTTCAAATGTAGTCTACATCAGAACAGACGTATGAAGCTGACTCTTTATGCGATATACCATTAATTGGTTATATTGTGTAAAGTGTCCAGAGATTTCCCCCAGAGGTGTACAAGGATCAATGTAATAAATGAGGCACGACTCAAAAAGGAGTACTACACCAATTTTAGAAAAATAAGCTTCCTTCTAAATGAATTTTAAGACAAAAATATACGTTAAAAGGTGAGTACGTTTTAAATGAAAAATACTTCTCACTTTAAAAAGTGCTTTTTTCAGTTCGCAATGTTTACCTGTGGGAGGAAAACTAGAATGCAGTTTTGCAGGTAATTTCAGTTCAACAATGTTAACCTAGTCTTTGGGGTTTCAGGTCAACATCAAGCTGGGTTAAAGTTAGTACCAAGAATGCACAACCAGCGGCACAGGTGCGGCCGGGTGTAGAGGCCATTGCACAAGTGCCACCATTGCCTACGTAACGTTTGTTCTTGCGGCTGAGTGTTTAGCATATATTGCAGTATTATATCTCTAATTGTACTTTGTTTTCTCTTGTAACCTGCACACTTGTCACTTTTACCTCCTGTAATGCACTGTTTGCTACCTCATGTATTTTGTTTACTTACAATTGTCACTTTTACCTCATGTAACGTAACGTCTGCTTTCGTAATTTGTTCACTTGTAATTTTCTCCTCGTGTATCCTTACTGTTCATATTGTGAAGCGCTCTGACGCCTTCGGGTAAAGTCCGCGCTATATAAAAACGCATAAATAAATAAATAAAATAAATCAGACACCCGATGTTAACAAATGGAGACTATTGGTGATCGAAGATGCGCTATTCACAGGTAAGTAAAGCGGTGTCAGAGGTCAATTTCCAGGGGTTAAGATTACCACAGGGGCACAAGGCAGCACCATACTTAAACCCTCAGCTGCACTGGGGCAGCCGGGTGCAGAGTGACACAACGTCGGGCCCCCTATGTTAAATCAATGGGGGAGATCGGTTTTGGAAAAAGGCTGCAGACTCTGGCCAAGAGGCTGAACTAAGAAAATCCACAGCTGCCCAGGTAATTTCTGATGCTAGGGGATGTAAGGATCCTGTTGGTCAAGTTCCCCAGGGCCCAGGAGATTCGGGTGCAGGGATGCCCTTTTGCTTCAGGAACGGCTTGCTTGGCAGGTTGCGGTCAGGAGGATTCTTTCAATTGAGGCTGCCGGCGTCAATGTAGAGTAGGACAGGCGTCAGGCTAATGCGGACTCTTGCTTAGAATCACTGGATAACCTTCACGGGACTGGTGGGCCACTCGGACCGTGAGCATCCAGTGCAAGGTTTTATGTTTCCTCAGGGCAGAGTTCTTGTTCTTTAGAATTGTTTTTTCAGGACAGGTCCACTGTCCACAGGAGTTCTTGATCTATATTGATGGTATGCAGTCCTCCAAGGGGTTGGGAGGTCTCTGGGCGGCAGAACGAGTCAACTTTTGTAGCAGTGGCAAAAGGCAGCCGACAGGCCGGAAGGGATCTTGCCGAGTCAGTCACTGGTCCTTCTTCTTTCTTGCTCTTGCAGCTCTTCGGTGTCTGGGCTTCATAGTTTGTCAGAATCTAACTTTCAGGGTCAGGGGGTGCCATCTAAATACTAGATTTAGGGGTGTTACAGGGGAGTGACTGGTAGTGTAGGAAGCTGGCTCTGTATATTCTGTACCAAAATGAGGTATAGTGTGCACAGAGTCCAGTGGAACCCCAAAGGTAGGCATAGGTAAAATATAGCACCTTACTCTTTTTGTGGTAGTGTGGGCGAGCAGTAAGGCTTTATCAGAGGGTAGTGTTAAGCATTTGTTGTACACACTCAGGCAGCAAATGATGTCACACAATCAAAGACTGACCTCAGACCAATTTATTTCTAGAACCCAATCTTACGCAGTGATTTACAGTTGAATGCAGGTTCAAATGCGGTTGGTTGAATTACAGGTAATTCAACCGTTCAGAATTACTTTTTAGTTACTTTAGAGATTACTACATACGTTACTTTTCAGATTACTTTTGCTAATCAGTGTGATTTGCCTAGATAGCACATTGAGACATCTCCTAGACAAAAGGCAATTCATTTACTTTTTGTACATATGCAGTTTTTTAATGCTCCATACAAACCAACTCCACACTTAAAACCATTTTCAAGGAAAAACAGTCAATGGATTCCTATGGTGAGAAATTAATTTAACGGTTTGCAGGTAAGAAGTTATTTATGTTGGTATTCTGGGGTTGGAACAAGGGTTCCCCCAGGGTGTCAAGCATGCACTCTCAGAACACCCTCAGCAGCACTAGGGCGGCAGGGTGCAGAGTGCTGAGGCCCAATATTATCCAATGGGGGATAGGGGGCCTCCGGTTGCTGACAGCGCATGAGCAGGCCACAGGGTTGTGGGAGCAAAGCTGCTGGTGTTAGGCTCAGGGCAAAGGCGGATCCGAGTTAGCACCCAAAGTACACCCCCAGGGAAAGATGGTAATCCTAAAAAGTCATCTTCGTGCCCCCAAAGGTCTACTCAGGGGGGTGGGCCCATAGACTAATCCCAGCCAAAGGGTGGGTACCAGGGCAAGAACTGGGATCCCAAGAAGGCTTGGTGTCCTGTAAATGTTCAGATGGGATCCTAGGTGTGGCCTGACCATCTCAGTGACCCCACTGAGGCAACTCTAGTCTTTGAGGGAGGGATAGACTTATCCTGTGCTGCCTGACCCCCTAATATGCACGAATACAGGGAGTTCCCCTTGATTAATGGGACTAGAATAGACACCTTGAGATATACTGGTGATAGTTACCATGGTGACCCAGCAACTAGTTCACTCATATCAGTACCTGATTAGAAGGACCAATCCAGTCACCAAAGCTGACAATGTCGCAAAGATTCATCCCATACCTATGGTATCTTTTGACCGGGGTGGGTAGGGAGTAGTTGGACCAAAGGAAGTGGTCGTGTCCCCAACCATCCCTGTAGACTGTCTACTTGGAAATTATTTGGAGACTTCCCCTTGGGCTGAAGTCGAACTGAGGACCCATACAAAGATGCTAGGGCTCTCGGAGAGGGGTTTTGTGAAAACCAGAGCAGAGCTCTGATTGAATAAGAGGGGCTGGATCCTGAAAGAGTGGACCAACCCTCCAAGAGAAAATGCAAGAAGACTGGGGGACCATTTTCTAAACCGATTCCTAGTCAGAACCCCTCTTCTCTGGAAGAGGACTTGTTATCCTCAGAGGGAACTGAGCCTGAGGAGCTTGGGCCTCACATGGCATAGCTCTTGGTCCCAGGGGGACCCTTTAGAAAGGATCTGTGCCTGAGGCATCAAGCTGCTGCACAGGAAAAGAGTATCAGTGGCACCCACAGTCTCTGTTGGGAGGATGGGCTCCTATACTCTGTGGCCAGAGACACTAAACCGGGTGCAACCAGGAGAGTGGTAGTACCTTGGAGTTTCTCCTCACTTTGGCCCATGATAGCCCCCTAGCTGGGCACCTTGGTCAAGATAAAAGATAGAGTTGATTAATCACGTCTACTGGCCAGGGATGTCTCAGAAGGTGAAGGACGTTTCAGTCCTGTGTCTCCTGCCAAGCCTGTGGTAAGGCAGGAGGCACCTAAAGACCCCTATTCGAGGCATATGAGTTGCAGATTGTACACTTAGCATTAGATTGCCACTTGGTGTTGGGCTCGGATGATTACAGGTTGTTGTTGTCTTGGAAGAAGTCTTTGTAGTCACGAGATAGGTGACTCCTCCCTTGGACAATACTGCGCATGGGCATCGGCTCCATCCTTAGATTGTTTTTTTCCGCCACTGGGTTCGGATGAAAGTTTCTCCGCTCTGGCTAGAAAAACACTTTTTCAAGCACCTCGAAGCGCAAAGCTTCCTCAAACTGGCAAAAACTACCTTCGACATAGACTACAATAGTTTCGACGCCATCAGTTCCGTCCCGTCATCGACGCGGGCCGTTGGGCCTGTCGATGTCGTGCGGCCTACACCCCATGGACAGAACTCCGTTCAAATGATGCCCGGTATGTCGAGCAAAGTTTCCACATAGCGATCACCGCGAGGTCTGCAACCTCTGTCTATCTCCAGAACACGACGAATCGACCTGCACAGCTTGTGCATCCTTCCGATCAAAGAAAATCATCTGGGATCGGAGGGCCCGTTGACACGAAATGAGGAGATCAGCTCCGGAACCGGAAGATATCTTCGATGAAGAGGTTCCGCTCGTTCCCGAAGAAGATTCACCTGATCTCCAGATCGTATCAGAGGCAGACGACTCAGATGACTCCATTCCATCGGGTCATCGCGTGAGTACTACTGCCCCTGCACTACATACAGTTCCCAAACCGAAGGCAAAGGTCAGCACTCCGCCCGCTGGGCCCAGTCGAGACCGAACACCCGCTTCGAAGGCCCCGCCTTCGAGCCCGGCTCCGAAGAAAACAACTAAGCCTTCTAGTGCCTCGGCACCGAGCAAGCCGCACGTGCCGATTCCACCTCTTCCATCGGCACCAAAACCCAAAGCTAGCTCGGCACCGAAACCAAAGGATGGCTCAGCACCGAAACAGAAAGACCTGTATCGGCATCGAAACCGAAAGAAGTACCGGCTCCGAAGCCGTCCACTTCTAAACCTAAAAGTGTGAAGCCATCGTCCGACGCCTTGAAGCCGACGACACCAGCTCCCACATCGAAAACACCTTCTTCAGTGCCGAAGCCCACAAGCCCTGATTCAATTGTGCCCGAGCCCTCGAACCTACCTACAAAGCCAAAAACAACATCTTCGGCACCGAAAACTATGCCAAAGGACATTTCAACACCGCCCAAGGCTAAAGACACAAAACCTCGGCTGGAACCAAAAAATCGACGCCCAACAAGGTTCTACATGAAGAGGAACTTTTCTTGCCAGATCCTCGACAAAAGAAGCTCTACATCGAACCAAAAACAGGCCATGTAGAAGCTTCACCTCACAAAAAGATACCAGCAGATGCACCGCCCACACCTGTGGTTCCTGCCAAGAAAAAGGACTGTGCAATATCTCCTATGCACTTTTCCTTTCCTATACCTCCTCCTCCTTCTCCTCCTGTTCCTCTTCACATATCACCTCAAATCTCTCTTGCACATTCTCCACTGTTATCATCACATTCACCTCAACATGATAATGATGAATATAGTCTGGGTGGAGGGGATGATATAGATGAGCCTTTCCCATACCACGTGGATGACGTTATATGGGACTTGCCAAACCCACAAAATGCGCCTGATATTCCTGACCCGCAGTTATACCCTTCAAAACATTCCCCTCCAGAGGATTACATTGGTTTTGGTCATTTATTAAACAGAGCTGCTGCTTACCACAAAGTCACTATGCATTCTGATGAGGCTGAGGAGGATTTTCTCTTAGATACCTTTGAACAGTCTCAATGGTCTGTTCAAATTCTTCCCATGATTAAAGGGGTTATCAAACATGCTCCTGAGGTATTTAAAAACCCTGTACCACTAGAATTGTGAACCCCACAATTGAGAAAAATATAGGCCTGCACCCACAGACCCATTCTACATTAAAGGACACCTACCATTAGATTCTTTAGTTGTGTCCAATGCTAGGAAAAGGGCAAATTCTCAAACTTCTGGCGAAGCACCCCCACCTGACAAAGAATCCAAAGTAATTGATGCGTCCGGTAAAAGAATAGCTGTACACGCCACTAACATATGGCGTATAGCTAATACACAAGCCCTTCTCTCTCGTTACGATAGGGCTCATTATGATCAATTAGAAAAACTACTTGAGCACCTACCAGATCAGTATAAAGCTCAGGCAACTGACCTCATACAGGAAGGCAAGTTAATTTCAAATGCCTCAATACAATGCGCACTAGATGCTGCAGACACCGCATCTAGAGCTGTGAATACCAGTGTCATACTTAGGAGACATGCGTGGCTACGCATTTCCGGGTTTAAACAGGAAGTGCAAACTACCATTTTAAACCAACCATTTAATCACAACCAATTATTTGGCCCAGAAGTGGACACTGCTCTCGAAAAGATGAAGAAAGATACGGACACCGCCAAGTCTATGGGGGCTTTACAGTCCACACCAGCTAGAGGTTCCTTTCGTCGCTCCTTCTACAGAGGAGGCTCCAAACAAACTGGAGCAGACACTACAACATCTTTCAAATCTCACACACAAACATCCTCTAACAAGTGATATTTTAGAGGAGGATACAGAGGCAATAATAACAAAGGGAGAGGTCGCGGTAACAACAGCAATCAATCCTCTTCCGCCACAAAACAGTGACTTCCCTCTGCTCCCCCAACAGCATTCCACTCCTTTAGGGGGCAGATTAACACAGCTCCTGCCTGTCTGGAACTCCATTACAACAGACAAGTGGGTGAGACAGATTATCCAACATGGCTAGTGCCTAGAACTTAGAGCAACCCCTCCACACATTCCTCCCAGGCAGCGTCCAACGTCTACAGACCACCTGACTCTGCTCCAACAAGAAGTTCTGTCACTTTTACAAAAGGATGCCATTCAATTCGTTCATTTAGAAGAACAGGGAACAGGGGTTTACTCGCTGTATTTTCTAATTCCCAAAAAGGGTGGGACACTAAGACCAATTCTCGACCTCAGGCCCCTCAATCAGTACATACAATCAGATCATTTTCATATGATCACTCTTCAACAAGTGCTCCCACTACTGCAACAAGGAGATTTCCTTTCAACACTAGACCTAAAGGACGCCTACTTTCACATTCCTACACACCCTGCTCACAGGAAGTACCTATTGTTTGTAATACAAGGACAACACTATCAGTTCAAAGTGCTTCCATTTGGGGTAACAACAGCACCACGCGTGTTCACAAAGTGCTTAGCAGTAGTAGCAGCACATCTCAGAAGGCAGCAAATACATGTCTTCCCTTATCTGGCGATTGGCTCATAAAAGCCAAGTCATTCAATCAATGTGTCCAACACACACATCAAACAATTGAAACGTTGCACAACTTGGGGTTCACGATCAACTACACCAAGTTGCACCTGCAGCCTTCTCATGTACACCAGTATCTAGGGGCTACAATAGACACATCTACAGCTCTAGCGTATCCCAGTCCAGCAAGGATACAAAGCATTCAAGCCTTAGTCACAGTCTTCCAACAACAACAATCTCTGCAAGCCAGAGTGTTCATGAGACTAATAGGCATGATGGCATCTTTCTTCTTCATAGTACCATACGCAAGATTGCAAATGCGCCCGTTACAAGAGTGCCTAGCACAACCGTGGAACCAGGCTCAATATCAACTAACAGACCTGGTGTTGGTGGACAGCCGCACGCATCGCTCTCTGCAGTGGTGGAACACCAAAAACTTGACAAAGGGGCGGCCGTTCCTCGAACCTGCTCCACAGTTAGTGCTCACAACAGACGCATCTCTCACAGGATGGGGAGCCCATCTCTTACATCATACAACTCAAGGTCAATGGAACAATCAACAAAAACTTTTCCATATCAACCATCTAGAGCTGCTAGCCATATTCTTATCACTCAAGACTTTTCAACTAAAGTACAAAACAAAGTTGTCTTAATCCGGACGGACAATATGACAGCCATGTACTATATACAAAAACAGGGGGGACACACTCTCTGCAACTGTCCCAGCTCGCACAGAACATTTGGAGATGGGCCATTCCTCAAAATATACATCTGCTAGCGGAACACCTTCCAGGAGTTCACAATCAGATAGCAGATCTGTTAAGTCTGCAGTCACAACAGATTCACGAATGGGAACTACATCCACAAGTTCTTCAGCCATTCTTTCAGAGGTGGGGTCATCCACACATAGATCGTTTGCCACCCATGGAAATGCAAAATGCCCAACCTTCGCCGCCAGGTTTCCACACCCATTGTCCAAGGGCAATGCGATATGGATGAACTGGTCAAGCGGATTTGCATACGCTTTTCCGCCTCTCCCACTGATTCCATTAGTAGTGCGCAAGCTTAGACAACAGTCTCTCAAACTGATCCTGGTAGCTCCCACATGGGCACGCCAACCGTGGTTCACCACACTGCTGGATCTCTCTCTGGTTCCACATCAAAAGTTACAGCTCACACCCTCCCTGTTAACACAGAACCATGGAGAAATCAGACACCCAGACCCAAACCAACTGAATTTAGCGATCTGGCTCCTGAAGTCTTAGAGTTTGGTTATCTAAACCTACCTCCAGACTGTATGAACATCATTAAAGAGGCTAGGAAACCCACTACCAGAGCATGTTATGCCGCTAAATGGAAAATATTCGCAATATATTGCAGAAACAATCAAATTGATCCCCTGGATGCTTCCATCCAGAATATCATTTGTTACCTTTTACATCTACAAAGGTCTAATTTAGCATATTCTTCCATAAGCCTGCACCTTGCAGCAATTTCAGCGTATTTACCTGCCTGCAATCAAAGCATTCATGGAAGGATTAAAAAGAATAATCCCACCCAGGTTGCCACCTTCTCCTGTGTGGAACCTGAATATTGTCCTTACAAGACTCATGGGACCCCCGTTCGAGCCTCTATATAAATGTGAACTGCAATTCCTAACATGGAAAACAGCTTTCCTTGTTGCTATTACCTCTCTTAAAAGAGCAAGTGAGATACAAGCGTTCGAGGCATATGGGCTGCAGATGGTACATTTATGAATAGATCGCCATCTGGTGTTGGGCTCGGATGATTGCACTTTGTTTTTCTTCTGGAGAAGTCTTTGTCGTCATATGTGACTCCTCCTCTCGGTGTTAGTGCGCATGGGCATCGGCTCCATCCTTAGATTGTTTTTTTCCGCCATCGGGTTCGGATGAGGATCGAAGCGCTCCGGACCGACTTCAACAAAGAAGGTTATAACCGGCGCGTATTCCTTTCCAAATCGACGATATCGTTATCGAACGCGACTTCACTCCATACCGACGCGATTCGAAGGACGACGACTACGAGAAACTCGACGTAGTCCAGCCCGGGGTCCATGGAAAGGACTCCATTCAAAAAATGTCCAACGTGTGGTGCTAAGTTCCCACACAAGGACCTACACGAAGTGTGCAACCTCTGTTTGTCCCCTGAACACGAATCCAGGGACTGTGAGGCCTGTGCAGCGTTCTCGTCAAAGTCGACGATTAGAAACCGTCGAGCCCGAAGACACGAGGTATCGAGAATGCAGTCACAAGCAATCCCGGAGCTGTTCGAGGACCAGCAACCAGAAGAGGAGGAAGAAGAGGCCGACGAGGCGGGGTCAGAAGCGGACGAGTCCGACGTCGAGGAGATCGACGTCCAACAAACCGTGAGTGACGACGTCCCTTTACCGAAAAACAGACCCCGCACGGTGTCGACCCCGCCCTCGAGCCCGGTCAGACAACCGAAAAAAGTTTCCAACGCCCCGCCTTCGAGCCCGGCAACGAAACAGAAACCGAAACACTCGGTCCCCCATCATAGTGGTTCCGGTTCCGATAAACCAACCACATCGACACCGAAGCACCAGGTCAAGGAAAGCTCGAAGTCGAAGCAGTCCATGTCGACACCGAAGCACGCTTCGGCGCCGAAAACACCCTCGACACCGGGGACATCTTCGATACCGAAGAAATCGGATCCGAACAAAACTTCGGCACCGAAAACACAAATGGACATTTCAAAGAAAAGACACCTTTCGGAACCGAAAACTGCGGTACCGACACAGGAACACGGAACGGATCCTAAACAAAAGACTTTGTTTATTGACCCAAAGACTGGCAAGGTAGTCACAGAGCTACCTAAAAAGAGGAAACATGAACATTTGGACGACAAGGCTCATCCAAAGAAGAGAACAATGGGGACGAATACAACTCCTCCCCCTTCTCCCAAACCTCACACACCATCTTCGCCTATTCCTCACAATAGGCCAGATATTCCTCCCACACGTCCATCTACACCTACAACAGATGGAGAAAGTGACACAGGGGAGGGGGGACACCCTGGGGATGATGAGGACACAATCCCAGATGAGGCAGACCCATGGGAGGAGTATAATGTGGGATCAGGTAATGATACCGACCTTGAGTCATATCCCTCAAAACCTTCACCTCCTGATGACAATACTGGGTTTGCACAACTCATTACTAGAGCAGCAACATTTCATAAGGTAGACCTACATACAGAACCTCTAGTACAGGACTTCTTATTAGAGACACTACCTACTGCACAAAGAACATCAGGAACACTACCAATGCTAAAAGGCCTTCTCAGTCATACATCAGAGATATTCAAAGACCCAGTGAGGGCTAGGGTATTGAACCCAAGAATTGATAAAAAATATAGGGCAGCTCCAAAAGACCCAATATACATTAAGGGACAAATTCCTCTAGACTCACTAGTGGTCACAAACGCTCGCAAGAGAGCAAACTCTTTATCTACGGGAGAAGCGCCACCTCCTGACAAAGAGTCTAAACTAATAGATGCCTCTGGCAAGAGAGTAGCATCTCAAGCGGCAAACAGTTGGCGCATAGCTAATACGCAAGCACTACTTGCAAGGTATGACAGAGCGCATTATGATGAATTAGAAACACTCATCAAACATCTCCCTAAAGAACATCAAAAGAGAGCTGATCAACTTATACAAGAAGGGAAGTTAATTACTAACACTTCAATAAAGTGCGCCCTAGACGCGGCAGAAACTGCGGCAAGGTCGACAAATACAAGCATCATGCTAAGGAGACATGCATGGCTCAGAGTGTCAGGATTCAAACAAGAGGTACAAACCTCGTTACTTAATCAACCTTTTGATGGGAAAACACTTTTTGGCACAGGGACAGATGAGGCCCTAGAAAAAATGAAAAAGGATACAGAAACGGCTAAATCAATGGGAGCATTGCAGCAGCCGACACAAAGAGGTTCCTTTCGTAGATCCACCTATAGAGGAGGATCCAAAAGTACAGGTACAAACCAACAGCAAACCTCTTTTACACCTACATCACCCAGAGGTAATTCTAGAGGTGGATACAGGGGTAACAACAACAAGGGTAGAGGTCGCGGAAACAACAACAACCGCAACTCTCCAACCCCAAAACAGTGACTTCATAGAGCTTCCCCCAGACCATATAACACCGGTAGGGGGACGCCTATCACAGTTCCTACCTGTCTGGGAAAACATCACATCAGACAAGTGGGTAAGACAAATTATCCAACATGGTTATTGCCTAGAACTCACAGCTACCCCACCAAACATCCCCCCCAAACAGCGTCCAATGAAACAAGATCATCTGACACTGTTAAAACAGGAAGTAATATCACTGCTAGAAAAGCATGCCATAGAGAAGGTTCCACAGCACCAACAGGGAACAGGAGTATACTCCCTATACTTCCTAATCCCCAAAAAGGACGGGTCTCTAAGGCCAATACTGGACCTAAGACCTCTCAACGCATACATAAATTCGGAACATTTCCACATGGTCACGCTCCAACAAGTACTTCCTTTACTGAAGAAAGGGGACTTTCTTTCTACACTGGATCTAAAAGACGCTTACTTTCATATCCCTATTCACAAAGCCCACAGGAAATACCTCAGGTTTGTGGTAGAAGGACAACATTATCAGTTCAAAGTCCTCCCATTTGGTGTCACGACGGCACCAAGGGTGTTCACAAAATGCCTGGCAGTGGTAGCAGCTCACCTAAGAAGACAACAAATTCATGTCTTCCCATACTTGGACGACTGGCTAATAAAAGCCAGGTCGCAAGAGGAGTGTCTGCAACACACACAAAAGACAATTCAGCTACTACACCAGCTAGGGTTCACGGTGAACTACACAAAGTCACACCTACAACCAAACAAAGTTCAACAATATCTGGGGGCTACCATAGACACAGAAAAAGCCAAAGTGTACCCCAACCCAATAAGAGTCCAAGCAATGCTTACAATCATTCAGAGATTTCAGCCACAACACTCACTAACAGCAAGAGTGTTCATGCAGCTACTAGGTATGATGTCATCCTGCATACTGCTAATACCATATGCAAAACTACAAATGCGTCCGCTACAAGAATGCTTAGCGACACAGTGGAATCAGGCTCAAGGACAGATTACGGATCTGGTGTTGGTAGACGACCGCACACACCGCTCTCTGAAGTGGTGGAACAGAACAAACATTACCAAGGGGCGGTCGTTCCTAGAGCCAATTCCACAGGTGACAATAACAGCAGACGCATCGCTCACCGGATGGGGAGCACATATGGACAAATACACAGTACAAGGAAGGTGGAGTGTGCAGGAAAAAACACTGCACATCAACTATCTAGAACTACTGGCAGTGTTTCTAGCATTGAAAGCCTTTCAGATACATGTTATCCACAAAGCAGTCCTGATCAGAACAGACAACATGACAGCAATGTATTATATTCAAAAACAGGGGGGGACGCACTCTCTCCAATTATCCAGACTAGCACAGGAGATTTGGAGATGGGCCATTCCTCAAAACATCTATCTGTTAGCCGAACACCTACCAGGAGTTCAAAACCAGATAGCAGACATCTTAAGCAGACAGTCGGAACAAATACACGAATGGGAACTGCACCAACAAATACTGCAGCCATTCTTCCAAAGATGGGGACAACCAGAGATAGACCTATTTGCCACTCATCAGAACGCAAAATGCCAAAGCTTCGCGTCCAGGTACCCACATCACCTGTCGCAGGGCAATGCGTTATGGATAAATTGGTCCAACAAATTTGCATACGCTTTTCCCCCTCTCCCACTAATCCCATTAGTGGTCAGGAAACTGCAACAACATTCAATGACCATGATACTAGTAGCACCCACGTGGGCAAGACAGCCGTGGTTCACCACGCTCCTGCAACTCTCACAAGTGCCACATCAAAAGCTAAGAATTCTACCCATGCACCTTACACAGAACCATGGAGAGATAATGCACCCAGATCCAACTCAATTGAACTTAGCGATCTGGCTCCTGAAATCCTAGAATTTGGGTACTTAGATCTCCCCCCAAATTGCATGGAAATACTCAAACAAGCGAGACGTCCAACCACCAGAGCATGCTATGCAGCTAAGTGGAAGAGGTTTGCTATACACTGCACTAATAACAATATCAACCCTCTAGACGTATCAACAAGGGAGATTATTTGCTACTTACACTTACAGCAATGTAATCTAGCGTACACATCTATCAGAGTACATCTAGCAGCTATAGCAGCATACCTACAAAATAGGCAGCGCATATCACTGTTCAGAGTACCAGCGATAAAAGCATTCATGGAAGGGCTTAAAAGAGTCATTCCACCAAGATTACCACCTTCCCCAGTCTGGAACCTCAACGTAGTACTCACCAGACTAATGGGGCCACCCTTCGAACCTATGCATAGGTGCGAAATACAATTCCTTACATGGAAGGTGGCATTCCTTATAGCCATTACCTCACTCAGAAGAGTAAGCGAGTTACAGGCATTAACAATACAAGAACCATTCCTACAGATACACCAGAATAAAGTGGTTCTTAGAACAAACCCAAAGTTCTTGCCTAAAGTAATTTCAGCATTCCACATCAATCAGCCAGTGGAATTACCAGTCTTCTTTCCAAAGCCACAGACGGTGGCAGAAAGGGCTCTACATACACTAGATGTTAAAAGAGCCATTTCATACTACATAGAAAGAACACAAGACTTCAGGAAAACTAAACAACTATTTGTAGCATTTTCCCCAAAACATAAGGGCAATCCTATCTCTAAAGCAGGCATCGCAAGATGGATTGTAAGATGTATACAAATATGTTACATTAAAGCAAAGAGAACATTAACTGTTCCTCCTAGAGCTCATTCCACAAGAAAACTAGGAGCATCTATGGCATTCTTAGGGAACATTCCCCTAGATGACATATGTAGAGCAGCAACTTGGTCTACACCACATACATTCACAAAGCACTACTGTGTTGATGTACAGGCTGCACAACAAGCCAGAGTGGGCCAAGCTGTATTAAAAACTCTATTTCAGACAGTTGCGACAGACACTGGTGACCACCGCTAGGGAGGTAACTGCTGTACAATCTATTCATAAATGTACCATCTGCAGCCCATATGCCTCGAACGGAATATGCTACTTACCAGTATGCATCTGTTCTTGGCATAGAGGGCTGCAGAGTGGTACATGCCCTCCCTGCCTCCCCGGAAACCTGTGTCTGTCCCAACATTATCTTATTTAGATACATTTACATGGGCATATCTTTATGTACTACACTACACTACTCCATCTAACCCTACTATGGCAAAACAATCTAAGGATGGAGCCGATGCCCATGCGCACTAACACCGAGAGGAGGAGTCACATATGACGACAAAGACTTCTCCAGAAGAAAAACAAAGTGCAATCATCCGAGCCCAACACCAGATGGCGATCTATTCATAAATGTACCACTCTGCAGCCCTCTATGCCAAGAACAGATGCATACTGGTAAGTAGCATATTCCTTTCTCTACACAAGAACCATTTTTTCAAATACATCCTCACAAAGTGGTTCTTAGATCTAATCCAAAATGTCTTCCAAAGCTCATCACTCCTTTTCACTTAAATCAATCCATAGAGTTATCTGTGTTTTTCCAAAACCCAGACTCTGTACCGGAAAGGGCTTTACACAATCTAGATGTAAAAAGAGCTCTTCTATACTATATAGATAGAACTAAATCTTTTAGAAAAACAAAACACCTGTTTGTATCTTTCTCTCCTCCACACAAAGGCAATCCCATCTTTAAAGGTGGGATCGCAAGGTGGATTGTAAAGTGTATACAAATATGACATCTAAAGGCTAAACGTACATTAACAGTTCCTCCTAGAGCGCACTCCACTCGCAAGCTAGGAGCCTCTATGGCTTTCTTAGGAAACATACCCCCAGACCCTTGGCCCTCAAACTGCATCAGGGAGCAGCTATATTCTGTTGGTAGTGGATCATGCCACCTGGTATCCTGAAGCTATTTCCCTACTACTGCTCCAGCAGGGGCCAAGGTCCTTCTTGGTACCTTTACCAGGGTTGGTTTTTCTAAGGACGTAGTATCAGACGGAGGTACAAACTTCATGTCTGCATACTTAACATATGTGGGAGGAGTGTGGAGTGACTTATACGTTCACTATCTCTTACCACCCACAAACCAATGGCCTGGTTGAAAGATTTAACCAGACATTCAATGGCATGATTGGCGGACTCCCTGAAAAGCTCTTAAGATGGGATGTCTTACTTCCATGCTTGCTTTTCACCTACAGGCAAGTGCCACAGAAGGGAGTGTGGTTATCCCTCTTTGAACGTCGGTTTGGGCATCCTGTTAGGGGTCCTTCGAGTCTTGTGAAGGAAGGATGGGGAAAACCCCCTCAAAGAGCCAAAACATGACCTAGTAGATTATGTGCTTGGTCTTCGTTCCAGGATGGCATGTAGAAAGCAAGCCAATTCCTTCGGGCCAGCCAAGAACTTCAAAAGCATGGGTATGACCAAAAGGCTCATATAGTTGAGTTTAAACCAGGGCAGACGGTGTGAGTAATGGAGCCTGTGGCTCCTAGGGTCCTCCAAGACAATTGGAGTGGGCCCTACTCTGTCCTTGAAAGAAAAGGGGAGGTCCCCTATCTTTTGGACCTTGGTAGTTGCAAATATCATAGAAGGGTTATACATGTCAACATCCTGAAGCACTACTATCACAGAGCAGATGTGACCATACTCCTGGTCACAGATGAGGGTCAGGAAGCTGATTGAACCTTTCCCTGATCTCCTCTCCAAAAGATGGGTATGTTGATGGAGTGTTCTTGTCAGACACCCTCACTGACCAACAGTAGGCTGATTGCAGGCAAGCCCTCTATCAGTATTGTGAGAAAGGGCCTCTTTTGACATGGTTAGCCACCACCTTTTGCCTGGTATTTGATGTGGTTTCAGTTGTAGTGTACAGGGTCCCTGCCAACCAGGTCCCCTGTGCCAGTGCTTCTTCCCTAAATCATACCTGCAATTGGTATTTCTAACTCCTGTAAGTCCCCAGTAAGTGGAAGGCTGGGTACCTAGGGCCTGGAAGCTGGAGAAGGTCTCCTGGGACCCCACTCACTAGGACTATGCCACTACCCTTGCAGCTTGCATGCCCATGTGAGGTGAAAAACGACAGTTGAAATGGCACCCTGCCTCGTGCAATGCCACCAGCACTGCCTGTAGGTATAGGTACGTCACCCCTCTAGCAGGCCTTACAGCCCTAAGGCAGGGTGCAGTATACCACAGGTGAGGGCAAATTTGCAGGAGTAGATAGGCACCTACAGTACTTAAGTACATTCTTAGCTATTGTAATTCCCAGGGAAGCCCTAAGGATTACATGGGCTGGGCTCAACAACTCGAGTTCCTCAGCATCATGATGGCTTTACTGAAACCAGGAGTGTTTGGTACCAAACAGCTCCTTGTATTAAATCCACACCGATGCCAATGTGAGCTTTATTAAACCATGTACTCAGAGGGCACCTCAGAGTTGTTCCCTTGAAAACCTTGCTGCCCTGGTGTGGGCACTGACTGACTCAGCAAGGGCTCTCGACTCATGGGTCCAGAAACATGTCTGGTGGTGGCAGGCTGCCTAAAGCTAGTCAGAGGTAGGTTTTCAGAGGGCACCTTTGAGGGGCCCTCAGGTTACATGTTTTAATAAATCCAACACTGGCCTCAGTGTGGGTTTATTAAGAATAGTTGTTTGGTACCCAACACTCCTGGGTTCAGTGAAGCCATCATGGTGCTGGGGAGCTAGTTGTTTATTTTCCAGGCCATGTACTCTCTATGGCTTCCCTGGCACTCACAATATTAAGAATAGACTTAAATACTGTAGGGGCATATCTGCTCATGCAGATCTGCCCACACCCGAGATATAGCGCACTCTGCTTTAGGGCTTGTAAGGCCTGAAAGAGGGGTGACTTACCCATACTTAGACAGTGCTGCTTGTCATGGCACACAGGCAGTGGGCCATATAACGAATGTCGTTTTTGTCTGCACCAAGACATGCAGGCTGCACTGGCAGTGGTGAGGGGTCCCTAGGGTACTCTCTTCAGTCCCTGTGCCCGAGGTACCAGTGTTGGAAGCTGGTGTTGTATTATGTATTATATATATATATATATATATATATATATATATATATATATATATATATATATATTCACAATCCTCCCCCTTAAGGAAAGGAAACAGCACTCCGGCGGGAACAGTCACAGCGAATTTAATCAGCAAACAACGTTTCGGCGTTAGCCTTCTTCGGTGTTTCTCACCGTATACAGGCAGTTCCGGTTAAATAGACATGTGTTAACACAACTAGACCCCAACAAGGGACTAGCCCTTCAAGCACCACTGAGGGCGCCATCTTGGAACAGGTTAAATAGCTCCGGAAATCGGAGTGTTCACAAGAAAGAAAGGTCACTGCATAATAGAGCCGTGGATCGGCATTTGTCCCTAAACAAGTGAATATTATGCAACACATATGTACATTTGATATAATACTCGGAACAATATACGGATGTTAGGCAAATTTCATAATTTCATCAATAATTCATAATATACTATACTACTTAGATTTACAAAATGATGAGATGGCCATTGTAAAACGAAAGCTACCGCACCACTAACACTGTGAATGAAAGGAAACACAAGAAAGGAATGGCAGATAAGAGAATTGCATAATTCATATTCTATTTTCCACAGTTGCATGAAATGTAACCTGGAAACTAATGATGATCCATTATCGATATATTCAATATCGATGCACCCGGTAAACTACACTGATACTAAAGAAGATCCCTTCCTAATATCTGACATTAATGTTAACATTATCAAAAAATGTGTGTGTTAGAAATATTGGCAAAGCAGTAGTTACAGCACAATCGTTGGCAAATATATGTATGATAATGATTAATCTCGTAGTAGACTACAGCAGATTAATCGACAGAAGTGGGCAAGCTAATATAGCAGAGATACCTGTTGGAATACACCTGGAGTTGTTATTCATCATTTACCAAGGTGTACTGCAATTTCCTCCCCACTATTCATACCTTTCGGGTACTTGGTAGACAGGTCAATGATATATCGTGATTCAAGGCGTCGTAGCCTTCTAAGCCGGTCACCTTCCCATGGGTTGCATGGAACATGATCTAGCCCAAAGAATCGTAGTTTATTTCGATCTTTATTGTGATGTTCCGCGAAATGTCGGGCTACTGGGTAAGAGGGGTCTACTCTGTCAATTGCCCTGAGGTGTTCTAAGACTCTCAGTTTAAGTTGATTAATGGTACTCCCGATGTAGCGAAGGCCACTTGGGCATATTAAACAATACATATATATAATACCGCACGAACTCCCAACTCGCCGCCACCGAGACGACCAAGAATCAGGAAAACGGACCACACGGCAAGTAGAAATAAAGTGCTTTTTATTTTCTCAGTGCAAACATGACGTGTTTCGTCCGGTGCTCCCGGACTTCATCACATGACAAGTCATGACCCCAAAGTGCTTAACCCCTTCCATGCTCATGACGGAACGGTTCCGTCATGAGCGTCTGTTGAGCTGTGCTCATGACGGAACCGTTCCGTCATGAGCCCATAGGCTCATTAGAACCTTCAGCACAGCGCGAAAATTTGCGCCGCGCTGAAGGGATTAAATACCATTCCACAACATAATATGCTCCTCCCCTCCAAATTCATGGGTATGGAAAACAGACTTTATCAGTTACCATATATCTAATGAAAGGATTTACAAACAAGCATTTACAATGCAATGGTTTCGCCTTTGGAAAAGTTTGAGCTATTGGCATTGTAAATGACAAATTTTGTATTTGTGTTGGTTTTGAAAACAGATAAATAAATGGCATTGTCATTTACATTGCCATTAGCTTAATCTCTCACAAATGTGAGACCTATTGTACCTTACGGATGAGCTCATCAGACAGCAATTACTACCACACACACACACCCAGAGCCACACACACACACACACACACACCCAGAGCCACACACACACACACCCAGAGCCACACACACCCAGAGCCAGCCACACACACCCAGAGTGCCACACACACCCACCCAGAGCCACACACACACACACACCCAGAGCCACACACACACTGCCACACCCACCCACCCAGAGCCACACACACACACACACTTTGCTCTTCTGAAATGTTGGCATGTATGGTAGTGAGCTGTGTGTGGTGAGCTGTGTGTAGAAGCGTGGCTCAGTGGTTAGAGGCGGCAGACCCGGAAGCTGAGATCGACCGTGGACCAGGGTTCGATTCCCCGCCTTGGCGGGTCTCGGGCTCAAAATTCCACGGACTCGACAATTCTCGCTCTGGTGCCTACTCAACTCACGGGGTCACACTCTGCGACTCTGGGCAATAGCTTGCTTAATCTCCACTACGGCCCCTCGCGGCGGGATGCCTGGCTTTCACCTTGTGGACACCCTGCTGGGGTTTCTCACAGGGGAATACCAGGACGGGTTCCCTAAGCAAGCGCCGGGACGCTTACGGGCAGCTGTGCGCTTTACAAGTCCAGCACATTTACATTTGTGTGGCGAGCTGTGTGTGGCGAGCGCCAGGCGAAACCTAAAAAACACAATCCTTCAGTGCAGGAAGTGATGACAGTGAAGGCCCAGCCAATGGAAGCCCCGAGAAAGAACAGCGATCATACAGAGTGTAATTCAGGGTAGTAGTGAACCTGCTACGTTAAACGATGTTTTAGTGAGAGGCAGGCTATTCAAAAAGCACCTTAAGGACGACCAACACCCACACATTGGAAACGCAGAAAGGTGAGGCAGCTAAATAGTGCCAACCTAACACTGCTAATACATCAAGACACAAACATTGCATTCTAGACGTAAGCTTTTAATAGCGATAAAAATTAGAAATGTATTACATTTTCAGAAAACAATACCCCAGATAGATAATTCAAGCGCTTCAACTTGATCTCACGCTGTGACAACCCGGCAGTATGGACCCAATACATGGTACACATCAAGTGTGGCAACCACCGATTATGTGCCAGCCTTATTTACTGTAGGGGAAAGACACTTAAAGACAAGGGGAAAGACGGATGGGCAAAAACTTACCAACTAAGCATCAGTGCAGAGAATGGAACCACGAGTGGCATCAAGCAATAGCTCTACAAAATAAAGTGATTATCTACATATGCTCATAACCCTTACATTAAAACCGTGATGTCAATTAATAAAATGAAGCTCTAAAAAAGTAACCGAAACTACCTTCCTGGTGGAGCCACACAGAATAGAGGGTGCGGGGTCTTTACCAAGGCCTCCTGGCGTAGCGTTTGCTTAAATCCAGGCGTGGCTCTGTTGTCTGCCAGACATGGGAAGAATTTCCAGTTGCTGTCGGTAAAACCGGTCCTTCCCACTCCTCGTATTATTTAACACAAAGATTGTGGCCGCACCTTTATAGCAGGCATACAGCTTTCTTTGCATCTCCGTGCGCGGTGCCGCATACAGTCAATAAAGCATGAGTGTGAACGTCCAAACGTTAAGAGCTGTTACTTATTAGCTTGGTTTTCTTTCTATTGGCCTCCTTCATAGGCCTGTCATATGCAGCCTGCCTGAGGTAGCTGTATCTGTTCCAGGTCATATCAGGATAGGGTTACAATGCCAACTGACAACACCGGTACACAGTACACTTGTGAGTGCTTAGTAGGCCATGTCGACTCTTCATTCTTTCGGTCTCAGACTGTGTTTCAAAACGTGGTTTACACTCTAAAAAGACAATATTCTTAGGTTTCAAATGTGTGCATAGGTAACGTGCCTATTGTGTATTCTGGGAGTGTAGTATCCAAACTCCTTAGACCTGAAGACTGACTTCTGCAGCATATGCACGCCGTCATCCTGCAAGCCACCCTACTTGTAAACACGGAAATCCAATTTAAGAAACAACGCGGTTACCTTCCGCCTCATTACCCCCATGTTGTCTACATACCCAGTGAAAACATGGAAAATGCCGTTTAAGTTTAGTAATCTGCTACCAGTTTTACTGCCAGCAAATTAGCATCGCCACAGACAGGGACGGCTGTTTGCGGTCCGGTTTGTTTGTTTGCTGGAACGGTTTTTCTGTTGACTTACCTGCTATTAAAAGCCAACATTGCCTGAAGGAAGCTCAAATCATACATTTCAAAACACTTTATAGTGTGTCTTTACAAGTTGCAAATTGCCTAAATTTGCAAAAAACGAATCCACTAATGGGGCAGCTTTTATTCTGGCGCCGGGCATTTGTTCTGTCCCAGTCCAACCCTGGCCACTGGTAGGGCAAGTCACCTATACTCACTTAAGTTCAGTAGCAACTAGCTTGCTACAGCATCACGAGATGTGAGCTTCTCAACTCGCAGCATCCCAGGGGTTTAAGTGGGAAGAAAAAAGTGGGGGTGGGGGCCTCTCAAAGGGGCGTAGCAGATGTAATTAAGGGCATGGCTTAAAACACGATGTTTAGCACAGTGCGCTGCCGACTAGTATTTTGCTACTTCTGTATTTTCATCCAGATATGTAACATTACACCTACAACAAGCCACCACTATTGGCCTTGTTAATGCTTGTTAGTCCCATAATGTAAATAATCAACAGTTATGGCTTTGTCCTATATAATACTGAATATGCTTCAGTTTTAAAATGCTGAGACTGTGAAAGTACTATAACGAGTCTCTTGAAGTTACATCCCAGTAAAGGGTGTTACTGCTGCAGAATTAAAATTTAAAAATCACGCTGACAGTGAGGGCAACTTTGGAGAACCCGATAGAGACCCGGCCCACTTAAAGCCCTGCCTCGGTCTCTGTGATCCTGGGCAGATCACCCAATTTCTCCCTCGCTCTCTAGGTCCAAGTTCCCTAACCTGTCAAACGTGAGAAAGCCTGGAAACCGACTCAACCACGCCCTCGGCGAGGCTGCATTACAACTCTGGTCTCTCACCTCCATAAGCGTCTCATAGGGCGCCGAATTGTTGATTTGGTGCATGTTGCCCAGCAGGGGTCATGGCGCGGGACCGGGCGGCAGGTGCTTTTTCTTCTTCCAGGAGGAGAGGAGCACGGCGAACAGAAGCAGGGCGAGCACCGCGGCCAGGAGCAGGGACAGCATGACTGCGTCCCCTCGGTGGACAGTTGATCTGACTGTTGCTGCCTTGTGCGCCTGCCCCGTAAGTGTGGCCACGCCCACGCTTGCCCAGCGTTTAACAGAAAATTAGACTGCCTCGTACGGGTTTTGCGTGGAAGTAGAAAGTAGAATGTGGTGAGAGTCGGAACGAAGTCAAGTATTCGTAAACCGCATGCCTCAGAAGTTTTGCTCATAAACCCAATATAAAGGCAGTTACGGTACAAAAAAAGCACCTACGGGCACACGGACAGGGGGGGGGGGGCGGGAACGGACAGCGGGAGTGGGGGCGGGAAAAGGCACACGGACAGCGGGATGGGGGGGCAGGAACGGGCACACGGACAGCGGGAGGGGGGGCGGGAACGGACAGCGGGACATCGCACAACCCACCCCTGAAAACGACACTTACAAAAAAACAGCTTTAAAAAAAAAAAACACCACCCACTGCCTCATGACGATAGCAAGGGGACGGGATGAGTAAAAATCGCGGGAACGCCCACGAATCTGCTCGGGGAATGAGTGACGCATCTCTGTTCCAATGGCTAGCCTCCATTTATGGAGCTAGCCAATGGGACAGAGAGGCGGGACGAAGCCCCATACATGTAAACCAAAGTTTTTCGCTTGCGCGAAAGTCTGCTGCGCAGTTTTCGGCGAGGCGAAACCTAAAAAGCATGAATATATTGTTATATTAAAATATATACATGTCATCATATCTAAAAACATAGGCAAGTGCCTCTATATCATATGTGTAAAGCCATAATTCATAATAAGACAACAAGGGCCAGTGCCCAGATTCTCCCAATTATACTCTGATATCAATGAGCATGATGGAATGTATTTGCCATGTTTTCCCTTAAATTTGTATGTGGAATAGGTATAATAATATTGTAGTATATATATATATATATATATATATATATATATATATATACACACACACACCAACACACACACACACACACCAACACACACACACCAACACACAACACACACACCAAAATGAGCTATAGTCTAAATAGGGTCCAGAGGAAACCCCAAAGGTAGGTAGAAGTAGAAAACACCTTGCTCTCTATTTGGGGTAGTGTGGGCGAGCAGTAAGGCTTTATCAGAGGGTAGTGTTAAGCATTTGTTGTACCCACTAAATCAGCAAATGATGTCACACACTCAAAGAATGAACTCACACCAATTTTGTTTGTATAAAAATATTATTAAATTATTTTATTTCTAGAACCAAGCCAAGCCTGGCACAGGTAAGTGAAATAAATGCTTTGCGAAATCTTATGCAGTGTTTTACAATTGAATGCAGATTCAAATGTAATTGATTGAAATACATGTAAGTTCAAAATGTCGAAATTAATTTTCAGATTACTTTTTAAGCTACTTTTTCTACTCAGTGTAATATGCCTAGATATCAAACTGGGACATTTCCTAGAGAAAAGGTAAGTAAAATCAGTTTTGCACAGTTGAAGTTTTTCAGGTTTTCATACAATTCAACTCCCCACCTAGAACATTTTTCAATGCATTCCTATGGAGAGAAATGATCAGTTAACAGGTAAGTAATCGATCTTTGGGGTTGAGTTACTGGGTTTAGAACAAGGGTTCCCCCAGGGTCAAGAATGCTCGCAAAGCACCCTCGGCAGCACTAGGGCTGCTGGGTGCAGAGTGCTGAGGCCCAATGTTATCCAATGGGGCAAAGGGGTCCTCCGGTTGGTGGCTGCTCACGGGCATGCCAGAGGGTTGTGGGAGCAAAGCTCTTGGTGTTAAGCTCAGGGCAAAGGGGGATCCGAGTTAGCACCCAAAGTACACCCGCAGGGGCGGCTGGGTGCAGGATGCTGTTTTGGCGTGGTGTGCCCTGTTGATTTCAATGGACGTTCTCCAGTTTCAACAAAGACTGAAGGCTCGGGGACTAAGAACTTCTGGAGGTGACCACGGGTTGGAGAGGCAAGTTGGGATGCCTGGGGATGCTGGGACCCTGTTGTTTGGGCCACCCAAGGCAGTGGGACTTCAGGTGAAGGGGTGTGTTTAGGCATCTGCTTTTCTTACCAGCTCTGGTCGCTGTCGAGGGTATCCTCCAGAAAGAGATTGCAGGTGTCGTGGAGAGGGTCGAAGCAGGTCAGAGATCAGCAGATGTTGGGTCAGGATCGCCGGAGAGACCTCCTTGTGGCGTTGGGCACTCAAACTCAGGCTGTGGGCGTCAGGTGCAGAGGGGTGCAGACCCGTGGATTTGGCCTTAGCCAGAGTCTGTGGGTGAACAAATCCGGTGTTCATGGGAGGCAAAGTCTTTGGGGTGGAAGGCAGGGCAGGTCCTTTGGGTTCTTGAGTCTGCTAGCTGCAGGACACACTGGATTTCGCTTCTGCAGGTTTAAGTTGGGGACAGGCCGGTAGGGCTGGGGCCAAGTCAGTCTACGTCGTCCTCTTCTTAGCTTTGGCATGGCTTCTTCGGACCACCTTCTTCTTTTCTTCTTAGTCTGTTCTTGTCTGAGGATGCCAAGTTCAGGGGTGCCCCTAAATACTAGATTTAGAGGCGTTACAGGTAAGTAAAGGTTGGGCTCCCCTATTATGCCAGCCTCCAGTGGGAGGGGAGCATATGCCTCACTATGGTTGGCTGGGTTCCCACATCTGCAAGATGGCGGGGACTGTGAGTTGTGCCTCACCTCGCCTCCCCCACCTGAGGGTTAGGGTTGGCAAAGGTGGGCACACCTCCCTTCCTCACTTGGTTTTTCCCGCCGATGCTCCATCCCAAAGTGGAGGTCAGAACCGGTGGGGTCCAGTTGCTGGAAGCATTAAAAGGCCTGTGGAAGCTCACAAAGGCGGCAAGCCTTTGAAGCTTCCCCTTCGTGGACCCGGCCCATCCTGGGGAGGAGGCTTGGTACCTCGTCCCAGACTGTGCATTGTTTCAGACCCGAGATAGCAGCAGGCTTAACCCAGGGGTGTAGAAACTGGTCTGGTGGTGGCAGCTGGGGAGTAGCCTGGGCACTAGTGTTAAGTCTTTTTTCAGGGGGCATCTCTAAGATGCCCCCTGTATGCATTTTTCATTAAATCCCACACTGGCATTAGTGTGGGTTTAATGTGCTGAAGTTTGATACCAAACTTCCCAGGTTTCAGTAAAGCCATAATGGTACTGTGGAGTTCATAATGACAAACCCCCAGCACATATACTCTAAATGGCATAACTGTACGTACAATGTCTTAGGATCGGCTTATACACTGTAGGGGTACAGGGCTCATGCACCTGTACCCTCCCCACTGGTATAGTGCACCCTGCTAGAGGGGTAGCTGATGTATGCCAGGGCAGTGGGTAGTAGGCATGGCACACAGGGACTGCTACTGCGAACCTAGACAGCAGGGACCCAGTGCTCTACATTCAAAGTTGCACCAAAAGCCAGGGAAAAAGTGGGAGGGTGCTGCAACAAACCCCACTTTCCTACATGACAGATCAGAGGTACGTTCCCTTCCGGTACAAAAGAAATGAAGCTGGGTAACAATTGTGTACTTGGGCATCATCACATTTTTTGTATGCCTTCTACGTGCCTAAACATCAATAGACACTAATGTTGGTTCAATGTGTGATTACTGGGGCACTGATAACATATTTTGCCTTCGATTTTTCTTTCATATTTTACAAATCGCAAACATCTGTTCACGGACTAGCTATTCCTTCACATTAATTGTTTGTCTAATTGTGTTACTATGAAAACTTTCAAATTGGTTATCAGAATAAGTCCTTTAACTATTGTGAGATTGCCAATGTTCGGCTGCGATGACCGAGTTTCTTGGCTGCCTTTGTGTAGTACTTTAGCGTTGGTAAACTAAGTCTGTCTTTGGAGCCAAGATGACAAGCAAATAAAAGGTAGCAGGTTTACCAGTATAGGGCTAACCCTTTGTGGCAATTGTATCTGACTTTGAGTGCTAAGCTGTCAAATTATCAAATTTACAACTCATTTTTATTTTGTTTATCTTTGTCATCAGACTTAAACGAGCACATCTTTGGTGCAGTTGAATAAAAAGCTCCACATAATGACCGGTCTTAACCAAAGTAAAATTAAAGGTTGAAAAGAATTCTTAATTTTTTTTATTTTAAACAAAAGATTGACGGGCACTAGGGTTAATGTAATGCCATCAGCAGCATATTCTACTCCTTTGCTGGTGCAGAACAAAAAAGCTCTTTCACCTAAAGAGCTCATATTAGTTCTTGGGACATTCAACACAAATTTGGCAGTGGCATGTAATTCACTTTTGGAGTTATGTGCCAAGAATTAAGTTCTCAAAAAGGCACACAGTGCCTAGTGGGTTAAGTGGGGAAAAACAACCAAACCTTCGAATACTCAACTCCCCGCCCCCAAATGGGCAACCAATGAAGGTGTCGGATTTGGTACAATGGGATTGCAGTGTTTAGTGTCTGTGTGCTGCTGCATTTTTCACTAGTTGTCGATATTTTGAATGTATCCGGGAAACCAAGTGAGCAGGAGTTCCATAGTTCAACCAAGTTTTGTACCAGGGCCGTTATAACTGAAACTAACTTCCAATGCAAGGTAATGAATGATCTGCTCATGACATTTTATTTGCCAAAAGTAACTACTGGCCTCCTTTGTAATTTATAATTTTGGTAAATAACCGTGTAGACTACCAGGTTGTGCACAACCTTAACCAGCATTTGGTGAGGGTCTATATTTTCTTGGCAGAAAGGGAGCCCTTTTATCTAAAAACTGGTTTGTTTTTTGACCGCATCCACCTCTGTGCAAATGTGAGAACAAAAGGTCAAACATTTTTGATGTCCTTGCTGATTTAACAAAGGTTTCCTGGCATCTGCTAGCGTAATAAACTGAATCGTCCACATATACAGACCATTACACATACAGTGAATGGAGAGTATGAGCTAAGGAAAGCATACATTTATTAAACCATAAAAGGAACTACATACTTAATCTGTTTTCTGCTCATTTAAGAGGGCGAAAACAATAATCTGTGACTTTGGGTAAAGCGCAAGAAGAGGAGGCGTGAATCCCATTGTCATGCTTTAGACATAAGCCACGAAGACCTGCGACTTTGCCTTGAGCCAGCGTCAGACCAGGAGCATCCAACTGAAGAAGATCCGATCCTGTGACTCCAACAGGTTCAATACCTGCACCTCCATCTGACCCAGTGCTGAATCCTGACACTGTTCCACTCGTGGCGCCGATGCCAAAGCAAAGGTCGATATAAGGACAGCATGATAGATGGCGATTTAAACATTTAGTCTCCATGCATAAAAACTTGTCATTGGTACAATGGTGCTATTTTGAGTCATGTATGAATTAAAGCTGACGATCTGATAAGCACACCATTAGACATTGTGATATTGGTTTGTTTTTTTCCGGTGAAGGGGTTGCATTTGTAAATATGTAGTTCTGTTTGTTTTTGGGATACAACTATGGGTCACGTATTTTTAGGAGGTTGACAATCATTTTATTTTGCATTATGATGGCTGGGTTGACAAGCGCTCTTGGGCTGTTTTTAACAAGGATTCTTTTTTGAACTGAGGTCACTGAAGGTCACGTATTCTTGGTTGGGGTAGCACGTTACAATTCGCACGTAGCACAAAATAATCGCATTGGATTAGGTGCAATGTCAAGAGTTTGTAGTTTCATTATTTTCTGCAGTCAAGCTTACGTTCTATTCGTTGTACTGATGGGTTCCTTTACAACTTCTTATGTCTTAGTTACCCCTGAGGAAGGGAACTATCCCAAAATGCATTAGTTACAGTTTAAAGATATAGTGACAGGGGGAATTTTGAACTCTTGTGCTGCTGTGAAAAGCCTGGAAAGGCAATTTTGAAAATGATGTGTAAGACGAATGGAAGAAACATGAAAACTTTGAGATTAATACATTTAGAATATTTCAGTAAAAAGAATAAAAAGTGATAAACTGGTTAAAGACTTTGAATTCATTTATTGATGTTGTTGGGCATCTTGTCTGGGAACCTGACGAGGCTCCATGTCTTCCAAGCCAATGCCAAAGCCCCATATTGGACAAATGTCCCAGAGTTTCCAGGACCTTGTACAGATCAGACTTTATTTTTTAACGCAATATTTAATAGATCTATGCTTACCTCTGCTGTGCCAACTTGCCTAATAGGACTGATAGCCTCTTCAATAGGAGGCTTGCAGACATCCTACTATTAGGCGTCCTCCAAACCATGTTTGCCCTTGCCTCAGGTGTCCTGGACAAATTGGCCTAACGACGCCTTAGGGGACGCCGCCTTCACAGGTTATTTTGACCTCCTCAGTGACAGCGTTGAAACTCAACGTATCACTGGTGCCACAATAGAAGCCATGGGCACCAGAAACCTCACCAGTACCACAGCCAACCCCTGCAATGCATCCACTGCCTCTTTCTCTGATTTCTCTCCACCCTCTCCCAATTTGGGACCACTTCAATCGGAGACACTACCGCTAATGCTTCACTATTCAAGTAGGGAGACACAGAGGTTGATTGAAGAGACCAGATATTTCCATGGAGACTCAGACTCTCAAGAAGATCCAAATACTGCCGAGTTTGCCGGACAAACAATAAGGGATCCAGATTGTAGATGCTTAAAGGAAGCCAGCGGCCTCAACACTTGCCCTGAGTTTAGAACTACTATCCCCTGTCGGTCTTTCCTTTCCAGAAGTGAGCTCATATCACTGTATAATAAGGGAGGCAGCTGAAATGCTAGAGTTGTAAGTTGCAACCATTGAAGTTCAAGTTCTTACAGAAGTTCTACATTACACTTCCCACTCATCAGGACCTCTGCTTTCTTTCAGTTAGATCCTGACGGAGCCTATATCAGCCATAATGGAGAAACCAACAACTTGCACCACCATGTCCTGATCAGTAGCTCTACACTACTGGCTCCTGGTGACCCAGATTTCCTTTCAGTGCACCAGTCTCCAGAAAGTCTGGTGTACAACTTTCCTGTTCATCTAAATTGAGCCATGCATCCTTCCCTTCTACACAGTTTGATTGAGAGGGGGGGGGGGGACTGTAGCGGTATGCCAAACAAATGATTTTGGCGGGAAGTACGGTTAAGTCCTTAAAGCTACTTGCCTCTTGGGTACTGCAGACTCTGTGGCAAGAGTCATGGTGGCATCTGTATCCCTGTGTCGACAAGTTTAGTTGCAGAACCCAGGGTTTTCACAAGACGTCCGGAACACACTTATGGACTTCCTATTCACCAGATCTCGGCTCTTTGGTGCTAAGACGTAATCCGCATTCGAGAGTTTCAAAGAGAGTAATGTCACAGCAAGGCCCCTGGTTTGCGATCTTAACCTAGGGATTATAGACAGTTTACGAAACTTCAGGGCTTCAGCAAAGACCTTTCGAGGACAAAACAACCTCAGCAGCAGGTGAACTACCTTTACAGACAATACAAAGGATGTGGTCAAGGAATACAGCATGCCTTACCTCCTCTTCCTCCTTGTCTTCCTCAGCCACCACAGGGAAGCCCTAGATCCACATTGCCCAAACACACAGCCCGTTGGAGAACGGGTATTCTCCCTTCTACAAGCGTGGAGGACAAGCACTTAATCAGCATGAAGCGCGGCTAATCACGCGATAGGCTTGCAGTTCCAGGAGGCTTATTCGAACAGCCAGGTCTTGAGGGCCATTCTGAATTCTGGAAGTGACTGTGATGGTCCAGAGTTGCATGGGGAAGCTGTTCCAGGTCTTTGCTGCAGTGTGGGAGAAAGAGCGGTATCCACTTCTGCTTTGGTAGATGAGTGGAGTATGGGCAAGTGAAATGGAGGCGGAGTGTAGTCAGGTCCTTGGTTTTGTAGAACCTTGTGTGGATGTGTTGCCTTTGGATCTTACAAATTGTGAAAAGGGGTATCTCACCCTTCCAACAATCACCACATTCCGCCTCTGACCATCCCCCCAACCCTGGACCAGGTGCCCCTCCGTAAGACCATCTGCACATCCTTCAACTAGAACTGCAAGTCTTACACCTAAAATTGCAGTGTCAGAGACGCTACTGCTGCACTTCTTGATCCCAGAAAAGGACTGTCTTCGTCCAATCCTAAACCTCTGGGTTTTGAACTTGTTCCTCCAAGAGGAAAAGTTCAAAATGCTGTCCCTTATCCAGTTTCTGAAACCTGCAGGATGCCTACTTGCGCATCACTATCCTGCTGTCTCACAGGAAATTCCTTACTTCACAGTCTGGTCTGAACATTGCCAGTTGGCGGTCCTTCCATTTGGCCTCACTTCAGCACCTTGAATCTTCATAAAGGTGATGATGGTGGTTCCAGCCTATCTCAGTTGGACAGGAATCCTGGTATTCCCTTAACTGAACAACTGGCTTATCTGAAAGAGACACGTTAGTGATAGATTCCTTACCGTAGAATATTCCCCAGGCGTCAGACTGGAACCAGAAAGTTTTCTGCTTAGCAGGACCCCTGCGCGCCAGTAGGTGGCGCCACACGACTCCGCGTCCGTCACTGGCGTCGTACGCGCCGGGATAACGTCACAGAGACTCCTTAGGCGCCACCCATGCGCGCTGATGTCAGTTCTTTCTTTTTCTTCGCCAAAAGCGCAGATCCGGATTGAGCACATACCTCGGTCATTTTTTGACCACTTTTTTGAGACTTTGTCTTCTGGTGCACATTGGGATGCCCGGCTTTAAGTCTTGTGGGTCGTACCGCCCTAATATGTCGGTGGCGGACCCCCATGATGTCTGCCTCTACTGCCTGGAGACCGACCATGACTCCCGGGATTGTCGGGACTGCCGTGCCATGGCCCCGAAGTCCTTGCGGGTGCAGCGCCAGAAGTTGCTAGAGGTCCAGGACTCCTCTCCCCGCCGCTCCGGGTCTAGGGGCCGTTCGCAGGACCGCTTGCGGGACCGGAGCCGTCGTTCCTCGGACTCCAAATCTTCACCTTCAGATTCCGGTAAGCGATGCCATAAGAAGTCGAAGAAGCGTGTTCGCTCTCCGACATCCCCCCGTTGCTCCCCGGAGGCGGATGAGGCGGACAAGGGCCTACCCGCTATACCCGGGTCCGTCGGAGACTCCCAAACAGGTGCAAGATTTTCTTGCTGCCATGGACCGCCTGTTTAGGCCTCGGGCTCCCGCCGGCGCACCTGCGGGCCCCGCGGTCCTGTGTCCAGATCCTTTTGGCTCGGCAGCACTGCCTCTGGCGCCGACCCCGGAGCCACTGGATCCAGCACCCTCGGCGCCACAAGGTGCAGCACCGCTGGCTCCGGCCCCGGCGCTGCCCTTAGCTCCGGCCCCAGCGCCGCCACAGGCGCTGCACTGAGTACCGTTTATCCCGCCCCTGCCTTGGTTCTCGGACCATTTTGTTCCTACCTGGGATCCACAATGGGATGCGGCCCCAGCCGGCGCCGTTCCCGTTTCGACACCACTGGCCCCCTCTCTGGCTCCGGCCCTGCCACCGCGGCGGGCTCCTTATACCACGGAGCCGGATGAGGACTGGGACGGCTCCGAGGAACCCCTTGCGCGGCAGTGTGACTCCGAGCAGGATTGGGTGGATGACCTTCAAGATGCGGGTGAACTTGATGTGTCTTCTGACCTGGGGTTTCCCTCACCTCCGCCTACTATGAAGGAGGGCTCTTCCTACACTATGGTGCTGCGTCGAGCTGCAGAGACTCTCAAGACATCTCAACCTCCCTACGGTGGCCCTTAGGACCAAACTCCTTACGGAGGTGCTCCAGACGGCGTCTGCATTTTCAGAACTGCTGCTCCCTTTCAATGAGGCCCTTACTGAAGTCTACTTGAGCACTTGGTTGCGGCCGGCCTTGGGAGCACCGGTGAATAAGAATGTCGCTAAGCGTCATCGCCCCATGACCCTGCCTTCTTGGCCACTCATCCCATGCCTGAGAGACTGGTCATTCAGGCCTCGACGTCACAGAGTGACTTGCCCACGGTTCCGCTGGATAAGGACTCTTAAGAGGCTGGACCAATATGGCAAGAGGTTGTTCTCCTCTGCCAGCTTTGGGTTGCGGTTGGTTAATACCGCCTGCTTATTGGGCCGTAACTCCCACGCAGTGTGGGATACGATAGCAGAGGTCCTGTCTCAGTGTTCTGAAGAAGTCCAGGCCGTCCGTTCCGAAGCAATTGCGGAGGGCAAGGATGCGGCGAATTTTGCCATCAGGTATGGTCTGGACACGGCTGATTCCTTGGGCAGTGCTCTGGAGCGATTTAAAGACTCACGGGCCACAGCTAAGTCTGTGGGTCTTTCCACAAAGAGCCCTGCCACGCCTGGGTTTCATTCCTTTCGTGGCCAGGGTAGAGGCGCCCAGACGCTCTCCTCCGCAAAGCCTGCGCAGAACCTGCCTCAGCATGGCCGTGGCTTCCCCAGGGGCAGGTCTGGTAACCAGCGGGCGAGTCAGTCCACCTCCACACCCGCTGCTTCCACCTCCAAGCCTTCCTAATCAGAGCTTCAGGGGGCACCCCACGCCGGTAGGAGGCAGGGTTCGTCATCACCTCCACCACTGGCACGAAATCACATCGGACGAAGTGGGTGCTGCAGATAAACTGCCAGGGTTACTCGCTCTCCTTTCTGTCCACCCCTCCAGACATGCCACCTCTGTGACACAGCATGTCGGGGGATCATTTGGCTCTTCTCCGTCAATAAGTCACGGCCCTCCTGGCCAAGGGGGCCATAGAGTACGTTCCCGATGAGGAAGTAGTGAGTGGTTGTTATTCCCACTACTTTCTGGTCCCCAAGAAAGACAAGGGGGGACTGCGCCCCATCTTGGATCTCCGGGACGTCCACCACTTCCTACGGAAGGAGAAGTTCAAGATGCGGACTCTGTCTCAGGTCCTGACTGCCCTGGACCCTGGAGACTGGATGGTAGCGTTGGACTTGCAGGGCGCCTATTTTCACATCCCCGTCCTGCCCGCCCACCGTCATTACCTGCGGTTCATGGTAGGCCTTGAGCATTTTCAGTTTGCTGTGCTCCCATTCAGCCGTATCAGCGCCCCTCGGGTGTTCTTGAAAGTGATGGCGTTGGTCGCAGCTCATCTGCACAGGTCAGGGGTGTCAGACTTCCCCTACCTCGACGACTGGCTGTTGAAGGCTGGCTTGCCCCAGGCAGTCGTCTCCCACCTCCAGACTATTGCCGACCTCCTGCATTTGCTGGGGTTCTCCATCAATGTGCCAGAGTCGAACCCGAGTCCCTCTCAGAAGCTCCCTTTCATCGGAGCGGTTCTGGATTCGACGCTGTTTCGGGTTTATACTCCCGAGCAGCGAGTCCGGGTTATTGAGGCTATGATTCCGCTCTTTCAGCCTGTATGCCGGGTTTCGGTCATGATGACCCTCCGGCTTCTGGGTATGATGGCCTCCTGCATTCTGCTTGTGACGCATGCCAGATGGCATATGCAGGCTCTGCAGTGGGACCTGAAGTTCCAGTGGGCACAGCATCAGAGCAACCTGTCCGATCTTGTCCAGATCTCGGAGGGTGCTGCACAACAATTGCAGGGGTGGCTCACGAATCGCGATTGGGTCAATGGCAGATCCCGCTCCCTTCCCCAACCGGAGGACTCAGTAGTGACGGATGCGTCCCTCCTGGGATGGGGAGGCCACTTGGGAGAGGCGGAGATCAGAGGCCTCTGGTCTCCGGCGGAGTCCCGGCTCCATATCAACCTGGAGCTGCACGAGATCCAGCTTGCAGTGAAGGCATTCCTTCCCTCTGTCTGGGAGAGTGTAGTGCAGGTGTTAACGGACAACACCACCGCCTTGTGGTATTGCAACAAACAGGGCAAGTGGGGTCGTGGACTCTGTCAGGAGGCTCTGCTCCTCTGGACATAGCTGGAACATCAAGGCATTACCTTGGTCGTTCAACACCTGGCAGGTTCTTTGAACACCAGGGCGGACAAACACTGCCGCCGGTGCATGGTGGATCACAAGTGACGTCTGAACTCTGACGTGGTGCAAGGTCTCTGCAGTGGGGAGAGTGCTGGTTAAATCTATTAAGCACCGAAGAGAACGCACAATGTCATCAGTTCTGCGCGTTGGAATTTCCAAGGCGGCACTCGCTAGGAAACGCTTTTTGTCTCTAGTGGAGATGTGGTCTGTTGTACGCCTTTCTGCCCAGAATGCTGAAGATCAGGCGCGACCGGGCCCAAGTCATCCTTGTGGCTCCAGATTGGGCACGAAGAGTATGGTATCCTGAGCTACTCGGTTTGAGCATCGATCCCCCGTTGTGTCTGCCTCTTCGGGGGGATATTCTGTTTCAGCAGCAGGGGACGGCCTCCACCCGAACCTGTCCAGCCTCCACCTCCATGTGTGGAGATTGAGCGGCGACAGTTGGCGGCCTTCGACCTTCCTCCCGAAGTCTGTAATGTTATTCTGGCAGCCAGGCGTCCTTTCACTAAAACGGTATATGCCTGCCGATGGAACAGATTTGTGGCATGGTGCACAGCAAAGGCTGTGGATCCCCTTTCCGCCCCTCTTTCTGAGGTTCTTCTGTTTCTTCTGTCTTTGGCCCAGCAGGGCTCTGCTCTGGGCACTATCAAAGGTTGACTTTCTGCCATTTCCGCCTTCCTGCAGCTTCCAGATCAGCCTTCTCTCTTTATGTTCCCGGTTGTTAACCGTTTCCTCAGGAGCATTACGCACATGTTTCCTCCCGTGCCTTTCGTAATGCCTCAATGGGACTTGAATCTTGTCTTGACTTTTCTGATGTGCGTTCCCTTTGAACCTCTTCATAACTCTCCTTGACGTCTTCTTACTCTGAAGACTGCCTTACTGCTCTCTATCACCTCTGCCAGGAGAGTGAGTGAGCTCCAGACTCTTTCTTCCAAACCTCCTTTTTTTTCTGTTCATCTGGGCAAGGTGGTTTTAAGGACAAGTCCTTCCTTCTTGCCAAAGGTTGTCACGCCCTTCCACATCGGGCAGACCATCACCTTGCCCGCCTTCTTTCCGGCTTCGCATCCTTGCAGGGAATAGGCGAGGTTCCACCGTTTGGACCCGAAACGTGCACTCGCTTTCTATCTGCAGCGTACACAACAGTTCTGGGTGGATGATCAACTCTTTGTTGGCTACATGGGCGCCAAAATAGGTCGGGCTGTGCACAAGCGAACCATCTCCCGGTGGGTGGTTTTGTGCATCAAAGCATATTACTCCTTGGCCAAGAAGGAGCCTCCTGTGGGGCTGCATGCCCATTCGACCCTTGCAACTGCAGCCACTACTGCTTTGGGACGCAGCGTTCCCTTGCAGGACATTTGTCAGGCAGCTACGCGGGCCTTGCCGCACACGTTTACCAGACACTACTGACTTGACAGTTCGATCCGGAGAGACGGCTTCTTTGGCCTTTCTGTGCTCCGTGACTCTTTGGTGTAATCCTGTTCGCAGACCCACCACCAGGGTTGGTATTGCTGGGTTATCTATTCTAAGGTAAGGAATCTATCACAAACGTGTCTTTCAGATGCACAAGTTACTACTTGTGTATCGATATATCTGTAAGAGATATTAGTTAATGATAGATTCCTTACCGCCTCACCCATCCTCCCTGTTATGCGAACTGATTACTAGGGTTAAGGTCATCCCCTTTTAGGGCCCTAGTTGTATGCACCTATGGTCGGTTTCTTGCATGGCTCTGCATTTCGGCACGGAAAGTCGTGTACAGAACTGACGTCCACGCGCATGGGTGGCGCCTAAGTAGTCTCCGTGACGTCATCCCGGCGTGTACGACGCCCGTGATGGATGTGGTGCCGCATGACGCCACCTTCCGGCGCGCAGGGGTACTGCCAAGCAGAAAACTTTCCAGTACCAGTCTGACACCTGGGGAATATTCTAAGGTAAGGAATCTATCACTAACTAATGTCTCTTACAGATTAAGCGTTACACAAGTAGTAACTTGTGCATCAAGGCAATATCTCCACGGATGGTGTCTTGTCACTTGCATGTGGCAACCCACTTGGTGTTTGTGAGAAAGTGGCTCTATATATACTGGACCAAAGTAAGGTACAGTGTGTATAGAGGCCACCAACCACAGAGGTATAGCAGATGTTAAAGTCAGGGCTGACCTTACTCTCAAAAGTGGTAGCTTGGTCGAGCAGTAAGGCAGTACCAGAGGACAGTGTAAAGCATTTGTTGTACACACTCAGTCAGCAAAAGGTTTCCCACACTCAAAGACTGAACTCCAGGCCAGTTGTTTTTATATCAAAAGATATAGTTTTATTTTTAGAAACAACGGGTATCAAAATATACTTTTCTCAATTATGAGTAATCTCAATTAATTACTTGCAGAAAGGAAATAACTTTGTAAACACAACAGGTACAGGGGTTGCAGTAGGCAACACATTTCTAACCACAATCTAAAATTGAGCTCAATGGGTTTTTCTACAAAAAATGCAGTTGACTACTTTGTAAATTACTTTTGTAATTCCAGGACTGGATCCTAGATTCAGTCCTGCGGTCTACGCTGAAAACAGTTTAGTAAAAACGTTTTAGTTATTGCAATGATTTTTAAGTAATATAAAGGTATTTCAGAAGTTCACACTTAAAAACGTTTCAGTGAAAATCTATCTGTTATCCAATGAGAGAAAATTCAGGTTACAGGTAAAGTATGTTCTCGTTACTTTAGTAATCCAGTATTGGGTTCCTAGGTCCAGCACTGGGATCTCTACTTAAAACAGGTAAGTAATTAAGTTTCAGTAGTAGGTACGATTTTTAAGAAATATTTCGTTTTCAAAAGTAGACAGAAGAAATTTCCTAGAAAAGCAGACAATAGATTCCAATGGAGAAAATTCAGGTTACTAGTTAACCCGGTTAGGATTACCTTTGCGGTTCAGTACTTGGCTACAATGTACAGTACTGGCTTCTCTCTTGATCACAGGTGAGTACTTCGGAATTCGGTATTTGGTTGATTTTATAGGAATATTTTAGTGTTTCAAAACTTCACACTTAAAAGATTTTTCGAGTCAAACCAGTCAATGTTATCCTATGGCAGGAAAGTGGGTTATCGGTTTCCAGGTGAGGACTCGGCCAGTGAAGTTAAGGTTCTGGGCATAGACTCGGGGGTCCCCCAGGGTCAGGTAGGTACAGTTGGTACACCCTCAGCGGCACAGGGGCAGCCTGGTGTAGAGGTAGTTAAGCCCAATGTTATCCAATGGAGGGGAGGGGGGCCTACAGTTGGTGGCTGTGGGAGCGGAGCCTCTGGTCACTTACTCAGGGCATGTGGGGAAGTAGAGTAGGGTAGTAGCAGCACTTACAGCGGCTGGGTGCAGGGTACTTTTGACCTGTCTGGTGCCCAATGTTATTCAATGGAAAAGGTAAAAAGGGAACAAAGGCTGCAGAGTCTGGGACGGAGATTCTTCAGGTGCCACCAACGCTTCGAGAGGTAAGTTGGGATCTTGGTGAAGAGGTGGGTACCCCAAAGGAGGGCACAGGGGGCCGCGGGGCGCCAGGTGCAGGGGTGTCTTTGGGTGTCGGGAATCTTACCCTCGGCTGGTCGCGGTTGGTGGGGTCTCTGGTTTTGAGGCTGCAAGCATCGTCTGGTTCGTCAAGGAGGGTCTTTGGGCACTGGACTTCGGGTCCCAGTCGCCAGGGGGACGTCCTTGTGGTCTTGGATCACTCGGCCACGGGCCAGTCTCGGCGGGTGCAGAGTGGGTTGGTCTTGTGCTACCTGGCTGGCACCAGGGGTATGGTTGTTGAGGCAGAGCCTCTGCTTACGGGAGTCCCAGTCTTTAAGAGGGTCAAGGCAGGCAGGTCCTCCAGGTGTCCCAAGGTTGCTGTCCGCAGGAGTTGCCGGGGTTAAGCAGGAGCAGGTTCCAGGATCGACAGGCCGGTAGGGCTGGGGCCAAGTCAGTTGGGGTTGTTGTGGTGTTAGCAGCTGCACGGCGGGTCTTCTTCTTGATCTTCTTTCTTCTTTCCTCATCAGGATCTGAGGAAGGAGGGTTCAGGGAGCACCTAAATACTGAATTTAGGGGTGTTACGTGTAGGGCAAGGGCAGGGACCAATAGGCCCCTGTCCTGGGGTGGGTACACCCCCTAGTCTGCTCCTCTCCTGTGGGAGGGGGGCCGGAGCCTAGCTGTGATTGTGCAGGGCTCCTCATCTTCAAGATGCCCGGAGTCTGCCACCTGAAGAGTGGGGTTGGCACAGGCTGGCACACCCCCCTTCCTGACGTAGGGTTTCCCGCCCGAGTGGGGAGGTCAGAACCGGTGGGGCCAATTGCTGGGTACAGCAAATGGTCTGGAGAAGCTCACAGAGGCGGCAGGCCTTTGAAGCTTCCCCCTGCCCATCCTGGGGGAGGAGACCTAGCACCTCGCTCATGATGTGCATTGTTGCAGGCCCTGAAGAGTGGGGGCTCTCCACCCACGGGTCCAGCAACATGTCTGCTGTGGGGCCGCCTAGGCAGCCTCTCAGTCCAGACGTGGATTGTAGGTTAGGTTTCAGGGGGCATCTCTAAGATGCCCTCTGTTGCATTTTACATTAAATCTCACACCGGCAACAGTGCGGGTTTAATGTGCTGAGAAGTTTGATACCAAACTTCTCAGTCTTCAGAGGGGCCATCATAATGCTGTGGAGTTCGTAATGTCGACCTCCCAGCACCATATACTCTTAATGGCAGCACCGCACTAAAAGTGTTCAGGAATGGCCCTGGGTACTGTAGGGGCACAGGGCTTATGCACCTGTGCCCACACCACTGGCATAGGGCACCCAGCTAGAGGGGTGACTAAGGTATGCCAGGGCAGTGGGTCTTGGTATGGCACACAGGGATGTGTGTCATGTCGACTCTTTGTTTAGTTCTGTACTTAGACACTCAGCCTGCAGTGTCTGGTCACCATGCCCTGGGTACCTAGGGTACCATTTACAAGGGGCTGACGGGTGGTGAGAGATGCCAATTGCGTTTTAGGTTCAACACAGTTTTAGGGAAGGGACACATGCCCTGGGTACCTGGTTGGCAGGAGCCCAGGGCACACTCAGTCAAACCACATCAGCAGTTCAGCAAAAAGTGGGGGAATACCAATGCAAGAAAGATGGTACTTTCTCAGTGTTCAACCTGGGTTTTTGAATAACCAGCCCAAATCTCACCTAGTGCCCTCTGCACACCCTGTTCATTGGGGCAGTACTTGACACCACACAAGTAGAGCCTTCTTTCACCTCAAATAATTCAATATATTTAGGCGATGATTCCAATGTTTCAGGCTGGAGCCGTAATTCCTGTCCTGACACTTACCTCTGGTAGGCTCCTGCATTCTGTTACTTACCAATGTACGCTGGCACATAAAGGCCCACCAGTGGTGCCTCTGCATGCAGTGGTTCCAGCACAACGGAGATCTGCAAGCCTGTTTCAAGATCTCCAGGGACGCTGCAGCAGATCTGCAGTGGAAAAGTGTGTGCAGCAACCTTTCTCAAGGGAAGCAGTATCACCATCTTCCTCCAGTGGCAACAGTGATCATGTATGCATCCACTTAAGGGCAGGGAGCCCATCTGAAGGAACTAGAGATAAGAGGACTATGGTCTCCAGAAGAAAAGATTTTGCTCTTGACTCTCAAGCCCTCCTCCCTTCCATTTGTGGTCTGAATGTCCAGATTTTGATGCACAATAAAACCTCGATGTGGTACATCAACCCAGCAAGGGAGGGGAGTAGGGTTGCATCTTCTCTGCAGAAAGACTCTAGTCCGGGGTTCGGAACCATCGGATCTGCTTAGTCGCAAATCACCTGGCCAGAGTGGTCAATGCACGAGCAGACAGTCTCAGCCAGCGCCATCTTGCTTACCACAAGTGGAGACTTCATCCGGAGATGGTCTGTGCCATTTTCTGTTGTAAGGAACTCCTCTAACAGATCTGTTCACCACTCACACGTATGCTCACCGCCCGAAATTCTGTTGATCTAGTATCCAGTGCAGAGATCATTGGAGATGTATTTCACGTGCGGGGAAACTTTTCGCTTCATTGCACATATCCTACCCTACCCTTCATTCTTCACGTCTTGAGAAAGATTAATCTCGACCACGCCCAAATAATCCTAATTGTTGTTACGGGGAAGCTGTAATAATAAAAAACAAGACTCTTCTTGTCAAGGCAAGAGCAGTTTACTGCCTCGTCAGGTAAACGGGTGGTCTCAAATGACTGCTTGGATGCAGCCACTTGAATAGGTCACACAAATAATTTGATTTCACAAAAGGTAAAGAACAAGTTACTCAGTTACATATGTGTTACCAAAACATCACATCCCCTGTCTTCAACCTCCTGACCTTTCCTCTACACATTCTTTATTGTAATTATAACAATGCTCAACAAACCATTTACTTGCTTCTTTCGTATGCATGTGTTCTGCTCCCAAGACATCTTCTCAGAGTCTGTGTAATCTTGGCTAACTCCATCTCCTGCTCACATTAGTCAGTCACGTTTTCAATTTAACAAGAACACAGATACGTTCTTCTTGTGCTGTGACCATAAATTCCTTTAGGTTTACAAACGCAGCTTTTCCTTAAACTAAGACCGTGCTGATAATGCACTCCATTTCCTATGCAAACTCTTTACCTTTCTTGCATCCGTATGGATCTTAAGCCTGCACTGCTCTTTAACCACAAATAACTGACAGTCTCTACTGTCTGCGATATTGCAAGTTCTTCACGTTTAGTTTCCTCTCTAACATTACCCAGATTGGCCATGAAGGGTGAGGTATGCCAACCTCATTACCTCTCACTTTGCACTTCATTCAGTCTCCCTCACAGGGCAGACCTCCTCTCACAGTCACTGGGGCAGTTTTGCAGCGTGACTCTTTCTGGATTTACTATGCTGTGCATTATTCCGCGGTCTAGTGGTTGGGTCCGGAATCGTAGTCTTTTCTTTCATTTTTTTTTCTTTTTTCATCGCCCAGGTGGGCGTCGACGTCCCATTCTGGCAAATGGCCAGAATGTGTTAAGTAATGTACTGACAAATTCATAGATCCATTTCAGGCTCACCTGTCTGACATACTTTGTTTTGTCTCCTAGTAGCACAGAAGGTCTGCTTTGCTGCTACTGTCAAGTTATTCATCAGCCTTATCGCCTTTTCTATGTTCACCGATCAGTCATCTCTGGTTAAATCTCATTTGTTCTGATATTCCTGAAAAGGGTTCCAACACGCAACCCACCTAGATTTTCTGCTCTTTATCCTCCGCTTATTGGACCTTTACTGTGGGTTTGTGTCAATTACGGTAATCATATGGTGGTTCAACTGTGCGTGTTCACCGACTTTTAAGACCAGGCTGCTGCAACACAGCTAGGGTAAGGAACACTGGGATGATTACACGTGGATGTGTGTGGACTGTGTGTGCTGCCTTCTAATTGCACAAGTGTAGCCTGGCGCAGACGGGACTCTGCAAGGTTAGATGTTGACCTGGGGAAGGTCTTGCAATATTAGTGGCCACTCAGATAGGTCAGTAGGGTTTACTGGACTATCTGCATTGTCACTGTATTATACACCTTGGGGGTAATATACCTTAAATTGCAGTTTCGCTCCACTTGGGCCTACAGTCACGTCAGGTATCAAACTGGGGTGGAACATGAGCGTGGAGTTTCAATATCCAGATCTCAAGAACATGCATGTACACCTTATGGGTCATCCAGTAATGTTCTATTTCTGTGGTTCAGCTGTGTCTTTGTCACCTTGCTGGGCTGGGTTAATTATTCTGCTTCGAGTAGAGGGAACAAAGACCGCTTCACACAAAAGAAACAATTATCAATTTTCACTCTGCTCCTGTAGAGGAAGAGGTGGGGAGGTAAATCTGCATCCAGAAATTCTGTCACACTGCACTAGGTTTGGGACTGCCGCGGCACACTGAACAAAGGAGGAAGCCCAGGCATTTGGAACCAACACAGAAGGGCAACCCCTTTGAATTTTTTATGGGAATGTCCCTGCCTGCCATTGGTGGAGCGGAGGCCCTCAGAGGAGCTGTGCACATAGAGCACTTGACAGTGCCCTTTTGGATTATCCCAGAATGCTTAGCAGGAGGGCGTGGCAGTGGTAATGTAGCATTCCAGGATTTGCCTGATATCTAGAACTTTCCACTCACATTTATAAGCACAAGGCAAAGACGGATAGTTAGACCCTGGACTTTGACAGGACAACACCATAGAAAGCTGGAAGGACAATTCCCCTAATGCCATGATGGATTAAATACTCTGTCTTCAGCTGACCACAGTACTAGTGGATCACTCTAGGACCCCCCTCTTAGCCCAAAGGATCATTTGGGGAAGACCTTTACTTCTGTGCCCCAGCAGGAGGAGAAGAGCACCAGTAGCCAGGCTAAGGAGAATAGCTGCCTCAGGGATCCAGTGAGGCTAGCTCCCAAAGTGTCTTTTTTTGAGGATCGGAGGCCTGCAGAAACATCTCTACATTGTCAGGGCTCGCTACTAGGAGCAAAAGAAGCCCAGGATCCCCCAAATCGAACCAACCGTGACTGAGATATGAATGGGATTTTTTTTCAAAATAAACCCCTGTAGTGGTTCAGTGCCCAGGGGTGGGTGCAAGCTTCAAAAATAGATAACCAGAGAAGGGCATGTGTGTGACCCCCTCCTCATAGTTGTACCAGGCCTGTAGACCCCATCCCCTTGGCCTTGCATATTCACTAATGGGGATCGGACCCTGAGGATGGCAGGCCCATTATTTGTTTGTGGTCCGGAGACTCCATCCCCTGGACTGCGAAGGCTGGATGCCTTCCCTGCCAGTGTCTGGGGAGGGCCGGGTCGCTCTGGCCCCCAGCCGCCCTTCCCCCACTTATCATGGGCAGAGTGACACTGATGCTCCTGACGTGAGTGGAAGCAAGGAACCAAGGCACCCCTTGTCCACTGGAGCAAATGGGTATGCAACTGATTTCTGCACCCAAGGTGGTGTGTGTCTCGGGAGCCGGCTGGGGTCAATAGTTCCTTGGGGATTCCCTCGCGTTATCAGTCTTGGAGAGGTACAGGTGGAGCAGAGTTGGGCGGGGGCGTCCTTGGTGCAGGTTGCAATTAGCATGCAAATAAAGCAGCCAGAGCTGGTACTTGAAAAAAAAGTTCCACGGGGAGCACCCCATTATGCCCCGCGGGCTAGTGGCCCAAGTTTCTTGCCTCTGTGGTGCCCCAAAGGTGAAGGTGGCACCACCAGTGAACTGAAACTAAGTAGTGTATGCATCAACGTGCAGATACATCCCCTGAGAGGCACTCCGTTAAATGTTCATCGAAATGATTACACAATTAGTTTCAGTTGTGTGAATTTTATTCATCCATTATTTTTCAAAAGGTATGGTGAGTCAATGGTATTATAATCATAACATTGAGAACCAATTATCCATTTAGTTTATGCACGTACTCCGATGCATTTCGGGCTGTGAGCCCTTTGTCAAGGAGATATCGTGGCGGGAAGCCGCGTGAACTTCTTGGTTGGACGTCTGGGATCGTATTGACTCACCATACCTTTTGAAAAATAATGGATGAATAAAATTAGCCACCCCACTAGCTGAGTGCACTACATTAGTGGTGAGAGTACAGGGGCCTGAGCCCTGTACCCCATACAGTGTCTAAGTCCATTCTTAAGAACCTAGCCACGGACATACGGGTGGTTCACCAATTGGGTGGAAACCAAACTCTTTTAGCCGAAAAGAATAATTTATTTTCTTGAGTCCCCTAACTCACCCAGGGTTGCCCCTAGGTGAAATGCTTCATCATTGGGGCCATCCCAAGCATCTACTGCTTGGGGCGTGCTGCGACTTGCGGAATTACGTAGGAGCACTTATTTTGTGAGGATATGTGTAGTGCAGTGTAGGGGGAGTGGTGTAAGTGATATTTAAAAATGTACCTAACTAGGGGGCGCTAGAGGGCGCGCTTTCGGAATGGCTGCCTAGACGCGCAGCTCCCGTTCCTTGGCACAAGATCCTCCACTGATCCTGCGCCACGGGGTGCTGCATCGCCCCAAAAATTCATATCCTGAGCCCTAGCATCTTTCTCCACACCCGGTCCAAATTTGGCAGATCTGCGTGCACCGGAGCCGAGGATACAGGCAGCTGCAGCGTTGCCGACTCTGCCACTGGAACTGAGGCGAGCGCTGGCACGGCTGCCATTCTCACGCGACCCTGGGGATCGCCACGAGGCTGCAGGCCGCTCTTCGTCGCCACGGCCTGCGGACCCACTGTGAGGGAGTGCGGCGGTCGCTGCGCAGGTAGGAGACGGCTGTGAGCCCTGCCTGGGGCTGGATCGCCCCCCCCCCCCCCTCCTCCAACCGCCGCTGGACCCTCACTGCTGGTGCTAGGGGGGGGCTGCTCTTCACTTGCCAGACGGAGCTCTGACCTGCCCGGACTGCTCCCCTGCTTCACTGGCGGTACCGGCTTGCGCGGCGCGGCTTGGCGGACCTGCAGGGATTGGGGACTGCCCCGCCGCGCTGGCACTTACCGCTGGAGCGTGCTCCTGGCCTGCAGACCACTGCGCCGTCTCCACGCCGGATGGCCCTGTCTGGCTGAAGATTTGCTGTATCTCTGCCCTGCGTGGAGGCCCTGTGCTACCCCCCCTGCGAGGCGCTTCCCGTGAGGCACGCTATCTTGCCACTGACCGACGCTGCCCATCCTGCTGACCTGGATCCTGTTGCCCTGGGCTGTTATAGACCTTACTACCTGGGACTTGTTCTCCATAGGCCCAACACAGATAGGGGCCTCCACGAGGCTTGCATATCCCTGCTCGGACGCTCACGGGCGCTTCACCAGGGCCTGGGGGGGTGCACACCGGAGGGGCCCAGCGACGTTTCTACTGCTCTGCTCTATCAGATCGTGCTGCGTTTGGACCCGCCTGCCCACCCCCGACCGCCCACTCCTTACGAGGCCTGTACTCCTATCGGACTGCCCTGCTACTGCCCGTCCGGATTTGTGATCCGTCGCTAGGAGTTGCCATGGGGCGACCTGAGAATCGCCAGCCTAAACTGAGCTTTGATAACGCGCGCAAGGGCGCTAGGTCGACGCAGATGAACCCAGGGCCGAGCACATCTTCTCCACAATCCAACCCCCCGCCCCCGGCACCGGCGGCGGATCTTACAAGCCTGATCCAAGAGATGCGGCAGGGTTTCGCCACTGTCGTGGAGAAGGTGGATGGGGTCACGGCCCGATTGGATGCCCTTGTGCACAAGGTTGACCGCCATGAGGAACGCATTACGGCTGCGGAGCAACGGATCTCCGACAATACAGATACCACCGCGACCCATACGTCACAATTGGCCAGGATGGACAACCTGCTACGTGTCATAGCGGCAAAGAACGAAGATTTGGAGGCACGAAGCCGCCGCAACAACGTGCGCATAACGAACGTGCCGGAATCCACGGCCACGGGCAGAATGGAGCTCTACGTGGAAAAGTTGCTTAAAGGGTCCATAGGAGAGGACGCTTTTTCTCCTCAGTTTATAGTGGAGAGGGCCCACCGATCACTGGCACCAGTGCCCCAGCCTGGCTTACCTCCTAGGCCTATAATAGCGCGGCTTTTGAACTATCGTGATCGCGACACGGCCCTCAGGGCAGCCCGGACTCAGAAATCACTGCAGTATAATGGGCTTACGTTCTCAATTTATCCTGATTTCACACCGATGGTCCAGGACGAGCGGCGCAAGTTTCTGCCCGTAAAGAAAAAGTTACGGGAAGCCCAAATTGACTACGCCCTTCTCTATCCGGCGAAACTACGAATTACCCATCAGGGTAAACAGCGTTTCTTTACCAACCCGCAGAAGGCCGAGGATTTTTTGAAATCGGTCCGACCAACGCGCAGAGGCGAAAATGTGCCTGCAGAGGACCTGGAGAATGCTGACTTACCCCCTGGACAACAAGATAATTAACTATATTTGCGTGGTGAATGCACAGTGACGGCCACAACGGATGGCCCTCCATCAGCGTATAAAACTTTTGTGACTGGAGTGCTGTGAGAACGATGGACCTGCATGGACACGGCACCCCTGTGGTAATGTATGCCAAGGACCACTCCCTTGGCCTTAGTCTCCACCGAGGGTGGTACAGTACTGGAGCTAAGGACCAGGTAGTGGCAGTGCGCACTCTATGCTCTACCCCTACTGGGTGTTCCCCATTACTTGGTTGTGTTTTTTGGAGTTGCTTTTGCGGTTGAAAGGGGGGTGGGGGCGGGATTGCGAGGGTGGGATCCATGGCTTCTGGCATGTTTGGGATGCTGGGGTGGGTGGGGGGAGGTTGGATTTTACGAGGCTTCCGCTGCTTGGACTGTATTTTTATCTGCTGGACTGGTGTTTCTTTGGGTGGGGGCGGGGCGGCCGGGGCACTGTCTTTAGGCCTGCTAGGTCACTTTCACATATAGACTTTCTGCACCCATGGAGGTATCGAATGCGAATACTAGATTAACGTGCTTATCGTGGAATGTCAGGGGGCTGAACAATGCTAAAAAATGCAGAAATGTCATTGCCTATCTGAACAGACATCATGTACAAGTTGTTATGTTGCAGGAGACGCATCTGCCTGCTCAGGGCACTGCCGCTTTTGCGACGAAATGGGCTAGCACCCGTGTTTTTTCCTCGTACTCGACCTATGCCAGAGGGGTTGCGGTGCTTATTGCCCGCGGAGTGCCTTTTCATCATCTCGGAGAGGCAATGGACAGGGAGGGGCGGTATGCTTTACTGTGGGGAAGGGTTGGCCGCGATGTCTATGTATTTGTATCTATGTATGCACCGAATGTTGATACTCCTGCCTTTTTTTCCACATTGTGGGGGAAGATTGTAGCTGTTGGGGCAAGACATGTTATATGGGGTGGTGATTTCAACCTCGCACTGGTGCCCCCCGTGGATAGGGCGGATGGTGTCAGCTCCTACAAGCCCAGGTCCAGGGAGACGCTGGAGGGAATCATGGAAGAGGGTGGTCTCTTGGATGCCTGGAGACATCTGCATTCTCAGGGGCGGGAAGGGACACACTTTACCTCTCACACAGGGACATGGGCGCGACTTGACTACTTCCTAGTTAACAGAGAAGCTGCTGCAGAGTTGCTGAGAGTAGAGCACCTTCCTAGAACCTTTTCCGATCACTGTCCTGTGTCTATGCAATTCAACATTCCCGGATGGGACAATCCACGACCTCAGTGGAGACTGCGTCCTGATATACTCTTGGACAATGTTTTCTGCACTGAACTGGGGGAGGAGATAGCAGATTTCTTCCCTAGAAATAAGGGTTCGGTAGAGTCAGTTGAGTACATCTGGGAAGCTTTTAAGGTCACCATCAGGGGCTTCTGCATCTCCAAAAGTCATGGGGTGCTGCGTGATATCCTTCAGTCCATTTCTACACTGGAACGCGAACTGCGGACTCTGGAACACCGCATGATCACAGATTCTGACCCTCACTTACACGCCACCTTTAGAGAGACACTGTCAAAATTTGAGGAAGAGGCGGCCAGGGAGGTGAAGTACCGGGGCAAACACTGGGTGGCCCGGAGATATTGTGAGGGGGATAGGCCCGGAAAAGTGCTTGCTGCACTCACACGACCACCACGGGTGCACAACACTATACTGGAGCTTATTGATGACACCGGCACGGCTGTCAGGGACCCGGCAGAGATACTATCCACTTTCACAGCACACTACTCTTCACTTTATACTTCTACGGCACAGGTGCACACTTCATATGCTACCTACCTTAATGATGTGGCGCTGTGCTGGCTCAGCGATGGGGACAGGGAGTTTCTTGCGGCTCCCTTCGAGCTGGATGAGATCCGTGAGGCCATCATGTCCCTTCAGAATGGCAAGGCGCCGGGGCTCGATGGCTTACCGGCCGAATTTTATAAAACCTATGTTGACATAATGGCACCGGTGCTCAGTGAGGTCTTCACGGAATCTCTGGCCGATGGGATACTTCCCTGCTCTATGCGTGAAGTGGCGATCACCTCCCTTCTGAAACCGGATAAAAACCCTGCCGCTTGCGACTCGTACCGTCCACTGTCCCTTCTGAACTGCGATGTTAAGATACTGGCCAAAGTCTTAGCTACCCGGTTGTCGCTGCTCATGACCCGGATTGTCCTGCCTGATCAGTCTGGCTTCGTGGCAGGGAGATCTACGTCCCACAATCTTCGCACCCTTTTTACCTTGCTTCGCACGGTCCACCCCGACACCCCTATCGCTGCCGTGTTCCTAGACGCCACTAAGGCATTCGACTCGATCGAGTGGCCATACCTGTTTTCGGTTTTAGCCAGCATGGGTTTCCCCAAATTATTTCTCTCTTGGGTTCGACTTTTGTATACGGACCCGACGGCGAGGGTACTAATCAATGGCCGCCTGTCACAACCAATTGCACTCACCAGAGGCACCCGTCAGGGATGCCCGCTCTCTCCCCTGCTATTTGCCATCGCGGTCGAACCACTCGCCTGTCGTATACGGCAGTTACACCGAGCGGGGGCAGTGCACTGCCTGCAGCGGCAAATAGATGTCTCACTTTATGCTGATGATATCACGCTCTATGTTAAACATCCCGAGACGCATCTCAATCCCCTGCTTCGGGAATTCATATTGTTCGGAGGGGTGTCGGGTGTCCACATCAATTGGGCAAAATCGCAGTTTTTCCCCCTCACGGATGCGGTGCATGCCTTCCCTCTCGATTACCCACTGGAGTGGTGTAGTGAAGATCTTAGGTATTTGGGAATTCGCATATCTCGCGATAAAGATGAGACGCTCCGTGCCAATTATGGAGTGGCCGTGACCAAATTAACGGCTTCGGTGGACAGGTGGATCACGCTACCACTCTCCATGGCGGGAAGAGCCTCACTTATAAAAATGGTGGTATTGCCCCGCTTCCTATATCTTTTCCTCAATATCCCCTACTACCCTGGTGCCTTTTTCTTCAGGACGCTCCGTGCGGAGCTGCGCAGACTTTTCTGGGGCGGCAAGTCCCCCCGATTAAACTGGTCGACGCTGACCCTTCCCTACGATAGAGGAGGTTTTGACATCCCTAATTTTGAAACTTACTACCAATGTGCACAGGCACACTTTGCCTACCATTGGATGGCTCCAACTCCTTTCATGCCACACATAGCGGTGGAGGACTGGATTGTGCACCCTATACCACTCAACGGACTGCTACACTGTCCTGAGACGTCCATCACCACTGCGCATACCTCAGTTTCCTGCACATTAGATGCGTGGCGTCGCATCGCTAGACACCTGTCGTGTCCGATGCCCTACTCTCCCAAATTACCGCTTGCTTATCACCCGCAATTATCTCTCTTGTCGGAACGAGGTTTCCGTCAATTATGTGATAGGTTACTCATCGCCCGCTGGGGCGACCTGTTCCATGAGAGTAGTTTCAAGACTAAGGAACTGTTCTTTAAGGCACAGGAACACACCACCCTTGAACTCTTTTACTATATTCGGCTGCGTGCGGGGATGCGGGACATCTTACCTGACTATCCCAATGAACCTGAGACCCTAGCGCCACTGCATTTCCTGTTGGGATCACAAGACGGGACCCACTTGGTCTCTGGTCTTTACCGCCAAATCCGAAGCGCGGCTCCGGAACCGGTCTCCAATGCTCGGCTGCGATGGGCTGCTGAACTTGCCCTCGATATCACCGATGAGCAGTGGACCTACTGTTGCACGCTCACCGCTCGCGTCTCCGCTAGCAGCAGATTGAAAATTATTCACTACAAATTCCTTCAACGGATATACTATACTCCGGCTCGGAAGTATAGGTTTGGGCTGGCTGACAGCGACAGATGTGAACGCTGCCATGCCGACCATGCTGATTTCCTACACCTGGCATGGGACTGTCCCCAGGTTGCTCATTACTGGCAGCTGGTTGTGGAGGCTATCGCGGAGATGGTGGGTGAGACGATGCCCGCTGACCCCTTGATCGCTATCCTCGGATACACAGTGCACTTGCCTAGAGGATGCAGGAAATTTGTTGACACCGCCTTGCTCTTAGCCAAGAGACGGGTGGCTTGTCGCTGGGGCAGAGGAAGGGCGCCCAAATTTAAGGACTGGCTTACAGACTTGACTTATTGCCAAGACCAGCACACTACTTTTGCTGAATTGATACCCCCTTCTTGTAGGCCCAGGGATATTTGGGAACCTCTGATGCACTACCTGCTCACGCGCTCGGATGACGATGCACGATCGGATGATCTGCCTCCCCCTCCTCAATGCACTGACGTCCTTCTTGGAACGCAACCTGTCAATACCTCCTGCTTCGTCTGACTTTCCTTGTCCCCCATGCACTCTCATGCCCCTGCAGCGTCCTGAATGACCTGGGCCGCTCTCTCTTGGCCTGACCCACACCCCCCTCATGATTGGGCATGCATATCCCCCTTTTTTTTTCTACATCCACAGCACGCCTCACACTACTGCTGAGTGACACCCCGTTATAATTCATGCTTCTATGGGATGCACCTTTACAGACCTCTGCTTCACTGGGTTGCAGTCCTGGACGTTAGCTCCCCCATGGGCTGCGGCCTGCCTGACCCGCCTTGCTACACCACCCTTCATTGGAACTTTCACACAGTCTTATACAGCCTCATAGTTGTTACCTAAGTTGGGAAGTTTTGGTTTCTGTTTGACGATGAAAAACAAAAAAAGGAGAGGGATTTCATCTCTCTACTACAACGCCCTGTTCAACTGCTGCTCATCCTTGCTTGTCCTACGCCCCAGGCTGCAGAACCAGCGTCTTGTATGTTTTCCTATACGCCGCCGGGCCCCCGGGATGCCGGCTTCTGGGCTGTGTACTGTTCATGATTTTTTGCTGCTGGCCTCCGGGTTGTAGGCGGATCGAGCTGTGTACAATACTCTGTTTTCTCCAATAAAGCAGTTTTGAACCCCAAAAAAAAAAAAAAAAAAAAAAAATGTACCTAACTAGTGAGCCAAAGTTTTATTCCTGCTCCCAGTTGGTAAGGATAAAAAGGGGTTAATAAAAGGGAAAAATAACTGTTGTGTACTTATAATCCCTAGTATTGTGTCAACATGTTTCGAGCCATCCCCTAAACCTCTTCTTCAGGACAACAAAGGTACCAGCCCCTTGTGTACCACTCCGTGCAGGACCTATAGTTAAGTATAAATAAAGATAATGAATGCACACCTATTGTGAGCATTTCGAAAAAATACATACGGTTGATTCTGAACACGTAGTATCTGTCATGGAGAAGAAAAAGCAAAAGGTTAAGGCATTCCGCTGCGCATAAATGAAGGTACTTCATTAAATAGTGTAAGTGCCCTTGAAAGTAACAGTAATTAGTGCTTAGATCATGTGTGTATTATTATACAACACTTGACATCACTATTGTGAGAAAGCAAGGTTAAAAATTATGTTAAAACACTTGTGATCATGGACAAAACAGGACGCACACAACATGAAACGTAATAACAATTTATTTTTGCAACATACTTATTTTATGGCCAAATTGCGCCTCATGGTCTGTCTGGCTGGAGGGGCCTGTAGAACTCTATATTGTAATGAGAAGAATACACCATTTTTTTTTTTTTTTTACCCGCTTGGAGATTTTGTCTAATGCTATACTGAATGTAGTAATACAGATGGGTCTTTTGTTTTTTTCATTCTCTTGTTTGTCATACGTTTCCAGAAGGGCGCCCCTATGATTATTTTGTGCCCTTTTCCTTGCCTGTGCAATGATTTTTGAAGGGTATTTTCAGTTGTCTTTTTTAGTTTTTCTACTAGGTCTTTTGCCTGCTTATCATAGTCCGATGTTTCTGTGCAGTATCTCCTAAGTTTAAGGAACTGTCCAAAGGGGAGATTATCTTTCAGATCTCGTGGATGAAAGCTGTAAAGTAAGAGGCAGTTTTTCGCGGTTGGTTTAAAGTGTGTTGTGGTTTTGAGTGGACCATCTACTGCATGAGTAGGTCCGAGTTAGATTTTCTTGACCTTAACATCTATACATCAGAGAAAGTTTCCAAGCTAGTCAAAAACATTGTCCGATTCTAAACAGTGGTAACTTGAACATACCAACACCAATGTTCTCACATAAGAGGGGCAAAAATCTGAAGGCTATATTGATACACACACGCCCGAAGACACAAAACAAAAGTAACCAACAGGTAATCAGTACTTTACCAACAGGCCACCACCCATGTGGTAACTGTATTGTATGCCAGCTCACCACAACTACCGCTCTACAATACTCAAAAAATAAGGAACTTTGATATTTACACCTCCTTCTTTTAAGCTGGAATCTGTATGAGGAACAGCCTCTTGCTATTCATGACCACTCCAATATGGCCGCCATTGTAGAGCCTCAGTGTTCCTAAGACCAGGGTTCGATACCAACCCCCCCCTCACTTTTTTTAATAGGGCTAACTGGCATCTCTATAATTCGAAGGAGGGACTACTGTACATAAATAAATAATTTAGACATTCAGAGGCGCCTCCGTTTTTGCAGTAATACAAGAAGCGACACAAAAATACTAGCAACATGGCGGACCATTTCCAAACAAAACGAGATACGCACTACACTTAACATAATGAGGACATGACTCTGCTGTTTTTAAAGACTATTTCTACCAGTACCGAGGCACAGACACGCTAAGATGCGGTCCACCCTGGGAACGAGTAGGTCGTATTGACAGAGGGTTGCTGAGCACAGTAAGACTTTTTCTCCCTACAGGAAATCCAGAAACTCTTTTTCCTGTATTCTCACCTCATTTCTTAACGTTTTTTAGGATCAGTGCAAGGGATGCTTAAAAAAGAGGAATGGTTTGAAACAAAATCCCTATAATTGCACTTCTTTGTGTATTCTTCCTATTACAATATGGGGTTCTACAGGCCCCTCCACCCAGACAGACCTTGAGGTGCAATTTGGCCATAGAGGTTTAGGGGATACATCGAAACATGTCGATACAATACTAGGGATTATAATTACATAAGTTATTTTTCCCTTCAATTAACCCCTTTTTAGGTCGAGGACCTAAAGGCTGCGCTTGCGCAGTCTGGGGTCGGAGATTTAATGTTTCTTAGTAGTGCGGTTTAACCCGCCGCCCTGCCCCGTCTCTCCTCCATTGGCTGGCTTCCTAAACAGAGGCCAGCCATTGGAGGAGAGATGCGTCACTCTAATTTAGCCCCGTCTCTTTTGGATTCGGGGGCGTAAGTTTTGCTGTTCTTTAGACAGTGACGTAGTCTGTCACTCAGAACCGCAAAACCACGCCCCTGATTCCGAAATATTCGGAAGCTTGCGGCCGCCATTTTTTCTTCACCCGCAGTGAAGGTGAACCGTTCCTCGTTGTGCTTTGTGTCCGTCTCCCCCTTGCCCCCTCCTTCCATCCCCTCTCGTGTTGCTGTTTTCTGTGCATCCCGGCTCTCCCGGTGACCCGCAATGTGACCCTCGGCACGAGATGCGGCGCTGGAAGACCCGTGCAGAAGGCGGAGGCAGTCCGAGCCTTGCCCCCTCCTTTTGTCCCCTCTCGTGTTGCTGTTTTCTGTGCATCCCGGCTCTCCCGGTGACCCACAATGTGACCCTCTGCACGACAACTATGGCGGAGGTAAGGCATAAAGTGCAGGGCAGGGAGGCCGGAGAAACCACCACTACGGCAAACGTAATCAAAACAGCCGTTCCTCGTTGTGCTTGTGTCCGTCCCCCCCCCCTTGCCCCCTCCTTCCGTCCCCTCTCGTGTTGCTGTTTTCTGTGCATCCCGGCTCTCCCGGTGACCCGCAATGTGACCCTCGGCACGAGATGCGGCGGTGGAAGACCCGTGCAAAAGGCGGAGGCAGTCCGAGCCTTGCCCCCTCCTTCCGTCCCCTCTCGTGTTGCTGTTTTCTGTGCATCCCGGCTCTCCCGGTGACCCGCAATGTGACCCTCTGCACGACAACTATGGCGTAGGTAAGGCATGAAGTGCAGGGCAGGGAGGCCGGAGAAACCACCACTACGGCAAACTTAATCAAAACAGCCGTTCCTCATTGTGCTTGTGTTATGTTATGTTATGTTATGTTAAATTGCGTTTATATAGCGCTCGGCTACTCTAACAGAGTGTCCCGGCGCTTTCCACAGGCAGCTCAAGTGTAGAACAACATAACAAGGAAAAGCAGACTCAAAAGAAAAAGACACCCACTATACAGAAAGATTAAAAAGCCAGGTCTTCAGATTTTTCCTGAATTGAAGCAGATTGGGGATTGGGGGATTGTGTCCGTCCCCCCCTTACTCCCTCCTTCCGTCCCCTCTCGTGTTGCTGTTTTCTGTGCATCCCGGCTCTCCCGATGACCCGCAATGTGACCCTCGACACAACAACTATGGCGGAGGTAAGGCATAAAGTGCAGGGCAGGGAGGCCAGAGAAACCACCACTACGGCAAACTTAATCAAAACAGCCGTTCCTTGTTGTGCTTGTGTCCGTCCCCCCCCCCCCCTTGCCCCCTCCTTCCGTCCCCTCTCGTGTTGCTGTTTTCTGTGCATCCTGGCTATCCCCAATTAAGATATAAATGTAAGGAATTGAGTACATTAACCAGACATATGGTTTAGGTATACATCTCCCAGACCGTATAATAAAGTAAAGTGGCACAACCATTTCTTTGCACCAACCTTTATATTCACAAGTTTGCCATATTCTGAAAAGCCTGTAAATTGCATCCACGAACGGCAGGAGAAACATCCCCGCTTTTATTAAAGGTCCCTCGCGTCTTAGCTACATGGCGCGTTTCTGGTCCGCTAGAGTGGCGATTGAAGTAGAGATAGGACGTGGGATCCTATAGTTGTTGTTCTATGCCCGATTGGCAACTGCCATGATGAAATAGAAATAGGATATGGAATCCTATAATTAGCGTTCTATGCACGTTTATCAGCTGTCCTATTGAAATAAAAACAGGATCCTAAAGTCTGTATTTTGTACCTGATTAGCAACCGCCATAGTGGAATATTGATGTATCTTATCCCAGCAGGCAGCAGCTGCCGGTGCAGGGCAGGGAGGCCGTAGAAACCACCACTACGGCAAACTTAATCAAAACAACGTGATTGGGATGCGCCACATCCTCCTCTCTTCTGCCTTTCGCACATGCCCTTACTTTCCTCATCATTTCTCTCCTCTTTTCCCCCTCGCGTATCTTTCTCTCCACGCGCTCTCCTTTCTCCGTTGCACGGCCCTCCCTCCCCATGTTTATTCTCCCTGCTCCTAGGCCCGCTCCCCCTGGTTCCACCCTGCCCGGCCGCATCTGCCTCTTCTCAGCGCTATAGATAGTTGGAGATTAAGTGATTTGTCCAGAATCACATATGTTGTGCAGACGCGAGCTGGTTCCCCAGCTCCAAAGTCACGAGCTCTGGCCATTGCGCCACATCCTCCTCTCTTGTGCCTTTCGCCTCGCCCATGCCCTTACTTCCCTCATCATTTCTCTCCTCTTTTCCCCCTCGCGTATCTCTTTCTCTCCACGTGCTCTCCTTTCTCCGTTGCACGGCCCTCCCTATCCCTGTTTATTCTCCCTGCTCCTAGGCCCGCTCCCCCTGGTTCCACCCTGCTCGGCCGCATCTGCCTCCAGGGTTGTGCGAGGGGGTCATCAATCTTAGGGCAGACATTTGAGGGGGGCGCTTTCTGGATCTTGAGCCTGTAATACTCGCTATAAGGTACGGATCATCCAGGATGGAACAGTAATGTGAATCTTAAAATGTGACCGATATTTGATGAGCCCCACAAAGTGGAACTCTCTCACTACCTCACAACTTCACTCTCTCTCTCTAACTCACTACCTCACTCTCGCTCTATCTCACTACATCACAACCTCACTCTCTGTTTCTATCTCACTACCTCAGAACATCCTCTCCCTCACTACCTCACTCTTTCACTACCTCACTCTCTCGGTCTCTCACTACCTCACTCTCTATCTACCTCACTCTCTCTACCTCACTCTCTCTCTATTTCACTACCTCACTCTCTCTCTATCTCACTACCTCACTCTCTCTCTGCTAATGCAATAGGTCTCGCATATGCAAGCAATTAAGCTATTGCCAATATAAATGACAATGCCATTTATTTAGGGATACAAAAAAAAAAATGAGCAATGCCAATAGCTCTACCTATAATATTGCCGAGACCATTGCATTGTAAATGCTTGTTATCCTTGCCAATTGGGAGCAGAAATAAAACTTTGGCTCACTAGTTAGGTAAATTTTTAAATATCACTTACACCACTCCCCCTACAGTGCACTACACATATCCTCACAAAATAAGTGCTCCTACGTAACTCCGCAAGTCGCAGCACGCCCCAAGCAGTAGATGCTTGGGATGGCCCCAATGATGAAGCATGTCACCTAGGGGCAACCCTGGGTGAGTGAGGGGACTCAAGAAAATAATTTTTTCTTTCCGGCTAACAGAGGTTGGTTTCCACCCAATTGGTGAACCCACCCGTATGTCCTTGGCTAGATTCTTTTGATCCTTCATCCACGGATCCTTTTTGCTACACTTTGAACACATAGGAGGGTGAACTTAGCCCAATCCTCCTTTTCCCCCTGTTTTTGATTGATAAGTTTTTTCTTAGACATAGTAAGTGTAGTGCTCCCATTAAGAGTATATGATGCTGGGAGTTTGTCATTATGACCTCTGCAGCACCATAATGGCTACACTGAAAACTGAGAAGTTTGTTATCAAACTTCTCAGCACATTAAACCCACACTAATGCCAGTGTGGGATTTAATGAAAAATGCACACAGAGGGCATCTTAGAGGTGCCCCCTGAAAACTAACCTACCGCTAGTGTCCAGGCTGAGTGGCTGCTTTCAGCTGCCATCAGCAGACATGATTATGGACCCCTGGGTCGAGAGCCTGCTGATCTCTGGAGCCTGAAACAATGCACATCCTGGGACGAGGTGCCAAGCCTCCTCCCCCAGGATGGGCAGGGTTCACTAAGGGGAAGCCTCAAAGTCTTGCTGCATTTGTGAGCTTCCCCAGGCCACTTGCTGCTATCAGCAACTGGTCCCCACTGGTTCTGACCCCCACTTTGGGTGGGAGAACCGGCGCCTCCGGTGGGGGAGGCGAGGTGAAGCACAACACTCAGTCCCCGCCATCTTGCAGATCCGGAGACTTAGCAAACCAGGGACAGACTCATGCCTTCCTCCCACTGGAGGGCATCATAATAGGGTTGTACCCACCCCAGGGAAGAGACCCATTGGTCCCTATCTATTACCTTCCTGTAACGCCCCTAAATCTAGTATTTAGGGGCAACCCTAACCTTGCTTCCTCAGACAAGAAGGAATGAACAGCCGTGCAGAAGCCGACAAGAGGAAGACGCCCACTGACTTGGCCCCAGCCCTACGATCCTGTCTCCACATCGAACCTGCTCCTGCGAAATCCCGGTGTGTCCTGCAGCCAGCAACCTCGAACCCCAGAGAACCTGCTTGCCTTCAACCCTAAAGACTTTGTCTCCTGTGAACACCGGATTTGTTAATCTGCAACCCCTGTCCCCGGCCGGAAACAGCGAATCCACACCACTCTGCACCCGCCGTCCAGAGCCCAAGCGGGCAAACACCAAGAGAAGGTCTCCCCGGTGATCCTGACCCGAGATCCAGTGACCCCTGACGTGCCTCCAGCCGACGCCAGCAGACTAAATCCAGAAGGTCCCCCCCAACCGCAACCAGGAGCGGGTAAGAAGATCTGACCCCAAAAGACACCCCTACACCTGACGCCCCATGGGCTTGTGTGGCCAAACAGACAATGCCTAACCAACCCCCAACTTACCTCTCAAAGTGGTGATCGCACCCAGAAGACCTTCGTCCCCTGCAGTGCTTTTGCAAACCGGAGATTCACCATTGAAATCTAGAGGGCTTCCGATGACAAAACAGCACTCTGCACCCGGCCGCCCCCGCGCCGCTGAGGGTGCAACTTTTGTGCTGGCCTAAACCCCCATTTGCCCTGAGCTTAAGTCCAGGAGCTTTGCTCACTCAACCCAGTGGCCTGCTCGTCAGCAACCACCAAACGGAGGCCCCCAATCGCCCATTGGATAACATTGGGCCTTCGCACTCTGCACCTGGGTGCTCCAGTGACGCCGAAGACTCCGACGTCGAGGAAGTCACTCCAGCTCAACGGGTCGTAAGTAAGATCGTCGACCCCAACCCTTCCTCGACACCCTCTAAAAAGGCTTCGGGCACACCCTCACCTTCGGGCCTCGGTGCACACCAAGAGACTGCTTCCAACGCCCCGCCTTCGGGCCCGGCAAAGAAGTCCATTAAGCCTTCAGGTGGCTCGGGCTCGAGCCAGCCTATCCCCGGTGCCGATCCTATACCGACACCGAAGAAAAAGCCATCTTCTTCAACCACGCAGACCGTTGCGCTGACACCTAAGCACACAGCGCCGAAGACTGGCAGCGGCACATCGATGCCGAAAACGCATTCGGAGCCGACTAAAGAAACGCCTAAAGCTCAAGAACACGCTTCGGAACCAAAAAAACACCCGGAACTGAAGAAACAGGTTCCGGTAAAGGACATTTCAAAAGGGCACACTTCTAAACCAAAATCAGCTACAGACTCTGTGCCAAGAAAACCTACGGAGCCGAAAACCTACACACCAAAGGATCTTCCCTATTCAGAGGAACTTTTCACACCTGATCCTAACCAAAAAACTCTTGTAAAGGATCCTAAAACTGGTCAATTGACTCTCAGTTCCAAAAAGAGACCACTTGATGTGCCAGCACCTCCTCCTCCTCCAAAGAAGAGACATTGCAACCTCTCCATTAAGGGTGCCTTCTCCACCACCTCCCCATACTGTTCCTCCTCCTACACCTACTCCACCTCACCATTCACCCACACCATCCCCTAATCCAGACAATGATGCAGGCACAGACTCTGATGACACAGGTGGGGGTGCACATGACCCAGCAGGGACCAATAGTCCCCAATAGTCCCCCTCAGTCACCTAATCCATGGGATGATTACAACACCCCTGATGTGCCTTATGTCCCACAAGATGATCTATACCCTTCTAGACCTTCCCCACCAGAGAACACTATAAGTTTTAACCTACTAGTCCAAAGAGCTGCCCAATATCATGGGGTGGACTTACACACAGATGCGGTGGAGGAAGATTTCCTACTAGACACTTTTGATAACACACAAACGTCTACTGCCATTTTGCCAATGCTTAAGGGTGTAATCAACCACGCAACAGAGGTTTTTAAAGACCCTGTCAGGGCTAGGGTACTCAATCCTTGCATTGAGAAAAAATATATAGCTGCCCCTACACATCCAGTCTATAATAAAGGTCCAGCACCATTAGACTCTTTAGTAGTGTTTAATGCACGTAAACGTGCTAATTCTCAGACATCAGGTGAGGACTCACAACCAGACAAAGAATCCAAGCTACTTGATGCCTCCGGCAAAAGAACAGTGTCACATGCAGCTAATATCTGGCGCATCGCCAACACCCAAGCGTTGCTGGCCATATACAACAGGGCTTGTTATGATGAACTAGAGTCCATAATGCAGCATCTACCGGACAAATACAAAAATAGGGCCAATGAACTTATACAGGAAGGTAAAAATATTACTAATACTTCCATTTGTTGTGCCCTAAATGCTGCAAATACCGCCTCAAGGGCAATCAATACCAGCACCCTTCTACGTAGACATGCTTGGCTACGTAGCTCAGGATTTAAACCTGAGGTACAAAACTCCATCCTTAATCAGCCATTTGATGAGACACATTTATTTGGCTCAAATGTTGACGTGTCTTTAGAAAAGATGAAGAAAGACACAGATACAGCAAAATCTATGGGAGCCTTGCAGCAGCAGCTCCCAGACGTTCTTTTCGTCGCTCATCATACAGAGGCAACACTAGAGGCTACTCCTCCGACAGTCCCTCCACCTCTTACAAAACCCCTAGCCAATCCACATTCACTAAGGGCTACGAAATAGGGGGTTAAAGGGGTAACAACAACACAGGCAGAGGCAAAACCAACAACTCCCGCTCTGCCTCTACCCCTACCCAATGACTTTCCTCCACTCCCCCCCCCCCCCCCCCCCCCCCCCAACATTCCAACCCTGTGGGGGGAAGACTGCAACAATTCCTTCCTGCTTGGACCGACATCACATCAGACAGGTGGGTGCGACAAATTATTCAATCGGGTTACTGTCTAGAACTAACATCTACCCCCCACATACCACCCAAACAGCGCCCAATGTAACAAGAACATCTATCACTGTTAAAGCAAGAAGTAGTATCCCTGCTACAAAAAAGTGCAATAGAACCAATTCCTCTGCACCAACAAAACAAAGGGGTTTACTCTCTCTATTTTCTAATTCCAAAAAAGGACGTCTTTCTAAGGCCTATTCTAGACCTCAGACCGCTAAACATATACATACAGTCAGACCATTTTCACATGGTCACACTCCAACAAGTCCTTCCGCCTCTGTCACAAAACGACTTCCTTGCTACTTTAGATCTCAAGGACGCATACTTCCCATTTACAAGGCTCACAGGAAGTATCTCAGATTTATAATAGACGGGCAGCACTATCAATTCAAAGTACTCCCATTCGGAGTCACAACAGCACCAAGAGTATTCACCAAGTGCTTAGCAGTAGTGGCAGCGCATTTACGAAGACAACACATCCATGTCTTCCCGTACCTCGACGACTGGCTCTTAAAAGTCAGCTCATACAACCAATGCGTGGAACACAATCATGCCGCAATACAACTGCTTCACGACTTGGGGTTCACAATAAACCACGCCAAATCCCATCTACAACCATCCAAAGTACAACAGTACCTCGGTGCCACAATAAACACCTCAAAAGCGCTAGCTTATCCCACTCCAGCAAGGATAGCCAGCATGCAAACTCTTCTAACAAAGTTTCAGCTACAACACTCCCTACCAGCGCGAGTGGTCATGCAACTCATAGGGATGATGGCCTCTTGTATTTTCAGAGTGCCCCATGCAAGACTTCAAATGCGTCCGCTACAAGAATGTATATCACATCAATGGAACCAGGCTCAAGGTCAATTAACAGACCTAGTGTTGATACACGGTCGGACTCATCGCTCTCTGCAGTGGTGGAACACCAAAAACCTTTTGTTAGACCTGTCTGGCCTTTTGCGTAGTCCCTCTAATTTATTATTTATTTTGTCCCCTTTTAGCCCCTCATGCCTTTATTTATTTTTGTGTCCACTAGATTTTTCAAGGTGTTGGTCTAGGGGATAGGTGCTCTTTCGCCCTCATAGTTCTTCACCTCAGGCCTAGAGGCCTTTCCTGACAGAAATTCCCTTGGAGTCACAAAATGGTGGCTACCAACTGTCACAACTGACAAACCTAGAACCTGTCCCATAGGATAGAGTAGGGCATTCCAGAACCTTCTGGTCCCTTCTGGACCTCTGAGGGTCAGCCTATAAAAGGTGGAATGCTGGTCAGCCATTTTGTCTTACCAGAGAGAGTCAGCAGGAGGACAGGCTGTAGCAGAAGGTGGGGGTAGGATAGTCAAAGGGTTGACCTCCTAGTCTAAGGACGCTGCCTTATTGATTCACCACCCTTCCTCCCTTGGGTTACTTGACTTGTCCCCGCTGCTTGGGATTACTGGAGACCCTGGGCGCCTGACCAACCCCTAGTCTGGAAGTACGGGGGTGTGAGAAGGAGAAGGAGACTGCGGCGCTGTGGAGCGCAGTCCTCTGCCTAGCTGGAAAAGACTGTAGACAGACTCTGCTGAGGGTTGCTAAGAAGAAGGGGAGTACCATCTAGCCCTTCCAATCGATCCCCCCTCCTCTGGTAACGTGGGTCTGAACTGTCTTGAGATCTCCAGAGTGATAATCCTGCACTGGGACGATATTAAGGATAGTGCCCCAGAGCAACTCGACTCCCGAATTTCTCCTTACCCTCGCTTGTGTCAAAATCCTGTGGGTACTGAGGGAAATTATCGTGCCCCTGCCGGGCGCCCCCTGCCTTCACCTCCAGCGAATTCCTGGTTTATGGCAGAGAGGCTCGGAGAAGCCGTCGAGCGGTAGTGTCCTGGTACCGCTTCTGCGTGGAGGAGAGGGAGAAGCGTCTCTCCTTGGTGTCAGTGCAGTGGAGGCGGGTCCGGTGGGAGTGTCCTGAGGCCCGAGGTGAGAGGCGGCGCCAGCGTGGGCGTCCCGCGCATGTCAGGAGGAGTAGTGCTTCCCTCGACCGGCGCGAAGGAGAGGTGAGGAGAAGCACCGGAGGAGTCTGTGGGGAAATCCCCTCGCGGGAGCTCTGCGGGAGGAGCGGCTGACTGGGGACGGGAGCGGAGCCCTTCCCACCCCCGGGAGAACCAACGCCGAGATCCCTGGCACTTGTGGTAAAAGGACTGAACCCTCCCGCTTGCAGGGCCGATTCACTGGCCGGAAGCCAGCCAAAGTAGCGGAATAGGTGAGGAGAGGGAGGGAAAGTAACGGAGGAGATCTGCAATCCTTTTGGTAACTGGTGAGAGTGAAGATTCTCCCCCAAAGCTTGGAGTGGGGAGGACTTATAAACAGCGACTAAACTGTCCTCATGTAGTCAGGCCTATAAGGAATTGGGCTAGGTAACAGTCGATGACTAAGAGAGGTTGATTGCATATACTCTGTAAAACCTTGGGTAACAGCTGAAGGTTGAATTAAACTCTTGAAAATTACTGCCAGAAGTATCTGAAGTGGCCAAATAGCCCTGTTTACAGGCAGAAGGAGGGAAGTTAGAGTTGAGAAGCTGTATATGCTAGCCTGTATTTATGAAGGAGCCAAATCTAGAAAATATTCCTTTAAAAGTATAAAACACTTCACAGAAGTCAAGTCTAACAAATTTTGGAGTCTAATGTAATGTGCTGTTGGTGCTGATTAATGATTTAAGTTAGGAACTTTAAAAGTATTATTATTTCCATGTCAAACTGTAATGTACTAAGCTGTGATTTCTAAAGACAAGAGAGCAAAGATTATTTTTATAAACAAGCTCATATTTTTCCAAACATTGGTGTAGCGTCCTTTTTGAGTGAAATTGCGTTCATTTACTGCTGGGTGGTTTGCAACCTTTACACATGTACCTCTAAGTGATAGTGTCTTACCCTCGGCCAGGCTACCCTAGGTGACCTGACATATTTAGGTTCCAACAAGTTGGTGGCAGCGGTGGGATCCTGACTGTGGTTGCAACTACTCTGTAGTAATTGAGCGTAATTCACTAGCCTACACCACGAGTTTTCTCCTAGCGGCCCTCCTAATTCTTATTTTTGGTTTTTTTCAAATTTGTTCCTGGTGGTGGGGTGGAGGTAGCTTCAGGTTGCCTTGCAACTCTATTCTTCTTGTGTGTGTAGCTTTGAATTGCCTGTGGTAAAATGGAGTTTGCACTAGAAAAACTAGACACCTATTCGGTGGCTCAGCTAAAAGATTTCTGTCAACAATTGGGAGTGTTCTTTAAGCGTGGTGCCAAGAAGGGGGAACTCCAGACCAGTTTGAGGGCTTGGGTGGAAGCATGCAATGAGGAGGGAACGGTGGAAGAGGAGGAATCGGACAGAGGTACTGTCATTGATAGGACTGCGGAATGTTCCCCGGGGGTGGATGAGATGTCAATCAGCCCCAAGGCAACCTCACGGGAGGGCAGCAGTGTGTCATCGAGAGGGTTGTCAGAAACCGAGTTACCTGACAGGAGAGAGGATAGACTGTTAAGGTGGGAAATAGCAAAAATGGAGTTGGAAGAAAAGAGGGAGAAGAGGAGGTTAGAACAGGAGAAGGAAGAGCGGAGAATGGCTCATGAATTCAAACTAAAAGAGTTAGAACTCCAGGCCCTGCAACGGGGACCCTTTCCAACTCCAAATGGTGGCAGCGAAACCAGAGAACCAACCAGGGAGTCCAGACCCTACCTGCCTAAGGATATAATTGCCAGCTATAGTCACAGGGATGACATAGCCAAGTGGCTGGCAGCCTATGAGGTCTCCTTAAGAGCCCATGGGATCCAGGAGAAGCACTGGGGGGGTGGGTTGTATAAGTACATGCCTCCTACTGGTCGGGACACCTTGCTGGCCTTGGAATCAAAGGAGCAGACCAACTACCCCACCATGAAGCTAGCATTGGTCAGGAAGTTTGGGCTTACCCCGGAAAGGTATCGCCAGAAGTTCAGGGGGAGCCACAAGTTAAGCACCCAGAACTGGGTGGACTTCCTTGATTATGCAAGAAAGGCATTGGAGGGCTGGGTAAAGGGCAGTGAGGTGAGGGTTTATGAGGGGTTGTATGATCTATTTTTGAAAGAGCACCTCCTCGAGAAATGCTTTCCCGAGCTGCGCCAACACCTGGTGGACAGCAAGCTGACCAATCCCCGGAAGCTTGCAGAGGAGGCGGACATCTGGGCAAGTACCCGGGTGTCCTCAAAGGGGACTGAAGGGGATTCCCAAAAGGCCGGACAGGGCGCCCCCCAGAAGAAGGAGGGGGGAGATAAAAAGAGGGAGTTCTCTAAAGGTCCCCAAAACAATTTCCAGGGAAAGGGAACAGGTTTCACCCCTAGGGCAAACCCGCCCAGAAACCCTAATCCTGGCCAAAACCAGCAGCCAAGGGTTCTCCACTGCTTTGAGTGTGGTGGTGTTGGACATTATAAGGGAGATGTCAGATGCCCAAAGAGACCACCCCCTCCCACCGGAGGAAAACCACCGGGAGTAGCTAGTGTAGCGCTCGGGGAGGAGTTGCCCTTAGATAAGGGGGGTGAGTGGGCGGGTGTCACCTTAGTGTCCCTGGGAGAACGGGAGATGGTTCCAAAGATCCAGGTGCCCCCAAATACTGTTAAGTATGGGCAATGGATCACCATCAATGGCCAGAGAGGGGAGGCTCTGAGAGTTACAGGAGCCAGTATGACTATGGTGAGAAGTCGACTGGTGTCTCCAGAGCAAGTGATTCCCAATGTACTCCACCCCGCCGCGATGGCTGACGGCAGAATGGGCCACTATCCCGTGGCTGAGGTTCCCTTTGAGTGGGAAGGGGTTGCAGGTTCACTTCGAGTTGCCGTAAGCCCTGCCGTGCCAGTTGATTGTCTGCTGGGGAATGATATGTAGCACAACGCTTGGAGAGAGGTGGAATACCGGACGCATTCTGCGATGCTGGGTACACCTGACTGGGCCTGTGTGAGCACAAGGTCTGCGACTACCCGGAGAGGGAGTTCGCTTGGGTTGGAGCCTGGAACAATGGCCCAACCTGCTGCCAAAAAGGGACAGACCCGAAGACAGGAAGAGCCTGCTTCGGCTTCCGCACCCCATGTGACAGATCAGCCACCTGCGGTGCTGGACCAGGAGTCTGTGGAGGGGGAAGTAGACTCTCTGGAGGATTTACCCATCCCTGCTGAGTGGCATGTGGAGGGAGGACCTACCAGAGAGGAATTCTGTAAGGGGCAGAGGGAGTGCCCTACCCTTGAGGGACTGAGGCGTCAGGCTGAAGCCCAGGCAGCAGGTGATGTTACGGGACACTACCATATTTACTGGGAGGATGGACTCCTCTACAGTGAACCCAAGGTACCCTTACCTGGTTCATCAAGGGCCTTGGTAGTCCCGCAACAATACCGATCCTTTCTGCTGGAATTGGCTCATGCTATACCCTTGGCAGGACACTTAGGTCAGGACAAGACCTTTGCTCGGCTTGTCCTCCACTTTTACTGGCCTCAGATGAAAGTGGCGTCCAACACCTACTGTCGGACATGTGTATCCTGCCAGGCCAGTGGGAAAACAGGGGTGAAGCTGAAAGCTCCTCTGGAACCACTTCCCGTCGTTAGCACCCCCTTTGAAAGGGTGGGCATCGACATTGTAGGGCCATTGGATCCACCAACAACAGCTGGTCACAGGTTCGTCCTGGTTCTGGTGGATCATGCCACACGGTATCCAGAGGCAATTCCCCTAAGGACTGTCACTGCACCTGTGGTGGCTAGGGCCCTAATGGGGATCTTTACCCGAGTGGGTTTCCCCAAAGTAGTTGTGTCTGACAGGGGGACCAACTTTATGTCAGCTTACATGCGGGCAATGTGGAAGGAGTGTGGAGTGACCTACCGGTTCACCACTCCTTATCACCCCCAGTCGAATGGACTGGTTGAGAGGTTCAACAAAACCTTGAAGGGCATGATCCGAAGTCTGCCCGAAAGCCTGCAGAGGAAATGGGACGTCCTCCTACCCTGTTTGCTATTCTCCTACAGGGAAGTGCCACAGAAGGGGAGTGGGCTTCAGCCCCTTTGAACTTCTGTATGGGCACCCTGTACGTGGTCCTCTCAGCCTGGTGAAGGATGGTTGGGAGAAGTCTCCCAGGAAACCCCCCCAGGATGTGGTGAGCTACATGCTGGCCTTCAGGAGCCAAATAGCGAAGTTGTGGAAGCAAGCTTCTGACAACTTGGAGGCCAGCCAGGCAGTCATGAAAGAGTGGTATGACCACAATGCTCACCAGGTGGAATTGGAGCCTGGCCAGAAAGTGTGGGTGATGGAACCTGGAGAGCTTAGTGCCCTCCAGGATCGCTGGACAGGCCCATTTGAAGTGTTGGAAAAGAAGGGTAAGGCCACATACCTGGTGGACCTTAAGACCCCTCGACAGCCCCTACGGGTGCTGCATGCCAACCGACTCAAACCCCACCATGAGAGGCCCGAGGTCATCTTAATGATGGTGACTGATGACGGAGAGGAAGCGGAAAGCGAACCTCTCCCAGACTTGTTCTCGTCTCAAGAGAAGGATGGATCAGTGGAGGGAGTGATTCTCTCTCCCACTCTAACTCCTAAACAGCGGGAGGACTGCCGCCAGATACTGGAGCAGTACTCTACGTTGTTCTCCCTTGTCCCGGGAAGGACTCACCTGTGTACCCATGATGTGGACACAGGGGACAGCCCACCAGTGAAGTCAAAGACCTACCGGCTGTCCGACAAGGTGAAGGCTAGCATCCATGGAGAGGTTGCCAAGATGCTAGAGCTAGGAGTTATAGAACCTTCCAGCAGCCCTTGGTCCAGCCCGGTGGTGCTGGTGCCAAAAGCCGCTCCACCAGGCACCACACCAGAACTGAGGTTCTGTGTGGATTACCGGGGACTGAACTCAGTTACAAAGACTAATGCTCATCCGATCCCTAGGGCGGATGAATTAATTGACCGGCTAGGAGCTGCCCAATACCTAAGTACCTTTGACCTCACTTCAGGGTACTGGCAGATCTCCTTGACAGATGGAGCAAAGGAAAGGTCAGCCTTCTCCATGCCTGAGGGACACTTCCAATTTTGTGTGATGCCCTTTGGGCTCAAAAATGCCCCTGCCACATTTCAGCGGCTGGTGAATCAGGTCCTCTCTGGAATGGAGAGTTTCTCCGCTGCCTACCTGGATGACATTGCTGTCTTCAGTAGCAGTTGGGAGGACCATTTGCAACATTTGCAAGCAGTTCTCCAGGCCCTGAAACAAGCTGGATTGACAATCAAGGCCAGCAAATGCCAGATTGGGCAGGGGTCGGTTGTGTACCTTGGACACTTGGTGGGTCGGGGGATAGTGCAGCCCCTGCAGGCAAAGATTGAGGCAATCATGGCCTGGGAACCCCCCAAGACACAGACTGAGGTCCGAGCTTTCCTGGGCCTCACAGGCTACTACCGTCGCTTTGTGAAGGGGTATGGCACTATTGTAGCGCCCCTCACAGAGCTCACCTCCAAGAAACAACCTCGACGGGTAGTTTGGACGAACGCTTGTCAGCAAGCTTTTGAGAAACTGAAGCAGGCAATGTGTGCAGCACCGGTCCTGAGGGCCCCAGACTTCTCCAAGGAGTTCATTGTCCAGACAGATGCATCAGAACATGGCATTGGGGCAGTGTTATCGCAACTGAATGAAGAGGGCCTGGATCAGCCTGTAGTCTTCTTATCCAGGAGACTGCTTCCCCGGGAACAGAAGTGGAGTGCAATTGAGAGGGAAGCTTTCGCGGTGGTGTGGGCTCTGAAGTAGCTGCGGCCATACCTGTTTGGCTCGCACTTCCTGGTTCAGACTGACCACCGACCCCTTCGTTGGCTAATGCAGATGAAGGGGGAGAATCCCAAGCTGTTGAGGTGGTCCATCTCCCTACAGGGAATGGACTTCCGGGTGGAACATCGACCTGGAGTGGACCACGCCAATGCAGACGGTCTTTCCAGGTATTTCCGCCTTAGTGATGAGGACTCCCAAGGGGTTGGGTAGCTCTCCCCACTTTCAGCTGGGGGGGACGCGTGTTAGACCTGTCTGGCCTTTTGCGTAGTCCCTCTAATTTATTATTTATTTTGTCCCCTTTTAGCCCCTCATGCCTTTATTTATTTTTGTGTCCACTAGATTTTTCAAGGTGTTGGTCTAGGGGATAGGTGCTCTTTCGCCCTCATAGTTCTTCACCTCCGGCCTAGAGGCCTTTCCTGACAGAAATTCCCTTGGAGTCACAAAATTGTGGCTACCAACTGTCACAACTGACAAACCTAGAACCTGTCCCATAGGATAGAGTAGGGCATTCCAGAACCTTCTGGTACCTTCTGGACCTATGAGGGTCAGCCTATAAAAGGCGGAATGCTGGTCAGCCATTTTGTCTTACCAGAGAGAGTCAGCAGGAGGACAGGCTGTAGCAGAAGGTGGGGGTAGGATAGTCAAAGGGTTGACCTCCTAGTCTAAGGACGCTGCCTTATTGATTCACCACCCTTCCTCCCTTGGGTTACTTGACTTGTCCCCGCTGCTTGGGATTACTGGAGACCCTGGGCGCCTGACCAACCCCTAGTCTGGAAGTACGGGGGTAGGAGAAGGAGACTGCGGCGCTGTGGAGCGCAGTCCTCTGCCTAGCTGGAAAAGACTGTAGACAGACTCTGCTGAGGGTTGCTAAGAAGAAGGGGAGTACCATCTAGCCCTTCCAATCGATCCCCCCTCCTCTGGTAACGTGGGTCTGAACTGTCTTGAGATCTCCAGAGTGATAATCCTGCACTGGGACGATATTAAGGATAGTGCCCCAGAGCAACTCGACTCCCGAATTTCTCCTTACCCTCGCTTGTGTCAAAATCCTGTGGGTACTGAGGGAAATTATCGTGCCCCTGCCGGGCGCCCCCTGCCTTCACCTCCAGCGGATTCCTGGTTTATGGCAGAGAGGCTCGGAGAAGCCGTCAAGCGGTAGTGTCCTGGTACCGCTTCTGCGTGGAGGAGAGGGAGAAGCGTCTCTCCTTGGTGTCAGTGCAGTGGAGGCGGGTCCGGTGGGAGTGTCCTGAGGCCCGAGGTGAGAGGCGGCGCCAGCGTGGGCGTCCCGCGCATGTCAGGAGGAGTAGTGCTTCCCTCGACCGGCGCGAAGGAGAGGTGAGGAGAAGCACCGGAGGAGTCTGTGGGGAAATCCCCTCGCGGGAGCTCTGCGGGAGGAGCGGCTGACTGGGGACGGGAGCGGAGCCCTTCCCACCCCCGGGAGAACCAACGCCGAGATCCCTGGCACTTGTGGTAAAAGGACTGAACCCTCCCGCTTGCAGGGCCGATTCACTGGCCGGAAGCCAGCCAAAGTAGCGGAATAGGTGAGGAGAGGGAGGGAAAGTAACGGAGGAGATCTGCAATCCTTTTGGTAACTGGTGAGAGTGAAGATTCTCCCCCAAAGCTTGGAGTGGGGAGGACTTATAAACAGCGACTAAACTGTCCTCATGTAGTCAGGCCTATAAGGAATTGGGCTAGGTAACAGTCGATGACTAAGAGAGGTTGATTGCATATACTCTGTAAAACCTTGGGAAACAGCTGAAGGTTGAATTAAACTCTTGAAAATTACTGCCAGAAGTATCTGAAGTGGCCAAATAGCCCTGTTTACAGGCAGAAGGAGGGAAGTTAGAGTTGAGAAGCTGTATATGCTAGCCTGTATTTATGAAGGAGCCAAATCTAGAAAATATTCCTTTAAAAGTATAAAACACTTCACAGAAGTCAAGTCTAACAAATTTTGGAGTCTAATGTAATGTGCTGTTGGTGCTGATTAATGATTTAAGTTAGGAACTTTAAAAGTATTATTATTTCCATGTCAAACTGTAATGTACTAAGCTGTGATTTCTAAAGACAAGAGAGCAAAGATTATTTTTATAAACAAGCTCATATTTTTCCAAACATTGGTGTAGCGTCCTTTTTCAGTGAAATTGCGTTGATTTACTGCTGGGTGGTTTGCAACCTTTACACATGTGCCTCTAAGTGATAGTGTCTTACCCTAGGCCAGGCTACCCTAGGTGACCTGACATATTTAGGTTCCAACACCTTTCCAAGGGATGACCGTTCCTAGAGCCAGTTCCTCAGATAATCTTGACTGCGGAAGCATCGCTCTCCGGCTGGGGAGCCCACCTACTGCAACACACCATGCAAGGCAGGTGGACACCGCAACAAAAGTTACTCCACGTCATCTGGAGTTACTAGCAATATTCCTAGCACTAAAAGCTTTCCAAAAGCAAGTATCAAACAAAGCTGTGTTAGTCCGCACAGACAACATGACGGCCATGTATTACATACAGAAGCAGGGAGGCACACACTCCCTGCAGCTCTCTCAACTAGCACAGGACATATGGTGGTGGGCTATATCTCAAAACATATTCCTTCTAACCCAGCATGTTCCAGGAGTACAAAATACCATAGCGGATCTGTTGAGTCGTCAAACTCAACAGACCCACAAGTGGGAACTTCATATGCAAGTTCTTCAGCCATTCTTTCAGATGTGGGGACAACCTCAGATAGACCTATTTGCCACCCATGAAAACGCCAAATGCCCAAGCTTCGCCGCCAGATATCCACACCCACTGTCCAAAGGCAATACGATATGGATGAACTGGTCAAACAGATTTGCGTACGCTTTTCCACCTCTACCACTCATGTCACTAGTAGTACACAAACTACAGCAGCATTCTCTGACCTTCATCCTAGTTGCTCCAACGTGGGACAGACAGCCGTGGTACACCACACTGCTACAACTGTCTGTAGTACCGCACCAAAATTGCATCTCTCTCCACACCTCTTAACACAGAACCGTGAAGAGATCAGACACCCGGACCCAGCTCAGCTCAACCTTGCGTTCTGGCTCCTGAAATCCTAGAATTTGGATATCTGAACCTTCCTCCAGACTCTATGAATGTCATAAAAGAAGCTAGACTTCCTACCACTAGGGCATGTTATGCAGCCAAGTGGAAACGATGTGTAATATATTGTCAAAACAGCCATATTAATCCTCTAGATGTGCCTATTCAACACATCATAAGATACTTACTGCATCTCCAAAGATGTAACTTAGCCTATACGTCTATTAGACTACATCTTGCTGCAATAGCAGCATATCTTCAAAACAGACAACCTTTATCTCTATTCAGAGTGCCTGCAATTAATGCCTTTATGGAAGGCCTTAAAAGAATAATTCCTCCCAGAGTACCACCTTCACCAGTGTGGAATTTAAACGTTGTTCTAAAACGGTTAATGGGACCTCCCTTCGAACCCTTACACAAATGTGAACTACAATTTTTACCGTGGAAGGTTGCGTTCCTAGTAGCTATTACTTCTCTACGTAGAGTTAGTGAACTACAAGCACTAACCGTTCAAGAACCCTTCTTGCAAATGCATCACAATAAGGTAGTTCTGCGTACTAATCCAAAATTCTTACCCAAAGTCATTTCTCCCTTTCATCTCCATCAATCTGTGGAACTGCCCGTTTTCTTCTTGCAACCACAGACATTACCAGAAAGAGCTCTTCACACATTAGATGTCAAAAGAGCATTGCTATACTACATAGAGAGGACACAACCCTTTCGTAAGACAAAACAACTTTTTGTGTCTTTCTCACCACCACACAAAGGTAATCCCATTTCAAAATCTGGGATAGCTAGATGGATTGTCAAATGCATACAGATTTGGTACCACAAAGCTAAACGTACCTTATCTGTTCCTCCTAAAGCCCACTCGTTTTTAGGGAACATTCCCCTAGATGACATCTGCAGAGCAGCTACATGGTCTACACCGCACACATTCACAAAACACTATTGTGTAGATGTGCAAACCAAGCAACAAGCTAATGTGGGCCAGGCTGTTCTCAAAACATTATTCCGAACTACTGCAACAGATGGGGGTGGTCGCCGCTAAGAGTGGGTACTGCTATAGAATCTACGCACAGTGTGCAATCTGCAGCCCATATGCCTTGAACGGAAAATGCTACTTACCAGTATGCATCTGTTCTTGGCATGTAGAGCTGCAGAGTTGCACTCGCCTCCCCGGCTACCCTTGTCTGTTCCAGTATTATCTTAATTAGATACAAATTACATGGGCATCCTTCCTTTTCTTGCAAAGCTCCATCATTTCCCTAATGGCGAAAAACAACCTGGGGATGGAGCCCATGCACAGTGTGGTCCAAAGGAGGAGTCCCCTATCTCGTGACTTCCAAAGAACTTTTCAGGACAACAACAAACTGCAAACATCCGGGCCCAACACTAGGTGGCGATCTATGCACAGTGTGCAACTTTGCAGCTCTACATGCCAAGAACAGATGCATACTGGTAAGTAGCATTTTCCTTTTATGCAAAAACAATTGGTCTGAAGTTCAGTCTTTAAGTGTGTGAATTCATTTGCTGACTGTGTGTACAACAAATGCTTAAGTGTCCTCTGATACTGCTTTACTGCTACCACACCGCCACAAATAGAGAGTAAGGTTCTATCTAACTTTACCCCTGCATACCTTTGGGGTTCCACTGGACTCTGTGCAAACTATACCTCATTTTGGTATAGTGTATACAGAGCCAGCTTCCTACAGGGGTAGTGTGATTTCTTGGGGTTGTGACCCACTAGGGGTCAAAAGTGTCTACAGAATGTCACCAAATGTATATATTTGTAAATGTGTGCATAGTATTGAGTTGGGTGTATCATAAATGTACTTTTCCATTTTCAAAGGAAAAGCACAGACTTGGTAATCATTTATTGAGTGTTATTACGTGCCAGCTAATGGTGATTAATAGCTGTAGGGAACTGGCTCTTTGTTGTAGTAGTCTTCCAACTTTTGTCAAGGTATATGATGCAACTTTGACTGGAGTGCACTGGGTTACTGCTGACAAGTTTCCACAGCAAGTGTTATGTTATGTTATGTTATACTTTTATTTGTATAGCGCACAGCTACTCAGAAAGAGTGTCCCGGCGCTTTATACAGGCAGCTCAGCGTTAACAAACATAACAGCATAAAACAGAGACAGAAGAAACAAAAAAAAGAAGAAACAACCTAAAGGTTAAAAAGCCAGGTCTTAAGGCTCTTCCTGAACAGGAACAAGTTGGGCGTACTACGTAAAGCCAAAGGTAGAGAATTCCACAGCTGGGGGGCCCTGAGACTAAAGGAACGACCCCCGGTGCGAGCCTTCCTCACTCGAGGGACCACGGCCGTGAACAGAGATTCCGACCGAAGTGAGCGAGCCGGGCGGTAAAAGGCAAGCCTGCGCTGCAGATACCTTGCTCCCGAGCCAAAGAGTGCTTTATGCACCAAAGTCAAAGTTTTAAACATAATCCGCTTCCGGATGGGCAGCCAGTGAAGCGACTGTAGCAACCCGGATGCTCTCGCTCGCCTATGAAGGCCAAAAATGGCGCGAGCCGCGGAGTTCTGCACAACCTGCAGCCGCTGAACCAAATAATCCGGAAGCCTTAAATAAAGGGCATTGGCATAGTCCAATCTAGAGCCTATTAAGGCTTGAACAGTGATCTTCCTATGCTCTTCTGTGAGCAGTGGTAAAAACTTACGGAGCATCTTCAAGATACCAAAACAGGTGCCCGTCAGACCAAGAATGTGAGATCTTAACGTAAGATTGTTATCCACCTTGACTCCCAAGTTTTTAGCCACCTGAGATGACTGGACAGGGGGACTCATGTCCGTTGGCCACCACTTCCGCCATTCAGGGCCTGCGGCACAGCCAAAGAACAAAACCTCCGATTTACTTGAGTTGGCCTTAAGGCTGTTCCGCTGAAACCAATCAAAGACCATCCCCAGACACCCCTGAATGCTCTCTCCATCGAATGCCCGATCTTTCCTGCACGTAAAGAGCAGTTGCGTGTCATCCGCGTAGGACACGATCTGGGAACCAAAAGCCTCCACTAGTGCCGCCAGAGGGGTCATAAAGATATTAAAAAGAGTCGGGCTCAACACAGAACCCTGTGGAACTCCGACTCCCAGAGGCGGCATCTCAGCGGAGCTCGGGGAGGCCCAGACCGTTTGTCGGCGGCCCTCAAGAAAAGATGTAAACCATTTGAGCACCGTCCCCCTTAGACCGATGTCATAAAGTCTGGCGAGGAGCGCCTCATGGGGGACGGTGTCAAAGGCCGCCGACAAATCTAGCATGACAAGCATGACCTTGCCTCCTGCGTCCAGTGTCTCCCGAATAACCTCTGACACCTCAAGGAGTGCCGTCTCCGTACTTAAATTAGGCCGGAATCCGGATTGTGAGGGGTGCAGTAGGTCATTAGATTCTAGAAAGCCAGAAAGAACGCCATGCACATGCCTCTCCGTGATCTTGGCCAGAGCCGGGAGGAGGGAAATAGGCCTGTAATTGGCCAGAACCTCGGCATCTAATCCAGGCTTCTTGAGGAGGGGGATCACCATAGCCCTTTTACAGGAGCGCGGGACCCTTCCCTCCCTCAAAGACTCGTTCAAGAGAGGATTGATCAATGGGTTCACCACCGGCGCCATCCTGGCCAGTAATTTGGCCGGACAAGGGTCTAATGGCGAACCTGATTTAAGGCTGGCCAAAAGCGCCAAGGAGGTATCGCTGGAAACAGCGGGGAACTCCGCCAGAACAACGTCTGGCGTGGACGATGGCGCAAGTCCCGCCCCAATGCTAAGAAACCCTTCATCGGACCTCTCTGAAAAGGAGGCCTGGATCGCTTTGATCTTAACCGTAAAAAACCTGGCCAGATCACAGACCCACGACTCAGATGACACTATTTGAGGCAAATTGGATCTAGGGGCCGTAAACTCCCTCACAACAGTGAAGATCTCCTTGCAAGAGTTGGAGGCCGCCTCTATCCTTCTGGCCAGATATTCCTTTTTAGCACAGAGAATATTGCGATGGTAGGCTTTAACTTCCAACCTATAGGCAAGTCTGGCCTCCCCATCATACTGAAGGCGCCATGCCCTCTCAGGCACCTTACACTGGCTGCGAGCAATGCGCAACGCCTCCGTAAACCACGGCGCAGACGATCGTTTGGCCATAGGGCGAGGGACCAGTATAGGGGCTAAATCATTCAGCCTCTCTGCCAGCCAGACCTGCATGGCCTCAGTGTCCAATTCCAAGTCACCCGAGAGGGGGCACGGATGGTCAGCAAACGCCTGCTCTAGCAGCTCAGGCGTCACTCTGTGTAGTGCCCTCGAGGTTGATCTGGGCTGTGTGGGAGCGCCGCTGGGTAGTTGCACACTCCCCCGTATGGAGAACCTGACCAGCCTATGATCGGACCATAGTACCGGGAGAATTTCAATATCGGCTAAAGGGGTCGACGAAAACACTTGATCCAGGGTATGACCCTTCTCATGTGTGGGACCCGTCACAAAAGGAGCAAGGCCCAACGGGGCAGTAATGTCAAGCAATTTGTTTGAATCCGAGTCTTCAACTACATCCAGATGAAAATTAAAATCACCAGCCAGCAAACAATGCTGCGCAGACAAAGCCAATCCGGAGATGGCCGCCTGAAGGTCCACAAAAAAAGAGCCCACAGGTCCTGGAGGCCTGTAAACCAGCAGCCCTTTCACAGCTTGCTGCGAGGTCAGTCTAATCGTAAAGGCAAGGGACTCAGAACCTGCGATGGTGTCCAAAGGAAGAATAGAGCATGAAACACTCTTCTTCACAACCACCGCCACCCCACCTCCCCTACCCTTGGCTCTGTCCTGACGGAAGATGTTGTAATCCGATGGAATAGCCGCAAAGATGTCCGGATTTGACATCTCCCCCAACCAGGTTTCGGTCAACAAAAGGCATAAAGGTTTTTCCCTAACAAGAAGATCGAAAATGTCAAGGGCATGCCTGCCTACTGATCTCGTGTTAAGCAGTAGGCATAGATGTTTCACACAAACCTTGTCTAACTGAAAAGTGGCGGGGGGGGCATGAACAGGCGACCAGCCACACCCAGGGCAGAGCAGTTTTCCCCTAAAACGACCCGGAAAGACGGAACGACAAGTGCAGGAAGAGGTATGCAGAGCCCGAAGAGTCGCTGAAGAGTAACAAATCATCCTCCCAACGTCCGAAAGGAGCCTTGTCAGGCCGGAGTCCTCCGCCGCCTCCGGGACGCTGACGGGCGCAGACGGGCAGGACTCTGGCAGGACTCTGGCACGACTCTGGCACGACTCCGGCACAGCGAGGCACGCCCGCTGCGCAGGTCCGCTGCGCGGAGAAGCGAGCTTTAAGTAGCAGTCCCTCTGGACATCCAGAGCGCTAGACCGCTCAGTGTAGATGTTCCTCGAGCTGACCCCACTCCAAGATGGCTGACGTTCTCACCCCACCACCCAGAACCGGGACCCGGATCCGCAAAATGCGGTGAAAACCGATTATAGTGCAGGTATGAGGGCCCTAGATACTGCCAGCTAAAAGCAGGGGATTAAACAAGTGTTTGTACCCCCTGCCCCCCCCCCCCCCCCCCCCCCAAGACAAGACAACTGGTCACTTAATCCCCAAGTGACCAGACCTTCAGCGCCTCTGTTAGGCCTTAGTAAGTGGTACCTAGGGCAGAGGAACCAAAGAGGGTCCCTAAGAGCTGCAGCATATCTTGTGCCACTCTAAGGGGCCCGACACCACACTAATACAGACTTTCACTACAGGCTGCGTAACAAGTTGCTCCAAAAAGTGAAAACGCATCATGGTTCACACTTGTGTGCTATATCCTTTAACACTGCATGTAATATTTATAACTCACCCTTACAGCCCTAAGGGTGTACTATACTACATGTGTGGACATATCTGCATGAGCAGATATGCCCCTGTGCTGGCCAGTCCAGTTACTGCCAGTACAAGTGACCATGGAAGGCATTTTAAATGCATGTGCTAGACACTGGTGTAAAATGAGTTTCCCAGATAAATGATGAGGTCACTGAAACCAAAGATGTTTGGTATCAAGCATCTTGTATTACTAAGCTCACGCTGATTCTAGTGATGAATGTATTAATACCTGCACCGAGATTTCACCTTAGAGGTGCCCCCTGAACACCTACAGACTACTAGTTTACTGCATGTTTCTGGCCAGCCTGCCACCACAGATTAGTTTCTGACCCCCAAGGGTGAGGGCCCACACTCGCAGAGGCGTGTTCACCTTCAGGCTAGTTCCACTCTTAAGTTGGGCTACCTGAAGTGAACACAAAAGTTCATGGCATGCAATCTTTGTGAGGACAGAGTGAGGAACTCTGGGACCGGGTTTGGCCCACTTCCCACAGGAAGTGGTCATATACGGCGCCCAGGTGTAAGTAGCTCACTAGCTGCTACTGTACTCTCCTTACGCCCCCTAAATTTACTATATAGGAGAGCTCCTAGCACCAGAAAATCAGATCCTGCTGACTTCAAAGAAGACTAATGATGGGGAGTCAGAAAAGTAAGAACAGAAGATCAGCAATGGACTTGGCGCCAACCTTGCTGGCCGGTCTAGTCCTCGACAGTTGGGCCAAAGACGACTCGTCCTGCAGCTCCTTATGCCTCCAAAAGCCTGTGAGGACTTCCAGCCTTTGCCCAAGACCCAGGAACTCCCGTAGAGTAGCGGAGTCGCTTCCCTGCATCCTGCATGCACCCCAAGAGACCTGTGAGGACTGTGGACTGCTGCAAACCTTACACCAGAGAGCACCACTGCACCTGTGCCTCCTAGTTTGAGCTGAAGTGGGCCAATGGTGCCAGCGTGGTCTTCAGACCCTCCAGAGAAGAAGCTTATCTTGGTTTACCGACAGTGGACTCATTAACGCCACCTGCAGCCTCTGCGCCCAGGCCCCCTCTAGAGCAAGTGCTTGCGGTGACAAAAACCCGATGCAGCAGAACGACTCTGCGCCCGGACCGAGGATATGAGGACCAAAGGTGTCCCCCGAGCATCGTGAGACCCAAGCCCCCTTATTGGTTCAGCCTGACTGGTCCCCCAGTCCAGTCTCTTTTCGACGGGACTCATCCCAATTGACTAACTCAGGGCATCCAATGCTGTATAGGACCAAAGGTGTCCCGAGCATCGAGAGACCTGAGCCCCCCTGTTGGTTCAGCCTGACTGGTCCCCCAGTCCCAGCATAGTCTCTTTCCGACAGGTCCGATCCCAATTGACTAACACGGGGCATCTGATGCTGTATAGCACCTCTGCACCCAGCCGCTCCAGTAGTGCTCAAGGTGACCTGTTTGTGCTGACTTGGACCCTGCCCCATATTCACCTTAACAGCAGATGATTGGTCTCATAAGTCGCTGTGAAGTACCTGCGTTCAGGATTTGTTTTTTCTCTGTAGGATAAAATTGCTGCTTCTGAAAATTGAAGTGTCGACAATTCTATTTTGAAACGTATTTACCTGAATATGATCTTTTTGCCAAAACTTATATAAAGATACGTTATTTTTATAAATTGATTTGGATCCCCTTATTTAGTCTGGTGAATAATTTGACTGCGTGCAAGTAGCAGATGAGCACTTTGGGATTGCTAGGGCATGCCCCTGCCCACTTATAAGGGATACCTGGACTCTGCACGGTATAACTCTTTTAGGTATACTCTATAAAGAGCCAGCTTCTTACAGTGACACATTAACTTTTTGTTGCAGTAGTGTCTAAATAAAAGTGCCAAACCTGTTGTTACACATTAAGAATGCCTTAACCAAACATAAAACTGTAGTGTTGCCTACTGCTGGACATGAGGCTTCAGAGGGGGCAGAGTGGACTACATCTGGTACCAAAGTGTGTGTTTCGGACAGGTTGCCACTGGTCAGGGTGTTAGCTGAAAAAGTAAAAAAAACAAATGTCTGTATGCTCATCTGCAATGACCTGCATTTCATCATGCTTATAACTGCAAAAATGCCTATATACGTCTTTATTTTTTTATACAGAAGTAAAATTATTCTCAGAAGAAAAGCCCATCTCTGCAGCTACAGAAAGGGGTGGTGATCTGATGCAATCCAATCAAAGACTGAATGATAGCTCTATATGTGGGTTCTTAGAAGCACAGGAGCATTGCAAGGAAGCAACCGAAAGCCCTGCTAGAAAAGGACGGAACAAAGTGAAATTGGCAGCAAAATTTTCTTTTGCACCTGTAACCAAACTGTAATCTTCCTTTGCAGCACAGTTGAGTTGGAATTATTGCTGGCATTGAAATGAAATGAAAAGTTAATGCAATCACTTTTATTGGAAAGAGGTCTCCAAACCATTTTATTTTCCAAAGTCGCACATATGGTCGGATATTTAATTGTTTATTGGAACTGATCACCCTGATGTTTCCCTTTGATGCTTCTTAAACTAAAAGAATTAGCAGTTTGTTTTCCAACTACACGGAAATGTATTTTCACTGTGCTTATGAGAAAACAAGTAGATGTCTTCAGCATGATGTTTTTCAACTGAGACTGCAAAGGATGAAGAGCATCAAAGGATGGTTAATTGTGATGGAAGTACCCCAACAAATCATTGCAGACCTTTTAAGTGGAATCTATGTAGAGCCTTTGACAGTGGGGAAAGCATTAGGCTTTTATTTTGAAATCCTTTAGTCATTGAATGACATGATCAATGAAAATGTTTTACTATTTGTTCATTCACAAATGTAATGAGGTTATAAAAGAATGAATTGGATTTTATTTTCCACGTGAACTTCTTCAGCAGTGTAGCCCTGCGTGGAACATAATGTTTCCTGATAACTTTGGCCAATTAGTATTGCTTTGGACATTATCGAAAAATGTATTACTTGTCTGTCTTAAACCGGTCTAGTAGTTTTTAAATGTTCCTTCACAGGATCAAAAATCATTTTGTGCCATTTTTGGGCCGTACAAGTTATGGCACTGTAGCTGTTTTCAGGTGTCTTGCAACTGCACAACGTCTAGTTTATGGATGACTTAAGAAGATTGTGCAAATTGAATAACTAATTTATTTTAATTGTTTGCTGTAACTTTGAGCTACAGCGAGGAGGCATATGTGATTCTCCATTTGGTAAATTCTTCTTGGAAAAGGGCTGGAGTAATGGCAATAGATCGTTTTGGTGGAGTGAGTTTAAAGCAATGTATGTTCTGGCACACATTTTAGTGTGTGTCTATGGAACTGGAGATCAGAATTTCAAAGTAGAAAGATTCAGAGTTTATACGGTATGCATTTAATGCATAATTCATGGATGTTGCCCATGAAGAAACAATCATTCTGATTCAGTAGATATTGTGATGCCGTTTCCACTGGAATTGGAGGTGGTCTTTGGAAATGCCAAGGTTGTTCTGCTTAACCTTGTTTTTTGAAGTTTTAAGCATGTTTAGTAAATGGGAAGCTTATTTTTGGCATGATTGCATATTGTCTTTTAAATGTGTTTTTATTCCAGTTTGGTTACTACTTGCGTTGGGATTTGGAACCTTTGTCCATTAGAGCAATTTCTTATTGGCCTTTAAAAAAGGTCAACATTGGAAATAATGCTGAAACAGTGGAATAACTTTATTGATGGTGGACCTATCCAGCAACTGAAGGCACCTACCCCTTTTGGGTAAACCTGGCCTTTACAATGGATTGTATTTGCTAGGGGGAGTGGCAATTGCTGGTACATTTGAAAGCCTGCTATTAGGTTTTTTCCACTGATTGCATATTTCTATTGATGGATTATATACATATTTTTTTAGTTGCTCACAGAAGACGATGGGCTCAGATTCCATGTCCACCAGTGGAAACATGCCACAGCATAATGGCTAAAAAGAAGGCCTTTTACTACTTTGGTTTTGCACAGAGACATTTTAAAATTTGACTAGGTTGTGATCTTTAAAGAATTTCTAGCAATGAATGTAGAAAGACATTGGAGCGTTTTTTCTGGATATTAAAGCACAGCAATGGAGTCTGAACCAAAAGCATTTCCTCTACAGACGTGACATAGAATGTGAAACAATGGCGTGTATTTGTTTTAGAGTGCTTTTAAAGATTTAATGTAGGTTTGATTAAGGAAAAATCTCTTTGTGACCTCATGTTAGATTTGTCAGGGTGATAGCTACTGAAACAATGATCTGTATGCGATATGTGCAACACAGTTGAACTCAAATATCCTGCTTTGCAGTGTCAAGCCACCTGAAATACATTATTGAAAGATTTTGTCTTGCAACATAAATTTTGCACTGGTAATGTGATTGTGGAAGTTTCATCCTTTTGTAGAAGTCCGCGCAGATTCTGAATTCTTCTGTACAAGTTAAATGTGATAAGTTTTGAAAAGGAATTCTTCAGAAATATACATCTGCAAAAAGTTCCCATTTTGTTGTAGCATTTTGTAACCTCAGTCTCGTTAAGCAAGTGTGATGTGGATTTACAAACTGCAGAAAGTATCAAGTTTAAGTAACAGCTTAAAAGAGCCATTCATTCATCTCAGTTGTTTTTTATTGGGAGGAGGCTATGGAAATGATTGGAGCATCAAAATTATGCACTGTATTTTTTTTTCTTGTTAAAACGTTTTTGAAACGGTCTTCCTTTGTTTGAACACTTCTTTTGTCTCAATTGATGTTTTAGGTGTTGGGACCAAATAAGTTGTCATTAAAATTCACAAGCAAGCATATGGTTGTTTGTCGTTTCTTTGAAAACTGTTTATGATGCAACAGAGCTAGCATAGTTGCCGAATTTAGGAAAGTGCTCCTTTGACACGGTCAATCCTCCACCTTTTTACCTGGTATTTCATGAAATTTTGAGTGCACTGGGTTCCTGATGTCCAGGCCCCCAGTGCAAGATCCCGTTCCCTAAAACTGTACAGTTGTTCCCCCAGCTAGCAATACATTTAGCACCCCTCTGTAAGTCCCTAGTAAATGGTACCGAGGTCAAGGAGGCTAAAGAGGGTTCCTGAGGCCTGCCGCTTGTGTTGTGCCACCCTCAGGGAACCCTTAGCACACTCATGCACACTGCCATTGCAGGCTGATCGATTTGGTGCAGAGAAAAGTAAAGACCCAATGTGGCACACCATTTGCATGCCATGCCTGCGGACACTGCATGCAGTATAGGTAATTCACCCATACAGCCGGCCTTACAGACCTAAGGGGTTTACTATACCACAAGTGTGGACACATCTGCAAGAGGAGATATGCCCCTTTGATGTCCAAGTCTATTCTTAGATATTACAAGTGAGTAGGGAAGCCATTTCTAAGTACATGTGCTGGACACTGGTAATTACAAGTTTCCCAACTCCATGGCGGCTTCACTGAAACTAGAGGCGTTTGGTAGCAAACATCTTGTATGTATAAACTCACATTGATTCCTGCAATGGATTTATTAATACATTCCTGTTGTTTCCAGGACCCTTTTGTCTCGAGCTCTCCCAGGGAGCGCCTAGACTTGTCCCTAAGTCCACCTCTGCAGCTGGCTTCTAGGTGCCCCACCCCACGCATCTTTCCACCAGCGTAGCGTGCAAAGCTACCAACCTGACCAGCACCTCTGCACCTGGATGCCCCAGGGCAGGTAACCGGTTACTGCTAGTGGTTCTTTGGTCCTTGGCTCCCTACGATATAAAGTCCTGAAGGAGACTTTCAGAAACCGACCGTAAATAGCTGTATGCAACCAATGCCTATTCTCCCATGGGGAAGCATTGCTACGTAAAGATGCATTTAAGTGAAAAATGTACCTACCTGTGAAAATCAATATTTTTGTAAAAAGTACTTTATAGCGAACTTCTTGGTATCAAAATTGATATAAAAACAAGTTATTTTTCCCAATTGGTTGCTGGTTTATTCTTGTGTCTCATTTATTGCCTCTGTGAATACACAAATGCTTAGCACTACCCTCTGGCTCGCCCACACTACCAGAAGAGAGCATTTAGTGTTAGCATTTTTTGCCTCTGTAAATCAGTAAGGGTTGCCTCAGCTCTTTACACAGTGTACCTCGTTTTGGTCCAGTATATAAAGAGCCAGCATCCTACACCGAACACCGCCAGACACACACACAAAGCAACAAGAATGGTGACCTATTTTTGAAGGAGTAGTGCGTAGCAATATTAACTACTAGAAATGCACAGTAACCAACCAGCATTTTGTAGAGGGAAGGGCGCAGAAGAAACAGCTAAAGAAAGTTTACATTATCCACGAGAATGTAATAATAAATAAATAAAAGTAGGAAAGAGGTAAAAGTGCACAAAACCCAGCCAGTGACGCTGTGCCTTTCATACTGTCCTAGGAGAACCAGTAACGTCTTTGGAACACAACTTCGTAAAACCCATCAGCGACCTAGCACCCAGGCCAAGAGTAATGACAATTACACCTCAAAAAGTCTATTCACCAAGTTACAAGCAGCATCCTTTTTAGGGAAAACGTATTTTTGCCAAGGTTGTCTATCATTGACTCCATCTTTTTTTTCCCACAAATGTGTCTGGGCTTATATTTGAAAAGGGCAAACACAAGGAGATGATGGACGGAGTGCTGAATCTTTTCAGACACTCACTCCCAGTCACAGATCTGGGTTGAATGCATCATCATTCTTTAGCTCTTTTTGCCACCCCAGTTCAACCCAGATCTGTGACTGGGGGTGAGTGTCTGAAAAGTTTCAGCGCTCTATCGCCCTGTCCATCATCTCCTTGTGTTTGCTTTATATTTGAAAACAGCACGTGGCGATTGCCTGCCCAAAGCACCTTTTTAGGTCTCGCTAGACATAAGCAAAAGCGAAGCTTTTGCGTCTAGCGAGACAACTATAGTAGTTACTTTTCGGGGAATGAGGACAGCAAAGTGCCACGCGCATTTGCAGGCCGAGATTCGACCTCGTGAGCGCGCACGTCGTCACTCACGCATGCGCACAAAGAAAGCCATACACACACTGCATATACACACACGCACCCCCCCTTAAACATACACACGCGCACACAGACAGACAGACGCACGCACAAACACACTCAAACAGACACACGCGTACACCCCACCCCCACTCACCCCTCCTCTCACTCAACTTACCTGTTCTGGCGGTGCACGGCGGCGGCTCCTTCTCCCGGGTGGCGGTAGCGCTTTGCGGGGCTCTCTCACCACATGAGAGCCCCCCCTTCCCCATGCGCCCGCCCGCTCTTCACCCGGTCCCCCATCTCGGGACCGGGACTCAATGCGGAGCCTTCGTGGCTCCTCGGGCAGCTCTCTCTCCCTCTCGCCGCGATGGGGCGGGACTTCCGGTTGGGGCCGCGCTGTGATTGGCCGGCTTCCCAACCGCTTCCGGGTCGTCGCAGGCAGCGCAGCGGGGATTTGTTTTTTCATTTGCAGTTACTTTCGGAAATTTTCAAACGCCAAATGAACACAGGGGTCATTCTGATCACATTCAAAATACATACATTTATAATCGCGAAACGTAATTGTCGCTACTTATTTTAATATGCTACTCTAGTTTCACTCTTTCATTCTTAACAAATGTGGGGCACGCAGGAACTGATGTAAAAAGTTCCTTTGTGATCAGAAACCCTGCACTTTTCAAAGCAGCAGGGTTTTCAACATTACTTTTTTTTTCTTTTTTTCTAGTTACTACCCTGCAAACGGGAAATGCCATTCTGACTCATAAAAGCGTTATGCAGCCCACTCTAAATTGCGTTTAAGAAAGTCCTTGCGAGACTCTCCAAGTTGTGGTTCGTAATGACCATCATCAATGATTTGCGACCACAGCCATTGATCACAAAGTGACACCCAAGGTATGGTGGTTCTGATTCGCGAATAGAATGCTGTATCTTAGGGACAGCTTTCCCTTTGAGAATCATATCAGATGGCCTCAGGGGACACCCCCCCCCCCTACAATATCTTCTCAAATGGGAGATTTTATTTTTATAAAGCAGGACCTGCCCCTTTATACCTTTATAGGGCTGCTTTAAAAAAGAAGCATTTGCAATGCAATAGGTCTCGCATTTCCGCGAGTTTAAGCTATTGGCATTGTAAATGACAATGCCTATTATTTTTTTTTTTTTAAACGTAAATAAAAGGCATTGTCACTTACAATGTCAATAGCTTAAACTCACGGAAATGCGAGACCTATTGCATTGCAAATGCTTGTTGTCTTGAAGAGATGCTTGTAGCGCGTTCTTCAACCCTACAATAGAACCTAAAGTACCTGTGATTTTTTGGCTGTTGAAGTCCCTTCATTTGGCATTTGAAAGTAAGTGGTACAGCTTAGGTATAAGCTGATTTTCCGCCCCTCCTGTAAATAAAGTAGATCACACAGCAAGTTCTCCATCACAGAGTTGAAGGATTCTGCAGGAGTTAGAGGGGACACCCACTACCCTCAAAAGCATGCTACAGTGTTGGCTGTCCCACAGTACTACTTAAGCCTACAAGCAGTACACTTGGCAAGGCCTTTAAGTTTTAAGCCCTCTAGTGACTCCTTGATCTGTTTACCACCACAATAGTGACCCAATTTTGACAGCTGAATTCTTGAGGTCCTGCTCTATCTGTCTGATATACTACCAAAGGGCAGTAGGAGGTCAATGGGACCAAGATATACCCTGTTGAAGTCTGTGTTCACAAAAAATAATGTTATTGTTTGGTTAAATAGTAAAAACTGTTCTAAGGTAGGGGTTTCTTTGGTCTTTGTGAGAGCACTCTGGCATTTCTCCTAAAAGGTAACACATACCCTCACCCACCGAAGTGGGATGCGTCCTCTTTTGGGCTTCTTGTCACCACAAGCCCATATTTCAAGAATACGCTGCGCTCCACCTATAGTTTCATAAGAGTTTTCTGTATTCTACTTTGGTACCCTCCTACTGGTCAAGACGACAGACCCTAAATAAAATAATGAAGGCGTACCAGGAAGCGAAATGATTTATCTGAAAGAGACAGTTATAGTTTCCCTACCTTAGTATTAGCCCCTGGCATCAGACTGGACCAGAGAATCTTTCTGTAGCAGTACCCCTGCATGTGGGTAGGTGGCCTCGGTCGACTCTGCGTCCGGCGTTGCGATCGCCGTGATGACCGTGCAATGTCTACTTAGATGCCGCCCCTACACACTGATGTCAGTTCTTTCTTGTCCATGCGCCAGCCAACACCGATCCGGAGAGAAGCTCGCCCCTTAGTAATCTTCTGACTAAACCTTTTTCGAGTTTTGTCGATGTCTTTTTGAGTCTTTGACTCCTGGTAGCACGAGGGAGGTCCCATAGTCGGATTAGATTAAAGGCTTATAAAAGTGCCTGGTTACTCCAACGGAATGTCCCCGCTCTAAGAACTCTTTCTCTCTGTAAAGAGGGACCATATCCGAAAATAATAATTAGCACCAATTCACCCGAAATGACCGAAAGAACCATGTTTTGAGTTTTCTACGGAACAGCACTAATGAGGGCTGCATCCTCCACTACAACAGCAGTTGTTTCCTGGCTTTAGCTGCTAAAAAGCTAAAGGATCTGCCTCCTAAATGTGCCTTTTGAATTTTTGGCAATGTCAGCTTTGCAGTGCCTTCAGATTTAAGATTCCTGATAGGTCTTTAGGGGGTGACTAAGGGCCGTAGATAACTTGGTCATTTCTCGTTCAAAATCCTATGGCAGAAGCTCAGAGCTTTGAAAGTTACTCTTTCCTGCATGGTAACCTATGTAGTTCCCTCAGGGCTGCTCCCATCGGGGTTCGCCTTGGGATGTTCAATAACATCCGGGCTGCAGCATTCTGGACTTCCTGCTGCATTCTCATATTGCATTCTCATAATCCAGGCTTTAGCTTCTAAAAAGCTAAAGGATTTATCTCCTAAACGTGCCTTTTAAATTTTCGGCACTGTCAGCTTTGCAGTGCCTGCAGACGTAAGATTCCGGATAGGTCTATAGGGGGTGAGTAAGGGCTGTAGATAACTAGGCCGTTTCTCATTCAGAATCCTATGGCAGAAGCACAGAGCTTTGAAAGTTACGCTGTCCTGCATGGTAACCAATTTATTTCCCTCCGGGCCGCTCCCACCGGCGTTCGTCTGGGGATGTTCAATAACATCTGGGCTGCAGCATTCTCATATTGCTTTTAGTGAATCCTAGGGAAAGAATCTTGCAGTAATCCTATCGAGATGTAATCAGAGCCTGAGTATTGGTATTTTTTGCATCTAGAGATAGAAGATCTAAAATTTTCCGTAGCATGCTTAAAAGGCCAAAGCAAGTACCAGCCAAAGCTGATATCTGTTCCGTAAAAGATAGGGTGTTATCAAACCATATTCCCAATTTTTTGATCTTAGGTTTGGGAATCAGGGTCGGCCCTAATTCTTCTGGCCACCAGATATGAGAGCAGTTGGAAGGCTGTTACCCAGCTACAATGTCAGTCTTGCCTGCATTTAATTGAAGGCAGCTGAGAGTCATCCAGTTAGCCAGATTGATTAAGCAAGCTTTGAATTTAGGCACAGCCTTTACATCCTTCTGTTCTAACGTGATGATCAGCCAAGTGCCATCAGCATATGATACCAGCTTCACCCCATGTTTCAGCCTCCTGTCACAAGCTGATGTCCATCACAAATCTACACCTTGTGTGCCTTTGGCGCCCGGAGCGCGACCACGACCTGAAGTCGTGCTCCGACTGCCGGGCATGGATCCGAAGCCTTTAAGGGAGCGGTCCCAAAGTCTTCACATACCTCGGTTAAGTCAAAGGTTGGCAGAGCGGAGCTGGTGGGTAGGGGTGTGGAAGCTGAGTCTGCTGTTTAGGTAGGCTGGTCCGGTGTTGTGGAGTGCGTTGTGTGCATGGTTGCGGAGCTTGAAGGTGATCCTCTTGTCGACAGGGAGCCAGTGTAGGTCTCTCAGGTGGGGGGTGATGTGGCTGCGGCGGGGGATGTTGACGATCTGTCGGGCGGAGGCGTTTTGGATGCGTTGTTGTCGTCGTAGGTGTTTGGCTGGGATTCCTGCATAGAGTGCGTAGCCGTAGTCCAGTCTGCTGCTGACGAGGCATGTGTCACCGTTCTTCTTGTTTCGATGGGGATCCACTTGTAGATCATGCGGAGCATGCGTAGGGTGTTGTAGCAGGAGGAGGAGATGGCGTTGACCTGTTTAGTCATGGAGAGGGAGGAGTCTAGGATGAATCCCAGGTTGCGTGCATGGTCGGTGGGTGTTGGTTCTGTTCCCAGTATGGTCGGCCAACAGGAGTTGTCCCAGGCTGAGGGGGTGGGTCCGAGGATGAGGACCTCCATCTTGTCCGAATCAGCTTCAGACGGCTGCTCCTCATCCAGTCCGCGACGGCCTTCATTCCCTTGTGGAGGTTGGTTTTGGCGGTGTGTGGGTCCTTGGTGAGGGATAGGATGAGCTGGGTGTCGTCGGTGTAGGAGATGATGTTGAGGTCGTGATGGCGGGCCACTTGTGCGAGGGGGGCCATGTAAACATTGAACAGCGTCGGGCTGAGGGATGAGCCCTGGGGGACGCCACAGATGATGTTGGTGGCTTCGGATCGGAAGGGTGGGAGGCAGACGCTCTGTGTTCTGCCGGAGAGGAAGGACGTGGTCCAGTCAAGAGCCTTCTTTTGGATTCCGGCTTCTAGGAGGCGTGTCTTTAGAGTGCAATGGCAGACCGTGTCGAAGGTTGCTGACCGGTCCAGGAGGATGAGGGCTGATGTTCCGCCATTGTCTAGTTGGCGCCTGTTGTTGTCTGTGGCGGCGATGAAGGCTGTCTCGGTGCTGTAGTTTCGTCTGAATCCGTAGTGGGACGGGTCCAAGATGGTGTCTTCCCGGTGGCAGGCTAATTGCATGTTGACGATTTTCTCGATTACCTTTGCCGGGAACGGGAGCAGGGAGATGGGCCGGAAGTTCTTGAGGTCCTTGGGGTCCGCTTTGGGCTTCTTGAGGAGGGCGTTGATTGCCGTTGTCTCGAAGGAGATGGTGATGACCTTCCGTAGTTGGGGTGCGATGGCTGTGTCTGCTTTGTTGAATACGTGGTGTGGGCACGGGTCTGACGGAAATCCTGAGTGGATGGAGTTCATGACCTTGCGTGTCTGTCATCGTTGACGTTGGACCAGGAGGTCAGATGGTCGGCGCTGGTGGTGTTCACAGGGGAGGTGGTTTCTGGTGTAGTCGGGGCGGTCGTGGTGTTGAAGCTGTCGTGGATGTCAGCGATCCTGCGGTGGAAGAAGATGGCTAGTGAGTCACACAATTCTTGTGAGGGCGGGATTTCGTTGGCGCTGGGGTTGGAGAGTTCCTTTACGATCCTGAAGAGCTCTTTGCTGTTGTGTGTGTTGTTATCCAAGCGGTCCTTGAAGTAGGATCTCTTGGCTAATCTGATGAGGTGGTGATGTCTGCGGGTGGCTTACTTGTGGGCTGCGTGGTTGTCCGGTGTGCGTTTGTGGAGCCATATTTTCTCCAGTTTCCGGAATACGAGTTTGGAGGTTTGGAGCTCGTCGGTGAACCAGGTGGCTCTCTTGTTGGCGTGACTGTAGGAGGGTTTCTTGAGCGGGACGAGGGTGTTGGCGCCGTCGTCGATCCACTGCCTGAGGTGGCGGGCTGCGGTGTCTGGGTTGGTGGGGTCTTTGGGTGGGTTCTGGGCGAGGGTGGTGATCAGCTGGTCTTCGGTGACTTTGTTCCAGCAGCGGCGAGGCAGCTGTTTGGTGCAGTGGTGCGTGGTTGGTTTCTTGAAGGTGAAATGGATGCAGCGGTGGTCGGTCCAGTGGAGTTTGGTGGCGTGGTCAACGGTGACATGGGATCCTGTGGAGAAGACTGGGTCCAGTGTGTGGCCGGCGGCGTGGGTGGGTGCGGTGACTAGTTGTCTGAGGCCGAGGTTGTCGATCAGGGTGGCGGAGTTGGGGTCGTTGTTCTCGAGGTGGAAGTTCAGGTCCCCGAGGAGGATGTAGTCCGTGGAGGCGAGTGCGTGGGTGCTGGCGAGATCTGAAAGAAACAGGTTAGTGTTACATTCCTTACCTTAGAATATCCCCATGCGTCAGACTGGATCCGGAAAGTTTTGTGTAGCAGTACCCCTGCGCGTCAGTAGGCGTCGTCTGCGGCTCCGCGTCCGTCGTCGGCATCGCCGTGCTGACGTCGTTGGAGTACTTAGACGCCGCCCTCGCGCGCTAACGTCAGTTCTTTTTTCTGCGCCAGCAAGCACAGATCCGGAAAGAGCAGTACTCCTTAGTCATTTTTTTACTAACTTTTTTCGATCTGTTTTGGATCTTCTCGAGTCGTTTATCGACTCCGGTGCCGGTAGGGATGCCCGGGTTCAAGCTCTGTGATGACTGTAGCCAACTGATGTCGGTTACCGACCCCCACCGTCGGTGCCTTTATTTCCCCGGGGCCAACCATGCTGACAAGTCGTGCCCCAACTGCCGGGCCTTGACGTTGAAAGCTAAGCGGCAGTGGTCCCGTAAGCGACTGGAGATCCGGCAGTCGGCCCCGCTTTGCTCAAGGTCCAGGAGGAGGTCGAGGGGCCACAGTCATCACAGCTCGGCGAGTCGACACCACTCGTCGTGTTAAAAGTCCTCGGGTACGTCGAGGCACAAGAAGTCGAAGAAGCGACATCGCTCCGACGCTCGTGCGCCGCGGCCTGGGGTTCGGGCGACAAGGCTCACGCGGCTCCGCCGGAGCCACAAGCGCCGCATCCAGCTCCACACCCGCCGGTCCCCGGGCTGAACGCGACGCCGGAGGAGATCAGTGCCTTCCTCACGGCCATGAGGTCGCCCTTCCCTCCGTCTGGTCCTGTCGAGGTGCCTTCGGGCCCCGCGGACCCGTCTGGGAGCCCAAGCGGGGGCCGGCGGCTTCGGCGACTTGGGTCCCGACGCCGCATGACTCCTCAGGATCCAAGCCTGGATCCGTGTCGATGCCGGTTTTCCTTACGACCCCTCCGCCGGCGTCGTCACCAAGGGTGTCGCCAGCGGCGCCGTCCTCGGGCGGCGGCGTCCCAGGTCCGGATCCGGCGCCACGCGGCGCCGTCTTCGATGCCGATAGGTGAGCCCTTCACAGACTATCCGGCTCCATCATTTCTTCCTGACTTTCAGGAGATGGAGGACGAGGGGGACTGCAATGCCAGTTGAGTCATGACTGGACGGATGAACTTGGGGAAGCCAGTGGTCTGGACACTTCGCCCAACACTGGTTTTGTCTCCCTTCCTACCATGGCTACGGAGGAGGGGGCTGCGTACAGCGTGGTGTTGACTCGGGCAGCCAAGGCCTTGGCTCTTAAGCTCCCAGTCGCAGACATGAGGACTAACCTACTCACTGAGGTACTCAAACCGCAGGCAAGCTCCTCGGAGCCTCTCCTGCTGTTTAACGATGCCCTCACTGACGTTCTGTTGGGCACCTGGTCCAAGCCCTCCACAGGCCTCCCTGTGGTTAGGAACATGGCCCGACACCACCGCCCGGCTCCGGGCGACCCCAGTTTCCTGTCCGTTCACCCCACCCCTGAGAGCCTGGTGATCCAGGCCGCAACTTCCCAGACCGCATTCCTGACCGCCCCTCCGGATCGGGAATCCAAAAGGTATGACCAGTTCGGTAAGAAGCTGTTCTCACTGAGTTTGGGGTTGTGGTCTGTCAACACCGCCTGCCTTTTGGGCCGTTGCTCTCACTTTTTGTGGGATACAGTTGCGGAAGTGCTGCCGCAGTGCCCGGCGGAGGTCAAGGCAAAGCTAACCCAGACCCTCGCGGAGGAAAGGGAAGGGACGCAGCACGATATTCCTTTCGGAGTGGACTGGTTACCACTGACTCGCTAGGCAGGGCGATTGCAACGAAGGTGGCGGTTCGCCGCCACGCCTGGCTGAGGTCCACCAACTTTTCGGGCGATGTCCAAGCATCCCTTATGGACATGCCTTTTGATGCCCGTCGCCTTTTTGGCGATAAGGCGGACAGCGCGCTGGAACGTTTTAAGGACTCCAGGGCTATGGCCAAGTCCTTGGACCTCGGCCAACGCCAGCAGACTTCCGCCTTTCGTGGCCAAGGAAGGGGTGCCCCCTCACGTCCAGCTAGCCACAGGCCGCAGAACCGACCTCAACTCGGACGCCATGGCGGTGGCCGTGCCGTGGGACACAGGCAAGGCCAGTCCACACCCGCCCGTGCAGCATCTGCCTCAAAAACCTCCTAGTCCGAGTTTTCAGGCCCATTAAACGCCACTGGGGGGGGCACGGTTCGCCATCACCTCCTCCACTGACGCTCCATTACATCGGACAGGTGGGTGCTGCAGATCGTCCGAAAGGGCTACTCCCTCCCCTTCGAGGCGACCCCTCCAGCCATGCCACCGCAGTACCACCGCATGTAGGGGGATCACTTGCGACTTCTGCAGGAGGAAGTTACGGCCCTCTTGGCCATGGGAGCTGTCGAGCGCGTTCCTGGGCCAGAAGTAGGACGTGGTTGCTATTCCCACTACTTTCTGGTACCCAAGAAGGGCAAAGGGGGCCTACGCCCTATCTTGGATCTAAAGAGCGTCAACAGATTCCTCTGGAAGGAGAAGTTCAAGAAGTTGACTTTGGCTCAGGTCCTAGCTACCTTGGACCCAGAAGACTGGATGGTAGCGTTGGACTTGCAGGACGTGTATTTCCACATCCCCGTCCTGCCAGCCCACCGGCGATACCTGCGGTTCACGGTAGGCCATGAGCACTTTCAGTTTACCGTGCTCCCCTTCGGCCTTACCAGCGCCCCACGGGTGTTCACAAAAGTGATGGTGGTGGTCGCAGTTCATCTGCGCAGATTAGGGCTTTCAGTCTTCCCCTATCTCGACGATTGATCGTTGAAGGCGGGCTCGCCCCAAACAGTTGTCTCCCACCTCCAGACTACGGCCGACCTGCACTCGCTGGGGTTCTCCATCAACGTGCCGAAGTCACACCTGTGTCCCTCTCAGAAGCTCCTCTTCATCGGAGCGGTTCTGGACTCGGCGCAGTTTCAGGTTTATCCTCCCGAACAGCGGGTTCGGGATATTCAGGCTCTGATTCAGATCTTTCAGGCTTTATCCCGAGTCTCGGTCAGGTTGACGATGCAGCTCCTGGGGCTGATGGCCTCCTGCATCCTTCTGGTGCATCACGCCCAGTGGCAGATGCGGGCTCTGCAGTGGGACCTGAAGTTTCAGTGGGCACAACATCAGGGCAACCTGTCCGACCACGTCCGGATCTCGGAGGGCACTGCGAAACAGTTGCAGTGGTGGCTCACGAACCGCGATTGGGTCAGCGGCAGATCTCTCTCCCTTCCCCAACCGGAGCACGTAGTGGTGACAGATGCGTCCCTCCTGGGATGGGGGGCCACATGGGAGAGAGGGAGATCAGAGGCCTCTGGTCTCCGGCGGAGTCCCGGCTCCACATCAACCTTCTGGAGCTGCGGGCGATCCGGCTTGCACTGAAGGCATTCCTTCCCTCTGACCGGGGAAGTGTAGTACAGGTGTTCACGGACAACACCACCGCCATGTGGTATTGCAACAAACAGGGCAGGGTAGGGTCGTAGACCCTTTGTCAGGAGGCTCTGCGCCTCTGTACATGGCTGGAACATCAGGGCGTGACCCTGGTGGCTCAACACCTGGCAGGTTCCCTGAACGCCAGGGCAGACGAACTCAGCCGTTGGTGCATGATGGATCACGAATGTCGTCTGAACTCGGACATGGGGAAAGCCTTGGTTAGATCTATTCGCCACCGAAGAGAAAGCGCAATGTCATCAGCTCTGCGCATTGGAATTTCCAAGGCAGCACTTGCTCGGAGACGCTTTTCGTCGCGAGTGGAGCGGAGTTCTATTGTACGCCTTTCGCCTATACCACTTCTTCCCAGAGTACTGAAGAAGATAAGGCGCGACCTGGCCTAAGTCATTCTTGTGGCTCCGGACTGGGCACGAAGATACTGGTATCCTGAGCTACATCAGCATGTCAGTCGATCCTCCGATTGGTCTGCCTCTTCAGGAGGACCTTCTGTCGCAGCAGCAGGGGACGGTCCTCCACCCGAACCTGTCCAGCCTCCACCTCCATGCGTGGCAATTGAGCGGCGGCAGTTGAGGCTATTTGACTTGCCTCCTGAAGTATGTGATGTGATTCTGGCAGCCAGGTCTCCCTCCACAAAATCGGTATACGCCTGCAGGTGGAACAAATTTGTGGCATGGTGCACAGCAAAGGCTGTGGATCCACTCTCTTCCCCCCTTTCTGAGGTTCTCCTCTTCCTTCTTTCTCTTGCACAGCAGGGCTCTGCTCTGGGCACTATCAAGGGCTCCCTTTCTGCCCTTTCCGCCTTCTTGAGGCTACCTGATCAGCCTTCCTTGTTCAAGTCCCAAATAGTTAATAGATTCTTGAAGGGCATCACTCGTATGTTCCCCCCTGTTCCTTTCGTGATGCCCCAGTGGGACTTGAACCTGGTTCTGACTTACCTGATGTGCGCTCCCTTTGAGCCGATTTGTAATTGTCCTCTCCGTCTTCTTACACTTAAGACTGCTTTCCTGGTTGCCATCACCTCTGCCAGGAGAGTGAGTGAGCTCCAGACTCTTTCCTTTAAACCTCCTTTCCTTTCTGTCCATCCGGACAAGGTTGTGTTGCGGACAAGACCCTCTTTCCTGCCCAACGTAGTCACAGCCTTCCACATCGGGCAGTCCATCACCTTGCCCACCTTCTTTCGGCCTCTGCATCCCTCTAAAGAGGAAGAGCGGCTCCACCGTCTGGACCCAAAACGTGCGCTCTCATACTATCTGGATCGCACACGCCAGTTCCGGGTGGATGACCAACTCTTTGTTGGTTACGTGGGTGCTAAGAAGGGGCGGGCGGTGCTCAAACTGACCATCTCTCGGTGGGTCGTGTTGTGCATCAAGGCATGCTACTCTTTGGCTAAGAAGGAGCCTCCTGTTGGGCAGAGGGCCCATTCCACTCTGGCCACGGCGGCTACTACTGCCCTGGGCCGGGGAGTCCCCTTCCAGGACATATGTCAGTCAGCTACGTGGGCCTCGTTGCACACGTTCGCAAGACACTACTGCCTGGACAGCCAAGTCCGGAGAGATGGCTTTTTCGGCCGTTCCGTTCTCCAGGACCTTCTGGTGTGATCATTGGTTTGCAGACCCACCACCGGGGTTGGTATTGCTGGGGTATCTATTCTAATGTAAGGAATCTAGCACTAACCTGTTTCTTTCAGATGCACAAGTTACTTACCTTCGGTAACGATATATCTGTAAGAAACAGTAGTTGGTATTAGATTCCTTACCGCCCCACCCATCCTCCCCGTTCTGCGAACCGATATCTAGGGTTAAGCTCATCCCCTTTCAGGGCCCTAGTTTCATGGCACCAGTGTTGGTTTTTATCATGGCTCCGCGTTTCTGGAGCGGAAAAGCTGTGTATAAGAACTGACGTCAGTGCGCGAGGGCGGCCTCTAAGTACTCTGGCGACGTCATACGGACGCGGAGCCACAGACGACCCCTACCGACGCGCAAGGGTACTGCTACGCAAAGATTTACGGATCCAGTCTGACGCCTGGGGATATTCTACGGTAAGGAATCTAATACTAACTACTGTTTCTTACAGATATATCGTTACCGAAGGTAAGTAACTTGTGCATCTCGATGACTGGCTGTTGAAGGCATGCTTGCCCTAGGCTATCGTCTCCCTCCTCCAGACTACGGCGGACCTCCTGCACTCGCTGGGGTTCACTATCAATGTGCCCAAGTCTCAATTGATTCCTTCTCAGAAGCTCCTTTTCTTCAGAGCTGTTCTGGATACAGCGCAGTTTTGGGCTTGTAGTCCAGAGCAGCGAGTCTGGGACATTCGGCATATAATACCAATGTTTCAGCCTCCAGCCCGGATTTCGGTGAGAATTACCCTGCATCCTGCTGGTGGATCATGCCAGGGGGCATATGCTGGCTTTGAAGTTCCAGTGGGTGCAGAAGCAGGGGAATCTTTCTGATTTCCAGATCTCGGAGGGCACTGCTTGTCTCACAAACCAGAATTGGGTCAGCCGCAGATCCCTCTCCCTTCCCCAACCAGAGATCACAGTAGTGATGGATGCGTCACTCCTGGGATGGGGCGGCCACCTGGGAGAGGTGGAGATGAGGGGCCTCTGGTCTTCGGCAGTGTCTTGTCTCCACATCACCCTTTTGGAGCTCCGGGCGATTGGTCTGTCACTGAAGGCATTCCTTCCTTCTGTGAAAGGAAGAGTAGTGCAGGTTTTCACTGACAACACCACTGCCATGTGGTATTGCAACAAACTGGGCGGGGTGGTGTCGTGGACCTAATTTCAAGAGGCCCTTCGATTTTGTACATGGCTGGAACATCAGGGCATATCCCTGGTGGTTCAACACCTGGCAGGTTCCCCGAACACCAGGGCAGGCGAACTCTGCCACCTGTGCATGATGGATCACAAATGGCGTCTTCACTCGGAGGTTGTGCTAGGTCTCTTTCGGCAGTGGGGAGAGCCTTGGTTAGATCTGTTTGCCACCGAAGAGAACATGCAATGTCAGCAGTTCTGCGCGTTGAAGTTTCCAAGGCGGCACTCGCTCGGTGACGCTTTGTCACAAGTGGAATTGTGGCCTCCTGTATGCCTTTCCGCCTGTACCACTTCTGCCCAGAGTGCTGAAGATCAAGCGTGACCGGGCCCAAGTCATTCTTGTGGCTCGGGACTGGGCACGAAGAGTCTGGTACCCCGAGCTCTTGAGCATGGCCATCGATCCTCCAATCAGACTGCCTTTTTCGGAAGATCTTCTGTCGCAACAGCAGGGGACGGTCCTCCACCCAAACCTGTCCACCTTGAAGACCGCTTTCCTGCTTGCCATTACATCTGCTCACAGGGTGAGTTAGCTTCAGCCTCTTTCCTCCAATCCTTTTTTTTTTTTTTTTTTGCAGTTCATCCGGCCAAAGTGGTCCTTTTTTCTGCCCAAAGGGGTTACCTCTTTCCACATAGGTCAGACCCTCACATTGTCCACCTTCTTTCCGCCTCCGCATCCTTCCAAAGAGGAGGAGACACTCCACCGTCTGGACCCAAAATGTGTGCTGTCCTACCTTGACTGCACTGAAGATTTCCGGGTGGACAATCAACGCTTCGTGGGTTATGGGGGCGCCAAGAAAGGTCTGGCCGTGCACAAACGTACCATCTCTCGATGGGTTGTCCTAAGCATCAAAATCTGCTATTCTTTGGCAAAAAAGGAACATCCAGCAGGACTGCGTGCCCACTCTACCAGTGCGACTGCAGACTCTACTGCTTTGGAACGTGGAGTTCCGTTGCTTGACATCTGCAAGGCAGTTATATTGGCATCCCTGCACACGTTCACAAAACATGCCTGGATAGCCAAGTACGGAGAGATGGCTTTTTTGGATGTTCTATGCTCCAGGACTGTCTGGTGTGAACATAGTTCGCAGACCCACCTCCGGGGTTGGCATTGCTGGGGTATCTATTCTAAGGTAAGGAATCTATAACTAATGGTCTCTTTCAGATGAACAAGTTCTTTACCACCTGTATGAAAGTAGGATTAGGCTTCTTGTGGTTGCCCCCACTGTTTGCTTTATGTGATCCTGTTTTTCACTAGTCTGACTGGGATCCTGCTAATCAGGACGCCAGTCTGTTTTCTCCGTAATCTGTTGTGTTAGTACCTAGGTACAATCCCAGATTGGATACTGGGGTACCCTTATCCCTCCCTAGTATATGGTACCCAGGGTACAGGTACCCCAGAGGTCTCCCATAAGCTGCAGCATGTATTATACCACCCATGAGAGACCATTTAAAATGGGACTACAGGCCTGCCATTGCAGCCTGTGTAAGTTGGTGCATACACCACTTACTAAAGATATAGGTTTTTGATATCTAAGGGTCACTGCTCTTAAAACCTATGTCAAGTGTGACGGAGCGGGGATGATCCCTGGAGGCCCAGGGGGCACCACAGAGAACATGCTGTCGGGAGGCGGACGAGGAACCTGGAAGAGGACGCGGATATAGAAGAGACGGTACATGGAGACGGGAGGAGCAGCGGACGCCGCAGACCGAGAGGAGAGGACGCCAGCCCCAGAAGGAAGGAAAGGACGAGACCAGCCAGGAGAGAGAGAGGTCGACCTGCGAGAAGGCGCTGGGGACGAGGCAGCCATTACCGCTTTGCAGGGTCACGGTTTCAGGCAAGTGACTTGTACGGTCAAAAAGTTGATGAGGGGTTGGGTGTTCACCCAAGTGGTGTTTTTGGAGTACTAGGGTGCAGCAACTAGAGAGCATCCGACTTGGTGTCCTGTGAGGCTGTAACAGGGCACGTTGGCGTAAGCTATATTTTGAAGGGCCAACTGAGCAGAGTGCGAGGCGAGTCAGTATTAGAAGAAAAAAGGGCCCACAGAAACAAAGAGAGGAGTTATCTCCCCGTTCTTCTCACTTTCCTCATGTGGACGGGTCCCCCTCACATCCCCTATATCATGTGAAGCAACATAAATGACTAAAAGAAGCTAACCCTACTGCACAATAAAGGGTGGGAGTAACAACCCTAATTTACTAGTTAAAGATTAATAACAGAACTATTATTAATAACCTCTCCATTCTGTTTCCTGAGGGGGGAAAACCTGTAGGAGAGACAGACCGAAGACCCGGGCTGGAACCCTAGAAAAGAAACCAGACCGCCAGCCCAGCCAATCACCCCTCCATAGTGGATGTGCTTAATAAATCTGATATCTCAGAGATACCCTGAACCTCCTTGTCTTTCTTGTTGCGTGGCAAGTGGTGTCAGAAGTGGGATCTCCTCCATACCTGTCCCACCTCAAGACCATGCCTCAACCTATCAGCTTGGATGATATGCTAAAACAGCTAGCCGAGGGACAACGCAATCTTCAGCTAGTGGTGGAAGATCAAGCCTCCGAGGAAAAGACAGATCAGGAGCACTTACAAGAGGCCCTCCAGGCCTGATCGCGCAGAACCAGGTGGTGCAGGACACCGCCATACAGCGATTGACAGCCACTATAGCCAGCAGTAAAGTCCATCTCAATGTGCCCAGCTGTGTCCTTCAGAAATATCAACCTGGTGAAGACCCTGACTTTTTCTTTACTAACTTTGAGCGTGTTGCAGGCACCGCACAGTGGCCTGCCGAAGGATGGGGACAGTACATTGCCACCCTTTTGTCAGGAGAACTGCAAACGGCGTATCAGGCTGCTAACCCTGCAGGAACAACCCCATACGGGGTCATCAAGAAGGCAATGTTGGAGAGGCTCGGATGAGACCAGGAATATTATAGAATAAAGTTCAGAAAGGAAAAGTGGCTTCCCCAAGACAACCCTAGAGCTATATTCTACAGAGTACAAGACCTGGGCACCTGATTGCTACAGCCTAACACCTCCAGTATGGAGGAAGTGATGGACAAGATCCTATTGAAGCAATACCTGGATGGACTACCCAGCTCTACCAGTGCATGGGTAAAACACCACCCCAACGTAACGTTTACTAGTGCTATGGATCTGGCCTGCGCCCACCAAAGAGCCCCCGAAGTAAGGCCACTTAGGCCCAGACCACCCATCCCCGTTACACCAAGGTGGAGACACCCCGCCTCTGGACCCTCTACTCCCCAACCCCTTATTGATCTCCGTTTCCATCCCCATCCTGCTCTGAAGGAAGGAGGACTAGGGCCTCAGTGCTTCCATTGTGCAGAGTGCGGTCATATAGCACATACCTGTCCCCAGAGGCACAACCCAACAGAACCTATGGAGATAGGGTACACAAAAGGGAGGGTGCTACTAGTTGGTGACAAGAATAGGGCTTACCACTTGAGCCTCACTATAAACGGCGTCCCCATTAATACCCTTATTGACCCCGGATGTCTTCATTTGGTACTTATACAGAAACGTGTCTTAGCACATCAGCGGAAAGAAGGGGAGAAAGCGGCCATCATGTATGTCCATGGAGACCAAAAAGTATACCCAGTGGCTGAGGTGGTTTTTGGGGAGAAGGGATACGAGAAGGGAATAAAGGTAGGAGTCATACCCAAGTTAGTTGAAGAACTGATTATAGGAACAGACTATGTTGGCTTTCCCACACTCCTATCCAGGGCCATTAAGGAAGTGGAAGAACGTGACTGACTAAAGGAAACCGCCTTCTATTCAGAGGACATAACAGGGGGTAGGTACAGGGAACGAAAAGAGGAAACACAATCGGGTGGTAGAGCTAAACGGGCTGACTAACAACCCTTCTAACTCCTCTTTTACAGACAGTGTAATGGGGACTCCACATAGCTTCAGAGTAGTTCAGCCTTAAGATCCCGCTATGGGGAACGCCTGGGCCTGGACACTACCCGAGGACGACAACCAGGGTGCCCCTGTTTTTACCAGTCGAAGGGGTTACTGTATAGACGACTGAGGAAGGATACCGAAACAGTGAGACAGTTATTGGTTCCCGTCTCCTTTTGGCAACAGATCCTCCACTTAGTGCACAACCAGGAAGGGGGGTCACTTTGGATTGGAAAAAAACCAAACCAAACTTATGCTCATTTTATTGGCCAGGAGTTTTTCCCGATAGGCTCTACTGCGCTGCATGACCCTTATGTCAGCGGGTTAATCCCTCTTGTGTACCTCAAGCACCCCTACACCCTCTCCCTATCATTGATACCCTGTTCTCCAGGGTTGGTATGGACCTCATGGGGCCTTTGGTCACCTCCGCACGGGGATATCAATACATACTGGTATTGGTGGACTACGCAGCCAGATATCCTGAGGCCATACTGCTCTCTAGTATGACGACCAGCAATGTAGCCCAGGCAATATTGGGGTTTTTCAGCCGGGTGGGCTTCCCAAAGGAGCTCCTAACGAACCAGGGAACCCCTTTTATGTCCAAACTCATGGCCCAGATCTGCAAGCCTTTGGGTGTACGATAGATACGGACTTCTGTATACCACCCACAGACTGACGGTTTGGTGGAGCGCTACAATCGCACCATCAAGAACATCCTGAAGAGGACAGTGTCCGTATCTGGTAGGGACTGGGACAGACAAATCCCCTCACCCTGTTCGCCATCCGTACCCACACTCCATCCTCAACCGGGTACTACGTTGTTTTTTGGTTCCACAACCTTTCTCGTCCAGGTGTCTCATCGCCTGATGTTGTCGCCCTCTCCCGGTCAGCTGCTGTCTCATGGCCCGATCAGCCATGCTTGGTGGGAAGGCAGTGTGACGGAGCGGTGGCGGGGGCGTTCCCTGGAGGCCCCAGGGACACGCTGTCGGGAGGAGGACCAGGAACCTGAAAGAGAACTTGGATATAGAAGAGAGGGCGCACGGAGAAGTCAGCGTCGAGGCAGGAGAAACCGGAGAATCGAAGGTGACGGCCGCGGACATGGGAGGAGCAGCAGACGCCGCCGACCAAGAGGAGAGGACGCCAGCCCCAGGAGGAAGGAAAGGACGAGACGAGCCTAGAGAGAGAGAGGTTAACCTGCTGGAAGGCGCTGGGGACGAGACAGCCGGGACCCCTTTGCAGGGTCACGGTTTCAGCCAAGTGACTTGTACGGTCAAAGGTTGATGAGGGGTTGGGTGTTCACCCACGTGGTGTTTTTAGGGTACTAGGGTGCTGCAACTAGAGAGCATCTGACTTGGTGTCCTGTGAGGCTGTAACAGGGCATGTTGGCGTAAGCCATATTTTTGAAGGGTTAACTGGGCAGAGTGCGAGGCTAGTCGGGATTAGAAGAAAAAAGGGCACACAGAAACGAAGAGAGGAGTTATTTCTCCATTCGTCTCCCTTTCCTCATGTGGTCGGGTCCCCCTCACATCCCCTATATCAAGTGAAGCAACACAAATGACTAAAAGAAGCTAACCCTACTGCACAATAAAGGGTGGGAGTATCAACCCTAATTCACCAGTTAACCACTTGGATGCTGAGCCTGTGCTTGTGCTCCAATGTAATTTCCTTTGAAGTCAATGGAAACTCCATGACGAGCTGAGCTCGTCATGAGCGTCGAAGGGGTTAAAGATTAATACCAGGAATATTTTAATAGCCTCTCATTCTGTTTCCTGAGGGGAAGACCTGTAGGAGAGTCAGCCCGAAGACCTGGGCTGGAACCCTAGAGAAGAAACCGGACCGCCTGCTCAGCCAATCACCCCTCCATAGTGGATGTACTTAATAAATCTGATGTCTCAGAATTACCCAGAGCCTCCTTGTCGTTCTTGTTGCGTGAGATCACCCCTGTAGCAGGCCTTGACAATCCTGAAGGCAGGGTACTTGGTTCTAAGTGAGAGGGGCCCCTCCATGGGCAGGACACCCCTGCAGCCTCCGGAGTCCATTCTCCGAGGTTGTCAGTGAAGCAGCCATACACTAATATAGAGGGGCAGTACGTGATCACACAATGGCCATCTTAAACGGATGCAACAAACCCTATCGTGTTTGGTGTCAAACATGTTGGAATCATACCCCGTATGATTCCCCCCACCAGGAGAGTCCTCCGTTAGGCTCTGTGTTCCCTATACCAGCCTTCCTGACCCGGACAGCACATAATGGTTGCTGCTGACCAGACTCGTTTCTGCCCTCCTGCTGAGCCAACCTTGAGCAGGGGAAGGCAGGACAAGAGGCATCCTGTCAGGGAGGTGTGACCACCTTCCAGACAGGATTTAGTGTATTAGGGTGTAGTGTTTTATCTAGGTAACCTGAATCGATATTCCTATTTCATGCCCTTGTCCGGTTATAATCAATAATATCCATACAACGGCATAATAATCATATCCATAATTCAGTCGTAGCACATGCTGTCAAGCCTACTTCTCCGGCCCCCTAGTAAGCACACCGAGTTCTCTAAACAAAACCAAGCCTCCAGCAACCTGGGAAATCCCCCTTGCTTTTGTTTTGATTTCGTCCTAGAAATCCTGTAAAGCACTGTAAGAACGGCCAGTTCTTAGTGACATCTTTATTGACGTCTTATGTCCAACCTTACGTCAAACCCAGGCACCTTTCAGGTATAAATATACCAATGTTGCCTTAAGCAAACACACGGTGGTGATTCTGGAGCAGAGCAGCTATCTACTTCCGAGAGCCCAGCAGATGCGAGAGCCCACGGACGCTGCCCCTCCTCTTTGACGCGCTGAGAAAGACGCTGTCTTTTCTCCTGCCGAGAAATCCAGCTCTGGCGTTTCCAGCCTACCCTTGCGGGTTGCTGGGATATCGAGTCCTGAGAGAGCGAGATACCAGACCTCCTGCTTTCTATTACCCAGGTACGGAACTGACTAAACCCTTACAGAGAATTCTTGAGTCAGATTCTTGGCAAAACAAACTTAACTTAAACTGCTACTTACCTACTCCTTCCCACGTATTAGGCTTAGGTCAGGTACACCGGGGTAGGCGTATTTAGAAGCACCAGTTGAGTACGATTAGTCAATGTATATATGTATGTATATATTTTATCTATTTTAAAGTATCATATGGCTAAGAAACCATATCTATGCTTTTACAGTATTATTTCATAATCCTTCTTTTACTTTACGCACTTTACTTTACCATGAGCATTACAATCGTGGCAATTCATTTCTCTTGTATGAGGAAGAAGACTGCTCAATAAATAACGCCTTTTATTGAAAACATCCGTCTCTCTTTTCTCTGCATTCTGGTGAAACTAAGTACGCACATTTGACTGAGTGAAATAGCTGTCTTTTGTTTTCACACGACTCTAGAGATACACTCTCATTCAGGGAGAGCAAAGTTGTCATGTTTTATGGTTGTCAGAAGCTAATCCCTTCTTGTCTATCCAGGGAGGTTAAACTCCTCGTTTATTCGAGAACGTTTCTAGTGACCTCTGAGCTAGTTGGCAAACCTTAAGTCTAATATAGTCAGTAGAGACCTAGATAACCTCAGTACTACGTCTACACTGCTGAATATATTATTCCAATGCGCAGAGCCTATTGGGAATATAGGAACTACACTACATGGCGCCCAACGTTTGGTAAGGCGATAAATCTAACGCAAGACGTTCGAGTAACTCAGTCGTGCTTTTTCACACAGACCCTATTTCCCGTAAATACTCCAAAAGACGTCTGGAGTGGGTAAAAGGTTAAAAATCTGCCGGAACTTAGTAGGAAGAGATTTCTATGTATAGTTTTTGGTTTATTCAACGTTGAAGGATACAGTGTTCCAAAAATATTGTGCACCTAATCTTTGTTTCCTTGAAACTTGATCTGCAACAAAAACCTTTCTGTCAGTAAAAATGACAAAGTGAAGACGAAAGGGAGACAGCTAGAATAGCAGCTCGACTCCTAGAGGATGACACTAGTCTCCTGCAGACCGACCCGAATGCTATACTCATTCCGGGCAATATAAGAAAAACTATAACTCTTAAACTTATAGAGAATGGACTAATATCGAGAGGTGGTATAGTCGTATTCGTAATTGAGGCACATGAATATCGGCAGACAGAGGTATTCTATTCATGGATAAACTTTCCAGCAGCAAACGCTGTCACACATGAATTCCACTATTACAAAATAGAGGAACCTCCGGATGAATACACTCCTTTCGAGGAGGTGGAAATCCCATTAAAATACCAAGAGCGAGGGGCGTGGCCAAGATGGCGGAGTAGGAGGACGTGTGTTCCGGAGCTCCTGTTCCCTTCCTAGGCCCCAAGCCCTACTTTGAGCTAACTCTCCCCCCCCGGAGCCGCAAAGTGGAGCTGATACGGCGGGGGTAGCAGCGGCCTGTCGACCGCACCGGATGAGCCCCGCGGAACGCATACGCACTGAGGCCGGAGGACCGAGTGCTTGATCGGTGCCGACTGGAGCCGGCGCAGCTCCTCAGTACGGAAGAGGCAGCAGGGGAGCGGTGGTTCAGCCAGCTGAAACGTGAGGTGCGGGTCGGTGACGGCGAACCGGGGAGCCAGCTGCAGGTACCTGGCGCCGAGCAGTGTCCGGGGAGCTCCCGCCCCATCCCCCGGGGAACAAGATGGCGGCGAGCTGAAGCCGGAGCTCTCACCCGAAATTGCGGAGAGTGCTAGGCCCAGACGACGGAGGAGCGAATTGGAGCGACCGCTCACCGACATCAGGTCAGAGCCCTAGGCGGAGGAACGGGCGGGGAGCCGGAAGCAGCAGGTTCGATTGCCGAAGCCTAGAGATTGCTTCGCTCTGGGGCACCGTCTCGGCCGGCGTCGGAGCCACGCGAGTGCCCGGCTTGGGGGCCCTCTTCAGGCCTTGCGGGCGCCAAGAACGGCGGACCGGGGCGCCGCGGACCACCCGCACACCGGTTGGAGCGGGGAGACCCTCTGTGCCTGACCGACCGATAGCGCCCACCGCCTCCGGCACCAGCTACTTTTGTACAGCCTCACCAGCGGGGCCCCGACAGGACTAAGGCGCGCACAGGACAGGACGGGGCCCGCGGCAGTGTAGAGGGAGCCCCTCCGACACAGCCCCCACTACCACAGGCATATCGGAACAGTCGGAAAGGGGGTTACATAGCCCCGTGCTGCAGCCCTCCCCAAACTTAACTGCGGACAGTACCTGGCACTGAGCGGAGCGGGAGAACAGCCGGGGACCCACTGAGGCCACGGGGAGGACTGCTGGTGGGGTTCTGGCCTTGACCCTGGGACCCGGCCGGAGCCTAGACCCAGAGGCCGGAGCAGCACTTAGGGCTCTGCACCACTGACCACCCTAGAGGTACAGCGCTTGGGGCACCAGCAGAAAAAAGGACATAGACCTCCCGCCTCGGCCCGGAGTGCGGCGGGTAAGCGGATCATTCACGGCCTTTGGGGGTGGCGTAGAACGGCATTCGCCCCGGTCTGGGAGCAGTAACCTGGAGAGGAGCCGAACAGGGGGGTCCAAAGCAGGGAAAGGCACGCAGGACTGTAGAAGGGCCAGCAACATGGCCAGTCAGAGGGGTGGCAAACGCACCGGCGGCACGCTACCGGAGATGCTCAGCAGATCTCAAAACAAAGGAGATAAGGCCCCCTCCTCACCTGGAGCAGCCGGGGGGTCGCACTCTGGTGCTTCGGCGGAGCCCCCGGTCACAAGATCATTTTTGGAATCTCTCTTTGGCACACTGAGGGATGACTTCCAGGCCCTGAAACAGGAAGTGGCAGGGGAGGTGCGAGAAATGCGCAGGGACGTGGATGGCTTGGGCGAGAGGGTGACCACAGTTGAGAGCTCCACGCAACGACAGGACGAGGAAATCACTATGCTGCAGCAGGAGGTGTTGACTCTCAGGGAACAACAACTAGACCTCCAATTACATAATGAAGATTTGGAGAATAGGTCGCGAAGAAACAACATAAGGGTCCGGGGTGTGCCATCCTCGGAGGAGAACCCGGATATAGTCAAGTACCTGCAGGAACTCTTTCGAGCTGTTCTGAGAGAAGGAGCTGATTTTCCCATCAGGATTGACAGAGCGCACAGGGTGGGACCCACTAGACGGGCAAATGGCCCCCCGCTGGACATTCTGGCATTCCTCCCGGACTTCCCACTGAAGGAAAGAACAATGGCGGAGGCGCGGAAGGAACGCTCACTCACATTCCGCGGTCACCCTGTGGCACTGTACCAGGACCTCTCCACCATCACGCTTCAAAAGCGTAAGGCATTTAAGATAGTGACTGACTTCCTCAGGCAGCATGAAACGCCCTACTCCTGGGGTCACCCTTTCCGTATTATCTTTAAGTGGCATGGAGAGACCCACCAATTGCGATCCCTGCAAGACACCTGCGAAGTATTGGGCATCACCACAGAGGAAGGGGAGTCTCCCTCACCGCAGAGAAGACGCACAGCTGATGGAGGATGGCACAGAGTCGCACGGAGAAGGACGCAGTAGACGTCCCGGAGGCCGGGATCTCCGACCATCAGGGCGGAAATGGAGGACGCTATCCGGACAGCTTCCGGGGACCTGGGAAGACCGGTGGAAGTCGCCCTGACTGCTTGAAAGTGCTCCGGGGGTAGTTCACCTTGGCATCACTGCTACTGCTGGCTTGGGGTGGGGGGGTGGGAGCGTCGGTTCAAACACGTGTGGCTGGACGTCCACTAAGGTAACACACCACGGACTGGTCTTCTCGGACTTGTCTGGGACTACTTTCAGAAGTTGTTGGGAATTTGGGGGGGGGGGGGGACGGGTCCGGGGGTTGGGTATTGGGTTTAGAGAACGGGGAGGAGGGGGAGTTGGGGAGTTGGGGGGGGGGGGGGGGGGAGTTCGGGGCTACCCTGTCCAGTGCTTTCGGAGCGTCCACACATACCTGTCTCGGCACACAAGCTAATTTGAATGTCATTTCGAGGCCACACACTTCAGATCTAATGCGTAAGGAAGGTAATCCCGACAATTGATGGCAGTACTGAAGGTATTGACCCTGAATGTTAACATGGTCTTTGACTCCTCCACGGACAGATCAGTGCAGCGACACCCACAGACTGGGGAACTCTCACAAGCCGTGAAAACACAGTTAACTGACTTGGACATGCACGACCTCTGGCGAGGGCTTCACCCGTTAGATAGAGACTTCTCTTACTACTCACATGCGCACAAGACATACGCCAGATTGGACCACTTGCTGGTCTCGGGACCGGTCCGAGACATGGCCACCGCTTCAGAAATAGGGGTTATCGCTCTTTCGGACCACGCGCCGGTCTCGGGATCCTTTCTTCTCCCATCGAATTCTGCAAGGCGAGGGGTTTGGCGGCTTCGGGACACGCTCCTGCATAAAAAAACGGTAGTGCAGCAAATAACTGACTCGGTGAAAGACTTTCAGCTGCATAACTCTAACTCTGATACCCTACTGTCGACTCAATGGGGTGCTCTCAAGGCAGTGCTGCGGGGAGAATTCATAGCGATTTCGGCGGCAGACAATAGAGATAGGAAACTAAAACGGGACGAGCTCGCGCAGAAGGTCAGGGAACTTGAACAGGTACACCGCCGGACCGGGGCTCCCAGAGTTTGGAAGCAGCTGAAGGCGGCCAGGAAACTCTTGTCATCAATAGATTTAGATAGGGCAAAATATGCTGCGTTTCGTTTAAAACATACCTATTATACAGGGGGGGATCGATGTGGCCGACTACTGGCAGCCAAACTTAGAGTGGCGCATCAGAGTCGTCAGGTGAAAGAATTACAGGGAGAAGCAGGGGAACGGATTACGGATGACGCTGACGTAGCTGACGCCTTCCGCCGGTTTTACGCTGAACTGTATGCGGCGGAGGATGCGCAGATGGAGGAGCCGGAGGCTTATTTGGACTCGGTGCCCCTCTCGTCCCTGACCCCAGAGCAAGCGAACTACTTGGAAAGAGAGATACGGATTGAGGAAGTGGTTGCGGCGATTTCCAAACTTAAACATGGAAAGGCCCCAGGCCCGGATGGTTACACTACCCTCTTCTATAGAACGTTTAGCTCGACGCTAGCACCTATTTTGACTAAGCTGTTTAACTCCTTCTCCGACCCAGGGGCTATTCCTCCAGACCTCTTGCAGGCAACGGTGTAGGTAATACCCAAACCAGGGAAGGACAGGACCCAATGCGGCTCGTATAGACCGATCTCCCTCCTAAATGTGGATCTAAAAATTTACACGGGGTTCTTAGCAGCGAGACTGGCGCAATACCTCCCCGGACCAATCTGGCTTTGTGCCTGGCAGACAAACTGTGGACAACACTAAAAGAATAGTGCACGTTTTGGAAAAAGCCTCGCGTATTCCGGGGGAGAGGATGCTGCTTTCGATCGACGCTGAGAAAGCGTTTGACCGAGTGCATTGGCCCTACCTCGAGCGAGTGATGGCACGGCTGGGAATGGGGGAGAAATTTCGACGCATGGTGTATAACTGCTATAAATTCCCATCTGCAGTGGTGCGTGTGAACGGCTGCGGTTCGAGGCGATTCAATATTGAACGCGGAACGAGACAGGGATGTCCCCTCTCTCCTCTCCTCTTCGCGCTCTACATGGAGCCCTTTGCTCAACGAGTGCGACAGAATCCTGACGTGACCGGAGTACGAATGGGTGGTTATACCCACACGATCAGCCTTTACGCAGACGATGTGATTTTCACACTGGAGAACCCGAGGCGGGCTTTGCCCGCAAGTATGGCTGAACTCAAGGCCTTTGAGGGTGTAGCAGGTTTTAAGATGAACGTGGCGAAGTCCACGGCTCTGGATGTCTCCCTTACGCCCGCGACGAGACGCGAACTACAGGGGCTGTTCCCTCTGCGTTGGTCGCGGGACCAAGTGCAATACTTGGGGATTGCGCTGGCACCAACGTTACAGGCGATGGTTTCCATCAACTATGAGGCGATGAGTAAGAAAGTTAAGGAAGAAATGGGGAGATGGAACAAAGGGACGATATCCTGGCTAGGCCGGGTTGCAGCTACTAAAATGACAGTCTTACCCCAAATTCTGTACTTATTTCGAGCACTGCCCTTACAGCCCCCTAAAGGATGGATTCAGCAGATGCAAACTGAAGTGTCCCGCTTTGTGTGGCAGGGCCGCAAACCCCGAATGCGCCGTGCCCTTACAACTTTGGCGCCGGAGTCAGGAGGACTGGGGGTCCCAGACCTACGCAAATACTTCCAGGCATCCCAATTGCGGTACTTGGTGGAATGGAGTAGATGGGAGTCAGACAAACACTGGCTCTTCCAAGATCCGGCGGTAGCTGGGCGCCCCTTACAGGAAATACCGTTTCTCCGCCGGTCACACCGCCCCCGAATCTCTATGCCTCTTATATCACGCGGGTACCGCTGAGGGTGTGGGACACTACCAATCGTACATCCGATCTCACCACATTCCCATCCCCGTTCACACCTATTATGGACAATCCGGACTTTACACCGGGGACAGAACCTGGGGGCTTCTCGCGCTGGAGGGAGAAGGGCTGCAGAGCGCTTCTTCACATGTACACGGAAGAGGGGATTATCCCCTTTCAGAGCTTTAAAGACAGTTACCAGATGGACGAAACAGACCGCATGAGATACTGGCAGGTTCGACACTGGGCTCTGCAACCACAGGTTAGAGAATTGGCAGACAGGAAGCTGTTACCGTATGAAAGGTGGCTGGTGACACGCACTTCAGACACAAAACTCATAACCGACCTATATAAGATGCTACAGCTCCCATCTTCCCATTTCCATATTCCTGGTAGGGAACGTTGGAACAGAGAACTAGGGAGAACACTTAGCCACAAAGAATGGGAACAAATCTCATACCGAGCAAGACATTCAGCTTACCATGTAGGTCTCACTGAAACCTTCACCAAGGTCTCCACTTATTGGTATCACACTCCGGAACGACTGCACGAGATGAACCGGCTGATAGATGACAGATGCGGGCGCAATTGTGGGCAGGTAGGCACACTGACACACATCCTATGGGACTGTCCTGTAATACAGGCATACTGGTCGGAGGTGATTGATGAGATAGATACATGCTTTGAGGTTGAACTGCCCCGATTTCCTGCATACGCCCTGCTAGGCCTCCCCAATGGCTTAATGTACCCATTGAAATCTCGAAGGGGGAGGCAGATCGCAATTATGCTGGGCTCAGCTGTTCAGAATATCCTAATACACTGGCGCACGCCGACCACTCCTTCTCTAACGGGTTGGCTACACAGGCTGTGGCATGTTCTGGGGATGGAAAAGCTCTCACTCACACTAGCTGGGGAAGTGGACAGCTTTGAGGAGCTGTGGCAGCCTTTCCACACACTGCTAGCCACGGAATTCAAGGAAATTACATGCCCGAGATACCTGAGACTCATGAGGCTTACGCCACCGTTGTAATGTTCTGTCCGATTGGGGGGGGGGTATGAGTGTGACCTTACGAGCGATGTGGAGGAAGGAGAGGATGACCGAGCCAATACCTAGGTTTTATATTACATAGCACTGGACAGGGAGGGGGGGGGGAGGGGGAGGGAGTTGTTGGGGGGAAATGTTTATTCAAAGAAGGGTACGAAAAGTTGGGGAATTGTTCCTGGGATTCTCTTGCACATCTCCACGCACGGGGCCGGATACTAGGGCGGCCTTCCAGGGCTGGGACACTCAACTATATTCCCGGGACGCCCCCTGGCGCAAGCACTGACTCTTTGTATAATTGTTTGCTTTTGCCGCTGTACCTTTCTAATAAAATACTTTAAACCTAAAATACCAAGAGCACCTGCTCTGGTTTAAAGGCGCCCTAAAACATAATAATCACATCACCAGGCTCGGTCCACTAGGTAGACCAGGAGCAACGTGCAGGTTCTAGCCAGCTACACACCATATCCAGACATTGAAAAAATGTCAATACCAGAACTTTTAGCACAACTAAAACAACTGATTAAAATTCATAGACAATTAGTCCAATATGTAATGCGGACTTCAACAGTCCAACCAGCTATTAACATTCCACATCTGACCCCTCCTCGGGAATACAAATAAAATAACACCACAGAACATACAATCATGTCTGGGTAAAGTACCCATAAAACGGGAACAAATTCCATTCTGGTTAGCACAAAAAATCCCTCAAATAGAGGCAGTATTTCCGGATACTACCCCTACTGAGAAACACAGAATTCTGACTATCTGCCTTCCAATGGGGATCGCACCACATGTGGAGGACTGTGACACTTGGGGCACAGTCTTTGCTTCCATTTACACAAAAACAAATGGTGTTCCGTCCACAACACTCCAAAAAAGAGCTGGGATGGAAATAAACAATCCACTCCCAAAGAAAAAAGATTCCAGTCCAGAGGAAGGTCTCCTCAGCGGAGAGAAGGATCTCCGGACCAAGGACACAAGTCTCCCCAGAGGGAGCCTTCTGAGAAAAGATACAACCTTAGAAATAGGGATAATTTAAAGAAACCTGATAGATATCAAGATATTGATACACGTCCCTCTTGATCTTTTCAGACTTCCTCGCAGAAATCGGCAAGAAGAGGACGGTCAGAACAAAGGGAAGAGCACGTCAAGTCCAAAGACAAAGAACCTGCTCATCAAAGTAAAAAAAGACAGTTTCCTAGAAAGAAGGTAGCCATTATTAAAATAGTTAAACATGCCGAGGATACTGAGGACACAGCTGAAAAACGGAGAGTGGGCCCAGACAGTGCTAGACAGCGCAGCAGAAGTGACCATAGCTTGCAAGATCCTGATGAATCATCTGGAGACAGTGGACACGAATGAATACATTCAAGTGGAAACTGCAGACAGCAGAGTTAGCAAACCTCATAAAATATACGAGATAACACTACGTATAGAGGGAGATAAGACTAGAAAAGTAAGGGGTCTATTTTGGGATAACCTTTCCAAAGACTATGATATCCTTTTAGCTGAAAAGGACTGGCCACCAGAGTTTGTCAGGGAGTGCCCTCATGGCGAAGAAATGATTATGCCTACCTTCTCAAATCACATTCCAATTCATAAAAAATATACACTTGCAAGAAAGTGGGCAGTAGCCCAAGCTCCTGCATTATATAAAAATCATGTAGGATGGGATGAGGAATCTCCTCACAAAATCCAGTTAAAATATCAACCAACTGCACAAAGGGAGTACCCAATTAAGCAAGAAGCTAAAAAAACAGACCAGGGAGATTTTAGATCAACTTGAATACCAGGGGGTGATTGAAACATGCACCTTACAAATGAACAATCCTTTGTTTCCTGTCTCCAAACCAGACGATTCATATCGTCTAGTTTTGGACTACAAACACCTTAACTCATGTTGCAAAACTTTTGCAGTACAAAACTCACCGCCTTGGTGCGGTGTTTGAGTGGTTTAGATGTCATGGCTTAAAATGCAACTCAGACAAGTCAGAGCTTCTCTTTTTCGGTTGCGCCCCTGAACCCGATTGGAAATCTTGGTGGCCACAAGATATGTTTCCTCCTGATAAGGTCTCTTTTAAGGCCAAGAATTTGGGAGTGATAGTAGATTGTGAACTATCCTTTGGACCTCACATCCTGTCTCTTGTTGGAAAATGCTTCGGCATTTTACGGATGCTGAGGAAATTTCTTCCTCTACTATCACTCAACCGCAGGAAAACAGTTGTTCAGGCATTGATCGGTTCACGACTGGACTACGCAAACGCTCTCTTTTTGGGTCTACCGAAATATCTTATGACCCGTTTGCAAGTTGTCCAGAATTCGGCAGCCCGTACCATCTTTGGACTCCCGAGGAGAGCTGGTGCCACTGCTTTACTGAACACCTTACATTGGCTGCCCATCTCCAAGTGAATTATTTTCAAATGCCTGACTGTGGCTTTTAAGGCCTTTCATGGTATTGGCCCCAAGTATATTGGGAAACGTCTTTCCCGGTATGCACCGAGCAGGACTCTCAGGTCATCTGGTCTGTCTATGATGACTGTTCCTGTAATTCGTCGCGCACGATTAGGAGGTCGGTCTTTCCGCTATCTAACACCTAAAGTTTGGAACGACCTACCACTGTCCTTGAGACAGGCTCCCTGTCTTCTTGCTTTTAGAAAGGACCTGAAAACATGGCTTTTTATGAAATAGACCCTTTTCATTCTCTGCTCTTTTCTGTTGTGTGGCTGCCTTTTTATGCTGTTATTCTTTGCCAAAGCGCCGGGATGCTCCTTGGAGTAGCCGTGCGCTATAAAAGAAATAAAACAACATAACATAACACAGTGCAGCACTAATGAATAACATTGTGCGCAAAAAATACAAAACAAGATTAGACATCTCTAATGGATTCTTTTGTGTAAAACATTGCACCTGAAAGCAGGTATTTGACCGCTTTGTCAATAATGGGTTCGCAGAAAATTTCTGTCGACTCCCACAGGGGTTCAAGAATAGCCCAGGATTATTCTCAGCAAGAGTAACAGAGTTACTTCAAATGTATGATGATGAGGCATTATCTTATGTCGATGACATCTATCTGACAGATGATGACTTGGATACTCACTTAAAAAGAGTGAACACCATAATACTTGGGTTCGCAGCAGAGGGTTACAAATTCAACTTTAAAAAGTCACGAATTGCCCATCTGACTGTCCTGTTTTTAGGATATGAATTATCAAGTGAAGGCAAAAGCCTAGCAGACAATTTCTTAGAGAAGTGTGCTGTACTCCAAGCACCAAAAAAGCTGAGGAACTTACAATCAATACTAGGTTTCCTGAATTTCGGAAGAACTTACATTCTAAATTATGCAGAGAGGGTTAAACCTCTCTATGAATTAATAAAACCTCATTTTAAACCAATCAACTGGACTCAAAAACACACAGAAATTTTGAGATCATTGCAAACAGACATGTTAGCAAAAACAAAATTGCAAACTCGCGATAATACACGCAACCTTGTAATCCGAGTCATCCCAGGAAGATGTGGATTTACGTACCTGACCTCTGAGGGAGAAAAGGTACCAATAGCATACAAATCACACTTGTACTCACAAGCTGAAAAAACATTCAGTCTTGCGGAAAATGTTGTAAATGCGGTTCAAACAGCTGTAGCCAGCGAAAGAGACCAAGCCCAAGGCAAAAGGATAACTGTTTTAACAGCAGAATCAGCCTTTGAGGCATTAACAAGTCCACGCAATTTAACTACAGTGGCATTAGATCCAAAATGGATACAATGGGAAAATTCTCTTGCTACAGAAAAAGTGAAATACTATTTTGACCCGGAAATGAAAAAATTGAAATATCTAACATATGAAAGAGAATATCCTCTGCCAATCGAAATTCTGCCTCTACAACGGTATGCCTGTGTAATATATACAGACGGATATGCACAACCCTCAGTTTGGGGAAAACAAGCTTATAAAGCTACGTGCGAGGTTGCCAAATGCCGGTGGCGCAGAGGTAAATTGAGACCACTGGTAACAATGTCACAATCTGTAAAAGACAATTCAGGTCAACAAACTGAATTAATAGCTTTAAAAATGGCGCTCGATATTGCCGATCGCGAATTCCCGACACTAATAGTGTGCGATTCGCATTCCTGCGTCAAATCATACAATAATGACTTGCAGAAATGGGTTCAAAACGGTTACAAAGATGACACAGGTGCCACAATCAAGCAAAAATCGCTTTGGGAACAAGTAGTTCTTTTGAAGAAAGAACTACAAAAGACTCACGTGATACATACACTGAGTCATCAGCGTGATGGCGTTCATGCTGCAGGGAATTCATTGGCTGAGACAGCCACAGCGGAAGCAACTAATCCGGCTTCCGTAGCCACAAAAAAGCGTTCAGAAAAATACATAGACGGGGAAACCATGCTGGCGGTAAAAACGTCTTCAAAAGGCGACTGTGCAGCATTACCCGTGAACTATCCACTCAATTATATATACATAATCGATGCAAACTCCGTTCCTTTTGCTCGAATCCCTGGAGTGGGGGATAGTGTAATTCCAAACACGAACAGGAGAATCTTCTTATTACAAGAAGCACATATGGGATTAGGTCTAAGGCATCAGATGATCAAAGAATCTCTGACAGAATTACAATCAGAATACTGGTGGCCGGGAATGAGCTTGGATAATCACAAATTTGCAAAAAATTGTGAAAACTGCAACAGAGATCGCAGTGGCGAACCGGCCGAAGTAGTGCCAGAACACCTAATAGAAAGCATAAGGCGATCTATACGCATGATTAAACAGGAAACATGCGTCCCAATGTATATTATTTAAGACTAGATTCACTTAAAATGTAGACACCAGCGCTCGGCTGACGCCAGAACTGTTATAAAAGATTTGCGAGTCTATATCGGCACATACGCAATTGGCATGCTACATTCTGACCATGGTCCTGCTTTTAGCTCTCGAGCTTATAAGGAGGCCATGACCAGCATGGGCATTGCATTGCGGTACTCTTGTCCCTTCCATCCTGAGGGAAACGGGATTGTGGAAAGAAAAAACCGAGACATAAAGCAATCTATAACGTCGAGGGTATTAGGTACGGGTGGTGGGTGGGTCCAACATTTAACAAGTGTCCAACGTAGTCTTAACAATCTGCCAAGAAATTCTCTAAAAGGTTTCAGTCCGTACAAACTATTGTTCAGGACTACAATGCATATTCAGGACCTTGATAGTCAGACTTCAGTGGTAGAAGAAAAATGCTTTGATATCAAAGATCGTTTGGCTATTTTACAGGACTTAAATGAAACAAGAAAAGACCTGAGCAACGTAAAGCTAAAACAGCAGCCAACAGCCACTGAAGAAAAACCACCTGTCCCAGCAAGGCCTGTCTGGATTCCATAGATTGGGGATCTGGTCAGAGAGAAAATCGCGGTGAAGAAGGAATTTGGGCCTTCTTACAGAAAAGCAGTACCTGTCTTAGCTGTCAACGGAACAAGATCAGTTGTACTACCGCCCCTTGCTGGTAAAAAGGAGAACCGAGTTGTATCCATCGACCTGGTAAAACCACAATCATGTGGCCAATAATAAGTAGTAGGCCGAGTGGACTCCCAAGAAATAGCAGAAGACCAAATCTTGCTACAATCCAAGAGGTTCAAACTGAGAGACTAATCACATTTGATAAACCTGCAGTGATTAAAAAGGGACTATGCAATAATGCCATGGAACTTGTGCCTCTTGAAGCCCAAATTGAAACAGTTCGTCAAGAAACACCTGTCTACAACGATGTAGCCACAGACTATCCTAATGAAACAAAGAAAATTCCAAAAGCAAATAAAAATCCGGAAGCAATTCCAACAATTGACAGAACTGCATCTGGCTACTTCATCAATTTCGATGACTTTTCTGAGGATCCAACCGAGCCTGAAGAACAGCCAACAACTAAATCTTTTAAAGACAAAGTAACAGACCTCTTTCATCAACTCAAAGAAACATATCTGATTTCTCCATGGATTGAATTTTGGATTGTGTTAGGTGTACTTTTCCTCCTGCTTTGGCTCATCATGGTACTTTGTTTGGGAAAATTCATTAAGGGAAAATATAGTACAATGGACACAGCAAGTCAGAACATCAACTTGGTCTTAAAACCACACAAGTCATCTCACATCGAGAAAAGAGAACTATCATCCGTGAATGTCACAGCCAATCCAATACCCGGTGGGGTAGCTTGGGACAAAACAGATTATGAAATTTATGGCCTGGTCGAGCTCTTGAAGTATCCACACCAGTTTAAGGTTTCATTAAGTGACTTTGTAAAACCGAGCACATTCTCTGATGATTGGGACTTTGAAAGTATTAATGATATGATGTCAGATTTAGTAATGTCAGCCAAATTTACAGAACATGATTACTTGCAGGGTTCATCTAATTATGAACAAATGTACTGCTACAACCACTTTGCACATCGCTATTTGCATAAATCTGCTCAACCTAGAAATATTTTAAACTATAATTAATGGGAACATTGTGCAACTCCACCAAAAGGTCCCTTCGCATCCGGTCCGGGTTTTGCAGAGGATCTTTGGTGCGCGCGAACAGAGCGGCAGAGGCAGGCGGGCAGGCAGGCAGCGGCGGACCACGGGAGATTGGGACTGCAGCCCGCGAACGGAAAGAGGCCTGCGAACCTGCGTTCTGCCCAGAAAAGCTCGAATTGGTGCAAGAATTTACAGGAGCCGCACGGAGCTGCACGGAGCTGCGGGAGGGCCACGGGAGCCGAGCAGAACAACTAGCGTGGTGAGTGGGGCGAGCAGAGCCGCGGGGGAGAGGGCGGCACCTGTGTGGTGCAGCCCGTGTAGCCCACGCCCGTGTAGCCCACGCCCGTGTAGCCCACACAGTCTCTGAGTGCCCCTCCCAGCTACAGACTTTCTGCTTTCTGCACGCACCAGGCCTCTACGCCCTGCACCACTTCTGGCATTGCTCCTGGCTGGCTCTGGCTCTTGCTCTGGATACTGCATTCCCTACGGGTGGGAAAAATCTCGTCTCTGCTGTCTCCCCTAACCCTGGATGTTTTTGCAAATTTGCTGCGGGGAGCCGTTGGTCGGCGCTGGTCAGTTGAGCGGAGCGCGGTGAGCCGGGAGCTCCGTGGCCCTTTGCCGATTTGCCGATACGCTGCAGGCCTCTTGCTGCTGAGACCCTGCTGAGACGGTGACGGCGGGAGCTGCGGTCCGCGGGGGAGTACCTGTCCCCGCCTCGACCTTGGCTTTGCATCATACCGCAACAGAGGCTGCAGCTGCAGCGAGCCACAGAGAAACTGAGCGGCCGTGCAGTGGCGGCTGTAGAGGGTGGCGGAGCCGAGCCTGAGGGAGACTGAAAGCAGGAGGGGAGGAGAGGACCTGCCGCCCGCAGCACTCGGTTGTCCGACCAGCGATTGGTGAATCAGAGGTGAGCCTCTAGTGCTATTTTGTGGTCGAACCACCTCCAACAGTGGTTTCAGGCTCAGTTGTACCAAGCCCTAGGTTACCCAACACTAACACCAACTACTCTAGCCAATGATTACTGGCAGGTGTGTTACCTGCGTTACGTGGGCTGGCTTGTGCTTGTTGCACTGACAGGGGTTAAAGTTGGAGCAACCTGGAAAAAAATAAATAATAAATAAATAAACCAGCGCAAACGGCACAGGCAGGGCTGGGCCGATAAGGAGACTAGCCTATTGGGTCCTGCCTGACACCATTAAAACTATCCACTAACTCGCAACTAAGGAACTGTGCCCATAAAATGAGATCCGGAAGGACACGAGGAGGCCCAACAAGTAAAGGAAAAAAACGCAAACAAACGACTAAGACACCCGAGAAAACTAAAGGGTCTCCGCCGGCCAAACAGAGCTCCTTAATAGACATAACGTCGGACAAATCCATCTCCAACAACTTAAGAAGTGACACTACGGTTAACTCAGAAAGGAGCAAAAAAACAAACCAATCTTCATTCCAACCCAAAATCTATACAAAATTCTGTTTCCTAAAAAACGCAGGGGACACCCTATTCTCAAAGATAAACGAGGAATTAGAATTACAATCGCCCCTGGAGCTAACTCAGATACCTCCGCCCTTCCAGTTTAGGGGCACACAGTTTTTACAGGATAAGGACAAGGATAAGAGCAAAGGAAAAAACAGCACAATGTCTATTTCCTTACCTCAAAAAACATCAACACCCCAGCCTCAGAACTCGGAGGCTAAGCGTATGATCGGATCTGAGGGACCCAGAACCGGGAAAAAACTGACCATAGATATCAACTTAGTTCAAGTACATTGACCTAATAAAGCAATGGATAGGTCACTAGGAACACCTGACAATAGCATACTTAACAGCAGCGACAACGCCAAGGATGATAACATGATGAACGATAAAAGGTCAGAGGTCACAAGCCTCTTGGAGGAACCTACAAACAAGAAGGAAACTGGAAGTGGAAACGAGCGTGATGAAGAGAAGGACTTGTCCATGATAGTCCTGGATACTACTTACAAACAACAAGAGCTTGGCGACAAAAAGACGGGAAGGACTTCTAGCAAAGAGGAAAGACAAACAATCTCAGTGTCAGATGTAATAGAGATATCCTCTTACTTGGGGAAGAAAGAGTGGGAAGAACTCGTAGCTGCATATCCTCGAGAACAGAAGAGCAGCGGGACAATTAAACACACACGGTCCATGAGAACTGAAGGTGTACAGGATAAACAAGTGGAATCAAGCTTGCTAGAAGCAGCAGCAAACTTTAAGGGACCATCTGGATGTCAAGAAAAAACACCAAAACATGGGCAGGAAAGCGCCTGGCCCAGTCTCCTAAACACAGTACAACTCTTGGTGGACGCATTACACTACCAATCGGAGAAAATGGACGCCCAACTAACGCTATTAGACACTCTAGCTGTGTTTGTGGTTGCCATAAATGGGAAAATGGGTGCACTAAACACGCTTCTCCAGAGTAAATTGGGTCATCTACAAGAAACAAAGAGGAGCACCAGTAGTGGGTGCGAATGCGGCCCAATTATTGACAAGCTATCCACCCTTCCAACATTACTAACAGACCTGTGCTCACAACTCAAAAGACCTCCCCAGCAAAACAACATGCCGCACAACGAGATACGGGGTCACCCGTCAAAAAAAGACCCCTAAACTGTTCTTCATATACAAACAGAAGTGGTCGCTAAAGAAAAATCTGGTGAAGACACCGATGCCGTAAGAAAGTCTGAATTGACGAGCATAGGTACTCCGGCACAATCTAGAAAGAATGATCCAAGTCACTGCATAGCGGTCAAAGACATGGGTCCAAAGAGCCCTTTACCAACGGATATCATAGATGAAGCTGTCAGCGACACAAAACATAACGCGAAACAGAGACAAGCAAAAAAACGTAAAGGCAGAAAACATAAGCTCTGCTCAAAACGCGAAGGATTTAGGCAACTCTTTGGTCGATTTAATACCACAGAGCAAAACAAAACACAATCTGGGGAAGAGAAATCTTCAAGCCAGAAGTCCAATGAAACACGCCAAATACCTGAAATCCTGGAGAATCCAGTTAACAACGGATCAGATGAACAAAACGCCCACCTTCAACTCGGCCAATTAGCACTTGCACAACCAACAAGGATCACCCCAACGCCTGTTGATATCGGCCTGGCAAATGCGCAAAAAAACAACTCAAAGATCAGCCATAACATCCTGCAAAATACAGAACGAGGCCTTACCCCAGATAGAATTGACAAAAGAGTAGAAAGTCAAGGAACAGGCATAGGACTGACGGAAAGTCAATTACACGCTATCAATCAAGCTACTGCGATATTACACACGCGGGGAGACCGCACAACTATAGAATCGGCATCAGCAAACTGGACAAGCAACGTGCATCTATTGGGCGGAAGGGGGAGACATACAGATCCCGAAATTCTTGTACCCCACCAAAGCGCAATTGACCAAGCCACAGGCGGGACAATCAACACTGAAACTTACATGGTAAAAACAAGATCAACAGATTATGTGGATCTAGAAACTCCCATAGACATCTACAATAGAGGGCGGTGCAGAAACGAACATGGGAATACCCCAGAGGCTATATGGTTTAACCCAGACTACATCTCCAAAGGACAACACGATATCCTAAACAGAACAAATATACTACGACTACTATCCCACATCCCCTCATTGGCAAACGTATTAAGCACAGACCTGCTATCCATTGAATTTATAAACTTAGAAGGTACAGGAAGGGAAGCAACAAAGGCGACTTGGGCCTCGGGAAAAATAACGCAGAAAATCCTATCCGAAGCCGAGGTATTTAAGAACTGGGGCATTACGATAAAACCACACACAAAGCCAAGATACCCGGACATTCTGTACCCATAAGCAAAGCAGGAGCCCAGAGATAACGTCTCTAGCCACAGAACCTCGGTTCTTAGAGGCGCGGCAGGGCCATGTAGAACAGGTAGCAATGAGAACACCGAAATCACCTGCTGGTTAGGAGTGGACAGGGTAGTCTCAACTGAGATGAAAGATCCAAGACGGATTGTGAGAACTATAAAAATCAGCAACTGACAATCCGACCAAAACCCCCGGGAGCACACGCTAAACCAACTGCGCATATGCTCCTGGAACATCAATGGTCTATTAAACAAAATGCTGGATTTTGAATTTACAGCCTACATAAGATCTTTCGACATAGTGGCCCTGCAGGAGACATGGCTAGTCGAACCTCCACATCTTCAAGGATACCTACGTTTTTCCACTGAGGCCAAAAGGTCAGCTAAGTACGGGCACCTCAAAGGCGGACTAGCGATTTACGTAGCAGTCACTAGTTTTGTCAGGATAGAAGAAATAGGCTCTTCCTCAGAAGCCAATCTTGCAATTAAGCTGGTCGTAGCACCCCAAGGTGAGAAGGAAGCCATTAGTGACTGCATGTTCATCAATGTCTACATCCATCCAAAAGGGAAAAAAAAGCAGTTAAGGAATTATACAACTTCTTGGAAGAATGTTTTATGGGAAGGTCAACAACGAATATTGTGCTCACAGGGGATTTCAACCTTAACCTTATGGGTACGCCACAAGAAGAGGCAAACTTAGCTCAAAACATACTTTGGGATCTACCACTACAAGAGAAATTTCATACAACCAAACAAACAAAATTAGGAGCACAGACACTCGAAGAGTTGGAACATTTTAATAACAGAGCCCCAAACGGTAGGTTCACGGGAGATAGTCCGCCAGCCCCAACTTACCACTCTACAAGGTCAAATAGCATATTAGATTATACTTTTATATCACTACCTCTTCTTCATTATATAACCTCGTTCCAGATAGGAAAAAAATCGTCAGTGACCATTGCCCTCAGGAAATGGTTTTGAATATAGTGAAACCTACACTCGAGCGATCAAACGCCCCAAAAGAGTCCATTCATACCGTTAACTTTAAAAAAATCAAGTATTCAGTAGCAATGGGTGAAATGTTAATAGGAAGTGCACAACAACACTTTTTGGAGCGCACAGGACTAAATGAGGTTACAAAATGGGAACAATTCACAATCACGATGTCAAACTACGCAACACAGCCCAATGCAGTTGCAAAGATCGGCAAAATTGAAATCCTATCACGAGAGCACAGAGAAAAAATTAAGGAAGTGAAAAACATGATATACCACTTAATGAGGGAAATACAGCTGGACCCTAAAGAAATAGCAAAGCAAACTCATCTCCGGACATTGAAATCCAAATTTAAAAAATTGAAATGGGAAGCAACCAAATCAACAGAGGAGGACTTGTGGGCAAAACTTCACTCAGATATTAAACAGAATGATGGGGCGAGGTTCTGGAAAACCATCAACTCGCTGATACGTCCGGCAAACTTGGGGGTCTCATCAAACATTACAGAGGAAACATGGGCATCCTATCTCGACACGCACTTCAATCAAGAACCACCTAAAAACCAGGTCCTACCTACAACAGATAACAGAATAGTCGACAAAGCCAACATTGCACAACAAACCCAATTGTGCACAAAAACTAAAGACAAATACGAACCTATCAGCATCTCAAAGCTCCAACACAGCATTGAGTGTAAAATTAGAAAAGGTAGAAGGGAAGGAGCTCCGGGACCTAATGGAATCCCCCCGATCCTCTTCAAGCAAGATGCGGGTTACTGGGCAGCAGCTCTTGAACCCCTTTTTTTGGAAATCAGGTGCTCGAACATCTTGCCAGATTCCTGGAAGGGCTCTATCATAACCCCAATATACAAAGCAGGGGACAGGGCTCTTCCTCAAAACTACCGACTAGTGGCCCTAATAGATAACGAGGCGAAGTACTTCGCAGGATTACTGCTGGAGGAACTACAGGAATGGGCTGCAAAGAAATCGCTGATACCGGTTTATCAGACAGGCTTTGTTAAAACAGTGGGCACGATGACAAATATTCTAACTATGGGCCTACTAATAGATAAGGCAGAGACGAAAAAACTGCCACTACATCTCTGCTACATAGATTATAAAGCGGCTTTCGACAACATCAACCGGAATCTCCTGTGGTCTAAACTAAAGAACTGGGGGATCTCAAAACCGCTGCTGGACCTGCTAATAAACCTGCACACGGAGACCTGGATACGGATAAAGGTGGGGGATGGCTCACTGCTGTCCAGGCGCATACCGACAAACAACGGTCTCAAGCAGGGCTGCGTCCTGGACCCAACACTGTTTAATCTGTTTTTGGGCGACCTGGCGCCAAATTTGATTGACTGCAACTCACATGTCCCTAAACTAGGAGGGCTTAATGTACCATGCCTCTTATATGCGGACAACATTGTTCTTATAAGCCACACTAAAGTAGGGCTTCAAAGACTCCTGAACATCACTCAGAGCTATTCCGAGGCAAATGATCTAAAAGCTAACCTCGAGAAAACCCAAACTATGACCATCAGCAAAAGAAAAAGAAAAACCCTCACGTGGCTCTGGAACAAATCTTGCATCAAAGATACGACAATATATAAATATTTAGGCGTAAAAATTGATAACGGCGGACGATTCAGTGCACAAAGGTCTTGCATCAATGGCAAAGGGATAGCCCTGGCAATTGCTTTAAAAACCTTGAACAATAAGCTATCTGGGCCATCATTAACACCATTGGTACAAGTTATCCGGGCTAAACTACTGCCTACAATCACTTATGGAAGTGAGGTTCTACGAGGCAGAGACGCAACAATACTTGACAGCACAATCATAGCCGCATACAGAATCATCTTTAGCCTTCCTAAGTGGACCTCCCCAGCCAAGATCAGGCTGGAGTTTGGCATTCAACAACAGCTCCTGGCACGCCAGGGGGCCTACATCTGTGTATGGGACAAAGTGAGGAAATCTGCGCAGGAAACATTGAACGAACATCTATGGAGGGAGATAGAGCAGTCTTCGACTTCGCCTGCAGCCAAATATCTTGCACAAAGTCTTGTAAACACTGGGCTGGAACAGCTTTGGGCATCCTCTTTAGATCATAAAACCTTCAATAAACTGGCAAAGAAATCTATTAAACACCAGTCGTGGATACAAGATAAAACAGTTTTTCAAAAAGAACGCATGCTTGGATGACTCTGAATTCTTACTCGGCAAAAGCTCCTCAGAACTATTTGGGCTTGGGCTATGCCAAAAAGACAAAAATGTGTTTCTTAAAATACAGATTAGGGCTGCTGCCCTGCACCCAGCACTTCCCACACTGGTTAAAAAAAGAAAGCAGGACTGTCTTGCCGGCTATGCGGTCATATACAAGAAGATATGGTGCACTTACTATGCTCTTGCGAGAAATTGCAAGAGGAGAGGAAACTTCTTTTAAAACAACACTTCATTCGGCTTGGGTTGCAAACACGAAGGAGCGCAGTAATAACCTGTTTTTCATCTCAGGACCCTCAATTGAGCTGCGGCCTTGAAAAATTCTTAAAGGCGGTTGAGAAAAAAATGCCAGGGCCAGAATCTTGAATTGACTTGGTTCCAACTTGCCTTGCAACACAAATCATGTTTAATTTTAAATACTGAGTGATAATCGGAAGGCTGATATGATTTTATAATTATGAAGAACAGAACTTAAATGTTCATATTATGATGGTTTTAAATATATGTGATTTTTATATTGTGCTTTAATTTTATATTTTGTATCGTATCACATTGGTTTTTTATTAACTGTGCAAATAAATTACCTTACCTTGCCACCAAAAGGCAGTTCAAAAACATTTTATGAGAAATTCCCATACTTCTCAGGGTTTAACACAAGTGAAGCAGAAGCCTTTTATTTCAAAATGTTAAATAAGACAGGAATGAAAACAATGCTGACAAACACTAAATTAATCTATTCAGAAGCATTTTATGAAAAAATGACTACATTTGGTTTTGATTTTTGGAAAAACAATATTGAAACAAAAACCATCTGGGGTACCAAAGATTGGCTAGTTCAAGGTATAGAATCGTTATTTAGAGCCTGCATGATCCCAGAACAAATTATATTTTTGAATGATACCATTCAACAGACAACCTGTCTTGGCCTAGCCAAAATTAAAGATTTAAACAAACCGTGTATTCCAAAACCAACACCTGACAGTAATAGCACTACAGATGTTGAGATAGACGTATCCAATATTTTTAACCAAAACAGAACACATCCTGATTGGAAAAAATGGTTGATCTGGCCCACACACACAAACAACTGGCAAGAGAGATTCCTGAACAAATTACAGGGGTTCAAATTGACCAGGCCAGACCCTAGATACTCCCAGAAACAACATCCAGGGATAGTTACAACATACAGTGTAGGAAAACTCTGCCTCGAATGGCTACAGAAATCCACACTGGCAGAAATTAAGCAACACTTGACTTTACTTAAAGACGGTGCTGACTTGCGTGATTTCATAATGGGACCACGCAAACAGCGTCAAAAACGTTTCATAGCGTCCGGTATATATGCAGCTTACAACGAAGCTTGGAAAGAAACGCAAATTGAAACAGCAGAAAAAATACAGGAAATTGACCGTATTCATTTGGAAAAATCACTTTCTGTTGTGGACAACGGGTTAATGACTCTGCCTTCCAGAATATATTCACTGGACAGTATTGTATCATCTGCTATAGATATAATAGAGCAGGACTTGCTAATGTTACAACACGGTCAGTCCCAATTACGTTCTATTGTACAGCTTGGCTGGACGTTACAAAATCTGCGTTCAGGCTACGTGCCTTGGCGTTTAATCAACACAACGTCATTATTCTCTATCTTTAACCTTACTAATACACAAATCAGCTTGGCACAGAAAGGAGCGGAATATACAATTCTGAGCATTGAAAAACTTGAGAGATTACCATTGACGATGTCAGAACGACCTGTCATTGAATGGATAATACACGGAATAATAACTATTCCGATAACAACTTTCAAATTTAAATTCTGTCAAGAATATATACCAGCAGGCCAGTATGAAAGGTTGGGTAAAGGGTACATTAAGTCATCATGGAAATTACCTTACACACACACATGTTATAGTGAAAAGGAGCAGAATGTATTTCTTAGTGGTAATAATTGTAAAAGATCACTAAGTGGTATACTTCTGTGTCAAGTTATTAACCTGCATGGGGCCTGTGAGGGGACTTCAAATAACCTTTCATGTCACCAGCATGGCACACCTGCAACTCGAATAGAGCCATTCTTTAGACGGCTTTCTAACGGGAGCTATATTCTAATAGTGGGCCACAGATGTTGTGGCATGGTGCCAGGAAAAGCTTATCTCGTTAGCGTTAGTTCCATGGTCACTTGCTGTATGCAAGTATTGTTTCCAAACAGCACTCCAGACAGGGAGGAAAACCTTTGGCCATTTTTTAATATCTCTTCTATTCGAATTGATACTTTAAGCAGAATAAAGTCTGTCCTTTTACAGACAACTGTGCCCTTGACGTCATCAAAAGAAACGTATGATCTGCAAGTCGCAAGGACAACGGCAGAGATACATAGCCTTTTATCAACAAATTGCAACCTACATTTCGCAGAAATGTTAAGCCAAATCCTAAATATGTCTGATACGAGCAGTATCCCACATATATTTAAGACAATTTTTTCGGGACTGTTAACACCCTTCACAACAGTTCTGGGCATTTTTCCTAATTTTGTCCATTCTGTCTTTGGCGGCCTACCACTCCTGTTGGGACTCGTAGCAGGCATTTTATTTTTGATACTTCTGGTTCGTTATGGCAAGCCAAAACGCAGACAAGACTCCAGGAACAATGGAAGAAACGATCCTAGCTATACGCTATCGGTACCGCATAACTCAAGTCCTTGGATTAGCCCGGCTAAGAGATCTGAATATGACCTGGTTTCTTTCATTCAGACCCATCTGGCAGAATTGTATCTTACCTGTGCTTCGATGTATGCTATGTGGAGAAGAATGCGTGTTGGACGTCTGTTTTACACTACAATCAGCAGTACCATTGGATACAGATACTTTGCTAAGTCCTGTAACGGCTCATGCATCGTGTTGTCCCCAGCGGTTACCAATCCTGATGACGGCATTCATGGAGACTTCACCACTGGGATTAAAGGGTAGTGAAGTACGAGATGAGAGCAACATCACCCAGGTACGACCTTCTGTGAGCACTGCTGATCCTGTCATCGATGATAGCAATCATGCTCATGACTGCACAGTTGTGGCATTTTCCAACTTGGTCGAACTTTCACCTGAAGCGGTAAACTGCTTTTTTGAAAGTCTGTCTGAAATGATGTTTTCCCCCCGAACAAAAAGAATAACTTTTAAGCAAACTAGTACACAGCGTTCCATGAACTCTGAATTCGGCCTTCGGCTTTGATAAACAAAAGCTGCTGAACATATTTGGAACCATATATTTTTTTCTCTCTCCCCTGAAAGCGAAATTATTTTTTTCCCCCGATTCCAAAATATTTACCTTTTTTTTTTTTTTTGGCCCATGTACTCTGCTTGAAGTAGAACTATTCTTAGAGAACAGAGCTTCTATTTTAGGAACTCTAAAGACAATATATCACGTCAGGTTCTAGCATATTTACAAAGAACTGTATTTATATGTGATGGAATGGTCTCGGACCTTTTTTCTGTATTAAGAGCCATTTCATGTGTAAATTTCGCAAATCATTCATGCCGATATATATATGCATCCTTTCTAATGAATGATTAGACTGCTTGAAAAACGTACAGTCCCTATAATCATTTTCATGTATTTCGCATACACCATTTCAAATGCAAAAATGTATTTTGGGGTGGGTTGGTATACACATGCACCTTTTATGTTTACTATTGCTTAAGTTTTAGTAATGATGGACATTAATTCGTGGAGTGGGTGTAGTGTTTTATCTAGGTAACCTGAATCGATATTCCTATTTTATGCCCTTGTCCGGTTATAATCAATAATATCCATACAACGGCATAATAATCATATCCATAATTCAGTCGTAGCACATGCTGTCACATTAAGCAAGGCTACTTCTCCGGCCCCCTAGTAAGCACACCGAGTTCTCTAAACAAAACCAAGCCTCCAGCAACCTGGGAAATCCCCCTTGCTTTTGTTTTGATTTCGTCCTAGAACTCCTGTAAAGCACTGTAAGAACGGCCAGTTCTTAGTGACATCTTTATTGACGTCTTAGGTCCAACCTTACGGCAAACCCAGGCACCTTTCAGGTATAAATATACCAACGTTGCCTTAAGCAAACACACAGTGGTGATTCTGGAGCAGAGCAGCTATCTACTTCCGAGAGCCCAGCTGATGCGAGAGCCCACGGACGCTGCCCCTCCTCTTTGACGCGCTGAGAAAGAAGCTGTCTTTTCTCCTGCCGAGAAATCCAGCTCCGGCGTTTCCAGCCTACCCTTGCGGGTTGCTGGGATATCGAGTCCTGAGAGAGAGAAATACCAGACCTCCTGCTTTCTATTACCGAGGTACGGAACTGACTAAACCCTTACATAGAATTCTTGAGTCAGATTCTTGGCAAAACAAACTTAACTTAAACTGCTACTTGCTTACTCCTTCCCACGTATTAGGCTTAGGTCAGGTACACCGGAGTAGGCGTATTTAGAAGCACCAGTTGAGTACGGTTAGTCAATGTATATATGTATGTATATATTTTATCTATTTTAAAGTATCATATGGCTAAGAAACCATATCAATGCTTTTACAGTATTATTTTATAATCCTCCTTTTACTGTACGCACTTTACTTTACCATGAGCATTACAATCGTGGCAATTCATTTCTCTTGTATGAGGAAGAAGACTGCTCAATAAATAACACCTTTTATTGAAAACGCCCGTCTCTCTTTTCTCTGCATTCTGGTGAAACTAAGTACGCACATTTGACTGAGTGAAATAGCGGTCTTTTGTTTTCACACGACTCTAGAGATACACTCTTATTCAGGGAGAGCAAAGTTGTCATGTTTTATGGTTGTCAGAAGCTAATCCCTTCTTGTCTATCCAGGGAGGTTAAACTCCTCGTTTATTCGAGAAAGTTTCTAGTGACCTCTGAGCTAGCTGGCAAACCTTAAGTCTAATATAGTCAGTAGAGACCTAGATAACCTCAGTCCTACGTCTACACTGCTGAATATATTATTCCAATGCGCAGATCCTATTGGGAATATAGGAACTACACTACAAGGGCTGGGTGGGTGTGCTTGCCAGCGCCTGAAAGTCTGCACGAGGGGCACATTTGGTTTCCCTGTGCCTTGTTCAGTTCCAACCAGTCTTGGGAGCGTTGGTTCCCGCTCTGGTGAGAAACTGGACAAATAACATTGGAGTAACCTCCCCTTGTCCAGATGTCCAGACCCTCCCCTGAAAGGGTCTCCTAAATCTTCTCAACCCTATCCTTAGGATACTTAAGGGCTTACCTAGGTGTAGGTCAATAGATTTGTCCTGGAAAAGATTCAGAACTGAAACCACTGCACTTCTACCGTCTGGGCACTCTGGACTTCGTGGGAATTCGATTGGGCCTGACTTCGTCTCCCTTTCATTCTGCTGCCTCGTCTGTGCCTGTGCCTGTGCACCATACAGGATCTGTGCAGGACATGTGGAGCATTCAAGACACTAGAAGATAATCTCCCTTGGAATGAAGGAGTCACTCCCCTGCATCCGCATGCACTTCAACATTGCTGATTGGTCTGCTGATCCTGCGCTCCTGCGGACTCCGAAGGGTTCAACAACACAGGTGGTGGTTATCTAAGTCTGAGGCCTGAGCTGTTCTCTCACCAAGTTTGAGAACAGAATCCCTTGTTGCAAGTGCATATGCTTTTTGCAACTTTGCAACAAGTGAATTGGGCTCCAAGTGGCCCCAGCCTCCGGCACCTTTTTGCACCAAGATCTTCAGCCACATCGCTTCATGGGCACGGTGGCCTGCTCCTATTGGTGAGCTGCTCGAGGTCCTCTCGCGACTCCTGTGCTTCCGGCCTGTTGGTCCAATTGAGGGTCGCCTTTGATTTCCTTGGGCACCCCTGATTGCCCGGGACCTGCCCTGACACCCCTGCTTGTGGTGAGTCTCCTGAACCTTGCTGGTCCCAATCGTGCACCTTCTTGACTCCCTGCGTGGATTGCCTTTCCTAAGGCATGTTGCTGCTCCCGCCGGACAACAACCCCCCCCCACACCCCCCCCAGCACTCGACATCCTTCATGGGACAGCTTGTATCCAGCTGCTGGTCGTCCTCCGCTCTGCTGGTCCCCGCTGCTGCAGAGTCAAGGTCCCCGTCCTCATCCTTGAAGCACCTGACATCGAAGGGCATTCGTCTTCCAAGTCTCCTGGTCACTCCAGAGTGACACTCTGTCACCTCTGCTTTCAGTTACTCTTCAACAAGAATCCAAGTTTAGATTCCAACGGACACTTTTGCCTCTTCCAGCAGCGTCACTTTTCTGTAGTCCTCCATTGGTTTTGACTGCGGTTTCTGAAGCCACTTTACACCTATGCACCGGGCTCCCCTGGGATAAGTAACTTTGGTACTACTTTATCAACGGGTCGGGTGGCTCTCTAACCTTCTGCCTTCCACAGAGTTTCTTCAGGGTCTACTGGGAAGGGCCCATAATCATAATCTTTAAAATACCAACCGCAACTTACACATAGACTTGAACGGAGCATGCAGTCGTGTTCACACACTGCACATACTCTCCATGGGGTCCCTATCTACCCACCTTGCGTGGTTCCTTGGAGTCTCAGCAATTCTACATCCTCTCGACATTGTCCTGACTCGAGTCGTGGTTCATATACCACTTTTTTAGTATATGGTATGGTCCCCCCTGGGGCCCACAGTGTATTTGTGCTATTTACTGTGATTTCTTTGCTATGGTATTGTGTGCTTTGTGTAGGAGATACTATAACATACTAATCTAATAGAGACTACTAGCCGCAGATTCCTTCACATAGAATTTTCCCCAGGCGTGAGAATGGACCCGGAAACTTTTTTTGCCACAGCATCCTGCACGCCGGGGGGACGGCACCGCGTGACTCCGCCCTACGTCCTCCGCGTCTGTGAAGTCAGTGGACACAAGTCCCACCCCAGCACGCCTACGTCAGTTTTTTCTCTTTCCGCGTGCAACGCGGATCCGGTTGAGCTCTGGCCTGTTTTCAGGCCTTCTATCCCTTTCTTTTTTTCACGTTCGGAACAGTGTGCGAATGCCTTTGGGCTTTCAGACGTGTCCCTCTTATGCGCGTCCCATGTCGGCAACGGACCTCCACCCAGTTCCCGTGTTGGTGTCTGGGTGGGTACCGGGACTCAGAGAGCTGCAACGCGGGCCGGCACCTCCGGCCTAAGAAGGGGCGGAGGTGCCAGATGAAGTTGCTGTCTGTGCGCGCTTATCCAGGTTGGGTCCTCTCAGCGTCCGTCCCCTGCCTCGGAAGCAAGGAGCCCCCGGTTTAGTCTGTGACATTGTCTTTTGCCACGGCCCCAAGGGCATTGCTCACTGGCTGGTAGGTCCTTCAGTTTATCTCCGAGGCCTTGTCCTCCTTTAGCGGTGGGCACCTGCTCCCTCCGGGACATGCGCCCCTGCCTGTCGCCTCCCTATCCGTCATTCCCTGGCACGGAGGCAACTTGGGCCCAAATGACAGCCTATGCTGCAGCTCTGCAAGCTTCTTTGGCCCTTTCTCCACCTCCTGAGACGTCCGCGGATCCCTTGCCTCGTGCGGGGACTTCCACTGAGTCGCCGGCGGCTCCGGCGCCAAAGATCCCGGCTCCAGGTCATAGGATATTGGTGCCGTCGGGGTGTGGTCCTTCGGGGCTCCCCTCTTCAGCGCCCCCTCTTTGGCGCCTAGCGTCCCTGCCTCGCCGCAAATCCCTATGGGGCTCCAGGGGTGTCACGGGTGATTGCCGGGACCCCGGGTTTGCCACCGGGTCCCTCTCGGCCCTCTGAGCAGGCAGCTGCCTCACCAGAGGTCGAGCTGGTGCAGGTTCAGCGCCAGGAGCCTCCCTCCCTGGCTCCAGTGGAGTCACAGGTAGAGGCGTAGTCTTGGGATGCTTTCCCGAGTCCCCCTCGATCCTCTGTGCCGGCGGGTGCTCCATCCGAGGCCGTGCTGACGCCACAAGTGGCCCCTCCGGGGCAAACATGATGCCGCTCAGGTGCCACTGACGACCTCCACGGAGTCATGCCGGTGCCGGGTTCTGGTTAATCTCTTGCAGTCCCTTCGTCTCCGGAGGTCTGTCATCTGTTGATGTGTTCCTCCCCGGAGGAAGGGTGGCGTATAGTTGCCTTTTCGACGGCATCTTCTAGAGGAGGCTCTTTACTGTCTTCACAGCCGATATCCTCTAACCCTTCTTTCCTGAGCTCACGGCTGGCTTCTCCACCGGCATTTTCTCTTCCACTATATCGGGGCTGGCCGCTCCCCCCTGGAACCGGCGAAGGCCGGCTCAGTCTGCGATTGTCTCCCACGGAGGGATTGCTTTCCCCTCCGTGGCGCCTTTCTGAGGCCAGTGTTGCCTTTGTTCGGGCTATTTCCACGGCTGCTGGTATTTTGAGGATTGGTGAGCCTGTCACCCCATTATCTACAGACCACCTCTTGGGGGTTCCCCACCGGGGCTCTGGCGGCCGGGAGTGGTTTCTTCCGGTTCTCTTAGGGGGGACTGGGTGTGCCCTGCCACAGACGATCCAGTGCCTCAGGTGCTTCTGCACCGCCATCGGCCTGCTCTGCATGACCCGTCTACCTTTCTTTCCACCCTTCTTCTCAAGGCACTTTGCTGCATACTGCCTTTCCGTGCTTGCCTGTAGTGTTGTTCCCTCTGTCTCGGGAGGCCTGGTCTTTAGATTCAGGGGGCCATAATGTCTTCACTTCTTCCAGTGCTGCCTTGAGAGCGCTTAACACCTTGTGTGTGTTGACCAGGGCTACTTCTAGTCTGCGGAGTTCTGTGAAGTCATTCTTTCTTGTCTCTCTCATGAGGGTGCCCGTGCTGAGCTGCGGGCCCTTGTGTTGGATGGTAAAGAGTTGGCGGCATATATTCATTGTGCGGCTTTGGACATCACTGATGCTACTGTCTGTGCTATGGCTACTTCTGTGGCTCTCCGTTGCCATGCTTGGCTAAGCGAGGCTGTTTTTCCTGAATCTCTTAGGGAGCGTCTGGTCGACCTTCCCTTTGACGGGACCCTGCTGTTTTAATACTCTGGCGGAATCAGCCATCCAGCGTCATCTGGTGAGCTTTGTCCTCCTCCACCTCAGTGGGTGATTTGTTGATCCTCCAGGTCTTAGTGGGAGGTGTTATCCCACTGCTCCTGGAACCTGGCATGGGTTGAACGTTACACTTTCTGTGAGAGATTCTGTGCACTCCTGGCCCTGAGCTGGCCTACCTCTTTAGTTGAGATTCAGCCCCCTTTGGCAAGAGTGTTCTTTTTGGCTGCTTGCAAAGCCTTCTGTGGGTTTTGCCGCAGGGTTTCTACTTTGTTCTCTGAAGTGAGTGGTTCCAATACTTCCTGGGCCGTGTCCTACCCTGGCCCTTGTCCTATCCTTAGTGGGGTATTTGTGGCTATTGGATAGCCTGTCTTATGCTGGGAAGGGTGGTCTTCCCCTTGCCGGTTCCTTTCCTTTCTTGGTATTGCTGTATGCCGTTGGTGCATTTCTTGGATGTCTGTGGCATGGGGCGTTGTTCTGCCTCTGGTTTGTTCTTGGTCTGGTCCTCTGTCTGGCGGCGTTCTGCCTCTGGTTTGCTCCTGGCCTGGTCCTTTGTCTGTCGTCATTTTGCCTCTGGTTTGCTGTTGGCCTGGTCCCCTGTCAGGTGTCCAGAAGGGTTATTCCCTGTGTTGATGACTTCGTTTGTCCTACTTGTACAGTGACTGGTTAAGTACCCGGCGTCGTCCGCTGGTTCATCTGGTCCGGCCAAGGGCCTTGGAGTGAGGCCTGAGGCCTCTGGTTCTGGCTTTCGGGAGCTTTAGACGGTTTCCTCTTTTCATGCGCCTTATTATCGAGGCGCTGTTCAGTTTGGCTGTGTTCCCGGTGGGGGGGGGGGGGCCTCTTGCCTTCATTTTGGCTCTTCTCCTTTGAGTCTCTGGGTTGCTCTTCCTCCTTGGCTTCCTTTTTGCGTTATCTGTACCCGAGGCTCCGGTGGAGGTCCCTAGTACATGGACTGCTGTTCTCTTTTTGTATTGCCTGTACCTGGGGCTTCCGATGGAGGTCCCTGGTGCAACGGCTGCTAGTCTCCTCTCGTCTTGCCTGTGCCTGGGGCTTCTGGTGGAGGTCCATGGTGCATTGGCTGATGCCCGTTTTCCGTATGGACTTCCTTCTCCTGCTTGGTGACGGCGGGGCCGCTGCTTGTCGTGGGGACACACTCCTTGTGGAGTGGTGTTCTTTGCGGCGTCCCAGTCTTAGTTTGCTTGGAGGGAGGGGACTGGCATTTTTCCCCTGTCCCTTTGGCTCATCTCCTGTGGGGGAGGACTGGGTTAATCCCTGTCCCGGCGTTTTTGCCCCCTGTCGGGGTCTTGGGTTCACCTGAGCTGGGAGGACCTCTCGCAGACCCTCCTTCCCCTTGGGTATGGCTAGGGTATCTATTCTATGTGAAGGAATCTGCAGCTAGTAGTCTCTATCAGATGTACGAATTACTTACCTTCTGTAGTGATTCATCTGGTAGAGACGATTCTAGCTGCAGATTCCTTCACGGCCCGCCCTTCCTCCCTGTCATGCGAGGGTCCTCTGGGTCTTCCACATTCACCTGCCTCTGGGTGGCTGGCTTTTGTGCATGTCTCTCGTACCCCCTCCTTCGGCGGATGCTCGCCTTGTTGTGGTGGTTGTTGTTCCATTCTGGACTTTGTAGGCACTTCTGCACTCTGGCCTCCAGTGTGGGGTTCGCTCATTCTTCTTCTTCTTCTGTTGATGGTGTTTCTGCCTGCGGCAGTCTTTGGGCCAAGGTGCCTTGGTTGGTCTCGACTTAGGAGTGTGGGACCCCTTCTCCCTACTAGTGTTGTATGTGATTGACTGGTCATTGCTCTACGCTCTGACCTTGGTGTCCCTTTAGGTTCTGAGCGGTAGCTGCAGCCTTCTTGGTCTGATGTGTACTTTCACCTGCTTCTGCCCTGGGGAGGCTGCTGTATTTGTTTGCAGGATTGCTTTCTAGTAGCCGTTCCCTGTTCTTTCAGTCCAGGTCTTGATGCCTCAGTGCTGGGCTCTATTAAGGATGGTTCTGTTCCTCACCATGGTTTCTTTCCCTTCTGTTTAGTGAGGCTTTTCGCACGCTGTTCCAGTATTCTCACAGTTTTTACTGATTATGGCTCCGCGTTGCGGCGCAGAAAAATTCTCCGAAGTAAACTGATGTAGGCGCGCCGGGGTGGAACTTATGTGTCCTCGCTGACGTCACGGACGCGGAGGACGTTGGGCGGACTCATGCGGTGCCATCCCCCCGGCGCAGGGATGCTGTGGCAAAAAAAGTTTCCGGGTCCAGTCTCACGCCTGGGGATAATTCTATGTGAAAGAATCTGCGGCTAGAATCGTCTCTACCAGATACATCATTACCAAACGTAAGTAATATGTACGATAGTGTTATATAATAAATACATATTTTTATAAATACTTTGTGTGGTTCTTTTTCATTTAATCTATACTATAAGATTGCATTCTGGTAAAACAAGCTGCTTTACACTCCATCAAGACTAAGCCTGAAGGCTGCTCTCCACAGCCACCACTTGGATAGCTTTCTAATGTTGCCTGAGACCTCTTAAATCACCATAAGGGTTGTGTGGACTGGTGCAAGGTGCCCACTTAGAATAGTGGACATCATAAACCAGGCCAGCTTCTCACACCGCCCCACCCATCCTCCCTGTTCTGCGAACTGACTTTTAGGGATAGAAACTCCCTTCCAGGTCCCTAGTTTTGTGCACCAGTGGTCAGTGTCTTGCATGGCTCTGCACTTCTGGTGTGGAAATGCGTGTCAGTACTGATGTCTGCACGCAGAGGGCAGCGTCTAAGTAGACACCACGACTTTGTCCCGGCGACCACGGACGCGGAGTCAACCAATGCCACCTACTGACATTCAGGAGTACTGTTAGAGAATATTTTACCGGATCCAGTCTGACGCCTGGGGCAATTCTAAGGTAAGGAATCTATAACTTATGTTTGTCTCTTACAGATACATTGTTACCGAAGGTAAGTAACTTTTTCGTTGGCACTTCTCAGTCACATCAATACTATGAGGAAAACACAATGGTCTTGTGTATTGCAGATCCCTGGTGAACTATATGGCTGACATGTCTACCCATGTAATATATCCCAAATGTGTCCTGAGCCTTCATCAGGATGGAGCTTTTTTTTTTGTGGAGTTTTATATAGCGCGAACAAGACCCAAAGGTATCAGAGCTCTTTACATGAGCACCAGTTACGATACAGACCGACACATTCATTTTTGTTAGGCATGGGGAGATAAGTGATTTGCCCAGAATCAAAGAATGTTGAGCGTCCCTGCGAAGCCTCGAACACAGTTCTGAGGTAGCCGTTAGGCCACATTCTCTCCAGCTTCCTTTTATTAGGATGTTGACACTGTACGCTGTTCCAGGCATCCGTTGGGTCATTCATCAGTCATTTAGAAGTTATTAAAGGTTCTTGTCACAACTTTCAAACTGAGTCAATACCTAGAGAGAATTTACGCCATAGATAATTTTTAAGCTAATATCCATGACGTCTGAAGGGAATATCCCAACCTCTATCAAAATAGCACACAAAGCATAGCACACATTATGTTCAAGCCAGAGTATACCATTGGTCCTTATAAGTCCTTTTTTTCCACAGATACAGAATTGGCACGCCTCCTGGCTAGGCTAACTAGTTGACTATATAGTTATATTTGCCTTAGGTGCACAAGAAGGAATTTACAAATCTCCCTTTGCTTACATTCTAAGTTGCTCATCTCTGTGACATGTACATCCGGCTTGTTGAGTCGATATTGCTATTGTCCACCACAGTAGCAATTGCCCTTTTGAACATGCAGCCCAACACCAGCGAGGTTTGCATAGTAGTGTTTGCACAAGTCCAAGCCAACCCAACTTAATGAGGCTAATCTGGCAGCCATCTTTTAATAGTTTTTTTTACCTTTATGAACCAATTTAGAGATTACTTGTATATTACTTAGAATATAAGTGAACAATTCGTCTTGGAGATTACGTGTCATATGTTACCTTAGATATGTACGAAGTGTCTGCTGGGCATGATATTAAAATGAAGAGAGATCCTTAGTGTGAAGACCATCTTTTAGTAGTTCATAAAAGCCTAATCCCACATATGGTCTACAAGGGAACCATGTTATATTAGGTTCAATCTGTTATTTGAAGGCCAATTTTGAAAGACCCAAGTTTATCCACACACCGTTGTAGTGTAGTTCCTATATTACCAATAGGCTCTGCGCATTGGAATAATATATCCTGCAGCTTAGACGTAGGACTTAAGTCGACTAGGTCTCTGCCAAATATATTAGACTTAATTGTGAGTGCCAGCTAGCTCACAGGTCACTAGAAACGTTCTTGAATAAACAAGAAGGGATTAGTCTCTGACAACCATATAACATGACAACTTTGTTTCCCCAGAATGAAACGTATCTCTAGAGTCGCGGAAATAATAGACGGCTATTTCACTCAGTCAAATGTGCATGCTTCGTTTCACCAGAGTAGCTTAGAAATAGAGAGACGGGCGTTTTCAGTAAAATTATTTATTAAACAGTCTTATTTCTTAAGCATAAGAAATGCACTGCTACAATTGAAATGCTAGTTAAGAAGTACAATGCATATAATACGAATAGTATTACAAAATAGTACTGTAAGAGCATGATATGGTTTCCAAGCCATAAACATAGAATACATAAAATGCATAAAATACATAGTGATAAAAATAGTGGCTAAAAGTACTCAACTGGTGCTTCTAAAATACGCCTACCCCGGTGTACCTAACCTAAGTCTAGTACAAGGGAGGAGTAAGTGTGGTGTAGCTTAAATCTAGTAATTTTCTGCCAAGAATCTGTTCCAAGGTCTAATCAGCTCCGTACCTTGATTTTAGAATGATAGAGGTCTTGTATCTCTCTCTCAGGACTCGATCTCCCAGCAACCCACAAGGGTAGCCTGGCAACACCGGAACTGGATTTCTCGGCAGGAGAAAATACAGCGTCTTCTCAGTGCGTCAGTTGGAGGGTCAGCTTCCTTCAGCACTTGCAGCAGCAGGGCATCGGGCAAATAGTTAGTCGATCTGCTCCTAAACCACCGTGTGTTTGACTGGGCAAATGTAGGCATATTTATACTTTGAAGGTGCAGAGTTTGATGTAAGATTGGACATAATATCGTCACTAGTGCCTCAATTCCTTGAAAACTCCAGGAGTTCTTGGATAAATTAGTATTTAAGCAGGGGGAAGTCCCTGACTGCTGAAGGCTGGTTTTTCCTAGAAATCATTGTGGATTCTCGGAGTTTAGTGGAAGTAGCCATGCCGTATTTGGGCTGCACAGGCTAAGCCTAAATAAGGCAATGATTCCTATGCCTATATAAGGACTGGGTGAATTATACCTATATATGGGCATGAATCGGGAAAATTACGCTAGGGTCCTAGATTCCCACATAACACCCACTCCACGATTATTACGTTCAATAATACCTAAGCACTGAACATATCTAAAGCAAAGTGTTCACAATCCCACCCCAAAATACAAAAATACATTTGAATAGGCTTGTTCACATGAAATGAGTATATACTGTATGCAAATGTTATAGACGTCATCTGAAATCAGGCATAAATCATGAGTATATATTCTCTCATTAATTAAAACGAAAGTACATTCATCAAATGATACCTGAGATCTGGCCCATGGCATAAGTTTTTAACTGTGTTTGTTTTCGAGGTTGAAGCCAAATATTATCATTTAGGAAGTTCAAACACGAAATCTTGTTCTCTAAGAATAGTTATACTTTAAGCAGATTACTCTGTGCCAAAAGTTCTATTGTGGAAAAATTTCCAATTGGTGCATTGTTTTGAAAAATGAAGGCCGAATTGCAGAGTTCAGGGAACGCTGTGTGAAATAATCAAAAGTTATTCTCAGGAGTGTCAGGAGAAAACATCAGATTATCTAGGCTCGCAAAGAAACAGTCTACCGTGGTAGGTGAAAGTGGAACTACATCAGTTAGCAGATCAAAAGTGCAGAAGTGTGGATCATCGCCGTCAGCGTTTGATGCATTAGCAATGTCCGTAGTAGATGGTACCTTTATGCCTGTAGTTTCTCGTATCTCACCCTCAGTTAGACTTGCCGGTGAGACCTCAATGAATGCCGTCATCAGAATAGGCAGCCGTTGGCGGCAACACGATGCATGAGCCGTAACTGGACCTAGCAAAGCGTCAACATCCGATGGCAGTACTGATGGAAGTGTAGGACAAATGTCCAACACGCATTCCTGTCCACAAAGCAGGCATCGAAGAACAGGTAAGATGCAATCTTGCCAGATTGGTCTGAACGATAGAAACCAGGTTGTGTTCAGATCTCTTAAACGAGCCAAGCTAAGAATCTGTGAAAACCTTTCACTATATCTCATTGCAAGGAGGCATTGTTCCATGGTAGTTTCGGTGTTGCTGGTGACCGGACTTGCCATATCGGAGCAGAAGGAAGAAAAATAGAATTCCTGCTACTAGTCCCAAGATGAGAGGCAGGCCGCCGAACAAAGAGTGCACAAAATTTGGAAAAATGCAGAGGACTGCTTCCAATGGTGTTAACAGACCCAAAAAAATCATCTTAAATACATGTGCGATGCCGCTGGTATCAGACATGTTTAAGATTTGACTTAACATTTCTGCGAAATGTACTGGGCAGTTTGTTGATAATAATGCATGTATCTCTGCAGAAGACCTTGCTACTTGCAGATCATACACTTCTCTAAACGAGGTCAGTGGCACATTTTTTTGTAAAAAGAATGGCTTTTATTCTGCTTAAAGTATAAATTTGTATAGAAGAGTTATTCAGTGAAGGCCATAAAGCCGTCTCCCTTCCTGTCTCACTTTTTGGATACAATACTTGCATACAACAAGTGACCGTGGATGACACAGTTACGAGATAACTTTTTCCTGGCAACATGCCACAACAGCTGTGATCGTTGCGCATAACGTAGCTGCCATTGGATAGCTGCCTGAAAATCGGTACTATCGCAGTGGAGGGCGAACCGTGCAGGTGACGAGAGAGGTTATTTGTAGAACCATCGCACGCTCCGTGCAAATTAATACCTTGGCACAAAAGTGTACCACTCAGTGAGTTTTTACAATTCTTACCACTAAGGAATACTTCATGTCCCCCATTCCAACATCTGTGTGTGTATGGTAAAACCCAGGTCGACTTAATGTATTCTTTACCCAACCTTTCATACAGGCCCGCTGGTATATGCTCCAGACAATACTGAAACAGCAAAGACGTCACTGGTATCGTAATGGTGCTATGAATTATGCATTCAATGACAGGCTTCTCAGAAACTGTTAATTGTAATCTTTCGAGGTTTTCAATGCTCAGTACCGTATAGTCTGCTCCTCCGTGTGCCAAAGAGATTTGTTTATCTGTAAGGTTAAATACAGCAAACAATGACGTGGTATTGATTAGATGCCATGGCCTGAACGCAGTTTTTGCAACGTCCAGCCCAGCAGCATGATAGAACGTAATTGAGACTGGCCATGTTGTAACATTAACAAGTCTTGTTCTATGATGTCAATGGCAGATGACACGATGCTGTCCAAAGAATAAATTCTGGAGGAAAGAGTCGTTAACCCATTGTCCACTACAGAGAGGCTTTTTTCTAAATTTATACGATCAATTTCTCGTATTCTTTCTCCAGTTTCCATTTGCGTCACTTTCCATATTTCGTTGTATGCCGCATATATTCCGGCATAAATGAAACGTTTTTGCCGTGGTTTGCGAGGCCCCATTAAGAAATCTCGCAAATCATTGCTTTCTTTAAGTAAAGATCAGTGTTGTTTAATTTCTGGTAACTATCCTTGGATGTTGTCTCTGGGAATATCTTGGATCTGGCCTATTCATTTTGAACCCCTGTATTTTTCCCAGGAATCTATCATGACAGTTATTAGTGTCTGTGGGCCAGATAACCATTTTTTCCAATCAGGATTAGTTCATATATGGTACATCTACCTCCTCTTCTGTAGCATAATCACCGTCAGATGTGGGTTTAGTTATAGACGGTTTATTTAAACCTTTTATCTTAGCTAGGCCAAGACAAGAAGTTTGTTGAACAGTGTCATTTAAAAACATAATTTGTTCTGGTATAATGCAGGCTCTGAAGAGGGCTTCTAAACCTTGCACCTGCCAGTCTTTTGTGCCCCAGACAGTTTTTGTCTCGATGTTGTCTTTCCAAAAGTCAAAACCTAATGTAGACAGCTGAGCATAAAAGTTTGCAGAATAAATTTGTTTAGTGTTGGTCAACATTGTTTTCATGCCTGTCTTATTTATATTTTTGAAATAAAACATTTCTGGATTTGTAACATTAAATCCTGTGAAGTATGGAAACTTTTCATAGAACGTTTTTGAGCTGCCTGTAGGCGGCGTTGGACAATATTCCCATTGATTGTAGTGAAACACATTTCTAGGGTTTGCAGATTTAAGCAAATAATGGTGACCATAATGATTAAAACAATACATTCGTTCATAATCTGATGACCCTTCTAAGTAGTCATGTTCTGTAAATTTAGCTGACATTTCTAAATCTTTCATCATGTTGTTAACAGTCTCAAAGTCCCAATCAGAAAATGTACTGGGTGCGATAAAGTCACTCAAAGAAACCTTAAAATGATGTTAAATCTTCAATAATTCCACCAACCATAGATGTCATAATCAGTTCTGTCCCATGCTATACCCCCGGGTATAGGAACAGCTGTGATGTTCACTGCTGACAGGCCTCTTCTTTCACGATGAGATGATTTATAAGGTTTGAGGACCAAGTTGATTTTCTTACTTGCTGTGTCCATAGTACTATATTTTCCATCAATCATCCTTCCCAAGCTTAACACTAGTACGAGCCAGAGCAGGAGGAAAAATATACCTTATCCAATCCAAAATTCAACCCATGGTGAAACCAGATATGTTTTTTCTAGTAGATGAAGGAGTTCTGTTATTTTTTCCTTGAAGTTTTTCTTTGCTGGCGTATCCTCAGGTTCACTGGGATCCTCAGAAAAGTTATCGAAGTTGATAAAGTAGCCAGAAGCAGTTCTGTCAATTGTTGGTATTGCATCAGGATTACTTGAAATCACTGGAGCTGTTTCTTGTCTCGCCATGTTTGTATAGTCAGATGTCACATCATTGTAGACAGGCGTGTATTGACGAACTGTTATTTGGGTTTCCAGAGGTACAAGTTCCATTGCTTTGTTGCATAGTCCTTCTTTTCTTACTGCAGGTTTATCAAAAGTGATAAGTCTTTCAGTTTGAACCTCTTGGATTGTAGCAAGATTCGGTCTTCTGCTACTTCTCGGGAGTCCACTGGGCCTACTACTTATTATCGGCCACATGTTGTGGTTTGACCAGGTCGATGGATACAACTCTGTTCTCCCTTTTACCAGCAAGGGGCGGTAGTACTACTGATCTTGTTCCTTGGATTGCCAAGACAGGTACTGCTTTTCTGTAAGAAGGCCCAAATTCCTTCTTTACCGCGATTTTCTCCCTGACCAGATCCCCAATCTTTGGAATCCAGACAGGCCTTGCTGGGACTGGTGGTTTGTCTTCAGTGGGCGTTTGCTTCTGTATTGTATTACTCAGACTTCTTCTTGTTTAATTTAAGTCCTGTAAAACAGTCAAACGATCTTTGACATCAAAGAGTTTTTGTTCCACCACTGAAGTCTGACAATCGAGGGCTTCGATTATCATTCTAGTACCAAACATTAGTTCATACGGAGTGACTCCTCCCAGAGAATTTCTTGGCAGATTGTTAAGACTACGTTGGACACTTATTAGATGTTTGACCCACCCATCACCCGAACCTAATACCTTAGCTGTTATGGATTGCTTCAATAAGCTTTATTCGGTTGAAACAGAGCAACCATAAAAGCACAGTACACAATTTTAAATACATTCGTTACAATACATAGTAAAAAAGAAAACCTTGTTTGTTTGTAAGAGAGATGCAACCCTCAATGTCTCTTGATCAAAACAATCTATTCATAGTAGCTTTCCACACTTAATACTGTCTCCACTGCAGTTCTCCTAGTGTAGACAATACATTCACCATAGTGTTACAAATGGGCTACAGAATAAGCGAGAGTGCAAAAAGCGTAAAAACTTATTCAAGTAAAGACCAACCCCAGGCTTCGAATCATTATTAGCTGACCAATCGGAGATCGGTTTAACAGGTCAGTACACTGGATTTATACCGGTAAGTAAAGCAAAACGATTACGAATGGGTATGTTGAAGTTGCTGAGTGTATGGCCTCTATTGCCTCTGCGATGGTTCTTTTCTACATTCAGACTTACAGGGGGCAAGTATATGGTTCTAGGGTAGAAGTCTCTCAGTTCCCTAGTAACTATAGGGCCGTCTCCCATTTGTGGCTGCCAGCCTTGCAGATATGGGACGACGTGGGAGTCACTAAAGTTTACAATAATCAGGTCACCCACTATATCTTTAGGTAAAGGTCCCAACCATTTCACCCTTCTAACGTTTAAAATTTTCCCATCGATGTTTGGTGGGAGGGGCCTGTTCTTAGTTAACCAGAAAGATACCTTATTTGCCAATTCAGCTTGTCCTTCCATCTTACCATTAGTTAGTTCGGGCACGCCTGAGAGAATGCACACAAATGGAGCGGCCTCCGGCGGTAGGTCAATTTGGGTAAACTTTCTTTGCATATAGCCATGGTTGGGAAGAGTCCCCTCTAAGGGCGTGGGAAAATTTGTCGGCCCTAATCTATTAACTGTGCTCTGTGGTACTACCAAGTTTGGTGTTGGGTACCGAGTATTTGATATTAATGACGTTTTTGGGGCAACTAACTGGACAGGGGCAGTAGTGCTTTGTACCAAGATTTTGGGAACATCTGTAGCGACTAGAGACTCTACCTGCTTAGATCCTACCAATCTTTTTAAAAGTATCGCGTTTTCCTTCATTGTCTCTTCTATACTAGTGATCTTTTCCCCTATTACCATGATTCTTTTTACCAGTGGGGATATTATAGATTTGACAAGAAGTTCAAACTGGGCCAGTAGTTCAGATGATATGGTAGATAGAGGGGAATTAGGAGTTGAGCATGCCCTGGATGAATTCGGGGTATTGCTAATGACTGAGGGGGGACTAGAGGACAATTTCTGTTTTTTTAATAGTCTTCCCCTTTGTTTGGCACCTCTGCGCTTTCTTTTAACAGAGGGAGTCTGAGGGTTCGTTATCGGATAAATGTTGGCTTTTGCTGGAGGTAAAAGGGGGGTTCCAGGATGACTTACTTTAGGTTTGGATGGGGCAGCTAATTGTTTGTTTCCCTCTTCAACATTGACATATACCGTATGACAGAGCAGATTAAGTTCCTCCAATAAGGTTAAATGTTGGCATTGGTCTGCTACCGCAAAAGGGGATTGGCAACTATATGTGGCTTCTAAAAAAGGACTTTGTTCAACTCTCTCTATAACACATTCAATGTCCGATGTTACCCTAGTTAGGTAATTGTCCAAAGTCCCCTTCCGAGGCCCCCCCTGAGAGATAGCGTTTTTTGATACTTCCTTCCCAGTCATAGTGTGGATTACTAATATAGTAAAAGCAGACACCTACGCTGGGCCAACGTTTTACGTAGTAACCTCGGTAATCTTTAAATGTTAGTCAAAAGTGTTCCAGGCAGTCACTGTTATGGGTCTGAAAGGTGTACCTCCTTTTTCCAGCGGTAGACAGGCGAGAAACAAGTGAGGTGGCCCTGCCCTGCCTCTGAGGGCCACAGAGGGCCCGCCCTTGTCCCGGGCTTCTCCCGGCGCCACCTCGCGAGGCGAGGGACCAGGCGTGGTTATATGCGCCTCCTGGCGCGCGATGAAGGGTCGTCCTGGCGCAAAGGATCCTGGGTGATGCAGTCCCCAACGGTGCCGGCGGAGCCAAGCCCGGCCGGACACCAGCAGCAAGTCTGAGGTAGGATGCGGGAGGGGGGCGGAGCAAAGCCCGGCCGCGACGGCAGCAGCGAGAGAGTCGCCAGCTCGCCTCAAGGCCCTAGCCACAAACCACGTAGCTCCCAACAGCGTCACAAATCCAAATAATTGTGCCAAGGTTCAAAACACTGAAGGTTTTCACCGGTTTCAGATACTTTAGCTTTTTTCAGAGTTTTTTTTTTTGAAGATTCGAGTCTAAATAGCAGAGTTACGGCTGGCACAGGTATAACGCTGTTCAACTTTCCACTGAGTAAAGCATGTACAGGTATAGGTGTAGGTGAAAGAGGCTGACTTTCCTTGCCTTAAGAAAATGTGACAGCGTTTTTAAATCACGCTTCACGCTTTAAACACATCAGGACTCAGTGCCTCCAGCCTCTGAAAAGTCTCGGACTCTCGGAATAACGCACAGCTGCTACAATATCCGCGCTCCCAAGCTCACCTCACCTCGCCTTAGTGTATATCGATGCGCAGTAGTGTGCTCCCTCAAGGACATTCGTAAACGGGATCACAAAAATTGGCACTGCTGCATCCCCCTCCGTTTTGTTTTCCGAGTTGAAAGTCAGAATCGGAAATCAGGATCCAGGGCAGCGAGAGCCGTAGCAGAAACCACAGCAGGAGCCACAGAACGCCTGCGAAACGCCGACCGCCGCCATCGTCAACCTCGAGGACTGGATTGCTTTATGTCACGGTTTTTTCTTTCCACTACTGCATTACCCCCAGGATGGAAGGGACTAGAATACCGCAATGCAACGCCCAAGCTAGCCATGGCCTCCTTGTAAGCTCGAGAGCTAAACGCAGGACCGTGGTCAGAATGTAGCGTGCCAATTGCGTATGTGCCGATAAAGACTCGCAAATCCTTTGGAACAGTTCTGGCGTCAGCCGAGCTCTGGGGCCATATCTAAATAGATCTTGTGCAGGAATCCACTGCGACCATGATATATTTATAGTTGCCATCCCTTTGTAAGGGTCCACAGTGGTCCAGATGAACACATGCTAGTGGTTTATCTTAAATCAGAAGGGGCGTCTCTGCAGGTCGCTTCACTGTAGAAACTTTCATTTTTTGGCAGATTTCACATTCTAGAACATAGTTTCTAGTTTGTTTCCTCATGCACGGCCACCAATATCTCTGTTTTAATAATGATACTGTGGCGGAAACTCCTGCATGCGCAGAGGCCAGTCCTTCATGTGCTGCAACGATTAGTCCAAACCTATGTTCCATGTTTGTGATTGCCCTATCCCCCACTCCAGGGATTCGAGCAAAAGGAACATTATTCGCATCAGTTATATATGAGTACTTTATTGGAAAGCCTTTCGGGAGTGTCTTACCACTGTCTTTAACTGAAGCAGTGACAGCTTGCATTATGTCGCTGTCTATTTTTGTTTTTTGACAGAGTAATCGAAGCTACGGAAGCCGTTTGCACAGCTGCCTTCGCGGCATCATCAGCCAATGAATTCCCTGCAACGTGAACGCCATCACGTTGATGACTCAGTGTATGAATCACGTGAGTCTTTTGTAGTTCTTTCTGTAATAGAACTACTTGTTCCCAAAGCGTTTTATGCTTATTTGTGCCACCTTTTGCATCTTTGAAACAGTTTTGAACCCTGTTCTGTAGATACTCATTGTAAGACTGGACGCAGTAATACAAATCGCACAGTATTAGTGTGGGGAATTCGCGATCAGTATTTTCAAGCACCACCTTGAAAGCCTGTAGTTCAGCTCGCTGAGCTATACAGTCTCCGAGTGATTGAGTTTTAGTGACCATAGGTCTGAATTTACCTTCCCGCCAACGACCTTTAACGATTGCGCACGCAGCACTATAAGCTTGTTTACCCCCAATTGCGGGCTGTGCTGATCCATCTGTATATATTATACAGCCGTAATGTTCTAGAGGCAGAATTTCGGTTGGCAAAGGACATTCATATTTGTATTGTAGGAATACTTGTGTCTTCAAGTAGGGGTCAAAAACGTATTCAACGTCTGTTGCAGCAAGAGAGTTAACCCATTATATCCATCTCGGATGTAAAGCTTTAGCATTTGGAATGCTCGCTTTCGTCACTGCCTCTAAGGCAGGTACAGGTGTAACGATCATTATGCGTTTACCCTGCGTGAGAGCTCTCTCTTTTGCTACTGCAGTTTGAACCGGTCAGAATTGTTTCTGTTGAAGTGAACTTCAATTCAGCTTGTGTGTACAAGTGTGATTTGAATGCTATTGGTACCTTTTCTCCTTCATTAAAGGTCAGGTATGTGAATCCGCATTTCCCTGGGATGACACGGATCACGAGATTGCGTGCATTGCTGCGTGTATCTAATTGTGTTTTTGCTAACATATCTGTTTGTACTGAACGCAAAATTTCTGTATGTTTCTGAGTCCAATTTGTTGGTTTGAAATCAGGTTTGATTAGTTCGTAGAGAGATTTAACCCTTTCTGCATAATTTAGAACATAAGTTCTTCCAAAATTCAGGAAACCTAGAATTGACTACGTTTTTCAGCGTTTTTGGAGGTTGGAGCAGCGCACATTTCTCAAGAAAGTTTGCTGCCAGGCTTTTGCCTTCACTTGACAACTCGTATCCTAAGAATAGGACGTTGAGGTGGGCAATTTGTGATTTCTTAAAATTGAATTTATACCCTTCAGAAGTGAACCCAAGTATTATGGTGTTCACTCTTTTCAAGTGCACGTCCAAGTCGTCATCTGTAAGATAGATGTCATCGACATAAGATAATGCCTCATCATCGTACATTTGTAGTATTTCTGTTACTCTGGCTGAAAATAACCCTGGACTATGCTTGAATCCCTGGGGGATACGGCAAAATTGTCTCTGTGTCCCCAAGATTGAGAAAGCGGTCAAGTGCCTACTTTCCGATGCAATGTTTTGACAGAAAAACCCATTTGAAATGTCTAATATGGTTTTATATTTTTTGCGCACAATGTTATTCATCAGTGCTGCACTATGTGAATTTTGTACTGCAAAAGTTTTGCAACTAGAGTTTAGGTGTCTGTAATCCAAAACTAGACGATGTGAATTGTCTGGTTTGGAGACAGGAAACAAAGGATTGTTCATAGATGAGGTGCATGTTTTAATCACCCCTCGATATTCAATTTGATCTAAGATCTCCCTGACTTGTTTTTTAGCTTCTTGCTTGACTGGATACTGCCTCTGAGCAGTAGGTTGATTTTTTAACTGGATTTTGTGGTGAGGAGAATCCTCATCCCATCCTACGCGATTTTTATATAATGCTGGAGCCTGGGCTACTGCCCATTTCCTGGCATATGTATATTTTTATGAATTGGAATGTGATTTAAGAAGGCTGGCATAATTATCTCTTTGCCGTGTGGGCACTCCCTAACAACTGCAGGTGGCCAGTCTCTTTCAGCCAGAAGTATGTCATAGCCCTTGAAAAGCTTGTCCCAAAATAGAGCTTTTTATTTTCTAGTTATGTCCCCCTCCATCCGGAGTGTTACTTCATATAACTTGTGGGGTACACTAACCCTGGTGTCGGCAGTTTCAACTTGAATGCATTCATTCAAGTCCACTGTCTCCAGATGATCCTTCAGGATCTTGCAAACTATGGTTACTTCTGCTGCACTGTCTAGCATTGTCTGAGCCCATTCCCCGTTCTTGAGTTGTGTCCTCAGAATCCTCGGCATGTCTGATCTTTACACTTGCTACCTTCTTTTTGGAAAATTGAGCTTTTTTACTTTGGTGAACGGGTTCTTTGTCTTTGGACTTGACGCGTTCTTCTTTCTGTTCTGACCGTCCTCTTCTTTCCGATTTCTGCGGTGAAGTCTGAAAGGTACGAGAGGAACGTGTATCATTATCTTGATATCTATCTGGTTTTCTTAAAGTATCCCTATTTCTGATGTTGTACCTCTTTTCAGAGGGTTCCCGTTGAGGAGACCTACCTCCTCGTTGAGATCTTCCTCTGGACTGTGATTGCTTCTCTCTTGGAAGCGTTTGTTTAGTGTTCTCCCACTTCTTTTTAGGAGTAGTGAGATTATTTTTAATACATGTTTTTTTCAGGATTCTCTGTTAGTTGTGGTTTTAGTGGTTTCCCACCCAAACTATCTCTACCTAGTTCTTCATAGGATTTTTCAATAATTCTGGCAAGCTCATAAGGTTGCTCAGTAATGTCTATTTCTTTTCATTTCTGGCGGATTGCCACTGATGCTGCTTCACCTCTAATGTTGGCTAATAGTATAGCCGAGACCTGTTTGAAATCTTTCAGTAATTTCATACCTAGATTTAAAGCCAGTTCTGGACCGTATTCATTTTGAACCTGTCTTAGAACATCTGGTATTACCGCCATAGATGGAACCCCATGTGTTTTAGTGTAGATTGAAGCAAAGACTGTGCCCCAAGTGTCACAATCCTCTACGTGTGGTGCAATCCCCATAGGTAAACAGATTGTCAGAATCCTGTGTTTCTCATGAGGCGTACTATCAGGAAATACTGCCTCTATTTGAGTAATTTTTTGTGCTAACCAAAACGGAATTTGTTGCTGTTTGCTGGTAGTTTACCAATGACTGACTGTATAGTCTGTGGTGTGATTTTGTTTGTGTTCCCCTGGTGAGGGGTGTGCTGTGGAATTCTTACAGCTGGTTGGACTGTTAATGTACGCATGACATATTGAACCAATTGTCTTTGTATTTTAATTAACTGTTTTAGCTGAGCTAACAATTCTGCATCTGACATCCTTTCAATGTCTGGATGTGGTGTATAGCTGGCTAGTACCGGCCATGTTGCTCCTGGTCTACCTAGTGGACAGATCCTGATAATGTGATTTTCATGTTTTAGGGCGCGTTTAAACCAGAGTTGATGCTCTTGGTAAGTTAATTTAATTTCAATGTCCTCGAAAGGAACGTATTCCGCTGGAGGTTCCTCTGCTTTGTAGTAGTGGAACTCACGTTTTCCCGCATTTGCTGCTGGAAACTGAATCCATTAATAGAATACCTCTGTCTGCCGATATTCATGTGCCTCTATGACAAAGATTACTCTGCCACCTCTTGCTGATACTCAATTATTTATTAGTTTGTAAGTTATACTTTTCCTTACATTTACTGGGATGATTATAGCATCCGTATAATTTTCTAGGATAGCAGCGCCATCTAAGACCGCTTGAGCTGCTACTGCAGCTCTCTCCAATTCGGTATCACTATCCGGCATTTTTAGTCAGCTGAGAGTTTGCAGAACAAGTTTCAAGGAAACAAAGATTAGGTGCACAATATTTTGGAACACTGTATCCTTCAACGTTGAACAAACCAAAAACTAATACATAGGATTTTCGTCCTACTCAGTTTTGGCGGATATTATCCTTTTACCCACTCCAGACGTCTTTTGGAGTTTTTACGGGAAAAAGGGGTCTGTGTGAAAAGCACGACTGAGTTACTCTAGTATCTAGCGTTAAATTATCACCTTACCAAACGTTGGGCGCCATGTAGTGTAGTTCCTATATTCCCAAAAGGCTCTACGCATTGGAATAATATATCCTGCAGCTTAGACGTAGGACTTAAGTCGACTAGGTCTCTGCCAAATATATTAGACTTAATTGTGAGTGCCAGCTAGCTCAGAGGTCACTAGAAACTTTCTCGAATAAACACGAAGGGATTAGTCTCTGACAACCATATAACATGACAACTTTATTTCCCCAGAATGAAAACGTATCTCTAGAGTCGCGGAAACAATGGACGGCTATTTCACTTAGTCAAATGTGCATAAAAGTATTTATTGAACAGTCTTATTTCTTAAGCAGAAATGCACTGCTACAATTGAAATGCTAGTTAAGAAGTACAATGCATATAATACGAATAGTATTATAAAATAGTACTGTAAGAGCATGATATGGTTTCTAAGCCATAAACATAGAATACATAAAATGCATAAAATACAGTGATAAAATAGTGGCTAAAAGTACTCAACTGGTGCTTCTAAAATACGCCTACCCCGGTGTACCTATCCTAAGTCTAGTACAAGGGAGAAGTAAGTGTGGTGTAGCTTAAGTCTAATAATTTTCTGCCAAGAATCTGTTCCAAGAATTCTCTAAGGGTCTAATCAGCTCCGTACCATGGTTTTAGAATGATAGTGGTCTTGTATCTCTCTCTCAGGGCTCGATCTCCCAGCAACCTGCAAGGGTAGCCTGGAAACACCAGAGCTGGATTTCTCGGCAAGAGAAAAGACAGCGTCTTCTCAGTGCGTCAGTTGGAGGGTCGGCTTCCTTCGGCACTTGCAGCAGCAGGGCCAGAGGCGTAACAGAGGCCCCCGCAGCCCACATGGTGCGGGTGGCCCGAAGCTCTAGGGGGCCCCCTCGGCACTGCACTCTGTCCGGAGAGCTCCTAATTGAGCCCGGAGGGGGCCCCTCTACATACCTTGCAGGGAGGCCCCCTCAATTTTTGTTACGCGAGTGAGCAGGGCGTCGGGCAAGTAGTTAGTCGTTCTGCTCCTAAACCACCGGGTGTTTGACTGGGCAAATGTAGGCATATTTATACCTTGAAGGTGCCGAGTTTGACGTAAGATTGGACATAATATTGTCACTAGTGCCTCAATTCCTTGAAAACTCCAGGAGTTCTTGGATAAATTAGAATTCAAGCAGGGGGAAGTTCCTGACTGCTGAAGGCTGGTTTTTCCAAGAAATCATTGTGGATTCTCGGAGTTTAGTGGAAGTAGCCATGCCGTATTTGGGCTGCACAGGCTAAGACTAAATAAGGCAATGATTCCTATGCTTGTATAAGGACTGGGTGAATTATACCTATATATGGGCATGAATCGGGAAAATTACACTAGGGTCCTAGATTCCCACATAACACTGTTGTTCAAACCTTTACACAGGGAGTACTTTTCATCGTGGATGTGTTCCATTTCTTGAAAAAATTAGACAGTTTTGTCAGTTTTTTTAGCTTTTATGCTCTGATGTTCTATCATCTATGTTTAGGTCTCGCCTAGGCAGTGCTTGTACTGTCTCTTCAAGACGTGCTGTATCTAGGATATGGGCTTGAAAAAACTCATTTTTTCCATTGGTTCCCGTTGCTGTCCTTTAGAAATGCTGACTTCTCATTGGTGAATGTTCTTAGTGGTCTTTACTTTAGGCATTTTGGATCCTCCCATATGTTCTTACTCGTCAGGTTATTTATGCTTAGAGAGAACTATTTTTTTAGTTGACCTGCCTCTTTGCTCATTAACTGTTCTGTTTACTTGTGCAATAGCATATGTGGCCAAAAGAGGTTCCAAGGGGCACCTAGTGACCTCCTGTGGTACTGCACCCTCACAGAACTGCTTGTTTTATTTTTTGCAGTTGTGCGCGAACCTGACCAGAAGGTATTTGGGCGATTTACGCAAGGGCCAATTCTCCAGTTCCAAAGTGGCAGCTTGCCCCACTAATACTTTCCAACGAGAACATTTGTATTATAATCAGCGCAACTGTACTGTGCACTAATATGAATCTATGTTTAATTTCACTTTGCAATTAGGCTCGCGTTCACAGTTGGGGGTGCTTCGGTGTCTACGCTCACCAACGCAGGCAACAATTTCCTGTTATCTTTTTTCAGTTTTAGTGCAAATCTGATTGGAAGGTATTAAAGCGCTTTACATGAGCGCCAGAGCACCAGTTCCAAAGTGGCAGCTCACTGTGGTAACATTTTCGATTGAGGACATCTGCTCCTCTGCTTACTTGCTGAAAACCACGACTTCAACAAACTGCTCTTACTCTCCTTTCCTTTATTTGTCACTCTGTGAAATGGATCCAAAAAGATAAACACTTTGGCTGCAAATGTCGTCTTTTTCTGACATTTTTCATTTCCAAAGTGCAGCCTTGGGACAGAGAGACAAAAAAAGGTTCCAAATACGGAAAAAACACTAAATAAAGCAAGACTTAGTGGTTGCAAAGTGGCCAGATTGGTTTTATTCACAACCACATACATTGGCACCACTTTGCAGAGTTTGCCATTGAAGTGCTACTTGCGTTTTCTTGTCTTTCATTGAACAACATTGTTTTTCCTGGGTGGGAAAGTACACAATTCCTGTAGGTACTGCAATACTATGTTGATGCATGCAGTGGAAAATGTTTGTTTGCTCCTCGGTTCGTCTCTGGTCCAACCTCAATAAAATCAACCGATCATATGGATTTATCTGCCTCACCACGGTGTAGGGACCCCCTTCTAAATATGATAAACTCCATCCCCCTCACTACACATTTCACACCGCCCACCCCCTACAGTGTTCCCTTCTGCTCTTTTTCCCCTCTTTGTCTCAGTTCTCCCTTGCTAAAAACCATGACTTCAACAAACCACTTTTACCCTGCCTTTCCTCTCGTCTCCTTTATTTGTTCCCAGTGAAATGGATTGAAAAAAGAAAGAAACACTTTTGCTGCAAATGGCGTTTTTTCTGACATTTTTCTATTCCAAAAAGCATCCTCGGGACAAAGAAAAAAAAAGTTCAAAATACAAACCCAAAAAAGTATTTTAAAAAATTGCATAGTGGTTGCAAAATGGCCAGATTTGTTTTCTTCTTAACCACACACAGTAGCTCCAATTTGCCAGTGAAGCGCTACTTTTGTTTTCTCCTCTTTCTTCGAACAACATTGTTTTCCCTGGGTGGGGATGTGCACCATTCCTGGAGGGTCTGTAATACCCGATTGATGCTTAAAGTGGAAAACGTTTAATGTGATCTTATGAGCGGTCATGCTTATTTTAGTTTATAAAATGTGTGCCGCTGCTCTGTGTTCAGGGATGTGGTCTTTTTGAACCATACTGCTTACGTTTTGTAAGGATAGAAGCAAGAATATTGAAACGGGTCCCTTCTGGCCTTGTAGTCATAATCTTAACTTTTAACTGAATAATACGTGTAAAAGCGTTAAGGTAACTATGTTGTTCCTGCTTACATTTCACTTGCTTTACTTAATCTTGCATTTCCTATGAGTGTTTGCTATTTCCAGGATGTTACTTTTTTTCAGCCAGCAAGCGATTTTTGTCTCCCCTTTCTGATAACCTATTTCCCATTTTCTGGTTCTCCAGCGCCACAAGGTCATACGAATAGCAATAGGGCCAAAAAAAAAGTAAAAAACATTGTCATTTTCAACGCCAACAGCTCGAACTTTCACAAATGCGAAACTGATTGTATTGCAAATGCTTGTTTATATGTCCACACCAACCAAAACACACAGGTAAAAGCCATTGTCATTTACAACTTCAATAGCTCTAATTCTCACAAATGCCAGGCATTTCATTGCAAATGCTTGTTTTACTTTTCTGCTAGTCACTTATATGTATCGCATTTTATACAGGCATATTTGCATATACTACAGCTCCTGCATGGAAAATGTCAAACCAATTTTAATAATGACCAGTGGATATCTTGTATTTGGGGCCCTGTTTGTTTGTGGGGTCTCATGTAGATGAGTAGGTCATCCACATGAGACCCATCGTTAGTATGAAAATAGGTTTTTTTGTAAGGCCATCCCACGTACAGTAGAAGAATTTGCATACTTTATTATATTAAGTATCGTAATTTATTACATAATGGTGACAGTGTTATATATAACACATACAATTCTGTCAGTTGATTGCTTAGCATGCGTCTGTAGAAAGGCATTTCTATTGGTGTGGCATGCCTGTAAGAGTCTTTTTATATTTGGTGATTAATTCCTCTGTTGTAGTTTCTGATAGACATCTAGCTCCAGATTCCTTGCCTTTTCAATATTTTTCACTTTTTGAACATTACCCAGACGTCAGACTGGATCTGGAAACTTTCCAGCAGTACCTCTCTGTGCCGATAGGTGGCACAGCCTGGCTTCGCAATGATGTCTTTCCGCACTAGAAAAGATGTGCAGGGCTACTATCGGTGGTATTACAGCGTACTGATATGTTCCTTTCTTTCCACGCCACCAGATACTAATCTAGAGATCTTTTATCTCAGACATTTTTGCCAAATTCAGTGTACGAAGGAATATCCATGCCCTTCAAACAAATGAGAGGTTTTAAGCACTGTGGGGGCTGTCGCAAACAAATGTCTATCGTGCCAGGGGTCAACTCACAACTTTAAGGTCTGCAGCGAATTAACACTCAAGATCACAAGGCTAAACTATAGCCGCATATGTCACAAAGCAAAAGTTCCAACTTAGAATACATATGAATCAACAATAGCATGAATCGCTAGGCAATCAGCCTCTTTTAAATGCGGCTCCAAGCAAGATAAGTCACCTCCTTACTTAGCTCTTTATAATATTGTAATTTCATGTTTAAGACTTGTATTTTATTATTAATCTATATTTGTTACTATATACTGATTAACCCCTTAATCCCTACAGGAGTAATATTTATATATATATATACAATGTACCTGTTTTATATACCATCTTATAAGGTAGAGTAACACTTTTTTACTCCTTATACCCAGACCCCCAACCTCCAATTTACGGAGGTTGGCTTCCGCTTTCCTTTCCTGTAGTTGTCTTTATTTTAAAGTTATAATTCTTTCCTCTCGCGCGCGAATTATTCAAAAAACACAGTGACTCGCTTTTATTTTCAGAACAATCTCCCAGACGTTCATAATTGTGCCCAATACCTTAGACTTTGTCAAAACCTTGTGAGGTACGACGCTTTGTGAATTTATCTAATTATTTATCCGTGTTACCCTCGCCTCCCTCCCATAATCAGTCTATTAGGATTGATATTTACAAAGTAATTTGAAGGTAATATTAAAAAATAAAAAAAAATTAAAAAAAAGGGAGAGGATATATATATATATATATATATATATATATATTGAAAAGATTACTATAAACATATAAAAAAAAAAGGCTGTACATATATAGAAAGTTTATAGAGAAAGGTTAAGAATTCTATATAAGCTTCAGACATTCTTATATATTTATTTTTTCAATTCAAAATATGTCTGAGTCAGATTCTGATTCAATTCACAGTATTACTGTTGAATCTGATTTTAATAATGATGCCATCAAAAAACTTATCCACAAGGAGATGAGATCATGTATGTTTTCTACTCTCTCCCAGGTTATGTCATCTAAGAAACCCTTGATCCATGATAATGATGACCTATCTGACTTGGACATAGCTGAGATTAATGATCTCACCGAAAAAAGGGGTAAGAGGCATAAAAAAAAGTAATAATATTGATTATACCCCAGAGAGCACGGGAGGTCGTAGCACCTCAAATTTTACAGGAGGTCCTCGCACCTCATTTGCCTCAGGTGTCCCTCGCGGCACAAATCTGAAAGGTGTCCTTAGCGGCACAAATCTGAAAGGTGTCCTTAGCGGCACAAATTTGATGGGTGTCCCTCGCGGCACAATTCACCAAAGTGCTCTAGATAATGATCCAAGTCATATTGATGGCTCAGAATTTCCTGACAAATATATTCTTGACCTAGATGAGGACGATCAAGATATTGATTCCTTTCTCTTGAATGACGACAATGGTCCTTCATCTTCTAAAGATAGTATCTTGGACCGTTTAGGGGAAGAAATGTTCTCCCCTTTTAACATTAAACATCCTAGAAGCTTAGAGTGGACTCCACATGAGCACGTTTCTAAATTCATATCTAAATGGATTAGGAACCCTTTAGAAAGGGAAACTTGCAATCTTTTGAGGGCAGAATGCACCAGACCTTCAATTGAAGGTAAAGTCTGTCAAACTCCTAACCTTGATCCGGAACTAATTACTTATCTTTTTAAATTAAGAAGAGACCCACGCAAAGGCTTGGAAAGGTCGCTTAAGCTCTGCCAAGATAAAGTTCTCGACATCCTAGGTCCACTTACTAAAATAATCGACGCAGCTGAGGAGAGTTACCTTAATGGTTCCCCTCTTGACACACACTCCATTCGAGGATGGAGCCAAAGAGCACTTGTCCTCTTAGGAAATGCCAACGCAGGACTTAATTGTGAAAGAAGAAGAGTAGTCCTCAATAAAATTAGTCCAAAATTAATCGATATGGCTGAAAAAGAAACCTCCATTAATCCAAAAGGTTTACTTTTTGGAGAAGTTTTAATATGTATCAACCTTTACCGCTTTAGATAGAGCGCATCAAAACATGAAAAAAGTTTTTAACTACAACAGCAACCTTTTTGGAAGGGCTGGAAGAAGGGGGCAATCTTCCGGCCGCTTTAATCGACGCCCCTTCCCAAGAAACAGAGGCAATTTTGGTAGAGGGTACCAACCACCCAACTAACCACAGTTTTATCCACCCAGAGGAAGAGGTTTCCGCTCCAGAGAATTCCGAGCACGAGGAGCACCTGCTGACTCCACCCCTCAAGTGAGTACTCCTTCCCCTTCCCTTTCTTTGAATCCAAAAGTATGTGGCAGACTAAGATTCTTTTACCACAATTGGAAAATTATCACACAAGATCCCTGGGTTCTGAACACCGTTCAAGGTTTTTGTATAGATTTCACCAAGACTCCAATACAGTACTCTCTTCCAAGACAGACACCCCTTACACTAGATCAAGAAAAAATCATAGAAGAAGAAATTTCCTCAATGCTAAAAAAAAAAAGGAGCAATTCTAGAGGTACCCAAGGAATTTATGACATTCATAAGTACTCTCTTCCTTGTGGAAAAGAAAGACAAGGGTTGGAGACTGGTTATAAATCTCATGGAACTCAACAAAGTCCTTGTCTACCGTCATTTCAAGATGGAGGGCATCCATCTTCTCAGAGACCTCTTACTAGAAGGAGACTGGCTAGTCAAATTAGATCTGACGGACGCCTACTTTACAATTCCCATGACAAAGGAACACCAACCCTTGCTTCAGTTCATTTGGAAAAACCATCTCTTTCAATTTCAGGCTCTCCCCTTCGGCCTCTCTTCAGCCCCATGGTGTTTCACCAAGGTAATGAGAGCAGTTGCCTCATGTCTAAGAGAAAAAGGGATTTGTCTCATCATTTACTTAGACGACATCCTGATTCTTTCTCAAGACTATGCTCAAATCATCAAAGATCTGAAGACAGTTATAGACCTCTTAGAAAGTCTGGGTTTTATCATAAACTGGGAAAAATCCATTCTAGTCCCCTCAAAGAAGATGGAGTTCCTGGGCTTCACAGTAGACACAACAGAATGTCTTCTCCTTCTCCCTCCCAAGAAGATTGCCAAAATAATAAAGGAGATAAGACATGTATTGAAACAAGAAAATCTCTCCCTAAGAGAACTAGCAAGACTTCTAGGCCTTCTATCTTCCTCCATTCAGGCCATTTTTCCGGGACCACTGAATTATCGAGCCCTTCAGAGAATAAAAGCAAGAGCTCTCAGGTCAGGTCTTTGGTACGGAGATCGAATTTCCTTAAACCCAGATGCAATCTTAGAACTTAACATGGTGTTTAAACAATCTAGATGCATGGAATGGGAGAGCGATCTTTGGTTCAGCACCAGATTTTATTCTAGAATCGGATGCCAGCCTTCATGGCTGGGGTGCTTGTCTACAGAACCAGAACACTGGAGGAATTTGGTCCCAACAAGAGTCCCTGCACCACATCAATTATCTAGAATTAACTGCAGGACTTTATGCTCTAATGAGCTTCAAACGCTTTCTTCAAGGAAGATCAGTCATATTGAAAATGGACAATATGTCTGCCGTTGCTTACATAAACCGTCTAGGAGGGACCAAGTCAGAAGACCTCTCCATTCTAGCAAAGAAGCTTTGGTTTTCTGCCTAGAACACAAAATCTCTCTGAGAGCAGAATACATTCCAGGGAAATCCAATCTTTGCGCAGATTGGAATTCAAGATTCATCTTGGATTACAGCGACTGGAAGCTCAACACTTCTGTTTTCAACTCCCTCAATCATTCAGCTGGATGCCCGATCCTGGTGCTCTAGCAGTGAATGCCTTTCTCCAACCTTGGGTAGGGATCAACGCTTATGCCTTCCCTCCATTTGCAATGATCCAGAGACTCCTTCAGAAAGTGAGACAAGAACGATCCTCAATTGTCCTAGTAACTCCTTTTTGGCCATCCCAAGTCTAACGATCTCGCTAGACTTTCGTCAACAGCTTCAACTCTCCTTGGAGAGTCATGGGCCCCTGGAACACATTACGGGTACAACAACATTTGGAAAGTCTGGTCACGTTGGTGCTTGGAAAGGGACTTGGATCCCGTGGAGGCACCTATTGTTGATATAGTTAATTTTCTTGGAGAACAATTCGATAGAGGTTCAAGTTACAGATCTCTCAATTGTTTTAGATCTGCTATTTCTGCAGGACATTCTCTAATTAACAATAAAACGGTAGGTAAAAATCCTAATATTTGTAGAATACTTAAAAGTATCAGACTTAGAAGACCTCCTCAACCTAGCTATCAATCTCTTCGGGATGTTAATTTAATTCTTGACCTTTTTTGTTCTTGGCCAGTTAATTCTCTTCTCAGCAGGAAGAATCTTTCTATCAAATTAGCTACTCTTTGCTTAATTTCATGCATTACAGTCTCTGATGTTAAAGCTCTAGATATTTCTTTTAGATCTTACGATATGTTTGGAGTCAAATTTGAAATACATAGAAGAACTAAAACCATGTCAGATTCTATTTTCTATCCTCGTTTTGATACTTGCAGTAAACTCTGTGTTGTTCGATGTATGAAAGAATATGATGTGAGAATGAACTCTCCTCGTCCTTTGAATGTATCTCAGTTACTCCTCTCTTTTGTTAAACCCCATAAAGGAATTTCTTCTAGCTCTATTGCTGGATGGGTTAAAACAGTCATGAAACTTCCTGGAATCAATCTGAATATTTTTAAACCACATTCTATTAGAGGTGCAATGGCCAGTAAGTCATTCTGCTCAGGTGGTAAGTTAGATGATATTCTAAAGGCTGCTGATTGGTCTAATTCTAGAACCTTTGCTCATCATTATTGCAAACCTGTTTCTCACATGTCTGATGTTGATTTACATGGCTACCAACATGCATAATGGTAGCCTCCGGTCTTGTAATGAAATTGCGATTCTCCTATTTACATGACCAGAGAATCTGGATTTCATTAAAGACACGGAGGCTAACATTATCCCTCCCACCCTTCCCTGGGTGGTTGATTAAATGATATAATACATATATAATATATGTTATGATATGCTTATTTGAATTTTTTACTTACAAACAAACATTATTTTCCTTTGCAGGATTACTTACATCCTTTCCTTTGTCAGGAATTGTTATTTAGATGATTGTTTATTATTCTTGTCCTTAATACTTTTATTGGGATTTATTAACAACCTTTCTTTGCCTTGCAGATAACTTGTCTTCTTGATTTCACTGTGGATCAATCGTGGATGGTGTTTTCTTCCGTCATCCTTCTTCAAGTTTGATGTTTCATTGGATTTGTTTGGACTTTTCCTTTTTCATTGTCACCACATTTAAAAGAGGCTGATTGCCTAGCGATTCATGCTATTGTTGATTCATAAGCCGCATCACAATACAAAGGTTCCAATAAGAACACTGAGATAAAGTAAGGCAATACACATCGCAACCATCAGCCTCTTTTAAATCTGGCGAAAGTAGATCCAGTAGATTCCAGGAGGTTTTAAGTAAATAGAAGTAAAATTGAAGAAGAAGACAATCAATCGACCTCCTGTTGACGAAAATTTCCAAAGTAGATTAAGTAGAAGGGTTATCTGAAAGAAAGAGGACAATGAGAATTGTATCCTAGAAACAAAGAAATGCGATTCATATCCAGATAAACAATTGAACAATAATTAATAAACATTTCAAATACATAACATCAAGCTGGTAAATAACATCATGTTAAGAAATACCCAATACCATGGGAAGGGTTGGGTGGGATAATGTGAGCCTCCGTGTCTTTAATGAAATCTAGATTCTCTAGGCATGATAATAGGAGAATCGCAATTTCATTACAAGAACGGAGGCTACATTATGCATGTTGGTAGCCTTGTAAAACTACATTAGACATGTGTTCAATTGGTTTACAATAATGCCTTGCAAAGGTACTTGCATTAGACCAGTCAGCAGCTTTAAGGATATCATCCAACTTACCTCCGGACCAAAGAGACTTACTTGCCATGGCACCTCTAAGAGAATGAGCTGGAAATTTGGAAATATCAATACTAGCTAGAGACATAGCAGACTTAACCCATCTGGCAATGGAAGTGGAGGAAATAGCCTTATGAGGCTTAACAAAGGAAATGAGAAGTTGATTCTCATTAAGCGGTCAAAGATTAGACATTGTCATATCATACGCTTTCATACATTCAACTACACAAAATTTCGGAGAAGGATCGAAACGAGGATAGAAGATGGAATCAGACATGGTCTTGGTTCTTCTATAGACCTCAAATTTAACTCCAAATAAATTATAAGACCGAATTAGAGATCTCCAGAGCTTTAACATCAGAAACTCTACGACAGGAGATAAGGCAAAGAAGAGTTGCGAGTTTAATAGAAAGAACATTTCTGCTCAAAAAAGAATTATCCGGCCAGGAAGTGAAAAGATCTAGTATCAAATTCACATCCCAGAGAGAATCATATTTCGGCATCGGTGGTCTTTTTAGACGAATGCTCTTCATTACCCTACAAACGATAACATTTTTACAGATCGATTTGCCGTTAATAAGGACATGACCAGCAGAGATTGCCGATCTATAACAGTTGATTGATCTATAACTGAATCCTTTGTCGAAGAGTTCAGCGAGAAAATTCACTATATCAACGATAGGTGCTTGAGTGGGATCCAAATCCCTCTCCATGCACCAACGAAACTAGCATTTCCAGATATTGTTGTATCTGTAGTGAGTTCCCGGTGCCCATGACTCTCTGAGGAGAGTAGAAGCTGATGACGAAAGTCCTGGGACTTCGTTAGATCGCCTGACACTCTCCAGGCAAGAAATGCGTTCACTGCCTGTGCGCCGGGATCCGGCATCCAGCTGAAGTAACGCTCTAGTTGAGAGGTGAGACGGGTCGCAAATAGGTCTATTTCGAATGGACCCCAATAAGAATTTAGTGAGTCGAAGACAGCAACGTTCAGTTTCCAATCGCTGTAGTCCGTAAGGAATCTGGAATTCCAATCGGCCGAAACGTTCGACTTCCCTGGGAAATATTCCGCTCTGAGGGTGATTTTGTGTTCTAAACAGAACATCCAGAGTTTCCTTGCTAGGTTCGAAAGGTCGGCAGACTTCGTACCTCTCAACTGATTGATGTAGGCTACTGCCGAGACATTGTCCATTTTCAGAACAAACGAACTCCCCTGTATTGAGTGCTTGAAACTGATATGGGCGTAAAGGCCGGCAGTAAGTTCTAGGAAATTTATATGCTGAGTTGACAATATATTCTTGACCTAGATGAGGACGATCAAGATATTGATTCCTTTCTCTTGAATGACGACAATGGTCCTTCATCTTCTAAAGATAGTATCTTGGACCGTTTAGGGGAAGAAATGTTCTCCCCTTTTAACATTAAACATCCTAGTAGCTCAGAGTGGACTCCACATGAGCACGTTTCTAAATTCATATCTAAATGGATTAGGAACCCTTTAGAAAGGGAAACTTGCAATCTTTTGAGGGCAGAATGCACCAGACCTTCAATTGAAGGTAAAGTCTGTCAAACTCCTAACCTTGATCCGGAACTAATTACTTATCTTTTTAAATTAGGAAGAGACCCACGCAAAGGCTTGGAAAGGTCGCTTAAGCTCTGCCAAGATAAAGTTCTCGACATCCTAGGTCCACTTACTAAAATAATCGACGCAGCTGAGGAGAGTTACCTTAATGGTTCCCCTCTTGACACACACTCCATTCGAGGATGGAGCCAAAGAGCACTTGTCCTCTTAGGAAATGCCAACGCAGGACTTAATTGTGAAAGAAGAAGAGTAGTCCTCAATAAAATTAGTCCAAAATTAATCGATATGGCTGAAAAAGAAACCTCCATTAATCCAAAAGGTTTACTTTTTGGAGAAGTTTTAATATGTATCAACCTTTACCGCTTTAGATAGAGCGCATCAAAACATGAAAAAAGTTTTTAACTACAACAGCAACCTTTTTGGAAGGGCTGGAAGAAGGGGGCAATCTTCCGGCCGCTTTAATCGACGCCCCTTCCCAAGAAACAGAGGCAATTTTGGTAGAGGGTACCAACCACCCAACTAACCACAGTTTTATCCACCCAGAGGAAGAGGTTTCCGCTCCAGAGAATTCCGAGCACGAGGAGCACCTGCTGACTCCACCCCTCAAGTGAGTACTCCTTCCCCTTCCCTTTCTTTGAATCCAAAAGTAGGTGGCAGACTAAGATTCTTTTACCACAATTGGAAAATTATCACACAAGATCCCTGGGTTCTGAACACCGTTCAAGGTTTTTGTATAGATTTCACCAAGACTCCAATACAGTACTCTCTTCCAAGACCGACACCCCTTACACTAGATCAAGAAAAACTCATAGAAGAAGAAATTTCCTCAATGCTAAAAAAAGGAGCAATTCTAGAGGTACCCATGGAATTTATGACATTCATAAGTACTCTCTTCCTTGTGGAAAAGAAAGACAAGGGTTGGAGACCGGTTATAAATCTCATGGAACTCAACAAATTCCTTGTCTACCGTCATTTCAAGATGGAGGGCATCCATCTTCTCAAAGACCTCTTACTAGAAGGAGACTGGCTAGTCAAATTAGATCTGAAGGACGCCTACTTTACAATTCCCATGACAAAGGAACACCAAACCTTTCTTCAGTTCATTTGGAAAAACCATCTCTTTCAATTTCAGGCTCTTCCCTTCGGCCTCTCTTCTGCCCCATGGTGTTTCACCAAGGTAATGAGAGCAGTTGCCTCATGTCTAAGAGAAAAAGGGATTTGTCTCATCATTTACTTAGACGACATCCTGATTCTTTCTCAAGACAATGCTCAAATCATCAAAGATCTGAAGACAGTTATAGACCTCTTAGAAAGTCTGGGTTTTATCATAAACTGGGAAAAATCCATTCTAGTCCCCTCAAAGAAGATGGAGTTCATGGGCTTCACAGTAGACACAACAGAATGTCTTCTCCTTCTCCCTCCCAAGAAGATTGCCAAAATAATAAAGGAGATAAGACATGTATTGAAACAAGAAAATCTCTCCCTAAGAGAACTAGTAAGACTTCTAGGCCTTCTATCTTCCTCCATTCAGGCCATTTTTCCGGGACCACTGAATTATCGAGCCCTTCAGAGAATAAAAGCAAGATCTCTGGGGGGTCAGGTCTTTGGTACGGAGATCGAATTTCCTTAAACCCAGATGCAATCTTAGAACTAACATGGTGTTTAGACAATCTAGATGCATGGAATGGGAGAGCGATCTTTGGTTCAGCACCAGATTTTATTCTAGAATCGGATGCCAGCCTTCATGGCTGGGGTGCTTGTCTACAGAACCAGAACACTGGAGGAATTTGGTCCCAACAAGAGTCCCTGCACCACATCAATTATCTAGAATTAACTGCAGGACTTTATGCTCTAATGAGCTTCAAACGCTTTCTTCAAGGAAGATCAGTCATATTGAAAATGGACAATATGTCTGCCGTTGCTTACATAAACCGTCTAGGAGGGACCAAGTCAGAAGACCTCTCCATTCTAGCAAAGAAGCTTTGGTTTTTCTGCCTAGAACACAAAATCTCTCTGAATACCTTCCAGGGAAATCCAATCTTTGCGCAGATTGGAATTCAAGATTCATCTTGGATTACAGCGACTGGAAGCTCAACACTTCTGTTTTCAACTCCCTCAATCATTTCTGGGGCCCATCCCAAATAGATTTATTTGCGAGCAGATTTGACTACCCAATTGATATCTTATTTCAGCTGGATGCCCGATCCTGGTGCTCTAGCAGTGAATGCCTTTCTCCAACCTTGGGTAGGGATCAACGCTTATGCCTTCCCTCCATTTGCAATGATCCAGAGACTCCTTCAGAAAGTGAGACAAGAACGATCCTCAATTGTCCTAGTAACTCCTTTTTGGCCATCCCAAGTCTAACGATCTCGCTAGACTTTCGTCAACAGCTTCAACTCTCCTTGGAGAGTCATGGGCCCCTGGAACACATTACGGGTACAACAACATTTGGAAAGTCTGGTCACGTTGGTGCTTGGAAAGGGACTTGGATCCCGTGGAGGCACCTATTGTTGATATAGTTAATTTTCTTGGAGAACAATTCGATAGAGGTTCAAGTTACAGATCTCTCAATTGTTTTAGATCTGCTATTTCTGCAGGACATTCTCTAATTAACAATAAAACGGTAGGTAAAAATCCTAATATTTGTAGAATACATAAAAGTATCAGACTTAGAAGACCTCCTCAACCTAGCTATCAATCTCTTTGGGATGTTAATTTAATTCTTGACCTTTTTTGTTCTTGGCCAGTTAATTCTCTTCTCAGCAGGAAGAATCTTTCTATCAAATTAGCTACTCTTCTTTGCTTAATTTCATGCATTAGAGTCTCTGATGTTAAAGCTCTAGATATTTCTTTTAGATCTTACGATATGTTTGGAGTCAAATTTGAAATACATAGAAGAACTAAAACCATGTCAGATTCTATTTTCTATCCTCGTTTTGATACTTGCACTAAACTCTGTGTTGTTCAATGTATGAAAGAATATGATGTGAGAATGAACTCTCTTCGTCCTTTGAATGTATCTCAGTTACTCCTCTCTTTTGTTAAACCCCATAAAGGAATTTCTTCTAGCTCTATTGCTGGATGGGTTAAAACAGTCATGAAACTTCCTGGAATCAATCTGAATATTTTTAAACCACATTCTATTAGAGGCGCAATGGCCAGTAAGTCATTCTGCTCAGGTGGTAAGTTAGATGATATTCTAAAGGCTGCTGATTGGTCTAATTCTAGAACCTTTGCTCATCATTATTGCAAACCTGTTTCTCACATGTCTGATGTTGATTTACATGGCTACCAACATGCATAATGGTAGCCTCCGGTCTTGTAATGAAATTGCGATTCTCCTATTTACATGACCAGAGAATCTGGATTTCATTAAAGACACGGAGGCTAACATTATCCCTCCCACCCTTCCCTGGGTGGTTGATTAAATGATATAATATATATATAATATATGTTATGATATGCTTATTTGAATTTTTTACTTACAAACAAACATTATTTTCCTTTGCAGGATTACTTACATCCTTTCCTTTGTCAGGAATTGTTATTTAGATGATTGTTTATTATTCTTGTCCTTAATACTTTTATTGGGATTTATTAACAACCTTTCTTTGCCTTGCAGATAACTTGTCTTCTTGATTTCACACCTGTGGATCAATCGTGGATGGTGTTTTCTTCCGTCATCCTTCTTCAAGTTTGATGTTTCATTGGATTTGTTTGGACTTTTCCTTTTTCATTGTCACCACATTTAAAAGAGGCTGATTGCCTAGTGATTCATGCTATTGTTGATTCATATGTATTCTAAGTTGGAACTTTTGCTTTGTGACATATGCGGCTATGCTTGGACTGCATTAAAAGTTGTATGCATAATGTTAGCCTCCGTGTCTTTAATGAAATCCAGATTCTCTGGTCATGTAAATAGGAGAATCGCAATTAACACTCAAGATCACAAGGCTAAACTCTACATCACTGAACATAAGACACCGGGACGAGACCAGTCTAAATAGTTGTCCAAGTCGAAAGTGTGGTCCCATTCTAACTGCAGAAGTCGCGGAATACATGTCGAAGGCTGAGCTTTGTCGAGATCCAAATCCTCTGAAAGCATCTAAAAGAAGCATAAGAAATCAAAGCAGGACTCTGCCATGCTCATTCATTTAACTAGCTGCAGATTCCTTCTGACCCCTCCCATCCTTCGTATTCTGTGAATGGACTCCCTCCATTACGGACATCCCTGTCGTGACCCGACAGTGTGGGCAACGGACAGTAGGGCGTTAGGACCATGTGGGTCCTCAGGCAGAGTGACCAAGTCACCGGACACCAGATCCGGTGACGAGACTGGAAAGGGAACAGACAATGCCCAGGACATGGACGGGGACGGATATGCTGACCAGCAGCTGCACGAGGTGCTAACCAGCAGTTACGAGAGATGTGAATAAAGAAATGTGAGACTAACCTGCGTCCTGTGTTTGGTGTACCTCCCGGCGCACACGAAGAACATGACAACTGGCGACGAGGGAAAGTGCCGAACGACGCGTGGAAAATAGAGCGAACAATCGATGGCTGGAGACACACCGGGAGCCCACCCTGGAAGTGTAGGAGACACAAGAAAGACTGCCCGTTGAGCAGCGACGCGGGAGCTCACCCCGACTGCCACCGGTGAAGTCGAGCGCGGATGCGGTAAGCGCTGAGGAATAAGGGAATGAGTTGGAAAGGCTGGCGCGAGCCATCGCGAGAATAGCGAGAGTCTCGGCGGCCATATTAGAAGGAGGCGAGCTGAGCCAATGGGCATTGAGAACAGCGGTGGCGGCCATCTTAAGAACAGGCAATGCGATTATGACCGCGAAATTGCGCGAAAACAGCGGCGGCCATCTTAGATCAGGAAACAAAGATAGACAATAATGGAGCGGCTATTTTAAGGCCAAATAACGTCGAAAAAGAAGGAAATGAGAAGGAAAGACTACTAGAAGCTAGAAATAAACAAAATAAAGGCAGAAATAAGGAGAATGAAGGGGCATAATAAGGACAGGAAGAACAAAGACGACCAAAGTATTGTGAGAATGACGGTGGACATTTTGAAGGGGACATTCAAAAAAAGTCATAGGAAAAAGCAGAGCAGCCATTTCAAAGCCAGGCAAAGGGCAAAGAAGAAGAATAACATAAGACAAGGTGAATTAAGGAGAACGCAAGCAATAAAAAGGAATAAAGAAGAAAAGACGGGAAGAAAACGAAGACAAAGCAGAAAAGGAAGATAAGCACGGAAAACGTCTGTAAAGAGAAACAAAGGAAAATAAATGTTTTGACTGAAGAATAAAGGAGAAATAAAGCGCAAAAGAGCGCACAAGTGGAAAAAGAGCAATAAGGCAAAGGAAGAGGATGGTGCAATAAGAAAAGAGAAAACCAAAGAATAACAAAAGGACAAATCGAGAAAAGAGAAACAACAAAGAAAAGAAAGGAAAATAAAGGAAGCAAAGCAGAACAACAAGGAAACAAAAGGACAAAGATCGCACAAGGAAAAAGAAAGAGCAAAGGAGAAGTTACAAGAAAATAAAGAAAAGAAGAAAACAGAATGAGAAGAAAAGAAAACAAGGAAATAAAGAAGAAAAGACTAGGAAAGCCGAGAAGAGGCCAAATAAGTAGAAATAAAGAAAAGAAAGAAGGACAAATAAGAAAGAAGTAAAGATAAAGGAAAGCCAGAGATAAGGCTAAATAAAGGACAGAAAAGAGAAACAACAAAGAAAAGAGGGACAAAGACCACTCAGAGAAACAGAAAGAGGAAAGGAGAACACGAAAGAAAAGAAAACAAAAGGAAAGACACAAACATAAGAAATAAGTCGCAGGAAAGACGCAAATATAAGAAAACAAGGAAATAAAGAAGAAAAGACTAGGAAAGCCCAGAAGAGGCCAAATAAGTAGAAATAAAGAAAAGAAAGAAGGACAAATAAGAAAGAAGTAAAGATAAAGGAAAGCCAGAGATAAGACAAAGGACAGAAAAGAGAAACAACAAAGAAAAGAGGGACAAAGACACACAAAGATAAAGAAAGAGGAAAAGGACAGAAAAAGAAATAACCAAGAAAAGGACAAAGACCTACAAAGAAACAGGAAAAGAGAAAAGGAGAACATAAAAGAAAAGAAAACAAAAGGAAATACACAAAGACAAAGGAAACAAAATGGGTAAAAAAAGAGTAACACGAGAGGACTTTGGCGCAGGAGAAACAGCAGCAAAAAATAAGGACAAAGACATACAATAAGCAGAGCGGACAGGCGCCACCAAAGAAATAAAGGCAAGAGGCACCGCATGGCCAGGACCAAAGGTGTTGAGACAGAAACAATATAGATAATAAGACAACAAGTTCTCCAAAGAGTCACTGGCGGTGACGAAAGTGAAAGGATCGATGATAACGGCTGCCTACCACCAACAACGAATAACAAGAAACAGATAGCATTTCAAGGACAAAGAAGGCGGAGAAAGAAGAAATGGCAGCGACAACTGCAGCCACATGGACGGTGGAAGATAGAGGACAAGGAAGCGCTGGAGACACTAGATTCACGAAGGACATGCAGTAAACAACAGAGACTCATTGAAGAAATGTAGAATGACAAGTACTCTCTCCCTCTCTCTCTCTCTCTCCCTCTCTCTCCCTCTCTCTCTCTCTCTCCCTCTCTCTCTCTCTCTCTCTCTCTCGTTCGTTCACTCCCATCAATATAACTGTGAATGAGGACTCTGGTAAATGTGTCACAAACATTTGTTTGCAACAAGGGGGGAGGTGTCGTGACCCGACAGTGTGGGCGACGGACAGTAGGGCGTTAGGACCATGTGGGTCCTCAGGCAGAGTGACCAAGTCACCGGACACCAGATCCGGTGACGAGACAGGAAAGGGAACAGACAATGACCAGGACATGGATGGGGACGGATATGCTGACCAGCAGCTGCACGAGGTGCTAACCAGCAGTTACGAGAGATGTGAATAAAGAAATGTGAGACTAACCTGCGTCCTGTGTTTGGTGTACCTCCCGGCGCACACGAAGAACATGACAATCCCAAGTCTAGAAATCTGCTACTGGTCACACCAAGTTGCTTTTCCCCACCAAACTTCTAACACTGCAGTTGCAATAGTAAATCTAACCTTCCATTGTCCGCCATGCCCACTGCTGCCCTGAGGGCGCATTTTTCAAGGCAAGAAACACGAAGTATGGGCAGGACCCAAACACGGAACTGTGCATCCACAACCTAGTAGCCAACCTTAATAGGATTTTGACCCCTGCTATAATTAGGATTTCTTTGTCCTGAGGAAGCAACCATTGCATTTAAAAAAAATAATAAAATACTTTTATTTTAGTCCGGGACCAATTGTGTTATGAGGTAAAAAACAGACTGGCTTAAAATGCAAGTCTAACTTTGTCACACCACCCTATATGTGACCCCTCCCCCACACACATACACACTTTTTTTCACAACTTTTAGAAAGAATAAAAAGATTTTGGAGCAGATAAAAGTACCATTATAGGATCATGGAGCTATACCCAACTAACGAGATCAGATACAAGATTGAAAACATTGTATCTGAGGGCTCCTAGCTAACTGTTGAAATAGGAGGGGGAATACAGAATCTCCAAAGATCCCACGAAACTGTACTTTAGCATTCTGCCTAAAATACTCAAGAATTTGCCACCCCTACCTAGAACATCCGTAGTGCCAGGGATTGGTTCCATTCTGAAACCATTGCCTAAGTTTTAGGATTACTTCTCAGACTATAAAGGTATAAATGTATTTGCATAGTTCATTAAAACCGTTGTAAAAAGCCAACATATTCATAAAAGCAAAATAATTAGATATACTACACAATCCTTCATGGATGTTATGTTAAAAAATAAAAAAATAACAATTACTGGTTAAACAGCTTTACAGTTAAAATGTCTGTTTTCCGTGTTGCAGGCAGCATTCCAGGCCTTCAGCAAATTTCCCACCCCCTGTTTGAGGGCCTTCTGACTTTGGCAGTTAACCCCCGTATTGAAGTACCATCGGCTCCATGTGGCGTGTTCTCAACTGCTGAGTAGTCTGAGTACCTCCTGCGTCCGAAATGAGGTTCTTTTGAGTGGGGAGAATTTCTTCGCTGCTCCTTGGGAAATTGCTCATATATTTGTCGCCTGGTTTCCTTAGATCAGCGTTTCCGGCATTTTACTTTCACACAGCCTCAGGTACTTCACAAAGCAGCAGTTATGTTGTAGATCATCGGGTGCAAAGCATGCCAGCAGTGCTTGCCTCCTGGTACGGATCCCCCGGTGGTTAAAGTGTTGCTTCAACAGTTGTTTCCGTTCCTTGAGTTGTTTTTTACAGGAACACAGCAGATGAAGCAAATCTTCAGGAGCTGATCTGCATAACTGGCACAAGGCACCCACTTTTTCTCTTAGCCAGGGTGTGAGGTGTTGTGTACAGGGTAGCTGCCCCAGTCTATACTTCATAAAAGCAATTTTTGTTTTTTTGCCGTAGCCCAGATTGAAGTAGGCTTGACTGGCTAGCATTATGTATGATTTCAAAGTCATCCAGCCGTGGGCCCTTTTTGCCAGTGCAGCTTTGTCCTTCAGCAAGGAAAGGTGTATCACTGTCTTCCACAGTAGTTTCTTTAAAATGGTGGTAGTTGTTGGTGTTTCCCAAAGCTGACATAGCCCCATCGTTTTTCAGCTGCTATTGAGATATTGTGCGGCAGGTGATTTGGCGTGTTGTTGTAACTCCTTCCATAGCTGTTTGAGTGTGCCGTGCGGAGCTTTTCGCACTTTCTCCCACGCAATGATGAAGGCCCTTTGTCTGGCAACTGTTTGTTTTTGAATGCCAAATTCAAGCCTGATTTGCGCAGGTGAGGTGTGTTTGGGCAACCCAAAGGAGACCCTGTATGCTGTTGTTACTGTGGCATCAAGTATTTTGGCATCTCTGCCTTTCTGGACCTCGCTGCCATAGGTAATTGTTGGCAGTAGTTTAGCCCGGGCTACCTCAATCAAGGGAAAGATCGAGGGTCCCTTCAGTTTTGAGTTTAATGTTTTTAGCGTGGTAGCCAGTATTAGGCCTTTGCGCCTAATGCTATTCTTCTGTGCCAAAAAGCGTCCCCCTGCATCCAGCTTCACTCCCAAACTCAGACTAGAGTAGCCTAAAATGACATTAAGCATCAAGGATACAAAAGAAGTACTTTTACTATTGAAAGACCGGCATATCCCTGGATGCAGAGAATGAACTCCTTATAACCTTGGATGTGAAGACTCTTTACCCAGATATATCCATGGATGCCACATTGAGCCTTATTGAGAACATACTCTGCAGCATTTATTGTCCATGACTTCAATCTCTTTCAAATAGTGTCTCGTCCCATAATATGGGCTACGCACTTGATTACATCTTTAACAATTGTCCCAAACTGCGAGTCAGCAGCCCAGAACGTTTAATCTGGTCTGACCATAACTTGGTGCCTTTCTTTTTCTCTGTCCCCAGTGTACAACCATAGCCCTGTAGTTCAAGGATTTCATCTTGAGTCTGGCACACAAAATATCCGGGCCCAACCTATTACATAGATCTTCACCTATTCCTTTAGAAGGGAACATGGAGACAGATTTTACTTCATTTAGTAACTATCTTCGCCAGCCTATTGGCAAAATTGCTCCCAGGAAAAGTGGATCCTCCATGAGACTGAAACCTTCCACCCTATAGTTTTCTCCCTATCTGAAAGCGACTAAACTCTGCTGTAAACCACTGTAAAAGAAGTGGAATAAGCAATGCGAAATTGAGGCAAACAAATATTTAAAAGGAGGCCCTAAAAAAAACTTCTACAAATATATTCGGAAAGCTCAGTCTGAAGTAGCTACTGCAGGGAATGCGCCTAAGGACATTCTTAAACATTTTTAATTTCTCATCTTCTGCCCCTTGCCAAAAACTATTTCCTGCTTCTCAACTTTTATGTGAGAGTCTATCTGACTATTTTTATGAGAAGGTAGAAAATATTCTCCTAAACAAAATGCTTTTAAAAGAACTTCCTTGGAGGAATCTGCACAAGGCACCCTTCAATTTAGGCTCAGGCTCACTGATCTACCCTCCTTTCCTTTTAAAATTAGATTTGTCAGACCTGGGCTCTACTTTAAATCTAATTTCAATCAGACAGGGTCTGTTCCCCTAATTTGGAAGAGAGCGCAGGTATTGCCTTTTATAAAGAACATAAATGCCGATCACCTCGATCACAAGCAATTTCAGACCAATTTCTCTTCTGCCAACACTTTCTAAAATTCTGGAGAAGTTGGTCAACAGACAGCTGACCAGGTTTACTGAATATAATCAGTTACTTGACACAACTCAAACAGATTTTCGGCTAGACTTTAGTACTGAGTTTGCTTTTCTGGAGGTCTCCTAATAAAAATCTAATCTGAACCAGGGGTTGAAGACGGTGGCAATTCTTTTGGACCGGTCTGTTGCTTTTGACCCGCTCTCATCCAATTTTGCTGGAATGTTTGCTTTGTCTTTTGTTCTCTGTGTGGATCAAATTTGTTTTAGTCAATTGTTAGTTATTGTATGTCGTATTTGGTTTTACTCCATGTGTGAATGGGATGTTGTCAATTTGATGTAATATTACAAGTTTCAATTTAATACCTAAATAAAAAATCTTTTATACTCGTTGAATTATATGGGTACTCTTCTTTTCTTTACATTGTTGTGTGCGTCAGACAATTTAGGAGTTATATTGCTGTGATTAAGTTTAGTAATCACCTTAGGTAAAACCGTGTGGCAGCAGGGGTGTAGTCTGTTGATGCCCCAGTCTTATTTAAACTTGGTTTGAGATAAACATGAATTACTTGTGTTGGGGATTGTGCAGGGCTTGCCCTCCACTGCTACCCTTATGATGGTCCTTGCTGCTGAGTGATGTAAAATTTCCCACATACCTGCTATAAACCTGATAGGTCTGTAGGGAAACCTATTGTGTAGAGATACAAAAGAGGGGATTTTATTCTGGGATTAAGCATTCTTGCACTTCAGATTTCCAGAAATGACTGCGAAGATGGAAAAGCAGAGTCTGCTCTCCTCTTCAGTTTATGGGTACAGCCTCAAAGATCAACTTGTCCATTTATTGAACAAAGTAGCACGCTTACTGGAACCTTGTAGATGGAACCTTCAGGTTTTTTCCCTTTCTTTCGATTCATTAAGTGAAATTACACGTGTGAGGAGCTCCATCCTCAGCTGGAGACAGACATATTCCAAGCAGAAAAACACCCCCCCACATTAAATGTTGAGTTATTGTTTCTACATATACCACACTTGGTGTTGGAGTAGTGTAAAAATGACCACCTAACAGATGTGTTAGGAGTGCATTATAATCCAGTTCAGTTTGCACTCACATATGTTCCGTTTGATTGATGTTATTAAAAGAGTGGGGGTATCCCTGCACCTAATGCAATTTGAGTTCAAAGGCGTAACTGATGGATTTGTGTTGCTTGCATATTAATATTTCATGAAACATGTTTGTGAGCGTGTCCATAGATAAGTGATATACTGATATGTCTAGTAAAGAAACATTCATATGTTCAAAATCTCTAACCGAATAAGCATGTTACTAATGTATTAATTGTTAAAAGTACACATTGAAAATTCTGATTTATTTATATATAGAGAAGTCTACATAATATAACCCATACAATTGTTAACTTAGCCTAACTTTTAGGCCTGAGATGTATTTGGATTTAAGCTCCCATTTCGTGTTAACAATGTTGCATGTTTTTTGTCTTCCCACTGTAGGCGGATAAGACTTTGTTAGTTGAGAGAAAGGGCCTTTGTTCTTCCTAGATAGTGAGGTATGTAAGATGACAACTGGTACAAAGGAACGCAATAAGATGTGAGGCGAGTTCTCGTGGGAAAAGGAGAGTAGATTAAGGATGGCAGAAGAAATGATTTAGGGGAATGGAGAGTTGGTGAAAAGAAGCCAATGTGTGTTGGTGTTAAGGAAATTAACTGAGTAGACTTTGGATGTAACGGATGTTTATGATGCAATATAGTGAGGGATAGTTGGCTTTTTCACTTAGGACGTCGTGAGGCACAGACCTCTTCTCTTGGTTAGTGTGGCTTTATGCTACTTGGCCCATGTTGGAGCTTTTTGTGCGGAGGACTCTGATGGCTTACACTTTTCTATTTTTTCTTACCTTTAAATATCTTTAGAGTAGTGTAGGGGCAATTAGGAGATTTGTGCTTCTTTTCAATGACAGATTTATGCAATCTAACGCTAGGTTTCGTTTCCTCATTGCTTATGTTGCTATAATTGAATTAGTTGTTTACTTTTTGTTATCTAGGGTAAATCTCTTCAAAAGATTTGGCTTTATATTATATGAGTTATATTTCGAGTAAAACATTGTTCAGATTATTATGTATCAATCTGTTTTTAAATTTGGAATAAACTCACTAACTCGAGACATAAGGTCTGATTATGAGTTTGGAAGTCCGTGGACCGCCAAACTCACTGTGCAACGGTGGTCGTGGTTCGACCGCTGTATTGCCACTTTGGCAGTTGAGCTCACAATATGCTGGCGGAGCAGCTGTGGCACCACCATGCACATGTCGAGTTTTCTGACCGCCAGTGGTCTCATTGAGGTTCTCACTCCATAAAACTGGAAACAAAGGGGGCCCCCCTTGACCCAAGCATGTTTGTGCATGCATGGGGGGGCACATGCTGTGCTCCCTATGTGTATGCACCCCCAGTTCATGCACAGCATGGACTGCACCAATCATTGCCATTGGCCTACAGTAATTGCTTTTGACGCTCCCATTACTGTGCCTTTTTCATAGGCACTGTCGTGGGACCACCTAAGAGCCACCTGCCAGAGACTAAAAAAGTTGTGATCTGGCAGGCGGTGCTCACACGGCTTTGGTGGTCTTAAAGCAGCGTGGTGGCCCGCTCCAAGTCCAAAGTCGTAAATAAGCCTTTAGTGTCGAACTGGGAAATTGTGTGACCACACTGACTACACTGTATTTGGATGTTATTGTGAAAGTGGTTTCCCTTTACCTCTCATGCAGCACCAAAAGATCATTGCTGTGTAAGTGGGCCCAGGCTCTGTCAGTGTCATGGTAGAGCAATGACGACAGGAGACATAAACTTTTTATTTAAACTCGGTTCCATTTGCATATGGATAAAAGTGCTGTAGATTGGCATGCTAGTGGATATTCTACTATCCAAAGGTAGCTTTGGAAAGTCACTGTTTTCTGTGGGCATCAACGTTGTCATGTATAGAATGGGTGGTGTCTCATTCAACCCTCCGTGCACCATGCATAGATTTCACGTTCAGGTATTTTTAGGTCGAGGACCTAAAGGCTGCGCTTGCGCAGTGTGGGGTCGGAGATTTAATGTCTCTTAGTAGCGCTGTAGAACCCGCCTCCCTGCCCCGTCTCTCCTCCATTGGCTGGCTTCCTAAACGGAGGCCAGCCATTGGAGGAGAGATGCGTCACTCCGATTTAGCCCCGTCTTTTTCGGATTTGGGGGCGTAAGTTTTGCTGTTCTTTAGACAGTGACGTTGTCTGTCACTCAGAACCACAAAACTACGCCCCCAACTCCAAAAATGGCTGTACTTTTGTAAATGCCATTTTGCGCTGATCGTCTCTGCAAGAAGTCACTGAGTACTCCTTCCGACGGTATGTATGCTTTTTTTTATGTTGCTGTTGTTTTCTGTTACAGCCATTTTGTTTTTTTTTGCTAATCTTATGTTTATTCTCGTCTTTTTTTTCTAGGTCTAACATGGCCCGTGGCGTTTCCCTGCTGCCGTGTGCACGAAGTTGTGCTGACGGCTGTTCTTTTGCAGTTCGAGGTAAACTATCTTTTTATTTTTGCTAATCTTATGTTTCTTCTCTTTTTTCTAGGTCCAACATGGCCCGTGGCGTCTCCCTGCAGCCGTGTGCACTACTGTGCACGAAGTTGTGCTGACGGGTATGTATGTTGCTGTTGTTTTCTGTTACAGCCATTTTGGTTTTTTTTTGGTAATCTTATGTTTATTCTGTCTTTTTTAGGTCCAACATGGCCCATGGCGTCTCCCTGCAGCGGTGTGCACTGTTGTGCACGAAGTGGTTCCGATATGCTGTTCTTTTGCAGTTCGAGGTAAGCTATCTTTTCGATTTTGCTAATCTTATGTTTCTTCTCTTTTTTCTAGGTCCAACATGGCCTGTGACGTCTCTCTGCAGCCGTGTGCACTACTGTGCACGCTGTGCACGAAGTTGTGCTGACGGCTGTTCTTTTGCAATTCGAGGTAAGCTATCTTCAATTTTGCTAATCTTATGTTTCTTCTCTTTTTTTCTAGGTACAACATGGCCCGTGGCGTCTCCCTGCAGCCGTGTGCACTACTGTGCACGCTGTGCACGAAGTTGTGCTGACGGCTGTTCTTTTGCAATTCGAGGTAAGCTATCTTTTCGATTTTGCTAATCTTATGTTTCTTCTCTTTTTTCTAGGTCCAACATGGCCCGTGGCGTCTCCCTGCAGCCGTGTGCACTACTGTGCACGAAGTTGTGCTGACGGCTGTTCTTTTGCAGTTCGAGGTAAGCTAGCTTTTTATTTTAGCTAATCTTACGTTTCTTCTCTTTTTTCTAGGTCCAACATGGCCCGTGGCGTCTCCCTGTAGCCGTGTGCACTACTGTGCACGAAGTAGTGCTGACGGGTATGTATGTTGCTTTTTTTATGTTAGAGGTAAGCTATATTGTTATTTTTGCTAATCTTATGTTTATTTTCTCTTTTCTAGGTCTAACATGGGCCGTGGTGTCTCCGTGCAGCTGTGCACAAAGTCATTCTAACGGTATGCATGCTGTTACCACATACAGGTAAGTGAGATTTTTTACAAATATTACACATTTAGAAATCTTTACGTATTTTGCATTTGCTTAAAAATGGTATATGCATGTCTGTTATTGTTAATTTGTGTTATGCTTTTTATATTAATACTTTTTTTTAAAGTTACGATTTTTAACGTACTACGTTTTGCTTTACATTGTGTATATTTTTTTATATTATAGCTGCTTCTTTAATGATCATTTAGTAATAATGTTTGTAGGTATTTTTATTTCATGTTTTTGACGAAAGTGCTGTAACAAGTTCATTACGGGGAGTACCTTATTTGAATACGTGTGGGTGGGGCACGTTTTTCACGGAAACGTCAGTTGGCGATATCTTCCGGCAAGTTCTGCAGGTAAGAACAACTTTGGTGTGATGTTAATATTATCTTTTTGTGTAAATGTTGTTTGCCTTTTTTAACATGGTAGATGTATGTTTTTAAATGGCATATGTATGACTCACTATTTTAATGCTAATTAGTGTTCTGTTTTTAATACAGTATTTTTCTCTTACAATTTTGTAGTACTTTGTATTAGATTGTGTATTATTTCTTTGTTTGCTTTGTAGCTGCAATCGAATTTCTTAATATTGTTTAGCGATATTTCTACTTGATGTTTTTGACGAAAGTGCTGTTACTAATGTATTTTGGGGAGTACCTTATTTGAATACGAGAGGGTGGGGCACGTTTTTCACGTAAACGTCGGTCACCGATCTCTTCCGGCAAGTTTACAGGTAAGAGCAACTTTTGTATGGTAATATTAATGTAATAATGTTTTTGTTTCTGATGTCTTTTTCATTTTTTTAAACGTAAGCATTCATTGTTTGTATCCTGTTTGTGAGATTTCTAGACTTCACTGCCCGTGTTACTGCACCATACAGGTAAGTGCTATTTTTTTTACATACGTTTGTTGTGCTTTGTATTATATTGTGTGAAATATATTGCTTTATCCTAATAGATGCAATTGAATTTATTACTAAGGTTTGCCGAGATTTGGATTTGATGTTTTTGACGAAAGTGCGAAGAAAACTTTAATAAGGGGATTACCTTATTTTCATAGGACAGGGTGGGGCACATTTTTCACGTCAACGTCAGGTACCCATAGCTTCTGGCAAGTTCTACAGGTAAGAGAAGCTTTTGTGTAGGGATGTTAATGTAATATTTTATTATTTCTGATGTTTTTCTTTTTAAAAATAATTTGTAAGTATTCACTGTCCATGTCCTGTTTGTGGACCGTTTGTAAGATTTCTACACTTCAATGCCGGTGTTGCTGCGACATTCAGGTAAGTGCTATTTTTTTATATATTTTTGTCGATCTTTGTATTATATTGTGTATAATGTATTGGCTTGCCTTATAGCTGCAATTGATTTTATTAATAATGTTTTGCGATATTTGTACTGTATTTGTTTGACGAAAGTGCGGTTAATACTTTAATACGGGGCGTACCTGATTTTCATACAGCAGGGTGGGGCACGTTTTTCATGTAAACGTCAGTTACCGACATCTTCCGGCAATTTCTACAGGTAGGAGCAACTTTTGTGTGGTGATGTTAATCTAATAATGTTTTTGTTTCTGCTGTATTTTTACTGCTGTTTGCGTCTTGGATTTTGTGCTCGTATAATAGTTTTTTTTTTTTACTTTTCTTTTACACGTTGTTATAGCTCCTGTCCGTATCGTAAGTGTTGGGGCTGTAAGTGATGCGTTTTGCGCGTGTCAGGTAAGCCATCTTATCTTTTGTGCTCCTCAAATTTATTTTTACGTTGGATCTGACAATTTAGTTACACATATTATATTGTTGCAGCTCCGATAAGGAAGTTTCTTTTTTTGTTTTCCAGGTCGAGCCTGCCTCGTGTCGCCTTAATAAAAGCTATCTTACGTATTGTGCTCCTGTAATTAGTATTTTTTTTTTTTTAGGTCTACCACATCTCGTGATTCCTGCTCCGGTCGTCTCTGTATTTCAGATGCGTTTTTGTGCGTTTTACGCTGCATTTCTTCATCTCTAATGCCTTTTTTTTTCTTTCATTACTAGGTCTACCCCATCTTGTGTCCCTCTTGTGTTGGCTGTGTGCAGCAGATGCTCTTTGTACGTGCTGTTTGCGTGAGTCAGGTAAGCTATCTTGTGTTTTGCCCTAGTATAATGATGTTTTTTTTGTTGCTTTTTTAAGTTATGTAAGCTATGTTATGTTTTGTGCTTCTATAATATATTTTTTTGTTTCATTTACAGGTCTACCTTGACCCACGACTCGCGTACTCCTTGTTTCACTTCTGTGTAAGGGCATGGCTAAGGTAAGTTATCTTTAAAGTCGCACTTCCCTTCTAACAATCAGAACAACTCAAACTTACAGTCCTTTTAATCTCAGCGACGTGCTTCGACTTAAAATTTCCATACAGCTAGACAGCTACACTCTACGTGCAGAGCGTCATATTGGTAAGATAAAAAATAAATATTTTGCCCAAATTTGTCGTATACTTACTTCCAGAGCTACTTTTTCAAATTCTATGCCTACTGTTATGCTTGCAAGGGTACGGTCAATTTTATTGAGTTTTGTTTGCTTTTTAAAGTCATATGTAGCTCATGTTGATTTATTTACTAGCATTTTTTCTATGTAAGTTAGGAAGCCGTGCAAAACAAACCTTAAGGTAAGATTGCAAAATTATTTAACACGCTTGCATGTTACTGCATTTTTTTCTACAAAAATGTAAACTGCACTTGCATATTGTTTTTACTGCACGCACGACTTTGTAGTAAATGCCCAGACAACTTGGTGCCACTTTGCTCTTTTATTTTTTATTTTAAACTGTCTGTGGCATCCGTGTGGGTTCACATTCAATTCACAGGTAATTGCCACCTCTTCACTCACAATGGAATACACTTCTTGCCAGACAGCCCTTTGATTGCTAGAAGGAAGCACCGCACCCAAACATTAACATACGACTACACGACAACATTTTACCTACTTGCTGTTTTTTAACACTACATGTGGTCTTCTTTTGTTATTTAATTTAAGCAACTGCCATTTTAAAGTATAAGAACGAACATTTTTATATCTGCAACAATGTTATACCTTTAGCTTTTATCAGTAACATTTACGTGCAGCTTGTATTTCCTAAAACACTTTGAAGCACATTTGGATACTTTGTTGTCGAACAGCGTTTAACATCATGCAACTGTTGACATATCTCATGTTCTTTGGTAGCTGGAGTGTAAGAAGGGGGTGTATTTTAAAGGCATAATCCTTCGTAGAAACTCCATAAGGAGCACTACCAATGTTCGTACAAACTCATGCAGCAAAAGTAAGAATGCGGAAAAAGGCCCATGTAGCTTTGCTGTGGGGGGCTGGGGGTGTGGGTGTATGCTGTAATGCTATAGCACAGGTACCCCTTGAGTAAAGCACCAGTCTCCTCGTGCGCCATCTTTCAACATTTATGCTTAAGTGCCTAATAACAGACGTCTGTTTATACCTTTGTACACTTTTGACACATCAGTTGGTGGTGACTAGAATACAAGTCTATGTTGGACCTAGAAAAGAGAGAATAAACATAAGATTAGCAAAAAAACGTACATAAAAAAAATACAAGAAAGCATACATACCGTCAGAAGGAATACTCAGCGACTTCTTGCAGAGACGATCAGCGCAAAAATGGCATTTACAAAACTACGGCCATTTTCAGAGTTGGAGGCGTGGTTTTGTGGTTCTGAGTGACACATAACTTCACTGTCTAAAGAACAGCAAAACTTACGCCACCAAATCCGCTCTCTGTATTACGCTCACGGGGGCTTTGTCCCGCCTGCTCTTCCATTGGCTAGCTCCATAAATGGAGGCTAGCCATTGGAAGAGAGATCTGTCCGTCATTGCCGGAGCAGATTCGTGGGCGTTCCGGCGATTTTTACTCATCCTGCCCCTTTTTTTGCCGTCACGAAGAGGTGGGACCATTGTGGGTGTTTACTTTTTTTTTTTTTTGCCTGATGTTTGCGGCCGCCATTTTTTCATGGAGCTGGGGCTGAGCGGATGCTCAAGATGTTTCTTCGTGTGTAAAGAGTTTACTCTGGTTTATGAAGACGTCCCTTCAGTGTGTACAGATGTCACTCTAGTTTGTAAAGATGTCCCTTTGGTTTGTAAATATGTTACTCTCTCTGATTCGTACAGTGTTGCAGCTTGTAACGAAGGATACACCACTCTAGTTCATCATTGGCCTCTGTGGAATCGTATGATGTCATCGACCGTGAGATCAGGATCTATAGATTGCATACGTGATCACCATGCACCTTTACATTGCTTTGTGCTGCCTCGAGCCGCCGCCGATGACGGCCTGATACAGAGGCCTGGAGCCGGCGCGCGCGGGCGGAGCTCCGCCTGTCTCCAGCCACAGGCCTCGCTCTGCGGTGCAGCGTTTTTATGTCATCTGCATCTGGCACAGAAGCGTTTTTTCCGCCTGACGTGCGGGGATGGGAAAGTGGTGCTGAGAAGCACGTATGGCCCCGATGCGCCCTTTCAGCATCGACCGCAAACAGCAAGGCAAGGGTTAATTCCCAGCAGGGCCGGCCACGTCTTTCATCTTCCCGAGGCCGATAAGTGCAGGTCTATTGCGTTAATATTGAAAGGATCAACTTAGGCATTAGAAGGACATTTACCTTTTGGTATGTGCAATCGAAATACAACCGCCTCGTGGCTGGCTCTCTCCAGTGTTGCAAGTACCTTCATCATTAGCCAGGAATCTCCTTTACTCCTAGGCTATTCCTTCCCGTCCTCCTCCCATGCCTTACCCCAGACGTTCAGCACAGAGATGCTAACTCTGCTCAGGTGCTATGGATCCAATAAAGGGGTTGGACGACCGGCATCCTCCTCGAACTTACCCAAGCCTCCACCGCACCATGGCGGGGCAGAACCACCGTGGCATCTGCACTAACGCCCCAAAAGTGCCTGCAAGGGACCAATAAGAGCTGGACGTAGAGATGCCATCCTGGATTTCAGAAGGTCAATCAAGGTTGTTGAAGTGAAGGAGAAATATAGATGTCTTTACATTTTATTTTTAACTTGTCACATTTGCTGTACGTTCAAAGGCAGGAAGGGGACATGTGCAAAGTACTTATGCAGTACCAAAACAGTGATAAAGTCGAAATTAAAATAATAGCAATTCCAAAACGGATTAAAAAAACTTGATAGAAAATTATTAAACAAAGGACACATGTGGCTCTGGGTGTGTGTGTGTGGCTGGCTCTGGGTGTGTGTGTGTGGTAGTAATTGCTGTCTGCTGAGCTCGTCCGTAGGGTACAATAGGTCTCACATTTGCGAGAGATTAAGCTAATGGCAATGTAAATGACAATGCCATTTATTTATCTGTTTTCAAAACCAACACATAAATACAAATTTTGTCATTTACAATGCCAATAGCTCTAACTTTTCCAAAGGCGAAACCATTGCATTGTAAATGCTTGTTAGATTTTGTATGGCAATGAGTTTGAGTGCCTTCGTCAAGAACGTGGAGCATTATATGTTTTAGTATAGTTCCTATGGACTCTCATAGGCTTGTGCTTGCTTATCTTAATTTTAATTTTAGTCATTTTTGGAGGGTGGTTGTGTATCACTACATTTCAAACAATATCTTCTGTGGTTGTGACCTTTCCATAGCATGTCATGGAATAATATTTTGTTAATTTCAAATACACTTTCATTAGCAATGCTTTCTTTGCTAAAGGTGTATCACCTGTAACTTAGTTGTAGTTTGCCCTTTTGTGAATTGACGTATGTTGAAGTGTTTGATACTATGTGCAATACAATGCTATTAGAATATTTTTTCATACTATGACATTTGTATAACTTTTACAATATTTACGTACATGTTCGGGATTTCTTTTTTTGTTTTCGGGTTTATAGGTTTTGGTTAGAGGATTTTTTTTTCATTTTGTTATTACTCTTTTAAAGTTGGAAAGGAGAAATGTTTAAGTTATTGAAGCAAAAATTGATAATTTTCTACGTTTTTCTTGGCTATTTTGGATAAAAAAATAACTTTAGTAATTCATTTATTTTTTGGGGGTATGTAATATTTTGTATTTATTATATTTACATTTCATTTAGTCATTGCTGCAGTACGATTTTCTATAATTTTTTGACTTGCTCTTTGTTTGCATTGTTTGGAGTCATGTTTTTTTGCTGTCTTGGTTGCCTGTGTTTTGAAGAAACAATGTTTTTATCACTAGTTTATTTTGTGCATATTAAAATATTTAGATTATTTTTTAGGCTTAGTTAAGTTGAGCTTAATATTAATTCACTAAAGGCTTTATTGCTCGAGTTTTGCAATCTTTCTGTACTTAGCTTCGATTGGACAGAGTTATCCTTCTTAGCAGTGGTGGCTTCTCCTACATCAGTTAGTTGCACGTTTTCATTTCCTTTTTACTCTGTTCTTTGATTGTGAAAATATTTTTATATCAGTTTTTAAGTTAATTTTCATTGGTTGCAGGCTTACTAATAATTGTTTTAAATGTTTGAACCTTACATGATAAATGCTAATTGATTTGTGTTAGTATTCATATATGTTTAAAAGTAATATATATATATATATATATATATATATTCACTGAAAAAAACATAAGTTTCAGACATCAGTGATGTCATCAGTGATGTCATTTGAGATGTCATCAGTGATGTCCCTGACCATGTCATGAATGATGTAATATGTGATATCATCAGCAGTGGATTGCGGGCGCGCGAGTTATAGTTAGCAGAACTAACTATAACGGAGGAATTTCAATAGTTTTGTATGAGGGAAATGTCCAGCTAACTATAACAGCCCGGAAACCTATGGTTTTTTCAGTGAATTTCTAAGGTTTTTTAAATACTAATTCCTAACTATAACATGTCTGATACCTATGGTTTTTTCAGTGAATTTCAAAGATATTTTAAATGATAATTTTTAAATGTAATCATAATTATATGTATTTTCTTTATACTGATTTTCTACAGTTTTGTAACTGTTTATTTTTACATATTTTATTTTTTTAATTACATTATATATTTTTAATATAAATGAAAATAAAAATGTTTTTTAAAATATTGAAACAGAAATTTTGTTTTTGTCAGGGTCACTACATAAGCACTGGGGTACTGACTGGATGATTAGAGTACTGCAAGGAGAGTGCCTGGGTGAATTTATAAGTGGTTGGGTTTTGGCGCAGTGAATAGATTAGTACATGGTGCTGAATGGGTCACTGGAGGAGTGCAAGGGGAGTGACACTGTGTTTGCTGGAGTGTATGTATACTGACTGGGGAATTGAAGGTATGAAAGACAAGTGTGTAGGAGGTTAGAGGACTGCATGCATAGTGGATAGGGGTTTGAAGCAGTCCATGTGCTAAGGCCTGGCTCGCTGCATGAGTACTTAGATACTGACTGAATGATTAGAGTACTGCAAGGAGGGTGCCTGGGTGAATTTATAAGTGTTTGGGTTTTGGCGCAGTGAATGGATTAATACATGGTGCTGAATGGGTCACTAGAGGAGTGCAAGAGGAGTGACAGTGTATTTGCTGGAAGTGTATAGATACTGACCTGGGAATTGAAGGTGTGAAAGACAAGAATGGAGGTGATATGCATGCATAGTGAATAGGCGTTTGAAGCAGTCCATGTGCTAAGGCCTGTCTCAGTGCATGAGTACTTGGGAACTGACTGAATGATTAAAGTACTGCAAGGAGAGTGCCTGGGTGAATTTATAAGTGGTTGTGTTTTGGTGTAGTTGTTACAATTTTTTCAGATGGGTACTGGTGGTAACTGACCCTTGTAATAACCAGTCTTAGAGCCAGTGATATGCTAAAAGACACTTAGAATACAGTTAAAACACCTACATACACGAGGGAACACTATGCGTTGGGGTACCCCTGCGATTAGAATGACGTCCTCTGTAAGGCCCTACTACATAATAGGGCAGAGGGATTAAAACTACCTTTAAAAACATGCCACAGGGCGTGTTTGCACACTGGTGAAGGGAGGGAGGCGGGGCTAAATTGACATTTGCAAACACGCCATGTGGCCTTTTTAATTTGGGGGATAAAGTCCCTTGAATCCTGAGTGTCCCTTGGGTCCAACTAGCCAACCAGGTATCTCCAGTTAGCGCCGCAGAGCTGCGTTGTAGAGAGGTGTAAAAAGTGGCACAGCCTGGACCATCTCTTTGCAACGCAGCGCAGTGCCGCTTACTGGAAGCACCTGGTGGACTAGTTGAATGCAAATTATTTCCCCATCTTAAAACGTGCCACAGGGCATGTTTACACACGTCACCTCAGGCCCCATCCCCTCCCTTCACCACTGTGCAAACGCGCCCTGTGTCTGTTTCAATTTGGGAGATTAAGTCCCCTTGAATCCTGAGGGTCCGTAGGGTCCAAGTAGCCCACTAGGTACCTCCAGTAAGCGCCACAGAGCTGCATTGAAGAGAGGTGTATAAAAGAGCACGGCCTGGACCACCTCTGTGCAATGCAGTGCAGTGGCGCTTACTGGAAGCACCTGGTGGACTAGTTGGCCCCCAGAGTCCCTAAGGATTGAAGGGGAATTATTTCTCCATCTTAAAACCCGTCACAGGGCGTGTTTGCACACGTCACCTCAGGCCTCATCCCCTCCCTTCACCACATTGTAAAGCGCTCTGTGGCCATTTTTAGTTGGGAGATAAAGCCCCCTTGAATCCTGAGTGTCCCTAGGGTCCAAGTAGCCCACTAGGTACCTCCAGTAAGCGCCACAGAGCTGCGTTGCAGAGAGGTGTAGAAAGGGGCACGGCCTGGGCCACCTCTCTGAAACACAACTCAGTGGCGCTTACTGGAAGCACCTGGTAGCCCCCAGGGGCCCTCAGGATTGAAGGGGAATTATTTCCCCAACTAAAAACGTGCCACAGGGCGTGTTTTCGCACTTTACCTCAGGCCTCATCCCCTCCCTTCACCACATTGTAAAGCGCTCTGTGGCCATTTTTAGTTGGGAGATAAAGCCCCCTTGAATCCTGAGTGTCCCTTGGGTCCAACTAGAAAACTAGTCCACTAGGTACCTTCAGTAAGTGCTGTTGCAGAGAGGTGTAAAAAGGGGTACGGCCTGCACCACCTCTCTGCAGCGCAGCGCAGTGTCACTTACTGGAAGCACCTGGTGGGCTAGTTGGCCTCCAGGGGCCCTCAGGATTGAAGGGGAATTAATTCTCCAACTTAAAACACGCCATAGGGCGTGTTTGCACATGTCACCTCAGGCCCTGTCCCCTCCCTTCACCACTGTGTAAACGCACCCTATGTCCGTTCTAAGTTGGGAAATTAAGTCCCCTTGAATCCTAAGGCTCCCTAGGGTCAAACTAGCCCACTAGGTACCTCCAGTAAGTGCCACAGAACTGCGTTGCAGAGAGGTGTAAAAAGGGGTGTGGTCTCTGAACACCTGTCTGAAATGCAGCTCCGTGGCGCATACCGGAGGTACCTGGTGGGCTAGTTGGCCCTCAGGGACCCTCAGTATTGAAAGAGAATTATTTACCCAACATACAACTCACCATGGGGCATGTTTGCGCAATGGTGAAGGAAGGGGGCATGGCCTGAGGGGACATGTCTGCAAACACGCCCCCGTGGCGTGTTTTAAGTTGGAGAATTAATTCCTCCTCAATCCTGAGGGTCCCTGGGGGCCAACTAGCCCACCAGATACCTCAAGTCTGTGCCAGAAAGCTGCGTTACAGAGAGGTGTTCAGAGGCCACGCCCCTTTTTAAAATACTCTGCAACGCAGCTCCGTGGCGCTTACTGAAGGTACCTGGTGGGCTAGTTGTCCCCCAGGGACCCTCAGGATTGAAGAGGTATTAATTCCTCAACTTAAAACGTGCCACAGGACCTGTTTACACATGTCACTTCAGGCCCCGCCCCCTCCCTTCACCACTGTGCAAACGCGCCCCGTGGCACATTTTAAATTGGGGGATTAAGTCCCCTTGAATCTTGAGGGTCCCTGGGGTGCAACTAGCCCAGCATCTACCTCCATTAAGAGCCACAGGGCTGTGTTGCAGAGAGGTGTAAATAGGGGTGTGGCCTCAGAACACCTCTCTGCAACGCAGCCTCCTGGCGCATACTGGAGGTTCCTGGTGGACTAGTTGGCCCCCAGGGACCCCCAGTATTCAAGGGGAATTCGTTCCCCATCTGCAAACGCACCAGGGGGTGCGTTTGCAGAGTGCTGAAAGGAGGGGGGGCCTGGCCTCTGGCTCGATGTCAGTCTTCTTTTTTTTTTTTTTTTTTTAGAAGGGGGCTGTGTGGCTCCCCTCTTTTCCTAATATTCTTGGCCCTGGGGACCCCATCCCCCAGGGCCTGCCCCAAAATGTATTTTTAAAATAAAAAAAATTAGGAAGGGGGCCGCGTGACCCCCCTTCCGAGGCCATAATCTGCCCCGGGGGCCCCATCCCCCGGGGCATGACCATTTTTTAAAATGTTTTTCTTTTTGGAGGTGGGCTGCCTTGCCCCCATCCTTAGGTCATTTATGGCCCTGGGGACCCCATCCCCCGGGGCCGGCCTTTGTGGGTTTTTTTATTTTTATTTTTTACATTTTAATATTTGAGGAGGGGGCCGCGTGGCTATAGTAGCCCTGGTAATCCCATCCCCACATGGTCCTGCTGGCTCCCCGCATCCCTCGGGAGCCAGCATTGCTTTCCAGCTGGGGATGCAGCTCCCCATGTGGAAAAGCAATTTGGTCCCCGGGGCTGCGGGGTGGCCATGAGCCCCCCGCATATATTAGAATAAAGCCCCGGGGTGGCAGTCCCTGGGGCTTGGGGGGGCCTTTGAGCCCCCACACCCATGGATATTAAAGCCCGGGGGGGGCAGTCCCCGGGGCTAGGGGGGCCCTCTGGGCCCCCATTACTTTAAACCCATTGCCCCCGGGACTTGGCCCCGGGGGCTAATTACCAACAAAGCACGGGAGCCTGCGCTTCATATTTTTTTTCGCGGCGGTATGCGCGGATCCTCGCGCATCCCGCGATTTAAAAAATATATATATACTTTATTGGCCCTGGCGGTCCTTGTGGGACCTCCTAAGCAGGCCTAGGGGGTCAGGGTGTTTCTACCCTGCCCCCTTTTTGCGTTTTTCATGTTTCTTTCACTGCTTTCTTGTGCCTCGGTTCTACCGAGGCACAAGATGGCTGTCAACACCTCCTGGTTTGAAGTGTTGACAGCCAATTAGCTTAAAGCTCGTATTCAGGAGGATCCGCGGCCCTAGATATATATGTGTTTTTACTTTTGAATTTCTCAGCAACTACTGAACGGATTTACACCATTTAACAAAAAGGCACCTCTCTGAACCAAGGGCTACCTCATTGCCAAATTTGATGTAATTCCGTTCAGCAGCTCGAGCTGTAGCCGCGGCTAAAGTTTCCCATGGGAAATTGCATGGGGAAAACATGTTTTGAGACCCCCTTTTTTCTCGGCCCCTGCTTGATGAATCACCATGAAACTTTCAGGATAGGAGCGGTCTAGAGCTGGCCATAAATTCTGAAAGTTTCGCGAACATTCGTCAATCGGCGCCAAAGTTATTGGGAATAGAATGTTGCAGATTTCCAATGGAAATTAGGTCCTAACTATAACTACCTACTGGCGACCGCCAGTAGGTATTCATTTTGTATATTATAATATTTTTGTTTTCATAACTTAGGTCACACACTTAATTTATTGTGTTGATATTTTGTATTTCTTGGTTTTGATGTCTATATTTAGGTATTTTGCCTAATTGTATGGCTTTTCTTTTGTTTGCGTGGCGTATTTTCTGTATAGAATGTAGGTTTTTGGGTTCTAGCAATTTTTAGGTTATATTTTAGTTTCTAGATATTATTGATCTTAATATTATGTTGAAGTGTTTCTAAATCCATATGCATGCTGTGCATATAAAACCCTGGTAAGTAGTACAAGTCTGTTTGACAAATATTAATAGTAAAACATTGATCAAATGTAGGCTCCCCAATTAAAGTAATGGCTAACAATTTTAATATTTGCAATGTTGGCCTTGCTACGTTCCCAAGGAATCTCTTAAATGAAGAGACATATTGCACATTTTAGGAGCCTGGTGGTCAACATTGCTAGCATAATAAAATGTTTAATTAATTCTGAACACTATGTTAATTTTGAATATATTTTACTCTTCCAGAAAGTCCAAAGAAAACTTCTCTTTAAAAGTCACTCAGAGCTTTTTACATTACCACCTTAATATTATCGGTTAAGTTACGTTTATGCCCCTGATTGACCAACAGGCAAGGCGGTTTAGAGTGTTTGGTGATCCAGAATGAATACATCCTAATGAATGTCCCCACAGTGTTATCTTAGTTCTCTGAGAAGAAGGACTAATAGGGGATTGGTTACATAAACACAGATATGAAGGAACATGGGTTCCACAAGGTGACTGGCATATCACCTGCATACAAAAACACATTCTGTTGAAGCTTCCATCACTCTTACAGCACAGAATTCTGACTGATAGCTGCTGATATAAGCACTAGAGGTAAACATATAGTAATTGGAAAAATAGTGGAAACCCTACTGGCAACTGTCTCGTACCACAATGATGAAAAGGTCCATACAACACTTCTGCAATTGAATCTATACAGAAGCTCTTCGTACATCCACCTTACGCTCCTCTTACTTTCCAACGCAATAGTGGTTCCATTAGTAACTCCATTCTTTTGATTCAAATGTATTTTGTCCAGAGTTTTTGATCTATGTGGTTGCATGCTTGCCATTGGATGTGGAAGAAGCTCTGCATTAAAGTTTAGAATCTATGGCAACAGGGTTCAGGTGCATGGATCAAATACATGAACATGGCAGACAAATTAGAAGGCAAATTGTTGCAACAGCAACACCACCACTCCTGCCTCTTCCTCTTCAACTAGCAAATAGAGTACAAAATGGAGTCTCTGCTGCCAGACTAGTGCAGCACCATAGAACAGGCACTGTACGATGCAGGCCATTAGGGAGGCAGTGTGAACTCAAGGACTTTAGATGTCTCCCAAGGCATATTTCTATGAAACTAAGGAGTATTATTGTGACTCTTTATGTATAGGCACATAGTATTTTGTTTCTAATTTATTTTACTTAAAAAGTTGGATATTGTGTTTTATTTTCGATGAGGGATAGGATGTGTTTTTATGGGAAGGGTTTGTGGCTTTTTTGAGGTGAAAAAATATGTTCAAATAATGTTTGGAATTGGAATTGTATTTGGTGAGTTGGGTGGGTTAATTGATGTTTGAATTGTGGGTGGGTTTTGTTATATTTTGTTTTGTTAATGTATTTCAAAGTTTGCATTTAAGTTACAGAAATGTTTGCCTTTTTCTTCTTTTTAACTTGTGTGTAGCTAAGTTTATAAATCTGTGGATGCATGTCAATATTTTGAGGTGTAGGTTGTGTTATTTCTGATGTGTGCTTGTATCAGACACCATATATTAATATTTAAAATATGAGCCTTAACTAATCAAATTTTTACACTCATCTTATTTGACAAGCAAAAAGAAATGTCTGGATTACTTACCAATGAAAACAAAACCACTGGGTATGGGCTCCCACAAGCATCGCTTGCCACAAGTGTATAATAAACAAAACAGTTGCAAATGCCACTAATTTCTAAATTGAACGTTGGTTGCAAAAACATACGAATGAAACAATATGTAAATTGAAATGAATTCCACTTATTTTAATTTCTTTTATATTTTCAATTGAACACTTCTATTTTGAAAGTGATTTTCACAAATATTCTACAAATATTAAAAACCTGGTGTGCACAACAAATTGTCATATACAGTGCTTACAAACTCCTTGAATATTTACAGTGTTTATACAACTTCCTCACCATTCAATCTTCATTCATACATCACTCAATCCACTACAAACCACAACGACTAACAACAAAACATAAATGATTCGAAAAGTGCTGTAATGAATCTCCAGCAAACAAAAAGCCAATGTTTTTTCACAATAAATTGAATATATACAATTATTCCTTTATCAATGGATCAATTATGATTTTTGGCTGTGAAAGGGTCTACGCGTTTCGAACTACCGTGCTTGCGTAGTTCTCATCAGGACCAATCTGTAATGAAAAAACAAAAAATTCTATTTGGGGGGGGGAATTCAATGTGCCTACGCTGCCTTTCCCCAAAACTCAAGTGACCTCACCTACCTTGCGCTCAACCGAGCCAGCTGAGGGAGTTGTTGTCCCAGTCTAGAAAATACATCAAACAAATCGCAGTCAGAAATAAGACATTCCATGGTTCTCTCATCCACTCATACAACCCTTCCAATCATGCCCCTGACTTACTTGGGAATGCTGGGTAGCGTTACGGACTGGCCTGACTCGCCTATCTGTAGAGAGGGGCAAAAATGAATGCCTTCGGTTACTGACAACCCTGAATATGCCTCTTGGTTCAACCAACTTGAAATTGGTCGCGCCGCTTACCTGCTCAAGGTGGTCAGGCGCGTTGTATGTTTGTAAAAATCTATCGCCACGTGGTTTTCTTTGTCGGTGTCAGTTCTGTGTCAAGGGAACAAACACGGAAAGTTGGCAACCTGAGGCAACTGATTTAAAAGCGGCGGTGGTCGCTGTATGTTGCGCGAGTTGGCACTTACTTAATGGATCGTGACTGTAATCCGTCTGTCTCCACGGGCGTCCAAACGCTGCACTGATTGTTTGCACTTCCGGGTCCCCATGGGTTGCTGGGAAGTGTAGTTTTTTGACTTTGGAACCATTTATGGTGTCAAATTGACGAAAAAACTTTACTCTTTTTGTTAAAATTTGTTGATGGCATCTTGCAGGCAAGGGAAGTAGTGCATGCTGCGGTGGTTTTTTCCTTTTTTCATTGTATGCGCTGGTTTATGTAACCAATGTTTTGATGGAATGGATTTTTTTTTCCTTTCCAGTGATTGACCTTGACTTTGGTCAATCACTGGAAAGGAAAAAATCATCAAGAAAATGAATTAACCTGGACAGTAATCTCCAAAGTGGACAATGATATAAGAGGAGGCGATTTGGATGCAAAACTTATAAAAAGAGAGGCAATGCTCATTTTGAAATTCAATACTGTTTTTTCAGGATTGAATGAACTGTCTGAGATTTTCAAACTATGAGTCTTCCCACACCCTCACAACCATCATCCATTCCATCAAAACATTGGTTACATAAACCAGCGCATACAATGAAAAAAGGAAAAAACCACCGCAGCATGCACTACTTCCCTTGCCTGCAAGATGCCATCAACAAATTTTAACAAAAAGAGTAAAGTTTTTTCGTCAATTTGACACCATAAATGGTTCCAAAGTCAAAAAACTACACTTCCCAGCAACCCATGGGGACCCGGAAGTGCAAACAATCAGTGCAGCGTTTGGACGCCCGTGGAGACATACGGATTACAGTCACGATCCATTAAGTAAGTGCCAACTCGCGCAACATACAGCGACCACCGCCGCTTTTAAATCAGTTGCCTCAGGTTGCCAACTTTCCGTGTTTGTTCCCTTGACACAGAACTGACACCGACAAAGAAAACCACGTGGCGATAGATTTTTACAAACATACAACGCGCCTGACCACCTTGAGCAGGTAAGCGGCGCGACCAATTTCAAGTTGTTTGAACCAAGAGGCATATTCAGGGTTGTCAGTAACCGAAGGCATTCATTTTTGCCCCTCTCTACAGATAGGCGAGTCAGGCCAGTCCGTAACGCTACCCAGCATTCCCAAGTAAGTCAGGGGCATGATTGGAAGGGTTGTATGAGTGGATGAGAGAACCATGGAATGTCTTATTTCTGACTGTGATTTGTTTGATGTATTTTCTAGACTGGGACAACAACTCCCTCAGCTGGCTCGGTTGAGCGCAAGGTAGGTGAGGTCACTTGAGTTTTGGGGAAAGGCAGCGTATACACATTGAATTCCCCCCCCAAATAGAATTTTTTGTTTTTTCATTACAGATTGGTCCTGATGAGAACTACGCAAGCACGGTAGTTCGAAACGCGTAGACCCTTTCACAGCCAAAAATCATAATTGGTCCATTGATAAAGGAATAATTGTATATATTCAATTTATTGTGAAAAAACATTGGCTTTTTGTTTGCTGGAGATTCATTACAGCACTTTTCGAATCATTTATGTTTTGTTGTTAGTCGTTGTGGTTTGTAGTGGATTGAGTGATGTATGAATGAAGATTGAATGGTGAGGAAGTTGTATAAACACTGTAAATATTCAAGGAGTTTGTAAGCACTGTATATGACAATTTGTTGTGCACACCAGGTTTTTAATATTTGTAGAATATTTGTGAAAATCACTTTCAAAATAGAAGTGTTCAATTGAAAATATAAAAGAAATTAAAATAAGTGGAATTCATTTCAATTTACATATTGTTTCATTCGTATGTTTTTGCAACCAACGTTCAATTTAGAAATTAGTGGCATTTGCAACTGTTTTGTTTATTATGGATTACTTACCAGTACTGTTCTTTGCTCCAAATCATAGCCTTCCTTGACCCAGTCCTCACATATGGACCGTAGCCATTTCCCAAGATAGGAATTTATGGCTTCCCCCTCACATACCCAAAAAATAAAAACATTCCTGTTCTTTAGTAATTATTGGTTACCAAATGATTTTCTATATGGCTACCCCTTTCCAGGCAAGAACACACAGAAAAGGATTCCCCAGCCACCCACACCAGTGGCTGTATTATTAATAGCAATTAATTTTAAGAATTACCTAGAACTCTGGTGAGGAAGGCTATGATTCAGAGTAATGAAGATTACCTGGAAGTAATCCAGGCTATAACTCCACTTCACTGTCCTTACAGAATTGATGAAATAAAAAGCAGTATATACCTCAATTATATCAGTGTAACGCTAACTTCTGTGCTCAACATCTTTATTTACCCAGCAAATCATAATTGCACTGCTGACAGAACTCCTTGTCCTAAAGATTTGGAAGAACCCTCTCCAAACACAAAATAATATTGCTAAACAAAAGTATGAGAGGTATACCATGTAAAAGCCAAACAAACGTCTTTCAAAGAAACCCCTTGGGACTCCACCCATGAACCAGCCATTCCACTGGTGGGCACGCCTTGAATATCCTATGCCAAAGAAACATGTGCATCTGAATATGATTTTGTCAAATTGTTTAGCCCTATATCTACACAATCGCTAAGAATGGCTTCTTACACCCAGCCAAGTATCAAAAGAAACAGAAAGGGAGTCATTTAGACGAAAAGAAGCTGCTCACTTCAAATACATAATATGCGCTCTATGCACATTTAATATATGTAGCTTATCCTCGTTCTCAGATTTTGTGTCTAGAAAAAAACAGGTAATACAATATCTTGATTCAATTAAACTAACATGGAACCTTCGGCCAGAAAATATGGATTTGATTCTAAAATCAAATGTTTGGGGAAAAACAAATTAAAGGAGCTTAGCATAGTAAGGCTCCCTTTCCCCAATTCTTCGCCAAAGTGAAATCTATGAAAAATAACTTGTATGTAAAAAAGTAGAGATGAACAGAATCAAATAGTGCAAAGGGTACATTTCTGCAGCTGATAACACCAATGGTAAAATCCGAGAAGGCAGAGTTGGATGGCAAATCAGACTCATATTTTTAAAACTCTTTTAAGAGCCTATTTGCTGGGGAATCTATCTTGTATGTACACTCCACAACTCTCTAAATGCCATTATATTTGCCCTTTGACCTCTCAATGAAGATGTCGAGTCCCCGCCTAAAAAAGCAATGAAGGTTCTTAAAAGGATTACATGATGTAACTTGTAGTCCTTAAGAAGAACACATTGTTCCTAATGTCTTTAATATACTTGGAGAGATGCAGGACATCTACATAGTTTGGTATCTTTTTTACTAGGTTTCTTGACAGAATGGGAAACCGGATAAAAGCATAAAGCAGACCGTGTGTCAAGGGGGAATGACTTTGCAGCTATCTTCCACAATTTTGTCTTACATATATGGCAAACAAAAAATTGGGAGAAGATGGTCTTACCTGTTGGTAATTGCAGAATAACTCCATCCAATATAAACTGATGAAAAATGTTTGGATGAAGACAAAAATTGACTGATGATAGAACACATTTTCTCTATTTATTGGTATGCATATTTTCCCTCTCTGGGAACTAGGCTACTCTCAGAGCCTTTAGCTGAGCTCCCTCCCCAACCCATAACAGACTAATGTTGTGGTTGACGTTATTATCAGAGGAGATTTAAGTTTCCCCATGCCTGTTTACATGACTCTTCACCACCTGATTGCTGATGCAAATTAAACAAATATTTTCCAGAAGGTGATCAAAGTGAAAAAATGTCTTGTATTTGCTTACTATTCTCTCAAATATCAATGGTTATATTGCTTCCTGGAGGCTCCAGGTCTCCTGTACTTCTTGATCTAATATCACAGCCTCCCATCCCACATGACCGATGTCCATTGCAAGCGCAACTAAAGTCAGAAAATAAGGGAATTTCTTTGATAAAATGATACTGATCTAGCCACCTTGTCAACTTCTGTAAAATGTCCTATCTGACAGGAATCAGATTGTTTATATTGCCCTGTTGTGGGAGACCAGTGTGATTTCAGATGATACCACAGGGGTCTCATGTGCATTGTGCACCATGGTACTACAACTGGTGTGGAGGCTAGATGACCCTAAAGACAAATCCACTGTTGCTCTGACATTTGTGAAGAGATCAGGATAGTCTTTAAGATTTCCTACAAACTGAGAGCTCTTTGGATTAGTAGGAATACTTGACCCATACCTTTCCTAAAGTGGTCCTCAATAAACTAAAGATCTTGTACTGGAATGAGTGGACTTGTCTGGATTTAGCAAAAAACATGTTGCTCCAGGGCTGAAAAGACCAGCTTAATTTCTGTTTCTGACTTAGAAAGCAAAAGAACAGATATCAACCAATCATCTAGGTAAGGAAACATCCCTATATTGAACTTATGCAGCCAAAAGGCCAATAACCCTTTCTCACAGAGACCGTGATAAACAGGCAATGAATGTGTCTGGGGAGCCTCATTCTGTTTTCTTATACCAAGAAAGAGAGTAGCCACAAGGAATTATTTAACTATGAGTAAATAAAAGAAAAACAACAGTTTAAATGTTTTATTATAGTTTAAATGTTTTGTTATATGCAGTGGCGACTATATATTATTTGTCTTGGGGAGCTAGATTGGTTAACATTTGAGGACTGTGATAAGGAAGATGGAAAATGTAGCTGGCCAAATTTAGAACCTCACCCATATGAACAATAAATTAGAAGGTTTTGCATAAACATAATTGTCAGTGTACAATTTTTTTTTTTAACTCAAAATGTTATATTTAGGAATCTATGTTGGCGGTCATGTACCCATGTTAAACAAGTAGCTATGTCCGTCCATAGTACATGCAGAGCATGTGAGATTCTACACAGTTGAAATGTTAAAAAATATACTAGATAATGTTAGACTTTATCAACAAGGTCACGTCAGTAAGTAATTATTGTGTGTGCATGTGTGTGTCATGTGCTTCTGACCAACAATATGTTATGGAGTAACTTTAAAATCTAAAAATATTAAAATTGTTTCAATATGCATGAGGTAACATATACCTTCTAATCAAGCACTAAATGCAACTTGCATTATAGACACTTTAATAATTGTTAAATGTATGTGACTTCAAATGTACAGCATATAAGCAGAAGTTACAATTTAAATTAGGTATAAATAAAAATTTCTCCATGCGGTCATAACTTACTAAAGTACACCTTCACGCCCAAGCAAATATTGATCACTGTGTTTTCATAATTTGGACATTGATGACAAAGCTTACTGAAATTTCACATTACTTGATACGCTTAAAATTCCCAAGACAGGTGAATGTGTGGATTGACATATTACATCTATATTATGGAAAAATACACTGTTATGAACAAGATAATGTGATAATGAGAAAGTTCATGACTGCTATATATGTGTCACTGAATGTCTCATTTATATTGATGGAGTGTAAATGTTGAATGACAGTTGCCTATATCAATTCTCACTATCGAAAGCGATTTACGATAATATTTTTTGATGACAACAGGAAAAACATGAGATTTCATACTGCAGCGTAAAAGTATGCAGAAGTGTTTGAAACATGGAAATGTTAAAACATAAAGAGAAACAATGACTATTTACCTATGCGTGAAATCACGTTTGAGAAATTAAACCTAATTAACATAGAAAGTGTAGTGACGATAACTTCTAGAATGTGTCAGAATAAAAAAATGTCTGCATAATAAAGCACCTGAGAATAATTAAATGCTTAATTCAGAAATATTGTATAGTATGTAAACCTGCAGCTTATTCTAATGTTATGTGATTAAAACGTAAACTTCAGAATGACACGTTAATAATTGCTTTGAAAATGATAAACATGCAAATGATTTTTGTGGTAGTGCCTAATATTGACATAAAATCTTTAAAGAAGACTAATGGTTGAGTTAATCGAGAAAATCGAAATACTTACATTAATGTGTGTTTTATATTAATCATAACATGGTAATGATTCAGCGAAATTTCATGTAGGTCTCGGATGCTTTTCTCTTTTTCTTGCTCAAAAGTCAGAATCTAGCTGAAGAAGTCACTTTAGACACTGCAAGAACTTTTCGTGAAGTTTCTTTTCTGTATTTTACAATAATGAACTCACTTTTGATTTAGCAACACATTCAACAGAAATGTATTAATACTATTGCAAACCCAGAGAGAGCGCCTGGGGACGGACAGACTGTGAGCAATGTGAAATTTCTTACTTCCGAGGAAAGGATTTAAATATAATACAATTGGAACCTACTGAATTTGCAAAGGATTACTTAATGCTTATGGATTTCTTATTGAGGCATTAATCACACCATGAGCAGCCCACCATGAACAACCAATGGAAATTATATGGGCTGAAGGAAAAGATACTTTGTGGGCATAAACCGTAAGCTTTTGGAAGTATAATTGCCTCTTGGAGGAGTAGTCGGGGCTGGCTGTCATTTTCCAATTTGCCTGCCTGGCATGCTATTGGACTGACCTCTAAATTTTCCTTAATGCCAAACCTTCAAACTGAACTTTCCTGACTATTCTATAACCTGCACTTTGCTGGCTGGTAAAGTTGAGCAGGGAATAACATTTCGGCTGAAGGGTTAACTGATTCCTTTTTGTGGAACTCTGTGCTTCAGTACTGACTTATTCAGATTCCTAATGAAGACAAACAATATTTCGATTATATTTGGTTTGTGTGATCTAAATGATGAGTCTCAATTTTTCTCATGTTTCTCTCTCTCTCTAGGCAACCAGCAAATGTTTTTATTGAATCTGTATTGCATTGTGTGGCTACTAATTAATTGCTATTAAATTTGATTATGAAATGCGATTTCATGTTCTGAGCATTCAAATTGAGGCTTTAGATAAATGTTTTCCATGAACAATCATTATCGTATATGTATCATTTTTGGTGTTAAAGAATTTTTATCTTAAGGTATGTGCATTGATACAATGGTGTATTGGTGATGAAATAGGCATGTATTTGGCATTTCTTTATTCCAGGTCCTCACAAGCACATTTCTTCACATTCTCTAAATATCCAAGTCCCTGTTAGCTCAACAAAAAGATCCATTGGAGGACCAAGTTGGATAATTTGTGAAAGTCAGAAAAGTGATATGTTTATAGGCCCGGTGATGATGGTGATTAGATATAATTGTAGTGAGATGAAAATTTGTTAAACTTTCTGCTGCATCAATATACTGCTATTGCTCATAAGCATGCAAACTTAAATCACTTTCTTCATGTAGCTAAAAAGGAATCTATCATTCAGAGTTACAATTGAGTTGACACACCCACTGTTGGGGGTTTGCAAGTACACAACATCCATCAAAATGATCCAACCTTTTTTAGCGACCTTCTGACACAAAAATGTTTTTTAAAAGATTTTATTTTTTCACTTTACAAATACATATACATTTTGTATAAACGGTAAGAAATTGATGCTCAGATTGAAAATTGGTTTTCTATAAAAAAATGTTTACTATGTCAACTCTAATCCTTTGGCACTCTTGTATGTCCGTTAACGTAAGGAGAATTGGGATGATTCTTCCATCTTTGAGTATCTTCATAAAAAGATATGGCCCACTCATGGGCAGTTCTGCATAGACAAGTATAATTTTGCAAAAATTTTTTGGACTGTAAAGTAATCTTCCACTGCAAAGACCCAGACCACAAAATCGTGACCTGAGGCTCCCAAATGTTCTTTCTATGATGGTGAGTTTTTGGATGTACAGCATTAGAAGTTAACTCTCATAGAGTCTTGGGCTTACCAATTGGCGTCATGAACCGTGGTCAAAGGACATGGCCCGCGATCGCCCTTGATGGAAGGTGACTTAAAGGATGAGTTATGAAGTACCTTGCTCTAAGTGGGTGGATTCTCTATCTATGTGCTAGTTGTGTTTAATCGTAAGATCACACAAATGTGCCTGAAACCAATACCTATTTATGGCATCAGCTGTTTCAATGAACAAAACTTTCCTTTCTAATATTTTAGTACCAAATTCTTTGAGTGGACATCAGAGTGTCACCCTCCCACGCCCACTATGCAACATATTTACATGATTACATGAAGCCTTGTTAATATTTCTGGTTTGCACCTAATCTGCCTGGGCATTCTCTTGTCTAAGTTGTTAGATTGTATCTACTGTCACAGTTTACATTTTTTAATACATCTACGTTCCTCACAGATGAATGTGTGTTGTATTTGGCACGATAGCAACTTTTATGCCTCATTGCTGCTTTCTGCACATAGAATTAATGCTGTTGGCATAGGTTTTTTTTTTACAATCATTTTAGTTGAGCATTAATGTCTCTTATGTGATAATGCTTTATATTAAGTAATACATTATAAATAATGAGATTTGAAAATGTGAACTTCTCTTGACACAGCAATTAACAGAGCAAGACTGATGACTTAATAAATGAATGGTGAGGTGTTAACATTCAATATTAGTTTACCAAGTAGTAAATCCTATTAACAAAACGATGATTGATGGATACGCAGTGGAATATGTCAAAATTATATGTTCTCCCCGAGTACTTGATCACAACATTTTTGTAGGAAAACGAAGGTGCACCAGGAGTAAAGTCAGTTTAAGTTAATCCAAAATCTTTCTTTATTATAGTAGATGGTAAAAGGTGGACATCAGCCAATGTGTTTCGTTCCTCCGAGGGAACTTCATGTTATGTTATGTTATGATGAATTTATTGAGCGCACTGTCACCGTGAGTTTCCTGGCGCTAAACGGACTTGGAGAAGGAAAAGAGGAGACAGAAAAGATGAGAGAAATTAGTGGGGGGGGGGGGGGGGGGGGAAGTAGTGTTTTTAATGATTTCCTGAAGGAAAGGAGGGAGCAAGAAGACTTAAGTGGGAGTGGGAGGGAGTTCCACAGCTTAGGTGCTAGGCAAGAAAAGCTGCGGCCGCCCGATCTAGAGAGTTTGAAACGAGGAACAACTAGAAGTTGGAGATGAGTAGACCTAAGAGTGCGAGAAGGACAGTAGGGAGTGATTAAGGACTTAAGGAAGGCAGGGGAGGGGCCAACGAGGGCTTTGAAGACCAGGCAATGAACCTTAAAAGTGATTCTGTCACTGACTGGTAACCAGTGAAGGTGGCGTAGCAGAGGTTGAGCCGACTGCCATTTGGGGATCCTGAAAGCAAGCCGAGCTGCCTGGTTTTGCACGATCTGTAACTTGGCCAGCTGAGATTTGGGAAGACCGTAATAGATTGAGTTGGAAAAGTCCAACCGGGACATCACCAGGGCAATTAGAACTTGCAACAAGGCTTCAGGCGACAGGAAGTGAGCGACTTTCCGTATCCTGTAGAGCTGGAAGATGTTACTGCGCTCACTTGTACCTTAAGAGAGAGTCCGGAATCAATCAGGACCCCGAGGCTTTTTACACACCCAGCAGGAGAAGGTGGTGTTCCGAGCTCAACCGGCCAGTACTGAGGGCCCCAAAAAGGGGCACTTCTCCCAGGAAGGAGAAGCTCAGTCTTGCTCGGATTGAGCTTGAGTTGGTTTTGATTCATCCAATGCTGGATGTGTAACAAGACTGTCTGAAAGTTTTTGGCGGCGTCGGGAGTGGTGAAGGGAAAAATAATCTGTAGATCATCCACGTAGTTGAACACGGTGATGTCCCACTTACCTAAAGAGTGAAGGAGGGGTTGAAGATACAAATTAAAAAGGAGGGGGGACAGGGAAGAACCTTGAGGGACCCCACAAGATGATGAGACGCTGGTGGCACGGAAGGGGCCCATGCTGACTGCCTGGGATCTCTCCTCTAAAAAGGATTTGATCCAGGACAGAGCAACCCCACAGACTCCGGCGGACTCGACACGGTGGATTAAGATGTTATGGTCCACCGTGTCGAATGCCGCCGATAGATCGAGCAAGACTAATGCCTGGGGTTGCCCTCTATCATCATTGCGTCTAAGGTTGTCCAACACGGCAAGGATCACAGCCTCCGTGGAATGGGCTGGTCTGAACCCAGCCTGGTTGGGCGCCAGAAAGTTGGTCTCCTCAATAAAATGCGAGAGGCAGGTCGTAACGTGAGCCTCCAGTATTTTAGAAAAAAAGGGCAAGAGGGATATAGGGCGATAATTGGTCAGGGTAGCTGAATCAGCGGCAGGTTTTTTTAAGAGAGGCAACAGCACGGCCTCCTTAAATGAACTGGGGACTATGCCCGAAGAGAGGGAGGAGTTAAGAAGAGGGAGGATGCAATGTGGGAGGGTTTGGCAGATATCGCGGAGCACAGAGGGAGGGCAGCAGTCCTTGGGGGATCCAGATTTCACGCGAGTGGACAGTTTAACAAGAGATTCCAAGTCAAGCGCGGGGAACTGAGGGAAGGTAGAAGTGTTTAAAAGGGGGGGTGCTGCTGTTATTAGGGGAGGAGCGTAAGGAATGGAATTTTTAATGGCAATGATTTTGTCGATGAAAAATGAATTTAAGGCAGTGCATGACTCTGAGGAAGGGGATGAGCTCGGAAGTGTCCTGGCGTCCGATGTCAGTTCGCCAAGGACTTTAAAGATCTGTTGGGGGCTGTTAGAATTCTATTGGAGATAAAAGCAGTCTTGGTAGAAATGATTGTGGCTTTGTAAGCTTTACGCGCGGAGACGTAAGCTTCCCTGTCGGAGCTGAGATAGTTGCGCCGCCATCTACGTTCCAGTCGGCGCAGCTCCAGATGTTGTAATTTTAAAGTGGAGTTGTACCATTTGTGGGACTTGTTGGGGTGTGTGCGGGAAAAGCGGGAAAGAGGTGCGCATACGTCGCTAGCCGTCGTGAGCCAATGTGAGATGTTGGCGTCCATGGTGTTGACATCTAGGGAGTCAGAGAGTACAGGCTGAGTCTTAGCGAGAAGAGCGAGGAAAGCGGATGGGTCGAGAGACTTCCAATTTCGAGCGACCCCTCCGTGCCGGGAGGGGGGCCTGACCAGGCCCTTTATAAGAATGGATGACGCGATCAGTAAGTGATCGGACCAGACACAAGGGGAGATGGTCAAGTTGGAGAGCGACACCCCCTGTGTCCAGATATGGTCTAGAATGTTGCCCCCAATATGAGTGGGGGAAGTAACATGCTGCGTCAAGTTAAGGCTAGAAAGTGCCTCAAACAATTCGGTGGCGTGGGGACCGGCGTCAGCATGATTAAACCAATAGTTGAAGTCGCCATATATGGCGATGCGGACTGAGGATGTCATTAAAGCAGAAAGCTGCTCGCAAAAAGCGGCAGGAAACAGAGGCATGGGGGTAGGCGGGCGATTTAGGATGATGAGAGTTAGGGCACCGGCTTCGGTGGGCAAGCTGATTACAAGATTTTCGACATCAGGGAGGCACAGTGATGAAGACTTGATGAGGGGTAGGTCTTTGCGGATGATTGCTGCAACCCCACCGCCGCGGCGACCGTCAGGCCGATTGGCGTTTAACAGATAGTAATTGGGGGGTAACGCAGCCAAAATATCTGGAAGAGACAGGTCAGATAACCAAGTCTCGGAGAGCAGCAGAATGTCTGGGTTTTCGGCGGTTAGCAGAAGAAAGATATCAGTGTGGTGTTGGGGGAGAGAGCGTGTATTGAGGTAGAATATGCGAATCTGGGTTTCAGGCGGAGCTGGGGACAACACAGGTGCGTGAATGAGTCTAGGAGAAGGCAGTTCGGCTGCGATGCCGAGGGACAACAAGCGATCCCAAGTTGTAGATGGGAGAGCACAGGGGGGCTGCTGAAGATTTCTAAGAGAGGCAGAAGAGTATGGTAGAAAACAGGCAGCGTCTCGGGGCCCTGGGCCCGTCTGGGCGCGGACGGGCGCAGACGGGCTTGCCTTAGGCGCGCCCGCCCGCTGCGCCCGTCCGCAGCGCGTACGGTGGAGACACATGGTTTATAGGACCGCTTAGGAGCGTGGCCAAAGAAGTGGGCGTGGCCGGGGGAGCGTCCGCTGAAGGCGGTAGGCGGGTGGTTCTGAGGCCGCGGCAGCGTCAACCTCGGCTGCGCGGGAAGGCAAAGTCAAGGGAGAGGTCCCTGAGTTCAAGGTAAGGGAGTTTAAAAAGCGCGAGCGAGCGCTGAGCAAGTGAGTGCTTTTTTAAAATATCAGGCTTTGTCTAAGGCTCCCGCGGAAGGCAGGGGAGTAGTCCGGTAAAGGAGAGCTCGTATTCAGCTCCTAAATAAACAACCCAAGTGGGCGTGGCCAAAGAAGTGGGCGTGGCCGGGGGAGCGTCCGCTGAAGGCGGCAGGCGGGTGGTTCTGAGGCCGCGGCAGCGTCAACCTCGGCTGCGCGGGAAGGCAAAGTCAAGGGAGAGGTCACTGAGTTCAAGGTAAGGGAGTTTAAAAAGCGCGAGCGAGCGCTGAGCAAGTGAGTGCTTTTTTAAAATATCAGGCTTTGTCTAAGGCTCCCGCGGAAGGCAGGGGAGTAGTCAGGGATCAAATAGTAACGAGAAGAGCAGTATATCTGCGCTCAAATGCCAATACTCTCTCAATAGAAGTTAGTAAAATGTGTCCAATTCCTGAAATAACAGGCACGAAACCTATATGTTTTGCACGTATCGTCGTTTAGTGAAGACGCCCCACAATAGGGGTGGAAAGTGCTCCGCCCAGTATCTTTGATAAGGCAAGTCAGCGAATGGATCCAAAAATGTCAGAAAAGAAGATCACAACATTGGTGAAGCAGTACCAGCCATTGCATGTGACCTACACATTAATGAAATACATCTGTTTGTACTTATGGTATAGGCAGTGCTTAATTTGTAAAACAAAAAAATGTGCCAGGGCTCTCTTCAGGGGCCACTGCAGTTTGCACCACACATTAGCCCCGCTATGCTGCCAATGAAAGTAACAACACAACTACCTAACCATCACACCCCTACAAGTGTGACAATTTGGGCTAATTCAGGTGTCCAAGGCTATAAGAATGGCTTGGCCGGCATATGATAGTCATTTTGAATGTATATTGAATTAATTATTAACTGTAGATGTGGCCATCTCTAAAGTAGCTAGACAGCACCACCTTGCTGCATACTGTCAAACGCGCCTGGTTAAATGCCAGTGCCCAGCACCGGAAACCACTAGCTCAAATTAAGTACTGGGTATAGGTCGGCAGTAGCTGTTGGTGGGACCACAGTCACTTTGGTACAGTCTGTACCCAGTGCATTGGGAAATTGAGCTATGGATTTTAAGCCTTGCTTCACCTGTACTTGCCCAGGTTTTGGGAAGTGTAGGTGCTGTTGCATAATGTTTATAATGGCAACAAGAACAGATGATATGAATGCAGTAGGTGCACCCAGCAACATGCATGCCACTTTCAGTATGTGCTCTAAAGTGGTCCAGAGTCTAATACATGGAGTACTGACAACATCTTGAAAAGAGGTGGTATTGCATGTGACCTGCCTATTGTGGGCTCCAAACAGGTTGCAATGTGGTCCAACAAAGCTTTCATCATGTATTTGTTGTGTTTATAAAACTTGAAGTCCTTGTCTGTCAGATCAAGGAGAGTTGACGCTGTCTCTATATTCTTTTTTTGGGATGCTGGCCTAGGAAGTGACTGTATTACAGGTCAGCAATCTACATGGCAGCTTCTTGGTTTGAGGAGTGTTGTGTTCTGGTTTTTGTCCTTGTGCTGATGATGATAGCACACATTTTATATTGATATGACCATGTACTAGTTTTTAGTGCAGCAGATATTTTCACTACTTTGTATGGCTTTGCATAAAATTGTAAGTTGTTGTGCATGGGTTATACATATGTTTTGTGATGGATCTGCTTCAACATACCCAGCTTTCATATATTAAAAAAGCTGTGATGCAACAAGGTGCAAGGCACTTTTTATACACAATGCATTAGTCAAAAACAATTAAATCCGACCTTAGCTCCATGTAAAGCTTTTTATTCTGGAGACTGTACCGGTTTGCATGATGCAGACATGGCACAAGGGAATAGTAACTGTGGGCTCTATGTTTTACAGGAAAGATACTTTGCAGGAAACTGATCCAGTGCTGGGCCAACCCTCTTACTATTTGTATCCGTGGACCTTTTTCAATGACTGAGAGGTTACGGGAGTTGGCATTTTTTAAATCTTTTAATTAAGATAACAGGCTCTATGATAGTTACATACCGTACAGCATTTGATTTAAGGTGAACATACAATCGACAGAGAGATGTACAGAACTCGGCACGAACATTTTGGTCTGCATAATCATTTTCAAAATTGTATACAGTATCAGTCAGCTATAGAAACAGTTTGAGTATCCATCACCTCCCCCTATACAGTCTCCACGCTCCCCAAATCTTTCCCCACTTCTTGGGACACCCTCTGCTCTTATATATCACCTTTTCAGCCCTCTGGCACCAATCTAGGTCGTTCTCCCATTCTTCCACTGTTGGCACCACATTGCTACCCCACAATCTGGCTATATTTCTCTTGCCGACCATGCTTGCCAATGTTAACCAGGCCTTATCCCATTTGGGCCAGGTAATGTCACTTGTCACTCCCAGGATATGCCAGCGGGTCTCCAGAGGAACCTCCGCACCAACCACCTCAGACATTATGCCCGCCAGGCTGGACCAGTACGCCTGGATCCTGGCGCAGTCCCACACAATGTGGAAGAAGGTGCCCACTTCTCCACAGCCTCGCAGACAAAACTGTGAATCAACATACCCAATACGGTATTGTGTTGTGCGTGGAGTGTAAGAGCGATGCAGGATGCGCAGCTGAGCAAGTCTAAACCGGGCACGAATCGCTACTTCCCGGGGGCTCTGCAGGGCTTCTCTCCAATCATCCTCCTCCAATAACCCAACGTCGGACTCCCATTTTTCTCGAAGAGGCCCCAGGGGGTCGGGCAGATTATTGATAAGCTTTTTATACGTGAGGGAAATGGCCTTATCTATCATCGGGTCCAGCAACAACCTATCCTCCAGTGGGGCATAGTCTGGTAATTGATCCCCTTGATGGACATGGCAAAAGACGGCATCCCTGAGCTGCTGGTAGTGAAGAAACTCCCCTCCCCCCATCTGGAATTCCTCCTGCAAGGCAGAAAACTCTAACATTTCCCCTCTTTTCCATATATCCCCCAACACATCGATGCCAATGAGACTCCACTTGCGAAGGCCCTGCAGTTTCACCACCTCAGAGAGGTAATTTCCAGCCCACAGCGGGGTTTGCGGCGTACGTTTCGCCTCCCATCCCAACAATGTTGTCGCCTACGGGAGTTGGCATTTAATCAATCAATTTAATTAACAGTGCAACCCATTTGGATACACAGTAAGGACCCGAAATCAGTGACTATAGTTAAGATGGTTTATTACAAGCTAGCAGTCAAGTTAAGGTAAACAAATCTCAATACCATGATGTCAGTCATTATTCTGTCTAGATGCATCTGCATGTAAGTCTTTATAATCTATTGAAGGTAAGGTGAGAAAGGTCAGTAGGAAGTGGTGTTTGTGGGGCACTTGTCGACTTTAACTCTTCTAAATGAGAAGGAGTTGGTAAGCTCAACATTACAAGCAAACTAATTAATACTAATGTCACAACAACAAATACGCCTGCATATAAGCATTTACGGCTACAAGTATTAGTACTGGGCTCCATGATTTCTTTGAGGTCAGACCGGTTGGGTGGAAGATAGCAGTACAGTTCTCTCAGTCGGTTTCGACCTGGGCGAACAGCAAGACAATTATGTACAAAGGATCTTCATGAGGCTTTCTTAGCCATGTTCTTCTAAATGACACCCTTAGGCTCCTTTAGCAGACTTGGGCCTCGGAACTCTCCTTAGTAAATTGGGCAAAACCTATTAAGTTCTTTATAATAAATGTGCCGTGTAAATTTACTAATGATCACATCCAGGATAAATATAGTCAGTCTGTTTAGTGGCAGTGCAATTTCAAGGCTCAGTTCCGCCACAAACTTCAATTCAAGGAGGCTCATTTGAATGCAAATGTTTATAGCAAAATGTACAAAATTCTCTCTCGGTCATTGGCAGCTAAATATGTCCATTCATGTGAGGAGTACCTTCATCAGTGTACTCTTGCTATGTTTGATCTCGCTACCTTTGGCCCTTCCTCATCGTTGTCACATAGGCTAGATCCTTCAGTATCTTATGGAATAGTGTATGGCACACGCATTTCAGGAAACTGTGTCCTCTTCTCACTTACCTCTTGGCCACTGGTCTCCAGGCACTAGGCTCTTCGCCTGGGTATGGATCAAAACTACAGGATGAAACCTTCTGATACAGTCTACAACTGTTGACTCTGTCAGACCCTCCTCAGGCCGAACAAGTGCTGTCCCAACTACTTGCTGGTCACGAACAGTTTGACTTACCTTCTCCCTTTGTCTCACTGTAACCACAGCCCTTCTGGGACAGGTGTTGTTATATCATCAAGGCAACATGGGAATCTGCGAGTATGAGCGGTATGCATCCAATTTGGGATACCTCCACACTTCACAGCTGTTGTAGTGACCAAGATAACCTGGTAGGGACCTCGCCACTGAGGTTCCAAGCAGGACTTGGGCACGTGCTTCTTCACCATAACCTAGTCACTGGGACTGAGTTAAAAGGTGCTGCTCCTGTTGAGGTAGGGCTGTAGCCTCTCTAACCTAATGAGACACGGAACACACCATATCAGCCAGTCCTTTGCAGTAATCAAAAATCATGTCATCTGTAATGTTTACAAATGCATTTGCAGGCACAGCTGCAGTCTCATGGCTCTGCCCATGGTTATCTCACAGGGGGACAATCCTGTCCTCCTATCTGGAGCACTGCATAGGTTCATTACCACAAGAGGCAAAGCATCAGGCCACTTCAATGATGTTGAGGCACATACTTTAGTCAACCTGGATTTCAAAGTCCCATTGACCTGTTTCACAATGCCGAAAGCATCCGGTCGATAACTGTAATGTAGCCCCAGTTTGACTTTTAATGCTGCACTCGTCATCAAGACCTTAGTTACTCGGACTGACTCCAGAGAGGTCGGGAACCCAAAACATGGTATTAACTATTAACTCCATCAACAACAACTTAGTCTCTGTGAGACTATCACTTCTAGTTGAGTAAGCTTCAACCCAACTCTAGAAGTTGCACACAATCACTAGGTCATATCTCAGCCCATTACACACCGGTATCTCAAGAAAGTCTTGTTGCATCCTGTTGAAGGGACCACCTGATCTCCCTATGCGACTTAGTGTTACTGCTGTTCTCTTGCCTACATTCTGCTGCTGACACACAACACATCTGTGACACAACCCTCCAGCTATCAGCCTGACCATGGGGTTAAACTAGGTTTGCCTAAACAAGTGCATCATAGCATCTACCAACATTGCAGGTCCATGATAATGTCTCACCATTTTAGGCAAAACAACTATCTGGCACCACAGATCTTCTGTCTCTTGAAACCCAAATATCATCCTCATCTCTTTTGACCCAACCAGCTCTAACCCAGACTTGATGTTCTGCTTCTGACATGCCCTACTATAGCCTCTTAACTTCCTCTCATGTATCAACTGCGGTCAACAACAGATTGTAATTTCTCTCATCTATTCTTTCAGATGGTACTCCCCATTGAAGATGCAAGCATTTGGGGCTCAACATCTGCCTGTTTCATATGCATACCAGTCACCCACAGTTACATAATCTGTTTCATTGTGGTGTGTGGAGTACTTTATGACTGCAATCTGGGCAGGTAGCTGTAATGCTTTCAACAAGTTATGCACATTCTCCCCATTATGAAAGATCTTGAAGAGGTCATAAATCCAAGTTGTGACAACAACTGTCCAAAGTCATGAACAACACCAAAGTCATACTGTCAGTGAAAATGGTTGCTCGCAGCTAGTCTGAAGCACAGCACTCTCTAGTAAGAGCAATCATTTTGGCCACTTGTGTAGAAAATACTCCTTAAAGCCAGGAGGCTTCGACCACACCTGAGACAGTACAGACTGCATAGGCAGCTCTCAGGCTTCCTTCATGGTCTCATAAACAGGAACCATCAATAAACATTAAATAATCTGGTTCAGGCAGTGCCACGTCTTGTATGTCAGATCTCAGTTTGGTGCATAGTTCAGTAACAAGACAGTCCTGCTCAACTTCACCTTCAACCACATCATTTCCAGGTACAGGTGAAAGAGTAGGAAGATTAAGGATAGTGCATATTTTTGTTCATTTTCATTTTCAAAGCTTTATTCGATTATTAAAAACAATCCCAAAAGCATACAATATAGAGACACAGAATACGAACATTACAGTGAGAACAATAACTCAGTAATATGAGAATTTTAAAAGTATTAAAACACCAGACTTTTCCTATGCGAAATGGATTTAAGTAAAAAGGTAGCGGTAGAAAAACAGATATCTGCAGAATCAAGTGCAAATAACAATTTCAGGGCTTGGGCTATAGTATACACAGAGAATTTTAAAAACACGGGTCTGAGGTAGAAACGGCGAAGGTGCATATAAAGTGGGCAAATAAGCATAAAGTGCAAAGTGCTTTGCCTAGACTGGCCATCACAGGGACAGGGGGATCGGCTATGTAATTTCATCGCTGGGAAGGCCACTAAGTTATGTGCAATACCAAGTCTAAACCTCGTAAGAACAAACTGATGAGATTGCTTGGTTATAAATTTTAGGTACATAGGCATGCCCTTTTCTTCCAACTTGTTAGAATAATAAAATACATGAGTAGGCAAGGAGATACACTTCGCCCTGCGGAAGTCAGATTTAGTTCCAATAAAAACATCCTTGAGTTCCTTTTTTGATATAGTAATGGCACAATATGGGTCATTAACGATGTCAAGATTAAAAACATCACTATAGGAAGAAGAGACATAATTTAACCAGGGGATCTTGAGGGCTTTGTCCAGATTCAGGCAATCTAGGATAATCTGCCTGGTAAAGTCGGTCTCTTCTTTAGCCCAGATTGACCTCCATACCATTAAAGGTCTCAATCCCATCAAATCAGTCAGATAATTCAGGCACACCTCGCTATGACACAATACAGGGGGTGCCGTGGGAGGTAAACAAAGAAGTCTTTTAAGGAACCCATTCTCAGTGACTTGCAGTTCCCTATGCTGACAGTAGCCCCAGATACCAGAACCATATAGAGCAATAGATACACACCTATGCCTGTAGATGTCTAACATATCTGGTATGCGGCGACTCCCTAACTTTGCTGCAAATCGAAAAATTCCAGAGGAACTTTTAGCCATTCTACCGTTGACATTTAAAATCTCTTGTGCCCAAGTCCCTTTGTTGTTAAAAGTAACTCCGAGGTAGCAGAATCTGTCCACAACCTCAATTTTATGATTATTAAAATGGAACGGCATAACAGATTTCATCCGTTTACCACAAGCCATAATAAAAGTCTTGGAGTTATTAACTTTCAGTTTTCTCTCATTAATAAAATTATAAAAAGTATTCATGAGTTTCTGGAGCCCATTAGGAGTGCGCGAGAGCAACACCGTGTCATCGGCATAGAGCAGGACTGGTACCGGGTGGCCACCATCCTGGGGGGAGTCTGCCTGTACCTTCTTCAGTTCCAATTCTATAAAATTAATGAAGAGTGAAAATAGCAGGGGGGCCAGTACGCAGCCCTGCCTTATGCCTGATTTAACCTTAATTTTCTCTGTGCATTCACCTGACCGGCCAAAACGTATCTGAGCTGATAACTTATTATAAAGTCGTGCCAGGAAGTGAATGATTGCTGGGGGGGCACCCATACCCAGTAATGTGGACCATAACAAATTATGGTCCACAAGGTCAAAGGCACTCGAAAGATCAGCGAAGCAGAGAAATAAGGAACCCTGTTTCGCTCTCGTGTACTTTCCAATGAGGAGGTCAAGATTAATGCACTGCTCAGTTGTCCCCGGTCCTTTGCGAAAGCCATATTAGGATTCAGCCAGAATTTTATTTTCCTCTACCCATTCCTCCAGCCTCATCAGGAGAACCCTACTCATAATCTTCAGGGAGGAATCAAGAAGGGAGATAGGGCGGTAGTTCTTAGCCTCTCCTCTATCTCCCTTCTTGTAGATGGGTAGAATTATGGATTCACTCCAAGTAGGTGGTGTATTCTCCAGAACTGAAGCATTAAACACCTGCGTCAGGAGTGGGCTCCAAAGAGTCGGATTAGATTTATACAGGTAAACCGGGACCCCATCGGGTCCCGGTGCCTTTCCCCCTTTACTCCGACTTATGGAGATAACCACCTCTGATAGGGTAATATCCAGGGGTAAACTCGTTTCGAACATCAGAATAGGAGAGCTGACAAAGTCCTCCCTGGGCGGGTTAAAAATTCCAGAGAAGTGGGCAACCCAATTTGCTTCACTGACCTGGGCTGACAGTACGGGGAACTCTTCATTATCAAGAAAGGGGCTATTGACCATAGACCAAAAAAGCCTGCTGTCCCGTAGTACCGATGCTTGGTTCAGGGCATCCCAGGCAAGTTCCCTAAGCTCTTGCTTCCTACGTACAAGATTGTTTTTGTAGGTAAGTCTAAGTGATTTAATAGCCTCCCTGTCTCTAGGAAGTTTAGTCAAAGCCTGCTTAAGTTCCCGCAGAGATTTAGTACACATGCTATCAAACGAACCCACATTTTGCTTCCTAATTCGGTATTTTTGTTGTAATATTGTGGGCTGCAAGTGTGACTTGTTCATTCGTTGTAAGGGGGCTGTTGGGGAGGTACCACGTTCTGGTACAAGTTAAGAGTACTTCTACAGAACAGTCAGGGGATGACCCATAACAATGCTTTCACACTGCTCGATGCTGGCACCTGTCAAAAATAAAAAATTGTAAATTGATACTTGTATAGCGCACTACTCACCCGCAAGGGTCTCAAGGCGCTTGTACGAATACCGCTGTGGAACCCATCCTGGCTTTCCCTGTGAGGTGTCCACTCCTGGGCACCCCCAAGGTGGAGGCCAGGCATCCTTAGCGTTGTGGGGGCCGTTGTGGAGATTAAGCAAGCTATTGCCCAGAGTTGCAGAGTGGGACTCAATGATTGGAATAGGCACCGAGGCGACAGGTCCGTGGAATTCTGAGCCCAAGACCCGCCGAGGCGGGGAATTGAACCCTGGTCCCGGGCTAGACCTCTGCATCAGGGTCTGCCGCTCTAACCATTGAGCCACACTTCTCAACCTGTGGAAACAGCTTTAAGACAGCTGGGCAAAGCAGCAACTAGAGGGTCAAGTGTAGCTGAAAAATATGCAACGGGTCTGCAAGCATTCTGGCGCATCTGGGTTAGTACTGATCCAGCGGCCTATAGGAAATATGTCATAAACAACGCTACCTAACTCTATAACCTACTTCATAAAACACTACTCTAACTCATGGACCCATTAATCAAATATGACATATTTTGACCTACTGAATCAGGTGGCCAAATTAAACTTATATACAACTTATTTACAAATTATATACAACCGCGGTAAAAGATGATATATTTTGAACAAATCCTAACTATTTAAATGACCACCATGGCGATGGCATCTAGCTAATAGTAACCTGCACCTCTGAATAACCAAGACCAGCTTGTTTCAAAAGTAAGATTTTATTAACTAATTTTAGATTGTTGAGAATATAATTTTATAAATGCAATTTTATTAGAATCATAGTAAGCATGTTTGAAAATATCATAGAAAATTACAGTTTTAAGCAAGAAATTATAAGTTTAGCATTTCTAAAATCCTAAGTCCCTAGCTAAGCTAAATAAATGGAAATAAAGTATAGTCTTTAAGGGTTCTTACGTGCTCCAAGCAAAGTCCGTCAGCACGACACCCTCATCCGAAAGTTGAAAAGCAGCAGCCAGCCCCATCCATAGGGCATGGGTTTTTTATACCTTTCTACGCTAGCTAATCTAAGTAAAGGAAAATTTTCTGCAAAAGTCGATGTCCCATTGGTCCGAAAGTGACAAGTGACATGTCACCCCATATTTCAAAACTTCCATTTCGTCATATTCTTTGAGACCATTGTCTTTATTGTACGTGTTCCAAAGCTTCCTTAGTTTGCAACAAATTTGAACAAGAGTTCTCACTGGTTTCATTTCACTTCCTCGGATGCCAAGTTATCAAATGTTCTTTCTGCCGGTTTCTGACCTTGGCCACATCCGACAAAAATAATGACAGCGCTTCTTCATTGTTGAGTGAATGTAACTTTCATGGAAAACTTTAGAGTGGACATCTCGTGCTCCTTGCAGAAATTAAATTCATCTTTTAGCAAACTCGAGCAAACTAGGCCCAAAAGCAGGCAACTTATTTTTCTAGTATAAAACAAACACAAGGAAAGTATTAATGAAAGAAATATTATTCATTCTGTTTCCACCCTTCGTTTACTAATTGATTAACCCACCCAATTAGTCTAGTGTTACCTAGCAAGAAGCAAACAAATAAAGCAGCATTTTATATCTACCAGTCTTCAAGAATCCATAAAATCTTATATGCACCTATAATAGTGGAAATGACATCACATAGACAAGGAAAGCAAAATAATCACATGCCACTTTTAAATCTGCTGCAGTTAGTAATGACAAAATGAAAACGACAAAATTAATTTATTATTTTTGCACGAACAAAAGATGCAACAATAATGCACGTTTATGAGCACACATGTTAATGTCCCCGTGTGTAAAGTTTAATCTAGATTGAGTTAGCATAACACATCACAAATCATTAATATTATTAATTTATGTTATGAAAGTGTGACTTCACGAGTTTAAACAAAATTTTATTTTCTATCTCGCTCCATCAACTCCCTCATCTGGTGATTAACAAATCACCACACCACAACCCAAAATTTGGAAAATTTAGACTTCTTGGAAAATGATTCAAATTCATTTGAGTTAGTATTTCTAGAAATTTGTTTCTGCAAAATCCTTGCAATTGTCATATTGTGCTCTGTGTAATTCTTGTAACTCAATCTCCCTTTCTTCTTCTTTTTTGATTTTATAAATTCTTCTCTTTTCCTTCATTTGTTTCTTTCTCTTATGCAACAAACAACCAATTTTTGTCAGAACAAATATGAATATTATCACAATCAAAGGTGCCAAAATCTTGCCAAGAACTGAACTTCCAATGTCATGAAACCAATTTTTAATTGTTTGGAATCTTTTTGAAAGTTTTTCTGAAAAATCTTCTTCTTCTAATGGAATTATCTCTGAATGCATTTCTGTAATGTTCTTAATGTACATCTCAATGTTCTTACTTTCGTCGGGAATATAGGTGCAACAATGTTGCACATGTAAAATGCCGCAGACTCCTCCCTCTTTTGCTAGGAGTATGTCTAAAGCAAGGCGATCTTGAATCACCATGGATCTGATTGCAATGACCTCAACATTCACTAATTGGAAACCATCAGCTGTATCTGTTGACAATCTGTCAACAATTGTGGATAATTTTCTGATTCTTCCTGCATTCAGGGTTATACCTACTAAAGGTATCACTGCTTCAAAAATATCTCCCAAAATCTCTGTGAAAGTTTCTCTTTTAGCCCTATTTACATAATTATTAATTTTGAACAATCCTTCTGTATCTCTGTCAACATGAAAGATTTTAGGAAAAACAATCCCAACATAACAAGTCCCATACCAGTGGTCAGGAAGGTTGTAGTAAGCTCTGTCACCACAAACAAAATAAATCCCAGGGAAAATTGGATCTTTTCCACCTTTGAATCCCCAACCTCCCATGATCTGATATGTATCTTCACAATTGCTTGCACCCACAAAATAATTATCAAAAAGTGTATTGTCTCTTCTAATGCAAAGCTTACCACTAATTGGTTTGTCTATGTGAATTGCAACATTATCAAGTGTTTTGCCATTTAACTTCTCATCCTCTTTTTGCCAGAACCTAGATTTAGTCTACTTGACTATTTCATTTCTCTTGTAAATTGCTCTCCTCTCCTCAACTAGGTTCAAAAATTTCTTTCCTTCAACACTTAATTTGCAGGTTAGATTGTTCTTGTAAGCATACTCACAAGTGAGTTCATTAGTGACAAGGAAAAATTCCCTCATCTGTTTAGCTTATTCAAAGCACCCTCAATTTTTAAATTTGCAAAAATGTCATCAAAATCTGAATAATAATATTCTAAGCGTCCAGTTTGATAGAACAAGCTAACTAACACACTGCATGTCACACCATATGTAAGAGGAAGCATATTGTATGTCACTCCCTCAGAAACAGAAGCAGGTAATTTAACGCAGACGTAGCAATCTTTTGCATCCATTACCTTGACATATTCACTCAAAAGCCTTGTGAATGTATTGCTTGAAAAATCACTAATAGATTTGTCCTGGTGAATGTTAGGTCGATGATCAATAACTTTGCCTGTTGCACTATGTTTGTTTTGACTAACTGAAGCTTTGCTTGTCATGTTGGCTTTGTGAAAATCTTTGTTAATTTCAAATGGAATAATAACAGCTAAAACTAACCAGAGCAGAATCAAAATGAGCACACACACCAGAGTCATCTTACAGCATCTCTTAAAAATGGAACACCTTGAAGTACTCTGTTCCTTGACGTAAGGCATCTTTTGTTAGCTTTGCCTCAAAAGAAAACAACAAAAATTATTTTAAAAATTATTTTAAAAATGATTAATTATTTACACCCCCCTTTTTAAAAGAATTTTTTTTTTTTTTTTTTTTTTAAACTCTAACAGTGTTTCTTCGACCTTATGTCACAAATAAGTTTTTTTTTTTTCAGCTAAACAAATTTTCTTCGACCTTGTGTCACCTAACAAGTTTTCTTCGGCCTTCTGCCAAAATTAAAAACCAAAAACCCCAATTAAAATGTCTGTACTTCAATCATTGTCACTAATCTCTTCACTTTCTTCTTCCTCTTGACTGCTACCGTAAATATCAATAACAGGTGGAATTACTAGATACGTCCACTCAGGAGATTTATATTTTTGATTTGGCTTTATAATCCTCCTTGTCTTTCTTGTCACTACTTCAATTTTCCTTCCAACTCCAACTTCTTTTTCAGAATCCTTTTGACTACTGATTTCTTCCACCTGCTCCTTTGGTTTTTTGATTAATCTGACTCTCAATCTTCCACCTGGCCAAAAATCTGTTTTTCTCAAAAATTTTCTTTTTGGTTCAGAAACATTCGTTTCTGACTTCCAGGATCTTTTCTTCGCACTTTCACTTTCACCATCCACGTCACTTTCTTCAGATTCGCAGTCTGAAACTTCAATGATTGACTCCGGAATTTTTCTATTCGGCAGTTTAACTCCGTCAGGAACTATACTTTGTCTTCCATCACTGGTACTCGGTAATTCGTCTTCTTCCTCTTCTTCAATTACCTCCAACTTCCCAGTTTCAGGTTTTCTGTTCCTTATTTCAGAGCTTGACTTCTGCTTTTCGATACTCTCCTGGTCAGAAATTTCAATTGGTTCAGCTTCTCTGTCTTCAAAATTTTCAATAGAATTTACTCCACTTTTCTTCTTAACTGAATCTTCAGTTGTTTTTCTTTCTAACAGATTCTCTTCATCTCCAGAATCTATTTCAATAATTTCCAAATCTTTTCTTGTCAATTCTCCATTCACAGGCACAGGTTCCAGATGTCGACTTCTCTGTCGATCTTCAGAATCTGGATTCCGCTCACTTTCTACTTCAGAATCAGAATCTTCTGTAGAATCACTCTCCTCATCAGAATTTTCAGGAGTAGGCACTGGAATAGTATGACTAGGATGGATCCACCTTTTCAATCCTTTGCATTTCACTGCATTTGTAGTGACCAGAATTATTTGTCTAGGCTTCTGCCACCTAGGAACCAGACAATTTCTTCTTCGATGTACTTTTGTTCTGACCCAATCACCAGGTCTCAAATCATGTGTCTGAACTTTCTCATCTGATTGTGATTCAGTTCCCACCTGATTAGACACAGAAGTTACTATATCAGATAACCTCTTACAGTAATCCAAAATAGCACTGTCATTTATGCTTAACAATTTGCCTACAGGTACAAAAGCTTGCCTCATGACTCTGCCCATAAGTATTTCATGTGGGCTTAAACCTGTCTTTTTATCAGGTGTACTTCTCAATGACATTAAGACAAGTGGAAGAGCATCGGTCCACTTTACACCTGTTTCTAGACACATTTTTCCAATCCTGTTTTTTATTGTCCCATTAATCTGTTCAACCACCCCAGATGCCTCTGGTCTGTATGCACAGTGTATTTTCTGCTCAATGTTCAATGCCTCACATATCAGTTTCGTAAGTTTGTTATCAAAATGGCTTCCTCCATCACTCTCAATAGTGACTGGAAAACCGTACCTCGGGATAATTTCTCTGAGCAGCAGTTTTGCTACTGTAATTGAATCACAACGTCTTGTAGGAAATGCTTCCACCCATCTTGAAAACAAACAAACAATCACAAGAACATATTTCAAACAATTGTGTAGGGGCATCTCAATGAAATCCATCTGCAACCTGGTAAAAGGACCACCCTCTCGACCAATTACTCCTGTACCTACAACTGATTTTCTGTTGGGGTTCATTTGTTGGCACGACAAACACCTTTGACAGAGAGACTCTGCAATCGTTCTAAATTTCGTATTAAACCAAGTCTCTCGGAAAAGTCTGATCATGGAATCTCTTCCAAGGTGAGCTGGACCATGATACAATCTGGCCATGTCAGCAATCAAACAATTTGGTAAAACTATCCTGCCATCTTTATAAGTCCACACTCCATCCTCATCACGTGGTCTACAATCTGCTCTTAACCACAAATCTTTCTCCTCATCATCTGCTTCGTTTTGTAGGTCCCTGATTTCCTGCCATGTTTCTACTGCTGTTGTTAGCATCAATGAATTTGAATCACATTCTTTACTCTTTTCCCGATTATATGCACGACAATTTTTCGCACAATATTTTGCTGTTTCATCTGCATAGGCATTGCCTTTTGAAATATAATCCACTCCTTTTGTATGTGCTGCACATTTCACAATTGCAATCTCTTTTGGCAATTGTATAGCATCAATTAATCTTTTGATAAAAACTGCATTTTTAATTGGTGACCCTGCTGAAGTTAAATAGCCTCTCTGAGACCAGAGCTGTCCATAATCATGCACAACTCCGTACCCATACTGACTATCAGTAATGATGGTAACTCTCAAATCTTTCGATATTTCACAAGCACGAATTAAAGCAATCAATTCAGCCACTTGTGCTGAACGAATTCCTTCAAGACATGATGCTTCTTCAACATCTGCAACTGTACAGACTGAATACGCTGCTTTCAAAACACCTCCCTCTGTCCTCAGACAGGAGCCATCCACAAAGTAGACGACATCTGATTCAGGCAAAGGTACATCTTTAATGTCTTGCCTGGGTTTGGTGCAAAATTCCATGACATCCAGACACTCAGGTTCCACTTCATTTTCATCAACAATTTCAGAATCAGGTAATAATGTGGAAGGATTTAAATTCAAGCATCTTGAAATGGAAACATTGTCTGCTCCTAGTATGATTTTCTCATACTTCGTCAACCTGCTGCTGGTTAAATGTTGAGTTTTACCTCTCGTCAGTAGTATTTCAACTGAATGAGGCACAAAAACTTTAACAGGAAAACCCATTAGGATTCCTTCGCTTTGCTCAAGACTTGCACTTGTAGCTGCAACTGCTTTCAAACAACCTGGTAAGGCTTTTGCAACAGGATCAAGAACTGCAGAGAAGTATGCAATGGGTTTCTTTAGATTCCCATGTCTCTGAATTAACACAGACAATGCACATCCTTCTCTTTCACTACAGTACAGTTCAAAACCTTTCTCATAATTTGGCATGCCTAAGGCAGGAGCTTGACATAAGCTCTTTTTCAGATTTTCAAAAGACTCCAACTCAGCTTCATTAAGAATAATTGGATCTTTTACATCAGATTTTGTCAATCTCTGTAGTGGTTTTGCAATTACTGAAATTCCACTTATCCATTGTCGACAGTAGCCAACCATCCCCAGAAACATCCTGACCTGTCTCTGTGTTCTTGGTGGTTGCATTGCTTGAATCATTTTTATTCTCTCAACTGTCACCTGTCTTTTTCCTTTAGCAATTCTGTGACCAAGATATTTCACTTCTTGTTTACAAAACTGTAATTTTGCTGGAGACACTTTGTCCCTCATCTGCAAGATGGTTCAAAAGTATTATTGTGTCTGTCACACAGTTTTCTCTTGTTTTAGCAGCAATCAACAAGTCGTTGATATACTGCACCAACGTTGACCTGCCAGGTAAATCTAAATCTTCCAAAGATCTTTTTAACAGCTCATTAAAGATTGAAGGACTCTCTGTATACCCCTGAGGAATTCTACACCATGCGAGGGTCCTACTCTGGAATCTGAAAGCAAAAATCTCCTGACTCTCTGGATGTAAAGGAACAGTAAAGAATGCATTGCAAAGATCAATGACAGTGTACCATTCAGCATCATGTGGAATCTGATACAAAATGACTGCTGGGTTTGGAACCACAGGACAACATGGAACAACAATCTGATTGACTTTTCTCAAATCTTGAACGATCCTGTACGTTCCATTCGATTTCTTAATTCCCATGATCGGTGAATTACAATGGCTACTCTCAATTTCTTTTAAAACACCTTGTTTAATGAATTTTTCAATCACAGGTATAACTCCCTCGATTGTCTCTGCTTTCATCTTGTACTGAGGAATATTAGGAAATTCTATTCCCTGCTTCAGTGTAATTTTGACTGGATCGACATGTTTCATCAGACCCATCTCATTTCCAGTCAAATCCCAAATTTCAGATTTCACTGTCTCCTTGAGCTCTTCTGGCAGATTTTCTTTTTCAAATGCGGGAGACAATTTTGTTTCTTCTGATTCCATCAACATCATTGTCATTCTGCACAAGCCATCTTCCTCCATTGTTTGCAATTCAACTCCTTCAGGAGAACAATATATTCTGCAATTCATTTTGCACAATATATCTCTGCCCAATAGATTTACTGGACTACTGTTACAAACCACAAACCTGTGCTTATCTTTAAAATTTCCAATTTCGACTGGTACTGGGTCAGTCAAATCAGTTCTGATCTGTTGATTGCTTACTCCGACAACTTGGATGGTTTCCCCAGAGAGAGGTAGGTTTTCAATTTCCACTGATCTAACAGTAGAACGGGTAGCACCAGTGTCCACTAGAAAAGTGATGTCTACATCATTAACTTTCCCGTTTACGAATGGACCAGACTGGTCAACCTCAAGAGTGGCTCCAACAACACACTCTTCCCCCTCTCTCGGGCACCGTCAGAAATGATCATCAGAGTCACTTCCCTGTCCTTTTGTTAACAAATACTGTTGTGAAGCATTTTGCACAATTTACCTTTGGGATTTTATTACCTGATCATCTCCTTGAAATCCCACACCAGAATTATATTTTTGAGTTCCCCCACAATTAGGAAAAGGAGGCTGTGGCAATTGACTCTGATGGTGATTCACCTGTTGCTGCAGCTGTCGCTGAAGACTTAATTCGTTTATATTCTGTTGCAACTGTAGCTGTCGCTGCAGATCAACATCACTCTGCATCTGTGGATTTAACAATGGATTTTTTAAATTTCTGGGTGGTTTCTTACATTCGTCCCTCCAGTGTCCAATCTCGCCACAATTAAAACAAGGTAATTTTTGCTTTAACTCTTCAACTTTGGGATTAAATTTCCTGATAATATTATTGCCTTTAAATTTTCCTTGACCTTGATTCGAATTTGTAGTCTGAACAAAATTTGTGTTTTTATTTCCAAGATTAGCAATCTGTTGCTTAGCCACTTTTACTTGAGCCCACATTGCTTTCTCCTTGAGCTTCTGCTGTCTCACTTCTAACTCATCACTGCAGTATTTTGCTTTTCTCAAAATGTCATCAACAGAAAGTGCTTGCCATCCGACAATGCTGTTTCTAATCATATCTGCAATTTCTGGGAGGAGGAGCTTAGCGCGCACCCAAGATGGTCGCGTGAGCTCAGAGCTCCCGGACCCTCGCCACCTCCACCGACTATCCTGCACCTTATCCTGATTTGGACGACGGGCTTTTGTGGTCGTGACCCTGCTGATCATTTCCCCGTTTCCGCATTTCGCTTTGGCTTCAGGGAGCCGAAGATATGGACTTTTGAACATTTTCGGCCTGCTCCGTGGTACTGCCCCAGGCTTGATTTCCCTGCCAGCCGGGTGGTAATTGAATAACAACGGCACGTGCGTGTCTCCCCTGCCCGGTCTTCAACTTTCGGTTTCGATTCTTGTGCCTCCACCTCATGGACTCTGCCTTGGTCGCCTTGGTGGTTTGCTCCTTTCTACATTGCGCGCCATCGCTTGGCGATCCTGGTTTTCACTGCTTCTTGACTGGTGGCTGGCCTTTAACCTATTCTCCGAATTGCTGAGGGCGCTTCAAGTGTAGCCATTTTCACTAGGTCTCAGAATACCCTCCGGGGCGCACGACCTAAAATGGCCACCAAGCCCGAGGGAGAAAGACGTAAGACCAAACCGGCAGCTCGAGGAGGCTCTGTGCAGTCCAACGTCATGGATCGATATACCCTCACTAAGGGCTCTCCAGGCGGACCGACCAAACCCCCGGCCAACCTTGGGGACGATTCCCTGTTGGATGGAGATCTGTCGTTGAAAGACATCATGGGCGCCATTACTGGGATGAAAGCCACGCTAGGACAGCAATATGAGGCCCTGACCCATAAATTGGACACAGTTGCCATAGATACTACCCTGATCAGGGCGGACCTTGCGAAGACTAACGAGAAGGTCAAATCCCTTGATCTGAAGACATCTAGTCTTATTACCGACGTCTCCGAATTACAGAGTGAGGTTGGTAACCTGAGGTCCGCCCGTAACTACCTCTCTCGACGCCTGGACGATTTTGAAGGCCACGCTCGACGGAACAACGTCCGACTGGTCGGGGTCCCGGAGACGACGGAATCGTCATCGGTGGACCTACTGGTGGAGGACCTTGTCCTGAATCACTTAGCGCCCAAGGGCCTTAGCAAGTTTTTTGCAGTAGAACGGGCCCACCGTATCCCGGGTGGCCCGCCTAAGCTTGGAGCTTCTCCGCGCCCCATCATCGCGCGGATCTTTAACTTTCGTGACAGAGACGTGATCCTACAGGCTTCCCGCACGTCGGGCCCTACGGCTTAGGAGAACGCCGCGGTTAACTTCTACCCGGACTTCACCCAGCAGGTCCAGAAGCAGCGCCTTGGATTCCAGGGGGTGAAGAGGAGACTGCGGGACAGGGACATGAAATATGCCATGCTTTTCCCGGCTCGACTGCGTGTGGTCTACAATGATAGAACATTTTTCTTTGATCATCCTGGAGCGGCCAGCGACTGGCTGGAGTCACTGCCCCCTCGAGAACAATTTGACCGTCCTGATCACTCCGGTGGTGCGGAGGGCGGCCCGGTGGAGCAGGAATGAGGAGCGAAATCGGCTCCCGGACCAACGTGTTGACTTTCGGCAGTGGTTTGATGCTATGCTACTATTGTTTGCTACTGTGTTGTCTGAACGGGGTGTGGGTGGGGGTCGGGTGAATCTTCCTCCTCTGGGGTTCTTTTCGTAGATTAGTTGTATACTAGGGCGACAGGCACACTGCAAGTTGGGGTGGCTTTTGAGTCTTACGCAGGGGTGCGGGGTGGGGGGTATGAAGATGTTTTGGGGGGTTGAGGGGTTTCGGTTTGTGTTTCATTGTTTTCTTCAAGGCATTGTACTGATGATCTTCTGTGTCTACGTGTCGCGTTTGGAGTGGGGGGGACCTTGGGGTGGTCTGTGGGATGGGGGATAGGGGACTACGTATACTGTGTTGGAACGTCAATGGGTTGGGTGATAGAATTAAGCGGGGGGTGGTTTTGCAGTTGCTGCGACGCCTATCACCAGATGTGGTTTTGCTTCAGGAGACGCATCTGCTTGGCAATACGTGCCATGCAATGGATAGGCGTGGCTATCGTCTCATTGCACACTCAGGTTTCACTTCTGGCTCCAGGGGGGTGGGTATTCTGGTTCGGACCTCCCTCCCTCTTGCCGTTGACGACATTATACTTGATGATAGGGGGCGGTACGCAGCCATTGTGGGGCGCTGGGAGGGGAGGGTGATCACTTTGTTTTCGGTCTATATGCGCCAGGCCTCCAAACTACGACCTATGCCGATCTGGGAAGAGTGGTTCTGGGAGTCCCCGAAGGTCTGCTCGTAGTAGGGGGAGATTTCAACTCGGTAGTGTCTGGGATGTTTGATAGTTACCTTCCCCGTGTTATCGCACAGTCTCAATCCTGGCTGGGGGACTTCCTGGAGGCGCTGGGGTTGGCCGATTGCTGGCGCTTACATCATCCTGGGCAACAGCAATATACCTTCCACTCTGGGGCCCACGGCAGCCTTTCGAGACTTGATTATGTGCTGATGCCCTCCTCTCAGGCTTCCCTTATAGGGGAGGTAAAACATCTAGCCAGGGGTATCTCGGATCATTCCCCATTGTGGTTGGTTGTGAACGCGCACCTGGGTTCGGAGGGTCGTGTCGCCCCGATTAACCCATGGTACCTCCGCGATCCTAAGATCAGGACGGAACCTTGCAGCGATCAATCACTACTTTGCTGAAAATGTAGGTTCAGTGACCTCTTCTGTTTCTCTATGGGAAGCGTACAAAACTGTAATTCGAGGCCAGGCCCTCTCATCGATTGGCAATGTTAAGAGATGTAGGCGGGAGGAGGTTGTCCGTCTTGAGACTGAAATTTCCGCTCTTGAGGGGGAGTTGGACTCTGGGGTCTCCCCTGAGAGGCTGCACCTTCTGGACCTGAAACAGCTTGAATATAGAGCGCTGGTGACTGATGCAGCGAAAGAGATGGGTCGTGAACGGCAGGGGCGGCTGTATGATGTGGGAGATAAGGCTGGGAAATTGCTGGCTTGGTTGGATAGGAGAGAATGCGCGTGTCGGGTAGTTCCTGTTGTGGTTGATGTGAATGGTGTAGATATCACTGACCCTGCTGGAATCGTTACGCGCTTTGCTGATTATTTTCAGGTAGTGTACTCCCCTGTGTCTGACCGACCGGAGCAGGACTCCCACTTGCTTCTACGTGATATCTCGCTCCCATGCCTGTCTGATCCAGAGAGGGATCTGTTGGAAGCTCCGCCCACGGCGGATGAAATTGCGACCGCTATCCGCTCGATTCGCTCGGGGAAGGCCTCAGGCCCTAATGGACTCCCCATTGAGCTTTATAAGCTCTGTCCGGATGTACTGGCACCGTATCACCGATCGATGTTCTTGGAATCACTGGAGGAGGGGTCTCTTCCTCCTGACCAGAGATTGGCCTCCATAGTAGTTATCCATAAGGAGGGTAAGCCACGTGACCGTTGTGAATCCTTCAGACCTATTTCCCTGATAAATGCTGAACCTAAGATCCTGGCCAAAGTCCTCGCTAATCGTCTGGTATCTGTTATAGGCGATCTTGTTCACCCGGACCAGTCCGGATTTATACCACACCGAAACACGGCACTTAACCTTCGGCGACTGCATGGAGTCCTCGCGCGAGCGGGGACTCTGCGGGAGCCGGCCATCTTGGTGTCTTTAGACGCCACCATGGCGTTTGATACGCTCGAGTGGCCTTATCTTTGGGCGGTTCTCATTAAATTCGGTTTTGGACCCGCCTTTATCCGCTGGGTGCAATTGCTCTATGCTGACCCTTTAGCCCAGGTAGTGGTGAATGGGCGTGCCTCGACCTCCTTTGCTCTTGGTAGGGGGACACGCCAGGGTTGTCCTCTATCCCCGCTCTTGTTTGCCCTTGCTCTGGAGCCACTGGCGGCTTGGTTGAGATGGGAACCGTCCTTGAAGGGCATTAGATGGTCCCCGGAATTTGAAGATCATATATCTCTGTATGCAGACGATATACTTTTGTACCTTACGTCACCTCGTAAGTCGTTGATCGTCTTTTTTGACGTTTTGACTTCTTTTCATAAAAATTCCGGTCTAGTTATCAACTGTTCAAAATCCTGCATTTATGTTCTTTCCGGTAATGCTCCCCTTCTGCCACGTGGATGTCCCATCTCGGTGGTACTGGAGGGTTTTAGGTATTTGGGAATCTTTATTACCCTGGACCCTGTGCTTCGATATGAACGCAATCTGCTGCCCCCTCTCCGACGCCTCCGTGCAGATGTTGGAACGTGGAGTAGGCTTCCTCTCTCTCCTCTGGGACGAGCGGCGTTGTTTAAGATGATGTCGCTCCCCCGATTTCTCTATGCGCTTCAAAACACGCTTGATGTTGTACCGGCCGGCTATTTTCGGGAGATTGAAAGCCTCCAGCGGCAATTGCTATGGGGGGGGCCGTTCTCGTATTGCCCTTTCGAAGCTCACGCTCCCGTGGTACGATGGCGGCATCGCTCTCCCTGACATCCGTCGCTATTATTGGGCCTCTCAGCTGGGGGCCATCAACCATGGCACCTACGCTCATTCACCAAACCCGGCCTTTGCGATGGATAAATGGTTGCTACCCGGTGGTGACTACAACAGGGCTCTATACGCGAAGTCGACCGTCGGGTCGCTTACGGGCCCCACTAAAACAGCCGTGCAGGTGTGGCATCGGGCCACAGCTGCTACAGGATGGGCTGACAAGCCGACCCGTGCCACGCCGCTTTATGCTTCAGATAAACTTGGCTCCCTCTGGCAGTCGAAGGGGTTCGATCGGTGGGACATGATTGGGATCAGCAGGGTTGATGATGTGTGGATCAAGGGTAGGGTCAAGTCGTTTGAGGAAATGTAAGTTGAATATGGGCTGCATGATAAGGAATCCTTTAGATATGCGCAGGTCCGACACGCGGTCCTGTCTGTTTTTTCCCTGGGCTCGGACGTTCCGGAAGCGTCCCCGCTTGAAGATCGGATACTGGATGGGCATGTCCCTGATAGCACGATCTCGCTCATTTATAAAAAGTTAATCAATACCAGGATTGATCTATTGGATAGCCTTCGAGAGTTGTCGACTAGTGATGGTCTGGAGCTAGATGACGAGGACTGGCAGGCTGCGCTCTCTTCCCCATAGGAGGTGGCTATTCCGGCGCGCCTTCGATTTGTCCAGCTCAAAATTCTTCATAGGGTGTATGTGACTGGTCCGCATGGGATTCTCGACGGATGGATTGTGCAGACGTGGTTGCGGTATGGTGGCCACGGTTCTACATATCATTTGGGAATGTCCTGCTGTACTGCGCTATTGGGCTCGCGTGCATGATGTTATGAGTGAGGTCACGGGTGTGCGGTTGATGCCTGAAGCGCGGAGATGCTTGTTGAATGTCTGGGAACCGAATGATTGTACCCAGGCGCAGCTTCGATGGGTGACATTGGGTAACATGATAGCCAAGCGTGACATTGCCCAGCTATGGGGCGCTCAGAGGCCTCCGATGATTCTGGTATGGCAACAGACCATGGACTGGTCCATGTTTCGAGAAAAGACTTTGTATGTCTCCCGAGGCAGGCCTGGCAAATGGGGGAAAATTTGGACTCAGTGGAACGCATACCGTGGAGATATATGTACCCCCCCATTTCGGAATTTGATACCGACCTGTCTTCCTCCCAACCTGATGTTTCCTCCGCAGGAATATAGATGTATTGTTTGCTTCTGTTCTCCTTCTCTCCCCCCCCCCACAGTATTTTTCGAATGCAATGATGCCTGCTTTACATTTGTACCCCCCCACGAGCCACGTGGTGACACGTTTGTACCGTACTGCCTTGTTTTCTTTTGTTTCTCTGTTTTCTTGTTCTTTAAATTCAATAAAAAGTTTTCCCAAAAAAAAATATCTGCAATTTCTGGCTTCAGACCATAAACAAATCTGTAGACGAAATGACTCATATCCTTCTCGTCTAGTTTTTCATAGCCACTGTATTGTTTAAAAATCAACAGTAACCTTTCGTAAAATGAATGAACTGATTCTTTTGTTTCTTGGTTTGTTCTTTCTATTTTAACCCAATCAACCTCTTTTGGTGGAATTTTGTTTTTCAACCAGTAAATCACTTTTTCGTAAAAGTCCATTACAATTGGATTAGGAGCACCTGTTTCTTTAATTCGCTCAGGTTCTACTTTTGGCCAACTTATGGCTATTTTGCATTCTGTCCAAAGATCTGATGGGACAACAATGTCAAAAAATCCATCCAGATCAATCCACAGAACTTTTGAAACTTTGATGAACCTGTCTACCTGTCTGTACCACTCAACAGGCTTCTCTCTCAGTCTTGGAAAATCATTTGTAAACAGTAATATGTCCTGTCTTGACCAAGGGACATGAACATATCCTCCACCTGCAATCTCTCTCATTGGAAATTGTTTTGACAATTTTTCCAATTTCTCATCTTCTTTCTTTCTTGTCCATTTCACTCTCCACTTACTCAACTCTCCCAGTTTTTTTATGTAAACAATCAAATCTTTTATGTGCATTATCCTTCCCATTGAGTTCAAATTCTCAATGTCACCTTCTGAAAAGTCTAATCTGTAATGTTTTGCAAAATTCTTTTGCCTGCTCAAATCAATTTCAAGTTCTGCGGCCAGTTCATCCAACTGATCATATTTGTTTTTTGTTTTCCACTGAATACTCTTGCAAATGAACAGTAGTTCATCATCTCGATAACATTTTAAACTGTCAGGACCAATTGTACCAATTATTAATTCCTCCAAATTTGCTTTTAATTTTGCAACATCAAGTTTAGGTTTTGACACTCTGACTTCAGAACACTCAGCATCAGATTCTGCACCCATCGGTGAATTTTGAAATGAGCCCTCATTACAAGTCAAATCAGGCATTCTCGTTTTTGAAGAATTTATTCCAGATATATCTGAGTATACTTTTTCAGCAACCTTTTGAATTTCTGCATTTAAAGGAACAGTCAAACCTGGCTTATTAACCTCTCTTTGTTCAAAAACAGGTTGAACAGGACCAATCGTTACTGGAACTGTCACAGCTTCCATGCTTTTTGTTATTTGTCGAATTAATTCTTCCTTTGATCGTAAATACTCAGAAGAATTCTCAGCTTCCACATTCCTGACTTCTCTTACATAATTTCTTGGAGCTTCTCTTTCTCTAGGAATTAGTGAAAAATGTCTACCTCCAATACAGACATTTGCATTTGTCTCAGTTTCCGATTTTCTTGGAGTTTCAAAAGATTCAGAATTATTTGGGTACATTTTGGAAGTTTCATTAACTGGAGGTGCACTCGGTGTGGTTTCTGTAGAAACCATCGGAGTAGACCATGACCTAGGAGGTCTCAAAGGCTCATTCCTTTTATCTGAAGTGTACATTTCTTCTAAAACTGCATCTTCAGTTTCACTTTCTACAGGGGCATTATTCTTCTTTTCAGTTCTTTTTCCATCAGGAGAACCTAAGACCATCTCTCTAAACACACCAACAAGCCAATGAGAGGTGAGCTACGTCACCTTTTTACCCACCTGTTTATAGATAATCATGCACCGACGTTACCCTACCCTTCACTCGAGCTCGAATATATACTAATACTTTTATCGCAGTGAGTTTTATAACAGGCTCTCAGTCCCTATACTCATGCTGTTCAAATTTCTTAGATAATCCTCACTATACAACATTCACACCTAGCCCTAACATGTGTTGCACGGCCACAACACTTGTGATACACGACGATATCACTACTCTGAAACAGATCAAATGCCCTGTGTGACTACCTTCTCATCACACAATTTGTACCGGTACGACTCACATATAGCACAAAAACGAACTCAACATGTGTTAAACATCGATCCTATATTCATACCATAACACATTGGTTACCTTTAGCAACCATCAATCTCTGCTACCAGAAGAATTGATCCAGTGGCCTATAGGAAATATGTCATAAACAACGCTACCTAGCTCTATAACCTACTTCATAAAACACTACTCTATCTCATGGGCCCATTAATCAAATATGACATATTTTGACCTACTGAATCAGGTGGCCAAATTAAACTTTTATACAACTTATTTACAAATTATATACAACCGCGGTAAAAGATGACATCATTTGAACAAATCCTAACTATTTAAATGACCACCATGGCGATGGCATCTAGCTAATAGTAACCTGCACCTCTGAATAACCAAGACCAGCTTGTTTCAAAAGTAAGATTTTATTAACTAATTTTAGATTGTTGAGAATATAATTTTATAAATGCAATTTTATTAGAATCATAGTAAGCATGTTTGAAAATATCATACAAAATTACAGTTTTAAGCAAGAAATTATAAGTTTAGCATTTCTAAAATCCTAAGTCCCTAGCTAAGCTAAATAAATGGAAATAAAGTAAAGTCTTTAAGGGTTCTTACGTGCTCCAAGCAAAGTCCGTCAGCACGACACCCTCATCCGAAAGTTGAAAAGCAGCAGCCAGCCCCATCCATAGGGCATGGTTTTTTTTATACCTTTCTACGCTAGCTAATCTAAGTAAAGGAACATTTTCTGCAAAAGTCGATGTCCCATTGGTCCGAAAGTGACAAGTGACATGTCACCCCATATTTCAAAACTTCCATTTCGTCATATTCTTTGAGACCATTGTCTTTATTGTACGTGTTCCAAAGCTTCCTTAGTTTGCAACAAATTTGAACAAGAGTTCTCACTGGTTTCATTTCACTTCCTCGGATGCCAAGTTATCAAATGTTCTTTCTGCCGGTTTCTGACCTTGGCCACATCCGACAAAAATAATGACAGCGCTTCTTCATTGTTGAGTGAATGTAACTTTCATGGAAAACTTTAGAGTGGACATCTCGTGCTCCTTGCAGAAATTAAATTCATCTTTTAGCAAACTCGAGCAAACTAGGCCCAAAAGCAGGCAACTTATTTTTCTAGTATAAAACAAACACAAGGAAAGTATTAATGAAAGAAATATTATTCATTCTGTTTCCACCCTTCGTTTACTAATTGATTAACCCACCCAATTAGTCTAGTGTTACCTAGCAAGAAGCAAACAAATAAAGCAGCATTTTATATCTACCAGTCTTCAAGAATCCATAAAATCTTATATGCACCTATAATAGTGGAAATGACATCACATAGACAAGGAAAGCAAAATAAGCACATGCCACTTTTAAATCTGCTGCAGTTAGTAATGACAAAATGAAAACGACAAAATTAATTTATTATTTTTGCACGAACAAAAGATGCAACAATAATGCACGTTTATGAGCACACATGTTAATGTCCCCGTGTGTAAAGTTTAATCTAGATTGAGTTAGCATAACACATCACAAATCATTAATATTATTAATTTATGTTATGAAAGTGTGACTTCACGAGTTTAAACAAAATTTTATTTTCTATCTCGCTCCCTCAGTACTTAGAGAGCAAAGCCTTCCCTCTCAAAGTGAAACATTTCTTCTAATCAGACATTCCTAGTGCTAGGGCATGACAGACTTTTTTCTCAGTTCTGAGAAGGCACACGTGCAGATGTCATCCCATGGTACCGGATCTGACACATCTGTGTGTTGGCTTCTGTTAAGGCTTGGACACTAGGGAAAAGTTGGGAATCCACTGTCGACAGTATCCCACCATTTCCAAGAAAATACTGACTTCTTTCTCAGTAGTTTTCAGAATCGCCACCTTCCTTGCTCCTTTCTCAATGTGATGTCCTAGGTATGAGACCTCTTTCTTACAGTACCACAGTTTGGTCAGGGCCACCTTATGTCCATTCTCAGCTAAATGGTTCAACAGAGCAATGGTATCTCATCTGCAAGCCACCTCTGTATTTGATGCAGGCAATAGGTCATCAATGTATTGAACCAGGACGGAGTGATAGGGCATTACCAGGGACTCCAGATTCTTATTGAGGATCTGGTTAAAGATAGATGGACTCTCCGTATACCTTTGTGGAACTTGGCACCATGCCAAAACACAGCCGCTGAACTGAAATGCAAAGAGGAACGGACTGTCCTCATGCAATGGTATGTAAAAGAAGGCTTGGCACAAATTTGTGACAGTGAACCACTCGACCTCACATGGAATCTGAAATAAAATCACAGCTGGATTTGGTACCACAGGACAGTAAGGGACAACAATAGTGTTGATCTTTCTCAAATCCTGCATTATGCAATCTATATACCATTAGGTTTCTGCAAACCCATAATGGGTGAGTTACAGAGAATCCCCATAATCTCCTTCAAAATGCCTTGTTGAATCATTGTTGGGTGCCACAATTCCTGAACAAAAATTGTAAATGATGTTGAATGATCGACACTAGAACAGAAGGGTCACAAAATGATCCCTTTTCAGCAGGGGTGTGTCTTAGTATTAGACCTGTAATTTTCGTCCCCTGGCACCAAATACAACCACTAGTGTGCTAAACTGTTCTGCAAAAGTGAGTCAAAAACAGGAAAATCTGAAAAATAACACACATTGTCATATAACAAACAATAAATTTAATAATGCAATTTTCTCTACTTTTTTGTTTTTTTCAATATGCTGCCTATAACATATATCACATATAATAAAACCACATGTACATGGTGAGGATGTATAAATCCCAGTGTACATATATACAATACATGAAACAATGAAAACATATAGTGCCAAATGTCCAAACTACAAAGTTCAGAATATCCTTTGTCCTCATTTTCTACTTTAAGATAACTGATGCAGGACATTAAACAATGCTGTTGACGTTTTACCCTATGGTTATGTGTAATTAACTGCACATCACAGCGGGTCTTCCTCAGGACAAGTTTGCTAAAATGGGGAACATCCTTCTAGTTATGCATTTCAAACAAGGAACACACAATCAAATTCCCTGAAGGATTATCATCAACCCCAGCAGGGTTTCACTCAGAATTATTTACCAACTCCTTTCAATATGTTTTACTCCAGGAACCTGATGGGCTTAATTTCAATACATTTCGAGGTGCAGCTGCAAACCTACTGTCATTCTTCAGTCGACATCCACTGATGAGTCTGAAACTCAATGTCATTTGAGGTACAGTAAATAGAAAATTCAATTTGCACAAAAGACAGGGCCCAAGTAAACTTGCAGGACTCTGATTGCACACCACAAATTGGAGATACACCTCAGAGGACCCTATTTTAACAGGTAATGCTTCAGTTACGGGGCTAGTCAAATGTTTATTTGCAACTCCTGCAACTTGGATTCTTTTTCCTGAGAGGGATAGGTTGGGAACCTCTGCTGTTCTCAAGGTAGAGCAGGAAGCACCAGTATTGATCAAGAATGATACGGGATTGTCATTCACCTCAACATCCATGAATGAATTAGTCTGGTTTACCTCTAAGGTTGTGCCAAGCACACAATCCCCCTTCCCTCTCAGGCCTCTTATTGTGACCGGACTGAACTGTAATCCTCATCTGCTTGTATTATTGGGTACTGCTGAGATGTGTCACAATTCACAAAAGAATTGTTCTTTACATTGTGAGCCTATTTTGGGACAAATCTTGGCACATCTGCATTCAAATGTGGCAAAGGGGCTTGTTGGGCTTGCATTACCTGAGCGTTGGGCATGTTGACATGCTGTACTCTCTCTGTACTTGCTGTGTCTGAACCATATAACTACTTTGAGATTGGACAAAACGACCATTCTGACCCTGATGCCTGTTCGACATGTTACCAGAATTGAGACAACATCCCTGCTTCCATTGCTCAACTTGCCGCAAACGTGGCATGGACTCGACTTCCTCAAAGTTGCCACATCAATCAGTGTCCTCGGATCAATTGGAACACCACAACCTTTACCTTGTAGTTGAAATCCATTTCCACCTTGCTTCACAGGAACTCCTTGTTGATACACTCCTTGTGATGGAGCGAGGATGAAAACAAAAATGTTTGTATACCCCTCGTGAAGTCACTTCTCCATAACAGTAACTTGTATTAATTGTGTGGTTTTGAAAACGAAACAAAATAGAATAGAATGCACACACAAATACACGTGGGATATAAATTTGCTTATGTTGCGAACCATAATTTACTAATTAAGTGAAGTTGTCGAACTTATCTTATGTGCAAATGTCATAATCAAACCAAAATTTGTATGAATATGCTTTCTGTATGTCTAACTGTGGCATAAATGATGGAGAATGGTGAGTAAATTAGCCTTATTTGTTGCTAAATCTGCTAGCCTTAATTGACTCCTGAGGCGGAAGCCGGGAGCCCGTGTTTTTTGTAACTTGCGTGAAGCACTTTGATGTTTTAAAACCACTTACTTTTTAACTGCACTCAGCACTCAGCCTCGTGTGCACCCACCGCACAGGCGATTTAGGAGCTGACCGGGGGGCACTCGGCTGCACGGAAGACTGCCGCGGAAAGGTGCTGCCATATTGGGGGTAAATTCAGCAGGCAGCGGGCTAGTTGTTGCGCGCAGAGAGGGATAAAAGAACTGCATTGCGCACGCGCCCAAGCCTTAATTGACTCCTGAGGCGGAAGCCGGGAGCCCGTATTTTTTGTAACTTGCGCGAAGCACTTTGATGTTTTAAAACCACTTACTATTTAACTGCACTCAGCACTCACTGACGCGGAAAGGTGCCGCCATATTGGGGGTAAACTCAGCAGGTAGTGGGCCAGTTGTTGCGCACGGAGAGGGATAAAATGAATGCCTCAGTGCGCACGCGCAGCGGATGCGCCTAAGGCAAGCCCGCCTGCGCCTGTCCGCGACTGGACCGGGCCTAGGGCCAGGACCCCTGGCCCTATTACAGCGAAGACAGGTGGCTTGCCTAACCCAAATCCGGTGAGAAAGATATGTGATTATAATTACCATTCTGATTATTTGAAGGCCCTCAAAATACCGAAAATGCCCACCTGCACTAGAGCCCTCTCTAATACTGAGTTTAAAGCTTGTACACACTGCGGGTTTCACTTTACTCCCATCTTATAAACCTCGGTCACGAATGCACAGCACGACATAAACCTCCAAAACTTTCACAATAAATCCTACACCTTGACTGCTAATAACTGTCGCTCTCTTCCCAAACATAAGTCGCAGATTTTTGACTTACTTTTTAATGATCATCCCGATGCAGTCTTTCTCACAGAGACTTGGCTCCATGAGAGCTCAGGCCCAGATATTGCAGCAGCGTTACCCTCCAACTACATCATAGTAAGAAAGGATCGAGATATAAAAATAGGAGGAGGGATAGCTATTATTTTAAAGAAGACTTTCAACTGTAATTTTGAGCATTTATTCATCCCTGCATGCGAAGCTGCTCTATTTAGGCTGACTTTTTCCCAAATTTCACATTCTCTGGCCTACTTGTTTACCGGCCCCCAGATTCCCCTGCAACTTGGGCTTCAACTCTCGTAGAATTTATTGCTCTATATGCCATGAAAACAGCTAATTTTACCTTGCTGGGCGATATAAATTTACATCTGGAAGATATAACATGCAAATATAGCGTTAGTTTTATTTCTGATATGGCTTCCCTTAATTTAGATTTACTAAATTCTGGTCGACGCATGTCGCTGGACAATTTTTGGATCCCATTTTTTTCAAATCTCACTACGATTTCCTGCACTCCAGCCTTTCCAACTAGTTGGTCTGACCATTACCAGATCAATTTCATCCTTACTCTACCATTAGACAAGTACACCTCGATCAGTTCACGGATGGCAGGGAAATCGAAGAGAAATTGGAAGAAATTAGACATAAACAGGCTTAATAATTGTTTGGACGCCCAAAAGCTATCCTTAGAGCATAGTGTCGATCACCTTGCGGCATCAGTACAAAGATGGCTTACAGAGGCCGTTGACATTTGTCTCCCAATGACAAATCAAAAAAGTAACAACCACCGTCCACCAGCGCCATGGTACGATGAGTCATTAAAAATAATAAAAACTAATTGCAAGATCTTAGAAAGGAAATGGAGAAGGGACTATGCCCAAGCATTCAAACAGGTCTATAAAATTGCTTTGAATAAATACCATAAATGTTGTAAACATGCCCAAGCTAATTTTGTCAATACGACTATTTCCAATGCGGCGAATTGCGCTAAAACTCTTTTTAACACAGTAAAAGAATTAGCGGGATCAGAAACTTCAATGAAGTCCCCTGCACTGACTCAGTCTAAATGTGAGGAACTAGCTTCCTTCTTTATCCACAAATTAGATAAAATCTATCAAGAGATTGTTTCGGAACAAGAAGTACAGGATACCTTAATCCATTCTTCACCACTCTTTTCCAACATGTCGCACTCCTCCGCTAAGCAAGCAGAAAATCGAAATGAGTCAGACTGTCCCCTAAAAACTTTGCCCCATCTCACAACAGATAGTGTAGCCCTACTTCTAAACAACATTAAATAAGGATCGCTGAAAGATCCTCTACCGGCCACTATTTTTAAACAGTTAAACAACTCAGTGCTATCTGTGATAACACATCTTCTCAATACTTCAATAGATGAATCTGTTATTCCATTGACATGGAAACAAGCAATGATACATCCCCTGCTGAAAAAGGCAAACGCGGACCCAGGGTTATCCAATAACTATCGTCCCATATCACTACTCCCGACACTGTCTAAAATTTTAGAAAAACATATTCACATTCATTTGACTCATGTCACAACACACCACCTACTTCATTCCTCGCAATCGGGGTTTAGAGCGGGCTTTTCAACCAAGACCACCCTCCTAGGAGTTACGAAGGAATTCGCCACCATCTCGACAATGGGGAAACAGTGGCGCTCATTCTGTTAGATGTGAGTGCCGCGTTCAATACTATATCCCATACTCTACTCATCAATACACTGAGTTGGAGCGTCTTTGAACTGGATAAGAGCCTTCCTCTCAAACAGAACCTTTCAAGTTTTCTCTCAGAATGCCTGTTTGAAAGTCCACTCTTTTGCCCATGGTGTGCCACAAGGGTCCATTCTCAGCCCGCTGTTATTCAATCTCTACGTAAGACCACGTGCAAAATGGGTGTTCTTCCATCTCTCTCATCGCAAGTACGCAACTTAGGTGTGCTAATTGATGAGACCCTCGGTATGCATTCCCAGTCAGTTGAAGTCGCAGTCACTTGTTTTACCATCATCAAATGGCTGCGGAAAATCTGCTGGATGCTACCAGAAGCGACCAGAAAAAACGTAGTCAATGCCTTGATTACATCAAGGCTGGACTACGGTAATGTGCTTTATGTGGGAGCAAACAAATCTGTAATCCATAGATTACAGGTGCCACAAAATGCTGCAGTCAGGCTACTATGTAGAGTTCCTAAGACCTCATCTATTTCAACGCACCAAAGTAAACTTCACTGGCTGAAAATTTAGAGCCTAGTAAAATTTAAGACACTCATCTATATGCATAAAATTAAATCAGGAATGGCCCCTATTACCTTCTAGCTCTGGCTAAACCATATATCCCATCTTGTAATCTACGATCAGCCATGCAAGGAAGATTTGTTGTCCCCAAATTCAAATTGGCCCGAATGGGGGGGAAAATCCTTTGCACATTAAGGGACCACACTCTGTAATTCACTCCCTGTCACGCTCCAAAATGAGACAGATGACATCACCTTCTGCAATTCACTTAAAGCCTGGTTGTTTGATAAATAAAATTCTCTGGTTTCCTGCTGCCTCTACTATTCAGTCTGCGCCGGGAAACCCTTTTTGGGTAGCTGTCACGCAATTCAAATTCCAAAAACTAACTAACTAACTAGGTAATAACTAACTGGGTTACCTTAGAATGGGGGAGGTAAACAGGCTATATTTAGAAAATTAATGTTTAATTGTGTTTGTTTCTATAATAGTTCCCAGCGTGGCCTATGCGGCATGGTCCAAAATGGAAGTTTTCCACGACTCCAAGTTTGAGATAATGTACCCGTGCGCGACAGAACTCGAGAGAAGTGCAAGCAGCCTGTGCCTGTACAGTGTGGGCCAAGGACAGTGTGGCCTGGATGCTCGATTCGGTGCCAACAAATTTGAATGTCCGCATCGTGAGCCTGGGAAAGTATGAAGAAATTGCAAATTAAAGGACACAAGCGGAAAGGACTACTAAGAGACAATAGAGACTTTATTTTTTAGATTATAACGATGACTTTGCGGAGATCTGAATAGTAAGGGGATCCACCCCTTGGACTGACCAATCAGAGTAGAGAAAGACCCCAAAAGTTACAACTTTTAGATAGATTAGTTAGAGAAAAAGGGTATAAAAGAGGACATTTGGAAGTAAGAAAAAAGCTTGCTTTTCGATTTTATTTTGCACCACGACATGCTGTCGGATTCCTGAATTTTATGGTGCGAGGACTTTGAAATTTTTCTGGACTTTAACTTTTCGAATGGGTGCGGAGTCGTGATGGGAGGTGAACACCAAGAAAGAATAGAGAGGTGGTTTTTGGGAACTGTCTGTCCTTATGCTGATGTCCATGTCCTGAAATCTTGGTAATATAATCTTATTTACTTTCCTGAACTGTTATGCTAATTAATATAAATGTTTGAATTTAACTTATCTTTCTCTTTAGGTTATTAATGTTTTAAATGATTATTGAAATAGCGTGAATAAAAGTAAGGTTAAGCTAGGAGATTTTAACTCTAAAATAAAAATGTAATAAATGGAGAATTAAGCTGGTCTTGTTGTCCATCAGTTAACTTTTACTAGCAGATCCATTGACAATAATGGTGAGGTGTTTTTATGCTTTTTGAAATTAAACCATGGTAATATCGATAAACTGCAGATGTATATAGTGTATGAATTTTAGTATGAAATAAGATATTTCCCTAAAAATCCAGCAGCTCTCCTCTAAACTTCACCAGTCCTTGGAGCAGGGTGAATGTGTGTATAAAGGACTCGCAGTGTTATGGACCCCACTGATGAGTAATGTGAGAATAGCTCTTTAGGAGAATAGTGATGGGTTTTTTTGCAGGTAATTTCTGGAGCCGCGCTGGATCAGTTATTTCTTGGTAGCAGAGCATTGGTTGCTATAGGTTAACTAGGATACGTAATGTATAGGGTGATGTATATAGGGTTTTAATGTTCACAATTTATGACTAACATTATATGTTGAGTCTGTATTGCGTTATATGTAGTCCGGAATTAAGGCTTCTGGGAAGCTGGTTACTCTGCCTAGGAAGAGGAATGTGTGGCATGCAAGTCACACGCTTGTGGCATGTAAGTCACACATCACATAGTCTGTTTCAAAGTGGTGGCATCGTTGTATGTTACAAGTTAGGGACCTTTACGTGTAAAAGTGGTGAATGTATAGCTTGAGCAAAGGAATCATTGCATATTCTGACTTAAAACTTATCCCTGAAAGAGTAATAGAGTTTAACCTAAGCTTGAGAGAAGGGTAAGGTAGAGGGATGTGCTACTTTATCAGCGAGACTAAAATTCTGTGGTAGAGAAGAGGTAAGCGCTGTCTACTGGAAATACAGAATACTTGTATGGTTGAGGAAACTATCACTTTGGTTTTCGTGAAACAGACAAATGGAGATGTTTTATGTCGTTACTAACTGATTTTAGTTTTATAAAGGTGTAAATACAGTGTGATGATAAATTTTGTAAAGGAGGGGTCAGTCGGAGCTGCAGAAGCCGGAGCAGGGCTGACGTCAAAGGTGTCACGCTGGGATTAGTCCGCGTGACTAGGAAGGAGTAAGCGATGATTGGTGTATTTGCCAAGACTGTAAAATCCTTGATTGTGTGCAAGTGAAACGTTTCATGTTCTGATTGGTGCGTTAGTGTGAACTGCGCTGTGATAGGTCGGTGTAGCGAAGCAGTTTGCAGAAGAGTGCGCGATTGTTTTGAAAGTTAGGAAAATCATCAGAAAAATTGAGTTTTAATATGGAGAGGAAAAAGAAAAACCTACATGGTTCAAAAAAGTTGAAGAATGTGTTCAAAAAGGATAAGGCAATAGTAACAAGAGAGGGACAATTGCTTCTTCAGCCTAAAAGGCCTGCATCGTATATGATGACAAAATATGGCTACAATACATGTATATGGTTAGAAAATTGGGCTAGATATACCAAGATTGATGGTGCATTAGCATTTCCTGAAGTAGGTTCCTTTAGTCTTGCAGTACTGCGAAATTTGAGAGAGAAGATAAAGCTTGAACCAAGACCTAGACCGACTCAATTTGAAGCATTAGATGAGTGGGAAGATGAGATGCATGAATTGGAGCGAGAAAGGTTTGAAGATTTCAGAGGACCAAGAGGCAGATTGCGAGGATTATGGAAAGAAACTCATGAGAGTAGAATGCGGAGATGGAGAAATGCTGATATGTGTTTTGGAATGTATACGGTAAGAACAGTTGAAGAAGTGGTAGGAGGGAAAGTACAGAGAAAAGAAATAATGTGGAGACAGAAAGGAAAGGTTATGAGGATTGTGAATCGGAGGATGTAGTGCTGGAGGAGATATTAAATAGAAGACCACCTCCATACCAACCGAGTTCTGTAATTGTAACTCCAAATGCTCCACTGGTAGAAGACAGATTTACTGATATCCCGAGACGATTCTCTAATTTCAGAGATCTTCCGGAAAGAGTAGAAATGAGATATGATTCTAATGCCCTACTAATAGAAACCAGACTTACTGGTACACCCAAACAAAATGATGAATCTAGAGGAAACATAGCTAGAGTAGAGAGGCGAATTGAAGAACAACCGAGTACTTCTGAATATATACGTTCTACAAATGTATTAACTGAAAAGATACAGGAACTCACTAAAACAGTCCCAGTAACAATAGGTCCTGTGATTCCAGTGTTTGAAAACCAGAAAATAAGAGAACCGTCATTAACAATCCCTTTGAATCAAAGTTTACAAAAAGTAAGAGAAAAGGTTTATCCAGATTTCTCCGAGGTTAGGCGTACTAGCCATATGACACCGCCTGATTTGACTTTTAACCATAGTCTTCCGTATAAGTTTCCAATTGGTGTGGAATCAGATTCTGCAACACCTGAGAAAAGTATAGAGAAAATTGATTTGTCACAAACTCCAGTAGGACCGACAGAGCAGGAATTAAGTGATTGGCGCAAAACTTTAAAGGTAAAAGACCAAGAACCTAAAGTATTAGATGTGGTTTAAAGCATACCAAGATGATGAATCAAAGTTTATGTGTAAAAGCATTACTTGGAGAGCGAAAACTATGCATGGTCGATTAGAAGGATTGACAAGTGAACTAAATGAAGATTTTGCGAAGCATAAAGTGTTACAGAAACCTTACAGGGTAGATTTCACGGAAAAAGGCATTGACAACATGAAATACCAATAAGTGAGGAGGGAGCTACCCTTTTGTCAGGAAAAGGATTGGGTCAACAATCATAAACAATAACTCCTTCTCCTGATTTTGACAACAAGACTTATAATGCTATCCTACCTTGGGCAGAGATTGCACAAGTTGGGAATTCAGTCTAAGCGTGGGTTACCAAATTTACAAATTAATCAATTGCAGATCAGTATTGCCATGAACAAATATTGCAAACACAAAATTTAAAATGTCCTTCATTTATTAAATTTTTTGTTGTTAAAAACACTAATACATTATATCATATGTATTCTGCAGACAAGTCTAACTTTCTTGTTACACCACTTTTTCTCATTATTTTATTTTTATATACGAGGTGTTCCGACATACCTCGGTCTGCTCTCCCAGATTTAGATCTGGTTTTGTTCATGGCCCGTTTCTGCCATACAATCAGTCCCCTTACTTCTACAGTATCAGGGTAACAATTTTAAACGAAATATCAGGGTAACCATGTTCAACGAAAAAGAGGGAGGAATTTTCACACAATTCCCATATATTTCTTGTATGTCGGAACACCTTGTATATAAAAATAAAATAATGAGAAAAAGCGATGTAACAAGAAAGTTCAAAATGTAACCCTGCCAATTGTCTATGAGAGGCTAGGTATTAATAGGGAAATATTTGTCCTTTTAAGATAATCGACAGTGGATGTAATGAGATAGTTGGACACATTTAGATACATACTGAAGAAAATACAACTGTCATTAACCATTCAAAGATGGCGGCCGTTGTAGAACTCGAAAAGGGCCGACCTGCATACACTACCGGTATACACTGGATGTATTAAGGATTAACTCAATGATGCAGAAAGAGTTAAATATGCAAAGAAAGAGTTTCCTGTAAAAAGAAAAAAGTCGCCCATATTTTAACACGAAAAACAGGGATTACTTGAGCAATCGACAACGGGTGCCCTTAAACCCCGTTAATGAATTATCAACTTAACATTAATAATAATAAATAGAATTCCGACAGATACGCACATAATAACAGTGCGATAAAGGAGGATTTAAATACAAAAAGTGATCAAGCGGTATTCCAAATGGAAAATCAAACCCACTACAAGATGGCGGCCATTCTAGGGATCACAAACACCCGGCACACGGTGGGCGGTCCGCACCAAGCGACCAGATGTAAGTAATTATCTAATTAGGGAGTATATTTAAACTGGCGAACTGAGAGAAGAAATCATTCTCAGAAGACGCGTGAAGCAGGAAGATGCCGCGCAGTTGAGCTACTTTAAACAAGTAAGGATGGGGAAGTTAGATTAATTGGAGAAAGGGAGGTGTTAGGCATAGGACACTGCACTAACAGCAATTCAGACATTGTTTTATGTCTTTCCACAGTTGGCAGGCAATCCACAAAAACTGCAATATAGTGGCCCTTGTTTCCATACTTAAAAGAAATAAGAAAGTGGAATTCAAGTTTAAAAGCAGGTTCTGGCACTAACCAAAGGTACGATTACCTAGACAGAGTGGATTGACACATAGAGGAGAAGGGGGAAAGAAGATAAACTTACAATTAAAATGTTTAGTATCTTAACTACAAATTATCTTGTAGATTAAATTGTGTGAGAAGAGCAGTGAACAGTAAGCTCCCAGAGGCGTCTTCCTATCATCACAAGACATCAAGAGATAGGACCGGTAAGGCCCCGAGTTAAAAGATGTGGCAAGAAAGAACTGACATTGAGTGGAGGGAAACCACATATATAAAAATTCTTAAATTAAAAATAGATTTTTATGTCTCAACAGGATTGAAGTTGGTCCCTCTCTTTTTTAATCAACCTGGATGTGTATTAAACATAGCTACTCTAAAGGTAATAACAGTAGCATACCACAGATAAATGACTGAGGAAATATGTCAACGACCTAGGGTATTAAAAACAAGGCCCACGTGTGTTTTTCTCCTAGAATAAAGAAGATGACACATCATAAATACTGTTTGATAGCATAATAACTGAAGACAACCCACTCCGAAAAGAGACAAGGGAGTGCCAGGAAGGAAATATAAACCTGGGTAAGAACATATAGTTTTCAATGGGTGGTACTTTGATGATCAAGATGAGATAAAGATTTGAGTACCCTCAATTACAGTTCGTAACAACTGTGTCCCATAAAGTAATTTGAGGACATGTTATCTTGGCGATAATGGTATATATATGCCATGAAGTCTTGTTTTTCATGAAGACTAAGAAATGGGGAATCTTAGTAAAACGTGAGACTCAAGGACGAGATACAGATCACAGTGAGGCGGGGTTACCAAATAGTAGGGCATCAAAGGTAGAATGTAAATGAATCAATGTGCAATTGTCAGATCTTATAGTGGACCTAATTGGAATATATTGTGACATGTTTTTTTATAGATACCATATTAATGAACAAGTCCTGAAGAAGGTGCAAGATTGTGTGAGGCACCGAAACGCTGCGCTGACAGTTTGTTCTCTATGTGTAATAAACAAGTTGTACATTGATGGAATTAGATAGTTTGCTATGTATGTTTGAGAAATATGATGTATATTGAGATTTATGCAACAATGCTTAATAGTAGTATTTAGGAATTGGTTTTTAAATAGAGTTGAAAAACATTTTTTTTTTTTGTCAACTCTTTCTATTGGTATTTTGTAGTAAACAATTCCAAAGATCGCAGTGGACGTTTTTTAGACAGCATGCACAATTATAGTTACACGCACCCTAATACTTCATTGTCTGTACACTGTTGACATCAATCGCTACAAAAGCGTTAATTTGGTATGACATATGTAGGGAGCGTCTGAACATCAGCCGTTCATGCATGTCCGCAGTATGTGTGAGTCTTTACGCCATCTCTCCATCTGGTTTGCCAGTTCATGTAAACCCTACTCGGTTGTAACCACAACATTTGTAATGGAGAAACATTAACAACAAGATGCAGTCATATCACCTATACACCCTACAGATCGGTCCCCCGTACTCCCACCCAAGACCCCCCTCCCCTCTATTGTAATCAGTGAATGTGTGTTGCACCTCTCAGCTTGTCTGGTCAGCCTTTCGCGCCCCTCCCTCCTCTGTCCTCCTCTGCTGACGTCCGCGTGCTCCCTCCGTTCGCTACACCCTCCCATCATCCCGGCCCTGGGCACCCGCCTGCGCGGTGGTATCAATGCCGCCGCTGCCTCTATTACTGTCATTGGTGGTCGCTGCGCTTCCCTCTCCATGATGCTCTATTCCGCCCTCTATGCCCTCAGCCTCTTCCGCAGCCAGCTCTGTCTCCGCCACCTGGAGTGCGTGGAGCATACTTTCCCATCTGTCCGCCATGGGCTCCTTGCGTAATCCCAACGTTTCCTCCCTCCTGATGGCGGTCCATTCCGCTCGGCCCCACGAAAGGAGAGACAGGGTCCATGCCCGTACACTGGGCGGTTCCCTCGCCTTCCATATTTTCGTCAGGAGTCGCACCGCCGTGATCATTCCCAGGTCGAGGAATCTGGACGACGCTTTGGCAGTAGGGGACCTTTTGAAATGGTGCAAGAGGAACACTGGCCAGTCGCATGGGACGTCGCGACCAGTGCATTGCACAAGCCGGGCGTGTATTACTTCCCAGTAATCACCAAGCCTCGGGCAACGCCACAGGAGGTGAAGGAGATCCGCAGCAATCTCGCCGCATCTGGGGCAAGCTGCATCCGCCCTGTGAAAGTATTTATTAATTAAATCCGGGGTGAGGTAGGCCCTGTGGACTATATAAACTTGGATCTCGCGAAAGCGCATGTTTCTGGGTATGCGCACCGGGCTTCTGAGCACTCGCTCCCATTCTTTGTCCGCCAGCGGCCTCCCCATGTCTCGTTCCCATTTCCCACGGAGGGGGCTAGGTCCAGTTCTGTGTGTACACGCAGAGGCGCGGCAAACCATTTAATGCCCTCCAACGGCACTGCGGGCGTGTATGGGAGCACTTTCCTCGTGAGGTATAGTGCCCTACGGAAGCACCGCCATGCCACCCCCAATAGGAGCGGGGCGGGTCTGGCCCTGTCTGCCAGCGGGTGGAACAGCGCGGTGATCCGCTCCAAGGTGTAGGGCGGCTCATCCGTAGCAGTGTCCTCTCTCCCTCTCTCTGCTAGCCAGCGCGCAATCCACTGGAGCTGCGCTGCCAAGTAGTAGTGCTCGAAGCAGGGGGCAGCTAGGCCACTTCTCTCCACGGGGAGAAATAGCTTCCCTAGGGCCAGCCGGTGCCGGGAAGCTCCCCATATAAAGTCACGCAGGATACCATTAAGCTTGGAGAAGAAAGCCGCGGGCACAAACAGCGGGAGATTTGTGAAGTAGTAAAGGAGGCGAGGGAGCATCACCATCTTGGCCAGGGCTACCCTGCCTGTGGTCGTCAGAGGGAGCGTGGACCAAAAGCCCACCTGCGCCCTGAGCGCGGCGACAGCTCTGCCGAGGTTCCCGTCCAGCAGGTCCGCCGACTGCCGGTACACCTGGATCCCCAGGTATTTGAACGTGTCTGGGCACCATCTCACTCTTGCACCATGGAGTGTGTACTCCGGGTCTTGCGTCTCGCTGTTGAAGGCGAAGAGACAGGACTTGCCCACGTTAACACGGAGTCCCGAGAGGTCAGCAAATTGACTTAAGAGTGGGTCCAGCCGTTCCGTACAGGGACACCTGATGTGTGCCATCTCCCAGCGGGATCCCATTGGCTAGTATTTGCCTCAGAGCTGCCGCCAGAGGTTCAATGGCCAGCGCGAAGAGTAGCGGTGACAGGGGGCATCCCTGCCGGGTGCCTCTGCCTATCGCCACCTCCTCCGACACATATGGCCCCAAGCGAACGCGGACCACCGGGCTCCTGTACAGCAGCCCCACCATCTCTAGGAATTCCCTGTCCAGTTCAAACGCCTCCAGCACCTCCCGGAGGTATCCCCACTCGAGGCTATCGAAGGCCGTTTCCAGGTCCAACATAAGGTATCCCGCTCTGGGCCAAGCCTTCATCGCCTCAGTCGTTACTCGGAAATATCTCCTGAGGTTCAGGGAGGTCGACCGTGCCGGCACAAAGCCATTTTGGTCCGGATGGACCAGGTGGGGGACCAGCGGCGCCAGGCGCTCGGCGAGCATCTTGGCTAATATTTTATAGTCCGTATTAAGCATCGCCAATGGGCGGTAGGAGCCCAGGGACAAGGGATCCCTGTCCGGTTTGGGCAGAGACACCAGAAACGCGTCCCGCAGCGAGGACGGTAGTCGGCCCTCGGTTATCGCCTCCTGGTACATCCGAAGCAGCCTCAGCGATAAGATGTCTCTGTTCGCTTTGTAATATTCGGCCGGTAGGCCGTCAGGTCCCGGCGTCTTCCCAGTTGCCAACGCCTGGATCGCGTCACCCACCTCCTCCAGTGTGAGCGGGGCACCTAGCTCCTCCTGCTGTGCGGCAGTGACCGTGGGCAATGCGACCAGCCCCAGAAAGGCAGCCACCGCGCCCTCCCGGCCAGAGCCCCGGGCCTTGTAAAGGTCTCGGTAGTGTTCCGTGAACACCCTGTGTATTTCGCGCTGCGTGTGTACCACATTGCCATTGTCCAACCGAACGGCTCCCATTGGCACCCTGCGTTCCGTGGCCTGTATCAGCCAGGCAAGCAAGCTTCCGGCCCTGTCTGCTTTCGCATGCATCCGGGCCGTATGCGCCGCATAGTTGTGGCACCGTAGTCGTTCGATCAGGACCTCGTGCTCGTTCCGCAATCCCTCCAATTCAAGCGCATGCCTACCCGTACCCTCCCCCTCCCGTTCATACTGCTGTAGTGCGAATTCTATGCGGGCCAGGGACGCTGATAGCTGTGCTCGGATGTTCCACGTGGTCCCTATGCAGTGTCCCCGTAGGGTTGCCTTATGTGCATCCCACTCCACCAATGGGTCGCTCGCCGTGCCCTCATTGTCCTCAAAGTAGGAGAGAATGGCGCCCCCCAGGGATGACCTGAACTCCGCATCCTCTAGCGCAGCCGCCTGCAGTCGCCACGTGGGCACCGGTGGTCTGTCAGCCGCCCAGGTAACCTGGAATAACAGGGGGTTGTGGTCAGAGTGTGTCCTGCCTAAATACTCCGACTTGGTTATAAGCGGGAGCAGGGACTGGGAGCCCACTATCCTATCTAGTCTAACATGTAGGCCATGTACCGGCGAGTAGTAGGAGTAGAGTTTGTCCGTGGGGTGCTGTGTTCGCCAAAGGTCCTGGATGGCCCAGTGTGTCAGCCAGTCACCAAACTCCCGCGCCAATGAGGTCGCAGCCGCAGCGCTCAGGGGTGGATATGAGCGATCTAACTGTGTGTTCAGTACCATGTTGTAGTCGCCACCTAGTAACCAGGGAAGGCCCGCGTACTGCTGAAGGACTTGGTTTAGAGACGCCAGGAAGGCAGGTTGCTCCGTATTAGGGGCATAAATGGAGCCTAGCAGTATGTCTTGCCCGTTAAGCCTCCCCCTCACTATTGTATATCGCCCTTCCGCATCTACCAGCGTGTCTGTATGGTGGAAGGGGACCCCTGCCTTCACCCAGACCAGAGTACCCCGCGCGTGCGCTGAGTAGGTAGAGCCATATGTTTGACCCCTCCACCGTCTGCGGAGCCTGTCCAGCTCTACTCGAGATGTGTGTTTCTTGTAGGAGCGCAATCCCCGTGTGATGACGCTGCATATACGCAAAAACAGAGTATCGGCGCGATGGGGTGTGCATGCCCCGGATGTTCCAGGTCATGATATTAGTGCATGCCATGTGAGGTGTTATACTGTGTTCGCCCAGGGGGGGCGGGGGCGCGCTGTGGGAGGCCCAGGGGTGGGTTATCTGTCAGGAGGCTCCAGTGACTGCATCTGAAACTTAAGAACTGTGGTGGAGTACATAACGCTATGGGCGTATCCCCAACGGGGGATGTGTCCAAACTGTTCAACCAAACTATGGCTTAGCTTATTGCGAGCGCACTGTGTAGCAGCTGCCTAGTGTGCTATGAACGCAATGTGTGTGCGTGTGGGGACGCGCAGTCGGTGGTGCCGTCGTGTGACTCCCTCAGCGGAGCCCCAGCACAGTTAGGGTGCGTGTGGGCCGCCACCACCAGTGGAGCGTACCAGCCTACGCGAGCCACCCATCAGCGCCCTCTTGTGCAGTAGCGCGTGTATTTATTACCCAGATGAGTGGCGTGCCCGCGCATCCGCAGCACAGTGGCTTAACCTGTTTCTATGTCTATGTGTACTTGGGCCAGCGGGCCAGCAAAGGTACCAATCCGTGTGTTACCATAGTCTTTCAAAGGATACAGCTGATCTGTGTTCAAGGGCATCGGCCATGCAGTAGTCCATCATGAGTCTTTCGCATGTCACACTATGTAGTCCGCTGTCTGGGGCGTCACCTCCGGTCGCATAAGGTCATCCGACAGTGCAGTGGACGGCGAAGAGGACCCGCTGATACCACCTCCGTCGTGTCGGCTATGGTCTGGCCCTCCGTGGCCCGATCCCGCGCCCAGCGTGGCCACCGCCTCCAGTGCCTCTTGTCGATCTTGTCATATCCTCGCCGGGCTGGGCGCCGCTTGTCCCAGGCCTGTCCCTCGCTTGGCCCCTCTCCGTCTCCTCCTCCTCTTGGAGCGGTGTTCCTGCCATCCGCCGCCCTCTTGGTCCGTCGGCCTTGTCCCCGACCACTGCCCGGTTTCCTCCAACCAATCCCAGACGTCCGCTGGAGTGTCGAAGAAGCGTGTACCCTCCTTTGCCACTACACGCAGCCGCGAGGGGAAGAACAGTGAGTAGGGCAGGTCCAGGTCTCTGAGTTGTTTCTTCACTGCCAAGTACGAGCTCCGTCTCTTTTGAGTCGCCGCAGTGTAGTCCGGGAAAAGCATTACTCGGCTGTTGCCCACTTGCAGGTCGTTCAGCTTCCGGGTTTCCCGGAGCACCGTGTCTCGGTCCCTATAGTTGAGGAGTTTGAAGAGGAATGGGCGGGGCCTGTATCCCACCCTCCGGGCCTGCGCAGGCACTCTGTGTGCCCGTTCCACCACGAATTGCGGGGAAAGTACTCCAGGCGGTAGGATCTCCCTGAGCCACGTCTCAGTGTAACGTTCTGGCGCCGTCCCCTCTTCTCCTTCCGGCAGGCCCACGACCCGGACGTTGTTGCGCCGAGAGCGCCCTTCAGCATCCTCGGCACGATCCTCCAGCTCGTGGACTCTGTCTATCAGGTCTTGTAGGGCCGCTGTGTGACTGCGTACCACAGGCTAGATTTCCTGAACCATTTGGCGCAGCTCTGTGATGGTCTCTGCCAGTTTTCTGTGGTCGGCGTGCAGCAGTGTGAAATCAGACATCACTTTGTCAATCCGCCCCTCCAGCGACGTCTTGGTTTGCTCCAGTCGCCCCTATGCGTTCCACTGCCGCTAGAACTGTGTCCATTTTCGCCGCTAACGCAGCTGTGGGGTCTACGGCTGCCCGTCTCTGGTCCTGCGACGCATCCTGTCCACTCGCCTCCTGCTGCCGCAGCAGCGCTTTGTCCTTCAGTCTACCCATAGCAATTTGATGTGCCGTGGGCATCCGCACTCCCGGCTGCACAGTGGTAGGGCATGATCTCTGGGTAGCGGGATCTCGTCAGTCTGTCTCCCACTGGGCATGCAGTAGTGGTCCACTGCTTCAGGTTCCCTTAACTTGTAGCCTCTTTCTCTCGCCAATGGGCGCCACTCTCCAGCCGTCAGCGGTCGATTCTCAAGGGGTCTCCGACAATACCAGCAAGGGCGTTGTTCAAGCTCTTCCAGTGGGCAGTGTAAGGAGAGAGTGCCTGCAGACCGTTGTGTGGTCCGTACCAGCTCAGGTGATGGCCAGAGCGCGGGCAGCCTCCCAGGGAGGCAGGTCCATGCGCCCCGTGCGCCGAGGGTTCCGACTCGCGGGCGGCCGTAGTACTACTGTCGGGGGCTATGCACAAGCCCGCTCGCTACAGATGCTCCAGGTGAGTCCAGGGCCAGTAAAGCTCCTTCGCCACCACAGTCCACCCACGGTTTCTACTTCAAGCCTTGCGCTAGGTGCTGCTTTGCGTGGGAGGGGGGGGGGGCGTCTCTCTTCGGGGCCGTCCTCACAAATGGTTCCAGAGCGGCCCCAGGTGATCGTTCCTCAGTCGTGAACGCCCTGTCTATGCACTTCCTCAGGGCCCCCAGAGGTCGCAGCGAGGGCCGCGGGGGATCTCATCCGCCTTCCCCAGCCTTTGTGCCCACGCCGGCCCGCACACCGGGTCAAGACGCCGCCTCCGTGTCTCTTCTCTTGGACTCCACTGCTCACCTCTAGAGCCTCACTGCGCTAGCCCCACCTCGCAGCTGGTCCGATGGCTTCGCACCCTCCTGCCTCCGGCTCTCCCCGCTCACCGCGGGGGCTTCCTGCACCCTCCAGTCGACGGGCGCTGCTGGGCGCCACCTCCTCTCACAAACAGCGGCGGACCGGGCGTCCAATCCCCCGGACGTCGCCTCCAGGGCCCGTCAGCAGCCAGGAGCACACTCTCGCTCCGCAGCGGGGGTAGACGCTGGCAGACACAAAATGGCGGCTCAGGGACCAGTCCCCTCTTGGGCACCCCGGGACATCTTCCACAAGCCAGTCAGTCCCCCAGCGGTCGGTCCAGTGCCGCCGCTGCAGTTTCCGAGTGTTCTCCCTGATTCACCACCACACCCCTCCACCTCAGCAGCAGCGGGCCCCCTCCGCTACGGGCCAGGTCAGGCGTCGCGCTCCCTACCGCACACCGCCAGCTGCGCTCCCCCAGCAGCGGGGCTCTCGGCGTCCAGTCCCTGGGCACCGCACGGCAGGGTCCGGCGGCTCTTTGTCCCCTCTCCTCCGGCTTTTCCCAGCTCACCTCGTGCCAACGGGCGTCTCAGGGCGTCTCCTTCTCCTGCAACCGGCAGCGAGTCAGCTGCCTGACTTTCTACGGCAGGGCTCGCCAACCAGCAGGAGAGCACAGGGTCAGTCGCGGCTGGCCTCAAGATGGCGGCTCGCCGTCCAGTCCGCTCGCGGGCTCCGCGAGGCACCCTCCGTGGGCTGGTCAGCGCCCCCGCGGGTGATCCGGGGCTGCCGCGGCGCTCCCCGGTCGTTCTCCACAGTTCTCCCCCGCAGGCAGGGTTCCACCGCAATAGCAGCTGCAGGTCCCCTCCGCTACGGGGCTCAGTCGGGCTTCGCGCCCTTTACAGCGGCCCGTCAGCAGCTCCCTCACGGCAGTGGGTTCTCAGCGCCCCCGTCCTTCCGATCGCTGCAAGCCGCACCGGAGGCGTTCTCAGACAATCGCCCAGCTTCTCCTCTCCACTGCGGCGGGTGCCCACCACGCTATAAGGTGAATTTTAGGATAAATTCGGGGCCTCGCTAGCGGAGCTCTAGCAAGTAGCGCCCATCATGTTGCCCGGCTGGCCACGCCCCCTAGAGTTGAAAAACATTTTATACTGATGTGCATAGAATTGTCTGCAGAATACATATGATATAATGTATCAGTGTTTTTAACAACATTTTTTTTATAAATGAATGAAATTTTAAATTTTGTGTTTGCAATATTTGTTCATGGCAATACTGATCTGCAATTGATTAATTTGTAAATTTGGTAACCTACGCTTAGACTGAATTCCCGACTTGTGCAATCTCTCCCCAAGGTAGGATAGCATTATAAGTCTTGTTGTCAAAATCAGGAGAAGGAGTTTTTGTTTATGATTGACAACATGAATACTGCTGGAAGATTAACCCAAATAAAAGAGCTAATTGTGTTGTTGATAAAATGGGAAAATGTGGATAAGTAGAATGCTAAATGGGCAAGGAGAAGAGAAGAGAGCAGTGATAAAACCATGTTAGCATTTTCAGTAAGAGAAAAAGAGCCTGTGGCAAATGAATTTCCTTTGAGAGAAATACGGGGGGGAGGGTATGTACATGTTCTTTGGACCAGACAGGATATATTGTCATTCACAAATGATTTCCCCAGACTAAGAGAAAAGCCAGTGGAATGGTATCGACAGGTGGATCGATTTGTAAAAGTTTCAAAAGTATTATGGGAGGATTTAGATGGATTGCTTGACATAGTAGTACCAGCATATCTATGGTCTGAGTATAAAATTTTAGTGGACTGGCCAAGAACTGAATATCCACGAGATATAAAAACAGGTGCTCCTGGACCTGAAGTAATGCGAAAGTATGAACAGGTAATAGTATTTCTGAAAAATAAAATCCCACCAAAAGAGACAGATTGGTTAAAGATTGACAGAACACTGCAAGAACCAAAAGAGTCAGTACATGCATTTTGCGAGAGATTGCTGTTAGTGAACAAACAGTATAGTGGATATGAGGAATTGAATGAAAAGGACATGAGTCATTTTGTGTATCGTTTTGTGTTTGGAATAAGACCAGAGATAGGAAACATGATTAAGCATAATTTGATAGGATGGCAATCATGCTCGGTGGACGAAGTTTTGAGACATGCAAAATACTGTAGTGATGAGATGGAGGTTAAGCAAATAGCCATGTGGGCACAAGTAAAAGTAGCTGAACATCAAGTAGCTCAATTGGAGAATAAAAGCACAGAAGGAGGTCAAGGAAGAATGAAGGGAAATTTCAACAAAACAAAAGTAATGGAAAATCTAGATGAGGCTAAGAAAATGTTTCCTTGCCATAATTGCGGCAGGTTAGGGCATTGGACGAAAGAGTGCAAGTACCTACCAAGAGTTAATCCAGAAAATACATCATTGAATCCGCAGGTGCAGAATGAGGTAATTCATCAGCCATCACCACAGCAGCAGGTAGTTACCCAACAGAGTCAGGTGCCACCACTTCTACTTCCACACAGTGTATATCTACAGAAATACAGTGCAGAGACAGGATTCTGCGGAGGAGAACAGGTAATAAGATCACCTAGAGTGAATGTGAGTTCGCAGTATTGGTTGAAGGAAGATGGGAGTGAGTCGGATGACAGCTTCTGGCGGTGCCTGAGAGAGGGGGAAGAGGGTCTACTTGGCACCACTCTAGAGCTAGATCAATCTGGTCCTTTTGTGAATGGAAAGGTGAATGATGTGAACGTGACTTTCCTAGTGGACACAGGTGCTACCCGTTCTACTGTCAGATCAGTAGAAGTTCAAAATCTTCCTCTCTCTGGTGAAAGCATCCAAGTTGTAGGTGTAGCAAATAGGCAGATCAAAACATCCTTAACAAAACCAGTTGAAGTCAAAATTGGAAATTTGAAAGACATGCACCGATTTGTAGTATGTGACAGTAGCCCTGTTAACCTTCTTGGCAGGGACATTCTGTGGAAAATGAATTGTGGTATTTACTGTTCACCAGATGGCATTGAGCTTCAAACCCCAGATGAAGACAGCATGTATAAAATGACTATGTCACTGATGGAATCAGAAAATGATGGTATGTTTCCTGTATTTGATTGAGAGAAGATACCAGTTGACCTGAAAGAGTTAGTCAAAGAACAAGTGTGGGATTTCACAGGAGAAGATATTGGATTAATGAAAGATGTAGATCCTGTGAAAATGTATGTAAAAGAACAGTGAGTTACCAACCATTCCCCAGTACAAAATGACAGCATAAATAATTGAAGGAATAACTCAAGTGATAAACAAAATGATTGAGCAAGGAATTTTGAGAGAAATAGAAAGCGATCTTTGTAATTCACCTATAATGGGATTGAAAAAGCCTAATGGAACGTACAGAATAGTGCAGGATTTGAGAAAGGTCAATAAAATTGTTGTCCCATGTTGTCCAATTGTGCCAAACCCAGCAGTAATCCTATACCAAATTCCACATGATGCAGAATGGTATACAGTCCTTGACCCTTGTAATGCGTTCTTTACTGTTCCATTACATCCTGATAGCCAGCCAATATTTGTGTTCCGGTTTGGAGACCGAATTTTGGCATGGTGCCAAATTCCTCAAGGGTATACTGAGAGTCCAGCCATCTTTAATCAATTGTTAAAGAAATCATTAGAGAGTCTAAGCATGCCTGGAGAATCCGTACTGGTTCAATATATTGATGACCTGTTAGTGGCATCAAAAACAAAAGATGCATGTGTTTCAGACACTGTAGCATTACTGAACCATTTGGCAGATGAAGGACATAACGTGTCCCCATCAAAGCTACTGTTTTGTCAGAAAGTACAATACCTAGGTCACAAGATTGCTAAAGGAATTGGAGTAGTCACTATAGAGACAATCAAAATGATACAAGGAATGCAGCCTCCAAAATCACAGAGACAAGTGAGAATGTTTCTGGGAATGGTAGGTTACTGTCGACAATGGATTAGTGGATTCTCCCTAATAGCCAAACCTTTACCGAGATTGACAAGAGCAGATGTAAAAGATCCTTTAGTGTTGAATAAAACTGAAATGGAAGCTTTTGAGCAGCTAAAAATCAGTCTATGTGAAGCACCCACATTAGAAATGCCTGATTATGAAAAAGAGTTTGAACTGTATTGCAGTGAACGAGAAGGATGTGCATTGTCAGTCCTAATTCAGAGACATGGAAAACTGAGAAAGCCAATTGCATATTTCTAAGCTGTTTTGGATCCAGTCGCAAGAGCATTGCCAGGATGCTTAAAAGCAGTAGCTGCTACAAGTGTAAGTTTGGAACAAAGTGAAGGTATAGTGATGGGATTTCCTTTGAAGGTATATGTACCTCATTCAGTGGAGATTCTGCTCACTAGGACAAAGACACAGTTTCTCACCAATAACAGGATGACAAAATATGAGAAGACAATTCTAGGTGCAGATAATGTGACAATTTCACGATGTGTGAATGTAAATCCATCTGCATTGCTACCTGATGTTATGGATGTTGAGGTGAGAAATGAAGTTGATCACAAGTGTTTGGATGTTCTTTAATATTGTACCAAGCCAAGGCCTGACATCAAAGATGAACCGTTGCCTGAATCTGATTACATAATGTTTGTTGATGGTTCATGCCTGAGAACAGATGAAGGTGTTCTGAGTGATGCTTATGCTGTATGCACAGTGACAGATGTCTTAGAAGCATCTTGTCTGAAAGGGATCTGTTCTGCTCAAATAGCAGAATGGATTGCTTTGATACGAGCACGTGAACTGGGAAAAGAGATAAGGGTCACCGTAGTGACTGACAGTCAATATGGCTTCGGGGTTGTCCATGATTATGGTCAACTGTGGTCCCAAAGAGGTTATTTGACTTCTGCAGGATCCCCCATTAGAAATGCTGAATTTGTAAAAATGTTGATTGATGCAATTCAATTACCTGCTAAAATTGCTGTTGTGAAATGTGCGGTATCAAAAACAGTGGTCCAAACCAATAGTCAAGGATCAACTAAATATATTCTTACAATTAATATTTCTTCATTATTAGTAAGCCTTCAAATTATTCTGCTCTAGTGATTCAATCAGTGGCTTGAAAAAAGGAAATGCAACAACCTGACAAGAAAACGTAGTTGATCAACAGGAGTTTATTGGATCACTCCATCGCAAAAGTTATTTATATATTATATACATTTATATACTAACGGTATAAAGGCGCACAATGATGCTAAAAACGTGCAAGGAAAAGAAGAAAGTGCAGTGATTTCAGAAAGGGTGAGAAAACTGGTCAAGATCAGTGATACAGAAGTGTTATATAAACAATTTACATTGAGTCAATATAGGCTGGTAACAAAAATTCCAGCCCTTTGGGCATACGACCACTGCTTATTGGTTCACTACTTTTTCATTTATAAAGTCTTTAATATCATGTATAATGCAGTTTTGATGATAGGTGATCCGGTTTGCAATATTAAAAGCGTCGACGTTTCGACCCGACAATGGGCTCGTGGGTGACTAGGGGCCTCGGCCTGCGGGTCTTCTTCAGGACATAAAAAGCACAACCTTGATACCGTGGATATGTCGGTGTCATAAACCCATGAAACTTTCGTGGGTGGCCTGGTCCTCTGAGTGGTAATGGACGATATAGATTTGTGACGGTGGAAAATTACCCACTATCCGGGAGGGGGGTAATGGGCGTGTTGGATCGTATCCTTAGTATGCAACGCGGTATCTTGATGGCCGCTCGTGCAATCAAAAGTTATTCCGGGTCAATCTTTTCTTTAAGGCATTTAATGCCACTTAAATTAGAAGCGTCCGCTGCTCAGTGGAAAACGCTGTGAAAATCCAGCAGGATGAAATGTGCAGCTCACAAGAAAGGAGATGACTATGTCACCAGAGGTCACCGTTAAGTTGATTCAATTGCAAAAGTAGTTGAGACTTGGCAGGAAGTGAGACAAATGCAGGAAGAAGCAAGTGAGGAAGAGAAAGATATCTGGTTAAAATCAGGATGTAGACAGAGAGAAGAAGATTACATTTTGGTTTACAAAGATGAAAGACCAGTAAGGCCTGATAACATGATTTCAAATATGGCTCGAATGTACCATGGTCAAGCCCATATTGGTAGGGACGCAATGATACGAATTTTCAGACACATTGTTTAATCCTAAATTCAGGATGATTGCTGAGAGCCTATGTCAGAGATGTCTTGTTTGTCAACAATTGAACCCAAGGAGAAAAACAGTTGTGAGTTTGGGAACCATAGGACGGGAGGGAGGTCCATTAACACGAATGCAGTTAGACTTTATTGAGCTACCATCTTGTAATAGACTTCGATATGTACTTGTGATCATTTGCCTGTTTTCTCGGTGGGTGGAGGCTTTTCCTACAAGGAGAAATGATGGAGTGACTGTTGCAAAACTGTTATTGCATGAGATTATCCCACGCTACGGTTTCCCAGTAACCATTGAGTCAGACCGTGGAACACATTTTCACAACAAACTAAAGCAGATGATATGTGAAGCACTGGACATTCGTCAGAAATTGCATTGTGCTTACAGACCAGAGCTTCTGGGGTAGTGGAACAAGTAAATGGAACATTAAAAAACAGAATTGCAAAAATGTGTTTCACCACTGGACTGAAATGGCCTGATGCTTTGCCACTTGTTCTGACGACCCTAAGGAGCATACCTGACAAAAAGACAGGATTAAGTCCACATGAGATTCTAATGGGTAGAGTGATGAGACAAGCATTTGTGCCAGTTGATAAACTGTTAACAATTAATGATGATATCATACTGGATTACTGCAAAAATCTGTCTGACGTTGTAGCTTCTGTGTTCCATCAGGTGGGAACTGAGGCAAACTCAAAAGAAAAACATCCAGCTCATGATCTAGTCCCTGGAGATTGAGTTAGGATAAAGGTACACAGGAGAAGAAATTGCTTAGTCCCTCGTTGGCAGAGGCCCAGACAAGTCACTTTGGTCAGCACCACTACAGTTAAATGTGCTGGAGTGAAGAGATGGGTCCATGCAAGCCACACCAACCGCGTGCCTGAGCCTGAAAATCCACAAGACGAAGGAGAATGCACAACTGATTCAGATTCTGAAGGTGAACCAGAGAAAGATCCAGATACTGAAGCTCGACCTGTTCGTCGACATCTAGAGATATCAGATGCTAGTTCTGCGTCTGAAAGAGAAAGTAAAGCTATTGAAATACCAAATTCTGAAGATCGACCTGCAAGTCGAGATTTGGTAAAAACTGATACCAGTAAGGACACTGAGCAAAGTGAAGATAAAACTGGTAGTCAGGAAATCGCTGAAAGACAGTCTGAAAGCTCTGAAAGCAGGAACCGAAATCTCAAAACTCACGAAGAGGGTGAGCTTCCAAGTACCAGCTTTGGAGAAGTTCCTAACAGAGTGAAAGAACTAACCAAAGAAAAAACAAGTTTAGAGAAAGAAACAGACATTATAAAGTTCACCATAAATAAAACTGTAGAAAAATCCGAAACTGAAACTGATGACAGTGAAGATGAAACTCAATTAAGAAGAAGTTCAAGAAAAAGAGCTTGGAGAGTGGAATGTAATACTGTTGGACCTGAAACAAAGAGAGCTCGTAAAGGAGATAATTGGCCTAAAGAAACTGATAGACTGAAATTTAAACTGGTTAACAAAGCAAAAGTACTAGAAGATCAAGTAAACGAGATAACCAGTCAAAAGGAGTTGTTGGGTACGAAAATAGAGATTGTGCAAAGGCCAAAGAGAGTAAGAAGACCAAATCAAAAATATAAGTCACCTGAGTGGACGTATATGGTCTTGCCTCCAATAAATGAAGTAAATAGCAGCCAAGAAAATTTGAGTTGCCAAAGTGAAGAAAAGGAAAGTGAGTGAACTGTGACCCAAAAGAAAGAAAAGATGTACCTAAATTGGGAAACTGTGAAAGAGAAAAGTAGAAAGGAACAAGAATTTGAAATTCTGGCGGTAAGAACACTCTGAGTGCAAAGAAAGGGTTTAAAGGGACAATATAAAAGCAGAAAAGATTTTGGAAAGCGCTGTGTATTTTTTTTTTTAAATGGCTTCTAATGATGTAACTAAATCGAAGTGTACTATTTTTAGAAAATGGTGTAGAATGTGGTTAATATGTACTGGTTTATTAACGTTAGTGTGGTTCATTTTAGCTATTACTATCCCTTTAAGGCCGGATTTTGAAAAAGCAAAAGTAAATGAGCGTGCTAAAGAGAAGAATTATGAATCAAAATGTGAAAAATTACATGTATATATACCTGAAGTACATCAAGGTAACTCAATTAGTGATTTTTCCCGTAATTTGTTTTCAAGATTATTGTCTGAATATGTGAGAACGATGGATGCCATTGACTGTTGCGTCTGTGTAAAAGTACCAGCATCTGTATCTGAGGGTGTGACCTATCACCACCCTCGATTAACATATGGAGTTACTTGTAGCGTATTAACTAGTTTGTTTTTATAGAACAGTAAAATTAGAGTATTATTATTCAAATTCTGATAATGTTTTTGCAAAAATTGAAAATTGTGGCCGAGTTGAATCAAACCAAATCTGCAAAAGTTTTTGTAGAATATTTTTTGGAAACACAAGAGTTGACCCATGATTATGCGTTTCAACATAATTTGACTTATTAAATGAGAACTGAGGAAAAAGCCTATTTGAATATGGTTGAAGAAAGGAGAAATCAGTATAAGAGAGAAGAAAAGTAAAACAAACTAAATCTTCTATGTGGACATTTGAGGATGATAATATAGAAGGACATATTGTGAATGTAGCTATAAATATAGATACACCATTATTAGGGAAATTATGTATTCGGAGAGATAACACTTTGTATGATAATTATTTGGTGGGAGCAAGTCAATGTGAAGATACATACATTATAAAATGGGGTTGGGGATTTAAAGGTGGAAATGACCCAGTCTTTCCTGGGATTTACTTTCTTTGTGGGAATAAAGCTTATTATAGATTGCCTGATCACTGGTATGGGACATGTTATATAGGCCTGGTCTTTCCTAACATTTTCCATGTAGATAGAGGTACTAATGGAATTTCTAATGGTGAATACTGAAATGGTTGCTATAAGAGCTATGGTGTTGCAAAATCGACTTGCTCTTGACATAATTTTGGCAAAAGAAGGAGGAGTTTGTGGAATTTTAAAGGTACAGCATTGCTGTGCTTACATTCCAGACAAAAGTCAAAACAATGAAAGATATATTACAAATCTTACAGAGTTGCAGAAGGAAGTTGAACCACTGTCCAGAGTCAAGACCTACCAACCCCGACAACAAAGCCTTAATGGGTGAAGTTCCTGTCCCAGAGGTGTCAATAGTAATGAGGCATATTGTAATTTCGTGGAACATTGCTGGGTTAACTAGCAAAATCAATGATCCATCTTGGGTGTCCTTTATAAAATCCTATCCAATAATTTGCCTACAGGAAACATGGCTGGTAGGAAACAACGCATTTATAGAAGGATACAAAAGCTTCTTTGTGCCAGCCGAACCCTCAAGGAGTGGTAGAGCCAAAGGGGGTCTTGTTGTGTATATTGATTTAGCACCATCATGCTCTGTTAAAAGATTACCCTTCAATAATAGCGATATCCAGATACTGACGATCAAAAAGGGGAAAGAGACTCTAGCATTGATTAATTTTTACAACGCTGTTAACCTTAAAGGGGGTTGCAAGATTGTGGATCTAGATCATTTTCTAAGGGATAACATGGAGAGACTCCCACCTCAGGTTGTCATTGTAGGTGACTTGAACGCACACCCCTGTGGGAACCCAGCAATTACCCCAATAGGCTTATTGGGTTGCAATAGACTTGAAGGCTTTCATTTCGATCATACCCCCAGAGGAAATTTGTTGAATGCCTTCATGGATGATTTCGACCTAGTCACCGCCATGGCTCAGGTGGATGATTACACCTTTTATGAAATCCCTACCTTTAAAGGCAGCGTGGGGGGTTCCTATATCGATCACATACTTTATTCTAGAACCTTAGTCCCTGTATATCTGGTTTTAAAATTTTAGAGAACTCACTGAGTGACCACAATCCTGTTTGCATTTGTTTTGGAGGGACGCTCCTCAATGTATTAGAAGAAAGGCCAGACAGTGGGGTCCTAAAATGTATGGACGGTGATAGACGTCTAAAGTAGGAAAGGGTGAACTCGGCCAAACTTTATGAAAAGATCAATAGGACATGTAACACTGAGTTATCCACCTGCGTATCTCCCACAACATCAGCACAGGAAATGTTATTAGCCTTTGACGGTATAGTTACTAAAGTTGGGGGAATGCTAACAGTAGCCTCTACAGGCCGGATCTGTAATGCGCCAAAGTGGTTTGACAATGCTTGCTTTAAGGCAAGCCGTGACCTAAAGTCAGCCCTCAAGGCCAGTCCAAGGGACCAGGTAAACATCAGGGCAGCTTGGCTCGCCTATAAAAGGGCCCTGGTTAAACGCAAAGCAGAAGTAAAAGCGGCCACTTGGGAAAACCTGTTAGATCCAGAAATACTTGGTAATAGCTCTAAATTTTGGGGCATTGTAAACACACCCCTTTTTGCTTCCACAGGTGATTCCCCCCTAGGTACCAACATTTCTGAAGATGATTGGGTCTCTCATTCTAGTCGTATTTTTAACAGCGATATACCACAACCTATATATGACAAAGGTGTCCCAGGTATTAAACCCTTGCGTTTCAACATTTGTGAGGTGGAGAAGGGCATCATGGGTTTAACCAGCAGGAAAGCACCCGGGCCCGACGGTGTGCCTCCGGACTTGTTTAAATCAAAGACATCACTTTGGGCCCCCGTTCTCTCTGCTGTATTTAATGCAGCCGCTGATCATGGATGCTCAAAGTCCTGGGGGTTGTCCACAATAGTCCCCGTTTTTAAGAAAGGGGACCGTAACAGCATATCCTGCTACAGACCAATATCCTTAATTGATTCGGTCGTAACAGTAGTAGGCGGTGTAATCCTGAATAGGCTAACAACCTGGGCTGACGAAAATAATATAATTTCTCCAATTCAATATGGCTTTAGACCAGGCCACTCTACCATCTCCCAGTGTCTCAAACTATATATGGTGTTAGGAAAATATACAATGGCACGTCAGGGCACAGTCCATATGGCTTTTATGGACCTCTCTTCAGCCTTCGACTGTGTCAATAGGGGCAAATTATGGGAGGCTATGAGCAACATGGGGGTGGAGCAGACCCTGGTCAATTTCCTGGCGGATCTACACCAGGACACCCGAGCAAACGTGCGATACACCCAGGATCTGAAGGTGACCAGGGCATTCGGAGTACAACGGGGTGTAAGACAGGGTTGCATCCTGGCCCCGTTTCTTTTTAATCTATACATCAATAATCTGGAAAATACCCTCTTAAAAACATATGCTGATTATCCCTTTGTTGGACGTAAAGGGTTACCTGTTTTACTGTATGCGGACGACGCCGTTTTGTTGGCAAGGACCGCAAAAGGGCTCCAACTGCTGCTTAACACCTTTTTTACATTTATGAAATCCCGTGATCTCTCCATTAATAACTCAAAATCTTTTGTTATGAATGTAGGCACAGCACATAAGAAAGAGTTTTCATTTCATGTAAACGGGGAGAAGATTCCCATGACTAAAACCTTCTCATACTTGGGGGTCCTGTATGATAACCAACTGAAATGGGGCCCGCCGTACAGAAGAAAAAAGGGGAGATAACATGGGCAAATGTAGCAATTTTTAATTTTGCGAGGAAAATGGGGAAACGGCCAATTGCCGCTTTGCTAAAAGTATATCAGGCCAAGAGTGTGGCAATAGGCTGCTATGGAAGTGAGTTATGGGGGCACACGAATGTTATGGACTTGGTGGTAGCAGAAAATAATTTTTTGAAACAGCTTCTGGGGGTTCCAAGAGGAACTGCCAATTTCATAGTGCACGAGGAGTTAGGTTCCCCATATCTAGGTGATACCATTGCACTTCGGCCTTTAACGTTCTGGCTGAAATGCTGGCTAAATAAGGACCTCCTGTTCAACCACCAGCTCCTGAGAGAAGCACTGACATGGGATAACATGTTAAAAATCCCGTGGCTAAAATACTTGAAAAATGGTTTCACTGCATTGGGGCGTCCTGAACTTTTCTCAAATCCCGACTCAATTACTGTAACCGACGTAAAGTTTGTGAAGAACACCTTCTTTCTTTCACAGCTATTCCAGCGGGAGGAGGTGGACCTAAAGAAAAGCAGCAATAGAAATTATGTTGTCATACAAACTACACTATGTATGGAACCATATCTGACTTGGCCAATGTCGAGCTTTGACCGTTTTTTGTTAATTAGGTTTCGGCTGAACCTCTTTCATTTACTGCTAGCCGTTCCAAGAGGCAGCCATCAAGGCCAAGTGTTACCTACCTGCGGCTGCGACTCTGTGTCTCCGCAGGATTTGGTGCACTTTTTATTCTTTTGCCCTTTTTATGATATTCCTCGGAGGGTTTACCTTAAGCCTCTTCTTAAAAGACTGAATTTTACCCAGATTAAACCTGCACTTTGTTACCTAAAGCTGCTAAATAACGAATGCACTTTATTTGTAATCAGTTTTTTGAAATTAGCCCTAAAATTTAGAATCAGCATGGAGGGATCATGCTTGATATTGTTGTATATACTGTTGTATATATTCACCTACAGATCAATTGTGTTTTATTCCTGTGGACAATGTCGTTTCTTTTATCAATTTGTTTTTATGATGTATATTAAATTGTGCTTTTATGGTTGTTTTTTCTCGCAAATAACCGAATAAAGATCTAATTAATTAATTAAGTTGAACCACTGGAGGTTGATGGTGTTCTTGAGAAACTTGGTAGAAGTTTTACAGCAGTTCTAAATTGGTTTTATGAAATAGGTAGATCCATAATAGGGAAGGTACTAATTCCAGCAACAGTAATAATAGTAGTATTTTTGATTTTAAGGTTAAGTTGTAAACTCAGAAAGAGAAGAAATATTAAAAAGTCTATAAAGAAAGAATTTGAAGAAAGACAAGAAAGGGAACGTGAAAAAGGTGATATTGAAATGGAGGAGTTCAAAGAGAAACTTTATCATGATAGGAAGAAACTAGAAGAAACTAATGTATAACTCAAACTAATTGAAATAATTTGAAACATGTTGAGATAAAATGTACAACATTTTGGGTGTTATTTGGTGATAAATCACCAAGGAGGGAGTTGATGGAGCAAGGATGAAAACAAAAATGTTTGTATACCCCTCGTGAAGTCACTTCTCCATAACAGTAACTTGTATTAATTGTGCGGTTTTGAAAATAACCAACCTAGAATAGAATGCACACACAAATACATGTGGGATACTAATTTGCTTATGTTGCGAACCATAATTTATTGAAGTTGAGTTAAGTGAAGTTGTCGAACTTATCTTATACGCAAATGTCATAATCTAACCAAAATTTGTATGAATATGTTATGTTATGTTATGTTAAACTAAATTTATTGAGCGCACTATCACCGATTGGTTTCATGGCGCTATAGAAAAGACAGGGAGCAGGATCCAGAAGGTTTTAATGATGTGCTTAAGTTAATGATATGCTTGTTTATAGAGCCAGGTCTTGAGTGCTCTTCTGAATTTCAAGAGATCCGGACAGATCCGGATCTCGAGAGGAAAAGAATTCTACAAACGAGGGGCCAGTGTCACAAATCGGCAGCCACCAGTGCGCTTCCGTTTGAAAGAGGGTGTATGCAGGAGGCCAAGGTGGGCTGACCGCAAGTTGCGGGAGAGGGTGTGCCTCATTATAAGTTTGTCAATGAATTTAGGACTTTTGCAGTGTAAGGATTTGAAAATCGTGCAACCTGTTTTAAAGGTGCAACGCTGGGCCATGGGGAGCCAATGAAGTTTCATAAGCAACGGGGTGGCAGGTTGCCCTCTAGGTTGGCTCAAAATCAGTCTGGCTGCATAGTTTTGCACCATCTGGAGTCGCTTCATCAAGTAGAGAGGTATGCCAAGATAAATAGAATTAGCATAGTCCAGGTGGGACAGCACCGTAGCTATCACCACCTGGGTAATGGCCTCCGATGTAAGGAGGCGCCGAACCTTCCTAATTTTTCTGAGTTGGAAAAAACACTTGGAGACCACCTGGCCCACTTGCGTTTTCAGTGAGAGATCACTATTTAAGGTGACTCCAAGTGTCTTTGCCGATGAGGAGGGAGTCGGAGCTGGGCCCATATCAAGCGGCCAGTAATGCGGGCCCCAGTATTTAACACTGTCCCCTGTGAGTACCAGCTCAGTCTTACCCGGGTTCAGTTTCAGATGATTTTGGTCCATCCAGGCTTGGATGAACCTCATGGTCGACTGAAAACTGGAGATGGAAATTTCGGAATTATCCATCGTAAAAAGCAGTTGCAAGTCATCTGCATAATTGAAAACCGTCACTTGTCTATCTCTAAGAGACCGAATTAAGGGGGAAATGTAGATATTAAACAAGTGGGGGGACAGGGAGGAGCCCTGTGGAACATCGCAGGTGATGGTCTGTTTGTGGGCAACTAGATCTCCAAGATGGACTGCCTGAGAGCTGTTCTCCAGAAAAAATTTTAACAAGCTGACCGCTGTGCCCTGGATACCGAAAAAACAACACAAGGGCCAATGCTGAGAGATACTTTAAACCATTTTAACTGGAAGTGTTGAATTTAAACAATCACAACCTGCTGAAATTAGCAATGTAAAAAGATTTATTCTTATTTAAACTTTTTTGTTTTGTTTGTAACACAATTTTTAGTGCAAGGAGAAGACAAATAATTCTTTTATATACAATATGTACAACAATATCAAAAGAAAAAAGGCGTTTCCATACTTCAAACAAACATGGCCGTCCAGTCATACAAAGACACATTCACACACAAAAATATATAACAATAACCATTAAACAACAAAAAAGTGAATCCACGTATAGGTCATGACTCAAATTGGAAAAATCCCTTTTGGATATGCAGTTTTAGTGTCTTTTTGATGATTCAGCAATAGACATATATCGTTCTGAAAATTGGTGAAGGGACTTTGTTATTGTCACAAAGCGTGTAGACCAAATACGGGGATGAGGTGGTCGACGCGTTTCAAACCCCACTCGTTAAAGGGGTTCTCCTCAGGACCAAATTGGTTCTAAAAAAACAATAAAGGTGTGCTTAAAGAAAAGTTCCATACAAGGTATAACAAGAGACACGCACCCCGTGCTCACAACAGCCTACCTTAACCTTCGAACCAGAACGTCTTGAAATTCCAAAGGCGGCGGGTCATGTAATTTCACAACAAAGTGCACGTAGCGGCTGTGACCTAAACAACAAACGTGCTAGGTTTAATCACACGCGCTCACTCCCTATCGTTCACTCTACCCTAAAGTCTTGCTGGGTGGGGCTCTTACCTGGAGTTCGACCGGCTAATGGCTTGCCGTCGGATCCATACTTCTCCTTATTCCGTGGGACGAGTATTGTTACTGGAAGAGAATAGACATAGGCAGTCGGTAAACGTGTTGAGCCTGGGAACTGCTGGCGGTCGCAAATTCACTCAGCATACCTGTAGAGCGGGAGGCATCAGTCCTAGTTTCCGCAGTTCTGGTTTGTGAAACAGATAGTCTGGACTAGTACTTCCTGGTATATGAACCCCGAGGGGGTTCTGGGACTTGTAGTTGGGCAATCATCCAGGTATTTAAACGGCAACCGAAAGACATGCCATAAGGGCAAGTCTATCGAGGAATTTTAGATTGATTCTAACAAATGACATATTAGTTTTTATAAATCTCAGAGATTTCATTTAATCCTTTAACGGCTGTGTTGAATTTCATTATAAGTAGAGCCTCACGTTGAGACAGTGCCCTGGATACCGGCCTGGATGACACGGTCGATCAGAATGGTATGATCGACCGTCTCAAACGCGGCCGAAAGATCCAGAAGCACCAGGGCCTGGGGGGAGCGGTTGTCTGCACAGTCACGGAGAGTATCCAGAACCGTAAGTACCACCGCCTCTGTCGAATGGGTGGGCCGGAACCCTGCCTGATGGGGCTCAAGGTAATTTGATTCCTCCAGGAAGTTGGACAGACATCTGGCTACGTGGGCCTCCATCACCTTTGCTAGAAAAGGGAGCAGGGAAATAGGACGGTAATTTGCCTTGCATGTTGGATCGGCCCCAGGTTTCTTCAGGAGTGGCACTACCGTTGCTTCCTTGAATGCTAGTGGCACCTGTCCCGACATTAAAGAGTCATTCAGGAGGGTGCAGGCAGTTTCAGTGAGAGCAGAAAAGCAGTCTTTTAGAATATGAGGGGGGCAGCTATCTGAGGGGGCACCAGATTTGACTCTCACTAAAAGCTCTTGGAATTGCTCTGGGGTGATGGGGGGAAGCTACTGAGTATGTCGTTGTTTTTGACCGTGGCAGTTATAGGAAAGATGGAGATGGGGGATTGTGAGATACTAGCTTTGATATCCGAGATTTTCTCAATCAAATAATCATTGAGTGCATCACAAAGGGTCTGGGTAGGGGGTCAGCCTGGGGCGGACACTGTCTAAATTGGTTAGCTCATTCAATATATGCAAAATGTCCTTCGATCTGTTCGTTGAATTAAGGATACGTGAAGAAAAATAAGCCGCTTTAGTGGAAAGGATAGCCTTCATATATTCCTTCCGGGCAGTAGTGAATCTTATCTTTAGGTCGGGGGAGTAACTACAGCGCCATTGTCGCTCCAATTGGCGCAAGGCCAATTTCTTTGCTTTCAGCTCGGACGAGAACCATCTCTGGGCGTCTGCACGCCGAGCCAGTTTAACTTTCTTATAGGGGGCGTGAGCATCACTCGCTGCTTGCAGCCAGCCAGAGAGATTAGTTTTGTGTATATTAATATCAGGGTGGGGGGCTGGAATGGTGTTTGAAAGTGTCCGTAAGAATTCTAATGTATCTAATGCATTCCATTTCCTTGCCTGGCCAACGGCCGCTATGGCAGTTGTCTTAGTAGTAGAGTAGACGAGATTAAATTTGAGTAAAAGATGGTCAGACCATAGGCAGGGAACAGTTGCCTGGGTCGTGACCAACAAGGAGTTGGGCCAGACATGATCCAAGGTGTGGCCTTTGCGGTGAGTTGGCAAGAGGACTTGCTGAGAGAAAATGAATATGCTTTCTGTATGTCTAATTGTGGCATAAATGATGGAGAATGGTGAGTAAACAATGCTTATTAGTTGCTAAATCTGCTAGGTAATAACTAACTGGGTTACCTTAGAATGGGGGAGGTAAACCTAAAGGCTATATTTAGAAAATTAACGTTTAATTGTGTTTGTTTCTATAATAGTTCCCAGTGTGGCCTATGCGGCCTAGTCCAAAATGGAAGTTTTCCACGACTCCGAGTATGAGATGATGTGCGCATGCGCGACAGAACTCGAGAGAACTGCAAGCAGCCTGTGCCTGTACAGTGTGGGTCAAGGACAGTGTGGCCTAGATGCTCGATTCGTTGCCAACAAATTTGAATGTCCACATCGTGAGCCTGTGAAAGTATGAAGAAGTTGCAAATTAAAGGACACAAGCGGAAAGGACTACTAAGAGACAATAGAGACTTTATTTTTTAAATTATAACGATGACTTTGCGGAAATATGAACAGTAAGGTTATGCTCATCCAACCCTTGGACTGACCAATCAGAGTAGAGAAAGACCCCAAAAGTTACAACTTTTAGATAGATTAGTTAGAGAAAAAGGGTATAAAAGACATTTGGAAGTAAGAAAAAAGCTTGCTTTTCGATTTCATTTTGCACCACGACATGCTGTTGGATTGCTGAATTTTATGGTGCGAGGACTTTGACATTTTTCTGGACTTTAACTTTTCGAATGGGTGCGGAGTCCTGATGGGAGGTGAACACCAAGAAAGAATAGAGAGGTGGTTTTTGGGAACTGTTCTGTCCTTATGCTGATGTCCGTGTCCTGAAATCTTGGTAATATAATCTTATTTACTTTCCTGAACTGTTATGCTAATACATATAAATGTTGGAATTGAACTTTTCTTTCTCTTTAGGTTATTAATGCTTTTAATGATTATTGAAATAGAGTGAATAAAAGTAAGATTATGTTAGGAGATTTTAACTCTAAAATAAAAATTAAATAAATGGAGAATTAAGCTGGTCTTGTTGTCCATTAGTTAACTTTTACTAGCAGATCCATTGACAATAATGGTGAGGTGTTTTTATTCCTTTTGAAATTAAACCATGGTAATATCGATAAACTGCAGATGTATATAGTGTATACATTTTAGTATGAAATAAGACACTTCGCTAAAAATCCAGCAGCTCTCCACTAGACTTCACCAATCCTTGGAGCAGGGTGAATGTTTGTATATATGGCTTGCTGTATTATGGGCCCCACTGATGAGTAATGTGAGAATAGCTCTTTAGCAGGTAATTTCTGGATCCGCGCAGGATCACTAGCATAGGACTAGCATTTCCAATAAACTGCTGATTCGGACCTCTTTGTTTACCTTTCATCTGTACCACCATTAATGACTCCTTCAGTTTCTTCTGCTTCAGTTCCAATTCATCAATGCAATATTTCACATAAGTCAAGATCTAATTAGTCAACTTATTTTGCCAACAAATCAAATGCTGTTGATTCATCATGCTAACCCCAGATTTTATTGCCTACACAAACCTGAACACAAAATATCCCATGTTTTAGGCTTAAATAGTCTCTGTCCCATTTTATTGTTTAAATGCTTGCAGCAGTATTTCATAATAAGAATGTATTCTTTCTTTGGGCTCTTGGGTCATCCTGTCAATCTTGAGCCAATCCATATCCTTAAGGGATACTTTTGATTTAAAAATAATGGTTTCAGCCTTTTACCCTCAAAAGAGGTGTTGCAGCTTTCTTCAGGACCAACAGAAAGAGAAACCAGGTGGAGTAATTCTCCCCTCCTATAAAGTAAATTGTATTATACAGCACCAGTTTATCCACTGGTGCTGTATAATCACTATTTACATTGCCCTGGAGAAAGCCGCTACATCTCTACAGAGGATAAAAGGCTAAAACATGTCAACCCCTACTGTTCTATGACTGGTTGAATAACCGCTAGACAGTTCTTGATTTTATTCCTGACCTCCGAACGCCCATTAAAATCTACTTTGGCATTTCGCAGCATTAGTTTTAGCTCAAATAAATTTCTCCTCTCTTCCCTTCACCACACCTTGCTCTCCTATAGGTTTTAGGATACCTCTCTTTTGACACAAAAAAAACCACTCCTGGGGTCCTCCATCTCAGAGAGGGGGTTGTAGCCAGCATGATGACCAGGATTGCGATGCAAGAAGGTTGCCTTATGATGAAGCACGCCACTGTTTGGGTGGCTGAGGGAAACCGTCATGTAAAAGGGATATCCCAGCATTCTTTTTATATCAGACCCAGGGGCCCATTTGGTGTTACCACTTGCTTACTCCCTTGAAGGTTTGCCACCCCACTTCTCTCAGGCACCTCTCATGCCTTTTATGCCAATGGCTCTGGGGAGTTGGCCTCTCCTGATGCCGAGGTTCTCGATGCCGGTGCACTCTTTGGAGGGAAGTGTGTCGTTAGATGGATCATCTCCGACGCCGTCTGGCTCTAGTCCGGCACCGACACAACCTCGTCCGGCATCTTCTATTATCCCAGTGGAACATCCATTGATGCCAATCCTGAAGTCACTGGTGCCACGTCTGGCACCACCGATGCCGTCCCTAGGATGAGATCTAGGAAGGAAGCACAAAGGCTGATGGAAGAGGAGGAATATCAAGAGCAGCAGAAGGAGGCTGAAGAGGGTGAGATTGTTGACCCTGTACAAGAGTTTGAGGGCCTACAGGAGGCTAGTGGTCTGGACACATCTCCTGAATGGGAGCTCTCCTCACCAAAAGGCCTTCCAACGCAGGAGGTGAACTCATATCATGCTGTAATTAGGAAGGCAGCGGATCTGCTGGATCTGCCATTGCCTACTGCAGAACTTAAATCCAACATCTTTTTTTTAAACTTTATTAAAAATTTGATCTAACCACAAATTCATATTGGCATCAGAATGAAGCATAATATTATTGTACATCCACCTATGCAGCAACAAGATTTGCGAAACATTTTGCAGGGTAACATCATTCATAGGATGATCCAGAATTGTGGAAGATATGCACCCACCCCTCACGACCACAAGTTGAACAACTTGCCCCATACCTTTCCAAAGAGTTCGGGGCAGCACCGGGTTTCAAAGTGAGGCTCCTACTGCACCTCACTCCAGTCCACCATCTGCCTCCACCTCCTCACAGATGGGGGCTTTGCCTGGGACTATAGTGCCCCTATAACTCACTTTGCCACCTCCACCGCTGTCCCGGGGTAACCTTTGTCGGCCCGAGAGCCGTCCAGGCCATCAAATACACCAACATCTTAATGGAGGTACTTCATTCCCCTTCTTCTGGTTCAGAACCCTTGCTTCCTTTTAGTGAGGCTTTGACTGAGCCTATTTTAGAGGTACAGCAGAAGCCAATGATTGCTCCTGCGATGTTCAGGTCTCTGGCGAGGAGGTATAAGGTGGCTCCGGTAGATCCTGCTTTCCTTTCTACCCACCCGTCACCTGAAAGTTTGGTAGTCCAGGCATTGTACTCCTCTAAACAGTCTGCAGGTGCATTCCATCTATGCCTGCAGATAGGGAATCCAAACGAATGGTTGAATAGAGGTGGTTCCGGAGCAGGAAAGGGTTCAGGGATTCTCCTCCTGGTACTTCCTGAATCCTAAAAATCACAGTCGATTGAGGCTGATCCTAGACCTCAGGGTCTTGAATTTTTACCTCAAGCAGGAGAAGTTCAAGATGTTGACCCTAGTTCAGGTTCTTCTGGCATTGCAGCAGGAAGACTGGATAGGGTCAATTTACAGGATGCGTATTTTCACATTCCTATTCTGAAGTTGCTTCAAAAGTATCTCCATTTTATGGTGAGGTCTCAATGCGACCAGTTTGCGGTACTTCCGTTCATTCTTACTTCAGCACCTTGGGTCTTCACAAAGGTGATGGCAGTGGTAGCAGCACATCTAAGAAAATCGGGGACTCCTGTGTTTGCCTATCTTGCTGCTCAAAGCAAAGTCGCCATAGATGTTGCTGCATCATGTGCAAGAAACTGCATCTGTTGTTCGACATGGGTTTTATGGTAAACATACCCAAATCTCACCTGGTGCCCTCTCAGCTCAACCTGTTCATAGGGGCAGTACTGGACACTACAGTGAGTCATAGCTTCCTGCCTCTGCAGAGGATTCAAGACATCCAGGCTATGCTCATCTGGGGAATATGGAGGTCAAAGGCCTTTGGTCTCCAGGGGAAAGATTGTTTTACATCAATCTTCTAGAATTGCAGGTGATACGTTTGGCTCGCCAGGCCTTTCTTCCCTTTTTTCACGGTCAGTTAATTCAGGTCCTGACGGACAACACTACAGCGATTTGTTACATAAACAAACGGGGATTAATGGGGTTGTATCGTCTCAGCAGAGAGGCTCTGCGACTCTGGTCCTGAGCTCAGGACCATCAGATTTGCATGATTGAAAATCATCTGGCTAGAGTGCTGAATGTGTTTGCGGCCAGTCTCAGTCAGCAGTACTCGGCCGATCACAAGTGGTGTCTCCATCCCGAGGTGGCCCATCACATTTTCAGGATGTGGGGGTTACCTTTATTGGACCTGTTTGCCACTCACGAGAACGTGCACTGCCCGGCTCTCTGCAGTATCCAATGCAGGGAGCATTGGGGGACATGTTTCAGTTAGATTGGGGCTCACAGTTTCTTTACGTGTTTCCTTCCATACCCTTAATTCCTCAAGTTCTGAGGCAGATTCGCCAAGACCAGGCTCAAGTCATCTTGATCGCACAAGATTGGCCAAGAAGTGTGTGGTACACAGATCTCCTTTACCTCTCATTGCACCCTCCACGCTGTCTCCCTCTCAGGGTAGACTGCCTCTCACAGTCACAGGGGAAGGTTCTACACTTCCACCTCAAGAGCCTGCACCGTCATGCCTGGAGCTTGAAAGGGGCAACGTGAGTTCTTTTTCTCTCCCGCCGTATGCAGTAGATGTTATTTTATCAGCCAGAAGACACTCCACCAAATATGTCTCTTCTGGTAGTGGGCCAAGTTTGTTAAGTGGTGTGGAGAGACATCGATTGATCCTTTTCAGGCCCATTTGTCAGATATTCTGAGTATCTCTCTTTCCCTGGCTCATCAGGATTGTGCAGTAGCTACAGTTAAAGGCTACTTGTCTGCCTTACATACCAACCCTCTTTATTTAAATCTCCCATAGTTATGAGATACATTAAGGGTCTCACCAATAGATTTCCACCCACTCCCTTCATCATGCCTCAGTGGGATTTGAATTTGGTTCTCACTTTCTTGATGGGTCGCTCTTTAAACCATTGCATAGTTGTCCCTTAAGTTTCTTAGCATTTAAGACAATATTTCTGATTGCAATCACTTCTTCTAGAGGGTGAGTGAGTCACTAGCTCTTAGCTCCAAGCCTCTATTCATCTCATTTCATGTGCATAAGATGGTTCTTAGGACCACAGTTGCTTTCCTGCCTAGGGTGGTGACTCCCTTCCACCTAGGGCAATCTATCACTTTGTCCACTTTCAATCCTCCCCCTCACCATTCTAAGGAGGAGAGACTTCACTGTCTGGACCCTAGGAGCGTGGTCAGCTTCTACCTGAACAGGACGAAGGACTTCAGGTTGGATGACCAGCTTTTTGTTGGATATGTGGACAAGATGAAGGGCAAGGCTGTCCACAAAAGAAAGCTGTCCAGGTGGACCATCCTCTGTATCAAGATCTACTACGTCTTGGCCAAGAAGGAGCCCCCTGAAGGTATTCAAGCTCATTCCACCAGAGCTAAGTCTTCTTCGGCTTTAGATAGAGGTGTCCCTGTTGTAGACATCTGTAAGGCGGTAACTTGGGCTTCCCTCCACAGTTTTGCAAAGCACTATTGCGTAGACTTGGAGGTGAGGAGGGATGGCCAGTTTGTATGTTCCTTGCTGCAGGAATTTTTGGTATAGGTGGGCAGGCACCCTCCACCAGCAGTGGGCCCGTTTGGGGATTCAATTCAAAAGGTGAGGAATCCACAGGCAGATGTATCCATTAGAAAAACAAGTTACTTACCTTCAGTAATGTCTTTTTTCTGGTGGATACATTATCTAACTGTGGATTCCCCACTGACCCACCCCGTTGCCTGCCTGTTTATACCGAAAAATGATTTGCATGTAATTAATGTATTTTATTTTTAGGTTTATTGGAATATTGTGATACTGGTCACCACGAAATGTCTACAGTTTTAATTGGTTTTGCATACTTTGTATACTTGTGGAAATGTTGTCTGTTCACCTTGAAGGCATGGAAAAAATGGATGTAACTGACATCAGCACGCAGACAAGGTCTTCTTATGGCTCCAATGACGTCACACAGAGTCGCGTGCGGAGCTGTTCCATTGTGATGTTCTCGTTGACATGGGAGAGCTAGGGAGAAAAGTTTCTGTGGAATGCTGCGCAAGGGGTAAGACAAAAGATGTGGTATCCACAGGCAGATACTGTATCCATCAGAAAAAGCATTACTGATGGTAAATAACATGTTCGTTTGCACCGGGACCATGCCGCTTACATGTAAAATCAGCACAAGCTGCCACAAGCCCATCTCTTCGCCAATCAGCATCATCAGTCAGCAGTGGACCACCAATGCAAAGCTCGAGCCCGCCCGTCCATGGCTCCTGAAATGCTCTTCATGCCATGCGGTTTTCCAACTGTGATGCTATTTTTGCTATCAGTGACCCTCTCCAATGCGAATGGGAATCTTGGCACAAAACTTGAGAAGGTAAAACTTTTACAGGACTAATCTGGGACTGTATCCAACCTGCCCTCCATTGTGGATGGCCTGGACTTGTGACTCTGTCCTGGTCTGGCACAACCACATATCCACAATTTTGTCGCAATGTTAGAAGTGCATCTTCTGGCATGTTTCCCCTGTCTTTTTGCTTTCTGACCTCCTGTTTTTGATGGTATGCTAGACTTCCTTTGTGTTAGTTTAGTGTTTCTGTGCACTTTGTTACTGCTATTCAGTGTTAAAGTGCATGTGTTCCTACTGTAAATTGTGTTATGATTGGTTCTCCATCATTGCTATATTTGGTTTACTGGTAAGTCCCCAGTGCCCTGGGCATTACGTGTGCCCAGGGCTTGTAAATTATATGCTACTGGTGGGCCTGTATTATCAAGCAACAACGGTCCTTGAAAGAATAAACTATGGAAACTATTAAATTATTTATAGGCACCAATCTGCGCTATACTGAAAGAAGGGTCCAGCCGGACACTGATTTAATCAATGGTAAGATAAGGAAAAAATAAAGTGAACAATAATACAGTGGGACACAATCCTGCATCCAGTACATAGAACAAGGCAAGACAAAACACTTATTTACAAGGGTAAGGAATTTCTCAGGCAATTTCAGAATTAGTGAGACGCTAGCGGAGTAAGTAAATCAGCCTAGCTGCACTCATGTAGTAAACACAATTGGGTAACACAGTGGAGAACTAGTGTGTAACTACATAAACTGTCGACGGTGTTTCGATCCTGTTAAAAATAAAGGATCATCATCAGGACTAACATTGTATTGCCTGAATATGCAAGCCTGGCCTCACTCGATTGTGGGCGTGGTCTTGGTTCCAAGGAGATGTGCGTTGTACACACGCTTGTGGTAGAGATCGAAGTTAGGGTGAATGGAGCGTCCCTCCCAGCAGTGGTTTCTTGACCCTGTGAGAGTACGTGAGGGCTAGTACAGGTTGCGTCTGGTAGCCGGTGGCACAGTCATTAACCGTGATCTAGAGTTAGTGGTAATCGGTGTAACCGCATGAAGGTAAGGCAACAATTGCTCTTGGTTGGGTTCCCAAGTATTCTAAGAACCTTAGTGTTCACAATCGAACATGTTGAGGCCGCTACAGGGCACGATCGCACCAGCCCGGGTGTAGCACTGATTGTGCTACCCACACAAGTAGCCTTTCAAGCGTGTCTCAGTCTTGCCACTGTAGTGTCTGCATGCAGATTTTAACTGCCATATCAACCCGGCAAGTGCACCCACTTGCCAGGCCTACCCCTCTCTTTTGTTACATATAAGTCACCCCTAAGGTAGGCGCAAGACAGCCCCATGGGCAGGGTGCAGTGCATTTAAAAGGTAGTACATGCAGTGGGGTGTTTTTACATGTCCAAATAGTGAAACACTGTGCACTATTGAAAGGTTATCTCTTCCATAGGTTAACATGGGGTCTGCCTTGAAACACCTTTCAAGTGCAGATTCCCATTGGAAGATGATAGAAAGTTGGAGTTTGGGATCTCTGAATGCATAATTTAAAAATACATCTTTTACTGAAGATGGTTTTTAAATTGCATGTTTGAAAATGCCACTTTTAGCAAGGGGGCCTTTTCCTGCTTAACAATTCTGTGCCTGCCTGTGGAGACCACGTCTGTGTAGCTGACAGCGGGGGCCTCCTGCATACACTTTAGACTGCCACACTAAGGGAGATTAAGTGTATCTCGTATATCCTGATGACCCATCACCAGGCTGATGGGCCCTCCTGGGCTAAGAGTAGTGAAAGGGGTTGTCACTCACACATGGATACTGTGCCTGTTCTCTTGCAAAGAAGTCTCCACGCCCTGGAGAGTGTCTGGGGAAGAGTAGGGAAGAGCAGTACAGAACTGGATTATGTGCACAACAAGGCCATTCTTTGAAGTTTGCCAACTTCAAAGGCCAGAACTGGTATAAGTATTGGGGCACAGACCCCAACTCATTTGTGCTAGGGGACCCTGCCAAGCAGAAGAGCTGGAGAAGCTGTCAGAAGAGACTTCCACTTTCCTGTACTGGTTTGCTGCTTCTGTCTTGAGCAGTGAAAGGACTGGACTGAACTTTCTGCAACGTATTACCTGAGTTTTACCAAGGGCTTGCAATAGAGCTTGCCTCCAGCGGAAGTCTCAGAAACATCAAAGACCTCAGGTTCATCCACCAACAGCACTGAGAACAGTGGGTTTTGTGCTGCAACAGAAGAAAAACCTCTATGGTGCCATCAATGACGAAGCTGCCGGCTCCATGATCTGAAGGCACCACAGACTGCAGCTCCCCATTTCGCACCGTAACCCTGGTCTCCTGACGTCGCTGCCTGATGTCGTAACCGGGACGCTGCTTACACTGTGACCTCTGGGCACCACACTTCTCATCGCCTTGATTTACATCGCCACCCTGGTATCACCGATTCTGCCGCACCAAGCTGACATTGCCGCTGCTGCCTACTTCGTACTTCGTGGCCTTGAGACACCGCTTGAGAGGTCCACAAAGCGTCGCCTTATCCCACACCGCAATTAATTTCCACTGATGTCAGTGCCCTCGACTCCAGCCTCGTCAGTCAAACCTGCTGCTTGCAGCCTTAACTTCTGGACACCGCATGTCACATTGTCCAACTTCACACTGCAACTCTAATCTCACTGACGCCCCTGGATGCTGCCACCGAGCAGCTGCTTGCACCGTGACCTATGGGCCCTGCATGTCATATTGTCCTGCCTCGCATCACAGCTCCAACACCATTGATGCCAGCAGTCCTGACTTCAACCTAATGGAGTTCGATCTGCAAAGCGTGTGACTTCAAGGGCCTGACGACTTCTGGACTGATGTCTTCCGACTCCACTTTCCTAGCTTATTGCAAGGTCCCTGACACCTTGCATTTCCAATGTACTGTTTGTGGGTCTTACCGACACCCTGGATGGCCTGCACCCTAGCGGTCAGCCTGAACGGTTGGATTTGTTGTTCGCAATGCCGTGATAGCCCCGGACTGAGCTATCACCTTCAAGGAACTGCATTTCAACTTGATTCTTGCAATATCCATATCTTTATTACTGTATGTTGGATTTTTATCGTGTTGCTTTTGTTTTGCACAGATACATTTTGGCTATTTTTCTAAAACTGGTGTGGTGTCATTTTGTAGTGTTTTCACTGTAATACTGTATATTATGTGCAAACGCTTTTCACATTGCCCCTGAGATAAGCATGACTGCTCGTGCTAAACTACCAAGAGGTAACTCTCTCATTCAACGACATTACACGCACCTGCTAACATCAACCAGGGCTGTAGCCGGGCTCAGGCGACGGATCACTACACCAATTACACGCGCCTGCTAACATCAACCAGGGCTGCAGCTGGCCCTTCCCCGTCCCTATTCTAATGAAACAAAAAATGTTGTCTACCGCGAGATTATAAAATAAATTGCCCTTGCCAAATACACACATTACACACATTCTATTTCATAGACAACGTCGGGACGGGCTGCTAGTTTTATTTATTAAAAGTTCCTCTATTTTTCTAGAATCGTGTGGATCCTTTTGTGGGGTTTTTTCACTATGTTACTGTTTGAAGTGATGCTCAAATAGGTTAAGCCTGCCTGCTCTGTGCCAAGCGGCCCGAGGGATGAGCATAGGTTAATTGAGGGTTACTTGTGACTTCACCCTGAGAAGAGCTGTGGTTGCTGCTTGACCAGGCCTCACACCCCAGTCAACCAACAACCTAATTATTATTTGTTTTTTTTTACAATTTGTGGCCGCCTGGCCAAGCTGCTGAGCACTTCTGCAGTAGCTCTTCTAATCTGCTTGCTCACCACTGTTGATCATATGGATTTTATTCAAACCCATGGGCTTTGTGTCGAGATCCTGCTAACAGTCCTGGTGGGTAACTTTGGTAACTTATGACTGCTTTATTGACGGAAAGATCCAGGACTCATTTAGTGCTTTCTGTTTCTGCATGTTAAAACTCTGTTTGGCATGCTGGCTTTTGAGAGGATGAATGAGCATATTGAAATCAAGCCAGAGGACTCCATGCAGATCCAATACCCCCAAATTTTTAGTGCCATGGCAAGCTCTTTTTTTCAAGCTTGACAGCCCACAAAGCATCACATATCGTACCCAGATATGCCCCAGGGAGGCCTGAGGCATGTCTAACTCCAAGATTCTGATACATTCCTGGATGCCTTCACCCTTTTCTTCATCAGCATCCAATCACTTTCTCAGCCAAGACTGCTACCTTCAAGATTAAATTGAAGATTATCCAGAGAATCTTAGAAATATGTTTCAAGAGCCTGCTTTTCTAAACTACGTCTGGTGGTAGTGGAGGGTAAGAAGGAGAAGGCAATGAACTTACTGTACATTCGAATTCCTGTGAGACTTTTCACAGTGAAGTAGGGAGAGTGCCATTGGGCCCTTTTTTTTGCACTTGGGAATAATGAAGTGGATAGATTTACCTAACTAACTTTCCTTGGTGTTTGCAGAGGTTCCAGAACCAAAGAATCTGAGGGAAGGTGACCCCTCTTGACCTTCAGTTGCTGATTTTGGAACTATATCCTTGTATCCACTCCAGACCTCTTAAATGTTGTAAGCTACTGAATGGGAAACATGTATGGGTGCTCGGCCTAGACACTGGAGCTAGAACATAGATAGACTAACCCCATGTGAAGCTATGTGGATGGTCTCAGCCCGGCCCTGCTATTTTTGTTAAATTCTTGTGATGTGGAATAGCAATTCTCCGCACAATCTGAGACATTTTAAGGTGAGAGCTCAACGGAGGAAGAACAAATGATAGTCCTCGACAGAGGAACCACCCTGGAAAATGATTCCTCATAAGAACCCAAAAGCACATTCTACCACACAGCTGAGAAAGTAGCACTCCAGCAAACAATGCTGGTGATCTCTGCTTATTGAAGAACGAGAGCCATGCACTGAGGTCAAGCCACTTATGCATTGATAAAGGCTCACCTGGTGGAGAAAAATATAGCTTTAAAGATGCTACATTTGTCGATCAAAAAAACTGGAAAACTTACAAAGACAGTAATTTTGTGTCTGAAAGTGGGTGACCCTCATCTTAAGGGCTGTTTAAAACCCAAATGTATTGGTGCAGTGGAGAAGAGTTTAAAACTCTTTCTTAGTGTAATAAAATTGTCTCAGGCCTTTGGGTTTATGCATTGATTTTCTGGAAGAAGGGCCGACCTCTGGGGTACTCATTTAGTGAACCTGTAGTGTTCCAATTTTCAAAATGAGATACTTTTACAGCTCCTATAAGTTATTTTTAAATTCAATGTATAAAGATGAAATTTGTATTACTCCCTAAATTGTATTGAGTTTCTTCACTCAGCGCGTGAATAACAACTGCTTTCGTTTCTGTTATGAGGACCGCCCCATTCTGATCTGGAAATTCGTCTTCATACAACAAACAATTAGCAAAGGCCTACCCGCAATGGAAGTAATATCATTTTTAAATGTTATCCCCTTTTTCCAGGCATGTCAATTTGGCCGTGAGAAAAACCATGGACCTGTTGAAAATCATGGCATCACACTTTCCTTTAATTCCAAATCAGTTATAAATTAGGTTTATGAAATAATATCCTCAACAGTCATCTGTCACAAGATTGTAAAAATACAGCCAACTATGTTGATAGACCCTCACCTTTGACGCATTGCTAATAGGGTGGGCATCTTTTTTATGAGACAGGGCGGCTGAGGGACAGTGGTGTGGAAAGGATGCCTTACAACAGATCAATGCTCTGGAACTCAAAGTGTACAACTGGTCCTCTAATTCTTCCTTGCACATCTACAATGCACAGAGATCTTTGCCTGATAGACAATCTCACAATCGTATATTTACAGAAACGGAGCGAGAGCTATTGGTTTTGTCAATGTCTTCAGCATGGCTGAAAGTTGTGGAAAAAAGCGTTATGAAGCGGCCAGCATTGGCCATGCCACCCATAGAGTTTTTGGTCTGGCAGGAGGGGTGGGACAAGAAACACAACACATATTGGATATAACGGCGCATGCTCGGTCTAGCCCAGACCTACAAACACCAGCTATCGCCCTTATTACACATAAAGGCCCATGATTCCACATTAAAGCCATAGAGGAGGAGCACTGTTTGTGAAAATTACCACCATTTGTACTGTGGCAACAAGACCGGAAATCACGCACTCTGAGCTCTTTGCCACTCTTTTATTTATCATTGAAGGAGGCTTCTCCTGAGTAAACAGAATATGTCCCCACATCCTCCAAAGCCTGCCAATTGGCATGTTCAGTCATTTCATCAAATTGTTTTTAGACTGCTATTAGGTGCGGATTGGTTTCCAGGTTTCTTTTATAATCCCTCACGCTTATGCATTTCTGATACAGCAAACACATAGCCCAGACATTCAAACATCTGTTTGTCTTACCTTTCTCTATGCTTATTGTTCAAACAAAGGTGCTGTTTCTCCTTTTAATGGGATTGATAGCAGCCGCTTGTTTCTACCAACAGTTTGCAAGGGTATAGCTTCTCACATGCAGTGCTGACTTCCAAAAAATGACAAACCAATGCACAAGAACTACAAAATGTTGCCAAAAAGAACACAGGCTTAAACATCAGGCTTATTGCGCTTGACATCTCAAGAAAAAAACAGTCTGTGCCACATTAAATGAATACACAAACGAGACAACATATTTTAGACAATGTAGCGCTGTAGATTAGACTGCTACTCGTTTAACACGCTAACTATTGTCAGCTGGGTAATATACATTTATGCCACAATGTCATTAAATGATCCAAGCAGCACCAGCACATTAACAAAAAATAAAGCCCTCTCACTTTGAAGTCACAGAAAGAAAAGTAAAGAGGCGCCCTCGGAAAACATCATCTGATATTTGACCTCTGTCTTTGAATGCACAGCAAATGTGATGAGATAATAACAAGATTCACAGGCTTGTTTACAGAAATGGAGCTCTCTGAAGAATACTGAGGGAGGTAACAGGTAAAACAGAGCCACTGTCTGTCCTTTTGATGGGACTGATAGCAGCCACTTGATTCTACCAACAGCTTGTTCAATTTTCCCTTCATAACTACTTCTGCACATTTGACTGGGCCAGGGCACTTGTGATGTCACATACTGCAGCATGAAAAAGATTCATATTTCCTCCATCGGCAAGAATAAGACATGATGAGCCCACACCAGGCTAAATGTAATCCACTGTGCTCTGCCTCGCTATAAATAACACTTTCAAGGGGATTTGCGGCTGTTGCCCCCTCTGAAATGGAATATGGGTCACACTCCGTACCGCACGTTTTGCAGGTATGAATTAAAGAGCATCTGTGCAGACCAGATATCTTCCAACAGAAAGACTATTAGCATTTACGACATAAACAAAGGCAACGTGCTGAAATTTTGATTTCACCAGGTATCCATTTATAGTCGCACAATTGAAATTTCAAAATAAGCTTGTTCACCATATCTTGCCATTCCATGACTGCTTGCTACATATAAAATAAAGAGGCTAGGCTTGCACCCTGTGTGCACAGATGTTCACCCTCCATGTTTAGATACACACAGCATACGTATGCAGATATTACAAATGAAACAAAACATGTATTCGTACTACTGTGATCGTCTAATGTCAATAGGGGTTTCAATGTGTTATAGTGCTACATAAAGACAGTTCATAAATGTCACCAGGGATCCAAAGGTAGAATTGTCCAGCTATAATGACAGACTTTCATTCCCAGCTTTTGCACTGGTTAAATCAGTAATTTATGGAAATGTCATCCATATAAATTATTGAAAATAATTAATAGATATGACATCACTGCCAATTAAGTTTTTTATGCTGCTGGCAATGACAATAGCTAGGCATAAAATCTAAAGGAATGTGAGCACTGTTTAAATGCTACAACTTCTTCGTGAATCTTGTATTACACAGTTCAGATTGTGCAAAGGATCCCCTTTTTGTGCAGACAGCTCACCGCCAGACGACTCAAACTTTGTTACCTGGAAGAACCAGGAGGGGGTTTCACATAGGGAAAATAATCGAGAGATAATACACCAGTTAGTAGCAGCACCCGTAGATGGCTGCTTTCCAAACTGGAGTTTGTGACCAGATAGATTGGGGTTGTGCTATCGGATACTATCTTGAAGGAGGGGGTTTTGTGCAGCAACAAAGCCAGGAAATAAAAAGCTCATGCGATAAAACACTGGTAATAATTTGTGTGAAAAGGTTGATGTAAAGGAGATTACAATAGCGACAACAAAGGAGAGGTATATTAAACCATTCTAAGGGCAGACATATGTAATGGCTCCCCACAGGTTGGATATCAGGAAGAAGTGCGTGCCTATCACGCGCCGGCAGTAAGAATGTAAATTCAAGTGCTTAGTCGTAGCACAAAGGCTTGGTGCCTATACTGTGTACCCAGATTGCAGGAGATATTTACAGTACAGTGTGTGCGGCGCGTCACTGAGGATGTCAGACATGTCCTGAGATGAACCTATGTGTGGCGTGCACAGTAGTCAGGGCTATGCAGACTGCCCTCAGCAGAAGGCAGAGGAGGATAGAGAGGGCATAACTGAGACGTGTGCAAGTGGCGGGGGAGGAGCAGAGCAAGTAGTGCAGGCTGGGTCAGAGAGGGGCCGCAGGGGGGCAGGATGCAGTGCGATGGGTGGACAACTCCTAAAGGATACTCAGCGGCAACAACAAATGGAGAATGGGGGAAGTGAAAACATGAGCGCTCATGTGAAGTGCTCAAAAACAAAAAACTCAGACCTCTCCCTCAAAACCCAGGTGGGGGCAGTGGTCTCATCCAGCATGTTCCAGTTGCGAAAAATCCGTAAGATTTCCCATCTGCTGTCGCACGCGGCGCAGGTACAAGTTGTGATCTCGCTGGTACTATCCAGCCTCGATTTCTCCAATTCCCTCTATCTAGGTCTACCACAAGTGCTGCTTCGCCGCCTCCAAATTGTGCAAAATCAGGCACCTAGACTTATCCACAAAACCCCGAAGTGGCAATCTGCAAGGCCCTTGCTACACAAATTGCACTGGCTACCAATCGAACAAAGGGCAGCCCTTAAGACCGGCTGCCTAATCTTTAAAGCTCTTCATGGCAACAGCCCAGACTTCTTGAAAGCCCTCATCGTGAAGCACCTCCCGGTTCGCAAACTCCGGTCAGCTCACCTTCACTTGTTGGCCGTCCCCACCGTCAGACTGAAAAAACTTGGTGGACGCAGATTTGCCCATCTGGCATCAAAACTATGGAATCCCCTCCCTCTGTCCATCCAGACTTGGGGCTCCCTGCTTAGCTGCAGAAAGACCTTAAAAACCTGGCTCTTCTCCACCACCGGTTAGCCTGCCTCGCTGCAGCCTCTGTACTTTCCCAGCGCCAGGAAACTTATGGTGTCAGTGCGCTTTATAAGTTCTGCCTAAGATAAGATAAGATAAGATAAGGTCCGAAAATGGGAGCAGTAAATGGATACTAGTACTTGGCCCATGCTCTCGGGAAAGGCTAAACATAAGAAAAGGCATGATGCATGCATTCCATGGACAAATGGGGAGAAAGAATATGAGAGAGACGATGGGGCCAGCAAATTAGAAGCCTATGGGCGGGATGAAACCACATATTGAATGCAACAGTCTCTTCGAGACAGTGCTTGAGCTGTCTATATGAGACCTAAAAATTGCTAAATTACCAATCCAGGTATCAATCCTAGTCCATTTGTAATGGTCTTTTGATAAACTAGCCAATGATATTTGCTTACACACTCTAAGCCTTCTCATTAATACCACAAGTGATGAGGAAGATGTCCAGCATCAGTTGCCATGATCCTGATTGGTCACACATGGTCCTGATAGCCATTGTTTTCATGCCTCAGCAATGTCCTTAGTTAGCACCTTGCACCAGCCGTCTGATTCATCTTACCTGCTCATGCAAGTATGGCAGGGGATGATGCAGCTTTACTCCAACCTAATTTTTGGATATTTGAATCTCCTACAATTATGCTTTCACATTTTGCGGGAGAGATGCTGTCTCACTGTGCATGCTTGCTTTGTGGCTCAGCAGAGGTGTTTGGTTCACATTGTGTTGCAACTTGTATCTTCAACTGGAGTTTGTAAACTAAAACATTTGAAAACCTCTGCTCCTGGTATAGTACATCTTTTACTAATCTTGAAACTAGCTGGTTTGGTGTACATATCTACAAATTGTAGTTTTTTTACCCATTGGATCTTGCATACCAGGAAGAAACTTTTAGGGTTTTTGAGGCCCCTGCCATACAAGGGCTCATGAAAGATCTCAGGATATTGAAATCAATAAGTACCTTTCCAAAGCCTTGATGGATTGAAGAGTTGTTTCAAATATATATGTCTATTATTTGAACCACCTATAAATGATTTTAGGGATTAAATGTAAATTGATTTACTAGTCTCTATTTTTTTCACCACACAGGGCTAGGGAGTGGCTTACACAGAAGTGTGCAGTGCCTTGCTGAATTTGTGCATCCTAAGTCCTTACCAGAGGTAATGCATCATTTCATATCATTCGTCCTAGAGAGCTACCAACCTTTTCCATTACAACAGATGTGAAACGCACACAGGGAAGTTGTGCTATAAACATAAGCCTCCCTGCCTCGGTATGTCATTTACCCAACCAGGGAATCCTATTTCATCATCTGGGTTCAGTGGCTGATTTTCCGTCTAGACCATAGGCTAGTATTATGCATTGACTTTCCAATCCCACATTCTCAGCAGCACCCTTACACATCCATAGAGAATTGTTATAATAAAGAATGTACCCAACAGTACATCCACTAGTTACATTCTAGGAACTTCCTCTTTTCATTACTGCTTCTCAAACAGAGAAATAGTGATATTTTGGGTGAGGTTTATTAATGTGAGGTTGTGTAAATAAATGTTGGATGAAATCAAGTGTTACGTAGCTGTGTTTTGTATTTTCTTTGAAGTTAACTTTATTCACATGTATGTTTTTGGAAAAAAAACACTCAGGTGTTTTTATGTCTTTCTTATGTGACACTCATGTGAGCAGAGTGTTCAATGATGCTTCTGTAACAAGAGATCTCATTAACTGCAAATCCAGCCTTTCTGCACAATTTAAATCAACAGTGGCATTTGCCTACTATAGGTAAACACAATCCTAATCTCGCTGCTTGGTTCCACCAGGAAGGAGGGGTGAATGGTGAGCTGTTTTGTATTCACACCACCTGGTAGAAGCAGTTGGGCATTAGTGGAAGCAGTTTTGTTTTTTAATTCACTCAGATGGGCATACTAGGCTAGTGCATCTGTCACGACTGAGGTATGGCTGTTCAGGGTCTCGTCCTGCAAAAAGGATCACCAGACAGCGATAACCATCTTGGATTGGGGTTTCCAAAGGATTCCTATAGGCAGTCTGCAGCCGATCAGTGAAAGGCTGGTAGTTAACCATTCCACGCCACTATAGTCACAGTGCTGCTTTGGGAAGGAGTAGGTTTAAGGGATCTGTTGAGTTTTTTTCAGAGATTTGTCATAGTTTTGTCACAGTGTACTCTGGTGATTCTATAGTTTATTTGTGTCATTTTTGTGTTAGTGTATTATGGATCTTCACGCTGGCAGGCAATCCGGGTAATTAGTGTGGTACAGTAGTACACAAGGCAATTGGTAAGGAAGGGCAGGGTGAAAATGGTTCAGGAGATTTCTCTAGTGTGAAGCCTCTGGAAAAGAGACAGTTAAAGTAACTTAAATCAAGTGCAGAAGAAGAAATTACATTTTAGAGGAAAAGTCTGTCAGGAGATGAAGAATGTGTATCAGGAAAGAGGAAGGAAAAGTTTGGAAGCTTGTGAAGAAAACTAAGCAGTTGGAAGCGGGAGTAAAAGGTTAAAGTGGCAAGGATGAATGTGTCCTTCGTTGTAGAAGGTTGGCTGAGTGCAAAAAGTTGTGAGGATGTCCATGCAGAAGAGAGGTGTCCTTAGAAGCGGAAAAGGAAAGTTGATTTAGATCTCAGCAGACTAGTTACTCTGCCACAACGATGAAGGATATCTCATCCACCGAAATATAAATCTCATTATGTCCTATGGGATATATATATCGGTGAACTGGATATCTGTTACCATTGACCAAGCAACCCGTCCATCGAGATCTGAATCGAGCCCAGACTCTGACTTTGCTGGGTGTACCTTTTAACTAGTTTTTATGATCAAGTGAGGTTGATTAGGTGTGCACCTGCTTGACAGCAGTTTGGAAGATGTGTTTTAGTTGGACTTTGATGATGACGGTGCTTCGGAGACAACTGTTAGTGAATAAGGAGCCTCAAGTGATATTGTACTTAGTCCGTCTGCTATAAGACACCTGTGGCATCTTGTATAATACATGGGTGACATCAGAGAGACTGATCAGCTTACATCATCATCACTGTCAGCCCTAGAAACACTGTGTAGTTACTATGGAACTGGAATGCTTATGCTTGAGTGATTGCGGGACTTGAGGAGCGGAGTAGCAAGCAGCATTCCTTGGTGGTTGAGGCTTGCATCGAGAATATCTACTAAACCATGTTTGGATTTCACCTCTATGAGTGGAGTGTTTTTTCTATATTGGCAACGATCGGAGATTGCTTTTTGTTTTCCTCTGATAGCCTTGACAAGCCTCAACACCCAAGCAAAATTTATTTGTGCATTCCTGGTACCGTTGGAACTGAACTGGGTGTTTTTCAATACATCAAGGACTGAATTTCCCTAGAGTTATTATGGTTTGTGCTGAAGCAAGTTGTGGTGGGCACGGCTAAATTCTGTGAAAATGTGTGCTTGACTGACTTTGTTACCCATTCTGCACCTATTGCCCCGTGTTTGAATGGCATATCTGCCTAATTCGTTTTTTTTTGTAACAAAAATCCCTGACACACACTGTGTCAGTCCTGGCAGCGACTGCTACCAGCCAACATTGTGTTGTTGTTTAAGGGAGGACATTCTAGGGCGAAAGCAGCTTTGTTTTGAAAGCTAAACAAATTAACAAAAGCGGATTTGCTTTGTGTTTTTAAAAGTAAGAGACTCTCTCCACATCCGGTCACTAAATAACCCTGGGCAGCCATATTAGCTGTTGTATTTTTTTCTCTTTCCTCGATAAACAGTGTATGAGTTTTCTTGGGCACTGAATCTACGCAGCACATTCTATTAGCTGGATATCACAGACAACTGTGCACTCTAGGGGGCAGATTTACAGGCCCCTTGCGCCACTTTTGCGTCATTTTTAACATGGGAAAAGTGACACAAAAGTGGCGCAGGGGCTTGTAAATCTGCCCCTAGGTGTTTGGCATCCGTGAAAAATATGTCATAAGTAAGAGTCAGAACTCATCTTCTGTCAAGTACGCTAACCCGCTACATATATTCATCTTGAATAACTAAGTGACAATTATTTTATATTATCACATCTTTTCATTTTCATTCTGTAAGAACAGTAGTGTGTATTTAAGTTGTTTCTTTTCAGCTTCTCGGGTTTCAAGCCGGATACCGGTGGGTGTGACAGAGTTTGGTTGTAGCATTCTAGTGTGGGGGAATTATCCTTTTTTCCCTTTTTCTGTCTTCTTCGCTCTTTTATTTTTTATTATTAAGTATAGTATTGTTTATAGTGAAAGGAAAATGCAGAGTGTTCTTGCTGCACCATACTTCTTTTCTTTGCCTGGTGAGCCGACTTTGTCAGGGCAAAAGTGGAAGAAGGTATTTAGCCATTATGCTAGAGTGTGTGGCACTTTAGGTGCTGAAAGGAAAACTTCACTATTAGTGCATTGTCTGGGTCCGGAGGGTCAGGAAGTGTTTGTTCGATTCTTCATGGGACAGATCAGGTAAATGTTCAATTAAAATGAGTATGAAATTTGTTTAAAACATTGGATTTACACAACTTACCAAAATTGTGCACAGTGATGCAGATGTACCACTTTGGTAGGCACATGAAACAAGGAGAGTCCGTCTCTGTATAAAGAGTGAGTTTAATAGTAAGTTGATAGTAAGTTGGTGTCAGAGGGATTTCAAGGCATGTGCTTCAGGAGTGGCTATGTGGGCCTCTTAGCCAACAGTAAAGATTGTCCAGGGTAGAAAGGGACTTGTAAAATCTGTACGAGGAAGGGTCCCTTTTCATTCTGTTGCCGGAGAACCAAGAGTATGAAGAAAGTCAGGGAGGTGGTGTATGACTCAGGCGTTGATAGTGATGAGTTTGTTTTGCAGGTGCAAGAAGGTTCATATGGTGGTCCATAAAAAAAATGAAAATCAATGGCTCTTTAGTCAATATGCTTTTTGACTCGTTGGGGGGGGGCAAAAATAACTCTTGTACCCAAAGTCATCAGATCTAAAGAGTATGGGGGGGGGACTCATAAAGTTGCTGGGTTATTTTGTAGGAACTATTGAGCTGAAAGATTTATGCATATTGAGGAGGCGACTCTCTTATTAGTTGAAAACATCAGAAAGAGTTGGAGGTATCTCTAGATGTGAAAAGCCGATGGTAGAAGAGGTGAGTGAAAAACAGAAGATAGAACAAAAGATAGAGCTTTCTTTTCCTGAAGTTTTTAAACAGGAATTGAGGTGTTCAAATCATTATGTTCACCAGATAAAACGTAAACCGAATGCTGCGCCTAGGATATGTAAAGTGTAGGGTGTTCCCATTGCAGTGAGAGATGTCATGAAGAAGGGTTGGAAAGGTTGTTGAGTGAGGGCATAATTCAGGAAGTTGAGAATCAGAGTGGCTGTCTCCAGTGGTTATGTCAAGAAAAGCCAATGGGGATGTGAGACTTTGTGTTGACTTGAGAGAACTTAATAAAGTGGTAATAGTGGACCATTACCCTCTTCCAAATAATAAAGAAATGCTGTGCAGTTTGGAGGGGGCAACATTTTTCTCCTCACTAGATTTGATTTCCGCATACCATTAAATTGCCATTCATCCTTCTTCGAAAGATCTCATGGCTTTTATAACACATTTTGGTACGTTTAAATACATTTGCATGTCCTTTCGGCTAATCTCTGCCGGTGCTGTTTGTCAAAGGGCTATGCAACATGTCTTAGAAGGTGTAAAAATATACCAGGATGACCTCTTAGTGTATGGTAAGACACAGGAAGAACATGATCTGTGTTTACATGAGACCTTGTCCAAGCTCAGCATTAATGATTTGAGATTGAAACGTGAAAAATGCAGGTTTAGTTTGGTGAAATTTGAGTAATTAGGACATTTCGTGATGTGTGATGGTATCAAACCCAAGGAAGATCTAGTTAGTGCTGAACTGAAATGACATGCTCTTCCAACAAAGAGCAATTGCTCAAGTTTTTAGGTACTGTAGAATATTTTTTTGATACTCAATTTTTATTGTTTTGAAATATATGAAACAAATCAGCAAAAGCACGGAGGACAATAGGTCAATTACTTTCATAGAAGCGTAGCATCCGACAGTTTCAAACCCCATAAGATACACCCAAGCAAAGTAATGAAGCAAATTATACCAAACCTTCCACATTACAGGTACTGTGGAATATTATAGTAAATGTATTTCCAAATTTTCTAAAAGGTATGGAAATATGAGGAAGTTGTTAAAGAAAGGGACAGAATTGAAATGGTCAAGTAAGTGGGAGGTCAATTTTTTGAGTGAGGAAGTGAACTTAACTGGTGCATCCAAACTTGGAAGTTTTGAACCGGGTTTGTAGACCATATTAAGGACAAATTCTAGCTCTTTGGAACTTGGAGCAGTTTCAGAGCAAGTTGTAGATGGGATTGAAACACTATACTGTTTATTTCAAGAGGGCCAGAAGGTGCTGAGGTCAATTACTCAGTGATAGAGAAAGAGATGGTGGTATATTGTGCAGTGAGAAAGCCATACAAGTTTCTCTGGGGCAGTCAGTTTGTAGTAGAGCAGATCACAAATGTTTTATGAAAAAAGGGATCCATGTTATTTCAAACAGGATAAGAAGACGAGCTGTAGCATTACAGGAGTTTGATTCTGCTGTGTATTTACCAGCCGACAAAACACATTTGCTGACTGTTCTTTGAAACTGTTTGTGGAATGTGGGAGCAGTGCAGTCTGGTCTGAAAGGTGATGACGTGTTTAGTTACTGTTTGTCAGGTGACTGGGGGTTTTACAGGAAATAGAGTGGAAGAATGAGCAGGAATTAGATGAGTAGACGAAGGCTTTAAAATCCAAGGTGTTGGAAGGTTGGTTGGCAAGTGACAAGTGCAATGGCATCTTTATGGGGTTTTGGAACGTAAAGGAAGAACAATCTGTAGAAAATGGATTGATCATGAGAGGTCATAGGTTGTAAACCCCCAAAAAAGTCAGGTCAAGGTTAAATGAGAATGCCCATGAGGAACACCCTGACATCTGCAAGACAAAGGAGAGGTTGCGTGGAAGTTATTGGTGGCTGCGCATGGACATTCTCATAAAATGAGCGGTTAGAGATTGTCTGGAATGTAGACAAAGTAATAAAATCCTGAATTGCAGAACACAGCCCATGGTGATCAGAGACAGACCTACTGGTCCATGGACAGAAGTAACAGTAGATATTTTGGAGCCAATCAGGATTTCAGGCAATGACAAGTTTATAATTTCCTGCATATGATTGTATTCTCACTGGCCGGAGGTCAAGATTGTAAATTCGGCTACCTCACAGGGAGGTGTCCCGGCGCTTAGTGAGCAGAAGAGTAAGCTGAGTGGTTCAGAAAAGAAAACAGCAGTGGATGAGATTAATGATTAAAAAGCCACGTCTTTAGCATTTTCCTAAAGCAAGGCTCTGAGTTAACATTGCAAATAGCAAGTGGTAGGGCATTCCACAATTTAGCTGTTCTAGCCGCAAAAGCTCTCCCCACAAGGCGAGCCTTCGCGAATCAGGGGACAGAGAGCAAGTTCAGCGTGTTCGAGGGCAGAGACCGCGCTTGCTTGTATCGGGGGAGTCTTACTTTAAGATAATTAGGGCACTTACCCTGAAGTGCCCGATAAGCTAGGGTCAAGACCTTCAATTCAATCCTGCTTGCCACTGGAAGCCAGTGAAGATTGCGTAAATGCGGAGAGACATGATGCCTTAACGGGATATGCTTGATCAGCCTCGCAGCAGCATTCTGCTCCAACTGTAGCCGTTGGATTGCATACTTTGGCAGACCAAGGTAGAGGCCTTTAGCGTAGTCCAGCCTAGATGTTACAGTGGCATGGACTACTACTGGCATAAGACACAGGAAAACATAACTTTATCATCCCGAGGCCAATGGCATAATTGAGCACTTTAAGAAAGTACTAAAAGAAAGCATTAAACACTCTTTGGCTAACAAATTGAATTGGGTGACAGAACTAAAAACTAAATTTAATGTGTACAGAATGACAATTCGTTCTTCCACTGCGGGCAGCCCATTCTTTTTGTTCAAGAAAAGAATTCCAGATCATCAATTGGGGCCGATGTGGGTGAATACATTGAAGGGTTGGGAGGAGATGAAGTTATTGAAGCATTGCATGAGAGTAAAGAGAATCAGAGATTTTTTAAAGGATTTTGACAGAAGAAAGGCTGTAAAGAAAACCAAGGTGTGTGTTGGAGATTGGGCATGCATAAAGAATCCTAGGAGAGTGACCAACAAGTTTAATCAACCGATTGAGGTGATAAAGGTGTTCAAGAATGCAGTGAACACTAGTGACCATCGCATATGGAATTTGAGTTGTGTTGCTGTGTGGAAGTGTGTTGAGAATGCAGTAGGGTATGATGAGTTGGGTGGTGTTTCACCCACATTCCCTCAAAATGAGAAGAGGAAGTACAAGGGTCTCGAAGAAACCCTCTTATTTACAAGGTTATGCATAACTTGTTTGGGGTTTCTTTTATGTTATAACATTGGTGTATATTAATATATTATTTGATCATTCTGTATTATGATGTTATGTAGCTTTACTGTATTTTTGTTGATGTAATGGAGGGAAGTGTGTGGTATCTTGTGTTATACATAAAAGTGACATTTTAAGAATTGTGGCATAAATCCGACTTTACCAATAAAGAGGACTTTAAATTACAATTTATTATACACTAAACTCGACCTGGCTACCTACTCCCAATTGAGGTTATCCCTTATTAAATGTAATAAGGCAACTAATTGTTTTCCAATAGAAGAAGTAGGCTTTGCAGTAGTGAGAATGGAATTTAGGAGTTTTTCACTACCAGAACTCGTAAAACTTAAAAGTACATGTCCAACTTTTTAAATACACTGCACCATGCCCTCTGTGCTGTTCAGGGCCTACCCTAGAGGTGACATATATGTATTAAAATGGAAGGTTTGGGACTGGCAAAAGGTTTAAAAATGAACACCCAGGCTGCAATCGCAGGCCTGGGACATGTTTTACAGGACTACTTAAGTGGGTGGCCCAATCAATGCTGCAGGCCTACTAGTAGCATTTAATTTACAGGCCCTGGGTACATGGGTAAAACTTCACTAGGGACTAACTACAAGTAAATTAAATGTACCAATTGAGTATAAACCAATTCTACTATGTTTAGGGGAGAGAGCTCAAGCACTTTGCGCACTTTACCACTCCTAGCTAGTGCTAGAGTCCTAAGGCAAACAACAAGATCTGCAAAAATAAGAGGGGTGAGGGCAAAATGTTTGAGGGAAGACCACCAGAGAGTGACCTTTGTAACAAAACCAAAATCCAATAATCTGTATACCCAAAATGTCCGTCTTTTTTTCAAGAATGGGAAGAGCCCTGTCTGACGGAACAAGCTGGATACAGATCTGTTTGTGAAGATGTTCAAATTATATCATCATATGATTATTCTATAACTCTTTATTCTTACATGGTGTTCAATCAGAGAATGTTGGTGCATAAACAACATTATGGAAAAAGAAAATTTGTGAAAAATGCATTTGATTATAGCACTTTGATCTGAGCCCGCATTCCACACAGCTCACCATGCCCAGGCCCAGCTACACAGTCTGGTAGGTCTCTTAGAGGCAAAGCAACATTAACTACTTAACGGAAGAGTCATGGCACGTTTTATTTGTGCCATGTAACTGTAACACCCACTTCTCTGCATCACACAGAGGTTAAATAGTGGTTTAAGTTACCACTGCCATCCAGGTATCCTTACCAATACTGTGCCCTTCCTTCTAGGGGCTATACGAAGACCTCGACCATGGAACCATTAGACAGCTTTACAAAAGTATGGGTGAGGGGCTAGGGCAGGGAGGCCAGGTTAGTGACATGTCCCCGGCCTGCCTCTTCTCACCACAATGTTCTAAGGGCCATATGTACTAAAACATTTTCCCATAGACACAGAATGGATACAATTCTTTACTACATCTGACCCTAGGTGTCATTCCCAGCAGCTTCCGGGTGGAACAGACTTGCAGGAAATCATGTAGGCGGCGATCAGATACAGTTTGCCAACAACTTTTCCCTCCTCAGGACACACATTTGTTTTTAAAATAAGATTCTACTGGTTTTGTTGACCATTCTTGTGGTACAAAAAAATTGTTCAGAGAGACTGTCTCTTCAGGGCAAAGGAAAGGGACTAGGTGTAAACTGAATTTAAGGGAAAGCAAAGTAAGAACTATATAATTGATTATGCAGAGCGGAGAGCATAGTAAGAAGCACACATAAATCAAAAGTAATGCACACTTTTTTTAATTAAAAAGATACATTGTGAAAATGGTGCTCGAGAGGCAAAACCATAAATTACAAACAGCAAGGTAAAACATTGAATAAAGAGACAGTGGGAACACATGGCCTGATTTATGGATGTGGTTAGTAGTGGAATATCATGATCCTCAGAGGAGAGAAATTGTGGGGTAAATTCATGGGTGAATTTTCTTCCACCATAAAATACTTAAGGTGGAGAAAACTCCTCCAGTGGACTTCCACCAGGCTTAGCATTTTCTCAAAAAATAGAATGTACCTCTACACCCCTACACAAAGTTAGGCCTTAAGGGCCATATGTATCAAAATCCTCTTTTGCGATTCTCAAATAGCGATTTTTTTGCGAATCGCTATTTGAGAATCGCAAAATGCTACGTATGTAGGATTTGCAATACATTTTGCGAATCCTACATATTCCTTAATTGCGAATCTTAAATTGCGATTCGCAATTAAGGAATACCTCCCCAGTCATTCCTATGGGCCTAGAGGTCCATAGGAATGAATGGGAAGACATTCTCAATTTGCGATTAGCAATTAGAGAATCGCAAATTGAGAATGCAATTTCAAGGGTGCAAGGGTGTGAAAAAGACACCATGTTGCACCCCTGAAATAAGCATGGGTGCACATGTGGCGCACATGCATGCCCTAATGGCATGTATGTGCTTCACATTGCACTTTGCAAAATGCAAAAAAGTACATTTTTCAAAGAAATCGCAAATTACCACCAACTTGAAGTTGGTGGTAATTTGCGATTCCTTAATGCCAAATTGCACTTTTTTTATGCTTCTTACATTGCACTTAAGGATTCGCAAAATTTGCGATTCCTTAAATGCAATAGCAAAATACGGAATCGCACATTTTGCGATTCCTTATTTTGCACGCAGATTTGCCTTCATACATACCATTTAGCAAAATTGCAATTGCAAATGCCAAAATTCTGCGAATTTAGGCCTTTGCAATTGCAATTTTGCTTGATACATATGGCCCAAAGTCTTTAAAGCACGCACAAGATTCAGACGAATTTTACTCAACCTTTCTCTACACAAACATCAGCCTCTCCTACAAAAAGCTCTTTCCTGGCAATACATAGGTCCCAGTCGTTCCATAACACGGCAGATGATGACCTCAGGCCGATCTTTACGTACCATTAACTTTGAAAGTATTTGGCAGGGCTAGAGTGACTGATGGAAATGTGCCAATTTCCTCACAATACATGAAAAGTGAGACTCCTCTTTCTCTTCAAGGCCACTTGGCACTCACTCAGGCTCTTACAAAAGGAAGTAATAATCTGAACTGCATCCTTTGTCTACCAAGCTTGTGTAACTACAACAAACTACCAGCTTGAAGGGCTCATGGAATGCACTCAACGGGGCCTACTCCGCGGGAGAGGTTGCCACCTTCTCTACACCTCTGATCCACACAACAATGAGACAGGAAATCTAAGGAGTACTTCAAGGTCTTTACTCTGAGGTGTCCCCTGGGCTGCAGGTGAAGATTTACAAAACACAAGTAATAAAGCCAACTCTATTCAATTAATCGACTGGTCTCTGCTTGCATGGAGCAAGTCTGTGCACGTCGTCTTTTGACAATACCGCTCTTTTATGGGTAAACAAACCTTTGGTGTGAAAGTGCTTATTTAGAAGAATGCCTTTGGTTGACCTGCCATGAAAATTTGGATCAGTTGGCGCAGAAATTATTAGTGACCATAATATACATTTTCCACCCAATGCAAAAGGTAAAACTATTTGTAGTAGCCACGTAACCATTCCTAGGCTCAGCAGCCTAGCAAGGATGCAGTGGATCCTAATCCTAATGCAACCAAGCTAAATGGGCCCTCTTTCTAGCCACTGCAATTGGGATGTGATGTGCCCCTCACACATTGGGCTCTGGTATCATTGCACTGAAGACATCCAACCACTTTTCTTGGCTACAAACTGTAAAAGGGGCCAAAGACTTGTCACTGGTACACGGTCGTAAACTGGATTTAAAATTACAGGTAGACCTCTACCTACTCGTTGTACTGTACGGTATAGTAGATCCCTTATCACTTTATGAGAAATATCCAGGCCCTTCCCACACCATTCAACATAAAACAACGCTTTAAATAAAACCCATGACAAAGGCAAGGATTTTTAGATGCCTACATTAATATTTGATGTATATATGGTAAAACAAATTTTGCATTCTGATCGAAATGTGGCCCCTCGCACTTTTTTTTATATACAAAGAAGCTCTGGTCATTGGAGAGCTGATATCAATATACAAATATGAGCATATCTGTATACATACTCCTTTACTAGCATGCACACACAAGTGTCCCATGCAACAGTGAAGGGTCCTCTATGGGTACATTGTAAGGAGGTCACTGTAACATTCACTGCTACTAATGTGGAAATAGAAGATTTTCAGGTGGTTTAAATCCTTTAATTTTACAGCTGTATCCAATGAGCTCGTTGCACTTAAGCGGACCGGTGTGACTGGTGACGCGGCAGGCGCTACATAATGCTGCACTGTGTGGCTCCGCAGCAGTCTTTGATGATGGCAATGCCAGCTTTTGCCACAGATGGTTTGACTGGCGGCAGATCTCCTTTCTTCTCTGTTGCAGCACCTGTGACAGTGAAAATACAGAAATACAGATTTATTTGAATTAAAGAACAAATATCTGCCAAAAATGCTGTCATATGATCAACTAAAGTCTGGTGCAAAATGTAAGATCCAATCAGAACTTAAAAATTCATTGACTTCTACGCGCAAATTCACTTTTGAAATCCACAAAACATGAATTTACACAATTTAAAAGGTTTAGTAGTGCATAATATCCAATGTGGTGTAATTTTGCACAAGTAAATCTTTCTCAGGGGCACGGGAGTGGGCGCTCCAGAGCAGTGGTGCTCTGCAAAGATTGTGCACATCCACAAATGCACAAGCGTGTAGTTATTCACAAGCATTGTCATTACCTATTGCCATGGCCACTGGAATTATGCAGCATGGTTGACTTAATTAGGCAGCAAGAAAAGGCAAATTATGCAGTGGAATACGGCACAGTTTGTCATAGTATTAGTTTGTCATTTTTCTTCACAGTAACACTGTCTATGCATACATTTCACCTTATTAGTACCATTGTAACATCCAAACACAGCAATAAGCAACTGAAAGATGAGCAGTCAACTTTTGCAAAGGACTTTCCACTGCGTGGGAACACGTCGCCACTTTTTTAGTAACTTTTGATCCGTTAGAGCTAGAAATAATTTGGTTTGTTAAAATCTGTAGATTAAGCAGTGTCACTCTCCACCCAAATGAAACACGGGAGCCGAGGAGGTAAGGTGGACACGTCTTTATTCTTACGTGCATACCTCCTAACTGCCCTCTCCCTCCTACTTCCTTTCTCTTCCTCCGCCCCTTCCCTTCCTGCCTGCCCTGTCGCAGACAGAGGTCAGGCAGTGACATCACAACATCTCCCCCTTTTGTATAAAGTCTTACTGTATCTCAGATGACTTCGATGAGGCGTTCTGGCCGTCGAGTTTGACGTCTTGGTCTCTCAGATGGTTCCGAGATGCGTCGTTGAGGTGAGTGGTGATCACGCCTAGCTGGGCTGGACTGGCTGCGGTCGCTGCTTCTGCTTTGGCTTTCGGAATCCGTTGGCGATTCCCAAGTGTGGCGATCGTCAGATTCTTGTGGACTGTACTTTTTGAAATGCGACACATTCCGTGTGATTCTCTTGTGATCACCTTGCGCCGTGATCATGGTTCCTTTCCGGCGGCTGACTTTTAAGGGATTGGGCAAGGTAGCGACTGTCTGCTTTTGTTCCTCGATCCCGTCGGACTACCACCCAGTCTCCTTCTCGGATGTCGGTGTGCTTGGCATGTCTGCGCTGATCAGCGTACGTTTTCATTTTTAGTTTCTTCTCCTGATCGATGTTGACTAATGTTTCATGATCAATGTTCGGAGGTCTGGACTGACTCGCACTGCTTAGAGTGGGCAGTCGAGTGCGTGGAATCCTTCCTAGCATGAGAGTAGCTGGACATTGGTCTGTAGTATTGTGAGGCGTGGTGCGGTAGGCTCTTAACACTTCATTCAGTGCTTGTTGGATGTCTCTGTGGGCCAGTTCCGCTTGTTGTACAGCTTTCTTCAATGTGCCCATGAATCTTTCCACCATGCCGTTTGCTTGAGGCCAGAGTGGTGTGATCTTTTGGTGTTTGAAGTCTAAATGCTTGGCAAAGTCTGCGAATTCATGGCCATTGAATGGGGGTCCATTGTCTGACTTGACACGTAGTGGGATACCCCATGCCGCAAATACCTCGTCCAGTGTTGGAATTACTGCAGTGGCCTTGGTGGATGATATGAGGTGTGCAAATGGAAACCGGGAGTATTCGTCCATGATGACGAGGATGTACTGGCTTGACTTCAGGGGTCCAAAGAAGTCTACGGCAACTTGTTGCCACACTCCCTCAGGCAATTCCGACATCTGTAGTGGAGCTGGTGGTTCGTCTCGGCTTACCAGTTGACATGATATGCAGTCCTTGAGGGTGGCTTCGACCATCTGGTCCAATGACGGGAACCAGACACGTTCCCGTAGCGCTTTCTTGGTGGCACTTATCCCTCGGTGGCCCTCGTGGGCAAGGTTGATCACACCTTGTCTCAGTCGTTGAGGAATGACAATCCTCCCCCCTCTCAAAATCAGACCGTCAGTGCTGATGGACAGTTCGTCGTGGACGTGTTTGAAGGCTAGAAGTTCACGAGACTGAGTACTGTGGTCTTCCGTTACGTGACGCCAGGAGTTGGCGCGAATGCGTTCAGTCACACTCTGGAAGATTGGGTCTTGGATGGAAGCTTCTAGAATGGCTGCGAGCGGGACTGTGGGAGGACACGCCGCATCAATGACAAAATGTAGGTATTCTTCCGCAACTGATTGCGGTGCAGCGGTGGTGACTACGGGGTGACGGGACATATAGTCGGCTGGGTTCTCCGACTTCCCAGGCTTGTGGACAATGGTGTAGATGTAGTCTTGAAGACGGAGACCCCATCGCTCGATACGTGGAGGCATCTTGGCCTTGGGATTGCCGAAGATGGTGAGGAGGGCTTGGTGGTCTGTGACGATGGTGAAGTGTTTACCGTAAACAAAGAGATTGAAGTGTTCACATGCCCAGACCACTGCCAGGCTTTCTTTCTCAGGTTGGGAGTACCGGGTCTCGGTATCAGAGAGGCTGCGGCTGGCATAGGCGATGATGTGGCGTTGGTCAGAGTCCTCTGTGTACTGGGCAAGAATGGCACCAAGGCCTACCGGGCTGGCGTCCACAGTGAGCTCTGTACGTTTCTTTGCATCAAAGTAAGCCAGGTTGATCGCAGAGCTGACAGCCTTTTTGATCTTTAGGAACGAGTGGTGACATGAGTCCGTCCATTCAAATGGCTGCCCTTGGCGGGTGAGGTCACGCAGGGGGTGACTGAGTGTGGCAAAGTCCTGAATGTACCGGGCACAGTAGCTTGCCATGCCAAGGAATGAACGAAGGTCGCTCACGTCCTGTGGTGTTGGTGTGTCCGCCAGCGCGGAGACTTTCTCAGGGTCTGGAGTCATGCCGTCCTTGGAGAATATGTGTCCGTAGAACTTGAGGTTTGATTTGTGAAATTCACATTTAGCTGAGTTCAGCGTCAGGTTTGCATTGAGTAAGGCATGGCACACTCTGTCGAGGGCAGTGTCATGTTCGGTTTGATCCTTGCCATACACTAGTAGATCGTCACTGTAATTGAAGGAGTTAGGTATCCCTTGAATTACGCGCCTGATGGTCTCTTGGAAGATTTCGGCGGCAGATGATATGCCGAAGTTGAGGCGTTTGTAGCGGAAGAGTCCTTGGTGAGTGGTAAACGTGGTGATGTAACAGGATTTTTCATGAAGTTCAAGCTGGTGATAGCCCTTATTGAGGTCCAGCTTCGAGAAGATGGTGGCTCCATTGAGGCGGGCAATCATGTCACTGATGTGTGGGCCAGGGTGACGTTCCCGTTCGATTGCTACATTGGCCGCACGCATGTCCACGCACAGGCGCACTTTGTTGTTTTGACCCTTTTTGGGGACTACCACTACCGGTGATATCCACGGAGTGGGGCCAGAGGTGCGTTCAATGATGTCCGTTCTGAGTAGTTCTTGCAGTTCTTCGTCTACTGCTTGTTGCAGGTGAAACGGTACTTTCCTATGGTGTTGTGCCACTGGCGTTACCCGTTCATCTATGTGTAGTTTGACTTTGAAGTGATTCAGTTTTCCAAGTCCTTTGAATAAGTTTGGGAACTTGGCCACGATGTCCGGGGCATCCTCGGTCATGTAGAGGAGTTCCACTAGTTTAAGTCGTTCCGCTGTCGGCAAGCTGAGTAGGCAATCGGCTACATCAGGTCCCTCCACTACGTGAATGTAGGCTGGAATCGCTCGGTCCCTGAATGACAGGGTTGTGTGAAAACGACCAAGACATGGCAGTGGTTTCCGGGACATCCATGTGAATATTCTCACCACTGCCGGTTCCAGCGCTGGTCGTGGTTTCATGCTTTGGTATTCTAGGGCGCAGATGTAGTTCAGCGAGGCGCCTGAGTCTAGGACAAATTTGGCTGGATGATCGCCTATTCGGATGTCCAGCTTTGGGTATTTCCGTAGGCGGTCCGGGTCCGAGACCATACAGATGTATTCATCACTGTCTTGGGACACCGGTGTATGTGTCACTGAGTCACGGGATGTTGACCTTGATCGTCGTGACCGACGTGATCTGAGCGAGTGGTCGCTGGATCGGGAGGAGCTAGTCGAGCGTCTTTCCCGCTCCCTTACTGCTCGTGCATGATGACTTGCTGAAGACCGAGGTCGTGACGAACGGCGTCCTGAGCGCGGTGAACTTTGTCTTGATGACCTAGACTGGCAAAGTTTTCGAAGTGATTGTCCCTGCCACAGCGGTGGCAGCGCTGCCCCATAGCTGGACACTGGCCAGAGTGTGGATAGTCTTGTCCGCACCTGTAGCAGGCTGACGCAGATTTGTTGGGTTTGGTATGTCGTGATTCTCGAGATCTTCTCCGAGATGACATGTGGTATGATGACTTGCTTGATTTTCGGTGATCAGACTTGTGTTTTGGATCTTTATGAGCATGGAGCCTGAATGCTTGTTCTTTCTTGTCTGATTTGTTCGTTTCCATTTTCTTGGCGTGATCTTCTGCCTGATCGTTTATGCGCGTCATTTCTTCGATTTCCGCCAAGGAGTAGTGTTTTTTCAGTAGACGCCGCCGTAGGGACTCAGACTGGCATCCTTCAATTATGCGAAGCCGTAGGGCATCTTCAGTGTTGAAGTCGTCGAAGTTGCAGTGGCGAGCTAGTCGTCGTATGCGCAGTATGAAGTCGCACATTCGTTCTTCTTTTTCCTGCGTGGCTAGGTTAAATGTGTATCGCTCATAGTCGAGATTGTATTTGTGTAAGAATTGCCGGTCAAGAGTTCCCTTGACGTCATCATATGAAGCAGTGGCTGCATCCGGCAGCTCCTTAATGATTTGTGCAATGTCTTTCCCCACTAGATTGCGCAGGGCAATTAGTTTCTGCTTGGGGTCCTGAACTTGCGACCCAGTCATATAGTCCTCAAAGTCTTCGGACCAACTTTTCCATTTGGGGCCCATGCTGCTGCCGGAAGTAAGTTCCAGAGGCTCTGGTGGCCTGAGATACGATGGTCCCATGATTGTCGGGGGCCCTGGGTTCATCACTACAGGATTTTGCGTTGGCGCTTGTGTCGCTGGGGTTCCTCCTGTATCACTGGATGATGTAGGTTGCACTGACATCCCTGGTGTGAGTGCTTATTTCTGAATGAATTCTGTACTTATTGTTGGTGCCTGACCTCAAAATGGCCGACACAGATGAAGTACATGAAGTTCTATGGGCGATGCCTGACTTTAAGATGGCCGCCGTTTGTGACACGTGGCTCTGTTTGTGTGAGGCAGGTTTAATTTGTAGGAGCGTGCTGCAGGGTGCTTGCTAGAGTACTACTGCACCGGGGCTTGGCGCTGCATTTCAGGGACTCACCCCGTCCACTTGTGGCCGCAGCGTCTCTCGCGCTCTCCTCCTCGTGGTCGCCGCGTTTCTCGCGCCTCTTTATTTTATTTTTTTTCTTTTCTTGTCAGGCGGTCGCAGCGTCTTTCGCGCTCTTTCCCGGTCACAGCCGCCGGGTTAATCAGGGTCGCTTTCCTTGGCAGACGGCTTCTCTTTTGTTGATGCCGCTTTGATGGCAACCAGGCAGCGGGGAGCGCGTTGTCATCCGCTCGCTCACCGCTCCGACGCGGGCTGCAGGCTCGGGGTGTTCGGCTGCTCGCGAGCAGCAGGGTGGTGGAGCGACGTGGGATTCAGTCTGATGATCCCACCCTCGTCGCCATTGTCATTCTCCACCCAAATGAAACACGGGAGCCGAGGAGGTAAGGCGGACACGTCTTTATTCTTACGTGCATACCTCCTAACTGCCCTCTCCCTCCTACTTCCTTTCTCTTCCTCCGCCCCTTCCCTTCCTGCCTGCCCTGTCGCAGACAGAGGTCAGGCAGTGACATCACGACAAGCAGCAGCATGGATTATGTTGCAAATGCAGCAAATCCAGAATCATGCGGAAAATGCATTGGCTGCAGAAATGCATATTTCCAGTGATTCTGCCTACTGCCTTCTCAATACAAATGGCGATTTCTCCTGTCAACGCTATTATTAAATCAATTACTAGAGCTGGAATGAAATGTAAAACACCCCAAAACTGGTGAAGATGTAGGTGAAGGAGATTCTACAGGGAGAAAAATGTAATAAATGAAACGTGCATTTGTACTAGTAAACATATAAATGTGCAGGTGCTTGTACATTATGTACAATTACGTTTAAGAGAACAAATTCCTTCATTGTATTTGGGAATTTACAAAACCTTTTTAGGAGTACTCTTGGAAACTAGTGACTGCTTCAGCTTTTAAAGAGCAGTCTGGAAAACCATGGTGAATTCTATAAATGCCTACGTCTGCATCTAAAGGGAAGTAAACCTGGGGTGCAGATTTACAATATGTGGGCCACACATGCACACACACTCATGTCCATACTTTCACATTCACAAGCACATAAACACCCCCCCATTCAGAGCATGCACTCACAAATATAAATACATGCATGCATACACACAGGCATGCACGCAGTCACCAAACAAAAGAAATTACACTTACTGGACTACAGTGGTGATCCCGGGGTGGTTGGAGGTAAGCATTCAAGGTTTCTGGAGGGTTGGGACTGCCACCTCCTCTCATTGGCTGACCTTGTTATTAGGACATGAGGGAAGGCAGCAGTTACTTACTTAACGTAGAGTGGGGGGGTGTGGGGGGGTCAGTGAGACTGCTGGCCCCACCCTACTCTGGGACGACTGTCATTGATGTGCACTTTCCCGAGGAGGGAAAACCATGGCCGCACTCGGAGCAAAGGCCTGGAATTGCCTGCCCACCCAACTAAGGCACACTAACAACGAACCCACTTTTAGAAAGCTACTTAAAAAATGGATCTTCAGCAGGGCCGGACTGGGAACCAAAACCGGCCCCGGCAAAGTGCTTGGCCGGTCCCCCCCCCCGCCCCCCGGGCGGGAGGGGGGCGAGCACTTTGCCAGGGCCGCTTTTCAGCCGATTTTGTTACAGGGCCGATTTTGCAGCTATGCTGCAAAACCGGCTCTGCAACAAAAACGGCCCCCAGGGCCCAAAACCGGCCCCCACGCTTGCGGGCGACCGGGGGATTGCCCGGTGCCCACAACGGCCAGTCCGGGCCTGATCTTCAGTACCCCAGATCAGGAAATCTTAGCACTAACATGATCACTCCTTTATCACCCCCTGTCCTGCACCACTGCCCTCCCTGTCTTTTCTTCGGTCTATGTTCAAAAGCGCCAAGATGCTCCTTGGAGTGAACGTTGCGCTATACAAAAAAATATATTTTCATTTCATTTCATTAAGGGCAAAAAATGGAAGAGATGGACCCACAGTGAAGCTACCCCATGTCATGACGGTGGGGTGGGGGAATCAATCGCTTTGCTAAGCTGACGTCCCGCTCAGAGGGCTGTGACACCTTCAGCCTGGCAAACTTCAGCTCAGGCAGCCAGGCACCTGCACATTTAGTGTAAGTAGACATGGGCTGGCTGAACTGAAGGTGAAGTGTCTGCTGGACTAAACTGTGCTCAGACGAACAGACACTTTCTATTTTCAGAATGGACTGTCCGCCGCTACAAGTTGATTTTATGGGTGCATATACCTCCATTTATATTGGTAAAGTCACCCTTCATATTAAAAGATGTAAAAATGTATATTCAAAACACGATTTGCTCACACATGATATCAGACCAACATGCTTTCATGTTACTCATGAGCAAATGTGCTCCAGGGCTATGGGCGTCCCAAGGAGGAGATGCCTGCTTCGGTGCAGTAGGAGAGAACCTAAAACCTTGAACATTTGTAGATTTTAGAAAACCTTTAACAGGCACATTCCCGTCTTGGGTATGGTGTAAGATGTATTCATCTGAATGGTAGGGATGGGTAGAAAATAGACCCCAAACTAGTGAGCTGCCGAAAGTTGGGTGCTTTCATAGAGAAAACAAATCACTGGAGATAAAATACCCCCAAGGTTAGCACGTGCAATTTTACTTGTGTGGTACTTTTATATAAGTGTGAATGTAAATCTGCTATATTTTCGTTCTGCTAATGCCGTGATGACTCTAAAATGTTAAAGAATAGAAGGATTAGGGATTAACCGGGTGGGGGTGGGTGGGGGTGGGTGGGGGAGGCGGAGGGAGACACTACAATTGAGAGAAACTGAATCAGAGCATAATTGATCCAGTCCTGCTGTTTGGAGGAGCTGTTAAAGAAGCTCCTTCTGTTGAAGGCTGGTCGGGTGTCTTGAAGGCAGGGGTGAGGTGAAGTAGGATTGGCATGGAAGGGGGCCCTGAGAGGATGCTATACAAACTGAGGGCCTCATTTATGAGGGCCCTTGCGCCATCGGAACGTCACTTTTTGTGACGTTCCGAGCCTGCTCCGTATTTACGAGTCAGCACTAAGCCACTTTTTTGGGCTTGATGCTGCCTTGTAAATATCCTTTAACGCATTTTTCTGTGTTAAAGAGGTGTGCAATGGGTGTTGCTAGGGGCATTCTCAGCAACATCCATGGCTTTCTGACACTGCACCAGATTTTTGAGAAATCGTAAATCTGAGGCAGCGGCAAAAAATTACGCCTCCCCACGGGAGGCCTAAGGGAGGCACAACAAGAAGAAATATCTTTATTTCTCCTTGTTTTTCCTTTTTCTATGTGTGCTGCATTCTGCAGCACGCATAGAGAAAGGAAAAATCTCTTGTGATTGCTTTTGTGCAGGAAGGTTTCCCTTCCTGCACAAAAAGGGTGAGTTGAGAGTCTAGGACGTGCAGGAGTTGGGGGACGAAAAGCTTTAAAATGTGAAATAAAGATGAAATGGTTTTGAATGCACCCTCCCTGTATACCAATTATGAAATCAATAAAACATTCTCCTAGTGCGCCTGCAGGAAAGATCAGCTCCGCCTGAAAACAGATCTTGTCAAGAACTCCCTTATTTCAGGAGTGTACCTGCCGGCACGGATCTTTCCAAAGCGCTCAGTTAAGCGCTTAAGGGTTCACAGATGAATCTAATATTTCCACCAGGAGCTAGGAAACCAAGGGGACGTCACCAAGGGTTCAGTGGTGTATTTTCAAGAATGGATGAGGATGGCTTTGATCTTAAGACAGAGATTCCCTTTTGATACTGCTGCAACATAGCATAACGTGAATATTATTCATTTAAAAAAATAAAAAAATGTGCAAACGTACTGGATGGAGGTCGTACTATTTTATCGATAGGTTTTAACTTGATGCGAAGAAATTCTGCCATTTCTTTATCTTCTTCTTTTTCCCTGTTGGTACAAAGGTAAATCATGTTAAAAAAGAAACATAAAACCACCAACAATGCAAAAGAACATGAGGCAATTAATTCATTGTCCTGTTTAGGGAGAAATTTGGTATATTTGTGGTGCAAGAACTCTTGTAAATGATCCCTTGTTAAAATCAACAAATCACTTTCCTGTTTTAAAATAACCTACCATTTTCTTTTGGATTTTAACATCTCCGAAAAAGCGCTTCAACACCCCATCAGGGGCAGCAAACGCTATATAAATGCAAACTTTTCCCCCTCTTCTATCCCTCCACTATCCTTCTCAATCCAAATACCTGACTACCATATCCAACACTCAAATTGCTTTCATATTTCACTATACTAATTCACCACTAATTCTTTATGGGTTACGGAGTACCGTGCTACACGCCGAAAAAGCTCTTCAACACCCCATCAGGGGTAGCAAGCGCTATATAAATGCAAACAAATGTTCCCCCTTCTATTCCTCCATTGTCCTTCTCAATCCAAATAACTGACTAACATATCCACCACTCAAATGACTTTCATATTTCACTATACTAATTCACCACTAATTCTTTACGGGTTCCGGAGTAGCGTGCTACTCAACAAAAAAGTGCTTTGATACCTCGCCAGGGGTAGTAAGCGCTATATAAATGCAATTACAATACACTACAATACAATTAATCTATCAGTTACAACATTTTAATTTCTTGAGGAAATGTTAAATTCTGAGGAGAATCCACTGATCGAAGTTCCTCATCATATGTGGTGCAGCAGCCAGGGTGCCAGACTCCAGACCACGGGGTTCACGGTTCGATCCCCGGTGCCGGCAGCAGGTTAGTCCAGCACCATATGACTCTGGGCAATCGCTCGCTTAATCTTTCTGACGGCCCCCAGTGCCTTGACACCCTCGCGTAACTGTGCGCTTTACAAATACTGGATTTCATATGCAAAGGATTGTGGCGGAACCTAGGCAGAAGGATTCTACTGTATAATTAGCTGCTTATTTGCAAGCCCCCCTTGCGCTCCCGGTACGTCACTTTTTCTTATGTTAAAAATGACATACAGGGTACATCACTTTTAATATGGGAAAGATTGGCGTACCAGCGGCGCAAGAGGGGCTTGCACATAAGCCCCTTTTGGGCATAGTTACAAGCCCATTGCTCTGCCGATGCATCACTTTTTGTGATGCGCCGGCGGTGCATTTTGCTGCCCCATATTTACACGGGCAGGTAAAGCTACCCTGTATGGCTTTTCGTGTCCTTGTAAATATGGCGTTCCATGGGTGTTGCTGTGGGTGTTCCCACGCAACACCCATGGAACCTGTCACATTCCCAAATTTACGAGAATTTGTAAACCTGGGAATGTGTCATAATGCAACATGTCCCCAGGGGAGGCGTAGGGAGGCGCAACGAGGAGAAATATTTTCATTTCTCCTAGTTTTTTTCTCTTTCTATGCGTGCTGCATTATGTAGCACACATAGAAAGAGGAAAACACCTATTGTTATTGTTTTTTGCACAAAAACAATCATCTCTGCAATGCAGGCACCCTTCCACCATGGTGCATAGGCGCATGGCAGCCAGTTGTGCGCCAGCGCAGGGGAGAGCACAGGGATCCATCATATTGTTGTAGATATGACGCATCCCTGTGCTCTGAAAGTAACGCAGCACGGCGCAGCAAAATGGCTTGCACCACGCTTCGTTACTTTCTTGAAGATAAGGCCCTTAGTGTTTTGGCCAGAGATTGGAGGATTTTCAGTTAGTACCTCACTCTACATCTGGTCCTAATGGTTCAGTTTAGGCTTTTGACCCATGCAGATGCGTCCCAGTTTCCCTCTTCTTGGGCTCTTGAGCTCAGAGTGGACACCTGCCCATTAGGAACCTTTTTTGCATTCACTTTTGGTACATTTTTGTTTATGTCAGTGAGAATGCCCTCCATGATTGGGCTGTAAGTTGGTTTGAGTCCGGAGAATTGTAGTAGAAGTTGCATCCTGCATTCTTTGACGTCCTGCCCATCCCAATTACGTTGCAAGTGCGAGCAATTGTTCCCTCATCCTTTCAAGAACCTCTTCATTTCGCCTCTTGCTCCAGAAAGATGGCAAAGGACAGAAACTACAGGAAAAAAAATAGGTCCTTTAGACTAGAGCCTAGCTTACTTTAGTCTCGGGTGGTACAAAGGCAGCCCCAGGAACAAAGAGATTGCAAAGGCAGTGACAGGTGAACCAAAGAGTAGTTTCCATTCCTTATTGACACAACTGGGTGGACATCCTATTTAATCCTTAGCCCTAAAAGAGAAATCCCATGTGAAAAAGCACATCCAAGACCACAGCCTTACTGCCCGTTCTTGCAGCCTTTCAAGATTGTCAAACATTATTTGGAAATTCCCATTAAATAAGTTAAGACTTCAATTTAAGTGATAGATCCTAATTTCAGGAATTTCGCTCTCACCCCATCTCCATGGGAAGGAGATGGGGTAAGATCCGCCTGTATGCGTAACATGGTCAGAGACAGGAATTCCTGAGAGGATACACAGAGAACCACCAATGATGTTCTCTGTGAGATATCTGATAACAATAAAACAGAATCCATTTAAATGCATTCTCGATAGTAAACCATGAGAAGACTGGTTACAGTGAGTGCTTCATTTAAAGTCAGCAATGAGGGAAGGTTTCCCTGTGAAATAACTGTCTGTTGATCTTCTCAATATAGCTCAGTCACCCTTGGAATTTATTACACACTACAATACTAAAAAGTGCAAAATAATTTATAAAACTGTAAATGTGTCACCAGTAAAGGACGTCTACTTCCCAATTACCTTCTACTGGATTTTCAGTGCCACCTGCAGTGTTGCCCTGATCTTCGCTACTAAAGAGTGTATATTTGCCATGCTCAATTATTCTAATATCTGGCTGATCCTTACATTATACACTTCTGTGGTACTTACATGCAGTCTGAATCAGAAATCCTTTTGCACAGCCTAATGCTACTTATGTGACATCCTGCCATGATTTTTTGCAATTCAATCTTTTTAGGTCTGGTGTTGCCAAGAACCTTTGATTTTACTAAAATTATATGCATAATATACTTACTCAATGGGGCTTTATGGCAGCCCTCGGCATCTACTGGTCTGTTATTGTGACATTCACTTTTGTTCTTCCACCTTCTAGAGCATGCAACATGGGGCAATGGATCAGGCAACTTCAGCCATGAGCCAAGTGCACCGTGAGTGACGGCATTCTGCCCTTTCACAACGACTACATCCACACACAAAAATAAATACCCAGATATTCAAAACCAGATGGATGCCAAAGAATCCCAGTATTTTGTAATACATTAGCAGTGCATAAAACATTTAAGGGGTAAAACTCTGTTTTATTAATGTTCAACGTATATTCTGACCCTGATGCATACAATTAATCATATTTAATATAAGTGGAATGTATAAAATGGACCATTAATATATAATAAAACATTGCCTGCCTATGCTGATACTTTTAGAACTATCTCACTAATATTGATACCTTGAGTGCTTTTCAAATTATGAACGAGACATATCAATGGATCAGTGGCTAATAAAAATAACAGAGGAGACAGGAGACATCCCTGTCAAGTCCTTCTAAATAATTTAAAGAGGCTGAATTAATGCCATTGACATATAATGTATCAGAGATGGGTGCATTTAGTTCTTTAGCCATCAACATAAAGTTAAAAACAAAATGAAATGCTTGCATAGTTTTAAATAACAATTTCCAATTAACTTTACCAAATGCTTCTCTCGGCATCTACAGCCAATACACCTGCAGATATATATTTGTATACAAAGTAGTCTGGATTTAAGATATAATCGCAAAATACCAGCGTGGTTTGGATGTTTTAATGAAATTGAAAATTGGATAAAACCTAGTTGCTAAAATGTTTCCATAAATCTTACCTAAATCTTATCTTGATTGATAAGAGAGATTGGATGATAATTGGAAACCAAGGTGTGATCTATGTCAGGTTTAGAAAGAACAGAGTTTATTGCCTGTTTAAAAGGGCTTTTGATATAAGCATTGTTTGCAAAGCTCCTAAAATACTGCGAAAAAGATAGGAGATAATGCGGGAATAAAACATCAGAGTTTTCTTACAATTTGTGAGTGTGTAGAAAGAGCATTTGAGAAGGAAGTGAAATCTTAACTACTGGGAAACGTAAGTCTCCAATGATCAATTAGCTTGGCTTGACAATGACGAACTGTGCGGCTTGACGATGATGCAATGCATCCATCGCAGAGGGTTTGTCGATGAAGTCTTGTTGGCTGCACAAATCATAACCGACACATTGCCTCCATCTACGTGATCGATAACAACGCTGCACCTTGCATCAGGTCTTCAACGTTAACGCTTCCTCCATCCAAGGTACTTTTTCAGTGGGACCTGTGTGAGTCCTGTAGTCGGCCTGCGCTCCATTTCAGTTGGCCTGAACTTTGGATTTACCCTGGTCTATCACAACCAAATGTCCTCATTTGACACATGACTCTAAGCACAACATTTTTATATAATCTTTAATAATTCATAACTCTGGTTCTACTTATTGGATTTTTGTCATTATGATCTTGATTTACTCATAACAATATTATATATTTTTCTATCCAGGTGTGTTGTATTTTTGTGGTGTTGCCATTGTGTTACTCTCTGTGTGTATGTGTTGCACAAATACTCTACACATTGCCTCTTTAGGTACGCCTGACTGCCTTGTGCCAAGATACCAGAGGGTGAGCACAGGTTATCTCTAGGTATGTATCTACCTTACCCTGATTAAAGTGGTGGTCCCTACTTGGACAGGATGCATAAGTCTGCTTACTAGAGACCCAATTTCTAAAATTGATGACCAGCAGTGAGGATAGGGCTTGTGTTTGTGCAATACCATTTAGTAACTCATTGTTCACTACAACTGTATACTAGGACCAATTCTCACTAAAATGGCATTCTCCCTAAATTGGATTCTGATTTATTTCGTAAAACCATATCCCTCTCTGTAGAATGAGCAACTGCATCTGCACCTGAAGGCATCAATTTTGAGCTGGGCGAGTTAGAATTCTGTACAGTGGCCCAGTCCAGTTTAAGGAATTTTCAAGGGGTTTCATGTATGTATGAATTGCAGGTATGCTTCCACCATTACTGCTGCTGGACCACACTCACTTGTAGGGCTCTTGTGTCAAGCTCTCAGAGAGAGTGGAGAAGTGTGGCTCAATGGTTAGAGCGCCAGACCCTGATGCAGAGGTCTATCCCGGGACCAGGGTTCAATTCCCCGCCTCGGCGGGTCTTGGGCTCAAAAACTCCACAGACCTGATAATTCTCACCTCGGTGCTTATTCCAATCATGGAGACCCACTCTGCAACTCTGGGCAATAGCTTGCTTAATCTCCACAACGGCCCCCGCAATGCTAAGGATGCCTGGCCTCCACCTTGGGGGTGCCCAGGAGTGGACACCTCACAGGGAAAGCCAGGATGGGTTCCACAGCGGTATTCATACAAGCACCTTGAGACCCTTGTGGGTGATTAGTGCGCTATATTAGTATCAATTTACAATTTTACAATTTACAATTTACTCAGCTCATGTGCCATCTCTTTCTGCTTAATGGCTTATCTCCCCTCTTCTAGAGCCTGCTTTTTCTCCCCAAAGTAATTTTCTGTGCCTTCTCCAACTTGAGCTTTCTCTCCTCCCTGCTGTCTGCCAGTTCCTCTGGGGACAGGTTCCTTGATGAGGAGCTCCCTGCTCTGGGAACCACTATTGCTTCCAGAAAGTTGTTGGCCCCCCTTCACAGGCAGTCCCAAATCCACAACAGATCCTAGGGTCAGCTCCTTTTCCTCTTCCTCAGTTTTCTGCTCCTCCTCTTCTGGGACCTCAGTCCCCAAGGTCTCAAAGGTTTCTGCAGCTCCAACTTCCGGGTGCAGCCACTCATTCCATAATTTGGCAGCTGCAACTGAGAAGGAGCGTGCGCCCCATCGTCCCTTTTGGAATTTTGGCACACTAACTTTCTTGTTTAAAGCTGATTCTAAGTTCCTAGTTGACTCATACAAATGAAACGAAGACCTGATGGCCAGTGAGCCCTTGCCATGCAGAGCTATGTGGACCATGCAGAGAGCTTTGAAAATCACCCACTTCCTAACTGTAAGCCAGTGATGATCTTGAATACCTTCTCTCACAGTGAGATAATTTGGGGTATTCAGGGTCATTTACGCAGCTGTATTTTGCACCAACTGAAATTTGTTTAAGGAATAGCTGTTTATATTAGAATATATAGCATTACAGTAGTCTAATCAATTACCGCGATAGACACTATTTTGTGACGATCCTCAGGAATTAAAGGGATAATCTTCCTGAGGGATCGAATAACAGAAAAGCAAGTGCTTGAGGCACGACTGACCTGCATATTAAAGTTGAGGGAGGTATAAAACAGAACCCTTAAGTTATTTACTGATTCCGTGGGCACTGAAATTGACTCACATAAATCCGGCCACCAAAGCTCTGACCAGATAGAGTGCAGGGCTCCAAGGACCATAACTTCGGTATTATCAGCATTAAGATAAGGAAATTTCCCTTCATCCAGCTACTCACACCAGTCTTGCAGAGTTTGAACTTCTAAGCCATCGCAGGTAGGTTATCAGTGAAGGACACAATACTTTGTGTGTCATCGGCACAAGATACTACCTGGAATCCAAAGGGTCTCACTAAGGCTGCCAAAGAAAAGATGTATACGTTTAAACTTCTGGGGCTGAGATAGGAGCCCAGTGGCACACCACATAAAAGGCTGAAGGCCTTAGCTTTAAACTGACCACTGCCTACAATCTGCCGTCTCCCTATAATAAAGGAATGAAGCAGTTCTAGCGTCTTTGCGTCCACCCCTATTTGTTGCAGCTGTTTGACCATTTGTGAGGGGGAGATAGTATTGAAGAATGCTGATAAGTGAGAAAGACCATGACAGTTGTCCTGCTATGATCCACCTGTTTTCTCATGAAGTCAGTAGCAGCAATTAGAGCCTACTCCGTGCTGTGACTACTTCTGAAACCGTTTTGTGAAGGGTCCAGAAGATCATGATAAGTAATAAATTGCAATAACTCTTTATTCAAATGTTTCTCGAGAATTTTCACTGGGGTGGGGAGCAGCAAGATCGGACAATAGTTCTTCAGTAGTTCTTCAGGATCTACGTTGGTTTCTTTTGGAAGTGGGATGATAATGGCTTCCTTCCAGCATTCAGGGAACACTCCTGTTAACAGGATGTGATTGAAAACTTTTCCCAAAACTTCTGCTTCTAGGTCAAGGACTAGCTGCATAGTTTTGGGAGGACATCGCTCAGTGGGAGAACCTGATTTAATAGTCATCAGGGGCTCTTTGACCTGGTGTGCTGTGATCAGTGGCAAGGTCAGCAGCGAAGAGGCTGCTGAGGATGTATGCTGAACTAGGTGCATCTCTTCTTGTGTCTCCACGAGGTTAAATTCAGAGTATATTTTAAGAATGGTTTCCCTGAAGATCATGGTCAGGGTGTCTCAAAAGGCTTGGGAAGCATTGTTCTGTTACTTGCTGGGGGGACTAGATAGGCTCTTAACTACTTTAAAAAGTTCCTTGGTAGAATTTCAAACCAGCCTGATTTTTGATGTATAATAGGGGGATTTAGCCTTCACAATTCCTACCCTATAATTGGCTAGTACGGATCTATGCTTCACTTTCTCATTGCTGTCTAGGTTTTATTTGCAACTTTCTTTCCTGCCTGCAGCAGAGCTGCCTCAGTTCTCTGAGTTTGGTGGAAAACCATGGGGATGACTCTTTCTTCTTGCTGGGACAGTTCACCATCATAGGAGCTGCCTGATCAAAGGCGATCTTAAGTCAGTTAGTAACCATTTCTACTGGATGGTCGAAGATGGACTCTACCTCTACTGTAGAGGTGCTAAGAGCTAATTGAAGCTCTTCTAGGATAATCTTATCCCAGTTCCTCTAGGCTTGAGGCCTAGTTAGTGACTATTTAAAGTTGACCGTCAGATGGGGAAAGGATGATGTAAAGAGTATCATCTGATGGTCGGACCAACTAATGGGAAGAATGTCCTTAACATGCCAATTAGTAGATTAGTGACCTTTTCATGATGTTTTGAGTCTAAAATGCGCTGCTTTGCATTCCTCATTAGGCATGTTAGGAATCTGCTCCAAAATGCAGTTCAGGTGTTCTTTGCTAAATATAGCTAGGGCACCGCCTATTCGGCTAGATCGATCTAATTGAGAGATCATGTAGCCTTTTGCTACTGCCTGTACTAGAAAAAGCCCAGAGTCCTCTTTTGCCCTAGTTTCCATAATAAAAAGGCAGTCAAGGTCCAGATTTTCAATCGAGTCCAAGACTTGATGTCTATGCTAAATTAGCGAGCGTGCACTAATAAGAGCACTTGCTATGTTCAAACTGTCTTCCGCCTTCCGAGAGGGAATGCTATCATGCCTGTGGTACTGAGTAAATAGGTGGCAGTTGGGACAAGTGGGGGCGATTTACAATCAGGAGAGATCGGAGTACAATTTGTGCCCTTACCTAGAGCATGTAGTAAAACTAACAGAGCTGTGTATACGTAGTTGTCAAGGAAGCATGTAGCTCTGGCATGAAACGGACAGCATTCCTGGGGCCTGGTGCAATCCTGGTGCGGATAGGTGCAAGCAGGCTTCACTTTGGTGTGCACCAGCGTGACAATGCTGCAGCCATATTTTTAAGGGCAGAGCTTCTCGACATGAGCGTCTGCACCTGATTCCCGGTTAGAACAGCTAGAGTGCTACCCCCCCAAAATGGTGGCTCTAAGCGGCAACCAGGAAGGGTGGAGTCCCAAACAAGCATCTTGCAAGTAACCAGGTTCAAAAAGGATTTAAAAAATGTGAAAGGAGCTGCAACTCCCCGTTTAACAAGGGACCCAGATTCTGTCCCTAACGATCTCTGAGCCAGGCAGCAGCTTGAGTTAACTGTTGTAAAAAATGGATACCATCTCCTCCCACACATTTCTGAAAAACTACAGATGGCAGTGCTACATGGTCCCTTTGTTGACAATTCACATCAGCTAACTTGCCAATTATTGTGTGTTGGATTTCGGCCACCTTGTCGATTTGATAGGGCTGACTTTGAGTGGCCTTATGGAAAGACTACCGGTCTTTGGTCACTACTGTCATGAACTCCAGCGCTTTTTCTTGGCGTTATTGGCCCTCTGCCATTCTAACCACAAATACCTCCATTTCCTCCGATCCCAAAAGTGACGGTTGGAAATATGGCTTGGGAGGCTTTTCTTGTCTACGTATTATGCCTTTTATTAAAGATTCTCAAGTCCTATATACATAGGAGATGAGGCAAGATCTTATAACCAGAGGTTTCTTCCAGTCAGTATTAATCTAAGTGACATATAGGGCCTGATTTAGATCTTGGCGCATGGGTTACTTTGTCACAACGGTGATGGATATCCTGCCTGCCGAAATATGAATTCCATTATATCCTTTGGGATTTATATTTTGGCGGACAGGATATCCATCACTGTTGTGACGGAGTAGCCCATCCGTCACAATTTATTAGGAAGCTTGGTTAAAGGGGTGTTCTGCCTCTGCTGCGGGTTATCCGTGGCGAGTATGCCTGCCATGTCGGCTGCTGGTTGAGCCTGCCCCTGCCTCTTCCCCGTTGTGTCCCCTGCCTCTGTTGCCCCTTTGATGCTGTCCTAAAAAAGACCTCAGAAGGGCACCCAAGTCTTTGTTGGTTGTATTCTGTGGTGTAAACCTGACCCTAATCTGGTTTGATGTGGACGGTTGTTCTACCCATTTCCTCCTCTTCACTACTCGTATTGTCAAATGTCCAATTGTAGGGAGTCCTCGTTGTCTGTCTACATCCCCCCCTCTGGAAGTTCTGAAAGTGTGGCTGTTCAGTGTTTGTCTGATAGTATACTTATCCTCAATGTAGGGAAATGCCCACTTATGTGAGAAACGGTCTAGATTGCGTTTGAGACCCTTAATCTGGTTCTGGTTCACCATAAATGTTTTATAGTTCGTGAGGTCGCTTTGAATACAAGCTAGTTGTTTTTTAGCATCAGTAATCGCAGTGTCCCCCTTCACTGTTGTTTTTCTTTCTTAGATTACTCACCTCTGAGGAATTTGAAAACACACACTCTTTTCTTTTCCGGTCAAGAAGGTTACCGATGATGATAATGTGGGCAAACTGGTGAGTACCTACCAGCAGCCCCCCCAGTGATGCTAACATGAGGTACTTTCTGACCTTTCTCACACTTTTTCACTAATTTGGTCAAAAATCTTTGTGGTTACAAATTTCCTCTTGAAGCTTGTATGGAATGTGATGCATTGATGCTTTTCTGAAATTAAACAGTTGGACTAAAATTTCAGTGAGCCTGTTCTATGTGGGAAGTTTTATGTTTGTTAAAAACTCTCCCTTTGTCTTAAAAATACAGTTAACTGTTCTGAGTAAGTCGGGTCTTTGTGTGTTTATACAATATTGAGTGGGAGGCGACCTGACTGCTTACCTCCTGGTGCTCCTTCTTGTAGTTTTGAAGGAGGTTACAAGCCAATGGCAAGACTTTGTGGTCCAAACCCATCTTTTATACGACCTACAATTGCGCTTCAGATTCCTGCAAGGAACAGAAACTTCACTTTTGAATATCAGAGAAGACCTTCTCATCATCCCAGATAAAGACAAACAGACTTTCCAAGACTCCTAGCTCCCTCAGCAGGGCATGACATGGTGTACTGTGTATTCCTAGGGAACAGACTCAACAAATGGACTGGATTTCCTCAGGGGTCTTCTGTCTTATCACTCCTATTTAAAACCTACATGCTACCCCTGAGCCATCAAGTGCAATACCAAATATAGTAGATTATGCCCAAATGCATGTGTGTTTTAAAAAATAAACAAGAGAACTAGAAAGAACATCACTGAATAGCTTGACCATACATTGCAGTGAAAGAAAACTTTGACAGGACAGAGCAATGAGAAAGATCCATGAATTCGTAAGGATTGACTCTTTAAAGCTTCCTTTCAAACAGCCCACAAACCTCAGAATTCTACGAAAACCAAGGAGGTTGCAGATCATTTTCGACATAGATCTTTTGTTGTCATCACAAATCAATGCATCTGTCAAAAATAAAAACCTACAACCTTCGCATCTCAAGATTATACTCCTGGGAACCACCTACCACATAAAGCCCTGAAGCTCTTTAGTAATCGACCATCTAGGTTATCTACAAGGGGCTCCTGAGAAAGGTCCCTGACAGACAACAAAGAGTGCACAGCCAGGCAGCCAAGTGATGCCTCAATCCGCAGACACACTATGATGTCAACCAAGCCCTGAAAGCACTTTACTCACTGCTGGTGGAGATAATGATTACAAAATCAGGATACTTTGTACCAGGCACAAAGATTTATGATACAACAGACCAAGATATATTCCAATCCTGGGTCCTAACTACCAGGTCAGGACTGGTAACTAAAATCTTCACTGGCAAAAATGTTCAACCCAGCCTCACACTGAAGGAAACTTGGAGTACATGGGGCAGTGGTAGAGTGGGTCATGGCAGCTTATCTTGCTCAGAAAGTAGCCCCACAACTAGCAGCCAACTGTGGAAATTCACAGTGGCATAATGGGCAATCCGTTCCTTCAAATGACAGACGCTCAGAGCAAAAACAATGAGAATCCGGGACCCAAACTCAGGAAAAATTTGAATTCCATCCAGCGAGCAGAGCCTAATCACCTGTGTTCATGAATCTCTTGAAAACTGGACTTGTTAAGAAAGTGAACAGTACAAAGATCCTTTCCGAAGCTCAGGGTTTGCACAGTGGAGCAAAGTTTAAACTTGCATTTGATTATTTGGAAATATGTGAAGGTCAGGAGATGGGCCATTCGCCTATCCTGTGCATTTAGCATGGTTCATTGCGTCACGTTGTGGAACATAATAAAGAGGCTGGGATTCCAAAAAGCCCTGATTGACCTTATTTCTTGTTTACATCAACGAGTTGTCCAATTTTTTAATTGAGGCATGGAAAGATGTGCCTCAACTCGACAAGCACATATTTCCTTTTATACTCAGATGATAATGTTCTTAAAGCCAGAACTGTTAACAGCCTTCACACGCTCTTGGGTGCTTCTAGTTCCTTTATGTCTAACTTGTATCTGCAGACAAACACAACCAAATAATTTATTCAGACAAGTGGACCCAACACTACTAAAAGAAAGATTTTTTTAGTGAAGGGACTGAGGTGGCTGAAGTCCAACATTTCACTTTCTTGGGCATTTCTTTCGGTGCAGACTCAAACTGGAACTCTCTGCTCAACCTAAGGGCCCTTCGTTTCCAAAAGTCAGTAGAGGCCATTTGTCATGTTTCCTCTAGATTCGGACATACACCTATGAGGGAGTTACTACATATTATCTATAATAGTAAGTGCCTAGCGATTGGCACTTATGATGCTGGAGTTTGGGGGTGCACAGCACGGCACAGCTACAAAAAGTGGAACATCGTTTCCTCCGACAACTGCTGTCGGTTTCACAATCTGCTTCTACCGTTATGTACCAGAAATCGCAGACCCTTAGGGCCAGATGCATCAAAGGTTTTTGTCCATTCTGTTTCTATGGGAAAATGTGTTTATGCCTATGGCCCTTAGTATCTGCATGCAAACATATTTTACCTAGTTTACATTTGCAATACTTATTACAGATACCTTCTTACCTTTTTAGATTTAATAGTATCCATTTCTTATTTGCATTCCCAATCCAGGGATCATGGTTCTCAACAAACCCTCAGTGTCTAAGCCATAATGTTTCGGCACAAAGCACTGTTCACTTTATTTTATTTTGTTCCTTGGACACCTCATGTAGGAAACACTTTGTAGCCCTCCTCTTACGTGAACTAAGCATTTGGCACTATAAATACATTGGCTATTTACAGCAGCGAGACAACCCTGGAATTCGTCATGTTGTTTTAAGCTTTGTAAGATGTGCTTTAACGATAAGCAAGAAATATGGAACAAGTGTAGGGTAGTAGCTGTTTTTAAAGTACTAGCTGTTGGATGCCTTTTTGTCCACTTTTTTTATTCGATTGTCTGTATTTTTCACATTATATTGTCTTCCATTAATGTTTATTTTACACTGGAATTGTTTTTGTCTTAGTTATTTCTTATAGATTTATAGATGCTGAGGAGTATATATTTACAAGGAAACTGTTGGAGCGCGGCATTAAGCCAAGATTGCTAACGCTGTGCTCTGACAGTTTCCATACGCAGGGATGCGCCTCTTTTACAAGATGCGGTGCACCCGAGTTTCCCCTAGTGCTGGTGCTAATTTTAGCTGCCTATCGCCAACGCAGGCACTCTTGCACCATAGTGCAAGGGTGCCTGTATTGCAGGGTATGATTGTTCATATGCAGGAAGGAGTCCCTTCCTGCACATAAACAATCAGTAATGATGATTTGTAACTTCTATGTGTGCTGCTTTATGCAGCACACATAGAGGTTGCAACTCGTCATTTTTTAATGATTGTTTATGTGCAGGAATGGACACCTTCCTGCACATGAACAAACACTAGTGGCGATTTGATTTTTGTATGCGTGCTGCAGAACGCAGCACACATAGAATAAGAAAAAAAGAGGAGAAATTAATAATTTCTCCGTGTTTTGCTAGGTTAAGACCAGGTTTTTCCAGGTCTTATTTTTGGTGCTACCCCGTATTTAGCCCACCCTTGTAAATAGGGAGCAGCGTAAAAAAGCAATGGGTGTTGCGGCAGGTCGCCCACCCCAACACCCATTGCCCACCCCTTTCACACTAATTGCTGCATGAAAAGGGGGCCTTATTCACAAGGTGGCGTTAAGCCATGTTAAGTGGATGAACACTGCCCTGTAAACAAGACGAAGGGCTAATTGCCACCAGAACGTCACAAAAAGTGACATTCTGGTGGCATTATGTTCTTGTAAATATACCCCTGAGTAGTTTTTCTTCTACTACATTCTACTACCCTAAAATATTGGATATGCAGTCTTAACCTTATTGAGTTTTGAAGTAAACATGAAACCGTACTTAGCATTATGCAAAACTTATAACTAAGACAAGCAAACTTTGGAAATTATTATATATAAATATATATATATAAAAGCCCAGGAGTCTAACGACACGCTCTGCCACTTCACTATACATATGGTCCTGAGTAAATATAGACGCTAATGTTTAAAAGGAATAGTCAAAAGAGATAATTCAAGAAGAGACGAATAATGGCAAGATGTTGGGCTTCACTTTGAGGGTTCACTCCTGAAGAGTAAGGCCTTGATTACGATGGCGGTCAGACGAGCCATTGCCGTGGGAATGGAACCACCCAACATGCAGTCAGCAGTTCCACCCACCAAATAATTATCTGACCGCCTTGCAGGCCGTTGTAAAAATGCGGTTTTCCATTGCGGCTTGTGTTGTGGCCCGGAAAAGTGCCTCAGCATGAGCCGCAATTGAAAGTCATTTTGCACACATCATTACACTGTGTGCCAGGCACCATGTGGTGCCTGGCACATGGTGCATGGATATTTCGAGGAGTCACCCCATGTGTCTCCCAGGGCCCACAGCGGAGGCTAGTCCCTTTCCGTCTGCCTTTACATTGCGGTTGGACCGTCATGTAAAGGTAGAGGGGAAAGGGAAATTATAATCCCTCCTGCAGTGCCTCTGCAGGCACCACCCCCATTGTAGGGATTACGCTCCGACCGATGCTCCGATGGACTTCTTGAGCCTGTTGGAGGCAGCGGTCGGACCCTCTGCCTGCTGTGCTATTACCGACCTCATCATAATGGGGCCGTCGCACTGCTGCCTCAGATGTTGAACGGACCATCGGTGGCGACCCGCCCAGTATTATAATCAGGTCCTAAGCTAGGTTTTCCATATGACATGATAGGAATGCTGGTGATTGATATACAGGATTGAAATGTTGAAGACTACTGTGGCACTAGATGAACAGGCAAGCAGCCCTTTCTGTGGAAGCAATGTTGACAAGGAACATTAGTGTGCTGTTGGCAAAAAGGTCTGGTGACAGCCTTTGCATCAAAAGCGAGCACCTACTCGAAGCTGGCACATACAAGGGAAAATATGTACATTTTTCCAAACAAACAATGCCTTGCACATGTAGTACAGTGTGCGGAATACATAACAATGATTGGGAGCCTTCTGAATTTGGGTATGTATAAGAATTTGTTTCGAAATTGAATGTTTTCAGTACAAATCCTATGCTAGACAGCACACAACTCTGCACATGTGTGAGGCTGTGTTTCGGGAAATGCAGCCTTGTTAGGAGGACAGGGCAGGGTGGGGTAGTTGCACCAGGCCTTTAGTAGTTATAGCTCTGCACCGTGTTTTCCCTTCACTGCAATGCAACACAGTACATATTAAAGTGGTGCTGTATTGTGTAAAAACTTAGGGGCATATGTACAAGCCCTATCACCATGGGAACATCACTTTTTGTGACGTTCCCGTGTCGATAGGGTCCGTGCCTTATGTACAAGGCAGCGGTAAGCCACTTAACGTGGCTTAACGCTGCCTTGTACATAAGGCACCCTTTCACGCTTTGTTTTGCGTGAAAGGGGCGTGCAGTGGGTGTTGTGGTAGGCGTCCCACCGCAGCACCCATTGTATTTGACGCTACCTCCTATGTACAAGGGTGGCGTACATAGGAGGCAGCACCACATTTAAGACCAGGAAAACCCTGTTCTTAAGGTGGTGAAATGAGGAGAAATGCATTATTTCTCCTCGCTTTTGCTTTTTCTGTGTGTGGAAAAAGCAAAAGGGCATGGTTTGTTTATGTACAGGAAGGTATCCCTTCCTGTACATAATCAAACCTTTCTAAAAATGCCAATTTGTAACTTTCATGTGTGTCGCATGAAGCAGCACACATGAAAGTTACAAAATTTCATTTTAGGATTATTTATGTGCAGGAAGGGACACCTTCCTACTCATAACCAATCCTCCCCTGCACACAGACACCCTTGCACTCTGGTGCAAGGGTGCTGCGTTGGCGCTAAGTTGTGAAAGGCTGCACCATATCCTTGTAGATATGGTGCGGCCTTGCATTTCTGAAGTGGTGGAGCGTGTCGTTAAGCCCAGGAGTCTAACGACACGCTCTGCCACTTCACTATACATATGGTCCTGAGTAAATATAGGCGCTAATGTTTAAAAGTAATAGTCGAAAGAGATAATTCAAGAAGAGACAAATAATGGCAAGATCATTCAGCACTCATTAAAATCCTGCTCTAAGATTTAGAGATGGCCTGATTTGTGAATGTAGAATATGGTAAACCAAAAGTTTGCAGTAAATTTAGAAGTTATTTTACCTATAATTAATTATTGTCAATCTCATTAAATTAATGTAATGTAATGTAAAGAGCGGGCAACCAGGGAGACCGGGCAGGCGGACTGTTACGCTTCGAATGAGAGACGCTGAAGATCCCCTCAAATAATAAAGAGGTTGGATTATTGCGAGAGCCTAGGAGGAGGAGAAGAAAGGATCTCCACCGGCTAAACTAAACACAGAAGAAACAAACTTTAAAAGTCTGTGAAAACGCAGCTAGCGCAATTAAGCGTAGTGTCCCTATGCAACTAATAAATCCTCTGATGATATACAGAGTGAAAGTGGAGGTTCTATACTCACTATAACCCCCGGGATAAATCTGGTACCTGAAAGAAAAATTGTTACGAATAAAGAAGATGTTTTTAAATCTGTCCTGAGGATGGTGTTCTAAAAAAACTAAGCACCGAAACGCGTCGACACACGGATTTTTAATTGTATAATTTTTGGTTTTTTAATGATGTATTGAGAAATATGTATTGACTTGTGGTGAAATTTATGAAATGTGTTTAAAATGTTGTTTTGAAAAAGCTGTATGATTTTGGTTTTAATGAATTGCTTATATTGATTATAAGGGGAATTTATTTTTAATAAATAAAAATCTATCTAGCGATATACAATCTAATGTTTTGATTTAAATATACTGTAGGGGGTTATGAGGTTGAAATTGGTCTAAACAAATGTTGCTGCACATGATATCTTGCTAGTACCTAAATTGAAATACACAGAAAGGAGTTCTTTTTTGCATGTAATGTAAAGAGCACTTATATAGCGCACAAACTGTCCCCCTACGGGTATCATGGCGCTTTTAGAAATGGTGATGGTCAGCACGTTACCAGCCCGTAATAGGCGGTGAGAGAACTAGTTTTCCATCCTAGGAAACAACCAGGTTTTCAGAATCTTTCCAAAGCAGGTCCATTAATTGTCCTGTCTGATGGTCTGGGGCAGTTCATTCCATAGTCGTACAGCAGCCACCCCAAAGGCTCTGCCCCCCATTCTGGTTTTCCTAAACCTAGAGATCTTGATCAGGTTTGCGTTCGAGGAGTAAAGCTCTCTTTTTGGATTATGCCATATAAACCTCTCCTGCAGTGGAATAGGGCCCTCCTCACGCTTTATACACAATGCAGAGAGATTTAAAGCAGATTCTCTCTTTGATGGGCAACCAGTGTAGGTCCCTTAAGGCTAGACTTGTAGAAGACCTTCGTGACCTATTTAGCGCCAACTTAGCTGCCATAGACTGGACTCTCTGCCAGCTCTGTAAGATGTATTGTGGGGCACCCACGTACAGAGTGTTGCGGTAGTCCAGTCTGCTGAGTATTACGCTCCTCACTACTAGTGAGCGGGTTTCTATAGGCAGGATAGAAAGAATCTGTCGCAGCATCCGCAACAGAGAGAAGCAAACGCTGACAGTTTTATTAGCCTGAGATTCCATTTGGAGACTCCCGTTCACCAATACCCCCAAGTTACGCACCGTTTTTGCGGGGACAAGGGGATCCTCTTCAGGGGTAAGCCTAAACTCTGGTATTGATCTTAGCTGTAAGCTAGAGGGAGTAGGACAGATTATCACCTCTGTCTTCCTCCCATTAAATTGTAGGGAGTTTCGTTTGAGCCAGCTTACTGTCTGGCACATGCACTCCTGGAACTTATCCATGGACACCGCATGTTTCCCTTCTAGGGAAAACACCAATTGGGTGTCGTCCGCGTAGTTGATCAATTCAATTCCAAAGGACTTGACCAGGGTAAGCAGAGGGCGCAGGTAGATGTTGAACAAGATGGGTGACCGTGTCTACTGTATTGGATCTACTGTGATGGGCTATCAGTTGCCTGCTTATTGAAAAATCAATGTAGTAATTTGGAAACATTTTAAACGTCTAATCTCCTCTACAGATAAGGTGGAAGTTGTACAAACAATGCTATGCGCAGCCTCACATAATTTATTTAGTTCAACCAATTAACTTTTTATGGGTGATTACTTATGTGCGTGAAGTTGTTTTTTATTACCTAGCATTGTTACTAGGGGTGTGTGAAAGTTGCAAAATTTACTTTCACGTTATTGTTGGAAATGTGGGAAAAATTATGTAAAATGCAAATTCATCATTTCTTGCTACATTTTAGCTCAAAATGCATCCTTGCGTCAATTTTTGGAGCAAGGCCATATTGAAATGAAAGCATGTTGAATAACATATGCTCGTTTCCTGTTGTTCTAGTGATTTTGCGGTACATTTTTAGCTTGAAAAGAGCCATTCGCTGTAACTGTCTGCTAAGAATGGCGCGTAACATTGGGATTTTCCCGTAACAACTGTAATGCGAAATTACCAAAATTACTTGAATTGCACCAAAATAATTTACATTTCGCTCACGCCTAATTTTTAAGCAGGGGCCACTTCGATGTACTGATTTCACTTTGTTCATCTAATCACTCATACTAATAGATAGCGAAATGGACTGCTTAAGAAAAATCGCCTTTCCACACCATATTCCTCAAGGACCCTTAACAAAGCTGCATTTCTTACCTTAACCTTTCCACCTCAGCATCATCTACAAGAAAATCGCGCTTTTGCACCAGTTTTTGGATCTTCTGAATTAGCTCTTCTTCTCTCTGCTTCTGGGGTTTCGTTTTTTCTTTTTCTGTTGTAAATAAAAACATTAATCACCAAAAGGAAAACTTTGAGTCAATACAGGCACAGCCTAGATGTGTTCAGTTTGTGTTCATCGCTATATTTCATTTAATATTAACCTGGCAAGCTCTACAGAAGAGATTAAAAAAATTAGACAAATTGACTTTCCCAGGCTGAACCCTTTATTTAAAAAATAATTGTAACTGCTCCTCTACAAAATACCTTTTCTGAATCATTGTTTCTTAAAAGACACACATGTTAACAAAAACCTAATGATATTAATATGTTCTTCAGTTTTGATTCATTTATTATTGAATGATGACGCATTTGTTTGCCTTTAATTAAAAATAAAGATTCTTGCCCTCTCAATAGGAATCCACTGATTCGTGATAGGGTGCGTGGGCTCTGCAAATCACGTCATGCAAGTCGATCAAGAGGCGACTCCATCTTGACTGCCCTCATCTTCTGCAACCTATTTCAAGTGTCTTTGATATTAGCCGCGCGTGGGCTGATGAGCCAGCAGGTAGATACAAGTAGCCTCTGAAAACCAATGCCAGTGAAATCAAATTGTCGATTGAGCCAGACACTTGCTTTCTCCCTTGCTTAAAATGCATCATATTCTGCAAGCCAGCAAGATTATACCTCATCACTCTCTTCCACAATACCTATTAAGCAACCAAACTTGGGAGGCTGTATTCGAAGCAGCCAGAGAAATGTACAGCCTTGTCTCTGATTGAGAGGCAATGCATTTGTGATAGGGAACCCTAGGCAGGAAATACAGACTCACTCTTAAAGGCTTTGCAGAAGTGGGAACACACTTAACAACACGCGTTGGCATAGCTAATTAGTCTCAGCTGCAAAAGATCAAGCTGTAGGCTTTGCCCATGCTTCTTAAACGGCTGCATGGAAACACATGCATTCCTAGCAATGTTGTCATGGAAACCCATTCCAAGATGGCCACGTATATGTGCGTCTGCATTGCGATGCATGGCCTCCATTTTTAATTTTCATATCTAACATTGCTGATTGCCATGCTAGACCGGTAAATTTAAGGTAAAGAAAAATTTGTTCATTAACCTAACCCATTATGTATGAAAGACTTGGGGACCAGGGCCCAACAGGACATTCACTCAAAACCCTAACACTATTTCCTGTCCTGCTTCTTTATTTTGAGGGGGTGACGATGGGTTGTAGGGAGGGTGAGTAGGTTTAATTTTTAGGTCTCGCGACCTATCAATGCGCGCATGCGCATCGAGCGGAGCGAGAATTCAAGTGGCAAAAATCTTCATGAAACCACCAGCTTTTTGCTGGCGGTTTTCATGAAGTTCACGTGAACCACGTGTTCAAACATGAACGCGCATCAGCCTCCCTCCATTTGCCGCACAGCACATCAAAGGGCTTCGCCCAGCGTGCGCTCTGCGGCTTCTCCTCCCCTAATTGAATCATGGCCGGCCGTAGGCCGGCCGTACTTTCAGTTTCCCGCTCTGCATTTGGCTTCTCCTCCCCTAATTGAATCATGGCCGGCCGCAGGCCGGCCGTACTTTCAGTTTCCCGCTCTGCATTTTTGTTGTTGAATACTTGTTATGCTACTTTGTTGTCTCTGCGCCGATTACTTAACAAAAATTATCGCAGAGGTAAAACAAGGTTAGAAACTGACATTTCCCAAGCTAAGTTTTCAGCTCTTCCGAAATCAGCAAAACTGTCAGTTTGCAGATACTGAAACGCAGAGCTCGTCCTCTCAAGGCAGTCACTTTGGAAACAGTCTCTGTCTCTGCCTGAGTACAAGGTCTCATTCTATATTTAGCACCAGACAAGTGGCAGAAATATACATACACACGCAGGGCGACTGTGACTCAGCATTCAAAAGGTATAAACATAAACACACTTGTTACTAAGGCTACTGGCTCGGTCACAAATGCCTTCAAGTTCAAGCCTCGTCGGTGTTGTAACTGCTAATTCACTCCAACCCCCACCGACTCCCCCCACCCGCCTTTGAGTCTCCCGGCAGCGGTATTTCTAAGTCTCCCCGGAAACTCAGACTAAAGGCACGGAAATATACCAAACTACTCAAGTAGCGGAGGACTTACTATTCAACTCTAATCTTAGAACACTCAGGGAAGGGAAGTGTTTGGGAGCACTGCATGCAGTACTTTCGGCAAATGGCGAGATTGTTTTCTGTCTCCACCACGCAAAAGCAACAAAGGGGAGAAACACATTGGTTGCTAGCAGATAAGAGATAGCAGCATATCCGGTTTGAAAATGTTGAATAGCATTTCTACAGCACACCGCACTGTGGTGTGTGTCTAGGTGTTCAAATAATAAGTGCTGTTGTTATCCAACCCAAAAGTAGTCGATCAACCTCGAAAAGATAACAAGCATTGGCATTGCCAATAGGTCTCGCTTGTGGGACCTTATAAGTATTTAGTTTTGCAGCACAATATCCGATTATGCAACAAGGATATTGTGCTGCAAAACTAAATACTTATAAGGTCCCGCAAGCGAGACCTATTGGCAATGCCAATGCTTGTTATGGGTGCAGTCTGAGTGACATGCAGTGTGCTCGAATAAACAATTATTTGTAATAACCCAGACTCTTGGTTAAAAGACTTCAAAGGGATAAAGCATTTTTATTTCCTGACTTATAAATGACTTACCGCTCATATGGGACTCCACCATTAAGCGAATGACTTAATTATTCATAAATTGGAAAACAACATCTGCTTGATTGCTCCAAGTTTTATCTGGTTTCTTTTGTTCGTGGGGCACAAGAGCAGGCAGGTAAATCATCACTACAAGTGGTAACTAAAGCATGTGGGTACAAAGGTCACCCCGCAATGCCTTCCTTCACATGGCTAGTAAAGAAAAGGCATAAATCCGCAGCGGCAAAGAAAGTATCCACACTTTGGATATATATTCGACTTTGTGGATGTGGTTGGTATGTTAGGATGTGTGTATGTTCTAACTCTGTGGGTAAGGGATGTGTATGTTGTTGTTGTTTTTCCTCAGTCACCTAACCCAGATAAATGCCAAATGTGTTTGTCTTGGATTTTGCAGGAGTTAGCTAAGCATGTACACTAGCATATATGTTGCATACGTTCACTTGGAAGGGTTATTCGCCTCTCTGAACTTGCCTGACCTTTAACGTATTGCAAGTTACTTACAAGTGTGCCTCAACACCATCAGACCATGACTGCCCACAGTATGCCAGGAAGTACCACTACAGTGCCATGGTCAGCATGGTGCCTGGATTTACCACTGTTGTGATATGGCCAGCAAGTTTCCAGAGGTCACCATCATTATACAGGGCCCAGCATTTTACCACAAATTGTCACCTTGGTGCCAGGGCCAGCATGTTTCCAGGGATACCCACCCTTGTGCATGGTTCAGCAGATCGCCAGGGAGGGAAACAACCTTTACAACGCAACTTTTACAACGCACTACCATTACAACGAAACTTTTACAATGCAACATCCATTACAATTCATGCAATTACAACGCAACCATTACAACGCATGACACTACAACGCACACCACTACAACGCATGTCATTACAACTCAGTCATTGCAACGCATACCATTACAACGCATAACATTACCATCCAACACTTACCCTACTGTTGCACCCCCTGGAGTTAGATGATTAATTTTTACCCCTACACTATCCAACACTTACCCTACTGTTGCACCCCCTGGAGTCAGAATAGTAATTTTTACCCCTACACTATCCAATACTTACCAAAACATGCAATGTGATGTTATGCGGTGTAATGGTATGCGTTGTAAAGGTATTATGCGTTGTAATGGAATGCGTTGTAAATGTAGTTTTTAAAATTTTGTTGTAATGGCATGCGTTGTAATGGAATGCGTTGTAATGGATGTTGCGTTGTAAAAATGTGTTGTAAAGGTATGCGTTGTAAAAGTGTGCGTTGTAACGTCATACATCCGCCAAGGATCGCCCCACCCATGCCAAGGACATGTCAGTCTGTTGCCATTAAGTCTTGTCTTTATGGAGGGCTTGACTCTCACTTGTGCCCCAGCAAGGAAACACTCGATAACACTGAGCAACTGTGGGACATAAACCTCATTTCCAATTCAATGTGATGGTCTTTTTAGCTAATACTATTGCTAAATCTAGGGACTTTGTTTATGCCCTGTCTGTTTTGTGGAATGGGCCAGTCACAGTATACAGTTCACAATGGTATTGACATTGACTTGTCTGACTACCATTGCCAATATACCCCCAACCTCCAGCAACATTGTGTTATTATCCCTTATCAACCTCAGGATCTTTTTTATTGGTATCTCGGAAATTACAGTGCAGTTTAAAAAGTACAGCAATCTCAACTTTACATACAGTTGGTTACGTTTTTCTCATTTGGTAACCTCAGCACTGATACTAACCCCCATCTCCCACTTACCTTCACAGCTGGGGCCGTTCACGGGTGATGAACTCTTACCAGTTGTTTGTTGAAGGGGTGGGGAGGTCATGAAGGCCCACTCTAGGAAATGAAATTGAATGTATTGAAACCTGTGTTTCAGGAAACACTCTGGGAGTATTACAGGATCTCATCTCACTCCTTCTCATGAAGCTCCCTGTGGTTTGCTTCCCATTGATCTCCAGTGTGGCCCCAGCCCCCGCCAATGAGCATGTGAACAGGCTTCTTCCGTTCCACAGTTCGTAAATAGCTTCCTTATTCTCATGCATAGCATCAGGTCAACATTTGCCATATCTTGAGTAACCCCATGATCAGGCTCCTTGGTCTTAGGAAGTGTCCCTTAGCGTGACCAAACTCTGCCGTCAGTGACTCAAATTAAGCCAATAAGCTGTTGTTGAACAGATTCCTCAATGTTGTAAATCCTGTAGCTTCCCAATCTTGTTGTCCTCTGGCACATTGAAAGCCTGGAAGACATAATAAGTGGAATACTGGGGCATATGGCCAATCTCTATGTTTCTTCAGTAGCGCTTTATGGTAGCCTTTTTACAAAAGCTTCACCTGTCTGTAAAGAGAATGTTGTATTTTCGAATTTGAGAGCAATAAATTGTGTATTACTTCATCTCTGTTTGTAGTGATTTCTGCCCCCACCTCCGAGATGTTGCAGCCACTCAACCAGAAGGCCTCTCTCTCTGTTTGGGCCGTCGATTAATATTGTTCAAAATCTGGAGGGGCCTCTTACCCACCCGACAGACAGTTTCCAATACCAAATACTACTCTACACTTATATGTATTCCAGATCAGGTCACCCAGCAATATATCAAGTTCCTTAAAGATTTTCATGGGACTAGGTACTGGGAGATTAGCAAAGTAGTAAAGGAGTCGGTGAGGCATCACCATCTTCTCTAGAGCAATTCTCCCTGCTACTGACAGAGACAATGTTTTCCAGAAGGATATATGTTAGAAATTGGGTTACTGGTTGACTGAAGTGTGAGCTCTGATCAAGCAGCAACCACAATCCAAATCAGGGTAAGGCACAAGCAAATCACAAATTAATCTGTGCTCACCCCCTGGTAGCTTGTCACAGATCAGTCAGGCTTAAGTTAGAGGCAATGTGTAAAGTATTTGTGCAACACTTCAAACACGGACAACACCAGACAAAAATATCCTACACCAGGTTAGAAATATAGAGCAGCATCTGATAAATAAAACAAGACCAAAATGACAAACATCCAATCAGTAGAACCAGAGTTATGAATTTATAAAGCAGAAACTGTAAAATATCACCTAAAAGCATACAGTGCCAACTGCTATCTTGTTGCGCTGGACCAGGTCAAAGTCAAACGTTCAGGCCAACCGTGAAGGAGTGTGGGTCAGATACAGACCCAGATTAGTCCCACGGAAGTTTTACCATCTCAGGTTTTGTGCCAAGAGTCCTGTTTGCTTTGGAGAAGGTCGCAAGGAGAGCGGCATGGGCAGTTGTTGGCCTGTTACGAAGAGCAGGCCGGGTGTCATGGATGGGTGACCTGGAGCTTTGCCTCAGTGGTCCCTCACAGGCTGTCGATGCTGCTGGCAGTGGGTCATGCTGTTTTTCCGAGCAAGTGGTGCGGTTTAAGTGCAAACGGGCTTGATTTCAAAAGCACAAGAGCCACACTAAGGGTAGCACCACTTAGGAGGCCAGGTACTCGCTGAAGACGGGTCCAGGAGCTGTTGGGAGCCTTTTATGTCCCTGAGAATCAGGAGGTCAGCTAACTAGCCCTTTGAGTCCCTCTGGGGTCCTGGGTTCAAGACAAGTTGTAGGTATAGTTCTTCTTCCTCAGGCAAGAGGGCAGCAGGTCAGCACAACAGAGCAGCAGTTCTTGTAGAGCAGCAGTCCAGCAGAGTGGCCGTCTTTGTATCAGCACAACAGTCCTTCTTCCTAGCAGAATATTCACAGGTCCAGAACTTAACAGAAGTGGTGGTGTATAAGGTCCTTCTTTTATACACAGTTGTGCATTTGAAGTGTAGAGGCATGCATTTGAAGTGTACAGATGCCCTGCATTCCTGGCCCTGGCTGTAGACTAACTTCAGGGGGAATGCAGCCCTTTGGGTGAAGACAGGAACAGCATATTCAAGTGAAAGTGAAGCTGGGCCCAGCTCCTCGCTCCCATCCTGCCAGTGATGGTGCATCCAGTCACACCTAAGCTCAAATTGTGTGTGGCTGTCTAGGAGGAATACACAACGCCGAACTTACACTGACACCTAGTCATGTGACCAGAGACAGACTGCAGGAACTAAATGGCTAAGGCAAGAAAATGCCAACTTTCTAAAAGTGGATTTTTCAGAATTGTAATTTAAAATCTGACTTCACCATAAGTTAGGATTTTAAATTAGAATTCCAGAGACACCAAACATGATCTGGGCATCTCTAACCATTTGGAAATTACACTTATGAGCTGTAATAAGGCAATCCCAATGTTAACCTATGGGAAGGGTAGGCCTTGCAGTAGTGAAAAACGAATTTGAATTTTCACTACCAGGACATGTAAAACTTAAAAGTACATGTCCAACTTTTTAAATACACTGAACCCTGCCCTGTCCAGGACCTACCTTAGGGGTGTCTAATATGTAATAAAGAGGAAAGTTTGGGCCTGTCAAAAAGTTTCCTTTGCCAGATCGACATGGCAAAGTTAAACCTGCACACACCAGCTCTGCAATGGCCGGCTTGAGACATGTTTGAAGGAGTACTCAAGTGTTTGCCATAATTATTGCTGCAGGTCCACTAGTAGCATTCAATTTACAGGCCCTGGGCAAATGTAGTGCACTTTGCTAGGAACTTATGAGTAAATTAAAATTGCCGATTGGATATAAGCCATTGTTACCATGTTTTGAACAGCAAGCACAAGCACGTTATCACTGGTTAGCAGTGATAAAGTCAGCAGAGTCCTGAGGCCAGCAAAAAGGAAGTCAGCAAAAACAGGAGGCCTGAAGGCAAAACGTTAGGTTAAAACCACACCAAGGATGCCAGGTCTAAAAATATATGTGGTCACAGGACTGCAGTAATAATCCCCAGATTTCCTTTAAATGGGTCATATTCTGTGTGGGGCATTCTCAACCCAGGCATTGACAGGTGGTTGCCTCCTATCTAATTACCTTTCCACCTGACCCTACCCCCTCCAGTAATAGACCTGATTTACGGGTTAGAAACTGAATTTCATCCCAAAAACGCCCAGTCTCAAAATCCTTCAAAAATTATTAATGAGCTGGCAAGGTCCAATAACTTGCAAAAGATACCAACAATGTGCCAGGACCAGCATGTTGCTAGGACTTGCCACAATGTGTGAGGGTCAGCATGTTGCCAGGGATTACCTCAATTGTACTAGGACTGACATTTTACCAGGATTTATCACCACTGTACCAGGGCTGACATGTTGCCAGAAATGATGACTATCATGCCAGACAATCATGTTACCAAGGACTACCACTGTTGGACGGGGCGGGGCTGGGGTCACACGTAGGAGTTGTTGTGCACTTCTAAGTGCGCATGTGCGTTTTGGCAAGCCGTTTTAGGCTGGCCAAACTAACAAGAGCAGTTTGATTTCTCTAACCCGTTGTATTCTACAGCCGGGTGGTGAAATGTGCCAAACTCCCTGTGCCTGAGCGGAGTGGAGTGTCGTACCAGCCAACTCAGGCCAATCACAGCCCTGCTCATATTGTTTGAGAGCAGGGCCTGGATTGGTTGGGGAGTCTTTTACAGGGACCGTCGGGAGCAGCAGGAGAAGCGCAATGCGGTCGCAAGATCAGGAAAGTTAAAACATTTTTTTAATTTTAGTTCAAACCTCCCCTCCTCAGTCCCCCGCCACTGCTGTTGCCCTGCTGCCCCCCCTCCCCACTGCCAATTGGCAGTAGTTGTGACTGGATCAAACCTCAAAACAGAGATCCGATGTAACCCTATTGGAACATGAGGTATGCTGGACTGTTTAGGGGATGATGCACACATGTCTGACATCATTGAGCCTTTGCTCCTGCTAATATAGGTTTACACACGCTTTTCAGGATCGCAGTAGACTCCAGTTGAGAGTGTGCACAATACTTTTAGTAAGGTTTCATTCACCTGGGAATGTGTATGTGTATGTTAAATGTCCTTATTAAGCGTGTGATTGCCGGAGGAATCCTGGGGCTGACTACGGAGTGGAAGAAGGAAACTGAGGGTTATTCTTTAATAAATAACTAAGGGCCAGATGTACGACCTTTGCGGCTGCAAATGGGAGAACCTCCAGTTAGCAGCCACACACAATGTACAGATGCTATTTTGCGAGTCACTGACTCGCAAAATAGCATTTGCGACTCTCGCTATTAGGAAGGGGCATCCCTTCATAATAGCGAGTCAACATGCTATGTACTACTGTTTTGCGACGACCTTTGCGGCTGCAAATGGGAGAACCTCCTGTTAGCAGCCACACACAATGTACAGATGCTATTTTGCGAGTCACTGACTCGCGAAATAGCATTTGCGACTCTCGCTATTAGGAAGGGGCATCCCTTCCTAATAGCGAGTCAACATGCTATGTACTACTGTTTTGCGACCGCATTTGCGGCTGCAAAACATTCGCAGTTTACCACCTACTTCAAGTATGCGGTAAACCACTTGCAAAGGGGAATGGGTCCCCAAAGGACCCCTTCCCCTTTGTGAGTATGTTGGAAAATATTTTTAAGAGCAGGCAATGGTCCCAGAGACCACTGCCTGCCCTTAAAAAACATGAAACTGGAAAGTTTCATTTTTCTTTTTTAAATGCATCCCATTTTCCTTTAAGGAAAACGGGCTGCATTAAAAAAAAACAGCTTTATTAAAAGAGCAGTCCCAGACATGGTGGTCTGCTGAGCCACCCTGGGCTCGCAAATTGCGAGAGGCTCAATAATATTCATGAGCCTCGCAATTTGCAACCCCATTGGGAATCGCAAACAGTGTTAAACACACTGTTGTACATGCAAAATAGTGCCTCGCAAATTGTGAGTAGCAAATGACTAGCAATTTGCGATGCGCTATTTTGCAGGTCGTACATCTGGCCCTAAGTCATTTAGAGATTTCCTGATAGTAAGAAGGTTGGTAGAGGATTTGAGAAAGAGGGGAAGACTGTTCCAGAAGTTGGAAGTGTTTAGCAAGTAGCTGCGGCAATCCTAAGCCGCATGTTTAGATTTAGGGATGATCATAAGTTTGGCATTAGCCGATGTTATTTGTCTATTAGGAGTGTATCAGCTGAGGCAATTTTTCAGAAAAGTGGGGCCCTGATCATGTAAGGCTTTAAAGACGATACAGAGAGCCTTAAACGTAACCCTGTGTCTGATAGGCAGCCAGTGCAGCCTTTTCAAGTGTTTAGACACAGATTGATATTTTGGAATGCTGAGTTGGAGATAAGCTGCTGCGTTTTGATGTGTTTGAAGCATGTTAAGAACCGACTTATGTGCATTCAGGTAAAGGGTGTTTCAGTAATCCAGTCTGGGTACAGTTAGAGATAGGACAACTGATTTCTGAAGTTGAGGTGGAATAAAAGGAAGAATCTTTTTATCAGTTTGAGCGCATAGCTGACTTTGGAGGAGACATTGTTGACCTGATCTGCGCAGGAAAGTTTGTCATTCAAAATGACTGCCAGATTTAGGGTCTTACTAACTGGTGAAGGAGGTGTGCCCTGTTCCTGGGGCCACTATGAGGGAGTCCAGAAAGAGTTCTGTGGACCAAAGAGAAGGACCTTGGTCTTAACTCGAGTTTAGCCTAAGACAGTTTTCAGACATCCAAGAGCTGACTGCCCACATGCAAGTACAGAAGCGGGTACTCAAATCAGGTGCATCACAACTGAGAGAGACAATTTGAGTGTCATCCACATAGATTCAAAGGGAGAATTCAAAACACTTAATGAGATCCACTAATGGGATGATGTAAATATTGAAGAGCGTGGGGCTGAGTGAGGATCCCTGAGGACCCCAAAAGGAAGGGAGAAAGGTATGGATCCAAAGTTTTCGAGACAGACCACTTGTTCACAAGATTTTAGAAATTATCTGAGTAGGTCCCAGGATGAACGTTTGACACCAATCCCACTGAGGCGGGACAGCAGTTTGTTGTGGTGGACGGTGTCAAAAGGCACCAACAGATTCAGAAGGATCAACGCAGCTTTTTTGCCAGCGTCCAGGGCACCTCTAATATCTTCACTGGCCTTAATTAGGGTTGTTTTGGTGCTGTGCTCTGCACGGAAACCAAACAGAGTGGGATCCAGTGACGGGAGCTGGCAAGCGAGCTTGCAAAGGTAGCAGGATCAACTTTTTGTCATGTGCGATTAGAACTTACATTGGGAGAAAGACGATGAGTAGACGATGGTGCATTAGTAGATATATGAAAAAAGGTGGCATTATGGTCGGACCAGGCTAATGGTAGGGAGTGTAAGAAGATTAGAGAGACATTGTTAGGAAAGATGCCGTTCAAAGAGTGACCGGCCGTATGCGCGGGCCATTCACCTGTTGAGAGAGGCCTAGGGCAGACAGTGTATGGAGCAGGGCTGAAGTGTCCGAATTATTTGGTGATCCAAGGTAAAAATTACAATCACCGAGCAAAGAGCAATCATCGTGGAGTACGTTAGCTTCGAGATACTAAGATCTTGAGCAAACGTAGCCCGTGGGCCGGGGGCGGTAAATCAGTGTGTCCTTGATAGATTGAAAATGTGATATTTTAACATTGAAGATGGTAAAGGGTGGCAATGAACATTTAAGTCAGATTTATAGATGACTTCTAGACCACCACCCCTCCTGTATGGTCTTTCAAGCCTAAATATAATTCGTACAGAAATCTTTCACTTTGCCTGTCCATCGGAGAGGAAGGCTCGCCTAATGATTTTGTGACCCACTTTGTACATCACTAGATATGTTTTGGGATACCACCACTTTTATTGATTTAATTATTTGTGATTTCATTTTATAGAGCAGACCTAATCATCCCTGATGGTCTCAGGCGCTTGAGTCTCGTGCACTGAAGTGTGCAAGTGGCCAGGTAGTTAATAATGCACCCGTGGTCCTCGATGGGATACCTGCGAAAATAAAGGTGTGACCCCAAGGAAGGTGCGTCAGTCTGACGGACGCAGCTGTGAGCTTGGGAGGAAGAAGGGTCATTAACCCAATGCCATGGAACATATGTGAGTCTCAAGATGTTTTCTGAACTTGATGTAGTTATCCTCCGTACTCGTAAGCCTTCACAAAGCAAAGTGTCAAATGTTTGATACACAGTCTTTAGAGTTCAATTCATAAATTTCGCCTCATTTTGTCCTCCAGGAAACACTTACAGTTGTTGCTGAGGAGTTTGAGTTTGTTGGAAAAAAATGGACTAAGTACCAGTTGTACATATATTATCTTTTTCTGTATACATTCTGCATACGGTCTGAATTCTTGCACTCTGTATTTTCATTAGGTTCTTTTACATACATTGTTTTCTCTCAAATGTGTTGCGCCCGGATGCACATTCCTGTGGGTCTTAGTTGAATTCAATAGACATTCTCTCTCTTAGGGTTTATTGAGTGCAGAGCCAAAAGCATCAGGTCAAATCAAGTCTATCTATTTTACTTGCTTTTTCGGGAGTCCTCATTTAACATTTGGTGATGAGTGCATTCACTACAGCATGCACAGCCCACAGCAACATTCTTTCCATATGAAGTGCACTGGGCATTGGCAGGCACCACCGCAACCTGACTTCATAGAATTGCAGTCTGCCTGTGTCTCTCATGCTGTGCACACAGTAAAGTTGTAGCGCCATCTGCCTGTGAAAAGGGGAGGGAGGAGCATGTAAGTTGGTAAGGGTATTAAAAAACGCTTAGTTGTCTTTTTAGGTCTCGCCTGTCTGTTGACAAAAATACCTATTGTCAGCTTACAGTGGGAATAAAGCCCATCCCATAATTGGTCTGCTCTACTGTCACTCTCAAATGCTTGCTTTTCATTCGTTAGCTTGTGTGGGCCTGCCTTCTTTATCTGTTTGTTGGTCCCTCAGAGCATTGACGCATTACTTGTGTCCTTCCACTGTTTTCTTTTGACGCACTACTTTTTTGTTTTGGGTTAAGCACTCTGTGAGTGTGTATGCGTTTCCAGCAGTCTGCCTCATGTACTTCTTTTACTTGACGAATTCCATGATGCTCTGTCACTCATGGGCCCCTCTGCCACAGCCATGTTGCACTCACCTGGGTACTTCTTCCCATGTTGCTTTCTCGCCTATGTGCTTCTCCCCTGCCAGCTCCATGTTGCTCTCTTTCGTCCATTGCTTCCTTCCAAACACCCAACTTCCTCGATGCTACTGTCCTTACGCCCCCCAATGTTGCTTTCTCCTCTATGTTGCTTAATCCCCCCCTGCCATTCATGATTGCCCCTCACCGCACCATCCCTGTTGTTTCCTCCACCTGCAGTCTTTATGAAGCTTCTCCCACCCACATCCTTTGTGAAGCTTTCCCTCACCACCTTCCTTTACTATTCTTTCCCCTGCACCGTCCGTGTTGCTCTCCCCACCCATGCCTTTGATGTTGCTCCACTCCAGCTGCGCTTCAAAGAGAAAAAACCCAAAATATTTTCTACAACTAAATTTCTTTCTATTTATCAATCAAACCTGTCAAATAAAAAAATAAAAAAGCACTTGCATCTTTTTGCAGGCAAGTGTTTGGGTAGTGCGTGCACCTGAAAAATTACACAACTGCCACCTCATAGTGACTTTTTTTGGTTTGTTTTCTTTAGCCATGCTGCAAAGCTTTGGGTATGCTGTGCAGCGTGGTTAAAAACCATTGGCAAAGCCAATAGGTCCCAAAGGCGAGACCTATTAGCTTTGCCAATGGTCGTTTCATCCTGCAGCTACTCCGATACGTTTCACACATCCTCAAACAGTAACTTCACATACCAAAGACGCTGTGCTTCATGCTCACTCAACCAATTGCATCATGCGTAATAGAATACTAACATATTTACGTGGAGGCCACATTTGTTCAGTTATAAACAAGCACACAGTAATAAACATCCACACATCTTTCCACCCCGTTTTGACTCCACAAGGGCTGATGGAACAAATATACAACCACTCCATGGGTTGATACTTCTTTAATAAGACATGGTACCTTGAAAAAAAAATAACAAGCATTTGCAATGCAATAGGTCTCACATTACTGACAATTTGAAGTATTTCTCTTGCAAACAATAATGCAATGCCAATAGCTCATACTTTCAATAATGCGAGACCTAGTGTTTTGCAAATGCTTGCGTAGTGAGCCAGGAACCAGCACTGCATGTCTCGGTGCAGTACAGCAAGCAGCTCCTAGAGGTCCCTAGTGAGCAAGGCACTAGCCTTGCATGTCTAGGTGCAGGACTGCAAACTCCTCCTAGAGGTCCGTAGTGAGAAAGGCACCAGCACTGCATGTCTACAAAGTTGGAGTTATTGACATTATAAATGGTAAGGTTTTTTACCTAGCCTCTTTTGGTCACATATGGTACTGCATCCTTCAGAAGATCTGGTAAATCCACCCTACCCATAATGCATTGCATGCAAGACAGTACTACGAGTACAGTCAAATAGCTATGTCCATATATACAATTAGTAGCTTTGAAATGTGACAAAAGAATTATTGCATTAATTTACGGACCAGGTTGTACTCTGTGTGGAGCTGATGAAGGGAAATTTATAGACGGTCTCATATACATGTGAGATGTTCTAGTGAGTGACATACGCACTGCCAGCCTAGCTTAGGACCAAGTGTGTGTCCTGCCTGAAGCCTTTAAAAATAATAGTGCCTTCATGCTGTAATTAAAACCTAGAGAGTAACAACACATGCAACAGCGGGTGGCCTCATGGGAGGATACAAGAAGAGACAAGGTGGTACTAATGGGGGACTACTAAGCCTATTGACCAATGAAAAGCCACCATTAACAAAGGACAGGGACAGAAGCCAATTAAAAGATGGGCAGAAAGTGGGCAGAGCTTTATGCCCACATCCTAAATAGAGCATGTCTACAAGAGACAGCGCAATCGCTGCCTAGGCGAGAAGTAAAAATGACCTTTATGTTTATTTAATTGATGTGCAGGCAGCCCTGTCAATAAGCGCATCGTTCTCGAGTGTGTTGCTTCTTCCCCTGCAGAATTATTGCTCTCTTCTATAGTGTTGTGGATTCCTCATGTCTTCAGAGCAGAATTTGATACAACCGAAAGTATTTTTGCTGCATCCTGGAAAGCCAGTTTTGAAGAGAAAAAATGTCTATGATGGTTAGAAAATTAATTAATTGCTATCTATGGCAAAAAGTTTATTGCAAAGTGTAAAAAAGCCTCGTTTTCTACCACTTAGGGGACACTAGTAAACAGGTGTATGGCATTCCCCAACATGGGAACATGAGTATTAAGCGCTTCAACGCCTCATCAGCGGTAATAAGCGCTATATGCATGTCATTACAATACAATACAATACAATAAAAAAGCTATTGCAATTTTAGAGAAGCATTGGAGGAAATTGCTCCATTTCTTTAAAAGGAAACGTGATGAAATCGTGGAAGAGTACATGGCTGCTTTACAAACACTTACAACAACATCCACATTTAAAAATCATGTGGTTATATATTTAAGAGATCTGTTGGTATTTATTGTTTTACCTGAAAAATACAACCGCCTTTGTTAGGTTGCTGCAGACCAACACTAGGGGAAGTTTGAGGTGTCTCAAAGGGCACAGAGAGATCACTTCAGTGAGTCAAAGTTCTTGCAGAAACTATTTATAATTGCTCAGCAAATATTTGTGCAGTTGGAAGTGCGCCAATATGTGCCAAAGGAGTTAAAATAAGCGATACAAAAGCTCAGCACAAAATATATTTGCTTTAGGGGCGGGTCTAAAAACCAATTAGACAATAGCATCAGTTGTCCCGCATCAGGCAAAAGTGCAGCAAGTGCTAGAAAACTTGACATCAGTATAGTGTAAGTGTGGTAATACAACCAATGCTGTGAAAGTGGCTAATGTCTCTAAAAGGGCTGGTGAATTTATATATGCTTGAATCAGTACTCTACTTTTGAGAGCAGAAAGTAATACTGGTATTCTAAAGATGAAATGTCACTATGTTGGGTGTTCATTAGTCAAGTGGCTCTCAGCATTATGGTACAATTAAGGCCTCCTGTAACCTGTGCTTAACTTGTAAAAGAGTAAGCGGCATATTATCAAGAACAGGCGATAACATTTTCGCCCCTTTATCGGCAGGAAACTGCCGCTAAAGCGGCAATAATGGGCTTTATAATATGCCCTTGTGAATTCCCATAGCAGCCCAGGTTAACACCAGAACCTGGGCTGCTATCGGAATTCACAAGGACATATTATCAAGGACATTATCGACGTTTTAGCGGCAGTTTCCTGTCGATAAAGCGGCGATAATTTTATTGCCTGTTCTTGATAATATGGCCCTAAGTTTCGGGGCCCAATTGAAGGTCGGGTGTGGAATACCTAGCCTAGGTATCCTTGATTCCCCCTTATGTACCTTTAATCCACGACCAGATAAATCCTGCCCCTTTAGCTCCCTCTTGTAGGTTCTTTTTCTTCCCTGTTTTCTCTGTTTGTCAATTTTTCCGTATTTCTCTTCTCTTTTTTTGTTTTACTCTCTCTTGCTCTGGATCAAAGGTTGTTGAAGAAAAATAAGTGCAGTTTCCCAAAACTAAGTGCTCCATTGGTGAGATGGCCCCACCTGCAAGCCCCAATACACTGAATTAAGAGTAGATAAGGTTAGTATTGGATGCGTGGATGCTTATAGGCATAAAGTTGAAGGTAGCTTGTTGATGATAAGTGAAGGCAATGTACAAGATGGTATCTAATGGGATTGGATTGTTATATTAGTGATTTAATACCAGGAATCATGGAGTTCGATGCTCTCCATGGAGACGGAACTCATGTTTGCCTGGAATGTTATTTTTGTGCTTTGTTTTTATGGTGTGATCTAGTGGAAGTCGCAGGTGACCACAGGATGCTGCTGACAAATGCGAGATGGCAGGTGACTTACAGTGCTGGGCATTTGAAGTACACTGAAACCAGTTATGGAGGGTGGACTGGGCCAGTGTGCACTGAATTCCTGATCTGAACCACCTTGCTGCTCTGCCTGCAAGTGGACAGGTTAACTGTGGCCTTGTTCAGAAGATCTGTGAAAAATTGGAAAAGGAAACACCTTTTTTCCAATTTTAAAATCCAAATTAAAAGCACCATATTTACAATGGAATGAAATTCAAGCAGCATGACATCACCCAAAACACATCTTTAATGTAGACTATTAAATGCTTGTTTCCTGTATTATCAAATGTCTGTGCTTGACCGGTAATGCCTGTGAGATGTAATATGGCTCCTGGAACTCAAACCAGGCTGCACCTTTCATGCTCAAATGTTCTGATCGGCTTAGACCTCACCCTGGGGCTATTTGAACTTGTGGAATCCAAAAATGAATCGCCCTTTCTCAGGATCATGTGTGTCTATATCCACCCCCGTGTCCCTCAATGTCCCACTAGTTTCTTGATCAGCTATCAGGATTATTTGTCTTAAGATTCTTGACTTGCACTTGAGTCACGAATCTAAGGTGGAATGTACTTGTTGTGAAAGAAGTTCTCGGAAAACGGTACGCGGGATTCACCTGGCACGTCAATCCTTAACAGCACTTCCCCATCAACTGTAACCAACCTCCCTTCCCACATTCCACATTCCACCTTAGATACTTGACTCGAGCAGGAGGGTTACCTAGAAAAGTTATTATAGATAATGGTCCACAATTTCGGTCTGCGGAGGTGCAATCGTTTTTACAATGCAATGGGGTGGAAAATAAACTTACCTCAGTTTATCACCCAGAAGGTAATGGCGAGGTTGAGAGGTTCAATCGAGCTATTAAGGGGCACTTCAGATGACAATTACCAGAAGGACGAATTGCATGGTGATGGTAAGGAAGATGATTTGTATGTATCGCAGTATATCAAGTAACATAATCAACTGAATAAGCCTTCTTAAGTTAGATATGAGTCAGAAACCACAAAGGTTTCATAACGTTTCAGATCATTATAGAAGGCAAAAATATGATTAATCAATCAATAATCTCATATACAGGGAATTGGCATGATGCAAAAATCAATAGCCAGATGCAGCAAACGTTCTGACAAAGCTCTTGGCTCAAAAGTAATGTCTACATGTTTTCTAACTCCTAAGCGAGAGACAGTCTGGTCTCTAAGAATCAGGCAACCTACTATCACTCACCTCCAAAAGGAGCCCTCTTAGCAAATTAGACATGTCTTACAGTCAGCATGAGGTGAGCAAAAAGGTACATAAGCTCAGCAAATCACAATACATGATAACATTCACAGTACCTAATACCATCTCCTAAATTAATAATAATTAGTACCCATTTACCCTAATGTCATCTGATGTGTCAGTACAAATCGTGTTACACTTTAAACAATGACAGACTTATGAATTGATCAGGCCCACTGAGATTCAGGTAGGAAGAACAGGCAGAGTGCTGAACAGTAACATTTTGGGAAAAAGGCTCTCTCTAGAGCTTACAAAGAACTACATCTTATTATGACAGATCTCAAAACATATTACATTCAGTAATAATTCAGAACACATTTTGCTGTGTGTGGACACAGTAAGAATGAAAACATGGTCACATTTTAAATTACTAGATGGAGTTAGGGCTAAACCTGTCCAGTTTAAGGAAACATAGGGGCATATTACCAACGTTAAGCGATATTTATCGCTAACGATGCTTAGCAACGAATTTTTTAACGCTAAGCATCGTCAGAAATTATCGCAGATAAACCTTGCTATTATCAAGGTTTATCGCAAATGCGATAAAAAACGGCCGCAATGCATGAATATCGCTGAAAAGTCAGCGATATTCATGCATTACCGAGCTAATGCTCTTAGCCATGTTATCCACCTCCCATTGGATAACATGGCTAAGAACTGCTCAGGGCAGGTGTTAGCTTTTGGAGATATTCGCGCTTAGCGCGAATATCTCCAAAAGTTGGTAATAGGAGATAGCGATGTTAGCGACTGTTTCCAGTCGCTAACTTGGCACGCCCACTTTGCATGTCATTAGTGATAAATATCACTGACATGCAAAGTGGGGCCCAAGATGGTCGCTATCTCCTACTAGCTGTCGCTAACTGGTGTTAGCGACAGCTAGGTAATAGGGAGATAATTTTATCTCCGCTTTCTTGGCTTTTAAAGCCAAAAAAGCGGAGATAAACCCCCTTGATAATATGCCCCTCCTTTCTGTTAAATGCAGCAAAGTTTGTTTCATATACTATTTATTCATACCCCTAAATAATCATTATTAATCAATTGGGAATGTACTCCAACAGTTTTAGAAAATGTTTCTGATGCAAGTCATGGAACATGAGAGCATCAAACCATGCATCACTTTAATGGGCGCGTTCACTCCTTGTCAGACTGGAAATATCTCCTTGTCACTAGCAAACAATGGCTATACGGGTAGAACTGGCCAACCGACTTCAGGCATGGAAAGAAACTAATACCCTTTTTAGTGCCTGGACCAGTGTGGGATTTGTTACCAAAGGTGAACAAAGAGAGTTGTGTGAGATGCAGGAAATCTGAGACAACGTGGCTAGCTCAGGTTATGAAATGTTCGCACAACACATTCCTTGGATGCCATTTCTATTGGTGTATCTGTTTATGTATAGCTTCCCTGCTTGCAATCTCTTGAAGGCATGGGTCTCCGCACCACAGGTGGAATTTCCAGTTGCCCAGTTACACAAAGGTTTGTTGTGAAGACATTTTTTAACTTGGAGTTTAGGCATTATTCCAGCTCTGTTTGATTGGTACCTAACAGGTCTATATTTATACTAGTTTTTTGTCCAGTGACCTAACTAATGCAACGAGCAAACAATGTTACGTAACAATTGCATGCACCACCATCAAGTAGCTGGAAGAAAGGGGAAAGCAATAGCGTATGACTTTTCCCCATCTGCAAAAAGCATCAGGGGTGTAACACCTCAATAAAGGATGTTGCCTTTCGAAGACGTAAACAAAAATGTATATGCCATTAGACTATAATTCTAAGAGGTGGTTTGTTTTATTTACTCATTGTTGAGAGGCAATTATTAATATGTGGTGCTATTTCAAAATTAAATGTAAACTAAACCTGGGAAATATTGATTCCTGGGGATACTTGTGGGAGGTTTAAATAAAAAGGCTGAAATCTTGCACTTGTGATGAAATAGACCAATGGTTCGCTTGGTTAAGTGCCATTGTAAAAGCCCACATGTACTGCACTCATTTGCATTGCGTTACGTGAGCACCCAGGCAAAGTTAGTAACTGTAGGCCAGAATGTTGTATTGATCACTGCAGTCAATAAATGATATCCATTTGTGCACAGGTTGTCTCTTGTGTGATGCTGTGCCTTCTGAATGGATTTATGAGTAACCTGCAAGACTGGGTTCTGTTCAGTTTTAGATGGGGCATTGCAACTTTTCATCTTTCTGACCCTGATCAAATGAGTGCCACTTAGCTGACTATGTATATATGTATGTTTGTAGTATTTGTATAATGCAAGTCTAGCTGAAAGGCAACAGAGTACAGCATCAGGTCAATAGCAAAGATAGAGTCCACAAGTGATTGAGGAGTAGCTATCTTTTGAGAGTGGAACTGGTCAGCTAATGCACTGTGATCTAAGTGTTTTTTAAAGAGCTGTATATACCGCTTATCCCTAAATTGGAGTAGGATTAGGTCTGTTCTGATGGATATGGGATGTAATTCCATAGCGTGAATGCATCAAGAAGGCTTTTTTGCCTAATTTGTTCTTTTTTGCAGTTCTTCGTCTCCAGTCTGAGGGAGTTCTGGATAGATGAGGGTGTCCCAAGCCATCGAATGTAGCCAACTTGTCATCCAGTTAGGTGGGGGTGCAGGTTGTGAAGGCTTTGTAGAATAAGCAGCTGGTTTTGAAGATAGTGATGGGACACAAGGGGAGCCAGTGGAGTTCCTTCGTGGAGGGAGTGATATGGTCATATGTCCAAGTGAGTCAAGTAGCCACTTTCTGGGAGAAACTGATTCATTTTATTTGGTAGAGTGAGCTGATACTAGGCCATATAGGTTTTCTAGGTGATGTGCTCATTTGGGGTGTGGTTGGTGATCGGGTGAATTTGAGTGACCTGGCTTTAGGGGAAAGTTGAGATTCAAATCACTCTAAATCCAATCCGTTAGAACCAGATTTGAAGTAGTCGTTGCTTGTTGCTCTTGACAAATAGCAGGAATTCTGTTCTGGTGGGATTAAACTTCAGGCAGATGCTGGAAGTTCAAAACGGAATGAGTTGCAGGCCATGTCTGAGGCACTGGATGTCGGAAGCAGAGGAGATTTACAAGAAGATTAGTGGTGTCAGCATATTGGTGAATGTAATGCTGTTGTGTGTAGAATCCCTTATAACACTACCGTGGATTGGGGGTCTAGAGGGAAGGTTTATAGACATGTAAGTGTATGTTCCCTTATTATTGTTCTGAAAACCACTATATACACCTACAGTCTCTTACATGTGTATGTTGTTCTCGGTAGAGCCCTAATTTCTCTCTCAACTATCATAATGTGTTCTAACACAGGGGAAAGACATCCCTTAAGGATAAGACCCCTCACTCACCCGAAGGTGACATGCTTCATCATATGGGGCCTCCTTAACAGTCGGAAAACTTAGTCACCACTGGGAGCTACTACTTCAGGGTTTAAGGAAGGAGCTCAGAGATGTTTTAGGTTCTCAGGAGAAAGGATGGTAATCCCATATGTGTAATATTGGGTTGTAGTGAGGAGTATGCAGCGCTGTGTGAAGGAAGGGTGTGAGTTAAAACTGCCTAGATAGAATCACCAATTGACTTTAATAATGTGTTCTACCTGACAGGATTAAAATGTAACAGCACAGTGGTATGGATATAAACCACTGTTAAAGGTGGGTCGACATGTTTCAGCCTGTTGATCAATTATATGTATCCTCTGCTTTCTTCAGGACCAGATATTATACAATGCTGCTGCAATAAATGTGAAAACATAATTTTTTTAATTTTAATACACCACCAGTATTCCTGCTCAATTCTTTTGCTTGTGTCAGGCTATACTCTGGGTATCTGTTGAGAGAACACAAGATACAAAGACAGTTTTAAGAAAAAAGGAGAGAAAGAAAGATAGGGCACATCTAACCATATGTAAATTAATCACATGTTTAACTGTACATTGTGCTCAGTCACTATATTACAGTTGATTATATTCTTATTACTACTTATAAGCATTATGGACTTACCCACTATTGTTGGATAATCCAGCCTCACCTCTACCTGTCAGGCCGCTCAGGAGGGAGGCCCCGCTCTACGGGAGGAGAGAGAACAGTGTAGTGATTGCTGGCTACACTGTCTTTTTAAGATCAAAAAAATCTCTGCATTCTCTGTTATAAGGGACATAAACATGTTAGGGCTATGAAAAAAGCGAGGTCTATTATACATACAGAGCAGTAAGTGTTCTAAAATGATACTTTAGAATCCCAACAGGACTCAATTTAGAAGATGAAAATGAAGGATAAGATGGAACCCAGGAGAACTGCACAGGTGATAGACATCCTTCTGGGACCTGAAGTGCCCATGTGAATAAACTGGTGTCAGATGAATAGGTAGGAGCAGAACCAGTGAAGGATGTTGGCAGTTAATCCCATTCAAAACTTAAGGGTGTGAAGGTTGGTGGGATGGGCAATGGTGTTGAAGGCCGCTGAGAGGTCCAGCACTGTCAAGAGACAGAAGTCCACTTGATCCATGGTCAGGAGGACATAGCCTATGATTCATAAGGTAGCTTTCTCTGTCCTGCAGCATGCTCTGAATCTGAATTCAGATTGATAACTGTGCAAGAGATGTATGGCATTGATGTGAACTTGGGGTTGTGGTTAGACTTATTTTTACTATCTTGCCAGTGAAGGGTAGCTGGATGGATGAGCCATGCCTTGAGAACTTCTGGGAAGATGTCTTGAATAGGGAAGGCATTGATGATATCAAGTAGAGGTGAGAGAGTGTTGTAGGGTTTTGCTTGGAAACAAAACTGTGTGTGTGATCACGTGATGTCAGCATGTAGGAACTTAGTCGCCATACCATAGTGCAAGGTTTACGTTTCAAATAGTGCACAACAATTTAGTCTCTATAGTGCACAACAATTTAGTCTCCAAATGAGATCCCTTTGCACATTCGAATTGTTACCCTCATTGGGTGTACGGATTGGGTTCCAGTCCCATTACCTTAGTGCAAGGTTTATGTTTTCACTGGGCGTATCTTTTACTCTCAATTTTTACGCTTTGTTTTATTGTCAACACTATAGCCCAGTGCTGTTCTCTATTAATTATTCTGCCTCCTTTAGATGATGGCGAAGTGTGAGTTATCATTTGTATTTCTCCTCTTCTCTTGTTTCCTCCTGATGTGGGTTGCCCTCTTGCATACTTACCTGGCCAGTTGGTGTGCAGAGGGTAGTTGTTGATGGTTTCTCTTTCTTTTCTTTCTTTCTTTTTCTCATTTATAGAAAGGAGGATGGGAAATAGGTTATGTTTATCTGTTTCTTCAAGTTTCTTGTTTGTTTCCTTTCGCTCTACCTCTGCCCTGTTTCTCCCCTGTTCTTTCCCCTCTATTTTGTTCTTCTGGTTTTTACATCTGATTCTATATTTCTCTTTTCTGTTTTCCTTATAGAAGAAAGGAGGATATGTTGTATCTTAGCTTTAGTGCTGTTCATGTCATCCACTGCTCCACCAGTGGAACCCTTTTTGGATGATGTAATATGGAATGTTGGTGTCTGGAAATTACATTTGGGAATGGGCTGAGCTGCCTGCTGGCTGCTCCTGGTGGGGCTGTATTACTGATCCTGTACCTTACCTGAATAAATCCTCTTGAACCACATCTACCTCTGTGGGCCAGATTACTACAGTGTTACTGCATATTGGGGTCCTAAGTGAGGCGTTTTAATGATGACATAGGTTTTTGCCACAGGAAAGAGTGATTTGTAAATGTCACCTGAACATCACAGCATATTACCTGTTTTCTACATTTTATGATTTGGAAGAAGTAAAATCTTGATTGAAATTAGTACTACAACATACTGTTATATATTTTTGAATACTATAGGGGGTTATGTAATTTCTGCAAATTATGCAAAGTAAATAATAAAATCATTCCTTCAAAAAACAGACTATGAAATCAATATGTAAGGTACCTTATGGCACCACAATTGAGGGCAGTGGCGTAGCAAGGGGGGGGGGGTGCGTCCCGAGTTTTGGGGGCGGCAGCCTCATTCCGCTCTTACCTGCCATCTCAGGCGGCATTCGCCCCTCCTCCCTGGGACTGCCATGGGCGGCCAAAGTGCTTGCTACACCACTGATTGAGGGGATGGAGAGGAGGTATTTAACACGGTCCGGCACACAATCTCCCTAAGCTGGTGCTTCAGAGCTTGGGGGGCACCCATCCAGCGAGAAGCCCTAGGATGAAGCATGCCACCTAGGTGGGTGAGGGCTACTGCATCCTTGTAACAGGGATCTGTGATCAAATGGCCCATTATAATATTTTGGTGTGAATAAGGGACCTTATAGTAATTTCCAAAGCTTAAAAAAATGCATTTCTCCTATAGTTATGGTTAGTTATGCTCTTACATAACCCACTAATGCACTATTCATGCATGATGTGGTATCCAGTGCCCTTGCATTCGGGAACCGCAGGGGATAGTTATGCCAGCGGGCACAGGACATGTCCTTTCACCATGCCTAGTTTTCACCAACCCTGCTTCTAGTAGCTCCTCAGCAGAGGGCATGGCCTGTGGGATGCTTTGTGTCCAGGACCCCTCTACTGACCTGTGACAACACGATGAAGGTTAAGAGATGTCAAAGATAAATAACATGCTGAACATGCAGTATATTAGAACAAGTGGTACCAAAGTCATGTAACTTTCTCTTCTTAGTCATGTTCAAATTGGATCAATGTTCTCAATGTCTACTGCTCGAATCGAGTTTGCATGCACCTATGATGATTCTTGGAACCAGGCCTAGTTTTGGCTGACCCGTGAGCGATATCTACATTTCGCTCAGTAAGTGTGATATTGCTTTTATTAACTGCCAGGGGCCTTTGTCCCCTGGACAGTAGGATTGAAAGGTCTACAAGGCCACACTGAAGGAGTGACAGTGGCAGCTGGCATCTACTTGGAGGGGGTGGTCCCGCGCGAGCAAGCGCAAATAAAAAAAATAATAATACAAATGAAACACTTACCGAGACGCCGCGGACCTCTTCCTTCCTCTTCTTTCTTCCTATGCCGCCCGGCCAACAGGAAACTCCCTTGACTAATCCTGGAGCTGCTCTCATACAATGAGAGCAGCACCCTGATTGGAGGGAGCAGCCTCACTCAGCGCTCCACAGCGCTCTGGAGGACTGCACTTACTCTCAACCCAGTTGTCTTAGACAGGCAGTTGGGTTGAGAGGTTAAAAGTGTGCATGTGTCACTAACTGTCTGTCACAAGACTGCCAGCCAAAAAGACATGCGCACATTAAACAGTGCATTTAACAGCCCACTCACATCCCTTCTGCTGTCATTCAGCAGCGGCCCGCCCCCGTCCTGATGCTTTGTTCAGCACAGGGAATGAAAAATATAATGGTAATGAATTACTATTTTATTTTCATCTCTGGGGCTTGGGAGGTATTTAAGTGGGGCGACGCTTCACCTCTCCAACGGATGAGCCGCCCCTGGGAGTGAAACAGAGGAGGAAAGTGTTGCTAGTAGCAATGTCATAACTGCCAAGTTTCCCCTTTTATGCTTGATACCCAGGCCTGTCAGGAGAATGGGCAGGGCATCATTATTCAGAGTCCGCGTGTGCGGCAGCATTTATATATAGATTTTAAAGCAATCCTGTGCTATGTATTAATGATGAGGCATCTACCATGGCTATTAACAGTAGATGAGGCTAGATTATGTGTGATGTTTGCTGACCCAGTCCCCGCAAACCGTCTGACATGCCTGGTGACACTTTAGTTTAGTCCTGGTCTTGCAGTCAACATCACTTCACATTCCGGGACCTGTATTTTTGACTCTTTCCGTAGAGGGAGGGAGTGACAGGGAGTGGAGACAGAGAGTGAGAGAGATTGGAGAGAGGGGAGAGAGAGAAAGAGAGCAAGAGAGAGAGAGAGAGAGAGAGAGAGAGAGAGAGAGAGAGAGAGATTTCAAAGCCCCTTGCGTCACTTTTTTGCTGCTGTTGCGTCACTTTTGTGATGCAACGGCGGCGTAAAAAATGCGGCAAATTTACTATGTGACGCAATCTAGTGAGATGTGTCACGTTGTAAAGCCCTGTGTGACATTATATATGCGTCAGATATAATGTATGCAGGGTAGGCGTTCCCACGCAGGAAAGCCTCGTAAAAGTGACGCAGTGAAATCTACAAGATTTCACTGCGTGACTTTTCGGATGCCACTGCGTCAAAACGCAGTGCATTGGAAATAGGCCACAACACGCATTGCTGGAGTTGCGTCATGCTTGCGACACGAATCCAGCAATGCGTGACTTTTCCACCAACAGATGCGTCGGAATTTCTGACGCATCTCTCAATCCTTGCGCCATAGAGCGCTGTATTGTAAATACGGCGCATCTATGGTGGCCCAAGGGGTTTTCACTCAGTCGCAGGGAAACTGATGCATCTATACAGATGCATCAGTTTCTTGTAAATCTGCCCCACAGAGAGAGAGAGAGAGAAAGAGAGAGAGAGAGAATACAATGAGAATGATGAGAGGGAGTGGAAAAGTGGAAAAGAGGTGATCCAAAAAAATCCTAAAATTCGCTATCAATATTAGCACACTTCCCTCATATATGGTCACTATTAACTACAAGCTCTCAATGACACCACAGTTTACAAGAGCCAATATCTAGTTGGCCACTAGATCGGAAAGCATCCTAGGAGTTATAGTACTGGATGCTTTGAGGTGCCCTTTTGGTTGCATTTTGTGCAACAAGTAAGTCTATATTACCATAACAACATCACAAATATGGAAATTCCTGACACCTGATGGTCTAAGGTGGCTTCTGGAGGTTATCCTTTCCATCTGGTGTCTAAGTCTGACATTTGATGGCCATTCCTACAACTTTTGACCATGCGTGGCATACAATAACTGTAGTCTGCATATGGTAACCCGCCCTGATGTATGGTGGGGATCCGCGGCAGTAGATGGCTTATCCTGGCATGGGGTGACACATGATGACTATAGAAAGGCTGTACATCCGAATGTGGACAGTGTCAGCCCATGTGTGGTTAGTAGTTCATGAGAGTACCCAATGAAAACGATAGGCTGAAATCTGTGGACAAAATAGGTGTATTTAATAAAAAAGAAAAATAGCTTGTATGAGGGAAATTCAGTGTATCTTCAGGAAATAGCAAGTTTATTTATCGGGAATACGTTTCTTTACCATAAATAAAAAGCTCGCGTTTTTTGACAAAATTGTTAGTTTTAAAATCAATTGACAAGCTTTCTGGACAATTAGCTAAGTTGTAAAAAAAACTGATGTGTAGGAGCCATGTGTATATTTTCGGAAAAGGTCACGCAGATACTGTATGAGAAGTCTGTTTATGTAATGACAAGTGGCAGCTATTTAAAAAGAAAGACAAGCTGACATTTACCGAGAAAATTAATCAATTTCTAGAATGTATTTCAAATTAATGTTCCACTGTCATTTCTTACAGAGATTGGGAAAGTGTTTGCTAATACTAAGGTCTCATTTCTTTGGTACTTCCTCCTGTGCTGTTTATTTCCTGACTTGTGTGGACGCATTTCACAATCTATATTGACAGCCTTGATGACCTTGTTGTATTTGTATTTGTGGTATTCAGGGTTCTGCAGCGGGTCCCTGATCTTATGGAGAGGCCTTAGAGAAGGTTTAATCTCAGGTATTGGAGTGTGGTGTTATTCCGCAGGGTTGGAAGGAGGCAGTTGTTATTCCTCTGAAGAAAAAGCCAAATGGAGATCCTGCTGATTTAAAAAAAAACATATCGGGGGCGTGGCCAAGATGGCGACGGAGTAGGACGCGTTTTAAGTCCCCTCCGGCGCCGGGCCTTCTACAGCATTCATTAGCACCGATCCGGGGCTCCTTCCCAGCCCCTAGCACGGCCTGCACCCGCTGGAGACCGTGGTGACCGGCGACTCTGAGATTGTGACGGGGGTGAGCACGGGATGCTCCGGACCTGAGCCGACGCGCAACGGAGACCGGGGGACGGAGCGGTGAGCCGCGGTGCACGGCGGACCACGGGGAGAGAACTGGCGACTGAGACACCGTGGGAGTACCTGCTGTAGACCCCCAGTCCCGTGGGGGAATATCCGGTCCACCAGCGGATTGCCTGCATTGGTGTAGGCGGCGGTTGGAGCCTGCCGGTCCCGGACTGTCGCGAGAGCCTGCCCCTCGGCGCATGCCCTACGCGAGCCCGGGGATTGCGGCCTAGTTGCGGCCGGAGCCCAGCCTGCATCGAGTGGTGGTGTCCCGACGGCCTGGGGAGACAGGGGCTTGCTCCGATCGGCGCGGCGACCCCCGGCTGGGGTCCGAACACTGGGACTGCACAGAAGCAGCTGGGGCGCTCCGGCAGCATGTGGGGTGCCGGCCTGGGACCCGCGGCCTAGCGCATCCGAGTGGCAGAGCGGGCCTGCGGACTGCCCCTCGATCGGATCCTGATCCCCGGGGGGTCGTGCACTGCGGAGCGTGTTCTGGACCTGTGAAGTGCCGGGAGGCTATTGGGGAAGCGAGGCCACACACGTGCAGGGAGAACCTCGAGGCTACACGGCGATCCACTACAGAAATGTTCAGCGGCCTTGGAGGGTGCCACAAATTGTAGAGCTGGGTGTGGAGGAACCGGTATTTCTACTGCGACGATTGTTTCCCATTGGACCCCGTTGCTATTTTGGGGGCTCTGCGCATCGGGCTGGCCTGGACTCTGACGGCGCAAAGGGCTCGAGTTGGTGGTGCTGAGTACCTGGTCGTCGGTCTCCCCTCTGCCTCAGGTACAGCGGGTGCGTGGCGGCGGGCTGCGGTCGGCGACGTTGAGCGACGTTTGGATTGGTTTGCCGACCTCAACGCAGGACCTGAGGCCCGTAGGGGGACCGTCGGGGGACGCCTGGGCAGTATTCTGGTCCGGGACACGGTACCAACGGAGAGGTGCTTCCCTGTGACGGACTGGCCTCTAGAAGGAATAAGGGCGCGACGATGTCCTCCTCGCAGCGCAAGGGGAAACCCGGCAAAGAGGGTCAACCTAAGGGACCCCAGCAACTGGCCTCGCCGGGACCCAGTTCGTCTTCCGGGCGCTCGGACGATGAGGCCCCCGCTACTAAAGCCTTCATGACGAAGCTCTTCACTTCGATCAAAGAGGACATTTCTGAGCTCCGTACTCAACTGGCGTCAGATCTTCGCGAAGTACGCAGGGATGTCGATGGAATCGGTGAACGAGTGGCCACGCTGGAAGACCACGACTTGAGCATGGCGAATGATCTCCACCAGCTACAACAGGACGTGATCCAGCTTACGGAGCAGAATCTAGACCTCCAGGCCCACGCGGAGGATTTGGAGAACCGTTCCCGCCGGAACAATATCCGCATACGGGCTGTGCCATGGGATGGTGAGGCGGGTGACCTTCGTGGCTATGTCCAGGCACTCTTCTTACAGATTCTCGGAAAGGAAGATCTGGAGGACATCAGGATGGACAAAGTCCACAGGGTGGGATTGCCCAGGCGAGGAGGGGGCCCACCCCCGGACATTCTGGTCTGTGTACACGATTTTCAGCTAAAAGAGCGGATCCTATGGAAGGCGCGGGAACTCCCATCCCTGCAGTTCCGTGAGCACCGTCCCCAACTATACCAGGACCTGGCGGCTTCCACACTCCAAAAAAGAAGAGAGTTTTGCCCGGTGACCGCATTCCTGAGAGATCATGACATCTCCTACTCGTGGGGTCACCCCTTCCGGATCGTCTTCAGATGGCAAAATAGACTGGCGCAGATCCGTTCCCTTCAGGCAGCGAAGGAGCTTCTTGGCATCGATGACCTGGACCCTTCATCGGCGACTGGCGTCTCCCCTTCCCGGAGGCGGCGACGGTCCTCCTCCTGGCACAGAGTGGGCCCGGAGAGGGTTGTTGGGGGACCGGACCGCAGTCTCAGCTTGCAAGAGAGGGGTGCAGCAGTGGCGTCAGTGGCTTCGGTGACACTAGCTTCTTCCCAGCAGAGCTCCGGAGCGGCCTAGACCGTGATCGCATGGCCGATGGTGCCGGAGGGGCACAGACACTCAGGTACCGGGGATATGATTGTACTTTTTGTGAAGACACCCCGGACCGTAGCCCTAGGGATTCCACCAGTGATGTCCCGAGCCCAACTGGAGGAGGTCCCCTCGGATTACCCTTCTCTGGGACTGTTGAGTTTGACTTTTTGGGTGGGTTGCATGTTGGGGTTTGGGGGGGTTGGAGGTAGAGGAGGGGGGATCCGGCGGGGGGCTGTTGGGGAGGGGATGGGGAAGGGGGGGTAGGTGGTGGCAACCGTTGGGAGCTTAATGTGCGGATGGCAGAATGCGTGTGGAGGGGGCTGGGGGTGGGAGGAGGGGTCGGGATGTCGGTGGTGAGGAAGGGATGGCAGCAGGATATATTGGCGACTGTGAAGCTGTGGGGACTGGACCTTCCTCATGCCTCTTAGCATTGGCACGTGGAACGTGAAGGGCCTCAACTCTCCGCAAAAACGCCAAAAGATCTGGAAATACTTGCTGGACCATCACTTGGATGTGGTGGGTCTTCAGGAGACCCATCTGGTGCGCAAGGATGAGCTTCGGCTCCGCCATAGGCAATTTCCCCTCATCTATAGATCCTCTGCCTCTACCAAGCACGGGGGGGTGGCTCTTCTTTTTCGGGCATCCCTCCAATTTCAGCCTATGGGGGTCTGTTGTGATAAAGAGGGTAGGTGGTTGATGGCTAAGGGACTACTGTACGCTGTCTGTGTACGTTTGTGGTGTTGTATGCTCCCAATGCCCAGCAGAATGCCTTTCTTCGGAGCCTGTTGGATAGGATAGGAGAGTTTGTGGAGGGGCACTTATTTCTCTTAGGTGACTTCAATATGGTGTGGGACAAGGCTTTAGACAGCTCTCGTACCCAGAGAGCGGACTCCGGAACCTTCTCTGTTGATTCCAAGGATCGGATGGACGAGTTGGGGTTGATTGATGGCTGGCGCACTGTGCATATCCAGACCCGAGATTATACGTTCTTCTCCCCTGTCCACCACTCATACTCCAGCATAGACCACATCTTTTTGAGCCAAGCACTTAGGGGAGATGTCCGTGATTCTAGGGTTTTTCCACTCTCGGTCTCCGATCATAGTCTCCTGATCCTTATGGTACAGTGGTCGATGAGGGGGGATGGCTTTCGGAAATGGTATTTCCCGGCGGCGCTTATTAGGGATGATACTTCCTGTAAGGCGCTTAGAGAGGCTATTAGGGAGTTCCTAGCTCTCAACCCCACGTCGGACACTTCAGTGTTTAATACATGGGACGCGTGCAAGGCCTCACTGAGGGGCACCTGCATAGGACTTAATGCGAATCTCAATAAATTGAGGAGGAAGGAACGGGAGGACCTGGAAACGGAACTTGCCAGTTTAGAAAGGGCACATAAATTGAATCCATCTCGTGCGACCCTTCGGCCACAGACGGCTGTTAGAGGGAAGTTGAAGGCCCATTACACAAATCGGGCTGAGTTCACCCTCCTGCGCTTGCGGCGCAAGTCTTACTCGCAGGGGAACAAGGTGGGTAGGCATTTGGCCCGTCAGCTTCGAGACAAAAGAGAAAAGGAGTACATTGGAGGGATCCAGGATCCGGGAGGCTCCCTGCAGCATAGGGACAGGGATAAGGCGGACATTTTTGGCCGTTTTTATGCCGCACTGTATGAGGGAGACTCCTTGGATCGTGGGGAGCCGGACGCATTTCTGGCAGACCTCCCCATTCCGCAGGTCTCCTATGGGTGGAATGAGCAACTCGCGGCCCCTTTTTCCAGAGGGGAGGTGCTGGAGGCTATTAAGGCCCTGAAACCTAACAAAGCTCCGGGTCCAGATGGCTATACGGCTCTTTTTTACCAATCGTTTGCGACGGAGCTGGTTGACCATCTGGTCTCACTTTTCAACGAAATGGCGGTCTCCGGAACGACCACTGGGTCTCTGGCCGAGGCCGTGATCACCGTGATCCCCAAGCAAGGGAAGGATCCCTCCAAGTGCGCATCGTACCGCCCGATAGCCCTCCTCAATGTGGATGCTAAACTGTACTCCTCTATCATCGCCCGCAGGCTTCAGGACCTGATGCCGGCTCTGGTACATCCGGACCAATCCGGGTTCATTAAGGGTCGACAGACGCATGACAACTTGCGACGGGTAATACACTTGATAGAGAAGGCTGACAGGTTCCGCATTCCGGCAGTGCTTGTTGGACTGGATGCGGAAAAAGCGTTCGATCGTGTCCGCACCCTGTCCGCTTTCGGTTTTTCGCGCCAATTCATCACCATGATTCGGGCTAATTACAGCTGCCCTAACTCAAGGGTAATGATTAACAGACATCGGTCTGCCCCCTTCCCTCGCTCACGGGGTACGAGGCAGGGGTGCCCCCTCTCCCCTCTCCTCTTCGCATTGAGTATCGAACCTCTGGCAATTGCAATACGGGAGAAGGAACAGATTGTGGGCCTTCCCTTTACGGGCGAGCAGCACAAGATTTCCCTATTCGCGGATGACGTGCTTCTGTCCCTGGGGGATCCAGTCCACTCGCTGCCGCATGTTCAGGAGGTCCTATACCAATTTGAAGCAGTGGCTGGATTCAAGGTTAACTTCGACAAGTCATATATACTGAACCTGACTCTCTCCCATGCGGTCGTGGAACAAGTGCGCTTGCTAACGGCATTGCCATGGGCGTCTGCCTCCCTGTTATACCTAGGAGTACGCCTGACTCCTGCTATAGGGTCCTTATTCGCGGCTAACTTTCCCCCAATGCTTGCGCCGATACGAACAGATTTGGATCGGTGGAAACCGAAGTTTCTATCGTGGCTTGGAAGAATCCATGCCCTTAAGATGGTGCTCTTGCCTAAGTTCCTCTACCTTTTCCAGGCCCTTCCCATCCCTATAGAGGTGGATTTTTTCCGACGATTGAAAACCTTGATGTTGAAATTTGTCTGGCAGGGAGGGCGAGCACGGATCCCGTTTTCGACACTGCGACGACCGAGGAGGGAGGGTGGAGTGGGATTCCCGGATATGCATGTATATTACAAAGCTGCGCAGCTCCGCGTGATAGTGGAATGGTCCCAGCGATGCTCAGAGAAACACTGGCTACACATGGATAGGAGTGTGACCGGGAGATCGATCTGGGACTTGGTCTGGAAGCCCAAGGGGGATAGGCCTAAGAATGCCTACATTAGCACTCTGACTAGCACGGTCCTAAAGGTGTGGGATACGGTCTCCGGCGACGACCGCTGGACCACGTTTCCGTCCCCCTTTACCCCCATTCACTTCAACCCGGCATTTCCGCCTGCGATGCATGAGGGGCCCTTCCGGCTCTGGAGAGAGGGTGGTTGCAGGGCGCTCACGCATCTGTTCCATGGCGTATCCCCGCTCACATTCCATAATTGCATGCGGGACTATGGGATTCCGATTACTGAGCGCTTCCGCCATGCCCAACTTCTTCATTGGGCAACCTCGGCGAGGGTGGGTGAGGCCGCCACCCGGCCGCCTTCCCCGTTCGAATCCTTCCTTCTACGCACTTCCACTATGAAAGAGACGATCTCCTTCCTGTATGGGTTACTATTGGCCACTGCGATCGCCCCGCGCCCCCGCTACATGGAACACTGGGAGGTACTTCTAGAACGGGATGTATCGGAGGACGAGTGGAAACACCTTTGGAGCGATATCATGTCGCACAATCATTCGGTGGCCCTTAGGGAAGCTCACTTAAAGACCATGCACGATTGGTATCTTTACCCATCCAAGCTCCATCGAATCTTCCCGGCATCCTCGGACAGGTGTTGGAGGGGTTGTGGCCTCCTGGGAGACTTTCGCCACATCTGGTGGGACTGCCCGATCATTCGCCCTTTCTGGGCGGAAATTCTGGCCCATATCAAGGACATCCTGGGGTATCCAGTTTCGGATTCCATGGCCCATGTTCTGTTAGGTCTCCGTGACCCGCAGTTAGAACATCAAACTAAAGCGGATAAACGAATCCTGTGGTTGTGCCTGGGGGCCGCTAAACTCACATTGGCGGCAGCGTGGAAGAAATCGCAGGCCCCGGCCTTGTCACTGTGGCACGCAAGACTATGGGGGCTACTGAGCATGGAAAGAATGGCGGACATCTTCTTGGGCAATTTTAAGAATTTTATGTTTCGATGGGGCCCCTTGGTTCGCTTTCTGTCCCGAGGCTTACCGTCTGCGGTTTGCCTGCCCGCGCTTCGCGCTCTTCACCTTTTCCAGGTTTAATCGGACTACAGGGATGTTACGACTGGTCGTGTATGTGAGAGTGTGGTTGCCACCACCGGGGGGAGAGGGGGGGAGGCCCAGTTACCCTATGGGTTTGTTAATGGTTGCGACGGTGCTCACGTCTGGGGGTTGTTAGCACTCTTCCTCTGCCGGGCACTGGGCCGAGCATGCGCTTCCGCCTGGAACTCCTTGGTGAGCGCTGGACTCATGAACTGGACTTTGCTGTACTTCCTGGTGGCTCCGCCTTGCACTCCCCCATTTGTATCCTTTGAGAGTCTCTATGGCGTCCCCTGTGAGGGACTTATGGCGGACATGTCGCTTGTATTCTTCTTCCTACCTTTTCTTCACTCTTCTTTCCTCTCTTTCTTGCAAACTTCTAAATAAAAGTTTTACAAAAAAAATAAATATCTGTGCCCGATTTCGTTGTTGCCTGCTCCAGCCAAAGTCCTGGGGAAGCACACCAATCAGGAATTGGCCCAGTATCTCATTGACCATGAACTTCTGGACCCTGCTCAAAATGGGTTCAGGAGGAGCCACTGCATCGAATCTGCGATTTTAGCAACTGCCGACACAATTCGCAGGCAAGTCAGTCAGGTAGCTGCGGCCATTTTTGGTGCTGGTAGATCTGTCCGTGGCCTTTGACACCATATCTCCATCTCTGCTGGTGCATAGACTGCGTCAGGACGGGCTGAAAGATGTGGCGCTCAAATTGTTGGAGTCCTTCCTGATGGACTGGACTCTTACAGTTGGTTTTTGGGACTATAAAGCCAAACCTTTCTGGCTCCCCTTTGGGGTTCCACAGGGGTCTTCCCTCAGCCCCACCCTATTTAACTTGTATATCGCCCCCCGGGCAAAGCTTGTGCATCTTTTAGTTGGTAGGTATCGTCCTATGTGGATGTCACCCAGACCATCGTGGCCATCTCTAATGACTGGGAAGGGTTCGATGATAAGTTTAAGACTTGCATGTCAGAAGTTGACAGGTGGATGAGGGGAAATTGTCTCAAAATGAACGGAGAGATAACTGAGTTTGTGGTTTTTGGGATAAATAGCTCAATCTGGACTAACCAATGGTGTCCGGAAGCTTGCAGCACTCTGCCTGTTACAGCTGCTGTGGCCACAAATCTTTGTGTGCTTTTCGAGAACACCTTGACCTTCAACACCCAGGTTAATGGAATGGAGAGGTCCTGTTTTTAGGTCATTACGATTGTGAAAAAAATCCTACTGTTTCTTCTGCAAGAGCTTAGGGTGTCATTAGTCATTGTGCGTATCACCTCTTGCTTGGACTACAGCAATGCCCTTTATCTTAATGCCAATCAGTACTCACAAAATAAGCTCCAGACCATTCAAAATGATGCAGCACATTTGGTCCTGGGACTGCCTAGACACGTCTTGGTTAGGGAAGGTTTGAGATCCCTTCACTGGCTTCCAGTGCAGAAGCGAGTGTCTTCCCCATCATAAAGTCATTTGGGGTTGACCTGGTGAACTATGCTGACTACACTCAACTGGTGTTTTCTTTGGAGGGAAAGCAGGCAGTGACCATGGAGATCTTTCAGGAATGCATGTGTCAAACTGCAAGCTGGCTTAAAGAAAATTCTTTACAGTTTAATAGAGGGAAGACAGAGGTGGTGTATTGCTCCAGTGGCAAAAGGGTACAGCATCTGCCGCTAGAGCATAAACTTACTCCAAGTGACGACCCCCTAGTTCCAGTTAAGACCGTGCGCAATTTGGGCATTCTGGTCGATGATGACCTTCAAATGGCATCACAGGTCAATAAAACGGTCAGTGTCTGCTTTGCCTTGTTGAAGGCACTGCGACAGATACTTCCATTTATGCCTGAGGAGACAGAACCCCTGGTAGTCAGGAGTATAATCCTATGTAGACTGGACTACTGCAATTCCCTTTATCTGGGAGCTCCCCAATATATTTTGCAGGGATTGCAGAGGGTCCAGTCCATAGCGGCAAAGCTGGCACTAAGATCTTCCACCAGCTGGGCTTTGAGAGATCTCCATTGGCTCCCCGTTATGGAGAGGATCTGTTTTAAATCACTGTGAATGGTGTTTAGAGCACTACACGGAACGGGCCCGGGCCCGATCCCTATACAAGAGAGATTTACATGGTATAAGCCAGTAAGACATCTCCGCTCGTCTAGTGCCTTTTTGGTAACTAGGGCCACATTTAAGAAATCCAGGACAGGTGGTAGGGCCTTCGGTGTAGCGGCTGCACACCTTTGGAGCGACCTTCCTCTGAGCATTAGACAGGTGACCTCCCTGCTAAGTTTCAGAAAGAGCCTAAAAACCTGGCTTTTCCCCAAGGATTGAGAACAGTGTCCTCACTGTTAATCTGGCTCATTGCCTGCCGTCACTATAGGCTAAGTTGCAGCGCCAGGATACCCTTGGGGTGACAGTTGTGCTATATAAGTTCTGCATACATACATACATACATACTTTGCTTGGTGCATAATGCTCTCCATTCACAGGGATTGATTTACCTCAGGACGGCTTTTAATTGAGACACCCCCAGTAGACCATTACGCTGGCAGAGGTATGGTGTCAGTACCTAGATGCAGGAAAGTCAGGTGGGGAACGAGCTTTCAGAGTGGCGGCTGCTAGATTGTGTAACTCCCTCCCAGAACATATCAGGAACGTCAGCTAGTACCTGTTTTTTCACAGGCAGGTTAAGAGATGGTTATTTGCCAACTTGTCATTGGTGGGAGTAGTTTAACTACCTAGCTTTTTTCTTGGTCCTCTCCTCAAATACAGCTCTTTCCTGGCTCAGCGCTTTGAAGAATTTTTGGTTTAACACGCTCTATAAATACAACATATACAAATTAAAAAAGATTATAGTTCCAGCCAAATTTCTTGTCCAGAATATTTCAATCTGAAAACCTTGTATTTGTTTTCAATTATTTAGGAAAAATGCAGTCTAAGACGTATCCTTTGGCCACATATATTTCAACATTTGTAGGGCACACAGGAAATGTTTGGACTCACAAACTGTAGCCTATGGGTATCTGAAGCCTAAGCAGCTCTTCAATGATTATAGAAACACACTGGTCACTGATACTCTGGCGGGAAGACCCTGAGCGGTCTCCCGCTGTTTATTTATCTCCTCGGGTTGAGCACGCCCCGAGGAGTGCGTGCACAGCTGTGAAATGAAACAAAGTAGTGGAGAGCCCGGGTGGCTCTCTACATCCCTCCTTTTCTTTAGACACAGTCCATCAGGATTCTTCAAAGTTACTGGGAGGTGCACACAAAGTCTTTCAGCTGCTGGCTGGGTGCAGGGTTCGGCCGGAAACCATCCTTCTGGCTCCGGGAGTTGGAAGTGGCCACTGCATCCGTTGGAGGGTTTGGGGTGAAACAGTCACAAGTCCTTGGGGTGACCCACTGGCCTCAGGGACAGTCCCTCTGCTCCCTGCCTGCAGGGAACTGGGTGAAAAGACTAGTGGTCCCGGCGAGCCAATGGGGTTGAGGCTCGGGGTGTTCTCCAGACCTTCTGACTCTTCCTGGTCAACACCTGTCCCACTCATCTTCTTTAAGCATGACACGTTCCTCGTGACAACTTGCTGCCCTCCCTGAGCAGTGACGATGGTCTCTTGAATCTTAACAATGACCCATTCTTCCGGTTCATATGGTGCTCTAAACTTACATCCTGGGTGTCTGTCTTTGACCATGACGCAGTCCCCCACTTTCAACAGTGGCTCTCTTGCTCTGCGGGCTTCACTCGCCTTTTAATTAGTTGCTGTTCTCCTCACTTGAACAGCTTCATTGTCCCGTTCCGAGGGTTTCCATGTTGGGTCAGTCAGGATGCTGTCCCGCGGGCGTCTTTTGAAGAGCAGATGAACAGGAGCACACCTGGTCGTGCTTAATGGCGCCTGCCTGTAGGCGTCCAGGAATTGGTCAAGTGCCAACTCTGCATATGCACCTTGATCAACAGCAATGCTCAGGGCCTGGATGAGTGTTCGCATAAGATGTTCCACATCCCCGTTGGCTATTGGCCATAGAGGAGTGATCTTTTGGTGGCGAGTCGCTTTCTTATCCAAGTATTCCTGAAATTCCCCGCCCTGGAACGGAGGTCCATTGTCTGAACGTATTTCATCGGGTAACCCCATGAGTGCGAATATCTTCTCAAGGACTCTTTGGACATGCACGAATGCTGTAGACGTCACCACCTCTACGATCGGGAACTTCGAGAAGGAGTCAACCAGCACTAGCATGTTGCGACCATCCGGAAAGCTTCCAAAGTCGATGCTAACCTTGGTCCACAGGAGTTTGCTTGGTTCTTCCGTGATTGCTAGCGCCGGGTCCCCACCAGTGATGGTGCAACTGTGACATTGTCTCACCATGTCCTCCACCATTGCATCCATAGCTGGGAACCACACCTTGTTCCAAAGTCTGGCTTTAGTCTTCGTCATGCTTTGGTGGCTGACGTGGGGTCGCTGGAGAATCCGGTGTTGCAGTCTCTTCGGGATTATGATGACGTGTCCCCTTAGAACAACACCACGGTCTCCCACACTTAGTACATGGCGCATTTGCCAGATCTGTTGCCGAGCGTGGCTGTCTTCGGCTCGGAGTGCCTGAGCCCCATCCAGGAAGTGTGTCCATCCATTGCTCAGCAGGATAGATTTCACTCTGACCAGTATTTCGTTTTCCTCCATTTTCTTGTCCTATCTCCTCTAGTGCCATGGCGGTGAGGCATGCCTCCTGAGAGATCAATTTCACGAATGGTTCGGAGTTCGATACATCCACCGGTGGACTCCGCAGGACAAAGGACTGTGTGCACCCGGACGGAAGACAACTTTGAAGTTGTAGGCCTGTAGCTGCACAGCCCATCTCTCTATTCTTGGAGGGGCCAGTCTCGATGACCCAGCAAATAGTGGGTGCAGTGGCTTGTGGTCAGTGATCATTTGAAATTCTTGTCTGTACAAGTACAGGTGAAAATGCTGGCATGCCCATTTTATTGCCAGTGCCTCTCTTTCAATTTGGGCATACCTGGTCTCAGTGTCCGATAGTGCCCTGCTGGCGTACGCTACTGGCGTCCAAGTATCGTGACTGTGCTCCAAAAGGAGGACTGCTCGAAGGCCTACTGGGCTGGCATCGACAACCAGCTTGGTGCGTCGCCCCGGGAGGAAGTAGGCCATCATCGTCTTATCCATGAGCGCAGCCTTGATGTTGTGGAACGCAGTATTAGCGGCCACGGTCCAGTCCCACTTATGGTCAGTGCCGGTGAGGATGCAAAGTAGTTCTGACAGTGAGGCCAGATTAGAGATGAATCTGCCCCATTATGTTTGCCATACCGAGAAAACTGCAAACCTCCGTGGGGTCTTTGGGGTGCTTGCTACACGTATGGCCACGGCCTTCTTCGGGTCCACTTGCAGCCCTTCCCTGGTGAAGACATACCTGAAGAAGTCGACTGACTCCTGGTAGAATGAGCACTTTGCTTTGTGGAGGGTAAAACCGCAATCTTCGAGCCGCTGTAGGGTAGCTCAGAGGTGAATATGGTGTTCTTTCAAGGTGTTGGAGAACACCAGGATGTCGTCGCTCAGGTTGATGACACCCTGCAAACCTGACAGTACTTCCCTGATGGCATTCTGGAAGACCACGGCTGCCGATGACACCCCAAAACTCAGTCTCTGGTACCTTCTGAGGCCAACGTGAGTTGAGAATGTGGTGATTTATCTGCTCTTGGGTTCGAGCTCCAACTGGTGGTACCCCACATTTAAGTCTAGCTTTGAAAACCACTTGGCTCCGTTCAGATCCACGACAATGTCATCCATCGTGGGCGTGAGGTGGCATTCCCTCTTGACCGCCAGGTTTGGGAGCCTAATGTCAAAACATTGCCAGATGGCTCCAGGCTGCTTGGGAGCCATGACCAGCAGGGACACCCATAACATAACATGTGTATTTGTAAAGCGCTTGCTCACCACTACGGGTATCTTGGCACTGAATAACAGATGTTTGTTGTTACCCAACTCAATGGTACTCCTTTTATCGACCTCAGATGGATGAAAGGCTGAGAGGACCAGCCAGGATTTGAACCTGTGACCATGAGGCCCTGCAGTAGACGCATTAGTCCACTGAACCACCAGACACCTTCTTGATGACATTGAGGTCTTCCAGCTTCTTCCGCTCTTCTTCCACTTGTGGGCGGAAATTGAACGGCACTCTCCTGTGCCTTAGGGCGATGGGCCTCACCGTGGTGTCTATGTGAAGGTTGAACCGTTTCCCCTTCACCTTGCCGAGCCCAGTGAACAGCGCCGGGAAGTCCCTCACGATGGTTTCAGCGATCTTTGAGGGGCCTGCCTGGGACTGGCTACTGCGACACACCTTTGATAAGTGGTTTATTTTCCCGCAGTGAGAGCACGTCTTCCTTCTTGCTCCACACACTGCTGTCGCCGGGTGGTCCTCTCTGCAGTTGCCGCATGTTCCTCCGGTTGTCGGCAAACCATCGCGGGGCACCGTTGTATCGCCTCAACCCTTTCTTCTTTGATGGGCACATATTGTGGGCCATGTATCGCCGCTGCAGTCTTGTGCAGAGCTGCTTCCATCTCGCCAGCCCAGACATCTGACAGCTCATGAGACCTGGCCAGGATGAGGATCTTGTCCAGCGAGATCCCTGGTTGTTGAAGTATCAGTTTCCGCAGCAGTGTCGAGCGGCACCCCTGGATGATTTGGCCGTGTATCTCCTCCCATTGATCATCGAAGGCGCACGTGCTGGCTAGCCTACGCAGCCATGCGTAAATCATGTCCACAGACTCCGTGTCAGACTGCGACACCTGTCTAAATATGAACCGCTCGAAGTTGGGGTTAAGTTGAGGGTCGAAGTGCATGTTGAGCGCGGCAACCACCGCCTCGTAGTCGTCATCATTACCTGTGTTCAGAAGGGTTTCGAAAAGATCCTAGATCTCTGCGCCACCATAGTATATGAGCTGCGACCTCTTCACGGTACCATCCGTTTATCTGGTGCCTTTGAAATAGTGGTTCAGCCGTTCGATGCACGCTTTCCATCGCGGTGCCGCTGTGGCAGGGTCAGCGGCTTTGCTGAATGGCGGTAGCTGGGAGACACCTGTGTGACTGTGGATGAGAGGTGGTGCATAGGCTCCCATGGGTGGGTTGTCCACTTTGGCCTGCTGGCCCGATGCGCCTGCTATGGTCATGGCATGTGTGCACCTGGGCGCGAGTGCGGTGTCGCTGTGCTGATGCTAGGGGTTCTGGATGCACGATCTCTGCCGCCGCGTATCCACGTGTGGGATGGGCCTGGTGAAGCGCTGGGCTTGCTCCAAAGGTTAATGTGGAACGGCCACGGTGTAGACTGTAGGGCTGATTGACACTGCCTTGTCTTTCACTTTCACCGGTGTGGGGGTCTTGGTGGCACTCTCCCCTCTGCGGGCTGCACAAGCTCCCTTGGGTCTCCCTCTGAGGTGATGTTGGCAGTGGGGCAGGGTTCCCAGGCCACCCCTTGATGTATGCTGGCGGAGCTGCTTCCCCCTCAGACACGTGGAGGGATTCACTTGCTGCCTTCTTTCCCACAAGTCTGCAATTTCGCTGTGGGCCACCGGAGGAGCACGCTACGGGGCCGGCTGACTCACCACATGCAGGCTTGCGATGATCCTCTCCCCGTATGCACCTCCGTACCAGGCACGCTCCCGACAGTCCAGGGAAGCGCTGGCGGGTGCAGGACTTTCCAGTGGCCTCACAAGAGGCAGGGGATGAGTCGCGGTGCTGGGGGCAGAGCAGGAGACACTGCAGCAGCGGCAGCACAGGGTACAGGAGACACAGCCCAGGCCGTGGACGGCACAGTGAGAAGTGGCAGGAAGTGGGTTCCTCAGATAGCGGAGCATCGCGGGTGGGCTCCGCCGCAATCCTCACCTGGCAGGGAGCAGGAAGCGGGTTCCTCAGATAGTGAAGTGTCGCGGGTGGGCACCGCGCGCTCCTCGTCTGGCAGAGATGATGCACTGGGGTACGACCGGCCTCATCGCCAGTGTAGCGTGGCGGGGCATAGGGGTATCAGAGGCCTACGCAACGCTTCAATGATTATAGGCACACACTGGTCACTGGTACTCTGGCGGGAAGACCCCGAGCGGTCTTCCTCAGTTTATTTATCTCCTCAGGTCGAGCCCGGCCGTAGGAGTGCGTGCACAACAGTGAAATGAAACAAAGTAGTGGAGAGCCCGGGTGGATCTCTACACAAACTATAACATATTGAAATAGATTTAATGAGTGCACCTCCAGAACTGCTTGTAAAAGTGTTTGCTTTTTGCCACTGTCTTTGAAAACTGTGAACATTGTACTATGTTCAGTTTTTTGTAAAACTTTTCTTAAGGAGACCCACAAACACCCACACAAACACATGAGCAATCTATCACATATATGTGTAGATACCCACGCCTACTTCTTGATCTTCTGTACTCCAAGCTTGGCAGGTGATATTTTTCTGCCGGCAGTCACACTAAATTCATAAGAGCCACCTTTGTGCCAGGAAATCATTTGAAACCACTCTATTGGAGTTTCCTTCAGGGACAGATGATTTTTAGCCTTTGTGTTGAGGTGAAAAGGACTGATGTTTCATTGGTAACCGAGAAAATCAACATTATTGTTGAAAAGTAAGTCTTCTTAACTAAAGAAGAGGCTCCACTGTAAGCTGGTTCATAGAAGGGTTATTCACAGAATCAGGATCAGGAGAACCATCTTAGCCACTCCCTTCAAGCTGCTCCCAGTTTCTCTTATTTCAAATGCAAACATCCTCCCACATAACATCTCTTCACCCAGGACAGTTCCACAGGAATGTGACACCTTCACATTCCATAGTACCAGTTTCCACAATTATGTTTTGGCTCTGCTACAGGGCATTCTGTATGCCCTTAGATCACGACTTCTGTGTTTCTTGACCTGTCACATCTTACACATTTCAAGTGACAGTCCCTTACTGCTGAGCTGAGGCAGCCAATTATGAGTCGACATTTCTTAAAACTTTTATTTTTACTTTGACATTTTTGAAAACAACTCGTGAATTCGAAAATGTTCCACACAGGAGAAAAGGCCTGAGACTGGCAGTGCTTAGGCGAAGAATAAAAGCAGCATTTCTTTTCTAATTTATTCCCTAACTGTCCTATTTCCCTTTTTCTTTGCCAGTTGTGTCTGATAATTTGGCTTCGTAATTTTTGTGATTCTTAGCGTACAGACACAATCATTATTTCTTAATTTAAATTTCCACTGCATTCAATAAAATCAGGCTCTATTACATAACTGCATGGGTAGACAAAGAAATGTTTTTTAATATTTGCTCCCAGGCTTTCAGGCTGATATTTTCTGTTTTCATCCAGCTGCTAGAAGCAACAACTTCTACAATATAATCAAATTCTATTATTTGCGTTACAATAGGTCTGTGTTCAGCAAAAGCTCCAGATGTTTAGGCCTTCCCATTATTGAGGGATTAACATTTGTAAAGAACCCCACACCTCTAGGTCACTTTTGAATCTCAAGGTGGGACCAGTGTTTAATTTCGACCTGTGGTTGGCCGTTGCTGATGGTGGGCACAAGCACTCATTTTTATGGGTACCTGAAAGTTACTTTTCATCATTGGACGTTGACCCTGAAGAAGAGAATGACAGATAGAAAAGGGTCTAAGCAAGAACAGAAGATATCAAAATAAGAACAACTGGAGAAAGCTGGGTTTGAAAAGAACTTGCATGACTGAGCTAAAGAGACAGGAACTTTAGGGTGATGGAAGATAGAGGCAAAAGGTCAAATCAAGAAAGACTATGTAGCCTTAAGACTTGGCAACTCCAGCAGTCATCAGAACCTGCATATGGCACCCACCTAGGAAAAACTTCCAGCTTCTGCCCTATTTTCTTAACAAACTAATCTAGAATTGTCCATAGGGGATACTTGAGATTCCCTCTCTGAATAGACTGTGGTATAGTTAGCCATGTCCGTAGACACTCCTGACTCTCACAGGACCATGTGACTGGAACAGTGATTCACAATTTAAGTGTTTCTCAACATGGTCGGCCAGTCAGATGGACGACCTACCTGCAAATGTCCCTTTTTAGGTCCAGCCTAGACAGCGCTTGTGCTGTCGCTTAGCGACTTGTAAATGCTTTGTGGAGTTCCAGCTTCACTCTTGCTCGCCTTTGCTTTTCATTTGTCTATGTCAGTGTCCTTTAAAAATCCTTTTTTGCTAGTTGTCTGTCCTGCCTCTTTTTCCCTTTTTTTTCTCAGTTGTTCCTCCCATAGAGCAGGGACCAAATACTGTCTCATTACGTTATGGTTCTTTTATAAATTATTGTGCTCACTGCTTTTTTGTTGCCCACTTTCCAAATTTCTATAAAGGTCTTGGTGTGGGAGACGTGCATTAAGCGCCGCAAGGTCAGAAAAACAGCCAACAATGCACAGATCTGCGAATACTGTTGGAGAGTGTGGGATCGCAGTGTAAATTGCAGTTTACGACACCAGGCTACACTGCGCACCGCGGCAAGGGAAGGGGCATGGTTTTAGTTTGCTCCTCCTCCACGCAGAGGGCAGGTCTATGGCTTCCACAGCCTTCGCCAAAACACGTAAAATTGGTGTAACTTGCAGCCAATACCTGCTTTCTTAATAAATTGCAGCTGTTCCGCCACCCACAGGAAGAACTAAAGGCTGTAGATCTAGAGCGTGACAAACTTGTGTTCTATTTTCTGTCACAGGTTAATTACCTATGCACATGGCATCCAGAGTGGAATGCAGGTACAGATAATATTGAAAGTTACAAACAACACGTCACCACCTATGCATGCTGCAGTAGCTTTTGACCTGCCTCTAGAACTTTAGCGTGTGTCACATTTCAAACCATCCCTGTCTTGGATTACCCCTTCTAAAATCTGTGTTCTATTATTCCTCGTTCTGCTTATTACAGTGACAAGAAGTGTTGGTGACTCAAAGTCATTTCTGATAATGTTGTCCAATTGCTGTCCCATGTTCTGTATCCTTCCACGATGAAAAACAACTGTGAATCTTTCTTTCATGTGCTATGCAGTCGTTTATTGAGAAAACTTTAGAAACAGATATTTAGCCACGTCTAGGACCAAATTGGTAAGGGGTCAGGCTAGGTTACAACATGGACAAGATGGATTAAATACATTCAGCGCCACTTCCTAAAATAGAGACTATAGTCCATCACTAACGGTAGAATAAGCAATGCACACTACACAGTTTTGAACCTCGGCATTTTACACGACTCATTGACGTGGAAAGGAGGGGGCAGCTACATGTCTTTGCTCATGCGCAATTACGCGGAAAGAGGCCATGTGAATTCAAGGTCCTATGGATATTGACAGGTGCTTTACGAGGGTGAATTTACGGATATGTAGTGAAAGTCTGCAGTGTGAGAAAATGATATAAGAGAAAAAGTGAATAGAGGAACACACTTATTTTATATATAAGAGGAAAACACAGTGTGGACACGTGAGCCCTGAAGAAGTCCCAATCGAAAAGGGACGAAACACGTTGGCTGTTCTCTGTGGGTGTGTCTTCTTATTTTGTCTGGTCATTATGTTTGAATGAAGGCAAAAGTTAAAACAGTAAGGACGTGAAAGTCTTCATTTAGAAAAATAAAATATTGATCTTGCTGTCTTATGTGCAAAATAAGTATTAATAAGAGTTCTATGTGAAGCAGTTCTATGTAAAATAAGCGAGTATTTTTCAATTCCAAATTGGTAGAATGTTTTATATTTCAAGGTATTGTGCTCCTCAACCCGTGTAGCTGCATATGTTGATAAAATCAGGCTTTTTAACAGTTGGCCTGAAAAGAGAGCACTTCTTAGACATTTAGGACAAACAGTTTGCAGGTGAATCTTGGGCCACAACCGTTTTATTTTATTTGTATGGTGCACACTAAATGTTTTTTTTGTTTTTGCGCATAGGTTTAGAGTGTATCTTTGATTAACAACATCAGTGAAGGTTTCTCCTTTGCTCATCATTGTATGCTCTTTCATAGTTTTCCCCAGTCAATATTGCCATTGTGTGGCAGTTTAATGAACCAGATTTGTTGGCTTATTACAAGCACAGCCATATGCTTACTTACATTGAGTTTTTCCCTCTGTGATTCCAGCAGAAATAACTTTCTTTTCGAACATATGCTTAATGTTTTTTATTCATTTCTGACCGCCAGACTTGTGGGGGCATGGCGGTGGTGTTCCAACCATCACTGCACCGGTGGTCCGATGATTCCAATTACAACTTTGGCAGTCGGGCTGCCATTGTAGCATCACAACCGCTGTTCCCAGGCGGTGGTGCGGCGGTCAGGGGCTCAGCAATATGCTGGTGGTGCCACTGCGGCACCGCCATGCATATTACGAGTTTCAGGACCTCCAGCGGTGTCATGGAGGTATTAACTCCATGAAAAGGCTGGTGGTCCTGAAACAAAGGCAACCCTACAGGGCCCCCTGTTGCCCATGTGCATGAGGATGCATGCAGGGGGAAACAATATGTGCCCCCTGGACCTTACAGCCCATGCCGTGCAGGAACGGTTTTTGCCGTTCCAATTACGGTGCCCATTTTCAGAGACACCGCCATAGGGCCATCATAAAAAGCCCACCAGACAAAATTAAACTTGTAATCTGGCAGGCGGTGCACACACGGGTTTGGTGGGGCTGGAGCGGGCCACCAGTGTGGCGGTCCTCTCCCACACCACCAAACTCATAATCAGGCCCTTAGTAGACTTGGTATTCTATAACCCTGACATATGACAGCACCAGCCGCAGGCAGCTGAGCAAAACATTGGGTCCTTGAACTTGTTCTTTTATATATTAAATACAGGAAATACCTTAGCAAAACAATATGATATTTAAAAGAGGAGCAGTGGAGCCATGCAACTATACCCAAATGTAAAAACTGATTTTCTTTTGAGGAACATGCATATGTTGCTGGTTTACCCACTCAGGTACCCGATTAACAGCCTGATGTCAGGTTTGTCAGTGGTATGGTAGTGAAAAATGCACTTATTTATGAAGAAAGTACAATAGTGCTAGGTCAGTCCGCGGGCAGAAATGCTATTCACAAAGTAGAATGGTGAAGAAAATCCAGTCAATAAAGTCAGGAACGAACACGGAATTTTGGCATTGCAAACTAAATAGCATTTTGCCTCTGGTTGATTCCTATGCACTAATACAAATCTTTTTTGGTCCTTTTTGTGTACTTTGGTGCCACCGACCGCTGTTGTTTATTGCTGGTGTGCAATGCCTTAGGGGAACTCAGCCCCTAAGTGGATTCTACAACGGGTTTAGCAGTTCCTCTACAAATTGAAGGATTTTCAGTTACAATTCATTTCTGAAACAAGCCAGAAGTCTATCACAATTTTCGTCTACTTCAACGTACTCAGAAATAGAAAGATGTTTGAAAGAACGGATAATCAGTCTCTATGGTGGATTATGCCAACGTCTGAAGTCAAACCGTTTTACAACCTACGTTTTATTCATTTCTGGAATTACTTCGTAGTTCTATTAATTCTGCTACATTATAGGCGTGCTACAACAGTGCCCTCCTGTGGCCAAGAGTGCAAGAACCGTGTCACTGTTAAAGGGGATTTTCGTCCTGATGGAAAGCTTCTGGCTGATTAACGGATATTAGTTCTAGTCTTTTATCCTACAATATAGCTAGAATTAAAACCATGAATACAATATTTCCGTGTCCATCAGATCTCTAGAATTCTACTGCTCACAACTCGTAATCAGTTTCAAATTTGTTTGTTGATACAGTTGTCCATTGTACATAAACATAATATGCATAGCTCACTGCAATAAAACTATATTTCAAATGATGATAAAGAAGACTACTACAATACTAAATACCAGGGCCCAGATGTGTCACTTTTTCACACAGCGCAAATGGATGTATGATGTTACAACGCATACTTTTACCACGCCTACCATTACCACGCATTTTTTACAACGCAGGATCCATTACAACGCATACCATTACCACGCATGTATTTACAACGCATATACCTTTACAACGCATACAATTACAACGTAAGTATTGGTAAGTATATAATATTTTTTAATATTTAATTTAATTAAAATTAATATAATGTAATTTAATTTAATTTAATTTAATTAATTTAATTTAATTTAATGTAATCAATTTAATTTAATGTAATTTAAATTTAATTATATTTAATTTTTACCTTGTACCCTTTTACCCAAAAACCCAAAACTGACCCTGAACCCTAAAAATACCCCTTTACCCAAAAACCCCAAACTGACCCCGAACCCTAAAAATACCCCTTTACCCAAAAACTCAAAACTGACCCTAAACCCTAAAAATACCCCTTTACCCAAAAACCCCAAACTGACCCTGAACCCTAAAAATACACCTTTACCCAAAAACCCCAAACTGACCGTGAACCCTAAAAATACCCCTTTACCCAAAAACTGAAAACTGACCCTGAACCCTAAAAATACCCCTTTACCCAAAAACTGAAAACTGACCCTGAACCCTAAAAATACCCCTTTACCCAAAAACTGAAAACTGACCCTGAACCCTAAAAATACCCCTTTACCCAAAAACTGAAAACTGACCCTGAACCCTAAAAATACCCCTTTACCCAAAAACTGAAAACTGACCCTGAACCCTAAAAATACCCTTTACCCAAAAACTGAAAACTGACCATAAACCCTAAAAATACCCCTTTACCCAAAAACTGAAAACTGACCCTAAACCCTAAAAATACCCCTTTACCCAAAAACTGAAAACTGACCCTGAACCCTAAAAATACCCCTTTACCCAAAAACCCAAAACTGACCCTGAACCCTAAAAATGCCCCTTTACCCAAAAACTGAAATAAAAATACCCCTTTACCCAAAAACAGAAAACTGACCCTAAACCCTAAAAATACCCCTTTACCCAAAAACCCAAAACTGACCCTGAACCCTAAAAATACCCCTTTACCCAAAAACCCAAAACTGACCCTGAACCCTAAAAATACCCCTTTACCCAAAAACGCAAACTTATAATATTTTTAATAAAATAATATACTTACCAATACTTACGTTGTAATGGTATGCGTTGTAAAGGTACCTGCGTTGTAAATACATGCGTGGTAATGGTATGCGTTGTAATGGATCCTGCGTTGTAAAAAATGCGTGGTAATGGTAGGTCGTTGTAAAAGTTGTGTTGTAAAGGTTGTATACCAGCGCAAATCAGCAAGCCACGTTATGCGTTACATGAAAGGGCAGGAATGTAAATTCTTGTCCTTTCCTAGCGCTGAGGCACTTTTGGCTGCCTACCGCCAATGCAGGCACCCTTGCGTCATGGTGCAAAGGTACTTGCGTTGTAGGCAAGATTATTTTTGTGCAGTATGGAACACCTCCAGCACAAAAACCAAGCATTTACAATGCAATGGCCTCGCTTTTGCAAAAGTTAGAGCTATTGGCATTGTAAATGGCATTTTTTTTAATTTATGTGTTGGTTTTGAAAACAGATAAATAAATGTCATTGTCATTTACAATGCCAATAGCTTAATCTCTCGCAAATGCGAGACCTATTGCATTTGCACACACAGAGAGCCACACACAGACACAGAGCCACACACACACACATAGATGTAGTGGTGGTGGATGTGGTGGTGGATGTGGTGGTGGTGGATGCGGTGGTGGAAGTGGTGGTGGAAGTGGTGGTGGATGTGGTGGTGGATGTGGTGGTGGATGTGGTGGTGGATGTGGTGGTGGTGGAAGTGGTGGTGGTGGATGTGGTGGTGGAGGATGTGGTGGTGGAGGATGTGGTGGTGGATGTGGTGGTGGAGGATGTGGTGCTGGGTGTGGTGGTGGATGTGGTGGTGGTGGTGGATGTGGTGGTGGTGGATGTGGTTGTGGTGGTGGATGTGGTGGTGGATGTGGTGGTGGATGTGGTGGTGGTGGATGTGGTGGTGGATGTGTTGGTGGATGAGGTGGTGGATGTGGCGGTGGATGTGGTGGTGGTCGTGGATGTGGTGGTGGTGGATGTGGTGGTGGTGGATGTGGTGGATGTGTTGGTGGTGGATGTGGTGGTGAATGTGGTGGTGGATGTGGTGGTGGATGTGGTGGTGGATGTGGTGGTGGATGTGGTGGTGGATGTGGTGGTGGATGTGGTGGTGGTGGAAGTGGTGGTGGTGGATGTGGTGGTGGAGGATGTGGTGGTGGAGGATGTGGTGGTGGATGTGGTGGTGGAGGATGTGGTGCTGGGTGTGGTGGTGGATGTGGTGGTGGTGGTGGATGTGGTGGTGGTGGATGTGGTGGTGGATGTGGTGGTGGATGTGGTGGTGGTGGAAGTGGTGGTGGTGGATGTGGTGGTGGAGGATGTGGTGGTGGAGGATGTGGTGGTGGATGTGGTGGTGGAGGATGTGGTGCTGGGTGTGGTGGTGGATGTGGTGGTGGTGGTGGATGTGGTGGTGGTGGATGTGGTTGTGGTGGTGGATGTGGTGGTGGATGTGGTGGTGGATGTGGTGGTGGTGGATGTGGTGGTGGATGTGTTGGTGGATGAGGTGGTGGATGTGGCGGTGGATGTGGTGGTGGTCGTGGATGTGGTGGTGGTGGATGTGGTGGTGGTGGATGTGGTGGTGGTGGATGTGGTGGTGGTGGATGTGGTGGTGGTGTATGTGGTGGTGTATGTGTTGGTGGATGTGGTGGTGGTGGATGTGGTGGTGGATGTGGTGGTGGATGTAGTGGTGGTGGATGTGGTGGTGGTGGTGGATGTGGTGGTGGTGGTGGTGGATGTGGTGGTGGTGGTGGTGGATATACCCTGCAGCGAACAACACCCTCCCTCGGGACAGGCTTAGCAAAAACTCCTACTGTGTGAGCTGCTGGGGATAGCGGGCTGCTCTCCCCAGAGACTCAGACCTCTGACGCCTCGTGTATTAACAAAAGTCTCGATAGCACTGTGTGTATTGTCAGTGTACCCCTACAGGCCAGGGGACCCTGCACCTTTAAGGCCTGTTTCTGGACCAGCTCTTCTAGGCCTTGGATAGCAGAAGCCTGTTGCTGATAGAGGGAAGAGGGGCATCTCGCTGCCTGGATCCGAAGCTACGCTGCTGCTGGTAGGGGGCGCGTTTGTTAACATGACTAATCAGCGAATCATGCATGGCTGGTCAACGAGTCATGTGCTGGGCCCTTACAAACTATTCACAGAACAACTTATGTACAGTATCAAGACAAGAGACACGTATGTGGCAGCTGCATCCTGTACCTCTGGAGGTGTCCCGGAGCTGGGGGCTGTAGGAAAGATTAAGCGAGTTATTGCCCAGAGTCACATGGCGCTGGGGTAACGTGGCGCCGGGGATCGAACCATGCACCCAGTGCTCAGGAGCCAGGCACCCTGGCCGCTGCGCCACAGCTCTTCCACATCTTAATCAGAAACAGGAGTCAGGCACGGGGCGCAGCAGCTCTGCTTCAAGCATGTTGTGGGTAAGTATACGCATAACATAATAAGAAACAGGAGTGAGGCAGGGGCGCAGCAGCTCTGCTTCAGGCAAGTTGTGGGCGGGTGCCAGTCGCAGATCTGCTCTGGTTTTCACTCAGCCTGCTGGCCTCTAGGTGCACCAATAAACAACGTAAATAAATATTTACTACTAACAAAGTTATTCGAACAAGGAATGCAGATAAGGCACCGGCTACAGAGTTCAGTCTGCATCCAGACACACGGATTAAAGAGAGAATGAATAGATGATAGACTGTTCTGAAGAATAGTGCCGAGATCCACGGGACAATGCCAGAGCGTGGGAAGGCAGGTTCGCCCACCACTCCCCCCTTCAGATGCGGGCTGGTCATGTTTCGTTCATAAAAGAAACCTGTTGGGCCGGTGGCAGGGTCACTGGGCCAGAGAGGTGAGGGCTCTGGATATCCGAGCCCCTCCTGGGAGCATCAGAGCACGGGGGCGCGTACTGCCCGGGGCATCACCAGGGAATACACGGTTTGTCTCAGATTCCGGCAGAGTACTGTAAAGCAGGACGCATCCCGTGCTCAGAGCTCACCAATGCGTGTCCTGCTTCTAGAATCCAGGACGATGCCCCCTGCGTTCACAGCTTTTCTAGATAAAAAAATCACACAGCTGTATGTATCCTGCTTTCACAATTCACCCTGCAGCCAGTATCCATCCAGATATCTAATTCCACATATGCCGTGTTCAGGAAACGCACAATGCAACTAGCGATCAGGACCAGTCCATGTGTGCCCCTACTCTCACAAGTAGCCTACAAGTGCAACATATAACTCGCCGTTAGAGCATGTGCATTTGTTTCCTGCCTTCGAAGTGCTGTGTTGTGTTCAGGACATGGTCTCCGCGCCGGGGCGCCCTTTCCCTAGAACCGCCCACTCTGATTCACACCCAAAACTTCCCTCTTGCGTTCCCACCTGCCCGAAGAGTTTAGTTAAACAAGCATTGGGTAGGCTCACACAGGAGTCTTGTTAAGTTGTGCAAAGTCCGCTTGGGAAACGGTGTCTGTCATTGACTTAGATGAATCTGTGAAACACGCAACCCCTACATGAGTTTCTTACTGAAAGATAAATGGGCAATGCAGGCGTTTATTTTTTATTTAATAAAATGTTGACAGTGACGTGCACGTTTGAAGAGGCTCCTCCCTAGTTTCATTAATTAGCCGTTTTGCCGGACACACTGAAGGGCAGACTGGGTGGATGTGCTGATAGAACTTAGCTAATTAGCAGCAGTAAACAAACTCCTGTAAGAGCACAAAACAAAACAGGAGCGGGGTATGGCTGCAGAAAAGGAGCGTGTTTTGGATTTCCGATTAACAGCATCAGGATTGAACCGAGGGCACGGTTAACATAGGGTACACAGAGGGTTTGTTAGGCTAAGACACACTGCTCTGCATTCAGCCCTCTGAGCCTGACAAGGAACAAGTGGAGACATAATGTACTGCTTCGGAGAAAACTTGCTCCTCATAAGTACTTTAACATTTAATGAGCTTTTCTTAGCAGCTGCCTAGAAAACCTATGATTGTTCACAATATATCTGAACCATTTCCAAATTAAATAAGTTAGCTGTCCCAATTTATAATGAGGCAAAGGAGTCGGACATCAAACGCCCATGATTGTGAAAAAGCAGTAAGTGGACTTGTATGGAAACATGTACTAGAACTTCTATTAGTCCACAGACCAGTTCTGAACATCAGCTCCGTCAAAACTCCAAACACAATGCATTTACAAGCAAGCCGACGGTCGAAGCGCCATCTGCTTTACCTCAAAAGCTGCTTGGTTGCAGATGCACACCAAATCCAGTGTGTCCTCTCCCCGAGTTCGTTTGCGGAGAAAGTTATCCTCGGGCCAAAAGTGAAAAACACCACTCTGACAGGAGGGGAAGGATTGAGAGAAAAGATTCAGAGTAAACTGAGGGGCTGCATATGCAGTTCGGTACCTTTCGTAAACGTTGTAGAACAAGCCGAGGCAGCATGGCCGCTGGAGAGGGAGGGAGGGGTGGGGGCCCGGGGGAGCGGCAGAGCGCGACGGAGGAGAGCTGTGGCAGAGGGAGAGAGGGAGCGAGACTCCGGAAGCGAGCTGCGGGGGGCTGCGGGGGAGAGTGGGACCGGAACGCGGGGGTCTTCAGAGGGGACCGGGAGCGGCAACAGAGACGTTACCAATGACGAAAAAACAGGCCTGTAAAAAACGCCCACTATGGCCCACTGCCGCATGACGTAAACAAAGGGGCGGACCTTAGAAAAAACACCGGAACGCCCACGAATCAGCTCTGAGAATGAGTGACATCTCTCTTCCAATGGCTAGCCTCCATTTATGGAGCTGGCCAACGGAAGAGAGAGGCGGGTCAAACCCCATACTCTTGAAAACAAAATTTCTCGAGCTGCGTGCGACACTGCTGTGCAGTGTACGCCAGTCGAGACCTAAAAACCTGAGAGGCATGTTTCTCTTTCTATATGTGCTGCAGAATGCAACACATGTGGACAGAGAAAGAAGGAGGAGAATTAAAGATATTTCTCCTCATTCTGATGCATTCCAGGTCTACCACTACTGGAAAATATGGGAATATGCTAAAATCCATGGGTGTTATGTGAAAACACTCAGGCTCCACAGATGGAACACCTCCCTGGGGCAGAGTAATTGAAGACAGTGATTTGGGCTGCCTTGCATAACAAGCCATGCAGTGACACGCAAGGTGTCCTTGTGTGGCTTGATAAATCTCACTTAGGTTTTGGGTCGCCCTTGCGTCTCCTTGCTTCATCCGAGAGCAACGCAAAACCTTGATAAATCTGGCCCTAGTTATCGACAATTTAGGCAGTGTGCAGATTAACACAATGGTTTATAATCCAGAAAAATAGTTAAACTGACAAAAAATATGTATGCAATATTTTCCCCCCCGATCACTTTCAAAACAAGGGACTACCAAAGACTATAAATTATGCGTCTGATTTTACCTTTTCTCGGCAGACTTCGCTTGTAGTCGTCTTGAAGGCCTAACCAGGGTTAATTCAGTCCCAGGCCTGTCAGAAGGAGGGGGTGGGTCAGATGAAGGGGGCATCATTCCCCAGACCTCATGCTTTTTAGGGGCCCTGCGCTGGTGCTGCAACATTTACTTTAAACATTTTAAAACAAGCTTGCATTGCTTATTAAGGTTGAGGTAATTAATATGTCTAGTACCACTAGATGGCTCCAGGCGCTGCATCTGCTATGTCATATATTTTCCTGCAAAACATTCACACCCACATGAGGAGGTGCCTGGTAACTCTTGTGATAATTATCACACCTGATCAAATCAACACTGAAGCATCGGAATTTATAGGCTGTTGTTGTAATCCTCCTTTTTTTGCTAAATATCACCCAATTATGAGTCTTTTTTAGGGTTTTATACCCGAAGGTATCAGAGGCTTTACACGACCACCAGTTGTGTTACAGACGGACACATTCATTTTGTTAGGCACGGGGGGATTAAGGGATCTGTCCAGAATCACAGGATGTTGAGCATCCCTCCCGAAACTGGAATCCGGTTCCCAAGCTTCGAGGTCGATCACTCTAGCCGTTAGGCCACATCTGGGGGAATAACATGGGGTATGGCTTACCACACCAAAATCTACTTGTCCCAGTAAAAAAAAAAAAAGGATTTTTTTTCCCAATGAGTACTGACAGGTTTATATATCGCATATGTCCGAATTAAGTGCATGGCTTGTAATGAGAGCCTTTGTCTTAAACTTTGAAGTAGGTCCCCATGCTTTTGGGAGCCAGCTTCAGTTTGTTGTCCCAGGTCCTGCAATAGCTGCCGACATGCCTCTCTTGCTCCGGAAATGTACCCTTCAGATCAAAGTTGCTGATCAGGCGGCCTCTTTAAGTAATCTGTGATCAACCTGTCACGGTTTAGTCAACAAAAGTGAAGTGTTGCTTACAAGCTAACACGGTGCATGTTCTTGCTAACCTACCACGTGGACTGAAGAGCCAAGAGCCATCTTAACAACTTGCAAGTTGGCCAATGAAGCTCATGCCTCTTAAAATGGTGTGTTGCATGGTTGTCTCAAGGTATTTTTTTTTTCACAACAAATTTTATTTAATGATCAGAGAGAGGCATACATGTGGCTCTCCACAATCAGGAGAGTGCCACCGAATATCAAGACATGTTTCTTCAGCATTTACAAATCTCAAATAATGATACGGGTAAAGCAAGCCCCCCCCTGCCCTCCACCCCCATCCCCAACCACCCAACTTCCCAACTACCCACCCCTTATCCCTCCCTAACCCGTTGCACTCTTCCGTCCGGGAAGAGGCACTGAATCTTCCCTCCTTGCCATCTGGGATGACCTAAAGAATACAGTTGACCGCAACGGGGTTGCTGCGCTACTCCTCTTGGACCTCTCAGCAGCCTTTGACACGGTTGACCATGACACTCTGAAACAAAGACTTTATGAAGCCGGCATAGAGGGAACTGCTCTAGACTGGATCGCGTCCTACCTTCGAAACAGAACTAATGTCATCCACACCCCACCTTTCTCGTCCAAACCGTACTCCACAAAAGCAGGGGTCCCTCAAGGTTCTATCATCTCACCCATGCTTTTCAACATCTACATGAAGTATTTACCAGTACTGATCAATAAATTTCACCTCACGTGCTACAACTATGCAGATGACACGCAAATACTCCTTCAACTGGAATGCCCCAAAGACATTGGAAAATCACCAATTTTCAGCTGTCTCAGAGCCGTGGATCAGTGGATGACTTGGAGCCATCTCAAATTGAATGCTTCAAAAACTGAAATACTCACGTGTGGCGATTGGAAAAATTACAACCCGCTTGCCGCATGGCCTGATGAACTGGGATCACTGCCTAAAGTATCGAAGGAAGTAAGAAACCTCGGAATGACCATGGACTCCAAGCTGTCGATGAATGTCCAAGTAAATAAACTAGCAAGATCAAGCTTTGCTACTATAAAAACGCTGCGACGAATTTTCCCTCATTTGGGATTTCCACACAAGGTCCAAGCTACCATCTCCCTTGTTCTATCCAAACTCGATTACGCCAATAGCCTCTACCACGGATCACCTTTAACGACCATGAAAAGACTACAACGGATTCAGAACTCGGCTGCCAGACTACTCCTGCATATCAAACCACGAGACCACATCTCCCCTGCCTTGAAAGCCCTGTATTGGTTACCGGTTGCCAGAAGATCCACGTTCAAGCTGCTTTGTATTACCCACAAAGCAATACATGGAGTAGGACCACTCTTCATCAGGAATAAAATCACCAAACACATTCAACAAAGGAACCTACGCTCTAAAGGAGCATCTCGCCTCAAAATCCCACCATACAAGAAAAAAACAATGGGTGGCACATCCTTCTCTGTTCAAGCAGCCAAACTATGGAACTCTTTACCCCCCAACATAAGATCCACCGACAACCACCTTATCTTCAGAAAACTACTCAAGATCTGGCTCTTCCCCACATAGGTACCATACGGAAATAGAAATTTACAGCATATCCCTCTGTATATAAGCATTTGTTTTCACTATAGATATGTATCTATCTTTGTGTATTACTTTATAAAACATGTAAAACAATTATGTTGTTAAGAGAAGAAAAAAAAATAATAATAATAATCATCAATAAATAAAAATCATTTTTGGTCTACATGTACATACTTCCATTGTACATCTATGTACCATCCATGTACTTGGATCTGTGTGTCTGTTACTTTTCTCCTGAAAAAAAGCATATCCAATGCACTACCCTATCTCTCATCCTGTGCCTCTATCAATATATTTAATCTAAATATACTTACTTTTTTATGTATCTATATATTTTTAATGTACTTATGGATCTATATACTTATCTCTTTCTTCTAATTTAGCATTTCCAATGCACTAGCCTATTTCTCAGCCTATACTTCACTCAATATATCGTCTAGCCCAACCTTCAGACTCCTCTCAAACTTCTTTCTACTACTCCTTCTAATGCACTACCCTATCTCGCATCCTATAGATCTATCAATATATCCTCTACATCCACTCTCTCATTTATCCCAAACCCCATACCACTACTATGATCGCCAAAATAACCTTTTCTAGACTCTCTCCTGCTCTACCCCTCCATGCATCATCTGACACCTTTTTACTACACCGATCCCCTAAAACAAACATTTCTAAACTCTCCCCTCTGACTCCTTCCCTCCAAAACTCCTTTTTACTCATCCAAAAGCCTCTTCCTACTACTAATATATATATAAAAAAAAATCTTTTACTCTTTTATCCCTCCACTATCCTTTTTTCAATAAAAATTAACAGACTAACATGTTTCACTTCTCAAATTCCATATTCAACTATACTAATATACTGCCTAAATAACTGAATAACATATCTACTACTCAAATTACTTCATATTTATACTATACTAATTTTCAACACTAATCCTTTATGGGTTCCGGAGTGGCGTGCTACTCGCCAGAAAAGCGCTTCAACGCCCATCAGGGGTAACAAGTGCTATATGAATGCAAATCTTTCTTCCCCTTTTATCCATCCGCTATCCTTCTCACTCCAAGTAACAGACTAATATCCACCACTGAAATTACCTCATATTTCACCATATTAATTCACCACTAATCCTCTATAGGCTCCCTGAATAGCATGCGTCAACAAGCGAGCGATAGATAAATACGAACCTTTGTCCTACTCTATCCTTCTGCTATCATTCCAAATCCAAATAACTGATTAACTTATCCACCACTTAAAATGTACTTGCATGTTTCACTATACTAATTCAACACTAATCCTCTGTGGGTCCCGGAGTAGCGTGCTACCCGCCGAAAAAGCGCTTCGACGCCTCGTCAGGGGTAGTAAGCGCTATATAAATGCAATTACAATACAATACAATAGTAAACCTTCATCACTCGGTCTTAATGTGTCCGGTACTGTGTACCACCTTAGGTCTGCGGGCCACTCGCCTCCTGCCATTCATCCTCCTGTGCTGTCGGAGGGTCTAGGAGCAGTCCCCTATACTCCGCCCACCTTTTCCAGATCTTATAATGCTTACGGGGGCATCCCCTGGCCTCAAACACCGGGCGCTCCAGCCCCATGAAGTAGTCCAATCCAGCCTTCCAAGCACACAGTGGGGGGGCTCGCACTCCCTTCCATGCCCGTGCCAGGTCCCTCTTGGCCACCACCAGTCCCAACAGTAAGAGGTGGCGCTTGTATATATTCCCCCCTACACCCTCCAGTACATGGAGAATCCCTAAGCGAGGGGTGCGGGGCAGGTCCCATCCCAGTACCTCAGACAGACAATTCCAGACACCACTCCAAAATCTGGTAAGGCCAGCACAGGACCACACAGTATGCAACGGTGTACCTCTTTCAGTTCCACAGCGCAGGCACTCTGGGGACACAATCAGGCCCGCCTTCCACAAACGCTCCCGGGTGTAGTAGGCCCTGTGTAGGTATTTGAATTGGATGAGGCGGAGCGGCATCGCGATCGCAGCCCCTCGCGGGGACTCCAGCGCCTCCTTCCAATCATCATCGTCCAAGGGTCCAATGTCTTTCTCCCAGGCCTCTTTAAGGGGGAGTAGGGAGGAGGAACAGTGAGTGACTAGGGTTTGATAGATTCGGGATACCTTCTTATCGCCGAGGTCTCCCATGAAGATTTTTGCCTCCACCGGACTGAATTCCGGTAGCGACTCCAGGCCGGCAATGTTAGGAGCCAGCGCGTGGCGAAATTGGAGATAGCGATAGAATTGGGTCGTGGGCATATGGAACTCAGTCTGGAGCTCCTGGAATGATTTCAAGGTGACCCCGGACAGCACATGTCCTAGTGACGAGATCCCGATGGCATCCCATCCACTGAACCCAGTCAAAGAAGCCAACCCGGGAAGCCGTCCATTCTGCCACAGCGGGGTCTCCGCCGTAAGCCTGCCCCACCAGCCCATGCGACGCAGCGCTTGTCGCCATACAGCAAAAACCACTCGCGTGACACACGGGAGCTTCCTTCGTATTTTGGCCGAGTATAAAATCGTGTGTAGCGTGCAGTCACCCATCAGGGAGCACTCCAGGCCATAAGACGAGGCACCCCTATCTCCATACCACCATTCATTAAGTACAAGTAGTTGGGAGGCCTGGTAATAAGACAGGATATCCGACGTGTCCAAGCCACCACAATATGTGGACAGGAAGCAGGTCCGCAGCGCCACCCTGGCAGCACCCCCAGCCCACAGGAAGCGACCCAGGACCGAATTAACCTGCCGAAACCACTGGGGAGCGATAGGGTGTGGGTGGTTCTGCAGTTGGTACAGGAGGCGCGGAAGTGCGACCATCTTGAAGATCGCAGATCGACCGAAGATAGTAAGGGGCATCCGGGACCACGTCTTAACATCTGTCTGAACCCTCTCCCACACCGGGACCACATTACGTTCCCAAGCAACAACCGCGGAGTCGGAGAGGAACACTCCCAGATACTTCAAGCCCCCTACAGCTACCTGCAACTCCGACGCCCAGGAGTCCGCCACACTCCTGCCACCCAACACCCACAATGTGGATTTACGTGGGTTGAGATAGAGGCCCGACACCTCCCCGAAGACACGCATAATCTCCAAGACTCGAGGGCCCGATCTGTTCAAGTCCGTAAGGAAGAAGAGGACATCATCTGCATATAGTGCAATTCTATCTGTGGGGGCACCGCCCCATTCAAAGCCCCGCATCTGTGCGTCAATACGCACCCAGGAGGCCAGGGGCTCCATAGCGAGCGCGAATAGATATGGGGAGAGCGGGCACCCCTGGCGAGTCCCCCTGCCGATGGAGAACTTCTCAGACATCGCACCGGAGACACGGACAGATGCCGTGATGTCTGTGTACAGGAGTTTGATGTAGGAAATAAACACCGGGCCCAGATTGAGGCGAGGCAGGAGAGCGAACAGGTACGTCCAGCTAACCGAGTCAAATGCTCTGTCGATATCCGCAAGGAGGAGAGCTGCCCTCTCCCCCAAGTCACCAGCTGCATCGATCGCCGCCTGCGCCCGCCTGATATTGTGCCGCGTCGCCCTATGTGGCATGAAGCCGGCCTGGTCCGGATGGACCAAGTCGGTCACATACGGGAGAAGGCGGTTCGCCAAGGCCTTAGCCAGCAGTTTAGCCTCGATATTCAGCAAGGATATTGGGCGATATGAGTCTTGCCTGTCCGGGGGCCTGCCGGGCTTTCGGAAGACCACAACCTCGGCGTGTCGCCAGTCAGCAGGCAGTCTACCCTGCGACCGAGCCGCCTCTACCGCACGGAGGTAATGGGGCCCCAATTGGAGTTGGAATCGTTTATAAAATTCACTCGGGAAGCCACTTGGCCCCGGTGCCTTCCCTGTGTTGAGCTGTCCCAACGCTTCTCCCAATTCCTCCGCCGTCAGGGGAAGGTCCAGCGCTGCCTTGGTCTCGTCAGAGACCGCCTTCGGTGGCAAGTCTCCAATGAATTTATCTATCGCGTCCGCCGATAGACCGTCCCGCGGGGCATATAGATCCTTATAATACCGGGCAAAGTTCGCCGCCAGCGCCTCCGGGTCCATGATCGCCACTCCATCCCCATCAGTGAGACCCGGCAGCGAGTGCGGCTGGATAGTAGATTGGCACAGCCTATGAAGCATGGTACAAGACTTGTCCCCCCACTGATAGACTCTACTGCGCGTGGCCAGCCATGCTTGCCTGGCCTCATCAATCAGCACAGACGCATACGACTGCTGCGCCTGTAGGAGCAGTCTCAACGCCACATCATCTCCCCCACCTCGGCATTGTCCGTCTAGAGTTTCCACCCGTTTGGCTGCCGCAGTGATGGCCTCCCCACGCTCCCGACGGGCCGCCGCACACCATGCAATATCTATTCCCCTAATCCTGGGCTTCATGGCCTCCCAGACTACCACTGTGTCTATATCGTCCACTAGATTCTCCTGCCAGTAATGTGCAATCGCACCCCGCATGTGTTGGACGAAGCCGGCCTGCTGAAGGTGCCACGAGGACATCCTCCACCGGAACGGCTGACGTTTCGTAAGCAGTTCAATCCTGACAGCCACTGGAGAGTGGTCAGATAGCCCTCTAGGTAGGATCCCAGCCTCCCGTACCCTATCCAGGGACGCGCGGGGCACAAAAACGTAGTCCAGGCGCGAAAGGGAACCTTGTACAGCCGACACGTATGTGTACTCACGGGCCTTAGGATGCATATGCCTCCACACATCAACCCAGCCCATTCCCTCCACCATCGCATTCAACCGAGTAGGGGCAGCAGCTGTCGAAGCCCCCTGCGTACGCCGACGATCCACACACACGTCCATCACCTCATTCCAATCACCCCCCAGCACCGCCAAGGACTCAGGGATCTCCGCCCACACCGCAAACAATTTCTCGGACAAGGACCACTGCAAAGGCGGAGGGGCATAGACACTCCCAAAAACCACAGGTTCAGCACCCACCATCCCTTTGACGAAAACGTATCGACCCTGCGGGTCTATCCATTGTTTCTCATGTACATAGGCCAATCTGCGATGCACCAACACAGCAACTCCCCTGGACCCCCTGGAAAACCCGGCATGATAGACCTGTTGGTAACCAAACCTCTGCAGGTTAAGCACCTTCGTCCCCAGCATATGCGTTTCCTGCAACAGTAATACATCAGCCACCTCCCTCTTCCCCCATCTTAGGATCGCCCCCCGTTTGATCTTGTCAAGCATCCCCCTGACATTCCAAGTTATCACACGCCTGGACTCCCTAGGGAGCCCTTGAATCGGTGTATTAGCCATCGTCAAAGGTAGCAATCGTGGCAGAACCCTGGCGCCACACCCAGGCACACAGCACCATCATAGGCAAAGCATCAAAAATCACGTGCAATCCCCCCCGTCGACCCTCGAACCCCCAAAAAACAACAGCGGCAGTCCCTCTGCCCCACGTGCCCCAGCCTATACCCCCCCCACAACCGCCCCACCTCAACCCCCTGCCCACCACCCCTATACCTCATGGAACTCAGAAGTATCTGTCGCGGCATGGGCAACCTCGGGCCCAAAAGAGAGCGCCCAAGGTCAACCATACCAATGGATCCCAACTACCCCGGGGAACTATTGAAACTCCCCCCCCCTTCCCCTATACAACTCCCACTTACGTAGCAGGCAGGTAGCCCCTGTACTAGAGCACCCCGAACCCCACCCCAAAACCCCACACACAGCACAACAAAAATCCAGCCTTAGCAGTATACTCAGCAGTCAATCTTCGGTACAGTGGAACACTGCGGAGCAGCTTCTCTCCAGCCGGAGTTTATGATAGATGGTTGAGGGTACAAGTCTCCACAGCCCGTCAGCGGCCTCTCCCAGAGTGGTCAGAGTCAGTAGGTGCAGCAGAAGGAGACCCACCGCGGGAGGCGGATCGTTTCCGAGATCTTGACTTCCTATTCCTTCTGGACCCGGTAGCCTGATCCCCCCGGTCTTGCGATGGCTCCCTCGAACGTCCCGGGTTCAATCCAGGTTGATCATGCGGCCTGACTCTCACCGTCTCATCGGTCCATTTGAAGACGTCCTCCGGAGAGTCAAAAAAGTGAGTTCGTGACTGAAAGATCACCCGTAGGCGGGCAGGGTAGAGCAATGAGTATTGAATCTTCAGGCCACGAAGTTTCGCTTTGGCGGCAATAAAGGAGTGCCGCTGTTGTTGCACAAGTCTGGTGTAGTCCGGGAAGATCATTATCTTCTGATTTTCGAAATGAAGAGATTCTTTGGCCCTCGCTTCCCGCAATATAGTGTCCTTGTCGTGAAAGTTCCGGAGTTTAGCAATCACGGGTCTGGGCCTTTCTCCCGCCGGCGGCTTCTGCGTCAGGGCCCTGTGGGCGCGTTCGATCACGAAACAACAGGACAGGGCCTCCGGGGGGAGCCAGCTCTCCAACCACTGGGTTAGGAACTGTTCCATGTTACCCTTCTCACACCCCTCCGGAAAGCCCACAAAGCGTAGGTTGTTCCTGCGCGCCCGACCTTCAGCATCCTCGACACGGAGCGCAAGGCCCCGTTGAATGTTTTCCATTGCCGCCATTTTCCGCTTCAGGGTCCCAACATCGTCTTCCACCACCGAGATCCTAGATTCCGTCTCAGTAATTCGCGCAACGGAATTGCGCAAGTCTTGGCGCAATAGAGTCACGTCTGCCCCAACTGCCCCAATCTTGGCATCGAGCATGTCCCTAGATCCCACTCGGTCCGGTATACTTGTCAATGGGGCCCTGTTTGGCGGGCCCACCCCCCCCCTCTGGTCATGGTGGGGCTCCCTTCTGTGACCCCGGTTCTCAGGGCAGGCAATGGTCCTTTCAGCTACGTAGTCCACGTTGTCAGTGGCAGGCAAGGGAGGCACACGATCTCGGACCAGCAGACCACCTCAGTCCGCCTCTGGGGGGGGGCCCAAACAGGACACTCCAGGCCAGGTCACTGCCCAGTCAGGGTCGCAGCCACCAAAGGGCCAATTGCCCACCTCGTCGCCTCTGCCCGACGTCGGACAGCACCTCCAGGGATATCTGGGGCAGGGGGCCACAACCGGCCAGAACAGCAGGCAAGCGCGATAGTCCACAGGCCAGGGAGCAGGCAGGATCACTCACCGGGGGGCCGCAGCACTGGCTGTCCCGCTGCCGCTTGGCCCAGGCCTCCCTCGCGCCTCTCCACTGGCGTCGTCAAAATCGAGGCCCCGGTCTCTGGGCCTCCACGCTGGCCGCGGTCCACCTCAAGGATCTGGGCAGCCCGGACTCACTCCCCAGTCGTGGGGTACGGCCACTCTCCCTCCGTCTGCCCCGCTGCAGAGTCAAGCCCCAGGCCGCGGGTCTCACCGCTGCTACTGCCCGCCGACGCCGGGAGGTCCCGGCTGGATACCACCAAAATCGAGGCCCCGGCTTCACACGCCGTGGGTAGGCCCCGGGGTGTCGCCGCTGCTATCTCCGCCCCCAACGTTCTGGGCGCTCTGGAACCGTCACCGGAGGGTACCCCTCGCCAGTCTCTGCCTCCGCTGCTGGTGTGGGTCGGGATACGGGCTCGGGGCCAGGATAAATGACGGATCTGTAGCGGGCTGGTGGGAGCTCTAACAAGCCACGTCCACCATCTTCGCCCTCGAAGCCACGCCCCCTGTCTCAAGGTATTTTGATGCCACATGAAGGCTATATTTTTGGCCTCTCACCTTTTTTAGCCCACTACAAAGCATGAACAGCTCCCCCCTGTTTGTGTTACACTCTACTTAGTCTAGGGTAGCTGCGGGTGATGGACGAATGAATGAATGTAGGAAGGCATTAAAAGCTAGCCACATGACTCAGTTTTGGAAGTCCTCACAGCTGACATCTTTGTGCGGCACGAAGGTTTACGTCTGAGTACGGTCAGCTCAGCTTTTTCTCTATTCAAGGTCCATAAATTGGGTATCTTTCAATTGGGCAATAGAACAATGTGGTATTTACAAGGCTTTGAAACCCAAAAGACTTGGAAACCCTAAAATTGCAGTAACCAGTGTTGAAAGCAGAACACAAGTGTGCTTTGCATTGCTCCATATACAACAGAAAGCAACTTGGGGATTGTCTGCCATGGGGGTTTGCCAAATATGGTGTCAAACTGTGTATTGTAAAGTATTTTAACCCAGTAACACTGATGACAATTTGGCAGCTTTGCAGTCTGCATTACACACAGGGCTTTGGGGATACTCCAAGGATGATCTTTGGGAAATGCAGTGGTAACTTTTCTTCACCCTAGGCAAGTAGATTTTAAGGCTACGTTTCAAGGTTCTAAGGGGGACTATAATTTGCAACAAGTTAAAGGCGTCCAGAGGACAACCTGGGCTTTGATTCTTCCTAGATCTCAAGTGCCCTCATTTGCAACGTCCAACTATCATTTTCTTGTGAGAATAATACTATGGTTTCTGTGGTCTACTTATTAGTTTCAGCAAGTTTTTTTTAAAGATCAATGCTTTCATTTTGCATAATTTCAGACATTATTATTACATACACTCCTTGTTTTTAGGCCTGCCTATGAACAGGTTTAGAACTGTTTCCTTCCAGTAATTCATTAACTCACTGAGCTGCCTGGTTGGTACTAGAACCTAAAACCTGAAAAATGCACAGCTGTGCCTGGAGCATCATCTTATACATGAGTCCATGTTATATTTAAGAACTTCAGCCGGTTTAGGTTTGCAAATTTGAACTTGTAGTTTTGCTTTTAACATTTTATGTGTTTGCTAACAATTGTAGGTTTGCTTTTAACATTTTAAGTGTTTGATAACAATTCCTAGCATGCAAGGTTGTTGCAAATGACCGCCTTTTGCATGGTATTCCCACAAATTGTTGTTTTCTGTTGCTGTGTTGTGTGGCTTTTTAGACTCAGAGTGAATTTTCCCGATTCGTGCCCTTATATAGGTACAATTCACATAGCCCTTATATAGGCATAGAAATCAAGCCCTAATTTAGGCATGGCCCATGCTACCCAAATACAGGCATGGCTACTTCCACCCGTACCAAATGTCACAACGATTTCTTGGAAAACCTGCTTAAGCAGTTAGGGAACTTCACCTGGCTTGAATATTGATTGCTCCAAGAACTCAGTTACATTACAATGAATAACTATTTCACAGGGATTCATTATGGCGTTCATATGCCCGACTTTACGTCAAACAATTGCTTTCAGTTAAAAATGTACTCTTTTTAAAACACTGCGCAGTGTTCTGTTCTGCTGCCAAAACACTCACCCTAATTTGCACGTATACTCCGGTCCACCGCCGACTAGCGGATTGAGTGGAGAGAATACATGGAGGAGGGGCACACAGGAAGTGACTACTACTTCCAGCTTCTCGGAGGAGTCAGCGGTCTAGAAGCTGATCTCCCTCTTGAAAAGAAGGATGCTTCTCTCTACGCGCAGCAGACGTGCGCAGCGGGCGCGCCAAAGTCAAGCCCATCTGCGCCCGTCCGCGACCGGCCGGGGCCAGGGGCCACAACCCCTGCCCGATCAGTCATCCACATCAGCAGCTATAGCCCCAACTCTCTTCTTAATCTAAGAAGAAAAACATCTGCCCCCTGCCTCCACTCATGGAATCCAGCGGATTCACACACCTCATGCCACGTTGTGACTTTCATCATCATCATCATTGATAACTTTATTTCGACCACTATGGGTACAAAAGTACATATCACAAAAAAAATAACAATAAAATACTTTTGGTACATAGGTTAAGAACATAATTCATATATATACAAATAATTTACAGTAAAATTGGTCTTAGTTAAAAAATAGAATTAAACCGACTATATAGTTATCAATTGATTCGGCAATGCCGATTAAAAAAAAGGGCTAAGTTCCATTAATTAATTGTGAAAGTTCTACGCTTGATCCACATACTATTTAAAAAACGGGACACAGCAAAGACAATTGGTGGATGGGTGTCATATTTAAGTATTCTAAGCGCGGAGTCACATTCACGAAAGTCCAAGTTCCTACAAATGGGTTTGATCACATACGCTGGGCAAAAGAAAAATACGTGTCTTACATTTTCTATGGGATCTTCACACACCGGGCACTGTGGGCATTTATTCACATCCCATTTACAGGTCAGTGACCTTAGGGGTAAACTACCCATTCTTAATTGTAGGTACAGCTTTCTGGCTTGAACTGGGCGAATCTTGTCAAGGAAATCCTCCTTCTTATATTCCATTTTTACAAAGAGGAATTCTGCAGTCAATCTCACTGCTGCCATGTTGGCATGAAGTGCCAGCAGGTTATTAGACCTAAACCTTCTTACCAGGTCAAGTCTAGCTATGGTAGGCAAGACTACATCCGGGGATTCCCATAAACCAGAAAGGCCGAGTTGTTCGCAGTGGTCCTTAATGTGTGATAACCAGGACACTTTCTTTGAACTCAAAGCCACCCAAATCTCCTTAAACTCAGCGCGATACGGGGCTAGTTCTTGAACAGACCAAAGTCTTCTCCAGTAAGTTAAAGGTCTCAAGGCGACCTCCTCTTCCACTGGTAGAAGACCTGGGTCGAATCTAAGTGGAACTAGTGGGGTACTAGCAGGTAGGGCAAACAACTCTCTCATAAATGTGTTTTCAGCCTTGACCAGACTTTTCGGTCGACAATGACCCCATAGTTCTGCCCCGTATAGTGCTGCAGCTCTAGCTTGGACAGTATAAATCTCGATAATAGGGGTAGCTGGCTTGTTGTGACTTTCAGTTCCATGCAGATTCCCCCACAAAGAAAATCGAGCTAAATATGTATCTCCTTAACTGCAGATCTCTCCCCAAACATGCCACAGAAATCTCCCTGCTCATAGAGGAGCCCAACCCGAATGTCTTATATCTAACAGAGACCTGGCTTACTACAGAGTCAGAACCCGATCTGATCCAAGCACTACCTCAAGGGTGTCAGATACTTCGGGAAGACCGCAAAACAGGAAAAGGGGTGGGGGCTAGCAATCATTTACAAAGATTGCTATGAGTGCCGTAGCCCTTCACACCCAATACCAGACTGTGAAAGTCTCTCCTTCGCTATAGATTTCTCCCCTACCAGCACCTTCTCCGGGACACTTATATAGCGACCACCCGGAGCCCTGAAACAATTCCACAATGCCCTCCCTTCCATCACAGCCAACATAGCATGCAGCCATCCAACTATACCCTTCTAGGGGATTTCAACATCCACTTTGAGGACATCCATGACCATACTGCCCTAGAACCAACAACAAGCCTCCTCACACTACAATTGGAACAACTTGTGTGCTCACCTACCCACGCAAAAGGTCACCTTCTTGACCCTATCTTTAGTAACTGCAGGGATCTCATAGTGGGCTCTCCCTCCCCCCTTCCGTGGACGTACCGCTTCCTTATCCCTCTCATTTGGAACACCCCAAACTTCCCCCCCCAATACAGTTGCACGTAGGGAACGTAACTGGTCAAAACTCCCCCTAGATAAATGGCAGAGAGCTCTGAAAAATTCCAGACCCACCAACAATCCTAATCCTTCCCTAGCCAATGGGAACTATAATAGCTGGATCTCCAATTCGTTAGACTCCATACTCCCCATGAATGAAACCAAACCGAAGCGCAACACAAAAACTGCCCCCTGGTATTCGTCCAAATTGCGGGAGATGAAATGGCATTGTAAAAAGTTAGAAAGGAAATGGCGCCTGGACTATTCCCCTTAAAGGAAAACTGCTTACAGGGAAGCGATAAGATCCTATAAAAACGAAATGTTATGTTATGTTATGTAACATTTTTAATGCGCACAGATGCTCCAGCAAAGGAGCGTCCTGGCGCAAGGGAAAGGCAGACACAACACAACACTAAAACCAGCACCAAAAACAGAGCACTTAAAACAGGGGGAGTTTAAAACAGAAAAGTTTTCAAGGCCCTACGGAAAGATATTAGATCATCCAGAAGACGGATTTCCAGGGGGAGCGCATTCCAGAGAACTGCAGCTTTCACTCGGAAGGAGCGTCCTCCCATCCGGCTGAGTCTGAACCGAGGCACAACCACCAAGGATTGTCCAAGGGAGCGAAGTGAGCGAGTTGGCACATAAGGAGAAATCAAATTATTAAGTAGCAAAGGTGCCGACTCACGAAGAATTTTAAAAACCATGCTGAGGGCTTTAAATTGGATTCGCTTATTCATCGGGAGCCAATGTAGGGACCGCAGAGTGTTGGAGGTAGGGCAAGCCCGAGGCAAGCCGACCACCGCCCTAGCCGCAGCATTCTGGACTCGCTGTAAACGGAGAATCTCAGCTTGGTTCACTCCTAAAAGGAGTGAACTAGCATAGTCCAGGCGAGAAATAATCATCGCTTGAATGACCAGCTGTCTTGTAGGAGCATCGAAGAATTTGAGCAGGGGTCTTAGCCCGCGTAATACTCCAAAACAGCAGGCCGCCACTCTCTTCGTGTGAGTCACAAAGCTTAACGTATGGTCAAGCCATACTCCCAAATTCCTGAGTTCCAGGACAGGGGCTGGCGCTGTTCCCAGCTCAGAAGGCCACCATCCATCTCCCCAGAGGTCCGCATCCCTTCCAACGATCATCACCTCCGTTTTTGATGCGTTCAGCTGGAGACAGTTGTTATTCATCCAGCTGGCCAGCTGGCAATTAAAACTACACAATCAAATTTCTTCGCAGAAAAAATTATCGCTGCTGCCTCTAAGCCAAAAGAAATATATCGTGTTGCGAAAACCCTTCTCAAGCTTCCTGAAAAACCCCCTTCGTCTCACAACGCACAAACCCGCTGCAATGACCTAACAGACTTCCTCTTTCAAAAAATTCAAAGCATCTACACCTCTTTCTCCTCCATTCACATTGACCCCCCACCCACCACCTCACGCAATTCAGGCATTCATCCCTTGACCACCCTCGAAGTCATTCCTCCCGTTTGATCCCGAGATGCTAGATTCCATCATGCATCAGGTAAAATCTGGCTCCCCAAACGACCCAGCGCCCCCGAGCACTCTGCTTTCAGTCTCCACCAATATCCTCCCTACCATTCTAGGGCCAGATGTAGGTAGGGTTTTACCGGTCGGTAACGGCCGAATTCGGCCGTTACCGACCGGTAAAAGGATTTTGAGATGTAGGGGGCAGAATCGGTAAATTTACCATTCGGTAAATTTACCGATCGGTAATTTTACCGATTCTGTAAATATACCGGTCGGTATATTTACCGACCGGTATTTTTACAGATTCGTTAAAATTGATATGTAGGTGGGACTCTTATGAGTCCCACAAGGCCTAAGAAATCGGTATTTTACCATCAAATTCAATTTGATGGTGAAATACCGATTCAGGTGTGCATGCACATGTGTGCATGCACACCTGTGCCATATGACAGGCAGACCTGCCCTTAGGGCAGGTATGCCTGCCATATGGCCCCCGACCCTTTTTTGGGGGTGCTAGAGGGTGTCAAAGTGACACCCCCTGCACCCTTGTCAAAATCGGTATTTACCGATTCGGTAAATACCGACCGGTAATGCCCCATTCATTCCTATGGGCTTCAAAGCCCATAGGAATGAATGGAGCATTACCGGTCGGTATTTACCGATTCGGTAAATACCGATTTTTACCGAATCGGTAAAATGCACATCTGGATGGACCTACATGTCCACCCTTCATATTTACCGATTCTTAATTACCGAATCGGTAAAATTCGGTAATTAAGAATCGGTAAATATTTTTTACCTACATCTGGGCCCTAGACCTGCTAAATGCCTCTCTCATCACAGGCATCGTCCTGCCTCCCTGGAAGCGGGCCATGGTTAAAGCTCTCCTTAAAAAGCCCAATCTGGACCAGGATAACCCTAGTAATTATCGACCGATTTCCCAGCTACCCTGGTTGAGCAAAATCCTAGAGAAACATGTCATCATGGTTTTGGCAGAGTTCCTCGAGACCAACCATTTACTTGATCCCTCCCAGACGGGATTCCGTCCCATGCATGGGACCGAAACTGCTCTGGTCGCAGTGACGGAAGAGGCCAGGAAGATCCTGGATCAGGGAGGATCAGCAGCAATTATCCTCCTTGACCTCAGTGCCGCCTTCAACACTGTAAACCACAAAATCCTTCTACACCGACTCACCAGTTCAGGAGTCTCGAAGAAAGCAATTGCCTGGTTCAAATCCATCCTCACTGATCACTCGTTCCAGGTTTTCGAGGGTGACACCACTTCCCCCAGCAAGCCTCTTGACTGTGGGGTGCCGCAGGGTTATTCTCTGAGCCCTACGCTTTTTAATATATACATGAGCCCACTAGCTGAGGTAGTCCGTCCGTTTGGGATAAAAATCATCACTTATGCCGACGATACTCAGGTAGTGGTGGCTCTCAACCAGTCAGACACACTCACAGCCCACAATAACCTGAGGGACTGCTTAGAAGAAGTAACCAAATGGATGACTTCCTCATGTCTTAAATTAAACGGAGACAAAACGGAGCTAATGCTCCTAGGCAACTCCCCCTTCCCCACTATCAATTCATTCTGGCCCTCTTGCCTTGGTTCTCTCCCCACACCAAAGGACACCATAAAGAGCCTTGGCATCTGGTTTGATAAATCCTTGAACTTTAACCAGCAAGCAGCAAAACTGTCAGCCACCTGCTTCGGGCTACTCAGGCTTCTTCGGAAGATTTTACCCCTAATGCCTTTCCGGGCAAGACAGATCATGGTTCAAGGTATAATTCTGTCCCGCCTTGACTTCGGAAACGCACTTTACCTAGGAGCCCCACAGACTACCCTACGCAAGCTTCAGATCATACACAACTGTGCTGCCCGAACACTGCTCCAGATTCACCGTCACCTCCCAGCCACACCCGGCCTTAGAACCCTTCACTGGTTTCCAGTCAGGGAATGGATACATTTCAAGACCCTCTCCATCACTCACCGAGCATTCTGGATAACGAGGGCAGTCATTAATCACTCCCTGATCACCCCCTACCACAAGAATAAATAACTCCGTTCAGCATCCTCCTTCTTGGCTACAGTCCCCAGGATCAAGCAATCCAGAAGTGGAGGCCGATTATTCTCTTATAACTCGGCCAAACTATGGAACTCCCTCCCCCTCCATCTGCGCTCCGAACCTAACCTACTTCTGTTCCGCAAACACTTAAAAACTTCCCTCTTCAATAAAATCGAATAAATCTTCAATGGTTTTCCACTGGCAAGTGTCGTCTGTATCGCTGGGACGCCTGAGGGCAGCATTCACGCTTTACAAATGAGCTTTTCATTTCATTTCATTCCTAAACACCTTCAAGGTATAAATATACCTTCACTTGCTATGGCAAACTTGGGTGGTTCGGAGCAGTTCGAAGACCTACTTGACCGATGCAGCTCGCTACAGCAAGTGCAGACGGAAGCCGACTCTCCAGCTGACGCACTGATCAGGAATCTGCCTTTCTCCTCCCGAGAATCCAGCTCCAGTGTTTCTGGCTCCCCTTGCGGGTGTTGGGAAATCGAGTCCCGAGACAGAGATACCAGACCTCCTTCATTCTAAACCAAGGTATGGAGCTGATTAGAACCTAGAGAAACCTTTGGTAGATTCTTGGCAAAAGAACTAAAACCTATGCTACACATACTTACTTTTTCCCTCGTACTAGACTTAGGTTAGGTACATTGGGGTAGGCGTATCTTAGAAGCACCAGTTGAGTATTTTAGTCTGTGTACTTATGTATGTATTTTTATATGGCTTAGAAACCATAAAATACTCTTACAGTATTATTTCATATTACTGTTTACGCTGTACACATTATACTTTGCATTCTGCATAACGATTGTAGCAGTTCACTTCTCTTGCATGAGAAAGAAGACTGTTCAATAAACCCTTTTATTGAAAACGCCTGTCTCACTATTTCTCTGCAACTCTTTTGAAACAAAGCATGCACGATTGGCTGAATGAAATACTTATCTATTGTTTCTGCAACTCTGAGAGAAATATTCTTATTCTTGGGAAACAAAGTTGTCATGTTTATGCGGTTGTCAGAAACTAATCCCTTCTTGTGAATTCGAGAAAGTTTCTAGTGACCTCTGAGTTAGCTGTCACACACACAATTAAGTTTAGTATATTCGATAGAGACCTAGTTGACCTCAGTCCAACGTCAAATCTTTAGGCTATATTATTCCAATGCACAGAGCCTATTGGGAATATAGGAACTAAACTACATGGCGCCCAACGTTTGGTAAGATACTAATTTAATGCAAAATACTAAAGTAACTTAGTCGTGCTTTTCTCAGAGACCCCTTTTTCCATAAATACTCCAATAGACGTGTGGAGTGGGTAAAAGGATAATATCCGCCATAGCTGAGTAGGACGAAAAATCCTATGTATTAGTTTTTGGTTTGTTCAACGTTGAAGGATACAGTGTTCCAAAATATTGTGCACCTTATCTTTGTTTCCTCTGCAAACTTTCATTAAACAATGTCGAATAACAACAACAGCACCAAAATCGGTGGAGCGACGGCTGATCCAGCAACTGTAGCTCTAAACTTTTCAGGTTTCCAAGAGACCTACGATGATGCTATAAGCATTCCAGAAAATTTAAGAAACGCCATCACTATAAAACTGATATGAAATAGCCTATCAGCAAGAGGTGGTGGGGTAGTTTTTGTGATAGAGGCACATGAATATCATCAGACAGAGGTATTTTGTTCTTGGATCTGCTTCAGGGAAGACTATCCATGATTAGAAGTGTTTCACTTCTACATAGAAGATGAACCACCAGAGGAATACATTCCTTTCGAGGATATTGAAATTCCACTAACATACCAAGAGCATGCACTCTGGTTTAAAGGCGCCCTAAAACATACAAATCACACTGCCAGGCTCGGTCCACTAGGTAGAACAGGAGCAATATGGCTAGCTTTAGCCAACTACAGACCGGATCCTGACATTGAAGCAATGTCAGACGATGAATTACTAAGTAATATACAAAGGTTAGTAGGATTACACAGTTAAAGGTCTTTATTAAAAACACTCCTACTCCTCCTAAAAAGAAGTGGGAGAACACTAAACAAACTTCTAAAGAGAAGCGTCCTCAGCCCAGAGGTAGGTCTCCTCAAAAGGAGCCCTCTGAAAGGAGGTATAACCTCAGGAACAGGGATAATTTGAGAAAACCTGATAGAGTTCAAAGATACTGATACACGTTCCTCTCGTACCTTTCAGACTTCCTCACAGAAATTCGAAAGAAGAGGACGGTCAGAACACAAGGAAGAACGCGTGAAGTCCAAAGACGATCAACACGTTCAGAAAAATAAGAGAACTCAATTCACCAAAAAGAAGGTAACAGGTCTAAAGATCAGACATGTTGAGGATCTTGAGGACACAACTCGAGAACGGGGAATAGGCTCAAACGATGTTGGACAGCACAGCAGAAGTTACCATAGCTCTCAAGAACTTGAAGGATCATCTAGAGACAGTGGACTTGAGTGAATACATCCAAGTTGAAACTGCAGATACTAGGGTTAGTGTCCCACATAAGTTATATGAAGTAACACTCCGGATGAAGGGGGACATAACAAGAAAAATAAGAGTACTCTTTTGGGAGCGACTCTCTAAGGGTTATGACATTCTTCTAGTTGAACAAGACTGGCCACCTGAATTTGTCAGGGAGTGCCCACATGGCGAAGAAATCATTATGCCAGCTTTCGCCAACCACATTCCAATTCATTTAAAATATACTTATGCCAGGAAATGGGCAGTAGCCCAGGCTCCTGCATTATACAAAAATCATCTAGGATTGGATGAGGATTCTCCTCAACATAAAATCCAATTGAAAAATCAACCAACTGCACAAAGGCAGTATCCAGTTAAGCAAGAAGCTAAAAAACAGGTCAGGGAGATCTTAGATCAACTTGAATACCAAGGTGTGATTGAAACATGCACCTCGTCAATGAACAATCCTTTGTTTCTTGTCTTCAAACCAGACAATACATATCGTCTAGTATTGGATTACAGACATCTAAACTCTTGTTGCATATCATTTGCAGTACAAAATGCACATAGTGCAGCACTGATAAATAACATTGTGCGTAAAAAATATAAAACCACATTAGACATTTCTAACGGTTTCTTCTGTCAAAACATTGCATACAAAAGTAGGTATTTGACTGCTTTCTCAATCGTGGGGACACAGTGTCAATTCTGTCGTCTCCCTCAGGGATTCAAGAATAGTCCAGTGTTATTTTCAGCCAGAGTAACAGAGTTACTACAAACTAGGTCTGGTCGGTAAATTCCGTACCGCTCGCGGAATTTGCAGAATTTGGGGAATTTTGCGTTCCACAGAGAACGCATAATGACCCAAAATTATGCATTTCGCGAGTTTTCAAAATATTTGCTTGTACACGTTCTCAAAATGCGTGTTCACGAGATATTTCCCCCGAGTACGCAAACAGCAATTGCGAACAGTAAAAAAGCATCGTGAACAAACAATTCCGCATGTTTGCAAAATTTCTGCTTGTTCGCGGAGATTTTTTACCGTTTCGCTGAGATTTGCGGAACACGATTACGCAAATTCCACCCACCCCTACAGTACAAACCTATGATGATGAGGCATCATCATATGTCGATAACATCTATCTAACAGACGATGACTTGGACAGGCCCTTGAACAGGGTGAACACCATACTTGGCTTCGCCTCTGAAGGGTGTAAATTCAATTTTAAAAAAATCGAGAAATGCCCATTTAAACGTCTTTTTCCTAGGATATGAATTTTCAAGTGAAGGCAAAAGCCTGGCAGCAAAATTTCTAGAGAAATGTGCGCTGCTCCAACCTCCAAAAATGCTGACGAATTTACAGTCGATTCTAGGTTTCCTGAATTTCGGAAGAACTTACATTCTAAATTACGCAGAAAGGGTTAAACCTCTCTACGAATTAACCAAACCTGATTTCAAAACAATTAATCGGACTCAAAAACACACAGAAATGTTGCGTTCATTACAAACAGACATGTTAGCAACAACACATTTAAACGTACGCAACTTAGTGATCCGAATCATTCCAGGACAATGCGGATTCACATACTTCACCTTTAATGAAGGAGAAAAAGTACCAATTGCTTACAAATCACACTTGTACACACAAGCAGAAATGAAATTCACTTCAACAGAGAAAATTCTGACAGCGGTTCAAACTGCAGTAGCAAAAGAGAGAGCCCTCGCACAGGGTAAGCGCATAATGGTCATTACTCCTGTACCTGCCTTAGAGGCAGTGACAAAAGCGAGCATTCCAAATGCAGAAGCTTTACATCCGAGATTGATACAATGGGTTCTCTTGCTGCAACAGATGTTGAATACATTTTTGACCCTTATTTGAAAACACAAGCATTTCTACAATATGAACAAGAATGTCCTCTGCCTACTGAAATTCTGCCTCTAGAGCACTATGAATGTATAATTTATACTGACGGATCAGCACAACCTGCTACAGAGGGTAAACAAGCTTATAGTGCTGCATGCGCGATTGTTAAAGGTCGCTGGCGAGATGGCAAATTCCGACCTATGGTCACTAAGACTCAATCTCTAGGAGATTGTACAGCTCAGCGAGCTGAACTACAAGCATTCAAGATGGCGCTTGAAAATACTGATCGCGAATTCCCCACACTCATAGTGTGCGATTCATAATGTTGTGTTCAATCTTACAATGAATAATTGCAAAACTGGATTCAAAACGGTTACAAAGATGCAAAAGGTGGCACAATCAAGCATAAGTTGCTTTGGGAACAAGTAGTTCAGTTACGACAAGAACTACAATAGGCTGACGTGATACATACACTGAGTCATCAACGTGATGGCGTTCACGTTGCAGGGAATTCATTGGCTGATGAAGCTGCAAAGGCAGCTGTGCAAACAGCTTTTGTAGCTGGAATCACTTGTTCAAAATGAAAATAGACGGCAAAATAATGCTAGCTGTCAATGCTTCATGCAAAGGCAGCGGTGCAGCGTTACCTAATAAATTTCCACTCAATTACTCATATATAATTGATGCAAACTCCATTCCTTTTGCTTGAATCCTTGGAGTGGGGGGTAGAGTGATTCCAAACAGGAAACGTAGAGTAGCTTTGATATACGAAGCACATTTGGGAGAGGTCTGATACATCAAGGGACCTCAAAAACAATACTAACTTTTAAGGAGACGTACTGGTGTCCAGGAATGAATGCTCACATTCACATGTTTGTGATTAACTGCATAGGCTGCAATAGAGATCACAGTACAGAATGCCGCCAGATACCTGACTATAGCATAGCCAGCCCAGTACAGACACCATTGTTAGACAGCATTAGACTATCTACACCCAGACGTCCCTAAGGACAAATGCAATCCCACAAACAATTAGACGATATTCATTTGGATGTGGCCTCAGCGCTCGGCTGACGCTCAAACTGTTATAAAAGATTTGCGAGTCTTTATCGGCACATACGCAGTCGGCACGCTACATTCTGACCAGGGTCCTGCGTTTAGCTCCAGAGCTTACAAGGAGGCCATGGCCAATTTGGGCATTGCATTGCGGTACTCTAGTCCATTCCATCCTGAGGGAAATTCGGTGGTGGAGAGAAAAAACCGGGACATAAAGCAATCTAAAACAGCTAGGGTATTAGGCTCGGGTGACGGGTGGGTCAAACATCTAATAAGTGTCCAACGTAGTCTTAACAATCTGCCAAGAAGTTCTCTAGGGGGTATCACTCCATATGAAACCCTTTTAGGAACAAGAATGATTATTTCGGATCTCGATTGTCACACTTCAGTGGTAGAATCAAAAACCCTTTGATATCAAAGATCGTTTGGCTGTTTTGCAGGACTTAAATGAAATAAGATTACGACAAAGTAACGTACTCCTGAAGCCAACGACCGCTGAAGAGAAACAGACCGTCCCAGCAAGGCCTGTCTGGATTCCAAAGATTGGGGATCTAGTCAGAGAAAAGATCGCGTACAAGAAGGAATTTGGGCCTTCGTACAGACAACCAGTACCTGTCCTAGCCATCCACGGATCAAGAACAGTAATACTGCCGCCCCTTGCTGGTAAAAAGGAGAACAGGTTTGTGTCCATCGACCTGGTCAAACCACATCATGTGGCCGATCATAATCAGTAGGCCAAGTGGACTCCAAAGATGTAGCAGACGCCCGAATCTGGCTTCCATCCAAGATGTTCAAACTGAGAGACTCATCACCTTTGAAGAATCTGCAGTGCGAAAAGAAGGACTATGCAACAATGCCATGGAACTTGTACCTCTTGAGACCCAAATAACAGTTTGTCAAGAAACGCCTGTCTACAATGAAATAGCATCTGACTATACAAATGTAACAAGTGATCAAGTGGTTTCAGCGATTTCAACGAATCCTGAAGCAATCCCTACAATTGACAGAACTGCCTCTGACTATTTCATTAACTTTGATACATTTTCCGAGGATCATAGTGAACCTGAAACAACGCAGCAAAAAGATCTTTCAAAGAACAAGTAACAGACCTTTTTCATCACCTGGAAAAGACTTATCTGATTTTATCATGGATTGAACTTTGGATTGTGTTGGGTGTACTTTTTCTTCTACATTGGTTGACTCTTGTAATAACTTTGGGAATGCTGATAAATGGAAGATATGTAAAAAAGGACACAGAAAGTAAGAACATCAATTTACTACTAAAGCAACACAAATCATCTCATCGTGAACAAAGAGACTTGTCATCAGTGAACATCACAGCCGTTCCTATACCTGGGGGTATAGCTTGGGACAGAACTGATTATGACATTTTTGGCCCGTCGGAGCTGTTGAAGATTCCACACCAGTTCAAGATTTCCTTGAATTACTTTGTTTCATCTAGTACCTTTTCTGATGATTGGGACTTTAAATAATATGATGTCAGACTTAGAAATATCTGCAAAATTTACAAATCATGAATACTTAACAGGTTAATCAGATTATGAACAAATATATTGTTATAATCACTATGGTCATCATTTCTTGCACAAAACAGCAAATCCTAGAAATGTACTAAAATATAACCAATGGGAACATTATCCTACGCCACCAAGGGGTAGCTCAAAAACATTTTATGGCAAATTTCCAAACTTTTCATGTTTTAATGTTTCAAATCCAGAATAATTTTACTATAAAAATGTTAATAGGACAGGAATGAAAAGTATGTTGACTAATACCAAGCACATTTATTCTGCAGCCTTTTATGCTCAGCTGTCTTTGTTAGGTTTTGACTTTTGGAAAGACAACATTGAGATAAAAACTGTCTGGAGCACAAAAAACTGGCAGGTGCAGGGATTGGAAGCCTTATTTAGAGCTTGCATCATCCCAGAGCAAATATTGTTTTTGAATGACACTGTCCAACAGACATCCTGTCTTGGGTTAGCCAAGATCACGGAGTTAAACAAACCGTCCATACCTACACCTACACCTGATAGTAATAACACTTCAGAGGGGGAAGTCGACATACATACTGTTTTGCTTCACAACAGAACAGATCCAGATTGGAAAAAATGGTTAATCTGGCCCACAGACACAAACAACTGTCAAAATAGATTCCTGAAAAAGACACAAGGGTTCACATTCACTAGGCCAGATCCAAGATATGTCCAGAGACAGCATCCAGGAATAGTAACAACATACAGTGTAGGAGAACTGTGCCTTGAGTGGCTACACAAACCTACACTAAAGGAAGTAAAACAGCACTAATCTTTACTTAAAGATGGCGCTGATCTGAGGGACTTCTTACAAAGACCTACTAAACTGCACCATAAACGTTTTATGTATGCCGGTATCTATGCTATGTGTAATTAAGCATGTAAGATTACGCAAGCAGAGACTGCAGAACGAACACGAGAAATTGATCATATTCATTTAGAGAAATCTCTCTCTGTAGTTGACAATGGGTTAACGACTCTCTTGTCCAGGATATATTCTTAGGGCAGCATAGTATCCTCTGCCATAGACATAATTGAACAGGACTTGGTCATGTTGCAACATGGTCAGTTGCAATTACGTTCTATCATGCAATTGGGCTGGACGTTACAAAACCTACGTTCAGGCTATGTGCCTTGGCGTTTAATCAACACCATGTCACTGTTTTCTGAATTTAATCTCACAGATAAACAGATCAAACTGGCACAGAGGGGAGTAGACTATACGGTGCTGAGCATTGAAAAACTGGAAAGATTGCCATTTACAGTCGCTGAAAAACAAGCCATTGAATGGATAATACACGGTACAATCACTCTGCCTGTTACAATTTTCCTTTTTCAATATTGCTTAAAACATATACCAGCAGGCACATATGAAAGGTTGGGTAAAGAATACATCAAGACATCCTGGGAATTACCATATACACACAAATGTTGGAGTGGGGGGAAAGAAGTGTTTCTTAGTGGTAAAATTTGTGAAAGTGCACTAAGCGGTTCTCTCCTTTGTCAGGGTATTAATTTACACGGGGCCTGTGATGGTTCCTCGAATAACTTATCCTGCCACCTGCAGGGTTCACCAGCTGCAGTGATTGATCCAATTTTTAGGCAACTTTCTAATGGGAGCTACATTTTGTTGAATGATCACAGCTGCTGTGGCATGTTGCCAGGTTTATCCTATCTCGTAACTGTGTCAGCCAGGGTCACTTGATATATGCAAGTATTGTTTCCAAAAACCAAAACGTCGTCTTCACTGAACATCTCTTCTATACGAATTGATAATTTAAGCAGAATGAAAGCCATTCTTTTGGAAAAAGCTGTGCCCATGACTTCGGCCAAAGAGACGTATGATCTGCAAGTCGCAAGGACTTCTGCGGAGATACACACCCTATTAACAACAAATTGCCCTGTACATTTCTCAGAAATGTTAGGTCGTATCTTAAACATGTCAGATACCAGCGGTATTGTACATGTATTTAAGACAGTTTTTTCAGGACTGTTAGCACCTTTTGAAGCAGTCCTAGGCATATTTCCAAACTTCGTGCACTCTGTGTTTGGCGGACTGCCTCTCATTTTGGGACTCGCAGCAGGGATACTATTTTTGCTTCTACTGCTCCGATATGGCAAGCCAAATCACCAGTGATACCCAGTTCACCATGGAGAACACTCTACTGGTGATGAAGTGTCGTGAGCGCATAGTCCAAATTAATTTTGGTATTAACTTGTTTAAGAGAATTGAATACCACATGGTTTATGTCATTTAGACCAATCTGGCAAGATTGCATCTTACCTGTTCTACGATGCCTACCATGCAGAGAAGAATGCGTGTTAGACATCTGTCTCACACTTCCATCAGTCATGCCAAAGAGGTTGATACTTTGCTGGACCCGGTAAAGGCCCATGCGCAGTGTTGTCCTCAGCGGCTACAAATTCTGATGACATCATTCTTTGAGATCTCACAGACGCAACATACTACTGCTGAGGTACGAGAGGAAAGCGGCACACAGGTACCTTCCAATTCGAACATTGCTAATTTGACCAACGCAGACGGCGATCCTTCACATCAATGTGCGATTAATCTTCTTAACGAGGTAATCCAACTTTCACCTACAATGGGAGACGAAGTCTTTACAGACTTAGAAGATTTGATGTTTTCCCCAAACAATACCACTGACTTTTGATTTGGCACGCAGTGTTCTGAGAGACTCTGAATTCGACCTTCATTTTTTCAAATCAAAGTTTCTAACTTTGGAACTCTTTTTTCTATGATCAACTTTTGTTTTTCCAATTTTGTTTTTTTTCATATTTTGGCACAAAGTAATCTGCTTAAAGTAGAACTATTCATAGAGAACTAGAATTCTTTGAAAACACTTCCAAGAGACAATATTTGACCTTGTCCACATAAAAACAGTTTATATAAACTGCCATGAAATGGTCTCGACTTTTTCTTCTGTATTTAAGAGCCATTTCATAAATGTATTTTCGTGATTTATTCGGATAGCATTTCAAATGTCAAACTAAATGCTTTAAATGAAACATTGCTTTAAATGCATACAGCACAAATGCTCTTTTCGTGTACCACCAGTACCAATACATGTTTATGTATTTCGGGTGGGTTATTAACACATCATGTTTAGATATGCTTTTATGTGTTTAGAACTTAGTAATGTCGTACATAAGAAAGTGGAGTGGGTGTTGTGTGGCGTTTTAGGCTCTGAGTGAATTTTCCTGATTCATGCCCTTATATAGGTACAATTCACATTGCCCTTATATAGGCATAGAAATCAAACCCTTATTTAGGCATAGCCCATGCTACCCAAATACAGGCATGGCTACTTCCACCCATACCAAACGTCACAACGATTTCGTGCAAAACCGGCTTAAGCAGTTAGGGAACTTCCCCTTGCTTGAATATTGATTTCTCCAAGAACTCAGTTACTTTACAATGAATAACTATTCCACAGGGATTCACTATGACGTTCATATGCCCGACTTTACGTCGAACTATGGCATTCCTAAACACCTTCAAGGTATAAATATACCTTCACTTGCTATGGCAAACTACGGTGGTTCGGAGAAGTTCGAAGACCTACTTGCCCGACGCAGCTCGCTACAGCAAGTGCAGAAGGAAGCGACTCTCCAGCTGATGCACTGATCAGGAAGCTGCCTTTCTCCTGCAGAGAATCAAGCTCCAGTGTTTCCAGCTCCCCTTGCAGGATGTTGGGAAATTGAGTCCCGAGACAGAGATACCAGACCTACTTCATTCTAAACCAATTTATGGAGCTGATTAGAACCTAGATAAACCTTTGGTAGATTGTTGGCAAAAGAACTAAAACCTATGCTACACAATACTTACTTCTTCCCTCGTACTAGACTTAGGTTAGGTACATTGGGGTAGGCGTATTTTAGAAGCACCAGTTGAGTATTTTAGCCTCTGTATTTATTTATGTATTTGTATATGGCTTAGAAACCATACAATGCTCTTACAGTAATATTTCATATTACTGTTTATGCTGTTCGCATTATACTTTGCCGTCTACATAACGATTGTAGCAGTTCACTTCTCTTGCATGAGAAAGAAGACTGTTCAATAAACCCTTTCATTGAAAACGCCTGTCTCACTATTTCTCCGCAACTCTGTAGAAACGAAGCATGCACGATTGACTGAGTGAAATACTATTGTTTCCGCGACTCTGAGAGATATATTCTTGGGAAACAAAGTTGTCTTGTTGATGCGGTTGTCAGAAACTAATCCCTTCTTGTGAATTCAAGAAAGTTTCTAGTGACCTCTAAGTTAGCTGGCACACACACAATTAAGTTTAGTATATTCGATAGAGACCTAGTTGACCTCAGTCCTACGTCAAATCTATAGGATATAAAATTCCAATGCGCAGAGCCTATTGGGAATATAAGAACTACACTACAGCTGAACCTATTTTTGTTGGCCCTAGAACTCTGTCCACTTTTCCCCTGCCAACCAGTCTTAGAGTGCTTGTGCTCTCCTTTTCAAATGTGGTAAAAGTTACATACACCTCATTGGCACATTTCATTTACTCTATGTCCCTTGTAAATGGAACTACACGTACCTAGGGTTTGTAAATTAAATGCTACCAGTGGGCTGCAGCACTCATTGTGCCACACACTAAAGTAGCAAGGTAAATATGACTTTGGGCCTCCCACTGTAGCCTCGGAGCACCATTTAAACTTGTCATTTTAACCTTGAAAAATAAATATTTTGCCGGGCCTAAACCTTCCTTTATAATACTTATAAGTTACCCCTAAGCCAGTCCCTAAATTCCCATTGGGCAGGGTACATGTTATTTGAAAGGTAGGACATGTATATTTAATGTTTTACATGCCCTGGCAGTGAAAAACCTCCAAAGTCGTTTTTCACTATAGCATGGCTGGCTCTACCATAGATTAACACCGGTTTACAAAATTACATTAAATAAGTGCTAAATCCAATTTGGGAGTACCTAGAGAAATGGGTTGAGGAATCATTTTAATATTAATTTTAAATCCAACTTAGCGGTCATGGTGGAGTTCATTTTACAATTTTGGAAATTACAGTTTTATAAATTTGTTACACTGCATAAAACCAAAAATCTTTCTTGCCAGTGTTCAGCTGTCCCCAAACCTCTGATGGCTCCCCTGTGGTGAGATGTGTAATGATCTGAGAGTGGACAAATGTCTCTGGGAGTGGGAAGGGGGATCCTCCCTTGATAGGATAGCCCATGGGTGGTGCCCAGCTCCTTCCTAAGCTGCAAAGGATACCTACCTTGTCACTGGCAGATGAAGCTCACACCTAGGTCTGACTCCCTTTTGTCTCTTTAGACAGGCTGGGTCCAAACCCAGACAAAGGAGAGGAACTGAACAGAAATGGTATTGGGGTGGACAAACGTTTGGTCTCCACCTACAGGCTGGCACTGGGCATCAAAGTGGACCCCGCAGACCCCTCCTCAGAACATTCCTGAACCTGTGAATAATCAGATGAAAGACTGGTCTTATGTCTGAAGAACCTGACGGAAGATGGGACCTATCTGCCCTCAACCCAGGACCCCAGAAGTGATTCCAAGAGTCAGTTGGCTGACTGCCTATTAGAGCTACAGGGACGTCTCATGCTTCCAAAGCTGTCTTTCCCTGCAACTTCCCAGCTGACCAGTTCCATCTGGACCTGCCCTGGATCCTGATGTTGGCCTCTGATGGAGTGAGTTCTAACCCCCAAGTGATGCTCCAGGTCCAAGACCCTTGGCTGGTGGTAGAGTGTACTCCTGTAGTCCCCAAACTGCAACAGCTGACACTTAGGAACATTTTTGCCAACTATCTGACTGGAGAACTGACAGAGATTGGGGTCACCGTCAAAGCCCACAGCCATCGACATGAAAATATGATTAAGTCATTGAAATCTAAAAATATAAAATCTAATGATCGTCAAAGTATATTAGTAGTGTGAAAATTGTTCAACTTCTGGCAATAAAAGGAAGTAGTATTATTTTAATGCTAAAAGTAAACAAAAGTAAACATTTGCTCGACATTTTGGAATGGAATTTTTTTTAACATTGTAGACCTTACACCAACCAATATGGGCATGGCTCTGACGTGATATCCCTGTACACGTATCACCATAGGATATCATCTATGTCTAGAGATGGCCACAATACCATATATTGTGTAGCATAGTTCAGAAGTTTCCCAGCTATGGCAGAGAGCTCTTTGCAAATTGCAGGTTACAGCCTGGTTAACATGTCTGATGTTTCCGATTATTTCTGAGTAGCATTCATAGGTGTTTCTCCATGCTTAGTGGAGGACTTTGTGAAAAACGTCTTCAAGTGAGCAAAACCACATCAAAATGTCAGGTAACGATGTTGCAACTCTGGCTAGATTATTACACTGATCTACAGAATAATTGAGGGTTGTCTGCTTCTCAATTGGTTTATGCAAAATATGTTGCTAAATCTTGCCCTATATTATAAATGCACAGGCAGCCTGTCATTTAGGGGTCAACATTTGTTGCAATTGCAATCTTCATGGTTTCCCGGGCAACTCACATGTCCGCAAGACTCAGCATTATTCAATCAGCCATCTTCAGAGAAGGAAAATAGACAGTGCGCATACTGGCCTCACCTCACTGTACAGCAGTCTGACTAATTACCCTTTCAACTAATCAGATCAGGTCCCCATGTTTGTCCCATTCTGATTGGTTGCTGGCAGCCTATCATACTAGCCAGGAGCAGCCTGTGCAGGTAAGAGGGGTGGGGTCGGGTGGGGGAGAAGTCGACAAAAGACGAGGGAAAATGAATTTTCCCTTGTCGTCTGTCAACTCCCCCACCCACGCCGGCTAACCGCCCTACAGCTCTTACCTGGAGAAGTGTGGCTCAGGGGTTAGAGGTGGCAGACCCGGAAGCTGAGATCAGTCCTGGACCAGGGTTCAATTCCCCGCCTCGGCGGGTCTTGGGCTCAAAAATTCCACGGACTCGATAATTCTCGTTTCGGTGCCTACTCGACTCACGGGTTCACACTCTGCGACTCTGGGCAATAGCTTGCTTAATCTCCACTACGGCCCCTCGCGGCGGGATGCCTGGCTTTCACCTTGTGGATACCCTGCTGGGGTTATCTCACAGGGGAATACCAGGACGGGTTCCCAAGGCAAGCGCCTTGATGCCTTCGGGTGATACGTGCGCTATATAAATCGCAATACATTTACATTTACATTTACCTGCACGGGCCGCTCCTGATACTAGCCTTGTGTCAATAGCCTGCACATGGGGTGGTGATCATGCAGCCATCCAACGACCATTGTGCGATACTACCAGCAGTTTAGTTTTTTTAAATCTGTGGCAAGTGGAAGCAGTTCCACTGAAACAGGTAGATTTGTTTATCTATAGCATATCAAAACCAAAGGTGGTGATGGACGGAGCGTTGACAATACAAGCACTCACCCCCAGTCAACTGATCTGGGTTTAATCCATCACCGTTCTTTAGCCCACTCTGCCACCCCAGTTCAGATATCGCCATATGCAAATCAGTCTGACCCAGTGCCTCATGGGAACAGTCCAGCCCGAACTGCCAAGCCATGCCTTCCCTGGACCGGAAATAAGCTTCTGAGGACCGGTTTCTGGCATTACAGCCGTCTTCAGCCTGGCTTGCTTGAATCCAGTGGCAAAGTGAGCAAGGGACTCACGTCTGAGCATACCCTGCCAATTTATGGCGAACAAAGCAAAACCAAAGGTGGTGATGGACGGAGCGTTGACAATACAAGCAGTCTACCCCAGTCAACTGATCTGGGTTTAATCCATCACCGTTCTTTAGCCCACTCTTGCACTCCAGTTCAGACATGGCCATATGCAAATCAGTCTGACCCTGTGCCTCATGGGAACAGTCCAGCCCGAACTGCCAAACCATGCCTTCCCTGGATCGGAAACAAGCTTCTGAGGACCGGTTTCTGGCATTACAGCCGTCTTCAGCCCGGCTTGCTTGAATCCAGTGGCAAAGTGAGCAAGGGACTCACGTCTGAGCATACCCTGCCAACTTATGGCGAACAAAGCAAAACCAAAGGTGGTGATGGACGGAGCGTTGACAATACCAACACTCACCCCCAGTCAACTGATCTGGGTTTAATCCATCACCGTTCTTTAGCCCACTCTGCCACCCCAGTTCAGACATGGCCATATGCAAATCAGTCTGACCCTGTGCCTCATGGGAACAGTCCAGCCCGAACTGCCAAGCCATGTCTTCCCTGGACCAGAATCAAGCTTCCCAGGACCGGTTTCTGGCATTACAGCCGTCTTCAGCCGCGCTTGCTTGAATCCAGTGGCAAAGTGAGCAAGGGACTCACGTCTGAGCACACCCTGCCAACTTATGGCGAACAAAGCAAAACCAAAGGTGGTGATGGACGGAGCGTTGACAATACAAGCACTCACCCCCAGTCAACTGATCTGGGTTTAATCCATCACCGTTCTTTAGCCCACTCTGCCACCCCAGTTCAGACATGACCATATGCAAATCAGTCTGACCCTGTGCCTCATGGGAACAGTCCAGCCCGAACTGCCAAGCCATGTCTTCCCTGGACCGGAATTAAGCTTCCGAGGACCGGTTTCTGGCATTACAGCCGTCTTCAGCCCGGCTTGCTTGAATCCAGTGGCAAAGTGAGCAAGGGACTCACGTCTGAGCATACCCTGCCAACTTTTGGCGAACAAAGCAAAACCAAAGGTGGTGATGGACGGAACGTTGGCAATACCGGTTTCTGGCATTACAGTCGTCTACAGCCCGGCTTGCTTGAATCCAGTGGCCATGTCTGGGGGTGAGTGTTTGTATTGTCAACGCTCCGTCCATGGGAAGCTTGATTCCGGTCTAGGGAAGACATGGCTTGGCAGTTCGGGCTGGACTGTTCCCATGAAGCACAGGGTCAGACTGATTTACATATGGCCATGTCTGAACTGGGGTGGCGGAGTGAGCTAAAAAACGGTGATGGATTAAACCCAGATCAGTTGACTGGGGGTGAGTGTTTGTATTGTCAATGCTCCGTCCATCACCACCTTTGGTTTTTCTTTGTTCGCCCTAAGTTGGCAGGGTATGCTCAGACGTGAGTCCCTTGCTCACTTTGCCACTGGAGTCAAGCAAGCCCGGCTGAAGAAGGCTGTAATGCCAGAAACCGGTCCTGGGAAGCTTGATTCCGGTCCAGGGAAGACATGGCTTGGCAGTTCGGGCTGGACTGTTCCCATGAGGCACAGGGTCAGACTGATTTGCATATGGCCATGTCTGAACTGGGGTGGCGGAGTGAGCTAAAGAACGGTGATGGATTAAACCCAGATCAGTTGACTGGGGATGAGTGTTTGTATTTTCAACGCTCCGTCCATCACCACCTTTGGTTTTTCTTTTTTCGCCCTAAGTTGGCAGGGTATGCTTAGACGTGAGTCCCTTGCTCACTTTGCCACTGGAGTCAAGCAAGCCCGGCTGAAGATGGCTGTAATGCCAGAAACCGGTCCTGGGAAGCTTGATTCCGGTCCAGGGAAGACATGGCTTGGCAGTTCGGGCTGGACTGTTCCCATGAGGCACAGGGTGAGACTGTTTTGCATATGGCCATGTCTGAACTGGGGTGGCGGAGTGAGCTAAAGAACGGTGATGGATTAAACCCAGATCAGTTGACTGGGGGCGAGTGTTTGTATTGTCAACGCTCCGTCCATCACCACCTTTGGTTTTTCTTTGTTAGCCCTAAGTTGGCAGGGTATGCTCAGACGTGGGTCCCTTGCTCACTTTGCCACTGGAGTCAAGCAAGCCCGGCTGAAGACGGCTGAATTGCCATAAACCGGTCCTGGGAATCTTGATTCCGGTCCAGGGAAGACATGGCTTGGCAGTTCGGGCTGGACTGTTCCCATGAGGCACAGGGTCAGACTGATTTGCATATGGCCATGTCTGAACTGGGGTAGCGGAGTGAGCTAAAGAACGGTGATGGATTAAACCCAGATCAGTTGACCGGGGGTGAGTGTTTGTATTGTCAACGCTCCGTCCATCACCACCTTTGGTTTTTCTTTGTTCGCCCCAAGTTGGCAGGGTATGCTCAGACGTGAGTCCCTTGCTCACTTTGCCACTGGAGTCAAGCAAGCCCGGCTGAAGACGGCTTTAATGCCAGAAACCGGCCCTGGGAAGCTTGATTCCGGTCCAGGGAAGACATGGCTTCGCAGTTCGGGCTGGACTGTTCCCATGAGGCACAGGGTCAGACTGATTTGCATATGGCCATGTCTGAACTGGGGTGGCGGAGTGAGCTAAAGAACAGTGATGGATTAAACCCAGATCAGTTGACTGGGGGTGAGTGTTTGTATTGTCAACGGTCCGTCCATCACCACCTTTCATTTTTCTTTGTTCGCCCTAAGTTGTCAGGGTATGCTCAGACGTGAGTCCCTTGCTCACTTTGCCACTGGAGTCAAGCAAGCCCGGCTGAAGACGGCTGTAATGCCAGAAACCGGTCCTGGGAAGCTTGATTACGGTCCAGGGAAGACATGGCTTGGCAGTTCGGGCTGGACTGTTCCCATGAGGCACAGGGTCAGACTGATTTGCATATGGCCATATATGAACTGGGGTGGCGGAGTGAGCTAAAGAACGGTGATGGATTAAACCCAGATCAGTTGACTGGGGGTGAGTGTTTGTATTGTCAATGGTCCGTCCATCACCACCTTTGGTTTTTCTTTGTTCGCCCTAAGTTGGCAGGGTATGCTCCGACGTGAGTCCCTTGCTCACTTTGCCACTGGAGTCAAGCAAGCCCGGCTGAAGAAGGCTGTAATGCCAGAAACCGGTCCTGGGAAGCTTGATTCCGGTCCAGGGAAGACATGGCTTGGCAGTTCGGGCTGGACTGTTCCCATGAGGCACAGGGTCAGACTTATTTGCATATGGCCATGTCTGAACTGGGGTGGCGGAGTGAGCTAAAGAACGGTGATGGATTAAACCCAGATCAGTTGACTGGGGGTGAGTGTTTGTATTGTCAACGCTCCGTCCATCACCACCTTTGTTTTTTCTTTTTTCGCCCTAAGTTGTCAGGGTATGCTCAGACGTGAGTCCCTTGCTCACTTTGCCACTGGAGTCAAGCAAGCCCGGCTGAAGACGGCTGTAATGCCAGAAACCGGTCCTGGGAAGCTTGATTACGGTCCAGGGAAGACATGGCTTGGCAGTTCGGGCTGGACTGTTCCCATGAGGCACAGGGTCAGACTGATTTGCATATGGCCATATATGAACTGGGGTGGCGGAGTGAGCTAAAGAACGGTGATGGATTAAACCCAGATCAGTTGACTGGGGGTGAGTGTTTGTATTGTCAATGGTCCGTCCATCACCACCTTTGGTTTTTCTTTGTTCGCCCTAAGTTGGCAGGGTATGCTCCGACGTGAGTCCCTTGCTCACTTTGCCACTGGAGTCAAGCAAGCCCGGCTGAAGAAGGCTGTAATGCCAGAAACCGGTCCTGGGAAGCTTGATTCCGGTCCAGGGAAGACATGGCTTGGCAGTTCGGGCTGGACTGTTCCCATGAGGCACAGGGTCAGACTGATTTGCATATGGCCATGTCTGAACTGGGGTGGCGGAGTGAGCTAAAGAACGGTGATGGATTAAACCCAGATCAGTTGACTGGGGGTGAGTGTTTGTATTGTCAACGCTCCGTCCATCACCACCTTTGTTTTGTCTTTTTTCGCCCTAAGTTGGCAGGGTATGCTCAGACGTGAGTCCCTTGCTCACTTTGCCACTGGAGTCAAGCAAGCCCGGCTGAAGACGGCTGTAATGCCAGAAACCGGTCCTGGGAAGCTTGATTCCGGTCCAGGGAAAACATGGCTTGGCAGTTCGAGCGGGACTGTTCCCATGAGGCACAGGGTGAGACTGATTTGCATATGGCCATGTCTGAACTGGGGTGGCGGAGTGAGCTAAAGAACGGTGATGGATTAAACCCAGATCAGTTGACTGGGGGCGAGTGTTTGTATTGTCAACGCTCCGTTCATCACCACCTTTGGTTTTTCTTTGTTAGCCATAAGTTGGCAGGGTATGCTCAGACGTGGGTCCCTTGCTCACTTTGCCACTGGAGTCAAGCAAGCCCGGCTGAAGACGGCTGTAATGCCATAAACCGGTCCAGGGAATCTTGATTCCGGTCCATGGAAGACATGGCTTGGCAGTTCGGGCTGGACTGTTCCCATGAGGCACAGGGTTAGACTGATTTGCATATGGCCATGTCTGAACTGGGGTAGCGGAGTGAGCTAAAGAACGGTGATGGATTAAACCCAGATCAGTTGACCGGGGGTGAGTGTTTGTATTGTCAACGCTCCGTCCATCACCACCTTTGGTTTTTCTTTGTTCGCCCTAAGTTGGCAGGGTATGCTCAGACGTGAGTCCCTTGCTCACTTTGCCACTGGAGTCAAGCAAGCCCGGCTGAAGACGGCTGTAATGCCAGAAACCGGTCCTGGGAAGCTTGATTCCGGTCCAGGGAAGACATGGCTTCGCAGTTCGGGCTGGACTGTTCCCATGAGGCACAGGGTCAGACTGATTTGCATATGGCCATGTCTGAACTGGGGTGGCGGAGTGAGCTAAAGAACGGTGATAGATTAAACCCAGATCAGTTGACTGGGGGTGAGTGTTTGTATTGTCAACGGTCCGTCCATCACCACCTTTGGTTTTTCTTTGTTCGCCCTAAGTTGGCAGGGTATGCTCAGACGTGAGTCCCTTGCTCACTTTGCAACTGGAGTCAAGCAAGCCGGCTGAAGACGGCTGTAATGCCAGAAACCGGTCCTGGGAAGCTTGATTCCGGTCCAGGGAAGACATGGCTTGGCAGTTCGGGCTGGACTGTTCCCATGAGGCACAGGGTCAGACTGATTTGCATATGGCCATGTCTGAACTGGGGTGGCGGAGTGAGCTAAAGAACGGTGACGCATTAAACGCAGATCAGTTGACTAGGGGTGAGTGTTTGTATTGTCAACGCTCCGACCATCACCACCTTTCGTTTTTCTTTGTTCGCCCTAAGTTGTCAGGGTATGCCCAGACGTGAGTCCCTTGCTCACTTTGCCACTGGAGTCAAGCAAGCCCGGCTGAAGACGGCTGTAATGCCAGAAACCGGTCCTGGGAAGCTTGATTACGGTCCAGGGAAGACATGGCTTGGCAGTTCGGGCTGGACTGTTCCCATGAGGCACAGGGTCAGACTGATTTGCATATGCAATATATGAACTGGGGTGGCGGAGTGAGCTAAAGAACGGTGATGGATTAAACCCAGATCAGTTGACTGCGGGTGAGTGTTTGTATTGTCAACGCTCGTCCATCACCACCTTTGTTTTTTCTTTGTTCGCCCTAAGTTGGCAGGGTATGCTCAGACGTGAGTCCCCTGCTCACTTTGCCACTGGAGTCAAGCAAGCCCGGCTGAAGACGGCTGTAATGCCATAAACCGGTCCTGGGAATTTTGATTCCGGTCCTGGGAAGACATGTTTTGGCAGTTCGGGCTGGACTGTTCCCATGAGGCACAGGGTCAGACTGATTTGCATATGGCCATGTCCGAACTGGGGTGGCGGAGTGAGCTAAAGAACGGTGATGGATTAAACCCAGATCAGTTGACTGGGTGTGAGTGTTTGTATTGTCAACGCTCCGTCCATCACCACGTTTGGTTTTTCTTTGTTCGCCCTAAGTTGGCAGGGTATGCTCAGACGTGAGTCCCTTGCTCACTTTGCCACTGGAGTCAAGCAAGCCCGGCTGAAGACGGCTGTAATGCCAGAAACCGGTCCTGGGAAGCTTGATTCCGGTCCAGGGAAGACATGGCTTGGCAGTTCGGGCTGGACTGTTCCCATGAGGCACAAGGTCACACTGATTTGCATATGGCCATGTCTGAACTGGGGTGGCGGAGTGAGCTAAAGAACGGTGATGGATTAAACCCAGATCAGTTGACTGGGGGTGAGTGTTTGTATTGTCAACGCTCCGTCCATCACCACCTTTGGTTTTTCTTTGTTAGCCCTAAGTTGGCAGGGTATGCTCAGACATGGGTCCCTTGCTCACTTTGCCACTGGAGTCAAGCAAGCCCGGCTGAAGACGGCTCTAATGCCATAAACCGGTCCTGGGAATCTTGATTCCGGTCCAGGGAAGACATGGCTTGGCAGTTCGGGCTGGACTGTTCCCATGAGGCACAGGGTCAGACTGATTTGCATATGGCCATGTCTGAACTTGGGTGGCGGAGTGAGCTAAAGAACGGTGATGGATTAAACCCAGATCAGTTGACTGGGGGTGAGTGTTTGTATTGTCAACGCTCCGTCCATCACCACCTTTGGTTTTTCTTTGTTCGCCCTAAGTTGGCAGGGTATGCTCAGACGTGAGTCCCTTGCTCACTTTGCCACTGGAGTCAAGCAAGACCGGCTGAAGACGACTGTAATGCCAGAAACCGGTTCTGGGAAGCTTGATTCCGGTCCAGGGAAGACATGGCTTGGCAGTTCGGGCTGGACTGTTCCCATGAGGCACAGGGTCAGACTGATTTGCATATGGCCATGTCTGAACTGGGGTGGCGGAGTGAGCTAAAGAACGGTGATGGATTAAACCCAGATCAGTTGACTGGGGGTGAGTGTTTGTATTGTCAACGGTCCGTCCATCACCACCTTTGGTTTTTCTTTGTTCGCCCTAAGTTGGCAGGGTATGCTCAGACGTGAGTCCCTTGCTCACTTTGCCACTGGAGTCAAGCAAGCCGGCTGAAGACGGCTGTAATGCCAGACACCGGTCCTGGGAAGCTTGATTCCGGTCCAGGGAAGATATGGCTTGGCAGTTCAGGCTGGACTGTTCCCATGAGGCACAGAGTCAGACTGATTTGTATATGGCCATGTCTGAACTGGGGTGGCAGAGTGAGCTAAAGAACGGTGACGCATTAAACGCAGATCAGTTGACTGGGGGTGAGTGTTTGTATTGTCAACACTCCGTCCATCACCACCTTTCGTTTTTCTATGTTCGCCCTAAGTTGGCAGGGTATGCTCAGACGTGAGTCCCTTGCTCACTTTGCCACTGGAGTCAAGCAAGCCCGGCTGAAGACGGCTGTAATGCCAGAAACCGGTCCTGGGAAGCTTGATTACGGTCCAGGGAAGACATGGCTTGGCAGTTCGGGCTGGACTGTTCCCATGATGCACAGGGTCAGACTGATTTGCATATGGCCATGTATGAACTGGGGTGGTGGAGTGAGCTAAAGAACGGTGATTGATTAAACCCAGATCAGTTGACTGGGGGTGAGTGTTTGTATTGTCAACGCTCCGTCCATCACCACCTTTGGTTTTTCTTTGTTCGCCCTAAGTTGGCAGGGTATGCTCAGACGTGAGTCCCCAGCTCACTTTGCCACTGGAGTCAAGCAAGCCCGGCTGAAGACGGCTGTAATGCCAGAAACCGGTCCTGGGAAGCTTGATCCCGGTCCAGGGAAGACATGGCTTGGCAGTTCGGGCTGGACTGTTCCCATGAGGCACAGGGTCAGACTGATTTGCATATGGCCATTTCTGAACTGGGGTGGTGGAGTGAGCTAAAGAACGGTGATGGATTAAACCCAGATCAGTTGACTGGGGGTGAGTGTTTGTATTGTCAACGCTCCGTCCATCACCACCTTTGGTTTTTCTTTGTTCGCCCTAAGTTGGCAGGGCATGCTCAGACGTGAGTCCCTTGCTCACTTTGCCACTGGAGTCAAGCAAGCCCGGCTGAAGACGGCTGTAATGCCAGAAACCGGTCCTGGGAAGCTTGATTCCGGTCCAGGGAAGACATGGCTTGGCAGTTCGGGCTGGACTGTTCCCATGAGGCACAGGGTCAGACTGATTTGCATATGGCCATGTCTGAACTGGGGTGGCGGAGTGAGCTAAAGAACGGTGATGGATTAAACCCTGATCAGTTGACTGGGGGTGAGTGTTTGTATTGTCAACGCTCCGTCCATCACCACCTTTGTTTTTTCTTTGTTCGCCCTAAATTGGCAGGGTATGCTCAGACGTGAGTCCCTTGCTCACTTTGCCACTGGAGTCAAGCAAGCCCGGCTGAAGACGGCTGTAATGCCAGAAACCGGTCCTGGGAAGCTTGATTCCGGTCCAGGGAAGACATGGCTTGGCAGTTCGGGCTGGACTGTTCCCATGAGGCACAGGGTCAGACTGATTTGCATATGGCCAGTATGAACTGGGGTGGCAGAGTGAGCTAAAGAACGGTGATGGATTAAACCCAGATAGTTGACTGGGGGTGAGTGTTTGTATTGTCAACGCTCCGTCCATCACCACCTTTGGTTTTTCTTTGTTCGATCTAAGTTGGCAGGGTATGCTCAGACGTGAGTCCCTTGCTCACTTTGCCACTGGAGTCAAGCAAGCCCGGCTGAAGACGGCTGAAATGCCAGAAACCGGTCCTGGGAAGCTTGATTCCAGTCCAGGGAAGACATGGCTTGGCAGTTCGGGCTAGACTGTTCCCATGAGGCACAGGGTCAGACTGATTTGCATATGGCCATGTCTGAACTGGGGTGGCGGAGTGCGCTAAAGAACGGGGATGGATTAAACCCAGATCAGTTGACTGGGGGTGAGTGTTTGTTTTGTCAACGCTCCGTCCATTACCCCCTTTGGTTTTTCTTTGTTCGCCCTAAGTTGGCAGGGTATGCTCAGACGTGAGTCCCTTGCTCACTTTGCCACTGGAGTCAAGCAAGCCCGGCTGAAGACGGCTGTAATGCCAGAAACTGGTCCTGGGATGCTTGATTCCGGTCCAGGGAAGACATGGCGTGGCAGTTCGAGCTGGACTGTTCCCATGAGGCACAGGGTCAGACTGATTTGCATTTGGGCATGTCTGAACTGGGGTGGCGGAGTGAGCTAAAGAACGGTGATGGATTAAACCCAGATCAGTTGACTGGGGGTGAGTGTTTGTATTGTCAACGCTCCGTCCATCACCACCTTTGGTTTTTCTTTGTTCGCCCTAAGTTGGCAGGGTATGCTCAGACGTGAGTCCCTTGCTCACTTTGCCACTGGAGTCAAGCAAGCCCGGCTGAAGACGGCTGTAATGCCAGAAACCGGTCCTGGAAAGCTTGATTCCGGTCCAGGGAAGATATGGATTGGTAGTTCGGGCTGGACTGTTCCCATGATGCACAGGGTCAGACTGATTTGTATATGGCCATGTCTGAACTGGGGTGGCAGAGTGAGCTAAAGAACGGTGACGCATTAAACGCAGATCAGTTGACTGGGGGTGAGTGTTTGTATTGTCAACGCTCCGTCCATCACCACCTTTCGTTTTTCTTTGTTCGCCCTAAGTTGGCAGGGTATGCTCAGACGTGAGTCCCTTGCTCACTTTGCCACTGGAGTCAAGCAAGCCCGGCTGAAGACGGCTGTAATGCCAGAAACCGGTCCTGGGAAGCTTGATTACGGTCCAGGGAAGACATGGCTTGGCAGTTCGGGCTGGACTGTTCCCATGAGGCACAGGGTCAGACTGATTTGCATATGGCCATGTATGAACTGGGGTGGTGGAGTGAGCTAAAGAACGGTGATTGATTAAACCCAGATCAGTTGATTGGGGGTGAGTGTTTGTATTGTCAACGCTCCGTCCATCACCACCTTTGGTTTTTCTTTGTTCGCCCTAAGTTGGCAGGGTATGCTCAGACGTGAGTCCCCTGCTCACTTTGCCACTGGAGTCAAGCAAGCCCGGCTGAAGACGGCTGTAATGCCAGAAACCGGTCCTGGGAAGCTTGATTCCGGTCCAGGGAAGACATGGCTTGGCAGTTCGGGCTGGACTGTTCCCATGAGGCACAGGATCAGACTGATTTGCATATGGCCATTTCTGAACTGGGGTGGCGGAGTGAGCTAAAGAACGGTGATGGATTAAACCCAGATCAGTTGACTGGGGGTGAGTGTTTATATTGTCAACGCTCCGTCCATCACCACCTTTGGTTTTTCTTTGTTCGCCCTAAGATGGCAGGGTATGCTCAGACGTGAGTCCCTTGCTCACTTTGCCACTGGAGTCAAGCAAGCCCGGCTGAAGACGGCTGTAATGCCAGAAACCGGTCCTGGGAAGCTTGATTCCGGTCCAGGGAAGACATGGCTTGGCAGTTCGGGCTGGACTGTTCCCATGAGGCACAGGGTCAGACTGATTTGCATATGGCCATGTCTGAACTGGGGTGGCGGAGTGAGCTAAAGAACGGTGATGGATTAAACCCAGATCAGTTGACTGGGTGTGAGTGTTTGTATTGTCAACGCTCCGTCCATCACCACGTTTGGTTTTTCTTTGTTCGCCCTAAGTTGGCAGGGTATGCTCAGACGTGAGTCCCTTGCTCACTTTGCCACTGGAGTCAAGCAAGCCCGGCTGAAGACGGCTGTAATGCCAGAAACCGGTCCTGGGAAGCTTGATTCCGGTCCAGGGAAGACATGGCTTGGCAGTTCGGGCTGGACTGTTCCCATGAGGCACAAGGTCACACTGATTTGCATATGGCCATGTCTGAACTGGGGTGGCGGAGTGAGCTAAAGAACGGTGATGGATTAAACCCAGATCAGTTGACTGGGGGTGAGTGTTTGTATTGTCAACGCTCCGTCCATCACCACCTTTGGTTTTTCTTTGTTAGCCCTAAGTTGGCAGGGTATGCTCAGACATGGGTCCCTTGCTCACTTTGCCACTGGAGTCAAGCAAGCCCGGCTGAAGACGGCTCTAATGCCATAAACCGGTCCTGGGAATCTTGATTTCGGTCCAGGGAAGACATGGCTTGGCAGTTCGGGCTGGACTGTTCCCATGAGGCACAGGGTCAGACTGATTTGCATATGGCCATGTCTGAACTTGGGTGGCGGAGTGAGCTAAAGAACGGTGATGGATTAAACCCAGATCAGTTGACTGGGGGTGAGTGTTTGTATTGTCAACGCTCCGTCCATCACCACCTTTGGTTTTTCTTTGTTCGCCCTAAGTTGGCAGGGTATGCTCAGACGTGAGTCCCTTGCTCACTTTGCCACTGGAGTCAAGCAAGACCGGCTGAAGACGACTGTAATGCCAGAAACCGGTTCTGGGAAGCTTGATTCCGGTCCAGGGAAGACATGGCTTGGCAGTTCGGGCTGGACTGTTCCCATGAGGCACAGGGTCAGACTGATTTGCATATGGCCATGTCTGAACTGGGGTGGCGGAGTGAGCTAAAGAACGGTGATGGATTAAACCCAGATCAGTTGACTGGGGGTGAGTGTTTGTATTGTCAACGGTCCGTCCATCACCACCTTTGGTTTTTCTTTGTTCGCCCTAAGTTGGCAGGGTATGCTCAGACGTGAGTCCCTTGCTCACTTTGCCACTGGAGTCAAGCAAGCCGGCTGAAGACGGCTGTAATGCCAGACACCGGTCCTGGGAAGCTTGATTCCGGTCCAGGGAAGATATGGCTTGGCAGTTCGGGCTGGACTGTTCCCATGAGGCACAGAGTCAGACTGATTTGTATATGGCCATGTCTGAACTGGGGTGGCAGAGTGAGCTAAAGAACGGTGACGCATTAAACGCAGATCAGTTGACTGGGGGTGAGTGTTTGTATTGTCAACACTCCGTCCATCACCACCTTTCGTTTTTCTATGTTCGCCCTAAGTTGGCAGGGTATGCTCAGACGTGAGTCCCTTGCTCACTTTGCCACTGGAGTCAAGCAAGCCCGGCTGAAGACGGCTGTAATGCCAGAAACCGGTCCTGGGAAGCTTGATTACGGTCCAGGGAAGACATGGCTTGGCAGTTCGGGCTGGACTGTTCCCATGAGGCACAGGGTCAGACTGATTTGCATATGGCCATGTATGAACTGGGGTGGTGGAGTGAGCTAAAGAACGGTGATTGATTAAACCCAGATCAGTTGACTGGGGGTGAGTGTTTGTATTGTCAACGCTCCGTCCATCACCACCTTTGGTTTTTCTTTGTTCGCCCTAAGTTGGCAGGGTATGCTCAGACGTGAGTCCCCAGCTCACTTTGCCACTGGAGTCAAGCAAGCCCGGCTGAAGACGGCTGTAATGCCAGAAACCGGTCCTGGGAAGCTTGATCCCGGTCCAGGGAAGACATGGCTTGGCAGTTCGGGCTGGACTGTTCCCATGAGGCACAGGGTCAGACTGATTTGCATATGGCCATTTCTGAACTGGGGTGGTGGAGTGAGCTAAAGAACGGTGATGGATTAAACCCAGGTCAGTTGACTGGGGGTGAGTGTTTGTATTGTCAACGCTCCGTCCATCACCACCTTTGGTTTTTCTTTGTTCGCCCTAAGTTGGCAGGGCATGCTCAGACGTGAGTCCCTTGCTCACTTTGCCACTGGAGTCAAGCAAGCCCGGCTGAAGACGGCTGTAATGCCAGAAACCGGTCCTGGGAAGCTTGATTCCGGTCCAGGGAAGACATGGCTTGGCAGTTCGGGCTGGACTGTTCCCATGAGGCACAGGGTCAGACTGATTTGCATATGGCCATGTCTGAACTGGGGTGGCGGAGTGAGCTAAAGAACGGTGATGGATTAAACCCTGATCAGTTGACTGGGGGTGAGTGTTTGTATTGTCAACGCTCCGTCCATCACCACCTTTGTTTTTTCTTTGTTCGCCCTAAATTGGCAGGGTATGCTCAGACGTGAGTCCCTTGCTCACTTTGCCACTGGAGTCAAGCAAGCCCGGCTGAAGACGGCTGTAATGCCAGAAACCGGTCCTGGGAAGCTTGATTCCGGTCCAGGGAAGACATGGCTTGGCAGTTCGGGCTGGACTGTTCCCATGAGGCACAGGGTCAGACTGATTTGCATATGGCCAGTATGAACTGGGGTGGCAGAGTGAGCTAAAGAACGGTGATGGATTAAACCCAGATAGTTGACTGGGGGTGAGTGTTTGTATTGTCAACGCTCCGTCCATCACCACCTTTGGTTTTTCTTTGTTCGATCTAAGTTGGCAGGGTATGCTCAGACGTGAGTCCCTTGCTCACTTTGCCACTGGAGTCAAGCAAGCCCGGCTGAAGACGGCTGTAATGCCAGAAACCGGTCCTGGGAAGCTTGATTCCAGTCCAGGGAAGACATGGCTTGGCAGTTCGGGCTAAACTGTTCCCATGAGGCACAGGGTCAGACTGATTTGCATATGGCCATGTCTGAACTGGGGTGGCGGAGTGCGCTAAAGAACGGGGATGGATTAAACCCAGATCAGTTGACTGGGGGTGAGTGTTTGTTTTGTCAACGCTCCGTCCATTACCCCCTTTGGTTTTTCTTTGTTCGCCCTAAGTTGGCAGGGTATGCTCAGACGTGAGTCCCTTGCTCACTTTGCCACTGGAGTCAAGCAAGCCCGGCTGAAGACGGCTGTAATGCCAGAAACTGGTCCTGGGATGCTTGATTCCGGTCCAGGGAAGACATGGCTTGGCAGTTCGAGCTGGACTGTTCCCATGAGGCACAGGGTCAGACTGATTTGCATTTGGGCATGTCTGAACTGGGGTGGCGGAGTGAGCTAAAGAACGGTGATGGATTAAACCCAGATCAGTTGACTGGGGGTGAGTGTTTGTATTGTCAACGCTCCGTCCATCACCACCTTTGGTTTTTCTTTGTTCGCCCTAAGTTGGCAGGGTATGCTCAGACGTGAGTCCCTTGCTCACTTTGCCACTGGAGTCAAGCAAGCCCGGCTGAAGACGGCTGTAATGCCAGAAACCGGTCCTGGAAAGCTTGATTCCGGTCCAGGGAAGATATGGATTGGTAGTTCGGGCTGGACTGTTCCCATGATGCACAGGGTCAGACTGATTTGTATATGGCCATGTCTGAACTGGGGTGGCAGAGTGAGCTAAAGAACGGTGACGCATTAAACACAGATCAGTTGACTGGGGGTGAGTGTTTGTATTGTCAACGCTCCGTCCATCACCACCTTTCGTTTTTCTTTGTTCGCCCTAAGTTGGCAGGGTATGCTCAGACGTGAGTCCCTTGCTCACTTTGCCACTGGAGTCAAGCAAGCCCGGCTGAAGACGGCTGTAATGCCAGAAACCGGTCCTGGGAAGCTTGATTACGGTCCAGGGAAGACATGGCTTGGCAGTTCAAGCTGGACTGTTCCCATGAGGCACAGGGTCAGACTGATTTGCATATGGCCATGTATGAACTGGGGTGGTGGAGTGAGCTAAAGAACGGTGATTGATTAAACCCAGATCAGTTGATTGGGGGTGAGTGTTTGTATTGTCAACGCTCCGTCCATCACCACCTTTGGTTTTTCTTTGTTCGCCCTAAGTTGGCAGGGTATGCTCAGACGTGAGTCCCCTGCTCACTTTGCCACTGGAGTCAAGCAAGCCCGGCTGAAGACGGCTGTAATGCCAGAAACCGGTCCTGGGAAGCTTGATTCCGGTCCAGGGAAGACATGGCTTGGCAGTTCGGGCTGGACTGTTCCCATGAGGCACAGGATCAGACTGATTTGCATATGGCCATTTCTGAACTGGGGTGGCGGAGTGAGCTAAAGAACGGTGATGGATTAAACCCAGATCAGTTGACTGGGGGTGAGTGTTTATATTGTCAACGCTCCGTCCATCACCACCTTTGGTTTTTCTTTGTTCGCCCTAAGATGGCAGGGTATGCTCAGACGTGAGTCCCTTGCTCACTTTGCCACTGGAGTCAAGCAAGCCCGGCTGAAGACGGCTGTAATGCCAGAAACCGGTCCTGGGAAGCTTGATTCCGGTCCAGGGAAGACATGGCTTGGCAGTTCGGGCTGGACTGTTCCCATGAGGCACAGGGTCAGACTGATTTGCATATGGCCATGTCTGAACTGGGGTGGCGGAGTGAGCTAAAGAACGGTGATGGATTAAACCCTGATCAGTTGACTGGGGGTGAGTGTTTGTATTGTCAACGCTCCGTCCATCACCACCGTTGTTTTTTCTTTGTTCGCCCTAAGTTGGCAGGGTATGCTCAGACGTGAGTCCATTGCTCACTTTGCCACTGGAGTCAAGCAAGCCCGGCTGAAGACGGCTGTAATGCCAGAAACCGGTCCTGGGAAGCTTGATTCCGGTCCAGGGAAGACATGGCTTGGCAGTTCGGGCTGGACTGTTCCCATGAGGCACAGGGTCAGACTGATTTGCATATGGCCATGTATGAACTGGGGTGGCGGAGTGAGCTAAAGAACGGTGATGGATTAAACCCAGATAGTTGACTGGGGGTGAGTGTTTGTATTGTCAACGCTCCGTCCATCACCACCTTTGGTTTTTCTTTGTTCGATCTAAGTTGGCAGGGTATGCTCAGACGTGAGTCCCTTGCTCACTTTGCCACTGGAGTCAAGCAATCCCGGCTGAAGACGGCTGTAATGCCAGAAACCGGTCCTGGGAAGCTTGATTCCAGTCCAGGGAAGACATGGCTTGGCAGTTCGGGCTAGGCTGTTCCCATGAGGCACAGGGTCAGACTGATTTGCATATGGCCATGTCTGAACTGGGGTGGCAGAGTGCGCTAAAGAACGGTGATGAATTAAACCCAGATCAGTTGACTGGGGGTGAGTGTTTGTTTTGTCAACGCTCCGTCCATTACCCCCTTTGGTTTTTCTTTGTTCGCCCTAAGTTGGCAGGGTATGCTCAGATGTGAGTCCCTTGCTCACTTTGCCACTGGAGTCAAGCAAGCCAGGCTGAAGACGGCTGTAATGCCAGAAACCGGTCCTGGGATGCTTGATTCCGGTCCGGGGAAGACATGGCTTGGCAGTTCGGGCTGGACTGTTCCTATGAGGCACTGGGTCAGACTGATTTGCATATGGCCATGTATGAACCGGGGTGGCGGAGTGAGCTAAAGAACGGTGATGGATTAAACCCAGATCAGTTGACTGGGGGTGAGTGTTTGTATTGTCAACGCTCCGTCCATCACCACCTTTGGTTTTTCTTTGTTCGATCTAAGTTGGCAGGGTATGCTCAGACGTGAGTCCCTTGCTCACTTTGCCACTGGAGTCAAGCAAGCCCGGCTGAAGACGGCTGTAGTGCCAGAAACCGGTCCTGGGAAGCTTGATTCCGGTCCAGGGAAGACATGGCTTGGCAGTTCGGGCTGGACTGTTCCCATGAGGCACAGGGTCAGACTGATTTGCATATGGCCATGTCTGAACTGGGGTGGCGGAGTGAGCTAAAGAACGGTGATGGATTAAACCCAGATCAGTTGATTGGGGGTGAGTGTTTGTATTGTCAACGCTCTGTCCATCACCACCTTTGGTTTTTCTTTGTTCGCCCTAAGTTGGCAGGGTATGCTCAGACGTGAGTCCCTTGCTCACTTTGCCACTGGAGTCAAGCAAGCCCGGCTGAAGACGGCTGTAATGCCAGAAACCGGTCCTGGGAAGCTTGATTCCGGTCCAGGGAAGACATGGCTTGGCAGTTCGGGCTGGACTGTTCCCATGAGGCACAGGGTCAGACTGATTTGTATATGGCCATGTCTGAACTGGGGTGGCAGAGTGAGCTAAAGAACTGTGACGCATTAAACGCAGATCAGTTGACTGGGGGTGAGTGTTTGTATTGTCAACGCTCCGTCCATCACCACCTTTCGTTTTTCTTTGTTCGCCCTAAGTTGGCAGGGAATGCTCAGACGTGAGTCCCTTGCTCACTTTGCCACTGGAGTCAAGCAAGCCCGGCTGAAGACGGCTGTAATGCCAGAAACCGGTCCTGGGAAGCTTGATTACGGTCCAGGGAAAACATGGCTTGGCAGTTCGGGCTGGACTGTTCCCATGACGCACAGGGTCAGACTGATTTGCATATGGCCATGTATGAACTGGGGTGGTGGAGTGAGCTAAAGAACGGTGATTGATTAAACCCAGATCAGTTGACTGGGGGTGAGTGTTTGTATTGTCAACGCTCCGTCCATCACCACCTTTGTTTTTTCTTTGTTCGCCCTAAGTTGGCAGGGTATGCTCAGACGTGAGTCCATTGCTCACTTTGCCACTGGAGTCAAGCAAGCCCGGCTGAAGACGGCTGTAATGCCAGAAACCGGTCCTGGGAAGCTTGATTCCGGTCCAGGGAAGACATGGCTTGGCAGTTCGGGCTGGACTGTTCCCATGAGGCACAGGGTCAGACTGATTTGCATATGGCCATGTATGAACTGGGGTGGCGGAGTGAGCTAAAGAACGGTGATGGATTAAACCCAGATAGTTGACTGGGGGTGAGTGTTTGTATTGTCAACGCTCCGTCCATCACCACCTTTGGTTTTTCTTTGTTCGATCTAAGTTGGCAGGGTATGCTCAGACGTGAGTCCCTTGCTCACTTTGCCACTGGAGTCAAGCAATCCCGGCTGAAGACGGCTGTAATGCCAGAAACCGGTCCTGGGAAGCTTGATTCCAGTCCAGGGAAGACATGGCTTGGCAGTTCGGGCTAGGCTGTTCCCATGAGGCACAGGGTCAGACTGATTTGCATATGGCCATGTCTGAACTGGGGTGGCAGAGTGCGCTAAAGAACGGTGATGAATTAAACCCAGATCAGTTGACTGGGGGTGAGTGTTTGTTTTGTCAACGCTCCGTCCATTACCCCCTTTGGTTTTTCTTTGTTCGCCCTAAGTTGGCAGGGTATGCTCAGATGTGAGTCCCTTGCTCACTTTGCCACTGGAGTCAAGCAAGCCAGGCTGAAGACGGCTGTAATGCCAGAAACCGGTCCTGGGATGCTTGATTCCGGTCCGGGGAAGACATGGCTTGGCAGTTCGGGCTGGACTGTTCCTATGAGGCACTGGGTCAGACTGATTTGCATATGGCCATGTATGAACCGGGGTGGCGGAGTGAGCTAAAGAACGGTGATGGATTAAACCCAGATCAGTTGACTGGGGGTGAGTGTTTGTATTGTCAACGCTCCGTCCATCACCACCTTTGGTTTTTCTTTGTTCGATCTAAGTTGGCAGGGTATGCTCAGACGTGAGTCCCTTGCTCACTTTGCCACTGGAGTCAAGCAAGCCCGGCTGAAGACGGCTGTAGTGCCAGAAACCGGTCCTGGGAAGCTTGATTCCGGTCCAGGGAAGACATGGCTTGGCAGTTCGGGCTGGACTGTTCCCATGAGGCACAGGGTCAGACTGATTTGCATATGGCCATGTCTGAACTGGGGTGGCGGAGTGAGCTAAAGAACGGTGATGGATTAAACCCAGATCAGTTGATTGGGGGTGAGTGTTTGTATTGTCAACGCTCCGTCCATCACCACCTTTGGTTTTTCTTTGTTCGCCCTAAGTTGGCAGGGTATGCTCAGACGTGAGTCCCTTGCTCACTTTGCCACTGGAGTCAAGCAAGCCCGGCTGAAGACGGCTGTAATGCCAGAAACCGGTCCTGGGAAGCTTGATTCTGGTCCAGGGAAGACATGGCTTGGCAGTTCGGGCTGGACTGTTCCCATGAGGCACAGGATCAGACTGATTTGCATATGGCCATTTCTGAACTGGGGTGGCGGAGTGAGCTAAAGAACGGTGATGGATTAAACCCAGATCAGTTGACTGGGGGTGAGTGTTTATATTGTCAACGCTCCGTCCATCACCACCTTTGGTTTTTCTTTGTTCGCCCTAAGTTGGCAGGGTATGCTCAGACGTGAGTCCCTTGCTCACTTTGCCACTGGAGTCAAGCAAGCCCGGCTGAAGACGGCTGTAATGCCAGAAACCGGTCCTGGGAAGCTTGATTCCGGTCCAGGGAAGACATGGCTTGGCAGTTCGGGCTGGACTGTTCCCATGAGGCACAGGGTCAGACTGATTTGCATATGGCCATGTCTGAACTGGGGTGGCGGAGTGAGCTAAAGAACGGTGATGGATTAAAACCTGATCAGTTGACTGGGGGTGAGTGTTTGTATTGTCAACGCTCCGTCCATCACCACCTTTGTTTTTTCTTTGTTCGCCCTAAGTTGGCAGGGTATGCTCAGACATGAGTCCCTTGCTCACTTTGCCACTGGAGTCAAGCAAGCCCGGCTGAAGACGGCTGTAATGCCAGAAACCGGTCCTGGGAAGCTTGATTCCGGTCCAGGGAAGACATGGCTTGGCAGTTCGGGCTCGACTGTTCCCATGAGGCACAGGGTCAGACTGATTTGCATATGGCCATGTATGAACTGGGGTGGCGGAGTGAGCTAAAGAACGGTGATGGATTAAACCCAGATAGTTGACTGGGGGTGAGTGTTTGTATTGTCAACGCTCCGTCCATCACCACCTTTGGTTTTTCTTTGTTCGATCTAAGTTGGCAGGGTATGCTCAGACGTGAGTCCCTTGCTCACTTTGCCACTGGAGTCAAGCAAGCCCGGCTGAAGACGGCTGTAATGCCAGAAACCGGTCCTGGGAAGCTTGATTCCAGTCCAGGGAAGACATGGCTTGGCAGTTCGGGCTAGGCTGTTCCCATGAGGCACAGGGTCAGACTGATTTGCATATGGCCATGTCTGAACTGGGGTGGCAGAGTGAGCTAAAGAACGGTAATGGATTAAACCCAGATCAGTTGACTGGGGGTGAGTGTTTGTATTGTCAACGCTCCGTCCATCACCACCTTTGGTTTTTCTTTGTTCGATCTAAGTTGGCAGGGTATGCTCAGACGTGAGTCCCTTGCTCACTTTGCCACTGGAGTCAAGCAAGCCCGGCTGAAGACGGCTGTAATGCCAGAAACCGGTCCTGGGAAGCTTGATTCCAGTCCAGGGAAGACATGGCTTGGCAGTTCGGGCTAGGCTGTTCCCATGAGGCACAGGGTCAGACTGATTTGCATATGGCCATGTCTGAACTGGGGTGGCAGAGTGAGCTAAAGAACGGTAATGGATTAAACCCAGATCAGTTGACTGGGGGTGAGTGTTTGTATTGTCAACGCTCCGTCCATCACCACCTTTGGTTTTTCTTTGTTCGCCCTAAGTTGGCAGGGTATGCTCAGACGTGAGTCCCTTGCTCACTTTGCCACTGGAGTCAAGCAAGCCCGGCTGAAGATGGCTGTAATGCCAGAAACCGGTCCTGGGAAGCTTGATTCCGGTCCAGGGAAGACATGGCTAGGCAATTCGGGCTGGACTGTTCCCATGAGGCACAGGGTCAGACTGATTTGCATATGGCCATGTCTGAACTGGGGTGGCAGAGTGCGCTAAAGAACGGTGATTGATTAAACCCAGATCAGTTGACTGGGGGTGAGTGTTTGTATTGTCAACGCTCCGTCCATCACCACCTTTGGTTTTTCTTTGTTCGCCCTAAGTTGGCAGGGTATGCTCAGACGTGAGTCCCCTGCTCACTTTGCCACTGGAGTCAAGCAAGCCCGGCTGAAGACGGCTGTAATGCCAGAAACCGGTCCTGGGAAGCTTGATTCCGGTCCAGGGAAGACATGGCTTGGCAGTTCGGGCTGGACTGTTCCCATGAGGCACAGGATCAGACTGATTTGCATATGGCCATTTCTGAACTGGGGTGGCGGAGTGAGCTAAAGAACGGTGATGGATTAAACCCAGATCAGTTGACTGGGGGTGAGTGTTTATATTGTCAACGCTCCGTCCATCACCACCTTTGGTTTTTCTTTGTTCGCCCTAAGATGGCAGGGTATGCTCAGACGTGAGTCCCTTGCTCACTTTGCCACTGGAGTCAAGCAAGCCCGGCTGAAGACGGCTGTAATGCCAGAAACCGGTCCTGGGAAGCTTGATTCCGGTCCAGGGAAGACATGGCTTGGCAGTTCGGGCTGGACTGTTCCCATGAGGCACAGGGTCAGACTGATTTGCATATGGCCATGTCTGAACTGGGGTGGCGGAGTGAGCTAAAGAACGGTGATGGATTAAACCCTGATCAGTTGACTGGGGGTGAGTGTTTGTATTGTCAACGCTCCGTCCATCACCACCTTTGTTTTTTCTTTGTTCGCCCTAAGTTGGCAGGGTATGCTCAGACGTGAGTCCATTGCTCACTTTGCCACTGGAGTCAAGCAAGCCCGGCTGAAGACGGCTGTAATGCCAGAAACCGGTCCTGGGAAGCTTGATTCCGGTCCAGGGAAGACATGGCTTGGCAGTTCGGGCTGGACTGTTCCCATGAGGCACAGGGTCAGACTGATTTGCATATGGCCATGTATGAACTGGGGTGGCGGAGTGAGCTAAAGAACGGTGATGGATTAAACCCAGATAGTTGACTGGGGGTGAGTGTTTGTATTGTCAACGCTCCGTCCATCACCACCTTTGGTTTTTCTTTGTTCGATCTAAGTTGGCAGGGTATGCTCAGACGTGAGTCCCTTGCTCACTTTGCCACTGGAGTCAAGCAATCCCGGCTGAAGACGGCTGTAATGCCAGAAACCGGTCCTGGGAAGCTTGATTCCAGTCCAGGGAAGACATGGCTTGGCAGTTCGGGCTAGGCTGTTCCCATGAGGCACAGGGTCAGACTGATTTGCATATGGCCATGTCTGAACTGGGGTGGCAGAGTGCGCTAAAGAACGGTGATGAATTAAACCCAGATCAGTTGACTGGGGGTGAGTGTTTGTTTTGTCAACGCTCCGTCCATTACCCCCTTTGGTTTTTCTTTGTTCGCCCTAAGTTGGCAGGGTATGCTCAGATGTGAGTCCCTTGCTCACTTTGCCACTGGAGTCAAGCAAGCCAGGCTGAAGACGGCTGTAATGCCAGAAACCGGTCCTGGGATGCTTGATTCCGGTCCGGGGAAGACATGGCTTGGCAGTTCGGGCTGGACTGTTCCTATGAGGCACTGGGTCAGACTGATTTGCATATGGCCATGTATGAACCGGGGTGGCGGAGTGAGCTAAAGAACGGTGATGGATTAAACCCAGATCAGTTGACTGGGGGTGAGTGTTTGTATTGTCAACGCTCCGTCCATCACCACCTTTGGTTTTTCTTTGTTCGATCTAAGTTGGCAGGGTATGCTCAGACGTGAGTCCCTTGCTCACTTTGCCACTGGAGTCAAGCAAGCCCGGCTGAAGACGGCTGTAGTGCCAGAAACCGGTCCTGGGAAGCTTGATTCCGGTCCAGGGAAGACATGGCTTGGCAGTTCGGGCTGGACTGTTCCCATGAGGCACAGGGTCAGACTGATTTGCATATGGCCATGTCTGAACTGGGGTGGCGGAGTGAGCTAAAGAACGGTGATGGATTAAACCCAGATCAGTTGATTGGGGGTGAGTGTTTGTATTGTCAACGCTCCGTCCATCACCACCTTTGGTTTTTCTTTGTTCGCCCTAAGTTGGCAGGGTATGCTCAGACGTGAGTCCATTGCTCACTTTGCCACTGGAGTCAAGCAAGCCCGGCTGAAGACGGCTGTAATGCCAGAAACCGGTCCTGGGAAGCTTGATTCTGGTCCAGGGAAGATATGGCTTGGCAGTTCGGGCTGGACTGTTCCCATGAGGCACAGGGTCAGACTGATTTGTATATGGCCATGTCTGAACTGGGGTGGCAGAGTGAGCTAAAGAACGGTGACGCATTAAACGCAGATCAGTTGACTGGGGGTGAGTGTTTGTATTGTCAACGCTCCGTCCATCACCACCTTTCGTTTTTCTTTGTTCGCCCTAAGTTGGCAGGGAATGCTCAGACGTGAGTCCCTTGCTCACTTTGCCACTGGAGTCAAGCAAGCCCGGCTGAAGACGGCTGTAATGCCAGAAACCGGTCCTGGGAAGCTTGATTACGGTCCAGGGAAGACATGGCTTGGCAGTTCGGGCTGGACTGTTCCCATGAGGCACAGGATCAGACTGATTTGCATATGGCCATTTCTGAACTGGGGTGGCGGAGTGAGCTAAAGAACGGTGATGGATTAAACCCAGATCAGTTGACTGGGGGTGAGTGTTTATATTGTCAACGCTCCGTCCATCACCACCTTTGGTTTTTCTTTGTTCGCCCTAAGTTGGCAGGGTATGCTCAGACGTGAGTCCCTTGCTCACTTTGCCACTGGAGTCAAGCAAGCCCGGCTGAAGACGGCTGTAATGCCAGAAACCGGTCCTGGGAAGCTTGATTCCGGTCCAGGGAAGACATGGCTTGGCAGTTCGGGCTGGACTGTTCCCATGAGGCACAGGGTCAGACTGATTTGCATATGGCCATGTCTGAACTGGGGTGGCGGAGTGAGCTAAAGAACGGTGATGGATTAAAACCTGATCAGTTGACTGGGGGTGAGTGTTTGTATTGTCAACGCTCCGTCCATCACCACCTTTGTTTTTTCTTTGTTCGCCCTAAGTTGGCAGGGTATGCTCAGACATGAGTCCCTTGCCCACTTTGCCACTGGAGTCAAGCAAGCCCGGCTGAAGACGGCTGTAATGCCAGAAACCGGTCCTGGGAAGCTTGATTCCGGTCCAGGGAAGACATGGCTTGGCAGTTCGGGCTCGACTGTTCCCATGAGGCACAGGGTCAGACTGATTTGCATATGGCCATGTATGAACTGGGGTGGCGGAGTGAGCTAAAGAACGGTGATGGATTAAACCCAGATAGTTGACTGGGGGTGAGTGTTTGTATTGTCAACGCTCCGTCCATCACCACCTTTGGTTTTTCTTTGTTCGATCTAAGTTGGCAGGGTATGCTCAGACGTGAGTCCCTTGCTCACTTTGCCACTGGAGTCAAGCAAGCCCGGCTGAAGACGGCTGTAATGCCAGAAACCGGTCCTGGGAAGCTTGATTCCAGTCCAGGGAAGACATGGCTTGGCAGTTCGGGCTAGGCTGTTCCCATGAGGCACAGGGTCAGACTGATTTGCATATGGCCATGTCTGAACTGGGGTGGCAGAGTGAGCTAAAGAACGGTAATGGATTAAACCCAGATCAGTTGACTGGGGGTGAGTGTTTGTATTGTCAACGCTCCGTCCATCACCACCTTTGGTTTTTCTTTGTTCGATCTAAGTTGGCAGGGTATGCTCAGACGTGAGTCCCTTGCTCACTTTGCCACTGGAGTCAAGCAAGCCCGGCTGAAGACGGCTGTAATGCCAGAAACCGGTCCTGGGAAGCTTGATTCCAGTCCAGGGAAGACATGGCTTGGCAGTTCGGGCTAGGCTGTTCCCATGAGGCACAGGGTCAGACTGATTTGCATATGGCCATGTCTGAACTGGGGTGGCAGAGTGAGCTAAAGAACGGTAATGGATTAAACCCAGATCAGTTGACTGGGGGTGAGTGTTTGTATTGTCAACGCTCCGTCCATCACCACCTTTGGTTTTTCTTTGTTCGCCCTAAGTTGGCAGGGTATGCTCAGACGTGAGTCCCTTGCTCACTTTGCCACTGGAGTCAAGCAAGCCCGGCTGAAGATGGCTGTAATGCCAGAAACCGGTCCTGGGAAGCTTGATTCCGGTCCAGGGAAGACATGGCTAGGCAATTCGGGCTGGACTGTTCCCATGAGGCACAGGGTCAGACTGATTTGCATATGGCCATGTCTGAACTGGGGTGGCAGAGTGCGCTAAAGAACGGTGATGGATTAAACCCAGATCAGTTGACTGGGGGTGAGTGTTTGTTATGTCAACGCTCCGTCCATTACCCCCTTTGGTTTTTCTTTGTTCGCCCTAAGTTGGCAGGGTATGCTCAGACGTGAGTCCCTTGCTCACTTTGCCACTGGAGTCAAGCAAGCCCGGCTGAAGACGGCTGTAATGCCAGAAACCGGTCCTGGGATGCTTGATTCCGGTCCAGGGAAGACATGGCTTGGCAGTTCGGGCTGGACTGTTCCCATGAGGCACTGGGTCAGACTGATTTGCATATGGCCATGTATGAACCGGGGTGGCGGAGTGAGCTAAAGAACGGTGATGGATTAAACCCAGATCAGTTGACTGGGGGTGAGTGTTTGTATTGTCAACGCTCCGTCCATCACCACCTTTGGTTTTTCTTTGTTCGATCTAAGTTGGCAGGGTATGCTCAGACGTGAGTCCCTTGCTCACTTTGCCACTGGAGTCAAGCAAGCCCGGCTGAAGACGGCTGTAGTGCCAGAAACCGGTCCTGGGAAGCTTGATTCCGGTCCAGGGAAGACATGGCTTGGCAGTTCGGGCTGGACTGTTCCCATGAGGCACAGGGTCAGACTGATTTGCATATGGCCATGTCTGAACTGGGGTGGCGGAGTGAGCTAAAGAACGGTGATGGATTAAACCCAGATCAGTTGATTGGGGGTGAGTGTTTGTATTGTCAACGCTCCGTCCATCACCACCTTTGGTTTTCTTTATCTATAGCATATGTCATAGTTTATGCTACCAAATATCCTAATATACAGCTACCCATTCATTCCAGTATATTGTTGGTATTAGTATCTTTCAAGGTTACCTATACATCGATGAATATTGTGGTGAAGGGTGTTGTTATTATAAGGTGTTTCCTCCACCATTTACACAAACCAAATTTTTAGCTTAATATCTTTGGATATCAGTGGGTCTAAATACCCCAACTCCATCATTACAAACTTAATTTTTCCTGTGCCACAGTTAATGCAGCCTTGCCGAGCACTCACAAGTGATCTCATTGTGTTTTTCATGTGAGACACAAGAATGCCATCTAGGAAATGTGTCACTATGGATGTACATTGGATCAACTCATGCCTGGCTCTCTGAAATACAGCAGAGGTAGATGGTGAACCAAAATGCATCCTAAGAAATTGTGTTAGATAGTCTGATTTGATAATCTAAGTCAAATATCATGATTAAGGATGTAAGGTGATCTGTTGATACACATTAAACAAATCCAGTGTGCTGCATATTCCAGTTTTGCTAATAATGGCAACATTTCATTTACATTAGGTAGTGCATGTTAGTTTAACCAAATATTTTCATGTAGATCTTGCAAATCAGCACAATGCCAAATTTGACTACTAATTTTACATGTCTACACAATCGGAGCCAATCACTCAAATCCCTTAATTGGGATGAATAACTTATTCTTACAGTTTTTATAATTCTTTGCTTCAATGCCCCACTCATCACCCATTAGCATATTTCCAATTCTGAGACTGGCATTTTAATTAATGACAATGCAATAGGTGAATCTCGTTATGCAGTCTAACTTGTCACAGAAACACACCTGGGAATTCCTGTTCCTAATTTAAACCTTGATATTCTTTTGTGAACAGCAGCATCTAATCCAGATGATTAGGAAGTAGTTTGGTACCTACAACCCTCTGCTCGCACCAATAATCCTTTTCTTCTTCACTATATGCTTCCTTTCTTTTTTATTTAAATCTGTTTTATTGTTTTTTAGACAAACAAAAAAAGGAGAAAAACATAGTAAACCTATACACATAACTGATAGCATTCCCAGTGTTAAGGCTTCTTGGTATTTTGTAGTTTAAAAGTCTTTGTGTTCAGCATCTCTTTCAATTTCACTCCTCTCCTGCTCTGGCCTGCGTATGCCTGGTATGCAGGCAGGGCCGGACTGGATACCAAAACTGGCCCTGGCAAAGCGCTCGGCCGCCCCCCCTGGGATCAGGCGAGCTGTTTGCCAGAGCCGGTTTCGGCTGATTTTGTTACAGGTGCCGATTTTGCAGCTATGCTGCAAAAACGGTCCTGTAACAAAAACGGTCCCCAGGGGCCCATTTCGACCCCTACCCTAGCGGCCCACCGGGGAAATTCCCGTTGCCCGCTACGGCCAGTCCTGCCCTGTATGCGGGGCTTGGCCCTTGAGGTCGGGTCACCACGTCCCGGCCTCGACTGTCAGTTGTGTTCAGTTTTCTGCCATGGTGCCCATATCTTCACATGTTTGTGAGAGCAGCCCCTGGCTTTGTAAATTGATTTCTCGGCCTGATGGCACTACTCCATGTCAGGGAACTACTGTTAAATCGTCGCCACTTCGGCCCTCCCTAGAAGCATATCAGATCATTATGGGTTATATATAGCCAGTGCAATATTGCAAAGTAGTAGTGAATGTCGGTCTAGGGTAGTCTCCCCCCATATTCCCAGCATCACTAATTGGGGAGTAAGTTGAAGCTGCTCCTCAGCTGCCCTTGTAAGTGTACGCTGTATCCCTGTCCAGCAGTGACAAACCCTTGGGAACCCCCAGACTGTGTGCAGTAGTGTCCTTTCCTGTCCACATTCCCTCTTGCACTAAACGGATGTATGACGTTATAACGCATGCATTTACAACGCATGCCATCACAACGCAACTTTTACATCGCAGGTGCCATTACAACGCATGGCATTACAACGCAGGTATTTACAACGCAGGGGCTATTACAACGCATGCCATTACAACGTAAGTATAGGTAAGTATATAATTTAAATTACAAATGTAAATAATTCTGAATTAATTAATTTAATTTAATTTAATTTAATTTAATTTATTTAATTTAAATTTAATTTTACTTTATTTTTTACCTTGTACCCTTTTACCCAAAAACCCAAAACTGACTCTGAACCCTAAAAATACCCCTTTACCCAAAAACCCCAAACTGACCCTGAACCCTAAAAATACCCTTTTACCCCAAAACCCTTAACTGACCCTAAACCCTTAAAATACCCCTTTACCCAAAAACCCAAAACTGACCCTGAACCCTAAAAATGCCCCTTTACCCAAAAACTGAAAACTGACCCTGAACCCTAAAAATACCCCTTTACCCAAAAACTGAAAACTGACCCTGAACCCTAAAAATACCCCTTTACCCAAAAACTGAAAACTGACCCTGAACCCTAAAAATACCCCTTTACCCAAAAACTGAAAACTGACCCTGAACCCTAAAAATACCCCTTTACCCAAAAACTGAAAACTGACCCTGAACCCTAAAAATACCCCTTTACCCAAAAACTGAAAACTGACCCTGAACTCTAAAAATACCCCTTTACCCAATAACTAAAAACAGACCCTGAACCCTAAAAATACCCCTTTGCCCAAAAACCCAAATCTCACCCTGAACCCTAAAAATGCCCCTTTACCCTAAAACCCAAAACTGACCCTTAACCCAAAAAATACCCCATTTAAAAAACAAACATATAACATTTTAAATATAATTATATACTTACCAGTACTTACGTTGTAATGGTATGCGTTGTAATAGCACCTGCGTTGTAAATACCTGCGTTGTAAATACCTGCGTTGTAATGGTTTTTGCGTTGTAAAAGTTCCGTTGTAATGGTAGTGCGTTGTAAAAGTTGCGATGTAATGGTTGTTTCCCGCACTAAACTGTTGGGATTCTACCTTTTGTCGGGTCCTCGTAAAGTATGTCCTGTGGAGTAAGTAGTTTCTTTAACTGTAGAAGTCGGAGGCCCGCATGGATTGTAACCTCCCTTAGGTCTCTCATGCTGCCTCTCAGTCAGCGATGTCAAGCTTGCCTAAGTATGTTTCCTATTTGTCCTTACAGGTAAGTAATGGGTTCTGACAATTGTTAAGCAATGACGAGTATATGTAGGATACAGCGTGTTTATTTAACAGGGCACTCAGAACCCAGTTTTTCTAGTGTTTTTTTTATGCCAACTCAGTGTTTGAGCCGAAAACCTTCCTCTGAATGGATCTGACCTGCAGGTACCACAGGAATTGACTCTCAACTAATTGGCATTATTCCCTCAGTTCCTCAAAAGACATCATTCTATCTGAGGTCCATACATCTCCCAATTTGGAGATTCCCACTAGGTCCCACTTCCTATGGTGGTCTACCTGTTGCAGGCCCCAAAGTGGTGTTTCAAGGGTTAATTTGCATTCCCATCCTATTTTAAAAAGTGCCTTTACCTATATTCGAATTACCCTTGCCATCTGTTCCGGGAGGTCTACAGGTCAACCTTTACCCATATACGTGTGTTGGGCATCCCCATGGGTCAACAGTTCGCCGATCTGCCATCAAGGACGGTTCCCTTTGGTCTGAAAGCAACCAGCCATTGACTATCAATAGTTGGGATTCCCAGTAGTTGAGTGTCAAGTCGGCGAAAAGTATTCACCCCTCTGGCGACCATCTACTTAGGGTGGAGAGGGCTATCTTCGCTGTGCCTCCATCTCAGAGCAACAATTGGGCCTCTGCTTCGATCTGTTTGACAATATATTTAAAGAGTGAGTTTTGCTGTGCAAAGAGGAGTTTTGGGAGCAGTACCATTTTATATAGTGCCACTTTCCTCATCATTGTTTAGGCAAGCCTTCTCCTGGGCTTGCAAGATATAGCAGTAAGCCATATGCATATAGTGAAATTATGTCATCCCACTAAGGATCTCAACAAAGGCCTTGTATAAGTGTGTTACAGTGGAACAAATCTGCCATGGGCACTATCATCAATGTAAAGAGCAGAGGGGATGGGGCACCCCTGTAGGGTGGCGGTACCCAACCTGAGCTCAATTGGGTCCCAGTACAGCAGCCACACCCAGGCCAAAAAGGATGAGCCAACTTCCAGCCTCTGAATTAGTGCCATGAGGTATGGCAGCTCTTGGGAGTCAAATGCTTTTTTGGCATTCATCTCCAAGAGTGCAGCTGGCTCTAGTAAATCTGTTTTTCTTGCAATGCAGCCAAACAGCTGCCGGAGACTGTGTCTTTTGGATCTGTAGAGCATGGCACCTGATTGATCCAGGGTTGTCAGGCCAGCAATCACCTGCAGCAAGCATTTTGCTAGATCCTTGGTGAAGAATTTCGTTTTAATGTTTAAAAGGGATATTGGCCAGTAGGATGCACATTTGTCTGTGTGCTTCCCTGCGATATCTATTAAAACAATATGCACTTGCCAGAGGTCTCTGGAGATAATTCCCTCAGTCCTAGTCATACAAAATAACTCAGATTGGTTGCACCGCTTGCATCCAGACACAGTTAGGCCCACATGCATCAAAGGAAAAACCGGTCGCAGAGGGGCAGATTTGCGACTGGTATTTATGCATTTGGGATGCATCATCCCAAATGCAGAGAGCGCAATTTAAAAAATTGCAAAATTGTGATTACTTAAATCACGATTGCATTTAAGGAAATGCAATTTGCGATTCCTTAAATGCAATGCAATAAAGTAAAAAGAATTGCAATTTTGCAATTAAGAATCGCAATTTACCGCCAAATGAAAGGTGTTGGCAAATTGCGATTTCTTTGAAAAAAGCACCAAAGTGCATTTTTCAAAGTCCCATGTTACTCACACACACACATGCTCTTGGGGCATGTGTGTGCGCAACATGGGTACACATATCAATTTCAGGGGGTGCAACGGGTGTCCTTTTGACCCCCTTGCACCTTTGAAATTGCATGCACAATTTGCCTGTTGGGTACTCGGAAATTGCGCATGCAATTTCCCATTCATTCCTATGGGTCTGTCAGCCCATAGGAATGAATGGGAAGCCATTCCTTAATTGCGACTCCCAATTAAGGAATTTGTAGGAATCGCTATTTTTTTTGTGATTCCTACATGCATAGGCTTTTGTGATTCCTTATTAGCGAATCCTTATTTTTCGCTAATAAGGAATCGGAAATGACATGTTTGATGCATGTGCACATAACATGGAGCTACAGAGGGAAAAAGAAACAGCCAAATCGCCCTCCACTCAATAGTCAGTATAAATACAAAAAGACCTGGTCTGCAAAGGCACCTCTCTTCAGGCTATACAGAATAAGCGGCGGTCGGGATTCACACTCTTTAGTTCCCATATACATCTCTTTTTACTGTTATGAGGTAGTAACCTCCCGCTTTTTGCCTTCAATTTTTAAAAAAATAGACGTTTTACAGATGGAAGTTACCACATTTTTACCCCTGACCAACATACAGGAGGATTGCTGTGAATGGTGGAGACAAAGTGCTTCCTGAGGCCCCGGACGATTGACACGACAGTAGAGTGTTAATCCACTGAGAGGACTCACATATGGAGTCTTTGGTGTTACCTATGGAAAAGAGCTGGTACGAGGAATAGTGGCTCATTTAGGTCCCCGGAAAAAGTTATTTAAAGTGTCCAGTACTGGTGCCAGGCGACCTTGTTGCCCTGAAGAAATTGCCCTCAAATCGTCGTGGCAATGAAAAATGTTGGCTCAGTATAGCGGTATGCATGATAAGCAACTATTTTTATCTTTGAATAAATTTGCACAGTAAATAATAAAGTTGATATTGAGTTAAGTGCAACTTTGTTCAATTTTAGATTCACTTGGTCGCATCGTGGGATGTGATTCATTTTTTCACCTCACTCTTTGCACAGCACCTTATTTTGTTTTCTGGTTTTGAACACTATTATTATTTTTTAAGGCAAGATGGGTACCTATGATGATAAAAGTGGGCACAGCTGATGAGTACCAACCAGCGAGCTCGATTGGTGGAGCGCACGTGAGGGGTCATCTTGCCATTTTCACAAATTATTTTTTACACATTTTTTCACATTTTTTTAAATGCGATGCTTAAGTTGTATGCACCATTCACAGCAATCCTCCTGTATGTTGGTCAGGGGTAAAAACGTGGTAACTGCCATCTGTAAAAAAGTCTGTTATTTTAAAAAACTGAAGGCAATCCCACGATGCGACCAAGAGAATCTAAAATTGAACAGAGTTGCACTTGACTCAATATCAACTTTATTAATTACTGAGCACTTTTATTCAAAGATAAAAATGGTTGCTTATCATGCATACCGCTATCCTGAGCCAACATGTTTCATTGCCACGACGATTTGAGGGCAATTTCTTCAGGGCAGCAAGGTTGCCTGGCACCAGGACTGGACACTCTAAGCAACTTTTTCCGGGGACCTAAATGAGTCACTATTCCTCGTACCAGCTCTTTTCCATAGGTCACACCAAAGACTCCATATGCTAGTCCTCTCAGTGGATTAACACTCCACTGTTGTGTCAATCGCCCGGGGCCTCAGGGAGCACTTTATCTCCACCATTCACAGCAATCCTCCTGTATGTTGGTGAGGGGTAAAAATGTGGTAGCTTCCATCTGTAAAAACATCTGTTTTTTAGAAAATTGAAGGCAAAAAGCAGGAGGTTACTACCTCATAACAGTAAAAAGAGGTGTATATGGGAACTAAAGTGTGTGAATCCTGACCTCCGCTTATTCTGTATAGCCTGAAGAGAGGTGCCTTTGCAGACCAGGTCTTTTGTATTTATAATGTTTGATGCATGTGCCAGTTAACGAACTCTGGAGGTAAGCCATTGGAGCTTGGTGATTTCTTGCTCTTGAGTTTAGCGACAACCTCTGCAATCTCCTCCTCTTGTAGATCCTCACCCAGGCTCTTCCTGGCCTTCCTTCTCAGTGGGGTGACCGGGTTATCTTTTACAAAGTCATTCAGGTCTTTCTGATCCCTGTCTAATTTGTCCACATAGTGCGCAAAGACTTGGGCAATCTCCTAGGCAGTCTCTCCTCGAGTGCCATCCTCTGTTTATATCCTATATACCCACCTCTGGCTTTCATCTTTCTTGGTCATCCAGCCTAACATTTTCCCCATCTAAGCCACTATGTATAGGGCCCCATCAAGGGCAAGATTGAGGGCTCCTCCCACTAGCAGAGTGGCATCGGGTAGTGTAGCTATCCATTCTCCCATTTTCTCCAGCCCTTTTCTCTGGAGGATGGGTGGGAGCTACCAGGATGCCAGCTCCACTTCCTTCCCATTTCACGCACCCCTCACTGCTGCCCAATAGCCCTGTGGATCTGCTCATGTCTGTGTTACCCATAGCAGTAGTGATCCGTGGACCAGAATGCCTGTCTCTCTTGAGCCGGTAGAGAAACCAGCATGTTTCAGCATTTTGTACTTGCCTTTACCCAGGAAACCACAGTGGTTGCCCACTAACCGAGACTCATGTAACAGGACCAAGTTGAGAGAGTGGCGTGCCAGAAATCTCATTACCAAACCCTGCTTAGATTGTTCCCAAGGCCACTCACATTTCAGGATAGGGCTTAAGTGAGGTGCCCCACTCTGTGTCAATGGTATTCCCCTAATCCATCCAGTGGGTGTTTAAAGAACTCTCCCAAGCTGAACCCTCCTCAGCAGTAGTAAAATGTGAGCACTTCAGCCATCGCCGTTTGAACTCCTTCACCCATATCCTCCCACCCTAGCATCTTATACTGCAAATTTACAACCCCTCAACTCCCCAACACTTGAGATGTCGCCCCTCATAACTGTGTTATACATTATCAATGCTGCGCATTAAGTCATGGTGCGGTGTGGGTCGCAGTCGTATCAGAGGGCAGAATCTTTGAAGGAAATGTTCAGTGAGACTTTCCTCTTGCCCGTCCCCCACTACATATTGGTGTTGCAAGTCTTAGTACCCCCTCTAGGTCACTTCACATAATGTAATTGGCTGTTACCGTGGTGATTGCCGATGCTCTTGATTCATTAATGTCCTAGTGTGATGCAGTGGTTGCTTTGTCCAAGGTTTCTAAGTCTCTGTTGAGAGCTGTTCGTCGAATTTCAGAGATCCACACCTGTTTCTGTTCCACCTCTTCCACGACTCAGGTTCTCTCTAGTTCTGCATGGACTTTGGTAGGGACCTCCATGTGTGTCTCGGTTTTTGTGCACTAATGTGTGGGGTGGTCTTTTTGGTTGCGCTCATAGAACCCCACCTAAATATCTTCTTCTTCACCCGAGCCAAAGACGCCAGACCAGGTGCAGCAGCTGCCACTACCGTCACTACTGCAGAGGCACTGACAACTTAATTAGCATAGCAGAGTCTGATCTCCTTCTCTCGCCACCCGTTTAATATTGGGGTGGACGCCACTTGTTTCTCTGGGTCCCTGAGGGCCCCATCTCCAGTGGGCAACAATGTATGGGGTGATGGAGTTGGTTTTTCTTGAATGATTGACAACATTTTCCTAAAGAATATCCATCGTTATCCATGGGCAACCAGCCAACATGGAATACAGGCTTATAACAAGCATTTGCAATGCAATCGGTCTCGCCTTTAGGACCTTATATGTCTTTAGCTATGCAGCACATTAGCCTGGGTGCTGAAACATCTACTGTTTTTTAACATGGAGGGAAAGTAAGCACCAAACTGTGTGACACGGCAGGTATGGGAACACATGGAGAGAAATATTGCCTTTCTATGAACTGGAACATAGAGAACGCTAAAGTGATTCTGATAGTTTACTGACCTCTGCTGGTCATTTTCTATCAAGTAAGTCAAATAGAGGCAGTTGCCACAAAAATTATGAAAAGAAAGTCCCTCAGCAGAAAGCAATTCTGGTATTTTACTGGCCTCTGCTGGTCGTTTTCTATCAAGGCAGTTAAATACAGACAGTTGAACAGAAAAAAAGTCCCTAAGTGGAAGCAGGCAAGTCCTAGGGCTGATCTCCAGAGCCCACAAAGTACATACACATATAAGGATATACTAATGTATATACCAGAGGCCTCGAATGCTCGACTTAAAAACAAGGTGCCAAATAGCAAGATAGTCAAAGCAGTTGCTAAATAACTAATTAAAATAAAGTAGCCATCTTTGTTTCACACCTATTGGATACCTCAAATTGAAAAGTTACCTACAGTTGTCTTAGGGTCTTATTACGGCTATGGTGGTCCACTGGACCGCCGTAGTCGTGGTGGGGATCCACCTACCATTTTCGGATTTTGGCCAACGGACCCCCACAGAACCACTGCTGCTATCATGGATCCGCGATCCCTGGCAGTCTTGCAATGGTGTGAGGCTGGTAAAATGCTGGCGGTGTCGCAGCGGCACCACCAAGCATATTACTAGTTTCCTCACCCCCACGGTATTCATGGCGTAATGGCGTATTCAAAGTGTGGTGGTGAGGAAACAAAAGGGTCCCTACAGAGCCCCCTGTTGCCTCTGTGCCATTGGGTGCTGTATGCATGCACCCCAGTTTCTGTAGGATAAGGACTTGACAGTCAATGCCCTGCAGGAACTGCCTTTGACGCTCCCATTGCGGTGCCTTTTTCAAAGGCACTGCCATGGGACTGCCAAAGAACTGCCCGCCACTCCGAAATGCCAAAGTAATCGATTGTAGAAAGTAAACGGAGTAACTACATTTGTTGGCTCGTTATCATCTATCAATTAACAATTCAACACAATAAACTAAAATACTGTAGTCATGGTTGTGTGCCACCTGTATGGACTCCAGCGCAGTAACATGGTAAGCACACAACACCCTAAGCTTGTGATCAGTTTCAACATTGCTTGCAACAGGATCCAACACAGTCAATGGCAGCCGTCTAGGGTAGTCTTCCAGTAGACCTAATACCACCCTCTTCATGAAAACAGCCGATACCAGCACCTGTAAGGCCATTGTTAATGCTTTCAAATTACCATCAAAGTGCCAGATTTAACACACCCGGTTAAAAACACAGCCCGTTGCTTAATCTCCTCTGCGCTCATTGGGGTGGAGTATTGTCCATGAACATAGGAGTTAGACCCACTAAGCGTCTACCGGAGCACAATCTTATCCTGCCTAAACTTACATCACATGACTCAATTCGCGAAGCTCCTGGTAAGGACTCTAAACATGCACGAGGCTTGTCCTCGGTGAGCTGCTCTCCTTTGAGGACCTCTGGGTAAACTACGGCCCGATTTCTGAGATCACAGCTTTTAATAAATACATTTTGCAGACTCAAAAAAACCATGATGTTTTTCTCAAAAAAGGACTCCTCATTTTGTCAACAGCTACTTCATCAAAAACGTATTAAAAGCAGAACAGCAGCAGCAACAACTAGCACAAGACACCTTGTTACATTCAACATCATACATTGCAATTCTATTAAAACATTCTTTCATAGAGAACGTAAGGATATCATTAACTGACGATTACAGAGAAAATGTAACAGCCAAGGAGGGCACTGAAGTCAGCAAAGCCTCACTGTATGTGTACTCAATCAACGGAAGCGGAAGGGATACCCTTCCGAAATCTTAGGAGGAAGAGAGACTTGGTGCAAGGTCTTTGAGCAACGTGAAAAGAGACTCTGCTCAGGTCATCTTGAGTTCTGAATACTTCTCAGGGAGTTCTCCCTTTAACTGACAACACTAAAGACATACCCACAGATGCATCAACAACCCATTTTGCGATTCCTTAATAGCGAAAAATACCGATTCGCTATTAAGGAATAGCAAAATGGAATGCATCAAGAAATCACTAAAAAAATAGAGATTTCTTAGAATTCCTTAATTGCGACTCGCAAATTGCGAGTCGCAATTAAGGAATACCTCCCCATTCATTCCTATGGGCCCAGAGGCTCATAGGAATGAATGGGAAGACAATCTCAATTTGCGAATCGCAATTAGCGATTCGCAAATTGAGATTGCGATTTCAAGGGTGCAGGGGTGTCCAAAGGACACCCTGTTGCACCCCTGAAATTGATCTGTGCACATATGTTGCGCACACACATGCCCTTAGGGCATGTGTGTGCGCACCATGAAACTTTGAAAAATGCACTTTAGTCCATTTTTCAAAGTTTTTGCAAATTACCATGAAGTTGTACTTCATGGTAATTTGCGTGCCCTATTAGCGAATTCGCTATTTTTAAAACTTTCATGCATTGCATTTAAGGAATCTCAATTTGAGATTCCTTAAATGCAAATAATCGCATTTTAGCGATTTCTCAATTTGCGATTTTTGCATTTGGGATGATGCATCCCAAATGCAAAAATACCGGTCGCAAAGGGGCAGATTCTGAGAATCTGCCCCTTTAGGAGCGGATTTTTGTTTGATGCATCTAGCTGTATATAATTTATCTGTGTACCAAAATGCTGTTGGGCAATGATTTAAAAATAAAAACAACTTCTCTGGTGAGATTCTCCATAATGGCCACAGGGTTCATATTTTAATATCTACCAGATTACGTTTTAAAAATACTTTAGCTAAAGGACAATAAAACACTGGTCTCAAGAGAAAAGGCTGGAAAGCATGTGAGAGAGCGCAAACTGATATAAATATATGAGTACATCACACTTACCTATAGAGAGCATAATTCATGAAGAGAAATGCCATGAGTGCTAATAGTATTTGAAATTATATTCTAAATGTATAGCTAATATAGAGATTTAAGTAGAAGTGGAATTAATACAGAAATGTGTGACATTATATGATTTTATTAGACGTGATTATTTTGAATCTATGTCGTGTAGCTGTTAACATATAAGATGGTCTGTGGTAAAACGCAGAACGTGGTAGGCCTCAGGGCCAGAGCTGGAGCTAAAAGGGAAGGTGTTTCTTTTTACGACACAGATTGTTTAACGTTTTTGGTCATTGCATTAATGGGCCATGATTTAGAGTAATGTTTTCTAAATAATAGAATAAGAGTTTTAACATGCTTTAATTAAATGAAGAAATTGAATGCTATAATCATAATGTGAAATATTGTAGGCCTGAAATGTTTTAGCATTGATTTACACGTACATGTCTGGGCTGAGAAATGTTGCAAGCCTTTTTAGAAGTCTATGAGAGTTGGGTTCTTGGCGGCAGATATCTGTCTGCAACAGGAAAGGGGGGATCCAATTATAAGTGAATGAATAGAGGCCTGTTCAGTAGACGGCCCAGACATGGAGGAGGGTTCTGGAATGTTTAAGGGGTATCAGCGGGCCGGAGAAGAGACTGAGAAGCAAGGTCAACTCTAACGTCTGAGGCCCAATACAAAGCATCATGGAAAAAGCCTGAAGTTGCACCACGTGAGAGGCGTTTCGCAAGGGGCGTCTCAAATGTTGTTGACTATTTTGTATTAGGGACAGCACCCCTGGGTGGAGTTAGAGCAGAGACCTGAGGACCCTTTAGAGAGCGGATGGGTAGGCAGTGAGGGGTCATGACTGGAGAACTTTAGGTTTTCACCAAGAGACTTAGAGTGGGTGACTTCCCTTGGGGGTCATTCATTGCTGACACCTTTGTTAGGTTGGGATTTGGTTAAGTAGGGATACCATCTAGAACAGGGTAGGGACGCCTAACCTGTGTTTGTTTTCCTCCAACCTAAATGAAGGAGAGATATGCGTCTATGCTGATAGCTTTGCTATTTTTAGAACTTGTGTTAGTGATTTCTGTTGCTCGTCTGAGGGCTTTTCGAGAGCACATGTATGTAATTGGACCTGTGTACCTCGTGAATCTCATTCTGAGATGCTTGTATTTGCAGCTCATTATATCTTTACAATAAACTTTTGAAACCTAGAAGTTGTCCGTGATCTTTGAGAGTAGAGTCCTTTCTTGGGTGAACTAATTTGCAGATAGGTGTACTGTTTCCTTCTAAGACAGGCAATAAAGGTTCAGTCGACCAGATCGAGGTTTGGATCAATAGATATAAGGTATCGATCAAAATCTCGCCCTTTCAGTTGGTAGCTATAGAGGATGGTTGCCTTCTTGAGGACGGTGACCTAGGCCAGGTTAGCTTACCCCAAGGCCCCTAGAAATCGATGATCGGAAGAACAGCCCGCAGATGAAGATCCGGATGACGTGAGACAGAAAAAGCAGCAGTATCGGTTGAGAGTGAGTATAAAGGGTTATGCGTGTTAGATTGCGGTGTTTTTGTATTGTATCTATGTTGTAATGTCTGGCGGAGTTGAATGTCTGTAGAGTGACTGTGGAACAGGTTGTGAGCGCGCGCAACCAGTGGAAATCTTAAGTTCAAGGAGAGCTTAAGTGGTTCGGGTGTATCGGACACCCAGAGTAATTGTCAACTAGTGTGAAGGGGGTCATGAGGTACCATTGACCACCCGAGAGACCGAGATAGGGGGAACGTAAGAGTGAGTGCGTGAGTAACGGACGCTGGTCGGAAGTTACTGTGTGTGTAAGCAACCTATCAGAGAGACGATAAATCTCGTCAGTTGTGTAAACAATTACAGATAGACTGTGGACGTACAGTCGAGAGAAGTGACCGCTTGGTCGGAAGTAGTCATTTTTCGGTGTATGAATGGGACGCATGCATAACCGGGAGACGAGTTGAGAAAGGAGGGGTGCTGCTGCGAAGCGGAGAAAAGAGACGTCAGGTGGTGTCGCGCAGTGATTGGCTGACCGGAGAAAGACCGCGCTGTGATAGGCCAGCTAGCGAACACGTCATACAGGGTCGCGACGTGATTGGCCAACAGGAGAAAGACCGCGCTGTGATAGGCCAAGCTAGCAAAGCCGCGACAGGATTGGTGGATTGTCATCAGGAAGTAAACAGAGTAGCGAGGCTGAATTTTGTGCGCATAATTATGAAGTGTTTTAAATGGTTGAAAGCGCTGTTTAAGAAAGAGAGGAGAGGATCGTATGAAGGGGAAGAAGCCCCGCCGGAGGGTACGCCAGCTCGTTATATGGCAGTAAATGTTGGGTTGCATACGATCCTTTGGATATCAGAGTGGAGTAAGATTACTGAAGGAAACGAGGAACTGACGTTCCCGAAGTACGGGACGTTCAGATTAGAGGTGTTACATCGATTGAAATCAGTCATGACCTCAAAGAGACCCTTGCCTAGACCAACCCAGTTTGAAGCCCTTGAAGCATGGCTTAGGGCAGCGCATGAAAGGAATATGAACAGACGACAAGAAAGGGTGAAACGCTCGGTGCAGGCTGCAGAGGTTCCAGCGTGCCAGGGCCCTTGCCATGACCTGTATCCTGGGGACTGGGTCCTGGTGAAGAAACATGTGAGAAGAAGCTGCTTGGATATTCGTTGGCGTGGGCCCTACCAGGTCATCCTGATCACAAGTACAGCTGTAAAGGTGGGAGGCCTGCCCAACTGGATACACGCGTCGCATACGAAAAGGGTTCCAGCACCTCTGGAAACAGCTCCTCTCTCGGATGGACGTCCAGCTGAGGACCAAGAAGCCATAGAGGGGGCTAGCCAAGCTGTAGAGGTGCCAGTGGAAGCAGGGAACGAGTCTGACCAAGCTGAGGACGGTCAGTACAACAGCGAAACAGAAGACGCTACAGAAGGAGAAGACAGCTGGGAGTACGAGTCTGACCCTGACAGGTCTGAAAGAGAGCGAGAACAGACCAGAAGGAGAAGGAGTAGAAGGGCACGTGGAGAAGCAAATTGGCCGCAAAGAAGAAGTTCTAGCCTGAGGTCAACTCCAGAAGCAACCCTTCCTCCGATATCAGAAGACTCAGACCCAGAAGAAGGTGCTCAGGGCGCTGAAGCACCGGACCGAAGAAGGTCAAGAAGAGTGCGTGTGCCTAACAGAAGATACTCCACACCTGAGTGGACATATCTGGCGACAAATGTCTGTGAAACCGGAGACAGGGAGGATCCGAGCGGTGGTGGTGTCCAGTTCTGAGCCCATTATCACCGTGGAAATACAACTGTTGGTACCCGGTGTCGAACAAGAAGGGTCACTAACATTCGTGCTCCCCCGACCTCCCCGCCTCAGCAAGTTAAAACACATGTTTCTTACAGAATTGAAATTCCCCGACTTTGGTACCACGATAACAGCACATGAAGAGCATACTCTTCGCATGGAAATATTGAACTATGCTATTGAAGCTGCAACCACAAATCTAATAGTCGATTGTTAAAGGACTTTGTAAATAAAGCAAGCAGAAGAAAAGAAGATTACCTAGCGCCCAGGAAGCAGAGAATTTTAGGGAACCCCTTGAGTGGATGGAGAAGGGCTAGGGTTGTCTTTTTGAACTGTGAAAGGACTTTTTGCGAAAAAGGCTGTCAGCCTCCAGCTGTGTAGATTCTAAAGACAAAAAAGGATTGAAAGAGACTGTAAAGGAACGAGAGGAAAAGAACTTTTTTTTGCAAAGAGAAAGGGAAAAGCTAGATTGTCTGACGAAATGGAGGCCGGCACCCCGAACCGCAGAGCTAAATGTATAATAGGTACACTAATAGTAGGAGTGATAATATTAATAGCTTTAGTGGTAACAATTTCTTATGTAAAGGGACATGAGGAAGAGGTAAAGGTAACTGATGCGAATTCTGTAGTAACACTTACACCCACTGTTGCAGGTGAGAAAAGGGAAAACACTCAAGAGAAAGCGTTATTGGCTGCAGAAGCCCGCAGGTTACATGTAGACGAGTCCCAAGGAGACTTTAGGTCAAATGCTTATGCTAAACTTTTGTATGAATACGTGGATGCCATGGAGGTTAAGGATTGCTACGTCTGCATGCAGTTGCCTGCGTCTGTAGATGAAGGAATTCGATATCATCACCTCCCTCTGACATATGGCATTACATGTAGCTTATTGCTTAGTATATTTTATGAGAGAGATAGTTTTGAATACTATTTCTCCAATTATGATTCTGTGTTGCCAGAAGTCCCGAATTATAAGCAGATGAATAAATGGGATTACTGGAAGAGTGAAGACAGATTGGCCAAATTCTTCATTCCTTGGATTACCTTAGATACTTCACATGCCCGTAGAAATAACCTGACATGTAAGGTGTCCGAAGTCGAGAAAAAGTTCATAGGGCAGGTGGATGATCGTTACAGGAGACAAAAGATTTTGAAAAAATCAGGACAAGGGAAATTAGATTGGACCGAGGAAGAGAAGTCACATAAGAGAAAGGGTAGTAGTGGTCCAATAGCTTTAGATAAAGCGCAGAAAGGAAAGTTATGTCTTCACCGAGCCAAAACGTATTATGAAAATGTATACGTGGGTGAAGTTGACTGTGAACATGCTTTTAATTTAGAGTACTACACTAAGGATTTCCTGAAGGGAATGCAAGTGATTCCAAATGTGTATTTTGTATGTGGAAGAAATGCTTACGTGAGACTACCTGACAACTGGTATGGATCATGTTACTTGGCAATTGTCTTCCCCAAAATATATCATGCACAAGACTTATTGATCAATGAGGGCCAGATATCATCGAGGGGAAGGAGAGATTTAGGCGATGCAGAAATGGTTGGAGATGTCTTTGGAGCTATGTTCCCTCTTTTGGGAATAATCCTTAATGATGTTAAAATTAGACGACTGGCAACAGTTGTCGACAGGTTGTCTGCCAGCACTGCTCAGTCCTTAATGCTGGTAGAAGGAGAGATGCAATCGATAAGGGCTATGGTTCTTCAAAATCGGCTTGCATTAGATGTCTTATTAGCAAAAGAGGGCGGAGTCTGTAAGGCTTTGAAGGTTCAGGAATGTTGCACTTACATTCCAGACCTTTCAAAACCCCTTGAGAAAGTTATTAAGAACATAACTAATATACACAAAGAGATCGAAGACTTGAGTAGAGAAAATGTCTGGGAAAAGGTGGGCCATGGAATGAGTACAGTTGGAGGGTGGTTTTCCACCTTAGGCAAAAGCTTTATTTGGTATATCCTAAAGCCTATCATCATAATATTGATCTGTGGGATAGTATTGTGGGGATTGGTGAGGGTATTCAAATGGTACAGAGCAAGAAGGTCAGTAAGGGCCCAAAGAGAACAGTTGCAGAGATTGGCTGCCATACAAGATAATCAGTACAGGAGCCTGAGAGCTCTGGAAGCGCAGAGAATGCCAGCAATAACTGCAGTTTAAATGTTAGTGATGACCCCGAGAGGTCATCAAAGGGGGGAACTGAGAGAGCGCAAACTGATATAAATATATGAGTACATCACACTTACCTATAGAGAGCATAATTCATGAAGAGAAATGCCATGAGTGCTAATAGTATTTGAAATTATATTCTAAATGTATAGCTAATATAGAGATTTAAGTAGAAGTGGAATTAATACAGAAATGTGTGACATTATATGATTTTATTAGACGTGATTATTTTGAATCTATGTCGTGTAGCTGTTAACATATAAGATGGTCTGTGGTAAAACGCAGAACGTGGTAGGCCTCAGGGCCAGAGCTGGAGCTAAAAGGGAAGGTGTTTCTTTTTACGACACAGATTGTTTAACGTTTTTGGTCATTGCATTAATGGGCCATGATTTAGAGTAATGTTTTCTAAATAATAGAATAAGAGTTTTAACATGCTTTAATTAAATGAAGAAATTGAATGCTATAATCATAATGTGAAATATTGTAGGCCTGAAATGTTTTAGCATTGATTTACACGTACATGTCTGGGCTGAGAAATGTTGCAAGCCTTTTTAGAAGTCTATGAGAGTTGGGTTCTTGGCGGCAGATATCTGTCTGCAACAGGAAAGGGGGGATCCAATTATAAGTGAATGAATAGAGGCCTGTTCAGTAGACGGCCCAGACATGGAGGAGGGTTCTGGAATGTTTAAGGGGTATCAGCGGGCCGGAGAAGAGACTGAGAAGCAAGGTCAACTCTAACGTCTGAGGCCCAATACAAAGCATCATGGAAAAAGCCTGAAGTTGCACCACGTGAGAGGCGTTTCGCAAGGGGCGTCTCAAATGTTGTTGACTATTTTGTATTAGGGACAGCACCCCTGGGTGGAGTTAGAGCAGAGACCTGAGGACCCTTTAGAGAGCGGATGGGTAGGCAGTGAGGGGTCATGACTGGAGAACTTTAGGTTTTCACCAAGAGACTTAGAGTGGGTGACTTCCCTTGGGGGTCATTCATTGCTGACACCTTTGTTAGGTTGGGATTTGGTTAAGTAGGGATACCATCTAGAACAGGGTAGGGACGCCTAACCTGTGTTTGTTTTCCTCCAACCTAAATGAAGGAGAGATATGCGTCTATGCTGATAGCTTTGCTATTTTTAGAACTTGTGTTAGTGATTTCTGTTGCTCGTCTGAGGGCTTTTCGAGAGCACATGTATGTAATTGGACCTGTGTACCTCGTGAATCTCATTCTGAGATGCTTGTATTTGCAGCTCATTATATCTTTACAATAAACTTTTGAAACCTAGAAGTTGTCCGTGATCTTTGAGAGTAGAGTCCTTTCTTGGGTGAACTAATTTGCAGATAGGTGTACTGTTTCCTTCTAAGACAGGCAATAAAGGTTCAGTCGACCAGATCGAGGTTTGGATCAATAGATATAAGGTATCGATCAAAATCTCGCCCTTTCACATGCATTACCTGGAATAGCAACCAGGTTCTGCAGCTCTTGCTTCAGGTCCATGATGTCTTTGCACAGCTGGATGTCATCAATCCTGGGAAGAGAAGGTCAGAAGGTCAAGACATGCTGCCTTGTTACTGCCCTGAGTCACAACACAAAACAGATCAAAACAACCTGCTCCACGAGAGACTGGCCCTGCTGTGTGATCCGGGGAGCTTGTTAATGACCAAACGATTTCCAGATTAAGCAGCGGGCCAGCAGCAGTCACCCACGCAGATCAATACACCACGCAGCGACAAAAGGCTCTTTCCAGTGAAACGCACTGAAACTTCACTACACACACAAAGCGATTGAAAAGTCCATGCGTGCGGGGGATGTTACATGCGCTTCTTGAATTAAGGTAGCTAGAAATTGTTATCCCTGTATTTTAAATAGCATTTTCTTGATACAATGGCCGCTCTCTTTTACAGAGCACGGAGGTCACGAGATCATGTGGCGCGCGTGCGGAGGAGCTGTGCGGAGTTCAAAGGGCCCTGCTGTTCACAGCAGCCAATCCGCGGCGCAGCCCATACAGCTATAATCTCCCCACTGTGGCAGAGGCCCACTCACAGCCCTCCTGTCTTGGCTGCTTATTTTCAAAGAATCAAAACATTTTCAGACACGTTTTTTTTTAGGAATCTTTAATGAGTGCAACTGGAATTATAGACACATGCTGATGCTTTGGCGGTTGCTCAAGGCAGGCTTCCTACATCCCCTCCACCCACCCTTTGTCCACAGGCAGACTTCCTACATCCCCCCACCCCTTACCCACAGGAAGGCTTCCTACATCACTCCCATCCACCCCTTACCCACGGGCAGACTTCCTACACCACTCCCACCCACCCCTTGCCCACAGGCAGCCTTCCTACATCCCCTCCACCCACCCCTTGCCCACAGGCAGACTTCCTACATCCCCTCCACCCACCCATTGCCCACAGGCAGGCTTCCTACACAACCCCCACCCCTTGCCCACAGGCAGACTTCCTACATCCCCCACCCCTTACCCACGGATGTATGACGTTATAACGCATACTATTACTCCGCAGACCATTACAACGCGACTTTTACTCCGCATACCGTTACAACGCATAGCGCCTTGGGGCGCTGGATAGTGGTAAGTATAATTTTCTATTCCAACACCAGTCCCCGTGGACACTAGGGAAGGTGTTGGATAGAAAATTAAACTTATTCCCTATCCTACAGCGCCCCCCAGCGCAATGTGTTGTAACGGTATGCGGAGTAAAAGTCGCGTTGTATTGGTAGTGCGGAGTAAAAAATGCGTTGTAACAGGTGTATACCCTTACCCACAGGCAGGCTTCCTACACCACTCCCACCCACCCCTTACCCACAGGCAGGCTTCCTACACCACTCCCACCCACCCCTTGCCCACAGGCAGCCTTCCTACATCCACCCCACCACTTGCCCACAGGCAGCCTTCCTACATCCCCTCCACCCACCCCTTACCCACAGGCAGACTTCCTACATGCCCCCACCCCTTGTCCACAGGCAGGCTTCCTACATCCCCTCCCCCACCCATTACCCACAGGCAGGCTTCCTACACCACCCCCACCACTTGCCCACAGGCAGCCTTCCTACATCCCCTCCACCCACCCCTTGCCCACAGGCAGCCTTCCTACATCCCATCCACCCACCCCTTCCCCACAGGCAGGCTTCCTACACCACCCCCACCCCTTGTCCACAGGCAGGCTTCCTACATCCCCCACCCCTTGCCCACAGGCAGACTTCCTACATCCACCCACCCCTTGCCCACAGGCAGGCTTCCTACATCCCCTCCACCCACACCTTGCCCACAGGCAGGCTTCCTACATCCCCCCACCCCTTGCCCACAGGAAGACTTCCTACATCCCCTCCACCCACACCTTGCCCACAGGCAGACTTCCTACATCCCCCCACCCCTTGCCCACAGGCAGACTGCCTACATCCACCCAACCCTTTCCCACAGGCAGACTTCCTACATCCCCCCACCCACTGGCATGCAGCAAGGGACCCTAGGCAGCAGCCACACAGGGCCTGAACACGAGTGCCTGTATGTATGGGGTGAATCCCTGGCTAGGTGAACTAGATTTTGAATAAAAAAACCTGGGTTTCACCAGGAACATAGAAATACGACTACAGTTTTACAGCGATAGGATGATTGAATTCTGGCTTTAATGCAGTAAGGGGAAATTATATGCAACATTTATGCACAGTATCATCTTTGTCAGCAAAGTAATTGCTTTTTGAAGAGCACAGCCCACTAATCCTGCACTGGTGCACACAAACTCTTGTCTCCATCTGTGTCTAGCCGGTCTTCTTTGACAACCATAACATATGGTACACTTACTGATATTTTCAAGAACATCTGATGAAAACACAGGTCTGTGTCAGCAAATCTGTGACGTCAGGTCACCCTTATCTGGGGTGGTGTAGAAATGTGACTCCAAGCTCTTGAGTGAAGTGAACTGCTGCTTAGATTCAATGGGCCAGGTTAGCAAAATCATTGGTGGGGCCCTTGTCACATGACCCAATGTTCAGTCCAAGTTGAGAAGAGTTGGAGGTATAAGGCAGTGCAGTGAGCTTGTCCATTTCAAATAATGCAAGCATTGTTATCCATTGTTTAATGGGACAAGTCTGTTAATTTAATTGCCAAATATGTGCCCTCTGCACAAAGACCGCCTCCCTTTATACAAGGGAATGGGCCTTTAATGGCCAGTATAGACTGCTACGGCGGGCTCTAAGGCTATTAGAACACTCCACCCCTAAGGGGCGGAATGTCCTCATTATAAAAACCACGGCCTTTCAGAGCTCGAGGGGGTCGAAATCCCCAAGGCTTTGTTTAACAGCTAACAGCCACATGCAGGGACACAGCTGTTAGCTGTTGAACATTCACAGCAAGAGCTGTGAAAGCAGCTGTGAAAGGGGGCTGAAGTCAGCCCATGGTTCTCCATGGGTTTGGCTGAACTGCTTTTTCACCTTCAGCCAAGCCAGCGAGACCCAGGAGCTGAGCAACATGCACCCTCCCTCCTTCTGAGGCTCAAGTGATTCTGTGAGCTACGGGTGGGGGAAGGCTCCAGTGTGCACGGCATCACAGCCATTGCCTTTTGGTTCCCTCTTCCCAAGCCATATATTTTGGAGAGGCAGGGAAAGAGAAAGGCAAGGGCTGTGTATTAGAACAGAGAAATGTTGAGACTGAGAGCAGTGGGCCACATAAGTTTATAAAGGCAGCTGCTGCTTCATTGTCTCCAGTGGAGCCCTTAACATTCCAATGTTCTAATATTTGAAAGACACTCTTGAAATATTCCAGCAATTTGATGGTGTGCTAAAAAAGTGTGAGCCACTTCAGGAGCTGATCGTGTTTTTCTCAAAATTTGCCATGGTTCAGCTCTTACGCCAGTAATTTCCTATAGTGTGCGAGAGTCAGAATTATGCCCTGGGTGTCTCCGATATGTGAAGAATTAACATTGGTGTGCCATGGCCAGCATTTTGTCATGGGTGCCCCACATATGGAATGGAAGCCAACTCTATGCTATGAAATATTCAGAAAATGCCAGTGCCAGAAGTTTGCTATACATGGCCTTTTATACCATCCGTGCCCCTCAAATGTCAACATTTAGCTCTGGTATGCAAGGGCCAGCATACCTGTTCTACTTGATCAAGTACTTGCAGTAGCAATTGCTCTATGTTCACCCATATGTCAGGAATTACCTCCAGTATCACAGAGCCTGTATTTTGCTGTGTGTAACATCCCCACCATATGTCATTAGTGCCCCTGTCCATTAAGCAAGAATGCCCTCCAGTATGCTAGGACCAGCAGCACACCAGCATCTTATCACACACATTCTTGCGCAAACTCACATACTCTCATCCACACACACATGTACAATCTCACATACACTCAATCTCACATTCTCTCTCACACATTTTTGCAAGTTCTAACACATACACACACCCTGTAACTCACACACTCAGTGACTCCCACTTCTTGTTATACAGTTTTCCAGCCAATTGTGTTGCCTTACCAAAGATTGACTATTGCTGCTCTTGCTGTTGCCTTTTAGTGCCACTTGGTAAAAAACATTTTCTCGATACACTATTCACAAATCAAAATAAATGACATTGCCAATACTTGTGTTTCTGAAATAGTGCCTTTAAAGAGGTAAAATAGGGGCCCATGCACAATGCACTGGCGGAGTGCAGGTTAGCTCCAAAGTTGGTAACGCAGCGCTCCATCATTTAAAAAAATGCAGGGATGCGCCTTATTTACAATGATACCGCACACCTCTACGTTTCCCCTAGCGGAGGCACTAAATTAAGCTGCCTAACACCAACACAGGCACCCTTGCACCATAGTACAAGGGTTCCTGCATTTTGGAGGAATGATTGTTTATGTGCAAGAAAGTGTCCCTTCCTGCACATAAACAATCCAGAATGGCGATTTGTAACTCTTATGTGTGCTGCATTGGGCAGCACATACCGAAGTTGCAAATCGTCATTTTTTTTTAGGATTGTTTATGTGCATTCAATCATGACGATTTGCTGTTTCTATGTGTGCTGCACAATCCAGCACACAAAGAAGAAGCAGCAAAAACGAGGAGAAATTAATGTCTCCTTGTTTCACCATGTTAAGACCAGTTTTTAATGGTCTTAATTTTGGCACTGCCACATATTTACGCCACCCTTATAAATAGAGGGCAGCGTCAAAATGAATGGGTGTTGTGGTGGAACGCCCACAGCATTACACATTGCCTGCCCCTTTAACGCTAAGGGACTGATTACGATGTCAGGCGGAAAGCCTCTGACCTTAGGTCGGAGGCTTTATGACTAACATCGTTGGTTTCAATTCCGACCAGCTGATTACGATACAGCCGGTCAGAATTGAAACAGTCCGGTCATTCCAGCTGGCTGCCGACAGGCTACTTTAGTTGGAACCGGCCTGAAATCCATGTGTACGGCGGTTTACGCCGTCCCGATTACGATACACTGTTTCCGGCAGGGTTTCCATGCCGGCCTTTCTGAAATGGAAACCCTCTTTCGGAAAGCGTGTTTGGGGGCCCCTAGCATGGTTCCCTTTTTCTTGGGGCCTCTGGTTGGGGGCTGAGGGGGCCCTATGTGCCCCCTGTTAATTCCTGTACGTCATGGGATTAACACAATCTACCATTTCTCTATGGGAGGGATCCTTCTTTCACATACTCTGGGAATGCCCCGAAATACAAAGGTATTGGAACAGGGTACCACAGATTATGTGGAGGGTTATGGGTCAAGCAGTGCCTCTGATGGCCAAGTGGTACATCTTGTGTATATTCGGGGCTGAGGAGTGATCTAGATGTTAAACAATTTGGCTGGGGTTGGCACTTGGGATTGCTAAAAGGAATATAGCCCGTGCCTGGGTGGAAGAGAGAGCACCACGAGTTGGTGACTGGGTGGTAGACATGGATTGGTGCCGGAGAACTGAACAAGTGGTCTACCAGAGATGGGGATGTCCAAAGAAATGGGAGAAAGTTTGGGATGCTTGGCGTAGTTATAGAGAGGAGCTGGAGAGATAGGGCGTGATGGTTCGAGACCCTGTTTCTTGAGATTTAGCGACTTCACAATCTCTCCTCTAAAATGCATGCAGGATCTTATGGAAAAATGCTAGACCTCATGCAATGATGACATAACTAATTTAATGATGTGTTTTGATATACAATGTAATCATCTCGATGGAAGTGATATATTGTCATGCTTTTGTTTCACTGAGCAACTGTTTAATAAAAAGAATACAAATTTAAAAAAAACTGTGTAATAGAAGGCTCTTAACCCTACAATGAAGCCAAGACCAACTTTGCAGCGGTGAACAGTATAGGTAAGATGGCCAGGGAATTTATGGGAAAGGCTGAGCCATACCCAAGACAAGGGGTTGTCTGGGCTACAAGAGTCAAAACACGAGTTGTGTTGGCCAAAAAATTGGTATGGGAATTCCCTCTCACTTTCTGCTCATTCTCCCTTAATTTTGCTACCTGCCTCATTTTCCTTTTTATTTTTCTCTCTCTAGCTCCACTTTCATTATCTTTGCTCATCGCTTTCTCACTTCCCCATTTACCTTTCTACGCCACCCTCTCTCAGTTGTTTTGCTCTAGCTTCCTATCCCGCAATAACTTCATCTTATCCTCTGCCTTTCTCCCTCTCTCTTTCTTTATATCTGCCCCATGGTAGGTCCACCCAGTTCCCGCTGCATACACAACTTGCCCTTCCGCTGGCCCTACCAGCCCTTTGTGCAATAGTAAGTCTTGAAAAACTTGTTTCACTACCAAAAAAAGCTACAAGCCGGCTAACACTCCATATTTCAAGTCAAAATTACAAATCAAAGTTAGCAGGACCCATAAAAACAACACGCTAATATTGCCAGAAAATAATAAGAATGAACAAAGGCTAAAACAATTCACCACAAAAGGTAATTGAAAGGCTGCACTACAACCAACAAATTAATAAAATGTCCTCACTCTTTAAATAGCGAACTAGTTCTTGGCAATGACCCGCGTCTTTTTGTTACGCAGGTCTGATGTTAACTACCGAGACCCTTAACTCATGTCCTACCCTTAATGTCTTGCTCTGTCAGCCGCTTGACATTCCCACGGGCTGAGGCTCCCTTCCGGTAATTATGGAAGGTTGCTCACTGCTCTTAGCCATGGAAAGGTTAGTTGTCTGGAGGTCCAGTTCCCCGCCACCTTCTGTCCTTTAATATGTCAAAGTTGGTTATGTCTCCAGCTCTTCCTGGCCGCCCCGATGACGCACAACGCATATTTTGTGCTTAGAGGATGAGTCTTAAAAAACTTGAAGAGCAAGATAAAATCTCAGGCTTAAGATATTTACATAATTTTGCAAATTTGTAAAAAAAAAAAAAAAATTCAGTCAGGTATGCTGCCGTCCTAAAGAGTGTGCGTGCGTACGTGTGTGTGCGCGTGCGTACGTGTGTGTGTGCGTGCGTGTGCGCGTGTGTGCGTGTGTGTGCGCAAAAGCATTTTTCTTGTCACTGTTTTCTCCAAGAAGTTTGAAATGCTTCTCTTTCTTTTTTCCCCAGAGCGTACACTTCTAGTGTCAAGCAGCAGTGCAGGCTTGGAGAATAAAGAACAAGGCACAGGCCCAGAAGGCACAGGTCACCAGCGACACACCAGTAATGATCCATGCGTATTTATGCATGCCTGTGTTTGCATACATTAGCACATGAACGCCAGATCTATTGTCTTTGCCAGAGCTTGTTTTAGGTGTAACTACTTCATCACAAATGTTTGAGCATACCCCCAAAGTTTAGCCATTATGGGTGTTTGCTACATTTAAAATGGAAACATTTCTGTCCTTCTGGTGTTATTATCACAACAGCAATATCCACCTGCAATTATTAATATCAGCAATTTCTGGGAGCAGGTGAATGTTTGGTGTGCTGCAGTGCGGTAAATTTGACGCACTGGCCGCTTTATTTAAAATTTGACGCACTCATGCATTGGAGTTGCCCTTGCAAGAAATGTAGCTGACACAGACAATCGTTTTAATTGCTTAATGCTGGGATCAGTAAAGTTGTTACGATATGGTGTTATGTATTGAGTATAGAATGAGTATGTGTGTCTGGGATATACGATGTAAAGAGCCACTGTGTTTAATATGCGGTAAAGGGCAAACCACTAGGCCTGATGTGCATTGTTTGTGTATGTGGTGATTTTAGATTCAAAACCTGGGTTTATATTTTCTGTGATATTTATTGTTTAATATTTCTTTAAGATAGTATATCTTGGAAATAAATACTTTGAAATGAACTGCGCTGCAGTGTCGTGTTGGTGTTCATAATGTTTTGTCAATTGTGCACTCCAATGCATCTAAATGTGCAAGGTAGAACATGGGTGCCAGGATGCATTTACAGGCATCGACTGCAAGATTGTATTTTGCATGTGTGATTTGGCAAGGACTGACCCTTATACTAATTATTAATTACTGCACTTACTTAGCACATTGCTCTATTTATCCGGTCTCTTACGTGCTGATAAAAGGTCAGATCTGGTTACAGCAATACATAGTTGATGAATACAGAAGATATTATATAAATATCTGCATTTAAAGTAGCACTAGATCTTCCCAACGCATTTCCCACTAAAGCTGCAGCACCAACAAACAGTGTCATTTTAGAGTTTTGGATTTCTTGAACCTTAGACCTGCTGGCTATTTAGAGCTAATATAGCTCGCTCCTTGCATTTTCCTCGCCACTTAAGAACATCACCGAAGATCCTTTATTTAAAAGAAATGCACAGAAGCAAGGTTCTAGACACAACACTACCACTGGACCCTAAATTCATATTGTTGGGTATACCCGGAGATGTAGATTTGGGCCGGCCGCAGCTCATACTCGCTCAGTTAGCCCTGGTGGTGGCAAAACCAGGCCCGGACTGGCCGTTGCGGGCACCGGGCAATCCCCCGGTGCGCCGCAGGGTGGGGGCCGGTTTTGGGCCCCTAGGGTCCGTTTTTGTTACAGGGCCATTTTTGCAGCATAGCTGCAAAATCGGCCCTGTAACAAAAAAGGCCGAAAAGCGGCCCTGGCAGAGAGCTTGGTCACAAACCCAAACCCCCCGGGGGGCCAGCCGATCACTTTGCCAGGGCCGGTTTTGGTTCCCAGTCCGGCCCTGGGCAAAACGGATGTAGCACGAACTTTGGGGCGGGGCGGCAATCATGCCCCAACTCCGAGAGTGGAAGGCAGGAATGGAGATATACATGGCGGCAGAAAGGGTCACCTATAAGGCAAGAGGGTGCCTGGCAAACTCCCAAAAAGGAAGTTGGTTTCCGAAAAATAAAAAAAACTAATGAATCCTACACCCTTGGAGTTTTTCACAAGGTTTTGGGGTCATCATCGTTTTTTTCTGACCATCACCGCCTGTGTTTTCCTGGTGGTGATGGTTGAAGAAGAAAATCACATTGGCTGCTCTAAGTAGAGCAGACAATGTGATGACTTTACTCTTACAACCCCTACTACTCTGGGTGGGTGGCCAAGAGCATGGCGGACAAGGCATTCCAATGAAGAACCATGGCTGCCAAACTCTAAATCAGCCCCTAATGAAGGCTAAGGGTCGGGCTAAGGGTTGAGCTGCAAGGCTAGGGGAAGTTGCAGGGTTAAGAGATGGGACATTTAATGGAATTAAGGTGTACTCAACCATTTTCGAGCCTTTGCACTTTATTTTGTTTTTCCATGTGGAAAAGTGCCACTTTAATATTTTCTTTAAAGTCCCAGCCAGTAACACAGAGGCTTCTGTCCCTGATATCACTCATGTCTCTACACTGGCTGTTCGATTCTAAGTTTAAATTATACACATTTTTCCAAGGCACAAGCTGCTCATATAAAAATCCAGCATAGCTAAACAAATATCACAATGTTCGGAGTTTTGTAAAGGGTCAGGAGAATAAAAGTGCACAATCAAAGCCTTGCTGCACAGGAGCCCTAAATGAAAGCAAGCAGACGTGGATGGTACGAAAATGGCCCAATAGGATCTTGCATAGCGCCAACTGTGCATAGTCCAAGACCATCCTTGTGATTTGCAGACTAAAGGTACATTAATAGTAGGCAGTGGTGGAATGATGAGCACTACTGTGTGGTACAGTTCAAGGATACACCATTGGGATGGGGACCTGTTCTAGACGGTAACCATGTGGTGCTCTGCCTTAAACATTTAGTTCATGCACAGTGGCAATTAAGGTGGGTCATGGGATATACCTTGCATGGGGGCAGGGCCGTTTCTACCATTAGGCAAGACTAGGTGACCGTCTAGGGTGGCAAATGGGCTAGGGCGGCAAAAGGAGGAAATCTTTTTTAATTTGAACCTATGAAAGTAAAGCTAGGCGGCCGCCTACTCTTGCCTAATGGTAGAAACAGCCCTGATGGGGAACGACAAGGTGGGTGTTTGTGTAAAAGAATACATAAGCCACACACGCTAACCAGCTGCTTCCATAGCTTAGCCCCTTTTTGTCCCGTGCATGGCCGGGGCGGGCTGCTAGTCCCTTGATAAAGGCAACATGCCCACTTTTTTATACTTTGGTGTTGTGACTCTTTGAAAAAGTCAATAAGTCTGTCTGAATACAGCCAGGCCGTTCGAGACCAAACGCATGCCCGATGGCTTTGTGCAGGTGGTCGGGCGGAGCGCCTGGACATAAGCCAGACATTGCACTCAACCTCAATCTGTGCATGGGTAATGGCTGTATTCAGTGGGAGGTAGAGTGATTGCAGGAGCTGTACACAGCCAGGTCTTGAGGCCAACCCCAGGCCACGCACAGCTGTGGTGTTGGCTGCCCATGAGGGGTTAGGTGCAGGCCCTGTAGCTCCTTCGGCTGTGAATGCAATGCGATTGGCTGTCCTATGGAGTTGGGGTTTCGAACGAAAAAAACTAGAAATTCACGGACAAAACTAAAGATTAAAGAGACATTATAGTTAGCTATGGTTCTAATATCATACTTTCCATTAAAAAAATAAAAACCTTTGAAATTGTTAGAAAAACCAAAGGTTAATGGGACGTTATAGTTAGGTGGACATGTTGGTTAAAACATACTGTTTTAAACTAACAAAACCACTGAAAGGTAAGGTAAGGTACATTTTTATTATGTATAGTTAATTAAAACCAATACAATCCTTACATTTAAAACAAATTCTTAAAATGTGATAAAAGAATGTTTAACTATAACTATAACTTGTTCCCTAATCTTACAATAACTCACGCCCTCCCCATGCATTGCTAATTACCTCACATGTTAAATTACTTATGACATGTTCTATGACATCATTGATACCATGACGCCAACATCTTAAATTACTTCATTGATGACAAGACTGTACATGGTGGGGTGCGAGTGTGAAAAAGCTGGAGAGGGCATTGATTTATACTTTGTGCTCTTGTACGGGAAAACATAATTTGAGACAAATGCTGGAAGAATGATTGATATCTCTGGAAGAATATCTCTGTATCCATGATATTTTTTGAAAAAGCGTGGCCTGCAAGGCAGCTAAAATTGTCTTTAAGCCAGATCTAAAAAGCAATATATGTTTTCCAACAAGAGAGAAGGTCTAATCTAAGCAAGCTGGACCTATCTGACACTGTCGCAGCTGAATCCGGCCAATTCCTACTAAGCGGGTTATCACCTTGCCTGCATCCAGCTGCTGAATTAGGGTTTCCAAATTTGGCAAAACAAGACACAATACGTTTCATAGACAGCCAGAAAAAATTAGGAAAATGCTAGCACATGAAACCAAGAGCATGAGGCTGTTTAATAGTTTTCGCCACTGAGTGGACAGGAACACAAAAGAGCGCGTACACTGCTCCTCTCATGAGCCAGAAGCAGTTTTCATGCCTTTTTGTGCATAGATCTGACTCCAAGTGTCTTAATGTCTATACACGTGACTAACAAGCACTCATACCAACGAGGCGCCGAGTCACCTTAATCCCTTTTTGCCTCATCAGACATTCAAAGAGAAGGAAGACTATGGGGCATATTACCAAGGGCCTTATCGCCGCTTTAGCAGGAATTTTTCCCGCTAAAGCGGTGATAATTTTGTCGTCCTATTACCTAGCTGTCGCTAACACCAGTTAGCGACAGGTAGTAGGAGATAGCGATCATCTTGGGGCCCACTTTGCATGTCAGCGATATTTATCGCTAATGACATGCAAAGTGGGCATGCCAAGATGTTAGCGACTGTAAACAGTCGCTAACATCGCTATCTCCTATTACCTACAAAGGCGTACTTTTGGAAATATTCACGCTAAGCGCGAATATCTCCAAAAGCTAACGCCTGCCCAGAGCAGTTCTTAGCCATGTTATCCAATGGTAGGTGGATAACATGGCTAAGAGCATTAGCTCGGTAATGCATGAATATCGCTGACTTTTCAGCGATATTCATGCATTGCGGACGATTTTTATCGCTTTTGAGATAAAGCTTGATAATAGCAAGGTTTACCTGCGATAAAAATCGGCGGAGCTAGGCGATAATAATATTGCCGCTAACCGTGTTAAGCGATAATTATCACTTACTCTTGGTAATATGCCCCTATGTCTCTTGCATGCTCCTGTCGCTCTCTCTCTTTCACACACACACACATGCACTCATACACTCACCCACACATGCACATACATACACTCACACACACACACATACACTCAACACCCCACACATGCACAGCAACGCCCCCCCAAACAAATCAGCATGCCCTGCACTTTAATGTCACGTGTAAGATCATCCCATTCTTACACTTTTCATTCCACATGATAGACATTCTGCATTAACACATGGCATTCATGATTCGGTACCCAAGTGTCCTGTGCGGGGCTGCTACGGAATCCAAGGCACCTAGGCAGACTGCTAGATGAGGAGAAAATTAAGTCCCAAAACTCTCTATCTAACCAATATAGCTAAAAATCCTCTATCTAACTTATATAGAAAAAAGCCTATATCTAACCCATATAGCAGTTAATAGCCCTCAATGTTACGAAGGTGAGTAGTTTTTCAGCCAAAAGCACTGAGCATGTTCGAGCATGTACCTCTCGTTACAATACCAGCAGGCTCTGTTGGTTGAAAACCGAGGACTAGTCGAGTTGCCCTCATGGCCTTTGAAAGTAGAAAATTCATATTGAGACACTTATTTTTGGACCCATTCAAAATGCCAAACCTATTTGCTGAACCCTTAATCCATATTAGATGTGCACCACTTGTTCTTACTATGCTGCGTAAAGTCTGAGCCAGGAGGGTTCTTAGTAAAGCTGCGAGAATGACTTTCTCAAATAAAATTATAAAAGAAAACACATTTTTAAACTATTTAAAAAACATTTGATTTGTGCTTCTAATCAGTGCTCTCATCTGGCTTCAAGTAATCTTTGATTTCTGCTTATTACCATTGCTCCTGGCTTGCGTGACTCATAGATAGCTTCTGTTAGATAAATTGGATTTGTTGCTGCAGGTTTTGTTTGTTATCATTCCCTGGCGCCCCTGACTCACCTCCGCTGGGGAGATGTCGACCATTGTAAAAGTCGTTCTGCATGCTTCCAGTGCATTTTAGTTACTTCTACCGATCATCACCTATTGCCAATTGTCAATTTACCAAAATACCGATGTAATATGTGAGGTCATAAGCAGTGCATTGCGGGGTGCAAGTTAAAGTTAGCTCACCTAATTATACCTGCATAATTTCTCTGGTTTTGTAAAGTGAAATGCCAGTCTAAATATAATGTTCCTGAAACCTTTGGGTTTTTTCACTGAATTTCTAAGGTTTTTTTAATTCCATATCCTAACTATAATGTCCATGTAACCTTTGCTTTTTTCAGTGAATTTCTAAGGTTTTTTAATGCTAAATCCTCACTATAATGTCCTTGTAACCTTTGTTTTGTTAGTGAATTTCTAAGGTTTTTCAAATTCTATTTCCTGACTATACCGTCCATGTAACCTATGATTTTTTCATTGAATGTTTAAGGTGTTTAAATTGTATTTTCTATCTAAAATGGCTCTATAAGAAGTATTTTTATAAGCTTGTATTTTCTTCAGTGGATTAATAAGCGTTGTTTTTTTTTCTTTACATTTTTTATATTTGTGACAACTTCGCGATACCCGCAGTGACGTTGCAAAAAGGGAAAACAAAAGCAGACATTCAATGACCACCAATACATCCAAAAATAATATGTAAAAAAAATCCATTCTGAACATGGCCTTACACATATTACTATATACATACTTCTTTACAAGCATGTTTAAACTCATATTTTTCTACTAAGTTGCTTTAAAAAACATCTTTCAGACCTATTTTCCTTTTTTGCGATTATTCAGGATGTTGCAACGTCGCTGTTACCCACGACGGTCGGGCCTTTTCCATAAAGTAAAAAACATATATCTGCACACATATTACCGTATTTTACACACTAGGGGGCAGATTTATGAGCCCCTTGTGCCACTTTTGCGTCACTTTTAACATGGGAAAAATTACGCAAAAGTGGCGCAAGGGGCTTGTAAATGAGCCCCTAGGGGTTTCTTTACAATATTCCCTAAAGTTATGTTTTTCTAGAGAGTTTCTATAAAAACCATCTCTAAAACCTATTTTCAATTTTCGCAGTGACACTGGAGGTCGCGATGATGTCGGTAATCGCAATCCCTGTGGACAAGTCTCAAAAACGGAAAACAAAAGCAGACATTCAAAGGCCACCAACACATCCAAAATTAATATTTAAAAAAATCAATTCTGAACATTGTCCTACACATATTACTATATACATACTTCTTTCAAAGCATGTTTAAACTCATATGTTTGTACTAAACCATCTTTCAGACCTATTTTTTGTTTTCGCGGTTAGTCAGGACTTACCAATGACGTTGTTAATGGTGATGATCTCCCCCTTTTACATTAAGTGTAAAACACATATATCCACACATATTACAGTATTTTACACACTAGGGGTTTCTTACAGTATTCTTTAAAGTCACAGTGGCTGTGCGGCTGTGTGAGTGGTTGTATAGGTGAGTGCCTGGTTGTATGTGTAGCTGTATGTGTGAGTGAATAGCTGTGTGAGTGGCTGTGCAAGTGAGTGAGTGGGTGTGTGATGGCCTCTATTTATAGAGTGAGTGGGTATATGAGTACTGGTATGAGTCTGTGAATTGGTATGTGAGTGGTTGTGTGGGTGTTTTAGTGGGTGTACTAGAGGTTCTATGGGGTGTGAATGGGTGTGTGAGTGGTTCTGTGGATGATATCATCAGTGATGTTATCAGTGTTGTCACTGACCATGTCATGAGCAATGTAATATGTAAGGTCATAAGCAGTGCATTGCAGGGGTGTAAGTTATAGTTAGCTCAGATAACTACAACTGCTGAATTTTGCTGGTTTTGTACGAGTGAAATCTCAGCCTAACTATAATGTCCCTGTAACCTTTGATTTTTTCAGTGAATTTCTAAGGTTTTTTAAATTCTATTTTCTAACTGTAACGCCCCTGTAACGTTTGTTGTTTTTTTCAGTGAAATTCTATGGTTTTTCAAGTTCTATTTCCTAACTATAACATTCCTGTAGCCTTTGTTTTTTAAGTTAAATTCGATGTTTTTTTAACTGGTAGCCGCATTTGCAGAGTGGTGGAGAAAGGGGCCCCAAGATGCCTCAGCAGCAAAGGAGACTTTATCCCCCAAGCAGTAGTGCCCTAGTAGGCGCATTTGCAGAGCGGTGCAGAAAGGGAGGATGGTCTCAAAGTCCTTACATAAAACGTACTATGTGGTACTGGAGGTTTCAGGAGGAGTAGTGGTCACCAAGGACCCTCTGGAGCCATGAGGACTTCATCTGTCAACTAGCAGAGCACCAGGAGGTGTGTTTGCAGAGTGGTGGAGAAAGAGGACGATGCTTCTGAAAACCTCTCAGCAATCCTACTGTGTGAGACTTACTGGAGGTAAAAGGAGGGTGTGTTGGCCTCCAAGGACCCTCAGCATCCAAGGGGACTTCATCCTCCAACCAGCAGTGCGCCAGGAGGCGCATTTGCAGAGTGGTGGAGAAAGGGGGCAGAGCCTCCGGCGACTTGCCGGTCCTATACATTTTTTTAAATTCTTTGTTTGGGGAGCGGGGCTGCATGCCCCCACCCCTGAGTCAATTTTGGCCCCAGGGATCCCATCCACTGGGGGCTTTCCTTTAAAACAATTTAAAAAACAGAATAATGGGAGAGGCCATGGGGCCCCTCTCCCAGGTCGAATCTGGCCTCAGGGTCCCCATCCCCCAGGGGGCTGCCTCTAGTCTGGGTGCCCTGGTCCCACCCACACTTTGTTGGGGACCATGGGGGGAGCTTGAAGGCCCTCATGGACCCTGCCAGCTGCATTGCTTTTGGATAGAGGGAGCTGCTGAACATGTATTCAAAAACAATTCTGCTCCTCTTTCAGTAAGGAAGAGCATTTTTAATGCTCTTGCTTGATGAAAGAGGAGCAGTGCTTGCTATGACTTGGCAGGAGTGGTATAGCTCCTGCCAAGCCATAGCAAACAGATATGTCCTGGGGTGGGCACTCTGAGACATAGCAGGAACCTGCCCTGGGGGTGGCAATCCCCAGGCCCACCATTGGCACCAGGTCACGCAAACCCCCTCCTTTGATTCATTTAGCCCTGGGGAAGTGGTGGTTCTTGGGGCTGGTGGTCCTCAACGGAGCCCCTCCATTATGTTATTTGGGGTAGTGGCAGTCCTCAGGGGCTGCGTGGGCCTGTGTGGGCCCCCCACATTTCTATGATAATTGCCACAGAGAAGTGGCAGTCCCCGGGACTGCTGAGGTCCACGCACCCCTCAATAATGAAAGTAAAAGCCTTGGGAAGGTGGTGGTCCCTAGGGCTGCGGTGGAGCCACATGGCCCGCATTTATTTTGGATAAAGCCCAGGGGAGGTGGCAGTCCCCAGGGCTGCAGGGGGGGTCATCACAGACCCCGCTTTATTTAAGTTTACAGCCCCAGGGAGTTAGTATACCCTGGGGCTGCGGGGGTACATGCACCCCCTGCTTTCATTATACATCAAGCTCTAGGTAGGTGGTGGTCCCCGGGGATGCGAGGGAAACCATAAAGGCCTCCCCCGTACTTAGGGGCCGATTAGGATTGCTATGAATCCGTATCCTCCAGGCCGGCGGAAGCCACAGCCGGCCCGGAGGATGCTGATTTACCGCTGCGGTGCCTACAAAGACCCCCCGCCAGATTAGGATGACTGGAGGGTCATCGGCGGACGAGAAGACCGTCCGCCGCTTTTCCGACCGTGGCGGAAAAGCTCTAATATGGTGGCAGTGTCTATCAGACACCGCCAGCCATATTAGGATGGGGCAGAAAACATGCTGTTCCGCGGCGGCTTTTCCGCCGTGGAAAAGCATGTGGTCATTGGTGTTTGGGGGCCCGTTGCGGGCCCCCAGGGTGTCGGGGGTGGGGGGTGCACATGGGGGGTACCTATGGTACCCCCCAGCATTTACATGCACAAAGCGGCAGGCACCGCGCGGTGCCTGCCGCTTTGTGCATATAAATGTGAATCATGCATTTTTATCCTTGCGGCGGGTGCTGCTTCAAGCAGCACCCGCCGTAAGGTTAAAGATATGGGATGTGACCGCCAGGGTGGCGGTCACATCCTAATTGCACCGGAGGGACCGCCGCTGCTCCTGCGGACGGTCCCTCCACCTTGGGGGTGGCGGACGGATGCAGGTCCGTCCGCCATCCTAATAGGCCTCTTATTTAGTAAATAGCTCAGGGGAGGTGGCGGTCCATGTGGCTGCGGGGGGGCCTTGTTGGCCCCCCAATCACTTTGCTGTTTTTTTACTCAAGGAGGTGATGGTCCCTGGAGCATGGGTTGTGCTGCATGGGCACCCCTGCATAATTAAAAGACATGCCCCTGGTTGCTTATTCGCGGGAGCCCGCATGTCATTTAAACAAATGTTTTTGCCACAGAGCCACCCACGATGTTGCGGCAAAATAAAAAATAAAATGCATTTAACTCCTGGGGGGGGCCTATGAGACACCCCCACCAAATCTGGAGGGTCAGGTTATTCCTACCCTGTCCCCTTTTCTTTATTTTTTCCTTTTTTAGTTGGACTCAGCTTCAAGCCGGGTCCCACATGATGGCTACCAACACTTCCTGGTTGAAGTGTTGGCAGCCATTCAAATTTCAGTAAGATCCGGAAGTCCATTGCAAGGACTCGCATCCCCAGATATCTATATTTTTTACACTTAAATATCGCAAAAACTACTTACTGAACGGATTACACCAAACCACAAAAGGCACACTTACTGGATCAACATTTAGCTTTCTGCCAAATTTACTGTAAATCCATTCAGCAGTACGGGTTGTTGTTGTGTTGAACATTTTTTAAATCCCCATAGACACAACAAGGGGAAAAGCATTTTGGGACCCTCCTTATGTCCCTAACTTCGCTTGAAGGTTCACCCCAAAACTTTCCATGCACAACAAGATTCACTAGGGTACTTTTAAAAAAGAATTCATGAAGATTCGTCAAGCAGCGCTAAAGTTATTGGCAAAACAAAAAACACTTTTCCTCAGGCAACAGAAGCTGGCTGAAGCCAAGTGCAAAGCTGAGGTCTTATGGTCCTGCAGCTGGAGGGAGGGGCAGAGTGGTATGAGGTCTGAGCAGGTTAAATACTAGAGCAAGTGGTCGTACTGAAATAACAGCCTCTACAGCACACTCCACAAACCGATGTGTGCCCAAACACTTGACCAAACAGCCAAAGGCAACTTACTTTGGCAGCCTCGCAAAGAAGAAAGGTCGGGTTAGCCCTGCCATGATCTGTATTACCCACTCACCTGCCTTCTGTGATTCCTTAAAGTTGGTAGATGAAAGGCAGAGTTAGCCCTACCATGCTTTGTATCTGTATTGCCCACTCACCTGCCTTACGTGATACGTTAAAGTTGGTAGATGAAAGGCCAAGTCAGCACTGCTATGCTTGGGATTTGTATTAGCCACTCACCTGTCTTAAGTGATACCTTAAACTTGTAATATGAAAGGCTGAGTCAGCCCTGCCATGTTCGCATCTGTATTGCCCACTCACCTGTCTTAGGTGATACCTTAAAGTTAGTAAACAACATGGCATTGCCATCAGGAACTCAGGCAAATGTTGTTGTGCACGGGTTGATATATCACCAGCAGCAACTGTACTGTTAATGGGGAGTCATCATTTAGGGTATAATGTGCTAAGAACAAGAGCCCCACCCCTTGCAGTAAAGGGGGCACAGTTGAAGTGATGTGTCATATTCTGGTGGCCTCATCTCTCAATATCGTCCCTAGTTTTGAAGGTAGAGCATTGTGTACATCTGCAGTACTGTGCTTAATTCTGGCAACATCAATCTGGGGTATTCTGTTTAGTCCAGGGACACTGGACTTATGCAGCATGGGAGGACGCAATTATGCAGCAAGGCAAGGTCAGGCTGGAACAGAAAATATGCCAGGGTACCACATTAGAAGAGGCCCACATTAGTGAATTAGAAAGCTAAAACAGTGACCCACGTCCTGCACATTGGAGCAGTTTAAAATTGTAAGGACACATTGTACAGGTGTTTTGCAAGTTATAGAAGAATAAATGCACATGCTTGCTGCATGTGGTGTTTGTGGCAATCACGCACCCAATCACACACCCACTCAGACACTGATGCACCCTCTCACAGACCCACTCAGAGTCTCATGCACTCACTGACAGACTCATTCAGAGACTCATGCACTCACTGACAGACACTCACACACCTGTTCACAGACCCACTCAGAGACTCACACATTCACTCAAAGACCCACTCAGAGACTCATGCACTCACTCACACACCCAATAAGACAATCATGCACCCATTCACAGACCCACTCAGAGGCTCACACACCCACTCACAGACCTACTCAGACTTACTCACCCACTCAGAGACTCACACACTCACAGACCCACTCTGAGACTCATGCACTCACTCACGGACCTACCTAGAGACTCATGTACCCACTCACAGACCCACACAGAGACTCATACACTAACTCACAGACCCATTCACAGACTCATACACCCGCTCACTCACTTATAAAAAACTTAGAAATTCACTTAAAAAACCAAAGGTTACAGGGACGTTATAGTTAGGTAATAGAATTGAATAAAACCTTAGATATTCACTGAAACAACCAAAGATTACAAAGACGTTATAGTTAGGAAATAGATCTTTTTAAACATAGAAATTCACTGAAAAAAAACAGAGGTTACAGGGGCGTTATATTTAGGTTCTGATTTCACTCATTCAAAACCTGTGAAATTCAGCAGTTATAGTTACCTGAGATAACTATAACTCATACCTCCCATACACCCACACAACCCCTTACATATTCATTCACAGACCATACCAGTACTCTTACAACCAATCAATCATCCATGGAGCAACTCACACATCCACTCACTCTTACAGCCACTCACACACCTGCTAACTCACCCATAGAGCCACTCATATACGCACTCACTCACTAACACAGCCACTCACACATCCAATCATACAGACGCTTACACACCCACTCATACACCTTTACAGCCACTCACACACCCACTCAATCACTCATACACACAGAAACTCAAACAGCCACTCACTCACCCATACAGGTACTCACACACCCACACACTTACCCATGCAGCTGTAGTGTAGTTCCTATATTCCCAATAGGCTCTGCGCATTGGAATAATATATCCTAATATATCCTATAGATGTGACGTAGGACTTAGGTCAACTAGGTCTCTATCGAATATATTAGACTTAATTGTGAGTGCCAGCTAGCTCAGAGGTCACTAGAAACTTTCTCGAATACACAAGAAGGGATTAGTTTCTGACAACCGCATACACATGACAACTTTGTTTCCCCAAGATAAAACGTATCTTCAGAGTCGTGGAAACAATAGATAGATAATTCACTCAGTCAATCGTGCATGCTTCGTTTCATCAGAGGTGCAGGGAAATAGAGAGACGGGTGTTTTCAATAAAACTATTTATTGAACAGTCTTTTTTCTCATGCAAAAGAAATGAACTGCTACAATTGTAATACTGGCTGTACTGTAAAAGCATGGTATGGTTTCTAAGCCATAAAATACATACATAAATAACAAAGATTAAAAGTACTCAACTGGTGTTTCTAAAATACGCCCAGCCCGATGTACCTAACCTAAGTCTAGTGCGAGAGAAGAAGTAAGTGAGGTGTAGCATAGGTTTAGTTTCTTTGCCAAGAATCGATCCAAGATTTCTCTTAGGGTCTAATCATCTCCGTACCTTTGTTTTAGAATGAAGGAGGTCTGGGTTCTCTGTCTCGGGACTCGATTTCCCCACACCCCGCAAGGGGAGCTTGGAAACACTGGAGCTGGATTCTCAGCGAGAGTAAAGCAGCCTCTCTGTCAGTGCGTCAGCTGGAGGGTCGGCTTCTTTCGGCACTTGCTGTAGCGAGCTGCGTCGGGCAAGTAGATAGTCAAACTGCTCCAAACCACTGTGTGTTTGCTAGGGCAAGTGTGGGCATATTTATACCTTGAAGGTGCCTGGTTTGATGTAAAGTCGGACATAATAACATCACCAAAGAACCCCAAGTGAATGGTAGTTCTTGAAAACGCCATGATTTCTAGGACAAATCAATATTCAAGAAAGGGGATGTCCCTCACTACTGAAGCCGAGTTTTCCAAGAAATCGTTGTGGCTTTTTGGAACTAGTGGAAGTAGCCATGCCTGTATTTGGACTAGATGGGTTATGTCTAAATATGGTTATGATTTATATGCCTATATAAGGGCAAGGTGAATTATACCTATATAAGGGCATGAATTGGTAAATTACACTAGGGTCCTAAAACGCTATACAACACCCGCTCCACTTTATTATGTTCGATATTACTAAATACTAAGCAAAAACATATCTAAAGCATGTGTTTACAATCCCACCCTAAATACATAAAAGGCATTCGAAATGGTTGTACACGAAAATGAGCATTTGTGCTGTACGCATTTAAAAAAAAAAATCTTTTCATTCAAAGCATGTAGTGTGACATCGGAAAAATGCTTATAAGAATGAGTCATTAAATAACATTTATGAAATGGCTCTGAAATACAGAAGAAAGGTCGAGATCATTCCATGACAGAATATATAAACTGTTTTGGTAGTGAAAGAGGTCAAATATAGTCTCTTGGAAGTGTTAAAAGAATTCTTGTTCTCTAGGAATAGTTCTACTTTAAGCAGATTACTTTGTGCCAAAAAAAAGTTTAATTTTGGAAAAAGTCAAATTGTAGAAAAAATAGAGTTCTAAAGTTGGAAGTTTTGTTTTGAAAAGTGAAGGTCGAATACATAGTCCCATAGTGTGCTATTTTCAAAAATCATTCTTGTTGTTAGGAGAAAACATTAAATCCTCTAAGCTGGTACAGAAATCGTCTACCATAGTAGGTGAAAGTTGGACTACCTCGTTAAGCAGATCAATTGTACACAGATGAGAAGCATTACCGTCAGCGTCAGTCGCATTAGCAATGTTCATAGTAGATGGTACCTGTGTGCCTGTTGGTCCATGTATCTCACCGTCAGCTGGTTCTGCTGGTGAGACCTCCATGAATGCCGTCATCAGGATTGGTAGCAGCTGGGGACAACACAATGCATGAGCCGTTACCGAACCAAGCAAAGCATCAACATCCGTTGGCAGTGCTGATGGAAGTGTTAGATAAATGTCTAGCACGCATTCTTCTCTACATAGCAGGCATCGTAGAACAGGTAAGATGCAATCTTGCCAGATTGGTCTGAATGATAGAAACCATGTGGTATTCAGATCTCTTAAACGAGCCAGGCCAAGAATTTGTCACATGCGCTCACAACACTTCATTGCCAGGAGAGTGTTCTCCATGGTAATCTGGGCGTCGCTGGTGACTGGACTTACCATATCGGAGCAGAAGGAACAAGAATAGTATTCCTGCTACGAGTCCCAAAATGAGAGGCAGGCCGCCGAACACAGAGTGCACGAAGTTTGAAAAAATGCAGAGGATTGCTTCAAAAGGTGCTAACAGTCCTGAAAAAATTGTCTTAAATACATGTACAATACCACTGGTATCAGACATGTTTAAGATGCGACCTAACATTTCTACGAAATGTATTGGACAGTATGTGGATAAAAGGGCATGTATCTCTGCAGAGGACCTTGCAACTTGTAGATCATACGTCTCTTTGGACGAGGTCAGTGGCACAGTTTTTTGTAAAAGAATGGCTTTCATTCTGCTTAAAGTATCAATTCGAATAGAGGAGATGTTCAGTGAAGGCCATAACGGCGACTACCCGTCTGTCCTAGCTTTAGGAAACAATACTTGCATACAACAAGTGACCCTGGCTGACACAGTTACGAGATAGGCAATTCCTGTCATCATTCCACAACAGCTGTGATCATTCAACATTATGTAGCTCCCATTGGAAAGCTGCCTAAACATTGGATCTATCAGTGCTGCCGGAGAACCATGCAGGTGGCAGGATAAGTTGGTCAAAGAACCATCACAGGCTCAATGTAAATTAATACCCTGACATAAAAGTGTACCGCTTAGTGCGCTGTTACATTGTGTACCACTAAGAAATACTTCTTTTCCCCCACTCCAACATTTGTGTGTATGGTAAATCCCAGGTTGACTTATGTATTCTTTACCCAACCTTCCATACAGGCCAGCTGGTATGTGTTTCAAGCAATACTGAAACTGGAAAATCGTCACTGGCAACATAATGGTGCCAAGTATTATCCACTCTATGGCTGGTTTCTCAGAAACAGTCAATGGTAATCTTTCCAGTTCACAGTGACGTGGTGTTGATTAGACGCCAAGGCACATAGCCTGAACGAAGATTTTGTAATGTCCAGCCTAGCAGCATTATAGAACGCAATTGAAACTGTCCATGTTGTAACATGAGCAAGTCCTGTTCCATTATGTCTATGGCAGAGGATACAATGCTGTCCAAAGAATAAATTCTGGATGACAGAGTTGTTAACCCATTATCAACTACAGAGAGAGCTTTCTCTAAATGAATACAATCAATTTCTCATATTTGTTCTGCAGTTTCCATTTGCGCGACTTTCAATGCTTCATTATAAGCAACATAAATACCTGCGTATATGAAGCGTTTATGACGTGGTTTATAGGGCCTAGTAAGAAGTCTCTCAAATCAACGCCGTTAAGTGTTGTTTAACCTCTGTAAGTGTAGATTTTTGTAGCCATTTGAGGCATAGTTTTCCTACACTGTATGTTGTTACTATCACTGGATGTTGTCTCTGGATATATCTTGGGTCTGGCCTAGTTACTGTAAACCCTTGTGTCTTGTTCAGGAATCTATCTTGACAGTTATTCATGTCTGTGGGCCAGATTAACCATGTTTTCCAATCCGGATCAGCTCTGTTTTTGAGTAAAATCGATGTTACGTCGACCCCCCCATTAAAGTGTTTTTTACTATCAGCTGTAGGTACAGGTATGGACGGTTTGTTTAAATCTTTTATCTTGGCTAGGCCAAGTTTGTTGAACAGTGTCATTCAAAAACATTATTTGGTCAGGAATAATACAGGCTCAAAATAAAGCTTCTATTCCCTGTACTTGCCAGTCTTTTGAGCCTCAGACAGTTTTTGTTTCTATGTTGTCACTCCAGAAGTCAAAACCTAACGAGGACAGCTGGGCATAAAAGGCTGCTGAACAAATTTGCTTTGTATTTGTTAACATACTATTCATTCCTGTCTTATTAACATATATTTGATTATAAGTATAAACATTTCTAGGGTTTGCAGATTTGTGCAAGTAATAATGACCATAGTGATTGTAACAATACATTTGTTCATAATCTGATGAACCTTCTAAATATTCATGGTTTGTAAATTTTGCAGACATCTCTAAATCTGACGTCATATTATTAACAGTCTCAAAGTCCCAATCATCAGAAAATGTGCTGGGTGAAACAAAGTCACTCAAGGAAACCTTAAATTGATGTGGAATCTTCAACAGCTCAGCAGGACCATAAATGTCATAATCAGTTCTGTCCCATGCTATACCACCAGGTATAGGAACGGCTGTGATGTTCACTGATGACAGGTCTCTTTGTTCACGATAAGATGATTTGTGTGGCTTCAGGAGCAAGTTGATGTTCTTACTTGCTGTGTCCATTTGACTATATTTTCCATCTATCAGCATTCCCAAACTTAATACAAGAATGAGCCAAAGTAGGAGAAAAAGTATGCCTAACACAATCCAAAATTCAACCCATGGTGAAACCAGATAAGTCTTATCTAGTTGCTGAAAAAGTTCTGTTACTTGGTCTTTGAAAGTTTTATTTGCTGGCGTTGTTTCGGGTTCACTGAGATCCTCAGAAAACGTATCAAAGTTGATGAAATAGCCAGAGGCAGTTCTGTCAATTGTTGGTGTTGCATCCGGATTACTGGAAATCGCTGGAGCTGCTTGGTCCCTTGTCATATTAGTATAGTCCGAGGCTATATCACTGTAGACAGGAGTGTCTTGACAAACTGTTATTTGGGTTTCAAGAGGCACAAGTTCCATTGCTTTGTTGCATAGTCCTTCTTTTCTTACTGCAGATTCTTCAAAGGTGATGAGTCTCTCAGTTTGAACCTCTTGGATAGTAGCAAGATTTGGCCGTCTGCTACATCTTTGGAGTCCACTGGGCCTACTACTTATTATCGGCCACATGATGTGGTTTTACCAGGTCGACTGATACGAACCGGTTCTCCTTTCTTCCAGCAAGGGGCGGCAGTGACACTGTTCTTGATCCGTGGATTGCTAGCACAGGTACTAGTTTTCTGTATGGAGGCCCAAATTCCTTCTTATCCGCGATCTTTTCTCTGACTAGATCTCCAATCTTTGGAATCCGGACAGGCCTTACTGGGACAGGTGGTTTTTCTTCAGTGGTCGTTGGCTTCTGTAATGTGTTGCTTAGACTTCTTCTTGTTTCATTTAAGTCCTGTAAACAGCCAAATGGTCTTTGATATCAAAGGGTTTTTGTTCTACCACTGTAGTATGACGATTGAGGCCTTCGACAATCATTCTAGTACCAAAAAGAATTTCATATGGATTGATTCCACCCAGAAAATTTCTTGGCAGATTGTTTAAACTACGTTGGACACTTATTACATGTTTGACACACCCGTCACCCGAGCCTAATACCCTAGCTGTTATAGATTGCTTTATGTCCCGGTTTTTTCTTTCCACTACAGAATTTCCCTCAGGATGGAATGGATTTGAGTACCGTAGTGCAACGCCCAGATTGGCCATGGCCTCTTTGTAAGCTTGAGAGCTAAACGCAAGACCCTGGTCAGAATGTAGCGTGCCGATTGCATATGTGCCAATAAAGACTCGCAAATCTTTTATAACAGTTCGTGCGTCAGCCGAGCGCTGAGGCCCTATTCAAATAAATCTTGTCCTAATAGTTATGGGACTGCATTCGTCTATAGGGATGTCTGCGTGTAGACAGTCTAATGCTGTCTAGCAAAGGTGTCTGTCCTGGGCTGGCTACACTGTAGTCAGGTATCTGGCGGTGTTCTCTGCTGCAATCTCTGTTGCAGTCAGGGCAATTAATTGCAAACTTGTGAATGTGGGAATTCATTCCTGGCCACCAGTACGTCTCTTTTAATTCCAGAATGGATTTAGAGATCCCTTGATGTATCAGACCCTCTCCCATATGTGCTTCTTGCATCAAAGCTCCTATCTTCAGAGTCGTGGAAACAATAGATAGATATTTCACTCAGTCAATCGTGCATGCTTCGCTTCATCAGAAGTGCAGAGAAATAGAGAGACGGGCGTTTTAATAAAAGTATTTATTGAACAGTCTTCTTTCTCATGCAAAAGAAATGAACTGCTACATTCGTAATACTGGCTGTAAAGTATAATGCGTACAGCAAGAAGAGTATTATAAAATAATACTGTAAAAGCATGGTATGGTTTCTAAGCCATAAAATACATACATAAATAACAAAGGCTAAAAGGACTCCACCACTGCCACTCACTCACCAACATAGCTACTCACATACCCACTCACTTCCCCATACAGCCACTGAAACAGCCACTACCTCACCCATAAAACCGCTCACACACCCACACAACCACTCACACACAGAAACACTTACACACCCATTCTCTCATTCATACAACCACTCACACACCCTTACAGCCAGACATTCACTCTCCAATACAGTGATCCACATCCATTCACTTACTTATAGACACACTCAAACATCTGCTCACTCACCCATACATTCACTCACACACTCCCTCACCCATACAGCCACTCACACAGCCACACAGTCATCTATACAGACACTCACACACATATACAGTCCACTCACACAGCCACAAACGCACCCATACAGCCACTCACACACCCACTCATTCTTCAATACAGCCATTCACACCATCACTCAGTCAGCCATACAGCTACTCATATACCTCCTAACACATCCACACAGCCACTCACACACACACACTCACACACCCATACAGCCAATCAGACATCCACTCACACACTGATACAGACAGTCACACAGTCACTCAGTATGACTAATTACCAGTACAGAAGAATAGTAATTTAACTATTAGGCTGTAGCTTAGTATATATCTTTAAGACTCAGACACATTTACGAAACACTTACAGCCACAGGATGATGTCATGAGTGATGTCACTGGCCATGTCATGAGTGATGTAATATGAGCGGTCAGAAGCAGTGCATTGCAGCTTAAGTTATAGTTAGCTCAGGTAACTATAGCTGGTGAATATCACTGGTTTTCAATGAGTGAAACCTGAGCCTAACTGTAATGTGACTGTAGCCTGTGGTTTCTTCAGTGAAAATATATATGTATATATCTATCAAGAGAAAGGGCAGTATAAAAATGTATTCTCTGGTTTCTCCTTAATTATTATTGACCTATCACTATCACCACATTTGAAAAAACAGCTAACGCTGCTTAAAAAGAAAACTGATTGAAAGGCCGCATCGTTTTCCATTATCCTCTCCAATGGGCTCCACGTCAGGGGAGCTGCAACACGTGTCAAACCCCTACTTCCAGCACCCCTGCAACCTTGTTGCTAAAACAGCCACTGCTAAACCACAGACCTGCATCTGATAGAACTTTAGGGTCACCTTCTGTAGGTATTTTTAAGTCATGAACCTCAAGCCTGCTTTATCAAAGTAATCTTGCATATTACTCACTTTAAATGTTGTGGGCACTGCTCGCAGAGATTCATGGATCAAGCCCTCTGACTGAGCTGAAAGTTCAAGAATCACACATTCATCCTCGTTCTGCACTCAGCTAGTATAGCAGGTTAGTTTAGTGTAAGAAAGGACAGTCACAAGCATCTGTGTTTTTAAGGATGAGTATCGACAATGTAACTGTCATTTGTCACTTCTCATAAAATACCTTTGTGAATAGCAAACAATCGTAAACCTATGCAAAAGTGTAGGTTTATCTTTGTGAATCAGGTCCTATTGTATATACATGTGTCTTATATGGCTATCCTGAACATTTGGCATGAATCAAGTAATCCCTTGGTCCCAAAAATCAGGTGTGGTGGAACATGGATATTTTGTAAACTCTATCACTGGTGAAACCGACCGATCATCACTTTTTCTAGAAAGCTGAATCTGTGTATTATATTTTTGTTTCATCAAGGAGGGTTTTTACTTTTGGTGATCTACCCCTGAATTTCCAGTTAGTGAATCAAAGTACTTACATATCACACTTTGTTATAAGACAAACCTTACTGTCAAGATGGCTCAATGACTTAAACGCTCGCTGACTTTTGAAATATTTGTGTGAATTGCAGAATAAGACTTTAATCCAATGTATTAAGGTTGGTCATGGAATGGGAACCATTTTCTTGGACCTATTTTAGTTCCAAAAAACCTTCTTGTGAGTGGTGGCACTGTCATTTCTGTAACATACGATTTAAGTGCATTTAGTCTGTCAGCTGCACCACTTTATTAGTCAAACAAAATGAGAGACTTTGCTGTTGGAGAGATGTCTGAGGACTTAAATTAGAGTTACCTAGGGATAATAACTGCTAACCTTAACTTAGACTTTTGATCCCCTGCCACTGCCTTTGTGACCATCTTTCTTCACAAATGTGAATACACCTGCAGCAGCAGGTAGCATAAAGTAAACAGCTCTTTGAGTCCTGTTTGCAATCTGTAGTTTCCTTACCTCTCTAGCCCATCAGCTGCAAGCAGAAAGCTGTTGATGGGTGAAGGGTCGGACAAGGAGTCAACTTTGTGATGTCATTGTGGGTCTTCTTGTTTTTTGTCATCCATCATTTACGTCATCTCCCCCCCCCCCCATTGGGTGGAAAATCTCGTAATCGCTTCCATCCGCTACCATGTGCTTGGACTGGAGGTTAGAGCTGTGTTGTTTACTGGCCCACTCAGCTGTCATCCTCTTCTGCATACTTTCGCCAAGTGATTGAGTTTGCAGCAAGTTGAGCATGTCTTGGTATGTACCGGGCATTCACCTACTGGGTGAGGCAACGTCCCACGCTAGCCAGAGTTATTTCTATCGATATGGGAGTCATTTTGTGGTTTGATGGGGCCTCTTGAAGCTTTCCACTCATTGCATCATTCCCTTTCTTGACAAAGCCCACCGGTTCATCTTTGAGTTCACCCTTTGTGAATGCAGTTCCCATTTGTTCTGCTCATGCATTTGAGAGTTTGTGTGATTTGACCAGTGTTAGGTTGGCATCCAGCATCATAGTGTGAGCTGGCGGAGGACTAAAGGTGACAAACATTTATGATCGTCTCTTTCAACTCTTTATTGGGATAATCGTCTGTGCAGGTGCTCACAAGTTCTCTGAGCCTTGTATAGAACCCATCTATTGACTCACTATCCTTTTGATAAGCGTGCTTAATTTTGAAATCTTCAAGGTCTTGGCTGAGTTGGGTGTAAAGTGGACACCAAGTGCAGAAACCACTTGGTACTAGTTATGATTTCTACTGTTATTTGAGAGATTTAGGAAATTTTGGAAGAGTTTCAGGATCCCTTCCTTAGAAAAGTGAAGCTGGATTGATTGTTTGACTATGCCATTAGTCTTTTTGGTACCTGCGAAATTACTGAGCTATCTATGCATGTCACCTGGGTGTGGCATTGCTAGGTGCTGCCAGTACACTGAAAGTTGGGAGCAGGTTGATGGTGCTACCTCCGAGCACTGTAAAATTCTAGGGTCTTCTTCCATCATCCTTATGGGACATGTGCAGACAGGGCTTAAGGTGGGCCGGGTCCCTCCTGGTCTCAGACCCAGTATTAATTAATAATAGACATTGAAAAGGGTTACAACTGGCCTTGTATTCGTGTCCTTAGCTTCACTGGCTGCCTAGCTTCACACTGCTCGATTTCCTTAAAGGAAAACGGGTTGCATTTTTTTAAAAACATGAAACGTTTTCATTTAATTTTTTAAGGCCAGGCTTTGGTCCCTGGGACCACTGCCTGCCCTTAAAAAATATTTTCCCCTGCGTGTACAAATTTTCCCTTTGGCTACCCTGAGTGTTTTGCGCCCATAATTGCGGACACAAAACATTTTGTACAGAAAGTTGCGCACGCTATTATGAAGGGAACGCCCCTTCCTAAGAGCGAGTCGCGAAACCCTATTTTGCAAGTCGCAAAAAATTGAGACTCGCAAAATAGAGTTTGTACATACAGGTTTGCAAACCCGTTTGCGCATGCAAAAACCATCGTACATCTGGCCCTAAATCTCACAAGTTTGCAAACTAAACGCAGCTCAAGCCTGAAAAATATAGCCCGGTGTACAGATACCCCCAAATGTCTTTGTTCCCTCATCTCACGTGCCCAGAATGTTTAAATGGTCCACTCTATCCTGGGCAGCATTATGTCTATCTGTTTATTTTATCTATGATGCTCCACATACCATCCTCTACATTTAACACCAGTGTTCCAGTTCTTCATCTTGGTAGGAAGCCTGACTGCATATCATGTCGACAGTTATGCCAACTCAAATGGTTGTTCAATTATATTAGCACTGCTTTTTCTAGGATGTTGGCCAGGGTTTCTGGAAATCCTTACTGGGTCTGCTTGAAAAGATCAGAACAATTTAGATATTTTAAATGGTGCAGTGCACGTATGTTTGTTTCCATTGGATCTGTTGTAGTTGCTGAATGCACTTTCCCTAAGGAATTTGCTGATTGGCAGTAGAATCGGCTATCAGCCAGGATGGGTTGCGACTCACAAGGAAGAACTTGGCTCAACTTGATTTCCCAAACTAGGACAATTACAATATTACTGATAAAATGACTTCTGATGCCTTTTAGACGTTTGATAATCGCAGACTCTATATGGGATATTAGGACTTGTTTAATGGATTTATTAATCGAACAAACAATTATAAAACTGTAATTGCCGAATCAACTGTTTAAAAACATTTTGTATGACTACCTGCCTACTTTCTGTCCCAAAAACAGTGAGGCTATATACTCTTTGAGTACAGCTCAGAAGTGACCTCTGCGCAAATTAGCTAACTCATCCACTCAGTCACCCACTCACCTGCTCACTTCCTCTACCAGGGCCACCTTTTTCAGCTGTTCTAAAGTATAGTATAGGTAGCAAGTTCTATGCAATAGATAATCCATCAATGCCCATAAAAACAGCTTTCATCAGCTGCCCTTGAGATTCTGTCCCACACTGCATGTAACAGACGGACCCGAATTGTAAAGGTCTGGGTTAATGGAACATTTAGGGTATTCTGGGGTTGTGAACAGTTGTTTTATTGATTAGTGGATTTACAGTGAGTATGCTGTTAGGTAATGGCTTTGAAGTCAAAAAGAAAAGTCCCCTTAAATTCATCTGGATTGAATATGCTCTTATACGTAATGCCCTGTAGAGTGAGTGAGTGAGTGAAAAGATGAATGCAGTGGCTAGTTTATTATTGTATATGACCTTAGAAAGAAGGGTGCATGCATCTGTTGAACCCTCAGTGACGAAATGGCATTGGGATGACAATGGGATGTCTTGGAACAGGGGTGTTCACAGGTGGAATTACTGCCAACCCCTTCCTGCTGTCATCCATCCTTGGTCAAGATAGAAGTCTTACGAATAGGCTGATAAGATGGCGCTCAGAGGTGCTGTTGTTGATGGTCTGGGCGCCGAAGATGGCGGTGAAATACTCTAGGCCATCGTGAAGGCCGCTCAGCTTCAACCTGCTGCATTCAATCTCATTCTGTAATCATGAGGGTCAAAACATCTGGGGGGAGGTGTCAGGCACCAAGTAAAACCCCTACTTTCTCACTGAGGTGTTTTCTGTCCCCAGTCCTGTCGATTTGACAGCCTCAGATGTACAAGTCTAAGGACCAGGGTTCAGGGTAGCCCATACCACAGGTTAGTCCCCTTGAAAGGGGACCGAAGGTAGTGCTCCTGATCCACAGGTCAACATTAACACGTCCATCAGAATATTCCCATTTCCCCTGGCTTGTGGGTAAGACTAAGGTTATTGAAGCCTCAGAGACTAGGAAATGGGTAGCCTAGGAAGTCAACCAAGAGTATCAACCTCAGGGATACAGGAGATATTCTGCTCCCGCTATCCAGCACTTCATGTATGTTACGTGATGTGCATCTGCATCCCCGAGTTGAGTGGGGTAAAGTTGCCGCTCATGCCCACAGATTGTAATTACTTGAATAAAAGAAGGTTTCGTACACATATCTTATGTTTGATTGTTTCACAGAGGAGAGGAGTGTTACCCAGTTCCTCGACAAGAATACCAGGTCTAGGCAATTATAAGGGTTAAATAGTCAGGTGGTAACTGACATGCAAGCCCTACACTGTACTAATCTGTTAGGCCATCTGTGGATATGGCATTATATGTCTTAGCCTTATAGGGATAGGGAATTACACCCTACTTGGAGTCCCTCATTCCACATAGGAGTACGAGAAGGTACCAAATGCGACATACCCAGTGATAAAACATCGAAATAGGCATTAACTAATGAGCTTGGTTCATGCAGGTTTGATGTTCCCTTATGGCATATATAGCGAGTTTGTATTATTCATATTACAACGAAGAGCAGAAACTGGCTGGTTAAGAAAAATTATCTGTGTAGTGGTTAGTGTGGGAAATAAGTAGGGTATAGCACTCCGAAGGAAAAGGATTTTCATCAGTGACAGCTATTTCTGTGCTTGTATTAAATATCTTTTTCATAAAGTCTCTGGTAGCACTCTGTGCATCACGGTTGTGAAATGTGTGCTTAGCAGTAAAGTCTGATAGTTTGGAAATACCCAAAAGAGTTCTTTGGCTGTTTTCCTTGTCTAATACATTTCTTCTGCCAGAAAAATCCAGTTGATATTTATCAACTTTTCAGCAGTAAATGGCACTTTCCTTGAAACATGCTGTATTAGCTTCAGCACAGATATACTACAAACATGGTTGCAGATAGTTATTGTCAATTCCTTTTTAATAAGCATCAACAAAGCCAATGGGTATGACTTATGTATAATGGAGCGGTTGTTCAAAACAGCGAGTGTTCGCTACCTGCAGGCTCCCTGACCCTTTGGCTGGCTGCCCAGACGTATTGAATACGCGACCGGCTCCCTCGACGATTCCGGTCCTTCTGCCTTCAGTCGACTGAATATTAAAGTCTACGCAATTTACATTCCCCGACTGGAGTAGACGCTGAATACTGAGAACTAAAGAACTCTGCATGCCAGATCCTCGGATGAGGATTCCGAATTTGGTTCGCCCACAGCACTCTAAATGAGACAACCCAGTCCTGATGATGGTCCGCAAATAATAAGGACCGAAACGTCGTCGACCTCTCAGCGTGAATTATAGGCGTTTTCAGTTGTGACCAAAATTGCAATGTGTATTATATAAAGTCATTTTTGAATATTGTTCACTTGTTGAGCTAGTCACTGTATATATCACCTTGCTCACCTGCGCCGTTTATCGCTGTTCACCTTCACTTGCGTCACCACCCCGTCACTTGTATATATTGAGCACCAAGTATTATTGGTTGTTTTCTGATTTTTCTACTTACGTGCTGTACATACTTCCTGTGGCATGAATTTATCTTCATAATTTTCAATTATCAAGAAACTAAAAATCATTTTTTGGATTTAAAAATTTGTGAATAAGTGTCTCCTTTGTCTGACCTTTGTAATGCCCAGTGCATGCAATATAAAATTGTCTTCTCTATTCATACCTGTTGGGATAATGTTTTTGCTTTGAATTATGTATAATGCACACATGACATTAACCAAGGAGACCCAAACGTGAAAATCTGCAGGCAAAGAAACATGCGTGCAGATATTCATGCACACACAAGCCAACAAACTTGCAAGCATCCATACATAGACCATCGAACAAGCACCCACCCACACACATATACAGAAACCAATGCATATAGAAACCTGACATTCAGTCTGCCATGTGCATAGACTAACAAACACGTTGGCTGCATGTATAGAAAGCAGTATAAAAGAAGTGAGAAAAGTATGAAAAAGAGAAATCCAAAAAGCTAAAGCAACTTGCATAACATGAGCAGAAAACCTTCTCCCAGATTGAACACAACGAAAGCCATTTTTAAGATCCGAAATGAGATCACTATCACATCCAAGATCAATACTAATACACAGGTAATAGAGAAATTGAACAAATTCTTATTATTCTTCACCCAAAATTATGGAATTCAGAATGAACCTCAACACAACGTTTCCCAAAAATCCAGAACTTGCAACCGAAGTTAGAAAATTTGGGAATCATTTACAGAATTACAGATGGAAGTGCTCCTCAAATTAATAAAACAAATACACGCATCACACTATTTTGATTTGATTTAATACCAACAAATATAATAAAAGCTAACTTCCACATCTTGGCAACTTATTGGCTCACATGACTCAATTCATCCTTGAAGAAAGAAGCCAAATTAAGTAAATTGACGATGGGACAAGTAAATCCAATTCCAAATAAGAAAATTGCAGCCCCTTTAATCTTGGATAACTACTCACTGACTACTGTTCTTCTTTGGTTAGTGAAGGCAATGGAGAAACACACTGGAATACAGTGCATTGCCTAGTTGAGGAGTACTCACAATTAAAACACTGTGCCTGTGGACCTATACCAGCATATTGCATACCAAAGCACTTTCTGGCATACATATATTGGCATACATATATTGTGTACATCTCCCTTTTGAGTGTAAATTTTAACTACAATTGGGTATCAACTTTGAAGACAATATTTAAGACACAATATTTATGTCAGGTGATATTTTGACAATAATATCCTGCCATCACACCATGTCCAATCCTTAAACAGGAGACTGACAATCCAAGTTAAGATTATCTTTGATTAGAGAAGCTACCTAAAATAGGGACGACTGAAATAAGCCTGGCCGCCATGGAGGCATGAATAGAAAGTCTGCACATTTAAGTAGTTACCTGGTGAATGATTCAACAATAGATCTTAAAACCCTAGCAGGCATCATCAAGAAACATCCTAGAAAGGCTTTCATTGGTGATATAAGGGGCGCAGGACTGGATAATGAGAACCACGTTTTCTCTAGTATGGAAGGCTCCCTTATATTCAGAGAAAACCCATCTGCTTTAGAAGGAGTGGAAAACAAAGCACCGTCTATGGAAAGAAATTTAAAGTATAAAGAATGGGAATAAAGAATTCGAACAATGCTCTGCAGCAATGATTCCGAGAGATCAAAAGACCATCAGGCTTGATCAAGGAAAAACCAAATATTAGAATTGTGGGTTTTCTCCACTTGCTCGAAGAGATAGACTTGAGGAACCTCATTGAAGAGTTTCTAAAGAAGCAGGCAATATCCTGAAGATATGATTTACGTTCAAGAAAGCTGCCCCAGTTCATACCTTTAGCTGGAAACAAAGCAAGTAGGCTGTAGGAGCAGCTGGAGGAACAATGAGCCCAGTCGCACAAGACCAACAATGAAAACACCTATGCTGAAAAACACTGTCAGATACGAAAACAGAGAATCCCTTGAATCTCAGCCCAAAATCACTACTGGAAGGATGGGGCATCAAATCTTTGAGAAAAACATTGCTGAATCTGGACATCATGACCTCAATTTCTCATCCTGCAAAGCTCACATCATTTCTCTAGGGTGCCTGCACTGTGGTCAGGAAGGCATACCTTCCTGTACAAAAACAATCCTCAGCATCATATGCATCTTACTATGTTCTGAAGAGTGCAGCACACATAGAAAAAGGAAGTAACAGGGAGAAATGAAGCTATTTCTTCTGTTTACACCTGTGTTCCTGGTGTTTCCTGTTTAAAATTGGTGACTATTTTGTCACAATCCCAGGTTAACTGCCCGTAGTAAATCCGGATATACCTCAAAATACATGAGTGAATACATGGATACGCCATTACTCCGCCCATGTAACATCTACCCTACACAAGGCGCTGCTTTGAATTACTTTGTTTACAGTACCACTCAAGGCGATGCAAATTGCGCCTGCGTGGCTTTGTAAATCTCAACTACCATTTTGCCTGATGACTGCGTCAAAAAAGTGGCATAACCATAATACAAAATGTTAGTAAACATGGACTCAATCGTTTGCAGGACTACACAGTTAGAATCGATATAGGCCACAAATACGAGGGGCTGGAGAGACTTAAGAAAAGCAGTGATATAAATGGAAAATGATTGAAATTTTTTTAGATGCGAGTTGCTGGTTAACGCAAGTGAAGGGCGAGGTGTTGGTCATTCCGAATGCAACAGAAGGGAATAGAAAATGTTGACATCCGTGGTGAATGGATAAAGAAAAATTGCAAAAAATTGTCAATATGAGAGAGTGGTAGATAGTTGACGTTGCACCAGCAAATCTTCCCGACACTTTTGTATCATTCGGAGATGAAAACGAGTTTGGATAGACATGCGCACACGGCCGTAGGGTGTAGATGGTCCTGAATCCCAATATCAGTCATTAAGATGGCCTCCCTAAAAAAGTTCTTCACTTTTCAGACCCTCTTTTGACACAAGCTGCACTCAACCTTTATGATGGCTGACAATTCTCTAGTATTGCTTCTGTCACTTCTTATAATGTAATCACGGGCAAAGGTTATGCAGTTACACTTTCGGTTATATCATCAAGTCGAAGGTCATCTAATGTTGTTTCCTGTAATGAAAACTTGTGGGGGAAGTGGTCGTTAAATAGCTTGTGTTATTACTTCCGCCATCAATTCATATTTTCAGTGAAACAACACCTTTGATGGAGAGTCCTGGAAGGGGGAATGGTAGGATAGATTTTCCCACTAAGATATTAACCTTTCCTGTGTGTTAATCCGACCTTTCACTGATTAACATTTAGAACTATTCATTGAACTTTTCTGTTTTTCTGAAGAGATTAAATCAAAATGAAATTCCTCTGAATTAAGATACCTGCACCACAACAACAATATACAGGCAGGGATCTGGGAGAGAATGCTGTGCAAATATCAACCTTTTCAATATCATGATCAAAGAAAAGTTAAAGGAAGCAGTTTTTGCAGAAAAGTAAAAAAAAATGGAAGATTACCACGTGCAAAAAATAAATCAATGCTATGCATGTTTTTAATGTACGACATTAATGAGCTCCCTTTGATATGCCATTTGGTTTGGCAGACAGGGCTGGTCAGCAAGCTGTTACATTAATTGCAGGTTTGATGTCTGGGTGCATCAGCAGGCTCTGAGCTGAATAACACGGTGATAAACAAACACTGCAGTGACTCATAACATATGCTCCATCGTTCTTCACTAAATGTCATCTGTGAGCTCATGGCTTGCTGCCTGCAGGAAACGAAGAACTTTCCAGAACAATTCAGTTTGACTGTGACAGAAAGCAATAAACCCAAGAATGAAAAAGTGTGATGCTAATCTCCTGTTATATTGTTACTGTTTAAATTCCAAAAAGCACAGGAGGTACTTTTAAATAAATAAATGAATAAAGTTATGAAGGATTCAGAACTTTTAGAGACTTTTGCACTGTTTTTCAGAGTGCAATGAATATGACAAAAAAAGATGGGCCCATCACCACGACTGTATAACAAAGAAACTGAGGGACATATATACAAGCCACTATCGCCACAGAAGCGTCACTTTTACTTAAGCCAAGGAGGCTAACGCCACGCTCTGCCACTTCGTTGTAAATATGCCCCTGAGTGCTTAAAGGGACAAACAGATCAAAATATCTGTGGAAACTGAAAAGTATGTTATGACCCTGTATATAAATTAGATAGAGAGGGACTCCTTTAATATCGACTTGCAATAATATTGAGTGTGAAATCTCAACTACAACTACATCATCAAGCAATGTATACATAGGTATGTATAGATTTACTATTCTTATTTCCACACAGTATTACACTGCCCTTTTCTGCAGTCTGGCACTGCCAGCCAGTTTGAAAGGAGTCTGGATCATTCTTTTTTGGTCCTGTTGGCAAACAGGACAAATAAAAACAGCCCACACACTGGCCCTTTCAAGCTGGCTATCTGGCAGTGCCATTCTGCCCACAGTGCCAGCCCAACACTAACTCCAAATCTATGTACATTGCAGCGATTTAGCCTTAAGGTATTTGGATGTGAAGTTAACAATAGTAATTCTACCCTTACATATCTATGTTCACTTTGAGGAAACAGTGGTAGTCAACATTCCGCACTCAATATTGTTACAGGTGGATGTTTTGCCATTTGATACTATGACATACAAGCACTCAGGAGCCTTAGGCAGAACCACACTCACTCGAAGGGTGAAGCAGAGTGCATTCCCCTCAAGTCTTAAGCCGGGCTTTACTAATGCTTTGCAGCAGGTTTGCATCACTTTTGTGACACAAACCTGATGCAAAGTGTTAGGGGAGGTTTACTATCCAGAACAAATCAGGATTTGCATTAGATAGCATTCGAAAGTGACACCCAGTTGCGCTATGCACTGCTTTGTGTTACTTTGCATCGGGGGCGTCCCACAAGTGGTGCAGGGACATTCCCATGCAACCACCCATGGGTTTTGATTCTAATCCCGATCTAAAATATTGGAAGGCAGGGATTAGTGCCAAGTTCTTATGCCTCCTTGAGGCAGGTGTATCAAGTAGAAATGTTTTACTTTCTCCTCGCTTTTTTCAACTTTGCATGAGTGCTGTATTGTGCAGCACACATCTAAAGTGAAAAAAACATTAAAGCATAGTTTTTCTATGTAAAGGTCCCTTTTTAGTACAAACATATGCTTCAGAGAACGCAAACACCCTTACTTTATTGTGCAAAGGTGTGTGTGTTGGCGCATGGCTGCCAAAAGTGCACCAGGGCTCGGGAGAGAAAAAATGCACCGTAGAAATGACACATTTTCTCTCTCTCTCTCTCTCTCTGAAGCAAGGCAGTACTGCAATTTTGGTGCAGGGTTGCCGTGGTCAAAGAATAGTAAATCTGTGCATTGGTATGTCCTTCCACCTTCTCTCTCAGATGTGCCACAACAGATGCTCTTTGATTATTGAGTTAAATGCAAACTGCACATGATGATACACTTCTCTATCAGTGGGATCATTGGGGTGATCACTCCTAGGGGTCCATGCTTGAGAAAACAGCATCAGTGCACCCTAGAGCAAAAAAGACAGGGGATAGCAGTTGAGCTTCCAAGAATGTGCTAAGATGTGTATCAATTGCTCTGCATCCACAGGACTCACGCCAATGAATGTGCTACATAAAGACTTGATTGATTAGCGAGATCTGCAAAAACCCTATACCCCGAGTGTAGTTGTTTAACTCGCTCGTATAGTTATATAACATGTACTGATTGATGCCTTTAAAGCATACAGCGATAAGCAATTTAACGCTAGAGTGAACATTTCAACAGTGAACTTTTTTGGCAAACCTGCTTTGTACCAAGACTTGTCTCGGTCCTATCAGATGATTGGACCGCTGCAAAGGGTCTTTTTATGCAACTGACTGTACGTCCTGAAGATGGTCTGACGGACAATCACGCCACAACAGACCGAAACGTCGACTCTCTCATCTACTTCCCAAACATTCATTGTATTTAAGTAATTGTTTTCTGTATTTTCAGATCTGTTACTTTTTTGATTATTTTGGAATAGATGTATACATTCTTGATTTGTAGGGAGATTTGTACATCCTCCTTCATGGTGTTTTGCTTTATTAGTTATATTTGATTGTACCCTCTTGAATTTTATCTATATAAAAGATTGAGGTTTTTTTTCTTGAAAAAAGATACTCCCGTGTTTTTTATATTATTTTCTCATTCATTGAGTGTTTATATTTTCAATAATTTGATATATGCATCGCTTGTTCATGGGTTCAAGACCAATTGGGGTTGAACATCCAAGTAACTACGTGTACAGTACACCAGAGTAAGAATCTTTCAACAAAATCCCTTGCAGGCACCTTTTACTTATTATTAAAGATGTGTATCATTGACACATCTTGAGAAAATATTCGAGAAAAAAAGAAACATTTTTCGAAAGAAACAATCACAGTAATTTTACCATTTCCTTCCAGAATTCTGCTTTTTTTTAAAAAGACAGTTTAATTTGATTTTTGTAGATACTGGTAAAAATGTATTGCCGATATGGGTTATTATATTCAATTCAAAGAAGGAATTAGCTTCATTAAAGATAAGGAAAGTAAAACTCAGGACTAGAAACACTGAATGTTCTGCACTGTGTGCTTGTGTTTCAGCTAATTGGTAATGCTCAACATTTGCTCCGATAATAATGAGGCTTTTTCAAGAAATACTAAACGTTTGAAGTGAGCACTTATACGTGGAAAATATCAGGTTGAACATTTCGAGCTATAATTCTGTTAAGTTCCAAACGATGTTTACCTGGTATACCAATTATAAAAGGCTGTGAAATGAAATTAGGTATTCTGTTGCATCATTTGATTTGATTTGATTTGTGAATTTTAAAGCACAATCTCTCGCCCGAGGGCGTCTTGGTGCTGTAGAAGCGGTTGTAACTACGGAGCTTCTAAAAGCAAGTAAAGAGGGAGCAGCTTTTAGTGTCAGTGGTAGGCTGTTCCAGAGCACAGCTGTGGTCCTAAAAAAAGCTTTTTTCACCCCAGGTAGTCCTCCTGCAAGGGGGGGGGGATTGTCAGGTTCATAGCAGAGCCTGAGCGAAGCGTCCTCCCTGGGATGTACCATTTGAGCTTCTCCTTAAATCAGAGTGGCCCCAGTCCATGCAGTGATTTGTATGCCAGGCAAAGAGCCTTAAACCTGACACGTCTGACTGGTAGCCAGTGGAGTTTCCTGATGGCTCCCCTTGCTGAATCATATTTAGGAAATTAAAAATGAAAACCTGCAGCTGCGTCCTGCAGGGTCTGAAGCCTTTTCAGGGGACCTAAGGTAAGATTACAATAAAGGCTATTACAATAGTCGGTCCTATAAAGTGCCAGTGCGGGGATTACTGTCTTCAACAGCTCAGGTGGCAAGATTTTCTCAATCTTTTTTACAAGCCTCCACCCTAGCTTGCGTTGCCTCACTGTAACCTCCACCCTCCTCTGTGTTACTTCTGTCCCCCCACCCGAATGCTTTTAAAAAATATGTTTTTTGCACATCTTATTTTATTTTTTGTTCCCAATCCAACGCAGATCTGTAACTAAAAAGAAAAAAGTAACACCATCATTTTGTAGGTGCACACATGCGTGGTGCTCGCGGTTAATGCTAAGTTTGGTTTGGATTTATCAAAACATGTCGTGTAAGGTGTCAAACACTTTGGAATACTACCCCCCCCCCCCCTGCCAATTCTGGCGGCAGGGGTAGCATTCCGTCCTTCTAGCGGGAAAAGACATGTATATTACTGCTTTACCCGGTTAAAGTTAAACAGAGCCTCAGCATCACAAAATGGATGCTGCTGCCACAGACACGAGTCTGACCTCCTGCAGCTGGGGGAAACTCCAGCAAGGGAGGCCTGGACAATAGGTTTCCTGTCGAGGGAGGTGCTAGCACCTCCCCAGACAGCCTGTAGTGTATTGGGGCAGGGTGGGTTGAATGGAAAGATGCTTTTCCAGACACTGCCTGGGGCACACAAGGTTCTCCATGCATAGCCCGGTTCAAACCAGTTGCTGCTCTGGTGCGAAACTGGACAAAGGGAAAGGGGTGTAACCACCCCCTTCTCAGGTCCACCCATAGGAGGGACCTAGCAGGTAATCCAGCCCCTAAAATAAGTATAAAGATAGGAGCTGTGTCTAGAGACTTTAGATTAATCCTGGAAGAAACTTTGATACAAACTCTTGGACCTTCGACGTTCTATATTGACTAGTAGACTGAAGACATCTCCCTTGTGGTCAAGGAGTGACCACCCTGTGCAAACAGGCACCACCAGTAACTTGCCGGTTTGCTTTGTCGACGCTCCTGCCAGAACCTGAAGACTCAGTGACTCAAGAACTGGACTTCCAGACTTCTCCCACTCCGATCCACATCCACAGCAAAGCTGAGACCCTTGGCGGACACGAGAGAGATGGGACCGGACACCCTGGACTTCCTGCATTTTGCTAACAGTGCAACTACAGAGGCACCCTCGCAGTTCTGCATTGGGGTTTGAGAAGCCCCACACCCGAGCGCCATTTGCACCAAAGCTCAGCTCTCCACACTCCACAAGTGCCGTGTGGGGCCTGCTCCTGCATTTCAGCTTGACGCGTCTTCCCGGTTGCTAGCCCGTTGGCTAGTGAGCCCTCTGAAGACGAACCTTTAAATTTACACTACTGGCCTAGTTGCTCCAGGCTTGCTCCAGATTCCCTACAAAGGAAAAGCTCCCCAGACCTTGCTGGTCTGACCTGAAGCCAATCATCACTTCCTGCGTGGATTGCGGTTACCAAAGCTTGTTGGGTCCAGTCCGGATACCGACACCGCAGTCAACTAGATCCTTTATGGGACAGCTCATATCCAGCTTCTGGTTGTCGTCGACGCCTCCTGGTCTTCGTGCCTGCAGAGACAAGCTTCACCTCTTCACCTGAAATCAACTCAACATCGCCTGGTTCCTTCCTGGTTCCTTCCTGGTCACTGGCTAGTGATCCAGACTCAGTCCCCTCTGTTTTCAGGTTCTTCTTGTCTCCGATCCACCCTTGGATCCACCCGGACACTTTTCCTCTGGTCGCCTGCAGCACTTCTTTGCAGATCTCCATAAAAACATCAACAAAACCTGACACGAAATGACACATATGCACCCGGCTTCCCTGGGTGAGGTAACTCGAGTACTCCGGTGCTCCCGTCGGTGTTGACTCTCGAAGTGTCCTAGTTTAAAGGGGTTTTATTGTAGTCCATACGGAAGTGTCCCTAATCAGTAACTTTGTAACTTCGTTCTCCATTATAAGTCAATGGTAACTCGCGACTGTGTTTAGACACTGCATGCGTCTCCTGTGGGTCTCCTACTTCCTAACCTTTGGTTGTCTAGTGTAGCCCCAGCGATTCCCTAGGCCCTAGGCATATTCACTATTCCTGAAGTGGTTCTTATACCACTTACTTAGTATATAGTTTGTGAGGCCCCTAGGGCGGAACTGTATTTGTGCAACTTATAGTATGCTTAATGAGTAACTTGTGATGTATTTCGATCTCTGACCTCATAAAGAGTTCAGAGGGGTCGTGTTAGAAATAAATACATATACATTTGATATATACCTTGTGTGGTGTCCTTTCATCTGGTACTCAAGGGATTATAATTGGTAAAACAGCTTGCTTTACATGCTCTCTGAAGTTTAAGCCTAAGACTGCTGGTCCATGCTACCACTAGGATAGCTTGTCTATAAGATTGACTTTACAACCACTATCAATAAGGGTCATTTAGACTGGTGCAAGGTGCCCACTAGAATAGTGGACATCATATGCCAGGCTAACTTCTCACAGGAAGCAGCAATGTGAGTCAATCAAAATGATTGGATGAAGTCAATGCTCCATGGGAAGGACAAACAAATAAATTGACAAGTTGGGACAATTAAAGTGACAAGGAAAGCCAACAAATGCTAAGCAATGGGTGGGCTCTAAGTCCCTCTATTTTCTAAGTAAGCCTTAATATGACTCACAACAGACAGCCTTGCCCTGTCTAGAAGACTCAACCTAATAAGGAGGAAGAAGAGTAACCTCAGGAAGAGTAATAGACAACTGAAAAACAAACATTAGCCAGGAAAATATAACAAATATGCAAGGTGAAAATAAACAATGAATAAAACATATAAATATGTTCGGTGTACAAAAGGCGTTTCTAATTAACACCAAACAAGCATTTGCAAAGCGGACGTTCTTGCAATTTTTTAAAGAAGCAATAGCATTCACATTTATAAGCTATTCAAAAGCTGCAGGTGACCCTTTCCTGATGTAGTCTCCAGTGCCTTAGTTGATTAGTAGAGGTCCCTAGATAGAGTCATTAGTTATGTCTGTAGTAACATACTTTAATACCACAACACTTTACTAGAGGATCCTTACATATGACTTTCAACTTTTTCCCATAAAAAGTCACCTCAGAGCAAGTGTAAGATATAGGCATATCTGAAGTGAAGATATGTTAGGTATGATAGGTTAAGTATAGCAGTTTATCTATGATTATAGTTGGGTAGGTAGGTTAGCTGTGGTAGGTTAAGTAGGTGTGGTAGGGTAAGTATGGTATATAGGCATGATAGAGTAGGTGTAGTAAGTTAGGTATGGTATGTTAGGTCTAGTAAGCATGTACCTGTGGTAGATTAGGTATTGTATGTATAGTTGGTATAGTGGGTAAATAAATGCAGTAGGGAGGTTTGGTAGGTACGGTATGATAGATTATATATTTTAGGCTAGGTTTGTAGGTAGATTAGGTAGGATGGGTTATGCCTGGCAGGGGGAATCGTAGGTATGATAGGTTTGGTGTGATAAGCATAGTAGGTTAGGTAAAGAAGGTCAGATGTGATAGATACAGAAGGTATGGTAGGTAGATATGCTTGGTCATTTAAGGTAGGTCGGGTTACTGTAGATGAGGCTGGTTGGTATGGTAAGTTATGTATGGAAGGTAGATATTTTAGGTATGGGAGAGATGTTTGATGGAACATCATTAACGTTTTGTCAGATTTATAGATTTAAGTTTAAAAAAATCAAATAATGAAACTACACACTTATGTCGTACAATTCCAACATTGGACCTTTTGTGCCATCTATGATTCTCAATGCCATTTGCAGGAGCATCAAAGCATTGCTTGTCATTTTATTTACTGTTTGTGCCATCTAGGCAAGTCTGTGCAATTGTGTTATGCTTCGGCATAATATACTGTTTCTGTCTTGAGCACAAGCACTCTCCTCTCTCTGCTCTTTCTATGCACCCCATATCTTTAGAATTGTTTTAGATGTATACACCACATCCTCTGGCTGCAGGCACCGATCCATATTTACTGGTGGGTCGGGCTTGAAACCTCCTGACTTACCCACAACTTGGCAATAAAAGTTTGCACTTTGAAACATTTTCTAGACTTCTTGCCTACTTGCTAATGAAAACAAGGAACTTTTTAATGAGAAGCACAAACCAGAGTTATCAATAAAGCACATATTTTGCTTATAAAGGAAAGGGTATTAGATTTGATGCCGTAGAATGTTTGTTGTTGCTTACAATTCACAACAAGAAATATAAACAATTCAGTACTGTTTAAGAAGAAAAAGAATGGTTTATTAATACAGTGGGTCCATTCAGGTGCTTAGGTTTGTTCCCTTACTGATACTATTTTCCTCTACCTCCTCATAATAATAATATTATTACTAATGATTACACTGAAAGAGGGCCTTTGGATTAACACGCTAGCATGCTATATTAGGAGCGTTAAACTGTATCATCAAATAAGAGTGATATAAAACTGAGACAGTAGATAAAGTATGCATTAAAATTGGTGAGCTTAAAAGGCACACCCAGCAAGTATTGCTCATGATATATGCTGGATAAAAGGTAAATATTTTTGTTACACCTTTAGGTAATACGTGCCCTACATCTTTACTTTGTGAACAAAAAAAGCTGTAAATCCGACAACATGTTCTCATGACAGCCTTAGTGAACAGTGTTGTGCCTTTCATATGGATTGCTGAGTCATCCAAACACCAAGGAGTTAAGCCATAATTTAGCAATTAATACACCATTGTGCCAGCATAGTAAATACATCAAAGAACGCAGATTAAGTCTAAACTGGAAGCTATGCAGTATGTTGCAAATGCAGTTTTACAAGGCAACTACTTGATCCCATCACTAAAGCCTACTATGAACAAATGTAGGACAATGTAACCTTACTCAAAATGCTATAGTCTTGATGGGCAGCCCATTCTAGCAAAAGCCAACCATGAAAAACACATACAATTTAATATCTGAAAAGGGCTGATTTATAATCCACTAAATTTACACTTCTTTATACTTCTTCCGATGTGTTGATGACAAGATTTCCCACAGGAGACAGCTAAAGCTGAAAGATGAAATAGAGTGGGTATGTTATCAAATGTGTTGAAGGTCGACTGGGGGGAGAGCCCAGGTCAAGCAGCAACCATAATATTAATCAGGTTAAGGCACAAGTAAATCTCAAATTAACCTGTACCTACTCCCTGATAGCTTGGCACAGAGCAGTCAGGCTTAACGTATAGGCAATGTGTAAAGCATTTATGCAACAAGCGCAGCTGGTGTGATACGTTGGTTCTGAGATGCAGTGAGGCTGTGGTGCAAGGTGCTGTTGTGTCGGCGTCGAGTATCCCGTCAACGGGGCTTGTGATGTGAAGTCCTGCGTCGGAGATGCTGTGCTCAGTCGGGGCAATGCATCAGTTCCAAAGAGCTGCTATGCTGCGATGAAGAGTCCGTTGTTGATGTCGAGGCTACCAGCGAGTGCCTGAACCAATGAAGCATCACACAGTGGCAATTCTGGAGGCGATGCAAGGTGCGGCAGGGATGCAAGTCTTTGCAATGGATCCAGTCCACACAGCAGTGGAGATGCATTTGTTCTGCTCAGGGTTGCACCGTGCAGCAGAAGAGATGTGTCAGTACCCCTGGATCGACAGAGGCTGACAAAGCACCTTAGGTACACTTCCAAGCGTCCAAGATTGGGATGACTCCACTTGGCAGGGTAGACTCACAGATAGCAGAGCCTAGGTGCAGATTCAAGATTTGTGGAAGACTGTTATGTCCCAGAGGCTTCAGAGTAGGAGGCCAGACAACTAGCCCTTGGAGTCACTCTGGGTTGTGGACTCAAGTGATGCAGGTCCAGTCCTTCTCACCCAGAAGGGAGGGTAGATGGCAGCAGGTCTGCACAACATGGCAACAGTTCCTTCAGAGCAGCTCCAGCAGAGTGGCAGTCCTTATACCAGCAGTGCAGTCCTTATTCTTGAAAGAGTATCCACAGGTCCAGAAGTGTACCAAAGTTGTGGTGTCTGAGGTCCTCTTTTATACACAGTTGTGCCTTTGAAGTGAGGAGAACCATCTAGAGGTAGGCCTTTGAAGTGCACAGATGCCCTGACTTCCCTACCCTGGCTCCAGACTACCTACAGGGGGTATTCAGCCATTTGTGTGTAGACCAGATAGAGCCTATTCAATTGTAAGTGGGGCTATCCCCAGCTCCTCTCTCCCATCAAGTCACACCTAAGCTCTCATTGTGTATGATTGTCTAGGATGAATACACAAAGCCCAACTGCCAACTACACTCAGTCATGCAACCAGAGACAAGCTCCAGTCCCGAAATGGTAAGAAAATGCCAACTTTCTCACAGTGGCATTTTCAGAATTTAAAACCCAACTTCACCATTAGGATTTTAAATTAGGATTCCAGAGACACCAAACATGAACTGGTTATCGCTTCCCATTTGGAAATTACACTTATAAAATGTGATAAGGCAACTCCAATGTTGTCCTCTAGGAGAGATCGGTCTTGCAGTAGTGAAAAACAAATGTAAGAGTTTTTCACTACTAGGACATGTAAACTTACGAGTATATGTTCTACGTTTTAAATACACTGCACCCTGTCCATGGGGCTGTCCAGGGCCTACATTAGGGGTGACTTAAATCTATTAAAAAGGAAGGTTTGGGCTTGGAAGGTTAAAACTGAACAGAAAGGCTCTGCAATGACAGGCCTGAGACATGTTTAAAGTGCTACTTGAGAGAGTGGCACAATCAGTGTTACAAGCCCCCTAGTAGTATTTAATTTACAGGCCCTGGGCACATGTAGTGCACTTTACTAGGGTCTTTAAATATGCCAATTGGGTATAAGCCAATGTTACTGTCGTCGCATAAAGAAGTCCAAATGTGAACCCGATGTAGGTTCCAAGATGGTACTTTATTAAGTTCCAGTTACAATTCAAGTAGATGGTAAGTAGGATGGTAAATAGATATGTTGTAGCTGTAATGTAGTCCCACCAGGAGCAAGTCTCCAAGTAACCCATACAGTCAGTCAGTCAAATTACTTTATTCGATAATTAATATTATAAAAGGACATTGGTACAATCATTACAGCAACAAGACAATTAATTTACATGTTAAAAATTCATTTTAAAGTTAAGAAATTCATTCTGTACATCTAATACTTGTTTGGGTTTCCTTTGGCACATACATAAAATGGTCTTAAAAGGAAAACAATTAAAAAATGTGTTAAAAATTATACTGTACATTTAGACTATAAAAGTATATTATTCAGTGCTACATGAGGTTGGTAGCGATATAATGCTCTTGTTCCTGATACGAATAGCAGCAACCAGGAAACATGCGACGTGGAACATTATTCGTGGTGAATTAAGTTGTTGCAGGTACAACAAAGCTGGCCTAACCTGTGTGAATCCTGCCTCCCTCAAAATGGGAAGCAGGTACTTTCTCCTACACTCCTGGTATCGGTCGCAAAACATAAAGAAGTGTAAAGTATCCTGTACTGAGAAATTATCACATATACAGGGATTTGCCCGTTCAGGGGAGCACCATGTTTGAAAAAAGCCCAGAGAAAAGTGTATCTGGTTAAACCGAAATCTGATTAAGAGATGCCGATGGTATGGGTTATTTACTATAATCAGATAAGGTTCAAGGCCTGGACAACTGACTAGGGCATAATTAGATCTTGCCAATGGTTTTAGCATTTCAGTTTCCTCTCGCTCTAATGATAGTATGTTTAGCATGGCATTTTTTGTTAGAGCGATGTCCTTTTTTGTTATGGTTTCAGGTGATGAAAAAAGGACTGAGCGCCCTATTTTTTGGAAGCCAGATTTTATGTAGGACAACCATTGTATTTTATTTGCTTTATCCAGAGCTAAACAGTCTTTCAAGATGGTGTGATTTAGGGTAATTTCTGAGTTTAACCAGGTTTTTAGCCAGCATATCAATGGTGCTATTTTAATTTGATCTGTAACAAAACCAACCCCTAATTCTGTATGAATAGTAAAGGTGGGGGTACACTGTGGTACAGTTAAAACTCCTCTCAGGAATTTATTTTCTTTTATCTGTATTTTAACATGAGGGGTATAGCCCCAAATCTGTGAGCCATACATAGCAACTGCCAGACACTTTGCTTTGTAGACCTTTAAGAGTGCTTCAACAGGTCTGGCCCCGAGCTTTTTTGAAAAACCCATTAATGCTGAAGCAGTTCTTGCAAATGTCATGCTACGCGTGTTAATTTGTGGGCGCCAGCTACCCTTTTCATCGAAGACGACTCCGAGGTAAGGAAATGTAGACACCTTGGAGACCGCCTCCCCACTGCAGAGGAAGGTTTTGATTTTAGTTTTACGGTTTGCATTCCCTGCAATCATAACCTGTTTTTTTTTACATTTATCTTTAAATCTAGATTCTCCATAAATGTTCCAAAGGCGTCTAACAGCCTTTGCAGGCCTACCCCAGTGCGGGCCAGGAGGACGGCATCGTCCGCGTAAAGGAGGACCGGTATAACCAGTTCCCCTATACGTGGGATGTCCGGAGAAACTTCCCTCAGTTGTGACTCAAGGGCGTTTATATAAAGAGTAAACAGCAGGGGTGCAAGAATGCACCCCTGTCTGACCCCCCTTTCTGACTTAAAGTGTCTGGTGCATCGCCCCTCAGTGTTAACCCTGATTGAGGCAGTAAGGCCCGAGTGCAAATCAGCGAAAATTTTTACTAAAGATACATCAATTCCCATGTTTAAAAGTATGTGCCAAAGCTTTGACCTATTTAAGAGATCAAAAGCAGAGGAGAGGTCCATAAATCCCATGTATAAGGACCCCATCTTAGCTACTGTATTCTTGCTAACTAAAAGATGGAGGTTTAAACACTGGTCAATGGTGCTACGTTTAGATCTAAAACCATATTGTGCATTTGACAGTACTTTTATTTATTTTATTTTTATTTATTTTGAAAGTTTTATATAGCGCGAACAAGATCTTTGCAGATAACAGAGCGCTTTACATATGCAAGGGAGGGTGGGTACAAGAGGGAGCATAAAATACACATAGTAATAGCAATCGGGAAAGGTCGGTAATACAGGTAAAACAAAACAGCTGTGCACATGGATCGAGCACGAATACAGATCGAAACAGAGTCTTAAAAGATCGGGGGTGGGAATTCAGGTGAATTTAGCCATGAGGATAGCTTTAACTTCTTTCTTAAAAAGAAAAGAGGAGGGGATGAGCCTAGTTTCAGGAGGTAGTGAGTTCCAGATCCTCGGCGCCATTCCTGAGAAGGAGCGTTTGTAAGTTCTTTCCTTCCGGAATCTTCGAGGTTTCAGCAGAAGATTCTTTGCGCTTCTGGTGGATCTCGAGCCGCCTGAGATTGTCAGCTTCTGAGTGAGGTAGCTGGGTGAGTTCAGGTGTATAGCCTTGTGTGTCAGGCAGGCAATTTTCAGGTGTATTCTGGCTTCAAAAGGCAGCCAATTCAGGGACTTGAAGTCAGGGGTGATATGTGAGTGTTTTTTTGATCCAGTGATGACTCTCGCTGCCGCGTTTAGTGAGGCTCTCAGGGGTGCAGTTGTAGTTAGGGGGAGGCCGCTGAGGGCGATGCTGCCGTAGTCTATGCGAGGGATGATTAGCGCTTGTACTGCAGTTTGGAAGTCTTTGGCTGGGAGGAAGGGTTTGAGTTTCCTCAAGGTATTTATTTGGAAGTTCGCTCCCTTGGTTGCCTTGCTGATATGCTGTTGCATGTTGAGACTGGCGTCAAGTGTTATACCTAGAGATTTTGCTGAGTCCACGATGGTCGGCTGGACATTGAGTGCAGTTAGGTGTTTCAGCCAAGTTTGAGTGTTGGATATTTTCGCGGAAGGAACTCAGTTTTCATGGCATTGAGTTTGAGGTGGTTATCGGCCAGCCATGCTTGGGTGCTTCTGATCGTTGAGTTTAGACGCATGATGTCTTTGGGGGATTGTAGTTTGAGGTACAATTGAGAGTACCCCTCTCTCTTCCAGCCACTCATTTAGTCTGTACAAGACCACACGACCCAACACCTTGACCGAAGAATCGATTAGGGATATGGGTCTGTAACAAGAGGGATACTGTCTAGCACCTTTTTTAAAAATCGGAATGATTATCGATGTGGCCCATGAGGCTGGGAGACTATTTGGCCCTACCGAATTAAAAACATTTGTTAAGATTTTAGACCAAAAATTAGGGGCAGCTCTAAACAAATCAGCAGGGACCCCGTCAGGTCCGGGAGCCTTATTCTTTGACATCTCCCCTATTGCCCATTCTACTTCACAAACCTCGAAAACCAACGGGTGCAGGACGATAATGGGCAATTTAGGATCAACTGTTTGTCCATGGACAGGAAGTCTATATATCTTTTCGAAGTGGGCTATCCATACCTCATCCATGATATTACATTCAAGAGGGGAATTGTCATCATTTGTAAACAGGGGCTGGTTCACAGTTGCCCAAAATTTCCCACTATCTTTAAGAATTTCAGGTGTCAAGAGTTTAGACCAAGCTTCGTCCCGTAGCTCCCGTTTTCTCACAGTCAATGCTTGTTTGTATGCAAGTCTCCGGTTTGCAATAAGCCCCCTGTCCCTAGGGGTAAACTTTAGAGCCTTAAGAAGGGCAGCGTGTGATTGAGAACAACTTTTATCAAACCATCTTTTACCAGTCTGAGGTTTTTGTGTCCCTTTTACAAGCAGTCTCTGATTTATTTGTACACAGATGTTGTTGAATGCATTGATAATGTCAGTGCCTTGCAACTCGACATCCAAACACTTATTCACCTCAACCTCTACATTTGATAGGATCTCGGATAAGAGGGTCTCCGGAACTACTTTGGCCCATTTTAGTCTTCTCCCCTGATCCTTTAGGACCACCTCCCTCACAGCTTTTTGTGTAGTGGGCCTAAAGGATAGGGGATCCCCTTTTGACAAGACAATTATCACCGGATTGTGATCACTGTAGATGGAAACCTCCGTTGAATATCGTAAAACCTGGGATAACATAATAGATGTTAAAAAAATGTAATCAATGATTGTACCTTTGTCTTTTCCCTTGAACTTCGGGATCCTGTTTTCAACCTCCCCACATCTAGACTCATAGAGGTTCCAATTTGCTAAAAAGAGTTCCAGATCCTCACCCTGCTTGGTGTGTTCAAAGTGAGACAGTGCGGAGAAAGGTGGACCCTCATGCGCATTATTTGTACAACAAATTGTGCAGGGATGGATATTAAAGTCTCCCATCAGTAGGATCTCGAAGGAATTTGACTTCAGACTATACGTTAAAAGGAATTGTTCGAGCATGTCTAGGTTATTACCAGATTCCATAGAGTTATAGAAATTTATATAAAGAATTTTATTGGAATCAGAGACTGAAAGTTCTACTGCTAGGCAGTTTAGACAACCTGTGTCAAATAACAAGAGAGAGCCCTTTAACTCTAGGGAGAACAGACTGAGCAACCCTCCCTTTGCTCTCCCTGCAGTACTCCGTCTTGCTGGTATGCTGAACTGACAATAAACATCCAGGGAAAAGCAATTCACAGGATCCCAAGTCTCTTGAAGAGATATTATATCAAATGTCTTTAAATACCTCACCCAGAGTTCATCGCCCACTTTGGTCCTTAGACCAGCTATGTTCCAGCTCAAGGTTCTGCACGATAGGGCTGGTGTCTCCTCTATGGGTGCCTGAACTTGGGTGTTAGTTAGTCAATCGTTCCCCTCCAATCCTGAGAGTGAGGCGAAACGATTTCCCAATGTACACCCTGTTTTAATTGAAGACTCTATATTCGTTTTTATAACCCTGGGTAGATTCCCACCCTGCAGCATAGGCTGTGAGCCACTATTTACATTTATATGAAGAGCGTGCATTTTCACCACTGGGTCAGCTGGGAGCCATGCCCTATGTTGAGGGGGAGGTGGGGGATAAAAAAAAACACAGGGGAAGGGGCCTAATGCCTGTGTTTGACAACTCAGAACCATCCCAAAAAAGGCGGTTTACTATATTCCGTGTTCTAAAATTAATTACCACACAGTCACCTTCACGTGATTTTCTTTGTCGGCCCACCCAACGTACTCGTCTGACCATATTTATACTGCCAGCTATGTCAGTATCCCCGCTTGAATAATTATTGCACCATGTTTTCGTTCTTTCCATGAGCTCTTGATTGCTTTCAAACCCATTTTTCTTAAGTGGGGGAACCTCTGTTCACACGGCAACTAAAGGGGCTGCTTGGGGTGGCAGATGTAAATTAAACTGGCAGGGCATCCCATCCGCATCCTTAACACATTGCTGTGGTCCACCCAAGATGGGCCTGTGTTGCTCTGCAATATTACTACTCTCAGGGACAAGGGACCTAACATCCCCCTTTGAGGCTGACACAACTCAGGCAATATTGACAGTGGGAACATGTGCTATATTTAGGTGTGTAATTGGGGTGTCACTTTTCCCTGGGTTCCCTTGATGCGAAGTCTGCGGTCCTGGAATATTGTTCAACTGTCCACGAAACTCTTGGACAAAACTATCAAGGGCAGCACATTTCTTTAACAATCCAGCTACGCATGTGTTAAGAACATCAATAATATCCTTGGCGATACTGGTCAATACTGGTTCTAGATGCAAATTAATCAAACCTTCAATTTTGGAACTTAATCTGTTCACCAGATCATCCTCCAAATCCAGATCCTTCAGTGTGTTATCAATGTGCTTAGACTTCCTATTGCACTTCATTGATTGCCTGCCATTGCCCGGTTCAATTAATGTGGTCTGTATATCCTCCTGGGTTTGAGAAGGTCCCTGATTACCTTCATTGCCTTCATTTGGGACTACTAATTGAGATGAAGTATGACTGCAGCCCGACTGGGGTTCGGGTTGTTGCTCTGTGGGCTCATGTATGACCCCCTCCTCAGGATGACCAACATCTATGTTTCCCGGTCCCGTTAGGCCCAGCTCTTTTTCTGCGTTAACAATTTCTTTAGTAATCACTCCCACAGCTGAGGTCAGATATGATATGATAGTGTCAGCCTTACGTGGAATCTTTGTTTTCGTGTTTCCTTGGCCCCCATTACAGAGTTGTTTGCGCTTACCCATGCTTGCTCTTTAGGGGGGTTTCCCGTCCCGTCCCCTGTAGTCCCCGGACGGCCACAGACGGCCCGCCCTCTGCCCGGGCTCCGCCCGGGACGTCCCGCTCCGCCGGTGTGTCGTCTCCGCTTTTGTGGCGCCGCAACCGGAAGTCGCCCGCTATGCAACCTGGGAGCTGTAGTCTCCCCAACAGCGACCGCGAGGTGGTTCAAAGCGGTGGCAGGGGAGACAAACAGCATCAGCCCCCCAGGTATTGTGCAGTCGTCAGGAGCCCAAAGATTGTGCAGAAGCTCGGTCCACGAGCGCAAATGACCCCCGCTCCGCCGGTGTGTCCTCTCCGCTTTTGTGGCGCCGCAACCGGAAGTCGGCTGCTATGCAACCTGGGCGCTGTAGTCTCCCCCAACAGCGACCGCGAGGTGGTTCAAAGCGGTGGCAGGGGAGACAAACAGCATCAGCCCCCCAGGTACTGTACAGTCGTTAGGAGCCCAAAGATTGTGCAGAAGCTCGGTCCACGAGCGCAAATGACCCCCCATACATTCATGACATCACCACGCATTTCACACTCATGCAGGCTGGGTAGTAGGGAAGAGGAGCACAAAAGAAAGGAGAGGCGACAACCAAGTCGCCACAGTTACCATGTTTTGAGCAGAGAGCACAGGCACTTTAGCAATGGTTAGCAGTGGTAAAGTGCACAGAGTCCTAAGGCCAACAAAACCAAACTCAGCAAGAATAAGAGGAGTGAAGGCAAAATGTTTGGGGATGACCCTGCAGAGAGGGCCAGGTCCAACAGGGTACTAAATTGTTCCACACAAATGGTTCAAAGGAGGGCAAGGCAGCTTTAGTTTGCTTACTTGGCTTGGGAAGGTTTGAAAATAAGACTGAGTGCTAAGCAAAGCACATTGACCGCAGTGATGAAAGCCCTCTTGCTTCATATAAAACATGTACCATTCTGCCATTTTAGTCCTTTTCTGGCAATCGTGTGTTTTTCCCCAGTGGTCTTAGCACCTTTGAGACTGCTAAATTCCACTTTTTTTTTTTCACCCACCAGTTGAGCACTAGGCTCCGCTGGATTGGCCAGTGAGTGAACACCCACCCAGTTATACTGGAGGGTAGCTGGTGCTCCCTCAACATCTGATGGGAAACCGTTTGCAGCTGATTTGATGTTCAGGGCACAGGTCTTATTTACTTGTATGCCTGGGAGAGGTGTCTGATGGCCCTCCTGTTCAACTTCATTTACTCTGCCACAACTGTGATGCAGGAGCTTTGTAGTTCTGCATCCACGATCACCCACTTGAAATACAATATGTACATAAATTCACCTGAGGCATCATAGACAACACATGTAATATCTAGAAACCAATATTCAGAAGCTCACACCACCGGTGCTGCTCTATTGACTACCTGTTTTGGGCAAGATCATTAAATCCTGATTTGTATTTCACAACATAGACATGTACAAGGGTTTGTATACTGACTAAAATGTGTTTTGTTGCCAGAGCTCATTACTTTGCATGAGACTGCTTTCTTCACAGCAGGAGCAGCCCGTGCAGGTAAGAGCGGTGAGGTGGGGTGGGGAGGGTGTCGATAGAGGATGACGAAAAAAAAAAAAAAAAAAAAAATCAAGAACACAACTTATATTGCGCCGCATCGCTGAGTCGGTGATGCAAAGAGCGCATGGTAAGTGGTTTTCTTTATTTATTATTTTAATTTCCAATGTCGTCATCTGTTGACTCCCCCACCCCCACCCCACTGCTTTTACCTGCACGGGCTGCTGCTGCTTCACAAGGTCCTTGGACTAGACATAAGAATAGCTTATCACCCTGATCATACAAAGCATGAACACCATGAGCCTTTCCCTTGTAAGCAGGGTCTTTGTACTCTTCATAAGGTACAACACGCTCCCATTGTCCCATGTCCCTCATGTTTCATATACATCTTACACCATGGCACCCTGAAGTCTCACTGCATGCAAATGGAATTGTCTGAAAATGTTACACTGTTCAAAGGAAGGACAGTGTAACAGAAGTGGTACGTCCCATGTAAACAAATAAGTATTTGTTATGTGAACCTTGTGCATTAGAATTTAAAGGACATGAGTCCAGATTTTGATACACATACGTTAATTCTTCAATATTTTGAAGGATTAACTGGTCATAGTGTTACTATTCAGCAACCATTTACTGATAATACCTTAATTTGTGAAAAATAATCAAATGACACATTTAATTACCCCCACCTTGCACTTTCATTTGACAGCAGCACTGATGGCACAACAGGCATGTTTGAAAGTATTGAATGTGTTAAATGACATAGGTTTACTACCCACCTATGTAGCCATGTATGTAATATTGATTAATGGACAAGAAAGGCATATTCACCACCCCAAAGGCCCAGATAGTTTCATTGTTTTCAATGCGCTGTATGTTTGTGGCATGCTAAAGGCATGTGTTGCAGCTCACAATGAGATACATCTAAGGATGGCACGTTACCGCTACTTAGCTGTAGGTGTTGCACACACAATATCTGCATACTTAAGAGAGAAAAGCGAGATTCAGTGAAGGTCTTTGCAACAGAACCGCACGGCTAGGAAGAGATCCACTTATCTGATTAAGAGGCTACTGAAGGAGGCAGTAGGACAGAAATGAACATGTGTACATATAAGCTGCTGAATATGGAAGTTCTAGGATCCTATTAAAATATTACAATATTTTATATCTTCCACACTTGCCTTACGCTGGTCCATAAATCCCGCCAGAATATGATGCTTTTTTTCTCGATTCAATAGCTGATCAACTGGCTTCTTCAAGCTTGAGGTCTAGTCAACATCTTATAGTTTGCCATTGTATTCCTTTCTGGACTATTATGAGATTGTAGATAATCAGACATAATTTCAGCCTAACCTCTGAGCAAGGACCAACTCTTTGCAAAGGTCTCACTCTTGGTTTCAAATGTATCAGTAGAAGTTCAGGCTTTGATCCTTCAATCTTGGACTGAACATCTAGCAAAACCCTCTGACTTTGATTTCATTCTCTTCTCATCAGACTCCACAATTTGCAAGGGTCTTGCTTCATTGTTTTTAGCCTGCTCTAAATTCTGCTCTATGGATTTGGTCTCTGCACTGTAATCTGCACAAATCACTTGTATGCCTTGTTAAGACATGATACAACACTCAGTGGACATCTGAATCACTGGTCAAATTAAGATACGCTTGCCTCACTCAAGGCTAAACATGTTCAAAGACACAACCCTTGTTTAGAGTGTGGCAGAGCAGACTTTTAGGTGAATGTAAGTCAATATACTGCCTGGATAGCAGACCGACGTGACCTTGATGGTGAAGTGCCCTCAGAAGACATGCTGCAGCATTTTGTATTCTTTGTAGGCAATTCTGCAGATGATGCGGAAGACCAAGGTTGCTTTATTGACATAATCGAAACAAGATGTAACCAAGCCTGTCACCACTTAAACTTCACTTAGGTACACCAAGGATAAAGAAATCATCCTTAAAATCCAGAGGTAATAAAAGGCTTCTTTAGGTGTAGCAGAAGCCACCTCATCTAGGGAAACATCTTCATCGAACCCAATGCCTTCTCCACTAACTGTCAAGCGAGTAGTGGGACAGCCGGCACAATCAGTAGGCCATAATGAAGGATAAAAGTGACAGGGTCACTCTAATCATCAACAATTTAGTTCTGAGTTGATCAGGAGATCTCCCTATGAACTATAATCACTTTAGTCAGTGATTTTGACCGAGTGTATACTAAAGTAAATTCAATTTGGACTTTTTGAAATCTGAAAAACAGGTGAACTTTATTAAATGTAACTGCTCTAATATATTTCCCTAACAATAAAATCACTTCTTTGTCACACTTACAACCTGGCACAAGTATATCTTGCTGTACGAATCAGAAATGGACAATTTTCTCAAGATTTTACAATTTCATTGGCTTTTTTGAAGTATAAAAAACAATAGCACTATCGAAAACCTCATAGCACATATACACTGTCACAATTCAACAGCACTGCACGAAAATATATACTTGCATCAGAAGACCAGATCTCACATCAGAATAGTTAGTACCTTCCACTTTATATTTCAAAAGCTGTCATGGTTGCAACTTGGTGCACACTTATCATGTTTTTGAACATAACTATGCTACTGTTTCAATAACCCATGGCAGCCATCTTTGTAAAACCACTAACCGGAAGCACTGTCTTTACATTTAGACATGGGACTCATTTACAAAATGTTAACGCCGTACAGCAGGCCTTCCTGCTGCGCTGCCGTGCATCAAAACAAAAGGGCAGGCATGTGCCGTATCTACAATATTCATCGCAATATTGTCCTTCTCCACTGCACCTGCACACAAGCAGGAGCCGTGCACCTTGCGTCATGTTGCAAGGGTATCTGTGTTGTAGGGATGATATTATTTGTGCAGGAAGGGAAACCTTCCTGCACAAAAACAATAATTGATGGCATTTCCATCTTTTTATGCCAGCTGCAGAATGCAGCACACATAGAGAGTAAATATGGGCAAGCCCACTGTGCTGCTGGTGCCTCAAAAACAGTGACGAACTAGCGGTGCAATTGGCTTGTAAATGAGGCCCTGAGTTGTATCTTGGCACCTGACGCATGAATTTTAAAAACTACTGTGTAAGTAGATGCCTTGTTCCTGTGTAGGTACTTTTAAAGACCACTTGTTTTGAGTTTCTGAGTTTCAAACATTTGTCATGCTTGCACCTGCCTGCTAGAAAAAATCCATATGATAGTATTCTGGTAACTTCTCAAACTGGGTATAAAAGTGTGTGCCCCTCTTCCATTATTGGCCTACCCTCCTTTATGAATACTGTAAAGACTTCTAAATTTTTTGTGATCACTGCTACTTTTTAATAAATACATTTTGGAGACTCTTTCCAAACACAAAGTACTGACGTCTTCTTTATTAACGTCATGTTGAAGTAAGATTTCCCATGACCCCGTATTTTGTTGTGTTGTAGATATCCAAATATCCCATTATTTTATAAATGTCCACCTCAAGGACCACCCGCCTGCCCCATCTGTGCCCCACCTATCATTGAATGCGACTTTGTTGTTTGACCAGCATTGCGGCATGTGTCTTTTAGCAATCAGGATCACCAGGCTAGCAGCGGATCCATATCCGCCATCACGCCCAAGAGCGCTGCTACGCTGGTGATATTGAGGAACCAACCCTGACCAGCCATTCATTTACTCAAGATTTTTAATGAACCATTAAAACCTATGGATATGAATAACACACCGCTGCTAATTGCTCTGCATGGCCCTTCTCCGCATGAAACATTGTTTCATCAAAGGTATTCCTGGTGACCCCGTTGCTGAGAGTGATTTCCTGGAGCGTAACCAAGGCGCTCTCTATTTTCTATAAGTACGCCTGTTCTTGACCCCGGTCATCGTTTTCCATGAGACAGCGCTGAAGTATTAGTGCTCAGAGCACATTGCAAATGAGATGCAACTAAAGGTCTTTGAGCAAACTAATGGATTTAGCTTTGTTGCCCATCCATCACAACTTGGCATCATTCATTAGCATCAGATGGGACTACGCGGGGCTCCATTTGTGGACGTCCCTAGACTTCCTTTCGATGCATATTCCAGCCTGATGTATTTATAGAAGCCGAATATTCCCATCAATGCTCTAATTTTAGGCCCATGTTTTTATTTGGCATCTTCATTTTCGTAAATAATTGATCCAGGCTTAGATGTTTTTCCCTTAGCAGGTTTAACAGGTCATACACATTGAATCAGGGCGTAGCTTGGTCAGGGGGGTAGCGAGCTTCAGATTTTCCGACAATCACGCTGGCATATAATCTTAATTATTATATAAAGAGCAGTGCACGAGATAAGATTAAGGGCCAGGGGAAAGGGAGTGTGTATTGTGAAGGGTACTAAAAACGTAGATGAGAGTGTGTGTGACAGCAGGGCACAAGTTGGGGGTACACGCAGGTATTTATTTATTTATTTGTGGATTTGTACCGCGCTAGAATCGAATCCCGAAGGAGTATCTCTGCGACACTCAGCGTCCACCCACTATTTTCACAGGGTGGACACCGTCCCCCCTGCCAAGAAGTTGTGCCCCACAGAAATATGCTGAACTTGTCCCGGTGTAATTTTCAGACACCGGGACTTGTTCAGCAGCGCCTGTAGGGTGTCTGCTTTCCATTCCCAGCAGCAACTTGCAGGCAGCGAAGGAACTTTTTTTCACCTCTAGCTGGGCTTAAGTTAAGGGACCATCAGGCCTCCTTTTGTTTGAATACCCTGACTGAAGGCAGTCTTGAATCTCACACTTAAATGTAAATGCCATGGAGGGGAAGCAAAGGCTTGTTATCTCTTCACAGGTACAAAGAGAAGCCTGCTTTTGCCTTCGTTCAGTCCCTGTATATAAGACATGCATGCACGCACTTTAAGAATGTCAGATGTGTTAGTCTGTCCCACTATTTACACAAACAACTATTTATATAGCACTATTGAATTTCTTTTATAGCGCTAACGCAATGCAATGCAGGGTAAGAGAGCTCTTTATGTAACATACATGTAATACACTGACAATAAATCATGTACATGTATAACTCAAGGTGCAAGATGAGTTACATGAGACAGGGTTCCAAGGTGTAGGAGTCACATGTGCTTCATAGCTCAATGTGCTATAGTACAAAGAATACAATTTATGAACTGCAGGTAACAAAATAATCTCTGTGTTGAACACAGTAACTCACTTTACTATCTACAAAAAATAAAAATGTGTCATCTGCATGTTACGTGATGTGCTTTGCAGGAGGCACATTGACCTTATACTATGTTGATCCAAATCTGGGACTTCACAAAACACAGATCTCTCCAATAAATGCGTTGAACTCCAGAGTTATCTCACCATTATAACTATTCCCTGAGATTTACTGGGCACCTTTACAGCAGATGCCTTAACTCAATCAAATATTTTAAAATGTAGACTTAGCAACCCATTAAGCATAACAGATCTACTGCCATGCTTCTCTTGTTGCCAATTTCTTTGTGGCAGGGTTTAATTTAAAAAATGTATTACTTGAGGCCCAGATTTTGCGTCAGGATTGCAGCACTTTTTTGGCACAACCCCAATGCCAAATCTCATTTGTTAAATCTCATAATGCGCTTAAATGTACTCATGATATACCTGATAAACATGTGTGAGGTCTTAATACCTGATGTCACATCTTGTGATGTCACTTCCAGTGAGGTCACTTCCTGTGATGTCACGTGCAATGCCACGCATCATGACATCATGCGATGTGATGGCACGCATCATGATTTCACTTGCATACTTCCTAACCTGGTTAGTCCCCCGACTTCTTTTCTTAGGACTTGTGCCCTGTTTGACAGTGTGTGTACTTTTGTCCGAGTACGTATAAAATAAATCGTGATGAAATTTGACAGGCACCTTACTATACCTGACTGGAGCCTCATATACCCAACTATTTATTAAATATTACATTTGTTGGGGGGAGTGGAACACCTCAAACACTCTCCCCACCCAAAGATACAACCCTGCATTGAATGCAAAGCTACTCCTGAAGCGTGGATGCTGCCGCCATTTTAAATGACAGAATTTCTCATCCGTATTTTCATTAAAATGGGGTTGAACAAAAGGATAAAGGTGCTGTTTCATAGAAAAACAGATATAAGTTATGTAAAAACCTAGCTGCTGCTCATGAAGGCTTTCTTCTGTTAGCCTTTTCAGCTGTATTTGCCCTCAAATCCCAGAGGCTTCTTAAGCCTTTGACTCTTCCGTGTTCTTTCGGTCAATAAATATGTTGTTGGATAAAAAGACAAATACAAATAATACTCACAGATGTTTTATATTCAGTGTTCTACTAGTAGGTAGCAAACTAACAAAAATAAGCATTTGCTGCTTAACTACCAACGGAAGGGACGTTTGCACAGGGGATGGATAAAGCAACACGCAGAAACCACAGAGGCATATTTACAAGCCCCCATCATCATCACAACGCACATTTATATACGTTGTGGTGGTGATACGGTCTTTGCCTTATTTACAAGGCAGTGTTAAGCCAATTAACGTGGCTTAACACAACGTTGTAAACAAGGCACACTCCCACGCTATACTTAGCGTGAAACAGTAGGGCAATGGTTGTTGCTGTGGGCGTTCCAACGCAACACCCATTGATTTTGACACTGCCCCATAATTACAAGTGTGACGTAAATATGGGGCAGCACCACAATTAATACCTGGGAAAACCTGGCCTTACCCAGGGGAAACGAGGAGAAATGTATCATATCGCCTGCTGTCCCATCCTGCACATAAACAATCATTACAAAAAAATGACGTTTTGCAACACACATAGAAGTTTCAAATCGCCATTTCAGATTGTTTATGTGCAGGAAGGGACACCTTCCTGCACATCAACCATCACTCCCCTCAACGTAGGCATTCTTGCACTATGGTGCAAGGGTGCGCCTCTTGCTGCTAGACAGCTAAATTTAGTGCCAGTACAGGGGTAAATGCAGTGCTGCACCAAATTCTTGTAAATATGGTACAGCCCTGCATTTCTTGGCTGAATGACACGCTTTGCCACTTTTCTTGTGAATATGCCCCACAATTCTAAAAGAAGCTTCAACTAAATGTTTGAATTTTGTATACTGCATGCACATACATATATGTACAAATTCGCACAAACTACAGACATACAATACATACATACAAACAGAGCAACACAGCTAGAAGTATCCATGCATAAAAAAGCACTCACAGACATCCACAATGCAGACCAAAAGACATATTCACATGGCCTGTAAATAGGACAGTCGATCCCTAGGCAATTTTAAACACAGGCAAAAAACGTAAAGGCTCCCATACAAGTAGAGCAACAGACATAGCAACCCTTCTCCTGCAAACTTAACCGATGTTCAGGCACCTATGCTTTCTCACAAGCATTCACACATGGCCAGGCAGTGAAACTGATAGACAGAGGTTGATGAGTAGTGGATGAGTGGACTGACAGATAACACTCTTGAAATATCCAGACCATGAGGCAAACAGTCCCACATGAACCCAAATCAAAGACAAACAGGCACTCTACATAACTTGTGTGAAAATGCCAACTGAAATACAGGTACTCAGGAACACAGGCCAAGATACATACAGGCTCTTAGGCACACAACAAAATAGAAACAAACATTCACAGAGGCCATGATACATACAGACATCCAAGCACTCAGACAACAACATGCGGATATCCATGCACAACCAAGCACTGATAATGCCATCATTACAGAGACAAACACATTCACAGAAGCAGACAACACACATCAGACACACATGGACATGGGATAGATGTATGGCCAGAGTGATGGACTGACAGACAGTATGTATAATTGGTGCTGGGTCGATGCACGCTTCATGATCAGTTATTCAAAGCACTGGTTCCAATGTAGCAACCAAAAACTACGTAAACAATGCACTCATTTTTTAAAAAGCATTATTTGATGTTTATGAAAAAATGGAAAACAGAACAGTTAAGAGTCTCCAAGGGAAGAGATAGAAGTTCACGCCCTACAATCTTCTCAGACCTTCGCATTAGTGCAGGAAACGCTTGGCCAAGCCTTCCTTTACCACAGTTTGTGCTCAAGCTCCTTCGTCTTGCACGCCCCCCAAAGCCAGAGGCATAGCCCCCATTGGTGGGCCAGGTGCAGTTGCACCAGGATCCAGATGCTTGAGGGCTCCACTGAACTCTTATTATTGCATTATTGAACCAATCAAACAGCAGCCGGGGCATTCCCTTCCTCGCACTAGGGGCCATGAGACAGTTAATAGAGCACTGTCCATAACTGACCCCCGCCAAGGATGGTTGAAATGAAATGAAAATTAAATGAAATGAAATGAAAAGCAATTTATAACGCGCAACTTTGCCCAACGGGCGTCAAGGCGCCTAACCAAACATTATGCCAAATAAGAGAAACAGAGAGCATGCTACTGATAGGCCTCGATGAAAAGCCGCGTTTTTAATGCTTTTTTAAACAGGGCCATAGAGGGTTGTGGTTCACACATCCTCCCTTATTTGTACCTCTTCCAGCCTTGCATCATGATGTAAATATATAATCTCTACCATTCTGTGTGCTGTGTTGTGAAGGAGACTGTGGGTGGGTGAGGCGGAGGTTCGTGGCAGAAGAAACATTCTCATTTATAATCATCAAATCCCTACCTGGGTCATTTTCCAACTTCTTTATTTCTTCTCTTCATGAGTTTAATTCAGTTGTTTGAATTGTAAAGACCTTTAACTCATTTACAGCATCTATCAGAGCACTACCATAATAAACCTGACGTTATTTATTTTAAGGTTGAGATAGTTCTCTCTGTGTGAAATGGCAGTGGTAATTCTTTAGACACTATCTTTCAGTGAATCTCAGTTTTCTTTTTCTTGAATTCGAGAACCTTTCAAAAGTAATATATTTAGGCAGGAGGCAACCTGTTACTTAATTCAAAACTCCTTTTTTTGTTAGTCACCCTTCTTGCCATCCACCTTATGGTGTGGCATCCGCAGGGATGGCGGATTCACGGGTTCACTGATAGAATATCAATTCCCAAAATATCTCCATACACAAATATCGATGCAAAAATATCGATGTAAAAAGTATTGACAACCTATATTTAAAATTGTAAATACAAAAATATTGAAAAATAATATTGATGTAAAAAATATAGGTGTACAAAATATCGATGTTTTTATTTAAATAAAAATTAATAATGAATTTGTTAAGTAATAAAATTAACTTTAAAAAAGTATTTAGATTTAATATGTATTTTAAAAATATAATAAAATAAATGTAAAAAAATATTTAACCATACATATATCAAATGTAATATATATATATTTCTTTTAAAATAATTAATAAACGATTATTTTTAATGCATTTTACAATTTTATAAATATATAAAAAAAATTACAAATATATATTTACATACATTTATACAATATTATCTATTAAAAAAATATATTAAAAATTAAAACATTACATTATTTAATAGTCTTTAAAATAAAAATGTTGCACTCCACTGAGTGCAACAGTAGGGAAAGTGTTGAATAGCGGGGACGGGGTAAAAATTACTATTCCCACTCCACTGGGTGCAACAGTAGGGAAAGTGTTGGATAGTGGAGGGGTAAAACTTAAAATTCCCACTCAAGTAAGTACAATAATATAGAAAATGTTGGATAGTGGAGGGGTAAAAATTACTATTCCCACTCAAGTAAGTACAATAGTAAAGAAAATGTTGGATAGTGGAAGGGTAAAAATTACTATTCCCACTCCAGTGAGTGCAACAGTAGGGAAATTGTTGGACAGCGGAGAGGTAAAAATTACTATTCCCACTCCAGTGGGTGCAAAAGTAGGGAAAGTGTTAGATAGCGGAGGGGTAAAAAATACTATTCCCACTCCAGTGAGTGCAACAGTAGGGAAAGTGTTGGATAGCGGAGGGGTAAAAATGTATATTTCCACTGCCGTCAGTTCCACTGGAGTTAGGTAAAAATTACTATTTCCAGTCCAGTGGGTGCAACAGTAGGGAAAGTGTTGGATAGCGGAGGGGTAAAAATGACTATTCCCACTCCAGTGGGTGCAACAGTATGGAAAGGGTTGGATAGCGCAGAGGTAAAAATTACTATTCCCACTCTAGTTTGTGAGTGCAACAGTAGGGAAAGTGTTGGATAGCGGAGGGGTAAAAAATACTATTCCCACTCCAATGAGTGCAACAGTAGGGAAAGTGTTGGATAGCGGAGGGGAAAAAATTTATATTTCCACTGGAGTCAGTTCAAAATTAAAAACAAACAAATTAACAACAACAACACAAATGATTTAAAAAAACAAAAAAATAAAACATATAAAAGTTTGAACTATTACAAAAGATAGAAACAAATTAGAATGTTAAACAATCTAACAAATATCTAGAAAGATTATTATTTTTTTTTTAAAATAACTTAAAAACAAAAACTATTTTTTAATAGAAACATTTTATAAACAAAAACATACATTTTTAAATGTGCCATCATAATTAACATAATTAATTACCAAATAAACAAATATTATAAAACATTTTTTAAACAAGTACAAACTAATTTACTCCCCAAACGTTACCCCTATAAAAACAAAACACACACAAAATAACAATAAACATGTGCCATACATATTTATCAATTGATAAATTATTTTAATAATAAACAAATTATTAATTAATTAAACATAAATTACGTTCCACCCTCTACCCTAATAAACACCACAATCCACACCTAAAAATCGCTATACAGTTTCCATAACTAATTTTACATTAACAAATTAATATCAATTAACAACAACTTATTAATTAATTTAAAATAATTTACTTCCAAAACTTTACCACTATAAACCCCACAATTTACATCAAAATTAATTACACAGACATGGACTGGTGCATGTTCAGAGAAAAAACTGTATATGTCTCCCGTGGATGTCTGAGAAAATGATCCTCCATATGGAACAAATAGAATAACTATTGCGGATGTATCTGTGCCCCTTCCATGACCCCTGTTTCAGATGACCAACTGACGCCATAGTCTTTGTTGTTACTCAGTGAAATTTGTATGCTTGTACCCATGTATGCTCCAGACTCAAAGCATGTATGCATTTTCAGTGCCCTGTAATGTCGACTTTTTTTAAATTTTTTAAATTTTTTTAATTTTTTATTGAAAAGAAACAGACATACAGAAAAACAAACCAAATCTCACAAGGCAGAAACATAATATTACATTGTCGTGGGTCCGTGCAGGCAGAGCTCAAATGCTAGATAAATACAGAGCAATCGGATAGGACGGGGACAGGGGCGGACAAGGAAAAAAGTGGAGTTATTGACCATATATGACAAGGGAATGCCAATCAAGGGGACGGAGACACATCAACGGTCACATCTTGTGGGGGGGTACGCCTATATTACCACGATAGGCGTTCCATTGGGACCATATTCTACCCCATTTCCTGGGCCGTCCCGGGAGAGGTATACCGTCTTCTCCCGGAACATGCACCAGTCCATGTTTTCTTTCCACTTGGATAAGGTAGGTGGCCTATGTGAACCCCAGAGCTGGGCAATGTCCCTCTTCGCGACCATATTTCCGAGGGTCGCCCATATGACCTGTGCTGAGCTGTAGTCATTAGGCTCCCAAACATTCAGCAGACAACGCCTGGCCTCGGGTAGCAGGGACACACTCGTGACAGTTTCCATGACATGATGTACACGGGACCAGAACCGAACAATCTCCGGGCATTCCCACAATATGTGGAGAAAGGAACCAGACATCCCACAGCCACGCTTACATAATCCATCCAAAGAAAAACCCATTCAAACCAGACAAGGCCCAGTTACATACACCCGGTGAAGTATCTTAAGCTGGACAAACCTCAGACGAGCAGGAATGGCGACTTCCTTGGGTGAGGACAAAGCAGATTGCCAGTCCTCATCGTCCAATTCAAGTCCATCCGCACACCACGCAGCTCGGAGGCGGACCAGCAAATCAGCTCTGTTATTGATGAGTTTCTTATAAATCAATGAGATCGTGCTGTCGGGCACATGACCATCCAAGATGCGGTCCTCCAGAGGGGAAGACTCAGGAATATCAGCACCAGCAGCAAACACAGACAACAGAGCATGATGGATCTGGGCGTACCTAAAGAATTCATTGTCACCAAGCTCATACTCCACTCGAAGCAATCAAAGGACTTGACAGCACCCTTCGACCACAGATCGCCCACTTTGCTGATGCCAATCATATCCCATTTATCAAAGCCTTTCGTTTTCCACAGATGTCCCAAGCATTCCGAATCATACAAAGGGGTGGCCCGAGTAAACCTGCCACACCAACCCAAGTCCGCATTCGCATCACGCCACACTCTCACTGCAATCTTAGTGGGACCGGTCAGTGTTCCACGGAGATCACCAGAGTACAGCGCTCTGCTAAAGGCCCCCCCTGGCAAAATAAATCTATCCATGGAGAACGCCGGGGCAGGGCCCGGTGCGTAGGTCGCATGATTAATCGCACTTAACTGGCAGGCCCAGTAATAACGTCTGATGTCCGGGAGGGCTATACCACCGTCATACCACGGAAGCGTGAGTTTAGAAAGAGCAATGCGGGCACGCCCATCCCAGACCAGTTGTCTCTTCAGGCTCTCCACTTCACGAAAATAGCCCGAAGCAATCGGGTCGAAGGAATTCTGGAGCGCGTACAAAAATCGAGGCAGAGACATCATTTTGAAAAGCGCCGCTCTACCGAGGGGCGACAGCGGCAACCTATGCCAGCGAGCCACATCAAGCGTGAGCCGCTGAAGGGGGGGCAATAAATTAAGCTCGTAACGCCTGGAGGGGTCCAAGGAAACATAAATCCCCAAGTACTTGAAACCGGTCTCCGTCACTTGAATCGGAAATCTACGCGGCAGTGGAGGGAGGTCTCCAGCCAAAACGTAGATACAGGATTTAGCCCAATTGATAACAAGACCGGAGTTCTTTCGGAAAGAAGTAAGAACATCGAAAAGGACATTAAGGGACTTTTTAGGGGAAGTGAGATATAAGAGGATGTCGTCCGCGTATAGCGAGACTCGATCCTCAAAATCAGGAGACCATCGGATGCCTCGCATAGATGGTTCCCAGCGGAGCCACTCCGCCAAGGGTTCAAGAGCGAGAGCAAAAAGTAAAGGGGACAGTGGACAGCCCTGCCGGGTACCCCGTCCAAGCATAAAAACGCAGGACACTCTTCGATTAACAACCACCTGGGCCAGGGGACTCTCGTAAAGAAGTTTCACCCAGGCTATGAAGCCCGGCCCAAACCCGAATTTCAAGAGGGCCGCCCAGAGGTAGGGCCACTCGATAGTGTCAAAGGCCATGGTATCGTCCAGAGAAGCCAAAATGGCCGGTTCAGTAAGCGTCTCAGCTCTCGCGAGAACCCCGTGGAGTCTGCGCAGATTCAAAGCAGTGTTGCGATGCGGGATAAAACCGGATTGATCTGGATGGATCAAGTCCCTGATCACAGTTACTAAGCGATTAGCCAATAGTTTAGCCAAAATTTTGGGTTCGGCATTGAGTAAAGAAATGGGTCTGTACGAAGTACAACGATCCGGGGCTTACCCTCCTTGGGAATGACGACGATAGTAGCGAGTCGTTGGTCCAAGGGGAGGGAGCCAGACTCAAGGGCCACAAGGAACATGTCCCATAAATAAGGCGCCAATTTGTCGGGTCGCAGCTTGTACAATTCAATGGGCAAGCCATTAGGGCCCATCGCCTTACCCGAATGAAGGGAACGAATAGCCACCGCAATTTCGTCTACAGAGAGCGGAGCATCCCTGAGGACTCTGTCAGAGTCAGAGAGGCGAGGCAAAGCAATGTCCCGCAACAGCAAGCGGGAGTCTTCCTCATCCCTATCACAAACGGAGGTGTACACTGTCTTGAAGTGGTCCGCAAATCACTGAACGATCCCAGCTGGGTCAGTGACACACTCACCATCAGGCCGCTCAATCACGGGGACCACGCGATTCACCCTCTCTTTCTTGTCCAACCACGCAAGCAATTTACCCGCTTTATCACCCACATCATACAGTCGTCCCTGCTGCTCCCTATACATCACTTTCGCAGCATCCGTTACAAGAGCCTTGTAGTCAGCTTGTTTCAAAGCAAGGGAGTGCAACTTGGCACCGGAGACGCCCATCCGAAGATCATCCTCCAAAGCGGCTATCTCAGATTCCAAGCTCACAACCTCCACATTTGCAGCCTTCTTAGCGGCGACAATCAAGGATAAGGACTGACCACGTATAACAGTTTTAAATGCTTCCCATAACGAAATGGCAGAAGAAACAGACCCCACATTGTCATCAAAATAATGTTCAATAGCTTTGACAAGGTCCGAGCGGGCCTTGGGGTTACGAAAGTACCACGGGTTAATAGGAGCAACTCTACCCTCATCGCCTGCCCCTACCTCATACCGGAGCCACAAGGGGGAGTGATCGTAAATACCCCTAGAGAGCTGACGAATTTCTCTGATGGAGGAGGATTGAACCGCAGGCATTAAGAAGTAGTCTAATCTAGAAAGGCTACCGTGGGCCCCCGAGTGGAAAGTGTACTGCAACTGTGTAGGGTGTAGTAGCCTCCAGGCCTCTACTAGCCCGAAGGTCTCTAACAAATCACATAACCACCTTTGCGCCCTGGGTATATCCCTGGGAGGATGACGGTCAAAGGTGCCAGAAACCACCGAATTCAAATCCCCACCCAGAATCAGGAGCCCCTCAGGAAGGTCCAAAATGGCTCTACACAGATCGGCATAGGTTAAAGCCTGCAGACCCGGGGGGACATAGACTGAAAGTATGGACAGTGTCTTCCCCTCCCACCTGCCAGTGAGCACCGCATAGCGCCCCCTGTCATCAAGTCTCTCCTCGTCAACTGCAAAAGGGAGAGAGGACCGAATGAGAATACCAGCCCCCCTGGACCCAGAAGTAAATCCCGCATGGGCCACCAACCGATAACCGCGCCTATTCATTGCCTGACAAGCATTGCCTATTAAATGCGTCTCCTGTAGGAGAACAATATCAGGGGAGTGACGCCTAAGGAATCGCAAACAATACTTCGCTTAATTCGGTCCCCTAATCCATTGACATTCCAGGATAACAGTTTCAACACGCCACCCCCCCATCCCCGAAAAGGAGAAAGAGCAGGACCTAAATAGAACCCCACGATCAGTACGAATGAGAAAAACAATACGATGCCTTGTGAGTACACAAAAACACCCCCACACACCCCCACCACCCCCCAACTTGAACATGTTACTCCCCCCACCCTGCACCCCTGCGTCAGACTAATAAGCCACCCCAACTTGCAGTGTGCCTGTCGCCCCATTACTAAACTAAGCTACGCAAAGAACCCAGGAGGAGGAAGAGTCCCCATTCACCCCCCGCCACCCCCAGGCTGATCTAGGCTTAACAAAAGACCCAAGTCCAGACTCAGCTGAAACAGCAGAAAAGTTCAGATGCCGGGATCCACAGGTGAAGTCCTCATTCCGCCACACCCCTGTCGGCACCTCCGGGGTGCCCAGTATGTTCTTTTCTTGCAGGCAGAGAGTCAAGCCAGTCACTGACATTGTCAGGGCGATCAAAAAAGAACACACGCTCCCGATATTCAATCCGGAGCCTGGTAGGGAACAACAAGGAGTACTTGAGACCCATGTCACGCAGTCGCTTCTTAACTCCCTGAAATCCGAGTCTTTGCTTTTGAACATGCGGCGAAAAGTCAGGATAAAAAGAAACGGAGGCATTTTCAAAGTTCACTGGGCCCTTGTCCCGTGAGGCCTGAAGGACAGCGTCCCGGTCCCGAAAGTGAAACAACTTGGCAATAATGGGCCTCGGGGGGGCACCCGGCTTAGCCTTCCCGCCGGGGACAAGATGAGCGCGCTCAACCGCAAAGAACTTGCTAAGTCCAGCGGGAGAAAGATAGTTGGCGATCAAGTCCTCCACCAAAAGGTCAACCCCAATAATCTCGGGATTCTCCGGGACACCAATAAGGCGCACATTGTTACGACGGGCCCTGTTTTCGTAGTCCTCGAGACGACGAGCCAGTAGGTCATGCGAGAGGAACGCAGATTGCCGATCTCAGTCTGGGCCTCTGTGACATCCGCAGTAAGACTAGAAGTCTTCAAGCCCAATGACTCGACCCTTTCATTGGTCTTCGAAAGGTCCGCTCTAATCAGCGTAATGTCAACGGCCACGGTGTCGATCTTGGAGGCTAAGGCCTCGTACTGTTGTCCCATAGAGGCCTGCATGTTGGCTATGGCTCCCATGACGTCCTGCAAGGATGGGTCCGAAGACGCTGAAAAGAGGGTCTTAGGATTATCCGAGGCACGGCCCGCAGCGCCGGGCGACCCCTTGACTTGCAAGTGATCCATGATGTTAGTCTGATTTTGGCCACCACGGAGAGGTGCCTTAGTCTTGCGCTTCTCAAGAGGCTGTCCGGTGGCCATTTTGGAAAAGGGACCCCGAAGGGTTCCTTGCGACCTGGTGAAAATGGCCGGGCGCGGAGTGTCCAGACAGTCAATAAGACTAGTTCCGATGATTGTTGACACAAAAGGGCCGGGTTGTAGGCAGTTAGCCGGGCCAGTACCAAATAGCAAGGAGACAACAGGCCAGCCGAAGGTGGTGCCAGGCTACACCTCTGCAAATCAGAGCCGGGAGCAGAAACCGACACCGAAAGTCAGGAGGGGTCGACCAGAGGGGACCCCAGCAGCCGTTGTTGATCAACTACTCCACGGCACGCACAGCAACCGAGCCCCCGGTCTGCCTCGGGGTGGGCCTCAAAAAGTAGAGACGATGTAAAAGTGGACCCCAGCGTCCAAATTTGATTTTGCAAAGTGTGCGAAGATCAGCAAGGATGTGCGAACAAAAGCCCGTCCTCGAAATCAGGATGTTGTCAGGATATTCGTGAAGGGCAGCGCGGGTCCGGGGAGCTCTGTGCTCACGCGACCATCTTGGATGCCCGCGAAACTCCTCCTCTAATGTCGACTTTTTGATGGTTGATAAAAAGAAGAAAAAAAATGTCATTACACAATTGCCATATTTTAATTAACAAACAATTATTGATTAATGATAAATATATTAATTCCTGCCCTAGTCTCCTATAAACCCCACCACGACTGGTAAAAAAATGACACAATTAACATAATTAATTACAAACTAAGTAATAATAATTAACAACCAATTAATAAATATGTAATATTAAAATAACTCCCACAATTAACACTATAAAATATAAATTAAATACATATCAAAAAAATAAAAAATATTAATACATCTATTAGAATTAAATTACGTCCCACCCTATTCCCCTATAAACCCACAACCGATCCTAAAAAAAAACACAATTAACATAATTGTCAATTAATTAATAAAAAATTAATAGCCAATTATTAAATAATTAATATTAAAATAATTCCCACAATTAACACTATAAAATCTAAATTAAATAAATACTAATACTAAAAAAAGAGAATTAATGTATTATAATTAAATTGCTTCCCAACCTATTTCCCTATAAACCCTCAACTCACTCCTAAAAAAATGACACAATTAACATAATTGCCAATTAATTAATGAATTCATTCATACATATTAATTAACAAGCAATTAATTAATAATAACTTAATTCCCACAATTAACACTATAAAATCTACATTCAATAAATACTTGTACATAAAAAATAATCATTAATTTATTATAATTAAATTACTTCCCATCCTATTCCTCTATAAACCCACAACCCGCTATAAAACTTATTAAGAAAAAATTAATAACTACTAAAAATGTAACACATATATTAAAAAAAAAAATTCTTATACAGTAAATCGATCACATACTTTTAAAATACATACTAAAATACATAACACAAGTAGCGGTCGGCAGTAGGAGTTACTGCAGGGCGGTGACGTGGGCAGGGGGAGGGGCAGGGTGGGGGGTATTAATGTATGGATTACGGAGTTTAACAGGTAAGTAAACATTTAAATAAATAAAACGAATTTTGTTGCGCTCACTGTATCACCAAATGTGATGCAGTGCGCGCAACGAAATTCGTTTTATTTATTTAAATGTTTACTTACCTGTAAAACTCCGTAATCCATACATTACTACCTCCCACCCTGCCCCTCCCCTGCCCACGTCACCGCCCTGCAGTAACTCCTACTGCCGACCGCTACTGCATAACACTAATTAAAACATCGATATTTTAAACAACTATATTTTTGCAAATGATATTAACAACTTCAATATTTCTAAAAATGATATTTCTTACCTGCAAGTCGATATTCTTGACCACAATATTCTTCCTGTCGATATTTCTGTATCACAATATTTAAACTCAATATTTGTGTATGTCGACATTTTAAACTTGATATGCTGTCTGTACACCAGATACACACCTTTCCACTCTCTAAACAGAAGCCCTTTATCTACAAATCCATTAAATAGGTAATCTTTCCCTTCCCTCTTCTTTTTCCACTTTTATGTCTTTTTTCCGTGTGTGTGAAATGGCCTGCAAAATGTTTGTGAATACTCACCACCTTTCTATCCACTAGCCCTGCGCTTAATACTTCGTAAAACCTAGTTGACTACCAAATTCCCCACTGTTCTAAATTCAGTTTATCTAGATAATTCTCTGTATCGCCATTGGTGTATCAGTATTCACACCCAGCTCGATTTACAGCACACCTAAAATCTGTTTAGGCCTGAGATTCTCCTGCATGTGCCACAGGGGCGAGAATGCTGGAAAATTCCACCGCTAGAGGCTGGTGGCATGGTTCTCAGTTGTGGGACCAGAGGCCAGGAGACATCCGGGCTCTCCAGCATGATTGTATGGAACCAAATAAAAGTGTAGTACAGGACTGAGCTTTCAGAGGCCCTCTTGCAAGACTCAGCCTTAATCTCCCACACAGAACTCACACCACACCACACCACACCACACCTCAGGGAACTTCGCTGGCTTGTGATACATAAACACACTCAATTCAGACTCCTCAGTCACACATTCAAGGCATTACACAACTCAGTCCCCACCTACCTGAACAGTCACATATCCTTCCATCAAACACCTCCACTCCGAAGAACTACTACTCACACGCATTCCATGCATACACGGAACCAGATCAGAGGACGGACTTACATCGCTCTTATATCACTCCTAAAGTGTGGAACAACCTCCCACTCCACATCAGCGCCTCCTTCTCTCTTCATGAATGGTGCAGGAAGCTGAAGATAATCAACCTGACCATAGGCAGGGTTAGGTGCATACACCTGCTCAGTGCCCCTTCGCGGTGATAGTGTGCGTTACAAAAAGCACATAACATAACATAAAAAATATAACACAACAAGCAAACTGGGTTAGGAGAAATAAAATAATTTCTTTTTTTAACAACTGTTTTATATACAGTTTTGCATCAAAAACCATTGGTGTTTGCATATAAACGCCCATTTACCCCCCCTTGACATAGATGAATGCAAAGTAGCACTTTGCTCTGCATTGTGCTATTTTAAGGAAACTTTCCAGGGAAAATCAAGTATTGTATTAACTAAGGAGAAATGTCAGAGCGCTGTGTTACTACAAAATAGGTAACGCTCTGCTCCGACATTATTTAAATGCAGGGATGTGCCGTATGTAAAAAAATATGGCGCACCCCTGTGTTTCCCCAATCACGAGGCGCTAAAAAAGTGGTCTAGCGCGAGCGCTGGCACCCTTGCGCCATGTTGCAAGGGTGCCTGCGCTGCAGAAGCGATTGTTTATGTGCTGGAAAGGACACCTTCCTGCATGTAAACAATCTGTAAAGGCGATTTACTGTTTCTATGTGTGCTGCAGAATGCAGCGCACATAGAAAGAGCGAAATACAAGGAGAAATGAATAATTTCTCCTAGTTTCGCCATCCTAAGACCAGGTTTTACCAGGTCTTAGTTTATGGCGCTGCCCCATCCTTGTAGATATGGCGCACCGTCAAAAAGCAATGGATGTTGTGGCGGAACACCCACTGCAACTGCATGACCCTGGTGAAGATATCTCCTCCAGAATATCACTTAAAGTGAGGTTCTGGTGGCGATCTCCCCTTGTAAATATGCCCCTCAATCCCAAAAATCATTTGGACAGGTTTACGTCCCTTTTGTGATGCGAACTACATCGCAAAATGTTTGCAAGTCTGGGCCCTCATTTGTAAATATTACCAGAACCCCAAGATAGCATTCCTTAACAACAATGCATGTTACAGATTAATATTTTTATACTGCATGAGGGAAAAAAACACTTTCACTCCCCCAGTGGCAGCCGGTTTAATTTTGGTAGGATTGTCATTTGCGGAATAGCAACAACCTGCTAGGTAATATTACATGCAACCATTTGATGTTAAGGTGCTTAAAATAACTATGCACCACCTATAAAGCATCTTGTTACTGGCATCTTAAGGCACAATGGGGCATATTTACAAGCCCCTGTCCCCATCACAACGTCACTTTCAGTGACATTCTGATGGCAAAAGGGGCCTCGCCTTATTTACAAGGCATTGTTAAGCCACAATGCTGCCTTGTAAACAAGGCCCCCTTTCACGTTTTGCTTAGCGTGACAGGGGAGGGCAATGGGTATTGCTGTAGGCATTCCACCGCAACACCTATTGATTCTGACGCTGCCTCCTATTTACAAGGGAGGCGTAAATAGGAGGCAGTGCCAGAATTAAGACCAGTGAAAACCTGATCTTACCCTTGTGAAACGAGGAGAAATGTTTAATTTCTCCTCCTTTTTGCTGTTTTCATGAGTGCTGCGTTGGGCAGCACACATGAAAACAGCAAAATGCCAACGATTGTTTATGTACAGGAAGATCCCCCTTCCTGCACATAAACAATCATTTTTTTAAAATGCCGTTTTGCAACTTCTTTGTGTGCTGCATTAAGCAGCACACGGCACACATAGAAATTATAAAGCAACATTTAAAGATTGTTTATGTGCAGGAAGGGGGCCCTTCCTGCACATAAACAATCTTCCCCTGAATGATGACACCCTTGCATTCTTATAAATATGGTGCAGCCCTGCGTTTCAGAAGTGGCGGAGCGTGTCGGTAAGGCAAGGAGGCTAACAACACGCTCCGCCACCTCTTTGTAAATATACCCCAAAGAGCCGTACTTTAATATCATATTTACATATCTTTGATTATAGCGCAAAATTACAATTTAGCTCGAAATTCCTTCACCATAAGCTTTTTGTTGGTGGACCGGAAAACATAACAATGATTAAAAATGTGTAAGAAGTGATTTACCACATTAGTGTGTATTTTTTTACACATCAAAATGCTGTTGCAATCCAGTGGCGACGCTCAGTGCCAACACTGAACTGCTTTGTGTTACCCCAGAATGTTGTCCTATACTCTAAATGATCCATGTGTATCTTGCTCATTTACCATCTGAAGACATTTGTTACATCATATCTGTAATTAAGACGGTACCAGGTTATATTCGAGAAGTATAACTCTAACAGAGATCATGCTAATCACAATCTAGGAAGGAGCCGTGAGTAAAAAGGAAGCCTTCAAATATTTACAGTAACCCTTAATATTTAATTCACAGTTTGATGCTTTAAATTAATTATTTAACAGATTTGTGGAGTCACTCTTGGGTGGAAGAGTGATAACGTCAGTATTCAAGGAATTCCTCTTATCTGCTCATTAAAGATCAATTTGAAAAACATGTGCAAGATTTATTATGGCTTAATGTGGGTGCTCAATAAAGCGAATAAATCACAGTGGCGAAAATTTTAGAGCTGACCAACTTTCACATAAAAAGGTTATTATTTGCCATATGTTGCCACGAGCGCAATGGCAAATGGATATTTAAGTTCCATAATGCCAGATCCTCGAACATTCGTGCAGATTGGGCAGAGGGAGGTGGGAACTACACAGGATTCAACACAAAGTCACATCACATGAAGTTATAAAAAGTAGTGCGATCTGTCTTGATGTGGAGGCCTGGTGCATGGCGCTTAATAATGGATACAGGAGCAAACGATGGATAAAACTAAAATTATGTAACTTCACAATCGATAATACACGCCATTTACACAAAATTAGTGGCATACGTACAAGAAACTGGCGCAGCACGATGTTATACCAAAATTGGTAATGCCGCGCTCCATCAGTTTTAAAAAAGCAGGGATGTGTGGCGCATCTCTGCGTTACCCCAGCACTAAAAATGCTGCTTGGCACCAGCGCAAGCACCCTAGCACCATTTTGCTAGGATGCCTGTGCTGCAGGGCCGATTGTTTATGTGCAGGAAGAGGCACCTTCCTGCACATAAACAATCTTTCCAAGTGCAGCACACGTGGAAAGAGCATATTATGAGGAGAAATAGAACATTTCTCCTCGTATCGCCTGCTTAAGACCAGGTATTCCTCTGCGATATTTTTGGCGCTGCCCCATACCTTGTGAATCTGGGGCAGCGTCAAAAAGTAAAGGGTGTTGCGGCGGAACGCCCACTGCAACACCCATTGCATGCCCCTTTTACTCTAACTGATGCATGAATAGGGGCATTATTTACAAGGCGGCGTTAAGCCATGTTAAGTGGCTTAACAGCCCCTTGTAAATTAGGCAAAGGAGTGAATGGCACCTGTACATCCCAAAAAATTATGTTCTGGTGACGTTAACTCCTTGTAAATATGCCCCTTACTTTTATTACCTGAGTGACACTTGGGTCACCATCTGCACATAGGGCTTTGTGCTGGAGGTTATGCCTTGAGTATACAAATCTCATGCAAAACATGCTAAGTAGCGTTTGAGCCAAAGTGCAGCATTAACCCCATTGATGCTGCCGTCGGCCGCTGAACGTTCAGGGCACTACCTGGCTGGTGCTGCGAACGTTCAACGGCCGACGCGGCCCCGCCCACTCTGTAGAACTCCCAGCACTGCGCCCAAATAACAGCCGCAGTAAACGAGTTAAATAGTGATTAGAATTATACAAAAGGAATTGTAAATATATGGCGTCGCACAGTTGTTTGCTTCTGTACAAAACGGCAGATTTTCGCATAACTCTCTATTGTGCGCAGTTTGGAAGTCTTGCAAAAGGCAGGGAAGAGGTCATGCCGGCGAGAATATTTCTGCCACCACTTTTCTCAGGAATTCAGCAATTCCACTACATCTGCTGGTCTATACATTTGCAGATGGTGCAGAAAGCTTACACAAAAAGAACCATTACTGGAAAAATTCATTTTTAAGTCTTGTACTTCTATTTATACCCCAAATCGTGACAAAGAAATATTAATGGCAATGTTTCATTTACTGCAGTTTTTGCTACCTATAAGCTCTGTAAATAACAGTTGTCCACTAAGAGTTACTCAATTTACAACCACAGAAGAATAACGGATGAACCGTGCTTGCCATGATCCTCGTGGGTGGGGGGTGCAATATCCAACAGGCATCCTTTCGAGGCTCTTCATAGAGAAATGCTCTCCCAAGTTCAACAAGTCAATGTCGCCAGTTAAACTTCCCACATAGGAGGTCTTATCTTCTCTTGTATACAGAGGTTGGTGAATGTAGATTGGGCCATGGCAAAAGATGAGTCTTACAATTACCTATAGAAATCCGTGAAAGGCAAGATTTATTAGCAAATTGAATCCATGATAAGGGTACAGGCAAGCGTAGGACTTGCCGAATACACCGGGCCTCCAAAGAATCCATACCCAAAGATGATTCCTCCTTTCTTTCATCTACCTGGGTTTTGGCCTCTGAAGTTGCATGGTTTCCAACCTTGCCAATTTAACCCAAATGTATCCTTGCCTTTTTAGGCAGGGGCAGAGGGAAAGGATGACAAATAAACAAGAGAAACCACTGCACTTCCTCAAGTCTCTCCTCACTGGTGGACCCTCTCGAGTCAGATGCAAAACAAAAGTTCAAAATTCTTTCATGCAGTTCCTCAAGGCATTAAAAAAGGTCCCTCTTAAGTCAGATGCAAAACCAATGACATTCTTTCATGAGGCTACAATTCCTTAAGGTATTACTAGAAGTCCCCCTCAGATCAGATGCAAAATTCTCAAATTTCTTACAGTTCCTCAAGGCGTTACTAGAGGTCTCGCTTGAGTCAGATGCAAACGTGTTGACCTTCCTTCACCAAGCTGCAGTTCCGCAAGTCGTTACTGAAGGCCCCTCTCAAAATTAGATTCCACTGCTTTAAATGACTTTAACTAAACTGAGGGTGTGTGACTTAACACATACATTTGCAAACACACTTTCCCTATTTTAAGGCTCTGTGCTTGTTTTCTGTAGGATAAACAAATTTGACAAATCTGGGTTGTAATACTGAGCCAAAATTAGAGATTTCAATACATTTCTTGAATTTAATCGACATAAGTAATGCCACCCTGCTACATTTATGAAATAATCTTTGTTATGTGTCAGCAGTCTAGTAGCTGGGTGGGAGGAGCTAGGTGGTCAGGGAAAGGAAGAGGCGGAGCAGGGACAGGATGAGGGCAGTTAGAGTAGGGACAGGGACAAGTAAGGAGGCATGCAAATAAAGCTCCAGTTGTAACCACCAGTAAGTGTCTGTCATCATTAGTAGCAGGATGCTACAACTGGCGACGAAGGTGGGATGGGCATAAATACAGCTCACCGAACCCCACAAGAGTGCCCTGTCCCATTGTGGCGCTGAAGAAAAGAAAACGCCGCCGAGTGGACCTGCCGCCTGAGAGAGAGGCCAGCAGCCTTTGACCCTGTCCATCCAGTAGTGGTCAGGGAGCGAAGGGGAGCCGTAGTGACAAGCGCTGAAACGCTTGAAAGGGGCACAGAAGCAAGCGCTGGAACACTCGAAGGGAAAGAGCAGTTCGTGCCGAAACGTAACCCCGCCGGATGCGTGTGATCCGGCGTGTGAGAAGAGAACAGAGGTCGGGAGCCCACTCCGACTCTGTCCAGTGCCCCAAGAAGTGCAGGAACATTGCCTCGAGTGAGGAACGTGACCTCCAAGAAGCCCGGCGGTGAGTGCAGCCGAGTGCGGTGAAACCGGAGTGTCCCAAAGTGGCAGGCATCGGAAATCTCACGCCCGATGCGTGAGTTTTGGCATCGGGTCGCCGCGCGATCGCAGCAGTGAGAGCAGCAAGGCGGGAGCCCACCCCAACCTCACCTGACTGTGGCGGTGGTCTAAGAAGACTGAGTCCGGAGGTCTGCCATCCCCTGAAGTCGCCAGCCGGTGAGTCCAGAGTGAACTGGAACTGAGTGAATCAGGAGAGAAAGCCTCGTGTGACTGCAGTGACGGCGGCCATCTTAAAGTCAGGCGTTTTTCAGGACAGACCCCTTGATTGTCAGAGAGCGGCCATCTTGAAGTCAGGCACTCAGCAAAAGAAACAAGCACTGACTGAGGCAAATAAACAAGCATTGGCGAACAGAAAGAAACAAGCACTGTCAAAAGCAAGTAAACAAGCATTGGCGCGTAGAAACAAACAAGCATTGGCGAGAAGAAACAAACAAGCATTGATAAGAGCAAAGAAACAAGCATTGTCAAGAGTAAATAAACAAGCATTGGTAAGAAGGAACAAACAAGCATTGACAAGTATCCAGCACAGTATCTTGCGGTCCCACGATGTCGACATCACCGCGACGAAACGAGGTCAAGCCCCTCTTTGCAGGAGGATCACATTTGAGGGCCCCAGAGCCAGTCACCCTAACGACAGGTGGAAGCATGGGCCCCAAGTGGCAGGAATGGCTTGAAGACTTCGAGGACTACCTTGAAGGGTCCAAAGTGACCGTTGACAAGGACAAACTGATAGCTCTCCGGAATCTAGCTGGGCGTGAAATAAGTAAACTTATCAAGGATCTCCCTGCTGCAGATACCGGAACGTATGACAAAGTGCGCGACGCACTAAACAAGAGATTCCTCCACAAAAAGAACGTGGACTATGAGCGCCATGCTTTTTATCAGGCACGTCAAGGGAAAGACGAGGCAATGAGCACATTCATCACTTGACTGCGGCGACTATCGAGGCACTGCGACTTCGACAATTTTTCAACCGCCGCCGCCATCAAGTCACAGATCATTGAGGGATGTCACTCAGAATCCCTCAGGAGACGACTACTGAGAAAGCCGCAAGAACTGGACGACATTGAGGAACTGACTCGCGTCTACGATCAGGCTGAGGAGCATGCTGCCACCATTGAATCTGGGCGCAAAGTGAGCAATGAGCAAGCACATCGAGTTCAAGACCGTGGTGGCGGGCGAAGACGCTCGAGAGACAATCATTGGACATCGCGACCGTCGTCTCGCTCAAGGCGCTCAGATCACAGGAGGCGGGAAACCGGCCGGAGAGAGAAGAGACCAGAGAGAGCAAGGAGGTGCTACAGGTGCGGATATGACTATCCTCACGTGGACGTCTGCCCTGCCATGGGCCAGCGGTGCAGAAAATGTGGTCGGACGAACCATTTCGAAGCGATGTGCGGCGAGTACAACAAAGAGAGGCGAAGTGGAACTGGGAGGTCGTCCCGATCGGGCACCAGGAAGCACCACATTAGAGCTGTCCATGACAAAGACACGGGGTCCTCCAGCTCACCACATTCCAGCAGGGAGTCACACAGATCGCGATGGGAGCGCAGATCTCCGTCCCGGGGCTCCAGATCTTCATCTCGAGACTCCGAATACACGAATCACCATGCATACATGATCGCAGACCCAGATCAATTGAAGAAGTACCCTCGATTACACATCAAAGTAGGGAATCATGACACCAAATTTGTGATGGACAGCGGAGCTTCGCTGAACTACATCCCCGTTACCGAGTATGAGAGGATGCACCCCAAGCCGACGCTTGCTCATGCACCTGTAAGGGTCTTCACCTGGATGTCAAATAAACCCCTGCAATGTCTTGGCAAATTCCCGACTACACTCGCACATGACAATGTCACTATTGATGCAGTCATTCATGTCATCAAAGGCCCCGAAGCTGACTGTTTGCTCAGCCTGCCGACTGCGGAACGTCTCCGTCTTGTGGAGATCCCCTTCAAAGTCTGTGATGACCAGAACATCGTCAACTGCTTTCCTCACCTTTTCATTGGGCTGGGGAAGTTGAAGGACCGTCAGATACACCTTCTCGTCAACAAACTGATCTCACCTGTTGCTCAACACCCCCGGCGTGTTCCTTTCCACCTTCAAAAGGCTGTCGAAGAAGAGATCAATGACCTCCTGTCTGCCGACATCATTGAACGCACAGATGGTCCGACCCCGTGGGTTTCGCCGGTGGTCGTTGCACCAAAAAAGGGCACCACCAGCAAAGTAAGACTGTGTGTCGACATGCGCATACCCAACACTGCGATAGAACGTGAACGCCATCCAGGGCCACTTCTATGTGACATGATCTCGGCATTGAACGGAGCCAAGGTATTCTCTAAATTGGACCTAAACAAGGGCTATCACCAGCTGGAGCTTGATGCCCAATCACGCCCCATCACAACTTTTGCTACACACCTAGGACTCTTTAGATATAAGAGACTAAGCTTTGGTGTGTCGTCAGCTGCCGAAATTTTCCAAGAGGCTATTCGACAGATCATCCAAAACATCCCCAATACGCTCAATTACAGCGACGACATCCTTGTGTATGGCTCTGACACCCGTGAGCACGACATTGCACTCAACCGTGTCTGTCATGCCCTGCTTGATGCGAACTTGACCCTGAACAAGGACAAGTGCGAATTTCATCAATCAACATTAAAGTTCTTCGGTCATATCTTCTCAGGTGCGGGAATGAAACCTGATCCGGAAAAAGTGGCATCCTTGAACAACGCCAAGTGTCCTCAGGACGTCAGCGATCTGAGATCTTTCCTGGGAATGGCCAGCTATTGCGCCCGGTATATTCGGGACTACGCGACCATCAGCCACCCGCTCCGCACCTTGACCAAGCAAGGACAACCCTTTGAATGGACTCCTCAGTGTGAGCAAGCATTCACAGAGATCAAGCGGGCAGTGGAGTCAGCCGATAACCTTTCTTACTTCAACCCCAGACGCATGACTGAAGTCACCGTAGATGCCAGCCCCGTAGGGTTGGGGGCCATTCTGGCACAATATGACAATGACTCTGACCAGAGACGTATTGTTGCCTATGCCAGCCGCAGCCTGTCCGATCCTGAGAAGGCGTACTCACAGCCTGGGAAGGAGAGCCTTGCAGTGGTCTGGGCATGTGAACATTTTCATGTCTTCCTCTACGGCAAGCACTTTACCCTGATCACTGATCACCAGGCACTAGTCACCATCTACGGCAACCCCGATCTAAAATGCCCCCCAGGATTGAGAGGTGGGGCCTGCGGCTTCAGGAGTATACCTTCACGATCGTACACAAGCCGGGAAAGTCTGAAAACCCGGCATCCGCCTGCATCAGCCAATTCTCATCCTTCAATTGCAGAGGAATACATCCATTTCGTAGCTGACCAAGAGCTACCTCCTGCCATTCCAATGGATTTAATCCGAGACGCCACCGTACAGGACGCCGTCCTGCAAAAGGTACGCCGCAAGATTCGAACCAACAGGTGGAGACATGACCCTCAGGATGAAGAAAGTGAGCTGGACACCAAACAAGAGCTACAAGCATTCCGGCATGTCCATGAGGAACTGTCAGTGACCTCAGACGGAATCATACTGCGGGGACAGCGAATTGTGATCCCCAGAGATCTACAGCAAGGTGTCGTCGATCTTGCCCATGAAGGTCACCGGGGTGTTGTGTCCACGAAGCGAGCACTCAGAGAACGTGTGTGGTTTCCCCTACTCGACCAAATGGTGGAATCCACCCTGAAAGACTGTCACCCCTGCCAACTGACAAGCAAAGGTGATCCCCCGGCCCCATTGCAAATGACCCCTTTACCGGCTGGAGTATGGCAAGAAATTGCTGTGGACTTCTATGGACCATTATCTTCCGGCAAGTATGTGATAGTCATAATTGACGAGTACTCTCGTTTCCCATTCGCACAGTTCGTACCCTCCACTGGTGCCTCCAGTACTCTTAAGGTGCTAGATGAATTATTTGCAACCTGGGGTGTCCCTAGAGAGGTGAAGACAGACAATGGTCACCCCTTCAATGGACATGAGTTTGATGCATATGCCCGACACTTGGACTTCCATCATAGGAAAGTCACACCCCTGTGGCCACAAGCAAACGGCACCGTTGAACGCTCCATGGCCACGATCAAGAAAACATTTCAGCAGGCCTGTGCCGAAAAGAAGGACCTACAGATCGCCCTCAACGAGGTCCTCAGAGCCTACAGGACAACTCCCCACTCGACCACTGGCAAGTGTCCTGCCACGCTGATGTTAGGTCGCCCCATGAGAAACCGAATTCCAACCTGGGATGGAGCACTGCGAGCTATATCACCCACCCACAACCATCTAGAGATGGCAGACACGGACAAACGAAACAAGGACAAGATGAAGTCGTATGACGACGCCAAGCAAAGAGCAAGGTCACCCACCGTACATGAAGGAGACTATGTACTAGTGAAACAAGACCAACAGAAGAAAACGGACTGTCGTTTTCGCGATGAACCACTACTGGTCACTCGGCAGAAAGGCACTATGCTTACGGCGGAGTCTGACCACCGCAGAATTACGAGAAACGTGTCTCACTTTAAGAAGTGCTCCACAGACTCGACCGGATTGTTGCTTGACCCCACTGCGTCACTAGATCCTGAAACCCCTGAACAGGACGCTCTAGAAGATCTGGGCCAATTGGATGTACCCCAAACTGAAGAGAACACTGGTGAAGTGAACGCAAGGCCGCGCCGCAATGTCCAGCGACCAAAGAGACTCATTGAAGAGATCTGATTGAATATGTCATTAGTTTTGTTAAGAAAGGGGGGGATGTTATGTGTCAGCAGTCTAGTAGCTGGGTGGGAGGAGCTAGGTGGTCAGGGAAAGGAAGAGGCGGAGCAGGGACAGGATGAGGGCAGTTAGAGAAGGGACAGGGACAAGTAAGGAGGCATGCAAATAAAGCTCCAGTTGTAACCACCAGTAAGTGTCTGTCATCATTAGTAGCAGGATGCTACAACCTTCACTGGTAAATACTAGTATCTCAAATAGCTAATTTTAGCTGTACCTTTCTATGAGGGTCAATAGGGTGTATAATCACGCTTTTTTTCTACAGAATGTGTTCAGTGGTAATAATGGGTTTACTCAATGTATTCTGTGTGGTGTGTGTGGAGTGGAGTGGTTGTTATTGGAATAACAACTGAGCAACCTAATGAACAAAACTAGTCAACTAACACTTCTTTCATATTTTTATTATTACATTTCTAGAAAAATCTCACGCTGGTGGCTTTCAAGCACTGGCAATCATAATAAAATTTAAGCACCTTCAAACTTATTCTTAGAAAACTGGCTTTTGAGTGGAAATGCACATGCATGCAACTAACCTCTGCTGTAAACCTGCATTTTCTCAAACCATTTTAGAGGTCTCTCTTGAGTTAGAAGCAAAAACATTGTAATTTTTTCATAAATCTACGGCGCATCAAGTCATTACTAGGGGTCACTCTCAAGACAGATGCAACAACTATAAAATTCTATCACAGAGCTGCAGTTCCTCAAGGCATTACTAGATATCCCTCTAGTCGGGAAACATCCTTTACAACGCAACTTTTACCACGCAGTACTATTACAACGCAGGTTTTACAACGAAAACCATTACAACGCATTGCGCTGGGGGGCGCTCTAGGATAGGGAATAGATTTAATTTACTATCCAACACCTTCCCTAGTGTCCACGGGGACTGGAGTTGGAAGAGTAAATTAAACTATTCACTATCCAGCACTCCGAAGCGCTATGCGTTGTAATGGTATGCGTTGTAAAAACTGCGTTGTAACAGCATGCGCGGCAAAAGCATGCGTTGTAATGTCATACATCCCTCTAGTCAGATTCAAAAGCTTTGAAATTCTGTCATGATGCTAGGGTTCCAACGACCCTCTTTAGTCAGATTTAAAGCACTGACATTCTTTCATAAAGTTGAAATTTCACAATATATTACTACAGACTCTCTCACATATCAAATGCATCTGCTTCAAATGACCTGTAGCAAGCTGAGGGCGTGTGGCTTTAACATATACATTTGCATACACTCTTTTGCTATTGTAATGGTTTGTGCTTGCTTTCCATAGGACAAATACATTTGCCAAAGCTGGTTTTGTAATAATGAGTTAAAAGTACAGATTTGAATACATTTCTTAATTTTACCAAGATGTGCTATAACACAATACTGCATGTAGGTACTAGCATTAATTTTTGAATACAAGTGCTTTTAATTACCTACATTTCGACGTATTGTTTTTAGTGGCTATCAATTAATTTGCTTTTTGAAAGTAAACAGAAGTGGATTTACTCATTGATATTCTGTGTTTTAAGCTGATATTTCTTTAGTATTAACTGCGTATATTTGTATTGTTATTTTTTGGGGAAAGTATTAGACTGACAGTTTTCATGTAAAAAGCACTAGCAATAACAAGGAAATCTAAGGGTCTTCAGATACATTCTTTCTTAACAAACTAGCTTTTGAATGGCACCATACATGTATGCCAGTAAACCCAGTTGTGTATATAAAAGCCCACTGCTCAGTGCAGTATGCTGTAGTAGGAAAAATCTAAATGTCTGTGGAGAAACACAATAGATAAAGAAATTTGATGGAAGGCGCTTTTGTTCATATTCTTCCTCAAGTTGTTACTAGAGGTCCCTGCCCAGTTAGATGCAATAACATTCAAATATTTCCATGCAGCTGTAGTTTATCAAGTTGTTACTAGTGATTCCTCTCAAGTCAGATACTAGTGCTTGAAATATCAATCCAAAGCTATGGGTGTGTGGCATAAACCTAGAATTTTGCATACACACTATTGCTATTCTAATGGCTTGTTATCTTTTTCCAAAGGTTAAATATACCAAAGCTGGCCTTTAGTGATGATCAACATTGCAACTTAAAATACATTTCGTCAGTGTCATAGAAATCACTGATGACAGTCTATTATACACAGGGACTTGCAGTTACTGGGAAGTACAAGTGTGTTGTTGAAGCTACAATTTGGCAAACTATTTCTTTAAGTGTATATGGAATGGTGAAAGTGAAGACCTCCAATAGTTGAAGTGGGCTGTTCCTTTGATCTACCCTTTGTTCTGTTGTGGGAGCGCATAATTTGAGTGATGCTAGATATGAATGTATTTTTGTAGATTTTTTGAGAAAACATTTTATCAAGACAGTTAACACTGTCTTTAGGCAAGATTTTTGAAAAAAAAGTATAATTAAATCGAGTGCACAATTGAAGCGCTCTAATGCCCTGGGGCCAAGTTTGTGCTATATAAAAAACTGCAATAAATTGACACATCCCTGTAGCGGAGGTGGCCTTATACATTTACTGCATCCACTACTGATTTTGTGTCCTCCCACGCGTGCAGGCTTTGGCTTCTCTGTCGAGGTCGTGGCAGTCATTAATTGTGCGTAGAGAGAACAGAAAGAAGTGTTGGGGGGGGCAGTCTCAGGTAGAGACTTAATCAATCATCAACTTGACGTCAGTGGGCATGGCCGGGAAAAACACAATTTCATTACTGTGTTAAATTTCCAAGCCTGAGATGTACTTTCTCTTGGATCATGAATAAAAACAGGGTTTAGCACCAGCTTTGTGTGGTTTGACAGATTACATCTCCATTCAGAATGTGCTCCCTGGCTCAGGGACGCAGGCATTAATCTAGGGTTCTATTGGTAGTAGTGCTGAGTGGGCAGAACCAAGGGGTATATTACCAACAACTAGCGATAGTTTTTGTCTCTAACTTGTTTAGAGACAAAAATTATCGCCGCAAACCGGCGATTTTTATCGCAGATAAACCTTGCTATTAGCAAGGTTTATCGCAAATGCGATAAAAAACGGCCGCAATGCATGAATATCGCTGAAAAGTCAGCGATATTCATGCATTATCGAGCAAATGCTCTTAGCCATGTTATCCACCTCCCATTGGATAACATGGCTAAGAACTGCTCAGGGCAGGTGTTAGCTTTTGGAGATATTCGCGCTTAGCGCGAATATCTCCAAAAGTTGGTAATAGGAGATAGCGATGTTAGCGACTGTTTCCAGTCGCTAACATCTTGGCACGCCCACTTTGCATGTCATTAGTGATAAATATCACTGACAGGCAAAGTGGGGCCCATGATGGTCGCTATCTCCTATTAGCTGTCGCTAACTGGTGTTAGCGACAGCTTGGTAATAGGGAGATAATTTTATCTCCGCTTTCTTGGCTTTTAAAGCCAAAAAAGCGGAGATAAAACCCCTTGATAATATACCCCCAAGTACTTTAATTTGAACATTTGTTTGGTGTTTAATGTGGACATTTACAATAGAAGAAAGAAATCCCTTAATCTTTTTTAATACACTATTGAGCTGGCTGGCAGACCCGTAAAAGAAGACATACAACTATTTCAGGTTAACTTAGTTGTAATGAAATGGAATAATAGATTTTCCTAATTGCAAGAGAGCTATCACACTTGCTCAAACTAACACTATTTCTGGTTATGCTGATGCATTTATGCAACAGGTTGTTTTTGACCTACTAAATAATATCACATTAATGTTTAAGTCTGGTCTACAGACAGCTTTGACCAGATACATATATATATCTTCACAAAACTTTCACCCTCAATTTCATCTTCGCTCCTAACTAACTGGATAGTGTTGTGGGAATCTGTCAATTAGGGGCTGAGAAAAGGGAGTGGTGTCCCAAAACGTGGTTTCCATTTTAATTTTACTACAGGAACTTCAGACACAGCACAGCCCAAAACTACTGAATGGATTTACTTCACATTTGGCAGAAAGCTAGATCTTGGTCCAGAAAGAGCGCTCTTTGTGCTTTGGTGTAAATCCGTTCAGTAGTTTTCGAGCTGTTAATAACCCCCGCTGACCACCTCCCTGAGATGTCATGAGTGATGTCATAAATTATGTCATGAGTGATATAATATGTTAGGTCATAAGCAGTGCATGGTGGGGGGGGGCAAGTTATAGTTAGCTCTTCTAACTAAAACTGGCGATTTTCTGTATTTTGTTAGTTCAAAACGTTAATGTTGTATATTAACCTAATTATAACGTTACTTTCATCTTTGGTTTTTTCCGTGAATTTCCAAAGTTTTCTTAAACAAAAACATATCTTTTTTATCACATATTACTAGAACGTTACTTTAACCTTTGTTTTTTTCAGTGAATTTCTTGGGATTTTTTAATGTAAAGAAATATTTTATTACCATACTTAAAGCCAACTATCCGCCACACATGGCCTTTGGCCGTACACAGCCGGGAGTTAGCAACAATGCCTGGCCTGTTCTGATCCAACCCAGAGCCAGACAACCTCCGCAGGCAGTCAACCTCACGCTGTGCACTGCCTTTCGTCACACATGGCGTGGCGTTGGTCGCACAGCCTGACTTGGAGCCAGGCCCTGTGGCTGACTCCTTGCAGACAGCCACACAGAGAGAGCCAAAGCCACACCACGCAAGCCTTTGCTTGATTGTGGCGTGGGGTTAGCCGCAGGGCCTGTGTTGCAGCCAGGCTCTGCATCCAGCTACTCGCAGGCAGCCACCCAGGGGCACCCAACCCCACGCCGTGAATTGCCTTTGCTTGTTCGTGGCGCTGGATTAGCAGCACGGCCTGTGTTACAGCTAGGACCTGCTTTCCACTCCCCACAGCCAGCCAACCCCACGCTGTCCACAGCTTTTGACCTTCCACAGTGGGGGGTTGGTCACAGAGCTTGACCTGCAGCTAGGCCCTGTGACCAAACTCCCAGCAGGCTGCCACCCCACACTGCACACAGCCTTTGGCGTGCGCAATGAAGGGTTGGCTTTTGGGTGCCTGGGGGCGGTCCCCTGGAGCCAAAGAGGACTGTGGATCCCAAACCCTGGGGCCAAATATGCTTAAACAGGGGGAGGAAGGCGTGCAGTCTCTCCTTCCTGAACTTTAATATACCCCAGGAAAGACATCTCCTGGGGCCAAATACATTCAAAATGGGAGGGGGCGCAATGCACTCCTTCCCAAGGTTTCATGGACTCCGCTCCCCAAGACTTATTAGGTCCTGAAGACCCAATGCCCTGGGGTCAAAGATAATAAGGGAGGGGGGCATTCCATACCCCAGTGCCAAACCAATAAAGTAGGAGAAGAGGGCCCGGTGTCCTCCCTCCCAAAGCCTTCATAGGCCCGGGGCCCCATATCCCAGCGGCATTTTTTGTTTAAAACGAGAGTGAAGTGTACAGCCCCCCTCCCCGAGCCTTATCACACCCCTAGGGCCTCCTCCCCTGGGACCAAAGCAAATTAAAAAGGGGAGGTGCATGCCACTCCCCTCCCTGAGCCTTTTTGGGGCCCGAGGCCCCCATCCCCCGAAGCCAAATTTAATAAAAAAAGGGGAGGAGGCCTATGGCCTCCCTACCAAAGCCAATTATGGCCCTGGGGACTTGATTTCCTGGGTCTCCCATTTTAAAGATCCCCCACCATGCACATGTTGAGGGCTGCAGGAGAAGCCTCAGGGTCCCCATGGCCCCAGCTGGCTTACCTTATGCTGTGGGAGATGGCATTGCTCCCTTCCGGAGGGAGCAGCTATTTATGCTACACCCGCCGGGTGGGAACAATATGTTGTTTTGTTTCCATGACCATATCAGTGCGGGCAGGGAAACAGAACACATGTCTGATCTCAGACAGCAAGAGCATTTTTAAAGCTCTCTCCTGCTGGGAGCAGACTTTGTGTTTGCTCCTGTTTGGAAGGGAGATTCAAAGATTTGCCTTCAGCCGGGAGCAAACACATTTCCCTGCCTGTGAGGGCAGGTAACCAATGTGTCCCGGGGTTGGGTTCACCGGGACACAGTAAGTGAGCTGTACCCCTGGATTCCCTGTGGCCATTAAAGGCTATGGGAGGAGCCCATGTGGCCCCCCCTTCCTTTAAACTTAAGTTACAGGTGCCTGATGGGGTCCCCAGGGCCTTTTTAAGGCTCTGGATAGGGGCCGCATAGACCCCTCTCCCCTCAAAATAAACTTTGGGCCCCAGGGGATGGAGTCCCAGGGGCTGCATACGGCTCAGGAAGGGGGGGGGCGTGTGCCCCCTCCTCATAACATTTAAATTGGGCACCGGAGTCGAAAACAGCTTGAGGAGGGGGCACTTACCTTATTAAAAGATTTTTATTTTAGTCCCAGAAGATCGTGGCAAACATTTTAATTATTTTTGAATTTTGGCCCCGGGATACCTACCCTGCCTCCTTATATTATTATTTTTTTAAACTTCAGGATAGAGGACTAAGGGCCATATGCATGAACACATTTTACCATAGACACAGAATGGGCAAAACCCTTTGATACATCCGGCCCATAGTCCCCTAATCCTGTAATTTGAGCAAGCAAAATTTTTCTCATGTTGCCTGCAGCCAGCCAGAGCGCTCACAGGATTCTGACTCCCGCAGGAGCGAGATGGCCAAAGGGAAATAAAGAGCCTTGGGCCAATCAGAGTGCTCTGTGAGAGTCTCTGACACTCTCACTAGCCCAACTGTCCAACTTGCCCTAAGTGTCTCAAATACTACTACTGAAAGGATTTACAACAAATCGTAACAAGCACAATCTGTGGACCAAGATCTGGATTCCCTCCCAATGTGGTGTAATTCTGTTCAGCAATTTTTGCTGTAGCCCGCCTGAAAGAAGTCTATGGAAAATGAATGGGGATTTTGCGTTTTGGGACTCGCCATGCACAAACCAGTCAAAAAGTAACTTTTTGGGAAAGTTTTGTGGAGATTTGTCAAACGGCATAAAAGTTATTAGCAAAACAAAAAGCACTTTTCCTATGGAAAAGCAATCCTAACTAAACTACCTAGTGACGAAAGCCATTAGGTTAAAAAAAAAAAACATCATACAGCATGGGACTATGGGCGAGCTTAGTTCATCCATTATTTAGCTTGCACCTAGAGTGACATTATTTTTCCATGTGCACAGCTGGCTGGAGAGGAGCGTACTTCAATTCTAGGGCTGGTGTACCTATGCTGCTGGCACAACTTTCCAACTGTTTTTTTGCTTATTGAAATATTCGCAAAAACAAATTCATTAAACAAATTCATGCTTCGTAAAGTCGGACCTATTTCCTTTGCACTAGTGCTTCTCTGGAAACAACTTCCTAGCGTCATCTTGCGTTGTTCCCTCTCACTTCCCCCCTCCATCTGTCTCACATTTCAGAGGTTATTCACTCCTATTTTAAGTGTTTGTCTCGTATCTGTGCTCCTCTTTCATATTAGTATTTTTTTTTAATTCCTAACATAGCGCTTTTTACCCCATTTTGCCTTAACCCCACTTTGCCTTCCCAAACATCCATAATGACAAGTGTTCGTTTATCCAATATAATGGCACTCAATTTACCAACCTTGAAAGATGGATTGCTGAACCAAACTTGCTGGATTGGAAGCAGTGACCTCTAGATGCCTGTTTATTGAAGCAGCGAGTGCTCCAATGAACCATGTTGAAGGCTTGGCAGCCTCAGGGGGATATTCACAATGAAGTGGCGGTGTGAGGCGTTAGCCTCTTTGGCTTAACGCCTCTCATCGCCACTTCGGAAATGTGAGGCTGTACCCTATTCTCAAGAATGTGGTTAAGCCTACGTTTCCCCTGAGATGGCGCTAAGTTTCACGACTTAGCGCTAATGCAGGCACCCTTTCACCAGAGTGCAAGTGTCTGTGTCCAGGGGAGGGTTGTTCATGTACAGGAAGGTGCCCCTTCCTGCACATGAACATTCCTGAAAATCATTTAGCTTTTCCCATGTGTGCTGCTCAAGTCAGCACACATGGGAAAAGCAAAAAAAGTGGAGAAATATAGCATTTCTCCTTGTTTCGCCTACTTAAGACCAGGATTTTCCAGAAAAAGTGACATTCCCATGGCGATAGGGGCTTGAGAATATGCCCCTCAGTGTTTTTCTCATAATCAACATGAGTGAGACCAGCTTGTTTGAGGCACAACATTTCATAAGGACAGTAGCAAACTCCTGGTTCTCTGAGCTTGTGTCACCGAGAATAAAGTCATGACATTGTGCTAATTTTGTGTAAGCGGCTGAGTGGAATAATCAAATAATGTACATTTTAGTGTTGAAGCTTTAATTAAAAAAAGCCCAAAAAATCACTTCAGCACCTCATCAAGGATCGCAAGCGCTATATAAATGCAAACACTTCCCTCTTCTATCCCTCCACCATCCTATTAAACCCTAATAACAGATTAAACTATCCAATGCACAAATTAACTTCATATTTCACAATACTAATTCACCGCCAATCCTTTTTGGGTTCCGGAGTAGCGTGCTACTCGCCGATAAAGCACTTCGACGCCTCGTTAGGGGTGGTAAGCGCTATATAAATGCAATTACAATACAATGATATCCCAATACCGACGAGCACCTTGCAGCCCTTTCATAGGTATTTCAGGTCAAAATTACACCTAGGCAATGGCCCTGCAGTTTCAGACGGCATCTTTTACCTACGTTTTTATCATTAGTTTAGTATGCCATTATGTTCAAAAGAGAGGTGTTTAGGGTTCAGTCCTTGCAGTGGTGCCTCTCACTGTCATAATATACGCTGGGCTCGATGCGGATTTTAAAGTACAAGAAGAGAATATCTAATAAATGCTGAATTATGGCGACATATTGATCCGTTGACCTTACTGACGAAGGGCAATGTGCATGTCTGATTTATAGGGCTTTTCAACGGCGATTAACCCCTTGCTCCTGTATCAACGGCTTATTGGCATGGAGGCCGTTTATTGGTTGGCCACTGCCTGTACACATGTATTACTACAGACTCTTACTAGAAACACCATCCTTAGACAAGCACTGATGGCATGAATGAGAACCAGGCATCAGTTGATGGATGACTACTTCTGAGTACACCAAGTCCTCGTTGTTTCTTTCACTGCTAAAGTAGCCCTCGTGAGCCATTTATCAGGAACGGGTATTCTTAGAAACGCTTTTATTAGTTTTCTCTGGAAAACTCAAAGAACTAAGGGCTCTTAAATCTTTTCCAAAAAATAACAAAATGTCTTCTGATTGATGTCAAATGTGTCCACCAAACCCCTCAGCCCGCGCGCTTCTTTTATAGGCGGGCGTTGCTCCAGCTGTCTGTCGATGGAGCCCCCCGTTGGGTCTGTCGACAGAAAACTTTTTGTGATGGCCCAACATCCAGGGACTGTTGGACGAAGGGTACTACCCTGCCTGCCATATTTAGGATGGCTGGTGTGATGTGCTTTTGTTTTTTCCCTCACTGCCAAATAAAACCTGGTTTTGAGGAACAGAAAAAAACTAAAAATGTCCCCCACACCCAGGAAAGAAACTCACTGGGAGTGGGGGTCATTAGTTTTTTGTTTCTCAAAAACAAACTTCCAATTTGGGAATTTGTTTTTGAAAAACAAATAGTTTATGAAAGTTTGGTGGACGGCTGTAAAAACTCAATGGCGACAGTCCACTAGACTTTTTGTACCTTGACTGGAACTGTCATGATGGCGTTTTCTGTCAAGGTCCAAAGATCAGCACTGGTCCAGGGGCAGTAGCACCTTATGGTGGTGGACGTAATGCACTCTACCACCCCGGTAGATGGAGTACTATCTGGCAAACTGTAAATTTGTCTCTAAATCTAAGATTAAATTAGTCAGCTTTGCTTCAGGGAATTTGAAGCTTCCTTTTGTCCTTGCTGTGAGTTGGCCATATCTATGAACATGGAAAACATGAACTTAGCTCGTCCAGTGGCACATGCATCGGTTTTGGGATATTGACACAAAAGATTTTGAATTTTTGCAACACTTTTGTGGACGGATATCATAGATGTGGTACAGTTGTGCTAGTGTGTCTAGCATGCGCACCTGTGTTTGGGAGTGTTCATGCCTTTGAATGCACCTGTGTGTGTAATTCATAGTACAGTTTTGTGCAAACAATGCCAAGACTCAAGCAAGGAGAAATACATTTTGATTAGATGTTTAATGAGAGGGACAGTTTTTAACAAGACGTTTTCATGAGAATGACTGCATGTTTCCTTGCCTAATTGCTGCTGACCAGACGCTGGGCTGCCGTGTCATTGCATTTGCTGAACTTTTCTGCCTCCCTCCTTTAACAGCTCGCGGTACCCGCTGCGCGGGTCCCGCTTCGCCGGAGGCCTTTTCTGCACAGCGCTACTGCCTAAAGCTATCTTCTGGGCAGTGAGACCTGCAGGGCTGCGAGCGTGTTGTGGGCGCAGGACTTCAAGTCCCAGGAGCGCCCACAACTCCCAATTGCCATCACCTGGGACGCTCTCCCTGCAGGCTCCTCCCCTTCCTTAGCAGGCAGCATAATTCTAAAGTGAGTTTCGCGCAGCGGGAGCGCCGGGAGAAGCCCGGGACAAGGGCGGGACCGTCTGTGGCCGTCAGGGGCCGAAGGAGGCCGGGCCGGGCAACCTCCCTAACATCTCTTTGTGGACAAGCCAAGGTACTGTGTTAAATAAGGAAATCGTTTTCGCCTACTGACACTGACTGTTATCGATTTCTCTGACACAGAAAAGGTTTAGACCTTGCCTATTTCAACTAAAGCAGGTTTTTGCGACCAATTGAAACTGTTTCCTGTTGTATAGTTTTGTATAGTAGACTGCATGTTTTCTGATAAACAATTTGTAAATGCAGGTGGGATTGTATTCAGGGCACAAACTGGGGCTACACGCAGGTACACAGTGCCCACCCACTATTTTCACATGGTGGACGTCATCCCCCCTGCCAAGAACTTGGGCCCCACAGAAATATACTGAACATGTCCGATGTAATTTTCAGACCCTGAGGCACGTTCAGCAGCGGCTGTACGTTTTCTGCTTTCCATTCCCAGCAGCAACGTGCAGTCAGCGAGGGAGTTTTTTTCACCTCCAGCTGGGCCGAAGTTAAGGGGCCACCAGGTCTCCTTTTGTTTGAATATCCTGACTGAAGATGGTCTGGAACTCACACCTAAATGTAAATGCCAGGGTGGAGAAAAAAAGGCTCACAGCTTGTTATCTCTTCACAGGTACTTAAGAGAGACACACCTTTGCCTTTGTTATGTCCTTGTATATAAGATATACGTAAGACAGTTAGGTGTGTTCACAAGTCCCAGTATTTACACAAATAACAATTTCAATAGCATTATTTTATTTCTTTTATAGCACTACGCAACCCAGTGCAGGGTGTCAGAGCTCTTTAGGTAACATACACACTATACATTGACAATAAATCATGTACATGTGTAAATCAATGTACACGATGAGTTACATGAGACAGGGTTACAAGGTGTAGGTGTCACATGTCCTGCATAGCTCACTGTGCTATATTAAAAGGATTACAGTTTATGAACTGCAGGTAGCAAAAGGATTTATGTGTTAAAAACAGTAACCAACTTTACTATCTATATAAAATAAAAATCTGTCATCTGCATGTTACATGATGTGCTTTGCAGGAGACACATTAACGTGCTATGTTACTTTGATTCAAATCTGGGACTTCACAAAACACAGATCTCTTCTCTAACAAACGCGTTCACCTCCAAAGTTATCTCACCATTATTACTATTCCCAGAGATTTACTGGGCACCTTTACAGCAGATGCCTTAACCCATAAAATATTTTAAAATGCAGACTTTGCAACCAATTAAGCAGAACAGATTTACTGCCATGGTTCTCCTTGTTGCCAATTTCTTTGTGAGAGGGTTTAAAAAAACAAGTATATTAGTTGAGGCCCACAGATTTTGTGTCAGGATTGAGCCACCTTTTTGGCACAACCCTGACGCCAAATCTCATTTGTTAAATCTCATAATGCGCTTAAATGTACCCTTGATATAACGGATAAACATGTGAGAGGTCTTAATATCTGAAGTCACTTCTTGTGATGTCACATCCAATCACTGGCATAACGAAAAGTGAGGGGCCTCCCTGCACGGTATTTAGAGGGGCCCCCTCCGGGCTCAATCAGGAACTCTCCGGCCACAGTGCAGTGCTGAGGGGGCCCCTTGGAGCTAGAGGCTCCCCTGCAACGCGGGGGCAGCATGGGCCTGTGTTACGCCCCTGCATCCAATAAGGTCACATCCTGTTATGTCACGTGCAATGTCAAGGGTCGTGACATCATGCACTGTGATGGCCGGTGCTGTGATTTCACTTGCATACTGCCTAACCTGGTTAGTCCCCCCACTTCTTTTTTTAGGACTTCTGGCCTGATTGTATTGAGGTTTTCAGTTGTAGTAAATGATAAAAGTCTACTGACTTCGCCATGCAGAGCATCTTGTTCTGACCTTCAATGGGTGGGCACTGTAAGGATAATACACCTGTCCATCAACCCATTTTGTGTACTTGAAAAAAGCCTTTTCCTGAAAAGGCAGCCTCAAACATTTTAGGAATGTCAGCTCCAGATATTTAATGATCTTTAGTGACTGGTTGATTCCTGGGGCACAGTGACCTGTAGTGTTACAGCCAATATGGCTATTGTCTATGCTTGATGTCGAAAGGGGCCTATACGAAATCTGATCACAGAACCTGGACCAAGGTGGCTCTTACCTAGAAGCTCTGCTAAAGGTAGAGTTAGTCTGCCTACTGATAAAATGAAAGCAAAAACAGATGGCAAACATAATTACCATCGGATAAGTACACAGGCAGAAGGCAAGGCCTTTTGATAACAGCACCATCAATAAAAAAAAACACAGCTACTGCTCTTGCAGGACAAGAAGTCCACCTTTGAACCAAACCTGATCTGAACACCAGCGAGAACTGTGAGACAGTTATAAGGTCACACAGACCAAACATCACCAAAAGAGGCTGTGCAGAGTAGAAATGAGGCCCATCCAATGGAAAGTGTGTCCATCCAAGAGCAACTGCTGGAATCACCCAAGACAGACAGAGAGCTAATTGCAACAACCATAGATATGCCATTGTGTTCTAGGAGATCAAGAGAAGAACTGACAAAATACATGGGTAGCAATGCACCTCAGAGACTAAGAATGTGTGCAAACAAACAAGCCTTATCCCAACCTTGTGTAGCTCAGCTCCTCCGCCTACATGCCTTTTAACTTTCACACAGTGTTAATGTTCAGTACAGCAGCAGAAAAGAGATACTGGGGGTAGGGGTAAGAGAATGGTTCTTCCGAATACCTTCAGCAGAATGCACACCCTAGCCAACAAGAGAACAAATGTCATGTTAACAATCTGCAACCAATAGAATAAAAGGACCAAAGGCCAGCAAGTAAGCTGCACCCACTCATAGGAGACATTGTCCTGAATGAAGACAAAAAATCATCAATCAATAGTTAACATCTGGGCCTCGATAGACCACCAACATTGGTCCCATTCACCTGCCTCAGTATGGGCAAAAGAATAGGACACCAAACACCAATCATGGGAGAGCAGCACCCACTTAAGTAGTCAGGACCCATGCAAATCAACAAAGAAATATCAGGGAAAGTAAACACACTTACCAGTCCACTGCTGTCACCCACCACAGTCTCATGCAGCTCAAAGTCTTGGGATAAAAAAGCAACTCACTCAGTATGAGGAACAGGTAGGGCATGTTGCGTTGGGTTGCCTATCTCCGCACACAGTAAAGGAGAAGAAGGAACCCACCCTGGGTGCTTTCCTGCAGAAGGTGATCAGAGTAATCCAAACAGTGCCCCTTCGACCAAACAACCAGAGAAACATGGGGCAGTGAACCAAAACTGAAGAGCTGCAAGTGGCGCCATGCTATGAGTTAATGATATAGTGATACACAGATGGGGGTATCAACACAACCCGAAAAGCCCAAAACTGCAGATGTAAAGTCTAAACCCCCTTGCTTACGTTCCCACATAAATCCATGCATAGAGGGATTCCAAAGAAAAAAAAGAAGCTTGCCTGACACAGACCCCATAACAAAGCACCCTGCCTCAACAGAAACAAAGAATAAAAGTAGTAGATGCTGGGTAAACCAGGCTTTCAAAAGCACCTGTCAGCTTACTTACAAGCCCAAAGCCGACAGAGCGCCACTTTTCTTGATGTTGCAGCAGCACATTGGGCTTACTCATATCTACAATGTAGCATTGTTTGTGTAAGGCAAAAAAGCGCAAGTCACTGCTTTGCCAAACACTGCATGAGAGAGGTGTGCCATGGGCGTTGCAGTGGGTGTTCCCACTTAATGCCCATGATTTCGACACATTCCCAACTTTAGAACATAGAGTAAATCTGGGAATGCGTCAAAACCATGCACCTGCCTAGGGCAGGTGCACGGATTGTTTTTGTGAAGGAAGGTGTCTCTTCCTGCACAAACACAACCCGATTTCAACACAGACACCCTTGCTCCATGGTGCAAGGGTGCCTGTGTTGGCGCATGGCAGCGATTTGTACAGCAGCGCAGGGAAATAGAACAGGAATGTGCCATATATCTCATAGATGCAGTGCCTTCCTGCCCTTTTAATTTGACGCAAGCAGCGCTGTTAGAAGCCTTGCGGCACTGCCCTACGCCAAAATGTTATATAAACAACAGGGGTATACCCAATTAACCCTTTAATACCTGGGTATGGGACGTCATTTTATACACTCAAAAAGTGGTATCAAAGGAAACAATACTCAACATTTTTTGAGAAGAGAACATTTAATTACCCTCTCAAAACAAATCGTTTGCTCAGAACGAATCCATCTATCGCACACACAGGGCAAAGACGCCTATTCAAGACGAAACATTAAACAACTATCACCTGATGTTTTACAATGCAATATTCAACAATATGACATGAGACCATGACAATAAAGTAAAACAAAAATGAAACAACAAAACGATAACCCTACAAAGAATTAGTAATATTAGTGTCTCCCTCTAATTATAGGAGAACCACTAGGAGGAAATCTTCCAAGTGTCACACTCAATGGCTATTCTCCCAGTTAGCCTAACTCAAGTGTAACACAACACAGTTCACATAAATCACTATTATTCCAAGATTCGTCCACTGATGTGTCGACGTGACCACGTTTCAGCCAGGTCTTCTTTGGCTTCTTCAGGACAGGGTTAAATATAATACTAAAAACAAAACAATATCCTCATAAAACTTCTATCCACAAGTTAAGGTTGGAGCATGCTGACAGTGGTTAGTGACGGCCCAATACGTGAGGGAAACACACGTGCACCCAGTGACAACACACTTACCAGGAATGTGTCAGCTACCTATTTATTGGAAGTGAATCATGTGATCACCTACAGTAGAAGAAAGAGAAAAGGGAAAAGGCCGAAACATTCCCTCCAAAGTTCACAAAGCAAGGCAATTTTCTCAATTCCACAAGATCCTACTCGTAACCACCATCATAACACTACAAAATGAATCAATCAAAAGGAGGTGGATCAAACTCAATTCAAAACAGCCCCAATTCTATATCTGCAGCCAAAACGTACAAGGCAAAGATCAAATAACACTGTGGTGAACCAGCACAACTGAGTGCTCTCTCAAGTCAGCTACACACTTATATTAATATTAACCCCTTGGGTGCTCATGATGAGGTCAGCTCGTCATGAGCTGCGGCGCTCCGGTGCTCATGACGAGCTGAACTCATCATGACCTCGCCCGTTCCGTGGAACGCTCGCATGCTGGGCTGATTCCCCTGCTGTGCTGAGCGTTCCATGGGAACGAGTGTGACCATGACGAGATCAGCTCGTCATGAGCACCGGAGCGCCGTGGCTCATGACGAGCTGACCTCGTCATGAGCACCGGGGCGCTGTACGTGCCCCCCCGCCCCCCAGCACAGCGGGGGAAACAGCCCCGCACGGAAGGGGTTAACAAATGTACCTGTGGGCACTCAACGCTTACCTCCTTTCAGTCGGAGATTACATCAGCTTCTAAACTTTCCCATGTCGTAGTCCATATCCAAAAACAAATTCACTGGACCACGGACGCCTGTAAACACAGACGGAAACATTACTATGTGCCCCTGAATAGTCTCATCTCCTATATAACACGGGCTAATAACCCCAGGGACACCCTGCCCAAGCATCAGGATGCACAGAAACCAACCCGTGCACACTTACAGCAAAAACTGACCGAATCAGTCGGCAACACTCCTCTGGCGTCTCGGCATCCATTCCAATGTGGTCGCGGCTTACACACACGCAATGTGTGAATAAATACATAGGATGTTCCTCTAACGTTCATCACTACATGCTCCCTGCGGCTTCATGGCCATGAAAAGAGGACTAGATCTCAGCGTTGCCGGACCTCAACTAATAAGAAAAGACACCGATGTACTAAAACTAAGTGTCAGTGGCCGAAATAGCGGGCGTGACTCCCGAGCCAGAAAAATAAAATAAAAAAGAATATAAAAAAGAATTTAAAAAACCAATAACATCATTCAAAAAACAAAAGCAAAACTAATGAGGCAGGATGTAAATAAGAAACACTGCCTACTATCCTAATAACTCAACCGCTCACATAAATGAATAAATACCCAGCGGCTAAACCACCATAGGGAGAGAAAACAAATAACAAAGGAAACGAAAAAGAGACTAAAGCTTCAAGCATCACCATGGCACTGTACCATTTACTCGATGCAAATAAAGCCTATGTACTCAACTGGCCCACCCACTCTTAAAGGGGACTTAATACAAGGCCACCATCTGGGGAAACCAATAACTATTTCAATTATGCACCAATAATTGTCTAATACAGGAGAAAGAAGAGAGAGAAAAGCCACACCAAATGTGCAATGAATAATTACAACCCGTTGGACAGTCACACCACAACATGCCGGCTCCCTCCACACCCAAAAAGCGGAGAACACATATCTCGAAGATACAGTAAAATATTCATAACAAAAAAATATATATATATCTATACATACACTTACAAACATTATGTTCTATATGGCAGCTACACCTTGACAACAACGTTTTACTTATATACATATATACAAAACATACAACTAAAATGTACCAGCAATAGAGCATGTGTATCCTCCCTCCCACAGATACTATACTACCTATATGGGAATGAAGGAACTCAGTGATACCCATATTCTATGTATGACAATCCTCTCTTCTTAACCGCATGCATGCGGCCGCTATTTTCGCGCTGTGCGGCTTTTTTTCAAAAGCCGCGTTACATGACGAGCTGAGCTCGTCATGAGCATGCGAGTGGCGCAACTCATGACGAGCTCAGCTCGTCTGGAGCACGGAAGGGGTTAAAAAATGAATGAGTTACACCAGGGCCCAAATTTCAACCCGACCATTCAGTCCTAAGCTTGATGTGTGGTATCTTTCTAACGAGCGGGCATTGTAAAACATTAGGTGATTGTTGTTTAATGTTTCGTGTTGAATAGGCGTCTTTGCCCTGTGTGTGCAAAAGATTGATTCATTCTGAACAAATGATTTGTATTGAGAGGGTAATTAAATGTACTCTTCTCAAACAATGTTGAGTATTGCTTTCTTATATACTGCACCAAAATGTTGTCAACAAGACCCCCTGGTGCGGCTTCTTTTCAGCATGGTATTCTAAGGTTTCCACTCCCTGAGGTGGGATAAACTTCTTAACTAATAACTGCGAAGTAGAAGAGTACGACTAAGAATAATGACAATTACAGGTTAGTAATCCAAACTGTAAAAGGGCAGCCAAGCAGTCAAATGGAATTCTCAGCACCTTCCATGATAATCTATCCATAGGCGATGATAAGCGTCTCACAACAACTCTAGGAATATCTCTGTACTTTTGACTAAAAAATGCTGTAGCAAACGTGTGAGCTACTACTGAAGAACGAATTTATCCTCTTGCTCCAAACCCCACCTCCACATATCTCTTGTTGACTACACCACTCTGAAAACATGGAAGGAGAGGAGATTACACAGGTAATACATTCTAAATAGTACATTATAATCTTATATCTTTTATTACCTAGCTCATTACAACTCTAAACCATTATGAGAGCATGAGAATGTCTGTATTTTTCAGACACTGTATCTATTTCCTTTAAAGCAACCTAAAATCTATCTCTTCCCGAAAAAAACACATCTACCACAGAGCTTACTTGTCTATTACTGGCCCAAATCAATTCTCACATACACCTCTATAAATCTTGAAAAATAATGATCTGTCACTTAAAGGAAGGTGTGGAGCACCATCTTTTTTAATTACTGCCAGTCCAGCTTCAGATTAGTCAGAGGGCCATAACACCACGACTGACATCAGAGAGGAGCTCTGCAGCTCTGCATAGCAAGACATAAGTGCAACCAAACCGAAATCATACGTCTTGATTTCTCAGTATCATGTGACACTGGGACACTGTGACCATGACCGAAGTAAGAGGAACCATCAAGGTGTATTGTCATTGGTGTTGTTCGACATATCCTTCCTCTCACTATCATCATTCTTATTCAATCTTTCTTTGCACCCTTTTGATTAGGTAATAAAACACTACGGGCCATATGTAAGGAGCATTTTTGCCTTCACAAAGGACCCGCTTCGCAAAATCGGGCTGTTTGCGACGGCAAAATTGCTTTTCCTGATGTGCAAATACCCAAACTGTAATTTTACAGAATCATAGATAGGGTGTAGAAATCATAATTTGGAAGGTGCTTGTTTAGGCCATTCCTTCCAAAATAGTGATTTCTAGTATTATGTATCAATGTTTAGCGAACAAAATGCGGTTGCAAAACCTTGATATTTTACCACAAAATTAAAGTTGGTGGTAATGCATTCGCAAATGGGAAGGGGTCCCCACAGGACCCCCTTCCCCTTTGTGAATGTTGGAAAAATATTTTTAAGACTAGGCAGTGGTCCAGACCACTGCTTGCTCTTAAAAAATTATAACAAAATGTTTAATGTTTTGTTGTTGAAGCGCATCCCGTTTTCCTTTAAGGAAATGGGTTGCATTTCAATTTTTTAAAAAACCTTATTCCAAGGCAATCACAGACATGGTGGTCTGCTGACCTCAGAAGGCCACCATCCTTCTGATGGTTGGCATTCCTAATGAGTTGCAGGCTGCGACCTACCTCATTAACATTTATGAGGAAGTTCTCTTTGCAGCCAACTAGGAATTGCAAATATGACACAAAAAGTTACATACATAAGGGATCATGATTTCCAAATAGCAGTTCAAATAAAATCTCTTATTCCTTATCTTTGCACATCAAGCCCAGCTTCCATTTAATATTGATCAGCGATGTCTAGATTGAGCCAATCTGGCAATCCTATGAGGGATTCAGCATTTGATTACAGATTGGTTGGGTTACCTGTACTTTAGGGTGAAAGAGAACTAGTTCTCTCTATATGGTATAAAAACAGAAAACTTTGGTGTCTAAATATATCACAGACAATTGTAAAGGGTGGACCCTAATCTCATGTTTTACTAGAATGCCAGTGTCCCTCATCCGAGCTCTAGTCCATATTGTGATGTCCTATACTTGTCACTCGAAGGAGTACCATCTCTCCACCAGCCACAAGGAGAGGCAGACACATTTAAGCAGGACTTCATTGGTGAGGTATACATGACCCCCATGTAAAAACTGTTTCCTTCCGCACCAGCCAAAATTTGGAAAATATTTTCAACTGCTTTGAGTGCCTTGTTTACACATCTGCCCTTCACAAAGGTGGCTTGATGTCTGTAAAGGTGAATGTCCCTTAAGCAGAGCTAAATCTGGGGATGTGAATCAATAAGTCCACCCTTTAGTTTAGCATCTTAACATTTCATATATCATTTTGGCTTAGTTTGGAGAATCCAAATAATTTTCTGCTCTCACAGCTCTCTTCCAAAAGTGTGGGAAGCCCACCAACTTGCAAATAAAATACCTCTGTCCAAGTTATTTTTTTAACCTGTCTGGTTTGGAACTTAAATGCAAATCCTACTCTAGTCCAGTCAAATTCCTGCAGTTTTAAGCCTAGAGAAAAACATGAAAATCACCTTTTCCTTGACTTACTGAACACAAAGTCATTGAATGTAACTTCAGCCCTAAATGGAAAGAGATCCTTGTACCACAGCTCCCTATTGACTTAATGATTACTAAACATAAACATCTTGGACCGGTAATCAGAAGTTGTGTTTGCCCAGAACCCCAGGCTGCATGGACGAATGCTAGTATGTTCTGGATCCTGGAACTGGTCTTCCTGTCAAGGATGAGATGAATTTGGATGATACTAGTAGTGAAAAGAGAGCACCACGACTTCTCAGATGACCACCTCTCTCCTTTGACTGCCACAGAGACCTCCAGGATCCACGAACCAGTAATCAAAAGTGCAGGGGAGCACGCACTAGGTTGTGACTCTGTCTAGCCAGAACACTGTCCAGCACTCCAACAAACAAAGGGGGAGATTTACTAAGATTTTACGCAAAATCGGAGCAAACTCTTTTTTTTCTGATTTACTTTCCAGCGCTAGGCCTGTTTAGCGCTGGAAATAACGTGAAGCTGCCATGAGTGGAGCATGGGCGTTCCTATTCAACACCATGGTGGTTTCTAACGCTAAACCCTGTTTACTAAATAAGTAGACAGGGTTTATTGTCAGAAAACTGTGCCCTTTTAAAGTAGGCGCAAGGAAAGAGAAATGCTTTCATTTCTCCTTCCTTTTTCAACTTTGTACGTGTGCCGCACTTTACAGCACACATACAACGGGAAAAAGGGCTAAAGTTGGTCTAAGCATGGTGTTTTTTTACTGGAAGGCGATCCATCCAGTACAAAATCTATGCCTGACTCACAGAGACACCCTTGCACTATGGCACAAAGGTGTCTCCATGACATACAGCAGCTGATTTCAGCGCCGGCTCTAGGGAAAGCGGAGGAGAGTGCCATATTTTAGTAAATTTAGCGCACTCCTGCTCTCTCCTTCTCACACAGCGCAGCATTTGCGGCTGCTGCACTGCGCTGCGTGGACAAATGGTAAATCTGCCACAAGGTATCCTTAACATCACCTCAAGCACCATCTAGTCCACACCTAGCATGGCATTGAACATGGGCAGCACTGTTGTCTTCTGGTACTGGAAGAGCAAACCTCGAAGGTTCCTCCACTGACGCTAAATGACGGTTGTCTGGCAAAATATTGGCACAAAAATATAGCCCAAAAGTATAGCTGACCCAAATATTGACTTTAAACACTTTGTAATTTCAACTCAAAAACATCAACTACAAAAAACAGGACTGCATTATCATCAGAAAATAGATAAGAGTACTGAATGTAACTATTATAAGCTATATTAACCTTCAAATATAAATCAACTAAAAAAAATTACATTTTAATAAATGTATACTAATAATATAAAAATGTATTTTAAAAAAGTATAATGTACAAACATAAAATAAAAATAGTTACTTTAAAATAATTGCCAAACAATAATACAGATACTTATAAACTGCAATTATTTAATCGTATACATAATAAAAAATACTCATAGAAAAATGTATTATAATGACAAACACTAGATAATAACATTTTTTAAATGTGTACAATAACAGCATCAAAAAATAAAAGAGTAAAATATAAATTAATAAAAAATAGTTAGCATTAAACTAAATTTGAAAATGAAAGCAAAACATATATAGTAAAACAACTTAAAGAAATCAAATAGAAAAATTAGAAACGGAGGGGTAGAATTCACTACTCTCACTCCAACCTGAGCAACAATAGGGAAAGTGTTGGACTTTGGAGGAGCTAGATTGAATACTTGCACTCCAGCGTAAGCAACAAAAGGGAAAGTGATGACGTCTAAAGGGGTCAGATTGACTATCTGGGTATGTTTATCTATGTCCTATTTTTGTAAGAATTGCGAGTGACAGACCCAACATCACAAACCAAAAAAGGTAACAACAATTTGGAAAAATGGGGATTTAGTATCAGTCCTGATTAAATCCTAGGACCCCATGAGGGCCGCGAGAAAGGGCTGAAACAAGTCGACTCAGTACAAGGGTATACAGATAGTAATCCTCCCCCTAATTGACCTGAATGTTATTCCATTGTTAACCATACTAGTGGTACCTAAAATAAAGGAAAACTGGAAAAATAAGGTATTTTTAGGTCTCGCCTGTCGATGCGCATGCGCATCGAGCTTGCGAGCCTATTGCGGCTTAAACAACTTTTAACTAAGAAGCAAGGAATCGTGGCGATTCCTTGCAGTGCCCGTGACTTTTAAGCTCAATGCGCATGTGCATTGAGCTTAAAAGCGCGTGCACAGCCGCAATCACCGTCAGCCGCATTCCTCCGACACCTTTTGAAGTGAAGCTTAGCTTCACTTCAAAGGCCCGGCTTCTTAACACCCACATGCCGCTCTCCCCGCTCCGCCCCCTCCCCTGCCCGCCTTGTGCATTTCTCCTACACCCCCTCCCCACAGCAATGCCCTCCGTCTGTTGTACAATCCACATGCCGCTCTCCCCGCTCCGCCCCCTCCCCTGAGTCATCCTGCCTGCCCAGACTTCTCCTCCCCCCTAATTACATCCCGCTTTCACTTGAAAGGGACCGCCAATGCTTGTTTCATTAGCTCCCAATCTCTCATTCTGTCATCTTCCCCCTCGTCCCTCCCCCCCCACCGGGTCTTTTCTTTCCTTTTAAGAAGGCCCGCAGTTCACTAATGGAAATGTGGCATTGCATGGCATTTTTAACATTTTGTGTGTTCGCGCGCACGCACCACTGGGATGTGCATCTTTGTATTGCAGAAATAAGCAGCAGATTTAGGGCATTCTTTCTGCAAAATAAGAAATTCCAATGGCAGTCTGACTTCATTATGTTTCTTGCGGGAGCCCCTTCTTTCGTTATGCCGTTCGGATTTCCCCAATATCTTGCACGCACAATCAGCAGGTTGCTTGTCAGAATGGTGTTATAAAGAATAACATTATCCCGGGGCCAATAGAGAAGAACCTTCAGATAGTTTAATATGCTATTTGACGGTATGAAAATTAACAAGGATAATCTTGTACAAAGGTACACCACATATTTGTACGCAAACAGACCTTCAATAATACTCACATGCGTGGGAATGCGCACATCAAGGCACAGGCCCATGCATGAGCACAGGTGCCTAAATAATTACATACATGCAAATAGACACGCACTCACATTTCTATAAACATGCACATTCATACATGCAGTCTCATATGCATACATTGCATTTCCATACCAAACACACATGCAAGCCCACACTGCACAATCACACGTGCACCCTCACAAACAGCCTTCTTCCTTCCTAAAACACAGCTTATTTTTGTTAATGGCTTTTTTTTATGCCTGTCTGTGGTGTTAAAAATTTCAGCATAGCATTCCCCATAGCTCCCCGTGACCCCCTCCCTCCCTCTTCTCTCCTCGCTCCATGTGCTCCCTCCTTCCACTCAGCATTGAACATGTGGCCCGGTGCCTTCAGAGGAAACCACGACTCTTCAATCTATTTAGAACAACGTCCGCTCATCTCATTCTACCTCTCCCTTCCCCCCACCCCGTGTTGGTCCGTCACCTCTTGTTTTCGGAGACAGTTATATGGCTGCAATAAAGCACAGCAGCAATGCCCCATTCTCAGCTCTTCACAGCGCACTCTCTAGCTGTGCTGTGACAAAAGGAGAAGGAAGGGCCCTCAGCCCAACCCCAGGGGGCAGCCACTTATCCTGATAGCGGGGCACTTACTGGGCAATAGTATCTCGTCCCAAGGGGATTAACAGAAATGAGGAATTAATGGCAGATAAGCACATGCAGCCTGCCAATTTCCGGTCCAATTGGACATCAAGGCCCCATATAGGCACAAAGCTTTACCGCACAAAGCTAGAAACTACTGCCCATGCAACGCCACTCACACATGCAACGCCACTCACACATGCAACGCCACTCACACATGCAACGCCACTCACACATGCAACGCCACTCACACATGCAACGCCACTCAACCACGCAACGCCACTCAACCACGCAACGCCACTCAACCACGCAACGCCACTCAACCACGCAACGCCACTCACACATGCAACGCCACTCACACACGCAACGTCACTCACACACGCAACGCCACTCACACACGCAACGCCACTCACACATGCAACGCCACTCACACATGCAACGCCACTCACACACGCAGCGCCACTCAACAACGCAACGCCACTCACCCACGCAACGCCACTCACCCACGCAACGCCACTCACCCACGCAACGCCACTCACCCACGCAGCACCACTCACCCACGCAGCGCCACTCACCCACGCAATGCCACTCACACACGCAACGCCACTCACACACGCAACGCCACTCACACACGCAACGCCACTCACACACGCAACGCCACTCACACACGCAACGCCACTCACACACGCAATGCCACTCACACACGCAACGCCACTCACACACGCAACGCCACTCATCCACGCAACGCCACTCATCCACGCAACGCCACTCATCCATTTGCAACACGAAAAATGTTAAACTCTTCTATTGCGAGACCTATTGCATTTTCAATGCTTGTTAAATATATACTCTCCCCATCAGAATTAGAACATTATCCAAAGTGCGACCCAATGATGAAGCATAACACCAATAGGATTTGTGAGGGTCCACAATAAAAAAAATGTATTTCATAATCAATCAGTCAATCAATCAATCAATCAGTGCACTTGTATAGAGTGACTATTCTACCCATAAGTGTTTCAAGGCACGGGGGGATCTGCTGTTCAGTCGAAGAGCCAGGTCTTTAGTCCTCCCTGAATTGAGGCAGAGATGGAGATTGCCTGAGATTCAGAAGTAGGGAGTTCCAGGTCTTTGCAGCGAGGTAGGAAAAGGATTTTCCTCCCGCAGTAGCCCTGCAGATTCATGGGATGTTGGCCAGGGCCTGATGGGTGGAGCAGATTTGTCTGGTGGAAGTTTGGAAGGAGAGGTGCTGGGTGAGGTATGTGGGTCTGGCATTATGGAGGGCTTTGTAGGTGTGTGAGGAGTTTGTGGGTGATCCTTTTGATGACCAGAAGCCAGTGAAGGTCTCTTAGGTGGCCGGTGATGTGGCTATGGCGGGAGATGTTCAGGATGAGTCTGGTGGAGGCATTTTTTTTTAGCTTCTTTTTAGAGTTTTTGCTGGCATAGAGTGCGTTGTTGTAGACGAGTCTGCTGTCGACGAGTGCGTGAGTGACCGTTTTCCTGGAATTTATGGGGATTCACTAGAAGATTTTCCAGAGGAGGCAGGCAGACAAGACAGCATTAATCTCGTAGTTCATAGAGAGAGAGGAGTCATGAGTAATGCCCAGATTTTGGGCATGGTTCATGGGTGGGGGGGGGGGGGGGTTCAGAGCGCTGCAGGCCGCCAGTAGTTATCCCAGGTGGAGGGGCTGGTGCACAGGATAAGAACTTTGGTCTTGTATGAGTTGAGCTTGAGGCAGCTGCCCCTCATCCAAGTGGCTACTGCCTTCCTTCCACTGTGTAAATTTTTCTTGGTGGCTGTGGGCTTGTTGGTGAGGAAGAGAATCAGCTGGGATTCCTCTGCATAGGAGACGATGTTGAGTCTGTGGTTTCTGATGATGGTTGGAAGCGGGCCATGTAGATGTGGAAGTGGGTGGGGCTCATGGAGGAGCCCTGTGGCACTCTGCAGCTGATTTCTGTGGGTTCTGAGAGAAAAGTTGGAAGTCTGACCCTCTGTAGTCAGCCGAGGAGGAATGAGCTGGTTCAGTCAAGGGTTTTGTTGCAGATGCCGGCGTTGTGAAGTCTAGTGCAGAGGGTGTTGTGAGAGACTGTGTAGAATGGAGCTGAGAGGTCCAGAAGGATGAGGGCTCCGGTCTCACCTCTGCTGAGGAGGATGCGGATGTCGTCTGTGGCGGCGAGGAGAGCGGTCTCTGTGCTGTGATTGCTTCTGAATCCAGATTGTGAGTGGTCCAGTATGTTGTTTGTTTTGATGAACTCGGAGAGTTGGGCATCGATGGCCTTCTCGATGACTTTGGCTGTGAAGGGGAGCAGGGAGATGGGTCTCTAGTGCTTGAAGTCTGTTGGGTCGGAAGAGGGTTCTTTCAGCAGGGGGTTGATCTCTGTGTGCTTCCAATCTTCGGGGAAGATGGTGCATTCGATGGAGCAGCTGATTGTACGGCAGAGTTTGGGTGTGATGGAAGCGCTGGTGGTGTGATGGGGGCCTGGATAAAATTGGGCTCCAGAGTGGATGCTCTTCATGATCTTGAGGGTCTCTTCTGTGGTGAGGGAGGACCAGTTCAGTGGGGTCTGCTGGGGTCTGGGGCACTTGAGTCCAATCGTTGCGTGTGAGGTCAGTGGGTCTTGGTTTGTGAAGCTCTCGTAGATCACCTTGCTCTTGTGGCGGAAGAAGATGGCAAGGTTGTCGCAGAGGTCTTGAGAGGGGGATGTCTGCTGTCTCCATGCCACAGCTGGTAAATTCTTTGCGTTCCTGTATGGCAGAGAGCAGCAGCAGAGCAGAGATGATCCCCACTGGACCACCAGGGATATGGTGCAGGTGGGTGCCTGTTGGGGGAGGAGGGCCTCAAACTTAGGACCTGAAAGAGTCAAGGGGCAACAGCTATCAGGCAGAGCTGTGCAGCGAGGGAAGCAATTTACTGACAAGGTCAGTAAGATCGCTCCTTCACTGCGCAGCAGCCGCCATTAAGTAGTGTTTGGGGAGGGCTGGACAACTGGGAGGCGGGAAACGGGAAAACAGCACCGGAGGGGGTGGTCGGCGGGGGATGAGCAGCGGCAAGGGCACGGAAAGGGAAAAAAGTTTGCAAAAAAGAGGGGAAATTAGAGAAAGTGACAAAAGCTATAAAAGTTAAAAGAAAGTGAAAAAAGAGTAAAGGAGTAAAAAGGCAGAATGCAGAAAAACAGAGGGCAGAGAGCAGAAGCAGAGCAGAGATGTTCCCCAGTGGAGGATGTATGACGTTACAACGCATACTTTTACCACGCCTACCATTACCACGCAGTTTTTACAACGCAGGATCCATTACAACGAATACCATTACCACGCATGTATTTACAACGCAGATACCTTTACAACGCATACAATTACAACGTAAGTATTGGTAAGTATATAATATTTTTTAAAATGTAATTTAATTAAAATTAATATAATGTAATTTAATTTAATTAATTTAATTTAATGTAATTAAATTTAATTAATTTAATTTAATTTAATTTAATTTTATATTTTTCAAAATGTATTTTAATTAAAATTAATATAATGTAATTTAATGTAATTAATTTAATTTAATTTAATTTAATTTAATTTAATTAAATAAATTAAAATTAATTTAATTTAATTTAATATTTTTTAAAATGTAATTTAATTAAAATTAATATAATGTAATGTAATTTAATTTAATTAATTTAATTTAATGTATTTTATTTTAATTAATTTAATTTAATTTAATTTAATTTAATCAATATATTTTAATATAATTTAAATTTAATTATATTTAATTTTTACCCTGTACCCTTTTACCAAAAAACCCAAAACTGACCCTGAACCCTAAAAATACCCCTTTACCCAAAAACTGAAAACTGACCCTGAACCCTAAAAATACCCCTTTACCCAAAAACTTAAAACTAACCCTGAACCCTAAAAATACCCTTTTACCCAAAAACTGAAAACTGACCCTATACCCTAAAAATACCCCTTTACCCCAAAACTGAAAACTGACCCTGAACCCTAAAAACTGAAAACTGACCCTGAACCCTAAAAATACCCTTTTACCCAAAAACCCAAAACTGACCCTGAACCCTAAAAATACCCCTTTACCCAAAAACTTAAAACTAACCCTGAACCCTAAAAATACCCTTTTACCCAAAAACTGAAAACTGACCCTATACCCTAAAAATACCCCTTTACCCAAAAACTGAAAACTGACCCTGAACCTGCTGTTTGCCAAGCTCGGGCAGCTTTTTATACTGCCGAAGTTCGCAGCAGCTCTAATCCCTCTAAAACCATCTTCAAACTGATGAAGGATCTCTTAGCAAAACGAACGGGCGCCCCGACGACCGGCTCCACCACTCACTGTGAGGCCCTGGCTCTGTTTTTTCGGGAAAAGGTCGAAAACATCTATAAGACGTTCCCTTGTATAGGGCCTCCAGTAGAGTCTCCGACTAACATCTATGGAGACATTGTTTTGCGTGAGTTACCCCCGTTGACATCTGCAGGGTTTGACCTTTTGGCGCACCAGGTTAAGTCTGGGTCCCCTGCCGACCCGCTTAGTTCCACTCTCTTCAGAGACCAGTCATTCGTGGGCCGGGCCGTGATACACTCCTTGATTAACATCTCGTTGGAGTCCGGCACGGTACCCGCTAGCTGGAAGCGGGCGGTGGTTTCTCCCATCTTAAAGAAACCTTCTTTGGACCCAGACAAACCTGAAAACTATCGGCCCATCTCCCTGCTTCCTTGGCCTACCAAAGTGTTAGAGGCTCACGTTAACAAAGCTCTCTCGGCTCACCTTGTCCAGTCTAACATCTTGGACGCCACCCAGAACGGGTTCCGTGCTGGTCACAGCACGGAGACCGCCCTTCTCTCCATGGCTGAACATCTCCGCACGGTGATGGATGCGGGGCAGACTGCGGCGCTCGTTTTATTAGATCTGAGCGCCGCGTTTGATACTGTCTCTCATCCCATCCTGTTGCATCGCCTGGAGGAGAGTGGCCTGGGTGGTTCTGCACTCCAGTGGTTCCGGTCCTTCCTTGACGATCGTTTCTTTAGCGTTGCCATGCCACCGTTCCAGTCCCAATCCCATCCTCTGAGACAGGGGGTGCCGCAAGGCTCCTCGCTGAGTCCCACGTTGTTTAATCTCTACGTGAGACCGCTGGCTGAGGTCGTCAAGCAATGGGACTTGACTATGGTCTCATATGCTGACGATACTCAGCTAGCGGTTTCCATCAGCGGGGACCCGGACCGGGATGCCCCCAGGTTTCAGAGTGGACTTAGGGCGGTGGCGAGCTGGATGAAGAACAACTGTCTCCAGCTCAACACGAAGAAGACGGAGATCATGATCGTCGGTAGGAGGGCGGATCTTTGGGGGGACAGGTGGTGGCCTGCGGAGCTGGGGTCGGCCCCGCTTCCGGTCACTGAACTAAAGAACCTGGGAGTATGGATGGACCCTGTGCTTTCCTTTGAGGTCCACTCTAAGAAAACCGCGGCCTGTTGCTTCGGCATCTTACGGTCGTTGCGCCCCATTCTGAAGTTCTTTGACCACAGTACCAGGCAGCTGATAGTCCAGGCTACTGTGTTATCTCGCCTGGACTATGCAAGCTCTCTTTTGGTAGGCTCCAATTTGGCTGAGGTTGTTCGCCTCCAGCGTGTTCAGAACGCTGCGGCGAGAGCCATAGTGGGCTTACCCCGTACTAGCCCCGTTTCCAGCACACTGAGATCTCTGCATTGGCTGCCCGTCAGAGCCAGAATCCAGTTTAAAGTGCTGTGTCTGGCGTTCAAGATCCTGAGGGGAGAGGGTCCCCCAATCCTTGCGGACCTTTTGTCCTGGTATGTGCCCTCCCGGCCCCTGAGATCCTTGGGTCACGCTCTTACTGTGGTCCCTCGATTCAGGTTGTGTCGGGCTGGTGGCCGGTCCTTCCGGGTCAGAGCGGCTCAGCTCTGGAACTCCCTTCCGGTAGAGCTGCGGTTATTAGATGACCTTTTAGCTTTTCGTAAAGCTTTAAAGACCTTTTTGTTTTAATAAACTCGCCATCTGTGTCTTTTATCTGTTGTGTTTCCATGTAGGTGTTGCATATTACCTGACACGCCTCAGGACGCCCCTTAGCTGGGGCAGCTGTGCGCGTTACAAATGTATGTAACATAACATAACCCTAAAAACTGAAAACTGACCCTGAACCCTAAAAATACCCTTTTACCCAAAAACCCAAAACTGACCCTGAACCCTAAAAATACCCCTTTACCCACAAACTGAAAACTGACCCTGAACCCTAAAAATACCCCTTTACCCAAAAACCCAAACTTATAATATTTTTAATAAAATGATATACTTACCAATACTTACGTTGTAATGGTGTGCGTTGTAAAGGTACCTGCGTTGTAAATACATGCGTTGTAATGGTATGCGTTGTAATGGATCCTGCGTTGTAAAAATTGCGTGGTAATGGTAGGTTGTTGTAAAAGTTGCGTTGTAAAGGTTGTATACCCCAGTGGACAGTCAGGGATGAGGCTCAGATGGGTGCCTGTGGGTGGAGGAGGGCCTCACACTTAGGAACTGAAAGGGTCAGGGGGCAGCAGCTTCCAGGCGGAGCTGTGCAGCGAGGGAAGCACTTTACTTACAAGGTCATAGGAGCAATAGGAGCAGATCCTTACTTTATATTTGACTATAGAGTGGTAGGATACCTTTCGTAGGAGTGATTCGAAGTAGAGAGACAGTATCCTATGGTCACCATCATGAAATATTCTCTCTCTCCCCTCTCACACATGTAAATGGGGTTTGCTTGATTGAAAAGTGAATTCTAATAGCTATATTGCCTAGAGCACCTACACTATTACCTACCATCCTAGTAACTACCCCTCCAGTTACCTCCAGTAAGTCCCACACAGTAGGATTGCTAAGAGGTGTTTAAAGGCCATGCCCCCTTTCTCCATCACTCTGCAAACGCGCCTCCGGGTGCACTACTAGTTGGGGGATGAAGTCCACTTTAGTCCTGAGGGACCTTGGGGGTCGTACGCCGCTGAATTCCTGACAGCTGGTTGGAGGTCCATCCCGCTTTCTCCACCACTCTGCAAACATGACTGCTGCTTAAAAAACCTTAGTAATTCACTAACAAAACAAAGGTTACAAGGTTGTTATAGTTAGCAAATAGAATTTAAAACACCTTAGAAATTCACTAAAAAACCAAAGGTTACAGGGGACATTATAGTTAGCAAATAGAATTTAAAAAACCTTAGAAATTCACTAAAAAACAAAGGTTACAGGGACATTATAGTTAGGCTGACATTTCACTTGTCAAGAACAGAGAAATTCAGCTGTTATAGTTACCTGAGTTAACTATAACTTGTGCCCCGGCAATGAACTGCTTATGACCTCACATATTACATCACTGATGACATGGTCAGTGACATCACTGATGACATCACAGATGACATCTCAAATGACATCACTGATGACATCAATGATGACATAATCCACATCATCTCTGACGCGCCCACTCACACCCCTGTAGAATCTTTTATACACCTACTGCCACTCCCACACAACCATTCACAAACCCATTGACAGAGCCATACCAGTACTTGCACAGCCAATAACTAATTCATAGATCTACACACATATCCACTTGCTTAGCCATACTGCCTCTCATACACCAGCTCAGTCATCAATACAGCTATTGACATATCCACTCATATCCCCATACAGGCACTGACATAGACTGAGTGAGTCACCCATAGAACTACTCACACACCTACACAATCACCCATACAGTCAATCATATATGTACGTATTAACCCAAACAGTTACATACACATCCACTTGCTTGCTCATACAAATAGTAACACATACTCATTCACCTATACAGTCACTGACAGAAGCATGTACTCATGCATATAGCTACTCTCACATTCACTCACTCATGCACACAGCCACTCATATACCCAGTCACTCACCTATACTGCCTTTCACATACACTGTTACTCACCTATACTGACAAAAGCACTCAATCACCGACACATCCATACAGACATTCACTCACCCATACAGCTTTTCACACATGCACTCACTACCCCATTCAGGCACTGACTCACACACTCACTCATCCATACAGGCAGTCACACATCTCCTCACCCACACACACAGACACCCAGACAACCATAGACATAGTCAACCAATCAATCACCGATATAGCCATTCATGTACCCACTAACACACTCATACACCAACTTAAACATCAACTGACACCCAACCAGTCACTTCATATTTGACTATATGGTGGTAGGATACCTTTTGTAAGAGTGATTCGAAGTAGAGAGACAGTATCCTATGGTTCACATCATGAAATTATTTCTCTCTCCCGTAAATGGGGTTTCTTTGATTGAAAAGTGAATTCTAATAGCCATATTGCCTAGAGCACCTGCACTATACCCACCATCCTAGTAAGTGCTTTCCACCCATGATACATAGCCCTAATTGAGGGCATCAGTACTTACATCAGTATAAAAGACCTTCACTTTAACCAGACACCATTGCATCAATAGTGCTCTAACGTGTACATCGGGCAAACTATAAGACAGTTTCATGTTCTGCCTGATATTTAATCCAAAAACTGGAATCCATTTTAATGTGCAATTTTTACATAGGACCCATACATAGGCCCCAGGCTGATTTTTGACCCTGAGGACCCCATCCTTTGGGCCAGCACATTTTATTAGGGGAGGGGGCAAGTGGCCCCTCTTACTGGGCCATTTTTGGCCCAGAGGAACCCATACCCCAGGGACTGTCATTATATTTATGGGGGAGGGGGACATGCAGTCCCCCCCTCCCAAGATCGATTTTGGCCCTTGGGACCGTATACCCCAGGGCCCGGCCTTATTAAAATGTGGGAGATGGGCACATGGCCCTCCTCCCAGGCCATTTGGCCCCAGGGACCCCATCCCTGGGTCTCAGGCAAAATTAATAAAAGGAGAAGGATGCAGCCCCCTTACCCAGACTTATTTTGACCCTGGCACCCTATCCCCGGGGCCAGGTAAAGAAAGGGTGGGGGCCCTGTTGCCCACCCATGGCACCACCCATATCCTTTTTGGGGGCCGCAGGGGGAGCCCCAAGGCCCTGTGGTCCTAGCCACAATAGCCAATAACATCCAGCGGGAGCTGTCATTGCTCCCGCCTCCAGGGAGCAGCTAAAATGCTGCTTCCTGCAGGCAGGAGCAATATTCAGATCTGCACTCACTCGCTGATAGAGCCACTCACACACACAATCCCTCACCCACAAAGCCACTCACGCATGAACTCCCTTACCCATACAGTTACTCCTACACCCACTCACTCACCCACCCATACAGTCACTGACACACCCAGTCACTCACCCATATAACCACTGACACACCCACTCTCCCATACAGCCACTCACACACCCACTCACTCACCCATACATTCACTGAAACATCCCCTCACTCACCCATACAGCTACTAATACACCCACTCACTCAGCCATGCAATCCCTGACATACCCACTCACCCATACAGTCACTGACACATCCACTCACTCACCTGTACATCTACTCACACATCCACTAACTGACCCATTCAGCCCCTCACCCATCCAGTTACCCACCCATATAGTCACTGAAATACCCAGTCACTCACCCATACAACTATTGACATACCCACTCACCCTTACAGCCACTTCCATACCCACTCACTCACCCATAAAATCACTGACTTATCAACACACTCACCCATAAAGCTACTAACACTCTCACTAACCCATACAGACACTGACATACCCACTCACTCACCCATACAGTAACTGACATATCCACTCACTCACCCATACAACCACTCACACATACAACCACTGACACACCCACTCACCTATACAACTACTCACACCCCCGCTCACTCACCAATACAGGCATTCACACACCCACTCGCTCACCCATACAGCTACTACACATCTATACAGCCACATGCACACCCATACGGTCACTCACATACCCACTCACTCACCCGTACAGCACCTCACACACCCACTCTTTCAAACATATAGTCATTGACACACCTACTCACTCATTCATACAGCTACTCACACACCCTCACTCACCCATACAACTATTAACACACACACTCACACACACATACACTCACACACCCAGTCACTCGCCCATACAGATATTCACGCACCAATATAGCCACTGGCACACCCACTCATCTACTTACTCACTCATTCAATCAAATAGCAATCCACAGACCCACTCTCTCACCCATACAGCAAGTCACACACCCAGTCACTCACCCATACAGTCACTGACACACCCACTCACTCACTCATTCATATAGCTACTCACACACCCAGTCATAGATGCATTCAGAAACTCACATGCCCACTCACAGACCCATATACTCACTCTCACAGCTACTCACTCACCCATGCACTCACTCACACAGCCATTCACTCACCCATATAGTCACTCACACATTCACTCACTTATCCACACAGCCACTCAGAACCTCTCACACACACTCACATAACCACTTACTCACTTATTCACCCACTTACACAGAAACTCACTCACTCATACACTGACTGATCCATTTAGATACATACAATTTTTTTAAACCAAGACAGGTTGCTCTAACAAGAGCCTTTTTTTCTTTTCTGAACTTTGTGTGTTTTTAAACATTTTATTTTGGCAGTTTTTTCATTTAAAATGGCAACTGGGAAAATAAAGTTTTAAAACAAAATACTTCAAACTAGAGTAACAAGTGTCATTGTGTAAAAAAATGAAAAAAATAACACCTATGGTTTACTTTCTGGCTGTTTCCAGAACTCCAGCAACATACTGTTCTTCAACACTCAAAACCTTTTTAATAAAAAGTACAAAATGTCCCAATTTTTTAAAGTTTCGGTGCTATTTCTGGGAGTCGTTGCTAGAGCTTAGATGGAAGGATGTTCCTGCCTGGGAGCAATTGGCAATGCAGATAATGTTGACGGGTCAGATGCATGACACTGACTCTCCGCCCCTGCCAAGTGCTTTGAATGCATTGTTTTTAAGTGCCTTAGCATACTTGTGGTCACGCAAGAACATTTTTTAGATGTTCCTTTCAAAGAGGATCTAGTTGCACAGGTTGCACTTGACATGTTTCCCTTTTCACTCCAGAGGGGGCATTTCTCTCCTCCTTCTGCTGTTTTTCATTTCCTTCTAATGTCATTTTAAATCAAAAAAACTGAAAAAAGCCAAATAAAGTAATTTTAATAGCAAATCTGTAGCTGTAGCAAAGATATCCTTCAATTTCAGCAATGAGAGATACTAGAAATGAAAACTTGTTGGGGAAATCTTTTCTAGAATCATAAAAAATGTTTCATTCAATGAAATCCCTTTATTACGTAATCAAGTGGGATTCCCGAATGCCGACGTAGTCATGATTTTGGAAAATGTAATAAAACAGTCCTATAACATAAATTTACTTATTTAAATCTAAGTGTTTATGCCATATTAGTAAAGCACTGACCTCAAACAATAATTTTATAATGTGTATGTATGTGTTTTTTAATGTTTCTAAAAATCACACTGCTTTTGCGCATATCTGCGCTACCGGAAAAAACGTATCGCAACTTTTTATGACGGATTCGCAAATATTTAAAAAACAGAAATAAACAAGCATCTCGGCACATCTATAATGATCTTAACTTCCAGCACTCGTCGTAGGTAAACAAAGTGTATTTTCTTAGCAATTGCACATTACAAAATGATCTGAAATCCTTGGTGGACTTGAATGCATCACTGATCTATAGGAGCACAATATGTAGTGACTTTGATGAGTGGGTTCCTTCTTGTCCTCTCCTGGTGAGAGCAGAGTCCATGTGTCTCCCTTTAAATTAGGGCAAGTATGGATATGTGCAAAATTACCTGGAGGTATTGCCCATTTGGCCCGCCCTGTCCATCTTAGTAGTATGCAAAAGTTTCTCTGTCCCTCCGGGCAGGTCACCCCCCGAGCACACTCCCCGTGAGTGAGCCCGTCCCCTGGTGCCGCCTCTGCCCTGAGCTGTGCCCTGTGCCCTGCGCATCTCTGCCAGATCCGCTTCCACGGATCTCCAGTGCCTCCTGCCACCAGCTGTGCCCTTGGCTGGGCCTGACCGCCGGATCCGCTTGGTCCGCGGAGCTCCTGTGCCCCCTGCCACCTGCTTGCCTCGCCGCCGTTTTGCTTTTCTTTCCCCGCCGTTTCTCCCTAGCCCCCAGTGCTCCCCCCTCCTCGACCAGCCCCGGCCGCGTTTCCCGCCACCTCCTCGCCGCTGCCCCCCTGCGGCCCCACCCCCTTCCCTCGCTCGCCATCCCCATTCGCCACCCCGCTCCTCCTCCCAGCGGCCCCTCCCTCGCTCCGCCCCCCCACTCTCCTCATATGGCAGAGTGGCCAACGCGCAGCATGCACGCGCAGCGGGCGCGCCAAAGGTAAGCCCGTCTGCGCCTGGACTGCGCCCAGCGCTCGAACACCTGGCCCCCGAGGACCCCAGCCCACCCGCCGGACGTACACCGCCGCCACCCTCAACGCACTCAACACCGGCCGAGTCCCGGGATGCTACCGAGCCACCCCGAGACGCACCCACGGACCCTTCAGCTGCCACGCCTGCAAGTTCACCTGCATCCGGACCTGCCCCGCACCAGCACCCGCCAAGCCGAACACCAGCAGCAACCACCTCAAGTGCATCCTGCTCAACACCCGCTCCGTCCACAGACACGCCATCGAACTCTGGAACCTCCTCGACACCACAGCCCCTGACGTCGCCTTCCTCACGGAAACCTGGATGAACGACTCCTCAGCGCCCGACATCGCCATCGCCATCCCAGAGGGATACAAGATCACCCGGAGAGATCGCGTCAACCAGACTGGAGGAGGCATCGCCATCATCCACAGGGACACCATCCACATCACGACCAACACCGACGACACCCTGACTACCGCCGAACACCTACACTTCCAGATCCACACCGACCCGAAGACCACCCTCAGAGGCACCCTGATCTACCGACCCCCGGGACCACGCACACAATTCAGCGAGGACATCGCCGACTTCGTCAGCCCGCATGCCCTCCCCTCCGCTGACTACATCCTCCTGGGGGACATCAACTTCCACCTGGAGAACAACAACGACCGCAACACCACCACCCTGCTCGACAACCTCGCCAACCTCGGACTCAAGCAGCTGGTGTCCACCCCCACCCACCTCGCCGGACACACACTCGACGCCGTCTTCTCCTCCAGCAAAGACATCACCTTCAGCCACGCCACTGGACTCCACTGGACGGACCACAGCTGCGTCCACTTCACCTTCAGAAGAACAACGATCGACCACCACCAGCAACAGGTTGCTCGAAGAAGCTGGAACAAGATCACAGCCGACCAGCTCGCCGCTTCCCTGAGCCAGCACCCTCCCACCAGCTCAGCGAACCCCAGCCGGGCCGCCGACAACCTCACGAAGTGGATCAGCAACTGCGCGGACGAACTCGCCCCACTGAGGACCCCGCCCAGCAGACCTGGCAGCAAGAAGGCCCCATGGTTCACCGACGAACTCACGAGCTCCAAGAAGAACTGCCGAGCCCTCGAGAAAGCCTGGAGAAGGGAGCCAACACTGGACAACATGACCACCCTCAAGCTCGCCACCCGAAACACCACCAACTGATCCGCGCCACCAAGAAAACTGCATTCAAGGACCGGCTGGACGACAACGCACACAACTGCAAGGAACTCTTCAACATCGTGAAAGAGCTCTCCAACCCCAACGCCGGAAGCAACGACATCACCCCATCGCAAGACCTCTGCAACTCCCTCGCCTCCTACTTCCACAACAAGATCGCGGACATACACAACAGCTTCAGCACTCAACCGACGCACGCCACGACCGAACCACCGCCCCCCACCACCACCCTCCGCGCCTGGACTCCGATCAGCACCGAAGACACCGTCCGCACGATGAACTCCATCCACTCCGGATCTCCGACCGACCCCTGCCCTCACCACGTCTTCAACAAGGCCGACGCTGTCATCGCACCCCACCTGCGGGACATCATCAACACCTCCTTCGACACCGCCACCTTCCCGGAGAGCTGGAAGCATGCCGAACTCAGCGCTCTACTAAAGAAACCAACAGCGGACCCCACCGAACTCAAGAATTACCGCCCCATCTTGCTCCTCCCGTTTCCAGCCAAAGTCATCGAGAAGACCGTCAACAAACAGCTGGCCGCCTTCCTCGAGACGAATGGATCCCTCGACCCCTCACAGTCTGGCTTCCGAGCCAACCACAGCACCGAGACCGCCCTCATCGCTGCCACCGATGGCATCCGAGCCCTGATGGACAACGGAGAAACAGCGGCCCTCATCCTCCTAGACCTCTCCGCGGCATTCGACACTGTCTGCCACCGCACCCTTGTGCAGCGCCTCAGCAACGTCGGAATCCAGGAGAAGGCACTGGAATGGATCATCTCCTTCCTCGACGGAAGAACACAGAGAGTCCGCCTACCACCGTACAAGTCAGAGGCCACCGAAGTCATCTGCGGCGTCCCTCAAGGATCCTCGCTGAGCCCCACCCTCTTCAACGTCTACATGAGCCCCCTCGCGGCCATCGCACACCAACACAACCTCAACATCATCGCCTACGCTGACGACACCCAGCTGATCCTCTCCCTGACCAACGACCCCGCTGCCGCCAGAGCCAACCTTCACGAAGGGATGAAAGACGTAGCCGAGTGGATGACGACCAGCCGCCTGAAACTGAACTCGGACAAGACGGAAGTCCTCATCCTGGGCTCCTCGCCCTCCGCCTGGGACGACTCCTGGTGGCCCCCCGCCCTGGGCACCGCTCCCAAACCAACAGACCACGCACGCAACCTGGGCTTCATCCTGGACTCCTCCCTCTCCATGACCAGACAAGTCAACGCCGTCTCCTCGTCGTGCTTCAACATCCTGCGCATGCTACGGAAGATCTTCCGGTGGATCCCCACCGAGACCAGGAAGACGGTCACCCAGGCCCTCGTCACCAGCCGACTGGACTACGGCAACGCCCTCTATGCCGGAACCACCGCCAAGCTCCAGAAGAGACTCCAGCGGATCCAGAACACCTCAGCCAGACTCATCCTCGACATCCCACGACACAGCCACATCTCCGGACATCTGAGCGACCTGCATTGGCTCCCCATCAACAAGAGAATCACCTTCCGTCTCCTCACCCACGCACACAAAGCCCTACACGATCAAGGCCCGAGCTACCTCAACAACCGCATCAACTTCTACGCTCCCAAACGCCATCTCCGATCAACCAGTCACGCCCTCGCCGCCGTCCCCCGCATCCGAAGAACGACAACAGGAGGAAGGTCCTTCTCCTACTTGGCCGCCAAGACCTGGAACTCCCGACCGACCGACCTGCGCCTGACCCAAGACCACCTCTCCTTCAGGAAGAAGCTCAAGACCTGGCTGTTCGAGCAGTAGCAGCACCCCCCCCCCCCCAAGCGCCTTGGTAGTGCGCTCTATAAATGTCTATGATTGATTGATTGATCTCCGTGTTTTACTAGGATAATGGACAACTTACAAAAAGGTCCCCCAAGCGCATTTCCAGGATATTTTAGTTACATGTTCTTGCTGCTGAACAATATGATGACATCACCACCAGACAAAGAAGCACTTAGTTTATATAGTTAAGCATCTTTACCCTTGTTTTATAGACATTCACCTCTTTATAATGTTGTTGTCTTCTCTAGAGGAGGATTCATGTTGTCAGAGAATTTTGGATAAAGATGCATGGTGAACAATCACATTGCCAAAGCATACACAAGGTCACTGGAGACGTTTCCTCAAGGTCCAGTACACACCTATACTGTAGAATATGCACTAGACATTTACCCAATGATGAAGCACTTACTAATAAAGCAGTAAAAAGTACTCAAGTTGGGTAGACGTTTTGTGCAAAACGGCAGACTCTTGTTAGATAAAGGGCAGGTGAAGTTCCATTCTGGCCACTGACACACACAGCTACTGACACATTTACAGAGACACTCAGACACCCACTCATAGACCTATTCAGTTACTCTCACATCCACTCACAGACCCATACAGCCACTCATACACACACTCACCAACCTATATAGCCACTCACACACCAACTCCGAAAGGTTGCATATTAAAGTTATGCCCATCCACATCTGCCAGGAAGCCAACCATCTCTCATTCCGCAAACAACTAAAAACCTGGTTATTCCAGTAAACACCTCTCCTGCTCCTCCGCACATCCGCAGCGCTTGGATGCCCTAGGGTAGCCATGCGCTATACAAGAGCTTATACTATACAATACAACAAAGTTAGGAAATAAAATTTAAAAAAAACCTTAGAAATATACTGAAAAAAACAAAGGTCACAAAATGTATCTAAAAGGCTCACTCATTTACCCAACCACAAATAATTAAAAAATTACCCACAACAACACACAGTGAACATTATCTCATCTCCACTACTTGGAAAATAAACATAACAGATGAAGAAAATGTATTAAGATTATTCTATTGGACAGAAACTGTCTGGATCAGATCTAACTGCTTCTACTAGTGCTAAAAATGTGCCTATAGAATACTGCTACTCAAATTATTTGTGTTTATTTTCTGTAGGAAAAATGAATATGCCAGAGATGGGTTATTACGGTTAGTCATTATTGCTACTTTCAAAAGACATTTTGATTATTTTGAAGCATTTGTGATGGCACCCTAATATAAATAGGTACCAGCAATCATTGGTATAATTAAGTGTCTTTATTTTTACCTTTAACACAGTTTTGTTTTTTATGAGTTGCACTTCACATGTGTGCAAGTAAATGTAATTTTTGAGTGCAATTAAGGGAGCTAATCATCACCTGGACCTACCTGTCTTATGAAGCATATCATCTGGAGACTCTGCCTGCCTGCCTGTCTGCTAGAAAATCTCACTTAGGAACTCTGCCTGCCTCCTGGAGCACCTCACCTGGGAGCTTTGCCTATGTGCTGGAACAGCTGTTTTAGCGAACCCTGCCTACCTGCTGGTGCAGGCTATCTCTGGCCCCTTACTGTCTGGTGGCAACAGCTCACCTGGGCCTTTCAGCAGGTCCAGGAGCACTCCTTATAGTCTCCCTGGCATTTTGTAGAGGCTGCCTGTTTGTTTTGTAGTGTAGTTCCTATTATCCCAATAGGCTCTGCGCATTGGAATAATACCTTCAATAGTATAGGCCTAGACCAGACGTTAACTAGGTCTACTACTGTCGATATTAGACTTAAAGTTTTGGGTTTGCCAGCTAGCTCAGAGTTCACTAGAAACTTTCTCGAATAGGCAAGGAGGAGTTGAACCTCCCTGGATAGACAAGAAGGGATTTAGTTTCTGACAACCATAGAACATGACAACTTTGCTCTCCCCTAATCAAGAGTGTATCTCTAGAGTCGTGTGAAAACAAAAGACGACTTATTTTACTCAGTCAGTACGTGCATTCTTAGTCTCACCAGATTGTAGAGAAAAGGAAGAGACGGGCGTGTTCAATAAAAGATGGTATTTATTGATCAGTCTCTTTTCTCATACAAGAGAAATGGATCGATATTATTGCAATACTTATGGTTAAGTAAAGTGCATACAATAAAAGCAGAAGTATAAAATAATACTGTAAAAACATTGATATGGTTTCTAAGCCATATGATGGTTTAAAATGGATAAAATAGATACATATACATATACATTTGACTAATCGTACTCAACTGGTGTTTCTAACTACGCCTACCCCGGTGTACCTGACCTAAGCCTAATACGTGGGCGGGAATAGAAAGTAGCAGTTTAAGTTAAGTTTGTTTTGCCAAGTGACTAACTCAAGAATTCTCTGCGAGGGGTTATTCAGTTCTGTACCTGGAATCTAGGATGAATGAGGGATGGTATCTCTCGTCTCTGGTCTCGATATTCCAGGCTGCCTGCGAGGGCTACCCGGAAGCGCCGGAGCTGGATTTCTCGGCAGGAGAAAGCAGCGTCTCGTTCTCAGCGCGTCAGGAATGCGGGGCTGCGCCAGCGGGGTCTGCTCTGCTCTGGGCTTCGGCAAGTCTGGCTGCTCCGATCTCGTCACCACCGCGTGTGTTTGCATAGGGCAATATCGGTAATATTTATACCTTTAAGGTGCCGAGATTGACGTAAGGATGGACATAGATACGTCAATAAGGATGTCATACGACTTGGTCGTTAGCACATTCTTTTGCTGAAGTTCTCGGTGAAATCAAAACAATGGCCGCAGGGTTTTTCCCAGGTTGTCATAGGTTTGATTTGTTTTGAGAACTCCGTATGCCTTATCAGGGGCTGGAGGAATATCGCTTGTCTAATTAGATGGCAAGCGTTATGACCTAATCAGATAACACGTTCCTGTGCCGTAGTGTGGCTTAATCAGATAACGGTTTCTGCATCATGGGGGTTTTCTGCATCATGGGATGGCTGCTAGTTAACTTGTTAACCAGAATAGGGTCAGGAATAGGGGGATCGATACAGAACCTATAGGAATACATCACAGTTTAATTTGTAGTACCTTCCAGTATGGAGTAGGAAGAAACGCATGTAGCCCGCCGCCACTTACGGCCAAATCTGCACTCCCTAAGAGACATACCCTTAGTCCTGCCTGGTTATGTATATATAACCCTTTTCTCACAGAAAACGAAATTGCAATAGCCTTGCACTGATGTTGCTCAAATGTTAGGCGACGGATAGAATGGCAAAACCATATTGGCATGTGCAATTGGAAAATAAATTGCTTTGTGACTTTTAAAGCTAACAAAAATGGTTTCGGTGGCACCATCAACCCCCCTACTCCTTTCATGACTGACCCAAAGAAAGGTCATTAGAAATATTCCAAACAACCACTCGTCTGGTGGAAAGACAACCAGTTTGGTCTTACTTGTGACAACTGCTCAAATGGGTGTTGTCGCAATTGCAGATCATCAAATAACCAATCAACCTTTTACAGTGTGTCGAAAATGTAATTTATGAGGGGATGAGACACAATTCTGACATTCATGTCCCAGGAAAAGTTAAACTGCTGCCTCAGATGCTCGTAGAAGCACGGGTTTCCAGGAACTGGCCAACACCCAGCTGCCTTAATGGAACAGTAGTAAACAACTGCAGGACACTTTCATAGGGACCCAGCTTTAGGAAATTAAGCCTATCATGAACTGAACCAATGATGATCTCTGGCAAATGTAAACAGCATCATAGAGGCAAATATGCCAAACGATGACAAGGTTTTGAGGTGTGATACAAGGATACATCAAGACCAGAACAAGGAAACGACTACTAAAGAGAAAACAAATGAATCTGACGACCAGCATAAAATGAGTGGAAAGGGTTGCTTCATCCGTAACTGTTTTCCCCAGTGCAAATGTGTTCATATGTCCCAGAGAATGCAATGAATACAGCAACAAATAAGGAAACTCCAGAAAACATAGATTACAAATCCTTCAAAGAAAAAAAATTAAAGAACACATTTTAAAAGAAAGACTATAAATCAGGCAAGAGGAGGGCGAAATAGTTTGGGAGAGCTTTGTGAAACCCCAAAAAATGGCTGGTGGCGCACTGTATCCTACCTAGGTGCCTTTGAAGGCACCTTTGTACAGTATCCATTTTAGGATGTCCTCATTCCGACTTCTCATCCCTATTTCTCATCTATCATTCTCATTCATCATCCCACCTGCTCTTCCATCATCCCTCCTTCTCTTCCATTGTCCCTCCTTCTAATTCATCATCCCTACTTCTCATCCATCATCCCTACTTCTTGCCCCTACTTCCCATCCCCATTCTTACCTCTCATCCCTACTTCTCATCCATAATCCCTACTTCTCACTCATTATCCTTACTTCTCATCTACCACCCTTACTTCTCATCCTTACTTCTCATTTCTCCTCCCTATCTCTCATCTATCACCCCTAATTCGTATACCTAATTCTCATCCATCATCCCTACTTCTAATCCATCATACATCATCCTTACTTCTCATCCATCATTCTTCCTGTCTAATTCTCATCCATCATCCCTACTTCTCATCTAAATCTTTGTTACTTTTCATTCATCATCCCTACTGTTCATCCCTAAGAATGAGGGGAAAATCTGTTTGAAATGCTACCTCTTTTTCTTTCAGGGTCGACAACACTATTTTTAGTATGCTATATAAAACTTTATAAATAAATAAAAATAAAATGCACATTTTAATGTAGTGACTATATAGAGAGGCAGAAAGGGTTCAAATGCAGCAAACCCTCTAGATAAAACCTCACATTTATTATTAGAAATAGCAGTAGACTTTGCTCTCAAAAACAGCTACAATGCTTTTAACAAATCCGATCCAGGCTAAACCTTAACAAACAAATGGGACAAGAATGTCTTGCATCGGCTATATTTTCAATCCTCAACATGCAAAAGTACTTTCTGCTGTCATTTACAATTGTTTATCAGACCACAAAATAATTAGGACCGGGTTTACCAAACTGTCACACAACGCAGCACTGCAACCCAAGTTGCTACACTTCATTCATGACAGAGAGAGCAGGAATGCACCATATCAACATAGATATAGCACTATCCAGCTCTCTCTGGCGCTGGTGCATAGTCCGTCTACCAAGCACCATGCACACACCTTTGCACCACAGTGCAAAGTTGCTTCTGTGCATATAACATAGGTTTTGTACGGAAAGGGTACTCTTCCAGGACAACATACTATGCTTAGACTAACTTTAAAACTTTTCCCAATTCGGATGAATGTTGTGCAGTGCAGCACACATACAAAGTGGGAAAAGTTAGGAGAAATAAAGGCATATTTCCTTTTTAACTGAAATTTCAAAGTTATTTTTTCATGCAAAACCCTGTCTACTATTGTTAGTAAATAGGGTTGCATCAAAAACTGTGGGTGGTTGCATGAGAATGCCCAAGTACTACCCATGGAACTCACCCGTTAGGCAAAGTAATGCACATCAGTGCTTTGTGCTGTTTTGCATTACTTTCAAGACACTTTCTATCACAGAGTAAAACAAAAAAACGTTTTATGCAGAGTAGCATCTTTTTGTGATGTAAATCCACTGCAAAAAATGTTGTACATCTGCACCCAAGTGTGCTGTGAATAAACTCAACAAGAAGATTTTCTATTTATTTTCTAAAAGCATTAGGATGACTCTCAGAAAATGCTCAATTGTTGTAACACTGTCAAGCTCGAGAATCGCAGTATTCACATCTAAAATAAAACTTTTGGGTGAATATATATCGTCCTGATTTAACATTAAATTAAACTTTTAAGCATAAAATGAAAAATATATTAAATTAAATGTTTCCTAGATGTGAATATATATTAAACAAAAATAAAACTTTACTGTAGGGGGGAATTAAAAAAATATATTATTAAATAGAATATATTTTAGTGAATTCATTTTTTAATACACATTTAAGTTAATGTGGTGTAACATTTAATTGTATTAGTTCTAGGTTTAAAATACATATTTAAAATTATTTTATTTTATACTAATATTTTATATTAAAGTATTTGTATACATGTTTTGCTCTGTTTAGTCCTCCCACACCTTCAAACAGACGAAGTGGAGTTTAGTTATCATTTCACTAAGGGCCTGATTCTGATGCGGGTTGGAAAGCTTTCCCACCTAGGGCCTGATTCCGATGCGGTTAAGAAGACCTCCTAATGGCATTTGCTCCTTCCAAATCGGATCAGGACTGACCCAGGGCCCAATTATGATGCAGTTAGGAACATATGCTCCCATTGAAGTCAATGGGAGTCCAACCAAATCGTATCGGGAAGCGTCCGGATGCATTGTACTCCGTCGGTCGGACTGTTCCGATCAGAGTGGGTTGGAAACCATTTCCAACCCGATTCAGTCAGGAAGCATTTCCAACCCGCATCAGAATCAGCTCCTAAGTGTGGCCATCTGGCCGATTACAAAATATCTGCTTTTGAGCCTGATAACAACTCTGGAGACATACTGTTGCGGGCACTAAGTCTGGTTTACACCAAATCATTTTTACACTAGGAGATAATCCCTGCAACTTGCATTATGCTGCAAATTGTCAGGGTAATGTGTGTATAATTCTGGTTTGTGCCCCAATGACATCGTGCTTTGTCTGTGATTCCCCAGTCAAATGTGCCAAACTTGGAATTGGGTTCAAATTATTATCTGAGCAATATTCAACTACGGGTGTCATTTATAATTGAGGGCTATTAAGTGCAACTGAGTTAGGGTAGACACAAATTGCTGATGTGTAAAATGTACCTGTGAGGATGGATCAAGAGATTTTGTCGGCATGTGGCCTTCACAAAGGGATCTTCTAGGCTCTGAGTTCTTTCTGGGCTTCTTTCACTGGAGAATGTGCACATAAGATAAGGGACAAATATTTGCCTTGACTTTATTATGTACTTCTGTGCACTAAAAATTAAGCAGAGCATGAGCATCGGTGTACATAATTTAACCTGACCAAGACAACAATCCAAACAAGATAACCACGAAACAATTTAATTGTGTGAGCCAATAGAAAGGGTAGGCAGGGACATTAAGGGGCCGAGGTGCTTGAGAGTACAGTGGGACCTTGGTGCCAATGTGCCTGTATTGGCGCTAAGCAACACACAGAGTGTAAGCTCAAGGAGAGAGAGCAGAAGTTCTCCATATCTTTGTAAATATTGAGCATATGTGCTCTCTCCCTTTCACGTAATGCAGCAAGTTCCCTTGCTGCACTGCATTGTGTGAAATAATAGTGAATATGCCCCTGGATTTCCATTCCAGTATCGCGTGATATAGCAGCTGGTCTGATACTGATTTCTATAAATGGCTCAGTAAGTGTTTCTTGAACCATAGGGGACTGGACCAGAGCCTGCTTACACCAGGAGTCCTGATGCCACTATGATAGGCATAGCCTGGTAAGGAGATCGAAGAAGTGTTTGCCATAAAGAGACTAGAGAGGTAGAACACCATACACTCAATGCAGTGAGCCATGGGAAGCCAGTTCAAACTGTGATGGGCTGCTAAGAGTGCGCAAGGCAGCAGCCCTGCTTTAGTGGTTGTAGCATCCTGCTACAATAAATACAGACACATGCAATTGTCTTAACTGGAGCTTTATTACTCACTTGTTACTCCTGCCCTGTCCCTACTCTAACTGACTTCCCTCGCTCCTGCTCCTCCTCTTCCTGCCCTCCCCCTGTCTCCACCCACAACCACTAGTCTGCTAACTTCACAACATCTCCCCCCTTTGTAACAAAACAAATGAAACTCTGACTTCTTAGTCCATTTCTGCAATAAGTCTCCTGGGTGGACGTGTATTCCTCTGAGGTCGCGGCGATTTGACACTCGGACCAATGCTGTTCGGTGTTTCATCGGCAGGACTAATGTTCTCACAACCATCTGTCCGTGGTCAGCCGAACCAGGAATGGCTATTTCACTGGATGCAGTGTCGGTGGTGTCCTGCGATAGTTTCTTGAAGTGTGAAATGTTTCTGGTGATGCGTCGCTGCTCCGATTCGGCAGTCAACATAGTTCCTTTCCTTTTCGTGATTACTAACGGTTCATCCTTGAAAGGGCAGTCATTCTTCCTCTGCTGCTCTTGTCTGACAAGTACCTGGTCCCCTTCATGTAACGAGAGCGACCTTACTCTTCTCCGTCGATCTGCATATGTCTTCATCTTGTCTTTCCGGTGTTTGTCAGTCACCCTCATCTCTTGATGTTCTCGAGCAAGTGACACTGATGGTTGTAAGGCCCCTTCCCACGTTGGAATGCGGTTCCGCATGGGACGTCCCAGCATGAGAGTCGCTGGGCACTGCCCTGTGGTTGCATGAGGGGTTGTCCGATAGGCTCGGAGGACCTCATTGAGGGCTACTTGTAAGTCCTTTCCCTCTACCGTGGCATGCTGAAAAGTCTTTTTGAGCATGGCCATGAATCTTTCGATTGTTCCATTGGCCTGTGGCCAGAGGGGCGTGATCTTACGGTGGTGAAAATCTAGGTGTTTTGCAAACGCTGCAAAGTCTTGTCCATTGAATGGGGGCCCATTGTCTGTTTTCACTTTAGAAGGAACTCCCCAAGCCGCAAAGACTTCATCAAGCACCTTGAGAGTGCTCGCGGCATTGGTTGACGGTACAAAGTGTGCAAATGGATATCTGGAGTGTTCATCAATGATGGCCAACACATATTTGCCCGATGACAGGGGTCCATAGAAATCAATGGCAATCTCTTGCCACACTCCCGGTGGAAGGGGGGTCATGTTCAATGGTGCTGGAGGGTCATTTTTGCTTGTGAGCTGACAGAGGTGACAGTCCTTCAATGTGGCTTCCACCATTTGGTCAAGGTATGGAAACCATACTCGCTCTCTCAGTGCACGCTTGGTTGATACAATACCCCGATGACCTTCATGAGCAAGTGCAACTACTCCTTGTCTCAGCTTGGTAGGGATCACAATTCGCTGGTCTCTCAGCAGTATGCCATCAGTGGTGGCAGACAGTTCACCACTTACATGTTGGAAAGCTTGCATTTCCTGTTTGAGGAGTGGATCAGTCTCTGTATCCGTAGGATCGTGCCTCCACCTGTTGTGTCGAAGGCGGCGCAAGACCTTCTGCATGACCACGTCTTGGGACGTACATTCACGGATGGTGTCCATTGGAATGGCAGGAGGGAGAGCTTGATCTGTCACAAAGTGTATGTATTCTTCCGCAATAGAGGGATTGGAGGCTGACGATGTGAGTGGATTTCTGGACATGTAGTCAGCCGGGTTTTCTGACTTCCCCGGCTTGTGGACTATTGTAAATGTGTATTCCTGTAACCTTAGGCCCCACCTCTCGATTCTTGGGGGCATCTTGGACCGGGGATTTCCGTAGATGGTGACAAGGGCTTGGTGGTCTGTAATTAGAGTGAAATGCTTACCATATATGAAAACATGAAAGTGTTCACATGCCCACACTACGGCAAGACTTTCTTTCTCGGGCTGCGAGTATGCCCTCTCTGGGTCAGTTAAACTGCGACTCGCATAAGCAATGATTCGACGTTGATCTGAATCATTGTCATACTTGGCCAGGATGGCCCCAAGCCCAACGGGGCTGGCGTCCACCGTTATTTCCGTTTTCCGTTGTGGATTGAAGTATGACAGGTGATCTGCAGTAGCCACTGCCTTCTTGATGTCTTTGAATGCTGTCTCACATTGTGGAGTCCATTCAAATGGTTGACCCTGTTTGGTCAGGATGCGGAGGGGGTGGCTGATCGTTGCGTAGTCCTGGATATACCGGGCACAGTAACTGGCCATCCCGAGGAATGACCGGAGCTCGTTAACGTCTTGAGGACTCTTGGTGTTGTTCAGAGTCCCAATTTTGTCGGGGTCAGGCTTCATGCCAGCACTGGAGAAGATATGACCAAAGAATTTTAATGTGTCCTGATGAAATTCACATTTGTCCTTGTTCAGGGTCAGGTTAGCTTCCAGTAGTGCGTGACAGACACGATTGAGTGCAATGTCATGTTCTCGTAGATCAGAGCCATACACAAGAATGTCATCGCTATAGTTGAGCGTGTTAGGAATGTTCTGGATGACTTGTCTAATAGCCTCTTGAAATATCTCAGCTGCTGAAGAAACTCCAAAGCTGAGCCTCTTATACCTAAACAACCCAAGATGGGTTGCAAATGTGGTGATGTATCTGTATTTGGTCTCTAGTTCCAGTTGATGGTACCCCTTATTTAAGTCCAATTTGGAGAACACCTTAGCTCCGTTGAGAGCTGCGATCATGTCGCTCAAGTGTGGTCCTGGGTGTCTCTCTCTTTCAATAGCAGTGTTGGGCAACCGCATGTCTACACAGAGTCTGACTTTGTTGGCGGTGCCCTTTTTAGGGACAATGACTACTGGGGATACCCATGGAGTTGGGCCTTCAGTGCGCTCGATGATGTCAGCGGCTAATAGGTCCTGGAGTTCTTCTTCCACTGCGGTCTGCAAATGGAACGGCACCCTTCGTGGATGCTGAGCAACTGGCCTGACTTGTTCGTTGATGTGCAACCGCACTTGACAGCCCTTCAACTTGCCTAGCCCTTGAAATAGTCTGGGGAATTGACTGGTCACATCTCGGTTTCCACTGACCTTGAAAAGAACTTCTACAAGGTGAAGGCGTTCTGCTGTTGGCAAGCTCAATAGACAGTCTGCTTCAGGGCCTTTGATGACGTGCATGACTGCCGAGATGGTTGTGTCTTCATGTGTAAGGGTTGTCGAGAATTTCCCCAGGCAAGGAAGTGGCTTCTTGGCCATCCAGGTGAAAACTCTGACGGGTGCAAACGACAGAGGGGGACGCGGGCTCATTCTTTCGTATTCAGTGACTGGAATATAGTTCAGAGACGCACCTGAGTCCAGTACAAATTTGGTGTCATGATCGCCAACCTTGATGTCCAGCCTTGGGTATGTTTTGAGCTGATCAGGATCCGCAGCTAAGTTCAAATATTCAATGGTGTATACAGAGTCTCTGGATGACGGCCTGGACTCCCTGGACGGTGATCTCCGGTCCCACCTGGACCGACGTGATTCCCTGCTGGAGTGGGACGACCCTGACGACAGCTCCGTTTGATCTTGAACCGCTCGTGCATGGTGTCTTCGGCCGTCAGAACGGGACATTCTTGAGGTACCTCCTCGTGGCTCGGGCTGCACTGTCTTGTTTGTTCCGCCTCTTCTCTCCTGGTGGTACTCTCCACACATTGCTTCAAAATGATTTGTTCTGCCACATTTCCGGCATTTCTGGCCCATGACAGGGCAGCTGTCCACATGGGGGTAGTCATATCCGCACCGGAAACACTTTCTTATATTTTCAGATCTCCTTTCTTTCTTCCATGGTTCTCGCCGCTGATGTCGCGATTGTTCTCGACGAGATGACGGGCGTGACCTCCACTGCTTGTCTCTCGAGCTTCTTCGCTGGTCACTTCTGGCGTGCACACGTTGCACTACCTCCCGACTCCCTTTGTGCCCTGTTTCAATGGCAGCGGCATGCTCCTCTGCTTGATCAAAGATCCGTGTCATCTCCTCGATCTCGTCTAGTGTGTGTTCTTTCCTCAGCAACCGTCTCCTCAGTTGATCGGAGTGACATCCATCAATTATTTGTGATTTTACTGCAGCATCCGTGGAGAAGTTATCAAATGCACAGTGCCTGGCTAGTCTCCTCAGTCGCATCATGAAAGCGCTCATTGGTTCCTCCTTCCCTTGGCGTGCTGAGTGGAAGGTGTGCCGTTCATAGTCGACGTTCTTTTTGTGAAGGAACCTCTTATTCAGAGCGTCACGCACTTTGTCATAAGTATCTGCCTCTGTGGCAGGAAGGTCCTTAATTATTTTAACAATCTCTCGCCCTGCCAGGTTACGCAGGGCAATCAACTTCTTTTTGTCCTCAGTCACTTCTGATCCTTCGATATAATCCTCGAATTCTTCGAACCATTCTTGCCATTTGGGACCCATGGTGCCCCCAGTGGTCACTTTTAGGGGTTCAGGCGCTCGCAGGTGCGACCCACCTGGAGCCTTAGGCTGATTTCTCTCATCACCGGACATCTTGGCAAGGTTTGCAGGTGTCTTTGTCACACTCGCTTGGACTCACCAATGCTTGTTTGTTTATGGGTACCAGTGCTTGTTCACTTTTGCCAATGCTTGTTTTCTTGACGTTGCCTGACTCCAAGATGGCCGCTCTATGATAATCAGGGGTCTGTCCTGACGAGCGCCTGACTCTAAGATGGCCGCCGTCAATGCAGTCACACGAGGCTTTCTCTCTCTGGATTCAGTCACTCCAGACTCACCGGCAGTCGTCTCCAGGATCAGGATCTTCCCAATTCGACTCCCTCTGGTCGCCACTGCAGTCAGGTGAGGTTGGGGTGGGCTCCCGCCTTCCTTTGCAGAATCCTCGGCGACGGCAGGCCAATCCTCACACATCCAGCGTGAGATTCTCCGACATCGGAGTCCAGGCTCCAATTATTGCGCGCTCAGCAGCGCGCGACAGCAGGCCTTCGTGGGGCGATCTACCCCAGGGTTTACTCGTCTCTTGGCCACCACAGTCACCAGATCGGGTTGGGGTGAGCTCCCAACTCGATTCCTGAATTCCCGCTCTCTCTCGCGTCAATGACCTGCCGAACCTCACGCATTAGGCGTGAGGTTTTCCGATGTCCGATGGCGCCCGGGCTCGGATTGCAGCGCTCTCAGCAGCGCTTGCTGGCGGCACGTTGTGGACGCCGTCCACAACTCTGGGGCACTTCTTTTACCTCTCTGGGCACTCCACAGGGTCGGAGTGGGCTCCCGATTCCTGCACACCGGCTCTGCACCTGGGACACACGCTTCCAGCGTGAAGCGCTCTTTCAGCGCAACGAACTGCTTTTCTCTCGAGCAGTTCAGCGCTCGTTTCTTCGGCCTCTCTGCTCCCTCACAGACTTTGGGGGTCACTCTCAACAGCTGCTGGCCTCGACCTCCGGGCGGCAGCGTGGTTCTTTTCAGCAGCGTTTTCACAGCTGCTTGGGACAGGGTGTCTTCGTGGGGCTCTGCACACAGTGGGGCTTGCTGTATCCCATCCTCGTCGCCAGCTGTAGCATCCTGCTACAATAAATACAGACACATGCAATTGTCTTAACTGGAGCTTTATTACTCACTTGATACTCCTGCCCTGTACCTACTCTAACTGACTTCCCTCGCTCCTGCTCCTCCTCTTCCTGCCCTCCCCCTGTCTCCACCCACAACCACTAGTCTGCTAACTTCACAACATCGGTGTCTGGTGCGTAAAGGTTTTCCCCAATCCATGCCCCAGAAGGCCTCTTGCCAACTCTGGGAGACCACCTTGGTGACTTTAGGAAGATTGTTAGGGATTGGTGCATCATAAACAATCCCCATCAGTTGACCAAATCCCAGGAGTGAAATTTTGATGCGCTATGCGGGGTTGTCCCATCCTCCAGTCAGCCAGTAATTGCTTACCGATGGCTGAGTGGCTTTATAGTAAAATTGGAGGCCCGACATACTCATGCCCCCATCATATGCCCCCATCATATAACGCCTTGCTCATTTTATCATGAAAAATGCGTGGGTGGACATGGGCCAGAAGAATGAGGGGAGTATGGAGGCTAGATTGTGAAACTAGTGGTCAGGGATGTGAAGGGGGAGCTTTTGAAAGATGTGGAGACATTTGGGGAGTATCATCATTTTAACTAGGGCTATCCCCCAGGATCTACAGTGGCAGTGTTTGCCAGCATTGGAGATCCGCTTTTGTTTGCTGTACCGGGGTTAAGATTGAGATTCCAGAAGTCAACGTGACCTCTAGAGACATAGATTCCCAGATATTAGGGGCCTCATTTATGAAAACTGACGCATCGCAGCGTGAAAACAGCGATGCGTCACTTTTCACTGCGCCCTCCCTTGCAACACCAATGATGCGTCATATTTACAGTATGACGAATCATTGCGCAAGGAGTTACAGATACGTCAGTATTTCTGACGTATCTGTATGGCGCAAAAGTGACGCATTGCTGGAGTGTGTCACAAAAGTGACCCAACTCCAGCAATATATCCTTTCACATGGGGCAAGCCCCATGTGAAAGGGCCTGCGTCAGTCTTGCGCCTGCTGTGAGGCAGGCATAAGAAATTGACACATTTGTGTCCTAGAAGTGGCGCAGTGAAATCTCATAGATTTCACTGCGCCACTTCTACGACCCTTTCTTGCGTCAAAACACCCCCCTTGCATACATTATACCTGGCGCAGGTATGATGTGGCGCAGGGGTTTACAAAGTGACGCATCTACCTAGATGCTTCACTTTGTAAATAAGGCACAACAAGGCGCATTTTTACGCCACTGGTGCGTCACAAAAAGTGATGCAGCAGCGGCGTAAAAGTGACGCACAGCCTCATAAATGAGGCCCTTGGTATTTAAAGCCCACCATGTTGTGTCACCATCCGATCCTGTGAGTGACACCAGCAATGATTTCTTTAGTTTCTGGCTTGTAAAGATCTAATATTTCCATGCATCGGGGAGCAGTGGTTTGAGGATATGAGAGGTAGAATAGGTTATAAAGTAATCCAATCCTAAGTACCGTCCGCCCATTCCCAGCCTGTTATACAGGCATCACATTTTATCAGATGTGCAAGAGGCTTGATTGCAAGGGAAAAGAGGAGAGATAGTGAACATTCCTGTCTGGTGCCCCTATGAATGGGGTAGGAGTGCGATAGGACCTCATTGACCGATAATCACTCCCGTGGCTCGGAGTGGAGGGTTCCAATATACCTGCAGAGTCTGGGCCCAGTCCCACTCTTTTCAGTACACTGTCCAGGAAGGACCAGTCCACAGTTCCAAAGGCCTTCTCAAAATCCTGAAGGAGATGGGACATCGGTTCACACAGATTCACCCTTCGGGCCATGGCCAGATGGAGTCTCTGGATACAGTGCCTTGTACTGCGCTCTTCAACCTATCAAGGGTTTGGCCCGTAATCAGTAAGCCTAGGCCATATATACTATGTAAATCAACAGAACAACTGCCAATACTGATAATCTTTCAATCAACCATTCATCTTAAAGATCACACACTCAAATTACTATGATCCTTTAAATTTATTCAGACCATATTTTTCAATTTTCAAGTTGTTTTGTAAAACATTATTTTCATCAGTGCTCATCAATTTTTACACATTTCATCAAAATCAATGACCTTACAATACACGGAGACAGACTCACTTACAAAACATACAACACTGAACAAATCACAATTACAATAAACATCACAATAAGAACAAAAAAACAATCAAATCTTTGTTTTTCTATTTGGTTCTGTACAGATAAAGATTTAGATTAAACAATACAGGAATTATACTTGTAAACCTTGAAAAGTGCCATCCACAAAAATGATTAGATGTTTTCTTTCTTTTACAAGGACATGCCACCAAACAGTGACCCTACTGAGCTCAAAATAGATTCATTCATATACTACTTATGAGTCTCTATGGTTTCATTACACCAGAGCTGCAGAGGTATATTTTGCACAAAACACTTGTTTGGCTAAAGAAAAACTGCTGACGCGTTTCAAACCCGTCCAGGTGTCTTTTAAGGTTTCGCCTCAGGAAAGAGTTCTCTTTTCTCCAACGGTATTTACTCCATTTTCTGTATGACCTCTCTTTTTCCGAATTATCAGCCATAAAGCCTCTCTGTAGCCATCTTTATTTCTATGCTTGTTTCTTAAATCGAATTCACCTTGTTAGCTGTCAAGTTTCCCGTTAGTGGCTGAGCGGCACCAGTCCTTCTCGGTCTGTCTACAATTGTTCTGCGCTCTGCGGTATCAAACTGCACTGATGCTGGGACAAGACACGGTGCCATTCGATTGCGGGCGCAGTGCAACTGATAAGCAACAATAGTGCTTCAAAATAAGAGGTAATAGTAAAGCACATCCCTTTTTGGTCTGTTGCAGGCTGGTATGAAAGCCCCCTGCCGACACCGGCCATCCCGCATTACATAAAGTATTGTCAGAGAGGCAAGTGATCGAACCCTACGCCCTGATTAATTTGCCACAACCGTCTGTGAATTGGCAATGAAGCATGTTGGCCTTCTTGGTGAAGGTTAGCAACATGGAGTGCTTTTAATTTGAGTAAGCTCACGTTTTCAAATAAAGAGGGCAACGGAATAGTGAGTCTTAACTCGATTTCAAGTTGCATTGAACATATTGTTTTCTGCATATCACGGGTTCTTTAACTGGGGACAAGTTGATTTCCTTTTTTTCTGCCTTTCTTGTCTTTTTCCTGGACACTATTTCCTTTGTTTCAGTTAGTGGGCAACCAATGATAATATACATGGGCATACTGGCGAGAACCTGCTGGTAGCCTCCCTGGTTTTGCATACGTGAGGTGCCCTCTCACTCTTTCACTTATTTTTCAGTAAGTGTATTTCACTCACATGCTGTGGGGACCAAACAAAAAGGTGTGGTGAGGCGGCTTGATTGACACTGACTCTTCTCTCTTTTTTTTTAAATAAACACTAATTTGAGAGTATTGGGACTGTTGAAAATTGGACAAGGTGCCAACAATTGGGGGTAAAATGAGTAACCCATATTGAAAGCAGTTCCTAGAAGTGTTATTTGAGTAATTCTCATAAGCCAGGTCTTTGTTGTGTTGATCAAACTGCACTGATCAAGTAGACCAGTTTATTCAAGATCGGGTGTAGTCTGTTGACCAGACAAAGGCAAATATTTTGATCTCTGCCTTGAGCAGCTATATGGGCCTGTAGTAAGCACATAGGTCACCAGGGCAATCTGGTTGAGGTATGATCAGGATGGTGGCCATATGAATGTTGGAGGAAAATGTCCCCCTATTTTCTACCTCTCTGTAAAAGTTGAGAAGGTGGGGGGTTAGTTGTGGGAAATATCGACGGTAGAATTCGACGGGTAAGCCGTCGAGCCGTGTGTATTACCAAATTTCCAGTCATGGATGGCTTATATATTTGCTTCTTCTATAATCGGACCTTCAAGGGTCATGCGGTCCGTGCGAGAATGGATTGTGAGGGGGATATAATCTAGGAACACTTCCTGTGATGTCACTGATGTCAAAGGACATGTGATGTCACTTCTGCTACCCCCAGCATTTTGGTGAATCAATGTCAATGGAGGCAGGGTTGCCAGCAGGCAAGTAAAAAATGTCTGTAAATTTAAAAGACGTCTGCATGTCTAATACATACCATCAATAAGTGTATTGTCCCTTGCACCAAGGAGATAATGTTATTAATAATCTCCAATTCCATATTCTTGTCACTCACTATCGTATTCAAATAAAGTTTGGAAATGTAACTATGCACACATTTTCATCTCAAATACACTATTTTCGATTTATGTATACATATATCACATCAGCCAATTTATTAGGCTGGACTGTTTAGAAGAAAGCTACTTACAGGTAGTTGGAAAGCTACCAGTAGGTCACAAGCTACTCATTGGAGAAACCTGCTCTAGGTCAACAGGAACCTAGGAAGCAATATAAGGCACCCCTCAGACCACCTATGACACTACAGGACGTCACATCACATACCATTCAATTACAGCCTTTAATTCCAAGGCATGACCTCAAATCCCCCAATATATGCCTGTGAATATGAAGCTGCATTGAATATATGATGCTATATCTGAGCACATGGGGCTTTACGTGAGCTCAGCAAATCCTGAACATATGGAACGATATTGGCATGGGTGAGTTTACATATACAAGGTTGTAACACAGTAGCTCAAGCTACACAGAGAGCATGTGGCTACACTTAAGTATAGGAGTCTATAACCAATCATGAGAGGCTGCACTGGGCATGTGAAGCACTCCCTGCAGATAGGAAGTCGTACTTGTCGTACATGGGCATATGGCAGGTGTATATCTGCATGTGGTAGCTTTCTGTGGGATTTTGAAGCTCTACCTGGGAATTTTGGTATATATTGAGGCATGTGAGGTGTAGAGGAAGTAGGATGATTTTGCCTGTGAATTTACACTTGGGGCCAGATGTACGACCATACCAATTTGCAAGTCGCAAATTGCGTCGTTTTGCGGCTCGCTGGACACAGTGCACGGCTATATATGCATAGGTTTTTAATTTGAATATACCTGGATGACTGAACTATATATTGGTGGCTCCACTGGATACTCGTTACTATTACTCAACCTACAAAGAGAGGTAGACCCAAGGTACTTGTGATGATCAGAACCCTATTATCCCCATTTGGGCCCTGGCGTACTAAAGAATTAAAAAGATAAAATGAGATTCTCTTTCATAATTTGAGAACTGTCCTGAAGAAGGTATTTTAATCTCAAAATAAACCGAAAGGCTGCGTCGACAACTATCTCAATTCTCTCCAATTGTATTGGATATGTGAATATATTTTGTGGTTTTATTTATGTTCTATTTATGTTTTAATATTTTTTGATGAAATCCAATTTTAATACAAATTGTGTATAAACTTTATGGAATAAATTACAAGAGATACTCCAAATGATATCTATTGTTTTGTTGTTACTGTTGTGTTATCTTATTACATTATTACATTGTGCATTTTCATAAAAGTGGCATCAGCATCTTTTTCCCTAATGTTTGCTTAGAATAGAATGTGTTTGATCTTTCTTGCTAATCCAGTTAGATCTGATATCAGAGTCTTCTTTGCTTAATGGGGACACTGTTTCATTTTATTGTTGTATTCTCCCTTGTCCCAGATTGGATTAGAAAGGGGACCTCCCTCCTTGTTTAGTACAACTGTGTGTTTGACACTGTTTGTGATTCTTAATGAGGTCGCAAACTGCATGCCTCATTAATATTCATGAGGCAGGTGCAATTTGCAACCCCATTAAGAATGGCTAACACTCCCAGGGGTGGTGGCCTGCTGGGATGAGCAGATCACCATGTCTGTGACTTAAATAAAGCTGTTTTTTTAAATGCAGCCCTTTTTTTTAAGGAAAACGGGATGCATTTAAAACAGAAAAATTAAACGTTTCTGATTTATTTTTCAAGAGTAGGCAGTGGTCCATTGGTGTGGGGTATATAAAGATTGTGATAAGGAAATGGTTGAGTTGGCAATGGTGGATCATTAACACCTTTATCTGGCAGTGATATGCCTCTAGGGAGCCTGATTCTATTCTGCCAGAAGTCAAAGGAGTCGCTCACTTACATCTTGAATTGGTGCCAGCTCGTTTCTTGAGTATCAGAAATGATGTTCTAGGGACCTTGTTCCTTGGCTCTGGTCTTGCAGTAAACACACATTCCCTTACCTACCATATCTCATACCTACCAGCTCAGAAATTCTCTATAAGTGTTCAGAGAAGGTAAGAAGTAGGTCACCCTGTGTTCTATATTTATAAAGACATTTACTTAAAATTAGTCGTACTGACATACTGCTACAACAGGTTTTTCACTTGTTTCACTGAGATCAAAATGGTGGGTGCGGCAACAGGAATAAGTTAATTACCACATTTTCCCTAAATACGAAAGGGAGTTTGATGCTTCTAAATAGCTTACTTGATGTGAGAGATGATTTTCGTTGTTATGACACTAAACATGAGGCTGGACACGTGTGGGTATCATGAGCATTCACTCTTTATGTCGGTGCCTTTAGACTCTATGGGCTATATTATCAAGAACGGCCATAAAACTGCAGCTAAATCGGCGATAAGGGGCTTGATAATATGCCCGTGTGAATTCCCATAGAAGCCCAGGTTCACACCAGAACATGGGCTTCTATGGGAATTCACAAGGGCATATTATAAAGCGACGATAATGTTATCACCGTTCTTGATAATATGGCCCCAAGTAACATCTGCAGGTGCTCAAGACTCACCTCTACTGTTGACAGACGGGCAGAAAGTGTGTGCAGCTTGGTGTCACCCCTGTAAAATGTATGGAGGCTCACCATGGTCAGGGGACCTTCATTCCCTGCTGGTGCAGTACTGGGCATGTACAAAGCTAGCATCTTCTTTACCACATCATCATTCAAATATTCCAGTTACACTGCTGTTTAATTCAAACTGACCACAGTTTTATGTGTCACTATGCTCAAGATGGAACTGCCAAACCCCATCAATACAACATTCTTGTTGTTCATTAAAATATTTCAAATTTTGACCATCAATGCCTTAAAAGCATTTTATATTCTAAGAAACAATGGTCCCTATTATTGGAAGCAATGGTCTGTGAAGACAATGATCATACACTTAATAGGTGAAATTACTTTTGTCCAACTGGACAAGAAATTTATTTTCAATTAATTAGAGGAATACTTTAAGAGAATGGGAGAACCATTCAGTGTCAAGCGGGCACAGCCGTGACCCATACAATTTGTGTTACGGTGCACAAATTCAGCCATTGAGACGCTTGTTATCTGAGCCACTGCTCCCCACTCTTATATGAACGGAAATTCGTCCTCCTTGCAGTATATACTGCGTGCTGATACTATAATCGCCCTCTGAGATGTCACATGTATCATAGTGCTCATGAAGAAACCATTCATTACTGTGACTAAAGGCATAGTGTAAATAATGGTTTAGACAACAATTGTCATTCCTTGTCCTGATGATGATGCATCGAAACGTCGTCGACCTTTGAACCCCCAAATGCAATATATGACAGAATTATTTATTCCAGTGGCGTGATGTAATGAAATTCAAAATCTGTAACAACTGACTAATAGTATACAGATGCAACTTTTGCTTTGCCTTATTGGCCACCAGTTCTTTGTTGTCTTGTCTTGTATTGTATGGGTCACGGCTGTGCCCGCTTGACACTGAATGGTTCTCCCATTCTCTTAAAGTATTCCTCTAATTAATTGAAAATAAATTTCTTGTCCGGCTGGACAAAAGTCATTTCACCTATTAAGTGTATGATCATTGTCTTCACAGACCATTGCTTCCAATAATAGGGACCATTGTTTCTTAGAATATGTTACTGCCCAAGGTCCCTTTGGCATATCTTCTGGGTTCCCTTGTATTTGTGTAAAAATTAAAAGCATTTTAGTCCTCTATGTTCATAATGACTGAGTGACGTCTGTTCCCAGCACACCATTAGGGGAAATGTCCAGGGTCTTAAAGACTAGCTTCCTCAATGTTTTTTTCATTCGTTGGTGCAAGTCAAAACTTTAAAGAAACCTTCTCTGCCACAGTTATATCCTTCGCTTTCATAATGTACTCTCTTCTACTTTTATGCTTGTTGTATCTTACAATAGATGTTTCTGCATAACGCCATGTACTTCTGGCTTATAGTCGTGCATACAAAATGTCTGAGGGATAGATCACACCGAAATCTCTCCAGTGCTGAATGTTCAAATGGGATGAAATACCCAGCTGCACAGCTAGGGTAAGAGGCACTGGGCTAGTTACACATGAACATGTGTGCACACGTGTGCACATGTGTATGGGCTGGCCGTGTGTGACACCATCATGCCCAGCCAGTAATTGCACACAGGCAGCCTGGCACAGAAGTGACACTGCAAGGACTAGCTTCGACCCGGAGCAGGGCTTAGAACATTTGTGGACATTCATAGATAGGTCAGTAGGAATTACTATATCATACAGATAGATAAAATATGCCTTAGAGTTTTGATCCAATATGGCCTACACAGTCCAGCAGGGTGTCAAACTGCGGTAAAACATGTTTGCCAAGTTTAAATGTGCAGGTCCCAACACACTAGGTGAACACTTTATGGGACTTTAGGAATTGCCATATTTTTCTGGCTAAGCTCATAATCGGATTCCAGGCATTTGTTCCTCTAACTAGGTCAAGGTAGTTACATTGCTCCCAGCAGAAGGAACAAAGGCCTCCTAGCACAAAAAGAGCAATTATCAGTGATTGACTCAGTTCCATTTAAAGTAACGGGTGGGACAAAAATCTGCTTCCGATCATCAGCTTGTCACACTTCACTTGGGCCGGGACACGCAGGACAACTGAACAAAGGAGAAAGCCCAACCTCTGGAGCTAACTGAAGGGCTCATCTTTCAAGGTTTGGTGGTGAGGCAGTGATGTCATCTAGGGTACGCTAAGGCCTTCAGAGGAGCTCTTTCCAGAGAAAGTGAACTTTCCTTAATGGAATGTCCCAGAATATTGTGCAAAAGGGTTGGAACCAGGGTGGAGGGTTGCTCTGTCAACTGAGTATTGGCTAGCTATGCCTGAAATCTAGAACTTTCCACCCAACTTAAAACACATACACAAGAGAGAGATAGTGGAAAAGACCCTAGACAAGAGAGGCGATGATGCCAGAAAGATTATATAGGTGGGTGGCATTGTTATAGATGGGTGGCATTGTGACTATGGGGTTCAGCACACTCTAAGGGTAAAATGTGATATGAGGGTGTTATCAGAGTTGTCTTTGTCTACCTGATGTATATATTTGTAAAGTACAGCCACCTGATGCCCTACAAATATGGACTAAGAACTGTTCATCAGCTGAACCCCAGACTGGGATACATCTCTCCAAGGCCAGTGGCACTGTCCACTGTATGCTTCACGAGGACCTTTTGGGGAGAAAGTCCTTGACTACACTATGCCCCAAGTGCACTGCAAGACAGCCAGGAGGTCATGGGGCATGGGGAGGACAGGCAGGAGAGTGTTCAGTTGGCTGGTTGTGGTGGGGCTGCATGAGAAGCACCCACCTGCCAGAGAGGAGTGCCAGGAGCCAGGCATAAGAGATTGCTGTTGCTGGGAGCTAGAAAATACTGCTCCCAACAACCCGTGTCCCTTTAGAGGCCAGGAGGCCCGTTGAAAATTGTCCTGGTGGCTAAAGCTCGCTAGGATGGAGAAAAGTGGCCAAACAAGGATATTGATATTCATCTTTATAGATTTGACCTTTAAACCCAAAGAAAACAAACCAAATAGAAACAGTAGCAAAATTCAGAGCCTTGCCCTGGAATGGGCCAGAGTCGAGGGCTCGACACAACAAGCATTTTTAAGAAGGGGGTGTGCATAAGGTCCCCTGGCCTGATGCTTATCTGGCCCAGGGCACACATCTTCTGAGATCACAGAGTGTTTATGGGGGACCCCAACCCTCTGGGACAGAAGAAGGACATCACCTTAACATGTCCCTTTATGAGGCGATGTATCTCCCCAGCTCCCCACGCCTGTGACTAAGGAAATCTGAGGCACAGCACCACCATCTCACCGCTCACGCTGATTGCAGGCTGGAGACACAAGTACTGAGTTGCCTCCTGCGCAATGTACAAGGTGTGCGGTGCACGGGGAACCGGTGAAGCTGTGGGGGACATGGGACTCCTCCCGAAGTCTCGACCTAAAACAGTGGTATCTGGGTGCCTCGAGTGAGAAAGGAGCACCACAATTACCAAAAAGATGCAGTAAGGTAGCTTTACTCACCTCTCTGGGCCTGGTAATAAAGTATTCAAGGCTCAGCACTGGAGCACCCCATAATGGCTTAGCTGCATATTATCTTGGAACTTGTGGTCCCGCAAAATGGGCAGGGGCACCACCAATGGGTGATTGGCATATATTGTGGGGGGCTGCTGGGAATACAGATGCCCCCCATGTTTTTGAAAACGTGCTCTAAGTTTTAGGGGCATTGCATTAAGCACTCCCAGAGCTGGAGCACTAGAGTGCAGGGACAACTAGTGGTTGGTTGTATGGCTACATTATGTGGCCAGTAGAAAGCAAAAAAAGACTCCCATACACTTGTTTATTATTAAATCGAATTGCAATGCTTACTTTAAAATGATTTACTGGCAATCATCATAATGAGCATTACAAAACCTATGCTTAAATTGAGTGCATTTGAATATAATTATTGTTCCCATAAGTTTTAGTGGTTCTATCATGGTGGTATACTGCTGAAGTACAACATGTAGTCACTGTTAAGGATGTGCTGACTCCATGAAAAAAAAAATGTCCTGCTTACATAAAATAATACCCACTTATAGCATGAGGTAGCAGCTGATATAGGTGGGGGCCATTGTAAGGTAATATGAGGGTGTCACCAAAATTATCTCCATCACCTGATGTATATATTTGTAATTTAATGTGTAGCCTCTAGTAGTTTGTTTGTAATAAAAGTATTTTTCCTTTAAAAATATTGTCTGGATACAAATTTATTTTGTGTTGTTGATGCGAGCCAACCCCCTGAGTAGGCCTTGGACTCTCTGATTCGCTACCCTGACTAAGTCAAGTGCAACAATGGGTTACTTGATCTCCAGTAATAAGACAATTGCAGACGTATTATTTGTGAAGGACTCACATCCTTGCAACTTATAACCCAATGTCTCAAAATCCCACCCTCTCAGTTTTTCTCTGATGCATGTGTTAAAAGATATTTGGGTATAATGCCTGGAAAAGGCAAAACATGAAGATCCGGGTGCAATAAATATCTTAGCTGAAGTTATGCTACATTCCCAAGGCACAAACTCACAACAGGAGATAATTACCACTCTCTGCAAACACCTCACCCCAGGCTAATGCTATTGACCGGGTGCAAAAACTACCAATCCCCCCACCAAGTGTTTTTCGCAACTAGTAAACAGACCCTAAGATTTTATCGACATATAAGGAGGAGCCTCTGTTCACTTTACACACTTAAGTAAGTGTCTTGTTCTTTAAGACTGTCAGTACTACACCGATGAAGATATCCTGCAAAAGAGAATAATTAAACTCCTAGATGAAACATATACAGATCAAGTGACTCATACATCAGTAAACTTTATGTAAAACGATACCTGATGAGTCAAGTTGAGGCCAGTGCACAATGAGTCATCCCTAATGAGCTGTTGCTTTCTTTAGACATCTGTCTCCACAGCTGTGCCGTGCACGTCTCATTATAACACACCCATTGCACTGGCACTACCACTCAAGATAATTCTATATGTCATTCAAAATCAGCTTTGTTATATACAATTATTTTTGGAATGTATATTTCTTGCATCAAAATATAATACTTGAAAAAGAAGACATTTAAGCATACAAAACCTCAAGGGTTCAAAAGCAATTTACATATACAGATTAAGTTGTAAAATGGGACATAATATTATAGTTTCAATGACAACGTCTTAATGCAGTGATGGGGACATGGGATTATTCAGTCCTGTTTACTGGGTAGGAATGAATATGTCTTAGAAATCAAAGGACCTTTTACCAACCCGAGTTGAGCTGTGCAATCATCTGCCAGACTTTGACTACAAAACTTCTCTGAGGAGAGAGTAACAACAGAACATTTAGCCTGCCTAGATGGTGGCATATGCTTTGGGTTGTCTCAAACTTTTCCAAGGATCCTTGTTTACCTGAATATTGTCTAGTCTTAGCAACCAAATTACTCTTCTTCGTGGCAGTATTAGACGACTAAACATATTCTGATTCTAAAATAATACACTGATTTTCACTGTGGGAACCTCTATTTGCGATGGATTTTATCAACCATGTAGGCAGTCAAACACAGCCTCTTCTGATAAGGTATGATGTTTTTTTTAAATTGAAAACCAATAATACATAACAATGTAATTTATGTCATAAGAATCATAATGCTTCAAAATAAGAATAATAAAAAGGACATTGTAATAGTTAAATGTGGGTATTACATACAGCTTATACACCTAATTGTACAAAATATACATATTAAATTATATGAAAAGAAGACCCAAATTTTGTATTCAACCAATTGGTATGTCCCCCATATTGCCAACCCGTTGCACCTTCCATTATGACCTTTGGCCTTATAAATTGCAGTTTCCATTATATGTATATTACACATATCCTCTCATTAGTACTCAAAGGTGTAAGGGTCAGGGTTCTTCCAGCGCTTTGCAATATTCAGGTGGAGTAGCACTACCGCAAACAAACATAGCCCTCTGTAAGGTTTTTCCATGTTTGCACACAGACCAGGCATTACAGTAGAAAAAATGTAATTTTCATTTGGAGAATATAGCTCAATTTATAAGCTATCGTGGGGGAGTATGTGTCTAATTTATTTTCGCAAAGCAAACATATCTAGGCCGTCCGCTTCCTCTTTACTGTACATAGGGCAGTTAAAGTTATTTTTACATTTTTAATTATGTAGCTTAGCTGGTGTGTATGGTAGTATTAGGACTCCACATGAAAATATGTTTCGCAACAGTCATAAAGAAGGCGTTTAGTAACCCAATACAATCATTTATTAATTGGAATATTAAAGTTATAGTAGGTGGCATAAAAGTTCCTACTACTATTGTAGTCCGGGAAATTACATCACAGCAAAATAAACTCATTGCACATTCCTTTTGATAAACAATGCATCTTCTATTCACATCAAATCATTGACAGATTGCAATAGTCTGAATAAATTCTTTCTATGATCGTTTCGCCTCCACCTGGATACAGAGATCTTCATCAGGGAATCTTCCTCCAGGCAACCATTGAAAATTGCCAACTGTGCTAACCACCTCAACATAGTCCAGAAACCCATCATCAGCAACTGTGATGAAAGCGCTATCTATCTTAAATTGCATCGTCTGATCACAGTATCAGGAAACAGAATACCCCTGCCTTTTTGTCTGTAACCCAATACAATGACTATGTTTTAAATGAGAAGTACCTTGCTATCGCTAATTTCTGATGTGTCATTCATTCTTGACCAAGTAGGCAACAAGAAGACCTCTAACATTGAGGTGTGTGCTCCCGGCGGAATCATCGGATTCCAAGTCAGAGTTTTTAATCATCATGTTTACCAGTTAAAGAGCATCCTAGCTTCACCAATTCAGGAGCAAACAACAGTCACTGGCAACAGCATGTAACATTTGTAACATTTCTTTTCTACACAATCTTTACAAGGCAGGTCAATACATAGTAGGAAAGTACCATACATGCCACTTTTGGCCTGTTTATAATGGGATATTTTACCACGCAGGTATTGTTTTTTAATGACTTATTATTAATGGGTTTTAGGCTTCAAGGGTGGGCAAAAGCAAAGGGGTGTTAGTTATTTTAGGGTTGAACATTACTTTAAAAGTGAACGATGACCCTTTTTAATGCATTGATTGATTAATGGGCACTTTTATAGTGTAACATCATGGACTGAACTACTTCAAGACATTTCTTGCATCAAGGAGTGGGCACACATTTTTGTCATAAAAGGGAGAGATCATGAATTGGATCTCTTTGTTATTTGAATTATATGTGTTCCTTCATTCCCCCCACCCCATAAATGCAGAGTGATGCAAAAAGTTAACTTGTAATTCTGTTGAGTATTTTCACATACACTTGTGAAAAATGGGGTTGTTGGTTGACTAGGGTATGAGCTCTGGTCAATCACAACCACAACCACAACCAATGTCCGGGTGAGGCACGAGCTACCTCCAAATTAACCTGTGCTCAAACTTCTGGTAGCTTGGCACAGAGCTGTCAGGGTTAACTTGGAGGCAATGTGTAAAGTATTTGGGCAACACTTCAAACAGTAAGAAAGTGAAAACATCACACAAAAAGGATTTAACACCAAGTGTTGGAAAAGACCCTTTTTGCAGGGTTATCCCCAAACTTTTTGCTTCTTTCTCCTACTTTTTCCTGACCAGTTTGTGTTGGTTTTAGGACTCTGGGCATGTTACCACTGCTAATCAGTGCTAAAGTGCATATGCTCACTGTGTAAATTGTGTTATGGATTGGTGTTTCAATGATTGGATATTTGATTTACTTGTTAGTCCCTAGTAAAGTGCACTGAGTGTGCCAGGGCCTGTAAATCAAATGCTACAAGTGGGCCTGTGGCACTGATTGTGCCACCCAAGAGAGTAGCCCTAAAAAGGTAACTCAGATCTGCCATTGCAGAGTCTGCGTGCAGTTTGTAACTGCCATGTCGACTTGGCCAGTGCACAAACTTGCCAGTCCCTAACCTTCCCTTTTCTTACATGTCAGGCACTCCTAAGGTAGGCCCAAAGTACCCCTGTGGGCAGAGTGCAGTGTATAAGAAAGGTAGGACATGCCCTGGTGTGTGTGGCATATCCTGATAGTGAATTACAGCCCATTTCGTTTTTCACTGTTGCAAGGCTACCTGTTCCCTATAGGAAAGAATGGGAAGTTTGTTTATAACATTTTATAAACATAACTGGCCCTGGAAAATAACATTTAGTATGCCTGAACTCAGAATCTAACGATTTTTACATTCTGTGTTTGAAAATACCACTTTTAGGAAGTAGACCTTTTCTTGCTCAGTCATCCCGTGTGCCTCTGCTGGAATGTGGATTGCCTGTCTGGGTTTTGGACGACAGGTGACTAGGAAGCAAGGGTGGCTCCCAATAGTCTAGGTAGGTCAGGAAAGGGCTGAACAGACCTGGGCCGCGATGGGGGAAGAGGGAGGAGATTTCCTTGCACCTCAAAGGGCCTGGTCTGCCTCTGACAATGCCGTCTGCACTCCCTGCCTGGAAATCACACCAGAGAAGGCAGAAATGGTTCTGGCTGGGCACCGACACCCTCTGCCTAGAGGATCAGAGGATGTTTGGATACAAATACTGGGGCCCAGACTCCTGAACTTTAGAACTCTTTTGGATCAAGAAGACTGCCAAGAAGAGCTGGAGAAGCTGTGAGGAGGAACTACCACTTTGCTGTGAGCTTTGCTGTGTTGGCCTGCAGTGGCTGCTTCTGTCTTGGGCAGTGAAAGGACTGGACTGAAATTTCTGCAATCTACTTTTGTGAGTTCCTCCAAGGGCTTGAGGTAGAGCTTGCCTCCTGTTCAATAAGTCTCAGGAACAGCAAAGACTTCAAGCTCTTCTGCCCTCAGCACTGGGGACTGTGTGTTTTGTGCTGCAACAGAAGAAAAGCAGCCCGCGACACCACTGCCGACTCCGTGTCCTGAAGGCACCGCAGAGGGCACTGCCACAAGACGACCCTGGTCTCACGGACGACGCCTGCTGCAGCTGCCACAGAGCCGCTGCTCACACCACGACCTGTGGGCATTGTACTCCAGCCTGCCTCACTTCATGACGATACCTTGGCCTCCCCGACTACGCCACTCCACGCTGAAATCGACGCCGCTGCTTGCATCGTGGTTTGAGGGCACCGCTCGTAAAGTTACACGATGCACCGCCCTCATCCCGCACCGCAGCCTTGGCCTACCGATGTTGGTGCCATTGACTCCAGTTCATTAGCCAATGACAGCACTTCAGCAACGACAACGCCGTTGCCTGCACTGTGACCTGCCAGCACCGTGACAAGCACTGCCTTCATCTCGCACTGCGACCTTGGTCTCACCGCCGCCGCCACTGAGCTGCTGCTCGCACCCCGACCTGAGGGTACCGCAGGCCGCAACGCTGCACTTCACACCACAGCACACGACGCCTGCGGATGCCAGCGCTCCTGACTCCAACAGAGAGGAGATCGACCTGCAATGAGTGTGACTTCGAGGGCCCGACGACTCCTGCACCGACCTCCGGAACTGACGCCTGCGGACACCGTGTTTTCAGAAGCTCAACGAGAGGTCACAGACACCCTGCATTTCTAAAAGGTACTGTTTGTGGGTCTTCCCAACACCGTAGCTGGCCCGCAATGCCGCGGTCAGCCAGACCTGTTTGGATTTGTTTGCTCACGACGCCGTGAGAGCCCCGGACGGAGCTATCCACATCAAAAAAACTGATTTTAAAGCGTATTTTGATAACTGTGGACTTTTAAGTACTGTATTCTGGATTTGTATTGTTTTTGGTCTTGTCTTAAATATTTATAAATATTGGATATTTTTCTAAACTGATGTGGTGTCCTTTTGTAGTGCTTTCACTGTATTACTGTTGGTTATGTGCAAATGCTTTACACACTGCCTCTAAGATATGCCTGACTGCTCATGCCAAGCTACCAAGGGGGTGAGCAGGGGTTATTTTAGGAGTGTAACTCCCTTATCCTGACTAGTGTGGTGGTTTCTGTCTGGCTTTAGCACATGCCCTAGCCTGCAAAAAATCCCATTTCTATCACCAAGTTAGAAAAATAGACCGGTCTTTCATTAATAAAACAAGACCAAAACAACACAAATCCAATCAGTAGAATTGGAGATTTGACATTTCAACGGTTTTAGTGAACATAGCACCAAAAAGCAGAAAGCAACAACTGTGGATATCTGTTTGCCCCAGACCGGGACAAAGTCACAAGTTCAGGACAGCCAATATGGAGCATGGGAGGGCTACAGGGACCTACTTAGGCTCAATGAATAAAGTACCTTACCTCCTGGAGTGCGGAGCATTGCAAGGATCCGTGTGGAAGATGCGCTGTGCAGCATAAGTGATGAGTCGGTTCCGAGATGTGGCAAGATTAGAATGCAAGGGCCTGCATTGTCGTTTGGGATCCCATTGACGGGGCTTGCGATGTGAAATCAGATGCTGGGGATGTAGCACGCAGTCGGGGTGATGTTTTGTTCCGAACAGCTGCCAGGCTGCGATGAAGAGTGCGTCATCATTGTCGAAGCTGCCAGTGACGAGAGATGCAAAGCCAGCAACGAGGCTGTGTCGTGCAGTGGCAGTTTTGATGGGTTCTGCTGGATCCACAGAGATTGGCAGAGCACCATAAGTCAACTTCCAAGGGTCCAGGACTGGTGTGGCACCACTTGAGGGTAGACTCACAGTTGTCACAGAGTCCAGGTGTAAGGTTTTAAAAGCCTGTTGTGTCCCAAAGGCTTCAGATCAGGAGGCCAGCTAACTAGCTCTTGGAGTCATCTGGCTTAAAGAGATGCAGGCCCAGGCAAGAGGGAAGCAGGCCAGCACAGCAGGGCATCAGTCATTCAGAGCAGCAGTCAAGCAGAGTGGCAGTCCTTTCAACAGCACAGCAGCCCTTCTTCCTGGCAGAGTAGCCACAGGTCCAGAAGTGTACTGAAGTGGTGGTGTCTGCAATTTATATTCAGTTGTGCCTTTGTAGTGGTGAGAAGCAACTAGAGACATGCCTTTGAAGTGCACAGGTGCCCTGCCTTTCTAGCCTTGGCTCCAGACTAACTACAAGGGGTATGCAGCATTTTGTATGGAGACTGGATACAGCCTATTCAAATGTAAGTGGGGAGGAACCCAGCTCCTCCCTCCCATCCTGCCAGTGATGTCCATTCCAGTCACACCTAAGCTCTCCATTGTGTGTGGCTGTCTAGGAGGAAAACACAAAAGACCAACAGTCAACTGCACCCAGTCATGTGACCTAGAGGCAGTCAGGAGGCACCAAATGACTAAGACCAGAAAATACAATTTTCTAAAAGGGACATTTTTCAAAATTGTAATTTAAAATAAGTTAGGGTATCAAATTCCAAATCCAGAGACACCACACTTGAACTGTTTACATGTAGCCATTTGGAAATTACACTTATAAATGTAATACGGTAACTCCAAAGTTATCCAATGGGAAAGGTAGGCCTTGTAGTAGTAAAAAATGAATGTAAGAGTTTTTCACTACCAGGACATGTAAAACCTAAAAGTACATGTCCTACATTTTAAACAGTTTGCACCTTGGCAAAGGTTTACTCTGCCTGGTCAAAATGGCAGTTTACAACTGCACACACACAGGCTGCAATGGCATGCCTGAGACATGTTTAAGGTGCTACTTAGGTGGGTGGCACAATCAGTGCTGCAGGCCCACGAGTAGCATTTAATTTACAGGCCCTGGGCACAGGTACTGCCATTTTACTAGGGACTTACAAGTAAATTGAATATGCCAATTGGGTATTAGCCAACTTAACATGTTTTAAGGAGACTTAAGAACATAGAGCACTAATGAGCACAGCCTTTAGTAATCATAATCGCTTTAAGGAGAGAGCACAAGCACATTAACACTGGTGAGCAGAGTAAAGTGTGCCGAGTCCTAAGGCCAGAAAAAACAGGAGGTCCGAAAGCAAAACTTTCCAAGGATTCCATGTCTAACAATGCTCATACATTTGTGAGACATATGCAACCCATACTGTAGACTTTCACATTCACGCTCAAACATTAGTGAGACATATACAACCCATACTGTAGATGACCAGGAGAATAATCTATTCCAATCATTTCTGTATCAACTACGCAGGCAGCAAATGTTCATACAGACTACTTTTAAACCAGTATGTGTAAGCATTAGAACCTTTTGTGAGAAAGGTAATGCTCACATATGGAGTCCCTTGTTCTATTGTTTCAAGAAGTATTAAGCCAACCTATTACAATTCCTCCATTAATCTCTCAATGCTAATTCCACTTTGACTTCTTTCATGCATGCTTTCCTATTATATATGTTGTCTGCTAATCTTGGCTCAACAACAGGGGTTTTATTATTCTTCCTAGTCCAGAAGCCTGCTCTATTTAACATCTAGGACCTGTTACCTTCCTGGGCTGATCATATGGAAAATCACTAACAAATGTGAGTTACTCCTCTAGTAAATATCAAACCCTTCTGGCATGTCGCTCCAAAGACCTGTAGCCACTTGAAGTTCTAAGGCTGCTAAATGATGGTCGAGTTGGGACTTTATCTGTGTTGCACTTGCTTCACGCAGGCTTGCCATGGCCATCCAGAGTGGTGCATGTGACATCTAGCCTATCTGTATAAGGGAGGTCTCTTCCCAAATTAAGTTGCTGCTGTGGATTTGTATCACTTCCCTGCTCTGGCAGAAAGGGCACACTAAAGTCTCAATTCTCCCTACACACCTACCTCCCCCTTGCTGGAGCTACAAGAGGAGTGCTAATGTTCACTCCGAAGCCCAATTCTCCTTAAAAAACCTCACTTCCACTTCATAGGGAGAGGAGGCTGGTAGATGTTTTTGTTCAAATGTTTGCACAGAAATTGGACCCCTATTTTCTATTTAAATGTACAACTTAGAGATATGGTGGGTAAACAAATGGGACAAAGTTAATCAAATCAACATTTATTATAAAATATACATCTCACCAGATAATCAAATACAACACACAGCTTCATTGTCAGTTCAAAACTAAGACACAGGCACAATAGCAATTACATGATTGCCCACTTTCTCTTTCCAATCATTACAGAAAAAAGGTGAGTCTGCTTCCTTAGACAGGCACTCCTTTACCATAGCTCTCTATCTAAAACAAATAAGCTCCTGTCATACCTCTGAGTAAGGGTATACAAATGCTACCTATCTAGAAGATTCTGATTGGTCTGTCTTATGGGGAGCCACCCCAGTGCTTTTGGTGTATCTGATGTATGTCACACTTTCATGTGTTTTACCCCATCATAATATTGTTTTTGTAGCTGCATTTCAGACATACAACTTAGTGCAAGGCACAGGTTGCTTTACTTGTTTTTTCTGCAACTCTGCTTCTTAGGGCTTGGTTTTAGACTGCTAATGGACAAGGCTGCATGGCTTACCAAGAGGGTATCAAGGGTGTCCCTGGAGCAGCGTAATTTTGATCCCATCCTGAGATACAGTAGGAGTGCATCACATTCATGTGTAGTCAGCAGTCAAATGTATTCTTTCTGATTAATGTTGCTAAGAAAAAATGGAGTATCGTATATTTAAAGTACTCCACATGAAAACTTAAAGACACTTATACCTGTGTGCACAGATATGTGACCAATGTCTTTGTAATATTTACATATTAATGCTTCAGGAGAAGTTAACTTTTGGATGTGTCATTTTGTGAAGTTAATAAAACAATGTGTATGTGTAGACCAATGTTTAAACATTTATACGTGTAACAAGAAATTATATCCAGGATTGTGCTTTTGAAATTACATTTTTGTAATTCTTTGCAATTTATTCATGCATTAAGAAACTGCATTTGTGAATTATGTAGAAATGTGCACCTATTCGTAACCCTGTGCTTTACTAAATTGGCACAAGTTTGGGCCTAGAGAACCGTTCAATTCAAGCTCACGTTTAAAGTCTAAGATGTAATTCGTATTTAACCTTCAACGTAGAATGTATTTGCTTGTATTTTTGTTTCTGCAGGTGTGGGCGAAGCCTCATTAGTTAGTTAGTTAGAAGTTTTCTTTTCATTAGATAGCAAGGTATGAGAAGACGAAGTTTGGTAAGGAGAAACGCGGTAATGAGCAAGGAGACGAGTTCTCATGAAGGAGGAAAAGAATGACCAAGGACGAATTACGGAATAATGGAAAAGTACTGGAAAAAGTCACATAGGATTGTCTACCTTGAATGCAAATAATATCTTATGCTGCAACTTAGTGAGGGTCAGGAGGGACATCTTAGGACAGTGGTTCCCAATCTGTGTGCCACGACACTCCTGTGCGCCGTCAGGGCTAGCCAATGGCGCTGCAACACAAAGCACGCAGTTTGAGGGCCCCTGCTGTAGCATTTCATACGAAGACTGGAAGACTTTCAGAAGAAAGCTACAGGAGCTTTTAGGTCAGCTGAATGATTTACACACATACGAAAATATGTGTAGGCAAATCTTTTTACAAATATAAATTTAACTTGTGAAAAGCCTATTTGCGCGTGTGAACTAAAGTTTCATATGAAAAAGCCTTGAGAATCAGGCTCTATTTTTTTTACTGTACTTGCTCAGATTTCACATAGGCTAAAACTGATATGCTTTGTTTGGAGCCACCAGGTGGTGGCAGCGTGTTATAACAATATGAGGGGCAGATTTACAAGCCCCTTGCGCCATTTTTGCGTCACTTTTCCCATGTTAAAAGTGACGCAAAAGTGGAACAAGGGGCTTGTAAATCTGCCCCTGAGTGTCTGACAAACCAGTGTGATACACTTTTTGTGCGAAGTAAGTGTTTTTCAGCTTTAGAAGGAACGTGTGTCTGATGACAGAACTTCAGAGTTTGTGAATTATGATGCATGTGTTGGTTAGTGGTTGTAATGAACATGCAATACATGTTTGGGCATTGGCAGGTCAAAGAGAAACATTAAACTATGTGTTGGCAAACTTTCACTCTGCTAAAAATCTCCACAGACAAAATACTTTGGCAGAGTATTGTGATTTCCTAATAGTGCTGCCTCTAATCTGGAACACTTTGGTGTTAAGAAACTGAAGAATGTTTCTGTGGGTGCAGAAAGAGGGCATTTCCTTTTATAGAGAAGGAAAATGGATGCTTTTCATTAACTTTAAAGAGCATTTGATACAGGCCCTGCTCTTTATGGATTTCTGTTTATGTAACTATCTGCATTTACTGTTTGACTCCTCAAGATGGAGGGGGATGGTGAGAAGAGCTTCCAGGCTGAGTGGAGGCGGCCTGTACAGGTAATTGCTGGGCTATTTGCGGCTTGATGTCCTACAGCCCAAGGGATTCACTCGTTGCTATGGTGACCCCTGTGAGGTCTTGGAGTTCAGTCAGAGACTTTGTTTCAGTGCTATGCAGTGGGGCCCATTTTGGCTGTGGCAACCCCGCCCATCAGAGACGCCTTGGGGCGCTGGAGCATTGGTCCTGCTGCTGCTGGCAACTGTGTTGTGACAGAAGAGCATTTTGTTGTCGGGCGCCAAGCCCAGCCTCACATGATGGATCTAGCGCTACTGCAGGTGTTTTGTCCAATTGTTCCTGGTCGGCGCCCACTATGTTTCGATGGAGGGAGCAGCTCACAAACTGTGGCCGCTGTGTATTTGTATCCTGCTCCTGAGCGGGGTTGGGGCTGCAGAGGCGGCCTCTGGTGGTGTGATTCAGCACTGCAGCCAACTTTTGTTTGATCTTGCACTCAATGTACGCATGTTTTGGATCATATTGGTTCTGTGTTTTTTACATGCTGCTCGTGCTTGCATTAGCTGCACTATCCTGTAGGGCAGCTGTTGGTGTGTCTGTCTGTGTGACGTTGTGCGCGGCACTATCTCCGCTGAGTCACATCGCTTCTGGCATCCTGCGCTGAGGATACTGTGGTGACCTGTTGTCGTGGGAAAGGAGTCAAGAGGGGACAAATGAGCTGACTCGAGGTGGTTGAGCTGCTCCCCACGGGGAAACAACCTTTACAACGCAACTTTTCCAACGTACTACCATTACAACAAAACTTTTACAACGCAGCATCCATTACACCGCATGCAATTACAACGCAACCATTACAACGCATGCCACTACAATGTATACCACTACAAAGCATGTCATTACAACGCAGTCATTACAACGCATACCATTACAACGCATAACATTACCATCCACCACTTACCCTACTGTTGCACCCACTGGAGTTAGAATAGTAATTTTTACCCCTACACTATCCAACACTTACCCTACTGTTGCACCCCCTGGAGTTAGAATAGTAAATTGTACCCCTACACTATCCAATACTTACCAAACATGCAATGTAATGTTATGCGTTGTAATGGTATGCGTTGTAAAGGTAGTATGCGTTGTAATGAAATGCGTTGTAACGGTAGTTTTTAAAAATTTGTTGTAATGGCATGCGTTGTAATGGAATGCATTGTAATGGATGTTGCGTTGTAAAAAATGCGTTATAAAGGTATGCGTTGTAAAAGTATGCGTTGTAACATCATACATCCCTCCCCACGTGGGTTGGTGTGGTGGAGAGGTGAGCATATGTCACACTTGGCAAGTTTTTCTGGCCTGGATTTCAGGCAGTACAGTGTCCCATCCTGATTCTTTGTCAGGACATCAGTGGGGAATCATTTAACTTCAGCTTGCGTTCTCTGGGAGCATTTTAATTTCCCAGACAATATTGTTTTTAAGTCTTTATGATGTTTAGGTGAGTTGGAGGCGGTGGGTCGGAGCTTCTTGCTGTGCCTGTTGTGGGTCGGATAGAGGTGATCGGATTGTCCAACCTTTAGCTTTTCTGCAGAGCGATGTTCACATATGTGGCAGTTCTAATTTCTGTTTTGTATGAGAGTGTCTGAAGGAGTAATACATGGATGTCAATGTGCTGATAGAATTAAGAGAGGATGGTATATTTCCAGGCGAGGAGAGTAGTGTCATCGTCTACCCCGCCCCAAGACTTGTCTGTGCTAAAAATAAAAATATAATAAACCTGTGTTATTATCGTTTTCGTTTTTGAGTTTTGCAGCTGCTGGCAGGGGGGTCGACGCTCCTCCGCCATAGTGGAGGAGCCACCGTTGGTCACAAATCATTGCTACATACCAGCAGAAACCCCAATTAGGAAGGTACTCCGCTTTCACACCCTCTCCTATTTGTGTTTTTTTTAACACATTTATTTGATGTTGACAGGATTTATGACAGAAATCTGCATCTAATTGTGATTCTAAATGATTCTCAAAACCCCTTTTGCAAGTCACAAGGGCTTTTCTGACTCTCAAAAGAGATTTAATATATACCCCAACATCATTTTGCAGTTGAAAGCCTTGCACTTTTAAGAATTGGTGGGTTTGCAGCTGCAAAATGGTTTTAGAACATGTGGGCCTTAATTAGTTAAAATGTTTTTCTGAATTGAAAAACCTATTTTACTCAGTGTTTAAGAAGTATATAGTGAAGAAAACAATAATACTTTACACAAGAGTAGACTGTTTTTTCAATTACTATACCAATGTGTCCATAATACATGAGTGTGAAATTAATATGTTATCCAGAAACTAATTGTACGCCCTGATGCTTTAATTTGCATTTTTAACGCAAACAGCAGTGACATCTTCATTTCACCTTGCATGGGATGACCAATGTCCAGTTATCATTTTTTCCTGACATTTAATAGCCACATTATGCAGCATACTGTATACAATTACTCTTTTGCACAATTTTCAAGAGCATACCAGAGGTATCCACATAACCATTAGACATCTAAATGAGCTTTTCAATAGATTAAATGTCCATTTGATGGTGTAGCAGGCTGTTATTAGGGTTGTTTGCCACTGGGTACTTTTGTTCAGAGAACATATTCAAAATTTCACAATTGCACATGTGACATGTGATGTGAGTAGCCAATATCGCCGTAAAAATGGTAACACAGACTATAATGTGTTCTACAGCTACCAATCTTGGAGCAGTAAGGATACATCCCAATGAAAGAGATACAAAACCCTGACTCCCCCTTCCCGCGACTCCACGCCATAGCACCCACACATCTTCCATCCACGAATGATCCATCGCATGGAACTCCCCAGCAGTGACTATGTCCCAAACAGAGATCTTTTAATGCATGAACAAAGTGGCCAATACCCAGGGTCCCCACCTTTCCTATTGTAAAGTCTCCTCCCCTTTCTCTGCTTACCTCTCCACCTCTGACCCTCTCTTTTTAACTCACTCCCCATCTGAAGGATTTTTGTGTCCTGGGCAAAACAACTTTTAACTGTTTTTGTGTGACCAATTTGCTGAACATTTAGCATATGATTAACCATTGTTTGGCATCATGCAGGTTTGATTTAGCAGAAAACGGGTATACAAATAAAAGTTGTCCTGGGGAGGCTCCCCCAAAATGTGCTTTATCCAGGGCCTCCAAAAACGGTAAGATGTCACTGATCCCATAGGTCCAATAGTGGGGGGAACAAATCAGGGCAGAACCACATAACAAAGGGATGAGAAAGCTTGGGCCCACTTAAACATTTATCCTCAACCAGATGGTCTTTGTTGCTGCATGACAGGTAAGAGGGAGAATTCAATCGCAATATATATTTTCAACATAGATTAACCAATGTGGCCACTCAGTAATCCAGTCCACAACTGAATTTGAGATCAGTAAGGTTTAATTATATGTTCAAAAATAGGTTTACATAAATCAATCTTTGCATGATTGTATAGAAATGCAGAACAAATACAATGTGTCCAAATCTCCTAAAGAGATTTACCCTACACAACAAAAAGAGTATGACTAGTTCAATTATAATTATATAAGCAATGAGGAAAAAGAACTGGGAATTAAATTGCTTCAGTTGATATTCAAAAGTAAACATTCGTTAGTCCTATCTTTCCGTACTGTACCTCAATAGAATCAACCCCACTAAAAGCATCAGTGATTAAGAAATATAGTAGAAAGAGGTCAGCTGTCAGAGTCTTCAGTAGAACCATGGGTCACACAGAATAAAGCCAAACAAAGCAGAAGCATAGGTCTACTCCCTGTGAAGTCCCAAGACAGTGGTTCCCAAACTTTTTTGACCTGTGGCTCCCCCGACCAACTGACTGTTGGCTGCGGATCCCCACCATCTCACATCGTCATTGGCTGGTGGGGGGATGCAAGCCCCACTACAGGAGTACCTTCATCCTTCTCCCCAGAAACAACTGGGATGAAGCTGATGAAGGTACTACAATCAATATGCTGTGCAACATCAGCGAGGAACTCCTGTCGCCCCCACCTGTGTAGGATAGCTGAACACCGTGGCCCTTCCAAGGCACACCTTACCAAAACTTGCAGTCTCCGTTCTTGTCTCAACTGTGCCCAACCAGACATCCTTAAAAGGCCACATTTTCCCCCTGAAACAAGTATCTTGAATTTTCGGCCAGTGTTTCCCCCTCCCCGGTGGTGTCGTTGATCACTGGAACCACCCCTCAAATAAAAGCTCAGCATGTGGAGGAAAAAAGCCCAGGCAGGATAAACACAATGCGTCTGTGCGTGTGTGTGTGTGCATGTCCTTCCTGTCCTCCAGATTCCCACACCATCACGAAACACAAAATATGCCCAGTGATGCCATGTGAGTGCATAACTGCCAGGCCTCCAAACTGCCCATGTGTGACACTTCAGTGCCCCCAGTGTGTGTGTAACACTCCACTGCCAAACGATTGACAATCTCCTATAAGTGAATCAAAGGAACAAGCAGCACCCAAGTGCTCTCTGTGAACCCTCCACAATGATTTTTAGACACATCACAAAAATGGAACATACTCTCAACACAAGCCAGACCCATTGGCACTGCCAATCCCTGTCAACGGTACTAGCCAAATAAGCAACAACAAATACCTCAAGTTTGAAAAGATGTAATTATGATCCAAAAATCACTAGGATCTGTGCAAGGGCCAGTAGTCCCCAAAATCTCCCAATCCGATATTTCCTGTTCTCCCTCCACTCTGCCCTCATCTGCAGTCTCTCATTACCAGCCACCCACAACATGCCTCTCTGCATCCGAAATCCTCAATCAGCACATCCCAGATGCCCTCTCCTGTCTACTCATCACTAGTCCTCCGCTGCGTCCCACATGCACCACCTGCATGCCCCCCTCCACCACCAGTGGTGGGCAGCACTGCTGTCAGTGCGCATGCTCGGTTTGGCCACCTGACTCAGGACGGCCAAACCGACATGCGCACTGAAGCTGCCTCTAACCTAGCTGCGTTGCCGGGTTAGAGACAGCAAAGCACAGGTTCCCAGTCTCTCTGGGAGTGCAAATTCACAGCGCTCAGGCAAATCCTGATGCTGCTTCTAAACATTAGAGCAGCTTCAGGATTGGCCACAGAGCAACCTGGGAACCTGTGCAGTGCAGCAGCAGAAGAGCACTGAGTCGGCAATGCAGCGAGAGGCAGGTAAGTGGTTTTATTTTTATACATTTTTTTTGTCCTCCACCACCTCTGCCCCGCAACTCTGCCCTGATACCAGCCACCCCTGGTTGTGACTGGAATTGCTGTTACAACTATTCAAACTTTACCAACATCTCAAAGGGTTTGGTAACTGATACACAAAGAGGAAGCTGACTGGGGGCAGAGGACATATGGGGTGCCTTCCCCTTTGGGAATCATGTTCGGCATTCTGAGAGGCATGCTCCCCCTGATGTGCTCCCAAAAGGGACACTTTTTTTTTTAAATGTAGCACCTCTCCTTATAATGGGCATGGGTCGCTAATTACATTTTATTTTTCCAGTTTGGGAGAGCAAATTCAAGGATGATTGTCTGCTACTCTTGCAGGCCATCATCCCTGCATTCACAGCCATTTGAGTCGGCGATGCGGTGAGCACAAGGCAAGTGGTTTAATTAATTAGTTAATTAATTTTAGTTTATCTATTCTGTCATCTGTCGACACCCCCCTGCCCGCCCCACCCCTCCGCTCTTACCTGAACCAGCCTCGCATGCGTAAATGTATAATGTACTCCTTTTAATTAAAAAAAACACAAGTATGCTATTCCAAATAGTTCATTTTTTTCTGACCAGAATTTTGTATCTATATTTTGGCTAATAGCACATTGAATGTGAGTGATAGATAGATAGATAGATAGATAGATAGATAGACAGATAGACAGACAGACAGACAGACAGACAGACAGACAGACAGACAGACAGACAGACAGACAGACAGACAGATAGATAGATAGATAGATAGATAGATAGATAGATAGATAGATAGATAGATAGATAGATAGATAGATAGATAGATAGATAGATAGATAGATAGATAGATAGATAGATAGATAGATAGACAGACAGTGTCTGGCTCGGAATACCTAAAATGACGCTATTGCAGTTTACTGAGGCATGCTGAGATGGGGGATTTTCTCAGAATAACACAGTATGTCTGTGGAGTAATAGGTATACAGCACTTGGCTATGGTTCCCGCATATACCATCGCTTTGTCCTATATTTATATAGCCTCTCAGCATTATGTGACCTCTTATCGGAATTTAAATGTGAGCAGCCTTTTGTTTACCCAGACAAACCACACCACAAAAGTCTCAGCTAATGCTAACTACAAGGTGAATGCAACTACAAGATACATATTCCAGACATTTATTCCTGTAATCTTGTTGTTGTTATACAAGTGAAACTCTTTGGGTTGAGCCTACCAGACAGCACATGCTGTCTGTTTGTGAAAGACATATTGTGAGCTTCCCAAGAACATAAAGGAGCTTTCAGCCTGCCCAATGCTTACCATTATTTGGCTTTATTGTCGCACTCATTTGCTAGCTTCTTATTCGATTGCTTGTATTGTCCATCTTTGCCTGTCTCTCCTATGGAACATTTCCTCTTTACTTATGTCATTCCATTGCTCACATTTAAAGAACTACTTTTCTCTTTTGTCAACAGTACTACACAAGAGTGCATGTGTTTTCAAGTTGCCTCCTTAGTGTACCTTTCCCTCTCTCCGCTCTCCTTGTTGCTTCAAGCAGTACTCTAGGTGCTGTTAACTTAATATGTAAAGAGTTGGATGTTTGCTGTAATTTATTTCATAATGAATTCAGTACTTTTTGCCATACTTTATCTTTTTTTACTTTGTTTTGTTGTGTCAGTCATTAAAAAATGAGTGTCTTTTCTGTGCTGGATTGTGGGGACAGAAAAATCCATCATGTGGGGATGGACGTGCACCTCACCCCTTAGTGTCCCAACTATAATAATGTCTGGATTTCTGATGCTGATTTTTGTTGTCATGGGCGAACACGGATAATGCGCTTGTGCAATGACATAGCCCTGACTTATGGATTGTAGTCTTTTTGGACAAGGAGGTGCCCCCAAAGCACTAACCTCATATTGTTAAAAGGCTACTGCCTTTGCAAGGAGTTAAGCAGCTCAAATGCTGTAGTGGCAGCTAATTGTGTAGGTATCAGTAGGAATGAACAGGCCTTTTTACCTGGGTCACTGATGTGAGGTCTTCTACCTCACTCATTTTTTGTTCTGATGCTGTGTGCTTACCTCACACTTGGTCCACATTGGAATGATGTGTCCTGCTGTGCAGTACATATGTGTTATATATTTGCTGGGTGTATGTATGTATGCATGTGGGTGGCTCAATACATTGATGATGCAGCACTGTGCAGTGCACGTGTGTCATATGCATGTCCTTGTTGTGGCTGACATCCAAGTGTGAACCTCTAGTCACTCCTAAGGACTGTGTTGCAGGGCTATCACATTTGGAGTTGCTCCTGCTGTGACAGACTGCCTTCTGGAGGTTAGGCAGGGTACAGGAGAGGGAACGTAAAAGGAGGAAGCAGACCCTCAACCTAAACTTCAAAAACGCAGACTCTAAATCACATTTGGTGTCTAAAAATACACTATAAAAGGGAGAGCTTGAGGCCCCCAAAATTGTCAACTGTCAAGCAGCCAGCAGGGCTGAGCAAGGAGGAGAATCTCTGCAAGATACTGCCTGTGACCAGGACTGCGAGACAAGCCCGGCCAGTCTCCTAGCTGGGCGTGGAGACATCATCCAGGGAGTCTAACACCACCTGCCCCGAAGCATGAGTGCCTACCTGCTTGCCAAAACTAATGTGCTTTGTGAGGCAGAGGAGGGCTGGAGGGAATGAGGTCCAGTGGAGGATGTTGTCAATGAGATCTCTACAGCGAGGTGTGAGGAGATGGCTGCTGCCGCATTCATTGGGTCATTGCGTCTGTGTAGGGAGAAGTTGTAATTTCCACATTTTAGAGGAAGGCTGCTGTGTAGTGAGCCGTGAACTTTGCTGTACCAATCAGGTCACCGCCCATGTGCTGGCTGGAAGTCAGCAACCCTGTATGCCAAATGGGGCCCCCATGAATATTACTGCTGTGCCAATCGGTCCGTAGCCTGTGTGCAGAGTAGATTCAGTGACCCCATATGCCAGGTGGGTCCCCTGTATAGATTGCTGTCATGCTGATTGGGTCGTAGCCCATGTGTGGAGTGGAGTGGAGTCAGTGGTCTGTATTGCAGGTGGGGATGCCATGTAGATTACTGCCATGCTGATCGGGCCATAGCCTATGCGGAGTGAAGTCGGCGGCCCCAAATGCCAGATGGTTCAGTCCTGAAGATTGCTGTAGCCCATTGATAGACCTGGCATCCTCGGTGTGGTTTCCAGACTTTTTTGTCTCCTGACATCCTGTTTTGCTGTCTTTAGTATTCTGGGCACTTTACCACTGCTAACCAGCACAAAAATGCATATGCTCTATACTCTAAATATTTTAACATTGGCTTATCCACAATTGACAAATTTAACTTGCTTGTAAGTCCCTAGTACAGTGCATTATATGTGCCCAGGGCCTGTAACTCAAATACTACAAGTGGGATTGCAGCACTGATTGTACCACCCACGCAGTAGCCCTTTAAACATAGCTCAGGCTGCCATTGCAAAGCCAGTTAGTGCAGTTTTTAAACTGCCATTTCGACCTGGTAAGTTAACCAACTTGCCAGGCTCAAACCTTCCATTGTACTACATATAAGTCACCCCAAGGCAGTTCTAATGGCAGGGTGCAGTGTATTTAAAAGGTTGGACATGTACTTCGGAGTTTTACATGTCCTGGTGGTGAAAACCTGCCTAAATCGTTTTTCAGTACTGCAAGGCCTATCTCTCCCATAGGTTAACATGGGGGTTGCCTTAAAACATCTTTTAAGTGTAAATTCCCATTGGGAGCAGACAGAAAATTAGACTTCTGTGTCTCTGGACTCATAATTTAAAAACACACCGTTTAGTAAAGTTGATTTCAAAATTGTAGGTCTAAAAATGACACCTTTAGAAAGTTAGTAAAAAAGAGGGGAAGTGGGGAACCAAATAAACCCTTGGAGGCTTGGGTAATTCACATATAGATAGGTAAGATTGCCTAAAAGGGATTTCTTCTTCTGTTTGTTTTTAGGCTTTTTGAAAAATTATTTATAGTATGCTCTAAGCCAGTGGTTCCCAAACTTTTGACTCCTGAGGACCCCCATTGAGTCACCACTGGAAGCCGGGGACCCCCAAGCAATTTGCATGAGTTAAATTTCAAACATTAACCCCTTGCGCGCTCGTGACGGAACCATTCCGTCACGAGCCACGGTGGGGCTGTGCTTGTGACGGAATGGTTCCGTCACGGCCCAGCCGCCGTGCCTGCGCGGCGCGTTCTATTGAGCGGGCGGGGCCGTTCCGTCACAAGCACAGCGCCACCGCGGCTCGTGACGGAGTGGTTCCGACACGAGCATGGCGGCGCCGCGCGGCCCCCCTGCCCCCTAGCGCCGCGGCGAAATTACCGCCGCGGCCAAGGGGTTAAAACAGTAATTAAAAAAAAATACACACGTGTGCACACAAAACAAATACTAAATGAAATGTAATACAGTTTGTTTAACACTGTTTGGGATTCCTAATGGGGTCGCAAATTGCGAGGTTCATTAACATTAATGAGCCTCTCGCAATTTGTGAGCCCATTGGGAATGCCAGCCCTCCCAGCGATGGTGGCCTGCTGGGCTCTGCAGGCCACCATGTCTCGGACTGCTTTTAAATAAAGCAGGGTTTTTTTTACAAAATGCAGCCTGTTTACCATGCATTTAAAAAAAAAAGAAAATGAAACGTTTTCGTTTCATTTTCTAAGGGCAGGCAGAGGTCCCTGGTACCACTGCCTGACCTTAAAAAATAATTTTGCATGCATTTGGGAAGGGGTTTGCGAATGCATTACCATCTACTTGAAGTAGGTGGTAATTGTGACTGTTTTGCAAACGCAAAACATTTGTACATGGTATTGAGATTCGCTATTTGGAAGGGAATGCCCCTTACAAATAGCAAGTTGCAAAACCTATTTAGAGAGTCGCAAACAAATTGCGACTCGTGAAATAGGCTATGGACATGGCCCAATAGGTTTTTACTTGCTCAAACGGGTTTGCGAACCCAAGCGCATATAAAAACATTTCGTACATATGGCCCTTAGTATTTTTAATTGAAGTAATAGCCCCTCTGTCACATGTATTTCATTTGTTTTGTAGCATCTCTCATACCATTGTAGGATGTCAGAGCACTTTACATCACACACATATAGAGACATTGAATCATACATGTAAATCAGTGTGTATATAAAATGTTTAAAGAGTGCTTTGTCTGGAAAAGCACTCACTCAGGATTCAAAGCATAACACAGTGGCTAGCATTGACTTTAACATTAAAAATGTATTTCCACCCAAATATATCTTTTTAGCAGCATCAGGATAATGAATAACTGGGACAAAATATAAATTACTAACTAGTACCATACAGTTTGCAAGCAACTCTCTGATAACAGTTTATAGGTCCCTCTGCTAGATTAAGATTGTCACTTATGAAGTGCACAGTAATAAAGGAATCTCTGTGACAAAAGCAGTGACCACGGACCTAGGCACATAAAATGCTGCTTTTTAAGATGCATGTTACACATTCTTTGCAGTAGGCACATTAACCCTCTGTGCTACATTAGTTAAAACAAAGCTGCCACTGAACAAAACTCTCCTCGATCTCCAGCAGGTACATTCATCACTGGCATTCTCTTGACACTTTTATTGTTGCTGGAAAGCTGCTAATTATACAAGAAATGTTTCTGTGCTTTTAAAACTGCTGCCGAGGACCCCCTGGGAATGTGTTACGGACCCCTGGGGGTCCGCGGACCACAGTTTGGGAAACACTGCTCTAAGCAGTAGCTTACATTGACATATTCAAGAAAACTAATTGCTTATTTAAACATAAACAAATCAATGAAGAAATGAAAGGGAACAAAACACAATACGGGTGTATACTTCTTAAAGCACAAATTTATGTAGAAAAAATATATTTTGGGAGGTATACAAAAAACTGTACTTATGGACACACAGTGACCGAGATTTAAAGATTTTTTGTTGCCACTATTTTCTCATTGTCACTAATGTGGTCACTCATTTCATACATTGTATACACGAAGAAGTTGTAATGTATTATACAAAAACAATTCATATTATGAAGAATCACAGAGAAAATAGGTGCAGTTGTCGACGTTTCGGTCTATAATGTGAATACATTTGCAAGACCATCTTCAGGACCATCTGCAAACAGATGCCGACTGTGTTTCCAGTGATTAACCGGACGGAGCAGTGCCCGTTCCCTAACAATACATGAACTCAACGGACCTGACTTCCTTGAATAATTAACTTATTGAGCCGTCCATATATTTTCATTAGGGTCATTCAACATTTGAAACCATCATCCTGAAGATGGTCTAGCAGATGTATTCACCATATAGACCCAAACGTGTGAGTGTGAATAGTATTTTTTGTTTCTCCGCTATCCAACACTTTTCCTAATGTTGCACTCACTGGAGTGGGAATAATATTTTTTACCTCTCCGCTATCCCGCACTTTCCCTACTGTTGCATTCACTGGAGTGGGAATAGTAATTTTTACCTCTCCGCTATCCAACATTTTCCCTACTGTTGCACTCACCGGAGTGGGAATACATTTTTCCCCTCTGCTATCCAACACTTATCCTTCTGTTGCATTCAGTGGAGTGGGAATAGTAGTTTTTACCCCTCCGCCATCCAGCACTTTCCCTACTGTTGCACTCACTGGAGTGGGAATTGTGATTTTTACCCCTCCCCTATCCAGCACTTTCCATTCTGTTGCACTCACTGGAGTGGGAATAGTAATTTTTACCTCTCCGCTATCCAACACTTATCCGACTGTTGCACTCAGTGGAGTGTGAATAGTAATTTTTTCCCCTCCGCTATCCAGCACCTTCCCTACTGTTGCACTCACTGGAGTGGGAATAATAAGTTTTACCTCTCCGCTATTCAGCACTTTCCCTACTGTTGCATTCACTACAGTTGGAATAGCAATTTTTACCCCTCCTTTATCCAGCACTTTCCCTACTGTTGCACTCACTGGAGTGGGAGTAGTGATTGGTACCCCTCCGCTATTCAGCACTTTCCATACTGTTGCACTCACTAGAGTGGGAATAGTAATTTTTAGCCCTCCGCCATCCAGCACTTTCCCTACTGTTGCACTCAGTGGAGTGGGAATAGTGATTTGTACCCCTCCGCTATTCAGCACTTTCCATACTGTTGCACTCACTAGAGTGGGAATAGTAATTTTTACCTCTCCGCTATCCAACACTTATCCTACTGCTGCACTCAGTGGAGTGGGAATAGTAATTTTTTCCCCTCCGCTATCCAACACTTTCCTTACTGTTGCTCTTACTGGAGTGGGAACAGCAATTTTTACCTCTCCGCTATCCAACAATTTCCCTACTGTTGCACACACTGGAGTTGGAATAGTAAGTTTAATTTCTCCGCTATGCAACACTTATCCTACTTTTACACTGATTGTATTGTGAAATTTAAGTTTAAATATTTTTCTAATAGTTTAATGTTTTAATTTATTATAGAGTTTTATTTTTTATATTTTAAATCACTAATGTATATTTTTATCTTTTATATTATTTTAAACTTTTAACATAAAATAAAAAGAATAGTTAATAATTGTTTTAAAGTAAGTATATATGTATAAATCATTGTTTGTGTGTTTATTTTGTATTACGTTTATGTGTTATATTTTATTAAAATGTATATTAAATGGTTTTTATTTTGTTAATGTTATATTTAATATTTAACTTATTTAATATATTATTTTATTTAATATTTATATAAAGTCGATATTTTCTACATCTATATTTTGGAGTCAATATATTTGTACTTGCTTGTTTAATTATAGGAGTCGATATTTTTGTTGACTATATTTTTTTGTCGATATTTGTAACATTGAGATTTTTTACATCGGTACGCATAGGCTCTGGGTGTGATATAGAGCCAGCATCTCTGTCTTAATTTTTTGGTTTACAGGAATTTTCTTAGAGTTATCAGTTTCTTAACACTGGTAGTATCTGAAAGAAGTGAGAGGTGTTATTAGCTTGGACCACTGGGCATGACACAGCCTATACGTATAACCCCTGGGTGTGACATAGGGTGTAAGTTCGGACCTTGGAGAATAAGGTGCAGCTTGTGCTTGGCCTAGAAGGGCCTATAGTTATCAAGTTGCTCCTTCTTCTCCGCGTAAATTGTTGATATCTTTGTACCCAAACTAATATTGACAGACTATTGGGTTCACTTAGTTCCATGTACTGCTCGGAGCGTCCCCTCATCATTGAGCAGCATGTGCTAAGCGAAGGCTGTCACTTTTTCTCTTCTATTTTCATTATGGTTTACAACTGATGGATTTTTTTTTAGAGGTGGTGGTGCTGATAAATTATTGAAACTGTGTTTCACATTGAATGTTATGTCTTCTTAACGTTTCTATGTGCCTATGAAATTGCAACTTTTCATTTTTGCTATTCTGCTGCTAAAAGTACAATTCACAATGTTTGAATTAATCATTGTACTTTCTTACAGGTTGTTACCCTTCATATGCGTTGTTTTATGTATTATGAAAGTTTGCTTGATGCATCTTTGTCCTGAAGCTGAGTTCGTAGTGAAATAGTTATTGCCAGCATAATCCCTTGTACATATTTTTCTCACGATGAGGGTACAATTTAGGTTTATCTAAAAAACCTTGAGAAGTTAGAACACAAAAACCCTTAAAAAGTTCCCAACCCATCATGGAGTCGCCTTTAAACCACATGTGAATTAGATTCCCCTCGCAGATTAAAAAGCTAGACAAATTCTGCTGTGAATGGCACACACTCACTAAGACATATGTGTTCCCCTGGCCAGAGGCTGGGAACCTTCGACACCAACATAATAGAACGAACAAGGACACACATTCGTACCAAGTATGTTGGGCAGAAAAAGGCTGGAAGAGAGCACTGTTAGAACTGTGGGCCATCTTCGAGGTGGCCCAACCTACAATTCTGCCCCAGAACTCATTGTGCTGCAAATAATAACTATTGCTAAGGCATAATTACCAGTACTAACATTATCACATTTAGACACAAAAGCCGAGTCTAGGTGCTGGGAATTTATTCTGGTACTTTCAGGTTACAGACAGACTTGGCACTTTACAATTACACAAGGATTGTAGAAGCGGGTGCAATAAGTCACCAATACACTTAGCAGCTTATTCATTTTGCATTTGGGAGGAGGTGAGGGACTTTCATTAAACTGGTGATGTAACAATGATCATTAGTTAAATTATTAAGCTTCTCACCTTGTTCTCTCGGGTTAGCCTGTGTGTCATGGGCCCTAGTGCATGGAAGGGAAAGGCCCCTTGGCTTTTGTTCAAAATGGAAAAATCAACAATAATCAGGGTTCAATGGGGCTTTTTTGTTACTGTAACTCCAGCACCAACGAAAGCTACTACCCTGCTCTTGTTCATGTCTCCCGCTTTCCTTGATGTTTCTCCCTTGTGTGCCACACCACCCAGTCCTCCTTTTGCCTCCTCAACCCTAAAGGTCCTTTTTTTCCTTTAATTGTTGGCTGGCTTTTGGCAGCCCAGGCAAGAAGTTGCTGCAGGCCCTTCCGCCTTACAAATGAAAAGCACTTTTGCACGACTTCATAGTTATTTATTTTCATTTATCAATCCACTAATCAACCTGGAATGGTAAAAAATGATGCTTGCCTGCGCTTACAAAATGGTGTAACCATGTCGTGTTTTTTCTCCCTTTTGTTCATACTGCCAACATCAGCATTTTTGCTGAAGCTGTTGAGCATAGCTGGACAAAAACATTGGCAGAGCTAATAGTTTCAAAGGTGAGATCCATCGGCTTTTCCAAAGCTTGTTTAAATAAAGCAGCGTTACTGCGCATGCGCCGTCAGGCAAACTGGGCCAAAACTGTTCCCATGCTTGGGAGGTTACAATGCTAACTATGCGAAGCAACACACGTGAAATTGGAAATACTAATGGAGGAACAGAGACTAATTGTTATCTTCTCCAGACACTAATGACATTGAGAAGCTCCCTGCTGTGTATATTATTAGCACTGTATATCAGGACTCTGTCTGTAAACCCTTCTTAATGAACTGTAACTGCCCCAGGGATTAAAGAAAGGTACAACTGAGACTCCATTGAACTGCCCTAAAAAAGGGCTGCACAGGGTCCTAGAATGATGGGTCAGTACTTCACGAGTGGGGGTAGAGGGGGTTGTTAAGGCCTTCTGTATTAGAATATGTTTTGTTACCTAGAAAATGTAACCCCTTCATCATCTGCTGGGTTAGAAATAGGTGATGCAATTCTACCGCCCATATAATTTGTTGAAATTAGTCAACTGTTTTATTTTACATGTACTCCTCTGGATGTATTTTCCTTATTTAATTGAGCTAGTGCGCAATGATGACAAGAAATGAATGAGTTTTGTAATGAATGATTAATTCCGTCTTAAAAAAATACTTTGTATGTGGGTTTTTTAATGATCCCTTTGTTTGCATTTTCTATTGTCATTGTATACTCAGACACAACAAGCTCACAAGGGGTTATTAGGTTGCCATTTAATTTCTTTACTTGGGAGACATGGCTTTATACATACAATGTGATTGACAGTGGAGGGCTTGGTTAAGTCTTGAAATGTGTGACACTAGGTCTGCCCTTATTAAATAGCACTGATGGACCATTTTTCATTGTATATATGTGAGACCCATGTACAGGCCTACCTCCTCTCAAACAGAGCTCTGCCAGTCAAGCCCCTAAATATATAAATTATGCATTTATGTTTGACAGAACATGGTTAGTCAGTTAAGCAGATATATTTCGTTCGTAGTTTTTTTCTACTGTCACTCAGAGAGCAAAAACCGGGTTCTGAATCTAGGTAGTGTGCTACTCCACGATGCACAGCTACCTATACTATTCAACTGGTGTTGAACGTGGTTCCTGAAGGACATCAACCACGCCAGTTTTAAGGATAACCATGAAAAAAAAGCATACATATAATACATTTAAATGAAAATCATTTACATAGTACTAACGCTAACAACCTGACATAGATTGAGGGCCACCTGTACCCGTGCTTGATAGTAATCTACTTCTGCCTTTTACTACTGATGCAAATTTGAATGGGTGCAGTGAAGGGTTCTGAAGCACAGTTTGCTAAAGTACTCGAACTTTATAATAGGCCATTGCCATGAACTATATTTAATAGAACTAGGGTCTCTAAAAATTACTGACATTTTGTCTAGGAAAGATTTCTTAATATTTGTTAAGCTGTTAAGTCTAGGATGTGCAGGATTCTAGCAGTCATTGAATGTTTTTTTAGGATAGGGCTTGAATCTGATATTATAAAGTTTAACCTGAGGGATTAAAATTACTGTGAGATTTTCCTTTGATATTTCGGTGCCATTTTGCTGTAGATCCACTTTAGAACCTCAGACACGTACTGCAAAAAGGTATTGTTTTTGCCCTGATCAGCACCATTTTTCTGATTAATTCTGATGGTTACTGACTCTGAAAGTGCCCTAGGCTCTGCTGACGAGGACCAGGGGCAGTGCTCTGCTCTCTAAAAGGTATCTGGTATTTGGTTTAAGTCTAATTGACCAAGACAACCTGCCTGTAACACCCTAGAATATGGTGGCACATGTAGGTTTACAGACCCCAGTGGACTTAAGTGTGCACTACTGTGGTGTATGGTGTCATTTTAGAGCCAGGCCTGCTTTGCATTTATTAATTGTAGATAAGCCTTTTTATTTCTCCAAATGTTGTCCACTCCTAAGATATATCATACTATTTCTTGCTTCCCGAAAAAGGCTCTTAAAATGCGAATAATATTTCTGTAATAATTATCTCAATTTTTTAACTTGCTGTATGCATCAAGACACAGACCTTTTTTCTAGCCAAAATAAATTGAATTGACTGAAAGTTACTGCCCCCCCCCCCCTTGAGGTGTCAGAAAGTTTTAAATGGTTCGCGACTTTACTTACGGTCACAGATCATTGTTGCACATCACTGTGAATCACAATTAGGAGGGAACTCCCCTGCTACATACCAATGTGTATCACAATTTGGAAAGAACTTCACTTCCATGCCCTTTCCATATAGCTTTGAAAAACAGTGGAATGCCCAACAGCATTTTTCTGTCACCAACCATGTGGTTTGGCGACTCTCAGGGTTTGCAACTGTAAAATGTTTAGTACAACTAGCCTCAAATTCTTTGAGATGAACTCCACAATGTAAATCTTGAACAGTTCTCTTCTCTATATTCCCCTATTAAGATGGCCTGTCACCGAGAACCATTTTAACCGCATGCGCGCTAGCGATTTTCCCGCTGCGCGCTGCGATTTTGAAAATCCCGCGTTACGTGACAAGGTCAGCTCGTCATATGCGTAGCGCAGGTAACGCCCATGACGAGCTGACCTTGTCATGAGCGCTGAAGGGGTTAAGGCATGAATAAAGTGGGCAATTGCCCAGAGCCCCCACCTTTCAAGTGGTAGGGACAGTCACAACTATTTGGCAGAGGGACGCTGGGAAGCTTTTTGCGTACCACTGTTTCTGAAAGTTTAACATAAAATTAAATATTGCTCGTTACCATGAATATCTGTATTAGCTTAAAATGGTTTTGAACAAAAAGGTCGAACTATGTTGTGGAAGGGCTCCAACATCCTTATGATATCTTTAATATTTAATAACTGCACTATGCCCCTCATGGATCCTGTTATGGTCTGCATACTACATGCTGGATGTATAATGCAAGTCTGAAAATTTTTCTGATGGTTCACAGATCACACCGAGAGTCACATGTTGTGCCGTTCGCCTGGATTCCTCCTTTTGGGCCATGAGCACAAACTGGTCCCAACTGATCAGAGAGACATCCAGAATCAACTCCAAAAAGACATTTTAATGCTTTGCTGAGCGTCACTATCGATAACACCGTCACTATCGATAATACCGCATCAGAGTCTTGTGCAATATTGTTCAGTAGGTCAATGCACCTCTTTGTGTTCTGTAGACCACAGGTTGAAACCCCAGTAATCTTGAGCAAGGAGTTCAGCATTTGACAATTGAATTGAGTATCTTGGGTTGGATGAACCTATATGGCATCTGTTATCTTTTCAGTTTTAGGAGATATTAGCTCTATTAAAACCACACACAAATAATAAAAATCCTCACAAAACTGACAGGGCTTTGTTGGCAGTCAACACAGTGAAATGCACTTTCTCTTGTTATGGCCTATATACGCAAGTAAATTATGGGACCACAAGAGTTTTTATCACTTCTGCAAAGCCCATTCAGGGCTAAAGCTCTGGAAATCGTGTCTACTCTGTCGAGTTAAACCAAAATTCCCATTTTGGCGGGTGATTTCTATGCAGTGGCTTCTGTGTCTACTGGGCCTAAGTGGGCTACTATGTGGGTCAGGAAAAAGGTAAATGGCTAATTCTAGAAATTATGAGGGCCATATTTTTGTGTGCTGTGTGTATAGATTTGAAGGAGCAGGACTGGGTCACCATTAATAGAGCAACTGTGATCTCATATATTGATTACCTCAATACATGAATGAGTCATTACTGTTTTGATGAATTAAAACATTTACAGTACATGTCCAACACAATTAGCTAAAACCATTAGGTAGGTGATAAAACTTAACAGAGGGAACCTTTGGCCAGACCTATTCATACAGAAACATTTGAATCACAGTCATATGCTTCATTTGCCACTGCATACTGCAGAGCTCTGCATATTGCCGTTTTGACACTATCCATATTCCTCACCGAATGTTGTGCAAGATGTACTAATATTCACAAAATCAGAAGGTTTGTGACTGCTAAAAAATTACTTGCTATGTCAAGATTTTTATTTTGGGTGATCGGTCTTTAAAAACAAAAACCATTACACCAAATAACAGTTTTTAAATAATACTACTACATATAAACACATAGAATCGTTTGCTGATTCTTACAAAAATAATCTATAAGTTACTTTAATGCGTCCAATATTTAAAATGTCATTTTTTTAAACAAAAGTTTAAAAAGAAAAATCATGTCTTTCTAACATCATTATATAAAAAACAGCACTTTGACTCTTCTTAATTTTCTGGTTGGCCGTTAGTTTTTTATAGAGAATCTTTTTCGCTCTCTATATAGTTTCAACCAATTTCCTTTAAATACACATTTAAAAGTTTCACCCCTCTACACACAAATGGGATTGAGGTCCCACTGAGCCAGGTGGTTACAGCTTCTCTACATGAGCGTATATTCAAACTATTCAGTACTGATTTTAAAAGTGCCTTCCGTTCATTTAGTAGCATAGGGCATACACAAAAAATGTGTTGAATAGATTCGTCTTTATATCCTCATAGTCTGCAGTCTCGATTTTCCCTTTTATCCTTCCATGCTGGGATTAAGTCTTTTGTTTCCCACCTGCTATGTCTTAAACCTTTGGTGAATACTAAACCTATGGTCACCGTTAGACTATTTTTTCCATTGCAAATTAGGGTGGCAAATTAAAAAAAGCCAACTGTTTAGAGGACTACTGGCACCTTTCACTGATGTTTTTCAGAATTGAAAACTTTTTTTAAAACAATCCTGTTTCCTTTTAGTAAAAAGTGCCTCTTTAAAAAGAGCATTTCATTTTGAAAAGTAATCAGCGAGATGGTGGTCTGCTGATCGTTGCACGCCACCATCCCTGTGATTGTAGCCAGTAATGGGCCCCAAACCGCAACCTGGACACCTAAATCAAATCAAATTAGTCTTTGTTCGGTTTCATATATTAAAACCAATAAAAACACACTTAAAGTGTATATAAAACATTCCTTTATAAACCATATCAATTAGGATAGTGACCTAGGCTAAATGTGAAGAACAACATACAAGTAACACCAAGGTCACACAAGCATAGCCAGGTAAGGAAAAATCGCCCAGATTAACAACAGGTAACTAATATTCATCATGCAGTTCAGTCTGGGACCCACTACAATTCGGAATTTTGTGCATCGACCTACAAGTATGTAAATTGGTACACAAAATCAGATTTCACTTGTAAAAAGTGCGTACGAAATTTGTGAAAACCTTTTCTGAATGGAATCCTTGTTCAACTGGTCTTTAGTCAGCACGCTTCATCAAAAGTTTACAACATCTGACTGTGCCAACACATAGTTGGTCCTTGTATCATAGCAGACCCTGCGAGGGCACCTAATAGTCATAGCAAGCTCCTGTTATGAAATTTGGGTGTCAACTCCCCAGCTTAGCAACCTTAGTAGGGGTGGTTGCCAATTGGCTGGATAGTTAGATGGATGGATGGACAGGGGGATAAGGAATGGATGGATGACAGATGATGGATGAATAGAAGGATAGATAAATACTGTGATGGATGGGTGAATTTAAAGAAGAAAGGAAGGATAGATGATAGATGGAAAGTATGATGGGTTGCTGGGAAAAATGGAGGAAGATGGAAAGAGGATTGGATTGATGGATGTAGAAAGGTAACAAGGAAGCAAAGAAATTTTGACAAAAGGCAGACATAATGAGTGAGAGAAAGAAGGAGAGAAAGAAGGGTGGTCACTCACACTGGACCGTTAAAAAGTAATGGTACACGCCTAAAAATCTTGAGGTCTGCTTCGTTATTTATTTATTTATGCATTTTTATATAGCGCACATTTTACCTGAAGGTGTCAGAGCGCTTTACAATAGAACCAGTTACATTACATAAGGAATTGAGAGTACATGAATTACATAAAAGAAACGAAACAGATAAACTTTAAACTTACACAGAATGGTAGTAAGTAGATATATTTACTAGATATTAGCAGTTAAAGTTACATATTCATAAGTTGCAGATTAGCTCAAGAATACATTTCAAAGAAAGTTGAAGTGATTATGGTTGAACAAATATATCTAACATATTTACAGAGCATGATCTTATCACCATTGCTGGGGTTCTTGCGGTGCTCACTCAGTCAGCCCTTCAGGGTGCAGGTGAACTCACAGGTGATTATCTTGGGCCTGGAGGGATCCCCTACTGGGGAGAGGGAGACGGCTGAGTGGGACAATCTGCGGGAATGTCCAAGTTAGAGGGGGGCGCAAGCTCACCTTTGGCACCGAGTTGGTGCTTCCATGTTGGTTGCGGTAGTCTCCCTGACACCAGTCGGCTGGGCACAGTGGGGCATCGGCAGTGGACTCGGCCACATGGCAGAAGATCAGTGGCAGTCTCCAGAACACAGACAGCTGAGCACAGATGTGCAGGACCCACAGAGGACCCAGGACCAACACATAGGACAAGAGGCGCTCAGTCCGTAGAGTACATATCGCACCGTGGCGGAGCACATCAGCGGACCCAGGACCACACGCCTGGCGTGCCTGGGCCAGGCCACAAAACATACCAGCCTCCTGCTGGAGTGGGCTTCACAGCCAAGATGGTGGTCTCCCGCGTTTCCCTTCTTTGTTGTTGTTGAGCGGCCCTCGTTGTGTCGCCCTATTCCATGATTATGGGCTCTATTGTCTACTATGGGAGATCGAGCGCTCGTTTCTCTCGATTCCAGATATGAGGTGGTTAGAAGGAGGGGCTTTGCTGGGATTTATGCCGAAACGGCAAACCCAAGCCCGAGAGATCCAGCCGGGACCGTCTTAGTAGTTGGCCATCTTTAAGCCTGTGAGCTTCATTGAGGTTGGCTAATGTTCCATGACACAATGATAATATAAATAATATATATCACTGCCTCATATTTAGGACAGAAGGCTCCCTAGGTAATGAGGGTTTATTTCTGGATGCTTTGCCCCAGTCTCTCAAACAATTGTACGATCTGAACTGTTTTAGATGTGGATAAAAACGTATCTCTTCAAGCATGTACATCGTTCACAGCATTTTGGCATTAATAGTATGCCTTGATATCATTTAGTGTAGGTGCCTTATAATTGTTCTCTATTTAGATTTGGCTTCAACAGAAAAAAAAATATTGGGAGGCAGGTGGTTTGTGATAACTAGTCAGCAAGAAAGGAATGCTTTGTGTGTGTTGTGACACAGGCAAATTACTGAGTTATTGGTCTCCACTAGAATGCTAGGAAATAGGAGTTCGATCCTTGATAGACACTAGAAATTAGTATAAGTGCTAGAGCAGGTAAACACTAGGATATACTTAGATATGATATGGCTAAAAGCTCATCATCACAAGCCTACATCCATATTCTGCATAAAACACTCAGAACATTGGCACCTGCACCACAGCCACCGGAAGCACACTGTGGTCCCTGGGGGTCCTTTCCAGTTGTACACAGCCGTGGCCACGAATGTGAATCTGTAACAAGCAGCCATTTTAGTAAAAGGAATATGTGGAAAATAAATTAATTGTGCTCGTTGGTAGGGCTTCAACAAGACTGATTACCCATTTTAAATCTAATGTATGGACATGTATCAAAAGCAGATTTGCGTTGAATACACTGAGGACCTGTTTCCTGTGTGTCCCCATCCTTCAAATAAGCACTGCACAGTCTCAGCAGCCCCACCTACATTTGCTTTTCAATTTATTATTTGTTTTCCGCATATTAATTTTGGAAGCAAAAACTCAAAAGGAGGAAAAGCATGTCGTGCTTGCTGGTTTGTGCTAATAAGATGACATGCTCTCTGGCGCCTTAATCCACTAAGTATATTTAAGAAGTGTTACGGCTGGCATGGAGATCAAACTAACATGTGTAGGGACACCAGTGAAGTACTTAATCATCTTGTAGAAACACTGCCAGTTTAAGCAGCTGTGCTCAGCCCATTTGTCATGCTGTGGCTTGTCCTGATTTGTCTTGGAAATCAGAAACTTAGATGCACAAGAAATTAAATCCACATCCTTTGAAGAGCACATTTTTATTTCGCTGACACATATAATCCACACATTGGTTCTTATGATAAATATATACTAGTGTCACTTAAATGCTCCCCTCCTATAGGAGTACTTTGGATGGTTCCACTTGAAATTCAGCTTTTAAATACAATTAAGGATGCAATTAATGTTGCACTATGGTCTCCTGGAAAAACAATGTAATCAAAAGGGTAAAATGGTTCCTAGTATTCATCCTTTTAGGGAATATATATGGGGTATGCGGATGTATGACATTACAACGCATGCTTTTACCACGCATGCCGTTACAACGCAGTTTTTACGACGCATGCTGCTACAACGCATAGTGCTTAGGGGTGCTGGATAGTGAATAGTTTAATTTACTATTCCAACTCCTGTCCCCGTGGATTGTAGGGAATGTGTTGGATAGTAAATTAAATCTATTCCCTATCATAGAGCGCCCCCCAGTGCAATGCGTTGTAATGGTTTGCGTTGTGATGGTTGCGTCCTAATGGTAGTGCGTTGTAAATGTTTCGTTGTAAAGGCTGTTCACCGGGTATGCAGATATTGAACAAATGAATGTGGGTCTGTGAATGTAATAGCAAAGCCTTGCATGCACTGTCTTCCCTAAAGAAGCTCTCCCTATTTATTGGTTCTCTAATAAAAACCCAACTAGTAAGTTCATGCCCTTTGCTCAGTTACTCACCCTTTTGAAATTCTGAAAACATTTTTTTTTCTTTTCATGCTTGCATAGATACTAACAAGTAAAATAAAGACGTTTTGAGTATTAGTAGAGTATTTATGCATTTTTATCTTCAGCAAAAACAACAAGGCACAAAAAATGAAAAATGTTTGCTAGTAGTAAATACTACTAAAGAATGAATTTCCCTGTGAAAATGAAATAGAAGTGATTAGGATTTTGCAAAGGATGATGGGTGTGCAGGTATTGTCTAGATAACTTCGGGTCTACAGATGCTCAGACAAAGCCTTACCCTCACCGTGCCCCGTCTATATTATATATCTATTGCCTAAGCTAAGTTTCCTAAAAGTCTTTCAGAAATCCCAAACAAAGTAGGTTAAAACAAACCTATTCAGTTTTCCACTATATGATGTTTAAAAAAAGGAGTTCAAAGTCAGTATGGACCTCTAGTAGCAGACTATACTATTGCACCTTTGTATTGCTGACTCAATTGGGACATCTGGTAACAGCCTGTAGGTCTGTACCCTTGTCATGCTCATGCAACTAGCACATCTACTAACTGTTTGTACAACTGATTAGCACATTAAAGTCTGATATACTGCTCTGCCAATGCTTTTTTATGTTGTTGTCTTATTCTAAGTGTTGTATTACTGAAATGTGAGACAGTATGTCAATGCTTCTTTTTAAGTTATACTGTGTCACTTTTGTAGCCCAGCATGGGTAAAACTGTGCTAATCCTATGCTTACAAACTCTGCTAGAAAAACAGACATTTGCGGTGGGCAGAGTTAGAGTGTTGTAGGAGTTCTAGGTGTGTGCCAGAAATATGAGCATCTCTTCATCTAAACCTGGGAACTACACAGAATTCCTGCTTTTGATTGTTTGGTTTTAACCTGTACTGGGAGCCCCTGTGTGGTGAGAAAAGCTATGCTTCTATGATGAGCTCTAATAAGAGTGAAACACGTGCTGGGAGCTGTTTTATTTATTCCAGGTTGGCTTTGATGGTATTTTACTAATACAAAGCTGCCATTCTGTGCCTGGAATATTAAAAGGCTTTGGTTTTTCAGCTCTATGTGGATAGCACTAGCTAATCCAATGAAGAAATACTTGGCTGCAAAAATGGCAAAAGGTTTTGTCACTTTTGAAGATCAGCATAGTACTGTTCTAATCCTGTGCTTAAAACTCTGCTAGAAAACACTAGGAGCGGCCCATGCCGGTAAGAGCGGTGATGTGGGAGGACTCAACAGATGACGGCAAGGGTAAATTAAATATTTAATTTTCCCAAGTCATCTGTCGAGCCATCTCCCACCCCACCCCACTGCTCATACCTGCATGGGTCGCTCCTGGAAAACACTGACATTTGAGGTGGGCAGATTCAGTATGTTGCAGATGGTCTAGAAATGCTCCATAAACAGGAGCAGCTCTTCATCTAAACCTGGGAACTACCCAGAATTCTGACTTTTATTTAGCATATGTTTCATTATATGAGTAGCCATATCGCGTTCTTTTGTTCCATTGTGTTCTTATATTTTGGATGTGATTTATTTGAATATGTCTGTATGCGTTTCATTTGAACCTATGTATTTCTTTGTGCATTGATTGGAGCTCTATTTTGTTAAAATTACAAGTTTTGTGTTTGCACCAATTGTGTCTTACCATCTGTTTTGCAATGATAAAGAAATAAGTACAGAAAGCAACAATGTCACTGCTCATGACACAAGAGGCATATTCAGTGATTTTGTTGATGATGTCAAGAGAAAATATCATCTTTGATCCACTGATGCTGTCTTTTATGTTGTCAGGATGGTTTTGTGAACCTCCATATGCCGCCTCGAAGGTAGACACAAAGCAGTAACATCTAGCGTCAAGCCTTGCCGTCAGACCAAATCTTTGCTTGACTAACTGTTCACTAGGTTCATGAACAGACAATGGGTACTTTATATGGATAAACCTATTAGTAAAGATTGGAGGAGAAATCAAGGCAATGCCCCACAAATAAAAAGGAATGCGTAATTCAAATAAATACAATATTGCCTTACATCAGATATCACCACCTAAAGGAGGAACAGAACCCACCCAGGTGCACAAGCAAATAACCCAGGTGCGGGGAGGAAGTCTCAACTTTTACCGTATGGTCTGGAGTTGCACTGGGCTAGTAGATCACTGGGAAAGTTGTTGAATTAATCAATAAGGCGACTGACAGGAGCACAGTAAAAGAGCCGGAGGCCTGCCTTTTGGGGCTCCCCTGGAGGCGAAAAATAAATGTTCAACCACCCTGTATAGCATATGCCATTGGATGGAGGTCACACGTAAATTTAGATATGCCCCTGTGGAGACCCCAAGCTCATAAAGATTTGGCTTGGCTGTTTTAATGTGTAAATGCATATAACTTGAGGATATGCTATGGTATGCACAATAGGTCAAAATGTAAACATACTAGGCTTAATAAAGAATATGGAACAGTGGGACCTGTTGATGGCAATCCCATTGCTCTTATATGTTGCTCATTAAAAAAAAAAACAAAAAAAAAATATATATATATGTTTAAAAATAGAAATAAGGTTATGAATGTACGAATAGTCAAAGTCACTTGCTATGAATATATATTTTTGGTTTAATGTGGAATAAAGATCTCTAGATTAATGGCGCAATTTTAAGAAGCATTTTAAAAGTTATTTGAAAAAAAAATTCACAGGGATATTAAGGCATACTACATTTGACAGTGCCATACAAATCTTGCCAAGCAGTTGCATGGCTTATGACATTGTCTATCACAAAGTTTGGACTAGCAGTGGCTGTTACTCGGAGATTCTCTGAAGCCTAAGTACTCAGAATTATTTTTTTGTTTTTTTACATTATCTTTATTGAATTACTGAAAACAAGTCTATTGATGATTTCTGAAGTTTCACAGTGACACACATTATATACAATGTTTATGTTTATGGATTTATAGAGTGCATAGCTGCCAGGGGGCTTCCCAGCACTGAGAGACTGGCTGAGGTTGCATGGGAGATTAAGGGAAGAGCCACGTTTTGAGCTTTTTCCTGAATACCAATTGTCAGTTAGCATACCCATTTGCCTAGGCAAGGGAGTTTCATAGGCCAGGGGCCAGATGCGAGAAGGATCTACCTCCCCATGGTGTGTTTCTTAAATAGATTTGCAAAGGATCTTAGGTGTCTGCCTGGAATGTAGTGCATGACAAACTTTTTAATTAAAGCCGGGCCTTTATCATTCATAGCTCCATGGGCAATGCAGAGTGATTTGAGCTCTATCCTTGCCTTCATTGGGAGCCAGTGTAGTGTCTTCAAGATTGCCTGGCTGACTGTTATCTGGGGATGCGCAACTGTGTCCCAGCTGCGGCAGTCTGTGCCTCTTGTAGTCTGTTTATAAAGTATTTGGGTGCGCCAAGATACAAGGAGTTGCCATAGTCAAGCTGTGACAGCACTAGAGCCTGTACCACGGTTCTGCAAGTGTTTTCAGGATTGAGCGGTAGGATCTTCCGTAGCATTCGCAGTGCTCCAAAGCATGTTCCTGATATTTTTCTAGCTTGAGTCTCCATGGACAAACATTCGTCCAGCCAAATTTCCAGATTCTTTACCTCTGTCTTTGGGACCATGGGTCCTCCTAATTCTGGCAACCATTATTCATCCATTCTGCTACTTGCACCATGCATGATGCCAGGTTGTAGTGCATGGATTGGGGGCCCTCCGTCACTGATAGTATCAACTGGGTATCGTCCGCATATGATACTACTGACAGTTCAAATTTTTGCACTATTTCTGCTAGTGGTTGCATATACAGGTTGAATAGTGTCGGACTTGGTGTAGAACCCCGTGGGACTCCACATGACATTGGATGGTAATGAGCTTTTCACAATATTACAGACGCCATAGGATTCATTATTAACACTTTCTAAAAATCATTTTCTAAGAATGAGGTTATCCACTTTAATGCAGAGCCTGTGATACCGGCTTCCTTTAGCCTGCAGATCATTGTCTTATGGTCCACCGTATCAAAGGTGGCGCTGAGATCCAGGAAAAGAATAGCTCCTGGGCCTCCCTGGTCTAGGATTCCCTTCAGTTTCTCTGTTGCCACCAACAGGGCTGACTCTGTAATGTGTTGGGGTTGAAAGCCCAATCGAGTGGTAAGCAGTACCTGATTTTCCTCTAAGTATTGGGACAGAACCGGATTGACATGTTTTTTGGCTATTTTGCCTAGTAATGGCAAGAGCGAGACTGGTCGGTAGTTCCCTGGTTCTGATGGATCTAGCTGGGCCTTTTTCAACAGTGGCCAAATTATGGCGTGCTTCCTGGTTTTGGGAACGTTCCCTTGTGTAAGGTTTTCAATGTAGTGACCCTGGCTCTGTGGCACAAGGGTACCTGCCTTGTAGTCAGGTTGAGGTTATTTGTCCTCATTACGCCAGCCTCGAGTAGGCACACCACTCTGGAGCAAACCCATGTTTACAGACTTTAGTATATATGAGTTTGTGTCATAATACATGGGTGGATGCAAAGGAGTGCTGATGCTCCACCCATGTAACAGCTCCCCAACACAATGTAAAGCATTGCAGCGCTATGTGTGGCACTGTGTTACTTTTTTTTCTTTTTACAAAGCCATGCAATGCCCCGCAATTTGGGCTTTGCATGGCTTAGTACATTCTAAAATAGATTTTGTGTTGGGCCTGCGTCAAACAAGTGTCACAACTCTGGCACAAAATCTTAGTAAATCTGGGCCAGAGTGTCTTCTGCATTTTGGAGAGCTTCACTGGGCATCATACAATTCAAACTATTTCCTGAACCTTCCCATACCTGAATGTATTGGATAGGAGAGCGCACCTTACTTTCTCCATTTTGCCAATCACATACATTTAAGTATCGTATTATCGGTCCCACCTCACAATTGTTTTGGTTTGATTTCTGTGTCCCTTTTTTGCACCCACGCAATATCTTTCTCCTTTTATTTTTTGCTTTCACACTCCTTGCTGGCAGAGTGCATACTCGGCCTTAGACCTAAAACTTGTGTTCATAGGGTTGAGAAAGAAGGCTGTTTGTAGACTTACCACACCATTAAATGCAGAAAGGTTTTCAGAACATCCATAATGAAATGTATCACAGAAACGTTTTTTGCACTTGTAAGAAACTGAATAATTAGTGGGGGTGTATGGAAGCCCACCACAAGCAATAGTGGCAATGTTTTAGTTAAGTACAGTAAAGGTGTCAGTGATTTAAACCTGAGATCAACCCCTCATAGCTATTTAGCAGAGCAGACTGGCTTAACTTAATAAAATATGCAAAGCATTTAGAATTACCAAAACAGTTAAAAAGTTGAAAACGCAACATAATAAAAATCCCACTCTAATTTTTCAAATTGGAGAAGATTTCAATAAACAAAATTCCACCAAAACGACAAACACCCAGTAAGGAGAACCAGAGATATGATTTTGTTCATTGTTAAATAAAGGTAGTGCTAGAAAGTGCAAAACGCTAACCTTAGGCAACTGGTCGCACAAAACCAAGGTAAAGTCAAATGTTAAGGTCAACTGTGGTTGTTTGCTGGTTGGATACAGGTCATGGGTTTATCCTGTTCAAAGAGTTACCTTCTTTTCTTATAAATAGTTGTAGACATTGATGGGTCATCAATGGGGGCTAACGGTGTTGCAGAAAGGAAGCTGAAGTGGAAGCAGGGTTTGACCCGATGGGTTGCAGGAGGATAGGGCCTGATGAAGTCGTTCATGATGGCAGGAAGGCTCAGAGCAAAAGTTCCCGATTCGCACCAAAAATGGGCTCTGCGTCGATCGGGTTGGGTTCAATGAGGTCATCAGTGGTCGTTTTTCGATGCTTCGCAAGAGCTTGTGATTCCCTTAGAAGAGCAAGTCTACAGGCTGAGGCAGGAAAGAGCTCAAAGTTATTGAATGTGGCTTTAACATCAGTCCTGGTGAAGAATGTAATAGGAGCAGCGGAAGGTCCAATCCCACCGGTAATGCACCCTCAGCAGATTGGCTGGCACATAGGTCCCAGTGTATCGTTCTTATCTCTCTCTACTATTTCTACTCTTTGCTCTTTCTTGCCCAGCCTTACGTTCTCTTACTCCTATCTCGTGCTCCATTCTAGAATCCACTCTCGTAGGCGTTCCTCCCTTTAGCTCCGACTGTTAGGAGTGTACTAGCTGTGGGTACTGATACATTGTATCTAGACTATTCTTTCTGATACAAATAAAGAAGACTAACTTTGAGAAGAATTGCCTCTTCAACCTTTCTTTCGCCGGTACACCCAGCCTTAAGCCATCCCACTTTTAGGGTTAGATAGGAGGAGTACATCCTGACACCAACGAATGCTTTCTGGACCTAAGGGACAGCGCTTGGGGGTAAGGATTCACTCCAACAGAAGTCACCTGCAGGGTCCAGGGCTAGTTCATTTGAAACTGGTCAGCTGGGCTCTTTCAGAAAGTGGACATCTTGCAGCTTTTTTGTCCCTATAGCTTAACAGGAGGTCAGCCAACTGAGTCTTGGGGTCCACCTCTTTTTCCTGGTTCAAGAGAGAGTTTGTCCAGCCCTTAGACTTCTCCTGATAGGTCTCAACAGCAGGTACAGTCCTTCTGCTGTCTTTCATAGGTCCGTACTGTTCTGAAGAAGGTGCCCAGGTGTGCCATATCTATGCCTAGCACTAGCTTGTCGTTGGGGGTGACTCATGGCCTCTCCGGAATCAATGGGGAAAATGTTCTCCATGGGTAACCCTACCCACTTATGCAGCCGTTCCTATTTTCCATACTGCATACAATCCCATAGTCTACTTCTCTACCCAAAACCAGCTTGGCTGAATCTGTCTTCCCTGTACTCATCCAGAGGTGTGGCTATGGAAATGGGCAACACACCTATCAGGCTGGTCTAAACCAGCTCTGGGGCAGCACCCCTCACACTCGGTTTGGAGCCAGACTTACTAGGAAGACAAAAGGGAAACCCAGCTTGGTGTTAGCTACATCTGCCAATGACAGGGTAGGCATCCTTTAAAGCTCACAAGGCGCTGGGCACAGCTCCCAGGTCACCCTGCTAGAGGAAGAAAGACCTCTCGCCACACCCAAAGCTGTTTGTCCACTCTCTTGGATCAATCCACAACTCATTCCAGGGGAGCAATAAGGGGCAAAAAGATAACTGGACACTGACAGGAAAGCAGTCTAGTTTTGGCAGAAACAGATAACTTTCTGAAAGCATCTGCTCTTCAATATTAATATAAAATCTGACTTTACCATTAAATATGATTTTAAATTACTATTAAAAAGTCCTTGAACCCTTTTTCTAGATATCTCAACTTGAATTACACCTGTTACACAGAACAGTGATAGCGAATGGGAGAGAACGAATTGCCACAGCGAAAAACATCTTTGGAGATTTATCACTTCCTGGGCATGTAAAGCATTAAACATACATGGCCTAATAAATACAATACACCCTTCCTCAACAACATTTAAGGCCTACCTTATGAGTGACTTATAAGTATTAAAAAGGAAGGTTTAGGCCTTGAATTGGCTATTTTGAAACTGCACCACCTGGCTGCAGTGGCAGGCATGTAGACATGTTTTACCATGTCACTTAAGTGGTGGTACAATAAGTACCTTATACAAGGGTCTTATAGGTAAGTTAAAAGCGCCAATTAGAAATATAGCCAATTTCAACATGTTTTAGTGATCAGAGCACATGCACTGGGGACTCGTTAGCAGGGTCCCGTGCACAGTCAAAAGAAACCCAGCAGCAATAGTCCAAAGAAAATGGGGAGGATCAAGGAAAAATAGGTATTTTCCTACAGTGTAATTTGTTTTAGCATTAAATCCACCCTCATATCTTAACATGGACCCTAGGGCGCATTTCACACTAAAACCCAATGCCAAATGTCGATTTTGCATTTTACCATACTACACAAACAATTGCACAAATGTTGCACATCCCTAGTTTTTTTGTGTATTTTCTAAGCACAACTGTATGTTGCCATTTGGTGTGTTGGTGAGCAGCAAAAACAGAAACAAATAATCAACAAAATCCCCCTAGAATGTTACAGTATATGTTCTCATGGACAATAAACATGAAAGTACAGCTGAAATCGTAAAATGAAAAGATGCAACCGTTCAGGACTATGAAATCTTGATTTAAGGCACGTATTACATTTGCAAATTAGGAATACGTACATTCAGCGTGATTACATGCCTGATTAACGGATACTCTTAAAGAGAAATAACATAACAATAACATAAAAAAGCACTTTGCTATCAAATAATCACACCAGAAACATACTTTCGCATTGCGTTTATCCTTTGACTGACTACAGCAAGAAGTGTTTCAGAATTGTCTATTTTTACCCTCCGTGTCTCCTTACAGACGGCAGTTCTTTCCTTTATTTTCTTGGTGCTTGTTTCTTTCCAAAGGATTTATAAAAGCAATTATTGGGTTTGCATGGGTGAGTACTTTTTTAAACCAATAAACAGTTAGGTGGCTGTTGGAAATGGGCATCTTTTGTCTGGTATTCTCCCTGAATTTTGCTTTCTTTAACTGAAACTGGTTTTGTTGGCCTTACGACTCTGAACACTTTACTCCAGCTAACCAATGGTAAAGTGCTTGTGCCCCCCCTTCTAAAAATTGGCATACAGATAATCGCCACATTTAATTTCTTGAACGTCTCTAATATTCGGCACTACATATACCTAGGTAATGTGAATTAAATGCTACAATTGGACTGCAGCACTCATTGTACACCCATCAAATAACCGTGTTACACATGTCTCCAGGCCTGCCCTACCAGCCTGGGTATACAGTTTTAAGTGAACATTTTGATCTGGCAAAAGAAACCATTTGCCAGGCATAAACTTTCCTTTTTTAACACTTTTAAATCACCCCTAAGATAGGCTCTAAATGTCCACAGGACAGGGTGCATTGTATTTTAAAAGTAGGACATGTATATGTAAGGTTTTACATAGCCAGGCAGTGAAAAAGCCCCAAAGTCGTTTTTCACTGTAACAAGGCTAGGCCTCCAATAGGAAAACACTGGGTAAAATTATTCAAGGTCTCATGTTAATAGTAATTTAAAATCCAACTTAATGGTAACGTCAAGTTTTATATTACTGTTCTGAAAATGTCACTTTTGGAAAGTTGGCCGTTTCCTGCCTACTCCAAATGTGCCTTTCTGCCAGTATTCAGTGTCAACTGACTGTTCAATGTCTCCCCTGTGGTGAGAGATGGATTGTTCAAAAGACATGGGTGTGGAGAGGTGTGTTTCCTCCTTGAGTTAGTTGATCTGGGGGCTAACCCTAGCCCCTTTGTGAGGTTAAAATGGTACCTACTTTGTCACTGGCAGATGCAGCACACACCTAGGCCTGCCTCCCTTTGCCTTCCGACTCAGCTTTGATCCAAACCCAATGGGAGGTGGGAAATGCCCCAGAACTGGTTTTGTGTAACCACAAGGTAGGGTTTGCATACATCACTGGGTGGACACAGGGATTCCTGACCAGGAGAAGAAAGGTTCTGCCTTGATAGATTTAGGTAAGAATGGCACCGTGGGTTTCTAATAAACACACACAGAAAGTGCAGTAAAACGGGTAGGTTCACACCTGGGAATTTTTACCCCATTAATTAGGGAGTGGCCAGGAGATTCCCTGGCACTGGGAATAAATATGTCACCACAGTACCCTCCTCAGAGCTCTGCTGGGCTTGTGAGGATCAGAAGAAGGCCCAACCTACTGGTTGAATCCTAAAGGAAGACTGAACCTGCTTTCTGTGGACTCAAGACCCCAGATGGGACTCCAAGGGTCAGTTGGCTGGCCTCCTGGTTGACCTACAGGGACAGAACAGAATTCCAGAGGCCTTTTCCTGCAACTGCCCAGCTTACCAATACTAAATGAACCTGCCCTGGACCCTGCTACCTGCCTCTGTAGGAGGGAGTCTCCAAGTGGGGCACCCCAGGTCCTGGAACCTTGGCTGATGTTAGAGTACTCCTGAAACTGCAAGATCTCGGACTTAACATTTTTTTGCCAACTTCATGCCTGGAGAACCGTCAGAGACTAGGACTGCTGTTTAAGCCACATCAAATTGCCAGTCGACCTCGGCTTGCCAGTTTGCCACTCACCCCCGGAAGCAGATCTGACTTCCAGAAATGTTTCTAAGTCAAAATGTAAAGGGTTTCAGAAGCATTCCATCAAAGTTGAGACCTTTGTAAGCATAGTCCCAAGCCGTCTCCAGCTTGGACCTTTTCACTCTTCTGTGACAACCACACGGAGATTCTGCTCCTCAGCAATCCACTGTCATCAAGCACCACATCGGATCTAGCTTGCAGTTTACCTCACCGGCAACTCGTCCACAACCATGTTTTCTCCATAAAAGTTTCTAAATCAGAAGGTAACCTTTCTGCTGGGACCAGTCTGGTCCGTGTATCTCACCTGTGATTCATTACAGTCAGCTTCTTAACCTTTTCGATGATGGGCGTGTGTGTCGGACGGCCGGTGGCCTTCAGAACTGCGCACGCGTCATTTTTTTCCGCACCGCGGCAGAATGTCCGCCGCGGCGAAGCGGTTACATTTCGACTTCGACCCGGTCTACCATGACCAGATAACCATGGTTGGCGCTTTGTGCTTTTTCGCACTATTTTCAATTCAAACTTTAAACAATCATATTTCTGATTCTACTGATTTTGTCATTTTGGTGCTATTTTATTTATTAAAATGTATTCTATTTATCTAAAGTGATTCAGGATTTTTCTTGTGTTGTATTTTCACTTTATTACTGCTTGAGGGCTGCATAACTACTTTACACATTGGCTGTACGTTAAGCCTGACTGCTTTGTGCCAAGCTAACAGATGGTTAAGCACATGTTTATTTAGTGACTTTAGTGGTGCAGTACACATTTCTGCTGTGTAAGTGAAGATTTCAGCATGTTAAGATGATTTGCAATTTGAATTAAAATGTAATATCCCAAATTTGATTTGCACTGTTCATTTATTGTACCATGTTGGAAAATAGCCCTCTTGGAAGGGTCACCCCAAACGTTTTGCTTCCTCCTCTCTTTGCCGGATCTTTTTGTTGGCCTGAGAACTTTGAGCACTTTCCCACTGCTGACCAGTGATAAAGTACATGTGCTTCTCCCTTAAATATAGTGATCTTGGTGTATACCTGATCGGCACATTTAGGTTACCTGTAAATTCCTGGTAAAGTGATATACCATATACCCAGGGCCTCTAATCTAAATGCTACTAGTGGGCCTGTAGCACTGATTGTGCAACCCACACAAGTAGCCGTTCAAACTTGTCTCAGGACTGCCATTGCAGGGCCTATGTGTGCAGTTTACTGCCATGCCGAATTGCCTTTTTAAACCACTTGCCAAGCCTTAACGTCCTCTTTTATTTCACATAGGTCACCCCTAAGGTAGGCCATAGGTAGCCCTGAGGGTAGGGTGGTGTGTAAGTAAAAGGTTGGAGATGTACTCTTGAGTTTTACATGTCCTGGTAGTGGCAAACAGTTACATTTGTTTTTCACTACTGTGAGGCCTACTCCTCTCATAGGCTAACATTGGGAATTCCTTAAAACACTTTTAAGCCGTCATTCCTGATTAGAAAGGGGTAGCTAAATCATATTTCATACCTTCGGAATAGTAATGATAAATCCTCTTTAGTGGCAAGGTTGGATTTAACATTGCTATTTTAGAAATGCCACTTTCATCAAATGGATATTTCTCTGCTCTTACTGTTCTATGTGCCTTGCAGCCTGTCTCCAATACTCGTCTGGGCTGGGTGACCGCAACACTTTGTGCATTCCCTCTAGACAGCCACAAACACAGGAAGGGTGGGTGTGATAGAGGACTCATCTGCATTCTGATAGCCTTTGTGGGCAGGAAGGGACAGTGGGAGCTGACACATCTGAGTAGGCACAGAGAGCCTGGGATGAAATGGGACCTGTGCACTTCAAGGAGCTCCTTTGAATTCACCCCAACTTTAAAGGCACACGTGGTTATAAGTACTGGGGCTCTGACCCTACCAGACAGTACACTACTGGACCTGTGATTAAAGACTGCTGTGCTACAAGGATTGCCACTCTGCTTGACTGGCTGTTCCAAGGAATTGCTTCTCTGCTGTGCTAAGCTACCCCTACTGCCTATTGATCTCTGCCTTGTTGAGGACAAGGACTGGACCCATCTCACTTGACTCCAGAGTGACTCCAAGGGTTTGCTGGTTTGCCTACGGTTTTCTGAAGTCACAGGTACATAAAATACTTCTTGCAACTCTGCTGATGCCTTCTGTGAGTCCTCCCCCCTCCAGTCCTGGGCCTCAGAAGTGGATTCTGCAACTGTTTTTCTACAAAACTGATGCATTGTCACCACTGCGCTGATCAGAAATGAAGCAGTGCCCGTCAACGCAGTGCCAATCCAAAGACATCCCTGCCCGGCTTGTCGACAACACAACACCAATCCAAGTTCCCGCTAGTGAGGTTCAACTGTGACGCAGCGCCGATCTGAGGTCCTGGCTGCGAGGCTCGACTTTGATGCATCGACCCAACTGTGTGAATCAGAACCAAGGCATCAGACTCTGGAGGACAACGTTTTGCTCCATCCAAGGTACTTTGTCAACGGAACCTGTTTGAGTCCTGTAGCTGGCCTGCCCTCCATTGGCAGTTGGCCTGAACTTTTGATTTACCCCGGTCTAGCGTGACTTCAAGTAACCTTTTAGCACTATTGCCTCTTTAGATAAGCTAGACCGCTCCAGCCTACCAGAGAGGGAGCACAGGCTATATTTTATTGTGTATCTAGCTAATCCTGACTAGGATTGTGTTCCCTGCTTGCACAAGGCGCATACCTTCGCCAACTAGAGGCCCAATTTTAACATACAGAATGTATGAGAAAGTGGATAATAAAGTCACCAACCTATTGAGTCAGGAAGAGGTTTCAGTAATTTAAACCAGAGCTCAAACCCTGGTTGCCGTGGTACAGAGCAGACAGGTTTAATTTAGCAAAAATATTTAAATCATTTAGCAGTACCAAAATGCATTTTATAAAATGGAGTAAAAGTTAAAAACAAAAAGCACCAAAATAACAAATATCCAACAAGGGGAACCGGAGGTGTGAATTTAAAAAATGTTACGTAAAAAGAGCCCAAAAAAAGAGTACAGTGCCAATCTGAGGTCACTGTTTTTGGTTGACAAGGACCTAAGGGTGATTTCAGGCCAAACACAATGGAGCACAAGTCTGATAAGCCAAGCAGGCTCGCCCCGGTCAAAGATTTTACCTTAGGAGTTGTTCTCTTTTTTTGGAGCTCAGAAACCTCCAGGAGGACAGGGCTGCAGGCTGTATCTAATGATGAGTTCACTGAAACAGATTTGCTGCTAGGGAGAAACTCCAAGAGGGAGAAACCTATTTCTTTGTCCCAGTGATGATGCTCTTTGGTCGGATTAGGTTGATTGGTTGGTTCCAGTCCTCTGGAAGCTACAAGTCACATAGTTTTATAGAGATTGTAGGAAAATTCCAGTTAGACACATCCAGGGGTCCAAGAACTTCAGGGACTACACCAAGGGTCCATGACTCACTCCAGCAGAGGTCACCAGCCGGGTTCAGCCCAGGTCCAGGTGCAACTGGTCCGATGGGCAGTTCAGGAAAAAGGCCTCTTGCAGTTTGTTGAGGTTTTCTGCATGTTCAGAAAGTGTGCCGAAGAAGGTGCCACATTTGTGGGTGGGCACTAGTTAGTGAGACAGGGTGACTGCTGGCTCCTCCCTAAACAATGTGATAAAAGCTTTCAGAGTCAACCCACCCACTTTTTCAACAGCTCCTGTTTGCTCTACTTCAAGAAATCCCACAGTGCACCTGTTTTATAACATCCAAGATGGGGAAACCATTCTTCTCTTGTGCAGAGCCTTTGAGCCCAACCAGTGGTGTGGCCAGGGAAATGGCAGTCTCCTCCTCTGTGGTCACTCAAAAATAGTTCTGGGTGGCTTTCCCTTCCTTCTCACTGGGGTCAGAGATAGCCTGGCTAGTGTAGATAAGGGCCTCACCTTATATGTATTTGTGAAAGTCAGATCCTTTACATTGAAGTTGCTAGGCTAAACCTAACTGGTCTTCCTGATAGAGAAAATAGCTTGAAGGGACTTGTCACTGCAAATACATGGTAACATTAAATTAACTTAAATAAATCATATTCCCCTTTTAAATACCCTGTTTCCTACCTTGTAGGCTACAAGGCCTACATAGTGGGGACTTATTAATAGTTAAAAGGAAGGTTTTCCTCCTGTCAAAATGTTTATTTTGACAGGTTGGACTGCTGGTTTAAGCTGCTGCAGTCAAGGTACATTGGTAGGCCTGACACCATGTTTCCTATGTCACACTAGTGGATGGCATATTTTGAGCTGCAGTACGCAGGTGACATTTAACTTTCTATACCACAGATGTAGTTTCTACATCATACACTATGGCCTTAACGGAGAGTTAAATATGCCATTCATGGATTACACATGTTTTCTATATATTAGGCATAAGACAATATACAGTAAGCACTGGACTGCAGTGCCCCAATATGCAGAATCTACAAATACAAGTCAGCATTAAAAATAAGCAAAAATCCGGATGGTCACACAAAAAGGGTCATTTTTCCACAGGTTCATAATAATGAAACACATACATTGTACCATCTAGCATTTGTCCAACTTTACTAAGAGACTACTTAAGTATTATAGATCAAAAACATGACTGTAATCCAGAAGGAGTGTACGAAGCAGCACAAAATTGATTGCCACTATATTATCAAAGTAGATGTGAAGTTATGATTAGCAAATCTATACTTGCTATAATCTTACCTTGACAATACAGTGGTAGTTGATATAATCAGATCTACTAGAATTATGTGTCAGAGGAGGACTAAATTGTACATCTGGGTTGAACTAAGTTATGCAGCAAGAAAAGGCAAATTATGAGGAGCAATGCGGCACATTTCATGACAGTATTACTTCAATATTTTGTCATTTTTACATATGATGACATTGTCAGGGAAGAAATGCCACCTTATTTGTATGTTTTTAACAACAAAATACATCAATAAGCCACTGAAAGCTGACCAGTCAACCTTTGAGATGGGTCTTCCAGTCCGTAGGAATGTGTCGCCATATTGTTGGTAACTTTTGATCCATTTGAGCTTGAAATTATTTTTTTAAATATCTGCGGATTACAGAGCAGATGATGGATTGTGTGGCACATGCGGAAAATACATAATTACTCTGAAAACACTACAGCTGAAGAATCGCATAATTCCAGTGGCCTTGGAAATAACAGATGGAACATTTGTGTATGCTACTGCTGACCTCACTAAAAAACAGCGGCAGCTCCTCCGTTATGGAGGAGGAGCGTCGCCGCCCCACTTTCCAGCAGTACAAAGAAAATAAAAATAAAACGGTAATACAACCATGGTTTATTATCGTTTTATCTTGTGTCCCGGAGTCTTTGTGGTGGGATCGGGAGGATAACAGGCACCACGGGTAGTGGTATGCACTGTTATCAGTGCACATGACAGTTTGGCCAGCCGTCACTGGTCGGCCAAACCTTCATGCGCACTTTGCATGTTCTCCATGCAGGCTACATTACAGCCTGGGTGGAGAACATGTTAAGGCTCTCAGTCCCTGGCTGAGCCCCGAACCATGGTGCTCAGACCAATCACAATGCTGCACAGCAGTGTTGTGATTGGCTCAGGGGAGCGTGGGTGCTACCTGCTTCTGGCAGTAACAGAGCACCGACTATGAGGGGCGACAAGAAGAGATATAGCAGCTGCGGCAAGGAGGTAAGTTTAATGTATTTTTTTTGCTACTCTCCTCCCCCTGCCACCCAGACCCGATTCGTGCCAGCAGCCACTGCTAAAAAAGCATCTGATTGTAGAATTTCTGAGAGCGTCAGTGATAGCAAGTTGATTCTGGCTCTTTATTTCCTTCATGGGGAAGCCTTTAATAGATTTATGACAGAAATAGAATACGTCATATAACTGGACACGTGTACAAATGATACTCAAAGTTAGCGAACTAAAGAATATCTTCCTAGATCAACTCCATAATTCATATGAGTTTGAAGTACAAAGATAGGAGTCTTCACATTAATGCTGTAAAGCTAAAAGTAAAGAAGCTAAAATGTTGTTTGCATGCTTATCAAAGGAGAAAGCATTAATAGTTTACTGTGACTGCATCTGCACATGTGGGTTACATATTATAGTAGGACTGTCATCCAACTGACAATTCAGGAAATTAGTTACCTTGGTGATATAAATATATTCATGAATTTCTGGTGGTCTAAGTATCAATGTTGTAAAATTGTGAATTTCTGAGGAGTGCTTTTGTCTTTTGGTTATACGATCAAGAACGATGGTGTGTACATCAGAGGCTTAGGCCCACATGCATCATTGTTGGTATTTGCGATTCCTAAATTGCGAACATTAAGGAATCGCAATTTAGAAATCGCAAATACCTATGCATTAAAAATGTGCATATATTTTTGCGATTTCTTATTTTTCCTTATTTGCGATTCCCAATTTTGCGAATCGCAAATAAGGAATCCCTTTACATTGATTCCTATGGGCCTAGAGGCCCATAGGAATCAATGGGAAGGCATTCTCATTTTGCGATTCGCAATTAAGGAATCGCAAAATGAGAATGCAATTTCTAGGGTGCAGGGGGGGGTCCAAAGGACCCCCCTGCACCCCTGAAATGTAACATACAGTCCATTTTTCACACATACATGCCCAAGGGCATGTGTGAGTTTAAAATGAAAGTGTCAAAAATGCACTTTTGTGCATTTTTGAAACTTTTCTAAAATTACCATGAAGGTTGACTTCATGCTAATTTAACACTTCTAATCTGCGAATTCGCAAATTTTTTCAGATGATGCATTGCATTTAAGAAATCGCAAAATTGCGATTTCTTAAATGCAATCGCAATTTAAGAAATCACAAATAAATTGCGATTTCTTAAATTGCGAAAAAGCCAAAAAGGTTAATGCATCCCAAAACAAAGAATTGCATTTGCAAACGGCCGAATTTTGCGATTCGCACGGTTTGCGAATGCAAATCAGTTTGATGCATGTGGGCCTTAGTGTTATCCTATGATCACCCTGCAAGAGGGAAGAAGGAAATATACTCTTTTATTTGCTAACTCCAGCCCACAGAGATTAATCCCAAACATCTTGAAAACACAAGCTGACTATAACAATACAGCATGTTTGCATCACCCCTGAGCGTGACTAGTTAGCCGCGAAATATATGGGCCTAATCCAATCATATTTGGCTAGCAGGAGGAGTTCTTCAAACAACATATCAAAATAATAACACTGAAGTCACTTAGGGTTAGGGCTAAACTTACATACAAGCAAGATAAACCCTAATGAGCAGGACACACCATCATAGACAAGCATGCCTTGAATCTGGACACAAAGTAATTGTGCAGTGCTCCAATGCCTAATATTATGGGAATGTTTGTAGCACCTACTATCAAGATTGTTAATTTAAACTCTGGTTGGAAACTCATAAACAAGTTTTATTGATATGTTTGACTGGTGTGTCCTTATCTTCAACTATGCATGTTGTGATTATTTTAAAACATCGAGTGCTCTGTCCTTAAGTTTTGTTCACATTATGAAAATCAGTACATGATTTCCTAGGAAAGGAGGAGACTGAATACCCAAAATCCGTCCGAGTGAAAAGAGAGGAAATACTTGTTACTACAACTTGCTACACCAATACAAGAAGTTGGAACTGGTATATATAGCCAAAGGTATTTGTTATGTTATGTTAGCACGTTTTGTGTAGTGGACAGCTGCCTCAGCAAAGAGGCATCCCCGCACTGAAGCAGAACATGGAGGCTGGTAACCAAAGGGAAGCACTAGATTGAGGCGAAAAGAAGAGTTTTGATGGCCCTACGAAAGGCCAAGTAGTTATTTGTGGCACGAATGGACAATGGCAAGGCGTTCCAAAGCTTGGCAGCCAGTAAACAGAAGGAGCGCCCCGCCCGATCGCACCCTCCACATTCGAGCCACAGTCGCCAGATGTTGTCCCATTTTTCTTAGGCCAGAGGACTCAGTCCTGAGTCCCCAGAAGACTGCCACCACTTCCTGGTTGATGTGGTGGTAGCCAATCAAATTTCAGCTTGAGAGTTGTCGGATGCGCAGAGCCTCAAAAGCTACTCAACAGATTTAAATCAAATCACAAAAAGCACTCCATCTGGACCAAGATCTAGATTACTCCCACATTTGGTGTAAATCCGTTCAGTGGCTTGAGCTGTAGCTGTGTCTAAAGTTTCAACGGGAAAAAAATGGAGAAAACGCGTTTTGGGAGTCCCCCTTTTTCTCGGCCCCTGCTTGATGGATCACTCTGAATCTTTCCATGCTCAAACTAGTAAAAAAGTAGCACTTTTTTGCAAAGTTACGTGGAGATTCATTAGATGGAGCCAAAGTAATTAGCAACGCAATAAAGGCATTTCCTATTGCAAATCATTGCTAAGTATACCTGCTCAGTGGCAACGGCAAGTGTCATGCCACACATTAATTAGCAACTAAATCTCAAAGGAATGGAGCACTCACGGGTAAGTAGAATCTTGAATTATTTCATTTGATCAGCCAGATGCATTTTGGCAGGAACTGCCGTCCTCAATTGCGGTAGTATACGTAAAATCACATGACACTTTTTAAAAGGACTGAAGCACTCTGATTGGATGATTTCTCAAGGACGGCAACCACAAATCATTCTGCCTCCATGACGTGTACAGCCCGTATGACACCATTCCTGTATGAAATAGACAGTTTTTAATTTGTCCCGATGATGAAATCCGTGAGCACATTAACACTTCAGTAGTTCTTCAAACCATATATATATATGTATATATACCGCTGAACTTGTCCATTATGTTGAATGCCTTAAGGATGTCATGAAGGCTGACTGCTTTAATAGGGTTTCCTGGCTTTCGTGCACAATAGAGTCGCTTTACTCACTTGGAAGGTCTGAGTTGTGGGAGGATCTGGAATCTGTCAACTTTCCGACCAAGGATCTTTTGAAAAAGCATTACTAGGCAAATCTTATGGGCATTGAATCCCGAGGAGCCATCTGCCCTAAGCTTACCAATGACTTCATTGATTTTAAGACCACTCCTGGGTTCGAGCTCTTATGGGACCAGGTGACTGTTGTACTGGATAGGAAGCAATATTTTCAGTTTTGAGTGGGCACCCTACCAATGAGAGCATTCACTTCTAACTGGGCTAGTGGGCGAGCTTATATATGCCTGGTTTGTAATTTTCTTAGAGGAGAACGTTTTGCATCTTTTCTTTTGTGTGTCCAGCCTACGCTTCCTCCCTACAGTACCTGGTTAGTTCCAATCTGCAGGCTGTTAGGTGTAGGCAATCATTATGCCACCCATCGTATTCTTAGGGCTGATTGTCACGTGGGCGTTGCAGTGTCTGTTGCCAAATTTTTGGGAGATATGTGGGTGATTGGAAGGAAGACTCTTTTTACCACTCTTTCTCCCCCTGTAGTTGACACTGCTTGTACTGTTTATCGGGCATTATCTTGCTGTATTACTCATGTGCACTTGTTTATGTAAATTCCGTTTTTTCATATCGTTTTGAATAGCTTTAAACTGTGCCCCTGTCTGTAATAATGTGTTTATATTTTTACTTAGTTATTATTGTTTGTTTTAACTTATTTATACTTTTATGGCCCTGGCAGCTGAAATAAAGTTATTTGAAATTTGTCAATCTATCACTATCTATCTATATATCTATCTATATATATATCTATCTATATATATATATATATATATATATATATATATATATAGTGATAGATTGACAAATTTCAAATAACTTTATTTCAGCTGCCAGGGCCATAAAAGTATAAATAAGTTAAAACAAACAATAATAACTAAGTAAAAATATAAAAACATTATTACAGACAGGGGCACAGTTTAAAGCTATTCAAAACGGCTGTAAAATATATATATTAGCTCACAATCCTCCCAAGCTGAAGGAAAAACGGGTCGCACACTCGTAGATTAAGCAGTTTTTTGCTTTTATTTCCTCATTCACAACACAAGGGAAAAGGCGACAGACTAATGCGTTTCGGAATTTGCAATTCCTTGATTCCTAATTGGGAGTGTTGGCAGCCAATCAGAGTGAAGCTCATGCACGGGAGGGTTCGCAAACCCTCGTTGGTGCTCAGATATCGATATTTTTCTTTTTTTTAATTTCTCAGCAACTACTGAATGGATTTACACCATTTTAAGAAAAAGGGGAGCAGTCTAAACCTAGACCTACCTTTTTGCCAAATTTGGTGTAATTCCGTTCAGCAGTTCGGGCTGTAGCCTGTAATAAAGTTCCTATTGAAATTAACATGAGGAAAGCGCACTTTGGAACACCCCTTTTTTCTCAGCCACTGCTTGACATATCAGCCAAAAACTTTTGACACACCAACTGAGCGGTTCAACCATGTTTCTGGAAAAATTTCCCAAAGATTCGTTAAACGGCGCCAAAGATATTGGCAAATCAAAAAACGCTTTTCCTATTAAAACTAGGTTCTAACTATAGCTACCTACTGGCTACAGCCAGTAGGTAATATATATATATATACATATATATATATATATATATATATATATATATATATATATATATATACATATATATATATATATATATATTACCTACTGGCGGTCGCCAGTAGGTATATATAGTTAGGATTTTTTCTCTATGGGATTTTTGAAAATTCTATGTCTAATAACTTTGGCGTTTGTGGACGGAATTGGCTGAAATTTTCAGGAAAATGGCACATTTTGTTTCTGAGCAGCCCTTGAAAATTTGGGGGGGGTTCGTCAAGGGGGGGCCGAGAAAAAAGGGGGTCCCAAAACGTGTTTTTAACATTGAGTTTTCCATAGGGCGGTTGGCCTCACTTTTAGCCCGAACGGCTGAATGGATTTGCATGAAACTTGGCAAAATTGTAGGGACTGGTAGCCCGATGTGCCTTTTGTAGGTCTCAATATATGTGCTACAGTGGATTTTGAGAAATTAACGTTTAAAAAAAGATATATATCTGTAACAGCGGACCGGGCAGCGCTCCAGGACGCGTACTTTTCGCGCAACGGAGCTTTGTGAAGCGAAGCTGATTGGTTCTCCGGCGTCTGTCAACATTCCAAACAGTCCGTAGCGGCCGCCATCTTGTCTCTCGGTAGGATCGAGAGACAAGAGGAGGCGAAAGCGAAGGGGCAAATGACCATAAGGGGGAATAGTAGATCCTCGCTGACCCCCTAGGTTTGATGTGGAGGTTTTAAAAGGGCCCCGCGGGGCAAAAAAAAAAAAAAAATAATAATAATCGAACGGCTGAATGGATTTGCACGAAACTTGGTAAAATATTAGGGACTGGTAGCCCGATGTGCCTTTGCTAGGTCTCAATATATGTGCTCCGGTGGATTTTGAGAAATTAACGTTCAAAAAAAGATATATATCTGTAACAGCGCTCCGCTTCGCGTAACGGAGGTTTGCGACGCTGATTGGTCATTCTGTCACTGGGCTATAGTTGGGCTACATCTGGCTGATATTTGGGCTACATTTGTTTTTTTTCGTCTCTGGCGGCCATCTTTGGGCTACATTGGGCTACATTGGGCTTCATTGGGCTTCATTGGGCTACATTGGGCTACATTTGGGTTCCAACATATATATAGGCCAATGTAGCCCAATATATATTTTTCAAAGTTAATTTTCGTAAAAACCACTGGAGCATATATCTTGAGACATAGCAAAGGCACATCGGGCTACCAGTCCCTACAATTTTGCCAAGTTTCGTGCAAATCCATTCAGCCGTTTGAGCTAAAAGTGAGTCCAACCGCCCTATGGGAATGAAGGAAATGAATGGGTAATTTGTAATTAGCAAATAGCTCATCGCAAACTAGGAATGGTAAAGAATCGCTATTTATTCCTTAAAGTTCGCTATTTAGGAAATGCAAAAAACTTTGATGATACATATGGCGGTTCATCTCTAACAAGATAAGAAGCATAGGGATAGATTTATGATGACTGGCGCATCACCAGGGATGTGTTAGTCATTCTGTGCCGCTGTTCCGTCACCTATGGTGTGCTGCATTTACAATGCGGCGCATCATGGGGCAAAAACAGCACAGATGCGTGATGTATCTGTGCCGTAAAGGTGGCGCATTGCTGGAGTTGTATCGCAAGTGTGATAAAGCTCCAGCAAGGGTCGGGGGTGCCCCTGTCGCAGGGTTTCTGTTCTCACACAGAACTGTGGACAGAGGATTGGAACCTCGGCGAATTAGGGTGTCCCAAAACTCACCTTAGTAATCAAAAACCCCTTAGCAAGCTAGGTACAGTGTCACATTGGATATAACAAACTCTCAATGTTTAGACAATCCAGAATATGAACTTATAGTACCTCAGGATACGTGGAACTCATGAACAGTCGGTCGTTATATATTTCTTAGAAACCAGAACATGGAGTTAAGAAGAACACATGTGTATTTGAAATGTTTATTTACTAATGCCGTCTTCTCAGGCGTAGTATCTTAGATAATACAAGTACACATATAATCAGTAGCAAAATTACCAGCATAGTTACTAGTACATAAAAAGCGAATGGTGACAGTATGTTAACATGCTGTAAATGAATAAGAGTTAGCAACACTTATAAGCAGCCGCGGGCCGTGGAGGGAGTTACGGTGGGGCAGGGAGGCGGGGAGGGGGAGGGGCAGGGTGGAGAGGGCTCCACCCTGCTTCTCCCCCTCCCCGCCTCCCTGCCTCACCGTAACTCCCTCCACGGCCCGCGGCTGCTTATATCTCACCCTCCCTAATACACATATTATATTATTTGCTAAGAAGGTCTCTTTGTGTTGGTTTAGGGCGTGCCCATACTTTAGTGTCTTAGATTTGAAGGAATCACATCAGCATACACCAGCTCTCTCTTCATGTGAACCGCATCAAGTGTTGTGTATGTGTGTTCGGCAAAGCAATATAAAACCCGCCTCATGCCCAGAATTGGCAGAAGTTGCACTTATGTTATGAGTATGAAGTCGTGGAGATCAGACCTCATAACAATTCTGTATCGTGTTGTTCTTGAAACTTTAGCACTCGCTGTACAGATATAGTTTAACAAGCAAAGCAGATAGTAGAGCAATAACATATTATTCTCATGTAAACCACGATGAACTACTAGGTTGAAAGCTAAAGCAACAACTAAGTGTCGTGTGCAGAAGTTGCAAAAAAGGAAAAATGGCGTTTAAACCGGTAATGAGCCCATGCTAACTTAACACGGTGTAAAGATATCCAGGACGTAGATGACACCTCCCCATGATCCGGAAACGAACTGAATAAGATAATAGAAGTGCCATCTCATGAGAGCAGATTGCAAGTTTATATGTGGACGGTCCGCAAGGTAAAGCATTAAAAACTAGGAAAATTTAATGCTAAAGAAAAATAAAACAGCCAAGTACTTTATCGAGTCTTAAGCCAATAGGCAAGGTAAATAATAAAAACTTGACAAATAAGTCAATGAATTGTCAATGAAATGCTAGTACTCAGCATATCAAACATGAAAAAGGTCTATGACATAACTGTGTATGCAAAATAAGCTGCAACAGCCTCCAATAGGAAGTCACCGTCTTCATCCGAAAACAGTTCAGCCATCCAATTTAAAAGCGGAAAAGAACATACGTGCTCTCCCAGCACCGGATCCTCTATCACCATCAGAGGACAGCTCGGTGGGTTTTCAAGAAAGCTCTGTTCCAAGAAAGACTGTGTTGCCGCCAGTAAATTCCAGGGACCAATTAGTCCATGCATCAATGCCACAGCCATAATCCTTTCGCCAGGACAAACCAACTTGTGAGTAATGATAGGAGTCATCAGCTGATTAAAGTCGACGTCAGGAGAAACCGGTCCGCAGAGACACAAATCAATGGCCCAATCGAAATCACAGGTCAGGCAGTGAAATACAGGCTGGACACAGGTGAAGTAGGAGAATCGAAAAGATAATCCATATGCCGTGCTTAATATCGCCAACGGCATTGTGCCATAATATTCTAGCATGCGATTGCGGAACAGTGTCAGCAGCTGCAGGGCGGGAGGTTGCATAGGAGGGACATCCATATTTAAAAATGTAAAAAAGCACAAGAGCGTCCGCTGGTAATGCAAGTAAAAATGGCAATCCACGAAGCAGAGTGGAAAAAATACAATGAAAGAAAGCAGGGATGACTCCAAAGATTTTCTCAAATGAAGTCACGAGACCACTGGTAACAACTTTAAAAAAGTGCGCCAGGGCCTTTGTGGAGGATGCGTTAGAGATAGTCCGAACCATCTTGCTGAAATGGAAAGGCAAATCTGAATTGAAAAGGGTCTGCACCTCTGTACGGGTGTTCGCTATGTGAAGCACGAAAGTTTCACGGGCCGAACTCAAGGCCACCTCTCTCTGAGACAAAAGAGCTCTTATTCTTGCCATGCCGTTGAAATCTGCTCCCAAGGTTGGTATTTGTGGCGAGATTGAAAACTCCCTATGTTCATGTGTGGGAGGAAATAGAACATTTCTGCAGCAAATAACCCGTTCACTTACTGTTACGATAAAAGGAATACTTTTAATTAACCCAGAACAATCTTCATTATTGAGCATCAAATAACTACCATTTTCCAACAACTTGAACGTGGGGATGATAGCAGGAACTGGCGTGCCTTGCAACACGCAAGCCATATTTGGTCGGTGTTTGTTGCATGAACCGTGTAACTGTATGTGCCTACACATTAGTGAATGATCTGGCGTCTCAGTGCATTCCTCTCCATTCAGATAAACTTCTTGATCATCTTTGAAACATCTGTATGTGTATGGAAGCGACCAGACCTCATGAAGAAAAGCACTACCTAAAGGTTCATAACGACCTATTGGTATATATTTCATACAATTTGAAAACTTATATAAAGCAAAAGGCAGCGTTATTAAACCGTGGATAAGGCACGTTGCCAAAAAACCCGCAATCCTCTGCTGATGATGTCACTGAGCATGTCATGAATGATGTAATATGTGACATCATCAGCAGTGGATTACGGGTAATAGTATCTCTAGTTTACTCCCCTATAGCTGTCTTTCTTTTAACATAAGTGTCTGTTTCCTTCCCTTATACTTACTGTTTTTGGTTCGCTTCCGGTTCGCGTACCGGCGAGCGAACTGGGAAGCGAACTAAGAGAAATAGAGGTTGGCACAGTTCCAAATATTGTACCAATTTTTTTATAACGGGGAGGTAGTTCTGAAAAGAACTTTTTTTTTAATTGTTTTTGTTGTTTTATATTTTTTTTATTATTTTTCGGAACATTTTTTTACTTTTTTTGAATTTTTCTGAACAGTTTTATATTTTTTGGGGTTTTTCTTGGAGGGGGCAATGAAAACGATTCATTGTAAAGGGCTCAACAGGAGCAACAAAACAAAAAAAGAAGTATTTATTATTTTGGGCGTTTCGTACAAACTTGCATATGATAGTCAATAGCTCTGTTGATCAGAGTGATGCTTCTTTCTCCGTAGGAAATGAATCCATCGCAAAATACGCAGATGTGTTTTACTTCACCAAATTTCATTTGTATATTTGGCACCATCTCCCTGCCCTCTGGTCCCGTTACTTCCGGTACAACAGATCTTCTGGCCATAATAGGGAGATTATCTAGGTCGTTCCGAAACTGTGCAGCACTGTAGTTGTTAGGATGCCACCTAGTCATATGGCGATGCATTGTGTAGTTTCCGAAACTGTATTTTTTCTCGGTTCCTCTGGACAGTCTATCTTGACATATAAGGCAAGTTACGTATCTTGCATTTACTTTTTTCTGACCTTTGGGAATTTTAAAAAATTGCCAAATGAAGTTTTCTTTCCGGTGAGACGTCCTGGGCTGCTCAGGCAAAAACTGCCTCTCTTCGTGCTCGTCGTCCTGTTCCTCTTCTTCCTCTTCTTGTTGAATTATAACTTGAGCAGGTGGTCCACTCTTCCTTGGATGTGGTGGAGGTGGTGGGGAAGCACCAGCTGAAGCTACTAAAGAAGCCATTGCTCAGTGATCACAAAGGGTCTTTCTCTCACAATGATGAAAGTCAGAGTGAGGAAAGAAGGAGGGATTTTCATCATTTGGGAAAAACAAGAGTTCTCAACCAATGAAAAGTGTTCATTTTAGATTATATGACCTAGTCTTACATCATTAGGAAACCAAAAGTGAAATGAACCAATGAAAAGTGTTATTACCAAGTCACATGACCTGCTGTGTTTACGTTAAGCGCTTTGCAGGGCCTCCCGGTTTGCTTCCAGAAACCTGCGCTTTGCGACTCGCTTCGCGTACCAGTTCGCTAACGTAGCACGTCATATGACGTATCACGCGACAACGCGAAACGTCATGCGGACGGGAGGCGTCACGATGTTGTTTTCTAACGCGGCAGTTGCGGTAAAGAAACGTTTACCGGCTCGCGGTCTATTTCGCGGCATCAAGGTCAGCTAACGGGAAGCTTCCCGATTCGCGAAGCGGGAACGAAGAAAAAAAAATATTTAAAAAAAAAATTATTCATAAACATATAAAATATATTTTTGGATTTAAAGAAGAATACATTTTACAGCTACAGATATTAGCTGTTAAAAAACCAATGAAATTCACTGAAAAAACCATAGGTTATAGACCATATATAGTTAGGAATTAGCATTTACAAAACCTTGAAAATTCACTGAAAAAACCATAGGTTATAGACCATATATAGTTAGGAATTAGCATTTACAAAACCTTATTTTACTCACACAAAACCATTGAAATTCCATATATAGTTAGTTGCACTAACTATATATCGCGCACCCGCAATCCACTGCTGATGATGTCACATATTACATCATTCATGACATGGTCAGTGACATCACTGATGACATCACTGATGACATCTCAAATGACATCACTGATGACATCACTGATGACATCTCATTTGACATCAATGACCACATCACTGATGATATCATTCATGTGACAATACAATGCATCTCCTCACATTTTAATATAACCTCTGTTTCACCCAGTGTTAAATACAGAGTATAATTTTTGAAACCATTGACACACCAATACTAGTTACTACATACGCACTCACTGATTCCTACGTCTACACACACCTTCACTCATTCACCCATACAATCATTCATACATACAATCACTCATCTTTACAACACTATCATATGCACTCATACACCTATACAGACAGTCACAGTCTGCCACTCATCCATGGAGTTACTCACTCACCTAGTCAGTCATGTAAAGAATCAATGACACTTCCATTTTCTTGTCTATACAGTTAAACATAGAGCACCTTACATTTTCAAACATATACTAACACATACTTACCTTCTTATACAATCATTGATACAAGTACACATTGATCTGCACAGAGTCACACACCTCCCAGCCAGCCACACACACACTCAGTCTCCCATACAAATACTTGGGCAATCAATCAATAACCCATATAGTTACTCATACAGCTACTGATCAACACATGCAGCAGTTTACAGAACAACAGACATAATGATGCACAAATTAAGACAGTTTAGTCACTAACCCATGCACTCAGTGAGACACATTTAATCACTCACTCATACAGTTAGTCATGCACCTACTAAATCCTTCGTCCAGACACTTACACATCCACTCAATCTTCAATATGTAAGACATATTTAAACTTTACAGAAACAAAAAATCACTGGATGTTGTTATCAGTCATGTCATCAGTGATGCCATTTGAGATGTCATCAGTGATGTCATCAGTGATGTCACTGACCATGTCATGAATGATGTAATATGTGACATCATCAGCAGTGGATTGCGGGTGCGCGATATATAGTTAGTGCAACTAACTATATATGGAATTTCAATGGTTTTGTGTGAGTAAAATAAGGTTTTGTAAATGCTAATTCCTAACTATATATGGTCTATAACCTATGGTTTTTTCAGTGAATATATATATATATAACGCTCCAAATCCTCTCGATTTCCAAAGAAGACAACAGCACTCGAGAGCTACTTTCAAAACTGCAGGTTTATTTCTCACAGGCACTCTCCATATATATATATATATGCACATATTTATTCCAGGTGTTCTCAGAATTTTTTAACATGATTTGGTTTTTAAATTCTGTAGCAATTTTTACATGTATTTTTCCGATTGGCTATGCATTTGTGCATTTTAGATCATAAGTCGAATTGGGTGATTGATATTTTACCTAAACCCCATGAATTGATTAATTTGTCTCATTTTAATTTAATTGGACAAACATTTCTATGTTACATGTAATTGGAAAATGTACCTGGTTTTAGCATTTGAGCGGTTATTGCATTTATCTGTTGACACTGAAGATCAATGTCGCCAGTACTTTGCATTTATGTTTGTACAGTATTGTTTCTATGTTTAGCACATCAGCTGACAGCGTGTCACATGGTACTCTGGGTCCATACAAAAATGCTTTACTCACCCGACTAGCGCTCATGTGATCAAGGCCACTGTGTTGGCCGAAACGTGTTATGACCGCTTTGCACTATTAATTTAATTTAATAAACAGGATATCCTGAACAGCAGAATACAGCATATTCAAGAGTCCGTTTTTCTCTACATGGTGCCTGCATGCATCTTGGAGCGTTAACTGATATATATATATATATATCTATATATATATATATAGATATATATATATATATATTTATATATATATATATATATATATACACACACCCCCCCACACACATATACACACACACGCATAAGTGCAATGCGCTGTTTACAACCTTTCATGAGGGTGGGGCCATAATTCATAAGAGACAAAGGAGTTGTCCTGCCTCAAAGCACAACAACGATAGAACAAATAATGCCAAAAACAATGAAGGTAAGAACCACATTCAGTGGGGAAAACATACAAATGCTTTTGATTAAATCAAAACAAATATTTAAGGGATCATTAGACCTGTTGAGATCCTTAAATATCATGATGATAAACAACATAAAACAGCTTAAAATGCGTGACTTGACTGTCAATAATAAAATAATTATCATTGCAGAGAGGTTACATTCATCAAGAGAATAGACCTGAATTCATATAGAATATGAATATATATTATAGAATAGAGTTGAATTCAATTCATCAAAAGAATAGAATTGAATTAAGGGCAGGGTACAGTGTAGGAAGCAAGAAACCTCAATAGCATCTCAGAGAGTTAGGAATGAACTAGCTCAAACTTTGCATAATTTAACATCATAAGTGGCCCATCTTCTTGAAGGAGAAGGCACAGTTGAAAGATTAATTAGAGTATCCATCCCATTAGTCAACATGCATGTTCACAAGCCAAATTTAATGCATGTGTTTTGGGACTTCCCAACAGATTAACTAACCACCAAAACAGTGCAACAAGGCCCTCTAGCGTACAGCAATACCATTACAGACATTTTGGCTTAGTGTTTCTTTTCTAGATACTCCTTTGATCAGAAGTTTTCAAAATGCTACTAAATTTCACTTATGGAGTCTTTCTTTTAAGCAAGTTATTATACTAAGCCCTTTCAGTCTGAGTCAGGACAGTGTGCTTTGCCTGATCCTAAAAGTAATTTATCTCTGTACACGGGGTTTAGTTCTAGAATATCCACATTTAACTTGAGAGCTACCAAACTATTATGGCCATGATGTCTACTACTGGAAGGAAGAGGTAAGTACACGTAGACCAGTTTAAATTTACTACACTGAGCTCATCAGATATGCAACTTAAGGACATATCTTCAAGATATGTGCAGCTAATAATAGTAATTATATAAGACTGACATTCACAATATTTTGGTAGTCAATATTTTTGCCGTAATATTTGGAGATGTCGATATTTTTGGCCTCAGTCTTCAGACAAAACCTGGAATAGACATTTTAATATTTTTGACCATCCGATTAGGAAGGAGTAAACCTGCGTAACGCTTTGGAAATGCAAGTGTTGTCAGATGTTGCCCATCTAAGTTACATCTTCACTGACAATACGATTTTTAATGATTTCTCTAAATGCAGATCATCAGGCTCTTACCTGGGCACAACGCTGTAGAAAGCTATAAGGACTGCCTCAAAGGCTATACTGCGGAAGTGGAAAAGCAGGAGATACCTTAAGGCACAAAAATGGACCAGCGCTGGTGACAACCTCAAGATGTGTTTTTAAAAGAGTCAGGAGGTATACAATTTTTAATAATATGACTGGATTGTTGAGATTATCTACTAAAAATGCATGTATATTTATTTTATTTATATGTGTAATAGAGCTGAGTATGATTTCTGTCTCTGTATTTGCAGTCCTTCGAGGATGTCATTTGTTAAATAACGTAGGCCATTACCAATAAATGAATTATAAGTAAAATAAAAATAGATAATAGGATACAATGATAATTTGATTTATTGTTTTGCTATCTTTTCCACTACCTACTTAGAGGAAACAGCCTTAACAACGCAGGCAGAGCCATGCGGGACGTTTACCCGTAAGCTCAACAGCACATGCCTCAACCACGCATATGCCTTAACCACGCATATGCCTCAACCACGCATATGCCTTAACCACGCATATGCCTCAACCACGCATATGCCTTAACCACGCATATGCCTTAACCACGCATATGCCTTAACCACGCATATGCCTTAACCACGCATATGCCTTAACCACGCATATGCGTGGCTAAGGCAGTGCGAGGTCTAGATGCTGGTTGGGCGGGACCAGGAGCAGGAAGGTACGGGAGTGGTGAGGTAAGTGGGGCTGGTGCCTGGGGGTGGGGGTTAGTTTTTAGGGCTCAGGGAGGGTCAGGGTCAGGGTAATGTTTAGGGCTCAGGTGGGAGACGCGGTAGTGTTTAGGGCTCGGGGGTTTGGGTAGTATTTAGGGCACACGGTGGGGGGGTTGGGGTGTGATCTTTACCACGCATCCCTTTACCAGTCTTGCCTTTAGCACAAAATTGCGTGGTAAAAGCCTGCGTGGTAAAGGCATGCGCTGTTTAGACGCATTTGTTGTTGGGGCTGCGTAGTCGAGGCACGCGTGGTTTAGCCATGCGTTCCGCTGTCATTCAACCTCTTACTCAGGCGTGTCCAAATACATCGGACTGTACTATACTAGATGCCTCCTTATCTGAGTAATATTTACAACAAGGGGTGATGAGTAAGGCTTAACGAGTAGCTGCCATGCCCTTGAGAACCAACTTTAGTGATGCGAGCTTCCCAAATACAGGAATATTTTTTATCAGCTTCATAATTTTAGTAAGTCATAAATTTATAATCAACTCTGTGCTTCATCGCCAATAACACTAATGGAGACTTTAATGTTCACTGAGGTGACCAGTTCAACAATCCCACTGCTATCCTCAGAAATGTTCTGCCAACCTCTCACAGACCTTCTCTCCCCCACAAACAATGGGGTTGAAAGGGCGAGATTTTGATCGATACCTTATATCTATTGATCCAAACCTCGATCTGGTCGACTGAACCTTTGTTGCCTGTCTGTAAGGAAAGAAAGTGCACCTATTTCCAAGTTAGTTCACCCAAGAAAGGACTCTACTCCCAAAGATCACGGACAACTTCTAGTTTTCCAAAGTTTATTGTAAAGATATAATGAGCTGCAAATACAGGCATCTCAGAATGAGATTCACGAGATACACAGGTCCAATTACATACATGTGCTCTCGGAAAGCCCTCAGACGAGCAACAGAAATCACTAACACAAGTTCTAAGAATAATAAAGCTATCAGCATAGACGCATATCTCTCCTTCATTTAGGTTGGAGGAAAAAACACACAGGTTAGGCGTCCCTACCCTGTTCTAGATGGTATCCCTACTTAACCAAATCCCAACCTAACAAAGGTGTCAGCAGTGAATGACCCCCAAGGGAAGTCACTCACTCTAAATCTCTTGGTGAAAACCTATAGTTCTCCAGTCATGACCCCTCACTGCCTACCCATCCGCTCTCTAAAGGGTCCTCAGGTCTCTGCTCTAACTCCACCCAGGGGTACTGTCCCTAATACAAAACAGTCAACAACATTTGAGACGCCCCTTGCGGAACGCCCCTCACGTGGTGCAACTTCTGGCTTTTTCCATGATGCTTTGTCTTGGGCCTCATGCGTTAGAGTTGACCTTGCTTCTCAGGCTCTTCTCCGGCCCGCTGATACCCCTTAAACATTCCAAAACCCTCCTCCATGTCTGGGCCGTCCACTGAACAGACCTCTATTCATTCATTTATAATTGGATCCCCCCTTTCCTGTTGCAGACAGATATCTGCCGCCAAGAACCCAACTCTCATAGACTTCTAAAAAGGCTTGCAACATTTCTCAGCCCAGACATGTACTTGTAAATCAATGCTAAAACATTTCAGGCCTACAATATTTCTCATTATGATTATAGCATTCAACTTCTTCATTTAATTAAAGCATGTTAATACTCTTATTCTATTATTAAGTAAACATTTCTATAAATCATGGCCTATTTAATGCAATGACCAAAAACCTTAATGCAATCTGTGTCGTGAAAAGAACCACCTTCCCTTTCCCTCCAGCTCTGGCTCTGAGGCCTACCACGTCCTGCGTTTAACCACCTGCATTCTTATGTTTTAGCAGCTTCACGACATGGATTCAAAAATAATCACGTCTAATAAAATCATGTAATGTCACACATTTCTGTATTAGTTCCACTTCTACTTAAATCTCTATATTAGCTATACATTTAGGATATATTTGCAGATACTATTAGCACTCATGGCATTTCTCTTCATGATTTGTGCTTACTACAGGTAAGTGTGGTGTACTCATACATTTAAATCAGTTTGCGCTCTCTCAGTTCCCCCCTTTGATGACCTCTCGGGGTCATCACTAACATTTAAACTGAAGTTATTGCTGGCATTCTCTGCGCTTCCAGAGCTCTCAGGCTCCTGTACTGATTATCTTGTATGGCAGCCAATCTCTGCAGCTGTTCTCTTTGGGCCCTTTCTGACCTTCTTGCTCTGTACCATTTGAATACCCTCACCAATCCCCACAATATTATCCCACAGATCAATATTATGATGATAGGCTTTAGAATATACCATACAAAGCTTTTGCCTAAGGTGGAAAACCACCCTCCAACTGTACTCATTCCGTGGCCCACCTTTTCCCAGACATTTTCTCTACTCAAGTCTTCGATCTCCTTGTGAATATTAGTTATGTTCTTAATAACTTTCTCAAGGGGCTTCGAATTATCTGGAATGTAAGTGCAACATTCCTGGACCTTCAAAGCCTTACAGACTCCGCCCTCTTTTGCTAGTAGGACATCTAATGCAAGACGATTTTGAAGAACCATAGCCCTTATCGATTGCATCTCTCCTTCTACCAGCATTAAGGACTGAGCAGTGCTGGCAGACAACCTGTCGACAACTGTTGCCAGTCGTCTAATTTTAACATCATTAAGGATTATTCCCAAAAGAGGAAACATAGCTCCAAAGACATCTCCAACCATTTCGGCATCACCTACATCTCTCCTTCCCCTCGATGATGTCTGACCCTCAATGATCACTAAGTCTTGTGCATGATATATTTTGGGGAAGACAATTGCCAAGTAACATGATCCATACCAGTTGTCAGGTAGTCTCACGTAAGCATTTCTTCCACATACAAAATACACATTTGGAATCACTTGCATTCCCTTCAGGAAATCCTTAGTGTAGTACTCTAAATTAAAAGCATGTTCACAGTCAACTTCACCCACGTATACATTTTCATAATACGTTTTGGCTCTGTGAAGACATAACTTTCCTCTCTGCGCTTTATCTAAAGCTATTGGACCACTACTACCCTTTCTCTTATGTGACTTCTCTTCCTCGGTCCAATCTATTTTCCCTTGTCCTGATTTCTTCAAAATCTTTTGTCTCCTGTAACGATCATCCACCTGCCCTATGAACTTCTTCTCGACTTCTGACACCTTGCATGTCAGGTTATTTCTACGGGCATGTGAAGTATCTAAGGTAATCCAAGGAATGAAGAACTTGGCCAATCTGTCTTCACTCTTCCAGTAGTCCCATTTATTCATCTGCTTATAATTCGGGACTTCTGGCAACACTGAATCATAATTAGAGAAATAGTATTCAAAACTATCTCTCTCATAAAATATACTAAGCAATAAGCTACATGTAATGCCATATGTCAGAGGGAGGTGATGGTATCTAATACCCTCGTCTACAGATGCCGGCAACTGCATGCAGACATAACAATCCTTAACCTCCATGGCATCCACGTATTCATATAAAAGTTTAGCATAAGCATTTGACCTAAAGTCTCCTTGGGACTCGTCTACATGTAACCTGCGGGCTTCTGCAGCTAATAACGCTTTCTCTTGAGTGTTTTCCCTTTTCTCACCAGCAACAATAGGTGTAAGTGTTACTACAGAACTCACATCAGTTACCTTTACCTCTTCCTCATGTCCCTTTACATAAGAAATTGTTACCACTAAAGCTATTAATATTATCACTCCTACTATTAGTGTACCTATTATGCATTTAGCTCTGCGGTTCGGGGTGCCGGCCTCCATTTCGTCAGACAATCTAGTTCTCTCTTTATCTTTGCAAAAAGTTCTTTTCCTCTCGTTCCTTTACAGTCTCTTTTCAATCCTTTTGTCTTTAGAATCCACACAACTGGAGGCTGACAACCTTCTTCGCAAAAGTCCTTTAACAGTTCAAAAAGACAACCCTAGCCCTTCTCCATCAACTCAAGGGAAGTTCCCTAATATTCACTGCTTCCTGGGCGCTAGGTAATCTTCTTTTTTCTGCTTGCTTTATTTACAAAGTCCTTTAACAGTCTACTATCAGATTTGTGGTTGCAGCTTCAATAGCATAGTTCAGTATTTCCAAACGAAGATTGTGCTCTTCATGTGCTGTTATCGTTGTACCAAAGTCGGGGAATTGCAATTCTGTAAGAAACATATGTTTTAACTTGCTGAGGCGGGGAGGTCTGGGGAGCATGAATGTTAGTGACCCTTCTTGTTCGACACCGGGTACCAACAGTCGTATTTCCACGGTGATAATGGGCTCAGAACTGGACACCACCACCGCTCGGATCCTCCCTGTCTCCGGTTTCACAGACATTTGTCGCCAGATATGTCCACTCAGGTGTGGAGTATCTTCTGTTAGGCACACGCACTCTTCTTGACCTTCTTCGGTCCGGTGCTTCAGCGCCCTGAGCACCTTCTTCTGGGTCTGAGTCTTCTGATATCGGAGGAAGGGTTGCTTCTGGAGTCGACCTCAGGCTAGAGCTCCGTCTTTGCGGCCAATTAGCTTCTCCACGTGCCCTTCTACTCCTTCTCCTTCTGGTCTGTTCTCGCTCTCTTTCAGACCTGTCAGGGTCAGACTCGTACTCCCAGCTGCTTTCTCCTTCTGTAGCGTCGTCTGTTTCGCTGTTGTACTGACCGTCCTCAGCTTGGTCAGACTCGTTCCCTGCTTCCGCTGGCACCTCTACAGCTTGGCTAGCCCCCTCTATGGCTTCTCGGTCCTCTGCTGGACGTCCATCCGAGAGAGGAGCTGTTTCCAGAGGTGCTGGAACCCTTTTCGTATGTGACGCGTGGATCCAATTGGGCAGGCCTCCCACCTTTACAGCTGTGTTTGTGATCAGGATGACCTGGAAGGGCCCACGCCAACGAATATCCAAGCAGCTTCTTCTCACATGTTTCTTCACCAGGACCCAGTCCCCAGGATACAGGTCATGGCAAGGGCCCTGGCACGCTGGAACCTCGGCAGCCTGTACCTGAAGAGACACAGAACGCATTGCGTCAGACAGCCCCTTACAATAGTCCAGGATCATATCATCTGTGATATTTAACAGTGCAGTAGCTGGAATAGATGGCAGCCTCATTGCTCTCCCCATTAACACCTCATGTGGTGACAACCCTGTTCTTCTGTCTGGGGTACTACGAAGGCTCATGAGGACCAATGGCAGGGCATCAGGCCAACTCAGGGTCGTTGAGGAACAGACTTTTGCTATCCTGCATTTGATCGTTCCATTGATCTGTTCCACAATTCCTGAGGCTTCTGGTCGGTAACTGCAATGCAGCTTTTGGTCAATATTTAGAGCTGCACAAATCATCTTCACAAGCTCGCTGTTAAAATGTGTTCCCCTATCTGATTCCAAAAAGGCCGGCACCCCGAAGCGAGGAATGAGTTCTCTAAGCAGTAACTTGGCCACTGTGAGGGTGTCGCACCTACGTGTAGGGTATGCCTCAACCCATCTGGAGAACACACAAACAACCACCAAGACATAGCGGAGGCGGTTGCACCTTGGCATTTCAATGAAATCTATCTGCATTCGATTGAATGGACCTCCAGACCTTCCTATGTGACTTAGTGCAACTGGTGTTCTTTTCCCTACGTTCAGCTGCTGGCAGGTCACACAACGCTGGCACACTGCTTCTGCTGCTATTCTAAACTTAGGATTGTACCAAGTCTGTCTAAACACTCTCAGCATAGCATCTCTCCCTAAGTGTACGGGACCATGTATGAGCCTAGCCATTGGACTCACCATCTCATTGGGCAACACTGCTCTGCCGTCTGCTGAGACCCAAAAATGGGTCTCACCCATTACACATCCTGCCTTTTCCCATGTTTCTTTTTCAGAATCAGGAGCATTTTCTTGCATGGTTGACAGTTCATCCCAAGTATCAACAGTTTCCAGTATCATGGCTAATTCAGTTCTTACATTTATTCCACCCACATCCACCTCTGTGAAAGAGTACCCTTGTTCCGCGCAATACCGCGCAACTTCATCAGCATATCTATTGCCTTTCGAAACAAAGTCCTCATTTCTGGTATGTGCGGTGCACTTTACAACTGCGATACTTGCTGGGCATTGCAATGCCTCTAACAACAGGCGCACAAACTCTCCATTGCGAATGGGAGAGCCTGAAGAGGTCATGAACCCTCTTTGAGACCATAACTGCCCGTAATCATGAACTACCCCATAGCCATATTGGCTGTCGGTGTATATGGTAACTCGAATTTGATTGCCTGCTAAGCAAGCACGTGTCAGGGCAATAATCTCGGCTACCTGAGCGGAGTGTACTCCTTCCAGGCACCCAGCTTCCACAACTCCTTCAATTGTACAAACAGCATAAGCTGCTCTCAACTGCCCAACTTCGTCTCTTACACATGAGCCATCGACAAAGAAAACTTCGTCTGGGTCGGTCAGTGGCTCATCTACGATGTCGGGTCTGGGTTTGGTGCATAGTTCAGTCACATCGAGACAGTCATGGTCTGTATATTCATCATCATCCTCAATATCATTTGGAAGTGGCATCAATGTAGCAGGGTTCAAAACAGAGCATCTCTTGAGGGTCACGTTCTCTGCAGCAAGAATAACTTGCTCATAGCGCGTGAGCCTGCTGTTGGTCAGATGCTGTGTTTTGGTCCTGGTCATCAACAGTTCAACAGAATGTGGCACGCACACCTCTAACGGGTGCCCCATAACGATATTTTCACATCTTTCAATGCTGACACCCGTTGCAGCAACGGATTTGAGACATCCGGGCAACGCTGCGGCTACTGGGTCTAAAGTAGCCGAGAAATAAGCAACTGGTCTACGGGCATTCCCATGGATTTGGACCAACACAGACAACGCACAACCTTCTCTCTCACAACAGTAAAGAAAAAATTGTTTAGTGTAATCAGGCATTCCCAATGCCGGAGCACGACACAGGTCCTCTCTCAGCTGTAGGAACGCCATCAAACAGTCCTTGTCCCATGGTACCGGATCACTCACCTCTTTGTGCGTCAGTTTTTGCAAGGGCTTTGCTTTCAGTGAAAAGTTCACGATCCACTGTCGGCAATAACCCACCATCCCTAGAAACATCCTGACCTCTCTCTGTGTCTGAGGCGCATTCATTTTCATGATCGCCTCTATCCTGTCTGGTGACACTTTTCGTTTGCCTTTCTCAATTCTGTGTCCTAGGTACTGCACTTCTGTCAGGCAGTACTGCAATTTTCCCGGGGACACCTTATGCCCATTGGCAGCTAGGTGATTTAACAAAGCAATGGAGTCTTCCCTGCAAGCTTCTTCTGTTTCTGACGCCACAAGGAGGTCGTCTATGTACTGGACCAGAACTGACTTCTGGGGCAGCACTAGACTTTCAAGATTTCTCTTCAAAAGCTGATTAAAGATCGATGGGCTCTCTGTATACCCCTGAGGGATACGACACCATGTTAGGACGCGATTTTCCAGCTTAAATGCGAAAAGAAAATGGCTATCTTCGTCCAAAGGGATCGAAAAGAAAGCCTGACAAAGATCGATCACAGTGAACCACTCAGCTTGGAATGGAATCTGAAACAGTATCACTGATGGATTCGGTACCACTGGACAACACGAAACGACTATGTTATTAATCTTTCGAAGGTCCTGTACTATCCGAAATTTCCCATTTGGTTTCTGCAGACCCATAATCGGGGAGTTGCATGGACTACCCACGATTTCTTTCAGTATTCCCTGTTTAATCATGGACTCGATCACGGGTTTTATGCCTGCAATCGTTTCTGGAGTCAATTTATATTGGGGTGTTCTTGGGAACTCAGCATGCGGTTTCACTACAATTTTCACTGGGTCCACCCCTTTGACCAATCCAATCTCTTCCCCAGTGAAATCCCATACTTCTGATGCCACTGTCTCTCTCAAGTCCCAGGGAAGCTCGTCTACTGTCAAAGTAGGGTACAGCTCCACACATATTCTTGAGTTTGCAACTTTGAAATCTGCATCATCATCATTGGTCAATACCTCCACTCCCTGAGGTGTACAGTATATAGTACAATTCAATTTACACAACAGGTCTCTTCCTAGCAGACACACAGGACTTGAATCGCAAACCACAAACTGGTGCTCATCACTGTACTTCCCTATTTTCACCTGCACCGGTTCTGTCAATTGGCTGGTTATTCTCCTGTTTGCGACCCCTACCACCTGTATGGTCTCTCCAGACATGGGCAGGTCTGGAACTGCAGCTGATCTGATCGTGGATCTAGTGGCTCCTGTGTCCACCAGAAATGTCGTAGGGCACCCTGCTACTTCTGCTTCCACATAGGGTCCCCTCTGATCTACCTCCAAGGCTGCCCCGAGGGTGCAGTCTTCTCTTTCCACTCTCTGTCCGGTTAATGGGTCCACATAATAGCACTCTTCCCCTTCCACAAACAGGGGCATTTGTCTATAGGTCTTACCCATACTCCCTACTCGAGGAGGTTGCGGGAACTGGGCTCGGGGAGGAGCCCCCCCCCTTTGAGCACCTTTCCTTGGTATGGCGTTACCCCTCTTGTAGGCGCGCTCTGGACCTCTTCCTCCTCTATCTCTTGTTCTCCTATCTCTACATTGTAGGGGCACTCGCGTTTCCAATGCCCCACCTCGTTGCACTGGTGGCACCTAGTCGTTTTCTTCAAGGTAGCTATGTCTATTCTGGGTCTAAAGGTGGAACTCTCCTCATTGCCCTTGTTCTGACCGTACTGCTTCTTTCCTCCTGTACCTGTTCCTTGCTGCTGTTGCTGTTGTCCCCCCTTCCCTGCTGCCTGCATCTGTACCACCATCAACTTTTCTTTTAGTTTCTTAGCCTTGGAATCTATCTCATCACAGCAGTACCTGGCATATCTCAGTATTTCATCTAGGGGTTTAGTTTGCCAACAAATCGAGTGTTGCTGAATCATTAAACTAATATCCGGTCTCAGTCCCAGGACGAACTTGGACACAAATTGCCCTATGTCTTTTGGATCCATTACATCCAAGCCGCTATACTGTTTAAACGCCTTCAGCAATCTCTCGTAATATTCATGAACTGTCTCTTTGGGTTCCTGTCTCGTTCGGTCTATTCTGACCCAATCTATGTCTTGCATTGGCACCTTCTCTTTCAGCCAAGTCATCACTCTCTCGAATTTTGCCATCACAATCTCGGACGGCCCATTAGTCTTGGCATCTCTCTCTGGCTCCATTGTGGGCCACTCAGCGCTAACCTTGCATGCTGTCCACAGATCTCCTGGTACTACAATGTCAAACAGCGTGTTCAGATCTATCCAAAGGACCTTTGAGATTTTTACAAATCTCTCCACTTGCTTGTACCACTCCACTGGGTTCTCTCGTAATTTGGGGAAAGAGGTGGTAAAAGCAGCTAAATCTCCCCTACTCCAAGGGACATGTACATAGTTCCCATTTGCAACTTCACGCAAAGGGTAAGCTTCTATTCCCTGCTGTCCTGGTGTCATACCAATCATGCTTCTCCTGCCGGTCCCTTTCTTGGACCACCTCTCTTCCCACTTATCTAGTGCCCTCCATGTCCTTATTCCAGCGATCAGTTCCCTTATGTGCGTTTTCAGCCCAATCGTTCTCCTCTCATCTAGGTCGCGATCTGAGTAATGTAGCCTGTGGTTACCCTGTAATGCTTTGGTTCTTGACAAGTCCACCATATATTTGCCTGCTAGTTCGACTAACTTCTCATGGACTGCTCTCGCCTTTCGAGTGATGTCCTTTGCCATATACAGTATTTCATCCTGTTCATACATTTCCATTCTTTCTAAAGGCAGGGTACCATCTACCATGTCATCCAGGTCTGACCTTAAACTGGAGACATCGAGTCTCTTGGCTTTTATCTCAGCTCGCAATATGTCTTTCGAAGGGGGCTCGCTGGTTTCCCTACCATCCCAACTTCGAGCTCTACGTTTGGGCTCGGGAGAGTTAATGGGTGGCCTCCCTTGCTCCCATCTCTCCAGGTCCCATGCTCGGCCATCTGATCTTGGAAGGTGATGGAACACGGGCCTGTTACCCCTACTCTTGCTCTGCCCACTCTCATCTTCTTCTCTCCTCTCACCGCACATCTCTCTGTTATTTTCCCTCTGGTCGCTACACTCCCTTTGCCTCGTATCGCTCAGTATCCGATACGATCCTTCCTGGTTCCCCATATTCCCTGGGCTGCGCTCATTTCCATCATCACAGGGTCTATGGTGCGACCTCTCACAACTCCCATTCAGTTCTCTGGTGCCGGGCACACAGTGTGGACATTTAAAGCTGTTTCTGTACTCTTGTGCTCTCCTCTCCCCTTCACTGAGTATTGGGCGCGCCACCCCTTCACTCCCGGGGCCCCCGTTTTCCAGGTCTGTTCTACCTCCATTCCGGGCCCAATGGGTGACTCCCCTACTCCCTCTACAGTCCCACTCCGGGCTACTCTCCCCAGCCCCGCAGTGAGTCCGTGCTCTGCTGTCCTGACTTTCCCTTTCAGCTTCCGCAGCATTGATGCTCTTTTGAGCCTTCACTGCCTCATCCCACTGCTTCATGTACTCATTTAGCTCTTGAAAGGATTTTCGTCCCGATCCCCTCAGATCCATTGGCCATCTAGGGCCCCCAGGATCTCCTCCTGGGTCCCCTCCTGTGGGCATCGGTGTGCTCCACTCTCTGGGTATCGGCATCTGACTTGGGGAATTAGTGGTATCGTTCCTCCTTGCCTTCTCTGCTCTTTCTCTGTCTTTCCGTACCCGTTCTTCCCCTCTTGCTCTCTCTTGGTCATATATCGATATTATAGGACCTATGGTAACAGGTACCTGTAGTGCATCTGGTAATGGGTAGGATGTGGCGCTTTCCGTTTCCGGCGCTCTTTGTACCACAAACCTACCGACTACCTGTTGCACATGACTAGGCTGGGACAGCTCTTTCTTTGGCTCAGGATCCCACTCTGAACTGGGAAGCGGTCTATGCTCTCCTGCATTGCCCCCCTTTTCTCCTTCACTCTTCTCGACCTCTCCCCCTGCTCTATTATACGGGGGTGGCCTGTCTGTCAATAATCTGTTTATCAAGCTATCCTCTGTTTCGCTCTCCTCATCTTCTTCTAGGGGGCTTTTATTTACTGGCGCCTCTAACACTGGGTACAGTTTATTTACTTCCATGTTATGCACTCTCCATCTTTTAGCATCCGCATCCCACCTGGCATCCTGTACTGCCCTTACCGATCGTTTCACCCTTTCTTGTCGTCTGTTCATATTCTTTTCATGCGCTGCCCTAAGCCATGCATCAAGAGCTTCAAACTGGGTTGGTCTAGGCAAGGGTCTCATTGAGGTCATGACTGATTTTAATCAATGTAACACCTCTAATCTGAACGTCCCGTACTTCGGGAACGTCAGTTCCTCATTTCCTTCAGTAATCTTACTCCACTCTGATATCCAAAGGATCGTATGCAGCCCAACATTCACTGCCATATAACGAGCTGGCGTACCCTCCGGCGGGGCTTCTTCCCCTTCATACGATCCCCGCTTCTCTTTTTTAAACACCGCTTTTAACCATTTAAAACACTTCATAATTATGCGCACAAAATCCAGCCTCGCTACTCTGTTTACTTCCTGATGACAATCCACCAATCCTGTCGCGGCTTTGCTAGCTTGGCCTATCACAGCGCGGTCTTTCTCCTGTCGGCCAATCACGTCGCGACCCTGTCTGACGTGTTCGCTAGCTGGCCTATCACAGCGCGGTCTTTCTCCGGTCAGCCAATCACTGCGCGACACCACCTGACGTCACTTTTCTCCGCTTCGCAGCAGCACCCCTCCTTTCTCAACTCGTCTCCCGGTTATGCATGCGTCCCATTCATACACCGAAAAATGACTACTTCCGACCAAGCGGTCACTTCTCTCGACTGTACGTCCACAGTCTATCTGTAATTGTCAACACAACTGACGAGATGTCTATCGTCTCTCTGATAGGTTGCTTACACACACAGTAACTTCCGACCAGCGTCCGTTACTCACGCACTCACTCTTACGTTCCCCCTATCTCGGTCTCTCGGGTGATCAATGGTACCTCATGACCCCCTTCACACTAGTTGACAATTACTCTGGGTGTCCGATACACCCGAACCACTTAAGCTCTCCTTGAACTTAAGATTTCCACCGGTTGCGCGCGCTCACAACCTGTTCCACAGTCACTCTACAGACATTCAACTCCGCCAGACATTACAACATAGATACAATACAAAACACCGCAATCTAACACGCATAACCCTTTATACTCACTCTCAACCGATACTGCTGCTTTTTCTGTCTCACGTCATCCGGATCTTCTCCAGCGGGCTGTTCTTCCGATCATCGATCTCTAGGGGCCTTGGGGTAAGCTAACCTGGCCTAGGTCACCGTCCTCAAGAAGGCAACCATCCTCTATAGCTACCAACTGAAAGGGCGAGATTTTGATCGATACCTTATATCTATTGATCCAAACCTCGATCTGGTCGACTGAACCTTTGTTGCCTGTCTGTAAGGAAAGAAAGTGCACCTATTTCCAAGTTAGTTCACCCAAGAAAGGACTCTACTCCCAAAGATCACGGACAACTTCTAGTTTTCCAAAGTTTATTGTAAAGATATAATGAGCTGCAAATACAGGCATCTCAGAATGAGATTCACGAGATACACAGGTCCAATTACATACATGTGCTCTCGGAAAGCCCTCAGACGAGCAACAGAAATCACTAACACAAGTTCTAAGAATAATAAAGCTATCAGCATAGACGCATATCTCTCCTTCATTTAGGTTGGAGGAAAAAACACACAGGTTAGGCGTCCCTACCCTGTTCTAGATGGTATCCCTACTTAACCAAATCCCAACCTAACAAAGGTGTCAGCAGTGAATGACCCCCAAGGGAAGTCACTCACTCTAAATCTCTTGGTGAAAACCTATAGTTCTCCAGTCATGACCCCTCACTGCCTACCCATCCGCTCTCTAAAGGGTCCTCAGGTCTCTGCTCTAACTCCACCCAGGGGTACTGTCCCTAATACAAAACAGTCAACAACATTTGAGACGCCCCTTGCGGAACGCCCCTCACGTGGTGCAACTTCTGGCTTTTTCCATGATGCTTTGTCTTGGGCCTCATGCGTTAGAGTTGACCTTGCTTCTCAGGCTCTTCTCCGGCCCGCTGATACCCCTTAAACATTCCAAAACCCTCCTCCATGTCTGGGCCGTCCACTGAACAGACCTCTATTCATTCATTTATAATTGGATCCCCCCTTTCCTGTTGCAGACAGATATCTGCCGCCAAGAACCCAACTCTCATAGACTTCTAAAAAGGCTTGCAACATTTCTCAGCCCAGACATGTACTTGTAAATCAATGCTAAAACATTTCAGGCCTACAATATTTCTCATTATGATTATAGCATTCAACTTCTTCATTTAATTAAAGCATGTTAATACTCTTATTCTATTATTAAGTAAACATTTCTATAAATCATGGCCTATTTAATGCAATGACCAAAAACCTTAATGCAATCTGTGTCGTGAAAAGAACCACCTTCCCTTTCCCTCCAGCTCTGGCTCTGAGGCCTACCACGTCCTGCGTTTAACCACCTGCATTCTTATGTTTTAGCAGCTTCACGACATGGATTCAAAAATAATCACGTCTAATAAAATCATGTAATGTCACACATTTCTGTATTAGTTCCACTTCTACTTAAATCTCTATATTAGCTATACATTTAGGATATATTTGCAGATACTATTAGCACTCATGGCATTTCTCTTCATGATTTGTGCTTACTACAGGTAAGTGTGGTGTACTCATACATTTAAATCAGTTTGCGCTCTCTCAGGGTTAATTTTCTCAACCTATTATCATTTCTTCTAAACTTCTTACAAGCTGGGACCCTTGGACTTCCATAATCCTCGCTCTTCAATAGGGTGAGATATCCTTACAACATATTATAAAGGGTGCTTTATGTCATATATATGTGCATATATATATACATAAAAATGTACCACTCAATGGAGTTATACATAGGTAAACAATTCAGTTTGTGCTTCATATTTTGTGTTGTTGTTGGTCCTCCTGTTTACAAAGGTAAGAATTGTTCGCTTCTATCGCCCCCACCGGTATACGAGGGCACGCGACACATACCATATCGAACAACAGACCTAAAAATACCCCCCCCCCCATTGCCCCTGTACACAGGGGACACAACAGCCTCGACTTCCCAATAATGATTTTCATTTGTTTCTACCAATTAAATATTCAGCTTTGTCTGATCGTGACTCATCTGCATCTTACTGTCACATGTCTTAATGCTTGTAATTAAGATAATGTATTCAGATGAGTGAACAAATTAGATTGTTTGTGACATACTTATTCCGAGTAAGTCCAGCCCGCGTCAGACACACCTCTCCGTGGATGCAATTTCATTATAGCATTAATGAAGATTCTGGGGGGCATTATCATGAGATAATTGCCGTGACCCAAACTCCCATGAGCCAAATGCAAGAGTAGATTATGAGTCCAAAGGGCAATTACCTCAACATAATGACATTCAGAATGTTCCTTAATACGTAGAAAATGCTTGATCGGAGCAGAGCAAGTTAAAAAAATATTTAAATGGTAAATAAATAAGCAAAGGTGTACTGTGTGCTGTTGCCTACTCTACCCAAGTAATCTTTATAAGCAAGCTGATTGGCCGCCATAGACTAAACATTCTCTTACATGTTAACATATGTGATTAAGATGACACTTACATAAACTTGAGTTCGGATTCCCTTCGGACTAAGACTTCCCGGAGTCGCTGAATTTTTGCCATTTCATGTTCGATTTCCTCTGGCATCATAGTTGTTTCAGCCATGGAGATAATGTCCAGCTGATCTGTGGAATGGTAGAAAATATTGAATGAGTATGAGAGTACCCAGGTCAGAAGAAATATCAAAAAGGCAAAATATTCAAACCTAAGCCCGACCTTTCGCTAGGTTCACCAGGCACAAGCAGGGACAGTGCACCCTATGACATATAATGTTTTACCCCATGGGGGCAGCGCATTAGTGAAAGATGTACCAGCTGTTTGAAGTAGATGAATATACCCACCTGCAGGGGCATGTCTGGGGGGCTCTTGGCACCCCTTTTACCACCTCCAGAGGGCCGCCTTCAGTGGGCATTCTGACTGTGCCACGTTCTTGTGACGCACAGTCAGTCTCTGCACCCATGCCCAAAATATGGCGCAGGAGTAGAGGCAAAGTAGTGTCTTCATTTGTATGGGGCTGGGCCCATTGCCAAATGAGGGTACACCCTCTTAACACCTTCGCCGCGGGGCTAATTCGCCCGCGGCACGGGGTGGAGGGGGGCCGCGCGCGGCGCCGCGGTACTCATGATGAGCTCAGCTCGTCATGAGGCACAGTGGAGGTGTGCTCATGACAAGCTGAGCTCGTCATAACTCCGCCCACAAAATGGAAAGCCCCGCACAGGAGGGGAATGTTCCCCGTGTGGGCGTTCCACGGCAGTTATGACGAGCTAAGCTTGTCATGAGCACAGCTCCACTGTGCCTCATGACGAGCTGAGCTCGTCATAAGCGCCGAAGGAGTTAAGATAGCAACAGTGCTATATGTGTACTGCGCTGTCAGTATTACAGAAAGGGCTGCACAAGCATCTTCGTCTCCATCTGTAAGACAACAGTGCCACGGGGGCACAATAAAAGGCACCCCCCTTCGCGCTAAAGCCCCCCCCCCCCCCTTTCCGCTACTGTCTTTAATACACGCCCAGAAGGACTATAACTCATATTATGGAATATGCTTTGGCATGTGAAGTCAGATCGGTGCTTGGAGGCTACATGTGAATCTACAACAAGCTCACCCTAAGGTGTGCACAAGTGCAGGCGGTGCTAGAGTGTGCATGATTCAAGACAGTACTCTGTGAGCCCATGTAGGATAACAGGGTCACCTGTTGGGTGTTTATCCTCTATCCCGTCTATGATGTGGCCAGCAGGCCCTGGCCGTACTCACTCTTGTCAGCCCATTTCCCTTCAACAGGAATATTTGGGGTGGCCTGGAACAGAGCCAGGCTGCCAGGTCCAGGCAGTACAGACTGGTGCTGTGCCAAAGAAATCTCTGGCCTGCTTGGGGGGGCGACGGTCACAGATTCTCTCCTGTGTGGAAGTACATGTAATATGTCAAAGCCCTGATAGGCAGGCCAAAAGCTTGGAACTTTTCTGGTGTGGTCTAAATTCTACAACTTCCTTGAAGGCTCCGGCACTGCATTGTAGGTTTGGTAACGAGAATATGTCCTGGGCCAAAAAGTGTTAATTGATTTGCGTTGAATGCATGCAACGTATATCAGAGAACGTCATCATTCCTATGTGCAGGGCTTTCAAATATACCCATTCATTTGCTGTAAGAGCAAGACTTTGCAGGTCCTTCCAGAACAGGAAAGTTTGGGTCCCACAATACAAGATACTGTAAATGCTGTTTGTGGGGTCCACCGTCTTCATAATTTGGTACTATATCTTCAGGGATTTGTTTCTGGTTAGCGGTTGACAGCTCGACCAAAAAATTGTCAGTTTTTTAGAGTGCCTTATTATGAGTTTGGCGGTGTGGGAGCAGGACCGTCGTGCTCCCGCACCGCCAAACCCATGTTTCAACCACCCGCCAGATTAGGAGTTTTCTCCTGGCTGGCGGGCTGTTCTTTGGCATTCCTACGCGGTGCCTATGAAATTGACAACGTCAAAATCAGAATCTGCATGGCATGGACTGCTGCAGTCCATGTTGTGAAGGTACGGGGGTGCATGCACACAGGGGGCACTACATGTGCCCCCCTAAATGCACCGCATGGTGCAGAGGCACAAGGAGTCCCTGTAGGGACCCCTTGGTTTCCTCACTGCAACACCTTTCATGCCGGTTGCACTGCCATGAAAAGTGTGGAGGTGAGGAAGCTCCTAATATGATTGGCAGTGCCACAGCGACCCCACCAATTATATTGCGGACTCAAGACACTGCGCTATTGCCAGGGATCTCTGATCCCTGGTGATTTCAGTGGTCCCAGTGTGGCCTGACCGCCCTGGTCATAATAGGATGGTTGTAAGACCGCCAATGCTCCACACTCACAAAGTAAAGCGGTCTGTGGACTGCCAGACTCGTAATAAGGTTCAAAATTTACGTTGAAAAATATTGTCTCTGTGGCAACATAACAAACTGCTTTTATTCAAAACCATTAGTACTACATGCAGCAGAAAGAATAGCACCAGTGCTCAACTTAAAGCTGATCCTTCTTCTGAAGATAGAGAGTGAAATGTAGAAATATATTCCAATAGTTCTTAAAAATGTATGTAATATAACAAAGGAATCCATGAAAGCCTTATGATTTCTGAAGTAATTATGCAACAGCTGTGCAATTCAATTTATTTGAATTGACTAGATCGACTCTTTTGTCGGCCTAGCCTTCCTTGTTCGAGTACCTTCCTGCAGTTGCACAAATACCAGTTTGTGATAACCATCATTTATGTCTACAGTGAAATGGCCCCCAGATTCTCCAGCTCTCACTCATAGTAACAAGCCTGCCACTTTTGTACAAATCTCTTCCCCACTCAAAGCAATCTCTCTCCCATTGGAGGCAAGATGGCGGCCGTGGAGAGAGCTGCGTGAGCAGCTCATTCCTCACTCCCGGAGGTGGACGAAAAAGACAGCGTTTTTACTCCAGAAAACACGTAAAGGAGGAGGAAAAACGGAGTAATTAATACTACAGGCATTTGGAGCCTCCAGTGGTGTTTAACCCCTTCCACGCTCATGACGAGCTGGGCTCGTCATGCAGTAGCCTCCTGCTACGCTGATGACGAGCCCAGCTCGTCATGAATAATGGTGTTCATGGAGTTCCAGCACAGGAGAAAAATCCCCATAGCGTTCAAGGTGTTAAAGAACTGCAGCGCTTACCTGATACTATCTGTACACCCGTACCGACCTCCGCGCACCTGTGGCTATTTTGGTCGGAGCACTGTGGGGAACGGCTGGATGACGGTGGGGCTCCTTCTCTATCGGAGACTGTCGGCTTGGCGGTTTCCATTTCTTCTCCCGTACCGTTGTTTTGGTGTGGTGCGTGGCCGTGGAGGCACCCGTGGAGGCACCCGAGCGGCGAAAAAGAAGATGCCGCCTAAAGCCGGCACTCGTAGCGGGAAAGGAAAAGAGCTACCGGCTGCAGAGAACATTCAGAACGCGGTAAGCGCTACTGTTGATGAGCAGCCTGGAAACATTGTTGCAAGTGAGCCAGCTGGTGGGAGAGGCGGAGGTGAGTGTAGCAAACAACAACCCGCTACACCCAAGGCAAGAAGGGGGATGACGCCGCGGATAAACCTACTGCCCGAGCTATGAAGCAGGGGTTGAACACCCTACCTGCGTTGTTTGAGCGGCAAAAGGTGAAAGGAGCCGCACGGCAGACTATTGACAGCCCTCTAATCGAGGAAGTAACCGAAGTCTCCAACATGGAGAAAGCATCTTTAGCAATTAATGATGAAGGGGGAGAAGAATGTGTAGGAGATTCTGAACTATATTCTCCTGTGCAGGGATCAGTGGCAGTGGGAGCTTTAGAGGCTGAGAAAGGCATTATGGGAGATAGAGTTCTCGCTTCTACAGATGTAGCTGCTGGTAGCTTGGATAACCTTGTTTCTGTAATTGATTCCCTGGTATTGAATGATGGAACTTCCTCAGAGGATCTTAAAGGGTCAGAGGAAGTGTTTGACAATTTCTTTTCTCTCTCTGACCCTTCCTCAGACGAGAATACCAATATTAGCAAAGACTGGCTGGAGTACGAACAGGAGGGTAGTAGCTCTGAGGTTGAAATAACATCTGATCTAGCCTCCCCCAATATAAGTGCTACCACAGTTAGGAGAGCAAAGAAGAGAGTGACCCAGCGGAAAAAAGCTCATGTGGAGGCGACAAATATAGGGGACAATGTGAAGCTACCAGAGCCAGCGTCATTAGAAAACTTGCTCTCACAGCAAGGAGAGACTTTGAATAAAGGGAACTCGACCCAGGAGACAAATCAGGAAATTACCCTTGCCACAATTTATGAAACAATGATGCGGCACAGAGCAGAAATAAAGGCTGAAAATACAAGAACCCAAGCAACATGCAGCAAAGTCAAGAATGCTGTGCGTCGGGTGATTAAAATCTGCTCTGATACTACGGCAAGAGTCATGGAAGCTGAGACTAGAATTTCGGCATTGGAGGATGAGGTATCAGCTCCGAAAGTTGAACTGGGAGCCATTAAAGCGCACCGTGATGACACAGGTCATAAATTATCTGAACTGGAGAATTATACACGTCGGAACAATCTCCGTTTTCTTGGCATTCCAGAGAAATTGGAGGGGGTCAATGTGCGGATATTTATTGCTGATCTTCTAACTGAAGCCTTCCCAGAACTGACCTCATGGGACTGGTCAAGAGAAATACAAAGAGCCCATAGGTTTCCTTTCTTTGTGAGAAAGCCTCGGCAAGGAGAAGAGGAACGCCCGAGAGCAATCTTAGTTTGCTTTAACAATTTTTTAGCAAGGGAGGATATATTCTCACTCGCTAGACCTGATAACAAGGGTGTTACTAAAGATTGTAGCTTTTTTGTCAGGCTACAGTATCCAAGCGCTGGCATCTTCGGCAGCTTATTTCAGGTTTTCAGAATAAAGGGGCCATAGCCTTTTTACAGAATCCGGCTAAGCTTAAAGTTATAGTGAAGGGCAAAAGCAGATTTTTTTTTTCAGAGATTGAGGCTAAAGAATATTTGGGCTCTTTGTAGATATTGATAAAAGGAGCCATTGGAGGAGATACTTTTTGACGTAGCTGTAGCTATTTTTGGATTTTTTTAAGAATAGAGAGTGGATATATGCATGGTTTCTATTTTTCGTTCACTCCGGGTGGGGGGGGCACGGCATTCCATATAATACAGGGACTGATAGCCCCTGGGCCTCATGTGGTGGGAAGGGGGTGGGGGGGCGGGTGGTGGGAAAGGGGTAGGATAATGGGTGGGGGTAAGGTGGTGGGGGTAGGGTGTAGGGCTATCATGGGGGAAAAATCAGCAACAGCCAGGGCAAAGGCTAGACGGTTTCGAAACAGACAGGAGATTGTAGAAAAGAGTGGAATATGTTTAACGCTTTGTGATGTTACTTTTGTAAATATACTTCTTCACATATTTGATTATGGTCATGCTTTGATGTATGTTCATTTTATTAGGGAAAATGGATAAGAAATTAAGGATCTGTACTTTGAATATATGTGGCCTTAATGATCCCAAGAAAAGGCGGGTACTGGCTAGGATTGTACAAATGTTAAATATCGATTTATTATGTCTGCAGGAAACACATATTTCATGGGCCAATAGGGGGTATTTGAATAATCTGGGTATGGAATTAAAACAGACAGGGGTAAAAAGGGGGATGGCCACTTTCTTAAAGCGTGGCCTGGGTGTCTGCTTAAAATCTGCATCAGATAAATGGGGACGCTGGGCAATTAGTGAATTCAGTATTAATCAAAGCAGATTTACTCTTTGCAATGTATATGGTCCCAATCTAGATGATGCTGAACTATTTACTTATTTGAACGAAGAGCTTGCCCAATGGACCCAACCAACGGTCTTATGTGGTGATTTTAACATTCACATTGAGGCTCAGATGGATATGAGGATTAGCAATATCTATAAAGGTAGAAAGAGACAAGTATTTAAATCATTGAGGGGGCTGATACAAGAACATGGTCTTTATGATGTTTGGAATAGATTACACCCTGGTGACCCTGGATTCACTTTTTTTTCTGCCCCTCATACAAAATTTGTTCGGCTGGATTATTTTTTTGTATCACCTATTCTGCTAGAGAATGCTAGTATTGAGATCCATCCCAAATTGGTTTCGGATCATAACCCTCTAAGTTTGCAGATTTCTTTAGGATCTGCTGTGAAAGAAGGGAACCAAACTTGGTCTTTTGAGAGAAAGTTATTGATGGACGATGAATATTTATAATTTATGACCAAGGTAATTAGGGAGTTTTTTTAATTTAATAGAGGGACAGCTGAGGTGAAAATTGTATGGGATACCCTAAAATCTGTAGTTAGAGGGGAGATGTTGAGTTTTTCTAATTTTAAACGAAAAAAGGTACGGGATAGACATAAAAAGGATTTTGATTTAGTTATGATGGCAGAAAGGGAATTGGCTGCTGTGATTGGGGCAGGGCAAGATTCAATTAGGGCCCAAAGCAATCTTACTACCAAAAGGACAGCAGCATATGCTAATGTAGCGGATCACATAGCTGAAATGTATGCACAATATAAGGAGGAGGTTTACGAGCTTAGTGAGAAATCCAGCAGAACTTTAGCGAAAAGATTAAGGGAAAAGGCGGCCTATAATGAGATTACTAAGATTATTGATTTGGATGGTAATATGCAGGATACAAAGGAGGGTGTTCTTGGAGCATTTCAAGGGTTTTATCAGTCTTTATATAGTGAAACTGGATCAGAATTATAACCAAATGGAGAGGAAGAATATTTGAAAGATTTGGTATCTGGGGTATTGACTGATACACAGAAAATTATCTTAGTTGCTCCCCTAACATGGGAGGAAGTTGAACTGGCCCTGTTAGGGCTAGCAAAGGGGAAGGCTATGGGCCCGGATACAATTCCACTAGAGTTTTATCAAATCTTTAGGAACGTATTGAAAAAAGAACTATTGGAGGTATGTCAGCAGGCTTTTTTGGGTGTTGTGCCGAACTCATGGTCTAAAGCAACGATAGTTGTTTTTAGGAAAAAGGGGAAAAAGGATACTGATCTGGGATCTTACAGGCCAATTTCTTTGCTTAATTCAGATAGCAAAATATATTCAAAAGTAATTGCAAATAGACTGAATGAGGTGATGCCAGGATTGGTATCCCTCAGGCAACATGGCTTTATTCAATGTAGGGATACTACGGATCATGTCAAAAGAATCATCTCTATACTGGACTGGTCACAAGGCACTAACACCCCAGTTGGAGTGGCCCTGTTGGATGCCGAGAAGGCATTCGACAGGGTCACATGGAGGTTCTTGTGGTCAGTCTTATCATGGAAGGGGTTTCCGGCCAGCATTATAATAGCTATACAGGCACTGTATCTTAACCCATCTGCTGTTATTCGGATCTCCGGTTCTCTGTCAGGGGAAATTGCGATAGGGCGGGGGACAAGACAAGGCTGTCCGTGCTCCCCCCTCCTATTCGCTCTATATATCGAGCCTTTTATACTTACTATGGAGAGTAATGAAGTTATAAAACCGGTGGTTATTAATAATAAAGCATATAAAATATTTGCTTATGCAGATGATATCGTAGTTGTAACATCAGATATTAAAAACACTTTGCCGGAGATCATTAGAACAGCTGAAGCATGTGGACAGATTTCCGGATATAAATTAAACATCTCCAAAACACAGTTAATTCATTCAATGTCTGGCCGCCCAGTAGAAATTAATTTTGAACCGGTAGTAACCTATTTAGGGATTAAAATATCCCCAGTGGTTGAGGATATAATCCCATTAAATTTAGATCCAATTATCGCCTCTTCTAACAGGATGTTGGAACGGATTAATAACTTGCATTTATCTTTATATGGGCGTTGTAATGTCCTGAAAATGTTAATCCTTCCAAAATTTTTATACATATTTCGTACTGTTCCCTTATTCATCTCATTTACGTTTTTCTCCCGTATTGATAGAATGTGTGCACGTTTTTTTGGAGTTATCATCGCTCTAGAAGAGCCTTGGAATGGTGTATATTGCCTAGAGCAAAAGGAGGCTGGGGAGTGCCTAATTTCCGATTATACCATTGGGTTGCTATATTACAACATCTAGGGGTGTTAATACTACAGGAAGACCCCACAGAAGATTCCGCTGCCCCGTCAATCTATGAGATGTTATTAGGGGCTGAGGCAAAGCAATGTTTAAATCTAATAATAGAACCCAGCTACTACAAGAAGACCAAATTCAAGGTAGTTATTTCAGCATTTGAAATATGGAAGAAAGTGAAGAAGCAATTGGGGATTGGGGTAAATTTGAATTTTGATACTCCACTCTATAACTGCCTAATTTTACCGGAAATATTTAGAGATCGGGTCATGGACAGATGGTACAACCTGGGGATTTGTACAATTGGTGCTTTTTTTCAGGGGAATCAGTTTGTTTCATTTGAATCTTTGCAGAGGAAATATAACTTAGCTCAAAATGATTTCTTTAAATTCCTTCAAATACGTAGTTTTTTTTAACAAGAAATGAAGCAAAACCGAATCAGTCAAGAGAAGATAGAGATTGTAGATGCAATTAGAATGCGAAAGAGAATGGGACCCCTGTATCAGATCTTTATGGAAAAAGAGGAGAATGATCTTGGGAGTTGGGAGATAAAATGGCAAAATAGATTCGGAGTAGAGCATATCAATTTTGAGAAAGTAATTGATTTAGCTATGAACGTCTTGTTAAATGGTCCTTTGAAAAGCCAACATTACATGTCAATCTTTGATTTATATTATACACCGAAGAAAATTGCCAAATGGAAATCAGGTAGGGGGGATAGCTGTAGCCGGTGTGGTTTATATGCAGCAGATGCACTTCATATGTTTTTTTATTGTCCCAAACTGATCAAGTTTATTAAAGATGTAGAGCAATTTCTTCAGTTGTAAGGTATTACACAACCGCTATCTGCATATTTGGTGATTCTAGGCCGGTCAGAAGGGTCAGTTAATTTTAGACCTGTTATGGAGGAAGGATTCATATTTTTATGTATGTATTTTTCGTTTATGTATTACTTCGCAATGGCTCGACCCTGATCCACCAATCTTTATTAGTTGGCAATCTAGACTGTTGTCTGTATATTATTTGGAAATAGCGGCTTATAAGACCAAAGGTATGAGGAAAAAAACACAGGGGTTACAGTTATGGTCTCCCATTACTAATTGGTTAGGAATCTAAGAAATGATTGTATATTGTTATAATGTTCAAATTTTATTCTGATATCTTGTGCACCTTTGCTTCCATTTTCTTTTTTTTTTTTTCTCTTTTCCTTTTTTGGATTTGTTATTGTACCATGTCCTATCTGTTTGCTGATATAAAACTTAATAAAAAAAATAAAAAATAAAAAACAAAGCAATCTCTCTCCCCTAATGGCAGACTACGCCTTATACATTTTTGATTTCTTCTCAGGTCATATTGCAGCCCAGTTAAACTGTGTAATTCTAAGCTGCGAGCTAACAATGAGTGTGCCAGATGCCATGATGGGGAGGCCGACTTCATGCACCTAGCCTGGCTAAGTCTCCCACTTCCGGCCTACTGTCGTCTCCACCTTCTCGAACATATTTCATCTGCACCTGCTTCCTTCACCAGGGTTGGCGCTTCTTTGTCTCCCAGCGGAGATGCTTAACAATAATAAAGGGTTTCTTGCCTTGGCACTGCTCCTTGCTAAGCGCAGGTTGGCTGTACATGGGGCCGGGGATGCTTGCCCACTGTTTGAGAGTGGTTATTAGATATGGCACATTGTCAGAAGCACTTAATGGTATATTACTCAATGATCCCGCCTTCTAGCAGACCCAGGGCCATCTGGTGGCCGTTCAAAGAGTACTTGACTAACACAGGGACTCCCCTTATCCCCGGGATCCAGAATGCATTTGTAGCCCACTAATGTGATTATGACACTGCCGCTGATGCCAACTGATTCTTTGTCAAGATTTGCAACTCCAGCATGAATTCCTTGGCATTATTTTATTATTGTTTACAAATGCACTGTATGAATTCTTGATTCTTTAATGCAACACCAAATGGATTCTATTTTTTTGATTGTACTGTGTATGAAGATGCAACTGTTTCTTACTGTTGGGATTTTTTTTAACTTTGAAACAATAAATAAATTAAATTAATTCATTAAAAAAAAAGATGTGCCTGGTTTACAACCTCTTTGTGTTCTGTGCAAAAATGTAAGTTCTCACACGGAAATAGAACCTGGCACTTGGCTAAAATAAAAATATTGAGCATCATTTGCAATCTTTTGCCAGCTTGTGCTTCTGAAACAGTTCTCCATGTATGGATACCCTGCACTAACATGATTTCTTTGAGCCTCTATTTGGAAAGTGAAGCTGCTACCAATGGGACCAGGTGGTGATCGCCGTGAAAGCAAGGCAGAGAAGACTTGTCCTTGAGTTGTCATAGGGCCGATCAAGCTCCTTTCTTTACCAGCTAATCTCCCAAGCTTCCTCTTACTCCTTCAGCACATACTGTACACTTAATTGTATTATGGAGCAGCCATGAGCATCAACAATTTCACCTCCCTTTCTGTCCCCTTTTCTCTCTCTGTTTCATCAGTTATGAGTGGGGTCATCACCTCCCCCTTGTCGTCCAACACCTGAGAATAATTTGTGATCTCCTAGTTGGCAATTAAATTGGATTCATTTGTGATCCCGGTTGGGTTATCGCCCCCTTGTCACTCAATATGTAGGACTCATGCGGGTTCTAGGTACATCGATTTGAGAGCAAATAATTCTTCCTTGTAGTCTCGTCTTATCTAATCTCATCTCACAGATTACAGTCTGACCATTAATATGTAAATGTATTGCGATTTATATAGCGCACGTATCACCCGAAGGCATCAAGGCGCTTGCCTTGGGAACCCGTCCTGGTATTCCCCTGTGAGATAACCCCAGCAGGGTATCCACAAGGTGAAAGCCAGGCATCCCGCCGCGAGGGGCCGTAGTGGAGATTAAGCAAGCTATTGCCCAGAGTCGCAGAGTGTGAACCCATGAGTCGAGAATTATCGAGTCCGTGGAATTTTTTAGCCCAAGACCCGCCGAGGCGGGGAATTGAACCCTGGTCCAGGACCGATCTCAGCTTCCGGGTCTGCCGCCTCTAACCCCTGAGCCACACTTCTCCCCAATAAACATTTGAATGGAATCCATTAAACAATCAATTACTGCAACTCAAAAATGAACTCCATTTATGCATTAACCCCTTGCAAGCGCTGCGAATTTTCGCGCCATGCGGGACATTTACATAGTGGGCGGGATTCGGTCGGCCCACGGCCTCGTGATCACACACCCACTGTGAATCATGACGACCATGGGCCGTCATGAGCATGCAAGGGGTTAAAGGCACAATGTGCAGTGTCTCCTGGATAAACCAACTGCTTAGAAGAGAATCCTTTTGGGGTCATGGACCAATGAGCAGGAGGTCTGCCCTTGCACACTGAATGCGTCATTGTGCGGGTATGTCCTCTGTCACGACAATAAAGGAAGGGATGGACTCTAGCTAGGTTAAGATGCAGGTTATTTTGTATGGATCTGTCAATTCTAACACTCATATGTTTGATTTGGCTAAAATCATTTAATCTCAACATGCCTCAGATATTTAACAGTAAATTTAGAGTGGTTCTAGTGTGTGCTCTGCCCCATTTGCTTAGCCAAACAAATAAGTGTAGTTTTTAAACAGGATTTGGCAGTCGCGGCTGCTACCTGGAAGCAGCAGGGGCGGGATGGGTGGGGTTAGGGGTGGGGGGATTGGATTAAAAAAGAAAACACTTACCTCCCGGCCACCTCTCCTGCGTCCTCTTCCTGCCTTCTTAGGAGAGACATGAAGCAGGAAGCACCAGGGCTTCCACGCTCCCCGCAGCCAATCATAATGCTGCAATGCAAAAAGGCGCTGGAGGGGTGGGCATGTTCTCTATGGAGGCTGTGATGCAGCCTGCGTGGAGAACAGGGAAAGTGCGCATGACTGTTTTGGTTGGCCAGGCCACAGTCATTTCTCACTTAGGAGTGTTGTACCATTCCTCCCCTGCTCTGCAGCCCCACCCCACGCCCTCACGCAAGCTGCCACAGCAGGAGGACAATATAAAATGATAATAACATTATGTTATTATCAGTTTCTTTACTCCTTTCTTTTGCTGCTTCAAGGCAGTGCAGCGACACTCCTCCGCCTTAGCAGAGGAGTCTCCTCTGGGAATTGGTCTCTACACACACATGCTTACCCCTCAATAAAGCTCACACTGGTTCTCTTGTGAATAGCTTACAGCTCACATGCAAAATGTTATTTTGTGAACTGTTTGGAGAACTCTCCATTGCAAACAAATCTCAATTAATCAACCACAACCCGTTACGCAACACTGTGGCTTTGGTTCAGAACATTTAGGCAGTTTGTACTTGGACCCAAAGACTTCTGCGGAATCATCTGTAGGATTTATTCCTGAATTAGGACACCTTCCTGCTTTTTAGTGTCTTACTACATCCTTGATCACAGTGTGCTTAGTTTGTGCCAGTGGTTGCAGGTACTGGGCACCAGTGCTCATTTCTGGGGAGCGGGACTAATTTTTCATCAACAGATTTTGACCCAGAGAGAGTGGCAGAAAAGGGAGATAGAAAGAGAAATAATTGAAAACAGTCACAAAGGGAGAAAGCAAAGATGTAAAAGAAACCTGCAAAAGTGGGATAAAGAGACAGGAAGTGTAGAATGGTAGAAAAAACAGGGATGAGGTGGAATCAAGAATATGCAGCCTTGTAACTGGCAACACCACTATCCAGTAGTGTGAGCAGCAGGTTCTTAAGAAAACCTTAGAGCCCCATACTTATTTTTTCACAAAATAAGCCCTGCATAGACCTCTATGACACAAAGGATGGTCTTACATGTTATTTTGCAATGTACCCATGCCAACTACCCTACAATTTTAAAGGTAAAGCAAATAATTTATATTGCAGTGGCATGATATTGAAGTAGCTTAATTCCTTTTTTACCCCAACAGTAGGTACGCCATGGCTTTGCATCCAGTAGGAAACCCAAGGAGATGATGGACGGAGCACTGAAACGTTTCAGACACTCACCACAGATCTGCATTGAATCCTTCATTGTTCTTTAGCTCACTTCACCACCCCAGTTCAGACACAGCCATATGCTAATAAGTCTTGACCCTGTGCCTCATGGAAACAGTCCAGCCCGAATGCATCCGGTAGGGCCAAGCACTGACTGATGCTGGTAAGAGGAGCTATCACACTGCCAAAGATGCAATATGTTTCGCACACCATGCCGCTGGCACCACGACACGAAGGGGAGTATGGGGGGACAGCGCCCTAGTCCCATACATCTGGCGACTGCCAATGGGGAGGGCTCCTTGTGGACGGGGGAGGGCGCTCCCAAGGTATATACCTGGCCAGCAGCTAGGCTTGGCCTTTCTCTCCCGCGACGTGGCTGCGGGACTATGATAGATGTGCATGAAACAAAAGGGGACTATGATAGAAGTGCACGAAATAGAGTCATAAAGTAGATAGGTGGGTGGGGGGCTCTGTCATCGACGGAAGCCTCCTCCAGAGCTGTGGCGGAGTACAGGGCGATCTGGAAGCAGATGGACAGTAGGGGTACCTCTGCGGCAGAAGGATACAGTCTAAATACCTCTGCCTGGCACAGTAGGGTGCCCGAGCCAAGAACCTGGAGCCGAGGGGGTTCCAGGAAACAGCGTCGGCACCCCGTTAGTCCTTCGGGCGGTCGGGGGGTCTGAACCGACCGGGGGTGTGCCTCATCTCCCGCCCTGACAGGGGGGGCGGGAGTCGAACAAAATAAAGTGATAATGTACTGCACCGTCTGAGCATCGACTCGCCGTGCAAGATGGCTCCTTGGGCATGCGGGTCAGCGAGAGGCTGCCGCTTTGGATCGCCTGTAAGATGACCCACCTATCAGTACCTGTGTTGTACGAAATAAACCTGCACCACTGCTTTCCCACAAATATGTCTCATGGTTTCCTTGGTATGTAAGTGTATGCGCGCAGGGCGAAGTAAGCACTGATGGTGTGGGCACTATGCCGCTGGCACCACGACACGAAGGGGAATATGGGGGGACAGCGCCCTAGTCCCATACACCTGGCGAGCGCAGCCTGCAGCGCGTCCCCCGGTGCCGCCCCCCCCCGGCCAACAGCCAATGGGGAGGGCTCCTTGTGGACGGGGGAGGGCGCTCCCAAGGTATATACCTGGCCAGCAGCTAGGCTCGGCCTTTCTCTCCCGCGACGTGGCTGCTCTGCGCTGTAACCCACCCTGAACCCTGACCCAGCTGCAGAGCGGTTGGCACAGTTTGGAATATTTTAATGATCTTCTTTATGTTGCAGGCGGAGTCACAGGGCGATCTGGAAGCAGATGGACAGTAGGGGTACCTCTGCGGCAGAAGGATACAGTCTAAATACCTCTGCCTGGCACAGTAGGGTGCCCGAGCCAAGAACCTGGAGCCGAGGGGGTTCCAGGAAACAGCGTCGGCGCCCCGTTAGTCCTTCGGGCGGTCGGGGGGCCTGATCCGACCGGGGGTGTGCCTCAGCTCCCGCCCTGACAGGGGGGGCGGGAGTCGAACAAAATAAAGTGATAATGTACTGCACCGTCTGAGCATCGACTCGCCGTGCAAGATGGCTCCTTGGGCATGCGGGTCAGCGAGAGGCTGCCGCTTTGGATCGCCTGTAAGATGACCCACCTATCAGTCCCTGTGTTGTACGAAATAAACCTGCACCACTGCTTTCCCACAAATATGTCTCATGGTTTCCTTGGTATGTAAGTGTATGCGCGCAGGGCGAAGTAAGCACTGATGGTGTGGGCACTATGGTAAATCTGCCCATGTCTACCAACAAACAACAGTCCAACCCTCTCCACCCAGTGACGCAATGCAAAATGGTAGGGCCTCCCTGCAAATTGTGGTGAGGGTAGGGTGACCAGAATTTTAAAGCCAAAAAAACTGACATTTCACGAAAATAGAAGAAGGACTACAGTTTTACTTCAAGTGAGCGGACAGAATAACAGCGCGCCTCAGCAGAGAATTACAGACCAGGCAGTTAGAACATACATAAAATGCAATTTTTAAACACAGAAGCTAGCATGCTCATTACATTGCTTTCTTGAAACAACTGAAAACTATCCCTGCTTTGTACAACATAAAAAGCATCTCCCACCGTTTTCAGTCGACCCTCTCTAAAAACCGGGACATGAGCTAAATTTCCTGAAATCAGCTGGGACGCCTGGTCACCCTAGGTGAGGGGCCCCTTAAGTCTCCCTTATCTTTGGCCTTGGGCTGAATGGGGTCCACCTGAAGGACTGGGGTGACTCTGAGCTGTTGGGGCCCCCTGTGCCGCAGAGGCTGCAGGGGCCTGCGATACGCAGCTGTCTCCACCACACTCAAACAGTCTTGCCAAATAGCTGTCACAAGATCAGATGCATTGGGAAGGTCTAGCGTTTTTTGTATGTAATTATTGTGAGCGGCGTCTACTGATTAACCATCTGCTGCTCAGCTGGAGCTGATGGCTGTGGTTGGAGTGAATGCAGGGTGGATTCCTGCCTCCTCTTTTGACACGTTATGTGCAGGATACGTCATATCCGGCAGTGGCAAGAGAAGGATAGTATTTGCTCACACACATCAGAATGTTTTCAAGTGTTTTACTGTGAACTGTTAGCAACTTAAAATATACCGGTGAAAATGTAGACATTTTCTTCTAGGTCATGTACTGAAGCCTCTATATACGATACTTTTTCAATGAAACTTCTGTGTTTGACGTCCTTATCACAGGCAAATCCCAGCGAGTCTGCTAAGCCTTTCATCCTTCCGAATGAATGAATGTCCTTTGTAAAGAGCACAGCTGCTTCCCAAGTTGCGTCCCAACCTAAATAAGACTTGTAGAGCAGAGTAAATCTTCGGTTTACCTGAAAAGGTGTGATTTAGTGGTACCTTAAAAGCCTTCTCCTCATCTAGGGCCAGATGTACAACATTTTTAGCATTCGCAAACGGAGATTCGGGCCGTTTGCGACCACTAAAATGGCTTTTGTTCTGTACTAACCCTATAGTGCGAGTCGGTAACCTATTACTGTCTTGCAAAATAGGGATTGTGAGTGGCTATTAGGAAGGGGCGTGCCAAGGGCGTCCCTTCCTAATAGCAAGTCACAGGCAGATGTTCAATTGTTTTGCAACCGATATGCGGTTGCAAAACATTCGCAGTGTTCCACTTCCTTCAAGTAGGTGGTGAGCCAGTCGCAAATGGGATAGGTCCCCTTGTTGCAAAAACATAAAAAATTAACAGAAAAGTTTAATTTTTCTTTTTGAAATGCATCCCATTTTCCTTTAAGATAAGAAAAACGTGCTGGATTTCCAAAGAAAGTTGCTTTATTTAAAAGCAAACACAGACATGGTGGTCTACTGTCCTCAGCAGACCACCCTTCCTGTCTTATTGCCCCTTCCCAATGGTTAGCAAATTGCGACCTGCCTCATGAATTTTCATGAGGCAGGTCAATTACGACCCTATTGGGAATTGCTAATGTGTCTGAGACACATTAGTACATTTCATTTTGTGTCTCTAATTCGGAGTCGCAAAACATCGCTATTAGAGACTCGCAAAATGAAATGTTCGTACATCTGGCCTCTAGATTTCCCAGTGCTTTAGGGAGTGAATTCCAGTTTTTAGCTGGCATATAGGCAAGGTACCGTCCTCTAGCCTTTCCTTATGTATTCTTAGGATACACACCAGCCCCTGGTTGGAGGAGCATAAAGCCCTACTGGAGTCATATTTCTTGAATCTCCTTTATAAATAGATTGGTCCTGCTTCATGTCCATGAAACAAGTACCATTGAGTTGGGTAAAAATTAAATATATGTTATTCAGGGCCAAGGTGCCCCAAGGGGAGAACATGCACTTTACAAGTATATGCTATCTTATCAGCCACAATAATGTGGATAAACAGGGAGAGGTCTAAGGATTCATTAGGCACTCCTCTTTCAATCAATTGCCCCATTAGAGGCTTTGGGTTCCCCTTCCCTCATTCATGAATAAGGACAGCGCCCACTGCAGTACTAGGGCTACATACAAATTAAAGATGGTGGATGGATATGGTGGACTTTGCACAACACTAAAACTCGAGAGATTTCCCCTTGTGAAATGTTTTTCTCCTTTAAAACTTGGAGGTATTTGCTTGGGGGAACACCTTGCATCCACATGCCATTTGCTTCTAACTTGGAGTCGGAAATCAGGCACTAATGGTACTGATTTACCATGAGATCACAATGAACTCAGCAGTCTTTACATCCTTATTGTGATTGCCTGGGGGAGACAGTGGAACACTTTAACCTCATAGCTGCTGCTGTCGGCCGCTGAACGTTCGGAGCACTACCTGGCTTTTGCTGCGAACGTTCAACGGCTGACGCGGCCCCGCCCACTCTTTGGAACGCCCAGCACTGCGCCGAAATAACGGCCGCAGCTAAGGCGTTAAGGGGTATTGTGGTGTGAAGTTGTGTTAGTTCGAAAGATAAGATTTATGATTTAGTTGTGTATTTGCCAGGGTTTGGCCACCTGTTTTTTAGTTTAGTCAACTGGCAGAGAATTATAGGAGTACAGTGTATTCAAGTTTGTGGCCCTTACAACATCCTACCAGTGGCAGGAGGCACGACAAACCCCTGGAAGGAAATGCAGATTCCATATTCTGCCAGACTGAAGGGAGGGATAGCAGTGATGACCCCTTGGGTAAACTATGAACTCCTCCATGGACACTTTCAAGTTGCTGCTGTTTGAGACTACAGTAACCTCAGCCAGCAAAAAGTACTACCAACTCCAGGAGTTAAAGCCAATGATGAATGCAGTGACACACTGAGTCCTTTTGTGTAAACTGCACCATAGCACAGTTTCAACACAATCTGATCAAAGAAAAACTGGACAGAGAACAGGTCATACAAGAAGAACAAAGGGAGTGGGATCTGGGAGGTGTGAGAATACCCACGTGGGCCTTCAGTTTCCAAAAAGGTTTAGCTTTGACATCGTTACTTGCACCATGAACTTGATAGCTGTACTCTCAGAGGATGGCGTTAATTTAGGAGGGGCTGAACATTAACACCAGGTTCAAGATAGGCAAAACGTATAAAGAGAAAGTTAGAGATTTACTCATGTGAACTTATGCACATATTTGAGTACTTTTCATATTCTGAGCCTTATGGATGCATGGGACAAAATGGCATGTTTAGCCATTTACACATACAAAAATTTACTTTTTTACAATCCGTGTGTATAAATGTCACGATGAAGGGCATCATAAGTCGCAAAATGTTCCTTTTCATTTGTCTCTCCACTGGGAAAATATATTTCCATGTGAAGAGCCCCATTTATCCTCCGCCACACACAATTGTGATGATTTTCTATCCACATTTCTTCCCCAAAACAGATTTATTTTTCCCTCGATAACAGTAACTTTACAGCCTTTTAATGAGCCAAGTCAAGTCAAGTCAGGAACATCTTTAATCACCACATTTCTGGAGCATGAACGATTAAGAATACAGCACAGACCATAGGCAAAAAGAAATACATCAAGCGGCAACCATAAGCATGTAAAGCAGTATAGAAAGTTTTAAAATATTACACTTTTGCCTAATTTTATTAGTTGCCAGATAAAAGATGCTACTGTACACCATATAAAACGACTGTGAAGTTGAAGTAAGAACAAAAGAGCAGGCCTACATTGGCGAAATTTAGAGTTTTTAAAAATAGTCAAAAACATTTTTCTCCTAGGAATTTGACAAAAATAGCAAAAAACATAATATGAAGAGTCGACTGTACAGACCTCTTATCACAAGGACAAAGACTCAAATCAAATAAAGTGAAACATTTAGCATGGAAACCATAGTAAAAGGTTAAAGCAAAACCTACTGAGAACAAAACGTTGCTGTCTCTTTAAAATATAAGAAAGATACCGGTTGAAGGCCATCCTGTGTACAGACCAAATTATAAGAACACACATTAGACCTTTGATGGTCTAGCAAATCTCTAGACAGAGTGGCCTTATCATAAAAAAACAGTTTTAGGTTTCCTTTACCAATGAAAAGGGAAGACTCTGGTGTAACAAATAAACCCGGGTGGCCAATGTCAGCACAGACTTGTTTCACATATGGAAACCACGGATATCTAGCTCAGATTGTAGCCTAAGGCATTAATGAGTCAAACATATGTTTGTGCGTGTTCACCAACTTTTACATACGGGTGTACCTTGGACCACCTCCAAGCCTGAGAGCAAATTTACACAGAAATGTCACCACATGGAGAAATGTCTGTGAAATGAAACCCATTTAGAGGTGTAAATAATTCCATGTTTAATACACTGAATCAGAATTTGTGCAGCTAAGTGAAGAACAACTATGGGCTAGATGTAGGTAATTTGGATTTACCGATTCATAAATACCGAATTTTACCGATTCGGTATTTATGAATCAGTAAATTCAATGTACGTAAAAATTCACTAAAAAATACTGAATCGGTAGGATTCGGTATTTACCGAATCGGTATTTACCGTTTCGGTATTTGCCATTGATTCCTATGGGCCTTGAGGCCCATAGAAATCAATGTCAATTACCGAATCGGTAAATACCGATTCGGTAAAATTACCGAATTGTGAAGGGGGACAGGTTGTCACTTTGACACCCTGTTGCACCCCTGATTGTGGCTTGTGTGCCATGTGAAACACATACATGCCCTTAGGGCATGTAGGTGTGCCACATGGCACAGGTGTACATGCACAGATGTGCATATATACAGGAATTCGTTATTTACCATGAAATAGTATTTCATGGTAAATAACGAATTCTTAAGGGCCTGTGGCACTGTTTTCAGTGCCACCTACATCTAGATTTACCGATTCGGTAAATTTACCGATTCGGTATTTTACCCAATCGGTAAAATTACCGAATCGGTACATTTACCGAATCGGTAAATTTAAGGCCCCCTACATCTTAAACACCAAATACCGGTCGGTAACGGCCGAAATTCGGTATTTTCGGCCATTACCGACCGGTATTTGGTTACCTACATCGGGCCCTATATGTTATGCACGATGTATCGTAATCCCATTCCTCTGATGTGCATTACCTAATGACAGCTGTTAGAATCATAGTGAACATCAGTGTTGGAGTACACCCCTTATTGGTAGTCTCAGCAAACTACTTATAGTAAAAGACTGCAAGTAAAGAGTGAAGGTTCCTCTGAGATCCTGTCAGCGTTGAGTGACGTGTTTTAAATAACTTAGAATAAATCATTTCAAAGCACCAGCTGGTGTCAAATGCCTCATCCAGTAGCAATTTTTTGATTCGAGAAACAAATTGTAGTTGGCATTGTTGTTTTAAAGTATTTATTTATTTGTATTATTTTTTAGAAGCCACTTTTTCAGTATAACCTAGCAAGGGCTGCAAATTGGGCATGATATCACTCCAGCATTATAACATTATATGAATGCTGAAATCTTAAAATGCATGCACTAAAAGGAATTTATACACGTGCCAGAAGGCAAGATGAAGTACAGGTCTTTATTCTTTTATAACATTTGCAATTACCAAATAGGTATTTATGTGATTGCCCCTAACAGTGACTACCGTATAATTACATTTTATTACACTTGGAGTTCAAAAAGCTGGCATCGAAAGTACTTATTCCACAGAACCCAAGAGGTTTTTGAAACATGTGTTTTATTAAATCTTGCTCAATCTGGGGCCATGTAACATCATACAGTGAGCCAGGGATCCGTTACACTTATACCTTTTAAATACAATATTGATGTGGTTTACAGTATTGAACATCCAGCTGTACCAGTCAAGTTGTCTGATTTAGCCTGCAGGTTCTTTTTTTTTTACAGTTGAGTGTGTGGGATGTAAAAGTTACAGACATGCTAGAGAGTTGGTTAGCTCACCCGTTCATTTGATATAATTCCCAGCTCTGGTGCTTAATGTGAGCCGGTGGTTTCGGTGCCTGATACCAGCACCTAAATGTCAGCACCGGTGCTTGTGACAGCCTGCCACAAGATGGTGCTGTCTGGCTGTTTCAGAGATGTGCACAACAACAGTTAATTATGAAAGCAATATATTTTAAAAATGACAATTACCTGCCACCTAAGCCATGTTTGTATCTTTTCAGCCCTGGAATAGTCCGATTTGTAGGAGTGTGAATTGTTGTTATCATTGGCAGCATAGCAGGCGCAGTGTGTGGTGCAAGCTGAGGGCCTCCTGAGTAGAACCCTGTCACTTATGCTTTTACAAATTAAGCACTGCAGCTCCCTTGACAGTACACCATCTATTCTCTGTCTGCCACAAATCCCTCAGGCAGCTAAGACCACAGCCCTCCAGTTCTCTTAGCCTCGAGGGGAAGGGCTACCAGAGCCATACAAGACAATGGAAGGAAAGAGGTAGAATAGCAGGAATTTGTGTCAGTAAAGCAGGGTTCCCTTTAAAATTGTTGGAAGTAAAGGAATCCACAATCAAAGTATATCTCGCTTCTGGGCCGTGTGAGTAAAGCTGCGACCCACTTACCTTGCTGGGGGCAGCTCTGTATAGCAAAAAAAGCCACCGTATTTGCCAGTGTGCTAACACTTTGTGTGTATTGTGAACACCTAGGACCTATGTGTGCATGCGCAGAAGACCAGACTTACTTTTGTCACTGAATGTGAAGCTCCGAAGCAGTGCTTGAAATGGGAAAATAGAAGTGTATTAACCCTGGGCGTAGTTTGCGAAGTAGCGCTACGCGTAGCTACGCAAAGTGCACTTTGCACTACGCGAGCTATGTGAACTGCCTAGTGCACTGTGCAAAATGCTGTTCGCACTGATTGCACAGTGCCGGATGCTTGCCCGCATGTGCAATCAGTGCAAACTGCATCTTGCACAGTGCAAGCGGTCATTTTCTGCCGCTCAAGTAGATTTCTACTCGAGCAGCAGCTTTCTCAAGGCGGACTGGTAGTTTCTCATCGCGAGAGGTCGCGAGCATATGCAACCATTTGCAATGAGAAACCTGACCTCCCCGCGTGGAGAAGCTCGCCGGGAGGTTTATTTTCAATGCTCGCGATCGGCAAATTGATGTTGCTGATCGCGAACTAAGGAAAAAGTCTTGCCGGGATTTCATTTTGCTTGCTCGCGGTCACCAACTTGACGTTGAGGACCGTTAGCAAGCAAAAAATGCCAGCTTCACTATGCTACGCGTGTTTGCACTGTGCTACGCGCAATTTGTGTAGAGCGAAGAAGCGCAAACCTCACAAACTACGCGAGCGTAGCGTAGTGCTTTGCCCAGGCTACTCTGTATGAGAGGACCTGCTTGTTTCTGAGAGGTGCTGGTACTCAACAATCAAAAGTATTTAGTCTCACTTGAGAATGAGGTTCCGTGATTCTGAACCCGTTTCATGAAAGTCGTCGTATTGTGACGATTTTGGTAACAGCGGACCGCAAATGACGAGTGTGATATGTACGAGTGTTTTCGTCATGTTCGAGTGATGGATTCACTATGAAATAAGGGATTTCGTTCTGAACCCTCGGGTTCCATTATGTGTATGGCAGCCATTTTGTGGTTGCCCTCACATAGGCCGATGACTACGACCGAATGAATCCTTGGGACACGTACATCTTTAGCTGACTTCTGTGTGACCTGAGCAAGCTGACTCCATTGCCCGAAGCTAAACTTGTTAGGCCAGTTCCTTGTTCGGCAGCTGGTCAAGATAGAGATCAAAGAGCAGGACATTGCTGAGTTTATGGTACATGCCCACACCCTTCTATCTTGCTTCTCATCTGTTTCTGTTCCTTCTTTTATGGCCTGTTTATGGTTTGGGTTGAGGTCTTTTATTAGGGGTCCGTCCGGCCTGTTCGAGCAAGAAAGTTGGGCTTTCCCGTGTAATTGATGGTGGGCTGGACAACTGAAAAGTGGGCTTATCGTTATGTGATACCTTTTGCAATGACATCTGTGATTGGATAGTTTGTAAATAATTGATGCTAGCCAGGAATTGGATTGGTCAACTGTGGATAAAGGAATGTTTGCCTGAAGCATGATTTTTGGCATAAAAGACCATGTCTTGCAATACAGAATCGAACAGAATTGAACAGAACTTTATAGACCTCTGTTCCTGGTTGCAGCCAATACATTTTGATCTTTGACGTCACCAAGAAGTATCCCGTGTCTCTGTATGCCAAGACAGGAGAACTCGAAGACATCGGGCGTTTCCCCTGGCGCCGCTGGGTTCTAAAAACCCGGTTCTTCAAGAAGTGCAGGTACTTACTCTCCTTCTCAAAATTAAAAAACACATGTGCTCAGTACCGGCCCGTTTAAAGCACTGCCCCTAAGTGCTTGTGGTGAAGCAAGTGTGGCGCCTTTTTTGTAATGGTTCAGCTAGGCACCTAAAGCCAGCCTCAACCAGTTTTGAGCCAGATTTATGTGATGCCAAAGGGCCCTAGAAATGCCATTACCCAAATTGCACCGGGGCAGCCCAGCCTATTAAAACGTCCTTTGTGCACCAGCCCAGCAGCGTGGTGATCCCACTATACTGTAAATGTTCAGTTGTGCTGCTTTGCTGAAGCCCACACAGCTTCGGAGAAGGATCAGAGGGTACATCCTAAGGGTCGAGTCTCCTACTTCCGGTGAGGGCCCATACCACCTCAAGAAGCAACTGAACCTACCATTAACCCCTTCCATGCTGGTGACGAACCCCAGCCGTCACGCTCCACGGTGCTCGTGTGCTGATGACGACTGGGGTTCGTCACGGCCCCGCCATGTTCGTTCGGTGGCCGCACACGGGGGGAATCGCGGCCGCACGGAAGGGGTTAAGACTCCATTGGGATGATCTGAATTCGGAGATACTTCAGAAGTGGATTAAAATTTGCACTATCACGACCACAAATGGGGCCTTAGCACATTTTATATAAGATAAAATGTGCAAACCGCAGGGGAGAGGCTTTAAATGAGAATCGACCAGGGCAGAACTTGCTCTAACATACTTAGTTTTCAGACCAGAACTGCATATGTCACAAAACAAAGCAGGAAAACACACTGTTTATCCTGCTTTCCGTGCCTTAGAACCATTACAATAAAACAACATGTGAATGAGGATAGATAGAGGTGATAAAACATCACAAAATTCAACTGGACAGCTAAATAAAAGTAAAGAAAAAACTGTGAAAAGCTGAGAGGCACTGAGATGATAATAAGTGTAAATTATGCAACAAGCAACTAAACACACCAGTGGTCATCAGTAGGAATATCGTAGCCACAGGCTTTAAACCACTCACTCTGGCGTGCATGATAACTCATGTCTGCTAAATGTGCCAAAAAGCGAGTACAGATTAACAGTGTGAGATGATAGCAAAGGTTTGCTTTGAAACATATCACAGCAGCAAGGGTAATTTGTATGGACATTCACAATTAGCAGGAGATTGCTAAAATGTCCTCCTACTCGAAATGTTCTTTATCCGTCCAGGTGACATGGGTGGGGGTGTAATTGTCAACACCCAGGATTCGACTCTTTCATGAGAATTTTTGTGTGTTCTAAGCATTATATTGAAACGTCCTGTGGTCCTGTGAGCACATTTGAATTGATACATGAGCATACATTAAAGTGTGAAGTAACTTCCAAAACAGTTGACACTGTTGAAAAATGACCATAAAAAGAGTGGGACATTAAAAACTGTAGGCAAGCGAAGATTCGCAACCAATCCCCGATAAAAAAAGAGGCTAGCCGCAAGCAAATAAATAACCAAGTACAATGAGAACAGCACCCATATAATTGAGTGTGACTAGAGCTCTAGTGGTTTTGGCAACCCCATTGAATTTCATCAAAACAGAGCTATGCTTCTGGGAATTGGAGTACTACAAAGGCATCTTCATAATTCCCAACCTGTAAATTATGTTTTAGTTAGATGTTTTTGTAGCATTGACCATTTGTTGGCATCTAGATAGGAACGTTACAATATAGTCTTCTAGCATGGATTCTGGTTGGCAGTCATCAGTAAACATGCATTGGAAATGCAATAGGTCTCGTATTAGTTTAAGTTAGAGCTATTGGCATTTTAAATGTCTTTTACCTATGTGTTAGAAATGGGGGTCTCTAGTTGGCTGAGGTAGGTACCTTTGTCCAAGTAGGGACCCTTCTTCCTTGTCAGGATAAGGGTGTTACACTCCTAAAATAACCCCTGCTCACCCACTTGGTAGTGTACACTGTAATTCACCACCAGGACATGTCACACACACCAGTACATGTCCTACCTTGAATATGCACAGCAACCTGCCCACAGGGGTACCTTGGGCCTACCTTAGGGGGGACTTATATGCAGAAAAAGGGAAAGTTAGGGCCTGGCAAGTGGGTGCACTTGCCAGGTCAACATGTCAGCTACAAACTGTGCGAAGTTCCTGCAGTGGCAGGTCTGAGATGACTTTTAACCGCATGCGTGCGGGCGGAATTCCGCTCGTACGCTGACTTTTTTAAAAGCGCACTTTACGTGACGAGCTGGGCTCGTCATGAGCGTGCGAGGAGGCTACCTCATGACGAGCCCAGCTCGTCATCAGCGTCGAAGGGGTTAAGGGCTACTCATTTGGGTGGCACAATCAGTGCTACAGGCCCACTAGTAGCATTTGATTTACAGGCCCTGGCACACTCAGTGCACTTTACTAGGGGCTTAACAGTAAATGAAATATGCCAATCATGGAAACACCAATCCATAATAACAGTTTACAACAGGAGCACTTGCACTTTAACACTGAACAGCAGTCAAAACCGGGAGGTCAGAAAGCAAACAGACAGGGGAAACATGCCAAAAGATGCCAAGTACAACACTATGTGTTACGGAGTGTATGAATATTGTGTGTAGTGGAATTATGTGGTTTGGATTGGAATTCTTAGTTGTGGAATTGTGTGGCGTTGCATTGTGTGGTGCAGAGTGGATTTGTCTTGTGGAATTATGTGACATGGTGTGCATCAGAATTTTGTTGATAGTTATTATGTGGCATTGAGTGTACTGGAATTATTTGGAGTGGGATTGGGTCTTATTTAGTGTCATTATGTAGAGTAGGATTTTGTGTTGAGGAGTGGTATTTAATGGTGTTTAATTATGTGATGTTCTGTTGAAATTTGTGGCATGATGCAAAATTCTGTGGTGTTGAGTGGATGTGTGTGATGTGTTGTGTAATTGTGTTGTTGAGTTAAATTATGTGGTTTGGTTTTAAATTATGTGGTGTGGATTTGGAAATGTGTGGAGTTGAATTGTGTTGCATGGAACTGTGTGGATAGCTTGGTCTATATCTTTTTGTTTTGTTGTATATGTGTGTGGTTGCTACCTATTATGTTTATACCTATTAGTTATACAGGGGTGTTGAGTGTAGTTTCGTAAATTTGAGTCAAGTGTAGTGTTATGGAGTGGTGTGTAGGATAGTGGTGTTGATTTGAGTTGAGTGGTATGGTGAGTTATGGATTTGCATGTTGTGTTTTTTAGTTGAAGGGTGTAGTGTTGATTGCAGTATATTGTTCAGTGGAGTAGAGTTGTTGAGTGTTTTTAGAGTGTTGTTAAGTTGTACAAAGCAAAACTTGAGTCTGAAAGCATTCCCAGGGCAGTGCAATCATTTTCTAAGTGCTACCTACCCGTTATAATGGTGAGTGCCCACATATACTATACTCTAGCGTTCAGAAGGCAGACACCCTCTGAACTAAGGATCTGTTATTCATGTGCAATACAAAGGTGAGAGAAAATTCCCAAATGAGGATACATTAAAGAGACCATCACATCGCAACAGACTGTATACAGTCTCTCATTCCCACGTCACAGATTGCACTTTTTATTACAACCACTTCACAAATTAGTTCGCTTGGGTAATCTTAAATTGTTAAAGAGTTAAACAGAGGCAGGCCAGAGCATCACAAAGTCGGCCTGACCCCTCAAGGATAGAAAAAAAACACATCATTACCCGTCTTCTCCTGAAGCCCAGTCCCTCACAGTCTCAAGCCAATGGAACAAACATATGATCTTGAACAAGCAAAGGCAAACACAGATTCTCCTGCCATCTGAAAGAGATGGCGAGGAGAAGGAGGAGAAGAGAAGGAAGTGAATAGAGGGAACCGCTTTGGATTTCACATCCCTGTTGAGAAGCAGCTTCCAGCCCAGGATGCGGAAAGAGAATTCCCACCTCTTCCTCTCTATGCACAATATGAGCGTAGCCCAGTGCTACCCTTTAAGCTGACTGACTGAGAGTGGTCCCTGCAGCCAGCATCGGATTGGGAAGGCGGGCCGTCGGGCATTGGCCGATGGACCAGTGCCTAAGGGTCACCTGTGGGCTGGTTTTTGTTAGCTCTATCAACTGTCCCACAGAGCCTTACTGTCTCTTCCCCGTCCAGTTACTGTAATGAGGAGCCAGCATCATGGGCAGGCAGGCTGGGGGGGGGGTAGCTTGCAGCAACGTCGCTCTGTCAGTATTCTGGCCACTGCAGTCTTTAGCTTTGCCCCGTGGGGCCGGGACAGATGCTCAGAGGCAATGTCTCACTTCCTCGCTGTGCTGTTAAACTGAGGCGCCTGGCTGGGAGCAGGTTATGTGGCCGTTGGACCATTATCACATTAGCTCCTCTGGAGCAGCAGCAGCTCTGTACTTTACTTCCCCCTCCCCTGCCAGGCCATCGCCCCGAGGCTAATCTTGGCTGGGGGGTGGGGAAGAGTAAGTAAAGGGGCCCCGCTGGGGGCCTGTTGTTGGCAACTCAGCGCCAGGGTCTTTCAGGCCTTGGTGGAGGAGGGTGTATGTTTGCATAGGCCTCGCTGTGAGGCAACTTTCACACAGAGAAAACTTGGGAGGATGATGTTAGGGTCAGAGCTGCTGAATTTGGAAACAGTTTTGAGTCTTAGCCTCAGCTCAACAACCTGTGATTCTGGGTAAATGAATTAATTGCCCAAGGCCTAAAATAAAAATTAAATTGATCTTCTGTAATGTGACTAGTGCTCATATAATCGCTGCCCTTGGGCCGAGTTCACGCTAAATCTACAATAAAAAATAATCTTCTGTTTGCTAATGTTTTAAGAGTCTGTGAAGGCTGGAATAATAATAAAAGAGGATTATTTATACAATAATAAAAATGTCCCTATTCCTTCTTGACATGGCTTCTCTACCTTTGTTTAGTTTTTAACTATCTGTCATGGATCATTGAAGCAGCTTTAGACCACAGTTTAAACTCTGTTCACCCTATGTTTATTGTTTGAAGGTCATATTGATCAGAGGAGAAAATACCAGCATTAGGTTATTTTTTTCATTTTCCTACGACCAGGACATTAAAATACCAGTAATGCTGGTTAATAAATGAGCAGGTGCCAAACATAGCCACATCAGGGGGTGTGGCATTTGGGCCACTTAATTTCACCTCACTCTCCCAGCCAAAATGTAGTGCTTCTAGCTTTCACCAATGTTTCTGGCTCTATGAACTTTAAAATATGTAACTTATCAAACATTTCTCTAAAAATTAGCCCAATGAGACTAGCCAAACGCTGTTTTGTAAATGAGTGAAATCCGAGAATGTGGGCACCTTTTTAAGGGGTGCCCGGGCCGAATTGTGATCTCAATCCGACCCTGCTTGCAGCCCCAGTGAGCGAGCCACTTGAAGCCCTGCAGCCACCATGCATGAGCCACTGGAAGGCCTTTCTAGAGCCCTAGGTGTCAGAGACCACGGTCCTCACGTACACGGAGCTACTTCCCATGTGGACGAAGCAAACTGTTAAAGAGAAGGCCAATGTGCATCTACAGTGGAAAATACAATACTCGACAACAATAGACATTTGCAATGGAACACTGATATATTTGTATTATAAAACTACATGCATACATCACATTTTAAAATGGCACTAAATCAAAACATCAATATTAGCATACCGAGGCTTCCCATTTCTCTCCTAACAGTGGGTGTGTGCTGAAAAGTGATGCTTTGCAGCAGGCAATGGAGGTACTAATTGGCTCAGAGATACAATGAGGAAATAATGTATGAAGACAGGTAGGGCTAATGTTCACAGAGGTTTACAGTAAAAAGTACTGTGTTGTACTAGTACATGGGTCTGGGAAAGGATAGATATACTGATATTTAAGGGGCAGAGTGATGCACTGGTGCAGGAATAGGGAGGATAGATGATGTTATAGTCAGGTGGCAATGATGTTCTGAGGAAGGTTTAGGATGGGTCAGTGATGTGCTGGTAGAGGTTTAGTAAAGAAGATGTAAGCACTGGTACATGAGTTTGTACTATACTGATGCAGGTATGATGTATGGTGTCCCAGGACTAGGAGAGAAAACATGAATTAGGCACAGGGTACAAAACTATGTAACTTCTTGACGCTTTACTTGGCCAAGAGCTCTATATGTTTACCTAGTCCTTGTCTTTGCTGAACAAAAGGCAGAGAAGCTGTTTTCTTGAGGTACCATCCGCCTCTCCAAAACAATGTGAATGTAATGCTGTGTTCCTGTCCCCAGCACAAAAGAAACACAAAACAAGCATAGACAGCGAGGAGCGGGCGCCGCATGAGCCTTGGAGATAGTGGTTGCCATTTTGCAGGAAAACCAGCTTTGATTAAAAGAAAAACAAATAAATTAAGCGCGGCGCTCGTGAAATGGGTGCAGCACTGACTGTTAAAGTCTATTCATAATCGATAACTTGTTAAAAGTAAAACATGTAGATAAAGCGCGGCGCTCATTAAATGGTCGCAGCGCTGAGTGTTAAAGTCGCTTCACAATTAATGAAAAATGGAGGTGGGCGAGCCGTGCCGAGCAGAATGAAAGAAAGGTGTGGCACCATACTGAGAGATAAAGCACTGCATTGTGGCGTGTCAGGCTGGTAGTGCTCGGTGTCAATGTAAAAACGACAGGACATACAATACCAGAAGTGGAAGAGGACAAATCGCGGGGGCAAGCCATGGGAATCAACAATTAAGAAAAAAGGTGGGACAAGCAGGTACCATTATCCAATTTCAAGCAACGTTTTTTAAAGGACACAGACAAAAGGCACTCAGAAGCTGGAGGTGGGCAGTAAGCCCATAGACTGAATACAGCATGTCAAGAGCCTCGCATGCGTTGCCTAGGCTCAACCTAAAAACGACGTGTTGGACTTTTTAGAGTAATTGGCTGCAGCTGCATTGCAAATGCTCTGATATACTTTTGAGTCTTAAATTAATTGACTAATAAGTACATCTGTTTCAGTGTGACTTCTCTTGGAATGTTCCGTCTCGCTCACTCCTATCACCAGGGACCATTTTTCTAGCGTGTCATACTTTGCTTGATTATGGAAGGGCAAGTAATCCCCTTGTGAAAGAAGCCTAATCTACAGCCTAGCACCTTCACTACCTTATCCTTGCCACCCTCTATCGCCCATCTCCAAATTTGTTAGGTCTCAGTGACTCTCGACCCTCATTTCAGTCTGGGTTTAGACCCATACATGCATTGAAACTGTCCATTTGGGTGTCCTTGGGACTTTTGATGTGTGTCATGTGTGGTTCCTGGTTATGCTGAATCCTTCACCCACATTTGACACTGTGGGTCCCTATTACAAAGCTATCTCTAGACAGTGAAATGTGGTACTATCTGCATCGTTTTAGAGTACTTCATTCATTGAAGGAAGGGAACAGTAACGTTGATTCTTCAGTGGTGACCTTTATTTCATGCTTTATTTAATGCATATGGTGCATTTCTACTTAACTTCGATGGTGACTATTGTGGTGCTTGTTGGTCTGAACTGGATAAGATATAATTTGATATTGATATGTCAAGACCTCATCAGAGCAGCAAACTCATTTACATGTGTTAATCACACTTTTCCATCTATCACTCAGACAATTTTGTCTTGAGATCACAACACCTGTCCTTACACTCACACCATCGCTTATAAAATAATGCTATCTATTATGTCTATTGCGGATGTATGACATTACAACGCATGCTTTTACCACGCATGCCTTTACAACGCGGTTTTTACAAAGCAAACCTTTACAACGCATAGCGCTTTGGGGTGCTGGATAGTGAATAGTTTAATTTACTATTCCAACTCCAGTCCCCGTGGACACTAGGGAAGGTGTTGGATAGTAAATTAAACGTATTCCCTATCCTAGAGCTCCCCCCAGTGCAATGCGTTGTAATGGTTTGTGTTGTAAAAGTTGCGTCGTAAAGGCACTGCGTGGTAAAAGTTGCGTTGTAAAGGATGTTTCCCGTCTATTGCACCGTGTCTTCTAGTGATGGCTTCTGCAATTAACGCCAGAGCCCAGATTTACTAACATTTTGCACTGGGTTTACATAACTTTTGTAGCATCTACTTTTCATTGCAGACTAACGCTATGCGGTACTTTGCACTACTTTGTGTTGAGTTGCACACGGGCATTCCCATGTACCTACCCATGGGGTCTGAAGCAAATGCCTATCTATCAACACTGGTAGACATCGATTTGCTTCAAAACGTACACCTCCTCGAGGATGGTGTAACTGTGGAGCACGTTTATAAACTCACCACATTTTTCCACATTTCCATGTGTGCTGCACTATACAGAACAAATACAAAGTGGGAAAAGTTTTAAAACATAGTTTTTAGGTTTCGCCTGGAGAACGGAGTGTAAGCTCCGCCTCCAGAGAAATCTCTTGATTTCAGTAAGGACTCTGGAATACGCCCCCCTGTCCCATTGGCTAGCTCCATAAATGGAGGCTAGCCATTGGAACAGAGATCTGTCCGTCATTCACGGACCAGATTCGTGGGCGTTCCCTCGATTTTTTCCCTGGGTGTTCCCTCTGTGGAGTCATGCGGCGGTGGGCGGAGTTGTTTTTGTTTTTTTCGGCGCCATGTTGCTCTCATTCTGCGGCCGACCGATGTTGGAGGAAGTCCAGGTGGGTGAGTGCTTGTTTTTCCATTTCCTTGCCTTCCCGCCCCCCCTCCCGCTGACCGTGTGATGTTCCCGCCCCCCCTCGCTGTCCTGTGCCCCGTTCCCGCCCACCCCCCCCTCGCTGTCCTGTGCCCCGTTCCCGCCCACCCCCCCCTCGCTGTCCTGTGCCCCGTTCCCGCCCCCTCCCGCTGTCCGTTCCGCCCCCCTCCCCGCGTGTCCGTTCCGCCCCCCTCCCCGTGTGCCTGTTACCGCCCCCCCTCCCCTTTCACTCTCCGTTGCTTGTTTCTAAATTGGCAACAATGAAAGCTCCTCAAGAGAAGCAACGTAAGAGACAGCGTATATTCTAAACAAGTCTCCATTTCTTTGGTTGAGGGCAGACTGTTGACTCTGATATAAATAAATGCAGTTCCTGATGTCTTCTCAGTGTTATCGATTTCTCTTCCCGGATTGTCCTTCCTTCATTTCTTTCATTGTAGGCCAGACGGTGACGCGAGTGTCGCGCGCCGGCTCAGCTGAGTGGGGCTGGGTGACGCGGGTCGCGCGCCAGCCGCTGTGCGCAGGAGGGGTTGTGGTCTGAGCGATGCAGAGCCGGGCGCACTCACAGCGGCCGCGGCAGGCTCCTGGAGACGGCTGTGTGAGTAGCCGCGGCCCGGGATGGGTCTGCTGAGATCCGGGAGGGGCGCGGACGGGGCAGCTGTGGGCCAGAAGGGAGAGATGTGCTCGGGACGTGTGAAGTAAACCTTTGCCCCTTTAGCACGGACAAATACTGTTGAGGGAGGCAATACGGTGTCACCCTCTGAAGGAGAGGCAGAGCCAGTCTGTCCCAGGAGAGAGGGGTGAGAAAGGTATGTTCCTTGTTTAGGGTTAAAGGGACTTGATACGGGGGCTAACGAGCTGTTTGCCTTTAGAGAAGGCAACGAGATCCCTGGGGACCGGCGCCATGTTGCTCTCATTCTGCGGCCGACCGACGTTGGAGGAAGTCCAGGTGGGTGAGTGCTTGTTTTTCCTTTTCATTGCCTTCCCGCCCCCCCTCCCGCTGACCGTGTGCTGTTCCCGCCCCCCCCCTCGCTGTCCTGTGCCCCGTTCCCGCCCCCTCCCGCTGTCCGTTCCGCCCCCCCTCCCCTTTCACTCTCCGTTGCTTGTTTGTTTTTGGTGCCCAGGGGGTTGCATTCAGACTTGTATCGCCCAAGCACGTGGTTGCCATACTATTTAGAGCAAGTTTAGGCTTACTATTTGACTGCAGTTAACAAGAAATCATCTGGAATGCACTCGGTTTACATTGCCACTGAAAACGCAAAGGTTTAAATGGTTTCTTCTGTATGGCTTTTATCTAATTGGGAGCAGGGCATGGTGCTATTAAGAGGATTAGCAAACTTTTGATTAAATGCACTATGCCTTGAATTTCTTATGTTGAAGTGGACTCTTTTGGCAGTAATCACATCGCCAGGAGAATAATTGAACACCGTGTGCTGTTCCCGCCCCCCCCTCGCTGTCCTGTGCCCCGTTCCCGCCCTCCCCCCCTCGCTGTCCTGTGCCCCGTTCCCGCCCTCCCCCCCTCGCTGTCCTGTACCAGGAGGCGAGTGACCAATACTCCTCTGACTGGATCCAAAGCCCACTGTGTACATCATTTTATTTTTATTATGTCTCACCTCTGTCTGTTGCCAGACGTTTTGGTACTTTACAGTGGACTTAGCGCCAGCCCATTTCTACTTCGGTTCATTGTCACTCTCCTTTGCTCGCTTGGAATTCTTAGCTTCGGTAGGTTTTCCTCCCTCTACTTTATTTCTGGTTTTTTTTCTTCTTTAGCGTATGGACGCACTGCTGTCCATCCACGGCTCACTATTTCAGGTGGTACTTTTTTCTTTTTATTTAAGCACCACTTTATGAGAGTGCGTGTTTCCTCCAGCTGGCTCCCTTGTGTACTTCTCCCCCTCTGTGTTTCTCACTCATTCTGTTCCTGCCTTTCATCCTTTGTCATTTTGCTTGACCCAGCATCTCCTACCCATCCTTCGTTGTCAGTGTGCTCTCCCTACCCTCTCCTGCCCACCCTCCATTGTCCATGTGCTCTCCATACCCTCTCCTGCCCACCCTTTGTTGACGTGTGCTTTCTTTACCCTCTCCTGCCCACCCTCCGATGTCCGTGTGCTCTCCCCACCCTCTCCTGCCCACCCTCTATTGCCCGTGTGCTTTCTTTACCCTCTCCTGCCCACCCTCCGATGTCCGTGTGCTCTCCCCACCCTCTCCTGCCCACCCTCTATTGCCCGTGTGCTTTCTTTACCCTCTCCTGCCCACCCTCCGATGTCCGTGTGCTCTCCCCACCCTCTCCTGCCCACCCTCTGTTGACGTGTGCTTTTTTTACCCTCTCCTGCCCACCCTCCGATGTCCGTGTGCTCTCCCCACTCTCTCCTGACCACCCTCTATTGCCCGTGTGCTTTCTTTACCCTCTCCTGCCCACCCTCCATTGTCCATGTGCTCTCCATACCCTCTCCTGCCCACCCTCTGTTGACCTGTGCTCTCCCTACCCTCTCCTGCCCACCCTCCATTTTCCGTGTGCTCTCCCCGCCCTCTCATGCCAACCCTCTGTTGCCCGTGTGCTTTCTTTACCCTCTCCTGCCCACCCTCCGTTGTCCATGTGCTCTCCCTACCCTCTCATGCCAACCCTCTGTTGCCAGTGTGCTTTCTTTACCCTCTCCTGCCCACTCTTCATTTTCCATGTGCTCTCCTCACCCTCTCCTGCCCACCCTTCGTTGTCCATGTGCTCTCCTTACCCTCTCCTGCCCACCCTCTGTTGCCAGTGTGCTTTCTTTACCCTCCCCTGCCCACCCTCCGTTGTCCTTGTGCTCTCCCTGCCCTCTTCTGCCCACCCTGTTGCCAGTGTGCTTTCTTTACCCTCTCCTGCCCACCCTTCGTTGTCCATGTGCTCTCCCCTCCATCTCCTGCCCACCCTCCGTTGTCCATGTGCTCTCCTTACCCTCTCCTGCCCACCCTCTGTTGCCAGTGTGCTTTCTTTACCCTCCCATGCCCACCCTCCGTTGTCCTTGTGCTCTCCCTGCCCTCTTCTGCCCACCCTGTTGCCAGTGTGCTTTCTTTACCCTCTCCTGCCCACCCTTCGTTGTCCATGTGCTCTCCCCTCCATCTCCTGCCCACCCTCCGTTGTCCACGTGCTCTCCCTACCCTCTTCTGCCCACCCTCTGTTGCCCGTGTGCTTTCTTTACCCTCTCCTGCCCACCCTTCCTTGTCCATGTGCTCTGCCTACCCTCCGTAGTCCGTGTGCTTTCTCTACCCTCTCATATTTAATGTACTTATAAGACCTTTGGGATAGCTCCTTTCATCCATTGGTCTGTTTCTGCATTATTCACATTTTGCTTCCACCCTCCAACACATACACCATAGGCCTGCGGTCTGCGCACTTCAGTCGTTTGGATCCCCCGATTTATGTATGGCTCATGACAGCCCCAGCTCCTTCCCTATTCCTCTGCCTGGCTCACTGCAGTGTCAGTAGCTTCGCAGACTCGGCCTCCTACTCTTGTTGCAAATGGGAATCATTGCAACATGTGTTCTATTTTGTTCAGTATAAACATTTGTTGTCAATTTAGGAGTACTATTCTCAATATACTTTGTAAGGTGCACAGCGGTTACCCTAGACTCCCCCTATAACATGTGTATTGTGAGTATGTGAAGAAAAAGTTACATGCCTGTGGTAACGACCTATCTGGTGGATGCTCGGTCTACCTGCAGATTTCTTACCTGTAGAATAATCCCAAGGATCACACTGGATACGGAAACTTCAAAGCTTACAGACTGCTGTTAGTGGTACGCTGGCTTTGTATCGATACCGGAAGAGGCATCAGATGACATCACTAAACATCCTGGTGTAACAACATTCAGTTCCCATCCATTATTTCCAAGCCTTCAAGGCGAGCTGACGGATTGGCATTGACAAAAGTAGTACAAAACTAAATTTGAATCTGGGGATTTTATTAGCTTTCCCCAACAAAAATCCATCAGAGAGGCGGGCTGGTTGCTAAGGTATTATATATATGAAAGAGCTTAAAGATTACAGCCTAAATGGTATCAACGGTCAGCTTTTTTTATTTGCTACATATGAGAAAAAGCACATGGAGGTCAGCAACTGTCGTTAGTGACAGTGGAAGAGTAGACTGTATCTGACATTCGATACCCGACAATCTCTGTAGGTCAAAGGCCAGCGATTCTGAATATTCATTGAGGTAACCAATTATTCATGTATATAGGAACACAAAAAATTAGCGCCTGTGCTAATTTGGAATCATTCACTTAAGCGTTTTTTAGCTATGGTGTGGCAAAATACTCTTATGGGAATATGAAGGGCAAATACAACCTATTTCTCAGCTCTAGAATTCCTTCTCTCCCCTTCAATATGTATTCATCAATTTGCATAAGCCTTTTTTTTAATTAACTTTAGTTACATGAACTATTTTTGGTAAAGTTTCATGAAAATTATTGAAGTGAAGTTATGGTTAGGTTATCGCACCAAAAACTGTTTTGATAAAAAAAAACTGGAAACGACAAAAACACGCACGGTGCAGTTATGATTGTGAATTAAAGCCTAAAAATCCCACTGACATTAACAATCCATAAATTGCAAAATAGTCATGCAAACTATAACTCGGTCACCAAAGGAGAACTAGTGGATTTGCCAAAAAGAAAAAAAACAAGCATTTACAATGCAATGGTCTCGGCATTTTTAAAGTTAGAGCTATTGGCATTGCTCATGACATTATTTTTATTTATGTTTGTTTTTTTAAACATAAATAAATGGCATTGTCATTTACAATGCCAATAGCAGGGCAGAAGAAGAGCAAGCACAACGAACGAGGGGGCAGGACAGCAAGCACAAGCAACGAGCTATAAACAGACACAGAGAGGAGGAGAGAATCCCCAGGTACATGGAACACTTACCCAATCAACAATTGTGAGACTAAAGGTATATAGGAAGGCACACAAAGCACCAGTTTCTAGAAGAAAGTATGTTGGGGAGCTCATGGGAGGTCAAATGAGAGCAGAAAGAGGTAAGGGGGCGCTTGAAGACTGGAAGGGATCGTCAGAGCAGAAGTCATGTGGGGAGAACAGATGGCCAAGAAATAAGAGTGCAACAGAGAAAGGTAGGGCAGGGAGCAAGGAGAGAAAAGGCAAAAACATTAAAAAAGTGACAGGTTAGGAGATCCTAATGATAAGGGGGTACAAATGAGGGCAGAGAAATGCACGCAAAGGGAAGGAAGTCAAGTTGTCATTTACAATGCCATTAGCTCTAACTTTTCCAAAGGCGAAACCGTTGCATTGTAAATGCTTGTTATACTGGAAGGGTCCTCTTTCAGCACAAAACAGGTTTTATAGAATGCACACACCCATGTTTTAGTATAGTGCTTTGGTGTATGTCAGGCTGAATTGGTGCAGTTGTACTCACTTTCTTTCATGCAGAGCAACACAGTGTAGTAATTTTGGTTGTTGCAGTGTGTTGTGTGAAAACGTAGCAACTCTGGTCCCAGGTTTCTTGGCTGTCACTCCACAACTCTTGACAGTCAGACCATCTTTTCTGTCAATCACACACTTGATTAGGATGATCTCAACATCCACCAGTTGTCCTAGTAATGATAAACTATTCTTGCTATATTTCCATCTATTCTTCAGACAAGACTAGCGTTTTGTAAGTGTGTTATAATTGTATTAATTAATTTCATTATGGAGACAGTGACAATTCTTCCATTGGTTGATTCTCCAGTATAGATTGCTTCTCTAGGATTTCATATATCATATAGGGCCATTTGTATCAAAAAAGACTTTTGCGATTCTCAAATTGCGATTTATAGCGAATCGCAATTAGAGAATCGCAAAATGCAATGTATGCAGGATTTGCTAAAAAATCTGTGAATCCTACATATTCCTTATTTGCGAATCGCAAATTGAGATTTGCAAAGAAGAAATGCCTTCCCATTCATTCCTATGGGCTAGGAGGCTCATAGGAATGAATGGGAAGACATTCTCAATTTGCGATTACCAATTAGAGAATCGTAAATTGAGAATGCAATTTCAAGGTTGAAAGGGTGCCAAAAGAACACCCTGTTGCACCCCTGAGATATGCATGTGTGAACATTTTGCGCACATACATTCCCTAACGGCATGTATGTGTGAAATAGGGCACTTTTAAAAATCTAAAAAGTGCTTTTTAAAGAAAATCGCAAATTACCACCAACTTGAAGTTGGTGGTAATTTGCAATTCCTTAAGGCCAAATAGCAAATTTCTGGTACTTCCAGAATTGCATTTAAGGAATCGCAATTTGCAATTATTTAATTACATTTGCAAAATAGAGAATCACACATTTTGCAATTCTCTATTTTTCGATGGCCTTTTGGGATGATACATCCCAAAAGGCTGTTTCCCATTCGCAAACGGGCCGATTCTGAGAAGCTGCCTGTTTGCAAACGGGAAAAGGGCTTGATACATATGGCCCATAATCTCTATGTTCTAGGATCAAAGATCTTTTTGGAAGCCATCAGGACTGAATGCTTGAAGTACTTTTAGCTTTGGTAAAAAATACAAAGACTATATATGCCAAGGCTGCTCATGTTTATGTGCCAGGTCCTTGCCTGTTTAGGTCATGCCATGTAACTTCAGGGGCCTACGGTAGTTTTGTTTACTAAGAATGGTTTAGATGTCTAACAAGGTGTTTTAGGAATGAGATTCGCATGGCGATTCACTCTAATTGTGGATGGGCACATTTGGGGCTGATATGTGACAATATTAAGGCTTTTAGGCAAAGTTATTTCATTCAATATCTGTTAAGTCAATTTCCCATTTTTGGATTAGATTAGAAAAGCACATGAAAACCATTGTGAATGTGGCACAGTATGTTTTAAAATAATTCTGAAGTAGACAGTAAGCCTACGAAAAATTGAGTTTATGTCTCTGGTTAGTAAATTTCACCCTAAAGATAGAGAGGTCGAGGGAGATACGGAAGGTGTTAGTTACCAGGCTACTATTATCATGAGCTCTTGTAATAACCATCTAAATCTAACTCTTGCCATCTCTTACAAGCCAGTATTTTGTCTCTTTTTAGGTTTATCTCGAGTTAGGATCTTATTATTTGTATTACATCTTGCCATACATTGTTGTTACTTTTACCGGGTTGTGGGGTTCAAAAAATGTTGCTTCTTGCCGGCAACGCTGCGTTACTGTCACGTACAAAAATTGCCATGCACAAGCTCCTGTATGCATTTGAAAACTATTGTTACAAAAAGAATCTACAGATCAATACTGTGAAAACAAAATAAATGATTATAAAGGGAAGTCCTAAACTGAGGAACTCTTTTAAAATGTATGGAAAACCCGAGGATTGTGTCGACAACTACGATTACCTAGGAGTAAGGTTTGACTCCAAGTTGGCTTGGTCCGCCCAACTACTTAAAGGAGAGGGGACATTGAGCCAATATGCTGGCTGGGTACTCAGCTTTTCAAGAAGTTAGGAGAAGAGACTAATCGCCCTCCTCTCCTTGAAGCCTACAGAGCACAAGCCCTTGCTGCAGGCCTATATGGGGAACAGCTATGGGGTCACAAAAATGTGAAAAGATTGGCTACGGCTGAGAACTACTTTCTACATCACCATCATCTGCCTGCCCCAGGGACTCCTATGGATGCATTAAGGCACAAGCTGGGTGTTAAATCTATTGAGCTGTATGCAGCATTACGTCCCATCCAATATTGGATAAGAATTTGGGCAAAAAGTGAGTTGGACCCCTGCCTGGACATTATATGAGAGGTGTGGATGCAAGCCAAACAAGTCAAATTACCCATGGTTAGTCATTTTGCTAACACCCTTCAAACCACAGTATGTGCTGATTGCTGGTCTGAATCAGGAAGAATAACGAAGGACACTGGGCAGGTTGTGAAGGAAAGGTTTTGGAAATATAGGTCTATAGACCTGTTAGGACGGAAGTTATAGCAGTTCCGGATACTTAAACCCTTCCCATTTTCGGACAATACATGGATACATTGAACCCCCCCTTTTAAAAGATCACTGTATATTAATTTTAGGCTAGGTACTTTGCCGGTGAAGCAGTACACTAGCATATGGCAAAAGGGTGGGAGTAGTTCATCCAATTGTGGATGTGAACTCGGGGGGGAGGGGTAGAGTCTGTAATGCACTTTAGGCTGCTTTGTACTTTTACGTGGAAAGTCAGAATATCTTCACCCACTTTTTATAGCCTATATTACAAAAAATTGTAAGGATGCCTTGACATTGTGTATGCCCACTGATTCTGACCAAATCAATGCTCAAGTATCTTCATATATATATGTGGCTTGGAGAGTGACTGGACAGTTGCACTATTACAATCCCCAACCACTTAAATTTCAATGTATGTATTATGGACTGTCCTTCAGCCATTGATATTTGTCTGTGGCAAGTAGTTGGGACATTGGAATTACTTGATTAACCTTGATTGTTTTTATATGTATTTCTGTGACATTTACCTAGAAATTGTTTTGGTCAAGATTTAACGATTTAAGGACTGACCAATGCCCATACACTAGCACCTTCTTAGTAGTACGGCCACCATGACAAGTACCGTAACTTTGAATGCATTTTTATTTACATCTCTGTGACCTTTTACCCAGATGTTGTTCTGGTCAGTTGTAACAAAGCTATAGTATCAGGGTTACTTTGAAATGCTCTTCATTAGGAACTCCGGGTTGGTACAAAAATGATCAATGTGATCCAGCAATTGATGTACTTCTGGCCAGTTGCAATAATATGTTCCCACAAGAGTTAATGCTTCAAGAACTGTCCAAATGCCCGGGCACTAGCACTTTCTTAGTAGAAGGGCCATTGTGACAAGCACTTTTAATAATGTCTCATCCTAATTTGGCAACATTTTAATTACTTACGTGGCTCAAATTTTTTTTCCATCTGATCCACCTTAATGAATGTACGTTTTATGCATTAGTATTTTAGAACAGACTGTCAGCTATGTACCAGCATGCGTTAATGTCATGTTATGTTTTAATCATTGAAGTATGTTATTTAATTTTAAAAATTTGTATATTTTGCTGTGCATATTGTATGGCCTGTCTCTGTAAGGCTCAAACAATAAATAAATTACTTTATTATCACAAATTCTCATCTGTTATGCTGGCTTTGTCTGATTACTTTTGCTATTCTGCTATCTAATAACATGCAGTAACCTTCCTTTGCTCCTATCACTTAGTACTTATTTCATGACGTCTGTTGTAATGCTTTGCTGTCTTTATATCTCATATTTCTTTTTCCTTATTTTATCTCTTTATTGCCTCTCACTTACTTTGCTCTCTTATTTAATCTCTCGCTATTTCTTGTCTTCTCTCTCTCTTGGTTGCTTACTTTCTCTATGATGCTGTCTCCTATTATCTGTTATATTAAGCCACAGGTTGATATTACGTTCTGTATGTTGTTATCTGCTCAATCAAGCATTTATAAAGCACGGTAAATCACCTGTGAGGGCCTCGAGGCGCTGGAGAGTTAGGTTCTTGTAGGGTGGTTTAATCATTCAAACTGCAAGGTCTTGAGTTGTTTTCTGAATTGCTGGAGCAACGGTGAGGCCAAGAGTTGCAGGGGGAGGTTGTTCCATGCCTTGGCTGCTAGGTACGAGAAGAAGCATCCCGCGCTGTTGATTCAGCGGATCCGGGGGGTGTCTGCGAGGTACAGCGAGGTGGGACGAAGATGTCTAGTTGGCTGGTGGAAGTTTAGACTTTTGTTGATGTATGCTGGTCATTCATTGTGGAGGGCCTTGTACGCGTAGGTCAGCATCTTGAACTGGCATCTCTTCTGAATCAGGAGCCAGTGTCATTTCTCGAGATGGGGTGTTATGTGGGGTACTTCTGGGGATGTCGAGGATGAGTCTTGCTGCTGAGTTTTGTATTGTCTAAAGTCTCTTGAGGAGGCATGAAGTGACTCCAATGTCATGCTGTTATGTCTCATTTGAAACTCTTTCTTTCAGCTTTTGTTCCACCTTACTCTTGTTGATTCATGTTATTACTTGGGTTTTGTTAGTTCCTCCTATCATATGTTGCTATTTCTACTTTTTGCTTTTGCATTGGCATCATTACTGGCCTACCATTTCTCATCTCAACTCCTTCCAAATGACCCTCCAGTACATTGCACAATCATCTCTGAAAACCCAAATCCACATATGAAATTCATCAATTCCTTTTCATGCACACCTCATAAACTATGCAGACCAGGTAGCCTTGACATTTCATTTCCCTCTTATTCATTTGGGAGTACTATTTTTCAAAGTGTTATCTCTGCGTCCCACAGCATCAGTATTCTGACACTTTCAACCATTGCTTGTATCCCATCTACCTTCTGCCATACCGATTGATTGCGTTTTAAATAAAGGTGAATGCTCATCCAGGAGGCTTCCCAACAGACTGTTTCCCAGTCCCATGTGGTTGTTATTCTCTCTTCTGTGCAGGCCAACGCACATTGATTTGTGCTGGTATTATGCTCTTACATCTATGCTTTTCGTTGTCTTGCTAGAGATTGGTGCATCACCCAGATGGCGCAGCATGATAAACTGTACACCTTTCTCCTCACGCTTCATCTCTCAATGCTCTCATGTTAGCTTCCATTCTCAGTGTGTCCCTGTTCCTCATCACCGTCCTCACATTACAAGGGCAAATTAAATCATGACGTGGACAGAGGGGACAACCTCCTTGTTAAGAATAAGTCTTACAGGTTGTCAGAAAAGGTGAGGTCCAGCATTAAGGCTTGAACGTCTAAAATGCTGGAGTTATGGGTGATAGAACCCTCCAGTAGCCCCCGGTCCAGTCCTGTAGCTCTGGTACCAAAAACTTCCCCATCAAGCACCACACCTGAACTGAGGTTGTGTGGGGATTATAGAGGGCTAAATTATGTGTCTAAGGCTGATGCTCACCCCACCCCCTAGGCTGATGAGCTGATTGGTTAGGGGTTTCCCACTATCTCAGTGCCTTTGATCTTACACCAGGGTACTGGCAGATCACCCAATGTGAGGTCATCCTTCTCCTTTCCAGAGGGCCACTACCAGTTTAGAGTGATGCCCTTTGGATTAAAGAACACCATGACACCTTCCCAAGGCTGGTGAACCAGGTCCTTGCTGCTATGGGGGTCTTCTCTGCTGCTTATCCTGATGACATAGCTGTCTTCAGTAGCAGCGGGAAGGACTGCCTTTTACACCTCCAGGAAGTGCTACAGGCTTTGCAACAGGCAGGCCTGACTATCAAGGCAAGTAAGTGTGAGATAGGGCAGGGATCTGTGGTGTACTTGAGACACGTGGTGGGCAGGGGGAAGGGGTAACCCCTTCAGGCCAAGATTAAGCCATCATGGCCTGGCTACCCCCCAAGACCCAGACTGAGGCCAGAGCATTTTTGGGCCTCACTGGGTATAGGAGATTTGTTAGGGGCTATGGGACCATTGTGGCCCCCCCTTGACTGAGCTGACTTCCAAAAAGCAGCCCAGGAATGTAAATTGGACAGATGTATGCCAAGATGCATTTGATTCCCTGAAGCAAGTGATGTGCACAGCTTCTGTGCTCAGGGCTCCTGACTTCTCCAAAGAGTTTATCATACAGATATATATCCTCAGGGCATGGCATAGGGGGTGGTACTATAGCAACTTAATGAGGAGGGCCTATACCAACCTATAGCCTTGATCTCCAGGTGGTTACTCCCCAGGAAACAAAGGTTGCGTGCTATAGAAAGAGACGTTTTTGCTTTGATTTTAGCACTAAAGAAGCTACGGCCATACTTGTTTGGAATTAATATTCTGATTCAGACTGACCACAGACCCCTCAGGTGGTTCATGGAAATGAGTGGTGAGAATCTAAAATGTGGAGGTGGTCCATTTCCCTACAGGGTAAGGACTTTAGGGCGGAACACAGACGAGGGGTAGACCACTCTAATGTTGATGGCCTATCCAGGTTTTTCTGCCTTAGTGAAGAGAACTCCCTAGAGATTGGGTAGCTCTCCACACTTTCAGCTGGGCGGGGGGGGGGGAACATGTTAGACCTGTCAGCCTTAGGGTAGTCTTCCCCCAATCTTTTCTTGTTGTTGTCCTTAGGACTCTGAGCACTTTACCACTGCTAATCAGTGCTGAAGTGCATATGCTTCTTCCCTAAACATGAGTGTACACCTGATTGTCCTATTTAATTTACTTGTAAGCTCCTTGTGAGGTGTATACCATATAACTAGGGCCTGTAAATTAAATACTACTAGTGGGCTGCAGCACTGATTGTGTCACCTACAGAAGTAGCCTTTCAAACCTGTCTCAGGCTTGCCACTGCAGTGTCTGTGTGTGAAGCTTACTGCCACATCAACGTGGCATTTAAAAATTCTTCGCAAAACCAAAGGAAATGATGGACGGAGCATTGACAATACAAGCACTCACCCCCAGTCAACTGATCTGGGTTTAATCCATCACCATTCTTTAGCCCACTCTGCCACCCCAGTTCAGACATGGCCATATGCAAATCAGTCTGACCCTGTGCCTCATGGGAACAGTCCAGCCCGAACTGCCAAGCCATGCCTTCCCTGGACCGGAAACAAGCTTCCCAGGACCGGTTTCTGGCATTGCAGCCGTATTCAGCCGGGCTAGCTTGAATCCAGTGGCAAAATGAGCAAGGGACTCACGTCTGAGCATACCCTGCCAACTTATGGCGAACAAAGCAAAACCAAAGGAAATGATGGACGGAGCGTTGACAATACAAGCACTCACCCCCAGTCAACTGATCTGGGTTTAATCTATCACCATTCTTTAGCCCACTCTGCCACCCCAATTCAGACATGGCCATATGCAAATCAGTCTGACCCTGTGCCTCATGGGAACAGTCCAGCCCGAACTGCCAAGCCATGCCTTCCCTGGACCGGAAACAAGCTTCCCAGGACCGGTTTCTAACATTGCAGCCGTCTTCAGCCGGACTTGCTTGAATCCAGTGGCAAAGAAGCCGGTCCTGGGAAGCTTGATTCCGGTCCAAGGAAGACATGGCTTCGCAGTTCGGGCTGGACTGTTCCCATGGGGCACAGGGTCAGACTGATTTGCATATGGCCATGTCTGAACTGGGGTGGCGGAGTGAGCTAAAGAACGGTGATGGATTAAACCCAGATCAGTTGACTGGGGGTGAGTGTTTGTATTGTCAACGCTCCGTCCATCACCAACTTTGGTTTTTCTTTATTTAAAACTTCTTGCCAAGCCTTAAACTCACCTTTTATTACATAAGTCGCTCTGAGGTAGGCCATAAGTAGGCCTAAGGGCAGGGTGTTATGTAAGTAAAAGGTAGGACATGTACTTTTAGGTTTTACATGTCCTGGTGGTGACAAACGGCATATTTAGTTTTTTCCCTACCGTGAGACCTACTACTCACATAGGTTAGCATTCGGAATTCCTTAATACACTTTTAAGCTGTAATTCCTGATCAGAGACGAGTAGCTTCTTCATGTTTCATATATTTGGAATTGTATTGATAAATCAGACTTAACATTACTATTTGAGTACTGTCACTGTTAGAAAGTTGACATTTCTCTGCACTTACTGCTCTGTGTGCCTGACAGGCTGACTCCAATACACATCTGGGTTGGATGACAGGTACACGCTTTGATTTCCCTCTAGGTAACCACAACACAGGAAGGACGGGTGTGTCTGAGTACCTATCTACACACATCTGCATTCTGATAGCCTTGCCTGGGCAGGATGGAAGGGAAGGGCTAACACTTCATTTCAATAGGTAGTGTCCTGTTCCCATACAAAGGGCTGATTTGCCACCCCCATAGATAGCCTGGCAGATAAAACTGGGCTTAAAAGGGTACCTGTGCACTTCAGAGAGCTGATTTGAAATCAACCCCCATATCAAAGGCACTTTTGGGTATAAGTACTGGGCCTCTACAATCAGACACTTCCGGATCCTGAACTAAACCTCTATCAGAAGTAAGCATGGGCGGATTTTGTGGATCCACGATTCACGGATTTGCGGATTCACGGATCGTGGATCCGCAAAATCCGCGGATTATGCGGATCGGCGGATTTGGGGGCGGGGCTTCCTCGAGTGTGTGGGCGGGGCCAAACGGACGGGGCTTCCATGCGAGCGCACATGCCGCTTGTGTGTATAACAGGTCAGAGACCGATCAGAGCAGCAGATTAAGAGACAGAAGCTCGGGCGGGGCCAAACGGACGGGGCTTCCATGCGAGCGCACATGCCGCTTGTGTGTATAAAAGCCGATCAGAGCAGCAGATTAAGAGACAGAAGCCCCTGGTCACAGGAACAGCACGGGGATTCCGCTCGTCAAAGTCAAAGATGCAAATGCCTCTGGCCAGCATCACAGCGGATTTTCGATGGTATATTTGGGAACAAGGCACACCTGCCCAGCCTCCACAACGCTCACGATTATTTATTTTTGGGCTGATGAATGAGTCACTGCATTTGCGCTTCAACTAGGGCACATGCTTTATTGATATCTGTTGAGGTTTATTTTTTGTGCTAGGACCGTCGTGCCCGAATGAACCCTGCCCTTCATATTTATTCAAGAAGACACCACCATTTAAATAATTTACGATGGCGCCGGCAAGCTGCCAGCGCCATCCTGCAAAAGTTACTTAATTAGCTTCAGCAGGAAGCTCCAACTGATAAAATAAAGCAGGCGCTCGAGCCCTTGCTTTATCTTATCTGTTAGAGCTTCCTGTCGAAGCTAATTAAGTAACCATTTGAGGATGGCGCTGGCAGCTTGCCGGCGCCATCGTAAATTATGTTAGGCTTGAACTTTTGACCGCAAAATCCGCTCCGATCGCGGATTGCGGATTCTCGGTAAATTCGCGAGAGTTCGCGGATCGCGGATTTACCGAAAATCCGCAAAATCCGCGATCGGAGCGGATTTTGCGCTCATGCTTAATCAGAAGTACTGCTGTGCTGTTTAAAGGACTCAACTGGACTGCTGATCTGAAAGGCATGCTTTTCTGTTTGTTGCCCGGCTGCCTGCTGCTCTCTGGTTCTGCTGTAGGAGAGATAAACTCTGCCTTCACTCCAAGTGATCTCCAAGGGCTTGCCTTTTGTTGCTTTAGACTCTGGGATATCAAATTCTCTACCCCTGTTCCTGTGCTTGTCTCACTGGAAGTGGCCCAGATACTTGCAAAACAGATTTTGACGCATCTTCTGTCTGTGTGTAACAGAACTGGCAAATCGAGCCGGTTGCAGGAGTAAAATAAGCACATCGTACCTAAACCAGCGCTTTGCCTCCAAAGATTGATGAATTGGACAGCGTATTATGCTGCTGCAGCTTGGTGAGATTGGCGCATCCCCTCTACTGCATGGCAGAATCTGGTGCATTGCTTGAGGCCTCTCGACTCCTGCACCAGTCTTCGGAATCGATACATCGCATTCACAGCTTGGTGAGATCTATGCATGCCCTCAACAGCGTAGCAGAATATGGGTTGTCGCTCAGTGCCTCTCAACTCTTGCATCTGATTTGGGAACTGACACATCACCTTCACTGCGTGGAGAAGATCAACGCATCTCATTGTTTATTACCAGGAAAGGCACTTTGTTTACCTGCATGGGTCCTGTAGCCAGCCTGCGCTTTTGCGAGGTTGTCCCGAACTTCGACTTTTCCCTGGTCCAGGGAGACCTAAAGTAACCTTTGTAGTGGTACTTTCTTCAAAGCGCTTTATTGCATTTATTATTTTAAAATTCAATATATCAACTTCTATACATTCGATTATTGTCGTTTTGGTCTTGTTTTCTTTGTAACATAATAACCTATTTTTATAAACCTGTGTGGAGTTTTTTGTGATGTATTTATTATGCTACTGTGTGTGTGTTACACAAATACTTTAAACATTGCCTCTTTAGATAATCCTGACTGCTCTTTGCCAAGCTACCACAGGGTGAGCACAGGTTATCTTTTAGTGTGTATCTAGCGTACCTTGAGTAGGATTGTGGCTTCTGCTTGGACAGGGTGCATACCTTTGCCATCAAGAACTCAAATTTCTAACATGTATATATATATATATATATATATATATATATATATATATATATATATATATATATATATAAATCTTTTAAAGTAAATTAATACATTTATTTTAGGTCTTTTTTTTAAATAATATAATTATGTACATTTATAAAACACTATTTGAGCTCGTTTTTATTATAAGATTACACTTAATATATTTTCTAAATTATTCTTTTAAAATTGAAACATTTTAATTTTTACTTTTTAATTATGAATTAATCTTTTTTATTGTTCTGTGGAAAAGGTCTAATATATTAAAAATGTTCTATATGTTGATAACTATTGTGTGGAAATCGCGGAAATTACTGTTAGCATAAGCTGAAGCCATTTTGCTTGTGGCATCCATTTTAGTTAGCCATGTGTTAGCCATGTGCTTCTTCTGTCTTCACTGTTGCCTGCTTTTCTATTCTGCTTGAGTCATCAACTATAGTTAACTCTTTCAGTACTGAGCCAGAGCACTGCGCATGCTCAGAAAGGCCTGTAGCTGCTAGAATACACCTGTCTTAAACTGTAACTGTCAGGCTGTTTTAACTAATGTAAGCAGTAATGTCTCCCCTCCCACTTTCTTGAGCAAGCAATATTTGTATGTTCATGTTAGTCAATAACTATTCCTGTATATGCCTGTACATCCTATTTGAGTCTTTACGCTTACTCAGCGGTAAATAGAGTAATACCCTTGGTTTCTGTATTCTATGGACTACCTCCTACAGTGGCATGAGGGTACTGTATTGACGTAATCCCACTCATGAGAGGTTAATAAAATCTATTCTTTGATATTACAGCTTCCGTGCCAATCTCTTCTTTGTTGGTTTAAGAACCAGTGGACAGATAAGGGTGAACCCCTGCACCAGTAAGCCCCTAAAAAGGCTCATTTCCACAATTGGGCCCCTACTCCTACATTGTTAGCCCAAGGCTTGGGCACTGACTGCCAGTCTTTGCCTTGATAAGCCCATAGAAAATATTCTACCTTTTTAGGGTAGAAATTTACAATTTAAAATTATGCTTCTCTGGAGAAGCAGGGTATGTAGAATTACCCCACAGCTCATTGAAACTCTCCGCCTACAAGAACGGTGGTCATCTGATAATGAACTGCAGGTGAGTAATGGAGGAGACACACTTCCTGCGCTGGAGTTACAGTGGGAGGAGAGGCTGGGGTGATCGGACAGTCCAGAGCAGTGATTACCGAAAGAAAGAGGTGGCTGGCTTTCTCCTTTCTCCGCCAAGAGCTCCCGCTGTAACAGATTGACTCAGAAAAGGGGGTGGTGATGAACAGAGTGTCTGAATTAAGCAGACCACTCTTACCCAGTCCAAAGATCAGGGCTTGATCCATCACCGTTTTTTAGCTCACTGCACCATCCCAGCTCAGAACCTGGCTACATGCAAATTAGTCTGTTCCTGTCCCAGTGCATGATGGGAACAGGGCAAACCAAACTACCAAGCCAATTCTTATACTGGGAAGGAAACAAGCTTCCGGGGACCGGTTTCTGGCATTTCAGCCGTCGTCGGCCGGGCTTGCTTGAATCCTGATGGTGCAATGAGCAAGGGACTCACATCTGAGTATACCCTTCCATGCTTATGGTGGACAAAATGATTCAGAAAAGGGGGTGATGATGAACAGAGTGTCTGAATTAAGCAGACCACTCTTACCCAGTCCAAAGATTAGGGCTTGATCCATCACCGTTTGGTCTGCCTTGTTCCCATGATGCACTGGGCCAGGGACAGACTAATTTGCATATAGCCAGGTTCTGAGCTGGGATGGGGCAGTGAGCTAAATAACGGTGATGGATCAAGCCCTGATCTTTGGACTGGGTAAGAGTGGTCTGCTTAATTCAGACACTCTGTTCATCACCACCCCCTTTTCTGAATCGTTTTTGGCCACTATAGGTGTGGCAGGGTATACTCAGACATGAGTCCCTTGCTCACTGCTCCATCAGGATTCAAGCAAGCCGGGCCGACGAGGCTGAAATGCCAGAAACCGGTCCCCGGTAGCTTGTCTCCTTTCTGGTGAAGAATTGGCTTGGTAGTTTGGTCTGCCCTGTTCCCATGATGCACTGGGCCAGGGACAGACTAATTTGCATATAGCCAGGTTCTGAGCTGGGATGGGGCAGTGAGCTAAATAACGGTGATGGATCAAGCCCTGATCTTTGGACTGGGTAAGAGTGGTCTGCTTAATTCAGACACTCTGTTCATCACCACCCCCTTTTCTGAATCGTAACAGATTGACAGTTCCTGCAGTAACTAAGGAAGAGGGGTGGGAGAAGCTGTTACTCCCTTTCACAAACAATAGCCCCTTATCTCTACCTCTCCCCTGCTAACTTCCACAACTACTACGGAGGTGGCAAAGAGAAGTTTTGCAACATTTAAAAACTGATAGTAGTGGGCTCCTACTGTGTTTATAGCAAAGCTGGACCCTGGAGGGGTTCGCAACTAACACACCTCAAGGGTGGAAACCTGCAGGGGAAGTAGCCGTAAGCCCGTAAGCCAATGAAAATGCACATCCAGCATTGGCTGGCATGCTTTGAAGTTACCAATAGGGCAGTAGGGGGGGAGCCAAGACGGGCCCAAAAGTCAGGAAGCTGCAACATTGAGTACTGTTGCTGGGATAGTCATGCTTGTCGTCCCTCAGGCCTGCAGAGCCAAACCTGACGAGAGTGCAGAGGAGGCACAGCAAGAGGGCAGCGTGCTGCAAAAGCATTGGCACGGAAGTGATGCGAGAAAAGCAAGTGGGAGCCCCCTGGAGCTACTGTTTGGACTTGCTGCTTCACTACTTGGGAGACATGCTTCCCACACTCTTGAAGACTGGAGGCGGGTCCGTACTCAACATGGCAAGTGAACGGAGCAGCACATAGTGCCAATATCGGCAAACACTTACCCTCCCCCATACAGCATTCTCCTAGAGCAAAAACCAGACAAGACAACCTTCTTTGTGAAGAAAATTGCAGCAGGTTTATTAGCATTACAAATATGCCAACATTGGTGGGTTATCTTACGGGCGATCCCGAGGCAGGCAGCCCCTCGCTGCCTGCCACCTGATGAGCCAAATGACACCATGGCCCTGCCCAACGGTGTTTGCCATATTTTTGGGGAGGGGAGACCCCTCTCACCGGTGGGCCAACATCCCACCCCTTTGCTCACGCCCCATACATGCAAGTGGGGGTGTTCTGAACTCCACCTGGCAGTCCCCCTCTGATTTTTCCCACCAACATGGCTGGAGTTACCAGAGCAACCGGGCGGACAAGGCAGCAATCAATACTGCAACGAGCAGTTACGTTACGTGGAGGCTGCTGCTCCACCAGGTTTTTCACCTTATGTGTGGCCTATGGTATGCTATTGGTCTGGCCTGTGGCCAACACAGGGTGTACAAGGGCAGGCGCACGGCCACCTCACAGGATTAGTTTCAAGAGTCACGGTATCAGTGCAACGTCTAAGGCGATAGAGCACCCTGGGCTAAAAATGCCCATGCAACCGTGCCCAAGGCAGTCGCACAGGTGAGGCAAACCCACCCAAGAACTGCGCGGCTCAGTGCTGGGTGCAGCCAGCTATTAAATACATCAGGCCATTGCTGGGTGACCCTCCCATAATAGCACGCAAAACAGGGCTGGCTAGCATGGTCCCACTATTTGTGAAAGAAAGGATATGGTGTTAAGAATTTATCGATTTGGCCTCCTTGCTAGAAGTTAGGAAGGTGGGTTTGGATTTAGTAGCTCAAGAAAAAAGAGGAGGACAGGAGGGAGAGGCATAAGCCCAGAATCGAAAGGTCCATTGACAACTGGCTGTATGTATTTAGAACACTAGCTAGCTTGTTTGTAGAAAAGTTCCCCTATAGCGCCGCAGCACTTTTTCTCTATAAGCAAAAAGTGCATGATACGTAGCGTAAGTACCAAGACGATGCTTGGATGCGATACGATGAGGGTTTTAGGGAAAAAATGCCGACATGGCCCATCATAGACTGGGATCACCAAGATGTGGCGTACTTCACCACTCATATGGTGGCAGCCCCTGAAGGGTTCAGCATTCAAGACCTCTTTTTCACGCCCCACGAAAACAGAGGGAAGGCGAAAGGTTATCATTAAAGCAGCAAAGGCAAGCGCTATAGTTGGGGTAGCACTGGGAAAAGCCATGCCGCCATATGCTGGAAATTTGATGAGGGCGAAAGTAAATAGGACATGGCATGCAAATTCAGGCACACTTGTAGTGCTTGTGGGAGTTCTCATCCAGCCACTGATTGCGAGAGGAAAGGCAGTTGTTGAGAAAAAGATCTCCGAAGAAATAGCACCGGAGAGGCACAAAGAGGGGGTAGAGCTGATAGCAGGATGGCAGAAAAAAGTGCACCGCTCCATACAGGTCAAGGAATTAATTTAAATGCTCAACAGGTATCATAAACAGGATGACGCACTGCTTTTAGCCAAAGGGACCACCTCAGTAATAACCTGAAATCAGTGAGGGAAAATGTTGAGGTGGCAAAGGAACTCCAACTGGGCTGAGCAGATGGACTATTTGAAGATCTGCCATTAAAGAACGTTATAGTCTCTCCACTGGGGGAGTGGTGTTAAAAAAAAAAGGAAGGTCAGTTTATACTCATACACCACCTATCCTACCCAAAGGGAGCATCAGTAAATGACGGGTTGGAGCAGGACCTATGCTAAGTATCTTATGCCATGCTTGATGAAGCAGTGGACATGCTCTGGATGGCAGGAAAGAGGGCGCTGAAAGCCAAAGTTGATATTGAAATGGCATTCCGGCTCCTCCTAGTGCATGCCACTAGCTTCCTACTGCTGGGCTTCCAGCCAGATGACCTCTTCTACTATGACAAGTACCTACCTATGGGTTGTGCAAACTCCTGTGCATTCTTGGAGGCATTCAGCACTTTCCTGGAGTGGGAGCTATGTGTGAGACACCCTACAGGCTGGCAGTTGTATTACCTTGATGAGTTCCTCTTCACAGGGGTCCCTGGCTCGACCGCAATGCAGCTAGCTGCTGGGTGAGTTTATAACCCTGACAACTAACATGGGAGTACCATTAGCACATGAATATGGGGAACCCTTAACCAAAAATATTTTTGGGCATCGAGCTGCGGAAGGATTACAAAGGCATATGGCTGCGCAACACCGACATAGTGTGGAAGGAAGTACCGGACATGAAAGGAGCCGGGAGAGGAGTTGGCTTAACGGCTAGGGCGCTCGACCTCGGACCTGGAGAACTGGGTTCGAGTCTCGGTAACGACGCCAAAACCTCCTGTGATTCTGGGCAAATCACTTAATCTCCCCGTGCCTAAAAATGAATGTGTGTCCTCATGTAACATAACTGGTGCTATGTAAAGCGCTCTGATACCCGATTTGGTTCGGGTCTAGTTCGCGCTATATAAAACTCTGACAAAAAAAAAAAGAAATGGGCTCAGCTGTTGCCTGTGGTATGCAGAGTCCTACACTTTCGAGGCAAGCCAGATGTTGTCCTCATACATCTGAGTGGTAAAGACCTTACAGGGCTGGGACAGTTTGGACACCTGAAAGTCATAAAGGAGGACCTAACTGCACTTGCCAGACTGGTCCAGCCACAGACGTGGTATGGTCAGAGGTGATAGCTTGTTTCGAGATGAGGGAAGCGCTCGACCTTGGACCTGGGGATCTGGGTTCGAGTCTCGGTAACAACGCCAAAAACCTCCTGTGATTCTGGGCAAATCACTTAATCTCCCTGTGCCTAAGATGAATGTGTGTCCTCATGTAACGTAACTGGTGCTATGTAAAGCGCTCTGATACCCGATTCAGTTCGGGTCTAGTTCGCGCTATATAAAACTCTGTAAAAAAAAAAAAATTAAAAATAAAAAGTCCAGGCATAAGCTCAATGAACAAGTTCTGCAAAGAAATGGGCTGGGAATGTGTCAGGCATGGCATCATTAACCTAAGGCCTCCGGGCAACTAAGCTGAGGATGGGATACCCTTATCTAGAGTAGGGATGGACATCTTCATCTTGAACATCATGGGGGCTCTTGAGCGCTTAGGTTTCCCTTAGGACGAAGGTCAGCAAGAAAGGGCGGAGCTTCCAGCGGTCGTGAAACTACTGACTGCATGGTGGACACAGCACCGGTGAATGCCAATGATAACAGCAGGACATGAGGGGGCATATTTATGAGTTCTGGTGCATCTCTGCAAATCAGCAAGGATGCGCCAGAACTGATGGGTCAGGCAGTTCCCTCCTTGCGGCACCACAGATGCGCCGCATTTACAATGCGGCGCACCATGGTGCAAGAAAGGGCAGATGCGTGACGCATCTTGTGGTGTACGGGTGGCGCATTGCTGGAGTACCGTCGCAAGTGCGACGCAACTCCTGCAATGTACAGAGGCCACCCATACATAACGTGGCGCGTCACTCCTTACGACTGCTTCAAGCAGGCGTAAGGATTTGATGCAGCAGTGTCGTAAAACTGACTGCGTCAGTTTTACGGGGCTTTCCTACGAGGGAATGCCCACCCTGCGACAGAACGCCCACATGAAACCTGACGCAGGTTTCATGTGGCGCAGGGCTTTACAACGTGACGCATCTGCCTAGATGCGTCACGTTGTAAATAGGTCGCAGGGATGCGCCATGTTTCTGCCCCGAGAAGAGGAGCACAAACAGGGTCTTTGGAAGGCCTCATGGCAGTGACTTTCGACTGCAGGAGTAAAGGGCCAGCAAAGGGTCAGAGCTAGTCGGACACAGCACTAGCAACACAAACACAGCAAGAGGGATGTGAACGGCAGACATCGGTAGCTAGGAAAGCCTAGAAACCGCAGCACTTGACAACAATGAAACCTTGAATAAAGTGGTGCCAACCGGATGGTTTGGGGCAAAGGACTAACTTGATGATGAGACAGCATGGAGCAAATTATAATTACAGATGATTTCATGACCACCTAAAGATTTGATGTTCAATGGATTGCTTATTCTATGTTCTGAATAATGCATGCTGTATGCTTCATACTAATGACCCATCATGTTTTTATGATATAACTAGCTTACCCGTCGCGCGTTGCTGCGATCTCAGAAGAAAGGAAATTTAAGGAAACTTGTTATGATAAGATTCAATTTACATTGTGTCATTTTTATTGAAACTTATTCATTTTAATATGGAAAAAAATTCAAAGTGTTGTTTTAATTCTGTTTTTTTATGCGAGTGCTTGTGGATACACGATATTTTTTGTTTTTCCGTCTGGTGCGTAGACGAATAAATCAGAAGGTTTACCGACGCGTGAGCTGGCCACATACAGTTGTCCATGTGAGAAGCACGGATTCTCCAAATCTAGTTCACACACTTGCAGCGATTGTCCTTGTGCTTTGTTGATGGTCATTGCAAAAGCGAGTCGCACCGGAAAGTGTAAATGTTCAGTATTGGAAAGATTATGAGGGCCCTGGGGGGCCGATATTTAACATTTTTTTGTTTTTTTTGCCAGAAACCTTCGCGGGAGTGTACTCAACAACTTCCCAAAGTTTCATGCCGATCGGATGAATGGTGTAGTAATGCATAAAGGACAAAGGACATACTTTGGTTTTTATATATATAAACTGCACCCGTTTACACACCAAAAGGACTGTGAGTATCCTTGTAGATGGGGGGGCAGAAGTAAATGCTTGGAGACTTGGAAGAGATGCTCGCTGGTCTGGGTGGGCTGAAGTGCGAGCACAGAAGGTGAAGCTGCCCCCTGTTGGGGCAGCAACTAACACACCCCGAGTGCAGCAACCTGCAGGGGCGAGAGCCCATAAGCCTGGGAAAATGAATGCCTGGTGTTGGCCGGCATGCTTTGAAGTAGCCAATGGGTCAGCAGGGGCGGAGATAAGACGGGCCCAAAAGGCAGGAAGCTGCAACATCGAGTACTGTTTCCGGGATCATCGACCCACCCGCCCGCAACGGAACAGTGGGAGTTGCTGCCAAAGAAGGGTTGGTGAGGCTAAAGGCAGGTGGATGCAACAGCAGTGAATGCCAATGATACAGCAGGCCAGGAAGAAGATCCGCTCAAACAGGGTCCTTGGGATGCCTCACGGCAGGGACACCTGGCAGCATGAGGTAATGGCCAGCAAAGGGTCAGCGCTAGTTGGACACAACATTTGCCAGAGAGCCACGAACACTGGACATTAGTAACAATGGAAACCAAGATACTGCAGCACTTGACAATAATGAACCCTCGAATAAAGTGCTGTAAAATGGATGGTTTGGGGCAATGGACTAACTTGATGATGAGACAGCATGGAGCAAATAATAACTTACGACCACCTAGTGATTTGATGTTCAATGGATTGCTTATTCTATGTTCTGAGTAATGCATGCTGTATAGTTCATACTAATGACCCATATCTTGTGAAGATTTATGACCCAGCATGTTTTTATGATGTAATAAACTGCGTCCGCTGAGACACCAAAAGGTCTATGGTCATCCTTGTAGATGCGGGGGAAAGGTAATAAACGGTTGAAGACCCAGAAGAGATGCTCGTCGGTCTGGGGTGTGTTATGTACACAGTTTACCCGGCGCGGCCCGTACAGGTAAGAGCTGTGGGGCAATGGGGCCGGGTGCGGGGTGATTTCGACAGACGACGACTAGGGAAAATTAATTATTTAATTTCCCCTCGTGGTCGTCTGTCGAATCCCCCGCAACCCGGCCCCAACGTCCCACCGCTCCTACCTGCACGGCTGCAGTTGACCACATGCCTATTGGCTTTTTCAGTGCATGTGACATTTTCATTCCTGAGTCAGCATTTCAGATCCTGAATTACACAGCTTCTACTAGCTGTTTTAACTTTTGTTACCAGGCACACATTATTTTATGGGGCAGGTTTTCCTGTAGAAAGCTAGGCTCAGGCAGGCATTGGCAAGATTGACAGATCTAATGGCTAAACGTTTAAACTATAGCATGATGACAATTAAACAGATGATTAAACAAAATGTACACCCATTAACAGTAGTTTAGAGATTACCAATAAATGAAAGGCGAAACCAGCCTCAAAGGGATTTTAAATTGCTACCTGGCCTCTGATTTCAGCAGTAGATCATTTTGAACATTCTTATGTCTAGTACCAGGCTGTCTGAACGCTTAATCAGAATTCGCTCATCACACAAGGAAAACGTACAGCATTAATTGTGTAAACCAAGAATGGGAGGAGAAAAATGCAGCACATCTATTTAGAAACATGATTTTATTGCTGTATATTTTATTTCACAGTCTCAAAACAACAGCAAGGATTTCCTTTTTGTAAAATGCTTACTTGACACAAAATAAGCAAAGCTTTTCGAAAAGTGAATCATGGACTAAAGCAAGCCTCGCACTTCAGTAATAATTCATAAACTAGCGCAGAAGGAAAAGGTACAGGTTAATGGCGGGTTAGCATACTGACAGCTGGTACAAAATTAGGGAAACATGCACCCACGAATCAAAGAAAGCGCGCGCAGCTGAACGTGAACGTCAGCGGAACTAAGAGCGTGGCTTAGCAGACTGGCGCATTCTGGCATCATTGGCGGGGGGGTGGTCCAAACTGTCGGACAACATGGCAGGCACCACCCACAAACTGAGACAAACCCAGTATGTTTTTTGCTGGGTTGTATCACGCTCCAATACATCTCGGTCATGCCGTACCTAGCAAATACTGTAATAAAAAAGAATAAATGGGTCAGTAAAGAGAGACCCATGCCATTCCTGTCAGTGGCTGCGTAAATTCATAGCCATAAGCTTGTATACCCCTTCCTTCTCTAAAAAAAAATAAAAAAAAATCCCCTCACGTCAGTGCTGTAACGTATTCTATGTTTTTATTTTTGTTGTTATAACGCACTCAATTAATCATATTTTGGGACTTGCCCGCACCTGAAAACATGTACAGTAATACAAAAAAATCTTTAACCAAAAGAAGTCGAACCTAAATAAATACGTAATACAGAACAATATTAACAATCCAACATCATCATAGAACAATAATGAAATCAACTGTAAAAACAAAACCATAAAAAGACAGGAGGTATAATGACATTGGGATCGGGCCTACTGCCAGTATCTTGGGCCCTGAAGAAGGACTGATGAGCCAACCCCCATGAAGCTGCATTAAGGGTATTTTTAGGGTTTCGGATGGGTATGGATTTTCGGGTGGCAATGGTATTTTTATGGTTTAGGGTGGGTATGGGTTTTTGGGTGGCAAGGGTAATATTGGGGTCTAAGGTAGGTATGGGTTTTTGGGTGGCAGGGGTAATTTTAGGGTATCTGGGCGACATTTTGAAATGTTGCCTATGCACCCGTGAACAAGGTCTCTGCAAGACCATAACACATTGGGGCACACTTTGGTTCTGGCCTGTATGGAATTTACAAAAAGGAAATAAAAGAACTATGATTGACCTGTGAGTGCGACCCACCGTTCTGTAGAGAAGTTTTTGGAATATTTTCATAGCATGGCTCTGCCGCATCGTGACCGCACCGCCCCAGAAGTGCCATAATATCCAGCGAAAGCGAGCCGTTGAGGAAATATTCCATTGGTGGTCCTGAACTGCAAAAAATTAATCTAACATCTGCTCTATAATGGGCGGATGGTTTCATACACCTACAACGTCAGCCGCAACTCCATTGGTGGAGGTGCTCTCATATAAAGGTGCCTCTGACTCAAAAAAGAGTGGACAGACCATTAGTTTGGCAGACGGGGACTCTGCCATGTTTGTGCTGGCATACCCTGCCCTCCAAACTCTGAATCAGGCCCTTAGTTTGTCAATTTTGATACAACTTCAAGCAGCAGAAATTTCCCACAAAAAGTTTTTGCAGGACATTTTCTACTAATTGTATTATTATATTGCTGGATAATTCTAATGTAAGAAGTATGAGCTATAGATTTTTTTCTCAAGAAAAAATGAATTTTCTGGAGGTTTTCACTTGCTTCTTATAAAAAAAAAGCTTCACACACTTTGTAAATTCCCCGAAATTGCCCATGTTTATAAACAATTCTCCTCAAAATGGCCGAAACTCGTTTTTCAACTCCATAAATCCCTGAAGAATAAATGCTCCTGCATGCCTGAAATAAACCACAAGGCCTTTTTGACTGGTGACTTTAATAACTGTCTTACCAACTAGTTTTGTACATTCAAGTGTACATAGAAAATGCAAATTCACTTGAAATATGCTTTGGTATTTGCATACTGATGTCCATTTCATAGGCTAACATTTTGATGATGCAAGAATATCAAATGTAAGTCAGACAACACTGTCACCTCTGTCCCCTTTGGGGTGTCCTAGCAATTTGAGGTGACATCAGAAGAGAACGAACACTGACACCTTCTAGTTGTATGGTGACAGCTCCGGCTCACGCCAGGGTGATGATGAGTGTTACGCATGCAGAGTAGTGTTCACAGACACCATGGAAACCATGATTTATTTTTACATCGCCAATGATTACCCGCGAGGGTTGTCATGTAAGAGATTCGTGCCTTTTAGCGCCATGGGGCCATCAAGCTGCTAATCCACCCACGCAAGTGTTTTTTTTCCAGAAAGTTTCTTGTTTTTTATTTCAACCATCATGATACATGCAGAATCTATATACATCCACATCCTCTTTCAATAGTTTGGTAAAAATTAGCATCAAACCAATAAGTGAAGGAAAGAAAGCACCTGAAGGAATTAAATATTTGAATATCTAGAGAAAAGGAGGTGCCTCCACATTGTAAAATTATACCTTCATCCCCTGGAAGCACTGCAATAAACACACTGCAGGTATGTGGCAGCCCAGGAAGGAATACTCGGGATGTCAGGCTTGTGAATTTAAATAGAAACAAATGTCTTTTCCCGCCAAGATGGAAGTCAGCAAGCAGACAGTGTAACCCGGTGGGGAGCATGAATGGAATGAAGGTCCAATTTAATTCCAAAGGGAATGTTGTCTCTGAGGATTTTGAAACAGAGTGTGTGCCCTGCAGGCAGAAAGCATTCACTACTACGGAACATACGTGGATGTATGTACGCATCTCTTTACCCCAAAATATATGGTTAAATCATGTATTATCATTGACTCTCAGTGACTGGAAAAAGGCTTGACCTTTGACCCTGAGGACCGCATTTATTGCGGTTGTTATGAAACAGTCGTTTGCGCAAACAAAACTCGAAATGGCATACAATTAATAATTAGGATTGATAACAAGAACAGATTACCATCTGCAAAAAAAAAAGTTGAAGGAATACTTATTTTTTTAAATATTAGTAGTTGAATTATGACATCAATTAAATCCCATTTCACATATCTCTTTCATGGCCTGGAGTATTCCATAGGGAAATGATTCATAGGTCTATCCCCGAAAGACCTGCAGGGTCATTTAGACCTCGGTGGGTGGTTAGTCAGCGAAGGGCCTCGCGCCCAGCTCATAGTCATAGCTGCCTGCAGTATGGAGATATACCTGCCCATCTGGCGCGGTTACCATTGCCTTAAGCGAATGCACTGAAGGCAGAGCAGGATGCAGAGCAGGCGCCATATTTTCTTCGCCATCTTGGCATTCTCTTTTTGGAGTTCACAAACAAACTTCCAAGGTCGAAGGGTGCTTGAGAAATACAATCAACAGATCTAACGCGTAGGGAGTTTTCTCCCTGTGTGTCTGCGGTATTGATTCATTTCCCTGCCCAGAACAGCCTTGCTTTTAATGTTGGTCTAAACAACGAAATCCAGTGATGTCTGACCCGTCATTGTGTCCCAAGCACACTGGTTCAAACGCTTCTAATAGAGGAGCCAGCTGAGGCTCTATCAGAGGAAACCCTCAGGCTCCCTTTCCTCGAAAACGTGGCGGGGGTAAAACGTGGCTGGTAGGCAGATCATTTGCTATTTTCTACGGATATGATCTGAATGATCCCCTGACAATCAAAATGAGATGAAATTGTGCATTATCAAGAGCAAGCATTCTCATTCTGTCCCAAAAAGAATTTAGATTAAACCAGAGAAGAAAGTGGAAACTGTCAAAGTGATCTAAGAAGTAAGGTGGGCCACTGATATCTGAACTCCTTGGTTCATGGTATTATAATCCAAAGAGAATGTTCCTGCAATGGCCAAAGCAACTGGTATGCGGCAGGAAGGACTTTATTTTAAAATTATGTGTTATTCATTTACTTTTGTGGCCTAGAAGCAAATCATGATTTTCTTTTTTGCATAGACATACACACACACGAATCATCATTACGGCACATAGCCGTAGATACCCAAGTAGCAGTTTGAGGAATACATGCACACAGCCTGCAATTATGGAAAAGAGTATTAAGGGTCATGAAGACAGAGGAAAGACTACATGTGAAGGATGTCACTAGCCTTATATAAATTTGAGATTTAGAGGTAAATTGGGGCAGACGTTTCTCTTGGTCGCCATCTGAAATAATTGGGCCTTCAACATGATCTTGAATGCTGTCAGTAATGGACAAACAGATGGAATGAGTGGGAGGAAAATTGAGCGCAAGAGTGTTTGGGCATGAAAGTGAAGGTGACCAGAGCATAGGTCCTGAGAAGAGGTAGCCCATTAGACGGGGCCAAGCCCTGAATGCCAATGTGATGGTTACAAGAGATGGCAAGTCAGGAGAGAGAAGAGTATGCAGTGGCAACTTGAATAACTAACTGTTGCTGAGAGCAAGTCATTTAGAAGTCCTTAAAGAAGGCACTAGTAGGCGTGTGATCTAGATACGAAAAGAGAGTTTGCATGGAATTAGCGGTGTCAAAAGAGGTGTGGGAAAATATTGATGATATCTGCTGGTTTATATATGGCTGCTGTGGCCTTGCCGATGATAAAAAAAATCCTTCTTGCACGTGGTAGCTGAGCAATACGCCAATGTTCCTAGCGGATGGGGAGAGTGAGAGAGCATCAAATGGGAATGAGATTAGTGAAGATGATAGAGTTTAGGTGGAAGAAGTGAGAAAGGAGATGATTGTCACTGTAAAAGAGTTGAGCATAAGTATCTGTATTCTGCCAAAAAAAGACCTTGATTGCAGTGAGACATGTAGGGACCATAGTGAGAACTTGAGGTAATAGTGAAGCAAAAGGAAAAGAATATTTGGGTATTTCTGGCATAGATTTTGTAAGGGTAAATAAATATTGTTATACACCCTAGGAGAAGCAGTGCACGAAGTCACACAAAGGGGTTTTCAAGTATTCTAAAACAAAGACTGAAAATCAGGAAATTCCAAATGGGATTAGGAGTGTGAATCCTCAGCAGTATAGTCCGATTTCAGGCCAGAAAGAGAAGACAGTACAGGACTAGTATTAATGCACAGTGACCGCTGCAAACAATGGAAGGATCCGCTGCTCCATGAGTAGCCTGGGAACCCAGGAGAGAGAAAACACTGTCCTGGCTGTAGGTACGCGCTGCGAGTTACCCTATACCCACCCTCTATGTAGCCACAAACTGCTCTCACTGCCACAGTATACTAGGGGAATAAGATTGGACTAGAGGTGCTAAAGGAAAAGTTCCTGGAAGCAGTGTGGCTCTCAACCCTCTTGTAGCACACGAAAGACTAGAAATACCAATCACAATAATCAAATAGGAAAGAGACAGACTGCATAACAAATTAAAAAAAAACTTGTTATAAAAAGGTAAAGAGTTCTTTAACCTGTTCTTCAATCCAGAGGCAAAGGCGGATGCTCTACTAGCTTCTTGTGCAACCCCCCCCCTCATTTGGTTTACCCTCACATCGCTCCCCATTTGTGCCACAGCACTGTACTAGTTAGTGACTTTGTTCTACTTGACTAATTTCACAAATTTGATGATGCATGTACTTCCGTCCCTTTCTTTAGCCGAGGTTTGAGAGCAAAATAAAATATTAAATGTAATTGAGTGGCCGAGGTTTTAGGGAGAACCACATGAGTTACAGACCATAAACCGAAGGAGCCCTATTGAATAGAGCACACTTTGCTGATGGGATGATCAGTTCGCAAGAGGATTGTCTTTAAAATTAGCTGTATGCCACATAAAAAAGACCTAATGGGGAAAGGTCCTCGATATTTAGCCTTGAAGCTTACCCTGGTCTGTACAGTCCTGGAAATGTTTTACAGTCTCGCGACAAGACGTTGCTTACAATCCCTCGGATTAAAATGTCTCATACAGGGGGTAGAGCCTTCTCCTATCTGTCCCCCTTTCACTGGAATGAATGCCCTTCCAGTTCATATACTTTTCTGTCTGGATCATCTTAAATTCAGAAAGTCATTCAAAACAGGTGGGGCTTTTTTATGAGGCCTTGCAACACTTTTGTGCCGCCGTTGCGGCACTTTTTGTGACACACCAGTGGCGTAACAAATGTGCCATGTTGCGCCCTATTTACAAAGTGATGCATCTAGACAGATGTGTCACTGTGTAAACCCCTGCACCACATTATACCTGCGCCAAGTATAATATATGCAGGGTGCGGGTTACCCCGCAAAAAGCCTAGTAGAAGTGGCGCATGGAAATCTATAAGATTTCAGCGTGCCACTTCTAGGATTCTACTTCGTCAATATCTTACGCCTGCCTTGCAACAGCCATAAGACTAACGCAGAGCCTTGCACATGGGGCTTACCACATGTGAAAGGGCACATTGCTGGAATTGCGTCTGTTTTCAGACACACCCCAGCAATGCGCCACTTTTGCACCTACAGATACGTCAGAAATACTGACGTAACTGTAACTCCTTGTGACATGGAGCGCCGTACGTTAAATACGGCGCATCCATCTTGTCGCATGCAGCGATACAACAGTTTCCATAAATGAGGCTCAGAAGTGTTTTAGCTTTGGCTAATGTTTCTGTGACTCCTGCCTACTTTGGAAGGCTACTGCACAGAGATACCCCTTCGGCGGTGAGTCAAGCGCAATATAAATAACCGTAACAGAACCGTAACAACATACCTTCGAAGCACTATCAGCAATCCGGTTAATTACTGGTGCCTGGTTTGTCTTCTGAGGCTTCTGTCTTCTGTGGCTGCACCCCACTTGCCTACCCTACCAATTTAGGTAGCAGGATGCCGTTTTTAATGACACTACAGTCTACCGATTTCTCAGCACATTCCAACAGCTTTTTAATGCCTGCTGCTGGCCTGCGATTAGATCTTCTATAAAGGTCCTCTGAACTCCCTCCAGCTGCAAACAAAGACAGTCTTTTAGCTCAAGCAGTTCACTTTTATGGTATATTATAATTAGGATTTTATTTTGCGCGTCTGAAAGTTTCCCATTACTAGCGTTTGAAACTGAGAGGCGGAAAGAATGTTTCAGCTCTAATAAGCAACCCTTTGAAGATTTTCCTTTTTGGCCTTTTAAGAATGCAAAGGCAGGTTTCACAGTCTTGCAGTAGCTGATGGAGGTACTGAGTGAGACAGTTTTAGGAAGACCAGGGCTAGTCACAGTAATCAAAGCTCCCTCACTATGGCTTGTAATTTATGTTTGGAAATGTCAAATGGGTCAGAAGCCACATTACCACTCCCTCTGACCAAAATCACATTTTATTGTCTTGTGATCTCCTGTGGTGTGTAGTCGCCACAATGATCCTGTGATGTACTTTGTGGTGATGCAAATCAGTATGCTACTTAGCCTTTTTAACACCTGAAATGTTTTGTCAGAGAATGTTGACATTGTTAACCCTTTATTAATGTATTACACATTTTCTAGGTTAGTAGACCTATCTACTGCCTAGCAAATGGAGAGGTGTGAGGGGCATTTCTTGAAAAACATTGATGCTGGATAAAAGGATAGCTACCAATGTATCAAATGTTATTACCTGTAAAGTATCACATGGTGTATGTAACTCTGTTGCCAGCTAACCTCAGCTCATAAGAAACAATCCGTCTAAAGTCTGTATTCGAATTCAGTCTACCAAGTAGAATATTTATGAATATTTGAAAAAATGTCACGGGCATTTTTGTTTTGCAAATGAGTAGTTTGTATGTCATTTCTCAAGTCATTGTGAAGATTTTGATCACTTCTAGACCAAAAACGATTGAATGAATTGTTTAATTCTGTGCTCCATTGTTGCACAGGGACTTTAGAACTCTTCGAAGAGAGTACGAACATAAAACAATATCATTTGAAATAAAATGGAGATTACAATATAGGTCCAGTTTTGGCAAACTGTCAGGAGCTCAAGAACCCTAAACATGGCTTGGCAAATTGGATCAACACAATGTGCAAAACTGAACAAGCATTGATGCACCATGTGGATGCCGCTACAATCGAGAAAGAAAAAAATCATAGCTGCCAAGGTTTCAGATTGCTATGTGTGACATTTTTCAAATGTCAGTGTAATTATGAGTGACATTTCGATGACAATGAGTGACACTTTCGCCCAATCAAAATCAAGTAATGAAGATAAGGAAAACACATAAATATCAGATGTTGCACCCATTTGAGCAACAAGGAATTCTAAGATCTTGAAACTGCTGCACAGTACTAGAAATGGAAGGGCACTAACATAGCATCCAGTAACTCAGAGAGATCCTCATAAACAGTTTTGCGATTTGCCTTGTAGAGTGGCGTTCTTTGCTGCAGGGATATTAACCTTCTGCGATAGAACATGCAGAGCGAACTGCCAGTTGACACATTTCCGACCTTTGAACAGATATATTTAATTACAGCAGCCTTAGTTTTTTACTTGCTTATAGAAGTCCTGAGCCACAACAATTCTACCTACTGCTGCACGTAGCTGCAGACTGAGGTGTTGTAGTGTAGATGAGATTAAAGTCTGAATGACACGACGGACAGTGAGAAGAGCTTTGAGAGCAGTTATGTGTGCCTTTAAAAGACACTGACAGCACCTGCTTTCAGACTCACTAACTGGACAGAACCGAACTCACAGCAGAACTTGTCCAGGTCAAATAGTGTTGTCCTAATTTAACTGTGCTGCAGGGCAGCTGCAACAATTCCTGGGGACCTGGGCCGGCAATAAACTAAAATCATCCTGCGCCTGTATCTGTTATGTTGGATCATTATTGCCACAATAGTATTATTAATTGTTGACACTCAGACTGTGTCCAGCCGATTGACTGAAGAGGCACCAGCGGACCCATTCTGGATAATATAGAAAAAACTGCACACGGGTAGTGCCACTGCGCGTTTACAATGATTCTCCCGCATTCAGAATGCCCAAAGAAGCCGTGCTGCCGAAAGGTCACCGGAGTGACACTGGGGGTAGCACGTGAATTGCTGGAAACACTCATCAACAGGAAAGGTGCCATCCTGGATTCATTTATTTTCCTGATGCAAGGAACTACAGGCCACAGCCGCGTCGCGTGCGCAGCGTGGACTGACACTGACTTACCTATAGTTGAGTGACCTGCTGCTGCCCAGCCACGATGTGCAGCACTGCCTGCCACTCTGCCAGTGCCTGGCTGTCTTAATCCGGGCAGCTGCTCTCTGCTGTCCACTCCAGTCGCGCCGACGGACACGGTGACTCCTCGGCCGCCGCTGCCCACCCCGGCGCGGCCACACTCGCAGTCCTCCTGGCGGCCAGAGCTGACTGTCACCGGCTCAGCTGAGCTGCCAGGAGGTGGTCAAGGTGCAGCCTGTGTTTAGCGGGGCGCAGGTGGCCGTGGCCCACGGTAATCGATTCATGCAGCCCCCTGGTGCCACGGTCGGTGAACCGTGATTGACAGCTGCAGTATCGACTGAGAGGGCAGCCCGGCCCCACTGCAGTGTGTTATGATGAGTGTAGTAGCCGCGCCGGCGCCGCATTATTTGCCGCATTCTTGTTTCCAGGGCAACACAGCTCCTGGCAGAGTGCAGAGAGATACATTGTAGCCTAACGCGCTCTCAGCCACTACAGAGCTGAGAGCTGCAGTCTTTTTAACTGTTTAGGAACTCGGCTGAGCAGCACCTCCCTTGGAACAGCAGAGAGATCCCGGGCACAGGCGCCGCTGGGGCGCCTGGCACAGGTGGCAAAATGCGTGACAATGCATTTCAGTGCGGTGATGCGGACCACCGCACTGAAATGCGTGAGCGTCACACCTGTTGCGTGGCGCTTGGCAGGACTGAAAAATGTCATAAGATGGAATCTAACGGAAATCACACCTGGCTTTTTGTGGGGATTCCACTGGTGTATCGAAAAGGTTGACAGACACGGGGGCTCGTGGTAAGGATGCTTTTATTTTTGTACACAAACGCCGTTTCTGTACAGGCACTCTGTAGAAGGGGAGCGGGGTTTCAGGTTTCTCCGACGTGGTGGCTCCCGCTCCGGACCGCCGTTCCCACTGCCTCCTGGGTGTTGTAGGCCGTCTCTCCGCCGTCTCGATGACTCTCGGTACCGGCAAATGAAATAAAACAAGTGTCAGGCAGTCTGTCCTCAACCTCGGACTTGGTACAGGGGAAAAGGGGTGAGGAAACACACGTGCGCACAAATACCCCTGGCCAGTGTTGGGGTGTCAGTGAGGGTGGGGGCTTTCATTTCTTAGGATGAGTTAGGGGGTGTGTGCTCAGGACGGCTTGTTCCGCCTAGTGCCCGCCCACCCGCTGAATCTTGACCGTACCTGGTCAAGCCACACTTCGCGGGAAGCGTGGCTGGGCGGTGAGTTGTCCCGTTGGCCTCCCGGCTTGTTGGTGTTGCCGCCGTCTCTGTCTCCCGCCTTCGCTGGCCTCGGTGTCTCCGCCCTCGGATCAGCTGAACTCCGCTCCTCCTCAGGATACTTTTCCGCTGCTCTCCACTCCTCTCGCCTGTCCTCTTCCTCCGTCCTCCTCCAGTCTTCCTCCGTCCTCCGCTGTTCTTCCTCCGTCCTCCGCTGTTCTTCCTCCGTCCTCCGCTGTTTTCCTCCGTCCTCCGCTGTTCTTCCTCCGTCCTCCGCTGTTCTTCCTCCGTCCTCCGCTGTTCTTCCTCCTCCCTCAAACTCCACTCCTCTTCGCTCACGCTCCAATCTCGCCACCAGTCTCCTTCGCCTCCTCCGGGTGTCTCGCACACCTGTGTGCTTTCTGGGACGGGTTTTACTGCGGTGTAGGGGGTGTGTCCCAGGACAGGTGCCACCCAGTTAAGGGTGCAGGGTCGCAGCGCGGACTCCTCCGGCCGGCCGCTGATGACGTCAGGGGTTTTCCATGCCTCCGTATGCTGAGAAGAAAAAGGGGACACATTACTAGGTAGGCCAGGGGGGCCCGCATCCGGGTCCCCATCGTCACACTTTTATTTTGAATTCCAAGGAAGGGGATGAACTTTGCCATGCTATACAGGAAATAGATAAGGCTTATATTGATGTTAACGGGGTTTATATACCACAAAATCTATTTCCCTGAGTGGAACTCTGCACCTTTCCTTCTGCATTTTTGCTTTGAGTGTTACTGTTCACTAGTTGCTCTGCCCTATTGTTTACTTTTGTGAAGTACCCTGATTTCGTTTTAAGATATTGGGTGGACTGATAATGCTATGACTTAAACACACCTAACATGATTTATTTCTAGGTTTAGGTAGGAAAGGTTGAGTGCAAGTAGGTGTAGAAATAGAAGAAAGACTTGGTATTAAGGTAACATTCTGAACATCTGTTCTCTGAAAGCACTGTGGACCAGGTTTTAAAATTTATTTTAATATATTGGCGAACAGTTACACTGGGGAAAGGGGTGATCTATGCTGCCTTTGTTGACTTAAAGTCAGCATTCGACCTGGTTCCTCGTCCTAAGCTTTGGTCAACCCTTCTGAAATTGGGCCTACCACTGGAGCTTTTAGCCCTTGTGGTCAAACTGCATACTGAGAATTATGCCCAGGTCAGGTATGATGCAGCAGGTCGAACTACGGAAAAGTTCCCGGTGGAGAAGGGGGTGAGGCAGGGATGTGTCCTCGCACTAACCCTCTTCTCCATTTATATAAATGGGGTGGTAAATTATTTTAAAGACTATCCCACAGATGCTCCGTGTTTAGCTGGCAATAAGACCCCTCTCTTAATGTTCGCTGACGACACACTCATATTATCAAAAACTAGGCAGGGCCTCCAGCGAGCCCTGACAAGGTTTGAAGAGTTCTGTGCAGACCATGACTTAATAGTTAACGTCAACAAAACTAAATACATGGTGCTGCACCATTCAAAGAATGTCATCGGGGATGTAAAGATGAGTGATTGGTCTCTTAAACAATTGGAGACATTTACATACTTAGGGGTTCTAATAGATAGGAAACTCAATTGGAAAGCCCAATTAGATTGTCTGACTGTAAAACACGCCCAACTTTCTGGTGTTTTGCTCAGAGAGCATAAACGGTCATATACCAAACCAATAGCCCCAGTTCTACAGATATATAACAACAAAATAGGCGCATCTATCTTATATGGAGTAGAGTTGTGGGGTCACTCTAATCTGAACAAACTAGTGTTGGGCCAGAACACATTTTTCAAGTCCATCATTGGTCTCCCCCAATCTACACCAACAGTTTCTCTCCTCTTGGATTTGGGCTGTCAATCAATTAGAGATGTGGCCAGATACAGGTTGTTAGCTTACTGGAGGCGGCTCTGGGTTACTCCCGAACTTGAGCATTATGCCCGGGCAGTCCTAGAGGTGAGGGATAGGGACACTAAACATACAATCCTTTGGTTTGCTACCATAAACAACCTGTTATATGATCTAGAGCTGAAACACCTGTGGGATACCCCTACGGGAAGTGTTTTTCCTAGTAAAATGGAGCTGAAGGCAGCTTATTTGAATCATATCACCATGAAGCGGTTTTCACTTTGTTCGCATGGTTCCTTGACAAAGGCTTTTATCAATAAAAAACACGAAACTAAATGGGAGGGTTACTGGGATCTCATCACGTCTACTCGCGACAGAAAACTATTTCATCAGTTCAGGGTTGGTACCTTGCCTTTACATTCTTTCACCTCTAAATGGTGTACGGTAAAGTCTAGTGATTGTCCCTTCTGTCCCGACGTTAAAGAAACAGTGACCCATGTATTTTTTGTTTGTCAAGCATATACCGCACCCAGAAAAAAATGGCTTAAACCTATATGTGCCAATCTGGGTACTAGATCTTGCCTAGAGGCCTGCAGAATTTTAAAATGTTCTGTTGAAGGCCCAATTGTGGTGGAACTGCTAAATTCCTAGGCTGGGTATAGGTGCTTAGACGCAAAAATGTGAAACTAATGTACATTTTTATGTGTTGGACTTCATAATATCATGTGAACTATTAATTTATTGAATAATTTTACATGCAATCCATACTTCGTGTACCTTTGTATATTGAAGCCGATTTTATCTTGTTGTGGACTGTTTTTTTTTTTTTTTATTTGTTTTTATTTTATAACAACACAGCAAGTAGGACAATTCTTCATAAGACTGTCACATCAGTTATATAGACACAATAGCAGGCATTCGCAATTACAATCACTGTAAAATCTCAAGCAGTAAACATGACATTAATCACATATCAACTCCCCAGCTATACATCCAAACAGTTATTATAAGTCTAGTTCCTCATTTCCCTCATCGATGCTCGGCGGTTCGCAGATGTCACCCCTGAACGTGTTCCACTCACCCCATATCCTACCCCACTTGCCTGGTCAACCACGATGGATATATACAGCCTTTTCCGCCACCATTGCCCCATCCATATCTTTACACCAATTATGCAGTGTCGCGACATTGCAGAGCCCCAAAGCCTGGCGATATTGCGTTTTGCCATCAGCATGCCCAACATCACCCAGTCCTGCTGTCGGTGGTTCCCATATGTTTAGTAAATATCGCCGAGGCTCCGGCAGCAGGGAGATGCCTATTGTTTGGGAGATCGTGTGCATCACTGCTGTCCAGTATAGTGATATTAACCTACACTCCCAGATAGTGTGAAAAAACGTCCCCTCCTCCCCGCAATTACGTAGGCAAAATTTATGCACAGCTCTTCCTATCTTGTGTAGAAGTGGTCTAGTATAGTACGTACGGTGCAATATTTTGAGTTGGATCAGTTTCAGTCTAGAGGGGATCGCAGCTTCACGTGGAGAGGCAAGGGCCTCTTGCCATTCAGAGTCGTCAAGTGGGCCTATCTCCTCAGACCAGTTTTGTTTCAGTGTGGCTGTATCGTCTGGGAGGTTATTAATTAGTTTTCTGTATGTGAGGGAAGTGGCCCTTTCCTGCATGTGTTCGGTCAAAAGCCTATCCTCGAGAGGAGTGGATTCCTCGAGGACAGTACCAAGCGGTATAGTCGATTGTAGCGCATGTTTAACTTGAAGATATCTAAATATCTCTGTTTGTGACATTTCATATTGCGTTTGTAGATGGGCGAAGTCTACCACCTTACCCTTCTTCCATAAATCTCCTACCACTGAAATACCAATGTTATCCCAGGCCTGGAATCTCTTACTATTTCGGAGGAAGCCCAGCCTGCTTGAATCCCACAGTGGTGTCATTTGGGTGATGGTTCGCAAGCATTTGAGCCGTCTGTTGGCCCGGTACTAGAGCTGCACGGAGTGTTGCGTCGGGCCTATCAGATCTGAGGGTGGACGGGGGCTGTATAGATTGCCCAGCAGTCCCCTGCCTTCCAATGAGTGTCTGTCCGCAAGGTACGTGGGTTCAGTTTGCGGGGCATGTAACCAAAAATTAATCTGTTTGAGATGTGCCGCCCAATAATAGAGTTCTACATTTGGAAGTGCAATTCCCCCATCGTACCAGCTTCTAGTCAATTTATCTTGCGCTATTCGGGGCGGCCCTCCACCCCATAGCAGGTGAGATACTGATGACGCAATCGTTTTTGAAGTATCGTGCAGGGACTAAGGAGGGAGTATTCTCAAGAACATAAAGAAAGCGGGGGAGAGCCATCATCTTATACAATGCTGCCTTTCCTAGGAGCGTAAGAGGGAGAGTCTGCCATACCTTTACATCACGTTTGAAACGTTCCAAAAGGGGGCTGAGATTTAGACTATAAAATTCATCAGGGTCAGGTGTTATATAGATACCCAGGTATTTGAATGCAGATGTGGTAGCCCGTAATGGGCAGGTCAATGGCAGAATAGGCGGCGGACCAGAAAGGGTAAACAGGATGGATTTAGTCCAGTTAATCTTGTATCCCGATACTCTACCGAACTTTTCACATACGTTCAGTAATTCGAGAATTGATTTTTTCGGGAAGGTGAGATACAAAAGAATATCATCCGCACATAGGGATATACGGTCCTCCCAAATGTCAGTCCATCGGAGCCCCTTGATGGAAGGCTCCCATCTGATCCAGATCGCAAGTGGTTCCAGGATCAGTGCGAATAGCAACGGGGAAAGTGGGCATCCCTGTCTCGTGCCTCTGCCAAGTGGGAAGTCTCGGGAAATGTGTCCATTTGCGACAACATGCGCTAGTGGCTTAGTGTACAGTAAGCGAACCCAGGCACAGAATTTGGGACCAAAACCCATATGTTGGAGCACTGCGAACAAGTAGGGCCATTCGACTGTGTCGAACGCCATAGTGGCGTCTAGGGAGAGGATAACAGCAGGGTCTTTGAGGTAGGGGGCACGTGCCAAGACTGCATGAAGCCGTCGAAGGTTAAGGGCCGTGCTTCGATGTGGCATGAAGCCAGATTGGTCCGGGTGCACCAATGTCGCTAGATGAGGGGTGAGTCGTAGCGCTAGCAGTTTCGCGAGAATCTTAGGCTCCGCGTTAATGAGTGAGATCGGACGGTATGAGGCACAGTCCGTCTCAGGTCTGCCAGGCTTATGGATTGCAACAATCGTGGCTAGCCGCTGATCTCGTGGCAGCTCTCCTAATTTTAGACTGTCGGAGATCATACTTAGGAAGTAGGGGGCTGTCGATTGTATTAGTCTCTTATGTAATTCAACTGGGAGCCCGTTCGGTCCTAGTGCCTTGCCAGACGCTAAGGCATAAGTAGCTGCCTGCACTTCATCGGTGGTAATGTCAGCCTCTAAGAGGAGCGTCGCCTCCGGGGAGAGCCTGGGTATTGACAGATCTTTGATATATTCATATGCCTCAGCAGTTGAGTAGGCTGCCTGGGAAGCATAAATGTGTTCATAGTGGTCAGCTAGGAGATTGACTATATCATCAGGGTCGGAAATCGGGGAGCCTGTAGGAGAGATTAGCTGTGGAATAACTTTACGTGCTTTCTCCTTCCGATCCAGCCAAGCCAGCATTTTCCCTGCCTTGTCTCCCAGTTCATATACCCTGTGTCTAGTAGCTTGTATCTTGGTTAGTGCTAGTTCTCGCTGGTGGGCCAAAAGTTCAGTTTGTTTTAGGCGAGCCGCACTGGCGGCTCCCGGAGAAGGGTGGGCCTCCTGCTCTTCTATGGCCACGGTAAGTTCAGCCTCGAGGCTGTCTAGTTCCGCCTGACGCTCCCGTTTGTGTCCCAGAATGGATGCCATAGCCTGTCCCCGGAGGACCACTTTATACGCCTCCCAGAGCGTACTGGGTGAGTCCACCGTGCCCTGGTTTTCTTGGAAGAATTGTTTAGTGGTACGTGCGAGGGTTGACTGAATGGGCGGAATCTGAAGCAAGCTAGCATGCACCGGGAACATACGCCTACGGCAGACCAGATGATGTGTGTATGTGAGCGTGGACTGTTTTTAAGGGTTTTTTAACTTACTTATTATCAAATTATTGTTGTTTCCAGGTGTCAAACGTATATATTTTATGTCTGTATTATCAATAAGCTGGCTGTTGTTATTTGTCCATTGTATATTTAGGCTAACTTTTATGTTTTTTTTTAAACAACCGAAATAAAGTTTATAAACTGAAACTGATAATGATAATGATAATGACATTTATATAGAGCGTCAATTACCCGGAGGTGTCCTGGCGCTATCTGGATCCTCTAAGGCCATGGGCGGTGAAACTGATTTATCAGGACTGGATCATTGTGAGAAGAGTTTTTAGCCCCTTTCGGAAGGACAGAAGATCCATAGTTTCTTAAATGAAACATCAGATCATTCCAGGCTTTTGCCTCACAGTGAATGAAGCTTCTACCACCCAATCGGGCTTTTTTTATATGCGGCACTAAGACCAACTTGGCTCCCTTTGACCTCAGTGTTCTTTCGGAATATACCATTGTAGTCGCCACTTTAGATAGTCCGGCCCTGTGCCTTGGAGTGCTTTAAAAACAAGGCATAGAGCCTTAAAGCATACTCGACTCCTGACTGGGAGCCAGTGCAATTTTTTAATGTCTTTAGATACAGAGGAAAATCTCGACGTTCCTGTGAGCAGTCTAGCTGTTGCATTCTGCAACACCTGCAGTTTGTACAAAGACCTTTGCTGAACATTAAAGTAAAGCCCATTGCAATAAAATCTAATCAAGATTATATATATTTGTAACCTACAACAAACAGGGCAGTATGAAGTAACTTTGTTCTGGATGACTGATACTTGTTTAATATGAAACAGATAAATGATGTGCCATGCAGTGGGTGGAGAAAGGCTATTGAGTCCTTTTGACAATTGAAGGTTTGGTTGAAAGATTAATTAAATTTGTCTTTAGGATAACGCAGAAAAGGCATATGATATTCAACTATATTAGTGGCATTAGCCTGATTTTGTGGACAATATAAATAGAAAAATACACTTGAGTAAGTTGACTTTGAAAAGTATTTTTTTATATTAAATAATAAGCACTTAAAAGATTGAAAATGTATTTAAAATATAAACTATAAAAAGATTTTGGACATAAACTAATGTGCATAATTGATTCATTTTGTGTAAGTAATGAAATCGAGATGTGTCTTACATACTGGGATACTATCCTGATGTGATTTTGTTTAGTACATGCACTCATTACAGGCTTAAGAAAAAAATAGAAAATAGAATCTCACAAAACTGTATAGTACCATTATATTGTTGCCAGAATATAGTCTGAAATAAATATTGTGTCCTTAGTATAATGTGCACAAATAACAGAACAAGTACGCCCAACAATATTTCAGTAAAAGATATTTAGAACATATTTATGCCAAAAGCTATTTCTGTAGATGATATACTGACATATAAACTCACAATACATGTGGTGGCTAATAGCTGGAAAACTATACTTTTGGACAAATATTTGCATTGAACGGAAATAAATGTATTATGCTTGCCATTGTCTGACTGATCATTTATAGATCTGTAGTCATTTCTTTTACTCAAATCCTATTAGGAGACAATCAGAGACTAGAAATGGAAGTTGGCCATTTTGTCCTGCTGTAGGGCTCTAAAGAGCGGGTGTGGTCAAATCACATACGAAGATTCCTAACAGAATCCACAGGGTATGGTGATAAGCCCATAAATTTAGGCCATGTGAAAGGCAGCATTGTGGACTTGTCGACGAGCTGGGCCTCTGTCTTATTGCAATTTAGGCAAAAATACTTGTGCAACTTCCATTGCAGCGCAACCCCCAAATAATCTGATACTCCTGCAGAATCACAAGAGCTACTATGTAGATCAAGCATGATCATGGTGTCATTGGCAAAAAGTTTACGCTCGAGATTATGATACTGATTGTGATACTCAATCTCCTGAAACAAGGAGGACAAAGGACATATATTAAAAGGGAACAGGCTGACAGCTGTGGAATTCTGCATTCCACAGGGAAATATGGAGAAAATATTGTACCTACATCAGCTTTTTGGGTCCTGCCTGAATTAAAGGATCAAATCCATTGCCCAGGAAAGCCCTGAATACCCTCATCACAGACAGAGAATATACAGCTAGATTCATGAAAGGAAATTGCGCTCGCAAAGGGCCAGATTCTGAGAATCTGGCCCTTTGCGAGCGCAATTTTTGCATTTGGGATTCATCATCCCAAATGCAAAAATCGCTGATAAAGAATTCGCAAATTTGCGAGGATTAGCATTTAAGGAATCTCTATTAGAGATTCCTTAAATGCCATTCATGAAACATTAAAAAATTGGGATTTCGCAATTTAGGACCGCTATTTACCACGAAGTCAAACCTCGTGGTAAATAGCGAAAACTTAGAAAAATGCATTTTAATGCATTTTTCTAAGTAGCATGTTACACACACACATGTCCTTTGGACATGTGTGTGCACAACATCAGTGTAAATTCACATTTCAGGGGTGCTACAGGGTGTCCTTTGGACACCCCTGCACCCTTGAAATCGCATCCTTATTTGCGATTAGCAAATTGCTAATCGCAAATAAGGAATAACTCCCCATTCATTCTTATGGGCCTTGGGCCCATAGGAATGAATGGGGAGTTATTCCTTATTTGCGATTAGCAATTTCCTAATCGCAAATAAGGAAGCTGTAGGAATCGCAATTTATTTTGCGATTCCTACATGAATCCCGTTTTGCAAGTCCTTAATAGCGATTCCTTATGAATCGCTATTAAAGACTCGCAAAACGGGTCTTTGATTAATCTAGCCGATAAAGATCAAAAGTGTATATGTGCTGTAATCGTGAGTAGACAATGATGAAATAGTGAATCAGGGACAGCATGAGTAGACACTATTAATCCAAAATATAGCTTAATTAAATTAATTTGAATTATTTAAAAACCCTTAACAATATTATAAGTTTTACAGAGGAAAAATATTGAAACAAGTGTAACTACAATAAATTTAGCAACTATTTTAGATGCTAATAAAATGCAGATGCACCATTACATGCAACAAAGATTCATAATAAATCATAACAAAGTCCCCTGTAAACATATTTAAAAACATCTTTTTTGGTGCTGGATTTAGCAGATTTTGGGTAACCACCTCACTTTTCAAGACCCACTTTTAATAAGAGACATATACATTCTGATTTTCTTATTAATGTTTCTAGAAATGTCAAGAATGATGGATCAGCATGTTCTATAATCTCAGATTTACAGAACATGATCGTTAGTGGCAATGTGGCTGAAGTATTCGGAATGTCTTTCTATGTTATCATGGGAGTTAGAAAACATCTTTGATAACTATATAAAAACATTCTATTATAGACTTAGAGTTGCACAACCTACAATGAGCTTTGGTAAAATAAAGAGGAAGTAATAAAGTTAACAGAGGTGTAATAAACTATCTCTGGTTGAATAATTCCTAGGAAGCAAACTACTTTGTACATTTTATCATACATCAGCAGTTGCACTCATGGTAATAGGCGAGGATAATACTCATAGGCACACGTTAGATCCAAAACCTCCCTTTGAAAGGAGCTATTAGGAGTAAGTGGAGCAAGATGAGAACACCCATAGTTAGGGGCACTGGGGTCAAATTAAACACATGAGGCTCATTAACTGCTTTGTAAACCTTATGCGCATGTTTTCACATTACACACACACTATTATTGTGGATGTTTTCAAAAATAATATTAAGACTACAAGTTTTTAAAACAATGACGTATAAAACTCTATACTATATTATTTTTAATGCCAATTTACAACTGCATTTTCATTATCCTGCATAAGAAATGACCAAGGCCAAGAGCTATATAATAAATCAATCTGCCCTACAAATGCAGAGCATCAAAATGGTCAAAAAGCAAATATTTTAAAAACAACGGGCATATTTACTAGAAAATGTCGGCGCGCGGATATGTGCTAAATCTGGCAGCGCTGCGTTCTGACACAAGGATGCACCATATTTACTACAATATGGGGCACTCCTGTGTTCTCTCTAGTGCTGGCGCTAAAATTAGAGGCCTAGCACCAAAGAAAGGCACCCTTGCACCATAGTGCAAGGGTGCCTGCATTGCAGGGAAGGATTGTTTTTGTGTTGGAAGACATCCCTTCCTGCATGTAAACAATCCATAATGGTGATTTATTTCTTCTATGTGTGCTGCATTCAGTATCACACACAGAGGTAGCAAATCATAGTTATTTAATGATTATTTATGTGCAGGAAGGAACACCTTCCTGCACTTAAACAATTATGAATTACTTTTTTCTCTTTCGGTGTGCTTTAGAATGCAGCAAACATAGAAAAAGCAAAAACGAGGAGAAATAAAAGCATTTCTCCTCGTGTGCCATTCTATCGCCTGCTCTTGCATGGCATCAGTTTTTGGTGCTGCCTCAGAGTTACACATCCTTGTATATCTGGGGCATCGTAAAAAAGCAATGGGTGTTGAGGTGGAACACCCACAGCAACACCTATTGCCTGCCCCTTTTCTGTAGAGAACTATGGTGCAAAAGGGCATATTTACCAGGTGGCGTTAAGCCACGCTAAGTGGCTTAGCGACAGCTAGTAAATATTAAATATGGTGCTAGCCCACAGGAGTGTCAAAAAAGTGACTCTCTGGTGGCAACAGGGGCTTGGAAATATGCCCCAAGGGATGACACAACATCCAGCACACACCATGTGTAGGACTTTTGCCATATTACAGGTAGTTGTTAAAGTGCGTCACTTTTAATATGGGAAAAATTGATGCACCAGCAGCGTAAGGGTCTTGTAAATAAGCCCCTGGGTGTTTGCTTAGACCTGTAACTAACCATCATCACAAAATGCATATATCTTCCCTTAAATACTTGAACTATGGTTTTGCGACTACAAGTTACAGAAACTTCAATTTAATAGACACTACTAATAAAATCCAAATTCTTAAATACATTGCAACATCACAGAATTCACAAGTGACTGCAAATTTTAGAAAAGTTTGTTGACAGGGGAAATGTAGCTTTCTCATATAAAGAATATAATCTTAGTATGGTCAACATGTTTACAGAGGTTTTACCTTCCTACAAATGCATTTGAAGATATTTATTGCCCCTGAGTACAACCGTACCACCTTTATTATGCTTACAATTTACCAGGGACAGCTAGTTGTTGATAACAGTACTGAAGCCTTCTAATTTCCTATTACCTGTGCATATGTCCACAAAAACATTGATTTTGACATTTGCACTGGAGCCTTCTGGTTGCTTTAAAGTCAGGATATAGAACTAGTGTGAGTAAAATGACACCTTTTCAACTCCCTCTAGTGTAAAATGTTTTGCTCCGTTGAGGATACCGATGACAATTCCTTTTGCAAGCTCATCTTTAAACCCCGAATGGTAGAACAGAATAATGCGTTTTTCAACACAGATTTGATAAAACACATATATTACATTACCTCTAGACTGACAAAATTACATTGGCTTGAGAGGCCGTATTACAGAAGTGCCCATGGGTGCAATATGTGTTTGCGACTGCTATGCACGGCCCCAGGCGCTTTGGTATTACAGAATGAGCTGCAGGCGATTGTGCGTCCCCTACTGTAATTCTGATAAAACGGGTGCACATAAACCACCAGTGCTATCATCAGAGGGCGTTCCCTCATTTGTATGGGGGCGTGGCAGCAATATTGATTTTGTGCATAATGGTGTCCCTTCCTGCACAAAATCAATCATCCCCGCAACACAGGCACCCTTGCAACATGGCGCACGGTTGCCTGCGTTGGCGCTATGCTGCTTTTTAAGGGCGGGCGCAGGGAATAGTACAGGAATGCACCATATTCTTGTAAATACGTCGCATTCCTGCCCTTTTAGAATGATGCAGCGCGGTACTGCATAACTGCTTTGCGGCACAGCGCTGCACCATTATCATGTAAATCCGGCCCTAAATGTTTAATCACAACTTTCTCAAACTGTGTGACTTTGCCCATTACACTTGTGTTCTGCCATGCAACTCCTGTCTCCGATCCCAAACCTGGTGCTGATTCTGTGACGCCATCTCCAGAAATCAGGCGCAAATGGACTGATCCTACACGGCAGGTGCTTATCTACAGCTTCCGGGTCTAAGTAATAAGGAGCCATTGGTCCAGAACTGGCTTATAAAATTCTCAACTTTAATTTCCCGCTCTACTTCATAAACTGACAAACCGCGAGAATTCCAATGAAAGCAGCGAAGTCTCAAAGTGACCCATGAGCCTTGGAGCTGGTGTTTAGCTTCATCATTACCCACAATTCTTGACCTAAACTTTATTACATATAAAGTGACAAGCACAGTAGAACTGTGCTGGTAAAACATGATATCATCATTGCACACAGCATCCTTATATACAGTAACCTATATAATTATTTTCCAAAAACTCTCTACTAAAACACCTAAAATATGTAGATAAATTGAACTCCTGTCACTTACATAGGAGGAGAAGAGCTGCAACAAGTTTTTAGGGTGCACGGAGGACACTTGCTGCATCAAGTTTAAATACCTTAACTGGGTTTATATACCCTATGGACTTCCTTCTCTTTCTTCAAACTCAAACTAAACTCGACTCCATTTTATCATAACAAAATGAAGGCTTGGGGGTAACAAGTCCTATTTTGAATACCAAACGGTGGCATTGCTAAAGGCACAGCTGGTCATTAAGTCCTGTTACTGGCCCTTACTTGGCTTGTGGACCAGAGCCCCATTTGAGGGTGCATAAAGAAGACTATGGATATTAACCACTGTTATTGACTGGCACCTAAATAAATATGCGATCATGCCATGAATGTGTCGAAACAGTAACCCACTCTGAAACTCTTGACTTTCCTCCAGTAAGTAAGTTGTCTGTTATGAGGGAGCTTCAAGTGGTGGTAGTTATATATAGACATTCCAAGCAACATGAGTAATTGTCCTCTTTTCGGCATTGAAATTGATGTAATATGGCATCAACGCTTGAATTACTTTTGGTAATCATATTATACTCTTTGCTTCCTCATTGCAATTCTTAACTTATGAGGTATTCTGCATCCATACAGACGTTTGAAGGCCCATGCTTTTTCAACTCTCCCTCTCTTGGGGGCTTCACCTTCTCAGGCCCTTCCCGATCACATACTGGTACTTAACCCAGTCAACCAATCTAACTCCATCCTCTTCTTCCCAGAGGTTGAGTGTTATAAAGCAAAGAATGTAATAGTGTAGAGATTGCAATGGAGATATCCAATAGCAATCCAAGTCTTATGCACTCCTCTTTATAACTGCTGAGAACCTAGAGGGGCTCAAGTCTGAAGGCCATCATGGGACAACGCTGAAAACCAACTCAGCGTGCCACATATCCCGATACAATACCCATGAGTTTATTCTGTAAGCCCACAGGTGAGATCACAACTGTTAAGGCATCTTGGCATACAACCACAAAGCCCCAATGAAAGGAGGACAGAACATTAGGCCAGGTTTTAACCCCTTCCCTGCTGGGCACATTCCCCCGCTGTGCTCGGGGGAGGGGGACGCGCACAGCGCCCCCTTGCTCATGACGAGCTCAGCTCATCATGCAGCACAGTGCTCGTGTGCTCATGACGAGCTGAGCTTGTCATGACCACACCCGTTTCTTTAGAACGTTCGCACAGCAGGGGAATTTGCCCAGCGTGCGAGCGTTCTAAAGGTCATGACGAGCTCAGCTCGTCATGAGCACACGAGAACCGTGGCTCATGACGACCTGAGCTCGTCATGAGCATGGGAGGGGTTAAACAAGACACCTGGCTGAAACCCAACATATGGAAGTGAAGAAAACAGTGACCCTAAATCACTCAAATGCTTCAAGGCAGTGACTGTTTTATATGACAGAAGGCTCAGAGGAATCTACTGCTATTGCTCAAATAGAGGGCTCAGAACAACCACCAACACCAACGGCAAATCCCAGGTTTGGTCTAATTCCTTTTGAGGAGGATTTACCACCAAGAAACCCTTGAACATCATGCAATCCAAAGGCTCAGTTACGTCAAGATCAGTCAGAGCTGACAGATAGTGCACTCAGCTGCCCACTGGACTTTCAAAGATGCCAAAGCTAGACTCCAGTGAAAGCCCTTCAGAGAAGAGTCTTTTACTTTAGTTTATTGAGAAGCACTGGATGTATTTTCACTGAGTAGTGGCACAATGAAAAGGAACTCTGCCTTCTGACAGCAGAGCCTCAAAACATTGTCAGCCACCCAAGCCTTAATTTGCATAGAGTGAACATTTTGTTTATTTAAGACCTTTTTAAGCACATTTAGGTGTCATCTGCACATTGGAGGATGGACACTCGAACACCAATGCGAGAGGGCGAAAACCTATGGCATATCACCTCCATTTGAACACCACCATTACTGAGCCAAATCTGATGCAGAGGGTTCCATGAAGACGTGTAGAAAAAGCTTTTCTTTATTCAAGTTTCAGAATGGATTATACACAGATATGTGACTGGGGGTAAATGTTTGAAAAGTTTCAACACTCCGTCCATCATTTTATTTTGTGATGGTGCTAAGTGGCTAAGGGTATGCCCAGACGTGGGTCTCTTGCTAGCTGCATCACTGGATTCAAGCTAGCATGGCTTATGAGGGATAATACCCTGAAACCGGTTCCAGGATCCGTGTTTCCGGTGTAGGGAGGACTTTGCTTGGCAGTTCAGGCTGGACTGTTCCCATGTGGAGCAGGGTCAAGACTGATTTGCATATGCTGGGTCCAAATTGGAGTACTGTGGCAAGCAAAATAACAATGGATTAAACCCAGATCTGTGACTGGGGGTCAATGTTTTAAAAGTTTCAACACTCCGTCCATCATTTTATTTTGTGATGCTGCTTTTGTAGATATGCACCTTGTTATACCTCACAGCCTCCAGAGGAAAGAGTTACTGCTCTGCCATGCTTTGCCATAATCATCCTGGGGTAGAATATCAAGTAAGTCAAGAGTTATTATGAGGACCAGAATGGACTGAGGAGCACATCCTGAGAGGCTACGTAGGGATGCTTGCTTGGTCGTGGAGTTCCTGATAAGTTAGAGCAAAGGAGGTTTGATGACCTATTGTGCCAACCTGGAGGTTCTTCCCTGGGTTGTATGTTAGTATCATGAAGTCAACTAATACAAGGTACAGCTACTTAGATCTGACTACATGTACAACCCCTTATACATAAGGTACATTTTAAATGTAATTTACCATTACATTGACCCCACTACACCAACACTACATCTGCAATGATTTGAAAAAATTCAAGTATACTTAATTTAATTACTTTTTAAATATATTATTTAATTAGTGTAATTGTGCACCTAATTTTGAAACAAATTCCATTCAGTTTATGGATCCTGCGCTGAAACCCTTGCATACATAAAGGGGATCCATAAAGAGGACTCCCCTTGTCTGGTAGTAAAGTTAAAGACAAAGTACTGTGGTGTAAAGGCCATGGCCAAGAAATCTGGGCCATATTATCAAGGAAGCTGCGGTAGTTGATCGCCGCTTTATCGGCAGGAAACTGCCGATAAAGCGGCGATAATGGCCTTGATAATATGTGATTCGAATTTCAATCGAAGCCCAGGTTAGATGTGTGAACATCTAACCGGGGCTTCGATTGAAATTCGAATCGCATATTATCAAGGCCATTATCGCCGCCCTATCGGCAGTTTCCTGCCGGTAAAGCGGCGATAAACTACCGCAGCTTCCTTGATAATATGGCCCCCTGTTCCTTCATCATACGTACACATGTTCATGGCAGAGTGGAACATTCTCCTTTCAACAGTACCCATGGTCTTTCCTACTGTAATACAACCTTGAGCCCTAATACAGACGGGGCATACTGTTCCTGTTTGCACCACTGCCCCCTTTTGAGCTGGTGATCCAGACGCAAACGGAAAGTGCACCCAATTATGTTGAATGCGCTGCCATAAACACGTGCTGACCCTAGTGGCAATCCGCCTGTACTTTTAAGAGGGATTAGAGATCTCCTTGCAGGTGGGTGGAGTGAGTGACTGCACATGCCTTCAAGGGGATGTCTTGGGGGTCCATGGGACCCTCTTTTGTTCCTCCAGAGTTCTGCCTTGAGGAGGTGCACTGAAAATGTGCCACATTTTCTGGCGCACTATCAGTGCCCTTCCGAAAGGTATGTTTGCCTCTGCGCCCATGTCGGTAATACGGTGTGGGCACGGAGAAAAAGATATTCCCTCATTTGCTTCGGGCCACACCCCGTGCAAATGAGGGAATGCCCTCTAATGACAGTGCTCCCACTACATGTGCACCAGCGCTAACTCTATTTAGAAGGGGCTGTATAAATTTTGCGGCCCCATCTGTAATACTAAAGTTTCCCAAAGGCACCCAACGCAGGCACAAATACCATTTGCGTCCCTGGGGCACTTCTGTAAGACGGACCCTGGTTGCCAAAATGTGGATTAACATTGTGGGAAACAAACTGCAACATAGAAGTTACAATTGATAATTGCCTCTTTTCTAACCTCCTGTTTCCATAAAGATATATAGCAAGAGGTCTATGGTCAACATTTTTGCAAGTTGAACAGATGCACCTAATTACATCTCTTACGAAGTGCTTAATTTGTAAAAAGAATTACTGCCGGGACCCCAAGTTTTGTTCAGAAGCCTGCGACCATTGCTATCAAAGGTTGAGGTGCCGAATACCAATGCTGGGAGCCGGGACGCCAACTCTTTAATCTACCATGAGACACTCCTTGCTGCTTTATCTAACTCTTGCAGGTTCTTTTTCATCCCTGCTTTTTCCCTTTGTCACTGTTTTCCAACTTTCTCTTTCTTTCCCACTCCTCAAAGTTTGTTGAGGAGAAAGAAATGCCTTTCCCCTAAAATGAGTGGTGGTGGACTCCACCTGCAACCACTAGATCAAATTAAGCACTGCTCCTATGATATTTATAGCCTCGCTGAAAAGACTTATTGAGACTTGGCTGTCACAATGATGTACTGGCACCTATAGCCACCAATGTGATGGACAGAGGGGTGGATTGACCATTTAGTCAATTTAGAGAACCTAGGCTGGGCTTCATTAAAAGTTCTATGCCCACTCCCACGCTGGTTCATTGACAGTTTACTGGAGGAGTTCACATTCACTTCAATTAGCATTGCGAATAATGGTTCTCGAAAGTCATGTTATTTCACACAATCCTGGTCTATCTCAACGTAAGCCCTGGGCAAAGCTGGCCCCAAAGGTAGACTTATTTGGGGATTTTAATTGTGATAGAATAGCTTGTGTACCTATGTTCAATGGTGACGTTTGTATTTTTTTGTATTGTGTTACCCCACACAACCCTAGCATGCCTCTCAGGAGGAAAATAACCCCTTTTATATTGTAAACCAACTATAAAAAACAGTCTAAATAATATATCTCAAGTTTTCTTCCCTTGTTTGTCTCTCATATGCAAAATATCTTATTTTCCTTTGCAAAATCACTTTTCATAGTGAACTTCTCCCTCAAGACAAGATCTCTCAAACTAATGGACATCCCTAGCTAAAGGAAAATATATTCTTTTCTCTTGCAAAATCAATATAGTAAGAATTAGATTTCATCAAGAGATGATTAGTATCAAAACCCTACCCTGCCTATGGAAAATGGGCCTCATTTACAAGTTTTCACCTTACAGCCGTGCTGCAGGCATTTCCGCGGCGCTGCCCTACGGCATAATAAGGCAGAAAAGCACTGTGTCTATCAGATACGACGGATTCCTGTTGTTTTCCCATGCGCTGGCGCACAATGGGCTGCCATGCGCCAATACAGGCACCTTTGTGCCATGGTGCAAGGGTGCCTGCGTTGCACGGATGATTGTTTTTGTGCAGGAAGGAAAACCTTCCTGCACAAAAACAATCACAAGCAAACTTTTCCTCTTTTTATGTGCGCTGCAGAATGCAGCACTCATAGAAAAAAGAAAAACGGGGAGAAATAAATGTATTTCTCCTCGTTGGTTGCACCTCCCTTACGCCTTCCCTGGGGAGGTGTACGTTTTTGGCACTGCATCAGATTTACGATTCCTCGTAAATCTGAAGCAGTGTCCAAAAGCAATGGGTGTTCCTGTGAGCACCCCCAGCAACACCCACTGCATGCCCCTTTAACGCAGAAAACTGCATTAAAGGGAACGATATTTACAAGGTTGAATTATGCCACACAAAGTGGCTTAGTGTTGCCTAGTAATAATTTGGAGCTGGCCCATGCGCCACTGGAGCGTCGCAAAATGTGACGCTTCGGAGGCGCAGCCTCATTGTAAATGAGGCCCGATGTACTTATATTGTTACGCAAAATGAATGATGCTAAAACAGTTTCTCTCAAAAGCCATTGTATTGTACTTACCTGGTGGAAAATGTCTTATTTTGTGCTGTTGTAAATCCAATTAATATTCCTTTGCATATAATGTCTTTCTTGAATCATGTTCCTTTAAACAATTCTGGCCTGCCTATCCTTTGGAAAGTGACACCTTTTGTTTTGCAAATTAGGTTGATTTAGTAACCCAAATAATGCTCCTTGCAGGTTGCGTTCGCTCATAAAAGCTTGCCTAGCTCTTTTCTATTGCAAATTCAATTCAATTAGAGCTGTTGATAGTGTCACCCTCAATATGTCTTCCTTCTCACATTAACAATCTGTCTGTCTAATAGAAATATTGCCTCTTCTCCTACAAAATAAAATTAATTCAGTGCTGTTAATAATGTTTTCTCCTGGAGTTTACTCACACGGCTCTGGTTTGCCTATGGATGGAAATATTTTTGTGGTCTAACGTAATACAAAAGTATGTTTGGTATGTTTGGTCATGTTTAATTTTTTCTTGCAAATTAAATTCATCTGGTGCTTTATAAAATGTTTCTTTTGAGTCATATTGCCTCACACAAACTTTGCTTCTCTTTTCGTTGGAACTACCTCATTTTTGCTTGCAAATTAAATTCATTCACTGTTGTTAATAATGTCTTTCTTTTACTGTTTCCCCTTACCCAACATTGGTTCATGTACCTCAGAGCAAAGTTTATCATATTGATTTATTACGTTTGTATGCCCTCATATTCCTTCGCCAGCCAAGTGACATGATTGAAAAAAAATCTTTTTTTGCTCTTTACATTTTTTTCTAGTTATTTCCCTAACACAATCCTGGCCATGCACATTTGGGACTAACGTTTCTTATGAATCATTATTGTTTGTATTTACTTCACCCGCGTCTGATCTTTTGTGTCTAAATACCTTCTTTCTCTCACAAATTCAGTCCAGTGTTCCAAAATCCAATAATATCTAATTGAGTCAAAACCCCTTTGGTATTTTAATAATAGAAGTGCAAATTTCCTAAGAAATAGTGAACAAATAACGCCCCAGAATACGATTCCAACTAATTTTCCTACTAGAAATATAGGAAAACAGAATAATTTGCCTGCATCTTCTTAAGTCTTTCCCCAATTACAGAGAAATTGCTGCAAGTTCGGATTACTATGCCAAATCTAATTCCCCCAACACATTTTGGAAGGATTTCTAATAAATATGGAAAGTTTTAAACTCAAAATCTAATAAAAATTTGGGAGATTTATAGTTTGTCATGCATTTTCTTTCAGCAAGCTATCAAGTATTTGCCCATTTAATATAAAGGTTCTTTGGTAACGTAGTTTGAAAATAAACTTGCATGTGATGTTATTTGTAAATTTGTTTTGACGGCAAACTTAAAAATTCAAATCAGGATTGTTCTAGAATTTGTGCGTCTTGAAGAAAGCAACTGATATAGAGATGTAGGGAAATGGTGGACAAAACACTCTTTAAGCACTTGTGAATGAATGAAAGCAGATGCATTAAATGGTAGTGATATTTTCTGGAATGGTGAAAACAAGCTTCATTAAATTATAAATGTAAAATTTGATGGATAATTCAAAGTTTGAAACTTTGGTTGAAAAGTAAAAAGCAAATCAAAGACTGTTTACACTCACTAAGATATCCACCAGAGAATAAGTATGATTAATCTGTATACATATAGTGAAGTGGTCATGCACAGATAAGATAAGGGTGATTTATGTAGCTGTGAATGCCTCCCAACCCTTGTTCTCATAGGTCTGGTATAACTTGTATGAAAAGTAGTTAACCACTGATCTCACTGCTGCACTATTCAGTTTGCAGTGTGCTTAGCATTAAATTCATCACTCACTGAAAGTCATTAGCCCGGTGTTGTATCAGCTGACATTGCCAAACCATGTCCAATAACGACAAAGTGTATTTCAGAAATTATTGGGCCACTCGTAATGTTAGAAGCCTTTCAGCTGAAATTGATGTTTGTGAAGTGTTCACTTCAGACCTGTCAACTTCTGGAACAAAAATTGGAAAAGCCCATATCGTCTGGTGTTGGGCGCCAGCCCTTAGGCCATTCTTGTTTTGTTTTGTCATGTTGTTTACAAAACTTTATGTCCGGAAAGCTGCCAGGCCCTCTTCAATCTAAAAAAAAAACATAGGTAAAAGGCAAAAATGCTGTTTTGGTCTCAAAAAGCACACATTGCCATAGAACTCCCTGGCACTGAAGGGAATTACTTTGTGAGGGTATGTGCTCTGTGTGAAATGAAAGCAAGCCATAACTGTTAGTGTAGTCAGTCAACGACTGACATGGACTGATACATTGCCCATTGATGCATGCTGGAGTGGGTTGAATGAAAAATGTGAATGACAACCACAGACTAATGGATGACGCCTGGCTGAAAACCCCAAATAAGTAATTATACATATATTGTTTCTAAAAGCAAACGGTATTGGCTAACACAGACTTAAAAATAAGCCAGTCAGTCTGGTATTGGCTGCCAGCCTCTTGTGTTTGACAAAGATCTATAGAAAGACAGATAGACAGACAGACAGACAGACAGACAGTCAGACAGACAGACAGACAGACAGACAGACAGACAGACAGACAGACAGACAGACAGACAGACAGACAGACAGACAGACAGACAGACAGATAGATAGATAGATAGATAGATAGATAGATAGATAGATAGATGCAAGAAAGAAAGTCAAAAATCGAATGATGAAAGGAGAAGACAAGAAAGAGAGAGAGAGGAAGGCAAAAAGAAAGAAAGAGGTAAAGAAAGAGGAAGGCATGAAGGACAGTAAGAGGAAGGCAGGAAAGAAAGAGGAAGTCAAGAAAAAAAGATAGAGGATATTAAGAAAGAATACAAGAAAGAATAAGAAAGAACAAGGAAAGAAAGAAAAAGAAGAAAGAAAGAAAGAGAAAGAAAAGGATAAAAGATGGAAAGAAGGAAGACAAGAAAGAAAGAAAAAAGAGAAAGAAGGAAAGAAAAAAAAAACAAACAAACAAAAAAGAACGAGAGAGACGTGGTTGCAAATATAGAGCACCCTTATGAGCTTATATTCAGAGTTCATGTGAGCTGCTGGTATGCTGAGAAAAAGGAGCATTCAGATAGACAATGGCCAATTCAAAAGAAAGGAATTTACAACAGCATTGGCAGGAGACAGAAACCAATAAATCTGGAATATGCACTGTGCTCACATTTGGTAGAACACATCCTGCTAGCACACCAGGCTCTACAAACAAAAAAGCAATACTAATGTAATAATAAAGTAAAAACTAAATTAATGGCACTGAATGAACTACCTGATGTGAGGATGCGCTTCTAGTAAAAGAGCCCAATGCATTCACTCAAAGTGAAATTAGCCAGCGGCTTAAGTAAGCTGACCTATTGCCCCATACTGAATGCTGAAGTGGGTGGAAGCAAAATGAGAATGACACAAGAACAGACCAATGGATGAAGAGGGGTGACTGAAAGCCCCTTTAAGTATATTGTATTTATAACATTAGTAAAATCAAAAGGTCTTAGCTGACACAGACCTAAAAATGTCACTGTGTACGAGGATGGCGGGCAGAGCCTTGGAGGGTGCGGGACTTAGTGTTGAGCCCAGCCTGAGCCTAAGGCATTTCTACCCAACCCCTTCGCTTCAAAAAACATAAAAAAGCTGCTAAGCCTTCCGCCAATGCCCTGGGGAATCTCAAAACCTGTGATGGACATTGGCTGTGCAGGGCCTCGAAATGCGAGCTGGAAGCCCTCTGTATGAACGGGGTTTCCAGCACATATGTTATACTGCTGTGTGCTATCACCTCTTCAATGGGAGACTGAACGAAGGGGGCTAATATCACGAGTCACACGGTTGCACTGCATGAATTGGCAGGGATGCCACAGTAAAGTACAAACATTTGCAGAAGAGCTACTTAACATCTATCTTACGAAATGGGCGGACAATTAAATTACATTTTGGGTCAATTTTCATGAAAATGATATTGTAGGTTTTTCTAAAAAGGCACAGTGGAACATTGCATTGGAAATGTATACTATACCATGTTACCACCGGGAACAAACTGACACCCGAGTTTCCTACAAGGGCACGTAAAATCCCCACTCTGCCCGTGAAGCCTACAATTTCAAGTGTTTGTCAAATGGGCTATCCAATGAGCTAAAGCAAAATCTATAGGATTCTGAGATATTCCCTGGAGAGTGGCGTTGTCAGGAATTCAGGCCTCGGTGCCTGGATGATTTATTCTGCTTCTCCAAGTGAAGCACATTCTTATTTATTTCCTTTCCTTTTCTGACTTGTGATTTAGTGCAATATCTCTTCTGTCAACAAATAGGCAGATCCTCTGTCTGTGTGCCATATAAAATCTGCCACTGGTTCGATGCCCTGCCAGACTGGTCCCCTGGGTCCATTTTACGTGTCGCTAAAAGGTGCACCTGAAGGATTTGTCTTTTTATCAATGCAATCTGACATTATGCGGCTAATTGTACTGTGCTGTTTCACAGACACCCTCAGGTGATTCATATTGGGGTAGACTGCTCTGCTTTTCTTCACAGCATGTAGCGTGAAAATCTGGTTCTTTTGTGGCCCATAGTTCACGCAATTTACTCTAGAAGTGGAGTAGATTTACTATTGTTTTGCACCGCTTTGTGTCAGAAAAGCGACAGGAACCAGTGCAAAATGTTTATACCTCACTCTGTTCAAGATTACAAAAACAAACTTGATATTTCTAACACTAGAAAAAACAAGTGCCCATCGAGATTCCTACATGATTATGGGCCACATGTATCAACATTTTTAATAGCGATAACCTAATCGCGATTTTCTCTGGCTCACAATTATGTAATTGCTATTACAAATGTACGAAACTCCAAGAGGTTCATATACTACAGTGGCGTAACGAAAGTTGACGGAGCCTCCCTGCCACGTACACGGAGGGGCCCCCACTCTGGATTTAATCCGGAGCTCTTGGCCCCGAGTATTGTGCTGAGGGGGCCCCCTGCAGCTCAGGCCCCCCCCGCACCAGAGGGGCTGCGGGGGCTTGTGTTACGCCCCTGATATACTAATTCGTAGGAGGTCGCAAATCGACCTAGATCATTAATATTAATGAGGTAGGTCACAATTTGCGACCCCATAGGAATCGCTATATTCCCGGTGATGGTGGCCTGCTTGGTTCAGCAGACCACAATGTCCATGATTGCTTTTAAATAAAGCAATCTTTTGTTCTTTAACTGCAGCCCGTTTTCCTTAAAGAAAAACAGTTTGCGTTCAGAAACAGAAAAGTTTTCTTTTCATTTTTTTAGAGTAGGAAGTGGTCTGAGGGACCACTGCTTGCTTTAAAAAAGGTTTTTGCATACATTCACAAAGGGGTCCCTTGGCAACGTGTTCCCATTTGCAAATCGGTTACCACCTACTTGAAGTAGGTGGTAAAATGTGAATGTTTTGCGACTGCATTTTGGTCACAAAACATTCCTACATACCGATCAGGGCTGGACTGGGAACCTTAAACCGGCCCTGGCAAACTGCTCGGCCAGCCCCCCTGGTGGGGAGGGGGGAGAGGACGAGCTGTTTGCCAGGGCCAGTTTCGGCCGATTTTGTTACAGGGGGCTGATATTGCCGGCCCCTGGTAACAAAGCCGGCCCACACCCTGGTGGCCCACTGGTGAAATGCCCGGTGCCCGCTACAGCCAGTCCGGCCCTGATACCGATGCGATTCGGTATTAGGAAGTGACGCCCTAAACACGCCTCTTCCTAAAAGGAAATTGCTAACCCATTTTGCAATTTGGTAATAGTTACCGAATCGCAAAATGTTGGGTACATTGGAAAAGTGTAGTAATGAAGACCACGCTGGTATGTTGTAATCCAAGTAGGTTTATTCAGGTAAGTAAACCGGTAGCTTAAAGTCTCACCAGCAGGTGTATAAGATGTAGGGCAGCCTGTAGATGATAAATAACAGCCCGACCAGGAGCAGCCTGCTAGCTGCTCAGCCCCATCCACCAACTGCCACTCCTCATCCAGTCACCCAGGCATTCTACTCAAGGTCCAATCACCAACATTCCCTACAGAAGACACACACACACAGGCTGAGCAGCTAGAGAAGAGAAACATAGGAAATAAAACATCAAGTAGGAATATTACAAAAAGCCTTTTTTTCTGGTTGCAAACTACCCAATTCTGCGAATCGGGCCGTTTGTGACCTTAAAAAAAGTATATACATGTGCACATATATGACTTAGAGCTTTGAAAGTGGCAAATGTTAATTCCTCACTTTGGGGCATATTTACAAAAGAATTTTGAAGCGCGGTGTTATGCTAAATTTGGCAACGCTGCACTGTGACATATTTCAAATGCAGGAATGCGTCATATTCACAAGCATACAGCGCACCACAAGGATTTCCACTAGCGATGGCGCTAAAAAACCTGCCTTGTGCCAGTGCAGGCACCCTGCCGCCATGTCGCAAGGGTGTCTGAGCTGCAGGGGCGATTGTTTATGTGCAGGAAGGGACACCTTCATGCACATAAGCAATCAATAATGGTGATTTGCTCTTTCTATATGTCCTGCAGAATGCAGCACTCAGAGAAAGAGCAACAAGCATCTGAATGTTAGATTGCAAATATCAGAGGAGGAGATCAGCCTGTGACGTCTTCAAAGTAGTAATAAATAGTGTAGGGAAGAAGATATGTAAGAGTTGTAAATTACACCGACACAAAGTGTGACGTGAGAGTTACATGTGGTCTGAGTTATAAACACTAACAAAGCCCTCCAACACCTTTTGCTCTTTGATTACACTGTCGCGGCTCAGGAGGAAGAGTGGGAGGGGGGCTAGTTCCTGCCCTCTCCGTGGTTTGAATGTGCAGTGTGGCATTGAGTAATGTCATTGCTATCTTTGGCCTAATAAAAAACACTCCAGCTGTAGTAGGGCATTGGCTTCACCTCCTGGTGCAGGGTGGTGTAAATATGGAGAATGCAGCTGTGCCACCGGAGCGTCATCAAAAGTGATGCTCTGGTGGCGTTAAGGGCTTGTAAATAAGCCCCTTTGTTTACAGAAATTGTGTATAGGTTGCATAACCGTTACAGCCCCAGCAAATTCATGTGCTGCTGGACATTTTCTGTCACTGCTCACATCACAGCGGTTTTCCAAAGTGTCTAAGTGTTACTTGTTTGCGGTTGCACCGCTTATGCCTGTAATGAAAGCTTGAAGTTAGGTGTATACATCCTTTCCAGCAGTCTGGGACTGTCTTCGCTTGCCAAGAAAATTTCCATAAGCATCTTGAAGCCTCTGTGGTAAAGTTAAGAGCACTTCGAGACACCATAGAATCACCAGTGGTGTATAGAAGGGCACCTACTTCATCTAAGATGGCTCTAAAAGCACTCAATACCTCATTGAACAGGATGCCTGATGCAGCCTTTCTCTACCAACCAGCTCCACCCTTTTCCAACTCCTGACTGTCAGGTGGCCACAATGTCAGTGAAGTGGTTGGGGCAGGTGGTCTCATTTTGGCCAATATGGTGCTTTAGTTAAGTATGCCTTTCTAAGGCAGGTCTCATTACAGTAAACTACACTGAAAAGTAGGCCTTTCACTGAATATTAATGTCCTATGATGCAGAGGACCATTTAAATGTCCATTTATCCTGCCAATTTTCCACAACGCTCTACAACTGCAGATCAGGACAACATTTAGAGGTTGGCGGTAACCTGGCATATGACAAACATTTACGGCAACATCTCGGCTCACCATCTCATTTAGAGGCAGAGTAAAAGCTGTGTTTCCATTCACAGACTCTACTGTCACACCTAGCCTACCACCCGATTTGAAACGCCCTTAGTAGTGCATGGCTGCTAGCTGATATGGCTTTGTAAGCAGGTTCAGAGTTGCCTATCTGGCAAAGCGAAAAGATGTGCTCTATAAATTCCCTATAACATAACAATGAAGCAGTGTCCCAGATCACTGGTCTATCAGGTCAGTGTGAGGGCTGTTTTTTGGCTGCGAGCATATTTTATGGGCTGCTGATATGAAAACAAAGATTTCTTTAAGGAAGCTCAAATCTATGTAGTCTTTCATAGCTTGCAAGATACTTATACAGGATGTCTGTACATGTTCAAAACTGTCCCATGGCGGTAGTCTCCTGTTATATTATTGCATACCATTGCTCAGCTTCTTTCAGGTTGTGTTTTTTATATGCATGCTGAATAATACTTTACACTCTCCTATAAATAGCTAAAGATTATCATCAGCATTAACAGGTTGTACTTAGATGGATTCCGATGGATGTAGGATAAGTTTGCAAAATAGTGATGGATGGAATGCTTGAATTAATCTCAGTCACTGGCAAACACTCTGGGCCGCTTCTCAGTCCATCCTTTTTCACCCACCATGCCACCTCAGTTTGGACCCACCTATATGCAAATCCGTCTTGACCCTACTCCAATAGGAACTGCCAAGTCAGGTCCTCCCTGAAAGGGAACACAGGCAGCCCTAAACCGGTTTCACCCTAGTCATGGGCTCATCAGCAGGGTGCAGCTTGGTTCCAGTGACACAGTGTGCACGTATAGGATAAAAAATGTTATGCAATATCTACGTAATACTTCAAGAAGTCTGAAAAGAAGTTGAACGTAATTCATTCTAAAATCACTCCCGGCCACTCCCTGCAGTTAAACATCTCACTTCTATATTTTTCTGATTCTTTTCCTCTGTCATTACAAATACCAGGTTAGCATGGTAATGTATCTCTCAACCCGATAAATGTACCTACTTAGTTGTTTAAAGTCACCAAAAATTTCAATTGAGTTTTTAAACGTATTTCTAATTGCAAAAGTAAACACAATCTGCATTAGAGAGGTGTGTCAAGGTTTTAGTTTTATTTCCTTGTGCACTGACATTTGAGAACTGCTTTTTGAGACAATGTCTGCTTGGGGCCGGGGCCAGTGCTGTCCCTCACACAACCTTACAAGCTGAGCCGAGGAGCCAATTATAAGGTATACTTCCTGAGCATTTGTACAGCCGTAGGCACAACACACAAGATCCCGCCTACATTAAGGCATCAGGAATCCCGAATATTTGTGGCAGGACATTTTGCTTGATATTTTATTAGAAAACCTGTTTAATGACATTTGAGTGTTAGTTTGCTGCAGAAGAACACTGAATTCACATTTCATTTTTTGATAAAGATTTATTTCACACATTACAACCATAAAATCTGTTCACAGGCAATACAAAAATATGCATATATAGTATACATAAAGATGCATAGAGAGTAATGTGCTATTTATTACCATTGCTGAGTGCAGGGAGGGCCATACCAAAGCCGAAGCCTCAATTAAGTCACGATGCCCTCCCTCAACAATGATAATATAGGTTTATGACACAGAAGTATTCATATGTACTTGTTTCTACCAATGTATGTAACCAAAACCAGGAAGCAAGTGTTTAACCGCATGCGTGCGGCTGCGATTTTCGCGCTGTGCGGCTTTTTAAAAAAAAAAACGCGTTACATGACGAGCTGAGCTCATCATGAGCATGCGAGCGGCGCAACTCATGACGAGCTCAGCTCGTCATGAGCATGGAAGGGGTTAAATTTGTGCAGTATGGTAAAATCGCATAGGAGACCTCATAACTATTAGAAGAGTTGTTTCCTTGGTATGGTATGGTATGTCATTTGAGATGTCATCAGTGATGTCACTGACCATGTCATGAATGATCTAATATGTGACATCATCAGCAGTGGATTGCGGGTGCGCGAAATATAGTTAGTACAACTAACTATATAGGAGCAATTTCAATGGTTTTGTATGAGTAAAATGTCCAGCTAACTATAACACAACTAAAACTTATAGTTTTTTGAGTGAATTTCAAAGTTTTTTTAAAAGCTAATTCCTAACTATATAACTCCTGAAACCTATGGTTTTTTCAGTGAATTTCAATGGTTTTTTAAATGCTAATTCCTAACTATATAAGGCCTGAAACCTATAGTTTTTTCAGTGAATTCGCAAGGTTTTTTAAATGCTAATTCCTAACTATATAAGGCCTGAAACCTATGGTTTTTTCATTGAATTCTATTAACGGATAACGTTTTTATATATTAAAACGTTTTTTAAATCTCAAATGCCTGCTTTGCTAACAGAGGGGTATATTATCAAGGGGTTTATCTCCGCTTTTTTGGCTTTAAAAGCCAAGAAAGCGGAGATAAAATTATCTCCCTATTACCAAGCTGTCGCTAACACCAGTTAGTGACAGCTAATAGGAGATAGCGACCATCTTGGGCCCCGCTTTGCATGTCAGTGATATTTATCACTAATGACATGCAAAGTGGGCGTGCCAAGATGTTAGCGACTGGAAACAGTCGCTAACATCGCTATCTCCTATTACCAACTTTTGGAGATATTCGCGCTAAGCGCGAATATCTCCAAAAGCTAACACCTGCCCTGAGCAGTTCTTCACCATGTTATCCAATGGGAGGTGGATAACATGGCTAAGAGCATTTGCTCGATAATGCATGAATATCGCTGACTTTTCAGCGATATTCATGCATTGCGGCCGTTTTTTATCACATTTGCGTTAAACCTTGCAAATAGCAAGGTTTATCTGCGAAAAAAATCGCCGATGTGCGGCGATAATTTTTGTCTCTAAACAAGTTAGAGACAAAAATTATCGCTAGTTGTTGGTAATATACCCCAGAGTTTTTAAGCACAGGCTCTTTTGTCTCTGGTGGCCATCTTGGGAGACTGCATATCAGAATTTTTTTAATGAAATATAAGAGGATTTGAGAAGTCACTCAAAATGTGCCCTAATTTTTCTTTCTTCAGCACTAATCATAATTTCTATGGCAAAATAAACCCCCTCATTTTGTTCCTTTGCAAATTAAATGTTTTAAGTGTTAACACTTTATTCCAATCAAGATGATTTCAGGTGTGCCATACTTTTGTCATAAGTAAGACTGTTAGCGCTCTAGTTGTTCTTTAGAACACTCTGGGACATTCTGTCATTGGGCTGTAGTTGGGCTACATCTGGCTGATATTTAGGCTACACTTGTTTTTTTTTTGTCTCTGGTGGCCATCTTTGGGCTACATTGGGCTACATTGGGCTACATTTGGGCTCTAACATATATATAGCCCAATATATATTTTTCAAAGTTAATTTTCGTAAAAACCACTGGAGCACATATCTTGAGACATAGCAAAGGCACATCGGGCTACCACTCCCTACAATTTTGCCAAGTTTGGTGGAAAACCATTCAGCCGTTTGGGCTAAAAGTGAGTCCAACCGCCCTATGGAAAGTAACATGGGGAAAACACATTTTGGGACCCCCCTTTTATCTCGGCCCCCGCTTGACGAATCCCCCCCAAACTTTCAGGGAAGGACCGGAGCGCTGCGAGGCAAAGTTAAGGAAAATTTCAGAAGATTCCTCAACCGGCGCCAAAGGTATTCCCAATAGAATGTTGCGATTTCCCTATGGAAAACAAAGAGGGTTTGAGAAGTCACTCAAAATGTGCCCTAATTTTTCTTTCTTCAGCACTAATCATAATTTCTATGGCAAAATGAACCCCCTCATTTTGTTCCTTTGCAAATTAAATGTTTTAAGTGTTAACACTTTATTCCAATCAAGATGACTTCAGGTGTGCCATACTTTTGTCATAAGTAGACCGTTAGCGCTCTAGTTGTTCTTTAGAACACTCTGGGACATTCTGTCATTGGGCTATAGTTGGGCTACATCTGGCTGATATTTGGGCTACATTTGTTTTTTTTTGTCTCTGGTGGCCATCTTTGGGCTACATTGGGCTACATTGGGCTACTTTTGGGCTCCAACATATATATAGCCCAATGTAGCCCAATATATATTTTTCAAAGTTAATTTTCGTAAAAACCACTGGAGCACATATCTTCAGACATAGCAAAGGCACATTGGGCTACCAGTCCCTACAATTTTGCCAAGTTTGGTGGAAAACCATTCAGCCGTTTGGGCTAAAAGTGAGTCCAACCGCCCTATGGAAATTAACATGGGGAAAACACGTTTTGGGACCCCCCTTTTATCTCGGCCCCCGCTTGACGAATCCCCCCCAAACTTTCGGGGAAGGACCGGAGCGCCGCGAGGCAAAGTTAAGGAAAATTTCAGGAAGATTCCTCAACCGGCGCCAAAGTTATTCCCAATAGAATGTTGCGATTTCCCTATGGAAAACAATCCTAACTATATATACCTACTGGCTATCGCCAGTAGGTAATATATATATATATATATATATATATATATATATATATATATATATATATATATATATATATATAAGTATATATATATATATATATATATATATATATATATATATATATTACCTACTGGCGATAGCCAGTAGGTATATATAGTTAGGATTTTTTTCCTATGGGATTTTTGAAAATTCTATGTCGAATACCTTTGGCGTTTGAGGACAGAATTGGCTGAAATTTTCAGGAAAATGGAACATTTTGTTTCTGAGCAGCCCCTGAAAATTTGGGGGGGTTTCGTCAAGGGGGGGCAGAGAAAAAAGGGGGGTCCCAAAACGTGTTTTTCCCATGCAATTTTCCATAGGGCGGTTGCCTCACTTTTAGCCTGAACGGCTGAATGGATTTACACCAAACTTGGCAAAATTGTAGGGACTGGTAGCCCGATGTGCCTTTGCTATGTCTCAAGATATAGGCTCCAGTGGTTTTTACGAAAATTAACTTTGAAAAATATATATTGGGCTACATTGGGCTATATATATGTTGGAGCCCAAATGTAGCCCAATGTAGCCCAAAGTAGCCCAAAGATGGCCACCAGAGACAAAAAAAAAATGTAGCCCAAATATCAGCCAGATGTAGCCCAACTATAGCCCAATGACAGAATGTCCCAGAGTGTTCTAAAGAACAACTAGAGTGCTAACAGTCCTACTTATTACAAAGGTATGGCACACCTGAAGCCATCTTGATTGGAATAAAGTGGTAACTCTTAAAACATTTAATTTAAAAATGAACAAAATGAGGGGGTTAATTTTGCCATAGAAAGTATGATTAGCGAATATATGACGAAATCCCGCATACCATCAGTCCGCAAAAAAAATCCCGCATGTACTATTAGGCCGCAAATTAAAATAACGAAAACTTTTAGAACGAATATGCCTTTAGCATACACTAAACAACTAAACTACCCTAAACCCTAAAACACTACCCCCAGCATGACCCTACACTACACAAACAGTACAACACTACCCTAAACCCTAAAACACTACCCCCAGCATGACCCTACACTACACAAACACTACAACACAACCCTAAACCCTAAAACACTACCCCCAGCATGACCCTACACTATGCAAACACTACAACACTACCCAAAACCCTAAAACACTACACCCCAGCATGACCCTACACTACGCAAACACTACAACACTACCCTAAACCCTAAAACACTACCCCCAGCATGACCCTACACTACACAAACACTACAACACAACCCTAAACCCTAAAACACTACCCCCAGCATGACCCTACACTACGCAAACACTACAACACAACCCTAAACCCTAAAACACTACCCCCAGCATGACCCTACACTACGCAAACACTACAATACTACCCTAAACCCTAAAAACTACCCCCAGCATGACCCTACACTACGCAAACACTACAACACTACCCAAAACCCTAAAACACTACACCCCAGCATGACCCTACACTACGCAAACACTACAACACTACCCTAAACCCTAAAACACTACCCCCAGCATGACCCTACACTACGCAAACACTACAACACTACCCAAAACCCTAAAACACTACACCCCAGCATGACCCTACACTACGCAAACACTACAACACTACCCTAAACCCTAAAACACTACCCCCAGCATGACCCTACACTACGCAAACACTACAACACTACTATAAACCCTAAAACACTACCCCCAGCATGACCCTACACTACGCAAACACTACAACACTACCCTAAACCCTAAAACACTACCCCCAGCATGACCCTACACTACGCAAACACTACAACACTACCCTTAACCCTAAAACACTACCCCCAGCATGACCCTACACTACGCAAACACTACAACACTACCCAAAACCCTAAAACACTACCCCCAGCATGACCCTACACTACGCAAACACTACAACACTACCCAAAACCCTAAAACACTACCCCCCAGCATGACCCTACACTACGCAAACACTACAACACTACCCAAAACCCTAAAACACTACTCCCAGCATGACCCTACACTACGCAAACACTACAACACTACCCAAAACCCTAAAACACTACCCCCAGCATGACCCTACACTACGCAAACACTACAACACTACCCAAAACCCTAAAACACTACACCCCAGCATGACCCTACACTACGCAAACACTACAACACTACCCAAAACCCTAAAACACTACACCCCAGCATGACCCTACACTACGCAAACACTACAACACTACCCAAAACCCTAAAACACTACCCCCAGCATGACCCTACACTACGCAAACACTACAACACTACCCAAAACCCTAAAATACTACACCCCAGCATGACCCTACACTACGCAAACACTACAACACTACCCAAAACCCTAAAACACTACCCCCAGCATGACCCTACACTACGCAAACACTACAACACTATCCTAAACCCTAAAACACTACGCCCAGCATGACCCTACACTACGCAAACACTACAACACTACCCTAAACCATAAAACACTAGCCCCAGCATGACCCTACACTACGCAAACACTACAACACAACCCTAAACCCTAAAACACTACCCCCAGCATGACCCTACACTACGCAAACACTACAACACTACCCTAAACCCTAAAACACTACCCCCAGCATGACCCTACACTACGCAAACACTACAACACTACCCTAAACCCTAAAACACTACCCCCAGCATGACCCTACACTACGCAAACACTACAACACTACCCAAAACCCTAAAACACTACCCCCAGCATGACCCTACACTACGCAAACACTACAACAGTACTCAAAACCCTAAAACACTACCCCCCAGCATGACCCTACACTACGCAAACACTACAACACTACCCAAAACCCTAAAACACTACCCCCAGCATGACCCTACACTACGCAAACACTACAACACTACCCAAAACCCTAAAACACTACCCCCAGCATGACCCTACACTACGCAAACACTACAACACTACCCAAAACCCTAAAACACTACACCCCAGCATGACCCTACACTACGCAAACACTACAACACTACCCAAAACCCTAAAACACTACACCCCAGCATGACCCTACACTACGCAAACACTACAACACTACCCAAAACCCTAAAACACTACCCCCAGCATGACCCTACACTACGCAAACACTACAACACTACCCTAAACCCTAAAATACTACACCCCAGCATGACCCTACACTACGCAAACACTACAACACTACCCAAAACCCTAAAACACTACCCCCAGCATGACCCTACACTACGCAAACACTACAACACTATCCTAAACCCTAAAACACTACGCCCAGCATGACCCTACACTACGCAAACACTACAACACTACCCTAAACCCTAAAACACTAGCCCCAGCATGACCCTACACTACGCAAACACTACAACACAACCCTAAACCCTAAAACACTACCCCCAGCATGACCCTACACTACGCAAACACTACAACACTACCCTAAACCCTAAAACACTACTCCCAGCATGACCCTACACTACGCAAACACTACAACACAACCCTAAACCCTAAAACACTACCCCCAGTGGGTATATATAGTTAGGATTTTTACTCTATGGGATTTCTGAAAATTCTATGTCTAATAACTTTGGCGTTTGTGGACGGAATTGGCTGAAATTTTGGGCGGGTTTCGTCAAGGGGGGGCCGAGAAAAAAGGGGGGTCCCAAAACGCGTTTTTCCCATTCATTTTTCCATAGGGCGGATGGACTCACTTTTAGCTCGAACGGCTGAATAGATTTACATGAAACTTGGCAAAATTGTAGATATGGTTTGCCTGACGTGCCTTTGCTATGTCTCAATATATGTGCTCCAGTAGATTTTGAGAAATTAACGTTTAAAAAAATATATATATCTGTGACAGCGCTCCGGTTAGCGCCCCGGTTCGCGTACCTGACGTGTAACGGAACTTCGCGAAGCGAAGCTGATTGGCTCTCCGGTGTCTGTCAACATTCTAAACAGTCCGGAGCGGCCACCATCTTGTCTCTCGGTACGATCGAGAGACAAGATGTGGTGAAAAACGAAGGGGGAAATGAAGGAAAGGGGGCAAGGTAGACCACTCCTGACCCCCTAGGATTGATGAGGGGGATATTAAAGTGCCCCGCGGGGCAAAACATAAAAAAAAATTTTTTTTTGCGATTTTACGCCGTAGAGGCGCGTCCCGGTACGTGAACCGGGCAGCTCACCGGGCAGCTCACCGGGCAGCTCACCGGCAGCGTAGCTGTCAACATTGTAAACAGTCCGGAGCGGCCGCCATCTTGTCTCTCGGTAGGTTCGAGAGACAAGATGTGGTGAAAAAAGAAGGGGGAAATGAAGGAAAGGGGGCAAGGTAAACCCCTCCTGACCCCCTAGGATTGATGAGGGGGATATTAAAGTCCCCCGCGATTTTTCGCGGTAGAGGCGCTTCCCGGTATGCGAACCGGGCAGCTAACCGGCAGCGTAGCGGGAGTCCGCCATCTTGTGTTTTTGGAGCGGCCGGTTCGCGTACCGGGTAGCGTCCCGGTAAGCGTAACAAGGGGAAAACCAAGAGAAACAGTAAAAAAAAAATTAAGGGAATAGATTTCCAGCAAACTTGGCAAAATTGTAGGGACTGTTTGTTTGATGTGCCTTTGCAAGGCCTCAAGATATGTGCACGTGTGGATTTTGTCTAATTAAGGTTAAAAAAAATATATATATCTGTAAGCGTGCTCCGGCACGCTTACGTTACGGGTTTTGTTTGCGCTGCAGAGCCGATACGTCACGGTTATGCGACGCGTCATGAGGCGTCTCACGTGGCTACGTGATACGTCACGTAATAAAGAATATATTTTACAGCTATAGATATTAGCTTTTAAAAAACCAATGAAATTCACTGAAAAAAACATAGGTTATAGACCATATATAGTTAGGAATTTGCATTTACAAAACCTTGAAAATTCACTGAAAAAACCATAGGTTAGAGACCATATATAGTTAGCTGGACATTTTATTGACATAAAACCAATGAAATTCCATATATAGTTAGTTGCACTAACTATATATCGCGCACCCGCAATCCACTGCTGATGATGTCACATATTACATCATTCATGACATGGTCAGTGACATCACTGATGACATCACTGATGACATCTCAAATGACATCTCAAATGACATCACTGATGACATCATGACACACCAATACCAGTTACTACATACGCACTCACTGATTCCTACGTCTACACACACATTCACTCATTCACCCATACAATCATTCATACATACAGTCACTCATTATTACAACACTATCATATGCACTCATACACCTATGCAGACACTCACACACTGCCACTCATCCATGGAGTTACTCACACACCTAGTCAGTCCTGTAAAGAATCAATCACACTTCCATTTCCTCATCTATACAGTTAAACACAGAACACCATACTTCAGTGACATCACTGATGACATCACTGATGACATCTCAAATGACATCACTGATGACATCTCAAATGACATCACTGATGACATCATGACACACCAATACCAGTTACTACATACGCACTCACTGATTCCTACGTCTACACACACATTCACCCATACAATCACTCATACATACAGTCACTCATTATTACAACACTATCATATGCACTCATACACCTAGTCAGTCCTGTGAAGAATCAATCACACTTCGATTTCCTCATCTATACAGTTAAACACAGAACACCATACTTTTCACACATATACTAACACATACTTACTCTCTTATACAATCACTGATACAAGTACACATTGATATGCACAGAGTCATACACCTCCCAGCCAGCCACACACACACTCAGTCTTCCATACATCCACTCATTCTTCAATATGTAAAACATATTTAAACTTTACAAAAACACACAGACACTAGATGATGTCATCAGTGATGTCATTTGAGATGTCATCAGTGATGTCATCAGTGATGTCATTTGAGATGTCATCAGTGATGTCATCAGTGATGTCACTGACCATGTCATGAATGATGTAATATGTGACATCATCAGCAGTGGATTGCGGGTGCGCGATATATAGTTAGTGCAACTAACTATATATGGAATTTCATTGGTTTTATGTCAATAAAATGTCCAGCTAACTATATATGGTCTCTAACCTATGGTTTTTTCAGTGAATTTTCAAGGTTTTGTAAATGCAAATTCCTAACTATATATGGTCTATAACCTATGGTTTTTTCAGTGAATATATATATATATATCAAAGCTTCCTCCACACTGGACAAAGAAGCGTGACACAGCTCTGGGATGCACCAGGTGACTTTTTTGATTAATTTTGCGCACAACAGCAGCAATCCATGAAACACTTTGGGCAGACACGTTTCAGCCTAGTTGGCTTTCCTCAGAGTCCGGTTCCGCAGGTGCAGCATTCTCCCTGGGGGGCTTGTGATGTGCAGATGTATTTGTGACCGCTCCCAGTCAAGTGTTTTATAACCCCTCCTCCAACATCAAGGTGTGCTCGCTGCTGACGTTGACCCACACTAGGCAGTTGCATGCTGGTCATTGAAGTCTGCAGCGACTGCCCATTCAGTAATTAAGGCAGTCAAACACCAAGTGATGCCCCAATTAAATATTGGTTAGAGGCTCCCACACCAGCTCAGGTGGCAGGAGGGTACAAAGTTACTTGGCGGATCCTTTTTTCCAGTCAATACAGTTTGCCTCCTTTCTCCCCGCTGCAGAATGTAAATACCGTCCGTAGTAGAACTTGAATCTGTGGGGGTGGCCAGCGTGTTGCAGATTATGCTTTTTCCAAACAATGCAGTCTCTCCCCGCCGCACCTGAACGAAAGGGCGTGTCACAAGGCAGCGACTGCTTGCTGGCCTAATATACGAACCAAAGCTTCCTCCACACTGGACAAAGAAGCGTGACACAGCTCCGGGATGCACCAGGTGACTTTATTGATAAGTTTTGCGCACAGCAGCAGCAGTCCATGAAACGCTTTTGGCATATATATATATATATATATATATATATACATGTGTGAGAAAGCAAGGTACATTTATTTTATTTCCACTGCAGTGGCATATATATATATATATATATATATATGTAATATATATATATTTGTATATATGTTATATATATATATATATATATATATATATATAGAGAGAGAGAGAGAGAGAGAGAGAGTATGTGACGGAAAGAGAGAAAGAATACATAACAGACGAAAACCAAGCAGTTTATAAACGTCACCAGAATCCTGACTGAGATTCCACTATAGGACATTAGTTCACATTGCCTTTTACATATTTTTTTATATTACATGGTTTCTGTGGGGTAATTTGTTTGAAATATCTACATCCTTCAGGGTTTAGCTTACAATGGGCATTGATTGTAATTATTTTTATGAGCATATTTATGTGAAAGTCACGTGGTGCAGCAAGTCACCTTGCTGCACTGCGTGACAGGGAAAGTGCAGGAATGTGCCTTACTTAAAGAATCCGGTGCATTTCTGCCTTTGTACTGGCACCATTTTGGCTGCCTAGCACCAATACAGGCACCCTTGCAGCATGGTGAAAGGGTGCCTGTGTTGCATGCAGGAATGTTTTTGGGGATGAAAGGGACACCTGAGAGGCATATTCCGCTTTCTATGAGTGCTGCAGAATGAATGCTGCACACATAGAAAGAGGAAGTAATAAGGATAAATATAGATATTTCTCCTCATAACACCTCCTCTGAGAACGCGTATCTTTTTAGCACATTCCCGAGTCTTCCACTTTTGGTAAATTTAGTAATGCGTCAAAAACCTTGGAACTTGCGTGGGAACACCCATGCAAGCCAATGGAATGTCTTCCCAGTGTAGAGTAACGCAATGCAGCAATTTGCACTGCATTGCGTTGCGTTACTCCAGATTTAAGAAGCCACTCAGGGCCATGCCAGGTGGCCTTTTGTGACGTTATAAATCGCATTTTGGGGTTGTGTCGCGCCTGCACCACCTTGCGTGGTGCAAGAATGACACAACTCTTCTTATAAATATGTCCCATAATGTTTTTTTTACCTGTTTTGGATACATTGCTAATAAAACAATTTGACAATGATGAAGGCCAGTGGATGTGTGTGATTCAGAAGCTGCAACATTTAACACATAATTATAGAATTTATGAATTTGCCATATAATTTATCATATCAGTTGCATATTTCACACACAAAAATTCTGGCTTAAATAGATGGAGAAAATCTTTAGGAAATTGTGCCATGTAATTTGCATATTTGCTGTATAATTTATATAACCTCGCTGCATAATAGGGTCCATAATGCCTCATAATGCTAGTAGCCATGAGAATGGTAGCCCTATGCAGGGTCATTTGGAGCCAGTTATTATGATGAGGAACCTCCTATCTCATCGGGTATTGTGAAATATTTTCATATTTTACAGTTCCCTGAGAAATATTGATTTTTAGACCTCATCATTATGTGCAATAAATACTCCAAATAGGATGCAATTCATAAATTAGTATACATATATAGATCTAATTTGAGCACAACAATCAGCTAATCGTAAAATGTCCAACTTTACCTAAAATCCAGAAAAAAAGACGTTTCCATCCATTGAAAAAATTCAGATTTAGATAACCCTTTTTCTCTGTGGCTGGGCCACAGTGGGGTAGTGAACTCCCCACTCTAGCAGCTTAAGTGGGGTCTTCAACTGGATCCCATTAATAATTTGTTTATGAGCCTCTTCTGGCTGCAGGGCCACAGACAAAAAGCTTATAAATAACACTGTTCGGGAATACCATGACAGAGGGTTGCAAGCAATGGACTGAGAAACAGGAACTGTAACAGGTTAAAAAGACCGGGAGAGAGACAAACAGAACACCTGACAGTAGCGGCTCGTAGTGGGAGTGCTGTGGGGCGGTGAGGCAGGGCGGGGGAGGGGCAGGGTTGGGGTAGTAAACCATGGAATACTGCCGAAAGGAGGTAAGTACATTAATAAATCAATAAAATGAATTACATTGCGCACGCTGCAATGCCAAATGGCGATGCAGCGTGCGCAATTTTAGTTCGAGCCTGGGCAGCACTTGCGCTGCTCTGTGAGGCATGCTGTATTGAGGTATGGCATAGAAGCTCCGCCCATTTCCCGCCCAACTTTTCAATTGGCTCCTGTTACTGTCCTTGTGAAATAGTTGCTTTTCATTTGTGAATAGGTTTTGTAGTTCCTCTTTGGTACTGCCTTGTCTTCATTTGTAACCTCCCATAACAACTGGACTTTTTACTTGTGTTGTTACACTGTCTGCGTTATGTAGTGGGTGAGCACTACTTTCTCTAATGATCTAACCCCTATTCCATCCACATCACAGCATGCTGCAAGCTTTCATATTATTAGCAATGCATATATATATATATATATATATATATATATATTGAAGCTCAAAAAGCACCAAAGCGTCGCACTCACAGGCGGGTGCTCCCGTTGCGAGGGTGCACTCGCAAAACCAGTACCGCTCAGCCTCCCAACGCGGCAATCACCCGCAGGACGAAGGAAGCACTCGCAGGGGTCTCAATTCAAAAGTTTATTAGCTCACAGCACACTGACGCGTTTCGGTCGGAACCTTCCTCGAAGTTTACCGAACCGACAGAGGCGTCCACCATATATTCCCACATCCGGGTCAAAACCATAAACATAGGACTAGCCTATGGGGCGGGGAGGGAAACACAGTAAGGGTAGGCGCCATCTTGGAATGTCTCAAATCATTATACACCAAGACTAAAATACAAAATAGAGCCCTGGATGGGCATGGCTAGCAGTACACAAATATATGGAAACACAGTAACTTAATGTTATTACCAGTAAAAATGAATTAAAATAAATAAATAAACAGTATATACTAAAGAAAGGAAAAATATATAGATGTACTCGTCCTTCCAATACATCTACTGTATAAACCCCTTCCCCCCGCACAATCTCAAATACGTGATCACATGCATCACCAATCAAGCCCTAGATGGGCAAATGCATTAAAGATCCAGGAGGACCCGCACTCCTAACATTCATCTTGAAGGCAAAGACAAGTATAACGGACACAATCAAAATACTCCAAATACTGGTGGAACCCAGGAAATACAAGCGGTCTACCCCAGAAGAGTATCAAAAAATGATAAATATACACATTCATATAACCAAGTTAAATAGATTCAGAACCTTTTCCACAATTCTGTCCATGCAGACAACATTAAAAAGAGATATTAATTCAACAGATCAACGAATCACAGTGTAAATAATGCATTATCTGTGGATACAAAGGAAGTTCATAGAATACAACCTAGACTGTTAAGATCCAAAATACAGAATCAAAGAGAGAGACACCCTGGTGTCTCCCTACTATTTACACCGGACCCTTATTCCCCCAGATGTGATGATAATTCCTCATGTATATTCATCCCTAGGGGCATTTTAGTTTGAAGGTCGATTATGTACCGTGACTCCAGTCTGCGGAGTCGGACAAGCCTGTCCCCTCCTCTTGGGTTCACTGGTACATGGTCAAGGCCAAAGAAGCTCAAAAAATCCCTGTTGCGCTTGTGTACTTTATCGAAGTGGCGTGCCACCGGGTACGCCTCATCGAAATTTGCAATAGCGCGCATATGCTCTAAAATGCGCATCTTAAGGGGATTGACGGTGCTGCCTATATATCTTAGTCCGCAAGGACAGGTGAGACAGTAAACACAGTATGGTGTAGAGCAAGTTATAAATTTGCTGATCCTGCGTTGAATCCCTGTATGAGGGATAGTGTAAGATCTGACTCTTCTGCTGAATTTACACGCCTTACACTTCCCACATGGGGAAAAACCACAAATTTCACCAAAGGCAGTAACTTTCGGGGACTCGACCAGATGACTCTGAACTAAATCGTTCTTGATAGAACGTGCCTTGCGGTAGGTTATCTGGGGATTAGTTGGAAGATCATCTTTGAGGAGTTGATCAGTCTGCAAAATATGCCAACTTTTCTTAATAGTTTTTTTAAGAAAAGCGGCATCTTGCGAAAAGGTAGTAATAAGCCTAAATTTACCATCACTATTGGTGGGCTTTTTACTCTTGAACAAATCGTTCCTGTGAGTGGAATTGGCTCTCTTATACGCATCATCGAGGATTTGGTCACCATACCCCCTCATCTTAAAACGGGCAATGCACTGTGTGGCTGCTAATTGGAATTCTTGATCTTCAGTGCAGTTCCGTTTAATCCTGAGTAATTCCCCATAGGGGATACTCTTAACCAGACTGTCAGGATGACTACTATATATATATATATATTTTTTATAGCATGGAACGTCACAGTGGCATCCTCGCCTTTGGTTTATTTGCGGCACCGAATGCGGCCGCTTGTTTTTATTTTACAATTAATTCACTTTTTGGTTGCTGTTCTCAAGAGCCCCGTACTGCGCTTTTAACATTAATAGATGTCACACCCCTTTCTTTAGAGGAGCTGTGTCTAAAGAAAGGTAAGAATTTGACAAAGAAATGCTTTTTTTTGGTAAAAGCACCCCATGCTGTGGTGTCACCTAATAGCAGCCGCGGACCTTCTTTTAGACACGGCTCCTCTAAAGAAAGGGGCGTGGCCTCTATTAGCATTGGTCTCAATTTCTCGTAAATGTGAAACCTATTGCATTGCAAATGCTTGTGATTTTTAGTTAGCTGGTAGCTTCAATCAGCTCTGCAGGACCATTTATTGTATTTCTTCTGAGCACACTACACTATGACGGTTACCACACTGGGTTGTCCATTGTAAGATTTTTGTTGAGGTTCCAGAGCAAGCATTGGAGGGAGTGCTGATCATGTCTGTCACCGGCCAAACCCGGAAGGTCCCTTCTGAAAGCACCAGGTGACAGTGGAAGCTTGGAGATCTTTGTGAGTCTCATATTTCTCAGAAATACCAGTTAAATCTCAATGAAAAGTGTTTATTTTCAATGCTACTGAGCTCCAAATCCTCTGCTGAAGTAAGGCGGGATAAGCTGCTCTGACAGCAAGGTGCTAAAATGGCAAGTGATACAATTTAAACCTCCGAATTCCCTGCCCAGCAATTTTAATTCCATGACCTCCTAAGCCGCGGATCCAGGGTGGACACCTACCCCAAGAATGTCTGGGATATGGGAAAATATAAATATGCTAATAGCCTCCCTGGTTGACGTTCATAAAAAAACAATATAGAATTTGCAGTTCGGTTTGTTGAAAGAGGAAGCAGAGTTAATTGCACACATGTGTCTGGAAGAGATATGAAATAATGCTGCAAATCCTGGCACATGTGACCAGTGTGCAGGGGAATTACAGGGCGAGCTGTGCTGAGGCTTTGCACGTGTATTCATGCTTAGAGTAGGCCGGAGGGTGGAAGGAGGGGCCATTTTTTTGAGAACTAGAAAAAAAACAGAAATAGTGAAAGTCCATATTAATAGGCTTTTAAATAGTAGGGGCCTAATTTACTACAAAATGGCGCAGCGCCGTGCTGCAGAGCATTTGAAACGCCCAGCGATGCATCGTATTAAAAAACAATGCTACGCACTAGTGTACTTTACCTTGCGCTGGCACACAATTGGCTGCCATGTGCCCGTGCAGGTACCTTTGCGTCATGTTGCAAAGGTGCTTGCGTTGCGGGGATGATTGTTTTTGGGAAGGAAGGGACACTTTCCTACACAGAATCAATTGATGGCATTTTCCTCTTTCTATGTATGTTGCATGCAGCATTCATAGAAAGAGGGAAAAAAAGAGAAATACATTAATTTCTCGTCGTTGCGCCTCTTCTAACATAGGAATCTGGCGCATTTCCAGCTTTACAAAACATTGTAAATATGGGAATGTGTCTGGTTCCATGGATGTTGCGTGGAAACACCCACAGCAACACTCATGGATCGCCCCTTTCACGCAGAGTAATCAGGGCCGGACTGGAGGGCTGGACAGGAGGGCGAGCTGTTTGTTACGGCCCGTTTCGGACGATTTTGTTACAGGGGGCCGATATTGGAGGCCCCCACACAGTCCGGCCCAGAGAGTAATGCCTTTACATGACCTTTTAAATATGGGAAAGCCCATTACGCCACCGGTGTGTTAAAAAGAGTGACACACTGGCTGGTTAATGGGCTTGTAAAGTGAGGCCCTAGGTATTGTAAATTGCTGCATTTGTATACGCAAAATGTCCATGGTTGGACTGGCCAAATGGGCAGCCTGGTAGAGCCAGAAGGGCTGATTTGACAGGTCATTGTGTGGAGCTTTTTTTATGGTCTGTTGGTTTTCTGATGTTATGACAAACATTGCCAGCAAGCATAAACACATGCAGTCTCCCATATCTTGCAAAACACCTATACAGCAATTACTTACAGTTCCTAACTGGCCTGAGTTGCAAATGCGGGAATTCTTTTCAGCTGATTCGCAAATGGGAGCTATTTCTATTTGCCGTCTGCTAAAGTGAGGCTATGGCTGCAAAGGCATGCAAAGAGCTGCCAGCTATGCCTTGTTGTTTGTATCTACCTCAGGCCCACTGCCTGCTAATGTTGGGGTACCTTGTGAAAAGAGCCCTACAGCAGTGTATGCATGCACTGCCAAGCCAGGCATATTAAACAGAATGGGAGGACCAGCAAGAGGCCAAGTTAGTCTCCTCCCTGGCAAATACACTTCATTTCAACTACATCTTTGACTTACACAAACCTAGAAACAGGAAGGAAGCACGCTAGTATAACACACATTCAGTCTTGAAACCTATTTCATCCACTGCTTGCACTTCCTGTGTCTTTATCTTATTCATGCAATTTGTTTTCATTCCCCTTTCTCACTGTTTTCCTATCTTCCTCTTCCTTCTCCTTTTCTATCTCGCTTTTCTGCCTTTGACTCTCTTCCTCTGGGCTAAGTCTGGTGAAGTAAAACAAGTCCTGGTCCCTAAAAATGTATGCCGGTGCCCATTACCTGCATCTACTGCCAACAAGCATTGGCAAAGCCAACAGGTCTCACCTTCGGGACCTTATAAGTGTTTTGGCCATGCAGCACATTATCCTGGCCAAGGCGGAAGGTATACACCTGAGCCCTGGCTCTGCGGAGGCGCCCTGTTCTCAGTCCGGTGATAAGCAAGTGAAACCAAGCTAGTTGCGTTGCTTGCGGTCTAAAGAGTTATGCACCAAATAAATAACACAAAAAAGGCCAGACTTCCTTCTGTGTGATCACCACAGAACAAAACGAAATACAGGCAGCAACAGATAAAAAACCCATATCTCATTAGAAGGTTGTACAAACTGCAAACACCTGGGATGTGGGCAAAAGAGGCCTAAATATTAATCAAACATCCACAGTAATCGAGTAATCAAGTAATGATAAAAACATTTAAAAAGACAAGGGTGCATAATATCAAGGGGGTTTATCTCCGCTTTTTTGGCTTTAAAAGCCAAGAAAGCGGAGATAAAATTATCTCCCTATTACCTAGCTGTCGCTAACACCAGTTAGCGACAGCTAGTAGGAGATAGCGACCATCTTGGGACCCACTTTGCATGTCAGTGATATTTATCACTAATGACATGCAAAGTGGGCGTGCCAAGATGTTAGCGACTGGAAACAGTCGCTAACATCGCTATCTCCTATTACCAACTTTTGGAGATATTCGCGCTAAGCGCGATTATCTCCAAAAGCTAACACCTGCCCTGAGCAGTTCTTAGCCATGTTATCCAATGGGAGGTGGATAACATGGCTAAGAGCATTTGCTCGGTAATGCATGAATATCGCTGACTTTTCAGCGATATTCATGCATTGCGGCCGTTTTTTATCGCATTTGCGATAAACCTTGGTAATACCAAGGTTTATCTGCGATAAAAATCGCCGCAGCTCAGCGGTAACATTTTGTCTCTAACCAAGCAATAGCGATAATTATCGCTATTGCTTGGTAATATGCCCCAAGAAGAGCCAGATCTCTAATTTATTAATTGAAAAAAACATGAGTGTAAACCCCCCAAAAATAGGTGTTTGAAAGATGAACGTAATTGACTATTCAGCATTGCAAAAAAGGCTAGTATTGTATTTTTTTAAATGAATTGGTAATGATCAACAAATTAGAGCTCTACTGACCAATAGATCTTACGCCTCCACATATCAAGTTTGGCATTATCTCTGGACAGCACATTCAACCCGCTGCCTGATATCAAGGCCCGCTGACAGCACCAGCAGCATAGGCAAGAAGCAAGCGTGACTGCGTGACTGGATCATGAGACTATAGCCATGGAAAGGAGGGGTTAATCTTCCCGCCTAAAATACTTGACCACATACATGTCAACATTTCAGAACAGGAAAAGGGTAGATTCTAAAAAAAAAAAGTCAGGGAAATGGATTTTCCCACTGACTTCTACTGAAACAGAGTCAATTTCAAATGGGAGACAACTAAAAAATAGCACATTTTTTGCTTCATAAATCGTCAGTCTCCTACCTGAATCGGGTCTATTGGCATGAATGGTCTGGTGGCTTAGTGGACTAATGTGTCAACTGCAGGGGCCTGTGTTCGACCTCATAGTCACAAGTTCAAATCCTAGCAGGTACACTCAGCCTTTTGTCCTTCTGAAGTTGATAAAATGAGAACCATTGAGTTGGGTAACAATAAACATCTGTTTTTCAGCACCAAGATACCCTTGAGTGAATGTGCCCTTTACAAATACACGTTATGTATGTTACCATGGCAACTAATGTAACATATTGCTTAATTTGAGCCTGTGGTTTCCGGTGGGGGCCTCTGTCGCTTATTTTGGGGGACTGCCATACAAGTCGGAAAGAAGGGCAAAGAGAAAGACAGTGCAAAGGAAGAAAGAAAGAACCGGCTAGAGTGAGATAAATAAGCAGGGAGTGTCTTTCGGTGGATTAAAGAGGCATGATGAGGATTCTAGACTGCGCTGCCTTGGCATTCAGCGCACTGACGTTTAATTGCACCTTCTGCTCAGAGCTTTGGCCACCGGCACTCTTTCTTTTACAAATTAAGCGCTGATGTCACACATAATCCTGTGGGGTTTACGCAGGCAGTAGTAATCTGCACTGCTCCACAGGATGCGTAAGACACTTCAAGTCATATTATCAGGCTGCTGAAGAAGAGATGAACAAATTGTCTATTGATTGGGAATTTGGAGAAAAATCTCCAGCCAGAATTCTTTGGGGAACAGTTGTCACTGTGCAGTATTATATCCAGCCAACTTCTCATTTGTAGACCATGTTGTCGGCAATAAATATTCAGCGCTCACTTCCTGCTGTGAGTAATGAAGGCTTTTGTGTAGTGACAGGGGCTGCAGCTCCAAGTGTCAAGCAGGCTGTGAGAGCAGAAATAAAGCATGCTGTTTGTTCTCTCCTGGACAGACAGTGTCATAAGCAGTACTTTACCACTTCCAGATGCTTCTGCTGTGATTAATAGGTTAGACCTCAGGTCGGTGCAAAAGGCGGGACACTGAGGAATTGCTTCCTGTGTTCCATAATTCATCGCTCCCTGCTCAGGCTACCAAACATGAATGCCTTCCCTTCCTCACACCAGTCGCCTTATCGACCTCTCCCAGGAAGTCGCCCCCCACCTCACACAATGGCGACACGGATAACTGCCTCTCTTTTCATTCGGAGGAGTTCAAGTTAAATTTGCTTCTGTTACCATATTGTGTGTGGTGGACGCGTCCCGTGCAGGTAAGAGCGGTGTGACCGGATTGGGGGCGGGGTCGAGAGATGACCAAGAGGGAAAAGTAAATAAATAAATAATTTGCCTTGTTCTCGTCTGTCAAAATCCCCTCCACCCTCCCCAACACGGCCCCATTGTCTCACCACTCTTACTTGCACGGGCTGCGGCTGGTGTGCAGTCTTCTTGGTCAATGGTGGCTGCCGAATTATTGGGGCGTTAGTCCAGTGGCCGGTTCTGGATTATCAAATAGGCAAAGAAGGCATCGGCCCATGGGCACCCCTCCTGTTATGGGCCCCGCAACAAGGGATCCAAATGCAACTAAAAGTACATAAACCATAGACATCAGATTCACATAACAGTTTGTCTCTTAACCCCTTCTATGCTGGTGACGGAACCACTCCATCACCAGCCACGGTTGGGCTGTTCTAATGACGGACTGGTTCCGTCATGGCCCAGCCGCCGCGCCTGCGCGGCGTTGATTTCGCGCCTGAGCGGCGCGTTCTATTAGGCGGGCGGGGCCGTGACGAAACCACTCCGTCATTAGAACAGCCCACCCGTGGCTGGTGACGGAGTGGTTCCGTCACCAGCATGTCGGCGCCGCGCGGCCCCCCTACCCCCCAGCGCCGCGGCGGTAAGTTTAAAAGCTCATCTTCTGGCAGCTGTCAGTTTGTAAAAAAGAAAAGGTGCATTGGTATTAGGAAACAATTTGCGAGGGGGGGGCGTAATTTTGACTGCCTAGGGGTCCTCCACAGGGTTTAATCCGGCACTGGAAGGGGCAAGAAATCAAACATTATCAAACAAGTAGTTCGATAATGCAGAAAACATAGCACATATTCTACTTTTCTGTCCGGCGTATGATAGGGCTTCAGACAGCACCAACAGGCACTTACGGTACTGACAACAAGCACCTTACCTCATGTTATATTTGCGTTATCTAGATATCTGTTTATAGTGGGATTAATAAGGAAGACCGTGGGGTTAAACCTGTGATGCGTTAAAGATTCAAGATATCTTTGACCACGGAAACCACTTTGGTCTGTATAAATAACTAGACATTTATCCTATTAATGTATCATAAGAATTTTATATTGATTGAAATTGTTTTATTGGGATCGTTTGACCCTTTTTACTGAAATTATGTAACATACGGCTGGATGTATTTTAGATTATTTTATGAATGATGTATTATTATGAAATCTTTTATGGCCTTTGGCCAAAATAAAGTACTTCAAAAACAAAGTAGTTTGAATAATTCAATTATGCAATGTCATCTTCCAAACTATGAAAAGCGCCCTCTTTTATTGCTCCCGCCACATCCTTTTATTCTCTCATTCCAGTGATTTCCAATTCATTATCAGCTAGACCCCAAGTTAGACAGTAAATAGTTCCCACATGTTACGTAGATTTTATAGCTCATACAACGTTTATGGGCAGTGATAATAAATCATGTTCTAAAAGCCTATTGAGCAGTTGGCAACCGTGGTGACAAGTAAGTGCCCTTTGACACCAAAGAAATAATGTCTCACTCAGCATGACTTATCAATCAGATGTCCGCTTTATTGATAAATTGGAAATGCACACACTTTGTCCTCCAACGTCAGCATGCCTTATTCCAAACTTACGCTCTTTTACACATCAAGGGCATCTTATGCTAATTTCATATAATGATTAGCTTGTCATTTTCTGAAATATGCTTATTATGTACTCAAATATGAGCTTTTCATTTTAGACAAATGCTTTTAATTTGTGCTGAAGCCTCGGCTGCCGTTTTGCAAACATTACTGCCACTTTGCGTTTATACACCAGGTATTTATTGTTTGTAAATAAACACATTTAGTCTATAAATGTGGACTTGCCGTTTACCTCTAAAACAGGGCAGGCGCTGAATCACATGCCCAGGTACAGCCTCACATGCCAAGGCACAGCCTCACATGCCCAGGTGCAGCCTCACATGGCCAGGTACAGCCTTCACATACCCAGGTACAGCCTTCACATACCCAGGTACAGCCTCACATGGCAAGGCACAGCTTCACATGGCCAGGTACAGCCTCACATGCCCAGGCACAGCCTCACATGCCCAGGTACAGCCTCACATGCCCAGGCACAGCCTCACATGCCCAGGTGCAGCCTCACATGCCCAGGTACAGCCTCATATGCCCAGGTACAGCCTCACATACCCAGGTACAGCCTCACATGCCCAGGTACAGCCTCACATGCCCAGGTACAGCCTCACATGCCCAGGCGCAGCCTCACATGCCCAGGCGCAGCCTCACATGCCCAGGTACAGCCTCACATGCCCAGTGGCAGCCTCACACACCCAGGCGCAGCCTCACATGCCCAGGTGCAGCCTCACATGCCCAGGTACAGCCTCACATACCCAGGTACAGCCTCACATGCCCAGGTGCAGCCTCACATGCCCAGGTACAGCCTCACATGCCCAGGTACAGCCTCACATGCCCAGGCGCAGCCTCACATGCCCAGGCGCAGCCTCACATGCCAAGGCACAGCTTCACATGCCCAGGCGCAGCCTCACATGCCCAGGTGCAGCCTCACATGCCCAGGTGCAGCCTCACATGCCCAGGCGCAGCTTCACATACCCAGGTACAGCCTCACATGCCCAGGCACAGCCTCACATGGCCAGGTACAGCCTCACATGGCCAGGTACAGCCTCACATGGCCAGGTGCAGCTTCACATGCCCAGGTACAGCTTCACATGCCCAGGCGCAGCTTCACATGCCCAGGTGCAGCCTCACATACCCAGATACAGCCTCACATACCCAGGTACAGCCTCACATGCCCAGGTGCAGCATCACATGCCCAGGTACAGCCTCACATACCCAGATACAGCCTCACATACCCAGGTACAGCCTCACATGCCCAGGTACAGCCTCACATACCCAGATACAGCCTCACATACCCAGGTACAGCCTTCACATACCCAGGTACAGCCTCACATGCCCAGGCACAGCCTCACATGGCCAGGTACAGCCTCACATGGCCAGGTGCAGCCTCACATGCCCAGGTACAGCCTCACATGGCCAGGTACAGCCTCACATGGCCAGGTGCAGCTTCACATGCCCAGGTACAGCTTCACATGCCCAGGCGCAGATTCACATGCCCAGGTACAGCTTCACATGCCCAGGCGCAGCTTCACATGCCCAGGTGCAGCTTCACATGCCCAGGTGCAGCCTCACATACCCAGATACAGCCTCACATACCCAGGTACAGCCTCACATGCCCAGGTGCAGCATCACATGCCCAGGTACAACCTCACATACCCAGATACAGCCTCACATGCCCAGGTGCAGCATCACATGCCCAGGTACAGCCTCACATACCCAGGTACAGCCTCACATGCCCAGGCGCAGCCTCACATACCCAGATACAGCCTCACATACCCAGGTACAGCCTCACATGCCCAGGTGCAGCCTCACATACCCAGATACAGCCTCACATGCCCAGGCGCAGTTTCACATACCCAGGTACAGCCTCACATGCCCAGGTGCAGCCTCACATACCCAGATACAGCCTCACATACCCAGGTACAGCCTCACATGCCCAGGCGCAGCCTCACATGCCCAGGCGCAGCCTCACATGCCCAGGTACAGCCTCACATGCCCAGGTGCAGCATCACATGCCCAGGTACAGCCTCACATACCCAGGTACAGCCTCACATGCCCAGGTGCAGCCTCACATGCCCAGGTGCAGCCTCACATGCCCAGGTACAGCCTCACATGCCCAGGTACAGCCTCACATGCCCAGGCACAGCCACACATGCCCAGGTACAGCCTCACATGCCCAGGTGCAGCCTCACATGCCCAGGTACAGCCTCACATGCCCAGGTGCAACCTCACATGCCCAGGTACAGCCTCACATGCCCAGGTACAGCCTCACATGCCCAGGCGCAGCCTCACATACCCAGGCACAGCCTCACATGCCCAGGTACAGCCTCACATGCCCAGGCGCAGCCTCACATGCCCAGGTACAGCTTCACATGCCCAGGCGCAGCCTCACATGCCCAGGCGCAGCCTCACATGCCCAGGTGCAGCCTCACATGCCCAGGTACAGCCACACATGCCCAGGTACAGCCTCACATGCCCAGGTGCAGCCTCACATGCCCAGGTGCAGCCTCACATGCCCAGGTACAGCCTCATATGCCCAGGTACAGCCTCACATGCCCAGGTACAGCCTCACATGCCCAGGTGCAGCCTCACATGCCCAGGTACAGCCTCATATGCCCAGGTGCAGCCTCACATGCCCAGGTACAGCCTCACATGGCCAGGTACAGCCTCACATGCCCAGGTGCAGCCTCACATACCCAGGTACAGCCTCACATGCCCAGGTGCAGCCTCACATACCCAGGTACAGCCTCACATGCCCAGGTGCAGCCTCACATGCCCAGGTGCAGCTTCACATGCCCAGGTACAGCCTCACATGCCCAGGTGCAGCTTCACATGCCCAGGTGCAGCTTCACATGCCCAGGTACAGGCTCACATGCCCAGGTACAGCCTCACATGCCCAGGTACAGCCTTACATGCCCAGGTGCAGCCTCACATGCCCAGGTGCAGCCTCACATACACAGGTACAGCCTCACATGCCCAGGCGCAGCATCACATGCCCAGGCGCAGCTTCACATGCCCAGGTACAGCTTCACATGCCCAGGTACAGCCTCACATGCCCAGATACAGCCTCACATGCCCAGGCGCAGTTTCACATGCCCAGGTGCAGCCTCACATGCCCAGGTGCAGCCTCACATGCCCAGGTGCAGCCTCACATACCCAGGTACAGCCTCACATGCCCAGGTACAGCCTCACATGCCCAGGTACAGCCTCGCATGCCCAGGCGCAGCCTCACATGCCCAGGCGCAGCCTCACATGCCCAGGTGCAGCCTCACATGCCCAGGTGCAGCTTCACATGCCCAGGTGCAGCCTCACATGCCCAGGTGCAGCCTCACATACCCAGGTACAGCCTCGCATACCCAGGCGCAGCCTCACATGCCCAGATACAGCCTCATTTGCCCAGGTACAGCCTCACATACCCAGGTACAGCCTCACATGCCCAGGTGCAGCCTCACATGCCCAGGTGCAGCCCCACATGCCCAGGCACAGCCTCACATGCCCAGGCGCAGCCTCACATGCCCAGGCACAGCCTCACATGCCCAGGCGCAGCCTCACATACCCAGGTACAGCCTCACATGCCAAGGCACAGCCACACATGCCCAGGTGCAGCCTCACATGCCCAGGTGCAGCCTCACATACCCAGGTACAGCCTCACATGCCCAGGTACAGCCTCACATGCCCAGGCGCAGCTTCACATGCCCAGGTACAGCTTCACATGCCCAGGCGCAGCTTCACATGCCCAGGTACAGCTTCACATGCCCAGGTACAGCCTCACATGCCCAGATACAGCCTCACATGACCTGGTGCAGCCTCACATGCCCAGGCGCAGCCTCACATGCCCACTTACAACCTCGCATACCCAGGTACAGCCTCACATACCCAGGTACAGCCTCACATGCCCAGGTACAGCCTCATTTGCCCAGGTACAGCCTCACATGCCCAGGTGCAGCCTCACATGCCCAGGTACAGCCTCATATGCCCAGGTGCAGCCCCACATGCCCAGGCACAGCCTCACATGCCCAGGCACAGCCTCACATGCCCAGGTACAGCCTCACATGCCCAGGTACAGCCTCACATGCCCAGGTACAGCCTCACATACCCAGGCACAGCCTCACATGCCAAGGCACAGCCTCACATGCCCAGGTGCAGCCCCACATGCCCAGGCACAGCCTCACATGCCCAGGCACAGCCTCACATGCCCAGGCACAGCCTCACATGCCCAGGTACAGCCTCACATACCCAGGCACAGCCTCACATGCCAAGGCACAGCCTCACATGCCCAGGTGCAGCCTCACATGCCCAGGTACAGCCTTGCATGCCCAGGTACAGCTTCACATGCCCAGGTGCAGCCTCACATGCCCAGGCACAGCCTCACATGCCCAGGTGCAGCCTCACATGCCCAGGTGCAGCCTCACATACACAGGTACAGCCTCACATGCCCAGGCGCAGCATCACATGCCCAGGCGCAGCTTCACATGCCCAGGTACAGCCTCACATACACAGGTACAGCCTCACATGCCCAGGTGCAGCCTCACATACCCAGGTACAGCCTCACATACCCAGGTACAGCCTCACATACCCAGGCGCAGCCTCACATGCCCAGGTACAGCCTCACATGCCCAGGTACAGCTTCACATGCCCAGGTACAGCCTCACATGCCCAGGTGCAGCCTCACATACCCAGGCACAGCCTCACATGCCAAGGCACAGCTTCACATGCCCAGGTACAGCCTCACATGCCCAGGTGCAGCCTCACATGCCCAGGTACAGCCTCACATGCCCAGGCGCAGCCTCACATGCCCAGGTGCAGCTTCACATATCCAGGCGCAGCCTCACATACCCAGGCGCAGCCTCACATGCCCAGGCGCAGCTTCACATGCCCAGGCGCAGCCTCACATGCCCAGGTGCAGCCTCACATGCCCAGGTACAGCCTCACATGCCCAGGCGCAGCCTCACATGCCCAGGTGCAGCCTCACATGCCCAGGTACAGCCTCACATACCCAGGCGCAGCCTCACATGCCCAGGTACAGCTTCACATGCCCAGGTACAGCCTCACATGCCCAGGTGCAGCCTCACATACCCAGGTACAGCCTCACATGCCAAGGCACAACTTCACATGCCCAGGTACAGCCTCACATGCCCAGGTGCAGCCTCACATGCCCAGGTACAGCCTCACATGCCCAGGCGCAGCCTCACATGCCCAGGTACAGCTTCACATATCCAGGCGCAGCCTCACATACCCAGGCGCAGCCTCGCATGCCCAGGCGCAGCTTCACATACCCATGCGCAGCCTCACATGCCCAGGTACAGCCTGACATACCCAGGTACAGCCTCACATGCCCAGGTACAGCCTCACATGCCCAGGCGCAGCCTCACATGCCCAGGTGCAGCCTCACATGCCCAGGTGCAGCCTCACATGCCCAGGTACAGCCACACATACCCAGGTACAGCCTCACATGCCCAGGTACAGCCTCACATGCCCAGGTGCAGCCTCACGTGCCCAGGTACAGCCTCACATGCCCAGGTGCAGCCTCACATGGTGGTAATGCATCCTCTTTGTATGCTATCATCTGCAAGCAAGGGCACCAGATGTCAGGGATGGGTAAACACATGTCAACGATGGACCCGACCTTTGATAAATGTCATGAATGATGGTTCCCCAGGTGTCATTTTGTAAAAAAAACAAAAAAACTTTGGTTAAACATTCTAAAAATTCACCTCCTACAATGCTGAGGTTAGTGTTAGGAGAGTGTGTGAAAATGTCCTGCACCCTAGTTCATTCGCCCAAAATTAATGGATAAAAACAAACATAAATATACTGAACACATTGTTTTGAACAAAAAGGCACAAGATTCCTGCCTACAATTAGGTGGTAGAGTGGAAAAGTGGTGCAGTGCAGAAATAAACCAGCAGGCTTGAAAGTACAAACCGTGACATGATGGATTTGTGGAGCACAAAAAGTCTGAATGTAGCTTAGGAATCAGAATTGTTGAGAGTAAGTTAATCAATCAATTCTGCCACCAAACCAGTGTGTGCAGTCTGTCAGTGCTTAATTTGTCAACAATATAAGGGTCTTGAGAAGAATAACGTTATCTGAATACACTTATAGTAATGAATACAAAGACAGATAAAGGAGTCCAAAGCAACAGAGGGAAAGACCAAGGAGCCAATAAAATCGCATTACAGATCAGATTGGGGGCATATTTACAAGCCCCTAGCATCACCGGAGCGTCACTTTTTTTGACGTTCCGGTGGCACTCTATGCTAGCCCATATTTACATGGGTGCTCTGAGATACTTTGCGTGACTTAACACAGCCTTGTAAATATGGCTCTCTGCAGTGCAATTTTCTGTGGCAAAGGGAGCGTACAATGGGTGTTGCTGTGGGCGTTCCACCACAACACTCACTGCTTTTTAACGCTGCCCCAGATTTACAAGGATCTGTAAATGTGAGGCAGCGCCAAAAACTAACACATTTCGGGGAACGTCCTTTACAATGGAACTTTTACAAGGAAGTACTGTTACGACGCAGGTTTAACAATGAAAGTCATGACAACGACTTTCGCTGGAGGGCACATCCACCACGATGGTCCAGCTCTGACTCCCGCCAAGACGAGGCATCCCGCTAATAACAAGACTGCCGACGTCCGTGATCTATCCATCCACATATCCACATTTTGGACATGGACTCTGTCTCTGTAGCTATCTAGATAGCGGTGCAACTAGGTGCTTTTTAACGCTGCCCCAGATTTACAAGGATCTGTAAATGTGAGGCAGCGCCAAAAACGAACACATTTCGGGGAACGTCCTTTACAATGGAACTTTTACAAGGAAGTACTGTTACGACGCAGGTTTAACAATGAAAGTCATTACAACGACTTTCGCTGGAGGGCACATCCACCACGATGGTCCAGCTCTGACTCCCGCCAAGACGAGGCATCCCGCTAATAACAAGACTGCCGACGTCCGTGATCTATCCATCCACATATCCACATTTTGGACATGGACTCTGTCTCTGTAGCTATCTAGATAGCGGTGCATCTTCGGAACGCCAAATACACGCAACATTATCCAATTGGAGTTTCAATAGGCTTCATCATACCGACCATCTATCGGTACGACTGGATCAGTCTCTTTTTAAGTGAACCTCTCTTTTTCTGCCAAAACAGAATATTTAGATAAGGTAAAACCAGTTTGCCACCGGCTCCACTGCTCAATATCCTTTTTAACAAGATGGGGATGTAAGCTAGTGCCCTGAAAATCATAATAAAGTTGATTATAGAACAAATAGCGTGTATAATTAAGAACCAGACAACCATCTTGAGAGGTGTCCTCAACTAATATCAACAGAAGAATATTGTACCTTAAATATCTAATTGTTGTGCTTATATGTTTTCACTGCAAATGACGGACTCCTGAAGAAGGCTTATGCCGAAACGCGCGTAGAGTCCCATCTACCGCTTTGCTTATTACACTCAAGCCCCATTTAACATCGGAGTCATCTTTGTTGTTCACTTTGTAATTTTCGTTTTTGTATTTTTTCATTTGACAAATTAATATGTATACCACATACTTTTTTAACTTGATAATGTATATTTTTATAAACTGAATATGTTCTACAAAAATGATAAAAAATTTGGAAATAAAACAAAAATATCAATTTATAATATAGAAATGTTTTTTGTTCTTATCAGTTCTTTACTACATACAGGTCATAATCACCTTGTAGTCACTCAGTTTCCTTCTTGGGTTTCTGGCTTTAGAATTATTCTCACTACTTATGGTTTTGCAAGAAAGTTCTTACATGTTTCCCTACAAGTAGTGAATGCATCATTAGTAGGGGTCCCCCTTCTTTACAAATAGGGCGCTGTAGGATAGGCAATAGTTTAATTTACTATCCAACACCTTCCATACTATCCACGGGGACTGGAGTTGGAATAGTAAATTAAACTATTCACTATCCAGCGCCCCCCAACGCAAGTCGTTGTAACGACTTGCGTTGTAAAACCTGCATCGTAACGGTACGCGTTGTAAAAGCACGCGTTGTACCATCATACATCCCACATTTCAAAAGGAGGTGTTAATGTGGCGTAACGAGGAGAAATATTTGTATTTCTCCTCGTTCTTTTTCTCTTCCTAGGTGTGTTAAATTCTGCAGCATTCATCAAAGGTGCCTAGCACCATTAAAAACCATTAATGATTATTTTGTGCAGGGAGGTGTACATTCCTGCACAAACACAATCATCCCTGCAATGCAGGCACCCTTGCACCAAGGGTGTCTGTGTTGGTGCCAGGCAGCTTGTTTAGCGTTGTCTCGTCCCAAGCGTGAGCACAGGGATGCGACGTATTCTTGTTAATACAGCGTATTCCTGCATTTTAAAAAACGACGCAGCAAAATTGCTTGTGGCACCGCGCAGATCCATTTTCATGTAAATATACGCCAAGGAGTTATCCAATAAAGGGTTACAGGCTGAAAATTCAGAAGAGTAATTTCAAAGCTTCTTCCCTCACCGTATAATAAATACATGCCAAGCCTGCAAGCGGCTAGCGCACGTGACTGGTGGCACTGCTTGGCAGATTAAAGTGCATAGAGCAGAGGCACATGAGCACTATGAAAATGCCATATATGAATGCCAGAAGATGTCTCAGTCTTTTATCCTCTAAAAATTCATAAAATGAGTATCACTGCCATTGAGGTGGACAACAGTAACACTTACTTTTTCAAAATACCACAAATATGTAAGCCTAAAAGAGCAAGCATTGTAAAAAGTAATATAAGCATTTTCAGATACATCAGGAAGAACATGGTAAATCAAAATTATTGTTTAGTTTTGTTTATCTGAGGTCAGGATTTATGGAGTGCTATGCATGCTACAATATAACACGTGCCATGAATGGAGTCAGAGTGCACCAGGCAGAAATACTGATGGGATTTAAATCTGGGATTACAAAGATATCTGAAAACGTGTTTTTAGGAGATCACCTGGGCTCCTGCCCTGGCCTGTGAATCTAAATATGGATTTGAGATATTTGCAATGATTTGGGAACAATGCCAGTTAGGGTCAGTTTGACTCTTTTATCAAGTGGTCAGCACAGGAGGGTGGAGTGTTGAACACATCTGTATTATGCCCCCTCTGCCCAGATCCAAAAGGAAGCCTCCCGCACCTGTGCACAGATTTGTTAATTACCAGGTATCCCCAAACACTACCTTTGAGTGTAATCAACGTGGGATGAGGGGGAGGAAGTAAATGCAGTCATTCTGCCACCAAGGTGCTAAAAAGAATAATGTAATGTCAATCGCCTTTTTGCTACCTGATGAGAACCAGAAAAAAATGTAGATTAAAGTTAGATTTTTAATCTGGTCATAATGAAATACTTGTATTGACACCTTCCTCCAAACAGATCCAGTTTGGAAGTAGTGCTGGAAAGAATGTGTTATGCAATAGCTGGCAGGATGGCTCAGTGAGCTAAGCCTCTGAGTTCTCCCTGTTCCGGACCACAGAAACACAGAGTCTTCCAGTTGAAGTCAGAGATCGAGTTTTATTGGGTGCACCCAAGTAACATGTGTCCTAGAAATACGACAACACGGGTCGTGTATTCTCAGGAGACTGTTCGTTTTTACAGAACCAGCCTTCTCCTTATATATAGAAATAATAGCTGCAGGCAAGAATTCTTGAGTTTATGATATGGCGATACACATATTTCTACAATAATACAAAGAGCGAAGTCATGTAGGCCAACCCATATTTTAGACGTCCAGTTCGTGATAGATTACCCGGCCAGGCCCGGAACTCCCATCAGATATCGATGAAACCCCAATAAAGCAGGGCACCTCCTAGTCATAAAACTGGCCATAAACAAGGAACATGGACAGGTGTGTGTGTGTAGAAAAAATGGTCGGTACGTAGTGAATGGTTTGTGGCATGTTATGCATTGATGCTATCTTACTCGGCCACTGGGCGAGGAGCTGCCCAAACAGGTTCGGCTGGAGGCAATGGAGTCAGTTGGGACAGGTCAGGGGGAAGTCAGGGAAGGTGGACGTGTCCTTTTAGATCAAGCTCGACCTTACTCAATTGACTTATATGAGGGCAAGGCACAAGATGGAGGCTGTTCATAAAATGGAGTCTAAGGGTTCGGAACGGAAACTACGATTTAAGGGTGTTGGCATCCCTCAATCATGACGCAAATGCATAGGGATGATGTCCTAAACATTACCGGTCTGTCGACACCAAATTCGTCATGGTACGTTGATATTTTGTGGCACGGGTATTTGGACCTCGATACCGGGATACAGCAGGGTCCAGAATTTCAGAACCACAGACCCTCCTTTTGTCCTCATATTAGGCAATAACTCATGTTAATCTGAGTCCAAATCTGTATAAATGAATTCGTGGAGATGCTGCTGTAGCATCATTCTGTTGCTCAGTTCGTCCCTTGACACAGGCTTCCTTACACATGGAGTAGCACAGAGGCCACATAGTGCAGGAGCGCACTGTATACACAGGCAGAACATAAACAGAAGCGCTAAAATCATCCCAATGAAGATCAGTGTTTTCCATCCCCAGGCAGTGATCAGTTCCCAGAACCACCCTAGCAGGGACCAATCCCCTTTTTCCACGTGAAGGGAACCAGATATTTCGTGTAGTTTGGAGATGGCCTGGTACACTGTCGGTGCATTATCAGGGATGAAAATGCAGCAACTGGATTGGATCACTCTACATACACCACCACGGTCTGCAAGTATGATATCTAGGGCAACCCGGTTCTGAAGGGTCATAAGTCGATCCGACTGAAGCTCAGCTGTTAAGTTGCCAAGGGCTCCGGCCGTTTCGGTCACGGCGGATTCAACTATCCTCGATAACTGGCGAATGTTCCTGCTGTTCACCATAGGCCCCCAAAATGGCAGAAAACCCTTTTGCGAAGTCTGCAAATTCCTGACCCGCAGTGTCGTCTTGACTCACGACACCCCTAGCTGTTCTTGTCCGATGGTAATCTGCCCTGGTCGTGTAGGTGGGTGGCAGCAGAAATGAGATGAAACACGTGCCCGAGAAGTCAGGGGGCAACCATGTATAGGCTTTGTCATGGCAGACGAAATAGGTGCCTTTAGCTGCCAAGAATAGAGGGGAAGTTCGGGAAGCGAATACATACATTTCAGTGCATACGCTCTTCCCTATTTGTGCTATGGGATCCCTGCCGATACCTCGCAGACATAAGTGACCTCGGTGGGGCACTATCCAAACTGGGCGGGAGTTCTTTGCTGTCTGGCCCTTACTCAAGGAAACCCCATATTTAGTTACGTTCCAACGACTGTATGGAGTGAGTTCATCTTTAGGAATCGCTTGATATGTGTCAATATCCCTACTCATATTTCTTATCCCTGCCACTAGTGCCTTGTTGCTGGAATCGCTCTCAGTGGAACGGGGCGGGTATGGTTCTAGGGCGAACAGGAACATGGTCTGAAAAGCCCACAGAGAACCATAATAACTGAATGGCAGGATGAAGTACGGGATACCCTTATCAGTTGTGTGTGGCATGAGTCCGCATATCCAACAGTTCGATGTGTTCATTATGGACTGGTGTTGGTGTAGGAGTTGGATGAATGAGTTATTTATAAATTTGAGTCTTCTGGCAGACTCGTGTTCAGGTAGAGGGTGAAAGGAGTGTGGAGAGATAGTAGGAGGAGGTGTGGGCCGAGTGTCATTTGCAAAGGTAACTTGAAATATGAATAGAGTATAGCCAATCAAGAACAGCATTATGCTACACAACATTAAAATACATATTATCAGAAACCTTTTTCTGGCCAGTACTGTGCATAATTGCCTTTTAAAGTTCGTGAATCTAGCAGGTCTCTCTACCCTCGGAAACTCCATCCTCTAGTTGCTGCCCGCGGTGGGAGATTGATTCTGCCAGGGAGTGCGCTCTGTTCAGTCCGGGGTAACTCCCTTGGACCAACCAGAACCGTTGACCTAAACGTCCCCAGCTGCACTCCCCAGACTTCAACCGCGACCCTAGCAGCAGAACCGGATGGCGGTTCGAAAATCAAAAAATGAGCAAGTTCCCTGGGCGAGAGAGCTGAAAAATCAAAAATAGTTCTTGGGGGAAAGGAAAATCGCATTAATTTGCCTTTTTTATTAGTCTCTTTGTCTCGACCTTAGATTATATCGTTGTTTCCCAGGTACGGTGTGGTCTTCAAACAATGTCTCAGGTTCTGTAGTGTCCAACTGCATTGACGGTGGCACAAGTCCTTGTAAAATACGATCACTCTCCTTTGCGGTACCAGTTCCTTTCAGACGTGCATCGCTGAAAGGGACGAAGAGAGGTATGGACTCTGTCTCGGAGTCGGCAATTCCTTCCTTGACCCACCGGTCATATGGAAGGGGCAGAGGGACCCGTTTACAATGGGTCCCGTGGATCCAGTTCTTCTTTCCTTCCACCCGAACGGCTGATCTCGTGGAAAGAAGGACAAGGTATGGTCCGGTCCACCTGGGCTGTCCGTTGTTCGTGCGCTGAAAATTCCGCACCAGCACCCAGGTGCCGGGTTCGATGGAGTGACCTGGATCATCAGAGGCTGGTGGAGAGGAACTGTGAACCTGTTGGTGTAAAACACGCAATTTAGTTGTTAATTCGCACAAATAGTCAAGCAGTACAGGGTGCTCTATTTCGCTGAGTTTCTTTGGCCTTGGCACGCCCCAGACGTTGGCTGGGCAGCCAAACACTATTTCATGGGGGCTAAGTCCTAATCTGGAATGGACAGTCGTTCTGGTAGACAGGAGTGCTAGAGGCAAGGCGTCAGGCCATTTAAGACCCGTACTGGCTTGGATCTTGGCTAGTTTGAGTTTTAACGTGCCATTGTAGCATTCCACTAATCCAGCTGATTGGGGGTGATTTGCAGCGTGGAATTTCTGGTGTATGCCTAGACACTCACACACTCTCCTCATCACTCGTCCCACGAATTCACTTCCATTATCACTCCAGACGATTCTAGGCATACCGAACCTAGGGAATAATTCCTTGACAAGGGCTTTGGCAGTTGACATGGCGGTGTTGTCCTTAAGGGGATACGCTTCCACCCACCTGGAGAAGGCGCAAACAACAACGAGCACATATTTCAGATTGTTGCACCTCTCCATGTGGATGAAATCGAGCTGCAAAACCTCGAACGGGTACGTTGGAGGCGCAAAATGACCAGCTGGAGTTGGGGTTCCCCTACCGGGATTGTGCTTCAAACACACCATACAGTTTCTGACCACATTCTCTGCACATTTTGGGATATTACTATTCTGCCATACTGGGGCCAATAGTTTACAGATTCCTTTCGTACTGATGTGCGCAATTCCATGGGCCATTGTTACCACTGCAAGTACATATGCGTTAGGTAATAGCCATCGCTGGTGTTCTGATAATTCGACCCAACAACCATTCGCATCTAATCTACCCTTGCTTTCTCTCCATTCATTCACCTCTTTCTCAGTGGCCTCAGATTGCATAGTTTTCACGCTTTCAATGGTGTCCTCACACATACCCACATCGGTAATCCATCTAGCGGGACCTACAACATACATCCGACTCATTGTGTTCCTTGCAGTCTCTTTCGCAACCTCGTCTGCAAATGCATTCCCACAGCCAACATCATCTTGAATCTTTCGGTGTGCACTGTATTTCACAATTGCAACTTGTAGTGGCAAGGTCAGTGACTCGAGGAGCTCATTAACTAGCTGACCATGTTGTATCTTCGCACCATGCGACGTCAGGAACCCACGTTCACGCCACAATCTCCCAAAACTGTGAGCCACGCCAAAGGCGTATTGGCTGTCAGTGTACACATTCACTCGCTTTCCTTTCGCCAACACACATGCTCTTGTAAGTGCGATTAGCTCTGCGGCTTGCGCGGAATTGTGGGAAATGCGCGCGGTCTCTATAATGGTGTGTAACGTCGTTACGGCATATGCTGCAGTCGTATCACCATTCGGCAACTTGAAACATGAACCATCAACCCATAAAGTATCATTGCATTCAGGAAGGGGAGTGTCCTGTAAGTCTACTCTCCCTTTGGTTTCTTCTTCTGTCCTAAAGCAGCAGTCATGTTTTTCAACCTCGTCTGTCTCTGCCGGGATGGGTAGTAGCGTAGCGGGGTTGAGTGTATCACACCTCTTTATGTGAATGTGACTCGCTAACAGTGTTAGTTCGTAACTGGACAGTCGAGCGCTAGTAAGATGTTGTGTCTTCGTCCTGTTTAGCAAAATGTCTACTGCATGCGGGACCATAACGATCAGAGTGTTATTCATGACTAACCCAGCGGACTGCCGAATGCAGACAGCCGCTGCGGCGGTGGCCCTCAGACAACTTGGTAGTGCCTTAGCCACAGGATCTAGAGTCGCTGAAAAATACGAGCATGGGCGCTGTTTGTCCCCAAAGTATTGTGTTAGGACTGATAATGCACAACCTTCCTTCTCATGGACATATAATGTAAAAGGCTTACTGTAGTTGGGGTTTCCCAACACAGGAGCCGAACACAATGCATCACGCAACTCGTGGAAACTTGTCTGACAATCTTCAGACCAGGGCATGGGATTGGGCGTGTCTTTACAGAGTAGTGCCAGCAAGGGTTTAGCCAGTAGTGCCCAAGAAGGCCCGAACCTCTCTCTGTGTCCTCGGGGCACTCAGTTCTGCAATTGCTGGTGTCAGTCTCCTTCCCTCCTTCGATAAGATGTGACCTAAGTAGGTCACTTCTTGTCGACAAAATTGCAGTTTTGAAAGAGAGACTTTGTGCTTCATGTCACATAAGTGACTCAATAACGACAATGTAGCTCGCTTGCAAATTTCTTCAGTGTCTGCAGCGATCAGCAGATCGTCGACATACTGAATCAGAGTTGAACCATCAGGTAGAACAATCGTGTCTAGTTGTGTTTGCAGGGCCTGACTGAATATTGATGGGCTTTCGCAGTAGCCTTGAGGAGCGCGCTTGAAGCGGAAGCTTCGTCCTCCTAAATTGAAGCCAAAAATATCTCTACTCTCCTCAGCAATCGGGATGCTGAAGAAAGCGTTCTTCAGGTCAATCACCGAGAACCAAGCTGCTGAAGCTGGAACCATTGTCAATAAGGCAGTAATGTCGGGGACAACTGGAAACTGTGGGATAACCACCTTATTCACTTCTCTAAGGTCAATCACAAACCTGTACACAGGGGGCTGTGAAGGATCGGTACGCTTTAAGATGGGCAAAACAGGACTGTTACAAACGTTGCCTGTTGTTTCTTCGATGACATCTTTCTCGATCAGATCATAAATAATCGTCAACAACGCCTTTTCGCATTCGCTAGATATTTTGTATTGGGGAATACGTGGCAACCTAACGTTGGCTTTCAATGTTATGACATACGGTGCTATCTCCAAACGGCCTACATCATTGGAACCATTAGCCCATAGTATATCCGGAAGAGATGACAATTCAGTTGGAATATTTTCCTTTGACAAATACATTGGAGAAATGACTTTCTTACCTAACGTAAGTTGTACTCCCAAGGGAGAACAGTACAAAGTCGCATATAACCTCTTTAGTAAATCCAAACCTAACAAATTTTCACCGCAACCTGTTGTAAGAATGAGGGGTGCTTCTAACTCGCATGGGCCAACAGAAATGGACATGGGACTAGAGATCGGGTTTCTAACAAGGGCGCCAGAGAAACCTACTGAAACATTCATTTCGCCAGACAAAGGTGCGCCAGGAAGTTTCGGGTGCATAATAGAACTTTTTGTAGCACCAGTATCCAGCAGAAATGGCTCTGACACTCCTGAGGTAATCACCTCGACATAAGGTCCATTCTGATCTACTGGAACTGAAACGACTCCTTCTCTTTGTCCGTGGCTGTCCTAGCAATTATTACCCTCATTCTCGTTTTCGGTGTAATAGTCATCAGCATAGTACTGAGCTGACCTAGACGATGCATTATTCTGTTGGTCAAAACTGTTCATGGAATTCTGAGGCGGAAAAGAAGTTGTATTCTGGGGGAAATTACCACAGCCCCTACCCCTAGGAGCATGTTGAACACCTCTAACCCTTATACCTGAAACACCGTTTAAACGTCGCGCAAGAGCCGGACAATTACCTTTAAAGTGACCCTCTTCCTTGCAATATGCACACTGATTCGGGCCATACGGAAGACGCTGATGTGAAAACTCGTTTCCTTGCGTGTTTCTCGAATACTGCTGTGGTTGTTGATAATTGGGTTGACTAGCCGTGCAAGGCGGATAAGCCTGCTGGAGAAGAACTTTAGTTTTTAAGTCTTTCGTCTTTTTGTCTACCTTATCTAGCTCGTCTTTGTGCCTATTTTCATAGTACTGGGCTGTAGCTAAAATCTGCGCTGACGTAGAGACAGCCCAAGCACTTTCTGAATCTTTCAGTTTATTACACAGTTCAGGAAGCATATTATGTACAAATTTGTCTACAAACAATCTTTGACCACCCTCGGTAGCCATATCCTGACCACTATGATCGGTGAAAGTCTCCTCGAATCTCGTGAAAAAGTCAGACACATTCTCATCTTTCTTCTGCTTGCACGCAGACAGCTTGTCCCAATTTACGCGTAATTCAGGCATTAATGTTTTCATGTACGCGATAATCCTACCGGGAAGTTCGGCTATTAACGGCTCAGGTTTAGAACCACCGATTTGTCTAGCATCTGTAGCGGTAATATTAGCCCATGAGTCACCTAGTTCTTGATCATGATCTGTATGACGAATTTTACTCCATAAAGGATGCGGAACAACATTCCCGAACAACATGTCTACGTCCGCTAAATTCATTATACATGAGCTGGCAGTCTGCGATAACTCCTTATAATACCCAGTCGGATTTTTACGGGGATCAGGTAGTGTCTGCTTGAGTGCTAAAACTTCGGATCTTTTCCAGGGGACATGTACCCATACACGCTGAAAATGTGGCAGAATTGGTGGATTTACATTCGCATCACCTTCCCTCCAAACTGGAGGAACCTCTCTCATGGGGTACTGTCTCGCTTTTTTCCTACCTGATACGTCGTCTTCGTACAATGATCTAGAGACGTTTCCCTTACTCCTATAAGAAAACAATAAATCTATCGCTTTCTCAACATCGGCACCTATAATCATACCCTCATGGAACTTAAAACGCATACGCAATAATTCGTTCATTTTGCGTTTGGGATCATTTGTCTCCAAATCTTCACACAGATATACACACATCTCTTCGAATACGTATCTCTGAGTGAGTGCATCCCATTGACGGAAAACTTCCATAACAGACTGAACATTATATCTAACAGTGTCCGTAATCCATTTGCGTGCTAGCTCATTCAGCACTTCTCTTTCCTCGTAATCAGGCAGCTGACTACGTAACTGTCTACGTTCTGTTTTAGGGGTCGTTCTAGGCAACCCAAAGAAAGGTGAAAACAGATCAGTGACAGTACTTGCCACTCTCTGTCTAATAGAAGGAGAAGCTTGCGGGGGGGCAGATGCGTCAGAAAAGACATGCTGATGCAAAGAAGAAGTCGAAGCAATAGCAGAGGAAGTTGAAGCAGTGGCAGACGTAGTATCATAGGGAACAGTTGGAGCTGTAGGCAAAGTGGTAGAAGTAGACGGAGTATGTAGCAAAGGCGGCGGCCCTTGAGAAGGCTGCGCCGGAGAAGTAGAAACCAGCTGAAGAGGAGCTGGCGTTTGTGCAAGAGCTGTGTTTCGTGCGCCGGGGCGCGGTATAATAAAATGCTTTGGGGGTGCGGTAGCGTCTAACGCATACGGTGGCGGTGAGCTTAATAAGTGGGACATTAATGGATCTTTCTCGGATGTTCCTTTTGAACCTTGTCCCTTATCTGGTAACATTGGGTAGCATTTATCCACTGCTAGTTTCTTGCTCCTAAGCACTTGTTCACTTTCCTGCTCTTCCTCGTTATCCCTGTATGCAACGGCAGCTTGCACCATCGACATCCCTCTTTTATTCCTTTTTGCTAATTTTATTTCTTTCTGTTTGGCTTCTTTGCGCCATAAGCGAAAAGAGTCAAACATCGCCGGCCGGGCTTTTTTCTTGAACAATTTGACCTCGAGGTTATCTAAAATTTCTGAGTCAAAACTACCATATTGGTGCCATTTTAGAACACCATCCTTGCGGGTGTATTTTATCCACACTTCATTATATGTGATAGGACCTACGCCATGTTTTACGTATAACTCATATGTTGGAGTTCCAATCGGAGGAACCGGACAGGAATCCTCTAATCGGGAGTCCTTACTACAACCAAGACAAAACAAGTTTCCAAGTCTGCTAAAACCAGGCATCTTTGCTCACTAGTCTAGCTTCAAACTTCAAAGGGTTTATCGATTACGATATTTCTCGTGAATACACGAGTCCTTCGGCTTTGGGGCTTGCAAGTACCAAATCAAAAGCGTATCTCAAGGATACCAAAAACTAAGGATCAAACTAAGGTCTGGGAGACGCTCCACTTATACTTAACTGAAGTATTTGAAGATCGATGACGTCACTAGAAGACTCGTCTATCGTTTCGCTCTACCAAGGATCACTGGGTCCAAAACAGGGCGATAGTCAGGGCAGCAGTCCTTCGCAGCCGTCGGGACGCGGGGAACCTCGCAGCAAAGACCTTCGGAACCACGTCGACATACAGGGGTTGCTGAAGTGGCTGGCCGTCCTCTGGAATTTTCACACGAAGCTCCTCACGAACATCTGGCTTGGACCGTCGCCGCTTGATACCGCCCCGAGTTGGGCGCCAACTGAGGTGCCGGGTTTTTAGGAACCCGTGGTGCCAGGGGATAACACCCGAAGACCTCTGAGTTCTCCCTGTTCCGGACCACAGAAACACAGAGTCTTCCAGTTGAAGTCAGAGATCGAGTTTTATTGGGTGCACCCAAGTAACATGTGTCCTAGAAATACGACAACACGGGTCGTGTATTCTCAGGAGACTGTTCGTTTTTAGAGAACCAGCCTTCTCCTTATATACAGAAATAATAGCTGCAGGCAAGAATTCTTGAGTTTATGATATGGCGATACACATATTTCTACAATAATACAAAGAGCGAAGTCATGTAGGCCAACCCATATTTTAGACGTCCAGTTCGTGATAGATTACCCGGCCAGGCCCGGAACTCCCATCAGATATCGATGAAACCCCAATAAAGCAGGGCACCTCCTAGTCATAAAACTGGCCATAAACAAGGAACATGGACAGGTGTGTGTGTGTAGAAAACATGGTCGGTACGTAGTGAATGGTTTGTGGCATGTTATGCATTGATGCTATCTTACTCGGCCACTGGGCGAGGAGCTGACCAAACAGGTTCGGCTGGAGGCAATGGAGTCAGTTGGGACAGGTCAGGGGGAAGTCAGGGAAGGTGGACGTGTCCTTTTAGATCAAGCTCGACCTTACTCAATTGACTTATATGAGGGCAAGACACAAGATGGAGGCTGTTCATAAAATGGAGTCTAAGGGTTCGGAACGGAAACTACGATTTAAGGGTGTTGGCATCCCTCAATCATGACGCAAATGCATAGGGATGATGTCCTAAACATTACCGGTCTGTCGACACCAAATTCGTCATGGTACATTGATATTTTGTGGCACGGGTATTTGGACCTCGATACCGGGATACAGCAGGGTCCAGAATTTCAGAACCACACCAGGTGCAGCCTCACATGCCCAGGTACAGCCTCACATGCCCAGGCACAGCTTCACATGCCCAGGTACAGCCTCACATGGCCAGGTACAGCCTCACATGCCCAGGTGCAGCCTCACATACCCAGGTACAGCCTCACATGCCCAGGTACAGCTTCACATGCCCAGGTACAGCCTCATATGCCCAGGCACAGCCTCACATGCCAAGGCGCAGCCTCACATGCCCAGGTACAGCCTCACATGCCCAGGTACAGCTTCACATGCCCAGGCGCAGCCTCCCATGACCAGGTGCAGCCTCACATACCCAGGTACAGCCTCACATGGTGGTAATGCCTCCTCCTTGTATGCTATTATCTGCAATCATGGGCACCAGATGTCAGGGATGGTTAAACAGATGTCAACGAGGGTTCATTTTGTAAAACAAATTAAAAAAAACTTTGGTTAAACACTCTAAAAACTCACCTCCTCCAATGCTGAGGTTAGTGTTAGGAGAGTGTGTGAAAATCTCCTGCTCGTTAGTTCATTCGCCCAAAATTAATGGATAAAAACAAACATAAATATACTGAATACATTGTTTTGAACAAAAAGGCGCAAGATTCCTGCCTACAATTAGGTGGTAGAGTGAAAAAGTGGTGCAGTGCAGAAATAAACTAGCAGGCTTGAAAGTACAAACCGTGACATGATGGATTTGTGGAGCCCAAAAAGTCTGAATGTTGCTTGGGAATCAGAATTGCTGAGAGTAAGTTAATCAATCAATTCTGCCACCAAACCGGCGTGTGCAGTTTGTTTGTCAGTGCTTAATTTGTAAACAATATAAGGGTCTTGAGAATATAGTAATGAATACAAAGACAGATAAAGGAGTCCAAAGCAACAGAGGGAAAGACCAAAGAGCCAATAAAATCGCAATAAAGATCAGATTGGGGGGCATATTTACAAGCCCCTAGCATCACCGGAGCGTCACTTTTTTTGACGTTCCGGTTGCACTCTATGCTAGCCCATATTTACATGCGTGCTCTGAGATACTTTGCGTGACTTAACACAGCCTTGTAAATATGGCTCTCTGCAGTGCAATTTTCTGTGGCAAAGGGAGCGTACAATGGGTGTTGCTGTGGGTGTTCCGCCACATCACCCACTGCTTTTAACGCTGCTCCAGATTTACAAGGATCTGTAAATGTGAGGCAGCGCCAAAAACTAACACATTTTCAAAAGGAGGTGTTAATGTGGCGCGACGAGGAGAAATATTTCTTTTTCTCTTTCTGTGTGTGTTAAATTCTGCAGCATTCATCGAAGGTGCCTAGCACCCTTAAATGCCATTAATGATTGTTTTTGTGCAGGGAGGTGTACCTTCCTGCACAAACACAATCATCCCTGCAATGCAGGCACCCTTGCACCAAGGGTGTCTGTGTTGGCGCCAGGCAGCTTTTTTAGCGTTGTCTCGTCCCAGGGGTGAGCACAGGGATGCGACGTATTCTTCTTAATACGGCGCGTTCCTGCATTTTAAAAAATGACGCAGCAAAATTGCTTGTTGCACCGCGCAGATCCATTTTCATGCAAATATGCGCCAAGGTGTTATCCAATAAAAGGTCACAGGCTGAACCATCAGAAAAGTAATTTCAAAGCTTCTTCCCTCACAGTATAATAAATGAATGCCAAGCCTGCAAGTGACTAGCGCACGTGACTGGTAGGACAGCTGGGCAGATTAAAGTGCATACAGCAGTGGCGCATGAGCACTATGCAAATGCCATATATGAATGCCAGAAGATGTCTCAGGGGCATATTACCAACGATTAGCGATATTTATCGCTAACTAGGCTTAGCAACAAATTTTTTATCGCTAAGCATCGCCGTAAATTATCGCTGAGATAACTTGCTATTAGCAAGGTTTATCTCCAAAGCGATAATTTTTCCGGCGATAGCGTGAATATCGCTGAGAATACAGCGATATTCACGCATTAGCGACAAAATGTTCTTAGCCATGTTATCCACCTCCCATTGGATAACATGGCTAAGAACTGGTCTGAGCAGGCATTGGTTTTTGGCGATAGCGGGAATATTTCCATCGCTACACCTGCCTTGTTAATAGGCGATAGCGACGTTATCGACTGCTTTCAGTCGCTAACGGGTTGGGTACGCCCACTGTGCATGTCATTAGCGATAAACATCGCTGACATGCAAAGCGGGCCCCAAACCGCTCACTATCGCCTATAAGCTGTCGCTAACATCAGTTAGCGACAACTTGCTAATGGGGTGATAGAATTATCAGCGCTTAGCGGCAAAAGCAGCCGCTAAATCGGCGATAATTGTCTATCGCCACCCTTGGTGATATGCCCCTCAGTCTTTTATCCTCTAAAAACTGATAAAATGAGTATCACTGCCATTGCGGTGGTTACTTATTTTTTCAAAACACCACGAATATGTAAGCCTAAAAGAGCAAGCATTGTAAAAAGTAATATAAGCATTTTCAGATACATCAGGAAGAACATGGTAAATCAAAATTATTGTTTAGTTTTGTTTATCAGAGGTCAGGGTTTATGGAGTGCTATACATGCTACAATATAGCACGTGCCATGAATGGAGTCAGAGTGCACCGGGCAGAAATACTGATGAGATTTAAATCTGGGATTACAAAGATATCTGAAAACGTGTTTTTAGGAGATCACCTGGGCTCCTACCCTGGCCTGTGAATCTAAATCTGGGGTTGAGATATTATGCAATGATTTAGGAACAATGCCAGTTGCGGTCAGTTTGACTCTTTATTCAAGTGGTCAGCACAGGAGGGTGGAGTGTTGAGCACATCTGTAATACGCCCCCTCTGCCCAGTTCCAAAAGGAAGCCTCCCGCACCTGTGCACAGATTTGTTAGTTACCAGGTATCCCCAAACACTACCTTTGAGTGTAATCAGCGTGGGATGAGGTGGGGGAAGTAAATGCAGTCATTCGGCCACCAACGTGCTAAAAAGAATAATGTAATGTCAATCGCCTTTTTGCTATCTGATGAGAACCAGAAAAAAATGGAGATTAAAGTTAGATTTTTAATCTGGTCATAATGAAATACTTGTATTGACACCTTCCTCCAAACAGATCCATTTTGGAAGTAGTGCTGTAAAGAATGTGTTATGCAATAGCTGGCAGGATGGCTCAGTGAGCTAAGCGTTTATTGCTGGCGTCTATGTGTGACCTAAATAGTGACGGTATATATATATATATATATATACTAGCTGCCCGTCCCGACCTTGTCCGGGAGCATTTAGGCTTCCCCTACCCCCGCCTGCCCCCGACATTGCCCAGCAGCCCGTGCCCCCGCCCGCCCCGCCAGCAGCCTGTGCCCCCGCCCGCCCTGGGTCTCACCAGGCAGCCGGATGAGTGAAAGCAGGGCACTCTCCAAGCAGCCATATAGGAAGCCATGGGTCTCACCAGGCAGCCGGATGAGTGAAAGCAGGGCACTCTCCAAGCAGCCATATAGGAAGCCATGGGTCTCACCAGGCAGCCGGATGAGTGGAAGCATAGCACTTCCCAAGTATCCATATCGCCAGCCACGGTTCACACTAGGCAGCCAGATGAGTGAGAGCAGTGCACTCTCCAAACATCCATATAGCCAGCCACGGGTCTCCCCAGGGAGCCGGATGAGTGAAACCATAGCACTTTCCAAGCAGCCATATAGCCAGCCACGGGTCTCCCCGGCCAGCTGGATGAGTGAGAGCAGTGCACTCTCTAAGCAGCCATATATCAGCCATGGGTCTCCCAGGCAGTTGGCTCAGCATGGAGCACTGGAATCTCCAGGTAGGCAGCCAAGGGTGGGGTGTAGGCACTACTTAATTTATAAACCAATAAGTGGCTGACCCAAAAGTTTTGGTCAGAAACCCACGGGCAGAGCCGTCAAAGGTTGGGATGCTGAATACCATGGCTGTGAAGTCTTGATTCCACCTCATATATTTTCAATCCACTATCAGACTTTTCCTCACCCTTTATCCCACTCTTGCAGGTTCTTCTTTTATCTCCACTTTCTCCCTTTGTCACTGTTTCTCCGTCTTTCTCTTCCCCTTTTGCGTTTTTCTCTCTCTTGCTCTTGGTGAAAGTCTGATGAGAAAAATAAATGTCAGTCCACAAAAATGAGCGCCAGTGGGCCCCACCTGCAACCACCGGCTCAAATTATGCACCGGGTGCGGCCATTTTGGGGCAACTCAAAAGGCCACATCCTTACATACAGAATACTAAAATCCATCGGTAACTTTTGTTCCCAGAACTCAGCCACCCCCACAGAAAGAACACGTGGTGGTGAATCGATCAGATTTCCTCTTTGTCTTCGTCAGTGAAATTGAGAAAAACGAGGAACCCGGCAGCTGTGACAGCTCAAGCACCAGAACCAAAACAGATCAACAACAAACTGGCGGAGAGGCAGGACTGAAACTCTGCCCAAATGATAAACCAGCGGGGTCCCCGCCCCCACAGGCTGAGATTCCTCCTCTAAACCCTAATTATTTCTGCTGATAAGTTTCCGCATGGGCAGCAGCAATGTAAATACAATTCAAGCTCCTATGGAGAGGGTTGCAGCAAAAGCCCTAATTTACTGAAACATCTGCATGAGCAGAGTATGAGCCTGGCTCGATTTCAACCCATTATTCCCAACATAATGTGCATATGCAGACGAGCATGCAATGCAACCCATGCCAAAATGATGCAACCCATGCCAAAAGGATAAGATCCAGAGGCTGCCCAGCAGGGGTGTCAAATTTAGGCCCAGTGGGGCCAGATCCATGCTAGCATTTTCAGAATAATAGCTATGTACATCATTTAAATTACATTTGAATTACGTAAATGTATCTTATGTGGATATCTTAAAATCTGGCATATATTTGACCATCTCTGCTTTAAAAATTTCACTGGAGTAGGGCCATTCCAGATCCCTTTTGGTGCAACGAAAACCTTGGGCCTCTGCCCTTATGGGAATTTTTTGCAGATCAAATACTGTGTCTGGCATACTACACTCAGTCACTATTCATAAATTGTTGCCCAGGGTTACATACAATTTGCTTTTTTAGAGCAAAAAATATAAAAAACATTTTTTTCCTTCTTTATAGATCAATATTGTTATTGATTTGCAAATCACATTAACAACACATTGTAAGTATATTCTAATATTGCAGATTCTACAAGAAAACCTGGGTATTAGATTTTAAGAGGATTTAATTAAATATACCACTTGTTTAATCTATCAGTGACAAAACAATATTAAGGCTTAGAAGGTTTTGCACAATATTTAAAAGGAGCAGAGGTTAGAAGGAAATCCTCAGGCGGTTACACTTTTAAACCATCACTTCAAGCAAGAGAGGCCCATCACTGGTTTCCAATCGGTGATACTGCCATACCTCAAAGAGACTGTATAGGGCGTTTATCATCCTTGGACCTTTTCATCAATAGTGTGTCCCAGGACAACTCTAATTCTTTGTTTCCTGTTCTGATGTTCTCAGCCTCCACTATGGTTGTCACATCAGCACTCCAGCATTTTATTGCAGGAGTGCTACTGGGTGCCCATGCAATCGCTATTTTATGTTTGGCAGGTGCCATCGCTAACGCTATAAGACTACCGACTGTACTAGGCCATGGCATTATTCCAAGCAGGTAAACATCAGGGAACAAGAGTCCCATTCTCCCCTTGACTGCAGATAGAGTCTCAGTCACTTCATGCAACAAGGAGGACACCCTGAGGCATGCCCCTATCACATGAAAAAGGATTGTAGCCTCCTCTCTGCTTTTAAGGCATTTGTTGCCACCACTTGGATAACTTCTAACAAGACATATTGGTGACAGATAAGTATAGTGCAGATATTTAAATTGTAAGAACATAAAATGAGTTTTCTAGGCATCCATAAAATGTGTCTGTTTTGTCATAATTCATCATCAAAAATTGAATTATTCAGGTCTGTCTGCCTGTTACAGCAGACACCACATACCGATGAGTTGCCACTTCCCCTGTGCATCATGACATCACGATTATCCAGAGAACAGCTTGGGTAAGGGGTTCCAAATCATCATTGTCCCAGTGTGATGCATTAATCTAACAAGATGATTGTTGTTGGACTTTGCCCTTTCTGCAGGATCATCCCCAAACATTTTGCATTTACCCTCCTGTTTTCTGAACCCTTTTGTGTTGGCTTTGAGGGCTCTAGCACTAGTCAGCAGTGGTAAAGTGTGCAAAGTCCTTGTGCTCTCTCCTTAAAACCTTGTAGAATTGGCTTAAACTCAACTGGCATATTTAATTTACTTGTAAGTTCCTAGTAAAGTGTCTCAACCTGTTGGAGGGCCTGTACATTAAATGCTGCTAGTTGGCCTGTCGCACTGGTTGTGCCACTCACTTAAATAGTGCTTTAAACATGTCTCAGGCCCGCCATTGCAGCATGTGAGTGCAGTTTTAAACTGCCATTTCGACCTGGCAAAATAACCTTTTTGCAGGACCCAAACCTTTCTTTTTAAGACATATATGTCACCCCATCGGAAGGCCCTGGTCAGCCTAGAGGGCATTTTGCAGTGTATTTAAAATGGTGTACATGTACATTTAAGTGTTATCGGTCCTGTTAGTGAAAAACTCTTACATTCGTTTTTCACTAATGCAAGGCCCACATCCCCTGTGGGATAATATTGGAGTAACCTCATTATATTTCATGAGCTGTAATTTCGAAGTGAGATCAGATTACTAATTCATGTATGGTGTCTTTGGAATTGAAATGAAAAATTCCTGACCGATAGTAAAGTTGTATTTGAAATAACGATTTTGAAAATGCCTCTTTTAGAAAGTTGGCCTTTTTCTGTTTTAGCCAATAGGTCTCTGGGTCACATGACTGGGTGCAGTTGACCGTTGTGCTTTGTGTATTCCTCCTAGACACCCACACAGAATAGGGAGCTTAGGTGTGCCTGGATGGTCCATCACTGGCAGGATGAGAGGGAGGAGCTGGACACAGTCCCAGTTACACTTGAATAGGCTGTGCCCTACCTCCACACAAAGGGCTGCATATCCCCCATGGTTAGTCTGTAGCCGGGGCCAGGAAGGCAGGGCACTTGTGCACTTCAAAGGCATGCCTCTAGAAGCTTCTCCCTACTGCAAAGACACAGCTGAGCATACATACTGAACATCAGACACCAACTCTTCAGTACACTTCTGGAATTGTGGATACTTTGCCAGGAAGAAGTACTGCTGTGTTGCGGAAAGGACTGCTATGTGGATCCAGCAGAATCAATGCATCTCCTCTGCTGTGCAGAGCAAACCCAAGTAGAACTAATGCATCACCACTGACGCGTGGACTCATCTCCTCACAAAGACCTACGACGCCTTTGAAGCCTGTTCAGAACCACCACTGCGAAAGCATCCTCAGTGCCGGCCCGGCATCCATCATCAATGGCAGCCTCAACGACAACGCTGTTCCCCGCATCACAGCCTTTCAGCTCCTTGGATCCGACACATCGTGCGACTGCGCAATGCATCCTCGATGACGGACTACATACCACAAGCCCTTGTTGACAGAATCCTCGATGACAACCTCACATCGCAGCATTACCACACCTCGGAACCGATGCATCACTTCAGCTGCGTGACACATCTTCCATGAGGATCCTCGCAACACTTCACAAACCAGGATTGAGGGTACTATATTAAGTGGGCATAACTGGGTCCTGTAGCCAGCCCGCACGCTGTCACGTTCAACTTGAACTTCTGACTTTGTCTTGGTCCGGCACAACCAGATATCCACAGTGGGTGCTTTGTGCATTTTGGGCATTGCTCATATACCATTGTTGTAATATGATGAGTGCCAAACACTAGTGTTTATGATAATTTCCTAATGTGCACAACCTAGTTTTTTGTGCATGTGTTCAAACGCTTTCATGCCTCACCATCCATTTGTGCACTATAATCAGCATGAAGGGGTTCCATGGCTATGCAAACAGCAGAGGGGCTAGAAGACAGCACCGGTGGGTGTCCCACTGCATTTGCCAGCTGTCAGCGGTCAGTTGGCTTCTGTGGATCCTGGCTGCGGGTTCAGTCTATAACAGCTTAATCCATCCATTTGATTGATCGTGGACAAAAATCTCATGGCATGAGGTACATCATAAAGAGAGCGACAGCTTGGATTGTTGAATGCCTTCTCGACATCTAAAAATGCCACATCCTGCAGTCCCCGGAAGACTATTTATTATGTTATACCTTCTCTGAAAATTGGGCCGCTTACTGGGGCCTGGCACACACCCATTCTAATCTTAGTGGCCAAATGAAAGCTGAGAGTCTAAGCAGTAATTCTCGGTCTTGTTTAGGGAGCACCACTGTTGGTTCCTCTCTGACAGAAGGTGGCAGAAGGCCTTTCTCCAGGGACTTATTGTGCACATCCAATAAAAAGAGGCAACAATTGTCTAACCAATGTGACATAAAATTCAGGGGGCAGGCAATCCATTCCCAGACTTTTACCACCTGGTGAGGGGCGTAATGATCTCACATAATATAAGCAGCCAATCAAATGTCTGCCTCCGTCTGGTGACCACGACAGAATCATTCCTATACCCTTCCCGGGCTGACCCAGCCAGTGAGTGGAGGACTAATGTATAAGGTTGAATAATATTCAGCAAATATATTCTTTCTATCTCTTGTGTGTGTTGTATATGGCCCTACACACCTCTCAGTACTATCAACTCTTGTACTTTCCTTAATTAGTCACAGTCCAACCTGCCTCCTTCCTCATGTGACCTGGTTATACATTCATGATAGCAAAGCATTCACTCCAAGAGGGCAGCATACTTCTCTTTGTTCTAAGGTCTCTGACGTCACTGCATTTCCTCCCTCTTTACCAGTTCCCCAGAACCCCTTCTTTGTTGTCAGCTCATACATTACTGTCGTCCTACCTCCACACACATTTCTTATGCTCATCCATCTGATATCAACTTTACAAGTCTCTCATTCCTTTCTCTTACCACCCACAGAGCGAGCATTAGCTATGAAATAATCTGTAATATATTGGCAGAGAGTTTCCCCAAACATAGGGTATTACTGCACATTCAGTTGTAACAACCAAGAAGGTGTACAAGTCTGTGGCCTAACACAAAGTACACACACTCAAATGAGGGTTACCTCACATAGGAAAGAGGGGAATAGCAAACCAAATATTCATAAATGTTCCCGCTCAGCCTGTAAAATATTTACATCGAAATTAAACCTAAATAGACACTGTCCCAGTCATATTTTATGAACAGACTTTTATTTCCTCACAGATGCAAATCATAACTACCTGTATATTTTCTTTTGGAATTGTATGTGTGTGATTTTGGATGTGTGGTGTGAATGGGAGAAAGAAGTGGGGTTTGTGATGGTTAAGTATTATGTTTTCACTAAATTGATGAAATTATGAGATGTATTGACTTTATTATAAGTTTTATTGTAAAATTGATGAAGAAAATGTAAAGCCTCTGGCAGCTTGTTGTCTTCCTTTAGCCACAGAGGAGGTCAGCCAACTGACCCTTGGACTCCACTTCTTTGTCCTTAGTACAGGATGGAACAGGTCCACTGCTTCAGGGGTCCTCCCAAGTCACAGACAGCGGGTCCAGTCCTCCTCTGGCCTTCCGCAGGTCCAGATAGTGTCCTGAGGAGGGTTCCTTGGCATGCCACAATTATGTTGGTGCCAGGCAGTGAGTGAGGGTGACTGCGAAACACTCCCTGGCCAATGGGAAGAAAGTTACCAGAGGGGCCCCTTCTCATCTTTGCATAACATCCGCTTTGTTTTTCTGCAAACTATCCCACAATACACCTCACTCCTAAAACCTAAGATTGGGAATCGCTTCTCCTTTATGCAGAGCTCTTGTGTCCACCCAGAGGTGTGGACAGGGAAATAAGCAGGCCCCTTTCCTGTTTCCACTCCTAACCAGTTTCCAATATGCTCGGTGCCAGGCTGGCTAGCTTGGCCCTTGGGAACATTGGCTTTCCCTTGTTCAGGTTTCTCCTTACAGTAGTCTATGACTGGACAGACCACACCTATGTCCCTTTCAAGCAGGGGCGGTGTATCCCTTAGGGCATTGCGGCATTGCTCCCCTGATATTTTTGCCTACCTGGCCCCCAATTTAATGTAAGTAAAGTCCTAAACATTTTAACACTTTCTAGGCAGTTCTGACCAGGGCGGTTTCAGTATCAGGCATGAAGAGCCGGGTCTGTTGAGATCCTCCAGTATGGGGCTGAGGGGGTGGAGCATATTGTTGAAAGACAGGAGACGCCTTCAGAATCAGAGGGGTCCAAGTGCGCAAGTTGGGTTGGAAAGCGGCCTCTCTCTGGCAAGCCGGACATGCGCACTAGAGACCGCCTCAGAGTCTTCAACCTGCTTATACTGGAGCCCGGCTGACTCACAGCCGAAGGCCCGGGCTCAGTAATGAGCGTTGCTGTCCCCTGCCCTAGGCAATCCAGGTGCTGCCATAACAGCTACAGCCTGGAATCCATGCACTGTGGGGTGGGTTTCCCCTCCTCGCGCCTCGTGTCATGCCTGCGCTGAGCCGGAACCAGAGCCCGCTGTCGCTGAGCTGGTGTGGAGGTGCGGCAGAGGAGCAGTATGCCGCCTCCTTTCTCCAAGGGGACATCGCTGCCTTCCCAACGCAGGATCCCAGCAGTGCCATCTCAGGGCTGGGCTCCGACTCCTGGCAGTGCCGGCTTTGGGCGGTGCGATCGGTGCCACTGCACCGGGCGCTGACTTGGGGTGGAGGCAACATGTTTGCAAGTATATTTTCCTTTTAAAAGCACCTGCTGCCGCATCCCTTGCCTCCTGCAATTATCAAGCATCAATAAAAATGTCAAGATAACTTCATTGATTAATAGTGTTCCTGGAGAGAGACCAGAACATGTACCATGCAGATCAGAAAGTGCATATAATGTAAATAGGTCAGTGCGTTACTGCTTTTGTCAGAGATCCTTTTGTTATAATCCTAATATAGAACAATGAGCTATTAACTGTCAACAAACATCTGCATGCAAACTTCAAGGTATTTTTTAGAACTATATGTTTTTTGTCCATTCTTTCATTATCCTACTCTTGCAAAAAAAAAATTCATTTGGGTAGAAATCATTTCTTATTCTTGAAGAGAACCCCTAACAATGGTGCTACATTTTAAATCCTGATTTTCTTCTTTCCCAGACCAAGGTCTCTTAAACTATACTGCCTACCAATATGGATAACATGTGACTCCTACACTTTGTAGTCCTCTGTCTTATGTAACATTTCCCATACACTGATTTCCACATGTATGATTGTCTATGTGCAATGAGTGTGTGATGTAAAGTGCTCTGACACCTTACACTGGTATGAGTGGCGCTATAAAACTAAATCAATCTGAGAGACTGTGATTATGGAGACTTGAGGGGCACTGTTAAATGGTGGTAGTGAGGGGATCCGTGGCAGGGATGGTCATTGGGGGGCACCAACAAACATTGTCGTATAGGGCGCCACCCGTGCTAAAGCTGGGCCTGACTCCTGGTGAACGTGAAAGAAAACCCGCTACCTGACCGGGGGTGCGCAGTGCTGCTGGCACCCACTGCATACCTTCTCCAGGAGCTCCTGGCCATCAGGTGAGAGGTGGACACCGGGTATGTAGGGTGGAAGAAAAGGCGGGCTGCGGTGTGCGAGGGTGAAGAGCAGACCACCCTTTCAGCAACCCCACTGTCTGGCAGGCCTGGTCTGTGTTTTCACTAATGTGAGTGTGGGCCGGGGTCTTGAATGTCGAAAATGTGTGCTTGTTCGTGTTGTGATGCCCGGGTATTGTCGTAGGGAGGGATCAAACCCACCTGGGACGAAAGTCAGCCTCTGTACCTGAATGCAACCTGGGAGTGTTAGATTTCAGCCTTTTGCTGTCTGATGTTGCATGTCAGTCACGGAGTACTTAACCCCTTCCGCGCTCATGACGAGCTCAGCTCGTCATGAGTTACGACGCTCGTACGCTCATGACGAGCTGAGCTCGTCATGTAACGGGGCTTTTTAAAACCGCCACGCACAGCGGGAAAACCGCTAGCGCGCATGCGGTTAAGTGCCCCCAACCATTGCCTTACTCGTCACATGGTGAGGTGGGAGCAGCAAGCGTTGTTGACTCCTCCTCTCTAGTAACAAGCTGGGAAAGGGGTGGGGTTCATACGAGGCTGGGTAGAAACCCTCTGATTGCATTGCTGACACTTACATTTGTGACATTATGTCATCCAATCAGGCATGTTTTTCGATTTAAGGCGTGAGACCATTTAAACAGTGCAAGAGGCATTCAGAAGAGTTTTAGCAGAAGCCTTGCCCAGAGTTGGCAACGTACCACTTGTCAGGGAATATAATAGCACTGCCAGCTATGGCCACGCCTTTCCTTTCTAATTCATGCTGCCTGGCATTTAGAAAGAGAAAAGGGAAACTGTTTAGGCCAGAATGCAACATGAAAAGCAGAATGGGATGAGCTACTCATTACTGACATGTTGCAATTTGCAACTTCTGCCAATCACGACTTGATCAAAATGCAGTCTACAAATAGGATAAGGGTGAACTTTAGATATTTCCTGCAAGAGAAGCCCTGTCCATGTTATTTTCAGTAAAGACATATGCAGCTCACTTGAAGTCATATACATGCACCTTGCTCCTAAATTAAAAACTGTGATGCCTATAAACCTGTCATCATGTATTTGATCTTTAGTACATCTTCAGACCAGAGACCTGCACATAGATCTGCCAATGAACCTCGTACCAGCGACTGAGGGGGTGGGACAGAGGGAAGAATGTGTGTGTGTCTGGCTCAGTCTGCGAGTGCACTTCACAAAATATTTGTAATTCTCTGCAGTGTGCCACAGTGCCTAAACCCCTTTTGAAGCAGTTGTGCTCACTCGCTGCACTCACTTCCACTGGCACATGCACGTCTTCGTCTTAAGGCTCTCCACTTTCAAAGTTTGCCAGCCGCCACTGCTTTCAAGTTAATCAAGTTCCTGGATCCACCCCAACTGTCTTTCCTGGACTGATGGGGATCAAACGCTCCACCCTAGTACATACGGTCATCAGGCCTAAGCCGTTGTTCTGCTCTGGGATTTTCCACATATTGTAATGGCTACACCCATTACAATAACAAAAAGCATGTCAGCCTACCAAGCCATGATGATATCAGCATTTTTGTATGTGTTCTAAGAACTTCACACTTTCAATTAAAGATAAATATAAGCTGACAGCAGGCATGGAATAAAAATAGACTACTGGAGTTAGCACAGCAGTTACAGTGGTCATGACACTTACATAAATGGTGCTTGTACAATACGAGAATCTTTGCCTTGCCTCATAACTGCAAAAACAACATTAAGCACTGGTTGATAACCAAATTGTGGTACAAAATGTCACCAATGCAATCTATAAAACCCAGAAAAGTTGGTGCATAATGGCACTGGCATTGGTGTGATTTTTTTGTATCTGGCCCAATAGATCAATGTCTCCACTGGAGGTTAAATTGTGAGCTCCAGCTGCGCTGATTGTGAGTAGAGAGTCCTCAGGAACTGAGGTTTCTCGAAAGACACTTTCCACTCTGACTCCTGGCTCGTAAAAGGTAAACATTCTTAAACTGTTTTGGAGAAATGTCAACTTCTGATACAGAGACATCACATCTGTATCGCTATTGCTTCTATGAAGCCACTGTGGGTTTCTACCTAAGCGAACCTGAGAACAGCTTCCTCCATTTTTGGTGGTGGGTCATCAGGGCTTGAGCAATGCCTAGGACAAGGCAATACTCCCAGAGCCACTAAGATGCAAGCAGTATGGAGAAACAGTGAATCTTTAAAAGTGTCCAATGTCGCCCTTGTGCCCAGGAGTGGGGTTCCAAAATGTAATTTGGAGGTCGTTGAAAATCCTAACACTGACACTATACGTCGGATAGTCTATCGTTCCACTAATACTAACTTTCATTTCCCGGCTCTTATTCTACCATAATCACTGAAAATACTCAAAAGCTGAAACACTATATATTATTTTAATTTACTCTGCCAGATTTCTTTAAATTGCGCAACACATGTATGTGCTTATGTATAACGCTCAATGCCATCTTCTTCCCTTTCACTGGGGCATTTCCTCTGCCTGGTTGAGCCATTATGGGCCATATGTATGAAGCCAAATTGACTTCGCAAACGCCAAAATTCGCAGAATTTCGGCGTTTGAGAATGCAATTTGGCCTAATAGTATGTATCAAGGGAATTTGCTCGCAAAATAAGGAATCGCAAATTTTGCAATTCCTTATTTTGCGATTGCATTTAAAGAATCGCAAATTCTGCGATTCCTTAAATGCAATGTAAGAAGCCAAAAAATTTAGCAAATTGGCCTTAAGGAATCGCAAATTACCACCAACTTCTAGTTGGTGGTAAGTTGCGAATTCCTTCCAAAAGAATTTTTTTTTCATTTTTCAAAGTGCCATGTGACGCACAGACATGCCCTTAGGGCATGTATGTGCGCCACACGTGCACCCATGCAGATTTCAGGGGTGCAACAGGGTGTCCTTTGGACACCCCTGCACCCTTGAAAATATTCACAATTTGCCCTTCATTCCTATGGGCCTCCTGGCCCATAGAAATGAATGGGAAATTATTCCTTAATTGCGATTAGCAATTTGCTAATCGCAATTAAGGAATTTTAAAGAATCGCTAAAAAATAGCTAATTTCTTGATACATACCATTTTGCGATTTCTAAATAGCGATTCCTTAAAAATCGCTATTAAGGAATCGCAAAAGGGTATGTTGATACATATGGCCCTATATACTTTGTAAATCGCAAAATTAGGCTGAGACAGACACAACAAAGCAACACTTACTAACATGTCTTCTATGTTTCAAAAAATCATTCGAAAACAAATTAACCAAGGACATATTGTCTTTCAGTCAGTTTTGCTTCCTCTGGTGTTGGTTAACAAATTTTGACGAGTAAGGTTTTTACAAGTGTCATCTACACTATTGAGCTAATTTGTTTGGAAACTGTTTGGAAATGCATTTTAAATTACATAAAAAAATGTCGACAGCAGGGCCAGCCTGTTATTGTTATAGGGCTGCGGATGGATTTCTTCCCATACTGACATCAAGAAAGGACAAGAAACACAGCCTAGGCAAGGGGTGAGATTTGTGTCGTGTTTCTACCAGGATATGTTTATCTGTAAGCAACAGCCCAATAGCTAGGTTACAGAGAGATTTTCCAAAGTGTAGGACAAGTCTGGGACGGGGAACATCCTTTACAACGCAACTTTTACAACGCACTACCATTACGACGCAACTTTTACAACGCAAGTTATTACAACGCATTGCGCTGGGGGGCGCTCTAGGATAGGGAATGGTTTAATTACTATCCAACACCTTCCCTACTATCCACGGGGACTGGAGTTGGAATAGTAAATTAAACTATTCACTATCCAGCGCCCCCCAACGCAAGTCGTTGTAACGACTTGCGTTGTAAAACCTGCGTCGTAATGGCATGCGTTGTAAAAGCATGCGTTGAAACGTCATACATCCGTCTGGGACATTGTCCTACTTAATTGGTACAAAACGTTATGTAAAGTGATAGATATTCTTTAAGAGGCACCATCTTGTTTTGGGGAACTAGAGAGGCCTATTTTCTATGCATTTTGTGTTGCTCATTGTAACTGGAAAACATGTATTTGGAAAGTGGGCTTTGTCCTCGGTTCTCACCCAAACTTTCCTTGAACAATTTCCTAACTTTGGAAGGAAATGATCAGAAAAGTCTATTAACATCATCTTCAAAGCCATTTCATTGGCGATGACAACTGTATAGATGCATGACAATGACAAGGTTTATGTCAGTGTGGGATGAGGAAACGTTGTCATGTTGTTGTCTTACTCCACACGCAATAACATGTAACGTGGACATTCACAATGAGTTTGGCACCTACTGCAAAGAAGTTGCAAATTTTATCAGAACATTGGAATGTTGAGCGCTCTATTGAAGACAATGGAGTGCTCCAGGCTTCTAATGGCCGGTAGAAGCCCCGAGCACCAACATTCCAATGTTTGTTCACAGCTGTTGCTGTGAAGAAAGGCCTCACAGAGCCTGAGGGGATTTCAACCCCCTTGAGCTCCGTGAGGCCTTTGTTTTACAGATTAGAACATTCTGTCCTCCAGGGGCGGAATGTTCTAATAACCTTGGAGCCGTCCGTAGCTGGCTCTACCGGCTTCCTTGTTAAAGGCCCTTGCCGAAACGCTGGAGCAGGCTTTTAATGGCCGGTAGAGCCCGCTACAGCAGGCTCTAAAGCTATATTAAAAAAACCTCCTCAAAACTGTGTTCCATAAGATTTTGAAGGCTGTTTCTTAATATTTCGAGGTGGGGACAACATATACCTGTGATCTGAGAGTCCCAGGCGGTGCACAGTGAGAGGTCTACATTCTCCACGTACAGTGATGGTGCCAAGAGCTGAGATTGTAGGTGAGCAGTCCCGGTTAGAAAGGAATGAAGGACTGCCACTAAAAAACACTCGCATCACACAAGACCGTGCCCAGATACTGGCAGCCGGTAATGATGAATGAGATTTCCTTATCGAACTGACGTTGAATGGTCAGGTAGGAGTTCAATACACAAACTGTATTACTACATCCGCAGGCTCATTATAAAAACCCCATTCAAGATTAAATAAAAGCAAATTAATCACAGGTTTTATTACCTGCAGAAAGCCAAGCACAGCTTGACACTAATACACACTGTAAATGAACTACACGGCCATTTTAAATTAGCACGGTTTCCTTTTGTTCGCTTGTCCAATGAACAAAACGTCCCTTCCATTAGTTCGGTTCCTTTTGTCGGCTCTGTTTACAAAGTCGTCGAAGCCAGGCAGCATGATATTAACTAACAGGAACACAAAGACGCCTGGCTATTTCTTTTATAAGGCAGGGAAATCAGAAGGGGTCCTGTTTTGTCACCATCACATAGCAGAAAGCACAATACTGGTTGCCTAATGGCTAGAACAGTCGACCTCGAAGCTGGGGAACGCGGTTCGAATCCCTGCAGGGACGCTCAACATCCTGTGATTCTGGGCAAATCACGTAATCTCCCCCTGCCTAACAAAATGAATGTGTCCGTCTGTGACGCAACTGGTGCTCATCTAAAGCGGTATACATCCTTTACAACGCAACTTTTACCACGCAGTGCCTTTACGACGCAACTTTTACAACGCAAACCATTACAACGCATTGCGCTGGGAGGCGCTCTGAATAGGGAATAGGTTTAATGTACTATCCAACACCTTCCCTACTATCCACAGGGACTGGAGTTGGAATAGTAAATGAAACTATTCACTATCCAGCGCCCAAAAGCACTATGCGTTGTAGTGGTATGCGTTGTAAAACTTGCGATGTAAAGGTAGGCGTTGTAAAAGTATGCGTTGTAACGTCATACATCCATCTAAAGCACTCTGATACCTTTGGGTCGAGTTTGTGCTATATAAAACTAAAAAATAAAAAAGAATGTGTGCAAACCTGCTTAGGTGAGTTGCTACATCCTAGAAGACATCCACACCAGCAATTATAACTAACACAATAGAGCACACAGAACGGGTACAAGAACATTATTGTGCCGGTGTGGATTCTGCAATCAATTTATCAAGGCGGTTGGCTTTTCCCAAAGCTATCTAGTAGAATGGAACAGAAAGAGAATGAAATAATTATGCATCATGACTGATTTAAACAATTGGAAGCCCAAAAAAGTGCATGAAAGGGCATAATCAGGGAAGGCATCAATTGCAAGAGAACCCTAATATAGATGTGTCTGGTGAGAGAGTGAACCCTTAGAGAATTGATGCAGGTAAGAACAGAAGGGGTAACTGTAATAGTGACATCATTTACTTATACTGTTTGAGTGCCTTACATTATATTTTCTTGCATTATTCGTTTTGACTCATTGCAGTGTGAAAGTATTGTTTCATCTTTTGTGCCACTTTGGACTGTAAGTAGTTGTCTCGAGTTCCAACCAAAAGCCTGTGAAGGAAACACAAGACTGATATCTAGAGTTACAAACACTTTGCGCTGGGTTTGTATTACTTTTTTAACGCAAGCCCGAAGCAACGTGTTGTAGTGGGATTTACAATCCTATTCAAATCACCATTTGTGTTGGATTGTAACTCAAAGTAAGGTAAAGCTGAGCTATACCCTGCTTTCTGTCAAGGGCGCGTTCCATCTGTGGTGCATGGGTGTTCCCATGCTACCACCCAAGTATTTTGCCGCAGATCCCTATCGCCAAAGAATTTTGGTGGCGATTTATGCCAAAATCCTGCTCGACCTCAGCGCAGGCATAACAAGGAAAATATTTTCATTTTTCCTATTTTGCATGTGAGCTGCATTGTACAGCACACTACAAATTGAGAAATGCCTTAAAACAAAATGTTTCTACAGGAAGGGACATTGCCAGCACAAAACCCATGCTTCCCACAATGTAGACACCAGTGCACTACCGTGCAAGGGTGTCAGCGTTGGGGAATAGCTGCCTAAATTGCACCAGTGCTGGCAGAGAGTAGAAATATGGCACCAATCTGCTCTCTCCCTTTCATGCAACACAGCAACTTTACTTACTGGGCTGCATTGTACTACGTCTACGTTAATCTAGCCTGACTCTTTGGGAGTGTCGACAACCACAACTGAAAAGTGGTCTTAAAATATGTATTTTTATTAGGACACCAGATTGTATAAATTCCTATATGTAATCACTGTCTAAATTCTTCACTGTAAATTACTTTTACATTTCTATGGTACAGAACTTGTGAAAGTCGAGATTTGTCGGGAAGACATCCTTACACTCAGAGGCTCAGATTCTGAACACTGTCACGCGACGCAGTGCAGCCTCTTAGCGAGAGAGCAGGAGAGTACCATATTCACAGTGAAAAGACACTCTCCTCCCCTCTCCCTAGCACCGGGGCCGATGTCAGCTGCAGTGCACCAGCCACATACCTTAGTGTCAAGACGCTTGGGTGCATGCCGGAGTCTAGCATAGGTTTTGTTTTGGAAGGATACCCTTCCTGTACAAAAGACAATGCCTAGACATGTCCAAAAGCATTTCCTACTTTGTATATGTGCTGCACGCGTGCAAAGTCAGAAAGTCATGGAGAATTGTAAACAATTTTCCGTTTACTGCCTGCCTTTCAGTGGCGTTCATTTTTGGCGCTAAACCCTTTCCACCTATGTTAGTGAATTTGGTTTAGTGTCAAAAACCATGGGTGGGTCCATGGGAATACCCACTTAACACCCACTTAACGCAAAGTAATGCAAAGCAACGTTTCGCGCTGCTTTGCGTTACTTTTCCGTAAAAATTTGCGTTGGTTTGTTAATCCCAAAACGAGTTTGTCGTCGGGTTAGCTTTAAAAAAGTAACACTAACACAATGGTAAACCTTTCAGGCCTGGGCCAGAATATGGACTTCACTTGCCTCTCAATCTTACATACTGCTGCACATCTGAAAACTCGGCACTTGTTTGTCAGATGCCTTCTAGGCAAATTCTGTTCATTCTTAGTATCTGCTTCCACACCAATAAATGCTCAACTCTAGAAATGATGCTTAGTTTTCAGTGTGTGTGTGACTTCTCACCCATGATGTGCCACTGTCAGGTTCAATTCTATTCTTTTTTGTTTTTCCCATTAGTGTTGCTGGACTGACAACAAAGGAAGTGGCAGGGATCCATTTTGATTATGCATGACGAGCAGCGGAAGTCTCAAAACCACTACATTCATCCACACCAATTTTTATCTGGCAAAGCCAACCGCAGGAGATTAGAGGACGGAGATGGCATCTGTCCCTAATACCTCATTCTCTTTCTTTCGTGTTCGGTCAGTGGAATGTCAGCCAATGCCATCTCAGGATATGCATTGATGGCTTTAGTGATGCACTCACAGTGACTTCTAGGCCCAGATTTACAAAGAAATCACACTACGCAGTGCTTCAAGTAAAGTTGCTGTGCTGCATTGCATGAAAATGAGAGAGCAGAACAGTGCCATGTCTACTACGAAACGGGAAACATCCTTTACGACGCAACTTTTATCACGCAGTGCCTTTACAACGCAGGTTTTTCAACGCAAGTCATTACAATGAATTGCGCTGGGGGGCGCTCTAGGATAGGTAATAGTTTAATTTACTATCCAACGCCTTCCCTACTATCCACGGGGACTGGAGTTGGAATAGTAAATTAAACTATTCACTATCCAGCAACCCCCCCAACGCAAGTCGTTGTAACGACTTGCTTTGAAATACCTGCGTTGTAAAGGCATGCGTAGTAAAAGCATGCGTTGTAACAACGTACATCCCTACGAAACAGCTATATCCTGCACTTTCCCTACAGCTGGTATACAATTGGTATCCCAAGTGCAAATGTGTTTGCCTCATGTGCCAGCATGGGTTTTGTAATAGAAAACACTGTGCTTAGACCAACTGTAAAACGTTTCCCACTTCGGATAAGTGCTGTACAGTGCAGCACAAATGCAAAGGGGGAAGTTTTGAAGAATTAAAAGCATTTCTCTCTTTTATGCCCACTTCAAAGTGGCGTTATTTTATGTTTTTGTTAGTTGATAGGGCATCTTCTGCCAAAAACCATTGGTGCTTCCGTAGGAATGCCCAATGCCCATCGATAGAATGCCTCCCTTGACACAGAGTAAAGCAAAAAAGCATTTGCACTGGAAAATAAATTTAAAAGAAGCATTTTGTGCATGTTTACATGACATTTGTGATGCAAACCCAGCACAAAACGTTTGTAAATATTAGCTTGAGTGTGGTGCAGTCTAGCTCACAAGTGAACCAAGAAATACTGTAATTATCCAGTGAGATTAAGGAGTTGCTGGCCAATAGAAACACCAGTAAGTCATTCCACATTGTTAACCTTTTCTATTTCCAGATCTGTTGCCTTGAGATTAACCACTAGTCACAAAGAGTATGTGATCTTATTTCAGTTTGCTTTACTGTTGTGAGTTCCAGCCTTTCGCCGTGAGTGTTGTGGAGTGCATGCAGCAGTTCTTGGTTGAAATAAAGGCAGCAGTGAATAGCATCAGAGGCAATGTGCTACTTGTCTGTTTCATGTGTGCATAGAGGGTGATAGCTAAGCTTTGTGTCTGTGCAGTGGCTCTTAGAAGGTGTTAGATCATTTTACCATGCAGCACTGCCACTGGAGCTTCCACAACAAGAGGTCGAGGTGGAAACTTCAAATGTTTGGATTGACACAGATCACTGTTGCTTACTTGCAGCACTGCCATTGCTTTGGATCCTGATATCTGCTGGTAATGCCAAGAAAATGTGGGATTTTGAAAATGTACTTTTTGTTTATCTTTCCTGATATCCTAAAAGAGATATCAGCTTCATATCATGCTTCATGGCCGGTTAGTAGAGTATTATGGCTGCCTTGCATGTTTTCTCTGAAGTCTCACTGCACCTCAACCCTTAGAATATTAGAGGCTTATTTATGAGATTGGTGCCACGGTGCAGCAGTTCACATTGCTGCGCTGCATCACAGGGAAAGGGCAAGAGTGAGCCGTATTTTTCCCAATACGGTACATTTCTGTCCTTTATCCAGCACTGGTGTACAATGGGCTGCCTAGCGCCAACGCCGGCACCCCTGCACTATGGTGCAAGGATGCCTGAGTTGCATGCAGGATTGTTTTTGAGCAGGAAAGGACACCGTCCTTCACGAAAACAATACTGATAGGCATATTACTCTTGCTTTGTGTGCGGCAGAATGCAGCATACATTGAAGGAGCAAGTAACGAGGAGAAATAAAGACATTTCTCCTTGTTAAGCCTCCCCTGACAAGGTGTATCTTTTTTGGTGCATTCCCAGGTCTACCATTTTTGGTAAATCTGTGAATACATAAAAAACCATGGGAGTTGTGTGGGAACATCCTTGCAGTGCCCATGGAACGCCTTCCCAGGGCAGAGTAATGCAAGCAGTGATTTGCACTGTGTTGTGTTACTTCCAGTGCTTAATTTGCGTTGCGTTACTCCCAGTGCTTAATTTGTGCCAGTGGTTTCCAGTGCTTAGTAACAGCACTTATTTATCAGGGCCGGGTCTAATGGGTCTAGAGACCTGGGTGGCAACTCACAACATCCACAACTCCGCAACGTGTGTCTCTGTCACAAAATAATATGTGTTCACAATCACATTCAGTCACTCACTCTGTCTCTTGGAGTCTCCCGTGAAGAGCTGGGAGCCGATAATAAATCTATGGCCCTTAAGTCAGTGTTGCCGATGGGAGTGCCACTTTTTGGGCTGGATTTGGTCCTGTGGGGTTGCGACAGCCACAGCAGCGTGCGTGCCGCGTGCCGCAACCTTTTTAAAACTCTATGCGCCGGCCAGCCTTTACCATCATGAGGTACACGTGCACGAAGCACAGGCACCAGCATCCCATCCGATCAGCACTATAATTTGAAGCAGCATTTCATGCCGTGTGTGCTGTGTGCGCAGCAGGCCCCCTATGATAGAGGCAGCAACCTTAACGTTATGTGACGTGACCCAGTAAGTAATGCTGCTTTTTTTTGCTCGTGGTGGTGGTTGGTATGTTATTGTTACACGAGTGACGACTGACTAGGAGCAATCATGCACCCGGGCACCATGTGCAATCCCCCGGGCCCGGAGGCTGGAAGGCTGAGGGCTGCGCTGGTTTTGGAACAACAGGCTGATCTGGTTTTGTAAGGTCTTTCTTCCCCTGTTGTGCAACAACTGCAGATCACTGTCATCTGAAGTCTGGGTCACTGAATCAATCCCTAGGGCCAAAATAAGGTTCACAGAGCGACACTCTGTGGTAGTTGCTGATTGTCTTTTGGACAGCAAATTCGAGACTTTAAAATTTTCAGAGGTAAGGGTTTAGAGGTGGTGAAGGGGCCTGCTACACTTTGTTGTTTCTTTACCTTCTGTACTTTTCCCACTATAAATTTCCCTGGATGGTGTCCTAGACTGAGCTGCCCGCTCTCTGTGTCTGCTTTGTCCAGGCCAGCCTCAACCTTGTGGCAGATCCTAGCTTGCCCGACACTGGCAGCTTAGCATCAACCAAGCCCTTCCTTGCTTTCCTGTGCACACCATGATGCTCTGTGCTTAGTTGTCTGGTAGCTCTAATTATGCTCCTAACTGACCCCATCTCAAATTGGGTTTCCTACAGTAGTTGTGAGCCCTCAAACATCTCCTTCCCCATACTTCAATCCCAGAAAAATAAATGCAGCAAGTGAGCCTATCTTTAAACTCCACACAGATTTCATCAAGTCAAGAGAAGCTTCCAGCACGCTAATTAATGACTGTCTCAGAGTAAGGTGGCCTATTGTTTCTTTCGAGAGCCCTTGAGAATGTGTGCCAATGGCTGTCCATCAGCTTTGATGCTCTATCATGTGCCTTGTGTTCACAAGTGTTTTTAATTTTTAGGTTAACACACAGTGCTATATCCTGACGTGGTTTTAGCAACATTTTCCTTTGTGAGCATCATTGGTCCTTAATCATCAACACCGGCGCTATTCATGAGCAGCAGTCCCATTCATTATGGTAGGCACGGGGAGATTAACTGATTTGCCAAGAATCACAGGATGTTGGGACACCGAGACTTGAACCTGGTGCCCCAATTCTGAAGTCAGCAGATCTAGCCATTAGCCAGATCCTCTCCTCACTTTCATGTTAGTAATTGGTTCTGTTTTAGGTGGCGCTAACACGAGAAATGGGCTGTTGAACGTTGCATCCTGATGAGAGAGCCCCGGCACTTTTTTTTTACAAATTAACTACTGGATTTATGAAGCTACTCAGGGTCAAGCAAAGTGTCCTTGCGTGGCTTCATAAATCTGATTTCTGAGTTGTGTCGCTCTTGCACCACGTTGCGCGATGCAAGAGCGACTCAATGGGCTCATAAATATGGCATCCAGTCCACAGCTACGAATGCCCTGTTGCTTCCTCCATGTAACGTTCTCCTTTATACTGTCCCATCTGGAGGACCTCACCCTTGGAAAAGGATTTCTGTCACTGGCTGTGAGGCGCAGGTGGCCAGTGCTAGAGTTTCCCAATGCACGTGCTCCCTTAGCCTCCCACTATTAGCATTTCCCTGTTTTTCAAATACTGAAACTCACTAATTGCCTTGTGCCCTGGAAAGCTGATGTTACGTTACGGTACAGCATAGCAACATAGCATATAGCACTCTTCTGCCAAATATATGGCCCTATGATGCTATCTGAGTCTGCGTGGCCTTTAAACACAATGTTGATATTTCTCCTTGATAAGAGAGACATCCACGGATCCGCAAGACCACGGCTGGAGGAAAATCCCGCCAGGTAATGGGGTTGGATCATCCTGGGTGGGGTGATTCTTGGCTACACACTCATACACACCATAGACATACATAGGGTAGGAATTGCATAATAGGAGTACGCCTGATTTCTACCTTGTTTTATATGCCTGTATATAGATACCATTCTTAGCACCATGGTCTACTTAAACCTGCTATTTACTATTTTGGTGCTTGTAAATACTTTTGTATGCTTCTGTCTACTGATTGTCACAGCACACGTACTCAATACAAGAATAACCTTGGTTCAATAAATATATTGAAGAACGTCCCTTTGTGTATTCTCTGGATACTTCTCCGAGTGCAAGAGTGACTGAGCGAAAGGGTACTAGATCTGTTACTACGATCCCTGAGGGGACAGGCTTGTCATGTTCAGTGGTTGCCAGAAACCATTTGCTCCCTGTTCTGGTTAGGTGGGCTTGTGGTGGCACTGTGAGCTAGCTGGTCTCTAGACCAACATATACTACGGGTGCATGGAATCAGTCCAAGAACCTCACCCAAAGTTTATGTTGTCCACAAACGTGCAGATCCTACTGATTGGTGGGAAATACAAGACACTTGGAAGCGGCACTTAATTCTGAGCACCAGCACTTATGACAGTCTGCTATTTAGTAGCACTGTTTGTCTAATTGAGAGATGAGAACAACAATGACTTGTTTAATAATTAAATGTACATGAAAATGACTAAAACCTGCCACCCAAGCCATTCGTATAAGCTTGGGAGGCCTGGAATAGTCCGAATTGTCACACTTGTAGGGTGTGATGCGTAATAGTTGTGTTGGTACTGTCATTGGCAGTGCTGGCAGCTGCAATGTGTGGTCCAAATGGCACTTTGGGCCCCGGCATGTATTTCTTTTTGACAAATTAAGCACTGCGGTTAGCCCTGTGATATTTGACTATGTGGCATATTTTAGAACTGCTGGATGTATAAGATAAGTTCTGTCTAGTTTCTTGTGCTGTGTTTGGCAATGTGCTTTCATGTTAGGCTTTCTTACCGGGGCTATAAGATGTGCAATCTCTGAAACCTTTGTATAACCTGGGCCAGGTAGCATTATTCATCCAAGTTAGCCAGGCCACAGATCTCTTCACTGCACTATCCTGCCAGCTCTCTGTCCTGAGATTCCATACACTTCCCTTTAAGAGTAAATACTGGTGCTAAAGCCTGTTTTCCCCAGATGGTTGCCCCTTATCCGTCCTTCCCTATGTAAACCAAAGTCAATGTTGACTCATAGTGGGAGAGGCTGGTGCTAAGGCACTTCCTACACCCAGTTGCTTCTGAACATGAGAGACATTTTCACAGTTTAACATTTGAAAAGGAAGGCACAGAACATGGCCCTTTCCTGCTTATGTCACGTGGAAAATAGGGCATGGCCAGTGCAATAGTGCATGTTTGAGTGGCATGCAATCCAGACCACTGAAGGTATGCTTTGGCTAAATTGCAAGTGGCTGGCAAGTATCAGGTACATACTTTTGTCATATTTATATTTCTGTTGACTAACCTATTTACTGTCATAGACTTCCCATCATTAGTAACTACTTATCTAACTTTAGTAGCATAATATCATGTCATGTAATGGCAGTTTGTATAGTGGAATGTTACCAAAAATGGCACAAGATTGTGTTGAATGTGACCATATGGACATCCAAATTCTATGTTGTCTAACCAACCAGGGCTTAAGTGCCTTCCTAAAGATTAAAAGTTACAGAGCATCCTGTTGCTGAAATAGTAACACATTCTAGGTTTTCACCGATACGACAGAAAATACTCAGGGGCATATTTACAAGGCCCTATCGCCACCACAATGTCACTTCCATTGACGTTGTGATGGCGATAGGGACATCGCTTTATTTACAAGGCAGCGTTCCACGCTGTAGTTAGCATGAAAGGGGAGGGAAATGGGTGTTGTGGTCGGCGTTCCACAGCAACACCCATTGATTTGGCGCTGCCCCAATTTACAAGGGCAGCGTAAATAGGAACCAGCGCCAAAATTAAACAGGCGAAACGAGGAGAAATGCTTTATCTCTCCATGTTTTTGCTGTTTCCAAGTGTGCTGCCTTGTGCAGCACACATAGAAACAGCACAATGCCTATGATTGTTTATGTGCAGGAAGGTCCGCCTTCCTGCACATAAACAATCAATTTAAAAAAATGCTCTTTTGCAACTTCTATGTGTTCTGCATTGAGCAACATACAAAGAAGTTACAAAATGGCATTTAAAGATCGTTTATGTGCACATAAACATTCTTCCTTCAAATGCAGATACCTTTGCACTATGGTGCAAGGGTGCCTGCGTTGGCCCTAGGCAGCTGAACTCAGCGCCAGTGCAGGGGGAAACGCAGGGGTGCAATGCATTCTTGTGAATACAGCACATCCCTGCGTTTTCAGAATGGAGAAGCGTGGTGTTAGAAATGTTTGCTTAACGCCACGTTTCTCCATTCTGCTGGGAATATGCCCCTTAGATGCCTAGTATAATGCTGTGGGGAGCGCGTTATCGACGCTCCACTCCCAGTCGCACTGCATGATTGGATACTAGATCCTTTAACCATTTCAACATTTAACCTCACTAGAAATTGAGTCAAATTTTTTTAGTCCGCAACGTTTTCCAAAGTTTCTTCTTGTCATTTGATCCGTTTTACTGATCCACATATATCACAAAGGTATTTTTACATCTAAGATTCCACATACGGCGAGACAGCAAGTTGTTAGTAGCATAAGTGGATATTTTGTGGATAATGGCTGTGAATATATGGACTGGCATAGTTTTTTTCACATGGTGAATTTGTGAAATCGTGTACACATAGGAATCAGTTTTGTTTGTTTTTTGACACAATCACTGACGTACATGACTTTGTGCCGGATAAAGTGTATTATGGGTGGTGTGGTTCACCGGGAGATTCAGGGTGTCAGGTAATTAATTAGCACACACGCAGGGGGGTGGAGTATATGGGTTTAAATCAGAGAGTCCGTTATGGGAGACACAAAGCTGTTTCAGGCGCACGCTGTGCGGAAAGAGATATTGTGGAGTGTGCAGGTATGTGGGGAGTCGGGTTCCGTGACATATGGGGTACGTGTAAATGTATACATTTGGAAACATCGGGACTGTCAGGAGATGCGGGAGGGGGGTTAGTAATTTCGAGAGTCCACGAATGTGGTAATAGTGAGAACGTTAGGAGGAGAGAGTGAGTTTGACTGTATAGGAGATTGGATTTGAGCAGCCGTGGGTTTACAGAAAGCATGTGATGATTTAGCAGACGGGTGGAAGAAGGTGTGAGAGGGAGTGCACAACTAAGTTTGACATTAGAGGGAACGTGGGACCGCATATGTGTTGGACCCGGCCCTTTTTGGCAGGTTCACCCCGAAACTTTTTGCTTTTTCCTAGCCTGTTTCTGTAACCTGGTGTTGGTGATTTTAGGTCTCTGCGCACTTTTTCACTGTGGTCCAGTGTAAAGTGCGTGCGCTCTCTGTGTGTGTGGTGAGAGTGACCTACCCTCCCATAGGAATGCATGAGGAATATGTGTGACCATGGTATTCCTGATGTGTGGGGAGTGCAGGTTTGGTATGTGCGAACTCGTGAGATTGAATGCTGCGCAATGATGTATGCAGCATGATTGTGTCTAGTGTGGAAGTGCCACTTCTAGAAGTTGGCATGTTTGTGTAATTTGTGTCTGGCATGTGATTGGCTGGAGCTGGCTGGTGAGCCTGGCTCCAGGAGTCTGGATGGGTCTGCTCCGGTGGTGAGTGGAGAGATTAACATGCTGATGTGAGGGCGAGGTGCACCTGGGACCTGAATAGGGCTGGGCTTTCCCCACACAATGCTGGCTCCACCCCCTGTGGTGGGACGGATGACCCTAGCCTGACTAATGAATGGGAGGGGTGGCTGAGCACATCAAGAGTGCTCCCAAACCAGCTGCGCCTGGTTTTCCCTCCACCCTGCAGACACAGACAAAGGGAAATGCTGTATAAAAAGGGTGCTGTGACACCCTGAAGATGTTCTTGTCTTGCTACTTGAATCCTGCCAGGGGCGTGCTGCTGCTTGGGCCCAGGGGAAGGCTTGCCTCCCTGGGCCCTGCCCAGCCCCTGGATGCCTGATGGATGTCCCTGAAACCTTTGGGGGCCCGACCTTTTTCCTGGACTGGTGTGTCTGTAGCGCTGGGGAGCGCTTTATTTCTACTTGGACCTTGTTGGTCCTCTAGCGCTGGGAGCGCTTTATTTCCACTTGGACCTTGTTGGTCCTCTAGCGCTGGGAGTGCTTTATTTTCCGATAGCCCTCAGGAGCGATGTATGCCAAGAATTCACCGCCGGCCCCGGGGACTACCGAGGAGACGCTGTGCCCGCCTCCCTGCTCGGGCCCGCACTGCCATTGGCGGCCCTCTGAGGCAGGGAGCCAGGCATATTTTGCCAGGACGGGGGCGGGGCCTGCAATCCGGCAGGAAGTCCCGCCCGCCGCCGCCGGCCCGAGAAAGAAGCAGCTGGCTGAGGAATGGCCATCCGGGGCCCCCGTGAGCTGGGAGGGAGCCCCGGAGGAGAAGTTGACCTGGAGCCTTGCGGCTCCACTCTGAAGGCCCGGGTGAAGAGGCGGCTGGTCAGCAACGCTCCCGTGAGCGGAGGGAGCCCTGCAGCGTCTGGATGCGCTCCCAGTGAAGCGCGGTGCAGCAGATCTCCGCGAGGCTCTCAGGAGTGAGAGAGCCCCGCCCGCTGCCACTGCCGAGTGAAGCGCTGCGAGACCGGGAAGAGTGAGGCCGGTCCCGCAGCAGAAAGAGGAGCCACGCCGTGACCCACGGGAGAGCAGTCCAGTAAGTTAGTGCTGGGCCAGGGGACATGGGGGCATTTCTGTTTCTGCTCCACTAGGGAGCAGATGGATTTTGGTGGTGCCAGTGCAGGCACCGAGTCCGAGCGGCCCCGTATGCCCAGTGGGCCGCTCTACAATGGGCATGTTGGTTTCAGAGCTTGCGGGCTCCAACGAGGCCCCCAGTGATTCTAGAGCCCACGAGACTCCCTGGGGGCATGTTTGTTTTCGAGCCACGAAGGCTCCAACGTGCCCTATTTTTGTTAAAAGGCCCCAGTGGGGGTCCAGAAGGCCCGTGTTCCCCCCAGTTGTTTCTAGAGCAAGTACGCTCCGGGGCCAGGTTGTTTTAATTAAGGAGCCAGTGTGCTCCTGGGGCCGCATTGTTTCCCTGAGAGGTGCCAGAGAGGGCACCGCGCTTTGTCCTGAGCGGCCCCAGATGGCAGCGGGCCGCTCCCACGTTTTGGTGCAGATGTGACTTTGAGGACCTGTGTCCTGTCCCCAGTGTTTGAGGGGACCTGTTCATTTTCAGGGCCAGAGGGCTCCAACAGTGGGCGCAGTTTGGCTTCTAGGTTCAGTGAGGGCCCTGTCGCAATTTTGTTGTTTCACAGCTGCCCAGCAATTAGTGGGCAGCTGCACCGTTTAGGCGCAATTGAGTGAGAGTCCCTGGGAGGGACAGAGATGGCACAGTGGCGCCAGGCCTTCTACAGCTGCGCAGCACTTAGTGCCAGCTGCAACGTTTAGGCCCTGTTGTTGTTCCCAGCTGCCCAGCAATTAGTGGGCAGCTGCAACGTTTAGGTTTGCGCCGGTGGGAAAACCTAAATGTTGACTAACTTAACCTAACCTAACCTAAACCTGACTGGCGCTGCGATTGCAGCGCGCCCTGACATTCTGGACACAGGGCATTTGAGCCCCTTCTTGAGATGGCCAGTTGGCCAGGGGGCTGGTATGTGGGTAGGGTGCAAGGCCCTAATGTGACTTTTGGCAATGTGATTTTACTATGTTTAGAATGGTAATTGCCTAATGTGATTTTTGCGCAATGTGATGTTACTATGATTATGAGGTTATTTTACCTATGTAGGTTTATGTTAGTGAGAGTTTGTTTCACTGTGAGTTACGCCCCTGAATGTGATTTATTCTTAGGAGGCAGAGTCTAATGTGTTTAGACTAGTGAGGATATTGCCTACTGTATTTTTACTGGTTAGGCCTAAATGTGATTGCTGCGTAATGTGTTTTGCCTTTATGCTTGTGTTATACTTCTAAAGGTGCTCATGCTTACAAGTTTGCTTTGCCTAGAATGTTATACTAGAGAGGTTATGTGTCCTGCGTGATCTAGGCCTATGGTTATTAGTATTGCGCAGTGTGTACCTACCGGTTAACAGTGGTTACTGGTTGTGGTCTATAATTGTTATGTGGTGTTACAGTTATTCTAAGTGCTAGTTCTACTAAGTGCTGATTCTGACAGTGGCCCACGTGGCCCTGTCCTGGTGTAAATAATCCCTTGTGACTATTGCCCGTGCCAGTTGGCACAATGTATAATGTGTGATTACTATCTGATGTGTTTTGACAATACAAAAGTTATTTTTATATTGTGGTGTGCCTAGGATGTTGTTGCTGTTGTGTGCGTACGCAAATGCTTTAGAAATTGCCTCCGGGATAAACCTGTCTGCTCGTGCCAAGCTACCAAGGGGCTGAGCAGGGGTTATCTTGGCGTGTGCTCCCTAGCCCTGACTAGAATGGTGGTTTCTGCCTGGCTTTGGCGTAAGCCTTAGCCAACCAGAAATCCCAGTTCTAACAATATGGATAATTAATTATGCTTGGTTTGGGTGAGGGAGCTTAAAACAGGAAGTTCTGTTTCGGTTTTAATAGAAATTCACATGGACTGTTTGAGCTTAAAAATCACATTTGTTAAATACAGATTCACATGATTATTGGTAATAATGTAATATAAAGGACTGTGTAGTAACTATGTATTTTTTAAAATTGTTGATTCACTGTTAACCCTGACGAAGTGCTGAAAATAAGCCCGAAATGCATTGGGTCTTAATAAAGAATTTCTGCTCCGAACCACTTTTTGCATTTTGTGATCGTTTTCCCAAAGAGGCCCGATGGGCACACGTGATTATGAGAAGCACAAAAAAATGCATTTTGTGATATATGTGGATCAGTAACACGGATTAAATTACAAGAAGAAACTTTGGAAAACGTTGCAGACTAAAACAATTGGACTAAATTTCTAGTGAGGTTAAATGTTGAAATGGTTAAAGGATCTAGTATCCAATCATGCAGTGCGACTGGGAGTAGAGTGTCGATAACGCGCTCCCCACAGCATTATATTACGTATTGTGCATCTAGGGCAAAGCACGGCCCAGTTCCGCACGCAATGAGCAATGTTGAAAATATTTGGATTACAGCTGTGTTGTCCTTAGATGACTAGGCCAGCTTTGGTTCAAGCTATGGACCTTTACCACTACTACAGCTTCAGAAAATCTCAGTTCGCAGGTAGGAGTAGATTTCTGAAACTCAGCCTGCAATAAGGTGGGCCTAGGCCATAAAAAACTCGAAAGGCCAAGGATAGAGCTTTAAAGCTGAACCTGTGAGTCATGGGAAGCGAATGCAGCACATTTCCAGAGGGAGCTGGGGGATCAATTTGGCTGCCATATTGTGAATTATTTTTATTAGATGAGTAGAAAGACAAGCAAGCCCAAAACAGTGAATTACAGTAGTCCAGTCAACTTAAAATAGTGGCTAGGACTATTAAAGGACAAGTGTTTGCTGGTATAAGCGGCAAAATCTTGCTAAAATCTTCATCAGTAGAAAACAAGAGGAAGAAAGATGGTTCACAAGGCTGCTGAAGGTCTTTTTATCATCAAGAAAAACACCGAGATTGCGAACAGTGGTAACTGGAACCGGTGGTGTGCCAGGTTCCTCTGGCCAAAAACTGGAAATAGGGTAAGTAACTGTGGGCTTAGTGGAGATAAGAAGAATCTGCATCTTATACATATACATTTTGAGGAGTTGTCTGTGAGCCAGTTCATCACTGCCCGCGTGCAATTATGGAAATTCGTTAGCGGGACACTAGAATGAGAGACAGACTTTTCCAATGAAAAGAGCAACTGTGTGTCATTGGCATAGCTCATAAGACTAAGGTCAAATTATCAAATAAGTAGGGCCAGTTGGCAGATGTATGGATTAAAAAGTGTGGGACTTAAAGAAGAGCCCTGCGGTCCTCCACATTTTAGAAATACTGTGGCCTTCATTAAGAGTGGTGCAAAAGGGGGTGGTGATGGACGGAGCATCTGAATCAATCAAACACTCACACCCAGTCAAAAGATCTGGGTTTAATCCATCACCGTTCTTTAGCCCACTTCGCCACCCCAGTTCAGACATGGCTATATACAAATCAGTCTGACCCTGTGCCTCATGGGAACAGTCCAGCCCGAACTGCCAAGCCATGTCTTCCCTGGACCGGAAACAAGCTTCCGAGGACCGGTTTCTGGCATTCCAGCCGTCTTCAGCCCGGCTTGCTTGAATCCAGTGGCAAAGTGAGCAAGGGACTCACGTCTGAGCATACCCTGCCACACTTATGGCGGCCAAAAGCGGTGCAAAAGGGGGTGGTGATGGACGGAGCATCTGAATCAATCAAACACTCACACCCAGTCAAAAGATCTGGGTTTAATCCATCACCGTTCTTTAGCCCACTCCGCCACCCCAGTTCAGACATGGCTATATGCAAATCAGTCTGACCCTGTGCCTCATGGGAACAGTCCAGCCCGAACTGCCAAGCCATGTCTTCCCTGGACCGGAAACAAGCTTCCGAGGACCGGTTTCTGGCATTCCAGCCGTCTTCAGCCCGGCTTGCTTGAATCCAGTGGCAAAGTGAGCAAGGGACTCACGTCTGAGCATACCCTGCCACACTTATGGCGGCCAAAAGAGGTACAAAAGGGGGTGGTGATGGACGGAGCATCTGAATCAATCAAACACTCACACCCAGTCAAAAGATCTGGGTTTAATCCATCACCGTTCTTTAGCCCACTCCGCCACCCCAGTTCAGACATGGCTATATGCAAATCAGTCTGACCCTGTACCTCATGGGAACAGTCCAGCCCGAACTGCCAAGCCATGTCTTCCCTGGACCGGAAACAAGCTTCCGAGAACCGGTTTCTGGCATTCCAGCCGTCTTCAGCCCGGCTTGCTTGAATCCCGTGGCAAAGTGAGCAAGGGACTCACGTCTGAGCATACCCTGCCACACTTATGGCGGCCAAAAGCGGTGCAAAAGGGGGTGGTGATGGACGGAGAATCTGAATCAATCAAACACTCACACCCAGTCAAAAGATCTGGGTTTAATCCATCACCGTTCTTTAGCCCACTCCGCCACCCCAGTTCAGACATGGCTATATGCAAATCAGTCTGACCCTGTGCCTCATGGGAACAGTCCAGCATTGGCTCTAAGATTACATAGGGGGTTTTGGGGAGCACTCCATATTACTCCGTTTTTCCATCATTTTCAATCGGAACTGCTCATGTTCCTCATTTGCGTGCAGGTTGGGTGAGTGCCTAAACCCTAAGGCACCAGTAAACAAGCAGGTAAAGGGGCAAAATTATTGCCCGTACCCACCGCACAGTTGCTGAGCCTATCTGGCGTCGCTTTTAACACCTTCAATTATAAATCTTTTTTAACATTTTTAACCATTCTTATATCAGTCTCTGGTGAATCCATTAATCCACATTAATGCATGCTTTGTATCACTCCACACTCGGGATTTTGATGCAATTTTCAAATTTCTAGTACGAATGCTGTGCCCATCCGGACTTCTTGCATAAGCACGACAGAGGCAGAGGGTTCTTCCAAAAACAGCGTTTATTCAAAAACCAATGCATTTCGAGCATTTCGAGCCCTGATGAAGAGCACTTGATGCTCGAAATGCATTGGTTTTTGAATAAACGCTGTTTTTGGAAGAACCCTCTGCCTCTGTCGTGCTTATGCAAGAAGTCCGGATGGGCACAGCATTCGTACTAGAAATTTGAAAATTGCATCAAAATCCCGAGTGTGGAGTGATACAAAGCATGCATTAATGTGGATTAATGGATTCACCAGAGACTGATATAAGAATGGTTAAAAATGTTAAAAAAGATTTATAATTGAAGGTGTTAAAAGCGACGCCAGATAGGCTCAGCAACTGTGCGGTGGGTACGGGCAATAATTTTGCCCCTTTACCAGCATTGGCTCTAGGCAGCCACAAGTGTGCTAGCGCTAGGAGAAAGCAGAACTGCACCATATCTTTGTATATGTTGAAGTTCAGATCCCTCCCTTTCACACAACACAGAGCAGCAACTTCCCTTGCTGCAATGCGTTGTGTTAAATGTTATTAAATATGTCCTTTGGTACCTTACTATTATATCACTTTAACCTGTGATGTCATCAGTGATGTCATTTGAGATGTCATGAGTGATGTCATGAGTGATGTCACTGACCATGTCATGAGTGATGTAATATGTGACGTCATCAGCAGTGCATTGCGGGTACGCGAGTTATAGCTAGCTGAACTAACTATAACGGGGGAATTTCAATGGTTTTGTAGGAGTGAAATGTCCAGCTAACTATAACGCCCCTGAAACCTATGGTTTTTTCAGTGAATTTCCAGAGGTTTTTAAAATTCTTATTCCTAACTATTACGTGCCTGAAACTTATAGTTTTTTCAGTAAATTTCAATGGTTTTTTAAATGATTTGCACACGTCACCTCAGGCCCTGTCCCCTCCCTTCCCCACTGTGTAAACACGTCCTGCGGCCGTTTTAAGTTGGGAGATTAAGTCCCCTTGAATCCTGAGGGTCCCTAGGGTCCAACTAGCCTACTAGGTACTTCCAGTAAGCGCCACAGAGCTGCGTTGCCGAGAGGTGTGAAAAGGGGCACGGCCTAGTCCACCTCTCTGCAAGACAGCGCAGTGGCGCTTAGTGGAAGCACCTGGTGGGTTAGTTGGCCCACAGGGGCTCTCAGGATTGAAGGGGAATTATTTCCCCAACTTAAAACGCGCCACAGGGAGTGTTTGCACACATCACCTCAGGCCCTGTCCCCTCCCTTCCCCACTGTGTAAATATGCCCTGTGGCCGTTTGAAGTTGGAAGATTAAGTCCCCTTGAATCCTGAAGGTCCCTGGGGTCCATCCAGTAAGCGCCACAGAGATGTGTTGCAGAGAGAAGAGAGATGTAAAAAGGGGCACAGCCTAGACCACCTCTCTGCAACGCAGCACAGTGGCGCTTACTGGAAGCAAGTGGTGGGCTAGTTAGCCCCCAGGGGCCCTCAGGATTGAAGGGGAATTATTTCCCAACCTTAAAAATCTCCATAGGGCGTGTTTGCACACGTCACCTCAGGCCCCGTCCCCTCCCTTCCCCACTGTGTAAACACACCCTGTGGCCGTTTTAAGTTGGGAGATTAAGTCCCCTTGAATACTGAGAGTCCCTAGGGGCAAATTGGCCCACTCGGTACCTCCAGTAAGTGCCACAGAGATGCGCTGCAGAGAAGTGTAAAAAAGGGCGTGGCCTCTGAACACCTCTCTGCAACGCAGCGCCCTGGCGCATACTGGAGATACCTGTTGGGCTACTTGTCCCTCAGGGACCCTCAGTATTGAAAGAGAATTAATTCCCCAACTTACAACTTGCACAATGGTGAAGGAAGGGGGCGTGGCCTAAGGTGACATATCTGCAAACCTGCCCTGTGACGCGTTTTAAGTTGGAGAATTAATTCCTCCTCAATCCTGAGGGTCCCTGGGGGCCATCTAGCCCACCAGGTACCTCTAGTATGCGCCAGAGAGCTGCATTGCAGAGAGGTGTTCAGAGGCCACGCCCCTTTTTACAACACTCTGCAACACAGCTCCGTGGCGCTTACTGAAGGTCCTGAATTCGTTCCCCATCTGCAAACGCACCAGGGGGCACGTTTGCAGAGCGCTGCAAGGAGGGGGCGTGGCCTCCGGCATGATGCCGGTCTTTTAATTAATTTATTTTTTAAGAAGGCGGGCTGTGTGGCCCCCCATCCCCCAGGGCATGCCCCCTATTTTTTTTTAAACAAATAAAAAATTGGAAGGGAACTGCATGGCCCCCCTCCCGAGGCCTTAATCAGCCCCAGGGAGCCTATCCCCCGGGGCATGGCCTATTTTTTTTAATTATTCTTTTGGAGGGGGCTGTGTTGCCCAACTCCCGGGCCACTTGTAGCCACGAGGACCCCATCCCCCAGGGCTAGCCCTCTCAGTTGGGGGCCGTGGGGGAGTCCCAAATCCCCCACGGTCCCACCTGCTCCCCGCGTCCCTCGGGAGCCGGCATTGCTTTTCCACATGGGGAGCTGCTAAGATGCAGCTCCCCGTGTGGAAAAGCAATTTAGTTTGCATTTTGAAAGAGAGAGCAGGTTTACCTGCTCTCTCAATCAAAATCCAAAGCAAGTTTGCTATGGCAGGGCGGGAACAGCGAGGCTCCCGCCCTGCCATAGCAAATTACAGTGTGCCAGGGTGGGCACACCGGGACACTGCAGGAACCGGCCCTGGGGGGGTGGCGGTCCCCAGGGCCATCAAGGGCTCCAGGAGGGGGGCCACACGGCCCCCCTCCCAACATTTTCAAAGCCCCCGGGGTTTGGGGGTCCATAACGGACCCCCCAATTTAAAGACGTAGTGCCCCGGGGTGGTGGCGGTCCCCTGGCGTGTTGTGGGGCTCTAGCCCACCCCCACAGGTTTATTTATTAAAAAAAAGCCCTAGGGGTGGCTGTCCCCAGGGCAGCGGGGGCCGTGTGTCCCCTCTACACTGTTATTTTTCAAAGCCCCGGGGGGGTGGCACTTTTAGGATGCCATTGCGTCAAATCCTTATGCCTGCCTCATAACAGGCATAAGGGTGACGCAGTTCTAAATTCATAGCCCTCCCACCTGCATTGCTGGAGTTGCATCACACTTCCAACACAACTCCAGCAATGCGGCAGTTTTGCACCGACAGATACATCAGTAATACTGACATACCTGTCATTCCTTGCAACATGAGGCGTCATGCAGTAAATATGATGCATCAATCATGTTGCAAGGAGGTCGCACTGAGAAGTGGCGCATCACTGTTTTCACACAGCGATGTGTCACTTCTCATAAATAAGGCCCTTAATCTCCCTGGGGTTCATTTGTGAGCCCTTACGACACTTTGCGCCTCTGGTGCACCACTTTTTGTGGCGCACCAGTGGCGTAAAATATGCACCACATTGCGCCCTATTTACAAAGTGTTGCATCTAGGCAGAAGTGTCACTTTGTAAACCCCTGCGCTCATTATACCTACATCAGGTATAATGTACGCAGGGTGGATGTTCCTCCGCATCCAAGCCTCATAGAAGTGGCGCATTGAAATCTATAAGATTTCAGTGGGTGACTTAGATCGCCATTGCGTCTAATCTTTACGCCTGCTTCATAGCAGGCGTAAGGGTGACGCAGTGCTATATTCACAGCCCTCCCCTTGCATTGCTGGAGTTGCGTCATGCTTCTGACACAACTCTAGCAATGCATCAGTTTTGCGCCGACAGATACGTCAGTAATACTGACGTATCTGTCATTCCTTGCGACACGATGCGTCAAACAGTAAATATGAAGCATCAATCTTGTCGCAAGGAGGGCGCACTGAGAAGTGACGCATCCCTGTTTTCACGCAGCGTTGCCCCACTTCTTATAAATAAGGCCCCTTGTGCCTAACAAAATGATTGTGTCCATCTGTAACAGAACTGGTGATCATGTAAAGTGCTCTGATACCTTCGGGTCGAGTCCGCGCTATATAAAACTCCACCCTAAAAATGTTCTCCAGTTTGTTTCATGGAATAATTATTTAACCCAACAATGAAGAAAGGCATAAGTTTGAGAGAAGATTATTTAATTGGTTCTACTTGCCAACTAAATGTAACTCTGAAGTTGCTGTGCTGCAGCTAACGTGAAGGTGCACAATTTTCTGAGGCATGCTCAGGCTTTTATAATGGTAAGTAAATCAACAGCTTTGTGGCATGGGAAAACATCAATAAATGTCCCCGAAATGTTGTATATGAGCCCAAGACATCAGCAAGTTGGTCAAGGGAGCTGTCAACTTCCACAGCAAGCTATGTCAGGTATGTATAATTTTGGAAAATGCTGTCCAAACTTTGGGTGATGCTGGGGGAGAATATGTTTATACTAAAAAGTAACCGCACTGGCACGAAACCGTATGGAACTCCGAAATTAAGGATTTGAAAATGTGATTGGAACTATTTGTAAGATAAGTCATTGACACATACGATCGATCAGATTCTAACTAGCAGGTTTGTGAGGTCAAATGATGATGAAAAAGCCAATAAAATGCCCATAGCACCATTGCCTCTGCATCGATTCCTTTGAGATTGTAATTTATCATATCCTTGCCTTGCTAAAGCTGAAAAACAATACATGATGGTGATGGCTTTGATGCTGAGCAGCTCTGTTCATGTTCGATCAATGAAGGAGACTTCTACAAAGAGTGCTTCTCCAGAGGCTAAAGAGAAATGTATGGGGGTAAACTCCTGCAGGAGTGTCGGTACAGATTCAGAAGTGCTGGATCCATGCCAGATTTCCAGAATCCTCAAATATGACAAAATGATACACAACGAGGCCCAGACTTACTAAGATTCTGTTTCAGGGCTGTGTCACTTATGTGGTGCAGTCCAGATGCAAAATTCATTTAGGCATTTACTAGGCTACGCGTGGTCGATTTGCATGGCTTTTTGTGGTTTAGTAATTACAAAGGAAGTTATTGCCTTGCGTTACTTTGCGTCAGGGAGGCAGATTTACAAACACTTGTAAACCAGGGTTTGTGCCAGAATGGTACTCCTACCCCAGAGGGGAATAAGAAGGAGCAATGTCTTCCTTTCTCCTTGTTACTTACTCTTTCTATGTGTGCTGGCTGCATTCTGCATATGATTCTAAGGCATTCCTTCTTGCACAAAACCAATCCTGCCTGTAACAAAGAAAGCCTTTCACATGGTGCAGGGGTGTCTGGAGTGCACCAGCATTATGAAAGAGCAGCATTCCACAATATCTTTGCAGCTATAGCACATTTCTGTTCTCTCCCTTTAAAGCAATACAGCATAGCAAGTTGCCTTACTTCATTTCCTTTTATGACAGATTAGTAAACCTGGGCCAAGATCTCAATAAAAAGCTTTTGTATAGTCGGGGGTGATCCACAAACTCTGGTATGGATCCAGCCTTCCTGGGCCTACATTGGACTTTCCTTATCTATGAATTCCCCAACAGTTCTCTAAATTCAATGAGATTTCCAAAAAGACACTTTGAAGAAATCATTACTGGAGATGCAGAACTGAATACATCGACTTGGACTTTTTTTCTTTTGTTTAACGATTTCTTTAAGAGAAGAGAAAATCGTGCCATTGTCACCTCATTCTTATAAAAACAAGGTAGGAATTACTTTACTTGCAAGATAATGGGAATGAAACCCCTGTCAAGTATTTGTGCCAGCATCTTGGTCATTGACTCTAAATCATTCTGCTCATATTGGGCCAAATGTAGGTTACCTAATACCGGTCGGTAACAGCCGAAATTTCCGAATTTCGGCCGGTACCGACCGGTATTAGGCTACTGAGATGTAGGTGGCCTCAATTACAAATTTGGTAATTTACCGATTCGGTATTTTAAGGAATCGGTAAATTACCGAATTCTTAAAATACCGATTCGGTAAATTACCGAATCTGTAATGTAGGGAGCACTCAAGTGAGTGCTTCTTACATTTAAGGATTCGTTATTTACTACCAACTATTAGTTGGTGGTAAATAAGGAATTCCTTTTAAAAAAACAATTTTTTGCTTTTTATTCAGTGCCAGTTGGCAGACATAGTGCCACATGTGCACCCATGGAATGAATGGGAATTACTAAATCGGTATTTACCGATTCGGTAAATAATTACCGAATCTTACCGATTAGGTAATTTTTACCGTAAAATTATCTACATCCCATTTACCTATTCTTAAATACCGAATCAGTAAAATTCGGTATTTAAGAATAGGTAAATTGAGATTACCTACATCTGGCCCATTGTCTCTGTGTGTTGATTTAGCAATATCATTAGAGAAGCCATGACAACTTCTGGACACAATAGATCATGCAAATTCACAGCATTTTGTGGACTGCCATTCTTGGCCACAGACAGAATACAATAAACTTCAAATAAAATAACACAGGATGCTGAAACATGCTGTTTTGGCTCACTCTGGGACCTATTGTGCAACAAACTTTATATGAGTACAAAGAGTGAGTATCTCCAAGAGTTGGCTGTGGTTTGTATTTATTACTTATTTTATTAGAGTATTTATATAGCACACATCAAGCCAAGAGGCAACAGAGTGACTCAGTGTCCCTAGGTTCACTAATCCAGTTATTGGCATGCACACAGGTTATTTATCCTTTTAAAGGCATAGGTTTCTCCTAGAGCTCGCTGTTTACTTTTGAGAAATTTTGGATGCAAACATAATCCTTCCATTCATTGAGAATCCTGGATACACATACCAGGCAATGCACACCTGAAATGTTGAATGCATTTCCGAAGAGTCGTAGAGTGAATATATGGTTTGGGATAGTTCTCCTAACATTTCACACATTGCAGTGTGCAGCACTGTGCAGCACACATTGGGGCCAAATTTGCTAATATATCATGCAATGCAGCGCAGCAACTAGGACCTTATCAAGCCAGTTGCATCGCACTTGTACCACACAATGTGGTGCATGCGCAATGCAACTCAAAAATGAGATTTATGAAGCCACGCAAGGCCACTTTGCATGGTCCTGAGTGCCTTCATCAATTTGGAGTACCCCAACGCAGCGCAAATCACTGTGTTGCGTTACTCTGCCCTGGGAAGGTGTTTTTAATGGACATTGTGTGGGTGTTCCCACGCAACTCCCATGGGTTTTGGCGCATTCCCAGATTCTCCAACAGTGGTAGACCTGGGAATGTGCCACAAAGATAAGCCTTCCCTTGTGCAAGAGTGCCTGCGTTGGTGCTAGGCAGCCAAAATGGTGGCAGCGCAGGGACGAAGGCGGGAATGCGTTATATTCTTTTAAATATGGCGCATTCCTCTGCTTTCCCCGTCACGCAGCGCATCAAGGTGACTTTCTGTGCTGCGTCATTTTCTTATAAATATGCACCATAGGTCTACTATGATTTTGCGCAGGGGAGGCATCAAGTTTGTGGTGCAGCCCGATGCAAAATCATTTTTGGCATTTACTAAGCCAGGCAAAGCCACTTTGCTTTACGTGCACCAAACCACATAAAGCCATGCAGAGCAATGCAGTATATAGCACTGCCTCACATTACTTTGCATCAAGTAAGTGTCACATGGGTGAAGCATGAGCATTCCCATGCATCCACCCATGTATTTTGACACAAACCATCATTTACCAAGATTTGTAAACTTGGACATGCTCCAAAATGGTACGCCTACCTGACAGGGGCATAATGAGAAAAAATATCTTTATTTTTCCTTACTGCGTCCTCTATCAATGTGTGATGTAATCAGCAGCACATATAGAAAGAAGAATATGTCATTTTGGATTGTTTTTGTGCAGAAAGGTATCCCTTCCTACACAGAGGGACCTAGGATTTGTTACCTCCAGGGGAGCTATGGTTCAGTGCCCCCAGGGAAACTAGGGTTCAGTACACTGGCGTAATGAAAAGTGAGGGGGCCTCCCTGCACGGTACTTAGGGGGGCCCCCTCCGGGCTCAATCAAGAGCTCTCCCGGCCAGAGTTCAGTGCCGAGGGGGCCCCTTGGAGCTAGGGGCCTCCCCGCACCGCGTGGGCTGCGGGGGCCTGTGTTACGCCCCTGGTTCAGTACCCTCAGGGGACCTAATACCCAGTACCCCAGGAGGACCTAGTGTTCAGTACCCCCAACACCTAGCCACCTAAGATTCGGTACTCCTGGGGGACCTAATACCTTGTCCCGCAGGGGAACCTAGGGTTTGATACCCTTGGGGACCTAGGATTTGGTGCCCCTAGGGAACCGAGCACCTGGTACCTCTGGAGGATCTGTGGTTTGGTATCGCTGGGAGATCTAGGATTCGGTACCCCTGGGGACCTGGTACCTGGTATACCTGGAAAACTTAGAGTTCGGGTCCCCCACGGGGACCCAGGATTGAGTATCCCCATAGGACTTTGGGTTTGGTACCCACAGGGGACCTAGTCCCTGGTACTCCTGGGGAACCTAGGGTTCAGTACTCCCAGGGGACCTAATACCTGGTACCTGTCAGGGACCTAGTGTGCGATACCCCCAGGAGACTTATAGTTTGTAACCCCCAGTTGACCTCGGATCCAGAAAACTCTGGGGGACACAGGGTTTGGTATCCCTGGGGGACCTAGTATTTGGTAGCCCTGGAAGACCTTGTACCCAGTACCCCTGGTGGACCTAGGGTTTGGCACGCCCGGGGACCTAAGGTTCAGAATCCTCTTGGGACTTAGGGTTTGGTGCCCTTGGGGCACCTAGGCTTTGGTACCACCAAGGGATCTAGTACCCAGTATGTCCGTAGGGCCCAGATCCGGTACCCGTGGGGGGGGGAGTGTCCCAGGATTCATACCTTGGGGGGCCTGTATCCAGTACCCCTGGGGGATTTTTGGTTCAGTACCCCTGGGGGACTTAGGGATCGGCACACCTGGGGGACCTAGTGCCTAATACCCCACTGAGGACCTAGGATTTATTACCCCAGGGGACCTAGGGTTTGGTATCCCTGGGGAACCTAGTACCTGGCACCCCCAGGAGGCCCACTGAGGGGTACCCCTGGAGGAACTAGGGTTTGGTACCCTCGGGGGAACCTAGAACCCCTGGGGGACATATGGTTTAGTACCCCCAGGGGACCTAGGGTTCGGTACCTCCAGGGGACCCGGTATCCGGTACCCCCTGAGGACGTAGGGTTCGGTACTCCCGGGGAACCTTGTACCTGTTACCCCTAAGGGACCTAGGGATTGGTACCCTCATGGGAGCTAGGGTTCGGTGTTTAAGTTTTGGTACCTCTGGAGTACCTAGGGTTCAGTACGCTGGGGGACCAAGAGTTCAGTACCCCTGGGGGACCTAGTATCTGGTACCCCTGGGGGATCTGGGGTTCAGAATCCCCAGGGGACCCAGTGCCTGGTACCCTGGGAGACCTAGTACCCTGTACCCCTGGGGGACCAATTAAAATTCCACCGGAATGGTACGCTAAGTCCCATCTACACAGAAACACAAACATCAGCAAACTTTCAAACTTCTTAAAGACCATATGTGAGGAAAAGCTTGAGTCCTGTAATAAAGTATGCATTGTAAATTGGCCATTTTTAACATTCTAAAGACATATGTATAGGTGTTTTGCAAGGTATAAGAGACAGCATTCTTTTTTTCAAGCAATGTTATTTTGATGACCAATTTTTTAAGACCTTGGCAGTTGAGCTACAGTGTAAGTTGGTGTTGCTTTGGGGCAAAATGTTATTTATGAGACCTGATTTAATGTGCTCGATTCATTGTCATTCCTCCCTCCCCTCCCCATTGCAGCTGCCAGGTGGAACCGAGCGTTGCATGACACTTTTAAGCAAGTCTGACTTTTTAGTATGTTGAGTTCTTGTTAATTTAAGTCAGTACTTCTGAGGGTGCCTTTCTAAACTGCAAGTCCCAGAGTGCACAGTGGTGTTGCGCAATTAGCCCGGATTCTGCAGACAGACAGCCAAACAAGAACAAGCATACGTGCCTCCTCACAAACTGATGCACTTCCATGTACCTGAATAACCAATGATCTGATAGCAAATTACATGCGTGCATCCTTACAATATACTACACTTATCTGTTCATGAATAACCAGGGATCTGATGGGTAGCTGCTACTAATCCACATACACACACTACAAGAGTATCAGCAGTTGTAGTAGTACACCTTCAGGTAAGGGAACAGCATATTTTAATGTGTTAGCCATCTACAGACTGCTTTAGGTGTTAGCCGACTGACAACATGCGCAACATTGTTACGAATAATCGTGATTTATTACATGCAAAAATGTTTTAGTATGTGTTGCAACTGGTGTATGCGACAACTCCGTGCAGGTCTTGTGTTTGCATGATGCAGAAAATGTGCACGACCATCACCGAGACAATCCGTGGGTAGATCAGAACAGTTGTATACAGTCGCGGATCCTGCAGGTAAGCGCGGTAGGGCGAGCAGGGGCGGGGCTCGGGATGGGGGAGAAGTCGACAGACAACAGAATAGGGAAAATAAAGTAAATAAATAAATCCTATTCTGTTGTCTGTCGACTAACCCCTTCCCCATGCCCCGTCCCACCGCCCTTACCTGCAGAAGCCGCAACTGGTTGTATATTTAAACATGTTGCACACCCAAAGCTTTTCAAGGACAGGTGAGACGACTTTATCCCAGCCCTACCACCCATCAAAAAACTTTAATCTGTTAGGATACGAACTCCATTTTGCCAGCACCTACGAGGAACTGTCCCGTACCGCTTCACCCACTTCTTTCTGAACCTCTACCTCTTTCTTTCTCCCTACTTACTCCTCTCTAGCTTCTCTACTCCTCTCGTTTGCATTCCAGACTGAAGCCCCTCACGTCAGTGTCTCTCTACTGCTCCCTCCCTCCTCCCTTAGTCGGAAAAACACATCACCATTTACAATGCAATAACTCTAACTCAAAAAAATGCGAGACCTATTGCATTTCCAATGCTTGTTTATATTAGCAGGAGCCTCTCTGTGCCTGGAACAGTGCTAGTTCTGGCCATAAAAGGTTAATGAAACCAGGATGTATGGAAGGATGTAATTGGATCAGCGCCACACAGCACATTCTGCAGCTGAATTGACATACATTCCATTCATTCACTATGAGCACAGTGCCAACAACATATACCCTTAGCCAGTAGGATATATGTCAGTGTAGCATTGCGCATTAGGCTAAGAGGAGAGGGAGAAAGCATTATATAAACGCAGTTACAATACAATAAGCACATTTGGGCCAGATCTCTGATTGGAAGTACCCCTCTGAGAAAGCAGATGCTTACGTCATTTTCTGGCTCACTGTCGACGGTATTTCAATAATCCAAAACTGAACGCCTGCCACGATGCTAATACTTGAGCAGGCAAAACTAAGAGTGTTGCTTTTGTATTGAGAAAATGTTTCACTTGAAATGCTCTCTGCCTGAAAAGACAACCACCCAGAATTCTCTCTGTTTTGCATAATAAATGAACTGGTATAAGAGTCTGGGTAAACAATATCAGACTATATTGGAACTCAATTTAAAAGAAAGTACTTTGAGGTCAATTAACCAAATTCCCTGCTTAGCAGAAATTGCAACATGCTTTGACCGGAATGACATCACAGGATGCACGCCTTGCCCGCCCTTAGATCTCCAACTGGGTCCCATCTGCCACTCGAAGGGTTGGATTTGCATGGAAGCTACTGCCCAGGGCTTCACCTAATTGCCATCCAAGTACAAAGTCACCTCAGAGCAGCGGCTCAAGTTTGTGCATTTAGTGACAATTTCTCGGCAAGCAGCAACATCATATATTACTTTTGAAAAATATCTATCACCAGTCTGCTGGGGCAAATATTTATGCAGGAATATTGCAGCAGACTCTTACATGGAAAAAAGATCTGAGAAACAAACCAAGGAAGATTGAAGGCCAGTGGCACTGGCCCCGCTTGAGGTGGAAGAGCGGCCTGTGGCACCAGCGAGCCGGAGCCTGCCTACCATCTGAGGCCTTGACAGAGGAGGGCGAGCGATCAAGGACTGATGGCGGCTGCCGGAATGGGCCAGCTTTCATGCTGATAGCCACATGGCTAGTAAGAGGTGGTCTAAATCCGATCTGCTTGTGCTGTTGAGCTCTGGCATTCGTGTGAGGAGGTGGTCAGGGTACTGCAGCTTGGGTTGGCTTCCTCAAAGAGGTGGCTGGCTCCTAAGAAGAACCTCCCGAGGCTGCCACGGAATCCATCCTGGAGATGTGCTGGGGTTGGCAATATGGCAGAATGGCAGGAGAAGGGGGGGCGGAGCTTGCAGGCAGTGAGGAGGGCCGCCTGATTCCTCGGCTCCGCCAGCGCCACCGACAATCCTAAATTATCCTTTGGCAAAGTAGTGTATTTGGCTCCAATCCCGCATCGCTGCACGTCGGAAGTGCCAGGGACGCTTTCGAACCGGCGGAACAGGAGCAGCGCTGGTCTACGCAGCGACGGAGAGTCAGTGAAAAACGGGAGGCGGAAGGCCGCAGACCGCGGTCCACAGTGATTCCTAGATCCGGCCTGCGTCGCAGTGCGTGCGGCTGGGAGATGTGGGCCCGCCCCGGGGGGTACCGTGTGCCGAGACCGGAACACCAGATATCTGGACCCCGGATAGCCCCGCACTGCAGACCCCCCCCCTGAGTGAGGCGAGTGGACCTGCGACAGGACGCTGAGGCTGCGGGGGGTCGGCGAAAACGGGCCGATCTGAGAAGGCGCCATATTGGGACCCCCAATTGCAAGGTGTTCCGACTGGGACGGCGGTACAGCGTTGTCACAGGAGTAGCAGACTGGTGTCCTGCAGAGCTGGAGGTCGACAACAGAGCGACTCCCTTCACTTGAGTAACAACGCTCTCGGCGGATACATTTGCAGGGCGTCCATACCGCCGGGCCCCCCTTTTTTTTTTTAGCGATCGCAGGCGCAGGGGCCCAGGCGCATATCCTACATAAGAACTTCCCCGCATGCCAGGTCTCATGCCGAGCAGGGGGGCTGCTTCGTAGACTCGGATAGTAGGAGGCCACAGCTGTTTAGGGATCTGCGCCCTGGTGAATAGCGGCATATCCGGAGTCGGGCCCGGTCTGTGGGTCGGCCTCCCCATACCCTCTCGGATCCTGTTGGGAGAGGCTGGTGCAGGTTCTTGCAGCATCGTCGCAAGCACCGGATCGAGAGGTCAGTGACGGGCACCATACTGGACCAAGGGCGCACATTTGAGCGCGTGGCATCCTCTTTCAAACCCCCCTCCTCCTGGGAAGCATACTTCTCCTGCTGGGAACCACAGATACTGACTACTATACACCATGGGGAAAGGTGACAAAACGCAGAGTAGACTCCCCTTCTTGCAGCGGCGGATGCCGACACAGAGCCCTCCAGCCCAGCGCAGCGAGGACGCATGATCGGAAGAAGCCCAGGTGGAGGATTCGGACCTCAAAACGATGCTCCGTTCAATGGAGCAGAGTATCCAATCAAGTATAACCGCGCTGGGATCCAAGATGGATGCCATGTCTTACAGGATGGACCGCATGGCGGAACGTCTAGATAAACATGCGGAGAAGCATGATATGGCTGAAAGAAGGATCACGGAGGTGGAGGAGGCACAAACGGAGCTGGACACTGCCCACAGGTGAGTGGAGACCCTCATGCGATCCCTACAGGACAAGACGGAGGATTTGGAGGCGCGGTCTCATCGCTGTAATCTCCGAATCACAGGCCTGCCGGAATCCACTCAGACTGGTAAGATGGAACTATTTGTGGAACGACTGCTCACCACGCTCCTAGGGGAAGGGGTGTTCTCGGCAATGTTCGTAGTGGAACGAGCGCATCGATCTTTGGGCCCACAGCCGAAGCCGGGGTTGCCTCCTCGGCCAATTATAGCAAAGCTTCTCAACTATAGAGACAGGGACACCGCACTCAGGCTCGCACGGGCCAAAGGGGATCTGCAATTTGAAGGCTCTGCTATCTCCATATTCCCGGACTTCACGGCTAGAGTGCAGGAAGCGCGCAAGCACTTTGCCCCCCACAAGAAACGTCTCAGGGAATTGGGCTTAGACTATGCGATGCTGTACCCGGCCAAGCTGCGAGTCAACAGGCAGGGCCATTCACACATTTTCACGGACCCAGCGGAGCTCCAAAAGGCCCTGAAATCCTGGTCTAAGGAAAAGAGGACTGGCGGGGCGGACCAACAGAAGGATAACGACAGAAGCCAACTGGATGAGCAAGAGTGATCTGGGGGTGTCTACCTTTTGGAGGACTGGATCCGCAATGGTTTCTGGTTGTGGTTGGGACTCATCATCGTGTTGGGGCTTGGAAACGAGCGGACAGACCACAGCACACACTGGACGTTTTATGCAGATAAGTGATGGTTGGGATTTGGGGGGGTAGAGCCAGCCGCTCTGAAGTATTACCTGTACTAGAAGGATAGACATATGGCACTTTGCCCCCACTATTACTGCAGGAGGGATGGAGCTTGCCCCAATATCAGGAATAGAGAGATAGACTTTGATCTGCTGTGGGGTATAATGATGTGGTATATGACTTTGCTTTGATTGTCGTAGGGGTGGTGAGTGGCGGGGGGGGAGGGGTCATGCCGTCGCGTAGGGAAGTAGGTACAGGGAAAGCGCTGCCTTGTGACCTTTACCCCCGAGTGCATTGCTTTTGCGGATGTTACAAATGTTGTTGGGGTGGGACGGGTGGGTAGGGGATCGGCACGGCCAAATTGGGGTGGGTCTGCTGTGGGAGGAGGGCGGAGCTCTTGGGAATATTGTTGTTGCACTGTTGTTCTATTTGACTGCTACCGTGACCAGCCTTGGTCTTATGCTCTGTAACACTATGCGCGGATCCCGCGCGCGTTAGCCACACACACAACACGTTCGTTCCCTGCCTCGGTATATGAGGCTCTTGCACATTATCTTGAGGCATATGGCATCTTTTTTTGAGAATGGCTGAGGCTCCTACACAGCTGGCGGACTACGCCACTGACTCCTTGAGGGTATTGACGTGGAATGTGAGGGGCCTTAATGACCACCGGAAGCTCAGAAAAGTCTTAAGCTATTTACGCAGACACCATATTGATCTGGCACTTCTACAGGAGACCCACCTACCACTCACTAGCAAAATGCTCACAGCTAAGGGGGTTGCTGGTTGTAGTGTGGCAGCGGGATTTACAACACATTCTAGGGGGGTGCTCACTTGGGTCAATCCACTATCTAAACTAAAACTGTCGTCCCTTGAGGCAGACACGGAGGGTCGCTATTTAATTAGTAGATGTCAGGGAAAGGGGCACGATCTATTGGTAGTGAATGTCTACTGCCCTAACTATGACTCCCCTGAATTTTACACAATGCTAGCACAGAGATGTAGGGCATACACTCATTCCAAGATGCTTTGGGGGGGGGGCGATTTCAACTTGGTGTTTAATCCAGATTTGGATAGATCGGCAGGACCTCCCCGAAATCCAACGGCTGCCGCGCTAGTCATGCAGTCCAAACTAGTTCAATTAGACCTATTAGACGTATGGAGAAGCCAACACCATTTGAGAGGTGGGTACACGCACTATTCGGCCTATCACGATATCCATACCAGGATTGACTATTGGCTGGCCTCACAGCAACTCACCCAGAGTGTCAAGGAATGCCTGATATTGTCGCACACTCTATCGGATCACTCCCCTCTCCTCCTGATACTGGAAACACCTATTAAAAGAATCCCTCTGTTCACGTGGTGCTTCCCCCATATTCACTGTTGGACGAGGCTTTTAGGGGAGAAATGGCTGAGGAAATCGACACCTTTCTTGAACACAAAGTAGGAACTGTCGATAGTTTCCAAACAGTGTGGGAGGCGTTCAAGGTCTTCATTCGTGGACTAGCTATGTCCAAACACTCTAGTGTCCTTAAATCCATATGGCAGAGGCTGCAGCTCTTGGAAACCCAGCTATCGCTCTTGGAATCGAGACAGCGGGAGGAGCCCAAGGGGGAGGTCACAGAGCAAATCAAACAACTGGTCACCGAATACAATGAAGAGGCGGACAGGGAGGTGCAACATATGGGTAAATACGCCGTTGCCCGCTCCTATGGTGAGGGGGAATGACCGGGCTCCCTCCTGGTCAAAATTATACGTAACGAAAGACGTCCGCTACTGGTTGGGGAACTGGTGTCGAGCACAGGGCAGGTACTCACAGTTGAATCTGAGATCATCGGGGAATTCAAGAATTACTATTCTGACCTCTATCAGTCCAAATCTTCAGAAATGGAGGAGGAAATAGATGATTATCTAAGCTATATATCTATGCCTCTATTGTCCAACTCACAGAGGGAGTTTCTTATGATGCCCATCCAGAAAGAGGAGATCGCTGCAGCGCTCGAAGGGATGCGGTCCGGCAGCGCCCCTGGGGCAGACGGACTGACAGTGGGCTTTTACAAGGCATTCAAAGAGCAGCTGCTTCCGTTTCTTTCCACCCTCTTCGATGATATATGCGTGGAGGGACGTATGCCTGACTCCATGAGGGAGGCCCTACTTGTTACACTTCTGAAACCTGGGAAGCCCCCCAATGAGTGCGGCTCCTATAGGCCGCTCTCCCTGATAAATGTAGACGCAAAACTGTATGCCAAAGTGCTGGCTACGCGCCTGGCTCTGCTCGCGCCGGAGCTGGTCGCGCCAGAACAGGACGGGTTTGTCCCCAATAGGAATCGTACCTACAATATCCGCACTGTTTTGGGGACAATGCAACATGTGAGACCGGACACCAGGGCTTTGGCGGTTTTCCTTGATATGGAGAAGGCCTTCGACTCAGTGGAGTGGCCCTTCATGTCGAGAGTGCTAAGAAAGTTTGGGCTTGGCGAACCCTTCCTACAGATGATAGGTGCCTTGTATTACAAGCCTAGGGCCAGGTTGCGCATCGGTGACAGGGTCACGGATGCATTTGAAATAGGCAGGGGCACTAGACAAGGCTGTCCCCTTTCCCCTTTGCTATACGCCTTAGTGGCAGAACCGTTGGCGTGTGCGCTCCGGGAATACCACCAGAATGAAGGCATTAGTTTCCCCACGTATAAGATCTGCATTTCCACGTACGCAGATGACACTTTGTTGTATATACGGGACCCGGAGGAAAACCTTTCCTCGGTGCTGAGAGAGGTGGTCCGGTTCGGGGCACTTTCTGGGCGGAAGGTGAATTGGAACAAGTCAGTGGCATTCCCGCTGACCCCGGTGACACAGCAGTTTGACACGGAGTATCCTCTTCAGTGGTCTTCGGAACCGGTCAGGTACCTGGGGATCCAACTACATCCGGATCCAGACATATTGGTGCGGGAAAACTATGGCGTTGCATACACTAGGCTGGTCGATGATGTGGATAGGTGGTGCAGACTTCCATTGTCCCTACTAGGTCGCATTGCCCTAATGAAAATGGTAGTGTTGCCCAGATTTTTGTTCCTTTTTAACAACATCCCAGTGATTTTGTCTAAAGCCTTCTTCAAAACGTTAACACAGACTCATATACGACTTGCCTGGGGTGGTAAGCAGCCCCGAGTTCAATGGAGAGTTCTAACGCTTCCGTATGACCAGGGTGGATTGGGAGCTCCAGATTTGGAGAGGTACTACCGAGTTGCACAGGCGGCACACCTGCACACATGGATACACGGGGATAGTAATATTCCCCACGTGATATTGGAACGTTTGTTTGCTGATCCTCTCCCCCCCGCCACAGTTTTCCAGCCGGCTACTCGCCGTGTGGGCTTACTGGACTCCATAACGACAACAGACCACACCTGGCACGCATTGGTGAAAGAACAAGACTGCGTACTGCTGTACTCGCCTCTTACTCCAATCGAGTGGGCCGGATGGCTGGCGCCGCTGCAGGAGAGAGGGGTCACGCGCGCTCTAAACCAGTTGGGTGTCTCCACGCTGGGAGACCTGTTCAAGGACGGAGTGGTTAAATCCTGGGACCAGATTACACCCACTGGTGTAGCGGTCACACTATTACAACGCTTTCACTTTCATAGAGTGCGGGCTGCATTCCAGGAGCTTTTGGGTCCAGACATGGCCGAGCCACCGGAAATCCCAGAACTAACGTACGTGATTAAAACACCCTCGTCGCGCAAACTGATCACACACTTATTTAAAATAGGAATCCAACACAGGGAACAACAACTCTCGAAGGCCCGGCTGGAGTGGCAGCGTGATCTGCAAATACAGATAGATGATTCAATGTGGAGATACTGTTGTCAAAACACCAGGAAACTATCGCTTAATGCCAGACATAGATTAATTCATTTTAAATACCTGCAACGCGTATATTACACTCCAGAACGCTTACATAGATACGGCCTCCGATCGACTCCTGACTGTGAACGTTGCCATGCCCCTGTTGCGGACTTCCTGCATATGGCGTGGAGTTGCCCTGGTATTAATAAGTTTTGGGAAGACGTTTTCTTGGAATTTGGACAGATGTTGGAAACAGAGCTCCCTGTAGACCCCGCATTAGCACTGTTGGGACACTCCAAGAAACTCCCAGTGGCAACACGTCGCCTGGCTGATATGGGCCTGCTGATAGCCCGACGAGTAATCGCACTTTGCTGGATGCGAGGCCCCTTACCGACGAAACGCAGATGGGCTAGAGACATGCTATACTGTAGTACCCAATCGCAAATTTACAGTGAGCTCCTCCCACCCGGGAACAGGCCTAAGAACTTTTGGGGTCTCTACCACACATATCAATCCGCCAAAGACGGTGCAGAAGCAGTACAGGAGGAGACAGATAATGGTCCGGAGGCACGGGAGGAGGTAGTTGACCCCGGGGATTAGACATTCATTCACTCCATTGGTGTTAATAGGTGAGGAGGGGGGGAACCCAATGGAATTGTGGAGCGCCCCAGGGGCGGTGAGCATTGCTATATGCACTTATCCACGGCTGTACACTGAACTGGGGAGTAGCCGGTAGGATCATGCTAGTGAGGTGGGATGGAGCGGGGGGTGGGCGGTGGAGTGGACGGCATTGATACAGATTATGGTGGGAATGAGTAACGACCTACTTATTATTGTGATGAACAACAGGCGGACGGGCAGTTTGGGTGGGGGTGGGGGGAGTTGATTGGGAACAGTTCAGACATTGTTTAATGGGTAACGATTCATAAAAGGGGGTGGTGATGGACAGAGCATCTGAATTAAGCAGAACACTCCTACCCAGTCAAAAGATCAGGGCTTGATCCATCACCATTTTTTAGCTCACTGCACCATCCCAGTTCAGAACCTGGCTACATGCAAATTAGTCTGTCCCTGGCCCAGTGCATCATGGGAACAGGGCAGACCAAACTACCAAGCCAATTCTTTACTGGAAAGGAAACAAGCTTCCGGGGACCGGTTTCTGGCATTGCAGCCGTCTTCGGCCCGGCTTGCTTGAATCCTGATGGTGCAGTGAGCAAGGGACTCATGTCTGAGCATACCCTTCCACTCCTATAGTGGCCAAAACGATTCATAAAAGGGGGTGGTGATGGACAGAGCATCTGAAATAAGCAGAACACTCCTACCCAGTCAAAAGATCAGGGCTTGATCCATCACCGTTTTTTAGCTCACTGCACCATCCCAGTTCAGAACCTGGCTACATGCAAATTAGTCTGTCCCTGGCCCAGTGCATCATGGGAACAGGGCAGACCCAACTACCAAGCCAATTCTTTACTGGAAAGGAAACAAGCTTCCGGGGACCGGTTTCTGGCATTGCAGCCGTCTTCGGCCCGGCTTGCTTGAATCCTGATGGTGCAGTGAGCAAGGGACTCATGTCTGAGCATACCCTTCCACTCCTATAGTGGCCAAAACGATTCATAAAAGGGGGTGGTGATGGACAGAGCATCTGAAATAAGCAGAACACTCCTACCCAGTCAAAAGATCAGGGCTTGATCCATCACCGTTTTTTAGCTCACTGCACCATCCCAGTTCAGAACCTGGCTACATGCAAATTAGTCTGTCCCTGGCCCAGTGCATCATGGGAACAGGGCAGACCAATTCTACCAAGCCAATTCTTTACTGGAAAGGAAACAAGCTTCCGGGGACCGGTTTCTGGCATTGCAGCCGTCTTCGGCCCGGCTTGCTTGAATCCTGATGGTGCAGTGAGCAAGGGACTCATGTCTGAGCATACCCTTCCACTCCTATAGTGGCCAAAACGATTCATAAAAGGGGGTGGTGATGGACAGAGCATCTGAATTAAGCAGAACACTCCTACCCAGTCAAAAGATCAGGGCTTGATCCATCACCGTTTTGGCCACCATAAGTGTGGTAGGGTATACTCAGATGTGAGTCCCTTGCTCACTGCATCATCAGGATTCAAGCAAGCCGGGCCGAAGACGGCTGCAATGCCAGAAACCGGTCCCCGGAAGCTTGTTTCCTTTCCAGTAAAGAATTGGCTTGGTAGTTTGGTCTGCCCTGTTCCCATGATGCACTGGGCCAGGGTCAGACTAATTTGTATGTAGCCAGGTTCTGAGCTGGGATGGTGCAGTGAGCTAAAAAACGGTGATGGATCAAGCCCTGGTCTTTTGACATGGGTAGGAGTGTTCTGCTTAATTCAGATACTCTGTCCATCACCACCCCCTTTTGTGAATCGTTTTGGCCACCATAAGTGTGGTAGGGTATACTCAGATGTGAGTCCCTTGCTCACTGCATCATCAGGATTCAAGCAAGCCGGGCCGAAGACGGCTGCAATGCCAGAAACCCGGTCCCCGGAAGCTTGTTTCCTTTCCAGTAAAGAATTGGCTTGGTAGTTTGGTCTGCCCTGTTCCCATGATGCACTGGGCCAGGGTCAGACTAATTTGCATGTAGCCAGGTTCTGAGCTGGGATGGTGCAGTGAGCTAAAAAACGGTGATGGATCAAGCCCTGATCTTTTGACATGGGTAGGAGTGTTCTGCTTAATTCAGATACTCTGTCCATCACCACCCCCTTTTGTGAATTGTTTAATGGGTAGACTCAATACTAGCTCACAACAAGGAGTTGAGGTCATAACGACACAATGTGCAATAGGTTTACCTTTTCTCTGGGGAGAAGGGTGGGGCGGGGGGCGCAGACACATCAAGAGAACTGGAGTCGAATGTAGGGCCTCTTTTACACGCCGCCGGAGCCCCGGGTTGTCGGCTTATTGGCTGTGGTTGCTCGACTCGGACAGTGTGATCTTCCTGCCCTGGTTTGCTGCCGGCCCTCTGGGTTGTAGGCGGACGGCTGTGTATGATTGACGATACCCAAATAAAGGTTGTTTGGAAGAAAAAAAGAAAAAAAAAAGAATGGCAGGAGAAGAAGGAAGCCCAAGGTCAAAGAAGGAGAAAAAACTGTACTTGTCCATTTCACTGGACAGAACTCACTGAAGGGTTATCCCTTAAAGTGTATTAAATAACACGTAGGAAATTATCTTTTAAAAAGACATTAGGAGTAACTGCCCTGTAATTGTGTAGAAGTGTAAGACATAGGATGCTGCACTGTGGTCATGGATGCTCCTGGCGGAGCCCCACAGGTATGAGATCACAAAGTGAATAAACCTACTCTTGCCTTACCATCCAGCCCTGCCTGAACCCTGGCTTTGTGCAGATGAGCTTCATGACCCAATGACTACAGCATTTTTAGTGGTGAATGGAGCGACCCCACATGGCTTGAGATGGAATAGGAAATTCCAGACTGTGGAGTGTGACTACTGTTTCTCCTGGTTCTTTAGGGACCACCTTTCCACTCCTCAGCACAGGGTGAAAGCACCGCCCTAGCTGTGATGGATGTATGACATTAGAACGCATTCTTTTACAACACATACCTTTACAACGCATTTTTTACAACGCAACATCTACTACAACGCATTCCATTACAACGCATGCCATTACAACAAATTTTTAAAACCTACCTTTACAACGCATTCCATTACAACGCATACTACCTTTACAACGCATACCATTACAACGAATACTATTACATTGCATATATGGTAAGTATTGGATAGTGTAGGGGTAAAAATTACTATTCTAACTCAAGGGGGGTGCAACAGTAGGGTAAGTGTTGGATAGTGTAGGGGTAAAAATTACTATTCTAAATCCAGGGGGTGCAACAGTAGGGTAAGTGTTGGATAGTGTAGGGGTAAAAATTACTATTCTAACTCCAGGGGGTGCAACAGTAGGGTAAGTGTTGGATAGTGTAAGGGTACTATGCGTTGTGATGGTATGCATTGTAATGGTACGTGTTGTAATGACGGCGTTGTAATGACATGCGTTGTAGTGGTATGCGTTGTAGTGTCATGCGTTGTAATGGTTGCGTTGTAATGGGATGCGATGTAATGGATGTTGCGTTGTAAAAGTTTTGTTGTAATGGTAGTGCGTTGTAAAAGTTGCGTTGTAAAGGTTGTTTCCCCGCTGTGATGCTTGGTGCTGCTATGTTCAGGCTATAGACTGTGAGTCTGGTAATTTACTGGTGAGTAACCTATGTTCTCCTTCTCCCCATGCGCTCATGAACATCCTCCTTCATCTGGATCTAGAAAGCAAAGAGGAGCTGACCGCCTGCTGCCACACAAAAAAGCTTTGGGCTCTGGAGCATCAGAGGGTCAGGCAGGAGTCCGCTGCTGCACTCGGTGAAGTGCAAGGCCTTCGGATGCTGTGGGTGGCTCTGGGTACCCTGTCTGCTCTAGTTGCAGCCTTCAATTCTACACCTGATCAGCTAGTCCCACCACACCATAAGGGGGCCCGTGGTTAAAAAAGATCATCTCCTACCTTCCTGCTAATGGTAACAAGACAAATTATCGAATTCAAAATATAGAATTACCAAAATATCGAAGTCAAAATATAGAATGGATAAAATATCGAATGGACAGAATATAGTGGTGAAAAATATCGAATTAAAGGTAAGTAATTTAATATCGAATAGTAATTTTCACCCCTACGCTATCCAACGCTTTCCCTACTGTTGCACTCTCTGGAGTGGGAATAGTAATTTTTACCACTACGCTATCCAACGCTTTCCCTACTGTTGTACTCCCTGGAGTGGGAATAGTAATTTTTACCCCTACGCTATACAACGTTTTCCCCGCTGTTGCACTCTCTGGAGTGGGAATAGTAATTTTTACCCCTTCGCTATCCAACACGTTCCCTACTGTTGAACTCACTGGAGTGGTAATAGTAAATGTTATATTTATTATTTCATTAATTTTAAATTACTTTTAAGACATTTAAAAAAATTCGATATTTTGACTATTTTTTTTAAACTATATTTTTGATTCGATATTTTTGTACTTACCTGTTTGTAGATAGGAATTCGATATTTTTGCATTCTATATTTTTTCTTCGATATTTTGGTAATTCTATATTTGTGAATTTGATATTATGTCAGTGATCCCTGCTACCAGCCGGCTATTCCTACATGTCCCTAGTACACCTCTACATCGCCATATTGTTTTGCACTGAGAATCTGTGGAATGGCTGGACAAGTCCTTCCTACAGTGGTAATGCTCTCCCTTCTAAGAGATTTGACCCCAGTAAAGGACTACATTCCTCCCTGGACATCGAAGAAAAGACATAGAGAAAGGACTAATATTAATCTGCTCAATGGATCTTCAAATAAGCAAGACACAGTAGTACTAAGAATATGTGAAGAATGAAGTGTGTTTCACTGGATATGAAACATTTACATGATTGAATACTTAATCATCTGTAAAGAACTACTAGATTTACCTCTCAAACCCTTTCAGTTAGCCGGTATTATAGTCTTCTACAACTCCTACTCTCTCTCAAAACACTTCTTTAAAACTTAGGTCGATGGCTTTAAAATCAATTACCCTCCAAGTTTATCGAAAAATGCCATGGAAAATGACAAACATTTTGATTCTAAGGGAATCCAGAATTCCCTATCATAACTATGTAGATGATACCCAGATCTTCCTTAATATATCCTTCCCTGAAAACATCTGTCTTCTCTTCTCCACCTTTGACAATGTTAAAAAATGGATGACCGGGGGCGTGGCTTAGCAAGTGGCAATGGCGGTCGCAGCCTTCTAGAGCTCCCGCTTGCCCGCGACATAATTGTTCTTTTATCCTGATCCCCGAGCCTATGCACCATACCCAGAGTGAGGCGACAATTGCTGTGGGTGCCGGTATTCCTCCGGTGTGGTCGGCGGAGCCCTGTACGTCTTGAACGCTGCAGGGAGACAGCGAAGGAGGAGCGGCCCAGCACGCGGCTGGGAAGCCGGGGACTCGATTCGGCGCACCCGCAGTGGGACCTCCGGCGCGGTGTGACCGCCCTGTCGCTTGTCAGGCACCGGGACGGCCCTGCGGGTCACCCGATTAACAAGCACATTTGCCCTGAGTGCCGAACGGCACGATTGAGATCCGGAGGGGCGAGAATCCGTCCTGCTGGCCGCTGCGGCCTGGTGACACCTGAGAAGCCGGGGGCCTCGAGTTTCGCGACTCCCGTCTGGGGCTCGCGGTGGATCGCGGCCGCCTCCGGGGCCGGGCGAGGCCTCGGCGCTGCACTTTTGGGAAGACCCCCTCCTGCTCCTGCACAGAAGACGGCCTGGAGCGCGGCGGGACGGCAGTCGGTGGGCCCGGTGGCGGAAGAAGAATCGTGAGTACCCGCGCTGGGGCCCCCAGACGTCCATGGTGGTGGCCACTGAACTATCTATACCCTAAGGGTGCAACAAAGCCTTGCGGGCTGCTGGCAGTGTGGGGGTAGCTCCTGAGGTCTGCTTTAAACTTACCTGAGCCGTGCCACGAGATCAGAGCCACGAGGGAAGTCGACTGAGTGAGCCCCGGCTGGGCTGCATAGACGAAATAGGAGACCCCTCATTGTTATACCAGTGTTGAGTCTAGGTGGCCCGTTGGTGGTTGGTAATCATGACCCGAGGAGGAGGCGGTGGTTCAACTAAGCAGCCGACCATAGATAAATTCACGGGACCCACTGGAGGCCCGGGCCCTTCTGGTGGAGGCCAACAACAAAACCCCTCAGGGGGGGGGGGGCGGACAATACAGCTCTCATGGCCGCCATCACCCAGTCCAGGGACATGCTGGACGCCAAAATAGGCGCAGTGGGCGCCGATGTTACTTTGATCCGCCAGGATCTACGGAACGCTGTGGAGCGGATTACCGAAGCTGAATCCAGGATCTCGGTGGTGGAGGACGACATGGGCTCCTTGAAGAAATGACTAGCAGTGGTGGAATCTGTGCAGAAGAATCTGGCACTCAGGGCTGAAGATGCAGAAGGACGTGCTCGTCGTAACAACCTCCGCTTCATTGGTTTTCCGGAGCGTTGTGAGAAGGGGAACATGGAGCAGTTTCTTGCCCAGTGGCTGCAGAGCTGGATGCCGCCGGAGGCCCTATCCAACTGCTTCATCATCGAACGTGCACATCGCGCCTTGACACAGAGGCCCCCGGAGGGTGAACGGCCCAGGGCGGTGATAGCTCGACTGTTGAATTATCATGACCGGGACGCCATCTTGCGGGAAGCAAGGTCCAGGGATGCTCTCCTCTATGAAAATCGAAAGATCATGATCTTCCCTGACTATACTAAGCTGGTGCAGCAGAGGCGACAGTCCTTCATGGATGCGAAGGCAAAGCTGCGGGGTCTGAAACTTCAATACTCGTTGCTGTACCCGGCTCGCCTGAGGGTGATCTTCCAGTCCAAAACGCTGTTTTTTGATTCCCCGGAGGATCTCTTTAAATGGACAGATGAAACGGTGGCGCTGAGGCCACATGCTCAGCCGGGACTGAATCCGGGATCCTCGAGGGGGTCGTCGCAGGACCGGGGAGATCGACCACCCAAGAGTAGGAGGAATCGAAGATCCCGATCGCGGAAGCGGTCGGCCTCCGTTTCTGGTGTGCAAGAACGTGGTGGAACCGAAGACTCCGACTAAACTGGAAAGTAACATTGATGACCTCAGGTACTCTGTGTTTCCCTGTTTGATGGTGTAGCTCCCGGGATGGGAGAAGTGGCGGCTGTGGCCTGGTGAACTGGATGCTTATTCGATGCCTCAGTGTCTTATCGAGACTGTACTATTGGACTGGGGTGGGTCGGTGGGGATGGCTTGGGGACCACAGATTGGGGGCGGTCCCTCTCCTACGTTGGTAGGAATTGTTGGGGCGGGGGCAGTGACAACAGGGTTTCCGGGAGTTGGGATCCATTGGCATGGTTGGTCTTAGGCCCTCCGTTTTGGGCCTGGGTCTGCCCATGCCGCGACAGATGCTTCATGGTTTTGTGAGGTATGGGGGGGGGGTTGGGGGGTGCGGGTAGTGGGTACAGACTTGGTTGTAGTGGGAGAGGGTTGGGGGACAAGGGAGGGAACAGCAGTTGCTGTCTTTGAAGTTTTTGAGTTGTTGGGTGGTAGGGGGGGGTTGCACGTGCTTTCTATGAAGATATTAATGTTGAGGAGTGGTGGGCGGTGCAGGCGCAGGGGGCCTCTCTGGTGTGTCCCACCTGACTATGGCTGATATGGTACACAGACTCCCAGTGGAGTCTCTACGAGTAGTTACATGGAATGTCAGGGGGATGCTAGACAAGGTGAAACGTGGGGCGGTCCTTCGCTGGGGAAAGAGAGCTGCCGCGGATGTCCTTCTGCTTCAGGAGACTCACATGATGGGGTCGAAGGTGCTCAGCCTGCAGCGATTTGGGTATCAACAGGTCTTCCATGCTGGCTTTTCCAGGGGATCCAGAGGGGTGGCGGTTTTAATCCATCGTAGAGTGGCATACGTTCATGAAAAGACGTGGGCTGACCCGCAGGGTCGTTATATATTTGTCAAGGGCATGGTGGGTACGGAGCCAGTGGTCCTTGGGAGTGTCTATGCCCCTCCCCCCCTGCAGTGGGCCCTAGCTGAAAAACTGTTCCAGATATGGGAGGATATTCCGGAGTCCCTGGCGGTGGTTGGGGTGACTGGAATGAGGTAATGGACGTGTGTCTGGACCGCCAGAGGCGCCGGGAACCGTGCAGGCTGGCCCCCCCTTCCCCCCCCCCATCCCGCCCTCCTACTAGGCTACATGCAATGAGTGATGGAATGGGCTGGATTTACACCTGGCGACATATGCACCCCAACGCGCGCAAATATACGTTTGTATCTGCTGTGCATGGTTCCTTTTCCCGCTTGGACTATGTGTTTGTTCCCAGGGTATGTATGTGCAGAGTACGCATGGCAGAGATCTTGCCGAGGGGACTATCTGATCACTCCCCAGTGTCAATTGAAGTGGACCTTCTGAGGAAACGTCAGCCTTTCAGATGGAGGATGTCCTCGTGGCATCTCCAACAGCCTAGTTATGTCAAACATCTCCGGGAGGTCATAGATCACTATTGGCGGGAGAACCTAGTGGATGATGTTGACGCGGTGGTGGTGTGGGAAGCCTTGAAGCCCACTGTACGAGGGGTGGACATTGCGTGGAACACTGCGGCCCGCCGTGGGCGTCGTGAGGCGATTGCGGTGGCTGCGGCACTGGTGGAAACACTGGAGCGGCGGAGTCGGGGGGGAGGGGATGAGGTTGGCACACGGCTACTCCTCCAGGCACAGCAATCCTACGCGTCGGTCTTACTAGACGAGGCCAAGCAGGCGTGGCTGGCCACGCGGAGCAGGATATACCAGTGGGGTGATAAATCGAGCTCCTTGCTCCATAGACTGTGCCAATATAGCTTTAAACTTGCTGTCGGATCCAGCTGTCGAAGCGGCGCTGCCGATACATTTTCGGATGTCTGAAGGGGACCCGACCCGCCGAGAGTGACTTCGGAGGCTCTCCGAGCTCAGGGGACGGAGATATGCCCCCCGGCCGGGGTGGCCTGCGCGAGTCCCGTAGCCTGGACCTCGCGTGATATTGTTGCTGGAGCGAGTGGAATAACAACGGCCGGAGGGACCCAGAGCATGCCGGTCACCCGTCACGGGTTCTACCCTGCTTTGCACACGGCCCTAACTTTCGCTGCTGCGAATCGTTTCCCTTTGCCGGACGGGAACTCCCCCCCTCCCTCGATTGCGGCTCTGCGGAATGAGAACATGCGAAGCCGCTCTTTGTTTCCCTGATGAAGCTCGAGTGACCCGCTTACAGCGGACTGTATCCTGTACTCCTGGTGATCGGAGCCGGTTGATGCACGTTGGCTTGGCATTGCTTGCAGGCACTGGGTGACATAGAGGAGACCAGCGATGGGGAGGTGGAGGTGGCTACCACATCGTGTGCAATCGGGGAGACGCTCGGTCGATACCTAAGATGGCGGCTTGGTGTGAGCTCTGGCGGCACTTCTGATATGGACCCTGCTTGGAAACATCGTCCCCGTGGAGCCGTACCCACCCGTACAGATAGTGACGCACACCTCAACTAGAGAGCGAAGATCGGATGCCCCCCCCCTGTGTAACGGTAGCCTAAAGTATGGATTGGGTTTATATGGTGATCAGACCCCGGCACGCGTGGAAGTATGAGAGAGCCTGATGCCGGCGCTTTCTACATGTGATTTTGGTTTAGTGACTCTCTCTACACTATTCTGGTAAGGCCCGGATGGGTGTCTCTACACGACCCTACCTGTTTTGGATTAGTGAGAGTATGTGCGTGGGATTCTTTGGTCGTTCCGAAGTGCCTCGTCGTCATGGTGCCTGGCCCATGGGTACATGGAGTGGTCGGAGATTCCGTCGGATGTGAGGCTGCGGAGTCTCATCTGTTGCACCCCCCTTTTTTCGATTGCTGATATCGTCACGTAACCCAGACAAAGTGAACTGCTGACTCTTTCTGCACCGGACTTAGTTTTGCTGCTTGGGAAATGGTCGTGGGTTGTAAATAACTTTGGAGTGTGTCGTGTCCTGGTATATTACACGGTTTCCTACCTTCCTCCGGACAAACCTGTCTATTGTATTGTTGGCACTTTGATTGTTTGACTTTACATTCGAACTGACTGTGACACGTCTCCAATTATGGCTGGGTGGGTCTGGCTTGCAAAATGGTGGTTGTTCTCTTTGGTTACTGAAAGGGGGGGCCTTCATTGAGGGTGGGTGACTGGGTGAACTGACGTGGTAATTGCTGTCCTGTTTCGGTCGGTGTCCTGGAAATTTTGCAATAACGCTGATATAATTGTAAACTGAGCCGGGGGGGGGGACCTGTACTGGAGACCCCCCATTATATTCTTTTCCTTTCTACCTCCTCTCTCTTCTATATTTCGGGTTCTACACTGGGCGATAGGCACACTGCTAAGGGGGAGGCCGTAGCCGTAGGCAGGGGTGCAGGGTGGGGGGTTGGGGGAGGGGTATTTTTGTTTTTTTCTGTTTCTAGGGCCTCTTTTTTCTCTTTTGTCTCTCTCGGCTTTACTTTACTTTTTCTTCTTCTCTTTTTCTGGGAATCGAGTACTAGGTTGCTCTCTGTATGTCCTATAGGTTCAAATCGTAAGGGTAGATGTCTTTATGTAGTTTTACGTTGCAGCGGGCTTATGCTGTATTGGTGGGCGACTTGTTTGTTTATTGTTTATCCTGATTAATGCGAGTTAGCGCCAACGTCCTGCCTACAGTAGTCCTGCTATTGAATATCCTGATTTATGATAACCATCTGCTTTTCTATTGCTCGATTGTGTGGCACCAGATCCTGTTCTTTCTTATAAATATAAAAGAAACCTCTTTAATCCTGGTACCAATATGGTACAGACAATGTCCTGTGCTGCATCGGGGTATTTGGGAGGCGGACTGTTGCATTCTTATGGCATGATTGATTGCTCTGACCACTTCTTAACAACAGGCCGGCCGTGAGGGTTGTAAGCCCACAATTGTAACTGCTTTAAGTACCAATAAAGGTTTAAAAAAATAAAAATAAAAATATAGCTTTAAACCCGACACGCTGCCTGGTCTTACTGCTGAGGATGGAGTGGCCATCACTGACCCTACCGCCCTGGCAGCGAGCTTCGCCACTTACTTTGCGACACAATATGCTCCGTGTGATAGCTTATCAGGGGAGGAAGTGGCTAAATTCATTGATGATTTACCTCCTAAGGCGGTGTCAGATGCGGCCAGGGAGTCCCTAGATGCTCCCCTTACGGCGGAGGAACTGGGGGAGGCTCTGGGACAGCTCAACGCGGGTAAGGCCCCCGGGCCGAGCGGCTACCCTTGTGAATTTAAAAAAAAAATTCATACGCAATTAGGACCCCATTTTCGTCGCGCGCTTGAGGCGGCGCGTACACAGGGTAGACTGCCGCCTGATTGGCGCCATGCAGAAGTAGTAGTTTTCCCGAAACCTGGTCGACCCCCAGATAGACATGACTCATATCGCCCCATCTCGTTACTTAACATAGAAGCCAAAATACTGGCCAAGGCTCTGGCAAATCGGTTGCTTCCATATATAACGGAGCTGGTACATCCCGACCAATCTGGCTTTATGCCTGGCAGGGCTACACGCCACAACATTCGGCGTGCATGGGCTGCTGTAGATGCAATGGGGGCCACGGGTGAGCCGGCGGCTCTGTTGCTTGCTGATATCAATAAAGCGTTTGACTCGGTGAGCTGGACGTATTTATTTGCGCTCCTGCCCCGTCTCAACCTGGGCCCAGTTTTTCTGTCCTATATTAAGCTGCTCTATACGGATATCACGGCTGCGGTGCGTATTGCCGGGGCGGTGTCGGAGACCTTCCGTATTGGCCGGGGGACCCGACAGGGATGCCCTTTATCCCCGTATCTCTTCGCTCTTGCGATGGAGCCTTTGGCCGCCTGGGTGCGTGTGGACGCGCAGATGCGAGGATTTGTGTGGCCCGGGGGCCTCTCGGATAGAATTGCGTTGTACGCAGATGATGTCCTTTTCTTCCTTACCGATCTGCGACGCTCTGGGCCGCGGGTGTTGGAAATCATGCGGGTCTTTGGAGAGGTCTCGGGCCTATACCTGAACTTGGGTAAATCTACCCTGTGGGTCCTCGGAGGTGGTGCGGTGGCGGATCCCTGGACATTGAACCTGCGGGTGGCGACCGGTGGCTTGCAATACCTGGGAGTATTCCTGTCGGAATCAGTGACCCTCACGTGGGAGCACTCCGTGCTGCCGGTTTGGGAGCGGGTGCTGGCTGACGTGAAAACTTGGTCCCGGATGCCTCTCAACATCTTTGGCCGGTCCGCTATTTTCAAGATGGCGGCGCTTCCGCGCCTCCTGTATCAGCTGCAAAACTATCCCCATCCAGTCCCATCCTCATGGTTTCGGCAGGTGAACTCGGCCCTAGGGCGGTTCCTGTGGGCGGGAGGGTCCGCCAGGGTGGCGCTGCGTACGTGCTTCTTATCTACATACTGTGGAGGACTCGCCACCTCGGACCTCATGTCCTACTACCAGGCTGCTCACCTGCTCATCCTGAATGACTGGTGGTATGGTGATAGGGGTGACCCGGCCTATGCGTTGGAACGCACACTAATGGGTGACAATACGCTTCACGTGCTCCTCTACTCTGCACGGCTACGGCGGGAGTTGCCCAGAGTTACGAAAACTGTCTTCGTTGTTTGGCGTTAGGCGTTGCGACGCATGGGCTGGTGGGGTAAGCTGACTGCGGAGACACCGCTGTGGCGTAACGGTCGACTGCCTGCGCTGGCCTCCCTGTCGGGTTTCGGTGGATGGGACGCGATCGGGATCTCGTCGCTGGGTCATGTGATGTCTGGAGTTGCTCTCAAGTCGTTCCAGGAACTCAGCACGGAGTTCCACATGCCGCGGACCCAATTTTTCCGCTATCTGCAGCTCCGGCATGCACTAACACCATACATTGCCGACCTGGACTCGCTCCCCGAGTTCAGCCCTATAGAGGCGAAATTGTTCATGGGCGACCTCGGCGACAAAAAAGTATCCCGAATATACCAACCGGTGGTCACTCACTGCGCTTCCGACCTCCTTCCTCTGCGGACGGCTTGGGAGGCGGATGTTGGTCCCATGGATGAGGATGATTGGCGGGAGGCTCTGGAATCCCCGCGGGAGACTGCCATCGCAATGAGGCTCAGGTTCATTCAATTTAAAATCCTCCACAGGGCTTATTTTACCCGCGAGCGACTGTGGAAAGCTGGACTGATTGCATCGCCGGAATGCCTGCGTTGTGGGGTAGAGGTGGGCTCGCTGCTTCATACTGTATGGCTGTGTCCAAGAATAGCTGGCTTTTGGAGAGGTGTGTGGAACTGCCTGTCTGAAGTGCTGCACTGGAACCTGCCCCGCACCCATCGGTTAGGATTGCTTCATATTCTTGACGGTGTGGGGGGGAATATTTATAAGCGCCATCTACTGCTACTGGGGCTTGTCCTAGCCAAGAGAGACCTGGCACGGGCTTGGAAAGATGAACGGGCCCCTCCTCTGTGTGCATGGAAAGCAGGATTGGATTTTTGTATGGGTCTGGAGCGACCGATATTTGAGGCGCGAGGCTGCCCCCGCAAGCACTTTAAGATATGGAAGAAGGGGGCTGATTATAGGGACTTGCCACTGGACCCCCCAGTTGAACCTGAGGAGGAGCTCTAGACTTCCTCCTTTGCATGGACCCGCGTCTAGCGCCATGCCGGCCACACTGTACTCACATAATGCGGTTTCTTCTTCACACGTGCACAGGGTTAGGGAGGGACCACGGGGTGGGATAGGGTGTGGGTGGTGGGCGTTGGGGTGGGGAAGGGGTGGGGGGGAGTTTCTAATATATATGATTTGCAATGATTCTTGATCGGATTCAGATCCTGCAATATGTAATGTATCCAAATGCTTGGTGGTTTCTCCTGATTGTGGGGTGCCACATTGACTACCTTGCTTGATTTATTCAATAAACTTTGTTGTGAAAAAAAAAATGGATGACCAACCACCACTTAAAACTCAGTCCAACTAAAAATGAACTTCTACTCATCCAACACCCTTATCAAAGAATAACCAGAATCCTTCTCTCCTCTAAACTTCTTTCATGCCATTGCGGGAAATGCCAAATCATTGGGCTTTATCCTCGACAATCACCTAAACCTCCAGATACAAATCTCAGCTGTGGCCAAAAGTGCCCACGAGCTAAAGCTGCTTGAGGCCTCAGGCAGTTTATACCTGAGCAGGACTTGAAAACTGTGGTCCAATCAATGGTTCTTTCTAGAACAGACAATGGTAACTCACTCATCTCTTGTCTCCCTAAAGCAATCTAGTTCCTCTAATGGTAGCAACCATCAGGTGCCTGCTGTGTGACAGTCCACAGGAAAAGCAACCAATTCTCTCCTATTCTTAGCAAGCTGCAATGACTCCCCCATCAAACCAAAAGCCCAATTTAAGACCACATGCTTTACTCATAGAGTCCTTCACAACTCCACTCCTTTCTATCTAATTGGAAAACTAAAAGTCTCTTGAGTTTAACTGGGATCTAGAAAAGCTGAGTACCTTTCAGGCAAGATCGTTGAGTGAGGTAGTCATTCTCTGGTAGTGCAACAAGCTTTGGAACCCCTGTCTCCCCCACTAGCCAACACACAACCTCTTGCCTGTTCACATTCAAAATGAAGCTCAAATTCTTCCTATTTGAGAGACACTTTGGTTAAAATTGGGGTTTTTGCTCGTATCTCCCATGTTGACTTGAACCTGCCTATCCTGTTATGAAATATGTGTTCTCTCTGCTCTCCTGGTTGCTTGCTGCTGATTTACTATGTTGATTAGAGAACTGTAAAGCCCTGGTTGGTATAAATGGTGTGTTATTTCTTTATCTGGTGCTAATAGATTGTTTTATGATGTTTGATAAACAGTACTTTGTTGCTGCTCCCTTGTAAAATACAGTAATACCTTTGGGGCAAATCTGCACTATACTATATAAAAAATGCAAAAATAAATAAATCCCCATGGTTTTAAACTGTTTGCAGTTGTTATGCTGGCTGCTGCAGGGCCCTGTACACCAGAAAACACCCACTAAGAGCCAATCTTCCCGAGATGCGGATGATAGCTCACTCTAATAGAACTTAATGACCTTTGCTTGAAGCGTTCCCATGTCGTTAATTACAATCTCTCCTCTCAGCCCCAACTCGAGCCCTCCATTCAACCAAGCAGACACTAATTGTCAGGAAACCCCTCACATATTGACTGTTTTTGCTTCAGCAGAAAATGCTATTATGCAGGGGATTTCAGAGCTCTTCGCGCAGCAGCAGGTTGTGTGTGTTTTACTCAATAATAGAAATAGTGGATGAGAAAATGGACACAATAGACCAGGGAAAAGTAGCGCATGTACTGGAACAATAACTGAGGGGTGAAACTCCATGCAGTGCTTAATTTGTAAAATAAGATAAGTGCCAGGGCTCTTGTCAGGAGGCCACTGCAGCTTGCTCCTCATATTGCCCCAGCTATGCTGCAAATGATAGTAACAACACAACTGCAAACCATCACACTCCTACAAGTGTGACAATTCTAACTATTTCAGGCCGCCAAAGTTGTAAGAATGGCTTGAGCAGCAGGTAATAGTATTTTTTTTTACGTATCTTGAATTAATAATTGCCTGTTGTGTTGTTGTGGTCATCTATAAATTAGCCAGACAGCGCCACCTTGTGGCAGACTGTCACAAGCGGCGGTGATGACATTTAAGTGCCAGTGCCGCGCACCGGAAAACACCGGCTCAAATTGATCACTGGCTCTATGCCTTGTTATAAGTTCTCTTATTTATTAAATATTGTTATAAGTAACAACATTTGGGATAAAACACACTCTGCTGTACATTACACGGATATTGCAAGTCACCATACTGAGGAACAAGGCCAAAGGCGAGTTCCTTTATAGAGACAGGGAACTCTGAGTTGACTTGCAATATCTTTAAACTATACAGCAGAGGGTATTTAACCCTTATATCTGTTCACCCTTCAACCTACCCTTAAATTGCTTTAATCACTGGTACCTTGATCTTTCATGTTAAAGAGATAGATTTGTGACAGACATAAAGAATAAGAACAGAATGCCAAGAGGAATTAAACACATCAATAACTGGTAGTGATTTGTTGTAAAACGATTTAAAAATCAGATTAATGTAAAATACATTTAAAAAATGATGAGGCCTACAATGTGTGCATATATGCAGAGATAATATATGTTTCCTCCAATGAACTTTAGTGTGAAAAAATGAATGCATTCCTATCCCTATTTACTGTCTGCTCATCACTGTTCTTTTGAGACAAAAAAGATTAGAAGGATGAAAAATATATTTTTTTCTTTTCACTGCTTTGTTTAACTTTCAGCTGTAATTATGCTCCATGGTCCCCTTTCCCATTGGCTGCGGAATCTGGCAGCAGGCATTATGAAATCAGCTTTGTCATTCTTTTATTTCAGGTGACAAGTGATGTCCCTGTAAAAATCGAAAAAGAGACAGGCTTTTTACATGAATTGCCGGCCTGCAATGTCTTATATATGGGATAAAGTACCTCCTGCCAACACTAAAAGCAAATTGCAATCACCAAGGAGTTCCATGACAATATAAAGGAACAAGACCAAAGGCTGATATCCTTTATAAGGTCAAGGAAATCCGAGGTGAACTGCAATATCCTTATAATGTTCTGTAGAAGGTACTTTATTCCTTATAATACATGGCAATGCCATGGCCTTCCCCACAAAACACGTAGGGCTTATTTACAAGCCCCTTGCGCAACTCTTACGTCAATTTTCCCATTTTAAAAATGACGCAAAAGTGGCGCAAGGGGCTTGTAAATCTGCCCCTTAACCCCTTTAGTGCTGCCGTCGGCCGTTGCGAGCACTACCTCCGTAGTGCTGCGCACGTCCAACGGCCGACGTGGCCCCACCCGTTTCTTAGAACGTTCAGCACTGGCGCTGAACGTTCGACGCAAGAAACGGGTTAAAGCCTTGGTGGTTTTTTCTTTCATGTCAAAGAGATATAATGTTTGCAAATATGAAAAATAAGAACTAATAAATAAGAATATCAAGTGTAAAATTAAACACACCAAAAAGCAGGTAGATATTTTTTTGCAAACAGATATTAAAACCAGTTTATTACAAGTCAGTCTTAAAAAATACTGTAGCTCAAAATGTGTTAAAACATTCAGGGAGATTCTAAAGTGTGGCTAATCAGTTTACTTATATGCACAGAGAAACCGAGATTTCAGGATGCTACCTGCTAAAGTAGCACTTGAAGAAAACAGATTGAAAAGCTATTCCATGTGCCCTTAAGATGTTCAAAATACATATTGTTTCAAATTCATTAGAGGAGCTGTGGTGGAGGAAGTGCTAGAAGCATAAAAAATGAAACAGACAAAGAGAGCAGACGTAGAAGAAATCACAAATGAATTTGTCAATTACATACGTTTTGTAAAAACTACACAAAATAATGCCTATTTTGCAAAACTGCCTGGACTACTATCTTGCCTGAAAATTGAAGGGTATGGCTGACATGGAGTTCAAAAAAATCAATGCAAGATACTGGTAGGAGACTCGTCTAAGCAAATGTCTTTCTTAATGATTTCACTGCTCCCTCACAACACTTTCACTCAAATCACTGCCCCACAAAAGAAAAATTACACACAATTTGAGGCCAATTTCCAAATTTTGCAAAGTCTCACGCACATTATAAAAAATGTTCAGGGCCTACAAAACCACATCAGAATAAAGAAAGCCTGGGGTGGGTGGTAGCGGGATAGAGATTTCACCCCCACCTCAACAAAAAAAATTGGAATAATTAGAAAAACAGGAAGCAGGAAGACATTGGTGCAAAATATTAAAACTTATTTTTTTGATATTTTTACATAGGTCTATTTTTTCTGGGATATTATAGCAAAGCTTCTGTAGCATGAGAGTAACTCAATTGCCATGAAGTATCATTATTTGTACACCATTATATAGCCTACAGAATCATTATATTTATGCTGGACTACTTGATAAAGGTGTCAGACAGGGCTGTATCCTGGCTCCCTTTCCTTTTCTTTTTTATATTATGGCCTAGAGAAAACACTGATTTTAAAAGGTAAAGATTTCCCACGGGTTGGGGACCACGCAATCCTAGAACTTCTTTATGCCGATGACCAGGCCCGGGTGGCGAACTCTGCTCCGCCAGTGGAGTTTCTGGAGTTTTGCCAACTCCGCACTCCATTGGGAATGCGGAGTTCAGGCAAAACTCCGACTCTGCAGCAGAGCAGAGTTAGCCCCTGCCTACGCCCCATAAAAAATAGGGAAAACAAACGCTTACCTGCTCTGGCGTCTCCGGGCTCCTCCTCGCCGTCCTTGTCCTCGCTGGTAGCAAACCCCAACGTTCTACGCCTTGCGTGGACTGTGCATGTGCACACGCAGTTCAAGCAAGACGTAAAACGTAGGGGTTTACGACGGGCGAGGTGGAGAGAACACGGTGAGGAGGAGGGCAGCGAAGAGACACCAGAGCAGGTAAGTGGTTTTTTTTCTATTTTGTAATTATTGGGAGGGTGGAGCGAAGCGCAGTTCCATAGAGTTTTTTTTTAACTACATGTACTCCACCCAGGGTTACCGATGACACAGTGCTCTTAGCCCGTATCGCAAATGGGCTACAGCTTTTTCTGGATATTTTTTACAATTTTATGAAGGATTTAAATTTGAAAATCAATCACACCAAATCTTATACCATGATTTATGGGCCCAAAAAGACGCCTTCTTGTTTACAATCTGTTGCTGTTACTCCCATCACTAGAGTAACATTTTTTAATTATCTTGGCATCCAGTTTTCCACAGATTTAAAATGGGATAAATTACTGACAGTGAGAGTAGGTAAGATGGAGGGGGCAAAAGAGGGCCTATTCCGCTTTTTATAGAAATTAGGTCACAAACCGATTCAGGAGTTGAATTGATCACCTTGTTCCTCTGGGAACCTACGGGGCAGGAGTCTGGGCTACACTTTTACTGGTCCATTACAAACAATCGAGAATACATTTCTTTGTAGGTTGTTAGCCACTCCGAGAAGCACTAACAGGTTGATAACCCATTTGGAATCTTGGCTTTCTTTTCTGGAAGACGCACTTCTAGCTGCCCCTTTGCTCCTGTGAATTAAAGTTTGGTCTTCCCCGTTTAGTTCCTTCACCAAGGAGATTTTGAAGGACTGCCTAAAATTAGAACCTAGTCAAAGCCATTCCATGATTGTCATATGTAAGAAAATCCTATTTGGAACTGGATATTCCCCACTTCTTTCTCTCTCCAAACAAAGGGGCTCATTAGGATGGCGGACGGACCTGCGTCCGTCCGCCACCCTAGAGGAGGAGGGACCATCCGCAGGGGCAGCGGCGGTCCCTCCAGTGCAATTAGGATGTGACCGCCAGCCTGGCGGTCACATCCTCAATATTTAACATTGCGGCGGGTGCTGCTTGAAGCAGCACCCGCCGCAAGGTTAAATATGCATGCTTAGCATTTGCATGCACAAAGCGGCAGGCGGCAGGCTCTTCGTGCATGCAAATGCAGACCCCCCCATGTGCAACCCCCACCCCCACAATCACCCTGGGGGCCCGCAACGGGCCCCCATAGAAATCACCGTATGCCTTTCCACGGCGGAGAATCTGCCGCGGAAAGGCATCTGTTTTCCGCCATCCTAATATGGCTGGCGGTGTCTGATAGATACCGCCAGCCATGTTAGAGCTTTTCCGCCGCGGTCAGAAGGCGACCGCGGCGGAAAAGCTGCAGACCGAATTTGAGACCCACCGCCATCCTAATTTGGCGGTGGGTCTTTTGTGCCTCCCCAGCGGTTTTCCCGCATCGTCCGGGCCGGCGGTGGCTTCCGCCGGCCCGGAGGATGCGGGAAAACCGCAATCCTAATGAGCCCCATAGTTTCTGGAAATACAAAAGTTGAGAAGAAAACAGCTATATACTAGCATAGAACCCAGATGAGATTTCGCAATCAAAAACCTTCAGCCTCAAATTTGCGCTATTTAGGCTTCAAACAAGAGGCAGGGGTTGAAAGCTATCTCCTTTGCATCACTAAAATAAAACATAGGTTAGGCACGGTTCACTTTTTGGTAGCCTACCCCCAACAGGGTACATGGTTTCACAGCTTACCCCTGTGCCCCTGTGATGGCATCACAAAACAATCTTTTGCCCATTTTATGGTTTAGCAAGTTTTATTCTCAACCCAGAAGGTCCTTTCTTTGACCCATCCTGCTGTCATTCGGGTTAGAAGTTATAATGCGAGTTTATCCCATCTTTATCGATTAGAATCAACATATCTCTAGTTTATCGGTGGGGCCTTGAAAATCAGAAATTCCCAGAAATTGATTTGGCTCAACACAACTGCTGCATTTTTAACATTAGAAACAGCATTTTAAACATTGACCCTTTTAATCTTATTATGTACTAGTTGAAATGATCCCGTTTACAGGTTTTATGTGTGCAGACTATTATATAATACGTTTTGCCTAAGTGGTATGCTTTAGCCATTTCAGTTTTACGTAGCCTCAAGTAATACCGATTGATAACTGTTAGAACTGGGATTTCTGGTTGGCTAAGGCTTGCACCAAAGCCAGGCAGAAACCACCACTCTAGTCAGGGCAAGGGAGTTACACGCCAAAGATAACCCCTGCTCACCCCCTTGGTAGCTTGGCACGAGCAGACAGGTTATCCCGGAGGCAATGTGTAAAGCATTTGCGCACGCACACAGCAACAACATCCCAGGCACACTACAAAAGGAACTCCACACAAGGTTATATAAAAATAACTTTTGTATTGTCAAAACACATCAGATAGTAATTACACAATATACATTGTGCCAACTGGCACGGGCAATATTCACACAGGATTATTTACACAGGACAGGGCCACGTGGGCCACTGTCAGGATCAACACTTAGCAGAAATAGCACTTCTAGAACATAGAATAAGTGTAGCATGAAATAACAAGTGTAGAACACAACCAGTAACCACTGGTAAAAGGTAGGTACACACTACGCAATACTAATCACCATAGGCATAGATCACGCAGGGACACATAACTCACTAGTATAAACCAAACTAGGCAAAACAACTTCCTAAGCATGAAAACACATGTAGAGGTATCACAGCCATAAAGGCATTGCACATTACGCATAAATCACATTAGGCCTAAGCAGTATAAATACAGTAGGCAATCTCCTCACTTGTCTAAACACATTAGACCCTACCTCCTAAGGATAACACATGTTGGGGCTGAAAGCACAGAGTGAAGTACCATCTCACTAGCATAACCACATGGAATGCAACATAACGTCATAATCATAAACCACAGTTTAGAGGTATAAAACACGGGGTGCGCAAAACATACTATCGACAATACATTTCCTAGCACCACTTCACTCTAGTACACAAATCACATTAGGGTCCAGGTTGCGCCACTGCGCCAGAACCTGAATGTTGCAGCTGCCCACTACTTGCTGGGCAGCTGAGGACAAGAACAGGGCCTAAACGCTGCAGCTGGCACCAAGTGCTGCGCAGCTGTGGAAGGCCAAAGTAGGGGCGAAGGAGTGCTCCTGAGTCCAAAGACATGTCCCTAGAAAGAAAACCTAAACGGTGCAGCTGCCCACTACTTGCTGGGCAGCTGTGAGCAAACTGCAACATGGACCCTCACTGGCCCTCTGAACAAAGACTGCGCCAAACTGAGCCATCTGGCTCTAACAGTAAAGTGTCCCCAGGAGCCAACTGGCTCATGAAACAACTAATTGTGCACCCTCAAATAATCAGGCATGGGCCTTCAGGGCCCTCAGGACAAAAGGGGCTAAAGGTTAGAGTCACAGGCTCTAGAAATACTGTGGGTGACAACAGGCCCAGGAAATCATGGATACAGTGTCGGGGCGGCCCACTGCCATCCGGGGCCGCCCTAGATGCACCCGCTGCTACGGTGCCTTTCTTCGGCACCAACATCAGCCACTCTGGAGCCCCCAGCCCTTCTCACTTACCGGGCTGCTTTTCCTCTGGTGGGGGCTCCTCTGGGTGGCGGTGCATGCGGGGCTCTTTCTCTGCATGAGAGCCCCACCTTCCTCTTCACCAGAGCCCCCTCTCGGGACCCGGGACTCGGTGGTCATGCTTCGGGAGGTGGGGTGGGCTCCCGTCCTCCCGCGTTGTAGATCTCGGGCCTCACTCCGGCGGCGGGCGGGACTTCCTGTCTTCCAGCAGAAGTCCCGCCCCACTCCAGGCATCGGCTGCCTGGCTTCCGATTTTGCAGTGGCGGCGGCACATCTCTTGTTTTGCAGGCAATAATGAGGGGTAGGCTCCCTCAGGCATAGAAATAAACGTAGAAGTGGGGTGGCACCCGCAATGCCACCACGAATGCGGGCAAAGTCGCAGGGTAGTCACCTGCGCACAAGTATCATTAAATAAGCGGCCCATCTCAAATAACCAGGCATAATGCAGGGTGGGCTCCTGCGACGGGCTCAAAAGGGCAGGAGCGCTTCCCTCGGGGAAAATGCCAGCGCTCTGCCCAGAAATAGAAATAAAGCGCTCACGAGGCGCTGGGGGCACAGAAAGCACCCAAAGGCCCCAGAAATGACCTTTACAGCAAGAAGGGTCCCAGAAACACAGCCCCCATAGGTGAAGAGGGCAGGAGGGTCCCACAAAGTCCTAGACATCAGAAGATGGAGCAAGCAGCTCCCAACAAGGGAAAATCCTCCAGCCTCCAGGGCAGACAGGGGCTGGGCAGGGCCCAGGGAGGCAATCCTTTCCCTGGCCCCAGCAGCAGCACGCCCCTGGTAGATTCAAGTATCAGGACACAAGAACAATTAAAATAAGGTCACAGCCTCTTTTATACACCAAATCCCTTTGTCTCTAGGGTGCAGGGTTGGGGAAAACCAGACGCAGCTGGTTCTGGAGCACTCTGTTGTGCTCAGCCCCTTTCCCCATTCACAGGACAGGCTAGGGACATCAGACGCACCACAGGGGGCGGAGCCAGCATTATGGAGGGAAGGCCTAGCTCTATTCTGGTCCCAGGTGCACTCCTCCCTCACATCAACATGCAGATCTCTCCATTCACCACCGGGGCAGACCCATCCTGACTCCTAGAGCCAGGCACACCAGCCAGCTCCAGCCAATCACAAGCCAGACAGTCAATTCGCATTAACTGCACAGACATGCCAACTTCGAGAAGTGGCACTTCCACACTAGACACAATAAATCTGCGCACATCATCGCGCAGCATTTAATCACACGAGTCCGCACATACAAAACTCGACCCTGCACTCCTCACCCATCAGGAACTACCATGGACACACATATTCCCCATGCATTCCTATGGGAGGGCAGGCCACATACACAGAGAGCTCACGCACTTTACACTGTACCACAGTGAAAAAGTGCGCAGAGGCCTAAAATCACCAACACCAGGTTACAGAAACAGGCTAGGCAAAAGCTAAAAGTTTCGGGGTGAACCTGCTAAAAGGGCCAAGTCCAACAATAACCTTGTTTTACTCTTTCCGGACTGACATCCTGAGCAACTTGGCATACCCTTTATGTTACCTTTTATGGACTGTCCAGAGTTTTTAGTTTTCTCAGGTTTGTTTTAATCAAATGGCATTTTATTGCAATGAAATATTATACAACATACTCAATTTTTTTATGTCTTTGCGCTACAACCTGTATTTTATTGTAATTTTATTATTTGTCCTGTTCACTTTTATGGTTCCATTAAATCAAATAAAGATGTATGACTAATTGAATAAATACTAAATTATTTCAGAGTTGTCCAAACTGTACTACGTTGCGCATTTGCCGTCCATAATGTGGCATTAATCTGCTTCTTAACAAGCGTCTTTCCCGCCAGATCTGCCCACTGTGGAGCCTGCCTACGCTCCTCTGCAGAAGTGAAAACCACAGAAGATAGGTCAAAGAGAATAAGGAAGTCTGATGAGGGAGGTGTGACAGATCTCATGGAAAGTCGGAAGATGCCTGTTGGGATAGACTTCAAACACAGAGGCACCCGGTACTCCGAGGCTGACAGCACTGCAGGATATTCTGACGAGAATTCAGAAAAATAATGCAAACTCACTTTCAAGAAATCTCCCTTCATTTCTCAGCAGCAGGGCTGTTCTCTCTGCTTGCTCTAAATGCTGTGTTTATTCTGCTTCCACACATGCAAGCAGGTGTCTGTTTAGCACTACTTACTGTAAAAGGCCCTGTCCAATTAACAATGATTAAATGCTGCCTAATGGTATAGTGAGCTACGCGAGTGTGACCATTTACAATTATATAAAGAAAATAGCTAGAGGCAGTGAGCCTATTTTATCATCAGAAGGGTAGTGTAAGTGATGTCACACTCCCTATGAGTCCTGAATCCCCCCACCTGAAATATTATCTCATTTTCTTAGGCTGAAATGGCTTATTTATGAGCCCCTTGCAACACTTTTGCACCACAGTTGCGTCACTTTTGTGGCACAGCAGTGGTGTAAATAATGCGCCACATTGTGTCAAATTTACAAAGTGACTCATCTAGGCAGATGCGTCACTTTGAAAACCCCTGAACCACATTATACCTGCGCCAGGTATAATGTACGCAGAGTGGGCATTCCCCCGCAAGAAAGCCTCGTAGAAGTGGCACAGGGAAATCTATTGGATTTCACTGTGTCACTTCTAGGACGCCACTGCGTCAAAACCTTACGCCTGCCTCACAGCAGACATAAAGGTGACGCAGTGCAATAGGTATAGGCCTCCCCCATGCATTGTGGGAGCTGTGTCCTGCTTACGACACAACTCCAGCAATGCGTGAGTTTTGTACCGACAAAAACGTCAGGATTCCTGACGTATCTGTCAATCCTTGCAACACGGTGCACCACACAGTAAATACGGCGCATCCATGGTATCGCAAGGAGGGCTCAGTGAAATGTGTTGCATCGCTGATTTATTGCAGCGATGCAACACTTTTCATAAATGATGCCCTATTCGTTTTTCTGTGAACAGTGATAGAAACCTAGGAATAGCTAAAGACATGTTAGTAGTAAAAGATTAGTGGTAACTTAGGTTCAATTGAAAGAATTGTAATTCGGAAAGCAGCCCCATAAGAGAAACAGTTTCTTATCCCTACTCAACCTGCACCAAGTTGGTGCCAATAGCTCAGTGTTTCAGTACAGGTGAGTACACTGTGAGCTCTGGCTCCTGAGATATGACGTGGACACTATTTGTTGATTACTGATCAATTACTCTCTTAAGATGGGTGATGATGTTGATGTTGAAGCAGATCCATTATTTCCTGATGATAAATAGAACAGAATAGCTAAGCCTCTCCTGCATTGCAAAAGAGGGGTCAGTATGTGATTTGTGTTTCACAAAATCTGGAAAGGTTTGTGGGACGTCTGTATGTGGGCTATGTGTACGATGGCTTGGGATTTTGGATGAATCCTGGATTCCACCAGAAGGGTGTGCTTGGTTCATCCTACAAACAACAGTGTTTGCCTCTGTGCCTGGTTAGATTGATACCAGGCCTATCCCTGTAACTGTACCTGAACCCGCATGAAATCCTCTGCTTCCAGAACAGAAGCGCTAGATTACTTGTTACAGAGGAATTATCAAAGTGACACCAGGGGAAACCCCTCTTGTTGGGTCATTTCGGGTTTTCGAAGAGGAGTACCCAGGAATAACTAATACCTGCCAAAAATACAAAACAGAATCTAACAGCACATAATTGTTGTCTTTCCCTTCATAATAAGCACAGCCTGCGCTATATGTTCTGTCAGCGAGACATTTCTCGGTGGGGCTCTGCCTGAATTGTGGACTTTATGCTTAAAGGCCATTGCTTACGCCTAACCTCCCAAAGCAGAATATAAGTCATGAACCACAGACTGGCACTCTGTCGAGAGTGCTCTTTATTTATGCTCTGGCACTAGTGGTGTTGGCCAATACCTTCTGTACATAGCCTTCCCCAATGAAATATATTGTCTCTCCATTCCCCCTCAGGATGATGTGCTCCTCACTGCCCACCCCCTTCCTGGACCAGGTTCTGTCCAATAGGCCACTATCCTTTATGAAAAACCCTCCGGTACCCTTGATAATGCCATTTTGTTGTGTCCAAACCCCAACACAAACCAGCCATTTTTTAGGAAGAGGGTTTCTTTTTTTTAATTTTTTTATTTTACTTTTTATTAAACATGTGTCAATGTCAACTTACAATATTACAAATGCAATGGGTAAGAGTACGTATTTGTCATCATACTTCACATTTCTTCGACATATGGATGCTTGAAAACAATCAACAGTGCTAACAGTGCTAGTAAATTCCCCGCTCAAAACACCTCCCGTCAACCACCCCCTCCCACTTTAGCAATCAGGTATCCCTCAATTACCCCTGTACACTTCCCACAGTCTGGGCGAATTGTTAAAACAAAAAAAATTGAAAGATGAAACATTTCGAGGTACCAGACCTTGCCTGCAATGTGGGCATTGCAATAACATTATCAGAGGAAATGCTATCACACATCCAATGAAAGGGCACAACATTAAACTCCATGTAAATGCTACTTGTGACACGGCCAATGCAATATATATGTTGAAATGTCCCTGCGGAAAGGTGTATGTAGGAAAAACCACCCGTAAACTAAAAACCAGACTAAATGAACATAAGTCAAATATCAGGCTTGGCAACATCAAGTCATCCGTAGCTGCTCATTTTTTAGAAGAGAAGCACAATGTGTCTCAGTTACAATTCACAGTTCTAGAAGTGATCGACAAAATTGAAGGACGTGACAATAACAGATTTCTCCTTCAGAGGGAGAACAGTTGGATGTACTTGCTGAACTCACATAAGCCTTTTGGGCTTAATGATCGTGTGGAATTTACCTGTTACTTGTAGACATTGTCTATTAATGTATATAAGCACATGAGTGCTCTTCCTTACCTACGTTAATGGACGCCTGAGCCATCTGTCATACATTGATTTCATTTATTCTATTAAGTTTGTTTAATGACACCGTTTTATTCATTTTATGTTTGAATTTTTAGGAGACATAGATCCTTATTTGTTAATTAGCGCATTTTATTCTGTGACAATCCGTATGTTTCTGAGAACAGTACTTTTTACATGTTATTTTAGCGATAACTTTATTGAACCCTTTCTCGAGCGTTTACAATGAACCACAAGGGATAGACTCGCTTCCCATTGGCTCTAGTTCCGATCACATGATCGGGCATAAAGCCAATGAGAACGAAGTATATGGAAAAATGTGGACTATGTGCAGTTAAAGCATTAACGATTGGACCGGCTTCGTGCTAATGCCGGAACCTTTTGCCTCGTGTGTTGAATGAGTGCACAAGAGAGAGAAGATGCTGTTTCATTACGTTATTGAAGTGAGTAACATGGCAATATGAATTTGATGTATCTGATAAAATAGAGACAGAAACGTTATGGGCAAATATTTTTCCTTAGTTTTGATTCCGCTCGTTTTCTTGTTAATTCTCCATATAGTGTGCAATGTGAACTAATTTAACAGGGGAAAAAAATAAGTGCCTGATAGGCGTTTTTTGTTATAACAGGGCACTAGAGCACACCCACACCGGGGTGTTAACACAAATGGTTACAATGTTTGATCTTTATGTCGAACAGCATTGTGAAAATGCATGGATATTGTTTATATTTATATATTGTTTACATTATATGATTTTACCATTGACATATAGCAATGTTATGCCTTGTTTCAGCTTAAACGGTCCCAGAAGAAGGTCATAGCGACCGAAATGCATTGGACTGACATAAGAACATAAACGTATTTACAAGATGTTTAAAATGATGAACACCATCAGCTAAAGAATGAACTTTGTGCAAAAAATAAAAAATATGAACAGATAAAACTTTGTGGAGTGAATTATATAGGAACTCTGGGCAATCCCCAGTAGGATTTTAAAGCAGTGCATCAAGGGATGCTTTCACCTCTATAGTGGATAGCACGACTTTGGAGCACTTCCCACAGTTGCCACCCTTTTTCCCATTTTTTGGGGCAGCCCCTGCTCTCATACATTGTCTTCAAACCAGCCATTTTTAAGGAATCCGCATCTGATTCTGTGATGTTTTGCGGTCGTCCGCCTTCTAGCATGGCAAACTACAGCGATCACCGAGCCCCAAATAGACATTTGAGGGTATAAGCCCAAGAAACAACAGCAGACAACTGGAACCGCACCTCCCACATAGTTCTTATAGTTAAGAATTGTTGCACTCCATTAAGCGGACCAGCCATTGCATGATACTGCTGCAAAGCAGAAACAGATAAGAATCACATCACAGAATGGTGCACCCAAACAATGGAAAGTCCACAATTCTTTGTATCTTTATAGCATCCTTTACTGAAATTTGATGTTTTCCATAAAAACAGCCAAGACAACAGCCAACGTGTTTACTTCAAGAGAATTAAACTTCATCAGGGCTTTTCTATGTACGTAAGGCAGATACCATCTTTGATAAATGGTTTCATAACAAATAAGGTATTGTGCAGAAACCGACAAATGACTTTGCATTGGAAGAGGGAAGAGGTAAATTGGGAATTGGGACTGGCAAGATTCATGTAGAGATTATGGAAGTACATGATGTGCATGAGATACCAGTGGAAGAACAAGCAAATGGGAATATGGACTCTCCCTTATTCGTTCTCCTGGATTCACACAGATTGATTACTATGAATGATGGGAAATTATATGATGGACTCCTCTACTACGATTGGAAGGGAGGAATGGGGGAATATGTTATTATCTCAATATCTGCCTGCAAAATGATATATAAAAGCCAATAAAGTTATTTAAAAAATAAACTATGGTTGCAGGAAAACTTAAAATCTGATCCCTAAAGCCACAATTGACAAAACCTGAGAAAAACATGTTGCAACAAAAACAGACCTTACAAAATTGTTATAGCTTAGAAACATTGTTTTACGCACCATACAAAAATGGATAGTAGGAGGAAAAAATCGACAACACAACTTTTTAGAGGGTTCCTGAATGGTACAATTAATATGGAAATTCTAATAAATTCCAATAAAGTTATTAGAGTTCAAAGTTTGAAATAAAAAAAAATACTCTTTAAGGCTCGAATGCTCACCAGTAATCTCCATTACTTCTCTTCCTTGTCGCACTACTACTACCCAAATGAGGTAAGTCCTCCTCACAAGGCAGGCAGTCTGCTGCCCAAAAGTCTTTCATGTTAAGTTACACATTCAAAAGGAAACCCAACTCCTTCCTGGCTGCCCGTAAAGGACCACATTCACATGAGTGCCTCCCAAGTCTCACCCAGAGGCAGCATCGCCTCGCAGTCAGAAGGTAAGTCCAGAAAGGAGAAAGTATGCCGTTTCTTGAGAGCACAGATTTGTCCTACGGGCAATAGAGTGTTTTATAACAGACACAGAATATTTACACATTTTTTCCTTTTTAGGTACAGGGAGACTAATTGATTTGCATAGAAACAGAGGATATTGAGCAGAGCCCAGGTTTCGAACCAGGTTCCTCATGTTCTATAGTCCCATTAGTCTGCAGCTCTGGCCACCAGGCAACATAAGTCACCTCATTGTCAATAACATAACCAGCAACGTATTATATTCAGGGCTGTAAAACCGCAGGGTAGAAAAATGAGCTGAAATTGAATGTGACAGCCATAGTCTAAAGAGACACCCTGTCTTCCACTAAGGAAATGTGCCAAGACTGACCCTTGAAAATCCACATTACTCAGCAAAAGTAACCAGAATGATGTAGGGAGCCTACCTACACAAGCAAGCAATGCAGGAGAGGCTTAGCCATTCTGTTCTATTTATCGTCAGGAAATAATGGATCTGCTTCAACATCAACATTATCACCCATCTTAAGAGAGTAATTGATCCGTAATCAACAAATAGTGTCCACATCATATCTCAGGAGCCAGAGCTCACAGTGTACTCAACTGTACTGAAACACTGAGCTAGTGGCACCAACTTGGTGCAGGTTGAGTAGGGATAAGAAACTGTTTCTCTTATGGGGCTGCTTTCCAAATTACAACTCTTTCAATGGAACCTAAGTTACCACTAATCTTTTACTAAAAACAGCGATGCAACACATTTCACTGAGCCCTCCTTGCGATACCATGGATGCGCCGTATTTACTGTGCGGTGCACCGTGTTGCAAGGATTGACAGATGCGTCAGGAATCTTGACGTTTCTGTCGGTACAAAACTCACGCATTGCTGGAGTTGTGTCGTAAGCAGGACACAGCTTCCACAATGCATGGGGGAGGCCTATACCTATTGCACTGCGTCACCATGTCTGCTATGAGGCAGGCGTAAGGTTGTGACGCAGTGGCGTCCTAGAAGTAACGCAGTGAAATCCAATAGATTTCCCTGTGCCACTTCTACGAGGCTTTCTTGCGGGGGAAAGCCCACTCTGCGTACATTATGCTTTATAATCATTTCATTTTTCAGAAAGTAGAACTATCTACAGTAGGCTACTGCTACAGTGACTCCTGCTAGTAAACATGCTACTTTATCCCAGTAAAGATCGGGTAAAAGCTTTCCTCTGGGGCCTTTTTTTGACGTCTCTGACCAACGACAGCTTCCAGATTACCAAAAAGAAATTTTAAAGAAAGAAAGGATTAAACAGGCAGATTGCCCAAAAGGTACAAGGGTGGTTCAATCAGAGACAGTCAAAAACAGCAAGAATCTTAGGTAAGGTGTTTCTTACCCCCACCTAACAGGGGGAGCAGGACTCGTTTCAGTACTTTTCAAGTATGACTATACCTAGGTCTAAAGATGGATTTATCTCATTTAGGGCCATGGAAGGCTCAAGGATGAAAATAGTCACTTACATCGTTTGATTGTCCCACATAGCTAACTTGTTTTCAAAGTTGCTAATGCCGTTACAATCTTAGGCGTCCACCACTCCAGGCTCAGGTGCAACACTTAATTTGTAAACTAAAATAAGTGCAGGGTCCGAAACGAGTTCTAAGGAGCCCATTGCCAGCGTTGCTGAATACTAGAGGTGCAGAACGACAAGTGGCGGCTCCTCCGCTAAGGAGGAGGAGCGTCTTCCCACTGCTGTGCAGCAGTAAAATTATGGAAATATAAAGTAATAATAACTCGATATTATCATTTTATTTTGTCCTACTGCGGCAGCTTTGCAGGGCGGGACGAGGCTGCTCTGATGACAGGAGCAGCAGGAGTGGTGAGCACACTTTGTAAGTCCGCATGAATGTTTGGCCGACGGTTTCGGCCCGCCAAACATTCATGCGCACTTTACATGTTCTTCCCCCAGGCAGCACTACAGCCTGGGTAGAGAACATGCCCAGGCTCCCATTCCCTGGCTGAGGGCTAAACCGCAGCGCTCAGGCCAATCACAACACTGCATTGAGGCTTTATGATTGGTTTAAGGGAGCCTGGATGTGCTTCCTGTTCTGTTCCGGCAGTGTGGATGGACGAGGAGAAAAGACGGAGGAGCAATGCAGCGGTAAGGTATGTTTTTTTTCTCCAATTTTTTTCTTATTTTCGATTTCCTTAATCCTCACTCCTCCACTCCACCCCATCTCCCGCCCTGCCACCCCTGATCTGTGCCGGACGCCACCCAAACGACAATTCAATTTCTCATGGCTCTTTCTTTCACCACTCTACACTTCCTGATTCTTTATCTCACTGTTGCTCGTTCTTTTTCATTGCTGCTTTTTCCTCTTTTACTATTATCCTACCTTTCTCTTCCTCCTGCTTTCTTTCTCACATTTCTGCTTTTCTCTCTTTTTCTCCCAGTCAAAGTCCAATGATAGAAAATAAGACCTGGTTCTCAAAAAGGAACCACCTGCAACCACCGGCACAAATTAAACACTACAGGTAATATCTCAGGCAAACTATAGGAAACCTATTATACCAGGAGTGGAGGGAGGCGGGGATGGAAGAGCAGACATGAGGTGGAAAAAAATACAAATATTACCAACTGCACAGTAGAGCTCATTTTTGGAGTTGGTCCTAGTGGACACATACTTTCTGATTATACCGCCTCGAAATAAATGATTAGGCGAGTAGAAAATCCCTGGATCTCTGGTAACTAATATTTTTCTGATTCTTGGAACAAGCAATATTTCACATGACTGCTGCTTCCAAAACGATAAATGAAATGCTACTGTTTGGAAACATTCACAGCCCTTGGCAATGCTTTACCGGTCTCCTGGCTCATTTATGCACATCTACTTTTTTTATTAATATTTGTTCTAAAATGATTTTCAAAAGGTTTGGTCCTTTATTCCGCATTTCCCTGCCACGGGTACCCAGAGGAAAAATCGAAAACAGTTCAGCACAAATGCCTGTAGCATCTCCCTCCTGCTCGGGCATCTGAAAAGTCACCTTTCCATCTTGGGACTGAAATGCCCTTTATTGGTAGCTGCAAGTCACTGTTCCAGTGGGATGTGAGCCACGTTCCTTCATAAGAGGTTTATAGGTTTATATGTTATATTTCTTTATAATATGCCTGTGCCGTACTATGAGCAGGAAACTATGGGGCTTATTTATGTGGCCCTTGCGACACTTTTGCGCTGCCGTTGCATCACTTTTTGACCAGACCACCCACAGAGATACTCTTGGTCTTAATTACCCTCAAAGTATCTCCACACTTCTTTTTAACATTGTCCAGTTACTTACAAATAAAATTTATTTTCCTATTAAGTTAAACAGGACAATTTTTAACATTTTTTTCCTGCACCCAAACACTCAAAACCAGCTCCACTGTAGTCCATGTGTCGTAGCACACCCTGATGGCACTCGGTCATCAAGGTGGACCCCAATGATGAAGCATGTCACCACCAGGTTGGTGAGTGAGGGTTTTTTTTACAAAAGGAAAGATTTTTTCCTTTTTCCAAAAACACAATCCATTAAGAATCCAAGATTCTCTCTGGTGATACTCCTCCTTTTGTTAGCTGTTATACCTTACCCAGGGGAATAGGAGTAATCTCCATTCACAATTTGTGAATACAATCCCTTACTCTCCCTTTTGTTGTTACATGGCGTAAATAATCCACCACATTGCTCTATAGATGCGTCACCTTGTAAACCCCTGCATACATTATACCTGCACTAGGTATAAAGTATGCAGGGTGGGCGTTCCCTCACAAGAAAGGCTCATAGAAGTAGCGCAGTGAAATCTTCCAGATTACACTGCGCCGCTTCTAGGATGCCACTGCATCATACCTTTACGCCTGCCTCATAGCAGGCGTAAGGGTGATGGAGTGCAATGTGTATAGCCCTCCCCCATGCATTGCTGGAGTTGCTTATGCTTAAGACACAACTGCAGCAATGCGTGAGTTTTGCACCAACAGATACATCATGACTCCTGATGCATCTGTCACTCCTTGCGACATGAAATGCTGTACAGTAAATACAATCAATAGTTTGGGAAACCCAATATACCCTTGGAGGCTTGGGCAGTACAATGAAAGGTAAAAGGAGCCTACAAGGGATTTGATTTAAAACAAACTTCTGTTGGTATAGGCTTATTCGGGGGGTTAGTCCTGTGGAAAAGTAAATTTTGCCATGTTCTGTGTCCCTACGCCTCATCCATCATATGTTATGTGTGCATGACCAATATGCATATGTTATTCCCCATGTCTGATTAATGACGCAATTACAGTTGTGTCCACCTCTGATATGTCAGTTTCCAGTCCTCGTGAATACTACGAATATCAGGCCTATGTAAAGTAATGTTGCCACGTTTCTTAGTGTGCACGTTATTCCATTGTAAAGTCCCCGTTTCCAGGCCTCAAAAGGGCCCGGACATCAGATTCAGCTCCTGTCTCCTGAAAGCCTCGCTGAGGAGCGATACAGCCCCCACCTGTATCCTCGACCCTTCACTTACTTCCTGCCTCGCAGTGCCCGGTGCAGCTTGGCTCTGCCTCTGAGTCTGCCAAAAGTATGTTATAGTTCCAGTTATCAGTTCAGTCCTCCTCTTCTGCATTCCTAAGCTACTGAACTGCATCAATAGTTTCCGTCATTGTCTAGCCTTCTCGTCTCCACGTTAGAGAAATACTGTATTTAATGGTCATTTAATATTCTTCATCACGCACTACATGTAGAATAATGCATGGTCCAGTCTTAGAGTCAAGTTAGCTTTTCCCCTCATGACTCCTAGTTTATATCAACATGTTCCCTAAACATCAGATACCAGATAGGGTTTAGGTACATGTCGCTCCGACCCTCCAGACTCTAGTCTCTGCTCCTAGCACAGAGTTCGTAGCCCCCAGCTTCTCCTAGTAACACGTCATTGCCAGTTTTCGCGCACCATTAGGTTAGAGGTCCCGGCTCCTTAGGTAGCCCCCTCCTATGTTTCCGCCCATTCATGACATATTCTGTTACGTTTTCATCACATGCCTAAGTATACTCCCAGTTACACCCCTTTTTACTGTTATCTTTCGCGACTGCTACGCGTCACGCCTTCTGCTCCACCCACTGTTACGCCTACTGCAATGTAATACTATGTGTTTGCGCTATGTATATAAGTTGATGTATTGTTATTAAAAGTTAGCGCGCTCATCCCAGACCCGGCCCCAGCAGCTGCTGGGTCATCCTATGCAGGTTGTCCTGATCCCGTCCTTATGCTGTAATAAACCTGCAGAAACTCCTACTACCTCGAATCTTGACTCTTATTATATTGAGCTATCTGTTATTCATTCATTCATCCAAAAATAGATCCGGTATTATTTATTTATATACCACATAATGGCGCCCGAACAGGGACTTGCCCTTTCCCCACGCGTCGGTGAAGCCACGCCGACCCCCTGACCCTCTGCAGTCGTGACGGAACCATACCGTGCACTGGCAGATATTTCTGCTCCAAGTATCCCTCAGGCCCACGGAGGAGACGGAGGAGGCGGTCCAGCATCCGAACGAGACGGTGGAGGAACGCGGCGAGTCCCGACCAGAGCCCAAGCCGAGAGTCCAAGGTCCGAGGTATCCGGAGGCCCACCCGTAACTGAAGTCCGAAGTTCGTCGTCCGTCGTCCAGTCCAGTCCGAGGCCTTCCGTTCCGTGCTGCCCGGTGAGTACCATTGCTGGGGTAGTATCTAGACAGGACCAATCTAAATTGACTCCTGGTCCGTGGGTTGGTGGTGCCCAGACTCACAAACGAAGTGTTCACCTAGGTGGATACGGGTCTTGATGCGTCCCTTTATGGGACCGGTATGTTCCGTACTGTTATAGCAGTGCATCCAGTAACTCTAGTCTGTTCCGTTCTCGAGAAATTCTGTTCTGTTTCTGTTTTCAGTATTCCAGGTAATATTCTGTTCGAACTGTTATTTATAATGTTCTTCATGTATTTTTAATGTTGTGGTATGAGTGTGATGTGCTTTCGTGTTTTTATTGTGTATTGTATTGTGTCCAGATTACAGTCCAGTCATGCCTATATTTTCCAAGTTACGTCAGATAAAAACTAGAAAGGGTCTGTTAGAGGAAGCGGTTCCTGTCCCACCTAGGGACAGTCCAGGTCACTTTATGTATCAGAAACATGGCATAAGCGCCATAATGTATCTAGATTTATGGGTAGAGTATACCAAACAGTTAGAAGAAAAGTATAGATGGCCCGTATCGGGTACATGGGATGCCGAATGTATCATGCGAGTAGAAGAAGCATTATGGAAAAAGAAAGCCAGACAGTCACAGAAAGATGCCATCGAGTTATGGCGTAAGGAAGCTCATAGAAGAACGGAAAAGGAAGTCAGAAAGTCAGAGTTAAGTAGAGAATCCCAAGAACGAGCCCAAGAAAGAGAATTAATCGAGATAGGTGAACAAGTCAAAACCGAACAGTCAGACAGACAGAGGCATGCCCTCATTAAGGGTATGTATCCTCTTCTTGCCGAGGGCTTGCCAAAAGCGACCCCAGAGGCATCTAGTAATTTCCTGCCACCATTAGTTCCGACTAAGCTACGTCACAAACCGACCGCAGCTGATATTTTTATTTCGTCCTATCTGGACGACACAGTCCCCGAATATGCAAATCCTGTTCGCGCTCCGCCAGTCCCTGTAAATCAGGCACTTCCCGCTCCTCCAGACACCGGAGTACCTGTTACGGTACCCCCGGTCCAGTCCGCCATACAAGTCCAGCCCACGTTACAATTACCGACTCTGCCAGGACGAAGAGCCTCAGTCGACGATTCCAGTCTAGGGGCCGCAGGAGGAGGTCTTCCTCAAACCCCGCCGCCACACAAGCGTTTAACATTAGCCGAATTACATGCACAAGCATCACAGCGTACGCCTAGATATCAGTCTGTTGCAGAAATAAGAAAATCCCTTGCCGAATGTTGCTATGATCCAGTCCCAGGCGAGGATAATATGGTTTTATATTCATTCCGCGTAAGAAAAGTGACCGAGTATCTAGTCACCTTACCGAATATGAAAGAAGATCTAGACAGAATATATCGTTTCATCCGTACAGGGGATGATCCAGAAAGTATTGGCGAGATTATGTCTCAAAGGAAAGCCGAGATCCAGCTCATGATATTAAAGTTCCTGATCAATTGTCTAATAAGAGAACAAGATTACCCGTCTAAAGATTCCGCCGAAATGAGAATCCTGACAAGGTGGAGTGATAATATAGCCGAGGGTAAGCACAAGACCGTCGGTGCTATGGAGAGTATGTACAAGAAAATCCGTAAGGAGATAGTAAAGATACACGAACAGCGTAAAGCAGCACAAGTAAGCGAGAAAGAAAGTATCTCTGATCCTGAAGAGGAAGAGAACGAGAATTCCGCCAGAATAGCGTATGTAGGAAAATCTAGATTTCCAGATCGCCATTTACGTCTAGAACACAAGTCTATTTTTCATCATCAAACACCAGAACAAGGTTCTCTAGAACAAGTATTTCAAGCTACCGATCACATTCTGAAATCACGAATCGGTTATAGTGAATTAAGTACCATGCATGAACAAGAACTAGCCCGATCAGCAGTCCGATGGATTACTGATTCTACCACTTTTCCAGACGAAATAGTGGCACAAATGTTTCTGAAACTGCCCCCAGCCGAGCAACGACTGGTGGGTACGTATATGATCCAGCACCTCATCACTCTGTATGAGGGTCAACATTCTGATCCAGGTCCGTTGCATGATATCCTGAACGAGTTACTCCAGTATAGATGGAGAGGTCTAGGTACCGATTTAATTAGTGTCATTCTAGAACAGCGTCACAAATATAGAACGTTTCTGAATCCGCATTTTGTTCATGTCTCACCCCCAGAAAGTAAATCATTCTACATAGACAGACAGAATCCGTTACGAGAAGTCCACCCAGTCCAAGGGGCGGGTGGCGTAATGCAACGAGTGTTTGTATACACTCCGATTTCAAAGATGGAACTTCTTGAAATGAAGAAATTAATTCCCTGTCATGACAAAGATCCAGCAGGGTTCCATAGAGAATTAAAAGACATGCTCCGTATGGGAGAATACACTTACCCAGACATCATTAAAATGTTAAAGGTCCTGTTACCCGCAGGGGTATATGAAAAGTTAAAAGAAAAAGAATGGGAGGTGGGAGAGAAAAAGATCGATTGGGCAGCTCTAGAAGCTGAAGACAAGGCACGAGTACCAGGTACCGGTCTTGGAGATAAATGTAAAGAATTACCAGAATTATTGATTCAAGTTTTACCCAGATTATTGACAACGAGAAAAGAAGACTGGGATGCAATCTCAGCCTGTAAACAGAAACAAGACGAAGATATTAGTGATTTTTATTCTAGATTTGAGAAATGTTTCAGTATTAACAGTGGTCTCAAGACAAGTAGTGAGTCATACCCTCATCTTTTTGTTACTAAATTAGTCGAGAATTCAAGTCCACAAATTAAAAACCGAGTTTTGAAAGTCGAAAGCACCTGGCAGGCAAATACTCCGTCCCAGATGCTCCAGATGCTCCAGTACCACCAGAATAGAATCAGAGAAGAGCAAGAACACGAGAGAAAACGTATGAAAGACACGAAAATGAAAGTGCTAGTTGCACAAACTGTTCCTCAAGACAGTCAGAAGAGGGGTCCGAATCAAGCCAGTCATCCTACAGCTCCCGTTAAAGGGAACTGCAATTATTGTAAACAGCCAGGTCATTTTATAAACGAGTGTGCAGTTCTGAAACATAATATAGCTACTGGTAAGACTAAAGAAAGACCACGTCCGCCTAGACAAGAACAAGTTTCACAGATTCCTCAGTCACAGAATGCACAACAGACAGTTTCCGCACCGCAGCCTATTGCTGCAACACAGCACGTTACATCGCAGATGTACCAGTATGCTCAGACAGAGTATCCAGAGTACCAGCCATATTCATGAAACAGCCTAGAGAGGGAGGTAGGCTTGCCTCTCATCGAGATACCTGTAGATCAAGAAGGTCCCTATGTTCACAGTCAAGTATTAGGGAAAGACAGAAAGTTTTTGATCGATACAGGGGCAAGTAGGACCACAATTAGTCACGCCGAAGTTCCAGGGGCTCCGCTCTCAGGCTCAAGAAATGTTTCCCTTGGATTTTCGGGAAAGCCAATAGTTAATGAGATATCTAAGCCAGTTACTCTAGAAGTAGGTCCATTGTCCCGCACTACTGATCTGTTACTTACTAAGTCATGTCCAGAAAATCTGTTAGGCATTAAGACACTGAAAGAGTTAGGTGCAGTTATTTGCTGCTCCCCAGAGGGAATACGTCTGTTCCTACGTGACTTTAAGGGTCACTATGTATTACGAGATTTTGATTCCAGATTGTCTAATGTTCCGCAGCATTTATGGGCGCAAGGTCCAACTGATGTAGGTTACATGCAAATCACACCCCATCGTGTGACTCTCAAACCAGGTGTAGTGTTACCCCGAATCAGACAGTACAGATTGCCACCCGAGGCTGTAGCAGCCTTATCCAAAATTATTGACGAGCTCATGGCTCAAGGAGTAGTTGTAGAAACTGACTCCAATGTATGCAATTCTCCGATCATTCCAGTCATGAAACGTACTGATCCGAATGCACCCCCAGTATATCGATTAGTGATTGATTTACGAGAGCTTAATAAATGTATTATTCCTCAGTACCCAGTTGTTCCAGACATCTCTTCCCTGTTAACAGCCATCGATTCCGAAGCCATGTTTTTCACTGTCATTGACCTCAAGAATGCATTTTTTAGTGTTCCTATTCATCCAGACAGCCAGTTTCTTTTCGGATTTTGTTTAAATGGAAGGAGCTATATGTTTACACGCGCTCCTCAAGGTTTCACAGAAAGCCCTAGTATTTACAGTCAAGCACTCAAGAGACAACTAGACAACATTCACATGCCAACTGACACTGCCCTGCTCCAGTATGTCGATGATCTCCTGATCACAGCCCGTTCTGAACGTGCTTGCGAGCGAGCATCTCTTACAGTTCTGTATTTTCTAGCCGAGATGGGGCACAAGGTGTCACCTTCGAAGCTTCAATTCTGTGTTCAGCAAGTGGTATACTTAGGACACTTGCTGTCCAAGAGGGGTAGGCAGTTGACACCAGACCGCATCCAGTTAATAGCGAGTCTTCCCCAGCCCAGAACCCAGAAGGAGGTACGTGCCTTTATCGGCCTTACTTCTTATTGTAGACAATGGATTCCCCAGTATGCATTTCTAGCCAAGCCACTGATACAGTTAACGACACAGGAGGCAGCCGTATCGACTGTCCTCCCTTGGACATCTGACCATACACTTAGTTTCAACGAGTTAAAGAAAGCCCTATGTCAAGCTCCAGTTCTAGCTACACCGAACTACAGTAAGCCTTTTACACTTTTCGTTACTGAACGCGAAGGTACAGCATTATCTGTTCTCACACAAGATCAAGCAGGACAATACAAGCCCTGTGCTTATTTTTCGAGCACATTAGATCCAGTCGCCCAGGCGTTGCCTGCGTGCCTCAAGTCAGTTGCAGCCACAGCACTAGCTATCAGACAAAGTGATTCCATAGTTTTAGGACATTCTCTGACAGTACAAGTCCCACATTCAGTAGAAGTTCTTTTAAACCGAACACAAACTCAGCACTTGACAATTGCACGTTTAACAGGTTATGAATTGACACTGTTCCAGCCACACATAGAAATTAGACGCTGCAACGTCCTGAATCCTGCTACACTGTTACCATCAGTTAATCCAAATCCTGACCCACATGACTGTGTGGAAGTAGTCAACATTACGACTAAGCCAAGACAAGACCTGACAGACATTCCGTTACCAGATCCTGACCTGACACTTTATGTGGATGGTTCATGTATGAGAACTAGTACAGGAGAACTAGTCGCCGCATATGCAGTAACTACTGACACCGAAGTTATTGAGACACACCGTATTGACACCCTGTCCGCTCAAGCAGCAGAGCTAGTCGCTCTGACACAAGCCTGTATACAGGCCAAGAACCAGAAAGTTAATGTTTACACAGATTCACGTTACGCATTCGGAGTTGTACACGACTTCGGAGTGCTCTGGCAGGAGAGAGGTTTCATGACTTCTCATGGAACCAAGATTCAGCATGGTCTCCTTATTCAAGCCCTGTTAGATGCCATACATTTACCGACATCCATTGCTATCATGAAATGCAAAGCACATAAGAAAGTTACTGACATTATTTCTCAAGGTAATGATCTAGCAGATCGCACAGCCAAGCTTACAGCACAGACTCCAGACATTCCAGTTAACATGACACATACTCCAGATCCGACTACATGCATGACAGTTAAGGACCCTACACAAGATGTCATAGATATACAGTTACATGCTACCCCCGATGAAATGAAGAAATGGTCTGAACAAGGAGGGGTCCAGACAGATCAAGGATGGTTAACGAAGGGTAGAGCCACATGGTTTCTCCCCGATTCTATGGTTCAAGTCATTATCAATACCGCACATAGTCCAGCACATTTAGGAGAAAAAGCTATGTTAGACAGTATCCAGAACATTTCGTTCAACAAGCATTTACGAGCTGCAGCCAAGCAGAAAGTCCGCACCTGTATGATATGTTGTCAGTTTAATCCAGGTAAAAGTGTCCCGGTGGAACAAGGTGGTTTCCAGCCCCCTGACCACCCTTTTGAGGTCCTCCAGATGGATTATATTCAGATGGAGCGATGTCGAGGTTTCAAGTATGTCCTTGTAGTTGTATGCGCTTTGTCCAGGTGGACAGAAGCATATCCAGTCCCAGATTACACAGCCGCGACCACTGCCAAGCAGTTGGTTCGTGAATTTTTCCCTAGATATGGACTCCCTAGAGTCGTATATTCTGATAACGGTCAGCCATTCTCATCTGAGCTCATGAAGCACGTTTCCCTTTTGTTAGGGTACCAGTGGAAGTTTCATTGTGTACGCCATCCTGAAGCAGCCGGTCTGGTCGAGAGACATAATCAGACCCTGAAAATCCGTATTGCCAAAGTCTGTAAAGAAAAAGGTGTGGACTGGCTAGTAGCTCTGCCAGTCGCTTTGTTTTATATGCGCATGGTCGCACATTCCAGATCAGGTCTGTCCCCGTATGAGGTCGTATTCGGCCGCCCCCCTAACATGTGGGGTACTCCTAGACCCCGAAGTATTACTGATGTTTCATGTAATATGCTGACAGATTACCTAGCTTCCTTGATGTCTGCCCTCAACTCATGTCGTTCACAGGTTGCTGCCGCCTTTCCAGACAATACCAAGGTGGCACCGCACGAGATCGTTCCAGGCTCCCTAGTGATGGTCCGGAATTTCGACAGATCAAGTCCGCTGGAACCACGTTGGAAAGAGCCACGTCAGGTCCTCTTGACCACCCGTACTGCCGTCAAGTTGGAAGGCAGAAAAGGATGGATCCACCTTTCTCATGTTAAACTTTTTAAAGGACTGAAATCCGTTTCTAAAAACATTTCCCAGGATTTGAAGGACTGCCAGAATATTGCTCTTAAGGACTGTCCCGCACAAGACATTATTACAACCCCTCCCTTGTTAGAGAAAACTCCGCAACAGGAGTATAAGTTAAAGCTCAGGTCTAGTAAAATAAGTCAGTCAGTTTGATTGTATAAGTCCTCCCCTAGGTGAAACGGTTAGACTGTTTCTGACATGTATAAAATAGACCCCCATAGTGAGAGAGTCAGTCAAAGTTCAATCAGATGTATCGTTTTTCTAAGTTTCATATTATTTATCAGCATTTTGATTTCCTGCACCAGCTATGCATTCTATCTGTATTTTCCAGTTCCTCATGTAAATATGTCTGCTAATGCTACAGTAGAGCATACGTTTAGTGATCTGCCTCCTCACGAATATTCATACCGCCTCGCTATGCGCAACAACACATTTATCCGTATGTTACATTACTCACACCAGACCAGCAATGCTACTAATTGTTGGGTGTGTGGTCGACTCCCCCCTTTCCAGACGCCGAAGGGAGTTCTGCCACTCTTTCCTTATCCATTCTCACACAATGGTTCGTGTGGAGCATGGTCCACGTTAACGTCATCCTCAACAGATATGTCTTTTCTTAACAGTACATGTTTTCCAGACAAGCAAGGTTTCCCCCACAGAACAGGTTTAGATCTAGAAAATGAAGTATATAATTTAGGTAATTATTCGTCGAATTTCATGGTCCTGAATGTTCAGTCTGATACTACTCCAGACTTACCTGCTATTTCAGTACTACCAGTCAAAGGCGAATTATGTGTCCGTAATTATGGTTCCGTACACGTAGGACATAGTGAATGTACTACTGTTGTCCAGTATAGTGACAGTGGGAAATCTGTTTTCAAAGCTTCACGTCATTCTTATTTTATTTGTGGTCAAACTGCATATGTCCGTCTGCCCCTCGATTGGGAGGGAACCTGTTACATTGCCTTCCTACTGCCACCTGTTTTCCTAGCCCCATCTGATTATCACAGAAACACACATCTAGTACACATTAGACATAGAAGGGAGTCCCCAATTGTCGATTATACTGAAACTACTCTAGAACAGTATACAGATTTCAATAAAGGTTTCTTCTTCTTTGTTGGACCTGTCCAGAATAGTAAACTGATCCGTAGGTTAACAAGAACCCTTGAAGCTGTAGTAAATGAGACTGCCTCTGCTCTAGGTAACTTAACCGAAGAACAATCTGCTATGAGATTTGTCGTTTTGCAAAATCGTCTCGTCCTTGACGTCATACTGGCTGATAGGGGCGGGGCCTGTAGAGTCATCGGATCTAGTTGCTGCATTTTCATTCCAAATAACGCGCCGTCTGTTTATTCAGCTATAACCAGACTCCATAAAATTGCCCATCTGTTACACCAAGATCCAGGCACCTGGACATGGTCCGGTTGGTTCTGGAATATAATTTCCGCCTGGGGATGGAAAGTCCTGTCCTTTCTAGGTATTGCAGTAGCGATCATATTTAGCTGCTGCCTCTGTATACAATGTGGCCCTGCGATTTGCAGCATGTGCGCTACCTCTTGTATTCCTAGTTCCAAGCCCCGTTCTAAATCCCGTTCCAAGACAATTCGAGACGAGCAAATGGTACTGTATGAAATGATAGATGGTATCATGAAAATTGATGTTTCCTGATGGAAACGTAGTGACAAGGAGGGAATGTGGAAAAGTAAATTTTGCCATGTTCTGTGTCCCTACGCCTCATCCATCATATGTTATGTGTGCATGACCAATATGCATATGTTATTCCCCATGTCTGATTAATGACGCAATTACAGTTGTGTCCACCTCTGATATGTCAGTTTCCAGTCCTCGTGAATACTACGAATATCAGGCCTATGTAAAGTAATGTTGCCACGTTTCTTAGTGTGCACGTTATTCCATTGTAAAGTCCCCGTTTCCAGGCCTCAAAAGGGCCCGGACATCAGATTCAGCTCCTGTCTCCTGAAAGCCTCGCTGAGGAGCGATACAGCCCCCACCTGTATCCTCGACCCTTCACTTACTTCCTGCCTCGCAGTGCCCGGTGCAGCTTGGCTCTGCCTCTGAGTCTGCCAAAAGTATGTTATAGTTCCAGTTATCAGTTCAGTCCTCCTCTTCTGCATTCCTAAGCTACTGAACTGCATCAATAGTTTCCGTCATTGTCTAGCCTTCTCGTCTCCACGTTAGAGAAATACTGTATTTAATGGTCATTTAATATTCTTCATCACGCACTACATGTAGAATAATGCATGGTCCAGTCTTAGAGTCAAGTTAGCTTTTCCCCTCATGACTCCTAGTTTATATCAACATGTTCCCTAAACATCAGATACCAGATAGGGTTTAGGTACATGTCGCTCCGACCCTCCAGACTCTAGTCTCTGCTCCTAGCACAGAGTTCGTAGCCCCCAGCTTCTCCTAGTAACACGTCATTGCCAGTTTTCGCGCACCATTAGGTTAGAGGTCCCGGCTCCTTAGGTAGCCCCCTCCTATGTTTCCGCCCATTCATGACATATTCTGTTACGTTTTCATCACATGCCTAAGTATACTCCCAGTTACACCCCTTTTTACTGTTATCTTTCGCGACTGCTACGCGTCACGCCTTCTGCTCCACCCACTGTTACGCCTACTGCAATGTAATACTATGTGTTTGCGCTATGTATATAAGTTGATGTATTGTTATTAAAAGTTAGCGCGCTCATCCCAGACCCGGCCCCAGCAGCTGCTGGGTCATCCTATGCAGGTTGTCCTGATCCCGTCCTTATGCTGTAATAAACCTGCAGAAACTCCTACTACCTCGAATCTTGACTCTTATTATATTGAGCTATCTGTTATTCATTCATTCATCCAAAAATAGATCCGGTATTATTTATTTATATACCACAGTCCTTACGGAACCGTAAGGACTAACCCCCGAATAATCTTATACTAACAGAATTTTGTTTTAAATCGAATCCCTTGTACAGTAAATACAGCACATCAATAGTGTCGCAAGGAGGGTGCAGTGAAAAGTGTTGCATCGCTGTTTTATCACATCGATGCAACATTTTTCATAATGAGGTCTTATAATTTCCTGTGCAGCATATTATCTCAATATTTTGTGAGTTGTCAGAGCATCATTTGATGTGATGGATAAGGCCCGGTTGCTACTTTTTGTATTGCACATATTTTTATATAGCTCTTTCTACCATAGTTTTGCCAATCGTTAGCATTGTAAACAACAGGTGTGTTAGTATTACATATCTCAAAGATAATCTGTTTATCAGTATAAAATGAAAGGGTTGCCCACATTCACTTCTTTCCTTTATTTGAGAAGTGCTCATGGGCATAATTTAGATAGAATGGGCGACAAATGGTGAATCTGAAGTACTTCGGGGCTATTAAATAGGATAACGGTTAGAAACATGCTTTTGGTGAAATACGTGGGGAGACCTTGGTTATTTAGGGGAACATTAGTGGCACCTCTGGCATTTTAAAAATAGATTTGGCCATAGATACAGATCAAAATTGGACAGGGTTTGAAGACATCTCTACAGTGGTCTGGTAGTTATTTGTGGTATTTTGGTGGCAATGAATACAAATGGTGCATTTTAAAGAACACAGTGTCAGTAGATTCAAATACATATTGTCAGTAAATGTAAAGTACACAATGTCCAAAGATGAAAGTACACAAAGTCCAAAGATTAAGGTACACAATGTCAGTAGATTTAAAGTGCACAATGTCAGTAGATTTAAAGTGCACAATGTCAGGAGTGTCAGTAGATTAAAGTACATAATGACAGCAGATTTAAAGTACATAATGCCAGTACATTAAAGTACACAGTGTCAGTAGTTTAAAGGACACAATGTCTGTAGATTTAAAGTATACAATATCGGTAGTACAAATTAGGAGAGGTCTTGGTGATTTCCCCCCCCCCCCCCCGATCAATGTTCCTGAAAAATGCAAATTGTAAAGCACCATGGAGCATTTTCCTGTGCCACACAGTCAGGCACAGGGAGACATGCAGACACAAAGACAGCACACATAGAAGTGGAGCAAAACAGAGAGGGGCAGGCACAGGTAAACACAGTCAAGCGGAGATGTGAATACTCAGAAAGGCACACAGAGGCGAAGATTCATCCTAAAGCAAGCACAAAGGTATGCAGGACCTATAGGCATCTCACACACAGAGGCACAGACACTGAGATAAGCACAAAGTTGAGTCCCCAGGCCAACAAAGGCATATAGAAAGGCAGGCTCTGAGGTATAGGTAAACGAGGGCACACACATACACACACACGCACAACCACACCCACAACCAGGTCCACACCCACATAGGTGCAGATGCCTTGAAGTGAGAGATGATGGAGCATCATGGAACCCAGATGGCCTGGACCTAGCCACAAGTAGCAGAACACAGGTTATGTGGACACTGAAGCCACACTAATCACAGAATAAACTAGCTCTTCGAATTCAGCAAGTGCGCGGGGCTCTGCACCAGCAGCTCAGCCCCCTTGTTTCCAGGTGGTAGTGGCAGTCACAGGCCATAGACTGTTCAAGTACACTGTTTGCCAATCGCAAGAGTGCCCTGGTCACTAATGTAAATAGTCCATGATAGCACAACCACAGACCAAAAGCATATTGTGCTATTAGGTGCAGCCTTTAGAGCAGGGTTCTCCAAAGTCGGTCCTGGAGGGCCGGATCCATGCCAGATTTTTGGCATATCCACATTTAGATAAATGTAGTCATCCTAAAAGTCTGGATTGGATCCAGCCCTCCAGGACCGAGTTTGGAGAACCCTGCTTTAGAGCCCCACAACTCTTTCTGAACCTCATCTGCAACAACAACACCTTAACGCACAGACTTATCAGTACTGGCAGGTTATTTTTTATTTGCACAGGGAATACAATGGGGTGTCTACAGTTACACATTTGGAGCCTGATTCAAAAACTTAATTTTGTAGTAAGTGAAGCAGTAGTACAGTAATGCTACATACTACAAAATGCATTTCACAAACCTGCTAATGGAAACCTCAACCTTCCCTTTCAAGAGACGTATCCACAAAGGTAAATTTACATGTGAGGAAATCTATATGTGTACATTTACTACACTTTGAAGCAATTCACCATTTCCAAGAGTACATTTACTCCAGAATATAAACTTACACGTCCACACCCTGTGAATCCAGGGGATGGAGCCAAATTTACAAATATGAAGTTAGCACTTCTATCCACAAAATGTAAAAGTCAAAATAATTAAATTATTTTAACATTATTTCCTACAGGTGTTTTCCTAAGTCCCCGTCTCAGTTATTTTAAATGGAAGTATGTTGCAGTACCTGTGAGTGGCCTTGTGTGGTGCAAGAATTACTCCAAGGCTGGGCTGGAATACATGCCTACTGTTTTGTCACCTTTAGGGAAGATGTAGTTTGTGAGTAACACTGGCCTTACTCTTTTGTGGGTGGGAGTATTAGCATGCACTCTTCCCCACCGCCTTACTTTTTCCCAACACTTCATCTTGAATTTATATTGTTGTGTCTTTCTCTGTATGATATGTTCTAAACAATGAAGAATGACAGCCCTCCTGCTCTTATAGAATATCATTAACACCCTAATTGTGGCTGTAAAGCAGCATGTACTGGCACTATGCAAAATTCCTGAAAAATAAAGAATTATTCTGCTGTTTCCATCAGCCTTCTCATTATTTCCATAAACCTCACCAACAAGAAAAAAAACTCTGCCTCTTCAAGTAGGAAGCATGTCATAACAAACATCTTTACCCTGCAAATAATGTCTCCCGCTAATGTAACGAGGCAGCAGCTGGCATTAGTCACCCTCATTTATCATACTCACAAAAAAGATTTCAGGAACATAAAATTATTATTTTACTTCCAGTTAATTAAGTTTGGATTTGAGTCATTTTTTATCTCAGACCTCTTTCTCCTTAGCTATATTTCCAAGATATGTTCCTGTAATCCCTGGCACTGACAACAACTCATACACACAAGTTATTCTACCCTTTGCGTTGTCCTTGCGTCATGCAAGGCAGCACAAGGACTGCGCAAAGGATTCTGTAATATTCACGCAAGGCCTGATTTGGATTTCTTGCGTGGCTTTGTAAAGAAACGCAATGCAAGGCATCTGCTCGCATTGCCAAATATACAGCAAAAAAACCCTAGATCATATTCACATCAAAACCGTCCCACACAGAAAGTAACACATTTATATACCTTTTTTGTATTTTATTTAAAAAAATATATATTATTTCTTTCAATTAGTATTCCATCATTTTTCAATTAATACGTTGTACATATAATTAATATAAATCAATATGACTCCAATCTAAATCTAACTCATGGGAGTCCCAACGTAGACGAAGCAGTATGAAAAATTGAGGTCCCCATGTCTCAAACAACAAAAAAACCTGAATAATATATACATGAACAACAGCCACAGAAATAATGGAAAGAATTGATAATCAGAAAAAGACAATTTAACAAAAACAAAACATACATCATGGACATTCACAAGAACAAAAAGTGCGCCGACGTGGGTTTCGGAATCTCATGTACCATCCTTCCTCAGGGCGCTGATGGTATGTTACATATTTTGATAAGCCTTATACATTAATTTAATTTGGCAAGGTATTAAGTACTCATAGTTGAGACTTCATCAATAAAATTTGTTGCAAATAGGCAACATTAAGATGAAAACTATCCAGAGCAGAGACCTTATCCTGGGTTAAACACTGTATGGCGACGGCCGCCTGGACATAGGGCTCAAAGTGTCTTGAAACTTGTGGTAGAGCCAAAAGTTGAACAGGTATTCGCACGTTAGGCTAATCCAATAGCAAATTGGGGCTAAAAATGATGTCCTTATACATTTGGAGTTCAAAAGAAAAGAGCGGTTTGTTGCACACTGTAGACGAATACCCCAGTCTCCAGCATTAATTCTGTGATTGGTTTTCCGATATTCCGATTTAACCTAATCTTCGCTTAGACCCACTAATACAGGTCCATTCATAGTAGCTCCCCTACCTCAGCTGGATTGGAGAAATTTGTAAGAGGAAAAATCCCTCCGCAGTTAGAATCCCGCAATACACCTTGTGCTCCGCAAATACTGGATATATCTCAATTTGGAAGGCATTCCATGGGTTCCATGGGCATTCCATGGGTGGAGCATGGATGTTCCCATGTCTCCACCCATGGATTTTGGTGTATTCCCAGATTTACAAAAACTTGTAAAACTAAGAAATGCATCAAAATGCTACATGTGAGGTGTAATGAAGAGAAATATTTTTGTTTCTCTTCATTGTTGCCTCTTTCCACATGTCCTGTGCAGCACACATAATAGAAAATGCCTCTAAGATTTTTTTTTGTGCAGGAAGTTGTCCCTTCCTGTGCAAAAACAATCCTGCCTGTAACGCAGGCAACCTTGCACTATAGTGCAACGGTGCCTGCGGTGATGCTAGTCTGCACACAGTGCACCAGCGCAAAGAGAGAGCAGAAATGTTCCATATCTTTGTAAATGTGGAACATTTCTGTCCCCATCCTTTCAAGCAACGCAGCGCAGCAACTTTGCTTGATGCCCTGCATTGCGCAACAGTTTCTTAAATGTGCCCCTCTATCTTTAACAGGAGTGATTTCATGACCCGCGACACTACCGCCATTGAAGGACAAATGCAGGTTTGTTCAGATCTAATTATGCAAAGTTTTGTTGTCTAAGACCTATTGCCTACTCTAAAAACATACATAGCGTCAGGTTTGGGTCAGCCCCTTGCTCACGATTGGATAACTTTATGGTATCTCTCAGTTAGAGGCTCCTGATTGATTGGTTTTCTTACCTATTTTTGTTTTTGTCCCACGTCTGGATCAAATCTTCTACACCATTATTTTGATTGGATGAGTTACATACTTTCACTAGAAACTATATATCCATTTTTCCCTAAGCCACAACTCGCCTGCCCGCCCCATTCATCCATTGCTCCCTTACCATCCTGCTCCATTTCATTGTGCGCTCTTTAAAATTGTTTTAAAAAATGCCTTAATTCATTGTGTGAAGCTCCTGCACCTTCAAACTGCTACGGGGCTGCTTACTTTCCCACTCATCTTTGCTCTCCTCCCACCCCTTCCTACTTGTGCTTTAATTTTATTATTTATTTTGAAGTATTTTAGTATTATTTTTATTTTTTCTACTGTTTTAGTACTATGGCGCCAAAATCTTACATGCCAAAAATGTATTTATTATGGTTAGAGTTAATGGTCTTACACATAAAAGTGCACATGGAAGCAAGACCCTTCTGTCTTCCAAATGCTCCAGCACAATGTTTCCCCGATCAGGGCTCCCTCGAATGGGATACAACTTAATGCCCTACCCATGCCACTCAAACTTTTTGTACATTAAATGCATCAGTGGCTCAGCCCAGGCTTAGTGCCAAAATTTGTGTGTCATTTCCAGGGGCGGTGGGTGACATTTGAAAGTGGTGGGCGCAAAGTGATTTGCATACAGCACCGTAGCGAGCGAGCGCAGCGAGTGAGGCCGAACCCCTTAAGGGGGGTTTGGGGGGATAACTCCCACACGAACATTTTGAAAAAAAAGAAGAAAAATCTCAGCTCTAAGAGTAGAAGAAGTTGCACAGCAGTTGGGAGACAGCCTTTACAAAGCCCTCTGTCCCACTCGTTTTTTTTACCTTTCTGCGCCCCGTTCCACTCATTTTTGTGCCCTTCTGCCCTCTGTCCCACTCGTTTTTGTGCCTTTCTGCCCCCTGTCCCACTCGTTTTTTTGTGCCTTTCTGCCCATAAGGGGGGTTCGGAAAATTTTGAAAAACAAGAAGAAAAATCGTGCATTTTCAAGCAAATTTGAAAAAGCAGGAAGGTTAATAAAGCAATTGTGAAAGTGCAGTTATTACATTACAAACACACGCCCACACACAGAGACACGCTTTCACATACAGACTCACACACACACCCACACATCAATCCACACACACACTCACACAGACACCCCCCCCACACACACACGCTCACACACACATATCTAGATAGATTCCACTCTCCACAGTCACTACATGAGGTGCCAGCTCGCTACCACACATGCCTATTCTTTCGAAAAGGCAAATAAAGGATCTAGCATACACACACAGACACACAGAACTGCCTGATTCCAGTCCAGCCACATGTGGCCTCATGCAGATATCGTGCTCGGTCCCCTTGACCTTGTGATAAACAATGAGTCACTGTCAGCTCCAGGAGGCTCATGAACCTATGACGGGGAGTAACCAGCAATAGCAGCCCACTAATAACTGTATCTGCTGAGTATCTGTCTTTGAGGGATCACATCAGCCCTGTAGCCCATTAGGCACCTCCCTGGCAGGCCATGTGTAGGCAGCGGGCCCACCTCCAGTTCCATTCAGGCTGAAAACACGACGGTAATCGGGCCTCACTCAGGCAGGTCACACCCCGTAACGGCCCTCTCAGAAACTGGGGACAGATTCGGTCCGAACTACATTTTGTTTTTTAGACATTACCGTGCACGCAAATAGTCATCACCGGGACCATAAAAAGTAAGCACAAACACAGAATACAGACATTAATACAATGTGCCGCACAATGCGAGGAATGCGCAACTGGTTCAGCCAATCGGAATGCTTAGAACACTGGCATGGACTACCAATGACCGAGCGCATTATATGTTCAGTGAGCGCGTGAGGCAGTGGCATGACGCTCACTGGGACAGTGGGCCCATGGGCCTGCTTGCAATAGGTAAGATTGGGAGTGGGTAGGCACGTGCTGAAAGCCATATTGTCCACGTGCAGTCAGCCATAAACAGTTGTTAACTTCCACTCCAAACCATCATTGTGGGGTGGAAAATTAATCTGAGTTAATTTCATGAACAAAGGGTGTTCCCTGCAGTTAGAACCTGAGAGTACAATAATGCATAACTTATCAACCGCTTTAGAGGCTCAAGGCTGGGCTAGTGTTGCCTACGCATACCTCATTCTTTTATTTTCTCTAATCGATAACTTTGTTGTCACAGAATGCACATGTGTATTTAAGAGAAAAGCCCGAGCAGAAGTGGTGGACTTAGAGCAGTGAGATAAAATCACACTGCACAACCAGGGACCAGGGGAAGCTCCCTTTATATCTGGACACACCTCTCAAACACATAAATCCTGTTAGTTTCGGGCTCCCCTTTCTCCACCTACCCTCACGTACACGCTCTCGTTCTCCAGTGCTCTCCTTATTCACCCAACACACTATCCTCTAAACTCCCCTCTAGGTTTCTCTTCCTGCCCCTCTTTCTTTCCAGCTTCTGTCTCTCTTCTTCCTCATGATACTGAACACTAACTTTCTCTCATTCTATACCTCACTGCCACTGTCCTCAATCCTTCTCTTTTTAGCCTTCCTCTTTACCTATCTACTGTTCTCGCTCTCACACAACACCAGCACTTTCTAAGACACTGGCAATTGATCATCGGCACTTCCTATGATCATCAGCACTTCTTACGAACATTGAATCACCGGCACAACCTATGACCACTTGCGTTTCCTATGTTCACTGCTTTCCTATAATCATCAGCACTTCCCATGATCATCAGCACTTCCTATGATCATTAACTCACGGGCACATCCTAATATGATCGGCTCTTCCTATGATCACCGCCTTCCTATAATCACCAGCACTTCCTATGATCATCGAATCACCGCCACCTCCTATGACGATCAGCAGTTCCAGTGATCACAGCCTTTTTATGATCATCAAATCTAAGGCACGTTCTATGATCACTGGAGCTTTCAATGATTACTGCTCTCCTATAATCATCTACGCTTCCTATGAACATCGGATCACCAGCACTTCCTATTACCATAGAATTACTGGCACATCCTATAATCATCCGCACTTCCTATGATAATCGGATCACCAGCATCTTCTATGACGATTGGCACTTCCAATTACTACTGCCTTTTTATGATCATCAGCACTTCTTATGAACGGATCACTGGCACTTCCTACAATGATCATCAGCGCTTCCTATGATTAGCGGTTTCCTATAATTATCGGCACTTCCTATGATCATCGGATCACTGGCACTTCCAATATGACCGAAGGCACTTACTATGATCACTGGCTTCCTACAATCCCTGGCACTTTCTATGAAATGTAATTGCTTCTTTCAGGACCAACTACACCTTTATTACACCACGAACAAGAATGCGTCACAGTCACACAATACCTTGGCCGAAATTACTCCCGTACGTGTTAAATAAAGGACTGCATGGATGCATCGGCCACCGGACACAACAGTGCTCTGTCACACGGGAGGGGCCCAAGTCTCTAGCAAGCAGAAAGCGCAGAGCTACATCATGCTTTACCCTCAGGGTTTTGTTTTTCTCTCTCGCAGATTTATATAGCACGAACTCGACCCGAAGGTATTGGAGCGCTTTTGAGCACCAGTTACCTTACACAGGAACACATTCATTTTCACAATGTTTGAAATACCGGTCGCTAAAACACAACTTCGCCTAAAATTGTGCACCGTGACACAGTCAAACCACTCACCGTTCACAGGGAAGGAGTCCTTCATACACACGGTCCACACGAGGCAAGAATGGTGGCGAGTAGATGATCTGACGTAAGCTCTGCAGTAACGCAAAATGGCCAATCACTGTATGACTACATGAAGTCACACACAGTGATTGGCCATTATGCAGTGTGTGTCACCACCCACGCGCGGCATCCAATAATGGATTGCCCTGCCCTGCTGCGCGGTGACCGGCCAATCCTGGCGCTGCAAGCAGCGCCAGGATTGGCTAGGGGGGCTTACTGACTGCTCGCCCTGTGTCGACTCTGTAAAGCTGGGGGCTGCGGCCAGGTTAAACGAGCACCCCCCCTGGTCACTCTCTATGGGGGACCTTTCATGCGCATGCTCGGGCTAGTTTCTGCCCCAAGCATCACTTGCGCGCTAGATACCTTGGCTGGCCTGGCTGTCTGCTGCTGCAGCTGAGTGATTGCGTCACGTGGACTGTCACTCAAGCTGCTCAGCTAGCAGTGGCACTCGCTCTCCACAGCACCCTGCCCACTGCCAGCACAGTCTGGTCCCCTCAGTATGTGGATCCAGACAGGCATGACGCACTGGGGCCGAACTTTCATTATTCCCACCGTGGTATCAGATTCACCCCTCTCTGGGGGAGGAGAGTATCTGCCCCTAGCTCACCCCGAGTCCCTCTCTCCGTCTTCAGCAGTCCAGTGGCAGTCACCTCCCATGCCACCGCAGGCCGTGCCTTAATATTGAGGGTTCAGAGGGGCATGAGAAGGTGCTACTCAGACCCACCATGTCTCCTACTCACTTCCACTCTGGGGCCGTGCTATGTGTTTTCAGATTCAAGATTTACAGGGTTCAGCCTCAGCCTCATCAAGTTGCAGCTGCCATCTTCTGCAGTTGTGAACTTTTCATCTTCAGATCTATGATTTCAGGTGTATTAGCTTAGATAGTTGAATGGAAACAAAACAAGGCAACAATCCCCCAGCATGAATAGGGCTGTCACACAAAAGTTCAGGACTGGAGACCATGTCAGTAGTGACCTGGAGAGAGGTGGTCACGCTGTGCAAAAATTACTATCCCCCTCAATACCAAAAATCATCCTTGGCAACCGCAAATACTAATAATCATTAGCAGACGAGTCCATTTAATCAATTTCGCTCCGAAGGCTCACTAAATAACACTCATTCCTTCTATGAACACTTTTGACTTTAAAATCTACAATTAAATGAGTATACGGACACTGATGTCTTACTAGTATACTCTTTACTCCTGACACCCCTCTCTGTTAGTGCTTTTCCTCTACTTCTGTGGGAGCTTGTCTCCACCCATGCTGTCCCTGCTCTCCTCTGACCTGGAATTCCCTGCCCCTCCCCACACTTCCTGCCCACGCCTTGGGCAGAACTTAGTGCCAGAGTCCTGGCTGTGGGCCTTGGAAGGACTCTGCCTGCAAGGCCCTATTGCCCACAGTACATAGCACTCATGTGGCAAATCGATTCCCCTCAATCTGATTTTATTGTCAAAAACAGTCACTAAGTCCCCACCCACCTTTGGCCAATCTCCCTCCACCCACGCCATCATATACATATCAGCCACCATCTTCCACCCACCACCCCCCCTCACTTTTTTTAGAGATGTTTACTTTTTTATTCCATGCATGTATATACAAAACACATCCTTTGACAGAGATTGTGGGGAAGGATTTTCAGCAAAAGCAGATGGCAACTCAGGAGGTCTGTTGTCATGCAAGACTGTTTGGTAGCAAGAATCCTTACATTCTTATGATAAAAACCCTGAAAATAGTGGAATACCTATGGTCATTTGAGACAGTTGGCGCTCCATGTAATGCACTGTCTCCCTGTGACCTAGCCGATACAATTCAAGACCCTCCTGTTACCCAAAACAGCATATACAGTTACGGTCCAGAGTATCTAAAGCAGTGTGCACCAATACCAGCCTGGAGGAGCTTTAAAACCCTCCTGTGAGAAGTTCCCCCTTTCACCTATGAGCGAACTAAATAAGCAATACTAACAGCCACATAACAGACAAAAGACAATATGTGAATGACAACTTCAAGCCGTCCTGGTTTCTTTAGCCAACAACACTTTCGATTCTGGGATTATTTAGCCGTTGTGCGTCAAGTTACAAGCAGAACTACAAGTCCCAGAATGCAATTTGTCACCAGACATACGGCGAGGGGATTAGATGGGTATTTAATATGATATGGGGTGGCTTGGGAACTAGTAACACAGAGGAGAGTTTAATCCTGGCCTCTGCATCGTATCCAGAAACACAACGAGTTCATGATCCTCCTGGCAACAACACTCTTGTTTAACTGGGGAACATTAACTGTTTATTTGTAGAGGGCCATAAAAATATCTCCGTTTAACTCTGTGCTCTGCCTACTTTTTACTGTTCCACCATTGCTTTGTCTCGAAGGTGCCCTGGTAGTCATTGCGAGCGTCCATACGAACCGTTCAATATCATCTTAAGCGGGTCAAGAAAGAACATTCTAGCTTGCAATCAAAGTTTACTTGACAGACAGTCGTACTGACACTCCTCAGTGTATGCTCAGTCAAGCGCTCGGAAGCAGTTGGTACTGCATGTGGCGCTTTACAAAGGCAAAGTAACGTATCACAACAGGAAGAGCAGTTGGTATTACCCGAAGGTATTGGAGCGCTTTTGAGCACCAGTTACCTTACACAGGGAGACATTCATTTTCACAATGTTTGAAATACCGGTCGCTAAAACACAACTTCGCCTAAAATTGTGCACTGTGACACAGTCAAACCACTCACCGTTCACAGGGAAGGAGTCCTTCATACACACGGTCCACACAAGGCGAGAATGGTGGCGAGTAAATGATCTGACGTAAGCTCTTCAGTGCCGCAAAATGGCCAATCACTGTATGACTACATGAAGTCACACACAGTGATTGGCCATTATGCAGTGTGTGTGTCACCACCCACGCGCGGCATCCAATAATGGATTGCCCTGCCCTGCTGCGCGGTGACCGGCCAATCCTGGCGCTGCAAGCAGCGCCAGGATTGGCTAGGGGGGCTTACTGACTGCTCGCCCTGTGTCGCCTCTGTAAAGCCGGGGGCTGCGGCCAGGTTAAACGAGCACCCCCCCTGGTCACTCTCTATGGGGGACCTTTCATGCGCATGCTCGGGCTAGTTTCTGCCCCAAGCATTACTTGCGCGCTAGATACCTTGGCTGGCATGGCTGTCTGCTGCTGCAGCTGAGTGATTGCGTCACGTTGACTGTCACTCAAGCTGCGCAGCAGTCCAGACCAGCCCCGCTGCCAGTGCTCTCCCAGATTACTCGGGTGCTTCCCGGATTCCCAGCGGCGCACGCACGACTTTCACTAATGTTTCATCAGTCAGTGCGTGTTGTTGCAGCAGCGGAGCAGCGTCGTCCATGGGCTTGTGGGGCTACGCTCCTACGCCCCAATGGACGCACCGCTGCTGGTCATTTCATGTGGTATTAAAATTGAGCCGTCAGGGTAGCTCAATTTCGACATGTCAATTTGACCCGCGGCACCACCAAATGTGGGCATGCCTACATGCACCACTCACTGCCCCCTTGGCCAGAGAAAAAGACAGGGGAGGTACTTCTTCAGTGGCAAAGCTCAATAAAATGTTATATACTGGTGATTTTTCTCTCTGCATTTAGGGCAGGCAACTCTTTAATAAACATGATCCTACTGCAAAACAAGGCAATTCATAGCTGTGGAATTTTTAGGTCCAATTTGTGAACGTATATGGTGACTTTATATAATTTACAAAGTTCATTTAAATCAGCCCTCTCCTACCTTAGTACATTAGGTAATTATCTGGCGATGATTCATCTCAACTGTACAATTAAAACCTGTCATTTCACCTGTGGCAATCTAGGTCTAAGAATGAAGGCAATAATGTATCATTATATCCCAAAATATCACAATTCAAACAAGTACTGTATTATGAGCACTTCATATTGTTCCCAGAAAATAACAGAATCCAAGTCCGGGTGTAGGTGCTTATTTGAACAGACCTCTAAAACAATGACACATCTTTTTCTAATTGTACTGAAGGAGTTCATTTGCATATTTATCTTGTGGAGATATATTTTTCTTTTTCTTTGTTTTATCCTTTAAAAGAAGAAACTGTACTCGACAATCTGCACCATTTTCAGCCACTGCTTCTGAAGAAGCTTGCATTGTTTTATAATTACAGTTATATGAGGTAAGTTGGTCAATAATTATATATCTTTGTTGGTCGGGTCACTACAAGCTTTCCTTCAATGCCTCATTAAAATATGCCTTTATTTCGAACAATACCTCTTTCGTTCTCCAAGAAAAAAATTGACGTTTTTATCTTGGTTTGTGTCTGAAGTTTGTGATGGGTCCTCTCTCTGCCCAAAGATATTTTAATGACTCAGAACCTAATAAATTTGGCACTGTCTGACAAATCTCCACAAAACGTTCCCAAAAAGTGCTACTTTTTAACTAGTTTGGGCATGGAAAGTTTCAGGGTGATTTGGCAAACTGGGGCCGTGAAAAAGGGGAATGGGGTGTCCCAATACACGTTTCCCCATTTATTTTTCCATAGGAACTTTAGACACAGCTACAGCCCAAGCCGATGAACGGATTTACAAAAAATTAAATTTAGCATAAAGGTAGATCTTGGTCCAGAAAAAGTGCTTTTGGGGATTTTATGTAAATATGTTCAATAGTTTTTGAGCAATTAATGCTAAAATATGTTGTATATTTCACGTTACAGAGGATGTTGGCTGTTCTTGCCAAAGATCACTACTGCTGCCTTGTCAGTGTTAAGGTTGAACATGTTAGCCTTAGAGACTTAGGTCATGTAGGTGGTGAACTTGTTTCTTGTGTTGGGAGTCTGGTTCAAGAGGGAGAGCATGAGTTGTGTGTCATCAGTGTAGCAGAGGTTGTTGTGTGTGTAGATGGCTTTGGCTAGGGGGATCATGTATACGTTGAAGAGGCTGGGGTTGAGCGATGAACCCTTGAGGCACTGCGTTGATGAGTTTGCAGGCTTCCGAGGAGTAAAGTGCCAGGCTGACAGATTGTGTTTTATCCATTAAGAAGGAGCAGTTCCACCACAGAACAGGTCCTTGGACACCAATCTTGTGTTAGCGTCTGATATGGATTGAGGTTAAAGACTGTTTCAAATGCTGCAGGAGTCTAGGTGATTTATGGCTACTGTGTCTCCTCTGTCAAGGATCATCCGGATGGTGTCTGTGTTGGTGATGTGTACTGTTTCTGTACTGTGGTTGGTCCTGAAGCTGGACTGCATGGTGTTGAGAAGCTATTGGTTGCTGAGGTGGTTGGTGAGGCATTGGTTGATTAGTTCCTCTAAGACTTTTGAGGGGCATGGTAGGAGGGAGATGAGTCTGAATTTGGAAGAGTGGCTGGGTCAGCAGCTGGTTTCTTGAGCATGGGTATGACAGTGGCATGTTTCCAGGTGTCTGAGAATGTGGCTGGGTCAATGAAGGCGTGGAAGATGAATGTTAGTGCTTTGCTGCTAGGTAGGAGTCCTTTGGTGAAGGCATGGTGCAGGCAAGGGTCCCATGTAGCCCCCGAGTGGATGGTCTTCATGGTAGCAGGGAGTTGGACGGTGGTGATGGCAGGCCAAACAGCCATAGTTTGTTCATTGGCCATGATGGGAAATTGAGTTGTGAGGGGGTCTGGTTGACGGTCGAACTTGTTGTATGTGGATTGTTGAAAAGGTCTTTTGAGAGGGTGATGTTGCTTGAGGCAGCAGGAGGAGCAGTGAAATCTTTGATGATGATGAAAATTTCTTTGCAGCTGGCATGGGTGCCATCCGCAAGAGCTGTGCCCTTGGTGTTCCCTACCTGGTGGTGGTAGCGTCTTAGGGCTGATTTTAAGACTTTTTATCTGTGGTGTCTTGACTTGTTCTCCACTTGGGCAGCAGTTGCTTGCTGTGGTATTTCATCAGCCTGAGTTCCTCTGTGTACCAGCAGGCCTGTGGCTCTTGCCATTGGGTTGTGCTTGAGGGGAGCCAGGGTGTTGGTGCATGCGGTAAACCAGCGGTAGAGGTTCTTGAGGGCTTTTGGGAAGTTGTTGTTGAGCTTTAGCCGGTGCTCTAAGAGGGCAGAAGTCCACTCCTCTTCTGAAATGCTTTTCCATCAGCAGCGGTTGTCTGTGGGGGATGATTCAGGAGGTGGTAGGTCTGTGGTGGGACAGGATGGGTATTCTGAAAACTGACGAGGAAGTGGTCTATCCAGGTCATAGTTGCTGGCTTGTCGATTCTGATGTTTTTGATTGAGGAGAAAATTGGGTCCAATTGGTGTCCAGCAGTGTGGGTAGTTTGAAAATGTGCTAGGTGAGGCCAAGGTTTCCGAAGTTTTCTAGAAGGGGCTTACAGTTTGGGTCGGTGAGGTCTTCTAGGCAATCTTGTAGTCAGCCTGGATGTCTGTAGCGATATCTAGTGGCAAGGTTGGGTTTAGCCAGGTTTCCGTGTGAAACAGCAGGTCTGGAGCATGGTTGTGAAGTAGGTCACATATTTCCATGACGTGTTTGGTGTGCGAGCAGTGTTGAGGAGCATGCATGCGAGTGTGGTGTGTCATTTGTGGTGTGTTTGGTCTGTGTGATCGTGTGTGGGTGGCTGGTTTATGGGAGTGTGAGTGAGTCGGGTGCTGTTGGTTCATGACTGGTCGGTGTATGGTGTGGTAGAGTACATGAGAACTTGCAGGAGACCCATGTGAATGTTCCTTCCATGCTGTGTGGTGCGGCGTGGCAGCAGTGTGGTGAGCAGCGGCCGGGGATTAAGAGCACAGGCAAATGCAGCAGGGTAGCAGTGGGTAGGGTGAGAACAAGGGTGTCTGGTGCTAGGCACAGTCCAGGAACATATAGAAAGTAGTGTTCAGTAGATATCCACATAAATCATCTGGTAGTCTAGTCAGTTCTTTAGAGAAATCCAAAATAAATAAATAATATGAATACATTAGGAGTACAAATTGCGCATGTGATTAACCGAGCTGATTTTGCACACAGACTTTTAACTTGCGTATAATTGGTGCCTTCGTAAGAGGGACCTTTCGGAATAGATTGGTTTGGAGGTGACAATTCTCAGCAAAATAAAATTCCAACATCATATGCAACCACTGAGTGATACCTTTGTGGGAGCTTCCAAACTTTTGTAATTTCCTTACCACAAATATCTACACTTGACTGAACCTAGCTTATGTGGTGCCAAAAGTGTGGGAAAAATGCATTTAAGGAGTATGAAGACTGTGCACAGAGTTTGTTTTTCAGATGATGGAAAAAAGAAAAACACAATTGGACAATTTCACAAATTTCCTATCCATAAAAATGCAGAATTTCTGCAATTTGGAAACTACCCATGTGGGGTAAGGGCAAGTAAACAGTTTTATGTCAGAAAAGTTCTGGACATAATAATTTGCTCTACTGTACAATTAAATGTTTTTGTGAATCAGGCAGTAAGTCCTAAACCCCTCCAAAGGGGTAATAACACATTTGGGAGTTGTGACTTTTTGTGATTTTAACCCACAGAATTCCATGCAGACTTGGTGCTCTCGTGTATTAAGGTGGCCAACATAACAAAACTCAAACAATAGGAAAATATCTGGGAACACATCAATTGGTTTCCTGGGGATGTATGTCGTTAGCACGCATGTTTTTACAACGCATGCCTTTACCACGCAACTTTTACAACGCAAGTCGTTACAATGACTTGCGTTGTGGGGCGCTGGATAGTGAATAGTTTAATTTACTATTCCAAATCCAGTCCCCGTGGATAGTAGGGAAGGTGTTGGATAGTAAATTAAATTATTCCCTATCCTAGAGCGCCCCCCAGCTCAAGTCGTTGTAACAACTTGCGTTGTAAAAGTTGCGTGGTAAAGGTAGTTTGTTGTAAAAGTTGCGTTGTAAACGCTGTTCACCGTTTCCTGGTTTTAGGAACATTCCTTGAAACTTTTAAAAACACTTGAGACAAGACGGTGGCCATGAAAAAAAATGTCAAATGTTCCCCCCTGTCGATAGAATAGAGAAGCAAAGAAAGGGACACATTTTGGAAGATAATGTGCGAGGTAGCAACTGGAGGCACGAGGAAGAGAAAGAGTAATAGAAAAATGTAAATTTTTCCCTTATCCCTCCTCTCCTGATTTTACCATCTTTTGATTCTTTCTAATCTATTTGTTAATCTGACCAGGGTCATACCATGCACACCATATGAAAATCTTAAGCAAATTATTTACAGCGGACAATAATGAACTTGTTTAAATGTATTTTTATTGTTTTCACATTTAAAAAACGACTAAAATGTATGTTATTTCATTGAGTAAAGCTCTTAAATACTGGCATAAAATAGCACACTAAATGCAATTAAATTTTTTAAAAACTATTTCAATACATAAATATATTTCCCTACAGCAGGCGGCAAATCCCGAAATGTCATTTTGCTCTCCACTCCACTTCGATTGAAATCGAGCATTAAAACAGCCATATTCAAAAAGAATAACGCTCTTAAAAATGTTAGCTGATATTTCACAAATTGACCACTCAAATATCACATGAGGCTAGGACCAAGTACATCTAAAAAAAAACATATATTTTCCATTATTGACCTTCACTGCTTGTAATACGCCTCTTATCTGACAATCAACAATACCTAACCTTATACGTAGTAAGGGAACTCTCGTGCTGAGGATAGGAAATATTTTCTCATACTTACTGTGGTACTGAAAATTCTGGACTCGTGTAATAAACGTTGTCGTAGCATGACGATTTTTATATCAAAAGACCGAGAATGGCTAGTACACTATGTACAAGCATTTTCGTTATATTCCAGTAACAATTTCACCTCAAAATCGTCATTTTCGTTCTGAAACCCTTGGCTTCCATTTTGTGTACAGCAGCCATGTTGTGTGTTGCCCTTTACATAGGCTATAACACACAGCTAAATTCGATTCCAAAAGGCCACGTACACCTTGATTGACTTTTCCCTGACCTGAGCCTGTTGGAACCATTGCCCCAGGCCGGACCTGTTTGGTCAGTTCCTCTCCCAGTGGCCGAGCAAGATAGCATCATGCCATAAACCTTTTCATCGCACACACACCCTGCCCTATCTTACTTTCATCTGTTCCTGTTCCTGCCTTCACGAGCTATTTATGACATGGGCTGTGATCCTACTGTTTTGGGGTTAGCCAGCCTTATCAGCTAAAGAATGTATTCATTATGTGGACATTGTTTATGGCCTGGACTTATCTTGAAAGTGGGTTTTGCATTTGTGTGCACGTTCTGGGAATGTACCTCAAATATGTGCCTAGGGCATAATAATTTGTATAAAGGGCCTGTGCTCAGACCATTCAGCAGGCTATCTCATTCAGTCGCTTTTAGGCGTGGCTGGGCGACGTAGCCTCACAGTTGTATGTAATAAAGATGTCTTTTCATATTTCAGATTCTCTGTTGATTTCTTTGCTGCTTTTGAATGGACTACTTATGGGTAAGACCCTGAGAAGGAGATTGGGGATTCCTAGTACCTCATTACAGAGAACCGGATCATTAGTAATTAATTTGACAACGTGCATTTCAGTAGGAAATTGAAGCAACTGTCTTTCTGTTAAGAAGATTCGGCAGATTATAACAATCTGCTGGAAAGATTTGCATAACTAGCAGGTTCACAGTTTCGAATCCCAGAGGGACAAACACGCTTTTCATCCTTCTCAAAAGATCAATAAAATAAGTAAAATTGAGTACAGTAATAGAACTACAAGTAACAATCTTGCTATAAAAATATTAAACCTGCTCAAAAAATGCCTGCTGCATCTTCATGCTTCATGCACTTATATGAACCAATGTATAATAAGGCCCATATTTACAAAGATTTAGTATTGGGGTGTGTCACTTTTTTGATGCAGCCTCATGCAAAATCATTGTTGGTTTGTACAAAGCCACACAAATGTGACTTTGTAAGAAAAAAATGGATGCATTTGGTGCCAATAAGACGTCCCTTGGGTGATGCATGGGGTTCTCTTGCATTCACCCATGGATTTTGATGCGTATTTACAATGAGATTTAGTTACAGGCTTGCGCCAAAATGGTGGGTCTGCCTGAGGGTGGCATAATGAGGAAAAATTATCTTTATTTCTCCTCTTTATTGCCTCTTTCAATGTTTACTGCATTCTACAACACACATGCAAAGAGGAAATAGCCTCAAATGATAGTTTTTGTGCAGGAAAAATATACTGACCGCATGCAGACACCCTTCCACTATGGCGCAAGGGTGCCTGCGTTGGTGCTAGGCAGTCCAAAGTGTGCCAGCTCAGGGAGAGAGCAGAACTGCACCATTTCTTTAAATATATGGCCAGATCTGTTCTCTATAGGTGACACCATGCAGCTCAGAAACTTTGCTTGCAATGCTGCTTTGCACCACTTCTTTGGAAAATTGCCCCTGCAATCAGAAGGGATGGTGCCTCTGCACTATAACTTGCAAATCATATACTGCAATACCGCTTAGAAAGCTGGATAAGTTCATGCATCTGCAACAGAGACGTATGTAATGTTAAGGTAACATGTTCCTATTCTGTTTAGATACCAAGTCAGCTGTATACACTTGTTCCTGCAATCTGTGTATATCTGGTAGGGTGCAGTTTCAACTAACAGAAAGATTTGTAAAGGGGTTATGCAACCCTGGACAAGGGATATTGTGACACCTGTTTGTGCCAGGTGGTTATCCCAGTAAGGGAGCAAAAGAGATTAATGTACCTGCAACATACAGATCTGTGTGTAATCTGCATGCCCCAGTCAAAATAAGATCCCTGAAGTTGCTAGCAGGCCTGCTGAAAGGTTAGATTTAGCCTGCACACCACAGAAGTTCATTTTTTGTTGCATGGCCTTCGACATCAGGGTCAATGTGCCTGCTGCACAGATGTTCATGTTCAAATCTCAGAAACACTGTTCAAAGACTTAGCCGGGTGCAGAAGTTTAAGTTTAAACTTTAGATCCCAGGTTAACATCCAAACATAGGGGCATATTACCAAGCAATTGCTTGGTTAGAGACAAAAATCAATCGCCGACCCGCGGCGATTTTTATCGCAGATAAACCTTGGTATTACCAAGGTTTATCGCAAATGCGATAAAAATCGGCCGCAATGCATGAATATCGCTGAAAAGTCAGCGATATTCATGCATTACCGAGCAAATGCTCTTAGCCATGTTATCCACCTCCCATTGGATAACATGGCTAAGAACTGCTCAGGGCAGGTGTTAGCTTTTGGAGATATTCGCGCTTAGCGCGAATATCTCCAAAAGTTGGTAATAGGAGATAGCGATGTTAGCGACTGTTTCCAGTCGCTAACATCTTGGCACGCCCACTTTGCATGTCATTAGTGATAAATATCACTGACATGCAAAGTGGGGCCCAAGATGGTCGCTATCTCCTACTAGCTGTCGCTAACTGGTGTTAGCGACAGCTAGGTAATAGGGAGATAATTTTATCTCCGCTTTCTTGGCTTTTAAAGCCGAAAAAGCGGAGATAAACCCCCTTGATAATATGCCCCACTGTCTATTACCCTGTAAGATTAAAAAACATGTTCTCAAAGTATCTCGAATTTAGAAGCAGGACTCAAGATTCAGTGGATGTTTTAACCTGAGCTCTGCTCCCTACACTATTCTCCAACGAAAGAAACAAATAATGACAAAGCTGAAAGTGCTTCAATGATAAGTAAGTTGGTGCCGCCGTTTGTGTAGGCGTGTGAGTGGGTGATGTGTGTATTGATGTTATATTGTGTTTTGATGTTGTAAGGTACAGCAGACAGCTAAAACTGCTTCTGCCCAATCTAATAAGTACCTTCCAATACTTGGCAGTATAGATTTTAAGGAGGAGGAAAAAAGTAAATGCATACAAATTTGACACATGTCAATTTTCAAGTTAGAGATCTCTTCCTAAAGAAGTCCACTGAGGCAGATCAAACAGAAATATAGAAGGCTTGCTGCATCTTTCTTAAACCAATAGGGGCAGAAATAGTAGGCTGGAGTGGAATGTTGTGCTCACCACACTTCCCCGTGAAAGGTAAAAAAGTGATGGAAAACACACAGACCTATTGATGACCAAACACTTTTCGCCCTCAACTCTAGTACAATAAAACATGTCAATAGTTTTGTTAGTTATATGCTGTGCTTAATTTGAGTAGGTGTGTGCCAGGATTTGAATGGATGAATCATGTGCAGAAAAGAACGATCATGTGACTGAAGTGCCAGCCATCACAGTACAAAGAATGGACTAGCAATGTCAGGCTATTGGGGCACATGGATCAAGCATTTTTGTGTTCACAAATGCGCCAAGTCTCAGAATTGGCCCGAGAATTGACCCATTTGCGAACGCAAAAGATGCTTTTCACATGCATCAAACACTATTTCGCGATTCAGTAACCTGCTACTGAATCGCAAAATGGGTTTGCGAATCTGTATTTGGAAGGGGCGTGTTTAGAGTGTCCCTTCCAAATACCAAATCGTAACGTTATGTATGAATGTTTTGTGACCGTGAAAGCTTTCGCAAAACATTCGCATTTTAAAACCAACTTGAAGTTGGTGGTAACCCATTCACAAAGAGGAAGGGGTCCCCTTTGTGAATGTATGCAAAAACTTTTTTAAGAGCAGGCAGTGGTTCCAACGACCACTGGCTGCTCTTAAAAAATGAAAAGTGAACTATTAATTTTTTTTCTATTTTTTTTAACAAAAATTTATTGGTTCAGTTCAAAGCCACACAAAACAGACAGATTTATAAAGCAAGTACACAGTCATAGATACTCAAAAATAGAAACAGTACCAAAACATGTTGGATAAGCAGCAAAATCATCGAATTTAACCAAAAAGAAAGAAAACAGTCATATTTTTATGAATCCAAATGATCTATCATTGCCTGCCAAATTTTATACCCTTTTTGCATTTTCCTAACTGATTTGTTCCTTAAGTAGTAAAAGCTTTTATTCGACACTTTGTCATAAAGCCAACACACATATAATACACATATTACACATATTTGTAGTTAAAAATTAGTTACAATAGATAAAACAAACGTTCATAGTGTGCAAAAATACAGGTAGGTGCAAGATACAATTGTAAGATAATTCATTGAGTATATATTTTAAAAAAGGAATATACATACCAGGGTTTTTTACTAGACCATTGAAGTATTAAGAACAGTTATATACAATTATAAATAGTTAAAAGCCAGAAGATAAAATCAATTTTTTCTATGTTAACATTCCAAGTTTTTTCCTGATTATGCAAACGCTGTGGAGGTACCTACTCAAACCAAATACAATCAACCTGCTATTCGAGGATCTGAGTATACGCTCTGCCTCTTTGCATGAACGTGTCCCCAGGTTTTTGCAAAGGGGTATAATCCATTTTTTCCGAGTTGATACATATAACGGGCAAAAAAAGAGAATATGTGCTTCATCTTCTTTTAGTTTGAGGTCACAAGAAGTACAATATGGATCTTTACTTGCTTTTCCCCACCTACAAGTGGTTGCATTAATCTGTAAAACCCCATACCTAAATTGGAGGTAAACAGATTTAGCCAAGGGTGGCTCGATTTCGTCCATAAAATGTTCGAATGAGGGGTGATCCTTAAATTGCAAGAATCTGTGCGCTAGTGTACCAGTAGCACGTTCGTATACATGTGTATTTACATAATTCCAGTAAGCGGATTTTACTTGATTCTTACAGATATTTGGCGAGGTGATAGATGTGGTTGGTGTTTCCCAGAAGTGTGATAGGCCTATTTCTATGTACCAGTAAGATACATGTCTCAGCCACTTAATTGAGTTGAAGGAGTCCAGCTCCCTAACTTCCATTAAACCTGCTCTATAGTCAGCAAGTTCCGGGGTAGACCACAATCTCACCCAATAAAGCAATGGTCGCATCCAGCATAAGAGGTCTGTGCGCTTTATGTTAATGTCTAAATAGACCGGCACTAAGGGTGTTCTTACAGGCAGTCTTAGTACACGTCTAAAAAACATATTTTCATCAGCCTCAAATGTTTTTTTAGAATGAGGCCCCCAGATCTCAGCCCCATACAAGGCAGCAGATTGTGCTTTTGCTTTGAACACTTCAATCGCAGGAGTTATGGCTTTAGATGTACTCCCACCATGAATCTTTAAAATGGGTAGTGAATTCTGTTTAAGTGTTAACCTGCTTTTGTCAAGTTGATTTGTCCAAGACATTCTGCTGTCCAGCCTGATACCCAGATAATCAAAAGAATCTACGTATTCAAGTTTGGTATTATTTAGGGCCAGATTTTTCTTAAATGATTTGGAGGAATTGATTGCCATATATTTCGTTTTAGATGAGTTAATTTCTAACCACTTCATCTCACAATAACTATTAAATTTATTTATTAGATTTTGCAGGCCTTTGGGAGTTTGGGATATTAGGATGGTGTCATCCGCAAATAGTAGTGCTGTGACTGCCTCATTACACAGTTTAGGAGAATCGTGGTTGCATTGGGCTAGATAGTGGAGAATATCGTTTACAAACAGCGAAAAGAGGGTTGGGGCCAGTACACACCCTTGTCTCACCCCCCTTTTCACTGGGATGGGTCGGGTAAGTTCTCCGTTTCTTCCCCACCTTACTTTAGCAAAGTTATCAGTATGCAATTTTATAAGATTAACCAACAATTCATCCGGGACACCCATCTTCTTTAAACATTCCCATAATAAGTGACGGGAACAAGATCAAACGCTGAGCGTAGGTCCATGAATGCAACATATATGCTACACTTTTTTATCTTAACATATTTCCAGCATATACACATGAATCTGTACACTTGATCCACAGTGCTAGTCTTGGATCTGAAACCAGCTTGGAATTTACAGAGGGTTTCAGATTCTTCAATCCATATTAAAAGCCGATTTAAAATATGTCTGGCCAAAATTATTTGTAAAATGTCAATTAAACTAATTGGTCTGTAATTACCCGGGTTGTAGCGATCCCCTTTTTTAAAAATGGTTACTATTTCGGCCCCTTTCCACGTTTCAGGGATCGGGGTTCCTAGTAGAATTGAATTACACAAATAATTTATGTAGGGGCACCATACCTCGATGTTATGAGTAAATAAATCACCAGGTAATTTGTCCGGACCTGGAGCTTTTCCCGCCTTTATTGCTTTTATTGCACATAGAGTTTCTTTAGTGCTAAATTGCACAGGATTAATACACTCGGTACAAGACCCGGGGTCGTTGTATTCGGCAGGAGGCCCTACTTGATCATACAAGACCACAAAGTGATCAAACCAGACCTTTTCGTCCAAGAAGAAATCCCTATTGGAACTACCTGTTTTGTTGTTTTTGGCTATTAGATTCCAGAAAGTACATTGGTCATGTCTTTTAGCAGCACTCAAGAGGTCTTCCCAGATTCGCTCATCCCATTCCCTTTTTGCATTATGCATAAGGTTTTTATATGCTTTTCTACATTCTTTAACCCTCGGCTGGTCTTTGGACTTCACGGCAATAATTAAATCAGTTTTGGCTAGATGACACTGTTTGTTGTACCATGGTGTCTCTAGTTCCAATTGCCTATTTGTGTTAACTTTTTTGTTTGTACAGCTTTTACTCAAGAGCGGAGTTAGTGATTCCACTAGGTGACAGTGCATTTTCAGGACCTCATGGGATCCCAACCTTAAATTTCCGTATTGGGGGATGATATCTGAGAAAATGCTGTAAATTCCCAAGAGTGTTTCTTCTTTTGCTAAGATATGAGGCCATTTAATTGCCTTCCTATTATTAGAGACGACAACCTCTGCTACCCCACTCTCACTTTCCATCCTGCTATCATGGTCCCATAAATGGTCGGATAATAGCCCTAACTGTAAGGGAAAGTGGTCACTCTCTGGTCTATCCACGACCTTAAGGGCCGACAGTAAGTGCCAGAGATTAGTTGAAATTAGTATGAAATCTATCAAGGATTTAGACAACCCTTTGCTAAAGGTGTGGTTAGCCGGTTTATCCGGGTCTAATCGACCATTACATGCCCGCAATCCATGGGATACAGTCAATTCATATATCTGCATAGCAGCCACTGTACATTTTACATACTTTGCATTATCTAAGGGGGGGATGTTGAGTGCTCTATCTTCGTTTTCCAATAATTTTTCGAGCCCCTTTATGGGCTCGAACTGACAATTGAAATCCCCACCTATGTATATTTTGGATTCAGGTTCTAAGTTGACTAGATAGGTGCTAAGCTGTTCAATAACCATTGATAACTTATTTTTTGGGGAAGGTCTATTATAGACATTTATCATATAAACATCTCCCAAGTTTCTAGTGGTTAACTTGACGCCAAGTAAATCATTGGAAGCAAAATACAGGGGTGATACAACAACATCCAGGGATATGCTTATCCAGATTGTTAGACCCCCAGAGGGTCTACCTCTTACAGATGCGGTTGCCCCCTTGAAGAACGTCTTAAAACCAAGTCTGTGTACAATGTTAGTAGCCCATGTTTCCTGCAAGAGTATAATTTCGTGCTCCTCCATAAAGGAGCTCCAATTTCTATCGCTCAGATTTCTGGACAGCCCTGCGATGTTCCATGACAGTATCTTTAAGACTTGGTTGGGCTTGCAAGGTTCTTGGTTGGTTGGGTGGCTTATGGACAAGGGTTCGTCCTCGTTGGAATCGACCGGGGGTGCATGTACAGGCGCCTGGTTCCAATGAACTTTACTGAACAATGATGATGCTGGTGGACCGTTACCCTCAGTACTACCACCAGCGATTGGAACTAGTCCTTGTTGGTCAGATGCTTTTCTTCCGGGTATTTTCCCTGTTTGCTTTAGCATGGGATTATCATTCCCAACACGCTGTTCCTCATTGAAGGAGTTTGTAGTCGTGTTTTTAGGTGCAACTTCCTCGTTTTTTTGTCAGTGGCCCCACCATGACCAGTTGTTGTCCAATCCCGGATTTATCGGAGGTGTTCTTCCAATTGGGGTCGGGGGGTCAAAGAAGGAATATTTATTGGCCAACAGGCCTGGCTGTTGTGGTACTCTGCTATTTTGCTTCCGTTGCATTGGGTAAAAATAACTAAGATCGCAGGTCCCAATTCCTCGGTTGTTACTTCGCGGCTGTTGACTATATACAAGCTGGGCAGCAGAAGGATCTTTAAAGTTGACCAGAATACAATCCCCTTCAATGTCTTTTGATCTTGTCCCACCCAACTGACTCTTCGGACTTGGATAACTTGGCAGTTGACTGTGTAGGGTAGGGGTCTGTTTTCCTTCAGCCAGTATAGGGTCTTATTTTTTAGTTCGTTGTAAGACTCCCTTTTGTTGGGTTTCAGTGGTGGAACCCCTGTGAGAACTACCACGTACGGTTGGCACCCTGGTGAAAGATGAGCGTTGGGGACCCTTTTGGGCATTTGAAAATCAGTGCTACAGACAGATGTTTGTGCTTTGCTGTTGTTACTGGTGCCTGTGGGTACCATTCCATTAGTTGATTTAGTGGGTACCCTAGTTTCTACAGTGATAGTATTTGATGGTTGTTTTGTTTTGCGTAGTGCTGGTTTAGGTGGAACAGCCAGTCGAGATCTATCACTGGTTAATGGGTCTATCCGTGACTCCGTGCTCTGTCCTCCCAGTACAGAGTTAGGTCTGCTTAAATCCACTGCACTATCTTGCTTGGCTTGATAAGGTGGATGAGCTGATTTGGTTATTGTTGGGCTTTTCTCAGGTCTTACTGTTTCTTGTCCAATCTTTGTATTAAGTTTTATCAGCGTTTTTAGGGCAAAGAAATTATCCAGGGACGTTTGTTCAAATTTGTCCAAGCGGTTTAATAACCCTTCCAGTTTTTCTGTAACTGGTAACAATAAGGATGTCATGAGCGATTGAATCCATTCCATCATCATTTCTGGTACTGGTAAGCCTGTAGAGTTGTTAGCTGGGTCAATGGTCACAACATTATCAGCAGGGTCTCTTTGTTGGTTACACTCTGGGTGTTCGCTGAGTTCGATTTCATTCTTCGTGGCGTCGTTATCTACTGCTTTGCAGTGAGCTCCCACATTTATGTAATTTTTGCGGATTCTTTTTAATACTTTTATTCTGTAGGCTTTACGTGAAGTGACCAGTCTTTTTCGTTTTACAGCAACCCTTCCTGTCGTCTTAGGAGGTGATTGAAGAGTAAGGTTTGTGGGGGCATCATGTATCATTACTAAGGGCAAGACCGGTGGTGCTGGGATTTCATCATTTGTAACATTTCTAGTTCCGGTAGTAGTTGATGTTTTATTTTGAGATGCCGGATCAGATGCGATCTCAGAAAAATCACTGTTTGTTCTTACGTCGATGACACATGGTTGTATATTGCCATGGGAAGTGTTTGAATCAGCTGGCATAACGTTATTTGTGGGAGATTTAGCCTGTGCAAGAGACCCCAAGGAGGATCGTTTATGTGCTACAAATTCACGTGACAATCTGCGTTCCGCTAGGATAATCTCCTTCTCTACCACAGAAACCGCGCGGGTAATAAAGTTGTCCATGGTCCCCAGCGTGGTGTTTCCCCCTCTCCGTGAACATCTACCTGAACGGGTAGCCATTGGGGAGTATGAAGACATATACAGAGACTTAGCACAGTTAAATATATTGGTGTAATCCCTCCACACAATACTCGGCTTGGCTTACCGGAGATGTTAGGGGGATGTCCCGTCCCGGCCCCTGCTGGCCCCGGACGGCCACAGACGGCCCGCCCTTTGCCCGGGCTTCGCCCGGCGTCCCGCTTGCGTCCCGCAAGACGGTCTCTCCTCTGATGTTATAGGATGGGCGTTGGGGGCGGGGCACGCAGGGGTGCGCTGACCGGATGTCTCGTGGTCAAGCAGGGACTCCTGGGATAGTGAGTCCCTCCCGCGCTACCCCTGCAGCCTCCACAGGTGTTCCCTTCCTCTCGGCGCGTCAGCCAGTCAGGTGCAGCAACGTTGGTGGGTCACAGGTATCCTCCTCCCACAGCGAAGCGGCTCCCGCGCAGCGGGAGCGGCGAGCAGTAGGACTGTGCAAAGTCCAGCAAACGGGGCAAGTATTCTCCCACAGCGTCCCACAGCGTCTCCTTCCAAGTTCAGGGTCTCCTAACTGATTTAATCCGATAAAGATTAAATTCTATATAAAAAACATTGTAAAACTTTGCTCGCCACATTTCATATATAGGTGCTTCTGGCTTCAACCACATTGAGGATATACATAGGTGAGCTACCGCCATAGCCATAAATAAAACATATCTGTTATTTTGATACCCTGGAAACGGATTATTATCATTAGATAAACCAAAAATAATCATCTCTCTTGAGATTGTAACATCACACTTTGTAATATAAGCCAGAAATTTTTCTATGGATATAAAGAAAGGTTTTAACACAGGGCAGTCTGAAAATATATGTACAATATCTGCCTGATCAGATTGGCACCTATAGCATTTCCCATTGTTGGCGTTACCCCATTTCAACATTTTAAACGGCGTATGATAAAGGTTAAATAAAGTTGTATAATGCTGTGAGTATAAATTGGCAGACAAAATAATTTTAGCAGCTATATAAATTGACTCTTGAAAGGGCACAGCCAATGTACCCAATCTATTACACCTTTTGGATTCCTGCAATCCCATATCATCCTGTTGTAAATTCACCAGATGATTGTATAAAGTCCCAATACGTGATGATTTTTCAAGTATTTCAATAAAATCATTATGACCAAGCGGTAAAGCATTTGGGTGTTTAAGAATAAAATCACGTATTTGTAGATACTTAAAAAAGTCATGTTGGGAGAGACTATATATATCTTTTAACTCCTGAAAAGAAGCAATTGTACCATCTTTAACCATATTGCCTATAGCTAACATGCCTTTTCCCCCCCATGTACACATAGTGTGATCCCAGAATATTGGCGGAAACAATTCTATAGAATTACATGGAGTATAGAAATTAATACGACCAAGAGAGATAAGCTTCTGTATAGACCGCCATCCTTTAAATGCAGACAATACCAATTTAAATCTAGTTCTTTTATAATAGCTAGGTTCTAAAAAGCAAAGCAACATTTGTCGAGATTGTGGGCCAAGTAAAAGAGAAAAAATATCAGGGCTCTCATATATAGGCGGAGTTCCACCAATCGCAAAATACTTAATATTTAGCATAAGACACGCCAAATAATATAATGCAAAATTTGGGACTCCCCAACCCCCACGTAATATTGGTAGTGTCATAAATTTAGACGCCCTATGCGCAGATTTCCAGCCCCATAAAAATCTATCAGCTATAGATTGTAATTTCCTCTGTTGAAATACAGGTATCTCCAATGGTACAGACCGGAAATAATATAAAACTTTTGGCAAAATGGACATTTTTAAAACATTACGTCTCCCAACCAATGACAAGTGTAAGCACTCAATTTTCTCGAGTTGATTTCTAGCCGATTGCAATATATCTGACCAGTTCACCATGACTAACTCTTGAAGCGATAATCTAATTTTAATACCCAGGTATTTAGCCTCTGGGGTAACCCGATTGTCATTAGGGCAAAGTCCTGGTGAACATATAACCTGTGTTTTCTGGATATTGAGTTTATACCCTGACACATTACCAAATTCCCGAGTCAGGTTTTCAATTTCGCATAATGCAGATTCTGGATCCGATGTTATGATCGCAACATCGTCGGCGTAGGCTAACACGCGTACATTACCCCCGGGTAAAACCATAGATTGTATATGTGGAGATGACATCAACGTTTTTAAAAGTGGTTCTATGTACATGGCAAATAGTAAGGGTGAACATGGGCACCCCTGCCGTGTGCCCCGAGTGATGTTAACTGCTGTTGATTCTTGGCCTGACAAGCATATCTTGGCCCTGGGATGTCTATATATGACTTGTAAAGCATATATAAATCGTGGTCCCAACCCCATTTTTCCCAAGATCGCCCATAAAAATGCCCATGCAACGCGATCAAATGCTTTTTCGGCGTCTAAAAACACCAAACCAACATTTGTACGATATGCAGTAGCATAATCTAAAGTTGCAATAACACGATGTATGTGATTGATCGTGCCACGACCTGGAAGAAAGCCATGCTGTTGTTCAGAAACAAGTGCCGGGCCGGCACAACTTGAATCAGCCGATTCGCAAGAATTTTAGAATATAGTTTCGCATCTACATTATTAAGTGAAATAGGTCGATATGATCCAGGAAGGTGCGAAGGCTTATCTTTCTTTTTAAATACAATTATACTAGCATCATCCCATGATGGGGGGGATTTCCATTTTGGGCATCTAAAAACGTCGCCAACATATCATCTTTAATAATAGGAAACAGCATATGGTATATCTCAAAAGGAAGTTTATCGGGACCAGTAGCCTTCCCCAGAGCCAGTTCTTTAAGGGCACTTTCAAGTTCTTGCATTGTAATTGGCAACTCTAAATCTTCTTTAAGCACGGGGTCTAATTGAGTTAAGTCAAGTCTATCTATATATTGATCAATCAAATCAATAGAAAAATTTCCTTGGGTATAAAGATCTGTATAATAATCATGAAATACCTGAAGAATACCCTCTGATGACTCTACTAGAATGCCTTGGCTATTTACTATAGATGTTATACGCTGTGCTGTCTGACGTCCCCGCATTCTTTGAGCTAGACATCTTCCCACATTCTCCCCATATTCATATCTCTCAGCACGATGGCATTTATATTGGCGTGCTATGTCCAGCTCCACACCCCATTAATCTTAGCCTTGCATTTGGCAACTTTGTCTTGTGCGGCACTACTATCTCGGTGTAAACTAATATCGTGTGTTAGATCATGTTCTGCATTTGTTAAATCCTGCAAAAGTTGCGCCATTTTGTTTTTCCCTTCCTGTTGAAGACTCCAGCCATAGCTGCAAGTTTCACCACGTAAACCTGCCTTAAAGCAATCCCATGCCATTGCATAGGAGGTAGAGCCCCTATTAAGATCAAAAAACTGCTGAGCCCATTCTAAAACTTGTTGCAAATAGACTTCGTCTGAGAGAAGTTTCTTATTAAATGTAAAAGACCTTTTTATAAGCTGGATTTTAAGCAGGGGCATGTCTATAACAATCGGGGCATGATCAGATGTAATACGTGGCATTACAGACATTCGGGATCCTTCTGCCATATACCGAGGTACAAAAATATAATCAAGACGCACAAATTTCTTATGAGATGAAGAAAAAAAAGTAAAGCCAGGATCCCTCGGATTTGCCATAGGCCACCCATCAATCAAACCATGTTGACGTAGTAGTTGCCGTAGTTCTTTAAATACTTTAGGCTTCCTGCCTAAGTATCGACTAAACCCCCAATCCCAAGTATTCAACTCCCCATGAATATTAAAATCACCAAGTAGAAATAATGGAGTGCCCCATAGAGCCAACTCTACATTAAAAAATTCTATCACTGCAGTGTCATCGATGTTAGATCCATATACTATACATATAGTAGCCACAACATTCCCTATGACACATTCAACAATTGCCCAATGTCCCAAACTGTCCACTTTGATTTTCCCTGTCATTCATTTATTTTTTTTTTCTAAATGCAACCCATTTTCCTTTCAGGAAAAGGGCTGCATTTTAAAAAAACAAAAAGATTGCTGTATTTAAAAGCAATCACTGGAATGGAGGTCTGCTGACTGCAGCAGGCCACCATCCCTGTGATTTTAGCAATTCCTAGGGGGTCAAAAATTGTGACCTACCTCATTAATATTAATAAGGTACATTGATTTGTGACCTCCTATAAATCGCTATATGAAACTCTTGGAATTTCGTACATTTGTAATAGCGATTACCTAATTGCGATTAGCTGAAAATCGTAATTAGGTAATCTCTATTACAAATGTTGATACATGTGGCCCTAAAAGTTACACAGAAAGGACAGATGGTGGAAGGTAAGTTGACAATGCACTTGAAGTTTCCTTTCACATTTGGTATGTACATTTTGAATATTTAAAATACAACAAAGTATAGACAAACCTATCCAATCTAATATTAAGATGAAATAAAAATAGGTAAAACAATACATTTATATTTCCATAAAAACAGCACACCTAGTTGCAGGGAAGAAGGGTCCATTGGGAAAAAAATGCACAAAAAGAGAACCAGATTGCTTAAAAGGCAATTGAGCAAAACATGTAACCTCAATAATAAAAAAAAATCTTCAAAGCCAATGAAGAAACTACAATCGGTGTGTACACTGAATTTTGACCCCAGAATATTGATTGGGCAGAATATCGAGGACATATTATCAAAAAAACATCAACAGGTGTGTAAATCTAGATCTTCCATATCTAACGCCATATATAAAGTGAAAGTAGGAATTGTAAATGTAAACTTCCCTAAATACACTTACCTTTCAATATTTTATCTCTTGATCTTCTGTCCTCGATATTCTTAAACCGCAATACTCTCTGTATCGATATTCAGTAATAAAACTTTGCTAAGCATCCTTCAAAAAATTCTAATGATGTCACTATTTCCTTTGCATCTCAGATCCTACATGTCCAAATAAAGAGTTCTTCAAAATAGTCTCTGAATTCTATAACTCAATCTACACTCCTACAAACATGAGACCAATGCTTAATTTGAGCCGGGGGTTTCCTGTGCTCATCCCTGGCACTTAATTGGCTTTGGTGCTCAGCACCAGCACTTGATTGTCCGCATTGCACTTAGACAGTCTGCCACATGGTAGCACTGCTCATCTAATTTAGAGATGAGCAGAACAATGGTTGTTTATGAATACAATATTTATAAAAAATTGCTAACTCCTGCCTCCCCAGCCATTCCTTTAGCTTTGGGGGGGATGTATGTCAGTACAACGCGCTCACATGACAACGCTGCCATTACAACGCAAGTCGTTACAACGACTTGCGTTGAAGGGCGTAGATTGTGGAATATTATAATTTTATATTCCAACACCAGTCCACGTAACAGTAGGGAAGGTGTTGGAATATAAAATTACAATATTCCTTATACAACAGCGCCATCCAGCGCAAGTCGTAGTAACGACTTGCGTTGTAATGGCATCGTTGTAAAGGCAACGCGGTGTAAACACCGCGTTGTAAACGATGTTCCCCGCTTTGGGGACCTGGAATAATCTGAACGGTCACACTTACAGGCGAGAGAGATGGTTAGTAGTTGTTGTGGCAACAATGGCAGGGGCGATGGGTGCTGCAAGATGCAGTGGCCTCCAGGTCCGGGCACTGCCACTTATTAGTTTACAAATTAAGCACTGCATAAGACACACAATGCAATGCCTCGTGAGACACTTCATCGAAAAAGCTGATAATCTTAACTCACAGGGAGCACAGCTGCATATTTTGTCCCTGTGCACACAACTCAATGTTCCTTTGGCTTTCAGTAAAAGTTTGAGCTGAAACTCTGACCTCCAGTTTAAGATACTTTTGGATTTGAGTGAACTTGTTCATTACTAGTGTTCTGAGAATGGGAGATGGACACTCTGTCCCTCCTCATGTTATAAATGTGGCCTCGGGGTCATACAGGCAGAACCTACAGGAGCAGGATTAACAATGATTTAATGGATGCCAGTCAATAATGTGTTTTGTGAACCTGACTGGGTGAGCATAGCTTTTGTTGACATATGGCCAGATGTGCAAAACATTTTTCTGGGCACTAACGTCCCGATTTCTAGAATCGGACTGTTTGAGACCGGAAAAATGCTTATTCAAATGTGCAAAATGCAAAATTTAGTTTGGTAAATTGTTACCGAATTACATTTTTCATTTTCTATTCTGAATTTGGATGCAAGGGTATTTTGCATTTTCTATTCTGTATTTGGATGCAGGGGCGGCTCCTCCATTTGAGTAGCGTCACCCTACAAGCCCCAGAGATGAAAAATAAAATGTCAATAAAGTTTATTTATTTACTGTTTTATTTTTCAGCAACCCGTCCTGGACTAAGTGTCAGGTCATCTTGTGTGTTTTGCAGGACAGGGTGGGGCCAGCGCTGCCGAGTGGCAGCAGCAGGAAGCAGAGCACTTTAAAATGCCCATGTCTCTTTGGCCGGCCGTCTTGCGACGGCCAGCCAGACATTTGCATTTTAGGAGCACTGAAGAGGCTGCTCTATCAAATCCTGATGCTGCTCTCATGCTGTGAAAGCAGCGCCAAGATTGGGTAGTGCAGTTTCCTACTTCCGGGGCTTGCTGAAAACACCGGAGGGAGGAGGACATTGCGTAGTGATGAAAAGAAGGTACGTTTTTTTGTGCACCCCGCATCCCCACCCTCAGTACATGCCAGCCGCCACTGTTTGGAAGGGGCATGTTTAGGGCATCCCTTCCAAATACTGAATTGGTATGGTATATATAACAGTTTTTTTGACCAAATTCCGGTCGCAAAACACAAATACTTTACCACCAGTTTAAACCTGGTGGTAACCCATTCGCAATGGGGAAGGGTTGCCAAAGAGATCCCCCTCCCTTTTGAGAATGTAAATACAAATATTTTTTTAAGAGCAGCCAGTGGTCCCACCGACCACTGCCTACTCTTACTTCAAGGTTTCATTTTTTTCTGGTCAAACACATCTTGATTTTCTTTAAGGAAAAGGGCTGCATGTAAAAAAATGAAAAGTTTGCTTTATTAAAAAGCAATCACAGACATGGTGGCTGCTGACCTCAGCAGGCCACCATCCCTGTGATGGCTGTGACTCCTAATGTGTTGCAAACTGCAAACTACCTCATTAATATTCATGAGGTAGTTTGATTAGCGGCCAACAAGGAGTCCCTAAATGAAACTCAATGAGAGTTTCATACATTAATACCGATTTCCTAATTGTGATTTGAGAGAATCGCAATTAGGAAATTGGTATTCCTAATGCTGGCACAAGGTTCTTTGAGACTTTGCCTTTTTCTGTAAAAGTGAGCAGGACGCCAGGCTGTCCATGCACTTTCTCATTCAGACGTGAAATTTCTCTGTTTTGGCTCTGTCTACAAAAACTACAGTCCATTTCGGCTACATACTCCTCTGTACACTTGAAACGGGATGCCGAATTGAGTGGTATCTGCCCTCCCACTAATTTCACATGCTTTATTTGCCCAGGTGTAAATTGCGTATGTAGCATTATTTGCCCACAGATTTCCAGCAGGTAAAGCCAGGCAAGAATCATGGCAAATAGCACAAAATTCCAGTTTGCACAACATGCTAAGTGTTTCAAGGTATGTAAATCTGAATTTGGTGCTCTGGACTGTGCGCAAAGGGTGCGCAAATCAGAATTTCATTTACTTCACCAAGGTTTAAGTGCTGTAAACTTGTGGCCCAATAGTCCATGGGCTGTATTTTGCATACGGTGCACCTTTCCTGTTTGTACCACTGCGCACCTATCTAAAGGTGCGCAGGGCACAAACAGGAACAGTGCACCATATTACGAAGAATACGTTGCCCACAGAGCAGCGCATTCGAGTGAAATACGGAGTGGCTGCTTCAAAAGCCACTCTGCTTTTCAGAGTGCAGGCAGCACTTTGAAGAGGGGAGGGAGATCCCCTTGCAGGTGGGTGCAGTGAATGACTGCACTTGACTGCACAGGGCTGTCTGGGGGTCCATGGGGTCTCCTTTCTCCCGTGCAGAGGGCTGCCTTTAGGAGGCACACTGAAAGTGCCACACCTTTACGCTGTGCACTGTGAGAGCGCCTCCTAAGGGCATGTTTGCTTCTTCACCCACGTCCATAATATGGGGTGGGCCGAAAGCAAAGAGATTCCCTCTTTTGCCACGCCGCCATACAAATGAGGGAATGGCCTCTCATGATAGCACTATCAGTCTTACAAAAGGGGATGCACAAGCGTTTTCAGCCCCTTCTATAACTCCATTGTGGTCGAGGGATGCACAAAGAGGGTGCAAATGCCCCTTGCATCCCCAGGGCACAATGTATAACACGATCCCAGGACATGCAATTTGCGCATGGGTAAATAGCACGTTTTATTTATTTTGTTCAGCGGGGTAGGAACACCTCTAAACATGGGATAGGTTTTTGCAGAAAAGACTATCGTAATACTCTTGGCGGCGAAGGTAGTGCACCTTCCGCAGCTAAGTCAGCGTAGGGTTTACAGTGGGAGTTTAAAATAAGGGTCGAGTCTGAATACATACAGAGGAATGTAGTTGTGAATGTGCAAGTTGCCCATTCATTTGGGGTCAAGAGTAAACTGCGCCCCTTCATCCACTTTGGTGACTGATCTTGCAGTCTTCCCAATACCACCATTGTGGTGGAACATTGCTATGCGCGAGTTTCTTAGCATCTTTGCTGTGAGGGGACATTAGTCGGTACATAGGCATCTATAGAGATCTAAGCACCCATTGTACCACAGTCCTTCCAGTGGACATTGCATACATGTGCTGTGTAATCAGAGAATTGAAGCACCATGAGGTCCTGACCGCAGCCAGCTAGCTTAATTGGAAAATGCGCGGGTGGAACACTCACAATGTGTACGGCCTTCAAAACCAATCAACAAATGGTTGCCATGGAGATTACGGGGAGTGATGAGACTGACTGAGCAGGGGAGCAGAATACAGCCCACTGGTCAGCTCAGGCATGCATCCCTATTTACTGAACTGATGTATGTTGAACGATATTTATTTTCTATAATAATTTTTATTGAGCTTTCAAAGTTCAACATCAACCAGGTGACTGATAAACAGCTCATTACAATTAGTAAAGTATTTAACATTACATGCATCTCAACACCCTCAGAAGTATGCCTCATCATTGCTTATCATAGCTTGTACTAGCAGGAGGACTTCAGGCTACAAATAGGTCCACAATTTTCACCATATTTTCTCATGCTTTTTAGGTCTCGGAACTGCGAACAGATTGCGAAGCAATCTGTCGTTCCGAGACTCTATTGTGATCATTCTCGGTTTCAAGGAGTCAAGGGAGACAGACAAGTGAGGTGCACGCGCAACCTTGGAACTGGGATCAGGTCGCGCGCGCCTCCTGTCTCCCATGGCTCCTTGGAAGCACACAGACACGCACGCACACACACACACACATACAGCCCCCCCCCCGCCGCGCACACACACATACAGCCCCCCTCGCCGCCGCCAGTGCGCATACACACACAGAACCCCCCCTTACACACACAAATCTCCTACCTCGTCTCGGCTTGTCATCGCGCTGCCTTGCCCCCGCTCCTCTGGTGCGCGCGCACCACTGGTTTCTATTCCCGCGTCGGCCGGTTTCGATTCCGTGCTCGTGCTTGTTTATGTTGCGTCTGTAGCATGTTAACGTACTTTATGGGATTAAGTTTCACCGATACGAGCGTTATTTCTGAGATGCCTGAGGCACTCGGTACCTGTCAAGGCTTGCACTGAAGGGAGCTTAGTGCTCCGGTGTACATTCTGGGAGGTGTTGGACACACCTAAAAATTCTTTGTCTTTTTGGTTTTCACTGCGGTTGTAAACGCAGCACCATCATGATTCGAAAATTAGGTTGCGATTGTTACGAGCGTTTTTCCTTTCTTTACTGGCTTTTAGAAAGACATATGGAATAATTACTGTCGTAAAAAAGTTTGTTAGATGTGCGACTAAATAGTACATCCTTCGATATGACAGCGTGCTTTGCATTTCTTGTAGAATTTTGAAGTCCAATGGTAACTACAGCTGTGAGTCATTGATTGGGACTGATCGTTCACCAGAGTGCCTGGCATAAATCGTGTCACAATATTTTTTTCTGGTTATTTTTGCCTGTTGTAAAACGCGATCTACTCATGATTTGAATGTAAACATAAGTATTGGTTTTCATATAAATATTTTAATGGCCTTTTATTTTTTCCACTCAACGGACTTATGCGATCCATTAAATTCCATGTCCACTCAACCATGACCCATATCTTTTCAAAGCCTTACATCCTACGATATCAAGGCTTGTATTTTTTGATGAAAAAATGTGACCCATGGGTTGATCTGCGCCGTGGATATATTTTTAAACAGTTATTAGTTTGCCTCTTTGTTTACCTTTACATTAAGTCAAGAAAACAGATGAGGAACAGAACGAGAAAAAGCCTCCATCTATATAAAGCAAACGGTTTCTTCTATAGGCCATCAAGCAAATGTTAGTAAGTGAAAGAAACATTGGAAAACCCGCTTGGCTCAAAAAGATTGTAAAACACAGCTGTTTTACTGTAACAAACTTACCTACATCCGAGGTCAAGACACTGAAATTAGTTTTCAGTACTTAATCTCTGCCTATATACTACATCTCGGGACCTGTACAACTTCGTTACCCAGTGTTCCCTAGCTGATTTGATTTTAGCAGGCCTTTTTGGTCACTTGTGACAATTATTTAAAAAAAACACAGAACTGCTAGTGCTTATTAAAACAGGAGAGACCGGTTTTGCAGTGCAAACATTTAGCAATAAGCTTTCACTATATCGCCAGGTGTCCTCCCGTTGGAATCCAGGATGTGGGGGTCCTCGATGAGTAACATCTTGATTCCCGTTTCTGGTCTCCTCAGTATGGTATGTATGCTCTTTTTAACACATTGCAGTCTTACTCTAGCGAAGAATGACCCTCTGCCTAAGACTTTGCTCTACAATTTGTACACACATTCCCTCTCTCATTCTTTAAAAGAATTTATTGGATTTGTAATCAGAAATTCATCAGGAAGGTCTCCTTCTCTGCCGGTTCTGCTAAGTTGCAGGGTACATGGTGTGTATGGAAGTCTGATCTCGAACATAAGAGAGACAAAGCAGCAAGGCATGCACGAGGTGTGGTGTTGGGATTAATTCATTTATTTATAGTTGCGGTTTTATATAGAATAACAAATGAGCAAGAGCATTTGGGCGCTATACAAGAGAACAGGAATACAATAAAAACGGCCATCATAAACAACCAGTTAAGCCACAAAGCAGGGCACTCTGGTCAAATCAATGTGATATTAGGCAGTAGATCTTAAGGATGGGAATTAGATAAAGTGATCGCCACCTTAGCCAAATTGTCTTTCAAATAAGAGTTCCGAGAAGTTCCCATAGCCCTGCTCGCAGACATCTAGTGCCTGGAGTACAGACTTTAAGTCCTATTTTGTAAATATATGCCTGAAGCCCCAGAAAAGCCAGAGTTGGTGGTGAGCTGGGCCAAGGCGTTGGAGCTTAAGGGGATGTCATTGAGGATGAAATCTTCGGATAGATTTGGGTTTCTTTTACATACTGTTGATAAGGATGTATGACATTACAACGCATGCTTTTACATCGCATGCTTTTACAACGCTGTTTTTACAACGCATACCATTACAACGCATAGTGCTTTTAGGCGCTGGATAGTGAATTGTTTAATTTACTATTCCAACTCCAGTCCCCGTGGATAGTAGGGAAGGTGTTGGATAGTACATTAAACACATTCCCTATCCTAGAGCGCCCCCCAGCGCAATGCGTTGTAATGGTTTGCGTTGTAAAAGTTGTGTCGTAAAGGCACTGCGTGGTAAAAGTTGCATTGTAAAGGATGTTTCCCGTTGATAAAGATTCCCAGAGTTACTGAGAATCTCTTCGAGTGATTTTAAGTATAGATTGGACAGATTTATGGATAGGGCCTTTCTGAATCCCTTGTTGTGCGTAAACTGGACTTTGATGGATTAGGAGGTCACAATTTCAACTATTTGAGAACGATTAGACAAACAGGAGGTGAACCAGTTTAGGACTCCTCCATTGATGCCCATCCTTTCATTCATGACGTTAATCAAAGGGATGTGGTTGAGAGTATCAGCAGCACCCAAAAGACCTAGCAGCATAAGTAGGCAGGAGTTGCCACTGTCTAGAATGCGAAGTGAATACTTCAAAACACCTTTTCCTCCAAGGCGTAGCACCACTTTTTCTACCCCGCTGGTTATTGTTGATATAAATTAGAATAATTTTGCTGTTTGCTGTGAGTTTTTTATTCTTTATTTTTCTCAAATAGGTGCATTTGATGTAATGATGTAAAGAATTCACATCCCGAAGTTGTATAAGAATTATACCAAATGCACAAATTTGAGAAAAATAAAGATCATAAGGAACAATTGTGTTGGAGTTTTTCCTAGTCTTTTTTGGGGGCGTTTCATTATTCAATCTGCTTTCTCTAGCTTGTGTTATTCATGTTACTCTGTACCTTATTTATTTTGAAACCTGGGCATAGGAGCATGGATGAGAGATATGTTTATTCCATGCTACTGCCCCCTTATTTATTTTACAAATTGGGCTTTCCTTTGCTATGACTGGGCTGAGGCATTGATACATGTATAAACTAGTGGAAGCTATACAGTCTACTAGCAGTAGTAACAGTAACAATAATATACTGCTCAGTACTCTATTGCTCATTTTATTTGAAAATGGTAGCATAGATGAAAAGATGGAGGTACGGGTGGATGCATGAAAGCCGGGAAACAGCCCCTCATTAAATAGTCTGGTTGCCATGATGCTGCTCAATTTCCGGTTCCATTATGCAACACAGCACTTTATTCAGTACATTCTATTTACTAACTGGGAACATTGCAGCAAGGACAGATGGATGGGTTTGTGGATTAGATAGACGAGACTTGTATGGATTAGCTCATTGACTGCCCACAGTGTTGGCCTCACATACATGTTGCATAGCACTCCATTCTTTTTAGGTCTCGCCTGTCGATGCGCATGCGCATCGAGCAAGCGAGACTATAGGGGCTCATCTACACTTTATCTAACTTGCAAGGAATCGTGGCGATTCCTTGCAGTGCCCGTGACTTTTAAGCTCAATGCGCATGTGCATTGAGCTTAAAAGCGCGTGCACAGCCGCCCGCATTCCTCCGACACCTTTGAAGTGAAGCTTAGCTTCACTTCAAAGGCCCGGTTCTTCACACCCACATGCCGCTCTGCCCTGCTCCGCCCCCTCCCCTGAGTCATCCTGCCTGCGTGTCGCATTTCTCCTCCCCCCTCCCCCCTCCCCTCTCTTCCCTCCGTCTTGTTAAATCCATTTCTCCATTCCACTAACATTCTTTCCAGACACTTCTCTTCACAACCGCCCAACTTCAACGCCCGTCTCCTCACTCTATTCTTTTTACAACCAGTTTACTCCCCGTTTCTCCACTACCTCTTTGCTGCTCTCCCTCTCACTTATCTTCGTTTCTCTTCTCTCTCCCTCCTCTTGTTGTCTGTGCGTCTCTGTTTACCCGCTTGTGTGCCGCTCTTACCTGTGTGTATCTCTGTCTGTTGTTACTTGTTTTATGTCCTTTGCTCTTTCGGTCTCCGGCAGGCCCCCTCACCCCCACCCTTGCACTCCTTCCCCAAAGCACGATATGACTAATAAAAATGAGTCTTCCCAACCCTCCTCTTCTCTCAGCCCTACTACTGCTCCTTCAAAAACGTGTGCTTTTTTCTTGTAACGTTTTGATGTTTCCGAACATCGGCATACTTTCCTAAGAACTCACATGGCAACGCGGAGACCCACCCACTATGCCTGGCAGTGGGGGTTGGGGTTATTGCTCTTCAGACTAATGATAAACACACTTCCAATTGAAAAAAAGTCTCAGCTCATCCACTGCCCTGTTGTAAAATTTAAATTCTGTGGCTTTATACTCACTGAGCAAAAACCCGTGTGCCGTCTTGTGTCCATAATAAACAAGCGCATTTCCCCGTCGCAGCAAAAAGGGTTCGATTGCAACGAAGGACAGACTGCTAATTTTAGGCTTGCACTCCGACTGTGTCCATATTTTTCTCTCATAGATATGATCACAATAAAGCGTCTCTATAAACATTTATTTCTGTATTTAAGGGATATAAGATTTTGCCTTTCTGCTCGTCTTAATTTGCTGCTCCCCATGGTCACTGTTTGCGTGGAAGTCCCCAGTCACTGTTCCTTCACGAGACCGTCCTCTGGGGCACAGATGGCTCCCTCCGAACTCCAGACACAAAGGGCAGACGGCACTCCTAGAGCAGAACGGGGCGAGGGTCAATTTTGTTGGTGCTTTGGGATGTTTAAAAAATAAAGAAAACAGTAAACCAGTAGAAGGGTAGATGTGAAAGAAGGAGAGGTGAGGAGTGTTAAAAGCACTCTGTGCCGCTGCATTTCTACGTAGGGCTCTGCCTTCGCAGAAGTTTTCATGGCTCTCGTGGACACCCTTGGTGTGTGTGTGTTTCCTGCCCTTTCCTGTGACCCTGTTGCTTTTCTGTTGAAGTGTTTTCTGGGGGCCTACTGGGGGAAGGAGTGGGATGTGTCAGCCTTCCTGCACCCATCACACTACTCGCACTAACTATCACACTCTCACAGACTCTCCCTCTCTCACACTCTCACAAACTCTCACTCTCACTGACTCACTCACACTAACTCTCTCTCACACTGACTCTCACTCACACTGACTCTCACTCACACTGACTCTCACTCCCACTGATTCTCTCACTATCATGACAGACTCTCCCATTCTCTCACTCACTCACTGTCACTACCAGACTCTCACTGACTGACTCTCCCACTCACTAACTCACTCATTCACTGTCCAGACTCTCACTGACCGACTCACCCACTCTCTCTCACTCACTAACTAACTGACTCACTCACTGACTGACTCGCCCACTGACTGACTCGCCCACTCATTCTCACTCACTGACTCACTCACTCTCAACACATATTGCAGTACAAATGCAATAGGTGTCACATTTGCGAAAGTTATGACTATTGGCATTGTCATACACAATGCCAATAACTCAAACTTTAATGCTGCGAGACCTATTGCATTGTAAATGCTTGTTATGCATAGTGCCCACACCATCAGTGCTTGCTTCGCCCTGCACACATTACACTTACATACCAAGAAAACTCATGAGACATATTTGTGGGAAACCAGTGATGCAGGTTTATTTGCGTACAACACAGGTACCCAGGGACATGGCCGGGGGGGGAGGCAAGAGAGGCACATACCTGGCTTTGCAGGACAACACGGCTCAACGACCCGACCACACAGCAGCGCTCAGGCGGGCGGACCGGAGACGAAGCAGGAAAGAACAGCGCAGAGCAGCCTCGACGCGGGAAAGAAAGGCCGAGCCTAGCTGCTGGCCAGGTCATATACCCTTTGGACGTGCCCTCCCCCGTCCCCAACAGAGCCCTCCCCATTGGCTGTTGGCCGGGGGGGGGCGGCACAGGGGCGCGCGCTGCAGGCTACGCTCGCCAGACGTGTGGGACTAGGGCGCTGTCCCCCTATGCTCCCCTTCGTGTCGCGGTGCCAGCGGCATTCCCAAGCCTTATATACTAGCTCTGCAACCTTTGCGCCGCAGTCCGTACCTCTAGTCCATTCAGACACTGTGGGAGGCTCCACATCACTCCAGTGCCGGGCCCAGTCTCTCTTGGCCACGGAGAATCTCATGGCGAGGATCAGCCGGGTGCAAAGAGGGCCCCCTCATTCTTCCAATAAGCCCAATATTGCTATCTAAGGATCAACAGTGACCACCCCACCAATCACCTCCCCTAATTTGCTGCACATGGATTCCCAGTATCGTTTTCTAGTCAGGCAGGACCAGATCATGTGAAAAGAATCTCCCTCAGCAACATAGCATCTAGTACAATAAGGAGTTTGTGTTCTACCCATGTTCCAGAGATGTTTTGTGGCAAAGTAGTACCTATGGAGATATTTACAGCTATTAAGATGCAACCTTGAGGACGCCCGCCGCCAAGCACCGCAGGGCCATCATCTCCTCCCTTCAATCATCACCATCCAACTGCTCCACATCCTTTCCCCATCTCTGCTAGAGTTGTAGACGGGGGTCGGGGGCATTATGTAACTGAGACTGGAAAATGTATGAGATTCCTTTCCTCTACCTTTGCCAATATTAGCTTGTCTTCTTGGGAAATACTGTCCTGAAGCGGTCTAAATCTGTCTCCACAGACTGCCAGAGTATGTCGCAGCTGGAGGTAGCGACAGAAATGGGAGGCCTTTAGTGAGAATTCTGCCTGTAAGTATTGAAAGGCTTTCATATGGTCATGTGACTATATATCACCCAGTATTGAAATTCCAATCAGGTCCCATTGCCAGAAGCCCTGTAGGCACCTCACCTGTGGGAGTTTTGTGCGGTGCGATAATGGTGTAGCCGCCGTGATGGCAGTGTGGCTCTGATGGAACTCATTGTGACAATACAGCAAAGTAAGGGTAACATAGTAACTTTGGGGAGGGGGCTAGGATACAGCATATGGAGCCAGACATGGCATTCTAAACATTGGAGCTCTAACTTTTGCAAGGGTTTTAGTCGATCCCCGTGCAACCAGTCATTAATTGGGATCGTCTGTGCTACCCAATAGTAGAGCTGTATAACCACCCAGACCAGCTTCATATGGGGAATGGGGGCACTTCACCTATGACACTCACTGGATCGCCCCTGCCCAAAGGAAAACAGAAATCTCTTACTGTGTGTCGGTGAAAAACCAAGGTGTATGAGTTAATTTTGGAACCTGCACAACAAGTGAAGAGAAGTACCATTTTAAAAAGTGCTCCCTTACGTATCATGGAGAGGAGTAGATGCGCCCAGGACCAAAGTGTACATTTCAGATCTCTCACCGTGGTGGCAATATTCAGTTCCCAACTTCTTGAGCGGGAATTGGTTATATTCACACCCAGATATCTAAAATGATCCTTTCTACATGCAGCTAGCTGTGGGATGATCAGGGCTGAGGAAATGTCTCCTACAATAGGGAAATACATCAATTATGTCCAATTCACTCGCAGACCCCAAGTGTCACCATAAACGTTAAGGATTTCCACCATAACGAGATATCTGATTCCTGACTATAGATCAGCATGTCGTCTGTATCTAATGATATTCTGCACTCCTTTCTGGGGCCCAACTTCATCCCCCTGAGTTGGGCATCTGTGCAGAAACATTCTGCTAAGGGTTCTGTTGTGAGGGCGAATAATAAGGGAAAGGTGAGAGCACCCTTGTCTGGTGTCACTCTCTATTGTGAAAGGAGACAGTAATATGCCATTCATCCACACCTGTGCCCACGGCTATGTATAAAGGGTGGTTACCAGTCATGTAAAGCGAGGGCCAAAGTTAATTCTGGTTAGTAGGTGATGCATAAAGGGACAAAGGACCATATCAAGAGTCTTCTCAAAGTCTAGGGAGAGCAAAACTGTAGGGAATTGCAGCTTCTGGCTTTAGCAAGAATGATGTGTAAATGCCTAGGACAGTGACAGGTGCTTCTATGTGGCATAAATCCATTGTCATCCTCATGGATCACTGATTGTATAACGTTATGCAGTCAGAGGGCTAGGATTTTCGCTAGGAGTTTGGCCTCTATCTTAATTAAGGAGATTGGCCAGTATGATGTGCATAACACTGGGGGCTGTGCTGGTTTGAGTATGACCCCTATTGTCACCCATCTCAGATCACAGGGCAGCCATGAGTGCTCATATGCCACATTGAACAGCGTAAAGAGATGTGCTGTCATTTCAGAAGCATATTTTTTAAAGAACTCGGCCGGTAAGCCACTGGGACCTGAGGTCTCCCTCGATGCCATGGTTTCAAGGACTTCTTGTATTTCCTCTTCAATCACTGGGAGGTAAAGCTCCACACTGTCAGCCCTGGTCAGCCTACACCTAGGGTGGTCCCTAATAATGGGGATATGGGCCTCATCTTGAGGGGGTTGTCTGTATCTGTACAGTTATTTTTAGTAATCATTTGTCTGCTATTTAGGAGGGGTTAGGACACAACTTGCCCTCTGCATTCCGAATTGAGGAAGCTGTACATGAACTGTGTTCCCTGTTTGCCAGCCACTACAACATTTTTCTCTCATTGTCAGCCTGTCATAAAGCCTACTTTGAGAGTACATCCATTTCATCCGTGTGGGGTCTAAGAGTTTTTGCCTTAGTGCCAATCTGGACGGATGAAGTAAGCGGTCTCGGTGAGGAGTCAGTGAGGCCTCCTTCCCTTGTATGGCCATTGAATCTGTCACTCTAGATCTAGTATGTCCTGCCTCCTTTATGCCTCTTTCCTCCCAGTGTTATGCATAGGAGTCACATATTACTGTCTTAAAAACTTCCCAGACGGTCGTGGCAGAGGAAAAAGAATGTATATTTAGCTGGAAGTATTCAATAATCCTCTCCCACACATGTTCCACTATGTTGTCATCCAGCAACCACCAGGCATTGAACCGCTATATCCCTGGTCTCCCTTGGTGTGCATTTATATATATATATATATATATATATATATATATATATATATATATATATATATATATATATATACATGGTCTGAGTGGTCTGAGAGGGCCCAAGGGAGAATAAATGCTGTCATCACAGCTTGGCGCTTCGCCGCTGGGACTGTAAATAATCATTCAGGAGAATGTAGCATAAGCTGGAGAGTAATATGCAAATTGTCATCAGGAGCTCAGTCAGGCTGGACAGAATAGCCTTAAGTAAAGAAGGTGGTGAGTACACATGTACAATTGCCAATGGGTTCCCTTCCAGGTGACCCACAACCATAACTTATGGCCCCTCGTCATCCGAATAGACCTGCTGCACCAATAGCGGAAATGTTGTACGCAGCAGAATCACTACCCCTTTTGATAGTCCCGGGTGTATCCATGTCGATCCAGGAACCCGCAATGTGTTCTCAATAAGGGAGTCTCCTGCAAGAGGGACATCTAGATTATAGTGCTTTGCATATACCATGACTGCCGCGTGTTTGATTTTATCATTTAATCCATTCACACTCCAACACATTATGCTGAAGCCCCCCTGTGGGTGTTTGTAGGGGTAATTGTCTCCAGCATCATGCTTTTGGTGGCCTCTCATTTCTACCAAAAGAACAGAAAATAAAACTACACAAACTACAACAGAACCATAACCCACACCCCAGAGTCCCCACACTGTATACATGCAAACCACTGCTCTAAATAAAAAAGAGAAGAATGAAAATGAGAATGTTGTGCTCCAGGGGGACAGCACAGTGAGTCACCTGGTCAAGGCTCACCACAAAATCTCTGTCGGCCCTAACAAATTTGTAGGCACAAAATCTGTATGACCAAAAGTGCACCAAGTACAGGGCAATGGAAGTAGAACCGAGCCCCGACCCAGTGACGCCCATGCAGTCTAAGGCAATATCCCCTGTGTGGAAGGGCTGCGCATGCCCTGTATACTTCATCTGTCCCAAACCTATTGCCAGGTCATGATTCTCCATCTGAGCTCCAATCTCCAGGCTCCTCCTCTTTCCCGGACCCCTGTTCCCCAATCGGGGATTCATGGACCTGCTCACCATCTAGCTGTTGTTGGTCTACACTCCTGGACTTTCTGAGGTGGGATCGATGCCCTGGCATCCGCATTGCTCCCTCAGGGCCAGAATGAGCTGTTAATCTTGGGCCTCTGAGTTGGCTGCCCCAGAGATCCACGGCCACTCCTTCACCCATGCCAAAGCCTACTCTGATGATTCCAAGAAGTGACCTGTTAGACATGGCATCTATTTGCATGTTTTCCCTGTCTTTTTGCTCTGACCTCCTGGTTTTGGAGGTACTCTGGATATTGTTTTTGCTGGTTTAGTGTTTCTGCAGACTTTACTACTGATGATCAGTACTAAAGTGCAACTGCTCCCATTGTACATTGTGTTTATGGATTGGTGTTTCCATAATTGACTTATTTGATTTAATACTAAGTGTCATGCCTCACGCATTCCCCTACTACACTGTCCCTTTAATTGTTTGCTTTTTAAGGCTCCCCGACCCATGGAGCGACGCTTCACGTTCTTGCGTCTAGCTCCGTTGGGTCTGTTTCCGTCCTGATTTCTGGTTGCCTGACTTCCGGTATTTTGCCCTTCTGAAACTTCCCCCAGAGGGAGCTCCCGGCCCCCGTGTTCCTTCACGGGCCCCGGCCCTCGCTCTCTCCCTTAGTTGCTTCTAGCAGTTTTCGGGCGTTCTATTCTACCAGCGCTCGTTTTGTGGACTGTCTGTTCACGGAGTTTCCGTGAGCCTTCTACCTTCTTGTGGAGCCTTGCCCGGCGGCCGGGATTGTTTCCCCGCCATCCGGCCGGGTTCAGCCTCCGTGTTTCTTTTCCTTATTGCTCCGCCTTTCAGCCGGGTTTGTGCTCCGCTGACAGGCCGGGCTAACACATCCCTTTTTTCCCTCACTGGAGTTGCTTCGCCCGGCAGCCGGTCTTAGTATCCACTGCCCGGCTGGGTTTTCTTTGGTGCTCCTGTTTAGTTAGTTAGTTAGGTTTTTGTCCCTTGTGTTTCACTTTCCTTCCCCGGCCCACATTTATTTCTTCCCCTTCCCAGTCCATTCTCTTCTTTGGGAATACTTTATCCCGGGATTACCACGTATTTGGCAGTTGATTCTTGCGTGGACCAGAGGGGATTCTTCGACTTCTACTCGTCTATGAATCACGGTAACAGCGCGGTTGCGCTGCACTTTCATTTGGTTAAAGTTCATGACATACTACAGTTCTTGAATATATGTTTGTTTCCATAGATGTTGGTACAGCTATCCAGTGTTTTGGTACCAGAGTCGGTACATTCCATCTGAATAGTGGATGTGTATCTCGAGCACTACACAAACACCAGAGTGAGCAGTGTATTAGTCACAATATATTACACTACGTGTATTTAGGCACACAGTACTTACTGAAGTTACCATCTTTGCTACAGCTCCAGAAGAGTTCCTTACAAGAGGTTCATCCACATCCATCCCGCGATATTTAAGACAATCCAGGGTAGGAAAGGTTCATATGTATCAAGGTTGTAGTGATTGTAGAATCTTGTTGTATTCAGACTCATGTTATTACTTCTTTGTATTACAGCCAACTCATTGCCAAGCACTCAAGTGAAGTTGATAAACATCCTGTCTGAAGACTACCATCATACATTTTTTACCCCAACCTTTCCTTGTGTTGTCTCCCTGTTTTCCCCTGGCGCGCCTCTCGTACTCTAGTGTTCGATAGAGTCGGAAGGCCGCAGGGGAAGGCTGTGGACTATTCTTCGGACTCCTGACGCTCCTGTGGAACCATCTTGTATCCTTTACACTAAGTCCCTAATACAGTGCAATGTGTGTGTGCTCAGGGCCTGTAAATCAAATGCTACTAGTGGGCCTCAAGCACTGGTGCTGCCACCCACACAAATAGTTTTTCAAAGGTGTCTCAGACCTGCCACTGAAGTGTCTGCATGCAGTTTTTAACTGCCATATCGACCTGGCAAGTGCACCCAATTGCCAGGCCTTTCCTTTCTCTTGACTTTCATCTAAGTCACCCCTAGGGTAGGCCTTAGGAAGCCACATGGGCAGGGTGCTGTGTATGCAAAAGGTAGAACATTTAGTGGTGTATTTTTTGAATGTCCTAATGATGAAATACTGTGTATTTCATTTTCACTATTGAAAGGTATCTCTCCCATAGGTTGACATGGAAGCTGCTTAGTAACACTTTAAAAATGTAGATTGCCTAATTTTATAAGAAGTTCCATCTACAGCTCGGGCCGCACTACTTGCGGGCCCTGGAACAGGCACGAGAGCATGGCCGCCTCCCACCGGACTGGCGTCATGCCGAAATAGTGGTGTTTTTGAAGCCAGGTAGGCCCCCTGATCGCCATGACTCCTATCGCCCCATATCCCTCATCAACTTCGAGGCCAAGCTCCTGGCAAAGGCGCTGGCAAACCGCCTACTTCCACACATTTCAGCCCTTGTCCACCCAGATCCGGCGGGTTTTATGCCGCGCAGGGCGACGAGACACAATATACGACGGGCGCAGGCCGCGATACAAGCGATTGAGTCTTCGGAGGACCCGGCGGCGCTCCTGCTGGCTGATATTGATAGTGCCTTCGATTCGGTCAGCTGGACCTTTCTTTTTGCTCTGTTGCCGCTGCTGAACCTTGGCCCGATCTTCCTTTCCTATGTCAGGCTGCTCTACACTGAGATCACGGCCTCGGTGCGTATCTCGGGGACGGCGTCGGCTCGTTTTCCAGTGTCCAGAGGCACGCGTCAGGGGTGTCCGCTCTCCCCCTACCTTTTCGCGCTGGCCATGGAGCCGCTGGCCGCCAGGGTGCGCCGCGATGAGCTCTACCGTGGCTTCGTCTGGGGCGCGGATCATTCAGACCGCATAGCTCTATACGCGGATGATGTGCTATTTTTCATGACTGACCTGCAGCGTACGGGTCCTCGTGTCCTGGAATTGATGCAGGAGTTTGGTCGGGCATCGGGGCTCTTCCTTAACCCGCGCAAATCGACCATGTGGGTGCTGGGGGGTGCCGCAGTGGCCTGCCCTTGGGCTGCATCCCTTCAGATGGCTGTGGAGGGTGTGAAGTACCTGGGTGTCTTCCTATCTGCCTCGCCTGCAGTGGCATGGGACCAGAACATCCTGCCGGTATGGGATCGGGTCCAACTGGACGTCAAGACATGGACGCGCATGCCTCTTAATATCTACGGCCGGTCGGCCATCTTCAAGATGGTGGCTTTGCCCCGTCTATTATATCAACTGCAGAACCATCCCTTCCAGGTTGACCCGCAGTGGTTCCGTACGGTTAATTCTGTGCTGGGCCGGTTTCTGTGGGCTGGCGGTGCCGCCAGGGTAGCGCTGCGCACATGCTTCCTCTCTACCTACTGCGGCGGTTTGGCGGCCGCGGATATGTTGTCTTACTATCAGGCCTCCCATCTCCTTGTGCTTAACGAGTGGTGGTATGGGGACCGTAGTGATCCGGCTTATGCCCTTGAGCACTCACTGATGGGTGGCGCCTCCCTTCACACCCTGCTGTACTCGGCTCGGCGAAGGCGACTGCTTCCGCAAGTCACCCAAGTGGTCTTCGCTGTCTGGCGGCGGGCCCTGCACCGGGTGGGTTGGTGGGGTCGGCTTACAGCTGAAACCCCGTTGTGGCGCAATGGCCTGTTACCGGCACTGGCGTCTCTGTCCGGATTTGACGGCTGGGATGCAATTGGGATCTCGTCCCTAGGTCATGTCCTCTCGGGTACTACTCTAAAGTCTTTTCGGGATCTTAGCTCCGAATTTAGCATGCCCAAGACCCAGTTTTTCCGCTACCTTCAATTTCACCACGCTCTTACTCCTAGCCTGGTGGGCCTGGAACAGCTCCCTGATTTTAGTCCTATCGAGGCTAAGCTGTTTATGGGAGACCTAGGTGACAAGAAGGTCTCGCAGATATATCGCTCTCTGGTCACCCACTGTTCCCCTTCACTCGCGGCGCTGAGAGCCTCTTGGGAGGGTGATGTTGGTCCATTGGATGATGACGACTGGCGTGAGGCCTTGGAATCTCCCCGTGGTGCTGCTATAGCCATCCGCCTTCGCTTCATCCAGTTCAAATACCTCCACCGGGCTTATTATACTAGACACCGCCTATGGCGGGCGGGCCTTGTTGCGACTCCGGAATGCCTGAGGTGTGGTTCTGAAGAGGGCACCCTGTTTCATACGGTATGGTCCTGTGAGAGACTGACTCGATTCTGGGCTGGGGTTTGGGACTGCCTGTCAGAGGTGTTGGGTTGGGACCTGCCCCGTACCCCCAGGCTGGGCCTTCTTCATGTTCTGGAGAACGTTGGGGGCAATATTTACAAACGCCATTTGCTGTTGCTGGGGCTGGTGGTGGCGAAGAGAGACCTGGCACAGGCCTGGAGGAGCGAGCGCGCCCCCCCAATCGGGGCTTGGAGGGCGGGCCTGGACTTCCTCATGGGACTAGAGCAGCCTGTTTTTGAAGCCCGGGGATGTCCCCGCAAACACTACAAAATCTGGAAACGGTGGGCGGAATACCGGGGCCTGCTCCTTGACCCCCCCGTGGACATTGATGATGCATTACAGCTGGATGTGGATCCCGCACTCTAGGCTGCTGGCCGGCTCCACCTTTGTAGGTTATATCATGTTGCTGGACTGTGATCACGTGCTCTGGGTTAGGGTGGGATAAGGGGTGGGTAGCTGCGGGCGGGGCTGGTTGGTGTTTTTGGGGTTGGGTGGGTGGGGTAGTTCGCTGTCATTCACTATATAACGCTGGGTTCGATGCTGTACTAATGATGTGTCTCTTTCTATCTGTCGTTGACAGTCTCCTCCTGACTGTGGAGGGCTGTGTTGAGCTTTGCTTGAACTCATAATAAAATTGGTTATGAAAAAAAAAAAATGTAGATTGCCAGTGGGAGCTAATAGAAAAATGGAGTTTAATACGTCTGAACTCAGGATTTAAAAATACATCTTTTTGTAAAGATTATTTTTACGTTGTTGATTAAAAAATTGCACTTTTAAAAAAGTGGGCATTTTATTGCTTAACCATATTGATATTTCTGAATACCTGTATGTTGGATTTTTTATTGTTTTGGTCTTGTTTTACACATATAAATATTGGTTCTTTTTATAAAAATGATATGGTGTCCTTTTGTAGTGTTTTCACTGTATTACTGTATGTTAGGTGCAAAGGTTTTACACACCGCCTTTGAGATAATCCTGACTGCTCGTGCCAAGCCACCGAGGGGGTGAGCAGGGGTTATTTCAGAAATGTAACTCCTTTATCCTGAGTAGGAAGAAGGGTCCTTACTTGGACAGGGTAACAACCTGCCAACTAGAGACCCCCATTTCTAACATGACCCTGGTCTTTTAGTTTGGCAGGGAATAGTAACATATAGTGTAAGCCCATAGCTCTCTATTTCACCTTCACCTGGTTGACGGATCTTCTATATCGCTGTACCAACTGCGTGTAGTCAGAGAAAATCTTAATGTTCATAGATCCATGTCTTAGTTCTCCCCTTACCCATGTCGAGTGTAGCACCATTTCATGGTCTCTGCACATGAGAAAGCGGGCAATTATTGTGCGTGGCAGCACCCCAGGGTCAGCAGCAGGCTAAGCGCTCTGTGCACCCTCTCGATAAGGAAACAGGTGGAGAACCATGCATAGGGTAGCTGTTGCTTTAGGCATTGCTCCACAAATTTAGTTGCATCATCCCCCTCAGTCCGGTCCAGAAAACCTACAAGCCTCACATTTTTTCAGCGAGACCTCCCTTCTTCATCCTCCACACGGGCACATAGTTCCAAATGGGTCTTTCTGAGTTTGTGCAGTTCTGTTCGCATGGCCCGGATTTCCTCCTCCAGGGGTGAGATGCATCTGACCGCCTTGAAGACCTGATCGACCACCTGATGGCGGTACTTCCATAGTAAAGTGACACTGCTAGCTACTGAACCAATCTGCAACTCTAGAGTGTGTCTAGTGTCTGCTATGGCTTTCAGGATGACATTGGTGGAGTTCACTGGACCCAGGTCTTTAGCAGGAGCAACTCCACTCCCTTTGCTACCAATGCCACATCGTCCTCTCTGGCACCCTATAGCAGCACCCTGGTGAACGTGTCCAGCTTGGCCTGGCTGGACAGGGCAGTGGGCTAATCCCTCATCATCTTGAAGTAAGACAGTGGGGTGGGGTTTATGGTCTCACCCCCGCATGGGGAAAAGAGAGGGGCCCCCACGAGGACTAGGCCTCTGGTCCACTCGAGCCGGAGTCTATACGCACCTTTCCTGCCCCGGGCTAGGGCCGCCAGTGACACGGAGAATCTCAAGGCCTCAGGACCTCTCTCTGAGTTCCAACCTCTACGTCTTTCTCTGGGGTCCGGGGCCCATGAGTCACATCCCTCATGCCTCACAGGTACTCCAATTGAATTTAGGGCCCAGGTCCAGTGCAGGCACCAGATGGCTGCACCCCACCTCCTGAATCGTGATCGTCTGGCCGGCGAGGAGGGGAGAAGAGGTTCAGGATCCTTGGCAACAGGGCACACCAGCCCGAGATCGAGCGACAGGCACTGCACCCACCAGCCCTCCGTGGCCTGGTACTCCTCAACGACCAGGAGAGGCCGCAGGCACCACACTTAGCACCGTGACCACTGAGACCGCCATAGCCAGTACAGTGTCCTCACCTCCCACGAGGGGCAATCTTGTGCTCTGCTGGAGCCTAGCCGAGCCATGCACAGGTAGGCATAAAGCCACCGCCCAGATATAGGGATGCCGCTTACCGCAGCCGGGCCCAGGTATTTGAAGTCCGGAAGTTGAGTGACCAGCAAGCCCCCAAAGGGTGCCACGGCTGGCTCTTTGTGTCCCTGGACCATGCTCCCCCAAGGAGAGGCACCGGAAAAAGACCTTCCTTCCACCCGACCGCATCTTAACTCTCAGTCACGAGGCTACGGGTGGCCGCAGATGACACGCACCACACTTCGGCCCCCCTTGGCAGCCCGAGCCCAGCTCCGAAGGCAGTCTTGGGATCAGGCATGGCACAGATGTACTTGAGCCAATCTAGATTTTGGAGCATTAGCATGCCGTTGCTCAGAAACAAATGCCCGCCATCTTCCGATCTCTGGCCATGCCCCGTCGTACGATATTTCAACATTAATATCAAACTTTGCGATATTCATAGAAAAAAACGCTAAGTAGAGACAGAGTGAAGACAAAAAAAAGACTTTTTACATTTCTTTTTTAGATTTAGTTAAGAAAAAATGCATCATTTAATGCCCATTTGCCAAACTTCATAGCAATACCATGCTCACACTTACAAAACCTGTCTATTTAATGTCTTTAAAGTCTGCATCCTAGAACAAGGCTGAAAATCGAGCGTAATTTTAGTCTCCAATGTACTTGATGTATGGACTTCCTAGCTGCAAAAAGCAGTCAATCAGGGGGAATTTTTTTTTTTATTGTACCATGGGCATCTTAAACATGAAGTGCTTTATGCAGTATTCATGGCATGTGGATAGCAAGTGGATAAATGTGACAACAAAGAGGCAAATTATGTGGCAGGAATTACTTATTATCGAGCATGGTAAAGTCAAAATTAGGGGGTACAATATAGCATTATAGCCTGATGCCGAGGGCCATATTTGTTATTAGAGGCACATACCTGAGTTAGAAGCCAGTGCGGCAGGCAAAGGCCTGTAAGGAGGTAGAGGGCCTCTAACAAGGGGTATAGCCTGAGGCAGAAGGGGTTTGCTATGAGCCTATTACACACACCCATTGTGGGTTACATGTTCTAAATATAAAGGGAGAACTAGAAAGGCAGACTTTGGAATGTTGAAGCAGAAGGCCCATACAAGTCATAACTGCCAATGATCCACTCAACTGTATTCAATAGAGCTCTCAACATTCCACTGTTCCAATGTCTTTAAATTAAAATTATGTGGCACATGCTGTGACTTATTTGTCTACCTATTATACACAGATACTACTAGAATGGAGTACGATGATTTCTTACATTTCTTTAAGACAGCTCGAATGTTATTGACCCCTGATTGTTTGATATTGCACAGAATTACAGGGACACCATTTTTAGGTTTCGACTTTGGCGAGGGGCGAAGCCCCTCCCAGTCGAAATCTTTGGTTTTTAGTAGTGAGGTTCGGACCACCTCTGCCTCTCATTGGCTAGCTCCATAAATGGAGGCTAGCCATTGGGAGGCAGAGGCTGTCAATCGCGCTTTCTCACGAAAACGCGATTCGGGGCGTTTCTGGTGCTTTTTTAAGCCCCGCCCCTTTGTCCCGGGCCACGCTGCGATTGGCTGCCGGCCCGGGACACCCCCGTGACGTCATTCCCGGGCCGCGCTGTGATTGGCTGCCGGCCCGGGACACCCCCGTGACGTCAGCCAATCACAGCGCGGCCCGGGACCTGACTTGTTTTCCCAGTTGTTTAACCACCTTGGTCACCTCAGCGTGTCATTTGAACATCTACTATTTGCCATCTATTAATCGTGCAAAGTTAACCCTGGTTTCAACTGCAGAGAGCGGGGTGTGATTTATTTTCATTCCCTTCCCCGTTCCAGAGCCCGTTCTTATGATGGAGTGTCTGTCCCTTTAAAGAGTTCTCTTCCCGGATGAGGTCAGCATGCCAGGTTTGTAGCAGACATGAACAGCGACGGGGAGCGCGATAATCACACTAACGTCTCTTTTTCTATCAAACACTCTTCCAAGAGTGTAATAGTTCTGCGTATGCGGTAAGGTAAGAAAATTCAAAGCTGAAGTGCAAAGAAGCATGTCCCCAGGGTGCAGTAAAAGCATGGAAACTCATTTAAAACAATTGTCGAAACTGTAAACACACAGAAGGGAAAAAATGTCAGTGTTTTCAGAAGAGGCGAAGAATGTCATCATCGCCTAATCCGCCGCATCTGTCAGGAAAGGCGCGGACTCCTGCCTGTCGGTTGTTTATTCGTGTGCTGTCCTGGACAATACATTATTCCATCTTGGCGAGTGTGTAAAGCGCTCCGTAGGCACTTGGCGGGTCAGCGCTATATTCATGCTAATACACAAAAATAAATACCTCTTTAAACACGACCACCTGTAAAAATGAAAATGGACAAGGATTGAGGTGGTTTCCGTTGTCTAAACAAAATGCCAAGGAGCCTTCTCTTCCTTTCTAATTGACTCTGTGACAGTACCCGTTTCTAACGGAACATTTTCTAGGGAAAAGGAGATAATATATTTAAAAGCTTACTGCACCGTGACTTAAACAACACTTTATAACAACACTCACTTGTGGCTCAAAAGATCTGTTAATATTCGGAAACTTATTTATAATCCATTTACATTGTTTCTGATTTGTCAACTTTTCTTTTGCCATTCGAACTTGTTGTATCAACAAGTTTCCCTTTTGATATCAAAAAGCATACTTTTGTAATCCTGGCCGAGTTCCTTTCTCGCTGCATTACTACTACTCCATGCTCGTTAACTAATGTAAATCCTCTGTCGTGTATTTCTATAGGTTCTGAATCGATCCCCCTATTCCTGACCCTATTCTGGTTAAACTAACTAGCTAGTTAACTAACAGTCAGCCCATGAGGCAAGAAATCCCCCATGATGCAGATACCGTTATCTGACGCAGTCACACTACGGCACAGGAACGTGTTATCTGATTAGGTCATAACGCTTGAGATCTAATTAGACAAGCGACATTCCTCCAGCCCCTGATAAGGCATACGACGTTCTCATAACAAATCAAACCTATGACAACCTGGATAATCCGTGCGGCCATTGTTTTGATTTCACAGAGAACTTTAGTAAAGAATGTGCTAACGAGCAAGTCGTATGACATCTTTATTGACGTACCTATGTCCATCCTTACGTTAATCCCGGCACCTTTAAGGTATAAATATTGCCGACCTTGCCCTATGCAAACACACGCGTGGTGACAAGACGGAGCAGCCATACTTGCCGAAGCCGAGAGCAGAAGCAGACCCCGCAGGCAGCAGCCCCGCCTTCCTGACGCGCTGAGAGACGCGCTGCTATCTCAAGCCGAGAGACCCAGCACCGGCGTTTCTGGGCAGCCCTCGCAGGCAGCCTGGAATATCGAGAGCAGAGAAAGAGATACCATTCCTCATTCATCCTAACTTCCAGGTACAGAACTGAATAACCCCTCCTAGAGAATTCTTTAGTTATTCACTTGGCAAAAACAAACTTAACTTAAACTGTAACTTTCTATTCCCGCCCACGTATTAGACTTAGGTCAGGTACACGGGGTAGGCGTATTTAGAAACACCAGTTGAGTACGTTTAGTCAAATGTATATGTGTATGTAAATATATTTTAATCATTTTAAACATCATATGGCTCAGAAACCATATCAATGTTTTTACAGTATTATTTTATACTATTGCTTCTAATGTATGCACTTTACTTAACTATAAGTATTGCAATAATATCGATCCATTTCTCTTGTACGAGAAAAGAGACTGATCAATAAATAACATCTTTTATTGAACACGCCCGTCTCTTCCTTTTCTCTACATTCTGATGAGACTAAGAATGCACGTACTGACTGAGTAAAATAATTGCCTTGTGCTCACACGACTCTTGAGATTGACTCTTGATTAGGGGAGAGCAAAGTTGTCATGTTCTATGGTTGTCAGAAACTAAATCCCTTCTTGTCTAATCAGGGGAGTTAATCCTTCTTTGAACATTCGAGAAAGTTTCTAGCGAACTCTGAGCTTAGCTGGCAAACCCAAAAATTAAGTCTAGTATCGACAGTAGTAGACCTAGTTAACGTCTGGTCTAGGCCTCTACTATTGTAGGTACTATTCCAATGCGCAGAGCCTATTGGGAAAATAGGAGCTACACTACATGGCGCCCAACGTGTTTGGAAAGGGCGATAAAACTAACGTAAGACATTTAGAGTAACTCAGTCGTGCTTTCTCACTCAGACCCCTTTTCCCAAATACTCCAAAGACGTCTGGAGTGGGTGAAAGGTTATTATATCCTCCAAAACCTCGCAGGAGGGAACTCCTATGTATGGTTCTTGGTCTAGTCAACGTTGAAGGATAAAACAGTTCCAGAATATTGTGCATCTAATCTCTGTTTCCATAAGAAACCTGATCTGCAAACAAACATAATACCATCCTGTCTGTAAAATGGCAGAGAGTGATGATGAAAGAGAGGCAATTAGATTAGCCACTGAAATAGCAGATGCTGATGCTACCATGCAAACAGCAGACCCGGATATAATACTCATCCAGGTCGCCAAAAGGAGATCTATAACTCTAAAACTTATAGAAAATGGACTGACACCTAGAGGTGGCACAGTCATATTCGTAATCGAGGCACACGAATATCGGCAGACAGAGGTATACTATACATGGATACATTTTCCAGCAGCAAATGCTGTAACAAAGTACTTCCACTATTACAAAGTAGAGGAACCTCCTGAAATGTACACTCCTTTCGAGGAGGTGGAAGTACCACTCAAATTCCAAGAGCATTTGCTCTTATTTGATGGCGCCCTAATACATAACAATCACATTACAAGGCTCGGTCCTTTAGGAAGACCAGGAGCAACGTGGCCGGTCCTAGCCGGATACACACCACATCCAGACATCGATAGGATGCCTGCAGCTGAACTATTAACACAGCTGAAACAATTACTAAAAATTCATAGACAATTAGTTCAGTATGTAATGCGGACTTCAACAATTCAGCCAGCGATTAAACTTCCACAGCTGACCCCTCACCAGGGGAACACAAATAAAATTACACCACAGAACATCCAATCCTGCCTAGGTAAAGTTCCAGCTAAACGGGAACAAATACCATTCTGGTTGGCACAGAAAATTACCCAAATAGAGGCGGTGTTTCCTGACACCACCCCGCTGGAAAAACACAGGATTCTGACTATATGTCTCCCAATGGGAATCGCACCACACATTGAGGACTGTGACACTTGGGGTACAGTCTTTGCTTCCATCTACACAAAAACGCACGGTGTCCCATCCATTTCGGTGATACCAGATGTGCTAAAACAAATTCAAGATGAATACGGTCCAGAACCTGCTTTAACTCTTGGTATGAAATTACTGAAAGACTTCAAGCAGGTCTCGGCTATATTACTAGCCAACATAAAAGGTGAAGCAGCAAACGTGGCGATCCGCCAGAGGTTAAAAGAGACAGATATAGCAGACCAACCAACTGAAATTGCCAGAATCATAGAAAAATCCTATGAAGAACTAGGCAGAGATAGTCTAGGTGGAATACCGGTAAAACCGCAACTGACTACAAGTCCAGAAAAAATATTTTTTAATAATAATAATTCACCAAAAAAGAACTGGGATGGAAACAAACAATCCAATCCTAAAGAAAAGAAATTCCAGTCCAGAGGAAGGTCTCCTAGGCGAAGAGAGAAATCTCCAAACCCGAGACAAAGGTCACCCCAGAGTGACCCCTCTGGGAATAGATATAACCTTAGAAATAGGGATAATATTAAAAAACCTGATAGATATCAAGACATTGATACACGTCCCTCTCAATCTTTTCAGAATTCCTCGCAGAAATCGGAAAGAAGAGGACGATCAGAAGAGCACGCCAAGTCCAAAGACAAGGAACCTGCTCAACTGAAAAAGAAATTACAATTTCCAAAAAAGAAGGTAGCCAGTATCAAGGTAGTTAACAATGCCGAGAATACTGAGGACACAACTGAAAAACGGAGAGTGGGCTCAGACAATGCTAGACAGCGCAGCAGAGGTGAGCATAGCTCGCAAAGTCCTTATGAATCATCTGGAGACAGTGGACACGAATGAATACCTTCAAGTGGAAACTGCGGATACCAGAGTTAGCAAGCCCCACAAGATATACGAGATAACATTACGTATAGAGGGAGATAAGACTAGGAAAATAAGGGGACTATTTTGGGATAACCTATCCAAAGGCTATGACATCCTTCTAGCTGAAAAAGACTGGCCACCAGAGTTTGTCAGGGAGTGCCCTCATGGCGAAGAAGTAATTATGCCTGCCTTCTCGAATCAAATCCCGATTCATAAAAAATATACACTTGCTAGAAAGTGGGCAGTGGCCTTAGCACCTGCTTTATATAAAAATCATGTAGGATGGGATGAGGATTCTCCTCCTCACAAAATCCAGTTGAAATCACAACCAACTGCACAAAGGCAGTACCCAATTAAGCAAGAAGCTAAAAAACAAGTAAATGAAATTCTAGATCAGCTAGAATACCAAGGGGTGATTGAAACTTGCACCTCACAAATGAACAATCCTTTGTTTCCGGTCTCCAAACCAGACAATTCGTACCGTCTAGTTTTGGATTACCGACACCTTAACACATGTTGCAAAACTTTTGCAGTGCAAAACTCACACAGTGCTGCACTAATGAATAACATAGTGCGCAAAAAATACAAAACAACCTTGGACATCTCCAATGGATTCTTTTGTCAAAACATAGCACCAGAGAGCAGATATTTAACTGCATTCTCAGTAAATGGCACTCAAAAACAATTCTGTCGGTTAGCCCAGGGGTACAAGAACAGCCCGGGGGTATTCTCAGCGAGAGTAACAGAATTACTACAACTATATGATGATGAAGCATTATCTTATGTCGATGACATTTACTTAACAGATGATGACTTGGAGACTCACTTGAAAAGAGTGAACACCATAATACTTGGTTTCGCTGCAGAGGGTTACAAATTCAACTTCAAAAAATCCAGAATTGCCCATCTGAAAGTCCTGTACGAAGGATATGAGTTATCAAGTATAGCCTGGTTGACAATCTTCTAAAGAGCTAGAAGAATTGAAAAATCTAAAATATGAAAAGACGTATCCTCTGCCAATCGACATTCTGCCTCTACGACATTACGCCTGTGTAATCTATACAGACGGACATGCCCAACCCTCCGTTTGGGGAGAACATGCATACAATCCCACATGTGAGATTACAAAAGAAGTGTGGCGCGGAGGTAAACTAAGACCTCTATTAACAAAATCACACTCAGTAGAAACTAATTCAGAACTACAAACTGAAATAATAGCTTTGAAAATGGCGCTAGATAATGCGGATCGCGAATTCCCGACACTTATAGTGTCAGATTCATATTTCTGCGTCAAAGCATATAACAAGGATTTGCAGACATGGATTCAGAACGGTTACAAAGATGACACAGATGCACCAATAAAGCAGAAAATGCTCTGGGAACAAGTAGCTCTTTTACAAAAAGAACTACCAAAGACTCACGTGATACATACACTGAGTCACCAGCGTGATGGCGTTCACGTTGTAGGGAATTCATTGGCTGAAACAGCCGCAGCGGCAGCCAGTAAACCGGCTCCCGTAGATCGAAAAAAGCGTACATTAAAATACATTGACGGCGAAACATTGCTGGCAGTGAAAACGTCATCAAAAGGCGACTGCTCAGCGTTACCGATCAATTATCCACTCAATTATACATACATAATCGATGCAAACTCCGTCCCTTTTGCTCGAATCCCTGGAGTGGGGGATAGAGTGATTCCAAACATGGACAGGAGAAACTTGTTAATCGCAGACGCACACATGGGCGAGGGTCTCAGACACCTTAAATTAAAAGATTCTCTGGAAGAGTTACAATCACGGTACTGGTGGCCAGGCATGAGCCTGCACTACACCATGTTTGTAAAAAACTGCCCAAACTGCAACAGAGATCGCAGTGGGGAGAGAAGCAGTTTAATACCTCGTCGTATCAAGGCAGATAATATTACCAGCAAAAAGAATGGCTTGCGATTAACATATACAGGCTAGTTTCCACTTATAATGTAGATCCACAGCACTCGGCTGACGTCCGGACTGTTATACAAGATTTGCGAGTCTAAATGGCATATACGCTAAGAGCATGCTACGTTCGACCATTTTTTTTTTTTCTCACTCAGGCAATCCAGCCTGGGGGGGGAAAGAATGGCCAAATGAGCACAGCCCAGCGGGAATCTTCTCACTTCCTTCCTGAGGGTATGGGATGGTGTAAAGAAAAAACCAAGGCAGAAAGCAATCTATAATAGAAAGGATATTAGGTTCGGGAGCTGGGTGGGTCAAACATCTAATAAGTGTCCAACGTAGTCTAAATAACTTGCCAAGGAATTCTCTGAAGGGATTCAGTCCGTACGAATTATTATTCGGAACTAGGATGTTGATCTCTGACCTTGATAGTCAGACTTCAGTGGTAATAGAAAAAACCTTTGATGTCAAAGACCGTTTGGCTATTTTGCAGGACTTAAACAAAACAAGAAAAGACCTGAGCAACATACAGTTGAAACAACAGCCAACAACCACTGAAGAATCACCACCTGTCCCAGCAAGACCTGTCTGGATTCCAAAAGTCGGGGATCTAGTCAGGGAGAAGATCGCGGTAAAGAAGGAATTTGGGCCTTCTTACAGAAAAGCAGTTCCTGTCTTGTCTGTCAACGGGACAAGATCAGTTGTACTACCGCCACTTGCTGGAAAAAAGGAGAACCGAGTTGTATCCATCGACCTGGTAAAACCACAACATGTGGCCAATAACAAACAGTAGGCCAAGTGGACTCCCAATAAGTAGCAGAACACCAAGGTTTGCTACCAGTACAGAGGTTCTATCAAAGAGGCTCATCACATTCGAAACGCCTACAGAAGAACAACAAGGACTATGCAACAATGCAATAGAACTCAGACCTCTGAAAACCCAAATAAAAACATTTAGCAGAGACACACCAATCTATACTGAAGTACCAAGTGAAAATGCAAAAAACTAAAATCCTGAACCAATTGGAACAATTGACAGAACTGCATCTGGTTACTTCATCAACTTCGATGATTCCTCTGACGGCTTCAGTGAACAAAAGACACAGCCATCATCAAAATCCTTTAAAGACAAAGCGAAGGAACTTTTGAAACAACTAAAAGAAACATATCTGATTTCTCCATGGATTGAATTTTGGGTGGGTTTTGGTGCATTTATCCTCATACTTTGGCTCATCATGGTATTTACTTTGGGACGCTTCATTGAGGGAAAATATGCTAAAATGGACACAGCAAGTCAGAACATCAACTTGGTCCTCAAACCACACACATCTTCACACATCGAGAAACGAGAACTTTCTTCAGAACTTTCTTCAGCCAACTTCACAGCAATTCCAATACCTGGTGGGGTAGCCTGGGACAACACTGACTATGAAATTTATGGTCCGGTCGAGATCCTGAAATATCCACACCAAATTAAGATCTCCTTGAGTGACTTTGCAAAACCAAACTCATTTGCTGATGATTGGGACTTTGAAAGTATAAACAATATGATGTCTGACTTAGTAATGTCTGCTAAATTCACAAAACATGATTATTTGCAAGGTTCTACAAATTATGATAGTATGTATTGCTATAACCATTATGGTAACCATTTCTTGCATAAATCTGCACAACCTAGAAATGTTTTAAATTATAATCAATGGGAACATTGTGCTACACCTCCAAAAGGGAGCTCTAGAACCGTTTATGACAAATATTCATATTTTTCAGGTTTTAACATAACTAATGCTGAAACATTTTATTACAAATTGTCAAACAAGACAGGGATGAAAACCATGATAACCAACACGAAATTGATATATTCAGATTCATTCTTTGAAAAAATGAATACTTTTGGATTTGATTATTGGTACAAAAATGTTGATTTGAAAAGTGTTTGGGGTACAAAAGAATGGCAAGTACAGGGTTTAGAAGCTTTGTTTAGAGCCTGCATGATCCCAGAACAAATGATATTTTTAAATGACACTGTTCAACAAACCACCTGTCTTGGCTTAGCAAAAATCAAAGATTTAAATAACCTGTCTATTCCAAAGCCAACAATGTTTAGCAATAACTCTGATACAGATGAAGAAATAGACATAAACCATATACTTAACCAAAACAGAACACATCCTGATTGGAAACAATGGTTGATCTGGCCCACAGATACAAATAACTGTCAAGATAGATTCCTGAATAAAACACAGGGGTTCAAAATGACCAGGCCAGACCCTAGATATCCCCAAAGACATCACCCAGGGATAATAACAACCTACAGTGTGGGCAAATTATGCCTTCAATGGCTTCAAACTTCCACACTGCCTGAAATTAAGCAACACCAAACTTTACTTACTGATGGTGCTGACTTGCGTGATTTCATACTGGGACCACGCAAACAGCGTCATAAGCGTTTCATAGCAGCCTCTGTATATGCAGCATACAATGAGGCCTGGAAGGTTACTCAAATTGAGACAGCAGAGAAAATACGTGAAATTGATCGTATTAATTTGGAAAAATCACTTTCTGTAGTGGACAATGGGTTAATGACTCTGTCCTCCAGAATTTTTTCATTGGACAGCATTTTGTCTTCAGCAATCGACATATTATCGCAAGACTTACTGTTATTACAACATGGTCAGTCACAATTGCGCTCTATTGTACAGCTTGGCTGGACGTTACAAAATCTGTGTTCAGGCTATGTGCCTTGGCGTTTAATCAACACAACGTCACTATTCCAAATCTTTAACCTTACTGATAGACAAATCGGTATGGCGCAGAAGGGTGCTGATTATACAATCTTGAGCATTGAAAAACTAGAAAGATTACCGATGACAATGTCAGAACGACCTGTCAGTGAATGGATAATCCACGGAATCATAAATATTCCAATCTCAACCTTCAGGTTTCAATACTGCCAAAAATATATACAGGCTGGCATGTACGAGAAATTGGGAAAGGGGTACCTGAAAACAACTTGGAACCTGCCCTATTCACATGCATGTGTCAGTAATAAAGGACAGAAAGTGTTTCTTAGTGGCAACAATTGTGCTATGTCACTAAGCGGCACGCTTCTGTGTAACGGAATTAGTTTGCACGGAGCCTGTGAAGGGAATTCATACAACCTTTCATGTCACCAGCAAGGCGCACCCGCAACTGAAATAGAACCATTCTTTCAAAGACTCTATAATGGGAGTTACATTCTTATTGTAGACCGCAGATGTTGTAGTCTTATGCCCGGGACTCCTTATCTCGTCACTACGACGGCGAAGGTCAAGTGCTGTGGACGTTCTTTGTTCCCCAGCTCCTTTCCAGACAGGGAGGCGAGGGCATGGCCCAGTTTGAAAATTACTTCTATTCGAATAGATACTTTAAGCAGAATGAAAACAGTGCTTCTTCAGACGCCTACAAGGCTCACGTCATCAAAAGAAACGTATGATCTACAAGTCGCAAGGACGACTGCAGAGATACATACATTATTATCAACTAATTCCCCCGTACATTTCGCGGAAATCCTGAGCGAAATCTTAAATATTTCTGATACCACTGGGGTCTCAAAGGTATTTAAGACAGTATTTTCGATGGCATTAACACCATTCAAAGCCATACTGGGTATTTTTCCAGATTTCGTCCATTCGATTTTTGGCGGACTTCCCCTGATCCTGGGACTAATTGCAGGAATCCTATTCCTAGTCCTTATTTTTCGTTATGGCAACCCATGTCACAGATCAAACTCTCGCGACAATGGAAGATACGATCCTAGCCATTGGATACCGGGACCGGATATCAAAAATCCTGGGACTCTCCCGGCTTAGAGACCTAAACATGACTTGGTTTCTATCATTTCGACCAATGTGGCAAAGGTGTGTTTTACCTGTACTAAGGTGTCTGCTATGCGGAGAAGAATGCATGTTAGACACCTGTCTGACGCTACAATCGGATGCGCCGGTGGATGCAGATACACTGCTGGTTCCTACCAAGGTTCACGCTTTGTGCTGCCCTCAAAGGCTGCCAATTCTGATGACGGCATTCCTGGAATCTTCACCACTGCGATTGAAGGGTAGTGAAGTTCAAGATGAAAGCAGCATCGAACAGGTACGACCTTCTGTCAGCAATCCAAATCAGAATGTCAATGCAGACAATCATGCGCATGAATGCATGGTTACCCCTATTTCCGACTTAGTGGAACTTTCCCATGAAGCTGTTGACAGTTTTTTCGAAAGCCTGAATGATATGATGTTCTCTCCGGAACAGAAATAGAGACTTTTGAGTAAACTCGCACACGGCGTTCCCTGAATTCGGCCTTCAACTTTAAAAATAAAGTCACATGAACAATTACAATCCAGTTCACGGACAGCAATTTTTTCAGCAAGCCCTTAAAATATTTTTCTATATATTTTTTCCCGGGACACTGATCTTCTGCTTAAAGTAAGAAACTATTCCTAGAGAACTAAGATTTCTATTTTTAGATACTTTATAGACTTTAGCTGCCCGCTGGTATGTTCACAAAATATTTTATGTGATGAAATGGTTTCGACTTTTTTTCTGTATAGCCATATTAAGAGCCATTTCATGTGTATTTCTCATATACCAACAAGCAATAATGCATAAAATGCGTGTTTACTTTTGCATTTAATTCATAGCTTAAGTGCATACAATATATATGACTGCAATTTTTCAGTATATTTGAAAATTTCGAAATGCATTTATGTATTTTGGGGTGGTAAGGTATACACTATACTCTATAGTATGTTGTACTATGTTATACTATGCATAGATTAGTAGATATGACCATAGTTAGCGTGGAGTGGGTGTCGTGTATTTCTATAGGTTCTGAATCGATCCCCCTATTCCTGACCCTATTCTGGTTAAACTAACTAGCTAGTTAACTAACAGTCAGCCCATGAGGCAAGAAATCCCCCATGATGCAGATACCGTTATCTGACGCAGTCACACTACGGCACAGGAACGTGTTATCTGATTAGGTCATAACGCTTGAGATCTAATTAGACAAGCGACATTCCTCCAGCCCCTGATAAGGCATACGACGTTCTCATAACAAATCAAACCTATGACAACCTGGATAATCCGTGCGGCCATTGTTTTGATTTCACAGAGAACTTTAGTAAAGAATGTGCTAACAAGCAAGTCGTATGACATCTTTATTGACGTACCTATGTCCATCCTTACGTCAATCCCGGCACCTTTAAGGTATAAATATTGCCGACCTTGCCCTATGCAAACACACGCGTGGTGACAAGACGGAGCAGCCATACTTGCCGAAGCCGAGAGCAGAAGCAGACCCCGCAGGCAGCAGCCCCGCCTTCCTGACGCGCTGAGAGAGGCGCTGCTATCTCAAGCCGAGAGACCCAGCACCGGCGTTTCTGGGCAGCCCTCGCAGGCAGCCTGGAATATCGAGAGCAGAGAAAGAGATACCATTCCTCATTCATCCTAACTTCCAGGTACAGAACTGAATAACCCCTCCTAGAGAATTCTTTAGTTATTCACTTGGCAAAAACAAACTTAACTTAAACTGTAACTTTCTATTCCCGCCCACGTATTAGACTTAGGTCAGGTACACGGGGTAGGCGTATTTAGAAACACCAGTTGAGTACGTTTAGTCAAATGTATATGTGTATGTAAATATATTTTAATCATTTTAAACATCATATGGCTCAGAAACCATATCAATGTTTTTACAGTATTATTTTATACTATTGCTTCTAATGTATGCACTTTACTTAACTATAAGTATTGCAATAATATCGATCCATTTCTCTTGTACGAGAAAAGAGACTGATCAATAAATAACATCTTTTATTGAACACGCCCGTCTCTTCCTTTTCTCTACATTCTGATGAGACTAAGAATGCACGTACTGACTGAGTAAAATAATTGCCTTGTGCTCACACGACTCTTGAGATTGACTCTTGATTAGGGGAGAGCAAAGTTGTCATGTTCTATGGTTGTCAGAAACTAAATCCCTTCTTGTCTAATCAGGGGAGTTAATCCTTCCTTGAACATTCGAGAAAGTTTCTAGCGAACTCTGAGCTTAGCTGGCAAACCCAAAAATTAAGTCTAGTATCGACAGTAGTAGACCTAGTTAACGTCTGGTCTAGGCCTCTACTATTGTAGGTACTATTCCAATGCGCAGAGCCTATTGGGAAAATAGGAGCTACACTACACCTCCACTTTTGCTTGACCAACTTCCGGTGGGCTGGTTCTTTAGGAGGGCGAACTTCCTTACCTCACCTTTCCTTCCCCTAGTTCTATTTTCATGCCTTGCCTACCTTACTGTTGATTAACTGCTTCCGCTCCTGGGACCAAGTTGTAAAATCTGCCCGGGCGAGTTATAGAAGCGAGCCGGGTTCAGGAGCTGTTCCGGTGGTAGGACCGGAGAGCTCTGATTTGGGAGCATGGCGCGAGCGGCCACGGTGAGGGCAAGGATAGTATGGGCAAGAAGGGAAGCCACACAGCGCCTGTGGATGGCATCGGAGACCATGTGGGGGCATAGGGTTAACACCTAAGGAGTGGGCAGTACAAAGGAAGTATAGGTCATACAGACCAATAAGAGTAATAAAGTGCACTAAAGTCTGATAGTACAGGGAGCTTTTTTTGGCATCCAGTTAAAAGCAATGTGAGTCTTACTGAAAGCAGCTTTTACTATTTAGGGCTGCATTTGTAACAAAAATAGCTTATGTTTTCAGATTACTGCCGTACATTTTAGCTGAACATAACTTTACAGTACTTCTTTATCAACATAGGAAGGACAAAGGGATGAGTCAGCCCTGCAGGTTCTAACCTCAGCAGGTTTCTGCACAAGGCGTCCTAATCACTGAGCTTTTTTGCAAGCCGTTTAGCGCCACATGCATAATTTCAGAACGCTCACGAACGGCAATTTAAAAGTTAAAAGAAGCATAATTATTCAAAAGTGCAAATAGTCCTGCCTGTCATATATAAGTTGAATATTCTGGAGAGCAATACTTTGGTTTGGGCATTACATTAAATTTAATTTTAATGATAAAGTTCATGAAACTGGAAAAGAACAATTCAAGCAAAATGTCCACCAGCTCAGTAGAAAAAGTGGCAAATGTAAAACTAAGAACAGGAATGTTGGGTAAAGCGCTTTATTAAAGAATATCGGCTCAAAAGGCACCCTTAGACACAGTGATCTTTGTAGCCCCAATAATAGCACCTTAGCTTTCAAACAGCAAAGCTCCATCCTGCTCTCAGTAAAGAAGATGACACATACTCAGCTCTGATGTTGAATTGGCTAAAAAAAAAATTCTCTTAATCGGGAATGTTCTACTAGCTTCGTTCCTGTCCGTGGCTGCCGTTGAACTCTCTGCCTGCGCCTCACCCTGTCGCTTGGGACGCCACAGTACACCATACTCCATACCTATATACCTAGAAAATGCACGTCCCTGGCACCTCCAGGGCTGACTCCAGCGCCACCACTCCCTCAGCAATGGCCACTCTCTCAGCAATAGGTACATCATCAGATGTATTTGTGTTGCTAACCTGTGTAAGTCCACCTATTCTCACACAAATAGGATTGTTGCAATGTTGACCGCTAATAGCTTTTACATTAAGTTTTATAACATAACTTAAACACATTGGCAGTGCCAATAGCTCTGGCTAAACACTTACAATGTCCCAAAGGCGAGATCGATTGCATTGCATTGCAAATGCTTGTTGTTCATTGTATATGAAAAATGCTAGTTGAGAAGCAGGTGCCCGACTAGCTCAGTCGGTAGAGCATGAGACTCTTAATCTCAGGATCGTGGGTTTGAGCCCCACGTTGGGCCGATTAGATTTTTAAATTCATTTTACTTTTTATTACTTTAGATAGTATGCTTAAGGCACAATACATTAAAAAGCGCTGTTTCGTATTAAATATTTTGTATACATTATTTTTATGGTGTATTAGTGAAAACGTTGCTTTGCCCGTGGTCTATTTCGTACAGTATTTTTATGGTATGCTACACTGCTGAAAACGTTTACTTTGCAGTTAAATCGTGGTCCTTCTAGCGAACTAAAATACAGGCGATCGGTTTAGTATATAATAAAACAAATATATTCAGAAAAGATTACGACAACGAGGCTGTGCTGCATTTATAGTCAAATCACACTTAGATTCAGTATTAAATCCTAGAAAATACAAACCGGGATCTTCTAGGTTTGTCTCCTATTTTAGAAAAAAATAGTCTAGTGTCCACTTGTTTACGTTTTACAATTCTGGAACAAGGGTGGTTAAACGTTAAAAGGAATGTGTGTTACATTGCAATTATTCCTGTGTTTGCTCTAATAATCATTCAGAAATGATTTAGACAACTCTGAAATACTTTATGGGATTTCTTAGCATTTTCTGTTTTAGAGTAAGTTTCAGAAGGGACAACATTCCAGACTCCACTGCTGTTCTTTCTCATTATGTTTTTCGACCTGAGTTTATAAATACTCGTCAGCCCAATAAAAACAAGCATTGGCATAGCCAATAGGTCTCGTTTATTTTTACAGCGACCGACTACAAGTATTTGTGTCTTGTCCGGGTAGATGGTAAGAGAATTTGCTGCACTATATTCCTGTAGTCTGCTCAATGCTCATTGGATGCCACTTTGGTGTGGTCCATAATAACTATATTGTCCGCATATTGAAGAATATGAAGGGGTCTATGCCTTTGACGAGGAGGAGCAAGACAACTGGTAGTCAGGGCTTTTCCCAGATTGGCCGTGTATAGGTTGAAAAGTAGTGGTGCCAACACACAGCTTTGTTTCAGACCCGGTGGTCGATATTTTTTTCGATATTGACATCAGACCTGTTTTCACTTGGACCCAGGTTTCAGAGTAAAGCAAGATTATGGCATTTAAAAAGGGAGAGGGAATACCCCAGCTTGCTAGTTTCTTCCACAGGGTCTGTCTGTTAACTTTATCAAATGCCAAAGTGAAGTCAAAAAAACAGTAAAAAAAAGTGGCGGTTGGTTGTTCTGTATAGCTTGGTGGCAAAGGGCAGATAAAGCTATGATGTTATCAGTGGTCGCTGCATCCCCGCAGAACCCTGTTCGAAAGAAGGGTAGCAGCTCTATTTCTTCGGCCCAGCTTTTTAGCTTTTTCAGTAAAATTTGAGCATATGCTTTTACCTCTAAATCTAGCTCGGCTATAAGGCAGTAGTTGATTGGTTTTCGAGGGTTCCATTTTTAAGAACCGGGCATAGAGTGGAGCATCTCCAGGCATCGGGGACTTGGCCCATTGAATAGGCCGAGTTGAAAAGCGGTGTTAGGAGAGCCGCCCAATCTTCTGGGGCACATTTACAATCCTGCTGAGAGACCATTTGGGCCTGGGTCTCCACCCCCCTCCATTAGTGTTACAATTCGAGCAGATGAGGTTAAATCTTGGTATTGTTCCACTCTGTTTCATTTATATTATTATGTACAAAAAACAGGCCTGTGACGTGGTTCTCCCAAACCATTGCCCGGACTGCGTTTTCCCTTGACCTCCGTGGTGAATTTGTTATTTACGTACCTCCAAAAACGAGCTAGTGATCTTTCTTTAAGCATCTCAAATATTTGTATTCACTTCTCCTCTTGAAGTATGAATTTGAGCTCCCAGATCACTTTGAGGGCTTCCCTTGCAACTTTTACTACCTGAAGATTTCTGCTCGTTGGATTCAGTTTGTACATACGGGTGGTCCTCCTTAAGTTCTTCCATGAAGGGTTAATGAACCGTTTCGGCAAGTGTGTTTGTGGGTAATTTTGCACTGGATGTGTGTGGTTTAAACGACCCCAGCTTCCCGAGACAGATTCTAGCAGATCTTTGGTCAAATTGTCCCATTGCATTAGGAGCTGTTTGCCTGGTCGATTCTTCTGCCTGTTCTTTCCGTCACCAAACCATTTGACCAACTGTGGCGAGTAAAAAGGTCGCCATTTGATTCTTCTGACTAATGCCAGTGTTTCAGCTCCAGTTGAGATGCCTAACCCCTAGCCTTTGTCTGCTGTCTGATGGTTTAAATCCAGGTTTATAACTAGAGCATTATGATCACTCTCATCTCGGTTTTTTTAATCTCAAAACTTTGTAGATGTTTTGCCAAGGGGCCAGGCATACAAATATAATCGATTACTGAAATATTTTTTAATGTGGGACATGTTGTGTTCTTGGCTTGTGTCAATGCCTGGTCTGCAGATTTTAAGTGGCATGAGGAAAGTAGCTTGCTGAATTGTTGTCGATCCTTGCTAGTTTGTTCAACTGTAAGATGTCTGTTGAGGACCTTGGTGTTAAAATCTCCTCCCATCACCACTTCCTGAGAGGGATGGGATTCCAGGATTTCTTTTATACTTGAGCACCAGGAATCCATGGCTCATGCTCCTGAGGTTTTTGGAGGGTTGAAGTAACAGTTAATTATGAGCAAAGAGGCGGCCTTCTGACCAAGTCTTGCTCCCTTACAGATACAACTTGCAGACCCTTGTGGGTTTGGGAGAATGCAGACGGGTTGTATGATGTTTCTACGCATTCCGTTGCAATGCATGCCTTTTCCACGCATGCGTTACAACGCGAATGCCACTACCACGAGTATGCTTTACAACGAAAATGCCTTTACCACGCATAGTTATAGAACGATTTTCGTTGTATAATTATGCATGATAATTGCATTTTCATTGTAAGTGCGTTTTTCTATCCCTGCCCCAATTCCTTATATGTCCCCTAAAATTATTTATACTTTGTATATTTAAAAAAAATACTCCCTGTTTTTCATTGATGGACTTCTCCGTCTTCAATGTTTTGTGGTCCCTTTTCTATTTTTTTGGTAAAGGCAGTACGTAGAGGCACGTACGTTATGACGTCGTTAGTAAGACTGGCTTATTTCAAGAAGGACGAAAGGTAAAAATCAACGTCTTTATTGTAAGAGTCCCCCCAAGCTCCTCAGGCCCCTTTTTAGGTTTCGCCTGCCGTTTACTGCGCAAGCAGTATCGCGCAGGCGAAAACTTTTGTAAACAGTATGGAGCTTAATCCCGCCTCTGTCTTCCATTGGCTAGCTCCATAAATGGAGGCTAGCCATTGGAAGACAGATCTGCCCGTCATTGCCGGAGCAGATTCGTGGGCGTTCCCGCGATTTTTACTCATCCCACCCCTTTAACGTCGTCATTGCGGCGGGGGGCGGTTCCTATTTTCTTTTTGGGACGCCGTGTTTTTATTATCATTTGCCGCCGGAAGATGTCCAGGTGAGTGCGTCCTTGTTTCTTTCTCAACCCTCTTTGCCTGTTTGCCTCCGTTATTATGCATGTCCCCCTCCCGCTGGCCGTGTGTGCCCGTTCCCGCCTCCCCCTTCCGCTGTCCGTGTGTGCCCGTTCCCGCCCCCTCCCGCTGTCCATGTTTGCCCGTTCCCGCACCCCCACTCCCGTTGTTCTTGTTGTGGCATGTCCTCACAATCAAGAGTTTGAGTGTGCGTTCGGCTGTGTGTTGAAAGTGTTTCACTCCAGCGACGATCCTTTGAGGGTGTTGCCTCGTCACCTGCTCCTCTCTGTAAATCAGCGCCATGTCAAGTGAGCGGTGATTGATGAACCTGCACGTCTCATGGTTGTTAAAGATTCGTGGTTTTTAGAGTTTTGTTAACATTGTTACTTCTCTTAGCTTTGCACGAGCAGAGGTTGAGTAGTTTCCTAGTATGCTACAATTAATTTGGTTGTTGGGTTTGGTGTACACAGATTTGGGGTTGTACTTGTGAAACAAGGCGTATGATTTTCTCGATTCTCACATCAGTAATGGCAAAGAGAGATGCATGTGAGTGAGCCTTTATACTCGCTCAAAAAGAGCTAGAATGTATAACATGTATAAAAAGTTTTGTTGCAAGTACTGCAGTCTCTTTAAATATTTACATATGATTAGAATATTTAGCGCAGATGGCGTGAAACAACACGCATTTTGACTGAGTGCTATTTGGTAAGGGAAGGTAGGCCGGGAAAGCACAAAGGAATGCTTTTGCCAATTAAAATGTTCCTTGAAAGGCCCCAATAAAATGGTCGGTGCCCGGGTACATTGCTTTTCACTTCGTTTCATAATGAGCAGGAAAACTTGAAACCTTGACGCAAACTTTGTATAGTGATCTTAATCTATTCTCTAAAGGTATTAGGGGAAAGACAAGGTAGATTTAAGCTCCTGAATCGGGCCTGCCATTGGTCGAGCGACGGGTGGGCAGGCAGATGCATGCGCTGTGCCGAGCCCATTGCCGCTGCTCGCCATTGACAGAGTAGCCTTTCAGAGTCAATGAGCCCCTTCAATGCTGGCTTGTCAAGGCTACGACTTCATAGACCTGAGAGGGGGTTTGAGAGGTCAGCCCCTTTCATGTCCGCTGTGCTGCAAATGAACTTTAATGCTTAAACAACTATTGGAATTTTTATGTCTGCTTCTTGTTCTTTTTTCTTCACAGAGTCATTGACGAGACATTCAGTGCTTTTTAAATTGGAAGTTGCATTGTGCTAGAGACCTCGTACAGATTTACGGAGGGCTGAAAGCAGTTAGATCATGTTCTTTTCATGGTGCGATTAGAATCAAATCGATTTCCCTTCAGCCTTCAGATGGCAATTTTAACAAAGCTCAGGGGCTAGACAAGGGACACAACGACTGAACTGACTGTTAATTACACTCCGCAGCCTTATTTTCTTTTGATTTGGAGCTGACTGGCAACTAAATTAACAAAAAGTGTGACCATAACTGCTGCCCTATTTTCATCTAAAAGGAGAACAGTCTCTAAAAGACTGTCTTCACAAAGGAACAAGTAAAGGCTGCGCATCATTGTTGCAAGGGCAGGGCATCTTTTTCAGAGCAAACTGTATAGTGGTCAGAACCCCTGCACTGTTAATGTACTACCTAAGCACTGTATAGTGCCAGCAGCCGTTGTGCAAACATTAAGTCCCCCCGCACTGCATGGTGTCAGCGTCCTTTCAACATTACTACAGTATCACCTTTACTCTGTGATCCCAGAACCCATTCACCATTAGTGGCTTAGTGGCTTCCCCCACTGCACTGCATGGTGCCAGTGCCCCAACACCAGTATCACACTGCCCCTGCACTATATGATGCCGTGGTGGCTGCCACATCACTCCACTTGCCTCATGTAACTTAACGTCTGCTTTTGTAATTTGTTCACTCGTAATCTTCTCATGTATCATTTCTGTTTCTATTGTGAAGCGCTGGATTTAGCAGTGTCACTGTTGTGTTATAGAACTAGTCTGCAAGTAATTGCTGTCTGCTGAGCTCGTCCAGTAGGGTACAATAGGTCTCACATTTGCGAGAGATTAAGCTATTCGCAATGTAAATGACAATGCCATTTATTTATCTGTTTTCAGAACCAACACATAAATAAAAATGTTGTCATTTACAATGCCAATAGCTCTAACTTTTGCAAAGGCGAAACCGTTGCATTGTAAATGCTTGTTGAAATGTGCTCCTGAAGCTGTCTCCACCCCTCTAAGTAAACAAGTATATGTACACATTTTTTGTAATTTCATGAACATCTCTTTCATTTTCTGCGTATGCAGTTTTTTGTAAATGATCCTCCTATATGACAGGAGGTACATTACATATTTATATGACGAAGGATTTGTGAGATTTAGTACATCAGACTTTAAAGTCACTGTCAAAAGAATGATGTTCTAATACTTTTATCAGCCTCTTAACCCCTCCCATGCTCGTATCGGAACCGCTCCGTCACGAGCCTCGGGTGGGCTGTGCTGGTGACGGAGCGGTTCCGTCACGCCCCGCTCGCCACGCCAGCTGGCGCTAATTTCGCGCGGGCGCGTTCTATGGAGCGGGCGGGGCCATGACGGAATCGCTCCGTCACAAGCACAGCCTACCCGAGGCTCGTGACATAGCGGTTCCGTCACGAGTACGGGAGCGCCGCATGGCCCCTCTCCCCCCTAGCGCTGCGGCGGAATTGCCGCCGCAACCAAGGGGTTAAAGAACTGTAGATGAATTCCACTGTTCAGGACTCTGGGGCCACATTCTTAGCAGGTGAAAGAACAGGGTAGGGCAAAAATGAAATGGTATCAACAGTGAAACATTTTAGGTGTCAGCAAAAATTTAATTTTAATAAACGGTACCCGGACTATAAATAACGTGTGGAGTATTTAGCTAGACATGCTCCTGCTTACACATCTGACATTGTTTTCTTCTCTGCTATTAAGTGCTCCTTCTCAACAAGAAACGCTGCAAAAATATCTGATTAAATCAAAGTGACTGAAAAATTAGAGAATTCATTTTCCACCATGTGTTAAGTTAATGCAATCACAACGATCTGTGCTCCTGCTGGTAATAAAATGCCGTGCACTTCACACAATGCATCAGGCGGTGCATTGTGGGGAAATTAAAGCCAGATGAAGGGAAATTACAAACCCCTCAAAGTCTGAACACATCAGTGGGAAGAAGGGTGAGCAGGTGTCTTCTTCGGAGCTTCAGGAGATGCAGTCCGTACCCTGCTACAACCAGAGCCAGAAACACTTTTGCTGCAGTCTGCAGATTAGGAGGCAGATGATGAATTATGCGGCTAATGCAGCAAATCCCTAATTATGCATAGTTCCCAATGGCTGCCAAAGCACACATTTCCAGTAGTTCTGGCCAATATAAAAAAATGCTAAACACACAGAAGGTGCTACACTGCGGACATATGGTCCAGACACCAAATTGACAACAGTGGAAGTAAAATAACTGAATGTGCTAACTTTTCCCATCCAAGCAAAAGTTGTGATTCTTGTCTATCATTTCACCCATGGTGCCTCAGTTAACTTCCCTGCCACATTTGGGAGCATTTAGAAACTGGTCGACTACTGCCGTTAAGTACTATGTAAAACAAGTGTTACCAAACATAGTAGGTGTGGCTTGCACTTTGAGTCACTAATAAAACATTAAAGAACGCCTTCTGGAGTGAAAAATTCATAAAGACAAAACAAAATAAACTATTCTGTACATACTGAATGTTTGAGATAAGGAATTTAGGGCCAGATGTAGGAAGCCTAATACTGGTCGGTAACGGCCGAAATTACCGAATTTCGACCGTTACCGCCCGGTATTAGGCATTTGAGATGTAGGGGCCTAATTTAAGGATTCGGTAATTTACCGAATAGGTAATTTAAGGAATTGGTAAATTACCGAATTCTTAAATAACGATTCGGTAAATTACCGAATCCTTAATGTAGGAAGCACTCAAGTGAGTACTTTTCACTTGTAAGGATTTGTTATTTACCACCAACTACAAGTTGGTGGTAAATAACGAAAACCGTTACAAAAGCAATTTTGTGCTTTTTAAACAGTGCCATGTGGTAGACATACAAGCCCTTAGGGCATGTATGTGTGCCACATGTGCACCCATGCACTATTCAGGGGTGCAACAGGGTGTCAATGTGACACCCTGCCACCCTTGTAGGTCTTCTCCCTCTTACCGATTCGGTATTTACTGATTCGGTAAAAATTACCGAATGAATACCTACATACCATTTACCCATTCTAAAATACCGAATCGGTAAAATTCGATATTTTAGAATCGGTAAATGGTATTTACCTACATCTGGCCCTTAATGTATTCAGGGTACGTTTCAGCTGTAAAATAGTCACTCGTGCACTGTAAAGCACGCTTTCCAACAGAGGTAAAATTATACAAAAAAGAGCTAATAGCACAAGGTGCGAAAGAAAAGCCCTGACTGGTGCCAAAACCCATTCTATGTACTTTTTAAAGAATTGGTAAGAACAGAGATGCTGTCATGTCAGACCTAAAATGGAACCCTTCCTTTCAGCCTGAAAGCTACTCATTCATTCGTGAATGAATCGACGTATTAAAAAGTGGCTAATATTCGTCACCAGCAAAGTTCCAAAAAGTATAATATTCCTGATGTTTGTGATGCCTTCCATTAAATAACTGTACCTCATAATAGCCCACTTACAGAAACATGTAATATGGAAATTATTTCTTAAACAAATGTTCATGAATATTTCATATTTCTCAACCTTGATAATTAGTCACCAGTGGCAGCTGGTGTGTTACAGATCTGCCACCTATGTGTAAATAAAATAATGATCTGGGACTAGAAACCCAGACACGTGTGTGTGCGTTTGTGTTTAACTATCTATTACCCAAGAAACACTATACGTGTTGTAACTAACTTTGTCAACTACTTAATATAGTTACTTTAAAATCTGGTGGCACTGGGAGATCTGAATTTGTGTCTTCACTACCAGCTTTGCAATTTGGTTTGGTTAACTAAGTCACCCCATCTAGAAGGATACCTTGTTGGCCAATTTTCAATGCACACCAAATTTCTAGTTACAAATCAATCAGTCTCTTATGAACAGATAACTTTAGAATCACAATAACTATTTCAGTTATGCTGCCCGGTTCTGACAGCCTCTTCTCTACCTTTTCCAAATAGCGTAGATCAAGAAGGAAGGTATCTACAGATATCCTAGGTCCAGCTTCACTAAATATGTTCACATCACCTCTAGATCATTGCATTTGCATAATCTCGTTGCTTCCTTCCATAACTTGTAAATGAATCTTATAACTACCTTGAACGAAATTGTACCTGTACATAAGTCTCTGCCTGATAGTAAGTGCCTCAGTGACATTTTAGTACTTTCTTTGCATATCTCTCTATGGAAACTCAGACAGGTGGTGTAGCATATTCTAGGTTTTAGTGTATATTGTAGCAGCGGCTTCTCCTCTATGGCATAGCAAGGTTGCCCCCACCCTGAAAAATAAAACGATAATAAACACTTGTTTATTATTATTTTATTTTGCTGTCGGAATTGAGGCTTGGGGGCGGGCCAGAGATGACAGGCTGGTGGAGGAGTGTTTTGCACTGTAATCAGTGAGGAAGATGGAGTGGCTGCCCGTTGCAGGATGGCCAAACCGGCATGCGCACTGAAGCTCTCTCCAACCCCCGCTGCGTTGCTGGGTTGGAGAGAGCAGGCGCAGGCTCCCAGTGTACCTGGGAGCACAATTTCACAGCACTCCGGCCAGTCCTGATGCTGCTTCATGCAGCGTCAGGATTGCTCGCAGGGGATTCTGGGAGCCAATGCCTGCAGTGCACGGAGCCAGATCAGAGCGTGGATACAGGTAAGTTATTTATTTGTTTTTTTATTTTGTTGTCCATCCCTGGTTAAACCCCTGCCCCCCCCCCCCCTCACACCGCCACTTTGCCCAGATAACGGCTGCTACTGGTAAATTGATTCTCCATTTAAGCATGATTTATCTGAAAACATTGATGAATATAGGTGTCCTCAGCACTGAATATCTGGAACTCTTCAGACTTTCTTTACAGAAGACCAGCACGATTCATGCTCAAGCGAGCAAAAGACAAAGCATCACTCAGGTCCCTATTGCTTAACTCTGCCATAGTCTTCTTCAGAAGCAGCAGGATGGGCTAATGGTTTTAGAATCTTGCTGTCATTTATGGCAGGTGCTGCCCTTGGTTGGCCTACTGCATGGCAACCCAAGAACGGTATTCGCACCTGAACAAATGACAGCTTGGACTGAAGTTGGGTGGAGAGTGTAGGGTACTGCTATCAGCAGTCTGTTCTTGCCCCCTTTGCGGATCTGGTTGAGGGCTTCGGCCTTCAGCCAGGTCAGTTCCTGCAATATGAGGCCTTGGCATGGACATTCAGGGAATTGTGGAGTAGAGGGCGAGAGGCATCCACGACATATGTGGGATTGCAGTCTCTGCTTACCCTGGGCATGGCGAAACATCAGGCAAAAACATTTATTTTCTCACTGTCCGAGATGTCCAGTACCCCATTACTAAAATTACGTGGTTGATGGGAGGCAGTATTGGACAAGGAACTTTCAGATCCAGAAAGGCACAGATTTTTTGCGTACGCTAAATAGGTTTCCCGCAACACCAGAATGAAATACATGCAACTTAATTATGTACATATGACCTAAATGACACCCCATAGGCTCTGGGTCGCCTATGTCGGCAAAATATGTAACTGCCAGAGGTGTAATTATAGTGATTTTATACATATGACCTGGGGCTGTAGCGCATTATGCAGGTTCTGGGAACAAGTACTGATGTTTGTAGGGGCGGCAGTAGGGCATACTCTAGAATCCACAGTTGAAGTTTGACTGTTGGGGCTATTTCCCTGACTACCCAAACAGAAGGTGGGAAATAGATTTTTGGATCTTGCCTTAGTTCTGGCTAGGAGGGGATAGCAATGACCTGTAAATATGTTGGTGGGCCAACGATAGGGGCCTGGAAAAAGGATGTGACCCACAGGGTGGGGTCGGAGGGAAGAGTCCTGGCTAGAGAAGAATTGAGGAGGCTGAGGCGCCGCCCTATGGCGGAACTCTGGGGAGAGGTCCTTGAGGCCTGGGAGCACCCTGAACGGGATCGTAGTGCGGCTGAGGGGTATGTTGACAAGAACCTGTCCGATGGGGCGCACAACTAAATAGCTGGGGACCCTAATTGGAGTGATAGTGGACTTGGGGATTAGGGGGATTATTGGAACAGAACCTCGTAGCACCAAGGAAATCAAATGGAGACTGGGTGATGCCTCCCCATGGAACCGCCTTCCAGCTTGCCTGGGATATGGATAGGATGGCACAGTAGCCAGTGGTTAAGTTGGTAGTGACTGTGAGCCCCGACCGCCTCCCCTGTACACCAAACTTCCCAGGTCTTTATCTCTTTCTTTGACATTCTATTGGATAACCTAGACCCCCCCTGCACAGTAACTTGGTTAAAAGTTGTTTTTTATTTTATGTAAACTGAGTGGCATTTTCCTGAAGGCCCCTTTCTATATCTGTTAACATACTATCGAGAGTTATGCATCATATAAGTACTAAGCAGTGTGTAGGGGTGCTACAACTCTATAGGAGTCACCATAGGCACAGGCTCCTGAGCTTATATTACATGTCAGGTTATCAGTGGTTGAGATAAGATAAGTGATAAGAGATGTGGCCTAGATCTGCCCGTTTATAGTATTCCTAAACTGTACTTTAAACTGTATCTCATGCGATGGTATGAGCTGGTATATCTGACTGATATTAAACTAAATGCCGATAAAAGTATGTTTGAAAACTTTTTTATGGCAGGTGTGGAAATGATAAACTATGCCCTCACCATTCCTTCTGACTGTGATTTTGCACTGGCTTACAGTACTCAAAAGACCAGTGAAAAGAGAGCTCCTAAATGAAAGAGCGACTCCCAGTTTTGCATTGTGTTGTATTGTAGCATTTTTATAGCACTTCCCTGTGTCTTGTCCTCCCCTTCCACACTAAGGTTCTTGAATAGCACATCCATCACCGGCCAGCTGTCCGCGTTCTTAGAAGTTGCAAGGTACTACTGCATCCCTCTCAGTCTGGCGTTTGTTCAGGGCACAGTACTGAAACGGCTTGGTTAGGGGTCGCGGAGCATTTGAGGCAGGAATACGATAGAGGAGGAACAGCAGCACTGATTTTGCTGGATCTAAGTGCTGCCTTCGACACAGTGTCGCATCGGGTGCTCCTTAATTAAATGGTGCAGGTTGGAATTCAAGAGACAGCTCTCTCCTGGCTTCAGTAATTTTTGCATGGCTGCTCTTTTCAGGTACTTGCCAAACCTTTCAAATCAGGAATATACAACCTGCCTCATGGAGTTCCTCAAGGATCCTCTTTAAGTCTCACCCTATCTAACATACAAGTGCAATCACTGACTGATACAGTAAAAAAAAAGATTACTTTTCCATTTACTCTTATGAGGATGAAACACAGATTTCAATATCGTGATGAGCACCTCTTCCAGTATTGGTCATCGTCTTAAGGAAGTGGCAGACTGGATGCAGATTAACTGCCTCAAACTAAAGAGCGGCAAAACTGAACTGCTCCTATTAGGCAACCAACCACAGCTATGGGGGCCCTCACTGCTGGCCAACTGAACTGGCATGTGCCCTGCTCCCAGTCAGCAGTCGATCAATGACCTAGGCGTTTGGGTGGGTGACAGACTGACCAATGGATCAACAAATCACCAAGCAGCGGCATGTTGCTTTGGACTACTTAGGTGCTTAAGAAACTCTTATGGTATTTTCCTCTAAACACGCAAAGAACTGTAGTGCGGACCCTTATAATTTGACGACTGGACTATGGCAATGTACTTAGGTGTCACACAGTAGGAACTGAAGTGCCTGCAGACTGTCTAGAATGCTGAGGCCCGCCTTGTATGTCCACTCCATGTAATGTTTCAGTCTCACAGCATCTGCGTCAGCTGCATTGGCTCCTTGTTCTCCAGCGGACTAAGTTCAAGGTTCTGTGTTATGTGCAACAGAGCCATGCATCGGGCCGACTCTTTATACATACGCTCTTTAAACCATCCTTACGCTCCTAAGCAGAAACTACACTCAATCAAAGGGATTATGGGATTTATTCCCAACATCAGACTGACTAAGCAGGGAGGTCAGCCCTTTGCCTTTTTGGGGGCAAATTTATGGAATGCTCTGTCTCGCAAATTCCATTTGTGCAACACCTTTGCGCTGTTTCGGAAGTTGCTGAAAATTTGGCTCTTTGAAGCCCAGCTTGGCTCACTTTCATCTTTGTTCTGCTAGTGCTGGGAAACTTTATTTGGGTCGCCGTGAGCTTTAGAAATCTGCTTAATTCATTGGTTGATTGTGGAGGCACCAAAGCGATTTCTGGGTGGTTGAACGAGTAGTTACTGCATTTGTTATGTATGACGACAGAAGGGTGTAGGTAGTGGTATCACCTATGACTAGTGGCTTGGGTGTCTTGCGTGAGGCCAAGAGAATGTGCTCCAGGCTTGTCATAAAGGTTTGTAGGAGCACCTTACATATGGAATGGAATGCAAAGTGAGCATGAGGGATAGCTTTGAAGGCAGTCTATATTTCTAGACAGAAAGTCCCAATTTTTTTAGTAGACCAGTCTTTGTTGTTTTCTGAATTCAAGGTGATTTTAGAGATCCTCCTTATCCTTCAGAGAGTATTCCAAGGCGGCGTCTAGACAGAGAAGGCGACACTCTCACTATACAGGTTTGGTGGAAACCTACTCATAAGTCACTGCAGCCAACCTTCAGCATGTCAGTGCCTGGAGTTACAAGCACACTGTGAAGCCACCAACAAATAATATATGGAGTCTACCAAGCAGGGACGGACTGGGAACACAAACCGGCCCTGGCAATTGAGGCTGACCAGCCACGGAGGGCGAGGGGGTGCGGTTGTGCTGGTGGGAAACACTGCTGCTGCTTTTGGTACAGGGCGTCGATATTGCATGACTGCTGCAAAACCGACCCCCCTGTACCAAAAACGGCCCCCACTGGTCCAAAACCAGCCCCCACCCTCCCAGCCCACCGGTAAAATGCCTCTTGCCCGCTACGGCCCGGCTACCAAGGAGTGGCAGAAGCCCAATCATTGTAAAGGGGAACCTGCCTTTACCACACGATTTTTACTACGTTGTACATTTACCACACATTTTTTACCATGCTTGTTTTTAGAACACGTATGCTTTTACAACGTATGCCTTTATCACGCATTTAATGTATTTTCGGAGGAGTGCGGGGTTCCCCCCACAAATATGTTGTTGATATATAAATATATATAAACAATGCGTGGTAGAGGCATACGTTGTAAAAGCATATGCAACTTAAAAAATGCGTGGTAAGAAATGCTTGGTAAATGCATGCAGAATATTTCCCTGCGTTGTTCCGTCATTCAACCAATCAGACAATATACTAATGTATGGAGTTCACTTAGGGACGGAGGGAGCCACCACCTTGCACCAGTGTTGAGCCACAGATAAGATACACAATCCACACAGAGGCGAGTGGAGCCAAACCCCTTGATTTTATTAACTAATAGAACTATATTTAGATGCATACTAAAGTGAGCAGCTAGCACTGTTGCCCTAGGTTAATATGGCCTACATAGCAGTAGATGCGGTGCAAAGAAAGCATTATGACCAACAGACACTATGAAGGGACAGAATTCATCTAGTAAGTTGCACGTTTATTGAGCATTAGGAAAATTATCTAAAAAAATGTATATGGATATAAAACTGGGTTTGTGCAAAACCTTAAACACTTGTGCGGTGCAGGGATTTGTAATGTTACCTTTATATGTATTTAATATTCAGGTACTGCTCTGCTGCTCGATACAAACTACACCAATGTATATTAAGAAATGCTACACAGACGTTTGATTCATCAAAATGCCAAAGATAGCAGAAGTGACATCAGACAGCATATCAGCCAATGAAATCACATGGCTGATATGGACCACTTTTGGTATCTCAACAGCCTGGTATTGCGACTGAAAAGCTGATGGAGTGGTCAAGAGTGGAAGCCACAGAAAGTAAACAGCCTTAAAACAGCCTTAAAGGTCCTGTTTAGTTTCAGAACCTGAGGCTGCCGCCATGACCCCTGAGGGTGAGTGGCCGAATCGTCAGGTAGTGAGGCACGGAAGTACTACCCATAATTCAAAGGGCACCCATGAAATGTTAACTGTAATCTGTGGCAGCTGAGATTTGCACTCATTATGGCATGTATGGTGATGTCGGCACAGTAAATGGCAAACTAATATACAATGGCATTTCTACTGTCAGCGCCGACAAGCCAAGCATAGGATAATTTGGTGCTAAACAAAAAATGAATAACATAACAAAGGAAATATCCAAGAGTTAGGGAATGCATGTTAGAACATCTCAAGCGAAAACTTTACGAATGCATAAATGTATCTGTTATGGTTTGTTATTATACATTGGGAAGCCATTAAGAACCCTCTCAGCTCTGAAAAAAGTGGCTGTTGCTTCATTGTTTCAAAATTATTTCTGAGTCAAGATTCATTTATTGCGGTATTGAAGAGTACACGTTGTTAAATGTTATGCATTCAATTAAAAACTCTAAGTTTACCACCTTTTTAGACAAAATACTGCTCTTTTGTCTATGTCTTTAGATTATGGAAGGGGCAGGGAATTAGAATCTGGATAAAACCCTTGGCAAATCGGATTCTGTTTGCATAAATAATTATTAAAGAATGGTTTATGCAACCATCGAATACTTTTGAAGTGATTTCTTCTGATATTTGCTGTTTTCATTTTACATTTTAAGGTGCAAAAAATATTGGCTTTCACTAACCTTCTAATAAAAATTCAGTCTGTGACAGTATACTACTGGCTAGATGGATCTAGCTCCATGGAACAAAAGAGCGTTATTTTTTTTTAACCACTTTATTTTTAGTTTTGTAACATCAATTATTGCGAAAGGACAACTATGCGGTGTCACAACGTACTTTGCTTATACACATCAAACAACGTTACATTGGTATTCAAAGGCCTTGTTGCCAATGTGGACCATTATGTTTCAAGTCCCTCGTCAGGCGGATTCTCTGAGTCAGAACTCATCACACGTAATCCTTCCCTGCACACCAGTCCAGAGATTCCACCAGGGTCAGACCCCACCCCCTGTCCCATTTCATGATCATTCGAATGGGAAGCCAAACCTTCTTAAATTTGGCCATTCGGTCTCAGGCAATCGCAATCATTTTATCCAAGAGTGTAACTGTTCCAGATTTCCCCCTGCTAGACATGAAGAGAAAGGGTCATGGGTTGTTTCCAAAATTGAGTTAGGGCCAGGCTGGTCGCCACTAGAAGGTGAGTAATGAGTTGGCCTCCCGGTGTGGTCGGGACGTATTCGCTATGTTTCCCCACCTTCCCGTTGAGTATCAACAATGGCTAGATTGGGAGTGATATTCCCAGCATCTATCTAGTGTGGGCGACTATGTCTGTCTAGTATGATTGAATGATGGGACACGTGCAGGAACGTGCCTCGCTCAACGTAGAATTTCCAAATACAGGTCTGAGCCACTAAACATTGAGTGAATCCATGTTGGCGATAGAAATGATAACGGGAGAAATGTGTGTGTTTTCTTTCTGTGAAGTGTGTATAGAGGACTTTTCAGCCCTCTGCCATATCCTCCCCCAGGCTTTTCCCCAATTCCTGACCCAGGTCCCTTTCTCTTTGGCACATGGTGGTGTGCTTGGCTTTGAGACCTAGATCTAGGAGTGCTCTTTGCAACCAGATGAGCCCTTTGTGCCAAGTTTGTTATGGAAGAATCTTTCTACAGGGGTCTGCTTTCGACTAGCTTTTCCCTTGACTGCCCCAGTGCCAGCCCAATGCAAAAGTTGTATTAGTCTATAGTTGTCTCACCTATTCAGCCGGTATTATTCCTGTGTCTCTTCCCACAGCTTTAGGTCAAAGTCCGAGTGTAGCTCGCCCACGATAGGAAGATTGTTGTCATTCCAGCTGTTAAAGTTGGACTAATGGATGCCAGGATGGGAAGTCAGGATTTTGAACTATGGGAGACAATGGATAGGGGAATGTGGTGGAGCTGGCCTTACGCGTAACCTGTTGCCAAGTGTTAAACAGGATCGGTGTGGTCATTAGCAGAGGGGGGGCCTTCCGTTAAGCAAGAGTATATGGTACTGGGGGGATCTGTGAGAAGAGCTGCTCCATTAGGACTCAGCTTTTGCTGTCTGGGTTCTAGTTCTAATCGAGGGCTGGTCTGAGTTGGCCTGCCTAAAGGTATGTGCATATGTTGCAGAACCCCAACCCACCCCCCATTGTGCTTTTGTAAAAAGTCGACCTGGCAACTCGGGGAGAACTATGTTTCCAGACTAACGTAAGAAGGAGCATCTTATTCTGATCTACCATGGAGAGTGAGAACCAAAGCGGGAGAATCTACGCTATATACAGTAATCTTGGCAGCAAGTTCATCTTTACTGATGTGAGCCTTCCGAACCATGTACATTTTAGCTGTCCCTAGAGTTATATATGGAGCCCGCAAGACAGAAGGAATATTAAACTGATAGAGCTCATCCTGCAGTTATACAGATATACACCAAGATATTTTATAGGCCCTTGTGACCTAGAAAAGCCATTATTTTCAAGGATTGTGCCTGAGGCCATGAATGTGGAGGGTATTCCCATGCTACATGATTTGCAATAGTTGACCAGGATGCCTCAGACCTCATTGAAAAGGGCTAATTCCTATTTCAGTGCCAGGACGGAGGATTCCTGCTAAGTCAAAAACTACAGAACATCATTGGCATAAAGCGACAGTTTGTTTCCTATACGCCCACTTTGAGTCCCTTAATGTACAGGTTATGTTAAGCTCTTTGGATAAAAGGTTCCATCGTGAGTGGGAAGATTAGTGGGAAAGGGGGCAACCCTTTCAGGTGCCTCTTGTGATAGGCAGGGGAGGGAAATGTTCACTACTGACCATGAGCCTTGTTTTTGGTAGTTTGCCAAGATCATGTGCTGTATCCTGTGGCCTTTGGGGGTCTTTTCTAGTACTTTAGAGATGTACGGCCAGTTTACCCAATCGAAAGCCTTCTCCGTGTCTAGTGATAGAAGGCCGATCAGTGTGTCAGTCCACCACACTGCTTCTATGAGGGTAAGTGCCCGCCTGGTGTTATCCCTCATTTGACGAGCTTTGACAAATCCCAAATGCTTAGGAGCTATGAAGTTATGTGGAGAAGTGTGGCTCAATGGTTAGAGCGGCAGACCCTGATGCAGAGGTCTAACCCGGGGCCAGGGTTCAATTCCCCGCCTCGGTGGGTCTTGGGCTCAAAAATTCCACGGACCTGATAATTCTCGCCTCGGTGCCTATTCCAATCATGGAGTCCCACCCTGCAACTCTGGGCAATAGCTTGCTTAATCTCCACAACAGCCCCCACAACGCTAAGGATGCCTGGCCTCCACCTTGGGGGTGCCCAGGAGTGGACACCTCACAGGGAAAGCCAGGATGGGTTCCACAGCGGTATTCGTAAAAGCGCCTTGAGACCCTTGCGGGTGAGTAGTGCGCTATACAAGTATCAATTTACATTTACATTTACATTTTGTGCGCAGGCGCGAGACGAACAGACGCAAAGATCTTTTCATCGGTGTTATGCAGAGCAATTGTCTGTATGATTGCGATTCAACCTGGACTTTTCCTGGCCTCAGTAGGAGTGTAATTTGTGATTCTAGAAATGTGTTTGTGACAATGCATTGGTCTAATACAGCATTAAAGTCCCTGGTGAGGGATTCTGAGAGTAAATTAATGAAAGCTTTGTAAAAGGAAATCGGTAATCCATCTGGCACCAGCGATTTTTGGCCTTGTAATCTAGTTATTGGTGCTCAGACCTCCGCCATCATTATTTCTTCCAACATAAGGCGAATGCTATCTCTATCAATGGTCGGGCAATAGTCATCAAGGTAGATATCTTGAATGCCGTCAGGACAATATTTCCTCAGTGAGGAAAGGTCCATAGTAAGTGGTGAAGTATTTTAAGATGTCCAAGGTTGTGGTATGGGGAGTACTCTATGATCCTTGAGTTTGTGGATGTGATTTCGTGTGCAGACCTGGCACAGCTAAGAACATTTTTAGGGTTGAGCCTGCAATAGCATGCGCTACTTCATGTGTATCGCTTGCGAGCCGCTGTTGTTAACAAAAAGGGCTTGGAGCCCGCCCCGTTGCTTACAATTTTCTGGTTTGCATGGCACTCTTCTTTAAAGCCTTAAAACTGGTCATTGCAGGCCTAACATCATCTCCGTTTCTTGGTGTGGAGCAGAGACAAGCACTGACTGATTCAACTTAATCAGTGCCCATCCGCTGCTCCTGACGTGATTGAGGTAATATTTTGTTCTTTTTAGTTTCCAGTGCCCTGAAAACAGAAGGCATGCGACTGGCAAAAAAGTGCCCAGAAGGACATACAAATTTACAAAGTTTTATTTTCTATAGTTAACTTTCTTTTATTTTGCCAATTTTTCTTTTCTCACTTTGCACTCATATTTTGCTATGGTCGAGCCAGCGATAGCATGCGCTAGTGCATGAGTATCGCTTGCGAGATGTTGTTTTTAACAAAAAGAATTTGGAACCTGTCCTACTATTTCAATTTGTTGGCTTGCATGGCACTCTTCTTTACAGCCTCGTAGCTGGGCACTGTAGGCCCAACATATTTTCTGTTCCTTTTTTGCAGAGCAGAGACCAAGCACTGATTTATTCAACTTAATCAGAGCCTGTCCAATGCTCCCGGCGTGATTGAGGTTCTATTTTGTTTTTCTATTAACTTCTGGTGCCCTGCAAACAGGAGGCACATGACTGGCAAAAATGTGCCCAGCACTACAAACATAATTGCAAAGTTTTATTTTTTATAATTAACTTACTTTTATGTTGCCAATTCTTCTTTTCTCACTTTGCACTCATGTTTTGTTTTATTTTTTCTCGCGGACGTTGTTCTTAAAAGATGATGATTATCTTGTTCTATATATTTCAAAGTGACATTATTTCTATTCTGTAAATTATGCAGTGCAGTACATCCCTTCCAATGCACTCAATCCAATACACCCTAGACCAATCCAGTCCACTCCACTCACCCCAATCCACCACACTCCAATCCTCCCATCCCACCCCACTCCAATCTGCCCCACTCCAATCCAGCAATCCACTCCAATCTGCCGCACTCCAATGCAAAACAATGTGCCCCAATCCAATCCAAAACAATGTGCCCCTCTCCAATTCAAAACAATCTGCCACATTCCAATCCAAAACAATCTGCCACACTCCAATCCAAAACAATCTGCCACACTCCAATCTTCCCCACTCCAATCTAAAATAATCTGCCCCACTGCAATCCAAAACAATCTGCCCCACTAGAAACTGCCCTAATCCAAAACAATCTGCGCCCCTCCAACCCAAAACAATCTGCCCCACTCGAATCCGCCCCACTCAATCAAAAACAATCTGCCACACTATAATCCAAAACAATGTGCCCCACTCCATTGCGCCCCATCCAACACAATCTGACCCACTCCAATCTAAAGCAATCTGCCCCACTCCAAGATGCTCCACTCCAATCTGCACCATCCTAATCCAATCCACCTCACTCCATCCCAATTCACCACCCTCCAATCTAATCCACCCTCCAATAATTTGCCAACTCCAATCTGCTCCAATCCAAAACAATCTGCCTCACACCAATCCAAAACAGTCTGCTCCAATTTAAAACAATCTGCCCCACTCCAATCCAAAAAAGTCTGCCCTACTCCAATCTGTCCCACCCCAATCCAAAACCATCTGACCCAATCCAATCCAAAACAATCTGCCCCACTGCAAGCCAAAACATTCTGCCCCAATTCAAAACAAAACATTCTGCCCCACTCCAATCCAAAACAATCTGCCCCACTCCAATCTAAAACAATCTGCCTCACTCCAATCCAAAACAATCAGCCCCACTCCACTCCAATCTGCCCTACTCCAATCCTCCCCACTCCAATCCAATGTGTCCAACTCCAATCCAATCCGTCCAACTCCAATCCAATCCGTCCAACTCCAATCCTCAACCACCTCACCCCAATCCAATCCACCCCACTCCAATCCACCTCACCCCAATCAAATCCATCTCACTGCACTCCATTCCATCTCAACCCACCCCACTTCATCCCAATTCACCCCACTCCAATCCACACCTAACCAACCCAACCACACCACTCCAATTCTCCCCACACCAATCCAATCCACCTCAATCCAATATAACCCCACTCCAATCCTCTCCACACCAATCCACCTCACTCCAATCCAGTAAGATCCACCCCTCTCCAGTCCAATCTACCCCTCTCCAGTCCAACTCATCCCACTCCTATCCGCCTCATTCCAGTCCAATCCACCCCAACCCACCCTACGACCAGTCCAATCGACCCCACCACACCCTACTCCAACCCTAACCATTCCAATCAAACACACTCCAATCTAAACCACTCCAGCCTACCCCCTCCAATGCAAACCTTTCCACCCACCCAAATCCATCCCACACAATTCCAATCCAATCCACCCCATTCCAATCCAATCCACTGAAACCCGAATCCAATCAATCCCACTCCAATCTAATCCATTTCAATACACCCCAGCCCAATCCACTCCAGTTCACCCTAATCCACCCCACTTAAAACCACCTTAATCCACCCCACCCGACCCCTCTCCAATCCATTCCACCCACTCCAATACAATCCACCCCACTCCAATATAATCCAATTCAACCTACTCCATTCCATGATAGTCTACTCCAGTCTAATCCAATCCACTCCAGGCCAATCCACCCCATTTCAGTCCAGTCCACTCAAATCCAGTCTACTCAAATCCAGTCCACTCCACCCCAATCCTATCCACCCCACTCCCCTCCCCCTCAATCCAATCCATTCCACCCCAATCCAATCCACCCCATTCCCATACACCCCACCCCAACCCAATCCAACCCAACCCAGTCCTGCCCAATGAATCCAGTCCACTCCACTCCATTCCAATCCACTCCAGTCCACCCAATTCCAGTTCAATTCACCCAACGTAATCCGCCCCACTAAATCCAGTTCACCCCACTCCAGTCCACCCACCTCAATGCAATCCACCTCACTCGAATCCACCCCACCTCACCCCAATCCAACCCATACCACCCCACTACATTCCAAGTTACCCCACTCCAGTCCACTTGCACCGCTACCCAATCCACCCCCTCCAATCCCCCACCCTACTCCAATCCACACCACCCCAATCCATCCCAATTCACCTCATCCACCCCACTCCAGTCTATTCCAATCCACCTCCCCCGTTCAGACCACCCTAGTTCAGCCCCCCACCCCACTCCAATCAATCCAGACCACCCCACTCCAATCCACTCTACCCCATTCCACTCCAATCTACCTCACTACAGTCCAATCCACCCTATTCCACTCCACCCCACTCCAATTCACCCCACTCCACACTACCCCATTCCAATCCACCCCACCTGAATCTTAGCTCTTCATTCCAATGCACCCACCTCAATCCAATGTAGTCCACCCCCTCCAATGCACCTTACCCCATTTCAATCCACCCCACACCACTCAATCCACCCCACTCTATTGCAATCCAATCCACCCTACTCTACTCCAATCCAATCCAATTCACCCCACGTACTCAATCCACTCCAATCCACTGCACCCTTATTCCACATCACACCACTCCACTTTATGCCACTGCACTCTATGACACTCTCTGCCACTGAACCATTGTACTGTACTCCTCTCTACTTAACTGTATGACACTTTACTCCCCGTACTACACTCTGCAACACTGTACTCAACAGATCCACTCTATGACACTCTACTCCCCAACTCCACTCCATTACACTCCACCCCCTTACTCCATTCTATGACACTCCACGCCTCTAACTTTTAGCCAGGCTGAACAGCCGCCACACTGGTGTACAACATCACAAAACACATTGCCAATAGCAGGGCACAAGTGGTAAAAAAAGAAGTGGGGGGACGCTGTCACCGGAAGTGACGTCACGACAGGAAGTGACGTCACGAAAGGTGCCGAGCTCCTCGTCCCAGAGAGGCCAAAGAGTGAAGACCAGCTCTTTGGCAGGGGGGACGGCGTCCCCCCGGTAAAATAAGTGGGGGGACACCGTCCACCCGCGTGGTACCCCGACTTGTCCCCTGTCCAATAGCTCTTGTATAGGCAATACCTATTGGCTTAGCTAATGCTTGTTTATTGGAGTAGGGACACCTCAAATATATAGTGTTGTATGCAGAATGTAATATTGACCTGTAATGTATAAAGCACTTCTTTTTATGGCCTATGACATTCTACCCGCTCTCACGTCACACCTTGGTATGCGCAGTCATGTTGAAACTGAACATTCTATTTGTGATAAAATACGTCTGAAATGCTGACAAGGAATCCGCATCGCTTGTTACCTGAGTTTTTTAATTTTATAGAACAGCACAGGTATGCGCGTGTGTGCGTGCGCGCACGTATGTGTGTATGCATGTGTGTGTCTGAGAGAGAAAGCGAGAAAGAAGGGCTGATAAAGTAGAAAATGTAACCGGGACAGAGCAGGCAATTAGGAGTACAGCACGAACTAAAGTTAGATTTTTTTGGGAGTATTTATAACATTACGCTACAGATAGAATTCTAAAAAAAATGATCCAGTTCGCAAGATTCTATATTTTTGGTGAAATGCCAGAGCGGGATAAGAACTGGATGCCCAAGCCAGAACCACAGCCCAACAGACTACATTCCCTTGCCCAAAGCAGCATATCGACAGAATATTACCTGACCTGAGGAATAGATTTCTTGAGTCGACAATTACTACATATGCACAATTCTAATTTTGGGGCATTACATCAAAGGCTTTCATGAACAAATATATGCATTGAATAAATAAGCACTGTGCAGATTATCAGCCTAGAGCGAAAATCGCTTGATTCTGCAGTTTCAGCAGCCACGGTTTGCAAAAACGAGTCACAGCCACCGAAACACAGGCAGCCAGCGTGCTAAGGACGAGGGGCCTCATTTATGAGGCCTTGCTTCAGTTTTGCGCTTCCGATGCGTCACTTTTTGTGACGCATCGGCGGCGTAAAACATGCCTCCTGTTGCGCTCTATTTACAAAGTGACGCATCTAAGCAGATGATAATGTATACAGGGGGGGCGTTTCCCCGCAAAAAGCTTCGTAGAAGTGATGCAGTGAAATCTATGAGATTTCACTGCGTCACTTCTAGGACACCGTTGCATCAAAATCTTGCGCCTGCCTCACAGCAGGCTTAAGACTGACGCAAGCCCATTCACATGGGGCTTTCCCCATATGAAAGGACACATTGCTGGAGTTGCGTCACTTTTGTGACACACTCCAGCAATGCGTCACTTTTGCGCTTACAGATACGTCAGAAATACTGACGTATCTGTAACTCCTTGCGACATGATGCGTTATACATTAAATATGACGCATCAGGTATGTCGCAAGGAGTGCGCACTGATTTCTCATAAATGAGGCCCGTGGTGTGTAGGGACAGAGGAAAGAGGTGAGTGGGGGCTTCCTGGTCATAAAACTCCGGAAGAGACGCGTCTTCGCGCTCCATAAGGTCCATTTATCTCAAGACAATACAGCAGTCGCAGAAATGTCATGATAGCAGCATTGCCCAATTAGTTTCATTTTATCTTCATCATACCAGCGGCACTGCAGGCTTGTGACACCGATTGGGTTCATCTGACAACCCCTCTCAGGTGCAACGCAACTCCATTCCGAAAAGAGCAGCGCTCATACGGTTTAGGTCTTGCCTACCTACGCATGCCATGCCTCCTGTGAGCCTCTCGACCTTTTATAGTATAAGCTGACTCTACACCAGGGCACAGGTCCTAAAAAAGGAAGTGGGGGGCACGCTGTCACCTTTCGCGACGTGATGACAGGAAGTGACGTCACGAAAGGTGCTTGCACCAACGGGCTTGTTGCCTCCCCTCACTCACCCCTTAGATGCGATTGTTCCACGCTCGGTGCCTCATGCTGCCTCTCAGCCCCAGGGTCACAGGGTCAGATTCCACTGCCTGTTCTCTGCTGCGTTAGCTTACTCTGAAATCACTTTTAGAGCGCTCTGGGATGAGATCCGATCTCGTCCCAGAGAGGCCAAAGAGTGAAGTCCAGCTAATTGGCAGGGGGGACAGCGTCCTCCCGGTAAAATAAGTGGGGGGGACGCCGTCCACCCGCGTGATACCCTGACTCAAGCCTTGCTCTACACAGTCCCTTCAGTACAGCAAGGGTATGGTCAGGTATAAAGAGTAGGTACCGAGATGGTTTTAGTGAAATGTGGTGACTTTTGTATCCTGGTGTCGCTCAATTTGCGACACCAGGATACATTCAGAGGTGCCATCACATTTATTTGTGTCCAGAGGCAGATCATGGAGGTAGTTGAGTGAGGTCTTTTATTTTCAGTTCCAGCTGAAGCCAGCACAATTGCCTCAATTAAAGGGCCTTCAGCACTCTCTCTTGATCGACTCTCATCCTGGATGGGAGCTAGCTGGACCTTAACACTTTAATGCCAATGCCACTGCTAAACAAAAACATTCAGTGTATCGCTTCACAAGTGCTTATGCTAAACTATGGTTTGGAGGCAGGTGTTGGGTTTTCCAAGGTCTGTATTTAAAACATGCATGCACTGTAACAAGATCAAATATATCTATTTGTATGAGTAATTACACTGATATCAAACTCACAAAAGCCTAATTGACAATCGCTTGGGTTAGCATTCCTATCCATCCTCCTTTTGCCTAACATGCCACCACGGTTTGGACCCAGCCATTTAGAAATCAGTCTTCAACCTGCGCTAATCGGAACAGTCCAGCCCAAGCTGCCAGGACAGGTTCTCCCTGACCGGTACACAAGCACAATTTAATCAGTGGCGGCTCCCCTCCAGAGGCCGAGGAGCGCCGCGCCATTGCTCTTTGAGCAGTGCAAAAAAAGAAAATTATAATAACAAGAACTTATTATCATTTTTTTTTCTGTATGGACTCAAAGCCCGGGGCAGGGCTGGCTCGCCGCCGTTAGAGGGAGAAGTGGTTTTCACTCTGTAAGTGCGCATGACGGTTTGGCCAGCCCTCTTGGATCGGCCAAACCACCATGCACACTTAGCTTGTCCTCCACCTGGCTGTGTTGTGGAGAACATACCCAGGCTCCCAGGCAATGCCTGAGCGGCCAAACCGGCCTCTCAGACCAATCATGATTTTGCTGTCATGCAGCGTCGTGATTGGCTGGGAGAGTCTGGGAGCCTAGGTGCTTCCGTTCCTGCTGCCAGTGCCGAGACTGAGGACGGAGGAGAGGCAGCAACGGCATTCATAGGCAAGTTTTTTTTTTTTTCAATCCCGCTTCTCCATCATCTCTGTTCTGAGGCAGCCACCACTGAAATACATTACACTAATACTCATTTATACAGCACTAACTAATAAGTATTTCTTGCCACCCAGCTGAACCTTTTTTTTCAAGCAACCATAGAATAACAAAATAATGAGAAAAAACAGCAAGGTTATACACTTATCCCTTGCAGTCTACATGCAGTTCCATGGTGCCTATTCAGAACTCACAGGGCTATGCTGCAACAGATAAGCTGGTACATGGACTACCTGCACTTGTATATTTTAATTTCTAGCCCAGATGTCAAACTCTTTCTTACTGGCTGTAATCCCTCCTGGCTCCGCCCCTTTCTGCTGCCATGCCATCTCCACCAGTGATTGCACCCCACCCTAGTGTAAACTGTTTCCATTTCCAGCCCTAACTATGCACCGATTCTCCAGATCAGCTATGTGCAAAGCTGTGCTGCTTCAAAAGCCAGATCGGTTTAAAAGGATAGATTTAACAAAAGCCTTTAAAATTAGATCAGTCCGCCTTCTACGCCTTGGAAACAAATAACATACTCCACCCGCAGCAGTCGGGTTTCCGTCCCAAACATTCGACGGAAACAGCGCTGATAGAACTATCAGACACGATCAAACTGCTTCAAGATCAGCGTAAAAATTCAATTCTCATCCTTCTTGACCTGACCGCGGCGTTTGACACCATTTCCCATTCCATCCTCATCAGTAGACTGATGAACATAGGGATTTCAGACTACGCTCTATCCTGGTTAAAATCATTCCTTACAGACCGATCACAGACTGTCGCTCTGGGCCCTTTCCATTCAAAAGAAAAAACGATTTCCTCAGGCGTCCCACAGGGTTCTATCCTAAGTCCCCTCCTTTTCAACATCTATCTCATTCCTCTCCTATCCCTGATCGAATCCTTTGGAATACCTGTTACCTCCTACGCCGATGACACCCAGCTCATCGTGCCCCTAGATGGTAGCTCCACCAGCGCCGAACTCAACCTCAAGAACTGCCTAACGGAGGTCTTCCATTGGATGAACATAAATCATTTAAAATGTAATTCTAATAAAACGGAGATTATCCCAATTGGAAAGAACACCTCCTTCAGCCCAGCCCTCTGGTGGCCAGACGACTCAATCGCCCCCCCCCAAACTGTAACTACGGCCAGGAATCTAGGCGTCATTTTCGACTCAGATCTCTCCTTTGACCAACATGCTAAGACGGTAGCCGGCAAATGTTTCGGGACAATAAGATCCTTAAAAAAGTTCTTCAACTTCCTCCCTCTCGACGCCAGAAAGAGTGTAGCAGTAGCCCTCATAATTTCACGACTAGACTACTGCAACGGCTTACTGGCAGGAGCAAAAAAGAGCACTCTTGCGAAACTCCAGAGCGTGCTTAACACAGCTGCTCGACTCGTACTCAAACTGCCCCGTAGAGCCTCCATCTCCGCAGCCCTTCGATCCCTACACTGGCTACCTCTTCACAAGAGAATTTTATTCAAAATTCTAATCATCGCCTTCAGAGCTTTTAATAAATCCGGTCCAAAATATCTCCACAAACGTTTTCCCCACTATACCCCCAGGCGATCTCTCCGTTCGTCCCAGGACAACCTCATCCTGCCTGCTAAGTATAATCTGAAGAGGAAGGGAGCCAAAACCTTAAGCTACTTGGCCACCAAAGCATGGAACAATCTCCCCAAACACCTAAGGCAATTAACGCAAGAAAAACCATTCAGAAAGGTTCTTAAGACGTGGATCTTCAGCCTCCCCGATGATCTCGCTAAAGCAGCCATCTAATTTCCTCTCCGCCCTCAGACCGGTAATCAAGGATTCTTAGCGCCATGATGCTCCTTCCGGAGCGACCGCCGCGCTTTACAAATACCCCTACAAATACAAATACAAATACAAATTCTATCACTGGCAGCAGAACCATAACGTTGACAATGTCGTGAATAATGCATCTATTCGTTGACACCTTCTACAATTGCCCTCACAAAGGGCAGAATGTTGCGCGTGTAAAGGAGACCCTCGCTCATTGATGTGGGTCAGCCCTCGCAGTTAAGTGCTCGCCCACCGGTGGAAATCAGCACGCAGGGTGTATGTGAGGTCACGTTTGAAAGAGGCCGACACTCGACTCGAGCAAACTCACGACAGAGATGAGGTCCCGGGGTTCAGAACAGCGTTGCACCTCTTAAACCCAGTCAGGCTAAGCGAAAACTCCTTGGTGACAACATTCAACTCGCCTTTCCACCCACTCTGTAAATAATGTACGTGCAGCTTGAACAACTGTACAGAAAATTAGTATGAAAAGGGCTTTCAGGGACTGTTATGACTGGGAGGCGGTTTGCAGTTCTGGCTTGACAGCGCAGCTGTCTCCACACCTCATGTGATTGCCAAAAAAAGAGCTTCAAGAAGCACTTCCGAACGAGGGGCTTTGCCTCAACCTACATGTTCGTTACCATGAGTACATTTAATTGGGCAGAATGCAGTGTTGGGTTGGCCTATAGGGCAGTGCCCAGGGTTGCTCTGGCAGGTCAGTGTGTTGGCTATTTTCTTCATTGTCTGTGTGCTGGTTTTATGGTCTGCTGGGCTAAGTTTTATCCTTGATTTCCTTGACATTAAAACAAGCATTGTGTGTCCCTTCCTGCACAAAAACAATCCTGCCTGTAATGCAGGCAACCTTATTTATTTATTTAAAGTTTTATATAGCGCTAGCTTGACCCGTAAGTATCAGAGCGCTTTGCATACACATAGTAAACAGCAGAAGGATAATACATTACATAGTAGGCAAACCACAGAAAAAAAATAGCATTGAAAGTAAATATGCAGTGGAGCGGAGGGGAAGAGAGCAATAAAAGAAAAGGCAAGAGTGACATGGCCCGGTCACCCACTATTCTTGAGTGTCCAGAGAGAGAGGAGAGAATTCGGATAAATAAGACTAGGTTGGTTGAAGTTGGTCATGAAAGTATTTGTTTAGGAGATGGAGTTTCAGGTCCCTTTTGAAACAGGGCAAGGAAGGGTTGCATCTGAGGACGCCAGGGAGAGCGTTCCATATCCTGGGAGCGTTGCCAGAAAACGATCGGTATTGGGTGGTTTTCTTTTTCAATTTCGGAGGAATAAGAAGGAGAGAGTTGGAGCTTTTTAGTGTTCTGGATTGACCTGCTCTACTCAGTTTGTTATTTAAGTAGTTGGGGTCAGGAGAGTGAAGGGTTTTGTGTGTGATGCAGGCCAATTTACAGATACATCTCCCTTCCATGGGAAGCCAATTGAGGCAGTTGAGAGCTGAAGTGATGTGATCAAATCTTTTAACTCCAGATACGAGTCGAGCGGACATGTTCAGAACAGCTCTTAGAGGGGCTAGGTGAGCCTTTGGAGTCCCTGAAAGGATGGCGTTCCGGTAGTCGATTTTAGAGAGAATTAGGGATTGGACTACTGTCTTGAGGTCAATGTGGGGTAGAAAAGGTTTCAGTTTCTTGAGGTGTTTAAGAGAGAAGAGAGCACTTTTAGCAGAGTTTTTAATGTGAGCCTGCATTGAAAAGTTCTTGTCAAGAGTGATGCCTAGAGACTTAACTGAGTCGGATAGGGTAAGGGGGCAGTTTAGGGCAACCAGATTCTTGAGCCACTCTTGGATTGGACGATGTTACTTTTTGGAGAGAATAGGATTAGTTCCGTTTTGTCTGGGTTGAGCTTTAAGTGGTTAACGTAGAACCAAGTTTGTATCTCGGTTAGGGTGGTATTGAGGAATTGGATGTCGCTGGAAGACTTGATCCTGAAATAGATTTGGGTGTTGTCCGCGTAAAGGTGGTAATTCACTCCGGCTTTTTTCAATATGATTGTGAGGGGCTCCATGAAGAGATTGAACAGGGCCGGGGGAGGATCGAGCCTTGTGGGACCCCAAGCGTGACTTTAGTTGGCTTTGAGAGACAGGAGTTCATTTTAATTTGTTGCGAGCGGTGTTAAAGGAGGGAGGTGAACCATTTTAGTACTGTGCCATTAATGCCGGACCGTTTTGACAGGGTCTCCAAAAGGGCTGGATGGTTTACTGTGTTGAATGCCGCAGATAGGTCAATAAGGATGAGAAGGCAGGCATCACCTTCGTCTAGGGCCTTGTGGATATTGTCGGCGACGTTGAGCATAGCTGTTTCCGTGCTACAGCCTTTTCTGAAACCAGATTGAAAGGCATCAAGGAGGTTTAACTTATCAATGTGATTATTGAGTTGGAGGAGGACACATTTCTCCAATGTTTTTGCAAGGAATGGGAGGTTAGAGATAGGTCTGAGGTTGTTAAGATCATTAGGGTCAGCTCCAGGTTTCTTGAGAATGGGTGTGATTTGTCCTAGTTGGAGGGAGTCTGGGACACAGCCTGAGGTGAGAGAGGCATTGATGATTTTTGTCCAGAAAGGGGAAATGGTGTGGTTGAGTTCTTTTATGATTGTGGAAGGGAGGGGGTCCATGGTGTGAGAGGAAGGTTTTAGATTGGAAATTATCTTGAAGACCTTGTTTGCCGACATTAGCTCAAAGTCAGACCAATGAGCATTGTTTTTTAGCTGGAGGTAGGTCTGATTGTCCTTGTTAAGAGCTCTTTCCGAGTGGATCAGGGAGGTTGAAGGGGGTAGGTTAAGGGGGCAGGGGGTTAGCAGTTTGTAAGAAGGATTGATCAATTTTAGAGACTTTATTGGTGAAGAAGGTGGCAATTTCTTCACATCGCTCGTTGGTGGCTTCGATTTCTTGAGAGGGAGTGCAGTTAGTTTGGCGTTTAACAATGTTGAAGAGTTCTCGTGGTCTGTTTTTCGCCTGATCAAGTTGGCTGCGGAAAAAAGATGCCTTTTCACTGAAGATTTGTTTTTTATATTACCGTTGAGAAGATCTAAGATGTGTTAGGTGCAAGGACGAGGGATTTTGTCTCCAAGACCTTTCCGTTTGTCTGAATTGACGCAGTTCATCATTTAGCTCCACGTTAAATCAGGGTTTAGATTTGGTACTCCTCAGTTGTTTGAGAGGAGCTACTTGGTCTAAGACCTGAGTCATTCTTGAGTTGAAGTGAGAAGTGAGGTCGTCAGCTGTCCATGATGAGGCATGGAGTTGGAGAAGGGGATGAATCTTGGCTTCAAGTTCGGATAGAGGTATTCCTTTGATGTTTCTGGTTAAGAGTTTAGGTTTCACAACACAACTAGGTTGGGGGCTGGCCGGTGTGTCAATCTCGAACAGAATGAGGTGATGGTCGGACCAGTCAATGGGAGTAATCTCTCTCAAGGAGGGCAGATCGTTGTTTGTTATGATAGCGTCTAGTGTTGCACCTTTGATGTGAGTTGGTTTATTGCAGAGTTGCTTGAGGTTATGTATTTCCATAAGGTTGGAGAGGTTCAGGACATTGGAGTCTTCTGGGTCGTTCCTGTGGATATTGAGGTCACCCCAGAACACGTCTTTGGTGTCTGACAAGGAGAATCGTGTTATTAGGTCTGTTAGTTCTTGAGGGAAGAGGGTACGCTCTCCAGGAGAATGGTAGATGGTGTGGAATTTGATGGGTGGGGTGCCCTTGGTGGTGAGTTCGACGCCTAGGTATTCAAAAGATAGGTATTCTGCAGGTTTGAATTTGGCAATCTTTTCCGTCTCTATGAATGATGGCTAGTCCCCCCAATTTTGATATGCCTGCATTGTCTGATGAGGTTGTACCCTGGAGGGGTGAGAATGTCAAGAAAGGGGGTGGAGTGGGCATTGAGCCAGGATTCTGTGACGAAGGTGATGTCAATTTCCTCAGCGAGAAGAGCTTCAGCAATGTCAGTAGCCTGTTGTACTGCTGACCTGCAGTTTAGGAGCATGCAAGAGAGAGGACGGGGAGCCTTGATGATGGTTGGAGTTAGGTGGATAGAGGTGTATTGAGCAGGGGGTCTAGGCGAGAGGATAGAATTCGCGATTCTGTTAGTGCTGATAATAACAGGGATGTGGACAGGGGCTGACTTCTGGTCTAACGCGAGGTGAGGGTCGTAGCGTTCCATCGGTTTCTGTACCGAAAAGAGTTGGCTAACACTGCTGGGACTGGGGGCCTGGCTTGATGATGGGCTGGAGGGTCGAGGGGTGCTCTGTGGGCTATGTGAGATGTATTGAGTGAAGAGGGAGCACAACATCTCGGGGGGAGGGAGCACGGTGGCTTGGCCCTGTTGAGAAGGTCCTGTTGTAGGTGAAGGAAATCAGCAGCGAGGGAGTTAATTTTCTGCTCCATTCTGTTCAGTTGCTGTGCAATGGAGCTGAGGAAGTTTACGGTTTTAGGCAGGGGTCGAGGATGACTGGGGTCTATGGAGGGAGGTTGAACAGTGGTGTGGAGTTGGATGGAGTCCATGGGATTTGGAGAGGGGGGAGGTTGTATGCTGGGGTGCGGTATTGTAATGTTCCTATTCGAGGAGTTCGGAGTAGGAGAGGTGGGGTTGGTGTCTAAGTGAGGAGGGAGAGAAATTCTGGGACGGGCGTCAGGGTTCCGGGCAAAGTCAGCGAGATTGACGGTGGAGGCAGGTTGTGAATTTGGGAGTGCAACCTCGGAGGGGGGGAGAATGCTGTGGTGGGAGGGGGGAGAGAGACCACAGGATTGGAAATGACCTTGCACTATGGTGCACGGGTGCCTTCGATGGTGCTAGACAGCCACAAGTGCGCCAGCACGGGTGAGAGCTGAAGAGCATCCTCTCTTAGTTGATATGGCACTTTTCAGCTCTCTCCCAGTCACGCAATGCAGCACTGCAACTTGTCTTGCTGCACTTTGTTGTGTGAATTGAAAGTAAATCTGCCCCTGAGTGCATTCACTGGCAGACAGTAAGATCCATGACAAACTGCCAAGCATGGATTGCTGCAACTAAAATACTGACACTGACTAGATTCACTAAGTAATATTAAGCCTCAGCTCCAGCAACAATTTCACATTTAGATCTATAAAGACTTGCACAAGCACCTACCGGAGTGCCTGAATGAGTCTGAGGTGAGTGGTATGCCTGTTTCAGGGCAGAGGCAGCAGTTTGTCTCTATGAGGATTGACTGAGTTCTGGCTGTGTACACTGGTGTATAATGTGCCTTTGTAAGTGCAGCATGATCAGTGTACCTGCGTGTGTGCTGAGTGGGTAGCAATCATGCAGGGTATAACTGTACTGTGCATGTGTACATGCATGGTGTATACTGTCCCATTGTGAGCAGTGTGCCTTTGTAAGTGCAGCATGAGCAGAATGCATGTGTGTGTGCAGAGTGGGCGGCAATCATGCAGGGTATAACTGTACTGTGCATGTGTACATGCATGGTGTATACTGGCCCAGTGTGAGTGCAGGGTGAGCAGTGTGAGTTCGCCACAGAGAAAATCTCCACAGATCAAGGACTAAAACAGGGCTGTGTCCTGGCCCCAATGCTATTCAATTTATATACAGCCGACATGGGTCAAGCTCTGCATGGAGCCAGTTTAGCCACCCCCAGGATCGGGCACACAAAGATCCAACTGATGCAATATGCAGACAACCTGGTTCTTTTGGATCACACCAAAATTGGATTACAAAAAGCGCTTACAGCTCTCGCAGTCTATAATGTCAAAAACAAGTTGGTTGCTAACCCAACCAAATCTAAAAGAGTGATCTTTGGTCACTATCCAAAAAAAAAGGGGCCATGTGGACGCTGGGTCCGTTGACCTTGGACCGTGTACAACATTATAACTATCTAGGGGCATGGCTTAGTGAAACGGGCCGCCCACGGATTCATCTTAACAAACTACAGGAGAAAGGAAAAAGGGTCACCTACGCTCTCTGCAAACTACACATCACCCTAGATAGCCCAACAACAACCGCCATTCAAATAGTACTGAGGGCAAAACTACTACCATCAATTAATTATGCCCAGCAGGCCTTTCCAGGGAAATTTTGTGAATGACCTAGAAAAATACACAGTACTGCCTACAAAAAGCTATTTCGCCTACCAGCTTGCACCAGGAACAACTTAATCCGTCTAGAGTTTAACCTCAACCAACAAAAACTGGAAGAGATGGCGGTTCTGAGTAAATACTTCTACCTAACAACGGCAGCCCCGGAGAACTCAATGAAAGCTGTTATAAAGTACATCTTTCAACAACCTGGTAATCCTTGGTCCTCTTGTCTCGCCTCTGCTAAAGATCGGCTGCAACTTGCAACAGAGAATTGGGACCCAAGCATAATCAAATACTCCAGTATAAAAAAAACAATAAAAATGCAAGTACGTCTACCGTCTCGGACCTTGGATATGGAATCCTTAGTAGCAAGAGGTTTTCACGAGACCCAAAGTCTCCCCCACACATTGCCCATCCTCAAACTCCATCTTACGCAGGCTGTGGGGAGAGAAGCCCTAAATAGAATTCTAGCTGCAAGACTACATCCCCTCCATCTCAAAGATCTATATCCAACTGGGAAAGTAAGGTCAGCCATTACGGATTGCCGCCCTTGTAACTACAAACGCGAGTCTTTGGGCCATATTCTACTCTGCTGCCCAGCCCTGCGTCTAGCACGCAGACTCTACCTTAGACCAATTCTGCTCCAACTGGGCACTCGCACTGCACAGGAGGCAGTCCTTCGCCTTTACACGTTGGTCACAGTAAAGCACATGGCCAACTTTGGCAAATTTGTCCACCTCACTCGCCTAAAACTGATGGGCACTTCGCCCTAGGCTGCTAGGCAGGCACTGCTGGGACTGCCATCCAGCCCCTTTCTTAAAACAGACTGATTTAATACAAAAGACCGATTTAATATAAAAGACTGATCAACACTTGGCTGTTTTCACCCAATTAAGGGCCATATGTAGGTGGCCAAATACCCGTCGGTAAAGCCGAAATTCTGTAAATTTCGGCTTTACCGACCGGTATTTAGCCCTGTTCAATGTACGTATTACCGAATGCCATCGGTAATAACGAATCGGTAAATAATTACTGATTCCTTATTTACCAATCGGTGAACACCGAAACAAACAATACCGAATAATGAATCTGTAAAAATCCCAAAATGCGATGTAGCAAAAATCGGTAATACCGAATTTGACCAAATTCGGTATTAACGATTCAGTATTTACCACTGATCCTGAGCAGGTGGTAATCAGGTGCAGTGCTTAAAAACAGCCCCAAAATGCAACAGGCGGGCCTCTACCTCATAGCAAGGTGGCTACGTTTGAGAGCAGCAGGCGTGAGGATTTGGAGACGGGAAGAGCGGGTGTACAGACTGCGCGTCACATCGTTCCAATTGACTGAACCAGAAATCCATGAGAGGTACAGGCTGCACCCACACACCATCCTTGAACTCATACGGGACCTGAAACCATATCTTGAGCTTCAGACACCAAGGGCGCACGCAATACCCACCCATGTACAGGTGCTCTGTTGCCTGCACCACCTGGCCTCAGGAAGTTACCAGGGTGTGGTAGCCGCAGTAGGTGGTGTGTCACAGAGCTGCCTATCCAGATTTTTCAACACCTTCCTGGACGCTATGATGGACCGAATGCATCATTACATAACCTTCCCCAGTACACAGGCGGAGCTGCAGAAGACCAAGCTGGATTTCTACCAAATGGCGCAGTTCCCACACGTCATTGGCTGTGTCGATGGGACCCACATACCAATCTGCCCACCTGCAGCAACAGAATACATTTATCACAACCGCAAATCCACTCACTCCATAAATGTGCAGGTGATATGTGATGCAAAATTCATCATAACTGACATTATGGCAAAATTTCCAGCGAGTACCCACGACTCGTACATATTCAGGAACAGTGGTATCCATACACGTCTGGCTGCTGGTGTATTCAGAGAAGGATACCTACTAGGTAAATCAATGTGACACACCCTGATGTATTCCTTGGCTCAACCTATTGGTGACACAAGTTAATGGCACTTTCATTTGCATTTAGGTGACAGCGCATATGCCCTCCGGTCCTACCTACTCACACCATACCTTAACCCAACCACACCAAGGGAGAGGAGATACAATGTGGCACATAAGAGCACATGCAACATGGTGGAGCGCACCTTTGGACTGTTTAAAAGCAGATTCCGTTGCCTCCACAAAAGTGGAGGTGCACGTCAGTACTGCCCCATCAAATGCTGCAAAATAAATGCAACATGTGCATTGCTCCATAATCTAGCCACAAAAAAAGGAACAGCAGTGGAACTAACTGACTCTGGGGACGAGGGAAAGGACAATCCCCAGCCAGAGCCCTGCGCAGCTGGTGTTGCAGTAGAACAGGATGGGAGACACAGACGGGCAGAGATAACGTCCAACTATTTCTGAGTGAGTAACGAGACAGAGACAGTAACAGTTTTTGTGCAATGGTGTTTAATCAGCACACCACCAGGATTGAAAGCAGTGTCCATAAAGTCATGGGTTACATCACCGATCTAATGATTGCCAAATAGCAGTAGGACCTATTTTCTGCACCCACGCGCTGCATGTCCACGTTCCCTGGACACACTGTCTGTAGTGTCAGATTGTTCCTGGGCAGCGCTGTGGCGTTCGCTGTGCCTCCTGCCCTCGGTGGGAGAGGGCGTAATGCTACCACGGCTGGTAGCCTCCTCACTGTTCCCCCCCTTCCATTGTGGCCGCCTTCACGTTCTGCAGCAGTTCCAATGCAGAGGTCATCGAGACCATGCCCCTGGCCACGTCCCTGCTACAATGCGCCATTTCCTCCTGCATGGCAATAGACCTGCGACACAGGAGGGAGGTAGCAGTGGCCAGCCGGTTCACTGCCTTGGTATAAGCCTGGAGTTTCTGCCTCTCCCTGCGCCTACAGTGACTGTCCTGCTCCAACTGGCTGCATAGGTTGTCTACAGAGGTTGCAATTCCCATCATTCCCTCACACATGTTGTCGCCCATTAAACTAATGCCCTTTTCAATCCTGCACATGTGTTTGTTCATGTGGGCCACCTCTCTGTTCAATGTTCGCATCTCCCTCCATTGCAGGCGCTGGACCTTGAGTACGTTGCCTTCCAGTCCAGCAAAGACACTTTCTTCCTGTTCGGAGCCTTGAGGACTGGCTGGCCTTGCCCTGCGGTGTCTTGATGAAGTGTGGACGCCCTCAGATGGAGTACCAGCCCTCATTATGTTGCCCTCCTCATGGACTGGAGACCTTTGCCCCCCTGTGCCCTCCTCCAACGAATCCTCCATCTGCTGGAGGGTGGACACGGCATGCCTCCTGCCTGACTGTGGTGGTGGTGGTGGTGGTGATTGTTGCAGTGGGGATTGCGTATGAGGAGATAGCGGCGTTCCCTGGCGCTGTGGTGATGTCTGTGAAGGAGTAGTTGGTGGGGGTGGTTGTTGTGCGGAGCTTGTGTGCCCTGCAGGCAAACTCTCTTCATCATGTTTCCTGCCCTCTGGCCTGGCTGTCTTTGTTCTGCTCCCCTCAGCAGCACTGCGAGATGACTCGCCTGTAATGACAGAATGTAGATGTACTCACTTATCTGGCTGCATTTGCATTGCATTAAACATCATGCCTAAAGATCTCAGTGACTGTCCTGAGCTTGCCAATAACTTCCACATGCTATTGTTTTTGCTAGGCTGACTGTCCTATACATCAGTTCGCTAGGACTACATGTCCCACAATGCATAGCAGGTAATGAGTAAGACATGAAGTGGAGTGGGAGCCCCTATGCCACTATGGGGATTGGGGTTGGGGAGGGGGTAGCACTGCATGCTGGGCAGGCATCTTACCTTGTTTCCTTGCAGCTCTGGCAGAGCTGTCTGCGTCTCCCACGCCACTCACACTCTCCAGCTGGAGGGTGGACTCTACCATCAGTTCCAGTGGTGTTGGTGCAGGTGCTTTGTTCTTCCCTCCGCCAGTTTTGCCAGCCTGCCTCTGCCTCTCAGCCATCCTTGCCTTCGCCGTCTTCCTGAGGTCGTACCACCTCTTCTTGATGTCCTCAATGGAACGCTGGGTGACACCAATTGCATTAATCTTGCTCTGTATCCCACTCCAGATCTGTCTCTTCTGAGACTCGGGCACATAGAGGGACTGCTTCCCAAAAAGCTTGTTATGGTCCTGACTCACATCCTGAATTAGCACCTCCAGCTCCTTCTCGCTGAACTTCATCTTCCTTTTCCTTTCAGTTGCCTCCTTTTCTCCCTCCTGGCTTACGATTTCAAATTTTTTTTTTGTTTTTTTTGTAGCTGTGAGGCTATGTAGCTCCTGGATCCTAAGCTCACCTGCCTGCCTCAAAGTCAGCTATAGGTTCAGTGCAGCTGCCTGGGTGTGGCCACTTCCTGTTTGGGAGGTAATTGGATGACACAGGATTGGCTGATTCATCAAATTACGAATTTTTGAATTACCGAATCGGTATTTACCGAATTGGTAATGGATTCAGTAATTCCGATTCGGTATTGCTGTTTCGTTTTTTTTTTACCGATTCCTTCCGATTCTGTATTTTTTACCGAATTTTAGCGAATCGGTAAATTTTACCAATTTTTTACGTACATCGCATTTTCCGATTCCTTAATACCGAATCGGTAATATTCGGTATTAAGGAATCGGTATTCATAGTTTACCTACATATGGCCCTAAGTAAAGAGAATCTTAACACTGTATCGTACATACACTTGCTTTTTAAAGATTTTTTAGACTTTATACTGTTTTTACATAAATTGTATTCTTGTAATGGTTTTAAGTAATCACACAAATAAAGAATTAATTCAGTGTGCCTTTGTGAGTGTGCGAGTGCAGGGTTGTGCCTATGTGCAGGTAGGGTGAACGGTGTGCCTGTGGACAGATAGGGTGAACTGTGTGAGTGTAGGGTGAATTGTGTGTCTGTGTGAGCCCAGGGTGAGTGGTGCTGTGCATATGTGCTGTGCATATGTGAGTGAAGGGGTAGGGGTGTGCCAAGGTGATTGTAGGATGAGTCTCCGAACTATATGGCTGCAGGGTGAACAATGTTCCTGTGTGACTGCAGAGAGGGAAGTTTTCCTGTGTGAGTGCAGGGGGTCTCTATGTGCATGCATGTAAACTGTCTGCATGTTTGAGTGGAAGGCGTGTTTATGTGTGATGGGGGAGCAGTGTCTGTGTATGTGCAGGATGATTGGTGTGCCTGTGTAAGTGCAAGGTGAGCGTTGTGCATCCGTGAGTCTATACATGCACTCACAGAAATACCCAATCACCTTGCAAATCAATCATGCACTTGCATACACCACAAGTGTGCCAAAATAAACTGCACTGGTGTTCGTGCACATTTAGAGTAGTGCTAGACACAGGGCTAGCACCCAAGGGTAGGTAAGAATAGGTAGGAATAGAGCAGGATAAGATAGTGTTCTAGAACCCGAGGGGTATAACTCAGTGTGACCTGTATTATCAAGAAGACATGCCATAATTTGACACTGACGCAAAAATCAAAGTAGAGATATGAGAAGCCAACATTTTTTAGATAATATATTCCCTCATAGCAGCAAAAGTGCAGGCCAGGTCAGAAATAAGTGTTAATTTTGTCAACAGTAAAGTTTTGTAGTGTGTGAACATGCAGGTGCCGAATCATGTGTTAGTTTGACCCGACACTTCTTAATAACTAACCCTTACTTTCTCTAAGAACGAACCAGAATGCAGGCAGTGTGTAACACATATTGCACAGAGAAGGGCCTGGGTGGTTCTTGAAAAAACAGTTTCTCGAATGGACAGTTGCCAATGTTTTGTCGGCATTAGTCTAGATGTCCTTTCAATTCCTGATGTAGATGGATACAATATTCTATCTGCTTATTTTGTATTATAGGAAATGCTTGTTAAACATCTTCCCCGGTGTTGGCTTGGTTCTCTGAGATGGGAACTTTGAGCTAACCCTCTGTCTAAAGGACCTGGTGTCTGGACTTTGAAATTCCAACTGTTCTTGCTGGGTTAGGTTAATTTCTTAGTACCAGACATAAGGCAGCCGGACATTGGCTTCTTTACCTATACAGTCTTTGACCTAAAAGAATCGTCTATCACCCATTGGAGACACCAAAAATGCTACATGTACACACAAGGGACAGACAACAGCTTAAGCACAACACATACACCTTGAAATACGGATGCACATAATGCCTCACCTCTGGAAACTCCAATGGCTACCAGTCACGAAGAGATGCCAGTACAAGCTCCTCACCCACGCATTCAAGGCAATACACAACGAAGGACCTGAGTACCTCAACCAATGCGTGACCTTTCACCAGCAACACCAGCAAACTCAGATCCAGATCCCTCGCCCTAGCTGCCACCCGTTGCATCTGCCTGACAACTGGCAGCCAAAACCTGGAACGACCTTCCCCTGCCCCTCAGAGCCTAACCATCACTGCAGCAATTCAGGAAGGACCTCAAACATAGTAGTACTGGCAGAATTCTCCGACAGCGCCTCCAGACCCTCATGCGTGAAGCAGCTGCTCTCCACAAATCCTGATTGATTGATTGATTGAAAGGGGTGGACCATAGCTTCATGGTCTTGGTGTGACGGAAGAAACAGATGACTAACGAGCTCTCAGTCCACAAAGAGACACAAGGCATGCGGTTGGCGTAACCTCTGGCTGTCAGAGAACTTACATAGCTCTATGGACCCCACCCTGAGCGGGTGTTGCTTTGGGAGGTACATAAAGGGGAAGCCCACAAGAGTCTGCAGTGATTTGGACATCCAAGAGAGCAGGAAGTAACAAGAAACCTCCAGCTTTGAATAAAATAATTGCTAGTATTCAGGTTCCACATGTAAATATATATGTGCATCGGTGCACTATCATCGTATTAAGATCACTTTGCATAATGGCTCTACAGATGGTTGGGTATATTCAGTAAAGTTTACCTACACTTAGTTGTGACATATAGGTATATCCACAGGATAACTTGACAGGAGTATTCGTAACTTGCCAGGAGTAGTGGTAGCTTACCGGCTCAGCCCGTTGGTCTAATGAATTATCCCAACTAACCGCACCATACAATGCAGGCACATAAACAAGCATCAACTACCTGAAGAGGTGTACTACATGAGTAGCCAACATACCCTACAAATGTCTGAAAGCCAATAATGTTGGTGCACAGAATGCTGGCGCCTGTAGTGACATCATTTACATTAGAAGTACACATAAATCACCATGTTGCAGTGGGCATTCTGGCCTTTTTTTTTTTTTTTTTACTAATGCTGTTCAGCACCAGCAACAATCGTTAGTAAAGCCCAAACAAAAATGCTAAATGCTTTGGAAAAACGAGATTTTTGGGATTTGCCAAGGCTTGTTTATTGTGTGTCTGGCATCAAAGGGGTTAGCAAGTGTTTCTCAGTTACTCCAGGAAAAACCTTTTAAATATTTTCAACACTTACAAGTTGAATCTGAAATTGTGGGACGTAAAGGATTTATTTTGGGTTCAGACAGTTATCTAATTAGGTTGCGAAATGGATCCCGTTCATGGGCATACATTCACCAAAATACCAGGGAATGGTACCTCGATCCACCCTTCATCCTCAATCGCCACCTGCTGAGGTCTAAAGAGAGTGCCAAGGATGGAAGGTTCCTATTATATTTTCCATTCAGCTGCTGCCTTCATGACTAAGCAGACAGCAAAACATTAAGCTAAAATGTGAAGTACGGAAAATCCACCTGCAGAAATGATCTATTTTATGGAAGGAATTCGCCTCTTTTTTTAAGAATTTTGTCTGATAGGCAGAAGTTTGTGACCCACTCAAGGTCCAATGAACTACCACGAGCCACTTCACACCACCGGCTGGAACCAAGAAAATGTAAAAAAATTTCACGTATGCATCACCTCGCAACAAAAGGCATTTCGCTATGCATCTCACATTTGCATTTTCACAAAGCAAGATAAAATAATATGGGTGTAGGGAGCAAGGGCTGCCATGAGTATCATAACCCTGTGCTGGAACAGGATTTAAACAAGCATTTGCAATGCAATGGTCTCGGCATCATTAAAGGTAGAGCAATTGGCATTGCTCATGACATTTCTTTTTGACAAAACAGAAAATTTAAAATATTCACAATAGACTACCTCTGTCCTTTTCCTCATCTTCAAGTTGCCCACCCCTCTCAACTCCTCTTTTTTAATACTGTTGAATAATGGAAACCGAAAGCAAAGAGTTATTACTGCAATAACCCAAAGACTACACCAAGAATAACTATAATTAAATTAACTATTATCAAAAGTAAGATGTATTTTAAAGTAAATGGGAACTAAAGATGTGCAAAAGAAAATCACGAACTGATAAAGTTGTAACATCTGAACATCTGTGAGAGGAAGAGTAAATGACCAGATTTCATTTAGGGATCTTACACAATTAAAGATATACAGGAGCAAATGTGTTCAGTTGCAAAGATGCTAATACAATATATTTATCTACAATAAAATCAGGCTCTACTAAAAACCTCCCTTTCCCTACCATCACCTAGATGAAATCTTTACCACGTGCCCCATGCGCTTGGACAGACCACGAACATAGAATTTACACAAGAATTGAAAAGAAAACACATAAAAAGATGCTTAACTAGAAAATCTTTCTACAGCATAATACAGTTTAAAGTCCAGAAAACGTAAATAAGGTAGGTTGCGCAGAAACTGTAATGGGGATGACAACCATAGACTCCATATGCCTTTTTACAATAATGTATCGAATTATCAAACATATTTCATTACCGAAAACAAATGCTGGAGATCTGTTTCAGAGAAATTAAGAACACTCTCAGAGCATCAAAAGCTAAGACACTTGGACTTTGAAAGAAATGTCAGTGGCAGATGGACACGCTTTCATTTAGCAGCCAAATATACAATAACTCTTACTGCCCCCGGAATTCCGCCGCGGCCGCACCGGAAGTCAGGCAAGGTCGCCTGTGACGGGGGCGGAGCCGCGTCCGGACCGGAAGAGGAGGCAGGCGGAGGAAATGCGTGGAGCGGCCCGGGGCTCCTGCGAGCGTGGAGAGCCCCGGGGCCGACAACAGGACGTTGCACGCGTGTTGCGGGGCTCCCTTGACCAAGAGGGAGTCCCGGGATAGGAGCCGCAGCGTCAACTCTCCCTGCCGGTGCGGAGAGCGGAGTCCCCCAGATTACCACAGTAAGTTAAAGGGGAGAGGGGGGGCCGGTGCGCGTGCGCGCGCGCGCGCGTGTGTGTGTGTGTGTGTGTGTGTGTGTGTATATGAGTGGGGGGGTTCTGTATGTATGTGCGTACGTGAGCGCTTCTGTTTCTATGTATGCGTGTGTTGTGTGGGAGCCTCGCGCAGCGCTCGTACTAATGCGCGTGCCAGTTTAGATTCGCCTGCGCGCGGCCAGGAGTGTCTCCTGGGAAGCACGCTCGGTGACATAAGATCTCGGCGGAGACGCGCTTCCGCGCGTCTTTAGCCGAGACCTAAAAGGGTGTTACAGGACTGCAATTCAGGATAAAGTCCCCTTGTCATTAGACCCTCGAAATCTAGAGGTTCCAGCATAGTCAAACAAGCAGGCCCGCAAAAAGGAGTGAACGGCCACTTGTCTGTTTTCATGTTATTAGGACTGGTGCCCCATGAACTGATTGACTAGAGGCATCTTTTCTTTTCCCTTGTTTGTATATAGTGTTTATATTAAAGTCTTCCATTTATATTGTTTTTTTAAAAAAATTTTGTACTATGGTGTTATATGTGAATGTCGCCATTTGAGTATGCTTTATGTCTGGATGTATTTATATGTTTTTTGTAAAATCATGAAATCAGTAAAAATTACTAAATAGAAAGTTTGCCCGCTTAGGATTATTGGCTAGGTGTGGTGTGAACATATTGGAATAATTTATCTGGCCATCCTTTTGCTGTTTAATAAATTAGAGTGGTCTAGGCCAGATAGTAAATAGACCCAAGCCTTCTTTGGTCCCACTATGAGTATCATAAGGCAGACCAGGGTTAGCGACAACCCCAAATTGAGATCCGTCATTTGCTCATGGGGTGCCGGTCAGGATTTCATAGTCTCAATAAAAGGCGCAGAGTTACACAAACACAGTAGGATAATCTCGCCAATTTCCAAAATTGCATATACTAACAATACAATTCATAACTATGAAAGATGGTGGAAGGTTTGCGGAAGATCTATCTCAGGATTAGTATCACAGAATCTTAATCTTTTTTTTTCAATAACTCTTTTTTAACAGATCATTGTGGAACCTTTTAGAGCTAATGTGAGAAGGGTCCCTGTTGTACTGTGAGATAGTTTCAGGGCTACTAATGTGTATGTTGTACCTGGAGTCCAATTTGAATATATTTATTTCACATTTTTATGATGGGAGTCAATATACTGAACTCTAAAAACAACATGGGGGCTCATGGCACCCCCTTACAAAGAATTATCATTAACATATAATAAGGACATTGTCAAGTAACAATAGTTAAAGAATTTGACAGCAGTCTCTGCAAAAAGCATTGAATTAAATCAAAACCCTTGAATAACATGTTGAGGTATGGCAGCAGTACGCCACCTGAGGAGACGCGGGTCTCCATTTTGCACAAATTTACCGGGCAGAACTTTGACATTAAAGTGGATTGCACTGCATGATAACTTTAACTCCCTGATGGATGGGCGTGAAGTCCCACAATGCACTAGGATTAGAGTTTAAATATGCCTTTGTAAATCAATGGCTATTTGACAATGAACTTTAAAAGCTTTACCGAACGAAGCCAAGAATAAAGAAAATATCAAAGTTTACTGCATGATTACTATTGAAATAAAACTTAACTTATGCAATGTAGCCTGCCAGGCATCATAGTAGTGTAATGGACTCCACTCAAGAAGTTGCCGGGCAGCCTATATTTGTACATCATTATGGCATGGGCTAGTAGCCTTCTTGGTAGCATGTGTGAGTGGATGAATACTGATCAACTGAATTTAGCTAGATTGGTGTTTGCAATGTAGAGTTTCATATGAATCTACGAGCAATGATTCTAAGCATATCGGTTGGATTTTGAAGAATTAAACATTATTCAGTAGGGCCTAACCTCACCAGTTGGGAGGTAATGAAAAAACAGAGATTTGTAGATAATGATAAGAGAGAGAGAAAAAGAAGGAAAGAGAGAAATATACAGGCATTACGATTAGAAATAAAGGATAAGGAAGCGGGGGATCTGTAATTAGAGTACAGGGTGTCTGGGAGTATCTCAGAGGGAACTAGACTCATCAGAGTTTACCCAAAAATGGAGGAGAGAAGAATGAGCTCATGATTATAATGATGAAGGAGAGGGAGAGGAAAGCTAAGGATAATAAGATTGCCCGATAAAGTATGCCACTGGAATATTGAGTTTCAGATATTGTGGTGCAAAAATATTATAGTCTAAATCTTGACAACCAAAATATTGTTACTGTAAGTATATGTAGGTAATATAGACTTATTAATCCAAACTCCATATATATGTGTGTTGATAATATATATATATTGTCAAGCTGTGCAGAAGAATTAAGAATATTAAATCTCAATTTAACTATGAGCACTTAACTTCATGATATTTTGTTTTCGCTATTTAGGCCAAAGTATTTCGGCACCACAACATTTTTGTACTCAATATTTTGACACATAACCATCTGACAAATAGAGGCAAGGATGCCTGAATGTATTGAAATAGTGGCTAGAGTAGACAAAATAAGGAAGGAAGACGAGAGGGGAAGGTTATGGGTAATTACTGTATGGATTAGGCTTATATCAGAGCTTTTGTACCCACAGATACATTTGTGTAGTCTGTTGTCCCAGTCTGAGTGGAATATTTAAACTTAAAACAAAGAAACTATCATCCAGGACAAATCCCGTATGAGTGAAATATTTCCTATTTAGGATACCCAGGATCTCACTGGCATAGACAAGTGTCTCCAGAGATATGAATGGCCTCGGTTAAGATATTGAAGCATACTAAACTGTGCAAGAATATTTATTTTACATATTTATTACTGATTTGCTTTGCTTATTTATGAATCTATGGAGCTATTTATTTGGTTTTACACTGTATAAATTAGACATTTAAGACTTCTGAGCATCGTATTTCAATGGACATTTACGAAAGGAATTTGAGAAACTGTTCAACTTAACAAAGAGATCATCGTAGAAGAAAACAAGATACTGTAATTTTTAGATTTGACCATTAGTCCAACCAGGAGATCCTAAATGTAAGCATTTGAGTAAAAATCAGGAGTCTTTTCAGAAAATATCAAAGTGGAACGAATGCACAGTGGCACATACAATGGCCAAAAGCCCACCAAACTGGGATGTCTGCAAACTTGAATGGCATGTCTCCATCAAACAAAAAAGGTCTTAGGGCTGTTCGTTCAATGTCAACAGTTTGAGAATTGAGACAGAACTAACAGACGGTCTATCATCATCAGTAAACTGCTGCTAAGGGAGCAAGCGATTTATGGAGGAAACATGCAGCAATAAGTCAACCAATGGGAATGTAGACGGTCAGGCCTAATCACATTAAAGTATTAATGGAGTGGCCTACCCTTCTAGAGTGAAGGAAACGGAAAGGCAGCCAAGAAATAAAGCATACTTAAGTTCTTGGCAGAAAATAGTGCAGCCAAGCTGCAAGTTAAATATATTACACAGAGGGTAAACAGTGTGTTCTCTGAAGAGGGAGGAAGAGTGTTGAGCTTATGTTCTACCACGAGATGTGTTGTAGATAAAAATGTTAACATAGTGTAGAGAGTTGGTTCCTCATCTTCTAAGGGGGAGTAGTAATGGACCATGCATTTGAAGAAGGAGAGGGAAGGAAGGTTATTTGAGGGAGTGAACCACTGAAGTGGAAATCAGGTTGTGAAGCCATGTGCATATAAAGTTTCTTATGTGTAGATTGTGTGTGGTATCAGGGAGGAACAGCATGACCTGCCTGTGGTGTAAAGTGCATTACCTTGTACCATAATCCCATGCATAAAGGTGGTTGAATGTAAATATGCTTCTGTCCTGCTGCCGTTGCATTACTTGTTTCCCCTTTTCTTTGCTCACTATATCACTAGGGTGTGTATACTATTTCCCCCACTCTCAAAACATTTCAACTATATCCTTCTCATGAAATCAGAACAGTCTCACATTTAAAGTGACACATTCTGTAGAACATATGACTCTATAATTTTGCTTGGCATCTCTGAAGGGATCGCTCTTCAACTAACAAAAGAAGCAAAGAAAATATTTTTTAGACTGTCCTTTGCAAAGATTTAGAAATAAGGTTGATAATGTTTGTTTGACAAAGTTTTGCTGCTGCACACCAAGGAGAGAGGCCACCTGGCTAATCAAAATTTAATAAAAATGCATATCTCACGAAAAAGCACCGAATTTAATTATTTAAATTGTACAGTACAAATCTGTTCTCATGCTGCAATAAACATACAAATATAAATAACAGAGCAAAAACTGAATTGGCACCATATATACAATTACATTGATAACATATTCGAGAACATGTAAGCAGTATAAAACACACCGAGTGGAATATTTATATTACGGTTACTTTTCAGAAAGAGGCTAGATGGAAAACAATGACTGAAGGAGAAAGACGAATTCTCAATTCAACTACACTTTCCTCAGCAGTATTGTGTGTGTATATATATATATATATATATATATATATATATATATATATATATATTTACTTTTTTATTCTATTATTTAATAGCAAATGAACGGATTTTGCCAACCTGTTTCATCACCTTTATCTTTTTTTTGGGGTTATCATCAGGACCAAAGCAAACTATTCTTGATGTGAAGTTCACATCTCTTGCTAAGCACCGGGACACTAACCAATATTTCATTAAAAAGTTAGGAAATTTCTTGTGAAATGATAATTGTGCGGTAATATTCTGCTGTGTGCTGCGTTCTCTCACGACCTACACAGAACCAGTCCATGGGACTACTGTCTACTCTTAAAAAATGTTTTTGTCAAAATTCACATTTGCCATTGTGTTACCGCTACTTTTGTGTAGCAGTTAAAATATTAATGTTCTAAAACCGGATTTCGGTGGTAAAACATTAATACATCCCATAGAGAATCTATATTTGGAAGGGGCGCCTGAACAGACTCCTTCCATATAGAGATTTGGCAGGTACTAGCAAACACAAATTTCTACTCTGTAACTTTTTACTGAATCAGAATTTTTGTTTGTTACATAGCAAAAAGAATTTTTTGCAGTTGCAAATGGCTCACTTTTGCGAATTGGGCCATTTGCGAGCACACAAAATCTGAGTACTTCTGGCCCAATGCTTCTGTATTCCTGCCTCTCAGAAAAAATCCATCCTGCACTAATTTATACCCAACTCCCCAGAATATATCCATTTTGTACTAGCACATCTCAACTCCACAATAATTCCCTCCTGTAAATACATATTCCTGACTCCCCGAAATGCATTCATCCAATATTTGCATATCCTTGACTTATGTAATATAGCCAAGATATATTTACATATCCTTACTCCATGGAATATACTTGCCCTTATTTTACATGTTCCTCACGTCTAGAAAATAGCCATCATTTACTTACCCCCTCCAGTATTTACATTGCTTAGGCTTTGAAAATAGATCTATGAGGTTTTTACTTATCCTGAACTCCTCAGAACATATCAATGAGCACTTATATTTACAAATACCCAGAATAATTGTGTCCTTTGCTCATTATTGGTTCTGTAAAATATATCCATCATGTATGCTCAATTCCCAGAATACTTTCACTCTAAAATGACATACAACTGATGTTACAGAACACATATTATTACAACCAATTTCAGATCAAAATGTTGCACATTTTACTATTAATAGATGTTGCAATCAATCGGTCTAATCGACTTATATTATTGATGATGTAAGGATAAAATCTTGGTTAACCTTTCTGGGGTTCAAACCAATGACTTACAAGTCACAGATACCTATCTTTTCAGCTACGTCTGCACTTGCTTGACCACCCTACTGAATCCATACTACCCTTACATATACTTAAATGACCCCGAATACATTGATTCTGTACTTACATATTTGTGACTCCTACAATGTATCTATCTATCATGTGCTTACATATCCTCAATATCCAAAGTATGTTTGTTCTGTACATTCATAACCCTGACCCCCAGAACACATCTGTCTGTTAGTTAGGTATCACAATTCAAAGAATGTATTGTCTTTGTTTACATATATTCATCTCCCCAGAATATATTCATCCTTAAATTACACATCCCAACTCAAAGACCATATCCATACTGTACATACTTATACAGGATTTCCCTAAATATATGTAACTTTTATTCCCATTTCATAATGTACTTCTTGCTCTCTTGTACCTACCATCAGGGGGCCTACCTGTGGGACCTTCCAGTGTTCAAATAAGCTTCTGGGCCTTGTGCTATACCCATACTGACTTCCAGCCTCACTGACACTATTACGGAATTCCTAATAATTCCACATCCACACTGGCGTTTGAGGAAACCAGTCTGCTTTTCTTGCTAAAAACTCCAATGCCTGGAATTCCATGTTCTCCTCTTTCTCTCCACCCACGAAGGCCAAGGATGGATGGAGGAATTCAGCACACCTGTGGCTGGCAAGTGCTAGCTTGAACATTCACTCTTTCTGTAGTTACCTTTTCCCAGTCCCCATTTTACTTTCCCAATATCTTAGTTTCAGTGTCTAGTGTGTCTACCTTCTTATCCCTCCGGCCTTAGCTTCCAGTTTTCTAATATGTTTGTTTACTTACTTTATGCCTCGTGTACCCTTGTTTTTCCCTTATTTCTCATGAAACGTTCCTCCTCTCTAGTTCCTTGTCCATGGTGGCTGTGTATTTTAGTTCTCCAGCCTTGCTGTTACCGCCTTGCGTGCTCTGCTCCGGTGAGATCGCCAGATTTATGGGCATACCCAACATCCTAGTTGGTGTTTCTCATCCATTGTGAGTATTATCTATATGTACTTTTATAATATCACCAAAGGTATCAGCTCCACAGAACCTGCCTTTGCATGTAGCAATCGGTGTCTATAACAGCAATTGCAGGCAAGGAACTTCCTGAGTTTCAGTCTTACAGTGAGACGCTCCCAAGTGCTTTACCACCCCCCCCGCCCCCGTCCCATTTATTGTTAATGTAATTTGATGGTTGTCTTGCACATCCTGGGTGTAAGTTACTCTGAATGCTGAATTGCCTCTGGAGTACCTGTTCTTTCTGACCTATGGCTTTTTGTTATCTTGTGCAGAGGTTTTCTATTGGCTCCCTTTTCGCTGCTGTCTCTCTGTATGACGTTGGGCAGATCTGTTCCCAATATTCTGTGAACCCTGTCTACCCTGCCACCATTAGTTGATGGAATCTCTTACAATCTCACAGTCCCAGAATATATTTGCCCTATTTTGCATGTGTCTGGCTCCCCAGAATATATCTGATCTGTCTGATAACGTTCCTTCCTAGACTCAACTTTCCAAACTATACTTATCAAATGCTCACATATTCACAATCTGACAGAACATACCCATCTGTACTAACCACTGACTCTACAGACCACGTCCACCCTGTACTTATATGTGCTTACTTCCCAGAATATATCCAGTCTACATTTGCATATCGCGACACTAACAAAAAGTTTCATCTGTTACTTCCACTTCTTGTCCTTATGTATTATTTATACTCCCAGATTTTATCTGTTTTGTACCTACACAGCACTGAATTCAAGAATATATCCATTCTGTAAAACTATACATATCCTGATACCAGGCAGATGTCCATCCTATACTTTCACCGGCCAATCATTTAGTTGGTACTTTCTCCAGTACTACACAGCCCAGCACCACTTATTGCACAAGGCCTTAAATAGTCCTCTAACTACTAATCAAAACAACATGGAATACCCCTCAGTCATTCACCAATACTCAACTATTCCACTCTCCCTCCTGTAATGCTGCATTTATCAGTGACACAGGGATCCAGATCCAATTATCCCCTAATCTCTCAAATAATCCTTCAATAATTACTCATAAAAAACACATCAGCTACATCTTAGTAATGCTCCAATGCTTGCTTCTTCCATCCGAGGCCCAGTACCAATTACTAATCAATAATCACACAGAGTACATATCAGTGTTGCACCAATGCTTGCTTCTTCCATCCCCATTTTATAATTATTCCTTCATCCAGTGCCACAACCCCAGTGCCTATTATTACATAATTCCTCAATTAATCCCCCAATAATTACTAATAACCATATACAATACACCTCCGTAATGCCCCGGTGCTCGCGTTTCCATTTCCCCATCATCTAATGTTTACTTTACCCAGTACTACAGGACCCCTGCAGTAATTACTCAATAACCCCTAAAATAATACTCCAAAAATTAGAAATCAATAACCACACAGACTACTCCTCAGTAATTCCCCATGCTCGTTTATTCCATTTTTTTTAAAACAAACTTTGGTGAATTTGACATAAAGTTCCAGTTGTCATCAATACATTGTGTGCGATTCGATCATCCTAGCATATTCCCTCTCACATCTTGCAATGTTTACTTTATCCAGTACAAGATACTCAATAATCCCGCAAATAATACTCCAATAATTCCTACAAAACATACAGGATACCCCTCGGGGATGCCCCAAGTGCTCGATTCTTCCATCCTTCCTCATCTAATGAGTACCTTATCCAGGACCACGGGACCCAGTGCCACTTACTCCATCTTCCCAGAAATAGACACTTCCCATGAAGTAAAACACCCCCACGTACGAGCTTCTGCCCAGGAGATCAACATCCACACTACTACCCTCTGCTTGCAGCGCCTTGAGAGTACCCCTCAAACCTACTTCTTCTCCCCCCATATCATCCTCAGTCTTCATATTTATCCCCCCCCCCCACACACACACAGAGCAGTACTCTCCCATTTCGGACACAAGAGTAACACTCGATCCGCATATATTTATTACTGCCCTGTCTATGTATCAAAACAAACTGCCCGACAATCCAGGATTCATACCAGTTCTCGTGTCTCCTCACTGAATACCCCTGGCAGTATCGTGTCTTCTTACTCTGATGAATACTCCTGAATACTCCTGCCTGAAGTGTGCACCTGTTTGAGACACCTTAATCTCTCAAAACTCAGCTCCCCTACACACAGGATATTCACTCTTGAATACTACTTGGTCTGTATTTTAATACCCATCAATACTGCTGGGCTGCCCCACAGTACTTCTTTCCTTATAGTCCTCAGTCGAATGCCCCAGAGTACTCGCGTTGCAGAATGCATACTACTACTCACGTCTACTATTCTCAATACTCCTTTCATTATTCACCCTCCATATAGTCGCCAGTATTTACTCAACACAAACCTCGTGCACCTTTTTGTGGGGTAACCGAGCTGATGTATAGACATACAGCCACACATACATCTTGGGGTATCTCCCGGTCCCTCAGTACTCACTTGGCCCCGCCGCCCAAACATGCCCCCCACACACACAGATTCCCAGAGTACTCACTTCGCCCCAGCCCCCCGGCCGTCCACTCGGTCTCCTCCACTGCCCCGTAGCGCCGGTGGGGCTTGTCCGCCTCCATGCCGCCCGAAATGGATTTCTTGAGCTCCATAGCTCTGCGCAGCCCGCTGCTGGCTGTGTTTGGCTCTGTGCGCGACGCCGGATGCGGCTGATGCTGCTTGCTGATGCTGCGGGATGCTGCTAGGCAGAGCTGTGGTCCTCACTCCATCCTCAGCTCTCCCCGGCTCAGCCTCCTCAGCGACTGGGCGCAGCGGCTGCTGACGTCACCGCCTCCCGCGGGGCTCCGGCTATTGACCGGCAGAAGGATGCTACGCGCATGCGCACTTGAGTTGAGTAAGCATGAGACGGAGACAACAGACTGAAGCTCAGACAACTGGCGAGGATGCACCGAGGTGGCCTTACCCCTGTTGGGTGGGCACGGGGACTGGCTCTGAGAGTTGGCTCGCAGATTTATCACCTGGTCTCTAATTAGGAACAGGGCACGGGAGCCTGGGCGCTATGCACAGTGAGAAGCTAATTTTCAGACTACGAGAAGAAGACCTGCCCGAAAAGAGCGCCCGCTGCGTTACCTGCAACATATCTGTGTGTATAGAATAGAATAAACTCGATGCATGGTCACAAAACTAATGCAATTGCAATTCGAAATTCAATTTGGAAATGTTGAGTCAAGCAAACGCTCTCAGGTGACACCAGCAAGCTTTGGAAAACTGGAGCCCTGAGCATACATCTCGGGTAATCAGAATAAATCACAAGCAATCCATTTATACCACCCCTCAGCAGATGGCATATTTATAACTGAGTTCCTTTACCTGCTCACCTTCCTCCTCACTAATATTGAACATTTTTCAATACTGGAGCACGTCAAGTCACGGGTTTGTACGGGGTCTCTTGCAGGGCACGCTCCTGCCAGCTGAGCACAGAGTTTTTGGTACATCATAGCACCGACTTACTTGGGGGGCTAATTATTTGTATCCCAGTCAACACAAACAACCTTCTACTACTGGTAAGGCTGGTCACACACTATGTACTGCCTCTATCCTGGCCCCAAACGACTAACTCTGTGGCATTGTTAATTATCTTGTAGCTTTCGCTACAATGCGGTTTCATCCGTCTAAAGATATGTTATGTCCATGTGACAACAGGAGTAAGCAGAGTGCAATGCATTTTTCTTGCTATTTTGTAATTTTTATAAAAATTTTAGTTGATTTTATCTGAAGCCACTTCTTAACACCCATCATATCAGGTCACATAAAGTAGCAATGAAGTTCCTGATGACACTGGTTGACCCCTTGACTTGTTTTAGTGTTGCCCTGTTTATCCTGAGAGCAATCAAAATGAGAAAAACTATGAATATTTAGCAAAAAAGGTAATCACATGACCTATGGAATTTAAAATACTAGTTTTAGATCCTTATGTGTAATTTTTAAGATTTGACTCAGGTGATGTATTATTATGAATTTGGATGTTACAGTTTTAATATAAGGAATGCAATGATTTTATTAATTTGATTGTACCCATATAAAAAATATGTTTTTTCATACTGTGATATATTTTTATGACTATCTTTTGATAGACGAATAAAGATTAAATAAACTAACAAACGACTGACTCTGGGCTTTAAGCAGAATGAAAAAACGGGAGGGTCTTTCAAAGAGGCATGGTCGATGTAATTAAGGGCTTGGCTTAACACATGGAAGCTAAACATATGTAGTTGGCATACTGCAGAGGCGCAACTAGAGCCAAATTTTGGGGGGGGCTAAGAAAAAGTTTTGGGGGGGGGGCTGAACCTTTAATCAGTAGGCAGAGTGGAGCTGCAGGGCCTCCAACAAGGGGTGAAACAACAGCAAGGCCTAATTAACATTCAAATGGTCTTTTAACCGCATGCGCGCTAGCGGTTTTCCCGCTGCGCGCTGCATTTTTTAAAAACCCACGTTACGTGACGAGCTCAGCTCGTCATCAGCGTAGGGCAGGTTACGCCCATGACGAGCTGAGCTCGTCATCAGCCCCAAAGGGGTTAAAGACCTGTGAAACGTTCGGGTGTGGCTGTGTGTGTGCCCGGGATCTGTCTCATCCCGGGCTGCCACACACGACGGGGGGGGGGGGCTGAAGCCCGGTGAGTCCAATGAGTGTTGCGCGCCTGGCATACTGTGACCCCGAATTAATTTTGCTGCTTCTGTCATTGCATCCAGATATATAATACAACAAGTAACTTTGAAAGGCTCATTCTCTAAAGTGCCCCCCTCCGCAATATCATCTGCATCTTTTAAATGTCCAAAATAAATGTTCTGCATCTTTTACATTTTCAAAATAAATGAATCCATTCCATAGTGCACTAGGAGATTGTACCCGAAATACAGCTTGGAGATGCGGCATGAGAAGTTGCATTGTGATGAAATGTTATTTACCTATGTGTTTCTTTTTTAAATCACCATGAACACGATGTATGCTGTCTTACTTAAACAAAAGGAACATTATCATTTTCATGCATTTTCTTTTGTATAAATTCTATTCTTCCCTATTGATGGCCAAAATTATTCACTCATATTTCTCAGTCTGTTATTAGTCATTATTTTTTAGGTCGAGCCAGGGCAGTGCATGCACTGCTCTGCAAGGCATGCTGTATTGGAGTATGGACTTGAAGCCCCGCCCACTCTCCGCTCATATTTATCATTGGCTTGTGACATTTTCCTTTGTAAATGCTGGCTTCTGATTCCTTAATAGGCTTGTTAGTCCCTCCTTAGTACCGCCTTGTCTTCATTTGTAACCTCCCATGAGGACTGGCCCTTTAATTTAGGTTGTTACAGGGTACGTCTTATTTAGTCTGAAATCACAATTTTGTTTAATGAGTTTCTGCTACTGCAGGCCCTACATGCCTTCCTGCAACATTCAGTGCATTCAGCGCGCAATGCGCACTTTCGCCCGGCGCTTTAACAAAAAATGCATTTGTTTTTCAATGTGACAAACAAATGCTTTTTTTTGTAAAAGCGCCCCGTGAAAGCAGGCATGGCGCGCTGAATGTTGCAGGAAAGCATGTAGTGCCTGTAGTAGGAGAAACTCAACTTTACAAACAAATGCTCTTTTTGGCAAAAAAGTGCCCCATACTGTGCTTTCACTTTATTAGCGGCCAACAACCTTTCTTTAGACATGGCTCGTCTAAAGAAAGGGGCGTGGTCTCTATTAACATGAAAGTGTAGCATGAGGTTCTTGTAAACAACAAGCATTTGCAATGCAATAGGTCTTGCATTTGAGAAACTTTGACCTATTGTTATTGTAAATGACAATCCCTTTTATTATTGCAGGATTTTTTAAACACATACATAAAATGCATTGTCATTTACAATGCGAATAGCTCAAAATCTCGCAATTCCAAGACTTATTTTATTGCGGATGCTTTTTTAAATTGTGTCATGCATGCGCGCATGAAGCCTTGCTCCCTTGCATTCTCTAACCACTTCAATGTTAGTTTCAGTATTTCCAGGAGCAAAAACGATTTAGTAAGGAATTTTCTTTCAAGTTGATGTATCTATGTTGCATCTTCGTAAAAATGTCATTTTTTATGTAATTGAAATGAGTATAATTATACAAATGCGCTCTGCATTTATATTTATTCCCCAGTCATTTCACAATCTACACAAATGAGTTCCTGGATGTTGCAACTGAAATAAACCTCTCGTCACTATATCAATTCGTATTTTGGAGCACTGCCAGTTCTTTATTTTTATGTGAATACCGGAAGGCAGTGGGCAGACCTTCAGACGGTCACTGTCACCTTTTTATATTGAGAACCCAGAAGGTGAGGAAAAAATTGGACAGTCCGATAGGGACCAGTCTCAGCACCTGCTTTTTAGAACTGCTGGAGCTGAGTACCAGCAGGACCCGGCCCACTTAAAGCCCTGAACTCTCTTTTCTTTCCTCACTTGTAGTCCTTGCTATTGACAGAAAGTGATGATTAGTGCCCAGGGGCCAGTCTGGTGTCTCCAGGGTCCTTCCATCCACTTCTATAATGTCATAGATATGATAGGTGAATTCTACGAACGGCCTGTGCGGTGCAGTGAGGCGGTAGGGCCTGGTGAGGGTGGATTTCGACAGACGATGAGGGAAAATCCATTTTTTTTATATCACCATGGTAGAGCTCTCATCTCTGTCTCTGATGGTTGATATAAATGGAAAAAATTACTTTTAAGTATTGACAGCACGTTTATGCTGCTGTTTTACATTAAAATAGTACTGCATTATATACAGATTCTGTTTCTTTCTCGTGCAAGCAGCTTCAACTGCTTATGTGAAGAAAAAGAATAAACGTTGGGGAAATTTGAGGAGGATTTAGCCATAGATGCTCCTTGTGAGACAAGCTTTCTCTCTCTTGGGCTCCATATTTCAATTTGTGTTTATTTTTGCAAAATAAACAGATCAGAATATCAAAGAGGCCTGGTACCCTTCATTTTTCTTACACACCACCTTGCTCTTAAACCGAAACACCGGGCACGGGATTAACATATTTGATATTCTAAAGTGAGAGGGTGAACGTTTCTCGCTATCTTCAGATTTCCTAACCTGGAGTGTACCTCAAACCACCTCTTTTGTGTTGCCTACCTTTGTGCATTGCATTGTATGCTGAGTACATATCCCATGCAATCCCTACATATAATATTCCAAAACCATTTAAGGCACGCCTTATTGAGCATTTGTCCATTGAGAATCCTGTAGTTTAAGAACCATCTTTGGCCTGAAAAATCTTTTAATTAGCTGCAAATTGGCCCTACACCAGCAGGTCCCTAAATATCAATGTATGATTTCTACTAAGTACCCTAAGAAAAAGTGGTTTTCCCAGAGGTTTGAGGCCTCTAAAAAAAGCCAATGCAGACTGGAAATCATGTGGCCATATCCTTTCAATCTTGAGGATGAAAAAATCAGCCAGGTACATTTGCCACTTGAAAACATTTCTGAAGTGAGAAAAGATAAAATACCGTCTGGCAAAAATAAACAAGGCACCTTGCCTACAGAGCGAAGTTTGAATTTTAGGGGACTGATAATTAATTTTCCAGCTCTGTTTGACTTAAGGCAAAATCATCTCCAAATAAATATATATATATGCAGCAAAACGTCACAGAAGTAAAGAATGCACACTCAGGACTCGGTCAAAGTTGCAGTGTCAGGTTTAATCCATACCTCTCATAACGTGTTTTGACTGCTACTCAGTCTTGATCACGTGGTCTCATATGATCAAGACTGCAGAGCAGTCGAAGCGCGTTATGGGAGCTATGGATTAAACCTGACACTGCAATTTTGACCGGGTCCTGAGTGTGCATTCTTTACTTCTGTGACGTTTTGCTGCTTGTATTTTATCAATGCACTCCACCACTTCTCTAGGGTCCTGGGTTTCAGAAGGATATATATATATATATAAATTGCAAATTCCTCGTTATACGTTTCTCCACAGAAAAAACGAGCGTAGACCCAATCCGTGCTTCAAAGTTCTTTATTGCCACCAAGCTAGTCTGTGTTCAAAAAAGGGGGAGAAAATGATCCAAAGGGATCAATAAGGGCGAAATTACCACTCACGTGGAGCGGAAGGCCAGCCTTGGTCCGTGCCCTCAGTCAGTATTATCAACAAGAAAAATAGGACAGGGCTGTTCCACGGAAAGAAAGGATAGTGTGATGCACTGGTCAAAGGAAAGAGTGGTGGTTAAAAGGTATTAGCCTCCCACTGGGTATCCATTGTGTTGGATATGTTTGCCTCACACACCCTTGCAGGTGTCATGCTTCATCATAGGCGTTGCTCCTCGTCAGGTAGGCGGTGCAATTCCCAACGGGCTCACCTCAAAGAGGGGCTCTTTAGCGGAGATCTTTTGAATCCAACTGCCTATGGGTGAAGTGTGGGTATGGGGCCAGAGGGGTTGTAGACTTATATGTGAGTTAAAATGTGACGTGGGGTACCAGAGACTACTTTATTCGGGTGGTCCCTCGTTACAATTAAAAGGTGAAGCTAGACTAGGCTTTCTGGAAAATAATGTTTCCTTGTTCTAGACTAGGCTAGGAAGTATAAAAACGGTAGACATGTTTCTCGCTGTGTAACAATGACTTGCGATTCGTCAGGACCTATATGGTATAGTCTACAAAACAATATATTCTTGTGTCTATATCAAACTGTGTTGCTCATTATCAATATATGGGAAGAATTTTACCTCAGTAGTGCTGTTCCTTGCCTAAAGGTCAGGAATTATTCGCCCCATCAATACTCGGCAGGTTGTACAGCAGGAAAGGTGCCTCTGAATTATAGGCTACAACTTCCCGTGTAGTAGGCCAGTGTCCTACCCCTCATTCCGCCGAGATCGGGCAGATCAAGCTAGTCTGCCATGATGCGTTTTGGCCGTCCCACGGCCTTGATCACTTGACGCGGCTCAAACTGTGATTGTCATTTTTTTTTTATGTATGCAGGCTTGTTTTACTTCAGAAGATGGACTATTTCTAAAGTTTTCATCACTGTATGAATGGTGCAGGTAGTATGATCTTTAGCATCTTCAGATCTTGGTTATTTTCAGCAAATAGTGTCTTTTTTTAAAACTGGTGCATAGAATGTACACTATTCTTAGTAGATTATTTTGAATACTCTGGTGAAGTTCTCATGAGAGTTTCCATGTTTGCAAACAATGTGGTATAGAATGAACTCTCTCCATAGAGTAAACACTGTTTACAGTACTCAGTTGTCTAATGATATCAACTTCATTTCTTAATGTAGGTTCAAGTGTGTCATGGGTTTGATACAGATAAAAGTTGCCCATAGAAGGGCATTTGTTTCGGAATTGGCACTCAATATTTTAGCTTTCTCTGAACGGTTGTATACAGATTGAACACCGTACTCGATGAGTATATCTGTGGTTTATTATTAATGTGAACTATGCGATCTGAAAAGTGTATTCTATAGGGTTAATGTTACACATAATGCTTGCTTTCAATACCTTAGGGAGTTGTTTCTGTGCTGGTAGTAATGATGCCTGCTCCTTTCCTGAGCTATTTTGTACTTAGTGTCTTACCTCTAATGCCATAGTATTTCAATACAGAAATATGCAGGAAAAAAAAGCTTGAATGATGTCATAAGTGATGTAATCAATGTTGTCATTTAAGATGGCATCAGTGATGTCATAGATGATGTCACAGAACATTCCAGGAGTGAAGTCATATGTGAGGTCATAATCAGTTTATGGCGAGGGCGCAAGTTACAGGTGGTGCTGCTAACTATAACTGGTGAATTTCTTTTTTTTTGTTGTTCAAAACATTAATGTTATCACTGACATATTCACCTAACTATAAAGTTCTTTGAACCTTTGTTTTTTCAGTGAATTTCAAAGATAAAAAAAAAAATCCCTTTATCACACCTAACTATAATGTTACTTTAACCTTTGGTTTTATCGGACAATTTCTCATTTTTTTAACACAAAATAATACTTTATTACCATATGTAAATGCAACCCTATTACTCGCACTGTCTTCGTACATGAGCAGTGGGGAGCTGGCTGAAGGGCTTGACTGCAGCCAACACCACCTCATACAGCTAATCCCACCATGCAAATGGGCTTCGTCCGTGAGCATAAGGGCCTGGCCCTGGAACCCCATACGCCAGTGCCATACACGCTGAGATAGAAAGGGACAAAGGGCCATATGTAGGTAATCACTATTTATCGATTTTTAAATACCGAATTTTACCGATTCGGTATTTGAAAATCGGTAAATAGTTTGTAGGTAATAATTCCGTAAATTTTACCGGATCGGTAATATTCGGTATAACTGATTCGGTATTTACTGATTCGGTAATTCCCATTCCTGGAGGCCTATAGGAATGAATGGGAAGCCATTCACTTTAACCGATTTGGTAAATACTGAATCGGTAATAGGGGGAACATATACAAGAGTGGCAGGGTGTCACATTGACACCCTGTATCACCCCTGAATCGTGCATGTCTACACATGTGGCACACATACATGCCCTAAGGCATGTATATCTGCCACATGGGACTGACTAAAAAGCAAAACAATGCTTTTTTAAAGGTATTAGGTATTTATTACCAACTTATAGTTGGTGGTAAATAACGAATCCTGAATGCAAAAATGCACTTGAGTGCCTCCTACATAGGTTTCAGGATTCAGTAATTTACCGATTCGGTATTTTATGAATTCGGTAATTTGCCGATTTTTTAAATTACCGAATCCTTGAAACCTGCCTCCTACATCTCAAATCCCTAAATACCGGTCGGTAACGGTGAAATTTACAGAATTTCACTGTTACCGACCGGTATTGCCTCACCTACAAAGTCTTTAAGCATAGGATTTGCACAGTGTTTTTTTCTTTCGGTTGAGCAGGGAGTGGGTTGAAGCTAACGGCTGCCTCTTGAGGGTAGCTGCCACTACAGCGGCAGAAAGCTGTATCTGGGGGGGGTGCCCTCTCATTGGAGGAGGGAGGGGGCAGGAGAGATGGGATGGGTTGGGTTGGTGAGGGGGGTTTGTGGAGGGGTGGGGGGGCTTATTGGGGAAAAAAAGCAACACAAATAAATGAAACTAAAATTTTAGAGCAACTAAAGAGTTATGCACTAAGCACGGTAATGTCATGGAATGTTAGGATTGGCAAAATATATGTAAAAATTCTTTTCTCTTCTAAATGCTTCGAATAAAATGCTTGGCCTGGAACGTTGCCGGCCTAAATAGTAAAAGGAAAAGATGTTTGGTTCGGGAAGAAATAGCTTTGTATAAGCCTAATTTGTTTTTTTTATCAGAAACACATATTGCTTATGTTGATAGGAAAATTTTGGGATATCTGGGGCTCGAGGTGATAATTTGTTCGACATTCAATGCATCTATAAGGGGGGTTGCTATCTTGAAAGATAAACGTGTTAAGCTAGAAGTTGGGAAGAGTGTCTGTGATAAAAAAGGGAGGTGGGCTATTGTCCAATTAATGGTGGAAAAAATTAAATATGTTTTTTGTATAGTTTATGGGTCAAACTTTGATGATGCTTACATTTTTGATCAGTTGAATATGGAATTATTGCAGTGGGCGGGCGAATTAATTATTATGGGTGATTTTAACTGCATAATGGACTACAAGGCTGATACTACGGGGCAATGTAAATCATAGAATGCGGAAAACACGAGCTGCTATCCTTGAGTTAGGGCGCATTCATAACATTAAAGATGTCTGGCGAGCTGCTTTTCCTACTACGCCTGGGGATACATATTACTCCGCCCCTCACAAGCTTTGCTCACGCATCGACATGGTTTGGGCATCAGATAGAGTAATGAGTACTAGTACCATCGAACTTTGTCCCAGAATCAACTCAGATCATAATCCTATTTTATTTACTTTTGATACTGAAAAGAGCTATACAACACCCCGAACATCTTCATTTCCTAGGCACTTACTTACTAATACCTTATTTATCCCACAACTCAAGCTGCATATTGTAGACTTTATCAAGATTAATCTTAACTCCACGACATGTCTAATGGTATGGGACTCTTGCAAAGCGAGTATTCGGGGCTTTACCCAGCAATTTCTTTTTCATCAAAATTCTGAGCGGTCGGGGGGCGTGGCTAGCAGTCAGCCTAGATGGCCGCAATCTAGCGTAGCTCCATGACCAGAGAGCCCCTTTCTTAAAAATCCGTCAATTTATCCGCTTCATAGCAGTCTTCCCACAGCAGAACCTGAAGCGGTATAACCTCCGGTGCATGTAGCACTAATCGGTGTCCAGAAACCACCAAAGTTCACGAAGCGGCGCCGGCGTATAACCTCAGGCCTATCTGTGAGACGGAAGCCGGGGACTGCAGTGCGGAGAGCGTCGGCGAGACCCGCTATCATCGGAGGGACTGCTGCGCGGCCTTGAAGACTGCCGGTAAGAAGCGCCCATCCGAGCGACGCACCCTTGGAAGTCGGGACCTGAGAACGGAGCAGTGAACCCCCGCCTACAGCTGGGAGCCGAAGGGCGCAGACGGGCTCCGAGGAGCGGCCGGCGAGAGACAGCGGGTCTCATTTGAAGGGGAAAATCGAGCGGCGGAACCGGCGGCGGACCGCGCTGGAGGTCTTCCGCCAGTGACTCGTTCACCCGGGGCCTCACAATACTGTACCAGGCCGGCAAGAATTCGGACAAGGAGCCCGGTGTGGGCTCGTGGTCTACCCCCCCTCCCCCCGCCATATCAATCCGGACTGGCACAAGAATGAGGGGTTTACGTGGAGGGCCTCAACACAGGGGCTGGAACTATTAGGAGAACGAACATTCCAGGCGGAAGCGGCCCCCTTGCTTTACCGCGAACACAGTGGCTCTGGTCGGTTGGGCAGTGCTAGGTGTGCTAGAGTGGCAGTTGGGCGCCCCACATTGCACCTAACCCACAGAGGGCAGCATATACTTCCTCACGCCTGTCATGAGTGGTAGAGGCCTGAAAGGGCAGCAAGCCCCAAAGCTGGACAAATTTGCATATCGCAAAGGGGTGCAAGATGACACAAGGGATGGATTACGACAAACGCCACCCCGGACAAACGATGCGTCCAACACTACAGAGACAGTTACATTGCAGGATGTAATGGCAGCGCTGCAAACAATGCAAACATCCATAGGCACGATATCTGTGGACATATCGTTAATAAGGGCGGACTTCGGGAAACTGTCTGACCGACTCCAGGAAGTCGAAAAAACGACAACAGGGCTGATGGGAGATACTAAGGACCTCCAACATAAAGTGAAAAGGCTTGAAGATGATAACGCCATGCTTAAAGCAAAGCTCGACGACCAAGAAGGACGTTCGAGGCACAATAATGTATGCCTTATAGGTGTGCCGGAATCGGTGGGGGGCCCGGCACTCGATCTGTATGTAGAGGATCTTATTCACAATCAGCTCAAACCGAAAGGACTGTCAAACTTTTTCTCGGTGGAACGAGCCCATCGTGTGCCGGGGGGAAAACCTAAGCTGGGAGCGCCCCCGCGCCCTATTCTGGTGCGCATCTTCAACTTCAGGGACCGCGACGCCATTTTGCAGGCGGCACGGGTCCGCCCACCGCTACATATCGACAACGCGGAAATCAACTTCTATCCTGACTATACCGCTGCGGTGGCGCAACAACGACGCGGCTTCATGGAAGTAAAAAAGGAACTCCGGGCCCGGGAGCTCAAGTACTCAATGATTCACCCGGCAAAAGTGCGTGTGGAATCGGATGGGAAAACGTTGTTTTTTGAAACACCGAAGGATGCACGAGATTGGCTGGAGGGGTGGCGACCTGCAAGAGGACCCAGACACCGAGGCACGCACCGACATAATGGAGAAGGAAGCCCGCTAGCGCAGGAGGAAATTGAATGAGGTTCGACCTGCAACATCTCGGACCAAGTTTGTGAAGCCATGAAACGGACACACAGGGCAGTGTAATCTGGACCAGAGTGGGGCTCGGCGATCTCGGCACTGAGAAGGCCAATGAACGAATGCCCAGGGGGTGATACTGCACTGGGGGGGACAACAGAACTCCTGAAGGTAGGAAATGCTGATCTGTTTGAAGCTGCATGGACAGTCTTACTGGGAGGGGCTCGCGAATGGACACGGAAGTCTCACCCCCACGAACAATACACTTAAGTTGGGATACTAAGCACTCTGCTCAGTTGGGGAGGTGGTCGGTTCTTGATCTACCGGGCAGGGAGGCAGGGAGGGGGGTAGGGGTTATAACAGTAATGTTCTTTATTACTTTCTGGTTTCTGAGGGGAGGGTGGAAAGTTCTGGATCCACCGGGGGAGGGTCATTGTCCGCCGGGCAGGGAGGCAGGGAGGGGGGTAGGGGTTCTTTACATTTTAACCTTGTTAGGTTTTTGTTTCGATAGTTTCTTTCCAAAATGGTTGGCTACTTGCAGACACACGCAACACAGACACCGTTACTTCTGCATGCACTTAGGTTCGATGGACTGGCTGGAGCGACCAATCGGGTGCTTCCGGTCAAGATCCCTTCAACGTGACACCCACCTCACTGGCACACTGCTAGACACACGGGAGTACGTTCTACACTCCAGCACGCCTCGGACCTCGGTCCGCATCCTGAATCCGATGATTCTGAGGCACTCGCTTACCGATGATCATGGCTGATACTGAGATCTCTACACCGGGCCCCCAATCGCAATCACTAGTTGCCCCCACGCTCACAGTATTATCGTGGAATGTCAATGGCCTGGGCCATAAAATTAAAAGAAGCCTGGTCCTCCAATATCTTAAGAGAAAAGCTCCCACATTAGCTCTGTTACAGGAGACACATTTGGTAGGGACTACCTCTAAGGCCCTTAATCGCTGGGGTTTCAAGATGGTTGCACACGCAGAATTCTCGGCGGGTTCCCGTGGGGTTGGAATTCTGGCCCAAAAAAGCGCCCCTCTCCTCATTCAACGCACATGGACGGATGACCAAGGGCGATTTGCGGCGATACAATGTCAATGGGAGGGAAGGCCATATAATATACTCTCAGTATACATTCCCCCCACGCTACACCAAGGGGCGTTCCAAGACCTGGGTAAATTCCTGCTTGACCTCCCAGAGGGCAAATTGATCATTGGAGGAGACTTCAATGCAGTATCAAATGCAGCAATTGATCGGCAACCCCCTCGTGGATCCACTAGATCTAACCAACTGTTTAACGATTTCCTAGAGGCCATGGGGTTGGTGGATAAGTGGAGACTTAAACATCCCCATGACCGTCACTACACGTTTCACTCAGGGGCCCACAACAGTCTCTCTAGAATAGACTATATGCTAACCCTGGCGATCCCCCCAGAAAAAATCACGGCCCTAGAGCTCCTCCCCAGAGGGATATCAGACCACTCCCCAATGCACCTCACCTACACGCGTCACCCCACTAGACGACAAAGGATATTCCCGATTTACCCCGGTTATCTTAAAAATAAAACTATTTTGAGAGCACTTAAAACCTCCACAACGCACTACTTTGAGGAAAACCCAGACTTTGTAGATTCGCCCTCAGTTCTATGGGAGGCATTCAAGGTAGTACTCAGAGGGCAGGCTATCTCCACCATTACCAGGCACAAAAAAGACCAGCGGGCGACTGTGGAAGCTCTAGAAACAGCAGTCCAGGCCGCAGAACTGGCCCATGCCTCAGTTAACTCAGAAGACACAGCGCACACATTAACATTGGCGTCACAGGAATACAAGGCATACGTAGAAGATATAACCAAGACAAAACTGACTGACACACTGCATAGGATCTATGAGTTAGGTGACAAGACTGGGAGGATGCTTGCGTGGATTGAACGAAAGGAAAGGGCCAATAGGTGGATTGCCACATTAGAACGCTCGGATGGCACACACACGACCGCTCCCCCGGAAATTGTAGAAGAACTGGCCGCGTATTATGAGACCGTGTACACTGCACGGGGTGGGGCGACGGAGGAAGACTGCTTACGATACCTACAGGACATACCCCTGCCCACACTACCGCAAGAGGATGCACAGACACTTGAGAAAGACTTTACAGGGGAAGAATTGGGGAAAGCTCTGGCTGCGCTACACACTGGGAAAGCGATGGGGCCTAACGGCCTACCAGTTGAACTCTACAAAACACTAGCACGACAATTAATTCCCTACATGCTCCCGATGTATAATGACTGCCTGTCGAGAGGTGAGCTTGCAGCTGACCAACGACTGGCCACAGTAGTAGTGGTACACAAACCAGGTAAACCACCTGACCGGGCATCCTCTTATAGGCTGATCTCCCTTAGGAATGTAGATGCTAAAGTTCTGGCAAAAATTCTTGCGCTGAGACTGCAGCCCCACCTCACAGACCTAATACACCCGGACCAATCGGGCTTTATGCCTGGTAGGAATACCTCACTTAATCTGCGGCGCATTAATGGAGTCCTACATCGTGTTCCCATGCTGCGGGAAGACGCGGCCATCCTCTCTCTTGACGCCACAATGGCCTTCGACCTGGTAGAGTGGCCATTCCTATTCGCGGTCCTCAGAAAAATGGGCTTTGGCCCTAAATTTTGCAGTTGGGTCAAACTTCTCTACACCGTGCCGACGGCACAGGTGGTAGCCAATGGCCACACATCCTGCACATTCACACTGGGATGAGGAACGAGGCAGGGATGCCCTCGATCCCCGCTTCTCTTCGCGCTTATTCTAGAGCCCCTGGCGGTGCAGGTGAGAGTAGACCCCGTAATTAGAGGAATCACATGGGGGACCGGATGGGAAGATCGCATCTCCCTCTGCGCGGACGATGTATTGATCTATTTGATGTCCCCCACCCAGTCCCTGGCGGCCTTGATGGACCTACTCAGGGCCTACGGTGAGGTGTCAGGCTACACCATTAATTGGACCAAATCGCTTCTTTATGTCTTAAGAGGTCACACACCACAGCTGCCCCCTGACTGCACCCTACAGACGGTCACCAGGGGATTCAAATACCTGGGAATCTATGTGAAGCCACAGGAGTCCATATTCATGGAAGAAAACTTGATAAAACCCCTGCTGAGACTAAAATCCGATGTCACACACTGGCGCTCTTTACCACTTACTTTGCTGGGGAGGGCCGCATTATTTAAGATGCTTTCACTCCCTAGATTTCTTTATGCATTGCAAAACACACCTTTCCCAGTCCCTCTCACATATTTCAAATCCATAGACACTGAAATCTCGGCACTCCTATGGGATGGGAAGCCGGCCCGTATAGCACACTCTAAATTATTCAGGTCCTGGTATGATGGCGGGATTGCCTTACCTAGTGTTAAATTGTATTACTGGGCAGCACAATTAATAGTGGTTAACCAATGGTTACACGCCCCGCAACTGGACCCAGCCTTCCGACTTGATCGCACTGTGCTGCCGCCTGACCAACTCATGCGGGCACTATACACGAACAAACGACGCCACACCTTTACAGGCCCAACAGCCCACACGATCAAAATCTGGCACGTAGTGCAGAGAGCCTTGGGATGTGAGGGAGTGCTCACGCTCGCCACGCCACTTTGGGACACACGGCGTCTGGGTACCCTGGCAAACACAAAGGGCTTTCGGCAATGGGACCTAATTGGTATATCCAAAATAGGGGACTTATGGAAAGGAGGTGAAATAATCTCATTCCCAGCCCTTCAAGAAAAATATGGAATGGCAGACACCGAACGCTATCGCTATGCACAAATAAAACATGCACTACAAGCGACAATCCCGGCAGGCACACAACTGACTGAATCCTCCCCCCTAGAGGACAGGCTCCTTACTGAATGCCTGGACAAAAAGGCGATCTCCCTCACATATCGCAAACTTATCAATAACATGCCCGACCCCACGGCTGTCCTTCGGAGCAAATGGGAAATAGAACTAGGGGACATAGGGGATGAGGAATGGCTCTACGCTCTAGCATCTGCCAGGGAGGCCTCCATCCCATCACGACTCAAGCTAGTGCAACTGAAAATATTACATAGAATTTACTATTCCCGCACACTCCTACACCGACTGGGCCGCATCCCGGAACCTATCTGCCTGCGCGGCTGCGGTCTCCCGGGCACATTCTTTCACATTATGTGGGACTGTCCCAGGATCCAATCATACTGGGGCCGAATACTTTCCGAAATATCGGAAGCCAGTGGAGTTGACTATCAAGAGAACCTAGATGTTGTTTATTGAATATTTGGTCGCCCACTGACATGAATCGAGGAATGCAGACATGGGCAACTTTGGGTTTAGCCCTTGCCAAACGGAACATTGCCAAGAACTGGGGCTCGGGTGTGACACCCACATGTACGCAATGGGGGAAAGATATGGACATAGCGATGTTGGCTGAAAAGGCGGTGTATGTGCATCGAGGATGCCCCAAAAAATGGACTAGGATATGGGAGAAATAGAACGAATACAGGGGCCAGCTGTGCGACCCACCACAAGAAATGTCTGATCTTGAAAGTAGCCCATGAAGGGAATGCATTGAAGTGCTAAACATACGCTGACTCAGGGGATGTTTACCGAAGGGGGGGATGTGGACACTATATAGCTATTATCTGGAACAATGGGGAAAGAGCAAATGTACATGATATGAAGACGTCCCCCCCCCTTTTGAAGTCTGTTTTTCGAAAACACCCGTGATCTGATATGTTGAAATGTCGCTAGCTATGATCTGAGGACAACTGCAGTATGCCTCTTGTATGAAACAGAAATGTGCATAGTAAAGAATATATGACTGTATCCTGTATTTCAACCGAAATGTCGAATGTTGTGTGTCACATGTAAAAGCCAATAAAATATGTTTTAAAAAAAAAAAAATTCTGAGCGGTCTAAAAAGGATAGTGCTCTGGTTAATGACATACTTTCCGCTGAATTGTTACTAGCGGAGGCTCTCCGCCGACACGCCACGAATATAACAGAATTGGAACTACAATTAGGACGACTGAAGTCTGCCCTAAAAACTATTTTCTGGGATAAGAGCAGCATTAAATTACATAAATTTCAAGTGACACAGTATGAGAGCGGCGATAAAGTCGGAAAGCTATTAGCCTATAAAATAGCTGATTAAGAATTTAAAGGGCTCTAATAATAATATAATTGACCAACCTAACCAAATTTTAGAACACTTTACTGCATTTTATAACAAGCATTTACAATGCAACGGTCTCTGCATTGCAAAAGTTAGAGCTATTAGCATTGTAAATGAACGCGAGTTTAAGGTCTTGACATTGTAAATGACAAGGTCTTTTATTTATGTTTTAAAAACCAAAACATAAATAAAAGTCATTGTCATTTACAATGCCAATAGCTCAAAGTCGCGTAATGTGTATGGCAAACTACAGTAGCCTCCTTTCACTTAATTTTTTACATCTGAAAGCCCTGGCATTTTTTTTTTTACAAATTAAGCACGGGTGGTGTCCGTGTCTGCATGGCAGTGGTGGTGTCCGTGTGTGCATGGGAGTGGTGGTGTCCATTTGTGCATGGGAGTGGTGGTGTCCGTGTGTGCATGGCAGTGGTGGTGTCCGTGTGTGTATGGCAGTGGTGGTGTCCGTGTGTGCATGGCAGTGGTGGTGTCCGTGTGCATGGCAGTGGTGGTGTCCGTGTGTGCACGGCAGTGGTGGTGTCCGTGTGTGCATGGCAGTGGTGGTGTCTGTGTGTGCATGGGAGTGGTGGTGTCTGTGTGTGCATGCCAATGGTGGTGTCTGTGTGTGCATGGCAGTGGTGGTGTCTGTGTGTGCATGGCAGTGGTCGTGTCTGTGTGTGCATGGCAGTGGTGGTGTCTGTGTGTGCATGGCAGTGGTGGTGTCCGTGTGTGCATGGCAGTGGTGGTGTCTGTGTGTGCATGGCAGTGGTGGTGTCTGTGTGTGCATGGCAGTGGTTTGACCGCCGTGTCTTCGTTGCGCAGCTGTTTGTTATTGTGCCACTGCTAAATCCGACGGTTTCCGAGGCCTGTGATTAGTAATGGCAGATCCTGCCAGCACAGGGGGCTCCGGTGGGATTCCACGGGGTCTGTGCATTAAGTATATTTAACTTTGTGGTGTGCTGAAAGGCAGCGCGCTGTAGACAGAGGGCTGCAGCTCTGTGAAGAATGTGGTGTACTGTACGTGCCTCGTGCCCTTCTGTGGTTCACAAGAAGCTGCTGTTCTCTGTCAGTTTTCACATCATTAAAAGTACTGCTCTTTCCAAAACGTTGTGTTACTTCAGACAACAATAGCGTGCGTCTATGGGTTGCACAATTCACCGTGTGTCTAGTGCCGACATTACTAACATGCAGACAGACGACCTAAAAAAACAAAAAACCTGCCTCTTTATCAGCGCCGCGCGCTGGTATGCAGACTCCCCCTGCATTCCACAGAGGCGCGCGACGCGATCCGGCCTGCCATGCATGCCATGGAGACAAGACCTGGCCGCGCGCACAACGTTATCCTATGGAAAAACGCTGCGCCCGGCCAGGTCTTGTCTCACTTCGGCGTCTCAGACTGCTGAGACGCCGACAATAGTTCTCTGGCGAGAACGCGCTTTCAGCGCGTTATAGCCGAGCCCTAAAAAACTATATACTCCAGAAAACCAACCGACAGATGTGGATATTCAGAAATATCTGGATGATTTTCTAGAGAAACCCGACTCTCTTGAGCTGGAACAACTATCTAACCCCATTAGCTCATGTGAAATAAGAAAGGCCATCTCTTCCTTACCAGCTGGAAAGGCATCCGGAGAAGATACGATCCCATTAAAAATGTATAAGGGGTGCGTCGAGGAACTTATACCTCTCCTCTCCCAAGTTTTTAATTATATTGGGGAAAACAAGGTAGCCCCGAAATCCTGGAATAAGGTAAAACTGGTCTTTTAAAAAAAAAAAGGGAAAATCACCAGATCAATGCGGTTCGTACCACCCCATTTCGCTAATTAACGCGGATGCTAAAATATTTGCTAAAGTGTTAGCCACTCGACTAGCCCCTATAATACCGAAAATAGTAAGCCCAAACCAGCATGGGTTTGTAATCGGCAGGGATACTACCGCACATATTAATTTGGCTGTGACAGCTTTTGATATAGCTGAAAAGGAATCCACCCCACTCGGTATGATTATGCTTGACGCAGAAAAGGCTTTTGACCGAGTGGGGGGGATTACTTGTGGCTAGTTATGATTGGCCTCGGTTTCAGGGGTACATTTTTGAATTGGATACAGTCATTGTATGATAATCCCATGGCCAAAATCAGCTATGCTGGTCTATTATCAGCTTTGTTTACTTTCGCCCGGGGAACACGCCAGGGGTGTCCCATATCATCTCTTTTATTCGCTTTATCAATAGAACCATTTCTTTATGCCCTACGAATTCAATCACTCATTATTCCTTTTAAGTTTGGTCCTCACTTATTGAATCTTACAGCTTACGCTGATGACGCTGCCATATATTCAACTGATATCGGAAAGGCGATGCAGGGAATCATACTAGAAGCCAATAGATTTGGGGACGTCTCTGGTTATAAATTAAATTTAAATAAAACCCAAATAATTGCTAATTACAAACCAGAAGGACTAACTATTGGACTGTGCTCGGCGGCTACTTACTTAGGGGTTTTAACTATCTGCAAATATTAAGGATTTAATTAAATTAAATTACGATGACCTAGTTAAAAATACTATAATTCTTTTAAAAAAATGGCATAAACTTCCTTTAAATATTATTGGTAGAATTAACCTGATTCGTATGATAATCCTACCTAAATTTCTGTACTTTTTTCGCTCTATTCCTTTGGCATTATGTAATTTTTTTTTTAAAAACTAGACGGGGTGTTCAGCAGTTTTATTTGGGGATACCATAAAGCCCGCAGATCAATGACACTCTTAAAAGGGGCTCTCGATATGGGAGGGCTGAATTTCCCGGACTTTAAGTTGTACTTTTGGGCAGCATTTGTTGGACGCTTACGATATTTAATTAACTCTGAAGGCACAGACATACGACCTTACTTTCTTACATTTATGCTTGATCTAGATGCGAAAATGTTCTTATGGAGAGTTAATGACCCCAACTACTACAAAAGAGTGCGTTTTAAGATAGCAAGGGATCTAGTCAAAATTTGGCGTAATATCCAGGCCTTCTGTAATGTGAATTTTTTCCATCCTAATCTGGTTTTGTGGGGCAACCCCGGTTCACCGGGAATATTCAGCGATGGATTAACTAACATATGGGGAGCGCATGGAATAAAAAAGTTAGAGGATCTGTATGGAGCACAAGGGTTTCTGAGTTTCGAAACACTTAGAATATTATATAATATCCCTGACTCCATGAAGTTTAAGTACTTGCAGATATTTGACTTTTTTACTCGAAAAATGAAACTAAAGAATATTTCTGATTCGAGCATATGGGATAATTTCTATTCACAGGAAACTAAATCATTAATTAGTGGCTGTTATAAATCTTTCAATACCTATAGAAACATGGACTGCAGTACAATATCAGAGAAGTGGAGCAGGATGTTAGGGACCAATATTACTCCGGCTGTAATTAGTCTATCTCTACGTAATATCAATATTTTGGTCTCTTCATCAAGTCTAAGATTGTTGCAATTTAAAATAACCTGTATGCTTTACCATACCCCAGAAAGAATGACCAAATGGGCCTCGAATAGCACATACAGTGAACGAACTAAATGTCCCAAGTGCGCATTGGCTGCAGCAGATCTGGTGCACATATTTTACACTTGCCCTAAACTATTAGAATTTTGGACATCTCTCCAGAATATAATGACACTGAAATTAGGGAATATTCATCCCTTAGATTCTGCGTTAGTTATGCTAGACACTAATGTTAGGAACATTCCATAAAAACCCTTATTCCCTATTATGGTAACCTGCGCTAAACTCATAATTGCTCGTGCTTGGATCTCCCCTAATCCCCCACACATAATGGAATGGTGGTCTCTTCTTAATGACATTTATAGTATGGAATTGGCACTGGCTAGACTCAGGGGTACTAAGTCTTTAGCTAAATTCAATAAGATTTGGGGGTCTCTCATATCTTAGTTGAAAAATTATGTATTATCTAGATCATTACTGTTTTCTGTTATATATGTGCTAAGATATATGTATATACTCAGTCTGGGTCCAATAAGAACCTTGTCAAATGATTTAATGCCAACCTAACGTCAACTCTGTAGACGTTTAGAGCATCTTTTTTAGTTTGATTCATTTTGTATATTGTTGTTTCCTGTGTTGCTAATAAAAAAAATAAAAAAAAGGATTTGCACAGTGCTATCCATGCCGAGCTGTAAAACTGCCAAAGCCTTTCACCACTCCAGGCACAGTATTACAGATTTGGATTGGTAAAATACCATACAAGCCAACCTGAAATGTGCCTTGGCTGGCACTGTGCTAATCCTACACTTAAAGATTTTGATAGAAAGGCAGACATTTGAGGTGAGAAAATTTAGAGTGTTGCTGTTGTTGAGAGTGCTCTATATGAGAGCTGCTTTCCACCTAAATTTGAGAACTACCCAGAACTCTCTGCTTCCTTTTTTGCATATATAGGTATATATATATATATATATATATATATATATATATATATATATATATATATATATATATATGTATATATATTTTCCAAACATGTCCCACAAACTGAGACCGCACTCCACAACAGGTAACTTCCAACTATTTATTTAAGGCATGCAGCTTCCAATCCCCTTGTACTGTCCCTGGCCTGACGCCTTTTGAAGCATTAGCTTCTCCTTGGAGGCTAGTGTCAGCACCCGTTGCTGTTCAGTTGCAACCAGCATGCCGTGTGTAATTTCAAAATTCATGGCTTCTGGTGTGTCTTCACATTGAGCCTGTCCATTAAGCGATGCACACTGGGATCTGCAGTGCTTCTCTTTATTTAATTACCCTCCGGTGGGTTTAGCTGCTGATACGCAATTTTGAACACAATATATCGCCCTCCAGTGGGCTTCGGGATTAAACGCTGCATGCAGTGGCGTAAAGAAACATGAGGGGGCCCCCCTGCAAACTACATGGAGGGGGCCCTCCTCCCATCCTCCGTGCCAGTCTAGCGCTCTCAGGCCAGTGACCCGCCATACTGCAGGGGATGCGGGGCGATTGTTACGCCACTGTCACCAATGCAGCCGTTATAAGTAACACTTGAGTTAAAGGTTGGGCTTAGTCTGCCAGCAGGCAATCATAGGTGGTGGGCCATTCATTACAGGGTCTCTGCCATCAGTAGGCCGGGAAGTTTGCCCAATGTTAGGTGGGTTTCCTGATGCAGACTCCTGTCATGATATACAACATCGGGCCCACTCATCGTTTAGTTTTGACAAAAGTGCATACACTGCTCCTTCTCGTTTCCATTTTAAAACATTGGACAATGCGACAATGCAGTATTTCAAAAGCAGATGTAACCACAAAGAGCACATTTTGATAATACATTTTTATTTTTATTAGACAATAGCAATCTTAAGAGGCATTGCATAGCTTCATACACACTTTGACCCCAATTCCATCACAGTCTCTCTCTCTCTGTCAGTCAGTATCTCTCTTTCAGTCAGTCAATCTATCTCTCTCTGTCATTCAGTCTCTCTTAGTCAGTCACTCTCTCTGTCAGTCAGTCAGTCTCTCTCTCTCTCTCTCTCTCTCTCTCTGTCAGTCAGTCTCTCTCTGTCAGTCAGTCTCTCTGTCAGTCAGTCTATCACTCTCTGTCATTCAGTCTCTCTCAGTCTCTCTCAGTCAGTCTCTCGCTCTCTCTCTGTCAGTCAGTCTCTCTCTGTCAGTCTCTCTCAGTCTCTCTCTCTGTCAGTCAGTCTCTCTCTCTCTGTCAGAGTTTCAGTCTCTCTCTCTGTCAGTCAGTCTCTCTCTCTCTCAGTCAGTCTCTCTCTCTCAATCAGTCTCTCTCAGGCAGTCAGTCTCTCTGTCAGTCAGTCTCTGTCAGTCAGTCTCTCTCTCTCTGTTGGTCAGTCTCTCTTTCTCTGTCAGTCTCTCAGTCTCTTTCTCTCTCTGTCAGTCTCTGTCAGTCAGTCAGTCTCTCTCTCAGTCAGTCTCTCTCTCAGTCAGTCAGTCTCTCTCTCTCCCAGTCAGTCTCTCTCTCCCAGTCAGTCAGTCTCTCTCAGTCAGTCATTCTCTCTCTACCCCAGTCAGCCAGTCTCTCTCTCTCTCTGTCAGTCTCTCTCTCAGTCAGTCTCTCTCTGCCAGTCTCTCTCTCTGCCAGTCTCTCTCTCAGTCAGTCTCTCTCTCAGTCAGTCTCTCTCTCAGTCAGTCTCTCACTCTCTGTCATTCAGTCTCTCTCAGTCAGTCTCTCTCAGTCAGTCGCTCTTAGTCTCTCTCTCTGTCAGTCAGTCTCTCTCTCTCTGTCAGAGTCTCAGTCTCTCCCTCTGTCAGTCAGTCTCTCTCTCTCTCAGTCAGTCTCTCTCTCTCAATCAGTCTCTCTCAGTCAGTCAGTCTCTCTGTCAGTCAGTCTCTGTCAGTCAGTCTCTCTCTCTCTGTTGGTCAGTCTCTCTTTCTCTGTCAGTCTCTCAGTCTCTTTCTCTGTCAGTCTCTTTCAGTCAGTCAGTCTCTCTCTCAGTCAGTCAGTCTCTCTCTCAGTCAGTCAGTCTCTCTCTCTCCCAGTCAGTCTCTCTCTCTCCCAGTCAGTCAGTCTCTCTCAGTCAGCCATTCTCTCTCTACCCCAGTCAGCCAGTCTCTCTCTCTCTCTGTCAGTCCCTCTCTCAGTCAGTCTCTCTCTGCCAGTCTCTCTCTCTGCCAGTCTCTCTCTCAGTCAGTCTCTCTCTCAGTCAGTCTCTCTCTGTCAGTCAGTCTCTCTCACAGTCAATCAGTCTATCTCTCTGTCAGTCTCTGCCTCTCTCTGTCAGTCAGTCTCTGCCTCTCTCTCGCAGTCTCTCTCTCAGTCAGTTTCTCTCTACCTCAGTCAGTCTCTGTCAGTCAGTCAGTCTCACTCTCAATCATTCTCTCTCTCGGTCATTCACTCTCTCTCTCAGTCAGTTTCTCAGTCAGTCAGACTCTCGGTCAGTCAGTATTCAGTCCCTGAGTCAGTTAGTCAGTCTCTACTCTCTCTCCACTCTCTCCATTCTCGCTCTCAACTCTGTCCACTCTATCTCTACTGTCTCTCTCTCTCCACGGTCTCTCCTCTGTCTCTCTCTCCACTTTCTCTCTCCACTCTCTCACTATCTCTCTCTCTCCACTGTCTCCCTCCACTGTCTCCCTCCACTGTCTCCTTCCACTGTCTCCCTCCACTGTCTCCCTCCACTCTCTCTCTCTCCGCCCTCTCTCCCTTCTCTCTCTCTCTACTCTCTCTCCACTCTCTCTCTCCACTCTCTCTCTCAACTCTCTCTCTCTCAACCCTCTCTCCACTCACTCTCTCTCCACTCACTCTCTCTCCACTCACTCTCTCTCCACGGTCTCCCTCCACTGTCTCTCTTTCCACTGTCTCTCTCTCCACCGTCTCTCTCTCCACTGTCTCTCTCTACTCTCCACTGTCTCTCTCTACTCTCCACTCTCTCTCCACTCTCCACTCTCCTCTCTCTCTCTCCACTCTCTCTCTCTCCACTCTCTCTCTCCACTCTCTCTCTCTCCACTCTCTCTCTCTCTCCACTCTCTCTCCACACTCTCTCTCCACTCGCTCTCTCCACTGTCTCTCTCTCCACTGTCTCTCTCTCCACTGTCTCTCTCTCCACACTCTCTCTCTCTCTCCACTCTCTCTCTCTCCACTCTCTCTCTCTCCACTCTCTCTCTCCACTCTCTCTCCACTCTCTCCAGTGTCTCTCCATGCTCTCTCCACTCTCTTTCTCTCCACTGTCTATCTCCACTCTCTCTCCACTGTCTATTCTCTCTCCACTGTCTCTCTCCACTCTCTCTCTAGCCACTCTCTCTCTCCACTGTTTCTCTTCACTGTTTCTCTCCACTCTCTCTCTCTCCACTCTCTCCCACTCTCCCTCACAAAGTAGTGTGCGTTCCATGGGTGTCCGCAGAAATATTTCCGGGGGGGGGCACATTTTTAACTTCATCACCATCCCCCTTGCACCCTTCTCCCCTCTGCCTTGCACCCTTCTTGCCCTCCCGCTTGCACCCTTCTCCCCTTCCCCTTGTACCCTAGTCCACCTCCGCCTTGCACCCTTTTTTACCTTGCACCATTCTGCTTCTGCCTTGCACCCTTCTCCCCTCTGCCTTGCACTCTTCTCCCCTCTGCCTTGCACCCTTCTCCCCTCTGCCTTGCACCCTTCTCCCCTCTGCCTTGCACCCTTCTCCTCTCTGTCTTGCACCCTATTCCACCTCCGCCTTGCACCCTTCTCTACCTTTCACCCTTCTCCTCTCTGCCTTGCACCCCTTTCCCCCTCCGCCTTGCTCCCTTCTTTACCTTGCACCCTTCTCCTCTCTTCCTTGCACCATTCTCTTCTCTGCCTTGCACCCTTCTCCCCTCTGCCTTGCACCCTTCTCCCCTCTACCTTGCACCCTTCTCCCCCTCCGCCTTGCACCCTTCTCCCCCTCCGCCTTGCACCCTTCTCCCCTCTGCCTTGCACCCTTCTCCCCTCTGCCTTGCACCCTTCTCCCCATTGCCTTGCACCCTTCTCCCCTTTGCCTTGCACCCTTCTCCCCTTTGCCTTGCACCCTTCTCCTCTCTGCCTTGCACCCTTCTCCCCTCTGTCTTGCACCCTTCTCCCCCTCCGCCTTGCAACCTTCTCTACCTTGCACCCTTCTCCTCTCTCCCTTGCACCCTTCTCCCCTCTGCCTTGCACCCTTCTCCCCTCTGCCTTGCACCCTTCTTCCCCTCCGCCTTGCACCCTTCTCTACCTTGCACCCTTCTCCTCTCTTCCTTGCACCCGTCTCCTCTCTGCCTTGCACCCTTCTCCTCTCTGCCTTGCACCCTTCTCCCTTCTGCCTTGCACCCTTCTCCCCTCCACCTTGCACCCTTCTCCCCTCCGCCTTGCACCCTTTTCTACCTTGCATCCTTCTCCCCCTCTGCCTTGCACCTTTCTCCCCCTCTACCTTGCACCCTTCTCGGCCCCCCTTTCCCTCTCCCTGTGGACGTCCATGGTGTGTTCTAACAAGAGTGCTTACCTGAGGGCACCATTTTTCTGCCTCGTCCCTTTTCATGTGAGCTTTGCCCTGGAAAATGCTCTCTCTGGGGGCCCCCACCCAATCCTTGTCCCTGTCTCTTCTCTTCTCTTGTGGGGTTGGGCCCCCACCCCATCCTTGTCCCTGTCTCTTCTCTTCTCTTGTGGGGTGGGGCCCCCACCCCATCCTTGTCCCTGTCTCTTCTCTTCTCTTTTGGGCTTTGCTTCTCGAGAGGAGAGAGTGGGGGCCGGGCTCTGTGCTGCCTCAGAGGAGCCATGGAGACTCCACCCCCACCCTTGTCCCGGGCCTGCCTCCGGCTCTGACTGAAGAGAAACAATGTACATTGATACTTTGTTTCTCTTCAGTCAGAGGGAGGGGGGCGAGGGACTCCGAGCAGGCTGCAGACAGCCTGCACCTGCTTCAGACTCAGAGGGAGGGAGGCTTGTTTCAGCCAGGCCTCTCTCACAGCTCTCAGAAGAGCTGAGAGGGTGCCAGGGCCCCCTGGGGCCCCCTTCATTAACTGTAGAGAGTGAGGCCCCCCCGCACCGCGGGGGCTGCGGGGGCGTTTGTTACGCCCCTGGCTGCATGTCTACAATAATAAACTTACTGTGGTCATTAAAAAGTGAAAAGTTCACTCCTCCGTGTCTGTTGTTATTTCTTAGGCGGCGCGTCATCCCATGCTGCCTGAGACTGCCGCTACATATTTTCCAAACTTGTCCCACAAACTGAGACTGCACTCCACAACAGGTAAGTTCCAACTATTTATTTAAAGCATGCAGTTTCCAATCCCCTCGTACTGTCCCTGGCCTGACACGTTTCGAAGCATTAGCTTCTCTTCAGAGGCCGGTGTCAGCAGCCGTTGCTGTTCAGTTGCAACCAGCATCCCCTGCGTAATTTCAAAATTGATGGCTTCCGCTGTGCCTTCACATTGAGCCTGTCCATTAAGCGATGCACGCTGGGATCTGTAGTGCTTCTCTGTATTTAATTACCCTCCGGTGGGTTTAGCTGCTGATACACAATTTGGAACACAATATATCGCCCTCCAGTGGGCTTCAGGATTAAACGCTGCATGTCTGCAATAAAAAACCTGCTGTGCTCATTAAAAAGTGAAAAGTTCACTCCTCTGAGTCCGTTGTTATTTCTTAGGAGGTGCGTCATCCCATGCGGCCTGAGACTGCCGCTACATATTTTCCAAAATTGTCCCACAAACTGAGACCGCACTCCACAACAGGTAAGTTCCAACTATTTATTTAATGCATGCAGCTTCCAATCCCCTCGTACTGTCCCTGGCCTGACGCATTTTGAAGCAGCGCACCAAGTCCCAGCATAGGACAGCAGAGCGGGAAACCCTTAAAGCAACAGCCAAATGGACAGGAACCCCCAACACAGCCAAGCCCTGCCACACAACCGCCAGGCCGACAGATGTAACCTCGGCACGGAGCACAGGGGAAGGGCCGGAAACACCAAAGTGGACGGAACCACCTGAAGGCCCAATCCCGGTCGCAACACAACCCAGTCAGGAGAGGCCCAGAGTAGCAGAAAGGGAGGGAAGGCACACAGAAGACCCCGAGGCCAAGGAGAAGCCAGGCCGTCGACCCCCACAAGGCAAGGCACGCATAGGCTCCAAGGCGGTCAGAAGGACAGAGGACTCCAAGCCACTCTGAACAGCCACTGCCAATTCCACGAAATCCTGCACCAAGGAGGTAGCAGAATAAACAGAGAACAGGCCAGTCCCCAGCACCAAGTCAGCAGCTGCAAACACCTTCCCAAGGTCATAGACCACCTACCTAACTGTCGCAACAGATGGGGTACATACCTCAGGCAGAACAGCTGACTCGCCAATCAGTGTGGCCAGGATAGAGTCCAACATCACAATGTGAGGAAAGGAGTCGACCCCCTCCAACAAGCAAAGTGTCAGGAGGAAGCGAGGGACCCGCAGCATGTCCATCGCACGCCACTCTCACAGTACCATCTCCCGCACTTGGCCCAAAGGCCAAGCCCAACCGGGAGGGCCTTGTTCACCAAGGAAAAAGATTCCCACAGACCTCTCCCAGCAGGAAATGAGGAAAACCCAATTGTCCCACACAGGAGCCAGAATGTCTCACAACACCTCCCCAGAGACACACGCCTCACCAGAGGTGGGAGAAGGACCATCCCCAACTGAAGGGGACCAGTCACCCATAGGATCCAATGGATGAGGATGAGATGGACCAGAAGGCACCGGCCGAGTCACAGAACACTGGACACAGCAGCCTCAATCAAGCCCTGCACCATCCGTAGACATGAGAGGCACTTCACCCCCTACTGAGCCCAGGCGTTCAGGGTCCACCAGGGGGAACAGAGACCCAGCAGTAGATGAATAAGAGGAGAACACCAGAACGTCCCCACTGAAACAGTGGATATAAATAGATATAAACAGAGTGTGTGGATAAGGGCGAGGAGGCCATGTTGGTCCTCCTCGACCTATCCGCCGCTTTCGATACGGTGTCCCACAAAATTCTCCTAGAACGACTGAAGCATATAGGACTGGGCGGCTCCGCTCTGGCGTGGATCAGGTCCTTTCTCCAAGGACGATTTCAGAGGGTTCTGCTCAGACCGTTTAAATCTGGATGCAAACCTCTTGTACGTGGAGTACCACAGGGCTCAGCGCTGAGTCCTCTGTTTTTTAATGTCTATCTGGCCCCGTTGGCGAAGGTGGTGGAGGCATGTGGAGTCAGAGTGGTCTCTTATGCTGATGATACACAGCTGATATTTTCTTTTAGAGACCACTCTGACTCCAGCCTTTCCAGTTTCCGCCACTGTCTTGGCGAAATCTGCTCTTGGATGTCCTCGAACCACCTTCGACTTAACACAGACAAGACTGAGGTCTTGTTTTTTAATCAAAAAATGATCATCCCACCTTCATTATGGTGGCCTACGGTACTCAACCCTCCCCCTACCCCGGTTCACTCTGCCCGCAATCTGGGGTTTATATTTGATGATACCCTCTCCTGTGGCCCTCAAATTAATAAGGTTACTGCGGCCTGCCATGGTAAACTAAAAATGATGAGAAAGATCTTTCCATTTTTGCCTAAGGAAGCACGCAGAACAGTAACTCAGGCATTAATCACCTCCCATCTGGATTATGCCAACAGCTTATATGCTGGGGCCCCTCTTTATCAAATTGAACGCCTACAGGTAGTTCAAAATGCTGCTGCAAGACTGATTGGCAATATTCCATACAGACACCCCATATCAGCGTTTCGCAAAGAACTCCATTGGCTTCCCATAGCCAACCGCATTAAATTCAAAACGCTCACTCTTGCTTTTCGAGCCCTGAACGGAACTGGCCCGGATTATTTAAAAAAGAGATTGAGATTGTCCCACTCAATCAGAGACCTTCGCTCTAACAACCTTCGTCTCATGCAGGTGCCAAGATTCCGTCGCACAAGAACTGGTGGTCGAGCCTTTGCTGTTCTTGCTGCCAAACATTGGAACGACCTACCGATCGATCTCAGATTTGCCCCATCCGAAGCTCTGTTTCGCAGTCGCCTGAAAACCTGGTTATTCGCATCTATCTAGATTGCTCTTTCCTTTCCTGCTGACAGACCTAGCGCCGGGACACCCCCTTTGGGGGTAGCCGCGCGCTTTACAAAATTCGTAAATAAAATAAATAAATAAACAACCACATGCGACCCAGGACTGCAATAAACCGGAGATATCACTCCCCAGCAGCCCCATGACAAGGCAGAAATATGACCACGCCGGCCACCAAGACAAAATCGCCACCAAAAATGACTCCAAACAGCAGAAAAGGTCCAAAAGAAACAAAAAGCAGGCCTACCAGGTCTCCATCGATGTGCACCGTAAAGGCCGCCTTGCAGTCTGAACCCAGAAACACAGCCGAGCAGCAGGAGGACCGCCGGACTCTGCCACATGCCGGGAGAACGCTGCCAAGGGCACCGCCGATAGAGAGAACCAAACTGAAGACTCCCCAGCACCACCACAGAGAGAAAGTCAAAGGTAAGTCTCACATAGGACAACTAAAAAGAATACGTGGAGGTGGGGGTGGGCAGAGTTTTTATGGGCTGGGCGTGGGTCAAGAGGGAGGCAGGGCCTCACTTGTGATGAAAGAAGGCGAGGGATGGACGGTAGGTAACGCCTGTTTACGAGCCCGATCCGACAGGCAGGGCATCCAGTTCAGTGCCAACTTCGTTTGGATATATATATGTATATATATATATATATATTTCCACATGTGTACTCCTGCTGCCACGCCACGCCATCAATCCTCGGCTGACCAACTAGCAAGAACACGGAAGACCCAGAGTGCTAGTGAGTTTTTTATTTAGCAGCACACCACGGCAGGATAACGTTTCGCCCTACACAGAGGGCTTGGTCACATGGTGCACCGAAAGAGTTGCTGAAATTTAAAGTGCTAGTGCGGTAACAACGACAATACTGATTGGTTACGCCTTAATTCATGATAAAATATGACACAGCTGTGAAATTAATCATTTAAAGACGCAAAGACGGGCAAACACAATGGCAGTTTCTAAGCATGCTCTTAGTGATATCTGTTTAAATACAGTACTTTTTATGTGACTACAATTGTAAGAATGTTGAATAATAAGTTAATGCAGTAGAGGGTCAACTGGGAATTCCCACAGTACATATCAGTTCGTGACATAGCGCATTATTGTCAAAATTTCATGTATATTACAATTAATTACAACCGCACATAAATTCATGAACCGGCTATGTTGGACTCCCTGCATAAATGCAAAAAGCCGTTAATAACACTACGATGGCCCTCTAACTTCATAGTAAAATATATACAAAAATTTCATCTATATACATCTATATACAATAACTATCTTACAAGAAATCGCCCAAGTGAGACTAAGACTGTTAATCGGAAAATGAAAAAACAGATAGAATCTAAAGCCATAAAGAAAGCATGTCTTAAATTGTTAACGCCACTGGTGCCCGTGACAGTTATTTACCAACACTAAACTAAACAAGTGATGAATAAAAGAAAAAACAATTCTTACTGGGTTTGAAATTCATAAAATACAGCTATTAACACAACTAGGGAGGATTTGTTACATTTACTAATGGTGTTACATATGTATACAATGATCAGAAAACATGGCCTGAAAGTCAAAGACACAAAACTACAACAAGCAGCATACAGGTAAGGGGTATTAGGGAGAATTAAGGAAACCGACAGAACTATAAACATGTATAGCAGTCCTCCGTGGAATTAAGACCATTGGGACTTTTGCTGTCCATCTCCAGAATATATCTGGTCTCAAGAGCCCTTAAGAACCCTTCTCGATTACCCCCCCTCCTGAGTGGACCTACGGCATCTATAGCATAGTATTTAAGGAGCCCACTGTTATTATTATGGAACTCCTTAAAATGCCTGGCTACAGGGTATGTGGCATCATTCGTGTTAATTGCCCGGATGTGCTGGAGCACTCTTTTGTGCACCTGCAATTTGGTACTACCAATGTATTGCAGGCCACACGGGCACTCCAGCACATATACCACATACTCTGATTTGCAGGTTAGCTGCTTGGTGATTTTCCGGGGCACTGTTGAAAAAGCTGTCAGGAACTCAAATTTGTTGAGGCCCTGAGAACAAGCCTTACAGCTAGAACACTTCCTGAACCCACGGCTCGCCGCAAGCCAATTTTTGGGTGGGATCACTTCCGGGCTGGATTTAACCAATGCATCTTGCAGCGAAAACGCCTTTTTGAAAGTGATCGCAGGTCTATTAGGCATGTGTTCCCCTATCACTGGATCTAGTTTGATAAGATTCCAGTGTTGGTTGATGATTTTTCTGAGCGCCCCATGCTGGCTATTAAAGGTCCAAATAAGTCTGACCGGTTGTACACTACTGGCTGCAATGGATCTCTGGTTTTTTCTATGGGTCAACGCTTCACTGCGGGATAGGGCATTAGCTTTCCTAATTGCTTTGTCAATAAGATGTTCTTCATAGCCCCTGGCAAGAAACCTTAGTTTACTCGCTGCTTGTGCCTCTTTGCAGTGAGATTCTGTACTACAGACTCGCCTAATTCTAAGCATCTCCCCATAGGGGATGCTGCGAATTAAATGCGGTGGATGGTGGCTCTCAGCGTGCAAAATAGTGTTACCCGCAGTGGGCTTTCTATAAAGCTTAGTTTCAAGTTTGCCATGGCTGACCTCAAGGGTAACATCAAGAAAATCTGCTGTAGTCTGACTGATATGTGATGTAAAGGACAAATTAAATGCGTTAGTGTTTAAAACATCAATGAAACTAACAGCTGCTCAAGGGTTCCCCTCCATATCATTAGGATGTCATCGATGTATCTGTACCATCGAATGATATGGAGGGCACAGATGTCTTGGTGAATGCCATTGAGGACCTGTCTCTCCCAGTACCCCATATGCAAACAGGCATAACTAGGAGAGAAACAGATATATTTATATCAACAAAGCAACTCCTCATTACTTCCACGCGGGCGAAATGAGAAAACGGACCTAGCGGCTTCAGGCAAGTAGATGTTTTATTGTTCTTCCAACCTTTCCTGTTGACGCTTTTCGAGCATCAAGTGCCCTTGTTCACACAACGAGCACCACGTCAGCCATTACTTTTCAATATGCTTGGTGTACCACCCCCCTGTGTTGGTCACCTGACCACATGCATAGACATAGTAGAGATTCTACTTCATAGCAGGTCCAATTTTCGCAGTTATAGCAGCATTTAGAGAAATATAAATGTAACATCAAAATTGTTATTGATATTTTGTTTTTTGTACAGCATGAATGCTGGATACCGGACAAAAGTGGCTAGTACAATAAATAAATAAATACTGTATAAATACACAATCAAATTAAATACACTATATGCATCTATATACATTATTTAAAATACATATTGATGGCTTAACTAACTTGTGCGGTTCGTAGACAAAATGTTACAATGTTATAATCCCTGTTATTTGAATTAAAATTCCTTTCAATTTGATTAGGTAAACAATTTATTGTGTGCAAAATATTATCATATTTGCAAATTCTGGCAATATGTGCAAACTTCTGCAAAACCAGGGGTCTTCGATATTTACTCGCACAAGAGCATGTGTATCATTTGCTACTGCCAGTGTACTGTTAGCTTTTTGGCTAGGTAGCTTTGTAGCTATTTACCCCATATTCTAAGAGACTGCAAGAATGCAAACACTGGAAAAAGGTCCGGTTATCACTGTTATAACTCCTGACATGTGAGCCTCTGCTATCATCCTTGTTAAACCTCTATCCGTAAGTCAATGTGGTAAGTGTCAAAAGCTATATGGTGCTTTTTAGTGCAAAACAGTACACATTTCATAAAGAACTGTTATGTGTCTTATCTATGCATATTAAAACCTTAAAACCAAAACTCACAATGTGTACACAATATCAATAAATAGTGATTAAAAAAGTCTGTAGGACGGGAAACTGTTATCAAATATCTAACACAGTTAGTTTCATAAGAAAGCAGCCTATTCCAAGCGTAATTATTTAGATACAATCACCCAAGCAACCTGTACTAGATATTATGGATCAGGAAAAATGATATTTGTCAACAATACCAGTACAGCCCAAACCACATACATCGTAATATCTCTCTCTCTCTCTCTCTCTCTCTCTCTCTCTCTCTCTCTCTCTCTCTCTCTCTATATATATATATATATATATATATATATATATATACATATATATATATATATATATATACATGCACAACAGTTTCAAATGCTAAGTGCAGCAGACTCCATTCCGCCGCGGCACCGCCAAGAAACAGGAGACCCAAAAAATTCCGTGAGTAATTGTTTATTCTGCAACGGACAGCATAACGTTTCGGCCTTCCAACGGCCTTGGTCACATGGCGCCACTGAGGGCGATGGCAGAAATTTAAAGTACAAGTGCATAAACGTTGTCCAATCAAAATGGATATATGCAGGTAACACAATGAAAATAGCAAAAATACTGCACATTTACCGTTTTCGTTACTGTGTGCATATAAATCATGAAATCACAATCTTAGGTTGAATCCCTCAGCACAAGGTGTTTACGCTGGATAATCCTGCGTTATCTTATAGAAATGGCGATGGCTTACACAGGTGTTGATGAGTTTTTAAATAACTACCACCATACAGGTCCTCATATTGTTTGAATTAATTCCTAGACCAAAATATGTTACAAACTCATTGTTTGTCATATCCCTATTACTAACATATATACAAAAATACAAAAATGCAAAACTACTAGATATACAGTATATACAAACATCCTATAACGATGCTCTGACATGTATCTGCATATAACCCATAGTTCAACTGTGTATGTACAAGGGCTGACACATCACACTGTGTTATTTCAAAAAATGCGTGTATAATACAGAGCACGTAAGATCCACCCCAGTTTGTCCTTTGTGATGAGGAACATTACTGGACAACGCAAAAAAAAAAAAAATTGTATATACATACAAAATTATACAAAAGGTGCTCGATATTTTTGTGTATGTGAATATTAATTGCTTAAGTGTCAAGTGAATAAAAAATTAGACAGACTGGTCCCAGTCTGACAGACAGACACATCTAGTAGCATGTTCAAAAATAAGCAAAAACAAGAGTTTTTGAGTTCACCAAACAACTAACACACCTTACATACACAACACCCCGTTGGTATCACAGTAGGTTAATGTCATTGTGTATGCAACTATGGACTATTGTGTGCCAGATATTCCTGCAGTTTGGCACACATTGTGAAACCACCGGCTGCCTCAGAGACAGGTGTAAAAATCTTCTGAGGCATTAAGCCCATGAGGGGCCTTACTATCTAACATCACTATATACCTTGTTTCCAGCTTTCTTAATGCAGCATTCCTGTCGCCTCCCCTTCTCATAGGATCTATTGAGTCAATGGCATAGAACCTCAGCAGAGTACTGTTGCTGTTGTGGTACTCCTTGCCTAGCCACTGGGTAGGCAGGGTCATTGGTGTTAATAGCCCTCAGATGTTGGAGAACCCGTTTGTGGACTTGCAGCTTCGAACTGCCCACGTATCTTAAACCACACGGGCACTCCAACACGTACACTGCAAAATCGCTCTTGCAGGTAAGCTTTTTGATGATCTTGTACGGGACTTCAGAGAAAGGGGTAGTGTATTCTGTTCTATTGACCCCATGAGTACATGCCTTACAGACAGAACATTTCCTAAATCCTTTACTGCCACTCAGCCAGTCTTTGTTTGTTAATAATTCTGGACTGGATTTTACCAGGGCATCTTGTAAGGAATAGGCCTTTCTCTAGGTGATAGCGGGTTTTCTAGGCATGCTTTCGCCAATTACTGGGTCGCACTTCACTAGATCCCAGTATTTATTGACGATCTTTCTTAAGGCCCCGTGTTGACTGTTGAATGACCAAATTAATCTGACTGGTTGCTGCATGGATGAAACAGTTGGGGCTTGTGATTTTTTATGTTGCAAGGCAACCTCACGAGGAAATGCATTAGCTTTGCGGATAGCAGCCTCGACAGCTTTAACATTGTATCCTCGTGCCAGAAACCTAAGTTTACTGGCTTGTTGTGCTGCAATGCATTGAATCTCAGTACTGCAAACCCTTCTAATCCTGAGCATCTCCCCATAGGGGATGCTCCTGATTAAATGTGGAGGGTGGTGGCTGTGGGCGTGCAGAACTGTATTCCCCGCTGTGGGCTTTCTAAACAAAGTTGTCTCCAAATAACCATTGTTGACTTCAATTGATACATCTAGAAAGGTTGCATGTTGTTCACTGATATTGGAGGTGAAAGCCAGGTTGTAGTTGTTCGTATTCAGCTGAGTAACAAAATGTTCTGCCTCAGTGCGTGTGCCTTTCCAGATCATGAAAACATCGTCGATATATCTATACCACCGCACGATGTGATCTTGACAAATGGCTGAGTGCTCACCATGGAGGACCTGCTTCTCCCAGTAACCCATATGAATACAGGCATAACTTGGAGAGAAGCAGGCCCCCATGGCTACTCCCCTGATCTGTTGAAAGTGTTGTTGGTTGAACATAAAAAAGTTATTATTAAGACAGAAACTAATCATAGACAGTAACATCTTATTATGTTCTACCAATTCAATCGCACGTTGACCCAAGTAGTAAGAGACCGCCCTCAAACCATCTACATGTTGAATACTTGTATATAGCGACGTGACGTCGAGTGTGATTAACAAATATTCTGGATCCCATTGTAGTTCATTAATTTTCCTTAAAAAGTCACTGGAATCCTGGATGTACGAGGGTAGTCTATATACAAAGTCCTGCAGAAATGCGTCTACATAGAAAGTTGTTTTCTCCAGCAAGCCCCCACACGCAGAGATGATAGGTCTGCCAGGGGGTTTATTTGGACTTTTGGGATCAAATATAAGACGGGCGTGATGGGGTGATCGTTCTTAAGATACTTCAATTCGTCCATGCTGATGAGGCCCCATGACCTCCAACCCATCAACATTGAATAAAAAGTCAGTTGAGACTTCTTTACTGAAGCTACATCACAATGTCTGTAGCAGGAAGCATCATTCAGCTGTAATAATGCTTCCTCCATGTAGAGGTCTCTTCCCCATAACACAATGTTGCCCCCCTTATCAGATTGACCTACAATAATATTGCCGCAACCCTGTATTTTCATCACCAAATCACTGTATTTGTGGTTTCGTCTGTGTTTGTGCTTATTGCCCTTTAATGTTCTTTCGAAAAGGGCCTTAATGTCCTTGACCACCGCCTCTTGAAAAATGTCAATGTTATCATGCACCATTTGTGGTGTGTATGTCGATTTTGGTCTAAAGTTGGTAAGACCAGCAACGGGATCACTGGGGTTAGTGCTAGTACTTTGTGAAAGAGATTGCTCCAAACGTAGACCATCCAAATCCTGTAACAAAGGCATATCATTAGCTGTGAGTGCTACTTTACTTGGAGTATTTTTGTCAAATCTCACTTCTGCCTTGCGGGATTTATTGTTGATAAAATGTTTTTTCAGTTTGAGCTTGCGCGTGAATTTGTACAAGTCAACACGTGTATCAACATAATTGAGGTTCCTGGGAGGGCAAAAAGATAGCCCTAATGAAAGAGTTTTTAATTCCGTAGGCGTTAACGACATAGAAGAGAGATTAATCACAGAGAAATTTTCATCTACCTGAGCCCCTATTGTGTTTTCTTTCTGTTCCACTGTTTTTGTAGGTCTTGCGTTTTGGCACGGCGCCTGGCATTGGATTTGCGGCGCTCTCTGCGTTTTGTGTTTGGGCTTTTGTGGTAGCTTGGCGATTCACCCTGGGCCGTAATGTGTCCCGTCTGTCCTGGCTCACACATTGCAATTCCTGTGCCAGGGTAAACCGGGTAAACCCCAACCCAGACCGTGTTCTGCTTGCCTCGTACTCTGACCCGCTATCAATGCTGGAGCTGAGATCTGCATTAGAAGAGCTGGCAGACAGAACTAATGTTTGTCCATCATTGTTAACTGGGGCATTTCGTGTAATCGGTGGCTGCGACAGTTTCCTAGCGTCATACTTGCGCGCAAATGTGTAAATGCGCCCTTCAAGATAGTCATTTTTGTCGCGCTGGAATTTGTACTGTTTACGTTTGATAATGAGATCCTCTTCCTTTTGTACGCGAACCATCATTTCATCTCTCAGTTTTTGACACTCTGAGATTTCTGCTCCCAAACCGTCTATTTCTGCTGTTAACTCTTCGATTTGTTTTTGCAGCTTGATCCGGTCTGATTCTGCATAACGAACCAAAATCTGAACCAGTCGTTTGGAAGACTCCAGATTACACTCGCCCCATTCCCTCAGCATTTCCGGGTCAGGGTCATCATAAGTTGGGGCCAGCATTAATCGTAGCCCCCTGGGTATACAATCGACCTCCAAATATCTACTTAAGGAGCGATGCTCCCACCACTTTGCCTGTTCTCGTTTAGTTAGTTTTTCAAGTTTCTTAAAGTGGTCGCGGAGACTTGGGCCACTTTCCAATATTTTCTGGGCGGAACTCGCCACTTGAGATCCCCCAGCCGGGGAATCATCAAAAACATCGAGGGCTGTCACCTCCCTCCCTCTTCTTGCGCCAGCCGCCATGTTGCTTAGAAAATATTCTTTTGTACGCAATAATGCGTTACTCACTATTCGTCGTTGTGAAGTTAAATGCCACTCGCCGACGAATATGGATTAAACTCCTTCTCGGGACGTATCTCCAGACTTGCCACTTCTCAGGCGGTTCAACAGCGCGGCTCCGAGACAGCCGTCCCACCACGCCGGATCCGCTTCCGAACTGGCAATATTCACAGGTATCCCGGGGCTCTTGCGGTCTCTCCCAAACAGGAGAAACAAACACATCCGGTGCACCGGAGGTTACAACTTCCTGCTGCGTGGCCTCTTGTTGAAGGAGGGGTCCCCTCCGCCGGAGAAGCACACAACCGGCCTACAAATGCACAACAGTTTCAAATGCTAAGTGCAGCAGACTCCATTCCGCCGCGGCACCGCCAAGAAACAGGAGACCCCAAAAATTCCGTGAGTAATTGTTTATTCTGCAACGGACAGCATAACATTTCGGCCTTCCAACGGCCTTGGTCACATGGCGCCACTGAGGGCGATGGCAGAAATTTAAAGTACAAGTGCATAAACGTTGTCCAATCAAAATGGATATATGCAGGTAACACAATGAAAATAGCAAAAATACTGCACATTTACCGTTTTCGTTACTGTGTGCATATAAATCATGAAATCACAATCTTATGTATATATATTTATTACCTCTCTGACGTCACTTTAACCAAAGCGGAGCAGCAATTACTTTCTCTCGGTCTTAATTTCTGTCCTGAACAGCCATTTAAATATGCCTCGACAAGGGTAGATGTTTTTTGCTTCATACGGAAGCTTAAACTAAAAAAATCTTTTCTCTACAACAATTGAAGTCCAGCTCTAACACACCCTCTACAAGCACATCTAATGAGGAACCTCAGTTGCTGGCAGCAGATGTTCCGGCTTTACTAAATCTGCATGACTTAAATCAGGCTACCAACTCACAACCAATGGGTCCTGATGTGGACATTAGTACTCAAAGGAGATTAAGCAAAATAAATATGGCACAAAAGGGAGCAGGCGTGACTCCATTTAAAAGCAAGTCAGATTTTCTCCCATTAATGGCTAAAGATGCGCTAGACACATTTCACGACTGTATCACTACGGAAATCAAAGCGTTCAACAGAAAAACTAACAATCGTAAAAGGCAAAAATTCAATCAAAAACGGGCCAACTATTATGCACTAATGAAAAAATTAAGTAACAATACTAACATCGTGGTGAAAACTGCAGATAAAGGCGGGAATATTGTGATATGGCCTAACTCTGACTACACAACAGAGGCATACAGACAATTGCACGATACTACTTGTTATGCAAAATCTGTCAACAAGGAATATTTGAAGGCCAATGAAAGTTTAAATAAACTCCTACTGAGATGGCGTAGGGAGGGCCTCATTTCTGGAGAAGAGTATAAGTTTATGCATAACGAATTCCCGGTACTACCAGTCTTGTACCTAATACCGAAAGTCCACAAAGGAATCACACCCATACCCGGCAGACCGATAATCTCGGCCATCAACAGTATGGGAGAAAAAGTTGGACAATATATAGATTTCTTTTTACAGGACCTGGTGAGTAACCTGCCCAGCTATGTCCGAGATACTGGCGATTTTTTGAAAAAGATAGAAGAAGTTGAATGGCAGGACGACATGTTACTAAACCATCATCGCACCCCATCTCCGGGACATCATCATCACCTCCTTCAACACCGCCACCTTCCCGGAGAGCTGGAAGCACGCCGAATTCAGCGCCCTCCTGAAGAAACCAACAGCGGACCCCACCGACCTCAAGAACTACCGCCCCATATCGCTCCTCCCTTTTCCTGCCAAAGTCATCGAGAAGACCGTCAACAGACAGCTCGCCGCCTTCCTGAAGACAAACGGATCCCTCGACCCCTCGCAGTCCGGTTTCCGAGCCAACCACAGCACCGAGACCGCCCTCATCGCAGCCACTGACGACATCAGATCCCTGCTCGACAACGGGGAAACAGCGTCTCTCATCCTCCTGGACCTCTCCGCAGCATTCGACACTGTCTGCCACCGCACCCTAGTACAGCGCCTCAGCAACATCGGAATCCAAGAGAAGGCACTGGAGTGGATCATCTCGTTCCTCTCCGGAAGAACCCAGAGAGTCCGCCTCCCCCCGTTCAGATCCGAGGCCACCGAAGTCATCTGCGGCGTAGCACAAGGATCATCACTCAGCCCAACCCTTTTCAACGTCTACATGAGCCCTCTCACAGTCATCGCACGCAAACACAACCTCAACATCATCTCCTACGCCGACGACACCGAGCTAATCCTCTCCCTCACCAACGACCCCGCCACCGCCAGAACCAGCCTACACGAAGGGATGAAAGACGTCGCCGAATGGATGAAGAACAGCCGCCTGAAACTGAACTCAGACAAGACGGAAATCCTCATCCTGGGATCATCACCCTCCACCTGGGACGACTCCTGGTGGCCCCCTGCCCTGGGCACCACTCCCAAACCAACGGACCACGCACGCAACCTGGGTTTCATCTTGGACACCTCCATCTCGTTGACCAGACAAGTCAACGCCTTCTCATCATCATGCTTCAACACCCTGCGCATGCTCCGTAAGATTTTCAGATGGATCCCCACCGAAACCAGGAAGACGATCACCCAGGCACTCGTCCCCAGCCGACTGGACTACGGAAACACCCTCTACGCCGGCACCACAGCCAAACTTCAGAAAAGACTCCAGCGCATCCAGAACACCTCCGCACGACTCGTCCTGGACATCCCCCGACACAGCCACATCTCCGGCCACCTGAGAGACCTGCACTGGCTCCCCGTCAGCAAGAGGATCACGTTCAGGCTCCTCACCCACGCACACAAGGCCCTCCACAACCGGGGCCCCAAGTACCTCAACAACCGCCTGACCTTTTACACGCCCACCCGCCAGCTACGATCAACCCACCTCGCCCTCGCTGCCGTACCACGCATCCGCAGAGCCATCGCCGGAGGAAGATCCTTCTACTACCTGGCAGCCAAGACATGGAACTCCCTCCCGATCCACTTCCGGCTAACCCAGGATCATTTCTCCTTCAGGAAGCTCCTCAAAACCTGGCTCTTCGAGCAGTAGCGGACCCCTCCCCCCAAGCGCCTTGAGACCCTTCCGGGTGAGTAGCGCGCTATACAAATGTCCATGATTGATTGATTGATTGATTAATAACTTTGGATGTTGAGTCCCTTTACACAAGTATAGCCCATGATTGTGGCCTTAATGCAACAAAACACTTTTTGAATCACAGACCTGTGGAATTGTATGAACACAACAAGGTTGTACAAAGTTTAATGGACTGGTGCCTCAATAATAATTATTTTGCTTTCGGAAAAGAAGTGTGGAGACAATTGAGGGGCGTTGCGATGGGAGCCTGCTTCTCCCCCAGCTACGCGTGTTTGCACGTGGGCTGGTGGGAGGAGCGGTTTCTCAACGTCACGCACAAAGTGTGGGTGAAGGAAAAAATCATCAAATATTTGCGATATATTGATGATATTTTTATTGTTTGGCAAGGAGAAGAGAAAGAAGCTATTTCCTTTATTGAAGAAATTAGCAATAACTCCCTGAATCTGAAATTTACATCACATATCAGTGTTAAGCAGGTGGAGTTTCTAGATGTTAAAATCTATATAGATGTCAACAATAAAATACAAACCACACTTCACAGAAAGCCGACCGCAGGCAACACCACTTTACATGCCTCAAGTCTCCACCCCAAACATACCATCAATAGCATTCCCTTTGGAGAAATTTTATGGCTAAAAAGAATTTGTAGCTCCACTGACGATTTTGAAAGATGTGTGAGGGAATTACGAGACCGACTGAAAGTTCGGGGTTGCTCGGACTCTATGTTTGACCAAGCTTTAGTCTCAGAACATGAGCGAGTCTCTTCCCAGTCGATATTGTCAGTGGTCCTACTCGAGAATGTAATCAGACTGCAGATAAAAAGGCAAATGACTGTCCCAGATTCAAAACGGCCTTTAGTGATCAGGAATCCAAGATCAGAAAGATCATTAACAAAAATTGGTCTATTCTCCTCACGGATAATGTCCTAGGATCTATGTTACCGCCCAAACCATTGGTGACTTTTCGCAGAGCGCGTAGTATGGGAGCAGTTCTGGATCAAAGCAGTCCAGAACTAAAACAAAAAACCACTTGGCTGCAACCTGCAGCAGGGTTTCGCAAATGCTCCAGTTGCAGGGCCTGCAAGTTTGGTGTGAATAAAACCCACTACTATACCCCCTTCAGCTTTGAAGAAATTCCGATCATTGGCAACCACACGTGTAAAACAGAATATGCTGTGTATGTCCTGACGTGCACCTGTGGCCTTAATTATATAGGCAGTACCAAGCTACAGGTGCACGTCAGGATCTTACAGCATCTCCGAGCTATTTTACATAGCGATCCGTCTTACCCAGTGGTGCCCCATTTCGAAAACAAACACAACAAGGATGTGAATTGCTTAACGTACTATGTAGTGGGAGCAGTGCCAAAACTCCGCAGGGGACGCAATAGAGAACTTAAATTAGGACAACTGGAGTCCAGCATGATCCTCGAGTTTGATAGCAAGTGGCCCAATGGGCTGAATAATACTGAGGACTTGCGTAATTTTCTATAATGGGACTGCCCAGTTACAGACTTCTTTGCTCATTCCTTTGATATGTGTTCTGTGACCCTGGGTAGTCAGGTTTCCTGTTACCTGGGGGGATAATCTCTAATGAAATGATTTTCTGATCCTCTATTCTGACAATAAGATTTCCTATGGCTAGTCAGGTTCCCTGTTAGCCAGGGATTCGCGTCTTCCAGTTCCTCAGTTCCTTTAAGTACATTTATTTAATATCCTGTTTTTCTAGTAGATCCTTTTTAGTACTTTTTTATACACAGGGTGTTTTTATCACTTTTAAATGATAAACTCCTAAACCAATATGAAATGTTTTTATCATGCTTTTTATCTGACAAAATGAGGTTTTATCTTAATTGTTTAGATAGCCTTGATTTATCATATATATACAGATTGTTTTATCATTCACTATAGCACTTTATCCCGATTTATTGCACGTGTTATTCAGCTTCTTGCACTTTAGACATGGACTTTTTGACACTTGTGGCAGCACGTTAAGGTTTACCCGCCTATCCAAGCAACAGATCCCCTACTTCGACATACCGATGTGCACGCATGATGTATTATACAGTAATGAGATTCTTTATTTTGCACAGCCAATGATTTATCCGGTGATATCTGTAAATTAGAAATATTTATAATTTTATTTCTAAATGTTGAGTATGTGGTCGTTTTTAAACGACAAACTCTAAAGTTATTTTTGCGTATTTGCACATAGAATTGTATTGCATAGTATGTTGTCCATGTTCATGGTCACATGACCTGGTCAGAGGGTGGTTGTAGGCGGGCTACCAAGCATTATAAAATCAAAAATAGTTACCATCAGTCATTGCATGTGAACAAGGGCTTGCTCAGCCCGAAACGTGTCGTGCACTTTCCACCAGCTGAACTGAAATAAAAAAGAACCTGTAACTCGATCCAGTGGTCTGTCTCCTGCTTTCTGCTTCGTTGATCCAAGTGGGGATTAGAAGTGGCGTTTTGGAGTTTTGTGTATATATATATATATATATATATATATATATATTATATATATTACCTACTGGCGGTCGCCAGTAGGTATATATAGTTAGGATTTTTTCTCTATGGGATTTTTGAAAATTCTATGTCTAATAACTTTGGCGTTTGTGGACGGAATTGGCTGAAATTTTCAGGAAAATGGAACATTTTGTTTCTGAGCAGCCACTGAAAATTTGGGGGGGGTTTGTCAAGGGGGGGCTGAGAAAAAAGGGGGGTCCCAAAACGTGTTTTTCCCATGTTAATTTCCATAGGGCGGTTGGCCTCACTTTTAGCCCGAACGGCTGAATGGATTTGCACAAAACTTGGCAAAATTGTAGGGACTGGTAGCCCGATGTGCCTTTGCTAGGTCTCAATATATGTGATCCAGTGGATTTTGAGAAATTAACGTTCAAAAAAAGATATATATCTGTAAGCGCGTTCCGGGTAGCGCTCCGGTTCGCGTACTTGACGCGTAACGGAACTTCGCGTAGCGAAGCTGATTGGCTCTCTGGTGTCTGTCAACATTCTAAACAGTCCGGAGCGGCCGCCATCTTGTCTCTCGGTAGGATCGAGAGACAAGTGGAGGCCAAAACAAAGGGGGAAATGACCATAAGGGGGCATAGTAGATCCTCCCTGACCCCCTAGGTTTGATGTGGAGGCTTTAAAAGGGCCCCGCGGGGCAAAAAAACAACAACATTTTTTTTGGTTTTTTTGCGTGGGGAGCGCCAGGTTCGCGAACCGGGAAGCGGTCCGGGGAGCGTACTATAAGGAAAAAAGAATGATAGACTTTTCAAATATTGTATGTTAATTGATTGTTTGTTTTGTTGATTTTTTTTATTTCTTTATTTTTTAAGCAATTATTTATTATTGTGATTGTGTTTCAAAATTTAATAAAATGTCTAATATTTCACTGTCTGAAATGTCGTTATTTTCATTGAACATAGCTTGTAATGTTTGAGTGTGTAAAATGTCCTCATTTTCAAGGAGGACATCTACTGATTGCACACATTGCAGTAGTTCTTGGTCCCAAGTTTCATCCATAAATTCAATGTCATTTGGATCAATGATTTCTTGGTTGGTCTCTGCAAGGACAATTTCAAATGAAACTTTCTGTTCGCCTTCCATTTTGCCTGAAATTTGCATTAAAAAAATATATATTAGTAGAGATAGGGCACTGTTGGGATTAATTTTAGATAGGCAGTTTTTAACAGTGAATTTATCTTTGGGCAGTGTATAGTATCAGAGTGGAAGTAGGAATATAAAAAAATTTATGTGATTTAACGTAAGTAAATTCGTAATTATACAAGAGAAGCCTAACTCCATCCATAACTATAACAGAGAAGTCTATCTAAATCTATAACTACTACAGAGGGATAGTATATAACTATCAGAAAAAGTTTACCATATTAACTTAAAGTGCACAATATACTTCAGTTTTTAAAATAACAACTTACCTTTAAAAAGAAGTTGAAGTTATTAGTGAAAATCGTATTGAAATGTACACCAGGAAGTAGTAGTCAAAATGGCTGTGTTTCCTTCTCTTCCTTTATATATATTCAGGTACATAACCAATCAAATGTCAGGTAAAAAAAATAGAAAATGAAAGTAACATTTTAATTGGTTGTCAATTCCAACACTTCAGATGTGTTTTGTGAAGTAATTTACCTCAGGGTATTTAGAGAGGTCTACAGGCTAAATGGCTAAATGGAATTCCAACCAAATTTGTGAAAATGGTAGGGATTGGTATGTAGTATGAGCAAATCTATATTTGGTGAAAGTGTCTCCAGGGTTTCTTCTGTAAATTACTTTCCCACCTTTTTTAATGGAGCGCTTCCCGGTGAGCGCCCCGGAACGCGAACCTGCAGCGTTACGGGAGTCCACCATTTTGTGTTTCGGTCGAATTAAAATACAAGATGGAGGGCAAATAATGTTCAGAATGGGTAGAAGGGGGCACGGTAGACGTATCTTGACCCCCTAGGTTTTCTGGGGGTGGCTGAGGAGGCCCATATGTGCGGAAAAAAACATTTTTTTTAAAAATTTCGCGCGGTTAGCTTCCGGTTTGCGTACCGGGTAGCGCTCCGGGGAGCGTACTTTGTTGAAAATTTGTGAAAAAAGTTAGAGTAAAATAATAATTGTGAGTGATCAGATGTAGGGTAGCTCTGAGAAGAGCTTTTGGGTTTATGGTACATTTAGGTACTTATAAGTAGGTACCAATGCACAGTCTTAAATTCAAAATGAAAACTCTGTTGCCCTCATCTGAGAAGTGAACTCCATCTCCTCTGTAGATATCTTGCATGTAGTAACGCAAGTTATTGTTGTACATGGAGCCCATTCCATGGTCTCTCATGTAAGCTGAAACAGATTTGTTTACATGCTTCCTCGACTTCTCAATTTGTGGACAAAATTGGTTCGACCACCTCCATTTCTGTCTTTGGCATATATTTGAATATACCAAGGCAGTTTGAGGAAAAAGTGCCATCAATTGCTCAAAGGTGTCCTTTAAAAGCATTTCCAGACCTACACCAGTCAAAGTGCCCAAGTCATTACCTCCACAGTGCAAAATTAACAGGTCAGGTTTAGGCAAATGCATAAAGGTTTTCACCAATGGTATCAATTGGTGACATTTTAATCCTCTGTGGCCAAACCACTTAATTTCCACATCTTGTAAATTGAGGTTAGGTAAATTTCTGTTCTCAGCATACCTTTGAGCCCAGTAGATGTAACTATGTCCAACAATCCAGACAGAAAACATGGTGAGAGAAGGTTCTGCTGCAGTCAGATGAAGTGTGGCAATGAAATGGCAGTTGGAAAAATAAGAGTTTAAAATGAAAAAAACTGTGGAGTTTCTGTGTTAAGGAAGCAGTAGCAGTGATTGGTGGATTTTGATTGCTGAAAACAGAAAGTTAGGGTGCATGGATGTGTTCTTTGAAAGATGTAATTTGAATGGTCAAGAAAAAATCATTTAATGAAAGATTGCACTGGATACGCAGGTGCACTGAGAGTTCAGAGTTCAATTGAAACATTGTTGTGTGAACTTGCAAACATCAGGGGTCTTTCAGGAGGTGGTTGCTATGCAAAAAAGGCAGAAAGGCCAGAGGGGGGAAGGGTGTTGATTTGAAAAAAGTGAGGGAAGAGTTTTGATTGGGTTACATGAGAGATATGTGTGATGAGTTACAGCATTTCTGTGCTTTTCATAGCTGCAGACTCTGGAGTGCATACCTTTTGCTCTGCTAAAGACAATTTGGTGTGTTTCTGAGACTGTTTTGAAACTCATAAAGTATTTGCTAAGGTGAGAAAAGATTTGTTTAATTTAGATAGAGAATAGTATGGTTTAGGGAGAAAATTATGAAGAAAGTTGTGTATTTAAAATGTTGCTTTGTGTCAAGTGTTTTACAAATAGATTTTGTTTCTTTGTGTTACATAGCCATGTTAAAAGTGATGCAAAAAAATGCAAGGGTCTTACAAAAATGCTTTCATGTGTCTTAGGGTATTTTAACTCACTTCCCCATGAATGTATGAATATAAATGCTTTACAAGATGTGTTTTAAAACGTTTTTTGAAATCAATTAGGTTTCTTGATATGTACTGCTAGAGTTTCATAGGTTGCTTGGGGCATATTTTCAAGGCTTTTGACTTCCTTTGATGTAATTTTTCCCATTTTAATTTAAGACCTTTCCCTGTGGTGCAAGGTCCTTGTAAATATGCCCCCATCTGTGCTTGGCAAATTTAGATTTTAATTCTTTGACTAACATAACCATGTTAAAAGTGACCCAAAAATGTTGCAAGGGCCTTAAAAAAAACGCTTTCATGTGTCTTAGGCCATTTTAAGTCATTTCCCCTTGAATGTAGGTATCTAATTGATTTAGTTGATGTGTTTAAAAACGATTTATGAAAACAATTAGGTTTCTTGATATGTACTGCTAGAGCTTCATAGGTTGCTTGGGGCATATTTATAAGGCCTTTGAGTCTCTCTGATGTTATTTTTCCCATTTTAATTTAAGACCTTTCCCTGTGGTGCAAGGTCCTTGTAAATACGCCCCCATGTGTGCTTGGCAAATTTTGATTTTGATTATTTGACTTACATAGCCATGTTCCATACAGTTCTAACCTTCTGCGTAGTCTTTGATATGCTAGACTCCATCTGCACTATGAGATACCTAAGCAAAGGAAACACAGGTGATGTGATTGTGAAATGAGGAAAAGAAACTGCACATTTTTCAATTACATCACCTGTGTTTCCTAAGTTTACGAATGACATTGTGCAGATGAGGTTTAGGTCTGTCCACGGACAAAGAAGAGGTCTTGCCTTTGTTCAAGAGTGAAGTGGACATGACTTACTTCATTGGTAGGCCTTCACATATATTATCTCGTCTGTACTCTTCAACAAGTGTAAATCTCATCTGCAACCCTGAGTAGGCCTCACCTCAAACAAACCTCTGGATAGGCCACACCTTAATGTCATCCTGAATCAATCATTTAACATGTTAGGGACAGATTTATGATAGGTGTATGACTCTTTTGCGTCACTGTGCGTCACTTTTGTGACGCAGCGGCGGTGCAAAAGATTTGCTATGTGGCGACATATTTAAAAATTGATGCATCTAGGCAGATGTGTCATGCTGTAAAGTCCCGTGCCACATGAAACCGATGCAGCAGTGATGCAAAACATGCACCATGTTGCAAGACAGGCCTCATTTAATCTCCAACAAGATTAGAAGCTGAATCTTCTGTAAATGTCAAAATTGTTGTATACACTGTTCAACTTCTGTGTACTCTTTGATATGCTAGAGTCCATCTGCACTATGAGATACCTAAGCAAAGGAAACACAGGTGATGTGATTGTGAAATGAGGAAAAGAAACTCCACATTTTTCAATTACATCACCTGTGTTTCCTAAGTTTACGAATGACATTGTGCAGATGAGGTTTAGGTCTGTCCACGGACACAGAAGAGGTCTGGCCTTTGTTCAAGAGTGAAGTGGACATGACTTACTTCATTGGTAGGCCTTCACATATATTATCTCCTCTGTACTCTTCAACAAGTGTAAATCTCATCTGCAACCCTGAGTAGGGCTCACCTCAAACAAACCCCTGGATAGGCCACACCTTAATGTCATCCTGAATCAATCATTTAACATGTTAGGGACAGATTTATGATAGGTGTATGACTCTTTTGCGTCACTGTGCGTCACTTTTGTAACGCAGCGGCGGTGCAAAAGATTTGCTATGTGGCGACATATTTAAAAATTGATGCATCTAGGCAGATGTGTCATGCTGTAAAGTCCCGTGCCACATGAAACCGATGCAGCAGTGATGCAAAACATGCACCATGTTGCAAGACAGGCCTCATTTAATCTCCAACAAGATTAGAAGCTGAATCTTCTGTAAATGTCAAAATTGTTGTATACACTGTTCAACTTCTGTGTACTCTTTGATATGCTAGAGTCCATCTGCACTATGAGATACCTAAGCAAAGGAAACACAGGTGATGTGATTGTGAAATGAGGAAAAGAAACTCCACATTTTTCAATTACATCACCTGTGTTTCCTAAGTTTACGAATGACATTGTGCAGATGAGGTTTAGGTCTGTCCACGGACACAGAAGAGGTCTGGCCTTTGTTCAAGAGTGAAGTGGACATGACTTACTTCATTGGTAGGCCTTCACATATATTATCTCCTCTGTACTCTTCAACAAGTGTAAATCTCATCTGCAACCCTGAGTAGGGCTCACCTCAAACAAACCCCTGGATAGGCCACACCTTAATGTCATCCTGAATCAATCATTTAACATGTTAGGGACAGATTTATGATAGGTGTATGACTCTTTTGCGTCACTGTGCGTCACTTTTGTAACGCAGCGGCGGTGCAAAAGATTTGCTATGTGGCGACATATTTAAAAATTGATGCATCTAGGCAGATGTGTCATGCTGTAAAGTCCCGTGCCACATGAAACCGATGCAGCAGTGATGCAAAACATGCACCATGTTGCAAGACAGGCCTCATTTCATCTCCAACAAGATAAGAAGCTGAATCTTCTGTAAATGTCAAAATTGTTGTATACACTGCTCAACTTATGTGTACTCTTTGATATGCTAGAGTCCATCTGCACTACGAGATACCAAAGCAAAGGAAACACAGGTGATGTGATTGTGAAATGAGGAAAAGAAACTCCACATTTTTAAATTACATCACCTGTGTTTCCTAAGTTTACGAATGACATTGTGCAGATGAGGTTTAGGTCTGTCCAGGGACATAGAAGAGGTCTGGCCTTTGTTCAAGAGTGAAGTGGATATGACAAACTTCATTGGTAGGCCTTCACATGTATTATCTCCTCTGTACTCTTCAACAAGTGTAAATCTCATCTGCAACCCTGAGTAGGCCTCACCTCAAACAAACATCTGGATAGGCCACACCTTATCGTCATCCTGAATCAATCATTTAAAATGTTAGGGACAGATTTATGATAGGTGTGTGACTCTTTTGCGCCGCTGTGCGTCACTTTTGTGACGCAGCGGTGGTGCAAAAGATTTCCTATGTGGTGACATATTTACAACTTGATGCATCTAGGCAGATGTGTCATGCTGTAAAGTCCCGTGCCACATGAAACCGATGCAGCAGTGATGCAAAACATGCACCATGTTGCAAGACAGGCCTCATTTCATCTCCAACAAGATAAGAAGCTGAATCTTCTGTAAATGTCAAAATTGTTGTATACACTGCTCAACTTATGTGTACTCTTTGATATGCTAGAGTCCATCTGCACTATGAGATACCAAAGCAAAGGAAACACAGGTGATGTGATTGTGAAATGAGGAAAAGAAACTGCACATTTTTCAATTACATCACCTGTGTTTCCTAAGTTTACGAATGACATTGTGCAGATGAGGTTTAGGCCTGTCCACAGACACAGAAGAGGTCTGGCCTTTGTTCAAGAGTGAAGTGGACATGACTTACTTTAATTGGTAGGCCTTCACATATATTATCTCCTCTGTACTCTTCAACAAGTGTAAATCTCATCTGCAACCCTGAGTAGGCCTCACCTCAAACAAACCTCTGGATAGGCCACACCTTAATGTCATCCTGAATCAATCATTTAACATGTTAGGGACAGATTTATGATAGGTGCATGCCTCTTTTGCGTCACTGTGCGTCACTTTTGTGACGCAGCGGCGGTGCAAAAGATTTGCTATGTGGCGACATATTTACAACTTGATGCATCTAGGCAGATGTGTCATGCTGTAAAGTCTTGTGCTACATGAAACCGATGCTGCAGTGATGCAAAAGATGCACCATGTTGCAAGACAGGCCTCATTTCATCTCCAACAAGATAAGAAGCTGAATCTTCTGTAAATGTCAAAATTGTTGTATACACTGCTCAACTTATGTGTACTCTTTGATATGCTAGAGTCCATCTGCACTGTGAGATACCTAAGAAAAGGAAACACAGGTGATGTGATTGTGAAATGAGGAAAAGAAACTCCATATTTTTCAATTACATTACATGTGTTTCCTAAGTTTACAAATGACATTGTGCAGATGAGGTTTAGGTCTGTCCACAGACACAGAAGAGGTCTGGCCTTTCTTCAAGAGTGAAGTGGACATAACTTACTTCATTGGTAGGCCTTCACATGTATTATCTCCTCTGTACTCTTCAACAAGCGTAAATTTCATCTGCAACCCTGAGTAGGCCTCACCTTAAACAAACCTCTGGTTAGGCCACACCTTATCGTCATCCTGAATCAATCATTTAAAATGTTAGGGACAGATTTATGATAGGTGTATGCCTCTTTTGCGTCACTGTGCGTCACTTTTGTGACGCAGCGGCGGTGCAAAAGATTTGCTATGTGGCGACATATTTACAACTTGATGCATCTAGGCAGATGTGTTATGCTGTAAAGTCCTGTGCCACAGGAAACTTGCGTCAGGTTTCATATAGGTGTTTTGTTGCACGGTGGGCATCATTTGCATGAAAGCCCTGTAAAACTAACACAGTGAAATTTAGAAGATTTCACTGAGTCAGATTTATAGCATTGCTGAATCAAATCCTTACGCCTGTTTGAAACAGGCATAAGAAGTGAAGCACCATGCAATGTGTGGCTTCCTCCTGTGCATTGCAGTAGACATGTCGTGTTTACGACGTGATTCGTGCAATGTGCTGCTTTTGCGGCACAGATGCATGACGCATCTGTGCTGTTTTTACTCAATGGTGCTCCACATTGTAAATGCGGCACACCATGGGTGGCAGAGCAGCGGTGCACGTTAACTGGTGCATCCCTGGGGATGTGCCAGTTAACATTAATTTGCTCTTTTACATTTAAGTATGTGCAGGGGACACAGAGTCGGTGAGGCTTATCCAAGGTTATGAAGAGATGAGTCCTGTTTACTGAAAACTTGGACATAGGACTCACCTCCTCAGCATCGCTGGACATGGCTAAATAATAGCTGCAAAATGTTACTCTTGTTAAACAATTTTACTATTATAGTCTCTGAGATTTGTGCCTTACTCTGCAACATCTCATTGTTGTTCTCTTTTTTTAAAGATAACGACAACATCAAGTATGAGTGATAATGAGCAATCAGTTGATCTTGATCTTATCGTTGAACTTGTGATTGAAACGTCAGTGGAAGTGGATCCCTTAGATGATTTAAATCCTGAGGATGATGAAGACTATGATGAGGATGCTGATTTGTCAGAATTGTATGACATAGGGTGGGAAGCTGACCTGCTTGAGCCTATGGAACTATAAACATTTATTTTTAAAATTTAGACGAAATGAAAAGTAAAAATGTAAACCGTTTCATTTAAAATTAAACACACCTTCACAAACAGGTTATGTGTAGTGTCTTCAATAAAATATTAAAATATGCTCATAAAATTAGTTCAGATTCACATATAAAACAACACAGGTAAAATGTGGAAGCATTCAATTTCTTTGCTACTATTTGTGATTTCTAAATTTGCCAATGCACTAAAAATTGTTCTATGTAAAAATAAAAAGTAGTGTGTTAAGTTTTTGATGACTGGTATTGATTTACTGTTTGGTAATAGTGGTTAATAAAATTTTTTATTATATTTTACCACAGATTCAACTGCAGATCATTTCAAAATTTCAGAATGCCAACTAAGGATAGAATCAGAAAGGCTACAAAACGTCAAAGACAGCAGGTCCATCAGTTACTGCAGCAGTCCTCTACAATAAAAAATCGTCAAGTCACCAAGAAAGCACCGGGTAAGACCACGAGAACATTCATAAGAAACATTTGTAGAAAAAAAAGTAGTACTACAGAAAATGTTGTTGTACAGAAAAAGAGAAGCAATTTAAACGGAAAGGAAAGGCCAATCAAAAATGTTACTGCTAGAGCAAGAGATAATTCTGTGCATGATAGTAGAAGGAAACAACAGTTTAGAGACATTCGTAAACGAATGTTCCGCAACAGGATAATTGGCAATTTGTTAAAAAATATTAGGAAAGGTCAACAGAAAGTAGTTTTTTATAAGAGAAAAAAAAAGTTGAGAAAATTATTGATCAGGCATTTGAAATTAAACGAAAGTTATTTATTTTGATAATCAATAGAATTAGGAAGCTAAACAAGGCAATTTATGATTTCAAAAGAAATAGTAGATGGAAGAGAATAGTTAATCGTAGTAATGTTTGTGAAGTTTTTTCCGGAGAATGGATGCATAGTTCAAGTTGTGAGGCATTTTTCAATGAGGAGAGTTATTTCCAGGATAATGATTTGGTGCATGCAGTTGACACCAGCGGTCGAGCTTATGAGGTGAAAGATGGTTGTCCAGTTGAAAAAGAAAAAATTGTGACAACAGAGGCAGAGGAGGTGTTAGGTAATGAGGTTTTAGGAAGACGTCCTAAGGGACCTGTGTACACCTGGAAGTGTAGTAGTATTTGCAGTGTGCGACAGGATTCCATCAATTTGCTTTGTGATTTTGTACGGACATTTAATAAGAAAAGTTTGAAGCAGAAAATGAAGTTGTTGCAAGAATTAGATCCTTGCAGAGTGAGAGAAGTGACAGGTTTGCATGGTCATTCACTGGCTTGTCTTTCCAGGAGAGTATGCCAGAGTGTTTTTCATCATTTCAGGATGCTAGCAGTGCATCATAATAAAGTGAGGAAATTAGTTAGAATGTTGTATTATGCTAAGAGTCCAGCAGTTATGCTTAAACAATTATGCGCTGCTCTTTTGCATGGTTCTGAAATAGATGTGCAGAATATGTGTGAAGAAATTGAGTTTTGTTACTTTGGAAGTAAAGAGGAGAATGTTGAAATTGACCCAGAAGAAGAGGGTAATGTGGAAGATAGTGTACAGGTTTCCAGTACAGATAATTTTCAGAAGGAAATTGTCACGTTTCAGGTGAAATCAAGTGAGAGGCCTAATTTCACTTGTGTGTGTTGTAGACGCACTTATTATAAGAATCAGACTAAGTTAGTGGATTTATATGCAAAAAGTGAAAGGGAAAATAATAGTGAATGGAAGGATTTCGCTACATACTTGATGGTAGAAAATTGTTTTGATTTGGGATCGGATCAACGTGTGTGTACTTATTGTTGTAACAAATTAAATCAAAACCAGATGCCTGCTAGAGCGGTTCAGAATAATCTGGAATTGGTTGAGATTCCTTCTGAATTGAAGGATTTAAATACTTATGAATCTATTTTGATTCAAAGTATCCATCCCTTTCAGGCTATTGTAAGAATGGAGCCAAAGACAGGGAAATTGCCTCCATCAGATTTACAGAGAGGATTAAAGGGAAGAGTTGTTTATTTGCCTCTAGATTTGAAGAAAAACATTAACACAATTGGAGTAGAAAAAGTGGAAGAGGAACCTCTGGTTATCTTAGTTAATGGGGTTCCGACAAAGAATAAGAAAATATGGCAAGATTTAGTGGATGTTAGGAAAGTCAAAAAGGCAACATTGTATTTGAAAAAAAATAATAAGTACTATAAGAATGTATATGTTGCAGAAGAGGAAGTAAGTGAGGAAGAGGATAGCGATTTGTGTGCTGGTCAAATTGAGAAAGTAGAACCCTCTAAAAGTGAAGAAATATATGAACATTATAGTGTTCATCCTTTGCATTCCAAGGAAGTCATGGGGAATGCTATTGAGTTGTTTCAAATGAAACAAGCCAAAGGCAGTCCCATTAGTGTCTGGGAGGAAAGTTTGGAAGCTCGGTGTTTCCCACAGCTATTTCCAACAGGTCAAGGAGGAAGATATGATGAGCGACCTCATCAAATTCCTGCTTCTGAATACCGGACTTTACGATTGTATGCAGAAGATGCTAGGTTTCGACAATGCATTCCCTATTTGTTTCATCTCCTGTTTGAAAGCGATCTGTCTGGACTGTCATATGCAGTGAACCACATCTTGAAAAGTGGTATACAGATGCAAAACATCTCGGCAAGTGACTTTATGGATAAAGTCAATGTCCAAGACAGTATTTTGGATTGTCACCTGATTAATCTCATGGCGTGTCAGCGTGGTACTAATGAGTACTGGTACCGTCGTCATGGTGACTTAAAATGTATGCTGAGGAACTTAGGAACTCCCACATGGTTCCTCACTCTGAGCTGTGCCGAGTATGGCTGGGAAGACTTACTTGAATTTCTACGAGAGGCAAATGGAAACATCGAAAACATCGAATTCAAGACACCTGGAGAACTGTGCTCTTTGGATCCAGTCAATGTATGCAGGTACTTCAATCATAGATTTGAAGCTATGATGTCTTTCATCATGAATAAGAAGAATCCACCTCTTGGAGAGGTGTTGGATTTCTTCTGGCGGAAGGAGTACCAAGCAAGAGGTGCTCCTCATATACATATGCTGCTGTGGATCAAGGATGCACCTAAATTTGGAACAGATCCAGAAGACTTAGTGATGAGTTTCATAGAACAGTATTCTACATGTGCTGTTCCAAACGCAAAGGAGGACAAAAGCCTAAGAGAACAAGTTCTACGCTTCCAAAGCCATCGTTGCGGAAAGTACTGTCGTCGTAAATTCAGAAACAAGGACAAGTTCTAAACCAAATGTCGTTTCGCCTTTCCACGACCGGTGATTTCTAAAGGAAGAGTGAACAGTTCGATGTCTTCGCTGCGACATAATGTGATGAAGAAATCACCTAAAAACACATACAATTTGAAAAGGAACGCAGAGTCCAAGTATATCAACGACTACAACCCAGTGATTTTGTCCATGTGGAATGCTAACATGGATATACAGTTCGTGGCTGATAACTGTATGGCTGTGGCTCGGTATGTGACATCTTACATCACCAAAAAAGAAAAGACAGAATTGAAGGATATGTGGGAGGACATTTCCCATGAAAAGAGCCTCAGTAAGAAGTTGTACAATTTCAGTCTGAAGATGTTGTCACATCGAGAAATCGGAGCTTACGAATGTTCTGACCGGTTGTCTTCAGCAAGTCTCTATGCCAAATCCAGGAGTATCGTTTGGGCGAGTCTTGGTCTTGCTGCAACGCGTAATCGAGTTCTGAAACCTGTGCAGGAAATTGAGTATTTGGCGGAAAAGGAGCCAAACAGTACCGATATTTTGAAGATCAACATGTTGGATACATATTATCCAAATCGAAGCAGTCACCTCGAGAATGTTTGTCTGTATGAGGTTCTACAAAATTACATATTCAAGAGAAACATCAAAGAAGATATTGATAAAGGAGTATATGCTGTAATTGGAAGTGAGGGATGTCTGGTCAAGCAAAGAAAATGCCACTTGGTAAACCATCGAAAATTGAGTGGCGAATCTCCTGAAAAAAAGGAGTTTTTCTATTTAGCACTTTTGCAACTTTTTAAGCCTTGGCGTGCAGAAGAGGAACTGCTTGGAGATTTCCTCTGTTACGAAGACTCTTTCACTGCTGCCAAGGAGACCATAGAATGTCCTGCTTTTCCCAAATACCTTGAAATGTTGAAAGCGGAAATCGAGCAGGAAGCAACGATTGCAGCCGAGATTGCCAGAGACAGTTCTCAGGACAGTCAGAGTTCTGTTTCATTGAGTCAGGATCCACTAGGAGGACCTGTTATCGAAAATGAAGCTGCCACTGCCATGAATGAAGTGGAAAGAGCCATGGCACATGCTCAGGAGGATGTGGTTAACTTAGAAGACTTGGAAAGACAACTCAACGTTGAGCAGAGGAAAATATATGACGAAGTTACCAAGCAAATTGATCATGGATTAAGTCATGAGAAGAAAGAGTGCTCATGTACGTCGTTGAAGCCTGTCCGACTGTACATGAGTGGAGAAGCGGGAACTGGAAAAAGTTTCCTCATTAAAGCAATTTCATGTTATTTGCAGGAAAGGACTGAGTCATCGCTGTCTTGTGTTGTCACCGCTCCAACTGGACTGGCAGCACATAACATTAAAGGTATTACTTTGCATCGTCTATTGATGCTGCCAGTGGAGCATGATAACAAATTACAATACCACAAGTTATCTGGAGATGCTTGTTGTGAAGTTTCAAGAGTCTTGAGGAAAATGAAACTTCTTATCATTGACGAAGTAAGCATGGTTTCCAATGTCATGCTTGCCTTTGTGCATTTGAGAATGCAAGAAGTTCTTAAAACAGAGTATGATGTGTTATTTGGTGGCAAACACATCATTGTTTTCGGAGATCTTCTGCAGCTGACACCAGTGAAAGGACAACCTGTGTTCAAAATGCTCACGCATGAAGATACCAGGAAGTGCCTAGGGAGCATTGGCAACGTCAATATATGGTTAAACTTCAATTATGCTGAACTGCATGAAAATATGCGTCAGGCAAAGGATGAAGATTACAAGAATATTCTACAAGATGTTAGAATTGGAAAAGTGACCGAGCATGGGAAAGAAGCTTTACATGCACGATTACTGTCAAATTTATATCCAGAACAAGACGTTGTGCCTGAGAATATTTTTCAGAAAATTACTGAGAAGAAATCTGGAATATGTTTGATGCCAACTCTTGCAGAATGTGCCATCTTCAACAACAAAATGTTGCATTTAGAAAACCAAGAGATTGTGAAACTGGAAGCTATTGACAGAGTAGAGCATATGGGATCAACAATTATGTTGTCTGAGAATTTGAAAACAAAATTGGATTCATTAGAGAAGACTATATCTAAAACTGCAGGTTTTGAAAAGACTCTGAATGTGTGCTTAAATTGCCGTATAATTTTAAGAAGGAATTTACATGTTGAAAGAGGTCTGGTAAATGGATCAATGGGTAATGTTGTTGATTTTGTGAAATACAGAAATAGAGATGGAATTGAATTTTTAAAAATTAAATTTGATGGCTTTGAGGAAGTACAGCTAATTGGTCGTTGTTCTGCTAGATTTTTGCTTGTAAAAGACTTATATGTTCGCCGTAAGCAGTTTCCTGTTTGCTTGGCATATGCGGTGACAATCCATAAATCACAAGGTTTAAGTGTAGACAGTGCATTGGTGAATATTGGCAGTTCTGTGTTCAAGGAGGGTATGGCATATGTGGCATTGTCACGAGTTAGAACTTTATCGGGATTGTACTTGATTGAGTGTGATGTCACAAACATTTGTGCGGATCTAGATTGTGTTAAGGAATACAATAGGTTAAGAAGAGAGTATGCGCCACATTTGCCTCAATATCCTTTGTTTGAGAAACGTGTGGTAGGCCGGAAACGAAGAAATGTGACCAATAGTAGGGAGGTTGTAGCAAAAAGACGAAAAGTCGATGAACCTGAAATTATAAGCAGAAAGAAAAAGGATTCTGTTGAAGATGTTGTTGGTTTTCAATTTGAAAACAGTTCTGGTGTCAACTGCTATGCTAATGTAGTGGTTAATGTTTTGTTTTCTCTAGAAAATGTAAAAGAAGAGATTGTGGTCAATTCGGATCACAGATTTTGCAGTTTGTTAAATTCTGTGTTAGAGAAATGTAGCACAGATAGAACAAAAATAGAAAGTGTGTCTGAAATTCGAAATCTGTTAGACAGATGTTCAGGTCAAACACAATTCTCTCAAAATATTCAGCAAGATTGTCAGGAGTTTTTAATGTATATGCTTGATGTATTGCATGCTGAAGGTGTAGATGTAGATCACCTGTTTGGGCTTTCTTATCAATGGCAGCATGACTGCGAGAACTGTAGGGTATCAAGTACTACTAGTGTAGACTCAGAAAGATTTATATATTTAACTTTGCCAGACAGTAAATCAGTGTCCTTTAATAAGCTAGTAAAAGCAGCTGATCACAACATGGAGTGTAGCCAATGTAAATCTGAAATGATGTCAACATTATTTATACGAACATATGGCCAGTATGTCATTTTAATGTTCCAACGATGTAGGCCTGATGGAACAAAATTGACAACTTTAATTAAAAATTTTGTAGCTTCGCAGTTGTCAATATCAGGAAGGACTTTTGTAACTGCAGCAATTATATATCATGACGGTCCTTCAATAACATCAGGACATTACACAGCTTATTTAAAGTCTAGAAACGGCTGGTCATTCTGCAACGATTCTGTTTTAACTTTCAAAAAAAAATTGCCGTATGACCTTAAAAATTCTTACCTGGTGTTTTTAAAACCAAAATTTTAGGGAAAGAATCTCGGGATGTGCTCTGAGGAATTTCAAGAGGTTCTAATGTCTCCTACACGATTTGGCCTTGAGGATAAGTGTAGTACAGAGACATAAGTTATTTTTGAGTATTAAATAGTTCCTGGAAAAAAAGAAGATTTTCTTACAGAAAGTGGTGGGCACAGATTAGTTGAAGGACAACAGAGTATTTCCCAAAGCAAACGGTCTTCTTACCATAACACTTGACGTCATGGAAAAATAACTGCACTTTGAATGAGTTCAGAAAAACTGTTTCTTTTTATAAGCTAATTCAAGCAGCCAATCAAAACATGGAGTAGAGGGAATGTAAGTCTGCAATGCTGTCTAGATTATTGGTCCAAACTTTTGATTATAATGTCATTTTAAAAATCCAACTATATAAACCTGATGAAAGTAAGTCTTCAACTTTAATTACAAATGTTGTGGCTACACAGTCGTTGATTTTAGGAAGAACATTTGTAACTGCAGCTAATATATGGCATGATGGTCATTTGACAAGATCCGCTTATTACACAGGTTATTGAAAATGTAAAAAAATTTGCTGTTTCGGAAATTAGTGCCATTTGACTACGATACAATGTTGCCTTTTTACTTAAAAATATTCTTACTTTCTGTTTTCAGAAAAGAGAATTTAGGGTAGGTAACTGGCGTATAATGATTCTAGGGGTTGATATAATTTTATCTACTGTTTTATATTGCTTTGTGATTAAAAGTGATGTAGAGAATTAAATAATTGTAGTAGTCATAGAGGTAGTGTAAGTCTGCTTCATAGTAAGCAGTATCAGTGTCATAGGAAATGTAGAACATGAGTGAGCAAGAAGGGTAAGATATTACTAGTCTAGGATTGTGAAAGTGATCTTGAACGTTTTCTTTCTGAAAGTTGCGGAAATAGAAAATGACGGGATTTGCTTACAAGAATTCCAAGAGTTATAAATGGCTCTTACATGATTTGGCCTTGTGGAAACGTGTGGTAGAGAGCGAGAAGTCATTTATTGTATGTAACATATTTCTCAAAACGATGGAGGTTTTCTTTCAGAAAGTGGCGGGCTGAAAATAAAAACAGCACAACCGAGTGTAAGCTGTTCATAGGACATCCTTCGACGTCATGGAAAGTAAGTTACTTTTGAGGAGTTCTGATTTCTGATTGGTTATGTTATATGGGTTTTTTAAACACAATCATTTTGATTGTGGTTTTTTTTTCCCCGCTGTTATATGATGAATACCTTCAAGTCACTGTTTTTAGTGAAATTTGATACATTCTGAGAACAGCAAAAATAAACCATTTAACATGTATAATTAATTCTGCACTGTTTGTATTTATGATGTACATTTAGAACTGTGTAGGAGGTATGGAGAAGGTGAGGCTTTTGTAAGTGTCAAAGTTGTTGCATACAGTGCTCACATTCTACGTAGTCTTTCATATGATAGACTACATTTCCACAATGAGATACCTAAGCAAAGGAAACACAGGTGATGTGATTGTGGAATGAGCAAAAAAAATTGCACGTTTTTCTATTATATTACCTGTGTTTCCTAACATTACACATCACATTGTGTAGATGAGGTTTAGGCCTGTTCCAGGAGACAGAGGAGGTCTGACATTTGTTCAAGAGTGCAGAGGGCATGACTCACTTCGTTAGTAGGCCTGCACATGTATTATCTCCTCTATACTCTTCAACAAGCCTAAATTTCATCTGCAACCCTGAGTAGGACTTACCTGAAACAAATCTGTGGATAGGTTACACCTTATCAGCATCTAGAAACAATCATTTAAAATGTTAAGGGCAGTTTTATGAAGGCTGTGTGCCTCTTTTACGCCGCTGTTCCGTCACTTTTGTGTAAAAGATGCACCATGTTGTAAGATACGCCTCAGTTCTTTTCCAGCAAGATACCGTCAGTTTAAAATGTATATAATTAGGATGTGTAGGGGGTATGGAGAAGCTGAGGCTTCAGTAAGTGTCAAAGTTGTTGCATGCAGTGCGTACTCTTTCATATGCTGGACTACATCTGCACAATGAGATACCTAACCAAAGGAAACACAAGTGATGTGATTGTGAAATGAGCAAAAGAAATTGCAAATTTTTCAAATACATTACCTGTGTTTCGTAACATTACGAATCAAATTGTGCAGATGAAGTTTAGGCCTGTCCAGGGAAACAGAGGAAGTCTGAACTTTATTGGTTGGCCTGCACATGTATTATCTCCTCTGTACTCTTCAACAAGGCTAAATTTGATCTGCAACCCTGAGTAGGCCTCACCTGAAACAAACATCTGGATAGGACACACCTTATTGCCATTCTGAAACAATCATTTAAAATGTTAGGAACAGTTTTATGATGATTGTGCACCTCTTTTGCGCTGCCATTGCGTCACTTTTGTGAGACAACAGCAGTGCAAAAGATGCACCATGTTCCAAGATAGGCCTCAATTCATCTGCATCAAGATACTGTTAGTTTAAAATGTATATCTTTAGGACTGTGTAGGGGGCCTGGAGAAGCAGAAGCTTCTGTAAGTGTCAAAGTTGTTGAAAAACTGTTTGTCCTTCAATCTTTTCCCTTGTCTTTTCTAATTTTTAAATACATGTTTTAATATTTTTCAAATGTTTGTTCTCTCTTTCACAGATTGAAAGTATAAAAATAACAAGTGACTAAGTTAACGACAATTATAAGGTAAATGTTTTGTACTCTTTTCATTACATTTCTATCACATTTAACTACTATTAGTTCCACTGCTTCATTTCTTTAACCCTCACTTTCCTGCCTTTGCTACTTCCCTCATTCCTTTCTCTATTACTTACTTACTCTACTCCTTCCACTCCTTTTCTCAGTCCCTCTCTTCTCATAGTTCCTCACTCTTGTTCACTCACTCCGTCTCTATTACTCTTAGTGTCTTTGACTGATCACTCTTTCACTACTTGTTCATTATGCTTTCTCTGTGTAGTTGAAGCACACTAAGGGGCATATTATGAACACAGCCAATAAAATTATTGCTGTTTTTATCGGCAGAAAACTGCTGCAAAAGCGGTTTTAGCGGCAGTTTTCTGCCGCAAAAGCGGCTTTAGCGACACATTTCTGCCGATAAAAGCTGCAAAACTTTTATTGCCTATGTTGATAATATAGCCCTATGTTATTTACATTTCTTTGCTGTTTCAATTATTCTTTTTCTGTTACTTCTTCTTTTCTGCTTTCTGTTTTTTCTCTCTGTTATTCCACATGTTTTAATCTTATTTTGAACATTCACTCACATTCTCTAAGAAACTCTTCTTTGTTATTCTTCTACTCTCCTTTTTTTCTTTCACTTCCTTATCTATTTTGTTTTTCACAATTATATCCTCTTCCATCTTTTCTTCGGTAAATAAATCTATTAAACAGTATCTCTGGTTTAGTCCCTATAGCTGTCTTTCTTTTAACATTACTCTCTGTTTACTTCCCTTATACTTACTCTTCTTTTTAAAAAAAAAAAAAAAATGGTTCGCTCCCGGTTCGCGTACCGGCGAGCGAACCGGGAAGCGAACCAAAAGAAATAGAGCTTGCCAGAGTGCTAAACATTCTAGCAATTTTTTTATAAAGGGGAGGTAGTTCTGAAAAGAACTTTTTTTTTAATGTTTTTGTTGTTTTATATATTTTTTTTTTTTCTGAACATTTTTTGTTTTTTTTGTATTTTTTGAACAATTTTATGTTTTTTTTGGTTTTTTTGGAGGGGAAACAACAAAAAACAGGCATTGGAAAGGGCTCAACAGGAGCAAAAAATTTTTTTATTTTTTGGGGCGTTTAGAGCACTTGTGGTTTTCAAATGCTCTGTTTATTAAGTTAATGCTCATATTGGCACATGAGAGTAAGGTACCGCAATATAAACAGACAATCTTCATGTGGACAAAGTTGTCCTGAATGTTTGGCACTGTTTCTCGTGCCTCTGGCCCCGACAGAGATACCTGTGCCGATGTCCTGGCCACAGGAGTTGGTGGGTTGTCCTGAAGGTCACGCATCTCTGCCCGACTGTAATTTAGTGGATGCCACCTCTGCATGTGACGGTGGATAGTATAGTTGCCGAAACTATACTTCTTATCTGTGCCTCTAGATAAGTCCTCTTTGCATATGAGGAACGTCACATACCGAGCATTAACTTTTTTCTGTCCTTCAGGAAAAGAAAAAAACTGCCAAATGAAACTATTTTTATGATGAGATACCCGGGGCTCCTCTTGTAAAAACTGTGTTGTCTGTATTTCCTCTTCCTCTTCTTGATCCTCTTCCTCCTCTGTGTTGGGAATGAACTGTGGAGGTGGTCCTCTCTTCCTTGATGGTGGTGGTGGTGGTGGTGGGGGTGCACCAGCTGCAGCTACTAGTGAAGCCATTTTCCACTGAGCAAAATAGGTCTTCCTTTCACAAAGTTGAAAGTCAGAGTGAGAAAAAAGGTGGGGGCTTTCATTATTTGGGAAAAAAACTAGTTCTAAACCAATGAAAAGTGTTATTTTTAGGTCACCTGACCTAGCCTTACATCATTAGGAAACCAAAAGTGAAATGAACCAATGAAAAGTTTTATTAACAAGTCACATGACCTTTTACGCTTAAGTTACGCGCTGCGGAACGCGCCCCGGATCGCTTCCGGGGAGCTGCGCTTCGCGCCTCGGTTCGCGCTCCGGAGCACTTCCGGGTGCGCTAACGCGGCGCGTCATAAGACGCATTACGCGGCAACGCGATACGTCGCGCTTTCGTGACGCGCCCCGGATCGCTTCCGGGGAGCTGCGCTTCGCGTCTCAGTTCGCGTACCGGAGCACTTCCGGGTGCGCTAACGCGGCGCGTCATAAGACGCATTACGCGACAACGTGATACGTCGCGCTACCGCGACGCGTCACGATGTTGATTTCTAACGCGGCAGTTGCGCAAACGGAACGTTTACCGGTTCGCGGACCGGGTCGCGGCATCAAATTGAGCTAACGGGAAGCTTCCCGGTTCGCGAACCGGGAGCGAACAAAAAAAAATAATAATAAAAAAAATTATTAATAAACATATAAAATATATTTTTTGATTTAAAGAAGAATACATTTTACAGCTATAGATATTAGCTTTTAAAAAACCAATGAAATTCACTGAAAAAACCATAGGTTATAGACCATATATAGTTAGGAATTAGCATTTACAAAACCTTGAAAATTCACTGAAAAAACCATAGGTTATAGACCATATATAGTTAGGAATTAGCATTTAAAAAACCTTTTTTTACTCACACAAAATCATTGAAATTCCATATATAGTTAGTTGTACTAACTATATATCGCGCACCCGCAATCCACTGCTGATCATGTCACATATTACATCATTCATGACATGGTCAGTGACATCACTGATGACATCACTGATGACATCTCAAATGACATCACTGATGACATCACTGATGACAACATCCAGTGACTGTATGTTTCTGTAAAGTTAAAATATGACTTACATATTGAAGAATGAGTGGATTTATAAGTGTCTGGATGAAAGATTTAGTAGGTGCATGACTGAGTGTATGAGTGAGTGATTAAATGTGTCTCACTGAGTGCATGGGTTAGTGACTAAACTGTCTTAATTTGTGCATCATTATATCTGTTGTTCTGTTAACTGCTGCATGTGTTGATCAGTAGCTATATGAGTAACTATATGGGTTATTAATTGGTTGCCCAAGTATTTGTATGGGAGACTGAGTGTGTGTGTGGGTGGTTGAGAGGTGTATGACTCTGTGCATAGATGTGTGAGCAGTTGATTCACTAGATGTATGGGTTCAAAAGTGCATGTGGGAACAGCTGTATGGGCGGTTGACTGTGTGCATGAGTGTATTGGTGAGTGAATGGATATCTCAGTGCTTTTTGTCAAAGTAAGTACATATGTAAAACACAGTACATGTGAGAGTTGACATATATAAATAACTGTGCATAAGAGCCAGTGAATGTGTGACTGGCTGTATGGATCATTGTGAACTTGTATCCGGGATTTTATAAGAGAGTAAATATGTGTTAGTATGTGTTTCAATAAGTAAGGTGTGTATAACTGTATAGTTGAGGAAATGGAGGTGTGATTGATTCTTTGCATGACTGACTAGGTGTGTGAGTAATTCCATGGATGAGTGACAGTCTGTGAGTGTCTGTTTACACTGAGTGTATCTAAGGTTATATTAGAGTCTGAAGAGGTTCATCGTATTATCACATGAATGATGTCATCAGTGATGTGATCAGTAATGTCAAATGAGATGTCATCAGTGATGTCATCAGTGATGTCATTTGAGATGTCATCAGTGATGTCATTTGAGATGTCATCAGTGATGTCATCAGTGATGTCATTTGAGATGTCATCAGTGATGTCATCAGTGATGTCATTTGAGATGTCATCAGTGATGTCATCAGTGATGTCACTGACCATGTCATGAATGATGTAATATGTGACATGATCAGCAGTGGATTGCGGGTGCGCGATATATAGTTAGTACAACTTACTATATATGGAATTTCAATGGTTTTGTGTGAGTAAAAAAAGGTTTTTTAAATGCTAATTCCTAACTATATATGGTCTAACCTATGGTTTTTTCAGTGAATTTTCAAGGTTTTGTAAATGCTAATTCCTAACTATATATGGTCTATAACCTATGGTTTTTTCAGTGAATATAAATATATATATATATATATATATATATATATATATATATATATATATATATATATATATATATATGTATGTATGTATACGTTGAGAGCTGGATTAGCAGGATTTTGTTGCATACATATATGTGAGCAAGGGCACTGAGTTGCCCAAAACGTGTCATGGCGGTGGTGCAGGGCAAAATGGATTTAATACGTATCTGCACATAAATCTGGGTCTGCGTCCGTTTTGAATGCATTTGACTGCAAGCGGAACATTAATCATATATATATATATATATATATATATATATATATATATAGAGAGAGAGAGAGAGAAAGAGAGATTACGATTCATGTGGTTTGGGCTGTACTGGTATTGTTGACAAATATCATTTTTCCTGATCCAATATATATATATATATATATATATATATATATATATATATATATATATATATATATCAAACAAGAGGTGCTCACCAATTGAGGGCCACACACTTCGTGTATTCACTACCTTTAATTCTGGCGGCTTCAAAGGAGAAAACAGGGTTCACCAAAACTGCATGTATTAGCCTTTCAGTCCATATGCGTTTCGGGAGAAACGTCTCCCTTGTTCACTGGAATCGGCTTCTTTGAGAACTGGCAAGTTGATTTATCAGCAAAGCTGTTTTATACATTGTCCCGCCTCTCTGGGCGTGTGCTTCAATTGCATTGTGGTATTCGTAGTTCGACCTTACATAATCCCATAGTGGTTACTGCCAGTATGTCCTCTTGGTAAGTATCATTCCCACAGTGGGTCGTTGTTGGCAAAGCCCTCTTTCCTCCTCATTCTTCTGCCACTAGAAGGACACGAAGTTCCTCGAGCGTCTCCTCATACATCACGCTTTGGAGCTGTTATTTAGCAGCGGGGCTCCTCGCGACTGGAGCGGGCTGCTTAAACATCAAACAAGAGGTGCTCACCAATTGAGGGCCACACACTTCGTGTATTCACTACCTTTAATTCTGGCGGCTTCAAAGGAGAAAACAGGGTTCACCAAAACTGCATGTATTAGCCTTTCAGTCCATACGTGTTTCGGGAGAAACGTCTCCCTTGTTCACTGGAATCGGCTTCTTTGAGAACTGGCAAGTTGATTTATCAGCAAAGCTGTTTTATACATTGTCCCGCCTCTCTGGGCGTGTGCTTCAATTGCATTGTGGTATTCGTAGTTCGACCTTACATAATCCCATAGTGGTTACTGCCAGTATGTCCTCTTGGTAAGTATCATTCCCACAGTGGGTCGTTGTTGGCAAAGCCCTCTTTCCTCCTCATTCTTCTGCCACCAGAAGGACACGAAGTTCCTCGAGCGTCTCCTCATACATCACGCTTTGGAGCTGTTATTTAGCAGCGGGGCTCCTCGCGACCGGAGCGGGCCGCTTAAACATCAAACAAGAGGTGCTCACCAATTGAGGGCCACACACTTCGTGTATTCACTACCTTTAATTCTGGCGGCTTCAAAGGAGAAAACAGGGTTCACCAAAACTGCATGTATTAGCCTTTCAGTCCATACGCGTTTCGGGAGAAACGTCTCCCTTGTTCACTGGAATCGGCTTCTTTGAGAACTGGCAAGTTGATTTATCAGCAAAGCTGTTTTATACATTGTCCCGCCTCTCTGGGCGTGTGCTTCAATTGCATTGTGGTATTCGTAGTTCGACCTTACATAATCCCATAGTGGTTACTGCCAGTATAGAGAGAGAGAGAGAGAGAGAGAGAGAGAGAGATACGTATAAAAATATATATATATATATATGCATCACAATCCAGAATCTACCAGTCAAGGATATCACAGACTCCTGGATTTGCATTGCAGATTTGCAGATTTATTCACAAAGTATGTCATCACCAACGCGTTTCAGCCATAGCCTTGATCACGATAAAGGAAGAGGAACTGGCATAGTAATTACATGCAATTGATTACTCACATAAATGACGGACACAAATACGTGAAACGTGCAATCAAACAACGTAGGAAGCAGCAGTATTAACACATACACTGTTAAATCGCAGATACTGGTATCATTCATACTGTATTGATGCTATACTAGGCAACAATAAAGAACGACTTGTTTAATACATACAGATGTAAACAGAGTGGTTGTCAACATTGAATAGCGTTTTAAGTACTCCAGGAGAGATCCTGTCACACACATTTTTAGGCCTGACTGAAAAATGAAATACCGTATAATACAGCAACATTTCTTGTGGGCGTACCTTAGAGGCATAGTATCACATGAATTGATCATGGCACATATTGGTAACAGCATTCAAAGATGAGTAATGCACAGTTTCTGCTGCTGTCTGGACAGCTGCCCATGGGGTGCAGTGTTCATGAATAGATAACGTTTGAAAAGGATGACTTCACCTTAATGATGTAAAGTAACAGTATTGGCTCTTTAAAATAGTGATGGTCATATGGGATTACCGATAATCAGCACAATGAAATGATGTGGGGCAGACATAGGTATAGTGTAGAGGTGAGCAGAATTTCTACAACCTTGCCATGCACCCAGTGGTTTGTGGGATATGTAGTCCAGTGATATAAATGTGACTAGCGATGTGCAAGTCCATGACCAGAACGCCGTATCACCAGAAATCGTAAACATATCATGGTAGTATAGTATAGTAGTGGCTGCTATATGAGTGGTATAAAACAAGTTGATACATAGGATTAAATATATACAATGATGTAATCACGATTAAATTTATACAATGATGTAATCACTTTGCCGGTCATGCCACCTCATGTTGATGTATGCAGAGATTATTTGTACAATACATGTAACTTAAATGTAAATCCTAACCACAAAGCATGCAACAAATCCTGTCCATGTGGGCTACAGTGACCTGCAATAACACTGTAGTTCGGACATAGATCGCTCAGATTCCAGACTTTCAGGCTTGTCTACATTCCCTCGAAGTGAAAAGATCACTGGATTACCCAAGAGACAGCTGGACAAAGGTGCATTGCGGCGGGTGCTGCCTCAAGCAGCACCCGCCGCAATGTAAAAAATACAGGATGTGACCGCCAGGGTGGCGGTCACATCCTAATTGCCATGGAGGGACCGCCTCTGCCCAAGCGGACGGTCCCTCTTACTTAGGGGTAGCGGACGGACGCAAGTCCGTCCGCCATCATAATAGGGCCCTTAGTGCCTACCTGCGGTGAATAAATATTTGTAAAAAAAACAAGTATCTAGGATACATATCACATGCACACCCAGTCAATAATACATCTGTATACTACATGCAATAGGATGTATTTCATAAAACACCCCATTTCGTAAAACCTTGGCAACAAATTCTGCCCAAGTGGGCTGATATGTCTTACACTTAAGGTATGATGTGAACATGAGTATCTCTATAATCTCGCCCATGTGGGCACACTCAAACTCTCGAGATGCCCGCTCTGCTACGGTGATGTGAAGAAGAAGAAGTGCTGTGCCCAGCTGACAACCTTCTGATATATTCAATGCATGGACCTGTGTGAAGGAGATAAAAACAGAAAAAATAAACCTTGATTAAAATCAGTTCAAAGTACTGAGGTACCTCAAGAAGCAAAGTACAGCATGGAGAAGTAATTAATAATATTCATCCTAAATGTACAGGCATCTCCTCACTAGAGTTCAAACCAATTGGTACCTTTGTGTCAAAGTCCACTATGTATTTGGATTCAAATACCCTCAATTTCTGCTCTCTATCACCCCCTCTAGAATCAGGAAAGATGGCATCAATCAACACAAATTTGAGAAGATTTTCATTGTGAAAAGGCATCTCTGTGAAATGTCTGGCTACCGGATACTGTTGATCATTATGTCACATGGCAAGTCTGTGCTCAAGTATCCGTTTTCTGGTTCAACGGATGCTACTACCTATGTGGAGTTAGTTACAAGGGCAGGTGAGGCAGTACACACAGTAGTATGTATTACAGTCATAATTGCCTTTGATGTTGTGCACCCTAGTGCTATTGGGAATCTTGATTCTGCAACATTTGTAGCTTTTGCTGCATGCTTTGCATTATATATTCAGCTGAAAAAACAACTTGTACCCCCAATTTGTCTCATAGTAGTGTCTTGTTGACACTCAGTTTGTCCCTTAGGTATCAACTCTTTCTGAAAGTAATCTGTGGTGTTTCATTTAGGTACTTGTCTAATATCTGATCTGTTTTAAGAATATGCCAGTTCTTGTTGAAGACCTTCCTTACCTCATATGTCTGTTCAGAAAACGTGGTGATGAATCTCACCCAGTGGGATTTATCTACCACAGGGTCAGTTCTTGGGTGCAGAAGACATGCTCTAGAAACTAGATCTACTTTAGCACAATGCTTGCTTGATAACTTTATTGCTGTACCCTCTATCCTTAAATCTGTGGTACCTGATGGCTTTTTCTTCCTGAAAAGCCTCCCTAGTATTGCAATTTCATTTTGCACGTAGAAGTTCTCCATAAGGAATACTGTAGATCAGGCTGAACGAGTGGGTTCTACTGGCATTGAGCATTGAGACTTACAATGATGCATAGTGTGTATTTGCCCATTGCTGACCTCAACCTTTACATCCAGGTCCTCAGTGGGGCTCCCACATAGGATCATCTTATTACGCTTAGGGGTTGCCAACAGATATATTCCTAGTACCACAGGCAGTATGGGGGGAAGGTTGAGAATCCAGATACCACAGGAACAACTGGAGAAATTACTTAAAATAATTGCCATGTGGTGGAAAGTTGAGTCCCAACAGAAATACATTGATGTAGAACACGTCCCAAGCTTATTGCGCATACCACTCTGTTAGAAATGGGGGTCTCTAGTTGGCAGAGGCAGGTACTAGGTAATAGGGACCCTTGCTTCTAGTCAGGGTAAAGGGGATACACACTTTAGATAATCCCTGGTCACCCCCTGGGTAGCTTGGCACGCGCAGACAGACATCCCATAGACAATGTATAAAGTATTTGTGCTCAAAATACACAGTAATACAGTGATAACACCACAAATAGACACCCCACCAGTTTAGAAAAATAAAGTATCCTTATCTTAACTCAACGACAAAAGTCCAACATACAAGTATTAAGAAAAAGTCTTTGAAAAGGTTTTAAACAACTGGGTCCATAGAAAACTATGGATGCGTGATTTCTCTCAAAGTACCTGTAGTTGCGACAAAAGTCACAAGGCCAAACAGAAGTAGCTATGGGAGACGTTGAAAAACAAAGAGATGCATTGTTTCCTGAGACCCTGGGGGGTGCGATGCAACAGTTCTGCTGCACGCAGGAGAGCAGTGCATCGGGTCCGGTCTGTAGGGGGAAAGTGATGCGTCGAGTCTGAGGCCACTCCGATCCGCAGGTGATGAGTCGGGAAATCTTACAGCACAGGTACGATGCGTGGAAATAAGGGATGCAGCGGCCGTCGATGCGGCAGCTTCGAGCAGCCCTGCATCGGTTTCTTCAGCTGTAACTCCTCAATGTGTTAGTACTTGCAGCAGCGACAGGCGCTACATCAGTTTCGGCAGTGGCACGATGGTGTGGGGAGAGTCTTCTCGCACTACGGTGCTGCATCGAAAAACTGTCACAAGTAGAGCGATGCCCGGTTTTCTTGTAGTGGTGTTGCTTTTCCAGCTCCCAACAGCACAAACAACCTCCAGAGGCCCAAAACAGTCACAGGCACCTCCTGGCACATCATACCTCTCAGCAAGGAAGTTCATTGGAGCTGGGGTAAAGTCTTTGTGTTCCTGAGACTTCAAAGCAGGAGGGAAGCTCTACTCAAGCCCTTGGAGATCGTCTTCAAGCAGGGAACACAGCACATAGAAAAGTCCTTCTCTTTTCCTTGGCAGAAGCAGATACTGCAGGCCAACCCCAGACACACATCAAAGGGGCAGTAGTTTTCCTCAGTTTTTCCAGCTCTTCTCCTTGGCAAAGGTTCCTCTTGATTCCAGAAGTAGTCCAAAGTTCATGGGTCTGGGCCTCACTTTTTATAGCACAACTTCCTTTGTTCTCAAAGGTGAAAAACAAAAATGGAAGTATTTCACTATCAGGACATGTCACACACACCAGTACATGTCCTATATTTCACATACATTGCACCCTGCCCAGGGGGGTACCTTGGACCTGCCATAGGGGTGCTTTACATGTAAGAAAAGGGAAGTTTAAGGCCAGGCAGTTGAGTGCACTTGCCAAGTCGACAAGGCAGTTAACAACTGCACACAGACACTGCAGTGGCAGGCCTGAGTCATGTTTGTATAGCTACTGATGTGGGTGGCACAATCAGTGCTGCAGGCCCACTAGTAGCATTTGATTTACAGGCCCTGGCACACTCAGTACACTTTACTAGGGGCTTACCAGTAAATCAAATATGCCAATCATGGATAACCAATCATGTTCACAATTTACACAGAGAGCAGATGCACTTCAGCACTGATTAGCAGTGGTAAAGTGCCCAGAGTCCTATAGCCAACAACAACAGGTCAGGAAAATATAGGAGGAAGAAGAAAAAGGTTTTGGGATAACACTGAAAAAAGTACCAAGTCCAACACACTCCATTCCTCCTCCCTCCCATTGCCTGTCCCTGCCCCTCCCTATACACGCTGGCTCAACCAGCAGCTAAAAAATAAAACAATAGTAAACTGTTTTATTTTTCAGTTGCTGGCTCTGAGCCAGTGAGGCGATGCTGCACCGCCAATGCGGAGCAGTCATCGCTGATTTTTCAAAAATGAAGATGTTTTTTTAATGTAGTGGAGGGCTGCAGGAAGAATAGCTGTCACAAGCAACAGTTAAAAATGCATAGTAGGTCTCCAGGGCACTGCTGCAATTGGGAAAAATGTACTCCGGAGTTACGAGAAGGGGAGCTCGAAAAGTGGAGTTTTTTAATTACTGAAAATAAATTGGCAGCAAAGGAAATAATCTGCTCTAGATTACTTAATGATTACAAATAAACTGCATATTAATTAAGGTTCCCTGTTTCCCTCTTTTACTTATTTTTAAAGACAAATAGAGACAAAAAACAATTTAATTTCATGTCTGTATTTATTTTTAAATGTGAATAAAAATGGAAATTATGTTCTTTTTTAAGTGATCTTAAACACTGTCAGCCATGACTGTAAGGCCAATAGCTGCGCGGACTGACAGGGATAGGCAATAAAAAATTAAGACATTTTGGTAATGAGGTTTGAACATCAGTAGATATGCCTAAAGTTAATATGAAAACGTAATTACTTTCGTATACGTATACTGATTTACCATCTGTGGGTCTACATATCATTGAAACCTGTCAGACATTCAAATAAGAGCATACATTTATTGGTTGAATAAATCGGGAAATATGCTAGTTTCAGCTTCATATTTTCTCCAAACCTAAAACAAATACGGATAAATACAGATGAAATTAAAAAAACATAAATATGGATAAATACAGACGAAAATGTCAAAGAAAAATACCATAAAACAGGGATCCATAATTGTAATATAATATCTTACTGAGTTAGGACACCTGCTGCAGAGATCATTGAGTGCCCAGCAATTCTGAGGCAAATATAATAGTGGTAGGATAACTCTAGTGCTTTATAATGTTCTGGGGGAGTTCTGTGTTTTGTTCTGCCACAGTGTTGATTCTTAAAGTAGCATAGAGGGTTAATGTGCCTGCTGCAAAGCAAATCGTGTAACATGCAAGTCACATATTTAGTTTTTTATTTAGAGAGGTAAGTGGGTCACTGCTTTTGACACTGAGACCGTTTTGTTAGTTCCAGTTCATAAGTTGTAACACTTTTAATATAGCACAGTGCTCTATTTAGCAGCATCAAGGAGTGGGCACCTTGACACTTAGATTGCCACTTGCCTGTGGCCTCCCATTCCTGCTTGTTCCTGACTGATCCAATGACACCACAGCAGCCCAGGTTTTCCAACTGGGGTTTTCCCAACGGGTTTTCCCACTCAGCGTTTTTCCTGCCAACAAAAGCCCTGCCGATTCCAGGACCTACTTAATGCATGCCGCAGCGCGACCTTGCAGCACATGCGCACAGCGGGTGCACCACTGGCGTGCCAAAGGCGCACAAAGACAAGTCTATCTGTGCCTGACCATGCCTGGGCCGCACCCAGCACCACAACTCCTGGCCCTCCTGCCCCAACAAAGATACACCATTGCCGAGCTCTACACTGTAAATGCTGCAACAAACACTGCCACGGTGCAGACCCACTCTCCACGGTAGGCCCTTTCACCTGCACCCACTACCACTTCACCTGCCACCAACCAGCCCCCACTCCAAACACACCACTTACACCACCTGAGCAAAAGCACCAATTTGCATGTGCCCTTCTCAACACACGCTCACTATGCAAGCATTCCACTGAATTATGGAACCTCATCCCCAGCCTCGCACCCGACATCGTCTTCCTCACTGAGACCTGGCCCAGCCCCACATCTGCCCCAGACATTGCCACAGGAATTTCAGACAGATATAAAATCACTCACTAGGACCGCACAAACAAGCTGGGAAGCGGAACAGCAAACATCCACAAAGAGACCATACCGTGTACCACCACCACCGACAACACCACCATCCGATGGAACACCTCAACTTCACGCTCCACACGGATGACAAGACAACCATCTGATGCACCCTGGCATTCTGACCCCCAGGCCGGCGCTCCAGCTTCCACAAAACCATTGCAGACTTCATTGCGTCCCTAACCTTAGACTCCAAGGACTACAGCTTCCTTGGTGAGCTACATTACCACATCTATGAACTCAAACACCACACACCTCCTCGACAGTATGAGCAGCCTCAGATTGACCCAGATTGTCCATGATCCTACACACTCCACAGGACACACGCTGGACCCAATTTTCACCTCCTGCAACCGCATCAAATACAGCCATGTCACAGAACTGACATGGACCGATCACTCCATCATCCACTTCAGCATCTCCTGCTCCTACACTGCCACTCCAAGATGACCAACACCCCCACAGGACTTGGAATAAAATGTCAGAGACCAGCTTGGCGAACACCTGTAACACCTCCAACCCTGCTACCACCATCAACCTCGAACAGGGAGTGAAAGGTTTCAATGCCTGGATTACCAATTGCGCACACAGTATCATCCCTATCAAGAATAACATCCAGATAAAATCCTCTAAAAAGGCCGGCTGGTACACCCAAGAACTCAGAACAATGAAACGAGACAGTAAACAAATTGGAGAGGAGATGGCGCACCAGCAAGGACACCGCCAACAGGGCAGCCCTTAAGACATCACTCAAACTCAACCACTGCCTCCTGAGCCAAACATGCATTTGAAATCAGTACCAACAGATTAAAGAACTTTTCAACATTGTTAAGGAATTCTCCAACCTGCCTGCCAGCGAAAACAACATCAAACTCTCACAGGAGCTGTGCAACAACCTCGCCCACTTCTTTCACGACACGATCGCAACCATATATAGAAACTTTGCATCCCAACCCGCACCTACGGACTTCCTCAATAGATACGCCATCACCGTAACCGACAAGAAACACACACTGACCACGTGGAATGTCCTCTCCACTTAGGACGCCAACTCCACCATGAAATCCATCCACTCTGGAGCTCCCACAGACCCATGCCCGCACTACATCTTTAACCTCAGGATCCAAAGTATCTGCCAAGAACTCACCACCCTACTCAACAAATCTATCACCACCACAACATTTCCTGATGCCTGGAAACATGCCGAAGTCAGACCACTACTCATGAAATCCTCTGCCTACCCCAGCAAACTCAAAAAGGACTGGCCAATCTTCCTGCTCCTATTCCCGGCGAAGGTAATGGAAAAGATCATCAACAATCAACTAATGACACACCTGGAGCAGAACCAGCTACTCAATGCCTCCAAATATGGCTTCCTCAGGAATCAAAGCACCAAAACTACCCTGATTGCAGCCACTGACGACATCTGAACACTCCTTGATAGAGGAGGAACTGCAGCTTTGATCCTCCTCGACCTCTCAGCAGGCTTCTACACTGTATCCCACCACACACTGATCGAAAGACTCCACTATATCGGTGCCCTAGGGGACACCCTCAGATGGATCACCTGCTTCCTCACCGGAAGAACCCATATGATCCACCTCCCACCTTTCACCTCTGAACCCAAGGAGATCATCTGCGGTGTCTCCCAGGACTCATCCCTCAGCTCTAAAATCTTCAATGCAAAGGTGACCCTGCTGGCCAACATCATCAGATCCCATAGTCTCAACATAATTTCCTATGCAGACGACACCCAACTCATCCTCTCACTCACTGACAACCCCACCACCACTAGAACCAACTTCCACAGATGTATGACAAACATCGCTGACAGGATGAAGAACAACTGCCTGCAGCTGAACACAGAGAAGATAGAAATACTGATCTTTGGCAACAGCAGCAAAACATGAAATGACTCCTGGTGGCCATCAGACCTGGGACCCACACTCACTCCCTCAAACCACACCAGAAACCTCAGAATCATCATTGACAAGAAGCTCACAGATCAACGCTATCTTCTCGGCCTGCTTCCTCACTCTGCACATGCTACGTAAGATCTTTAAGTGGCTACCCCTATACACAAGACACACCGTGACACAAGCCCTCATCACCAGCCGACTGTACTTCGGCAATGCCCTCTACATAGGAATCACCGCACACCTTCTACAGAGACTTCAGACCATACAGAACGCCTCAGCCAGACTCATCCTCGGCCTTCCCCGCTAAACCCACATCACACCCCACCTTTGGAAACTCCACTCGCTCCCAGTACAGAAGAGATGCCAATTCAAGCTGCTGACCCATGCACACAAAGCTCTACACAACCAAGGACCTGCCTACATTAACCACCACCTGAACTTTGACCAACCATTAAGAAGCCTACATACAGCCTCCCTTTCAGTTGCCCATACTCCCCACATCTACCAAAGCAGAAGTGGAGGACATTCCTTCTCCCACATCGCAGCAAAGACCTCGAACATCTTCCTCATGCACCTCCGGACCATCACCTCACTTCCGGAATTCCGAATGGCCCTCAAGACCTGGCTATTCGAAAAGGTCTCCAGGGCCTGCAAGCGCCTGGATACTCTGTCGGGTGATTAGCCGTGCTTTCTAAGTCCTGATTGATTAATTGATTGATTGATTGAAGGAGTTGCATGCAAAACTGTAAGTCATAGGCTTAAATCCTTATTGGTTTTTTTTCTCAATCTATTGTTATTCTGATATTGCAAAGAAGGGTGCCTTTGGGGAGTAATAATGTCTTATTAGTACAGTCAAACACAATTATTGCATTAGGTTATATATTCTGATTTTAAATTTCCCCCGACTGTTCAGTCTTAACATATAATGTCTACAAGTATGGATGATACATGATTCCTACACATATAAGTTATGATCTTTATTGTTTTATGTTACATTGTCTGTACATTGATTTACAGAAGTGTATGCTTTATTGTGCCTCTGTGTGTAATGTAAAGTGCTCTGACACACTACACTTGGATGAGTAGTGCTATAAAATGATAAAAGTAAAAAAGTAGGTGCTGTTTACCTCAATACCTGTGTACTTACTCATACATAAAGATACATCTTGCATTGTTACAATACAAGCACAACTCTTACATAAGGAGATGAACAAAGTTAAAACCTGCCTCCAAATCATAGTTTCTCTTAAGTACTTATGAAGTGATAACATGCTGTGCTCCTTGTTTTCTTCTATTGCTTTCGGGTCTAGGAGTTAGGCTTCAGATAGCTCCCACCCAGTTTTAAACTCAAACAAAAGGAGGGCTGATAGTCCTTAAATCCGGCCTTTGTTTTGGGCCCAGCAGGAAGTGTAAATAAGAAAGCCCCCTTCACATTGCTGCTCTGAACGGAATGCAGTTAATGTTGGGGGTGTGGCTCATATGTGTCCTGTTGTCGGGAAATTACACCAGGACAAATTCAGCAGCTTTCCCTGGGCCCCCAGATCTGCCAAGAAATAACTGCTAGATCTAGCGTGATCCCCCTACTTTCTAGCACTGCTCCTGGGTCATTGAATCCATGCCCACAAGAGAGCGTACCATATTTTTTAGAGCACTCCAGGCTGGAGCTGTGTGCACTGTAACTGTAGTGCAGAGACACCTTGTGGTTGGTTCTATGGTTGCACTTTGTGGCCTAAAAAAGTTTTTAAAAAAGACTCAAAGACATGCTTAATTTTTTTGTGTTAATTCTTTATTGAGAATATTTTGTGACAATCACTATTATTAAACATTGCATTGGTGAATTTATGAAATATAAATTTGATAATAGTTATTGGTGACTTTTTGACAAAGCTTTTAACATCAATGCAACAGCAGAAATGATATCAATGATGACAAAACTGCATGTTGCTAGAGTTTAAAATATAACATTTTAACTGACTAATTCATCTATTAAGTCACTTTAAACTTTTTTGTTAAAAAAACATATATTTATACAACTTAACTGTGTAGCCACAGGAATGCTTCAAAGTAAGCCCACTATTTCTGCAAATCAGTGACCTTAATTTGATTATTTAGGCTCAGTGCCCTAATTTAATGTATGAAACTAGTGCATAAAAGTACAGCATCAGGTCATCAAATGATAATCTCATACTTACGAAAGCAAACACAAAGAGATGACGGACGGAGCGCTGAAACTTTTCTGACACTCACCCCCAGTCACAGATCTGGGTTGAATCCGTCATCATTCTTTGGCTCACTTCGCCTCCTCAGGTCAGGCCTGGCTATATGCAAATCAGTCTTGACGCGCTTTTGTTTACCTTTTGCCTAATTTCAGCAGAGGGTGTCAATCCTGCCAGCACACTGCCGTGAGGGAAACGGCCCTTGGCATTCTTCAGACGCCGTGAGGGGTACGGCCCTTGGCATTCTTCAGACGCCGTGAGGGGAACGGCCATCGGTGCTCAGCAAACTACATCCCCCAGAAGCCCTAACCCAGGCGCCTGGCACCAACGTCATCTGGCGGCGCCTGAGCTTTAAAACACCCGACGGAGCCCCGCAGCGCGGGACGCGCGCGGGCGGTCGCCGGGCTAAGCCCGGGCAAAGGGCGGGCCCTCTGTGGCCAGAGGAGGCCGGGCTGGAATAATTCCTTTTCAACCTGTGGACTTGCATCGGTCATTCTAACTGTAAGTGAGGTGCGGGACATTGAATTTTGTGATTTTGAATCTGACTTCGCTCTCGAAGGGGAAGGTGTATTTAGTAATAATTAATCCATCATTATGGCTAAAACGAACACCAAAACAGGCCTGAGGGCGGTGGGAATGGGGACTCTTTATGGTTATTTGAAACAAGTAGAACCGGCAGTGGCAAAAGAAATCGAATTAGTAGAGCGGAGACTGTCATTGGACCCAAACAGGCAAATAGTCTCTCCGCCTTTAAATGTAGTGGAACCCGCCCCCATTGTTGCTCCTCTGGATTGTTTGCACCCCTACCAGATATCAAATGGGTCAGTAGCAGCAGATAGTTTAACGATTTCTCCTGCTCCTCTACCTGTAACTAGTGCAGCCCCTTCCCCCGTGGTCATATGCACCAGGCAGTTGAGGGCTAGACTAGATATGACAACTAATCGTAGTAAAACCGTACCAGGGAAAAGGAAGGCTAAGAACACCCCACATGGTAGCTGGCAACAGGAAAAACAGCCGAGAAATAGTAATTCTGCATCTGAGTTGGGTCGAAATGGAGCAAAGGTCTCCCATCGAGACGATGAGGACAGAGGGGCGGGGAAAAATGGTTGCATTGATTTAGATACAGAAAACAGTAGTGGGGGAATTATGTCAGACTTCGTTAGGATATTGGATGCACGCCTTAGGTCATTCAATACGCCCTTAATGGCTAAGTTGGAGCGAATAGATGACCGACTAAATGTAATTGAAAAGCATCTCAACACCAAAGGCCCAAAGATGGGGCCAAGCACATTTGCAGCTCATTCACTAAGTATAGTCACAGCCTCAGTCAATAACTTGCTGGACTCTATAATCACCCCACTCCAACAACCGGTACCTCAAGTGACTCCCCAGGGCGTAGTACCAAGTATCCCATCTTTAGTGTCAAAAGTCACTGGAGCCACTCAGGGAGAGAAACAGGGTCCTCGGGGTCCAGTGGGGAGATTAAGCCCCCAGACACAGCTCCCCAAGAGAGAGTTGTCATTACATCTACCAGTAGAGGCATGCCCTTACACAATAATCCTTGCTAATGTTCCCAAAATTGAGGGCGGCCAAAATGAACATTGGACTTCATTAAAAAATAAAGCCCTCCGCTACCTGTCCAATAAAACAGTTTTGGGAGAACATCTGGATAACAACTTTAAGATGATTAGAAGGGTGCCGTTGGTGGGTAAGACTAAGAAAAGCTTAGAAGGTGACTGTGTCGTCATAAGCGTTAGATCCCCCAGGCTGGTTGATGACATATTGAGGCAGGCTGGGTCAGTCAGAATTCAAAATGAGTATGTAAATATACTTCCATTGGTTTTTTTTTATCCCCCACATAACATTAGGCCAGTGCATAGTGATCTATTTAAAGGGAGAGATCCTTATGAATTTTCTGTTCCAGTTTTTAACAGATTTGATACTTTTTCTAATCTGGGAGAAAATGAGTGACTAGGGACCCAAAAAGCTACTATTACCCCTGTTACCCTAGCAAGAGCCCCTAGTGCAGTCACACCGGTAAGAAACGCCCACCTTGTAGATGGGCGGGCTCAAGGGCCTAGGGGTACATCCATAAAGCTGGTAGCTTGGAATGTTGCTGGTCTTAAAAATAAAATAGATGACCCAGTATGTAGAAAATTCATTGGTGTGGGTGATATTATAGGACTGCAAGAAACTTGGGACACAGGGAATATTCTGAGTTTGGATGGTTTTTCGTGTTATTTTATTCCTGCGGTTCAATCTAATATGGGGAGGGCGAAGGGTGGCCTGGTCAATCTAATTACGGCTACTGTTCCCGGTACTCACACCCAACTAGATACAGGATCACGATACTGCCTGGCAGTACAAATCTCTTTGAGTGGGGTGGGAAGTATCCTAATTATTAATTTTTACAATTCATACGATAGAGTCACCACGATCGATCACCTTGCCATGCTAAATCTTTTTTTGGCAGACTATAAGGAGGTCAATAAAAACCAATGTTTTATTATAGTTATGGGAGACTTTAATATTCATGGCTGTCCGGATAAATGTCTGTCATTAGATCTATTAGGTCCTGTAGAGCAAGGGGACACTCATTTTGAACATTCTGCACAGGGAGATCTCCTTGAAATAATTTTGGCAGATAATGGTCTGATGCTTCCATCCATGCAGGATAAGGAGATACCTACCTTTAAAGGGAATGGTAGTCACTCAGTTATTGACTATATCTTCATTAGTTCAGCACTGGGGGATAAGATTCATGGATATTCGTCGGTTTGGTCACATTTTAGCGATCATAACCCAGTGGTCCTCAGTGTTTCAGACCTGATCATAAAGCCTGTGATAGCCCAAAAAAGAACGGATAAATCTGATATCCGTCCGACAGATCATGCCAGTAGAATTAGATGGAGTAGAGTCATACCGGGAGACTTTCATACCAACTTAATAACGAAAGTAGGATCTGAGTTGGACACGTGTTTGAATTTGGAAGCAGGGAAGGAGGAGGTTTTAGAGGCTTATTCAATAATTTGTACCCAGGTCTCAGCAGACCTTAGACGTACAGGGAAAGCTAAGGACCCTGCTGAGTTGGGGTGGTTTGACCAAAATTGTTCGTCAGCCAATAAAAAGCTAAAGGCCGCCCTGAAATGTAATCCAGTGAATAAGGCTACTGTGGCCTTATTAAGGGAAAGCTATAATAAAGCACTGGAAACTAGAAGACGGGAGATTAGGGAGGCGGCCTGGGAAGAATTAACCTCCGTAGATGTGCTCAGGAACAGTGCCAAATTCTGGGCTGTTGTAAACAAACCCTTTTTCCATGACCCTTGTAATGACCAATTAGACTGTGGTATTCAGGAACAGGCGTGGTGCTCCCATTTTAAGTCAGTCTATGAAGGGGAAAACCTTGGGGAGGTGACTATGCCTACCCCTATTTTAGATCCCTATATTTTAACGGTCACTGAGATGGAGGTGGCAGACGCCATCGGGAAGATGAGGAGCAATAAGGCTCCGGGTCCCGATGGCGTTCCAGCCGACCTCTTTAAATCAGATGTCAAGACCTGGTCTACAGTTTTAACAAATGTTTTTAATAGGGTATGTACAGCAGGCATTCCAGACACCTGGTCTGAATCTGTCATCGTACCCATTTTTAAGAAAGGAAATAGAGGGGATCCCAGTTGTTATCGCCCTATCTCTCTCATTGACTCTGCAGTGAAAGTGCTAGGGCGAGTGGTCCTAGGTAAAGTAACAGCTTGGCTGGAGGATACAGACACCCTTTCATGCCTACAATATGGGTTCAGGAAGGGACGAGGCACTATAGATCAATGCCTCAACCTTCAACTATTAATTGGAAAATACACCATTGCCAAAAGGGGAACGCTATATTTAGCCTTTATGGACCTTTCCTCGGCCTTTGACCGAGTGAACAGGTCCAAACTTTGGGGACTGCTCCTTAAGTTTGGCATTGATAAAAATATTGTGTATTTTCTCGCTGATCTACATAAGGACCTTACGGCCACAGTTAGATATGGTCGCCTGGGTAATTGCACGGGCAAGATTGGGATCACTAACGGGGTTAGGCAGGGGTGCATTTTAGCCCCTCTACTTTTTACCCTCTACATTAACGACCTGGGCGCTGTTTTAACTGAGGCCCGCAAAGATATACCAAGGGCTGGCAAGTATTCTATTCCGGCATTACTTTATGCAGATGACGCCGCTTTAACAGCACGCACAGCAGTGGGGTTGCAATGCCTTTTAAACTTATTTGCTAATTTTATGAAAGCACTGGATTTAAGTGTGAACTTTTCAAAATCGCATGTAATGATTGTGGGCAGTAAGCCCAAAAGAATTAAGACCATGCACTGTGAAGGGAATGTTTTATCTAGGGTCACAAGATTTCCATATCTGGGGGTTATTTTTGACGATAAGTCCGCCTGGTTGCCCCAATTAGTTGCCAAACGTAATGCCTTTGCTAGGTCTATCCTGGCTGTCTTGGACTTCGCCCGTAAATTGGGGGTGAAGCCATTACAGGCTGTGTTGAAAACATATGACGCCAAATGCATCTCAATAGCTATGTACAGAGCTGATCTGTGGGGGTTCAAAAATGTAATGGCCTTGCAGGTGGCAGAGGATAAGTTCGTAAAATCTATCTTATCCGTCCCCCAGTCAACACCTGGATACATTGTTCACCAAGAGTGTGGGGTAGAATATCTAGAAGACCGCATAGCCTTAGCCCCGCTATTGAAATGGATTTCAATATGGTTGAACCTTGAATTAGAGCTGAATCATGAGATTCTCAGGGATTGTTTAGCCCTTGAGTACGGCAATACCATCCCCTGGTTGAACTATGTTAAAAAACTAGCAATTAAACTGGGTCGCCCAGAATTGTTTGACCACCCAAATAATTTACTGAAGGGGGATGTGAAATGGGTAAAAGATACATACAAGCAGTTGGTATATCTAGCAAGAGAAGAAAAGGAACTATGCAAACTAACAGTAAGGGCTCACCAGCTGTTAATAACCACCAGTGGTATAGAACCCTACCTGAGAATCGTCAATAATAATATGAACCATCGATACTTACTGACTAAGTTTAGACTGAACAAATTCCACCTTCTTCTTACAGAACGCCCAGGTTGGACTAAGGAGATGGAATTGGAGATTTGTTCTTGTGACGGATTCTCTATTAAAGACACTGTGCACTTTATTTTCTTCTGTAAGCATCTGTGCCCCATTCGTAAAAAGTTCATTATTCCTCTTATTATAGATAAGGGCTTCAGACAAGTTAAACCTGCCCTCCTGTATCTACAGCTGTTGTCTAATACCTGGGAGATTTTTACCATAGCGAACTGTTTGACAATAGCAATGAGACTTAGGAGGAAAATTAACTGGATACATTGTACATAGCGGTAAACTTGTGAACTATGATCGAGCGCTTTGCTTCTTTTTAAATTGTCTTTCGTGTTTGTATTGCTCTTTTTATTGATATTTATAATGCATGTTTTTTATATATATATATGTAATTGTACTGTATGGCTTGTAAAATTTGCAAAATTTTTCTGTTGTATTTTTAAAAAGTGGTCTTGACTTTGATGTACTATGTAGTATACTTTTATGGTTTTTGTTATGAACCGAATAAAGTATTTTTGACTGACTGACTGACAGTCTTGACCCTGTGCCTCATGGGAACAGTCCAGCCCGAACTGCCAAGCCAGGTCTTCCCTGAACCAGAAACAAGCATCCTGGGCCCAGTTTCTGGGTAATACCTTTCATCAGCCAGGCTAGCTTGAGTCCAGTAGCAAAGTGAGCAAGGGACCCACGTCTGGGCATACCCTGCCAACTTAGGGCGAACAAAGCAAACACAAGGAGATGATGGACGGAGCGCTGAAACTTTTCAGACACTCGCCGCTTGTTCCAGTCCAGGGAAGACATGGCTTGGCAGTTCGGGCTGGACTGTTCCCTTGAGGCGCAGGGTCAAGACTGATTTGCATATAGCTGTGTCTGAAATGGGGTGGCGAAGTGAGCTAAAGCATGACGATGGATTCATCCCAGATCTGTGACTGGGGGTGCGCGTCTGAAAAGTTTCAGCGCTCCATCCATCATCTCCTTGTGTTTGCTTGGTTCGCCCTAAGTTGGCAGGGTATGCCTAGACGTGGGTCCGTTGCTCACTTTGCCACTGGAATCAGGCTAGTCTGGCTGATGAGGGCTGTTAGCCCGAAACCGGTAACAGGATGCTAGTTTCTGGTCCAGGGAAGACATGGCTTGGCAATTCAGGCTGGACTGTTCCCATGAGGCACAGGGTCATGACTGATTTGCATATTGCTGTGTCTGAACTGGGGTGGCAAAGTGAGCTAAAGAATGATGATGGATCAACCCAGATCTGTGACTGGGGATGAGCGTCTGAAAAGTTGCACTTGAATAATCGTTATCTCCAAGACACACACCTGTGTCCCTACCTGTGGCTTCTCATTGATCCCATTATCACTTGACTAGATTTCTTTGCATTTGGTTACGTTTTACTCACCTTGCGGTTCAGACCTATCGGGTTGGAATTATCACGGCTCATCGAATACATTGATCCGCTTACCACAAATTCAGATCACTTTCACTGTATATACACCGAAGGATACACCATACTCTACTTTCCAGCCGGGTTGGAATTATCACCTGCTCCGGGCCCTGAAGAAGTCATGGGAGTATCCTCCTAGACGAAACACGTGTCGGCTGGTTGTTTTTGCTGGTTACTTTTGTACGTGATACGAATGAAAAGAAAGAAGAAACAACTCTTCTGTGAACTTTAAAGAAATTATTTCTTTAATGGACTTATGCTAATGTGACCTCACATATATACACTTATGCACGTGTGCCCAGGATTTGGATGTACTGTTTTAATTTAACTTTATTTCCGATGGGGGTTTTAAGTTTTAAGTATCAACCTCCATTTTCTGTGGAAGGGTAGGTGTTGCAGTACCAGTAGTTGGCCATATGCAGTGCTGGACTTACTATTTTTTTTAGTAGTCATTTATACTAAGAGTCTGTGATTACCAAAAAGTAGTAAACTTACTCAAGGAATATATGATGCTACAACGCAAACAATTACAACGCATGCTTTTACAACACCATTTTTACATCGCAACTACCATTACATTGCATGATTTTACAACGCATGCCATTACAACACATTTTTTAAAACTACCATCACAGCGCATTCCATTACAACGCATATCATTACAACGGGTAATACATTTAGGGCAACATTAAGGTAAGTGTTGGATAGTGTAGGGGTAAAAATTACTATTCCCACTCCAGTGAGTGCAACAGTAGGGTAAGTGTTGGATACTGTAGGGGTAAAAATGTATATTCCCACTCCAGTGGGTGCAACAGTAGAGAAAATGTTGGATAGGGTAGGGGTAAAAATTACTATTCCCATCTACCCCAAAACCCATACCCACCCATAAACTTAAAAATGTCTATTACTTGCCTTATAATGCGCTGTAATGGCATGTGTTGTAATGGTATGCGTTGTAATGGCATGCCTTGTAGTGACATGCGTTGTAATGGCATGCGTTGTATTGACATGCGTTGTAATTCCATGCGATGTAAAGGCGTTGTAACAGCTGCGTTGTAAAAGCAGTGCGATGTAATGACTGCGTTGTAATAGATGTTTCCCTTACTCAAGATGCGAACTTACTCAAAAGCCTATGTTACCTTTGTGAATCAGACCCTAAATCTCTGCACATTTTCTTCAGCACATCTTTTATTGTGTCTTCCGTTGCAGTCTGGAACCTCGTGTCACTGTAAATACACGTCACTATTCCCCACGGTACCAATAAGGATATAGTACTGGGACTGTCTGGTTACACACATAGACATCTTCAGTGATACCATTAACTGATTGATCTTTCATAAGGTAGAAAAGTGCATTTTCCACAGATTATTTTAACTTGCATTTATTTTTCATTTAAATTGTGTGTGTTACATATTTTATGTATTTACCTGAATGTGATAGGCCAACAAAATATATACATATCATTGTCTTCTTTGTAGCCGCATCTCTCTCCCTGCCCCTATACTCAATGACCCCGCCTCCCTTGCACTCTGGATCATGGTTTCTATTTTTTTATGCACTTACAGCACTGGTTAAATATGATAGCTTAAACAATCCCATTAATACGAAAGAGTTGGAGAAGCAGGTGGAGACATTATTTAGACTAAACACAGGAAGAAACAAACATGACGAGAAGCATTTACACCCTGGTAAGTGGTTAGACTATCCCTAGATTTGGAGGCGAAGTGACTCCCTAAAGTCACGCAAATGCATCTCTCAAATCATGAAAGGGGTTTAGTAAAAGGTATAAAGATGCTAATTTATTCTAAATGCTCTGCCTCTCAATAGCAGCAGGTTTGCAACTTCAATCAATCAATCAGGTTTCTTGTAAAGTGTGACTACACACCCATTAGGGTCTCAAGGCGCTGTTGGGGGGGGAGGGGTGCCGCGGTTAATAACTTGCACTTTACACTCCAGAGGGCTAAGGATGTGTAGGCTGCTATTGCATGCTGAGCACCCGGCATTTGGTATAATGTTAGTGGATGGGTACTGCAGATCTAAGTGCAAGAGGATGACGAGAGCAGAGGATGGAGTGAAAGCTGAGGTTGGCAGCATGGTGGAAATGGTGCTTGAATTATTGACATTATGCCTTAAGTCACAACTTGATTATTGGCATCACATGCTTGTGCACATATCTAGGCTGCTTGGATTCTGGCATTTGGATGGTGTAGTACCAATTCAGTGATATGCATGCTTACATTGCAGTAGTGTTTACGTACCAGAGAAGTGTTAATTCTATCCTAGCAGTGATGTTTGCATAGTTAGAGGGGGAATATGTATTCTTGCATGACAGATGTATTTGTCATTTGTGGCATTATGGCAGAATACAGCAGCAAGATTGCTAATGAAAATCCGGTGGTTCCAGTTGGCCTCACAGGCTTTGGTGAGGCTTCACTGGCTCCATGTTCATATAAGGATTCTCTTTAAAGCACTCTGCGTCACTTATAAAGCACTTCGGGGACAAAGTCCAGCCTTCTTAAGAGAAAAATTCAGAATGTATGTTCACAGCAGGACCCTTAGGTCCAGCACAGCCAAGAATCGGGCGGGCCTCCCTATGAGGTAGGTAGGATCTTTTTGCTTTGTACAACTGAAAACTGGAACCAGCTTCCTATGGAAATAAAATTTGACTTCTCTCTGGAGTTTCCGCAAGCTTTTAACAAGCATTGGCATAGCCAATAGGTCTCGCTTTTGGGACCTTATAAGTGTTTAGCCATGTAACACTTGATGTTGTTGCACCAAGGATATTGTGCTGGATAACTAAACACGTATAAGGTCCCAAAGGCGAGACCTATTGGCTATGCCAATGCTTGTTTAGTCTTGCATCTGAGGCATCAGCACTTTATAATCACTGCAGTCATTTCTAGACCTCGTTCTGCACAAAAAGTGTTAAATAGAGAAAATAATTTCATAACAGGGACATAACTGCTTTGGAATACTCGTGGTAGATTCATGTCAGAATGACATTGCTGTATATCCCACCGTGGGCGGCCCCTAACGACTTTCAAAGGCGGCTGAACAGAGGCACGTATGGACCCTACAGCCAATCAACACTTCGTAGTTCTGAACAAGCAGTTGGATTGCTGAAGTGTCTTCAGTTTTTCAATCCTGGGTCCCTTTACACACAGCAGTTCCCACTCCTACCAGATAGCTATCAACAAACGGGAGGGGGCTGAGAGTCTGCAAATGCTCCAATCCTAGATCAATTTACAAAATTTGCAGTTCCGCCTACTCCCAGGCAACTGTTTGGCAGTGGCATTGGTTATTATGCGACCCGGAAGTGCTAAAAGTGCGGCCAAATTACATCTTTTGAAAGGTTAACAACGAGAAAAGGACTTTGGGCAGAATTCACGGACAGCGCGTGTAAGTAGCGGTCCAAGTGATATGATCTATAGTAAAATCAAATGTTTAACTTAAAACATTCCTTTACTCGCCTAATCAGAGTGACGGGGAAGCTGGCACAAGCGGGAAATGGAAGTCAACAAGGAGAAAATAGGGAAGAAGGACGAATAAGGTAGCGAGAGACCTAGAGATGCAAGGAGAGAAAGTGAAGTGCTAACTCCAGGGGTTATAGGGTTAAATTGTTGAGATATGGATGAATTGAAGCAGAGGGAAGAGAAAAGAGAGAGGACTACTAGCGATGTTGTCATAGTTGTTTTTTTGCTTTACAAGAACACGCATGTAAGCCTTTCAAAGAGGGAAGAATAATGGGGTCATAGGAAGCTGTTACATTTCCCCCAGTTTCTTTAAAAAATAATTTGAAGCATGTTAATTCTGAAGACGGATCAGCCCCACCGGCCCCTTTGGGCTCAGTTCTGGCTGTTTTTCCACCTATCTCAGTCCCCGCTTCACTGGCACTTATGGCCAATCTTAAATCTGGGTCGCCTCTTGATCCTTGCCCGGCCAAATTTTTGTCTAAAATGGCGGAAGTTATTAATCCACTTGTGAACCCACTCTTGAACCTCTCTCTGAATCAAGGAGTGGTCCCGCAGGCCTGGAAACAGGCAATGGTTATTCCGTTGCTTAAAAAGCCTGGTCTTGATTCAGAAGTCCTGGCCAACTACAGGCCTATTTCCCTCCTCCCCGCGTTTACGAAGATCCTGGAGAAGCATGTGCATATGGTACTCTCTAATTTTTTGGAATCCCATAATGTACTGCACGCTACTCAATCTGGCTTCCGCCCCAATCTGAGCACCGAGATGGCGCTCTTGGAGGTGTTTGAAGCCGTAAAGGAGGTACTCGATTCGGGGGGTAAAGCCATGCTTGTCATGTTGGACCTGTCGGCGGCCTTTGACACCGTCCCCCATGAGGGTCTTCTCGCCAGACTTCATGAGATCGGTCTGGGGGGGACGGTGCTCAACTGGTTTAGATCTTTCTTGGCTGACCGCCGACAAACGGTCTGGGCCTCATCTAGCTCGGCCGTGATGCCGCCTCTGGGAGTCGGGGTTCCGCAGGGTTCTGTGTTGAGCCCCACTCTTTTTAACATCTTTATGGCCCCTTTGGCGGCATTGGCGGAGTCCTTTGGGGCCCAGATCGTATCCTATGCCGATGACACTCAGCTCCTCTTTTCTTGTAAGAGGGGAGAGGATTTTGATGGAGAGAGTATCCAGGAGTGCCTTGGGGCTGTTTTGAAATGGTTCCAGCTGAACAGCCTCAAGTGCAACTCGGATAAATCCGAGGTACTCTTCTTTGGTTGTTCATCGGATCCGGAACGGCAGGCATGGTGGCCTGTCAACATGTTTCCCCCTACCTGTGCGTCCCAGTTGGCTAAGAACTTGGGGGTCAAGGTGGATAAGGGCCTGACGTTAAGATCTCAGATCCTTGGCTTAACGGGAACTTGTTTTGGCCTCCTCAAGATGCTCCGGAAGTTTTTGCCTTTACTTTCGGAGGAGCACAGGAAGGTGACAGTGCAGGCCATGATTGGCTTAAGATTGGATTATTCCAATGTCCTCTATTTGGGCTTGCCGGATTATCTACTGCAGCGGATGCAAGTTGTTCAGAACTAGGCCGCTAGGGCTATTTATGGCCTAAATAGGCGAGCCAGTGCTGCTGGCCTTTTGCAGTCGCTCCATTGGCTGCCTATCCGGAAGCGGATAGTTTTAAAGGCCTTGACCCTGGCCTACAAGGCTCTCCACGCAGTGGGTGCAAAGTATCTCCAAAGGAGACTTACCTTTTATCGTCCGGCCCGATCGTTAAGATCTGAATCTCTGCTTCTTGCGGTGGTTCCGCGGGTAAAAGAGGCCGCATTGGAGGCCGCTCCTTTAGCTTGCTGGCACCACAGTTGTGGAGCACTTTGCCCTTGGTGCTGCGCGGGGCCTCTAATTTGCTTACGTTCAGGAAGGGTCTTAAAACCTGGCTTTTTTCTCTTTAGGCGACCTACCCTGAGTTTCTCCCCCTGTTCTGTCTTTTATTACTGTGTTGTGTTCACTGCTACAGGTTCTCAATAAAAGCGCCGGGACACTCTTTTCGAGTAGCCGTGCGCTATATAAAACAACATATAACATAACATAACATAACATAACATGTGTTTGGCTTGCCTTCCTTTGATCCGAGGGGTTTTCATGGAGCAGAGATGAGACTGGATGTTTGAACATCACTCTGTCCGATATTAAAATGTTTGGTGCTACAGCCACCATATCACATAAAACATACAGATTAGCATGCGCATTTCTAATGGTGAGGAAGTGGCAGGGATTGATCTTGCGCCTAAAATCTGTTTAAATTTGTTACATCAAGCTGGATGAGTAACGGTTGACTTACTTCCTCACTTGCAGTGTGCACTTAGAGTTGGTTGTTACGTATTCCAATAACCGATGATTCCTCGATAGCGTCACTTGAGCTCTGAGCAGGAGAGGATGAGTAGAACTTTGTTGCTTCTTGTTGAGCTCAAAAGTTCACCAAGCTTCCATTGAATTGAAAGCAGAGAAATTTCCGTTCATCTGTTTACGTGTACTAATAAGTCATCGATGTACAGTGTTCTTGCGGGTGTGATTTGCTAGTTCTAAACACTAATTATTAGCTGCTTCTCGATCCATGGCATTGTTATGTGGGAGTACGGCGCTGGACTTAAAGATATGTTTGTGAGAACCTGGTGTAGCATACATAGGCTATGTTTGCCTTTAAACATTTAACACCCAAAAACATTTCTGAGAATGGACCACAAGCGAGTTAAAACAAGTCAGCTGTTTGCAAAAAAAAAAAGCATTGGCCGTGCGGCCGTAAAAGTAATGCCTTGCTGCCGTGAAAGCGAAAGTCAACGCGATCACTGTGAAAGTGAAAGTGATCGCTATGACGTGCTCTGTGCTAAGCGAGCGAGGGATGCGCACACAGCGTTAGAGAGGCGGAGCGAGGCGCGCGCACTTGTGCGCGTAACAGCAAGCTGGTGGCCGCAAAAAGCCTGTGGGTAGCACTTTGAAAACCCGCTTACTAAACGTCTCGCCAGAGCAGCACATGAGCTGACTCAGGCGAGACCTAAAAACGTGTCTTTTTACTAATTCCTAACTTCGATCTCTATGATTCCTTAGTTCTTAGCACCGGGACAGCTCTGGGTTTGTTCGCGCTTTACAAAATTCAAGTTACATCAAATCGAAAAATCTGAATGATTTATAGATCGGGCAAAGTGGCTTGTGGCCTGACAGTTGTTTTTCTAACCTCCAGCATTTATTGTTTTTAGCATGGCAAAAATGTTTGTCATACATGGTCAATGTAGAAATAGCAATGGCAAGTTGGCATTTCAAAGAGCAGTAATATGGTGACTAGCATGGCATTACCTTCCACCAGGTAGATACAACTAATGTGCAAAGCTGAGCCTGTATAGTAAACTGCACCAGCCTAAACCCCACTAAAAAGTAGCTCTCGGGTATATCATCTTACAATGAGCAGCAATGGCCTTGTTGAGCATCAGTGATCACATCTAATTGGCTGCCATTTTGATCAGTGTTCTGGGGAATTCCACCTTGCCTAGATGCACATATGTTTGGTCCTAAATGTTTTTGTGACAATATTTCCGAAGCTGCTTCTGAAGTCGATATATTGGTATACAACTGAGCCCTAGTATATTTGAGCAGCACCCCTACTCGAAAGGCATATTTAGCATCTTCTTAACAGTGCAACATTTGTACGGGATACTTAAATGACACTTGTGATGGGTATTAGATCCTGAAGCTGAATTTAAAACAAATTACAGTTCTATTTGCATAGAATTATGAATGAGCAGCGACTCAGTGGGACTAGCTATTGGGACAGGCACTGCATCTCCAGTGGCACACCCCTTCCTGCTTTGCTTTCCATCCTGTGTTTTCATAACTGGTACACGACTGTCTCGTGGGCTCATATTTAATTTTCTACATTAGAGAAATATTGCTCCTGGGTACCGTGACAGACTTTGAAGTATTTTATTTCATTAGTTAACTTTCAAAACTGCCTGAATATCCTGAGGCCTTTGAGCAAATATATTTGAGAAATGATACAGTAAAATGCACCGTTTGGGAAAAATGTTTTGTAACAGTGGAGGGGATTCCACACCAAGCTACTAAGAGCCGGGTAGGCTCTCTTCCTGAGCTCACTTACACGGTTCTAGGTAAACATATATTTTGGTGTATTTTGGTGCCAACCCAGCTGCACTTTCTGCTTCTCGAGTTTGCTTCGGAGCGAAAGACATGCGATTACAAAATCCGTAATGAATTGGCTATGCCCGTTACTGCCTGTAGCTGTAACTCGGTATGGTTACTACAGGATGTTGGAAGATTTTTAATAATTATTAAGAAATTCCAGTTCTTACCTGGAGTGTCTCCGAGCATCCAGGGATTTGGGGTTATCATGGAGCCTATTTCCAATTATTTCACTCTTTGGGGTTACCTGGTTTCTTTAACCTTTGCAATCCGCATTCAGACCTGTCCTCTCTTCCCTCTTAAGTTCCCCATCCCTACCTTTACCCACTCTTCACATCCACGTTAGTTCCCTTGATTAGCTCTATGAATGTTCCAACCCTGCTCTAAACATGCTCCATCCCTGCTTTTTCATTTCTCTCCATACCACCTGCCTGATTAAGAGTTTGGCTGACGAGTACTCCATCGTAAACGTGACAGATTTCCCATCTGCCTTATTACTAGGGATGTGTGAAACTCGTATAAATTGCTTTCGCATAATTACAAACACTTGTGACAAAATTAGGCATAATTACGCAAAATGCGAATCCATCTTTTTGCTCAATATTTTAGTTCGCGATGCATCCTTGCGTCAATTTTGGGCGAGGGGAGGCATTGAAACAAGGGCACCATGAACAACAGCCTCTTGCATTCTGGTTTTCCTCTGTTTGCAGTACATTGTTACCGTACGTTTCCAGAAATTGCAGCATTTGCTGAAAATTGTCATCACCAACAGAGCATAGTTAGGAGGCGTAGTGTCGTAATTTTAGGACTTTCAAGTAACAAGTATAATGCAAACTTCCTGAAATAAATCAAATTATGCTGGTGTAATTAAACGTTTGCCTAAGCCTACTTGTTAGAAGTGCAATAGGAGATAAGGTCATAGTAAAATGACAAACAGGATGTACGTCATGCTTGAGATGGAATAACTTGTCCATCAAACTCTAATTTACACCCCAAGTGCCCAGAGGAACAACTGGCTCCTGCTGAACTAGCTCTTCCAAGTGTCATAGGAAGACCCCCAATATCGGCACAAATCACACCCAAAGAGGCCCACACACAGACCTGGAATTACTGACACAATTTAACACAGAAAGTAAACCACCCAGATACCCAAGCTCATTCAAAAAACCCTTAAAGAGATGACCATGTCCTGGAGATCTCTCCCCAGGTCCCTTCATGCCCAAATATAGCTGACACACTCACATAGATTCACCACTATAATTCACAATGGCCAGGTGCACACACACACATAGCTCCCTAATCTCACAGGTATTGTAGAATAAACGGATTTCACCACAAAGTATGAGCATTACAGAAAATCTGTCACAAACGTGTGCACAATAACGCTTAATAACAGGAATATCACATTGACACAGGTCAGTGGCATATGTACTCAACCATTCATTAAAGTCTTAACTTATGGTTCAGGAAAATATTGGTAAAATAGTAATAATTGTGTATCCTACCTCCTCCACTGGAGGTTGCGTGTGGTAATAGTTATATTCTTTATTCCTTAGTTATGTTTATTATAGTTGGACGTTTGGTAATCTTGTTTTTAGTCTTTCCATTGCCCCCTTCTCCTCTTGGTACTTTCCTTCTGTTGAGCTAGAGGCTGCCTTGGAATGTTGAGAGGAGCAGCCTGACTGGAAAAGTGCAGAGTGCACTGTGCCCTATGCTCTGTGTACATGTTGGTGGCAGAGTGGAGGCCAACATAAAGAAGTTACTCTACATACCTTCACTCCAGTCTTCATTGTAACAGTGGCGACGACTGGAATGCGTAAGGGAGCAGGACGGCTCTCCTTCCCTTCTGTGTACGTCCACCACGTCAAGCTGATTCAACATCTTGTGGCCCACAAGGTTAAGGTACTGTTTCCTGCTTTTCTCTCGGCAACTGGCGCTGGACCGGATTTCTTTCACCCATATGACTGGAGGAGCCTGTCTTCATTGGCTCAATATTTCTCACAGTTTTCTCACCTTCTACGAGCCGACTCGTTCGTACCCTGCCTCAAATTTTTCATAGTGGATTGCCTTTGCTCCATCTAGGCACCGCATCCCGGGACACCTTGCTAGGCGTTGCCCTCACACCTATCGGCACCTAGCTAGAGGCTCCTGCCGTCCAGTTGCAATACTTGCAGGCGTATTCATTTAGCGGTATTCCCTGATCTACCACTCCCCTAAACACCCTCCGGACCACCTCAACACCTCCTTTTACCCTCGGCGTTTTGAGGCATACACGTTTGCGGCGCTATCGCCATTTTCAATCTATTTCCACGCCTGTTGGACCGCGTCCAAAATTCTCATCAGCTGTTACGGACTCCCTCACGGAGTCTTGAGGATTTTCCTCACTGAGGCAACACTTCCCTTCAACTGTGCCATTATTGCCGACACGCTCACTTCTCCTCATTGCCTTGTTACTAGACGCACTCTTGCAACGTGTCTTATGAAAATACATATATTTAAAAGGTGACCATTTCTTTTCCATTCTGTGGTGACACGCACACCACATTGCGTGTCTGGGGTCTCCTCTGTGACATGCTCACTATTCTTCATAACACATTTATCTGCTTGCTTTGTGGAATAGCATCCATGTCCATGCTGCAATCATGCTCACATCTGGTTGTGTGCCCGTAACTTCCTCAGTGACGCACTCACTATTTTCCTCATCGTCCTTAAAGTGACACGCATAGTATTCAGCGTGTCATTCATCATATGAAATCTCCTCAATAACAGGCTCACTATTTCCCTCATCGTCCGTACAGTGACACGCTCACTATTTAGCGTGTCATTCATCTTTTGGGACATTTCCACTACCACGACTACTGTCATCAATATCCTTTCCCTACAGGGATACGCACAGCTATAAGTGCTACCCTTGCTTACCTTCAGAGCATCATTTTGCGTATCCTACCTTGTTCTACTGGATTTTCACGGTGACGCGCACACCTTTTAGCGTGCCACCCCTTTCCTTCAAGTGCATCTTCACTCCCCACGGATCCCTGCTTATCTTCTCCACGGTGATACGCACACCTTCCTACATCTCTACATATATCTCCTTTATTAGCCATGGCTACTGCAAGCATGACCCAAGCCCCTTCATTCCTTAATGAATTTGGGGAACCCAACCACCCTTGGAAAGAATGGGTCAAAATCTTTGATTCCTATCTTATAGCCATTGGTGGGAGAAATTCAGCCTCTTAAGAAGACAACATATTTTACTCCACAATCTGGGTACCCATGGCAGGAAGGTCTTTGACCCCCTACCAGAACCAGACATAGAGGAGGAGGGCGAAGAAAATGCCAGGGATGCACATGAAATCTCAATAATAAACTTGAAAAACATTTTGGAGACAAAGTTAACATTGTTCTGGAAGAGTGCAGGGGAAACAGAAAATTATCTCCAGCTACGTGGCCTTTCTAAGAGGATTAAGTGTGCTCTGTGAATTTGGAGAACTCAACGATTCTCTAATAAGGGATCAACTGGTACGGTGTACCAATACAGGAGAAATTACTACGAAGACAACCCAATCTCCATGAAGCAATTGAATTGGCCAAATCTATTGAACATACCGCCCTGTGCATGAAAGAAATCAAGCCTCATACCGACCCTGGGCATGTATTAGAGATTGCCGACCTTCCCACAGAGAATACCAAATGCAAAATTAACGAGCATTGGCATAGCCAATAGGTCTCGCCTTTGGGACCTTATAAGTGTTTAGCAGCCGCGGCCGGCAGTGGGAGTAAATGCAGGGCGGTGACGTGGGGAGGGGCAGGTGGGGGGTAGTAATGTATGGATTACTGAGTTTTACAGGTAAGTAAACCTGTAAATAAATAAAACGAATTTCGTTGAGTACACTGCATCAAAAAATGCGATGCAGTGCGCGCAACGAAATTTGTTTTATTTATTTAAATGTTTACTTACCTGTAAAACTCCGGAATCCATACATTACTACCCCCCACCCTGTCCCTCCCCCTCCCCCTTCACCGCCCTGCATTTACTCCCACTTCCGGCCGTGGCTGGTGTTTAGCCATGCAACTGTTGATGTTGTTGCACCAAGGATATTGGGCTGCATAACTAAATACTTATAAGGTCCCAAAGGCGAGACATATTGGCAATGCCAATGCGTGTATCTCTCTGTTTAGCATCCAACCGAATAATTCTGGAAGAGGGGCATTGAAACTCAGGCCGAACTGATCTAACTAACTAATAGCAGACCTATCTAACCAACAGTATTCTGAATATAAATTAATCTAGCATCCAGTTGCTGGAGTCCCGGAGATATTTTCCCAGCACTATTCAAAAAAGTGCGATAACCTTTAATGGGATGCTACAAAACTATAATGAAATATTGGCAATGATTTTCAGTATTAGTAATGTGACGATTGACTGAATGAGTGTAGTCAGTGGCCATACTATATGCCAGAGACAACATTTTGGGGCCTGCTATGATGTACATATGGGAAAATAAGATCCCAGCAAAGATGCCAATGTTTGAATGGACCAGGATTCGGGCCTCTGTCTTACACTCCAGACCAGGTATTATTTCTACTAGTGAAGTACACAATAGAACCACAGTGCATGATTTAATTATATGTAAAACTATTACAGCATATGCTCCCGCAGTACAGGCTTTTGTGGAATTTCAGTTCGTGTACTGAATATCATCTGCGCCATCTTGCCCATTCCTCAGACTCACGTATGAACACACACGACAGCCATTTTAGGTACCATGGTCCCCCTGTTCACGATCGCTCGTCAACGCACTTCCCTGACCCTGCAAGCATCCCCCATGCACCCTGGCTGCCCCCCCGCTCTCACATGCACAAGTCATGAACTCTCCCTTCCGCATGACTCTGTCTCTGGGAATCACACCCCGCGCCTGACCAACACCTCCTTTCCTTCCATGAATACCCCTCTTTTGATAAACCCTTCCTCTACGCTCGATCGTCCACACCGATCCTTCCTTTCATGAACATCTCTCCTTTGATGACCCCTCCTCTGAGCCCGATTGTCCGCACGGACCACTGGTCATCCCTTAGCCTGAGGATACAGTTCATTGCCCACTACTGTATGCACTCGCCCCTCTTCAAAGGAGCTACTATTGATCATGACCTCCCCACCCCCTGAGATTCGATCAGGCGCACACATTCCAAAGGAATCGGCAGAACACTCAGCTGCGTGACAGCCCCCTCCTATTGTATGGAGGGTAAGGGCCTCTACTGTAGCCACGTGTTGAAATGGGCCGGAACTAGGGGGGGGGGGGGTACCGGGGATGTCATCTTCATACCTCACAATGTCTTTATTGTAATAAAGAACGTTCACATGTCTTAAACTAGTGTATAAAAGGCCAGGCCTCAGAGAGGCTGTCAGAGAGCACCTCGAGACGATACCTTGTTGTCCGATCTGATGTGTTCTGCTCCGTCGGAATAAAACTTGTTTCCTGTCTTCCTGTTCCCAGCGCCTGCCTCTTTATTTGATAAACTTCGTATGGTATTAGAGGCGTTTAACGCCGGGCAAAATTACTTAAGAAACATCGACTAAATCGCCTGACCATTTTCCTGACTTTCCTCAATTGGCGCCCAACATGGGGCCCATCAGCGACACGTGGATCCAGTGGGAGAGGTCCCGACGACAGAGTGAACGACTGCAACGATCGGGAGAGCTCCTGTCCGATAGACCCTCGTCTGACAGCCGATCATCTGAACTTCACTGATTCCGAGCAGACCTCTCCCGAGTGATCTACGGTCCTGACTGGGAACCACCAGGAGTGCCACGGTAGCAGCAGAGAGTAGAGGACGATCGGGCGCTGGAAGCGGAAGACGAGAAACTGTCCATGCGGTCCGGGTAAGGTCGTGACACACGACGAATTACGAATTGATTGATTGTTTGATTTATTGAAATACTAGTATTTGCTTTATCGCTCTTTGAGATATTCGTTGCCTGCAAACGGGGAGGAATAGGAATATTCTATCTCCCTTTGCGGATAGTGAAGGGTAGGTAACGCGGACTTTTGTCCCCCATTGTAATCTGCCGTACCTATTTTTCTCCCCACTGATTGATTGTCCGAACATAGATTGTTTGGAGTATAGTTCTTTTGAGGTTCTCTGCTTGCAAATAACGTAGAATAGCAATATTCTGTCTAGTCTTTGCAAGTAGTGAAAGATAGGTAGTGCGGACCTTTGTCCCCCGTTGTAATCTGTCATGCCTGTCTTCTCCCCACTGATTGGTAGTTGGTACAACCCGGACCGCTTATTAGAGATGAACCATCCAGCTCCATTGGAAGGCACCCCTAATAAGGACATGTTCACTAAACAAGGACTAGTCGCTATAGCTTATAGTAACTTATGGCATAAATATACAAAAAAGGACCCCGAAAGTCAGTGGCCACTGATAGGTTCCTTTGATGATCATAAAATAAAAGCGCTAGAAGCAGCTGTTAGAATAAATAAGGCAACGCCCACCATGCTCGATAATATCGGCATGTGGCGCAAAGAAGCAGAGCAACGAAGGAAAAGAGAAGAAGCAAAAATAGGGAAAGAGTTACGAAAGGCAGCCCACCTGGCCGCTAAGGAACTAGATGAAGAAATAAGAAGGAGAGAGGAAGTTAGACAAACGCAAGAATCAGGGTCGACAGGCCAATGCCCTGTTAGAACCCCCTCTACGCTCTACCCGGAGATGCCCTCCAAACAACGGGCAAACGACGAGTTACTGCTAGGTCCTCCGATTATCTACATGCCCCCTCCTTATGCCCCCTGCCAACCTCTGGCACAGCACCTGCCAGCTCTGAGTGCGGGCAAGGGTGACCCTAGCGCTAGTGCCCCGGCTCTTACGGCCTTCGCACCGGCCACATTGGTAACAACATCAGATGAACTCGAGACTAGCAAGCAGCCAACAGCCAGACCAAATAGGTTGAGCAAAGACGAGCGGGATGGGATTGACAAGATAGCAAAGACACTGGTAGAACGGAAAGAGAGCGAAGAATATACGATGGATATGCACAATTCACATGCCGGTAGCCACAGACGGCATTTCATTTTACGGTTTAGCTACCACACCCTGAACGCATATGAAGATAGGTATCAAAATAAGGGTCCTGCTAAGCTGACGGCTCTATATAGAAAGGTCGATGTAGGAGATGGGACTGAGAGCGATGTGACGGACCTCTTCATGCAAATGCTTGAAGTCTTCCGCCACCTCACGGAACAGAAACCAGAGGTCAAGATCACAGTCCCTGAAACGGTTGAGCCCCCATTAGAAGCAGCCAACACTATGATGCCTATCAGAGAAGCCGCCCCCTACTGGGTTCCCCCAAGAGGTCAGAGAACAAACGACGATATCAACCACGCAGATGCAAAAGGGAGGGTTGTGTACAACTGGGTTTATCAGCCATGGGATCGGCAAGATATTTGAACTTTTAGGCAAACCCTGCCCGATTTAAGAAAGAACCCGACAGCATTTTATACCGAACTAAGTACAGCCTTGGGCTCAACCATAATGACTCTAGCGGACATTGATTTGTTTTTCGGGTTATGTCTACCGGCTGATGTGTGGAAGCAAATCCGAAAAGCCAACCACACAGATCTGTTCGGACATACCTGGAATCAACTCAGTGAACTAGATAGGCAGCGAGAGCCCGGAAAGAAACCTGTAAAAGACATACTGGAACTCCCGGACAAAATAGTGCAGAAGCTAAAGACATTGATCCCAGAGAAGAAGGTAGACTGGTCGGTAGTCACGGCTTGCCGTCAGAAACCCCAGGAAGACGTATCAGAATACTTCTCTCGATTTGAGACGGTGTTCTCCGACTACAGTGGCCAAGACGTGACCACCGCAACCGGACAACACCTATTCGTGCAAAACTACGTAAAGGGGCTATTGCAAGAGGTCTCCCAAAAGTTACAGACGAGCGAGAGTAGTTGGGGGGCCTCCAAACCTGCAGCTATCCTTCAGATGGCTCAGTATTACGAACACCAAAAGAACGAGAACGAGAAGGCGACTGAGAGAAAGAAAAAGGACTTAAAAGAACGAGTAATGATTGCTCAATTGCAGGGAGTGAATGCAGGAAGGGAACAGTATAGGGGAAACTACCAGTCGAATGCCCCTAGAAATCCACCCTCTAGAGACCGCACACCCACACCCGGCGCTCCACGAACAGACCTCGATGAGAACCAGTGTGCGTTTTGCAAAGGATTTGGCCATTGGAAGTCTCAATGCCCGGTCCTCCGGGAAATGATTAAAAATAAAGAGACAAGGGACATGGCAAATGGCCCCAGGACTAGAGGGCAGGGACGAGGCACACCCACGACACCAACAATGACAGACCTGGCAAACCGAACACATTTGACCGCCCCCGACAGAATCAGTGCCGACAGTCTGACTGCGACAATGCTCACGACTCTGCATAGGACTGCCAGGGGCAAGGGAGGGATCCAGTCGAGCTCTGTGTTGACCAGCAAGGTCCTTACGTCACCGCTAAGGTCCTGGGTACTAAGTCTCCATTCCTGGTAGACACTGGAGCGACACGTAGTGTATTATCAAAGCGACTGATTCCAAGGGCACCCTTGTCTGGCTCACACATTACATCGATAGGTTTCGACGGAACGCCCTCCACTAATCCCCTGTCTGTACCTATCTCCTTTGACCTAGGAAACAACCCCATTGACACAACGTTTCTGCTCTCCTCCAACTCCCCTGACGCCATTATGGGTATTGATTTACTAAAACATTTCCGAGCTACTATTAGGTGTTCCCCAGATGGAGTCCGAGTCATCCTGTATGACAACCCGAGCATGTCTAGATCCCGCCCCGCACGACATATGTACTCTATGACTGATGCTGACCTATCCTTACTCGACACCCTACCCCTGTACCTATGGACCAGAAACGACTCGGATGTAGGACGAATGATGATCGACCCTGTGCACATAACTGTTCGACCAGACGCAATACTCCCGAAACTCCCACAGTACCGGATATCGCCCGAAGGCGAGAAGGCATTGGTAGCGATTATTCAGTCCCTGGTAGATGCAGGAGTGGTAGAGGAAGTGGTTAGTAATGTCTGCAACAGCCCTATCCTACCCATTGTTAAGAAGCAAGGTGAGGGAGATGAGAAAGCGTAGCGCTTCATCATCGACCTGCGAGAAGTCAACAAAGTGGTGGTACCACAGTACCCCGTAGTCTCAGACATCACCACCATTCTGACTCTCATCCCGTCCACTGCCACCACCTTCACCGTTATTGATCTCAAGAACGCATTTTTCTCTATCCCCATCCATCCAGACAGCCGTTATCTCTTCGGCTTCACCTTAAAAAACCGTTCGTACCGATTTTGTAGAGCTCCTCAGGGCTACACTGAAAGTCCCAGCATTTACAGCCAGGCCCTCAAAAGACAGCTGGACGGCGTCCAGCTACCAGATGGAGTGGTGTTGATCCAATATGTCGATGACATCCTTTTGGCGGCCGACACTACTCCCCTTGCAATCACGGCCACTATCCAACTCTTGCACTTTCTTGCGGAGAATGGCCACAAAGTCTCCAAAAAGAAACTGCAGTTCTGCCAGCCTCAAGTGACATACCTAGGCCATCTCCTGTCCAAAGAAGGGAGGAAACTTACGCCCGACCGAATCCAAACCATCCTGGACACCCCCATCCCAAAAACACAGAAGCAAGTCCATTCATTGGTGGGCCTTACCTCTTTTTGCCGACAATGGTTACCACATTTCAGTCTCATCATAAAACCCCTACTTTCCCTGTTGGCCAAAGATGCTCCCTTCCCACTCCCTTGGACCCCCGAATGCCAAGCGTCCTTTAAGCAGTTGCGGGATGCCCTTTGCTCGGCACCCGTCCTAGGAACACCAGATTACTCCAAGCCTTTCTCCCTCTTCACTCACGAAAGGGAGGGATGCGCATTGTCTGTTCTAACTCAGCCCATCGGCTCCAAACAACGCCCTTGTGCCTACTTCTCTGCCACTCTTGATCCAGTCGCCAGAGCTTTACCTGCCTGCCTTCGAGCAGTAGCCGCCGCTGCTGTCTCTATCCGTCAGAGTGAGGGAATTGTACTTTCGAACTCTCTCACGGTGTTAGTACCCCACGCAGTTGACACCCTTTTAAACCAGAATCAAACACTGAAAGGGGACCTGCCCGCAATAATTTTTGTCAATGGCCTAGGAGAGGTCCTTTGTATTATAAAAATAGTCCTGAACCCAAGCAACTCATATAACAAGTTAGATTTTATCAAAATATATTTTTTATTTTCATGAATTCATTATCATTGTATATAGATATAAATAGTTATACATCCAAATAAATAAACATCTTGACAACAATTAAATGGTGGTTCTGACTTCATACTAACATACCCTTCACATTCTTACAAAAAACATTCACACATCATGCATCCTACAACACTAGGCAGAGATGATTTTTAGATGACAGGGGGACCGATGATCGGATGTCCGGGTTGGTTCAGAAGGTTCCTAAATAGGAACAGACGCCAACGCGCGTTTCGGTGTATGGCCCCGTCCGGGGCAACACCTTCATCAGGGCAAAGTGGGGTAGAGAAGAAGGAACCACACATGTACAGAAGATCTACTGGTAGCGGAAGGAGCTGGCGTATGGTTAACCACAGTTGAAGGCAATTTGCTTATGCCTGGAAAAGATCGTGTTGCCGTGGGTGAATGGCTGGGATAGAGGGGATCACGTCCCCAGTTGTATGTGGCGGAGTCAACCCCAAGGGGGGTAACGCAAGGATAAGTAAGATTGTGAGTCCCTTCACATCAAAAGGGAGATACCGTGGAGGACAGTAGGAGGATGCTGACCTTGTCTGCTACCCATATAGAATAAATATACCTTTTCTAGGTTGGGGCGAAAACCACAGTTGGATTCTGGTCAGAGCTGGGGCCGCCGGCTGAGTATGTAGGTTAGACTTATCACAAAGGATGTCTTGGGCGTATTCGTCGGTACTGCCGTCAGGTTGGTTTCGGGTTTAGTCTGATCCCGTCTAGATGGAACCTGACGCATAGGCAAGGGGCAGTCTCCAGTCGGCGGTCCGGGTCGCTCACACGAGGATAGGCCTATCCTCTGCATAGGCAAGGGGCAGTCTCCAGTCGGCGGTCCGGGTCGCTCACACGAGGATAGGCCTATCCTCGTGTGAGCGACCCGGACCGCCGACTGGAGACTGCCCCTTGCCTATGCGTCAGGTTCCATCTAGACGGGATCAGACTAAACCCGAAACCAACCTGACGGCAGTACCGACGAATACGCCCAAGACATCCTTTGTGATAAGTCTAACCTACATACTCAGCCGGCGGCCCCAGCTCTGACCAGAATCCAACTGTGGTTTTCGCCCCAACCTAGAAAAGGTATATTTATTCTATATGGGTAGCAGACAAGGTCAGCATCCTCCTACTGTCCTCCACGGTATCTCCCTTTTGATGTGAAGGGACTCACAATCTTACTTATCCTTGCGTTACCCCCCTTGGGGTTGACTCCGCCACATACAACTGGGGACGTGATCCCCTCTATCCCAGCCATTCACCCACGGCAACACGATCTTTTCCAGGCATAAGCAAATTGCCTTCAACTGTGGTTAACCATACGCCAGCTCCTTCCGCTACCAGTAGATCTTCTGTACATGTGTGGTTCCTTCTTCTCTACCCCACTTTGCCCTGATGAAGGTGTTGCCCCGGACGGGGCCATACACCGAAACGCGCGTTGGCGTCTGTTCCTATTTAGGAACCTTCTGAACCAACCCGGACATCCGATCATCGGTCCCCCTGTCATCTAAAAATCATCTCTGCCTAGTGTTGTAGGATGCATGATGTGTGAATGTTTTTTGTAAGAATGTGAAGGGTATGTTAGTATGAAGTCAGAACCACCATTTAATTGTTGTCAAGATGTTTATTTATTTGGATGTATAACTATTTATATCTATATACAATGATAATGAATTCATGAAAATAAAAAATATATTTTGATAAAATCTAACTTGTTATATGAGTTGCTTGGGTTCAGGACTATTTTTATAATACAAAGGACCTCTCCTAGGCCATTGACAAAAATTATTGCGGGCAGGTCCCCTTTCAGTGTTTGATTGTTACTTTCCCCATCGACCTGCCTAAATTGATGTGGGGTCCCCCTCCGATTTGAAAAAACCCTTTTAAACCAGACCAAGACTCAACACCTGACTAGTGCACGACTGACGGGGTATGAATTGACTCTACTTGCACCCCACATCACTTTGAAGAGATGCACGACTTTGAATCCTGCTACACTGTTGCCCTTGCCTGAAAATGACCCCGATGTGCCCCCTATACACGACTGTGTGACCCTCACGGACGAACAGACCAGGAGTAGAATTGACCTCCGAGACATTGCTTTTACAGACCCTGATGGAGAACTATGGGTAGACGGTTCTTGTATCAAACTCCCAGATGGCACCACCTCAGCTGCCTATGCGGTGACGACAGCCCGAACAGTAGTTGAAACAGCCCGCATCACGCAACGATCCGCACAGGCGGCAGAGCTAATTGCCCTCACACGAGCATGTATCATAGCAACAGGAACCACAGCGAACATTTACACAGACAGCCAGTATGCCTTCGGGGTGGTTCATCATTTTGGGCTCTTGTGGAGGGAAAGGGGATTCCTGACGTCCCACGGCACGCCCATCCTTCACGGAGATCTAGTCTCCGCCCTGATTGAAGCAGTTCTCCTCCCCAAACGATTAGCAGTGATCAAATGCCAGGCACACAAGAAGGTGACGGACTTAGTTGGACAGGGAAACGCACTGGCCGACATCACTGCCCGAACCACAGCTGAGAATAGGACGACGACACGCATGTATGTGACCAGGTCACAAGCAGAAAAATGGACTGACGCTAGGGAAACGATTAGGGACATCCAGTCGGCCAGCACACCTCACGAACTGACTGAGTGGGCACGGGTGGGTCTAAAGGACGATGAAGGCTGCTGGCGGACAAAAGACACAAACAAATGGTTGCTGCCTGACTCATACCTGATTCCCATACTGACTATGGCACACTCCCCTGCACACATAGGTTCTGCCCCCATGATTGAACTCATTTCCAAAGTCTGGCACAACAACAAAATCCCCGACGCAGCCAAACGCCTGGTCCAGCAGTGCCTTATCTGCCTACAACGCAACCCCGGGAAAGGAACTGTGGTACCCCGGGGAGGGTTTGGGATCCCCGACCACCCCTTTGAGGTCCTCCAGATGGATTACATCCAGCTGGAAAGATGCCAAGGCTTGAAGTACGTATTAGTCATTGTATGTGCCTTCAGAAAATGGGTGGAAGCCTATCCAACCCGTGATAACACTGCCATGACTACTGCCAAAGTACTACTGAAATAGTTTTTCCCTCGCTACGGCCTTTGTCGAATTTTATGGAGCGACAATGGCCCCCACTTCATAGCTGAAGTTATCCAACTAATCTTGAAGGGGCTGGGGGTAAAACAGAGGTTCCATGCGGTCTTCCACCCCCAATCCGCTGGCCTAGTTGAGCGACACAATGCTACACTGAAACTGAAACTGTCAAAAATAGTGGCCACCACAGGACTCAAGTAGCCAGATGCCCTCCCACTGGCATTGCTATTGATGCGCTCCACTCCCATTAAGCACCACTTGACCCACTACGAGGTTGTGTTTGGGCGACCAATGAACCTCTGGACTGCCCCCAAACCAACCTCCATTCACGACGTCCCCGACGTCCTGCTGTCAGATTATTTATACAAGTTAACTAAAACGTTGTCTGTCATTCATCAACAGGTGCAGCAGGCCATCCCCGATGCTTCCAGGGGTCCCGGTCATGATATCCAACCGGGAGATTATGTTTTAATCCGGAATTTCCAACGGGCAAAGAGTCTGGAACCCCGGTGGACGGGCCCCTGGCAAGTACTGATCACCACTCGGACGGCTCTTCGAGTGGAGGGAAAAAGGCACTGGCTGCACGCACACCACTGCAAGAAGGTCTCCTCGACCCTGGCCACGACAGAAAACGTCGACACCCAAGAAGAGTTCCTGAGCAAAGACCGGCCATCACTGAACTGCTATCCTGATACTGAGGCACTTGAACTTGCAAAATTCTCTGATCCCACTGTGCCATCCCGGGAAGGGTATTTCCTACGTCGAAAGGAGGGAGCTTCGGCTTAGTAGACCACGGACTAACTTAAAATCTCAGAACGGTGGCCTAAAACAACCAAGGGTTACCCGGAGAGAAGCTAAACAAAGTCTGTGGTTCTGCCCACTACCGAGCACCTCGAAGATGATGGAAGCGCCAGATAAGAAGATGATGGAAGCGCCAGACAAGAAGATGATGGACGCAACCGGAAATACCCACTACAGGAACCCAAAGGCTGACAATTTGCACAAATCAAAGACAATCGCCTTTTTCATTCTCTTCCTCCTTTGCCTCCTCCTCATGACCTCCTTCTGGATCTTGGAGGAAAGCACACCCGCCCATCAGATATTGCCTACCACTGCACAGCCAACCACCATGAAAGAGCATCACCTGATCTCCCTTTCGCCTCAGCTCCGAGAAAGGCGTAAGGAGTTTTGGAACAATTCCTTCGTGCAACTATTGCACCAACACAACCTTGCCACAAATGCCACGAACTGCTGGATCTGCGGGTTGCTCCCGCATGCCACTGGACACTCCATCCCCTTCATCCCTTCTCCTTTCTCAGTTCACGGCTCCTGCCTCGCCTGGTTGATCCTCTTGCAGGAAAGCCACAAGGACAATGCCGCTTCTGGTCAAACAGTGTCACACTTCTACTATGGGTTCTGGCTGAACAAAACAGGAAGGACGTCTGCCCCCTTTTGTCCTGTGACCTCAGGTTCTGCCTTCCATATGAACATCCCTGCCAAAGAACGAGTCGAAATGCAAGTGCTCCACAACCCAGCTAGACCCACCTTCTCCCACCTGCGGAAGCGAACGGCTGCCACTCTGACTGTGGCCCTGTCTGTCATCAACGTCACAGGTCTCGTGTGCCTCGAAGGCCAGGGAGCACAGCTGGTGGGTCACAGTTCCTGCCGCATCACCAGAACATTGGTCTCAGTTGATCCCCCCTCCTTTGTTGCTTCTCCGAATATGTACTTTGTTTGTGGCACCAAAGCTTACACTTGGCTCCCGAAAGGTTGGAGGGGTACGTGCTACATCGCCTTCATTCTTCCTCCCACGTATGTGGCCCCAGCCTACCATCACCGGCAAAAGCGCGCCGGAGACATTGGACAAGCCGACTCCACCGGAGCACAGTTCCTGGATGCGGTGAAGGAACTTGTTCCTCTGTGGGGCCCAATGGCAAATAGCCGCGCTATCCGACACCTGACTCAGGCAGTAGAAACAACCATTAACATCACGGCTGGCATCCTCGCTAACAACACGGCTGAGCTTCAGGCAGTCCGCCTGGTGGCTCTTCAAAACCGCCTTGTTCTAGATGTGGTTCTGGCCGACCGTGGAGGGGCATGCCGCATCATCGGCTCCAGCTGTTGCACCTACGTGCCAGATAACTCGCCTTCAGACTACAAAGCAATCGAACCCCTCCACAGACTATCCTCAGAGGTTCACCAGGAGCAAGAAGGATGGTCGCTTGGAAGCTGGTTTTGGGACACTTTGAAGGACTGGGGATGGAGGTTGTTTACATTTATACTGATACCAGTCGTGGTACTGTGTGGGTGTTGCTTAGGTATTCAATGTTTGCCACCTTTGTGTTCACTCATTTCCAACTGTATGTGCCCTAAGACTTTGGACTTTAAAACTGAGCACATGAGTCCCCTCTACGAAATAGAAATACGTGGTCTTATGGGGATAGATCCAAATTGACAAGCTGGCGAGACATGTTAAAAGGGAGGACTGTGGAATTTCAGTTCGTGTACTGAACATCATCTGCGCCATCTTACCCATTCCTCAGACTCACGTATGAACACACACGACAGCCATTTTAGGTACCATGGTCCCCCTGTTCACGATCGCTCGTCAACGCACTTCCCTGACCCTGCAAGCATCCCCCATGCACCCTGGCTACCCCCCCGCTCTCACATGCACAAGTCATGAACCCTCCCTTCCGCATGACTCTGTCTCTGGGAATCACACCCCGCGCCTGACCAACACCTCCTTTCCTTCCATGAATACCCCTCTTTTGATAAACCCTTCCTCTACGCTCGATCGTCCACACCGATCCTTCCTTTCATGAACATCTCTCCTTTGATGACCCCTCCTCTGAGCCCGATTGTCCGCACGGACCACTGGTCATCCCTTAGCCTGAGGATACAGTTCATTGCCCACTACTGTATGCACTCGCCCCTCTTCAAAGGAGCTACTATTGATCATGACCTCCCCACCCCCTGAGATTCGATCAGGCGCACACATTCCAAAGGAATCGGCAGAACACTCAGCTGCGTGACAACCCCCTCCTATTGTATGGAGGGTAAGGGCCTCTACTGTAGCCACGTGTTGAAATGGGCCGGAACTGGGGGGGGGGGGGTACCGGGGATGTCATCTTCATACCTCACAATGTCTTTATTGTAATAAAGAACGTTCACATGTCTTAAACTAGTGTATAAAAGGCCAGGCCTCAGAGAGGCTGTCAGAGAGCACCTCGAGACGATACCTTGTTGTCCGATCTGATGTGTTCTGCTCCGTCGGAATAAAACTTGTTTCCTGTCTTCCTGTTCCCAGCGCCTGCCTCTTTATTTGATAAACTTCGTATGGTATTAGAGGCGTTTAACGCCGGGCAAAATTACTTAAGAAACATCGACTAAATCGCCTGACCATTTTCCTGACTTTCCTCACTTTGCCCACACACAGGCACACTAAGGGCAGGACCAGTATAACCTGTATACATATAGTGACACATTCAGAAGAATATTACTGGTCCTGGAACAGCACTATAAGTTTACCCTACACACAAAACACGTGCACCACAAGCATCAGCAGTGGACACATGCAAAGAAATCACAGTTGATTCAGTGAGCATTCCTTATTATAGCCTTATAGCCCGCTGTAGAGGGCTATACCGGCTATTAAAGGCCCTCTCCAGTGTTAAAGGCCCGAGCCGAAGGCGAGGGCCTTTAACAAGGGAGAGGGACTTTAATAGCCGGTATAGCCCATCTACGAAGGGGTATAAGGCTATTAGAACATTCTACCACTAGAGGGCGGAATGTTCTAACAAAAAAGAACAAAGTCTTATGGAAGCTTGAGGGGATAGGAATCGCCTCAGGCTCCCTGAAGTCTTTGTTCACAGCCAGAGCTGTGAACAAAGAAGCATTGGAATGTTGGAGCTCCAGGCTTATACCAGCCATTATAAGCCCGGAGCACTCCATTGTTTTCAATGGAGCACCCAACATTCAAATGTTCTAATCTTGCTTGTGGCCTGCTGCAATGCTGTGGACAGAAAGGTGGTAAGACCAGAGGGAAGCCCCCACACTTTCTGGTGGTCCATACATAAGCGAGAAAGAGGAGACTTTGTTGGGTTTTGTAGTAGAATCGAAACTGATTTGAATATGATATACTTTCATTTTTTAGTGAGCAGCAGCATAATTGTTGCTAAAATCTTAGCTCTGAGTAACAAGAAAAGGTCTTGAGGTTTGCAAGTGACAATAGAAACTAGCCTAAAGAATGAACAGTCACAGTTAATCTTTCTCAAGGTCATACATTGTATGTTCCTCCTTGATATAATTTACTTGATTGAGGGACGTATTGTCTCGCTCTGCAATATGCTTCACCTTCTGTGTCAGAGGGTGTAATGCACTTACCTGCAGTACACTAGATTTTCCTCTGTGATATATGAGGTCGCCTGCCTCGCTCCCACCAAAAATTTGGGACAGATTTACCATATAGGTATTTGGAGTTTTCTGGCTGATCTCCGCTCAACTTTGTTCTTTTGTGAGGAATATTTCCTGTCAGAATTACACTAACAGGAAGTTTCCCTCTTGAGTCTGCAGAGAAAAAGGACAGTGATTTGGACCTGTCGGTTTCTCAATTTGTGCATGATGGAAACCTAAGAAAATGGACCACGGCCCTTTAAACGGAGGACTGACAGCTGAGCATCGTCAACAACTCAGTGCCACATGTTGCACTGCTTCAAGCCTGAAACAAGCACTGGCCGCGTGGCCATAAAAGTAACAGGCCGTGCGGCTGTGAAAGGGGACGCGTTCTGTGGTGTGGGAGAAGCAGAGCAAGGAAAGGCAGATGGCGGTGCCACGAAAATGAAAGTAATCACGGCTGTAAGGGTGCCTGCAAGATGGCGCCTGTGCTCGTAAGCGCATGCCCATGCGCATAACCGATCTCTGGTGGCCGGAGAAAGCCTTTGCAGGACAGTGTCCTGACCTGAGAGCCCACCCATGATAAAGTCTTAAGGGGGCCTCTTTATGTAACTTGCAGGGGGGCCTCTTAAGTGTCATTACACCACTGCCTATCACCTTCAGAGCCTCCCACACGTTCAGTATGGTCTCATCCTCAGCCTCGGCACGGTGCTCCACATAATTTCAAGTTTTGCCATTATGCACACAAGTCACAACTCGGCTTGAATGTTTCCCCTACTTCAGACATCCAAAGCCTCAGACACCGAACATCATCCAGGCCTGGATGCCCCGGACCCACCTGAGGAGCAGCAGACCAACCAATACAGAATGTTGTGCTTTGCGAAGTACAAGAAGCGAGGTCCAGACTTGGCTTAATGGCGGCAACGTTGACAGCTGTAAACATCAATTTTCACTAATTTGCCAAGTCACTTGGACCTGAACACCAACCTCGCCCTAAAGGGACACATTGGCAAAAAAAGGCAGCCTGGTACAGAAAAAAGAAAGTGAGACTGTTCCTTCCAGAAGGAGACTTCAGTAGTGCTGTTCAAGCGCACATACTCGAAAGTGTGAAAGAAAATACAGTATGCCGTTTTCAACTATGCATCCGGGATCCAGAACCAACGTCCCTATTAAGTACTCAAATTGGCATCCCCTCTTATCACTCGTTCACTTCAGGCTTGTCTTACTTCCTGTATAGCGACCTGCTGCTGTTTACTATGGCTAGATGTGCGAAATAGAAATACCATTTGCATACATATTTATTGGCTTTAGGTTGAATGGCAGAACTTGCACGTGGGCCTTAGTTGCACCCCTGGCCTCGCCCACTGGTTAGGCTGTGACTGGATTTGGGAGAGCATCAAGGCCTGGTCTGGTGCCCCTCTGCTTATTACCTCATCAGTATCCAGGGTGAGTGAGCGTTCTAGGCAGCGGCGGCACAGGAGATGGTTGTGATGCAGTGTGTTAAATGGGGGCTCTATTTTTAGGGTTCAGGGGGTATTGCTATATTCCTAACAGGAAAGGATTTGAAGTAGTAAGGGGAGTGGTCAGTGAATAGTGGTGAGCTTTAATAAAATGAGGGAAGGATGCAATCACTGCTGGGAGAAGAGAGGAGGGCAGGGCTCTTAGAGGGGGCTTTAGGCAGAGTTGTTGAGGAGGTGTTAAATGGTCTGCATGGCAAAGTAACCCAGGGCCAGAGTACTTTAAACTGGGGGCTTAAGTGTTCCCAGGGGGAGGCATCAGGCTCTGGGCAAGAGAATCACCATGCTTTTGTTTAAAGGATAAACAATGAGCGGCACTAAGACACCTTTTTAATGGTCCATCACTGATACAAGTGCAATGTTTAAGTATGTTTAGACCTATTTAAACATTGCCAATGTAACAGGATAATTGTGAAATTGAGAGGGCGTGACTTTTTTTTACAAGGGGATGGGGGGAAAACGTTTGAAGACCACTGCTGTGGGTGATATCTGTGATCGGATTAAGTGGTGTCACTGAAGAGCCTGCAGGGGTGCAGATTTATCATTGTGTACGTGCGGAGGTGGGGGTCCTCCTGCTCCTGAAGGGGCAGGTGGGTACACCCTGCTACTATGACGACTGAGTGTTACTTTTTCGGATCTGAAAATATAGAGAAAGCACCCCAGTCAGAATCTCAGCTCTTAGAGGCAGCAGGTCCCTGGATCTTAAAAAGGGGTGGGGTGGTGCAGTCTACACATGGCACCCATGCACACAGCATTCCTTGAAGGAGTAATGCATGCCTCTCTCCCCCAGAAGGGGTGAGGAAATGCTGAATATGAAAGCAGAGTATGTAGGTCCTCGAGGCTGGCAGAAGAACAGAATGGGTGCGCTCCGTCTTCATTCAATAGTACGCTATCTCAGGCATATATGCTTGGCTATCAGAAGCGACCATTTATAACAAACCACGGTATGTACTTTGTTAACATGTTTCCCTTGGTGGCGTAAATTTAATCGATGTTAGCAAATGAAGCCCCGATCTGCCGGTGTGCCACCCAGAGCACGTGCATTAACCAGCTCTGCACATTACTCCAGCACCCTGGATGTGGGTGCCTGGCACCACGGAGGGCGGAGTGGTCAGCCTGCGAGGGCTCAGAAAAGCGGAGGGAAGTCCGAGGCCCCACGGGCTACCAGCGAGGCTGGTGGGCTCCTAGGATGACAATGAGGATGGTGTCCAAGGCTTGCAGATCTGTGGGTGGCTTGGGAGTAGGTTGGAATCTTAGGGCGGGCGAGCAACTACACAGGTTGGTTCATTGGGGGGTGGGGTCTTTAAGTATGGTGCCGAATTAGGTAGAGCCACTGAGGTACCTCATTCATTATGAAGGGCAAGCTAAGATGATGTGGGCAGTTGATGAAATAAATGACGTTTCTTGTTAAGCACAACTAACACGTTTGGGTACCGCGGGGGGGCATGGGGGTAGAATCACTGTGAAAGTGAAATTAATCGCAGCTATAAGGGTACCCGCGAGATGGCGCCTGAGTCGCAAGTGCGTGTCTTGCGCGCGTAACCGCTCGCTGGTGGCCGGAGAAAGGATTTAGTAGCACTTCAAAAAGCCAGCTACTAAATGTCTTGCCAGACCAGCGCATGGGCTGGCTCTAGCGAGACCTAAAAATGAGAAGAATTTCGAACCTGCTCGTGACAACGATACCAGTAAGCTTAAATGTTACAGATGCAGTAGCAATAATCACTTGGCTAACACCCTAATTGTCAAGCCAAATCAGCCTAATGCAAAAAGTGCAACAAAAGAGGCCACTTAGCAAGGGTTTGTCAGAGCTCAACTAAAAAACAAAATGATGCTGATGAGGGTTCTGACACTAAACTCCAATCTGTAAAGAACATTGTCTTTCAAGTACTAGACTCTAAAGCTATTAACCAAATAAACTACCCACGATGCGAAATCGGTCTGGATGGCAAGAAAATCAATATGTATAGGGATTCTTGTTCTCCCTTCACATTTGTTAACATTTCCAGTTTTAAAAACTCGAACATTTGTGAAGAAAGTAAATTAATGACAGCTAACATCTCCCCTAGCAGCTACACCAAGGACTCCATTCCTTTGAAGGGCATGTTTAAAACTCATATTACCCTAGGCAAAGTCTACATTGTGGAAGGAGGGTCCAATCTCCTTGGCTGGCAACACTAGAAAGACTTGGGTATTAAATTGGACCCAAACAACCACGAACAAGTCCTTACTATTAACTTATCTATTGTTGACAAAACCATTCTCAAAGAGTTCCCTGAGGTGTTCACTTCCAAGTTAGGTCTTCTTAAAAACTTCTAACACAAGAATAAATTAAAACCCAATGCCAAACTGGTAAGACACAAAACCAGACGCATTCCACACCTCAGGTAGGAACCCCTCGATTGTGAGTTATCCAGGTTACATACCCTGGGATTTATCCAACCTGTTGATTGTACCGCATGGGTTGCCCCAATTGTCATCACCAAGAAGGCCCAAGGGGATGATATTAGATTATGCATTGACCTCAGGGACCTCAACGATAACATCATCATTGAAAGACACTCCCTGCCACACATTTACGAGGTTCTAAGCACCATGAGAGAAGCTAAGTGTTATAGTGTTTTTGACCTTGCCAATGCATACCATCAGGTAGAATTACACCCTTACTCCAGAGAATTACCAGCTTTCACCACCCCTCTGGGGTAATTCATGTTCCTTAGAATGCCGTTTAGGCTAGCCTAAGCAGCAGCTGTTTTCCCAATAATAATGTATCACATTTTGGAAAGGGTTCCTAAAACATTATGCTTCCAAGACAATGTCTTAATCTACGGTGCCACTTCGGAAGAACACGACTCGTCTCTCAGAAGAGTTCTTGAGAAATTTAAAGAGGCAGGCCTAACCATAAAAGAAGAGAAATGCCAAATTGGGGTGGGAGCAGTAGATTACCTCGGGGATACCATATTAAGGGATGGATTTAAACCCAAATTGAGCCTCCTTGATGCTGTAGAAAAAGCTCCAGCACCCACCACCAAACAAGAACTCTTGGCCAAATATGTTAAGAACTTTGCTGACCTCACCAATGATCTCAGGGAACTTACAAAAAATCATACGCCTTATAAGTGGCTAGAAAACCAACAGTTTCTTTTGATAAGGTTAAAAAAGCTATCAGTGCAATTTTGACCCTTGCAGAAAGACCATCCTAACCACCGATGCCAGCAATAAAGGACTTGGTGCCACTCTCTCCCAAGTCATCAGTGGTAAAGAATGTATAGTAGCCTTCGCCTCTCGCACCCTCAGTAATTTAGAAAGAAATTTCTCAGTAGTGGTGAGAGAAGCACTGGCCTGTTTCTGGGCAATCAAACATTTCAAGTTTTATTTATGGGGGATAAAATTTACGGTAGGTACCGACCATAAACCCCTCATATGCATGTTCAGTCCCAAAAGTTCTGCCAACAGCACACCCAAAGTGGCAAGATGGGTATTGGGCCTCGAAAGCTTTTTCTTTAAACTTGAGTATGTTGCTGGCGACCTCAATTCAGCTGCCACCATTCTGTCAAGAGCACCTTTAGAGTTAGAGGAACATTTCTAAATCCCAGAATATCCCTTTTTAGAGATTCACTCCTCTACCATAAATGAAAATGAATGGGTCGAGAACTCATCTCAAGATGCAACATTAACTCTTCTCAAAGAATACACTCTACAAGGTTGGCCTGCATCACGTAACGATGTAAGGTAAGAAATTTTGGGAAATCAGACATGAGATCAACGTACACCATGACCGCATATGGAGAAACAACAAAATCATATCTCCTGAAGGGTTGAAGGACAACATAATAGACCTTGTGCATGAAGGACACCTAGGGAGAAGTCTAACAAAGACTAAGGTTAGGGAGCATTATTGGTTTCCTAACATGGACTCTGTGGTCGAAGCCAAAATCAAGCACTGCAACATATGTGCTAACAGCAACAAAACCAAACACACCCAGAAGGCACCTCTCGCCCCGGTTTCCATCCCAGACAAACCGTGGGAAAAACTAGCACTTGACATCATCGGCCCAATCAATAAAAGAGGTGTCATCAAAAGATTTGCATTTGTACTAACTGACTACCACTCACACTGGGTCATCATCAAAATGGTGAATCAAATCACAATTGAAAATCTCATTGATTTTCTGCGAGACACCTTTGCAGCGGAAGGCATACCATCCACCCTGGGCACATACAATGGAGTACAGTTCACCTCGTCAGCTATGACCAGCTTCCCATCTAAATTAGCCATTACCCACATAAAATCTGCTTTGTACTGCCCTCTGACAAATGACTTGGTTGAAAGAGTAAACAGGATGATAAAAGAGAACATACAACTAGCCTGCATCAACCATCTACCGGTAGAACGGGCCCTACAAGGTATGCTCTGGGCATATCATACGACTCTAAACCTTGCTACTGGTATCTCTACTTTCTCATCCCTCAGAAGAAGAAAACCTAGCACTAAATTCTTCCCCAAATGGATTGGGAGAGGAGAGGTGATGGTGCATGACTCTGACAATACTACATCCAAAATTGCCTCCCATCAGGCCAAGTACAAAGCCCAGTACGATTACAAGCACAGAGTCAAACCCCAGAGGTGGACCGTAGGAGACTAGGGGGTCTAATAGGATGGCAGGCGGACTTTAGTGGTGGGACCGGCCACCAGTGGCATGGCGGTACCGCACCGGCAATTAAGATGCCACCGCCACGGTGGCGGTGGCATCCCCCATCCACACCATCGTGGCGGGCGGTGCTGTACAATGCTGTGGATGCACCTTGTGCATTGGCATGCACAAGGTGACAGGCACCATGTGGTGCCTGCCACCTTGTCCACGCCAATGTAGGGGGGTACCATAGGTACCTCTATGTGCAACCCCACCCCCAACCCTCCATGGGCCCGCAACGGGCCACCACATGCAGAAACCACATGCCTTTCCATGGCGGCAATGCCGCCATGGAAAGGCACATCTCCGCCTGCATATTAATATGGATGGTGGTGTCTTGCAGGCACCGCCACCTTTTCTGCCCGGTCGACTCGTCGACGGGCGGAAAACCGGCAGATGGTCTTTCCGCCTGCCGGGGTCCCCTCACCATCGTAATATGGCAGGGGGGAAATGGTTGGCGGGCGGTGAGAAATGGCGGGCGAATTGCCATCGCCATACATGCACTGGTGATCCACTCGCTCTACTAATAGACACCAAGGTGTCTGTGAAAAGACCCATGCACAGTGGAGATAACATATCCAAATTCTATGATCCCAAAAGAATCATTAAGACCAAAAACAATAATGTAATCCTTGAGAATGGTCAGTACTGGAGCATGGACTGATTATTGAGGAGCCAAGGCCCGGAAGTTCTACCTAGCAGTAGCTCCCCGACTTCTGATGACCAAGAAGACTTTTCAACTAACCAAAGAAGCTGTATCAAAAGATCTGTAACTTCACCTAAATGGCATAAAGACTTCGTAATGCAAAAGCTTTAACCTTGACTTTTCTTCCTTGCTGTTTAGGGGGGAAGATGTGTTATTTTCTTTATTCCTTAGTTATGTTTATTATAGTTGGACCTTTGGTAACCTTGTTTTAAGTCTTTCCCTTGCCCTGTGCCCTATGCTCTGTGTACATGTTGGTAGCAGAGTGGAGGCTGCAATAAAGAAGTTACTCTGCATACCTTCACGCTAGTCTTCCTTGTAACAGTAATTCAAGTTAACTGTGTAGAGGAAGAGAAACGTTTTTTCCCTTTTGTAATTAGATACTTGCCACATAAATGAATGGATATTTTCATGTTACATGTGCAGTCACCATTAAGAAGTTCATAAATTGCTCCAAGACCTCTGCGAGCTCTAGTACAGTATGGGACGCTTTTAAATGTTCTCTGAGAGGGGTTATTAAGAACAAAACCACGTTTCGAAAGAGACAGTATACCCAAGAGGTCGCATTGATAGAGGCTAACCTATTGACAGCCCAAACTGAGTTAGAAAATTAAAAAAATGCTCCCGATCCTGTTATACTGGCTAAACAGGAGGAGTTGCTGAAGCTCAAAGGGCAACTAGCTTCAGTACTTAACCAGCGCATCTTGCAAAGGTGGGAAGCTAGTAAATTAGCCCATTTTGAATTTGGAGAAGGGGCAGGTAAATTACTAGCCTGGAAGTCTAGAACTGATCAGACCCCTAATAATATAGGGTCTATAATAACTAGTTCTGGTACAGTATCCTCGGACTTAGAAATTAGATCAGCCTTTAAAGACTTCTTCCAGACTATTTACCAGGAGGACAATAACATCTCCTCTGAAAATGTAAAGAATTGGCTGAGTGATATTTCACTGCCAGCACTTTCCTCAGAACAAAGTGCCTTTTTAGATCAGGCAATAACGGTAGAAGAGGTATCAACTGCTATACTTAACAGCAAAGGCGGTAAGGCGGCGGGACCAGACGGCTTGCCCGCCGAGATATATAAACATATTGCGGCTGATATTGCTCCTTTTCTAGTTGTATTATTTAATCAAGTTTTGTTGGAGGGTCATTTACCGCCCACATCGTGGAGTAAAGCATCGATTACACTCATCCTGAAACCAGGCAAAGTTTCCACCGACTGCGGCTCTTACCGCCCTATTTCAATACTTAACGCTGACTATAAGATCTTCACGTCACTCTTGGCCAAGAGGTTGGGGCAGGTCGCCCCCTCAGTCCTACACTCCAACCAAAAGGGCTTGGTTAAAGGTCGCCAGCTCTTTGAATTGACGTACGACCTGATAGGAGCGATCGATATGGCAACTAGCTCCTCGTTACCCTTAGCTATTCTCACGCTGGACGCCACCAAGGCCTTCGACAGGGTTAACTGGCTGTACCTGTCGGGGGCCTTGGAAAAATTTGGCGTGGGTCGGGCTTTCCGCAGAGCGGTGGAATTGTTATACCACAATCCATCTGCTTCGGTCTTGGTTAATGGCGGATTGTTGGAATCATTTACCATCACAAGGGGCACACGACAGGGCTGTCCGCTATCGCCCCTGCTTTTAGATCTCTATATTGAGCCATTTGCTCAAAACATTTGGGAGGATAACAACATCATACCTTTCAGATATAGAGATTGGGGGGAAAAAAGTGTCCCTGTACGCTGACGATATCATGATTATTACTTCAGATATCAGCACTGCGTTTCCGACAGTCATAAATTTAGCACGACAATTTGGTAACATCTCTGGGTACGAAGTAAATGCCACCAAGACCGAGGTTATGGTGTGGAACAGCGTAGTAACGGGGCTTCCTGTGCAACTCTGTGGTAACATGAGATATCTAGGTATAAGAATTGTCAATTGCTAAAGAGTGTAGGAAATTAATGGGTTCTTGGGGACATCTTCCATTAACGCTCCTGGGTCGGTCAAATTTAGTTAAGATGTCCATTTTACCTAAGTTGACTTTTATTTTTAATAGTATACCATTATATTTTGAAACATCACTAATTGCGAAGATGCAGAGTGACATCCCTTCATTTGTCTGGAAGAACAAAAGTGCAAGAATAGCTTGGAGGAAATTAAGGTGTCACGGGGAGAAGGGAGGTTTGGCTGGTCCAGACCTCCAGATCTATGCTTGGGCCTTTCAGATGACACACGCCCAAATGCTACTTAAAACTCCATTAGATCGAGGCATCGGGTTGATGTTTACAACATTATTACAGTGTGAAGGTCTAGGGCAGTTGGGGTTTCTATTTAAAGTTTGGAGACCCCAAATTCTTCAAGAAGATCAAACTGAAGGTGCTGCAGGGCCTAGCAAGAACTTGGTACAATCTCATGGTCACTACTAAAATAGGTTACCATTCAATTTTTTATTTTTTTATTTTCAAAGTTTTATATAGCGCGAACAAGATCTTTGCAGATATCAGAGCGCTTTACAAGGACATGGGGTGATAGCATAATAGTAGGTAATAGTTGAGGTAGTTAGGTACGCTATGCATAGTTACATCAGTAGGTCAAAAAAGAGGTAGGTCATAGTTGAGGTAGTATAAAAATAGATCTCCTATATGGGATCTCCCTGCTCCTTCTGGTTGGGCTAACGATGTACTGATAAGTCCATTAAAAGACGCTGGAATCTCTACATGGGGAGATCTGTTTCTGGAAGGGGACATGTTCTCCTGGGAACATTTAGTGAGTAAGGTGGGCCCTAATTTTTCTAGATTAAATTTTTTACAAATTTCAAGTTGGGCACAAGCACAAACAACTGGGGCTTCTCGTCGCCCTCAATTGCCCCTGGGAGGAAGTAGTCAATTGGAATCTTCTTTACTTGATAAGACACCTGCACCCAAGGAGGTTTCCTTTTTTTACAACCTAATTTTAGAGGAGATCGATGGGGAATTCCATCTCCCAGACCAGCTGTGGGGCTCCTTGTTGCCTTCTATAAATTTGCATGAACTATGGCTAGCCTCCTGTAATGTTGTCTGGGATATTGTTAAACCTGCTTGGCTTCGTAGAAACCATCGATTTACCCTTCACAGGGCTTATTACTCCCCTCAGAGATTGTCTAAATTTTCAACAGGTGAACCGGTGGCGTGTGCCCGATGCGGCCAAGTGGCGGCCTCGGACGCACACATGTTTTATGATTGCCCACATTTAACATCTTATTGGCATTCAATAGGCAATAAATTAACATCTTCAATAGGCTCCACCGTGACTATAGATCTCCGGCTAGTAATATTTGGAGTAGTGGACAAAAAGCGAAGCCTAACTAAGAACCTTTTGTTCTACTCTATGTTGGTGGCCCGACGAGAAATCTGTAAGCTGTGGAAAGAGGCTTCTCCTCCGTCGTTACATGACTGGTGTTCCTCCATGTTACAAATATCAAAAATGGATCTTTCCAGAGCTGGAAAACCAGACAAAAGAGCTTGTTGGCAGAAACTCGATTGGTCCCAATAGTTTATGCTGTTTTATTTCCCCCCCCCAGTTCCAATGATTATGAAGCCATGATACACTCTTTTTGCTATAACATCTTCGCCCTTTTTCTAGGCGAATTGGTGGTAACAGCAATGGTGGAAACTGGTTAATGGTAATTATCTGTCAAACAGTACACAAGGAGTAAAGATTGGATGGGAAAACGACACTGCTGTAGGGCTTTGACGGATCCGTTCATCGATTACACCCCAACCAGTCTTGGACTGAGACAGCATGTCAACTCCCCACATGCCATTCTTCCCTGTCCATGGGTCTGACAGATTAAGCCATGGTGGAGATGAGGAACAAGAAAAAATAAATAAATAAATAAATAAATAAATAAATTGCTCCAAGACCTGTCTCACATTTATGATTTAACCATGACAAAGATATACACCACCATTTTAAGATTAAGGGCCTGATTAAGAGTTTGGCGGTCCATCGGACCGCCAAACCCATAGTGGAGGTGCGGTGGCAGTCAGGGACCCCGGCACTAGTGGCCCGACTGCCGTATTACAACTACGGCATTCGAAAATCCAGGGAACTGCGTTCCCTGGTGGTGGCAAGGAGGTCAGAGGAGCGCAATATGCTGGCAGTGCCTCTGCCATCACCATCCCCTTTTGTAACGGCAGTGCCTCTGCGGCACTGCCAAGCCTTTTACAAGTTTTTCTCACCGCCAGGATTTCATGGCAGTGTTTCCGCCATGAAATTCTGGCGGTGAGGAAACAAAAACCTCGGGGACCTTGGAGGCACATGGTGGGCCAACCTGCATACATGCATCTCCTTTTCTGCACGGCATGGACCTAACAGTCCAAGACTCGCAGAAAAAGGGCTTGCATTCACATTTTGGTACCTTTTTCAAAGGCAGCGCCATGAGAACACCAACGGACCATCCGTCAGACAATGAGAAAACTCGTAATCTGGCTGGCGACCGAGTTTGGCTGTGCAGTAGTGTGGCGGTAGTGTGCGGCCCCGCTCCTGCACCGCTAAACTCATAATCAGTCTCTTAGGCTTTTTAAGAATGCCAACTTGGGTGTTCTAAGAAACAGCATAATTTATCTCAGTTGCAAGAATTACAAGTATAATGCTGTCTACATAGTGATGGCTTCAAGATCGGTGCAATATCATAGTCAGCAAAATAAAGCTTTCATTGGTCATGTATGCATAAATGATCCCCCTACTGAAACAGAAAATCAGTTATGTATGTTAGTATATAATGAACTAAAAGAGAAAGGACACAGGTGTTCGGACAAAATATTTTTTTAAAAATCGAGATGCAAAAATATTGAGTTTTTAATATTGTGATACACAAATATTATGATGCGAGAATATCGTTGACAAGAACATCGATTTTTTTAAGGTAGGTGATATCGATGTCAAAAATATCTATGTTGTTAATATCGTTTACAAAAATAACTATGTTGTTAACATCAATGTTCAAAAATATCTATGTTATTAAAATTGTTTACAAAAATATTGGTGTTAATATTATCGTTATTTAATTATTTTTATGTATTTTAGTATATGCTTTCATTGCACATGTTTTAAATTGTTTGAAGAATAATTGCTAATGTTTTTTAATATAGTTTGGATATATTTAGTTGTTTTTTAAATTAATTTAATTGTTTATTGAAATCTTTTGTGCCATAGCGGGTTGTGGTTTTTGTAGAGGTATAGGGTGGGTAGGAACTTAATTAAAATTAAGTTTGGTTTGAAATAATTATTAAATATTTAATTGATAATTAATTATGAAAATTGTGTAATTCATTTATTTTTTCAGTTTAGTTTTAGGTGTGGGTTTTGTGGTTTGCAAAGGTATATGGTGGGGAGTAATTTAACTATAATTAATTATTACATTGATCACTAATATTAATTAGTTAATTGATAATATTTTAATTGTGTAATTAATATATTTTTAAGTTATGTTTTAGGTGAGGGTTGTGGGGTTTGTAGGTGTACACTGTAGAAAGTAAACTAATTTAAATTAATTATTAAGTAATTTCATAGTTTATTTGTTTAATTGATAATTATGTAAATGATGTCACAAATTTATTTTTTAAGTTATATTTAAAGTACAGGTTGTGGGCTTAATAGGTGTTCAGGGTGGGAAGTAACTTAATTATAATTAAATAATAATTAATTTAAAGTATTGTTAATTATTACATTGATACTGATTTATGTAAATTGTGTAATTAAGATATTTTTAAAATCATTTGTCAGGTCCAGGTTGTTGGGTTTGTGGGGGCACAAGGTGGGAATTACATAAGTTAAAATTAATTAATATTTTTACTAATTATTTAATTGATAATCAATTACGTAAATTTTGTAACTGGTATGTTTTTAAATTATTTGTGAATGTTGTGTTTTTAGTGTTACAAGGGTAGGAAGTTAATTAAGAAATATATTATTGCTAATTAAATATTACTTTATTATTAATTATTTAATTAATAATTATGGTAATTGTGAATTTATATTTGTTAAGTTTATATTTTAGTTCTGTAGAGGAATGGGGAAATGATTTAAGTAATCATAAATAATAAAAAAATAATGTATTCAATTTTGTTTTTTATTTATATGATAATTGTGTTATACTTGGTTAATTTTTATTACATTTTAATTCCTGGCTGTTATAGTTGTGGGAGTATTGTGTTTTTTTATTATGTTAATAATATATGTGTTAATTGATTATCTATATATATAAAAATGAATGTATGTCTGTCTGTCTGTCTGTTTGTCCTTTATGCATTACTACACCATTCATCTGATCGACATGAAACTTTGGGAAGTTGTTGAGTACACTCCCGCAAAGGTTTCTAGCATATGCATTACTACACCATTCATCCGATCGCCATGAAACTTTGAGAAGTTGTTGAGTACACTACCGCGAAGGTTTCTGGCATATGCATTACTATACCATTCATCCGATGACCATGAAACTTTGGGAAGTTGTTGAGTACACTCCCGCGAATGTTTCTGGCATAATGTTTTTTTAAATATCGGCCCCCCAGAGCCCTCTTAATCTTTCGAATACTAAATTTTTCCATTCATGTATCCACAAGCACTGGAATAAATAAATAGAATTAAAACAACACTTTGAAATGTTTTCCATATTAAAATGAATAAGTTTCAATAAAAATGACACAATGTAAATTGAATGTTATCATAACAAGTTTCCTTGAATTTCCTTTCTTCTGAGATCGCAGCAACGCGCGACGGGTAAGCCATGAAACTTTGGGAAGTTGTTGAGTACACTCCCGCAAAGGTTTCTGGCATATGCATTACTACACCATTCGTCCGATCGCCATGAAACTTTGGGAAGTTGTTGAGTACACTTCAGCGAAGGTTTCTGGCATATGCATTACTACACCATTCATCCGATCGCCATGAAACTTTGGGAAGTTGTTGAGTACACTCCAGCGAAGGTTTCTGACATAAAGTTTTTTAAATATCGGCACCCCAGGGACCTCATAATCTTTCGAATACTGAATTTTCCCATTTATGTATCCACAAGCACTGGAATAAATAAATAGAATTAAAACAACACTTTGAAATGTTTTCCATATTAAAATGAATAAGTTTCAATAAAAATGACACAATGTAAATTGAATGTTATCATAACAAGTTTCCTTGAATTTCCTTTCTTCTGAGATCGCAGCAACGCGCGACGGGTAAGCCATGAAACTTTGGGAAGTTGTTGAGTACACTCCCGCAAAGGTTTCTGGCATATGCATTACTACACCATTCGTCCGATCGCCATGAAACTTTGGGAAGTTGTTGAGTACACTTCAGCGAAGGTTTCTGGCATATGCATTACTACACCATTCATCCGATCGCCATGAAACTTTGGGAAGTTGTTGAGTACACTCCAGCGAAGGTTTCTGACATAAAGTTTTTTAAATATCGGCACCCCAGGGACCTCATAATCTTTCGAATACTGAATTTTCCCATTTATGTATCCACAAACACTTGAATAAATAAATAGAATTAAAACGACACTTTGAAATGTTTTCCATATTAAAATGAATACGTTTCAATAAAAATTACACAATGTAAATTGAATGTTATCATAACAAGTTTCCTTGAATTTCCTTTCTTCTGAGATCGCAGCAACGCGCGACGGGTAAGCTAGTGAATAATAAAAATTATAATATTTAGCTGATTTGTTTTAATTTTTGTTAAAATTACATTTAATTTTATGTTTAGGATTTTATATTTTTGGGTATTTAATAGAGTTGTTGGAATATGTTATTTGTTTGAAGTGAAGTACTCTCTCTGTACCGTATCAGTGAATGCAGGGGCAATAGTACCTTTTACCCTTCTGAGTCTAACGCTTTCCCTATTGTTCACAGACTGAAGTGGGAATAGCCGTAAATTAAAATTGTTCCCTCCGTGTGTTCTTTCCTATCTTATGTTATCTCACGTACACTCACTCCAATCCAAACCACTCACGAGAATTATCTACATAAGGATCAAAGTGCCCTTTCTTAGGGTATATCAAAAAGTTTAGAGAGTAGAACCACAAAAAGCAAACCTAATTTTTTTTACAAGCAAATATAAAAACCGTGATTAGCTTATAAATGAAATTTATTAGCCCCTTGGGTGTGGCCACGATTCTGCGCCTGTGCGGCCGTTTTGAAGAGTAGGCGGGATCAGCACACGCCCACCGTGATGCATGACGGCCGGGGGCCGTCCTCAGCATGGAAGGGGTTAAAACAATAAATCCCAATACATTTAAAAACATTGATTTGTTGTGTAATGAATCTTGTCAAATACATAAGTTTTCCACATTACAATTCTCTTGAGATTTTTCATACATTCAGATGCCAAATTGCATGATTATAATTCAAATCAGAATACCACAATATAAACAGTATCTATAAAAAAGTATTCAATCTAAAACCAGAAATGTGTTGACGTGTTTCGGTGGATCTTGCTCTTATGCACCGCCTTCCTCAGGACAAGATTAAAAACATTGATCTGCGGATAAAATTAAATACAAAATATACCATAAGTTTCTTCATTATTTTTTAAGAAATTCAAATTGCATACATTGTCATAATCCAATATATTTGCTGTTTGTAGTAAAACTTTCCTCATAAAAAGAAAGAAAGGGGCGTTACAAACGAAAAGCGAGGAAAAAGAAGTAGAGAGAAAGAAAAAGAAGAGGAGTAAATGAAGAGAAGCAAGAGAAAAGAGAGAGCGAAGGAAACCCTCATTGTCCTTATAGTCTCACACCATTCTTGCCTTTCCCACGCACATATATAATTTGCCTCATTTATTGTTCAAACTGCCCATCATGTATCATGGGTGTAATTCACATGCTAATTTTCTAATTGACACATCACTCATTCCAAGTACCTTGTTAAATAGTCATAAAGACATACCTCATATTATAAAATATAATCATCCCTTGTTCTACATAGATAGGGAGTATGTGGATATATATCAATCTCAATCCACGTATCTAGGAGGAAGAACAAGTTTATTATTTCTCATTTCTTTAGAGTCTTCTTCTTTAGTCATTTTACACTAGTGCTACCACGCTCCCCTTGATTTTATGGGGGGGAGACATCCACATATTTATTGTTAATGGGACTTCCAGAGCCATTGTGCCCCTACTGTTGCCCCGGTTACGAGTGTGTTACCTGATACAAAAGACAAGGCATTTTCTGCTTAAATATTTTAGTTTTTTATTATTTGTGTCTCTATTGTAGCTATTTTGCTTCTGTTGAAAAAGACTCACCGGTATTTATTATCTGGGTTCCTTCCTCAATAAAAGTCCAGTATGCGCTTTTCGAATAAATAGACCGGTGTTATGAAATTATCAGCCTCTTCTCTCCACATGGGATTAATCAATTGCCCAAAGGTCCTTAGAACTACATGGAGGAAAAATATACTATGTTTCAATGTTTTATTCTCATTTTAGTTGTCCTCCTAGTTACATATCGTATCAATACTAAAAATCCTACTTTATTTGAGTCACTCCTAGTTCCAAAAATACCATGTGCTGTTATATGCAGTAATTTTTCTATAAAAAAGGATATCACATCCAGAATAAAAGATAAGAGCACATGGGGTTCCGCTTTTTGCAGGGTGTATAATTGAATCCTTCTCCCAGCTCCATGTTGTTTGCTTACTTCGAGTATTTTCTATGTGTAGTAAAAAGAAGAAATAGCAAAGCGGTGGGCGCTCACTCCGTAGATTCACACGAGGTGCAGCTAAACGCCCTTATTACTTTTATGCTTAGTGCTATTAACTTTTAACGAGTAATATTTATTTTAAAAAAGACAAATCAATCGATATTTTCTAAGGGAAAACACAAGGGGTATAGCCTAATACAAGTTTTATAATTACTGCTTCTCCAGTAGTTTGATTTACCCTTCGCTTAGTAACTCATTTATGTTAATTAAAAAACCTTTCCTTCACACTTGGTATGCATAGTTTCAAAGGCCGATTCTCTCATTACCTTTAAGGTTCACCGATCGGTCTCGTATCGGGATTCTTTTACTTACACAAACAGGAGAGTGATGGAAACATCCTGTTTATATACCTTACTTAGTCCCTCATCATAGTTGTTCCCAGAGGTCTTGTTTCTGCGTTTTTGTGTGACTTTGGGCGCCATTTTGTGTAGGGTTAAAGTCATTTTATCTAATCCTCTATTTGCTGAGATATTTTCAACGGTCATTTTATACATAGTTTTCCACGTTAAACGATCTCTCTTTAATCCTTTTTCTCCTTTTTGTTTGTAATTTGGTGTTAACTGATAACCATAATTTATTGTTATTAAAATACCGAAACTGAAAATAGTGAAAATATTCTACTGATAGCGCCTCCTCATTTTAGAAGTTGTCTAGGCATGCAAAGATATTCATTACAAAAATATATATATTTTTTCTTTTTTTTATACACATCTCGAGCTCGAGAAGTTCCACTAAGTAGCTCATTAGTTTGTAGAAATACATTATAAAGGTATACTAAAGGTGAGCTTATGATATTTAACCTTTTACCTAATCCATGAAAATCTGCTTAGTCAGCCTGCTAAACAGCCAATGTTTGTTTATTTATACAGTCTTTCCCATTAAAAATGCTAGCTTGATAAATTCCACTATGTAGCTCATAGGTTTATAAAAATACATTACGGAGGTACAGTGAGCACAAGTTATTTAACCTTGCATCTAATCTATAAAAGTCTACCTGGTCAGACTGCTAGCCAACCAGTGTTCATTCATTTATACAGTCTTTCCCATTCCTCACGGCTATTTAATCCGTGTATATATGTTTTGAATTTACACATGAAGAATTGCTCCCTAATTTTTCTTTTCTTGTCCAAATTGCCTCCTCTTTTTTTGTGCGGAGGAATATGACTTCTTATATAACACCCACCCTGTGTTACCAGCAATGTATGGATTGCCTAAGGTCCATGAAAGTATACAGAACCTACCTATGAGACCAATTATTTCAAGTATAAACTCGCTCACAGAACCTCTGAGCATATATGTAGACACATTTTTAAGAGCCCTGGTGTCCCAACAAAAATCTTATATAAAAGACACAACAGATATGATCAGAAAGATAAAAGGGTTGAACTTCAATGCGTCTAAGCAATGGTTTGTGTGGTTAGACATTGAAGCATTGTATACGAACATTCCACAAGTTGCAACAGTAAAAACGGTGAAAGAGATTTTAAAGGATGTAAATGGGGAACTGTCAGAACAGGCTTATTTCATGATTGCGCTCACAGAATTGATCCTTAAAAACAATATTTTTTTATCTTTAATGATGTCCTATATTGCCAGATCAAGGGGACCAGCATGGGGGCCACATGCGCCCCCAGTCTGGCCTGTTTATACGTGGGAGCCTTTGAGGAAAAACATATTTACAACATGGCTGCCTCATTCTATGAAAACGTGACATTTTGGTCCTGTTTCATAGATTATATATTCTTCATTTGAACAGGTGAAAAACAAGAGCTACATGACTGTTGAATGGTTAAACTGTGGAGATCCAAATTTATAATTCACCTCCTGTATGAGTCAAGAATATTGTGATTTTTTAGATATCAAAATTCAAGCAAAAGAGGGTCACCTGAAGGTGGATTTGTTCATATGACCTACGGATAGAAACACTACACTACAATAGTGATCACTCAAAATGTCAGAAGGACAACATTCCCTACGGACAGTTTCAGCGTCTTTGCAGAAACTGTTCAGATAGAAGGGATTTTGAGAAGCATGCTACAAATCTACAGGAGAAACTAAAACAGAGAGGTTATCCTAAAAGGGTCATTAAGCAAGCATATAAGAGAGCAAGGTACTGTGATAGAGATATACTACTGGAGGAGAACACAAGACATAAAGAAAAGAGTGAAAGAATAGTTTTTGTCACCAATGTGTCCACTATTAGTAATAAGATAAAAAACATAATTAATAGGAACTGAAGTTTTCTACAAGAGAGAAATACAGCCAAATGTGAGAAACCTCTATTCTCCTACAGGAGGAATAGAACCATTAGAAATAGATTGGTGAAAACTTATAAAGAACAAGGAGAGATCCATCAGAGAAGGATAGAAATCAATAGTAAACCTATTGGGACTTTCCCCTGTGGCTCATGTTTGAATTGCTGTTCTGTAATTAAAGGACACAGGATTGCATTAAATGAGGTTGAACATACATTCAGGAATATGTTCAATTGCAGAACAAAAAACGTGATTTATTTGATTGTCCATCCCTGCGGGAAGGGATATATTGGTGAAACCTCAAAAGAGATCCGAGTTCGACTTAACGAACACCAATCAGCCTTATGAACTAATAAATGTAATGCACCTCTAACTGAACATTGGAACACACATAAACATAAAGTAGACGATTTAAGATGGTGTGTTCTGGGAAAAACAGAATTAACTAAAAAAGTAGGCAATTTGGACAAGAAAAGAAAAATGGGGGAAAAATTCTTCATGTGTAAATTCAAAACATATATACACAGATTAAATAGCCGTGAGGAATGGCAAAGACTGTATAAATGAATGAACACTGGTTGTTTAGCATTCTGACCAGGTAGACTTTCATAGATTAGATGATAGGTTAAAAATCTTGTGCTCATTGTACCTCCGTAATGTATTTTTATAAACCTATGAGCTACACAGTGGAATTTATCGAGCTAGCATTTTTAATGGGAAAGACTGTATAAATAAACGAACATCGGCTGTTTAGCAGCCTGACTAGGCAGACTTTCATGGATTAGGTGAAAGGTTAAATATCATATGCTTACCTTTAGTGTACCTTTATAATGTATTTCTACAAACTAATGAGCCACTTAGTGGAATTTCCCAAGCTCGAGATGTGTATAAAAAATGTTTTTTTTAATTATTTTGTAATTAATATCTTTGCATGCCTAGACAACTTCTAAAACGAGTAGGTGCCATCAGTAGCATATTTTCACTATATTGAGATTCGGTATTTTAATAACAATACATTATGGTTATCAGTTAACACCAAATTGCAAACAAAAAGGAGAAAGAGGATTATAGAGAGATCGTTTAATGTGGAAAACTATATATATGATGGCCGCTGAAAATATCTCAGCAAATGGAGGATTAGATAAGATGACTTTAACCCTACACAAGATGGCACCCTAAGTCACACGAAAACCAGAAACAGGACCTCTGGGAATAACTCTGATGAGGGACTAAGTAAGGTATATACACAGGATGTTTCCACCACACTCCTGTTTGTGTAAGTAAAAGAATCCCGATACAAGACCGATCGGAGAACCTTAAAGGTAAGGACGCGAATCGGCACTAATGTAAAATGAGTTATTAAGCGAAGGGTAAATCAAACTACGGGAGAAGCAGTCATTGTAAAACTTGTATTAGGCTATACCCTGTGTGTTTTCCCTTAGGAAATATTGATTGATTTGTCTTTTTTTAAATAAATATTACTCCTTAAAAGTTAATAGCACTAAGCATAAAAGTAATAAGGGAGTTTAGCTGCACCTCGTGTGAATCTACGGAGTGAGCGCCCACCGCTTTGCTATTTCTCCTTTTTACTACACATCGAAAATACTCAAAGTAAGCAAACAACATGGAGGTGGGAGAAGGATTCAATTATAGAACCTGCAAAAAGCGGGACCCCGTGTCCTCTTATCTTTTATTCTGGATGTGATATCCTTTTTATAGAAATAAATTACTGTATCTAACAGCACATAGTATTTCTGGAACTAGGAGTGACTCAAATTAAGGAGGATATTTAGTCCTGATACGATATGTAACTAGGAGGACAACTAAAATGAGAATAAAACATTGAAACATAGTATATTTTCCCTCCATCTAGTTCTAAGGACCTGTGGGAAATTGATTAATCCCATGTGTAGAGAAGAGGCTGATATTTTCATAACTCCGGTCTATTTATTCGAAAAGCGCATACCGGACTTTTACTAAGGAAGGAACCCAGCTAATAAATACAGATGAGTCTTTTTCAACAGAAGCAAAATAGCTACAACAGAGACATTAATAATAAAAAACAAAAATATTTAAGCAAAAACGCCTTGTCTTTTGTATCACAAAACGCATTCCTAACCAGAGCAACAGTAGGGGCACAACGGCTCTGGAAGTCCCATTAACCTCTTCCACGCTCATGACGAGCTGAGCTCGTCATGAGCCACGGCGCTCCGGTGCTCATGACGAGCTCAGCTCGTCATAAGCCATGGAGCGCTCGCATGCGGGGATAATTCCCCTGCTGTGCGAGCGTTCCAAAGCAGGTAATGCACCTGTGACGAGCTGAGCTCGTCATGAGCACAGGAGCGCCGTGCCTCATGACGAGCTCAGCTCGTCATGAGCGTGCGGGCGCTGTGCGTGCCTCCCTCCCCTCCAGCACAGCAGGACAATACCCCCCGCAGCGAAGGGGTTAACAAAACAATATGTGGATGTCCCCCCCTTAAAATCAAGGTGAGCGTGGTAGCACTAGTGTAAAATGACTAAAGAAGAAGACTCTAAAGAAATAAGAAATAATATACTTTTTCTTCCTCCTAGATGAAGAAACTTATGGTATATTTTGTATTTAATTTTATCTGCAGATCATTGTTTTTAATATTGTCCTGTGGAAGGTGGTGCATAATAGCAAGATTCACCGAAACGCGTCGACACATTTCTGGTTTTGGATTTAATACTTTTTTATAGATATTGTTTATATTGTGGTATTCTGATTTTAATTATAAACATGCAATTTGACATCTGAATGTATGAAAAATCTCAAGAGAATTGTAATGTGGAAAACCTATGTATTTGACAAGATTCATTACACAACAAATCAATGTTTTTAAATAAATGTATTGTGATATATTGTTTTAGTAAATTGCATTTATAAGATAATTCACATTGTCTGAGCTAATCACGGTTTTTATATGTGCTTGCAAAAACAATTGGGTTTGCTTTTTGTGGTTCTACTCTCTATACATTTTGATATACCGTAAGAAAGGGCACGTTGATCCTTATGTAGATGATTCTCGTGAGTGGTTTGGATTGGAGTGAGTGTACGTGAGATAACATAAGATAGGAAAGAGCACATAGAGGGAACAATTTTCATTTACGGCTGTGGTTTGCCCAGTTCCCATTGGTGTAAAGGGTTACTCTCTATTATTGTATTTTGGAGTGGGAATAGTACATTTTTCCTCTGCTGAGTCCAACACTTTCCCAACTGTTGTACAGACTAGAGTCGGAATAGTATTTTTACCCCTCCTGACTTCAACGCTTTCCCTACTGTTGCACAGATTAGAGTGGGAATAGTACATTTTACCCATCCTGAGTCCAGCGCTTTCTCTACTGTTGCCCATGACTGGAGCGGGAATAATACATTTTGTCCCCAGCTGAGTCCAATGCTTTCCCTGCTGTTGCACCGATTGGAGTGGGAATAGTAAATTGTACCCCTTTGAAGTTCAATGCTTTTCCTGTTATTGCACAGGCTGGAGCGGGATTAGTACATTTGACCCTTTCTACTGCTGCACAGACTGGAGTGTGAATAGTAAATGCATTATTCTTACAATTGAATAGTTTTGGCAATGTTTTTTTTAATTATATTATTATAATTATTTATTCAAAATGACATTATTTTACATAGGCATTTTTGAAATTTATAATTTAGCAAAAACATTTTTTATACTGTTTACTTTTTATGTGCATGATATTGCCATATGCTGTCAAGATGATCCTGTCCAAGATCCTTTATTTCTTTCAAACAATCACTTTACCGGTGTCCTCCTCAATCCTTAAGAAGGTTCGGGGATTGATAAACTGTTATATTCTGCAAGAAAATGTTTCACACATCACCAACAGGATGTTATACGAGCCAATGAAATGAGGGAGACTTGCATTTCTGCATATTAAATCTTATTTTCAGGTGGCCCAACTGGTTCTAGTAGAGCTGGGAAAGAAAGGGACGAATAAACAGTGCTGCTTTGTGGGCCACCTTATGGCTGGAATGCCCCTTTGGCAGGTGCCTAGAATGTGGAAATCACTGAGAAGTTGGAGGATTATATTCATAACTAGTTATTAGAGTCACAATTGCAATATGGGATAACGCTGCCCTACAACTGAGCTTCACATCTTTTCTCTCCCCACTCACTCCCATCTCATATAACTCAGATTTCACAACAGCAAAAGAGACACTAAGCTTATGTTACAAGGAGATGCCACACAGTTCTCTCCCTATTCTTGAATCAATGGATTAAACCATTTGAGGTCCTCAGACAACAGTTTGGTATTCTGGAGAGCAAATAGGTGGCCTATACACACATTTGGCAAGAGATCCTTCACCCATTCATGAGAGAATGGACTGTGTGATCCCCCAGGGGGGTTGAGAAAAGGTTTAAAGATGAACCACGTGACACAATTTGATCTCCATATTTAACCTAGTTCTCACAAATTTCATCCCACAGGATAAAACAACAGAACAAAAGAGGTAGGAGTGGGAGCTCTGGAGCTTGGAATAGAAATTCTGCTCAAGAGTGGGGAAAACTCTGTGATAGAGTACGCAAGTTTGCACTATATGGCCCTCTGTGAAAAATCTTGACTTACTAGTATAGAACACTGGAGAGAGTGTGGAAGTGGAACACAACTAAGGGTACTCAAATTAGGGACAGAGTATGGTGTAGTGGGTACCTTACTTCATCTTCAGTGGAATTGCCCCAAGAAGCTAGATAATGGGAGAAGGTGCTAATAAAACTTAGAATAGTGATTGAAGTCCTGATACCAGAAGACCCACCTGTAGTAATATTAGGTAGACCTTTCCCAGTCCACAGATCACCGAAGTCACTTAGGGGGAAACAACTAGCTATGGCATTAGCAGCAGGAATACAGATAATACTGGCACTTTGGGGGAGGTCTTGGCTGCCTGTTAGAAATAGAGTTTCTGGATGGCTAGGGTACACATCTAAGCCAGGCAGAACCCACCACTCCAGTCAGGGCAAGTATGTTACACACCAAAGATAACCTGTGCTCTCCCTCTGGTAGCTTGGCGCGGAGCAGGCAGGCTTACCATCAGCGGGAATGTGTAAAGCATTTGTGCAAGACACCCACACAGAAACACAATGAATTTACCACAAAAGAGACTCCACACCAGATTATCTAAAAATGTAGTGTATTGTACATAAACGTATACCAAAATGACACGAATCATAATTACTGTGCATGTATGCAATTATCATAATCTTATATATATATATATGTTATAACAGTAGTGCAGTCATACAGCAGAAAAGCATATCAATTACAGTAGTACTATCAACCACATAGAAGCCTCAGAAGTATCTGTGCTTTATTAGGCCCTTTACAGTAAATACACAATACCAATAAGGTATGTTGGTATGGCATCGCAGGGCCTCAGCAATGGGGCCCCCATTGTCCTCTCGCAATACATGCTGATCAATGGGCAGACCCAGAATGAGCCTCTGGATCAGTTGAAATCCCACTGATCTTCCTGCAGCGGGTAGTAGTGTTGGCAAAGGGGGATCCTGGTTGCAACAGCAATTCAGGGGCAAGACGAAGCGTGCAGATCTAGGGAGAAAGACAAAGGGCTCAGCACATGCTGATAAAGCCAGGGGCCATTCCTCACAGCTGACATGAGTTGAGAATGGGACACGCCTGTCCCCAGGGAATGATGACGGGCCCAGTGTGCGCTGAGTTAGAAGAGGCAAGGAGCAGTAAACAGCGCTTACCACATGCTGGGCTTCTTGGAGAACATTTGGGGGACACGCAAGGAGTGGCAGACAGGCAGGCCAGCACATAAAGGTTCTTGGCAAAGTGGCAGGCCCTCCAGCAGCCCAACAGGCAGCAGGCCAGCGCAGCAAAGCAGGTAGTCCTAAGGGAGGTTCTACCTGCCTGCACAGCAGTCCACTGGCAATGTGCAGTTTGTAAAGACTGCAGCGTCTGGTTACAAGACCCACAAAGTGTCTGAAAACATGGGGTCAGAGCCCCTGTACTTATACTCAAAATTGTCTTTGATGAAGGAGTAACTCCAAAGGAACCCTTAGAAGTGTGCAACAATCCCTTTCAACCCAGACCTGGCTCCAAATGTCAGTAGGGGGAAATCAGTCCTTTGTGTGAGGGCAGGACACAATCTATACCAATGTAAATTGTGAAGGACCTCTCCCTCTCCCAGCCGAGGAAAACCATCAGTATGCAAATTAATGCAGATGTAACCCCTATCACACCTAGCCCTTCTTGTGTTGAGGCTGTGTGGAAAGTGATAACCAAGTGTAGCTGTCATCTAGCCCTAGACGTAGATTGGAGTCTATTTATTGTGTTCCTGTATGTGTGTGTTGCACATATACTTTGCACTTTGCCTCTTTAGATGAGTCTGACTGCTCTGTGCCAGGCTACCAGAGGGTGAGCACAGGTTATCTTTTAGTGTGTATCTAGCTTACCCTGACTAGAGTGGAGGTTCCTGCCTACCAGGAATCCCATTTCTAACATTGGTGATCAGAAGGAGGATATATCTTGTGCTTGTGAAATGCCATTTAGTAACTCATTGTTCATTACAACTCTGTACTGATCCCAATTCGTGCCTTTTTCAATTCTCCCTGTTCGAACATCTTTAGATTTATTGGCAAAGTCTGTGGTCCTGCCGGTTAATATGGAATTCGATCTGGCCAATCTGGTGATATGCACAGGTGCCCCGCTTAAGGGGTTCTGTCAGGAGAGAGGGGTGGTCCATAAGGGAAGTGCCAAAAGGCAGAGCTTCAATAAGTCTTTAGAGTTTGGGCAGCAGCCCACCCAGAATGGGAAATGGATGAGCAGGAGGGTTCTGTGTTTGACGAAGGATCAGAGTGCGACCTGATAGAGGGTCTTGTCATGCAGTCTAAAGAGGGGGAAGCAATGTTCTCCCAGGGCCGGCAATCTGCTCTAGGCCAGGCAGCAGTATGTCTTCCAAGAGACTGTCCCAGAGGAGCTGGCAGACAGGAGGGAGGAGGGGAAACTCAAACTAAAGCTTGCCAAGATTGGCAGTGAGCAAGACCTGGCTAAATTGGAGAAAGAGCAAGCACTAGAAAAGAAGAGGCTGGCCATGGAGGAAAGCAAGATGACCCATGAGCTTAGCCTCAGAGAGCTGGAAATCAGAACCTTCTAAGTGGGATCTAGCAACAACAGTATTGATAGAATTATACCTACGGTGTCTTCACATGAATCCAGATTTCATATCCCAAAAGATATGGTTATAATGTGGGGGATGGCATAGATAAATGGTTGGCAGCCTATGAAGTGGCTTTGAAAGTACACAAGGTCCCAGAGGAGTTCTGGGGGGGGGGGGGGGGGTGGGAGGGTAATCTTTGGTGGTATAACCTCATGGTGGGGAGGGACACACTCCTTACACTAGAGGTGGGGAACCAGACCAACTACACTGCCATGAAGACCATTTTAGTCAGTATGTTTGGGTTGCCCTCTGAGAAGTTCAGTGAACCACTCAGGGCCAGTCACAAATGCTCTAAACAAAATATGACTGGATTATTTGGACTATGCTGGTAAGGCACTAAAGGGCTGGGTGAGGGGCAGCACAGTTAATGATTATGAAGGGTCGCACAACTTGTTTTTAAAGGAGCATATTCTTGACACTTGTCTTCCAGAGCTGCGCCAACACCCAGTTGATCGCAAGCTTACTGATACCAGGAAGCTTGCTGAGTAGATGGGCCAATGGTGATGCTCTGCATGGCTCGACGACGACGCATTGCCTTCACCTCAGTGAAACTCTACGATGCAGCGACCCAACTGCACGCAAAAGATCACCACATCTTGCCATCAGCGTCCACTCTTTGCTCCATCCAAGCTACTTTCTCAGCGGGCCCTGCATGGGTCCTTTAGCCGGCCTTCCCTCCATTGCGGTCTGCCTGATCTTCGGATGTGCACCTGTCCCTCGTGACCTTGAGTACCCTTTTGACTGCTAGTGACTTTTATGCACTATTTTTGCATTTAATCTTTAAAGTTCATATCTCTACTTCTACTAATTGGATTTTTTTTGTTTTGGTCTTGTTTTACTCAGATAGATATTCTCTATTTTTCTGGCTCGTATGGAGTCTGTTATGGTGTATTCATTGGGTTGCTGTGTGTGTGTTGCACAAATTCTTTACACATTGCCTCTTTTTAATAAGCCTGACTGCTCAGTGCCAAACTACCAGAGGGTGAGCACAGGTTATCTATTAGTATGTATCTAGCTTACCCTGTCTAGAGTGGTGGTTCCTTCCTGGCCTGGGTGCATACCACAGCCAACCAAGAATCCCAGTTCTAACACCTAGGTACTAGCTGTTTCCACTGGCATGTAACCCAATAGAGAGGAGGGGATGTAGAGCTACATGGCCAAGTGCTCTGCCTTCATTCTGGTGCCTGGAGACAAGACTATGTATGACTGTTCTGCTCCTCTGTTGTCATTGGGGCCTATCTTCGGTTGCACCTGAATCCTGAAGAATACATTTGGAATAAAACACCTCTTTGGGATGAGGTCAGACTGTCCTTACCGGGCATTGGGCATTTCTCTGGGAGGGTGGGGCTGGTTTTATTTCTGGGGGTCATTTTTGTATTAGTGCAGCAGTTTTGACAGCCCCTGCTGCAGAGTTCCTTGTATATCCAGTAGTTTTCAGGCAGCAATAAAAGTTTCAGCATAACTCTGGTGATTAATGTGTGTGCTGGAGAAAGAGCAGAGTTTTGTCTAGTGGCAAAGTTGACTCATCTAAAGTAGCGCAAAGGGTTAATATGCCTACTGCGAAGGACAAGTACCATGCAGATCACAGAACAGTATTTTATGTGCATAGCTTAGTTGGTTACTGATTTTGTCACAGAGTCCCTTTTGTTAATGTGCAGTTCATAAGTTACAATCATAATACAACACAGTGAGCTATGAAGTGTCATCAAAGAGCTACATGCAAACTACATGGTACAGGTTAGAAACGTATGTTTTTTTTCTGAGTGTTTCATTATTCTAATGTTGCTAAAAAGTTGAGTTTTTTTATAGAAATAAATTCTTAGTAAAGTCAACCCTAACCACTGCGTTAACGTTCTGAATCCTGGGTTTGTGCTTCTCCAGAACAGGCACTCTCAAGAAATGCCTACCAGCATGGATGACATGAATCCTTCACCTTGTAGTCCCCGTTGTCTTATTTAATATGTTCTACACTGATTTACGCACATATAAGTCATAGTCTCTGTATTTGTGTGTGATATAAAGGGCTCTGACACCCTACACTGGTATGAAAGGTGCTATAAAACAAACAAAATACATGTGAGAGAGGGCCTATGGAGAGATGAGGGGCACTGTGATAGCAAGGGAATCATTAAAGGGCCCTAACAAAGAATATTGAATCAAAATTCAATATATGCACTCGAATGTCATCATTTACTATACTTTAAAAGCGAAAGCAATTGAATATGTAATGAAAAATGTGTTGTAGAATGCACCATTTTTGGACAAATTTCTTGGAAGAAGAACCCCCACAAACCCTCCTTGTAGGGGTCGCTCGCTGCACTCACCATGCACCGGATGGGGGTTGGTCTGACAAATTTTGCCAGGGCCGCAATGGATTTTCATCCAGCCTCGCTGAACAGCCAGTGGTTTACCACACAATTACCAGCAACAGTGAAAATGAAAATCAAGGATTAGATTTACTATGTTTTCTGCAATGCTGGTTGCTGTACTGTTCTGTGACAAAGAGTGGGAAACTTTAGGCTGACATGCACCAACGCGCACACACTTGTACCTTAATTCAAGGGTGTGTCTGCTTTGTCAAGCATAGGCTTTATTCTGGAAGGAGACTCTTCCAGTACAGTTGTCTGCAATTAGTGCAATTGAATAGAGTGTGCTATATCGTGCAGAGGGATATGAGGTAATTCTGGGGATCTGGCTGCACTTTGCAGTCCAAATCTGATCCCAGCAGTACAGCGGCCAGGTAGAAAACACAACTATGCCATAGTAGATCTCCTTCTTAGCGGATGGGCAGGCCTCGAAGTGGGTCAAAGGTCTTGCATTAAGCTCCAAAGGGAATGTAAATGTAAATGTAAAATGTAAATGTACAGGAATTTATATAGCGCAAATCACCAAGCGGTTTCTAAGCGCTTGCTTAGGGAACCCGTCCTGGTATTCCCCTGTGAGATAACCCCGGCAGGGTATCCGCAAGGTGAAAGCCAGGCATCCCGCCGCGAGGGGCCGCTGTGGAGATTAAGCAAGCTATTGCCCAGAGTCGCAGAGTGTGAACCCGTGAATCGAGTAGGCACCGGAGCGAGAATTGTCGAGTCCATGGACATTTTAGGACTCAACACCCCGCTGAGCCGGGAATTGAACCTTGGAGCGAGAATTGTCGAGTCCATGGACATTTTAGGACTCAACACCCCGCTGAGCCGGGAATTGAACCTTGGTCCCGGGCTGACCTCTGCTTCCAGGTCTGCCTCCTCTAACCAGTGAGCCACACTTCTCCACTCCACCAGCTAGTCTGCTTCTGCAGTGCACATGGTACTCATGCTATACTAAAGGGAGACATAGAAAAGGGAGACATAGAAAAGGTTCAGAGGCAGATATACTAACAAGCTACAGTGCATATGAGCCACAATGCTTTCAATGACTCTGGCCCTGAGGACTCACCTGGCAATGGAGGCTACAAATCTGAGATGGAGTGCTGGACTATTCCAGTGCTGGGTTACTAGCCCACCCTCCTGAAAGCAGCCCTCAAACTTGTAGCCCTGGCTTGCCTCTCAAATGGAGGAGGTGAGTTACACTCACTCCACACTCAGCCAACATACTGGTGGGGAATGCTGTGCAAGCACACCTGAAAATACTTATCATCACCCCATCCCTTGCTAACTTCTGTTCATTTGCCTGCTTTCCAGCCAACACCCAAACCCCTCAACATAAGTCATCACTATGACCCTGATTACGTTTCGGCAATAACTCCCATTTCAGGTGGAAACAGCTGTTTTTACAAGTCAAACTCAAATTGTGCCTGGCACTGGAATTTGCAACTTGATCTACAGCATTTAAAACCTCCTGTTCAGATCCCCGCTGCAAGTTGCACAATTTTGTTTTGCACATCCCTAAACGAGCGAAATGATGCACAAAGTGTGTGAAATTCTCCAGTCAGGAGTGCATTGGATTTGGGTGCAAAATCTGCACCCATTATTTACTGCACTCAGAGGAAGATGTAATTAGTGGGTACATAATTTGAATTTGTGATTTGCGTAGGAATTATAGTTAGGTTTTCAGTAGAGAAACAGCCTGGTGTTCCTTAAGGGTGGCAAACTTAATTTTGTATTGCCATGCCAATGGAAATAGCCCATGTATACAAAAGTTATTGATAAAGTATTGAGCTGTCTTATACGAAGCGTCCCACACAGAAGACACTCATAGACAAGTTCTCTCTTTCAGGAAACTGAGGATTAAACCGTCATCTAGAAAACTGATAATTGTTACCAGACTAAACCCTTTAAAATAAAATCCAGACCGTATTCTGGTAGTGATGATGACTGACTTTATTGTAAAATCCTAATCAGCAGCAGATTCTATGTTCACAGCAGTCTCCTTCCCTCAGTGCTGCAGAGGACTGTATGTCAGAATACCACACACCAAAATATTGTGCTACCAAAGTTTTGTATTCAGAATATCAACTTCCAAAATATCATGCTCTTCTTAACTTTACCAGTCATTTCATTTGCTGTGTGAGTTGTGATTTGCATAACTGTTTTATGAGTTACTTATTGTGGTAGAAATTATAACTTTGAATTTCAGTGTTTTTGTTGGTTTTAATTTCTGACCATAATTGCACTTTAGTTAAGGTTTTTAAGTACATTTCTGAGGTGTTATACCCAGAGCGAACGTGACTTCACTTCAACCTCTAGTTGTTAGTGCAAATTTGTGTTTTTCTAATCATATATGACATCCAACAGTTCTAACCATCCCACCCCCCCTGCTGGTGGCCAACTCCTGCAGTACACCTTTTTGGATGTTCACTGCGGTGGTTTGTCATAGGGCCTGGGCAGGGGTGTGTTGCATGATCGGGGAAAGGGCATCCTTTTACCTTGGGAAAATAGAAATGTTCCCTTGGAGCATGGATAAATATAGTGATTACACTCACCATAATTCATCTTCATTCTTGGCTGAGGATGATAAAGTGAGGCTCTCATCAGTATCAGTGAGGAATCCCAGACACATGCATTGTAGAGTTTCTACTTCTTGTCGAGACCTCAAAGCATTTTCTTAAGTGGTCCATTGAGTGATTACTATATATGTAGTGCTTGAGTGAGAGAAGGGTGTAGGTAGTAGTCTGATCAATTAATGTTTTAATATTTTGGTGTAGTGTGTGAGTCCAGGAGAGTGTGTCTCAGGCTTGTAGCAACCACATATACATATGCCTGTCTTATACTTGTGAATGAAATTAAATGAAATGTGATATTTATAAAGCGCAAACTGTCACTCCCAAAGGGGCCTCCTGGCGCTGTACAGATAACAAACTTAGCAGTAAAGAATGAAGATCTAGGTAGGGGCAAGGCAAGATTTGTCGGATGTTCCATAGATCCAGGTCTTTAAGGCCTTCCTAAACTGCATTTCCGATTCCATCGATCTCAATTTGATTGGCATAAAGTTCCAAGCCTTAGCACCTAACACGGTTGCAGACTTCCCTCCCTGAGTTTTGAGTTTGAAACCAGGCAATTAGAGTAGGTTAGCAGATGTAGATCTTAGTGTCCTTATTGTAGTATATGGTGTAAATCTTGTGGAGAGATATACTGGCCCCAGTTGGCGGGTAGCTATGAAGGTGGTGACAAGAAGTTTGAATAGAACTCGCTTGCATAACGGGAGCCAGTGAAGAGTTTTCAGGGCCGCTGAGGCCGACTCCCTACCGGGAAGTTTTAAGACCAATCTGGCTGCTGCGTGCTGCACTACCTGTAGCCTCCTCAGGGTTGCTTTATTAACCCCTGCCAGGGGGCTATTACAGTAGTCCAAACGTGGAAGTATTAGTGCCACTGCCACTGTTTTCCTTGCAGCATGCGGAATCAAATCAAATACTTTTTTCATGGTTTTAATTAAGCTGAAGCATGTACTCACCACCTTGAGTGCATGGGGTTTGAAGGAAAGGGAGGAGTCAAACCACACCCTCAAGTTTTTAACTACCTCCACAGTGGATGGAGGGGCTGCTGCCTCTTACGGCCACAAATCCTTTGGTTGAAAGGAGTTATCTTTCCCTATCAGCAAGATTTCTGTCTTATCCATGTTACATCGGAGATGATTGTTTTTCATCCATCTGATGACCGCCGTAAGACAGGCTTTGACATTTTTTTCAGCTTCCGTGGAGTTTTTATCAAGGGACAGGATCAGCTGAGTATCGTCAGCGTAAGATGTTGTTTCAATCCCATAAGCCGAAATAAGGGAGATAAGCGGGCCATGTATATATTAAATAGGAGTGGACCAAGTGAGGCGCCCTGTGGGACTCCCGTGGTGATGGTGCGTTCTGAGGAGAGAAAGGTGCCAAGGGAGACTGCTTGCCTTCGATTGGACAGGAAGGACGTGATCTAGGCCAGTGCCATGTTGGAAATGCCACAAGATTTTAGTCTGGCCAAGAGGAAGTTATGGGAGATGGTATCAAAAGTGGCAGACAAATCCAAAAGGATCAGCACTGCCTTCCTGCAATTATCTGTGATAAATTTTAGAGTGTCCGATATCTTCAGTAGTGCAGATTCCATGGAATGTTTCGGATGAAAGCCAGATTGTCTAGGGTGGGAAATCTGGGCTGATTCAGAAAAATTAGAAAGTTCCTTAGAGACCATTCTTTCAGTGATCTTACCCAAAGTGGGCAGTAAGGATATGGGCCTATAATTAGCAAGATTAGATGGATCTATATTTTGTTTTTTCTTTATTGGCTTCACAATAGCAAATTTCCACTTGTCAGGCACGATGCCAGAGGCAAGGAAGGAATACACAAATCATCAATCACAGGATTCACTATCTCGTGATATGATGTAGTATCGTTGGGGGCACACATCCAATGGTGAACCTGATTTACATGCTAAAATGGCTTTGTGTGTCTGGGAAAGAGTGACAGTTTGAAAGGCATGATCCGGCTCCTGTTCGTTAACAGATTCTTGTGAGCTTGAAGTTCCAAAATCCTTTTGGATAGCCTTGATTTTATCCTCGAAATATGTTGCAATATCATTGCAAAGAGTTTGAGAGGGAGGAACATCTGAGTGTACTTGTGTTTGGAAAGTAAGTGGTGTAAGGATAAGACCACAAGCAGCATATAAAAACCTGTCAACAACTGTAGGATGTGATTCAATGGAGGAAAAGCCAGATGTTTATTACTCGTCTGCATCTTCTATAGTTAATGATGGTCTTTAACTTTTTTGGGAGTGTATTCCACAGCCTGCATGCTCATAATAAAAATTTGTTTCCAAGTAGGCGAGTTTTTTTTCTAAGGGGCAATTATGAGACAATGAGCGTTTCTTGATCTAAGGTTTCTTCTTTTGGTTGTATGACATGAGCTTGGAATGTAAGAAGGTTGGTTTCAGTCGCATAAATAGCTTGATCTGCAAAGCAAAGGGGTTTGAAAGATATTACCCTAGTCACTTGTAACCAATGAAGAACTTTGAAAGCTAGTGTAATATGGTGCCGTCTCTGTACATTTAGGACTTGTCTGGCTACTGATTATGGATACTTAGTAGCTTGTGCATTAGTTGTTTAGGGAGTCCAAAGTAGAGGCCCTTTGGATAATCAAGGAGATTTTCAGAGAGAGATGTCTGTATGTATCACAAGTGAAAGGCCTAGACAGGGGGAGCTTTGTTGAAATACACTCATCATATAGAAAGTGTCTGTTGTCATTTTGTGGTTTTGGGATCAAAGTGATCAGTGATCAAGCCTTGGTTTTTTACTTCACCTGACGTAGTTGGCGGCTTTCCCATTTATAGAGGCCATGTGGTTACGGGTTTAGGATTGTGCCATGATCCACAGGTGAGGATCTACATTTTACATTAGGTCGGATGTAGGATATTCTTTAACGTTCATTGTTTGACCACTTTTAGACATTTACTAAGTGCTGTGTCATGCCTCTGGAAGATTGCTCCAGTTTTAAGGCTGTCTGAGCAACATCATTGTAATTGCAGCATGTGAGATTGAAATATTTCACAATGCCCAGAGGAGATGCTGGAAAAACATGAGAAAGTAGGGGGTTCAATTGCTGATCTTTGTGAAGGGCCACCTTTTATAGTGTAGGCTGGGTACTTGAATGGTTTTAGTCTGACAATTTAGAATTGATCCATATGTTTTTCTTTCTATTTCATCAGCCACCCATGGATACCCATGTCCTAAACTCATTGGGCTGGCATTCAGTGATCAACCGTGTCACAAGCTGATGGAAGGTCAAGTAGGGGTAAGCAGCTATAGTCAATTAGCGTCAACAGATTTCTGATGGAGACTAATGCTGATTCTGGAATTCTTTTGAGACTAAAGCCATTCTGTTTAACTAATAGTAGTCTTTGTTGTTTGACGAAGGGTGAAATCTGAGAGAAGGCCACCTCTTCGAATAGTTTACATAAGAAGGGTAATTTTCTATTGGCCTGTCGTTTGTTGTCGGACAATCATTTCTTTAGTATGGGCTTAAGGAAAGTTATTTTCAGTTTTCAGGTAAATTCACCTGTTGATAGGGAGGAACTGATGATCTCTCACGCCATAATTGTAGCAGAGGAGTGCCCTTTGTGTGTACCTTCATCATTTGTACTTGCCATTAGTCAGTAGCAACACCACTGCATATATGTCACCAACAGCAGAAAATAAGGAAGCAACAAGATCAATCAGTAAGCAACTGTAGTAGCTAATGCTAGCATATGTATTAAAGGAGGTTAAACACAGGGTGGAATTACTACTGTGCCAGCAGCAATATCATGCTTGCATTTTAAACCCTACACAATTCAGCATACACATGCTGTTGTTTCATTATTTTAATGGCAAACTGAGCATCCAAAATGTTGTTTAATTATTTTAATGGCAAACTGAGCATCCAATAGCAGCTAGTGATTCTGTTCTTAGAGCAGTACATGAATTGTGTGCTAAACCCTGTCAAAATGCAGAACTCACTCATTCTAATACTTATGCCAACTTTTACATTTCATTACAGTTAACTGTAAATTGATAAAGCATCAGTAGCATAGCAAGGACGCCATTTACCCTAATGAAAGCAAAGACAGGCATTGGCCTTGGCAAGCTGGTGTAATGGTTCTTACTTATTTTTATTCCAGACATGTACCAGTAAACTAATAATATGAAAAATATAAACCTGCCGTCTAAATGCTGCAGCCAGTTATGCACAACATTTTTTTTTTTAAATAAAAAGAAACCATAGCTCATATTTTTTATGAAAGAATCTGGGTGCTTACTAGTAAACAGGTATACTAAAACAGGGAGAGGTAACACTTTTTACATTTGTTTATATCTCACAGGAAAATATATTGTTCCTCCTGGAGCGAAGAAAACATACTGTTTGCTTTGAACTACTGGAATTTAAAGACACAGATAAACAAACAAGGGTGGCTAAAAATATAAAAAAAGGATAAGGAATAGATAGAGAAAAACAAGGTAAAGTACTGTGCTATATACTCTGGTGAGCAGAAGGAAAATATGAATGACAGGTGAACAGACCAATGCATGAACAGAACTGACACAAATCCCATATATACAGCCATCCTCCCCACGCCTTATTAGGCCCTGGGAACCCTGTCTACCAGAGCCTTTTATTTTAATTAAAGGGGAGGGGGCTCGAGGCCCCCCCACTAGCCTTATTAGCCCTTGAAGACCCACCCCCCAGAGCCATTTTTTTAATTAAAGGGGAGGGGAGTGCGTGCTTCCCCTCCCCGAGCCTTATTAGACCCTGGGGAACCCATCCAGCTGTTGTGTTTAGTCCTTTCTTCTTTTCCTTCCCTCCCCTGCGCGTGCTTTTCCCTTGCACCCTATTGGTCAGCTCCCAGCTGGAATGTTGACAGCTGTGTGAGTTTGACAGTTGACAGTTTATACAATCTCTGTTCACTGCCATGCGGACTTGCTTATGGCGTGTTGTCTTAAGAATAAAGTTATTCTAAGCAGCTTGTGTCCAGGAGCATCCTTACAAATTGGCGACGAGGACACAACACGCCAGTGAACCTACGCGATGCAATTTTGAGTAAGGAAGACGCTTTGACAAGGGAACCGGACTACAGGATGGTTTGACGTCTAGTCACGAAGCGGAACATTGACTTCTTAGTCAATCATTTGAAGTACTAGCAGGAAGCATGAGCAGAGGCGCGGAATTGTGAGTTGAAGGTACTCTTCCCTAAAGCACATCAAATGAACTGAGCAGGAAATAATTTACGAGACCATCTGATGTGCGCTAAAGGCTTATGAGCGGAACTTTGAAGCTTTGAAGTAAGTGGCGTCACTTGAATGACTAGGATAAACATTGTGGTGAAAAATAACGAAGGACAAAAGAGTAAACAGCAAAAAACTCACTTCGTCTGTATCGTGTGAGGAGGCTCTTGATGTGAGGAGAATGAGCGCTACGCAACGGCGGTTGTGACGTCATCGCGCTAGGCGCCATTTTGAGAAATTACATGGAAATTTAAAGAAACACTCGCACAATCTATTTGATGCAACGCGAGTCACGGAATACATCAGTGAAAGCTACAAGGAAAAGGAAGTATCGTATCCTTTTAAGTAAACACGTAATTCTATGTATTGAGTGAGCTGAAGTACACGTTAAATAAAGGAGTAAATACATTTATATACCACGAACATTCTAATATGGCAAACAGCAATGTATACAACTTGCAGCCACCTGAGCCGTTTTTGAAAGGAGAAGGTACTCCTAATATTAAATGGGAAGAGTGGAAGGAATACTTCTGTAATTATATATCAACATTCGACAAGGAGGATGAGGCATTAAAACCTGAGGAAAAGAAAAAAAATTTATTGCACAGTTTAGGGGCAGGTGGTTTAAAGGTATACAATAACATTGCTAAAAGGAGCCACGAGGGGGCTGACAGGAATGTGTTTGAGGATACTTTGGAGGATTTGGATTCGTATTATAAGCCTGTCGTGTGTGTTGCTGTACATAGATATAAATTCTACAGGAGGAAACAGAGTAAAGAGGAAGGCGTTGATGAGTATGTTGCAGCTCTAAAAAACATAGCACTCACATGTAAATTTGGGGTATTACACGACGATCTCATTAGGGACCAAATAGTTATGTGTACCTCAAATCAAAATATACAAGATGCTTTATGGGCCAAAGGAGAAAAGCCCCTACAACAGGTAATCGACATTGTGAAAAAAGCGGAACTCACAGGAAGATGTGCAAAGGAAGTGATTAATGAGAGGAAGGGGAAGAGTGAAGAGACAAGTGTGGTAGCCAAAGTGAGTGCTACAAGGAAAAAAAAGACTAATTATAGCAACAAGGAAAGAAACAGTACAAAAACATACAATAAGGAGAGAACATATAATGACCTTAGATGTTATCGCTGTGATAGTGACAGACATTTGGCTAATGATTGGAACTGCCCGGCAAGGAACATCAAATGTAGTAAGTGTGGATTGGTAGGGCATTTCCAGAAAGCATGCAAGAGGAGTGGAAAAATGAGAATAAAATATGTCTGTGATGAAGAAGAGAATGAGGAAAACTCGTCAGATGATTCGGAATATCATTTCTGTGTATTAAATGTGAAAGAGGCAAAGGATAACAAAAGCAAAGACAATGGCAATAAAAGAAAACCAATGTGCAAAGTTGAAATTGGCGGTGTAAACCTGGAAATAATTGCGGACTCGGGTTCGCCTTGCACCATTGTCAACCATAGTGTGTGGGAAGGAAAGTTTAAACAGGTCGTGGGAAGGAAGTTGGAAAAACCTGACATTACACTTAAAACCTTTACAGGGGAACCTATAAAACTCTTGGGATTCAGAGAATTACCCTTCTTCTTCAAGGAAAGAGAAATGTCCAGTAAACTTTATGTGGCAGCAACAGGACCGTCTGTATTAGGATGGAGAGACCAGGGAAAGCTGGGCATTACTCTTGACCCCAACAGTGCGGAGCCCGTCTTAGTGGTTCAACATGACACTCTATTAGACAAGAGCATTTTGGAAAGGTTCCCGGGGGTTTTTAATGGAAAAATCGGAAAGTTAAGAGGCTTTCAACACAAGATTAAATTAAAGGAGGACGCAGTACCCTGCCTACACAAAGTACGACAAATACCCATTACGATAAAGGAAGAGGTAAGGGAAGAAATTAACAAGCTATTAGAAGCAGATATAATCGAACCAACTGAATCTGCGGAGTGGGTCGCACCCTTAGTTGTCGCTAAGAGACCTAATGGTAGGCTTAGGTTATGCATGGACCTTCGCGATTTGAATAAAAATATAGTAATCGACCAATACCCGCTACCAAGAATTGGGGAAATGTTGTCACTCACCAAAGGAATGAGTGTGTTTTCTACCATTGACCTTGCGGCAGCGTACCACCAGGTTCAATTGCACCCTGAGAGTAGACACCTTACAACTTTCATTTCACCATTCGGGTGTTTCAGGTTTAAAAGAGTCCCTTTTGGTATAGCATCTGCTGCTGCGTTATTTCAAAGGCTCATGCAGGAAATATTTAAAGGTGTAAGGAACATCCTCATCTTCCAAGACGACATCTTAGTCATGGGTAAAAATCAAGAAGACCATGATAACAGACTTCAACAAGTGCTAAAAAAATTGGAGAAGTGCGGGATGACCGCAGAATATAAGAAGTGCAAATTCAGCAAAAGTAGTGTAAATTATTTGGGACATGAAATAACACATGAAGGGATAAAGCCTAAGAAGGAACTAATAAAGGCTATCAGTGATGCACCTGTACCCGCGAACAAGGATGAAGTAAGAGCATTTTTAGGTTTAATTGAATACTATTCAAAGTTCGTAAAGGATTTTTCAACCAAAACATACGATATTAGAACACTATTGAAGAACAAAAACAAATTTGAGTGGACAAAGGACTGTGAAGTAAGTTTCAAAAAGTTAAAGAAAGAAATTTGCGCTGCACCTCCCCTGCAAGGGTTCGACGGAGAATTGGAGTGCGTCATCACCACAGATGCAAGTGGGAGAGGAATTGGTGCGGTACTTACACAAATAGAAAAAACAGGAAAAGAAGTGACCATCGCGTTTGCCTCTCGTTCATTGACAGAAACAGAAGAGAGGTACTCAGTGATAGAACGGGAGGCACTGACCTGTGTGTGGGGAATGGAGCATTTTCGTCAGTACATCTGGGGCAAGAAAATCGTACTACGAAGCGACCATAAACCACTTACAAAAGTGTTAACTGTGAAAGGGTTGTACACAGCGTCACCCAGACTAGCACGTCTATCATTAAGACTTTTGGACTATAATTATGATGTTCAATACTTGCCCGGTGCGAAAAATGTGGTGGCGGATTTTCTGAGCAGGTTGCCATTAAAGAATGTGGAGAGCATTGAGCAAGAAGAAGAGTTATGCGTGGCAAGTGTCTGCGAGGAATTCCATACCATCCAAAAAGAGGAGTGGACTCAGAGTAGTCTCACAGATGCAACATTACAAAGGGTACGTGAACTCTTAGTCAAAGGGTGGCCAAAGAAAAAATGTCTGGAGGAGGAATTACGAGCATTTTGGGAATTGAGGAACGAACTTTCGGTGGAAGACAATCTCGTCTTTAGACAAGGAAAAATCATACCACCCAAAACTCTCAGGAATAGGGTTATAAAAATATGTCATGAAGGGCATTTGGGCATAAATAAAACTAAACAAAGGATAAAAAGTTGGTACTGGTGGCCGGGCTGCGACATTGAGATAGAAAGAGCGGTAAGGGACTGTGTTGATTGTGAGAATTCAGACAAATCTCAAACAACTCTCAGGCCAACACTAAAACCCTTGGCGTGCCCTAACATGCCATGGGATAGGATTGGAGTGGACATAACAGGACCAATAAGATGGCAAGACGAACAGGTGTATATAATAGTGATGGTGGATCATCTGTCTAAATGGCCGGAGATAAAGGTGTGCAAAAAAAAGGTTGACACAAGCGACATATTAACATTTATGGACGATGTGTTCACCAGGGAAGGTATTCCGAAAACTATTGTCAGCGACAACGGCAGTCAATTCACTTCAGAAGCTTTCGAAAGATACATCAAAAGGAATGGCATCACACATAAAACAACTTCAGTCTATCATCCGGCAGGTAATGGTGCCGTGGAAAGATTTAATCGGGTGATTAAAGGAACCATCCAATTGGCAAACAAAAGTGGGAAGTGTTGGAGGAAGGAAGTAAAAGCGATGATATGGGGGTACAGAATTACTCCTGGAGAAAAGACATTAGTAAGCCCATTCGAATTAATGAGAGGAAGAACGCCCATTTCTAAGGACAACATCGGATGGCTCAAATCAGCGAGAACTACTGGATGGACCATGGAAAAGATAAAAGAACGGATAGAGATCGCACAAGATATTCACAAAGAAAAACATGACAAGAGCAAGAACTGCAAAGAAGTGTACATCAAAGTGGGGGACAAGGTGAGGATAAAGAAAAGTGGACACATTGCCAAAGGGAACGATAGATATACCGCACCCTTAGATGTGGTAGAAGTTTTTTGTAATTCAGCTTTACTTAGTGATGGAAAAGTATGGCATGCTTCTAGGATGGCAATGTGTCGCAGCTCAGAAATAAAGGAACAAACAGAAAAGGATGGCGGCTATGAGCAAAACGATCGACACTTAGAATGTTCTGATGAGGAGGATGGTGTAGAAAATAACCAAGTCTGTGCACCAATGGAAAACATGGATGTCAGGACGCGAGCAAATCAAGATGGAATAGAATCTATTGGAATGGACAGGGCTCTGAGCTCAGACGAGTCGGTGGAGCCACAGGAAAGTGTGGAGACAAGTTGTACAGATTCTGAACTTGAGACTTCTGTTAATGGAGAGGGGAAGTGTGATGCCAGCCCTAAAGGAACTGATGACACTGCCAGTGGGGCGAACACATCCACTGAGGACACTGGAAGTGGGCACACGGAAGGTGTTGGAGGAGCCAGCACAAGCACCAGCAGTTTCGGCCGCATTCTTAGTAAACCTAGTAAATATAAGGACTTTGTGTGTGAATTACAATCTTGAATATATCCTTACTTAAGCACATTTCAAGTGCCTAATATTCCCTTGTTCCATTGGGAAGGAGATGTGTTGTGTTTAGTCCTTTCTTCTTTTCCTTCCCTCCCCTGCGCGTGCTTTTCCCTTGCACCCTATTGGTCAGCTCCCAGCTGGAATGTTGACAGCTGTGTGAGTTTGACAGTTGACAGTTTATACAATCTCTGTTCACTGCCATGCGGACTTGCTTATGGCGTGTTGTCTTAAGAATAAAGTTATTCTAAGCAGCTTGTGTCCAGGAGCATCCTTACACCAGCAGGGCTGTTTTCTTTAATGAAAGGGGGGCAGGGGGTCTTCCTCCCGAGCCTTGTCAGGCCCTGAGGACCCCATACCCAGGGCCAATACTTAAATGTAAAGGTGAAGGGGGTTATGCCTCCTCGAGCCTTGTTAGGCCCTTGTGACCCCAATCCCCAGGGCCTCTACTACAATTAAAGGGTAGGGAGATTGGGTAGTTCCACTCTCCGAGCCATGTTAGACCCTGGGGACCACATCCCCCAGGGCTGCTTTTTTCAAATTACAGGGGAGGAGGGGAGTGAGCCTCCACTCCCCAAGATTCCTTAGTTCCCGGGGAACCCATGGCCTGTTTTTTATGAAAGGGGAAGGGGGCCGCATGACTCCCCAATTGAACCTTGTTAGGCCCAGGGGATCCCACCACCCAGTGCCCTTTTCTAAAATTAAAGCGGATGGGGCACGGTTGTCTCCCTCTCCAACCCTTGTTAGGTCCTGGGGTCCCAATCCCGACGGTTGTTTATTCTAATTAAATGAAAGGGGGGGCGCGTGGCTCCCCTTCCCAAGCCCTCTTAGACTATGAGTACCACACCCTCCAGGACTTTTTTCTTTAGTGAAAAGGGAGGGGGCCAAACAGCCCCCTTCCCCGAGCCTTATTAGGCCCTGGGGACCTCATCCCCTTAGGCAGTTTTTATAAATTAAAGGGGGAGGGGTCCACGTGGCTCCCCTCTCTGAGCTTTCTTAGGCCTTGGGGACCCATCCCCCAGGTAAATGTTTTCAATGAAAGGGGAGGGGGGCCATGCAGTCCCCCTCCCGAAGCCTTGCTAGGCCCTGGGGACCCTGTCACATGTCCAGTGTAGGACCATTGCCGTTTTCCCTATGTTAGCATGAGTACGCTGCACTCCTTACTTTGCATTACACACATAACTATACACAAATACTTTGTTTTTGCCACTATGTGCTTTCACACAACTTAATGTTATTTTGTGTTCTATATTTTCCTGAGATTTAGCATAAACACCGTAGACAAGGTCAAACAACAGTGCCCCTTGTTATTCTGTTTTGGTAAGACTCTAGCACATAGGCAAAAAACACACATGCAGCTGTTGTTTGGGAACACATACTCTTTGTCATATAGGTAAGTTCAGACAGGCAAATATACAGGTGAGATTGCGACTACACATGAGATGTAGAATCTTCATCTGTGCATACAAAGGTACAGGGTCTGCTGCAAACACCCAATGAACGTCTTATAAATAATCACTTTGCTTCTGTAGAAGGGGAAGGGGAGGTTAGTTTACCCTGTCTTATACAATGACAGCACCTTTTATTATTTATGGATTACATACTATACTGACCGTATTTGTGTTAGGCATCTTTTTACTTGATGTGGCATGTATACTAAATACTAGACACAATAGTTAAAATAAATATTTTAAACTTTTCTCGTGTCTCTTTCTGATCTTATTGTGGACAAATACGAGTGTGAGAGTGGAAGGGTGTGTTCTGGCACCGCATTGTGCTCTGGGGTGTCTAATCGCATGTTCCTCTGTGAGTGAGTAGGAGGGTAGTGAAGCACTATACCTAGTCAGTTCCTGGCTCATGGATGCTAAGGTGGTAAGATAACTCGGTCCCTGCCTACTAAGGTTCTATGGTCCAAGCATAGTTCTGTGATTTAGCAGACTCTGTGCAACAACCTCATTTACCAGGGCCCTTTTTTAATATTAAAGAGCAGGGAGGTGCATGGCCCTTATTAGTGGAGAAGTGTGGCTCACTGGTTAGAGGAGGCAGACCTGGAAGCAGAGGTCAGCCCGGGACCAGGGTTCAATTCCCGGCTCGGTGGGGTCTTGAGTCAGTTTCAGTTTCAGTTTGTTTATTTATTTCGAAGGTTAAAAACCATCATGAAAATACATCACAATAAAATACATGATTACAAACTGTCTCAACAACCTATCATAAAAAAGGGAAAAGTGGCATCACATTTAAAAAAGAAGAGTTTTTGAGAGTAATAAAACCAAGGTGCAGATAACGTACAAAAGGCCCCAAATCACATGGTAAAAATCTCCCTAACCTGCCAAATTCAACAGCCCCTAGTATTTCTCAATTTAAAAGCAGTTTTAAGAAAGCTTATAATGGCACATAGGGTTCGCGTTTCAGTGGCTCTTTGCAAAAACAATAAGGCAGATTTGGCATGGATTATTTTAGAGTCTTTTAGAATCCCTACTAAAAATCTTTGACGAGGTATTTTAAAAAAAGGACACAATAATACAAAATGAAGGGTGTCCTGCGGAGACCTATTGTCGCAGCCGCAGGCACCCTTCTGCTCAATTGTTGCAGTAAACCCTAATGGATGGGCTAACTTGTGGTGCAACAAATTAAGCCTAAAACGAGTCATTAAAAACCTCTCATGCTGACTATGTAATAAAAAGAGGTAAGGTTCCATGCCAACTTGGTTTGACACTAGCGAATGAGCTACTACCGAGGATTTAATAGAGTCTAGTTCCCTCCTCCTGCCGCTAAATTTGTCCAGCAATTGCTCTTGTACCGAATGACTAGTGTATATATCCACCAAGGATGGGTCCAAAAATAATCTTTGTTCATCTATTTCCCCCAGAGTATCTTTAATGTATTTTAGCCAGGGAATTTGGTGGCATTTTTCTTTCGTCAAACAATCCTGGATAATCTGTCTGGATAGTTCCGCATTGGGATTTATCCAAATTTTAATCCAGGCCAGTATAGGCCTCATTCTAATCGAGTCCGCTATGTATGTTATTCCCAGCTCATTATGTATTACTGCAGCGGAGGTGCTCAACGGAAGCTTTAACAACTTTTTAAAGAATTTCTCTTCCTCACTTTGGATTAGTTGAGCATCTCTGAAACCCCAGACTTCAGATCCGTAAATAGTCTTTGAGGTGCTGACTGATCTGTACAAGGTCAACACCTGCTCTGGGGACCACCTTCCCATTCGGCGAGCAAAATTTAATATGGCTCCATTAGCTGAGACGAGTCTCCTCGCCCTCTCCTCTATCAGCGGGGCGAATTTTAGCTTCTCGTCGAATAAAAGACCCAGATATGGGAATGTTTTAACACTATCCAAGACATGATCCCCCAGTTTAAAAACAAATTTCTTCTGAGGTTTCTTCCCCACTATCATGATGAAGGATTTTGTCATGTTAACAGATAAGTCCAATTTCATCATGAAATCTGCGAAACCCTTTATTAGGCGCTGCAGGCCGACCGCCGTCCGAGCTAGGAGGACGGCGTCATCGGCGTACAAAAGTACTGGCAGATGACGTGAGCCCACCTTTGGGCAATCAGTTCCCAGTGCTATAAGGTCACTCTCCAGGCCGTTTATATAGAGGGAAAACAGAAAAGGTGCCAGGATACACCCCTGCCTGACCCCGCCCGAGCACAGGAAGGGATCGGTACTCACCCCCCCCGCGCTGTAGCGGACCCTGGCAGTGGTGTTCCAGTGGAGTTCCCTCAGGATGTTGATAAGATCCGGGTCAATTCCCAGATTGGACATAATCGACCATAATTTAACTCTGTTTACATTGTCAAACGCCGCTGCTAAGTCCATGAACCCCATATACATGGTGCCTTCAGATGCCTTCGTATACTTAGCAGTGAGCAGATACAGGTTGATGCACTGGTCGGTGGTTGATCTCCCCTTTCTGAACCCATACTGAGTGTCCACCAAGATATTATGGGTGTCAGTCCAATCCAATAAACGGTTGAGAAGTGCCCTCCCCAGTACCTTGGCAGAGACGTCGATAAGCGAGATTGGTCTATAACACTGCGGGCTGTCCCTGCAGCCTTTCTTGTAGATCGGGACAATCACCGCAGTGGACCATGATCTCGGCAGGCTCGTTTTGATAGCTGCATTCAATACTCTCGTTACCATTGGGGCCCAAAGATCCGTATTGCTAAGATATAGGTCCGGGGGGGTTCCATCTGGGCCCGGGGCTTTATTTCGTGTTAACCCTAGGATTGCTTTAAGAACTTCATCCAGGGATAATTCAAATTTTTCCGCCCTTGGCCCCCTCCATATTCCGTCACCAATGTCAACATCCTGCTGGTTGTAAAGGGATTTAAAATGGGCAATCCATTGTTCCGGCAGAATGTTCGAGCTGATGACTGGGGAGCTTGAATCGTGAAAGCATGGTTTATTTATAATTTTCCAAAACTGGGTGAAGTCCTTGTTTTCACCCGCCTCCCTTAAGTCTGCCCATATTTCCTTTTGGAGGGTGCTTTTTCTGATCTTAAGCTGAGTTTTATAGTTCAGTCTACAGCGAGTGATTTCATTTTTGTCCCTTGGTGTCATTTTCAGGCTCTGTTTTAAGTCTCTTAGCGCTTTAGAGCAGTTGGCATCAAACCATCTGGGCGTGGATTGCAGGTTTACGGGCTTCTTGGTAGACAAAAGTTTCTCCGTGATTTTAGTTAAGAATTCAAATGCCTCTACTACTCCTCTGCCCTCTATTGTAACATCTAGACAGGTCTCTATGTGGACTTTCCCTTCACTAACCAATTTAACATAAAAATCTTGGGGATTAATCACTGACCACCTTAGGCGTCTCCCTCGGTCTGTTGGTTCGATTTCTGCTTGTTGAATCACCCCTGGTACTTTTTTAATAAAATCATTCCCTTTAATTTCTATTATAATAGGGTTGTGGTCGCTAAAAGGACTCCACTCTGTCCTGGTATTTATGATCCTTTCCCTAGCCCAGGTGGATATCATAACGTAATCTATTATAGAACCCCCACCTTTACCCTTGAATGTTGGTATTGGGGATTCGCCTGCCTTATACGCGGCTAGATCCATGACCTTAGTGAGGGCAAAGTTGTCTAGTAACTTCATTAATAATATGCCCTCTTTAGTGTGTGAGAAGTGGGGGCCCTTTTCTAGGGGGCAAGCTGACCAATCCGGAGTTAAGGGGAATAATTTAGGGCATAGGTGGCAATTAAAATCCCCCATTAACAGGACAGTTGGTTCAATCCCCGTCGTCCTTTGATCTAGTTCCTCAGATAGGCAGCTCTCCAGCTGGTCTAAGATTGGGTGATTTCCCTCCACCGGACCAGAGTTATAGAAATTCACAAACAGTAGACACTCCCCCTGATGAGTAAGTCTAACTGCTTGTAAATTATCTGAGGGGTGATCAGTATATGACCAGGTACCTTTCAGGTCCAAGTCTGCATATAAAACTAAGCCTCCTTTTGCTCTTCCCGAGTTTGTGCCCTGTGCGGGTTTAAAAAAACATTTGTAGCCCTCCAGTTGACATGGGCCCGAGTCTCTTGCCCATGTTTCCTGCAGCGCTATCAAATGAAAACATTTAATGAATTCTAGCCATTCCTTGTTTTTTAATTTGGCTTCCAGCCCCGCAACGTTCCAAGATAGAATGGTCAGACCCTCCCGCTTTCCTGTGTCTCTTGCCTTATGGGTTTCAGTTACTCTCACCACCCCATCTGATGATAAATCCACTTTAGTTGTTTTTACCTTTTCCCTCTGGTGCTGGGGTGAGTCTAGTCCCCTAGTTAATATAACCTCCTCACTCCCCCCTATAGTCCCTACTTGTGGGCCAAGGTAGCTACTACTGGCCGGGCTTCCTGTAAAGTTCTTTTTAGTGGGTGTAGAGGAAATGAGTCAATCTATGTCCTCTAAAGATTGAAATGGGGCATATCTGTTTCTCCATTGAGGGTAATCACGCTGGGCATAGGGCTGTTCGAGGTGACTTGCTAGTCTAGGTCTATATGTACGCTGTGATCTGACCAGCGTCCATCCTCCCTCATCCTCCACACGATTATTATTTCGTGTCCTTGGATAAAAGTATCCAAGTGGGAGAGCACGAATCGTGCTCGTTTGGTTCATATTGGAATTCTTTAAGATGTACTCTACCAGGCTAGTGTCCGTGAAGTTTGCGACTATACAGTCTCCTCTAATATCTTTCTTTCTCCCCCCAACCCAATTTACCCTTCTAACACTTAGAAACTCTCCTCTTTCCCCGCTATTTAAGGGTCTATGGATATTCAGCCATTTGGCGATTTTTGAAAGCAATTGTGGGTGTGTTTCTCTTTCATTAGGCCTATTTTCGGGGACCCCTGCAAAGATTACTACAAAGGGATTCGCCTCGGGAGGTAAATCTAAGTGTGGTGCCTGAGTATTTGTGTTGTCAAAGGGATCAGAGTCTGTAGAACAGTAATTATGATTCCCTTCTCTCTGCGGGCGCTCCTCTTGTCTCCATTGCATTAGTGGTTGTATGGGAGGTTTCTCCCTCTGAGTGTTATTCGCACCATGATTTTGTCTCCCTCTAGAATTATCATTTTTACCCCCTTTGGGGTTTTGGACAGAGTTAGGGGCCTCATGTATCTGAACTATAGCCTGTTGGACATGGCTAACACAGTTGTTATTTAGGGCCCTCTTTGCATTTGCCTTATCATTTGTAGTTTCCTCCGTCGGTTGTGGTTGGTCAGTGGGAGTTTTTACAAGTGCGTGTTCTAATGCCTTGGATTGTTTGGAGAACTCACACAGTAATTTATCTACTTTGCTTGTAATGGGTTTTAGTTGTGCCGCAATAAAGGATTCTAACTGTTTTTTAATATCTGTTACTACTTGCTCAATCCACCCTGGGGGAATAGTATCCACTCGGGAATTAATTTCTAATGAGTTATATTCTTGGGGGCTTATTGGGGAATTGGATCTTGGGGGTGCTTTCCTCTGCCTCTGCTGGCCCTTATTCCTTCCCACTCGCTTCCTTCCTTTCCGAGGGGCCGTGTCAATAAGTTCGGGTGATTCTAGCCCTGAGATTTGAGCACAAGGGACATCCTCTGTATCATAGATTGTTTGTGACACACTGCCCTGAGCGTTTAAGCTATTAGTCAGAGAAGCGTCTCTAGGGGGTGTTTGAGTGATGGTATTAAGATTGGGCGAAGAGGATAAGCTCCGTTCCATTCGTTCAATTTCCCCCGTCACTTTTTTTAGCATTAGGTCAATTGCTGTAGGTTTGTTCCCCTTTGCTTGGACTACCTCCTTTATTTCTTTTATTTCCCCCCTTGTTGACTTGGGGGTTGTTCTCTTTGAAGACTTAATCCCAGTCGAGCGTGTGTTGGGGTGAGTGGACATCATTCCCCTGAGTCTCCTTCCTTAATGCCACAACAATGATCGGCGTTGGTTTCTGCCAATCCTCCTGCAAGCTAGCGAGTCACTTTCAAGGGCTCCACTGCCCTAGACAAAATCCCTATGGCCAGAGTACAGAACCTATATGTAGTATCGTAGACGTGCAGACCAAGGGGGGTGGCCCGTCCCGTCCCTAGTCGTCCCCGGACGGCCACAGACGGCCCGCCCTCTGCCCGGGCTCCGCCCGGTGTCGCCCGCGCGCGTCCCGCGACGCGGGAGGAAGGGCTCGGTTTTGTCAGCCTCCCTACGGGAGCCCCAGCAGTCAGTCGGCGTCCCCGCCCAGCAGGGGACGCTGGGAGTTGTAGTTTATTGGCCTTGAAGCGCCCCACTCGGCGGCCGCGTGTGTCCTGCGGCGGCGGAGGCACAAGACTACCCAGGAAAGCTGCGGGTAAGTGGCCCTGCTGCAGTTTGGATCCCCGCTCCACCGTAGGAAGGGCTCGGTTTTGTCAGCCTCCCTACGGGAGCCCCAGCAGTCAGTCGGCGTCCCCGCCCAGCAGGGGACGCTGGGAGTTGTAGTTTATTGGCCTTGAAGCGCCCCACTCGGCGGCCGCGTGTGTCCTGCGGCGGCGGAGGCACAAGACTACCCAGGAAAGCTGCGGGTAAGTGGCCCTGCTGCAGTTTGGGTCTTGAGTCCTAAAATGTCCATGGACTCGACAATTCTCGCTCCGGTGCCTGTTCGATTCACGGGTTCACACTCTGCGACTCTGGGCAATAGCTTGCTTAATCTCCACAACGGCCCCTCGCGGCGGAATGCCTGCCTTTCACCTTGCGGATACCCTGCCGGGGTTATCTCACAGGGGAATACCAGGACGGGTTCCCTAAGCAAGCGCTTAGAAACCGCTCGGTGATTTGCGCCATATAAATTCCTGTACATTTACATTAGGCCCTGGGCACCCCCTCCCTCAGGGCTATTTCTTAAATTAAAGGGGAGGGAACCATGCGGCACCATTCTCCAAGCAGTGTTAGGCCTTGGAGCCCCTATCCCCAGGCCCACTACTTAAAATAAAGGGGAGGGGACCTCTCGCCCCCTTCCAGAGCCTTGTTAGGCCATGGGGACCGCATCCTCCAGGACACTTTTTTTAAATTAAAAGGGAGTGGGGCATGCAGCCCACCTACCTGTGCCGAGTTAGGACCTGGGGACCCCATCCCCAGGACCCCTGCTACAATTAGAGGGTAGAGGGGCTGCGTAGCCTCCCTGTGGGAGCCTTGGTAGGACCTGGGGATTCCATCTCCCTGGGCCATTTATTCTAATTAACGAAGAGGGGAGTCACATACACCCCCTCCCCAAGTCGTCTTAAGCCCTGGGAACCCCATCATCCCAGAGCCTTTTTTTATTGAAAGGGAATGGGGGTCCCTGAGCCCCCTCCCGAGCCTTGTTAGGCCTTTGTACTTACAACCCCAGGGCCATTTTTCCAAAATTAAAGAGAAGGGGCCACATAACTTCCCTCCCTGAGCCTTGCTAGGCCCTGAGGGCCTCATCCCCCATGATCACTACTAAAATGAAATGGGAGAGGGGCCACGCAGCCCTACTCCCTGAGCCTTTTCCGTCCCTGAGGACCCCATACCCCATGGCTGAAATTATTCAAAATGGTGAGGGGGTAACACAGCCCCCCAACGAGCTGTTATCAGTCCCGGAAACCCCATCCCTCAGGGCCTGCACTACTAGAGGTGGGTGCCTTTGTGCCCACCAAGGACATTCACCATTCACTGGCTGGGGGTCTCAGGCGAGTCCCTGTGGCCCCAGCCGGCTCCCTGTATGCAACAGAAGCTGGCATTCTCCTGCCCAGAGTAAGCAGCTAATAATGCTGCTCCCTCATGGCAGGAGCAATTTTTTTACTTGTTTCCCTACCAGCATCAGTGCATTCATTAAAGCTCCCATCGGCTGGGAGCAGACTTTGTGTTTGCTCCCACTTGGCAGGAGTTTAAAAATTACTCCCGGCAAGCGGATGTAAACACAGGTTTCCCTGCCCATGCCTGCGTGGACATGAAAAACACTGTGGCCAGATGATGGGCTCCCCAATACATAGCTAGTGAGCAGGCCCCAGGGAATGGGGTCCCCTGGACCTTTAGAGTCTTTGAGAGGGGGCCATGTGGCTCCCCTCCTCATTATGAAAAAGTGTGGCCCAGGGGATGGGCTCTCCGGAGCCTCTGATAGCTCAGGGAGGGGGGCCGTTCATCTCCTCTCCCCTTATACATGGTTTTCAGCCCCAAAGGGGTGGGTTCCCCAGGGCCTCTAATTAGTTCGAGGAGGGGGTACATGTCAGGCTGGCCTGAGGTCTCCGCAGGGACGAGAGTCAGGAGATGGATGAGTAGTTACCAACTTCCTGCTGCAACCAGTTCACCCAACAAAGTCAAAGTAGAACTAGTGAATAGGGGGAAGAGGGGAGACGAGGGAAGGAAAAGACAGAGGAAGGTCCAGCACACGTCCCACACCAAGGAGGCACCACTGGAGACTCGCTGAAGATCCCGTGAAACAAAATACTGATCAATACTCTACTAGTTTGGATCAATAAAGTTAAATACATATAGAGCGACATAAACATTCTACCTGGAAATCGCCCCTCTACCACTTGTGTCCAAAAAAGGTGTCAATCAGAGGCAATATCTCCTGAATAATAAATGAAACAGTAGTTAACATCTAGTGGCAACTTTTGGACATTTTGCAAGAGTTCAATAGCTTTAGTGAACAGCTTACCTCTTAATCAGGTGAGGAAATTGTATATCAGGTGGCAAAATGATCCATTTTTAGGTTGTTAACAGCACAACCAAATAAGGATAAAATAAACCACAAAAAAGAGCTTCCACCTCTTTGTATTGGGCCAATTGGTTTTTCTGAGTACGCAATGGGATATGAGCAGTAAGAGCACACGATCTTTGATAGAACTCCGTAATACGAAGCAATTAACTTATAGCTTCCTCACAGTGGAAGACAATGTTTTAACGCGGTGGGTAATATACAATAAGGACAACACAAATAGAATGTCACAGCATGACTGCGCTGTAAATAATATATAAAAGAAATGCAGACACCAGCGAGCAACAAAAATTAGCCCATATCCACATAGGATAGTTTAGCACATTCGGCGTTTCAAACCAACAGGCGCAAGCACGTTACCGCCATGTGTAAAAAGGAGAAGCTGGAATGAAGTTCAAAAGGCCACGGAAGACCCCCTGTGTGGAGAGCAGTAGACGCGGGGGACCGGTGAATTCCAGAAGATGAACCGACTTAAAGACGCAGCGGCTCCAAGACGCGACCGCTCTGAATGCAGGAAGCTGTGACCCGGAAGCAAAGAACAGGACGAAGAGCATCTAGAACGCAAAGCGTCTTGCTTTCATACGCGACACGTTTTATATGGACAGGACTCCGCCCCTACCGCATTTGTATGCGGAACCACAGAATCAGGTACAATCATGACAGTACAATTATGCCCCCTCCCCATAAATATTAATTTTGGCCACTGGGTGGGCTTCCCAGAGTCTGTAAATGCTAGGGGAGGCGGGCCAGCTCCCACCTCCTGCTATTAAAACAGAGTGGCCCGGGCCACCATTATTTTAATTTTTTTATGATCCTGCTGTAGTCCCACTAGCTCGCCACAATGTTTGCTGATTTTGTATCCTTTTTGGCCCGGGGGGGTTTCATCTTGATTCCCCCCAAGGGGCATAGGGGGTCAGGGTATCCCTAACCTGCCCCCTTATATTTTAAAATAAACATGTTCAGGACATGTCCTGTAATAACAGCCAGCAACATTTTTCTTATGTTGCTGGCAGTCATTTATCCACTGGAGTCAGGAAAATGTGACATTTTAGCTAAATTTGAGGTTTGTAGGGGATTCTGGGTAAGATAACGTTGGGGGATCCACGCAAGCCACACCGCCCTGGACTCCCCAGGTGTCTAGTTTTCAGAAATGTCTGGGTTTGGTAGGTTTCTCTACATGGCCACCGTGCCTGGGGCAACAAACGCAGGTGCCCCCTTCCAAAACCAGGTTGCTTTGTGATAGATCATTCTGATGTCTCCACAGCAAGTTTTAGGACCTTCTCTGTCATGGGCACTTGGCCCAACCACACAAGTGGTGCAGCATTTTTATCAGCAGAAGTGGGACAATGATGGGTGGCAGGAATTTTGTTGATTCCTGTGGATTCCGGAAGTTTCCATAACAGAACTGTGCAGGGCATTGTAGGCAAGGTGTGGCATGGATGCGAAGCACACCAGCCTGGACTCCCCCAGATGTCTAGTTTTCAGAACTATCTGGGTCTGGTAGGTTTTTCCAGGTGGCAGCCTACCCACGCCAAAACATTGCAGCTGTTCACCATTGCAAGTGGGGTGATACTGGGAGTTAGCCAAGCTCTCCTGGCCTAATTTGTAAAAACAACCCCACAAAAAATAAAATATCCTCTTGTTTGCCATTGGCATGAAATGCAGAAAGCATGTTGAGGGGATGAGGGCATGGCCATGCCCATGCTGGGCAGCCCCCACTCCTGCAAAAAACGTAATTCCTGGAGTCTAGTGGGATTTCTGTCCCCCTTCGTTTACCTTTTTATGGGGGGTCTGGCCATGCCAATGATGGGCAGCCGCCACCTATTTTTTTTTTTTAAAGTCATCCCAGGTGTGTAGTGGGCTTTCTGCCCCCCCCGCCCCCCCCAGGAGGCAGATTAGGTAATTGCCCCATCTGCCCGTTAGACAGAAAGACTGTTTCCCTTTTTTAGGTGGATTGGTCTATGCCCATGCCCATGCTGAGCAGCCCCCATTGATACAAATATATATCTAAAAAAAAGTAACTCCTGATGTCTAGTGGGCTTTCTGCCCAGATCGGGGTGATAACCCTACTTTCCCTCTAAGGGGAAAAAAAGACTGTTTCCCTTGTTTGGGAGGGTGAGGCATTGCCATGCCCATGCTGGGCAGCCCCTACCAATACAAATAAAAAAATTCATCCCTGTCTCTAGCGGGTTTTCGTTGCCCATGGGAGGGGCAAATTAAGCTAATTACCCCATAGACTGTTTCCCTTTTTTTGTGGAGGGGGTTAGTGACCATGCTTATGTTGCTCAGCCCCCACCAATACAAATAAAAAAGTAATCCCTGGTGTCTAGTGGGCTTTCTGCCCCCCCGGGGGCAAATGGGTTAATTGCCCCCATATGCCTCCCTGGGGGGACAGAAAGACTGTTTCTTATTTTTGGGGGACATCACCATGCCCATGCTGGGCAGCCCCCACAGATACAAATATATATATTTTTTTAAGTAATCCCTGGTGTCTAGTGGGCTTTCTGCCTCCCCCCGAGGGGTAGAAAGACGGTTTCCCTTTCTTTGAGGGTGGGGGCATGGCCATGCCCATGCTGGTCAGCCCCCACTGATACAAATATATATATTTTTTAAAGTAATCCCTGGTGTACAGTGGGCTTTCTGCCCCCCGGGGGTGAATGGGGTAATTGCCCCCGTCTGCCACCCCAGGGGGGCCGAAAGACTGTTTCCCTTTTTTGGGGGTGGGGACATGGCCATGCTCATGCTGGGCAGCCCCTACCAATACAAAGAAAAAAAGAAATCCCTGGTGTGGTGGGCTTTCTGCATTAGGTGGGGCTGGAATGGCATACTTGCCTGAAGGGAAATAAAAACAGTTACCCTTTTTTGAGGGGGTGGGGCAGTGCTTAATTTGAGCCAGTGCTTTCCGGTCAGTACCAGCACCTAATTCTCAGCACCTGTGCTTATAGTACAAGTTAAGGACACACTCATTTGGAGTCCATGTGATTTTTCCCAGAATCACAGGATTTTGAGCCATGCAGAGACTTGAACCCGGGGCCGGTTCTTCAGCTCCAAAATCAGCAGTTCTAGCTATTAGACCAAGTCCTCTCCAGAATAATAAATGCCCGGGCTCTAGTCAAGAGGAAGTTTGCACCAGCACTTTTCTCTTGTTAGCGCTGTCTCCTGAGGAGAGCCCCGGCACTTCTTTTTATTTTACAAATTAACCACTGAGTAGAGACGTGGTCATGTCTATGCTGGGCATCCCCCACTGATACAAATAAAGAAAATAGCAATCCCTGGTGTCTAGTGGGCTTTCTGCCCCCGTCGGTACAGGTGGGGTAATTGCGCCCATTTGACCACCCCCTACCCCCGGGGGGAAGAAAGAATGTTTCTCTTTATGGGGGAACATGGCCATGCCATGTTGGGCAGCCCCCACCCCTAGAAATAAAAACAAAAGAATAATCCCTGGTGTCTAGTGGCTTTCTGAAACTCTGTGGTTGACATCTGCCTAAAAATAGGGCAAATCGCCACAAGGGGGGGGGGCGCAGAAAACGGCCAACATAATCCCCCATAATGGGAAGTGACTGCTGCCCAAGGGGCTGCTCCTCAACATATATATTTAGCACATCCTTAGTGTCTAGTGGTATTCTGCCCCTCAGGGTGGTGGATGCCTAAAAATAAGGCCCCAGGGCCGATAATGGCCAAAATGTGTTTCTCATTATGGGGAGAGGCGCTTCTCTAAAGGGCCACCCTATGCCAGAAAAATAAATCCCTGATGTCTAATATGGTGGATCCCTGCTTGGGAATCACCCTCCTTGGGTGATCCCCAAGCAGAGATCCCCTTGGGAAAGGTACCATTAAAAAGGGGAGATTCTCCCCTTTCCAACGATACCTCTCCCATGTGCTGTGGTTTCCAGGAAGGGGGGGGGGGGGGCTGAGATAGCCCAGCGAGAACTGAAGCAGTGAAAGTGAAATGAGATGATCAGCTCATTTCACTTTTAATGTACTTACACTGAAAAAAAATACCTTGGGTGGAAGGGGAAACTCTTCCCTTATAACAGAGGCTAAAAAATAAATAAACAAGCATTGGCATAGCGAATAGGTCTCGCCTTTGGGACCTTAGAAGTATTTAATTATGCAGCACAATAGCCTTGGTGCAACATCAACTGTTGCATGGTTAAACACTTATAATGTCCCAAAGTCAAGACCTATCGGCTATGCCATTGCTTGTTTCCCTTTCCTCTTGAATGTGCGTCAAGTACTATGCTAAACCTGCTTACCTGTCACGGATCATATGCCAACGGCGCATGCATTGACCCACAGAACATTGCGGAAGGCACAAAGGGACCCAAAAGACCCTTACAAATCGAGAAAATGCTGTTTGCTTTGCAGGGCCCAACCGGACTTCGACAGACCCACAAATATAAAAAAAGTAACACTTCTACAAACTTGGCCCTGTAGCTGAATGAGGATTCAGTCTAAGGACCTGACCTTTGCACAGCCCTGCGCAAAACCTACATTGTGCCCGTATTTACCTGACTTTAGTATTTACTGCCATCTACAGTTAGGACAAGGAAATTGGTAGAATTTGTTTAGATGATGGTTATTAGAAACGTTACGTTTTCTGAAATGCACAGGGCATGAAACAAAAAACTGAAAAATGTGATCCCTGCAAGCGGTTCTTTTAAAACGTGGCTTTCAATTATCCCCAAAGTCGATGACATTGAGGGTTTCCAGCATGAACAGCCCTGCCAGCCGTTTGCAGGAGGGGGCTGGACGCACAAAGTTGGGTGCCTAAGCAGCAGGGAATAAAACCTGCGCCCAATCCACGAGGCGGCGCGCTACTACCCTGCAAGGGTTTGAGGTGTTCGCAACTGAAACTGGCAATTAGGTCTGGTCACGGTAAGTGGTATACACTTCGTATCCATGATCATTCACAATGTTTTATTGTGTTACTAAGACTTGAGTCATAGTTTGCTCAGCTAATCATACCTGGCGACTGTCAGTGTTTTTTCATAACTATAGTTTCACTTTAGCAGTGATTTTTATTACGTAAGTGTGTATCCTGTAATTAATAATAGTATGCAATCAAAAACTAACAAGTTAATCAACATGGATCTAAAACCTACACAGGAGTATTGCTGCTCAATATCACTTTTATTTTCATCTTTCTAAAGTGAAAATAAGGAAAGATAACGCCTTACCTGGGCACATAGTTTCTCACCTCACACCGCCCCATTGCAAAAACTGACGAGCAAAAAAAAAAAACACCCCACAGAGAGTTTCCCTTGCGGGAGCGAGCAGAGGCACCATCTGTTTGCAAGATAATTGCAAACAGATGTCACCAAAGCTCGCTCCCGCAAGGGAAACCTCAAACATGCCACTGCCATTGAAAGCAATGCAAAGCGTGCACGTTTTTGGGCAAAAAAGCGAATCGATTCCAAGAGGTCCGCTCCTATGCAGCGCATGCGCCTACGCAGCATAGGCGAGACATAAAAAGGACATCCCTCTGCGCTAAACAGCAGAGGGATTTCCTGTCAAGTGTGTGAGGATGGAACGGTTCCGTCCTCAGCACATGACCACAGGACTGAGGACGGTACTGTTTCCTCCTCTGCACGCAAGTGTTTAAAACCAGCATTCTATTTTAGTGTAGATAATGCGTATGGTTGTAACCATAAAGATAAACAAAATAGTGGCAATGAAAGCAAAGGATAAAAAAATATTAAAAAGAACTGTAAAAGTAATTCGGAATTTCCTTGTATGGAAAAATCAGAGCCAGTCTGTGTTTTCCAGCCACTACCCACTTGCCGCTAGCTAGGCTTTCTTAGCAGCAAAAAGGCCAGTACTAGTTTCTAAGGTGCCCTCTCATTGGCATAACTTAGCAGACAAACAAACATGTTTGTTCTGCATTGAGAAAGTAGTTCTCTATCTGTGTACTCAGGATGCTATGGTGTACCGAGCAAGCCAAAAAGTCCAGACTGGCTCTGCCTGTGGACTTCATGAAGGATATTTAAAGCTGTGCTTCCTCTGACCGAATATCCTAGTAAGGCACATATCTTCCTCTCTGCCTTGTTCTTGTCTGTACAGAGCTTCAGTACACTTTTCTGATTATTTTGAAAATTACAGTCATCACATTCAATAATGTAAAATGCAAGAGTGAACATAGTAATCTTGCTGCACAAGTACATAATTCTGTAAAACATTGTAACTTTGTAAATCATGTGGATACATTTATGAATAATTGATGAGCTATCTCACTATAAGTTACAAACAGTTACAAACAAAACCAAATGCATCATGCATTTATAAATGAGAAATGTATACTCAAATGATTAAATAGAATGCATGCATGTAATGCAGTGGGGGGTTCACAAGCAGAAAACAAGACTACCTCATTTCCAATGCCAAAGACTTCTCCAGCACCAACAGCGGATTCAGAATTTGACACCGTACCAGCCCTACCAGCCTTTCAGACACACACCCTTTCTGGCAGTAATTGCCTCAGTTACACAATAATCTGTGTAAAAAATAGGGGCTACTTCTGAGACTTAGGCTACAGCAGCCCTTCTTAATATGTACCACTGGCTAATATTTATTTAATATATTTCATGAGTGGGTGGAATACATCCATTCAAAATACCAATTCGGCAGAGCAATCCGTGCAATGATATAAACTAAACCGTGCACAAAGAAAGGGAATCGTGCAAGGCAGCAGATCACATTTTAAAAAACAACATTCACCCTTTCAAGCAACTTTCTTTCTTTGTTGTGCAGAGAAAAATTCATGTTGATTTTTTGTGTGGAATGTGTTTAGAAGGTAAGAATGTATTATTGAAAATTGTGCATTTCATTTCAGTGCTTTGTCTTGTTTATCAGGTTGCCTTTAAAGTCTCAACAATGAAGTGTGTCTGGGCACCGGCAGCGCTTATATTTATAATCTGCGGCTGCATAATGTAAAAATGCACAGGCCTTGCAGCTGAATACACGATGTGGGAGCAGGCCGCATAACAGCATTACCAAACGAGGAGAGAGGACGCTGATCCCTTTGTTGTTGTATTTGAAAGTCAAATTCAGGTGGAACCAGCTTCTGAATTTGCATTTGATTACCGAAAATGTCCTAACTAAAATTTTCTGAAAAGCTGTTTCATGTTTGATGAGATTGGTACTTCTGGGCAGCAAAAACAAACAAAAAACTGGGTTGAAAATGTGAAAAGGGCTCCATCTTTTGGCATGTTTAGTAACTCATTCTATCAGCTATTTTAGATAGTGTTGGGTGAGGGTGTATATATGTTTATCATTTCTTCCCTTCGGGGAGTGTAAGTGACATTCCTGAGAGGTTTGTTTTTGCATAAACCTGTGGTTGACAGCTAGGTTTCATTATCATGTAACTGGTGGGTAATATGCCCCATCGCTCATCCACAAGTACTGATGCCCAAGTTTAATTGAACCTCTAGCATTAAAAGATATTTCCCGTAAATGCTATTGACTTTCTGAATGACTTGTAACAATCACATAGTGGGTGAAATGTACTTGGGGGAAACATTTTTGCTTAGCGCTTGCCGGGACGCGCTCACCTTTGGCTGTTCCTGCGAGGAGGATTTTCTGCCTGCAACTCGCCGCACCCGCTCCGCGGGTGCCGCTTCGTTGTCCAGTGAGGAGGAGTGGGAGCCTAACAACATCTGAGGGCTGCAGGGCTGCGAGCGTATCAGGGACTCCAAATCCCAGGAGTCCCTGAGTGACCGCTGACCACTCCCGGTCCGCTCTCCCTGCCGGCCCGCCCACCGCCCACCTGAGGGTTCGTTAAAGCCCCACCTGCTGCACAGACCCTTGGGAAACATTTTTGCTTAGCGCTTGCCGGGACGCGCTCACCTTTGGCTGTTCCTGCGAGGAGGATTTTCTGCCTGCAACTCGCCGCACCCGCTCCGCGGGTGCCGCTTCGTTGTCCAGTGAGGAGGAGTGGGAGCCTAACAACATCTGAGGGCTGCAGGGCTGCGAGCGTATCAGGGACTCCAAATCCCAGGAGTCCCTGAGTGACCGCTGACCACTCCCGGTCCGCTCTCCCTGCCGGCCCGCCCACCGCCCACCTGAGGGTTCGTTAAAGCCCCACCTGCTGCACAGACCCTTGGGAAACATTTTTGCTTAGCGCTTGCCGGGACGCGCTCACCTTTGGCTGTTCCTGCGAGGAGGATTTTCTGCCTGCAACTCGCCGCACCCGCTCCGCGGGTGCCGCTTCGTTGTCCAGTGAGGAGGAGTGGGAGCCTAACAACATCTGAGGGCTGCAGGGCTGCGAGCGTATCAGGGACTCCAAATCCCAGGAGTCCCTGAGTGACCGCTGACCACTCCCGGTCCGCTCTCCCTGCCGGCCCGCCCACCGCCCACCTGAGGGTTCGTTAAAGCCCCACCTGCTGCACAGACCCTTGGGAAACATTTTTGCTTAGCGCTTGCCGGGACGCGCTCACCTTTGGCTGTTCCTGCGAGGAGGATTTTCTGCCTGCAACTCGCCGCACCCGCTCCGCGGGTGCCGCTTCGTTGTCCAGTGAGGAGGAGTGGGAGCCTAACAACATCTGAGGGCTGCAGGGCTGCGAGCGTATCAGGGACTCCAAATCCCAGGAGTCCCTGAGTGACCGCTGACCACTCCCGGTCCGCTCTCCCTGCCGGCCCGCCCACCGCCCACCTGAGGGTTCGTTAAAGCCCCACCTGCTGCACAGACCCTTGGGAAACATTTTTGCTTAGCGCTTGCCGGGACGCGCTCACCTTTGGCTGTTCCTGCGAGGAGGATTTTCTGCCTGCAACTCGCCGCACCCGCTCCGCGGGTGCCGCTTCGTTGTCCAGTGAGGAGGAGTGGGAGCCTAACAACATCTGAGGGCTGCAGGGCTGCGAGCGTATCAGGGACTCCAAATCCCAGGAGTCCCTGAGTGACCGCTGACCACTCCCGGTCCGCTCTCCCTGCCGGCCCGCCCACCGCTCTCAGTCTTCGCTATATCCGGGGCAACTTCTCCCGCAGCGCGGGACGCAGCCCGGAGCGAAGACCGGGCAAAGAGCGGGCCGTTTGAGGCCGTTCGAGGTCTGAGCGGTCTGGTCTGGGCCCCCCCTCTGTCACCCATACTTCACCATCTGGTTGTTGTTGGCACTAGGGATTGTTTTCATCAGGGTCCTACTGGGTCGCCACTATTAGCCCACATGTGTACTCGTGTAACCCGCAACAGGGCGGCTAAGGCGGGGCCAGCTCCCAATGGACCTATGGACGACTTCATCACGCGAACGAACATTGCCATAGACCATGAAATTACTAAATTACAATCAAGAGTGTCCCTGGACTTAGAAGCCGCCAGAAAATTGTCGCTGGAATTTGCCACCCTTAAAAAAAAATCTTCCCTTGGGCACATTGCATCTGCTATCACTCCCACCCGGGTTCTTAACATTGGGGGAACTGAAATCAAGGTTGATGTTCACACTATCCCAGTTTCACCTACTCCCCTTTCCCCTTTGTGCCCACTTGTTTTGCCCGAGGGTCAACCAACGGTTATGGGTAGTCTCTCTGTTGCCTCTACTTCTATCCTGAACTCGTCAGATTCTTCTTTTGCTTCCACCACCTATGGAGGATTAGATAGCATCCCTGGCAACACCAACAAAAGAAAACGCTCACCCAGTATATCCCCCCCACACAAAAAGATCTTAAAGAGTGGAGGTAATTTGTCTGATATAGGTAACACTGCAGCTAATGGTAGCATAGGGACGCCCCCCATTGCCCTACAGTCCGCTTGGTGTGCTGCTAACGTGGGGACTACTTCTGTGGTATCTGGTGGCTCTTCGCCTAGCAGGAGACCGGACCCTGCCCCAAATGACCATGAAGGGAGGGAAACAGAATTTATAGGAGCAGTCTGGAACACCCTAAAAAGTCTATTGTCTCCCCTGGATTTAAGGCTCTCTCGAATAGAGAACAACCTCCTAGAGATGGAGAAAAGCATCATCGCTTTGGCCACCCTTGGCCTGAGAGGCCTTGAACACCAGGGTCTGATAGATAATAATACAGTTGTCCAGGCAGCTATCCCCGCCCCTATGGTCACTTCAGGTTCTCAGCCTAATCCCACTGTGTTTTGTCCCACTCAGCCTATTCCCAAACCACGGACCAGGAGAGTTGACATTGCAACCCCGGCGCCACAGCCTAGGTCCAACATCCCAAACCCCCCTACTACTCAACCACATGTACGTACCAATCCGGTTAACACGAGGTCACAGAATCCCATTAGGTCTAGGGCTCGTTCCACGCACACCTCCCAAAACAAACTTAGTTCTCGTTCTTGGGGGGGTCCTAGTGCTAAGAGCAACTTCCGGGGGGGATATATCGATCTTCCACCTGAAGCCAATGACTATGTGGCAGTATTGACGGGGGTGCCTGAGTTACAGAACGGCCTCTTTGAACATCAGCAATCCCTCCATAATAAAGTTATGCATTGGCTGAATTCCTACAGACCCATCTCTAATGGTAGGAAGAGTAGAGTCACAATGGTTCGCAGAGCTCCGTGGGTGGGAACAACTACGAAATCAATCCCTGGGGACTGCATAGTCGTAACCTTTGATGATGTATACACGGCCAATTACATCTGCTCCTGGGCGAGCCAGAATGAGGGCTCTTCTATTGCTCCGAGGCCCTTGTCATTCTTCTATCCACCCCGGGTGGCGCCCCCACAGAGGGGCAGTTGGACTCTGGTTCCTCGGCAGCCCAGTTGGGGGTTCACCCCCAGGGCACAAAATCTAGGCAGTGGCTGGTCTGGTATCACAACCTTTAATAGGTTTGCCAGCCTTGAAGATGTGGATTGACTTGCATCACCCCCTGCGCCGGCTTCACTCCTCAAATCTAATACCCCGCAAGTGGAGGTTGACTCACTACCACCGTATACTATCTTGGACATGGGGGGCATTGGTCCCTTGACCCAGGTCACGCCCTTGGCCACCCCTGCTCGGGGTCTGCCGCACCCTCCCCCGCTCGATGGCAATGTTAGTTCTTTCCCAGCCGCGATTTCGTTAGCCCAGGACTTGCTGGAAATTGAGGTCCACTCGCAGCATTTCGATCCCGACGGTCTCGATGCTGTGTACCCGGCTACTGACGTCCAACCTTGCATTAGCTCGGTGGGCAGTTCCCCGCTCAAGATCCTAAGCTGGAATGTGGCGGGGCTAGCGCGCAATTTGAATAAACCTGACTGGATTTCTTTTGTGGAGCCTTTTGGGATCTGTCTCCTACAGGAAACCTGGTGCCTGGAGCCCATGCACAGGGTTGGTTTCACGACGTACCATGTGCCGGCCTCCAGGCCAAAAGGCAGTAAAGGACGCCCGTCTGGTGGCCTTCTTGTTTGGGTCAGTATCTCTCTGGGGCTTACCATAAAACAAATTAACATCCAGTCGCCAGACCTGCTGAGACTTTCCATTCGGTGCTCGGGGGGTAAGTCTATGGAATTGTTTAACCTGTATGTCAGGGGGGGTCGGGGGGGGGACTCTTCTCCTCTTTTCTCCTCTGGAGTTGAAGATGAGCTTCGGGGTTGCGACATTGACTCCCTTATCCTATTGGCTGGTGATTTTAATTGTTGCTTCGAACCGCTGGCCTGTGAAGACATCCTGGACACTTGGGAGGATGATGCCAAAAGAGGTATTCCTCTGCTTAATCTTGACCCCATCAAAAAATGGTCTCAGAATGCTATCGACATCAACTCTCTCTGCTTGGAATATGCCTTAAGAGCCACAAACGGCCGCTCCAAATCAGACACTAGGGGTGTGCACACCTACAACAGGGTGGGCCACACCTCTAGAATAGACTATATATTGTTGAACCACAATTTGTGGGAGCATTTTGTTGATATGGAGGTCCGACAAACAGCGGACAGTGACCACAATCCCTTGGCTTTATTACTTGCTCTCCCATGGGAAGTAGGCGATCCAGTATCGCCTCGACCCATCTGGAAATCATCCAATGAAGTCGTCCCATCCAACTGTGGCAGACGGCTGAAATGGGCCAAAGTTGCTTTGGATGAATCAAGAATGGCCCAAGCAAGAACCATAATGCTGGAAGCCAAGGGTACCTTGAGTACGTTGGACCCCGATGAAGCAGTTCTAACTACCTTTACGGAGATTATTGCTTCACTTGGCAACCTGTTCTTGGTTCCTCTGGGAAGGGGCGGGGCTAGGCGGAGAACTGTACCAAGGGGCAGAGATCAATGGTATTCACCTGCCTGCCGACTGGCCAAAAGCAACCTTATCCGAGCAGTAGGCCTGAAAGATCCCGGGCTGATCTCCTCTGCTAGGAAGGAATACAGGAAAGCCCAAGAGGTGGCTAGGGCAACTCACGAAACCAATTTCTGGAAGGAATTAATGGATGCAGGATCCAGGAAGGACTCAAGGGCCTTCTGGGCCTTGTTTAGAGCTAGGGACAGGCCGGTTGACTCACTGTTGACTTGCAACATTACAGGGGATGTTTGGCTGGCCCACTTCTCAAAACTTTATACCTGCTCTATGGGGGATAGGGGCCACTGTAGGGGCGAAAGTCACACAATATTGACCAACAGCTCTCTCCCTGACTCTACCTTTTCAGCCAAGGAGGTAGAAGTAGCAATTAGGTGTATTGTGCCCAATAAGGCAGCGGGCCCAGATGGAGTTCCTGGTGACCTGCTGCGCATTAATATAGAGGAGTGGAGCCTACTTATTGCTAAACTTCTAAATGAGGCCTTGGAGGGCGGTGGATTTCCAGACTCTTGGAGGGGCGCAGAGGTTGTCCCAATTTTTAAAAAAGGGTGTAGGGATGACCCTGCTAACTACCGTCCTATAAGTCTGCTGGATTCGACCCAGAAGGTTGCAGGGAAGGTGGTTTTAGGGAGGGTTCTCCAATGGGCGGAGGAAGCAAAGATATTGTCTGACTTTCAGGCCGGCTTTAGATCTGGTACCGGCACCATTGAGCAGACATTTCGCTTCCTTATGTTGTATTGGAAGGTGGTCAAACTGGGCAAGGGCAGTCTGTATCTTGCTTTTATAGATTTGCGGACTGCCTTTGACCTAGTTCCACGTAACCAACTGTGGGCTGTTCTTGAGGGGTTAGGTATGCCCATCTACTTGCTGGCATTAATTATTAAATTCCATGAGGAAAATTTTGCCAGAATTAGATGGGGTGCGCAGGGCGAAAAAACATCTCGTATCTCTGTAGACAGGGGGGTCCGCCAGGGGTGTGTGCTAGCCCCCACTCTGTTTTCATTATATCTAAACGGAGTGGTGGAGCATCTGCTCGAGCTACCTGCAGACGCACCTTCCCTGGCGGGCAGAAAGATACCAACACTCCTGTTTGCAGATGATACCCTGCTGATTTCAAAGACCCCGGCGGGCCTCCAGACCTTGTTAACTAGGTTCCAGGGCTTTTGTGACGCCAGGGGCTTGGCTATTAACATCAGCAAAACCAAGTTCCTGGTGTTGAATCCCCCTAGAAAGACAGTCCACCCTCCATCCCTGGATTCAGTTCCCTTAGAAAGGGTAAGGGAATTTGATTATCTGGGAATCCGCCTCTGTGACTCTATGACCTGGAAGGCACACCGCCAAAAGATTATTCTGGCTCATAGGAGGGTTACGGGCGCCCTACTAAAAGAACATCGTGCCTCCTCGCTCAAGCCCATTGGGGTGATACTTGACATCTATAGGGCAAAGGCTGTGAGTGCGGCTCTGTATGGGGCGGAGTTGTGGGGTACTCAGAAATTTGACACTCTATCCCATCTTGAGAACAAATTCCATAAAGACCTAATGAGGCTCCCTCACAGCTCCCCAACTCTCCCTCTTTTATTTGACACTGGTACACGTTCCATAGCAGAGCAGGCGAAGTTACGCCCCCTTCTCCTGTGGGCCCGCATATGGAATGTGCCTGAACTCGCGAGTTATGCAGATGCCCTCCGCGAGCTTCTCTCCACCTCGGGTTGGTATAAGATCGGTTGGCTCCTGGAAGTAAAGCGTCTGCTCTGTGAACTTGGCCTGGACGATGCCTGGGCCAACAGATCTTCACCACCAAAACAACTATTAAAGAAATTATTCTGGGCGTGGGTAGATAATGAGAGATCTAACCAAACCAACTTATGTAGATCTGCGGTGGAGTTTTTGTCATTTAAAGGTCGTCCCTACAGAGAGCACTATTTAGATGTGATTTCTAACCCAACGGATAGGGCGTTGTACTTCAAATTCAGGGTTGGTGTTCTGCCATTGGGATCATGGACAGCAAATTGGAAACCCCCCTGGCAAACGGTATCAACTTGCCCTTTCTGTGCAAGCAGTGTCGAATCCATCTCCCACTTAATGTTCGTGTGTCCCGCATATTCTAGCCCTCGCCGTAGGTGGTTGAAACCACTTTGTCTGAGGTTGGGTACACGGTCATATGTTGAGGCACTACATTTGTTAAGATCTGACCCCCAATCCTTGTTCGCATGCGGTTTGGCGAAATATTTGGGGTGGGCCTGGAGGATAAGATCCGCTAGGATGATGATCCTCCAGTAAATGGCTTCATTCCCTTGAATTCAGCAGTTTAGTTACCTACTGTGTGCCCCATTTCATTCCCCAAAGGTCGACTAAGCATGTGTCCCTATGATCGTCTTAAAATCGAAATTTTTAGTATCGTTGTATATTGCACTTTTTAAATGATTCTTTTTTGTGATTTTAAACCCTATCAATTGTTTTATCCTGAAATTGTTTTATTGTAACGCTTTTATGAAATGTAATATTTCGAAATAAAGCTATATAAAAAAAAAAAATAAAAAAAAAGAAATGTACTTGGGCGGAATAACTATGTGAGCTACGTTATAATGAGTGAGGTGAATGTTGTGATCTGTTGTTATGAATAACTAGTGTGGGAGTTGGTTGGAGGTATCAGAGGCCCACCCTGATAATGTGCCTGAGGTGATCTGATTTATAGCTGGCAGGAGAGTCTGTCAATCTCTGGTTTGTGGACCTCGAAGAGCGTGTTAGAGAGTTAGGGAAACGTGGCATAGAGCTTCTAGCCTGGTCGCGTCTAATGAGAGGGTAGTGTGTGAGTTGCTTTGAGTCAAGATTCTGTGAGGTGATTCGTTATCATTTATTTAAGAGTTCAGCTTGTGTAGCCTCCTTCAGCTAACGCAGGCCGAGCTCTGCAGCCTGGTTTTCAAAAGCCTTGATTTAGAGGTTTTTTTAATAGAAAACTCTCAATAACTACTACTAACACTGTGGTAGACTTCTAGGACATGACATAGATGCAGAGAAGGTGGGTCAAAATCTCTGTGAGCCAGGAGTGGGATAGAGGGTGATCCAGCGATCAAGTGTTAGTCTGGGGTTAGGTCACTGGCCCTTTGGGAGAACATACGTTATTAATATTAATAGTTTATAAAGCACGTAGGGCATATGTATCAAGCAAAATTGCGACCGCAAATGCCGAAATTCGCTGAATTTTGGTGTTTGGATCGCAATTTTGCTTAGTGGTATGTATGAGGGAAATCTGCGTGCAAAATAAGCAATCGCAAAATTTGTGATTCCTTATTTTGCGATTGCATTTAAGGAATCACAAATTTGGCAATTCCTTAAATGCAATGTAAGAAGCACCAAAAAAGTGCAATTTGGCCTTAAGGAATCGCAAATTTCCACCAACTTCAAGTTGGTGGTAATTTGCGATTTCTTTGAAAAATTAACTTTTTAGCATTTTTCAAAGTGCAATGTGAAGCAGGGCATGTATGTTCACAACATGTACACCCATGCTTATTTCAGGGGTGTAACAGGGTGTCCTTTTGACACCCTTGCACCCTTGAAATTGCAATCTCAATTTGCGATTCTCTAATTGCTAATCGCAAATTGAGAATGTCTTCCCATTCATGATGGGGAGGTATTCCTTAATTGCGAACCGCAATTTGAGATTTGCAATTAAGGAATATGTAGGATTCACAACATTTATTGCAAATCCTACATACATAGCATTTTGCGATTCTCAAATAGCGATTCGCAAAAAATCGCTATTTGAGAATCGCAAATGAGGATTTTGATATATATGGCACGTAGCTACTTCAAATGAAGTGTCCCAGCGCTAAGGTCCAGACCTCCGCAAGCCAAGAATACAGCAGTTATCTCAGGGTCAGCCAGATCTGAATAGCCCAGTTGTAATTTTTTTCTGAAAGTGATGTTCCGACAGGGCCTGACAGACTGAGAGGGGAAGAGAGATCCATAGTTTAAGCGCTAAGTAGCTGAAGGAGATGCCACCAATGGGAGCTCTCTTCACTTTGGGAATAATAGCCTACAAGGCACCTGCAGATCTTATATTCCTAGATGGTACTTCGGGTTAAATAAAGGATTGGAGGTACAGCAGGTGTTTGTTGGCAAATGCCTTATAGTAATAGCATAAGGCTTTAAAAGAGGATCTCTGATTCAGCCTGAGCCAATGCAGCTTCTTGAACGTAGCCCTGATAGAGGCACGCTTTGGTAGATTTAACAAAAGGCATGCCGCAGCATGGTGGACTTTTTGGAGTCTATTCGCACTGGACTGTGCCACCCTGAGGTACAGGACATTACAATAATCAAAACACAAATACCTTAAATAGGGTCGGAGGCAATATTTAAAGACCTGCCTGGATACCTTGCTCCAAACAACAATACTCACTTACCTCGAGTATCCATGGGTCTACAATAGTGTTCTGAGCACCATAAATTCTAGAGAACAAACACAACAATGAGAAAGACCCTGCAAAAGAAGGGAAAAATATTAAATACATTTCTGGATTCCCATCACTCACCAACCTGGTGAAATGCTTCATCATCTGGGTCTCCTCTTGAAGTCACTCTAGTGACGCTAAGGGCTACAACCCCATCATAGTGATTGGGGAGCCCGAGGATGTTTTCATATAGTTGGTTTGACTCACTAGACTACCAGATGAGAGTAGTTGAGTGTGTGGGAACTAAGTGCAGTGCATAAGTGATAAGTGAAGTTAAAATTGAGTTGCGACTGACCCTGTATTTATTATTGTCTCCCGCAATTCAAATTAAAAACAGTGCAAAAAGACAGTTTAACCAAATAGCTGCCTAAGATTACAAAGTGGTCAACATGTTTCGGCACACTCAGACATTGTTCTGTCTAGTGCCTTCGTCAGGACCCACCCAATACTTGCTACTGCAATAGTGTAAATAAAAAAATATATAATTACTAGTACAATAGCAATGGTTGGAAACGATACAACCAAATCACCTCTTGTGTAGGGTGTACAATCCTTCCTCTGCAAGAACCATATACCTGAAGGTATCTGCAAGAATAAGAAAGGAACAATGTGCATCTCATTGAGGTTAATAAACAGAAAATAAAGTGTTACCAGAAATCATTAGATAGTGGCGTAAACATTGCCAGCTATCATACTCCAACAATGGATCTAAGCCTTTTCTTCTTACCTAGAAATTGCAAAGAGGCTACCTCACCTCACCTGGCAACAGCTCAGGAAAAAAGAAGGCACCGCTCTAAAAAGGAAAGAGTAGAACAAAATCTCAATTATTTTGATCCTCTACCCTTCCCAACATCCCAATTCTTTATCATTATGCTCCAATCAACATACGTCCACAGCAGGTCCCACTTTGACTTACGATTTAAAGCTACTTGTCAAGCCTTGAACTCCCCCTTTACTACACATAGATTACCCCTTAGATAGATCCTAGGTAGCCCTACGGGCAAGGTGCTTTGTAAGTAAAAAGTAGGATACGTGCATTTATGTATGGCATGTCCTAGTAGTGACAAACATCCTATTTTGCTTCTCACTACTATGAAGCGTACTCCTCTCATAGGCTAAAATTGCCAATTCCCTTATATGTTTTTAAGTGGTAATTCCTGACCAGAAAGGAGTGGTATTGCCATATTTGGTATGTTTAGAGTAATGGTGTAATTCCCTCTTACTGGTGTAATTGGATTTTACATTACTATTACTATTTTAGAAATGACAGTTTTAGAAAGTGGGCATTGCTCTGTGCTTATGACTCTTTAATTTATAGACTTTGTGGTTTATAGACTTGTAGGAGGGTGGATACCTGACTATGGTTACCCCAGATTTTTTGCCTAGTGTTTAGCTGGTTTTCGACTTAGTTGGCCTGGGACCCTGCTAATCAGGGCCCCAGGCTATCAGATCTCTCTTTAAAATGGACTACATGTACCCTAGGTGCATAATTAATTGGATATTGGGTTACCTTATCAGCCTCTGTACAGTGTACTATATGTACCCAGGGCATAGATGCATCCAAGGCCTACCAGGGGCTGCAGCATATCTTTTGCCACCCCTGGCTGGCCATCCAAACTGACACAACTGGCTGATCACTCAGCTGGGGCAAGGTCGTGTAATCACCCCTTGCTTGGATATAGTATACCTATATCTAAACCTATATCTGGACACATTTACACCTATAAGTCACTCCTATGGCAGGCCTTAACAATCCTGGAGGCAGATTGCTTGGTTTTATGTGAGATGATGCTCTAGCATGAGCTGAGCCTGTCTGCAGCTTTCGGAACCATGTCCTTATAGCTGTTCTGGGATATTGCCATACCATATACTCTTAAGTGCATTATAATCCTCGCGGTTATTGCTAACTTTGGTTTGGCTTTATCAAAACATGTAGTGTAAGGTGTTATACACTTTGGAATACTACCCCCTCGCCAGTTCTGGCGACGGGGGTAGCATTCCACCCTTCTAGAGGGCTAAGACATGTGGGTAACAGTAAATGCGGTTAAAACTAACCAGAGACTCAGCATCACAAAATGGATGCTGCTGTCACAGACACAAGTCTGGCCTCCTGCTGCTGACCGAAACTTGGCAGGGGAGGCTTGGACAAAAGGTTTCCTGTCACAGGGAGGTGTTACACCACCCCAGACAGGAGATAGTGGATTGAGGCAGGCAGGGCAAGTGAAACTAGACACTGCCTGGGGGGCACAAGGCTCCTCGTGCATAGCCCAGTTCAAACCGGTGCTGGGGCACTCCAGCCCCAGCTCTGGCGCAAAACTGGACAAAGGGAAAAGGGTGTAACCACCCCCTTCCTGGGTCCCACCCATAGGAGGGACCTAACAGGTAATCCAGCCCCTTGATTTGGAATAAAGGTAGGAGCTGTGCCCAGGAGCATTAGATCATCCTGACTGAAACTTTGATACAGAACTCTGGACCCTTCGACATCCCACTCGACGTGGAAGACTGATGAATCTCCCTTGTGGTCAAGGAGGGACCACCCTGTGCAAGCAGGCACCATCCAGCGCCCAACAGTTTGCTTTGTTGCAGTTCCATCCGGAACTCGAGCAACAGAGATCAGCAAGACCCAGCTTCCCTGACTTCTAACAGCTCGATTCACAGTCCCAGCGAATCTGAGACCCGTGGAGGTGACGTGAAGCGTGGGGCCGGCCATCTTGAAAAGACTGCAAAGTGCTGACCGTGCAGCTCTTGAGGCATCCTCGAAGCTGTGCATTGGGGTTTGAGAAGCCCCAGCCCCGAGCAGCTTGTGCACCGAAGATCACTCCTCCACACTCACCGAGTGCTGCGTGGGGCCCTTTTGCATTTTCCTGCTTGACGCGTTGGTCCGGTCACTTGCCCGTTGGCTAGTGGCCCCAGTACCGACGAACCTTTAAATCTACTCTGCTAGTCTGGTTGTTCCAGACTGGCCCTCGCTCCCCTGAAAAGGAGCAACCTCTCTGACCTTGCTGGTCTGAGTAAGAAGCGATCTTCGAATCCTGCGTGGGTTGTATTTGCCAAAGCCTGTTGACTCCGATCCGGAAACCGACACCGGAGACAGTGAAAGCCTTTGTGAGACAGCTCGTGATCCACTCCTGGACACCCTCGATGCCCCAGAGTCCACGTGGCAGCGGAGACAAGCTTCTCAACAACCAACTTATTGCGCTTGACATCGCCTGGTTCCTTCCTGGTTCCTTCCTGGTCACTGGCTAGTGACCCAGACTCTGTCCCCTCTGCTTTCAGGTACTCTACATCTTCGATCCACCCTTGGATCCAACCGGACCCTTCTCTCCTGGCCGCCTGCAGCATCTTCATCTCCAGGCTCCATAGAACTCCACGACGAAACCTGACACACTTTGGCACCTATGCACCCGCTTCCTGTGGGTGAGTTAACGATCAAACACCGGTGCTCCTGTAGTGGTTTACATCTCTAGTGTCCTAGTCTAAAGTGGGGTAATTCTATCCCAGTCGGAAGACTTCCAAAACAGTAACTTTCAAACTTTTACGCGCCATTGACTTTGCATTGGTGCATGCGTGTGCTTTAGGCACTGCACCCGTGTCCCGCGGGCCTCTCCCGACTTCATCACTGTTAGTCCCGAGTAGTCCCAGCGATTCACAAGGCACTAGGCCCTACCATTGTTCGAGAGGTGGTACTTATACCACTATTTTAGTATATGGTTAGAGTGGCCACCGGGCTTATCCAAAATTGTGCAACTTGTGTATGTTGAACTGTGCTTTTGTTTAAACGCTTGTGCCTCTGCACTCATAAAGAGTACAGAGGATTATTCTAGTAATAAATACTTATATTTTTATGATATATAACTTGTGTGGTGTCATTTTATTTGATATTACAGGATTGCATATGGTAAAACAGCTGGCTTCACATGCCCTCTTGAGTTAAGCCTACGACTGCTTAGGTCCATGCTACCCCTAGGATAGCTAGTCTATAAGGTTGACTTACAACCACCACCATAAGGGATTGCTTGGACTGATACAAGGTGCCCACAGAACTGTGGACATCATACATCAGGTCAACTTCTCACATTGGTGTGCAGCGGGTGGGATTTGAGCTTGCTGTTGTTTTACCATTGCAATCTTTATATCATTTGAAAGATCACATTAAGTACTATAGGTACATATAAACAAAGCTTACATACTTAAGTTCTACTGAAGTTAGTAGTTGTAGATTAAAGAGCTTAGCACACCCTGACTACAACTCACTAGCAAGGTTCCAGATGAAAACACATAGTGTAGGCAAGTGCACCACTTACACCTCACTAGAGTCATGTCTGGCACAGGTGAGCAACCAATTGCTCTGCCTGTTGCAGGTGACCTTACCAAGGCACCTTCCAGCTATGACAAATTCAGCTACAGAGACTTGAGTGCCTTGTGCACTACAAGGGGGCTGAAAAAGGGTCACAACCCTACCATTCCCATCCTGATAGGAATCCTAGAAAAGGATGATCTTGAGAAGGCTAGTGCAGGTCCCTCAGGTAATCCAGGAGAGGGAGTGAACCCCCCAGATGAGGAGAACACCACCCCAGAGGTAGAAGATGAGGAGGTGGATCCAGAACCAGAGGATTCAGATGATCAGGGGGATAACCAGGTCCCAATTAGGAGGCTTAGCCAAGCTAACTTGAACCTACATGGGAATGGAGAGGGAGACCACCTCCCCAGACCCAATAGCAGAATACTCCCTGGCAATAGAAGAGATAGTTCCCTTTCCAGGGAATCTAACCTTTCTAATGCCTCAAGGGGTTCTCAAAGGGGAATGACTTCCCCCAGAGAAAAGAGCATAAGGCCAGAATGAGAGCTATCAGACTCCAGATAGAGAGGGAAGAGATAGCCCTGGCCCAAGCTAAACTTGCTTTAGCAAGGGAGCAAAAATTAAGTGGGGAAATACCCACTGGTGGCAGCAATATCCTTAAAGAGAAAGACAGGTCCTATGACAATAGAAACCTGACAAAGATTGTGCCCCCCTACAAGGAAGGGGATGACATCCACAAATGGATGACAGCTCTAGAGAGAGCCTGCATGGTACAGCGGGTTCCTCAAGACCAGTGGGCAGCAATCTTATGGTACTCCTTTTCTGAGAAAGGGAGAGATAAGTTCCTCACAGTTAGACCTGAGGATGCTAAAAACTACACTGTCCTGAAGAGTGCTCTTATTGATGGGTTTGGCCTAACCACTGAGAAATACAGGTTGTTGTTCAGAGATACCCAAAAAGCTTAGACTCAGGACTGGACTGATTTTGTAGATTGTGCTACTAAGGCTCTGGAAGGTTGGTTACTTGGCAGCAAAGTACATGACTATACAGGATTGTATAATTTGATTATAAGGGAGCAGATCCTTAGTAATTGTCAAAACCAGCTTTTGCACCAGCACCTGGTGGACTCAGATCTGGCCTCTCCACAAGAATTGGGTAAGAGGGCAGACAAATGGGTCAGAACCAGGATTAGGCCTAAGAATCAGGGTAATGACCAAAAGAAGGATAATTCCAAGGCTCAAGAGAAAGGTGGGGATAAATCAAAAGACAAGTCTCCCACAGGGCCCCAAAACTCCAAGGATGGGGGTGGGTTCCAAGACACTTCCTCTAACCAAAAGAAACCTTATTGCCATGCCTGTAAAACGCCTGGCCACTGGAAGACTGATAGCAGTTGCCCAAAGAATAACAATAAGGAAAATATTCCTCCTGGACCGGAAACAAGCTTCCGAGGACCGGTTTCTGGCATTCCAGCGGTCTTCAGCCCGGCTTGCTTGAATCCAGTGGCAAAGTGAGCAAGTGTCTCACGTCTGAGCATACCCTGCCACACTTATGGCGGCCAAAAGCGGTAAAAAAAGGGGTGGTGATGGACGGAGCATCTGAATCAATCAAACACTCACACTCAGTCAAAAGATCTGGGTTTAATCCATCACCGTTCTTGGCAGTTCAGGCTGGACTGTTCCCATGAGGCACAGGGTCAGACTGATTTGCATATAGCCGTGTCTGAACTGGGGTGGCAGAGTGGGCTAAAGAACGGTGATGGATTAAACCCAGATCTTTTGACTGGGTTTGAGTGTTTGATTGATTCAGATGCTCCGTCCATCACCACCCCCTTTTGTACCGCTTTTGGCCGCCATAAGTGTGGCAGGGTATGCTCAGACGTGAGTCCCTTGCGCACTTTGCCACTAGATTCAAGCAAGCCGGGCTGAAGACGGCTGGAATGCCAGAAACCGGTCCTCGGAAGCTTGTTTCCGGTCCAGGGAAGACATGGCTTGGCAGTTCGGGCTGGACTGTTCCCATGAGGCACAGGGTCAGACTGATTTGCATATAGCCGTGTCTGAACTGGGGTGGCAGAGTGGGCTAAAGAACGGTGATGGATTAAACCCAGATCTTTTGACTGGGTGTGAGTGTTTGATTGATTCAGATGCTCCGTCCATCACCACCCCCTTTTGTACTGCTTTTGGCCGCCATAAGTGTGGCAGGGTATGCTCAGACATGAGTCCCTTGCTCACTTTGCCACTGGATTCAAGCAAGCCGGACTGAAGACGGCTGGAATGCCAGAAACCGGTCCTCGGAAGCTTGTTTCCGGTCCAGGGAGGACATGACTTGGCAGTTCCGGCTGGACTGTTCCCATGAGGCACAGGGTCAGACTGATTTGCATATAGCCGTGTCTGAACTGGGGTGGCAGAGTGGGCTAAAGAACGGTGATGGATTAAACCCAGATCTTTTGACTGGGTGTGAGTGTTTGATTGATTCAGATGCTCCGTCCATCACCACCCCCTTTTGTACCGCTTTTGGCCGCCATAAGTGTGGCAGGGTATGCTCAGACGTGAGTCCCTTGCTCACTTTGCCACTGGATTCAAGCAAGCTGGGCTGAAGACGGCTGGAATGCCAGAAACCGGTCCTCGGAAGCTTGTTTCCTGTCCAGGGAAGACATGGCTTGGCAGTTCGGGCTGGACTGTTCCCATGAGGCACAGGGTCAGACTGATTTGCATATAGCCGTGTCTGAACTGGGGTGGCAGAGTGGGCTAAAGAACGGTGATGGATTAAACCCAAATCTTTTGACTGGGTGTGAGTGTTTGATTGATTCAGATGCTCCGTCCATCACCACCCCCTTTTGTACCGCTTTTGGCCGCCATAAGTGTGGCAGGGTATGCTCAGACGTGAGTCCCTTGCGCACTTTGCCACTAGATTCAAGCAAGCCGGGCTGAAGACGGCTGGAATGCCAGAAACCGGTCCTCGGAAGCTTGTTTCCGGTCCAGGGAAGACATGGCTTGGCAGTTCGGGCTGGACTGTTCCCATGAGGCACAGGGTCAGACTGATTTGCATATAGCCGTGTCTGAACTGGGGTGGCAGAGTGGGCTAAAGAACGGTGATGGATTAAACCCAGATCTTTTGACTGGGTGTGAGTGTTTGATTGATTCAGATGCTCCGTCCATCACCACCCCCTTTTGTACTGCTTTTGGCCGCCATAAGTGTGGCAGGGTATGCTCAGACATGAGTCCCTTGCTCACTTTGCCACTGGATTCAAGCAAGCCGGACTGAAGACGGCTGGAATGCCAGAAACCGGTCCTCGGAAGCTTGTTTCCGGTCCAGGGAGGACATGACTTGGCAGTTCCGGCTGGACTGTTCCCATGAGGCACAGGGTCAGACTGATTTGCATATAGCCGTGTCTGAACTGGGGTGGCAGAGTGGGCTAAAGAACGGTGATGGATTAAACCCAGATCTTTTGACTGGGTGTGAGTGTTTGATTGATTCAGATGCTCCGTCCATCACCACCCCCTTTTGTACCGCTTTTGGCCGCCATAAGTGTGGCAGGGTATGCTCAGACGTGAGTCCCTTGCTCACTTTGCCACTGGATTCAAGCAAGCTGGGCTGAAGACGGCTGGAATGCCAGAAACCGGTCCTCGGAAGCTTGTTTCCTGTCCAGGGAAGACATGGCTTGGCAGTTCGGGCTGGACTGTTCCCATGAGGCACAGGGTCAGACTGATTTGCATATAGCCGTGTCTGAACTGGGGTGGCAGAGTGGGCTAAAGAACGGTGATGGATTAAACCCAAATCTTTTGACTGGGTGTGAGTGTTTGATTGATTCAGATGCTCGTCCATCACCACCCCCTTTTGTACCGCTTTTGGCCGCCATAAGTGTGGCAGGGTATGCTCAGACGTGAGTCCCTTGCTCACTTTGCCACTGGATTCAAGCAAGCCGAGCTGAAGACGGCTGGAATGCCAGAAACCGGTCCTCAGAAGCTTGTTTCCGGTCCAGGGAAGACATGACTTGGAAGTTCGGGCTGGACTGTTCCCATGAGGCACAGGGTCAGACTGATTTGCATATAGCCGTTTCTGAACTGGGGTGGCAGAGTGCGCTAAAGAACGGTGATGGATTAAACCCAGATCTTTTGACTGGGTGTGAGTGTTTGATTGATTCAGATGCTCCGTCCATCACCACCCCCTTTTGTACCACTTTTGGCTGCCATAAGTGTGGCAGGGTATGCTCAGACGTGAGTCCCTTGCTCACTTTGCCACTGGATTCAAGCAAGCCGGGCTGAAGACGGCTGGAATGCCAGAAACCGGTCCTCGGAAGCTTGTTTCCGGTCCAGGGAAGACATGGCTTGGCAGTTTGGGCTGGACTGTTCCCATGAGGCACAGGGTCAGACTGATTTGCATATAGCCGTGTCTGAACTGGGGTGGCAGAGTGGGCTAAAGAATGGTGATGGATTAAAACCAGATCTTTCGACTGGGTTTGAGTGTTTGATTGATTCAGATGCTCCGTCCATCACCACCCCCTTTTGTACCGCTTTTGGCCGCCATAAGTGGGGCAGGGTATGCTCAGACGTGAGTCCCTTGCTCACTTTGCCACTGGATTCAAGCAAGCCAGGCTGAAGACGGCTGGAATGCCAGAAACCGGTCCTCGGAAGCTTGTTTCCGGTCCAGGGAAGACATGGCTTGGCAGTTCGGGCTGGACTGTTCCCATGAGGCACAGGGTCAGACTGATTTGCATATAGCCGTGTCTGAACTGGGGTGGCAGAGTGGGCTAAAGAACGGTGATGGATTAAACCCAGATCTTTTGACTGGGTGTGAGTGTTTGATTGATTCAGATGCTCGTCCATCACCACCTCCTTTTGTACCGCTTTTGGCCGCCATAAGTGTGGCAGGGTATTCTCGGACGTGAGTCCCTTGCTCACTTTGCCACTGGATTCAAGCAAGCCGGGCTGAAGATGGCTGGAATGCCAGAAACCGGTCCTCGGAAGCTTGTTTCCGGTCCAGGGAAGACATGGCTTGGCAGTTCGGGCTGGACTGTTCCCATGAGGCACAGGGTCAGACTGATTTGCATATAGCCGTGTCTGAACTGGGATGGCAGAGTGGGTTAAAGAACGGTGATGGATTAAACCCAGATCTTTTGACTGGGTGTGAGTGTTTGATTGATTCAGATGCTCCGTCCATCACCACCCCTTTTTGTACCGCTTTTGGCCGCCATAAGTGTGGCAGGGTATGCTCAGACGTGAGTCCCTTGCTCACTTTGCCACTGGATTCAAGCAAGCCGGGCTGAAGACGGCTGGAATGCCAGAAACCGGTCCTCGGAAGCTTGTTTCCGGTCCAGGGAAGACATGGCTTGGCAGTTCGGGCTGGACTGTTCCCATGAGGCACAGGGTCAGACTGATTTGCATATAGCCATGTCTGAACTGGGGTGGCAGAGTGGGCTAAAGAACGGTGATGGATTAAACCCAGATCTTTTGACTGGGTGTGAGTGTTTGATTGATTCAGATGCTCCGTCCATCACCACCCCCTTTTGTACTGCTTTTGGCCGCCATAAGTGTGGCAGGGTATGCTCAGACGTGAGTCCCTTGCTCACTTTGCCACTGGATTCAAGCAAGCCGGGCTGAAGACGGCTGGAATGCCAGAAACCGGTCCTCGGAAGCTTGTTTCCGGTCCAGGGAAGACATGGCTTGGCAGTTCGGGCTGGACTGTTCCCATGAGGCACAGGGTCAGACTGATTTGCATATAGCCATGTCTGAACTGGGGTGGCAGAGTGGGCTAAAGAACGGTGATGGATTAAACCCAGATCTTTTGACTGGGTGTGAGTGTTTGATTGATTCAGATGCTCCGTCCATCACCACCCCCTTTTGTACCGCTTTTGGCCGCCATAAGTGTGGCAGGGTATGCTCAGACATGAGTCCCTTGCTCACTTTGCCACTGGATTCAAGCAAGCCGGGCTGAACACGGCTGGAATGCCAGAAACCGGTCCTCGGAAGCTTGTTTCCGGTCCAGGGAAGACATGGCTTGGCAGTTCAGGCTGGACTGTTCCAATGAGGCACAGGGTCAGACTGATTTGCATATAGCCGTGTCTGAACTGGGGTGGCAGAGTGGGCTAAAGAACGGTGATGTATTAAACCCAGATCTTTTGACTGGGTGTGAGTGTTTGATTGATTCAGATGCTCGTCCATCTGTAAAAAGGTAGAGCCGATGTCGACCAAGAACCTTCAGTGTTTGCCCGGCGTTAGCCGCCTCTCATACCATACGATATTACCAAACAAAGAGGCAGGCGCTGGAGACGGAAGGCAGAAAACAGGAGTTTATTCCGACGGAGCAGAACACGTCAAATCAGACAACAGGGTATCTTCTCGAGGTGCTCTAACCGCATCTCTGAGGCCTGGCCTCTTATACACAGGTTTATGGCTCTATTACATACACTGCATCCGTAATGTTTCTTTGAAGGACAGAAAAGACATCCTCGGAATCCCCGGTCCAGGCCCGTTCCCACACACATCTACAGTAGAGTTCCCACCCCGATCTCAGCATGTGGTGGTTATCGCGCAGCTGGACATTCCGCTGGGGACGGGGATGTGTGTGATAAGTCGGATCTTCAGGGTGCGAAAGCATTGATTAATCCCCACTCCTTTGATGTGAGGCGAGGTCCTACTGTAAGGGGCAATAAACTGCATCTGTTGGGCTAGGTGATGGCCTGGGATCAGGCCGGACAATCGGGCAGGGAGGAAGAGGTTATCAAAAGGGCCTGTTCTTTGAATGAGATGAAAGAGCGAGGGGGGTTCAGCACAGGATGTGGCTCGGAGACAGGGTCGCGTTAGAGGTGCGTTTATGGCCCAAGCAGGAGAGACCGGGGGCTGTCGGGGCGCGGGGGAATGCTTGCGAGGCCGGGGAGTGAGGGGGAGAGACGCGCAGGCTATTGGCAATGGGCAGAGAGGCCACGACACACGAAATGGCTGCCACTTACGTGCATGATGGGGCCTAAAAGGGACAAGATGGCGTGGCCACTGTTTCACGATTTTCACTTTACTTTCAACAGTGGCTGGGGTGAACATAAATGAACGCCGCTTATATATACCTAATTTTAGTCATTTTCCACAGTCCCCAGTTTTTATCATAAGTTAGTTCATTCCTGTTCATGTCATAGGTGAGGATGTACAAGCTGACATTAGTTATACAATTCGCTTTGGTAGCCCATATGCATTACAGGCAGATGGAAATAATTCTGCTATCAATGCAGACAGAATCGTACATAACCATATGTAGTCAATGTGATGGGCGGGTAGACAGTGCATACAAAATTACATTAGCTGCGTCATACGTTTAGACCTTGGAGGCGGGGACATTACTTTAGACGATGTAGGAGACTCGTCCGAATACAAACATGATGTCATACAAAAAAAAATTCTGGCAGGATAAGGGCTATTATCTTGAGGTCTGGACTCCATGGGGGTCAAAACTAGACAGCATGATCATGTGCATAACTGGTGTTCTACAATCATCAAGATACAGAGTTAATGAAAGCTGAACTGCTGGCTCTGGAACTGCAAATGGAGCAAGCTAATGCGGCCCATATGGCGTTCCCGACGGAAGACACACGCCACGCACTCCACCTCCGCCAACAGTTACATAACGATCTCCTCAGAAAGCGAACGGTAGAAAACATTGAAACGACTGCGCAAAGAGTCTACGATGTGGGGGACAAAGCCAACAAACTACTGGCTTGGCTAGATAAGAAGAACGAGGGCGGCAGACACATTTTACAATTAAAGGATCCGATGGGAACGCCCCATACGCGTCCCTCCGAGATTATCGAGATCCTGGCTGACCACTATCAAACGGTCTATACCCCGCTGGAGGTGGTCACAGCGGAAGCAGCGGCAGCAACGCTGCAAACTTTACCTGTCGCAACTTTGCCTCCGGAAGCGGTGGCTGAATTGGAGGCGGATCTGACGGAGGAAGAGCTCCGAGCGGCCATTGGTGCATTACGTACGGGCAAGGCGCTCGGCCCTAACGGGATTCCAGTAGAGTGGTACCAGTCAGTCTCTGACACCCTGAGCTCGCCACTACTGGCCATGTTCGCGGAGTGCAGAGAAACGGGGGTTCTGCCCCTGGATCAACGGGTAGCAACCATAGTGACTGTCCCGAAACCAGGTAAATCACCCACGGACTGTACGTCGTATCGCCCGATTTCACTGCTTAATGCTGAAGCTAAAATTCTGGCGAAACTCATTGCGAACAGACTGACCCCGCACCTGCAATGTCTGGTCCACCCGGATCAATCGGGCTTCATGCCACACAGGAGCACGGCACTAAACCTCCGACGTGTACATGGGGTGCTGGCGCGAGCCCACTTACTGCTGGAACCGGCGGCCATTCTGTCACTAGACGCCAGAATGGCTTTTGATATGGTGGAATGGCAATACCTATTCGCGGTCCTGGCTCGTATGGGCTTTGGTCCCAAGTTTGTTTCGTGGGTCAAACTACTATACACGGATCCGGTGGCACACGTAGCGGTCAATGGCCACATCTCTCGAGCAATCCCCTTGGCTAGAGGGACGCGTCAGGGATGTCCGCTTTCCCCCTTGCTGTTCGCCCTCGTGCTGGAGCCACTGGCTACTGTCATTAGGGCCACTCCCCTGCTGAAAGGGCTAACGTGGGGGGACGCCTGGGAGGACAGGATATCCTTGTATGCCGACGACATGCTAATTTACCTGTCTCACCCGGAAACGGGCATCCCGAATTTGCTGGCAATCTGCGACGCGCATGGATTGCACTCCGGATACACGATTAACTGGACGAAGTCAGTCGTTTACGTACTGAAAGGTCCGGCGCCGCTCCTTCCCAACAACTGCCCGCTGGTTATAGCTGATACCTCCTTTAAATACTTGGGCGTCCGGGTCACTAGTGACACGAATACGTTCTATGATTTAAACTTGGCGCCTCCTCTTACCCGTCTGCGGGCGGATGTGCGACACTGGAAAACCTTGCCCCTTACGCTGCTGGGACGCGCGGCGCTGTTCAAAATGATGGCTTTACCGCGCTTCCTGTATGTGCTAGAAAACACCCCGATCCTGGTTCCGCCATCCTATTTCCGTAAAGTGACGGCGCTGATTACCGAGTTACTCTGGGGAGAACGCCCACCCAGAATTGCGCACGCGAAGCTTAACCGTGGATGGCACGACGGAGGGATAGCCTTACCTAATATTGAGCTCTACTACTGGGCATCACAACTCAAAGTCATTAATCACTGGTTGCACATCCCACAGACTGACCCGGCATACTTCTCAGATAGAACACAATTGGGGACACACAGTTTGCTGGCCCCGCTTTATACTCCTACCCTCGCGAAGAAACTACTCGGTCCAACCAGACACACGGTCACTATATGGCACAGGGCGCTGGCACGGCTTAAGTGGAAGGGAATCATAACCAAACTTACTCCACTGTGGGACACTACACAATTGGGCTGTCTTAGGTCAAGTAAAGGCTTTACTCAGTGGGACACTATCGGTATATCGACAGTGGGTGACCTATGGACTTCTACGGGAATGGTCCCTTTTCCACACCTGCAACAACAATATGCATTAGGCCCCAATGAGACTTACAGATATATACAGATACGACATGCACTCATGGCGGTCATTGAGCCAGGCACTAAAATCCCGGAATCCTCACCTCTGGAGGACCGACTTCTCACGGAATTCATGCAAACACGCGCCACCTCACTCACGTACCGTAAGTTATTGAATAATTTGCCTGATCCCTTGCAGAAGTTGAAGGAACGGTGGGAATCTGAGCTAGGGTCCATGGATGAGACAGAATGGAATGCCGCTCTGGCATCGCCGCGGGAGGCGGGTGTGTCGGCCCGGTTTAGACTGATACAGCTCAAAATACTACACAGGGTATATTACACCAGGACCTCGCTACACAAAATGCATAGGGCGGAAACCCCGTATTGTCTTAGAGAGTGTGGGGAGGAAGGAACATTACTACACACACTTTGGGAATGTCCTATTATCTCGAATTACTGGCGGCAAATCATGCGCACTATTTCTCAGACCCTTGACACTTCCATGCCGCCAGACCCACGTCTGTGCCTTCTGAATGTGTGGGAGGGGGTTGACCTGCCACACCGGAGACGGCAGTGGGTCACTATTGGGACTATGGTGGCCAAACGCGACATTGCGCAGAGGTGGGGGGTAGCGGAAATTCCTACGCTGGCATTGTGGTGTAGAACGATGGACAAACTGATGATTGTTGAACGTGCAGTTTACAGAATGAGAGCTAACCCACGCAAGTGGAATGCAATCTGGGTGGCATGGAATAAGTATAGGGGGGACCTATGCGAGCCGCTTTCGGAGGATGAGGGCGATAGCTCAGACGAGGATGATGACCTGGAAGACTAGATTAGAGGGAGGGGGTGTACAGACTGGGAGAGTTAGGGATTGAGTGCCAGGGATACCAGTTGAGCGGGCGTGGGGAAGGAGAGGGGTGGTAGCATAGGAACCTGGTCCTAATCAAGTGACATTGGGGATACATGGGAGGATTCGTTATAACTGTCCTTATTGGCGTGAGTCTAAAGTTTGGGTTGTTTGTTATAAAAAGCAAAAAACAGTAGGACGTCTTACCAACTATTGATGTAACATGATTGTCTTATGTATTGTGTCAAACACTCGCTGCCGGACCGGAAGGTTGTCGGCTAAATAGCTGTGTCACGAGGTTAAACCTTGGCTGATCGAGAATTACTTCCCTCCACTGTGGTGCACAATTACTGTAAATTTGACAAATGCTAATAAAGTCTTACCAAAAAAAAAAAAAAAAAAGATACAGAGTTAACGCCTTCTTAGTTATCCATGTACAGTTGAAAGTGACCGATGTAAGGTTTCGAAAGCTCAATTGGGTGGTAATCAATACAAAGCGGTTGGGAGAGGAATTCAACTTAACACAAGGGACAGTCAAAGGGTGGCAATGTTCAAAAAAAGGGTTCGTCTTTCCAGTGTCTTATTACAGCGAGCCATCACTGGTAGGCTCTCATTGTTTTTCTTCTTTCGTTGGCACTGTTGAGCACCGGCGGTGGAGCTATGCGTCCAGCTCGGATTCAGATTTCGCGTTGCAGGGTGTGGCCACTCTTTGCTCTCGGACCACAGTCCTGTTTGTCCTGTTACCTAACTAATCTACCATAGGTACTTTAGTCGGGGTACCCGTATTCCGTTCTTCTTTCGGGACAAACCCTATTCTATCTTTTGTGCTGTGTTTTTTTTCTTTAAGTCAAGTTCAAAAACTCCATATGGAAAAAGGGGTGATGGGGGCGTGCTTTGGGAGGCCGAGGGAAAAGAGGGTGGAGTGGGATCAGGTCTGAAACGGACCAAGGAGGGCAGAAATTTCAAGCAAGTGGGCCCCTCAATCGGGCACAATGGGCTGGGACTTTCGGCACGAGCTCATCAACATGTAGGGGCTTCTGGACAGCCCTTCTTTCCTTCACTTTCCACGTTGAGAATGGTGCCTTGTCCCGCAACTCTTTGCTCTGTGGCTCCACCTTGGTCGAGGTCATAGATATTCCCCGATCTGCAGCCAGACTGTGCGTCACGTCCGGCCCCTCTCCTCCGACGACCGCACGTTATCTTTAAATGAGTACAAAAAAAACAAGTCTTAGAGAACTGGCAGGGGAAGATGTTTACACACTTTAATTTCTCTCCCAACCCCAAGTAGTTGGGGAAACGTTTATTGGTCACGATAGGGTGGATGCTTAGTAATCCTTACATCGGTGTATGCTGTTAACTCATGCATCATTGCTGTGGTGCAGGTCTGCAAGTATCTTTCTATTTTCAAACATCATGTCTGTCTGGTGTTTATTCCTGTTATATTCGCGAGCGTGGCAAGAAGTCTGATATCCAACAATTACATGGTTCATCGAATTCAAACCGGCTCCTCCAGTAGAGACTTGTGTTTAAGCATGGGCGGATCTAGCGGAACTCGCGTACGCGAATTTGCGTATTTACGGATTCGCAATCCGCAAAATCCGCGATATCTCAGGGATTTGCGGATTTTTGTGTTTTTTGTGTTGGCGAGCGTTCGCGAGGATTTGTGGACCATTTCGCAATTGCGAACTTACTTTTCGGCTCGCAACGGCCGCGACTATGTTGTTTCTACGTCTGGTTTATCATCACAGGTTCACAGCACCCTCTGTTTCACCACTGCCACCCTCTGGTACACCCATGCCACCCTCTGGTACATCCTCACTGCCACCCATTAGGTTTGTTTATCACTGTAGATTATGGGGGTGAAAAAAAGCAAGCACACCTGCCCTGCTTCAACTGCCATGAATTAATTTGGGGTTGATTAATGTGTCAGTGATTTTGAAACTTCCAGTCTGGCTGGTACCTGCTTCCTTCCTTATCTGTAATTTGCTTTCTGTTGCAGTGAAAGCAAGCACACCTGCCCTTCTTCAACTGCCATGAATTAATTTGGGGTTGATTAATGTGTCAGTAATTTTGAAACTTCCAGTCTGGCTGGCACCTGCTTCCTTCCTTATCTGTAATTTGCTTTCTGTTGCAGTGCAATTTTTTTTCACAGGGCCTTTATGGTCTACTTGTAGCTATTCTATGAGCCAGCTGTTTGGGTCATAGCAGGGTCATAGAATAGTTGCAAATAGGCAACTGAACTCTGGAGGGGCCCCTCAGGAAGCACTAGAGTGAATGGTTACTAATGTTAAGTTTGAACTTTTGCACCTGCTGATTGCTTTCATTTTTGCTAAAATCGTTTTTCTGCAATTTCGCGCGATTTGCGGGGCGCGAATCCGTGCGAGATCGATTTCGGAAGCCGCGAATCCGTGCAAATACACTTTTTTTTTTTTGCGGCGTGTATGTTCGCGTGTTTTTTTCCGTGTTCGCAAGGCGCTTGTAGCGATACGTTTGCCAAGTTACCCTAGCGGTCGTACACGGGCGCGACCATCTTGTTTGCGTGACGTAACTCCGTTTCCGGCCGCTATGTGTAATCTCGCAAAGTGTGCGGCTCGCTAGTATAATTTCGCGCGTGATCGCGAGGAAAATCTCGCGCGAACTTACCCACGCGGTCGTGAACGGGCGCGGCCATCTTGTTTCTCATTCATTGCTATGGTTCTGGGCATGCTTTCTGTATCCTCTCTGAATCTCTGCCATCCTTTGCTTGTTTGAAGTTTTTTTGATCTATTTTACTTATTATCTATCCCTCTATTTTTCTAGCTCTATATTTTTGTGTTTTCTGCTACTTTTTGTTAATTTTAAACTACTTTTTTAAACTCTTTTCTTTTCTTCTTCCCTATTCTATTTCTTCTTTATTATTTAACTGCATTTCTGCCCAGACCATGGTAAAGGGAGCCGGGAAGCACCCTGAGAAGGGGAAGGGTCCCGCACCCCGTGCCTGGCTCCCGTGCGGGCGTTTGAGGGGGGAGACAGTGACAGCCCGGGAGATTTTTAGTGCGGAGGAGGTGGCCGCACTAATATTCCACGTCCAGCGCCGCCTCCCCAAGACCATCCTGGGAGGCGACAAGATCGCAACCGGCTACGGCATCCGGGAGCGCCGGAAGCGGTGGGAGAAGGTGTGCCGGGCCATGTTTAAACTCTCTGGGGTCCGGCGCACCTATAACCAGGCCACCCACCGCTGGACGGATGTCATGGACCGGGAACGCGACTTGCTGGACGTGCTCGGCGTAGAGGTCCCCGGGCTTGGTGAGTAGTAGTAGCTATTTCTAGCTATTTCATCACTACTCTGTTTTATCCGGCTCTGTTATTTGCAAATCTTTGTTCTTTACCAAGAGCAATAATGCTGCCGATTACATTGTAGGTAAATTATATTTCAAAATCTTCTATGCATTTCAGGTGCACTGCTCTCCTTCTCAGTAGCCTTGCTACTATGCTTATTTGTTTTGTATTTTGTGTTCATTTCATTGGCCTGAGAAATTATGTATGAGTGTAGTATAAAGAACTGCGTAATGCTAGACACTAAGGGTCATATTTCAATTACCGGCGCATCCCTGCAAAGTAGCAGAGATGCGGCAGTAATTGTGCGCCATGCCACCACCACCACCCAAGGGCCCAAAACGCCACAGAAGCCTTACGCATCTGTGCCGTAAAGGCGGCGCATTGCTGGAGTTGCGTGCCAACGATGGCGCAGCTCCAGCAATGCTCTGGGGTGCCCTATCTCCCCAATGCTGCATCAAGCCGTACGTCGGCTTCAAGCAGGCGCAGGGTTTGAGTCACGCATCATTGTCCTAAAAGTGACTGATTGACATCTTGTAGATTTCCCTCAGCCACTTTTAGGATTCGTTCCTGCGCAGGAACGCCCTCCCTTGCGCCGGAACGCCCCCTGATGGCGCAGGGCTTTACAACGTGATGCATCTCCCATATGCGTCATTTTGTTTTTTGATATACGCCGCACCATGGCGCCTCTTTTGTTCTGCCGCTGCGTCACAAAAGTCACGCAACAATGGAGGAAAATGAGCCGCAAGGGACTTCTAAATCAGCCCCAACAGACTGAAGTCCAGTACTTTCTTGAGACACATGGCTATAAGAAGAAATAGTGGTGGTGGTCGGTGGATTGATAGTTTGAGTATTCACTGATCTGCAAGCACGATGGACTTTGTCTGTCACTTCGCGTGCTGCGGACTGCTGCCTGCCAGGCCTAGGCAAACCTTTTTAGTAGTCTGTTTAGTGAGTTGCATCGGAACTTTCAAAGTCAACGGTCCGCAAATCAGGCAATACGAATAACGTAGTATACCACATGAGATTGGTCAATATATCCCGTAGAATAGTTGTCTATCTATTTGCTATTTCGCCAAAATATTTTGTTATTGTTCTTTTGAAATTTTTGATTTGGTTGACAAATATCATCCATGTTTTCTGGTCTTTCTTTCTTTCATGTTGTACATCAGCTCCCCCCAAGGGCAAGAGGACACAGGAGGAGGAGGGTGCTGTTCAGGAGGATGCAGGCCAGGATCGGGCAGGCGAGGGCTCCTTTGCTGGCCCCAGTAAGTTTTAATTTCAATATAGAGTACCTATTTTTTCCTAGCGTTCCTCATTCGATTTTTTCTAAATCGTCTTTGATCTTCTTGTAGACTGGATCTAAATTCTTATCCTGCCTCGACTATGACTCCCTGTGGTATTACTAGATTATTCTTATTAGTCTGTCTGTGTAGCTAACTAAGATTGCACTTTTGGCAATTCCATTGGACTCCCATTCTAGTCAGCAATAGCTCTATGCACTGAGTGCAGTCCTCTGGGATTGTCCATAATGTCTTTTCAAGTCTTCTAAATGTTTATGCTTTGACAATTGCCAACAATAAAAAGGTGAATGACTACCAAGAAAGAATAAGATACTACTTTACTTTTGGAGGACAATCCATTCTACTACTGTTGCAGGGACAAATCTGCACAAACCGAACTATGAACACTAAATAGTGCATTGTTTATCAATTATAATAGGCGCAGGTAGACTTTCTTTCCACATACCTCAGTGATATCAGACTTTGAAGAACCCCCAATCTCCTTACTGACTAGATAGTGTGGCAGAGTCATTTAGCTCCCAAAGTCACCGATGATTGATCCCCAATGATGATTAGATTATCCAACGCAGGACAAGAGTACGGAGTCGGAGTCAAGAAGTGTCAGAGGCACTCATGCTTGCAAAAATTCCAAAACCTTTAGCTCATCCACTCTAGTCTGGAGGACCAAAAACCACAGAGTCTATTTAAGTTTAAAAGCTTTATTAAAAGTAAACACATTTATTAAAATCAACTTTGTCATAAAAGTAAACGTTTAACTGAAAATGGAATAGTGCTTAGTGCTAACGATTAATTGGGCACATTTCTTGTGGTCGAGCTGAGCTCTCACCTTGTTTGAACTTGAGCTTGACCCTGATCGTGTTCTTAGAAGTCAAGCTTCTGTTAGGAGAAAAAGTGGTGTGTGTTAAAAATAAAAAGCAAGCATTCATCAGTTGTGCCAAAAAGTGCAGCAAGACAACAGCCTTCCCTGGAAAAAGGGACATTTTTACTTTAGAGTAGACAGTTACAAATTATTACATTGTATTTCGTTTTTTTAACATTTCTTTATTCCTCCTAGACCAAATATTATATAGTAGTGAGTGGTGTATTCTAACATTCTTAAATGTACTTTGTAGGTGGAACATCTGGTGGCGGGGCCAGCGCGGAGGTGGTGGTGTTGGATGAGGACTCTGGGGAGGAGGCGGTGCAAGTGCCGGACGTTCCTGTGAGGGTTCACACGGTGGTGGCGGGAAGAGGTAAGCTATATATTCCTTACTTATTGAGATTGAAGACTGCATAGTGTGCTTTCTGCACGGGTGTATTATAAATCAACCAGGTAGTAGCCTCCTCTAAATGTACTTCGACTTAGCTGTGAAGTTTTTGGTGAGAAGAATCCCAATAAGATCTTAGATGAACTTGATGGATGGGATGAACGAAAAGCGAAAGAAGGGTATAAGTAGGTGTGGAAGGAGGAGAAATTTTATGATGGCTGGCAAAGAAGAATGATATGTGTTTGCTTGGTCCCAGAGGTGGCTGGGAAGGAAAGAATATGGTATGGTGCATGGCTGGGTCAATGATGAAGCAAGGATGGGTGGAAGGAGAACAGCCTGGGTGGGTGAAACAGAAACTGTATGTGTGCATATACTTTGAATGGATGGATGCCTGGAGCATGGTATTATCTGACTCTTAGATAGCATATGTGTATCTAGAGAGAGTAGATGGTCACTGCACTGGATGAACTAAGTGTTACCTTGAAGAGCATGTAACACCGCACCCGCACGTCCGTTCCAGTGTAGGGAAGGCAAGGAAAAGAAGTTGTAAATTTGTCCAAATACTACCATGAATAGTAGCAGTAGTTTGTATTGCAACTGCAAGCACAGCATATATCCGGTTATTACGGTGGACACTCCGTACCTCTCTTAATAACTTTAGTTTCGTAGTAGTACGTCATTCATGTGTGGGTGTATCACTGTTCACTCAATAATAAGCAAAGCACCTAAAGTCATCCCATATGTCATCAAATACATCCCATGTGAAGTGATAGATAATCAAAATATTTAGCTTCTTCATTTTCCTTTTCTAGTACTCATTTGCACTGTAGGGTGAAAGCTAAATTAATTAAGCAGTAGCCCTTGTAACAGAGTATTCTCAGTGCCACCCGTAATAGAAAAGTAATAGCTTCACCACCTGCATGTACTGGACCGGTACAGTAACGCAAGTCTGTCTCACTCATGATGGTGTGCGTCTGTTTTTCTCAGGTGCAAGTTCACTGCGCTGGCATTCTGCCGGCTTGCATAAGATAACGTACCAATTTTCCTAAACAAGAGAGAAGAAGAAGAATAAGACTGGTGTACTGTCATAGTCGACTGTAATGGAAGTCCATAGTGGTCGTAGAATTTGTTCATTAAACTCCCACTAATGTTAGAGCAAGGATGCAGAAGTGGGAGGTTAGATAGATACTGTCCTCAATAGTTATGTACTGTGCTTTCAATTTGCTACTTGTACTGTGACACAACTTTCGGCTCAATCACTTTGTGTTATTAATGTTAAGGAGCATTGGTTACAGACTATGTCTTTCTTTCTTCATATAGTTGCTCCTTCCAAATCAACATCACGGAGGGAGCAGGCTCGAATGGCCCGGCAACGGAGGCTGGATGCCACTGTCGCCGAATATCGGCGGCTGGTGGCCCTGGAGGAGGAGGACACGCAGTCAACCGGTGGAACCACAACATCCTCCACTGGGACAGCTGCATCCTCCTCCGTGCCCCCACGGGCTGCCAGCCAGCGCAGTGCTCCAGCGGTACGGAGCCGGGCTACCAAAGCCAACCGCCACCGCCGAGCAGCAAAGACATCAGCTGCCCCCCACAGGAGTTGCAAGGCACGCCAACGCCGCTTATCCCTCAGAGTGTCCTACCTGGAACAGGAGGTCCATAGCTCCAAGAACTTGGTGGAGGGCCTCCGCTTCGACCATGCCACCCTCCGCAAGGAGTATGATGCCCTGGCCGCTAAATTCAACAGCACCCTCCAGTAGTGTAGTGTCCCTTGCCCTTTTTTTAGAGACTTTTGGGGGGTGGGATTTGGGAGTTGGGTTCTTTTTGGGACTTTTGAAAGACAATCGTTGGGGTTAGGGAGGGTCTTAAGGGAGATTATTTTGTTAGGGCTACATAAATATACTTTTTTAAACTTTATCTGACCATACCTGTTTTTTACTGCTTTTGAGTCTGGTGGGTGGGGGTTTAACAGTAAGTTTGTTTTCTTGAAGAGTCCTAGGACTTCAGTAGTACTACCGTCAATCTCTCGTCTAGTCCTAATACTCCATTATACCACCTCCCACCAAACGCTTATCTTACCTGTAATTTGTGTTTGAAAGTAGGGCTAGGCCCAGGGCTGGCTCCACGGGAAATGGGGATTAAGGTTGGCAATCCTGGGCGGATGAAATGTCCTCATTGCGGTGGTACTAGTGGTGTGACACAGTGGCAGTTGCATGCATATGGAAAAAAAGAAAACGAAACCTGGTTTGTCCTTACTGTAGCATTACAACGGTTACGGTACGATAGAGAATATAGCAGGTGACAGTACACTAGAACAGTGCCACAATGTAGCCTAACAAATGGTAAAGTATTGCAAGTATAACTAGTACTTGCGTTGAATTTATTTGACATTGGCTCCTACTACTACAAGAAATAGTACTGAGTAAGTCTAGAATATATCCTCGGATTCCTTCACCAGCCTGTTGCTGCTATGACCTTATCCTCCCCAGCAAGTGTGTGGGATTATTGATGTCATTTAGTCACACATCAAGCAAATCCACACAGCCCGGGGGAAGAGGGTTAGGGTTTGGAAAATGGATGGGAATGGGGGTTTCTTTTTGGGTAGGTTTTGTTGAGAGAAGAAAAAAAAAAGCACAGCATGGACAAACAATAATTGAAGATAAAGAAATCTTTGGGTACAAACTAAAGCTAACCACAAATCTTTTAAGTGACATGAAGGAAGTGCATGCCCTACTGCATGCATTGTTACTGAAAAGTAAGTAGTACTAGAATGCGACAGTATAGGGCTGCAGCGTTTTCACTAGCCTATCTCTGCACTCAGAGAAACAGTTCTTACATTAAATTAGGTTTAAAAATTAGCCGAAGTAAAACCTATAGAATGGCTGTAGGGATCCATTTAGAAGCATAGAGAGATCCAAGAAATGCAGTCACACTCATAGAAGAAAACAATGGATACTGTATCTGTATGTTGTTGGAGTTGTCCTGTTGAATTTGGTAAGTAAGTTGCATGCAGCAAACAATTCCTCTTATTAGCGGCACTCCTCCATTCCAGCTGACGCTTCGTCCATCAATGTTGGTGACCACTGACAGAAGACACCCTGTCCACTGCCTGCCTGGCGGATGTTGAATTGCGGCTCGTTAATGTGAAGCCTGACTCCATCTTTTTTCCCCATTGCACAGACTGAAACCCGGCCTGTAATTATTGAACGGAAAACAGTAAGTGCTATTACAATACCACTGATAAATAAATATAAGGTATGTACGCTGTGTTGTGCAAAAAGTCACACTTTCATTTTCCTAATAGACAGTACAATATTTTTGAAAGTGCGTACTCTGTCTGAGTCACCTTTTGAAGGATAAATAAGTATGGCCAAATTAATTTAGCGGCTCTTTCCCCTCAAGCTAGGTGTACTGTAAACTGTGTTTTAGAACAAAATTAGACCTTCCCAGCAGTGCTCCCACCCAGACCCTTACTAAAGCCAGTCGCAAAAATGTAGAAGACCCCCAATCAGATCTCAAAAAACGAGGCCTAGCAGAAAACTGGTGACAAAACGTACTTTGAAAGTAAAAGTAGGCCCAAATACCCCCTTACCCACCGTGGATTGTATTCAAACTACTTGCAAGCAAGCAAAAGTATCCATAGCCATCATCGCTCCAAGAGTGCTCTAAGACCCCAGAACTCATTTGCAAAAATCTAGAACACCCCGAAACACATGCAATCCTGCTGCTAGGGCTAACCCTAACGAACCCTAAGTTACAAAAAGGGCCAAAAGGCTTTTCCTTATGGATTTTGTCCAAACCACTTCTATCCGGTATTAGACCTTCCCAGGAATGCCCCAGGACCCACCAACCCACCCGCAAAAAAGCCCGCGACTACACCCCCAAACAGCCAAAAAGCTAAATCTCATACTTACAATATCTCTCGGCCTTCGGTCCAAACGCGCTGTGCAGCTAGGTCATCATCATAACTCCTGTTTTCCACCACGGATTTCCTGAAAAGCAAATGCAATCTAGATTAGACTGTCGCAGCAGTGCTCCGACAGAGACCCCGAAACCCACCCACAAACACCAGGAAGCCCCCCAAACAGGCCCCCGAAAACGCTACATTGAGCAAGATGTCAGAAGAAATAGCAAAAAAAAATTCTGCATGGATTTTGTCCAAACCACTTCTATCCGGTATTAGACCTTCCCAGGAATGCCCCAAGACCCGCTAACCCACCCGCAAAAAAGCACGCGACTACACCCCCAAACAGCCAAAAAGCAAAATCTCATACTTACAATATCTCTCGGCCTTCGGTCCAAACGCGCTGTGCAGCTAGGTCATCATCATAACTCCTGTTTTCCACCACGGATTTCCTGAAAAGCAAATGCAATCTAGATTAGACTGTCGCAGCAGTGCTCCTAGACCCCAAAACTCACCCACAAACACCCGGAACCCTGCCAAAGAGCACCTCAAATGCAAGCAAGTCAGCAAAAACGGCAAGAAATTTCCACCTCATATTTGGTCCAAACTACTTTTATCCGTTATTAGAGCTTCACAGCAATGGCCCCAGAGCCCTCAACTCACCCGCAAAGAAGTAGAACACCCCCACAAGTGCTGAGTCTTTCTTCATTGGGCGTAATCCAGCCCTCTGCTTTGAGGGAAATAGGAGTCTGGAGGAGGAGGATAGAGGAGCATGTTCTTTTGAACTTGTGAACCTGAGGAATGTACACTGCGGCACCTTCAAATCAATAAGCAAACAAGTGAAGACAGTTCTGCTGATGGGCTTGTTTTTGTCATTAGGTGATTAAAGTTTGAATTAAATTAACTGTGCAAAACAAAGAAAGACAGACACACAGGAATAAAAGTGAATAAGGACGAAAAAGAAAGTTATTGATTCATTGTCTCATTTTCAGGGCTCGGTGTCAGGGAATAAGAATAAGAGTTCGTCATCATACTCTGCGAATTCAGGCAGGATGCGGTCAGTGTCACCGAACAGAGAACAAATTCCCTCATCTACGTTGCTGTCCTCCTCGTCTTCATGCGGCGTGGTTTCTCATACTTTGTAATCTGGTGGTATGAGGTGCTGATTCATCTTTATCATTGTTAACCTCTCCACATTTTTGGGTGAGAGGCGGCTCCGTTTGGGAGTTACAATGCCACCAGCAGCACTGAAAACACGTTCAGAAGACACACTTGCGAGTGGGCAAGACAAGTAGTTTATAGCCAGGTTGGAGAGCTGTGGCCACAATTGTTTTTTCCCATGCCAATACTCCAATGGCTCATCATTAAGAAAGACCTCTGTTGAGTCATTCAGATAGTCCTGCACCATCGACTCAAGGTCCTCAAAGGTTCCTCCACTTTGCTTACTTTTTGCTGTGCCTGTGACCTTTTTTCGAGAACCACACCCCAAGCCAAGATAGCCAATCCTCTTCAGCAGCCAATGTTACTCTTGTGTGTGGTGCAGATGATCCGGTTGCCGGTGTCTTTAACGGCTGAGAGGTCACTTGTGCCACAGCCACAGGTGCAGAAGTGGATTCTTTTGACTGGGGATGGCCTGCTGATGCTGATGCTGATGCCTTCTCCTTCAATATCCTGCCGTTCTTTTTCAAACCTCTTGGCTGACCTGGCTAGCCAAAGTTTATACTTTTTAACATCTTCATCAGCAAAAGGAAAGAATGCTTGGCCTGCCAGCACCTTTTTGTAGCGTGGATCCAGAATAGTAGCACAAATGTAATGCTGTTCTGAGTTGATCATTTTAAGACGTTCATCACCACGTAGGCGCTCTAATAATTTCTCCGACAAAACAAAAGGGTCTTTGTTTTTTCATCTTTTTCTAACTCAGAAGACACCGCCTTCAGTTGGTGCTCCAGCATGCACAACAATGGGATAGCTTTTCCCAAATTACAGTCCTCCTTGCTGACTGCACGCGTGAAGACCTCAAAAGGACGAAGCATTTCTGTCATGCTTTTAACTATGTCCCATTGCGCCGCATCCATCCTCAGGTCCTTCTGAGCTGTACCCTGTTTTAAGAAATAGTGATCGAGTACCGTATACTGCTCATACAGACGCTCAAGCATGTAGAAGGTTGAGTTCCAACGTGTTGACACCTCCTGGATGAGTGCTTTCACTGGCATTCGACGTTGATGTAGCAGGCTCCTCAGATGCTTCCGGGCCTTAAAAGAATGGCTGAAATGGTTGCACATTTTTCTGCAGGTGGCCATTACCTCGCACGCTGGACTGTCTTTATCACTCAAGAATTTTTGAACTACCAGGTTGATACAGTGCGCCAAACACGGCACTCTGAAAAAGTCACCCAGCGCCATGGCCTTAACTACATTGGCGCCATTATCCGTGGAAACATAACCAATCTGGCGTTTTTTTGGGGACAGCCAGTGAAAGACCTTTTTGTTAAACTCGTCCAAAATGTTTCGTGCTGTGTGACGTTTCTCCAAGCCAAACATGGCTAGTGTTGCATGTTTCCGAGCAGCTTTAAAAACTTGGTCCGGGTCAACACCTGCGTTTAGCTTTGCTTTAACCCCTGAAAAAGAGACCCAGTGTGCAGTGATGCACATGTAATCAGCGCCTGCGCCACTGGTCCACATGTCTGTTGTCAGATGTATAGTGTGAACAGCACTCTTCTGCAAAGCTGCCCCAATCACCTCCAGCACATGTTCATGTAGTGCTGGAACCGCAACTCGGGCAAAATAGAACCGGCTAGGAACCTTCCATTTAGGGCAGAGCGCTGCCACTAATTCTAGAAAACCTACCGCTTCTACAAAAGAAAAAGGGAGAAGGTCCAGAGCTAGCATTTTAGCCAGCTTAGTGTTATACAGACGCGTCAGTGGGTGGTTGCGTTCATATGGCGCGTCTGAACAAAACATGGTTCTAATGTTGCCCTGGACCAAGCATTTACGTGATGATAATGACTTCGTTGACCCAATTTTGCTCGCTGGTGAACTTTTTCGCATTGGTGTCTCACTCGCTCCAACACTCTTAGTGTGCCTCAGGGGTACTGGGTGTAAGTGAAGTGTTTGACACGTCTTCTTCCTCCTCGTCATCATCAGATGAAACATCAACGTTTTCTTGACTTCCAATTCGGGCTTCCTTGATCTCCTTCAGGTGCGCAAACCATTGGACAGCGTGCTGTCTCCTAAGATGACCTCTCTGGCCTCCGGTATCACAGTTGGTACCAAACTTACCACGGCTAACTGCAATCTTACAAATGCTACAAATGGCGAACTTTTCCCTTTTTGGGCAAACAGTAAAGAAGTCCCAAACTGGGGACTTGAATTGTCTGTGGGGGCCGGAGGAGGCGGCGATACTGGTGGTGGTGGTCATGCTGCTAATGCCAGATGAAGTGGAGGATGTGGATTGCCGAACTTTAGTACGTTGTGCACTTTCACCGCCACTAATTAAGGTCGAGGTGGATGGAGGTCCCTTCTTGCGAGAAAGAAATATGGAAGCGGTACGAGTTGGTGTACTACTTAACTCAAATGATTGTGGTGTTTCCACTGCCTCCTCGTCGACAACATCATCATCATCACGCTCAGCAGCTCTTCGGGCTAGGGTCAAAATGTCTGTTTGCTGCATGCCCGCTGGGGCTGCAGTGACCTTTATGATGACTGGGTTGTCGTTGTCAGAGTCTTCATCAGCAGCAGTATCCGCCACTTCTTGTTGAGCCTCATCACACTCCATAACTCTGAGACTTTGGACGAGCTTCCTTTTACGCTTAACTACCTTTGTCAGATCATGGTGTGCCTCACTCTCAGACGGCAGTGGTGCTGGTTCCCAATTTTGATCCGTATCATCAGAAGGAGGTGTGCTTGAAGAAGATGTAGACACCACCCTTGATCTCTTCCTTGCTAGGGGTGTGGAAGACAATGAATGATCATCAGGAGGAGTGGCTTCCTCAAATGATACCTCGCCTTGATTGTCGATTTCCTGATGTGCCCCTACTTCGGGAGGAACAACTATTGTGGGCACTTGTGACCCTCCATGCACCTCTGCTTGCGCATCTCCTTGCGCTGCCTCTCCTTCCACATGTATTTGGGCTTGTACTTGCACATGTGGTTTTTGTTGCGGCTGTGGTTGTTCAACACTTGTCAGATGAGTTACAACTACCTGTGTTGATTGAGGGACATTGCTGCTACTTTCTTGCGATGAGCCAACATCACTGGTCGATGGTGATTGAACAACTAGACTTGGGGCCAGATGTAGGTGGCCAATTACCGGTCGCTAACGGCCGAATTCGGCCGTTACCGACCGGTAATTAGATTTTGAGATGTAGGGCATGCATTTACAGATTCGGTATTTTACCGATTCTGTATTTACCGATTCGGTAAAATTACCGAATCGGTAAATACAGACTCGGTAAAATACCGATTCTGTAAATGCAGATGTAGCTGGCACATGTCAGAGTGCCACAGGGCTTTAAGAATCGGTATTTTACCACCCAATCCAATTGGGTGGTAAAATACCGAATCCAGGTGTGCATGCACATGTGTGCATGCACACCTGTGCCATGTGACACACAGACATGCCCTTAGGGCATGTCTGTGTGCCACATGGCGCACATGCCTATTTTTGGGGTGCCAGAGGGTGTCAAAGTGACACCCCCTGCACCCTTGCTAAAATCGGTATTTACCGATTCTGTAATTACAGAATCGGTATTGCCCATTGATTCCTATGGGCTGCAAGGCCCATAGGAATCAATGGGCAATACCGAATCGGTATTTACAGAATCGGTAAATACCGAATCTTAACGATTCGGTATTTACCGAATCTGAAATACCTACATCTCCCCCCCTCTATTTTACCACCTCTTAAATACCGATTCGGTATGAATCGGTATTTAAGAGGTGGTAAATTAAAATTACCTACATCTGGCCCTTGGTGCCTCTGCAGCAGTGAAGGGCTTGGACTTAAGTTGGCGTGGTGGTGGTGGTGGCACTGAGCCCAATGGAGCGGGGGTGCTGCTCCCAGCTTGGTCCCCAGCAGATCCCGCTGCTGCTGCAGGCATACTTTTTTTTTTACTCCCAAAAAAAGGGGCGGCCGGCACACCAGTCTCCTTGGTAACTTGCTTCTTCTGCTCCTTACTGGCAACTTTCTTGCTAGAGGAGCTACGGGTAACTTTTTTTGGGGCCATCTTCTTCAGAGCAGTTCAGAACAGCAGGCAGCAGTTGCACGAGTTGCAGAGTTGTCTGTGTCCAGACGTGACGTCGCGTGACGTTATGCTGCACACACACACCGCTGCAGGACTTCTTCCTGGCACAGGTGGTTCTCTTGAGTCTTGTGCACCTAAAAGCAATGGAAGACAGAGGAACATCAGTTCAGTTATATACCCCAAAAAAATCGAAAAACACAGAAAAATCAGCACAATCCCATGCCATCCATGATGTTTACATTCAAGACACCCCACAGAAAGACTAGGCCCATGCAACACTCACTACCCCTGGGCATAAAGGTTGAAAGCTAAGCAAAATGGTTGCAGACCTAATAACACTGCCTGCATTCAAAATGTCCGCCTGCCTCCCAGCACATGGCCAGGGCCTGCCTGTTGCAGCACTCAAAATGGCCCCCACCCACATGGCCAGTCCCCATGAACACCCCAAAAAATCGAAAACCACACAAAAATCAGCACAATCCCAAGCCATCCATGGCCTCAATGATGTTTAAATTCAAGAAGACAACCCACAGAAAGACTAGGCCCATGCAACACTCACCACCCCTGGGCAAAGGGCCCCACCAGCAGCCCCAAAAAACGACAAAAACCACAAAATTCAGCACAATCCCAGCCCATCCATGGTCTCAATGGTGTTTAAATTCAAGAAGACACCCCACTGAAAGACAAGGCCCATGCACCACTCACTACCCCTGGGTATAATGGATGAAAATTAGGCAAAATAAGTGCAGGCCTCAGACACTGCCTCTCTTCAAAATGGCCCCTTGCACCCCAAGCACATGTTGCCTGCTGTACCAGCACTCAAGATGGCCACCACCACCACCCACATGGCCAGTCCACATCAACACAGTACACCCCGAAAAAAACGAAAACCACCCAAAAATCACCACAATCCAATGCCATCCAGGATGTTTACATTAAAAAGAGTGAGACCCCACAGGCACACTCAGTCCATGCACCACTACCCCTGGGCAAAAGGCCACACCAGCAGCCCCAAAAAAACGACAAAAAACACAAAAATAAGCACAATCCCAGCCCATCCATGGCCTCAATGATGTTTAAATTCAAGAAGATACCCCACAGAAAGACTAGGCCCATGCAACACTCACCACCCCTGGGCAAAGGGCCCCACCAGCAGCCCCAAAAAACGACAAAAACCACAAAATTCAGCACAATCCCAGCCCATCCATGGTCTCAATGGTGTTTAAATTCAAGAAGACACCCCACTGAAAGACAAGGCCCATGCACCACTCACTACCCCTGGGCATAATGGATGAAAAGTAGGCAAAATAAGTGCAGGCCTCATACACTGCCTCTCTTCAAAATGGCCCCTTGCACCCCAAGCACATGTTGCCTGCTGTACCAGCACTCAAGATGGCCACCACCACCACCCACATGGCCAGTCCACATCAACACAGTACACCCCAAAAAAAACGAAAACCACCCAAAAATCACCACAATCCAATGCCATCCAGGATGTTTACATTAAAAAGAGTGAGACCCCACAGGCACACTCAGTCCATGCACCACTACCCCTGGGCAAAAGGCCACACCAGCAGCCCCCAAAAAACGACAAAAAACACAAAAATAAGCACAATCCCAGCCCATCCATGGCCTCAATGATGTTTAAATTCAAGAAGATACCCCACAGAAAGACTAGGCCCATGCAACACTCACCACCCCTGGGCAAAGGGCCCCACCAGCAGCCCCAAAAAACGAAGAAAAAAAAACACAAAATTCAGCACAATCCCAGCCCATCCATGGCCTCAATGGTGTTTAAATTCAAGTAGACACCCCACCGAAAGACTAGGCCCATGCACCACTCACTACCCCTGGGCATAATGGATGAAAAGTAGGCAAAATAAGTGCAGGCCTCAGACACTGCCTCTCTTCAATATGGCCCCTTGCACCCCAAGCACATGTTGCCTGTACCAGCACTCAAGATGGCCACCACCACCACCACCCACATGGCCAGTCCACATCAACAGTACACCCCAAAAAAAACGAAAAACACCCAAAAATCACCACAATCTAATGCCATCCAGGATGTTTACATTAAAGAGAGTGAGACCCCACAGGCACACTCAGTCCATGCACCACTACCTCTGGGCAAAAGGCCACACCAGCAGCCCCAAAAAACCGACAAAAAACACAAAATTCAGCACAATCCCAGCCCATCCATGGCCTCAATGGTGTTTAAATTCAAGAAGACACCCCACCGAAAGACTAGGCCCATGTACCACTCACTACCCCTGGGCATAATGGATGAAAAGTAGGCAAAATAAGTGCAGGCCTCAGACACTGCCTCTCTTCAAAATGGCCCCTTGCACCCCAAGCACATGTTGCCTGTACCAGCACTCAAGATGGCCACCACCACCAACCACATGGCCAGTCCACATCAACAGTACACCCCAAAAAAAACGAAAAACACCCAAAAATCACCACAATCCAATGCCATCCAGGATGTTTACATTAAAGAGAGTGAGACCCCACAGGCACACTCAGTCCATGCACCACTACCCCTGGGCAAAAGGCCACACCAGCAGCCCCCAAAAAACGACAAAAACACAAAATTCAGCACAATCCCAGCCCATCCATGGCCTCAATGATGTTTAAATTCAAGAAGATACCCCACAGAAAGACTAGGCCCATGCAACACTCACCACCCCTGAGCAAAGGGCCCCACCAGCAGCCCCAAAAAACCACAAAATTCAGCACAATCCCAGCCCATCCATGGCCTCAATGGTGTTTAAATTCAAGAAGACACCCCACCGAAAGACTAGGCCCATGCACCACGCACTACCCCTGGGCATAATGGATGAAAAGTAGGCAAAATAAGTGCAGGCCTCAGACACTGCCTCTCTTCAAAATGGCCCCTTGCACCCCAAGCACATGTTGCCTGTACCAGCACTCAAGATGGCCACCACCACAACCCACATGGCCAGTCCACATCAACAGTACACCCCCAAAAAACCGAAAAACACCCAAAAATCACCACAATCCAATGCCATCCAGGATGTTTACATTAAAAGAGAGTGAGACCCCACAGGCACACTCAGTCCATGCACCACTACCCCTGGGCAAAAGGCCACACCAGCAGCCCCAAAAAACGACAAAAAACACAAAAATCAGCACAATCCCAGCCCATCCATGGCCTCAATGATGTTTAAATTCAAGAAGACACCCCACAGAAAGACTAGGCCCATGCAACACTCACCACCCCTGGGCAAAGGGCCCCACCAGCAGCCCCAAAAAAACGACAAAAACCACAAAAATCAGCACAATCCCAGCCCATCCATGGCCTCAATGGTGTTTAAATTCAACAAAACAGTTGCATCATGCACCCATAACCAACCCTGATCCTACTGGATACTGTGGCTGCCCACAATATATTTTATTTAATGTTCTGAAAAAGTTCCAAAATTGAAGTTGCAGCAACTGTAATGCTCCAAACAAACTTACTTGTGAAAGTTGATTTCTAATCCAAAAGTGATCCAAAGAAAGTCAAAAAGGCCTCAAATCCAAATATCCAGCAGCACCCACAAAAAGTAATCCTTCCAGGTCAAGGTCCAAATGAAAGTGACCAGCACATGAAGAAAGCACTGGGAGGAGCCTGCTGGACAGGAACAGGAAGTTGGAGACTGTGGGGCACTTCCTTCCTCCCCCCCCCAAAAAATGGACTCCTTGCAAAAACAAAGTGCATGAAAATGTCAACCTGAGGAGTGATTCTGATACAAATCATCATTTTCTGAAGGTTTATGCTGTTTGCTGGTGGATTTCTTGTGCAGAATTGCAAAATCTCTATTTCGCGAGTGCGAGATTGTTCCTGTCCGCCGCAACTACGTGTTCGCAATTGCGAACTCTCGCGAGGCGTGCTCTGCAAGGTGGCAAGCCGCGATTACGTATTCGCTGCCGCCAAACTCCCGCGGGATCCCGCAGCAAGATCCAAAATGGCGCAGCACTCGCAAAATATGATCGAGAAAAACAACTCGGCAAACGTTTAATGATGGAAAGTGAACGCCGTGCACCACGCCGCGCGCCGCAATATTGTATCACCAAGCAAAAAATCCGCGCGAGCGAATTCACGGATTTTCGACAAATTCGCGAGAGTTCGCGGATTGCGAATTTGCCGAAAATACGCAAAATCCGCGAGCGGAACGGATTTTACGCCCATGCTTACTTGTGTTTTTCTAAAACAAATCCTGTTGAGCTATATTTTTCTTCAAGGTCTGCTAATTCATAAAAAGTGTGAAGTGCTTATTATCATGGGCTTACAGCTACTTTTTCCAGGGAAGGACATACGTTAAGCATTTTTCTTTTCTTTTCTGACAGCAACGGCTAACTTTTATCAGTTTTTGGACGATTTATCTTTAAAAACAAGGTCATCAGCTACAGTCTTTAAGATTTTCTGGGACGGCTGGTTACAGAACTGGGACCATTCTGGAAAAACGGGGACGTTTCGGACATTCTACTTTTGTGCAATGGGCGGTGGTAATCCAAATGATGAGGGTGGTGTTACTAAAGCACTAAAACAAAAAGCCACTGACATATAGTTCCCTTTTAAGGGTCAGATTCGGGGACATTAGTCGTCTTACCTGTCCTTTCTTTCTCAGCCAATTAAGTTCCAGCATTTTACAGAAAGGAGAGGTAGTAATCTGGCAAAATACGATCGTTTTGTTTCTGTCAATTTGTTCAAACACTGTCGTGTCTAAAGCCAATTATACCTGTGCCGGCGAGGTACAGTGCCGTCATTTATTCAAAAGGGAGCAAGGGAGCCCTCAGAGGGAGAGAGCGTCGTGTGCACCAAATAGGCTATTAGTACACGTACAACATAAAGAGAGAGAGAGAAAGAAACGTGTATAATAATCGGTTATTCAGTGCACACACATATAGAACAGTACCGGTCGGTTTCACATATAAAACACAAGCTGAGGGAAAACATAAATTCATAGTTTACGTACACACAAATACCAGATAGGGTGCGACAGTACATACATCAAGTACGGAAACCTAAGACAGAACACAGAGCTATTTTGGGCTAAAGGACTTTGTCATGCATGTTGCCTATTCTCAGTATTCCCTTTAATTCATTCCGGGGGTCGAGCTCTTTGTTCTCCTTCCTTCCTAATAGTAGACAATTTTTGTTGGTAACCTCGCTTCAAAAATACTTACTCCTTTTTAATTGGTCGGACACTAGTCCAGTCGCGCTTATACTCACGGCGGGGTCTTCCAACATCTAGCAAGTGATGATCCAAGCTGAGGTAAAGGAGGGTGTCAGTCGGACGTGCGGTGGTACAATTCTGACTTTTCTATGAGGGTGGAAGAAGAAGGGGTAAATCTAAAAAAATAACAATATCCCTAATATCTGGGCTGAGGGGGATTTTGGATGAACCCCAACCCGGGGTACTCTTAACTTTTCTTATTTAGTCAGCACATAAATTGACTCACTGGTGCGCATTATTTTGGGTGTACATTTGGGATATCGGTTGGGGTTGGGTTCGTCGTACTGAAATAAGTCTTCGAGTTTCTGATGTAGGCCACTCTCCCATTCGCTAGCTCCAGAGAGAGTTGTTCCTAAGGAAAGTGAAATATTTTTATTCGTCTTTCACATGCAGGTACCATGTTCGGGCTTAATTTTCCTATCCCATTAACCGTTCGATCAACGCCTCAATCATACAAAAAGCATTCTTTTATTGACCCAGACGTGCGCCACACATACGCATTCATACCGTACACATCAGGGCCCATGCGCACATTCATACCATACAATTTTTCACGCTCCCAGAGATAGCTCCTACATATAATGTACCGCCTCACAGAGCTAGCCTATTTTCCTCGCGTGGAACGCGATGCGGTTTTAGGTCTTCTCAATACTTCAGCTGAAATTCCGATGTAACCGGCAAAAAAAGAGAAAAGAGGGGGGGGCAGTGTTCAAAGCACATCAGCGCGCATAAACACGAAAATGTTTTTACCTACCACGTACTTGACTTATCTCTCTGGGATGCAGTCCCTTATGTCTCGGCATTGAAGCCCAGAGGAACTGGTAGTGCTGAAAAGATAACCAATGGTAGTCTGTTCATTACATAGATCGCCCGAGGGCAGTAGTACAGACCGCGTGTAGGAGAGGGTCAAAGGCCAGGGGTATTCAGTATAAGGTGGGGGGGGGTGACGGATTCATGTTTTCATTCGAGGAAAAGAAAAGGTTTACGGTGGTATAGGGTCGTTCCTGTTCGCAGAGCATGGTATTTAAAAAAACAACCCAATCAATCTAAATGACTGTTATGATGCTAGTTCCATATATATTTTTCTTTTAAAACCTTGATTGTAAAAATGTCAGCATTCAAATACGGGCCTCCAACCATACAGGCCGGCCACGGGGCAGACGGGAAACGCATGAGGTAAGGAGAGATTACACTGTAGTATAGGAGTACGTAACGAGCGAGCCATTTAATTGGAAAAAACTAAACGTGACAAACGGTTGCAGGATCAGTGAAGGTTGATTTTATAATTGAAAGTATAACAGGATCAGTTACAATAAAATCGTCCATACGCACACCATGGGCTAGTATCGTGAGTAACATTACTTCGGAGCTTTTAATAATACAATAATCAATAGTAAAAACCCGACATCAATAGGGTTGTCCGCATGCCCAGTCAGTACACTTCCCCGCCCGCCATGTGCACAAAGACCGCATACATCCCCCATAACATCAGGGCTAAGTAACTAGAATCATCATAAGGAGTTGCAGGTCCCGCCCATACTGGCGCCATTTTGGTCGAGGCCAGGGCGGGTCCAGGGTATAGTTCAAATGCCTCCAATAACTAGCGGCCGGACCAGAATCCCTTTCGGCAGTTCAAAAAATTCCGTTAACGCCAGCAGAAGGGACAGGCGGCATGAACCGCGACTTAAAGGCGAGGAAGGCAAAATCTTCCCTACTGGGTCACGCTGAGGTCCCACCGGAACTGATCGAGTTGGCAGTCTACAGTGTCTCTTAGTCATTCGGACAAAGGCTGGTGTCAGCATGAGAGCATCTAAAATAGGGGGTGGCGTGGCACTCAATATAGTATTCAAAGGTTCAAAATGTTTAACGTTTAGGTGCTGGCTGGCTGGAAGCCACCCCCTATTTTACTTGATTGATTGATGCTTTATTTCGATATGCACATATCATAAAAGCAGTACAAAAGATAAAAACAGCATGTCGAAAAAAAGTATGACTGTACATTTAGTATAAAAATAAAACACGTTAGGTCAGCATAAATTAGTTAAAAAAAGAATTAAATTGATATGGACAGTCTTCTAAGTCTAATCAACCAAGCCCATTTTAAAAACTTAGCAACAGCACAAACGATAGGAGGGGCTGTGTTGGTTAAAAGAATCCGGAGTGCAACGGAGTGCTGACGGGTACCCAGTTCTCTGCAGATAGGACCAAGCCAACGTGATCTGGGGCGACCATAGTCCGGGCATTCAAAAAGAAAGTGTGGCACCGTCTCTGGTTTATCACGACAAAGAGCACAGAAGCATGATGTGGGCTGGGATTTATTCCACCTGGAGCAAAAGTCGGCCAAGGGTAGGGTTCCTAATCGAAATTTGATGTACAAGGACCTATCCATGGCAACTGTTATTATGTCCATGTACGGCTCGTAGATGACAACGTCTTTTAACAGCAGAAAAGCTGCGGTGGTTTTGCAGTGCTGCTGGTTTCTCAAGCGCTTCACACAAACCCACTCCCCAAAAAGTTTTTTTAAGGTCTCCTTCGGAGGAGCGGAGTGGCTATGCCAGCAGGAGTCCAGGCCTAAGTCCCCTAGAAGATGTTTAATGTCCTTCAGCCATTTGATGCTATGCCAACCGTCGGAGTGCATCACCTCAGCTAGACCATTGGCATAAGATTTTAGCTCCGGGACCCTCCACAAACGTGCCCAAAGCAAGAGGGGTCGAAGCCGAGCCTGGTCCCTTATAGCTTTGCAGCCAGTATCCATGAGCACTGGGATGGTCGGGCTACTCGATGGAATGGCAAGGAGATCTTTGATGAATTTATTTTCGGCCTTGCTCAGTGAGTCCACTTTGCCCAAGCCCCACAGTTCGGCTCCATAAAGTGACGCAGGGACCGCACGTGCTTTGTATATATCTAGTAGAGGGGCAACACAATGTTTTGATGAGTTATTGAACTCCTTGAGAAGGGCCCCCCCCACCCTTTTGTGGGCCATTGTCATTTTATTGATGTGGGCGGTCCAGCTCATCGCGTCGTTAAGTCGAATTCCCAGGTAATCGAATTCTGCCACTCTTTCTAGGGGTATGGAGTTCAAAATGGGAGGGCGGCCAAGTTTACGTGGTGGATGCATAACTAGGTACTTAGTCTTATCCACGTTGATGACAAGGCCCTTAGTGGTACAAAAGTCCTGAAAGCGGTTCAGAAGTGTCTGGAGACCTTGGGGGGTTTTAGAGATGAGGAGGGTGTCGTCGGCGAACAGCAAAGTTGGAATTTTTACTCCTCCCAGGGTGGGAGCGTCTGCTGGTTCGCCGAGTAGATGATCTACCACCCCGTTAATGTAGAGGGAGAATAGGGTAGGGGCCAGGACACAACCCTGCCTTACTCCCCTCTCGACCCTGATCTTATCGGTCTTTTCCCCGTTCAGCCCCCATCTAACCTGGGCATAGGTGTTGGTGTGCAGGTTGATAAGGAGGTTTAGTATATACGGGGGCATCCCTAAACCGTGAAGCACCCTCCAAAGTTCCTCCCTAGGTACCAGGTCAAAGGCAGTCTTCAGGTCAATGAAGGCCAAGTAAAGACTGCCTTTGCCCAGTACCACCACCTTCCAGTATAATAACAGGAGCCTAAAGACCTGTTCGATAGTTCCTGTACCTGAACGGAACCCAGCTTGCATATCGGACAGGATGTGATTATCGTCCAACCATTGGGAGATCCTCCCCAAAATGGCTTTCCCCGCCAGTTTCTGGCTCGAGTCTATTAGGCTTATAGGCCTATAATTCCCGGGTAGATCCCGACTGCCCTTTTTGTAGATGGGGACCACCTCCGCACCTCTCCAGGAGTCTGGCACGGGGCCTCCCACAATAATTGCATTGAGGAGTGCAGAGATTAGTACCCCCCATTCTTCCGGATAAGCGCGTAGGATATCGCCTGGTAGGCCATCCGGACCAGCTGCTTTCAATGGAACCAAGGTTTTAATCTGCTTTGTAACATCCAAAACAGAAAAAAGTTCCAGGTCATGAACTAGGGTAAAGGGCGGGAGGTTAAAAGAGTCGTTTAGTGGGCCTTCAGCAGCAGAATAAAGTTTTTGGAAGTGGGAGAACCATGTCTGGGCATTGATGGTACAGGTCCTCAGAGTGTCGTCAGGACGGTTCCTTTTGCCCACCATGTCCCAAAAACCTTTGGCGTCTTTCCCACGACTGGCAGCCAGGAGGTCCTGCCAGAAATTATCCTCCCACTCTATCCTAGCATTTTTTTGGCAGAGTGCATAGTGTCTCCTGGCCTCCCTAGTCCTGGACGGTAATCTGGACTTGACTGCTTCAATGAGAAGTGACTTCGCCTCCCTACACTTCTGATTGTACCAGCCCTGTCCAGATCGTGAGCTTGGTTTCCTTCTACTCGTATTAGCTGGAACTACAAAGAGGTCACTAATAGCCTGAGTTATAATACAAAACCTAGGAGTCACCTCCATCAACCCTTCCTCTTGGGGGTCAAGATTGACTAGGGCTGAGGCAAGGAGCTGCCTAATGGCAGAAGTTTTCTCCTCTGAAAGTGCCAACTTCGCCCACTTTAGCCGCCGTCCACAGTTTGTAACTACTGACAGGTCCGGGGCAGGGTCACGAGAAGGTCTGCTCGCAGTGCTAGTGAGCCACCTGTAGGACAAGGTGAGGGAGAGGAGATTATGATCACTCTCAACCGATGGTACAATCACCATGTCCTCCACCATGCTCCACAGGTGTATGTCAAGGAGAAAATAATCAATCCGTGACGTATGCCCTGGCCTGTTGTAGGTATGGGCCCCTACTTTGTCGGACCTAGTCCTGCCATTGGCAGCCCTTAGACCAAACTCCATAGCTAATGAGTTGATCTGGAGGGCCACTTCTGTCCACTTTTTGATAGGACTAAGATCAAGGGGCGGAATCCCCCACCTACTGTCATGTTCCTCTTGGTCTGTAAGAATTTCAACTTCCAGGGGCTCAAAGGTACAATTCAAGTCGCCCGCCAACAAGGTACAAGACCTATGAGGAGACGAGCGGAGCTGGGCTTCCAGACAGGCTATTACTGGGGATTCTCTACCCCCCTTTGTGCCTCGGGCATAGATGTTAAAAATGTTTAGGATGACTCGGCCCTGGGAATTTCTCAGCGATATATTAAGGAGATCCGGGCATTTGGTATCCCGCTCCACCACCCTGCAGTTGAGTTCTGAGGCCACCCAGATTAATAGGCCACCCGAAGGGCGGCCCCTACCGGTTGCACTATGTACTGCCGGCAAGAAGTGGGTGGAATATCCTGCCTTATGCAGGGGCACCCGACTCCAGGTTTCCTGGAACAGGCATATGGAGTATTGCTCCACTAGCGCGTTCCAGTCCGGCAGCGCTAGCTTCCTCTCGAGGCCCGCCACATTCCAGCTGAAAACCCTAATCGGGGGGTCCGTCACAGCCGCAATGCTACAGTCCTCGACAGGGAGCGGTATGTCCACAACACCCACACCAGGGAGGCTAACCAGAAGGTCAAGAGATGCCCCGGTCTCCCCTTGCTCTTTTGCAAGCTCGGCAGTAGCCTGAATTTGCGATGTAATCGAGGAGCTATAGGTTTTAAGGCGAGGTGTGGGCTCAACAGCAGGACTCAAAGCCACAAGGACCTCCCCGGGAACATCACAGAGTCAGCAACCCCAGGATCCCCAGTTCGGTATCACTGGAGCTGAAAATAGCCGCTGTGAGAAAACTCCCGGGGAAGAGTGGCCGTGGACGATATTTTCTACAGGAAATTGGCCCCCAGGACTGCTATTGTAGGTGGGTTGTCCAAGGTGAAAGGTGGAAATGGTCGTAATAGACCGTGGGTAAAAGAATGTTAAGTCGACTGCGTCGATACCCGTTCCAGCCTTGGATCGCCCTTGGGAGCATATCAGATGGGCGACCCTGGCATCTTGGAAATTTATCACCACGCAATCCCCTTCAAGAGATTTTTTCCCGTTTCCAATCCATCCCACCCTGCGTACGCCAAGAATTATGCCATCCACTCCCGGAGGCAGGGGCCTGTTGGCTTTCAGCCAGTGGATGACCTTATTCTTAAGTGCCTGGTGGTTTTCCTGCTGGGTACTCCTAATAGGGGGGACTTTGGTGAGAACGACAACAAAAGGGTGGCACTCAGGGGGGAGGTTAACTGGGGGACACTTTCGTGTGGTTTTCTGAGGAAAAGCTGAAGGAGAAGGGTTTATGGGCGGAACAGGGGTGGGTGTAGCCTTAGGAGTTGATGCTGTGCCGCCAGTTTTGGCGTGTGAAGCGGCTCCAGGTTGCGAAGTTGGACCCGTCCCTCCCTTCTGGTGTTTCCTTTGGCCTTGATTAGGCACAGGGGTTGTTACTACTGGGGGAGGGATAGCATGCACTTGGGCAGCATGAGTGGAGACATTCGACCTTGTCTGCCTCGGGCCATCCTGGGAGACAACCGAGGTAGTATTCCCAGAAACTGGTCGCTTGGGCGGCTGCGTCAACTGTTCTCCTAAAGGGTGTCTCACTAAAACCTCTTTCCCAGTGTTCCCATCTATCCTGTCTGACCTATCCTCGCTGAGCTTTGGCTGAAGTTTGAACAGGGTTTTCAGGGAAAAGAAGTTGTCCCTGGTGACCTGTTCAAAGCGGTCAAGCCTATCCCCCAACCTCTTGACTTGGTCAGTAAGTGGTACCAAAAGAGACCTGACCAGCTTCTCGATCAACTCCAGAGAGGGACCCTCATTGGCTAGGTCAGGCGCTGATGGGACCAGCAGGGAAGGTAGCACTGTGTCAGCTACAATTGGAGAGGTATTAGAAATCCCTGAAGATACAGGTCCTCCAGCACCCGGAGGTGTGGAGCCCCTCTGGGGCGGATACCTGGCGTGCTTAATAAGTGTGGATGGACAGCCCTTTCGAATGTTTGTCGCCCTTTTCCCTTTCTTTTTCGTAAGCCCCTGGGTAGATCGAATCTTAGGCGGAGGTTGTGGGTCGAGTGTAGGAGCATCAGAGCAGTATTGGGACTGAGTGCCAGGAGAACCGGCTATGGGAGGGTCGGGGCGGGACTCTACAAGCACGGTACAAGGGCTGGCGAAGTGAGGATCAGTCGGCAAGCTTTCTGCCCCATCTGTACCAACCTCTAGTGGTGCAATGTAAGAATCCCCAGGTAGGTCCCCAGGCAAGAGTGCAGGGGAAATGGAGTTTGGTGAGGACATCACTAATGCTGGAGATGGACTTTTGGAAGGGGGGAAGTCAAAAGAAAGGCGCCGTTCTGATATGGCGAGCTCGTTGTCAATGACAGCCGCCACCCTAGTGAGGAATTTGTCCATAGAGCCGAACATGGTGCCCCCAGGGGCACTTTCACCGCCACCCCTCAAGGCCTTACCGGAACGAGTTGACATACTGGATTCTGGACCCACAGCGGAGCACCACGAACTAGGGCCTGTTGCAATAAATGTTCGAGGGGTGGCCCAGCCCTGCCTCCTCCTGCCTCGGACGGCCACAGACGGCCCGCCCTTTGCCCGGGCTTCGCTCGGCGTCCCGCTCGCGTCCCGCTGAGTGTCAGGCTGTTTGCTAAGTAGTGGGCGTTGCAGGCGAGGGCGTGTCTGAAGGTGGGCGCGTCCGCTCACAGGCCTGGGGAAGCAGGGACTCCTGGTCTCCCTGCTTAGCGCCGGCGAGTTTGTCCTTCCTGGCGCCTCCCAGACACAGCGCGCAGCCTTCACCACTCCTTTAAGCAAGCCGCGAAGCGGCACCCGCGGAGCGGGTGCGGCGAGGAGCAGCGGCAGGGAGCACAACCCAGCAGCAGTTCAGTAAGGAAAGCGCGGGTCCAGCAGCCACCCTCAACAGCTTACAGGTGGGTCCCAACAAGTAGAACAGACACACGCCTTTTACTCCTGGTCAGGCGGGGCGTGTCTGAAGGTGGGCGCGTCCGCTCACAGGCCTGGGGAAGCAGGGACTCCTGGTCTTCTGAGTCCCTGCTTAGCGCCGGCGAGTTTGTCCTTCCTGGCGCCTCCCAGACACAGCGCGCAGCCTTCACCACTCCTTTAAGCAAGCCGCGAAGCGGCACCCGCGGAGCGGGTGCGGCGAGGAGCAGCGGCAGGGAGCACAACCCAGCAGCAGTTCAGTAAGGAAAGCGCGGGTCCAGCAGCCACCCTCAACAGCTTACAGGTGGGTCCCAACAAGTAGAACACACACACGCCTTTTACTCCTGGTCAGGCGGGGCGTGTCTGAAGGTGGGCGCGTCCGCTCACAGGCCTGGGGAAGCAGGGACTCCTGGTCTTCTGAGTCCCTGCTTAGCGCCGGCGAGTTTGTCCTTCCTGGCGCCTCCCAGACACAGCGCGCAGCCTTCACCACTCCTTTAAGCAAGCCGCGAAGCGGCACCCGCGGAGCGGGTGCGGCGAGGAGCAGCGGCAGGGAGCACAACCCAGCAGCAGTTCAGTAAGGAAAGCGCGGGTCCAGCAGCCACCCTCAACAGCTTACAGGTGGGTCCCAACAAGTAGAACACACACACGCCTTTTACTCCTGGTCAGGCGGGGCGTGTCTGAAGGTGGGCGCGTCCGCTCACAGGCCTGGGGAAGCAGGGACTCCTGGTCTTCTGAGTCCCTGCTTAGCGCCGGCGAGTTTGTCCTTCCTGGCGCCTCCCAGACACAGCGCGCAGCCTTCACCACTCCTTTAAGCAAGCCGCGAAGCGGCACCCGCGGAGCGGGTGCGGCGAGGAGCAGCGGCAGGGAGCACAACCCAGCAGCAGTTCAGTAAGGAAAGCGCGGGTCCAGCAGCCACCCTCAACAGCTTACAGGTGGGTCCCAACAAGTAGAACACACACACGCCTTTTACTCCTGGTCAGGCGGGGCGTGTCTGAAGGTGGGCGCGTCCGCTCACAGGCCTGGGGAAGCAGGGACTCCTGGTCTTCTGAGTCCCTGCTTAGCGCCGGCGAGTTTGTCCTTCCTGGCGCCTCCCAGACACAGCGCGCAGCCTTCACCACTCCTTTAAGCAAGCCGCGAAGCGGCACCCGCGGAGCGGGTGCGGCGAGGAGCAGCGGCAGGGAGCACAACCCAGCAGCAGTTCAGTAAGGAAAGCGCGGGTCCAGCAGCCACCCTCAACAGCTTACAGGTGGGTCCCAACAAGTAGAACACACACACGCCTTTTACTCCTGGTCAGGCGGGGCGTGTCTGAAGGTGGGCGCGTCCGCTCACAGGCCTGGGGAAGCAGGGACTCCTGGTCTTCTGAGTCCCTGCTTAGCGCCGGCGAGTTTGTCCTTCCTGGCGCCTCCCAGACACAGCGCGCAGCCTTCACCACTCCTTTAAGCAAGCCGCGAAGCGGCACCCGCGGAGCGGGTGCGGCGAGGAGCAGCGGCAGGGAGCACAACCCAGCAGCAGTTCAGTAAGGAAAGCGCGGGTCCAGCAGCCACCCTCAACAGCTTACAGGTGGGTCCCAACAAGTAGAACACACACACGCCTTTTACTCCTGGTCAGGCGGGGCGTGTCTGAAGGTGGGCGCGTCCGCTCACAGGCCTGGGGAAGCAGGGACTCCTGGTCTTCTGAGTCCCTGCTTAGCGCCGGCGAGTTTGTCCTTCCTGGCGCCTCCCAGACACAGCGCGCAGCCTTCACCACTCCTTTAAGCAAGCCGCGAAGCGGCACCCGCGGAGCGGGTGCGGCGAGGAGCAGCGGCAGGGAGCACAACCCAGCAGCAGTTCAGTAAGGAAAGCGCGGGTCCAGCAGCCACCCTCAACAGCTTACAGGTGGGTCCCAACAAGTAGAACACACACACGCCTTTTACTCCTGGTCAGGCGGGGCGTGTCTGAAGGTGGGCGCGTCCGCTCACAGGCCTGGGGAAGCAGGGACTCCTGGTCTTCTGAGTCCCTGCTTAGCGCCGGCGAGTTTGTCCTTCCTGGCGCCTCCCAGACACAGCGCGCAGCCTTCACCACTCCTTTAAGCAAGCCGCGAAGCGGCACCCGCGGAGCGGGTGCGGCGAGGAGCAGCGGCAGGGAGCACAACCCAGCAGCAGTTCAGTAAGGAAAGCGCGGGTCCAGCAGCCACCCTCAACAGCTTACAGGTGGGTCCCAACAAGTAGAACACACACACGCCTTTTACTCCTGGTCAGGCGGGGCGTGTCTGAAGGTGGGCGCGTCCGCTCACAGGCCTGGGGAAGCAGGGACTCCTGGTCTTCTGAGTCCCTGCTTAGCGCCGGCGAGTTTGTCCTTCCTGGCGCCTCCCAGACACAGCGCGCAGCCTTCACCACTCCTTTAAGCAAGCCGCGAAGCGGCACCCGCGGAGCGGGTGCGGCGAGGAGCAGCGGCAGGGAGCACAACCCAGCAGCAGTTCAGTAAGGAAAGCGCGGGTCCAGCAGCCACCCTCAACAGCTTACAGGTGGGTCCCAACAAGTAGAACACACACACGCCTTTTACTCCTGGTCAGGCGGGGCGTGTCTGAAGGTGGGCGCGTCCGCTCACAGGCCTGGGGAAGCAGGGACTCCTGGTCTTCTGAGTCCCTGCTTAGCGCCGGCGAGTTTGTCCTTCCTGGCGCCTCCCAGACACAGCGCGCAGCCTTCACCACTCCTTTAAGCAAGCCGCGAAGCGGCACCCGCGGAGCGGGTGCGGCGAGGAGCAGCAGCAGGGAGCACAACCCAGCAGCAGTTCAGTAAGGAAAGCGCGGGTCCAGCAGCCACCCTCAACAGCTTACAGGTGGGACCTATTTTAGTATCTCATTCTGACCCAACCAGCGTGAGCACCTACTGCTACCAGAGTCATTAAAGATGGAATACGAGGATATTTCGAACATCACTGAAAACAGAGCAAGTACATTTGCGTTTTCCACAGAGGAGACAAATAGGATTTACTCTTTGATACAGGAAGCAGATCCTACAGCTGCGGGAACCTTCTCTTCACAGAGTTTACTGAAACAATTGTTATACACCAGCAAGAGAATTATCAATCAAAAACTTCATGCAGGAACATTAATTAGATACCACAAAGATCAGAGAATACCAAGAGGGCTACGAATTGCCCTAAAGCCAACGTTGTGCAGGAACAATCCAAAATTCACAGAACGGTGGTATGAGATACTGAACAAATGTTCATTGGATTTGATCCTCTTGATAGTGGAAGAATTATCTAAAATTATCGAAGATCTTGATAAAGACATTAAACGAATCCAAAACAATTTGGAGAACAACCTATCAAAGGAAGACCTAGACAAAGCGCTGGAAGACATATCTATTCAGCTAGACAAATACACAAGAGAAATAAACGACAGAAAGATTCGCAAATACAAGCGCAATACTGTTGATTATAAACTTGGGGAAGTGTACAACTGGGCAGAGGTATATGCCCAGAGACGACAACAAAGACCATCTCAAAATCCTTCCTCAGATGAAGGTAGCTCGACATCATTTGACTCTACGCAAAGAGACACACAGAGAATGGATAGACGGGGTAAACATCAGGACAACAGAACCGACCTTCCCAACACTTCTGCATCAACTACATCAGAGAGGCCTTTTTTAGGGAGAGGCCAAAGCCAACACGTCGAACCAGGAGGAGCAAGAACACAAAAAGATTCAGGTTCGTCAATCGCCCAATCGACACGCAGCAAAACAACTTAGTGATTAACATCTCTAAAGAGAAATTGTCTAAGAACCAAATTTCAGTGTTACAACATGGTCTAACTTTTGTACCTACGTATAAAGCAAATGAACTTGAAGTTGAAGTACGTTTTTTTAAGTTCATGAGGACCCTTCGGTTGAGACATTTTTTCACAAATGTGGTAACTGAAAAAACACCTTCTACACAAACTGAAGACACTTTATTAGGACTAAGAAGCAAAAGTACGTATCAAGCACCAGTGAGCCACAAAATTTTGGATTCTTATGAAACAATCACGTTGAATGAAATTAAAGAACTTTTCAAAAAACCCAATTCAAAGCGCTCAAATTTGTCTGCGCACGAAACTCGAGCCATAAGTCAAATCTCTGAAAATCGCAAAATCAAATGTTGTAAAGCAGATAAAGGAGGCGCAATTGTCGTGATGGACATGGAATATTACACAGACAGTGTTCAGAAGCACGTGTACGATGAAAATCTTTACATGACACTTCCTAATGACCCCACTAACATCTTCAAAGAAACCTTGACCATCATCATTGATAAAGCTGTTGAGATGGGTACCATAACCGAAAAGGATAGACGCTTTTTGACCCAAGATCATCCTAAGTGTCCTAGCATTCACATGCTTCCGAAGATACATAAAGATCTGACAAAACCCCCCTTTAGACCGATCGTGTCGACAAGGGGTTCTATCCACGAACCAATAGGAAAATACCTAGATCAACATCTCCAACCACTTGTTCAAAAAATGACCACCTACTTGCGGGATACCACCGACTTTCTCATTAAACTCAGAGAGACAGAACTGGATGACACCATGGAAACAACCATTTGCACTATAGATGTATGCTCACTATACACCTCTATCCCCCATAATAGAGGCATTGAAGCTCTAGAGTCATTCTTAGTCAATCACAACATCAAACAAGAACTAAAAAAAATTCTGCTAGAACTACTTCACTTTACACTGTACCATAGTTATTTTTCATGGAATGATCACCATTTTCAACAGTTGGCTGGAACCTCAATGGGGAATTGCGCAGCGCCCAGCTACGCAAATCTTTTTATGCACCGATTGGAACTCGATCACATCCTTGAAAATCCTAGATGGCAACACAAGATTCAAAAATATTGGAGATATATCGACGATATCTTTCTTATATGGAAGGGTCCACCAACAGACATAACAGAATTCATGAATGATATAAACAGCATTGACGATCATATACAATTCACCTACACTATCAGCTCCGGCTCTATTCCTTACTTGGATGTTCTAGTTTCCATACAAGACAACTGTTTTCAAACCGATGTTTATTCGAAAAATACCGACAGGAACAGTTTGCTGATTTTTGACAGTTGTCATCCATTGTCACTTAAACGTCACTTACCTTACTCCCAACTTTTGAGAATGAAACGAATATCATCAACCAATCAAATCTTCGAAAGGAATGCAGAATCAATGATCGCAAAGTTTTGAGAGAGAAAATATCCAGTTACTGTCTTGGAAGAAGCTAAAGCCAGAACACAAGTTATCCCAAGAGAGGAACTGTTGAAAATCAAAAGTAAGGAAACAAACCAGAACAGACCAGTATTTGTATCAAAATTCTCAAGTTCAAGCCACCTAATTAAGAAAACCATTCTGAAAAATTGGGAGATGATTGAGAAGGAGCCAGATTTTAAAGGAATTTTCACCAAACCACTATTCGCTTATCAGAGATCCAGGAACATAAAGGATCTCATTGAAAAAGACACACCAAACAAAAAAGAAAAATTTTCTGGAACAATCCCATGCGCCAATTGTGGGCACTGCAACAACATAATCCGTGGTAACACTGTTAACCATCCGACCACAGGTAAAACCATAAACTTGTTTACGAATGCTACATGTGACTCAAAAAATGTGGTATACTTATTAAAATGCCCATGTGGATTGGCTTATGTGGGCAAAACGGAGAGGAAAATGAAAACCCGAATGACAGAGCACAAGAGTACCATAAGAAACAAATCTACAAAGGCACCAGTAGCTGTACATTACATCACTAACAATCACAACATCAGCCAAATTAGTTTTTTGGTTTTGGAGTGTGTTCCTGTTAAACAAGGCTGTGATAACAAGAAAAGATTGCTCCAACGCGAAATATTCTGGATCAAAAAGTTAAATTCCTGCCACCCCACGGGGCTCAATGAACGTCTTGAATATAGTTGTTTCCTGTAAACTCAGATAGACACTGAGAACATTGACCTTGCAGTATTTGTGTTTTAATTTTCGTTTTCATCCTACACCATTATTGATTCATTGTTTCTTTTTCCACTGAATATTTATCAATATGTTTGATTAGACGTTTAGAAGTACATGGCTTATAAACCTCGATAGCATCTAGGCGCATTACCCTTTTGTATTATATTTGTTGTTTGCATTGGTTACATAGGTATAGTTGACCATTCCAAGATGGCCGCGAGTATTACCTATAGGTTATGCACATGTATCATCGTTAAACGGATTATTTTGCACACCTAAGTAAGCACAGCCCAAAAGTATGTTGAATATATTGTTCTTTACTCGACTTTTAACATTGGCCACATAAGGCGGATTGGGTTCACCTTATAACCAGCAATGTTTCACGCCGATAAATACACACCACGCGCATTACGCGCATGCGCGAATTTAACCTAACCCGTTAGAGGTTGAGAGCGGCGGTTTTGAACTTGGCGTCTCCACCATCCAACAATTGGTGAGTGTTTGTACAGTGACTTTCAACGCTAAGAGCGAGCACATAACTTTAATCCCCAGCATGTTTCCGATGCTATTCATAGACATCGAGTGTTTGAACTAAATAAACAACACTCGTAATCGACACAAAGCTCCTTAAGAGCGGCGCGTTCATTTTCCATTATCACATGATTCCATCGTGTTGAACATCATATGTGCACCTGGGTTAACTGTTGCACCTTTTGATTTATTTGGATCGCTTTTATGATTTTAGTACTTTTGTTACTGATTCCACTGAGCACACCGTTATATGCTTTTTAGCCATTCTAGAAGAATTGTATTGTTTGTTTACCGCAGACTGTGACCTGCTTCCCCCTACCAATTTCCTTTTGTCTTATTTACCCCACAGAAATGTATTTCCCCTGATGAAGTGCTTCCCGGCACGAAATGCATTGGGCATGTGGATGAATTATTTGATGTGTACATTTTCAAAAGGATAATTAATGAACTCTTTACAAAGTTGTGATGCAACAACGTTACTTTTCAAAAATCGAACCACAGTAAATAAATATCAATGTATTAATTGATTTACCTTGGAATACTGTGTGAATATCTGTTTGCAAAGAATTTGGATTAAACCACCTTGTGAACTGTTATGAGGTGACTCTCCCAGTAGAGTGCGGTTGGCCAATCTGTCAATCCTGACAGCATTTATTTAGCATGAGAGCATCACCATCTTGTGACAACGTTGTGGCCACTCCGGAGAGCGGGACAGCAGGCGTATCCCTCCACAGATGCGTTGAATCAGTCTTTCCTACGGCACCAGATGTGGATAAGGCGGCGGTCGCCCGGGGCAGCGGCATATCCATGGGGGATAGTCGAGCAACAGCGGCGGTTGCTCCCACCGGAAGCCCGCGGAAGTCGAGGGCCAACGACTCTCGTAGAATCTTTAAAACTGAGAGGACGTCTTCAAGAGTGGGGCTCATGCCCGAGCAGGCAAGCATCCGAGTTCCATGGTAGCCCAGAGCCATCCTAGTGGACCAGGCCCACATCCGGGGAGCCGGCCGCCATCTTGAGAGCCCCCCCCCCCCGCAGCTGTCCTTCACCACAGCCACCGGAGCGGGTCCCCCGGCCAGTCAACCGTGGGGGCTCGTTGAGTGGAACGCTAATGGCAGTCTTAGTGCGGGAGAGGAACCTCCACCTGGGGGGGGTGAGGGGCCGTCCGCGCCGCCTCTCCGCGGGCGCCCCACGCCATCTCCTGGCGTAGATATACAAGATGGCTAAACCAGGCAACAAAGGGGGGAGCCATCAGCAAGGCATCCCCCGCACACAATTTGCTGGACATCACTTCTGGATGATCCGGGGACGGGCCTTGGCGCGTTGGGTTGCCTCCGGCCTATTCGCACAACGGTCCTCCACCCCAGGCCGCCACCGACGCTATCTCGCCGGCTGATGGCTTTTGTAGACTTTCTATAGCCCAAAGCCAACTAAACAGTAGCCCAAAGTAGCCCAAAGTAGCCCAACATTGCTACTTTAAGGAAGGAGGGACAGGAACAGCGTCAAGCAGACGGCGAATGCATTGGGATTGATGTTGCAGCCGGCTGCCATGTAAATAGTTGTATAAATAAAACGTTTTAACATATTACTTTGCTGGAGTGTTGTATATATTTATAATATTTGCATAGGGTTTGTCGTTAATTTGGGCGGGGTGGGCGGCGGAGCCGAACTGTCTTGCAGCCATCATGGCGTCGAGCTCGGTTCTTCTCACTAGTTTCATATTTCTCATGAGGGGTTGTTCCTAATGTTTCTATTTTAGCGGGGTCAAAAGATCCCATCAGTTGCCTACTGATTGTGCTCGATTCCTTTTGTTTTTCCTAACGATTTTTATGTTATAGTTTGCTAGCACGATACAGCGGCTAATCCGTATTTTTATATATATGTCCTTTTTATCAGGGGTGTCCTCCGGTGGAGCCGGATGATCTACCTCTAATAACGGTCCGTGCTGAACCAACTACTGAACAATGGGGAGAAGATAGGCATGACGGGTTACAATGGGGACAAAAGTCTGCACTACCTATCCTTCACTACTTTGCGGAGACTAGGCAGAATATTTCTATTCTACAGTATTCGCAAATAGGGAATACCCAAAGAGAGAACCAATTCCAAACAGTCAATGTTCGGACAAACAATCAATCAAATGAGGGATAAAAATAGGCACGACGGATTACAATGGGGGCAAAAGCCTGCGTTACCTATCCTTCACTATCTGCAAAGACTAAACAGAGTATTGCGACTCTGTGCTTGTTTGCAAATAGAGAATGATCCAAAGAGAACCAATTCCAAAACAGTAAATGCTTGGATAACAATCAATCAAATGGAGAGGGAAGCAGGCACGACGGATTACAACGGGGGCAAAGGCCTGCGTTACCTACCCTTCACTATCTGCAAAGAGAGAATACTCCTATTCTTCCCTGTTTGCAGACAGAGAATCTCTCAGAAACAATCAAATGAGTAATACTAGTATTTTCAAACAATCAAACAATCAATTCGCAATTCGTCGTGTTACACGACCTTACCCGGACCGCATGGACAGTTTCTCGTCTTCCGCTTCCAGCACCTGATCGTCCTCTATTCTCCGTAATTGCTGTGGCACTCCTGATGGTTCCCAGTCAGGACCGTAGATCACTCGAGAGAGGTCTGCTCGGAACCAGTGAAGTTCGGATGATCGGCTGCAGATGAGGGTCTATCGGGCAGGTGCACTTCCCGATCGTTGCAGTCGTTCACTCTGTCGTTGGGACCTCTCCCACTGGATCCACGTGTCGCTGATGGGCCCCACGTTTGGGACGCCAATTGTAAAAAGGTAGAGCCGATGTCGACCAAGAACCTTCAGTGTTTGCCCGGCGTTAGCCGCCTCTCATACCATACGATATTACCAAACAAAGAGGCAGGCGCTGGAGACGGAAGGCAGAAAACAGGAGTTTATTCCGACGGAGCAGAACACGTCAAATCAGACAACAGGGTATCTTCTCGAGGTGCTCTAACCGCATCTCTGAAGCCTGGCCTCTGTCATGCCTCAAGCCCCCTCCCAGTGCTCTAGCCCTTTAATTGTGCACTATATAGGTGTCCTTGACCCAGGGAGCGACGCTTCACGTTCTAGCGTCTAGCTCCGTTGGGTTCGTTTCTGTGCCTGACTTCCTGTGCCTGACTTCCGGTTTTTCTTCGTCCTGGCGTTCTTCCGAAGAGAGAGTGTCTTCGGCTCTGTTGGTTCGTTTGGGAGCCTTTGCAGGCCGTCTCTCTCCTTTGCAAAGTGCCTCTCCACCGCGCTTGTGCAATTTGACACGTTCCGTGTCGTTTCCCGATTTAGCTGCCTTGCAGTGTTCTGGTGTCCCGCCCGGCGGCCGGGTTTGACTCCGCCATCCGGCTGGATTTCCTCTCCCTACCCTTTGCCTCATTACAGCTCCGCTTGTCAGCCGGGTTTTGCTCCGCTGACGAGCCGGGCATCCTCCCTCTGCTGTTGGCCTCGTTTTCCGCCCAGCTTGTCAGCCGGGTTTTGCTCCGCTGACGGGCCGGGCACACCTTCACCCTTCCTTTTTTCTTACCTCACCGGGTTGCTCCGCTGCCAGCCGGGTTCTGCTCCGCTGGCGGCCGGGTTGTTACCGGTGCGCTGACCTTAGTTAGTTAGGGCTTTTCCTTATCCCTTCTTTCACCAATTACTCTTGGGGGTTATTCAGCTCTGGTGATTACTTCACCTTTTTGGACTTGATATCTTGCGTGGACCAGTGAGGATTGGGATACAGCTACATGTTCCAGAAACACGGTAACAGCGCATTCTTGCGCTGCACATTATAATTGGTATCAGTAATACTGTATTGAAGTGTTTGACTCCTTGTTTTGTTTATTGTAGATGTTGTTCCCACTATCAAGAATATTGGCAACCGAATTCTTGTATTCAAAGAATCCTTTGGGGTGTGCTTCGTGACAGTTTAGACAAAAGATCAGAGTGAGCAGGATATATTGTTAGTCACTCCATACACAAGTATACATTGGGTCATTAGACTTATGAGGGTATTGTCTTCTTCACTGCAGCTCCAGTTATATCCCTTTCCAGAGGTTCACCCATATCCATTCAGGGACATCAACATACAATCAGCTAGGTATGTAAGGTTATGTTGTGTAATTGGGAATGTGATTGTCCTCTTCAGATTGAAGAATATAACTCTTTGCATTACAGTCTCTCTTGATTGCCAAGCCCACACAAAGGTTGAGACGACCAGTCTGAAGACCCTCAACACCCAATTGTTACCCCCAACCTTTCCTTGTTTTGTCTCCCTGTTTTCCCCTGGCTTGCCTCCTGTGCTCTAGTGCTTGATAGAGTCGGAAGGCTGCAGGGGAAGGCTGTGGATTGTACTTCGGATTCCTGACGCTCCTGCAGAATCATCGTGTATCCTTTACAGCCTCTTATACACAGGTTTATGGCTTTATTACATACACTGCATCCGTAATGTTTCTTTGAAGGACAGAAAAGACATCCTCAGAATCCCCGGTCCAGGCCCGTTCCCACACACATCTACAGTAGAGTTCCCACCCCGATCTCAGCATGTGGTGGTTATCGCGCAGCTGGACATTCCACTGGGGATGTGTGTGATCAGTCGGATCTTCGGGGTGCGAAAGCATTGATTAATCCCCACTCCTTTGATGTGAGGCGAGGTCCTACTGTAAGGGGCAATAAACTGCATCTGTTGGGCTAGGTGATGGCCTGGGATCAGGCCGGACAATCGGGCGGGAGGAAGAGGTTATCAAAAGGGCCTGTTCTTTGAATGAGATGAAAGAGCGAGGGGGTTCAGCACGGGATGTGGCTCAGAGACAGGGTCGCGTTAGAGGTGCGTTTATGGCCCAAGCAGGAGAGACCGGGGGCTGTCGGGGCGCGGGGGAATGCTTGCGAGGCCGGGGAGTGAGGGGGAGAGACGCGCAGGCTATTGGCAATGGGCAGAGAGGCCACGACACACGAAATGGCTGCCACTTACGTGCATGATGGGGCCTAAAAGGGACAAGATGGCATGGCCACTGTTTCACGATTTTCACTTTACTTTCAACAGTGGCTGGGGTGAACATAAATGAACGCCGCTTATATATACCTAATTTTAGTCATTTTCCACACATCACCACCCCCTTTTGTACCGCTTTTGGCCGCCATAAGTGTGGCAGGGTATGCTCAGACGTGAGTCCCTTGCTCACTTTGCCACTGGATTCAAGCAAGACGGGCTGAAGACGGCTGGAATGCCAGAAACCGGTCCTCGGAAGCTTGTTTCCGGTCCAGGGAAGACATGGCTTGGCAGTTCGGGCTGGACTGTTCCCATGAGGCACAGGGTCAGACTGATTTGCATATAGCCGTGTCTGAACTGGGTTGGCAGAGTGGGCTAAAGAACGGTGATGGATTAAACCCAGATCTTTTGACTGGGTGTTAGTGTTTGATTGATTCAGATGCTCCGTCCATCACCACCCCCTTTTGTACCGCTTTTGGCCGCCATAAGTGTGGCAGGGTATGCTCAGACGTGAGTCCCTTGCTCACTTTGCCACTGGATTCAAGCAAGCCGGGCTGAAGACGGCTGGAATGCCAGAAACCGGTCCTCGGAAGCTTATTTCCGGTGCAGGGAAGACATGGCTTGGCAGTTCGGGCTGGACTGTTCCCATGAGGCACAGGGTCAGACTGATTTGCATATAGCCGTGTCTGAACTGGGGTGGCAGAGTGGGCTAAAGAACGGTGATGGATTAAACCCAGATCTTTTGACTGGGTGTGAGTGTTTGATTGATTCAGATGCTCCGTCCATCACCACCCCTTTTTGTACCGCTTTTGGCCGCCATAAGTGTGGCAGGGTATGCTCAGACGTGAGTCCCTTGCTCACTTTGCCACTGGATTCAAGCAAGCCGGGCTGAAGACGGCTGGAATGGCAGAAACCGGTCCTCAGAAGCTTGTTTCCGGTCCAGGGAGGACATGGCTTGGCAGTTCGGGCTGGACTGTTCCCATGAGGCACAGGGTCAGACTGATTTGCATATAGCCATGTCTGAACTGGGGTGGCAGAGTGGGCTAAAGAACGGTGATGGATTAAACCCAGATCTTTTGACTGGGTGTGAGTGTTTGATTGATTCAGATGCTCCGTCCATCACAACCCCCTTTTGTACCGCTTTTGGCCGCCATAAGTGTGGCAGGGTATGCTCAGACGTGAGTCCCTTGCTCACTTTGCCACTGGATTCAAGCAAGCCGGGCTGAAGACGGCTGGAATGCCAGAAACCGGTCCTCGGAAGCTTGTTTCCGGTCCAGGGAAGACATGGCTTGGCAGTTCGGGCTGGACTGTTCCCATGAGGCACAGGGTCAGACTGATTTGCATATAGCCGTGTCTGAACTGGGGTGGCAGAGTGGGCTAAAGAGCGGTGATGGATTAAACCCAGATCTTTTGACTGGGTGTGAGTGTTTGATTGATTCAGATTCTCCGTCCATCACCACCCCCTTTTGTAGCGCTTTTGCCCGCCATAAGTGAGGCAGGGTATGCTCAGACGTGAGTCCCTTGCTCACTTTGCCACTGGATTCAAGCAAGCCGGGCTGAAGACGGCTGGAATGCCAGAAACCGGTCCTCGGAAGCTTGTTTCCGGTCCAGGGAAGACATGGCTTGGCAGTTCGGGCTGGACTGTTCCCATGAGGCACAGGGTCAGACTGATTTGCATATAGCCGTGTCTGAACTGGGGTGGCAGAGTGGGCTAAAGAACGGTGATGGATTAAACCCAGATCTTTTGACTGGGTGTGAGTGTTTGATTGATTCAGATGCTCCGTCCATCACCACCCCCTTTTGTAGCGCTTTTGGCCGCCATAAGTGTGGCAGGGTATGCTCAGACGTGAGTCCCTTGCTCACTTTGCCACTGGATTCAAGCAAGCCGAGCTGAAGACGGCTGGAATGCCAGAAACCGGTCCTCGGAAGCTTGTTTCCGGTCCAGGGAAGACATGGCTTGGCAGTTCGGGCTGGACTGTTCCCATGAGGCACAGGGTCAGACTGATTTGCATATAGCCGTGTCTGAACTGGGTTGGCAGAGTGGGCTAAAGAACGGTGATGGATTAAACCCAGATCTTTTGACTGGGTGTTAGTGTTTGATTGATTCAGATGCTCCGTCCATCACCACCCCCTTTTGTACCGCTTTTGGCCGCCATAAGTGTGGCAGGGTATCCTCAGACGTGAGTCCCTTGCTCACTTTGCCACTGGATTCAAGCAAGCCGGGCTGAAGACGGCTGGAATGCCAGAAACCGGTCCTCGGAAGCTTGTTTCCGGTCCAGGGAAGACATGGCTTGGCAGTTCGGGCTGGACTGTTCCCATGAGGCACAGGGTCAGACTGATTTGCATATAGCCGTGTCTGAACTGGGGTGGCAGAGTGGGCTAAAGAACGGTGATGGATTAAACCCAGATCTTTTGACTGGGTGTGAGTGTTTGATTGATTCAGATGCTCCGTCCATCACCACCCCCTTTTGCACCGCTTTTGGCCGCCATAAGTGTGGCAGGGTATGCTCAGATGTGAGTCCCTTGCTCACTTTGCCACTGGATTCAAGCAAGCCGGGCTGAAGACGGCTGGAATGCCAGAAACCGGTCCTCGGAAGCTTGTTTCCAGTCCAGGGAAGACATGGCTTGGCAGTTTGGGCTGGACTGTTCCCATGAGGCACAGGGTCAGACTGATTTGCATATAGCCGTGTCTGAACTGGGGTGGCAGAGTGGGCTAAAGAACGGTGATGGATTAAACCCAGATCTTTTGAGTGGGTGTGAGTGTTTGATTGATTCAGATGCTCCGTCCATCACCACCCCCTTTTGTACCGCTTTTGGCCGCCATAAGTGTGGCAGGGTATGCTCAGACGTAAGTCCCTTGCTCACTTTGCCACTGGATTCAAGCAAGCCGGGCTGAAGACGGCTGGAATGCCAGAAACCGGTCCTCGGAAGCTTGTTTCCTGTCTAGGGAAGACATGGCTTGGCAGTTCGGGTTGGACTGTTCCCATGAGGCACAGGGTCAGACTGATTTGCATATAGCCGTGTCTGAACTGGGGTGGCAGAGTGGGCTAAAGAACGGTGATGGATTAAACCCAGATCTTTTGACTGGGTGTGAGTGTTTGATTGATTCAGATGCTCCGTCCATCACCACCCCCTTTTGTACCGCTTTTGGCCGCCATAAGTGTGGCAGGGTATGCTCAGACGTGAGTCCCTTGCTCACTTTGCCACTGGATTCAAGCAAGCCGGGCTGAAGACGGCTGGAATGCCAGAAACCGGTCCTCGGAAGCTTGTTTCCGGTCCAGGGAAGACATGGCTTGGCAGTTCGGGCTGGACTGTTCCCATGAGGCACAGGGTCAGACTGATTTGCATATAGCCATGTCTGAAATGGGGTGGCAGAGTGGGCTAAAGAACGGTGATGGATTAAACCCAGATCTTTTGACTGGGTGTGAGTGTTGGTTGATGCAGATGCTCCGTCCATCACCACCCCCTTTTGTACCGCTTTTGGCCGCCATAAGTGTGGCAGGGTATGCTCAGACGTGAGTCCCTTGCTCACTTTGCCACTGGATTCAAGCAAGCCGGGCTGAAGACGGCTGGAATGCCAGAAACCGGTCCTCGGAAGCTTGTTTCCGGTCCAGGGAAGACATGGCTTGGCAGTTCGGGCTGGACTGTTCCCATGAGGCACAGGGTCAGACTGATTTGCATATAGCCGTGTCTGAACTGGGGTGGCAGAGTGGGCTAAAGAACGGTGATGGATTAAACCCATATCTTTTGACTGGGTGTGAGTGTTTGATTGATTCAGATGCTCCGTCCATCACCACCCCCTTTTGTACCGCTATAGAGACACAGGGGCTAGTATCACTATGGTTACTGAGAATCTAGTCCCCTCAAGGCAACTTTTACCTGGTGCCACATACCAGGCGACCAACATTGATGGAGTGCAGAAAAATCATCCCATGACAGTAGTAAGTCTCAGCTGGGGAGCTGTCACTGGCCCAAAGAGAGTGGCAGTGTCAACAAACTTGCCTGTAGATTGTCTACTGGGGAATGATTTGGAAATCTCAGCCTGGGCTGAGGTGGAACAAGAAACCCATTCTAAAATGGTAAATCTCCATGGAAAGGTTAGTGGGGCTGTGATGGCCACAGCCCCAATCCAAGATGTCCTTCCTGAACATGTTAGGGGGGCTGTGCCAGTCTCAGCCCAATCTTAAACAGATTCCTTCCCTGAAAAGGTTAGCAGGGCTGTGATGGTAACAGCCCATACCCAAACTGAGTCCCTTCCTGAAAAGGTTGGTGGGGCTGTGATGGCCACAGTCCAAACTCAAACAGATTCATGTGTTGTGAAGCCTGAAACTATGGATCACTCCACCCAAACAGAGAGCATTGAGGAGGAAGAGAAATCTCCCTACCACCAGACTTTAGGAAAGGATCAGCCTCCTCAGGGAACTGATCTTACCCCTTGTGAAGAAACTGCCCCAGAGGTAGTCAGGCCTAGCCTGGCAGAGCCCCTGATGTCAGTGGACCTTTCCAAGGTGGGACCCAGTCTGTAGCAGGTAACCTGCCCCTCTCTACCCTGCCTCAGTCAGCCCAGGGCTGCAAAGGTCAAGGAGGTCAGTGGACCCCAAAGGGCCCCCTGTCCAATAAAACACCCCCATCAGCAGATTAGGGGCACCAAAGCTAGCAGCCCTAGCAAGGTGAAAACTTTAAAAACTCCTGAGGGATCCCCCTTACACCTAGTTAGGGACCTCCCCCAGATGGACACTGTTGGGCACAGCCAAACCTGGGACCCAAAGGACCCAAACCTGACCTGTCCCTCCAGTAAGCCAACCAAAGGGACCCAGCCTCCAGCTGTAGGCAGCCAGAGGTTGACCCTGAGAGCACAGTGCAACTCAGTCATGGAAAGAAAGGCACCCATGGTGGATAGAGATTGGAGGAAGTTGAGCCCTACATTAGTGGAGCCTCACTTCAGTACTTCCTCTCAACACCAGCCTTTTACTTTGCCAAAACACACCACAGGTAGTAATTCCCTATGGTGGAGACCCTCTGATACCCCTAGGGTGAGGGATTGCTTAGTGGACCATGAGATAGGGGGTAACCATGCCAGTGCAGGTTCCTCCTTATATGGCCAATCAGGCAATATAGGCTTACCTGGTCAAGGATAGCCTTATCTCCTTTCGTTTGGGGGGGGTGATGTAGGAGGGTGGATACCTGTCTATGGTTACCCCAGATTTTTTGCCTTGTGTTTAGCTGGTTTTCAACTTAGTTGGCCTGGGACCCCGCTAATCAGGGCCCCAGGCTATCTGCTCTCTCTTTAAAATGAACTCCATGTACCCTAGGTGCATAATTAATTGGTTATTGGGTCACCTTATCAGCCCCTGTGCAGTGTACTAAAGGTACCCAAGGCATAGGTGCATCCAAGGCCTACCAGGGGTTGCAGCATATCTTTTGCCACCCCTGGCTGGCCATCCAAACTGACACAACTGGCTGATCACTCAGCTGGGGCAAGGTCGTGTAATCACCCCTTGCTTGGAAATAGTATACCTATATCTAAACCTATATCTGGACACATATACACCTATAAGTCACTCCTATGGCAGGCCTTAACAATCCTGGAGGCAGAGTGCTTGGTTTTAAGTGAGATGGTGCTCTAGCATGAGCTGAGCCTGTCTGCAGCTATCGGAACCATGTCCTTATAACTGTTCTGGGATATTGCCATACCATATACTCTTAAGTGCATTATAATGCTCGCGGTTATTGCTTACTTTGGTTTGGCTTTATCAAAACATGTCGTGTAAGGTGTCATACCCCCTCGCCAGTTCTGGTGACGGGGGTAGCATTCCACCCTTCTAGAGGGCGATACATGTGGGTAACAGTAAATGCGATTAAAACTAACCAGACCCTCAGCATCACAAAATGGATGCTGCTGTCACAGATACAAGTCTGGCCTCCTGCTGCTGACCGAAACTTGGCAGGGGAGGCTTGGACAAAAGGTTTCCTGTCACAGGGAGGTGTTACACCACCCCAGACAGGAGATAGTGGATTGAGGCAGGCAGGGCGAGTGAAAATAGACACTGCCTGGGGGGCACAAGGCTCCTTGTGCATAGCCCAGTTCAAACCGGTGCTGGGGCAATCCAGCCCCAGCTCTGGCACGAAACTGGACAAAGGGAAAGGGGTGTAACCACCCCCTTCCTGGGTCCCACCCATAGGAGGGACCTAGCAGGTAATCCAACCCCTTGATTTGGAATAAAGGTAGGAGCTGTGCCCAGGAGCATTAGATTATCCTGACTGAAACTTTGATACAGAACTCTGGACCCTTCGACATCCCACTCGACGTGGAAGACTGATGAATCTCCCTTGTGGTCAAGGAGTGACCACCCTGTGCAAGCAGGCACCATCCAGCGCCCAACAGTTTGCTTTGTTGCAGTTCCCGCCAGAACTCAAGCAACAGAGATGACAAGACCCAGCTTTACTGACTTCTAACAGCTCTATCCACAGTCCCAGCGAATCTGAGACCCGTGGAGGCGACGTGAAGCGTGGGGGCCGGCCATCTTGAAAAGACTGCAAAGTGCTGACCATGCAGCTCCTGAGGCATCCTCGAAGCTGTGCATTGGGGTTTGAGAAGCCCCAGCCCCGAGCAGCTGGTGCACCAAAGATCACCCCTCTACACTCACCGAGTGCTGCGTGGGGCCCTTTTGCATTTTCCTGCTTGACGGGTTGGTCCGGTCATTTGCCTGTTGGCTAGTGGCCCCAGTACCGACGAACCTTTGAATCTACTCTGCTAGTCTGGTTGCCCCAGACTGGCCCTTGCTCCCATAAAAAGGAGCAACCTCTCTGACCTTGCTGGTCCGAGTAAGAAGCGATCTTCAAATCCTGCGTGGGTTGCATTCGCCAAGGCCTGTTGACTCCGATCCGGAAGCCGACACCGCCGACAGCGAAAGCCTTTGTGGGACAGCTTGTGATCCACTCCTGGACGCCCTCAATGCCCCAGAGTCCACGTGGCAGCAGAGACAAGCTTCTCGACAACCACCTGATTGCGCCCGACATCGCCTGGTTCCTTCCTGGTTCCATGCTGGTCACTGGCTAGTGACCCAGACTCTGTCTCCTCTGCTTTCAGGTGCTCTACATCTTCGATCCACCCTTGGATCCAACCGACTCTTCTCTCCTGGCCGCCTGCAGCATCTTCATCTCCAGGCTCCATAGAACTCCACGACGAAACCCGACACACTTTGGCACCTATGCACCCGCTTCCTGTGGGTGAGGTAACGATCAAACACCGGTGCTCCTGTAGTGGTTTACACCTCTAGTGTCCTAGTCTAAAGTGGGGTAATTCTATTCCAGTCGGAAGACTTCCAAAACAGTAACTTTCTAACTTTTACGCGCCATTGACTTTGCATTGGTGCATGCGTGTGCTTTAGGCACTGCACCCGTGTCCCGCGGGCCTCTCCCGACTTCATCACTGTTAGTCCCGAGTAGTCCCAGCGATTCACAAGGCCCTAGGCCCTACCATTGTTCGAGAGGTGGTACTTATACCACTATTTTAGTATATGGTTAGAGTGGCCACCAGGGTTATCCAAAACTGTGCAACTTGTGTATTTTTAACTGTGCTTTTGTTTAAACGCTTGTGCCTCTGCACTCATAAAGAGTACAGAGGATTATTCTAGTAATAAATACATATATTTTTATGATATATAACTTGTGTGGTATCCTTTCACTTGATATTACAGGATTGCATATGGTAAAACAGCTGGCTTCACATGCCCTCTTGAGTTAAGCCTAAGACTGCTTAGGTCCATGGGATAGCTAGTCTATAAGGTTGACTTACAACCACCACCATAAGGGATTGTTTGGACTGATACAAGGTGCCCACAGAACTGTGGACATCATACATCAGGCCAACTTCTCACAAGACTTTTATTTTTTTTTATTTTTTTTATTTTATTTTTAGACTTTTTAGACTTTGTGGGACCTAACTCTTTAATTTTATAGCGTTTTTGTAATGTATTTATTGTAGATTTTATCGCTATGACTCTTTGTGCTTTATAGCCTGACTCCATCTAGGTCCCACAGAATTACAAAACTCTCTCCCTGCGGAATCTATATAGGCCCATTTGCAAGCTATTTTAGCCAGTCGTGACACAGCTTCACCTGCTCATGACACTTTCAGGTAGATGGAATACTGTATTGTGTAGATATTTGAGGACGACTGTGGAGTAATACAAAGCAAAACGAATTGGTTCACTATTATGATGTATAATTGTGTGGCTCTCTTTCATCCCCAGCTTGGACTACCATGTGGGTTAAATTTCAACACCTTGGTTCTTACTCAAAATGTGGCAAGTTGTTCTGCATTCTATATAATTTTTTCTGCACTAACATTTAGTGCATGGTAAAGGAGCTATTGCCAAGGTGCACCCGAATAGGGGACGCTGCACCTATGGCAGTTTTGCCAGTCCAGCCCCGTGTGCTCCTGGGCGGGGCCGTGGCCCGGAAGTGATTTAGCACTTCCGGGTCACGGCTGAAGCAGCTTACACCGGACCCTGCCTCTGAAAAGGGGAATCGGAGCGGGGAGCGGTCTCTTTGCCACTCATTACTCCAGCAGCCGGACGCTGTAGGTCCTCCCACCGAGGACCAGACCAACAAACTTTGTTTTTCTTGTCTTTGCCCAGGGTGCATCAGCGGGGATCCACACCGGATGCTCTGCCGAGTCTTGGGGCTATCTGGGTGAAGTGGTTTGTGGTTCGCCGCTGCGCAGTGCGACTTGGAGGAATTGTTTGGCAAATTATGAGACAATCTGTCGGTGGCAGCAGCGGGCCGTGAGGCTGCGAACTGCGCGGGTTCGAGTTATACGGTGTATTGCACACAGGATCCGCTCCAGTACAGAGGGCCCAGGTGAAAGGCCCAATTTTGCTGGTATGAGTCGGTGGCCACCCTGCTGCAATATATTTCGGTATTGATTGGAACATTAGTTCTCTGCAAGCTGTGGGGCAGTTGAGGAGGGATGTGCTGTAGCTGCGTGATTCCGGTCTGGTTGGAAGCCCTACCTGGTCGAGCTCCAGATATTTCGTTGTGCGTGGTGGCCGCCGGGTACAAGCTGCATTTTGTGTGCACACACAAGGTATTCCAACATGTCTATCTATTTTGGGCAGAAGTCACCAGTGGAAAGGCAGATGCAGCTGGTGTCTGTTGTTGTGGAGGGCGCCAGACATTGAGTTGTGGCTGGTCTTCGCAAGCACGTTGTGTGATCCTGGGGAGATTTATTTCTAGTCCTTGGTCCTGTTTTCTTTGTATACTGAACAGATAGCGTGATACACTTACGTATACTATAGGGAGTGGACGTCTACCCCGGATGGCTAGATTCATGATGTGGAGATCATGAACAGAATGGTTCGAAATGGGGACAAGGTGGTGCGCTCCCTTTGGGGTGATTGTAGGCCCATGATCGGATAGTGAAGTGCCAAAGGGGCAATGAGGGGATGGTGTTTTGGGGAGGTGCAAGTGACCCTTGTGTAGTGACAGTGCCACCCAGCCCGCACTATACACTGTAACATACAGGCACGCACCCTGAGGGGGGCTCGCCCGAAAGAATAAATAAAGGACCACAAGACCGCTATGGTTTGGCTCGCACATAGTAGAACATGTGTGTGTCCCCTTTTAATACTGTGTCCAAACATCAGAGGCCTAGCCTCAGTGCAGCTTGTGTCCAGCCAGGCCTGGACACCACATTGGTGACGAGGCGGGTCCCACCCATGCCTCTACCGCATCCTACCTGCTCTCACGGACTCCCTTGGTACAGAGGAACGCGGCGTTCGGCCACCATCGCAGCCTTCGGTACGGTGCGAGAGATCCATTTGGACGAGCCCCTAGCGTGTGCGGCTTCAGCGGGTGCCCACCCCGCTCAGCAAAGCTGTGATCTGGTCGGACGAGCCACGGCATGTGCTGCCTCAGCGGGTGCCCACCCCGCAGTGCAAAACATCTGGGTACCCTGCCTTGGAGACCCAGCGGGAGGCGAGCGGGGCTGTCGAGGCGGCACCTGGAGCCGTGTCATTTAGGTGAGGCTGTGCCGCTCCTATGTGTGCTTTCACTCCAGCCGGGCGCATCGGTCCCACTACCATGTGGTCAAGTCTGCAGCCCCGGCGGATGAAGAGACCGATCCAGCCGTGGTCAGCGCTCCCACTATCACGTGGTTGAGCCTGCAGCCGGCGGGTGAAGAGAGAGGCCGTCTCCACATGGCGCTCTGCAGGTTGCTACATGTAGCGGCAAGGCGCTCCCAAGGGCACCTCAGATCCAAAAAAAACAACAACAAGCATTGGCAAGGAAAACATACCGGTCCATAGACTTTCCCACAGTTGACTTTGGCGGGCACCACCAGCTAAGGAGGGCATTTGTTGCTTTTTGCCCAGGCTCCACCTGCCCAGCACGCGCAGCACGGAGGCCGCCCTCACTAAACACAACAGTCAACCCTTGGCAAGTGCAACTGCACAGAGGCGAACAGAGAGACTGTCTGCCACGCCCTGCCCGCAGCAGCTCCCCTGCACGCACGTCACGGTGACGTTCATGCCCGGAGGCATTCCATTGTGCCAGCATGAGTGTCACCAACCCTGATGGGGCTGGTGCTCCTCCGCCACAGCAGCAGGTCCCGATCCACGCACCTCAACATGCTCCACAGGTACCAGGCCACTCCACAGCAGCCCCCCTGCCCCTGTTTAGTGAACTAGCAGACCCGGCGACGGCGGCAGCGCGATTGAAGTTCTGAATTGGTCGCTTAGACCACTATTTTGTGGGCATGAGAGAAACAGGCGGCAGGGTGAAGAGGTCGCTCCTTATGTGTTATGGTGGAGGGGAACTGTACGATTTGTTCAAATCCCTGCCTAACACAGGGGATGATGACAACTACGAGGAGGCTGTGGCGGCTTTAAACAGGCACTTTGTCCCCCAGATAACCCCTGATTTCGAGCGATTCAAGCTCCACCAGGCGAGACAAGGGGAAGCTGAGACCATAGATGTCTTCTATGCCCGCCTAAGAAAACTGGTGAGTTCCTGCCTGCTGTACGGCCAGAGGGAAGAGATCAGGGCCCAAGTCATACAAGGGTGCCGGTCGGTTACGCTGCGCCGCCTAATACTCAGTCAACCAGGTATCACTCAGGACGAGATCCTAGTGTCCGCAAGGTCCCACAAGCTATCCAATGCCTGGGTGGAAAAAATGGCGGCAGCCCTCAACTGACCTGAAAAGCGATCAGGAGCCTCTCGACCTCCAGTGATAAAGGAAGAGAGGATAGACACCATTCAGAGACGAGCAGCGACGCCAAGAGGGAATGGGAGGCCACCACTGAAGAGCGCATGTGGCAACTGCGGCCTGGATCATCTGCCATTTGGTCAATGCTTCGCAAGGGGGAAGACCTGCTCCCAGTGCAGAAAGCTCAATCATTTTGCGAAGGTGTGTCACAGAGGGAGAGTGAGAACAAACACTGCGGGACAGCGTGGGCCGCCAACGGCAGTGAGACAACTGACACTAGAAGACCCGTTGGAACAAGTGGACGTCACCCCTCCAGGCTATGGCTTGGGCGCAGACGACAATGACATGTTCATAGTGTCCTTTGTGAGTCGTGAGGGTCCAAGACGGCGACCTCCGCCCATGTGTACCATCGAAGTGGGAGGCTCCTCAGTCAAAACGCTCATAGACACGAAGTCGTCTGTGAACGTCATAGACAGCGATCAATATGAACGGCTATCCCCGCAACCTCCACTCGCACCTTCTAGAGCGAAGATATACACCTACGGTGGGACGGAGCCACTTCCCCTACGAGGAGTCATGGAAGTTGACGTTGCAAGTGAAGGGCACTGCTTTCACACACGATTTCACATCACGGAAGGAAAGCGTGGAACACTCTTCAGCTGCCACACGGCGGAAGACCTGGAGCTGGTCTTTTTCACCAACCAGGTGCATGACCTGCACGCACGAGACATTCTCAGAGACTTTTGCATGCTATTCGAAGGGCTGGGGTGCCTAAAGGGAAAACGGTTCGAGCTTCACATTGATTCGACAGTCAAGCCACAGCTTTGAGGCACAGGAGGGTGCTGTTTTACCTACGCCCCCAAGTGGAGGAGGAGTTACGGAAGCTGAAGCAGCTAGGCATAATAGAAAAGTTGTCGGGTCCAACCCCGTGGGTGTCACCCTTGGTAGTAGCCCCCATGTCCAAACAGCCTGGTGCCATCAGGTTGTGTGTTGACATGCACCTTCCAAACAAAGCAGTGAAGCGGAAACAACATCTCACACCAACATGGATTACATTGTGGCAGACCTCAACGGGGCCAAGTGGTTCACGAAACTCGACTTCAACGCTGGCTATCACCGGCTGGTACTCCATCCAGACAGCAGGAACATCATGACATTTTCCACTCATGTGGGTCTAAGATTATATAAGAGGCTGAGCTTTGGGGTATCCTCCGCGCCGAAGTGTTTTAGAACGCGATAAGGGAAACGCTCATGGGACTGCAAGGAGTTATCAACTTGAGTGATGACATCCTGGTGTTCTCAAAAACACTAGAGGAACACCACGTTCATCTCATGGACACCCTGCAACGACTTGCGGAGAGTAGACTTACCCTCCACGAGCTAAGTGCTCATTCTACCAGGAGTTGGTGGAGTTCTTCGGTTACATCTTCTCTCGTGATGGCCTTCAGGTGGACTTGAAGAAAGCCGCGGCCATACACACTGCCCCAAGGCCCACGTCGGCCATGGAAGTCTGCAGTTTCTGTCCGATTCATTCCGAATCTAGCGTCTCTCTCAGAATCCATCCGCAACCTTACGAAGTCAGGACAACAGTGGGCGTGGACCACCAAAGAAGACAAGGCATTCCATGTTGTGAAGGAGGCCCTCATCGACAACAGAGTCATGGTGTACTTTCGACCCAGCAGACGCACTGAGGTGGTGGTGGAGGCTAGCCGCGTGAAGCTAGGAGCCGTTCTCATGCAAGAAACGGAAGCAAAGGAATGGGTCCCAACTGCTTATGCCAGCATAGTGTTAACAGGAACAGAAATGCGGTATGCCCAGATAGAGCGTTAATCCCTGGCCATCAAATGGACATGCCAACATTTTCACCTCTATCTCTATGGGCAGGTGTTTTGTGTGGTCACAGACCATAAGCCTCTCATTCCCCTTTGCAGGCACATCCAGATTGCTCCCCCAAGAATCAAGAGATGGGAAGTACAACTACAAGCCTACCGTTTGAAGTTATCATTCGGCCGGGGTCAACAACCCGGCTGCTTTTCTGTCACATCACCCTGCCACGTCTGCTTTACCTGGATGCCTGGCCGATGAGGGCAACCCGGAAGAGTTAATCCGGATGATCTCTCAGGAGGCCTGCCAAAACCCGCTCATGCTTGAGGACATTGGAAGAGCCATCGAGTTCGACGAAAGTCCGGCCAAGGTCAAAGCAACATTGGTGGACTGGAGCTGGCAACACTTTCTTGATGGAGTACGTGCCCTGACAGGAGAGGAAAGACTGTTCCGTCAACAGTTATGGAGGGCCTGAAGCGAACTCATACAGGACCTCAAAGGGTTGTCCTGGGCGGCACCACCCTGGAATCCCCAGGAGCCTTCAAGAGAGAGTGGTCTGTCTGGCGCATCAAGGGCATCAAGGGATAGCTTAAACTAAAGCCTGTCTCAGAAGTAAGGTATGGTTCCCCGGCATGGAAACTATGGCTGAGGAAGCCAACAGCACATGCCACTCGAGCAACATCACCAGAAGTGACCCGGCACCACATCCGGTCATCACCGAAGTGCCACGTCCTGAGCTGTGGACTAAAGTCAGCATTGAATTTGGATCCTACCCCGACGGACGGAGCTTCCTGGTCCTCATTGACTCCCACTCAAAATTCCCTGTGGTAGAGGTGGTGTCGTCAACGGTTTTTACCCATATCAAAGCCACGCTCAACCGCGTCTTCGCGATGATGGAACTTTCAGAAGAAATCAAGTCAGATAATGGGCCACCCTTCCAAGGGAGAGAGTTCCAGAAGTACCTGACATCCTGTGCCATTCGACACTGCAAGATTATGCCACAGTGGCCACAGGGGAATGGAGAGGTTGAATGTTTCATGCGGACATTGAACAGGGCTCTCAGAATTAGCGTTGAGAAGGGCGATGATGTCGAACATTGCCTCCAGCAATTCTTGAGTGCGTACCGCCAGACACCGCACTGCACAACACAGTGTGCCCCGGCGCACCTGCTGTTCCGGAAAGTGCCTTGGGACAGCATTCCTACGGACCCGTCCTGGAGTCCACCTGAGCTGGATCAAGCTGCTGCACAAGCCAGAAGACGAGCCACCAACGCCAAGTGTGCCGGGCGAAAACGATGAACATTAAAGTTGGAGACCGGCTCATCGTGAAGGACCGGTACCTGGGATGGAAGTATTGCACCCCGTATGAGCCAGAGATGTGGGAGGTTATCAATGTGCAAGGAACCATGGTGTCGGCCAAGCACAGGACCCAAGTGGTCACGAGGAACTTATCCTGGTTTATGAAGGTGGGAGCCAGACTCACAGCGGTAGGTGAAGACACTGGAGTAGAAGAATAGGGAGAAGAAAGAGTACCACAGAGCACCCCACGAAGCAGTCAGGCAGCGGCGCCAATGCATCCAGAAGGAGAATCACCGGCTGGTGTACAACAGATAAACCCAAGCGCAAGCTCACCATCGTTGGAAGATGACTCTGGAGGGACAAGGGTGGAGAACAACTCCCGGAGCCAGAGGTATGGTCTTCAGCCGAAGCCTGCCCCCAGCCAAAGACTAAGAGACTTTGCGTGCTGCATGTCTAAAGACTGAATGCTGAACATTATAAAATGTTAGCGTCTAAAAGATTGGAGGGATGTAGTGACAGTGCCACCCGGCCCGCACTATATACTGTAACATACAGGCACGCACCCTGAGAGCGGGCTCGCCCGAAGGCATAAATAAAGGAGCACAAGACCGCTCGGGGGCTTGGCTCGCACATAGCAAAACGTGTGTGTGCCCCATTTTATTACTGCGTTCAAACGTCAGAGGCCTAGCCTCAGCACAGCGTGTGTACAGCCAGGCATGGACACCAAACCTTGGGATGGGACAGTGGCTCAAGCGGTCGGAGTCCGACCCCAGTTTGTAGCGACACACCCCCGGTTTCGGCAGGACCAGGGGTCGCAGTTCGACCCCCGAAGACGTGGTGCAGGACATTAGCTCTGAATAGCAGGCGTTTTGTTTCGCACAGCGCTGACCACCACGGCTCCTTTTCATCAGCCAATAGGAGATGAGGAGAGGAGCCGCCCTCCTTGCATGTCTGTCCGCGTGCCTTTGCAATACACGCAGGTTTGTTTTGCAGCCATGTTGACCCGCTCAACTGGCATAGCAAATGTTTCTTTCTGTACACCACCTTTCCTAGATTTGCTTTTTGATTTTCTGGCGTAAAAGAAGGAAGGTGCTTGTTGATATATCGCTTTTCATGGGAATCCACATGTCGCCATCGGAGGTCCTGGGAGCAGGGAAGAGAAAGCAGGTGGAGGTTTATGTTTCTATTTTGTTTGGTTCTCTCCAATCGGAGGGACAACGACACACTGTGAAATAGGAATGTCCTCTTCGCAGCGCTCATCTTCCCCGAAAAACAAAGATTGCCTGCTGCAGAGAGCGAGGCAAGCGGGAGGGGTAGGGTGTTGACGGGTAGGGCAATTGTGTAGAATATTAAAGAAGGAAGAGGGACAGGACTGCTGTGCTCGTGGGAGGCCCTGTATCTAGATGGGACTGCATTGCCTATTGGTGCCACCTCATGGATTGTGGTGGTCATTTTGGTTAATATAGTACTAACGTGATTCTGCTGTGATGCCAGTGTGTAACATGGCAGCTTTGATTCTGGTATAGTTACGGGTGTTCAGAACGCACGTCACAAAAGACCCGACGTTCCAAGAAGGTTATTTTTACGCCATGGTCTCTTGCAGAGGAGCACATTTTCAGATGTCGAAAAATGCAACATTTTTAAAGGAGGGTTTGCTTGAAAGGGTGTATGTAGTGTTGCAGTGAGATCTATGTAAAAAGGATTTTTGATGAGTGACCAGCGTGGTGACCTTCCCCTGTCTTAGATTTGGGTAGTGTGGTGGAGGGAAGCAGAGAGATACATTGCATGGTATCTGTAAAGGGCTTTCCCTGATGGCTTTCCTCCATGTTGACGCTGTAGGAGAGTAGGATCTGCTTACTATGGTTACCCCAACTTTTTGCTGGTGTTTCACTATTTTTCAAATTTCGTCTGGCCCAGGCCCTGCTATTCAGGACCCCAGCCTAGCTGCTTCCTCTCTAAACTGATTGCATGTACTTTAGGTACACTCCACATTGGTTACTGGGTTACCCTAGGGAGTCCCTAGTATATGCTACCTTAGGTACTAAGGGCATAGGTACACCAGAGGACTACCAGGGGCTGACGCATATATTATGCCACCCCTGGGAAGCCTTCCAAAATGGCACCACTGCAGCCTGGGTAAGGTGGTGCATGCACCCCTTACTAAGATATAGGTTACCTATACCTACCTTATATCCCTGATACATATAAACCTATAAGTCACTTCTATGGCAGGCCTTAACAATCCTGAAGGCAGAGTGCTTGGCTTTGTGTGAGAGGGTGCCCATGCATGAGCAGGACCCCTCTACAGCTTTTGGAATCACTTCTCTGTAGCTGTTCTGTGATGCAGCCAGACCATATACTCTTAAGTGCATTATAACCTCGTGGTTAATGCTAACTTTGGAATGGCTGCATGGAAACATGTCATGTTTGGTGTCAAACATTTTGGAATCCTACCCCCCCCCCCACCAGTCCTGGTGGCGGAGGTAGAATTCCACCCTTCTAGAGGGAGACAACATGTACATACTTATCTAACTGGTAATAGTTTTAAAGAGCCCTGCATCACAAAATGGATGCCACAGCCACAGACACGGATCTGACCTCCTGCTGCTGGGCGAAACTCCAACAGGGGAGGCCTAAAAAATAGGTTTCCTGTCACAGGGAGGTGTAACCACCTCCCAGACAGGCTTTAGTGTATTGGGGCTGCTGGGTGCATTCACAGAATGCTTTTCAGACAGTGCTGGGGGCACACTTGGTGTCCCTGTGCATACTCCAGTTGTAGGGGCACTCAGCCCCTGCTCTGGCATGAAACTGGACAATTGGGAAAGGGGTGTAACAACCCCCTCCCTGGGTCCTCCCATAGGTGGGATCCTAGAGTAAGTCCTACTCCTAAACTTAGTACAAGTATAGGTACCCAGTCCTTAGGACTTCAGATTACCCTGGACGAAATTCTACAACATATTCCTGGAAATTCGACATTCTATTTCGACTAGAAGACAGAAGAATCTCCCTTGGGGTCAAGGAGTGACTCCCCTGTTCAAACAGGCACCAAAGAAGCATCTTGCCGGTCTGCATTTCCAAGGCTCCCCGCCGGATCCCAACGGATTTGCAATACAGGACCCAGACTTCCAGACTTCTCTGAGGCCAACACGAGATCCCAGCATAGCTGAGACTGCAGCCCTCACGACTGACGTGGAACCGGAACCCCTGGACATTGTGCACATTTGCAAGTGCATTGACTTCCCAAGCTTTGCCGAAGTCGTGCATTGGGATTCTTGTAGTCCAAGTCCCGAGCTACATTTGCACCGAAGATTGTGGGCCTACACTCCACGAGTTTTCCGTGGGCCCGCTTCTAGCATGTAACAACAAAAAGGGAGAGTAAGGGATTAACCACTAAGTGGAGGGCGGTACTCCTGGTCCCCTAGACCCTAATCTGTATAAACAAAAGAAGGAGTATAACCATCGGACCAAGGCGTAGGTCCTACTGGCATGTGGGGAGATGGAGAAATCAAAAGAAAATTGTTCTTTTGTTAGAAGACCTTCTAACAAAAGAACATTTTTTTTAATTTCTCCATCTCCCCACATCCCGCTTCTAGCATTTCAGCTTGAGGCTCCTTCGCGATCCCTTGTCCATCAACCGGTGGGTCCCGACAAAGGTAACTCTCCTATTCCTTGGGCTTTCCTGATTGCTCCAGACATGCCCTGACTCCCCTCCAAAGGGTGAGTCCCTCAGACCTTGCTGGTCTGCACCAAAGCCAATCTTTGCTTTCTGCATGGGTTGCTGTTGCCAAGGCTTGTTGGGTCCAATCCGGATACTGATGCTGCAGCACTCGACATCCTTTGTGAAACAGCTCGAATCCAGCTCCTGGTCATCATCGACGACTCCTGGTCTTCGTGCCTGAAGAGTCAAGCTTCACCTTCTTCACCTGAAATCACCCAACATTAGTTGGCCTCTTCTCATTGCCTTCCTGGTCACTGGCTAGTGGCCCAGACTCTGTCCCCTCTGCTTTCAGGTTCTTCAGATCTTTGATCCACCCTTGGATCCACCCGGGCACTTTCGACTTGGTCGGCAGAAGCACTTTGCAGCAGATCGCCATTGAAAACGACGACGAAACCCGACACCAAAAGACATCTATGCACCCGGCTTCCCTGGGTGAGTTAACTCGAGTACTCCGGTGCTCCCGTGGGTATTGACTCTAGAATTGCCTAGTTCGATAGGGGTTTGCTCTAAGTCCTCTTCTAAGTGCCTTTATCTGTAATTTCCCAACCGCGACTTTCCCCATAGAAGTTAATGGTGATTTGTGGCTGTGTTTAGACACTGCACGCGTCCCCCGTGGGTCTCCTGTGTCACTACCTTGGGTGGTTAATGGTGGCCCCAGCGGTTCTAAAAGCTGTAGGCTTTGTATCTATATCAGTCGTGGTTCATATACCACTTTCTTAGTATATGGTTTGTGACGCCCCTAGGGTTAATCATGTATTGTGCTAATTTACTGTGTGCTAAAGAAGTTCACTTTATGTACTTTTGCCTCTAGCCTAATAAAGAGACTAGAGGGATGTGTTTGGAATAAATACATATATTTTATATATATACCTAGTGTGGTTCTCCTTTCATTTGGTCGCTCATGAGATTATAGACTGGTAAAACAGGCTGCTTTATATTCCTTCAAGACTTAGCCTGAAGGCTGTTCTCCAGAGCTACCACTAGGATAGCTTTCTACATAGGTTGTCTTTAAACCTACCATCAATAAGGGTCATTTGGACTGGTGCAAGGTGCCCACTAGAATAGTGGACAGCATATGCCAGGCCAACTTCTCACATACGTACTTGCACCTATGGGGGAATATAGGTTTCTCTCTATTCCTTTTCGGGGCTGGCCATGATCGAGGAGAGGTCGGAACAGGTTCCTTAAAATGAGTCATACATATCGATAGAAGTTTCCACTGTCACCCTGATGAAGAAGCAACATAATGGAACTTTAGCATCTCTAATTAAGAGTGCAGGTGGGGAGGTTATAAAGTCTGATGTGGGAAGTGTGAGAGTCAAAGCTTACTAAAATGGATAGCTTCAGTAGCACTAATGAGATATCATTCTGCGAACAGTAGTCTCATTCTGCAGACTGCTGCAGGACCCTCATAGTTTGTTGCGAGTGGTCAACTTTAGAAGATGGGTAATAAAATATGTTTCCACCATGTTTAGTTGTCCGGTTCCAACTGAAGTGGGGTCACCAGTTGGCCTGCGTTGGTTACTGGCCGCTGCGATGCTGTCTAGTGTCCCCTACCTTTCATGTTAACTGCAGCGGTGGCAATATGTCTGTACCCCAGCTATATTCTTGCCCCTGTCATCTTTACCAGGAGAGCTATCTGCCAGATTGATCTCATGATTCTGCTCTGGTCTTGGTAGGCATGTTTGTCAATGTACACAGGGGTCATTCAACAGGCTTCCTCTTCTCGATAAATGAAATTGGTGGGGATTTCAGCCATCCTTTTTTGAAGTGCCGGCTTAAGGTAACTTTCTCCCTTGACTTGCTGAGAGGCGCGAAGAGTAGGAGAGCCTTGTTGGCAAGGAGGCAGGAAGGATATTGGTAGTGTTTTTTGCAGATGGCAGTTAGGCAATATAAGCATGGTTTGTGAGGTCAGGATGCCACTAAGAATGCTGTCCTGTTCGCCAGTGGGCACAGTAAGTCTTAGCAGCAACAGAGTGGACCTAGGGATTTGATGTTGGCGGTCAATGTTGGTTGGACGCAGTCCATGGAGCAAACAGTCAACGGAGAGACTGGGACTGTCCGATTCTTGTAAGCATTATGGTAAAAATTTGTGTGTTCTGCCTCTTAACTTTTCATCTTTACAATATTTCCCTCTCAACGCAGGTGAAGGCCAGGATATGGCACGGCGTCAGCTGGGACGTTGGAGTTTTCCTGTGTCCGGTCATCACAGGTACAGTGGTGCTGTTTCTGGGCTGCCCATTTGTGAGCATGCAACGTTTTCTTCTGCCTCTATTGTGCGCTTGGATTGAAGAAAGCCCAGAGGGCAGTTGTCAGACTGTGAGCAGGTGGGGCGGCGCATAGTCACCATGGAATTGAGCTGGACCACATTATGCCTGGGATGTTGGCCGCATCCGGAAATGTTTCCTCCTGACCTGTGATGCCGTTTTTATTTACTCCTGCCATGTGATTCAGGGGAAAGTCTGTGGAGCCAAGTCTCTTGCCAGATCTATGACTAACTCCGGTGCACGCCGGGATGTCAGAGTGAGGGAGGCGTAGGTAATAGGGCATGCTGAAGGCATGCGTAGGTAAAGCACGTCCAACATGTTCGCTGGATAGCGTAGGGGTAAAAATTACTATTCCCACTCAAGTGAGTGCAACAGTAGGGAAAGCGCTGGATAGCGTAGGGGTAAAATGTACTATGCACACTCCAGAGAGTGCAACAGTAGGGAAAGCGCTGGATAGCGGAGGGGTAAAATTCACTATTCCCACTCCAAAGAGTGCAACAGTAGGGAAAGCACTGGATAGCGTAGGGGTCAAAATTACTATTCCCACTCCAGTGAGTGCAACAGTAGAGAAAGCACTGGATAGCGGAGGGGTAAAATTTACTATTCCCACTCCAGAGAGTGCAACAGTAGGGAAATCGCTGTTTAGCGTAGGGGTAAAAATGACTATTCCCACTCCAGTGAGTGCCACAGTAGGGAAAGCGCTGGATAGCGTAGGGGTAAGATTACTATTCCCACTCCAGTGAGTGCAACAGTAGGGAAAGCGCTTGATAGCGTAGGGGTAAAATTACTATTCCCACTCCAGTGAGTGCAACAGTAGGGAAAGCGCTTGATAGCATAGGGGTAAAATGACTATTCCCACTCCGGAGAGTGCAACAGTAGGGAAAGCGCTGGATAGCGGTGGGGTAAAATTTACTATTCCCACTCCAAAGAGTGCAACAGTAGGGAAAGCACTGGATAGCGTAGGGGTAAAAATTACTATTCCCACTCCAGTGAGTGCAACAGTAGGGAAAGCACTGGATAGCGGAGGGGTAAAATTTACTATTTCCACTCCAGAGAGTGCAACAGTAGTTAAAGCGTTGGTTAGCGTAGGGATACAAATTACTATTCCCACTCCAGAGAGTGCAATAGTACTGAAAGAGTTGGATAGCGTAGGGGTAAAATTACTATTCCCACTCCAGTGAGTGCAACAGTAGGGAAAGCGCTTGATAGCGTAGGGGTAAAATTACTATTCACAATCCAGTGAGGGCAACAGTAGAGAAAGCGCTTGATAGCGTAGGGGTAAAATGACTGTTCCCACTCCAGTGAGTGCAACAGTCGGGAAAGCGCTGGATAGCATAGGGGTAAAAATTACTATTCCCACTCCAGAGAGTGCAACAATAGGGAAAGCGCTGGATAGCGGAGGGGTAAAATTACTATTCCCACTCCAGAGAGTGCAAAAGTAGGGAAAGCGCTGGATAGAGTAGGGGTAAAAATTACTATTCCCACTCCAGTGAGTGCAACAGGAGGGAAAGCGCAGGATCCCCAAAAACATAAAAAACAAAACTATCAACATGTTTATTAAATTTAATTTCCAATTTTAACATAATTAATATATGATATTATTAACAAAGATAAAAAAATTACACATTATTTACCACTATAATATCTACAACACACACCTAAAATGAATTACACAATTACATTTAATATTTACTAATTAATTAATGAAAATTAATTCATTAATATTTATGAATTAATCAATTACATATTACTTAGCACACTATAAAATCCACAACACACACCTAAAATTCATTACACAATTACATTTAATATTTAATAATTAATTAAAGAAAATAGATTCATTCATATTTAATAATTAATCAATACAAAATAATTACTTACCAGCTTGCACACCATTTACACATTAAAACACCACAACACACACCTAAAATTAATTACACAATTACAATTAATAATTACTAAATAATTAATGGTAATTAATTTTTACATATTTAATCATTAATCAATTAAAAATTATTTACTCACCACCCTTCACACCATGTACACATACAAATACCAAACACACACCTAAAATTAATTAAGCAATGAACATAATTAATTATTAATCTATTAATTAAAAATAATTAACAATTAATTACTAATTAATAAATTAACACATTAATTATCCAATTATTGTATATAATTAAATTACTTCCCACCCTATTCCCCTATAAACCCACAACCCGCGACGGAAATAATAACGCAAAATTAAACTTCAAATAAATGTATAACTAGAACAATTCTAAAAAATATAATAAAATGACAAACAGTTCTTATTAAAAACACTAAAATACATAACATTATTAATAAATCGATATTTTTCTAAACGATATTTTTGTAAACTATATTTATTACAACTATATTTTTGTAATCGATATTTCTTACCTGTCAGTCGATATTCTTGTCATCTATATTTTTGTTGTCGATATTTCTTCCAGACGATATTTCTGTGGCGATATTAATATACCTCGATATTTCTCCGGCGATATTCCTGCTCTGCACCCTTGAACCATGGTTACGCAGGGGGTGTTTGCCCTCTGGGGTTGTGGTGGGGAACCAGGAGCCATAGCTCAAAGGTGTAGACTCTAGCCAGTAGCCGTGCAGATCCCTGCAGAGCAAAGGGTTTTGAATACAGCTAGGAGTCATCAGCAGCAGTAAGATAAATAATTATTTGCATCTGGGTGACAATGTTGTGGCCCGAGTAACCAAGAGGGAGTTTTTGGGTCACTGAGCACAGAAATGGGATGTCAGCTCAAACACCCTGAGGTTGCAATGGTAAGGAGATGAGTTGGCCAGGACCATGAATAGTTGTTCACATCTCGGGCAAACACGTTGTTCCATCTAGCCAGGTCCGAATTTTAGAGTTGCCGATCTTCAGGTATGGGCTGGTCAGCTCAAACTCCAACAATCAGTCAGTTGCTTTATCCCACTCCATCGCAATGTGATAATTGACAGGATTGGGTCGGTCAAGGCCACCAATCACAGGGTGAAGCGTTGTACTAGTAGAAGATGACAGGCTACCCCGAATGGTCCGTCCAAGGGGAGTCTCCCCTCTTCTTTGGCCCAGGGTGGGGTCCACCTCTCTAACGCCTTAACCGTGGCGGCAATTCTGCCACGGTGCGGGTGTTCTAATGAGTGGGCGGGGCTGCTTCGGCCATTGGCCGTTCGCAGCACTGGGGAGGGAGTGCTGGCCGACGGGAGCACGGAAGGGGCTAAAAGGGATTTATCGAGAATGTCCTCACGGTTAGTACATTTGGCCATCTGGACATGACCTCCTCTGTGGGAAGGAGGGCCAGATTGTAGGTGAAATATGCTGGCCTGTGGCGGGTGAGGTAATGATTGGTGGGACACTTTGGGACCATAGAAGGCATCTTTTTTACTTGGGATACGTGGGCCAGCTGTCTCATGGGGCCCTCTAAGGGGTGCTTGCAGCAAGTCGGCTAGAGGATGCCGGGGGTGTGGGAGTGCTTGCTGCCAATAGGCCTTTACGGCATGAGCACGAGGGCGCCAAGCTGACACAGGGCCTTGGAGGGATAATGATGGTGTATGGGGTGTGCCCGAAGTTGGTAACTTGGCAGGCAGACGGGCCTCCTGTGCAAGTTATTATGGGAAGGTATTCCCAGGGGGTGTGTGAGGGTGCCCAAAGTAGATAACCTGGTGGGCAGGCGGCCTCCTGCACAAGCTAGTTGGGGGAGGTACTCCCAGGGTGTAGGCCTCTCGCTCTTAAGGAGGGGGCCTCACAGGTTGACCAGTCATGATCTCACGTGTTGGGCTCAAAGCTGGATACGCAGGGACAATGTTAGATATGGTTAGGAATGGCTATGTATTAAGGTGAGCAATCAATCAAAAATTGTAAAAAACATGTATCTACTTATGGTTTTTCTGCCTATAATTGTGTAAATGATATTGAATGCAAAATTGTTATATTTTATTTTGTCATAATAAATACGACCGGGGGCTGATGTCCCTAACCCAAAAGGTTCAAATGTATTTTGTTGTGCTGTCTGTCGTAGTAGGGGATGCTGGAGGGCAGGTGGGTGGCTCCTGGTCACTCCATTTGGGAAGGGCTGGAGCTCGGCGATACGTGGCCATAATGGCTGCATGCATTCTGGCATACCACTCTATGCACAAAAATGAATAAAAGTAAATACACACAGAAAGACCTGACGACCTTGGGATAATTTTCACCATGTGATCTTATGTGTAGGAAAGGGAGCCTTGGAGGGGAGTGGGTTTCTGAAGAGTGGGCGGGGTTTGGAGCTACCTTAGTGCCTGAGCAAACTCACCTTCCTTCTCAACATCAGAAAACCTTTTTTTAAGTAAGGCTTCCTTGTCCTAGTAGCGTTGCCAGTGTGTCATGGGCCCTAGTGCAAGGAAGGAAATGGAACCCTGCCTGCTGTTTGAATGATGAACAGCAGCAATGACTAGGGTTCAGACAGTCGGCCATCTCAGGCCTCTGGGACCACTGCACCAGCTGCACCAACAGAAGCTACACCCCTAGTTTTAGGGAAGTTGCAAAACCCTCCTTCGATTATGACAGTGCAGAGGCTTCACACAGGATTCGCAGCTCACCACGGTACTCACTGTGTGATAATTGTTCGTAAAAGGGTGACCTTGTGAGGAGTGCCAACTTTTCGACGCGCGGTAGCTTCATGGAAATTGGCATTCGCATGACAAGCTCTTTCATGTTTGAGAAGTCATTCGGATCTATTTATTCCAAATTGCTTTTTTGAGAAAATGTCAATGCTAAGTGTAGTAGAACCACTAAAGCATTCTGATCTGGTACCACAAAGCGCCAGCTGTGCTCTCAAAACTTTTTCTCAAATAGAAAATCTAAAATTGGCACTCTTTGTATTCAGACATTAGTCACAAAATAGCCGAGTCCCTCCAGCTGCTCGTTTTGCATTTGAAAACTTCGGTTGTCGTTTCCCGTCCGATTTCCACCAGCCTTCTCAAATGCCACTTTTAAGTGGTTAAGACTTCAGCGCTCGAAATAAATACATTTAAAATGTGGATCGCCGCAGGTGTTTCTAACGAGATGAAGGTTGTTAAACACCGTTTTGTTAATGAAGACATCTGGATAAATGGAGCCATGACTCATGTACTGAGGAGTGAGGAGACAGCCTTGTCTGAAATCATTATATTAGAAAGAGGCGTCAGGAGTGTTTTTACATGTGCGAACGTCTCTAATAGATTCACACTAACACGCCACACATACTGGCAGAGTCTCTGGGCAACAGGTCGATTTTGCAGGGTGACAGATCTGTTAATCCAATGCTGGACAGGGGCATGGCGAACGATGGTGCAGCAGGTGAAGTGGCACCGGGAGCCGCAGGGCCGGACTGGCCATATGGGGCACCGGGCGTTTCCCCGATAGGCCGCTAGGGTGTGGGCCGGTTTTGGGCCCCTGGGAGGCCTAAGGTGCCCACTGAACCCTGTTTCTTGTTGTGTTACCCTCAGTACAGCAGTAAGGAAGTCCATTTGCATCGGTTGCACCAGGGCCTTTGGTGTCCTTGACGAGACACAGTCGCTGGACCCTTAAAGCATTACCCTGAAATCTGATTGGTCTGCCCTCTCTGTAATGATAGAAATTAGTTCTCTTTGCTGACATATCAGATAAGATTAGTATAATTTCATCCGTTATGTGAGCAGATATTTTACCACTTAAAATAGCGGGTATCATAATGATGTTTTGTTCAAAATGAAATTTCTGTCAATGGAATAACCGTTGAATGGAAGTTCTCCGAGTGTCAGGCGCTGGCCACCCACGCCCTGATTTAGAAAAGAGCACCAGACACACATTTCCTATATTTCTGTTCCCAACTGATTGACTCTCCCTGTATTCCCCTCTACTCATGCCAGGCTTCCCCTCCCAGTCCTCCGCCCACCTCTCGGAAGATATTTGGCTCACATAAACCCAGAACAATGAAAACAGGCCTTGTTTGCACTCAGAGCGTACACATGCCTGGTTAATATTCCTGTTTTTATATCTTATGAGAACGCTAAGTTGAATATTCGCTTCCCCTACCCTTTAAACGAGGTTAAATGCTGAGGCACCGCCAGCCTGGGTTGTGGTTGCCACTCTCCTGACTGCCATGGCTGAGCACTCAAAATATGAAAGTGCGGAGGGTCAGAAGGGGAAATAATTTTACGACCTGTCTGCTCATGCCCCTTTTAAACAACATGAAACAACAAAGAGAGAAGACCAGGTCACAAGTGGTGTACTGATTGGAAAGGCGTGCGAGAGTAACATGAATACAGAAATGCGAAAAAATAATATTGAGTCCTGCTGGGCTGAAAAAAAACCATCAGACCACCCATTTGGCGGCATATCATCATATGGGAATTAGTGGTTGCTCCAAACAACGCCTACACTTTCAAGTGGCGTTGCATACATGGAGGGCGGCAATTTCAGCCACAGTAGTTCTCTGAAAATTAGATGAAAAAAAGTTGAAAAAAGTGCAGTGCTGGTGAAGAAGTGCTTGCTAAAATTGACTACCTAGATTGAAAAACAGCTATTAGTCTAGGTGTCAAGATTAAAAACACGCCTGGTAGTGGGTGAGTAAGACTACATTATGGCGCTGTGCAAAGTGGTCGACTAGTTTCAGCTAGAAGGAGTATTGCTCCAGCTTTCCTCAGGACCTTATAAAACATAATAAACTACTGCAAAACAAAATGGGGGGTATATACATACGTAAGAGGGAATGAATTGAATCAATATCATGTGATATACTTAAACAAATCATATCTGCCCCTCAAACCTTGGAACCCCAGTGTCCACTGATCACGGGAAAAAGTCTTCTTCCTGTCAAAAAACAAAAATACCATATATCGATTTACGCACATGTATCCGCATAACACCTCGCACCCCACCAAAACAGTAAACACCTGCAGGAACAATTTGCGTTCTGCACAACCATAAAGCATATTAGCTTGACCACTAAGAGGCATTTCCTAATAGTGATACTCACCCAGCTTTGTGTGGGTGAAGACCTCACCTCGCCCGGCAACTGTTCGGGAAATTGAGGCCCCGCTCTGATGTGTAAAGAAAAGGACACAGTTAGTGCACCATCCTGCTGTGTCCAGCCGAATCGCTCTACAAACACTAAACCCAGTTGAACTGAGATAGACTACTATCCAACCCGCCAGGGAACTCCCACTGTCACTTAATTGCCACAATTGATGGAAAAGTGAAGCCTCACATAAGAGGCCTGGGAAAACAAAAAAGTATGACCATTGCTAATGTAATATGTAGTGATATGCTAATATAATAAATAGTCCTGGGTACCTGTGATGGATAAGAACCCCAGGTGGGAAAACTACAATAATTATTATTATTAATGCCGTTGGCTCACATATGTTGCCTAGTGACCAATGCTGTATGTAGCACAAACTGCTACGTTGTGTAACAGAAACCGGCCCAAGTTTAAAGAGTACCAGACGGACCCAAAACACAGTCTGAAAACATTACTGCAAAACCTTCACTACAACTAAAACTGAAAACCACTCACTATCGGTACTACTCATCTCAAAGACAAGCGCGCTGCAAGTTAATCTGTATACGCTCTTGTTAAACTTACCTATCCGTCGGTACCCCATGCTCCGATCCGAGCGGAAGGGGAGGCGCCGAAGGGTCCGACGGACACGTTTTTATATAAGGGCTGTTCCACTCGTCCGCCAATTAAAGCAGGCATAGAGGCCATAAGATCGCAAGATCACCGATCAAGTCTGTCTCAGTACATTGTAGGAAAAACCCCGACTCCGGTAGTCAGCAGTGAGTTAATTAGGAGCCGAGCTAAACACAATTATGCAGTACTGGCACTAATCAGGAGACGCATGCGCGGTAGTGTTCAGAGAGAACACTATACCCTCGCGCCTGTGCTCAGCTGAATGAAGGCGTCGGTATTAGTTTTGATACATAAAGTACAAACCCATCAATCAGGGTGGCGCGATGGTTTAAAAAAATTATTATTATACGTGGTGCCTGTACTTGATGAGGGGAAAGAAGTAAACCCTCTTAATCATTAAGAAAATTCTGAGGTCAAGTCACAGTGGACCTTTAAATATCTTTTTAATGCCGTGCTATGCTACATTGACTTTGCCAGCATTGTATTTCAACATTCCGTTGTGTCAAAGCACTTTTTCAAATATTCACCGATTATAGAACCGGTTTTGATCATGTTTGCCTTCACCTGGTATAATTCTTGAACTTTGACACTCCTATCATACTTTTTTCAGCATTGCTTCATTGAATACTGACACTCTCCATTTATATATGGCTGTTTTCCATTTCATGGATACCGCTGAGATCCACTGTGACTTGACCTCAGAATTTTCTTAATGATTAAGAGGGTTTACTTCTTTCCCCTCATCAAGTACAGGCACCACGTATAATAATATTTTTTTTAAACCATCGCGCCACCCTGATTGATGGGTTTGTACTTTATGTATCAAAACTAATACCGACGCCTTCATTCAGCTGAGCACAGGCACGAGGGTATAGTGTTCTCTCTGAACACTACCGCGCATGCGTCTCCTGATTAGTGCCAGTACTGCATAATTGTGTTTAGCTCGGCTCCTAATTAACTCACTGCTGACTACCGGAGTCGGGGTTTTTCCTACAATGTACTGAGACAGACTTGATCGGTGATCTTGCGATCTTATGGCCTCTATGCCTGCTTTAATTGGCGGACGAGTGGAACAGCCCTTATATAAAAACGTGTCCGTCGGACCCTTCGGCGCCTCCCCTTCCGCTCGGATCGGAGCATGGGGTACCGACGGATAGGTAAGTTTAACGAGAGCGTATACAGATTAACTTGCAGCGCGCTTGTCTTTGAGATGAGTAGTACCGATAGTGAGTGGTTTTCAGTTTTAGTTGTAGTGAAGGTTTTGCAGTAATGTTTTCAGACTGTGTTTTGGGTCCGTCTGGTACTCTTTAGACTTGGGCCGGTTTCTGTTACACAACGTAGCAGTTTGTGCTACATACAGCATTGGTCACTAGGCAACATATGTGAGCCAACGGCATTAATAATAATAATTATTGTAGTTTTCCCACCTGGGGTTCTTATCCATCACAGGTACCCAGGACTATTTATTATATTAGCATATCACTACATATTACATTAGCAATGGTCATACTTTTTTGTTTTCCCAGGCCTCTTATGTGAGGCTTCACTTTTCCATCAATTGTGGCAATTAAGTGACAGTGGGAGTTCCCTGGCGGGTTGGATAGTAGTCTATCTCAGTTCAACTGGGTTTAGTGTTTGTAGAGCGATTCGGCTGGACACAGCAGGATGGTGCACTAACTGTGTCCTTTTCTTTACACATCAGAGCGGGGCCTCAATTTCCCGAACAGTTGCCGGGCGAGGTGAGGTCTTCACCCACACAAAGCTGGGTGAGTATCACTATTAGGAAATGCCTCTTAGTGGTCAAGCTAATATACTTTATGGTTGTGCAGAACGCAAATTGTTCCTGCAGGTGTTTACTGTTTTGGTGGGGTGCGAGGTGTTATGCGGATACATGTGCGTAAATCGATATATGGTATTTTTGTTTTTTGACAGGAAGAAGACTTTTTCCCGTGATCAGTGGACACTGGGGTTCCAAGGTTTGAGGGGCAGATATGATTTGTTTAAGTATATCACATGATATTGATTCAATTCATTCCCTCTTACGTATGTATATACCCCCCATTTTGTTTTGCAGTAGTTTATTATGTTTTATAAGGTCCTGAGGAAAGCTGGAGCAATACTCCTTCTAGCTGAAACTAGTCGACCACTTTGCACAGCGCCATAATGTAGTCTTACTCACCCACTACCAGGCGTGTTTTTAATCTTGACACCTAGACTAATAGCTGTTTTTCAATCTAGGTAGTCAATTTTAGCAAGCACTTCTTCACCAGCACTGCACTTTTTTCAACTTTTTTTCATCTAATTTTCAGAGAACTACTGTGGCTGAAATTGCCGCCCTCCATGTATGCAACGCCACTTGAAAGTGTAGGCGTTGTTTGGAGCAACCACTAATTCCCATATGATGATATGCCGCCAAATGGGTGGTCTGATGGTTTTTTTTCAGCCCAGCAGGACTCAATATTCTTTTTTCGCATTTCTGTATTCATGTTACTCTCGCACGCCTTTCCAATCAGTACACCACTTGTGACCTGGTCTTCTCTCTTTGTTGTTTCATGCCATGGCTGAGCGCCTGTGAGTATGGCATAAGCATAGAAACTGAGGGGGGTGGGGTCAAGAGGAATTTATACCCCCAGATTTTGGAGTGGGAGCACAGGGGACAATATCCACTCCCCAGATTTTGAAGTGAAAATCGAAAATTAAACATGGCAGAACGAACATGCAGTGGTGGCTCCTCCACTAAGGGGGAGGAGCGTCACCCCACTACTCAAAAAGGAAACTAAAATGATAATAACGTATAGTTATTATCAATTTATTTTCCCTATTGCAGTCAGTGGCGGGCGGGGCTGGCCAGAGAAGGGGAGGAGTAGTATTCACTTCCCATGTGTGCATGAACTGTTTGGTCGGACAGTTCATGTGCGCTTTGCATGTTCCTACCAGTCTGCATTACACTACCTGGTCAGGAACATGCACAGGCTCTTTGTTCCAGTCTGAGCGCAGATCCACGGCACACATACCAATCATAACGCTGCATTGGAGCAGTGATTGGCTCAGGGGAGCCTGTCTGCCCTGGTGCTCCTTGCTGCCGGCCGGGACAGGAAGATTAAGAGGATGGAGGAGAGGCGGCTGCCAGCCATTTTTAAAATTATATTCCTCTCCCTCACCATCCCCGTCTGGTAGCAGCCGCTACTCAGGACACGTATCGCTGAAGCAATATTGCATAACATAGCAACAGTCTCCTTGAAGCCCTGCAACTTGAGGAGAAAAACTCTCTAACGGTCATTCAGGTGTTGTGCCTCTCCTATAATCACTATGACCCTCATTTAAATATAGGCTGGTCGTTCGTTTCTCCATCACCCCGACAGAGGTGCTGTTCACCTAATTTAGAAATGACCATCAAGCTGGCGGCCATTTCTAAAGCATTGGCAGGAATCGCTCTCAATGTTGTTTACAGTTTGGTGCATGGGTCTGTCAACATGACAAAGCCCTTCACCAAACTGTTTTCTTCTTTATTTTCAAAAAGACAATCCTGAAGCGGGATTTACTTTTTTAAATATAAAATAAAATGCCCCCCCCTGCAACGTAGTCATCTGGGGAGCATATTGGGGGTTTCGCTGCCTCTTGCAGCCAGAGTTTTCCTGACAGTGTCCGGACCGGCAGTGAAAACTGGCCTCTAGTAAGGCACGGCCAGTGCAGGTAAGAGCGGTGGAGCCCGGTCGAGGTTTTGACAGACGACGGTGAGGGAAAATGTATTATTTATTTAATTTTCCCTCTTGGTCATCTGCCGAATCCCCCGCCAACCCGGCCCCACCGCCCTATTGCTCTTACCTGCATGGGCTGCGGCTGCCTCTAGTCCAAGCCATCTAAATTCCGTTGGCGGAATTAGAGGTCTGCCTCCCACACCCCTTACTCCAAAGGGGCATCGGAGGGGGTTTCATCACAGCAGAGATGTGATTAAACCTAAGGCCCACCCGCTTGTAAGTTTGGCAGGTGCACCTTTATCTTGGCGGGATCTATACTCAGTCTGCAATATTTTCAATAAATGTCACTCAATTCCGCAATGTAATCTTATGTTTTTAATTGAGACATTGAGAAATGTAGAAAAATAATTTTGGAAAAATGTAAAGTGTTTATCATTTTTTTTCATGACATTTGTTGCTTGATTTGCATCTTTTGATGGCTCACTCCATGTTTTGGCTCACAGAAACTAGCAAGACACCTGGTTCTTCCAAAGGCCGTCTGTGTCCCCCTAAAAAATTAGGGTCTCCGACGCCATTGCCAAAAGGGTTAAGGTCTTACAGTTTCTATATGATGGGCATGCCTGGAACGCGTGGCCCACTAAGTAATATCAAGCTATTTTGCTATTGGTCATTTCCAGTGGGGGGAAGGAGTTTTTTTTCATTTTCAGTATTTTCAGCTTAGATTTATCACTTTTATCGTAAGTCCATTTTAGTAAGATTGAGGTGCTAGTGTATACATTTACAATATATGCATGACGCTATTTAATTTCCTTGTTGTCATATCCTGTGTTGTCATTGATATCAGAGGTCGTATAACACTTACTGTGGTGTCATCAAATATTCTAACTAATTCTATTCCTTACCATTGAGTCCATTTTGTTCAAGGGGTGCCTTGGTGGGGAAGAGGGGCCTGCAACATCTCATGCTCAGGTCTTTTGTAGGAGTTGTGGATAGTGGTAAGGCAGGGTTGAGTCTTAAGAGGTAAAGTCTGGTGTAGAAAGGAAGACTTTTTCCTGCATTCCTGGAGAAGTCAGAGTTTACCCCATTTTCTCTCCCTGATTCCTGGGTAACTCCGGGGTGTACAGTAAAGGCTGCTGGCTTCTTGGGGGTAGGCAAGTTGCTGTTAACAAGCAAGGATGTTTTTTCATGCTCATTTCAGGTGAGCAGTGGTGGCCACCACTAACAAAGGGTGGTGAGGCGGGTGGGGGAGCATGGTGGCAGAGAGTGCAAGGGTTAATAGTCGCTCCTGCTGGCCTTTTCCTAGTCCCAGCAGCCCCTGGGACAGACTCCAATCCAATCCCCATGCTGCAGAGCAGCACGATTTGCCTGAGCAAGCAGGAAAGATGGTCCGCTCAGGCCATGGAGTCTGTGGGGTTTCTCTATCCCGGCTGTTGAATGCAGCCAGGAAGGAGAAACCTAAGTGGGCATGTGTGTTTTGGTACGGCCTGAGACAGCCGGCCAAACAAATACGCATACTTAAGGAGTGCACAATCACTCCTTCTCCCCCCTCCCATGCCCCCCCCATGCACAAGCTGGCTCAGCAAACGAAAAATAAAATTATGCTAGAGCATCTGCACCAGGCAGTGGTGTGACACTCTTCCACCATTGGGGAGGAGCCGCCACTGCTGCTGAGACAGATCCGAAAAAGTGGTTTCTGTTTTTGTTATTTTTGCTGCTGGAGGGACAGGTTTGCATTGTTGGTGCTCTGTAGGCTGGGGACTACTTTAAAGGGGCAGAGGAGTAAAGTGGCATGCAGTGGCGAAGAGTGGAAAGCCGTAGAGTGAAGTGGAGTGTCGTAAAGTGGAATGTGGTGAAGTAGAGTGGAGTGGTGTTGAGTGGAGTAGAGTGTCATGGAGTGGAATGGCGTGACAGAGTGGAGTAATGTAGAGTGGCATAGATAGGCGTAGAGTGGTGTGAGTGGAGTGGCATAGAGTAGAGTGGTGAGTGGAATGTTGTGCAGTAGAGTGGAGTGGCATAGAGTGGAGTAGAGTGCCGTAGTGCCGACTATTGTAGAGTGGAGTGGCATAGAGTGGAGTAGTGTGGAATGGCATAGGGTGAAGTGCCATAGTCTGGAGGGGCATAGAGTGGAGTGGAGTGGAGTGTCATTGGGTGGAGTAGAGTGTCGTAGAGTAGAATGTCATAGAGTGGAGTGGCATAGAGTGGAGTAGTGTAGAGTGAAGTAGAGTGGAATGGATTAGAGTGGAGTGTTGTAGAGTGGCATATATTGGACTAAAGTGTCGTAGAGTGGAGTAGAATGGAACAGAGTGTAGTATTGTAGAGTTGAATAACATACAGTGGATAGAGTGGCGTGGTGTGGCGTAGAGTGGTGTGGCAAACAGTGGCATGGCATAGAGTGGCGTAAAGTAGCATGGAGTGCAGTGCGTGGTTTTGAGTGTCAGAGAGTGTTGCAGAGTAGAGTGTTGTACAGTGGGGGGAAGTAGAGTGGAGTGGAGTAGAATGTCGTAAAGTGGAGTGCCTTAGAGTGGAGTGGGTGTAGAGTGGAGTGGCGTAGAGTTGAGTAAAGTGGTCTGTAGTGTCACGGAATGGAGTGGTGTACAGTGGAGTAGAGTGTTGTAGAGTGGAGTGGGGTGTGGTGTGGTAGAGTGGCTTAAAGTGGAGTAGTGTAGAGTGGTGTGTAGTGTTGTAGAGTGGAGTGGCATAGAGTAGAGTGGCATATAATTGAATGGTGTAGAGTGGAGTAGAGTGTTGTAGAGTGGAGCAGAGTGATGTAGCGTGGAGTGCTGCAGAGTAGAGTATAGTGTCATACAGTGCAAAGGCACAGAGTGGAGTAGAGTGGAGTGATGTAGAGTGGAACGGCAAAGGTGGAGTGGCATAGAGGAGAGTGGTGTAGAGGGGAGTTGAGTGGAGTGGTATAAAGTGGAATAGAGTAGAGTGGAGTGGTATAGAGTGGCGTAGAGTGAAGTAGTACAGAGTGAAGTAGAGTGTCAGAGTTGAGTGGCATAGAGTGGAGTGGGATCGCACAGAGTGGAGTGGCGCAGAGTGGAGTGGTGTAGTTTGGAGTAGGGCGAAGTGGCGTAAAGTGGAATGGAGTAGAGTGGAGTGATGTAGAGTGGCATAGAGTGGAGTGGAGTACAGGGTCGTAGAGAGGAGTGGCGTAGAGTGGCGTATGCATGGTGCCATAGTCCACTGCCATTACAGACTACACACTTTCACTTGAAATTACCTTTACATTTGTACAGACATACAGATTTACTGATAAAACTATACAACACACAAACGATAATGTGTGGAAATTGGCATCACCTAGTTGATTGATTTGTTTCGATCACATTAAAATATTAGTTTCCACGGCACTTCAGAATTACAAATAAATGTGCTTCATTTGTACAGTTATTATACTGGCATTTACATTTTGTTAAGTGCTAGAAACAAATAACATCCTGCAGCCTTTCCTTTCATACAGCAAGACTGTCACATAAATCCTCTCACTTTGCAGTCAGCGAAAGAAAAGTAAACACTAACCTCTCTCTGAAGACAGAGCCTAACATTTTACCTCTGTCTCACCAGAAGATCTGTAACACATTCGGTCCAACAACCCATCCCACCCCTCGCCTACACACACCACACCACAGTTCCCAAGAAGAACAATATAGACAAATATCACAACAATAAGTCCACAGCTGCGACCAAGAAAAACATTAGACTGGGGAGTCACTGACAACCAGCCACTCAATTGGGTCAGGGCTAGCAGGCTGTACAAGGAAGGACAGGTCGACACCCCTGTATTTTGCCCACCTAGTCCAAATTTTTCCATGTTTCTGTGGGCGCCCCCATGTCTGAAATACCGCCTCCTCAGCCGACATACGTTTGTCTAAGACCGTTTTCCATGCCGCCACCCCAGGAGGGCAAGGAGATTTCCAATGCTGCGCAATGTCACGCTTGGCCAAGGTGAGGCCTAGGAACAGAAGACGTTTCTTATATCTGTTTCCCCCGATGTCTTCCGTGCCATAAAGAAGTGTAAGTCTAGGGTCTGGCGGGATGTCCCTACCCAACACCCTCCTCAGACAAGACAACACACCCGACCAAAACTGTTGTAGTGCGTCGCATCCCCAGACGGTGTGGAGAAACGACCCATCCTCAGAGTTACAGCGGAGGCATGTAGGGGACTGAATAGCTCCCATCTTCCACAGGCGAAGGCGAGTGTAATATATTCTGTGTATGTATTTAAACTGAATCAGCTTGCACCTAGAGGAGACAGCAGCAAATTTAGGGCTGGCAAGGGCCTCTGTCCAATCATCGTCTGTTAGGGCCGGTAAATCTGCCTCCCACGCTGCCCTAGTATTATGTATGGTTGTCGTGGAGTGTGTAGTCAAAGTTTGATAGATTTTATGGATTTTGTGTCCTTCCAGATCCCTCAGTAACAGTCTACCCTCCAGTGGGTGGAATTTGGGCAGGGGCTCAAGGTGCTTTATCAGGGGGGACAGGGCATGGCGGAGCTGAAGGTACTTATGAAACTGAGATTTATGCAGGTCAAACTCCTCATGCAGCCTCTGAAAAGATTTGGGTGTGCGCCCACGCATCACGTCTCCCAGCATAGATATTCCTATAATATCCCACCTGTGAAATCCGGTTCGAGTGGAGATGGGCCGGAGGCGCGTGCCCTGCCAAATGGGAGTCACGCCCATCAACATGCCCCACCAGCCCATGATCCGGGACACACGTCTCCAAACCTTAAGTACAGTACGGCAGGCCGGGCGAAGGGCTTCTAATTATACTCTGTTTTTAACCCATGGAGACAGATTTTCCCTTTCTTTTCAAAGTCTTGGGACATAGCAGCATGAGTCTTGCCAGTTGCAACAAAATCTTCTCTCTCAGCCCATTTAGGTATCTGAGGTTTAGGTTCAGTAGCCCTTCTATGGAAATCCTGTCTCCTTTTCTCTACTAAATTCAAAAATATATTTTCTTCTTCATGTAACTTACAGGTAAATTGTGCTTATGTGCTGAAGCTATATCTATTGTCTTCATTGTTAGAAAATATTCACCCATAAATTGCGAATGTCTACTGCTAAGGACGAGGTTCATGTTTTTACGCAAGGGAATTTCTGAAAATAGTTAATCTATATTAAAATAATAATACTGTAATTTTCCAGTTCTATAAAATAAACTCGATAAAATACTACATGAAATACCATAGGTCAATGATAAATGATGATATGTTACTCCTTCTGCTACAGATGTCGGCAATTTCATACATACATAACAATCACTAACTTCCATGGTTTCTACATAATGTACTAACAGATTAGCGAAAACATTTAAATCTGTGTCATTTTTATACCTACTGTGATGTAGATCTGTCTCATCTGGTGCTTCTAATTCCACTCTGTCTTGCTTAATGTTAGCTACCTTTCCGTGTGCACTAGTGCTATTCTGTTTATTGGCAGGCATTAGATGAGGAATGGCTATTGTCAGTCCTAACCACACTATGAGCACTAAAAATAGGCTACAAATGCTTTTTCTACAGCATCTCTTTATACAATTTCGTTTCGGTTTTCCAGCAGCTCTATTATCAGCCATTTTACCCCTCTTTGTAACTTTTGTACCGAATTCAACTTGTGGATCTATTTTCTTCAAGTTGGTCTCGCTTCTTTATCAATTGGATCAACTTCTAATTCTTCATCACTTTCTCCACATATTTCTAGATTCTCAAAATCCTCAAGAATTACATATGTCCATTCAGGACCCCTGCATTTATTATTCAGTCTTTGCAATCGTGGACTTCTCCTTCTTGGCTTTTTAGTAGATGGTCCAGATTGGCTTGTTACTTCATTTACTTGGTCAGGTTCTTCATTTATTGAATAAGGCGATATTGCAGTCTCTCGATAACACTACGCCAAGTATCACCTTTTCTGAGTCTTTTAGCTGGCATTGTGCTTTCAGTTTCTTCAATTGCTCTTTTATTTTCGCTGATTTGTGGCACAATTCGATTATTTCCATCTTCTGAATTCCTCTCTATCTGACCCGGTCCAGGGCTTATTATCTCTGCTGTTTCTACCTGGATGTGTTCTTCGCTATACTGACCCTGTTCAGGAATTTGTTTGCTTTGACTTTGTTCTCCTTTTTCTTCCTGAACTTGTTTTCTTTACCTAACTGGTCCTGCTCAGGTCTTATAATTTCTTGATTGTCTTCTGCTTGAACGTTTTCTCTAGTACCTATCTGTCCCTCCTCAGACTCACAAGTGTTGCTTCTATTTGCTTCTGTCTGGGTACATTGTTTTTTCCTTATCTGGTCCACCTCAGATTTAATGTTAGCTTTTTTTCTGTAATCTGATTGTGTTCTTCTATTCCTGTCTCATCCTCACTATCACTGTCTGTCTAGATAAGTTTGGCTTCTTTTTCTCACAGTTATTTCAGGTATGTCTACTATTGGGATCCAGTCATCCTGACTAGTGCTAGGTTGTTCTTGATCAGCTATTTCAGAATCAATTGTCTGTGATTCTTCAGCTGTACAACCATCAGCCCTCTCAACCACTTGAGATTCTGTTTCGTCAGGTGTTGGTATCCTTTTCGTGTGGCTGGCATGTATCTAATTAGGCAGACCTGCACATTTTACAGCTGTTGTTGTAACCAATATAACCTGATGTGGCTTTCCCCACCTTGGTGCTAGGCACGATTCTCAAGTGTGATCTTTCACTACTACCCAAGTCACCAGGATTCAGATCATGTGCTTGGTTCGACTGCCTGGCAACAGCGTCTTCCCCACCCTGGTGAGAGATAGAACACACTTGGTCAGCCAACTCTTTGCAATACTCCAGTACCAAATCATCAGTTATATTCAACAGCTTGTGTCCTGGTATACATGCTTGCCTCATTGCCCTCCCCATGAGTATCTCATGGGGACTCAAGCCTGTATTCTTGTCTGGAATGCTTCTGAGTCCCATCAGGACAAGAGGTAAAGCATCAGACCACTCAAGTGGGGTGGATGCACACACTTTTCCCAGTCTTGACTTGATTGTGCCACTCAATTGTTCTACCATTCCAGAAGCCTCTGGGCGGTATGCACAGTGCAGCTTTTGCTCAATTTTAAATGCTTCACAAATTAATCGAATTATTTCATTATTAAAATGAGACCCTTGGTCTGATTCAATAGTTACTGGAAAACCAAACCTAGGAATGAGTTCTCCTAATAGGAGTTTGGCCACTGTCAAGCTGTCTTTTCTCCTGGTAGGGTATGCTTCCACCCACTTGGAAAATAAACAAACAATGACAAGTGCATATTTTAATCCCCGACAAGCAGGTAATTGAATGAAATCAATCTGAAGTCTTATAAATGGTCCCTCAGCTTTCCCAATCTTTCCTGGACAAACTACAGTTTTCCTGCCTATTCTTTCCCATTCCTCCTTTTCTTTTGTTTCTGCTTCATTTTGTAATTCTCTCACTTCCTCCCATGTTCCTTTGCCCCCAAGTAGCATAAGTTGGCAGCGGATTCCACATGCATCAATTTTCTTGTTTATTGCTATTTTGTATTTTGCACAATGTTGGGCAACTTGGTCAGCATAACGATTACCAGCTGTCACTTTATCATTTCCTGATTGGTAAGCAGCACACTTGACCACAGCCACTTCTTTTGGTAATTGAATTGCTTCAATTATTATTTTACAAAATGTCCATTCTTAATAGGGGTGCCTGAAGAAGTCATGAAATCCCTTTGCACCCAGAGTTGGCCAAAGTCATGCACAACCCCGTAACTATACTGGCTATCAGTGTAAATAGTTTCTCTCCAATTTTTCCCAATTTTGCAAGCTTTGATTAAAGCTACCAATTTGGCTAATTGTGCAGACTTGACTCCTGGTAAATAGGATGCTTAGACTATTCCAGCCAATGTACATACAGCATAAGCAGCACTCAATCCAACTTCATCGTGGCACATACACAAGCCATCTACAAACAGCTCATGTTCTGCATTCTTTAAAATGTTCTTCTTGTATGTCTGGTCGAGGTTTGGTGCTTAGTTCAGTCACATCGAGGCATTCATGCTCGACCTCATCTCTTACTTCTTCAAAAGGTGAATCAGGTAACAGAGTTGCAGGGTTTAAGACAGTAATCTGACTACCGTTACATTTTCAGCACCTAGTATAACTCGCTCATACTTAGTCAGCCGACTAGGAGTAAGGTACTGTGTTCGGGTTCCTGTCAGTAAAATCACAACTGCATGTGGGACATAGACTGTTACAGGGTGTCCCATTATCATTGATTCTCTTTGTTCCAGACTCATACATGTTGCAGTTACAGCTTTTAGGCACCCTGGCAATGCAGATGCCACTGGGTCCAATGTAGCAGAGAAATATGCCACAGGACGTCGCATTAAGCCATGTGTCTGTGTTAGGACTGAGAGTGCAAAATTGTCTCTCACATCACAGAATAATGCAAATTCTTTTGAATAGTCTGGCATACCTAACGCAGGTGCTTCGCACAGAGAGTTACGTAATTTCAAAAAGGCTGTCATGCTTTCATCATCCCACTCTACTGGATCTCTTGCTCTCTTGTTTGTCAATTGTATCAATGGTTTGGCTAGTACTGCAAATCCCTCAATCCACTGTCTGTCATATCCTACGACTCCAAGAAACATCCTTATTTCTTTCTGAGTCTGAGGTAACTTCATCTTTCTAATTATTGTGATTCTTTCTGAAGTCACTCTTCTGACCCCTCTTTTTATTTGGTGTCCCAAATATTTGACCGAAGTTGTGCAAAATTGCAATTTCTCTGGCGATACCTTAAGTCCAGCTTCAGCCAGGTGATTCAATAATGCAATTGAATCAATGACACAATCATTTCGGGTTTTTGAGGCGACTAATAAGTCGTCTATGTACTGCACCAAAACAGACTGTCGAGGCAACACCAACGATTCAAGAAATGTTTTCAAAATCTGATTAAAAATGGATGGACTTTCTGTGTATCCTTGAGGAACACGATTCCAAACATAAACATGTTCGTCAAATTTAAACGAAAATAAAAACTGACTCTCAGGATGCTAGGGAATGGAGAAAAAGGCATGGCATAAATCAATTACAGTGAACCATCCTGCTCTCCATGGTATCTGATATAGGATCACTGCTGGATTCAGTACTATTGGACAACATGGTACAATAATTTTATTTATTTTTTGCAGATCTTGGACCACTCTATATTTTCCGTTGGGTTTCTTTATACCAATTACAGGTGAATTACAGGGACTACTCATTATTCCTTTTAATATGCCTTGCTTGACCAAATGTTTAATTTCTGCTGCAACACCAGCTTTTATTTCTGGGCTCATTTTGTATTATCGGGTATTTGGGTAGACTGCACCTTCTTTTATAGTCACTTTTACTGGATCTATATTTGCCATTAATCCTACTTCTTTTCGGGTAAAATCCCACACATCAGCATTTACGGTAGTCTGAACCTCTTCTGGTAACTCATTTAGTGTCATTCTTTTGACTGTGTCATTTACTGCAGTTCCCTGTCTAGCTAAGATGATCTTATACACTCATCTTCATCAGAAGTCTGAATTGCAACACTATCCGGTGTGCAAAATATTGTGCAGTTCATTTTGCACAATAAATCCCTTCCTAGCAAATTTACAGGACTCAAGTCACACACAACAAACTTGTGCAGTTCTCGGAAATTGCCAATTCATACCTCAATTGGTTCGGTAATTGGAGTCCTAATCTGTTTATTAGAAACGCCCACTACTTGGGTCGCTTCACCCGAGAGGGGTAGGTTTGGGATTTCTGCTGTTCTCACAGTAGAACGGGTAGCACCAGTGTCTAATAAGAAGGTGATGTAATTTCCCTCAACCTTACCTTCTATGTATGGACCTGACTGATCTACCGGCAGGGATGCGCCAAGTACGCATTCTGTTACCCCCCCTCTCAGGCACTGTCATTGGGTTTCCTCGTCAAAAAATGAATCCTGCAAAAGAAACTGTGGTGTTACAGAAGTTTTCTTACCACTTCCCTCCTGGGATCCGGTGTCCACACAGCACTTGGCTTGACTCACAAAATCTGGCATAGGGGCAGGTGGTAACTGATGCTGTACAACCTGCTGCGGTTGCCTCATTAACATCTCATTCTGCATCTGTGGATTTAAAGTTTGATTTTGGACATTATTACTCTGTATAAATTTACACTCGTTTTTCCAATGCCCCAATTTTCCGCACCTGTGACAGGAACTAACAGTGTTTTCAGAAGCAGGGCACTAGGGGTAATTCTATTTAATTCTTCTTGATAGGGTGGAGCATTTTTCATTAATAAATCTTCAAAATAATCATCCCCAGAATCTCCACTACCAATCATTAAGTGTTTTGTTTTCTCTGTACATTTACTACCTATTGTTTGTTCTGTGGTCAGTACAGGATATAATCCTTCCACTACCATGGCTTGTCTCCATTGTTTCATCTGTTTATCTTGGTTTTCACAAGGAAATCTGGGATAAAATGTACTTAAGTTACTGTCACATTGTGGTCTGTCTCGTTCAAAAGCCTCAGTCTCCCATTCTTCTAAAGCTTCGTACTAAGTTAATCTAGGCCTTGGTTCTAATTCATTCATGCGAGTTTGTAAACTGTGCAAAATGCTCCCATTAAATATTCAATTTTCAGGAAATGCTAATAATCCATCATCTTTTGTGTATTCTATCCAATTTTCTAAACAGACACAAGTGTGATAACCTCTTTCTATCATCATATATGATGCAATGTATTTGGAGGAGGAATAATAATTCCTTCTCTAGTTTTAATGGGCTTATCTTTTTTTAAATAATTTTTAATCTTCTACATGAATGACATTTTTCTTTTCTCTCGGTACATGGTTCTTGGTTTCCTTCTAATGTACTGCTCGTGGGCAAAACCTATAAATCTTCTATCTGGACGGGACTCTATTATAGGTGGATAGAGTCACCACATATATTTTCCACTATCTACTAATACTGAATATTCAATTTTGACAACTAATTAATTGTTTACGTTTACTCTAATGCTTCGCCAATACCAGCGCGTTTTCTGCTCTGAGGATCAATTAACATTATGTTTACTATTTTCTTTAACAATTATTGAGTTTAGACTCGCTGAACTCCAGACGGGTTACCAATTCACAATGAAAACATGGTTTTCTATGATAAGTTCATTAGCATTTTATTTCCAAGTTTAACGTGAGTGTTACTTTAGCGTGTTAATATACGAGTCTTGGTTATAAGATTTGCCACACTGTGATGTTATTGCAATGAACTGGAAGTTGAGATCTATAAGGGGTTGCAAATCATAGAGGTACGCGACATGAGTACAATCAACTTTGATTAATTGAGAACGTTGTTTACAATATCGTTTGCCAGATGAATGTTATTTTTGTGCATTTTACTTTGCATGAGTTAAATGCATTGTTGACTTTATATGTAGACAATATGAGGAGTGACTAATCTGGTCCTGTTTTGTTTTCATTCAACAGACCCCTGACGAAGGGTCATGTATTTTCGACCCGAAATGCATTGGGTGTTGTCAAAATAGTAGATTATTTACATGGATGCCAGTAGCATAAGAATTGGATTATGTTACTAATATGAAGGAAATTGAAAAAATTTACAAATGAATCAAGGCAAATTTGAACATTGGAAATAAAATGCTAATGAACTTATCATAGAAAACCATGTTTTCATTGTGAATTGGTAACCCGTCTGGAGTTCAGCGAGTCTAAACTCAATAATTGTTACTGTTCATAAGGCACGCTTATGACTGTGTGCGACGACGTGGGAGACCAACAATAATAGGATTTAACTATATTGAACAGGAGTGCTCGGGATACTATTCTTTTTCATATTACTATTTTCTTTAACCAATGATTGCGCAGCTTTCTTGTGACGTGAATTCCACTCTCTTCACTCACCCCTCCTTTACAATTTTTACCTCAGCTATACACCCTCTGTTTCAACTAATCCCAGCGTGGCTCTCGGTGACATCAGTGCAGCACCCGCGACTGACCTCTCCTTTGCAAGGTAATACGAAAACTCAATTTCTTTCAATTTTACTTACACATTTAATTAATTAACAATGTATAAACATTCGCTACTGTGCCTGATTGACTAAATTCAAAGGGAAAGCAAATTAATTTCACTGTGGGTAAAACCCTTCCGTTTACCCTTCACACACTACAAGTAAAACCTCTTCTGCTTACTCTTCTCTCAAGCATCAAAGAACCTGTTACTCCTTCAGTATCGCCCTTTCTAGGTGATATAAGACCAAAATTTCACCAGCAAACTCTAAAGCAATCAGTCACTCTCACTTTTATAGGAAAATAATCCCTAACTAGTGCTTCAAGTTTTACCTACATGTTCATACTTTCTTCATCAAGGCAAGTAACCTAACTGCAGTGCGGCCTCCATTTACCACCTGCTATTCGGTATTCCCGGGGACTTTTAGACAACATGAAACAATACAAACTGGTTTTGGTTAATACATAAATCAATATTCTAAAACAACTTAACTACCTATCTTAACTAAAACCTAACCATCATTCTGCTTCCAAGAAATACTGATGGCGCGAGATTACCAGCTTGGGTTACTCATAATAAACCATACTCACCTGAGCCCATAAACATACACACCATAAGCCGGTAATTTATTTGCTGACAATCAGAAATTAATTTACTTTATAATGGTTTATACTTGTACACCATCTTACCAATTTCCTTGTCAGCTTGATTCTTAATTTTACTCAGGTCTATGGATCAGGGGATCAGGTTGTTAGAATAATAGGCATAAACAACAATTTACCTTATTTCATAAAATGATCACAGACTTGGGAGAGTATTAAAGCTTTTATCTATACAATATTTTGTGAGTCAAATACCAATACATGTCAATCACCAGCTTCTCACGGATAAAAATAACGATCAAAGCAACATTTTTTACAGATTTAGTAAAATCTCTCGACATTGGAACCTGGAAAGGGTGGAAAAAGGGAAAAGGTACAAGGACATACCACACAGATTTATATTTACCTAGAATGGTGCGAGGACCAACTCCCTGGCCAAGGGCTAGAAAAGAAAGGGGCTCCCGACTAATCAAGAGCCAGCAGGTCAGGACAGGTGCAGGACAGGACAGGAAACCTCCTCTAAGTGCAACGGAAACGCCCTCTATGCCGGAACCACAGCCAAGCTACAGAAAAGACTCCAGCGCATCCAGAACGCCTCCGCCCGACTCATCCTGGATGTCCCCCAACGCAGCCACATCTCCAGCCACCTGAGGAACCTGCACTGGCTCCCCGTCGACAAGAGGATCACGTTCCGGCTCCTCACCCACGCACACAAGTCTCTCCACGACCTGGGCCCCAAGTACCTCAATGACCGCCTGACCTTCTACACGCCCACCCGCCAGCTACGGTCCACCAGCCTCGCCCTCGCAGCCGTACCACGCATCCGAAGAGCCACCGCCGGAGGAAGATCCTTCTCTTACCTGGCTGCCAAGACTTGGAACTCCCTCCCCATCCACCTTCGGCTGACCCAGGACCATCTCGCCTTCAGGAAACAACTCAAGACCTGGCTGTTCGAGCAGTAGCATACCCCTCCCCCCAAGCGCCTTGAGACCCTTCCGGGTGAGTAGTGCGCTATACAAATGGCATGATTGATTGATTGATTGATCAGCGTTACAGCCCTCTCTGGTGCTACTCTCGTTCCCTTCTAGATGGATCGATTCTTCTCCTTCTCCAGATTCTTCTGTCAGAGTGCTCAACCAGCCTTCTGCGCTCAGTGACATCCACGATTTCACGCAGTAATGTTGGGTCAGTGACAGGTCTGTGACAAGTCGGACAATCTAACTGACTAAGCCTACCTTAATTATACTATTCACAATGTATGTACCACCCCCCAATTTTTCAATCTTTGTGTATTCCCTGCATTTGATTAGTCAATAGGATGGGGTGAGGTCATCACACCATACTAATATGAAGTCATCTTTTTTAGTTTAATTGTTCTAAGTTCCCACCCTTAATTTTATTTTCCCATGCTTTTATTCCTCCCAGCAACATTCATATTACTTTTAATACAATATATTTCATTTGTTCGCATCTTCTTCCCCTCTCTGGGTCAAGAGGTAAAGTTCCCAAAGGCATCGCTTGTGAGACACACATTCAATGTCACCGTCGCAGGAGGTTCCGGGTTCAGTGCGCATGTGTAGAGTTTAGACAAGATGGAGTATTCAGTCACCCTCCAGGCCCAAACACGAGCTAATAATAAAGTCAAAGAAAGACATGTTAGAGTACGAAAATAAATGAATGCACTGTGTACCACTTATTCCTACTCTAATCCCATTAATTTATTTTATCTATTGCATTAGTAGTTAAGCAAAACATATACGAGATTTAGATTAAGCATAGCGATATGCATTAGCATGTGAGGTTCAAAGCGGCCATTTTAGAATCTACTGCGCAGATGTAAAGTATTCCCACCAGAAGCAAAGGACGTCATACTACGTAGATGCAGTAGACGCATGCGAAGAAGAATTCCTGTTTTTTCGTCAGCCATATTAAGACACTCGGTTTACTTGTTAGTGAAGCACATTGGAAAGCTTCCACTACATGAAATAAGATGTTGTGTGGTGCAAGAATGAGTAATCACAAAACATGTTGGTTAATTTATTACATGTTATTTCGAGAGGATTCAATCTGAGCAAGTTTCTTTACATATGAAACCTTGCTCCATCACATATATCATGCCAGAGAGCGTTCGTGTGAGTCAATGGAAAGTCATCTGACTTGTTACCAATTGCTTGTGGCACCCGGCAGGGTTGCCCAGTATCCCCCCTCCTTCTTGCGCTGTACATGGAGCTGCTAGTGCAAAGAATCTGCGATGACCCGCAGATCGAGGGATCCAATTTGGGGCAGACACTCACACTATCAACCTCAACGCAGATGATGTCATTCTCTCATTAACGAACTCTCTGACATCTCTACCGACATTAATAGAAGAGCTAAGGTGCTTTGGAGAGATCTTAGGATTTAAAGTTAACTTAAACAAATCCCAAATCCTTACTTTATCAGTGGCCCCTTCCCAGGAAGAAAAGCTGAAGAGGAGGTTTCCACTGTCATCGGCAGCGCAGTCCATACCTTATTTAGGCATCCTGCTGGCCCAACCAACCCTAAGACCTTGGCACTAAAATATATGGGACTTATCGAACAAACGGTTAAGGCACTGGACTGCTGGAGCCGGCTGAAATTGGCTTGGTTTGGACGAATAGCGGCAGACTGCATTACGGTTGTGCCACGTATCCACAACACTTTCCAAACTATGCCACTAGTTCCATCCCGAAGGCACTCCGCACACTGTAACTCAAAATTAATATATTTGTCTGGGGGGCAAGAAACTACTCCTATTGATCGCACAGCTGGCGCAGCCCAAACACTATGGCGGGGTGGGGCTTTCATTAGTCCATAGATACCTCCAAGTGGCACACCTCCACTACATTGTTGAATGGAACCAACCACTATCTGAGAAATATTGGTCCTTTATGGATTTGATGGTTGCAGGAGTGAATATTTGTCGGGAAGTCTGGCTACCCTGTAAACACAGAGCTTGGGGGTTGTACTCTTCCCAAGTGACCTCATCACCTATGAGAGTCTGGGATAGAGTGGCCCGTGAAAAAGGACTGACACCGTTCCCCTCGCTGATGTCCCCAATAACATACAATCCCGATTTCCCCCCTGGATGCAGCTCAGAAGTGTTCAGCACAGGGATGCAAACGAATAGGCTTCAACCTAAAAAGGGAGGGAAATTGGAAAGGAGTTAGTGGAGTGAGGAAATTGTGGAAAGTTAAGGAGCAAAGAAGGTGACCCTAGGACGGTTAGATGACAACTGTGAGGTGAAATGGCTTGCGTGTGATTTAATAGTGTTGAGATGGGGAATTATGCATGGGCAGCATTATGATGGTTTGCTTGTAGGTATGAGTAACATATTAGTGACATGATTGTTTTGTGCTGAAAAGTGATGCCAGTATTTGTTACTGTTATAGCGCACCTATCTCATTCAAGCAGCCGTTTCCACATCATGGAGGCATATGCCATGATTTTCACCGTATTGCTTGATTGGGGTAAATCGGGACGATTGTACAACTGAATATTAACACCAACAATATTGTGGCATACTAATATCGTGAAAAAGCAGCAATGTGTCCTTCGTTCCACCTCTACTAGGAAACCCCTTATATATTCAACCATCTCTATCACACAGATTCAAGCAGGGGGGACACTGTTACAATTGGGAAAGCAGTGTGCCAATACACAAATAATATTGAGCTTATTATATATCAATTTATTAAAAACATATAAGACAAATATAGCAAGTTAAAAACAAGAGAACGATGAATCATGCCTAATTCATATTTTTCAATACAAAAACATCGCACCATAAGTTGACAAACAAATTTGATAACAAAAAAAACAAATAAAAAAGAGAGTATTAAAAGACACTGCACTTTGTCATTAAAAACACATAAATAAATTATCGAGAACAGAATATTGAGGGACAAAATATTGAAAGGTAAGTGATTAGGGAAGTATTGATTTAGTATCCCTAACTCTACATTTATGTACAGCATAGACACATATATGTTGAGCTAGGTATAGAAAATCTAGACTTACTTACCTGTCGATATTTTTTGTTTTTGATATTCTGTCCCATCGACATTCTATTATTGATTCAATATTCAGGGGGCACATCTATAATTCTTACAACTCTCACAATGCATTGTTCTATTCAATCAATCAATCAATCACTGCATTTATATAGCGTGCTACTCACCCGGGAGGGTCTGAAGGCGCTGGGGGAAGGGGTGTGTTACTGCTCGAACAGCCAGGTCTTGAGTTGCTTCCTGAAGGAGAGATGGTCTTGGGTGCGTCGAAGGTGAGTGGGGAGGGAGTTCCAGGTCTTGGCTGCCAAGTAGGAGAAGGATCTTCCTCCGGCGGTGGTTCTGCGGATGCGAGGTACGGTGGCGAGTGCGTGGCTGGTGGATCGTAGCTGGCGCGTGGGCGTGTAGAAGGTCATTCGGTCGTTGAGGTACTTGGGTCCCAGGTCGTGTAGGGCCTTGTGTGCGTGGGTGAGGATTCTGAACGTGATTCTCTTGCTGACGGGGAGCCAGTGCAGTTCTCTCAGGTGTCCGGTGATGTGGCTGTGTCGGGGGATGTCCAGGATGAGTCATGCGGAGGCGTTCTGGATTCGTTGGAGTCTTCTCTGGAGTTTGGCTGTAGTTCCGGCGTAGTGGGCGTTCCCGTAGTCCAGTCGGCTGGTGACGAGTGCCTGGGTGACGGTCTTCCTGGTTTCAGTGGGGATCCATCTGAAGATCTTACGGAACATGCGCAGGGTGTTGAAGAACGAGGAAGAAACGGCGTTGACTTGCCTGGTCATTGACAGGGAGGAGTCCAGGATGAAGCCCAGGTTGCGTGCGTGGTCTGTAGGTTTGGGGGCGGTGCCCAGGGCCGGGGGCCACCAGGAGTCGTCCCAGGTGGAGGGTGATGATCCCAGGATGAGGACTTCCGTCTTGTCTGAGTTCAGTTTGAGACGGCTGTTTCTCATCCAGTCGGCGACGTCATTCATCCCTTCGTGTAGGTTGGCTCTGGCGGTGGTGGGATCGTTGGTGAGGGAGAGGATCAGCTGGGTGTCGTCGGCGTAGGAGATGATGTTGAGGTTGTGTTGGCGTGCGATGGCTGCGAGGGGGCTCATGTAGACGTTGAAGAGGGTCGGGCTGAGAGAAGATCCTTGTGGTACGCCGCAGATGACTTCGGTGGCCTCGGATCTGAACGGAGGGAGGCGGACTCTCTGGGTTCTTCCGGTGAGGAACGAGATGATCCATTCCAGTGCTTTCTCTCGGATTCCGATGTTGCTGAGGCGCTTCACTAGGGTTCGGTGGCAGACTGTGTCGAATGCTGCGGAGAGGTCCAGGAGGATGAGGGCTGCTGTTTCCCCGTTGTCGATCAGGGTTCTGATGTCGTCAGTGGCTGCGATCAGGGCGGTCTTGGTGCTGTGGTTGGCCCGAAATCTGGACTGCGAGTGGTCGAGGGATCCGTTCGTCTCGAGGAAGGCGGCAAGCTGTATGTTGACGGTCTTCTCGATGACTTTGGCCGGGAAAGGAAGGAGCGAGATGGGACGGTAGTTCTTGAGGTCGGTGGGGTCCGCTGTTGGTTTCTTCAGGAGGGCGGTCAGCTAGGCGTGCTTCCAGCTCTCCGGGAAGGTGGCGGTGTGGAAGGAGGCGTTGATGGTGTCTCGGAGATGGGGTGCGATGGTGGCGGCGGCTTTGTTGAAGACGTGGTGTGGGCAGGGGTCGGTTGGTGATCCGGAGTGGATGGAGTTCATCGCGCGGGTGGTGTCTTCGGTGCTGATCGGGGTCCAGTTGCAGAGGGTGGTGGTGGCGGGCGTTGGTTCGGTGGTAGGGTGCGTGGTCTGTGAGTCGAAGCTGTTGTGTATGTCGGCGATCTTGCGTTGGAAGAACGAGGCGAGGGAGTCGCAGAGGTCTTGCGTGGGAGTGATGTCGCTGGTTCCGGCGCTGGGGTTGGAGAACTCTTTGACGATGCTGAAGAGTTCTTTGCTGTCGTGGGTGTTGTTGTCCAGTCGTTCTTTGAGTGCCGTCTTCTTGGTGGCGCGGATCAGTTGATGGTGTTTGCGGGTGGCGTGCTTGAGGGCAGTCCAGTTGTCTGTGGTGCGGTTGAGCCGCCAGGCTTTCTCGAGGTTGCGGCAGTTCTTCTTGGATTCCTTGAGTTCGTCGGTGAACCAGGGAGTTTTCTTGCTGCCGGGTCTGCTGGGAGGGTTCTTGAGTGGTGCGAGGTCATCGGCGCAGGCGGTCAGCCACTTGTTGAGGTTGCTGGCTGCTACGTTGGGGTCTGTTGTGCTGGTGGGAGTGTTCTGGCTGAGGGAGGCGGTGAGTTGCTCGGCGGTGATCTTGTTCCAGCTGCGGCGGGGGACCCGTTGCGGATGGAGGTGGGTCGTAGTTCTACTGAAGCTGAAGTGGACGCAGCTGTGGTCTGTCCAGTGGAGTCCGGTGGCGTGGCTGAAGGAGATGTGCTTGCTGGATGTGAAGACAGGGTCCAGAGTGTGTCTGGCGTAGATGGTGGGGGTGTCCACCAGTTGCTTGAGTCCGAGGTTGGCGAGGTTGTCCAGCAGGGCGGTGGTGTTTCTGTCGTTGTTGTTCTCCCGGTGGAAGTTGAGGTCCCCTAGGAGGATGTAGTCGGCGGAGGGGAGGGCGTGCGGGCGGATGAAGTCTGCGATGTCTTCGCTGAACTGCGTGCGTGGTCCCGGTGGTCTGTAGATGAGGGTGCCTCAGAGGGTGGTTTTAGGGTCGGTGTGTATCTGGAAGTGCAGGTGCTCGGCGGCGGGGAAGGTTTTGTCGGAGTTAGTCGAGATGCGGATGGTGTTCTTGTGTACGATGGCGATGCCTCCTCCGGTCTGGTTGACGCGGTCCTTCCGGGTGATCTTGTAGCCGTCCGGGAGGGCTGTGGCGATGTCGGGCGCCGAGGAGGCGTTCATCCAGGTTTCGGTGAGGAATGCGACGTCCGGTGCAGTTGTGTCGAGCAGGTCCCAGAGTTCCACGTGCCTGTGGACGGAACAGGTGTTCAGCAGGATGCACTTCAAGTGGTTGCTGTTAGTGTTGGCGTCTGCGGGGGCGGTGCAGGTCCGGTGGCAGGTAAAGCGGCAGGCTTTGCAGGCGAAGGTTCCGTTGGTGCGTCTCGGGGTGGCTTGGTAGCAGGCAGGGTTCCGGCCGGTATTGAGTGCGTTGAGCGTGGTGGCGTCGTAGGTCTGTCGTGGAGTCTTGCAATGGTGGTGGGGACCAGGGGTTCTGGCGCTGGGCGCGGTCCAGGTGCGGACGGACGCAGACGGGCTTACCTTTGGCGCACCTTCGGCGCTCATTCGGTGCTCCCGCTGCGCGCGTCCGCTGCGCGGTCGCTCTGGGGGCGTCATAAGAAGGGAGCCGGGAGGGAGGGTCCGCTGGGAGGCAGGAGCGTGGGAGCCTATCGGCTGGCGGGGGGGCGGGGCCGCGGCAGGCAGCGGCGGGAAAAAACGAGTGCGGGCTGGCGGGCGGCCCTGCGGCGGCTGGGGCGCTTGAGGGAGAAGCAGTCGGCGTAGGCAATCAGGAAGCCACAGGCAGCAGGAGGCAGGTAAGGCACAGGAAGCAGGAGGCACGAGGAGCGTGGGGGCGACCAGGCCGATGAGGGCACAGTGGTCGCTCCAGATAAGGAGTCGGGGTCCCCTTAAGAAGGGAGCCGGGAGGGAGGGTCCGCTGGGAGGCGGGAGCGTGGGAGCCTATCGGCTGGCGGGGGGCGGGGCCGCGACAGGCAGCGGCGGGAAAAACGAGTGCGGGCTGGCGGGCGGCCCTGTGGCGGCTGGGGTGCTTGAGGGAGAAGCAGTCGGCGTAGGCGATCAGGAAGGCACAGGCAGCAGGAGGCAGGTAAGGCACAGGAAGCAGGAGGCACGAGGAGCGTGGGGGCGACCAGGCGATGAGGGCGCAGTGGTCTATTAAGTTAATGACAGAGACTGGGATATGGTATCTTTCTCGTAATTTAGAAATGATCATAATCAGACATAGAGGGAATTTGGTCAAGCCACAAGTAGTAAAGCTTTGTTTTTATTGGACAGTATGGATATTTTAGGCACAATATTTTATAACACGCAGCTTACCTGTTTTGAACATGGCTGTTTATTACCGTTGCCCTATAAGGCCAAGTTTTATAACATCCTCTACGTAGGTTGATAACATTATCTCACTAAAATACACCAGATGCCATTTACTGATTTATTTGTTCTGCACGAATGCACAATAGGGTGATAATTAAGCTTTGTGTAACTACAGTTCATTAACTAGCATGCTGGCATCTCATCAAGGGACATTAGCTAATAATAGGACTGAACAGTCTTAATGTCTGGTGATAATCCTGAATGGGCTTTCTGATTAACTGGTCTTTAAATCAAATTAATTGAACGTTTGCAGATTCTTAAGCACAATAAACATGTTAAGACAAGGATAAGACATTAAAAAAAAAAGACGGATGAGACACGCAATCAGCACATTTGTTTATGGAGGAGACATCATCTCATCCCAGTGTTTGCTTATTTATGAAATAAGAAATAGGCGCCCCTCTCTAAATTTGTGGGCGGTGCCGTCCATGGCCACCTAACATAAAATGCCTACTGGGTTTAGGTACTGACTATTTTATTACCAGACATTCGTAAACCTGGTTAAAGAAGCACACTTTTTTCATGGTTTTTTTTTTCATTTTGGTATGGTGTTTTCTACATTAGCAGTGCTCTGGAACATAATATATAGGGACCATCTCCTGGGTAAGGGATTCTAGAGGGGCACAGCAAAGCATGCTCCCAGATCCGTGCTGAGGTTAAGTCTGAAACTAATATGGCACGTGTCACCCACCTGGATTCTGTGGGTTGTGCACTGATGCCATGCCTTCTCCGGTTCCCGAGAGGCTTGATCTGATGGAGTAATTGAGCCAGGCAACTACTGATCTGATTAGAGGACAGTCCTAGCCTAGGCGAGCCAGATGTATCACCCAGAGTGTAACCAGCTGAGCTCCACATTGGATAGGGCCTGTCGATGACATAATTTGGCCTCTACACTGCTTTTGAGTCATTAACCTAGAGTTTACACAAGTAAGTGCAAACCATGATTTTGTGGCATCTTGAGGCCACGCCATCATTACACAGAAAGCACGTGTTGGGGTGACATGTCCTTGCACCCACACCATCCGCGGAGAGATACAAGGGTTCTTTCATGTGAGAATATAGGATTTCTTGTTCAGCTGTGGAAGGTATTTGTCCATTGTGTAATTAACACACTAAGCATGAAGAGAGGTAGAGAAGGAAACAGCTCTGCTAAGTTGGCATCTAGATTGACCAGATCTGACTTAATCCCAGCCTTTGCCCACTCCTTCCAAGGTGTCTAGAGCAAAAGCAGGGTAGGACATAGTAGAGGTTAAGCTGCCCCATAAATCTAAGAGGGAGTCTAAAGCGCTATTGAATATTTTGTCTACTGTCTCAAAATGCAAAAGGTCTCGGGTGCCTGAAGGTTCTTCCATCTCCCTAAATTCCTCCTGGTGTTCCTAGGACACAGCGTTAAGGAAGGAGATGATGAAGAGGAGAGCTGCCAGTCATATAGGATCAGCCTCTTCACAGGCATGGGATGTATGTGTCTGCAATCCTAGGCTTGGTTTATGGTACACTTCTTATGGGCATTTCCTTCTTGTCAATAAAGTCTCCCTTGGCTCTCCTCTTCAGCATCAGAGTACATTGGTACTTAGCTGGAAAACAATATTTTTTCCCTTTTTTGAAAGTAGAATTCGCCTTCTCTGTGAGTTACAAAGGAACGCATAAATGTGTTGTGACCTAAAATGCGGTCACAAACCATTGAAATGTTGCCACCTCTTCAGTTGGGGTGGTAAACAGTTCGCAAAGGGAGAGCTGCCCTTCTCTATGCTGCAATACAGGACCTTTAGAAGGATAAATCACTTTTATTGGTGCCACAGAGCAAGTAGAACCTTGGAATGAATGTATAATGTTACAACGCAAACATTTACAACACATGCCTTTACAACGCAGTTTTTACATCACAACATCCATTACAATGCATGATTTTACATTGCATGCCATCATAACGCCTTTTTAGAAACTACATTTACAAAGCATTCCATTACAATGCACACCATTACAATGCATACCATTACAACGCATATTACTTTTAGGGCAACAATAGGGTAAGTGTTGGATAGTGTGGGGGTAAAAATGACTATTCCCACTCCAGTGAGTGCAACAGTAGGGTAAATGTTGGCTAGCATAGGAGTAGAAATTACTATTCCCACTCCAGTGAGTGCAACAGTAGGGTAAGTGTTGGATAGTGTAGGGGTTAAAATTACTATTCCCACTCCAGTGAGTGCAACAGTAGGGTAAGTGTTAGATAGTGTAGGGGTAAAAATTACTATTCCCCATTACTTATCTTATAATGCGTTGTAATGGCATGCGTTTTAGTGACATGCGTTGCAATGACATGCGTTGTAGTGAAATGCGATGTAATGTCTGAGCTGTAATGGCTTGCGTGTAAAGGATGTTGTGTTGTAATGACTGCATCGTAAAGGTAGTGCGTTGTAATGACTGCATTGTAAAGGTTGTTTCATCCTTGGAATGTACGCAATAGTTTTTGTAGTCTGAAAGTTATCTAGATGCTAATGTCTGATTCTGAAAATAAAGGCAGTCAATTTACATTTTATTCCAAGATGAACGCCTTCAAGTAGATAATTCTAATAGTTCTGCCGGTAGGTTTCATGGCTTCATTTGATTTCATTGATGCTTCCTTGCATATTCCTATTCAGCATTTTCTTTGATTTCCAGTTCTAGATTTCTTTGTTCAGTTTCAGGCTCATCTTTTTATACACAAGTCTGTTCCAAGATACTGTATTAAGATCCTTGCATTATTGATTGGGTGTCTCAGCAAAGGAAGGATAAAAATTCACTCCCACTTGTATGAATATTTTTTTAATTCTCCTTCCAGATTATTGATGTTTTTAGACACTCTGAAGGTATTTGTCTACTGAACACACACAGCTTCATTTTCAACCAAAAGATGTATTTCTCTATATCTCAGGATTCAAAGTAAGCTGCAGCCAGCCTTATTACCCTTCTTGGACCAGTGATTCTTCCAGACTCAAAGTCAATCACAATCACTGTAAACACATCCACTGTCCAAAATGTAAGAGATAACTAGCCCACTTTGATGGACTAGCTCTAGGTTCGGGTAAGAATAGAAGATTATTGTAATGTTGGGGGTTGTGTTACTTCTTTTGGAGAACTGTTTTATGCAACTCCCTTTCCAAATCCCATTTTGTTTATCCTTCTTATCTTATTTTCAGGCAGCAATTAAATCCATTGGTCAATGGACAGGAATCTAATTTATTCTGGTTGCAAGACATCCGTTCACTTCTTGCGGCAACATCCCCAACGATACAAAGACCAAATCTACAATGAGTTACGATGGTAGTTGGATCGCAATACTGTACCCCAAGTCATTCCCCCTTCTCCTTTCTCACCCCTACATTATTACTACAGATGTGAGCAGTTATGGATGAGATGCAATGCTGGGGGCTGCTGGCGGTTCTTTCCATGCAGGGGCACTTTGGAAATTAGTCACACCTCAAATTGAAAGGATATCTATGTGGTTTCACCACCCGTGGGAAGATGTGTTTCCGTCTTCAAATGCCAGGCTGTGGTGATCTGCATGGAACAATGCGGTCATCATGGTGTGTTCTTAGTTTCTTAACTTGTGCCTCTCCCTGCTAATGTTTCTAGGGTAATATAGGAAGGCAGGACTCCTCGCATTGATCTGTTTGCGAACCAGGAAACTGCTCATCTTTTCTGTTCTTGATCTCAATTCCTTGTGAAGTGTGCATGGAAGAGAATCTCTTTGGGTGTCTTACTTCTTAATGTCTGTCCCCATTTTCATCTCATTCCCAGGCTTCAGCTTGTGTCTGATGGGTCATGGCCCAGTTGATATTGGTGTAGCCTAGTTGCCAGAGGATTAACAGGTTTCACTCCTTTGCCAGGTAGCTTCTTGATCACAATGGATTTTTCTGTTGGTCTCGTATCTCAGATCTCCTGCCATCGCTATTGAGGTTTGCCTCCAGCCCAGTCTATAGGCACTTAAGTTTATGTGGTAGGCAGTGTAATGACCTGGCTTACACTACCCAGGTAACTGCTGACTCTTTACTTTGAGGTCTTTCAACTAACTTTGGTTTTCCTTACAAAGATGGAGTAACTTATAAGAACCATTGGATTATGATGCTTCACAGAGTCTCGCCTGACCAAGTGGGCTTTAAGCTGGGTATTGCTGTTTTAAAACATTTCATACAGTAGGCCAACATAAAGGTTTTCCAGTGTGTTTATTGGGGCTAGGCACTGAGTGAGCATATTCCCCTAAACACTTTTGAGGGAGATCACTCACTGAAGTTATTTGGCTTCACGCATTGGAATATGCTCTTCATTTTCCACTTTTGGGACCATTGGCTCAGAGTTTTTTAAAAAGGTGCCTGGTAGCTAAACAAGTTGAGTGGCTTTATAAATAGGCTATCCAATCTTCAAGTTTTTTAAAACATGTTGATCCTTGGGGTAGGTACTGGTTTAATTTTCAAGGCAATTGTTTGTGTTCACATTGAACGGGAGATTAACCTTCCTTCCTTCCTTTTGTCTAATAAAGCATGATGAAGACCAACCCAAAGGTCACATGGCACAGGGATGTAATGGCACAGGCTAATATGTGTATATTAAAGTTATTTCTTAAGCAAATTAGGAATGCAGTTACAATAGTTGAAAAATGCAAGGGGGAGAAGGTTAACAAAAAGGATGATTCTCTAGCGCATTCTTTGCTGAACATTGAGCATTATGCATGAATGTGGATGTGAACAGTCAGGACTAACAAACCTTTCAGAAAGAACAAAAGTAAAATAATTACATAATACATTAGGTAATATTTTATGAATGCTACTTCATCTCTAGCCATTCTGATACACTAATATTTAAATAGTCAATTCAGTTTCCAATGGATGTCACAAGATAGCCAAGCCTATACATCCCATTCATGACAATGCATCAGTCATGGATCAGCCATGAATGGGTGACCAGCACTACACTTTGATTGACTTGATTATTGTCAGGTCTGCAATAACAAATACCCTGAATATTCCTTCATCCATTTCAGGTAAGACACTTTTTTTTAAAACTGAGGCATGGCTACAGGAGGTCTGTTCATCTATATGCCCTTTTTTATTGCTCACACAGTTCCTAAAGGCTATACAATAAAAGTGTTGATTTGTTAATTTAAGATAATGGACAACCTACCTGTCATCTACAAGAAACAGTTGGAAAGTGTGGCATGTCCTACAAAAGAATATATGTGGACCTTAGCATGTATGCATATTCATGAGTTTCTTAATAACTAGGTGGCCCATTGGAGCTTGCTTTGTTATTACCCTCAAGGTGACACTGATGGTTTGAACAACCCTTTTACAGATGTTCTAGCCACCTGGTCATTAGCCTACTTGCATTAGCCTGTGCATTGAAAATGTTAGTACTTGGCTGGATGACACAGGTCTTCACGTTTCTTAATCTCTTTGATGTTCATGACCTAACTTTTCTGACCAACTGATAATCACATAATTATGGCCAATTTCTGGATGCTATATTTTGTTGAGGAATATCTGTTCCTGTTAGAGACACCATACAAATTGGTTGGTCTCCTTATTTCTCACATCTATTTCCTATTGAATTACCCAAGTCATCAATATGAGACCAGAGGCCAGGTTTATGTATGCGTCTTATCAAGAGATGAATGACCAGAGGGCCATGTCCACTCGAGACTCAAGTTTTGGAATAGTCATCTCCATCTGAGCGCTACGTTGGAAATTATGTTTCCTGTGGTAACCAATCTGAAGGATCACATGAGAACCAAAGGGCTGATATATGCAGAGTGGGAGCCCCTTAATATGGCATGTCGCCTAGTATAAAGAGCCCCTGGTTGAGATATCATAGTTGAGTTCTGTTCTGCCATAAGCCCTACACAAGTGGAGAGCAAGTGTTGGAAGCAGCTGGTCTTGCTGCGTAAAGAGGCTTGCCATGGTGATAGTGAACGGTCCCCTCATGCAGTTTACAAGAATATTATTATATCAGCTGTTCAAGCCTAGAAAGGAATATGGAGCAGAAAGAATGATCTCCACCAATCGATTTGCCTGTACCATGAGGAAAGGGTATCTCCGCTTGGGTTCTGGACTTGAAATGTGGGCAACTTCATCATTGGATAACAGATGTTTGAGGTTCTCGAGCCATTGAAACAACATGTGAGGAACTTGGGCCTGATGTTGGATTGTCAACCTTTTGAACAGGAGGGCCACTGGCAAAAACACATCACCTGCCAAAGACACCCCTGTCAGGAAGAACATATCAAGAAGGTCATGTTGAGGGCTACTTTCTGTGTTAGCCTCAGCACTAGGATGCTTTGCAATACGCAAATGGAAGTGAAACAGGGGACGGTTTTCTGACTGATAACCTGATGCAGGGGGGGAAATTTAACATGGAGTACATAACTTTATGGAAAAATGGATGTGGTGAAGCCGAAGATAACAGCTAGGGATCTGAGGCTGAAAAGACTGTCCACTACCGAGGTTGCCACTAATAAAATTGAGATGAAGTTGGTAGAGGAATTTTCTGTTAAATGGAAAGACACTAAAAAGGTGATCATCTGAAAGAATGTGGGGTGACCTCATTGCATCAAATAGAGGTGAGGTTGAAAAGATTGGAGAATACTAGAGGAGCTTCAAACATGAAGATACCGAGATGGCCCAACAATAGAGATGTATCTGAGCTGAAGTTTTCAGTACAGAGACTTCTTTATTAAAATTGTGAAACACCCTGAAAAAGGGACTCCAGTCTGACACCTTTCATGGGGGAAGCTAAAGCAGACAATACAAATATGGAGACCATCCATGCATTCCTACTAGAAAGGATACTCTAGGAGGGGGCATTCAAAATGGTGACAGAGAATAATGAGGTATACTTAAGGAATATAGAACACTGCTCTTCAAAGGCACATGCTGAGAATTGCAGAAATAAGACGAATGGATGATTTCAATAAAACACTTGCTGTTCCAGGGATGCAACAAGCATGTTCTTGGCCAGGATGGTGGTAGGAGGTAAGACTTTACTGTTGGCTCAGGTGAAGGAGGTTGCTGAGTTTTGTCAGATGCTTCAGGCTTCAACAATGTGAAATTTTGAAAATGAATTTCATTTTTGTGGTATAATATGCTCCAGGACCAAAAAACGTTATTGCAGACCGGTGAACAACCTTTACAACGAAACTTTTACAACGCACTACCATTACAACGCGGTCATTACAACGCAAACCATTACAACGCATTGCGCTGAGGGGCGCTCTAGGATAGGGAATACTTTAATTTACTATTCAACACCTTCCCTAGTGTCCACGGGGACTGGAGTTGGAATAGTAAATTAAACTTTTCACTATCCAGCACCCCAAAGCGCTATGCGTTGTAATGGATTGCGATGTAAAAACCACGTTGTAAAGGCAGGCATTGTAATAGCCTGCGTTGTAACGTCATACATCCTTGCAGACCTTTTGAGCAGAATGCCACTGCAAAGGTTTGAGTTGGATGGGCATGTGTGGAATGGTTACAATGTGGCTATTCTGTTGGTATGAGCAAGACATGTAATGGTGCAGTCAAAGGAAGTGGGTGGTTGGAGACGTATGAGAAGGATGCCACCTGTCAGCTGTTGGTCTTCGTGTGAAGAAAGGGTGGATCCAGATCTTGTTCTCTGTTCGAAGAGTAACCCAAGTTGAATGAGTAAGTACGGAATACTGCAATGGAGTCCTAAGGAAGTGAAAGGGGGCATTGAGAAATCCCATAATATGTACAAGAGATACTATGCTAACAAACCTAGAGTCAAAGATGTTGGTCTACTTGTTGGTGATTGGCTACGTATCAGGAGAGCAGCTGTTTGTTTAAGAAAGAAGAAGGCATGTTTTTTGAACTTAAGAGAATTGTGAAGGTGATGTGAAATGCTGTGAGGCTTTGGTGGTGGGCTAGTGTGCTATCAGGTACATCAGTCAGTTGACCAAGTCCCGCATGGATAATCATCATGGTCAACCCACACAAAAGGATGTAGGAATTAATGAAAGGTTGCAGAATTACATGCTTTCGAGTGAGAAGATCAATATTTCAATATAGTCAAGTGAGGGCAGTTATGTCTGGATCTAGTAAAGTAAATAATGCTTCTACATCTGGAGATAATGTAACCTGTGAAGATTCCCGCGGGTATGGGCAAGTTGTTAGTTACAGTGGGCTGCAGAATCTTCCAGTGGTACAGATGATCATAATATTTGGGATATTTGGATGTACTATCAAGATGCACACAAAATAGAAAGACTCTAAAGGTTGAAAAATAGCTTTGGTAATGAATTCTGTAAGTTAATAATTTAGGTCTTATTTGGGTTTGCAAAGAATGTATTTCGTTTTATTTGTTTTTAATGTTGATGCTTTGGGAAAAGGGTGCCTGTGTAGTGTGTAGTATGTTTGGTGGTACCACCCAAGTAGTTACACCTTATTTGTTGATCCAACTCCACATATGTTGTTTAGAATATTTACTTGAATATGATGATTGGTACTGGGAGAGCAGTGGAGGAGGGGAGCCAGATATACAGAGGCTGGCATTTATTTTGCTGTGTCCAGGGTTGGATCAATAAATCTTATTATAAACTTGAACTATTTCGCAGCGTCAGTACTGTTGTCTTAACCCGAAATATTTTTCCTGCTATTCACTTTTTTTCTATCACGGTTGTCCATTTTCAGTAATGCGTGTGTTAAACAACTAAGGGGCATATTACCAACAACTAGCAATATTTATCGCAAAGTAGGCTTAGCGTGAATATTTTTATCGCCGCGCATCGCCGGGTATTATCGCTGAGATAACGTGCTATTAGCAACGTTTATCTCAAAAGCGATAATATTTCCGGTTATAGCGGCAAAATCCGTGAACATCGCTCAGAATACAGCGATATTCATGCATTATCGCTAACAGGGTGTTAGCCATTATATCCACCTCTCATTGGCTATAATGGCTAAGAACTGGTCTGAGCAGGCGTTAGTTTTTGGAGATATTCACGCTTAGCGCGAATATTTCCATTGCTACGCCTGCCTTGCTAATAGGCGATAGCGACGTTAGCGACTGCTTTCAGTCGCTAACAGGTTGGGTACGCCCACTTTGCTTGTCATTAGCGATAAATATCGCTGACATGCAAAGCGGGCCCCAAACCGCTCGCTATCGCCTACAAGCTGTCGCTAACTGCTGTTAGCAACAGCTTGCTAATAGGGCAATAGAATTATCGCCGCTTAGTGGCCGAAAACGCCCGCTAAAGCGGCGATAATCACATATCGCCCGCCTTGGTAATATGCCCCTAAATACTTGTAGTTTCCTGTGCTTTCTAACATTTCCAGAAACAATTCAACCAGACGTATAAGTAGAAACTTGCCAAATCCAATATATCTAGTAAGCCACTTAATTAGGCTACACATACTAGACACTTTTTTATGAGTTTATATTCACATGTAAAAGGTAGCCGGACTAATATCAAATAAGATGACAAATATATCAAGGATTTGGGGATATCAGTTGAGAGTAGAAGTGACTGATTGATAAATCGTGATGCGCTTGTAGGGACACCAATGCATTCACAACAATGTAGGTATTTTGATTCCCATACGTAATCTATAGGGCCTGCTCCCTTTTCTTACTGCCCTCCATACATTGCTGATTGTTGTGATGCAGTTCTAGCAGGGCCTCCCCTTGTGAAGAATAGCTGTCACCCAGATCAGATCTGACAGCCCTGAAACACCTATTGATTTAACTGAGCAACAGAAGGGAAAATCAAGACAGAACACCTGGAGACATAATTTTAAGAAGACAAAGAGCGACAGGAACAATAAAATAGCGCGAAAGCTTAAAGCAAAACATGTCAAATGGAAAAAGAATATACGCGATATTAAAAGTCTGGGGATTTGACAATTTCAGTTGATTATTTAAGAGCTTTTTTGTCCATTCTGGATGCTTTGTCTCAGTGATCTGAAACAAGTGTTGACACACGTTATTTTTTAAACTCCAAGTAAACACAGGCAGCAAGATCATTCAAACTAACACACAAACCAGAAATGTTGTGCTAGGCGAGGAAGGAAGTAAAGGGAGATTCACTTACTCTGGTAGCTGCGTGCCACATATCTGTGCGCTTGCTACGCTTGCTACTGCTACCGTGTGCTGTGCACACACTGAGCCCTTGTCATCAATGCATCAATGACCGTAGAGCAGCGCAAATGATGAGAGTTTTCAGATGACCCATCAAACATAAGTAGATGTTAAATTAGTGCACGTGCACAGATTGCTGCACGTGAAGCCTGCTCCCTGCCTTTAACCCAGAAGAGGCTCCATCCTAGCTAGCACCGAGTTGGACTTCGTGGTTGCCCAACGCAATCGCTATTTCTGCACTTTGTTGGTAAGGAGATACGCCAATTCTACTCACGTTACTAATCATAAGAGCTCATGACAACGTTGCTGTAGCAGTGGCGGCCCTCAGTGCCTAGTTAAAAGTAGATGATGAATGGGGGTAAATACAGAGGGAATCGAGAGACACCTTCTATGCTGTGTTGAGGGAACTGACACCACATGCACTTTTGCCCACTTCTGCTCCTGCAGCTCCCCCTGCGCCTTTGCATCCACTTAGTGGTGACCCCACCCTCCTGAGGTCACCACACTCAGAGAACAATCCGCTTTTTCTTGCAGGCCAGTCTGGGGCTGCAAGGCATTATGGGGCGATTTGCTCCTGCCCGTGAATAACAGAGCAGCAGCTACCCCACTGCTCAGGGAGTGCCACGCTGCCATCGTGGGCAACCTCACGCCGCAACTGCTCTTCGGTGGGGGTCCGGTCCCACCTGGACCCCGTTCAGTTGAGGTCTTCCTGGCAACTCAGGGAAGCCCACCCCGGCCGCTCCTGCCAGCTCCCTGTCCTGCTCGCAACCAATCATTCTTCAATATACATTGGCATATATAGATATAACATTTTTGAACTTTTTAGAAACACTCAGGCACTGGATGATGTCATCAGTGATGTCATCAGTGATGTCATTTGAGATGTCATCAGTGATGTCATCAGTGATGTCACTGAGCATGTCATGAGTGATATAATATGTGACGTCATCAGCAGGGGCACGAGTCATAGTTAGCTCTACTAACCAAATTTCTCTGGTTTTGTATGAGTGAAATGTCCAGCTAACTATAACGTCCCTGAAACCTATGTTTTTTTCAGTGAATTTCTAAGGTTTTTTAAATGTTAATTTCTAACTGTATCGTACCTAAAACCTATGTTTGTTCAGTGAATTTCAAAGGTTTTTTAAATGCTAATTTCTAACTTTAACATAGCAGTTGGGTTTGCAGAGTGGTGGAGAAAGGTGAGCGTTGCCTCCGAACACCTCTTAGCAATCCCACTGTGTGGGATTTACTGGAAGTACAGGAGGGGTAGTTAGCCCCCAACGTCAACCTTGGGGGCCAACTACCCCTCCTAATACCTCCAGTAAGTCCCACACAGCAGGGTTGCTAACTTCTTTTACCAGGCCACGCCCCCTTTCTCCATCACTCTGCAGATGCACCTCCTGGCGCGTTCTGGGTTGAGGGAGTAAGTCCCCTTGAATCCTGAGGGTCCCTGGGGCCCAACTAGCCCACCAGGTACGTCCAGTAAGTCCCACAGAGAGGGATTGCAGAGAGGTGGTCCGAGGCCATGCCCCTTTTCACACCACTCTGCAAACGTGGCTCCAGGCGCACTGCTGCTTGGAGGATGAAGTCCACTGGTGTCCTGAGGTCCTCAGGACATAAGAGGACCTTATCGCCCCACTAGCAGTGCGCCAATAGGCACGTTTACAGAGTGGTGGAAAAAGCGGTGTGGCCTCGGAGCACCTCTCTGCAATCCAGCTCTGTGGCGCTTACTGGATGTACCTGGGTGGCTAGTTGGCTCCCAGGAACCCTCAGTATATAATGGAAGGACATTCAAGTTGCTGGTAAGTGCAGTTAAAATTATTTTTCAGGATCCGTACTGGGCTCAAAGATGCAGCACTGACGTCTCTCCTGATAACAGGTGAGTACATCAGAATTCGTAGTTCGGCTGATTTTAGAGGAATATTTGTAAGTTTCAAAAATCAACACTTCAAAACTTTTTCAGCAAAAAGCAGGCAACGATATCCTATGGAAGGAAATTCAAGTTACTGGTAAGTATGGTTAGAATTAATTTTCAGGATCAGTACTGGGCTCAAAGATGCAGCACTGAGGTCTCTCCTGATAACAGGTGAATAAATCGGAATTTGTAGTTCGGCTGATTGTAGAGGAATATTTTAAAGTTCCAAAACTCCACACAGAAGAATTTCCAAGTGAAACCAGTCAATGTTAGCCTATGGAAGGAAATTCAAGTTACTAGTAAGTACGGTTAGAATTACTTTTCAGGATCATTACTGGGCTCAAAGATGCAGCACTGAAGTCTCTTCTGATACCAGGTGAGTAAATCGGAATTCGTAGTTCGGCGGATTTTAGATCAATATTTTAAAGTTCCAAAACTTCACACTTGGAAACATTTCCAAGTGAAACCAGTCAATGTTTGCCTATGGAATGAAATTCAAGTTACTGGTAAGTACGGTTAGAATTACTTTTCAGGATCAGTACTGGGCTAAAAGATGCAGCACTGAGGTCTCTCCTGATAACAGGTGAGTAAATCAGAATTCGTAGTTCAGCTGATTTTACTTTGTTCCAGTATATATAGAGCCACTTTCCTACACCATCCCCTCCCTTCACCACTGTGCAAACATGCCCTATGGCACGTTTTAAGTTGGAGAAATAATTCCCCTTCAATCATGAGGGTCCCTAGGGTCCAACTAACCCACTAGGTACATCCAGTAAGCGCCACAGAGCTGCGTAGCAGAGAGATGTAAAATGGGGCACGGCCTGGACCACCTCTCTGCAACGCAGTGCAGTGGCGCTTACTGGAAGCATCTGGTGGGCTAGTTAGCCCACAGGGTCCCTCAGGATTGAAGGGGAATTATTTCCCCAACTTAAAAATGGTGCCATAGGGCGTGTTTGCACACGTCACCTCAGGTCCCGTCCCCTCCCTTCGCCACTGTATAAACACACCCTGTGGCCATTTTAAGTTGGGAGATTAAGTCCCCTTGAATCCTGAGGGTCCTTAGGGGCAAATTAGCCCACTGGGGTTCTCCAGTAAGCCCACTGCAGAGAGGTCTAAAAAGGGGCACGCCTGCACCACCTCACTGCAACGCAGCGCAGTGGCGCTTACTGGAAGCACCTGGTGGGCTAGTTGGCCCCCAGGGTTCCTCAGGATTGAAGCGGAATTTTTTCCCCAACTTAAAATGCACCACAGGGCGTGTTTGCACACGTCACCTCAGGCCACATCCCCTCCCTTCACCACTGTGTAAATGCGCCCTGTGGCCGTTCTAAGTTGGGAGATTAAGTCCCGTTGAATCCTGAGGGTCCCTAGGGTCAAACTAGCTCACTAGGTACCTCCAATAAGCGCCACAAAGCTTTGTTGCAGAGAGGTGTAAAAAGGGGCGTGGCCTATGAACACCTGTCTGCAACACAGCTCCCTGGTGCATATTGGAGATACCTGTTGGGCTAGTTGTCCCTCTGGGACCCTCAGTATTGAAGGAGAATTAATTCCCCAACTTAAAACGCGCCACAGGCGCGTTTGCTCAATGATGAAGGAAGGGGGCGTGGCCTGAGGTGACATGACTGCAGTCAAACTCTGCCACTCATCCATAGAGTTACTCATATACCTAGTCAGTAAAGCAAAGAAACAATCACATACCCATTTACTCATGTATACAGTTATACACACCAACTTTGTTATTTTTAGACATACCACATCATTTATTTATACAGATACTAACACATATTTACTGTCATATACAATCAATGATAGAAGCAGACACTTATTTATACACGCACTCTTCAAATAACTTAGTCTCACGTATACTCATTTATATACTCCAACACTCACATATAGTGCCTTAAAACATATGTAGTTAGTCACAGACATACCACTGAGACATTCATTCACCCAATAACCACACCCATACACACACTAACTCACCCATACAGTCCTTCCCAGATGCACTTTTGAATCCATACAACCACTGAATCACCCACTCAGACATCTATGCACATACTTATACACCCCCCCACGCACCCACCCACACACTCAGGGACCCATACAGATACTCAGACAACAGATAAATAACCTATATAGACACTCATGTAGCTATTCAGCAACCCATGCAGTTGCTTACACACCAACGGAGAGACTAATACAGACTTTTACATAGTTTAGTCACTAACCCATGCTTTCAGTAAGACACGTTCAGTCACTCACTTATACAGTCAGTCACGCACATATGAAATAATTCCTTTAGGCACATGTAAATGCATTCATTCTTCAATACACCTTGCCTTATATATATAAAACATATTTAACATTTACAGAAACACACATTCACTGGAGGATGTCATGAGTGATGTCATGAGTGATGTCATTTGAGATGTCATCAGTGATGTCACTGACCATGTCATGAGTGATGTAATATGTGACATCATCAGCAGTGCATTGCGGGCGCTCGAGTTATAGTTAGCTCAACTAACTATAACAGGCGAATTTCTCTGGTTTTATATGAGTCAAATGTTCAACTAACTATAACGTCCCTGAAACCTATGTTTTTTTGTGCGAATTTCTAAGGTTTTTTAAATGCTAATTCTTAACTATAACGTCAGTAAAACCTATCGTTTTTTCAGTGAATATATATATATATATATATATATATATATTTCACAAAAGATATCGGCAAAGTCCAACCCGCTTTCCGTCAGCGGGCACACGGCGTGGTAGCCGGCCCCGTAAATTCTAACACTTTCCTGGCTAACACTTTCTCTTGTAGCTAGAAAAAACAGTTTGCAGCCTCAGTTTTGCTCAAGTGTGTTTATTTGGCAACAAAAACACCCGACGGGTTTCGGAGTTGACTCACTCCTTTATCACGGGTAAGGTGACATAGTATCGTTTCATTTTTAAAGGTACAAACAAACCATAACGTAACATGCACGTGATCATAGAAATGAAAGCCAGAAATTCAGATGTTACTTTGTTGCTGTGTCTCTTAAATAAAGTTTTGTTTGGAATCAAAGCAACCGTATATCAAAACGCTTATTAAAATGAACAAAGATATCAGGTTTCTACGTAGTTTTCTTATACATCTACAATCGTGTTGTAAAGGAAATGTACTTGCATATTTACTTCGAGACCGTAAGATCTCCTATTGCTCAATTCTTTTGGGATTATCCAACCTTTGTGGAACATACCGTTTTTTTTCAATTTTGCCTCAATGGGCTAACATATTTACAACTAATTACCCCCGGTAGAGCAAACAATTAAATGTAAAACACAACTGTACAGCAATATAGAGTAAATGTAACTTTTTACAATCCGTTCATTTTTCTTTGCGTGAATGAACTTCAATTCAGCCCAAGTGGGCAATCAATTATTTGTGCTTTATGATTTCCAATCCTCTCATCTAAAACAGCAAAACAAAGAGTACAACACTTAATATTCAATTTTAACAAACAGTGCTCTATAAAAAAATATTTTAAAACTGATGTTTTTCGAGAGGAGGCAGCTACACTTATCACAGCTCTAGCCCTGACCTATAGGTGTACTGATAATTCTTCATCAAGGTTCAGGCATTCAGGATGCATGGTGTTATACTTTATAATCATTTTTTATTCTAATCTTCTTAATTCAGAGATTCTATTTCTTCCCTTTCTCTCATTGGTATACAGTCAAGGACATAGAATTTTAAGAGATTAGCATTCTGATTGTGTACTGCAGAAAAATGGCGAGCAATAGGATATTGTCGATCATGATTTTTAATTGCTCTGTTCTAATACTCTTTTTTTAGCCTTATGAATTGTGCTGCCTATGCAGAGCTTATTGCATGGTCACGTTAAGGCATATACTGCATATTCCGTATTACAGTTTACATGTTTCATGATTCTATTCGGGGCTTTATTTGCTGAGATTTTCAGTGTCTTACAATTCTCACTGTGCTTACAAGCCTTGCATTTTCTGCAAATAAAAAAATCTTGAATTTCGTTTTTCTTTTTTGCTTCTTTATTTAGGCATGTACTCAGTGGGTCTCTTAGAGATGTTGCTTTTCGGAAAGTTGGAGATGGATTTTCTCCAATGGACTCTTTAAGATCATCATCCAATCTCAGAACCTCCCAAAATGTCTTTAAGCCTTTTCTTATTTCCCATTATTCACAGTTGTAGTCGGTGATAAACTTGATCTGTTCTTTATCTTCTCTGACTTTAGGCACTAAAAGATCACTTATTATTAATTTATCTGCTTTCAGTTCTGCCTGTTTCACCACAGCCTTACTGTATCCCCTTTCTCTGAGTCTTTGGATCATGACTGTTTCTTCTTTTTGGTACCCAGCCTCAGTGCTACAATTCCTTTTGGCTCGTATTAGTTAGCCAAAAGGAATGCTGCGGATTAGATTTGGCAGCTTCCCGCATGTAGCAGGCTATTGCCCACTGTTCTTTTTCAAAATAGTTCACTCGTCATTCTCTTGTCTTTTTATCTCCAACTTGAGATCAATAAATGTTATGGCGGTGTCACTCAAATGACTCGTGAACTGTAGATTAAGTGAATTGTCATTAAGAAGGATTTCAAAATCTTTTGCCTGTGATTCTGTTCCATTCCATATACAGAAGATGTCATCTATGTATCTCACCCAGAGGACGACGTGGTAATTGAATTGTTTGATGGTGTTCACAACTTCCTTCTCTCACCAGCCCAGGTACAAAACCGCAAAGCTGGGGTGAAGCAAGTTCCCATCGCCGTTCTCTGGGTTTGCCTGTATATTTGTTTATCAAAGATGAAAAAATTATTCCTAAAATAAATCAGATTCTACTCCAATAGCATTTCAGTGCCCATGTGGAAGGAAAGAGATCTTCCTTTTAGAAAGTATCTACACGCATCGATCCCCAGATCTTGGGGGATATTAGTGTATAAACGAGTTACATCAAAACTATATAACATGTTGTTCTCATTCCATGTGATCTAATTTATCCTTCTTAGAAAATCTGAGGTATCTTTTACATAAGAGGCTAAAGCTTGGACAAATGGTTGCAAAAAGTGATCAACATATCTTGATGTATTCTCTAAGAGGCTCCCCCTAGAGGATACAATAGGCCGACCGGGTGGATTACATAGATTTTTGTGTAATTTTAATTTCGGCAATAAATATAATACCGGAATTTTGGGATATTTACACAATAGATAGCTGTATTTCTCTTTGTCTAGAATGCCTTTATCTCTCCAATCAATGAGTCTGCATGAATATTCATTATTTGCCTCTTCATAAAGCTATCTAGTAGATGGGATATATTTGTCTCTATCATTCAGTTGTTTCAATCCTTCTGCCAAATACATATCTAGTGGCCAGATGACCACATTGCCACCGTTGTCTGATTTTTTAATGACAACATCAGTTTACCCTCCTAGTTCTCTAATGGCCTCATTTTGTGCTTTTCTCAGATTGTATTCAAGCTTAGTTGTATGTCTCTCTATTCTTTTAAATTCTTTGATCATACCATTTTCAAAACATTCAATACTGTTGTTAATGATTTGAGGGACAAACACCGATTTTGGCTTGAACCCACTTTCAGTACTCATTCCAATATCAATGACTGTGTTAATCAAGTTTAAAATGGGATCATCAATAAAATCAACATTATCTCCCAGATTATGCATTACATGTAAAATCTCAGCATCATTTGTCGTAAGGGTGGTAGGTTTTTGCCTGTATCTTATTTATACGCTGCAAACCTTTCAATTCAAACCCCTTTTTAAATTTCAACTGTCGTGTAAAATTAAAAAGATCAATGCGGGTATTAGTGTAGTTAAATTTTGCAGATGGGAAAAATGATAGTCCCAACGATAGTATATCCAATTGATTAGTAGTTAAAATATGTTTAGAGAGATTTACCACAGTCATCGTATTATTCATTTTCTTGCTTTCCGGCCCCTAGTTAAAACTCCCACTGGGCTGTCTGTCTGGTTGTCGTTCTTGTCTGATTTTGCTTTGTTTCCTCATCTTCCTCCTCGCCCACGACCTAATGTGGGAGTATCTGTTTGAGACGTCCTTTTGCCATGAGGGTAAATTCCTTTAATATTCGGCCTTTTACATTTAGTGGTTCTGATTGAGTTGAGATATCACTCTCACTTGTGTCACTGTCATTCGTTTCAGCAATTGTTTCACTGTTTGCTTCTTGGTTTTGATCTGGCACTCTTCCTATTGTAGAGTGTTCTTGTTTTTTTGTTGTTATCGTGGTCTCAGTTGTTTTTCTCAACTGATCAAACCTTTTCCCAAATGTAAGGATCTGTCCTCTTTCATAGTCAATTTCGTTGCGTTAATACTTTCTTTGTTTCTTTGCTGTTATCTCTTCCTCATTTTTTTCCAGCTTACTTTCAATTTTGGTCATTTCTGCATTAAAGTCAACATCCTTGTATAACTCTTTCAGTTTTTTTTATTGTTTCTTCACTTTCAGTATTCAGTTTTACGCAATCTTTCTCCGCATATTTAATAAGGATCTTTAACATATTCATTGAGCACTCATGATTGTTTGTCATCTATTCATCGACCATTTCATGATCTGGTTTGTGAAAGGTCGGTGTTATAAAAATCAAGAGTCCACGTGGGATTCTATTACACTCCACATACTTGCTCAAAGCAGTTGCCTCCCACCACTTTGATTGTTCTTTCTTTAATACTTTCCATAGAGAATCCCAAAGTTTCTTTTTTTTTCATCTTGTTGGTTAGGTTGGGCTGCTATATTCGTTGTCACACTAGTTGTCGTTTTTGTAAATAGCTTATCAGCCATCTCTCTCCTTTTCACCTCTTTTGCTGTCGCCATATTTTTAACTGTCGGCGCAACTCCTGCACCGACTTGCAGCGTGTGCTGCACCCACACTAATTCGCACTCGAACCCCTAGATGTTTCTTACGGGTTCAACTATCGCCGTACTGCACCTTTAACATGTATTTCTCTTTGCTTAGTGACCCTGATGCTTCCGTGTCAGCTCACCTGCTCCGCGTCAACCTCCAGGAACGGGGAGGTCCTCTGACTCCACTTTCAATCGGCCTTCGCTTTGCACGGCTGCCACACCAGTTCAATCTTCTCCTATACCTCGGGGACTCCAGTAACAGAGCATTACAGTAATCCAGGCGGCTGAGAACAACACCACTAACCACTATGCCTCTGACCTGAGGCGGCAATAGTGGTAGTACCGTAAGGAGTCCTCTAATGAGTATGGAACAGTACCTGACTAATTTGTTTACATGTGATTCCAGGTTAAGCTTCTCATTGAAGCTAACCCCCAGATTGTGTACCATGCTCACAGGGACCAGAGGTGTGTCTGTAGGGATAGGCCAGAAGTCAGATGGCAAAACTGTCGGCACTCTGCCCACTCACAGTGCAAAATCTCCATCTTGTCATTATTAAATTGCAAAGCGTTGTTTCTCAGCCATGACACCATTTCACGCAAGAACACAATCAATTGAGTGTTGTCAGCGTAATTAACCACACTTATATTGTTCGCTTTAATGACATCCATCAATGGCCGCATATAGACATTAAATAAGATGGGACTGATTATGTCATGAGTGATGTCATCAGTGATGTCATTTGAGATGTCATCAGTGATGTCATGAGTTATGTAATATGTGACATCATCAGCAGTGCATTGCGGGGGCGCGAGTTATAGTTAGCTCAATTAACTATAACAGGCACATTTCTCTGGCTTTATATGAGTCAAATGTTCAACTAACTATAACGTCCCTGAAACCTATGTTTTTTTAGTGAATTTCTAAGGTTTTTTAAATGCTAATTCCTAACTATAACGTCTGAAAAACCTATTGTTTTTTCAGTGAATTTCAAAGGTTTTTTTAAATGTTAATTTCATATTTTAATGTTTATAAAACCTATATTTTTTCTATTATTTTTTAAAATATTTTGGAACTCTAGTATACTTCTTTTTTCAACTTTAAAAATTACGTAATGTTTTATATCTTCCCCAAAAAATATGTATATATTTTTTGGGGGAGAAAACTGCACTCCCATACCGGTAGCGTACCTAGCTCCATCACCACGCAAATCCATTCCACCATATTGCTAAACTCGTAAATGATGCGCATTTCGTATCCGACGAGTTCGTGGCACCGTGTCCTGCATAACATCATCTATGCATGAAGTCGCCCCAGCTGCTACTTTGGAATTTGATGGGTACGCAGTACCAAGCCATGCGTTACGTCATGTACATATGGGGTCACACCCGCTGCGCGTTGTGTATGTGACGAGTACACGCTGCCAGGCCCTGTGTTACATCACAGACTTATAGTGTCGCGCCATTCCCTCATTTCTTTTGTCTCAATACTATATCTAAATAACTTTAAACAGTATATGAGAGCAAGAGATAATCTAAAATATTTTAAACATTTATATTTAAACATTTATATATTTCTAACTGTATATTATGATAAGTATATTTTGTCAAAATTGTGTCAGGTGCTGCCTCCTTGCGCGCTCGGTGTGTGATTGCCATGTGACCTTAAACAAAAGCATTTGATTGCTTCATAACATTTCCCTTTGTAACAGTTGGACGACCCCACCCTTTTTAGTCATTCTCTCTACAGCATTTGATGAGAGACACCTCTTCTGCTTAGAGAGCTTTTTTGAAAAGTTTTTTCCTGTATACACATATCTTATACTACACACAACATGCAACTATCTTCTTGATCAATATTCATGGTCTGTACATTAGCCTTCCACGTGTTAATGTTAATGTTATTTTGGAATTTATAAAGCGCAAACTATCGCTCCGAAAGGAGCATCCTGGCGCCATAGGGAGGGGGAGGTCAACAGAAGTGAGATCTATATGGCAGCGAGTACATAAGCATCTGACAGATTAAAAAGCCAGGTTTTAAGTTGGTTGCGAAAAGGCATTTCCTGATCAAGTAGCCTTAGCTCCTTTGGCATCCCATTCCATGCCCTAGAGGCCAAGACACTGGGGGTTTTTCCCCCTTTAATTTTGAAGTGAAAGGCGGGGATATTGGCTAAATTACAGCCTGCTGATCTCAGAACTCTTGTGGGACAATAGTGGGAGTATCTTTTAATGAGATATTTGGGGCCGATGTTGTTTAAAACTCTAAAGGAGGTCAACAAAATTTTGAAGAGAATCCTTTTATGTAGGGGGAGCCAATATAGTTTCCGAAGCGCCACAGAGGCCGATGAATTTCTGGGGAGTTTCAATACCAGGCGAGCCGCTGCATGTTGGACACTTTGTAATTTTTTTAATGTCATTTTTTTTACTCCTGCCATAAGATCATTACAATAGTCAAGGCGGGAGAGTTATATAGGCCACCGCCACAGATTTTCTTACATCAATGGGGAGAAAGTCAAAGAATTTTTTCAATGATTTGATGATGTTAAAACAACTACCGGCCAAACTCCTTACTTGGTGGTCAAAAGATAATGACGCATCAAAAAGGATTCCCAAATTCCTGGCCATTTCTACTGAACTCGGAGGCGAAGTGGCTCCCTCTGGCCACCAATCGTTAGGACTAAAGTTAAAATTTTTCCCAATGGGCAGTATTTCTGTTTTCCCGGAATTGCATTTTAAACAGTTGTCATTCATCCATTGGAAAACGTCTGCAAGACAGTTCCGAAAGATTTGTTCAGCCGAACAGGAATCTTTATCCAGGGATACAATCAGTTGGGTATCATCAGCATATGATGTTACCATTATCCCATAGGATTCAATTAAATAAATGAGGGTCACCATATAAATGTTAAAGAGTAATGGGCTCAAAATAGAGCCCTGGGGAACTCCTGAGGTGATACTCTTCTCCTTTGAGTGGAAAGGCCCTAAGGCGATGGTCTGAGTTCTTTCTGATAGGAAAGATTTTATCCAATATAGAGCCTCGTCTGTTATACCACTTAGTTTCAGCCTATTAAGAAGGATTTTATGGGAGATGGTATCGAACGCCGCCGATAAATCAAGGAGAATCAAGACGGCGTTCTTCCCTTCATCCTGTACATTTCTAATGGTATCCGTTAATTCCATGAGAGCCGTCTCCGTGGAATGTTTTGGACGGAAGCCAGATTGATGAGGGTGCAAAATATTATGTGTCTCCACAAGATTTGATAGCTCTTGATGAACCATGTGCTCGGTAATTTTACCAAGGACTGGAAGCAAGGAAATGGGGCGGAGATTAGAGAGGTCTGAAGGATTTTTATTGTGCTTTTTCATCAGGGGTCTAACTATGGCCTTTTTCCAATCCCGGGGAACGGTCCCAGAGCTGAGTGATTCATTCACTATTTGGTTAATTATGGGATTAACCACCTCCACTATTTGATGAAGGATGTAAGGAGGGCAGGCATCAGACGGTGATCCTGATTTACAGGACATAATGACCTTATGCGTTTGTGCAAGGGTTACAGGCTTAAACATCGCAAAGGTATGCGGCCGTGAAGGCATGAGGCCACTAATACTCACTCTACTGGGGCACACAGTAGGTACAAAACCATCCTGTAATCGTTTTATTTTGTCATCAAAATAGTCGGCAATCTGGTCACAGAAATTTTGTGAAGGAGGGATTTCTTGTTTCACGACTGCCGGGTGGGTAAAAGATTTTACTATATCAAAGACGGTTTTCTGTTTTTGCTGGGCTTCCCGAATAAGTTTTGTGTAATAAGCCCTTTTGGCAGTTTTAATATTTGCAAAATAAAGATTCCTATATTTTATATACAGGTTTTTTGCTAGTGGGTCATAATTCTTCCTCCAGTTTCTACTGCCCGTCGTGTGATAGCCATGCATCTCAAACGTTACATCAAAAAACAAATGTGTGTTACACGATGCCCCTGGTGTGTGTGTGCACATTATTGTGCTCCCTTTCGAGCCTGGGTATTGGTGGCTCTAAGAAGTATCAGGAGCCACGGCAGAGTGCACATCCTAGATCACATGTGACAAACAGTAAACAGCAATGTGTAGATTTATTTTACTGTACGCTCTGTTGTCAGGCTTTACTAATATAGTAGTGTGTTATATGTGAGACTTACAGATTCACATTTGACATGCATTGCTTGACTGTAATGAGGGTTATCACTGTGTATGACGTAGCCTCACTGCTGATCCTCCCTCCATCCGAGCACATTCACATGTGTACGCTTCGCGATAGCAACACTTTCAATAATACTGCACACCATTGACATGCGTGTCTGCGCATAGCCACAACCTTGACAAACAACATGTGATATTGTCCATTCAATGTTTTCGAACAGCATCTCATTAGCTATAGTTGCTGCCCTCCCGACACATGCTACATTAATGTAAATTGCGTATTCTGCATAGTCAAAACTAGAAAAGAAGCACACATAAGTACACTTCCTGGCAAGGCAGGAACTGAACAACGCACAGGTCCCCGGAATAATTATTCACACCCCTACGCTGGCCTGGCGTACGCAAGCCCAGCCCACTTTGCGTCCGTATAAATAGGATAACGACGACCCAACATGTCCCACTTCTTCCACACTGCCTCAGGTGATATGGCCGCATCCACCTCACATATCACAATGTGCAATAAAAAAGGGATCCATGAGGTGTACACTATCCTGCAATGAACACTGCAACTCAATTGTGAAACCTACTGCCCGTCGTATTTCGAAAGGGATCCATGAGGTGTACACCATCCTCCAATCAACACTCCATTTGAATTGTGAGCACTGCTGCCCGTAGTGTTTGCACACACAACAATTACAGCAGGTGAGCAGCGAGGCCTGGGTGCACAGAGGCTCCAATTGAGAGCGGTGCGGCGGGAGGGGTGGGGTGCACCAGCCTCGCTGCACAGGTGCAAACAAGCGATGTTGCCATGCGGAATTATGTGATCTCTGACCTGATTCAGTCTCATCTCTGTTTCTTTTTAAAGATCCGCCGGACCGTACTGTAGGCCTGAGCCAGCGGGCAGCGCTGGCCTACAGATACTTGTTGACCGCGGTGCTGCGAGAGGGGTGCGGTGCATCAGCCTGAGTGCGCACGTGCGAATAAGCGATGTTGCCGTGCGTAATGTTGTGATCTCTGACCTCGTTCAGTCACATCTCTGTCTCATTTTAAGGACCTGCTGGACCGTACTGTAGGCCTGAGCCACCGGACAGCGCTGCCCTACAGACACATGTTGAGCGCAGTGCTGCGAGAGGGGTGGGGTGGGGTGCATCAGCCTGGGTCCTTTGGTGCGAACAAGAGGTGTTGCCATCCATAATGATGTGATCTCTGACCTGATTCAGTCTCATCTCTGTCTCATTTTAAAGACCTGTTGGACTGTATTTTACTGTATTTTACAAGGTGGGGAATGCACACCCTCTTTAATAATGTTCATCCTTGACTTCAATTCACAACTTATTTTTGTAGTCGCGTGCTCGTCGGATTGGTGCCCTGCCCTGTCGGCACCATGGGTACTACATTACTGCATTTTGGGACGACATTCCGCCCCAAATTCCGAGGCACAGCGTAATGCTAACTTGCATGATATGTTCCATGTTTTCTGTTTCAATGTTTAAACGTAACTTTCCTTCGCTTTTAATATGTTGTTCCATTTTTTCTCTTCTCATCACCTCCACACGCAAGGAAATATGCAAATTTTCAATTATTTTATATGTTCAAGTTTGTCCATCCGGACCTTACTCCAAGAACAAGTACAAGAGCACAGAGTTCATCAATAAAGCAGTATTTTATTGACCCAATGCATTTCGGGCGTGTCCCTCCCTTCTTCGGGGGTAACTACAAACAACAATAAAATAGGCATCATTATTCTGTCAAACACAGTTTGAACTCCAACATTAGTGCAACTTCCTGCTCAAAATTAACACCCCAAGATGTTTTTACAAAACAAATTTCACCTTTTTATTAAACACCCCATTTGCTAAGTGGTTTCCCAGTGCCATCCCACGTGTGCTTACTAAATCCTTTTCTCTGCTTGGTTACAATTATTTATTTATTTATTTATTACACTTATATGGCGCACAGCTACCCAAAAAGGGTTTCCCGGCGCCGACGACATGTTGTTGAGCAGGGATATGGGATGAGCTTGGTCAGTAGAGTTATTTCTGGAAGAGCCAGGTCTTTATGTTCTTCCTAAACTTGGCATAGTTTTCCTCCTTTCGAATGTGAGGGGGGAGTGTATTCCAGAGAGTAGGCCCTAGGACAGAGAAGGATCTTCCCCCCATTCTCGCCAGTCTGAACCTGGGAACCACAAAGTTTGCTGCGGTTTGGGAGCGCAACTTCCTTCCTGGGATGTAGGGAGTAGCTAGTGATTGCAGGTACTTCGGTGCTGTTCTGGATTTAATCCTGAATATGTAACTCAGGGCTTTGAACCTAAGGCGGTTTTCAACCCTGAGGCAATGCAGGTCATTCAGGTGCTTCGACACACTGGCCGTTTTTGGGATTTTACATAAGAGTCTTGCAGCTGAATTTTGGACAAGTTGTAACCGTTTAATGATTGCCTGATTTGAGCCCAGATAAAGGATATTGCCGTAGTCAAGACGAGATGTTATAAGTGCATTGACTACGGTCTTTTGGGTATCTGGGGGCAGCATCCATAGGATTTTTTTCAGCCACTTCATAATGGTGAAACAGAGGCCTACCACTTTGTTGGCCTGTTGTTTCATGGATAGGGCGTTGTCAATGGTAACCCCTAGGTTTCTTACATGAGTTGCAGGAGTGGGGAGGTTTCCTAATTCGGAGGGCCAGTGGGAGGAGTTCCATAGATCTTTGTTTTTCCCCAAAAGAAGGATCTCAGTTTTGTCACCGTTTAACTTCAGCTGGTTGGAGGACATCCAGCTAAAGATATTTTGGGTCCCTGTCTGAGAAGGGATGGAGCTAAAGGGTTGGACTCTGATAGTGAAAAGATGATCTGAGAGTCATCTGCATAGGTCATGAGAGTGAGTCCTGACCTATCTGCTAAGTCAGCCAGGGGTCTGAGATAGAGGTTGAAAAACAGTGGGCTCAGGATGGAGCCCTGTGGAACTCCATGTGGGGCACTAAACGTATCGGAACAAGCGAGAGAGGATGTGATCTGGAACGTCCTGTGTGTCAGAAAGGATTCGATCCATTGTAGTGCGGCACCCCATTTCTCCCGAGTGTGGCCAGGAGTTTGTTGTGTGAGATGGTGTCAAAAGCCGTACTCAAGTCTAACAAAATGAGTGCGACTGTTTGGCCCTCATCTAGGAGTTTCCTGATGGTTTCGGTTACTCCCAGCAGGGCGGTGCCATCCCACGTGTGCTTACTAAATCCTTTTCTCTGCCTGGTTACAATGCTACTAGAAAATGTTTTAAAACTACCAGTATACAGGTACGTGAATAATCGAGCTGTATACTGGTAGTTTTAAAACAATTTCTAGGTATGTATGCGAGTAAAAGAGGGATGTGAGGGGGCTAATTGGTTTAGCTTGTGGATGCACACGTGGGATGGCACTGGGAAACCACTTAGCAAATGGGGTGTTTAATAAAAAGGTGAAATTTGTTTTGTAAAAACATCTTGGGATGTTAATTTTGAGCAGGAAGTTGCACTAATGTTGGAGTTCAAACTGTGTTTGACAGAATAATGATGCCTATTTTATTGTTGTTTGTAGTTACCCCCGAAGAAGGGCGGGACACGACCGAAATGCATTGGGTCAATAAAATACTGCTTTATTGATGAACTCCGTGCTCTTGTACTTGTTCTTGGAGTAAGGTCAGGATGGACAAACTTGAACATATGAAATAATTGAAAATTTGCATATTTCCTTGCGTGTGGAGGTGATGAGAAGAGAAAAAATGGAACAACATATTAAAAGCGAAGGAAAGTTGCGTTTAAAAATTGAAAAAGAAAACATGGAACATATCATGCAAGTTAACATTACGCTGTGCCTCGGAATTTGGGGCGGAATGTCGTCCCAAAATGCAGGACTGTACTGTAGGCCAGAGCCAGCGGGCAGCGCTGCCCTACAGACACGTGGCGTTTAGGGCACTGTAGTGAGCTCATTACTAAGTGTACATTCACACAGCCTTCCGCCACTGCATTCCACGCGCACATTATGCTTCTACCATGTGCTCTGTTCCATTGTATGTGAACCTTCGTATAACATATTATTATTTAACCTTGTGTATTCTCGTGCACTCCAACTCTTCTTTGAACCACGATTACCACTAACAGTTGATAGATCGTACTTCAAAAACGAAGGATGCACTCAACTGCTGTTTTCTATTAAGCTTGAAATAAACCTTCATTTACCTCCGGGCGTTTCCACCATTAAATTATTTTTCCCTTTTCAGACACTGAATTGATTTACCCAAAATGGGTGGAGTGGGAGCCAGGCCCGGACTGGCCGTTGCGGGCACCAAGCAATCCCCCGGTCGGCCGCGAGGGTGGAGGCCGGTTTTGGGCCCCAGGGGGCCGGTTTTGTTACAGGGACGTTTTTTGCAGCATAGCTGCAAAAACGGCACTGTAACAAAATCGGCCGAAAACCGGCCCTAGCAAAGAGAGTGGTCGCACCCCCCAACCCCTCGGGGGGGGGGGGCCGGCCGAGCACTTTGCCAGGGCCGGTTTCGGTTCCCAGTCCGGCCCTGGTGGGAGCTCACCCCGCGATGATGCCCTAGGCATTCGGACGCCTTCCATCGTGGTATCAAGACACCGTCCCCGACCAGAGACCTGCTCTCCTACCCTACAAACTTAACCCCGGACTAGGAGCTTGCTCCAACACGTCGTTGGACACACCGATGGTGGCAGGTGAGCAGTGAAGCCTCAGTGCGCAGGACCTACAATTGAGCACAGTGTGGGGGAAGGAGCTGGGGTGCAGCACACTGGGTGCACAGGTGCAGGCAGGCGATTTTCCCGTAGCTAATAATGTAATCTCTGGCCTCATTCACCTGTTTCATTTTAAGGACTTGCTGGACCACACTCTTTCTCGTGGACCCCAGCGTCCTAGACAAACGGGTGACGGAAGGGTAAACACTGAGGGCTGGGTGCAGTATGTTGACGCTCTGTCTCCTCCTCCCTCTCTTCTTTTGACTCTCCCTCCCCTTCTCCCTTCCATCCACTCCCTCTCCCTCCCATTCTCACTATCGTCCTTTCATTCGGACTACCTTTCTTTACCTCTTCCACATGGCACACATACTTATGTTTAATTTTTGTCTTGCAGGTTTTGTACACTGCTTCCACAAGAGTCCAACCCACGTTTTTTATGTTATACTGTTGTTTGTTCTGATAAACTTACGTTTCCATTTATTTGTGTTTTAATAAAGGTTATTTTTTTCCAATAAATAACTGAGTGTGTAGGTCTTCTTTTTCAGACAACAATTGACTATAGTTTATTGTGAAAATCGTCTGTTTATAGGAGATTATGAGGGAAAACCTTTGTAGTTTTGCGGTACACCTACCAAACTGACTATTACACAAATGAAGCCTGGGTAATTTTACAACTGCAAGGGTTCTATGAGTGTATCACTTTATAACACCATGAGTACTACCCGTGTGATTACAGAACCAATAAGGCACTGCCTAGGACCACCGAGGCTTCAGGTACTGCCGAGGCCCACCCCGCATATTTAAGTAAAGCCCCAGAGGGTGGCGATTCCCGGGCTTCAGTGCCCTCCCACGCCTAATTTACATGTGACATTAAGATCCCCAGTCCTACAGAGACCCCGCAATATAATAATAGGATTGGCGACAGAACATTACCCACCAGGGGCCTCATTTAAATGAACAGGTAAGACTCTGCTTCTTTTTTTTCTTCTCTCCCATTTTTACCATCTGGATCCACTCTATTAAAGCGATACAAGGTTTTCCTCCTCTCGCTTCACTAGTCAAACAAGGATTTGCTATCACAGGGTGGAAGCCATGCACCCGCCCTCTAATAGCAAACACAAATGTCCCGCGGATGCACACACCGGAACATTGTATGAGCTGCGCCTGGGAGGTCACGCTCCCTAGGACCATGATGCATTGGTTAGTATAAACGCATACTAACACTACTTACAAACATGTAGTACAGCGACCAGAGTTTAGTGAAGTGGCAGAGGAAGGGCAAAATCTAAAAATATAAATCCTACCAGAAGTCGGATGACATAGTTCAATGAGCCGACGACCCTGGGATGAGTAGAAACTGGTACCCAAAGAAAATGGGTCTTCAGCACAACGCAAGCAATTTTGAAATATTGGTGAGTGCTGCCTTCTTTTTACCTTCTCCCGCTCATTGCCAAATTTATGTAGTGAAGAGGCAGACAGCAGTAGATCCGATAAGTAGATTTATTACAGGAAAACAAGACACCTGAAACAGCCACCAACAGGAACAGACAGCAAGGCAACCGTCTTCTCCAGCACCTTGTACAAACTCCCCTAAGGTTCCCCTCATGACAGCCATACATTCTAACATTACATAATTATACTCTAGTAGAATTGCAAACTAACATTTTACTATGACTTACATTGGAATACGGTGTCAAAAACAAAAGAGGGAGGTAGAGCGAAAAAGTCTGGATTCTTGCTCCACGGGGGTACTTAGATAAACACAGAGAATCCAACAAAGATTGGAAAAGAAGAGAGTGATCAACGTGTGTTGAAGCACTCAGTGTTTTGTAAAATACCCCTCACACACCAAAAGGCCCCTTGGTGTCATGCTTCATCATCGGGGTCTTCGCACCCCTCTATCGGGATGCGGCGTGCTGCGACCTACGACTACGCGGGAGCACTAGTAGTAATGACTATGTGTGGTGTTGGGTGTGTGGGGTGTATTTAGTTTAAGTGAGTGGTGGGATGTGGTGAAAAATTAAAAAATACCTGGCGCGTGAGTTGAAGGAAAAAATGTATTCTGAACTCTGGCTGGTATTGTTAAAAAGAAGTGCAATGTGAGGTCAGGGCTGTTATATTAGGGAACAGGACCTCTGGTGTGCATTGTCGACATGTTTCGGAGCAAAGCTCCTTCTTCAGGACGGGGGCACGACCTCCCCACCTTACTCACGTTTTTTTAAATAAAAGGTGTATTATACAGAAAAGTGGCAAAAAAATATGGGCTAAGTGTGCCTACAGCGGTCTGCTACAAGTACAATGACTTATGAAGCTTCCTTGTGGGCTTCATGAGCAAAAAGAACGTCTGGGGTGTTGCTATTATTGCAATAAAGACAGGGCGCTATGGACACCGTCTACCCCCACACGCTGCTCCGCTGGTTCTGTGAACCAGCGGAGCAGCGTGTGGGGGTAAATTTCAATTTATTGCACAAAAGTCAGCAATGACACTCAACGTGTTTCAGGAATTCTCCCTTGGTCGCGAGTGCCGGAATCCATGTTTTTTCATTTTTTATACTAAACATGTGATGCAATCACACAATAGATAGTGAAGATAGACTGTCGTGAAAGTAAATAACCGAAAGAAATTTTAATGTAATTATGTAGTATGCTGGAGTTAATGTTTGTTGATCACTGTTATTTATTATTGTATTATTATTTTTTGATTTTAGATATGACTGTCAGAGGAAGAAGATTTATTGAAGGATTCATGTATTCGAGCGTTGATCCCACTTGGGAGGAAAGATGTCTATTTAGACGCTGTTTAAACTTGGGCCCACTTGGGCAATATTATATGAAAGATTTTGTCATTCTATATTCTATTGATTTGTCCCACTTGGGCATGATTATGAGTTGATGACCAGTGACTATTGATTTAATGCATTAAAGAGTCGCTAGACACGGCGAGAAAATATGTTTTATGCAGCCGTCTTCCATCCGACATTTAACTATAGTTGGAATAGGAAAGGGTGACTATTAGAAACGGCAGCAATAAAGTTTTATTGAAAGCCGGGTCAGACGATAAACTCAAGCTTATATTCTGAGCATTAAACATGACGTATATTTTTATGAATGTAATAGAATGTATGATTATCTTTATCACGTTTGTGACAGGATTCTTATTATGATTACGGTTATTTACTTTCACGACAGTCTATCTTCACTATCTATTGTGTGATTGCATCACGTGTTTAGTATAAAAAAATCAAAAAACATGGATTCCGGCACTCGTGACCAAGGGAGAATTCCCGAAACGCGTTGAGTGTCGTTGCTGACTTTTGTGCAATAAATTGAAATTACTGCCGAAAACACCTTCGTTGTGTCCGTGATTGCTGGGTGTGAAGAAACGCCAAACAGCCGTGTTGTGGATTTAGAGGCAGCCTGCCTCATCACGGACCGCTGTCCCGAAGTGGCCAGGGAAAGGCGTTGCAAGCGTTTTCGCTTGCGTTTGGAAATATATATGTATATATATATATATATATATATATATATATATATATATATATATATATATATATATATATATTCACTGAAAAAACCATAGGTTATAGACCATATATTGTTAGGAATTAGCATTTAAAAAACCTTTGAAATTCACTGAAAAAAACATAGGTTTTAGGCCTTATATAGTTAGGAATTAGCATTTAAAAAAACATTGAAATTCACTGAAAAAGCATAGGTTTCAGGCCTTATATAGTTAGGAGTTAACATATAAAAAACCATTGAAATTCCTCCTATATAGTTAGTTGGACTAACTATATATGGCCACCCGCAATCCACTGCTGATGATGTCACATATTACATCATTCATGACATGGTCAGTGACATCACTGATGACATCACCGATGACATCTCAAATGACATCACTGATGACATCATCCAGTGACTGTGTGTTTCTGTAAAGTTTAAATATGTTTTACATATTGAAGAATGAGTGGATGTATAAGTGTCTGGATGAAGGATTTAGTAGGTGCGTGACTGACTGTATGAGTGAGTGATTAAATGTGTCTTACTGAATGCATAGGTTAGTGACTAAACTGAATCTGTGCATCAGTATGTCTGTTGTTGTGTAAGCTGCTGCATGCGTTGATCAGTAGCTATATGAGTGGCTATATTGGTTATTGATTGGTTGCCCAAATATTTGTATGGGAGACTGAGTGTGTGTGTGGCTGGCTGGGAGGTGTGTGACTCTGTGCAGATCAATGTGTACTTGTATCAGTGATTGTATAAGAGAGTAAGTATGTGTTAGTATATGTTTGAATAAGTAAGGTGTAGTGTGTATAACTATATAGATGAGGAAATGGAAGTGTGATTGATTCTTTCATGACTGACTAGGTGTGTGAGTAACTCCATGGATGAGTGGCAGTGTGTGAGTGTCTGCATAGGTGTATGAGTGCATATGATAGTGTTGCATTGATGAGTGACTGTATGTATGAGTGATTGTATGGGTGAATGAGTGGATGTGTGAGTAGACCTAGGAATCAGTGAGTGCCTATGTAGTAACTGGTATTGGTGTGTCAATAGTTGCAAGAATGGTAGTCTTTATTTAACACTGGGTGTATCAAATGTTATATTAGAGTGTGAGGAGGTGCATCGTATTATCGCATAAATGATGTACTCAGTGATGTCATCAGTGATGTCAAATGAGATGTCATCAGTGATGTCATCAGTGATGTTATTTGAGATGTCATCGGTGATGTCATCAGTGATTTCACTGACCATGTCATGAATGATGTAATATGTGACATCATCAGCAGTGGATTGCGGGTGCGCCATATATAGTTAGCCCAACTAACTATATAGGAGGAATTTCAATGGTTTTTTATATGTTAATTCCTAACTATATAAGGCCTTAAACCTATGCTTTTTCAGTGAATTTCAATGTTTTTTTTAAATGCTAATTCCTAACTATATAAGGCCTAAAACCTATGGTTTTTTCAGTGAATTTCAAAGGTTTTTTAAATGCTAATTCCTAACTATATATGGTCTATAACCTATGGTTTTTTCAGTGAATTTCATTGTTTTTTTTAAAGCTAATATCTATAGCTGTAAAATATATTCTTTATTACGTGATGTATCACGTAGCCACGTGAGACGCCTCATGGGTGAAAGAAATCTCATCAGATGCATTTCGGGCACGTCCGTGCCCTTGCTCACTGTGTGTGTGTGTGTGTGTGTGTGTGTGGAGGGTTAGTTAGCCTTACTGTGAATGGTATTAGGACAGGTATGTTTTGGCTCCGGTGTTTACTTTGACAGACTGGTGTACTTCATACCTGAAATTATAGTCCGTTACCTAGGTCACTCAAATACGTGTCCATTGTGCTTCCTTCTATATATTGCTTAGTGAGAGGATCCAAAATTTCATGTGGCTCAGCCACTGCTCCCAAAATCAGTTTCCACCCTGTGATGATAATCTCCCAAAACCGTTTTAGGAGTATGTCTTCCTTAAGAAGCAGCATTCATTCTACTTTTGTGACTGTATGTAAAACAGTGCTTTTCAATCATGCTGCACAGGCAGTTGTCAGAGCTGCGCATGCCATTGATTTCAGTGTACAGAAGACTTACGCTTAGCAGAGCTGTTTGTTTTCAGTGGATATCGGCGTTACTCACCCAGTCCTGCCAAGCGTCACGCAACAGGTGTGACGCTCACGCATTCCAGTGCGGTGATCCGCATCACCGCACTGGAATGTATTGTCACGCATAATTGCCACCTGCCTGCCAGGCATGCCAGCAACGGCACCAGGCTGTGCCCGGGCTCGCTCTGCTGCTCTGAGAGAGGTGAGCCTGCTTCGAGTTCCGAACAGTTAACAAGACTGCTCTCAGCTCTGTGGCTGAGAGCGCTACAATGTTTCCCTCTGACTCTCTGCACTCTGCCAGGAGTCAGTGTTGCCCTGGAAACAAAATGCGCAAATCATGGTGCGGCGCCAGCGCGGCTCTCAGATATAGCATCACTGCAGGGGGCCGGGCTGCCCTCTCACTCACTGCAGCTGTCAATCACTGACCGGCGTGGCACCAGGAGGCCGGGAATAAATTCATCCGGATGTGCGGCTGTTAGAGTGCCATCACGTCCGGAGGAACAGGAAGTAAGCAGAAGCGCCGGGAATCTGAGAGAGTGCAGGCTGCTCACAGTGTCTCTCATGCCATGGACGCCCCGCTAAACACCGCCGTTCACGCTGTAATTTATGTGGTGCGGCGCCGCGCGGCTGAAAGGTATTATGTAAATCTTGACAGGTCATTTCTTAGCTTGAGGCTGGCGTGCGTTTTGGAAAACTTTGTATTTCGAAGTCTGTTAGAGATACTCTGTGCATCAATGGAAATTAATATGCCAGTGTGCTTTTTCAAAAAACGTGTCTGTCTTCCTCCTGGTTTTTAGATCATTTGACAGCTGAATTGGTGATTTGGAGATCTGTTTACAAAGGTCGGTGTTGTAGTGTGCTTTCCGGCTATGATGAAGCAGCTGTTTTGTTCCCGTATTATAGCGTGTTTCATAATATCATTTTTTTCCTGCATAATATTTTAATGTTTTGCGAGCATGTCTTTATTAAAAAAAGCATGTTTCTAAGCCATTCTGCTCATGGATACAAACAGCGTTGTACAAATTACCATAAATACGTGGTAACAACCTTAAAATATGTATTGTTTGCATTAATGAATATAATACAAACTTTCATTGTGTACACTACTAAACAGACATAATTTGCTATTAAACTTGAAAGGCACTCTGGGCTTTGACGAAAGTGCATTATAGCAGGATATCCGCCACCCTCAGCCTGTGTCCGAGTCTGGGCCGCCCCTGTAATTGCTGATGTCACCTGACAACACTAGAGCTCTCCTTCCACACGTGCTCTGAGTCCGGGAGAGGCTGAGCAGGTGGAGTTTAGGGCAGGCCCACGGCCCGCCTCTAACATTAGCCGAGCAGGACCACTGTGACCCGTTCTGCATTGAGAGCTCCTCACCTCTACTGTCGTGACTGGGGATAGACAGACTGACCTGGCTACTGTACAGCAGCTGAGTGTATGCAGGCGGCTTAGCCAGTGAGTGTAACAAACACAGACACACTAACTTCTAGGACATCGGCAGCTGCATTATTTTTTCCCCACCTAGTCGCATCAGTGTAGTGTTGTGACTATTAGACACAAGGTATTATTAAATTAAGGCTACCACAATAATGTCACACTGAGGAGGGTTAAATATCCCTGTTAAAAGTACTTGACTGTACCAATGATGCAACGCATATTCCCAAAAACTACCATTCGTTTACAAGGGGACTAGGTTAGTTCTCTTGGATTTCTGGTGATGTGCGGCAGGTTTAAGATTTTCTTAAAGTTTCCTGTTGCTCAAATGAGTGTCATTTCTGATATTTATATGTTTTCCACGTCTTTACTGCTTGGTTTTGCTTGCGAAAAAGTGTCACTCATAGTGGTTGAAATGTCACTCATAATTACACAGAGTTTAAGAAAGTGTCACACATAGCAACCTGAAACCTTGGCAGCTATGCTCACCGGCTGCTCTGCGGGCGGGCTCCTCGCTTCCCCGGGCGGCGGCTGGACTGCGGCGGGGGCGGGCACCGACAATGTGCCCCGCGCCCCCTCCGCCACTGCTCCAGCCTCCCTCTTGGTCTCCGGGGCTCCCTCGGCACAGGGGAGCCCCGCACCTGTCCGTCCCGCCTCCTCTTCGTCCTGGTGCCGGCGGCTTCCTTCTCTCCTCGGGGCTCCCTCAGCACACGGGAGCCCCAGCCGCAGACGACGCTTCTCTTCCAGGTGGCAGGGCTCCATCCCATCACGGGAGCCCTGCAGAGTCAGCCGCCATCTTCCTTCTTCCCCCTCGCGGCGGGGGCGGGCATTCCCGGCCGGCCGCGCTGGGATTGGCCAGCCGGCCCCAGCACTTCCGGGTCGCCGCGGGCAGCGCGGCGGCCCGATTTCAGGCAGGCAGGCGGGGACAAAAACGAAGTGGGCACTCAGCCGCAGACGACGCTTCTCTTGCAGGTGGCAGGGCTCCCTCCCATCACGGGAGCCCTGCAGAGTCAGCCGCCATCTTCCTTCTTCCCCCTCGCGGCGGGGGCGGGCATTTCCAGCCGGCCGCGCTGGGATTGGCCAGCCGGCCCCAGCACTTCCGGGTCGCCGCGGGCAGCGCGGCGGCCCGATTTCAGGCAGGCAGGCGGGGACAGTGCGCGCACGGGTGCGCGCCAATAGATATATAACTGATTTTAAATGCAATTTTCTCAGCAAATACTGGACGGATTTAGACCATTTAAAGAAAAGCGTAATCTGCGAACCAGTCTCTTCCATTTTACCAAATTACAAATAACTCCGTTCAGCTGTTCGGGCTGTAGCCGTGTCTAAAGGTCCTATGGAAATTTGCATGGGGAAAACACGTTTTGGGACCCCCCTTTTATCTCAGCCCCCACTTGACGAACCCCCCTCAAACTTTCAGGGAAGGAGCGGAGCGTAACGGGCCATCTTCTTTGAGAAATTCACGTAGATTCAGTAACCGACGCCAAAGTTATTCCCAATAGAATGTTTTGGATTTCCTATGGAAAATAGGTCCTAACTATATATACCTACTGGCGACCGCCAGTAGGTAATATATATATATATATATATATATATATATATATATATATATATATATATATATATATATATATATATATATATCCTGAACACTTGAACCACTTCCAAATACCACACACAGCGGTTTAGGCGAGGAAAGAGACACAGACCTCTGCAGTTTCTTCTGGGCAGTAAATCTTCTTTATTAGAGAGACCCAAACACACAACGCGTTTCAAGCCCTAAAGCCCTTGTTCACGTGTAAAACAGTGAAAACGCCATCTACCATTTAAAATATCAACAACCACACCCCTTGTCTGACATCACAGGTCACATGATGATATGTATAGACAAAAGACTAACTATGCCACAGAAGTAGTTCTGTAGTTCCATATTGAATAGGCAGAATTGCGACATATAGCACACTCTCTATAGTTAAACATGTTATTAAAAATATAAAACATGTAAAGTGCATAGATGTCCTAATATTTGTGTAAAAATAAAAATATATAATTTTTACATCACTCTCGTTGGATAAATCCAACCTATATATATACATATCAAATGAGATTCCTGCAATCCTGGCAAAGTTCACCGTTGCAGAGAACAGGAAAACAGCCTCACCAACGCAGTTTAGTTAGCACAGTTTATTATATATATAGATATAGCTCATCAAGGTACTTATATGTGGCGTTAAGTATAGTAAAACGGTGCTTTCTAATGAAACTTACCTGTGCAATATTATCATCCTTGATATTCTTGATACACTTTTTTGTGCACAGATATTTTGGACTCAATATTTCATCTAAACACACAGTAATTGTCAGTATGTAGACTCGAATCACACAATTCTAGACAATGATAACACCATATTGGAGGTATATTTAATAAAATATTGATTTGAAAAAATTTACATAGGTAAAATATAGTGAAGACTTAAAGAATGAATGTGAAGACATGCTACCTAATTAAAAATCATACTGCAAGACGGACAATTGCTCATATTAAGGAGCAGATCATTTAAATCATCATGGTTTTACATTTACTGGGATATGTTATGTTATGTTAAAAATTATTCATAGAGGCAAGTTCACGGACTGGTTTCTTGGCGCCTGGTCTAGGATAGGCTGGAGCCTTGTTAATCTGTCATGGACTTGATTTAATCGTAGGCTTGGGCAAATAACCAGGTCTTAGGAAGCTTTCTGAATTTCATGAGGTCCGCACATGCTCTGAGGTTAGGTGGAAGGGAATTCCAAAAGCCAGGTGCCAACACTGCAAATCTACAGCCACCTTGTGGCTTCAGTTTATAAGCGGGTGTGGTTAGCAGATTCATATAAGATGAGCGCAGGTTGCGCATAGGTATGGGCCTTTGGATGAGGTTGGAGATGAATTTGTGACTTGGGCCATGTAGGTATTTAAAATCAAGCAGCCCACTTTAAAAGCAGAGCGTTGTAGAATGGGGAGCCAATGTAACTTCCTCATAAGGGGGGAGACGTGTTCCCACCTGGGTTGCTGAAAGATCAACCTAGCTGCCTGATTTTGAACTAGCTGCAGTCTCTTAATGTGATACAGTGGCATGCCAAAGTATAACAAATTGGCATAGTCTAAATGGGTGATCACCATGGCTAAAACAGCCTGTATTAGTGCTTATCTTGTGAGCATTCTGCTGAACTTCATTATTTGCAAAAGTTAAAATAACATTGATGATGGCAGGTAGAAGTTACCAATGTGATTTGGGTTTTCATCGATAGGTCATTGTTTATTATCACCCCAAGACTTTTAGCTGAGGAAGATGGAATGGGGGGAGCGCCCAGCTCATTTGACCAGAACCGTGGACTCCAAGGGTTATTGGTTCTTCCTAACAGGATCAGTTCTATCTTATTCGGGATGAGTTTCAGCTGATTACTATTCATCCAATGGTGGCTTCAAATTCTGATGCCGAGTCAGGGGAATTATTGATGGCAAATATAAGCTGTAAGTCATTCGCATAGTTAAATGTGCCCACCATCCTGTTTTTTAAGGACTGAATCAACAGAAGGAGGTAGAGATTAAATAGGTGAGGGGATAGCGGAGAACCCTGGGGTACTCTGCAAGTTACACTCCTTTTCAGTGCTGTGAAATTGAATAAGCGGACTGACTGGGAGTGGCCCTCCAAAAAAGACCGCATCCATCTAAGGGCTGATCCCTGAAGGCCAGCGGCGCGGACACAGTCAATTAGAGTGTCATGATCGACCGTGTCAAATGCCGCAGACAGGTCCAACAGCACCAGAGCCTGAGGGGATCCGTTGTCTATTTCATTCCGTTGTGTGTCCAGGACTGTCTCGGTAGAATGGGCTGGGCGAAAACCTGCTTGGTGGGGATTGAGAAATTCTGACTGTTCAATGAAGGCACATAGACATCTTGCTTTATGAGATTTAAGTACCTTGGTCAGATAGGGAAGCAGCGAAATTGGACGGTAATTGGTCAATATTTCAGGGTCAGCCCCTGTTTGTTTTAAGAGGGGAACAATAATAGCCTCTTTATAGGCTTTTGGGACGATGCCCTGAGTCAATGACTCATTTAAGAGAGAGAGTGCAGGCTTAGGAAGTAGAGAGAAAACCTCTTTTAGAACATAGGGTGGGCAGCTGTCCATCTGGGGTCCTGATTTTACATTGGACAGGAGGTCCAGAAAGTCCAGAGTATCGATCGCGGAAACTGCTCAAGAGAGTGGGGGTTTTCCGGTTTGATTGAGGGTGCCCTAGGAGCAGCAGCGGTGCGTCCATTGGGGCGTAGGGGCGTAGCCCCACCAGCCACATGGACCCGCATCGCGGCCGCAATCCTCTTACAATAAAATTACTCACAGAACAGAAGTGTACGAGTCAGCCGCCGGGACACACCCGGCGATTTCGGAATGTGCAGGGGGGGTGGCCTGCTGCAGCTTGAGTGACAGTACACTCAGGCTGCAGCAGACAGACGGACCATAGTGCGCAAGTGCGAGTTGGGATTCAACTTTCCCAAGCATGCGCAATGAAAGTTCCCCAGCGGGGCCCAGGGATACTTCTTAGCCAGCCTAGCCCGGGTTTGAAGGGGCGACAGGGCGAGCAGCAAATGTGCCCCCATAGCGCCAGGATTGGCTGGTCCAGTTCAGGCCAATCACTGTGTGATTTCGGGACGCCCGCCGCTGTGACGTGTAGCCTGGAGCTGGAGCTCGCCTCGTGCGCAGGCAGCAGACCGTGTGTGTGACTCCCGCCTCACAGTCGTCACGGTACAGGTAAGGCCACAGTTAGTGCGTTATATGCGTTCGCATGATTTATGCCAGTGTCTTTGAGCCCTGTGTGTTTTGCACTGTCATCTGCGGCCAGGAAGTCTTCGGAGGTGTCTTTGTGGTCTGTGCAGGGCTGTTTCTACAATTAGGCAGCACTAGCTAGGGCGGCAAAAGGGCTAGGGCGGCAGAAGGGGGAAACATTTTTTAATTCGAAGGAGGCAGCAGCACCTGTACGTGATTGTGAGTGCAAGCGCACCTGCTTGCACTACATGCTGCGTGCGCAGCGCACGCTAACGTAGTGCCACTTTGCTGGAGTGGGCCGGCGGTATGTAACAATGTATGTGGGTGACTTGTCCCCAGGGCCGTCAATCTTGTAGCGCAGGAAAGCGCTACCAATGACGGCCCTGGGCATCAATTTTGCCAGTCCCCGAGAGATGCTTAAAAAGTGACGGTGACTCACGGACGTGCACGTCGTACCACCCCATCTCTCAGCGTGCGGGGGATGGCTGTGTGTGTCGGGCTGTGCAGTAGCAGGAGGCCGAACGTTCTCATGTTGGTTGAGTGACACGCACCTCCAGGCGTGTGCCATGTCTGTTCAGCATGTTGCGGTGAGAGCAAACAAGGCAGGAATGTGAGCAGGCCTGGATGTGATGTGGTCCTGTGGGGTCTGTTCTGTGGTCCTGGGGGGGGGGGTCACCTGAGGCAGAGTTGTGAGGGCAGTGGGCACGCAAGTAACAGGACAGTGTGCGCAGGCAAATCAGCGAGGTGACGGTAGCTGGGTTAGGGCACAGTGAAGAAGAGCAGCAGATAAAGTAGGCCAGTGAGGGTAGGTGGAACACTGTGAGAGCAAGCAATGCAGGGCAGTGAGAGCTGATGGTACATTACAGTAAGTACAGGTGGGCAGTATGGCGAGTGCAGAGAAGGTAGACTGGGGGTAGGTGCGGGTAAAATGGAGCAGTGAGAGCAGACGAGACAAGTCAGGAAGTGGAGAGGAGACAAATGGTGAGGGCAGGTGAGTCATGGCAGTGAGTGAATGCATGTAAGTGAGAAGAAGTGAATGAAGGTGAGAGGGGTGAAGGCAGGTGGGAAAAGGCAATGTGATAAGGTGAGACAGAAAGTCGAAGCTGGAGAACATTTGTGACAGGACAGTAAGAGGTGGTGAGACAGGGCTGTAAAAACAGATGAGAAAGCACAGCGAGTGAAGCAGGACAGTGGGAGGCAGAAAAACATAGTTGCAGTAGGATGGGGTAGTGTAAGTGAGACAGGTCAGTGAAAGCAAGGGGATAGTGAGGTGAGGTGAGACAGGAAAAGAGTGAAGATGAGGCAGGACAGTGAGTGCAGCTGTGTGTTTTTACACTGTCACCTGCTGCCACATAGTCTTCAGCAGTGGCTCTGCTCCCTGTGTGTTGTACACTGTCATGTGCTGCCACAAGCGTTTGACTGTGCCTCTGGGCTCCCGCTGTTCTACAGTCTCACAATCTGCCCGGTATTCTTCAGCGGTGTATCTGTGTGCGTTTTACATTGTTACCTGCTGCAGAGTAGTCTTTGGGAGTGTCTCGCTCGCTTCTCTGAGTGTGTTTTACACAGTTATCTGTACTAAACAGGCTTCCGCAGTGTCTGCGAGCTCTGTGTGTTTTACACTGCTACCTGCTGCAATGTTTTCTTCGGTGGTATGATTTAATAGCCATTCAGCACACAGCAATGTACTTGGCATCTGAAGAAGATTAGAATGTTTCTTTACTACTGGCAGAGCGCAGATGTGGAAAATGCCCCAATTTGAAGCATTTTATCCTTGCTACTTTAAAGTACAAAGGCATGCTCTTGCTCCTCTTTCAAATCTCGTCCCAGGTGCTGTAAGGTTTCTTGAAGCCACTGGGCAGAAGGTCTTGTGGCGCATATTAAGCAGATTAATGTATGTAGGAAGGTAGATCCCTGACTATGGTTGCCCCCAACTTTTTGCCTGGTGTTTTGCTGGTTTTCTGACTTAGTTGACCTGGGGCCCTGCTATTCAGGACCCCAGGCCTACTGCTCTCTCTGTAAAATGGATTCCATGTACCCTAGGTACATATCTAATTGGATACTGAGTCACCTTATCAGTCCCTGTACAGTGTACCTTAGGTACCCAGGGCATAGGTGTAACCAGGGCCTACCAGGGGCTGCAGCATGTATTATGCCACCCCTGGCTGGCCATCCAGATCTGACACAACTGGCTGCACGACAGCTGGGGCAAGGTGGTGTAATCACCCTTTGCTTTAGATATAGTATACCTATATCTAACCCTAAAATGGACACACAGATCTCCTATCAGTCACTCCTATGGCAGGCCTTAACAATCCTGAAGGCAGAGTGCTTGGAATCGTGTGAGATAGTGCTCTGGCATGAGCTGAGCCTGTCTGCGGCTTTCGGGATCCATCCCTTAGCCGTTTCCATGATATCGCATACCATATACTCTTAAGTGCATTATAATCCTCGCGGTTATGTGCCAACTCTGGTATCGCTTTATCAAAACATGTCGAGTACGGTGTCATACGAATTGGAATACTAACCCCTCGCCAATTCTGGCGACGGGGTTAGCATTGCACCCTTCTAGAGGGACACGACATGTATGTAACCTGTAACCCCGGTTAAAATCAGACAGAGCCTTAGCTCCACAAAATGGATGCTGCCACCGAGACACAAGTCTGCCCTCCTGCTGCTGGGAGTCCTCCCAGCCCAGGAGGCAAGGACAAAGGGTTTCCTGCCAGGGGCGGTGCCAGCACCGTCCCAGACAGGATTTTGTGTATTCTAGGTAGGCAGGGCTTTAGAGGAAGGTGACTGCAAGTGGCACCCCGGTGCTCACTGTGCATAGGCCGGCTTGAACCAGTTCCAGGGGCACTCCAGCCCCTGAGCTGGGGAAAGCCCGCCAAAGGAGAGGGGTGTAACCACCCCCCTCCTAGTCCCACCCATAGGGCAGGACTTAGTCGCGTGCCAGCCCCTTTTTGCAGGATAAAGGTAGGAACTGGCCCCCTTCCAAATCAGATCAATCTTTGAATCCTGAACCGACCTTCTACCCGAAGAACTCAAGACTCTACTCAAGATTTTCTCCCTTGTGACTAAGGAGTAGTCACCCTGCAGCAGCAGGCACCAACCAAGCTTCGCGGTTTGTTGCCAGTCTCTCCTTCGGATCAAGACTGCTTCAGCACGACGAGAACTGGCTTCCCTGGCACCTCTGACCTCAACCTACCTCATCAGCCCAGCTGTGATCCGTGGGTGCGACGAGACCTCGAGGGACCGGCCATCTTCTGAACTGCACGACTCTTGTCCAGCACGACCACCGAGTGACCCTCGACCGAGTGCTTTGGGGTAAGAGAAGCCCCGACCCTGAGCAGCTCCAGCACCGAAGTTCAGCCCCCTTGCATCCACGAGATCTGTGTGGGGCCCTTCTGCTCTTGGCTGCTCACCGCGTTGTCCAGGTCGCTTGCCCGTTGGCTAGTGGCCCCTTTTACGACGCTCCACGACGACAAAGACTGCTGGTCTGGTTGCTCCAGACTGGCCCTTGCTTCCCTTCTTCAGAGAAGCACCCTGGACCCTCCTGGTCCACTCAAGACGCCATTTTAGGTCCACCGCGTGGGCCTTGCATTTGCCAAGACTTGTTGCCCCAATCCTGGGTCCAGCGACGTCGACAGCAAGAACCTTCGTGGGACAGCTCGCCCCTCCATCCTGGTCGCCGACAACGCCTCCTGGTCCGAGAGACTGCAGAGCCCAGCAGCGCCCACTCACCTGACTGCGGTGACTTCGCCCGGTGCCATCCTGGTGCCCACTTAATCACTGGCTAGTGATTCAGAACTTGGTCCCCTCTGCTTTCAGGTTTTCTTCTTCCCTGATCCAGGCTTGGATCTCTTCGAACTTTTCTTCACTGGCCGCCTGCCAGCAACTTCTTCTTCAGGCTCCTGGTCCGTCAACGAGGGTTTCCGACGCAACTTGAACCCTATGCAGCCGCAGCCCCTGGGCTAGGTAAATCCAGCACTCCGGTGCTCCAGCATAGTCCAACACTCCAAGTGTTCGGATCCACTCCCGTTTTCGTCCCAGCTAGTCGGGTTCGCCCGAGAACAGTAACTTTGTGAATTCTAGCTTCCATAGACTTTTTCCCGCCTTACGCGTGAGAGTTCCCACTCTGCACGTGGCGTCCCTAGGCCTCCTGCTCCTAACCTGAGTGTTCAGTATTGTAGGCCTAGCGTTTCTAAAGCCTCTGAGAATCGTTACTTACCTGCTAGTAATTCGCATTCCACTTTTGTAGTATATGGTTTTTCGTGCCCCTCGGGCATTTGTGTAAATTGTGCAACTTGAAGTATTTTTATAAGAGTTTTGTTGTGTGCTTAGCTCCCTGTCTCATAAAGAGCCAGGGTAGTCTTGTTATAAATAAATATACTGTTTATTTTCATAACAACTTGTGTGGTGTCCTTTCACTTGGTGTTCAAGGGGTAATGTGATGGTAAAACAGCTGGCTTAACACGCCCTCTTGAGTCTTAGCCTTAGACTGCTCGTATCCATGCTACTAGGATAGCTGGTCTATAAGGTTGACTTACAACCAATCATCAATAAGGGTTGTTTGGACTGATATATAGTGATCACTAGAATAGTGAGCACTGCACATCAGGCCAACTTCTCACATTGGTGAGCAGCGGTTGGGATTTGAGCTTGCTGTTGTTTTACCACACATATCCTAAGAATATCATTTGAAAGATCACATAAGTACTAAGGTACATATAACTTAGCTTAGAATACTCTGAGTTCTACTGAACCAGCTGTTGTAGCTCCTAGGGCCTAGCACACCCTAAACTACAACTCTAGCAAGGGATCAGTAGGTAAACATATAGTGTAGGTAAGTGCACCACTTACACCTCACTAGAAAAGCATGTCTACCCAGGGAGAGTCTACTGAGACTCCCCTTGTGGCAGTTGACCCTCCACAGGTCACTTCAAGATATGCAGCTCTCAGTTTCCAGGAGATGAGACAAGTGTGTACCTCCAGGAAACTGAAACAGGGGTCTAACCCCACCATTCCCTTTCTGATAGGTCTCTTAGAGACATATGATGCGAGAAAGATTTCTCAGCTAGATGGGAATATGCCAGCCTTAGAAGGTACCACTGGGGATCCAGACCTCCACAACACTGAAAATACAGTTGAGGAGGAGGATCTTGAGGAACTCTCTGAGGGTGAGGCAAACAAGGGTCCTGAGTTAGTCAGCAGACTCACTAGGGCCAACTTAGACCTACTTGGGCAAGGATCTGGGGGACCCCCAGTACTGACCCTGATGAGGCCTAACCTTGGAGTTAGGAGAGATAGATCTCTTTCTAGGGACTCCATTAGATCTCTGCACTCTAATGCCTCTTCTCAGAGGAGAGGGAACTCTCCACAAAGGAGATTGACTTCCCCTCAGAGAAGAGAACATGAAGCAAGGATGAGACAAGCTAAACTGAGGATTGAAAGGGAAGAACTTGCCCTGGCCAAAGAGAAGCTTGCCTTTGCTAGAGAGCAGCAGATGAGTGGGACAGTTCCCACTGGTGGCAGCAATCTCCCAAGAGAAAAAGAGAAGGGTTTAGATACTAAACACCTGACAAAGATAGTGCCCCCCTTTAAACAAGGGGATGACATCCAGAAATGGATGGCTGCTTTGGAGAGGGCCTGCACTGTACAGTGCATCCCCCAAAGTCAGTGGGCAGCTATACTGTGGCTCTCCTTTGATGGCAAAGGTAGAGATAAGCTCCTCACTACTAGAGTTGAGGATGCTAACAATTACCAGGTCCTGAAAAATGCACTGGTTGATGGGTTTGGCTTAACCACTGAGCAGTACAGGTTGCAGTTCAGAGACACCCAGAAAACTCAGTCTCAGGACTGGTCTGACTTTGTTGATTGTGCCACTAAGGCTTTGGAAGGCTGGCTACTGGGTAGCAAGGTTACTGACTTCACAGGATTATATAATCTTATTATGAGAGAGCAAGTCTTAAATAATTGTCAGAACCAGTTATTACACCAGCACCTGGTAGACTCTGATCTGACCTCTCCACAAGAATTGGGTAAGAGGGCAGACAAGTGGGTCAGAACCAGGATTAGGCCTAAGAACCAAGGTGGTGACCAGAAAAAGGAATCAACCAAGCCTCAAGAGAAGGGTGGGAATAAATCTTCAGATCAAACCACATCAGGGCCCCAAAAATCCTCTGAGGGGGGTGGGTCCCAGAATCCTTCTAATAACCAGAAGAAACCTTATTGTTATCCCTGTAAACAGGTGGGTCATTTGAAAACTGACAGCAGTTGCCCAAAGAATAACAATAAGGAGAACATACCCCCAAGCAACATTCCCAAACCTCCTGTTACTATTAGTAGTAATCCCCCAGGTGGTGGGAGTGCCCCCAAGAATTTGGGTGCATTTACTTTGGGAGTTCCTGGGCACTCTGGCCTAACCAGGTCCCCAAACATAGATACTCTTGTCTGTGAGACTGGCATGGGGTTTGCCAACTTCACAACTTGTCCCAACACTTTGGGCAAGTACAGACAGGAGCCCCTCATCAATGGTATAAAAGTTGAGGCCTATAGAGATACAGGGGCTAGCATCACTATGGTGACTGAGAGTCTAGTCCCCTCAAGGCAACTTTTACCTGGTGCCACATACCAGGTGACCAATATTGATGGAGTACAGAGAGATCATCCCATGGCAGTGGTCAATCTCAGCTGGGGAGGTGTCACTGGCCACAAGAGAGTGGCAGTGTCACCAAAATTGCCTGTAGATTGCCTACTGGGGAATGATTTAGAGCTCTCAGCCTGGGCTGAAGTAGAGCAAGAAACCCATTCCAAAATGGTAAACTTCCATGGTAAGGTTAGTGGGGCAGTGATAGCCACAGCCCCAGTCCAAGATGTCCTCCCTGAACAGGTCAGGAGGGCTGTGCCAGTCACAGCCCAATCTCAGACACCTTCCTTCCCAGAACAGGTTGTAAAGGCTGTGATGGTCACAGCCCACACCCAAACTGAGCCCCCTCCTGAAAAGGTTGGGAGAGTTGTGATGGCCACAGCTCAAACTCAGACAGATGATAGTGTTGTGAAGCCTGAAACTATGGATCACTCCACTCAGACAGAGAGCATTGAGGAGGAAGAGAAATCTCCCTCCCACCAGACTTTAGGAAAGGATCAGCCTCCTCAGGGAACTGATCTGACCCCTTGTGAAGGAACTGCCCCAGAGGTAGTCAGGCCTAGCCTGGCAGAGCCCCTGATGTCAGTGGACCCTTCCAAGGTGGGACCCAGTCTGGAGCAGGTAACCTGCCCCTCTCTACCCTGCCTCAGTCAGCCCAGGGCTGTAGAGGTCAGGGAGGCCAGTGGTGGACCCCAAAGGGCCCCCTGTCCAAAAGAACTTCCCAATCAACAGATTAAGGGCACTGAAGCTAGTAATCCTAACCAAGTGAAAATAAAACAGACTCCTGAGGGATCCCCCTTAAATTTAGTTAGGGACCTCCCACAGATGGACACTGTTGGGCACAGCCAAACCTGGGACCTGAGGGCCCCAAACCTGACCTGTCCCTCCAGTAAGCCAAACAGAGGGACCCAACCTCCAGCTGTAGGTAGCCAGAGGTTGACCCTGAGAGCCCAAAACAACTCAGTCTTTGAAAGAAAGGCCTCTATGGTGGAAAATGATTGGAGGAAGCTGATCCCAAAATTAGTGGAGCCTCACTTCAGTACTCCATTTCAGCACCAGCCTTTTACTTTACCAAAGCACACCACAGGTAGGGATTCCCTATGGTGGAGACCCTCAGACACCCTTAGGGTGAGGGATTGCTTAGTGGACTGTGGTATATAAATAAATAATACCGGATCTAGGTTTGACTGGACATAGCAATAACAGATAGCTCAATAAATAAGAGTCAAGATTCGAGGTAGTAGGAGTTTGCAGGTTTAATACAGCATAAAGGACAGGAACAGGACAACCTGCACAGGAATAGGATGGCAGCGCTGCCGGGGGCAGGATCAAGGAAAAGGATAACTTTTAATAACAATGCACAAGCATATATACTAAAACAGTTGCATTACAATACATATGATAGGCGGAGCAGTGGGTGTGGTCAATAGCAGTCGCGAAAGATAAGGGTGAAAGTGGGTGTAACAGGAGGCGTATACATAGACATGTGATGTAAACGTAACAGAATATGTCATAAAGGGGCGGAAACATGGAGGGGGCTACCTAAGGAGCCGGGACCTCTAACCTAATGGTGCGCACAAACTGACAATGACGTGTTACTAGGAGAAGCTGGGGGCTATGAACTCTGTGCTAGGAGTAGAGACTGAAGTCTGGAGAGTCAGGGCGACATGTACCTAAACCCTATCTAGTATCTAATGTTTAGAGAACATGTTGATATAAACTAAGAGTCAGGAGGGGAGAGGCTAACAGACTCTAAGACTGGAGCATGCATTATTCTACATGTAGTGCGTGATGAAGAATATTAAATGACCATTAATACAGTATTTCTCTTACATGGAGACGTAAAGGCTGGACGATGACGGAAACTATTGATGCGATTCAGTAGCTTAGGAATGCAGAGAAGGAGGGCTGGACTGATAACTAGAATCATAACATACTCTTGGCAGACTAGCAGGCAGAGCCAGGCCGAGCCGGGCACTGTGGGGCAGAAAGTAAGTGAAGGGTCGAGGATACAGGTGGGGGCTGTATCGCTCCTCAGCGAGGGTTCAGGAGACAGGAGCTGAATCTGGTGTCCAGGCCCTTTTGAGGCCTAGAAACGGGGACTTTTCAATGAAATAACGTGCACACTGAGAAACGTGGCAACGTAACTTTACATAGGCCTAATACTCGTAGCTTTCACGAGAACTGGAAACTGGCATACTAGGGATGGACACAACTGTAATTGCGTCTTTAATCAAACATGGGGAATACATATGCATATTAATCATGCACATATAACATAAGATGGGGGACACGTAGGGACACAGAACATGGCAAAATTTACTTTTCCACATTCCCTCCTTGTCACTACGTTTCCATCAGGAAACATCAATATTCATGATACCATCTATCATTTCATACAGTATCATTTGCTCGTCTCGAATTTTCTTGGAACGGGATTTAGAACGGGACTTGGGACTAGGAATACAAGAGGTAGCACAAATGCCGCAAATCGCAGGGCCACATTGTATACATAGGCAGCAACTGAATATGATCGCTACTGCAATACCTAGAAAGGACAATACTTTCCATCCCCAGGCGGAAATTATATTCCAGAACCAACCGGACCATGTCCAGGTGCCTGGATCTTTGTGTAACAGATGGGCAATTTTATGGAGTCTGGTTATAGCTGAATAAACAGACGGCGCGTTATTAGGAATGAAAATGCAGCAACTAGATCCGATGACTCTACATGCCCCGCCCCTATCGGCCAGTATGACGTCAAGGACGAGACGATTCTGGAGCACGACAATTCTCATAAAGGATTGCTCTTCGGTCAAGTTACCTAGAGCAGAAGTAGTCTCAATCACTACTGCTTCAAGGGTTCTCGTTAATCTACGTATCAGTTTACTATTCACAACAGTACCTAAATAAGGGAAGACACCTTTATTGATATCTATGTATTGTTCTAGGGCAGTTTCAGTATAATCGACAATCGGGAGGTCTCTCTTGTGTCTAGTATGTACTAGGTGGGAATTCCTATGGTAGTCGGGTGGGGCTAGAAAAACTGGTGGCAGTAGGAAGGCAATGTAACAGGTTCCCTCCCAATCGAGGGGCAGACGAACATATGCGGTCTGACCACAAACAAAATAAGAATGGCGTGAAGCTTTGAAAATAGATTTCCCACTGTCACTATACTTGACAATAGTAGTACAATCACTATGTCCTACAGGTACGGAACCATTCTTTCGGACACATAATTCACCTTTAACTGGTAGTACTGACATAGCAGGTAAGTCTGGAGTAGTATCAGATTGAACATTCAGGACCATGAAATTCGAAGAATAATTACCTAAATTATAAACTTCATTTTCTAGATCTAACCCTGTTCTGTGGGGAAGACCTTGCTTGTCTGGAAAACATGTACTGTTAAGAAAAGACATATCTGTTGAAGATGACGTTAACGTGGACCATGCTCCACACGAACCGTTATGTGAAAATGGATAAGGAAAGAGTGGCAGAACTCCCTTCGGTGTCTGGAAAGGGGGGAGTCGACCACACACCCAACAATTAGTGGCATTGCTGGTCTGGTGTGAATAATGTAACATGCGGATAAAGGAATTATTACGCATAGCAAGACGATAAGATAGTTCATGAGGAGGCAGATCACTAAACGTGTGCTCTACTGTAGCAATAGAAGACTTATTTACATGAGAAACTGGAAAACACAAATAAAAAGCATAACTTGTGCAGGTAGTCATAAGGCTGAAAAACAATATGAAACTTAGAAAAACGATACATCGGATTGAGTTTTGACTAACTCTCTCACTATGGGGGTCTATTTTATACATGTCAGAAACCGGTCTAACCGTTTCACCTAGGGGAGGACTTAGACAATCAAACTGGCTGACTTATTTTACTAGACCTTAATTTTAGCTTATACTCCTGTTGCGGAGTTTTCTCTAACAGGGAGGGTTTAGTATCATTGTCTTTTGCGGGACAGTCCTTAAGAATAGTACTTTGGCAGTCTTTCAAATCCTCGGAAATGTTCTTTGAAACAGTCTTTAGTCCATAAAACTTTTTCACATGTGACAGGTGGACCCAGCCCTTCCTGCCTTCCAGCTTGACGGCAGTACGGGTGGCCAGGAGGACCTGCTTGGGCTCTTTCCAGCGGGGCTCCAGCGGACTTGAACGATCAAAATTTCGGACAAGAACCATGCATCCGGGAACGATTTCATGCGGTGCCACCTCGGTATTGTCTGGAAATGCGGCGGCAACCTGTGAACGACAAGAGTGTAGGGCAGACATCAAGGAAGCTAGGTAATCTGTCAGCATATTACTTGAAACATCGGTAATACTTCGGGGTCTAGGTGTACCCCACATATTAGGGGGGCGGCCGAATATGACCTCATACGGGGACAGACCTGATCTGGAATGTGCGACCATGCGCATATAAAACAAAGCGACTGGCAGAGCTACTAGCCAGTCCACACCTTTCTCTTTACATATTTTGGCAATGCGGATTTTCAGGGTCTGATTATGTCTCTCTACGAGACCGGCTGCTTCAGGATGGCGTACACAATGGAACTTCCACTGGTACCCTAATAAAAGGGAAACATGTTTCATGAGCTCAGATGAGAATGGCTGGCCGTTGTCAGAATATACGACTCTAGGGAGTCCATAACGGGGGAAGAACTCACGAACCAACTGCTTGGCAGTGGTCGCGGCTGTGTAATCTGGGACCGGATATGCCTCTGTCCATCTGGACAAAGCGCATACAACTACAAGGACATACTTGAAACCTCGACATCGCTCCATCTGAATATAATCCATCTGGAGGACTTCAAAAGGGTGGTCAGGGGGCTGGAATCCACCTTGTTCCACCGGGACACTTTTACCTGGATTAAACTGGCAACATATCATACAGGTACGGACTTTCTGCTTGGCTGCAGCTCGTAAATGCTTGTTGAACCAAATGTTCTGGATACTGTCTATCATGGCTTTTTCTCCTAAATGTGCTGGACTATGTGCGGTATTAATAATGACTTGAACCATTGAGTCGGGGAGAAACCATGTGGCTCTACCCTTAGTTACCCATCCCTGATCTGTCTGGACCCCTCCTTGTTCGGACCATTTCTTGATTTCATCGGGAGTAGCATGTAACTGGATATCTATGACATCTTGAGTAGGGTCCTTAACTGTCATACAGGTAGTCGGATCTGGAGTATGTGTCTGTGTCGGATTAACTGAAATGTCTGGAGTCTGTGCTGTAAGCTTGGCTGTGCGATCTGCTAGATCATTACCTTGGGAAATAGTGTCAGTAACTTTCGTATGTGCTTTGCATTTCATGATGGCAATAGATGTCGGTAAATGTATGGCATCTAACAGAGCTTGAATAAGGAGACCATGCTGAATCTTGGTTCCATGAGAAGTCATGAAACCTCTCTCCTGCCAGAGCACTCCAAAGTCGTGTACAACTCCGAATGCGTAACGTGAATCTGTATAAACATTAACTTTCAGGTTCTTAGCGTGTATGCAGGCTTGGGTCAGAGCAACTAGCTCTGCTGCTTGAGCAGACAGGGTGTCAATACGGTGTGTTTCTATAACTTCAGTGTCAGTAGTCACTGCATACGCGGCTACTAGTTCTCCTGTACTTGTTCTCATACATGAACCATCCACATAAAGTGTCAGGTCGGGATCTGGTAATGGAATATCTGTCAGATCTTGTCTTGGCTTTGTCATAGTGTTAACTACTTCCACACAGTTGTGTGTGGCAGGATTCGAAATAACTGACGGTAACAGTGTAGCAGGATTTAGAACGTTGCAGCGTCTGATTTCTATGTGTGGCTGGAACAGTGTCAATTCATAACCTGTTAAACGTGCAATTGTCAAGTGCTGAGTCTGTGTACGGTTTAAAAGAACTTCCACGGAGTGTGGAACTTGTACTGTCAAGGAATGTCCTAATACTATGGAATCACTTTGTCTGATAGCTAGTGCTGTGGCTGCAACTGACTTGAGGCACGCAGGCAGAGCCTGGGCTACAGGATCTAGTGTGCTCGAAAAATAAGCACAGGGCTTGTATTGTCCTGCTTGATCTTGTGTGAGAACAGATAATGCTGTACCTTCGCGTTCTGTGACGAAAAGTGTAAAAGGCTTACTGTAGTTCGGTGTAGCTAGAACTGGAGCTTGGCATAAAGCTTTCTTTAACTCATTGAAACTAAGTGTATGTTCAGATGTCCAAGGGAGAACAGTCGATACGGCTGCCTCCTGTGTCGTTAACTGTATCAGTGGCTTAGCTAGAAATGCATACTGAGGAATCCATTGTCTGCAATAAGAAGTGAGGCCGATAAAAGCACGTACCTCCTTCTGGGTCTTGGGCTGAGGAAGACTCGCTATTAACTGGATACGGTCTGGTGTCAACTGCCTACCCCACTTGGACAGTAAGTGGCCTAAGTAGATCACTTGCTGGACACAGAATTGAAGCTTCGAAGGGGACACCTTGTGCCCCATCTCGGCAAGGAAATACAAGACTGTAAGTGATGCTCGCTCGCAAGCACGTTCAGAACGGGGTGTGATCAGTAGATCATCGACATACTGGAGCAGGGCAGTGTCAGTTGGCATGTGAATATTGTCTAGTTGTCTCTTAGGTGCTTGACTGTAAATACTAGGACTTTCTGTGAAACCTTGAGGAGCTCGTGTGAATTTATAGCTCCTTCCATTTAAACAAAATCCGAAAAGAAACTGGCTATCTGGATGAATGGGGACACTGAAAAACGCGTTCTTGAGGTCTATGACTGTGAAAAATGAGGCTTCGGAATCAATGGCTGTCAATAGGGAAGAGATATCTGGGACAACTGGGTACTGAGGAATAATACATTTATTGAGTTCTCGAAGGTCAATCACTAATCGATATACTGGCGGTGCATTTGGATCAGTACGTTTCATGACTGGAATGATCGGAGAATTACATAAATTGGAGTCAGTTTCTACAACTACTCCTTGAGCGATGAGCTCGTCAATAATTTTGGATAAGGCTGCTACAGCCTCAGGTGGCAATCTGTACTGTCTGATTCGTGGTAACACTACACCTGGCTTGAGAGTCACACGATGGGGTGTGATTTGCATATAACCTACATCAGTTGGACCTTGCGCCCATAGATGCTGCGGAACATTAGACAATCTCGGATCAAAATCTCGTAATACATAGTGACCCTTGAAGTCACGTAGAAACAGGCGTATTCCCTCTGGGGAGCAGCAAATAACTGCACCTAATTCTTTCAGTGTCTTAATGCCTAACAAATTTTCTGGACATGACTTCGTAAGTAACAGATCAGTAGTGCGGGACAATGGACCTACTTCTAGAGTAACTGGCTTAGATATCTCGTTTACAATAGGCTTTCCTGAAAATCCAAGGGAAACATTTCTAGAGCCTGAGAGCGGAGCCCCTGGAACTTCGGCGTGACTGATGGTGGTCCTACTTGCCCCTGTATCAATCAAAAACTTTCTGTCTTTCCCTAGTACTTGACTATGAACATAGGGACCTTCTTGATCTACAGGTATCTCGATGAGAGGCAAGCCTACCTCCCTCTCTAGGCTGTTTCATGAATATGGCTGATACTCTGGATACTCGGACTGTGCATACTGGTACATCTGCTGTGTAACATGCTGTGTTGCAGCAATAGGCTGCGGTGCTGGAACTGTCTGTTGTGCATTCTGTGGCTGAGAAGTCTGTGAAACTTGTTCTTGTCTAGGCGGACGTGGTCTTTCTTTAGTTTTACCAGTAGCTATATTATGTTTCAGAACTGCACACTCGTTTATAAAATGACCTGGCTGTTTACAATAATTGCATGTCCCTTTAACGGGAGCTGCAGAATGACTGGCTTGATTCGTACCCCTCTTCTGACTGTCTTGAGGAACAGATTGTGCAACTAGTACTTTCATTTTCGTGTCTTTCATACGTTTTCTCTCGTGTTCTTGCTCTTCTCTGATTCTATTCTGGTGGTACTGGAGCATCTGTAACATCTGGGACGGGGTACTAGCTTGCCATGTACTTTCGACTTTCAAAACTCGATTCTTAACTTGTGGACTTGAATTCTCGACTAATTTAGTAACAAAAAGATGAGGGTATGACTCGCTACTCGTCTTCAAGCCACTGTTTATAATAAAACATTTCTCAAATCTAGAATAAAAATCACTAGTGTCTTCGTCTTGTTTCTGTTTACAGGCTGAGATTGCATCCCAGTCTTCCTTTTTAGTGGCTAATAATCTTGGCAAAACTTGTATTAACAGTTCTGGTAATTCTTTACATTTCTCTCCAAGACCGGTACCTGGTACTCGTATCTTATCTTCAGCTTCTAGAACTGCCCAATCGATCTTTTTCTCTCCCACCTCCCATTCTTTTTCCTTGAGTTTTTCATATATGCCTGCGGGCAACAGGACTTTTAACATTTTAATTATATCTGGATACGTGTATTCTCCCATACGGAGCATGTCTTTTAATTCTCGGTGGAACCCTGCTGGATCTTTGTCATGACAGGGAATTAGTTTCTTCATTTCTAAGAGTTCCATCTTTGTAATCGGGGTGTAAACAAACACTCGTTGCATTTCACCATCTGTTGTCCTGACTGGGTGTACTTCTCGTAACGGGTTCTGTCTGTCTATGTAAAACGGTTTACTTTCTGGAGGTGAAACATGAACAAAATGCGGGTTCAGGAACGTTCTATATTTGTGGCGTTGTTCTAGAATGACACTAATTAAATCGGTACCTAAACCTTTCCATCTATACTGGAGTAACTCGTTCAGGACATCATGTAACGGACCTGGATCAGAATGTTGACCCTCATACAATGTGATGAGGTGCTGGATCATATACATACCCACCAGTCGTTGCTCGGCTGGGGGCAGTTTCAGAAACATTTGTGCCACTATTTCATCTGGAAAAGTGGTAGAATCAGTAATCCATCGGACTGCTGATCGGGCTAGTTCTTGTTCATGCATAGTACTTAACTCACTATAACCGATTCGTGATTTCAAAATATGATCGGTAGCTTGAAATACTTGTTCTAGGGAACTTTGTTCTGGTGCTGGATAATGAACAGTTTTCTTGTAGTCTAGACGTGAATGTCGGTCGGAAAGTCTAGTTCTACCTACATACGCTATTCTGGCGGGATTCTCGTCCTCTACCTCTTCAGTAGAAGAGTCATTTTCTTTCTCGCTTACTTGTGCTGCTTTACGTTGTTCATGTAACTTTATTATTTCCTTACGAATTCTCTTGTACATACTCTCTATACTACTGATAGTTCTGTGTTTACCCTCGGCTATATTATCACTCCACCTTGTCAGGATTCTCATTTCGGCCGGATCTTTGGTCGGGTAATCTTGTTCCCTTATTAAACAATTAATCAGAAACTTTAATATCATGAGCTGGATCTCAGCTTTCCTTTGAGACATGGCTTCACCAATACTTTCTGGATCATCCCCTGTACGGATGAAACGATATATTCTGTCTAGATCTTCTTTCATATTCGGTAGGGTGTCCAAGTACCCGGTCACCCGTCTTACACGGATGGAATATATAACTGTACTATCATCACCTGCAACTGGATCATAGCGGCATTCAGTAAGGGCTCGTCGGATATCTGCAACGGACTTATATTTGGGCGTACGCTGTAACGCACATTCATGTAACTCGACTAACGTTAAACGTTGGTGTGGTGGCGGGGTACCAGGAGGACCTCCTCCTGCGGCCCCTATACTGGAATCGTCGACTGATACTCTTCGTGCTGGCAGAGTGGGAAATTGTAATGTAGGCTGGACCGGGGGTACCGTAGCAGGTACTCCGGTGTCTGGAGGAATAGGAATGGCATGATTTACAGGGACTGGCGGAACAGGATTTGCATATTCTGGAACCGTGTCGTCCAAATAGGACGAAATAAAGATATCAGCTGCGGTCGGTTTGTGACGTAGCTTGGTCGGAACTAATGGTGGCGGAAAATTACTGGATGCCTCCGGGGTCGCTTTTGGCAAGCCCTCGGCAAGAAGAGGATACATACCCTTAATGAGGGCAATCCTCTGCCTGTCGGACTGTTCGGTTCTGACTCGTTCACCTATCTCGATTAATTCCCTTTCGTGGGCTCGTTCTAAGGATTCTCTACTTAATTCTGACTTTCTGATTTCTTTTTCGGTTCTTTTATGAGATTCTTTGCGCCATAACTCGATGGCATCTTTCTGTGACTGTCTGGCTTTCTTTTTCCATAATGCTTCTTCTACTCGCATGATGCACTCGGTATCCCATGTACCCGATACGGGCCATCTATACTTTTCTTCTAACTGTTTGGTATACTCTACCCATAAATCTAGATATAATATGGCACTTATGCCATGCTTCTGATACATAAAGTGACCTGGACTGTCCCTAGGCGGGACAGGAACTGCTTCTTCTAACAGACCTTTTCTAGTTTTTAACTGACGTAGTCTGGAAAATAACGGCATGACTGAACTGTAATCTGGACACAATTACAATACACAATGAACACGATAATTACACCACTCTCATACCACGACATTAAAATACATGAAGAACATTTAGAATAACAGTTCGAACAGAATACCACCTGGAATACTGAAAACAGAATACATGAATTTCTCGAGAACAGAACTGACTAGAACAGAGACTAGATGCACTGCTGAAACAGTACGAAACTTACCGGTCTCATAAAGAGACACGTCAGGACCCGCATCCACCGAAGTGGACACTTCGTTTTGGGATCTGTGTACCACCAAACCCCACGGACCAGAGACAATTAGATTGACCCTGTCTAGATACTACCCCAGCAACGGTACTCACCGGGCAGCAAGAATGGAAGGCCTCGGACTGGACTGGACTGCTTCGACGCCGGACGGACGAACTTCGGACTTCAGTTACGGGTGGGCCTCCGGATACCTCGGACCTTGGACTCTCGGCTTGGGCTCTGGTCGGGACTCGCCGCGTTCCTCCACCGCCTCGTCTGGATGCTGGACCGCCACCTCCGTCTCCTCCGTGGGCCTGAGGGATACTTGAAGCAGAAATATCTGCACGTGCACGGTATGGTTCCGTCACGGCTGCAGAGGGTCAGGGGGCCGGCGTGGCTTCACCGGCGCGTGGGGAAAGGGCAAGTCCCTATTCGGGCGCCATTATGTGGTATATAAATAAATAATACCGGATCTAGGTTTGACTGGACATAGCAATAACAGATAGCTCAATAAATAAGAGTCAAGATTCGAGGTAGTAGGAGTTTGCAGGTTTAATACAGCATAAAGGACAGGAACAGGACAACCTGCACAGGAATAGGATGGCAGCGCTGCCGGGGGCAGGATCAAGGAAAAGGATAACTTTTAATAACAATGCACAAGCATATATACTAAAACAGTTGCATTACAATACATATGATAGGCGGAGCAGTGGGTGTGGTCAATAGCAGTCGCGAAAGATAAGGGTGAAAGTGGGTGTAACAGGAGGCGTATACATAGACATGTGATGTAAACGTAACAGAATATGTCATAAAGGGGCGGAAACATGGAGGGGGCTACCTAAGGAGCCGGGACCTCTAACCTAATGGTGCGCACAAACTGACAATGACGTGTTACTAGGAGAAGCTGGGGGCTATGAACTCTGTGCTAGGAGTAGAGACTGAAGTCTGGAGAGTCAGGGCGACATGTACCTAAACCCTATCTAGTATCTAATGTTTAGAGAACATGTTGATATAAACTAAGAGTCAGGAGGGGAGAGGCTAACAGACTCTAAGACTGGAGCATGCATTATTCTACATGTAGTGCGTGATGAAGAATATTAAATGACCATTAATACAGTATTTCTCTTACATGGAGACGTAAAGGCTAGACGATGACGGAAACTATTGATGCGATTCAGTAGCTTAGGAATGCAGAGAAGGAGGGCTGGACTGATAACTAGAATCATAACATACTCTTGGCAGACTAGCAGGCAGAGCCAGGCCGAGCCGGGCACTGTGGGGCAGGAAGTAAGTGAAGGGTCGAGGATACAGGTGGGGGCTGTATCGCTCCTCAGCGAGGGTTCAGGAGACAGGAGCTGAATCTGGTGTCCAGGCCCTTTTGAGGCCTAGAAACGGGGACTTTTCAATGAAATAACGTGCACACTGAGAAACGTGGCAACGTAACTTTACATAGGCCTAATACTCGTAGCTTTCACGAGAACTGGAAACTGGCATACTAGGGATGGACACAACTGTAATTGCGTCTTTAATCAAACATGGGGAATACATATGCATATTAATCATGCACATATAACATAAGATGGGGGACACGTAGGGACACAGAACATGGCAAAATGTACTTTTCCACAGGACCATGAGATAGGGGGTAACCATGCCAGTGCTAGTACTTCCTTATATGGCCACTCAGGCAATATAGGCTTACCTGGCAAGGATAGCCTTATCTCCTTTCGTTTGGGGGGGGGGGGTATGTAGGAAGGTAGATCCCTGACTATGGTTGCCCCCAACTTTTTGCCTGGTGTTTTGCTGGTTTTCTGACTTAGTTGACCTGGGGCCCTGCTATTCAGGACCCCAGGCCTACTGCTCTCTCTGTAAAATGGATTCCATGTACCCTAGGTACATATCTAATTGGATACTGAGTCACCTTATCAGTCCCTGTACAGTGTACCTTAGGTACCCAGGACATAGGTGTAACCAGGGCCTACCAGGGGCTGCAGCATGTATTATGCCACCCCTGGCTGGCCATCCAGATCTGACACAACTGGCTGCACGACAGCTGGGGCAAGGTGGTGTAATCACCCTTTGCTTTAGATATAGTATACCTATATCTAACCCTAAAATGGACACACAGATCTCCTATCAGTCACTCCTATGGCAGGCCTTAACAATCCTGAAGGCAGAGTGCTTGGAATCGTGTGAGATAGTGCTCTGGCATGAGCTGAGCCTGTCTGCGGCTTTCGGGATCCATCCCTTAGCCGTTTCCATGATATCGCATACCATATACTCTTAAATGCATTATAATCCTCGCGGTTATGTGCCAACTCTGGTATCGCTTTATCAAAACATGTCGAGTAAGGTGTCATACGAATTGGAATACTAACCCCTCGCCAATTCTGGCGACGGGGTTAGCATTCCACCCTTCTAGAGGGACACGACATGTATGTAACCTGTAACCCCGGTTAAAATCAGACAGAGCCTTAGCTCCACAAAATGGATGCTGCCACCGAGACACAAGTCTGCCCTCCTGCTGCTGGGAGTCCTCCCAGCCCAGGAGGCAAGGACAAAGGGTTTCCTGCCAGGGGCGGTGCCAGCACCGTCCCAGACAGGATTTTGTGTATTCTAGGTAGGCAGGGCTTTAGAGGAAGGTGACTGCAAGTGGCACCCCGGTGCTCACTGTGCATAGGCCGGCTTGAACCAGTTCCAGGGGCACTCCAGCCCCTGAGCTGGGGAAAGCCCGCCAAAGGAGAGGGGTGTAACCACCCCCCTCCTAGTCCCACCCATAGGGCAGGACTTAGTCGCGTGCCAGCCCCTTTTTGCAGGATAAAGGTAGGAACTGGCCCCCTTCCAAATCAGATCAATCTTTGAATCCTGAACCGACCTTCTACCCGAAGAACTCAAGACTCTACTCAAGATTTTCTCCCTTGTGACTAAGGAGTAGTCACCCTGCAGCAGCAGGCACCAACCAAGCTTCGCAGTTTGTTGCCAGTCTCTCCTTCGGATCAAGACTGCTTCAGCACGACGAGAACCGGCTTCCCTGGCACCTCTGACCTCAACCTACATTATCAGCCCAGCTGTGATCCGTGGGTGCGACGAGACCTCGAGGGACCGGCCATCTTCTGAACTGCACGACGCTTGTCCAGCACGACCACCGAGTGACCCTCGACCGAGTGCTTTGGGGTAAGAGAAGCCCCGACCCTGAGCAGCTCCAGCACCGAAGTTCAGCCCCCTTGCATCCACGAGATCTGCGTGGGGCCCTTCTGCTCTTGGCTGCTCACCGCGTTGTCCAGGTCGCTTGCCCGTTGGCTAGTGGCCCCTTTTACGACGCTCCACGACGACAAAGACTGCTGGTCTGGTTGCTCCAGACTGGCCCTTGCTTCCCTTCTTCAGAGAAGCACCCTGGACCCTCCTGGTCCACTCAAGACGCCATTTTAGGTCCACCGCGTGGGCCTTGCATTTGCCAAGACTTGTTGCCCCAATCCTGGGTCCAGCGACGTCGACAGCAAGAACCTTCGTGGGACAGCTCGCCCCTCCATCCTGGTCACCGACAACGCCTCCTGGTCCGAGAGACTGCAGAGCCTGACTGCGGTGACTTCGCCCGGTGCCATCCTGGTGCCCACTTAATCACTGGCTAGTGATTCAGAACTTGGTCCCCTCTGCTTTCAGGTTTTCTTCTTCCCTGATCCAGGCTTGGATCTCTTCGAACTTTTCTTCACTGGCCGCCTGCCAGCAACTTCTTCTTCAGGCTCCTGGTCCGTCAACGAGGGTTTCCGACGCAACTTGAACCCTATGCAGCCGCAGCCCCTGGGCTAGGTAAATCCAGCACTCCGGTGCTCCAGCATAGTCCAACACTCCAAGTGTTCGGATCCACTCCCGTTTTCGTCCCAGCTAGTCGGGTTCGCCCGAGAACAGTAACTTTGTGAATTCTAGCTTCCATAGACTTTTTCCCGCCTTACGCGTGAGAGTTCCCACTCTGCACGTGGCGTCCCTAGGCCTCCTGCTCCTAACCTGAGTGTTCAGTATTGTAGGCCTAGCGTTTCTAAAGCCTCTGAGAATCGTTACTTACCTGCTAGTAATTCGCATTCCACTTTTGTAGTATATGGTTTTTCGTGCCCCTCAGGCATTTGTGTAAATTGTGCAACTTGAAGTATTTTTATAAGAGTTTTGTTGTGTGCTTAGCTCCCTGTCTCATAAAGAGCCAGGGTAGTCTTGTTATAAATAAATATACTGTTTATTTTCATAACAACTTGTGTGGTGTCCTTTCACTTGGTGTTCAAGGGGTAATGTGATGGTAAAACAGCTGGCTTAACACGCCCTCTTGAGTCTTAGCCTTAGACTGCTCGTATCCATGCTACTAGGATAGCTGGTCTATAAGGTTGACTTACAACCAATCATCAATAAGGGTTGTTTGGACTGATATATAGTGATCACTAGAATAGTGAGCACTGCACATCAGGCCAACTTCTCACATTGGTGAGCAGCGGTTGGGATTTGAGCTTGCTGTTGTTTTACCACACATATCCTAAGAATATCATTTGAAAGATCACATAAGTACTAAGGTACATATAACTTAGCTTAGAATACTCTGAGTTCTACTGAACCAGCTGTTGTAGCTCCTAGGGCCTAGCACACCCTAAACTACAACTCTAGCAAGGGATCAGTAGGTAAACATATAGTGTAGGTAAGTGCACCACTTACACCTCACTAGAAAAGCATGTCTACCCAGGGAGAGTCTACTGAGACTCCCCTTGTGGCAGTTGACCCTCCACAGGTCACTTCAAGATATGCAGCTCTCAGTTTCCAGGAGATGAGACAAGTGTGTACCTCCAGGAAACTGAAACAGGGGTCTAACCCCACCATTCCCTTTCTGATAGGTCTCTTAGAGACATATGATGCGAGAAAGATTTCTCAGCTAGATGGGAATATGCCAGCCTTAGAAGGTACCACTGGGGATCCAGACCTCCACAACACTGAAAATACAGTTGAGGAGGAGGATCTTGAGGAACTCTCTGAGGGTGAGGCAAACAAGGGTCCTGAGTTAGTCAGCAGACTCACTAGGGCCAACTTAGACCTACTTGGGCAAGGATCTGGGGGACCCCCAGTACTGATCCTGATGAGGCCTAACCTTGGAGTTAGGAGAGATAGATCTCTTTCTAGGGACTCCATTAGATCTCTGCACTCTAATGCCTCTTCTCAGAGGAGAGGGAACTCTCCACAAAGGAGATTGACTTCCCCTCAGAGAAGAGAGCATGAAGCAAGGATGAGACAAGCTAAACTGAGGATTGAAAGGGAAGAACTTGCCCTGGCCAAAGAGAAGCTTGCCTTTGCTAGAGAGCAGCAGATGAGTGGGACAGTTCCCACTGGTGGCAGCAATCTCCCAAGAGAAAAAGAGAAGGGTTTAGATACTAAACACCTGACAAAGATAGTGCCCCCCTTTAAACAAGGGGATGACATCCAGAAATGGATGGCTGCTTTGGAGAGGGCCTGCACTGTACAGTGCATCCCCCAAAGTCAGTGGGCAGCTATACTGTGGCTCTCCTTTGATGGCAAAGGTAGAGATAAGCTCCTCACTACTAGAGTTGAGGATGCTAACAATTACCAGGTCCTGAAAAATGCACTGGTTGATGGGTTTGGCTTAACCACTGAGCAGTACAGGTTGCAGTTCAGAGACACCCAGAAAACTCAGTCTCAGGACTGGTCTGACTTTGTTGATTGTGCCACTAAGGCTTTGGAAGGCTGGCTACTGGGTAGCAAGGTTACTGACTTCACAGGATTATATAATCTTATTATGAGAGAGCAAGTCTTAAATAATTGTCAGAACCAGTTATTACACCAGCACCTGGTAGACTCTGATCTGACCTCTCCACAAGAATTGGGTAAGAGGGCAGACAAGTGGGTCAGAACCAGGATTAGGCCTAAGAACCAAGGTGGTGACCAGAAAAAGGAATCAACCAAGCCTCAAGAGAAGGGTGGGAATAAATCTTCAGATCAAACCACATCAGGGCCCCAAAAATCCTCTGAGGGGGGTGGGTCCCAGAATCCTTCTAATAACCAAAAGAAACCTTATTGTTATCCCTGTAAACAGGTGGGTCATTTGAAAACTGACAGCAGTTGCCCAAAGAATAACAATAAGGAGAACATACCCCCAAGTAACATTCCCAAACCTCCTGTTACTATTAGTAGTAATCCCCCAGGTGGTGGGAGTGCCCCCAAGAATTTGGGTGCATTTACTTTGGGAGTTCCTGGGGACTCTGGCCTAACCAGGTCCCCAAACATAGATACTCTTTTCTGTGAGACTGGCATGGGGTTTGCCAACTTCACAACTTGTCCCAACACTTTGGGCAAGTACAGACAGGAGCCCCTCATCAATGGTATAAAAGTTGAGGCCTATAGAGATACAGGGGCTAGCATCACTATGGCGCTCACATTGCCTTAAGTGACTTATCTGAAGCAAAAAAAAGCTAAATCTTGTAATTGTCTGAAAGTGATTGGGAAATGCTTCAAATTGAGTTTTTTGTGAATACATTTGCATGCAAAAAATTGAACCTGCACAAAGATTAATATTTAACAAACCTACAGCTTTAATTGAAAATACAGGACTTTTCATCCTATTTCTCGTGAGTATCCCACCAGATGCTTCAAATAAATTCCTTTCCCTGTCCACTAAAAAAGCACCCTAGTGCGTGGCATATATTTCTTTGCTTGGAAGGTAATCTACCATCTCTCTGTGCTGATCAGGGCACATGCCTTCTAGAAGCTGTTCAACGAGAAGGTTTGTTATCTGTGAGGTGCACTGGCACCGACTGAATAGTGTCTTAGTTATTTATGCATGCCGAACTGAAGTCCCAGAGGGCTTGATTCAGGCCACAATTTTCAGGATTCCTCCTGAAAGTCAACGAGATTCGCAGGGGTTCTTTGTATGTACATATACCGTATGTGGATGTCGGGAAGATGCGCAGTTTATCAGTTTGGGTGAAAGGGGAAGAGACGGGGACATGGATATGCATGCGGTGTGGCTTTGCTTTTATTTGATAATGCATGGACAGATATAGGGGTCAGGCAGGCTTGTTTGATTAGCCGTCCTTCCTAGGAAAAAAAAAGCTCTGTTCAGGAGGGCTTGCCACTTGTTGGAGGAATAGGCCAAAGGATTTCCCTGGGCTGTCACATTTTGAACCGAATTGTAGGAGAGTAATGATCTGCGTTACACCCTTCTTTTTTTCTTAATCCTCCAAAACGTGGGTGGAGGTGTTTTATAGTGTCGCCTGCTGGCAGGTATTCCTCGGTGTTTCTGAGCTCTGTGTGTTTTACACTGTCACATGTCGCCGGGTATTCTTCATTGGTGCCTCAGAGCTGTTTGTTCTAAACTGTCACCTGCAGCCAAGTATTTTTCAGAGGTTTTGGCTTTAACTCTCAGCTTTGGGTGTTTTATAGAAGCAGCTGCAGACAGGTATCCTGCCGCGGATTTCCTTGTGTTTTATAATGTCACCTGCTGCCAAGTATTGCTCAGCCGTGTCCCTATGCTCTGTGTGTTTTACGTCACCTGCTGCCAGGTTTCAGCTGCATTACCTCTGGGTATTCACTGTCACCTGCTGGCAGGTTTAATTCGATTAACTTACAGCCTAGACATGATGATTTACCTACTACAAGCAGGATTTTCCATTTGCTCAGCGCTGGCTTGCCCATCTTGAGTCGCACAGAATTTGGTTTGACTTACATTTATATAAATTAAATATATATTGTGAAGTATTTACAAAGGTTGAGTGAGTCCCTGTCTAATAGCTTAAAAAGCTCAGTTGAAGGGAAATTGATGAACTGGGTGCTAAGTGGTCTGATCTGGGGTGTGAGCACTTTTGAGAATCACCGGCCGGCTTGGGAGGAACTACAAATGAGGCATCAGACACTGGATAAGCATGTACCTCATCTATGCTTGGGATAAACTTAAAAATAAGAATGTGTCATTTTCCAAGTGACCTGAATGTTATAGCAAAGAAAGTTGTTCAGCAATTATGTGGAACGTTTCTGTATGACCGAGTAGCTGATCCAGTCCATGTTTTTCTTTGCATTCTGGTGCTTGTTGTCCCGGCTTTATAAAGGCATACACATGACTGAAAGTCCCAGATTTAATGAAAAACAGTGGCTGGAGTAAGCTATTCCCACGTGGACCTAGAAAACGTCAGAGCTCTGGAGTAAAACTGTCAGAGCCTACAAGCTACTTGATTCCATTTGTAGGCAAGGGATTCATTGCACTACTATACATGTAGTCTGAACATAAACAGGTCATATTAAAAGTAACCCTTAACACGTATCACCAATTGACGTTGATGGATTTAGGATTTCAAGGATTAGGCAAGGTTTCATATCTGCTAAGTGGCTTCCTAGTTTGCAACACTTTCACCCAGTTCTGCCAACATCACTGCCAATGCGGGTGCTACCTGACAACACTTCTAAAAAAGAAAAACAAAACTACACGTATCAAGTTACAAAGTGTCCATAGCTATTAATGTTGCTCTTGATGACGGCATATTAGGTGGCATATAGCCTATTGGCAGCTATTGGGTGGCTATCATCAGCAGGACACTCAGAATTTTCACTGTGATCTCAATCTTTGACTACTTTTGAGGTTTAATGTATAGTTTGGGGGTAGGTTTACTGGACAGACAGGAAAACATTTGTTGACATCTGTGAATGGCTGATCCCAGAGTCCCTGGGCAAGTAATAGAGAGCTGGTCTCATTATGTTGTCTGTTAAGATGCAAACGTGGCATTTAACTGGGGTTCTGCATTGTGTGACTAGGCTGGAATTAGAGGAAAAAGTTAACCATGTCCTAATGAGTTTTGTGATGTGTGTTTATCTGAAATGGGAATTAAATAAAAGTCGAACAAATGTTACGTCGTTTTTTATGTAAGATCAATATTGTGGCAGTTTATATTTTTAAGTCTGTTACAAAAAGTTTGTCATCTGAAATTATTATATTATAAAGGTGTGTTAAATGTATCTGGGTTTCTGTTGAAGTGCTCCGTATCCAGTGGGCTGTGTCCTTACACCATGAGTTTCAGAATGGTGAACTACACACACTTAAAGTGGCCAGTCCAGTGTGGAGAAGAAAATCAGATCTCTTTATCTAGGCTTGCAACGCTAATACCTACTAGCTATAGGCATTCTAGAATGTTACTTTGTTTAATGTCAGCTTGGATTTTGAGATGTATTCTGACATCTTTCACCGGATTGCTTTTTAACTCCAGTGTTAATACTTTGAAGATGTGCATCACCTCCAGTTTTTGAAAGCGCTAATGGCGCTCATAGTAATTGGGGTTCGACACTGGACAGAAGCTACGTTGAAATCTCTTGTGTCGCACAGTGATGTTTGATGTCCTTCACAAATAGTACTTGAACATGCATTTTTATGGCAGTGAATTTTCTCAAGAAAATGTGATTCTTAAGCATAGAGCAATTAAAGTAAGATACGAGAGTCCGGAATTTCTCAGCAGGTCGCAAATAGTCTCTACCAATTTTAGCTGAGGTCATGGTCGTTATTCTTGAAACAGATGTTGACTTTCATGTCAGTGAGGCTTTTGTTTTCATAAGAAATATTTTGTACACATGTAATTATTTGACATGGTTTTAAAATTATTTTTTTATATTCGAAGTATTTAGTCTTTTAATGCTCCCTGTGGAGGATGTTGGTTGCAAGATTAACCTCCCAGCTACTGATGGAGACGCCACAATGCTGTGGGTCGAGGAATCTGGAAGATGCATAAACATTAAATATATAGGATAGTGCTGTATGGGTGTTGCCCTTGAGCAGAAATCCTCCCCTTATGGAGGTCACTAGTTCCCTGTTTATCAGTCTAGCCATTGGCCAAGTGGATGGAAGCTGTGCCTATTTAATATGCAGCAAGTCCCTGTGCCCCCAAATTGTTAACCAGCCACTATAAAATTAACCAAGTATGTTGCCAACAGGTTTAATAGTTTAGTCATGCAGTCTTGTAACTGTAGAATTGGATGATGTTTTTATGTCCTGTCTTGTATGCTGTGTATCCAGCCCTGGTTGTGGAGGTCGCACCTGCAGGTTGAATCCGTAAGTAAGAACATTGTCTGCTAATGGAGAGAACATCTAGAGTATTGTGTCCGGGGCCACTGCTCCAAAAATATAAATAATGCAGATTGAAGACAGATGTGAGGCAAGCCATGAAGGCTGTACAATGCTCCTCTGATATTTTATGAAGAAAGATGAAAGGACAGGGTGGTCGGAAGGTGGACAGGGGGCAAGGGGTGGGTACAGGTGGTCATTATTCCCCAGGCTTTTCCAGGGCCCAACGCCCATACTGCCAAATGTATTTATGATTTTTGGAGCAAGTCTGGTCTGTTTATTAATGATGACACAACCAACACAATTATGCTACTAGATGGCGCCAGACGCTTCAGCTGCTCTCTTTTCTTTTGCTCCAGTACCATCGGGTCGAGTTCGTTCTATATAAAACTGCAAAAAAAAATCGTTTCACATAGGATGGGTCATGAGGTCTTGCGGTGCAGGAAACCCATCTTGGGGAGTGGATATGAGATAGCACAGGGTTGAAGTCACAATGTGAGGAGTGGACATGAGCTAGTACAGGGCAGGAGCGACATTCTGAGGAGAGGACATGGGGTGGTACAGGGCAGGAGCGACAATCTGAGGAGGGGACATGGGGTGGTCCAGGGCAGGAGTAACATCCCATGGAGAGGTCACTGAGACTCTCAGTGACCTCTCCATGGGATGTTACTCCTGCCCTGGACCACCCCATGTCCTCTCCTCAGATTGTCGCTCTTGAGACTGTGTAGGAGTCTCACCCTTTGAAGTGGGCATGAGGTGGTAGTGTATGAACCATGTTTTATAAATCTTTGATTGATTGATTGACATCCCAAGGTGTGGCTATGAGGGGACACGTTGCATGAGTCTCATTCGGTGGCGTGGATATGAGGTAACACTGTGTAAGAGTCAAAACCCTATGGGCGATCTGGTCTTCGCCACTGACTGGACTCAACACGATCTCATGTAGATTCCAACAAGTAGAGTGAGCATCAGAAGACTGATGCATGCTTTGTCAAGCAGGCTGTGAACGAAGTGACATGGGGTGGGCAGATTGGACTCCATTTGAACGAGGGTACGCTGGACTTCACGTGACACTCTGCAGGCCACATCCATGGGTAGTGAATGCATGAAGCTCTGTGGTTATACTGAATAAGCAGCTACCTATGTTATGCCATCTATTAATGTAATAACTGCACTTTCACAATTGCTTTATTAACCTTCCTGCTTTCTCAAATTTGCTTGAAAATGCACGATTTTTCTTCTTTTTTTTCAAAATTTTCTTGAGGGGGGTTATCCCCCCAAACCCCCCTTTTGGGGTTCAGGCTCGCTCGCTGCGCTCGCTCGCTGACGTGCTGTATGCAAATCACTTTGTGCCCCACCACTTTCAAATGTCACCCACCGCCCCTGCCTAGGAGTGGTGCCCTAGGAGTGGTATGTTGCATACCTTTATTAGAATGAGAAGGCTACAGGGCCTTAGAACTAAGAGAAAGAGAAAGAAGATTGATAATTAAATATCAATCAGTTCCTGAAGGTCTGAATGCAGATTCTTAATACCTGTGGAGCTGTGAGGACACCGCCCCCCTTCTGCGGAAGCCTGCCTGTTCCTACCTCCCCTGAACGGAAGCCTGCTCCTGTTTGAAGCCGCGCCTCGCCGGACCCGCTACGCGGGTCCCGCTTCGCGGTTGCGGTGCAGCAAAAGGAAAAAGCACTAACCTCACCGGCAGGGCTGCGAGCGAGAGCGGGGGACTCCGAGGACCAGGAGCCCCCGCGCGCCCATTGACCAGCTGGGCTGCTCTCCCTGCCGGTCCCGCCCACCCTTCTCCAACATCAAAAAGGGCTGTGGACTGGCGCTTGGTGGAATACCTGTGGAGCTGTGAGGACACCGCCCCCCTTCTGCGGAAGCCTGCCTGTTCCTACCTCCCCTGAACGGAAGCCTGCTCCTGTTTGAAGCCGCGCCTCTAAACTATCCCATTTAGATTTTGGCAAAAAACTCAAAACTGTACCCTCCCTAGGCAGGGATAACGACATGGCGCCTATTGAGATCCCCCCCAATGATATCAGTTCTAACACGGCCACTACCATTAGTGATCCAGCGGCTAATACGTCTAATCCAGTACCTTCTCCTTCATCCCTGGGGAGTATTGAATTCTTACTTCGCTCACTTTTACAGCCCATTAGTGAAAGCCTGAAAAAGGTGGAGATAAGGCTTACCATCTTAGAGGCAACTCTTACTACCTTGAACACCTTAGTTAGTAAGCAAACCAAATGTACGGGGTCCAATCCTCTCATAGCCAATCCTCTGAGAACTGGAGTTGAGCAGGGTATTACCAAAGCCCCTTCTCAGGGTATACCCACTGCCCCCCCCTTGCGGCCGCTTATGGCCATTCAAGTCCCGGCCCCACGAAACAACTCAACTAATAGGCCTCTTGAACCATTACACACTGTCCCCCATAGCTCTCAGACAGGGACTAATCCTGACTTTTCCCAAGCTGATAACACTTCCTCTCCCCCTCCGGCCCAACTCGCCCCAAGACCTCGGAGGCCGGACTTGCCGCCAGAAGCCAATAGGCTCACGGTGGTACTAGCAGGGGCCCCTCAATTACAAAGAGGAGAAAATGAAGACTTCCAATCCCTGAAGAAAAAAGTCATCAAATGGCTGAATTGGAACCGACCCCTGCCACCACGATTCAATAATAAGATTATCATGGTCAGAAGGGTCCCCTGGCTAGGGAAGACGAGGAAATCAATAATAGGGGATTGTATTTTGGTAACCTTTAAAGACCCGGGCACTGTTCTGCACATCTGCGAAGGGGTAAATCGCTCGTTGGATTCTACTATCCAAACCCTGCCAGTATCCTTTTTCTTTCCCCCAATTCGCATGCATTACGATCAACAGCATGAAGAGTGGACAAGGGTGGAATGCAGACACAGGCATACAGATCATGCCCGACGACCAAATTTCCAATTACCTGACACACCCTACTTTCACTTTAATCGCTTCAACTGCCTGAATGGTTTGGATGGGGTTGACTGACTGCCAACTAGTAACCCTGTGACTCTGGCGATTGGCTCTCCAACACACCCCCATCCATCCGCCCCCACTGATGGCAACATTTGATTGACCCAGAACCTGCAACCGTCCCCGTTCATCTTTCTGGCACGACACCCGGCACCCCAGGACTTTTGAGACTAATATGGTGGAATGTCGCCGGATTGGCCAACAAATTGACCGATCCCGACTGGGCGAACTACATTGAGACTGGAGACGTTTGCATGTTCCAGGAAACCTGGGCAAGAGAAGACCATGGGCATCAAGGTTTACAGTCATTTTTCATTCCAGCTAGGTGGGAGGGTAAAGGACGCCCGTCAGGCGGGCTCACAACATGGGTTGCTTGTCATCTAGGCTGTAAGGCTACACGGTTATTAGTCAGCTCTGACGACATTCTTGCGGTCTCACTATCCTGGCCAAATCAAGCTAAACTTGTTCTAATCAACATCTATTCCAGGCCTGTGGGAATTGCCAAGGAATCGCCGCCCATAGCTGAACTTACGAACTATTTAACCGAGCTACCGAGGGACTCATTCTACCTGGTGGGAGGGGATTTTAACTCTCATTTTGAGCCACTACCAGGTCTTTTAGAGGGATTCCCATCAGAAGAAGAGGCTAGATGGGCGGTGCCCGCGGTTGAAGCTCCCCCCCGAGGGCATGGACCCCACTTGCATTACAAGTCACAGCCCTCACCCTAAGGTTCGGACTTAGAGCCTGTAATGGGCGAATGAGATCTGACATACCCAGCAGAACCACCTACAATAGGGTGGGAAGAGAGTCCCGCTTGGATTATGTCATGGCCCAAGTAGAGAAGTGGTCAACCATTCGAGACTTTAGGGTAATGGAAAGGGTAGACAGTGATCACAATGCACTAGAGCTCGACCTAGCCCACCCTGACCTTCAGACTCCAATGATCGCTCTGGAGGGGAGCAAACCTGCGCTTCTCCTGGAAAACAGCAGGAGAAGAATCAGGTGGGAGCATTTGGTTGCAAGTGAGAAGAAACTTCCCATGCTTTACGAGGGAATAATTCCAATATTGGAAACTGTGGGGAGTTTGGAGGCGGAGGTGAATAACAAAGATGCCCAGGTTAAACTAGGTAAGGCTCACGAGGACCTCATAAAAGTAGCGGGCCCTATCCTCTTTAGTAATACACGGAAACCAAGTAGGGGGCAGCATTGTAAGTTCTCATGGTACACCCAAGCATGTAGAAGGGCAAAAGGGGAACTTGTCAGATCCATCAAGGAGGGTCTAGGGGGGGGCATTTTAAGAGAAAGAAGACGGGCTTATAAGAAACTTGCTGCCCATGCCAAAGCTGAATGGGAGGAAAATAAGTGGGAAGAACTCACTAAGGCCCTAGCAACGAAAGATCAGCGGCTGTTCTGGAGGATAGTGAGTGGGGGGTCGGGAAATCTCCAAAGGGCAATTGAGCCAAACATTGCTCCAGAGGTTTGGCAGGCACATTTTCAGTCCCTATACAGCTCTGAACCAGGAGAATTAATCTCTGACACCGGGGCTGGCTGGCCAGACTATGAAGGGGATTTAATAACACTGGGCGAGGTTACGGCTGCTATAGCCGGACTTTCCTCGGGAAAGGCGCCGGGACTGGATGGCCTGCCCGGAGACCTGTTTAAACTGGAACCTATTGTTTGGGCCCCCTATCTTGCTGCTCTTTTTAATGGAGTGCTCAGTGGCATGGAAATTCCTAGTACTTGGCTGGGGGCGGAGGTGGTGCCCATCTTTAAAAAGGGTTCGCCTCTCCTCCCAGTCAATTACAGACCCATTAGTTTAATCGATGTTGCGCAGAAACTGTTCGGCAGGGTTCTGCTGAACCGGCTTCAGGACTGGGCAGAGGAGGTGGGTGCCCTCAGTCCCTACCAGGCAGGATTCAGGAAGGGGGTTTCCACAGTGGACCAGGTTTTTAGACTAAACATTATTTACTGGAGGACAGCAATACTCGAGGGCGGCAGTCTCTATACCATCTTTGTGGACCTACGGGCCGCATTCGATCTGGTCCCCAGGGGGAAACTCTGGAGCGTCCTGGCAGAGATGGGCGTTCCCCCGGACATCCTATTAATCCTGCAGAGGCTGCATTACAACAATTATGCCCGAGTGAGGTGTGGAAGGTCCGGGGAGCTTACTGAAAGGTTCCCCGTTGACCGGGGGTAAGGCAGGGTTGCGTGCTGGCTCCGACCCTGTTCTGCCTCTTCGTCAACGGGGTAATCGCCCACTTGAATGCCACTGACTATACCGACGCTCCCAAATTGAATGGCAACAGGGTGCCTGCAATAATGTTTGCAGATGACACCCTGCTGCTATCTAAAACCCCTATGGGGATACAGAGGATCCTCGACTCATTTGTGACCTTCTGCACCGACAGGGGGTTGGAAATTAACGCGACCAAAACAAAGTTCATGGTTTTGAACCCGAGCCAAAAACTGCGGCCAAATCCGATTCTAGGAGCAGTACGGCTCGAGAGAGTATCCACCTTTGAATATCTTGGTGTGACTCTTAACGAAACCATGTCCTGGGGATCCCATCAGAGTAGGGCAAACCTTAAACTGACACAAACTACCGGGGGTATTGCCCGGATGATGATTGGTTCTTCATACCGCCCGCTGGGGTCACTAATCCAGATATATAAGGCCCAGGCTAGGGGAGCGACATTGTACGGGGCTGAACTTTGGGGACACACATCATGCCGCAGTCTGTCACTAACAGAAAACAATTTTATTAGGCAGATAGCCGCACTTCCGCCCAGCACCCCGCTCCTCCCCCTAAGGCTTGATTTAGGTCTACGACCAATAGCCGAAGAAATAGGTCTGAGACCCATAGCCTTCTGGCGTAGGCTGTGGAGTAGTAACAATCTTGCTGCCTACAGGGCGGAGTTGCTGGAATTATTGACCCATCCAAAAGCGCTCCGCATCCCTTGGATAAAACACATCCAAAACATTTGTATGGAACTAGGGTTATCCGACTTATGGTATGATCCACCCAGCGCCGTAACAAATATCTCCAAAAGATCTCTGGCTAATGCATACTTTGAACAAAAACGAGCGAGGGCCCTAGACAGCCAGGCCGAAGGGTCACTATCGTCGGCATTTGTACAAAGCAAGGACCTATATAGGTTTGAGGGGGTCCTGGATGCCATTTCCCCAGTGCTGGCCAGAAAGCTCTTCCTCCAATGGAGATACGGTATGCTGCCATTTCGATCATTTACTAGTTCCTGGTCATCACCCCCTTCCACTAAGCAGTGTCCGGCCTGTGATGCCACGGAGGAAACTGATCTACATGTGGCTTTTTTCTGCCCAGCCTACAAGGTTGCAAGGAAATATTGGCTGTTGCCACTGATAAGAAATATGGGCTGCAGGGAATATGCACCAATGTACAGGATTTTAAAATCTGATGTTTCAGGTCCAACTGTGTTTGCTCTGGCTAAATACCTTACTAATGTCTGGCATACTCGTAATCGCATTTTAAAGACCCCGGTTTCCCCCTAATTTTAAGACTCATAGCTTTTAATGCATTTTAGTATATTATTCCAATGTTTTATATTGTAAATGCACTGATTCTTATTTTGTATATGTGTATTGTGTATCTTTTATGGCCAAATGGCCGAAATAAAGATTGGAAGAGAGAGAGATTCTTAACTTAATTTATTTTTCTAAGGACGTTGTATTAACGTACTCAATATCACTGACTGATATGGGAGACTTTGGATTTTAAAATAATTGGGATTTGATAATGATTATATAAAATTAATACTATTCTTAAATTTTATTAATCTTTATAGAACTGTGAGACCAAGTCACTGGCATTAAAACAACTAAACCAAGACTGTTGCTAATGAATATTAGTTCTTCAATGCTGCAGACATATATTTTTTCATGAGATTGCATTAATAAATTAAAGATGCATGCATAAGGCAATGTGTAATAACTAATTTGATCAAATTAATAATAGTTTTGAAATGTTTTCTGTGAAAAAAGTATACAATATTCGTTATTTATAGGGTAGAGTAAGATAAAGGCCACTGTATGCAAAAACTAATAAAGGTAATAGTGATTTTAGTGTCATCAGCATGTCTCCACACACATGCTCTCTGGCTTCTTCCTCTGCCTACACTGAACCTTTTCTGCCAGTCCCATTAGTAAAGTAATGGCCAGACACACAAGAATGCATCAAATATATGATGGATGCCATGTCCAGACAGAGATACAATGAATCAAAATGAATGGAGATTGGTGGTTATTGAAGCAATGTTGAGGAAGGTATATTATTTAATTATATAAGCAGTATATATGTTAGTTAAATAACTGATTAGAACAGAAAACGTTTTAATGCACAATTGTATTTTAGTTTTCAGCAACTCAAGGAATGTTGCAAAACTTGTTGGCTTCAAACAACAATTATTGTAAAAAAATATTTCAAGGGATGTATACAAGAGTAGTGTGAATTGGCAGTGATAGAGCAACTCCTTAATCCGGCTTCATATCTGGATTGAACTGTATTCTCAGCCGGGCTAGATTAGAGCTCAAGGGCATATGTATATATCCTCTTAAGAATAATTTTACCATGAGACTTCCCACTAATATACATATAGGCTTTTCCAAAGCAATGTAACAGATTATAGAATGTCCTGCTTTAAAGCTAATTCTAGAACAAGAGGTTTGGTTTTGTTGATGATCTCCAATTTTGAAAAATCAAAGACATAACCAAAAGCATCTTCTTTGTCACCTCAAATCCAGAATTCAAAATAGCTGCATCCTCATACTGCTCTACTTCTAATGCGTTTTTATAAAATGCATAACTCATGAGTATTTTAATTATTTTAATGTATGGAATATAAAGGTTTAGGGGCCCATGCATCAAAATTTGGAAAAACAAGTCCTTATTAGCTATAAATAAGGAATCGCTAATAAGGATTCGTTTTTCGGGATGCATCAACAGATTCGGTATTTATTAGCGATTCGGTAAAAATCGCTTGGAAACACCGAAAACACGATAGCGATTCCATAAAATAAAGAATAGCAATTACCGAATTAGCTAATACCGAAATCAGTATTAGCGATTTCGGTATTAGCGAATTCGCAAAAAACGGGTTGCATTGGAAGCAGCCTGATAACATCACAACCAGGAAGTCATCCAGCCCATGCTTCATTCAATGCCCTGAGAAGCTCAGAGGAGGAGGCAGTGCACAGGAGCTGAGCTGAGGGACTTAACCATGACAACCCAGCCACACCAAAGCTATCCAGGATGGACAAGAATGCATCCCAACCATCAGACACACCCAGAAAGAGGAAGAGAAAGTTCTCTGATAGGGAACTGGAACATTCGATAGAGGGGGTGAGCAGCAAGCATGGCAAGCTGTTTGGAAAGCTGTCACTCAAGGTGCCCGAAGCTGAGAAGCGCTAGATCTGGCTGCACATCAAGGAGAGGGTAAATGCGGTAGGAGTCACGCAACGCAGCATTGACGATCTTAAAAAGAGGTGGTATGACCTCATGAAAAGGGCAAAGGAGTGCATTGCGGAAAGGGTGAAGGAAGCAGCTGGCACAGGAGGGGGGCCATCCAGAGTACCTGCCAACACAGCTCTTGAGGACCTCGTTGAGGGCACTATTGAGCAAGAGGCAGTTGTGGGAGTCACCCAAATGGACACTTCCGGTGCAGTGACAATAGAACAAAGTAAGATGCATGCCTGTGCTGATACACTGCGTATTGTATACCCATGCCCATCCCCCCAGGCTAATCACAGTGTTCAGGAAGAAGTGCATAACACATATACCCTCACAGAAGTGTTGCATCATGGGAGTTGTAGTCATGTCAGCCAAGTGTGCATGTATGATCACCAAAGCGCAAGAAATGAGACCAGCAGCACAGGTCTAACAGTCTGTCCAAATATGTCATTTATCATGTTCAAAGTATGCGAAATGATACACAGATAAAGTAAAAAAAAATAATAATCCACTGTTTCACACACAGATGCATCTCCGGTGGACTCTGATGACAGCGAACGCCTCATCATATCCAATACACCGGCAGAGACCGATGGAGAGACTCCGCAGGGACCACCACCACCGACATCAACGCCATCACCACCACTACCGACAACACCACCAAAACGCAGGGCACATGTCCCCTCCCTGCAGGTAATGGAGACGGAACAGAGCCCAGCACCCACAAGTGTTCCCCGCTAGTCATGTGTCACTCCGCCAGGTCCAACACCAGCACGTGGCCGAGTCAGACAGCGGCGCAGGTCTATGGGCAGACTTGCTGAGGGATCCAAACAGCCTACACAAATCTATGGTGAGGTAGAGTCCCAGATGCTGCGTGTTCAGCGCCTGCAGGGGAGACATGATATGTTATGTTATGTTATAAGCAGTTTTGTAACGCGCTCAATTACTACCGGAGTATCCTGGCGCGGTATACCGCTGGGGAACCCGTCCTGGCTTTCCCTGTGTGATGGTCCCTACTGGGAGTCCCCAAGGTGAAGCCAGGCATCCCCGGCGTTGATGGGGCCGTTGTGGAGATTAGGCAAGCTAATGCCCAGAGTTGCCGAGTGGGACCCCTGGTTAGAGTAGGCACCGAGGCGAGAATTATCGAGTCCGCTGACCCTGGTCCACGACCCTGCCGGGTCGGGAATTGAACCCTGGTCCCGGGCCGACTCCTGCTTCCGGATATGCCGCCTCTAACCAGTGAGCCACACCACTCCATATGGGAACAATGAACCTAAACATCTCCAAATTGGCAAAAAACATGTGCACAATGACAGACGCTGTGCGTCAGCTTACCACAGTTGTAGCAGAGGGGAATAGTGACATTAAGCAGTGCCTACAGGAGCTTACCCGTGCCGTCCTAGCAGGACAACCCAGCGAGCGCAGGAGGCATCGTCAGAGACCAGTGACAGGAGGCGCAGTTCGCGCAGCTCTACAGCCACCGACACACATCGTGGTGATGTAGAGGAGCCACGTGGCAGGAGGCTGGGGGTATGTGGAAAGCGCAAATAGACATGTACTACTTGTCTATTTGGCCATGGTAATGTAACCATGGGCCTCTTACATATCGTGATCGTACTCCCATGATGCCAACTGATATGTATCTGTCACAATGTGGTATTTATATTTACTTTGACAAGTGCTCATGTGAATTAAACATTTGCACCTCAGAATATATTGTGATGGCTCATTCTTACCTGGCTCTGAAGTGATGTTGTGTGATGTATGTCCGCCTCCTTTGACCTTCAGCTGTGTTTGGCATGTGTGCCTGTCGGTGTTGTGTGGGGGGTTGTTCATCACGAAAGTTGTCCTCTCTGTTCACCTCTATTGGTATCCCCCTTCTTGTAGCAATGTTGTGCAGCATGGCACACACTGCTATTATCCTGCAGCAGATTACAGGGTTATACTACAATGCACTCCCCATCTTGTGTAGGATCCTGAAGCGACTTTTAAGGATACCAAATGTTCGCTCTACCACATTCCTGGTACTGATATGTGCTGCGTTGGAGCGCTGCTCCAGAGGTGTTGAGGGGTTGAGGTAGGGAGTGAGGAGATATTCACGCAAGGCGTATGCGCTGTCACCTACAGGGTGGGGAGCAAAGGGTTAGCGGCATAAATACAATTACATATGTGATGATGGCGTAACAAATAGGTATATGTATGTACCAAGTAGGTGTCCCTCTCCGAATTCACCGTTGAGCAGACGCCTGTGGATGCCACTGTGTCTGAATATGTAGGAGTCGTGTGTGCTCCCGGGAAATTGCGCTACAATGACCGTAATGATGTGCTTGGCATTGCAAATGACCTGCACATTTATCGAGTGATAGGACTTCCGGTTGCGGAATATGTACTCGTTGGCTGAGGGGGGACAGATGGGGACATGCGTGCAGTCGATGCATCCTATGACATGGGGAAATTGTGCCACCTGGTAGAAGTCCTGTTTGGTCTGGCTCAACTGCTGTGGGTTTGTGCAGAAGCTGATGTGGGTATGTGTCATTGTCAGCATGGCATCAATGATTTTGCTGAAGAAGCGTGAAAGTGCGCTTTGTGATTCGCCTCCGGCAACCGCTACGACCCCCTGGAAACTTCCAGACGCCAGCATGTTCAGGCTGCATAGGACCTGGACATGTGCAGGGATGGCATTGGTCCTACGGGTCTGGTGCTGCAGTAGTGGTTCCAGGTCAGTAATAAGGCGCATGATCATGACACAATTCAGTCTGTACGTGTCATAGATTTCGTCCTCATTTTGGCCCAGCAAAGTGATGCGCACCCTGAATACCCTCTCCTGGATCCTCCTCCTACACTGTGCAGCTGCATTAATTCTCATCCTCCTTGCAAGCACATAGAGGGCAGACATTTTGGTTAACATACAGTGTCTCCAGTGGCATTTTTGTAGGGTTTCTGGTGGTATCCACCTGTTTGAATTTTTTTAATCTTTTTTTCTCCTTTCATCAACTTTACCTCCTGGTTGAGATTCCCCTTATTCTGCTCATGCTAATTAGCGAATTTGGGGATTTTCGGTATTTGCAAAGTTTGATGCATTCCATTGCGATTATTTAATTGCGATTTGCTATTTCCGGGAGGAATTGCATTTATCGGTATTTTCAAATCACTATTTTGCGATTCGGTAATTTACTGCATGGGCAAATTTGCGATTGTTTAATTTTTGCGGTATTGGGGTTGATGCATTGGGAAATTATGTTTTGAGTTCAGTAACGGCCTGTTTTATCGATTCGCTATTTTACCGAGGGCAATTTTGGTTGATGCATGTGCCTGTTAATGACGTATAATAGATTGGATTCATTTAATAATTTCTCATACTGTAGGTATGCAGATATTGTACAAAACATGTCGTGCTTACATAAGTCAGAGAAATGTGAAAATTCCAATGGAATGTGGGTTACACTTAGAGGGCAAGGTGGAACAATACATGGCAGTTTGTGCTTTAGCTAAAGGGTACCGCTGAAAAAGCATAACTTGTCATGCAGTAATGGTGATGACAAATGTTCTAGAATTAGTATTCCAAGGATTTATCATAATCTATGCAATTGGAAAACACAAATGTCTATAAGTGAGCATGGCACTACAATACCACAATTTGCAACTTCCTTCAAATAATTGTTACAGTTATAAAATAAAATGATGAAAGCACTTAAGGGTCAAATCATCCTGTTGAGGAATATTAGCAAAGGCCATTTTTTCAGCACTGTCAATATGAAGAGAGAGTTGTAGCACTCCTCTCCAAAATGCCTTTATCAGACATTAGTTTTAAACATTCTAGGATGTGCTTGGATGTACGTGGGAGATATTGTCAGTACTATGGAATATTGATGAATAATGTTTGCTCAAGTAGGGTCATTATAAGACTGAAGGTAAAATACAATACATAATGAACAATGAGTTAGAAAGTTAAAACAGAAGCAGCAGGAGGTGTGTGTGTGCTATAAATGAAATTCAAAAAGTAATAAACAACTTTAAAAATTATATAGTGGTAATGACCAAGAATTTGACAGTTAATTGATATTAAAAAATCCAGTAAACACCTGCAACTCATGGTGTTCAATTTTGCAAAGAAAATCACAACATTTGCGCTTCCTCTACCTTGATGAAATTATGCAATCATTGGGACTTTCCACTAAAGATAAGAATAGACTAAAATTCTAAATTTACATATTCATCTCTAATCTAATTATAGCTTGGACTGGAAGATTCATTCATTTAAAAATGTTGGCAAATAGAATAGTCAAGATAATAAACAAATTGCGCAATCTAACACAGCATGACGATATACCTAAAAATAATCTGGTAAACTACAGAAATATGGCGGTTCGTGATCACTATCATAAAGAAACAGTAGAACCTATTTTAGACTCTAAAATTGTTCAATAGGATACAGTGGCTTTACATTTAGCCTCTTCTTAGTAATTTGCAATTTCCAAAGCAGTTAACAGTATGATTCACTTGATTTAGTCAGTGGCAAAGGCAGTATTATGCATTATTATTACACTTGTGTAAGTTTTTGTATAGAAAGGGGGCCAAGAGGGTTGCCTTCTCTCATGTTTTTTCAGACTACTTACATGTTCAAAGTACCACTCAATTTAGATGCTAAATGGGCTCGCTCTGCTAAATCCCTAACTGAGCTCTTGTAGCTACCTGGCCCAAACTGGATAGCTTTGTGAAAAGTTGCAACCCTGACATAAAACCATTTCGTGTTCTCCATCTGAAGTATTCTAGATTTTAATGAGTATTGAAACTGATCTATCTGAGCTTAGTCCTTGTAGACAATTAGTCTCAGTCTATTTCACCTTGTATCGGCCATAAGAATTTAAAAAGGTTCACTGAGATTTTACATGTTTCTTGTGGTTTGGACTCATCCAAAATAATCCTTGTGGCCTCTTGGAATTACTGGCTCTAAGCCAATTGAATCCTTCCCTCTTACAATGGCATATGTACTATTTAGTGTGGAGACTGCTTCCAAATATGTAGAATTCTAAGATTGGTCTTTCAAGACATCATTTTTCACCATAAAAGATCCAAAAGGGACTTCTAGGAGTTTTGCAGGCAAATAATAGATTGCATGTTATACTTCATTAGCATCATTACCCTCTATCACCTCAAATATGAAATGTTGAGCTTCAGTTTTTTAATGTACAGCATTGCAAACTATTGTATCTGCCCTGCAAGGCATCAAACCATGTCATTAGTTCATTTTTATTTGGATATTGGTCAGACCATTGTCAAGTCTTCATCCTTTTCATGTGCTTCCCTTTTCTTTTTTTTTGTAAAGTTTCTGAATTAGAGGAGGGGTATTGGTCTATTTATATGATCCACACTCCATTTTGTTATTACCGTCTACCGGGTCTTTCAAATGGCCCTCAAATCCCAACACTCACTGTTGTCAATCCCCGATAACATACTATGAATGACATATGCCAGGTAGTGTCTGTTAGGACTCCTGACCATCTTTCAGCTAAAACCCCTCCAGTAATGCACTACTGGGGATCTTAGTTGTGGGAAGAGATCTTAGATTGCTATGATGTAAAAAGCAAGACATACCATTTTCTTCCACATCTGACTCTGGCCTTTGGCTTTTCTCACCTCACTCTACTACTTCAATAACTGTCCTTTCAAGCCTGCAAAGGAAACAAATTGTCCTTGTCTATCAATAGGAAGAATTTCCTGAAATGTGATCACCTACCTCTCATTGAAGTGCCTTAAAGCTATGCCATGTGTTACCTTGCATATTTTAGCGCATAATTAAACAGTTGAAAAGAACCACCCCCTCCCTAACACTGTACTTTCAATGTTGAATTATTAGATTTTACATATACATAACCCCGAAATTCTAAGCTACACAGAAAATATTTCTGGTTATCACTTTCCCAGGATTATGAAGAAGCCAAGTTTACAAATGGTCCATGAAACTCCAACCAACAGCTAGTGCCAGAATTCTTTTCATTATACTCAAAAGCCCCCGAGTGTTTATAGTAACGTTTCTACTTTACAACTGTTATTTGCAGAAGCTGTACTTGAAGTAATGGGTTCTAGCCTGTGTCTTTAGTTTTAAATTGCTCTGAGTAAGCAATAAATAAACAATCAAAATGCAGCAGAGTAACGTCTAATACACATCCATCTCCAAGTGGGACTCTTATCACAGTGTTGTCACAATACAGCTTATCAACATCTGGATGCGCATACTTCCCTCCACATTAAAAATACAGACCTTGGGGACCACTGTCTGGGATTCGCTGTGCTCCTTTCATACACTGATCAGGAGAACACATTGGGGTTGCATCAGGCCACACGTCTGCGTCCCAGTGTACGTGGAGGCAGGCTCAGTGACAAAACTGGTTTCCAGACCCACTCGCCAGATACAAGCCTCTCAAAGACCCTCTCATTGACTAATCACGGGACTCCGCCTGCTGAGACGCACAATGTGCAGACACCGACTTCTTGACTATCATAAAAATTACAAAACTGCCAAGAGACAGGTTCGTCTTCGAGTCCCTAACTTTGTGAATTGAAGAATTTTAGTTTGAAGATCTTTAACTGATTACCTTGTTTATGTAGGCTGGAAAAACTATCATCCTGATAGGAATGCAACCTATATTGGTGCAATATTTGTAGGAATCTGGCCCTGTATATACTATACCAAAGTAAGGTATAGTGTGCACAGAGTCCAGTGGAACCCCAAAGGTAGGCAGTAAAAGTAGATAAAACCTTACTCTCCATTTGTGGTAGTGTGGGCGAGCAATAAGGCTTTATCAGAGGGTAGTGTGCATTTATTGTATACACTCAGGACCAGATGTACGACCACTCTTACATTGCGACTCACAAATTGTGCTTGATTGAGAGTTGCAATTTAGAATGTACAACAGTGTCAGAGATGCTGTTAGCGATTCCCAATGGGGTCTCAAAATGTGAGGCTCAATTTGCGACCCCATTGGGAATGGCTGGCCCTCCCAGGGTTGGTGGCCTGCTGGGCTCAGTAGACCTCCATGTGTGGGACATCTAAACGGGATGCATTAAAAAAAAAATGTAAATATTTCATAACATTTTTTAAGGGCAGGTAGTGGTTGCTTGGACCACTGACTGCCCTTAAAAAATATTTCTGGAGCCAGTCACAAAGGGGAAGGAGTCCACTGGGGGCCCCTTCCCATGTGCGACTCCATTACCTCCCTCTTGAAGAAGACGGTAATTTGTGAGTGTTTTGCAACCGCAATTGCGGTCGCAAAACATTCTTACATAGGGTAAAGACTGGCTATCAGGAAGGGACGCCCATGGCATGCCCCTTCCTACTATCGACTTGCAATTCATAATTAGCGAGTCTCAAATAAATTGTGACTCACTAATTCAGAATTGTACATGGCCCTGTAACATTTTACATGCGCAAACGGGTCGCAAACGAGTTTGTGCATGCAATTTAGGGTTGTACATCTGGCCCCCTGGCAAGAAATGATGACACACACTCAAAGACTGAATTCAGACCAATTTGATTGTATAAAAATATCATTTAGTTGTTGTAGAAAAGTAGGATCTACTTCTCATGGTTACACCCACTTTTTGCTAAATGTGATTCTGTCTTTGACTAGATCAAAGATCAAAATAACCTTTATTCGGATATTACATTATCCATAAAAGCATACACATAATTACGTACATGGTCAGACTTAAAATAAGATAACTGTACTACATTTTCCTCATTAAAAACAATGACAACAATAAAGTGCAAGATATCAATGGTGTCCGTGTCCACCAATTCTTGTATATTCCTATAACTCTATCTAATGAATATACATATACAGAGGTCACCATTAGACCAGGTGCAATATATACATAGAACGAATATTTAGCAGCATTATTTTAAACACAGGTTTTCTAAAGTGCATAGGGCATGCATCCCAAATATTAGACTTTCTAAATAAAGTGCACAGTGTAAATAGCAGCATAAGTTTAAGGTGCAGGTGTGCAAAGTGCAAAGAGGCCTCCTCCCGGTCTATTGAGGTGATATAGTTAATTTAAATGGAAATTAATTCTTAGAAATACGGGATTGTATGGCCATTTTTAATAAGGTGCACACACGGTATATTAATCCATCATCTTTGAGCTGTAAAACAGATTTAAATGCCACGTTAAAATCTTTTATGCCTTTGGCTCTAAAAAATGATATCAGGAGGGGTTTACTGTATTTATGATAATAGGAGCAAAAGAACAAAAAGTGCATTAGTGTTTGCTTTCCAGAGTTCTGACATGGGCAGACCAGATTCTCAATGTTTACAGTGGTAGCCCAAGGGGAAACACAATGGGTACTTTATGAATCCTGCTCTTAGACGAAACAAAAGGCTGCGCTCCCAGCATGTAATTTCTTTAAGGAGGTAGCCGGCTGGTGTGAGCGAGGTGGATACAATGTCATCTTCTATTTGGATATAACGTTTAACAGAAGATTTTGCTAGTTCTACATTGTATCTAGTCTCCCCATAGTGCCTGTAGAGGATATTCCGTATTGTCTTCCCATTAGTCCCCTCTAGTGCATTTGGGTTGTCAAATATGTATTCAAGATTGACTGCTGCCAGGCTTGCCTGAACGTGGGCAAGCCATGGGATTTTGTTACCCTGATCACATTGTAGACAGTCAGCCAAAATTTCTTTTGTCAGTGAGGCTTCGGGGTTTTTCCAAACCTTAATCCAGAACAACACAGGGCGTGCCTTAATATAGTCCTCCAAATAAAACAATTTTAATTCATTGTGGCTTATGAAGGTGGAAGATGAAATTAGTAGACCCAAAAGCCTTCTGCAAAATCTGTTCTCCTCAGCCTGGGCGTTTTTTAAATTAGAGTATCCCCAGATTTCGGCCCCGTATGTCATAACAGGGACACATTGTGTCTTATAGATTTTTAATAAAGACTGGACCACCTCAAATCTTTTAGGCTTAGGAAGAGACAGTACGGAGTTTATGGCCTTGATAAACTTAGACCGACCGTAAGCCAGGTGAGCGGTCCATGAGCCGTTATCGGCGAATTGTAGGCCCAGGTATGGAAAAGTGCGAGTGCATAACAGTGATCCCTGATCTGGAACAATCCTATTAATGTTGTGTTTTTTGGGGCCGCAACACATTAAAAACGATTTTTTTTAATTAGTGCAAAGGTCAAGGTTATACATAAAATCCACAAATCCCCTCACTAAAATCCTCAGGGCATTCGGTGTGCGACCCATTAAAACTGCATCATCTGCATAGAGTAGGGAGGGGAGGTTAGTGCCATTAATTTTAGGGACATCGGAAGTTGAATTATACAGGGCATTATGGAGTTCGTTGATATATAAAATAAATAAAAGAGGGGCAAGGACGCACCCTTGTCTAACGCCTCTGCCAACCGTTATGTCTCCTGACACTGCTCCATCCATGTTTATCCTTACTCTGGCTTTTAGGTCTCTATGCAGGTATGCTAGAAAATATACCAGATTATTGTCCAGGCCGTAATCCAAAAGGCAATGCCAGAGCTTCGACCAGTTGACAAAGTTGTAAGCGGACGAAAGGTCCATAAAAGCCAGGTACAGTGGACTGTGTCGGGCGATGGTATATTTTCCTATAATTAGGTTCAAATTCAGGCACTGTTCCACTGTACCCAGATGGCTCCGAAAGCCCAACTGGCATTCATTTAAAATATTTTCTTCCTCTGCCCATGCCCTGATTTTGTTAACTAAAACGCTTCCTAATATTTTGAGGGTATTGTCGATTAATGAGATCGGCCTATAACAACTAGGGTCCGATCTTGACCCTTTTTTAAAAATTGGTACAATTATGGAAGTTGACCATGTACTAGGAATGTCAGTTGTAATTAAATTATTAAAAACATTTAATATTAGGGGGCCCAAAATTCCTGTTCTACTTTTATGAGGTCTATCGGTAGGCCATCGGGGCGAGGGGCTTTATTACCCACACTCTGGGATATTGCCTCCTCGACCTCGCCTATAGTTATTGAAATTTTAGTAGGGCACATATTAGGCAAGGAGTTATCACAATATGGTGGGGGGGCATATATTTTAGAAAAGTGAGCAACCCATACTTCGCTGGAAATATTACAGTCTAGGGGTGTAGAGGGATTCCCAAGAGATCTTAGGGTTTTGGTTGCTGACCAGAAGGTGGTTGTGCTTTTAGTATTCGCTGCACAAACCAAAGTATCCCAGTGTTCTTTCAGAACAGTGTCACGCCTAGTTCTTAAGACCCTCTTATAATTTGACCTTAGTGTGCGAATGAGCGTGGGATCTCTGATGTTTGCTGACAGAGCCGCTCTCAACTCCCTATTAGCTCTGGAGCAGGTGTTATCGAACCATTTAGGGTCAGAGTTGCGTGTGGCCACTGGTCTAGAGATCAGATTTTTTATGCCTACACATAGTTCGATAAATGCAGTAACAGCCGTGGGGTTAGGGACTGACAAGACCAGGCACATCTCCCGTAGGGTGGGGTATGTTTTTACCATCTTCACAAAGATCTCCTTATAGTCTAAACCTCTCCATTTGACTCTCAAGGTGTCAGTGGAGAGGTGTAAATTGCTCGCGCCTAGTTCCTTCCTGAACTTGGGGCGACGTGCCACCTTTAGCTGAACAATTATGGGGTTGTGGTCTCCAAAATTGGACCGCTTTACCTCTGCCCCGAGGAGATAACTTTGTAACGAGGGAGATAGAAAGACGTAGTCAATAACTGACCCTCGTCCTAATCCTCTGTAGGTGGGCGTTAAATTCCCATTGATGTTATTTGGGGCAATATCCATTACATTTAGGAGGCTGGTGTTTACTAAATGATCTATTAACTCATACCCCCTTTTACATGGGTTGTGGGTGTTGAGGTCAAAAGGGAGTCCGTAGGTGCCTCTTCCAATCTTTGCGTTAAAATCACCCCCCAAGAAAATACCCGCCAAGTTATATTTCCCTAATAGGTTATCTTAATCCATAATAAAATTAAAAAGTTGAACGAAATTGGGATTCGGGGTCCTTAAAAAATCGTTGTTATAAAAATTAATGAAACAAATAGAAGGGCCCCGTGTGTAGATTAGGGCTTGGAAGTTGGTATGACCAGTTGGGATTAGTTTTGTTCTGCCCCCTGAGGCAATTCTGATCCATATTGATAGTCCCCCTATCGGTCTGCCGTGACAAAGGGTGGCGGGAATGGTGTTAAAGCATTCATAACCCCCAAGGTATAACTCTTTGGGGGCCCAGGTCCCTTGAAACAAAAGAACATCATGTTCTCTAATCATATTCACCCACTCAGCTGATTTTAACTTTGGGGCTAGGCCTGCCACATTCCAACTTAGGACGTTCAATAACGATTCATGAATGTCAGCCTTACAAGGGTTGGATACTTCAGGGCAGACAGGGGCTGTCACGACCACATTCCCACGTGCCAGCAAGTTATTAGAGGTGGGTGACTCAGAGGGTCAGTCAAGTGTGTCCAAATCAGAGAGGGCCAGGTATTAGTTTGTGAGCTGGGGGAGAGAAGGGACTGAATATTGTGTCAGTGGGCGTTTATAAAAGAACCCAAGGGGTAATGCACAGATGTTAGTTTGGCAAAGATTGCTTGTTTCCATGACTCCAAGTATGGATCCAGCAATCCTTGGGTGAGAAAAATTAATAACAATACAGTCCCCTTTGATAGTTTTTGGTGTAGGTCCTACCCAGCCCACCCTGCGAACCATGAGGATTTCACTCATATCGGGCCTCTTGAACCTTTTGTGTTTGGCCAGCCAATCCATACATTTATTTCTAAGCTGAACCCACGACTCAGGTTTATTTTTCTGCAGGGAGGGAACCCCTGCAAGAACTAAGACGTATGGACAGGAAGGAGGTGGCAGGTTCAGAATATCTTTATTGGGTTCGTCAGGCCCTTTATCCATAACCGAGGCTATGGTGGTGTTATCAATCGTCCTGCTATGAGCAGAGTTTGAGTTAGGATCGCGTGGTAAGCCAGGGCATGGGGATGTATTGCGATCAGTAATAACTGACAAGGGTTGGGGTTTTGCCGTTTGGATTACTGGGGGTGCGGGGGAGAGCAGTGATGTCCCAGAACGCTTGGGTGCTACAGATTTAGGCAATGAGGGTAGGGGGATATGCAGTTGTTTTCCTGGCATATGAGTTCTCTGAGTGGTATTTTCCTTGTTTGGCAATGTGGATTTCGTGGTTAAGCTTTCCAATCCATCTAATCGTTTCCACAGCCTATCAAAACTTAAATCTATCAGCCCTTTAATATGAGTACAAACTGTATCAACAATAATATCGATTGCAGTGTCCCCCAATGTAAAGTCTGAAAAACCAGTTTGTGTGGATTGTGTTTCCTTGAAATTACATTGTAAGTCCTCCTCAACTACGATGATTGGAGGACTGGTATCGCTACATCTGTTACCAATTGGAAGTTGATCTGTGGAGGGTTCGGGATCGATAGTAGGGTCTATAGTAGTGGAGTTGCCCTCAAGCCATTTATTTAAGGTTGCACATTGAGATTTCAAACGAGATGGCTGTTTTCTTTTGGGTTTGGGGCAAGACTGTTTGGATGCCTTCCTCTTCTTTTTAGTTCCACATATTTCTGGGTCGGGCGTGGTCGGTGCGTTCACTATGTGTGAGTGGTCAATTTGACTTAAATCAGCTTCGACATTTATGACCGGACTGGTCAGGTCCGGACCTTCCAAATCTAAAGAAGTTTCTCCCGTTAAAATTAGTGGTGTATGTACAGTTACTGTACGTGGCAGTGGTTGGGCCGTGCTTTTGTCTGAGGTGTCATGTGATTTTATGCCCGATTGTTTGGTGGAACCCACGGACAATCTCCTCTTTGCCATCTGGATTTCATTGCTCACCAAAGTCATAGCATGCTCCAGTACAGTGGCAATAGCATTTAAATTGGTCCCAGTGGCTATAGCACCATTCTTCCCCATTTTAGCAGCAGGTATGGATCGTAGAAGAGATGTAAATATTAAGCCACTCACCAGTCGCTTATCAGGAGATGAAATGTCAAGGGTTTGTCCCCGCCCTGCCTCCTCCTGCCCCGGACGGCCACAGACGGCCCGCCCTTTGCCCGGGCTTAGCCCGGCGCACGCCCGCGCGCGTCCCGCGACTTGGAGGGAGCCTGCTCCTTTTCAAGCGGCTCTGGGCGCGCTGGCAGGCGGAAGTGCTCGCCAAGCAGCCTGGGAGCTGTAGTCCCCCCGCCCCCGCGGTGTCCTCTGCTGTAATGGACAACTGCGGCAGGGTAGAACAACAGCGTGGGCTCCCCAGGGATGGCTGCTTGCTGCTGGTAAGTATTGCTGCCCCCAAGGTCCGTTTAGCGCTCCGAGAGAACTCTCCCCGCTCCACCGAGGGAGCCTGCTCCTTTTCAAGCGCCTCCGGGCGCGCTGGAAGGCGGAAGTGCTCGCCAAGCAGCCTGGGAGCTGTAGTCCCCCCCCCCCCACGGCGTCCTCTGCTGTAATGGACAACTGCGACAGGGGAGAACAACAGCGTGGGCTCCCCAGGGATGGCTGCTTGCTGCTGGTAAGTATCGCTGCCCCCAAGGTCCGTTTAGCGCTCCGAGAGAACTCTCTCCGCTCCACCGAGGGAGCCTGCTCCTTTTCAAGCGCCTCCGGGCGCGCTGGAAGGCGGAAGTGCTCGCCAAGCAGCCTGGGAGCTGTAGTCCCCCCCCCCGCGGCGTCCTCTGCTGTAATGGACAACTGCGGCAAGGGAGAACAACCGCGTGGGCTCCCCAGGGATGGCTGCTTGCTGATGGTAAGTATCGCTGCCCCCAAGGTCCGTTTAGCGCTCCGAGAGAACTCTCCCCGCTCCATCGAGGGAGCCTGCTCCTTTTCAAGCGCCTCCGGGCGCGCTGGCAGGCGGAAGTCATCTCTTTGACTAGTCTGAATGCTGACCCTGAGCTTCTACAAACTCCAAAGGCTCCAGCAACACAAGAGGTGGGTTTCTATGTCCCTCGAAGTCCAAGCTGCCCTCTCACCAAGTTGGAGATCAGAATACCTGAATCCCACAAGCCCTGAACCCCTGTGCACCGCATACATTTGCAAGTGCATATGCTTGTTTGCGTTTCCCAAACAAGTGCACTGGGCTTCAAGTAGCCCCAACCTCTGGCACCATTTCCTACAAAGTACTCTGGCCTGCTCACCCGAGTGCTCTGTGGGCTGTTGTTTGGTGAAATTGCTTGGGGTCCTCTTGCGACTCCTGTACCTCCGGCCTGTGAGTCCACTTGAGGGTCATCTTTGCTTTCGTTGGGCTCCCTTGGTTGCTCCAAGCCTGCCCTTACTCCCTGTGCTGTGGTGAGTCTCCTGGACCTTGCTGGTCCGAATCATAACCATCTTTGACCTTCTGCATGGGTTGCCGATGCCAAGGCTTATTAGTGCTACCCCCCCGGTCCCCCCCCCCATCCCCAGATAATGACCCCTCAGCACTCGACATCCTTTGTGGGACAGCTTTTTTTGACAGCTGATTGACAGAGACCCAGGACACATCAAGTCAAAGTGCATCATAAATCTGCCAAAAAGTGGGGGGTTCCTGCAACAGAAAACCAGCTTCCTGCAATATTGTTATGCCTTTTTGTTATTATGGTATCTGATAGCAGTCCTGTGGTATTTGGGCATGCAACTACAGAAAGTCAGCCAGTCTCCGACTGAGTATAAGCATTAAAATAAGTAGACTACTAACTTTAAAAAAGTGTATAGAAAAACATGCTATTGCATTGAATGAAGTATATTCAGTCATACTAAATATATATTCCATTTTGAAAACATATACATTTTTTGATGCAGTGGCTCAAGATGCAAAGTTATTTGGGAATCCATGTCTCTGCAATTAGAGTTCTCTCTTTTGAAGCCCCCTATCATTTCTTTCTGGATTTTAAATCTTTATCTTTTCTTTCATGTACATCCTTGCTCTCTGTTTTACAATTATTGATGTTTGTAAATTGCTTTCATATAAATAGCATAAATAGAATCCACCTAGCAGGCAGATAGTGTATAAAATGGAAAAACATCAGTATAAATATGATCAACAGTCATAAGGGGTTCTCTTGAAGTCCAGGAAAACAAAGACGATTCAATACAAAATTAGAGACATTGAGGTGAGGAATATCAGAAATGTGTACATCATAACAGAAGGCTACAGAGAATCATGAATATCAACCTACCAAAATTAAAACAGAACTCAATACTAGAATGGAAAAGTCTTCTGAAATTGAGGACCCATCTGTAGGAGTAGCAGTGGTTTTGCCAAGTAAGAGATGATGCATTGATGAAAAGACTCTGGTCAGGCACTGGCAATGTTCACCACATCTGCTGCCATGGGATCCAGCCCCTAGTGACATATCCAGCCAGATGGCAAAGTCTGTGTGGCCACAGAGAAACTTGCCTGGAGCCTTTGAGATTGTCTGGTTTTGGCCAGACAAAACGTTGTTGAAATATAGAAGACAGTGGAGTGGAATGCGGATTCCATCAGTGCCTGAATGTACGTTCAGACTGTTTTGAAACAGGGAAGTGCTCCTCTACCAGGAATGGATTATTACAACCAATACTTAGTGTGGCCAAAAGTGAAATCAACAAAAACAATACCCCAAGCTATCGCAAATAAGCCATGAGCCTTAAAAAATTAGGGAGTGGTGGGAAGATAAAGCATTTTAGTCCTGATCAGTCTTAGAGAAATGAGTGTCTTATGATAGCCACGATGGGGGGATGTGGCCAAGATGTCGGCTTCTCCTCACAGCTCCAATACCAGACTCCATTGGCTCGCTGTCTCAGCCTCACTAGCTTGCCCCTCTCAGGCCCCATCGCAAAGATGAGTGTCCCTTGATAAAAAATGATTGCCCCAGCATCCTTCTCCGGGTGATGGCACAAGTAGATGAGAATTGGATCTGACTGGGTTTTGTACGCTGCTGAACTGAAGAGTACGGCTGCCATTGGAACAATGCCGGGTGGCCCAAAGGGATCCCACCACCTCGCCCACAGAGCACGCCATTTCCTGAGGCCCATGGGGACATTGGACAGAGCAACAATGCAGCTATACATCTTGGCGGTAGCCCCTGGAGTCTCAGCACTGTCACCATGACTAGTGAAGCGTGGAGCATAATATCAGAAGCGGCCTGGGAGACAGAGTCACATTGCTGGCAGTTGAACCAATCGAACTGGGATACAGCATTAAGAAAGACCTGAGATGCCACAGGTTGAAAGGCAAACTTCTTCTGCTTTGCCAACCTGACCACGGACATTTCAGTGATAGATTAACAGCAGACATAGGCGGCAGGCCGGTGGAGTGTGGACTAGGGGCATTGACCAGAGACTAGATTCGGGCCGGGGTACCCTTAGGGGCCCTCTAAGAGAGGCCACTTTGAAGTGAGTCACAGCCTGCACAACCTAACAAGCAAACTGACTGGCTAATCCCCTGGGCAAAGAGGAGCATGAACCACAGAGTAGGACTAAAAGGAGAGCCCACCTTTGCACATCACCATTGCCACAGGTCCTCGAGCTCCTGGATATTTAGAGACACATAAAAGTGAAGAGGTAAGTTTTATGGGATTGTGTCTCCCTCAAAGGGTCTCTACTCGCAGTCCAAATTGAAGTGTTCTCTTCCACTGGGGCAAACGAGCATTAGCAGCCCATTGCAAGGTAACACTGTAACACATCACACCTCTAAAGCAACAACTCAGAAACGAGCTGAACCCTGCACCCTTGTATTGCATGAGGTGGAGAAAGGCAGTAGGATAACCAAAAGGTATCACTTCCAAACCTTGACTTCTGAGCAGCTTGAGACAAGCACCTGCCCCATCACTACAGCATAACGAACTGAGATAGGCACCAACATTTGTTCCTATGGACACAGCAACTCACAGGTAGCCACCATGTTCTCACCTTTACCCACACTCTCTTGGGTACCTGGCCCGGCTGCAGCCCCCTGAGGGGCAGTGAATGTGATCTGTGGGAGAATGGACGTCTTGAATACCTGTGCCTACTATCAACCAGACACATTGTTGTATGGTCATCACAACACAGGGAGTGCTCCTTCTGGAGCTGTGGTCATCCCACTTTGTGGCTGAACTGCAAGCCTACAAAATATTTGGAGGATTCTCACGCAGACCCCCAAAACCGCTATAGTGAAACAAAGCAGCAAGAAAGACTCAACTCTCAAAAAGAAACTAGCTAAACCCTCCGCAAAGAAATTAGAGTCTCCTAAAGCTGCAGACCTGGCTTGACAACAATGATTCCCCATCAACAAACCCTCATCGAGGGTCGACTAAAGCACCTATAACCAGATCCTACATGGACCTCTTTGGCGACTTTGTGAAGACTTTGCAGCCCTACGAGAAGTCGTCGCCACAGGCCTGAAGGGTATAAAGCCAGGCATAATGGACCTAGGCAAGAGGGTCACAATACTGCAGAACTCAGGTGACACCAAAGAAGAGGAGATGGAAAAATTCCACTCTTTAGTTTTAGAGCTAGAGGAGCAAAATCTCAACTCACAGATCACGCCACTCTAAAGTCAGATTCAAAGGAGTCCGCACGATGCAGATGAAGACACATTGAAGGATAAATGAGGCAACTCTACAGGCATGTCCTTCTGACCTGCTAGAAACAAAAATTAATCTGAATTGAACTCACAGGTCAGGTCTACTTCCAGGTGCCTCCCCCCCCCCTAACAGGTCCACTACTTATGACAGAAAAAGGCATTCATGAACTCAACAAGAAACTCTAGTTCAATTACTATTGAAGGTTAGAAAATCTGACTTAATAAAGAATTATCCACATTACACTTCGAAAGAGATACTAGCAGAAAATAGCCATCTCATTCTTTAGAACAAAGGGATAAAATATAAATGGGGTCCCTCTTTCCATCTCACATTCCCATGGAATAATGAAACACTTAATTCACACTGTGGAAAAGTCCCACACTATAATGGATCTGGAGGATGTGACAGAAGATCCACAGCTGAACACTAAAGAGTTTAGAGCAGTCACAAACTAACAACATGGGTGATGAACCAGGCGCTCATCCAAGAAAACAATCCACAAACTCACAACTGAAGTCACCAAGAAAGAACAATGAAGAGAGACACCAAAGAGAACAGTTGTGATCTACCTGTTATAGAGTCAATTCACTGATCACACGCCTTGAGATGGCCCACAAAGGGAGATCTCTTGACATGGTTCCCAACTAGGGAATTGACCACATTGCTTATGAACTTAGAAATGAATCCCTGAACAGGCTTGGACTGGCATTCTACTTACTTTAGACTCCAACCCTAGTTCGAACACTTACTACCACTCCATCTGTCCCCATGTGCCTACTTCAGACAGCTCAGTTAACTACCATGAAGAAGCAGGTAATTTAGTTGTTTTAGCTCCAGTTCAGTATCCCTATCCCCACTTTTGAGGTCCACTAATTCACTGCTACTCATCACAAGACGCATCATGGGCAAGCAAAGGTCATCCTTTACCCCATATCATCAGATAGATCTGGCACTAAATACACGGCTGATTGCCCACTCATAAATAAGGGGTTATATCTGAACCTCAGGGGCCTAATTGCCCCTCATAAATGGCTGACTTTACAGACGGTGTACAACGCAGAATATGATATATGGCTGAACCGGGAGACTCACCTTTTAAAGGGGGCAAATGCAATCATCATCATTCTCTAGGCAAAACTTCTAAATGAAAAGCATAAAAAGCACAATTAGCCATCCGGCTGGCAAATAACTTTCAAGGACAACTACTCACTACCATGGCAGAGATACCCGAGAGGCTATTATCCTCATAACTCTCTCTAAATAGCTGAACCCTCACCATATCCACCATGTACTACCTAACGAACACCAGGAACCCTTCATATGCAAAGTTCTCGCTCTCGTTTTGACCTCACCTAAGAAAGATTTTTTTATTTGAGAGGACTCTAACCTTGTCCTTGACCCAACACTAGACAGATCATCCCAGAAAACTGGTCAAACTGGGACCTTCTCCCCTGAGGGGCTACGATGGATACACAAAATCGGCCTGTCAGATGTCTGGAGATCCATGAACCGCTCATCAAGAGGGTAATCGTTTTACTCAGCCACTCGACAAGACCTACGCAAGACTTGACAACTACCTGGATTCACCCCAAATACAAGCAGCAATCATTCATGCAGAGATTATCATTACAGTCTTATTGGACACCCGCTATCATCACCACTCTCAAAACACATAGAGCACTGTCATTAGGCATTCCTGGAGACTCAATGACAATCTTCTACAAAGCAACTCAGTCCAGACAGAGATACAGGAAGTGATGCATCATTGCATGCAGGCTAAAGGTGCTACAGACACCATGACTGCTCGCTTATGGAAAACAGTTAAAGCAGTTGTCAGAGGTGTCTTAATTGCTACTGCCTCCAGATTCAATAGGGATAGAACAGAAAAAAGGCTCGAACTGTGAAGCTCACCTGCATTCACTGAAGGGAAGAAATGGATGGAAGTGATGCTAGGTCCCAACTTCCCTCACCTACCTCCTTCGCCCAACTAGGTCAAAGCAAAAGAAGGAAGGTGGGGAAGGAGGGAAACAAAACAAGGGAAGGAAGAAGGGATAGACGTCCACTGGATCTTCTGTGGGGTGGTCTCCAATAATACTGAAGGAGAAAACACAAGGTAAGTACTACGTAAGAGTGCAAGAAACTAGCCGTATGTTGCCCTCCCCCTTAGTTCTAATGAGATACCTGTAAATAAATATGCCAAATACGTGAAGGGAACACAACTTCCATGGGCTGAAGAAAACTCCTGGTGTCTAAATAGAAGAACAATAGTTTGCATGTGGACGGACTGCAGAAGTTTGACATAAAACAAGAAATGAACACTAATATACAAACCTATGTTAGCAGAACCATAGGAGTGAATAGGACCCGTATTAAAAACAAGCATTTGCAATGCAATCGGTCTCACCTTTGGGACCTTATAATTGTTTAGACCTGCATTATATTGTCCCATATTACTGCAATAGACTGTGTTGCATTGATTATAAGTGTGGCAATACAGATCCATGAGCGCCAATGTAAAGGGTTAACAATACGTACATTTATATGCAGCGCAAAGATGCCCGAAGATTAAACGTACTCTTTACAGCTATACGTTATATTATGCTTGTTGTAATGAGCACTCACTATAAAGTTCACTTCACTGCCCATGGTCCATCACATCTATCCTCTCCGGTGGTGCCTGCCGCAGATAGATTGGCAGCGCTTGATATATGTATAAATAAGCTCCACTCAGCTTTAGTTGGAGAAAAGAAAACACCTGCACAGCGCAAGAGGAATGCCACCCAACAGTACTTAAATCAGGTTTGCTGTACACCAACCCCATGTCCCAAATGGGACTTGCACTGTATACGGCGTGAAATGGGCTTTGCACCACCAGCACACTTTAACATTCCCAGAAGGCATGTTTAAACAATAACACATTCCCGTTTAATTCGGATTACGAAAGGAACCTGGTCAAAAAATATAGAAATAAAGCGAGATCTCGTAGACACTGTTTTTCTCAAAAAGTCAAAGAACCTATTGTAAAATGGATTGCGCCTGTGTACACTGTACGAAGGTAAGAACGTGTTCTATGATGTCCTTGAACATATTTATTATAAAAGTAACGCTCTGAAATGTAGCATCCTCCTTTACTTGTATACGTTTATATTACACTTTTATCTAATATCTAAATGAAGCATACATCTTTAATAGACTCTTTTTACGATATGGGCAATTGTGATCACAGGAGACGATAATGGTATACTGAGATGATTTTAACATCGGAATTAAAGTGCAGAACAGCCTTGGGGCGATACAGGGTCGGCTCTAGGCTCATGGCGGCCCTGGGCAGGGAGCGCCCCGTAGGGGGCCCCGGAAAAGGGGGTCCAGGTGGGGCGGAGCGCGGAGGCCAGTTAAGAGGGGGGGGTCAGGGTGTTTGCAAGAGGAACAGAGCCGGAGGCCGCCACACAAATATTAACCATCCTCAGAGGATTATTATATTAAGGATATATATTGGCGTGGCGGCCCCTGGGGTTTGGTGGCCCTGTGCAGGTGCACAGCTTGCACATGCCTAAGGCCGGCCCTGGGCGATATATTTACAAGTGACCTATTAAAATGTGGACCTCTTGATTCTTGGCCTGTCCTGGATTGCGGGTGCCTAGGGGAGTGAAGGGCCAGCCTAGATTAGAATAACCTGCACTCCGGGAAACTGGCATTGAAATCAAAGGCCCCGTCTAGGCACGTCTAGGCACGTCTAGGCACTTACCGCTTGCCAGAAGCCCCCTTCTATGAACCCTCCCCTGCAGTGCACATATCACACTGGCAGCTATCCTGGCTGAAGAGGGGTGAAACCCCGAAACCGGTCCTAGGATGCTTGTTTCCAGTCCAGGGAGGACCTGGCTTGGCGGTTCGGGCTGGACTGTTCCCGTGAGGCACAGGGTCAAGACTGATTTGCATATGGCTGAGTTCAAACTGGAACGGCATGGTGAGCAAAAAAACTATGAATTTAGGCCCAGATCTCTGTACTGGGGTGAATGTATGACATTGTTCTGCATTCTGTCCATCAGCAGTTGTTTTTTCATTTGTCACCCCGAGTGGGACAGATATATGCCCAGACATGGGTCCTGTGCTCTCCATGCCACTGGAATCAAGCTATCCTGGCTGAAGTGGGGTCAAATCCAAAACCGGTCCTAGGATGCTAGTTTCCAGTTCAGGGAGGACCTAGCTTGGCAGTTCGGGCAGGGCTGTTCCCATGGGGCACAGGGTCAAGACTGGTTTACATATGGCTGGGTTCAAACTGGAATGGCATGGTGAGCAAACAAAACGATGGGTTTAGGCCCAGATCTCTGTACTGGGGTGATTGTATGACAATGTTCTGCATTCTGTCCATCAACTATTGTTTTTGCATTTGTTACCCCGGTTGGAACAGGAACAGGTATGCCCAGATGTGGGTCCCGTGCTCTCCATGCCATGTAAGGAGTGCCTTCCTGCACATAAACAATCACTTTTTAAAACATGATGAGTTTCAACTTCTATGTGTGCTGCTCAAAGTAGCACACATAGAAGTTACAAATCGCCATGTTAGATTGTTTATGTGCAGGAAAGGGCACCTTCTTGCACATAAACAGTTCTTCCCCTTAATGCAGGCACCCTGGCACTATCGTGCAAGGGTGCCTCTGTTGGCGCTAGGCAGCTGTAATTAGCGCCAGCGCAGGGGAAACTCAGGGCTGCGCTCTGCCACTTCATTTGTAAATATACCCCTCAGTTCTCTGGAAAGATGGGCAAGAGATCATTTCATACATGATGTGGGCAGGAGACAGATTCTTTACGAACCCATGTGGAGAGTGGAGACCACTCTATTATGAAAACGGTAATTTAGCCTTCTTGGGATGACCAGAGGATGAAGTGTGTAGAGCATTTCCTTGTGAAGATGGGTGGTTTGGCGTCATTGATATGACTGATGGTGGGAGAGTGGAGTGCATTTCATTATGAAAAATTGAAATGCAGTTTTATTGGAATGATTGACGGGTGAGAAGTGTAGGCCATTTCCATGTGAAGATGGGTGGTTTGTTTTCATTGGGATGATCATTGGGTGGAGAATGGAGACCACTTCATTAAGAACATTTTTTATTTACCTTCCTTGGAATGATCAGTGGGTAAAGAGTATAGAAAGACCATTTCCTTGTGAAGATGGGTGGTTTGGCTTCATTGAGATGATCTGAATGGAAAGTGGAGACCACTTCATTATGAAGAATGGTGATTTGGCTTCATTGGATTTATCATTGAGTGGAGAGTGTAGAACACTTCTTTGTGAAGATGGGTGGTTTGGTTTACTTGGGATAATCAGTGTGTGGAGAGGAGGGAACACTTCATTTGAAGAATGGTAATTTAGTTTCATTTGAATGATCAGTGGATGAAGAGAGTAGACCATTTCCTTTTGAATATGGGTGGTTTGGCTTCATTGAGATGATCGATAGTGGAAAAATGGAAACCGCTTAAATCCGAACAATGGTAATTTAGCTTATTTGGAATCATCGGTAGGTGAAGAGTGTAGACCATTTCCTTATGAAGATGGGTCCTTGATTGTCATTGGGATGATCGGTTGGTGATTTAGAAAGATGCGTAAGGGAATGTTCTTTTAATGTTATTGAAACACACAAAAGGTAAAGGGAGGCATCCTACAATAAGTCTAACCACTTGCAAGCGTTCGGGGTAGCACTCCAACCCATTGTTCTTTGGCTCACCATGCCACCTTAGTTTAGACCCAGCCATATGCAAATTAGTCTTGACCCTGCTCCTCTTGGGAACATTACCAGCCCAAACTGCCAAGCTAGGTCCTCCATGAACTGGAAGACAAGCAACCCAGGACTGGTGTCTCTCTCAGGGAATGTTTTCTGAAAGTTAGTCAGAGGGTCACTTATTGGGTAGGTGTTTCTTGGAGAAGTTCACTAGAATATTTGGCAGTGGGACGCTTCTTCTTTTGAAAGGTCAACTTGGGAACAGTTTATTGGGTGGGGTACCACTCAATTTTGGAAAAAGTGGCAGGGACGCCTATATTGGGAAATTGTAATAGGAATCATTTCATTGGAAACCTGTGAGAGCGCTTGCTTTTTTTGAAAGATGGGCAAAGGAGGCACTTCATGTGGATGAAGGGCAAGGATTTATTTTTTAAAAGGCCGGCGGGCGGGGTCACTTCATTGTGATGGTAGACAAGAGTCACTTCATTTGGAAGGTGGATGGAAGGTTCATTTGAAAGGTAGCCAGGGGTCGCTTGATTGTGATGGTGGGCGAGGGGGACTTCACTGGGAAGGTGAAGGCACCCAGAAGCTGGCAGGGTTCTCTTCTTTGTGAAGAAGGATGGAGAAAGGTTTATTTGAAGGATGAGCAAGTACTGTTTCGTGGTGACTGTGGACGAGAATCACTTTACAGGGAAGTGAGTGCGGGACAAGTTTATCTGAAAGGTATGCATGGGTTGCTCCATTGTGACAGCCGGAAAGGGCCACTTCATTGTGAAGATGGAAGGGGATAGGTTTATTTGAAAGGTGGGCAGGTGTTGCATCATTGTGATGGTGGATGAGGGTGGCTTAATTGGGAAGGAGTATGAGGTACATATTTATATGAAGAGTGAGCAGGAGTTGTTTCATTGGTAAGGTGGGAAGAGTAATTTCATTGGGGAGGTGGACAGAGGCAAGTTTATTTGAAAGCTGGCGGAAGTTGCTTCAAGAGAAGGTGAGCGAGGTGACTTCAGTGGGAGTAGCTGATAGACTGGTTTAATGTAAAGATTGGGAGGGGTTGCTTTATTCTGAGTGTGCAAGGGGATCTTTAATGAGAAGGAGGTTTGGGCATGTATAATTGAAAGGTGATCATGGGTTGCTTTAGTTTCAAGGTGGGTGGGGGACTCATTTATTTGGAAAGGGGTTGGGATCACCCCGTTATGAAGGTGTGAAGGGAGCGGATGGGAACCCTTCAGTGGGAGAACACTTGATTGGGAAAGGGGGCAGAGGTTGTGTCATTGGGAGAGTTGACAGGGATCTCTTCATGGGGGGGTGGGGGTGGACAGTACGTTTTTCATTCAGTGAAAGCAATCTAGATTCCTATATCCTGGTGTTGAGGGAATTTCCTTTGTTTGGTGGGATCAGTCCAACTTCACGTAACATTTGATATTATACCTGCCCAATAAGTCTGTAAGTCCTTACATCACAAAGGTCATTGTTTATGTCCCAGTAAGGCCCGTTGGTCTTATGAGTACGATTAACAGTGGTCCGCCCACACTGACAATCATTACTGATTATGGTTACAAATGCACAAATATGGCCCTTTGTACCTGTTCTTAAAACTCATGGTTTTATCAACATAAACCTGCAATTTATTTTCTTCGTATGCTCACCGACCCTACCATATGCTATTCTATGTAAGGATTCCTGAAAAACGCTTATGTCGGCACAATGCTATCAATTTTTAGCTCCTGCTTAGGTGTTGGTGCACTTTATACATCTCTCTAGAATTAACGTCAATGTATTGGTACGCAAGACTGATGAAATAATCATAGGAGGAGTTGACCTACTGGCTAGGGGAGTCGACCTCGAATCTGAGGAACCAGGTTCGAGACTCGGCAATGACGCTGAACATCCTGTGATTCTGGACAAATCCCTTAATCTCCCCGATTCTAACAAAAATGAATATGTCCACATGTAACAAAACTAGTGCTCTGATACCTTCGGGTCAAGTTCACACTATATTAAAAAAAACTCCATAGGAGAGTGATTTTATAGTATGGGTGTTTTATTCTGCTGAACATTTTATCATTTCTTTGCTTTTTAACCTGCTACCACGGAATGAAGATAAAATAATTGTAAGAGAGTGATTTTTTATGATTAGATGACATAGAACGGGTAACTGCCAGGAAGCTCTATCTGCAATTCAGGTATGACACTATGCCGCTTCTTTCTTTTCCAATGAGTTGGGGGCGTGCACTTGGGCCAAGTGACAGACAGTGCCCTTTCTGTACCAATTTGAAAGAATCGTTAGAATATGTTATGCTCTTCTACTCCACTTACCAGATTATTAGGTGGGAATGGATCCTACCACTCCGTTGGAACTGAGTAGTCAGGGACTATAAAGAGACTTTGCTAATGTTTAAAATTGATACAAGTCAGTGTGTAGTATTTGCGGTCTCTAGTTTCTTGTTGGCAATGTGTAGGATCAGGAGGAGAAATATGCCATAATGTGTCCATATGGATTTTTAAGTATATAATAAGCCAAGCATATTTTAAGCCTTTTTAATCTTTTATATGTTGTAGTCCAGAGCAAAGCCCAGATTGCTGCAAAAGTTTTATTTTTTTAATGCATATTTACATTTATTGTAATTTACATCTTGGTTTCTACAACTGTATGGTGATGTATTATGTACTTTGATGGCAACTTATGGAATAAAGTTTTCTGAAACGGATTAGTTTATTAGTTGCTGAACATTTGATGTAATTACTGGCTTTTTTCAAGTGATTTATCGTTTCTGCTCTTTAATGATTATACATATATAATTGAATAAAGATAAGCAATCAACCTATTTTAAAGCAATAATGTCTTGCGAAGGTGTGGATAGATGTCCAAGCAGCTGCTCCGCAAATATAGAGGAGTTTATACAACAAAACTTTAGAAAATGTCATTGAAAAATGTGTTCCCATAATATTGAGAGCACTCTAAACGTGTTGAATTTTTCTCTGCTTGGTCGGTGGACCTTTTATTAGTAACATGAAAGGTAAAAGAGAGTAAACATATGTTGCATATCACAGTAACAATGTTAACAACTAATCACACAATAAAGCTAGGACTACTGAAGAAAGTTGAAGAGTTTTATTACAGACTCAGAAACAAACTGATTTAGATAAGTCTCAAAAGCATATTGTAGAAATTTAGTGTAACAAGAATGAGTCCAAATCTCCTATGATTACCAATAGGAATCACAGTGTTGGACCCGGCCTCGTGGCGTGGTCCTACCTCTCCCGCATGGCGGGCCCTGGACGACATCGGCCCTCCATCGACCCGCTGTCGCCCCCCCAGACACCACCCTCAACGACCTCTCGACGAGAGCCGCCCCCCTGGCAACCACCGGCTCTCCCCCCCCTGGAACCCGGCGACCCTGGCTCGCCCCAACTCTGCAGGTCCGGTCACCACACCGGGCCACCCTTTCAGGCCCGACTCCATCTTGGGCCCATCACGTCCCGAGCACGTGGCCTCGGCCCGGCCCCGGCCGCGGCCCCAGCGAAGCCCCGACATCGTGGCACCGAGATCAACCCAGGTGGTAAAGTGGCCACTTGACGGATCCAGGTGGAGAGGAGTTTCGAGGCGCGAGGGTCCAGACATCAAAGATCTCCAGTCCTATATCTGGGCCAGCCCTGGATCAGGAAGTCAGTTGTATCTGGGAGTCGAAGCCCTGCTGACCTCGTCGCGGCTGATCCTGATAAGAACTCTTGTGCCTGGAACCTGGAACCTCTGAGCCCTGCTGACGCTGTCGCGGCTCCACCAAGCTGAACCATCCTTCGAGCCCTGCTGATGCTGTCGCGGCTCCACCACGCTGAACTATCCTTCGAGCCCTGCTGACGCTGTCGAGGCTCCCCCAAGCTGAACCATCCTTCGAGCCCTGCTGACGCTGTCGCGGCTCCACCAAGCTGAACCATCCTTCGAGCCCTGCTGACGCTGTCGCGGCTCCACCAAGCTGAACCACCTTCGGAGCCCTGCTGACGCTGTCGCGGCCCGACCAAGCTGAGCCATCCTCAGAGCCCTGCTGACGACGTCGCGGCTCCTTACACCCCCCAGCTCGAGGATTGAGAGCTGTGCGCCGGGTATCCTAGTACCAGCCGGTACCAAGACTGTCCCGCTACCCCCCTCTCCGGTCACTGAGACTTTTTGAGGATCTCACGATCCCCCTGTACATATTGCTGCGGAAACTTGCCTTTATTCTCTATATAAAGACTCTTAAATCTACTCTCGTGTGGTGTCTCTCTGTGGTGGTGTGATTACTCGGCTGTTACGATAGTAGGAGAGGAGCCTCGCCAAGGAGGCCTCTCGACGGCGCTCGGCCAATTCCATACGGAGAGGTGGTTCCTGGGGCGGGCAGTCAGACATCTTCTGTCTCCCCTAGAATCGCCTTTCTAACATTGGTGGCAGGCGACGGGATCCGAGCCGACGCATATCATACAGCGAGTAACTCGCCCACTGCTAACAGAGACCCACAGCAACCATGAGCGATAAAGAAGCCGGAACGACCGCAGAATTCCAGAAGGAACTAATGGAGGAGTACACACATAAAGAACTCAAACAGTTCTGCAAAAACTTAGGTATCGCTACCACCGGACTAAGTACAAAGGAAGATTTTAAAGAAGCGCTGCAAGCATGGGTGGAGGCCCGAGGGACACCACCCCCGACCGAAGGTGACCCGGTCCCAGACGTGAACCAGGGGACCTCAGCAGCCCCCGCAGAGGAAAGAAACACCAACAGAGACCCGGGCCTCTCCCACGAAGACGCCCAAGAACGAGAGAGAAGCCGGCTCCACGAGTTGGAGCTCGCCCGACTCCGGCTGGACGGAGAACTCCAGTTAGCAGAAAAGAAGATCGCCCTTGAGCAACTACGGCTGCAAGGAGACCTGGAGGAAAGACGGAGGCAGAGCAAATTGGAAGAAAAGAAACTCACGTTCGAGCACGAGCGTGGCCTCAAAGAACTAGAGATCAAGGCCAAGAGCGAAGAAGCTGGCGCCGCTGTGATCCGGAACCCCCGCCTCCTGCCGACACGAAGGTCCACATTCCCAAGGATGTCATCAAAGAGTACTACAAAAATGACGACATCCAGCAGTGGTTTAAGGCCTACGAAGTCGCCATGGCCGCGCACCGCATACCCCGAAAAGATTGGGGTGCCGGCTTATGGGGGAGATTCGTCAGCGAAGGAAGAGACACCCTGCTGGACCTGGCCGATGACCTGATGTCCTCCTATGATCACATGAAGGACACCCTACTCACCCGGTATGGACTCACCCCTGAGATGTACCGGCAGAGATTCAGAGACTGTAAAAAGATCCCCGGTACTACATGGGTGGAGTACGTGAACTTTTATAGCAGAGCACTAGAAGGGTGGATCAAGGGCAGCAAAGTGACCACCTACGAGCAGCTGTTCGACCTCATCGTATGGGAGCACCTCTCCAACAACTGCTTTGTCGAGCTCAGACAGCATCTACTCGACAGCAAACTGACCGAGCCACGGAACTCGCCGTCGAGGCCGATCGATGGGTGAGCACCCGGGTCCCCCGGACCCCGATAGGAGTGTCAGGATGGAACACGCAAGGGCACCCCCGCCTAAGCGGCGGAGGAGGCCAGAACCGGAGCCGAGACTTCCCGCCTGCGCCGCCCCGGAGTCCACCCCGGGGGTCGCCCCAGAACAACACTTCACCGTCCCTGACCCGAAGAGGGCCCCCCCCAGCACGGCCGGGGCCCCGCCCGAACATTACCTGCCACAGATGCCAGCGGCCAGGTCACTGTGACCCCCACTGCCCAATGAACCAGCGTACCGGCACCGCCGGACCTCCGACCCGCCAGATCACTGCCGCAGCCCTGGGAGAAGGAGGGGAGGAAGAAGAAGAGGTCTACAACGAGGACCAGACCGAGTGGGAGCCAGCTGCCATGGCCCTAATCTGTCTGGGCGAGAGAGACATGATTCCCCGGGCTCCACTCCCGAGCAACACCCAGAAGTACCGTCAGTGGGTCAACATTAATGGGCGCTGGGCCGAAGCACTCCGTGACACTGGAGCCAGTGTGACAGCCGTCCGCTGCCACCTGGTGACCCCCGATCAGATCCTACCGAATGTGCTGTGCCCCGTGCTGGCCACCGACAATTCCGAGACCCTGTGCCAGAGGGCCCGAATCCCCTTCGAGTGGGGAGGGGTGTCGGGCATGCTAAAGGTGACCGTCCGGGATGACGCCCCCGTGGACTGCCTCCTCGGAAACGACCTCGAGAGTTCCCCCTGGGCCCAAGTCGAGCGGAGAGAGCATCTGGGGATGCTGGGACTACCCGAGTGGGTTTGCGCGACAACCCGATCCATGGCAGCCCGGGCCCTGGCGCCGACTGAGGCCGCCCCGACCGAAGAACAGGAGTGGCCCGCGCCCCCACCGCCCGTCATCGATGAAGGAACCGGCCTTGAGTCCGGGCCACCAGAGCCCAACCGCGAAGACATCGCCGAGCTCGGCGACATCCCTGAACTAGGCCCATGGCGCCAGGAAGGTGGTCCCACCCGAGAACAATTCCGGCAGGAACAGAAGACCTGTCCCTCCCTCGAGGGGACCTGGCAGCAAGACGCAGCTCAAGCCGCCGGGGACACGTTGGGGTCCCACTGGGTCTACTGGGACCACGACCTCCTATACAGTGAACAGAAAGTTGCCGAACTGGGGGCAAACCGAGTGTTGGTGGTCCCCCTACGATTCAGAGACTTCCTCTTAAACCTGGCACACAACGTGCCCCTCGCAGGGCACCTGGGGCAGGACAAAACCTACAGCCGCCTGGTGACCCATTTCTACTGGCCCAAAATGCGCAACGATGTGAGCAATCACTGCAGGACCTGTCCGACCTGTCAAGCCAGCGGGAAGAGCGGGGGAAAAGTCAAGGCCCCGCTCCAACCCTTTCCCGTGGTGACAACCCCCTTCGAGCGAGTAGGGATCGATATCGTGGGGCCCCTGGACCCCCGCACCTCACAGGGACACCACTTCATCCTCGTCCTGGTGGACCACGCCACCCGCTACCCAGAAGCCATCCCCCTCCGGACCATAACGGCCCCCGTGGTGGGCCGAGCTCTAATGGGAATCTTCTCCCGAGTGGGATTCCCCCGAGAGGTCGTGAGTGATCGGGGCACAAACTTTATATAGAAATATATGCGGTCCCTGTGGCAACAATGCGGGGTCACATATAAGTTCACCACCCCGTATCACCCCCAAGGGAATGGACTTGTGGAGCGGTTTAACAGAACACTCAACGGGATGATCAAGGGCCTAGAAGAACCCCTCCGTCGCAAATGGGACGTCCTACTACCCTGCCTCCTGTTTGCCTATCGGGAGGTACCTCAGAAGTCCCTGGGGTTCAGCCCCTTTGAACTATTGTACGGACACCCTGTCCGAGGTCCCCTCAGCCTGGTCAAAGAAGGCTGGGAGAATACCGTCCGAGATGCCCCACCAGATGTCTACCGGTACCTCCTGACCCTCCGGAACCAGACTCGGAAGTTCAGGGAACTTGCCGAGGCCAACCTGGAGGCCAGTCAGGAGGAGATGAAACGCTGGTATGACCAGAACGCCTCGTCCATCGAGTTCGAGCCGGGCCAACAAGTCTGGGTCATGTCCCCGGTCGAACCCTGTGCCCTCCAGGACAAATGGACGGGGCCCTTCAAAGTATTGGACCGCAAGAGCCCGGTCACCTATCTAGTGGACATGGAGTCCCCCAGGAACCCCCTCCGGGTTCTGCACGCCAACCGGCTCAAGCCTCACTTTGCCCGCACGGAGCTGAGCCTGCTGCTAGCGACGGATGACGGGACCGAAGATGACTCCGAACCCCTGCCCGACCTCCTGAGGTACTCTGAAAAAGATGGCTCCGTCGAGGGAGTCCCCCTCTCCTCCGCCCTGACCTCCGAACAGCGCCAGGACTGCCAAGAGCTGTTGGGGCAGTTTGCGGACCTGTTCTCGCTCACTCCCGGGGTCACACAGTGGTGTGTCCACGATGTTGACATCGGGGACAGCCCGCCCGTGCGACACCGGGCCTACCGAGTTCCCGACCGAGTCCGGGCCTGCATCCAGTCCGAAGTTGCCAAGATGCTAGCCCTGGGAGTGGTCGAGCCCTCAGCCAGTCCCTGGGCCAGTCCAGTTGTCCTGGTCCCTAAAGCCGCGGCCCCCGGCGCCCCTCCAGAGCTCCGGTTTTGTGTCGACTACCGGGGGCTGAATGCCGTTACCAGGACCGACGCCCATCCCATCCCCCGGGCTGATGAACTGATCGATCGCCTGGGGGCCGCCAGATACCTCAGCACCTTCGATCTCACGGGCGGATATTGGCAGGTCGGACTCACCCCCGGGGCCCAAGAACGATCTGCCTTCTCGACCCCCGATGGCCACTTCCAATTCAAGGTGATGCCCTTCGGCATGAAAAACGCCCCCGCTACCTTCCAGAGACTGGTGAATAGGGTGCTAGCGGGGTTAGAAGAGTTCAGTGCCGCATACCTGGACGATATTGCGGTGTACAGCCTCCACTGGGACGAGCACCTGAGGCACCTCTGGGAGGTCCTGACGGCCCTCCGACGGGCCGGACTAACAGTGAAAGCTAGCAAGTGCCAGATAGGTCAAGGGTCTGTGACCTATCTGGGGCACCAAGTGGGGAGCGGCCAGGTGGCTCCCCTCCAACCCAAGATTGACGCCATCGTGGCCTGGGAGCCCCCGGGCACCCAAACAGCAGTCCGAGCCTTCCTGGGGCTCACTGGATATTATCGACGCTTCATAAAGGACTAGGGGAGCATTGTGGGGCCCCTCACTGAGCTGACCTCCAAAAGACAACCGCAGAAAGTACACTGGACCCCCGAGTGTCAGACGGCCTTCGAGACTCTGAAGGCTGCCATGTGCACCGCCCCTGTGCTCCAAGCCCCCGACTACAGCCGAGAGTTTGTGGTCCAAACCGACGCCTCAGAGCACGGCATCGGGGCGGTCCTGTCGCAAGTTAACCCCGAGGGGGTTGACCAACCTGTGGCCTTCATCAGCCGGCGGCTGCTGGCTCGAGAGCAACGGTGGAGCACCATCGAAAGAGAAGCCTTCGCCGTCGTATGGGCCCTAAAGAAACTCCGGCCCTACCTCTTCGGCACCCACTTCCGGGTCCAGACCGACCACCGGCCCCTGCGGTGACTGATGCAGATGCGTGGCGAGAACCCGAAGCTGCTGCGATGGTCCATCTCCCTGCAAGGGATGGACTTCACTGTGGAACATCGCCCTGGCAACGACCACGCCAACGCTGACGGCCTGTCCCGCTTCTTCCGCCTCGACGAGGAGAATCCCCAAGAGGATGGGTGACTCTCCCCGCCTTCAGCTGGAGGGGACGTGTGTTGGACCCGGCCTCGTGGCGTGGTCCTACCCCTCCCGCATGGCGGGCCCTGGACGACATCGGCCCTCCATCGACCCGCTGTCGCCCCCCAGACACCACCCTCAACGACCTCTCGACGAGAGCCGCCCCCTTTGGCAACCACCGGCTCTCCCCCCCCTGGAACCCGGCGACCCCGGCTCGCCCCAACTCTGCAGGTCCGGTCACCACACCGGGCCACCCTTTCAGGCCCGACTCCATCCTGTGCCCATCATGTCCCGAGCACGTGGCCTCGGCCCGACCCCGGCCGCAGCCCCAGCGAAGCCCCGACATCGTGGCACCGAGATCAACCCAGGTGGTAAAGTGGCCACTTGACGGATCCAGGAGGAGAGGAGTTTCGATGGCCCTCCAGCCGTCCCCGGACGCCTGGTATCGATCGCCCTCCGGCCTCCCTGGGCGCTGGCTCCACCCCCCTGCTGGGTGTCTGGACACCTTCATCCCGGCCCCTCTGGCCCCCAGGCGCGAGGGTCCGGACATCAAAGATCTCCAGTCCTATATCTGGGCCAGCCCTGGATCAGGAAGTCAGTTGTATCTGGGAGTCGAAGCCCTGCTGACCTCGTCGCGGCTGATCCTGATAAGAACTCTTGTGCCTGGAACCTGGAACCTCTGAGCCCTGCTGACGCTGTCGCGGCTACACCACGCTGAACTACCCTTCGAGCCCTGCTGACGCTGTCGCGGCTCCCCCAAGCTGAACCATCCTTCGAGCCCTGCTGACGCTGTCGCGGCTCCACCAAGCTGAACCATCCTTCGAGCCCTGCTGACGCTGTCGCATCTCGACCAAGCTGAACCACCTTCGGAGCCCTGCTGACGCTGTCGCGGCCCGACCAAGCTGAGCCATCCTCAGAGCCCTGCTGACGACGTCGCGGCTCCTTACACCCCCCAGCTCGAGGATTGAGAGCTGTGCGCCGGGTATCCTAGTACCAGCCGGTACCAAGACTGTCCCGCTACCCCCTTCTCCGGTCACTGAGACTTTTTGAGGATCTCACGATCCCCCTGTACATATTGCTGCGGAAACTTGCCTTTATTCTCTATATAAAGACTCTTAAATCTACTCTTGTGTGGTGTCTCTCTGTGGTGGTGTGATTACTCGGCTGTTACGATAGTAGGAGAGGAGCCTCGCCATGGAGGCCTCTCGAAGGCGCTCGGCCAATTCCATACGGAGAGGTGGTTCCCGGGGCGGGCAGTCAGACATCTTCTGTCTCCCCTGGAATCGTCTTTCTAACACACAGCAAACATTTCACTCAGTGGCTGTGATACAAAAGATGAAAAAAATAATCTGAAGGTTTATTTGCAGAATTTGATCCGGATGTCTTGTCATTAGCACCTCTAATAAAAATCTAACAGACTACTCTTTACTACCTTTGAGGAACCCCTAGTAAACTATGCAGGGCACAAGTCCTAAAAAAAGAAGTGGTGGGACGCTGACGTCACGACAGGAAGTTACGTCACGAAACATGGCTTGCACTCAGTTGCAGTTTATAGTTATCAAGCTCCCGGTAAAATAAGTGGGGGGACGCCGTCCACTCGCGTGGTACCCTGACTCGAGCCCTGAAACTATGGGATGCAAGGAAGAGGTGTCAGTATAATAGAGTCTTTCGTAAAAATACTCCAAGTCTAGAGAGTATAGCATGAAGCTACATAGTGAGAGGAATCGCATAAGAAGGCTGTACCTCATGAAATCCTAAAGGTCTCTGCTCCCTAACAATACAACATCTATTAGCACATGAAGCATTTCAGGTAACCAGCGCCATCCCTTTCCAGTACATTTCCATTGTCCTAGGTAGAATTTAGCAACATCCAGCTCTTCGCTCACACTTTAATTGAGCACATTTAATTGTCCTTGCGCGTCCCTTGTCCGCCATGAGAACTTGTCTCCCACCTCGTTAACACATCTTATTCTTGCCAAGAAATTCCTCCTGTACCTTACTATCGCTACAAACAAACAATGCCTTACTCTAGCTACCAAAGTCTTGTATCTGCACGTACAGAGGAGAGAGCATTCAAGCAAAACAATTCACACATGAAAATTAAACTTTTAAATTCAGGAGCTTCAGGCCCTTGGTTACGCTAATTTAGCACAGCAATGAAAGTGCACTTGACGTTTGAATATTTGTGCATGCAGATTTCACAATTAATAAACATATGAAACATCACGTAGAGTAAACCATAACTCCATATAATTGTGGCTGACATTAAATATTTGTATAACTATAAACGAGAGCAAAATTTTTAGTCAACGTTATTAGTATGCACACGTTAAATAATCCTAAATTTTATTATGGAGTAGTTCAGTAATACATTTGAAATCCCTCGTTTATTAGAAAATGAGAACACACATAATAAAGAAATGTTAATCCACATAAATCAATGTGAATAAGTGACATATAAGGGCGGAGCCAAGTTAAGCTGCTCCAATTCCTACGGGATTTAGATTTCAGCAGGCGGGATATCCCGTAGTTACTCATTGGTGGACATCAAACTCAAGCCCTATTTTATTTATTTATTTTTTGATGCATTTTTATAAATCGCAGACTTTACCCAAAGGTGTCAGAGCACTGTACAATAGAACCAGTTACGTTACATGAGAGAACTGTTACAGGAATGGAACAAACAAAGGTAGCAGGCCATAGAGTCAAAACAGCGCAGGCAAAAGGCACACATTATTAAACACAGAATGTACAAACAAAAATATATGAGTATATATGACAGATTTACAATGACTAAAGAACTTCCTGGCGGGGGGAAACATCCTTTACAATGCAACTTTTACCACGCAGTGCCTTTACGACGCAACTTTTACAATGCAAACCATTATAACGCATTGCGCTGGGGGGCGCTCTAGGATAGGGAATAGGTTTAATTTACTATCCAACACCTTCCCTACTATCCACGGGGACTGGAGTTAGAATAGTAAATTAAACTATTCACTATCCAGCGCCCCAAAGCACTATGCGTTGTAAAGGCATGCATTGTAAAAACCGCGTTGTAAAGGCATGCGTGGTAAAAGTATGCGTTGTAATGTCATACATCCCCTGGCGGGGTCAGAGCAGAAGGGAATTAGTTCTGAAAATGTATTTAGAATAGAAGAGATTTGAGGTCCTCTTTGAAGATCTGGATGGAGGTGATGGCACGGAGCAAAGGAGGAAGTGAGTTCCACATTCTCCCCGCTTTACCTGAGAACGATTGCACCATCTGTTTTTCCCTTTTGAAGATGGGGGCTCAAGCAGGAACTTTTCCGCATTCCGAGAAGGTCTTGAGCCCCCAGACAATTTCAGTTTATTTGCCAGATAGTGAGGGAAGGAAGAGTACAAAGCTTTGTGGGTGATGCACTCGATGGGAAGCCATCTGAGAGAAGACAGGATAGGAGTGATGTGGTCCCTTCGTTTGGACCCTGAAATGAAGCGAGCTGCTGAATGGAGGACGGATTTGAGGGGGGAGAGGTGAGATTTGGGAAGGCCAGTCAGAAGAGAATTACATTAATCCAGTCTAGAGAGAACTAGCAATTGGACCAAGGTTTTAGGTAATTCTCCAGGAAGAACCGATGAATCCCCCATAGAAGGCACAGATGATAGAGTGCGCTCTTGGCAATGAAATTGATGTGTGAGATTAGGTTGAGTCTTTTGTCAAGTATGACACCTAAGGATTTAGCGCAGTCCACAATTACAGGTTTACTGTTGAGTAAATTCAACTGATCCATCCAGGATTGAACAGGAGGCGGGGAGAGATAGCTAGATAAGAGGAGGAATTCCGTTTTGGAGGGATTGAGAATGAGTTGGTGAACTAACATCCAGTTGTGAATAGAGTTGAGAGTTGTGAATAGAGTTGAGAGTAACCAACCACCAATGGAGACAAGAGAATGTTCGCAATCTTGATCATTTGGGATCTGTCCAAGAGGAATGAGGCAAACCATTTGAGGACTGTGCCTTCCACGCCCATTCTCTGTTGAAGAGTGTTAAGGAGGGTGCTGTGATTAACAGTATCAAAGGCTCCAGAGAGGTCAAGAAGAATCAGAAGGCACGATTCCCCCGAATCAAGAATATGCAGCGCATCATCGATCACTCGCAGCAGGGCTGTTTCAGTGCTGCAATTTTGAATAAAGCCAGACTGGAACATGTCGAGGAGATTATTGTCCATAATGTGTTGGGAAAGCTGTTTTGCAACACATTTTTCTGTGATCTTTGAAAGAAAAGGGAGATTGGTGATGGGGCGGAAGTTATGGAGGTCGGTGGCATCTGCGGAGGTTTTTTTTTAGAAGGGGGGAAACCTGTCCTGTTGTGAGAACAACTGGGAGGGATCCTTGACTGAGGAAGAGATTGACTAGCCTGGTCCAGTAGGAGAGAGTGTTGGTATAGAAAATGGCGATGTCACTGGGTATGGGGTCAGAAGAATGGTTGGAGGGTTTGGTTTCGAGGATGCATTTGAGGAGATCATCTTCCGAGATGGCGGCAAAGTTCTGCCAAGTGGGGGGTGTGGCTTGGCCAGCGGACATGGCGGTCTTGTAGAGCCGGAGCTCCGACCAGCCTTCAACAATCCTAACGAATTATCCTAGCCCTGGTCACCTGTTACAGTTCCCTGCAACGCTGTATACATCCTGGTCCCGGAGTTATCGGGGGACTGCGTCTGGGGGCACCGAATCCGCTCCTAGGGCGGTGAGGAGATCCGGAGGGAGACTGTGTGACGAGCGGTCCGAAGCGGCCTACTAAGCCGGGACCTCGATTTCTGGGACCTCGATTTCCGGCCCGGGCCGGCTGGCAAGGAGGGCCGCGCCGAGGGTTGGAGAGGTTCCAGCCCTGCTGCATCTTGAGGGATCCTTGGCCCCTGGGGTGATTGTCCCTGACTAGCGACGCTGCCGGAGACGTGGCCGCGGTGTAGAATTGGCAAACACCGGCAACGAGGATGGCCAGAGAGAGCGGCCGCCATCTTCGATTGGGAAGGAATTGGCGCCGATTTGCAGAGAACCGCGTCTGCCGAGAGGACGGCTGCCCCGGGTTCATAGGCTGCTGCCCCGGGTCCAGGTCAGTGTGGGGTCCAGCGGAGAGACGGGCAGGGTGGTAGCAGTGCTGCTTGGCCTATCGGGGGTCCGGTCGGGCCCCGGGCGCATATCCCTTCGGATTGACTGTGCGGTGCCACCCCATCTTGTCCTGGAGGCCCCGGCCCCGCGAGGGCAGGAGCGGTGACGAACGGTGCGAGGGGCTGCTGCGGGCCCAGATAGCCCGGTGGTGGAAGACATGAGGGAACAGTGAGGTTCCGCGGCCTGTTGGGGGTCAGGTTGAGCCCCGGCGAACACTCCTGGGGGTGTGGACCGCGCAGTGGCCTCTTTCTTGGGTGAGGTATCGTGGGGCTGCAGCTACCAGCCGGACATCTTCGGGAGCTGGCGGGGGAGAGGCGCTACGACCTGAAGACGGCGACACGGGCTTGAAGGCCTATACCATCCCCCAACCGACAAGCAGCTAGCGGTGGGCGCCTGTGCTGGGCAGTGTCGGCGGAGACATCAGTTGGGACGGGGGCCGGAGGGGGACCTCACTCCCCGAAGTCACCATGACGCGGGGATCACAGGGCAAACAGGGCCCCATTGACAAATTTACTGAAGCCGCCGGCGCTAAGGGTGCGCAGGCTCCGGTGCCCGACAATGCTGCGCTCCTGGCTGCGATCACGCAGTCCAGAGATGTCCTGGATGCTAAAATCGGGGCAGTGGGCTCGGATGTTATGCTCCTTCGGCAGGACTTGCGAAACGCCGTGGAACGCATCACAGGCGCCGAAACGCGCATATCTACAGTTGAGGACGACATGACTACCCTAAAGAAGAGGGTCGTTGCCCTGGAAAGAATACAGAAGGGTCTGGTATCGAGAGCTGAGGATGCGGAGGGACGTGCCAGACGCAGCAACCTTCGCCTCTTGGGATTTCCAGAACATTGCGAGAAGGGCAATGCTGAGCGTTTCCTGACACAATGGCTGGAGGGATGAATGGCAGCCGACACTCTGTCCCGCTGCTTTGTTGTGGAAAGGGCTCATCGGGCGCTGACACAGATACCCCCCCCGGGGGAGCGCCCTCGCCCCATGATTGCTAAATTATTGAACTATGCTGACAGGGACGCTATTCTGAAACAGGCGAGACTAAAGGGTCAACTGACGTTTGAGAACTCCAACATCCTTATTTTCCCGGATTATACGAAGTTGGTCCAACAACAGAGACAGTCGTTCACTGCGGCTAAGGCTCGCCTCCGGGGCTTAAAGTTACCATATGCTCTGCTTTATCCAGCAAGGTTGCGGGTCGTCTTTCAGTCCCGCACTTTCTTTTTTGACACACCGGAGGACGTCTTTCGTTGGACGGACGAAACTGTCAAGGGGCGGAGAGTCTGACTCCTCAGCCGGGGGCCCTTCTGGTGGGAATCCCGAGAATCAGCGTAAGCGCCGTAGCAGATCCCGCTCGAGTCGTGACTCGCGTTCAAGATCTAAGTCACGTCCGGACAAGGACTTGCAGGAGGCTCAGGAGGATGTGCCCTGAAAGTGGGGGGAACTGACATTTGCATTAAACTTTGCTTGATAACATTGACCGGGGCGTTCTGGCATTGGCTGGAGGCCACGCTTGCTCTGGGAGAGGGAGGGGACAACAGCCTAGTTCTGCATGGGCTGTGATTCGGGGATCCATTGGAGGGGCTGCTCTCGTGCTCCCTGTTGGGGCCGAGACCACGCTCCGACCACAACAGGTACTTCCGTGTGTGGGAGGTGCGGGGTGGGGGGGGGGAGTTGATGGGGCATGGGATTGTTCTGGTTCAAGGGGGGGGCTTGCGTGCAATTTGCTGCTTTCATTCTGTTCTGGGTACTGCCATGGATGCCCGCTGTGGGTTATGCCCTACTCATAGTTCTTTCTACAAATGTTGTCGGGTAGTGGGGGATCATGGCTAGGCCCCTGCGGGACACGCCTGTTGAGTTGGAATGTGAGAGGGATGTTAGACAAGGTGAAGAGGGGAGCTGTATTCGCCTGGGCAAAGAAAAGGGGCACCGATATTCTGTTGTTGCAAGAAACTCACCTGTTAGGCACCAAGGCGCTTTGCTTGCAGCGTAATGGTTTCACCCATGCCTTCCATTCGGGCTTCACAAGGGGGTCACGGGGAGTAGCCATTCTCATTCATCGTAGGGTCCCCTTTAGTCATAGACGCACATGGGTGGATGCACAGGGCAGGTATGTGTTCGTACAAGGGGAGATTGGGGGTGAGGTGGTAGTCATTGGCAGTGTGTATGCGCCGGTCCCCCTGCAATGAGCTCTGGTGGAGAAGTTGATGTCCCTTTGGGTCGACATGCCCACTGCCCTGTCTGTGGTGGGGGGGGACTGGAACGACGTCATGGACGTTTCGTGGGACAGATGGCAGAGCACTGCTGGCGCTGGTAGGATGGAGGCGAGGGAAGAGCAGGCAACCCGGCTGAAGGCAATGGCCACGGGGTTGGACTGGGTTGACTCCTGGAGATACAAGCACGGGGCGCGCAGGGAATTCACGTACTTTTCCTCGGCACGAGACTCGTTCTCGCCGCTGGATTACATCTTTGTTCCATGGGTACTGGCCGCTAAGGTTCTGTCAGCGGAGATTCTACCGCGGGCGCTGTCGGATCATTCTCTGGTCTATATGGTGCTGGACACCGGTCGTACTAGGCAGCCGTTCAGGTGGCGTATGTCGCCTTGGCACTTACTGCGGGGCCCTTACCGTGCTCACATTACTCGCGAACTTGCACACTATCTGTCCGCAAATGAGGGCACGGTGGAGTCCCCGGCGGTGCTATGGGAAGCCATGAAGCCCACGCTACGGGGAATTGATATCTCATGGTGCGCGGCGGCTCGTAAGGAAAAGCGTAAGGACCTTGTGCGGCGAGAGGCGGAATTAGAGGATCTAGAGCGCAGAGGACGGGGGGAGGACGGCAGACAGGCGTGGCGTCAACTAGTGCTGGCGCAACAACAATACACATCAGTGTTGTTGGATGAAGCCCGACAAGCCTGGCTCGCTACCGGTAGCCGCATATTTCAGTGGGGCGATAAATCGTGCAAGATGCTACATCGCTTATGTCAGGGCATCATGCATGCCCAACCATTGCCCCGAATAGTCTCCCCGGATGGGGAGCCGCTCCTAGAGCCTGATGTGATAGCTGGTAGCTTTGCCTCGTACTATGAGACCCTATATGCACCCCGGGAGTGCTTGGAGGCGGAGATGGTGCAGCGGTTCATTAATGACCTCCCTCCGAGGGCCGTCACAGATGAGGTCCGTGAGGTGTTGGACCGGCCATTGTCGTATGAAGAGCTGGCCACGGCTCTGGGCGAACTGAACCCGGGTAAGGCACCAGGTCCAAATGGGTTCCCGAGCGAATTCTTTAAACAATACGCGACGCAGCTGACCCCCCACTTCCGATCGGTCATTGAGGAGGCACGTGAGAGTGGTGCACTCCCCCCGGATTGGAGGCACGCGGAGGTCGTTGTTTTCCTGAATCCGGGGCGGCCACCGGAGAGACATGAGTCCTACCGCCTGATTTCATTGCTTAACTCCGAGGCCAAGGTTTTAGCGAAGGCCCTCGCCAATAGACTCAAGCCCCATATTACTGATTTGGTACACCCGGACCAAGCTGGCTTTATGCCACAACGCGCCACTCGACATAATATCAGGCGAGCCCAGGTTGCGATTTCGGCCTGGCAAGGGTTGGGGGAACGGGCTGCATTGCTGCTGGCTGACATGGATAGGGCGTTTGACTCCCTGAGCTGGACGTATCTATTTGCTCTATTGGGGCGTCTGAATTTCGGGCCCCGATTTCTAGCATACGTGCGGCTCTTATACACGGACCTCACGGCTGCAGTGCGAGTAGGCGGAGGGATCTCCCGCTCCTTTAGTATCCGCCGGGGGACGAGACAGGGTTGCCCTCTTTCCCCGTACTTATTCGCACTGGCGATGGAACCCCTTGCGGCGTGGGTATGGATTGATGCTCAACTGAAGGGATTTCAGTGGTCGACCGACGTGGCTGATAGGATAGCTATGTACGCGGATGACATGCTGTTTTTCCTCACTGATCTTGAGCACTCGGGACCCCGCATCTTGCGAATACTACAAATCTTTGGCGAAACGTCAGGCCTCTATATGAACCCCGGAAAGTCTACCCTCTGGACTCTGGGGGGTCCGCAGCCTGTAGGAGAATGGGCCAATGAGATTCGGGTGACCGCGGATGGAGTTAAGTACTTGGGAGTGTATCTCACAGAGGATGCTTCCATGGCCCGGGAACATAATATTACCCCGGTGTGGGACCGCGTGCGGGAGGACCTCAAGGCTTGGGCCAGAATGCCGCTTTCCATACATGGTAGATCTGCCATCTTTAAGATGGTGGCGCTTCCTTGCCTGCTTTATCAATTGCCAAATCACCCGGTGTTGATCCCACAAAATTGGTTTTGGCGCCTTAACACAGCTTTGAGTGGCTTTCTGTGGGAGGGGGGAGCGGTGCGAGTGGCCTTGCGGACTTGCTTTCGCTCCACATACACGGGTGGGCTGGCCACATCGGACGTCATGTCATACTACCAGGCGTCCCACCTCCTGGTTCTGAACGACTGGTGGTACGCAGATAGGAGGGATCCCGCGTACATGGTGGAGCGAGCCCTGATGGGTACTGCCTCTTTACATATGCTCTAATATTCGGCGCCCCTCAGGAGGTCCTTGCCGTCCATTACGCAGGTGGTCTTTCAGGTTTGGCGGCAGGCCCTGCGTAGGATGGGTTGGTGGAATGTCCTGACGTTGGAAACCTCGCTGTGGCGGAATGGTAGATTGCCTCAGCTCGCTGCCCTGGTGGGCTTTCGGGGGTGGGATGCAATTGGCATCTCCACTCTAGGCGATGTCATGTCAGGGTGTGTCCTCAAGTCCTTTGATAATCTGCGGGAGGAATTTGAGATGCCGCGTACCCAATTCTATAAATATCTCCAGTTCAGGCATGCACTTACTTCATATCTCCAGGGGGTGGAAGAGATACCCGAATTTAGTCCCATCGAAGCCAAGCTCTTTATGGGGGAATTACCAGACAAGAAGATATCCCGCATTTATCTAACCTTAGTGCGACATTGCTCCACAGACCTTGCGCAGCTTAAGACAGCGTGGGAGCAGGATGTTGGGGAGCTTGATGAGGAGTACTGGGTGGAGGCGCTAGAGGGTCCCAGGGGAGCGGCCATTTCCACGCGCCTGCGACTTATACAATTCCGATATCTCCATCGCACGTATTACACTAGGCAGCGCTTGTGGAGGGCGGGCTTAATAGCCTCCCCAGATTGTCTCAGATGTGCATCAGAAGTGGGTACGCTGCTACATACCGTGTGGGACTGTAGGGTCATGAGGAGGTACTGGGATGGGGTATTCAGATGCTTGAATGAGGCCCTGGCTTGGGTGCTTCAGAAAAATCCTAAGCTGACCCTCCTCCATGTAATGGCTGATGTAGGGGGCAATCGTTATAAGCGGCATCTTCTCTTGTTGGGGCTAACCCTGGCCAAACGGGACATAGCGAAATCTTGGAAGGCGCCCCGAGCCCCATCGCTCATGGCTTGGAAGAATGGGATGGACTTTTGTATGGGTCTGGAACAGCCAATATATGTGGCCAGGGGCTGTCCTCAAAAACACTACAAGATCTGGAAGAGGTGGGCGGACTATCGGGGCCTGGAATTGGAACCACCACCTGAGGAAGATGTATTTCAGCTCCCCTGACAGCCCGACAGCATGAGTTGCATGCGGACATTGTGGCACGTTTGGCAGGAGCTTCATGTCTTAAGTACACTACGGGCGAACCAAGCAGCGGCGCGCGCGGGGGGTGGGTGGGGGTTGTGGGGGGCTGGGGGGGTGGGGGGCGGTGGGGACTGTGATCCTGTTTTTCTGTTAACAACTGTTTGACCTCATATGAAACTAATTGCATGTAATAGTGCTTTATAATTTGCTTCTGTTGATTGTCTCTGGTGTGCAGAGCATTACTTGGTATATATTTCATGCAATCAATAAAATCTGTTTTCAAAAAAAAAAGTTCTGCCAAGTGACTAAGGATTTTCACTCCTCAATGGGGGTGGGGTGGGTGACTTGTTCCACCAGAGATTTTACCTTTTGATCAAAGAATATAGCGAACTCAGTTGCTCTCTTTGAAGCATCCTCAGGCTTGATGGTTTGGGAGAACAATTTGGGTTTTTTATGAGGTCGAAAAGTTTTTTGGGTCTGTTTTTAGTTGAGTCGAGGAGGGATCTGAAATGTGATGTTTTTTCCTGGAAGATGTGCTTGTGGTATTTGGATCTTGCTAAACGTAAAAGGGAGAGGTTGGAGGTGGATGGAGATTGTCTCCAATGCTTCTCCAAGATTCTAAGGTTTTTCCTTTCGTCATAGAGAGCTGAACCAAGGAGCTGATGGGGTGGGTCTTTTCCTTTTGCTTTGTAGTGGAGCGACCTTGTCGATTTCGACTGCAAGGATTGAGAGGCAATGGGGAGTGAGATCGTTGACATCCTTATTGGGGTCTAGACTTGAAAGTGAACGCATCGCAGAATCACATAGAGTCCCTAGATCAATGTTTTTTGTGTTGCGAAACCAAGTAGTGGCTCTTTTAGGTTGGCCAAGAGTTATAATGTGCGAGAGGTGAAAACGGAAGGGAATGAGGAAATGGTGAGACCAGTCTACACGGATGGGGGAGCAGTGGTAAGCTGGTCTGATTTTGAAATAACAAGGTCCAGAAGTGAGCCCTTCTCGTGTGTAATTTCCGAGCAGTATTGGACAAGATCGTTAGCTGAGAGAAAGGTTGCAAGCTTGTTGGCAGCCGAGTCATCCACAGAGCCCCAGTGGAGATTGAAATCACCTAGGAGGATCTGCTTGTCGCTTTGTGAATGTTGGTCAGTAATGAAGTCGATGAGTTCCTCCATGAAGGAAGAGCAATTACCAGGCGAGTGGTAGATGGCATGAAACCTGAAGGGTGAGCCATGATGAACTTGGAGTTCTAGGGAAAGGCATTCAAAGGTGCGAAAGAGGATAGTGGGAAAGGCTTTGATTTGGAGGGACTTTCTGACGATAATCGCAACACCTCCCCCGAATTTATCTGTTCTGTCGTTTCTGAGGATAGAGTAGTCAGTAGGTATCAAAAGATCAAATGAAGTCTGAGAGGAGTCATTACACCAGGTCTCAGTGAGAAAGAGAATGTCGAGATTGTGGTGGGTGATAGTGTCAGAGATTTCCAGTGTGTATTTGATTGCAGATCTGCAGTAATGGAGCATACAGTGTAGCTCTGACGCAACTGTTTTGGTGATGTGAGTGTCTGGACTGATAACGGGGATAGAGATTAGATTCTTGAATGCGGGTGCCTCTTGTGGGGGAGGCTGGTAAGCTCTGACGGAAGAGATGGTCTTAATGGTATATTGAGTAGAATTGTTAGGAGAGGCGAGTGGAGGGGAATTGACGTTGGTGGTCTTGTAGGGAGCCAGTAAGTTGGTGATGTCTGTGGAGGACAGACCGTGGTTGGCTTTATTGGGGCGCGGGAGCAACGTGCGGGAGCTCCTCTGGAGGTTGAGCTGATGCAGAGAATGGAACCCGGTTCACCACCTCCAAAGTGACAGCTCTGGTGGTTATGCCATATCCTCTCTATTGCTGCAGGCAATGGAAAAATCTATTTTAGTACCCTGCCTATAAGACCATAAAACAAGCCCACTAATTGCCAAAAGACCAGCCCATCAACTAATATATCAGACCAGCCCATCAGACACTGACAAACTGCCCTCTTGGCCAGTCCAGCCCTATCGTGGTCGAAAGTGATTAAGCATCGTGCACAATGGGGCTACCACTCATTACCTCTTCCGGTTCCAGCGCCCAATCATCTGTTGTTTATTGACGATTTGTCAAGGGCCTTCGAACATTATCGAACAAAGGTGCTTTGCGCGTGCCAGGTGACCTGACACACATTTGAGCCAACCAGTGAAAAGGTTGCCTCGTGCCTTCAGTTCTGACCTGCCACCCCACCTGCCTGATGTAACCCGAAGCGAAGCCTTACTTTGATGATACAAGTCTAGCAGAGCTGCCTCGGATGGCAATTATCGAGCGAAAACGGCAAAACTGCTGCATGGAATACATCACAGCATAATTGAACTTATTGTTTATTCGCCATCAATCCAGTCTTCAATAATGTGCTTTTGAAATAAAAGTAATTTTTTTCGTTGGCAAAGGAACATTTACTTTTATTATAACGTATCTGTTGTTAAACAGTGCCCTCTAGCGATGAACTTAGGGTGTAGCAAGCATTGCAAACGTGATGGGGAGCCTTGTATAAAATACAGGTGTTTTTCAAGGCAGTGCTATGACAGGAGCCTGGTTGGCAGGGGCCTTGGTACCAACCGTGCAGCAGGTGCAGTGACACCGAGGTCCGAGGTGTAATGGGCATACCGCACCTGATTTATGGATGTTCTCGCTTTAAAATAAGGGTGCCTAATTTGCTTGCCTGCATGGTGCCCATGGCACCTTACTGTTTATTTTTAAGACCAAACATTGATAAAAAAAAAAAGTGGTAGGATTCTTGGCTATTTTGTAGGGTGACAAAAACATTAACTGCAAGCTTCTACTTCGGTTATCAACCATCTTATTCACGGAGTTCTGAAAAAGCCGAAAGGCAATCACTGCAAATTAAAGCAACAGCAATATTATTGGGTTGGTGTGGTAAACCGGGCATTCTGGCAGCGGGCGATGGGTCGGTGTCTGATGTATAGCTGGGTACTGATTTTTTGAGTGGTTGAGAGCTACACGTTTTGAACCTTTTGGGAGTGATCTGTTTTGTTTGTACGGCACAGCCAGTGACTCTTGTAGGGCCTACACGGCCTCTCTGAAAGCCAGCAGAGAAGGCAGAGAGACTCCTGTCCCCTTCCCGTAGACCAGCTTCCTTCTGCCCAGTACTTTAAATGGGAAACAAATAGTGCAGATACTCATTTAAATATGGCGAGTGGGCGGGGCTAAAGGCAAGACATGCGAAGCTTATTGACTTATATACATAATATACTAGCTGCAGCACATACCAAAACACGTGAAATGTGTGTTTCTATAAACAAAACAGGTTAATTCGTTATACAAAACGAAAGTCAAACACAGTGATCATTTTAACATTTCCTTATTTTTTTTAATGTATCTCGTTTTTCTCTCACACAAACACAGGCACACACAAGCAGGCAAACAGACAAACATAAGAAGACAAAAGTCCTTTTAACCTCCTTACCTCCTATGGCTTTCCTCATTGTGCGATCACTGGGCTGCCTCCATTCCTTGCAACACAGGATGACGGCGAACACCCGGATATCATGCAAATGAGTCCACGCTGAATAGTTCAGCAGGGGCTCAGATCAGGGCTATAACAGTGCTTTGGCTGTCAGACAGGCTACCCCCAATAGATGCCAAAGCGCCTACCCTTCATGAGTACTGGTACTCTCCTTGGCAGTAGAGATGTGATGGTACTCAGAGTGATAAAAATAAGAAGTGCCGGTACTCAGTACCTGTGAGTACCGGCCCATTTAAAGCACTACTTCTGCCCTGATCTCTGCCCTGCTAGGTTCTTTGCACTTGCACAGGGCCCCTCAGAGCGGTCTCTGCCAGCCTTTGGACTGTGGAACTACCTGCAAAGGAGAGAATGAGGGCAAACCAGGAAAGAGAAGTTCATAAGATAGGGGGTAGAGGAAGGGTAGAGGCAGAGACGGCTACGGAAAGAGCAAGAAAGGCATGATGAAGAACATAGGGGCCTATTAGGATGACGGGCGGGGTTTGGGACCGCCCGCCATAAGGGCGGGGGTCCCGAGGGGGGTATTAGGATGTGCCCGCCACAGTGGCGGGCACATCCTGCCTTTTTAGCATTGTGGCGGGCGGTGCTCTCTGCACCGCCCGCTACAATGCTAAAAATGCATTAATGCATTTGCATAGACAAAGCGGCAGGCACTGCGCGGTGCCTGCCGCTTTGTTTATGGAAATGAAGGGGGGTACCACAGGTACCCCTGTGTGCACCCTCCACCTCTCCTTCACTCTGGGGGCCCGCAGGGGGCCCCAGAGTGAAGACCGCATGCCTTTCCCTGGCGGCATCGCCGCCGCGGAAAGGCATCTACACAAGCCCATCATAATATGGCTGGCGGTGTCTATAAGACACCGCCACCATATTAAACCTTTTCCGCCCCGGTCGCAAGGCGACCGGGGCGAAAAGCGGCGGACGGTCTTTCCGTCCGCCACGGTCCCCGTCCGCCATCCTAATATGGCGGTGGGGAATTCAGGTGCGGATGGTGGGCGGATTGCCCCCGCCAGGCTGGCGGTGGCTACCACCAGCCTGGCGGGGGCAATCCGCCCGCCATCCTAATGGGCCCCTAAGAGTCGAGATTAAAAAGAGAATGTGCTGAATGAACAGGGATAGTGTGCGATTTTGGAGAAGGCAGTGCTTTAAATGTGCAGGTGCAGTCCGGTACTGAGTGCCTGCACTTCTTAAATTTGAAAGGGAGAGTACCTCCAATTCTCAGCACTTCGGCAATACATTTAATGCAAGAGGAGGGATGAGTCAACAGACGATGGAATAGGGAAAATGAAATAAATAAATAAATCCTATTACATCGTCAGTCGACATCCCCCCACCCTGCTCCACCGCACTTAACTGCACAAACCGCTGATGACTGCATCTGGGTCTAGCTATGATATGCATACTTATTTATCTGTAGTGCGTATTTGTAGTGGCTGGCCGAGTGCTTTCATGCAGTGCTTCACTTTCATTTCTCTAAGCACTGTCTATACAAATGCCACTTTTACTCAATTTAAAAGAACTCAATATTTCGGCCTCAGAAGGATGATTTATTTTTGCTTTTATTAGTACACTTGACTTATAGGTCACAGCAGATGTTAGCAGAAGTCACAACTCACTGAGCCCTCTTGCTGGCGCCCATGACAAGTAAACAGCCAATATACCTCATAGCCTTCGCAAAGCTATTCACAAGGCCTGTGTTCAATGAGTATTGTCACTTCTAAGCAGGTGCCACTGACTGCCACTTTAAAGGGGTTTATAATAGACATTAATGGCACTTCTGAAGATATTATTAAGACTTTAATGAGTTGACACCTGAATTTCTATTAATGTTCTTAATAATGTTGAGTGATATTTGTGGTTCTCATCCCACCCCCCGCCATAAGGAACCTTAAATCTTCCCGTCTCACATCCCTTAGGTTGGGCCACCTTCCTCACTCGGCAGCCTGCCAGAACATGAAAAAAGCCAGAGATGTTTTAAAGAATGGGCAATAAGAACAATTTCAAATGCGCCCACATTCCAGGGCCCCTACTAATAAAATATCTCTCTTTTCACATGTCTTACTTGTTATAACAACCAGGGCCGGACTGGCCGTAGCGGGCATCTGGCTTTTCCCCGTTGGGCCACCAGGGTGAGGGCCCGTTTTGGGTCCCTGGGGCATGTTTTTGTCATAGGGCCGTTTTTGCAGCATAGCTGCAATACAGGGCCCTCTAACAAAATCGTCCAAAACCGGCCATGGCAAACAGCTTGGCCGAAACTCAAACCCCCCCCCCCCGGGGGCCAGCCGAGCAATTTGCCAGGACCGGTTTTTGTTCCCAGTCCCTGATAATAACCTATCTCTCCCCCACCCCTGCTCTCTCTAGCTCGGACTCTGCCCCTCTTCCTATCCTTGTCTCACCTCTTTCTACTTTTCTGTCTACCTCCTTTTTTCTTCTTGCCTATCACTTGCTCACTTTGCCACTGGATTCAAGCAAGCCGGGCTGAAGATGGCTGGAATGCCAGAAACCGGTCCTCGGAAGCTTGTTTCCGGTCCAGGGAAGGCATGGCTTGGCAGTTCGGGCTGGACTGTTCCCATGAGGCACAGGTTCAGACTGATTTGCATATGGCCATGTCTGAACTGGGGTGGCAGATTGGGCTAAAGAACGGTGATAGATTAAACCCAGATCTGTTGACTGGGTGTGAGTGTTTGATTGATTCAGATGCTCCGTCCATCACCACCCCCTTTTGTACCACTTTATCACTTGCTCCAGCATCTCTCACTATCTCCCAATACCCTTCTTTACTGATTTCTCAATTTTTTTGTGTGCCTCTGTTTCAATTGCTCTTCACTTTATCTCCCACTGTTATCTTGCATCCCGACCCCTTCCTTCTCTTTGTACCTCACAGTGCGCTACTTTTTCTATCTTTTGATCCATCCTTTTGTCCCTCATTTCTCCCTGCTTCACCAGTCACTAAATCCCTAGTCATATCTATCTACCCTCTATTTGACTACCTTCGTCACCTCGTTAACAGTCTAACTCTCTTTCTCTGCCTCACCTATCTTTCTGTCTCAGATATTTCACTTTACCCTAGCTCTAGTATCTCACCTCTTTTCTTTCCCTCTATCTGCACTGATCTCTACACCTCTACATACTTACTCCTCAATCTCTGTTTAAGCCCCTTGTACCACATGTATATCTACCTTATCACTCTCTTTCTAATGCACCTCTCAGTATTCCAACTGTCTCTACCTCTCGCTCTCCTACTATCTGTGCCTACTTCCACCAGTGCCGGCTCCTCCGCTAAAGCGGAGAAGCGTCATCGCCCCACTGCTTTTCAGCAGTTTAAAAAAGGAAAACTAAAATGATAATGACACAATGTTGTTATCATTTTATTTTTCCCTGCTGAAGCAGTTTTGCAGGGCTGGGCTACGCTGCTAACAGAGCAGGGGGAGGAGTGGTAAGTGCACTCAGCTAGTGTGCATGACGATTAGCCCGGCAGTCTTGAGCTGGCCAAACAGTCATGCTCACTTTGAATGTTCTCCACCGGCTGTAATGAACAACCTGGGTGGAGAACATGCACAGGCTCCCACTGCCTGTCTGAGCTCTGAAACACGGCGCTCAGACCAATCATGACACTGCTGACGTGATTGACTTAGGGGAGCCTGTGTGCTTCCTGCTTTCGTTCCGGCAGGAAGAGATGCAGAGAAACGACAGAGGAGAGAAGTGGTGAAAAGGTAAGCTTATTTTTTTTTCTTTTCCCCCCATCGCCCTGACACCCCCTGATCTGTGCCTGCTGCCACTGACTTCCACTTCTCTTCTTCGGTACCCCCTCTCTCCCTCACCCCATTCTCAGTACCTCATAGTCCTTTCTATCTCGCTGCCATGTCTATTTATCTACTTTACCACTCTCTCAACTACATCTATTTCTTTACCTCCTACTCTTACCACTATTTTCCTTACCTCTCTCTTTCCCTCACATCTCATACATTACCTCATCTTTCTCCCCTACATTTCACACACCTTCATTTTCTACTTTGTACCTCCTGCCTTTATCAACCCTGTTTTATGCACTTTAAGGAACAAAATCATGTACTCTAATGGGTTTAATACACGCACAGGGAAAACTCTTCGGCTTGAGCATGTCGCCGGCTATTGGCTTAGTTTGGAACCCCATAAGGATGCCCCCCACACGCAGATAATGCACATCGCACTTTAAAGTACAAAACTGTGGTGATTTTTATTCAATGTCAATCAAGAAGAACAGGCTTGTACAGAAAATTTTACCATTTGATTGCTAGTGTGTGTGAAAAACGTAGTTGGTGGCATGCTTCATCATCGGGTTCTCACCCAAGGTGCCGAGTGCACCCAGGGTGTTCTGCTACGCCAGAATTACAGCGGAGCTGGTGTTTTTTGTGCCAAGTGAGGTTGAGTGATACGAGAATTAAATCTATTAAATCTATCTATAGGGTGCCCCTCATTAATGACAATTATTTTATTGTTGGGGCCCTATGACAGGGTTGAAAGGAAAAGGCGGATACTACTAGATGCTTACGTTTGGCTCATGTATCCTGTTATAAGTCTGATCGGTCTACCTGTTTCATCCAGACACTTCCATATGCTGGCTTTCGTCAGGACCAAAACATGAAAAGAGGTAGAGGGAATACCAACAGTCTTGTGTGAATCTAACGCGCACAAGCTGAGGTGCGCAAGGTGAGAGAAAAACCTTTTAACTTTTTCCTCATTTTAAGAACTAACTTACAGTTGTTTTGTTAGGACTTATCATCTGTAGAAAGAAAAGCACAAACAGTAGTCAAAGACACACATGTAAACCGTAAAACATATACATGAGGAAAACATGAACTCGTGTGCATCACACAGTGTCCGACTAGATCAAATTAGATCACTATGGTGAGGACAGCTATACACCCATGTGTGCATCACGCTTTTTGATTACCAAAATGCTAGGCATATTTAAACTGTTATGAATAGGTGGGCCTCATTACCTCTACGTCCCTCGTCCTCGACCCAGTCATCACTCATGAGGTATTCCACAGACAGGAAACGCTTTTAGGCTCCACCCCCCCTCTCCTGCCAGGTGCTATATCAGACCTAACCACCAGAAGCACATCCTGTTTTGTTTCCTGTCGGTGGATTACTTGATGGGAGACGCTGGGGTGAGTGCCGGGCACTTACTTGCTTCTTTGTCCTGTGGATCCTCCTCTGCTGGGCTCTAGGGGGCTCCCATGGACCGTTGTGGGATTCTTTGGAGTGGGGCTGCTGGGCTTCCCTGTCTCCTCCTGGGCTCAGGTGACCTGGGCTGCTTGGCTTCCCGGGTCTTCCTGGTTTTGTTGCTGCCCAGATGTCTGTTCCTGCCCTGTTGCCCAAAGGATTCTCCTGCTGTGCGAGGGGTTCCTTGGTGGTGCTGTCCGGCTTCCTTGATGCCGCGACGTGCAGGTAGGGGAGCTGTGAGCGATTGGCTGCTGTGTGGCGCGCTCCTCCTTGTGTGTTTTTCCCTGCTCGTGCCTGGCCCTCTCTATGGTGGGGGCCCGGGTGTCTCCTCTGGCGTGTTTTCTTTGCTCGCGGTGGGGGGGCAAGTGGGTTGCTGTGTTCCTGCCCCCTCTCTGCGGGCCTGGGTCTGTTGCAGTCCGCTCGCCAGGCTTCTTCTGGAACTGCGTGAGGACGCCCGGCTGCTCTCTCGGTGTCCGCGCATGCGCGGTATTCGTTCCTTGCCGGGCGCATGACATGGTCGGACGCCCGGGTGGGCTTCGGGCGCTCCGGTCCTTGGGGGGCATTTCTGGTCGTCCTGACCGCGTGTAACAGAGGGACGGTTGGCGGCAAGCTGGGTGAGTGGTTTTTTCTCTTTCCTTCTGCGAGATTTGCATTTCGGATTACCGCGCCAGCTGTTTGGCCGCATTTCTTTTTCCCCGCCCTTCCCTTTTCCTCGGGCCTGGTTTATGGTTGGCTGGGGGTCGGGGTTTGCCTCCCTGGCTGTTTTTTTGGGCCGTATTGGTTGCTTTTTGGCCATTGATAGCCTCTTACGGTCTTCTCTATGGGGGGTTGATTGGGGTATGCCCTGCTTGCATATATATGTGTCCTCTGGGAGGTGGTGTTAATCTTTGTAGTTTTCATTCGTTGTTACTACTTTGTGCTTGGGTGTGTTAGTTATGGGCAAGCACCATCGTAAGAGGAAGCAGTCCTCCCCTGTGCCTCCCTCTTCCCCTGGTTCCAGTGGGGACTCCTCCCCTCCTCCTGTGAAGCATGCCAGGAAGGATGATGATGATCGGATTAAGTGCCTTATCTTGGAGACTCTTTTGGATCTGAAGGCTAACAAGAAGGGTGCTGCTGGTCTTTCTGGTTCTGCTGCACTTTATTCAGATATTTCCTCCTCTGCTGAGTGTGATGAGTCTTCTTTACCTGCTATTGAGATTCAGGGCAAGTACATTTCCAGGGATCCCTTGCCTGACGTCCTTTCCCATGTGCGGGTTAACATGGGGTTTCCGGATGATTCTGCGCCCAGTTCCAGTTCAGGATTCTCTCTTGCCGCAGTTTCGGAAGCCTGTTGCCTCTTCCTTGCTGGTGCATCCCTTTGTTTCTGATGTCCTGCTGAAGCAATGGAAGGACCCGGATCATATCTCCATGCCCAGGTTTATGTCCAAGCTTTATCCTTTGCAGGATATGGTGGACTCTTCGCCTGATTCCGTTCCTGTGGACTCTGTTGTGGCCAGTCTTGTGGGTCGTCCTTCCATGGCGGATGATAACATTCTGAACGACGGTGTGGACAAGAAGGTGGATTCTGCCCTGAAGAAGTCTTATGCGGCCTCTCACCTGGCTATTCGTTCTGGCATTTATGGGGCGTATGTTGCCCAGTCTTTGCTGTCCGATTTCAAATCCCTGTTTTCGTCGATGCAGGAGGGTGCCAGTTGTCCAGAGTTGCTGGAGTCCATGGAGCGCCAGGCGGAGTTCCTGTCGGACATCGCCTTTGATTCTGTGAGGGCTTCTGCTATGTCCTGTGGTTCCTCTATTGCTGCCCGTCGTAACCTGTTGTTGCGGGATTGGAAGACGGACGCGGCCCAGCATTCCATGGCTTTGAGGCTGCCTTTCACTGGTGCCCATCTGTTTGGTGACTCGCTGGAGGTGAAGCTGCACAAGGTCTTCAAGGAACGCAAGCATTCTTTGTCTTTTCGTGATCTTCCGCCCCGAGGGGGTTCCTCCTTCTCGGGGGCCAGATCTTTCCGCCAGCCTTCCAGGTTTCAGCAATCCTCCTTTCGGACTCAGCATGGCACTGGCAGGTTTTTTCCCTGGATGTTTCAGAAAAAGTCTCAGAGGGGTGCCGGGTCTGGTCCACAACGTTCCAGACTATGCCACCCTGGGGGATGTTCTCGCTGGTGGTCCACCTCTGGTTGGTGGGAGCCTTCACAGGTTCCTTCCTGCTTGGCGCCTGACGACCTCGGACAGATGGGTGCTAGATGTCTTGTCGAGGGGCTACCGGATCGAGTTCTTGTCCCCCCCCCCTCCGGGGTGGTGGTGACCCCTTCTCCTCGGATGCCTCCCGCCATCTGGCCTTGTTGGACGGGGTTCGTTCTTTAGTCAGCAAGCTTGCGGTTGTCCCTGTTCCGATGGCGGAGCGGGTGTTGGGCATCTACTCCATCATCTTTGTGGTGCCACAGATCACGGGGGGCTTCCGGGTGGTCATCAACCTTCGGGGTCTGAACTTGTTCATGAAGAAGATCCCGTTCAAGATGGAGACTCTCCAGAAGGTTATTCCACTGATCGAGTCTGGTTGGGTGTTCTCCACTCTCGGCCTCCAAGATGCGTATCTGCACGTCCCGGTGGCTGTGAGGGATCAGCGTTTCCTGCGCTTCTGCCTGGAGGGTCAGCACTGGCAGTTCTGCGTCTTTCCCTTTGGTCTTCGGTCCGCCCCCAGGGTGTTCACCAAGGTGGTGGCTCCCTTGGTGGCCCATCTCCATCTCCTGGGGGTGTCTGTGTTCCCATATCTAGACGACTGGATGGTTCAGGCTCAGTCCCTGGAGGTCATGTCTCGCCACCTTCTCTTGACCATGTCTACGCTCAGGGAACACGGGTTCTTGATCAACTTGCCGAAGTGTCACCTGGAGACTGCCACCCGGAGGACCTTCATCGGAGCCGTGTTCGATTCTGTGTTGGGCAGGATGTTCCTGCTGGACGCCCGGATTCGTCGCCTTCAGTCCTTGCTGAGGAAGTTGTTGTCACGAGCCTCGGCTCCCCTCCTTCAGTGGCTGGAGGTGCAGGGCCACATGGCTGCTTCTGTTTTCACCGTGCCCTGGGCCAGGGTTCATCTGCGGCCTCTGCTGTGGCATGTGCAGCGGTGGGTCCCCTTTCCTGTCCTGGATTTTGCGGTTCCTGTACCTGTGTCTCTGGACGTTGTGTCTGCTCTCCAGTGGTGGCTGGATCCCTCTCACCTTTCCGTGGGGATGTTGTTTCGTCTGCCTCCTCCTCTGGTTGTGACCACGGATGCCAGCGCTTCGGGCTGGGGCGCGACTCTGGACCGTTGGGTGGTGCAGGCTCGTTGGCTCCCATCGGAGTCGCGCAGGTCGTCCAACTGGAGGGAGTTGTCTGCAGTGGAGAGGGTGCTTCGCTATTTCCATCTTCATCTGGAGGGTTGCCGTGTCCTCGTGAGGTCGGACAACACAGTGACTGTGGCCTATATCAATCACCAGGGGGGACCCGCAGTTCATCCCTGAATCTGGTGGCCTGTTCCATCTAGGCTTGGGCGGTACTTCATCTTCTGGCCCTGTCTGCTCAGCACATTCGGGGTGTGGACACCATGGTGGTGGACTCGCTGAGCCGGAGGTTTCCTTCGTCTCTGTCCCTGTGTCTGGCTCCCCGGACCTTTCGGATGCTTTGCCTGAGGTTCGGGACTCCGGATCTGGAACTGTTTGCCTCCAGGTCCGATGCCCTGGTTCCCCAATTCTGCTCCAGGTCTCCGGAGGTGGGTGCCTGGGGGGTGGGTGCCTTGTCTCTCCTGTGTCCTCCTTGGCTTCTCTATGCCTTTCCTCCCTTTCCTCTGGTTCCTGCCTTTTTGCTGAAGGTTCAGCGGGAGGGGGCTCAGGTGGTGGCGGTTCTGCCACACTGGCCGAGGAGGTCTTGGTTTCCTCTGTTGCTGGGCCTAGCGGTGGGTCCTCCTTGGCTTCTACCCCGCTTCCCCTCTCCTCTGAGGTCCCATCCACCCTTCTGGTTCCCCTCTCCTTGGCGGTCTGGAGGTTGAACGGTTGTCTCTTGGGGTCCGTGGTCTGCCCGACCACATCATTTCTGTGATGCAGGCCTCTCGTAGGCAGTCTACCTTGTCTTCCTATTCGAAGCACAGGTCTTCTTTTTCGGGGTGGTGTTCCTCCTCTGGTCTGTCTCCTACCTCTTGCCCTGTGTCTTCTGTTCTTCAGTTTTTTCTGGATGGTTTTCAGAAGCGCTTTGCTTTGTCTACCTTGCGGGGCCAGTGGGCTGCTATCCGTGCCTTCCGGGACCCGGATTCCTTTCTTCCTTCGGATGGCTTGTTGGTTTCTCGCCTTTTTTGGAGTTTCTCTCTCTCTCTCTCTCTCTTCCCCTTCTGTTCGTTCTCTGGTGCCCCCTTGGGATCTCTCCTTGATGTTGGGTATTTTGCTGTCTTCCCCTTTTGAGCCTTTGGAGTCTGTGGACCTTAAGTTTCTGTCCTACAAAGTGGCTTTTCTGGTGGCATTTACGTCTGCTAGACGGTTGGGGGAGCTTACGGACTTGCGTTGTTCCCCACTGTTTTTGCGTTTTTTGGATGACGCTGTGGTGCTCTCTTTGGATCCGGGTTTTGTCCCCAAAGTCCGCTCCCGTTTCCATTCCTCTCAGGAGCTGGTTCTTCCTTCTTTGTGTCCTTCTCCTTCTTCTCCTTCTGAGCTGTTACTTCATTCTTCGGATCTAAGGCGTGCCTTGTCCATTTATGTGGCTCGTTCTGGGGAGTTTCGCTCTTCTGACTCTCTCTTTGTGACCTTTGGTTTGGCTGGTAAGGGTAAGGCTGCTTCCAGGCTCACTTTGGGTCACTGGATTAAGGCTGTCATCACTCTTGCCTATCTTGGTGCTGGTTTGCCTTGTCCGGCGGGTGTCCAGGCGCGTTCCACTCAGGGCGTGTCTGCCTCCTGGGCTGCTTACCATGGTGTGTCTCTTGATGAAATTTGTCGGGCTGGGACATGGGCCTCCGAGTCCACTTTTGAGAGGCACTACAGGTTGAATTGTGCCTTGTCTGACCGGACCAATTTTGGTCGTGGGGTGTTGCAGGCTGTGGGGGTTCCCCCTCCGCTTTGATTCTGTTTGTTTATTAAAACTTTCACTTGCTGCACTCCTTTGTGTCTGGTCTGTGTTTTGCTGTGTTTGGGTTGCCAAAGGCCTGTTTGGGCGTTGCTTTGGTATGCCTCATGAGTGATGACTGGGTCGAGGACGAGGTACGTAGAGGTAATGCTATGATTACGTTTGGTAATCCCCATTACTCTTAGTCCTACTCGTCCTCGACCCAGTCATACTTCCCACCCTCCCTCCCTGTCCAGGCCTTTGTTGCTTGGTGTGTCAGGATGTGCTTCTGGTGGTTAGGTCTGATATAGCACCTGGCAGGAGGGGGGTTGGAGCCTAAAAGCGTTTCCTGTTTTGTTTCCTGTCTGTGGAATACCTCATGAGTGATGACTGGGTCGAGGACGAGTAGGACTAAGAGTAATGGGGATTACCAAAAGTAATCATAGCATTACTCAGGCTAGTCCCTGTGATGTTTGGGGAGATGCTGTAAAATTTGGTGTAACTAATGAGGAATGGCACTTGTCGAAAACAAAAGATTTATATAAAAAAAAATCTTATTTAAGTTGCTTTTCATTAGAGTGACATGGATCCCAGAAGGGGGCAGTGCCTATAGTCACACTCTGAAAAAATAGAGAAAAAGAGAAGGAAATAGTTGGGACTCGCTAACAGATAACATGGTATGCGCCCTTCCGGTGTTTGAGACAGGCTATTTTACTCACTTCGTCAAGGTATACTGCCCGCCTTCATTACCTATTGGGGCCTTTGCGTGGGATCCCGAGGATGTGTAGGTGTTCCACAACACGGTATTAGTGTTGAAGCTAACTTCTGGAAACGTAGTCGCGGGCCGGGCTGACGTTCCGCGATGACGTGAGGGGGGCGTGGTCTGCCTTGTCAGTACGTGCATGGTGTTTCTCAACCAAGTATGGAAATAGAAACAAGACTATAGGGTTGCTGATCGTCGGACCAGGCGCAAAGAGTGAATGCTCCGGGATGTGAACTCTATAGTTAGGCGTGCATCCAAAATGTCTGTTATTTGGCAGACCTAGCGCTGAAAATGAATAAAGTTTGTGTAAGAAAAACACAAATGAAAAGGAAACCAAAGAGGTAATAAAGAAAATGCATTTGTGTAGATTTTGTGCACTTGAGTTAACGCTGGTGATTTGTTAGTACAAAAGAGAAGATTCCAAAAGAATCATGATCAAAAATGATAATACTCCAGAGTAATTAATTAAGGGAATTCCACTGAATATTGTCATTGAGTCCATGCTTGTGTGTGGAAAGGCGGTAGATCCATTGTTGTTCTTTGTTCAGTAGCAGAGTCTCTGAAGTACTCAGTGTATGGTCTATTTGTTCAATGATCAACCACTTCATGTCATTGGGACTGGGTCCTGATTTTAAGAACTGATTGTGTTGCGTTTGCAACGTACATTGCTTCAGTATTCGCATATCCTTACTTTCACTTTTCAGCTGGTCATACCGATGTACCTTAAACTACAGGGGCATTCGATCATGTATACAACATGTTAGAGTTGCAATATGTGTGGGATTTTTTTTAAACGGTCTTACCCGGTCCCAGTTCAAGTGTTTTTGTAGTAGTTGTGAGGTGACAGACACTACAATACCCACAGGGATAATATCCTGTGACATTTGGAAGTTTTTGTTTCTGATATTAACGCGTAATGCTCAACCTCCCATGGTCCTGCCTAGGGACAAACCATTGGTGCTGTTACTGTTCTTATTAGTATTTTAAAGTTGTTTTATACTGTGTTTTATTAATTATGTTGCAGAGTTGCATATGCAGAGGTTTTAATTAATTATGCATACTAAAATAATTTTTCTTCTAGATATGATTACATCAAACCTGATCTGCATCTCTGTCTTATTATTTAAAAATGATTGAAATTTGTAAAAACACAAATATCAATCCTGCAGGAAATACATTAGCTTCTGAGAAATTACTTTACTCTCATTAAAAGACATAGTGAAATTGGCAACCTGTGCATGTGTGTGTGTGGAATGCAGCAGACATCCATGCACATACCTTAAATCATGCACAAACATGTCCTGGTCAGTTGTTAGAGCAATTATGTTTGTTTCGCTAGAACAGTTCTAGCAATGACACTGCTCTAGATGTTAAGTGGCTATCCATGGATGTACATAAATTAGTTTCAGGAGTCATTGGAAGAGAATACTGAGAAAAGCAGGATTAAATGAAAGTTTGATCCCCTTGGGTTCACAAGGAAGCAGAAAAAGAAGTGGGGTGAGTGGATATTGTGGAAGGAAGGGGCAGAGAAGGTTAGGTGAAAATTCCAGGACAGACCAGCTACAGGTACAACCAGATTAGGGCTAAGATCAAAGGCAGGTGCCCCAGGGGAAACATAATAACCATCAGTGGATGTTGTCAATTGCCTCACAACTGCTGAGTTTTATGCTTCCTTGCATGTAAGTTCGCCCACTGCTTTCCTATCCCGCACTTTTGGTGGTTTTCCCCTTCCTTCCCTGTTTCCTCCATTTCCTACAGTTGATGTTGTGTTTCTGCTCATCTTCACCTTATGAACTGAGCTGGATTCTTAGTGTACTCCTTGCAGGTGCCCTGACTCCCACTAGTATTACTTACATGACGTTCAGCAGTACCAATTGTGATACACCTTAGTCTTTCTTTCCCATTATCTTTCCCTTCTGACCCGGTGGGTGAGCTTCTCTCCTGAGAACTTTACTACCCATGAGCTGGGACCGGGTGACTACTGACCTCTCATGCCAGGCTCTGGGGAGGCTAAGACTTGGTGGTAGCTTAATCTAGGACACGAAAGCCTGTATATCTGGTGGGGAAGCAACGTTTAACTCTGTGTAAAACCCACCTAGCCTCCCATTCTTGGGGTTTTGCTTAGTCCACTATTTGAATGTCACTAAGGCTGTGCAACTTGTTGCATGTGTGGTGTGGCTGTAAGACTGTGAGGAGAGTAAATCACAGTATACAGAGGACACAGAATATTGTACAAAACTGTGTCATCCCCTTCATGCTATCTTTGTCAACGTTGTGCATTTGGCAGTCTACAGGCCCATATCCTTAGAGCACCGACTCAGAGATTCTGTATTTGTGTTGATAGCTGAGTCACTATATATCCACATCATGCTAGCCCCACATGCAGTATGAGTTGGATGGACACTTCAATTTTGTTTTTAATAAATTTAGAGCGAAGCGTAGTTTGTTAGCCTGGGATTTTCTATACTTCAAGTGATCTTTTAGAGTCAACCTTGAGTCTACCACTACTCCTAGGTACTTGTATGTTACACTTTGCTCTATGATGTTTTCTGCTGCGTGCCATTTGAATTTGTGCCGCCCTGTATGTGATGAAAAACAGATGACTTTAGTTTTTTTATGATTGATGAGCAAACCGTGCTTCCTGATGTATTTGTGCAACCTTGTGATGGAACGCTGTAGGCCCATTGGGGTCTTGCTGCATAGGATGATGTCATCTGCATACTGCATGCTACTTATTTTGCAGTGTGCTAGTTTTGGGGGATCGCTTTGAATTTCCGATATCCTCTTGTCCAGGTCGACAGTGAAAATGTTAAAAAGGGTTGGTGTCAGTACACATCCCTGCGTTAGGCCAATGTGGGTTGGAATCTTTGCTGTTGTCCTTTCACCATTCCCTAATTTTATTATGACCCAGGTGGATGTGTATAGGTTGATGATGGCCTGCAGTAACCTTGGTGGAATACCCCAGTTTGCCATCTTTTGCCATAGGATCTCCCTTGGTACCGTGTCGAAGGCTGCTTTTAAATCAACAAAACAGGTGTACAATTTTGTTGATTTGTCCTTTGCTTTTTCGACAAGTAGATTTAAGGCGGGTAATGCGTACCCAAACAATTGTGTTGTCCAGTTGGTGTTGCATACAAAGTAATTCCACACCAACAGCCTGTTTCAGAGGTTGGCAGCTCCGGAAATCCGTGCCCTGGCTGACTTTCAAAGGCTGCAACCCCTCCCCTTCCCAACTCGTCACCCTGTGACGATCTGGGAAAGGGAGGGGTGGTGAGAGGCAGCGGTAGTTTATTAACAAGCAGCCCCAGGAACAGAGCTGATACTGTACACGCCCGGAGCTACTGTAAAACGTGACGCTGCATCGCATCATACCTGGGAGGTTCCTGAAGACTCTAAGTATTGGAGACCAGGGCTGACAGCATGTGCACCCAAAAGCTGCTTACTTTCCAAAGCTGCAACGGCCGCCATGTGACTAGCGCATGTGCAATGAAAGTCTGCCTGGTCTGCCTAACGTCCGTTTTGGAGAACGGAGTCAGTGCGAGCTAGGCAGGTTAAGTAAGGCACTGAATGAGTGCCTTTATTATTTATAATGCAAAAAAAGATGGTAATAGACCTTTACAATTACCATTATTTCAGCAGCAATTAGAAGGGAGGAGCCCTTCCGCCCACCCCCAGAAACCGCCACTGACCAGGGCTACAGCACTTATTGTGCCACCCTGAGTGACCCAAGGAAAGTCTGTCATGTCAGCCCTGCATGAGCAGCTTGCCTGCTTGAGTTCGACACTGCACACACCATGTGTGACTGGGCCACCTCACTGCAGCTAACATATGTCAGTCACCCTTAAGACAGGAGTCCCATAGCCCAGGAGGAAGGGTGCGTTATATTATATGTGTGGGAATATATGTGTAAGCATATTTTTCCCTGTGGTAACATTGTAAACGTAATTTTACAACAAGTGACCGGCGGTCCATCGGAAAATATGGGCACGCATATGAACATTACCAATATGTTCATCTCCATAATGGCCCAACCAATTTCTTTCGTGTTTGGTGTCAAACACTGTGCTTTTTAATTACAACACAATGGTGGTGTTTAACCAGCATGTTCCTAGGTGGCACTTGAGATAGTATCCAACAAGTTAACCCAATGTTCTCGTGTCTTGGCGTTTTTTTTTAAAGATTTGCTGCCAAGACATGTGTAACCTCATGTTGGGGCGTGTGTGCGCTCCTAAACGCTGCAGAAAAAGACTTGTGTGAGGAGGAGGTGACACCTCAGTCCACAGATGCTGGCTAGCAATTAAGACCAGTGCGGCTGTGAGTCTCAAAGGCTTCACTTGTGCCACTGGACAGAGGAATTTGTCCCCCACTTGAGGACAGAGCCTCCCCCTACTCCAGGCACTGTTTTTCATGGACAGGCAGGAAATTAGATATGCAGGAGGCGTCCACCTCCACGAGGCTGACCACACATCTAGGGTCTTGCAGCTGAAGTTTACAGCTGAGGATGTTTTGGCCATCTTGAATTCAGGCTAGAAATCAGGTTCTGACTAGATTTAGCGACATACATCCACAAGATGTCATTGATACTAGGGCACATTAGCTTAAGGAGTAGATGCTCATTGGCTACTAGTTCTCACACCCACTAACACCCCCTACATTTAGGATTTATGGGACACCCCAGTGATCAGAGCCTTAGGTTCGAGGTGATAACAAGAAGAGGCCAGTTTCCACAACAAGGCAGGACTCCAAGAAGATAGGCGCTAAGCTCTGCACCTGTGGTAGCCACCCTGCACCTGATGTACTAAGACTTGACCAAGGCAAGAAACTGGTTCCACAAAGAAGATAAACCCCTCTGCAAACTCCAGACTTCACAAGAACTCCCTTGAGCTAGAGGAACTAATCCCCTGCGGTCGGCAGGCACAATTCGCTGTATCCTCAAGGTCCTGCTCCCTGAATCGTCCGGCTTGACCACTCAAAGTCCTTGGCCAAGAGGCCAATCGGAACAGTAGTCTCAACCCTAAGAGAGGCTTAGCTTTCTACAATGTTCCCCAGGTCATCTGGATAAAGATTTCCTCAAACAGGGTGATTGCAGGTACCAAGGCTTGTTGATGGTCAGTCCAGCTACATCCTGCTTTGAACAGCCATCCCCGTGGCTCTATCATAAATATCTTGCATTTGTTTTTACCTTCTCTTGGCAGGGCTGCCCGCTCCTCTGGTTACGGATCCTGTTCAGCACAAGGGACAGCCAATAGCACCTCTGCACCCGAGTCCCCTAAGCCAGATAGATCGGATCTGCCTGGAGACTCCTGGTCCTGGGCCAGCTCCTTGCTTAAGTTACAAAGTGTTTCGCTCAACTCGCTCCGCAAGTACCTTTTTGCTAAGGTAACCATTTCAACACTCAATCAATCAATCATAACATTTGTATAGCGCACTACTCACCCGGAAGGGTCTCAAGGCGCTTGGGGAAAGGGGTCTGCTATTGCTCGAACAGCCAGGTCTTAAGTTGTCTCCTGAAGGCGAGATGGTCCTGGGTCAACCGAAGGTGGATGGGGAGGAAGTTCCATGTCTTGGCCGCCAGGTAGGAGAAGGATCAGCCTCCGGCGGTGGCTCTTCGGATACGTGGTACGGCGGCGAGGGCGAGGCTTGTAGAACGTAGCTGGCGGGTGGGCGTGTAGAAGGTCAGGCGGTCGTTGAGGTACTTGGGGCCCAGGTCATGGAGAGATTTGTGTGCGTGGGTGAGGAGCCTGAACGTGATCCTCTTGCTGACGGGGAGCCAGTGCAGGTCCCTCAGGTGGCCGGAGATGTGGCTGCGTCGGGGGATGTCCAGGATGAGTCGGGCGGAGGCGTTCTGGATGCGTTGGAGTCTTTTCTGTAGCTTGGCTGTGGTTCCGGCGTAGAGGGTGTTTCCGTAGTCCAGTCGGCTGGTGACGAGTGCCTGGGTGACCGTCTTCCTGGTTTCGGTCGGGATCCATCGGAAGATCTTGCGGAGCTTGGGTAGGGTGTTGAAGCATGATGAGGAGACGGCGTTGACTTGTCTGGTCATCGAGAGGGAGGAGTCCAGGATGAAGCCCAGGTTGCGTGCGTGGTATGTTGGCTTGGGAGTGGTGCCCAGGGCGGGGGGCCACCAGGAGTCATCCCAGGCGGAGGGCGATGGTCCCAGGATGAGGACTTCCGTCTTGTCTGAGTTCAGTTTCAGGCGGCTGTTCTTCATCCACTCGACGACGTCTTTCATCCCTTCGTGTAGGCTAGTTCTGGCGGTGTCGGGGTCTCTGGTGAGGGAGAGGATCAGCTGGGTGTCGTTGGGGTAGGAGATGATGTTGAGGTTGTGTTGGCGTGCGATGGCTGCAAGAGGTCTTATAAAGACGTTGAAGAGGGTGGGGCTGAGTGATGATCCTTGCGGTACGCCGCAGATGACTTCAGTGGCCTCGGATCGAAACGGGGGGAGGCGGACTCTCTGTGTTCTTCAGCCGAGGAACGAGATGATCCACTCCAGTGCCTTCTCTTGGATACCGATGTTGCTGAGGCGTTGAACTAGGGTGCGGTGGCAGACAGTGTCGAACGCTGCGGAGAGGTCCAGGAGGATGAGGGCCGCTGTTTCCCCGTTGTCGAGCAGGGCTCGGATGTCGTCGGTGGCTGCGATGAGGGCGGTCTCGGTGCTGTGGTTGGCTCTGAAGCCGAACTGCGAGGGGTCGAGGGATCCGTTCGTCTCGAGGAAGGCGGCAAGCTGTCTGTTGACGGTCTTCTCGATGACTTTGGCAGGAAAAGGGAGGAGCGGGATGGGGCGGAAGTTCTTGAGGTCGGTGGGGTCCGCTGTTGGTTTCTTCAGTAGGGCGCTGAGCTCAGCATGCTTCCAGCTCTCCGGGAAGGTGGCGGTGTTGAAGGAGGTGTTGATGATGTTCCGTAGTTGGGGTGCGATGGTGGAGTCGGCTTTGTTGAAGACGTGGTGGGGGCAGGGGTCGGTTGGAGATCCGGAGTGGCTGCAAGCTGATGGACAGCTCCGTTTGACAGCAAAAGTGCACTTCTACAACCTTCTACCCTGGACCAGATACAATTGTTCTACCTGTCGTGATCTGGTCCAGGGACTCACAAGACCTTAACTCCAAGTGGGTTCCGTTGAACTCGCTCTCTAAGTAACCAATTGCATTTATGTGTTTTTCCCAGTGACAACAACAGTAAGGTTTTCAAATTGCAAAGTACTGATTAATGCAATGCTTTTAAATGGTTAACTCCGGTTATACTGTATGTATTGATTTTGTTTTAGTGTCTAAAAATATATTAACATCAGAACTCATTTTATAAATTGGTGTCGGATTTCTCTCAAGTGGCAGCAATAACTTATCGTCCATGTTGGTTATGTGATATGCTTACCACTTTACTCTAAGCAGCCTGTCTGCTCTTTGCCACTCTATCAGGACTAAGAAAAGGTGCACTGAGAGAGTACCCGGGGTCCATCTTTGTGTATTGTACTAGTATTACATGGTAAGGCACCCCTTCCGTACCACATAATACTTTCACCTAGCAACACCTACTTAAAGATACAGACCTTTATTTCCCATTATAGATAATTTGACCATTTAGTGTCAGTCACCTCCCATGTGCTAAGAAGGATCACTGACAAAATATCGAATACAAAAATATAGACTTACCAAAATATCGATGTCAAAATATAGAATGCAAAAATATCAAATTCCTATCTAGAAACAGGTAAGTACCAAAATATCGAATTAAAAATATTGTTGTAAAAAATATAGTTAGTTAAAATATTGAATTTTTTAAAATATGTTAAAAGTAATTTAAAATTAATGAACTAATAAATATAATTAACTAAAACATACTTAAAAATACTTAAATAACCTTAAAATTATTAATTTAAGTTATAAAAAAACATACAATTTTGTTTTTAATACATATATTTTTATATTCACGTAATATTTAACAAAATATACAATATTTTTACCGTAGGATAGCGGGAGGGTAAAATTTACTATTACCACTTTAGTGAGTGCAACAGTATGGAAAACGTTGGATAGCGTAGGGGTAAAAATGAATATTCCCACTCCAGTGAGTGCAACAGTAGAGAAAGCGTTGGATAGCGTAGGGGTAAAAACTACTTTTCCCACTCCAAGGAGTGCAACAGAAGGGAAAACGTTGGATAGCGTAGGGGTAAAAATTACTATTCCCACTCCAGTGAGTACAACAGTAGGGAAAGCGTTAAATAGCGTAGGGGTAAAAATTACTATTCCCACTCCAGAGAGTGCAACAGTAGGGAAAGCGTTGGATAGAGTAGAGGTAAAAATGACTATTCCCACTCCACAGAGTGCAACAGTAGGGAAAGCGTTGGATATCGTGGGGTTTAAAATCACTTTTCCCACTCCAGAGAGTGCAACATTAGGGAAAGCGTTGGATAGCATAGGGGTAAAAATTACTATTCCCACTCCAGAGAGTGCAACAGTAGGGATATCGTTGGATAGCATAGGGGTAAAAATTACTATTCACAATCCAGAGAGAGCAACAGTAGGGAAAGTAATGATGTAATATATTAATAACAATTTATTAAATATCAATACTAATTAAAAAAATATTACAATTAATTATCAATTTAATATTATGTAATAATTATTCAAGTACAAATACAAAGAAATATTACTTATTAAAATTAATTACCTATTCATAATTAATTAAAAACTAATTCATTTTCAATAACAAAAACTAATTATTAATAAAAATTAATACCAATTAATAATTAATTACAATCAAATTACTTCCCACCCTATTCCCCTATAAACCCACAACCCGCTACAGAAAATAAATTAATACAATTAACATAATTATCAATTAATCAATTAATAAAAATTAATTACCAATTAAAAATTAATTACCAATTAATTCAAAAGTAATACCAATAAATAAATACAAATATTTAATTAATTACAATTAAATTACTTCCCACCCTATTCCTCTATAAACCGACAAACCGCTATAGAACTAAAACACAAAATTTAATTTAATTTTTTTTTAATTTTTAAACATTAATATTTAATTTGATATAATTAAATTACTTCCCACCCTATTTCCCTATAAACCCACAACCCGCTACAGAATTAAATGAGGCAACAATTAAATAACATAAAATTCATTACTTCAAATAAATTACAAAAATATTATTCACTTTTCATACATATACTAACATACAAAACACTCTCAAAAATTCGATATAATTAAAAATTCGATATTTTTGACTTTCTATATTTTAAAAATCAATATAAATTACTTACCTTCAATTTAATATTTTTCACCACTATATTCTGTCCATTCGATATTTTGTCCATTCTATATTTTGACTTCGATATTTTGTCATTCAATATTTTAAATTTGATATTTTGTGTAGTTACCGCTAAGAAATCTGGGAAGAAAGTCTGGGAGAATGTACACCGTCTTGGTTCTGGGAGAGTTTGAATTCCTTAGGAAAGTTTGAGCTTTACTCTGCCTTGGTTTCTTGCTAATGCCCAAGCACTTGTACCTAGTCTGGGCCCAAGAAGAAGCACTGCACAAAACTGCAAAGACATGTAGGCCAGAACAGGAGTGTGCTTTGTATTGTTTTCTACTCCTAAATGACCCCCCTAGCTGCGATATTTTCCTGGAAGAGGAGGAATCTTTCCTGTCTACCATGTAAACAAACAAGCTCCCCAACAAGGAAAGACACACAAGGCACAGAGGACTAAAACCCACATGGAAGTCGCCTTGCAGAAGAGAGTTACCCATGACCCATTAAGACCTTGCAGCACATCTGCCAATAATACCAACATCATTTAGTGGGTTGTAGAATATCAGACAGCATGACAAGCTTAAGAGTCAGAGAACCCATGAAGTACCACCTCTGACAATGTAAGGCATTGGAACTTCCCCTTTGCAGCCATAGAGATATTCTGAAGTATTTGTTTTATCATTATGTTAGGTATATGCCAGGTCTTAAAGTAATATCCCGATAAAACACTTGAGCCTTCAGATTAGCCCTCGCTGATACAAATATATTATGGGTTGAATCTGCAGTTGCAGCCTTAGACTGTTGGCCAGATTCCCAGTGGAAACTGGTGAACCAGTTTTTCCAGTCAGTGAACCTGGCTCCAAGTGTGCCCACACTAATCAAATGTCCCCTGACCCGTGGAATCTTTGTGGGATTTACTTTGCTGTTAGAACATCTCCAGCATCTTTAGTGCTCATGCACTGAGCGTCATCTGTGAAATCAGAAGAACTGTAACTGGACTCTTCTAAACTCATCCTGAACCACAGACACCACCAGCCAGCTACCAAGCAAACCCATTAACTCGACTTTTTGTGCAGTCATATGTTTGGTACCTGTCCCATTTTAGTTTTCCCAACGTTATTCTAACTGGGCACGACACAGGCAGCATTAGCTTTGCACATGTTACTATATAAACACGTTTGATTTTGTGCCACATTATATTTTCACACAGAACCTGCTGTTGTTTTCTCATTCTGTTCTTTCCTGTGATTTAGTCTGAACAGCAGACATGGTCAAACAACAGTGTACTTTGTATTTTTGTTCTAGTCAGGCACTCGCACCTAGACACAATACAGAAATGCAGCTTTTGTTTATGAACATGCAAACCTTGTCATATATGTATGAACGGCAACGTAACACACAGAGATAGAGAAATATTTCCTGACAGAAGATCACAGCTGTATCTGAGATGAAGAGCATCCATCTGTGTATGCTAAGGTTTGGGTCTGCTACAAATCCAAGAGATCTTTGCTGTAGAATCAGTTTTCTTCTGTAAAAGGGGAGGGAGGTTAGGCTAATCTGTTTTATAATATGACAGGGCATTTCATAATATACAGTTTATTGATTATTCCCTTGCATGTGTCGGATGGCCCTCGGCCGTCCGATGTCATGGTGGGTGTGTGCGTCGGACGGGCTGGAGCCGTCTGATTTGCGCACGCGTGGAATTGTCTCGCAGAGCAGGGATATTCCTGCCATGCCCAAAGGGTTAAACTGATGGTATTTTTGCTAGTTAGTTGTTTTCTGATTGTGGCACATATACTGCATTCTAGAGTACAATAGTTTAAATAAATATTTCAAACTTCATTTATGTCTCTGTCATATCTTATTGTGGATAAGTACAAGTGTGTTAGCGAAAAGATGTATCCAGTTACCGCGATCCCTGGGAGGGTCGGAAGTGTTGTGCTCTGGGGTGTTGATTCAATTGTCTCTCTGGATATGGTTAGGAGGGCAAGTGAGACACCATATATAGCTAGTCGGACTCAGGCTCATGGTACTAAAGTGATATGGTGACTCAGTCCCTATCTACTGATGTTCTATGGTCCCTGCATCATTCTGTTCCTGAGCAGAATCCCTGCAACAGTACTAAACCTTTGGCATCCTGAACCCTTACCTTTGATTTGTGTAAATGACTTTTTTGACAGTCCTCATCCACTTGGGCTCAATCTCACTAAGGTATATCTCCTTGCACACACAACTGCTGAGAAACTCATGCAATGTTTAGGTGTATCCTAGAAAGCTTGATACACTGTAGTAATGCAGTCTTGCACATTAGCTCCAATTAACGTAAATTAAAGAAAGTCCATTGTTAATAACGTAGGAGCCGAGAGTTCCAGAAGGAAGCAGAAAAAGCTCAAAACGTTCTTCATAGCATAGTAGTGTTTTTGTAATAGCAAAGGCAAGGATGGAATGGAGTGCTCCACTGTGAATACTATCCCAGATTATTTCAAACAGTTCCGCCCAATCAATTTTTGCCATAAGAGTGAGTCCCCCAATATGGTGTAGTTATGCCAAGAAATGCATCTTGTGCTTATTTTCCCCTATCAACTCAAGGTATACCTCTCTGATGAGGCCTAACGTGGCCAAAATGTGTCTGAGTTTGCTTATGTTACTATTCAAAGGGGACGTGGTGTAGCATTTTGGGCCGGACTGTAGGCTTATTTGCATTTAGTTTGTCCCTATTGGTAAGACATTGATTACCTGACATTTCATGCAATACTCTACACCCAGAGTAACACCCAATGGTTCAAACTGCATCAAGCATGTTCATCCATCTCTTTGTTGCTGTTTAATTGTATCTCAGCCCTAGAAGGTGTTAGAATCCATCTTGATTTTAATTTTCACTATTTTTAATAGGTTATTGTCTTTAATTATTTGTATTGTACAGAATCTGAGTTCCAAACTCTCTTAAACCTCCTGGAATATGCATTTAAATTATGTACTACAGATCGAATCCCTAAGCAATGGAGCGCTCTAATGATCATGAATGACAGACGTAAGGGCCACATGTACGTAGGTTTCAAATTGCGATAACCTAATAGCGAATTTTTGTGATTCACTGTTAAGTAATCGCAAACAACTATGTACTAATGTAGCACATAAGAAGGTGCACCAGAAAATAGTCAAGCTCCAATATCTATTAAAAGACATATACTTGGGGGCATGGCCAGGCAAGATGGCCGTGCGGACGTAATCCACAACGGTTCTGCTGCCACTGAGTAAATTTCGGGGGGGAAAAACACAAATACCAATTCTGCATCAGCACATTGTGTGGGATCAGCTCCCAAGGGTAAAATCCACTAACGCCTGGTGATTCCAGGACCCAGGCACACTTAGATGCACCCGGATGAGGCAAAGGCCCTCTAGGACGCAGAAGCGTGGGACCGTCCGACAAGCTAGATACGAACTCAGGAACCAAGTAAGCCAGTACTGACGACTTACTGATGCAGCAGAAGACGACTTGCTACATCTGAGAGGAGGGCAGACCGTGAACTGGTCGCTCTGCTATGGGCCGCCTGCGATAATACTGCCCCGCCTGGACGGCACCGGTCATGGCCACTGGCTGAGAACGTAATGTGGCGGAAACTTTGATGACAGCAGGCGGTGTCTGGTGAGTCCCCTTGCAGCAACAACTGCACCATAGCGGAAGGTCCCTACCGGGAGAGTGATGCTCCGGATCCGAGGTGGGATGCGCTCTGGAGTGCCGAGGTCCTGCCTGACTCCAAGATAGCAACCCGAGGCCTTGCGGGGCTGCAGTGAGTGCAGCTGCCCTAGGTGGGGCAGTGGGAGCTCCTGAGAATAGACTGTTCTGCCCGAGCGGTGAGCTTTATATATATGAAGCCTCCCAGCCCCAGTGACAGCCCTCCATGGAAGAGGGACCTTGATGCCTGACTTTAACATAGTAGCCCGTGGCAGCTATTCTGACCTCAGTAAGAGCCTCAGCGGCCTTTATAACACAGCCCAGGAGCATTAGAGACACACAAGAGGTCGTACCAAGTAGGACCCAAAAGCGGAGGCTGGGAAGCAGGGATTGAACCTCCCGGGGACGTCTGAAGAACACAGGTCCGCTATAATTGATGATCTGCCTACTCTATCTTGAATTGCCTAGAGAGCCTCACCAGTGACCTCCCTTTCTCCTTGTAGCAGCAGCTGGAGCAGAGACCATTCCTATGCAGCCAAAGAAACAACAGCCTAACAGAGTATCTAACTACTGTGTCCCTGCAGAAGTTGGTAGTAGCTGCCAGGCAACCAGAAGAGAAGACGCAATGAGGTTCACAAAGGAAGATCTCTTAACCTTGTTGCACGAATTCAAAAGGGAACTACGAGAGGAGCTAAAAAAAGACATATCCACAACCCTGGAGACCTTGTTGCTGCGGGATTGGAAGACGGACGCGGCCCAGCGTTCCATGGCTTTGAGGCTGCCTTTCACTGGTGCCCGTCTGTTTGGTGACTCGCTGGAGGAGAAACTGCACAAGGTCTTCAAGGAGCGCAAGCATTCTTTGTCCTTTCGTGATCTTCCGCCCCGAGGGGGTTCCTCCTTCTCTGGTGCCAGGACTTTCCGCCAGCCTTCTAGGTTTCAGCAGCCCTCCTTTTGTGGTCAGCATGGCACTGGCAGGTCTTTTCCCCAGAGGTTTCAGAAGAAGTCTCAGAGGGGTGCCGTGTCTGGTCCGCAGCGTTCCTGACTATGCCACCCTGGGGCCTGTTCTCGCTGGTGGTCCTCCTCTGGTTGGTGGGAGACTTCGCGGGTTCCTTCCTGCTTGGCGCCTGACGACCTCGGACAGATGGGTGCTGGATGTCTTGTCGCTGGGCTACCGGATCGAGTTCTTGTCCCTCCCCCCTCCGGGGTGGTGGTGACCCCTTCTCCTCGGATTGCCTCCCGCTGTCTGGCCTTGTTGGACAGGGTTTATTCTTTGGTCAGCAAGCTTGCGGTTGTCCCTGTTCCGATGGAGGAGCGGGGGTTGGGCATCTACTCCATCATCTTTGTGGTGCCGAAGATCACGGGGGGCCTCCGGGTGGTCATCAACTTTCGGGGTCTGAACTTGTTCGTGAAGAAGATCCCATTCAAGATGGAGACTCTCCAGAAGGTTATTCCGCTGATCCAGTCCGGTTGGGTGTTCTACACTCTGGACTTCCAAGATGCGTATCTACACGTCCCGGTGGCTGTGAGGGATCATCGTTTCCTGCGCTTCTGCCTGGAGGGTCGGCACTGGCAGTTCTGCGTCCTTCCCTTTGGTCTTCGGTCCGCCCTCAGGGTGTTCACCAAGGTGGTGGCTACCTTGGTGGCCCATCTCCATCTCCTGGGGGTGTCTGTGTTCCCGTATCTCGACGACTGGATGGTTCAGGCTCCGTCCCTGGAGGTCATGTCTCGCCACCGTCTCTTGCCCATGACTACGCTCAGGGAACACGGGTTCTTGATCAACTTGCCGAAGTGCCACCTGGAGCCTGCCACCCGGAGGACCTTCATCGGAGCTGTGTTCGATTCTGTGTTGGGCAAGGAGTTCCTGCCGGACATCCGGATTCGTCGCCTTCAGTCATTGCTGAGGAAGTTGTTGTCGCAGGCCTCGGCTCCCCTCCTTCAGTGGCTGGAGGTTCAGGGCCACATGGCTGCTTCTGTCTTCACCGTGTCCTGGGCCAGAGTTCATCTGCGCCCTCTGCTGTGGCATGTGCAGCGGTGGGTCCCCTTTCCTGTCCTGGATTATGCGGTTCCTGTGCCCGTGTCTCTGGACGTTGTGTCTGCTCTTCAGTGGTGGCTGGATCCTTTCCACCTTTCCGTGGGGATGTTTTCCGTCTGCCTCCTCCTATGGTTGTGACCACAGATGCCAGCGCTTCCGGATGGGGGGGCGACTCTGGACCATTGGGCTGTGCAGGCTCGTTGGCTCCCATCAATCAATCAATCAATCATGGCATTTATATCGCGCACTACTCACCCGGAAGGGTCTCAAGGCGCGTGGGGAGGGGGGTCTGCTACTGCTCAAACAGCCAGGTCTTGAGCTGTTTCCTGAAGGCGAGGTGGTTCTGGGTCAGTCGCAGGTGGACGGGCAGGGAGTTCCATGTCTTAGCCGCTAGGTAGGAGAAGGATCTTCCTCCCGCGGTGGCTCTCTGGATGCGAGGCACGACGGCGAGGGCGAGGTTCGCCGATCGCAGCTGGCGGGTGGGCGTGTAGAAGGTCAGGCGGTCGTTGAGGTACCTAGGGCCCAGGTCGTGGAGGGATTTGTGTGCGTGGGAGAGGAGTCTGAACGTGATCCTCTTGTTGACAGGGAGCCAGTGTAGGTCTCTCAGGTGGCTCGAGATGTGGCTGCGTCGGGGGACGTCCAGGATGAGTCGGGCGGAGGCATTCTGGATGCGCTGGAGTCTCTTCTGAAGCTTGGCTGTTGTTCCGGCGTAGAGGGTGTTTCCATAGTCCAGTCTGCTGGTGATGAGGGCCTGGGTGACCGTCTTCCTTGTCTCGGTGGGAATCCATTGGAAGATCTTGTGGAGCATGCGGAGTGTGTGGAAGCAAGATGAGGAGACGGCGTTGACTTGCCTGGTCATCGATAGGGAGGAGTCCAGGATGATGCCCAAGTTGCGTGCGTGGTCTGTTGGCTTGGGTGCGGTGCCTAGGGCTGGGGGCCACCAGGAGTCGTCCCATGCAGAGGGGGATGTTCCCAGGATGAGGACTTCTGTCTTGTCCGTGTTCAACTTTAGGCGGCTGCTGTTCATCCATTCGGCGACGTCTTTCATTCCTTCGTGAAGGTTCGCTTTGGCGGTGTCGGGGTCTTTGGTGAGGGAGAGGATCAGCTGGGTGTCATCGGCGTAGGAAATGATGTTCAGGTTGTGGTTGCGGGCGATGGCAGCTAGTGGTTTCATGTAGATGTTGAAGAGAGTGGGGCTGAGCGAAGATCCTTGCGGGACGCCGCAGATGACTTCGGTGGCCTCTGAGCGGAACGGCGGGAGGCGTACTCTTTGTGTTCTTCCATCAGAGTCTCGCAGGTCATCCAACTGGAGAGTTGTCTGTGGTGGAGAGGGTGCTCTGCTTTTTCCATCTTCATCTGAGGGGTTGCCATGTCCTGGTGAGATCGGACAACACAGTGTCTGTGGCCTATATCAATCACCAGGGGGGGACCCGCAGTTCTTCCCTGAATCTGGTGGCCTGCTCCATTTCGGACTGGGCGGAGTTGAATCTTCTGGGGCTGTCTGCTCAGCACATTCGGGGTGTGGACAACGAGGTGGCGGATTCATTGAGCCGGAGGTTCCCTTCATCTCTGTCCCTGTGTCTGGCTCCCCGGACCTTTCGGTTGCTTTGCCTGAAGTTCGGGACTCCGGGTCTGGATCTGTTTGCCTCCCGGTCCAATGCCCTGGTTCCCCTGTTCTGCTCCAGGTCTCCGGAGGTGGGCGCCTGGGGAGTGGATGCCTTGTCTCTCCGGTGGCCTCCTTGGCTTCTTCATGCCTTTCCTCCCTTTTCTCTGTTTCCTGCCTTCTTGCTGAAGGTTCAGCGGGAGGGGGCTCAGGTGGTGGCTGTTCTTCCACACTGGCCGAGGAGGTCCTGGTTTCCTCTGCTGCTGGGCCTAGCGGTGGGCCCTCCTTGGCTTCTGCCCCGCTACCCCTCTCCTCTGAGGTCTCCGTCCCCTCTTCTGGTTCCCCTCTCCTTGGCGGTCTGGCGGTTGAACGGTTGTCTCTTGGGGTCCGTGGTCTGCCCGACCACATCATTTCTGTGATGCAGGCCTCTCGTAGGTCGTCTACTTTGTCTTCCTACTCGAAGCACTGGTCTTCTTTCTCGGGGTGGTGTGCCTCGTCTGGTCTGTCTCCTACCTCTTGCCCTGTGTCTTCTGTTCTTCAGTTTTTTCTGGATGGCTTTCAGAAGTGCTTTGCTGTGTCTACCTTGAGGGGCCAATGGGCTGCTATCCGGGCCTTCCGGGACCCGGATTCCTTTCTTCCTTCTTATGGCCTGTTGGTTTCTCGTTTGTTTCGTAGTTTTTCTCTTTCTTCCCCTTCTGTTCGTTCTCTGGTGCCCCCTTGGGATCTCTCCTTGGTGTTGGGTGTTTTGCATTCTTCCCCTTTTGAGCCTTTGGAGTCTGTGGACCTCAAGTTTCTGTCCTACAAGGTTGCTTTTCTATTTGCTATCACTTCTGCGAGACGGTTGGGGGAGCTTACGGCCTTGCGTTGTTCCCCCCCGTTTTTGGGTTTTCTGGATGACGCTGTGGTGCTCTCTTTGGATCCTGGTTTTGTCCCCAAAGTCCGCTCCCGTTTCCATTCCTCTCAGGATCTGGTTCTTCCTTCTTTGTGTCCTTCTCCTTCTTCTCCTTCTGAGCTGTTGCTTCATTCTTTGGATCTGAGGCGTGCCTTATCCATGTATGTGGCTCGTTCTGGGGAGTTTCGTTCTTCTGACTCTCTCTTTGTGACCTTTGGTTTGGCTGGTAAGGGTAAGGCAGCTTCCAGGCTCACTTTGGGTCGCTGGATTAAGGCTGTCATCTCTCTTGCCTATCTTGGTGCTGGTTTGCCTTGTCCGGCGGGTGTCCAGGCACGTTCCACTCGGGCGTGTCTGCCTCCTGGGCTGCTTTCCATGGTGTGTCTCTTGATGAGATTTGTCGGTCTGGGACCTGGGCCTCCGAGTCCACGTTTGTGAGGCACTACAGGTTGAATTGTGCCCTGTCTGACCGAACCAATTTTGGTCGTGGGGTGTTGCAGGCTGTGGGGGTTCCCCCTCCGCTTTGATTCTGTTTGTTTATTAAAACTTTCACTTGCTGCACTCCTTTGTGTCTGGTCTGTGTTTTGCTGTGTTTGGGTTGCCTAAGGCCTGTTTGGACGTTGCTTTGGTATGCCTCATGAGTGATGTCTGGGTCGAGGAGGAGGGACGTAGAGGTAATGCTATGATTACGTTTGGTAATCCCCATTACTCTTAGTCCTACTCGTCCTCGACCCAGTCATACTTACCACCCTCCCTCCCTATCCAGGCCTTTGTTGCTTGGTGTGTCAGGATGTGCTTCTGGTGGTTGGGTCTGATATAGCACCTGGCAGGAGGGGGGGTGGAGCCTAAAAGCGTTTCCTGTTTTGTTTCCTGTCTGTGGAATACCTCATGAGTGATGACTGGGTCGAGGACGAGTAGGACTAAGAGTAATGGGGATTACCAAACGTAATCATAGCATCAGTGCTTGTTTGTTTGTTTAAGGACACTGCGCACACTTAACAATGGCGGCTGCTGCACGCACCCCCCCTCCGGCTCGGGGCGCCGTGCTTTAAGTTACAGCACAGCACCCGTTTTTACAATAACATGAGAGTACAATTAACAATAGCGGCCACCACACACAGCCCCGTCCTGCCACATAAGTGCATTGTTATGGCGGCCGCCGCACACAGCCCCTTCCGCCCGCGATTGAATATAAGTGCATTTTTATGGCAGCTGCTGCACACAGCCCCTTCCTGCCACACTTTAACCACATGAATGCTACAGCAATTCATGCTCTGTGCTGCAGATCCATATTTACCATTGTTCATGACGAGCTCAGCTCGTCATGAGCACACAAGCAGTGTACTGCATGACGAGCTGAGCTCGTCATGAGCATGGAAGGGGTTAATAGAAGTTCATTATTATTACATTTACAGCATTCATATCACTGCAGGAGTGGATGCGCGGGGAACAGGTTAACATTTTTGTAGGTCGTGAGGGAGACTTGTTACTATTATCCCTTACTGAAGCCCTTAACTCTCAGCACCATGTACCCTCTCAGCAGCACGAAAGGTTCCTCAGTGCCTCAGCCGATGCAAAGGCAACAAGCACCTGGTCCGTCGCAACAGGAAAGCACTCAACTCAGCCATATACGTCTCTGGTCCCTCTTCGTTAACACTTCTGAATTAACTCACGGGGTAAGTGTTTTTTTCCCCTTCCATGCTGGGAACATGTTAATGCTTTTCTAAGGGAATTGGAACCTGAGCTTTTTAAAACCGGTAGTGTCTTTTGCATTTTAACTACAATGGTAAATAAATACTGGGTGCAGTTTTTATTTTCGTACGTTCATGGGGAGTATAGGTTAATGCCTGTTAGTGAGATTGAATAGGCCGAATGCATAGTGATATAAATACCTCCCAACCAGTAAAGGTTGCAGTCGATTGCTCTTTGACTTTACAATGATGGTTTTTTGTTCCTAAAAAGTCTATGCTTTTTAACTTGTATTTACAGTGCACGTCAACAGGTAAAACACAGTTCTTTTTGCTGATGCAAAGGCTTCCGACTTGATATGATAGTATATATAAGTTGTTTACTCAACCGGCAATAGTAGAAAGTGGACCAATAAATCAATTATCTGTTGGAAAAAACACGCTTTTAATACCAGTCATGAAGGGTTCAACTGAGAATGTCTTCTAACTCGAATAGCACATTAAATGAAATATAGAAAGGCAAGGCATTGTAAATGAGCTTTCCAATCCCGAAAGAGTTCTGAGTAAACCCCCCCCCTCACAAACTTTTGTAATGCACTGAATCTCTTTTTTATTGAAAAAATTCACAAAATCAAATTCAGTATTCCGGTCTGTCTAAACCAGGACCCCAGCTCTCATCCCACTCTTAATCCTAGTACTTTATCGCATTTTCCTGTTTTATGTGAGCACACTTTTAGAAATCTTCTTTCTAAAGTCAAATCTGGATCCCCCACCGATTGCTGCCCTCCTCGGATTCCGAGGGAAATTTTTACCACCTTTCCTATCCCTGCTCTCAATCTTCTAAATGAGTCTTTGTTGCAGGGTATTGTTCCGGCAACCTTCAAAGAGGCAATTGTCATCCCCCTCTTAAAGAAGGTGGGATCTGATCCACTTACCCTGACTAACTATCGCCCGATTTCCCTTCTTCCCTATCTAGCGAAGATCTTGGAAGCCTATGTCACAGGCTACCTTACAGACTTTTTGGAGGAATTGGAATTCCTTGATCCCCATCAGGCGGGTTTCTGGCCGGCACATTCCACTGAGGCAGTCATCCTCACTGTTTTTGACACCCTGCGCAGTGAGGTTGACAGGTGCTCTTCACAGGCCCTTGTTCTTATTGATCTCTCCGCCGCCTTCAACACGGTTGACCACTCTTTGTTGGTTGGCCGTGTGAGGGAGGCAGGAATCAATGGCCTCATCTTAAGTTGATTCAGCTCCCTCCTGGAAAACCGCTCTGAAGCGGTTTGTATTGCTCAGTTTACTGCTCCCAGAGTTAAAATCTCATGTGGAGTCCCCGAGGGCTCCTCTCTTTCTCCTCTGCTGTTCAATCTTTACCTTCTCCCTCTTGTTCGAGCTCTGAAAGAACGCAATGTCTGCACCTTCAATTATGCAGACGATTTCCAACTTATTTTCTCCATCACTGACTCCCCGGAATTGGCTCACACTTTTCAATCCACCATGCTGTTCATCAGTGGATGGATGAACAAGAATCATCTTAAAGTTAATCTGGACAAGACAGAGTTGGTTTCAACGGGTGGCATTGATGAGAGCCCATGGGGACCTCACTTTTGGCCAAGGGATTTGGGACAGCCCCCTGCTCCTTCTAGCTCGGCAAAAAGTCTCGGAGTGGTTATCAATCAGGACTTCACTTTGAAGTCTCAGATTAACTCAGTGATCTCTACCTGTTTCCTTGAAGTCCGAAAAATAAAAACGATCTGCAGATTCCTCACCTATGATGCCCGCATTCAAGTTATCGTGGACTTGTTTATGTCCCATTTTGACTACGCCAACATTTTATATTTTGGCATCCCCCTCTGACTTTCCAAACGATTACAGATGATACAAAATCAGGGTGCTCGCCTGATTGTTCATCTCCCTAGGCGCCAGCATATTACCCCTCTTCTGAAAAGCCTCTATTGGCTTCCGGTTGCCCAGCGGTGCGCTTTCAAGATTGGATGCCTTATTTTTAAAGCACTCCATGGCAGGAGTCCGAAGTTTGTTAACAACATGCTAACTATATATGTTCCAACGCGTAATCTTCGTTCTGCCCATAAGAATTTTTTACTGATTCCCCGCTTCAGATTAAAGCGCACTGGTGTTGCCTGGTTTTCTATCCTGGCCCCCACTTTCTGGAACTCTCTTCCCTCCGATATCCACTCCTGCATGAATCTTCTTGGCTTAAGAAGTCTCTTAAAGACTTGGCTTTTTCAACAGGCCTTCTGAATCTTTCTCTAGAAGCTTGGATCTCGACCAGATTAGCGCCATGAAACTTTCCCGGTGTACGCGCACTCTATAAATTCCATCTTAACATGGGCGGATTTGAGGATTCCAAACATTTACCCTAATAGAACGCTTGTACTGCCAGGACCGCTATGGAATCATAGAAATCTTTAAAGGGGGAAAGGGAAAATAGCAAAGTGACAAGGTAAAATTGTGTTTTTGTGACTGCCGAGTGAAAACTTTAACATTGTTGGAATATTTGATGGCTGTTGCTGATGTTAATCTACCTTTGCATTGAGCAAGATTTGTAATTTCAATATCTGTGTGACTGAAGTTAGGGTTTAACATGCTATATGTTTTCACTATATGAACTGTAAATATGTTAACATTCATAAAGCATCTCCGACAATAATACATAAAAGAGCTATTGGCATTGTAAATGACAGTGCAAACAGCAGTGCGTAAACAAGCACTTTGTACTTACAGGATTTTCTTAAGACTTAAATAAAAGGCATTGTCATTTACAATGCCAATAGCTGAAATACTCGCAAATGCGAGACCTATTGTATTGCAAATGCTTGTTCTTCTTTCGCTGTCAACTTCTCTTCTTTGCCTTGTTTCTTTTTTCATTCTTTCTTTTCCATTTCTTGTCTTTCTTTTGTTTTCTTTCCTTTACTCCTTTCTTGTACTCCCCTCTCGCCCTCATTCATGTCCTCCTGCTTTCATTCTCACCTTACTCTCCTTCCCTGTTTTTCTCTTTATTTCACCATAGCTTCTTTCTTGATCTACCTTTGTTTACGTTTCCTGCTCAACTTGTACTCTGCTTGCTCTCCTTTCTTTCCTTTGCTCATTGTTTTTGTATTTCCTTCTTTCAGTCATCTTTTTCTACCTCTTTTTCTTTCTCTTTCACTTGGTTTTTCTCTTCCTTTCCTTCATTCTTCCTTTCGTTTATTTATCCCTTTCCTTGCTTTTTCTCTCAGTCTCCTTCCTCTCATCCTGTTTCTCCCTCTACTTGCTTTTGATTTCTACCTCGCCTTCGTCGTACAATGTTTATTTCTGTATTGCATCCTTTGTTTAAAAAGTGCCTAGTTTCTTAAAGCAGTCTATTCATGCATTAATTTGTGTCAGTACTGTCTGATTTACAGTGTGATGGCCACTGTTGAGATATGTTTACTTATAGATTACAATGAAGTTTATATGTGCCTCACGAAATATATCATTGCTAATGATCCTTCGTGCCCTATCAGAACGAGCAGTGTCAGATGTAGCTCTCGCTACAGAAAAGGTTGGCTACCCCTGACCGTGAACAGTAATTCAATCAACTGTGAAAACGAAAGAAGGACTACACAGCAGTGTACTCGAAACTACCCGGACTAAAAGACAAATGCAACGTCCATCCCCGAAAGAAACATTTTCTATTCGCGTAAAGCCGAATTTTGCTAGATTCAGTCTGAAAAATGCACATAATTTTCATTCAGAAACAAACTATTTTGTATTTTTCATATCAGCCAAACAAATAATCGACTACGTCTATGAATAGTAATTGTTTCTTCTTCGACAAATAGTCAATGATTTAAATTGTCCTTTCTGTAGTTTAAATATCCAAATTGTCTGTTAGTAGTAAAGTTTAGGCGGAAGGTGGGAAATGCATTTCTGTTCTACAATGGCCGTCTTTTTCTCCTGAATGAAGCTACTGGCTCTAGCTGTAGTTCACTTTTTCCCCCATTGGCGCGTCTGTATTTGTTTAACCAATTCGTGGTAGCAACTGTTCTACGGCTACGGAAGCCTCCCTGTGACAAGATGCCTCCACCTTACCCTTTCGCGGTTGAACGAGCTCAGCTGCTTGGTAACGTCAGCGCTGCCAGCGTGGAAACGGGAGACAGCAGGCGGAAGTGCAAGCGGATAATTCAAGCAGTCGCAGCCACCGCAGGACTCCGTGGGACACCGAGATAACCCCACGCCCCTTGCAGCATGGAACCCTCCACGGACAAGGTATGCGCGCACAGGGACCACGGGGGCAAGAAGATTGAGCGAGTGGTGGGGGGAGATAGACTGACAGTGACAGCTGATTTCTCTGTGAACTTTAGAGGCTGATTAATGGTGGCGTATCTAATTTTTAGAATGGCACCAAATCGCAAGCACGTTGTCACCTGAAAATGTTTCAAACATAGCTACTGGTAATTTTATCCTGGAATGAAGACAAGAAGTAATTTTATGGTAACCATTTTGAGAAGTAGTTTACTTCAGATCAGTTAAACGGAGGTGGAGTGTCCTTTGCGGTTGGTTATGGTGGTCGTACAAAGCATCTTAACTTATCGCCACTATCTTCAAAAGGGAGTGGAAGCCGAGACTCCTGGAATACAGGATACGGTTCCTGAAGGCAGGTGCTCCCGGTATGGAGGATCATGTCCTGTGGGAGTGGTGTGCCAAGGGTTTGCAGGAACTTTGCCTGAAAGAGGGGACGCAAAAGATTAATGGATAGTATTAGTCCCCAAGAGAGCAGGGGTAACAAGATACGCCCTTGTCTTAGGAACTGAAGCTGGCTGTCCGGGTACGCCATCTCTCCTCTGTTGAGTTACACGGAAGCCTGCCAGGGTTCATAACCACCACTTGCAGAGAAGGGCATAGATATTGGTTTCCAGCATTTACGACCCGTCCACGGTTTGAGGCAGCGAGTTCCGGGATGCAGAATTTCCGCCTTTAGAAGCAGAGCCTCCCATTATGTGAATCAATACATGTCTTCCTGAGGTTAAGGAGGACTCCCAGGATTCAAGAGTTCTTTATGGTTGGGTGCAGAGACTTCCCTGATAAAGTTTCATTCACTCAATGAGGATGAGGCTCACAGAATTCAGAATCTAGCTGTACTGTGTAAAGGGATTCTCTGAATATAAGATCTGTCACTGATTTAAGCGAGGTTGAGGCTTTTAGGATTATTTACCTATTTCCTTGAATAGCAGGTTTGCTGGGCTCGAGAATACAAGCTCTGTCTGGGAGGGGTTGAGGCAGTGGCACACAATATACAACCGACAGTATTGGAGGAAGGAGAATTAGAGGTGATGCAGTCTAATGATGAAAGATCTTTCATTTGGGTGGGGGAAGTGCCAAGGTCTTCCTGTATCTCTCCTCTTGCCGAGGCTTCTGCAATGTGGACTCTCTTTCGGGCTCCTAAGATCTTTCCTTGGGCTAAAGGAGAAGCGGTTTTCCAGGGTACAAGTCCAGTTTTCGTTTGCATGAGTTATGGGTTTCAAAGATATTCTCATCTTTACTTGCTGCAAGAGTAGAGTCTCGAAAGATCTTCACCTAGTGCTTAGGGGGCTAATTCAGTGTCTTGCAGGATTATGGAAACCTTTGATTTGGGTTGAATAGATGACGAAATTCCAGCATACAGGATTTTTAGGTCGAGCCTGGGCAGCGCATGCGCTGCTCTGCGAGGCATGCTGTATTGAGGTAGGGACTTGAAGCTCCGCCCACTCTAATTTTTCATTGGCTTGTGTCATTGTACACTGTAAACTGGCTGTTCATTGGTCAAATGGCGTAGTAGTTCCTCCTTTGTAGAGCCTTATCTCGTTTTGTAACCTCCCATGGTGACACCCCCTGTTACGTGTGTTGTTGCTCAGTAGGCTTTAATGATAGCCTCCTAGCACCTTTAAGCTCTTTCCTAACGCTTTAAATAAATGTAAAGCATGCATTTGCAATGCAATAGGTCTCGCATTTGCAAGAGTTTAAGCTGTTGGCATTGTAAATGACAATGCATTTTATTTATCTGTTTTAAAAACACAACACATAAATAAAAGGCATAGTCATTTACAATGCCATTAGCTCAAACTCTCAAAAATGCTAGACCTATTGCATTGCAAATGCTTGTTCTGAGACTTATAGGAATTAGTGTTACTTTGTTGGACACAGTCTTCCAACATACAGAATATTCAGCTCCGAAAGAAGTGGAGCTCTATGCAGTAATGTGAGCATGTGCTAGTACTATAGAGGCACGCGACTCAAGAGCAGCCATTGACTCTTTGGCAGAGGAGAGAAAGTGGCTGTTCAGTCCTCCAATTAATTCTCAACAGTGATTAACAGCAAACAGCCTTTCTCCTTTTCAGAGCGCCTTCCCCAATCGTGTTTCTTCCAGAAACAATTTAAAGTGTTGAGATTGATTGAAAAATTTGTTCTGGGATGAATACATGAAATCATTTTGGTAATATGCATTTTGTACTGTATTTTTCTTGAAATCAGTTTTCATAAGTTGGTTGGTCGGTCTGTCTGGGATAGGGAAGAAGAAAGTTCTTGGATGGTGCACAGCCTCATAGGATCTCTTTACAGAAAAGTGCAAGTATAGGCACCCAGTATACAGATCCCTCAGGGGCAAGGCCGACCCATCAAACTCACCTCAGAGTTAAGGAGCTGCAGTATCTCTCTGGATAAAGAATCAGCCCCTGGCTAAATGGATGCTGTAAGAAAGTGAATTACTATTCAGAGTGGGTGGACGCATTCCTTAAGGAATAAAAACCCTATTCCATCAGGGTAAACCCCAAATGTGATTAACCAGAACTTAACCCCTGTTAGCTATGGCCCACATCGGACCCGCTTAACTTGGGGAATGTGTAAAGAATGGATGCAGTACCAAAACAGTAATACCTTTGAACCACCAAATAGAAAATATCCCAAGCAACATAAACAAGCATTTGCAATGCAATAGGTCTCGCATTATTAAAGTTTGAGCTATTGGCATTAATAAATAATGCAACACCAATAGTTCAAACTTTAATAATGCGAGACCTATTGCATTGCAAATGCTTGTTTTCTTTGTAACTTACGTGCAGTAGAATGTTCATGTGGCGTTTTGCTGTACCGTCCCACCTGCGGTGCCTGGAAGTGGGGGTCCCCCACAAAGATTGTGCGCCTCAGAGGTGGTTGTCGTGGTGGTGTTTGCTGGTTCCTCCTCTCTTCTGGCCCTTTCTGCATTCATGTATTGTGTCCTCGGTGGGACGGCCGAGGTGTCTGGGACCCCCGGCGCTGTCTGCAAGTTCCCATCCTCTGTATGTGTGAGACAGGGTTTCTTCGAAAGCAGAGGGGGCCGGGAACTCTGCGCATTTTAGGGAGTATCACATTGCGCAGAAAGAGGGGAGTGGGTGACTTGCTCAGTGCAGAGGGTTTGTTAGGCTCAAGGTTTTCAGTTGTTTCCTGATTTTGTTGGCGGCTGAGAATTATAAATGCAGGCAGATGTTCTGTGGGACTGAGATTCTGTGAACCTGGTAACGTGTGGAAAGCCGCAGATGGTGTTGAAGTGCGTGTGGTGACTGGTTGGGACGGGTGCCCAGCATGTGGGTTCCGTGGCCCCTGGATGCAGTTTGTGCTTGGACTGTGAACACCCGATACCGGAAGCGCCCCCGCCTGACACGGGCCTGGCTCACTTGTTTGGAGTACACAGCTTCTGGTGCGCGGGCGTAGACAAGGCGCACCAGGTGCGCGCACATAGAAAATGCGCCTCGTGACTCGCAGGCCTTTATTATTTCCCTTCTCTCAGGAGTACATTGCCTTCACTCTGTGATGTACATAGAAGTGCATTGCTTTTACCCTATGACGTAAAGAGGTGTACATTACTTTCGGTTTGTGAGTCTAAGGGATCTTACATTATGTGGCTAGAAATGTATTTAAGCTTACCTCTTTGAGCTTCCAAGGAAGGTGAGGTGGAGCGGTTCTGACTGAGCCTGACCATTGTGAAATGAATATAGATGTATTTTTTTGTGGTTGAGTTTAGGGTGAGGGTGGGGCATTCAGGTCTGCGGGCAGTATTTGAATTGTTTATAGATTAAAGAAGTCCAATCCTTAAGGCTATCAACTCCCTGAAAAAATCAAAGGCTCCTGGTCCTGATGGATTGCCAATTGAGTTTTTCTCTACGTTTCATGACATTTTTGTGCCTCGGCTGCTACATCTTTTTAATTCTTTCATTGCCGACGCTAAGGCCTCAGGGTCTTTCTTGGATGCTCTCATCGTTATTATTCCCAAACCAGACAAGGATCATTCCCAATGTAAAAATTACCGTCCTATTTCCTTAATCAACTATGATTGTAAAATTTTTGCCAAAATTCTCGCCTCCCGTCTTGATTCAATTATTCCCCTTTTGATCAAAACCGACCAAATTGGTTTTGTAAAAGGCAGACTTGCCGCTGACAATGCCCGTATGTTTGCCAATGTCATTTCTCATAGCAAACAATTCAAAGCCCCTCTCGCAGCCTTGTCCCTGGATGCGGAGAAAGCTTTTAACCGTATTAATTGGCAATTTATGTTCCGTTCCTTGCAATGGTTTGGCTTTGGTCCCACTTTTATTTCCATGGTTAAACTCCTTTACTGAGCCCCCCGTGCCAGTATTTTTGTTAATAACCAATTTTCTAGATTCTTTCCCTTGTCTAGGGGTACGAGACAAGGATGTCCTCTCTCCCCGTTATTGTTTATACTATGTCTTGAGCCCTTTTTGGAACGAATCCGATCCAATCCCCAAATAAATGGGTTCAAAATCTCCTCCGTTGAAACAAAAGTATCTGCATATGCGGATGATATCTTAGTCTATATGGCCAACCCTATTACGTCACTTCCCCCCCTTTTTGAATGAAGTCCTTTTTATATTCCTCTGTCTCAGGTTATAAACTTAACTTATCTAAAACGAAAGTCTTACCCTTAAACTCTACCTGCTATCAATACATGTTTGACTCAACTGATTTTGCATGGTGTCCTTCCACAATTAAATATCTTGGAATTTAGTTTTCCTCATCCCTAATTGACACTCTCAAACGTACCTTTGCTTCCCTCACTCAGAAGATTCAATCCCTCCTCCAACTCTGGTCTCCCCTCTTCTTATCATGATGGGATAGACTTGATACCATTAAAATAATGATTACGCCACATGTCCTCTACACTGTTTCGATGCTCCCCATGAAAATTCATATTTTACACGTTTAATTTCCATTTGCTCCAAATTTTTGTGGAATAATAAACACCCCCGCATTGCCTTACAAAAGCTCGTTCGTCTTAAGAATGAAGGTGGGGTTTGTTTCCCTAATTTTAAAATGTACCACTCTGCCTTCCTAATTAAGCAATCCTTTTCTTTAGCCTTTGATTTTATTGATGCCCCACTACCCAAATGGATTGCTTTTGAACGTTCATTGTTAAAGGATTTTTCATTTCAACATACCGTTTTTATTTCCAACTGTTCATTTTTGGCTAAACACCCAGTGGTAAAATATTAAAATATTCACAAACTCTGCTGCATGATGTATTTTCTAAAGATTTATCTCCTCTCCAGTGTTTTTTATCCTCTTGTGTATGGTATAATACATTTCTCAAGTATAAAGGCAAGTCGTTCTACTACAAGTATTGGAAAGAAAAGGATATTTTATTTTTTTCCAATACTTCCATTCTCTCTTTTCCTGAACTGCAAAATTTGTACGACTTGCCTGCGTCTTGTGTCAAGGAATACACAATTATCACTACTGCTATAACATCTCACTTGTCAACCTTTCCTCCTTTTGATGACCTGCCATCCTTTTTCCCCTTCCACTCCCCTTTACCCATTGTTCTCCCTTCATCAACCTAAAGCTGCCCTTGTCTATAAAATACTGCTATCAAATGTTGTTGATCGGCCTAAATCAGCTACTGAGATTGCTTGGGAAACTGATTTATTCGTTTCTCTACCTGTTGATGTGTGGGATCGTATTTGGTGTAAATTGTTTAAAGTTTCTGTAGTGGCTCGTATTACTCAATCGCTATTTTTTATTTATCATAGAGCTGTTATCACTCCTGTAAGTATTGCTAAATTTTCGCCTTCTTCTACTACTCTCTGTTGGTCATGTTCCTCTCATACAGGTACGCTCATACATCAACTATATGACTGCCATTCTGTTTTAACCTTCTGGAACTCTGTTTGGAATATTTGCATGCGCATGTTTCATTATTCCGTTCCTTTATCATTCTTAAGTGTATTTTTAGGCTCTGATTCAGAAGATATACATATTGTTCCTCCTAGTGCAAGATTACTTGATCTTTTCATTGCTATTGCATTTAAAGTGATCCTCTCCTGTTGGAAGGATAACTCCAAATTATCTGTTCTAACATGGTGGAACTTCATTTGTGATGAACACAGGATTGCTATTGATTCCTCCTCTTCTGTCTCTTTAAAAATTAAATCTGACCTTCTCTGGCTCCCTTTTTCTAATTATCTTTCGTCCACTTCTCCTGACTGATTGCTGGGCCCTTTTATCCTATTGCTTTTATTCCTTCTTTCTCCGCTTATGATTTTCTCTTCCTCTTCTTTTTCTTCCTGTACTGTACTGTCCTCTCTTCCTTTCTTCCTTCTTGTTCTTTTTTTCTCTCTTCTCTTTTCTTTTCCCCTCTTCTCCTCCTCTCCTGCTGAACCGTTATTTTATTGCCTTTTTTTTTTATATACCTCATGTTTTATCTCATTCGGTTCCCATGTACTATTTTATTACCTTGCATTGTGTTTCTTAAAACAAAATAAAAACTTTCTTAAACTGAAAAAAAAATAGATTAAAGAAGTCCAAGGTGGGCGGCATTCCAATCAGGGCTGAGGTCTATGCTTTTGCTGTGACGTAGATGGGTACATTGCTTTCACTCTGATAAGAGGAGCCCCCCACTTTCACTCTGTGACCCCATGGCTGCATTGCTTTCAGTCTGTGACTATAAGGTTTTTTTTTCTCTATGTGCTAGACAGGTGCATTGCCTTCATTATGTGACTGAATTCATGACGTTTGGGGTGGGCATAACTCATGTCATAATTTACAGTAGTGTAATTATACAAAATTGCATGAGATTTCTCAGAATTGCACAAGGCCTGTAATCCTGCATTTAGCTCCATTTTCTTAGTGAAAAATGCTCCTTTGCGCCTAAAATGAACCTGAGTATGCATTTTTGCGCCAAGAAAATGGCTCCAAATACAACAGAACAGGACCAGCGGCTCGCACTCTGTTCCTGTGCTCATGGGTAGGCATTTCTGTCCCAAATTACTCTAATTTATGCAAATGTGTCTAATCAAGTAATTTTGTGTAATTTCTTGTCACAACAGCATTGCAAAATTACCAAAATGACTCTCATTGTTCTGGAGTAATTCTTATTTCAGCCAGGTCTGATGGCGTTCACTATGAAATAGCCATTCACATTTCTTCACTGTGTGAGGTAGTGATGTACATTACTTTCAATCTATTACTTGGAGAGAGGCATCACTTTACTCTGTGACTTAGAGCAGTGGTTCCTATCCTTTTGACTTCTGTGCGTCCTCACTTAATCCTTCTGGAACCCAGGGACGCCCACTGAATCATTATTGGAATCTAGGGACCGCCCATTCACTCATTTCTGGAAGGTAGGGCCTCTGACGTAAGCATTTTTCGATAAGCTGAACTGCAAAATAACTAACAAAAAAGACTTATTTGGCTATAGATTTAATGGTGCATTGGGCGGTCAGTTGTAATCCTAAATGGTGCTTTAGAACCAACATTTCCACAATACTCGTGGCTTGCGTGCCACAGCTTGTGATCGGTGCTCAAAGGCTTTCCACTGCTTGGTATAGCCCAATGTTGTAAGGAGTGGGACGAGAAACCGGTACTAAGTGGAGATTCTGTGATTACATTTCAGTACACCTCAGTACATTGAGTCCTTCTTATCTGAGTCCTATGTTCCTTTCCTCTGGGTAATCTGTTATTGGCCATTTAAGGACTACATTGTGTATTAGAACCGTGACTTTCAGACAAGAGATCAGGTATTTATTCCGCCATTCTAAGTGACTAATACTGTGCATTACATTTCAAAAGCTAACACAGGTGCACTTCCATTGGATATAATTGGTCCTCATGGAGTAATGATGGTGCCCGTAAGCATCTGAGTAATGAAGAGTACGGGGACGTACAGACAGCATTCCTAGTATTTGCAGGAATGCAGTGTGATCATCATACTTTTGTTTGACAGAGGGAAGATTTAAGCTTTATATGTTTTTGGATGAAGAGTAGGAGGCAATGGGATTTGTTTTATTTTTTTCAAATGGGTGGAGCACAAGCCAGATACTGCCACAGTAACAAATATTTCCTCAAACTTTTTAAATACTCAGACTAATAGTATATTTAATCAGCATTTATTTCACACAGTGCAGCCAGCAATTGTTCCAAGGCCCTCTAACACTTTGAATCGCCATTCTTAGGAAATTGGCACTGTGTCTTTCTTTTGCATCGTGTTTGTTGAAAGCATTGAACACCTGGGTATTCAAAGCAAGGGTCGGACTGACCTATGAGGCAATCGGGCAGTGCCTGTTAAGCTTGTCTTACAGGTCAGAGTGTGAGCTGGGTTTTTGGCTGTTTGTGGCCTCATTTATGGTCTGCTGGGCTCGTTTTTACTGATGATTCTCCTGATATAAAAACAAACATTGCTTGCGCAAGCTCAAATCCATGCATTCTTCCATATCTTACAAAACACTTATACAGCACGTCTTAACAGTTTCAAAGCTGCTCCAATTTGCAAACATGAGGCACTTCTTTTTAGTTTTCCAATTAACTAATGGGGGGCGCTTTCAAGTTGGTGCCAGGGCCTATTTTCTTCCCCAGTCAGACACTGTTCATATCCATTAAAAGCAGCTTTGGGATACACCCAGCAATAAGAGTTTGAATAATTGTATTTAAAGAGCACAGCTGGTACTTACTTCTGCTGCTGCCCTGTATCTGATAGTGATGTGGTGGCTGCCTTCCTATTAGATTCTTGCGTGGGGCTGTGTTATGCATGCCTGATTAGAAGATTTTATTGGATTGAGGTAGAAGTCTCTGTCACGAAGTATGAGAAATTTACTGTTCTGTAATCTTACATTTTTATTGGGCCTCTTGTTAAGCCCTCCCTTCTGGCCCATTGTTTCCTCCTTTTGCTTTTGTTCTGCGTTTATCCTTCTCTGTCATTTGTTGTAACGGTGACAATAAAAGTAACCACCACAAAAAGCCTACAAAGCTGGATGGGGCACATAATTACATCCTAGGGACGGATAATTTGCTGGATTTCCTGAGAAACTATTCAGTGACGCCATCATTTATGTAACAGGTATGTGAGGAGCAGTGGTACTTAAATGATAAGCTGTGAAACTACACCACTAGCGCACTATTAACCGGCTTCTAAGCTGGTATGATCCTGGGCAAGGCGCTTCCACTCTTTGTCCTGCAAAAATACAGCAACTAGAAATTAGGGGTTGCAAAGGCCCGGGCTGGGTTTCCAGACAGACGGTTAGCACTTGCCAAGTCCCGTGAGCAAAGCAGGCTCGTTCCGTGACCATGGTGCTGGTCTGAGCCACAGGCGCATCCTGAGAAAGACTGGGCACGAGAACACGCCAACGCCCGGGCGAGACCTCTTTTGGAACAACGGATTGGCGGTTGGGGTTAACGGCGCGTGCTCATTTTTCCATCACGCGCTGCGAGGCTGCGTTGCATAGTTAAAGATGCCAATACTAGCTGTAGACACATGGAAGTTAATTCCGCCAAATCAACTCATCAACGGATACGCTCCCTGGACAGCACGTTACTGAACGATCAAAGTGCACAACGTAGACAACACAGGCCTCCACATTTCCGGGCACAGCTACTGACTCTTTTCCAGCATTACTGTTGGGCCTGGCCCTCAATACCATCTGTAATCCCAAAACAGTGGTTGGCTCGTACAAAAACAATGGGCTCATCAAAAGCCATCAAAGCAGGCGCGCAGTTTGTACTCTTTTACCGTGAGATTTACCCAACAGAAAACACACTTAAAAACCACACTAGCGTGAATTCCTGTAGATCAATGGCATATGTATGCAGCTACAACGTAAAAAAATGGATCCAAAAAAATAAGAAGCTCGCGAGTGGTGCGCGTGCACCACAGCGAGCCGTGTTGTTTCACTTATCGTGCCCGTGTCTGGGCATGATAAATGAAACCACGTGACGGCCTATTGGTGTCTATTTCGCACACCAAGCGCGTAATAGACACCAATAGGCCGTGGGCGGAGCAATGCGCCCGCCTTTGGCCAATAGCGTGCAGTCTTTCATTAAAAGACGCACGCTAAGGCCAATGAGGTAGCTGAAAAGTAAACGCACGAGCCTGTGCGATTCCTAGGTCCGCTTGATTTCCCCGTTTTTCACCTACTAAAGGTCTTGCGACCTGCGAGTGCACTGCTGCGCAGTACAACGCTGGTTGCGAGACCTAAAAATGGAGTACATTTTAAGAAGCAAAACAACAAAATACAGTCAGGGGAACCACAGTTATGTGTATTTAAGGATTTTTGTGAAAATGGTGCCAATGATAGCCCATGGTCGTTGTATACGGGGACTTCGGTGAAATTTGATGCAGTCACCCATATATCATAAGGTCAGCAACACCAACCAGGATGGCCTGTTCCTGGATTTTTTGCCTTCGGATTTTGTCTGCAAAATGAAAGTCAGAATCTGTCAGTGGTGGTAGGCAGCAGGCTATATCTATGAAGGACTTACTTAAGTCAGATAAACGTTGAGAGAGGTCCAGTTAAAACCATTCATATGAATGGGGAAAGCTCAGAGTGGGAAAGCCAGATTTTGTGCCCAGGGCCTCTGTCAAGTTGGCCTGATACTTTTTTACATTTCTATCTTTAGACACCCTTGTCTGGTCAAGCTTTCTACCTTGGGTCTTAGTCTCGAAAATGAAGCTTGGATTTCTCCAGTGGTACAAGGTAGCAGGCTGTATCCAAAGAAGGCTCCACAGTGTCAGATACCTCCTTGTCGTGTGCCCGCTGCAGCAGCTTTGGAGACTCTCTGAGTGGTCCAAACCTGTTTCTTCAGTCCGGCAAGGTCACGTCTCCACCGGATTAGCTTTGCAGGTAAGTCCCAGTCCTCTTGCGGCATGAAATCAAAATATGTTTAAGCTCCAAACCTTTGCAGTAGTAAACCACCTTTTCATCAGATCTTAACGTGAGACTTGCAGACTTCAGTGAGGCTCTTAGGATTTCAGAGATTTGTACAGCAAAGACCTTGTGCACTGTCCAGTGCAGACCCACTTGTGACTGGGCAACTAATTATCCAGAAAAAAAGTGGTTCTTCAGCTTGTTATATTGCTGTAACTACAAGGAACTCAGCACACTGACCCTTGGAGTCCATGCCTTTGTCCTTGGTAAAGGAAAGAGCAGGTACAGTTCTTCAGAGCTCCTCACAAGTAACAGCGAGTAGGTTTTAGTCCTTTTTGTGAACTTATGCAGGTCCAGAAAGGGCTCTGAGTAGGGTGCCTTGAGGTGCCATATTGATGGTTGGCACAAGGCGGTGGATGAGGGTGACTATTGGATTCTTCCTAACCAACGGGGTAAAAGTTCCCTGGGGTATCCCTACACACGTTTTCTGCAGTTCCTGCTTTCCTTATCCCTCAGTGCACTTTACTTCTAAAATCCAAGATGAGTATACCCTTTCTTCCTTTTTCTGGAGCCTGTTTATCCGCACACAAGTGTGTCCAGGAAAATTATTAGCCCCGCCTTTGTCGTCACTCACACTGGGCTTGGAACTAGTCTGTCTTGCGGAACAAAGATTTGTCTTACCCATATCTCACCTTACGTTTACTTATGAGAGAGTAGACCCGTTGCAAGTTAATGCATGTCAGTGGTCCTCTTAACTGGTCTTCCTGCATGGGGGAAAAATTACCTCCCCATACCCAAGGTATTATTTCTGTTCTGAGAGCAGTTTCACACCCCACTAAGGCCAAGCAATGGCAGACAAGCTTGTTTTAGGTAATTGGTAATTAGCCAAATGGAGGTTCAAGCAAGTAAAAGCTAACTTTCTAAAAGTTACTTTCCACAAATATCTATTAAAATTCAAATGTTACCATTCAATTATATTTACAAATGTTATATCTAATTTTGACTTTTGTAGCTGTTTCTTGTCAAAAGGTCCGTATTGAAGTTTATAATCTGTACTTGAAATTTTCAAGGATTCATGTACAGTTCTGCCAATGAAAATAGCTTTGGGGGTCTAACACAGGAGGAACATGCTAACTTTACCTCAGCATGTGTTCCACTTTTAAATATCGGGCACCCTTCCTTGTGGGGAACAAGATTAACTTAGGGTGCCTTATTACTGTTTAAAGGGAGGGTTTCCTGCCTGTCAAAAAGGGTTATTTTGACAGGTTTGACAACTGGTTTTGAGACTGCTGCAATCAAGCTACACGGTAGGCCTAAAACCATGTTTTACAGGCCCACTGTGTGGATGGCATTATTGGTGCTTAATTCAACATTGGGCATTTAACTTCCAGGCCCTGGTTACATTTTCTACACCATATACTAGGGACAAGTATGTGAGTTAAATATGTCAACTAGGGATAGGCCAATAGTTAAATGCTATTTAAACAGACCCTTTAAGCTTTTAGCGATTTTTGTGACTTGCTAACTAGGCACAAAAGTGCAAATGACCCGCAATGCCTATAATTTCCACTTAAACCACCACAGTAAAAGAAACTGTGTCTCCCTGTGTTTGTTTTCTTTTTGTGAAAATGCAGCTTGTCTTTTGGCTCTGCACATTTTCAAGAAAAATAAATCAAATACACTAGTAATGGAAAAAAACGCATCAGGCGTGAGGTTAATTATTGTATTCTTCGGCTGTGCACAGTAGTGTCTGTTCACCCTGCTGTGACCTATCCTCCTGGCAGAGAGGTGACAACTGCCACCAGAAGTGCCAGCTTTATCACATAAAAATAATGGATATTTGTTCCTAGTGAGGATTCTTTGAAGGCCCCGGCCTGAAACATAAATAGAACTTTATTAGGAAACTGATATGTGTTTGCCCATGAAAAGTATAGACAACAGAGTTTCAAGTTCTGTAGTGTCCTATTAAATGTATAAATTATTGCCTACCGACTCAAAATGTAGGTCATGGCAGAACATCTGGTAACCCTCCCACAAAGGACAGTCACTCACTCAAATCGTGTTAGGCTTCATCATCAGGCAGCATCTCGGCCCCTAAAACCCAGGATGGGCTCAACTATGTTCCAGAGAGTGATTTTAAGATTGTCTGCCAAGTCTTCTAGAAAAAACAAATACTCCAAAACACCGAGATATCACCCTTTAAAAGTGGGTGTTTTCAGTAGGCATCAACATCATGTATCTAGAGTGATGCTAGCAGTAATATGGTCCTATCAATCAATCAATCAAAGCATTTATATAGCGCACTACTCACCCGGAGGGTCTCAAGGCGCTTATAGCTGTGCAGCGTGGTTGAAAGTAAAATAAAAAATGCTACAATGCTGTTGGCGCTAGCCTCGTCATAGCTCTCCCATGATAAATGATATCTCCCTTTGACAGAGAGCACAGTAGCCGTCTGTAATAAGACGCATACCTAGAAGCAAAAGACACAACCTGATAGAGGTGAATTCCTGGAACTTGTACAACTTGTACATTGATCATTGGAGGCTGGCCTCCGATGCAAGTGAAGATGTGCTTGCAGTATTTAATTAAGACTGTCTCATGACCCTCAATCTATGTAAACCATGACATTTGTTTTTACTAAATACAAACTGGTGTTTTCTGTATCACTCGTGTTGTGAATTTGTGATTCAATTAAATACTGAATATAAATAAGTAGAATAAACAAGGCAGGTTACTGTGACACCGTCCAGAGACCAGGGCTGTACATTTCACCCGTCAGAGGGGCAGACAGTGAGCCATGTCAGAGGGGGAGACAGTGAGCCATGTATGTAGAAACTCATGGGAGAGAAGCAGAGGCTCCATGGAATCTTTTGTCCTCTGGAGCACTATTAGGCCCAGTTTCAGACCCCCAGAGTGTGTTTTTTGTTTCTTGCTCCATGGAATCAGCCAGGTGTTCCAGACACACCCGGAGAACCCAGAAGCCTCAAACAACTTTCTGTATGCTGATTATTTTGGTACAGGGTTATTTATTCCTTATTTATTTTGTGCCCAGTACTTACATCCAGAAAACCGAAACATAACTTTATACCATATGTAGTGTTGAATGTTTTAGACATTTATGTAAAGGTTTTTGAACCGTAACACGATACAGTATATTGTAATATCTCTTACTGTCTCTAATAAGGAATCGGATACACTTTTTTATCAGTATTGAAATCACTTGTGTTGTGTTACAAATTTGTGAATTAGCTTCTGTATGTAGTTGGTGTTTTGTATTTGAAGATGTTGGCATTACCCTAATTCTGGTATAAGATGCACCTGTTTGTTTAATCTTGTGTTTGTATTTATTCTTATGTTGCAATGTATTTAGTAACTAGAGCCTCATAGTGAAGGTACATAGTTATTTCCTGTAATGTGTGATTAGGAAAGAGTCAGTTGCAAGTTGAGATTGAGCTGGGAGGCGACTTCTCACCCTCGTGGATGGCAGCCTTTCTACAAGAAAATTGTGATATAGTAGCATTGTTACATGTGCCGGAGTGTAACTGAGATGGGCTCAGGCAAGTGGTGGTTAGTGAAGTTGCTGGGTATAGACAGAAGGATAGGTAGAAGTTGGTCGTCTGCCACTGTTAATTCTTTTAACAATATATTACCTCTCTCAGGCTACCGTGGTCCTTTTCATCCTCCAGTAGCGGCGAGGAGGATCAGCAGCGGTTGCTCTTCTTCTCCTCACCTGAAGTGCACAGGTATAATTTAAGTCTGTGTCATACTCCGACTCAAGGCAGATGGTGCTGAACCAGGGTATTCTTTTTGACTTCAATCCCCATTAGAACATTGGAATGGTGGGAGCTCCATTGAAAACAATAGAGTGCTCCGGGCTTATAATGGCTGGTATACGCCCGGAGCTCCAATATTCCAATGCTTCTTTGTTCACTGCTCTGGCTGTGAACAAAGGCTTCAGGGAGCCTGAGGGGAGGGCGGAATGTTCTAATAGCCTTATAGCCCCTCGTAGGTGGGCTATACCGACTATTAAAGTCCTGCTACCTTGTTAAAGTGCCTCGCCTTCGGCTCTGGCCTTTAACGCTGGAGCGGGCCTTTAATAGCCGGTATAGCTCACTATGGCGGGCTATAAGGCAATATTAGCAGAAAACTCTACTAAAATCATTTAGCAGCAAACTTGACTATGGAAGTGCACTCTATGCCTAGACCACCCAGAGGCTTCAAAAAAAATTGCAAGGAATCCAGAAAAACGCCTCAAGACTTATCCTGGACATCCCCTGCTGCAAGACTTATCCTGGACATCCCCCGCTGCTACCTCATCTCCAGTCACCTAAGAGACCTCTACTGGCTCCCGATCAACAAAAGAATAAACTTCAAGCTCCTCACACATGCCTACAAGGCCCTCCATGACATCGGACATGCATATCTCAACCACCCCTTCTCCTTCAACACTCCCACCAGACACCTCCACTCCGCCAACCTGGCCCTACCCACAATCCCACAGATCCGCAAGACCATGACCAGAGAAAGATCCTTCTTCTGCCTCACCGTGAAGACCTGGAACTTTCTTCCTCTACATCTCAGGCAATCACACTCACTGCCTCAATTCAGGAAGGACCTCCAGACCTGGCTCTTCAGCTGAACCGGCTCTTCAGTTGAACTTCAGACCCCCCCAACCCCCCCATCTCCTTGAGACCCTAACGCTCTATAAGCACCCTGATTGATTGATTATTGCTGCCTTCCCAGTGATTGTGATTTGTGAGAAAGTTACTTTTCTACTCATGTTGTCGTTGTGATGTTTATAATAAACAGTGGAATATGTTGCTTTATCAGCAGCTATTAACAGCAAAAAATGACTTTTAAAGCATTCACCTTCTCCTAGCATCACTTGGGCATCTAAATGCTACTGGACCCTGGGCTCTAACGTATGACAACAGGAATCTGATGATGGTAATACAGTCCTTAAACTCACCACGACAAAGCAACACCATCTTTACTATCAGACTCCTTCAGTTGTTATATCTGATCTGTCTGTGGATACAACTTGTCAGAGAGCCCAGAGTATGAAGGAAATACGACCACTATGTGTGTACGATGTAGTATTCCTAAAGACTCGTTCATGTTATTTTGCAATTTTTCTCTAGATAGCTAACAGACTATTGTTATGGATGACTCAGTTCATTTTGACTTTGATTTTATTTAACAGTTTTGGGTTTGTGCAGGATAAATTGATTATAGTTGAAATGTTGTTTTTCACTGATTACTTCTATGCTTTCATTCTTATTCAGTGCTACTATTCCACATTGGAATTGTGGAGAGAGAGCATGTATTTGTGTGTTCTGATCTACTAGCCTATGGCTAGGATTTTGCTACTCCCTCCTTTTCTTGAACTCTAGGTGAAACCTCATAAAGCTTGGGAAATATGGTATACAGTATTTTTGTTGTTTGTGGAAATATATCTTGTTAAGACATTGCTTAGGCTTAGGTGGAAACTGGTTTTAAAGACTTTAAAAAACATACATGCTCAGGTTACTGGAAGAAACGCTGTACCATTATGGAGAGATACAAAATTCACTCCAGAATGCAAGGCATTGATAAATCCGATGAGTAATATGGCTGGGCCTTCAGATCACTTGCTGTGTCATGCGACTTTGAACATATAACCTACGATCAGGTCCTCAGTCTAAATAATAATGAAACTCAAAAGCAGAAAAGTCCAAGAACAGCAATGAAGTGGCACAGATCTGACATTAAACACCAGCATAAACAGTACCATAGGCATTTTGCTTTCAGAGAAGTTTATTAAAATATTTTGAGGAAACTGTTTCCCTGAGGTCGTTCTGGTTAATAAGAGATTAAAGGCACAAAGAAAGAAGAAAAGAGACATCATGCATGACATTAGGTAAATGTCAGTGTGGGTTACGCATGGGGCTGTTTCATCCATTTACAGAATAATAGACTATCAGGCAAGTGATAGATTTTTAATGTTAATACCAGAGAAAAGACTTTTGTTTGAAAATCATGATTGCTTAATAGGGTAAAAATTGTTCAATGCAACAGAAACCCATTCTGAGGAGGACTCAATCACAACCTAATGTTTAGTGTACATGAAAAGGACATGAGTCACAGGTTATCCATCATATTCCATAAATATTGATAGGAAGAAAACTATCACTCTTACTATCTAGTGTACAGTCCACAATAGTAAGCAATACATCAGTTCAAGATTTATGGCCAGAAAGGCACTTAATATTGATGTTAATCCTGAAGGATACACTGGTCATAAAATGTACACCGTAGGTAATTTTGTAGCTAGCCTTGAGGGGATATGCCCCAGAAGGAAGGTGCATTTTGCAGAGAAAAGATGACTGCCGGATCGACCCCATCAAGAGCAGCTGGAAATAAACTTAAATCCAAGAGGCAAATCCTCATGAATGATACAGATGTTGAATGGAAACTTACTCTGAAGTCTTTTCAGAGGAATTGGGGATATAAAAAGGTTTTAAACCTAAAATCCTACTGAAAGATTAATCCTCAGAAGTAATACTTCAGGTCAGAAGTACTCCTTTCACATAAAGGAGCAAGTTAAAGGAACTTCTAGACGATCTGAGTGATTAGATCATCATTGAACGAATGAAGTCCACCCCTGAGTGTTGCATTTCAACAGAATCATTCAGAAGGTGATCGCGTTGACAAACAGAGGTGGATTGGATTGGAGAAATGTTCTTCAAGCAACTCTTTTGATTTACAGAGTAATTCCTAACATAATTTTTGGGAATTCTCCCTTTGAACTGTTAAAGGGCAAAACGGTGGCTTAAAGCTGTTTCATGGTGTTGAGGGACATAATGAAGGATGATTTGGAAATTGACCGTGCAGCCAATAAGCTGAAGGCTGAGAAGTATAAGAGCAGGATGAAATCATACGTGTGGAAAGTACACTATGTTAAAGTTTGGCTACTTATCGGCGTCAAGAAAGTATAGGACTATGTAACATATACTAGCCTATGGTTTGATTCTGTTAAGTCCAATAGAGAAAGTTTTGTTGGCTAAGTTACCTGAGTTTTATAAATCGGGTCTGTATTGTGTGTGTTGTTTACTGGTTGGTATTTTCTTTTTGTTGTGTAACTACCTTGTCTTGGTGCGTGTTATCTGTAATCTGGTCTTTGTTGGGTGATTATTTTCTTCTTGTTGAAGGAGGGAAGAGTGTGATCTGGTCATGCGGTTCTGTGTGCATGAGCAGTCTTGTGGATGGATGGATGGATGAAATGGGGATGGGTTGCACGAGTGACTGTTGGGCAGATGCTGAGGGGAGACAATGGCAGGGAGAGGTAGGAGTTGGAGATCATGCTTGGCTGATGCACCTTTAAACAGTACACTAACTACCTCAGACTTGTGTTGTCCATTTCATCTTCCAGTAGAAACTATTTGTGTTTTCCTTATCATGTTATGATGATCAAGTTGAGAACTACATACGTAGTCTTTCTGTGAAGTTGCAATTTTTTATAAAGGGAATAATGTTTCATTTTAGGGGGAATTGAATTGCTGTCTACTGGTACCTGGGATCTTGGTGTAAAGCACACTGCTGCCAGGTTATTTCCTGTATATTATGCTTGGGGTACCCCTAGTTCCTGGGAGATGTCGCAGGGCAGTTTCACAGTGCATGTATTTGGGAAAACATTTTCCCAGACAATTAAGCACGCTTTGATCCTAGATTGCCTAATCTATGGCAGAATAAGAATCTGTATAGGAAGGTATGAACCTTTTGCATGGTTACCCCACTTTTTGCCTGGTATTATGGTTTCTGACTAGTCTGACTGGGATCTTGCAAATCGGGACTCCAGTATCTGTGCTTTCTCCCCAAAATTTGTTATGATGAGTACCTAGGTAAATCCCAGATTGGCTACTAGTGTACCCTTATAAGTCCCTAGTATATGGTACTGAAGTACCCAGGGCATAGGTACTAGGGGTGGGTGGAATTTGCGTAGACGTGCTACTCAAAGCTCCACGAAACTGTAAAAAATCTCCGCGAGCACGCAAAGGTTCAGCGAACATGCGGAATTTCTTGTTCAGCCCGTTCGCAATGCTTTTTTTCGTGTTCGCAAAAGTTGTTTGCGGGCTCGAGAGAAATATCTTGGGAACACGCATTTTGAAAGAGTGAACAAGCAAAAAATTCTGTGAAGCAGCGGATCACAGATTTTTTTGCAATTCTCCGTTCTCCGCGGAACGCAAAATTACCCAAAGTCCGCAAAATCTGCGAGCGAACGAAAATTACAGCTCAGGCCTAATGGGTACACCAGGGGTCCTACATGGGCTGAAGCATGTATTATGCCACCCACGAGAGACCACTCAAACTGTGACTGCATGCCTGCGATTGCAGCCTGTATAAGCTGGTGCTAGCACCACTTATGACCAATATAGGTTTCCCTATATCTGAGGTCACTGCACTTAAAACCTATAAGCCACCCCTAAAGTAGGCCTTTCAATCCTGAAGGCAGGGTACTCGGTTCTAATCATGAGGGTGTCCCTGCATGAGCAGGACACCCTTACAACCTACAGAGTCCATTCTCTCTGGTTTTAAGTGCATCACCCATATAACACATAGAGGGGCTATGTGTCATTATGTGATGACCATCTCTAAACTGGCTGTAACAAACACTGTTTTGTTTGGTATCAAACATGTTGGAATAAAAAATTACCGTAAACGGTGTGGGAGTTATCTACCATGCACTGTAAAGCTCCTCTTAGAGGTCCTCAGTACTCCTGGAATCAGACAGCAAGCTACGACTGCTGCAGGCCCGAGACGGGCTTCTGCCCTCCTGCTGCTGAGCCACGCGGGAGCAGAGGAAGGCAGACCAATAGATATCCTGTCACAGGGAGGTGTGTCAACCTCCCAGACAGGGTTTCGTGTATTGAGGCAGGGTGGGTGTGCTTGCCAGCATCACTGAGACTGCTTGCAGGGCACACTTGGTGACCTCTTTGCATACTCCAGTTCAGGGAGCCTTTGGCTCACGCTCTGGTGCAAAACTGGACAAAGGACATGGGCGTATCCTCCCCACTGTCCAGTCCCTCCTCTGGGAGGAACCCCTGAATTCGTTCCAACCCTCTCCTTAGGGTATTTAAGGGCTTACTTGTGGGTGGGTCCCAAGATTTGTCGCTGGACAAGATTCATATCAAGACACCACTTCATCTTCGACCGTCTGGGCACTCTGGACTTTGCTGGATTTTGCTCTGGGCACCAAGACTACAACTTGGAAGACTCTTGCTGTTCCTGGTCTCGTCGTCCTGCTCGTCGTTGGTTGCAATTGCCAAAGGTGGTTGGTGCTCCCGACGGACACCGACCCCTGAACTCTCGACATCCGACATGGGAATGGCTCCTTGTCTTCCACAGCATCGCCTGGTCCACACAGCTGCAACTCCAGGGTCACCGTCAACTCACCTGTAGCACCCGACATCTGTGGACATTCATCTTCTGTGCTGAGGTTCCGTGACGATTTTACTCGTGTTTTTAACATTGTCGTAAATACATAATTTTGGTATCAGTGAACCGCAAATAATCCATTTAGTATATCCTGGTGTTTTCGCTATGCTACGAGCAAGAGCACTCCTGTTACAAACACATTTCTGTTCTACCCATGGCATCCATCTTAGAACACAGAAGCCATTTTGTATTCCTTGCCCTCACATAGTCAATGGACACGCAATGACCTCTTTTTCATTTAAGGACACGTAGGCTTTAGCCGGCGATTCACCTTGCTAGTGACACGTGCACCTTAGGCCAGCAACGCTGTAGCAGCATGACTCGGCAAGAACTGCCTCCCCAGCCTGAGGCCAGTCCTGCTATACTGGTTCTTGTGTTCGTTGGCCTGATCATGATTAGGCGGCCGAAGCTGGTAACCGTGCCCATTTACGACCCACAAACATCTCTTATCCTGTCTTTCTATCTTCTGCACCTGGCTCTGCTCCTTTCCTTCTGGGCCTTTATTAGGGGGAGGTAACAAAATTTACGATGAGGCGGTCCGGGTCTTGAATGAGAAATTGACATGGGATTATGATGGAATAGTGGGAACCCCTCATTCGTAATGTTTTGACATCAGATACTGTTGACGATTCCTGTGCAACGCCAAATATTTATTGTTTAAGACACAAATGTTTAGAACTGTGGTAACATGTAAAGAATTTGCCCCGAGCAGAATATTTAGTATATAAGGAACAACCCTCTTTGTACAAATTGAACAGGCTCCTAGATACTGCCCATGTGTAGTTTCTGTGACTTCTGTGTCCCTGCAGTAATAAACCTTTGGTCTTTGACGCCACCATCGAGAAGCCCGTGTTTCTGTTTGTTTGTGCACCGAGACAGGTTGAACTCCGGGGTCTTCGGGTGTTGTCCCTGACACCTCTGGACGGAACCAAAAAGTCCAGAACTCCAATTGGCGCCCAACGTGGGGCGACGTCATTCGGTACCGGTCCAAAAGCCTGAAGAGTTCGAGGAGCTTCGTGTGAAGATTTCAGAGGGAGGCGCCCCACTTCATCGATCCCGGCATATCGCAAAAGTGGCCCCGACGTTCTCTTCCACGAGGGTTCCCGTTCAGACGGCTGCAGTGGTCCGTTGCCTTGACCGTCGCCCTGTCTTGGACCCGAGGTGCAGTCCTTAGTACGGCGAGACGTGACGGGTTTCTCCTTGGTGACGTCTTCAGTGCCTCAGTTAAGTATTTTGTGAGGGTTGCTCCTGTTTGGATAATCCTTTTAGTTCTCAGTTCAGTTCAGTTCTGTAAGATTATCACTGGTTATTCTGGTTACGATAATCATTCTGTTCAGTTCAGGTATCGATACATTTGTCAGTTCTGGTAGGCCTAAGTTTTTGGTTCGAGTGCGCATTTTTTTTCTGTTTGTGTCTTGTTTGTTTTGTGTTCCGGATTATAAAATGGTAAGTCGGAAAAATTGTATGTTGTCTTGTTTTAGTTGCAACAGTGATTCCCAGTTGGAGGACTCGTGTTTGGTTCCTCCGATTGGAACTCCCCTTTATGACCTATATTGCAAATTTGGTGTGGGCCCTATCTCTTATAACGAGGTATGGATCCGCTTCACAGAGAAAGATGGTGTCCTTAGTTGGCCACTACATGGTAGTTTTGAACCTGAAGTTCTCGATAATCTAGAAAGAAGGTTGTTTAAGAAGAAAGCCCGGCCGGCAATGTTTGATTCTTTCCGTTATTGGCGAAAAGAATCTAAACAGAGAAATTAAAAAGTTGAAGAAAGAACAGAAAGAGCAAGAGTTGACTTTAGAACAGTCTGCTAGGCAGCTGCAACTCAACGAGTCTGAAAAAGCGATGGAGGTGGCCAATAGAGAGCGTAATTTAGCAATAGACAAGTGCTATCCTGCTTTGCCATCGAGTACAGCTAAGATAGTAGAGGACCCTGAAAAGGATCCCCTGTTGTCTTACTTGTTACGATCACCCCCACCGTATGCACAGGGTGCAACGGCTCCACCTATACCGAATGTTCAATTACCGGTTGCTGGACAACCTGGTGTTCCCGCTCCCCTGAATCAAGTTCCTGTACCTCCTGTGGTCAATATTAATGTTCCTTCGACAACCCCTCTTCCAGGGTTGCCGGCTTCTTTACCTATGCCTGTGTCGCTCACACCTGCTAGTTCACAAGCTATTTTTCCTGCTACTCCTACTGTTCCTAATCTATCTGTTCCAACTGCTACTCTATTTACTGCTTCTGCTAATATTATGACTCCGCTTTCTGTTCGTCGGAGAATCACTGATTCTGTCTCCAATATTCTATCTCCCTTCTATAAAACTCTGATTAAGACTCCTACCTCTGACTCTGTGCAGAGGCGTAGTCAGCTTCCCAGTACTGAAGAGCGAGGAATATTAGATTCGACTGCTCTTAGATGGGTTTCAAAAGTTGGTAGATATAATGTACAAGATGTATTAGATACATTTATGCAATGGAATGAACCGACACAACGATATGTGTTCGATGAAATATGTTTCCTTCTACGTGAGGAATTGGAAGAGGATGACCCTGAATTAAATCTAGAAGAATTAATTAATGTTCAGAAAGAGTTTGCTGCAGGTATGATAGTTGGACAAAATATAAAAGAAGCGATGGAACTGGTTCTAAGTTATAGGACCGACTCATCCCTTCGTTCACCGAGAGAGTTAGGGAAACGTAGTACGAAACAAAATCGTCAATACCCAATGAGAGAGGTTCCACCAATTTGGCGTGAAGCTGTGCAAGCTAATGCAAACCTTGGTATTGCAGCCGCTCCGGCCCAATTCCAGAGAGTATGGATACATATTCCATGGAAGCGAGCTGAAGTATTAGCAGTGAAACAGGCCTTGCCAGATCCGCGTAAAAATCCTGCAGGGTACTACAAAGAGTTGGCTCAAACAGTTGACGCTTGTGTATTGAATCTTGCTGACATAGATCTGCTATTTGGTAATGTAGTACCGCAACCAATTTGGGCTAAAATTCGTAAAGAGAACCATCCAGTTGCCCTAGGTGGTGACTGGGCAGCTATAATTGCAGCGGATGGTCAACAAATAGGTGGTTCTAAACCTGAACCCTTAATTGCTAATTTGCCTGGTAGGATAATCGATTTAATGAAAACTTTGATGCCAGCATTGCGCGTTAACTGGGACAAATTGTCCGCGTGCAAACAGAAGAAAGACGAAAGCGTCTCCGACTTTTTCACAAGATTCGAGGAGACTTTCGTGGATCATAGTGGTCAGGATATGAGCACAGAAGGAGGCCAGAGATTATTTGTTGATAAATTTGTGCACAATCTGTTGCCAGAACTTAGTGGTAAATTAAAGAATTCTGAAAGTGCGTGGGCTGTCTCTACGACTGCGCAAATACTTGCGACTGCCCAGTACTATGAAAATAGGGATAAAGAAGAGAAGGAAAAATCAGATAAAAAGACGAAAGATTTAAAAACTAAAGTACTTTTACAGCAAGCTTATCCGCCTCGCACGAATCAGACTAATATGCAGCAAGGGTCATATCAAAGAACGGATTATAATTTTCAAAGGCCACAATACCAATGGAATCAATGTGCTTATTGCAAAGTGGAAGGTCATTACAAAAATGAGTGTCCAGTTCGGGCACAAAATAATGCTGCGGCAGCTCAGAGAGGTCGTGGTAGTTCCATGCAAAACTCTAGAGGTCGAGGACGAGGTGCTATGCCTCCGCAGACGAGTGATCGCCCTTCTAATTATTTCGACCAGCGAAATGGACAATCTGCCCAACAGAATAGGTCTCCACAGTATCATGTTGAAGACTATTATGAAGCTAGTGAGGAAGTTCAGCAAAGTGAGTACTAGGACAGCCATGGACAAAGAGAGGGAGTAGTATCAGTTCCAGTAGATCAGAGTGGGCCTTATGTCGCAGTAGCAGCATCAGGTATAGTCGAACCGTTTCTGTTGGATACTGGTGCAGCAAAAAGTTCTATCATACATGCGAAACTCCCTGGCGCACCTTTGTCTGGCTCAACAAACGTTTCAGTAGGTTTTTCGGGCGCCCCTGTTCATAATCCTGTTTCTGGTCCTTTGTCTATTTCTGTTGGACCCTGTCAATTGAAAGCACCCCTGATTTTGACGACAGGTTGTAACGAAAATCTGCTTGGTTTAGACTTGTTAAAACGCCTGTACGCGACATTGTACTGTTCTCCAGCAGGAGTACAGCTTACGTTGGGTAAAAGAATAATCTCTCCGATGTACTTGTCGATGGATGCGCTCCAACCAGAGCTGCGTTCACTCCCTGATACTCTTTGGGCGACTGGTCCTAATGATGTAGGTCTATTGGAAATTCCACCTTATGTAGTAACTTTGAAAGCAAATGTCAAACTTCCACGAATTCCACAATACAGAATCTCTAGTGAAGGTGAGCGTGCGCTCTTACTGATAGTGCATGATCTGATTGAGAAAGACGTTATAGAAGAAACTAGAGGTAATGTCTGTAATAGTCCTGTACTGCCTATTTTGAAACGAACTGACCCTACAAAACCTCCAGTATATAGGTTTGTAATTGATCTCAGAGAGGTTAATAAAATTGTGATTCCACAGTTTCCTGTGGTTCCAGACATTACTGCATTGTTAACGTTGATTCCTGCTACAGCAGCATGGTTTTCGGTTGTCGACTTGAAAAATGCCTTTTTCAGCATTCCGATAGCCGAAGAAAGCAGAGATATCTTCGGTTTCTCTCTAGGAGGACGAAGCTTCAGGTTTAAACGCGCTCCACAAGGCTATTGTGAAAGCCCATCCATTTACAGTCAAGCATTAAAAAGCCAGTTAGATTCCTTCGTACTTCCTCCTGGTTCTGCTTTAATACAATATGTTGATGATCTTCTAGTGGCTGCTGATGACAAGGAAACTTGCAAAACAGCTACGATTTCTTTATTGCATCATTTGTCAAATTTGAATCACAAGGTGTCACCTTCAAAAATGCAATACTGCTGCCAAGAAGTGACCTACCTAGGTCATCTCTTGTCAAAGGAGGGAAGGAAGTTGACCCCAGAGAGAATAAAAGCAATTACACAGATGAATGTTCCTAGCACGCAGAGAGAAGTACGTGCCTTTTTAGGTATTACCTCATATTGTAGGCAATGGATCCCAAATTTTTCTCTTTTAGCAAAACCATTGGTAGCCTTGACTGGGAAAGGTGTTCCGAGTCCGGTACCATGGTCTGCTGAATGTCAGCAGAGTTTTTCTGAGTTACGAAATGCACTGTGTTCAGCACCTGTATTGGGTACACCCGACTACAGTAAGCCATTCACGCTCTATGTCCACGAGAGAGAAGGTTGTGCATTGAGTGTTTTGACGCAGAAATTTGGTGATATACAACGCCCTTGTGCGTATTTTTCATCAACGTTAGACCCGGTAGCCAGAGCATTGCCTAGTTGCTTGAGAGCTACAGCCGCAGCTGCAGCCTCCATTCGACAATCTGCTGGTTTAGTAATGAACAACATGCTAGTGGTTATGGTTCCTCATGCTGTGGATACACTCATGAACCGAACCAAGACGCAGCACCTTACCAGTGCTAGATTATCAGGTTATGAACTGACACTGTTAGCTAGTCATATTCAGATCAAAAGATGTAATGTATTGAATCCAGCAACATTGTTGCCGATTAGCCAAGAGTCGAGTGATTCCGAACCACACGACTGTTATTTCAAAACTGAGGAAGAAACAAAAGGACGAATTGATCTAAAAGACACTCCGTTATCAGATCCAGATGGCACGCTGTATGTTGATGGGTCTTGCTTCAAATTGGAGAATGGTGATGTGACTGCTGCCTATGCAGTAACGACTTTGAGTACGATTGTGGAGACTGCGAGAGTGAGTCAGAATTCTGCCCAGGCTGCAGAATTGATCGCGCTAACAAGAGCGTGCGTTTTAGCTAAGGGAAAGAGAGTAAATGTGTTCACAGATAGTCAGTACGCGTTCGGCGTGGCCCATAGTTTTGGCCGTTTGTGGAAAGAGAGAGGTTTCATTACGTCCCATGGGACTAAGATTCAACATGGTCAGCTAGTTAATGACTTGTTGGAATCTCTAACCTTGCCGACTGAAGTTGCGATTGTGAAATGCAGTGCTCATAAAGCAATCACGGATGATGTTGGTCGTGGGAATGCTTTTGCTGATGAGACTGCAAAACAGACAGCTAGAAATATGATGAGTAGAATGTATGTTGCAACGTCTGCAAGATGGATTTCTGAGTCTGGAATGTGTGAAGACACAGTGGAAAGCGTGAAAGAAATTCAGAAAGAGGCGACTGAGGAGGAAAAACTTGCATGGAGAGAGAGCACGGGTAAATTGGACTCGAATGGATGTTGGATTGACTTGTCGGAACAACAGCGTTGGATGTTGCCTGATGCGTATGTGCTTGCAGTAGTGACGATGGCACATGGAACAGCACACATCAGTTCAAAAGGGATTTGTAAGATGTTGGCTCCGGTCTGGAAGAATGATGGGATTAGTAAGTGTGCAGAGAGAGTGGTGAGAAATTGTATGGTATGCTTGATGCATAATCCTGGCAAGGGAATCCCCACACCTGCAGGTCACTTCGCTCCTCCTTCCTGCCCCTTTGAAGTGATTCAGCTAGACTTCATTCACATGGATCGTTGTAATAACCTGAAATACGTCCTAGTGGTAGTTTGTGCTTTCTCCAGATGGATCGAAGCATACCCGCTAAAGGACAATACTGCCTTATCCACTGCCAAAATTCTTCTTAAAGAATACTTCCCCAGATACGGAATGCCACGGATTGTATGGTCAGATAACGGAAGTGAGTTTGTAGGGAAAGTTATGCAGAGTGTGTGTGCCGGCCTAGGGATTAGACAGAAGTTTCATAGTGCGAATCATCCCCAGTCCGCGGGTTTAGTCGAGGGTTACAATGGCACCCTTAAACTGAAACTTGCTAAGATACAAGCGTCCACGGGTTTGTCCTGGCCAGACGCATTGCCTTTGGCTTTGCTATCAACAAGAGCAACTGTACATTCTAGAGTAGGGCTTAGTCCTTATGAAATAGTTTTCGGTCGTCCTGCAAATGTTTGGGGGGTACCTAGACCAAAAGAATTCAAGCAGCTGGAATACCCAATGTTAATTGATTACCTTTTCGACTTGACTGCTAAATTGAGTCTTATTCACCAACAGGTTTTCGATGCATTGCCAAAGCCACCGGAGAGTCCAGGCCATCAGCTGAAACCGGGTGATCAGGTGGTCATTAGAAATTTTGCAAGAACGAAAAATCTTCAGCCCAGATTCATTGGCCCTTTCCAAGTCCTACTAGCAACGAGAACTGCTATTCGTGTGGCCGGAAGGAAGAACTGGATCCATACGACACATGTCAAACGTGTGCCTCTGCCACTTCCTTACGACAACTGGGTAAAGAAAGGAATCGGTGCCTCTGAAACGGAACAAGTCCCCAGGTTCATACCTTTCAGCGATGCAGAACTGATCACTGATTCACCAAATTCTGACTCTCCTCTTGAAACTGCTCTTTTGAACCCTGAACATTTGTCATCCACACTCAACGAACATTTGCCATCTGCACCAAAAGAACATTTGTCATCTGAAAACGTGAACATTGCAACGTCGGCTGAAGATACACGGTTTCCAGATCAGACAGCTCCTGCAAAACTGAGATACAACTTACGTTCTCGCAATATGGACAAATAAAGCAGGAAACTGCCTATTTTCAGATTTGAATTTTCTATACATTGCCTCCAGCCAGGAAGTTTGCTAATACTTTGTATTGTTTCTTTTTGTTTTAAAATTGCCTTGCCGTCTGGGTAGCCGTAGGGTCGTGGCTGTGTGCCTAGTTGAATCTGCGGGGGTCAGACACAAGGTCGATCTTTCTGTTAGTTCTGGGAACTCCCAGGGCTGATAGAGGCATTTTCATCTACGTACACATCATCAGTGGTCGCGAACGGTCGTAGAAGATGGAGCTTCCTGAGCTGCAACGAGAAAATTTAATTTATGTTCGCAGAAATAGACTGTACAGAATACTTCACAGCAAATGCTTTCTAATGCAATGTGCAGTTACATTTTTAATTGTTTTGATAACGTTGGTGGGTGGAATCGTCTTTGGTGTACATTTGATTTTTATGCCAGTAACTACAGTACCTCCCCTTGATCCTACTACTTCTACGGTTTCTTCTATGCATTCTTTTCACTCATTTCCTGAACACGAACAAGCTCGACGCTCAGAATTTATTAACAATACATTTGTACAGCTCTTGCATCAACACCAACTGGTAGTTAATACTACAGACTGCTGGGTGTGTGGCTTGATACCTCACACTATGGATAAAGGCATTCCCTATCTAGTCTTGCCTTTTAGCTACAATGGATCATTTCAGGCCTTTCAGACCATTTTTTTCATATGCCCTTGAGACCTATCCTCCGCGTCCACCACGGTCCACTAAATACAACTCAGCCAACAAAGCTTTAGTCCAGGGAATTATTGACATGATTAAAGACGTCAATAATACTCCATCTTACCCTAGAGATGAATTACGGGTGTATTTGAGTTGGAACTCTACCGAGTATCGCCTTAGTTTGGGAGAAAGCAAGCGTAAAAGCTACACTTCAGTTTGGGTCGTGCCTCACCGAGGTCAGGTCTGTTTACAAGGAAATGGGAGAAATCTGAGAGCTCAGCTAGGGAGGAGTGAGTGCGTTGAGACTTACGTATTTCCGTCTAACTCCTCCCCTGCCTTTCTGACTGCTAGGGGTACCTACTTCATCTGTCAGGACAGAGCATATACATGGCTGCCTGCTGACTTTTCAGGTTCATGTTATATTGCTCGATTGTTACCTCCGACATACACTGCTTCTTCAGATTATCACAAGACCAGAGTAGCAAGAGGTGTCTTCAGCAAGGAAGATACCGCTGGTCAAGAAGCTGGAGACTTTTTCAAAGGTTTCCTTCCGTTTTGGGGGCCTATGGCCAATAGTAGAAATCTACGTCAACTAACACGGGTAGTTGAATCTACTATTACAGAAACTGCTGGTGCCCTTAGTAACTTAACAGCTGAGCTTCAGGCGGATCGTCTCATGACGTTGCAGAACCGAATGGTTCTAGACGTAATACTTGCAGATCGAGGTGGGGTATGCAGAATGATCCAATCGAGCTGCTGTGTCTTTATTCCAAATAATGCTCCAACAGTCTATGAAGCGATCTCTAAGCTACACAAGATTTCCGACTCTATACACGTAGATAAGGGAAACTGGTCCTTCATGGAGTGGTTTTGGACTCTGGTATCAGCATGGGGATGGAAGGTTCTGATGGTCATTGGTGTCATCCTAGTATTTCTGTTCTCGTGCTGTCTTATTATCCAATGTGGTCCCGCTCTGTGTAGTCTCTGTGCTGCAACCTGTTTCAGAAAACCACCTGCATTAGGAGAAAAGGCACGAGACAGGATGATGATACAACAACATGTCACTGACCAAATGAGCATAGAATTAGACTCTGACTCTGATATAGACTGAGTAATTGCCTATGTAAGGGCAAAAGGAGGGTCTGAGGTTCCGTGACGATTTTACTCGTGTTTTTAACATTGTCGTAAATACATAATTTTGGTATCAGTGAACCGCAAATAATCCATTTAGTATATCCTGGTGTTTTCGCTATGCTACGAGCAAGAGCACTCCTGTTACAAACACATTTCTGTTCTACCCATGGCATCCATCTTAGAACACAGAAGCCATTTTGTATTCCTTGCCCTCACATAGTCAATGGACACGCAATGACCTCTTTTTCATTTAAGGACACGTAGGCTTTAGCCGGCGATTCACCTTGCTAGTGACACGTGCACCTTAGGCCAGCAACGCTGTAGCAGCATGACTCGGCAAGAACTGCCTCCCCAGCCTGAGGCCAGTCCTGCTATACTGGTTCTTGTGTTCGTTGGCCTGATCATGATTAGGCGGCCGAAGCTGGTAACCGTGCCCATTTACGACCCACAAACATCTCTTATCCTGTCTTTCTATCTTCTGCACCTGGCTCTGCTCCTTTCCTTCTGGGCCTTTATTAGGGGGAGGTAACAAAATTTACGATGAGGCGGTCCGGGTCTTGAATGAGAAATTGACATGGGATTATGATGGAATAGTGGGAACCCCTCATTCGTAATGTTTTGACATCAGATACTGTTGACGATTCCTGTGCAACGCCAAATATTTATTGTTTAAGACACGAATGTTTAGAACTGTGGTAACATGTAAAGAATTTGCCCCGAGCAGAATATTTAGTATATAAGGAACAACCCTCTTTGTACAAATTGAACAGGCTCCTAGATACTGCCCATGTGTAGTTTCTGTGACTTCTGTGTCCCTGCAGTAATAAACCTTTGGTCTTTGACGCCACCATCGAGAAGCCCGTGTTTCTGTTTGTTTGTGCACCGAGACAGGTTGAACTCCGGGGTCTTCGGGTGTTGTCCCTGACACCTCTGGACGGAACCAAAAAGTCCAGAACTCCAGTGCCTCCTGGTCACGCCTGAGTGGCATAGATTCTGTCCCTTCTGCTTGCAGGTACTTCTCAACTTGAAACCACCTTTGGGTTCCACCAAACACTTTTACCTTGTTAAACAGTGGCATCTTCCTGAAGTCCTCCATTGAGTTTGGTGGTGTTTTCCGACGCCACTTCGCAACTATGCGCCCGGCTTCCCTGGTGTAGGTATCCTGGTTCCTAGGGTATCCACAGGTGGGGTGGCTCTTTAACCTTCTGTCATCCACTGGAGTTCTTCAGGGTCCATTGGGAAGGGTCCTTCTTTATTATAATTAAAACCACGACTTACCCATTTTATTCAATTTAGGATGCAGTCTTGTTCCCACTCTGCACACTACCTCCATGGGGTTCCTGGTTACTTACTTAAGTGGTTCCTTGGGTCCCCAGCACTCCTACGTCTTCTAGGTATAGTCTTGATCATGGTCCAGGTTCGCATACCACTATTTTAGTATATGCCACTGCCAAAGAATGCCCGGCCTTATGACATTATGCTGTACATGAGGGAATTTGGGAATTATACAGCAATTGTAATTTGTGTAAAGCAAAATACTTCTTAATTAAAGGCTGCTATTGTGGTGCTTTAGGTAAATGTTGATATGAGCAAAGTTAATGATCCCAAATGCCTGGTGATAATTGAAAGAAGATAGGTTACTGCGCTAGTGACTTCGAAGTCTCTACAGTATTTTGATGTTTATTGTAGATGTGTGACTGCAAGGGTAATGTGATGTAGTAGAGTCTTGTGGGAAGTCAAAGTAGCAATATTTTAATATTGACTGCATAATCTCTACTTGCAGTATTTTATCAAGGGAAGTAAATGTAGAATGTTACACTTTCTTGTACATACATACTTTGATGATCTAGTGGTAGTCAAACACTTTGGAGTCGCTATTTATGCAAGTCCGGTTTTTTTGTAGTCTATATTGTGACCCACAACTGTTTAGTCCACCAGATATTTATTTATTTATTGTCACTATAAAGTGCAAACTGTCATAAGACCAAAACAGCCAAAAGGGTACTTAGGGAAGAGGCAGGTCTTCAAAGCCTTCCTAAAATAAGTAAATCAGTAGAGGATTTAAGGGTAGCTGGTATCATGTTCCAAAGTTGGCCTGCCTTAACTGTAAAGACCTCCCGCCTTGCTTAGTCTTGTGAAAGCTTGCGACGCAGAGGAGGTTAGCTAAAGCTGAACGGAAGCACGCCCCTGAGGGTATCTCCTTAGGCTCTGTTGCAGGGACATAGGACCAGTGCCCTGCAGCGCCTTAAAGATGATACACAAGGATTTAAAGGCTATCCTCTGTTCAGTAGGGAGCCAATGTAATTATTTCAATGCCTCAGATGCAGACGCTGTGCGCGAGCTGTTTACTGCCAGCTTGGCAGCAGAAGCTTGGACTCTATAGTCTGTTGATAAGAAAACCTGGTGCTCCAAGCAGCAGTGCATTAAAATAATCCAACCTTTTAAGAATAATGCTGCACACTATGAGAGATTTAGCTTGGGATGGCAGCAAATGAAAGAGCTTCCTAAGACCTCGTAGAACTGTGAAGCAGGTCCCTGCTACTTTAACATATTTTTCCAGGGAGAGTTTATAATCAAAAATAACCCTAAGGTAGGGACACCTTTAGTTCAGTTTGGAGTTGCCAGAAATTAACGGGACGTGACATGGGAACTTTATTTGAGGAGTTCTGTTTTTCCCCTTTAAGTTTGAGGGAGTTTAAATACAGCCAGTTGACCATGTTGTGTAAGGAATCCATAGCAACCTGCTGATTTTCACTTATAGACAGGAACAACTGTGTCTTATCAGCACAGTTAACTAGTCTAACATTATGAGCTTTGGTCAAAGTGGTCTCCTGTAAACATTAATAACAAGCATTTGCAATGCAATAGGTCTCACATTAGGAAAGTTTGAGCTATTGGTGTTGTAAATGACACATTTTTTATTTATGTTTTGGTTTTGAAAATAGCGAAATTAATAGCTTTGTCATTTACAATGCCAATAGTTTTAACTTTCGCAAACATGACACCTATAGCATTTGTAATGCAATATGTGTTGTATTTACATGACTTAGATGTATTAATATTACAAATAACAATGGCTTTTATTTTTTTAATAATGAATACTTAAATAAAAGTTATTGTAATTTATAATGGCAATAGCTTAAACTTTTGTAAATAACTTTTGGGAAGATTATTTTCAGTGTATTTTATTGTGATGAAAATCCGAGAACAGAAGTGAAATAACATCTTTTTGTGACATTTGTAATAAAGCTTGAAACATTGAGAGAACATATTAGAACCAGTTGTTGAATGGTAACACAGAGTGATGCTGTTGCGTTCAGTGGTGCTGAGTGATGCTGTGGCCTTCAGTGGTGCTGAGTGATGCTGTGGCATTCAATGGTGCTGAGTGATGCTGTGGCGTTCAGTGGTGCTGAGTGATGCTGTGGCGGTCAGTGGTGCTGAGTGATGCTGTGGCCTTCAGTGGTGCTGTGGCGTTGAGTGGTGCCAAGTGATGCTGTGGCGTTGAGTGATGCCAAGTGATGCTGTGGCGTTGAGTGATGCTGTGGCGTTGAGGGGTGCTGTGGCGTTGAGGGGTGCTGTGGCGTTGAGGGGTGCTGTGGCGTTGAGGGGTGCTGTGGCGTTGAGGGGTGCTGTGGCGTTGAGTGATGCTGTGGCGTTGAGTGATGCTAACTTGAAACGCTTCAGCGTGTTAAAGAAATGCACTTTTTGAGTTTGAAAAGACTATTATAGTTTTTCATGTTTGATGCATGTATTACTTGTAAAATCCTGGAAAGACGCTGGAGATCTGGGTACTCTATGGAGAGTAAATTAGTTTACCGTAAAGCTCTTAAAGAGTACCGGAATCTGATTGTCAAATATAAAAGAGTTTTTTTAGCTGAGAAGATTGATAAAGCCAGTAATGCTCCACGTCAAATCTTTTCCATTGTCAGATCATTTACAGACCCCCAAGCTTTGATCAGACAGCAGCCTGTGTCCCAAGAACTTTGCACTCAGCTCTCCGAATTCTTTGAGGATAACATCGCTCAGATTTACGCTTCCTTTCCCACTAGTGATAGTAACGACTCCCCTATGGTGCAGATGGAATCCAACTATCAAGGCCCAGTTCTTTCAGAATTTACAGAAATATCGGAAGACTTTTCTCTTCGGGAATTACTAAAATGCAGGTCGGGATCTCCGGGCGACCCCTGGCCTGCAAAGCAATATAAAGCGTTAGCATCTTTCCTCAATCCATTTCTCAACCCCATATGGAACTCTTCTTTAAGCACAGGCGTCTACCCGGAAGCATGGAAACATGCCTTTTTAGTCCCCATCTTAAAAAAGCCCAATGCGGACCCAGAAAATCCGGCCAATTATAGGCCGATATCACTTCTACCTGCTCCGGCCAAGATTCTGGAGAAATTTGCCCACCAGCAAATTGCCAGTTTCATTGAAGATCATTAGCTCTATCATGACTCCCAACATGGTTTTCGTAGAGGCTACAGCACAGAGTCAGCCCTCATTGAGATGGCGGACTCAGTCCGTTGGACACTGGATCGGGGCTCTAGGGCGGTGTTGGTGCTGCTGGATTTATCAGCAGCATTCGACACCGTCTCTCATCCCATACTGCTGGAAAGACTGAGGGCTATAGGAATTCAGGGTAAGGTCCTTAAATGGATTAGTTCATTTTTGTCAAACCGTAAGCAACAGGTCCACACCCCTCCCTTTGCTTCTACAGCTAGGCCATTGAAATGGGGTGTCCCTCAAGGCTCCTCATTAAGCCCCCTTTTATTTAATGTGTATTTTTCTCCTCTAGCAGATATGATTTCTCGGTTAGGCATTAAAACAACGTCTTATGCCGACGATATTCAGTTGCTCTTCACTTTTGGGGAGCCTTCCCTTTTTACTTTTGATCCCCTTAAAACCTGCCTCAGAGAGATCGCCAGATGGATGGATCTTAATTTTTTAAAATTGAACGCAGGCAAAACAGAAGTGCTTTTTTTCAACCAGCCGTCCCCACTAAATTCTAATTTATGGTGGCCACAAGATCTGAGCCAAGCCCCTACCCCGAAGGACTCCGTTAGAAACCTTGGAGTCCGTTGGGACCATCAATTATCATTTGAGTGTCGGGTCCAATCAGTTTCAGCAGCCTGTTTCTCTAAGATTAAAATCCTGAAAAAACTCATAAACTGTTGGCCCTCTGCTAACAGGAAAACGATAGTCCATGCGTTAATAATCTCTCACCTGGACTATGCCAATGGACTCTACCTAGGTTTATCCACTGGCCTTTGCCACAAACTCCAAAGGGTACAAAACGCCGCTGCTAGCTTGATTGGGGGCCTCCCACGTAGGATGCACATCTCCCCTTATCTACGTGAATTGCACTGGTTACCCATGAGCAAACGCATTGAGTTTAAAGCAATGACACTAGCGTATCGAACCACGCAGGGCAATGGGTCTGCTCACCTCAGATCCATTCTCCGCCCCTACTGCAATGCGAGAGCCCTTCGCTCTAACACCAAATCTTTACTGGCTACTCCCAGATTCAAAAAAGCTCGTTCAGGAGGCAAAACCTTTGAATTACGTGCTGCCCAAAGATGGAACAAATTGCCGCTTGACTTGCGCATGAGCAAGACAGAACCTGAATTCCGTCGTGCTCTAAAAACCTTCCTATTCTGCCTGTAATTCTATGCTTTGAGAGATCTCTCTGTTAAATCAATTAGCGCCGGGACACCCCGTTGGCGTAGCTGCGCGCTTTATAAAAGACACAATAATAATAATAATAATAATAATAACATGCCAAATGTTTTCATGGCTCGGGTAGCGCAGGGGCTCTTGGATCCAAGCCAGACCCCTGGCCCGGCGAACCCTGTATAGCAGTTAGCTCGCCCAACCCTAGCTCTACGTCCTCAATCCATTGTTGATGCACAAACCTGCCTTTTTATAAAAACAGAAATGCTCCACCTACTCGGCCGTGGGGTTGTTATAGTTTAAAAAACATGCAGACCACACATAGGATATGTTAGGGTCTCGACCCAAGACCACACGAAATAAGGCTTGCAGAGGGCTTTGAAGCGGTTTCGATACGAGTTGCAACATCAGCAGCATAAATACTTCGGGGTTTTTCTTTCAGCTGCACGGAAATGGGCAAGCAAGGCTTTTTATCAGGCTGACTCCCAGCAGCAGGAATGCCGTCCGCAGGCCGGGGCTCAGGTTAAGCCGGGCCTTATCTGGACGTGCTGCTGACAGAGCGAACAGACAGGCAGTCACAGGCATCACGGCGCTGGCGCGCAAGGCGCTCGTGGCAGCCAGGGTGAGCGCCAGCACGTCATCAGTGCGTGGAGAGTGCACCGCGCCCTGTGCCAAGACACGGGGCAACGGTGAAGGAAGTGCCAGCCCCGTCCATTAGCAGGATCGGAAACCTTGGCAGACTCTGGCGGTGCATTCTTTCACGGTCTAGTCAGATTACAGATACTTTCAAAATCAGATTATTGTTTGTTAATTATGGTCACAGGCTCACAGCTACCCTCATACTCCTACAGAAGTACCGAAAAGCATCCCATAGGACTTCTGAAACAGTTTTAAATGACCATAGTAAATAATTGCAACATTGGGGTTAAAGAGTATTCGTTTAGGTAGCTTAACTATGCAGCTTTGACGATTAACACATGAGGCAAAATTACAAACAAGACGTGCGCGTGCATTCCTGAAACCGAAACCTGTGGTGGGGTGGGACTTCCGTCTTCTGAAGCCCGCGCCCACGGAGTGCCTGGCCAGAGAAGCAGTGGAGACGCGGGGCTCCCATGCCCGAGGGAGAGCCCCGCAGAGGCTGAAGAAGTCCGGAGTGGCGCCGATGAGGTGAGTGGGGCTTAGTTGTAGGGGGGAGGGGAGGTGTCTCTGTACGCTTGTGTGTGTGTGCGCTTGTGTGTGTGCGCTTGTGTGTGTGTGTGTGTGTGTGTGTGTGTGCGTGTGTGTATGTGTGTGCGCGGCGGCGGAGGGCGGGTGAGGTGGCGGGTGTCTCTGTGTATGTGTGCTCGTGTGTGTGTGCGCTTCTGTGTGTCTGCTTACATGGAGCTAAAATGGAGACAGGAGATGGTGAACGCGCGCGCGACCTGACCCGATTACGGCAGGCGGCGCGTGCACATCTCTTGTCTCCCTTAGCTTCTTGTAAGCAGAACCGCCGACAATAGGCCTCGCAGCGACATCGGTTCGCGATCGTCGCAGGTGCGAGACCTAAAAAGGATAGGACTGAGAGCCGATCTATTGGGAACTCCATGCAGGATAGATTTACAAACGGAGCTGTAAGGGGGCAGGGTGGAGTTCACAACTTGATTTTAGTTTCCACGGACTTTCATCTCGGAGGATGAGATCCTTCTGCACATCCTTGTCTAGGGGCGTGTTCCCTGCCTTGCTCTACGGTTTTTGGTCACGATGATTTGGTTAAGTACTGCGTAGCACATTGGTTGTTCTGGCAGCATCTTTCTCACTGGTTACTCACTCCCTTGCAGCCTATCGGAGAAATTTGTTGTTGGTTTGCTCTTAAGCAGTGTTCTTTCGATTTCCTGGGAAGTTTTACCGACAGCTATTTATCGGAAGCACTGTTTGTTTTCTCTGCTCGTCCTCATAACGGCTGTGTTGTTTATGGGCTACAATATTTGAGGATCCCAACGACAGTGACAGACACACCTTTGGCAGTTTGCACAGTCAGTCAGTTGCTTTTCTGCACAGTTTATATGCGTTTTTGAAAGAAGTAAACAGTGACTGGCACACCTGGTGCATTTAAGGTACTATGTAACTGGAACACATATTTTTATTACTATCTGCAGGAAGTTTACATTATTTTTAATTTTGGGGGTTTTATGCTCTTTTCTTAATATGCTTCTTCTTCAACTGCTTTGGCTCATTTATGTTTATTTTTAGAGCGTCCAGGAAAACCACCTATTAAATGGGCAGTCTGGGTTAGATCCTTTGCAAATTATTTGGTGGCTGTTGGCGCAGATGAATATATTACTAAACGCAAAGCAGCCATTCTGTTTAGTCATCTAGGGCAAGAAGGGCAACACGTTTTTGATCACTTACCCAGGCTACCAGCACCTACGAATGAGGAAAGGGAGTGGGATGTATTTCTTGAAGCCAAAACACTCTTGCAAAAAAATGTTTTGTGATGAACAGAGCATTCTTTTGGAGAGGTTCAATTTTGTGAAGAGGAAACAAGCTGGAGACGAATCCTTGGAAGAAAATTTGTCAGCCCTTGGGGTTTTGGCAAACAATTGCAATTTTGGTGTTTGTTTAGACGGTTATTTACGTAACCTGTTTGTTTATGGTTGTTGCTGCTGGAAAATTCAAGAGAAACTTTTATGTTATAGGGATCCTTCTTTAAATGAAGTGTTAATGGTTGCTAAGAGCATTGAACGTCCTTCTTGTGTCCTGTGCCAATAAGTAGCTTCTTCTTCTGCTCCTCTGGCAGTGCCTGCTTGTGAAGATTCCATGCATATTAATGTTGGGAAAACTATGGATACGTTTGGAAAGGGTGTAGAGAAATGTACTATATTTTGTTACAGATGTGGGTCAATTTTGATCAATGTCCTGCAGCTGGCAAATGTTGCATTTAAATACAAAAAAACAGGGTATTTTCATAGTGTTTGTAAAATGGGGAAAAAACATTCCAGGGTTAATAGTTTTGAAGTTCCTCCTCACATTGAAGCTTTGGTGTTGTCCAATATAGTTCTCAATCTTGATTTGTCCCAGGTTTCAGAGGATACAATTAAGGATCCCATTTGTCAAGGAGGAAGAAAACTCACGTTTGACATGATGTGTGTTTGAGGGGCTCCTATCACTATAAGATCTGATAAATTGTCCAATTCAAACTGGGAAAGTGGCGCACAATTGCAAGCTCCTGATGTCTGGCTAAAAGCATATGGAGATCAAGACATTGACATGTAGGGATTTTTCAGTGATTGTATTACTTGCTTAGGAAGATCTATTGTGAAAAAAATGTATGTCGTTAGAAAGGGCAGGTCAATTGTGGGTTGGAAGGATTTAGCCAAGATAGGTATAATGTTAGTACCTGGTGCTGATCCACCAGGCAGAATCACTGATGTGCCTGTGATATGTGTTCAGTCTGTCAACCAAGAAAATACAAGCATTTCATGGATAAGGGATGGCCCAAGGAGCGGTGTGTTGAAGTTTCCCTGCGTCCTTTCATTCAGGTTTCTGATGATTTAGCAATGGTTGAAGGAGTTCTAGTGAGGGGTGACTTTTGTGTGCCACCTTCATCCTTCAGGTCCCAACTTATTAGGGAAGCACATTGGAGGGCATTTGGGAGTAGCAAGTAAGTGCAAAGTTTTAAAGCAATTTTGTTGGTGGCTGTCGTTGGAAGCTCAAGTTGAAAAGTTTGTTCAAGGGTGTTCTGATTGTTTAGTTTCTGATCAGCATTGGAAAAAGCATGAGACTCCTCTTATTCTGTTGTCATTGCCTTGGGGGACCTGGTGTAAGGTAGCTTTGGATTTTACAGGGCCTTTTGAACTACTACCTGCGGGGCAACAGTATTTAATGGTGTTGGTCGATTATTTCAGTAAATGGGTGTATTTTGAATTCACGTCACATCCAGACACTGAATATGTAATTGCCTTTCTTAGATGTATTTTTTTGATTGAAGGTGGTCTAAAAGAGTTGCTTTCTGACAATGGAACTCATTTTATCTCAAAAAGGAAGTACACATTTTTAGAGGCACAACAAGTCAAACACATTACCGTTGCAGTTTAATCTCTGTCTGTTAACAGTTTAGTGGAGAGCATGAATTTCTTTCTTAAGGAGGGTATTCAAACCGCTATAGCAATGGGGTATAATGCTAAGGAGTTTTTGCTAAAAAAAAAAAAAGATTATTTATATCTACTTACATCTCATAGCTTCACAGGAGTGTCTACCTTTCTTTTGATGAGAAAGAGGTTACCTAGATGCTTTTTTTGGTCCTGATTGGGTCAGAAGGCTTAACAAGGAGAGAGCATATATCTTGTTGGATGATGTTGTGGACCGGGTTGCTGCAAAGCAGTTGCATACCAAGCAGTTGTTTGATTTGAAGCATAAAGCTCGCCCATGTGAACTGTCGGTAGGTGATTGGGTTTTGGTAAAGATTCCAACGAGGGTAAAGAATGGTGAATCCAGATGGTCTATTCCTGTGTGTGTTGAGAAGGTGTCTAAATGTTCGGTATTCTAAAAAGAAAAAGGTTGGTGGAGCAAAAGGGATTTGGTAAAGGTATCCAAAGGACAAGCAGAAATAATTGCACGCATTAGTGTTGGAGGACTCTGATTTCTTTGATGTGTCAGAGGGTAATTTGTGTCCTTCAGGTTCCATTGTCACCTCAGAGATTCATGAGTACGCTGCTGAGGTAGAGAATCCTGTTCTCTCCGTTCCTATTGTTAGCAGCAATAGGACTTTCATGTGTTCCTAAGCTCAACAAAGAGAACATTGCAATGTGGGAATGCCACCTAGGTACAAAGACTTTTATATGACCTGACAATCTAATAGTTGCATGTACTTATTGGCATGACATCTTTCTTCTTTGTTTTGTGTTGGGAAGGGAAAGATGTTGTACCATGTCTTTCCTTTCTATTATGTTCTTCAGCTCTCATGCCTCAGAAGCTATCTAGCGTGAGAGTGGCATTCCAAGTATGGTTCCTTGTTATGCTTTGAACATGTGCGTGCGCGCAGATGCCCTTCATCTGCCCGCAGATGCATGTTTGCCTTTGAAACGTTTAATTGGTAATATATGTCAGTCTGCACGGCAATTTGGTCAGTTGATATTTCTGCTGTGTGGGATGTGCCATGCTATTGTGGATGTTGTTTCCGGAGTATGTAATTTCTAATAAAATACATACCAACGTTGCTGCTCAAGTGATTTATTCAAGTATGTGGAAATGCAAATTGCTGTGAAAACACCCACTACACTCATCCACCTCAATATGGTCCCACCAGCTCCAATCGAGGACAGTCTTTTTAGGAGGATTTGGTGGTTGATCGTATCAAAAGTGGCCGACAGATTGAGCATTAGCAGAACTGGGGATTGGCCACTGTTAACCCTTAACCGAAGATCATCCATGGCAGAGGGCTGTCTCTGTCCCTTGCCCTGGCCTAAAACCAAACTGTTCTTCCTCTAACAAAGATTGGTTTTCCAAATAGCTGGACAGCTTCCTGCTCACCAGGTGCTCAACTATCTTAACTGGGCATGGGAGAAGTGAGATTGGCCTAAAATGCGTCCCTGGACATATGGGTAGAAAGGTCACTTGCTGTCCTTGTCTATGTGGGCGAAACAATATCTCTTTGTGTAAAAATGGTAAAAAGCATGTGGCAAAGAAAGGGTGTCTATTAGATTGGAGTCATCATGCCTGATTTAATTATATTTTACTTTTAGGTGTTATTTTCTGATATTATTACTGTGAGGTCATATGCTTTGCATTTGGTGTGCAAGTTGAAGTTTGCAGGGTTGGCGTCAGGAACCACTACCAGCAATAGTAGCACCAGCCTGGAGTCTGTAGTACCTGTTTTGGAACCCCCAACAAAATAGAATCGAAATTTGCCTAACAATCGTAACGGTAAGTTTCAATTCTATTAAGGACACGGAGGCGAGGATTATGCTTTTCCTTCTTCGCTTTTAATTAATACAGAAAAACACAGCAGCCAGAAAAGCACCAACATAAGCCCTAAATCCCGGAACAGGGATAAGGCTTAAAAGAAAAACATCAAAAGGACTCAGATTTGCACCAGAACTACAAATCCCATCATGTCCATCAAGTCAGTCCACAGAGTAGTCCTGCTCCCATGTCCACGACAGATAGGACGTCCCTCCTGTGACCACTTCCTTCGCGCGAGTCACGCCATGATCCTATTGGTCTTGTTTCGAACCATCATTACCTAGTAGAAAAAAACAACTGCTTAAGTGGGGAAAGGAAAAAAATATCTCCACACATATTAGGCACAACTATTCCAACATTAATAGCCGTAAAATTGCGAAACATTTTCTAAGAGAAACCTGACTACTTACTGTAGTACGGGGGGGGGGCCCGGGAGGGATAATCCTCGCCTCCGTTTCCTTAATAGAATTGAAACTTACCGTTACGATTGTTAGGCAAATTTCGATTCTATATCAGGACCGGAGGCTTCAGATTATGCTAGTTTAAAGCTTACTCACCACCAAATGTGCAATGTCCACCACGGGTTTAAAATAAAACCTCTTGAAAGTGGAATCAGATGACCAATCCGCCGCTCGCATAAGGTCCTCCAGACGTGCTCCCAACGAGAAAGCCTTAGAAGCCATGGCCCCTCTCGCTGAGTGGGCCCCAAACTGCTTCGTATCGATGCCTGCTTCCTGCATGATCCACCTCACCCATCTGGCAATGGTGGGAGATGAGACAGCCTTGTGTGGCTTCCGCAGAGCTATAAGCAGCTGTCGCTCGCCCGGAGGGCGAATTTCTAGAGTCAACTCTTCATATGCCTTCAGGCATTGAACCACACATAACTTGGGCGCGTCCACAAAAGCTGGGTACGAAATCGCTCTGGACGCACATTTTGTGCGACGCCCCAAAGTAAAAGTCACTCCTTCCGGAGAAAAAACTCTTGCCGAGACATCCAAGGCTCGAACATCGGAAACCCGTCGACAAGACGCCAAACACAAAAGCATTGCCAATTTCGCCGACAGTTCCTTCAATGACAGATACCTATTAGGTTGCCATGACAGAAAAAGATTCAAGACTAGATTGACATCCCAGAGAACTGAGTATCGCGGTTCCGGGGGCAAGGAGAGTCTGATGCCTCTCAGAAGCCTACAAACGAAAGGGTGTTCTCCAATCGGCGCTCCCTCCACCGGATGGTGCGCCGCCGAAATCGCTGACCGTAGCGCATTAATAGTGCGATAAGCTAACCCGGCCAAAGCCGATTCCGCCAGGAAATTTAGCACTGGAACGACTCCTGCAACCAAGGGATCCAAATCCCGTCGAAGACACCAACTGGTCCATTTATTCCAGGCGGAGCGATAACGCTTTGCCGTACTAACTGCCCAGGCTTTTGACATGAAATCCTCAGCTGATCTCGAAAGGCCTGGGAGCTGTGCGTGATCAGATGATGAGGATCCCCGTCCGCGTTGAGAAGAATGCGCGGAAACTGGGGAAGTAGGATTGGAGAATCCCAAGAAAGTTCCAGAAGAACTGGAAACCAAACTTGAGACCTCCACAAGGGTGTCACCATCCCCATGTCCGCCTCCTGACGGCCGAGTTGGGCCGCCGCTCGTAGCACCATCGAGAAAGGAGGGAACGCATAAGCCTTCTCCAGACTCCAATCCTGGAGGAAAGCATCCACGGCCTCCACGAGAGGATCCGGCCTCCAGCTGAAAAACCTTGTCGTGTATCTCTATAGGTTCTGAATCGATCCCCCTATTCCTGACCCTATTCTGGTTAAACTACCTAGCTAGTTAACTAACAGTCAGCCCATGAGGCAAGAAAACCCCCATGATGCAGATACCGTTATCTGACGCAGTCACACTACGGCACAGGAACGTGTTATCTGATTAGGTCATAACGCTTGAGATCTAATTAGACAAGCGACATTCCTCCAGCCCCTGATAAGGCATACGACGTTCTCATAACAAATCAAACCTATGACAACCTGGATAATCCGTGCGGCCATTGTTTTGATTTCACAGAGAACTTTAGTAAAGAATGTGCTAACGAGCAAGTCGTATGACATCTTTATTGACGTACCTATGTCCATCCTTACGTCAATCCCGGCACCTTTAAGGTATAAATATTGCCGACCTTGCCCTATGCAAACACACGCGTGGTGACAAGACGGAGCAGCCATACTTGCCGAAGCCGAGAGCAGAAGCAGACCCCGCAGGCAGCAGCCCCGCCTTCCTGACGCGCTGAGAGACGCGCTGCTATCTCAAGCCGAGAGACCCAGTACCGGCGCTTCCGGGTAGCCCTCGCAGGCAGCCTGGAATATCGAGAGCAGAGAAAGAGATACCATTCCTCATTCATCCTAAATTCCAGGTACAGAACTGAATAACCCCTCACAGAGAATTCTTTAGTTATTCACTTGGCAAAAACAAACTTAACTTAAACTGTAACTTTCTATTCCCGCCCACGCATTAGACTTAGGTCAGGTACACGGGGTAGGCGTATTTAGAAACACCAGTTGAGTACGTTTAGTCAAATGTATATGTGTATGTAAATATATTTTAATCATTTTAAACATCGTATGGCTCAGAAACCATATCAATGTTTTTACAGTATTATTTTATACTATTGCTTCTAATGTATGCACTTTACTTAACTATAAGTATTGCAATAATATCGATCCATTTCTCTTGTACGAGAAAAGAGACTGATCAATAAATAACATCTTTTATTGAACACGCCCGTCTCTTCCTTTTCTCTACATTCTGATGAGACTAAGAATGCACGTACTGACTGAGTAAAATAATTGCCTTGTGCTCACACGACTCTCGAGATTGACTCTTGATTAGGGGAGAGCAAAGTTGTCATGTTCTATGGTTGTCAGAAACTAAATCCCTTCTTGTCTAATCAGGGAAGTTAATCCTTCCTTGAACATTCGAGAAAGTTTCTAGCGAACTCTGAGCTTAGCTGGCAAACCCAAAAATTAAGTCTAGTATCGACAGTAGTAGACCTAGTTAACGTCTGGCCTAGGCCTTTACTGCTGTAGGTACTATTCCAATGCGCAGAGCCTATTGGGAAAATAGGAGCTACACTACATGGCGCCCAACGCGTTTGGAAAGGGCGATAAAACTAACGTAAGACATTTAGAGTAACTCAGTCGTGCTTTCTCACTCAGACCCCTTTTTCCAAATACTCCAAAGACGTCTGGAGTGGGTGAAAGGTTATTATATCCTCCAAAACCTCGCAGGAGGGAACTCCTATGTATGGTTTTTGGTCTAGTCAACGTTGAAGGATAAAACAGTTCCAGAATATTGTGCATCTAATCTCTGTTTCCATAAAGAAACCTGATCTGCAAATAAAAATAATACCATCCTGTCTGTAAAATGGCAGAGAGTGATGATGAAAGAGAGGCAATTAGATTAGCAACTGAAATAGCAGATGCTGATGCTACCATGCAAACAGCAGACCCGGATATAATACTCATCCAGGTCGCCAAAAGGAGATCTATAACTTTAAAACTTATAGAAAATGGACTGACACCTAGAGGTGGCACAGTCATATTCGTAATTGAGGCACACGAATATCGGCAGACAGAGGTATACTATACATGGATACATTTTCCAGCAGCAAATGCTGTAACAAAGTACTTCCACTATTACAAAGTAGAGGAACCTCCTGAAACGTACACTCCTTTCGAGGAGGTGGAAGTACCACTCAAATTCCAAGAGCATTTGCTCTTATTTGATGGCGCCCTAATACATAACAATCACATTACAAGGCTCGGTCCTTTAGGAAGACCAGGAGCAACGTGGCCGGTCTTAGCCGGATACACACCACATCCAGACATCGAAAGAATGCCTGCAGCAGAGCTATTAATACAGCTAAAACAACTACTAAAAATTCATAGACAATTAGTTCAGTATGTAATGCGGACTTCAACAATTCAGCCAGCGATTAAACTACCACAGCTGACCCCTCACCAGGGGAACACAAATAAAATTACACCACAGAACATCCAATCCTGCCTAGGTAAAGTTCCAGCTAAACGGGAACAAATACCATTCTGGTTGGCACAGAAAATTACCCAAATAGAGGCGGTGTTTCCTGACACCACCCCGCTGGAAAAACACAGGATTCTGACTATATGTCTCCCAATGGGAATCGCACCACACATTGAGGACTGTGACACTTGGGGTACAGTCTTTGCTTCCATCTACACAAAAACGCACGGTGTTCCATCCATTTCGGTAATACCAGATGTGCTAAAACAAATTCAAGATGAATACGGTCCAGAACCTGCTTTAACTCTTGGTATGAAATTACTGAAAGACTTCAAGCAGGTTTCGGCTATATTACTAGCCAACATAAAGGGTGAAGCAGCAAACGTGGCGATCCGCCAGAGGTTAAAAGAGACAGATATAGCAGACCAACCAGCTGAAATTGCCAGAATCATAGAAAAATCCTATGAAGAACTAGGCAGAGATAGTCTAGGTGGAATACCAGTAAAACCGCAACTGACTACAAGTCCAGAAAAAATGTTTTTTAATAATAATAATAATTCACCAAAAAAGAACTGGGATGGAAATAAACAATCCAATCCTAAAGAAAAGAAATTCCAGTCCAGAGGAAGGTCTCCTAGGCGAAGAGAGAAATCTCCAAACCCGAGACAAAGGTCACCCCAGAGTGACCCCTCTGGGAATAGATATAACCTTAGAAATAGGGATAATATTAAAAAACCTGATAGATATCAAGACATTGATACACGTCCCTCTCAATCTTTTCAGAATTCCTCGCAGAAATCGGAAAGAAGAGGACGATCAGAAGAGCACGCCAAGTCCAAAGACAAGGAACCTGCTCAACTGAAAAAGAAATCACAATTTCCAAAAAAGAAGGTAGCCAGTATCAAGGTAGTTAACAATGCCGAGAATACTGAGGACACAACTGAAAAACGGAGAGTGGGCTCAGACAATGCTAGACAGCGCAGCAGAGGTGAGCATAGCTCGCAAAGTCCTTATGAATCATCTGGAGACAGTGGACACGAATGAATACCTTCAAGTGGAAACTGCAGATACCAGAGTTAGCAAGCCCCACAAAATATACGAGATAACATTACGTATAGAGGGAGATAAGACTAGGAAAATTAGGGGACTATTTTGGGATAACCTCTCCAAAGGCTATGACATCCTTCTAGCTGAAAAAGACTGGCCACCAGAGTTTGTCAGGGAGTGCCCTCATGGCGAAGAAGTAATTATGCCTGCCTTCTCGAATCAAATACCGATTCATAAAAAATATACACTTGCTAGAAAGTGGGCAGTGGCCTTAGCACCTGCTTTATATAAAAATCATGTAGGATGGGATGAGGATTCTCCTCCTCACAAAGTCCAGTTAAAATCACAACCAACTGCACAAAGGCAGTACCCAATTAAGCAAGAAGCTAAAAAACAAGTAAATGAAATACTAGATCAGCTAGAATACCAGGGGGTGATTGAAACTTGCACCTCACAAATGAACAATCCTTTGTTTCCGGTCGCCAAACCATGTGGAAAAATACAACTGGGGGGCACTACCAACCAGAATATAAGATCCTTAAGTATTTGCCCGGCGGTGTCGCCTCTTGAACCCACAAAGAAGTTAAACTATTGAAGAGGCAGGCGCTGGAGACTGGAAGGCAGGAAACAAGGTTTTTATTTTCTCCGGAGGAGAACACAACGAAACGGACAGAAGGTATCGTTCTGAGGTGCTCTAACTGCATCCCTGAGGCCTGGCCTCTTATACACAAGTTTATCTCTTTATTACATGTAACACATTCTCGTTGATACTTTGATGTACGGAAAGACATCCTCAGAATCCCCCCCTTCCCAGCCCGTTCCCACGCAAGGTTACAGTGGAAGTCCCCGCCCCGTTCACAACAGGTGATGGTCATCGCGCAGCTGGGTATTCCGCCGATTCACGGAGTGTGCGGGTTTCGATCGGATCTCGTGGGATGGGGGGGGCTTTGATCATCTCGGGGGTCCTTTGAGGAGGGAAGCTTTCTATTGTATGGGGAGGGGCAAGGGATTGGTATCGGCAGAGCTAGGTGTCGGCCTGGGAACGGGGAAGACAAACGGGCACACGGGGAAAAGGGGTTTTCGTCAAAGGGCCGGAGATCATGAAAGGGAGGCAGGGAGGTGTCGCATTGGGAACAGGATGAGGGCCTGGGGGAGAGCAGCGCCGAAGAGGGGTTTATGACTCAAGGCAGGTGCAAGCAGGGGGTTGCCAGTGAAGCTAGGAGGGAGAGAGAGGCGCGCTGGCTCTCGGCGAGAGCAGGGAAGCCCTGGTGTTCAAAATGGCGGCTGTTTTACGCGCACAAAAGGTTTAAGGAGAGCAAGAGGGCGCCGATAATGTTGACGGTTTTCAGCCTAACTTTCAACAGTCCTCCCTTTTCAACATATCTAGCCAACTTGCTTACTCAATGTCAATTTTCATCAAATTCCTAACTTCGGTATCAAACAATGCTCTCATATGTTCGCTTCCAATGTCCACAGTTTTGGGAAAAATACAACTCGCACATAAAGAACACATAGGTGGCAAACATTGAATTCCTAAGCATAGGCCACATATTACAACTACGGGAATCAGGATAATGGTGAGCAGTCTCCAGCCCCAGCTTTTGACGGTGTCCCAGAACCAACCACCAAGCGACCATTCTTCTTGCTCTTGGTGAACTTCCGAAGAGAGCCTGTGAAGATGTTCGATGGCTTTGTACACTGAGGGTGAGTTGTCCGGTATGTATGTACAACAGCTGGCCCCAATAATGCGGCATGCTCCTCCACGGTCCGCCAGAACCACATCTAGAACGAGGCGGTTCTGAAGAGCCACCAAACGGACCGCTTGGAGCTCGGCAGTGTTGTTGGCAAAGATGCCCGCTGTGATGTTCATGGTTGTCTCGACTGCCTGAGTCAAATGTCGGATGGCACGGCTGTTTGCCATCGGGCCCCAGAGGGGGACGAGTCCTTTCATAGCATCGAGGAACTGTGCCCCTGTTGAGTCGGCTTGCTCAACGTCTTTGGCTCGTTTTTGTCTGTGGTGATTCGCTGGGGCCACATAAGTTGGAGGAAGGACGAAGGAGATGTAGCAAGTGCCCCCCCAGCCTTTGGGGAGCCAGGTGTAGGCCTTCGTGCCACAGATGAAATACATGTTTGGGGATGACACAAAGGAAGGTGGATCCGTGGAGTCCAAAGTTCTGGTAAAGCGGCAAGCGCTGCGACCCACCAGCTGTGTCCCAAGTCCTTCTACACACATGTGGCCTGTGACGTTGATGACCGTCAGGGCCACAGTCAGAGTGGCAGCCGTTCGTTTCCGCAGATAGGAGAAGGTGGGTCTGGTTGGATTGTTGAACACCTGCATTTCGATTCGTTCTTTGGCCGGGATGTCCATTTGGATCGAGTCGCTGGGGGTCAGCGGGCAGAAGTGTGTCTTTGTCTTGTTTCGCCCGGCCCCATGAGAAGAATGTGCTGCAGTTCTGCTGGAGGTGGCATTGTCCGTATAGCTCTCTTGCAAGAGGATCAGCCAGGCAAGGCAGGAGCCGTGGACGGAGAAGGGTGAAGGGATGAATGGTATTGAATGTCCAGTGGCATGGGGTAGCAACCCACAGATCCAGCAGTTGGTGGCGTTGGTGGCAAGATTGTGCTGGTGAAGTAGTTGCACGAAAGAGTTGTTCCAAAACTCCTTTCGCCTCTCTCTTAGTTGAGGAGAGAGCGAAATTAGATAATGTTCCTTCATGGTGGTAGGCTGAGCAGTGGTTAGGAATGTTTCGTGAGCAGGTGCGTGTTCTTCCATAATCCAGAGCGTAGTCATGAGGAGAAAACAGAGGAGAATTACGATGAAGAGTGCAATTGTCTTTGAGCTATGGAGCCTGTCTATTCTCGGATTTCTGTAGTGGGTATTTCCTGCTGTCTCCGTCGGCTTCTTATTTGGCGCTTCCATCATCTTCTTATCTGGCGCTTCCATCATCTTCGTCTTCAAGGTGCTCGGTAGTGGGCAGGACCACAGACTTAGTTTTAGCTTCTCTCCAGGTAACCCTTGGTAGTTTGGGTCACCGTTCTGAGATCCTCTAACCTAGTCCGTGGCCTACTTAGCCGAAGCTCCCTCCTTTCGACGCAGGAAATACCCTTCTCGAGATGGCACAGTGGGGTCAGGATGTTTTGAAAGTTCAAGTGTCTCAGTATCAGGGTAGCAGTTCAACGATGGTCGGTCCTGGTTCAGGAGCTCTTCTTGGGTGTTGACGGTGTCTGTCGTGGCCAGGGCTGGAGAGACCTTTTTGCAGTGATGAGCGTGCAGCCAGTGTTTCTTCCCCTCCACTCGAAGTGCGGTCCGAGTGGTGATCAGCACTTGCCAGGGGCCCGTCCACCGGGGTTCCAAACTCTTTGATCGCTGAAAGTTTCGGATCAGCACGAAGTCCCCCGGCTGGATGGCGTGACCCGGACCCCTGGAAGCATCGGGGATGGCCTGCTGCACCTGCTGATGAAGGGCAGACAAAGTTTCAGTCAATTTGTACAGATAATCAGACATTAGGACATCCGGAACGTCATGAATGGAAGTTGGTTTCGGGGCAGACCAGACGCTCATGGGTCGACCGAAGACAACTTCATAAGGGGTTAAGTGATGTCGGGTGGGGGTAGAGCGCATCGATAGCAATGCCAATGGGAGGGCGTCTGGCCATTTCAGGCCCGTCGTAGCCACTATTTTGGCCAGTTTAAGCTTTAGTGTGGCATTGTGTCGTTCGACAAGCCCAGCAGATCGAGGGTGGAAGACTGCGTGGAATTTCTGTTTGATACCCAGTCCATTTAGGATGAGCTGGATAACGTTGGCTACAAAGTGGGGGCCATTATCACTCCATAAAACACGACAGAGGCCATAACGGGGGAAAAACTCCTTTAACAGGACCTTTGCAGTGGCCATAGCGGTGTTGTCACGGGTTGGATATGCTTCCACCCATTTGCTAAATGCGCACACCACGACGAGTACATATTTCAGGCCTTGGCATCTGTCTAGCTGGATGTAGTCCATCTGCAGGACTTCAAATGGGTGGTTTGGGACCCCAAATCCCCCCCGGGGTACTACAGTTCCCTTCCCGGGGTTGTGTTGCAGGCATATTAAGCATTGTTGGACCAGGCGTTTGGCGGAATCCGGGATCTTGTCATTGTGCCAAACCCTGGAGACAAGTTCGATCATGGGGGCTGATCCTATGTGGGCAGGGGAGTGTGCCATGGTTAATATGGGAATCAAGTATGAATCAGGTAGCAACCATCTGTTCGTGTCTTTTGTCCGCCAGCAGCCTTCATCGTCTTTCAATCCCACCCGTGCCCATTCAGTCAATTCGTGTTGTGTGCTAGCCGTTTGTATGTCTCTAATTGTGTCCTTGGCGTCAGTCCAGTTTTCTGCTTGTGACCTGGTCACGTACATATGTGTTGTCGTTCTATTTTCAGCTGTCGTTCGGGCGGTGATGTCGGCTAGTGCATTTCCCTGTCCAATAATGTCTGTCACCTTCTTGTGTGCCTGGCATTTGATAACGGCAAGTTTGTTGGGGAGGAGGACAGCTTCGATTAAGGCGGAGACTAAATCCCCGTGCAAAATGGGTGTGCCGTGTGAGGTCAAGTATCCTCTCTCCCTCCAGAGGAGCCCAAAATGGTGAACCACCCCGAAGGCATACTGGCTGTCGGTGTAAATGTTCGCCGTGGTTCCTGTTGCCAGGATGCAGGCTCTCGTCAAAGCAATCAGTTCCGCTGCCTGGGCAGATCGCTGGGTGATGCGGGCTGTTTCTACTACAGTTCGAGCCGTGGTGACTGCATAGGCAGCGGAAGTGGTACCATCGGAGAGTTTGATGCAAGAACCGTCCACCCACAACTCCCCGTCGGGGTCAGGGAAAGCTGTGTCTCTGAGATCGACCCTACTCCTGGTCTGTTCGTCCGTAAGAGTCACGCAGTCATGCACGGGGTGCACATTGGGATCGTTCTCTGGCAAGGGTAACAGAGTTGCTGGGTTCAGTGTGGTGCATCTTTTCAGGGTGATATGGGGGGCAAGCAAGGTCAGTTCGTATCCAGTCAGTCGTGCACTCGTCAGGTGTTGCGTCTTGGTTTGGTTCAGGAGGGTGTCGACTGCATGGGGTACCAGTACCGTGAGGGAATTCGAGAGTACAATCCCCTCGCTCTGTCGGATAGAGACTGCAGCAGCAGCTACAGCTCGAAGGCAGGCAGGCAAGGCTCTGGCGACAGGGTCAAGAGTGGCAGAGAAGTAAGCGCACGGTCGTTGTTTAGGACCGATGGCCTGGGTCAAGACAGATAAAGCGCACCCCTCCCTTTCGTGAGTGAAAAGGGAGAAGGGCTTTCTGTAATCAGGGGTACCCAGGACAGGGGCTGAGCAAAGGGCATCTCGTAGTTCCGTGAAGGAAGTTTGACACTCAGGAGTCCAAGGGAGTGGGAAAGGGACGTCTTTGTTTAGGAGAGAGAGCAGTGGTTTTACAACTAGGCTGAAGTTTGGCAACCATTGTCGGCAGAAGGAGGTGAGGCCTAATAGGGAGCGAACCTGCTTCTGGGTTTTAGGGACAGGGGTGCCTAGAATGGTCTGGATTCGATCAGGGGTGAGTTTCCTTCCATCTTTGGACAGAAGGTGGCCCAGGTAAGTGACCTGGGGTAGGCAGAATTGCAACTTCTTCTTGGAGACCTTGTGGCCATTTTCCGCAAGTAAGTGCAAGAGTTGAATGGTGGCGGTAACCGCTAGAGGGGTGGTGTCGGCTGCCAAAAGGATGTCATCGACATATTGTACCAACACCACCCCGTCGGGTAACCGGACTTGGTCTAGTTGCCTTTTGAGGGCCTGGCTGTAGATGCTAGGGCTCTCCGTGTAGCCTTGAGGGGCTCGGCAAAACCTATATGAGCGGGATTTTAGGGTAAAGCCGAAGAGATATCGGCTGTCTGGGTGGATGGGGATGGAGAAGAATGCGTTCTTGAGGTCGATGACGGAAAAGGTGGTGGCAGTGGATGGAATCAAGGTCAGGATGGTGGTGATGTCTGAGACCACAGGGTACTGGGGTACCACCACTTTGTTGATCTCTCGGAGGTCGATGATGAAACGGTATGCTTTCTCATCTCCCTCTCCCTGCTTCTTGATAATGGGCAAGATAGGGCTGTTGCAAACGTTGCTAACCACTTCCTCTACCACTCCTGCGTCTATCAGTGACTGGATAATCATTACCAATGCCTTCTCGCCCTCTGGCGATATCCGATATTGTGGGAGTTTTGGGAGTGTTGCGTCTGGTCGGACAGTAATGTGCACTGGGTCAATTAACATACGCCCTACGTCCGAATCCGCTTTGGCCCACAGATACGGAGGTAGAGTGTCAAGCAGGGACGCGTCGACGTCGGTGATGGAAAACATGTGTCGGGGGGAACAATGTCTAAGCAGAACGGGGTTGTCGTAAAGAAACACTCGAACTCCATCTTGAGAACACCTAATCGTCGCTCGGAAGTGTTTCAGTAAGTCAAGTCCCATAATGGCGTCAGGGCTATTGGAGGAAAGCAAGAACGTGGTGTCGGTGGTGTTGTTTTCTACGTCAAAGAGAATCGGGGCAGACAAAGGGTTGGTGGAGGGCGTTCCATCGAAACCTGTCGATGTTATGAGTGAGCCAGACAAGGGTGACCTTGGAATCAGTCGTTTAGATAACGCACTACGTGTTGCGCCAGTGTCTACCAGAAATGGAGACTTGGTACCCAGGACCTTAGCAGTGACATAAGGGCCCTGCTGGTCAACATAGAGCTCGACTGGATCCCTCCCTCGCCCTTGGCTGTCCTATGCAAAGGTGTGAGTGTCGTCATAGTCAGATTGTTGATATTGGTTCTGTCTGGGTCGATCGAACGTATTTGGTCTGCTTGATCTGTCATTAGTCGCGTCATTTGGGGGCCCTCGTTGTGGTCCCTTAGGTCTCGGTCCGTTTGCTACATCCCTGGGGTCTCTGTTCCTGATCATTTCCAGGAGAACTGGGCACTGGGATTTCCAATGGCCAGTCCCTTTGCAGAAAGCGCACTGGTCATCTCTAAGGTCTGTGCGTCCACTGTAGGGAGTCAGAGTGCGGTCCTGGGGAAATGCAGTCTTAGGGACGTTTGTCTGGTAGTTTCCCCGGTATTGGTCTCGTCCTATAGTCACCCCTTGCAATTTGGCAATCATCACCCTCTCTTTTAAGTCTTTCTTCTTTTTCTCTGTCGCCCTATCGTTTTCATTTTTCTGATGCTCATAATATTGGGCCATTTGGAGAATCGCTGTAGGTTTGGAGGCTGCCCAACTACTCTCGCTGGCCTGTAGTTTCTGGGAGATGTCCAATGATAGGCCCTTAACATAATTCTGGACAAACAGATGGTGTCCGGTTGCAGTGGTCATGTCCTGGCCGCTGTAATCGGAGAACACCGTTTCAAACCGGGAGAAGTATTCCGATACATCCTCCTGGGGTTTTTTGGCGACAGGCTGTTACTATCGACCAGTCCACTTTCTTTTCTGGGATTAGGGTTTTTAATTTCTCTACGATTTTATCTGGGAGGTCTAGAATGGATTTCAACGGCTTTTGTCCTGGTCCCCGTTGTTTGTCCAAGTCATCGAGTTGTGACCAGGTGTGTCCGAACAGCTCAAGGTGGTCGACTTTCCGGATTTGCTTCCACACATCAGCTGGCAGACATAACCCGAAGAACAAGTCGATGTCAGCCAGGGTCATGATCGTTGAACCCAGGGCTGTACCTAATTCAGTATAGAAGGCAGTGGGGTTTTTACGTAGGTCGGGTAGAGATTTCCGGAATGTCAGTATCTCTTGCCGGTCCCATGGCTGGTAGACCCAGTTGTATACTACCCTTCCCTTTGCATCTTGGTTGTTTGCATCATCGTGAGTCCCTGTACCTCGAGGGGGAACCCAGTAAGGGGCAGCCTCACGTATCGGCATCATGGTGTTAGATTGCTCGGTTGGTGGTTCGGTCACTACGGGGGCTGCGGATTTAGCTCCTGGCTTTCGTTCAGTGAGGTGGCGGAAAACCTCAAGCGTACGCGTAAGGAGGTCCGACACATCACACTCGCCCTCATCCCCGATATCGACCTTCCGGTACAGAGTCCTTAGGCTCTCGGGACCTTTGTCTCGATATCGGTCCTCGTATGCATTCAAGACATGATAACACAGTCGTACGGTAAAATGTCGTCTGTGACTCCCTGTATACGAGCTGAACATATCTGTGATGTACTCTTCATCATCCTTCCTTTCTACCAGTGTCCTCGCTATTTTGTCGATCCCCGCTCGCTCATCCTTGTCTAGTCTGTTTGTTCTTGCAGGGCCAGCCCCTCGAGTCTCATGGTCATCTAACGTTGTTGTTGATGCGGGTTTTAATACAAGGGGTTCGGCTGGCACAGAGGCTATTGGGGCCGACGCTGTGGCGGTACCTTCGCTTGTACCTGGGGGTGGCGCGTGCTGCGCCAAGGGTTGAGAAGGGGCATATGGAGGGGGCATGTAGATGATAGGAGGACCTAACAGCAGGTCCTCATTGGCTTGTCGTTTCGAGGGTAAGTCAGGGTAGAGCATGGAGGGGGTTCTAACCGGACACTGGCTTGGCGTTTCCCTTTCTAGTTTCTGTTTAGCTTTCTCTCTTTCCTCTATCTCCCTTTTTAGTTTCTGAGCAGCTAGGTGGGCTGCTTTTTGCAGCTCTTTTTCCAACCTACTCTCAATTTTCTTTTTACGCTGTTCAGTTTCTTTTCGCCACATGCCGAAGCTGTCAAGCATAGTAGGTGTTGTCTTGTTTTTACCCAGGGCGGTTTCTAGCGTTTTTATTTTATCATCATCGAAGGATCCTATCAGGGGCCATTGACTTTCTTGACCCTTTTTTGTATATTTATGCCATAGTTTACTATAGGCTATAGCGGTCAATCCATGCTTCATGAACATGTCCTTATTAGGGGTGCCTTCCAGCGGGGCTGGATGGTCCATCTCTAATAGGCGGTCCGGGCTAAACAGGCTACTCATCAGTGGGGAGAAGACAGACATGACGGCTCGTAACGAGGGACTAAAAAGTCAGCACTGCCTATCTTATCACTAGGTGCAAAGACTAGACAGAATATTTCTATTCTACGTTGTTTGCAGGCAGTGAATACCTCATGGATCACAATAACCAAAGACCAATAAATAACAATGGGGAGAATGAGTAGGTCCGCAAAGATCTGCGTTACCTACCTTTTTCACTATCTGCAAAAAGGGTAGTCTCTTCCCTGTTTGCAGACAGGGAATCTCCAGGAAACAATAGTTTTGCGAACAACAGTTCAGTTTCAAGCAATTATTGGGTGGGGGAGAAAAAAATAAGCACGGCTGCTACCCTACCTATCCTCCACTGCTTGCAAAGAGAGAGCCCGTTGTTTCTCCGTTTGCAGACAGTGAATCCCTCATAGATCAAGATAACAAAAGACCGATAAATAACAATGGGGAGAATGAGTAGGTCCGCAAAGATCTGCGTTACCTACCCTTTTCACTATCTGCAAAAAGGGTGGTCTCTTCCCTGTTTGCAGACAGGGAATCTCCAGGAAACAATAGTTTGTGAACAACAGTTCAGTTTCAGGTGATTATTGAGTGGGGGAGAAAAATAAGCACGGTTGTCTGCCCTACCTATCCTCCACTGCTTGCAAAGAGAGAGCCTGTTGTTTCTCCGTTTGCAGACAGTAAATCTCCAAATAAACAAAAAGAGCAATACTAGTATTTAACAAACAAGCAATCAAGCAATTTTTTCGCAACTTGTCGTGGTAACACGACCTTACCCGGACCGCATGGACAGTTTCCTGACTTCCGAATCCAGCGCCCGATCGTCCTCTCTTCTTCGTTATCCTCGCGGCACTCCTGATGGTTCCCAGTCAGGACCGTAGATCACTCGAGAGAGGTCTGTTCGGAACCAGTGAAGTTCGGATGATCGGCTGTCAGACGAGGGTCTATCGGACAGACGCGTTCCCGATCGTTGCAGTCGTTCACTTTGTCGTCAGGACCTCTCCCACTGGATCCATGGGTCGCTGATGGGCCCCACGCTTGGGACGCCAATTGTGGAAAAATACAACTGGGGGGCACTACCAACCAGAATATAAGATCCTTAAGTATTTGCCCGGCGGTGTCGCCTCTTGAACCCACAAAGAAGTTAAACTATTGAAGAGGCAGGCGCTGGAGACTGGAAGGCAGGAAACAAGGTTTTTATTTTCTCCGGAGGAGAACACAACGAAACGGACAGAAGGTATCGTTCTGAGGTGCTCTAACTGCATCCCTGAGGCCTGGCCTCTTATACACAAGTTTATCTCTTTATTACATGTAACACATTCTCGTTGATACTTTGATGTACGGAAAGACATCCTCAGAATCCCCCCCTTCCCAGCCCGTTCCCACGCAAGGTTACAGTGGAAGTCCCCGCCCCGTTCACAACAGGTGATGGTCATCGCGCAGCTGGGTATTCCGCCGATTCACGGAGTGTGCGGGTTTCGATCGGATCTCGTGGGATGGGGGGGGCTTTGATCATCTCGGGGGTCCTTTGAGGAGGGAAGCTTTCTATTGTATGGGGAGGGGCAAGGGATTGGTATCGGCAGAGCTAGGTGTCGGCCTGGGAACGGGGAAGACAAACGGGCACACGGGGAAAAGGGGTTTTCGTCAAAGGGCCGGAGATCATGAAAGGGAGGCAGGGAGGTGTCGCATTGGGAACAGGATGAGGGCCTGGGGGAGAGCAGCGCCGAAGAGGGGTTTATGACTCAAGGCAGGTGCAAGCAGGGGGTTGCCAGTGAAGCTAGGAGGGAGAGAGAGGCGCGCTGGCTCTCGGCGAGAGCAGGGAAGCCCTGGTGTTCAAAATGGCGGCTGTTTTACGCGCACAAAAGGTTTAAGGAGAGCAAGAGGGCGCCGATAATGTTGACGGTTTTCAGCCTAACTTTCAACAACCAGACAACTCATATCGTCTAGTTTTGGATTACCGACACCTTAACACATGTTGCAAAACCTTTGCAGTGCAAAACTCTCACAGTGCTGCACTAATGAATAACATAGTGCGCAAAAAATACAAAACAACCTTGGACATCTCCAATGGATTCTTTTGTCAAAACATAGCACCAGAGAGCAGATATTTAACAGCTTTCTCAGTAAATGGCACTCAAAAACAATTCTGTCGGTTAGCCCAGGGGTACAAGAACAGCCCGGGGGTATTCTCAGCGAGAGTAACAGAATTACTACAACTATATGATGATGAAGCATTATCTTATGTCGATGACATTTACTTAACAGATGATGACTTGGAGACTCACTTGAAAAGAGTGAACACCATAATACTTGGTTTCGCTGCAGAGGGTTACAAATTCAACTTCAAAAAGTCCAGAATTGCCCATCTGACGGTCCTATTCTTAGGATATGAGTTATCAAGTGAAGGTAAAAGCCTGGCAGACAATTTCCTAGAGAAATGTGCCGTAATCCAAGCTCCTAAAACACTAAAAAACCTACAGTCAATTCTAGGCTTCCTAAATTTCGGAAGAACCTATATTGCAAATTACGCAGAAAGGGTCAAACCCCTTTATGATCTAATTAAACCAATCTTTAAAAGATCCAGTTGGACTCGAGCACACACAGAAATTTTGAGATCCTTACAAACAGACATGCTAATTAAAACAAAATTAGAAACCCGTGATAATACACGCAACCTTGTGATCCGAGTCATCCCAGGGAAATGCGGATTCACATACCTGACCTCTAATGAGGGAGAAAAGGTACCAATTGCATTCAAATCACACTTGTACACTAAGGCTGAAATTAAATTTAGCCCAACGGAAAAAATTCTTACAGCAACACAGACAGCTATAGCAAAAGAACGAGCCCTGGCACAAGGTAAACGAATAGTAATCGTGACACCAATACCAGCCTTAGAGGCGGTAACAAAGGCAAGCATTCCAAATGCTAAAGCACTCCATCCGAGATGGATACAATGGGCTAACTCTCTTGCTGCAACAGACGTGGTGTACGAATTTGATCCTTACTTAAAAACACAAGAATTTCTCCAATATGAATTTGAATGTCCTCCGCCAACCGAAATTCTGCCTCTAGAACACTACGGCTGTATAATATATACAGATGGATCAGCACAACCCGCAGTAGGGGGTAAACAAGCTTACAGTGCTGCGTGCGCGATTGTTAAAGGTCGTTGGCACGAAGGGAAATTTAAACCAACCCTCACTAAAACACAATCTCTAGGAGATTGTACAGCTCAGCGAGCTGAACTACTAGCATTCAAGATGGCGCTTGAAAATACCGATCGAGAATTCCCCACACTTATAGTGTGCGATTCGTATTATTGCGTTCAGTCTTATAATGAATACTTGCAGATCTGGCTTCAGAACGGTTTCAAGGATGCGAAAGGTGGCACAATCAAGCATAAAATGCTCTGGGAACAAGTAGCTCTTTTACAAAAAGAACTACCAAAGACTCACGTGATACATACACTGAGTCATCAACGTGATGGCGTTCACGTTGCAGGGAATTCATTGGCTGATGAGGCCGCGAAAGCAGCTGTGCAAACGGCTTCCGTAGCAGCCGTCACCCGGTCAAAAACAAAAATAGACAGCGAAATATTACAAGCTGTCAGCGCTTCAGAAAAGGATTCGATAGAACCACTCCCTAAAGGCTTTCCAGTAAAATACTCATACATAACTGATGAAAACAATGTTCCTTTTGCTCGAATCCCTGGAGTGGGGGATAGGGCAATTCCAAACATGGAACACAGATTAGGACTAATAATAGCGGCACACGAAGGGCTTGCTTCTACCCATGCTGGCGTCTCAGCCACAGTATCATTATTAAAACAGAGATACTGGTGGCCACAAATGAGAAGACAAACAAGGAACTATGTTCTAGCATGTGAAATATGTCAAAAAATGAAAGTATCAACTGTGAGACGTCCAGCACAGACGCCCCTTCTAATCTCGGATAAACCATTAGCATGTGTTTATCTAGACCACTGCGGTCCCTTACAAAGGGATGGTAACTATAAATATATCTTGGTCGCAGTGGACTCATGCACGAGATTCATATGGATGTGGCCCCAGCGAACGGCTGACGCCAGAACTGTTATAAAAGATTTGCGGGTCTTTATCGGCACATACGCAATTGGCATTCTGCATTCGGACAATGGTCCTGCTTTTAGCTCTCGGGCTTATAAGGAGGCCATGGTCAGCATGGGCGTGCAATTGCGGTACTCTTGTCCATTTCACCCTGAGGGGAACGGAATTGTTGAAAGAAAAAACCATGACATAAAGCAATCTATAACGGCAAAGGTATTAGGTTCGGGAGCTGGGTGGGTCAAACATCTAATAAGTGTCCAACGTAGTCTAAATAACTTGCCAAGAAATTCTCTGAAGGGATTCAGTCCGTACGAATTATTATTCGGAACTAGGATGTTGATCTCTGACCTTGATAGTCAGACTTCAGTGGTAATAGAAAAAACCTTTGATGTCAAAGACCGTTTGGCTATTTTGCAGGACTTAAACAAAACAAGAAAAGACCTGAGCAACATACAGTTGAAACAACAGCCAACGACCACTGAAGATTCACCACCTGTCCCAGCAAGACCTGTCTGGATTCCAAAAGTCGGGGATCTAGTCAGGGAGAAGATCGCGGTAAAGAAGGAATTTGGGCCTTCTTACAGAAAAGCAGTTCCTGTCTTGTCTGTCAACGGGACAAGATCAGTTGTACTACCGCCACTTGCTGGAAAAAAGGAGAACCGAGTTGTATCCATCGACCTGGTAAAACCACAACATGTGGCCGATAACAAACAGTAGGCCAAGTGGACTCCCAATATGTAGCAGAACACCAAGGTTTGCTACCAGTACAGAGGTCCTAACAAAGAGGCTCATCACATTCGAAACGCCTAAAGAAGAACAACAAGGACTATGCAACAATGCAATAGAACTCCGACCTCTGAAAACCCAAATAAAGACATTTAGCAGAGACACACCAATCTACAATGAAGTTCCAAGTGAAAATGCAAGAAACAAAAATCCTGAACCAATTGGAACAATTGACAGAACTGCATCTGGTTACTTCATCAACTTCGATGATTCCTCTGAAGGTTTCAGCGAACAAAAGACACAGCCATCATCAAAATCCTTTAAAGACAAAGCTAAGGAACTTTTGAAACAACTGAAAGAAACATATCTGGTTACTCCATGGATTGAATTTTGGGTGGGTTTTGGTGCATTTATCCTCATACTTTGGCTCATCATGGTATTTACCTTGGGACGCTTCATTGAGGGAAAATATGCTAAAATGGACACAGCAAGTCAGAACATCAACTTGGTCCTCAAACCACACACATCTTCACACGTCGAGAAACGAGAACTTTCTTCAGCCAACTTCACAGCAATTCCAATACCTGGTGGGGTAGCCTGGGACAACACTGACTATGAAATTTATGGTCCGGTCGAGATCCTGAAATATCCACACCAAATCAAGATCTCCTTGAGTGATTTTGCAAAACCAAACTCATTTGCTGATGATTGGGACTTTGAAAGTATAAACAATATGATGTCTGACTTAGTAATGTCTGCTAAATTTACAAAACATGATTATTTGCAAGGTTCTACAAATTATGATAGTATGTATTGCTATAACCATTATGGTAACAGTTTTTTGCATAAATCTGCACAACCAAGAAATGTTTTAAATTATAATCAATGGGAACATTGTGCTACACCTCCAAAAGGGAGCTCTAGAACCGTTTATGACAAATATTCATACTTTCAAGGTTTTAACACTAGTAATGCTGAAACATTTTATTACAAATTGTCAAACAAGACAGGGATGAAAACCATGATAACCAACACAAAATTGATTTATTCTGATTCGTTCTTTGAAAAAATGAATACTTTTGGATTTGATTATTGGGACAAAAATGTTGATTTGAAAAGTGTTTGGGGTACAAAAGAATGGCAAGTACAGGGTTTAGAAGCTTTGTTTAGAGCCTGCATGATCCCAGAACAAATGATATTTTTAAATGACACTGTTCAACAAACCACCTGTCTTGGCTTAGCCAAAATCAAAGATTTAAATAACCTGTCTATTCCAAAGCCAACAATGTTTAGCAATAGCTCTGGAACAGATGAAGAAATAGACATAAACCATATACTTAACCAAAACAGAACACATCCTGATTGGAAACAATGGTTGATCTGGCCCACAGATACAAATAACTGTCAAGATAGATTCCTGAATAAAACACAGGGTTTCAAAATGACCAGGCCAGACCCTAGATATCCCCAAAGACATCACCCAGGGATAATAACAACCTACAGTGTGGGCAAATTATGCCTTCAATGGCTACAAACTTCCACACTGCCTGAAATTAAGCAACACCTAACTTTACTTACTGATGGTGCTGACTTGCGTGATTTCATACTGGGACCACGCAAACAGCGTCAAAAGCGTTTCATAGCAGCCTCTGTATATGCAGCATACAATGAGGCCTGGAAGGTTACTCAAATTGAAACAGCAGAAAGAATACGGGAAATTGACCGTATTAATTTGGAAAAATCACTTTCTGTAGTGGACAATGGGTTAATGACTCTGTCCTCCAGAATTTTTTCATTGGACAGCATTGTGTCTTCAGCAATCGATATATTATCGCAAGACTTACTGTTATTACAACATGGACAGTCACAATTGCGTTCCATTGTACAGCTTGGCTGGACGTTACAAAATCTTCGTTCAGGCTATGTGCCTTGGCGTTTAATCAACACAACGTCACTATTCCAAATCTTTAACCTTACTGATAGACAAATCGGTATGGCGCAGAAGGGTGCTGATTATACAATCTTGAGCATTGAAAAACTAGAAAGATTACCAATGACAATGTCAGAACGACCTGTCAGTGAATGGATAATCCACGGAATCATAAATATTCCAATCTCAACCTTCAGGTTTCAATACTGCCAAAAATATATACAGGCTGGCATGTACGAGAAATTGGGAAAGGGGTACCTTAAAACAACTTGGAACCTGCCCTATTCACATGCATGTGTCAGTAACAAAGGACAGAAAGTGTTTCTTAGTGGCAACAATTGTGCTATGTCACTAAGCGGCACGCTTCTGTGTAACGGTATTAGTTTGCACGGAGCCTGTGAAGGGAATTCATACAACCTTTCATGTCACCAGCAAGGCGCACCTGCAACTGAAATAGAACCATTCTTTCAAAGACTCTATAATGGGAGTTACATTCTTATTGTAGACCGCAGATGTTGTAGTCTTATGCCCAGGACTCCTTATCTCGTCACTACGACGGCGAAGGTCAAGTGCTGTGGACGTTCTTTGTTCCCCAGCTCCTTTCCAGACAGGGAGGCAAGGGCATGGCCCGGTTTGAAAATTACTTCTATTCGAATAGACACTTTAAGCAGAATGAAAACAGTGCTTCTTCAGACGCCTACAAGGCTCACGTCATCTAAAGAAACGTATGATCTACAAGTCGCAAGGACGACTGCAGAGATACATACATTATTATCAACTAATTCCCCCGTACATTTCGCGGAAATCCTGAGCGAAATCTTAAATATTTCTGATACCACTGGGGTCTCAAAGGTATTTAAGACAGTATTTTCGATGGCATTAACACCATTCAAAGCCATACTGGGTATTTTTCCAGATTTCGTCCATTCGATTTTTGGCGGACTTCCCCTGATCCTGGGACTAATTGCAGGAATCCTATTCCTAGTCCTTATTTTCCGTTATGGCAACCCATGTCACAGATCAAACTCTCGCGACAATGGAAGATACGATCCTAGCCATTGGATACCGGGACCGGATATCAAAAATCCTGGGACTCTCCCGGCTTAGAGACCTAAACATGACTTGGTTTCTATCATTTCGACCAATGTGGCAAAGGTGTGTTTTACCTGTACTAAGGTGTCTGCTATGCGGAGAAGAATGCGTGTTAGACACCTGTCTGACGCTACAATCGGATGCGCCGGTGGATGCAGATACACTGTTGGTTCCTACCAAGGTTCACGCTCTGTGCTGCCCTCAAAGGCTGCCAATTCTGATGACGGCATTCCTGGAATCTTCACCACTACGATTGAAGAGTAGTGAAGTTCAAGATGAAAGCAGCATCGAACAGGTACGACCTTCTGTCAGCAATGCAAATCAGAATGTCAATGGAGACAATCATGCGCACAAATGCATGGTTACCCCTATTTCCGACTTAGTGGAACTTTCCCATGAAGCTGTTGACAGTTTTTTCGAAAGCCTGAATGATATGATGTTCTCTCCGGAACAGAAATAGAGACTTTTGAGTAAACTCGCACACGGCGTTCCCTGAATTCGGCCTTCAACTTTAAAAATAAAGTCACATGAACAATTACAATCCAGTTCACGGACAGCAACTTTTTTCAGCAAGCCCTTAAAAAATTTTTCTATATATTTTTTCCCCGGGAAACTGATCTTCTGCTTAAAGTAAGAAACTATTCCTAGAGAACTAAGATTTCTATTTTAGATACTTTATATAGACTTTAGCTGCCCGCTGGTATGTTCACAAATATTTTATTATGTGATGAAATGGTCTCGACCTTCCTTTCTGTATAGCTATATTAAGAGCCATTTCATGTGTATTTCTCATATACCAAAAAGCAATAATGCATAACAATGCGTGTTTAATTTTGCATTTAATTCATAGCTTAAGTGCATACAATATATATGACTGCAATTTTTCAGTATATTTGAAAATTTCAAAATGCATTTATGTATTTTGGGGTGGTAAGGTATACACTATACTCTATAGTATGTTGTACTATGTTATACTATGCATAGATTAGTAGATATGACCATAGTTAGCGTGGAGTGGGTGTCGTGTATTTCTATAGGTTCTGAATCGATCCCCCTATTCCTGACCCTATTCTGGTTAAACTACCTAGCTAGTTAACTAACAGTCAGCCCATGAGGCAAGAAAACCCCCATGATGCAGATACCGTTATCTGACGCAGTCACACTACGGCACAGGAACGTGTTATCTGATTAGGTCATAACGCTTGAGATCTAATTAGACAAGCGACATTCCTCCAGCCCCTGATAAGGCATACGACGTTCTCATAACAAATCAAACCTATGACAACCTGGATAATCCGTGCGGCCATTGTTTTGATTTCACAGAGAACTTTAGTAAAGAATGTGCTAACGAGCAAGTCGTATGACATCTTTATTGACGTACCTATGTCCATCCTTACGTCAATCCCGGCACCTTTAAGGTATAAATATTGCCGACCTTGCCCTATGCAAACACACGCGTGGTGACAAGACGGAGCAGCCATACTTGCCGAAGCCGAGAGCAGAAGCAGACCCCGCAGGCAGCAGCCCTGCCTTCCTGACGCGCTGAGAGACGCGCTGCTATCTCAAGCCGAGAGACCCAGCACCGGCGCTTCCGGGTAGCCCTCGCAGGCAGCCTGGAATATCGAGAGCAGAGAAAGAGATACCATTCCTCATTCATCCTAAATTCCAGGTACAGAACTGAATAACCCCTCACAGAGAATTCTTTAGTTATTCACTTGGCAAAAACAAACTTAACTTAAACTGTAACTTTCTATTCCCGCCCACGCATTAGACTTAGGTCAGGTACACGGGGTAGGCGTATTTAGAAACACCAGTTGAGTACGTTTAGTCAAATGTATATGTGTATGTAAATATATTTTAATCATTTTAAACATCGTATGGCTCAGAAACCATATCAATGTTTTTACAGTATTATTTTATACTATTGCTTCTAATGTATGCACTTTACTTAACTATAAGTATTGCAATAATATCGATCCATTTCTCTTGTACGAGAAAAGAGACTGATCAATAAATAACATCTTTTATTGAACACGCCCGTCTCTTCCTTTTCTCTACATTCTGATGAGACTAAGAATGCACGTACTGACTGAGTAAAATAATTGCCTTGTGCTCACACGACTCTCGAGATTGACTCTTGATTAGGGGAGAGCAAAGTTGTCATGTTCTATGGTTGTCAGAAACTAAATCCCTTCTTGTCTAATCAGGGAAGTTAATCCTTCCTTGAACATTCGAGAAAGTTTCTAGCGAACTCTGAGCTTAGCTGGCAAACCCAAAAATTAAGTCTAGTATCGACAGTAGTAGACCTAGTTAACGTCTGGCCTAGGCCTTTACTGCTGTAGGTACTATTCCAATGCGCAGAGCCTATTGGGAAAATAGGAGCTACACTACAACCTTGGGAGCTGCCGATCCAACCGCGACGCAAAGAGGTCCACCGAGAACGGGCCCCAAAGGCCGCTCAGCCACTGGAAGACCTGAGAGTCCAGTTTCCACTGGCTGGAGTCCCGTAGATGTCGGGAGGGCCAATCTGCCACCTGGTTGGCTTGACCTGGCAAGTATTCTGCTGTCACCGACACGTGGTGAGCCAGACAATAGTCCCAAAAATCCTTCGCCAAGTCCGCTAGGGCCTTGGAGCGGGGACCACCCAGGTGATTGACATACCGGACTGCCGATACGTTGTCCATTCGTAGGACACAGGACCGAACCGAGTCTCTGGTCCAGCAGCGCACTGCAAAGGACCCCGCCAACAGCTCCAGGCAATTTATGTGCAACCCTTGCTCTTCGGACGACCAGGCGCCGCCTGTGGAAAAATCCCCACAGCGGGCACCCCAACCGGTCCTGCTGGGGTCGGACTCTATCACTAGATCCGGAACCGGGCCGAAGATCGCCCTGCCGTTCCAAGCCTCCATATGGGCAGGCCACCAGGCCATTTCTTTCTTCACATCGTCCGAAAGGGGAACCAATTGATCGTACGACAGGCCTCGTCTGAGATGATATGCCTCGAGTCGTTGCAGGGCCCGATAATGGAGGGGGCCTGGGAAGATTGCCTGGATGAAGGAGGACAAGAGGCCCACCACCCGGGCAATCTGTCTGAGCGATGTGTGAGATCTTGAGATGGTTTGACGCAACATGTGGCGAATCTTTCCCACTTTCTTGGCCGGTAGACTTAAGGTGGAACGGACCGAGTCCAAAGCAAACCCCAAGAACACTATGGTCTGGGAAGGGGAGAGGATGGACTTGTCCCTGTTGATGACAAACCCCAATCCCTGTAGCAGAGATACCGTCTGCTGGAGCTGAAGGCTCAGCGTCCTGGGGCATTGAGCCATCAACAGGATGTCGTCTAAGTAGACTATCATCCGGATGCCTTGCCCTCTCAAGAACTCTACTGCCGGTCTGAGCAGTTTGGTGAAGCACCAGGGTGCCGATGAAAGCCCGAATGGAAGGGCGGTAAACTCGAATACCTGGTCCCTCCACACGAATTGAAGGAAGCGCCGATGCGGGGGGTGGATTGGAACTACCAAATACGCATCTTTCAGGTCCAAACGGACCATCCAGTCGTTCGGAAGCAGCACGTCCCTCAAAAGGTGGATACCTTCCATCTTGAAATGATGGTAAACCAACCAGCCGTTGAACTCTTTGAGGTTGATCACTGGACGCTTCCCGCCATCCGTCTTCTCCACTAGGAAGACATTGCTCAGAAAACCAGCGGGGTGGCGAACTGATCGGCAAATTGCCCCTTTGCGAAGCAAGTCCGAGACCTCTTTGTCGACCAATTGCGCGTCTGCCGGGGAAAAAACGATAGGACGTGGGGGGGCTCCTTGGCGGGGATGATCGTAGAACTCTATGCGGAAACCGCAGACTGTTTGTAAGACCCTCTGTTAGCGTACTGCTGACCGCCGCGGCCGGTCGCGCGGCCCCCACCGCGACCGGCCCCACGGGAGAAACGTTGTTGGAACACTTTCTTAATGGTCGATTGGGCTCTGTCTAAGGACGTAAAGGTTGAGACAAACTTGCCTTACTCTTTTATAAAAGGGTCTCCGAAGAGGCCCCCTTGTGCTACTGCTCCTGCCTCCGAGGAGGCCAGATCTCCCAACTTCGGGTCAAGTTTGATCAGGAGGGACCGCCGGCGTTCGGTCGATAGGGCGCAATTGGCATTCCCCAGAAAGACCACCACCCTTTGCGCCCAATTCGACAGGGCGTCGGGGGAAATGGCGGCTCCTGTCACCTTAGCCTCCTCCGCCATATCTAGGATCTTCGTTATTGGCCCTATAGCATCCAGCAACTTATCCTGACAGGAGCGCCAGGAACGGTCAATGCCCTTGCGCGGGTCTTTAACGAATTTCGCAAGGAAAGTGGCCATCTTTGGGTCCAGTTCCGGAGTGAGCGCCACCTTTCCTTCTAAAGTAGGTCTAGGGCACTCCCCACATAGACAGCTCCGTGCTTCCTTCTCTAGGGGCTTGCGCAGGCGACTCGCCACGAACGTTGCCACCTTGTCCCCCGGGGTCCAAGCAGCCGACTGCAGATGCATAATCTCATCCGGGTCCAGCATGCCAGAACTATCCTGGGGTAACTCCGCGGCCGAGCTCGACAGGCGCCAAGAACGCATAGACCCATCCTCCTCATCTGTGTCCTCTGGGGACGTGCCGCCCGGGGACGAGGGTGCTGTGCCCATCGATCCCGAAGGGGTCGGCGGAGGCGCAGGGGTGGGCGCAGTTGTCTTGGCCAAAAAAGCGTCCCGTAGGCGCTCAAAGGCGTCCCTGTCCACACCCTGCGTCGCACCAGACTCCCCTTCCCTACAAACCTTTTTGGGAGCTGGAGGGGTATCCCCCGTTGGGGCAGGTAGAGACCCGGAATTCCCTATGTGTGCCTGCGCCACCCTCTCGCACTCCTGTATAATGCGGGCCGATAAGCGCTCTTCTATAGGTCCTACTACCTCAGTAACACAGCGGTATATAGAGCTGTCAACTGCATTGAAGAACTCCTCATCATTTAGGTAACCATGAGTCTCCTCCTCCTCGTAGTACTCCTCCTGATCCATCTAAAGTAGTCACCCACCTCCTGCTAGGGGAAGAAAATAGGCTGGGGCAGTGGATCAGGACTGCGCAGGAAACCAGCGCGCTTTAAGTCAGACTACCGTCTGGGGCTATTTGGGCCGGTAGAACCGGGACTTGGGCAGCACTAACCCCTCAGCGCGCTGACCCTCTTGCAGACCGGGTCTATGCCACCTCCCTGCGCGCTGTGAAAGTGTCTACCGACTCAGCAGGCAGAACAATGTTGAAGAATGCGCGATAATGCTCTTGTGCAGTGCAAAAAACGCCCTCAGGCGGCAAACGCGGTTGAGACCGCAATTTAGACCCCCCGCGGGGCGTTCAAATTGAATGGGGACACAGTACTGACCCAGGAGGCCTGGGCGTCAAGGTGAGGCGGCGGGGGCAGGCTCCGGCGGTCGTTCACCGCAGCGCGGCTCTCCGTGTGTGAAGAGCCGCGCGGAAACCAATGAGACGCTTTAGCTCCCCCTAGCAGCCGGAACTGCGCCGCAATCAGGGAGATCGCGTGAGGAAAGAAAACCGTTCCCGCGATCGAAAAAGGGCTCTGCAAGGCAATAACATATTCACAACAATAAGAGAAACCGCCTCTGAAGATCCCGGATAAACTCACATAGGCAAATGCTGATAATGCACAGAATAATATAGAGAGAAGTCAAAAACCACTTAACTGGCTGCGAAGCGGCGAAGAAAGAGGAAGTGGTCACAGGAGGGACGTCCTATCTATCTGTCGTGGACATGGGAGAAGGACTACTCTGTGGACTGACTTGATGGACATGATGGGATTTGTAGTTCTGGTGCAAATCTGAGTCCTTTTGATGTTTTTCTTTTAAGCCTTATCCTTGTTCTGGCATTTAGGGCTTATGTTGGTGCTTTTCTGGCCGCTGTGTTTTTCTGTATTAATTAAAAGCGAAGAAGGAAAAGCATAATCTGAAGCCTCCGGTCCTGACATAGAATTGTTTTAAAAACCTTTAATCATAGGCCATATTTAAGATGGAATTGTATTCGAGTGCAACCGACGGGATTTGTTGGACAGAAACCTTTGACTAAAAAAATTGAAGAGTTGTGCTCTGGGCGCTTTTCATAGTAGGGTACACATATACCAGTTTTTCTTAAAGAATGGTCTGATGCATAGTTTAATTAACTGCTCCATGAAGAGATGAGTTGATGGTGTTCTGCAAGAATCATAGGACCAATGGAAGAACAAAATACTTGGTGCTACTTGTAGTGCATGCAAGTGTTATGGCTTAATCAGAAAAAATTTTGACCTGAGGATCAATATGGAAAAATAATGGCGGATTGGCAATGTTTGTTAAATGTAAATGAAAAGCAACCTGCGATCTCTCCAATGCTTATCAGCTGACCCTGTACAGATTATCCTTTCACTTGATGTCCTTTATTACCCCTTTTAGTTTGGGGTCTCCCTCAGTGTTGTTTCAAAAGGCCCTTTAAAATATCTTAAGTGGGATGCAGAGTGTAAATTACTTTTATAATAACAAACTGATATGTGGGAACACCAAGCACAAACAAAAAAAACAGAGTATGGCGCAATGGTATATTTTGTTTCGAATAAGTCGGACATATGTGGTATGGCCACCAACTGAAACCATGAAAAAGGCAATAACTGTTAGTGCATGCACTCAATTTCCAAAGAAGCAACACATACCAAACAGAAGTGATAGGAAACCATTTTGAAAATGTTACCCTACCTCCAGCGCCTAGAAATGAAATTTAGTTTTACTTGTTAGGCCTTCCAATATGTGATCAATCGCAAAAATAGGTTTCTGGGGTACTACAGTGTGGGACTTAGACTCCACCCAGATTTTGGTGGACAGGAGTACGTGTTTTGATTGGCCAAGTGTGTGCTTCCAAAGGAAAAAGGTGCTTACCCCCACACAGCTGTGATTATTTGGTCTGTTTATTCGGCTGCCTGAGCCAGCAGCAGTATGGCTGCCTAGAGAAGTGAAGCTGCACCTTTTAGGGGCCCATACTTGCACCTTTCAGGGGCCCACACATGGCAGTGTAATGCTGTTAAAGTGTCTTGGATAAGTATTTCATTTATGGTGTTTTGTTTTGCTGTATTCCAGTCCGTGCATTCACCCCTTCCCTTCCCATTATTAGCTTTGGACTTCAAATTGCACTTGTGTTTTTGAGAGCAGTGTAGGATGCCCAGGTCTACCCTAATCTATATGCAGTTTTAGGTCTGGGTTGACACAGCAGCTGTCGCTAGAACCGAATGTGATTAACAAAACAGAACTTTCAGAGTACTACTGAGAGCGGGACTGCTCCACTCACATGTTGGTTCCCCTGAGTACAGGCTTTAATTAGCCAAAAGAGTTCCGGTATTGCACTTTTTGGCGCGTGGCAACGTTTATACACCAAAAAGCAAGAGTGAGTTGGCTATGGTAGCAGGCCAATGATCATAGTTATAGGACTGGTCTGTTTATTATAAAATGTTACAATAAAGGGCAGTAGGCCTCACATATTCATTCTGAAAAACATGTGTTAAAGTCAACATGTATTTAACGGTGAATTGTATCTTTCTAAATTGAAGCCTAAAGATAGGTAGTTTGTTACATTGAATCTTTCAGATTACCATAGTAGGCAAGGGACTTGGTGTTAGTTACCCCCTGTGACAAACTATGGGTATCGAAGATTTGCACTAGAGAATCCTTGTGAAGTCCTTTTAGGAGAGATAGTATTTCGCTTTGCCAAATGTATACCATTGTAATTTAATGACTATGTTGGATGGGTACATTGTGGGATAGTTTTTGCACAATACAGTAGGCCTCAGTTGGTTATTGTGATAACCGCTATAAACCTGATTGGTCTAGTCTGTTTGTTATGAGAACCTGGGAAAAAGTCAGTAGACCTGGTATATTTATTGTGAAAAGTATTCATACAAATGGGCCTCTAAATGTGGGTTGTTATTACATTGTTACAGTCTGTAGACCAGTATTTAGTCACATGTCATCTCAGACTGCCATAGTAAGGAATGGGTTTGGGGTTTGTTACACACTCTGACAAACACCGAGAGGAAAATTTAGATTTATTCTTGTTAGTCCCTATTGAGAGGGCTTCTATATTGTTTTGCCTACTGTAATTTTGTACATATTTCTAGTTTTATACTCCTGCCTTGTGTTTGAAAGTTTATGATCACTCCCGTAGGCCTGTGTTGGATATAGTGTCAAACCACTGTTAAAGGATATAGGGCTTGTCGGTTCACTGGAAAAAGGCATGCTCCTTAGGTGCAATGGGTTTATAATGAACAGTTATGACAAAGCAAATAGGCCTGATTAATTATTTTGAAAAGCATGTGTTAAAGGCAATTGGGCTTTAAGAATGTAATATTACACTGTGCTAAAGCCTGCATGCTAGTATTTTGGTACCCATAATCTAGCAGAATACCATAGAAGGCACTGTTTTTGTTATTCATATATCTTTCTGAAAATTAGTATGCTTCAGTATCAGAGCTGGTTGGCTATTCCATTTGTTTTCATTTTTCATTATGTTGTAGTTTCCCTTTTATTTCTTTGCTTCTCCTCCTTTTTCATTTACATTTTTCGTTAAAAAAATTCTACAGCCTTCCAGGCAGTGCTAACAGGCCACATCTTTGCTTCTCATTTTATCTGCCTGCAGTGTGTGCCACACTCCACTTGGCCACTTCCTCTAAACCAGGCAACCGTTGTGGAATGCTGTTGTCCATAGTGGATCATTGTTTTACCATTCAGATCTGGTCAACACCTGGGTTCTAAAAATGGCAGCCATGTTGGAACTTTAAAACAATGATGGACTATGTGCAATACCTCTGTAAGATGGACACCTGCTGCTATATGTAGTTGTGTTATTGTAACGATATGCCTGCTGTATTTTAGGCAGAAGCATGTTTTCTTTTTTCCACTTGTATTGTTTTAATTTGTCTTGCATTGTTTTAATTTGTCTTGCATTGTTTTAATTTGTCTTGCATATGTTGAGTTTGTGTGTTTTATTCCAGTTGTGTCAGAGGGTAAATGCTGTATGAATGGATGCATGAAACAAAGATGAGTGACAGAGTGCCTGTGTGTTGACTTATTGGGTGCTTAAACTTATCAATGACACAAAGCACCTTTTAATTCATAAGCCAGGCCTATTGTCATTGCCTGCTTTTTTATGATGCTCGAACACCATTCAAAGTTCATACCCACTAGTGTTCTGATGTCAACGTTAACACAAGAGAAAAACACCAAACTAAAGGAAAAAATGTCCAGTGCAATCAGTTTGTGATGCACAGAAGGGTGCACCTTTATGTGAAGCCCTTCATGTCAACAGTTTGAATATCTCCTCTTAAAAGATGTTCCCACCTTGCGCACACCCACTTTTAAATATTGCACCATCATCATCACAGATTCAAGTAGTTTGCGGGTGGCTGAGCCAGACACAGAAGATGTAGCAGGTATCCTTTCACATTGTTTTAGGAGCCTTTAGGAAACCGAGCAAAGATACTCAGTTATAATATGGTAGTTGCTAGTGGTGTGTTGGAAATATAGTCATTATAAGTCTTACATGTGTCTAGTGTCCAATTAAGTGAGAACTAATCATTAGTCTCCCGGCAATCTCTTCACCATGTAGGGAATTCGTTTGACAATACTGTAATGAATTTGACTTCTCACCAATAAGCCACACCCAAACCCTGCACTCCCACTTTGGAGGCAAATATACCTCGGCACCTTTAAATAATATACTTTAAGCAGCACTTCCTTTAGGAGAGACAAGTTTACCACTGCACCTTTAAATAATACATGCTTGAGCAACACTCCCAATAGATGAGGCAAAGACCCAGCACTCCCTTAAGGCGAGGTAAGAAAACAAATCCAGGTGCATGTAAAATAACACACAAGTTTATTATTGCAATATTTTAGAACGGTAGGTCAAATATATCAGTAAATGCAGATTCCCAAATATCAAGTGAACAATTAAATGCACAATTAGAAGAAAATGCAGTATATACAAGTAGCAAAGAGTAGAAAGTATATACAAAAAGAGAATGGTTAGGAACACCTCACCGATTGAATTTGCATCATCCTTGCCAACTCAAGCTGGGGGAAGCCCGTCAACAGCCCAGGAAGGAGTTCAATCAGGACTCCAGTTTGTCACCTCCACAGCAATACGTCTATTCTGTGGTGAACTTCTACCTGCCCCTCAAAGGTTCCCAGCTTAAATATCATTACTAAACGTGAGGCGAAGCTTCTAGAAAACCTTGCCCCCTTCTCATGAGAAAGAACCGAGCTGGCTGTACCAGTCTGCGTCAAGGCAGAAACGGAGGCTGGCCAAGCTCCCGTGTTCTGACTTCCAGGTAGAGTTGCACATTCTACAGATAATATCCAGATCACACTGGTCAGTGAAGAGTGAAAAACAAGTGAGGAAGCATGCCCTCCCCACTTTGCAGCTACGTGTGAGCAGCAAGGCAAAGCCAGAAAGCAAGGTGACATGAGGCCATGTCAAAGCCAATAGTAAGAACTCATAATTAACCCAAACAACTTGCAAGCACTGCTGTGCCCACAGAAGCAAGGCAAAGTCAGCAAACAAGATGGCATGAGGCCATGTCAAAGCCAATAGTAATTCTCACCAATGTACAACACAATGCACATTTCTGTACAACTGCTTATAGCATCACATACTTTATCTCTCAATGTACCACACCGAGAATGTATGCTTCACCGCTCACAACACTGCACTTCGAAACCAAAAAGCACATTCCACACCTCTCTCTCCCTCACGCTTTCAAATGCACACCCCACACCTTCTATTCTTGGCAAGACTATTCTACTTCGAGACTGCTCCCAGTAGAAGACAGCAAGACTACAAGACAGAAGAGAAGCAGGCATATGCATGACTGTCCTACATTTAGGCTGGGGTAAAATAACACACTACAGTCAATTAAAATTGTGGTAGTCAAAGGTCATCATATGGTGCCAAACCACAAGAGTGGCTCTTTCACTACAAATACTGAGAATAGCATGGCGGTTAGCTAATCTCCAAATTGTTTGCTCCTGGGGCATGCCAAATGTGGGAGTTACAGAGGTAAAGGAAGACCGTGGAGAATTCTGTGTAGCTGTGGTCTCTGGAGGCTCACAGAGAGTAACTTGAGTGGATAATGGAGGTGATGGGCTTATATGTGGTATTAGAAAGGCTATATGAAATAAATAAATTGAAGGGTTATTACATGAAGAAATCAGTGGCTCACTCATGGTAGCTTGGCAAAAGAACTTCCACCGAGAAAATGCATGAAGAAGTTGTGCAGCCACCATCTAAAAAATAGCCCAGCTAAAATCTGAAGAACTTGAAAAGTCCCAAATGTCACAAATATAAAGAAAGTAGATCAATAGAGAAAGGTTACAAAGAAAACAAAAACTGCACCATCTGGAAGTATTAAAAATGATGCTCAATGTTATCGAGTTGGCAAATGGTGACCAGGATTCAAGCTCTGTCTGTGGCCTACTTCAAAGTGACTCTAGAAGAGTTACAGCGAATGGTTACAGTTTGCATTTTGTTCAAAGCAACGTCAGCATGTGTTCTCTTTAGGGGATCACTGAAGGAAGGGGAATTTGACCAAAAGTAACCTGACCAAGAATGCTATAAATAGCCCAACAGGCGCATTTGTGAGGATTTTCAACTAAAAACATGGTCCAAAATCTTCGATGACCGCAAGATTGACATTGGGTTGCTGTTGAAGAAAGTAGATCTTTAGTTTTGGCTTGTCAGATTTGTCACACTCTGTTAATGTCTTTGGAACTGGTGTGTTTCCTGGAAAATTTGGTGGATATTAGCACTGAATGAATTCATCCCTTCCAAGTTTTGAGACCAAGAGGTGGAGACGCATCTGGCTCAAGATAGCGAGAGCTTGGATTTGTCGGTAAAGTAGCCACCAGAAAAGTCATTGAGTTTAAAAAAAATCAAAATTTGTGGTATCAATTTTCGGGTGGGTACGTTTGAGGAGAGTCCCCATGTGCTGGTGAGTAGAAGAAGCTTGTCCCTATGATTTGAGCATCTGGAAAAAAAGAGGGAACTTGACCATTAGTTTGCTTGCCTGTGCAACCTAATTGGAAACCGGTTGGTGGAAAGAACTGACCTGATACCTGCTAATACTTTGTGACTGGAGGATTTATTTGGACTACCCTGGTGTAAAGTTATAAATATGTTATGGATAAATGGGGATTTGGCATTTTGAATTTTGGGTGTGGGGGGCTATTTAAAAAGAGTGCTTTTGGCCCAGTGAGTGGAATAGTACTGTAGTCCAAATGGAATCTATGCTGGATGAAAGTGGACAGTGTGGCGAATATTGATTTTTGGACACAGAAGAAACGTGTGGTTGTTGAGCAGCAAAAATAAGTGGAGATTTTTTACCATGAAATATGGATGAGGCATGTTTAGAGTGAAGAAAGGGAGTAAGTGAAGCCCATGATCTCAGCACTTGTTGAAAAAGTCAGTGTACATGGAGCTCCGCAACATATGTAAATTTGGAAAATTGTATATTTCGGTGGATGATGATCCAAGATGGACCAAAAGCAAGATGGTGTAGTCTGATGGTACCAATCCTGAGGACGATAGTTCGTTATCTGGTTTGCACTTGTTTATAGGTGATAGAATAAAGACCATAAAGGGTGGAGGTAGGATGTACAGTCCCAAGCAAAACCTATTGATATCCTGCCTAGGCATTCAGAACAAAATGTACCTAAGCCCATCAAACAAAGCCGGCAGCGGCAGAAGGTGTGCAGTGCACATACGAAGATTGAAGGATATCCTGCATGCCTTTCCTCTGGCATGGATCCCATCGATACCCATCATACACATGCAGCGACCCTCTGACATTAGCAAATCCGTAACTGTGTCTCTTCATTCATAATTATTGTCTGAAAGCAAACATAAGCTTGTTTACTGTTACACATAGAGATCCATTTTGTGATGTAAAGACTCTTGATTATAGTATTCTGGTGACAAAAAGTCCCTGCAGCTGTCTCATTCACCATCGTATCTAAAGCACACATAGTCTAATACATGTGACTGCTTGGTGTGCTGTTTTCAGCTTGAGCTATAACTCTATTCCTAGGGTGAAACTGATTGCCAAACGTTCTGTTTCTTAGGAATGCACTTTTACATTTTTATTCAGGCATGAACTCTTAAATTGAGTGCTTTCTCGTGGTTATCGGGTGCCTTGAATAGTTAGTGAATAAAAAAAATGCACAGACACATATACATGTGTTAAAGGTTCTGGAGCAGCCCATTGTATAGTCAGCCACAGTTGTTTAGCTATCCTGCTGCAAGGTATTTTACTTTGCTGCCACACCTCCAAACCAGCAGAACAATTTTTGCGTTTAGTTTATAATTATCAAAAGTACTTTCAAATAGTATTTGTTGTTTTGCAAGCAAGTTGCGGGTTAATTTGATTTAATAAGCCCTTTACCCTAATGTTGTTTTTTAAATGATACAAAATATAGAAAAGAAAGCGCAGCCCAACTTCGTTTATTGCGAATTTGATGTGGCGAGCCTGGTTTTGATAATTGGGTGGCATTTCTTATCCAGAATCCTTCTTTCAACGAGGCTTTAGAAAGAGCACCATCAACAGAGCTCAAATATGGCATTCCAATCCTTCTGAGGGCGTGTCCGGGAAACCCCACTGGCTCGACTCGTTCAGCCGGCGGAAGTCTTTCTCTCCGGCGTGAGCACCTTAAAGATCGAGGCGATTACAGGAGGCCTGTAACTGAACCTTGGCCACATCACATCCTGTGTGACCAAGGACGCCAACACGCCATAGCACCGGTGGAGTCACGTGTTCTGGGCATGTAATGCTTTCTAATTCGAGCTGGGCGCGGGCTTGATTAAATATGGTATACAGTGAGGCAGGTATCGTCTATTGTGTTAGAGGGCATTGTAGTTACTGCTGCTTGTGGACGCCCTTGGCAAGGCGGGCTGCTCTATTGCAGTGCAAGTAACCAGCGAGCTAAGGCTGGCGTGTTACGAACCAACGTTACTTTTAGCCTATGTTGCCTAATCTGACCGGATTTTCGGGAATACAGTGCCATATTCGTTCCCTGACAATGAAGAAGTTGTGCTGCTTTCATAACTTTATTTTTTATTAACATAATTCATTCTTTTTGACGGGAAAACCAGCCTCAAACCCCTGAAATTCTTATCCTGTCACCGATTTTCATGAGGTGGTTTCTGGAGGGAAAGTCTGTTTATCCACCCTCATTGGCATACCCTGATGTATTACTCACTGTTTACTCCAGGAAGATGAGTGCACTTTAAAATGCAATATTACCGTAGTGGTTGACAGCTTCCTATCGTATGCCTCTTCTCCGCTTGTCATGCAGTATTGAAGCCAACGGAGCATTTGTGTGGGTGCTGTACATTGAATAAGTGATGGGTGAAGTGCTTAAGGCATGTCTGTTGCTGTGCTTTCTGTGCTGAACATCATGTTTTCTGTAAATAGCACATCTTGTTACACACATGATGTGTGCAGTAGACTGAATGGTGCACTTTACTACGTTTTGTGCATCACGGAAGCTTTGTGTATTGAGCAAACTTACTTTTGGGAATGGCCGTCCCAAAGATTTGCTAGAATGTATCTCAAAAACTCCTATTTTCTGAGTGGTAGTGCATTTGTATTGAATTTCCTTGATGAAATCCCTTGCACTCTAATGGGTCTGACCACTTGTAAGAGCTACTTCAACATCTACATATCTGTAAGTAATGTAGACAAGTGTTGCTTAAACACATATGCATTAACAATAGATTCCGCTTTGTGAATCATGCATTTTGTACGCATGAAAACCTTACAGCTTTGGGGTGTAACATAAGATAATTTTGAGTAGGCCCCACTCAGATTTAAACCATAGCAAAGCCATAGCTAATTAGCTTCTTTTACTAGGTATTTACAACTTACCCATACTCAGATTTACACCATAGCAAAGCCATAGCTAAATAGCTTCTTTTACTAGGTATTTACAACTTACCCGTAATAGAGTTTCATTGGGGTCATGTATGAAAATCGTTTTTTACAGTTTGAAAAATAATGCAATCTAATTTTTCCCAATTTTTTTACCTTTCAATCCTGCTGTTTTTCAGGCATTTCTTTCTTAGTTTTATATCAGTTTTTTGTGGTTTACTTTATTTGCCAGAGTCACTTACCTTCTCTATGCCTCACTAGGTAACAAGTCTGTCTACTAGGCCTCTTCTTTACCCATCGCCGCTTTAACTCTAGCCGTCTCTCCTTTGTCTAAAATTTGGATTTGCCTTCTCTCCTAGTTTAGTGTTAACACCAGTACAATGAATTTGAAAGTCCATTCCCGGCAGAAGGCTTTCAAAGTTGGGAGAACTGTTCAACAGACTGGGTGAAAACTTTTATTGGAAGTGTAAATCATCTCTAAGGGCTGCTTTAAAGCCACGTGATACGCCGTTACAGCTGGCATAGTTGTACTTTGGTCTCCGATTGCCAGAGGGTGTGCGTTCTCATTGCAAAGATACAGTGTACATTGGAACCGGATAGTTGCCGTAGGTAATTTTTGTCAGTGTAAACTAGTTGAATGCCATTGTAAATATGTCATCAAATATTAGTCTTCCACCCTGTAACTCTGGACCTCATTGAACCAACAGTGCCTTGAATTTGGAAATGAGAAGTGGGGTACAAGGGTTGTCTCAAATTGTTTGATTCTAGGCAAATATTTTATTTCTCTAAGCCGCCTTTTTCTTCATGATCACATATTAGAGAACTTTCAAATAAGTGAGTTCAGCATATCTGCTGTGCAAAAAACTTTTGCTTGATTTAACAGAGTGAACGTTTTCTCCATGTATAATAAGAATTTAGCCCACTCGTGGCCCTTGACTTGCCGCTTAGTTCACGAATAGCATTGTCATCAGGGCAGGGGCAGGAATGTTCATCAGCTCATGTTTAAAAATTCTCACTTTTAATAAATAAATTACTAAAACATGAAGTGGTGGTAACAGACAGCACGTTTTTCCATTGAGGTGGCCACAACATTTCCTACTGATAAGCAGTTTTACTGATAAAACAATATATTGTACAAACGATGTGTAAATTAGGTTTCAGCTAATGTTTATCATTTGCAGATCACCTAGTAAAATGTTCTGATTTGTTTAATCATCTTTAAATATTTGTTTCCATCACACTTCAGAATTACAAAAAATATGCTTTCCTGATTGCTGTTCTATTTTGAAACATTTCAATCCATCAATAAATCCGGGTTCATATCCAGCGCGGCTAGTCACCCGTTAGCGTCTCCAGGTGCTGGGGGGGGGGGGGGGGTCTGCAGTTCAGTCGAAGAGCCAGTTATTATTATTATTATTATTATTATTATTTAAAATGTGTAGGTCGCGCTGTTACCTCAAAGGGTTTCCCGGCGCCAGGCAGGGTAGGCCAGGCCAGAGAAAAGAGGTTATGAAGAAAGTTAATTTAAGAACAACCAGGTTTTCAGACCCTTGAGAAAGGCAAGCAGAGAGGTCTCAGCTCGCAAAGAGGCTGGTAAGGAATTCCATAAGGTCGGTCCCAAATAGGCCAATGACCAGCTTCTCATACAGGTCAGTCTGATTTTAGGAACAACAAAGCGAATTTGCTGAGCAGAGCGCTAAAAGCGAGGCGGAATATTAAGCTGCATCAAATCCTGCAGATATTTTGGGGTCAAACCTATTTTATTTCTAAACTTATAACCAGCCGCCTTAAATTTCACCTTATTCGACACAGTTAGCCAGTGCAAGTCTTGTAGACACCCTGACACAGAGGAAAACGTAGGCAGACGAAAAAGCAGTCTGCGGCTGTGTTTTGCACTAGCTGTAGCCTCTGGATGGTCGACTTATCTACTCCCAGATAGAGGGCATTACCGTAGTCCAGTCTGGTAATAACAAGAGCCTGGACCACAGTTAAAAAAAAATATATTTTTTTTCTTTATTAAGTTTCATAATACAGTTCACCAAAAAAAACCACGGTACATAAAAAAAACCTCGTACATGAATCCGTCTGTAGCCGGCTACAACAGTTGGCATAGTGCATAGTAGCATGGTTTTTCGCATCAAGTGTAGGCTAAAACAATAACAACACAAAGACAGAAGGGGAACGTTATACTCTGACATTCCAATGCTGCAGCCTTAGCAAGCTGTCAGCTTCATTACAACTTGCAGACGGATTTGATAAACCGCTAACACGCTCAAAGTTAATGCAGTAACTACATTGCATATGTTATCTAGGGGACCTGAGTCTCCTCGGTCTCGGTTATATGTGGTTTTGCCAAGTTTAGATGCTAAGTATTGTGTGTATAGGCCCCAGAAACGTTTTGGTCGACTTTGTGGGGCAGCAACTCATTGTAGACATATGACTGGGTATTACAATACAGCATTTCCCGCTCTCATTCCGTTACTGTGGGCACAGAACCTTGCTTCCAGCGCATTGCTATCCTGCGCTTAGCTAATAATTGACCCATGGAGACTAGCTTCCTAATACCCTCCTTGAGAGGCTTTGTGTGCCCCAACAGCGCTAGCAGGGGGTCAGGGGACGGCTGATGTTCGGTAATGGAAGTTAGTGTGTGAAAGATCTGCCTCCAGAATTCAGCCACTGCAGGGCAGCCTGGACCACAGTTCTCTGGATTGAGCGAGGAATCGGCCATAGGATCTTCTTTAACCATCGCAAGACTGCAAAGCAGGTGGAAGAGATCTTGGCCACTTCCTGTTTCACCGATAGATGTTAATCAGTAATGAAACCCAGGTTCCGAAGTTTTCATTGGAAGGTCCAATCCTTAAGAAAGGAACAAAATCATTCCAAAGCCATTCCGTCCAAGCCTAGTGACTGTAAGCCCTCTCCAGGATATGGTAGGATACTGTGCTGAAAGCAGCACTAAGATCTAATTAAATGAGTGCCGCAGTTTCGCCTTCATCTAAACGATGCCTTAGCATTTCAGTCACGCCCAACAGTGTGGATTCAGTAGAGAAACCAGCTCTAAAACCTGATTGGGAGGTGTGAAAGTTCTGGAATTCCAGTTTGAAAGAAGAACTAGGATACCTTAAGAAATCGGATATTGCAGGAGCCTTTTTAGCATTGAGTGATTCTGCTACTTCTGACCTAGTATCTGGTGTGTTTTTTTTCTTTGTATCCCCATGTGTATGTTTTGAATTTTGTCAATGAAAAAGAGAGCAAGTTCTTTGCATTGACTATGTGAAATGGCAGGAAACTTTGTCAGTTTTTCAGTGCCGGAAAATTCTTTTATAACTTTAAAAAGAGTTTTAGTGCAATTTTGTGAATGTAAGATTCTTAGTGAGAAAACTTCTGCACCGGCTGCTTTGCATAAACCATGATATGTGCTTAACGCCTTTTTATATGCCATTTTAGTGTTTTCATTGTAGTGTTTCCTTCAACGCCTTTTCAGCGCTTTACACCTGGATTGTTCACTTTTTTAGCCTATCCGTAAACCAGGGAGACAGAGGCAGATGTTTCTTTGAACGTTTAGTTGAGAGAGGGAGGCATAACTCTACTGCTTCCAAAAGCCAGTTATGAATAAGCTCATGATCTTTTATGGAAATTAGTTCGAGATTAGGTCTACTATTGATCAGAATCTTATTGAAAGTTTGAACATTAAGCCTAGCCCAACTCCTCGATTTTCGTTTTGGTGCTGTTCAAGGCGAAGTATGGGAGGAAACCTTTTTCACTATAAACAGCACCACAAAGTGATCTGACCAGGGAGACTACTAAGGTCTGGCAGATTGGAAAAGATGGGGTACAATAAATGGCCCTTTAAATGCGTGGGATTAGACTTGCACAATCGTAGATTCCAGACCCCTAGGTCGGCCATGAGTGAAGTGCTTCTAGGGCAACCTAAATCCTCTAAATGAAGATTAAAATCACCCAGAATTGTGACGTTAGCCGCTTTTAAAATATACGGAGCTGCTAAATCTGGAAGGGAGAGTACCCATTTCCTCGCTGGGCCAGGGGGGTCGATATAGCACACTGCCAGAATAAGTAAATTTGGGTGTAAGTGCAATTTTGAAAAGTAAACTTTTGCAATTCGGCGCAGTCAAATCTTCTGTTTTGCACTCGCATTTTGTTTTGTAAATAATTGCCACCCCTCCACCTATTTTACGTTACCTGTCTTTCCTAATCATAAAATAATTGGGCGGGTGGGCAGCTGCTACATCGGGGCCTGAGCCTCCATGCAGCCATGTCTCTATTAAAAAGTTCGGTCTGGACTGTTCCCATGAGGCACAGGGTCAAGACTGATTTGCATATAGATGTGTCTGAACTGGGGTGGCGAAGTGAGCTAAAGAACGATGATGGATTCAAACCAGATGTGTGATTCGGGGTGAGTGTCTGAAAAGCTTCAGCGCTCCGTCCATCATCTCCTTGTGTTTGCTTTGTTCGCCCTAAGTTGGCAGGGTGTGCCCAGACGTGGGTCCCTTGCTCAGTTTGCCACTGGATTCAAGTTAGCCTGGCTGATGAAGGCTGTTAGCCTGAAACCGTTCCCAGGATACTTGTTTCCGGTCCAGGGAAGACATGGCTTGGTAGTTCGGACTGGACTGTTCCCATGAGACACAGGGTCAAGACTGATTTCCATACAGCTGTGTCTGAACGTGGGTGGCGAAGTGAGCTAAAGAACGATGATGTATTCAACCCAGATCTGTGACTGGGGGTGAGTGTCTGAAAAGTTTCAGCGCTCCATCCATCATCTCCTTGTGTTTGCTCTGTTGAAAAGACCATGTCCGTTTTCCTGTCTTATAGGAAATCCAGGATATGAGCTTGATGTTTGGGGAGGGAGCGACAGTTGATGTTGAAAAATATAAACTCAGTGAAGCCTCAGCGTGGATGATGTAGAGTACACTTCAGTCGAAGAGCCAGGTCTTGAGGTCCTTCCTGAATTGAGGCAGTGAGAGTTATTGCCTGAGATATAGTGGAAGGGAGTTCCAGGTCTTCGCGGCAAAGTAGGAGAAGGATCTTCCTCCGGCCGTGGTCTGCGGATCTGTGGGATAGTGGCTCGGGCCAGAATGGCGGAGTGGAGGTGTCTGGTGGGAGTGTAGAAGGAGAGGCAGTGGTTGAGGTTTGCAGGTCGGCATTTTGGAGTCTTGCGCAGAGAGTGTGGTGGGAGATGGTGTCAAAAGCGGCCGAGAAGTCCAGGAGGATGAGGGCTGCGGTTTCGCCTTGGTCAAGGAAATTGCGGATGCCATCTGTTGCGTCGAGGAGTGCAGTCTCTGTGCTGTGGTTGCTTCTGAAACATGACTGGGAGGAGTCCACTATGTGGATTGTTTCGATGATTTTAGTGAGCTGAGCGCTGATGGCCTTCTCAATGACTTTGGCTGGTAATTCCGAGTTTTTTCAGGTCTGCAGAGGGTTTTTTCAGAAGGTGGTTGATCACTGCGTGTTTCCAGTCTTCCGGGAAGGTGGCGGACTCGATGGAGCACTTGGTGGTGCGGCAGAGTTTGGTGACGATGGTGGCGCTGGCTCAGTTGAAAAGTGGTGGGGCAAGGGTCCAAGTGGGCTCTAGAGCGGATGATCTTCAGGATCCGTAAGGTGTTGTCGGTGGTGAGTTGGTCCAGTTGAGCAGGGTCAGTTGGGAACTGGAGAAATTGGGTGTGGTGGTTGCGGGTGGGTGGGTCCTGTGTTGCGAAGTTGTCGTAGATGTCTGTGATCATGCAGTGGAAGGAGGTGGTGAGGTTGTTGCAGAGGGCTTGGGAGGCATCCGTATTGGGTTTGGCGAATTCTTTGATCACGGTGAATAACTCTTTGTTGTTGTGTGTATTTGCACTGATACGTTCCTGTATGGCCGTTTTCTTTGTGGCTCTGATGAGGTGGTGGTGCATTGTCTGCTGGGGTCTTGCTGCTCCTCGATCTTCTCTTGAGTCATCTGCAGGTGCACCTGGACCCTTGGAGGGCGGAGGAGAACCAGCTGGCTTTCTTGGTGGGCTATTTGCCGGAGGGTTTCCTAAGAGGGGCCATCCTGTTGGCGCAGTGGGAGACCCTTAGGTGGAGGTTGAGTGCTGGTGTGTTGTTGTCTGCGGAGGTCCATAGAGGTGTCTTGCGGGGGCGGTGGCGAGTTGGTCTTTGGAGACCTAGTATCAGCTTCTGCACAGGTAGCGGTGAGCGCAGTGGTGTTGAATGGGTTTGGTGAAGGAGAAGTGGATGCAGTGGTGGTCAGTCCATTGGAGTTCGGAGGTGTGGCTGACGGAGATGATGTTGCTTGTGTAGAAGATTGGGTTGAGTGTGTGTCCTGCTGAGTGTGTTGGGTAGGTGACCAGTTTTTTTAGTCCGAAGGTGGCGAGGTTCTCCAGTAGGGCTGAGGTGTTTGGGATGCTGAGGTTGTCCAGGGGGAAATTGAGGTAGCCGAGGAGGCTGTAGTCCATTGAGGCGAGAGCTTGGTGTGCATTAAAGTCTGCTATGGATTAGTCGAAAAGGGGGTAGGGTCCGGAGGGGGGCTGTAGATGAGGGTGAAGTTCAGGTTGGTCAGTATCTGGAATTGGAGGTGCTCCATGTCGGGTGAGTGGTCATTGAAGCTCTTTGTGAAATTTTTTAAGTTCATTTACAAGCTATTTAAATGTTGTGTTAGAATAAAAACTGACCTCCTTTGGTTTAACTCTCCCTGTGCACCCGTATATAGTCAGACTGTTCACTTTACAGACTCCTCTAACTATGCAAGAAAGAAATGTAAACGCCTATCTCCAGGTAGCAAAAGCAATAGCCTGTCAAATATAAGCTGGCATTTGACCTCGGTCTTTAAACACAAACCAAATGTGACAAGATAAAAACTAAATTTAAAGGCATCTTTATTGTTCATGTACTTTCTGAATAGGCACAAAACTTGTTCTGTGCCCATTGGAGCTCTTTCGCCAGACCGGGCCATTAAGCCCTAAAAGTAGCTAGCTCGCCCTGGTAAAAACGGACTCTACATAGTGAGTGGGCGTGTTGATTTTTCGAGGCCTGGCTGATCTGCCCTGAATAGCGATCAATTGGCCTCAATAATGTGTGCTACCTTCAATCAGTAGTAGACATTTAAGAATCAGGATAGCATATTGTGTTGTGGGACTTATTTTCACATTTTAACATTGCCAGTATGTGGCGATGGTAAAAAAAATAGCTGAAGGTCGCATAAGAGGCAAATGACAAATTTTTAAAGTTAGGGGTCAGCAGGAGTGAAGGAAGAACTGCAGCAGCAGGCATAACATTATAAAACATTTCTTATATATGAGCATTTTTAGGCAAGTAATAAATCAACCTGATGAGCAAAAGGCAATAGAAAATCAAGGGCCAGATGTATGACCCTACCAATTAGCTAATCGCAAATTGCATTGTTTTGCGACTTGCAATTTGCAACTCGCAAAGTGGACTATACAACAGGAAAACGGGATGCTTTTAAAAAACAAAAATGAAACGTTTGTTTAATTTAAGGGCAGGCAGTGGTTCCTGGGACTGCTGCCGGCTCTTTAAAAATATTTTCTGATGGATACATCTGCCAGTGGATTCCTCACCATGTGAATATCCCCTGCGCCAGCAGCATTTGGAAATGTTCCGTAGCTCTCCACGCCGACGAGGACGACGTCACAGAAGTATGGCTCCGCTCGCTGCTCCACTGACGTTACCGGAGCCAAAAGAGAGCCTCGTGGGCGTGACGTCAGTTGCCTTTTACCACGCCATCGACGCTAACGGTTTTCTGGGACTGTCTGTGGTTTTGTTGCTACATTGTATTTTTGGTTTGCTTCTCTTGTTTCTTTTTTGAAGATGTCTTCAAGGAAGTCTGGTTTCAAGCTCTTTAGGGAGTGTGGGGGCCATATGTCCATCACAGACCCCCACGAGAATTGTGTCTGGTGCCTGTCGTCGGATCACGATGTCGAGGGTTGCGCTTGCTGTCGCAAGATGAACCCGAAGGCTTTTCAAGAGAGAGAGGCCAAGCTATTCATTGTGAAGATGAGAAAAGAGAAGAGGTTGAAGAAGATCAAGGTCCAGGTCAAGGTCCAGGTCGGGTTCGAAGTCTACGTCGGGTCATGCTTCGAAGTCAAAGAAGCACAAGAAGAAGAGGAGGCACGGCTCTCGATGCCGTTCAGATAAGGACGCTGCTCCGAAGTAGACTTCTCCAGCTCCTCGATGTCGTAAGGACTATGTCTCTTCATCTCCTTCAGGCTTGAATCAGGGTACTCCTGCTCGTTCGGCTTCGCCTGTAGCTTCACCGGGGCATTCTCCGATGCCGGCTCGATCTCCGACACCGGTTCATTCTCCTGCTCTGGTGGAGGAAGTTCCAGTCCCTGATGAATGAGTGGCTCCGTTGGCTTCACCTGCGGCGCTGACTTGCCCGAGTCCGGTTATGCCTCAGCCAGAGCTTGTCCCGGAATCCTACCCACCTTTCCCTGGCCCGGGTACGGATCCATCGCATTACTTAAATGCAATGTATGGAGTCTTTGGTAGAGCCATGTACCCCTCTGGAGCGCCTTCGGGTCCCATGGGTATTATGGCCTTTAACTTGGGGAGTTCCTCAGGCTTATGCTCAGGCTTCCTTCATGCCGTTTCTTCCAGCGGCGCCGTCCTGGCATTTCCGGACGCCGAGGACATCGACGCCGTTTCCTGTATCTGCGGCGCCGTCAGCTCGACCTCGCTCGACTCAGGCTGTGCCTCCGGATCCGTGTTCGACGGCTCCGGATCCGTTTGAGTGTTGTCTGGCGCCGCCGACGCCGGTTCCGAGGATGAGGGCCAGGCAAGAAGCGCAGAGAGTTTTGGAGGAGCAACGTTATTGTGCGGCGGAGGAAATGCAGGACAGTGAAATTGAAGAGTCGGAATACTTATTTAGGGGTTGAAGGAGGCAAGTGGCCTAGATATGTCCCCAGAGTGAGAGCTTTCTCCTCCTTCAGATGTTCCTTCTTAGGACGTGGCTCCTTACCACACAGTTATAAGGAAACCAGCGAAGATTTTAGATCTACAGCTTTCAACAGCTGAGTTCAAGTCTAATATTTTGACTGAGGGTCTACATTCTCGCTCCACTGTGATAGAGGCATTATTGCCTTTTAATGATGCCATCACTGAACCGGCTTTGGAGGTCTGGCGTAAGTCCTTTTCAGCTCCAGCAGTATCTAAGTCTGTCGCTAGGAGCTATAGGGGTGCGCCAGGAGATCCGGACTTCCTTACATCTCATCCTTCTCCTGAGAGCCTGGTGGTTCAAGCTGCTTGTTCTAAGAAATCTTCTGGGGCTTTTCCTCAAGTCCCTGGAGATAGACTCTAAAAGGCTTGCTCAATCGGCTAAAAAGGTTTTTTCTTCAGCAAGTATGGCCTTGAAGTCCACAAATGCCACCTATCTTTTGGGACGTTACATTCATGCTCTAATGGACTCTGCAAAACAGCTTGCTCCTAAATTGTCTGAAGAGGACAGACAGAATTTTAACGAGGTCTTGGTGGACACTCAGGCAGCTGCACGCCAGGTTGTACAGAGTGGTCTGGACACTGCGGACTCTGTTGCTAGGATTATGGGATCTTCGGTTGCCACGAGAAGTGCTTGTCTCAAGTCATTGGAGTTCTCTCCGGATGTGCAGGCAGCGCTTCTTGACCTCCCTTTCGATGGTTCTGGACTGTTTGGTAAAAAAGCATATGCAGCCTTAGAGAGGTTCAAAGACAGCAAAGCCACTGCTAAGTCTCTGGGCCTACAGGCGCAGCCTAGAGGTTCCAGTTACAGAAGATAGAGGTTTTGGAAGGTCGTCCTTTCAGACCTACAGGCAGCCTCAGTAGCAGCAGCAGCAAAATACTCTGTATATATCATTTAGAGGCAAGAACAGGGGTCCTTCCATTCCTGACGGTCCTTCGTCTGCTCGGTCTATTTGTTTCCTGCATTCTGTTGGTCAACCATGCACGCTGGTATATGAGGGCACTCCAGTGGTGCCTCCGCAGGCAGTGGTATCAGCACAACGGAGATCTCAGGGAGTCAGTCAGGATCTCCAGAGAAGCTGCAGCCGATCTGTCTTGGTGGAGCGTGGAGAGCAATCTTTCTCAATGAAAGCCCTTCCATCTACCTCCATCGGTGGCCACAGTGGTTACGGATGCATCCACTTTAGGGTGGGGTGCTCATCTGGGGGACCTGGAGATCAAGGGTCTTTGGTCTCCAGAGGAAAGGTTGCTTCACATCAACCTTCTAGAGTTGCGGGCGATACGTTTGGCGCTCATTACCTTCCTCCCTTCCCTTCAGGGTCAGTCGGTTCAAGTCCTGACAGACAACACTACCGAGATGTGGTATGCCAACAAGCAGGGAGGAGTGGGATCGCATGGTCTCTGCAGAAAGGCTCTGCGTCTCTGGTGCTGGGTTCAGGACCATCAGATGCGTCTGATGGCAAATCACCTGGCTTGAGTTCCGAACGTGCGTGCAGACCGTCTCAGTCGGCAGTTCTCTGCCGACCACGAGTGGAGGCTTCATTCGGAGGTGGTTTGTCACGTCTTTCGGACGTGGGGAACTCCTTAGGTGGACCTGTTTGCCATTCACGAGAACGCTTACTGCCCATCGTTCTGCAGTCTCCAGTATCCGATGCAGGGAGCTTTGGGGGACGCGTTTCAGTTGAGTTGGGACTCACAACTCCTTTACGCGTTTCCTCCCATACCCTTGATTCCTCAGGTTCTGAGGAAGATTCACCAAGACCGGGCCAAGTCATATTGATCATCTCGGATTGGCCAAGCAGGGTGTGGTACACAGATCTACTCCACCTCTCGTTGCACCCTCCGCTCCGTCTCTCTCTCAGGGCAGACCTCCTCTCGCAGGGGCAGGTTCTACACCTCCAGAGCTTACAGCTTCATGCCTGGATATTGAACGGGGAAATCTGGTGACACTCCACCAAGTCTATCTATTCCTATAGGTGGTCCAAATTTATCAATTGGTGTGGGGAGAAGTCTATTGACCCTTTGAGGGCTCGCTTATCCAACATCCTTTAGTTTGCTGTCTCTCTAACCCAGCAGGGTTTTGCTGGGTCTACTGTGAAGGGCTATTTATCGGCTTTGTCGGCGTTCATTTGCTTGCCGGCTCAGCCGTCTTTGTTCAAGTTACCCATTGTGATAAGGTTCATTAAGGTCCTTACTAACAAGTTTCCGCCCACTCACTTTATTGTGCCTCAATGGGACTTAAATCTTGTCTTATCCTTCTTGATGGGTTCTTCCCTTGAGACTATTGTCTTTAAAGACTGTATTTCTTGTTGCCATTACCTCGACAAGGAGGGTAAGTGAGCTTCAAGCTCTGCGTTCGAAATCCCCGTTCTTGACGATTCATGCTTATAGAATGGTACTTTGGACCAGGGCTGCTGTTCTGCCTAAGGTGGTAACTCCCTTCCATCTGGGGCAGTCCATTACACTTCCTTCCTTCTATCCTCCCCCTCACCCTTCCAAGGAGGAGGGTCCAAGCGGCTTCACCGCTTGGACCCTAAAAGGGTGGTGAGTTTCTACCTCAATATAACTAAAGACTTTCGTGTTTATGACCAGCTCTTCGTGGGCTTTATTGGCTGCAGGAAGGGCAGAGCGGTGCAGAAGGGCACCCTTTCCAGATGGAATATCTTGTGCATCAAGATCTGTTACTTTGTGGCCGGTAAGGATCCTTCAGAGGGTATAAGAGCTCACTCTACCAGAGCAACGTCTTCTACATCTGTCTTGTCTAGAGGTGTTCCTGTGGAGGACATTTGTAGAGCGGCAACTTGGGCCTCCCTCCACACTTTCGCAAAGCATTACTGCTTAGATTCCGAGGTAAGGAGGGACGGTCACTTTGCGCGTTCAGTCCTACAGGGTATAGAATGGTGGACACCCTCCTTCGGGAGTGGGGACTGCTGTGGGACTCTATTCACAAGGTGAGGAATCCACTGGCAGATTTATCGATCAGGAGAACAAGTTACTTACCTTCGGTAACGCTTTTTCTGGTGGATACAGTATCTGCCTGTGGATTCCTCACTGACCCACCCTCCTCCCCGTTGTCCACCCTTGTATACCTGCATTGTTGATGATTTCTATCTGTTACTTTTAATGGAAGTGTTTTATTCTTTTTGCTTTGCTGCATTGATTTCACACTGTGTGTTGGTTTGAATACTGTGTACTGTGTATACTGTATATATTTGTGTTGGTCCGTCCATGTGTCTCGAAGGCACGGAAAAAAAGGGCAGAACTGACGTCATCACGCAGACGAGGCTCTCTTATGGCTCCGGTGACTTCAGCGGAGCGATGCTTCTGTGACGTCGTCCTCGTCGGCGTGGAGAGCTACGAAAAATTTCTGAATGCTGCTGGCGCAGTGGATATTCACAAGGTGAGGAATTCACAGGCAGATGCTGTATCCACCAGAAAAAGTGTTACCGAAGGTAAGTAACTTGTTCTGCTCATCCATTCACCAAGGGGAAGGGATCACCTAAGGACCCCTTCCTGTTTGCGAGTGGCTTACCACCTACTTGAAGTAGGTGGTAAACGGCGAGTGTTTTATGGCTGCAAATGTGGCCGCAAAACAATGGTACATTCCATTGTGACTCGCTATTAATAGCGAGAGTTGCAAACATTATTTTGCAAGTCACCAACTCGCAAAATAGAGTTTGTGCGTGCTAGGACCCCTTTTTTGCAGTTGCCAACGGGCCGATTTCCCACTTGTGACCGCAAACAACGGTCGTACATCTGGCTTTAAATTATGTGTCAACGCATGCTAGTTGAGATGTTTTAATACTTTGCTTAAAGAAGTTGACTCCCAGCATGCAATTTTTGTTGGGCTGTGGTCAAGGCTAACTGAGCTATATAGTCGACTTATGAGCACTAGGACTGCCCGATGTGCTGTGCACACAGTCACTGAATCAGGTTATTAAACTGCAGGCAGCCTGTAGATGGAAGCTGATTAAGGGAATGTGCAATGAACTTCTCTCCAACTGTGAACCAGCCGCTGCTCTGAATCATAGTGCCAGCGAGGTAATTTTTGCACAAGTATTTCTTTTGTTGTTTACTCACATTTAAATGTTGAAGAAGCAGGGTGTTAGAGAAATTAAACATCCAGTGTATTTGCAAGATTATGTGACATAAGATATAAGTAACAGTACAATTTTGTAGGTAGGTTGGTAAATTTCTTTATTCAGCATTATACAAAACACCATAAAAGTACAGCTAAAAATGCTAAATCACATATATCATTGTCATCTATACATAAGATTAAAAAGAAAAAAGAGCACAGAAGTATTCATTACAATTCATTACAATTCGTTAGTCCCCTGTCTAACCCCCACTCCTTTCCACAGATCCTCGTCTCTCTTAATTTAAGTGCTAGCTTTAAAAAACTTGTGATGGAGAGCAGGGTCAGGGGATCTTGTGTCATTTGTATGTGTAAAAGGGCAACCTTAGCATGCCTAAATGTCATTTTCTTCAACAAGTTAATCAGATACAGACGCCTGGGCAATGAATAAAAAGGGCACATAATACCCTGTTAAAGGTGAGTCTTAACCGACTTTTCCTCCATTTCCGCCATTGTGTCTCTACAGTCGGAGACATGAAGAGATGTTAACTCATCTCTCTGGATCCTAATCCTTGATCGCTAACCCGTTTTGGCCGCAACTGGGTCAGAATTACAACCGGTTTGCCGGTAAGCACACATGTTTTTGTGTGTATTGTATGATTATTTCGATTATATTGTGTCACACTTCTTAGTGAGTCCTAAGACTTTCACTAAAACTGACCTGTTTCATTCCTTTTCCCACAGTTGTACAGATCATCCACTCAAACCTACAGGTATTTTCACTTCCACATATTCATAACCTTTTGAATTAGCCTTACTGGTGTTCCAGATAACAAGTCTTGTACCATCTCAATCACTATTAGGTTCTCGACAATTTTTGAGCACGGTATACACACCACATATCTCCATTAGTTCGGGATCGTGCTGATACCAGGGTGGTGATTCCCGACAATTTTTATTCCTGTGGCTTCCCTTTCTCTCTATAAAACTTTCTTCTACCACAACTCTTATTACCTTGCTTAACTGTCCGTTCTTGTATACCATTTTATAACATTGTGTTCGATCGACACCCTCTATAGCATGCTCCTTTCACATGTGTAATTTAACTCTCACTTTAATAATGTTTTGTTTCGGTTGGAGGTTGCTTACATTTCGTTCTTCGCCTAAAAGTGTTTAGTTTATGGCAGCTTGAAATTCGAAAATCCTCCTCGTGCTTTTGATACCATGCTCTCGATAGCTCCAATTTGTGACAATAATGTGGCCACTTATCGTTCTCTTGAATACCTTGTGTATTCTTGGTTTTCCCTGTTATCCTGCGCGACCATTCTTCAAACATGTTAAACTGTTATTTTTGTTCTCTGGATTGCCGCTATGTAAATATTTTTTTGTCTTCTCTTAGATTACTGAGACTTTGAGCTATTATCAAATAAAGCATTCTGATACTATGGTTTTCAAGTCTGCCACTACTTAATGTTTTGGTCTTCACTTAGTTTGTTGATTTATTTGTGCCAATTTCGAGCAAAGTACCGATCTTTCAGGCAAGACATGGTGCAGACAATATTGTGTATCTTCTTTTAGATTGCTTGAATGTCGTTGCGTTACCATCAAAAAGTTTCAATTTTACTGCAAGTGTCACACTATTATCCCACAGTTAAGGGTTCTCTATGAATTAAGAAGTCACTAAACCTATGTACCTTTACATCATAGGGTTTCCACAGGCAGCAGGGTGGTTCCATTACCATTTCTCTGTTCTCCAATCTCCTTTGCGCAAACGCTGTATATTTAGTTTTCTGTTTCTTTTTTTTTTTACTGTTTTATTTTATTTTATGTCCTTCCCAAGCCCTGAAGAGACATGACTCACCACGTTGTGACAAAACACGTGTCGGCTGGTTTGTTCTCTTTTTGTACTGATCTGGATTGACTTATAAAACCTTTTACTTGAAACTGGAGATGTCAACCTGCATTATTTCTTCAAGAACATTGTTTTAAAATTTGTTTTTTACACTAAAACCTACTACACACATACGTATGCACAGGACTTTTGTTCACATCTGTTGCAGACGTGTTGGCCCTTTCTTCTATGGTACTTCAAATAAAGGAATGTGTTTATTCACCAAGTGTGGAGTATACTTAACAATTTTGGTGACTAGTTGAAGGGGAAACCCTTGATACGGTATTAGTGACACATACCTTCACAACACTAGATGGCGCAAATTGTTTCACGCAGGAGGCCATCTTCAATTGAGAAGTGGCCATGATCGAACACATTTTATTCAAGTTAACACTAGTGTATGCTCCTCAAGGAGTTGTCCTTTCATGGTACTATTCAGCTGCTGTAGTGCACAATAAGTATATGACGCTTTGAGGAGTTCCCTGGTATTTTAATTTTTTTACCCTTATTGACAGGTTTCATATCATTTCTCTGCTGTGGCAGCTCGCTAATAAGCTACGATGTCTGGGTAATTTTCCTGGTGTAATCTCCTTTTATAGCCAAGTTTCTTTGGCTGTACTGGTGGTACTTTACCTCATATTAGTGCTTTGGAATGTGTGCTCTTCGTATTTATAATGTACGCATCACAAACATTTTCTTTAACACCTCCGCAGCTTTTCCTGGCAACAGTTGGAGATCCTCCCATCAAATGGCATGAATGGAAGGAGTACTTTTTAAATTCTAAATGACACCATTAAGGATGTAAATGAGAATTTGTCTCAACATAGGAAAAATAAAATTATGTTGCATTCTCTAGGTCTTCAGGGTCTTAAAGTGCACTGTTCTATGGGCAAAAAGGTTTGCATTGCAGGTGACTCTTATTTTTTTCAGAATGCGTTAGAAGACTTAGACAAGTACTATTCCAACTCTGTGTGTATTGCAATTCATAGCCACAATTCTTTTCAGGAGAAAACAAAGCAAGACTGAAACAATTGAAGAGTATGTTTCTGATCTGAAAAAAACCTGGCATTAATATGCAGATTTGGAGCTTTACACAATGAACTAATGAGAGATCAAATTATTATGCATGTGAATAATGTGCAGGAAAGGTTGTGGGTGTATGGGGAATCTCAATTGGGTAATGTGGTGGCTATAGTTAAGAAAGCAGAAATATTTAACAAATGCTCTAAATCAGTCACAATTGACTTTGCTTCATTTGGCATCGAAAGATTTAACCAGCGTCTTCGACCTGGCTTACTGTTATAAAATTTGGACACTGTTTCAATCCATGGGGGTTGATGAGCCCAATCTCCTATTGTTGTTTAAAGGACTACACCACGTACTGAATGGTGAAGGTCAGTTATGGTTTGCAGCGTGAAACAAGCTCCTAAATAAAACCCATACAGGGGCTAAGACATGGTTGCATCCTTGTTCCCTTCCTTTTTCTGCAATATATTAATGGAATTTCTAAACATTTGGTTGAGGTAGGAAAGGACATCCCACGAAAAGGCAGCTTATTAATTCCAATTTTACTTGAAGCGGATGCTGCCGTACTAATGGCCCGCACATCAACTGGGCTGGAAATCCTACTGGACGCTTTTACCTTGAATATGGGAATTTTAGATATTAGAATAAACCATTCTGAAGTCTTTTATTATGACTATCGGCCCACTTAGTACTATATCAAAAACTCATATCATGGGGAATTCAATGTTAGAGTAAATTATTTTAACTATTTGGTTATCCTTTTTATTTCCTCTTTTTACTGGAAGTCACTCTTAGCTGCCAGAGTACAACATTTTAAAAGTAATGTTGAGGCAATCTTTAGAATCTCTCATTGGCTGGGACAAAAACCTATTAAGAAGTGAATTCACCTCCTATGAAGCAAAAGGTATTGCCGCAGGGGCATATGGAGCGGGCTTATAGGGGTATGTAAACGATCCCTCTCCAGCGGGTGGATACTTTCTTTTTACGGAGATTATTAATGGTTCCTCCAGGGACTGCCACATTGATTTGCCTTACTTATTTAGAAGACACACTGGGCTTGGCACCATTACTTCTGTAAATCAAGACTTGGACAAACCTGGAGGCAGAGGTGGTCTGATCTTGTATTTTCTATTGTCTCTCCTTGAATAAGGTGGCCCGAATTCCCTAATTTACCTATCTGAAGGAGACTTTCAAGTCAATTGCATGAAAGAGTTGTTTATTAATCATGCTCAGATTACCCTAAAAATTAAAGAGGATGTTAAATTGTGTTTTCAGAACCATCGCTCTAACTTAAGGCTGCAAAAAGCGCTATCCATGGTAGCAATTCAAAGATATCTCATGATCATCTCTACAATTGCTAATATAAAACCATGTCAGGGTAATAAACCCGGTCTCTCACTGCTATCTTTCTCTTTTTAGGTTTTCCATGTTGCGTTTTAAGGCAGCCATTCCCGTCCAATGTGTTTGGTCACATGAGTTACTCCCCTGCCGGTGTGATCAATCTAGTAAACAAAGCACTTGCCACTTTATTCTGTTTTGTCCACTATACGCTGATCCCAAAATTAAGTTCGTATGGCTGGTCCACTGGAAATCCAACCTGAGAACTAACACGCATGGCTTGACATTCTTACAAAATCTTTCCACGGTAGAAGCCTGTTTTACCGTTTTTAATTTAATAAGGAAAGCAGTAGCAATCAGAAAGAGATGAGAAGTAATTCCATTGTGATAATGAGAATGGTTTGTGCCCTGCATTTGCCCTTTATCTTTTACAATACTGAAATGACGTTCTAGCTTTCATCTTATAAAATGCTTAGGAGTTGAAAAAATGGTTCATGATGTAACTATACTGTAATGAGTCCAAGGATATGCATTTCTGGTAACAAGTACTTCCAGTTTTTGCACTTTTGCTTTTATGGAAAATGGCATTTTTATCAGCTGTACATTTTAAGAATGAGTATTTGTACTGTAAATTTTATTACTGACTCTTATGGCTTACACCAAATAAAGACTTACTTGACTCTAAAGATACTCAGAAAGATTTAGTCAAAAAGGTTAAACACAAGGTAAAGAAAGAGTTGCAAGTCAAAGGAGAACGCAAAAAGGGTGATTTTTAAAGCATCGGAGAAAATATGCTATAGGTGTGTAAGTAAGGATCATCTAGCATATAGTAAAAAGTGTCTGGTGCGTAGTCAAGTGTGGAGAATGTGATGTCAAAAGACACTTTGCAAAGGTGTGAGGGAAAGTGAAAATTAACAAGAAGGTTGCAGTAGTGCAGATTAAGCCGAGTTGGGAGATATCAGCAGGAGAGAATCCTTTTAAAGAATATGATTGTGTCTTTGGTATTAAGGGAGTCAGTCACTAGTGGCGCTGCTGTGAATAACCTTAGTAGACAATCCAGGAATAAACCTGTTTGCAATTTAAGAGTTGCAGGCACAGGGTCCATCTATACCATAATTGATAGGAAGTTATGGGAGGAGAAGTTCACAGGGATTTAGGAACATTCTTGAATCCGTCAGAAATAGCCACGGAAAGTTTTACTGTGAAACCTATACCCATGATAGGGTACAGGAAGGTAACCTGTTGAATTTGAAGTAAAAAAAGCAATTGGAAAACTGTCCATTGTAGAGTAAGCTCCGTCCGTGCTGGGGTGAATCTGTCTGAGAGAACTGGACATTACTCTAGACCGCAGTTGTGCAGAACAAGGTTTAGTCATGGTGAGAGTGAGGGTCATGGAATAAAGTTCAAGAATTAATTTCCTCAGGTGTTTTTTGGAAAAATAATTACGCTTGTTGGGTAGTCCTATAAGATCTTTTTGAAAATTAATGCCATTCCCTAAGTGCATAAGTCTAAGGAATTCCCTTGGATTCTGAGAGAGGAAGTCAATAAACAACTGGATGCCTTACTCGCAGTGGGAACATTGAAGAGGTGGAGGCTCCTTTGGTCGTTGCCCATAAAGCCAAGCTCTGTTTGTTGATCTGAGAGAACTGATTAGGAACACTGTTGTGGAGAAATTCACACTGCCCAAAATTAGTGGGAGAGGTGTGGCGCCGCGGCCAGGGCGACTGACGCTGGAATCTGGGGACCACGGTTCGATCCCCGGCTCCGGCGGCAGGTTAGCCCAGCACCATGTGACTCTGGGCAATAGCTCGCTTAATCTTCCCGACGGCCCCCAGCGCCTAGAGACCCTTACGGGTGATTGTGCGCTTTACAAATGTGGATTTACTTTACTTAGTGAGATGTTAGCGCTGAGTAAGGGTATGTAATGTTTCTCATCTATTGATTTGTCGTCCGTGTACCATCAAGTAAAACTGCATGATGAGTAAGAGCTTATCTACTTCTATGACTCGGCAGCAGGTGCTTTTCAAAAGCTAATGTACAAGCTGTTTAAACACATGCTGTGCAAAATAATTTTCCAAGATGATTGAAGAACAACATGATGTCAGAGTGAATGGAGTGCTAGCGAAATTGCGAGCAAGTGGCTTAACAGCTGAATACTGTAAATGCAGGTTTAGGGTACAATCCAACATTTCTGCATAAGGTATAGTATCTAAGAAGGTATTGTTAAATGCTGTAAAAAATGTGGCAACTCCTTGTGACAAAGATGAGTTGCGATAATTTCTAGGATTGGTATAATTTTATGCAAAATTTGTAGGGAACTTCTCAGAGAAAATGTAAATTTTAAGACGATTGTTAAAAAATAAGTGCAAGTTTATGTGGACGTAATTTTTGCAGAATGACTTTGAAAATATAAAAGATGGCATATGCAAAGCAAAACATTTGTATGGGGTTGATCCCAAACTTACTTGTGTGGTGAGAACTAATGTAAGTTACAAGGGGATCGGAGCTGTGCTATCCCAGAAGAGTGGGGATGGTAAGGAGTTTACTGTAGCATTTGCCTCTAGGGCATTGTCACCAGCGGAAGAACATTAGTCTTTTATTGAAAAGGAAACTCTTGCTGTTGTCTGGGGGATCGGAACACTTCAGAAACGTTGTGTGGAGTTTCCAAGATCAAGTAAAATATAATCTCAAACCACTTTTAAAGGTGTTGTCCACAGATGGGTTGCTTAAAGCTACCCCCAGAATAGCAAGGATGTCTGTAGGATTATTAGATTACAGGTACTTACTAGTGTATCTTCCATGTGTTAAGAACAAAGTTGCAGATTACTTGAGTAGGCTTCCATTACCTTTGGAAGAGGATCCTGGAGACTTTGAGGAAATAAGTATGGCTTGGAATGATGGGAAAATCCGAGATTATGCCATTAGCACCATGGAATGGAAGGATGCTAGCTTGCATGATAATATCCTGAGTAGCATTCAAACTTTTATTGTGAAAGGGTGGCTAGAAAAAAACACATGGATCCCCATTTGAGGTATTTTTGGGAGGTACGCAAGGAGCTATCCGAGGTCCAAGATAATGTGTCGATGGGAGAGGGTATTCGAGAGTGTTCAAGAGTGTTCAAGAGTTTGAGGGAGACTCTTGTTAAACTTAGTCAATATGGAAATTTGGGTATTGTTAAGAGCAAGAGAAGGATTAAAGAAATTAATTGGTGGCCAGGTCAAGATGTTAATGTGGAAAGGATTGTTAAGCAGCGTAGTCTGTGCATAAATGCCGACAGATCACAGGTGTTATTGAAAGCACCCCTTTCTCTGGTTCCATATCCTGAAATAGCGTGGGAACACTTGGGGATTGATATTATGTGACCTAATAATGAGAATAATGAAATTTGGTATGTGTTAGTGGCAATGGACTATTTACCGAAGTGGCCTGAGGTCAAATTTGTAAATGAGGCCAATACTGAAAGTGTGATTTTGTTAATGGATGAGTTGTTTCAAAAGGAAGGACTGCCCAAAAGGGTGATCGCAGATAATGAAATGCAGTTTAAAAGTATGTAAATAGAGAATTTTCTGAAGCGTAATGGTATTGAACATTAGGTGACCTCAGTTTATCATCCTAGTGACAATGGAAAAGTGCAGAGGTTTAATTGTGTGTTAAAAGATTCATTTTAATTGGCAAAGAGTAAAAATCTGAACCAGGTGCTCTGTTAAGAAAACGGTACGGCTGTATTGTGCCACCCCTACAGTTGTAGGATATAGTCCCTTTACCATCATGAGGAGAGTTCCTTTTCCTGACGATAATCAAGGGTGGTTGCTAAATTAGAGACTTAGACAGTGGTCACCTACTGAAGTAAAGAGAAATAGTTTGAAAGCTCAAGAAAAATATAGGGATTATAAGGATAGGAAGTGTGACGCAAAAGTTAAAGATTGCCTGCCATCTGTGGCAGACGTTTTGGCCCTTTCTTTGATGGTACTTCACATAAATGAATTTGTTTATTCAGCAAGTGTGAATTCTACTTAACACAGGGTCACTTCAGTTCTTACCCTGCAGAGCAGTGTCTGCAGTTCACTCTCCCCTGTAGGAGCACTGCAGGTACTCGATTCATGTGTTCGGTCTGAGCATGCAGTTGGAGTCTCAGAATTGGTGAGGAGGCAGGCAGAATTGTAGATCCTAGGCTGAAAGGCTCAATCCTTGTTACGTCCATGAGTGGCAGGCAGGCAAATGAGCCCTGAGGTTATAGCTTCTACCCAGGACATAGGAATCGTACTCCTGAACTGTGGGGAATGATGGCTGGAGACACGGAAAAACAACAAGGTACTAGATCCAAGTGACGCTGGGTCCGGAGGGTTTGTAGATTCTTTATTGGAGACCCCAGTGTGTGGAATCTGCATATGATGGGAAGGACTGGCCCGATCATATCTCAATTTGTTTTTCTAAAGAAACATCCATACTCGTGGCTGGCTGCTTGGTGCACCAGGGGAAATAGTAATTAAACTATCAAAGATGATTGCGAGTGTGTGACCATAGCAACGAGTGAGCCCCATGTCTGGCCGGCCGCTTAAAATTGCCTGGCACCACCAGCAGAGCGTGCTTATTTTCAATTAAATGCAGCGCCTCATCATTGCACCAAGTTGCAAGAGCCCCAATTATATGTGGCTAGCATTTCAGTGTGGTGATCCAGATACCTGCACTAAAATGCGTTTATCTAACCCCTGATGCTTGGGAAGTCCCAGGGCTATTAACAAGAAAGGGGAGGCACTGACACAGATAGCGGCATCTGATGATAGATCTGCTCCTGATGAAAGATCTGCTCCTGATGAAAGATCTGCTCTTGATGAAAGATCTGCTCCTGCCATCTTCAAAGGAACACCAATACCTTTAACTGGAGATGAGTGATGAGTGGGATGCAATACAATGAGTCGAAGTGTGCCAAGGAGCAGAGAGCTAGCAGTCACAGAATGCACTCTTTTTTATTTTTATTTATAGTTTTAAATAGCACGGACTTGACCCTTGGGTATCAGAGCGCTTCATAGTTACATATGGAACATTTGTGATACAGTGCGATTGGCTATATAAAATTCCTGTACAAGATTTTCTTATCAGTTTCAGTAAAATCAGCAGCATTACTATATATAATATTCATGTACAAGACATTCTTATCCGTTTCAGTAAAAATAAAAGTATTTTTGTATACAAGGATCTGAAGTGCTTTCTGTGAGTTCTACCACAGGACCGGTTGGGTTCATGATCGACGTTTGGTATTAAAAAGCTAAAGAGCAGTCTAGTCTTATGGAAGGAACTTGCTCACCAGGAAGCTCTTCGCTTCCTTCTTGAATGTTGCTATGTTTGGAATTTTTCTGAAGTTTGGAGGGAGTAAATTCCAGATTCTGGGGGCTGCTCCAGAGAAAGCTGTCATAGGTTTTTTTCTTCCGAAAGATGTCAGCCGACACTTGAACACCAGTTGAGTTTGATTTAATATTGTTGTAAAATCTTATGTCAAACTAAGTAAATACTCTTCAGTAAAAGAAAAATGTATGTTGATGGAAAATGTGAAATAGTCCTGTGGGCCCCCGCTATGGATTTTAGTTAAGATGATTTACATGCTTAATGTATCCTGCTATAGTCTGAGGAATGTTGATATCAATTGTTGTTTGCTTATCTGAGTGAGAACTTGATACCCAAAACAGGTTCGAATAGGACAGAAGGGAAAACTACAAGTTTATTCTCCATTTCTGTTTTGCTTTTTTGCACGAAATAGCTCATCAAGGAGTCTAACATTTTTAGAAGGAGTGCATCCTGCATCCACAGGAATTTAATGTTCGCTGTTTGGATGGTAGTCCTTTTTACATACTCCTCCTAAAGACCTTTTACATTTATGGAACATTTTATGAATATGCAAACTGTTTCTAACAGTATGTATAGTTTTTGAACTTCCTCAAGCTAAACGGGTAGGTCATTGGAGTCTGCTTCTCGCAGGAAACGCAACTGAAGGAGTGAACGTTCAAGACTTTAGTGGCAATATAATATTGAATATACATTGCTGAAAATGTGCTCTGTAATTCCTGAAGTGGATTACATGAACTCCAGTAAGTTTAGAGTGGTTGTGACATGTATTTGGAAGTGGTAGAAATGTGAACGGCTTTCAGTGCCAGAATTAAAAATGAGGCTATGAAAAAAAGTCTATTAGTAGATAAATCTGTAGGTCTACAAGATGATGTGTTGGAAGCAGTGAACAATCCCAACTGTTGTGAAAGGTAGCTGGGGAAAGGGCACTCTTCGTATAAAGCAAAGCCCATGTCAAAACCTTACTAACCCAAGATATGTGTACTGATGTGCAAAAAATACATCCCCACAGGAGCTATTGCCAAAGGCTAATGCGTCTACCCATCTACGCATACTGTAACCCTGGCATGTAGAACGCTCTATCACAGAGAGCAGGAGTACTGATATGTTGCAGCACAGATCAGAACACAATATGGTGGCTACCCTTGTGGTTACACAGTGTGGTAGAATCATTAACTACTATCGCACTGGCCCTGGTCCATTAACACAGTATGCACAATCAGTTTGTTATAGAAGAAACTGCCTTCCGCAGACAAGAATCCTAACGCCCCCTGTTTCTATCCACTTGTATTCTGAGTTGTCTGTCAGTCCCAATGTGAATCCTTTTGATTAATTAGTCCCTGGGTGAAATTCATAAACTGGTTTAGATAGTTATGGACTGCCAGACTGGTAGCACTCCTCACATCTTTACATAATCTCGGCACAGACATTGGTTTTGAAGTTGTACCCACAGCCTATACAATTTAGAGTAGCTTCACTGCCAACACAACTTAATTGTACTAACCCAAAGGTAAAGTCGGCCTTCACCTAATGAGCGAAAGGGATGCAGACAAGGGGAGTAGAGAACACAGTCTTGAACCAAATAGATTAAACACCACCCTCCGAGTGGAACAGTGTCAGTAAAAAGGGATAGGAACAGCCACTGGTCAGCACTGCATGATTCACACATCCACAATTTCAGAATAATAGATTCTCCCCCTGCAGTCAAAATCTGACATGTATGCAGTAGAGCCAAGCATAATAAGGCCAAGGCCAACTATCAAAACTAGCAGGAGGCGGGTAGTGATCAGGCCATCTGCCCTCTAAACTTAAAAAGAGTGCAGAAACCACAGCAGTATAAACATGCAGTGAGATAAATGTCTCCATCTTTTCGTAGGTTAGATGTCTCTATACCAAGATGTTCAAAGAGAAATTAGTGTATGAGGGTGGCATCTAAATGTTCTTGCTTTAAGCCTCTAGTTTCTGCCTAAGAGTGCATGAACATTCGTAATAACACCATCCACATTATTCTCAAAATAATACAGCCCAAATTTCCAGTATTAGAAATTAAAAAGGGAATGAAAAAGGGGTCCGCCACTCCCCATTGTAGTTTCAAATGAAGGCTTTCTGAGAATGTAAGTGGATATTATGATACTCGTGACTACAGTCTGTTTTTAAGAGAAAGAATACTTTTGATGTTTCAGTTCCACAATCTGTAATTCAGGGGCTTCTGTATTATTATGTACCTCTGACTTTAGGTGGCCGAAATTCTCCATGAACCCTGGCCACTTCTTCAGTTAGTGATCCCCAGCAATAAATATTTAATGCTTCCGAGCTAAATTTGTGGCAGTGGTGAGGCAAACTTGCTGTATTGTCCAGTGGTTAGTGACCTTACACATGGACCCCCCCTAAAACAAGCGCTGCCCAGCAAAGGTCCATGTTGTCCGGATATCCACATAAGATAAATTACATACATAGAACCCAAATTGAATTATTTACATCGGGAGGGGCTATAATGAATATCTCTTATCTATTCAGCCCTTTGAAATATCTTTTGGACTCCTTTGCCATGCTGCTATATTCTGAGTGGTACCCCAAAAGTATATTGTTTGTTGTCTTGTTTTTATTTTCTGCAGCGTAGGAGGGTGGCTCTATAAATTTGATTTATTGTGGGAGGTTTGGAAACCGATAAATACCACATAGAGTCGCATGTAGTAGAATTGGTCCTTGGATTAGGTGAGATGTTGAAAGACCTCATGAGCCTTGTACCTATTATGCTTTGCACTACCCAGCCAAAATGAAGCCCCTATTTAATAAGACATTAATAGAGGAAAATTACAATTGGCTCCTTCATGAATTCAGACATTTCCTGGATTTTGAAGCCAAATAGCTACTTGCGTTTCCAGGTCTGTCTTTACTTTTTTGAACCAAGTAACAGTCCAAAATGAGAATTTGATTATCATTTGTAACACCTGTGGCTTATCTATGAAAAATGATCCCCAAACATTTTGGTATCCACAGTGACCAGTTGTAATTAAATGTGTGCATGAGGGAAATGTCTAAAAGGGCTTGGCTCAGCAGTTTGGTTTCAGAGCACTAATGACTTAACAATGTTAATCATCTTGCCTGTTACAGTGTTATTTTTAGCAAGCAAGACGTCAGCCTCATTATGGGTGTGACAACTATGAGCCATCTTACTAAAATAAAGTCTTCAACTAGATTTTTTTTAAACAAGTTTTTGCTATTGGATCCAGTCGCAAATCTTAACAGCAGACTGGTATCTGATGCACAATCAATCTGAAGGCAGAACACTTGTTGATCAATCCCAGCTGTAATATTGGTTCAAATTATCCTATACCTTAGCTGTTTTCCTTGAGCCCCTGAACTGGTACGCTCTGTTTTTTAAACAAGCATACACCAATTCATGTTTGTGTCATGTCTGTGTACATTTTTTTTTTTTAATTGGAATTTTTAGTTATTTTCTCTACATACTTTTACATTTATATGTGCCTTTCTGCTGCTCGTGTTCTGACTAGCATTAAAACAGCTGAGTTGCGTTAGTCGTGAATAATTGGAACTAGTCTTACCATCAGTGTGTTAATGAGGTTATGACTGTTAAAGTATAAGAAAAGATGAAGAGTGTGACTAGTCTCTAAGTGGCTGCCTTATTTTTATCTTCTGCACTATGCCACAAATTGGGGAATGTTTTTACGTTAACCATATTAGTTAAGATTGGTTATATCATCTTCTCATAGTGCTATAAAATATCTTGTCATTGAAGCACTGGTTAGGCTTCGCTGTTCTGCATGTAGTGGAATTTTGCTTGACTGTGTGTTCACACTTATGTGGCATTCAACGTAGGGAAAGAGGCATTTAAATGGAAGAATTAGTAGCAGTAAACAGTTGTGAAAGTAGTGAGTCAAGGACTTCAAGACCACAGTGGTCTTTTTTTATTTTAAAAATCTCTACTTTCCTAAATAGTGCATTTCAGAGATGTTCCTATTTCTGGTGTGCTAGTGGAGGGCTAGTGGACGGCTTTGAAAGCTGATCACCACTTGACATGTGTTGCTAAGAGCTACTTGGCACTGTTTCATGTGGGGTAGAATCGATGTGGCTGGGATTTGCTGCTTGATCTGAAACCAAATGTGGGAGTATAGCACCCTGAGAATTGGAAAAGTGGACCTGCTCCCCTCTCTGTTCAGCCCATGAAACTGCAATACTCTGCCTGCTGGTGTTTGATTGACTTCTTCCACCATACTCCGAGACAGTAGCAGAATCACTTAAAAATGTAGATGCCCAGGTTAATTGGTGCACAAGCTTTAATCCCCCATATCAAATGAGGTGGATAAACTAGGAGGGAGTATGTTGGTCAAAGCGGATGTTGTTCCTGCTCCAGACGTCTCTAGTAACACAGCCAAACCTCAAATAGAAATCTCCACAACACTTTGTTTACGGAGACTGTAACTAGAAGTTGGACCGTTGTTCAGAAGACACAAAAAGAGGCAACTGTCATTGTGTCACTCTAATCATTTCTTTCTCTCTGAATCATAAAATAATCATGGGGCCTCCTTACTAGCAACTCACGTACTGGATGTTTCTTGTACACTGCTTCAAAGTGTATCCATCACTATATTGTTATTTGTATTCCTATTTTATTTGAACACTGGTTTTAACAGTAAATATTTCAGAAATGTTAAGAAAGCTCACCCCTACATTTTGTAGATACAGCTTATCCTCTCCTACAGAAATAGTCTTTATCTCCTCACATCTACTTGTTAGTTGAATACATTAGGAGAATTGTTTGCTGAACATAATTGACGGCTAACATTTGAATTACTGATACCATTAGTCATGTGAATATGTTGCCTGTCTTGCTAAAATCCTCCTGTCTGCAAATGTATCCAAGACAATGAAATCAGTTGTGTTTTTTATTTTTAGTGTCAGGTAAGTTTCATTAAAATAATTATACATGGCTATTCGCATTACAACATTTCAGAGTAGGTGTATTAATTGGCCTCTGCCAAATACAAACCGGCTCATTGTAGGTTGCCCAATTGCAGTCAAGAATTTTTGGAGTGCCAGGATAAATTCCTTGCAGCTGCCCTTTGGCCCAAAGCATTTCAAGGCTCTTCATGGTTGAAAGACTGAAGAAAAGGCCTTCTCCTTTTGGTCACATCTATTGATTAGAATGATTATTATGGACGAAATGTTCGTATTTTCTTGGTAACAACAAAGGATGGTATTCTTGTGAAAGTGGGTATGACGAATATGTCTCTTTACACCGTGAGCAAATACCACACAGACGTTACATCGTCCACGTTGTTACCAAGCATGACTTTACATCGCAAGTCTTTTCAACAATTGCACTAGATGGCGTGCCATTATTATAAATTACTATTCCTACTCCAGTTAGCGCAACAACAGGTAATGTGTTGCATTTAAAATCCAACACATTCCCTGGTGTTGCGCGCCATCTAGCGCATGTCGTTGAAACTAATTGCAATGTAATGCCATGCGTGGTAACAACGCGGACGATTTAACGTCCGCGTTGTAACCTACCCGCTGTTTCCCGGGTAGGACTAATGTTTACATTTGAATTTTTTTTTTTAGATTGGAATCATATATGATAAACGGACTGGAAATCTCATGATAAAAAAAATTGTGCCTCAAAGAATAAAAAGGTTTATAAACACCGAGCAATCTCGATGCGGAACAGGTTACAACATTGGTTACAAAAGTGTTGTTGTTGAGATAATGAACCCATGAATCATGGGGAAAAAAAACAATTTTCCAAAATAATGAATTGTTTGAAGTTTCAAATGTTTCTTTCAAATAAAAAATATCAACACAAAAAAAGTGTTAGTTCAGCAACGGAAAGTTTTACTTGAAACATGATTGCTGTACAGAACACTTGAAACGGCAGGTGCGGGGTGTGGCTTGGACGGCAGAGCTAATGGCTGCCTGATCTCGTCACTCCATCGGATCGGAGAAGCGATCACTGATCATTCATGAGAGATTGAGCGAAGGTGTGCCAGAGAAGAAGATTTGGACAGCGGAAGGGCTACTGCCAACGAGGGAGACCTCCGAGACAACCAGCGGTGCCGGAGGAGAGAAGGAAATCGAAAACATGGCTCGGGTGTGAGAACGAGGTGCGAAGGAAAATGGCGGCGACCCGAAAGCCTAGCAACCCGGAGCCTCGCAGCTGAAACCTAGTGAAGTCTCGGTCGGCAAGAGCGCCACAACACCACGGAAGGGTGCCCACCAGTAGCTGCCGTAGACGGAAAAGGTATTCTAGAGATTTAAAATCATTTCGGTGGGAAGCCCAAAAGTTAAAGTGCTCGAGTCGGAGACAAAGGAAACAACTGATTTCAACAGCGGCGCCTAATAATTGCAGCAACGCTCGCTCTGCCATCAGCTCGGGGCTCTCGAACGATCACGCCGTTTAGCGCAGCATGGTGCCGTAGTCGCACTAGGGAGTGACCAAGAAGGCATAAAAGACGCATACCGGCTGGCACTGTAATACACACCGCAATATGAGTGAACCAAAAGATAAGCTAACCGAGGCTGCACGGGGATGAAGCAGATGGGAGCTGGGAGAATGGCTTCGGCGTAGAGAGAGAGCGTAAGAGAGCGCGCAACACCGAAAACAGAAACTGGAAGCAGGAATAGCTGCTCGCGGTTTCTGCAAAATGGTGTCCACCTAGCAAAGAGGCTTGATGACGAGGTCGTTGCTTAAGCGAGGATAAAACTAGCTGGCGCGGTCATAGCCATTGAGATGAGGTTTGATGACTAGGGCGAGAAGAGTACACCAGCGAACATTGTGAACACTGTGATTGGGGTCACAATCAATTCAGGCGGGTGGAGACAAAGACGGTCCCTGATATCTGGGGTGAAAACAAAACTGTACGCGACACACCCGACACACCCGCTCGGCGACACCGCAAAATGACGCTGCAAAACAAGATACCATTAAAGGGTGAGTTAACTATTTGATGACGGACAAACAGATAAAGTTCAACCCACATAACCCAACATAACCATAGCCAGGGAAATGAGGATGTATGGCCAGGGTGGGAAAGTATTGACAAACAGGCACTGTAACTGAGGCAAAAGGGGGAAAAGTGGCACGTAAGCCAAAACAGAAAGCCCCACAGCGCTCACAAAAAAAAAAGTGCCTGACAAAAACAAGCAATTAGCTAAAGGACGGACCTCCGGACCTCCGTCATCTGCGGGTTCACAACCTACTCACCACCTACTCACCACCTACTCATACCATCTCGCCCAAGTCCAAACCGTGAGGATAGAAGCTTAGAAAACAGGGTCTGTCTGCAGATAGAGGAGAGGCCACGTAAGAACATAGCGATAATACGGGGAGGGTGGCAAAGACACCAGCACAGTCCCAGCCCAGAGGAAGGGATAAGGAAGCAGATCTGGACCGCACCCAAGCGCTCGCACAAGGGAGTTACACAAAAATGGCAGAAAGAGCATCTGCAAAAAAAAAAAAGCAAGGCAGAGCCAACAATCTCGGACTCGCCTCTCAAAATGAAACCGAACATCAACAGTACCCTAGATATGATACTAAAAAAGCTGGCGGTTGTCCACAGCCTGGCTAAATATAAACCAAGCAAACCACGGACACTATTCAGCTAGAGATAGCGGTCGTGAGAGCAGACCTGAACACAGTGAACAACAGGCTGGCAGTGGCAGAGCAGAGAATCAGTGATATAGAAGATGTCTCTCACAATGCATGTCAGGAAATGAGGACACTAACCAAACTCACCTCAACATTACAAAAGCAGACAGCGGAGCTTGAGGACCGTAATCGACGAGGGAACATTCGAATACTTGAGAACCCTGAGGGCTCTGAAGACGGCAGGCTCATGCTTAGCCTTTCTCGAGGATTGGATCCCCAAATTAACAAATCTAAAGTTCGACCGACAGTTTGAGATAGACAGGGCGCACGGGTTCCCACTTTTAAATCTACAACAAGGCAAGCAGCCCACCCTATTATTTGCAAACCACTGAGATCACAGCACACGGAAGCCATCCTTAGCCATGCACGTAAAAATCACCAGATCATCTGGAAAGGGCACAAGATCACTTTTACACAAGACTACTCGAAATCCACTGTCGACACTAGAAATGGATTTCTGGCCCTACGCGACAAACTCGGGAGCAAAAACATGCAGTTCTCATTTCTTGCTCCCGCCAAATTCAGAATAATTAACAGCGGTGGACATCACGTCTTCAATGACCCTAAGGAACTGGCAGCTTACCTGAAAGGACCAGCAACACAAGACATGGACGCGTCACAACCCACCACTAGCAAAAGGAGATCGTCGCCGGAACCGAATGCTGGATGAAGTGTGAATACATACCCCAGTGGGCAAGCTAAGTTTCTTGTAACTGCTACTAAAAAGGAGGTTAAACAATTATCTACCAAGTAGCTTCTTCACCATGAACCTCACACTAAGAAGGAAATCGAAACCACTATCTACCTCACTAATTTTACACTATCTACCTCATCTTATATTTCATGTTAATAGACATCACAGCAAAGACAAGATGGCGCATATCCAATGGCCACATACGTGTATCCTTTATTGACATTTTTACTGTATATGTACTACGTACTATGACTATGACCTTGTACAAGGTATTAGAGATGTAACAAATGTCTGGTCTCACATGCCTATAGAAGCTGCATTTCTTTTAGGACCTCATATGAAAAATTACGAGCTAACATATCCAACAGTTAATCTCCGAGAGACGGAATGACGATCCTGCCGTCGCACCTCCTACATACGAAACCTATCGGGGGAGTGTGGGGCGGGAGGGAGATAGCGGGGAGGGGGGAGGAACCCCGGGGCTGGCATAATGCTCCCTGTTTTGCTCGAACACCGACATTGGGGTTACTCAGTCTTTTTTTGCTCTCTATATTTTCTAGCTTCTCTCCCCTTTTCACCTCTTTTTCTTCTATAAGCGTTGTCTGCCACATATTGATGTACACCCTTTTTGTGAGCCCTGGCACAAGAGTACCCAAGGGTGGCATTTAGATTGTATGCGAAGCAACTGAGTGGCACAGGCGAACTAAACCTTGGGAGGAAGGATGTAGGTCAACTATTGTCAACATTTACCTCCGAGGCCAAGATAGCGATTACTAGTATTTTACATGTAGAATGAATGTATCCACCACAATACACCACAATACACCTCAGTTGATGGTTAGCAATAACACACTTACCATGGCAACTTACCTCAACATAGTGTCCCTAAATGTCAATGGTCTTAACCACCCTATTAAGTGATGGAAAATTAAGGATTACCTAGCTAAAACTAAAGGCAATATCATCTTACTGCAGAAGACAAAACTATCCTTGGAGGATGCCAAACTTGTGAGAGGTAACTGGATCTCGCCGTTGGCTTGCTCTCCTACTGACAAAAAGAAACTTGGGGCTGGAGCTAATTAATGTAGCAAACATTTACGGCCCCAACACTGACGACCCCAATTTTTGGTCTGAGGTGTCAAGCACGCTAGATAGCTTCCCCCAAAACAACCTCATGGTGGTAGCTGGGGATTTTAACATCCCATTAGACCACATAACAGATAGACAATCCACGGGGGCGTGGCTAGCCAGCGGATATGGCATGCGCGAGTCTATACAGCTCCAGCTGATATCCCCTAATTCTCAGTCTAAATGATCCTCAAGTGGTGCCAACAGCACTGATGAACTGTGAAACTGGTGAGGCACTGAGGCGAGGCAGCGGAATAGACTACTGAAGTGCGGCTTCCACGAGCGAGGTCGCTTCCGCTGCTTGTGAGGGCTGTGAGGCCCAGGAAGCATGGGCGGGTGAGGAGGTGACATGCGGCGGAAGACTGCGGCTGGCGTCCGCGATCCTACCCTCAGTGAAGGCAGCTGGGCGCAACTCCTGTGGTCAGTAAGGGCGCTCTGACCAGTGACGGCTCTGGTGAGGAGGGGACCCACGGAGCCCGTAGACGACGGATAGACGCTGAGAGCAGGCTGGCAGGTAGGGGAGATCCTCCGGGGGAGGATGAGTGTGCCCGAAGGTGCCCAGAGATGAGCTGGGGACTGCAGAGTGGAGTGCGACCTGCCAGGATCGTGAACAGATGGATGGAGCTGGTACGAGGGGCGGAGGCCTGAGCTGGGACTGTCCCCTGTGTTGAGCGCGGAGTCTTACGGCCAGAGCTGCACAGCAGATCACTGGCGGGGCCTCGCTGCCTGAAGTACGGTACGAGGAGGTGTGGGGCGCATGCGGCGGGAGCGCTCCCTGGGGACAGCCCGCTGCAAAGGAGGCTGCTGGGCTGGCGCGACACCCTGGTGGGGCCCCAAGGTCGACCTCAACTAGCGGACATTAGTGGAGGTAGGCGGCTATTGAGCAGAGCTGGAGTCCTGAGCCCGCAAGGCCGCCATAGACAGAAGGGGTGAGCGCCATTTCATAAGAAGCGCCAATTTGTGCAGCTGGATGGAAGAGGCACACTACAGGAGGCATAGCGCTGGGATGAAATGGCGCCCTGAAAGCGGCACGATACCTTGCCTCCTGGTAGGTGGACCTAGTTACTGGCGTGACCGTCCTAAGGGCAGTGAGACTGTGGCATGGGAACCAGAAAAGTGTGGAGGGCATAATTACTCAGGATAATCCCCTGCGGAGGCAATTACTGAGGTAGAGCTGCACATTCAAGGGCCACAAGGCAGTGAGGGGCCAATAGCTGAAAGCGGGCTGAAGTGATCATTGCATCGCGTGGGTGGATCCTTGTGACAGCAGGCCGGGAACTGAAATGAGGTGGGAGCTGCTGGGGTCCCTTTCAGCAGCGGGGGCCTCACAGCTAGCCTGCCTGACTGAGGGATTGCACCACGGGCCCAGAGCTGCAACTCACGTAGAGGGTGGGTATCTGCAGGCAACCAAACTATTATTGGGTTGCGGCCCAGACTAGCGGAACCTTCTCCTACAGTGCCCTGGAACTGACGTGGATGCCCCAGACACGCTAAGACGGTTGAGTTCCACCTTGAAGGTCAGGATTGCTGCGACTGACTGCGTTAAGGTGAGTGTGCGGAGTGTGAGGCAGGGTCGCGGGGCGACCAGCCGCGCCCCTCTGGGGTGGAGGATCCTGAGGGTGGCTCTCTGCCCTGCCGTAACGGGGCAGACCCAGCACAGCAACCCGCTTCGGTCTCTTTTACCGCACGATGCGCAAGGGGCGCAGGCACTCTTCTGTGGCGAGGCACCACGGGGCGTGAAACCAGACCGCTACGAGGCCTGCTTCTGAGCCGGGTCGTTGCTTGCGGAGAGGGATAACCCTGTACTGCAACCCAGGTTCGGCTTTAGTGACCGACACAGGAGGGGCGAATAGGCGGCTACCCTGAGCTCCATTTATAGCCACATCGTGCAAGTACCGCCCTTCCCAGATACCGGCTGCGAATGCCAACAGCGCAACAACTGAAGGCAGAAATCCTGAGCAGTATATAGAGCACTGGCTGAACAACCTACTCCCTCTGGGAACTCTGTCAAATCAGTTTGTCGTAAAAAGGGGCCCACTGTGTGCCAGCGCAGAAGCCTCATGCGGGAGCTAGACCGCCCCCACTTATCTCTAAACTCCTCAACTACATGGATAGAGATGCGGTGCTACGGAAACACGGAAGCTGGAAAACCTTACAGTTGGTGGAAGCAGAGTTATGCTCTTCCCGGATTACACCGCCCTTGTACAGCGTCGCAGGAATAACTAAATTGCAGTGAAGCGCCAGTTCCAAGAGCTAAACCTACCATACTCACGATTATTCCCCGCTCGGTTGAGGGTGGGTGAGAAGGGAAAGGCGCGCTTCTGCGACTCTCCTGCGGAGGCATGGGACTGGTTGGAGGAGTCTTGGCTGTTGACGGGAGCCAGGCCACCAGACACGGACGGAGGCGCCTCCTCAGGCCAGAGAAGTAGGCGACGTGGACGACCGAGGACACCGCGAGGTGCTAAGCCCGGTACCACAGCCCGAGCCCGGAGGAAAAGCAACTGGAGAGGCAGAAGGTTCCGGAGGCTGTCACAACCCTTGGGACTCAACGCACTAACGAACGGCTGGAGTCCTGCATGCAGACCACAGAGGTGACCAGTGGCTCCTCATCCTCATCAACCGAGATATCTGATGACATTTGCTTACCAGTGGTCACGCCGCAAACTGCTGATGATATCCTAGGATGAGAAGACATCGTGTTGAACTTTGTAATAGATAACCAGCGCAAGCAGTGTTTAATCTGTTAATGTACGCATACTAAGATTGTAATGGCAGAGAGGGAGGATTAGTCAAGTTAGCAACCGCATAAGCGTAAGCCAACAGGCCACTAGGCCCATGGTTAGCTGTCTACGTGCCTTAATGTAGGGAGTACTTATCCAGGAGGCGATAATCTCTTCTGTAATTTGCAGACCTCACGGCATAACCTGGAGGACCATTTTGTTGGCTCGCCACGTATGCAAGTGGGGGGAACAGGGGAGGCGGCCGCAGCTGCTTGTTATCTGTGTTGCACACCACATCAGGTAACACACTGAACTAGTTTATATGTGTACACTGTTACAGTAGTTTGGACGAACGATATCCCAAAGTTTGCCCCAGACGTTATGTTGTTTGCAGTTCACGCATTGTTTTTGTTACCACTTACTGGTGCATTCCCACCCGCCCCCGTCATGAGCCCACCGAGCCATGTCCCGCCACTGGCTGGACTCTCCTGGATGCTGGGTGGGGATTTTAACTCCGTGCTGGATGTAGATGTGGACAGGTCCTTCCCTCCTCTCCATGTGACATCATCTGGGTCAAATGTGCAGGCACTTGCAGACTGGCTTTCCGTCAGGGCATTACTAGACATATGGTGAGTCCTCCACCCCACTGAGCGCATATACTCTTACTATTCGGCACCACATGACCTACATGTCTGATTGGACAGAGTGGTGGGCTCCCAATCTCTGCTCCTACTGGAAGTAAAATCGGAGTACCTAGGGCGGACACATTCTGACCATAATCCCCTATGGTTTCAACTAAGTTGGGAGGCTGATTGACCCCCCTATACCCACATGGCGGCTCCGACTGGCTGCGTTGGAAGACCACGAATTTTGCTCGTCACTAGGGACAGCTATCCTCACATATTTTGAGCTAAACAAGCGAACAGCCAGCAACATACTGGTGCAATGGGACGCCCTCAAAGTCACGGTTAGGGGTCACTGTTTAGGGGCCACGTGGAAGCAGCTAGCAACCTTACTCACCCGTCTCTAATCCAAACTGCTGCAATATGAGAGAGAGGGGAGGGAGGAGGCAGAAACGCGGGTCAGTTGGAAACCCTCCGGACGCGGCACGTTGAGCTCCTGGAGCGCTTACGGTGTCATAATTGTAACGCCCACACGGCTCACACACATGCTGCAGCGGTGTGGGTGGGCCGCCTGCTTGCCTGGCTACTAAAACAAGAGAATCATCATGCTCCAATAGGAGCTATTCGCGTGCTGGAGGGAGCTCTTGTATACACATAAGGGGAAATTCACATGGGCATGGTAGACCACTATATGCAATTGTACCAATCGAAGGTCCGCTGCTCCAGTCAAGATTTGGAGGGATTTTTGGATCCTCTCCAGCTACCCACGGCCTCCGACACGCACCAGGAGACACTTAATGGCCCCCTCACCCTGGAAGAGATCGACAAGGCGATCGGGTCTATGGCATCTGGGAAAACGCCGGGGCCTGATGGACTCCCTGCTGAGTACCGTAAGGCTTACTGTGAGACTTTGGTGCAGCCTTTGTACATGCTATACTCTACCGCACCGGCAGAAGGCACATTGCCCCCTTCGATGCGCGAGGCGAGAATCTGGTGTCCCTACTTAAACCAGACCGTGACCCTACCATCCTGGGATCTTCTAGACCTTTGCCGCTCCTCAGCGTGGACTATAAGATACTCGCTAAAGTGTTGGAAAGTCGCTTGGCGCTTGTGGTCCCCGAATTGGTCCACGGTGACCAAAATGGATTTGTGCCCAAGCGGAGCACGGCATTAAACTTGCACAGATTTATCAGACTGGCGTGCGATAGTAGGCAGGAGTGGCCCAGAGCGGGGTGCTTAATACTAGACCTGGAAAAAGCATTTGATTGTGTGGAGTGGAGCTATCTGTCGGCAGTTTTACAGCGGTATGAGCTGGGCCTGGGATTTCTGCAAATGGTAGACCTCTTATACAAGAATCTCACAGTCCGGGTGCGGTTGGGACCATACGTGCCCGACGCCATACCAATACGTAGGGGCACCAGTCAGGGGTGCCCCCTATCGCCACTCCTGTTTACATTGACAATTGAGCCCTTGGCGGCACTGCGGGCAACGCTAGGTGAGGGAATACTGCTGGGGATGCAGTGCACCAAGTGTCACTATATGCAGATGACCTCATGGTCTATGTGACAGACATAGACAACATACCAGCTCAGTTAGCTAGCACTCTACGTGCCTTTGCCACCTTCTTGGGACTCCGAGTGAATGCCAGCAAGTCTTGTATTTATGCGTTCGGGGAGGGGAATCGGGACCCAGGGTATACTCTTAATGGTGTGTAGGTGCAGCGGAGGTAGGACACCTTCCGGTTCCTGGGAATCCAGATTTACCATCAACCGACAGACCTTTTTGATGGAAATTTGGGGCGGGCCCTCACTGCCATTAAGTCACAAATATGCTTCTGGAGCACACTGTAGCTGACGGTCACTTGCAGGGTAGCTCTGTCCAAGATGGTAATCCTCCCCAGACTCCTGTACTACTGTGCCAACCTACTTATATATGATCCTGCGGCCTTCTTTGTCGTGCTCACTAGGCTATTGATGGATTTTATCTGGGGGAACAACCAACACAGACTGGCGCTACTCTACCTGCCAACCGACCAAGGGGGGTTAGCTGCGCCGTGCTTTGAGCACTATTACTTGGATGCACATATGCAGTGGATAGCGCGCTGGCTGGCCAATAAGGGTCAGGAAGACACGGCGTCTGTTACCCCCATGCTCTCTGGAACAAATCACCAGGCTCTTCCACCCGGCCACAACAGCTGCAGTGCCACAGCTGCTTCTTTTGGCAGTGGCATACAAATGTTATCCTAGAAGCCTATATCTCACCAGAGCCCTGGAATGAGGGCAACGGCCAGGTAGAAGAAAGGTGAAGGTGATGAGTTGTTGGGAAACGGAGGGGTGATGGGAGATGGGATTCTTATGTTTGTGCCGGTCAGAGTTGTGGTGGTTGGTTATGTTTGTTTATAAACCTCAACATCTGTTTGAAAACCCAAATTGATTGCTCTGAAACGTCGTTATATAGTGGTCTAGTAGACCCAAGCTCCTCTTGAACTGTAACGTTTGTAGATTGTGTAATGAGTGGAACCTCAGAGTTAAATTTGTTCCTGATCCACAGCCACAGTATGGACACTGAAACCGTTCTAACTTCATGTAGTAGTAGTAGTAGTAGTATGTATTACATGTTGATGGATGATCTACTGTATAGTTGGCTTTGGAAAATCAAAACAAGTTGATTTTCATGATTATGTAAACTTGGAAATCATTAAAAACCGATTTTAAACAAAAAATAACAGGTAGACAATCAACCTGTCAATACCACCCTACGAACTCTCATGCAGTGCTCCAAAATATCTGCTCCAAATTTAAGTTAAAGGACGCGTGGCGCCTCCAACACCCCGACACGAGAGACTACACATTCTACTGTAACCCACACAAATCATACACCAGGATAGATTATATTCTGATCTCCTGGTCCCACACACGACTAATCGAACACTCAGAAATAGCCCCAAGGCTAGTGTCTGACCACTCTTGTATTAGCCTAAAACTGTCTGGGTGTCACAACGAAGCAGTGCCTAGGAAATGGCGCTTTAACAATGATGTAATATCAGACCCTGAGAACAAAAAGATCGAGGGAGCCATGATAGACTACATTAAACATAACGACACCCCAAAGACTAGTACTAACACGCTCTGGGACGCCCTAAATGCGACTGTCAGGGGCACGATAATTGAAATCAAGACAAAAATGAACAAAGGCCCAAACCACAGACTAAACCTGCTTGCGGAGGAGATCAAGGGGTTAGAACTGTCTTACGCAACAACCATATACGACAGCAAGCTCCTCACTAAACTAACGCAGAAAAAATACGAACACAACAAAATTCTCAGTGAAAGAGCAGGATTATGGATTAACAAACACAAAGCCCTTGCCTATGTGAAACTAACAAAGCAGGGAAACTCCTTGCCTTCTACCTCAAACACAAGCGGAACCAGTTTGCCATCTCCTCCATCAGAGACTGTAACAACCAAACCCATACAAAACACAAAGACATCCTTAGGATTTTTTAAGAGTTCGACCAGCAACTCTACAAAAATGATCAGACCCTTAACTTAGAGGAATGCACCAAATACCTCTATAAACTCAGGCTACCGCAGCTAAATAGCGAGGAAACAATTAGGCTAGGAAAAGAAATTAACTACACAGAAATTGAAATGGCAGTTAAATCATTGAAAGATAACAAAGCCCCCAGGCCGGACGGGTTTACAGCCTCCTTCTGCAATACATTCCTAAACCAATTGAAACCAACTATGAAACAAGTTTTTAACCACACAGCGGCTAAATGGACGCTACCACAAACTGTCGGAAGCTAATATAATAGTCATCCCAAAAGAAGGGAAAGACCAGCCGTCACCCAAAAAATATAGACCTATATCCCTTATTAACGTGGACTGCAAAATATATGCTAAGATCTTAGCAGTCAGACTCAACGCTGCTCTCCCCAAACTAATAAGCAGCTCCCAGGTTGGTTTCCTACGTACACGTATGTCTAACGACAACACCCGCCTTCTTTGCCACACCCTAGAGCATGCGGCCACTAAATCTGATCAAGCTGTAGCAATCACACTAGACACCAAAAAGGCCTTCAATAGGGTCTCCTGGGCTTTCCTAGAACGATGTATGCAATCATTCAACTTAAGGGGGGATATATTCGGAGGGTTATGGCCCTGTATGGGAAACCATCAGCCCGTATTATGGTAAATAGGTCACTATCTGAGCCCTTCAGTTTGCAACAAGGTACTAGGCAATGATACCCACTATCGCCTTAATTTTTCCTACTGGCATTGGAACCCCTTATCCAAGATATCAAGTTTAATTCGAAAATAAAGGGGGTGGATATCAATGGTGCCCAAATAAAACTAGCTGCTTATGCGGACGACATATTAATAGTTACGGAACAACCAAAGACATCAATTGTGGCCTTGATAGATTAAATTACAAAATATTCTGGCTTTTCGGGGTATAAACTTAACCGAGACAAATCAGAATGCAAACCACTGAATATTCACTGCACGAGGGACATCTTGGGTTAGTCGGGATTAGCTTGGCAAGCAGGATGCATCAAATACTTGGGTATCAATTTTGGTCGCAATTTAATAGAGACTCTACATAAGAATGAGAAGCTACTACTAGAAAAAATAAAGAAAATTGTAGACTCTTTGTCACCGAAATTCATAACGTGGTGGGGCAGAATCGAAACTGTAAAATGATGATCAACCCAATGGGTAACTATCTAATCGGCATGCTTCCGCTCCTCCTTACAGATGATTTCCACCGCAAATTAGACATCCTCATCTCTAAATTCCTCTGGCGAGGGAAGAAAGCACGGATAGGTATCAAAAAATGAAGACTGGGTAAAAATCAAGGAGGGGTTAACTTAGCGGATTACAGATTATACCAGTTAGCTTTTCTGGCAAAGCAAGGCTCATATTGGATATCCCCGGCTACACCCAGGTCTGGCTAGAGGTAGAGAGGGCCATCCTGAATAACCTAAGCCCCCTCGCTCTACTAACATCAAATGGACTATACCTTCACACCTCAAAGTCCGTTTTTAAAAACACAAAAATCGCTCTGCTAAGGGTAGACAAGACGCTGGAGATCAGCATAAAAGGATCCAAAATGGAATCACTCTGGGCCAATAGCAAGATTTTGTATAAAGGTAAAAGCCTAGCCTTTGACACTTGGATTGTAAAAGGTATACTCTACCCATACCAACTAGAAAATGCCACATATCCTATCAAATTCTCAGACCTCAAGTCAAGATATAACCTAGCTGACATTGAATTCTATTACTTCTTGAAAGTTAGAACGGACCTCTCAAAAGCCAAACTGTCCGCCCTACAGCAATCAATCTCCCTGTTTGTAACAAAGATTAACAAATTGGGTCACCCGGTGTCATAGATCTACAAATTCCTCCGCTCAAAAACCTCTAAATTTAATGATAAGACTGTTGCCTATTGGGAGCAGCAATCTACAGCCACACATAATGAACAACAGTGGTCCAGTACGGAGTTCCGATCTCACGTAATAAAATCTCCCCAGTTCTCTCGCAAACAAAATACTGGCTACTACACAAGGCATTTTGGACCCCTGCCCGGTTATTTTCATTCGGCCTCCGGGACGACGCAACATGTTGGAACTGTAACAAAGGAATGGGGGATTTAGCACATCTTATCTTTCAATGTCCTCTACTAAAAGTGTTTTAGGCCAAAATCTTTGCCTTTATTAATAATTAGTTTGGTTGTACTCTAAATAAAGAGTTCTCCACCCTGACCATGGCATTATGTGCACAAACTTGAGATATGACTCTGATAAAGAACTACTCGATCTGTTACCAACGGCAGCAGTGAAAATGGTCCTGGACAACAGGAAGGACACGAGCAAGACATCAATCAAATGCTGGTTCAACTGGATCATCCATCTCAGAGGTGCGGACAACATAACCCTACAGAACTCTCCCTGGAAGCCGTCATCCAGAAGGATTTGGAACTCTCTCAACAAGTACCTAGTCTCTTATGAACCTCCATGAAAAATGACATACCCGAGGTACACAGACAGGCGCCACCTACGGACGTACTACCGGGACAAATGTACTTATCTGTCTCAATCAATGTCACCTACACTAAGCTGTGGCGATGGGTGAGGCCTACTACACATGTCTGCCAGTGTACCAACATCTTTATAGGATGTCAGAAGTAAATGATCAGAACCGTCCCTCTTTCTTCCCTTCTCGTACCTCTCCTTCCTCCCTTTCCCTTCTTTTGCCTTTTTTTCTTTCTTTTCCTCTTATTATCGATCTCGTGGATTAGATAAGCTAACGAGACGCACTGTTTTAGGACTGTTACATATGAAAATTTACCTGATATGCTTATGCTAACCCTGTAACAGATTGCCTGTTTGTTCTTGGATAAAATCAATAAAGTATTTTGAAATTAAAAAAAAGAAACGGCAGGTGCAAAAAGGTCAATGAGGGGCAGGCAGCCTTATTTTAATTTGTTGCCTGGAACTAGCTTGGACTAGTTGCCCACTCTTCACATCAGTGCACTAATTGACTGTATAAAAATCCAGCATTCCAATTAGGAGATGTAATTTTTAGATGTTGATGCAGATTATAACATTTTGTCTCACACATATACGCTGGACTAAAAAGGCCTTAGCTGTCGTGAACCACTGCTATTTAATAGTGAACATTTTAAATTAGAGTAACCTATTGGTATGTACACGCAAAACAACAAGAGTGCAGGTTGAAGCATGTCTTGTAATTGCAACTCTGTTAACGTGAGCGGTGTTAATTATAATTCATCATCTCTAGGACAGTAGGGAATAATTTGTGGATTTAGGCTATACATCATCGTTCCAGATGCTTGGTTGTAGAACAGAACAGTAGAGAACAGAAACGTTGCAAGCCTTTTTAATTTAATTTGAGAACCAGGTGTTATGGAGTTTCGGGGCAGTTCAAATTGCTATGGAAGCCTGCTATGATGGAAAACTGAGTAAAATACACCATTAGAGGATCTTTCATGAATTGTGTCCATTCTCCATACAACCAGGGCTTCTGGAATTATGCGGCAGGGGAGCACCACATTATGCTTTAATCTGTACCCTGCTGCATGTGCATCTTTCTAAGATTAGAAGGTTGCCAAGCTTCTGAACTGCTTCCATCTCTGCATGCAAGTACAACTCTGGGAATGCTTCCTGGCTCATTCCTATCAGTGCCAAACAGAAAACAAGAAATTAAGAAAACGAGCTGACACCTCAACGTCTCACCATATGATTACAAGAAGCATTTAACATTTTAAAAGAACAAATAACAATCACATATACTTTTAGTAAAACAGTTCGTTTACTTCCCACTAGGTAGGCACACTTATGACAGGTAAAGAAACTCTTCCCAGATCTCCCAAAACTATAATTATTTTGGTGCGTAGAACGAATACTATTGCATTTCAGTTACTGTAACCTGAAGACCTAGTTTAAACACACAGCACTGATTTAAACTGATTTAAAGAAAAAAAGGGATAAATATTAGAATAAAAGCATTGACAAAGCGTTGGCTCACCACCCAGGCAATGAAGTGCATTTCTGTTTAGGTAGATTTGCACATGTGAGCGGACAAAATGCTGTCATATACAGTGCAAGAGAGCCAGTGGTGGAAGCATCTTGTTCCATTTCCATGTGCTAAATGGTATAGTGGTGGGGAAGCAAAATCTGAATGCCAGCTGAACAGACCAACGGTTGAAGTGGGCTGACCCAAAGAACATCTACGGTGTGTATGTTAGGTTATGTTATTTATAAAGTGTGCAAATACCAGAAAAAAGGTGTCCTGGAGCTAGACCAACATAAGTTATTTTCAGCCCTTCTTTCTCATGCCTTCTCCAAGTGGCAAATTGCTGCTGCCAAAGAAGCTTGCTTATCATACCCCTAACTCTTCCTTTGCCCCATCCATTATCCTGTTAGACTCTCCACAAACTTGAGATTCTTTAACATCTGCGGCGAAAATTATAACCGTGGGATATATATATATTTTTTTAGTATCGCAACCTGTTACCCTTTGCCGAACTAACAGACCACTTTACAATTTTCATATGGGAACCTGTTACCCTTTGACGAACTAGCAGACCACTTTAACATTCATAGGGGCAGTCTGTAACCTATCACACATTGGTTCATATTTTCCGTCCTAGCTGGAACATTTTGGTGACCGAAACACCTAACCCATGCGGTTGTGCAATATCTCCATTCCATTAGAAATGGCCGTGGGCCTATCAGCTGGTTGGCCAAGGCTATTGGTGTGCACATAGGGCTTTCTCTCACTAGCCTTAGACACAGGTGGGAAACAGGATGGGAAAGAGTGCTTGCCTAACTGACCACTCTCTGGGTACACACAGTTAAAACGTATTCAATTCTTTATGCCACATAGGGCATACCTGCCTCCTGCCACGATTAACATGTTTTTTCCCCGAGGCGGACACCTGCTGCCCCCTTTGTTACTTACCTGATGCCAGCTTGATCCACATGGTTTGGTCCTGCCGGTCTGTACCCCAGTACTGGTCAGCAGTCCCTTTGCAGCTTGCTAAGATAACAAAATTCACCACCTTACACAGCTAGGAGGCCTGTGCCCTGGACTCTTACCTGCGTGCAAAGAAAAATAAAGTAATAGCTGGTTTTATTCATCTATCTCTGCTCCTAGCCAAGTGCCCTATTGCATGTCGATGAAAGCCTGGCATTACCCCCCTGTTATAATGGCTTGGCAACAGTCGCTGTTGGTTCGTGCTTTAACAGAGTGCTATCCTGAGAGCAGAGGAAGCCACAGGCCTCTGGAAGCACTCAATTTCTCTGGAATGTGATGATCTCTTACGCCGCTTTCATGAGGTGGCCATGAATAACTCCCTTCCCCCTTAAATGCTCCCCTCCCCCCCCCCCCCCCCCCCCCCCACGGCCAATGATTGATATTACCTGCAACACCACATTTCTGACATAACCATTTTCGCAATCACTATCTTTCTACAAAAGCCTGTTGCTGTGACACCTGAGCCTCTTCTGATTAGCGTTGGCTAGTCCTCTGTCTTAACAGCGTGCACAGTGTCCTCTGTGTACCTACTGACTAGCATTCACTCCCCACTTCTGAAGGTCGCTGTACAGATACCTGTCTCTGCTTGCCTCACAAAGTACACCCGCTTGGTATTGTCTGCTTTTGTTATTGTTTGATGTTCATCGCTTTGTTATTTTTCCCATAGATGTAATTTATAAGCGCTATGTCTTGATGACTTTTCTGATTTAACACATATAGATAAGGCCTTAGACACAGTATTATATTCTGCTGGCACAATACTAGCATGCTTTTTCGAAATTGTATTCACAACAAAAATCAATAAAGAATTATATTGAAAAAAATTGCTCACCTGGTGTTCTAGTTAGTGTCGAAAGTTCTCGGATGTATAAGAATGTTTTCCTTTAACTGGTGGCAGTTGATGAGTTGCTGCTTACCTAAGAACTGGATGTATTAGTTGGTGGCATGCTAAGATTCTTCGTGAAGAAAGAAGTTGATGTTTCTCTTGACAGTCTTTCCCCATGGATGACCCACAACCCCAAGTCCATTCAAGCATTCACAACCGAAACACAGTACGAAATGCAACAACACGTGACACACAAGACACACCCATATAATATACAGTGTCAATGAGACAACAAAGAAATCTCAATAATACTTAACACGAACCTGAAAAACAATAAGATGTAACCAAGAAGGAGACTGCTACAAATCAGACACATCAGCAGCTTAGACTTAAAGCTGGTCTACGAATGCGATTGCTTCTACAGACCATAGTCTCTTCTGTAGTATTTTTGTTGGATATCCTTTGTTCATGTAAATCGTCCAAACTTGTGTGGAACTTTCCATCTCTCACCACTTTGTTAACATTCCTCTACTGTTCTCCACCAACCCTAATCGCATGACCATAAACTTTGTTGACCACAACTGGTCCATGAAATGTGGGGCTTCCGTTATTCACGTGCCAAGTCTTCCTGATGTGTACCAACCACATCACCCACTTGAAATTGGGTGCCCATGACTCTTCTTGGCATCGAATTAGAGCTTCTGTTTGTGTAAACTCCAGGCTAGATCTCAAATCATCATCCAAGTCAAGTCAAAGATTCTTTATTCGGCCAAAGTAGACCATAAAAGCACATTAAATAAAACAGATGTACTTAAAAACAGAAATAAGCACATTGAGCTTTAAAAGAAACAATTGGTGTATATTCACTTTCAATTAACATGAATAAAATCATCTAAGAACGCTTATAAAAAGGGGCAGGTTAAGGCTCGATATTCGAGAAATACAAAATCACAAAAACAAGAGTTAAAAATTAGACATATAAAGTGCAGGTGCATCAGTGCATTCACAGGAGAAAAAACATTGAGCTCAATCCATAAAGTGTACCACCATTGAATAAACACTGATTTTGCCCATGAAGGTCAAATCAAGTGGGATCTTTCTAATCCTTAAACAGCTTCTTCCAAAGTCTTAGGGCTGCTGAAAAGAAGCTTGCAACCCCAAGGCAGACCATAGGGGAGGAAAGCATTTGTAGGTACAATAGTGCAGGCCTTACTTGTACAAATTGACCAACGGAAGGATGAATTTATTCCCCAGGGGGGCCATAGAATTCGCAGAAAAATATAAAACGCGTAGCGTCTTGCTCTGAGAAATTATCACAAGAACAGGGCTTTAGGGCACCTGGCTTTGAAACTCCTTTAGGGAAGGCTAATAACCAGTGTATAAAATTGAATCTGGTTAACCGAAACCGATGATGGACATTATTAACAAATGACTGAAAAAACTGCCCCTGCGAGCTTGAGCTCAGTGTTATGTACTTTTCTCACCAAGTTCTGTGCCTTCCCTTTCCCGCAGCTGCTTAGCCAAAACCATGTGTTTGATGTCACCAGGGCGTTATGGTCTTGGGTTCGTAAACCGATCAGGGCGGCCTAGGTTCCTCAGCTGCTCCATAACATAACCTAACCAGGTGATACGCAAGGCCCCCTCAAGTGCAATACAATCCACTAAGACGTGTTGATTTAAGGTGGAAGCTGACCTTGACTAGATTCACAGCCAGCTGGTTATCGGTGCAATTGCAATAAGGTCGGAAATGTAGCCCAGACCAAGCTCTTTGTGCATCATGAAAGAAGGGATGCAATTGGGGACAACAAGGAGTTTATGCAAAAATGTGTTTTCACCACCTGCAGTTCTTACATCTTTGTACCTCCACACGTCGCATCCGTAAGTGGCCGTAGGGATACATTTTTCTCTATAGACCTTTATTAGAGCAGGTACAGGTTTAGCCCCTAATCTCTTGGCAAAGTCCATAGTTGCACGCGCTACCCTGGTCCAGAACGTTCTTTTTATATGCTCTTTGCCTGACCCATGGCCCTCTGTCGTCAAACAACACTCCCAAATAAGGGAAAGTCAAAACTTTGGTAAGTTCTACCCCCCTACAGAAGAACTTACGGCCAATGTCCTAATGGGTGCCAATTGTCATAATGTGGGATTTGGAAAAATTGATTGCAAGAACTAAAGAGTACATGAAATCTAAAGTATTTAAAAGATTATGAAGACCTTCGGTAGTCCGAGCAAACAACATCCCAACATCTGCATATAATAAGGCAGGAATAAGTCTTGAGCCAGCCCTAGGGGGTGTCTTTACTCGATGCTGACCGTGCTTCCCCTAACTTGTTGATATGGAGGGTAAACAGAAGGGGGGCAGAATACACCCCTGCCTTACCCCTCCCTTGACTGCCCAGGAGGCTGACACACAGCCATCCTCCTTGTACCTCATCACAGTTGTGATATTAGAATGAGAGGTTTGTAGAAAAGCCACCAGATCTGCATCCATGCCCAGATCCAAAAGAATGGGTCAGAGCTTGGATCTGTTGACACAGTCGAACTCCGAGGTTAGGTCCATAAAAGCCATGTGCAAGGAACTCCTCTTTGGTATGGTGTATTTCCCCAAGACCTTGTGTACGTTGAAGTATTGGTCCAGTGTCCCTCTGCCCTGTCTAAAACCATACTGTGAATCTGAAATAACATTAAAATTGTCTAACCAGGAGGTTAGGCGCTCCAGGACCCCCTTTACCATAATTCTTTGTGGCTGAGTCTAAAAGGAAGATCGTACGGTAACATACTGTGTCATCCATTGCACTTTTTTTGAAAATGTACAAAATAGTTGCCTTGGACCAAGAAGAGGGAAGCCACACAGACAGGCTGCATTAAAAACCTGTGTCAATATCTTGGCCCAAGCCAAAGGGTCCGTATTATAAAGGTACGAAGGGACCCTGTCCAGTCGAGGCACTTTTCCCCCGGCTGTGGTTACAATGGCTTTATAAACCTCTTCTGCATTGAAGGACAATTGTAATGTATCAGTTCCAGGATCCCACACTGTGTCTCACACCCCCAGGTCATCACCACTGTACGCCCTTCAAAATGTTGGACTCATCTCTCTGAGGCTATACAACAGTCCACTCTGGAATTTGCTGAATTTGAAAAGAAGGAGCTATTGACCACGTCCCAAAACTTTGTACTATCAGCCAGCACACTGGCCTGACCTAGGACCTCCAACACCCGCTCCCTGTTACAGAGATCCTGCTACAGATCCTGACCCTTTCCTCATCCCTGGGTTTGTGCTTAAGAACCATCATTATGTTCCTGTGTGTCTTGGAGCAATTGCCATCAAACCACTTTTTCCCCTTGGTTCCATTAGGCCTACAGTGAGTGGTTCAGTTGCCAGCTATCTGCTTGCTTAATTTATTAAAAGCATCTAATACAGATCTGTCCTGCATGCAACTATCACGACCTAATATAGTGCGATCTCATCTTTGCATTCCACATACAGATTGTTTAAAAAGGCCTCCGGAATCACCTTCTCCCATTTTAATCTGTGTGCTTGATCTCTTGTACTAATGGCGCTATTTAAGATGCTCCTGCACGCCTCCATTGGGTATGTCTAAGGACAGGACCAGTTCCAGCTTTATGGGATTATGATCGCTGTAACTGCTCCAAGAGAGCCGATTGTCAGTGTGAGGAGGGAGCGGATCACAAGCCCCCACAGCGCTCACGGCAGGAAGTCTATCAAGTTGTTCCTGCGACAGGAGGCACCAGCATTAAATCTCGGCCGGGCTCCCGCAGCACAGGGCGTGCCCGGGCCAAGACTGGACCAAGAGCAGGCCTGTATGCGCCCGAAGAAGGCTGGTTCGAGTAAATCAGTAGCTGCATGTGGACTTCGCTCAGACCGGAGGTACATCTCCTTTTTAATTTTTATATTGTACATCTTTGAGAATGGGTAAACGTAAGGCTCCTGGTGCTAATATTTCAGCCCATACTACTACTGTGATTGTCACCATGCTGGCTAAAGCAGTGGTGGCGATTTCACATGAAATTGTACCTGGACCAAGAGCAGGCCTGTCTGCGTCCGAAGAAGGCTGGTTCGAGTAAATCAGAAACTGCATGTGGACTTCGCCCAGACCGGAGGTACATCTCCTTTTTAATTTTTATATTGTACATCTTTGAGAATGGGTAAACGTAAGGCACCTGGTGCTAATATTTCAGCCCATACTACTACTGTGATTGTCACCATGCTGGCTAAAGCAGGCAGCCGACAAGTGTTTCGTCGTTGAAAACGACTGTTTCAAGGCTCATAAGGAATCCTATAACATTGACTCGAAATATTCTTTAGAGAGACCAAGTGGAGTTTTCTAGGGATCCGTAGTGCACTTGAATCATTCATATAAACCCAACGATCTTCTTTAAGTATGGTGCATCCAAACCGAGATATTCAGGGTAAGTAATAGTTAAAAACCCGTATTCTGGTACACTTTGAGATAAAGTTCAATAGTAATCAGATTGTCATAAGTTCGACACTAGAAGTAGTGTTTCTAAACGTAGAGACGTCCGGTGCAGTTTAGGACATCATCTGATAGGATGTAGATGTGTGCTCAATCGTGTTCGAATTATAATAAATCCAAGGCTCGTAGTTATTGTTCCAAAAGTCAAGTCATCCGGTAATGAAAAACCTGATCATCTTCATCCTGCTCCGCACGTCGCGTCTTCAAGAAGTTAATGGATGCCCTGACCCTGTATCACATATTGCCCCTTCGTGCTTAAACTCCTCCAAATCCTCATGTACTTATCAACCTGTTAAAAAAAAAAAGGAGGAAACCAGCGGGGGCTCCTAGAGAGGTCAGTACAGTGGCTATCTCTAACAAAGAGCCACAGAGAAGCCACCGGCCTAAATTCCACAGTGTGACTCAGACAACCCAAACAGAGGAATTTACACATGATGGCCAACGAAGCACTTTAATTTTAATATTCCGCTCAATGCTCGATCAAAAACTCTGCCCAATTATTAGGCGCCTAGAATCAATTGAGAAATCCCTAGCTAATCACTGTGATTTAAACAATGCAACCAAGGACAAACCGATTGCATGCTCTAATTCAACTCCAGCGCAAACTTATCCCTCTCAACTGCAGATAAGGCTGACCAGTGGTACTGAACTAACAAATTAGCCACAAAGGGCATCTTGCTCTAACCATGAAATGTTACATAGAAGGAACCTGGTCTTACAAACAGCAACCCTCATCACCAATTCTGCTAGAGAAACACTGCCTCTGAGATCAAATCGTCCGACTTTCTCGAAGGCGCTAAGGAAGTGTGTAACCCTATGAAGGATTCATTGACCCTCCCTCCAGCTGCTTGTCCATATGTTTTGTTATTGGCCGGTGTACCCTTATAGAAAATGGGCTCAGCTGAGACTTGGTCACAGTTAAAGAACAAAACTGTACACTGGTTAAATAAATGTAAGCAGTTTGAGATTGAGAATGTGGGGAAAATTATCATGTTAAGGAGAGTTGGATGGGTGGGACAGGGGCGTAAGGACATTCCCGGGGACTATATTGTGGTAAATTTTAGATCTCCAATTTATGTACATATTCATTTAAAATATGGAGAATCATTGTCTCACACTAATGTGCAAATTGTGTTACTTCCCCTCAGCTGTTTTTTTTATAAGCCAGTAATTCCACTGACTATCCGCAATCTCCCTTTTAGGGAAGCACCCTTACTGAATTGTAATAATAGATTTGAAATTCTTAGTACACTGGAAGACATAGAATGACTCCCAGAGGCTGCCGCCCCTACACACCCCCTGCCTAATTTTGCAAAGAAGCCTACCCTTATCACCACCCCACTGCTTATCCAAGATAATAGGTTGCACATTATGAGTTGGTTGGAATGTGGCAGGGATTAGTTCCAAGCTATCTGTGCCAGAATGGCTCTCTTTTATTAAAAATATGATCTAATTATGTTACAGGAGACGTGGAGGTGGTACCCACTATATTAGATGGGTACCAGTGCTATAATATTCCTGCTATTAGTTCCCGTTTTGGTCGTGCTTCAGATGGATTGTCAGTATGGCTGAATATTGCCCTGAGCGGTTACATGGAGGTCTTGGAGACTGCTAGTACTAGCTTTCAAGTGCTCTGTTAAAAAAATCACTTTTACATTTTTATATGGTTAATTTTATAATAATGATTTTAATAATGTCCCCAATTCAATATTTCTAGAATTAACTAATTTTCTTACTAAGTTATCTGACATGGTTATTACTCTGGGCCAGAGATTATACCTTTGCCTTGCTGGTGATTTCAACGCACACCTCCCAAATGGTAGAAACACTTTGGGGAGTACACAGGGAGCGGTAGATCATAGAAATCAGGAGTTGGAGTCGATAGTGGAATCCCATGACCTATTGGATATTATGGTTACTGAAGGGAATTATGTTATCATTCCAGCATCCTTAAAGGTAGTGGGTCTCCATCCACGATTGATTTTATATTTATCACCCGGAGTCTAGAACAAATTTTACTTCATTGGTCAGTTTTGAATCCACCTTTTTTACTGTTTAGTAAATTTTATAAATTGTATACAAAGCTATTTTGTATCCCACTCTTGAAAAGGATATTTTGCGATATTAGACCGAGTGGAGCAATGTTTTCAAAAATTTCCCAACTGTCTAACAGTGAGACATGTTTACATGTAGGCTAAGCCCTGCTGTGTGGGTACGTGGCACTTAATTATTATAACAATATGCTGCTATTCTGTGTTTTTAATTCTTGTTTTTAATATATAGTGTTATGTATAGATATGTGTTCATCTGATTTATAATAATTTGATAATGTACTTATGTCCATAACTAGATGTAATGTTGATTGTTCCATATGCATGTACTTTCTTGGATGGGTAAACCTTATGAATAAAGAAATGTAACTGAACTGCTCCAGGAGACTCCCAGTTTGTGGACTGCCGACACCAAAGGAGCAGAAAGCATTATAAAATCAATGGTGGTGGAACAGCCCCTACCTGAATAAGTGGGAACAGAAACATCAGCTCCAGTCTGTTTTAGGCAATGCAGATTGTTATCTGCAAGGAGCTCTTCTGAATGGTGACCTAGTTCCGTGTGCTCAAAGTGGGAGACCAGAGGTATTGTATCCATGTGGCCTTTCACAAAGGTACAGTCAGATGTGTATTAAAATCACCTAAAATTATGAATTCGTAGTAAGAGCGTTTCCTCTTGAACATTGTGATGAGAAACCCCTCTAATGTGGCAATATGTTTAGTATCAAATATGCTACAGAAGGAATTGTAGAAATGTACTACCAACAGGGGGTGATGATTTGTAAACATCAGCTCTACTGCTAACAAATGGGGTGAGTGAAAATGTACCACCTTGGAAGTACATGGTATTTTAAGTGAGGCCAAAACAAGAAGACCACGCTTAGCCCGGCCCACTAAGGAAGTAGGTGCACTTTTGAAAAACGTAGAAAATCCGTACATGAAAAAGGACCCGCCTGTTATCCCAGGTTTCCTGCAGAGCAACTATTTGGCAAAAGCCAAGGGACCTCTGCCAAGTGACGTCATCTCTTTTGGACCTCAGTGCCACAATCTCCCAGGTCATAATCTTCATACGAAAGGGAAAAGGGGTGATAGGGACTGAATTGGGGGACAAAAGGTATGATAGCCGCCAAACCCATTGGCCTAGGACTCAACAGCCCATCCCAATGTGGCACTTGTCAATCAAGGATTCAAATCCTCATCCACCTCTTGAGATCTTCCATCGTCCAATCACTTCTTCATCCGCGCTGGGCTCAGTTTTGAAATTGGTTTAAAAATATTGTTCTCACTGCACACAACACTTCACACTTGACATACTCAACCCTATTCAGTTTATAGGCTCTACCAGTCCAGTAGTTTGAGGATAATATAAAGAACTTTTCTTAATCCTTACCTCCACTCCCTTCAGTTAAGCCTCCATCTCTTCATTCACATATTGCACCTATTTATCACGCGGATCATAGAACACATTTTGCTTCATGGGTCAGTTGTTGAATCCATCTTTTGTGATCACAACCCACTTGAGGCTGTCTTTTTAGTGGCACCAAGGAAAGTATATGAGCGGCAGATAGGGGCCTGCAATCTTCAACCCACAACTGATGTCAGACAATAATAGTTCTGTCAATCCCTCTCTTGAAAACGCAACTTTTATGAACTCTGTTACTAAATTAATCTTTTGGTACTTGGTTTGATAATCAATCCCACACCAGCCATTTGGAATAACAAAGCACCAAAAGTACTAAGTAGTGATGATGTAGATTAAGAGAGTTCAAGGGGGCAAGCAAATAAATCTCCACCATTTTCTATGGACCGGTTGTAATCGTGATGCAAAGGTGGAACATGCGTAGAAAGATCCTTCTTTCAATTTGCACATACTAGACAATTCCTCATGACACCTTCTCACATCCCTATCCATTCTAGGCCACTAATAAATCACTTGAATTCTTTGTTTAATCTAAGTGGAACCTACATGTCCATGATGTCCCCTACAAAGAATCGCCACCCTCAAAATTTCTAGGGGAACCAATTTCTCAGCCAGCATAGGTAAACCATCCTCCGACGATATTTCATCCAAGACTTTGCTAATGGGTTGAGACTATCTATTTTCTTTATGCCTGCCCTTCCTTACATAACTTAAAACTTCTTGCAGCACCACTTTGCCTTTAAATACCTCATGCCATTCTTTCTTCGTTATAGCACTTGCAGCTCCATTGTCTACTGACACATATTTGGGCTTCATCTTTTTCTTTAATGTCCCAGGTATAGCTCTTTGCTTGATCTTGTGGTTTAACCCAGATATTTTGCCCAATTAGTTGGCAAAATACTGGCACAACAGTTTAATTTTGATCCTACATCACCATCCTCTTGTATCACTAAAACATGATCCCTCATGCCTGGCCTTCTATCATCCCGAACAACTCTTGATAAAGCCACCCACGTATGTACAAACCGTTAACAGCAACATATATTTTGTTCTGGAATTCCAAAACATCTTATAAAAAATAATAATAACCATTAGTTCAATACTCCTTCCTTCCTAGGAGACATGAGCCCTTCTGGAGGCTCAGGAGGTTTGTGTCTGTCTTTCCTGACTTCTTAAAATCATTCTTTGGTGATTATGGTGATTCTAGACCTAGATTGAACTAGCAAATTCCAAACTGTCTCACCAACAGTGGTCTCAGCATACAGGTCATTACACTCTGCCGCATCCCCACTCCTGACATCATCATGTAGTACTAAACCATATCTTATTTACTTTGAACAGAATCAATCAAATAACTAGTTCCAGGGTTGTCATCCTTTATGCCAATCGTTTCTGACAATAATTCGGTGCACTGGCACTCCTTTGCACAATCACCATCCTTGTTACACAACCTACAGCACACATTGCTTACAGGACTCTGCCTGTCCCCTTTTGTGTATGCAGGAAAACCACACCTACAACAGGTGTTCCTTAGTTTAAAAAACAACCTGTTACAATCATACCCTTCAGTCATTGTCTTGTCACTCTTGTTATGAAGAGGCCCCTCGTCTAAGCTTTTAGCTAAGGGTATATTCTCACATAAAGACAAATTACTAATTGAGAGCAATCTTTGCTGTATACCTTTGTCCCAATAATGATTACCAAACTGGTCACAGGCGAGCAGGCCACAATAGTTCCCAAATTGACAGTCAGAAATTAGACGGAGTGCATTAATGTATGATTCCACTCCCTCATCCCGACATTGATATCCTTTAAAAAATGTGTGTACGTACCAATAAACTTACAGCAAATCTCGCTTCTAATTTCTTGATTACAATCTGATTTTCATCGAGCTCTGAAACAATATTAGAATTTAACTCCGGAAAATGCCTTAAAATAGCCCTCCCTTCAAAACCCAGAGAAAGTAACAAAAGCCATTTGTTTTCCATTCAGGCCAACATCCTGATGCCCCTATATCTCCAAAATAAGTCTCAAAAGCATCAAACCAGCTTCTCCAAATGATTGATCGTTCTCCAAGACACTCTAGAAAAGGTGGTGGTGGGTTCACAGATTCCATGGTGACTAAACACTGTGACTGTATGCAATTCCAATAAACCGATAGAATACAAGTACCACAGCGCTGACTATATCATTTTGTTATTTTGCAGTTAAAAGCTGCCCACCATAACAAAAAAACTTGAATGACAAAATAATGCAAAGTGTCTAAAAAGCCTCTTCTTATGCTTCTTGTGAGCTTTGAAGGTGTGTTTGTCACCGCACGCACAATTCTCTGTTGATAAGTGTGCAAATCACTGCATGCATAGTTTATGACCATTCACCATTCAATAATAACTCTTTAAAGGCCAAATATATCAACGGCTATTATTTTGTTATCTTCATATTGTACCTAAGAAAATGTCACCAAGAAAATCAACATAAAACCATGTATTCTTTGATATGCACTTGTGAATTATAGTCCCTCTTGAAACTGCCAGGCACACTTGAGTTTATCCTGAAAGAGCAGGAAAATAAATCCACCATTTATTCCCTAACTATTGGTCTGCGACAGGCCAAAGGACTTCAACGTAGTCTCACAACACTGAGGAAACGAGACTGGAAATGCTTTCCACGTTTCCATGTGGATTTATGTAATGAGTCTTATACTGAACTATGTTCGTTCATGGAACACACTGCTCGTTCCAGCGCAGCCAAACTGTTCCAGTAGCCCTCCTATCCTCCCCTCTGAGACACTGAAACGATCATTACTTCTTGTCACACTGTGCTAAATAACAAGTACAACTAACCAGCACTTGCCAGGGGTGTGATCTATTATCTTGCGAATCACTGCAGTGTTGCTCTGTAACGTTAGCTGAACTGTCTGTTTCGGTGTAGGGCAGCTCTCTTGCAACTTGGCGCCAAACTTGAGCTGTGGTGTCATTCCCTACGCTGGACAAACTGAAGGGAGACTGACTCTAGCATTCAGTGCTCCATGGCAGCTTATCAACTGTCACCGAATAAAAACATTCTAATACATCCTACAACATTATTCAGATTGAGTAAAGTCAAAGTCAAAGTCAAAACCACTTTATTCGATTTAGTTAAAAATCATAAAAGCATTCTACAATCATACAAACATCAAAAAGCAGAAAAATTCATGAGCAAATACAAGTGCATCGTTCAGTAAACATTCATAAAAGTACAAGATTTAAAAAAGCGACATTGATAGTTCATTAATATACAAAAATACATCATAATGGATAAAATACTCAGTAAAATAGACATTTAAAAATGATAACAACGTCCAGTTCATTTGTCTTCACAGAACACTAATATTTATATCTTTCAATCTTTTCCTCCTGCTCCTAACCGCAGCGACAAGATAATTAGCCACGCTCCACATAACCTGCGTAGAATCCATTAATTGGAGAAACAAGAGAGCAGGTTTTGCCTGAAGGAAAGCTTTTTCCTTCAACAATGGTACAAGATATTTCTGTCTGGGCTCACTGAAAAAATCACAAAATAGCATAAAGTGCATATTGTTTTGTGCAGAAAAACTATCACATTTACAAACAGGGGCATCCTCCTCCTTAAACCATCCGTGATTGTCACATAAAACAGTATAAATCTGGTTAAACCGAAGTTTAACCAGAAGCCACCTATGAAAGGGGATAGTGACGATGGTAAGGTACGGTTGAATGGTAAGACGCGTAATGGTCAGATAATGGGCTCTGACTGTGGGCTTAAGTAATTGGGATTCTTCCCTCACCACATTTTTCCTATATACAAAATTGGCCTTCACCCAGATTGAATCTGATTTCTTAAGACCCTGAGGGAAAAAGAAAATATCAGGGCGGCCCAAATCCAAAGAGCACTTCTTTACATGTGAAAGCCAATTTATACTTTTATGATTATCCAAATTTAAACAATCCACCAAAATTTTATGGTTAAGAACCAGATTTTTGTTGGTCCAGAGCCTTATCCATAGCAGAATAGGAGCCATAAGAAGGGTATCCGATATATAACCAAACCCCACTTCCTGGTGGACTGAAAACGTAGCTGTGGATTGGGGAAGCCCTAGAGTGGAACGCAGGAATTTATTTTCTTCCCTTTGGATTGTATCGCTATTTACGTAGCCCCACAGACCAGCGCCGTACCTGGCTATTGCCAAAGATTTTGCCCTGTATAAATTAAGTAAAGCACTTGTTGGCTTCCCTCCCAGTCTCCTTGCGAAACTTAGGATGGCATTGGTTGAGCTTCTAACCGATTTAGTTTTGGCTACAATTTGCGGAGCCCAACTCCCCTTGTTATCAAAAATTATGCCCAGATATGTGAAGACTTTAACATTTGTAATTACATCGCCATTACAGAAAAACTGTCTGGAGTTGTTTTTACCAGTCCCTATGGCCATAACATGTGATTTGGAGTTGTTTATCACTAGGTCTAAGGATGACATAAAATCATTAAAAGCATTTAAAAGTTTTTGTAGACCAATGGGGGTCCTCGCTATTAGAGCGGCATCATCCGCGTACAGAAGAACGGGAATACGAGTTTCCCCTGCACGCGGAGTGTCCAAAGTCGCGGATAAAAGAGTTTCCTCAAGTGAATTAATATACAGGGTAAATAGCATGGGCGCAAGAATGCAGCCCTGCCGCACTCCCCTGCTAGATTTGAACCAGGCGGTACGATTACCATCCTGATCCATTCTGATCGATGCTTTCAAGTCTTTGTGTAATTCTGCCAAAAAATATACAAGGGGGGGGTCCAAACCCAGCTTTAATAGCATAGTCCACAGTCTAGCTCTATTGACCAAATCGAAAGCTGTGGATAGGTCCATGAATGCAACATAAATTGACCCTTTTTTGACAGTTGTGTATTTCGAGATTAATAAATGAAGATTTAGGCATTGGTCCTCAGTCCCCCTCCCAGCACGAAACCCATATTGGGCATCAACTAGAATGTTATTTTCTGTGGACCAGGTGTTGATTCTAGCAAGCAGGACTTTACCCAAAATCTTCATTGATGAATCCAATAATGAAATTGGCCGAAAACACTTTGGGTCATTTCTGGAACCCTTTTTAAAAATAGGTACTATAATTGCACATGACCATGATTTTGGCAACCCCCCCTCATAAACACAATTAAAAACATTGGCTAAAATTTCAGCCCACAATTCAGAATTTAATTTGTATAGGTCCGGCGGCACCCCATCCGGACCCGGGGCTTTATTTGCAGCTGAGCCCAAAATAGCCAGCTCTACTTCAGATTTGGTGAAATCAAGAGTCACAGGAGAAACGGGGGAGTAAGGTGTTTTAAAAACCTCCGGATTTTCATTGGAACCATATATGTTGGAAAAATGATTAATCCAATCAGCTTCCGGTATATTGATATCAAGGTCCTGATTAGATGTATGAGAGAACAAGGGATTATTAATTATAGCCCAAAATTTGGAACTATGCTTAAGGGTTATGGGGTCCATCAAAGAGTCCCAGGCTTCATCTTTAATGGCCTTTTTACGCAGTTTAACTGCCAAAGTATATTGTCTTCTTAAGTCTGCTACCAATGTTCTATCTCTTGGCAATAGTTTGAGACCTTTCAATAAAGCTGCGTGTGCCTGTGAGCAGGCGTGGTCAAACCACCTATACACAGGGAGCGAGCCCCTCCCTGGTTTGGCTCTAAGGTCTTTCTCAACTCTAGCACAAATGTCTTCAAAGGCGCTCACAACTTCCCCTCCCCTCAACTCTCTATTCAAACAAATCCCAAATTCAACTCCCATATCCTGCACAATACGACCATAAAAATCCTCTGGGCAGATTTTGCACCATTTAAGGCGTCTGCCTTGATCTTTACTCCTCACATCTCTTATAGAAGTAGTCCTAACTACTCCTTTATGCAAACCCGAGAGAGAATCTAAAACCAATAACACAGGGTTGTGGTCACTAAACCCACTGACAATTGCATTATAAAATAATACATAACGAAGGAGCCCTGGGGTCATAAAAAAATAATCTATAATCGTTTCACTACCCCTTGCGTTATACGTAACCACCCGGGTTGATATATCTAAGAACCCTGGTTCATATAAATCATTTGATGAAAGCATGTTTTCCATTGCCACACCCTTTGGACTATGTTCAAAGTGTGGCGGTGAGGTGTAATCAGGAGCGTTTTCATCAATAATCTGGCAATGGGACTCACACAGATGAACATTAAAATCGCCCATCATTATACACTGGACAAAAGTGGTTTGTTTTGACATGTATTTAGTTAAAAAGTCTGAAAGGCTATCTAAAACAAAATTAGGGGGTCCACCCTGCATGGAATTATAACAGTTGATCAATACAATCTTGTTCTTGTCTGCCAAACCAATTTCCAGCATCTGAAAATAGTGGGAGAAGCTAGGAATTTCTCTGACAGTACCGACAATTTTGACTGAAACAAGAAATAGCAAACCTCCTCTGTCCCTACCCGATGTAGAACCCAGGGCCTCAACAAAATAGGAAGTATATCCTTCTACCCAGAAACCTTTATCTTTCGTCCAGGTTTCCTGTAGTGCTACAATATCATGATTCTTCACTACTTGTAGCCAGATAAAGTCATCCTGTTTCGCCCGTAGGCCCGCAATATTCCAAGATAGTAGCCGTAAATGCCCTTCCCCTAGCTGGAATGGGTCATTAATTACAGAATCAGATCTAACAACAGGTACGGTCACATCAGTATTCATTTGAAGTTGACTAATCGAGTTATCCTTTTCGGGTACAGATGCTAGTCATTCAGTATCTATGCTATCAGCCAGGGCTGAAAACATGTTTGACAAAGGTAGATTGTTAGGTGGTATATTCCTTGCAACATTTACTGTACCATTAGCTTTAGTGGGCTTAGTTGTCCAAACATTAAAGGCATGGTTGATATGAGGTTATCATCTGCCCAGGAGTTTGCACTAGACCGTAACTTAATATTCTCATTCACAGCTAACCTATGTGGACGAGGATAGAAAAAACCCAGAGGCATCGCCCGTACCCCTTTACTTACGGGATCAAGAGGAGAGTCATCCCAGAAAAGTCGACTTGCGACGTTCCTAGATTTAAAATTTACAATAATGCAATCTCCAGATACCTCTTTCTTACTTTTACCCACCCAGTTTACCCGTCTACTTGTTACAATGTGATCTGCAATGTTACTTTCTCCCGTGCAGTTGGCATTACACCATTTTTTAACATGCCTGAGCAAAGACTCATGTTGTTCTATCACTCCATCTTCAAGTTTAGGTACATTAACCAGGATAGCAACAAAGGGTGTTGCATCCGGAGGTAAATTTATTGGCGGTACCTTTTTTTCCGTGGCCCCCCCCTGGCCTCTAGGCCTTGTGGAATAACTTTCACCAGGAACAACCTCTGTCATGGGAATATATATACCATTGTCAACTTTTCCTTTTAGTGGCACAGGTAAAAGGGGGGTATTAACTTGTCTAGTTACAGGCGGGTCACCAGCTTTAGGGGTGGTAGCTTTAACAATTGAGGAACAGAGAGTCAAAGGCATAGGCAAAACAGGGGCCCGAGCATTAAGAACTTCATTTATACGATCACATTTTGATATGAGGTTCTTAACACAGTCCTTCAGGGTTTCATTTATGTCCGAGGCTATCTGAATTAAGGCAGTCTCAAGCCTATCTGTAAACAGTTTTTCCAATAAAGCCATAATGACTTCCTCTGTCAGCAGGGCTGGCTGGGAAGAAACAGCCGTCAAAGGTACCGACCCTCCGGCAGTCCCGGAATTCATAGGGGGGTTAGGTAACACAAATTCAGGTATGGCCGGGCATGGAAGAACTGTAGCCGGGAGTGACACAGTAGATCTACAAGCCTCAATGATCACCCGAGGCTCCAAAGGTATACAGTTTATGGGTGAGGCATGAGAAGTTTCACCAGTCCCGGGACTAGAAACAAGGCCCAGTTCGCGTTCGGACTCAGCAATCTGAGATGATAGTTCCCCAACCTTGGAAGTAAGATATGTGAGTATACTTGTAGTATACTTAGGCACCTTAGCTTTAGCTTCATCCGCCGCTGCAGTTGCCAATTTGCGCTTACCCATTATGAGAGATGTTAAGGACGTGGCCCGTCCCGTCCCTGGTCGTCCTTGGACGGCCTTAGACGGCCCGCCCTCTGCCCGGGCTCCGCCCGGCGTCCGCGCGCGTCCGCCTCCGGGCGCGCTGTCAACGGGGACCGGAAGTCCCGGAAGTGCACGCAAAGCCCGCTGGGAGCTGTAGTCTCCAGCCGCCGGGATGGTGAAGGCGGCGAGACCGACAGCGTTCCTGGACCCAGGGGCGTGAGGCTGCGTGTCCAGGTGGCGAGATGGCGTGATGTCCCTCCAGGTGAGCTGCTGCTGCTCTGGCAAGAGCCCCCCTTCAGATTGAGTAACGCTGGTAATGTTTAATCTGCAGAGCCCAGATATATGTTTCTGCATAGCGACATACATTTTAAAATGTATATCTGTACGGAAATCGATGATTTTATGAACAAACTGAACTAAATGTCTTATATTATCAAAACAGGAAAAGACAATAACTCCCCCATGCCATACTATGTGTCTTGTGCACTAGCGACACCATGAACTCTAGATCTGTGTTTTAAGTTTACTTCATTCTGGGCGCATTACTGTAACAGTGATTTTGTATTTTAATCTTTTTAACCTGTTTTTTTAATTCCTATGTATTTTATCATTGCTAGTTTTTGCACATAAACTAAAAGATGGCTATTGCACTTTCCGAATGCTAATTTTGCATATATTTTTATTAATCGTTAGCATGTGTCACTTTATTGCAAATTTTGCACATGCTTTATAAAGATAAAATTGCACTTTATTATGTATTTGCATTCGAAGATTTAGGAATTGTTGTTGATTCATGGGCTGAATATATTTCGTATATGTACTATTTTATGTTTTGATGTTCTGTTGCTATATGGTCATATACTTTATATATACCGAATAAAGCATTTTGAATCTGAAACTGAATCTGAGTAATGCTATTTGTTAGAATAAGGGAGATTATATCCGTTGCTAAATTGAAGATCTTGCTTTGATCATGGATCCATTGGTGATTCTGATCAAACTGAATTTCTCACCTCCACCACTTCTTTTAGAGATACTTCATGTAAATGCTGAAGTTAGTGTGGAATGTGTTTAGGAGATTCGGAACATCCTTATTTAGTCCGTCCGCGATATCAGCTGGCTCTCATCTAAAAGAGTTGCAGATTTCTCTTATTACCTGACGATGTTATTTGGTACATTTCTGCTAATTCTTTGTTAAATCTTGGTTGGCGATATATTACTACAGGGTACCCGCTAATTTTCTATTTTTTATAGTAAATGTGCATTTTGTGGCAGTCGGCTTGAAAACGCTGTTTTCTTAAAAGTGCAGCTAACAATGGGCATTGGTAGGAATTAGGCTTGGGTTATTGTTTGGATGCATCTGTGGCTGCAGAGTTTACCACATACTTAAGGATTTACTGCATTTGCTGTATAATTTCCCACACAATTTTCAAATTTACAGGAAAAATGCTGTTTCTATCTTAAATGGATAAAAATAATACTGACTGAGAATGTGCCACATCATTTCCATTTTCGTCCCATAATTTAAATAGCCTTGCCGCATTATTTGTTCCACCATGTCGCATGATCTAGTATGCCTGACAAGATTAAAGAGGTACATAGTGGTTTGGGTGGGGTTGTCATGATGACGCCGAAATCTATATTTTACAGACAGCAGTGAAATTTAATTTGACGTCCGCAGATAAAAAAAATTTACAAGCAAGTGCCTGCTAGGTTAATGAAAACATAATGGAATTATTAATGTCACAGTAGAGCCTGCTCCTTTCTTGACTTTCAAGCCTCTTTCCAGGAGAGCTGGATGCCATTCCACATATCCCAGCCACTGTTTTTCGCAGGCGCGTGCTAACAGTGTGGTAAGAGTGTTGCCCTTGGTAATACATTTAAGCATTTACCAGGATGTAAATAGTGTTTTTAATCTCCTGCGGCATTTGCGTCCCAATCTGAGCAAGAGAAACTTGTGAACACAATATTTCCATTTATTCTACCATGTCTCTAGTTTTCCAAACTGAATCTCCTTCTCGTCATTTTTTTCTGTCACTCTTACTGTTTACGCATCCCAGGCATAAATCGGTTACTTGTCACCTTGCAAATGCACGAAATAGTTGTTGATGTGAGTTAGTGGGTGATCTTTTGTGTGTTCATCTGCTCTCTAGAGCCACTCTCCCAAGCTCCAACCCCAAAAAGGTGTCTAGGGAGCTGTGAGCCTGAGCGATATCTGTGCTAATTGAAAACATATCACTCTCATGACACCGGTATCTGCAAACTATATCCCAATGGTACACAATTCCTTCAGCACACACGAATTTAACACCCACGTTCACATTGGTTCTGCCACCGACATCAAATACCTGGGTTATCAGACAGAGTAATTCATCCACACATTACCCCTCTCACAGATTGTACACATTTTCTCCATTCAGTGATATGTAGACAGTGCTGTTTGTGTGTGTGTATGTATGTGTGTATGTATGTATGTGTGTATGTATATATGTATGTATGTATATATATATATATATATATATATATATATATATATATATATATATATATATATATATATATATATATTCGAGAGAGAGAAAAAAAGAAGACACTTTCACACTCCATCTCCCATCAACACTCCATAACAATGAAAACCTAAACATCTCTGTAATCCCTATACCTGGAAATGCAGAGAGCAAAATAATCTCGCTGAACCATGCTATCGGAACGCTTGTTTTTCATTTCAACACCTAACATAAATTTTGCATTTGTTCATATTCTTATTATTTTGTTTTGTATCAAAATGTTCATTAGCATGTTTTCTTTTATTGGTAGATGGTTGACCCAACCTTAGTAGAAATGGGAAAGAACCTTAATGAAGCAATGAAGATGTTGGAAGATCATCCAAGGTATGTATTCTGGTGTATAACTGTTTCAATATCATGTAAAACGTTTTCGCAGTTAACACAAGATTTACTGATCAACATGTAATTTATTCTTGCTCCAAATGCTGAAAACTGGAATGAATGAACATAGACCAGTACTTCCTTTACTGCTAGTATACTGGGATCCAATTAACCAGATGTCCGATTCCCAGCTAGTCCAACTCAGCTCCTCTTCCTTCTGAGGGTGATCAATCCAGTCACTTTCAGTTGAGTAGTCACAAGACAATCATTTACAGTTTTATAAAACCTCAAAACTATTGCAGCAAGTGTCATGCAAAAAACAAGTTATTACTATCATTCTTAAACGTTATTTAGGTAACACAGAGTTGTAGATGGTTGCTACTCAAGTCTTCTGAGTTATGGGATAGCTAAACTCCTCAGGGGTTAGAATTGCCCCAGCTCTCCTGTGACTGGATCAGAACCAACCTAATGCCCCAGTAGAGAAACAACATAATGGTATTCTTCATACACTTCATGCCTCTTTAAGTTGGCACACGGAAGGCACTGGCGGAAAGTGACGAGGATTTCTGCATGAATTTCTCAGCACCAGGGCCACTGAACACACAGGTCAGAGAGGCAGCCTATAATGTTTTCCCATTCATTGTGAATCTCGATGTACAGCAAGAAAGAGCGATTAAATGAGGATTCCAAGGGAATGCGTTGAAATGGTTGTTAAACTTTCTGTCAGACAGAACCCAGACGATTAATCTGGGCGCTTTTCGCTCTAAGACTACAAGAGTGACCTAGGGAGTGCCTTAGGGCTCCTGCTTGAGCCCTACTTTATTCAACATTTATGTCACTCCCTTGGCGGGATTACTGAGGAATTTAGGATTCACTCTAATCTTTTATACTGAAGATACTCAGCTCCTACTTTTCTTTGACAAAAGTAATCCCAATACTCAGCCTACCTTTTCGATGGGTATGAAGGTTATGGCTGATTGGATGAGGGATGTAGGAAGGGGGAGTCTCTGGTTGGCGCAGTGCAACACTGGCGACAAGCAGGGCCTCTCTCTTCCTCGTCAGGGCTGAGGGTTACCTTCAAGACAACCTCTGCTTACCCTCTAGGTAGTGTGGCTTAAGCAGTCTTAGGCTAATCTCTGGGGCATGTAGGGTTAAACATTTGCAATATTACACCATCACAACCAACCCACCACACAATGACACCAAACTGTATTTGTGAAAATATATCTCTTTATATAAATCTCAAGCAGGCTTGTAAATACAGTCTTGGTTACTTTTTGAAAGCAGGTTCCAGTTACTCTTTTATCAATGTCACAGTTCTTTCTCAGCAATAAGCAATCTTTTGGGCCTTCTGCCCAGGTTCCAGCAAGGTTCAGTGTCTTGTAGCGCCTCAATGCGCGTTCCGCTGTCTCCGCTCGTCTCAGAGAGGAGAACGGGCCCGGCCGGCTAAAGCTCACGCTTCCCGCGTGGGCCTCGTCGATCTGGCACAGTGCGAGCCTTGGTTTCAGGGGCGGCTCGCGCTGGGAAGCAGGGAGCGCGGTGCGAGCTCAGGACGTAGGATGCTCACACCGCGAGGTCAAAGAACACAGTACCTTGGCTTGCTGGTAAGTCTTGGAGCGGACGGCTGTCCGGGGATCTGTCCCGCGTCGCGTTGTCTTCCTGGAGGGTGCGGCGGCCTGCGAGTCTCAGCGCAGGTAACAGGGCACCCGGGATGACGGTGCAGATGCGGGGCAGGAGTCTCCGGAGTCCGGCTCACTCGCACTGAAGGGGGGAAGCTGCAGGCAGGCGGGGCTGAGGGGGGTGCACTCCACGGAGCGCGGGGCACAATTCAGGCACGGCTCCGCAGCGAGTCACTTCCAGCTGCGGGGGCCAGGGGGTCTCAGCGCCCAAGTCACGAGGGGCACAATCTTGGCAGTGCCGGTCTTTGCGGAGCAGCCTGTACCTCGGGGGTCACACAGGCGGCGATGCTTGGACCGGGCAGGTCCTCCCTTTCCGTTGCAAGGGCGGCTCAGCGCGGACAGTCACGGCGCCCGAACCAGCGCGGGGCTGATCCTTACTTTGCGGCTGGCACACGAACAGGCCACAGTCACGGTGGTCGGGGAAGGGGCACAGCTGCACAAATTGTTTAGAGAGCGTGGCGGCAGGCACAGCGCTCTCGACTCTCCTTTCCTTGGCGCTGTAGAGACACACAGCACACGCCAGCAGCAGCTTTTCTTCAGGGGGGTAGCGCTCACTGTTCCTGGAGCGCTGGTCAGGGGGCAAGTTCACAGGCAAGCCCTTGGAGATCTTTCAGCAGAGTTTGGCACAAAGTTCAAATAAGCAAAAGTCTTTGGTAGTCTTTTCTTTCCTCTCCTTTGGCAGCAAGGCACCAGACACAGGCCAGAGTCAGCACTCCTCCTTGTAGTCCTTCCAGGTCCTTCTCTTCGGGCAGAGTTTCTCTTGTAGCACAAACAGGATCTAATTTACAAGGAGCAGGGCTCCTACTTTTATACCCAGTTTCTTTTGTTCTAGCAAGCCAGGGGGGCCTCTGCATAACTGCTCCAGTCTCTGAGTACTTGTTGTGGGTACTTATGACTTCTGCATTCAGTGTGAGGGCAGGCACATCAGCCGCTCCCCAGGGGGGCGGAGCCGGCATTGAGAGGGCAGGAGTGGCCTGAGCACTTTGTTTACAAGCTTCGGTCCTTCCTGGGCCAGGTGCAGGCTGAGTCATCAGTCGCTCCCCAGGAGGGCGGAGCCAGCATTGTGGTGGCAGGGGCACAGCCTGATGCATCATTCAGGGGAAACTCCCACCACCCATTAAGGGGTCCTCCTGCTAATCACTACCTGTCAACTCCCAGCCCTGTCACTCACACACACCAGACAGTCAGATCCACATCCAAGCAGAGGCGGGCTGAAATGGTTAGGCAAGCAAATGCTAACTTTCTAAAAGTAGCATTTGCAAACACAGGATATTAAAATAAACTTTACTAAAAGAAGTATTTTATTATTCTGAGTCCAGGCATACTAAACACGAATTCCTACCAGGTTCCCTGAGCCTGCTGGGATTATAGAGTGTAATAATTCCAGCAGCCCATCTGGCCTAGAAGGGAACAGGTAGCCTTACAATAGTGAAAAACGAATTTGGTAGTAATTCACTATTAGAACATGCCACACACATCAGGGCATGTTCTACCTTACACTACAATGCACCCTGCCCTCAGGCCTACTATAGGGGTGACTAATATGAAGTTAAGGGAAGGTTCAGGGGCTGGCAAGTGTGTGCACTTGCCCAGCCAGGGTGACAGTACCAGACTGCACGCAGGTTCTGCAATGGCAGACCCTAGACACATTTTAAGGCTGCTTCTGTGGGTGGCGCAACCAGCGCTGCAGGCCCACTAGCAGTATTGGCATTCACAAGCCCTGGCACTCCTAGTGCACCTTACTAGGGACTAACAGTAAATCCAATGAACCAATCATGGACATCAATCACATGTACACTTTACAGTAGGGAGCACTTGCACTGCGGCACGGGTTGGCCGTGGCGCAGTGCCCTGAGTAGCAGACACCATCAAAACATTGGAGGCACAACAGCAAAAAGTGGAAGGGAAACTCACGCCAAGGTGCCAGGTCTAACACGTGTCCCCTCCAGCTGAAATGTGGGGAGAACTACCCTTCCCCAGGGAGTTCCTCATCACTAAGGCGGAAAAATCTGGACAGACCATCAGCGTTGGCGTGATCTGTGCCAGGGCGGTGTTCCACCGTGAAGTCCATACCCTGTAGGGAGATGGACCACCTCAACAGTTTTGGGTTCTCACCCCTCATTTGCATCAACCATCTGAGGGGCCTGTGGTCCGTCTGAACCCGGAAGTGAGACCCAAACAAGTAGGGTCTTAGCTTCTTCAGCGCCCAGACCACAGCAAATGCTTCTCGCTCTATTGCACTCCACCTACTTTCCCGTGGAAGTAACCTCCTACTGATGAAGGCTACGGGTTGGTCCCAGCCCTCCTCAGTCATCTGTGAGAGAACAGCCCCTACACCATGCTCTGAAGCGTCTGTTTGCACTATGAATTCCTTGGAGAAATCAGGAGCCAGGAGCACGGGCGCCGTGCACATGGCAGTCTTCAGGGTGTCAAAAGCCTTCTGACAGGTGTCAGTCCAAATCACATTCCTGGGCTGCTTCTTAGAAGTCAGTTCTGTCAAGGGGGTCACAATAGTGCCATAGCCCTTGACAAACCTCCTGTAATACCCAGTGAGCCCCAGGAAGGCTCTCACTGCAGTCTGGGTCTTGGGGGGTTCCCAAGCCAGGATGGTCTCAATTTTGGGTTGCAAGGGTGCCACCTTGCCACTCCCCACTTGGTGTCCCAAGTACACCACTGAACCCTGCCCAATCTGGCACTTGCTTGCCTTGATTGTGAGGCCTGCCTTGCGCAGCGCCATCAACACTTCCCAGAGGTGCCGCAGGTGTTCTGGCCAGGTGCCACTGAACACTGCGATGTCATCCAGGTAGGCGGCACTGAACTCATCCAGCCCGACCAACACCTGGTTGACCAACCTCTGAAAGGTGGCAGGGGCATTCTTCATCCCAAATGGCATAACCCGGAACTGGAAATGCCCATCTGGTGTGGAGAATGCTGACCTCTCCTTTGCCCCATCGGTCAAGGCGATCTGCCAGTACCCAGACGTTAAATCAAACGTGCTGAGGAACCGGGCAGCCCCTAGCCGATCAATGAGCTCATCAGCTCTGGGGATAGGGTGCGCGTCAGTCTTGGTGACTGAATTGAGTCCTCTGTAGTCCACACAGAACCGGAGTTCAGGTGTGGCTCCCGGCGCAGCAGCCTTTGGGACCAAGACCACGGGGCTGGACCAAGGACTGCTGGAAGACTCAACCACCCTAAGAGCAAGCATCTTGGAGACCTCCTCCTTGATGCAGGCCCGGACCCTGTCAGTTACCCTGTAAGCCTTATGCTTCACAGGTAAGCTGTCTCCTGTGTCCACATCATGGACGCACCAATCTGTGACACTAGGAACCAGGGAGAACAGGTCTGGAAACTGCCCCAGCAACTGGCGGCAGTCTTCCTGTTGCTCAGGGGTCAGGGTGGGTGAGAGGTTAACTCCATCCACTGACCCATCTTTCTCACAGGCCACTAAGAGGTCAGGAAGAGGCTCAGACTCCTCTTCCATTCCATCATCAGTGGCCAACAGCATGCCCACTTCGGACCTTTTCAAGTGGGGCTTGAGGCGGTTGACATGTAAGACCCTTAAAGGATTCCTGGGCGTCTTCATGTCCACCAAGTATGTCACTGAGCTCTTGCGCTCCACAACCTCAAATGGGCCTGTCCACTTATCCTGAAGTGCACAGGGTTCCACTGGGGCCAAGACATACACCTCCTGTCCAGGCTGAAGCTCTACCAGAGTGGCATTCTGGTCGTACCACCGCTTCATCTCCTCCTGGCTTGCTTCCAGATTTGCCTCAGCAAGTTGTCTGAAGCGCCTGGTTTGGTTTCTGAAGGCCAGCATGTAGCTATATACATTCTGGGGAGGTTTCCTGGGAGATTGCTCCCAGCCTTCCTTTACCAAACTCAGTGGTCCTCTCACGGGGTGGCCATACAGCAGCTCAAAGGGGCTGAACCCTAGAGACTTCTGTGGCACCTCGCGGTATGCAAAGAGCAGGCATGGTAAGAGGACGTCCCACTTACGCCTCATTGGACCTTCCAGGCCCATGATCATGCCCTTCAGGGTTCGGTTGAATCTTTCAACCAACCCATTTCCTTGTGGATGGTAAGGTGTGGTGAACTTGTAGGTTACACCACACTCTTGCCAAAGGGACTTCATATACTTGGATATAAAGTTGGTCCCCCTGTCGCTCACCACCTCTAGAGGGAACCCCACTCTGGAGAAAATTCCCATTAGTGCACGCCCCACCACGGGGGCCGTCACTGTCCTCAGAGGGATGGCTTCAGGGTACCGGGTGGCATGATCCACCAAGACCAGGATGAACCTGTTGCCCATTGCTGTCTTGGGGTCCAGAGGCCCAACAATATCAATACCCACTCGTTGGAATGGCGTACTGACCACAGGGAAGGGTTGGAGGGGAGCCTTGTTCTTCCCTCCGCTCTTCCCACTTGCCTGGCAAGTTGGACAGGTCCTACAATGAGCATCTGAGCTCTTGTGCATTTGGGGCCAGTAGAAGTGGGTGACAAGCCTGTCATAGGTCTTGTCCATCCCCAAATGTCCTGCTAAAGGCACATCCTGAGCCAGTCCCAGTAGGAAGGCTCTGAACTTCTGGGGTACCACCAGCACACGGGCTGACCCAGGTTCAGCAGCCTTAGGCTCTGAGTACAGGAGGTCATTCTCCCAGTACATATAATGTGTTTTGGCCTGAACACCATTGGCCTGGTCTGCAGCCTGCTGCCGCATACCCATGAGAGAAGGGCATTCTTTCTGCTCCCTGCAGAATTCCTCCCTGGAGGGGCCTCCTTCTTGCTGCCAATGGGTCAGCTCAGGCAGGTCCCCCAGTTCGGCAATCTGTTCCCCAGTAGGCTCCAGGGCATCCCCCTCAAGGTCTGCTTCCTCCTGGACCGTGGGAACTTCAGGGGCCGGTTTCCCGCGCACCCTGCGCCTTCTCCCTAAGGCCGGTTCCTGGGCCTCTCCGTCAGGCCCCAGGATCTCTTGATCACCCCTACTGGCTGCCATTGACCGGGTGGTCACGCACGCCCAGTCAGGTAGACCCACCATCTTCAGGTGAGTCGTCTTCTCCACCTTTTCCCAAGGGGAGTCCTCCAAGTCATTCCCTAGCAAACAGTCAACAGGCATGGTTTTCCTCACACAGACCTGCAGAGTACCAGAGACCCCCCCCCACTCGAAGGGAACTTGAGCCATCGGACACTGACTCTCCGAATTGTCAGCGTTGACAACCCTACAGTAGGCATGGGGTACAACCTGCTCTTGAGACACCAGGTGATGCCTCACTGCAGTCACACTGGCTCCTGTGTCTCTAAGAGCCTCAGCTTTCTTACCATTGATGGTAACCACCTGCCCATATTTTTTAGTGTTAGAGGGCAGGTAGCTTGTAGGGACCATCTCACTGTCTCCTAGTGAGACTAGGGTCATCTGAACAGGATCTCCACCCCCCGGGACCATCACTTCTTCTCCTAAGTGAACACTGGTCACTTGTCGGGGCGGAGCACCAGTGGGTGCTGGTTTTCCAAACAGGCGACACTTGGGGTCACTGGCTATGTGCCCCGGGTCACCACATTTGTAACAATTGAAGGGCCCCTTTGGAACAGGTCGACCTGTCGGGGCCCCATTCTGCTTAGGGGGTGGGGGAGGCTGAGAACCTTTCTGCTGGTCCCCTTGGGGATTACTTTGGGGGCCTTTTTGGAACCCTTTCTGTTTTCCCTTGTCCCCCCCACTCTTCTGCTGGGGACCCTGCCCACCCTTGGCGGAGTCTCCCACTGGACCCTTGTGGACCCTGGTGCTGAGCCAGCGGTCCGCCTCCTCAGCAAGTTTCCTCGGGTTGGACAACTTGCTATCAATCAGGTGCTGGCGTAACTCAGGAAAACATTGATCAGACAAGTGCTCCCATGCAATTAAATCAAAGAGACCTTGAAAATCATTCACTTTGTTACCCTTCACCCAACCATCCAGTGCTCTGCAAAAAAAAGTCACAAACTCCACATACGTATTCCCAGGCCGCTTATTACACCCCCTAAACTTCTGCCTATACATTTCAGGGGTAAGCCCATACCTGGTCATTAAAGCTTCTTTCATATGGGGATAGGATCTCTGGTCTTCAGTGGGCAAATCTAGCAGGGTGTCCCTTCCTTCGCTAAGGAACCTTCCCCATAACCCCGCTCCCCAATCCTTCTCAGGGACCCGGTGGGAAAGCATGGCTACCTCATATGCCCTAAACCACTGTCCTATGTCATCCCCCTTAAAGAACTCTTTAACTACATCTTTGGGGATGTGCACTCTTGACTCTACCTGCACCGGCGTTGTGCTGCCACCAGAGGGAGGACGATCCAAGGCTTTCTCTTTTAGACTCATCTCCCTCATTTTCATATCAAACTCAAACTGGAGTTTTCTTTCTTCCAGAGCCATTTTTTTGCTTTCAAGCTCCATTTGGCCCTTCAAATTCAATTCTGCCATCTTGATCTCATGATCCCTGGTTGCCTGTCTGTCTGCCAGCTCCTCTGGCGACAGGCCTCTGCCAAAGCTAAGAACGCTGTCTGGTTTTTCCAGACCCACTGGATCCACAGGTGCATTCTGATCCTCAGGTGCCTTCCTAGATTCAATCCAGGCTCTCATGGCCTTGTAGAACTCAGGTTTGTTTCTGCATCCTGCGTGTGGAACCTTGAGTTTCCTGCAAAAATAACTCAACTGCTTCTTTGTGTAGTCATCCAGCTTTGATGCGTCCCATTCTAGCCCCTGCGCACTAGAGGCTATGGACTCTCCTCCATCAATGCTGTTTGTGCCAGGCATGTTTGCAACACTAGGGATCTTCTTCTTTAGCAAAATCAAAAAATCAAAAGTCTGTGGCTAAGTTACTGGACTGTAATCACTATGCAATGGTCAGTAGCTAAGGTAAAACACTGCAAATGTAAATTCGCGAATCCTCACCGCTGCGTCCAATGTAGGAAGGGGGAGTCTCTGGTTGGCGCAGTGCAACACTGGCGACAAGCAGGGCCTCTCTCTTCCTCGTCAGGGCTGAGGGTTACCTTCAAGACAACCTCTGCTTACCCTCTAGGTAGTGTGGCTTAAGCAGTCTTAGGCTAATCTCTGGGGCATGTAGGGTTAAACATTTGCAATATTACACCATCACAACCAACCCACCACACAATGACACCAAACTGTATTTGTGAAAATATATCTCTTTATATAAATCTCAAGCAGGCTTGTAAATACAGTCTTGGTTACTTTTTGAAAGCAGGTTCCAGTTACTCTCTTATCAATGTCACAGTTCTTTCTCAGCAATAAGCAATCTTTTGGGCCTTCTGCCCAGGTTCCAGCAAGGTTCAGTGTCTTGTAGCGCCTCAATGCGCGTTCCGCTGTCTCCGCTCGTCTCAGAGAGGAGAACGGGCCCGGCCGGCTAAAGCTCACGCTTCCCGCGTGGGCCTCGTCGATCTGGCACAGTGCGAGCCTTGGTTTCAGGGGCGGCTCGCGCTGGGAAGCAGGGAGCGCGGTGCGAGCTCAGGACGTAGGATGCTCACACCGCGAGGTCAAAGAACACAGTACCTTGGCTTGCTGGTAAGTCTTGGAGCGGACGGCTGTCCGGGGATCTGTCCCGCGTCGCGTTGTCTTCCTGGAGGGTGCGGCGGCCTGCGAGTCTCAGCGCAGGTAACAGGGCACCCGGGATGACGGTGCAGATGCGGGGCAGGAGTCTCCGGAGTCCGGCTCACTCGCACTGAAGGGGGGAAGCTGCAGGCAGGCGGGGCTGAGGGGGGTGCACTCCACGGAGCGCGGGGCACAATTCAGGCACGGCTCCGCAGCGAGTCACTTCCAGCTGCGGGGGCCAGGGGGTCTCAGCGCCCAAGTCACGAGGGGCACAATCTTGGCAGTGCCGGTCTTTGCGGAGCAGCCTGTACCTCGGGGGTCACACAGGCGGCGATGCTTGGACCGGGCAGGTCCTCCCTTTCCGTTGCAAGGGCGGCTCAGCGCGGACAGTCACGGCGCCCGAACCAGCGCGGGGCTGATCCTTACTTTGCGGCTGGCACACGAACAGGCCACAGTCACGGTGGTCGGGGAAGGGGCACAGCTGCACAAATTGTTTAGAGAGCGTGGCGGCAGGCACAGCGCTCTCGACTCTCCTTTCCTTGGCGCTGTAGAGACACACAGCACACGCCAGCAGCAGCTTTTCTTCAGGGGGGTAGCGCTCACTGTTCCTGGAGCGCTGGTCAGGGGGCAAGTTCACAGGCAAGCCCTTGGAGATCTTTCAGCAGAGTTTGGCACAAAGTTCAAATAAGCAAAAGTCTTTGGTAGTCTTTTCTTTCCTCTCCTTTGGCAGCAAGGCACCAGACACAGGCCAGAGTCAGCACTCCTCCTTGTAGTCCTTCCAGGTCCTTCTCTTCGGGCAGAGTTTCTCTTGTAGCACAAACAGGATCTAATTTACAAGGAGCAGGGCTCCTACTTTTATACCCAGTTTCTTTTGTTCTAGCAAGCCAGGGGGGCCTCTGCATAACTGCTCCAGTCTCTGAGTACTTGTTGTGGGTACTTATGACTTCTGCATTCAGTGTGAGGGCAGGCACATCAGCCGCTCCCCAGGGGGGCGGAGCCGGCATTGAGAGGGCAGGAGTGGCCTGAGCACTTTGTTTACAAGCTTCGGTCCTTCCTGGGCCAGGTGCAGGCTGAGTCATCAGTCGCTCCCCAGGAGGGCGGAGCCAGCATTGTGGTGGCAGGGGCACAGCCTGATGCATCATTCAGGGGAAACTCCCACCACCCATTAAGGGGTCCTCCTGCTAATCACTACCTGTCAACTCCCAGCCCTGTCACTCACACACACCAGACAGTCAGATCCACATCCAAGCAGAGGCGGGCTGAAATGGTTAGGCAAGCAAATGCTAACTTTCTAAAAGTAGCATTTGCAAACACAGGATATTAAAATAAACTTTACTAAAAGAAGTATTTTATTATTCTGAGTCCAGGCATACTAAACACGAATTCCTACCAGGTTCCCTGAGCCTGCTGGGATTATAGAGTGTAATAATTCCAGCAGCCCATCTGGCCTAGAAGGGAACAGGTAGCCTTACAATAGTGAAAAACGAATTTGGTAGTAATTCACTATTAGAACATGCCACACACATCAGGGCATGTTCTACCTTACACTACAATGCACCCTGCCCTCAGGCCTACTATAGGGGTGACTAATATGAAGTTAAGGGAAGGTTCAGGGGCTGGCAAGTGTGTGCACTTGCCCAGCCAGGGTGACAGTACCAGACTGCACGCAGGTTCTGCAATGGCAGACCCTAGACACATTTTAAGGCTGCTTCTGTGGGTGGCGCAACCAGCGCTGCAGGCCCACTAGCAGTATTGGCATTCACAAGCCCTGGCACTCCTAGTGCACCTTACTAGGGACTAACAGTAAATCCAATGAACCAATCATGGACATCAATCACATGTACACTTTACAGTAGGGAGCACTTGCACTGCGGCACGGGTTGGCCGTGGCGCAGTGCCCTGAGTAGCAGACACCATCAAAACATTGGAGGCACAACAGCAAAAAGTGGAAGGGAAACTCACGCCAAGGTGCCAGGTCTAACAAGGGACAACTTCCTCCGGGTTAACACAGTGAAATCGGAGAGAATGCTGTTTGGGGAAGCGGTGGTGAGGTGGACCCCAAGCTGGTGGTCAGAGGAATTGGGCTCTTCTCTTATTCCGAAAAAGGTGGTAAAAAACTTGGGAGTCTGCATTGATCAGAAACTAACACTAGTAGAGCTTGTCACCACCACTGCGGGTACATGCTTTCACACACTCAATCTACTTCGAAGAGTCTTACCCTTTTTGCCCTTTTCCATACGGAAAACTCTGATCCAGGCATTAGTGTTAAGCCATCTGGACTACTGCAATGCCTTGCTGATCTCAGCTAACAAAGCCTCCTTAAATAAATTGCAGGTAGTCCAGAACACTGCGGCCCGATTAGTTGCCAATGCCCCTCCTAGAACGGCCTCCCTACCCCGCTTACAACCACTGCATTGGTTCCCAGTGCAGAAGCGGATTAAATTCAAGATCTACTGTATTGCCTACAAGTCTTTACATGACATGGGTCCAAGCAACCTATCAGACAAATTTGTAAGGTACCTGCCTTCCAGGTCCCTACGGTCAGGGTCAAAATCATTACTGTACACCCCACGATTTAAAAAAAGCTTGCTTGGGTGGAAGAGCTTTTTTTCATCTAGCTCCCCTCTACTGGAACCAACTCCCCATTTGTATATGTCAATGCCCTGACTACCTGAAATTCAGAAAGCTGCTAAACAAATCTTAGTTCTGATGTGTCTTCCTGGTTGTCGGTAGCAGTCACAGCGCAGAGATACCCCTGCTGGGGTGGTTCGGGCGCTTTATAAGCTAATAAATATCAAATATCAAAGGGTTCAGCTATGCAAGGGGTCCAAACAAAGTGTAATTGGATACACCCCCTTTGTCCTCCAAGACAAAAGAAGGCATGACTTGCATCCTCAGTCCTATCCTAGGCAAATACCCTCTCCATAAAGGTGGTGCCTTTTTATTATAATTATTTTTTAATGTCTCATGCTATTTCAACAGTTAGACTGAACTGCATATATTTTGCACTTGGCAAATAAAGTAATTCAAAATCTGTATTTCGGCATAAATAAGTGTTTTGGCACGTGGATACATGTTTAAAATAATAATACAAGTGTAAATATTTTTTGCAAAAGCTATTTTTAAAATATGGATACTATAAAAATGTTTTTGTTTCAAATATGGAGTGCACAGTTTCTGTACAGTCACCATTCTGTGCATATTAAAAAGTAAGGTATTTAAATAAAAGGGTCGTCAAACTTAAGTTTGGGTCCCCAAACACAACTTCTGAAGCAAGGAAATGAAAAAGTTGATGGTTCCATGCATCCTTATGTGTCCATATGTTATCCAGTAGTAACATAACAAGTTCCTCAACTCAATCCACTAAACTGTGATTGTTACATAAAATACTATGTGACTACTGGTAGATTTCTTTTAAGTCATTTTAATTTAAATTGAATATGATCACAAAAAGACATTCCATAATAGCTTTAAAGCACACTTGGTTTACCATCCTCATGGGAACGTTTTCAAAAGGATACCACACACAGCGCAGACATAACAGAGTACCTATACAAAAAAAAATAATAAAGAAAAACACAAACAACTAACTAAATACTCCATCTTGAATCAGCAATCAAAAAGTGTGGCCCAAATGCACTTGAGGCGTATATACCCCTTATTACCTTTTAGTCTCAGAATACTTGCCTCAAGCTTGAATATCTGACAAAGAATAATGAACCTTGGTAGGTGTGGAGTAATTGAAGTCCTTGCAATGCACAGATGGGCAATTATAATTGCAATTGAAATAATAGTGGATAACCTGGGGCTAATATCAAGTTTACATGCCAGCAAAATATCCTGAATGAATATCTGGGCCCATTTTACAGATGCTAACACATTTTCCTGGATTGCGCTGGGCACACCTTTCAAAAGGTGCGCCTAGCCCAACCCAGGAAAATGAGCTGAATTATGGTGAAAGCGCTACCCCCAGGGCAGCGCATTCCTTGAAAAATGGAGCAGCTGCTTTGAAGCCGCCTGCACTTTTAAAGGGGATTAGAAATGCACACAGCCACAGAGTCATGGAAAACACAGGGGGGACTGCGATTGCCCCATAAAGGTGTACATGAGTGGCACGTAGGGATAGAGTACCTAAGACCTTTTTCACCATATACTTTACAAATGTCCTTAATGATCTTAAAATGCACCCATTTGAAATAATTTGGGTCGGAGAGTCTGCATAGAAGAAACCTCATATCTGCCCTTAGAACCATTTGATATCCCAGGGCTTGCGAATCCAGATTTCGGATTTTATAAATAAGTTTACCTTTTTGTAAACGCTTTTTAACTGAATATTTCCCTTGAAATAATTAGAATTGTTCTTGCAGCTAAGCAATTGAAACACATTTGGCAGTCTGTGTAAGGTAGAAGTATTTGTTTGTCTTCCTCCAGTGTGAAGCTTCAGAGCCTTGGCTTAAAAATCTTGATAAACCTAAAGTGAAATAGCATGGGCCGTCTTGATAGTCAGTTGGAGATTTGTAGGCTCAGTAATTTGGATTCACGAATAACTCATCCTATGCAATAGATAGTTACTACAACACATGGCAGCTGAACACTGGGCCTATGGAACAGTCAGTTCTTTTGTAATAGCCAAGAACAGCAAGTTTGTGCGTTGCTGTTCTGTTACACTTTGGCTTTCTGCCTCTCTTTGCATTGTTCGCAAACATTTTAAAAATGTTTGCTTTTTATCCCTTTTCAGTGCTTGCAGATAGCTATTCTTTTTTTAAGCTAACAATGAATAGTCCTCCCCTCCAACATTACAGTGCCAAGAGGTTCTGCAGGAGTATTTTACCTTTTATAAATGGACACCCTTTTCCATTACCTACCGTTTGGATCTTATGTCTTCAATTTAAAAATACAACTGATTGACTTGTTATGCCCCCTCTGCTGCTAAAACTACTACCAATGTCCCAGGTAATCGGGCCTAGTGGACTGTTACATAAAATATATATTGTAAGCCCAATTTCACAGCATGGACTGTAAGGTATGGTAAAATATAAATATCCTTTGACTAGCAATCTTAACATATGACTTTTAATAAACGCCGTATGATATCACATTTTAAAATGTAAAGAATTCATATGCATTCCTATATATATATATATATATATATATATATATATATATCACTCCAAACTCCATGATGCTCTTCCATGACACCAAAACGGAGAAACAGACTCTTGCAATCAAGCCAGTTGTAGGTGAATTTTTTATTTTAAATGTATGATGAAGTGCATAGTGCTGTGCCTCCAAAAAGTACCAAACGCGTTTCGGCGGGCTCCGCCGCCTTGCTCACCGGTATACACTTTGAAGTTTCCCCTTGTTACATTTAAAAAAGCCCAGTTCACCAATCACATTGCGACTTAGCCATTGCATATAATTCATCGACATAGAAAGTTGGACTTGCCCTTGAAAAACATTGAAATAAAAAACGAACTTGTTTTGTTTACATTACGATATGCAATTGTTAATACACTTCGGCTATATATATATATATATATATATATATATATAACTTTTAACCCTCTATTTCCGCATAAATGCTTATATTTCATTTTACAAATATCAAATACATTATTTTGGTCGTTACAATTAAAAATCGAGGCCGTCTAAATAACCATAGTTGTTGTTATAATTTTCACTATAATCTGCATACCAGCAAGAATTGTTATCGGGCTAGTTATCATTGTATGTCCTGTTAAATACATCTTTCTAGTCTATGGGCAGTCGAGATGTGCGTGTTAAAGTGCAAGTGCCTAAACAGTGCATTGAAAACCCCCAGCCGGGGGTTTAATTATATTAAATCATTACATTTCATTTCATTTCATTTATATATATATATCTATACCTGCACCTTGTGTAAAATACTTACTTTGCCATTTATTTAGTGTCCTACATTTATGGTTCTAGATATAGCAATCCTAAATGTTATGTTTTGTCAAGTACATTTATAAAAATACCACAAACTATGAAGAAACGTTTGTGATATCTCTTTTCTGTGTATACCTTAAGTAGTGGATTGATTTAGGTTAAAATGTATGTGAATGGGCCAGGTGGCTATTAGGTCAAAATGAGATTTAACACATTTACAACACACAGTAAAGTGACCAAGAGGTCAGAGATTTGGTTGTTCTGTTTTCCTCTGCTTGCGTGGCTGCCTCATTATTTGTCTGCATAGCATGCAAACCGTTTGCCTTTAGAGTAACCATGAATGCTTCACTCAACTTGCAAACTTTTAAAACATGGGGCATGATTTCAATTTTGGCGGTCTGTACTCCACCGGGTTGACGGAGTATACTACTCCGTCCCCATGACGGAGGTTCCAACTTCCAAAATTTGAAATACCCACGGATCATTTAAGGGCATTGGCAGGAATTGATGTCAAGGTGGTTTCTGCAATGCATTGTAACGTTGCCGTACTTTGCCCAAGCAGGCTTTTCCTTTTGAAGTAAAAAAAAAAAAAAAATGCCCCACTCGACATGAAAGCTTCCTCAAATGAAAAGGGGGGCTTTGAACACTCTTCAGTGCCCCTTGCCTCCTGGTTTATCCAGGTAGTTCTAGGCATTGAAAAATGGCTTACTATCTCCCAATCAAAACTAGGTCGGAGGACATATAGCCAAATCTCTGATGGGCCCATAGTCTGAAAAGTGTGGGATCCTTTAGGAAATATGCTCATAGTTTTACATTCCGTTTGAAGTTCTAGGTCATTTCAAAAAGGTATGGTGTAATACCTTACTTATGGGCCAATAACATGTTTTTAAAGTCTTTTCTGGGTGGCTTAACTTTTTACATTTGGGAAGGTTTTTTTTAACTTGACATTAGTAATATTTCTGTTCAAAACCGCAAGTTTCTAGATGTGTTAAGTGCAATATATTATTTAATTTAACCACAGTTTAATGCACATTTAAGAAAATGCAATTCTTTTCAAATTTTGCATTTAGTACATTGCATCACTGAAACGCGTTCTATTGTTCATTATTACATTGCAGTTTGAAAACTCGTTTTCTCTTCCAGTGTGTACTAATTTTTCTTTTAAGCACACTGTTGTGTGTATGTGAATACTTGACAGTTGTAGGAGATTCATTTCTAGATACTACTTTACAATTCACTGTAATCGCTAAAGCACAGTCCTATGCATCCTAACAGATGTAAGACCAATGTCAACCTTCACTTTTGCCGTTTACTTAGGTGCAGCGTGTCGAAGTAGCAATGTCTATCTATTTTCAGAGTTCATGGATGTATTTATGATTGCTCTGACTTGTACAGCTGGAGGTAAAAACACACTGCTGAAAACAAACCAAGAACTTGATCATACAAAAATACATTGCACTTGTCAAATGGAAACTGAGAACTGTGATTAAAGGTTGTAAGGCACACACACGCGCACATACGCTCTCACACGCACACCCACACAACACACACAACACACACACACACCAACCACACACACACACACACACACACACACACACACACACCAACCGCACACACTACACACTGCCCTCCACCTGCAGAGAAGCATTGGTTTGTAATATGATTACTGATAGGTTGCGGACGCATTATGCTACTGAGTTAGGAATTACAGTTTTCCTAATAATTCAGGGTGCTAATAAACTTAACCTATAGTTACGAAAACTAGGCACAGTGAAGTTACAGAAAAAATGCTGAGTAGAAGTAGAGGGGCTAACACCACATGTGAATCCCAGTACTGACAGAACAATGAAACAGTGAACAGCACCATGTAGTACATGAAGGTGCATAACATGATGGGACTAAAGCAAGGATCCATCATCTAGTGGTGGATTGGATAGAGTAGGGATGGGCAGAAAAGACTCTTGCTGGCCAAGTTCTTGCACATGTGAATGGACACCAATCTTGTTAGACTGGTTTCGGTGAGTCACACACTTCAAATTTTTTCCCTGGTGCGGGGCTGTTTCTAAGAAACCGATTTTGATTGTAATAATTGATTATGAAGATTTTGTTGACCGTGCCACTGTCCAGTCTAGATGACCAGAAATAGTCTGAATAACCACACACCCAATCTTTATCTCACAGCACATATGAAAGATGTAGATGGACATGCATAGCAATAAGAGTATAGAGCCTAGATATAGAGAGGAGTATATATCCTACTCAGTTGGGTGTGTAAAGGAAAGGCATTTTGGCTTTGGTGTCTGTGACCCACCAATCGCAGCCAATCAATTGTACTGGGTATAGATGTATTTCTGGCATACTCTGTATATATCTGTGTGTGTAACTGTAGTTATGTTATTTATTGCCACCTGCGTTGTCACTGAAGAATATTGTCATTTATGCACTTTGACAAGTTTGACAAACAGGATTGTAAACCATATTTTGCTAATAAATTCTACTCAGATCTGTTCATAAAAGTGAGGTAAAGAGGGACTATAAAAGACAATCAATAATGGTAAGACTTTAAGAATGAAAGTAGTCGTAGCACCAAATAGCATGCTTACGTTTAGTTTTATGGGACAGCCAGGTGTTTCCAGGTTGAACGTTTTAATTAACAGATGCAGAGGCCTTTCTTAGGCCACTATCTGAACTAGATCTGGGTCTCCATGTTTATTGTTTTTGAATGCGCCTGAAAACGTCTATCCACTGCTTAGCTCGTAACTGGATCCATTCCAAAATGAGTGCACAGAACTAGCAGACTTCATTGCTTTTCTGAATGACATGATAGGGTGGCCACCTGACCTGTGTTCTGCCGGCACTACCGGTATGTCATGGTCCTGGCCGGTTCATAAACAAGCGAAATCACCTAAAGCCAATATTTTTTGCCCTTACTGTACATACTTCAAATTGCAAATATAAATAGAAAGCATATTTAATGGTGTTATAGAGCTGTGTTAATGATCAATGACTATAAAATAAAGTTAACAAAGACATAAAAGTCATATTACAATCAATGCATGTGATTTTTGTTCAAAGTTCTATTTAGTGTCATGTGCTTTGCAGAATCTTAAAACAACAACATATGACAGGAATTTTTCTCTTGGAAAGATGACAACCTTATATCGTGCATCTATGACCATGAATGGTATCCGGTTCTAAAACGGAAACCAGCAGTTTCCCAGTGCTTAATTTGGGGCTGTGGTTTCTGGTGCTCGGCACTTGCACTTAATTCTCAGCACCAGCATTAATGACAGTCCACCACATGGTTGCCCTGTCTGTCTAACTTTGAGATGAACAGAATAACACTGTTAAATAATTCAATATACATTATAAATGACAATTCAGGCTATTCCACACAATCTTTATAGCTTATGATGGCCAGGAGTAGTCTGAATTGTCACACTTGTAGGAGTCCCACAGTAAGTAGTTTTGGTTGTACTGTTGGCATCGCTCGCAGGGGCAGTGGGTGGTGCCGGCTGTAGTGGTCTGCTAAGCAGGGCCCTGGCACTTACACTGGGAATACGTGCTTATTTTGTAAAAATGTATCTTGCAGGTAGGGAAGGAACACCTGCTTGAGGAAGGAGCATGTTTCAAGATTTTCGTGTAAGTTCAGTAGTGTAGTGGTGTTCAGAAGTACTTGCTTCAGACAGTTACTGGGCGCCCTACATGCCCAACAAGTGGAAGAAGAAAGCTAACTGACTGTGTAATGCTGCCTGGAAACTTAAATCAATCCTAGATACATAAGAGCCCAATTTACAGTCTACCTTTGAACAGTTATCAGATTGGTCCATACTCAGCACTCAGTCACCTGCCCAAGATTAATGAGCATGTAACTATAACTTGTAACAACCAAAGATTATTATTATTAGGCTAGAATCCTCGAGTTGTCGTGTAATAATTTATACAATTGTGGCTCTCATGGCAAGCAGCTTTGAGCGCATACTTTGTCTTTAAGCTAAAAAATAAGCAAATCTGAATCTGAGTTTTTAAGGTATTAGTTCTGTTATTTACTTATGTTGAACCTGGCTTGTATTTGTGCTCATCAGGAGAGAAGATGAAAAGGACAGTAAGAAATATTCAAGAAAGGATATTCCTGGACCCTTACAAGGCAGGTATGTTGTCTAAACCGTGATCACTTATGCCTAAGAGCGATGTCCCTTTCAAATGATGTTGATATTTGTGGCAGAGCGTTCTGACTGTTTTAATAGTACCAGTATGTTATTCACACTATCCGTGATGCACTTTCTTCTCTATTGCCGCATGGCCCTAGCAATGCGTTACACATACCATTTGTAGTCTGAAAAAAATACAATTATTTCTTCCTAAACGGCATAAGAACAAGACCTATACAAACCTTAAATATACAAACAAGCTCTGAACATACTCGTTAATGCTCTTGACAATTCCAAATCAGATACTTTCAGGCCCTTGTCACCTCACTTCAGCCTCACCCACAGTGACTTGCATACACCATCAAGAACCTGCTCTCCCCTTGATATTTACCTTTAACAAAATCTTCTTTTTCAGCTATTGCTGTTGCATGAATCATACTTCACCTAAAAAATAATCCTTCGTCCTCAAACCCCTTTATTTCACTGCAAGCTCACTCAGTTGTATTCACTATTAATCGAATCTCTTTCTGAAATAATGTAAATCAAAAGTGCCAGTTCATCCTGTGCACCATCTGATCCATTTAGCCCACAGACCAACAGACCTCTTGTCTCTACCGACAGGGTCATTCTGTGCTTGACCGCTCTAACCAACAATTCAGTTTCATCTGCCACTGAACCTCCATGCCTCAAATCAGCTGTAGCCCTGACTCTTCATAAAACGTTCTTCCTGCCGATCCTTCCCCTCCATCCAACCATTGTACAGTGTCACAACTACTTATTTTTTGCCAAGTACTCAAACCTCTGGTCTTCAGTCACATCACATTTACTACTCCGACAACATATTCAGCCCGTTCCAATCCGGTTTCTGTGCACTTCATGTGAAAGTAATCGCACCTTCACGTCTCCAACTTTATACCAGTAAGCACCAAAAATCACATTCAACACATATTCTCTGCTTTAGATTATCCTTTCCTTCTGTCCTCCTTCGAATCGCAGTGCATCAAAAGCCCCGGCCACAAGTGGCTCACCTTCTCTATATCTAACCATGCTTCTTCAGTACCTATATCACTTCATGTGGGCATTCCCCCAAGGTTCTCTTGGATCTCTTATCCCTCTACCTTATGATATCCCTTGGAAACATCCATATTTGTTTCTCATTTCCTACTCTTCTTTCACCAACCCATCTTCACTGGAAAGTATCAAATTCAAATTGTCCGACTGCCACCTGCCACTTGTTGGCATACTTTCCCTCCTTATCGGGGCATATTTACCTAACTGACCCTCTCAAGCTTTCCCCTTGCACGCAGAAGTTCACGTTCTCCACCACAAACTTTGCGCTCTTTTTCACGTATCCTTGAGGATAGAATCATTTATAACCAACACAGCCAGAGCATAATATTGAATATTTGCACAATCCAGCCTACAAATTGTATTTAACATTGCCAAAACTCTCAACTACTCCCTAGTAGTCTGCAGGCTTGATTAATTCAGTAGCTTGTTCGTAGTCCTACCCCAAAACTCAATCAAAAAAAGTCTTATATGTTGCCTTGAGAACCTTGCGCAGTCTTCCAAAACATGCTCTCACCTCGTCATATCACCACTGATCTGTATAGGGCTTGACTAAAAAAAGAGCCTTTTACAAACTACCAATGCTTGTATTTAAAGCTGTGAAGGGACGCGTCCCTAATTACCTCCCAAACCTCATATCACCTTAACTCAACCCATAGCCTAAAATAATCTAGTCCTAATCCTCAAATGGCACCTAAACCACCCAGTGAGGCCTCCAAGATCCTGTGTTTTGACTGTCTTTACCACCCGAAGAGAAAAACTGGAATGCCATTTCTTGCAACTTGAAAAAGAAAAGTGAGTGCTGCCCAGTTAACTGTATACAGTTGTAAATTTGTATAGTGCACATATGTAATCCTTATTACTAATAGACCAATATGTAGCCATTATCTGTTTTTCTTTTCCATTAATAACCTTGTAATTTGGCATGATTAACCTGTTTGCAAATCTTCTGTGACTTAATACTAGCACCCCATCAACCCTTGTTCTGTTCACTGTTATTGTTACAGCTTTAAAACTTTTCTGTTCAAAATGTTATAGTTGCTATTAAACTTTGAAAAAAAGCAATTGTGCATCTGAGTTACATTTAGGTCTGGGCACTTTTTATATTCTCCAGTATTGAATCTTTCATAGATTCACATGCTCGTATCTTACCCGTCGTCATGGTGGGAGTCTCACGGTAACAGAATGACCAGAGCAGTACCATAGAGAAAACTGCATAGAAAATCCCAGAGGGAATCCTCTTATTTGGTAACCAGACCTCATTATTGTTTGGTCCAAAACTCAGCCAATCAGTCGCCAGCCCTGACATCACATTCCCCAGCAGAGCTATCCTACCTCAGATTTCCAACCGCCATCGTGTGAGAAGGAGTCTCCCTGAGCCTTGCTCAGTTCTGTTCCTGTGTGAACTTTTGACCTTTCCAACTGACAACTTTCTTTCCGGATTTAAGGTACTGTGCTCCATCTAGTATCTTATCATGGCTAAAAGCTCTAAAAAGAGGCTTTTCAGGCCCTGCAGATCTTGTGGGAAAGCTAGACTTTATTCTGAGGATCCCCACAAAGACTGTTTATATTTTCTTCATCCCAAGCATGTGGCTAAGGACTGTAAACACTGTAGGACCTTTTAAGCAAAAACTTTGAAGAAACCCTCAGGGTCAAGGGTAGTGTCTTCAGCTCAGTCGACGAAGACTGTGACGTCCCCGGTACTGGTTTCTGTGAAGACGACCGTGTCGACGGCAGTGACCAAGACTACACTGTCGACGAAGGGTTCGACGACGACTCCGTCGACGGGAAGAGCATTATCCTCGTCGACGATCCCAGCGACGACTACCTCGCCGACAACTACCTCGTTGACGACAGTTCCGTCGAGAGACCATTCGAATCTCGACGACGGGAGTATCGTTGACGGGAGCTCCGTCCACTACGGCTTTTAAATCACCAAAGTAGAAGACTTTAATCTCTATAAGATCTATTCAACCGTCGACGGTCAAGAAATCCACCGATTTATACAGCGTGGACAAAAATTTCTCCTCTTCCTCCATCAACTCTGCTACAGGAATCGGATGATAAAGATTCTACAGGCGTGGCTTACAGCCCCTCTCAGTTGCAGATTAAGAGTCAGGAGACTGATGAGGAAGAGTGCCAGGGGGTTCAAGAGTTTTACTCCTTCAAAGATCGTTCAGGAGCAGAACCTAAGATATATGAATCATTCCAAGAGTCTTATGATATGAGGAAGAATAAGAAGAACAGCATACTGAAGAGAGGGAAGAATCCATCTCAATGCCTGTTTCTCTGGTGACTGACTTACGTCACAAGATTAATGATTACTATCGTCGTTTTCCCGAGGCTAATGTTCCTACTACAAATACTCCTACCAAAGTGCCGTTAGTTCAACATACACCTAAAGTGCAAAAATTGCGATCTCCTCCAATTGTTACAATAAGGGATGAATTTGCGGAGAGTGATAGTGTTGACCAGCCAGAAGAAGAAGAACTTCTTCAAGATACTCTGGTGGGTGTGGAATGGGATGAGTATATTTTACCTACAACTCCATCTCCATCTCCTTCACCCATAAACTCTCCTCCACAAGACATTGGAGGATTCCATGATATAATGGAAAAAGTGCCTAAAAGATTTGAGCTCCCGCGGCCGGTACAGGAAACAGAATGTTTCCTATATGATTTGAAGGAGGACTCGAGGAAGTCTATAAGATCAATACCGATTATTCTGCACATCTGGGACGAAGGTTTGAAGATTTTAAAAACACCAGCCTCTGTGGCGCCTTCAGTACCCAGGATTGAAAAGAAATACCGTGCCCCGGAATCTTCTTCTGCATGATTGATTGGACATCCGCTTCCAGAATCCGTGGCGAAGCAGGCCGCTCAGAGACCATCAAAAAATCCTGTCTCTACATCTGTAGCTCACACTGACAAAGAAGGAAGAAGAATGGACGGCGCAGGGAAGCGTTTTGCAGTGATGGCAGCGTCTTCCAATAAAGCGGCAAATGCTTTGGCTTTAATTAGTCGATTTAACAGATAGATGTGGTCTGATATAGCGCCACTGTTGGCTCACCTACCGGACGACAAAAAAGAAGAAGCATCAGCTATTTTACTGGACGGAGCTAGGGCACCTCAGAGTCCATTGATATGGCCATGGACATTGGTGGCGTTTCGTCAGTTGGCGGGAGCGGTAGCTCTCAGAAGGCAAGGATGGCTGAAAGCCACTTCCTTTAGACCTGAAGTACAGGCAAACATTGTTGACATGTCTTTCGATGGAGAGAATCTATTCGGTAAACATATTGATGATGCTCTCCAGGGCATCAAGGCTGACACAGACACACCACGGGTGCTGGGGTCTCTTCAACAGGGCAGATTCCAGTCCTTTCGAAAGAGAGGGTCTAGAGGCCAATATAACCAAAGGTCTTCGTACCAGTCAAACAGGTACCAGCCCTACAATCAGCAGGGTTACCGACAGTATTCCAGTAACCAGCAATATCGTTCCTCAAACCAATCTTATCACCAACAATCCAGGGGAAAGAACGCTGCAAGGGGAAAAGGGCAGCAAGCCAGTAGACGTCAGTGACTTTATCAAGGCGCCCAGCAAAGACCATTATCTTTCTCTTTTTTCACAACAATGGCTGTCGATAACAACAGACAGATGGGTACTGGATGTAATTCATCAAGGCCATACCTTGGAATTTGTGCAGAAGACCCCAAATCAACCCCCTGTTTACAGACAGCAACAGCATCTATCAGCTCTCAGAGCAGAAGTATTATCTCTGATAGAAAAAGGGGCAATAGAGGAAGTCCCATTTCCTCAGCAAGGGAAAGGCTTTTACTCGCATATCTTTCTGATAAAGAAAAACCAAACTTCAAAATGGAGGACCTGAGAGGTCTGAACCAATTCATCAAGAAAATTCCTTTTCGCATGCTATCCCTTCAAGAAATTCTCTTGCTTTTACTGAGAGGAGATTTCATGGCTTCCCTGGACCTTTTAGATGCTGACTTATATATTCTGATTCATGTGCATCACAGAAAATATCTGCGTTTCGTAGTGGAAGGGCGCCACTACCAATTCAAAGTGTTGCCCTTTGGGCTAAAATCGGCTCCAAGGGTCTTTACAAAGTGCATGGCACCGGTAGCAGCTCACCTGAGGCTACAGGCACACCAAATGTTCCCGTATTTGGACGATTGACTTATAAAAGGATCGTCTTACAAGGAGGTCCGGATCTCCTTGCAATGCTGCATGGATCTATGGGCCTACGAATAAACCTAGAAAAGTCGTCTCTTGTTCCATCGCAAAACCCTTCAATTCCTAGGAGCTACGCTTCGGAAGCAAAAGCCTATTCATCGGAGGAGCAAACTCAAAAAATCTTAAATCTGACTTCAATCCTGCAGTCAAAAAAGTACACTTCAGTGAGAGTGTTCAAGTCCTTGTTGGGGATGATGTCTTCCTGTATCCCATTGATTCCAAATTGCCGACTGCACATGAGACCTTTACAGGAACTCCTAGACCAACAATGGATACAATCCCAGGGTTCCTTCGAAGATCGGATCACCATTTCTCCTCCAATTCGAGAAGCCCTGTCATGGTGGAAGATCAGAAAACATTTAGTAACAGGCCTGCTTTTTGAGCCCCAACGCCCAAGTTACGTAGTGATGTCAGTGGGGCGCATGTTCAAGACCTCGAAATACAGGGTCATTGGTCCGAACAGGAAGCCCAACTACATATCAACATGTTGGAACTGAAGCAGTGTTCCTGGGTTTGCAAGCTTTCCTCCCCACGATACACAATTCTACAGTAATGGTCAGAACGGACAGTACAATGACAATGTTCTACCTCTTAAAACAAGGGGGCACAAGATCAAAGCTTCTGTTGGCACAGGCACAAGAAATTTGGAAATGGCTACTACTTCACAACATCTCTCTTCAAGTGCAACACATTCCAGGGATAAGCAATACAAGGGCGATACCCTGAGCAGATCAGTGAGCCTTTCTCACGAATGGGCGTTAGCTCATTCTCAACTCTTTAAAGTGTTTCGTCAGTGGGGCACACCAACATTGGATCTCTTTGCAAGCCAGCACAACTCAAAATGCAAACACTTCGCCACCAGGTTCCCGCAGGCGGGATCATGGGGCAATGCGCTACTTCTACTTTGGATGGGAATGTTCGCATATGCATTGCCTCCATTCGCTCTGATAACCAGAGTACTTCGGAAAATGAGGGCAGAGCCATGCAACTTAATTCTGATAGTCCCAGCTTAGCCGAGGCAAGCTTGATCCTCGTAGCTTCTTCAATTATCAATAGCCCCCAGAATCCAATTTCCGATTTCACAGGATCTGATCTCTATGAACAACTGGCAAATTCTTCACCCAAATTTGACATCGCTGAATTTATCGGCATGGAACCTCACGAACATGAATTCCAATCCTTAAACATCTCTCAAGAATGCAGAGATATACTTTCTCAGTCTTGGGCTATTTCAACAAACAAGACATATTCAGCAAAATGGAAGAGATTTTGCCAGTGGTGTGCATCTCAGTCTCCTTCCACTACCTCTCCGGAACAAATCCTTCCATATCTCTTGCATTTGTCCAAAGCAGGTCTTTCTCATGCGTCCTTGAAAGTACATTTGGCAGCAATTTCAAGATATAGAAGGGTTCTTGATCAACCATCGCTTTAGTCACAAAGAGTGATAAAAGAGTTTCTCAAAGGACTTTTTAGAGCGTTTCCCCCGATTCAGCATCCTCTGATCCCATGGCACCTCAATACGGTGCTATCACAGCTCATGAAACCACCATTTGAACCGATGCATAAAGCGGACTTACAGTTCATATCTTGGAAAACGGCTTTGCTGTTGGCCCTCATGTCAGCTGGGAGGGTCAGCGAGATTAAAGCTTTCTCAATTGCAGAACCATTTGTTGAGTTTCGGCAGGATAAAGTCATATTGAGAACGAACCCAAAATTCATTCCTAAGGTTCCTACAATCTTTCATCTCAATAAACCTGTAGAGTTATCCACATTTTATGGAAATCCTACTACAGCAGTGGAGAGAGCCCTACACTCTCTGGACATTAAATGATGTTTGAAGTTCTACATTGACAGGACAAAGTCGTTTAGGAAAACAAAGCAGCTCTTTGTAGCCTTTTCTGGGCCAAGGAAAGGCCTAGCTTTATGCAGATCAAGTATCTTGAGATGGATAACATTGGCTATTCTTACATGTCACAAGAAAGCTGAAAACCTCTACACTCCGGAGTGCACACTCATTCTACTAGAAAGATGGCGACTTCAACGGCTCGGTTTGCAGGAGTGTCCCTTCCAGACATCTGCAGAGCAGCGACATGGAAAAGCGTACACACCTTCACTAGACATTCTTTTATCAGATTAGCGAGCAGTACACATACCCATTTGCGCCTCCAGGATAGAACCCTAATATTTCTGGGCTCTGCTCCTAAACATTGGAATATATAAAACTTTGGAAATCATACAGTATCAATATATAGTCCCTGCTAGCAAAGCATATGAGAAAAGACAGTACTCACAGAAGAGGACTAAAATAGCTTATAACTTAAAAATATACATATACAATCTATACTTTGTTAAATAAAACATATAGCGTGAAAAATACCTTATTCTTATATCTAGACAATAATGAAGCATGTTAATCTATGAAAGATTCAATACTGGAGAAAAAACTAGTTACCTGTACACTATGGTTCTCCAGTATTATCTTTCATAGATTCACTTGCACCCGCCCACCTCCCCGTTTCTCAGGTAGAACATTTTACCTCCGGATATATCCTGTCTCTCACTTGGGGCTGGAAATCTGAGGTAGGATAGCTCTGCTGGTTAATGTGATGTCAGGGCTGGCGACTGATTGGCTGAGTTTTACACCAAACAATAATGAGGTCTGGTTACCAAATAAGATGATTCCCTATGGGATTTTCTATGCAGTTTTTCTCTATGGTACTGCTGTGGTCATTCTATTTCCGTGAGACTCCCACCATGACGACAGGGAAGGTACAAGCATGTGAATCTATGAAAGATATTACTGGAGAACCACAGTGTACAGGTAAGTAACTAGTTTTTACCTGTCTATCAGGAGTATGTCCAAAGAAGTACAGTTCTCACCTTTGTTTCCTTTCTTGTCACCCTCACAGTGGCCAGGATATGGTTAGCATTCTCCAGTTAGTTCAGACCCTCATGCATGGGGATGACGAGGAAGACGCGCTGGTGTATCGGTATGGTAGAGTGTTTTTTTTAGTCTTCATTTGTGTACACCAACATATAGTTTGTATTCAACATCACAATCCCTTTCTAAATAGTAGAGTACATATTAAATGCGTTTGTGTTTTTCCGATAGCTGAATTCTAAAATTGTTTCTTCACTATAAAAATTCTTAACACATTATGAATAAGTGTATGTCTGTGCCATTGTTATGCTAATGACAAGTTTTGTGGAGTGGCCTAGTTGTGCTACTCCCTTACGAGCTTGAAATACCATATTAAAACATTGCACCAACAGGTTCCGCTAGGTAATAATGTGCGAATTAAATGTAGCACATGCTCTTTTTTACTTTTCACCAATATCCAAATCGAGTTCAGACATTTAATTTCCTATTTGTAAAGTTAAAATAAGTGTTTGAATTCTACGTCCTATTCTGCTCTTATGAAATTCAGCCCACTCATATCTCACTCCACTGAATTTTAACTTGCGCCAATGTGGATTTTAGCTACAAACTCACTAACTTTAGCCAAGCCACAAATGAGATACTGAAAGCATAAATGTTGCCACGGAGGTAAATGTTTTTAATTTTACCACCCACATCAACAAAATAAAAAATTGCTTGAGGTAAACCTGTTGGATATAATATGCACTCCTTCCTTTTGGTAGAATATACACATTGCTTTCTGACTTCTGATTATCCTGATTTGTGGACGATTTAGAATTTGGTGGACGGAGTAATGCAGTCAAGGTAGCAGAGGACTTTGCTTCCACAACCCTGCCCCTATTGTGATTGCCAAATTAAGATATAATCTCCAGCTTTGCAATTAGCTCTCTGGGTTTGTGTGAACCATCATCATGGCCGATCATTAAACGCCATTTAATAGTTTGGTGTGCATCCATCATCAGTGGCGGAGCCTTACACCAAACCTTTAAAGTAGTTTTCTCTTGTAAAACAAACTCTCAAAGTGAGAGTTTGTTGTTGGAAAATTTAAAACTTATGTCCCGACACCATGGGAGTTTTCTTCAATGGTGTGGGTGTCAACCCCCCCCCCCCCGATCTTTGCTGCCCCTCGGGGGTGGCAGATTGTTAAATAAAAGCCATTTGACTGTCCACTATAAACAGGGCGTATGGTAAGATGGCTAATCTCCGGCCACCAGAGGAAGGCTTAAGAGTAAATTTTACTTAAACTTGGTGGGCTGTTTAACTCTAAATCGGGCATGTGGACCGAGAATTTGGTGGACATTTTTTTCCGTTGCAACAGCAAAAAAATACCCTGACCGCCACACTCTAGATAAGGCCCATACCTGTAGCAATACCATTTATACATGTTATTTTCATTTGTAAAGCATGCATACACCACTCGTGGGTTCAGTGTATTGTTATAATGAGAATATTGATTGAGTGCAAGTTTAGTGCGTAAAGAATTGGGACACCATGATCCTCCGAGTGCTATGATGAAATTGGAGCTACTTTACAGAGACCAGCTGCCAGGGCAAATATATATTTGCCCTTTTTTGGCACGGGGAGATAAATGATTTTCCCAGTATCGCAGGATGAGCTGACGCCAAAACCTGAATCTGTTTCCCTAGTTTCAGAGTGTACAGCTCTGGTCATTAGGCCACATCCTCTTCCCTTGCTTGAGCCAACAACGGTCCTCTGATAATCTGGAAGCTATCAGATGGTTCTTCTAAGGTCCTGGCGATCAACAAAGAAAGGTTAATTCCCGAGGAAACTGCAATCCATTAGGATCCATTAGGAGATACACTTCTTTAGTTTGAATACCCTTTGTTAAAACATGAATGAAGCTTGATCACTTGTGATAATTCCATACTCTGAATGCCTTCCTGGTTAAAATATACCATTGTTTAAGATAGCTGTTGGGGACCCATTTCAAATACCCATACTAGAAAAAATGCACGGGTCTCCAAGCCCCCTCATTTTCAGATGTGCATTTTCTGACCATATTAAATGGATTTGTTTTTAATCACCCAGCCAGTGGTGTAGAGCCCTAAAAACGTTTTTGAAATAAATCAATTGTATGCTTATTTTGTAAGAAGGTACTACATGTGTACTGTTCTATTGTCACTGTTTGTGTCTCCATTTGTAGAACTCAGAACGTTGGGGAAAAGGGTCACATGGCCCTTTTGGGGCACAGTTTGGCAGCTTACATCTCGGTGCTAGACAAGGAAAGACTAAGAAAGCTTACAACCAGAATACTCTCTGATACCACCCTGTGGCTCTGCCGCCTGTTCAGGTAATTTATTACAACGAAAGTGCCATTTTATCTGATCGCGTTGTAAAAATCTAATAGCTACCGCCCTTTTACACATTTAAGATATGTTCATGAATCACATGCGTTCCTTCAAAGACCTTCAAAATTGATACTCCCTGCATCAGTCGCAGTTCTACGGGTACCTGCAATTGCGACATGCTCTCCATATGCACCTCACAACAGGTACACTGCTTCCTGACCATAGCCCGCCTGAGGCACAGATTATGTTGGGGGACCTGGGGAAGGGTGGCATCTCCCGCATCTGCCGCACACTGATCAATAATGCCCCTACTTCCCTGGATCGACTACGAGCTCAATGGGAGGAATGGGTGGGCACCCTGGAGGAGGAGGATGGGCGTGATGCCCTTATGGCCCCGAGGACGGTCACTGCCTCCGCCAGGCTACGCGTGGTACAGCTCTATTATTTACATGCAGCCTGCCTCACCGAGCGGGATTTAGCTCGACCTCCGCTTGTACTAGGTGTGGTCACGATCCAGCTGATTTTCTCTTCATGGAGTGGGCATGCCCCCGCTTGACGCGGTTCTGGGGGCGATATTGAGGAGGAACTCACTGAGATATTGGAGTGGAAAGTTCCTCACAATCCAAAGCACACGATCCTTGGTATTACTGATGGGTTGGATGGGTCTAGGAACGAGAAGCTGTTTTCACTACAGGAATGGTGGTAGCCAAAAGGGACTTAGCGGCCTCCTGGAAATGCCCCAATCCCCCCCCCCGCATCCCCCTCCCTCCCTCCTAGTGTTGGACACTGGCGGCCTGGGGTGGATTGTTGTGCCACGCAAGAAAAAAATAATGTACGAGGCACGCGAGTGTCCCAAGAAATATCGCAGGGTCTGTGGGAAACAGTTGGGGGGGTATGGTTTAGTCTCATGGGGAATGTCCAAATCCATGTTGCTTTGCATTTACTTGTGTCTGTAAACTGGGTCGCACAAAACTTTGTGTGTACTCCTCGACTTTCATGGTGTCATGATGACTGGCTGGTGTCTTCTGTCAAATAATTAAAATCAATAAAAATGTGTACAAAAAAAAAGATAGGTGTATGACAGTGAACCTAAGGTTATAGGATACTTTGCTCACACACTTCTCTTTATGTCGTTGAAAATATACATCTTTATAAAATGCCAAGTGAGCTTTCTTGGGGTGGGCAGGGTTATAGCAAAGATGGAAGGAGAAGAGCAAATCAGACTCCTTCGAGCAAATGTGGTGTGGCTTGTGTTTTGTTATAATGTTCGTGCCTCTTCAACTGCGATGTAACTCATGGATTCCTGTAGTCATGATATGGAATTTGGGGTGTCCTGGACTATCGTTGCTGATGAGCTGCTCCAGTGGTGGCTGCGTGGTTACATGCGGGATGCATTGAAGAGAACTGAACAATTTGCTGTGGGGCATTCGGGGCAACCGCATTCGGGGCAACCAGTGGGACATTTGCTGATGAGCTGGCCCGGTGGTGGCTGTGTGGTTACATGGTGGATACATTAAAGAGAACTGAAGAATTTACCCTGCATATGTGGTCTCTTAACAAAATGCTCTCTCTGATTCCCACACACTTAAATATCTGGTTTGTTAAAATATGGATCGAAAGGTTTTAGTCTTGAAATAGAGATGTGTTTTGATTGAGGTCCCAAAAGTCTGAATAGTCTGACTACAAAAAGGTAAACACTGTTTTCTGTAAAACAAGGGGTAACAGGTGATAGAGATAACATTCCCTACTTGTCGCTTGTTTCGGGTGGGATGGAATGGAGTGGGATGTAGGGGAGGGGGGTAGTGACTTGAGGTTTGGGCAGCAACCCCAGTTATCCTGCTAATGTTTATACTTGCTTTCTAATATTACAGTAGTAATGCCATATTTTCTTTAGCTCAGTGGTCTTGTGATGTCCAAACTGAAAAAAAAACACTTTTGCATTGATAAACAGCGTCATTGCTTCATTACGACAGAAGCTATTAACTGCTTACAATTAATTGTTTGATTGACAGGTATGAAAATGGATCTGCTTATTATCATGAAGACGATCGGGAAGGCCTTCTTAAAGTCTGCCGGCTTGTTATTCATTCACGCTTTGAAGACTACTCAAGCGAAGGATTCAGTGTCTTCTATTCCAAGCAGCCCGTGATCTACATCAGCTCTGCTTCTAGGTCGGGTCTGGGCCAGTTCATTTGTAATCAGGTAAAGTGATGTTCACTTTACACATGCACCAAAATAGTGTGCCACTGCACTATAAGATGGGGGCCTCAGCGCTGACAGGATTTTTTAAAAAAAAAAGAGCATTTATTTAGTCTGATTGTGCTAGTCCTACACAGTTGTGATGCAATACTGCCCATTACTTGGTCTTAAAATGGAGACATGGCCCTGAATTAAATTTATGTCTTGAAACAGTATATGATTTAAGCTATGTAAGACCTATAATAAGTTTGTAAGCAGGCTTAGAACTTCTCTTTCAGTACAACATCTTGCTTTTGTTGTGTTCCCTTTAATTTGGATTTCCTACAGAACAGAATGTTATATCCATTAGCAGTACTTCTTATGTTAAAAAATTAGCAATTGTTTTGTTTAATGTGCTCTGCTTTTTTTATTGTGATGCTGTGGTTCTGTAATCTACTTATTCGGTCCCATTGGTAATTTGTGCAATTTATATTTTCCATATTTTAAGTAACGCTCAGCTAAAACATATTTCTATTGTGGCTCTGTTAGTCCTTTAGGTCTTCATGAAGCAATATACTAAACAAACTTAAGAGTGTGACTTGCATACAGTGAACCTGAAGCTTGAAGAGGTTCATTGTTCTACAGGAGCCATGAGTAAAATATTCCTGTGTGTTCTAGGCCCTGCAAATTTGCATTACCCAGCATTTTTATATGTTATCTCCCCACCTAGCTGCACAAAGGGTTCTCTGTCTGTGGTATGGATTTCTCTTCAAAAGTAACATTGTTGCAGTGCTTGTCGCAGTAAATAGACCCATTGTTTGCTTCCTACATCTGCCTTTGCCTTGATTATGGGAGTTTGGATTTCCTAGTTTGAATAGCATGACACCCGATCTTCGCTCACACAGCCTCAGAACTGGGACAGGAAAAGAAGCAAAGCAACAGCTGAATAGAAGCAAACCTAATTCTTTGCCTGCAGACTTACCTGCACTATGTAAATAGAGGTTGTGAAAGTTTTCTTCTTTAATTACTACAGAGCTTTCACTAACTGCCTTCACTAACCAACATTAGGCATGCACAAATAGGGAAATTACTTGTAGGAAAGAGAGGGTGGGTCTAAACTGCAATTGAAATTCATTGATTTTAATTGAACAGGGTTGATCCTCCAGGGTGACAGTGGAAAAATGTATAAAGATGGCTGTACCTGGCCTCTAAATTAGAACTGGATTGTATTGGAAATGTCTGACTACTATGAGATATTTGAGTGCGTTTTCCCTCAGCAATTTTCTATAAGTCACGGACTAGAGACGATTATAGAGGGGCATATCCATTTTAGGGGCTTGAGGAGGATCTTAAGGGCCATCAGAAAATAAACCAAGTGATGGTCTATCTCCCTAGGGCTCATATTGTTCAAATTAAGAAGACTGGATAGGTGAGACACATTGCACAGAGTCTCTGTCCTGTGTAAAAGGGATTAAGATTGAAGGGAAAGCTGGATTCTGCCACACAGAGATGATTGTTATTATGTACAGGTTTAATAATTTGATGCTTGTAGAAAGTACCTGTGAGACGTATAGATCCACACATTAAGAGCAGAACAAAAACTTGTTCCTCTAGGTGGAGCGGTAAAGAAAACCTTTGTGGTGCAGTCCTGGTGATGATCTCCAGGACTGCGCCACGAAGGCTGACTGAGATGCCTTAATCCACCAGTGTCAGGATTCATTCAACATTGCTGCCCTGAATTCTGCACATTGATTTTTCAATACCTATTCTCATTCACCGCTACAATTATGCGGACCACCACCTGAGGGGCTGTAATCCTGACTTCACCTTGATACAGGTTATCCCCCCCCCCGCACCCCCTCTTCCCTTCCTGAGGAACACCCGCCTGCAGAGGATACAAACCACCCTCTATGCGCAAGGGTCGAAATGTCGACAATGAAATGTCGACAATTTCCCCTAATGGGCCGTACCCTATTTCACCCCATCCCTGCCTCTTTACAGATGATTATACTCTGTGCAACATCAAGAATTAGAAAAGTACTTTCTAATCCATGAGAGACAGGCCCGATTGTAAAACTGGTGCTACTGTAAACCACAACCAGTTTACTAAGGACATTATTATGTGTAATTGATTGTTTTTAACTACTCTCTGATTTCCCTATACATCTGTTCTATTTTCACGAGCACAATACTTTTCCACACTGGAGCAACCCTCTTTTCTGTTTTGAAATGTTTTCTAGGGTGATCTGTGATTATAACTGTGAGATTAAACAGTCACTACTGAAGCTATCTATGGTGCTTGTGTGTCATTTTGAGGATATACCTAAATGAATTGATTAACTATTGGGGTACACTTATGATGAAACTTGAGTTCTATGTGTACCATGTTCATAGATTTTGACTTAAGGAAGTAGGCCTAGGACCATTGTTTTCTATACAAAGCATTACCCAGGTCCGTGGACTAGCATGGGTCACTCCATTATTTTGTAATGGTCCTCTAGGCGGAGCAACTGATAGCTGCAGTTCATGTTACACCCTTCAGAGTCAGGTGAATAACAAGTTTTAAATAGAGTTCTGGGACAAGTGACCGGGTCTAAGAAATAAGACGTTCCATGCGCCCAATACTTGAATGATTGGCATAATTGGGCACCCCTACACTACAGGCAAAAAAAGACATGTAATTTAGTGGTGAATCAGATATCCTATATTGTACTGGCATTGAACCAAGGCAATTACCTCTTCTTGCTGTACAGTGAGCTACAGTTACCTAGCCACAGCTCAGTAAGTGCCACAACTTGTGTAACCATCTACTAAAAGTTTCTTCCATCCTCGTAATGTAAGAATGAGTCTATGCTGTTTGAAATTGCTTAGTTATGGTCTACAGAGCCCTCCTGGAATTCATATCCTGTTACATCCAATCAATTAAACATTCAGATTTAAATGTTGGGCTCAACAGCCAATGGGTTCAAGATATGTATGGCTAGGTGAAATGCTGATGGTAACTGAAATAACCTTCAGGGATGTCTTCCTTTCGTCTCTCTCATATCCCCTGTCTTGTTGGGGAGTGCACCTTGGGGAATTTGACTTTTTAGTCATCCCTTGCCCCTAGTGTGCAACAGCAGTCTGGGCAATGTACCCGCAGGTCAGTCTGAAGGCAGCATTCCTTTATACAATAGCTCCCAGATTTCAAATGTAGCTATTTTGGAGTGACATTAAAGCATTTAGCATCAGAGGGCACAACCCAGAACCAATGATGAGAGAGTAGAGAGGAACTGATTATGTGCACAGAAGGACCAATAGGGCTCATGATTGCCCCATTGTTCACTCTTTTTCTCTCCCTTGCCATAATCTCCCTCCAGAGGCCTGCACATACGTGACAATTGTATCTGATATTCCTGTACTCACTCTACCCAAAGTCAAGACAGCGTCCCAGTTAAAGAACCAAGTATGCCACTTGCTTACCACAAATTGTGGTTTTACCATTACTGATTATGACCACCTCAGGCTTTGGTAGGTACCCCAGGCTGGCCAGGAATCTTTTTATCACAAGGATGATCTAACCATCATACGTTTGATTATGTTCAATTGTTGCCCTTGGTCTCTTTCTACAGCCACCCCTACCACAGGCCAACATGACCCCAGCCCTGTGTAACAAATGTTTGTGCACCTTAACTCTTTCTCATCTCATCCTAACTCAAAATCGCTTCACGCCCCTTTCTGACTTGAATCAATTGAATTGGCAAATGGGAAGGAGGCTTTGGGGGGAGATACACCAGATTCAAATTTTCAAGCTTTGACTGCTATTCTGGCAAGCCTGTAACAAGGCATGGAATGGCTATTGGTAGGCATGATTTCAACACTGATCCATAAATGTGATCCAACAGTTATTATGATATGCTGGAATATAGCAGGTTTAGCCTCCGAAATAAGTAATAAGGACTGGATAGCCTTCATTAATAAGTATGAAGTTATCTTGCTACAAGAAACTTGGGCACAAGATCTGATAACCTGGGAAGACTATTCCAGTTGCTCTCTGCCCGCAGTCTTTGGGTAGAGCTAGGGAGTGTATGACTACCGTGTTTACAATTTCGTTGCAATGCAAGGCTATTGAGGTCCCATTATCCCACCCAGGAATTAATTTTTTTTTGCATTGTCTAGTCTAGACATTTTATTTTTTTCCCCTCATAAACTTCTAGGATAACCCGTGTAGTACAGACATACTTTTTAAAGTCATTGAAATTTTAAGCGAAAGAGCGTCAGCCAGCCTGCGCTGTGTTAACTTGGTCTTTGAGGAAGATTGTAATGCTGAACTTAGATCCAGAGTAATGTTCCTGGACCTCTCTTATGGGGAACGTAAGAAACTAAGATGCTCGTCCATGGAGACTGGGGGGTGGACCTTAGATATTTGTTCAGTTTTAATTTATCAATCAATCAATCAGGGGGATTTGTAAAGCGCGCTACTTACCCGTGTGGGTCTCAAGGCGCTGGGGGGGTCGGCGCTACTGTTCGAAGAGCCAGGTCTTGAGGAGTTTTCTGAAGGCGAGGAGGTCTTCGGTCTGACGTAGGTGGGTAGGAAGGGTGTTCCAGGTCTTTGCGGCGAGGTAGGAGAAGGATCTGCCGCCAGAGGTAGTTTGTTGGATGCGGGAGACGGTGGCGAGGGCGAGGCTGGCGGAGCGGAGCTGGCGGGTGGGGGTGTGGAAGTTAAGTCGGCTATTCAGGTAGGCTGGTCCGGCGTTGTGGAGTGATTTGTGTGCCTGGGTGAGGAGTTTGAAGGTGATCCTCTTGTCGACGGGGAGCCAGTCTAAGTTCCTGTGGCAGCGGCGGGGTGCGTTGACGATCAGTCGGGCGGAGGCATTTTGGATGCGCTGGAGTCGTCGTAGGTGTTTGGCTGGGATTCCGGCGTAGAGTGCGTTGCCATAGTCCAGCCTGCTGCTGACGAGGGCCTGTGTCACTGTTCTTGTTTCGGCCGGGATCCATTTGTAGATCCTGCGAAGGGTGCGGAGGGTGTTGTAGCAGGAGGAGGAGACGGCGTTGACCTGTTTGGACATGGAGAGGGTGGAGTCGAGGATGAATCCCAGGTTGCGTGCGTGGTCGGTGGGTGTCGGTGCTGTCCCCAGAGTGGTAGGCCACTGGGAGTCGTCCCAGGCTGAGGGGTTGGGCCCGAGGATGAGGACCTCCGTCTTGTCCGAGTTCAGTTTCAGACGGCTGCTCCTCATCCAGTCGGCAATGGCCTTCATTCCGTCGTGGATGTTGGTTTTGGCGGTGCGTGGGTCCTTGGTGAGGGAGATGATGAGCTGAGTATCGTCGGCGTAGGAGATGATGTTGAGGTTGTGGTGGCGGGCCACTTGTGCGAGGGGGGCCATGTAGATGTTGAACAGCGTCGGGCTGAGGGAGGAGCCCTGGGGGACGCCGCAGATGATGTCGGTGGCTTCGGATCGGAAAGGCGGGAGGCGGACGCTCTGGGATCTTCCGGGGAGGAAGGACGTGGTCCAGTCGAGGGCCTTGTCTTGGATACCAGCTTCATGGAGGTGTGTCTTTAGTGTGCGATGGCAGACCGTGTCGAAAGGGCCAGATAGGTCCAGGAGGATGAGGGCTGATGTTTCGCCGTTGTCTAATTGGCGCCTGATGTCGTCAGTGGCGGCGATGAGGGCTGTCTCGGTGCTGTGGTTTCGTCTGAATCCGGATTGGGATGGGTCCAGGATGTTGTTGTCTTCTAGGTGGCGGGTCAGTTGCATGTTGACGATTTTCTCGATGAACGGGAGCAAGGAGATGGGCCGGAAGTTTTTGAGGTCCTTGAGGTCCGCCTTGGACTTCTTGAGGAGGGCGGTGATTTCGGCGTGCTTCCAGCTTTCTGGGAAAGTCGCGGTTTCAAAGGAGATGTTGATGACCTTCCGTAGTTGGGGTGCGATGGCTGCGCCTGCCTTGTTGAATATGTGGTGCGGGCACAGGTCCGTCGGAGATCCTGAGTGGATGGAGTTCATGACCTTGCGTGTCTCGTATTCGCAGACGTTGGACCAGGAGGTCAGGAGGTTGGTGCTGATGGTGTTCGCAGGAGGGGTGGGGTCTGGTGCGGTTGGGTCGGTCGTGGCGTTGAAGCTGTCGTGGATGTCAGCGATCTTTCGGTGGAAGAAGTTGGCGAGGGAGTCACACAGTTCCTGTGAGGGCGGGATGTCGTTGGCGCTGGGGTTGGAGAGTTATTTTACGATGCGGAAGAGCTCTTTGCTGTTGTGTGCGTTGTTGTCCAGTCGGTCTTTGAAGGAGGACCTCTTGGCTGATCTGATGAGGTGGTGGTGTCTGCAAGTGGCGTCCTTGTGGTCTGCGTGGTTGTCCGGTATGCGGGAGTGGAGCCATCTCTTCTCCAGTTTCCGGCATGCGCGCTTGGAGGCCAGGAGCTCGTCGGTGAACCAGGAGGCTCTCTTGCTGGCGTGGTTGTTGGGGGTTTCTTCAGTGGGGCGAGGGTGTTGGCACAGTCTTCGATCCACTGTCTGAGGTTGCGGGCTGCGGCGTCCGGGTTGGTGGGCTCGGTGGGTTGGTTCAGGGAGAGGGTGGTGGTCATCTGGTCTTCGGTGATTTTGCTCCAGCAGCGGCGAGGCAGCTGTTGGGTGCGGTGGTGCGTGGCAGGTTTTCTGAAGGTGAAGTGAATGCAGCGGTGGTCTGTCCAGTGGGGTTCGGTGGTGTGGTTGAAGGAGACGTGGGTGCTTGTGGTGAAGACGGCGTCCAGCGTGTGGCCGGCGGCATGGGTGGGTGTGGTGACGAGTTGTCTGAGGCCTAGGTTGGCGAGGTTGCCGATCAGTGTGGCGGCGTTGGCGTCGTTGTTCTCGAGGTGGAATGTAGCTGAAATTTGCGGGAAGGCAGACAATATAATCCCGCCACACACAGGGCAGGGATGTAGGACTATAACTGATTACATTTTATTGCTTGCTCTTTATCTTGATTTGCCAACATTGGGCTGTCCATGACCCCAATCTTTTAACATTAAACCTGTGTGATAAAAAAGGGAAGACTCCTAAGAAGGGAGTTACTGGCGTAGTACCTATGCAGTAGAGGCTGAGGGTAAGAAGGAAGTCTCCAAATATCGAACTATTTTTTTAAAACATTAGTGGCAACATATCCTCAGTCAATGACTAGTTAGCATTTGATGATAAATTTGGGTATTTGTTTATTCAAGCCTTTGCTAATGTGGGACAACTTTTTAAGAATGCCTTATTAGCCTTGGTTAGAAACAAGAACCCAGCCAGCCTAACTGGTTTGATAACACCTGTAGGAAAGCCAATAGAACCCAATTCTAGGGATCAAGAAGTCATCCGTAGATTTAGAACCAACTATAAACTTTCCTCAAAAACAGAAAGATAGCACTTAATGAAGACGTTCAAAAGCTTGGTTACCCCTTGCTCCTTGAAGGGCACCTGTATGCTTTGGAAAATTGTTAACTTGCCCAAATTAAACACGGAGGAGTCCTTTGGCCCAGGTATGAACATTATCGTTGAGTTTTGGGTAGAACAATCTAAATCTGTCTACCATTTGGTGGGATGTATGCTGTCTGACATTGTTATACCCTGTCCTATGTACCCTCCTCTTACCTGTTTTGAGTTGGAGACAGTGACAAATGCAATCTTGAAGAGGCCCCCAGGGAAGGCCCAGGGCCCTGATGGGTTAATATGATATTTATACATCTAATTTAGAATTTTGAGTCCCTGCTGTCACTAATGCCATAAATCCATCTTGTGCCACAAAAGTACAGTTCTTTTGGCACTCTGCTCTCATAGTGCCTGTGTTTAAAAAGATAATATGCAAGACCCAGCATGCTAAAGACCAATTTCCTTTTATTGATTCTGTGGTCAGTCTGGTCGGCCAGATATTTTTTCACAGAATAATAAAATGGGCAGACGCGACAAATGTGTTTTTTAGGTACTATACAAGTTTAGAACTGGCTTGGATATTCTTGAGGAACATCTCATCCTCCAGTTGATAGTTGGCAAATATACACTGGCTAAGCCGGATGTGTTGTTCCAATCATTTATGGACCATGGCAATGCTTTCTATCAATCCAAGCTCAGGGCTAGCCCATCAAGGATGAGCAGGAACAAGGTTCTAATTAATTTTCACTGCACTTTACAAAATGAGGTTACGGCATTCGTAACACTTTTTTCAGGAGGAAAGTACCAATGTATTTGCATTGGAGCGGTGAGTTAGAAAGGGTTGCATTCTTGCACCAGCATTATTTTTATTGTCTATAATGATCTTAATGTCTTTTAAATTTCGCATTGCAAGTACATGCCAATGATGCGCTCAAGACCAGTTCATGTTTTAATGGATTCTGCTGATGTTGATTTAATGTCCAGAGCACCAAATGCCCTGCAAGGACTGATTGACTCTTTTTTTGAAACTTTTATGAATAGCTTGGATCTAGGAATGAACATCAGTAAAACACACTATATGGTATGCAGTAGTCCCAATAGTTAGACCAGACCTATTCTTATCAAGGGTGAGAACGTTGGTAAGGTGGCCCGTTTTCCCTACTCTGGTATTAATTTTGATTCTCTCAGCTCATTGCCTATCGAAAAGGTGTTTGGGATTTAACCAAGCTGTAGGCCTAGAGCATTGGGAATAAACCTGTCCTGCCCCATTCTAGATATTTATAATCGTGAATGCATCCAGATTGTAACATATGCGGCAATTTGGGGTTACCGTAGTACACATAGCTTGCAGATAAAAGAAAAATGCATTTGTAGACTGCTTTTGGGGTTACCACCCAGTAGTCTATGTTTCTTCTTGCACGAAAAACTAGAAAATATTAAGCAATGTGGAGGATAGTGTGAAATTGGCACCAATCAAATTATGGGTTTCTATGTGGTCTAACTGCCATGCCTCCTTAAGTCGCCTTATCATAAATGATTGTCTAGCTGTACCCAGCTTGTCTACCCTGGATATATTATATTAAATAATTAGCTGACTCTAGGAAGTCCTGAACTATGTGGTAGCCCTCATAAGATACTACTGGGGGTATAGTTTAAAGACCAATTTAGTGCCTATGCTACACTATGGGGCTGATTCTGATGCAGTTAGGAAATCTTCCTGATCAAATCGGTTTGTAAATGATTTCCGACCGACTCGGAAGAGTCCGACCGACCGAGTATGATGCATCCGGATGCTTCCAGATACGATTTGGTTGGACTCCTATTGACTTCTATGGGAGCCTATTTTCCTAACCGCATCGTAATCTGGACCTCGGTCGGGAAGACACGTTCCCGATCCGATGTGGAAGGAACAAATGCTGTTAGGAGGCCTTCCTAACCGCATCGTAATCTGGTCCTTGGTGGGAATGCTTTCCTAACCCCATCGAAATCGGGCCCTAAGTAGGGAGATGTATGACTGTTTTTTGCGGTCACTGACGGGAAATGGGTCTGTTTGCGGCTGCAAAATAGGTCTGCCTTATGTAGAAACCCTATTCTGTGAGTCAGTAACCTATTACTGACTCGCAAAATAGGATGGGCATGCTAAGGACAACCTTCTGAACAGCGAGTCATACTTCAATGTACGATTGTTTTGCGACCGCAATTGTTGTTGCAAAACACTCGCAGTTTACCACCCATTTCAAAAAGATGATAAGCCACTGGCAAACAGAAAGGGACCCCCTTCCCCTTTGTGACTGGCAGCAAAAATATTTTTTATGAGCCGGCAGTGGCCCCAGGGACCACTGACTGCTCTTAAAAAATGAAATCAAACGTTTCATTTTTCTTTTTTAAATGCATCATTTTCTTTAAGGAAAACAGGCTGCATTTTTTTTCTAAAAACTGCTTTATTTAAAAAGCAGTCACAGACATGGTGGTCTGCTGAGCCCAGCAGGCTACCATCGCTGGGAGTGGTAGCCATTTCCAATGGGTCGCAAATCGCGAGCTGTCTTATGGATATTAATGAGGCAGGCAATCTGCCAAACCATTTGGAGTCGGAAACAGTGTGTGAGATACGGTTGTACATTCCATTTTGCGAGTCGCAAATCAACGCACTTATTTGTGGCAATGTTGTATGCTTATTCATAAACCTAACTCCACAAGAAACAAATTTAGAGATGTTCATGTTTTATGTCCACAAAGTTGAAATAAGGTTGTGTACAGGGCCTGTGGGATATTTGATTCTGATACTGCAATCATTTTATTACAGCTTGGTTTGCCCCTCTCCTGTCTGTGTCGGGTGCCTTGCAACACAATGTTTGGATCACAGCATCAGATGGTAAGTTTTCAGAGCTACATGACAAATCTCATACTAAGCAACCATGGTGATTGATACTTTGTCTAGGCCTATTTTTAGCTGCTTGGGATTGTACAATTCAGGGGTCAAAGCAAAGAGTTACAAATCCTAGGCATTGTTAAGTACGTCTCTGTTGAACAGGGTTCTCTATTGACTCCTTTTCCAGCATCCGTCCCTCTGATTTTAAAGTTTATGGAGATACATTTGAAACTAAAATATACTAACTGTATAGTGAAAGTTATTTTGTCCTACTGAGTTTCGGCGAGAACACTCATCTGAAGGAACAGTCAAAGTGGTTAAAATCTAATTCTTGGTTTGTTTTAGTATTCACTTGCGAAACCACCTTTCTACCTAGCGTAAAATATACTTCAATTTGCTCTTGTTCAAATATTTTTTATTTGTTTATAGGTTTGCATAGTGCGCACAGCTACTACAGAGTAGCTGGTAGCGATAGGAGTAAGCGTAAGATTCAAATGAATGGTGGCGCGGCCAAGCCACGTACCAAGATAGCCACGCGGCACTGAAACTCTGCCCGACGGCCCAGTAACGATCCGACTATCTCGGCGAAGTGATCCTGACCGACAGTTGGGAATCTGTCTCATGCACGTCTGCGCTCCTGCTGTCCACATTTCAGCCCTCTGGGCGGTCTGTAACCACTGAAAATGCCATCTGTGGCTCGGAGGGAGGAGCTGACTGCGGCCAAGTGTTCAGCTGCCCGAAATTCTTGTCCGGCTGACATTGAGGCTACGATGCCAGCGGTCAGCATTGCCCTGCCTACGTCATCTCTGATCTGCCCTGGACTTGTGGTGAGTGCATTGCCGCCATCTCCCTACACATCTGCGCCCCCATTCCCGCCGTGGTGTCCCCCAGGCCCGGTTCTAGAGGGTGGGCCGGGTGGGCCGGGCCCACCCAAACATGAGCCTGGCCCACCCAAACAGGAGCCTTGGCCTGAGGCCTGATGTGAGCCGTTCCTCCCCCATCAGTGTTCGGGCTGGCTCTCCTGATCCAAAGTCAAGAGGCTGCTGCAGCCTCTGCGCAGCCCAGCACAGATTATCGCGGCCCATTGTCACATATAGAATGACAATGGGCCAAAGCCAGCAGGCACAGCATGTGGTGGGAGCTCCGGCCCTGGCCTCTTCAAACGGTGGTGCACACCTCCCTGGGGGTCCGTGATTGCATTCCCAGGGGGGCACAACTGCGTCTGCAAGGAAGGAATTGTGAATGAAGATCGCCTGCAAGCGTGGACGTTTTTCTGGTGAGTTCACAGGCTGTCTTCTTTTATATGCATAAGTTAAACAGCATAAAAAGTTTGCACCTGTAATCCTGAGTGTTTCCTGGGGCGCTGTCAGTGAGTAGGGAGACGGGGCTCAAGGGTAAACGCAACATGCTAATAACTATGTAATTTTTTCTTCTTCATATAATTGCATATTTAAAAAAAGCACACACACAGTAAATGAAAAAACAAAGCAAATGAAACGATTTTTGCAAAAATATACTCTCACGTTATAAACCTCAGTTATCTAAAGCAATCACTGCAGATTTCTGTGTCTGACCAGAGAGTCGCCGATTTGAATCCTGGTTTTCACAGTGGGAAATAGTAACTAGTGTATTTATAGAGCTACAGAGCCTGTGGTAAAAAGCACTTTGGCATCACATAAAGCATATATTAGCTCCTCGGCTGCTTTTATGTGTGTTGCTTAACCAGTTGCATAGGGTCCAGTGTCATGAGAGGCCTATTAAAGCCAGGGTCACTGGAATTATGCGGCAGGGGAGGACCAAATCATGTGGCAGGGTTGACTAAATTATGTGGCAAGAAAAGGAAAATTATGTGGGGTTATGCAGAACATTTTGTCATGCATCTACTTTGTCATTTTTGCATTTGGGAAAAACTATCTGGGCATTGATTTTACCTCATTAATGCTGGTTTAATACCCAAATATAGCAAAAAGCAAAAGAAAGGTGACCAGTCAAGCTTTGCGAAGGGCGTTTCACAGAGAGATGAGAGAACCTTCACACCGAAAAGGTGGGGACAGCACATTGGAGCTCATTATTTTTAAAAGGGAGGAGTTGTGTCCTAATGGCAAGAGCTTCCTACTTTGGAACCTAGTTCAGGTCCTCCTGTCAGCTCAACTCAAATCACTTAATAGTCCAGTGCCTAAAATAAAAAAATATATATAATACATTTTATGAACTTGTATTTGTGTAATGTAAATGGTGCTTATTTAAAGTTTCCCAATGCCCTTGGGCCGGGTCTTCCTTACGTAAAACCAAAAAAGTGATGGATAACCTGTTTCAAGATTGGAGTGATAGCCATGGTCGGTAAGTTGTGAAAGAGGCAGAGGAGGTAGGGGGCTAATTCGGGCCTCAGCTATAATTAGTGCAGGAATAAAATTCCATTGGGGCCCAGGAGTGCGAGGGGCTCACAAGAACCAATTTATTGAGAGAACAGGTTTTTTGTCAATTTCTGTTATTGCTTGATGATTTTCCCTATCATATGTTTCACATTTACTGTGGATTATGAGCTACAGAAAAGTGTCCATGATATGATCTCAAAAGCTCTGCCTTTGCTCTCAGCCCTGCCTCTCCTGTTTTACGATCCTTGGAATAAAGTTTTGCATGGGTCCCCAACTTCAAAACATTTTGCTTTGGGGGGCCCCATGCAAAAAAGTTTGAAGACCACTGCCTTAGGGTATGACAGTGAGGCCTCACCACGGGAGATGCTGCTACGACGGGCCAGAGTTTTCACTCCCCTTGGAACAGGAAGTGATGAGGGCAATAAACAGGGTTTTGCTCCCTCCCTCCTTGCAGTGGATGGCTGTCCCGACTCCAACTCATTCTGGCCAGGCAAGGCATCCTCACTGCTCTACCAACCTCCCATCTCAAACTCAGGATTTAACCAGAAACCAACCCCCACCATACCTATCTCTTTGAGATGTGGCATTTAATGTATAGGCTTTGTCAGCAGATGCCCTTGGCAGCGAGTTTCCTGGGCCCTAGGGCCACCGCAGTGTAACTTTTAAGTTACCTCAGTCAAAGGAGGGCCACCACAGAAACTGTTATGGTTTTTCTGAGAGACCAAATGTTTGATCATGTACTCCTTCCTTGGAAAAAAAAATAAAGCCCTTTCAATCAAAACCAGTGAAACTGAACATGTTTACGCCATAGTTATTTGTTCAGACAGCACAGTCATTAACTGCTGCCTGCTGGGCTGTATTGATATAACCAGGGCCACTGGAATTATGCACCATTGGGGAGGGAGCCTGGCTGCTTGCATCCTGGGCAGGAGCTGAGTAGCCGTGGCACCCGGTAAGCTACATTAAAAAAAAAGATATTATTAAATTACCCCCCCGTGTGATCCCCCCTGCCCCCTCTCCCTCCCCCCGCGAGTCATGCCGGACGCGACTAACTCAGTGGCCCACCCAAATACACCATTGGCCCACCCAAATAAAAATTCCTGGAGCCGGGCCTGGTGTCCCCCCTCTCACAGAATTCCTCTGGGTGGTGCACGCTGCGGCGCTCCTGTAATCCTCCGGAGGCGACAAGGGTCCCGGTGGTGGTAGGGAGGCAGCCGCCCGGCTGCGCGTTGCAGCAGTGTGGGCGGAGACATCGGGCGGCCTGAGTACATGATCGGCCGCAGCGTCTGTAGCACAACATAATCGGCGAGGTCTCCCCTGCACGCTACCCCACCGACTTAGCCTCCCACGGCGTCACCTAACGGTAGCACAAGCTAGTGTGTACTTTTTGCCCCCGGAAACCGCCAGCCCTGCATGACCCATTCTCCAGCTCCCTGTGGAGGCCTAGGTGAGCCTCCCTCGCCTTGGGCCTTCATCGGAACAGGCCCTTTCACCCGCCATCCAGGATCACCCCTGCAGCCACCTTGCCGCCCGGATTCGGCTTCTGCTGCCCTCTTGCCCCATTGCACCAACTGCAGCACATTGAGCCATCAAGAAATGTGGTTACGGAACATCTCGTCACCCTATTATCCAACTATGTGCCTGGGGTCATTGCTACACTGGGAGCTGGCCGCAGCGCTATGGGCAAAAAGGACCCCAAGCAACGACTACTCACCTTCCCGGCTGTTGCAGACGTGGCACACGATCAGAGCGCCATCAGGGCGGACAGGCTTCCTCAGTCGTGCCGGACACAGGCCTCTCTAACCCAGACTTGCTTACTGAACTCAGGGCTGGGTTCAAGTACCTTGACCACAGGTTCGACACACTGGAGAAATGCCTGCACGCACTTGGGGCCAAATTGGAGGTATACGACCACCGATTGGACAATGCAGATGGCTAAATATCAGACTTCGAGGACGGGGCTGCGCAATCAACAAAAAGGCTGGAGCGCATGGAAAAGATTTTGAAAGAAGTTGCAATAAAGAATGAGGACTTGGAGGCTTGCAGCCGCCGCAACAATCTCCGCATTACTGGGGTTCCGGAGTCTACCAACACTGGCAAAATGGACACCTTTGTTGAGACCTTACTGTTTGACATTTTTGGAAAGGATGCATTTACCCCCGGGTTTGTGGTGGAAAGAGCGCACCGATCGCTCGGCCCAAGCCCCAACCCCGGCTGCCCGCCTAGACCTATAATAGCACGCATTATGAATTTCCAGGACAGAGACACTGCTCAAAGACTTGCCAGGGAGCATGGCAAACTGACCTGGCAAGGTAACACCGTGTCACTCTATCTGGATTTCACATTCATGGTCCAAGAGGCCCGTCACAAGATCAAGGGTTTCAAGGCGATGCTTCGAAACTTGGGCCTCTGATATGGAATGCTATATCCGGCCCGCCTTAGAGTTGACATCAACTGGCGCCCTCGTTTTTTCGAGACTCTGAGTGAGGTGCAAGCTTTCTGCGCCTCATACAAGACCTCTAACTCCCAGCGGAGTGAAGACTGCAGCGGCCGCTCTTAGATCCACAGTGGCTCTGCGGCTAGTATGGACCTTTTCTCAAATGGTTAATCCTGGTGTTTTTTTGCCTGGTTCCCTGCACCTGCTGCATTCATATATTGCGATATTAGTCATTGACGCATGTAGCTATGATCACTGAGATAGTATGAGAACTGTTCTATTATAATGTTTCGTTATTGCTGGGCCTCGCCGAAGCGTTACCTCACCCCTAGGTGCGTAGCACACAGTTGTTATTAACGATATTAATGCATCAGGAAATGTTCATATCCTTTCAAGTGAGAAGTTCACAAGATGCATTGGAAGCTTGGTTAATGGGTTCTTCACCTTGCATGTGGATTCGCAAGGTTGTGTGGAGGGTGGGGAGGGATGGGAAAGGGTTTGCTTCATTAGTTGTCATTGCATTACCGGCTCCATACACGATATTCACTTCATCGTAATAATTTCAGGTTTTTTTTACATTATGACACAACAGACCCGGCTCCTGAATTAGTCGATCATTCAAACCTAGTCCTCATGACCTGGAACGTTCGGGGTCTTAATAACCCTAAGAAACGTAAACATGTCCTACACTACCTGCAGCGGCAGAAAGTTGACATCGCCTTCCTACAGGAAATGCATTTACCGAAGTCGGACTCCACGCACTACTCCTCCAGTTGAGGATCACACCGCTATTTTTTCAATTATAGCACCTATGCACGGGGCGCTGCAATCTTAATTCATAAGCAACTCGAATTCTCACGGACTCATTCCCAGGCAGATCGGGAAGGATGATACATCATAGTAGTGGAAATCTGCTGGGCCACTTGATCACGTTGTTGTGTGTCTATGCCCCAAATATCGACAGTTTGGACTTTTTCCAAGACGCTACTCTCACACGGTGGGGTTCAGGCAACCTGTTATTGGGTGGTGATTTCAATTTACTTATGGACTGCACAGTTGACTGCTCTTCCAGCGCAGCAGACTCTAAGCCTAGGGCCCGACGGGTATTGTTAGAAACATGCGCAACATTTCAACTTACTGATTTGTAGCGATTGCGCTACCCCATGAATCCAGTATACACTCATTATTCAGCCCCAAACAATACCTGGACCAGATTAGATTTTTGTCTGCTCTCCCCTGGCCTCATTCCCTGGCACACCACAAGCGCGACTCTGTCCAGGTCATATTCTGATCACGCACCTGTCAAGCTCAAACTCCGGATCCCCAGGCCCGAGGGGCAGATTACCTGGCAGTGCCCTAAACGATGAGTTGTTAGACTCGGAACTCAGGGAAGCAATTGAAGACTACTTTGATCTCAATGCAGGCTCAGTAGATACGTGGGCGATGCTATTGGAAGCTTTCAAAGCATACAGTAGGGGAGTCGTAATAGCCAAGCACGGGGGGTCCTGAGGGACTTACGGAAAACTCTTGCCAACATTGAACAGCAGCTAGTTGCTCTAGATGCTTCGATGCAATGCCTGTCAGACACCTCTGAGGAGGAGCGGCAGCGGTTATCGCCACTGTTAGAATTTTGCGAAGCAGCGGACAGGGAAGCACACTACCTCAGCAAGTACGTAACAGCACGTCGCTATGGTGAGGGCGAGCGGCCTGGGCCCACACTGGCGCAGCTGCTCAGACCCCAGTACTCTGCAGCACACATTACTGAGCTCCGCGCTGCTACAGGGGCCACGTTAACAGACATTCAGGACGAATTCTTGTCCTATTATAAGCTATTATACACTTCCACGCAGGATCGCTCTCCCGGGGAGCGCGAAGGGTATTTTGAAAAATCGCATTAGTGTATTTTGACAAATACATGCAAGATTTCCTCACTGAACCTTTCTCTAAGGACAAAATATCTGATGCAATTGATGCACTTAATGGTTCTACTGCCCCTGGCCTCAATGGGTTTATAAACTGTATAAGGACATGTTAGCCCCTAGACTCATTGAGGTCTACCATGAGGCTCTAAAACGGAACCAATTACCTCCTATGCTACGGGAAGCAGCAATCGTCTTACTACCAAAACCGGGCAAGGACCCTCTGCACTGTGGCTTGTATAGACCTCTCTCTATCTAATAAACTTCGATTATAAAATACTAGCAAAGACGATCGCTATCCGTCTCGCATTACTGTTGGACAAAATAATCTCCCTTCTCAATTGGGTTTTGTGCCCCCACCGATCCACGTCTCTGAACCTACGTACTCTTTTTGCTGTCCTCTATAGACTCAACCCCGATGTCCCAGCCGCAGCTGTCCTGCTGTACGCGGAAAAGGCATTTGAATCTCTGGAGTGGCCGTTCCTTTGGCCAGTAATTAGAAGGGTGGGCATGTCCTTCGGAGTCATTAGGCTTACAGCACTGCTGTACTCAGCCCCTACCGCCAGACTGCGCTTAAACGGCCCGCTTTCTCGCTCCTTCACATTGTCCAGTGGCACAAGGCAAGGCTGCACCCTGTGCCCCCTGCTTTTCATACTTGCAATTGACCCATTGGTCCGGCACTTTCAGAAACGCCATCTACACAGGGGAATCCAATTTAATACAGGACCATTATTGGTGTCCCTATATGCGGACGATAATTTTTTATATGTTCTGGACCCTCGGCACAAATTAGACCTGCTCATTCGTGAGATTATTAGATTTGGTGGTTTCTCGGGCCTCTGCATAAATTGGCACAAATCTGTGATATTTCCCCTCACTCAGGGTACGGACATATGGGAAGCTGAGTTCCCTCTGACATGGTGCACCGAGTCCGTTAAGTATCTGGGAATTAGCATACACTTGAACACCGCTGAGATCATTCTATCTAACTACGGAATAGCGATGCACTCGCTGGAGAAACAAGCGGATCAATGGCTCAGACTCCCACTTTCGCTCGCCGGCCGTATCACCCTGATTAAAATGATTGTACTTCCCAAATGTCTCTATTATTTCAACAATATATCAATCTTGCTCCTGAATCACTTTTTCCGCTCCACAAACGCACATCTCATCTGGCTCACGTGGGGGTCAAACGCCCCAGGCTAAGATGGGAGGTCATGACACTCCCTTATCACAGGGGTGGCATGGGGGTACCCAATCTACAATTGTATTACCTAGTAGCCCAGTGCAGTTATGCACACACTTGGTTTCACCACGACGTTAGGATCCCGTATCTGTGACCTGAGGCTGACTTACTCCTGCCAGACGCTCTGAACACAGTATTGCCCCTGGGGTTCCCTCGTGACCCCCGGGATATCCAGACAGTCTCCACAACCAGCTGGGCATGGCTCAAATTGGTAAGGCAGATGGGATCCCCGACTTTCTACTCTCCGAGCCTACCGCTTCCCCATCAACGCTGGTTCACCATTACTGGGGAGAGAGTTGTTCAACGTACCTTGACCCGGTTTGGCATATCCAACTTGGGGGACCTTTATGTCCACGGTCATGCCTTATCTGCATCTGACACGGATGCATTCCCTGAATGCGTCATTCATGGATACATTTGTACTCGCCCACATCCGTTCCAATTTATGCGCCAAGGTCCCTGGGTTTCCCGTGGAACCCAGCCCGTTTTGCCGATGCCCACTGTAATAGAAAGCGAAATGTGCACTCGCCTAATCTCCAAATTTTACAGGTCATGCACAGCGAAGGTCCCGCTCAACGACTCCGCAGTCTGAGCTGCATGGGAGGCAGACTTAGGACATCCCATCACCGATGACCAGTGGGGAGCCTGTTGCCAACAGATTAAGTCAATTTCTCTGAACAGTCGCCATAAACTCCTCCATTTTAAATTCCTTAGGAGAATATACATCCCACCAGAGAAAGCACACAGAATAGACGCGGACAGACCTCACTGCTGCCTGAAACGCAAATTCCCACATGCAGACTTTGCACACCTCACTTGGACATGCAGCGTGATCAGTAGTTATTGGACCGCCATACATGACACACTAGGGGAAATGGTAGGGCTCGAACTGGTCCCAACCCCTGAAGTGGCTCTGATGTGCTATGTTAACGTTCTGAAGTCAGTCTGAAAATACACAGCGTTATGTCTTTTACTTGCCAAGCGGGAAATAGCTTTAAAATGGGGACGCAGGGCTGCACCACGACACAGTGACTGGCTCACAAGCCTCGCATACTGCAACATCAACTATGATTTATTCGCTTCCACCCTCCCCAGAACGTCTCGTCCATGCAACATCGGGGGCCCCCTCAAGCAATATAACACGACGGTACACTTGCAGCGTGCCGCCCAATTGGGGGATGGGCTGGTCCCAACTGGAATAGGTTGATAGCCGGATCTGGGCGAATTATTTGAACTAGGGCTCCACCACATGGACATTGACAATCACATGCCCCACGAGCTGATATGGCACACACAACACTGTTGCAAACTGAGGACTATGGGGGATGTATGATATATGCATGTTTGACTATGCACTCCATTTAAATCTGAACAATGTGGGGATAACTGTTATATATTGATCGTAAACTATACTTTTTTGATACGTGAATCTCGTTACGTGTCACCATATTGGAGGCGGCAAGTTGTTGTGAAATGTATAATGAAAATGGTAAATAAAGTTGTTTTTAAAAAAAAGATTCAATTGAATGAGGATTACAAATATTTCGGTGGAATAGTGGTTCTCAAAGTGTTTTAAATGGTCCCTGCAATTTCTACTGAAGACTTATGGTTGGTTGGGCTTTGGTGCCCACCCTGTATACCAATGAGGAGCACAGTTTTTAAATGCAATGACACAGCAGAGGTAGAAACTATACCAGTTGTAGACCTTTGAAATTGTTCCTCTTCTAGAGATTAACATGAGACCAGGACAATGTCAGCCTGAAGGCATGTTGATTTCGAAGTTGAAAGTCTGAGAGATCTAGGACCAGCAATGTCCGGTGTCCCCACCGTCTTGAAAAAGGTTAACCTTGTGTATAGCCTGGCGCGTGTAAAAATTGAGTTTCACTTTCCATGTACAGTATTGTTATATGCATAAGGTTTAGTAATTTGTGGTTGTTTGATATTTTTACATTTTTATGCAGTTACTGTTCTGTTCAATATGAACCCAGATCTAACTGCCACATTGGGTGCAGTGTTTTCTACTCCTCTGTTTGCTTAAGCTCTACTGCCCTTGAAGAAAATCGGGTAATTCCTCCACCTCTCCAGCACATTTATGGCAGGGATACCTGCAATTGGCTGATAGGCACTGGGACTATTAAATTGAGACTTGCCTTCAGGAACGAAGTAGCCAGTCTTAAGTTTACAGCGTGCACATTCTGTACTGAGGACAGATGTTATAAAAGAGGTTGCCAAAGGTGCCAGCGTATCAGCAAATTCCATTGCCACCAGCAAACTAGAGCTGGTCTTCGTCTTTGCGCATAGTTTTGGGAGGCAAGACTGTGAGCTACATATAGGGGTATATTAACTATAAAGTCTTGCTATGCAGCGCAGCAACCAAGGTTGCTGCATTGCGTGAGCAGGCAGTAAAGTGTCCTATCTACAACACCCCCTCCAGGACTCGCACTGGGAAGTTTGCTGTACACAAATTAAGGAAGTCTCCCGCAATAGCAGGCACAAATTATTGCATTTCAAATTTCTATGGCGAATCTACATGACCTCCGAGAAAATGCATAGGCCTAACCCAGACAGGCCACACACATGCCTTAAATGTAGAGCACCGCATGCTGACTTTTAACATTTGGTCTGGAATTGTGTCAAAATTGGGACTTACTGGGGTGCGGTTTGTAAAGAAATTGAGAAGATGATTGGCTTGGACGTTGAGCCCTTGCCAGAGGTTGCCCTGATGGGGTATGTGGCTGGATTTCCTAAGGGGGTGCGTCGGTTCACAGCAAATGTTGGCAAAAAGAGAGATTGCACTTGTTTGGAGGCGAAGATCCTCCCCCACGGTCAAATCATGGTTGCACAGCCTTGCATACTGTAACACGAATAGTGAGCTATTTGCTAACATGCAGCTTCCGACCAGAAGATATTTGGGGCCCTTTAAAAAGCTACCTCCTAGTGTTGACTGCTGGCCTAACCATGCTACAGCCAGATGGAGTTGTACCATCTAGAGTGGGTTATGTGGCCCTAAATTGGGTAGTACACATTTTGGGATTCATATGTCTCGATATGCCTGCAGGATATTATGCTGTATTTACGAGATTTGACATCTGAATGTATTGTATGTTCAGGTTTCCTGACCCAATGCTACTGCTCATATTTAGATAGTGATAATGCCAGCTGCATAGCCCATACTGTACGCAGGTTGAAATACTTTTATATATGGAAATTCATGGCATTTGTATGAGCCATACTTGTCTTTTTTTTATCCTTTTAATGAACAAGCCAAAAGTGAGTATGTATTGTTATGAAAAAGATAAAGTTAAAAAAAATAGTGTCCTATCTAAAGAATATGGCACTGTCCTGCTCTCTCCCCAGCGCTGCCGTACAACTAGGCTTCCAGCGCCGCCCAAACAACGTTGCAAGATAGTGCAAAGATGTGTGTTCTATCTAGCATAGGCTTTGTACACTTAGAGTTCAAAAGACTATGCTTAGACTTATGTTTCTTTCTTTGGATGTGTGGTGTACTGTGCAGCACACATGCAAAGTTGGAAAAGATTTTAGAATTAAATTAGTGTTATTTATTGATGCAAATACCTATTTGCTGTTTTTTTGTAGATAGTTTTACATCAAAAACCATGAACCCTTGGAATGACCCCTTCACACTGAGTATCGCAAAGCAGCTCTAGGCTTTTTGACGCAAACCTGATGCAAAATGTTAGTAAATATACCCCCATGTAAAAATAACTCTCTGCTAGTTAGAAGGTGAAAGGCCTAGCATTTATCTATCCCTTGATAGTCATGAATGTTCCCCACTGCCATTTCCACAGAAACTGGTTGACCTGTATGCACTTCTGTGAATTTTGGTTAGGGTGTAGGTGTCTGTGCTGAAAGTGCACAGCCAAGTCGGGGTTGTCTTCTCCTGCATGACCACATAATGAATGGCTTGGTGTCTCAACGTTGATTCTTTAGCAATAAACTAGTGTTTGTCTTGGTATATAATTCTTTGGTTGGTATGATTTTCCATATCCTCAGTGGCCTACCTTCACTTTGACCTAACCAAGTTCACGAGTAATTGAGGAAATGGTAATAGTGGCTTCCTCAGATCAGGACCAGCCAAACACATGTATAATTTTAACCACTGAACACATATTGTTTGTTGTTACCAACTCATTTTAGGCCAAAGTTGAATAACAGATTAACTGTTGGGAAATGAGTCATATGACTTGGCTGTGGGTTATTAATGCCCAATATATTTCCTTTTATCTTGGATGTATAAATGAATGCCGACAGGTGCAGTTTGAACTGGTTTCCTCCCTTCTCACTAACATCTCTGGTAATAACAATGTATTTTGAAAGCCTAATTAGCTGAAAGTAACCTAGATATGCCTTAAAACAAAGTCAGTGATTTGGTTGAGGGATTGGCGCACGTTTGGAAGCTACTGCTGCCTTCTCAATATTTGTAGCATGGTTGGTGGGTGGTGAAACCTAACACCCCTAACAATATTCCATTGTATGTTTCCCAAAATAGAATAAGAATAACCTATACATTTGTGTAAGATGATGATGATGACTTGAATACTAATGTAACAAAATCATTTAATATGATGTTTTGGCCCATAAATACACACAGACGATCTTGCCATATTGATGAGACCATAGTGAGGCAGGATTTGACATTTACTTATTTGGATATTCCCTTTCACCTCCCTTGCCTGGGGTCACTTACAAAATATAATTCAACACCAAGTCTTGAGGTGCATTGAGACCATATTTAGATTTGTAGCAGTTATTTACTAACTCTATTTGTACATTCGTCAGAGAAAACGTTTATTGTGAAAATGTCATACTTACTAGTGAATTATGCAAGTCTTCCATGAAATCTAATTTTAAATTATTTACAGTGGAAGGATTGGACCACTACCTTCTCTATGTAAAGAATTTCCAGCACATATTTTACCTGACCTGTTTAAGATTGAATACTATAGTTTCTTCTCTCGTACCCCAAATGTTGTTCTAACTCTGCACAACGCACACTGCACCTTGTTTTTCTGCAGATTATATTCTGCTACTGAGAAACGTTATTTAATACCGTTAATGTGAGTTTTAAATGTTAACAAATGCAGGCCAGCATTGATTGCATTATAGCTTGCATCAGAAAACAGGCTCTCTGGCTGTAATAAATGTTATTCAAAGTGCCATGAAAATTAGGAAATAGCACTGTGATGCAGGAGAATGAGCAGTCCAGAGAGATTGTACTGAGCTGTTTTAGTTCCATTGTATTATGAAATATTTTTTAAACGTATGCATGATTATGTATTTCTTTTTTTTAAATTCTGATGTATTGTTTATAAACATTTATGAGTACTTTAGCTAAACTAAGATATATTGACTGACTCCCTGTGACACTTTTATGCTATTTGTAATTTGAAGCACACTTCTGGTCGCTCTTTGTCACTGTAAGCAGACAGTCTTGATAAAGTAGGGGGAGCTAGGATAAATGTTGGGGTTCACCCAAGAGAAAAATGTCTTTTGGAAGGTTTAATCCTAAAGATCATGGTCAGCCCATGTTCAAAACATAACTGAGCATCAGTTGCTAAAACCCAAGGACCATCTCATATTTCATTTAGGATTTGTTTGAAATGGCTGCTGTCAGCTCCACCATGTTCCTACTGACAGCAGAACACTCTCTGCCACTCAAACTTTACATGGACATTTGGAGGGTACCACGAAGCTGGTGGAAACCAATGTGTGTCTGTAGCATTGGATGTTATACGAACTGAGACCCTAGTGGTTCTGGGGCAGACTCTGAACAGGAACTACGTCATATGCGGGGATGTGTCAGGGCGTGCCTAGTGTTGAGTAGGAGTTAATCCACAGTACGTGAGTCTGTGTGGAGGAGTAAAGAAGTGTTTAACTACGCCTTCTGTGAGAGGTACTTATTCTTCATGCTCTTTGGCTGGGAAAGACTCTACATCTAGCAACAAGTAGGGAATGTTCCTCCAAAGAAAAAAAGGGTGCTTTCCATGATAGTTTGCAACGGTACGGCAATCTGCTTGTGCTTGCCACGTGTGCCTCAAATCAATGCAAAACAGTCTGTGACTGATACATGTGGAGTCAAGGCCCAGCTCAACTAGGAGAAGACATAAGTTCCCATCCTCGGACCCTCCCCTTCGCGTTCGACATCTGGTGGCTTATGGCCTTCGGCAGTCCTCACACACCCACAAACCACGCCTGAAACCTCAGCATCGTACTCGACTCCTCCCTCTCCATGACATGACAGGTCAACATCGTCGCCTCCAGCTGTTTCAACACCCTCCGACTCCTCCTAAAGACCGTATAGTGGACCCCCCCCCCCCCAAATCAAGGAAGGCCGTCACCCATGCACTCATAACCAGCAGACTGGACTACGGAAACGCCCTCTATCCTGGGAACAACAAGTCTCTGCTCCGCAGGCTCCAGACCATACAGAACACCGCAGCCAGACTCGTCCTCAGCATTCCTCAACACAAATGTACCACCCAACACCTACAGAACCTCTACTGGCTCCCCGTTGAGAAGAGTCACTTTCAAGATACCCACGCCTACAAATGCCTCCACAAAACCAATACCTAAACGCATCCGCAGAGCCAGAACAGGTGGAAGAACCTTCTACATCGCAGTCAAGACCTGGAACGAGCTCCCGCTCAACATCAGACATGCGCCTCCCCTGAACATCTTTAGGAAGATGCTCAAGACCTGGCTTTTCGACTGATAGGGAGCTTCTCAGCGCCTTGAGAACCTCACGGTTAAGTAGCGAGCTTACAATTCCCCCTGATTGATTGAGCTCCAGCCCATATACGGCCAAAGAAGAAATAGCCGGTAAACAGTCGATGGAGACCCTGTGCCGCACCACAAATACAGAGCAAATTAATCAAACAAAGTAGAAAGATAATGGTAGCGACAGCCAGGTATGAGAAACAGAGATTTACGACCTTAGAATGGGCATGGTGAACCAAGTGAAAACACGGGGGTTTTGAAACATTTGAAACATTGGATTACTTCATAGATGCACTGGAAGAAGATGAAAAGATTAGAAAAACCTTGCAGATGATGGAGTGAAAAAAGTGCTAAAGAACGTTTCACAGACTGATGCAAAATCGTATCAAAAGGTAAAAGAAACGTTGGAGGCCAACTTCAACCAAATGCTTAATGTCTGCTATGAAAGGTTTTTCTTCAACCAAGCACAACAGGTTGGTGAAACAATGTACGAGTTTGTTGAAAGACTTGATACACTCATTAAACATTGCATGGTCTGTGATTTCACCGACAAAGAAGCCATGCACCTCAGAGACATTGATTGCTGCTTTTCAGATTTGTTTAGAAGGCAGATGTTGAGAGAAACACACTGTTTGGAGAAAATGCTGATGGCTGCCCGAGCAGAAGAACAAGCAGAACGACAAGCTGGCGACATGGAAGCACGAACAGCACATAATGAATCGTCGCTGATTGTGAAAAGCAAGTACAAGCGAAAACTAAATGCATGCAAGTCGAGGTCGTCAAAGAAACCAAATTGTGTTTCAGATGTGGATTTTCGTTTCCCCATGAAGGTGAATGCCCAGCCATCAGGCAGGTCTACAAAGTTTGTGGAAAAAGGAATCATTTCATGACTGTGTTGAGCTACAGAAAAATCAAGTACGTCACAATGGAAAGAAGATGGACGAGAGAACGTTCCAGGAGCATTCTTGCCACGTCCACAAAAACAAAAAGCAACATCAGCTACGATAAGCAGAAACCAGGCAAAATCGATCGTCATCAAGGTAATTGTACTAATGCTCCTTAACGTCACTATCTAGTGCCGGTGAAGAAGATGGATGTGCGCTGATGTCTGCCAAAGGACGTTGTGTACCTATGGGGTTATCTGCCTGTAAGGAAAGTCACAAGTTCACGACAGATTACCAAATAAAGCAACAGAATTAATTTGGACACTGTCCTAAAATCACATTGAAAGTGAAAAATCTCCCAATAACTTTCATCATAGACAGTGGTGGGTCAGCTAATATCAGGCCAGCATATAAGTTTTCTTCGCCTCACTCCATCAGGCACAAAGTGTATGCCTGGGCTACCTCTGAGCCATTACAAAGCCAATGGTCGTTCACAGCGACAATGCAACACAAAAAGACATTGGTGCGAGCCACCATTCATGTTCTAGAAGGGACTTAATTGAGTGCCTGCTTGCTCAGCGTTGCCACCACTGTTTACATGTGGTTGATATCCCTCAACTACAACCTCAGTGCTCAATCTAAGATCGCGTCACGATCAGATTCCTATCGTCGTTCAATGGCCTAGGCAAGTTCAAGAAAATAAAGGTACAACAGCATGTCAATGAAGACATTTACTTTGTTGCTCAGTGACACTGTAGTGTTACTTTTCCTCTAAAAGAAGCTGTAGAGCAAGAATAGCCATAAAAAGAGCCCTACGTGATCGAGTGTGGTTCCCGCGACTAGATGAGCGAGTTGAGAAGGAGTTGAAAATGTGCCACATTTGCAATTGCTTGTCTCCTAAGGTGACACAACACCCAGTGATATTGTCTGACCTCCCACTCATGCCTGGGAGAAAGTTACAGTCGCCTTTTTTGGTCCTTTAGGAAATGGATGCCATCTCATTGTAGTCATTGAAGAATATTCGTGTTTTCATTTGGTGGAAGGCCCGTCTACGACAGCCTATGACAAGATCATAGAACAACTTGATGACATCTATGCAACATGGGGCATTCCTGAATCCTCAAATCTGACAATGGCCCACCCTTCAACAGAAAAGAGTACAAAGAGTATATCTCTGTGGCCCCAAGCCAATGATGTAGTTAAACGATTCGTGGGCACTCTCAAGAGTCATCCAGCGAGCGTCCATGGATGGACTTGCGCTTAACCAAGCCATGTACCAGGCCCTCTGGGCCTATCAATCAACTCCTCACTCCACAACTGGTGAGAGTCCAGCCACGTCGCTATTATGGAGAGCCATCAGAACAAACTACCTCAATGGATCTCGGATCGATCAGTGAATAGTGACCAAGTTTGAGACACCGATGCAATTCGGAAAATGAAAACATATACAGATCAGCCTCGTCATGTCCAGAAGGCCATCTTCGACAAAGGAGACTTAGTATTGGTTAAACAGATACGAAGACTGACAACAGACACTCTATTTGCTGCTGATCTCTACAGGTTGTGGCGCGCAAGAGATGTATGTCAGTCATTGGGTACGTTGCAGGGTGTGGCTAGTGTTCAGTAGGAGCTTATGCACTGTACATAAGTGTATGCTGTGACTGGGGAGGATGCTACAGTGTCCACAACACGTTTGAGAATGGAAGCAGAGCAAACAGAAATGAATACTGAATTTTCTGCAGGAATTCACAATAAAGGAACCGTATTTTCTAAAAGCTCATAAAAACGACTTTGCATGGCCTGAAATTCACACAAATTTAGCCTTTTGTCTGTAACCTCACATGAAAGCAGTTGAGTTTAGCCCACAAGATTGGTTTCAAGTACTGCTTCTCAGTGTTGGGTCTGTCAGTCATTGGGTACGTTGCAACGGCCTCTAGGGATCTGCTACAGGAGCAAAAAAATGCTGAGCATTGGCTTTACAAATATCTACCCGACTGACAGGCTAGAAAAAAACAAGCATTGTCAGATCCAGTATGCCTAGCTTTAATGTGCCAACACATGTAAACAAAGTTATGTAAAGGGATCATTTGTGCATGTCTGTGTTTGCATGTTTTAGCACTTTCAAACTAGACCTATTGGCTTTGTCAGTACTTATTCCATATGAAGTCATCTCTGCTCAGATACCAAAACTAGATAGTGCCATCTAGTGCTTGAGTCCCCCCACTTCCCTTTTCCATAGTGCATACTTTCTTTGACTCTTGGCAGCTCTCTGTTTGTCACAAGAGGGAGTTCCAAAGAAAATTCCAAAGAAAATCAATGAACCCATACATTAAAACTCCAATCACTAAGTAGATTAGGGTGATATTGCCCCTTCCCTTAGTAAGCCTCACTGCCTATCATCCTCATCATCAAACAACTTTATTTTGGTTTAGAGAACCTAAAAATACACAATAACAAACGTCTCGATGGTAAATATAATATATGTTGAAGAAAATACACAATTCATTACAAGACAAATGAGTTAAAATAGGTTAAGATCATATTACATCTGTTTACGATAGAGCACAATAGAGTACATCCATGCTAAAACAATTTCCTGAAAGACAAAATCCTCAAAAATAAACCTACAAATAAGTTCACTGAGCCATCCATGAAGTCTAGCAATACACACTAGTTCGGGGATACTCAAGCACTATCTGTTGTAGGTAAGCGTAAAGTGTAGATTGCATACAATAGAGGAATTGTAAAATTATTAAAACTCACCCTTAAAATAAGATATTTGTCCCAGCAGCCTTACTGCCCATTAAAACAGGTTATTTAAAAGTAGAAAATGTAAAGTTTTAATGTTAAATATGTTGTTACAGTAAAAAACACTGTTAAACCATTTTCACCATAAGAGGGTTAGCTGTTTCATAGGAAAGCATTGAGGCACAATATTACATTTAATATTGCTATCTCCCACAAGGAAACAACTACAGAGTTCCTTCTTGGTTATTTAAAATATCTATTACAAGCCCAATTCATTGGTAAAATCAGATGTGTAATACATAATTTAGAACAGATAACTTTAAATATACCTGCCTAAAGCCTCTCGAAGTCCACTTGCATGAGCTTCCGACTGTCACCCACAAGCTGAATAGCCCTTTTGATGATGAGATAACGTGTCCCAAGAGCTGAGACAAACAAAGGCTTTGGGTGTGGGAAGGTTTTCTGTTTCTCTGGCAGGCTGACATCTCGGCTGTGTCCAGGAACTTAATTAACTTAAAAAGGTCCTATCCTTTCACTAGCAGAGGTAACTAACAACCTGGCAATGCCCCCTTATTTTTGTCTGCCCAGCGAGTCTGGTACCAAGCCCAGTTGGAGAGGAGCTGCCCCCAGAACTGGTTTTGAGTGACCACTGCGGAGGTGTTGCCAATTTCCCTGGCCGTACCTCAAGGGTGGGAACAGGAGCTCCGCTGTATTGGTTTTGGGCAGCGAGGCACACTGTAGGATTGTTTGCAATCATGTACACTCTAAGTGCTCACAAATGGGTAGGATCAAACCTGGGTACTGTAATTCCATTGGTTAGGGCACAGCAATGTATTTCCCTCACCCAAAAGCTGCTGCCAAGCATAAATGTTGCACGCACCGCAATGATCACTTCTGGACCTGTGGAAGAGAGAAGAGAGCTCAAATGCTGCCTATGACCTGAGAAGAGCCCTGAAGACTGGAGCAGCTCTCCCCCTCTTGTACCCGGACAAAGAAGAGGACTCTATGGGTCATAAAGCTGACCTTCCGTTTGGGCTACAGGGAATAAATAAGCTTCAAGAGGACTTTTCCTTCACTCCCAGCTTAACAGTTCCAACTGGGCCTGCCCTAGACATGGCTGCTGGCTTTTTCTGAAGTAATTCTCGATCCCTAAGTGCTGTCCCCCTAGACCATGTACCCTTGACTAGTGTCAGTGTACTCCTTCCTAAACTTTCCTGGAACCTGGGATTCAGGAACTTTTTGCCAACGTTTTGCCCTGTGAAGTAGCGTGGCACTGGGACCAGCCAAGCCAATCCACCGAGGGTGCATCGCCACTGGGGGTGAGTTTGCCACAGCTCCCACTACATTCTAATCTGCAGAAGTAAATGTAATTCAGCAGGACTGTCGTCGATCGATATCCAACTTTGTTGAGCCCTCTTCAGCCAGACCCTGCAGCTTGCCCTGCTGCAGAAATCGGGCTCCAGAAAAAAATATATAATCAGAATGTAGAAAGCTTCACTGGATCAAACCCCCTCTTGTATCTGTTCGATGCCGAGGGCTGTTTAGACGCAAAACCAGAATACTTTCCCCTTGCAGCTTTCCCTCCTTCATCGCCTTCGCTGAGACCTTGATCTTCAGCTCCCGGTTAAACACAGCTTCGGCCAAAGCCTGCTGAAGATTTTTTGCTCCATAAAAGTCTCTAAGTGCAAAGGTAACTTTTTGCGGGGACGAACCTGGTCTTTTTATCCAACTTGCGCTCCAATGTGGTTAGCCTGGAGACTTGAAAAAATCCACAGAAACCTGTGTTATGGGGAGCACTATTCACTCGTTCACAGTAACGTGATTTGTTTTTTCTTATTTTGCATCCATATATTCAGTCCAACTTAAACATCATAAATTTATCAACCTTATGATTCATCAAAAGTTCAAACTTAATGTATCCACAGTCTTATTGATCAGACTGAAAACCTTAACAAACAAGAAAGTAAATGCTCATCAAACGGTGATCGTATTTCCTTTCTTCAAAGTTGATTTTATTCTTCTTTTTCATCAATAAATGCGACAGTCTGAGTTCTTCAAACAACTCTCCATTATTCAACAAATGAAGACATATCCCAATGCATTTCGGTATGCACCTTCGTCAGGGGAATGCACTATAAGTAACAAAAAATCTATCATGTATATATCAGATAGATACAATATTTACAATCACAAGTTCAACAATTTCATTATTTAGTGAATCGAACAGCAACCAGAAGATCTCCTAGTGTAATCCGTGCATCTTATGTGTGATTAAAAATCATGCTCACAAAAGTTCACCTGCCACCTTATAAACCAAACCGAAAACGTGGTGAACAGCCCAGTGCTAACAACACCACCTCCTACTTACTACATTCCAAAAATAACCTTATCTCAACAAAAAACCATGCGAGTCACCAAATATTCTAAAGTACAGGCGGTGCCATGTCTAAGCACTCTTACCTTCACTCAAACAATAAAGCAAAAAAGTCGGCAACGGTCAAAGTCCGTGCTTTTCTTTTTCTAGAAAACAAAGGCGATACTCTTAATACACTAACTCCATTGTATCATGACTAGCTTATACATTACAAATAAAGCTGGTACTTACTCGGTCTTCAAGACCCCAATTGTAAATCTTTATGGCGCTATTGCAATCAAGTCGTGCCCTTAATCTGTAACACATTAAAGGAAAAAACTCCTTAGTATTTAAATGGTTTGTGTTACCATGTATCGTTATTCTTAATCTATGTAGCGTCATCTTACCTCTGTCTCTTTAGTCAAACGCTCCGCGTTACTCTGGGGTTCTCTCTTTCTGTGGCTTTCTCGCTAGATCGAGCCATGTTCAAAACGCCAGTATATGGCGTCTGACGTCATGCTGCTGAGGGAATCGAAAACGGACTACAGGCTTACACGTCCTCATCCAAAATGGCACCCGTTTATTTACTACTCGGGAAGATACGAGTTGACTGATCCCATTCCATATTATTGAAAATGAAACTATGCTCGTATTTCCAATAAACATAATAAAAATAATGCAAATAAAAATAAAAGATGTATGTGTAAATGCAAGTATCAAGAAATGTGAGATTTTATGAGCATGAATGTCAATAACACCTAAATGTAGTATAAAAAACATTTAAAATGCAGATACCAAGCATGTATATTACAGCATAATTTTACAGGAAACAAATCATCTCAATCTTGTCATTGAGTCCATAGGGTGTCAGCGTCCTAAGGGACTATATCCAATATGTTTCTCTTTGTGCCAACAATCTAATTGTGTCAACATGTGGTTTTTCCACCAATCTTTCTAATACAGTAAATTTCAGTTGAGGTATCGTGTGTCCCCTCTCATGCCAATGTACAGCCAAACATGATTTCATATTCTTTGTACGTATCATACTCTTATGCTCGGTCATCCGAACCTTCACCTTCCTTGTAGTGCGTCCAACATAAACAAGTCCACATGGACATTTGATTGCATATATTAGAACACTAGAGTTACAATCAGACGTGTGTCTCAGGGTTATATTTTTACCTGTTTGGGGGTGAGCAAATGGATTGCCTACCAACACATTGCCGCAATGGCCACAGTTTAAACATTTCATCATACCTTTCTGGCCTAGATCTGTGTTTTCATGCCTGCGATCTTTCAAAAGTTCCTTAATATTCCTCGACCTAGAGTGTGCAAATAGAGGTTTGTCTAGAAATACCTGCTTAAAATCAGGTTCTTGCTCAATTATTTCCCATCGTTTCCTTATACATTTTTTTATAGCCGCTGTGGCTGTAGAGAATTTTAGTACGTAGACTTCCCTCCTGTTTTTGCTTCTTTCTCTTTTTTCCAACATAGTGGATCTAGGCATGGTCTTTACTCTGTTCTCGGCTTGATCAAGAATTGTATCCGGATACCCCCTTGTTTTATATTCTGAGCGCATTCTGGTGATGGTCTCAAACCCTTGTTTCTCGTCTGAACAAATCCTTCTTGCCCTGATAAATTGTGACAGTGGTAGGTGTCTTTTTAGTGATTCTGAATGAAAGCTATCGAAGTGTAAAGCATTATTTCTGTCCGTTGACTTCTTAAATACGCTTGTCACAAGTGTGTTCCCTTTTCTTGTAATCATGATGTCAAGATAGCTTATTTGTTCCGAACTGATAGTGTATGTGAATTTAATGAAGGCATGACAATTGTTTAACTCATGAAGTTGTGCTCGTAACTTTTCTTCTGATCCTTTCCACACAACCAGTATATCGTCGATATACCTTAGGTATAGTGCTAGATGTTGTTGCCAATTTTCATTCTGTAATATGTGCTGATCTTCAAATTTGGACATGAACATATTAGCATATGTAGGTGCCCCGGTAAACCCCATAGAGGTACCCGTCTTTTGTAGGAAAAAACAATTCTGCCATTGAAAGTATCCATGATATAAACAAAATTGAAGTAATTCAAGAAGAAAAATGTTATGACTCTCCTCATACTCATGTCTCAATAGCATCCACTCTGCTGCCTCTAGACCTTCCATATGTGGGATCGAGGTGTACAGGGCTGAAACATCAACCGTGCACAACCACACTTCCTCATTATCAAAAATAGGCACACTCTGTAATTTCCGTAGACAATCCGTGGTGTCTTGTACAAAAGTAGACCATTGTTGCACCAAAGGCTGCATGAAATGGTCTAGATATCTCCCTAGTGGTTCATGTAATGACCCACATCCCGCCACAATGGGTCGAAATGGTGGGTCTACCGGGTCTTTGTGCATCTTAGGCAACATATATATATATGGCCTATTTGGATGTTCTGTGGTCAGATACCTTCTTGTTTGTTCATCAATCCTACCTAACTCAATGGCTTTTTTTAGGATTTCAGATAGAATTCTCTGGAACTCCATTGTGGGGTCTGTCTCTAACTGTATATAGGTGTTGGTGTCCTTCACATGCTGATCTACCTTCTGATGGTAATAGGCAGTATTGAGCACCACTAATGCTCCGCCTTTGTCTGCAGATACTATAGTAAGTGTCTCATTAGAGGCCAATTCATCAACAATGGTCTACTTTTGTACAAGACACCACGGATTGTCTACGGAATTTACAGAGTGTGCCTATTTTTGATAATGAGGAAGTGTGGTTGTGCACGGTTGATGTTTCAGCCCTGTACACCTCGATCCCACATATGGAAGGTCTAGAGGCAGCAGAGTGGATGCTATTGAGACATGAGTATGAGGAGAGTCATAACATTTTTCTTCTTGAATTACTTCAATTTTGTTTATATCATGGATACTTTCAATGGCAGAATTGTTTTTTCCTACAAAAGACGGGTACCTCTATGGGGTTTACCGGGGCACCTACATATGCTAATATGTTCATGTCCAAATTTGAAGATCAGCACATATTACAGAATGAAAATTGGCAACAACATCTAGCACTATACCTAAGGTATATCGACGATATACTGGTTGTGTGGAAAGGATCAGAAGAAAAGTTACGAGCACAACTTCATGAGTTAAACAATTGTCATGCCTTCATTAAATTCACATACACTATCAGTTCGGAACAAATAAGCTATCTTGACATCATGATGACAAGAAAAGGGAACACACTTGTGACAAGCGTATTTAAGAAGTCAATGGACAGAAATAATGCTTTACACTTCGATAGCTTTCATTCAGAATCACTAAAAAGACACCTACCACTGTCACAATTTATCAGGGCAAGAAGGATTTGTTCAGACGAGAAACAAGGGTTTGAGACCATCACCAGAATGCGCTCAGAATATAAAACAAGGGGGTATCCGGATACAATTCTTGATCAAGCCGAGAACAGAGTAAAGACCATGCCTAGATCCACTATGTTGGAAAAAAGAGAAAGAAGCAAAAACAGGAGGGAAGTCTACGTACTAAAATTCTCTACAGCCACAGCGGCTATAAAAAAATGTATAAGGAAACAATGGGAAATAATTGAGCAAGAACCTGATTTTAAGCAGGTATTTCTAGACAAACCTCTATTTGCACACTCTAGGTCGAGGAATATTAAGGAACTTTTGAAAGATCGCAGGCATGAAAACACAGATCTAGGCCAGAAAGGTATGATGAAATGTTTAAACTGTGGCCATTGCGGCAATGTGTTGGTAGGCAATTCATTTGCTCACCCCCAAACAGGTAAAAATATAACCCTGAGACACACGTCTGATTGTAACTCTAGTGTTCTAATATATGCAATCAAATGTCCATGTGGACTTGTTTATGTTGGACGCACTACAAGGAAGGTGAAGGTTCGGATGACCGAGCATAAGAGTATGATACGTACAAAGAATATGAAATCATGTTTGGCTGTACATTGGCATGAGAGGGGACACACAATACCTCAACTGAAATTTACTGTATTAGAAAGATTGGTGGAAAAACCACATGTTGACACAATTAGATTGTTGGCACAAAGAGAAACATATTGGATAAAGTCCCTTAGGACGCTGACACCCTATGGACTCAATGACAAGATTGAGATGATTTGTTTCCTGTAAAATTATGCTGTAATATACATGCTTGGTATCTGCATTTTAAATGTTTTTTATACTACATTTAGGTGTTATTGACATTCATGCTCATAAAATCTCACATTTCTTGATACTTGCATTTACAAATACACCTTTTATTTTTATTTTTATTTGCATTATTTTTATTATGTTTATTGGAAATACGAGCATAGTTTCATTTTCAATAATATGGAATGGGATCAGTCAACTCGTATCTTCCCGAGTAGTAAATAAACGGGTGCCATTTTGGATGAGGACGTGTAAGCCTGTAGTCCGTTTTCGATTCCCTCAGCAGCATGACGTCAGACGCCATATACTGGCGTTTTGAACATGGCTCGATCTAGCGAGAAAGCCACAGAAAGAGAGAACCCCAGAGTAACGCGGAGCGTTTGACTAAAGAGACAGAGGTAAGATGACGCTACATAGATTAAGAATAACGATACATGGTAACACAAACCATTTAAATACTAAGGAGTTTTTTCCTTTAATGTGTTACAGATTAAGGGCACGACTTGATTGCAATAGCGCCATAAAGATTTACAATTGGGGTCTTGAAGACCGAGTAAGTACCAGCTTTATTTGTAATGTATAAGCTAGTCATGATACAATGGAGTTAGTGTATTAAGAGTATCGCCTTTGTTTTCTAGAAAAAGAAAAGCACGGACTTTGACCGTTGCCGACTTTTTTGCTTTATTGTTTGAGTGAAGGTAAGAGTGCTTAGACATGGCACCGCCTGTACTTTAGAATATTTGGTGACTCGCATGGTTTTTTGTTGAGATAAGGTTATTTTTGGAATGTAGTAAGTAGGAGGTGGTGTTAGCACTGGGCTGTTCACCACGTTTTCGGTTTGGTTTATAAGGTGGCAGGTGAACTTTTGTGAGCATGATTTTTAATCACACATAAGATGCACGGATTACACTAGGAGATCTTCTGGTTGCTGTTCGATTCACTAAATAATGAAATTGTTGAACTTGTGATTGTAAATATTGTATCTATCTGATATATACATGATAGATTTTTTGTTACTTATAGTGCATTCCCCTGACGAAGGTGCATAACGAAATGCATTGGGATATGTCTTCATTTGTTGAATAATGGAGAGTTGTTTGAAGAACTCAGACTGTCGCATTTATTGATGAAAAAGAAGAATAAAATCAACTTTGGAGAAAGGAAATACGATCACCGTTTGATGAGCATTTACTTTCTTGTTTGTTAAGGTTTTCAGTCTGATCAATAAGACTGTGGATACATTAAGTTTGAACTTTTGATGAATCATAAGGTTGATAAATTTATGATGTTTAAGTTGGACTGAATATATGGATGCAAAATAAGAAAAAACAAATCACGTTACTGTGAACGAGTGAATAGTGCTCCCCATAACACAGGTTTCTGTGGATTTTTTTCATTTGTACTAACTTGACTAGGGGCCAGTCAGGATATGGGTCAGCACCAGATATAATTAGTTGACATTTAAGCTAAATTGATAAAAATAGGAGTGCATATCGCTTAATATTGTTGTGAATATTGTACTATTTTAGCCTGGAGACTTACCATGTTCCTGGTCAGGCGCAATCAGATGACCGTAGTTGATGCTAAACGCTTTTTGCTTCTATTTTTAAATTCAAACATTAAAGATTCATATCCCCAATTCTACATCTTGAATTGTTGCCGTTTTGGAATCATTTTATTTATTAAAATGTACCCTTCTTTTATAAATTGGTTTGAGATTTTTCTTGTGTTTCAACTTATTGTTTAAATAAGGCATCCTTACTTAAACATTGCCTCTAAAGTTAAGCATATCTGCTCTGTCCCATAACTTCCAGCGGGTTGAGCTCAGGTTAACTTGGTGACTTCAAGGGTTCTCCCTGACGAGGATTGTGGTTATATTTGAAGTGGGTACTCACCCGCCTCAACTATTACTCCAATTTCTTACAACTCTAGACATGCACCCACTGGTGCACACTCACTCTTGTGCATACACACCACTTTGTCTCTCGCTTGCATATATCGCCACTGGGACGATGCATGAACAAAGGTTTTCTTCATGTGGAGGTGTCTCATTGACGTTTTCTGTTATATCCTTTGACAGGATGTGGCCTTACTGGACAGGTTGATAAAAGATGACACAGAATCTGGAAAGGTGCCATTGTTGCTGGTGGCAAATGCCGGTGAGTGTTTCTGTTGTTATGTAGAACAAATTATTTGACTATCATTTGGCGTGTTGATTGGTATATATATTGTCTTCCTTACTCTGCATCAAATAACATTTTTGTTTTTTTAAGCTATGAACTGAAAAATGTGCAGCTCCTCTTGCAAAAACGCTCCTAACTCACCCACCGCTGGAATTGAGATGGGCACGGGAGCTGCCCTGGGGACATTTAAACACACATGCATTGCACTTAGTCTAATGGCACATGCATCTAGAATATTTTAATAATTGGTTTAATGTAGTGTTTGGCATGTTCACATTGTAAAGCTACTCTTTATTTTACAGCTGACCAATATGTGTACATATGGTAACCCGTTAGCCACTAAACTGTGTCCTGTCCGATTACACTTCTATTATTGTTCTTGGTACGAAGCTATTTGTGAAAAGCTACAACAGTAGTGCTCTTCATAATACTTGCTCTTTAACTTAGGCACTCCTGGAGCCGGACACACAGATAAACTCACACGTTTAAAAGAGCTTTGCGACCAGTACAACATGTGGCTACACGTGGAAGGGTAAGCAGATTTAATCTTTCTATTAATGGTTATTATGGCTCTTTTCATAGCTGTAGGGTTAATACTAAGTGGAGTGGTAACATAGCCCATACATAGCATGTTTTCCAAAAATGAATTCGATTCTTGTTGAAAATGTTCGGGAGTCATATGGGGTGGTGTTATCTTATGCTCGCAACTGAGGTGTGGCATCCAGCCTTGCATGTTCATCTGCCAATGATATAATATGTAACCCTGCATTACATTTTTTGATTTGTCCTGTTTTCTGAACCATTATTGGCTACATTTGTGCAGATTATTTCAAAAGTGTTTTTGTGCAATGGGAAACGTCATAAAAAATGGAATTGAAGTTTCTAGTTCTTAGCAGCCTTCTTTCAGCACACGACTGTCCGAAATACCACAGTTTTGTGATGTGCCAATTGTCCTGAGGATTGGAATACCCCAGCAAAATCTCCAACATCCACCTGGTCTCAGAACCTATAAGTGCATGGAAAAACTAATACGCATAATTTACTAACGGTAGAAGTCACACTGAGCGATAACATATATCAAATGTAGATAACTGAGATGGTTGAAACTTTCTTACTCAGAAGAGGTATCCACAAATGTCTTTTTCTTTGTTGTCAATGTGGCATGGTTTTTCACTGCTAATTTAGTTTCTGCTGGTGAGAATTTGGAAGGTGTAAATGGGGATTTGTTTCCTTGGTGTGATCATTCTCTGGCAAATGCTTGAATGTGATTAGAAGGTATGCTTTTGTGAGATGGTCAAAGTGGTTTGAATCACATTATGCATCTCGTGGTTCTGGGAGTGTTCTTTGGAAATGTCTCTGAAGGAGATCCATATTTTAAATGCACTTCTCACTAGTTATCCTGCACTGCAGAGTGCTGACAGTGTCTGCTGCAGCAGCAACCTTGTTATGTACACCGATTCAAGCAGCTCAGGTTGTCAAAACTCATTGTCCACTGTTGGAGCAAATGATCGGTCCATTCTGTCATGTAGCTTCATGTCTTGGGAAGTTATTTTAAACCTGCTGAATTTTTTACTACGGGTCAACAGTCTGATTAGGAACTGTTGAAATAAGTACCATGAAGCCTTGTTCTCAAGCAACCTCCCATAGGGGTCATCAGCATTATCCCTACTGAAGGTATTATAAGTGATTAGAGGCCGTAAATTTAAGATTTGTTTGAGGCAGTTGAGGTATATAAGTTTGGTTATCGATGGTAGGAGGAATGTGTTTTACTTACTCTTTTGTTTTTAATAATGAAGCCTTTTCCACAAAGGAGAGCAAGTTGAGAACAGGCATAAGTCTACTGTTATGTTGTCATTGACTGCAGGATTTGCAAGCGTGGTTCCCTGACTGTCCCATGTGCTACATAATAGCGCACCTTTCTTTTTCGGATTGTGTTCTCCATTCGTAGAAATGATTGTTTCTTTGCTCAAATGACCCATTCTCCTCATGTCATTGCTTTTCTGCCATTAGTTCCTGCTAAATAATTTAAAAAAAGAATGACTTAGGTGAAATAAGGTTACATGAAATATTTAAGATGGAGATTAGGTCTCAGTCGAACACAAGCTATATAAGTAATGTTTCTTTTCTCTTCTCTCCAGAGTTAATTTGGCAACCTTGGCATTGGGTTATGTCTCTTCCCCCGTGCTGGTATGTGTGTTTTTGCAGAAATTATTATGATTATTTTGTTTTATAACCGCTATAATTCTTTACGCCAATACTAATGAGAGAAATATAGTTAGATATGTTTTATGGAAATTATTCCCAAATGTAAAGCCTTGCTTGAAATAAATATAAGATAACATAAGTAAAATGCAGTTTTATGACTATTTGAATGCCTGTTTTTGTTATACAAGCAAAGTTACGGTCCCATTCTGCTAAAAAAAAAAAAAATCTCTGCCCTATTTTTGTCTGTTTACTGGGTGAAAGGAGCTAGATTCGGTTGCTGGCTACTCCACTCAGCTCTCTTCTGGTGAATTGAAGCAAACTGTGTCCCCTTTGTATACATGTAACGGGCTGAGCACCAAGCTGGAATTCTCTTTTGCAACATTTATATGCAAACAATGGGCTTGAATAAGGCATATTAATTTTTTGGGCAAGTGGAAGGGGTTCTGAATGAGTGTGGTCATTAGGATGTCAACAGAAAGTAGTTTGAACAGTGACTGTGGACAGGTGGCCTTTAGTTATGAAAGTAAGGATGCAGTTCCCCATCTGGCCAGCTGCGTCCTTCCTCAGAAGTCTACCAATAAGATCTTTCATTTCCTCACTAAGGATTGTACACTCTAACAAAGTCTGCTGTTCTTGGGAAAGCCTGAACAGAGTGGGTTGGCTAACCAGGAATTACTACCTTTTGCTCCCTATATATTCTGACTCTAAATATTTACAAAAAATATACTGAATCTATGACGATGTGGAAACAACTACCAAGGAGACGGGCCTCCACATTGAATAGAGGTGTCTAGCCGCAGATTCCTTACCTTAAAATTATCCCCAAGTATCAGACTGGATCCAGAAATTGTTTGTGAGCAGTACCCCTGCGCGCCGGTAGGTGGCGTCGTTCTGCTCTGTGTGGTGTTGTTCTGCTCTGTGTGGCCTCGTCTGAGTTGTCTGCACCAAAAGTGACCTGTGAGGCCCGATATAGGCACCACCCAGTTCCTTTCTTTTTGCAGCAGTCAGCCCAGATCCGGAGAGAGCTACCCTCAGTCGTTTTTTTGACTGTCGTTTTTTGACTTTTGTTGAATGGTTTTTGAGATTTGTGGCAGGGATGTCCACAAGGAAGGCTAGATTCAAACCCTGTGGTGCCTATTACCGATAAAAGTTGGTGATGGACCGGCACCTAGTCTGTCTCTGGTGTCTTGAGTAGGACTACGACGTCTAGACCTGTGTTGATAGTTACGCCGTGCACCCCAAGGCTCTGTGAGCCTGTTATAATGGCATTTCTTAACCGGGCCTAATACCTTTATGTAATACTACAGCTAGGTCCTTGGGCCTTTCCATGAACCCTCGCCAACCTCCGTCCTCCTTTAATGGCCACCTTTCATGGCTACCATCCAGCTTCCAAGGCCCTAGGCCTTGGAGGCTGGATGGTAGCGTTGGACTTGCAGGATGCATACTTCCACATCCCACGTGTTTATCATCAGGTCACGGTAGATCACAAGCACTTAAAGTTTACTATACTCCCTTTTGGCTTTACCAGCGCCCCTCGGGTGTTCATGGAGGTGATAGCTGTGGTTGTAGTTCATTTGCGGAGATAAGGGGTGCCAGGGTTCACTAATCACGACAACTAGCTGTTGAAGGCTGGATTATCTCAGTCATCTCCTACCTCCAGACTATGACGGACCTCCTGCACTTGCTGAGGTTCACTATAAAAGTGCTGACGTCACTCCTGACCCCTTCTCAGACACTCCCTTTCATCTGAGCTGTTTAGGACACAGTGCAGTTTCAGGCTTATTCTCCAGAGCTGCGATTATACTGATGTTTCAGCCTCTATCCTGGGTTTGGATGACACTGACTCTGATTCTGATGGGCCTCATGTCTCCTGAATCCTCCTTGTGACACATGCCTGCTGGCATGTGCAGGCTCTGCAGTGGGACCCGATGTTCCAGTGGGCGCAACATCAGGGGGAACCTCTCTGAGATGGTCCAGATCTGAGGGCACTTTGAAAGATCTGCAGTGAGTGGCAAACCACGATTGGGTCAGTGGCAGAACTATCTCCCTTCCCCAATCAGATCGGACAGTGGTGATAGTTGTGTCCTTCCCGGGCTGGTGCAGCCATCTGGGAGAGGTGGCTCTCAGAGGACGCTGGTCTTGGTGCAATCCGGACTCCACATCAACCTGTTGGAGCTCCGAGTAGTCCGGCTGGCATTGCAATTTTTTCTAACTTCCATCAAGGGAAGGCTAGTGGCAGTGGTTTCAGACCACACCACCGCCATGTGGTACTGCAACATACAGGACGGGGTGGGGTGGGGTTGTGGACTCTGTCAAGAGGCCCTGCACCTCTGGACATGGCTGGAACGTAAGGCATATCCCTGGTGGTTCAACGCCTGGCGGGCTCTCTGAACGCCTGGGCTCACAAACTCAGGAGAAGGTGTCTAGCAGATCACAGATGACATCTCCATCCGGAGGGGATTTGAGGTCTCTTTTAGAAGTGGTGAATGCCTTGGTTATGTTTGTTTGTCACCTCAGAGAACGGACAATGTCAGCAGTTTTGAGCATAGTAGTCACCAAGGCGGCCCTCGCTCGTAGACGCTTTTCATTTCGAGTGGAGTTCAGGCCTGCTGTACGCTTTTCTGCCGATACCACTCCTGCCCAGAGTTTTCAAGAACGACCAGGCTGAAGTCATCTTTGTGGCTGCAGACTGGACTCTGAGAGTTTGGTATCCCGAGCTGTTGAGCATGTCGGTCGGTCCTCCAATTTGGCTGGCTTGTCAGAGGATCTTCAGTCGCAGCAGCAGGGAAGGGTTCTCCACTCAAACCTGACAGCAGTCTGCCTTCATTTGTGAAGGTGAAACGGCGACAGTTTACAGGTTTTGAGTTTTCGCCCAAAGTTTGTCATGTTATCTAGGCAGCTCGGCGTACCTCCACCAAGACAGTATACGCAGGCTGTTGGAATACATTTGTGGGATGGAGTGCTGAGATAAATGTTGATCCCCTATCTGCTCCGCTTTCCCAGATGTTTTTGTTTATCCTTACTGCAGTCCAGCAGGGTTCTGCATTGGGCACTTCAAAGGGTTATTTCTCTGCCAACTCTGCTTTTCTCCGGCTCCCAGATCATCCTTCTCTCTTCAAGTCCCCTATTGTAAATAGGTTCCTTAAAGGGCTGCAACACATGTTCCCCAACAGCTACCTCAATGGGACCTTAGTTTAGTTCTTACTTTCTTAATGTGCACTCCTTTTGAGCCGCCTTATTCTTGCCCTCTTAGGTTCCTCACCATCAAGACGGACTTTTTGGTGGCAATTACTTCTGCAAGCATTGTTTGGTATCTTACTGTTCATAGTCTCTTATACAAGATCAGGACCCCCCAGGGTGTTCCAGATCTCTGTAGGTTTGAGGGTCCTGCCTCTTCAGATTAGGGGTAGCAGAGGAGCCACAATAACCTTGGTTAAATGATGACTGGGAGGTGTCAGTTGACCTGCTTGGGCTGTGCTGAGGGCTAGCAGTTGTTGAGCAAAGCTGCAGTCTAGCCATGCAGGTTTCAAGGGCTGCCACGTGTACACAGGAGTCAATTTCTTCTTTACAGTATGTGGTTGAGGACCACCTGCACATAGATACAGCTTCAGATCATGTGGTATTGGGCTCACGGATGTGACGAGGCACTACATGAGCTACCACTCGCATGGTAGCATAGGCTTTGTTTTCAGGGGACAATAGCAGCTCACAGCTGCAGCTGGCTACCTCACAATGTATCCCATCAAAATAACACACCAGCCTTGGGCTTACTGGGAGTGTGGCTTACAACAGTAATGGGCCACCTTCCAAGGTGCTTCTTGCTGAGTCACACTTCGGTCTAATGGTGCAGAGTACAGGGGATACACAGCATTGACAGGCCACCTCATTGGATGCCTCTTGCAGGATTACCCCTTGGCCTTTCTCCTTCGATGAACAGGCTGCTCAGGTTGTACTTTGAATCAAGCTTGGCCATAAAGCATATTTTCCTGTCGTGGTCCCTCTATGCCTCTCATGGTAGCAAAGACATATGGACCTGCACGGCTTGGGATGAGCACATAAGGTGGTCTACCTACTCTTCATCAAGTTTTCTAGGAAGGTCTTTGAAGGAAGACAGGCTCTGCCAGATCTTTGCAGGCCTCCTCACTGTATTGTTTAACGCGATAGGAGCCTCTTCATCTCTCCCCTCCTCCATGTCCATGGCGTCTATCATGGTGATCCCCAAGCCAGGAAAGGATAAAACACACTGCTCTCCGTATAGGCCAATTTCCCTCTTGAACGTTGACCTCAAACTGCACATGTGCATTTTAGCTGCCCGTCTTAATCCCCTACTGCCTGGCCTTATAGCCCCAGATCAGGCTGCATTTGTACCACAACGGCAATGCAGTGACAATACAAGACGGATCCTCCACCTTATCAATAAAGCCCAGCGATATGATCAGTAGTGGGTGCTATTGGCTGTAGATGCTGAGAAGGCATTTGAAAGGCTCCACTGGCCGTATCTTGCAGCCACTCTTAAACACTTTGTCTTGGTAATCGCTTTAGGGGTGAATTCTCAGCAGTTATGACTGACCAATCGCAGTGGTCTGGTGCAATGGCCACTCTTCTGCCCCACTTTTTATTGGCAGGGGTACTCGGCAGGGGTGCCCTTTGTCGCCCCTACCGTTTGCTCTCTATATGGTGCCCATGGCCCATAGGGTTTGAACTGACCCCAAGATATGAGGGATTCTGTTTGGCATGGAATGCCACACCACACCATCAGCCTTTATGCAGATGATGTCCTAGCTATTCTTGAAGCACCGTCTACCTCTCTTCCTGCTTTTCTTGAAAAACTGACGGCGTTCGGCCAGGCAGCTGGGTTTTAAATGAACATTCACAAATCCCAGGCCCTCACCCTCACCCTTCAGCCGCATACGCTAGACACCCTACAACAGGCATTCCCCCTTCAATGGTCTTAGACCTATATTCCTTGTTTGGGGCTTCATCTCAGCAACAGTAGCCCTCAATTTTCACAATCTGACTTACCAGGTCAGGTCTGACCTGCGCCGATTGCGACCCTATTCACTCTCTTTGCTTGGAAAAGTCTCAGCGATGAAGATGTCGATCCTGCCTCATATTTTATTCCTCTTCTAGGTCCTTCTGGCTGAACCTCCCCCTGGAATGTTACGATCCCTCCAAGAGTAACTCAACTGCTTTGTTTGGGCCGACAAACGACCTTGCCTTCACAGGGATTTTAGTTGTAGATCTCCTCTATAGGGTGGTCTTGGGCTTCCAAACCTTCACCGTTGCTACCAGGCTACTCAACTTAGGATCCTTACGAAATGAGCCAAGTCCGAAAAGCACTGACTTTTGATGGATAGGGACCTGGCAGGACTGCCTCTGAGGAAAATCGCCTTTCTCCCCAAGTACGCCTGACCTAAAAGCCTCTATTTCTCTCCTATTACTAAGTCCTTGCTGGCTGTCTGGGACAGGCTGGCAACACGAGCGGGTCTCGCATCTTTTCCCTCCCCATGCCTATAGTCTGAAACCCTGACTTCACATCAGCTTTGACCAATCCCACGTTTCACCTCGAACCGGGCAGGCTAAAGAGCCATTGGCCACTTATTTGACATGGAGGGGCCCATTGATTTTGAGTCTGCGCACAGAACACACGCTTCAGGAAACCAAGCACTGGCACTATATCCAAATTTGCCATTGGGTAACACATTCACCAATTCACCCAGGGGTACAATGTCCGCTCACCCCCTTTGAATGCTGGTTGCTCTTGAGATCTTCTAATACATGTTTAATTACGCATTTGTATCGCTTCACGAACCCTATGGATTTGCCACCCAAATCCTCTGGCCAGAAACGCTGAGAATCGGAGACAGGAAGGGAACTGACATCGAAAGAGTGGTGAGACATTTAATATTGCGCAATACATGCGGCCCACGATGTGTCTGACATTGAACCGGCAACAAAGATTGTAACGTACTGGTACCGCACACTCATCCAACTGCATAAATATAATCCGTCCAGATCACCCGAGTGCTGGCTCCAATGCGGGTCCCCAGGCACTTTGCTACATATTTTATGGGAATGCCCGAAGTTGGCGTCATACTGGGCACAGGTTCTTAGCGACATCGATACCCACTTAGACACACAACTCCCCAGACTACCCGCTTACATCCTCCTAGGCCTTCCAAATGCACTCACCTTTCCACATAGTCTGGCATTAGGCACTGCCTTGCAAAATATGTTGACACACTGGGGCACAGGGTTTAATGCAACGCATCAAGGATGGTTACACCAATTGTGGTACACACTGGGGATGGATCGAATAACTCTCACATTAGCAGATCAAGATACCACGTTCCCCAAGCTATGGAGTCAATTTTTGAAAATTATGAAAGTTAGAATTCCACAAACGTACCTGCCCCAAGTATTTGTGACTCCTCCGCCTGTCCGAGGCCCTTCCAGACACCGCTTATTCTTGGGCTTACTAATCTGGCAACATTTTTGTCTCTGTCCTATTGGGTACAGGGTTAGGAGGGAAGGAGGGTGTTGTGTGAAAATCGCACTATTCACATGCTCTGATGCCTGTTGGTTACATGCCTTGCTTTGCTTGTTTTTTCCGTTTTGAAATAATAAAGAAATCTAAACCATAGAGGAAGACAGACATGAAGTCCATGGATTCTGACATTCATCTGGTTCTTTCTCTACAAAGTTATGCAGCACTTGAGTGAGTTAAATAATGAACATTGTATAAACAAGAGGGGCTTGCTTTTATTTGGTCTTGTGCTCAGTTGGTATCTACAAATATCCAATCGAATTCAACGTTCGCCCAGGACTTTTAAGGAAACCAATTCTTGTTGAAGCCCTTTTACTTTCAGATAGCCACATCTCTGTGGCAAAAATTGGGGAATTCATACTTCTACCTTGCAAATTATGTTTTTAGGTAGACTGTTTCTGCCCACAATACAAAGCACAGGATGTGGGGAAAGGGCATCAGCTCAGAACATTCTGACAGTGTTTGTCTTGGTTTCGCAATCACTCGATGTGAGAAATTGGCCTGGTATATGCTGTCCACTAATTAAAGTGGGCACCTTGCACCATTCCAAACGACCCTTATGATGTTTGAGGTCAAAGATAACCTTTTAGAAAGCTATCCCAGTGGTAGCTGTGGAGAGCATTCTTCAGGCTTAATCTTGAAGGAATGTAAAGCAGCTTGTTTTACCAGAATATCGCCTCCTGAATGACTAAATGAAGGAGAACCACACAGTAGTTGTATAAAAATAGGTATTTATTAATAGAAGACTCCACTATCCTCTACACGAGGATAGAACACAAAGCACACAATAAGAGATCAATAGAACAGTTGTAAGTAGCACAATACTCAGTGGGCTCCAGGAAGACCAAACCATATACTAAAATAGTGGTATAACAATCACGACTTGACTAGAGACAGTGCCTAGTGCACGTAGAATCGCTGAGACCCCAAGGAACCACCCAAGGTGATGACACAGGGAGCCCACAGAGGACGGGTGCAGTGAGGAAACATGACCGCGTGCTCTGTACAACTATATGGGAAAGTCACAGTTGCAAAGTTAAAGTTTAAAGACCCTTCTGGGAGGACTTCGATTTAACCCTTTGGAACTTGAGGTTAGAGAGCCACCCCACCCATGGATACCGTTGTACTAGAGTTACCTATCCCAGGGGAGCCGGGTGCATAGTTCTGAAGTGGTGTCGGAAACCTCTGTCATTTTCAGTGGAAAGCTGTGAAGAAGTACTGCTGCTGTTAAGGTGAAAAGGGTCCAGTGGAATCCAAGCCTGGATTCTAGAAGAAGGAACCTGAAAGCAGAGGGGACAGAGTCTGGGTCACTTCAGAGTGACCAGGGGCTCGGTAGACGAATGCCCACCGATGTTGGGTGCTTCAGGTGCAAAGAAGGGATGCTTGTCTCTACAGCCATGAGGACCAGGAGTCGTCGAGGACGACCAGGAGCTGGATGCGAGCTGTCCCATGAAGGATGTCGAGTGCTGAGGGGTCAGTGTCTGGTGGGAGCACCAACAAGTCTTGGCAAAAGCAACACACGCAGGAAGGTCAAACAGGTTACGGTGTGGACCAGCAAGGTCCAGGGGACTCACCAAGCAATGGGGAATCGGGGCACGTCTGGAGCAACCAGGAAAGCCCAAGAACAATCAAGGTGGTCCTCAGGAGGACCCACAGGCTGAATGACCAGGAGTCGCGAGCAGACCTGGAGCAAGATTGCAAAGCACCAGCCCATGGTGCACTCTGTGCGAGGAGGCCGGAGTTCTTTGGTGCAAATACTGCTCAGGGTCAGGACTACACGTAGTCCAATGCACAAGCTCGGGAATCATCAACAAACATCTGCACTTGCAAATGGATGTGGTGCACAGGGGTTCGGGTTATGCAGTCCCCACAAGGGATACTGGCCTCAAACTTGCTGAGAGGGCTGATCGACCTCAGGGACCTTCGTAACCCACTCCTGTGTTGCAGAAATCTTTGGAGTCCGCAAGAGCTCTGGAGCAGCAAACTGGTCCGTTGCAATGAGGTGCCTGCAAATGCAGGGGAGTGACTCCTTCACTCCAAGGGAGATTCTTCTGTTGTCTATAGTGCACCACAGGTCCTGCACGGAGCCTGTATGTGTCAAGGTCACAAACTAAGCTTCGGACGGAAAGGGGGACGAAGTTGAGGCCACTCGAAGGCCAGCGAAGTGCAGCATGTCCAGACAGTCGAAGGTAAGTGGTTTCTTCTTGTAGAATCTTCTCCACGTAAAATCTAAAGTCTTACAGCCAGTTAAGCCTGTTTTTACCCAAGGGAGAGGGTTGGGCAGATTCAGGGGACCCTCATAGGGGGGGGCAGGACAGAGGGGTGGCTACCCATGTCCTTTGTCCAGTTTCGCACCAGAGCAGGAGCCAATGGATCCCAGAACTGGTTTGCGCTGGACTATGCACAGGGACACCAAATGTGCCCCAGGTGCAGACTTCCAGGCACTCTGTGTGCACCCATCCATCCCCAATACACTAAACCCTGTCTGGGAGGGGGTCACACCTCCCTGTGACATGATGCCTATTGTGCTGCCTTCCTCTGCTCAAGCTTGGCTCAGCAGCAGGAGGGCAGAAATGTGTCTCTGGTCGGCAGGATCCATTTTGTGCCTTCCGGGTCGAGCAGGCTGGCACCGGATAGACCAGTGACCCCACAAGGCTGTCTTCAGAAGGGTGGAATCTTACCTCCCACACCAATTACTGGTGTGGAGGTATGATTTCAAGGTGTTTGATACCAAACACGATCTGTTTATATGCAGCCATTTTAGAGATAGCATTTACCACAAGGTTATAATGCACCTCTACTTATATGTCCGGCTGAGTCACAGACCGCCTGGGAGAATGGTCTCCGAAGGCTGCAGAGAGGCTCTGCTTATGCAGGGGCACCCTCTCGCATAACACCCAGCAACCTGCCTTCAGGATTGATAAGGCCTGCTATAGGAGTGACTTATAAGTTCAAAGTGTAGTGACCAATCGATATAGTGAACCTATATCTAAAGTAAGTGGTGCAAGCACCAGCTTACACAGGTTGCAGTAGTAGACCTGTAGTTCCATTTTGCATGGCCTCTCATGGGTTGCACAATACATGCTTTAGCCCATGGGAGGCCTCTGGGGTACCTATACCCTGGGTACATGGATACCATATACTAGGGACTGACAAGGGTACCCCAGTATCCAATCTGGAGTGTACCAAAGTACAATGTTAAAATTTAAGGGAGAAAGCAGATAGACTGGGGTCCTGGTTAGCAGAATCCCAGTCAGACTAGTCAAAAACAGTGAGACGTCAAGCAAAAAGTGGGGGTAACCATAAGCAGCAGATCCTACTTTCCTACACTTGGGTCACAACTTGACCTGCTAGAACTGTTTCAGATTTTCCGCACGAGTTCAAGAGAGCATTCCTAGAAATGCGTATTGAAAGCTAGACCGTACACTTGGCCTTACTGTGTTTTTATATGGGGTGGGGGCGGGGGACTAAAGGGGTAGCACAGTGAAACTTCTTGGGAAAGGGTGTACAGGCAACTCCTGCCTACTTCTAATGTTATAGAACCCCGTACAACCACTAGGGCTACCTACATAGCTGAGGATACTCAAACTTTGTTTTTTGACCTCACATATATACATGTATACATACAACATGTACTCAAGTGGAAAAAGTGGGTCCAGTTACGACCTTCTATGTGCATTTTCCAAGGAGAGCCAGTAGGCAAATGTCAAGTAAGATCATGTTAAAAAAGAAAATATTTTCCAGAAAAAAACATACAGCTCACTTCTAAGACCAGTTGCCACCTACTGTTAGTCGTGTGATAGCCTGGGCAGGGAAACTGTAGTCACCCAAGCTAAAAGAAATTAAATGTGGGCTGTCCTCATTATGCCTAAGTGAGTCTAGCGTTCTGTAAATAAGTTACATGCGGTAGTCACTAAGACCACAGATCAAGGTACTTGGACACAGTTATTTGTAACAGAGAACATACCAGGTTGGGTAGAATATTAAAAATGAGTAGTTGTCACATGGATATTGCATCTGGGAGTTTCGACCTTGCCTTCAAAATATGTTTTAAAAAAAATCCAACATCTTCTGCAGATTCTTCCTGTATGGGTTTAACCTAAACGAGTCTATGTGCATCCTTTGAATGTTTTCCTCCAAATAACCGAAAATGTCACTGTATAATACACTGTTCTGTAACAATTTACTTGCACAGCTCTTAGCTTCGGTACCCTCCACTGCTTATGAAACATTGAAAATACAGCAGTGCAGATAATTTTGTCTCCTAGTGTTTTACGTCTGTAAGCACCACAGCTAATTAGGATGAAATTCTGATGGTTTCATAAATTTGTAATCAAATGTTGTAATGGCTCTACAGCTTAGGCATTGGCACCAGTTTTGGCTTTGATCTCTCTTTGCAGCATGCTGGACACCTTCCTGACAGTGAAATGTCACTGCTCAAGGCTTGTCTTGTGGCCATGCTGCAAGGCGATGTCTTTTATATACCATTCCTCGTCTATGCAAGGCAGAGATGCAGGACCTGCTGATGGTGGACACCTGATGGAGGGTATTCGAGTAACTGAGTCTACAGCAACTAGGTGTTCACAAAGTTATTCCAAGTTTATTTGTCTGAGATATGGCTGACTTGACAAAACAAACATTGCATTCAAGATATACAATTTAAAAATATCAGACGATTAAAAAAAAAATACATTTTAAAAAACTGTACGCATAGATTTACAAAATTACAGAATAATCTGAGTTCAGGTTAGGCAAATTATGCAAAAAGTAAAACTAACACAATTCACTCTATAAGATGCCATAAGTAACCGACTTCAGAATGCCTGCCCACCCTTTTATAACATGTCAGCTATTGATTAGAATCAAAGAAGCCTCTGTGATAACATTCATACCAGACACCGGATTCGTTTCAAAAGAGCTCCCTCTGCAATCTTTCTTCTGCCTTCTTTTTAGGTTTAGGCAAGAAATTGAAACACCAGTGTTCTAGAATTGCCCTGTGGTCATTTCAACTAAAGTACAGGATACAAATGTTTATAACTTAGACTCCGTACAGATTTTATTTTAGTAGCAGTGATATAAAGAAAATTCCAAATAAAGTGCACCATGCCATCTCTATAAAATCTGATTATGTTGAAACTTCGCCATCTTCTTTAACAACCCCCCTCATCCAAGCATTTATCGATCTCAACATCCCTAAAACAACCAACCCACTTAAAAAGTTACTAATATTGCATTACTAAAGAAAATTGTTATTCTACCATATCCACCATACAGCTAACAGTAAAACAAGACGTTATCGGGAAATACAAAGTGCCAAGTGAAAACTACTCGTATTAAACTTATGCCTTCAATTTACTGACCTTTATATGGCTTTCATAAAACGAAGGACTTTAGATGGCACCATACTATATTAGGTAGGCCACTTTGTCCATTACAGTATCAAAAGATGTGCCAAAGTGATAACAGGATCTTATGGGGTCACATCTCTATGTGTGTATATATTTGTATATAGGGATAACTCTAATCACTAGTATATGCAGTAGACCTTTGTACCATCTACCGTTCCTATGTGACTCAGAGTATATGCATTCGTATCCCTTCCCAGTGTATATAGAGATAACTCTAATCACTAGTATATGCAGTAGACCGTTGTGCTCTTCCATTTCTATGTGACTCTTAGAGTATATCCATTCGTATCCCTTCCCTATGTATATAGAGATAACTCTAATCACTAGTATATGCAGTAGACCGTTGTGCTCTCTTCCATTTCTATGTGACTCTTAGAGTATATCCATTAGTATCCCTTCCCTATGTATATAGAGATAACTCTAATCACTAGTATATGCAGTAGACCGTTGTGCTCTCTTCCATTTCTATGTGACTCTTAGAGTATATCCAGTCATATCCCTTCCCTATGTATATAGAGATGACTCTAATCACTAGTATATGCAGTAGACCTGTTGAAAGTTGGGCTGAGACCGTCAACATTATCGGCGCCCTCTTGCTCTCCTTAACCTTTTTGTGCGCGTAAAACAGCCGCCATTTTGAACACCATGGTTTCCCTGCTCTCGCCGAGAGCCAGCGCGCCTCTCTCCCCCTCCTAGCTTCGCCGGCATCCCCCGCATACTGACAACCCCCCTGCCTGCACCTGCCGTGAATCATAAAACCCCTCTTCAGCGCTGCTCTGCCCCGGGCCCTCGTCCTGTTCTCAGCGCTACACCTCCCCTCTTCCCATTTATGATCCCCGGCCCTTTGATGCAAACCCCCTTTTTCCCGTGTGCCCGTTTGTCTTCCCCGTTCCCAGGCCGACACCCAGCACTGCCGATACCATTCCTTGCCCCTCCCCGTACAATAGAAAGCTTCCCCCACCAAAGGATCCCCGGGTTGATCAAAGCCCCCACTCCATGAGATCCGATCAAACCCCCCACATTCCGTGAATCGGCGGAATATCCAGCTGCGCGATACTCATCACCTGTTGTGACTAGGGTGGGGACTTCAACTGTAAAAGTGTGTGGGAACGGGCCCAAAGGGGAGTTCCGGGAATGTCTTTTCCATACATCAAAGCTTTAACATGAATATGTAATCTGCAATAAAGTCATAAAACAGTGTATAAGAGGCCAGGCCTCAGAAATGTAGCTAGAGCACCTCAGAACGATACCTTCTGTCCGTTTCGTTGTGTTCTCCTCCGGAGAGAATAAAAATCTTGTTTCCTGCCTTCCAGTCTCCAGCGCCTGCCTCTTCAATAGTTTAACTTCTTTATGGGTTCAAGAGGCGACACCGCCGGGCAATACTTAAGGATCGTATATTCTGGTTGGTAGTGCCACCCTTTTTTCAACAATTGGCGTCCCAAGCGTGGGGCCCATCAGCGACCCATGGATCCAGTGGGAGAGGTCCTGACGACAAAGTGAACGACTGCAACGATCGGGAACGCGTCTGTCCGATAGACCCTCGTCTGACAGCCGATCATCCGAACTTCACTGGTTCCGAACAGACCTCTCTCGAGTGATCTACGGTCCTGACTGGGAACCATAAGGAGTGCCGCGAGGATAACGGAGAAGAGAGGACGATCGGGCGCTGGATTCGGAAGACAAGAAACTGTCCATGCGGTCCGGGTAAGGTCGTGTAATCACGACAAGTTGCGAAATGATTGCTTGATTGCTTGATTGTTTAAAAATACTAGTATTGCTCTTTTTATTTATTTGGAGATTCACTGTCTGCAAACGGAGAAACAACGGGCTCTCTCTTTGCAAGCAGTGGAGGATAGGTAGGGCAGCAGCCGTGCTTATTTTTTTCTCCCCCACTCAATAATTACTTGAAACTGAACTGTTGTTCGCAAAACTATTGTTTCCTGGAGATTCCCTGTCTGCAAACAGGGAAGAGACCACCCTTTTTGCAGACAGTGAAAAGGGTAGGTAACGCAGATCTTTGCGGACCTACTCATTCTCCCCATTGTTATTTATTGGTCTTTTGTTATTTTGATCCATGAGGTATTCACTGCCTGCAAACAACGTAGAATAGAAATATTCTGTCCAGTCTTTGCACCTAGTGATAAGATAGGCAGTGCTGACTTTTTAGTCCCTCGTTACGAGCCGTCATGTCTGTCTTCTCCCCACTGATTAGTAGCCTGTTTAGCCCGGACCGCTTATTAGAGATGGACCATCCAGCCCCACTGGAAGGCACCCCTAATAAGGACATGTTCATGAAGCATGGATTGACCGCTATAGCCTATAGTAAACTATGGCATAAATATACGAAAAAGGGCCAAGAAAGTCAGTGGCCCCTGATAGGATCCTTCGATGATGATAAAATAAAAACGCTAGAAACTGTCCTGGGTAAAAACAAGACAACACCCACTATGCTTGACAGTTTCGGCATGTGGCGAAAAGAAACTGAACAACGTAAAAAGAAAACTGAGAGTAGGCTGGAAAAAGAGCTGCGAAAAGCAGCCCACCTAGCTCCCCAGAACTTAGAAAAAGAGATAAAGGAAAGAGAGAAAGCTAAACAGAAACTAGAAATGGAAACGCCAAGCCAGTGTCCGGTTAGAACTCCCTCCATGCTCTACCCTGATTTACCCTCGAAACAACGAGCCAATGAGGACCTGCTGTTAGGTCCTCCTATCATCTACATGCCCCCTCCATATGCCCCTTCTCAACCCTTGGCGCAGCACGCGCCACCCCCAGGTACAAACGAAGGTACCGCCACAGCGTCGGCCCCAATGGCCTCTGTGCCAGCCGAACCCCTTGTATTAAAACCCGCATCAACAACAACGTTAGACGACCATGAGACTCGAGGGGCTGGCCCTGCAAGAACAAACAGACTAGACAAAGATGAGCGAGCGGGGATCGACAAAATAGCAAGGACACTGGTAGAAAGGAAGGATGATGAAGAGTACATCACAGATATGTTCAGCTCGTATACAGGGAGTCACAGACGACATTTTACCGTACGACTGTGTTATCATGTCTTGAATGCATACGAGGACCGATATCGAGACAAAGGTCCCGAGAGCCTAAGGACTCTGTACCGGAAGGTCGATATCGGGGATGAGGGCGAGTGTGATGTGTCGGACCTCCTTACGCGTACGCTTGAGGTTTTCCGCCACCTCACTGAACGAAAGCCGGGAGCTAAATCCGCAACCTCCGTAGTGACCGAACCACCAACCGAGCAATCTAACACCATGATGCCGATACGAGAGGCTGCCCCTTACTGGGTTCCTCCTCGGGGTACAGGGACTCACGATGATGCAAACAACCAAGATGCGAAGAGAAGGGTAGTGTACAACTGGGTCTACCAGCCATGGGACCGGCAAGAGATACTGACATTCCGGAAATCTCTACCCGACCTACGTAAAAACCCCACTGCCTTCTATACTGAATTGGGTACAGCCCTGGGCTCAACGATTATGACCCTGGCTGACATCGACTTGTTCTTCGGGTTATGTCTACCAGCTGATGTGTGGAAGCAAATCCGGAAAGTCGACCACCTTGAGCTGTTTGGACATACCTGGTCACAACTCAATGACCTGGATAAACAACGGGGACCAGGACAAAAGCCTTTGAAATCCATTCTAGACCTTCCAGATAAAATCGTAGAGAAATTAAAAACCCTAATCCCAGAAAAGAAAGTGGACTGGTCGATAGTAACAGCCTGTCGCCAAAAACCCCAGGAGGATGTATCGGAATACTTCTCCCGGTTTGAAACGGTGTTCTCCGATTACAGCGGCCAGGACATGACCACTGCAACCGGACACCATCTGTTTGTCCAGAATTATGTTAAGGGCCTATCATCGGAAATCTCCCAGAAACTACAGGCCAGCGAGAGTAGTTGGGCAGCCTCCAAACCTACAGCGATTCTCCAAATGGCCCAATATTATGAGCATCAGAAAAATGAAAACGATAGGGCGACAGAGAAAAAGAAGAAGGACTTAAAAGAGAGGGTGATGATTGCCAAACTGCAAGGGGTGACTATAGGACGAGACCAATACCGGGGAAACTACCAGACAAACGTCCCTAAGACTACATTTCCCCAGGACCGCACTCTGACTTCCTACAGTGGACGCACAGACCTTAGAGAAAACCAGTGCGCTTTCTGCAAAGGGACTGGCCATTGGAAATCCCAGTGCCCAGTTCTTCTGGAAATGATCAGAAACAAAGACCCCAGGGATGTAGCAAACGGACCGAGACCTAAGGGACAACAACGAGGGCCCCCAAATGACGCGACTAACGACAGATCAAGCAGACCAAATACGTTCGATCGACCCAGGCAGAACCAATATCAACAATCTGACTATGACGACACTCACACCTTCGCATAGGACAGCCAAGGGCGAGGGAGGGATCCAGTCGAGCTCTATGTTGACCAGCAGGGCCCTTATGTCACTGCTAAGGTCCTGGGTACCAAGTCTCCATTTCTGGTAGACACTGGCGCAACACGTAGTGCGTTATCTAAACGACTGATTCCAAGGGCACCCTTGTCTGGCTCACTCATAACATCGACAGGTTTCGATGGAACGCCCTCCACCAACCCTTTGTCTGCCCGATTCTCTTTGACGTAGAAAACAACACCACCGACACCACGTTCTTGCTTTCCTCCAATAGCCCTGACGCCATTATGGGACTTGACTTACTGAAACACTTCCGAGCGACAATCAGGTGTTCTCAAGATGGAGTTCGAGTGTTTCTTTACGACAACCCCGTTCTGCTTAGACATTGCTCTCCCCGACACATGTTTTCCATCACCGACGTTGACGCGTCCCTGCTTGACACTCTACCTCCGTATCTGTGGGCCAAAGCGGATTCGGACGTAGGGCGTATGTTAATTGACCCAGTGCACATTACTGTCCGACCAGACGCAACACTCCCAAAACTCCCACAATATCGGATATCGCCAGAGGGCGAGAAGGCATTGGTAATGATTATCCAGTCACTGATAGACGCAGGAGTGGTAGAGGAAGTGGTTAGCAACGTTTGCAACAGCCCTATCTTGCCCATTATCAAGAAGCAGGGAGAGGGAGATGAGAAAGCATACCGTTTTATCATCGACCTCCGAGAGATCAACAAAGTGGTGGTACCCCAGTACCCTGTGGTCTCAGACATCACCACCATCCTGACTTTGATTCCATCCACTGCCACCACCTTTTCCGTCATCGACCTCAAGAACGCATTCTTCTCCATCCCCATCCACCCAGACAGCCGATATCTCTTCGGCTTTACCCTAAAAGCCCGCTCATATAGGTTTTGCCGAGCGCCTCAAGGCTACACGGAAAGCCCTAGCATTTACAGCCAGGCCCTCAAAAGACAACTAGACCAAGTCCAGTTACCCGACGGAGTGGTGTTGGTACAATATGTCGATGACATCCTTTTGGCAGCCGACACCACCCCTCTAGCGGTTACCGCCACCATTCAACTCTTGCACTTCCTTGCGGAAAATGGCCACAAGGTCTCCAAGAAGAAGTTGCAATTCTGCCTACCCCAGGTCACTTACCTAGGCCACCTTTTGTCCAAAGATGGAAGAAAACTCACCCCTGATCGAATCCAAACCATTCTAGATACCCCTGTCCCTAAGACCCAGAAGCAGGTTCGCTCCCTATTAGGCCTCACCTCCTTCTGCCGACAATGGTTACCAAACTTCAGCCTCGTTGTAAAACCACTGCTTTCTCTTCTAAACAAAGACGTCCCTTTCCCACTCCCTTGGACCCCTGAGTGTCAAACTTCCTTCACAGAACTGCGAGATGCCCTTTGCTCTGCCCCTGTCCTAGGTACCCCTGATTACAAAAAGCCCTTCTCCCTTTACACTCACGAAAGGGAGGGGTGCGCTTTATCTGTCCTGACCCAGGCCATCGGCCCTAAGCAACGACCGTGCGCTTACTTCTCTGCCACTCTTGACCCTGTCGCCAGAGCCTTGCCTGCCTGCCTTCGAGCTGTAGCTGCTGCTGCAATCTCTATCCGACAGAGTGAGGGGATTGTACTCTCGAATTCCCTCACGGTACTGGTACCCCATGCAGTCGACACCCTCCTGAACCAAACCAAGACGCAACATCTGACGAGTGCACGACTGACTGGATACGAACTGACCTTGCTTGCCCCCCATATCACCCTGAAAAGATGCACCACACTGAACCCAGCAACTCTGTTACCCTTGCCAGAGAACGATCCCAATGTGCACCCCGTACATGACTGCGTGACTCTTACGGACGAACAGACCAGGAGTAGGGTCGATCTCAGGGACACTGCTTTCCCTGACCCCGACGGGGAGCTGTGGGTGGACGGTTCTTGCATCAAACTCTCCGATGGTACCACTTCCGCTGCCTATGCAGTCACCACGGCTCGAACTGTAGTAGAAACAGCCCGCATCACCCAGCGATCTGCCCAGGCAGCGGAACTGATTGCTTTGACGCGAGCCTGCATCCTGGCAACAGGAACCACAGCGAACATTTACACCGACAGCCAGTATGCCTTCGGGGTGGTTCACCATTTTGGGCTCCTCTGGAGGGAGAGAGGATTCTTGACCTCACATGGCACACCCATTCTGCACGGGGATTTAGTCTCCGCCTTAATCGAAGCTGTCCTCCTCCCCAACAAACTTGCCGTTATCAAATGCCAGGCACACAAGAAAGTGACAGACATTATTGGACAAGGAAATGCACTAGCCGACATCACCGCCCGAACGACAGCTGAAAATAGAACGACAACACGTATGTACGTGACCAGGTCACAAGCAGAAAACTGGACTGACGCCAAGGACACAATTAGAGACATACAAACGGCTAGCACACAACACGAATTGACTGAATGGACACGGGTGGGATTGAAAGACGATGAAGGCTGCTGGCGGACAAAAGACACGAACAGATGGTTGCTACCTGATTCATACTTGATTCCCATATTAACCATGGCACACTCCCCTGCCCACATAGGATCAGCCCCCATGATCGAACTTGTCTCCAGGGTTTGGCACAATGACAAGATCCCAGATTCCGCCAAACGCCTGGTCCAACAATGCTTAATATGCCTGCAACACAACCCCGGGAAAGGAACTGTAGTACCCCGGGGGGGATTTGGGGTCCCAAACCACCCATTTGAAGTCCTGCAGATGGACTACATCCAGCTGGACAGATGCCAAGGCTTGAAATATGTGCTCGTCGTGGTGTGCGCATTTAGCAAGTGGGTGGAAGCATATCCAACCCGTGACAACACCGCTATGGCCACTGCAAAGGTTCTGTTAAAGGAGTTTTTCCCCCGTTATGGCCTCTGTCGTGTTTTATGGAGTGATAATGGCCCCCACTTCGTAGCCAAAGTTATCCAGCTCATCCTAAATGGGCTGGGTATTAAACAGAAATTCCACGCAGTCTTCCACCCTCAATCTGCTGGGCTTGTCGAACGACACAATGCCACACTAAAGCTTAAACTGGCCAAAATAGTGGCTACCACGGGCCTGAAATGGCCAGACGCCCTCCCATTGGCATTGCTATCGATGCGCTCTACCCCCACCCGACATCACTTAACCCCTTATGAAGTTGTCTTCGGTCGACCCATGAGCATCTGGTCTGCCCCGAAACCAACTTCCATTCATGACGTTCCGGACGTCCTAATGTCTGATTATCTGTACAAATTGACTGAAACTTTGTCTGTCCTTCATCAGCAGGTGCAGCAGGCCATCCCCGATGCTTCCAGGGGTCCGGGTCACGCCATCCAGCCGGGGGACTTCGTGCTGATCCGAAATTTTCAGCGATCAAAGAGTTTGGAACCCCGGTGGACGGGCCCCTGGCAAGTGCTGATCACCACTCGGACCGCACTTCGAGTGGAGGGGAAGAAACACTGGCTGCACGCTCATCACTGCAAAAAGGTCTCTCCAGCCCTGGCCACGACAGACACCGTCAACACCCAAGAAGAGCTCCTGAACCAGGACCGACCATCGTTGAACTGCTATCCTGATACTGAGACACTTGAACTTTCAAAACATCCTGACCCCACTGTGCCATCTCGAGAAGGGTATTTCCTGCGTCGAAAGGAGGGAGCTTCGGCTAAGTAGGCCACGGACTAGGTTAAAGGATCTCAGAACGGTGACCCAAACTACCAAGGGTTACCTGGAGAGAAGCTAAAACTAAGTCTGTGGTCCTGCCCACTACCGAGCACCTTGAAAACGAAGATGATGGAAGCGCCAGATAAGAAGATGATGGAAGCGCCAAACAAGAAGCCGACAGGGACAGCAGGAAATACCCACTACAGAAATCCGAGAACAGACAGACTCCATAGCTCAAAGACAATTGCACTCTTCATCACAATCCTCTTCTGTTTTCTCCTCATGACCACGCTCTGGATTTTGGAAGAACATGCACCTGCTCACGAAACATTCCTAACCACTGCTCAGCCTACCACCATGAAGGACCATTATCTAATTTCGCTCTCTCCTCAACTAAGAGAGAGGCGAAAGGAGTTTTGGAACAACTCTTTCGTGCAGCTACTTCACCAGCACAATCTTGCCACCAATACCACCAACTGCTGGATCTGTGGGTTGGTACCCCATGCCACTGGACATTCAATACCATTCATCCCTTCACCCTTCTCTGTCCACGGCTCCTGCCTTGCTTGGCTGATCCTCCTGCAAGAAAGCTATACGGGCAATGCCACCTCCAGCAGAACTGCAGCACATTCTTCTCACGGGGCCGGGCGAAACAAGACAAAGACACACTTCTGCCCGCTGACCCCCAGCGACTCGATCCAAATGGACATCCCGGCTAAAGAACGAATCGAAATGCAGGTGTTCAACAATCCAACCAGACCCACCTTCTCCTATCTGCGGAAACGAACGGCTGCCACTCTGACTGTGGCCCTGTCGGTCATCAACGTCACAGGCCACATGTGTGTAGAAGGACTTGGGACACAGCTGGTGGGTCGCAGCGCTTGCCGCTTTACCAGAACTTTGGATTCCACGGATCCACCTTCCTTTGTGTCATCCCCAAACATGTATTTCATCTGCGGCACGAAGGCCTACACCTGGCTCCCCAAAGGCTGGGGGGGCACTTGCTACATCTCCTTCGTCCTTCCTCCGACTTATGTAGCCCCAGCGAATCACCACAGGCAAAAACGAGCCAAAGACATTGAACAAGCCGACTCAACAGGGGCGCAGTTCCTCGATGCTATGAAAGGACTCGTCCCCCTCTGGGGCCCGATGGCAAACAGCCGTGCCATCCGACATTTAACTCAGGCAGTCGAGACGACCATGAACATCACAGCGGGCATCTTTGCCAACAACACTGCCGAGCTCCAAGCGGTCCGTTTGGTGGCTCTTCAGAACCGCCTCGTTCTAGATGTGGTTCTGGCGGACCGTGGAGGAGCATGCCGCATTATTGGGTCCAGCTGTTGCACATACATACCGGACAACTCACCCTCAGTGTACAAAGCCATCGAACATCTTCACAGACTCTCTTCGGAAGTTCACCAAGAGCAAGAAGAATGGTCGCTTGGTGGTTGGTTCTGGGACACCGTCAAAAGCTGGGGCTGGAGACTGCTCACCATTATCATGATTCCCGTAGTTGTAATATGTGGCCTGTGCTTGGGAATTCAATGTCTGCCACCTATGTGTTCTTTATGTGCGAGTTGTATTTTTCCCAAAACTGTGGACTTTGGAAGCGAACACATGAGAGCATTGTATGATACCGAAGTTAGGAATTTGATGAAAATTGACATTGAGTAAAGCAAGTTGGCTAGATATGTTGAAAAGGGGGGACTGTTGAAAGTTGGGCTGAGACCGTCAACATTATCGGCGCCCTCTTGCTCTCCTTAACCTTTTTGTGCGCGTAAAACAGCCGCCATTTTGAACACCATGGTTTCCCTGCTCTCGCCGAGAGCCAGCGCGCCTCTCTTCCCCTCCTAGCTTCGCCGGCATCCCCCGCATACTGACAACCCCCCTGCCTGCACCTGCCGCGAATCATAAAACCCCTCTTCAGCGCTGCTCTGCCCCGGGCCCTCGTCCTGTTCTCAGCACTACACCTCCCCTCTTCCCATTTATGATCCCCGGCCCTTTGATGCAAACCCCCTTTTTCCCGTGTGCCCGTTTGTCTTCCCCGTTCCCAGGCCGACACCCAGCACTGCCGATACCATTCCTTGCCCCTCCCCGTACAATAGAAAGCTTCCCCCACCAAAGGATCCCCGGGTTGATCAAAGCCCCCACTCCATGAGATCCGATCAAACCCCCCACATTCCGTGAATCGGCGGAATATCCAGCTGCGCGATACTCATCACCTGTTGTGACTAGGGTGGGGACTTCAACTGTAAAAGTGTGTGGGAACGGGCCCAAAGGGGAGTTCCGGGAATGTCTTTTCCATACATCAAAGCTTTAACATGAATATGTAATCTGCAATAAAGTCATAAAACAGTGTATAAGAGGCCAGGCCTCAGAAATGTAGCTAGAGCACCTCAGAACGATACCTTCTGTCCGTTTCGTTGTGTTCTCCTCCGGAGAGAATAAAAGTTTCCTGCCTTCCAGTCTCCAGCGCCTGCCTCTTCAATAGTTTAACTTCTTTATGGGTTCAAGAGGCGACACCGCCGGGCAATACTTAAGGATCGTATATTCTGGTTGGTAGTGCCACCCTTTTTTCAACAGACCTTTATACTATCTACCATTCCTATGTGACTCTTAGAGTATATCCACGGGTATCTCCTCCTTGTGTGACTTTACATCTTGTACATTTGCAATTTTTTTCTGTGTGTATCCTTTTTGTAACGCATGTAATCCTAAGTCCTTATGTTTTTCAACTGGTGCTCATGTAAAGCGCTCTGACACCTTCGGGTAAAAGTTCGCGCTATAGAAAATCGCATAAATAAATAAATAAATCTCTGCACTAGGATAATTGGTTCCTTTACTCAATAAATCTGTAGTTCTCTAGAAAGTGGATCCAATATTTGTTTTCCTTACTTGACCAAACGTGCATAATATAATCAAGTGTGCGAATTAGTGGGTATTCAGTTGTTAGAAAGGACATATACTTAGTGTTCCGATCGCAGTCAAATCATTTTCAGCTATCCGCTTCCATGCACTAAAAGCCGGAACTTGCCCCAATCTAAGCTTCAGCATCCATCTTGTTACTGTACACCTTTTTATGTTTTTCAAGCATGATTGTAGATCAAATCTATATGCACAAGGTAAAAAGGTTGCAGTCTTACCCTACCATCCTCTAGTCTAAACCCACTGTCTTGGCCTATGATCTACACGATTTTGTTTTATAACTTGCTTCCTTCTTTGTGCGGATCGCTCGCCTACCCCTGCTTCTTTGTCAGCATCCAGGTTCGCAAATATGGTTTTTATATTTTCCCTCCATGGAATTTGGTCTTTTAGCTTTAAATGCTGTTGAATGAGTTCCCTTGGCGAGCCGTCTGCTGCTTTCATGATACTGTACCAGTATTCAGTCCTCTGCTGATGTCTGAAACTAATATTTTTAGGCCAAGCTTAAGTGTTAATGAACTATTGACAGAACCTTTCTGCAAACTTAGCCATTTTTTCCAAGTATTAGTTTCTGTTCTTTCTATTTGTTTTATACATTGTTTTGGGGGAATCTCGCATCCATACAGCAATAAACAAATTATTTTAGCTTTGTATGCCGCCATGAGAACTTAGAGCAGAGATCTTCAAACTTGTTGATGCAGAGACTCCCCATGGCTTAAGGACCCCCTCCTGACAAGAATTTTTAGAACTTGGTACTCATCATTGACAACTATTTACAACCATAAACGTCCTCAATTCTCACAAGAAATCATTTTTACAGTGGGGCAACAATATTAAACAATGTTTAGCAAAGCAAAGGTCAATGATCATGGGGGTGTGGTCAAAGGTGTGGCTAAAAACTAAGGGCTTCATTTATGAGCAATTGGCGTAAGGCAGCGCCGAAAGTCTTCTTGCTGCGCTGCCCTACGGCAATGAGAAAGGGTAGGAATGCACCGTATATATGAAAATGGTACATTCCTGTCCTTTCCCGCTGTGTTGGCGCACAAATTGTTGCCTAGTGCCAACATAGGCAGGATTGTTTTTATGCAGGAAGGGGCACCTTCCTGCACAAAAACAATCGAAAGAGGCGTTTTCCTCTTTCTATGTGTGCTGCAGAATGCAGCACACATGGAAAGTGGAAATAATGAAGAGAAATTAAAACATTTCTTCCCGTTATGCCTGCTGTGTTGAGGCATACAGTTTTGGCACTGCCCCAGGTGTACATGGTTTTGTAAATCTGGGGCAGCGTTAAAATCCATGCGTGTTGCGTGGGAACACCAACCGCAATGCCAATGGAACGCCTACTTGACACAGAGTAAGGCAATGCAGTGACTTGCCCTGCTTTGTCTTACTCCATATCTGTGAGGCCATCCAAAGCCATCCTGGGTGACTTTGCGTCACCACATAGATATAATTCAGACGCTAGCGCTGCCGGAGCTTAAAAAAAAGTGACACTCCAGCGGCACACGCGTCTCATAAATAAGCCCCAAAATATTTTCTTCGTTTTTTAGAACTTTCACAGTTAGGTAGCTACATATAAAATAATGGATATCTTAAATGAAAAATAAAATGTAAAAAGAAGTTACTCAGTGCAGTGGAGAATAGTGACGTGTAATTTTTTGTGCTACGAGGTCACAGCCTGTGACAGAAAGCACAGTGAATGCGAATGTCTGTATTACAATATTTTAGGCTAAAATGGAGCTTTCAAAATGTAAATTTTAGTAATACCAGTACATAAGTAATGCCATTTCTTTTTTGCAGAACTGTCCCTTCAACCCTCCTCAGAGGTACTTAGCGCTCTGTAAATACAGGTACAATTAAAAGCACGCACTTCACACCCCAGGTATTAACTCTTCCTACTTCCACTGAAAAAAAATCTTTGCAATCACAATGCTTGGAGTGATTACTGCTCCCAAGCATCCTTTAGATTTGCAGATTAGCTGGTAGCTGCATTTGCATTTAATTCAGCCAAGCAACCAAGCAGGCACCCTGGTGTGAAAAGTTGTTTTACCTGTCTGCCCGGCCTCTTTTTTTCACAGCACAGGCGACTCCATTAACTTCAGCAGAAACATTTTACAGATCAGAATAAAGAGTCCCAGACTGTTGTCTTTTTCCAAAAGGAAAAGCACATTTTGGATTCCAGGCAGAAGTTTGGGCTGGAAATGTGCGACCCCCTTTCCATGACTACAGGTCCCCCCTGGGGTCGCGCCCCACAGATTGAAGACCTCTATCTTAGTGACCTGTGACCTAGTACAAAATCCAACTTTAATTTTTCTGCGACTGCTTTCGCTCTCTGTTCTTGTTGATCAATGTGTGAGTTAAAATCTAAATTGTACTTCAAAACTACACCTAAATAACTGTATCCAGGCGCAATTTCCAATTGATCCCCCCTAAGCCATCCATGAATTTTAGATTTCCGATTACTATGGTTTTGGAATATCATATAAATCATTCCTGTCACAATATTCATGCGAAGGCGTTTAGTTGTCGATGAAGGGCAACTAGGGTGAGGTCAAATAGAAATTTATCGTCTGCATAAAAAATTGACGAGATACACAACTGTCTATTACAGAAACTAATGTTTGGATAGCCCTATGATGCTAGGCAAGAAATGAGGAAGTAAAACATTTGGAAACTGTAGCTTCTAAAAAGAATTGAAAAAGTGGGTTTGACTGAGAAAGGTGCATCTGCTGGTAGCAGTACAAGATACTTGGAGATGCCCAGTAAGGAGGAAATGAGAGTAAGAGAAGTGATAAACCCCTTCATAGTTAAAACACCCACAGGAGGATTGAATGTGTTTGTAGCATCTATGAGTCACTCAAGTAGCCCCTGCCTTGGTCCCACATCTGTTCTGTGGTTGTGTCTGCTTCTGTCGGGTGTCAGTATCTTCTGCTGCCCCCTAAGATACTGTTTCACTGGATCGTCCCTCCATGTTTGATAACTTTGAACTCCGAATCATTTACTGGACTAAGGTTTCCCAAGTTGTCAAGGGGTCTTGGACCTCTGTACTCCCTGCAATGCCTATGTTTCCAATCATTGTGATCCTGTCTGTATTGAAGGCTACAAGTTTATTGGTTCAAAAAAATTAATACCACCCCTCCCCCCACTCCGGTGAATGATGGTCCAACAGGGGAGGCACTCAGTCACTCTTATCAATGAGAGATACAAGCTTTGTATGCAAGATCTGATAGAGACTACTAGCTGCAGATTCCTTCACGTAGAATTATCCCCAGGCGTCAGACTGGATCCGGAAACTTTTGCCACAACATCCATGCGCGCCGGGGGCGGGGCGACATCAAGCGACTCCGTCCAGGCATCGTCCGCGTACGTGATGTCAGCGGGGTCTTATAAGCTCCCCCCCAGCGCGCCTATGTCAGTTTATTCCTATTCTGCGTGCAACGCGGATCCGGTCTTGCTGCGGGCCTGTTTTGGGCCCCTTTTTTCCTCATCATTGTCTCTTCTTTTGGGGAACAGTGTGCGAATGCCTTCGGGCTTCAAGACTTGTACGTTGTGTGGAGGTCTTATGTCGGCAACAGACCCTCACCTCATATATATGTGGTGTTTAGGGGAGGATCACAGCACCACTGAGTGTGTGCCAACAGTTGAAGTCGCGACGGGAGCGGCGGATTAACCTACTCTCGGCACGTCTCTCCAGGTCGACATCCTCCCACCGATCAGCCTCGGCAGACTGCTTCAGATACGGCCGTGGTCGTCGTCCTCGCCCTTCTCCGATGTCGCAAGTGCATCGCTCCCCGGTGGGTACGTGTTACAGTTTGTCCCTGGCGGCTGGTGTTCGGCATGCCGGGGGCGTGGACTCTCCCCGGGTGAAGCGGCCCCGTGTGTCGTACTATCCACTGTTTTCCAGTGATGGGGCGTCGAGAGTCCAGATGGAGACATACGCGGCGACTTTGCAGGCCTCGCTGGCGTCTCCTCCTCCTTCCCCTCCTGGGGCATCAGCGGATCCCTTGCCTTGCGCGGGCCCCTCTGCCGCACTGCTGTTGGCTCCTGCCCCGGCGCCGACTGGTTCGGATCCAGGCTTGGAGGATGTGGTGCTGTTGGGGTGCGGCCCATCGGGGGGTCCTTCAGACCACAGCGCCTCTGCCTCACCGCAAACTCCCGGGGGAGTCCCTGTGGTGTCACGGGAGGACGCTGGGGCTCGGGTCGCATCCCCGAGCCCCTCTCGGTCCTGTCTAAGACCGAGGTGACGACGCTACGGCGCCAACAGCTGCTGGACCAGGTGGCGCCACAGGAGTCAGTGGACCCTCCTCGTCCCGCTCTGGGTCGAGGCTGGGCAGGGACCTCTCGCCCTCCTCCGGGCCTTTCTCGTCCCTCCAAGCAGGCGGCTGCCTCATCCGAGGTTGTCGGCCCTGGCGGCGCCATATGGTTTGCCGGGCCACCTCCGTCACATGCTGTGCCGAGGCTGGCGGAGGGTTTCGTGTCACTCCCCTGTTCCCTCTTGTTCCTCCTCGCAGGCGGCTGCCTTGGCGGAGGTCGAGTCGGCGCCATTCCGACGACGCCCCCTGTCCACTTCGGATCTGGCCCGCTCTGGTCCCCGGCGCGGTGTGGCTAAGAGGAGCCCTGTCCTGTGTCTCCTTCGGTGCCGGATGGCATTGCAGTCCTGCCTCAGGCGGTGGACTCTTCGGCTCCGGACAGGCATTGTGTGGCAGATTCGTCTTCGGATCCTCCCTCTTCTCCAGAGGTTGGCTGTGCATATTGGTGTCATCCTTCCCGGAGACTGGCTGCCATGTGGTGTCTTTCACTGGCGTCGTCCAAGGGCGGCTCCCCGCATTTCTGAGGCAGAGATGTTCGTCGGAGGAGCGGCAGGTCCCCCATTCTTCTGTTCCTTCTGACTTCCAGGTCTGGCCTTTGGCCGTCCCCGAAGCCAAGCCGTCCCCGAAGCCTCCGCTTGGCTTCGGGGACGGCCATCTAGTTTGCAGCCGTTGCCCACGGAAGAGCTGCTTTCTCCACCGCGGGGCCCTACGTAGGCGGGTGCGGCCTTCGCTCACGCGGTGTCCACAGCTGTTTGCAGTCTGTGCATGGGTGACCCGATTGCTCACTTTCCGGCGGACCATCTCTTGGAGGTTCTCTACCAGGGCTCTGGTGGAAGGGAGATCTTGCTTCCCTTTGAGGGTTCGCTCATTTCTTCCCTGACGGGGGCTTGGAGGCGTCCCGCCTCAGGGAATCTAGTACCTCAGCACCTTCTGCACTGCCACCTTCCAGCGCTGCATGACCCGGTGTGCCTTTCCCTCCACCCCTCTGCTGCCAGTCCACTTTTGCGAACTGCTTTTCCCTCCCTGCCACCACTGTTGACTCCGCCGTCCCGGGAGGCCTGCTGGCTGGACTTTTAGGGGCGCAACATGTTTGACTCCACCAGCGCGGCCCTTCGGGCCCTTAGCAACTTGTGTGTATTGGCTAGGGCCTCCTCTTATTTGTGGTACTCTGCTGAGTCTCTGGGATCCACAGCTTCCCAAGAGACTGTTCAGGTGGCCTTACAGCATCATGCTTTGGATGGCCGGGATCTGGCAACGTTTATTCTCCGCTCCGCTCTGGACATCTCAGGAGGTGCTGGGCCGGGCCATGGCTTCCTCAGTCTCCCTCCGTCGCCATGCTAGGCTTCGGCACGGCGTGTTCCCTGAAAATATTCAGGAGCGGCTCATTGATCTTCCGCTTGAAGGCAGCTTGTTGTTCCATGCCCCGGCTGACTCAGTCATCCAAAGGTTCTTGGCAGGGTTCCGTCCTCCTCCTCCTCTCCGCTTTATCCTCCTCACTGACTGCTGAGTTGGGCTGGTTCTGGACCATCTTAGGCCGCTTATTCAGGCTGTGGAGTGTGTTTTCTGGCCATTGATTCCTCCTTGGGACTTTGGCATTGTTGGCTGCTGGACGGCCCTTTGTTGACTGTGTGTGTTTTACTGGCGTTGTTGCACAGACTTGGCCCTGAGATTATGCCTTCTACTTTGCCTGGGCTGCTTGTCAAACGTTCCGCGGGGTTGTTTTTTCCCAGTGGCCTTTTTGTTTTTTCCTCTTCTGCGGAAGTTTTTACAAAGAGGGTTCCCATGTCTTGTGACTTAACGTACCCTACGTGGGGTAGTGGTAGCTGTTATATAGCTGAGCTCTGCTGGGGAGTTCTGGTCGCCTTTGGGTGCCTGTTCTCCATGGCGTTTCTGTATGTTGCTATTGCTTCTTGAGGTCATGTGTGCGACCCCTTGTGGCGGTGCGTCCCGGCATTTCCTCTTCTTGCTCGTATCCTGAAGGCTGCAATGCTTCTGTGTTCTTCTTCCTTCTGGCGGCTATGGCTATCAGTGCCATTCTGGCTGTCCTGTTGCCTCCCTTCTGGGTGGGCTCGCCTTCTTTTTCCTTGTTTCCTTGGGCCCTTGGACTTCTTCTCTCTACTTGTTCCTCTGCCTGTCCTGGCATTGGATGGAAGCTCTGTTTCCTTGAGGCAGGGGGGTGGGTAGGGTGCTTCGGCCAATCCGGCCTTGCCCTTGGTTCCTCTGTTGTGCCTGTGTGGGCCTCTTCAGTCTTCCCTCTTCCTCCTACCTCGCTCCTGGGGTCGGTGGTGTTCGGGTTGTGGAGGTCCTCTTGCCTGGCAGGCACGAGGTTACTCCCTGGTCTGCAGATCTGTTCCCTTGTGGGACCCTCTGTCCTGTCCAGGTTAATGGGGTCCTTTCGTAGGCCCTCCTTCCCGGTGGGTATTGTTAGGGTATCTATTCTACGTGAAGGAATCTGCGGCTAGTAGTCTCGATCAGATGTACGAGTTACTTCGGTAACAATGTATCTGGTAGAGACGATTCTAGCCGCAGATTCCTTCACGGCCCGCCGTTCCACCCCGTTCTGCGAGGACCCTTGGGCTGGTCATCGGTACTCGCCTCCCGGTGGAGGGCTGTGTCTCATGTGAGTGCTTTCTTTTGCTCTGGACAGTGGCTCCGTCTTGTTGCTGTTCTGTCCTCCGCTTGGTTCTTTGGTGGATGGGGTTACGGCACTCCAGTGCCCGGCTGCTGCTGAGGAGGTTTGACTTCTATCTTGCCCTCTCCTCCTTTCCCTTCCTCTTGCTGCTGGGGGTCCTGGCCCCTCTGCTACCCTCTGAGTTGGGGTCATCTGGTCGTGCCTCACCCTTGTTCCTTGGGGAGTGGTTGCCCTATCTGTTGGGGTGGCTTGGAGGTTGGTTGTTCCTGTCTGTTTTGAGACTGGCTCCCCTTGCTTGTTTCTGAATGGGGGTTGTAGGCCTGCTACATTTGTCATGGTTTTTTATGCAGGTTCCTTGCCTCCGGTTGAAGGGGGGGGCTGTCTACGTACAGGCAGGGTGGCTGCTCAGGGCTCTGCTCTGTTCCTTCTTCTGCCCCCGCTTTTGGACACTGCAGTATTGCACTGTTCCTTAGGGTGTCTACTCTTTTGCACACTGTTCCCATGCTCCCACAGTTTTTTGTCTGGTGGCTCCGTGTTGTGGTGCGGAAAAGTTCTCAGAAGAAAACTGACGTAGGCGCGCTGGGGTGGGGCCTATGTGACCTCGCTGACATCACGTACGCGGACGATGCCTGGGCGGAGTCGCTTGATTCTGCCCCGCTCCCTGGCATGCAGGGATGCTGCGGCAAAAGTTTCCGGATCCAGGCTGACACCTGGGGATAATTCTACGTGAAGGAATCTGCTGCTAGAATCGTCTCTACCCGATACATCGTTACCGAAGGTAAGTAACTCGTACTTTGGGCAGACACATTGGACAATTTAGTTGAGCTGACTAAATTAATAGAAGAGGTATGACAAATGAATACTGCCAAGAAAGCTCCACTTGTATTGAAAGTGCAAGTGATTATAAATCTATGTTGAATAAAATGTTGATAGTTTTTGTTCTTTGACAGCACTCTTCTTTCCCCTTGCAGGCAGCAACAAAGTGTGACAGCATGACTCTTACTTTAGGGCCCTGGCTTGGTCTCCCAGCCGTGCCTGCTGTAACTCTTTACAGACATGAAGATCCTTCTTTGGTAAGGATTGTTCTACAAATTAACAATGTGTCTAGGTTTTGTTTTAAACATTACTTGTTGTGGTATCCCATTCTGTTTTTAATCAGCTATTTTACTAATTTATTCTTGAGCATGTTTTGTGTCTTAAGTCAATGAAGTAAAAACGCTTCAGGTAACTGATTAGATGTTGAGGCGTGTAAATTATAAAGTTTCTTTCCTGTTAAAATAAATCATACTTTTGCATACACTATGTGGATTTCAGTGTTATTCTTTGTTCTAAGCTTATCAGTTTGTATGAATTTAAACTGCAATTGTTGTTTTTACTAAACATTGAACAATGTCGTATTTTGCACCTTTGACAACTCCATAATGACACACCTAAGATGTTCACCTAATTAATGTTTGTTGTTCTTTTTCAGTCGTTAGCTGCAGGTCTGACATCCAGTCAGCCTGTGGAAAAGCTTCGTGCTCTACCATTGTGGTTGTCCTTGCAGTACCTCGGTCATGATGGGATAGTTGAAAAAATAAAGCATGCCTCCCAGCTAGTAAGTAATATTTCCATTTTGAGTATGTCTTAAATATGTATTCTGCTGTCAGAACATCTTTTTTGTTTTTGCATAAAGCCTATAGAATCCTGTTGTATTCACAATGTTTAAAATTATTAGTGAAACATATGATGGCAAGTTTCATCTGTTATTTTCAAACTTGATTTGATTGCACATGTATCAACCAATTAGAGTACGCATTTACACTTCAAAGGTTAACCTAATACAAAATCGGCTATAATTTGCCATATGTTGCTTTGCCTCTGGAAAGATGACATGAAATCTATCCGTTAGGGATAAATGCGTTAACATTTATCCGTTGCAGCACAATGGGTTATGACTTTTGACAGGGCAGTGTTCCTAACTGTTAGATATTCTTCAGCCTAAACTCTGTCCTTTCTCTGCATGAAGAGGATTTGAGGCGAGCTGAATTATTTTATTTCTGTCATTCCCTGAATCACATGTAGTCTTATTACACCCTTAATATAGTAATCAGTGTGTTGTTCACCTTGGGATCCTGGGCACCCATGATTCTGGCTCCTTATTTCAAATACTTCTCTGTCCTTTGATTGATCAAGTGTGCAGCAGTTAATCACAGGTTCAATTTTACTGTTTGATAGGGGTCACTTTCTGTAACTATCCAAGATCTTTGTATCGCTATACGTTGAAAATTGACTTTGAACATCATTGATCTGATTGCTACTTCTACCTGCAGATTTCTCATCTGTAGAATAACTCCCAGACGTCAGACTGGATCGAGAAAACTTAATTTCTAGCCCCAAACTTCTGTTGGCGGCGGAAGTGACATCAGGTGATGTTCCTGAGGCAATAAAGCCCCTGCCCCTTGCGCATCAACATCAGTTTTCTTTTTTCCATACCTTTGAAGCGGATCCAGAGCTTCGATCTCTAAGGAGTTTTCCCCATGTAAAATTTTCCAAAGCAGGACCATGTCACCTCCAAGGAAATCAGATTTTAAACCCTGTAGCGATTGTGACTCCCAAACTATCATTGCCCCCCACTCTATTTGTTTATGGTGCTTGGGCTCTGACCACAACACCAAATCCTGTACCTCCTACCTCAACATGAACCCCAAGGCCTTAAAAGAGCAAGCAGTCACACGCTTTATGGCAAGCGTCAACGTCATTCCCGTTCTTCAAATGTGCCCACTAAGCATAGAGAGCGCAATAAAAAAATCGAAGAAGCACTCCAAAGGGGGGTTACCCAGACTGTCTCTGACCTCCTACTGGACATTTTTTCTCCGAACCGAAGTTAGTTGAGATTCTAACTGCGATCCACCGCACAGCCCTGCTCCTCCGTTGGGACCGGCTCTGGACATACCTCCACTGCACCTTTGATGCTTCAGTTCCCCAAATTCCCAATGCCAAAGCCAGATTCAGCACCATACCTCAACGGCATGAACAGCATATTCACAAAGGTGATGATGCTGTACAGGCCCCCTTCCGGCTCGATGATCCTGCCATTCCAACCAGTGCTACATCTTCAGATCTGTAAAACACACAAGATGGTGGACGGAATGTTGCACAATGGCAAAACATTCAACCCCAGTCACAGATCTGGGTTTAATCCATCGTTATTTTGCTCACCAAGCCACCCCAGTTCAGACATGGCCATATGCAAATCAGTCTTGACCCTGTGCCTCATGGGAACAGTCCAGACCAAACTGCCAAGCCATGTCTTCCCTGGACCGGAATCAAGCATCCTAGGACCGGTTTCTGGCTATCAGCCGTCTTCAGCCAGGATAGCTTGACTCCAGTGCATCTTCAGATCTAGTATCTTTTATGCACTGCTTTGACTCAGTGCTTCGATTTAAGACGCCACAACTGCCATCATGAAATCGAACAACAGGAGGATACCCGTTAACCCAGTTGAGACCTGGGTAAATAGTATATATAAAACAAGCAACAATGTCTCAACCGGTATTATTAAAGGACAGTTTTTTAAGGCATGCACACAAGTTGCAAAAGGAGAAGACTGGGAGACATTAATAATTATGACAATAAATGCAAAAAGTGGTCTGTATTTAAACAGAAGGAACAAGAAAGACAGAAAATAATGACGGCACTCTATTACATTGAATGTACATGTAACCTGTACAGACTTGTGCACGTTTGTGCTCGTAAAAAACAAGGTGAACGTGCTAGTGACAAGTGAAAAATACACAGCGAAAAAACGGCTCAAGAAAACGAATAAAATTGTCAATATTTACAGGGGACTCTTCGTGGTTCCAATTCATTAGTCCATAGTTAAAGAAGGAAGATAATTTCGTTGAACCACGAAAGTAGCACCAAGGATTGAGCTGAGAGGTTGACGGTGTTTCGACCTATACAAAATTCAGGTCATCTTCAGGATTAGGTTATGCATTGGGTTGTAGAAGGAGGACACCGACTGAAGCGGTTAACCCAATTACATAAGCAAGTTGGCAGCAGTGGGTGACACAACATGCAGTGTGCATAGCCCTAATCCGCCGCGGGAAGGGGAATAAAGCCATTGTGTCCCCGATCTGAAGCAAGAAGTTCTGGCGTCGGGAGCAGGATGAGTGGTATCAACAGTTGAATGTGCGGGCTGCGTGGGTGATGAAGGGCAGGAGGTCTGCCGGGCCAATGCAGGTCATCACCCACCCTCAACACATCAGAGCCTCCCCCTCACTTCTTGAGTTCCGGGCTTTTCGATTTAACAGAGGGAACCACACACCTACTCACCTGCCCAAACGCCTTGATACCTCATAGGTGACTTGTACACTGTACAAATAGACATAACATAACATTTACAGTTGCCATTGGCAGAAACTAAGGCCAACGTTCTTACAGACGTCTTACTGCCCTCATCAGCCACATTTGAACACTTGCTGCCTTTCATTGAGGCGTAGCTGGCACCTGTCTTGGCTGCTCTGGAGAAGCCATCGTCTATGTCTGCAGTAGACAGGCTTGTGGCCTGATGCTACTGCTCAGCCCCAACTGACCTGATATTCCCCTCCACTCACCCATCACCTTATAGCCTGGTTCTCCAGGTGTCCTACTCAGGTACGCAATTGGGTGGCACCGTCCATTTGGTACCATCTGACAAGTAGTCCCACAGACTAGAGGTTTGGGGCAAGAATGCCTTCTTGGCTAAAAGTATGTCCTTAAAATCATAGAACGCAAACTACCTTCTTACCAGGTATACCCATGCGTTGTGGTATATGGCCCAAATGATGCTTTCGCACATCCCTCCAGACACGAAGGACCATTTTCAAGAAGTTCTTGCCGATGGACAGAATGCTTCCTGTCACATTAAGTTCGGTCTTGACACGGCTGACTCCCTTGCACAGGCCATGGGGACCTTCGTCTCAGTTCTCCGGCATGCTTGGCTCTGGACATCCAACTCTCTTCTGACATCCAGTCCAACTTAGATTATTTTCCCTTTGATGGAGTTCGCCTCTTCAGTGATCAGGCAGATTCAATGCTGTAGCGATTCTAAACATCAGGAGCTACCCCACGTTCACTGGGCTTAAGCTTCCACATACCAACATCTTTTCTGGCCTCAAGTTGATGGGGCTTTAGAAAAGATGGAAAAAACACACGGATGTGGCATAATCCACGGAAGAGCTTCAGTCTCTATCAAGCAGAATCTCCTTTCGCCGTTCATTACATAGGGAAGGGTCCAAAACTAGATCTCCAGACCCCAATGCTTCTTTAGTCTTTCCAGATGCAGTCCTATCTGGAAGCGACTCAGAACACTCGCACAGCTCTAGCCTCTCCCAATGCAGTCAGAAGTCAAAATATTCAAACTCTGCTACTACAGTTTCAGACCAACCAATACTTAGGAGTCAGGACTTTCACGCAACTGTTAGTAATGATGGCATCCTGCATTACAATAGTACCTCATGCAAGGTTACACATGCGACCCCTACAAGAATGCTTAGCACAACAGTGGAATCAGTCTCAGGGTCAATTAATTGATCTAGTATTGGTAACCAGCTTCACACATCACTCTCTGCAGTGGTGTAACACACAACTTATCAAAAGGGCGGCCCTTCATCAACCCTGTTACACATATCGTGCTAACAGCAGATTCATCTCTCACAGGCTGGGGTTCCCTTCACCACAATTTGACAATTGAGGGACTGTGGGACAACAAGCACAAAAGTCTTCACATCAACTATCTAGCGCTTCTAGCTGTGTATCTAGCACTGAAAGATTTTCAGTTTCAGCTCAAAGGAAAAGTTGTCTTAGTCTGCACAGACAATATGACAGCTATGTACTAGGTAGAAAAACAGGGTGGGGGGAGACACACTCTGCAACTGTCACGCCTCTCTCAGACCATGTGGAGTTGGGCAATCCATCACAGAATTCATCTTCTGGCAGAGCACCTCCCAGGAATGAACAAACAAATTGCCGACCTCCTCAGCAGGGTGCAACAACAAAAACACAAGTGGGAACTTCCTCCCCAAGTTCTCCTTCCATACTTTTAACAATGGGGATTTCCACAAATCGATCTGTTGGCCACAGTGGACCCCTCGAAATGCCTAAACTTCGCCTCCAGTTTCCCACACCATCTATCCAAAGGCAATGCAGAGGAGTTGACTTAACTTCCAGGGCGGGCGACCTCAAATCTGGGGAATTGGGTTAGAGTCTCGACATGCACAAGCAGCATCCTGTGATTCTGGGCAAATCACTTAATCTCCCTGTACCTAACAAAAATGAATGTGTCCTCATGTAATGCAACGGGTGCTAGTTTAAAGCGCTCTGATACCCGATACCTTAGGGTCAAGTTTGTGCCATATAAAACTCCGTAGACAAAACAAAAAATGCGCTATGGGGGAATTGTTCTGAGATATTTGCCTATGCTTTTCCGCCTCTCCCTCTCCTTCCACTTCTGGTTCGGAAGCTCAGGCAAACATCCCTCGCGCTGATTCTAGTGGCTCCCACATGGACCCATCAACCGTGGTTCACTACACTCTTGAAACGATCAATGGTTCCACATCAAAAGCTGCATCTCAATTTTACTCTTCTCACTAAGAACCATGGAGAAATCATACAGCCAAACCCCAAGGAGCTCAATCTAGCGATTTGGTTCCTAAAGTCATGGTTTGGAACCTTAAATTTGTCACCAGATTGTATGACTATTTCTAAAGAAGCAAGAAAGCCTACCACCAGAGCATTTTGTGCAGCTAAATGGAAAAGATGTGTTGTATAATGTAACAAAAACAATATTGATCCGCTAGATGCCTCTATCCAAAATATTATTTGTTACCTTTTGCATCTACAGCGTGCTGATCAAGCCTACACATCCATCTTTGTTTGAAGTTGCAGTAATTGTTCCAGTAATTAAAGCCTTATGGAGGGCCTTAAGAGTAATACCACCCAGGGTACCTCCTGCACCAGTTTGGAATCTGAACATTGTGCTTACAAGACTCGTGGGTCCACCTTTTGAGCCTTTACACAATTGTCCATTTCAGTTTCTTTCATGGAAGGTTGCCTTCCTCATTGCTATCGCTTCATTAAGGAGAGTTGGTGAGCTACAAGCATTAACCTTAGAAGAACCCTTCTTTCAGCTTCATAAAGATAGAGTAGTTTTTCGCACTAACCCAAACTTCCTTTCAAAAATGCTTTCTGCTTTTCGTATTAACCAATCAGTTGAGTTACCTACAATCAATCAATCAATCATTTGTAAAGTGCACTACATACCCGCGAGGGTCTCAAGGCGCTTGGGGGGGGGGGGGGGGGGCACTACTATGTTCTTCCCTCAACCTGATTCGGTAGCAGAAAGAGCTCTTCACACACTTGATAGCAGAAGAGCGTTGTTTAACTATATTGAAAGGACAAAAACATGTGTAGTACAAAACAATTGTTTGTTGCATTTGCTACACCTCACAAAGGCAATCCTATCTCTAAATCTAGTATTTCAAGATGGTTTGTTAAATGCAATCAAACTTGCTATGCTAAAGCTAAAAGAACTTTATATCTCCTGGAACACATTCTACTCGTAAAATAGGAGCATCTATGGCCATTTTAGGTAACATTCCTATAGCTGACATTTGTAAGACCGCAACATGGTCCACACCACGCACATTTACCAAGCACTATTGTGTGGATATGTTAGCACGTCAACAAGCCAATGTAGTGCAAGCAGTGCTAAAGACACTTTTTCAAACAGCTTCAACACCTACCGATTTGCAACCGCTTTGGGAGAATACTGCTATATAGTCTAGGCAAAGCATTTGTATCTACAGCACACATGCCTCGAACGGATTATGTTACTTACCCAGTAAGCATCTGTTCTTGGCATGTAGAGCTGTACATTCACATGCGCCCTCCCCGGGCTCCTGTACTTGTTGCAGTTCTCATTATTTACATTACATATGCATGGACATCTCTATACTACACTTACTTACTCCATTCTCACCCTCTTGCAGGAAAACAATCTAACAATAGAGTTGATGCCCATGCGCACTATTACCAAAAGGAAGAGTCACCTTACCTTGTGACTGGGAAAGACTTCTTTGAAAAAAAACAACTTGCAAACATCCACACCCAACTCTACATGGCATGAGTAAGCAAAGCATGTAAATCTACAGCTCTACGTGCCAAAAACCGATGCTTACTGGGTAAGTGACATACAGGTAGATTCATCAAGCATTTTTGCAAGCGCAAACGGTGCGAATCGCAAAATTCGGCCGTTTGCGCCCGCAAAAATGGCATTTGAGATTCATCAATGGTTCATGAACTCGCAATTTGAAAAATCGCAAATAATTGCGATTTATCAAATTGCGATCGCATTTAAGGAATCTCAATTTGAGTTTCCTTAAATGCTATTCATGAACCTTTTAAAAATTGCGAATTCGCAATTTCTGGCCGCTATTTACCGCGAAGTCTGACTTCGTGCTAAATAGCGACAACTTAGAAAAGTGCATTTTTCTAAGTTGTATGTTACACACACACATGTCCGTTGGACATGTGTGTGCGCAACATCAGGCTACATTTTCATTTCACCGGTGCTACAGGGTGTCCTTTGGACACCCCTGGCACCCTTGAAATCGCATCCTTATTTGCGATTAGCAAATTGCTAATCGCAAATAAGGATTGACTCCCCATTCATTTCTATGGGCCTTTAGGCATGAATGGGGAGTTATTTGCGATTAGCAATTTGCTAATCGCAAATAAGGAAGCTGTAGAAATCACAATTTTTTTTGCGATTTCTACATGAATCCCGTTTTGCGAGTCTTTAATAGCGATTCCTTAATAATCGCTATTAAGGACTCGCAAAACGGGACAATGATGAATCTGGGGGATAATCCTTTCCCATGCCTTCATGATTTGCTCCTCAAATCCAACTCGCCAGAGATTGCTTTTCACCAACTGCGGTTTATAACAGCCCTGTTTTTGGACCTGGGCTTTTCAATCAATGACCCCAAATCCCACCTGCAACCTTCCCAATGCCTCCAGTTCATGGGGTCGGTACTGGACACCAACCTTCTCAGTGCTATTCATCCTCTACAGAGAATTACAGACATCCAAGAGATGATTCCATCTTTTGTGTCGGATACAAGTGTTCTTGTCCTGAGAGCCTTGCGATTTGTGGGTCTACTGGCTTTCAGCATTCTCCTAGTCATGCACACATATTGGCACATGACGGCCCTGCATTGGTGACTCTGCATGCAGTGACTACAGTACGGGGAGGCATGTTGGATTCCATTGTAATCTTTCCCAGATCTGGTGAAGGAATGAGCAAACCTGACATACAAGATGTCCTTTTCTCCCCCTCTAGCTGTGAGTGTGGTAGGGACAGATGCTTCCACTCTGGGGTGGGATGCTCATCTGCAGTAACTGGAGATCATGGGACTCTGGCCTCCAGAGGAGCAGGTTCTTCATAGCAACCTGCTAGAATTGCGGGCAATTCAGCTGTCACTCAAGGTCTTCCTCCCCTCTATTGTAGGTCTGTCCATCCAGATTTTGACGGACAACACAACTGTGATGTGGGATGTGAACAAGCAATGGAGAGTAGGGTCTCACCTACTTTGTCTAGAGGCTTTAAGACTGGCCTTAGGCACACCTCCAAACGGAGTCTCTGTGTGTCAGAGCAGACATTCTCTTGCCGTTCACGAGTGGTATCTTCTATCAGAGGCACTCCGGGACATTTTCACCGGTTGGGCCCTCTGGACCCAAGTCATTCTTACAGCCCTGGTTTGACAGAGAAGAGTGTGGTACGCAGAGCTCCTGCTCTTATCCACGTGGCCTCCGGTCTGCCTTCCATTCAGCCCGGACCTTCTCTCAGAGTCAGGGGAAATGGTTGTGCACCGCAATCACCGAGACCTCCACCTACATGCCTGGAGATTGTGCGAGGACAACTGAGCTCTTTTCAGCTACTACCGGAGGTGGAAGATGTCATTTTGTCTGCACGTTGCCCCTACACTAAGTAGTCATACTCTTGCAGATGGGCACATTTGTTGTATGGTGCACTGACAATGGAGTGGATCCCTTGCAGGCCAAAGTATCCCAAGTTGCTGTTTGTGCTTTACCAGCTCCGAGAAGATGCGCCTTTGGCATTGTGAATGACTTGTCTGCTTTGTTCTGTCTACTAAATAAGCTATTCTTTTTTAAGTCTCACTTTGTCATGCATTTTCATAATGGCTTAACTAACCTTTTTCATCCAACTGCATTTATAGCTCCTTAGTGGGACTTGAATTTGGTTCTTACTTTTTTGATGGGGACTCTGTTTGAACCCGTACACAGTTGTAACCTTCATATGCTGAACTTCAAGATGGCATTTTTGGGTGTCATCACATCTGCTAGACAGGTCAATGAGTTGCAGGCCCTTAGCTGTCCCCTATTCCAGAAAAGTCAATATGGCATTGTGAACCAGGGCTGATCACTCCTTTCCACCTTGCCCAGTACATTACTGTTCTAACCATCTCCTCCTCCACCTCATCCTATGAAAGAAGGAAGAGGAATGACTGCATCGGTTGAATCCTAGCCAGGCAATTAATTACTAATTGGACAGCACCCAGGAATATCGGTCAGCACAACCAAGTCTTTGTGGGCAATTATGGGGGCCAAGAAGGGGAAGGAAATCCAGAAGACGACGACTATCCCATTGGGTCATCTTCTGCATTAAGACCTGCTACTCGTTCGCCAAGAAGGAGCCGCCTGAAGAAATCTGGATCCATTCCACTTGTGCATTGGCTCTGGCTGTTCCAGTTGCAGAAATCTGTTAGGAAGTAACATGGGCTTCCTTGCATACCTTTACGAAGCATTACTCCCTTGAAACAGAGGTGCACAGGGACTGGCACTTCACTAGATCTGTCTTGCACTTGCGAAATTCTCTGCTTCAAATCCTCTATCAACCCTTCTCCTGGGCAGAGTTTTGCTGTAAAATCTGCTCTACAGATGAGGAATCTACTGGTAGATGTATCCATCAGAAATAAAAGTTACTTACCTGCTGTAACAATGTGTTCGAGGCATATGAGCTGCAGAGTGTACACTTAGCATTAGCTCGCCACCTAGTGTTGGGCTCGGATGATTGCAGGTTGTTGTCTTCTTGGAAGAAGTCTTTGTAGTCACGAGATAGGTGACTCCTCCCTTGGACAATACTGCGCATGGTCATCAACTCCATCCTCGGATTGTTTTTTTCCGCCACTAGGTTCGGATGAAAGTTCTCCGCTCCGGCTAGAAAAACTTTTCCAGCAACTTCGAAGCGTAAAAACTTTATACAAACAATATCGACATCGAATATACTACTTTTGCGCCATCAGCTCCATTCCGGTGCATTGACACGGGCCGTTGGGCCTATCGGCGCCGTGCGGCCTACACCTCATGGACAGGACTCCGTTCAAGAGATGCCCGGTAAGTCGAGCAAAATTCCCTCATAGCGATCATAACGAGGTCTGCAACCTCTGTCTATCGCCAGATCACACCGAGTCGACCTGCACAGCTTGTGCATCCTTCCGATCGAAAAAGACCATTCGGGATCGGAGGGCACATTGACACGAGATGAGGAGATCAGCCCCAGCACCGGAGGACATCTTCGATGACGAGGTTCCACTCGTCCCAGAAGAAGATTCGCCTGATCTCCAGATTGTATCAGAGGCAGAGGACTCACATGACTCGATTCCATCTCGTCAACCCGTGAGTACTCTTGCCCCTGCACCACAGACACTGCCCAAGCCAAAGGCAGCGGTCAGCACTCCGCCCAAAGGGCCCAGTCGAGACTGAGGAAAACGACTACGCCTTCCGGTGCCTCGGCACTGAGCAAACCACACATGCCAATGCCACCTCTTCCATCGGCACCGAAGCACAAACATCCTTTGACCCCGAAGGATTCTTCGACACTGAAGCCAAAACACCCTTCGGTACCAAAAGACAAAGATCCTTCGGCACCCACGCCTAAAGACGCACCGGTACCGAAGCCAAAAATTGTACCGGATCCGAAAGAAGCTCCGGCTCCCTAAACCGTCCGGTTCCAAGAATAAAGATGGAAAACCAGAGTCCGACGCCTCGAAGCCGACGAGACCTGCTTCCACTCCAAGGACTTCAACCTCGGTACCGAAGACTGCAAGGCCTGATTCAGAGTCCCCTAAACCCTCAGACAAGCCTACTAAACCAAAACCACCTTCGACACCGAAAAATTTGCCACAGGACACTGTAACGCCTCCTAAAGCAAAAGACACAAAAAAACTCTATCGGCACCGAAAAAACCGACGCCAAAGAAGGTTGTAGAGGAAGAACAACTGTTTAGACCAGATCCTAAACAAAAGAAGGTCTATATCAACCCAAAAACTGGACATGTGGAAGCTATTCCTCACAAGAAGAGACCAGCAGAAACACCACTTCTATCTGTGGTTCCTGCCAAAAAGAAGGATTGTGCAACTTCTCCAATGCACCCTTCCTCTCCTTTACCTTCTTCCTCTCCTATCCCTCCTTACATTTCACCTAGAGTTTCTCCTGTTCAATCTCCCGCATCATCACACCACACTGATGATGAGTATGATCTAGGTGGGGGGATGACATACCATACCCACATGCATACCCTGTAGATGAAGATATCAATCCAGATACATATCCTACAGATGACGATATATATGAGTTCCCACCACATAATGTTCCTGACATTCCTGATCCTCAGTCCTACCCAACAAAACCTTCCCCTCCGGAAGATAGTATTGGGTTTAATCACCTCTTAAATAGAGCTGCCCTTTACCACGGGGTTTCAATGCACTCTGATGCCATTGAGGAGGATTTTTTACTGGATACATTTGAGCAGTCACAAAGGTCTACGCAAATACTACCCATGATCAAAGGAGTCATTAAACATGCTCCAGAAATATTTAAAGATCCTGTACGTTGTAGAGTGTTAAATCCAAGAATAGAAAAGAAATATAGACCAGCACCATCTGATCCAGTCTATATCAAGGGACATCTGCCACTAGACTCTTTAGTAGTGTCCAATGCACGGAAAAGAGCTAATTCCCAGACTTCTGGTGACACGCCCCCACCTGACAAAGAATCCAAGGTTATTGATGCGTCAGGTAAACGTATTGCTGCGCAAGCTACAAACATATGGCGCAACGCAAATACACAAGCCCTTCTCTCACGCTATGACAGGGCTCACTACGATCAATTGGAAAAACTATTAGAGCACCTCCCAGATCAATTCAAAGATCAGGCAACAGACCTCATACAAGAAGGCAAATTAATATCCAATGCCTCAATAAAATGTGCACTAGATGTAGCTGACACAGCATCCAGAGCAGTCAATACTAGTGTCATACTCAGACGACATGCGTGGTTACGCATTTCCGGGTTTAAGACGGAGGTGCAGACTACCATCTTAAACCAGCCTTTCAATCAAAACCAATTGTTTGGGCCGGAAGTAGACACTACAATAGAAAAAATGAAAAAGGACACAGACACAGCTAAGTCTATGGGAGCGTTACAATCCACACAGACTAGAAGTTCTTTTCGTCGCTCCTTTGATAGAGGAGGCTCCAAGTAAACCGGAGCAGATACAACATCATCTTTCAAGACGCACACACAAACCTCCTCTAGCAAAGGCTTCTTTAGGAATGTATGACATTACAACGCATGCTTTTACCACGCATGCTGTTACGACGCAGTTTTTACAACGCATGCTGTTACAACGCATAGCGCTTTGGGGTGCTGGATAGTGAATAGTTTAATGTACTATTCCAACTCCAGTCCCCGTGGATAGTAGGGAAGGTGTTGGATAGTAAATTAAATCTATTCCCTATCCTAGAGCGCCCCCGAGCGCAATGCGTTGTAATGGTTGCGTCGTAAAGGCACTGCGTGGTAAAAGTTGCGCTGTAAAGGATGTTTCCCCTTCTTTAGAGGAGGATACAGAGGCAATAATAATAAAGGGAGAGGTAGAGGTAACAACAACAACCGCTCCTCTTCCACTCCAAAACAGTGACTTCCCTCTGCTCCCCCAACAGCATTCCACTCCTGTAGGGGGCAGATTATCATAGTTCCTACCTGTCTGGAACTCCATCACTACAGACAGGTGGGTTAGACAGATTATCCAACATAGCTACTACCTAGAACTCACAGCAACCCCCCCAAACATACCACCCAGGCAGCGTCCAATGTCTACAGACCATCTGACTCTGCTTCAACAGGAAGTTCTAGCGCTTCTACAAAAGGATGCTATTCAATTGGTTCCTTTAGAAGAACAAGGAACAGGAGTTTACTCACTGTACTTTCTAATCCCCAAGAAGGACGGGACACTAAGACCAATTCTCGACCTCAGGCCCCTCAACCATTACATACAATCAGATCATTTTCACATGATCACTCTGCAACAAGTACTCCCCTTGCTGCAACAAGGCGATTTTCTTTCAACACTAGATCTAAAGGACGCCTATTTTCACATTCCTATACATCCTGCTCACAGAAAGTATTTAAGGTTTGTAATAAAAGGACAGCACTATCAGTTCAAAGTCCTTCCATTTGGGGTCACAACGGCACCACGAGTGTTTACAAAGTGCTTAGCAGTAGTAGCGGCACATCTCAGAAGACAACCAATACATGTTTTTCCCGTACCTCGACGATTGGCTCATAAAAGCCAGATCATTCAGTCAATGTGTCCAACACACAAATCAGACAATTCAAACGTTGCACAACTTGGGGTTCACAATAAACTACACCAAGTCGCACCTGCAGCCTTCGCATGTTCATCAGTATCTAGGAGCTACCATAGACACATCTACAGCTCTAGCGTATACCAGTCCAGCCAGGATACACAGCATTCAGGCCTTAGCCTCCATTTTTCAACACCAGCAGTCTCTCCAAGCCAGAGTGTTCATGAGACTTATAGGCATGATGGCATCTTGCATCTTCATAGTTCCACATGCAAGACTGCAAATGCGCCCATTACAAGAATGTCTAGCACAACAGTGGAATCGGCTCAAGGTCAGCTCACAGACCTGGTGTTGGTAGACAGCCGTACGTATCGCTCTCTGCAATGGTGAAACACCAAAAACTTGACAAGAGGACGGCCGTTTCTCAACCCGGTTACACAAATAGTGCTCACGACAGACGCATCCCTCACAGGATGGGGAGCCCATCTCTTACATTATACCACACAAGGCCAAAGGAACAACCAACAAAAACTGTTCCATATCAACAATCTAGAGCTGCTAGCAATATTCTTAGCACTCAAGACGTTTCAATTACAAGTACAAAACAAAGCTGTCTTAATCCGGACGGACAATATGACAGCCATGTATTATATACAAAAACAGGGGGACACACGCTCTCTGCAACTGTCCCAGCTCGCACAGAACATTTGGAGATGGGCCATTCCTCAAAACATACATCTGGCAGCAGAACACCTTCCGGGAGTTCACAATCAGATAGCAGATCTGTTGAGTCGGCAGTCACAACAGGTTCACGAATGGGAAATACATCCACAAGTTCTTCAGCCATTCTTCCAAATATGGGGGCATCCACAAATAGATCTGTTTGCCACCCACGAAAATGCAAAATGCCCAACCTTCGCCACCAGGTTTCCACACCCACGGTCCGAAGGCAATGTGATATGGATGAATTGGTCAGGCAGATTTGCGTACGCTTTTCCGCCTCTCCCACTCATTCCACAACAGTCTCTCAAACTAATACTAGTAGATCCCACATGGGCACGCCAGCCATGGTTCACCACACTACTAGATCTCTTGCTGGTTCCACATCAAAAGTTACAGCTCACACCCTCCCTGTTAACACAGAACCATGGAGAAATAATACACCCAGAACCAAACCAACTGAATTTGGCGATCTGGTTCCTGAAGTCTTAGAGTTTGGTTACTTAAACCTACCACCAGACTGTATGAACATTATTAAGGAAGGTAGAAAACCCACTACCAGAGCGTGTTATGCCGCTAAGTGGAAAAGATTTGCAATATATTGCAAAAATAATCACATTGATCCACTGGATGCTTCCATCCAAAATATCATTTGTTACCTTTTACATCAACAAAGGTCCAATTTGGCTTATTCTTCCATATGCCTGCATCTTGCAGCAATTGCAGCCTATTTACAGAATAGGCAACATCTATCTCTCTTCAGAGTACCTGCAATCAAAGCATTCATGGAGGGATTGAAACGAATATTCCCACCTAGGTTACCACCTGCTCCTGTATAGAACCTAAACATTGTCCTTACAAGACTCATGGGGCCCCCTTTCGAGCCTTTACACAAACGTGAATTGCAATTTCTAACATGGAAAACTGCTTTCCTTGTTGCCATCACCTCTCTCAGAAGAGTTAGTGAAATACAAGCATTCACAATACAAGAACCATTTTTTCAAATACATCATAATAAAGTGGTTCTCAGGTCTAATCCTAAATTTCTACCAAAGGTTATCACTCCTTTTCATCTAAACCAATCTGTAGAGCTACCTGTGTTTTTCCAAAACCCAGACTCTGTTGCAGAAAGGGCCTTACACACCTTGGATGTTAAAAGAGCTCGGTATCTTTCTCTGCTCCACACAAAGGCAACCCCATCTCTAAGCGGGGGATTGCCAGGTGGATTGTAAAGTGTATACAAATATGCTATCAAAAAGCTAAACGTACACTAACAATTCCTCCTAGAGCGCACTCCACTCGCAAACTGGGAGCCTCTATGGCTTTCTTAGGAAATATACTACTAGGACATATGCAAGGCAGCAACATGGTCTACACCACACACCTTCACTAAACACTATGGTGTTGTTGTGCAGGTCAAGCAGCAAGCGGCAATGGGCCAAGCTGTGCTTAGAACACTGTTTCAAACTACTGCAACGGATACAAGCAACCACCGCTAGGGGAGACACTGCTGCACAATCGATGCCAAGTGTACACTCTGCAGCTCATATGCCTCGAACGGAAAATGCTACTTACCAGTATGCATCTGTTCTTGGCATGTAGAGCTGCAGAGTCGTACACGCCCTCCCGCCTCCCCGGGACTTGTATCCATTCCAGTTCTCATCTTACTTAGATGCACACACATGGACATCCTTTCTCTTTACTTCTACTAACTCCATCATTTCCCATCATAGCGAAAAACAATCTGAGGATGGAGTCGATGACCATGTGCAGTATTGTCCAAGGGAGGAGTCACCTATCTCGTGACTACAAAGACTTCTTCCAAGAAGACAACAACCTGCAATCATCCGAGCCTAACACCAGGTGGCGATCTAATGCCAAGTGTACGACTCTGCAGCTCTACATGCCAAGAACAGATGCATACTGGTAAGTAGCATTTTCCTTCTGGTGGATTCTCAGTTTACCTGCAGATCCTACACCGACTCGCCTGCCTGCCCATTTTGATGGATGAATCATAGGGGAAGTTAATAAGATTTCATCTTGTAAACATGTTGGTAGTGGTATCTCTCATGGTTTTTAGCTCCCTCTTGCCTCGAAGGTTTGGAAATATGGAGGAAAACCTGGCGTAGATGTGCTGGAACAGGTGTTTTATGCCTTCTGGGACGTCGCCTAATGTCACTTTTGGGACCGAGGCCAGCACCCTCTGCTGGTGGTATCACAGCTTTTTAAGTTTTCTGGATTCAGTCTGACTCCTGGGGATTGTTCTACAGGTGAAGAATCTGAAAATACATGGCGTATACACTTTTTTGTAGGTTCATCTCCAGTCAATGGAGCAAGTTTATGGTTGACTTCATTTTGTTTTGCTTTCTCAGGTTGAGACACATTTGAGTCACTGATTTTGAAGATTTTGCAGCTTGTCGAAGTGTTTGGTGGGCTGTTGTAAATGGTTCTGTATTCTATGCTTGCCATATTCAGGGCTCTTGTTAACTCTACTCTTATTAGGTGGCGTGGGAAGGTTGTTCAGAAGTATGTCTGCTTGTATGTTCCTTTAACCAGTGTGTCAATTTGTTGAATGAACAGGTGTTTGGAATCCAAAGTTCCATACACTTCAAGCAAGGCAGATTGATAATTTTTTAGAATATTTCTTTTGAAAGGCAGTCAGCCAGCCTGGTCTCCCTAAAGATCAGATTGTCAGTCATGGTCATGAAGCTGCTTCCACTGGTCCTAACTGAACTTGCTTGCTCAATCTATAGGGGAATTACAAATGAATGGTTTAATCCTAAAGAAATCATTAAAAACTGACTCCTTTAGAGGGATTTGTTTCTGAGCAAGAAATTGTGATTGGGTAGACAGGAATTGTACACAGTGACACATATGTTCCCACCATCTCAAAGGATTCCAGTACTCTGAAAATATGTTAGTCTTGTTGTAGTAATTGTGCAAACAAAGCAAACACAAGGAGGTGATGGACGGAGCGCCAAAACTTTTCAGACACCCCCCTCCCCTGCCGTCACAGATCTGGGTTGAATCCTTCATTGATCTTTAGCTCACTTTGCCACCCCAGTTCAGACCCAGCCAGATGCAAAATAGTCTTGACCCTGGTCTTTATGGGAACAGTTCAGACTGAACTGCCAAGCCAGGTCCTCCCTGGATGGGGAAACACGTTCTAAATTCCTGCCAAACTTCGGGTAATTCAGTTCAGCTGGTTCTTCTGCAACCTATCACCTTGTTTCCTATGGCTATTGATGTGGGAAATACTCCTTTTCTTGGGCCCTCCCCACTTGACTGATCACTGTAAAAACTTTCCTGGGAGAATCCGAGGTGGATAAACTTATTATTATTTTTTTTTAGAAAGTTTGGTCAAACTGCGCCAAAATGATTAGTGAACCAAAAAGCACTCTTGCTATGGAAACTCTGAGCTAATCAGTAGTACCTTCTGTTTACCAGTACAAGTAATTCTTGTCTGCTATGCGATTTAAAACCAAAAAGGACGACTATGCCTTTTATGAGCACTCCTGCCTGCTAGGGGGAACCCTTAATATTCTATTAAAGTTGTATGCAATGGTTAGTTTTTTTCCATTTAAAAAGTACATTTTTTATTGTAAACATATGTTTGCCATGTTTAGGCCAAGGCATAATTTTGTGCCATATGCTTGCAAGTAAAAAAAATTAACTATAACCATTGCACCAGATTACGATGGCCAGCCTTTTGGCTTTGCCAATGCTTGTTTGAATTATAAAATAGTAGCCAAATGGCTTTTACAATAACCATGCTAGAAAATGAAGCTCAAAATGTCAAATTAGTAATGATTTATACTAGCATTCGCAGGTAAAATGTTGGATAGATGCTAGTATGCACCCCTCACCTGAATGTGGCAGGTACATTACATGTATTCTCCATGCAGAGCATTCACATTCCCAGAGAGCAGGAAGCCTTTCCTTTACACAACCACAAGTCTCTGATCAGCTCATAAAAAGTGATAATGTAATGTTACAAATAGGGGTGGGGTTGCACACTACTCACACACCGGCGGTGTCGCCCCTAAGGACTCTGGTCAATGTAGTAAAGTGTTCGCGGTGCATCATCTTTCGATCTTCTGCTATCTTCGCTGTCTTCGCCATCCCTGGACACGTGTTTCGGGGTATTACCCCTCATCAGCAGGGATAGGCCGTGTACTGGGGTTGCCGATGGCTGCCAATATCTGCCAGGTAAAGTACCACTCAGGCGCGTAGGTGCGGGATCCCAGGCTCGTCAGCCCGCTGCTCAAGGGAGCTTTAAAGTTACAAATAGGGGTGGGGTCGCACACTACTCACACACCGGCGGTGTCGCCCCTAAGGACTCTGGTCAATGTAGTAAAGTGTTCGCGGTGCATCATCTTTCGATCTTCTGCTATCTTCGCTGTCTTCGCCATCCCTGGACACGTGTTTCGGGGTATTACCCCTCATCAGCAGGGATAGGCCGTGTACTGGGGTTGCCGATGGCTGCCAATATCTGCCAGGTAAAGTACCACTCAGGCGCGTAGGTGCGGGATCCCAGGCTCGTCAGCCCGCTGCTCAAGGGAGCTTTAAAGTTACAAATAGGGGTGGGGTCGCACACTACTCACACACCGGCGGTGTCGCCCCTAAGGACTCTGGTCAATGTAGTAAAGTGTTCGCGGTGCATCATCTTTCGATCTTCTGCTATCTTCGCTGTCTTCGCCATCCCTGGACACGTGTTTCGGGGTATTACCCCTCATCAGCAGGGATAGGCCTTGTACTGGGGTTGCCGATGGCTGCCAATATCTGCCAGGTAAAGTACCACTCAGGCGCGTAGGTGCGGGATCCCAGGCTCGTCAGCCCGCTGCTCAAGGGAGCTTTAAAGTTACAAATAGGGGTGGGGTCGCACACTACTCACACACCGGCGGTGTCGCCCCTAAGGACTCTGGTCAATGTAGTAAAGTGTTCGCGGTGCATCATCTTTCGATCTTCTGCTATCTTCGCTGTCTTCGCCATCCCTGGACACGTGTTTCGGGGTATTACCCCTCATCAGCAGGGATAGGCCGTGTACTGGGGTTGCCGATGGCTGCCAATATCTGCCAGGTAAAGTACCACTCAGGCGCGTAGGTGCGGGATCCCAGGCTCGTCAGCCCGCTGCTCAAGGGAGCTTTAAAGTTACAAATAGGGGTGGGGTCGCACACTACTCACACACCGGGGGTGTCGCCCCTAAGGTCTCTGGTCAATGTAGTAAAGTGTTCGCGGTGCATCATCTTTCGATCTTCTGCTATCTTCGCTGTCTTCGCCATCCCTGGACACGTGTTTCGGGGTATTACCCCTCATCAGCAGGGATAGGCCGTGTACTGGGGTTGCCGATGGCTGCCAATATCTGCCAGGTAAAGTACCACTCAGGCGCGTAGGTGCGGGATCCCAGGCTCGTCAGCCCGCTGCTCAAGGGAGCTTTAAAGTTACAAATAGGGGTGGGGTCGCACACTACTCACACACCGGCGGTGTCGCCCCTAAGGACTCTGGTCAATGTAGTAAAGTGTTCGCGGTGCATCATCTTTCGATCTTCTGCTATCTTCGCGAACACTTTACTACATTGACCAGAGTCCTTAGGGGCGACACCGCCGGTGTGTGAGTAGTGTGCGACCCCACCCCCATTTGTAACTTTAAAGCTCCCTTGAGCAGCGGGCTGACGAGCCTGGGATCCCGCACCTACGCGCCTGAGTGGTACTATACCTGGCAGATATTGGCAGCCATCGGCAACCCCAGTACACGGCCTATCCCTGCTGATGAGGGGTAATACCCCGAAACACGTGTCCAGGGATGGCGAAGATAGCAGAAGATCGAAAGATGATGCATCGCGAACACTTTACTACATTGACCAGAGTCCTTAGGGGCGACACCGCCGGTGTGTGAGTAGTGTGCGACCCCACCCCCATTTGTAACTTTAAAGCTCCCTTGAGCAGCGGGCTGACGAGCCTGGGATCCCGCACCTACGCGCCTGAGTGGTACTATACCTGGCAGATATTGGCAGCCATCGGCAACCCCAGTACACGGCCTATCCCTGCTGATGAGGGGTAATACCCCGAAACACGTGTCCAGGGATGGCGAAGACAGCGAAGATAGCAGAAGATCGAAAGATGATGCATCGCGAACACTTTACTACATTGACCAGAGTCCTTAGGGGCGACACCGCCGGTGTGTGAGTAGTGTGCGACCCCACCCCCATTTGTAACTTTAAAGCTCCCTTGAGCAGCGGGCTGACGAGCCTGGGATCCCGCACCTACGCGCCTGAGTGGTACTATACCTGGCAGATATTGGCAGCCATCGGCAACCCCAGTACACGGCCTATCCCTGCTGATGAGGGGTAATACCCCGAAACACGTGTCCAGGGATGGCGAAGACAGCGAAGATAGCAGAAGATCGAAAGATGATGCATCGCGAACACTTTACTACATTGACCAGAGTCCTTAGGGGCGACACCGCCGGTGTGTGAGTAGTGTGCGACCCCCACCCCCATTTGTAACTTTAAAGCTCCCTTGAGCAGCGGGCTGACGAGCCTGGGATCCCGCACCTACGCGCCTGAGTGGTACTATACCTGGCAGATATTGGCAGCCATCGGCAACCCCAGTACACGGCCTATCCCTGCTGATGAGGGGTAATACCCCGAAACACGTGTCCAGGGATGGCGAAGACAGCGAAGATAGCAGAAGATCGAAAGATGATGCATCGCGAACACTTTACTACATTGACCAGAGTCCTTAGGGGCGACACCGCCGGTGTGTGAGTAGTGTGCGACCCCACCCCCATTGATAATGTAATGTATTTCCCTATCGCCCACATCACATGTTACATGCAGTACAAGAACGTATACCCAATTCAAGAACTGTTAAGTGCAATGGGATGGTAGCATTCATGCGGACAATTTGTCTAGAGCAGGTAATTCAACAGCATCTAGATCCTAAAATAAAACCAGCATTTGCAATGCAATAGGTCTTCCATATGCAAAAGTTTGAGCTATTAGTATTGTAAATGACAAACCTTTTATCTATGTATTGGTTTTGAAAACTGATAAATAAATGGCATCGTCATTTATAATGACAATAGCTTAAGGTTTTACAATGTAAATGACAATGCATCAGGAACTATAGATAAAGGCCACCGTAGTAAACTGTGCAGAAGGCGTGTGCAAAACGTGTGGCCCAAAAGTAAGAGTAAGCAGCGTTGCATTTTGTGTTATTTGGTAATATTTAGTATTCACAATAATGGCCTACGTTGTCAAATCGGTGAATACGTATATAGCATCCGTGTTACCCTAAGATGGTTAACGCGAAAGCAACTCTCATAGTGCCCCAAATTCTGACTACTGAGTGGGTTTTTTTATCTGGTCAGAGACTGGGAGGCAAACTGGGTATAAACGCCAACACTGAGGTATTCAAGAATGTCCTTGATGGGTATGTGGTCACAGTGTGTGAGCGTAGATAGATAAATGCCAGAGGTAACGTGCGGCGGGGAGATGAACCAAAATACTTGTGTTTCCGCTGTCGAGGTAGTGCATAGTGTGATCGGTGTGAGTTAATGTCAAAATCACCCACGGATCGGAGGCAATACGTACAGCAAATAAATACCTCCACTTTCGTAATGATTTCACGTAGTTAGTGAAAAGAACGTTAGGGTGCACTTCCTCAAAAAATGACCTAGTTTCCCCGGACCCACTATTAATGATCGGAGTGGCACTGTGGAAAGCATGGTCTCTCCTAGCGTTAAGGATCAGCGCTGCCGTGGCTTGCAAAGCGATGCTACTTCACTTACTTGGTAGTCCCTGAGCTGCACTTCACGCACCTACCCCTCGCCGCTGGAACCGGGTGGAGGGGGAAGGCGGGGTCAGTGCCGGATATAAAGGAGTGGAAAGGCTCTGCGTGATTAGGTCGCGAACGTGGGGGCCATTTTGTAGTGTCTCACCATAGGTAAACAATAAGCTTGACTCGGAGCGATGTCAAACATAAACACATACTCCTGTGTGTGATATCCAGAATCAATAGACTCCATTTATGTCTGGAGTAAGGGTGTGGAGAGAAGGTACTGTTGCGTATAAAAATGTAAAAGGCAAGTACTTGGGCCTGGTTGGGAAATGTGTCGGCCATCTTGTAGAGGTGGGTTGACATTGTCGAGTTCATAGTGTTCTGGGAGGTAGAAGGAATAGTATTGTTGAAGCCTCTAAACTCCTAGTAAGGACCCATCCAAGATGTGTTATATCCCACTAAAAGGGGAGTAATACACGGGGGTGGGGTAGACTGGGTAGTAGATGGTCTGAAAATTCTTTAAAGGCTGGTCAATGGAATATCTTCATTAAGACCGTGACTGTCAGAAGATAATCTGTGGATCCAACGTTGTTCTTTGTAGAACAAGCATTGTTTGGATATCTTCTGGTTTGCTTCCAGGACAAGCCATTGGAGAGAGTCTGGGGTGTGATTCATTTCGAGGAAGTGCCTGCACATTTTCGTATTGTTTTTCTTGCACCTGAAATTACTGCGGTGCTCCGAAATTCTTGTTTTCATATTTCGGGTCGTCATGCCAATGTAATAAAGATTACAAGGGCATATGATCAAATAAATACAATTCGTTCTATTACAGTTGGTGTGGCCTCTCATTTCCCACTTAAAAGAGTCTGTCAGGGTAGTGGCCTGTAACTGGTGGCCGATTCCACAATGTGATTTGGCGATTGGTTTCGCTTGTCTTCTTGGGTCTGGTATGTATCAGGATGTTTTTGATATTCTTAGACCTCTTGAAAGCGAATCTGGGTTGGTCTAATGTCAGTGATCCTGTATTGAGTATGGACCAATGACGTCTCATGATTCTTCTCAGCTGGGTAGATGCCGGTGTGAAAGTTGTCACACAGGTCATGGGTTGGATAGCAAGGGGGTTCCTTTCTTTAGGTTCTAACAATCCCTCCCGGTTATTGTTCTGTGCTCTTTTTCTACATTCTTTGATTTCTCTGGTCGGGTACCCTCTCTCTCTTGGATTCCTTGAAAGGATAGCTGACTCAGTCTTGTAATTGGCCATTGTGCTGCAATTACGTCGTATCCTGAGGAATTGCCCAAACGGCAGATTGGATCGTAGGGCCTTGGGATGATGGCTGGTGTAATGCAACAGACTATTACGATCTGTGCTCTTTTTGAATAAAGTGGTACCAAGGGATCCCCCTTCGATACTTATTTTCAGGTCTAGAAATGCTATGTCACTTTTGGAGGCCGTGATTGTGAACTTTAGGTAGGGATTGATGTTATTAATCCACCCGAAAAACTCTGTGTAAGAGTCTTCATTGCCTGCCCAGAAAATCAAGATGTCGTCCATAGCTTTATATTTTCACGGTAGGGGTTTGTCACTGGTGATATGATTCTCTTCAAAATTCGCCATGTAGAGGCACGCTACACTAGGAGCTACCGTACTCCCCATACAAGTTCCTTGTGTCTGATGGTAATAGGTGCCTTTGAAATCGAAATAATTCTCAGTGAGGACTTTTTCCGCGCATTCCATTACGAAAGTGATGGGTGTCGCAGATGTCCATTCAGTCTTGTTGAGTACCGCCTCAATTACTCCTAGGGAGGCCCTCTGGGGGATGTTAGTGTAGAGGGCCTCAACGTCTAGGGTTATGAGGAAATCAATAGATTTGGCCTCATCATAGTCCTGTAGTAGGCGTAGCAAGTCTGTTGTATCCTGGATATAGGAAGGGATTTGCTTCACCAGGGGCTGCAAAAAATGGTCACAAAACTGTGATAGGGGTTCTAACACTGAGTCAATGCCAGAAACGATGGGTCGTCCTGGGACTGGTGTCACCCCTTTGTGTATTTTAGGCAACGTATAAAAATACGGAACCCTAGGGTTCTTTTTCACTAGAAAGTCCGCCTCTTTTTTACTTAACCAGCCATGGCATTCTGCTGATTCAACCATACTGACGATGGACATTGTGAGGCGTTCTGTGGGATTCTGTGCGATAGCCTTATAGTATCTTGTGTCATCTAGTTGTCTTTGACACTCTGTATCATAATCTTCGGTGTCCATTATTACTGTCGCGCCCCCTTTATCAGCTTGTTTGATGGTTAAGGAGGGGTCATTGGCCAGTGCGTCCAGAATGTCCCTTTCATGCTTGGACATATTGCTGTATGAGGAAATACTAGATAACTTGTTAACATCTTTTAGAACCGCTTGCTCAAAAGTGAGCACCTCACTCAGTACCATGCTGCTATGAGGGGTAAAGGTAGAGGGGTTATGTAACCCGGAGTCCTCACTGGTTTCTTGTGGTTTGCCATCGAAGAAGGTGTGCTGTCTGATTTTTCTAAAGAATTTCTGCAATTCAACAGTTTGTATAAATTTGTCGGTTTTGGGAGTAGGTACGAAACCGAGCCCTTTTATTAAAACCCTCTCTTGTTCAGGGGTTAACTGGTGTGACGAGAGGTTAACAACAAGACTCATTTCTTGCTCGTTTTGCTCCGAGTGTCCATTCCTTGGGGTGTCGTGTCCTCCCACTGGACCCGTTTTTCCGTTGCGTTCCCTCTCTTTCACCCTCGCCCTCTGCCCCAACCTCTGTCTAAAAAAGGCCGGTTTCCTTGGGGAGTATAATGGGGAGGGTATTGTGGACCAAATTGTGGCATGGCGTGAGGAAACTGGGGATATTGCCAAGGTGGGTGTCCAGGGAAGGGTATTTGAGGGTGAGGCAGTGGATATTGTCCACGTCTCCCGCCTCTGCCGCCACGTCGTTGGCGGGGTTGCCATTCATCCCCACTAGAATTGCTATCACTATTGGACCCTCTTCTTGAAGAGTTGTTGCTAGAATCAGATAAGTACCCTGTGCCTGAGGGTGTAAAGTCCGCTTTCAGGTATGGGTATACTTTCTCTTTGTCGAAACGTTGGATGTCCTTTTGAAGTTTGTTGATTTTTTTGCTTCATTAAGTAATCCTTGTGTTCACTTATGTCTTTATTGATTTCGGCCAATTTGGTTTTGAAACCGGGATTAGTGATCGCGTTTTTAAGCGTCGCCTCTAACGCCTGGATCCGTTCTAGTAGAGCATCAGCAAGTCGCTTGGAGGTATTGACGATCAGAATCAATAAGTTGTGTGTACACTTCCAGGATATCTGGGACCATTCGACCTTGAATTGGCCGTCTTCCCAGAATATCCTAGGGAAATTTTTGATAATTAACCCGTTTGGGGCTATTTTGGCCTTAAAATATTCGGCCATTAGTGCTCCGTGTAGGCTGACCCTTATCCACTCTCTTTTTAGATCAGAGAGGATTTGCCAGTCAGCTGTATTGCTTCCTATTGCGTTATCGTTATCCAAAGTTAAGATAGAGGGAGTTCTGAGGATAGCTGCTGCTTCATCCTCACCAAAGCGGAGTCCCTGGCCTTCCATGTTGTATGGAGGTGGAACAGAGCGGGGGGGTGTAGTTTGTAAAACCAAGCCTGGCTCGAATTATGGGGTACTCCCATGATTGGAGGAGAGGGGTGTGATAATGGGGTGCTCTGGTGTGCTTGTTTGACCGGTGGAGATAGAGATGACCCCAGCAGAACTGAAAAGCTGAAGCACTGGAGCAGAAAAGAGGCTTAGAATTTGAATTTGAGCACCCACGGGGGGCTCTTGGCTGCTCTTGGCCCCCACTGCCTCCATCTCTCGGAGGACGACTCTATTTGCAGAGATGGTCTCACTGCGACTGGGGTTGTTAACGTGCAGGCTGCCTGACCACTGATTTGGGGAGACAGACAGGGGCACGGAATGTTTGAGAAGGCCCGAGTCACTCGGGAGATTGACTGGTGGTGAGAGGGCAGAGCCTTTGAGGCGGGGAAGGCAGAGTCTCTGGAGGGACGGTGGGTGTGGGATAGGTGGGGAGATAGAACGCCACCATCATGGCCAAAAATGCAGTATCTGTGGAGTCACAAAGGCGAAGTTATTAGATGTGGTCATTGGAGGTAGGGAGTAGAATCACAGAGGCAAGAAGGGCAGAGTTACTAGAGGGAACAAGAGAGCAGTAGGGCCGGTTATTGTGGGTAATAGGGCAGAACCACCGGGGCAAGAAGGGCTAGGTCACCGAAGGCATGTGGGAGCAATAACTAGGGTTAGTGATTGGGGGCAATAGTGCAGAACCATCTAGGCAAGAAGGTGAAAGTCGTATGAGTAGGTAGGAGGCTCACACTAGGGGAATGTCACTGTGCGATAGGTGCATTAGGTACCGTGGTTAGCCACTAACAGACCCTGCCGAATCCCAAGCTCTGAATTTGGCAGTCAAATCACCCCTCCACACGGTGCGGGTGCGCGACAGCTAGCACAGCTTGTAGCACCCCAGACAAGGCCCGCCAGCAGCGCGCTCACTGATACAAGCCTTGGGCGCGGACTCCGGTCATGGATCAGAGCTGTTTACCTGAGCAGGACAGGGCTGGGCAGTCTGCGTTGGGTTCTCTGCGAGGCAGCTTTTTATTCTGAAGCGCTCCCCGGCCTTTAGTACACCTCTGCTCTCGTCGATGAGCATGGGGGAAGCCCTGGTTGCTAGGGGACGCCTTGTACTTTACTGAAATCAGCGCTGCTCTGTCTTGACAAGCCCCTTTTTTGCCGGGGTAACTCTTAGAGCTGCTGCCAATCCTAGTGCTGCTCGGTGCTGACTTCGACGGACTCTGGGCCAGCGGCGGTGAAGGCAAACAAAGTGCTCTCGCCACTCCCGGGCCGGCAGCGGTGATCAGGGGCACATCAAATAACAAGTGAAGAGAGCTTGGGAAGGGCGGGAGCCACACTAAGACCCAAAGGCTGAACATCGCTGCCTTGCGCTCCTGCAGCATGCACCAGTTGGCTCTCTGATTGGTTGACAAGGTCCACCAAGCGCTGTGCTTATTTGCTCGTTGCCAACCAATAAGAGAGCCGACTGGCACATGAAGGCTGCGAGGCTTGCTGAACTCTCCCTGAAACTTCCCTTGACACGCCTCAAACACACAGCGCCATGTCTCCTTTTTTGTCCTGCCCAATCAGAGAGCCGGACTGGCGCATGCAAGGCAGCATGACGAAGCTTCTGATAAGAAACTTCGTCACGACATCCGTAATGCAGGCGATCCGGTCCAGATGGGCCGGGCAAAAAAGCCTAAGGGAGGCAACATAAATAGCTCATTTCCAATGGCTGGCCACCGTTTAGCATAAACGGCGACGCAAGCCGATGGAAATGAGGGGCGGGGCTTAAAGCCCTTTTCTAAAAGTACTTATCTGCTATAAATTTCGCCGAGCGAGCTGCGCATGTGTGCAGCAAAGCTAGGCAAGACCTAAAAAGCTGGTGGTAACCATTAAAGCACTGGGAGGGTTTCTGTTACTTGAAACAACCATGCACTTGTAGCTTTTAACTCTCATATAGCTTCTTGTGAAACAGTTTCAGTGTAGTTCAAATACATTTCCTCCAATCATGAAGGCAATAGTGTAGTGAACTTTAGGTCTGAAGCTAATTGGTAGTGTTATGTAATCTCAAATCCAGGCGTGTCAACGCAAGTCCAGGAGAGCCAGTTTAATGTAGTTTTCAGAAAAAACACTATATAAATTAGTTATGGTGAAATTAGCTGCCTTTTTATTTTGAAAACTGGTGGGCCTGTTAAAGCGTTACAAGTTAGAGAGTTCTTCTGCTCATGAAAAGGGGCTATCTGAATTCTGCCGCTAAACTAACATTTGCTGCTCTTTTGCTTGTCATGATACATAGCTATTTGAAAAGTTGCTGGTTGGTTCTGTGGTATCACTTCTGTCGACTTAATTTGGAAGCTTATCTCGGTAGGACTGTCAAATACTTCAATCCTACATAGTGTTGTTGGGTATATTTTACTAATATGATCATCATGTATCATGAGTGTTGCCAATAGAGGAAGTAGACTGGCTTTCCTCAGTGGTAAAGTTGTAAATAGAACTGCTATCTATACACATTCTCAAATTATATCTTCTTTTTTTGCAGAGTCAGCGATTGTTGGAAAGCTTGAAAAACCTGGATTCCATCAAAACATCGGTACAGTATGGCTTGTGTTTGTAGTGTGCCATATATCTGTGCTTGTAAAGCATCTGCTTGTGTTTGTAGTGTGCCATATATCTGTGCTTGTAAAGCATCTTGAAGAACATCATCCTTTTAAAAGTTGTTGATGGACCTTTGGCATGGTAGTATATCTAGCAGCTGTCATTTGATTTTTTTTTTAGGCCACCTGTTAGTTGTTTTTCTTTTTAGGTGTTGTTTGAGACCAAAATGTTGTCTCCGCTTGGTTTGTAATTTGAGCAAGGGATGTTTCTTCAATTGTGTATTTCACTCCACTCTGTCTCATTCTCTCTCTTTTCTTCTGCTGGCTGGGCTGCCCTGTCCTCTGAACCATTTTAGTAAGGTGAACAATTAAGTAGGAATCTTTTTTGCAAAGAAAGACCTCTGAATTTTACCTGAGGGACCACCCTTCATAGCTGTAGGCATCAAGATTATTTTTACCTTGTCTGGATAGCTGATTCAGTTATGGTCTAATTCTGGTTTTCAGGTTTATCCCTTTGCTGTATTTTATTATATTTCTGCCCCATTTGCAAGTGTTTAAATGAAAGGTTTAGAAAAGTGCCCCTTTTTGCATGGTTACCCCCCATTTTCTGCCTGACATCTGATGCATCCTGACTTGATGTGCCCTGGGTCCCTGCCAATCAGGTTCCCAGGGCCTGTCTTCTTTCCCAAAACTGTACTTTTGTTTCCACAATAGGTACATCTCTGGCCATAGGTAAGCCCCTTGTAAAAGGGACCATGGGTTCCAAGGGCACTGTGACCAGGAAAGGCCTCTGAGGGCTGTAGCACCTATTATGCAACCTGTAGAGGCCCTGAAAAAAAATAAATAAATAAAAACACACACACACACACACACACACACACACACACACACACACACACACACACACACACACACACACACACACACACACACACACACACACACACACACACACACACACACACACACACACACACACACACACACACACACACACACACACACACACACACACACACACACACACACACACACACACACACACACACACACACACACACACACACACACACACACACACACACACACACACACACACACACACACACACACACACACACACACACACACACACACACACACACACACACACACACACACACACACACACACACACACACACACACACACACACACACACACACACACACACACACACACACACACACACACACACACACACACACACACACACACACACACACACACACACACACACACACACACACACACACACACACACACACACACACACACACACACACACACACACACACACACACACACACACACACACACACACACACACACACACACACACACACACACACACACACACACACACACACACACACACACACACACACACACACACACACACACACACACACACACACACACACACACACACACACACACACACACACACACACACACACACACACACACACACACACACACACACACACACACACACACACACACACACACACACACACACACACACACACACACACACACACACACACACACACACACACACACACACACACACACACACACACACACACACACACACACACACACACACACACACACACACACACACACACACACACACACACACACACACACACACACACACACACACACACACACACCCCACCCCCGTTACCACCCCACCCCCCCGTTACCATCCTTGTGGGGACTATGTGTGAATACCTGCCTTGTGGGGACTTACCTTTCCCAATGTTTTTAAAACACACAACGAACAGAAAAATGTTAAGAAAAAATTCCTGATACAGGATCCTGCTTCAAATTTGCAAATATATTGTTATTTAATCGTGCGCACAGCACCATCCTTGTGGGGACTTGAACACGTGCTACCATCCTTGTGGGGACCTAGTCCATAACACTATTTGTGATTGAATACAGTCGAAGGCACATGGCTAAATGTTTATTTTAGCAACAATATACACAAACAACATTATAATATATTCATATATGAATTGCTGCATATATAATAGGTGTATACATTAAAGGCAGATTATCTTAATGTGCCAGAAAATACCATATCATGCTTAACGAAAGACACTTAAAACTGCATTTAACCTATTTATTAGTGCTTAAAATCTTAGGAGATAAGGGAACTAACCATAAAGAAATTAACATATGGAACAAAGGAATATGGTCAAGTGGAATCCAGAGCTTATGGAGCTGCTGACATTTTTAGCAAAATAGATGTTTAAGTTCCCACAGAGATACTGAAATAGTGTGTACATTCAAAGCTTGAATCCCATTATAAAGGGTGTGAATCTAATGATGTTCAAGTCCACACAGAGGTTGTCTGTAATTATAGAAATGCTCAAGTCCCCACAGAGATAGTGTGTTATCATAGAGATGTTCAAGTCCCCACAGAGATGGTGTGTTATTATAGTGATTTTCAAGTCCCCACAAAGATAGTGTTGTATTACAGTGTTGTTTAAGTCCCCACAGAGATAGTGCATGAAGGTGATTGTGATGGTAAACTTAGCAAAAATTCTAACTTTTGTACATTTCAGTTTCAACAATGTAAACTTAGACCAAAAGTCTAACTTTGACTACTTTTCAGTATTCAAAAAGCCCCATACAGAGAATGCAAAGCTGGTGATGCTCAAGCCAAAACAGAGCTTGTGTGTAATTAAATGAATGTTCAAGTCCCCACAGAGATGGTGTGTGACTATAGTATTACCACGGTCACCAAATAGAATGTGTGTGATGATAGATATGCCCAGGTCCCCACAGAGATAGTGTGTGATTATAGACATACCCAGGTCCCCACAGATATAGTGTGTGATTATAGACATACCCAGGTCCCCACAGATATAGTGTGTGATTATAGACATGCCCAGGTCCCCAAAGAGATAGTGTGTGATTATAGACATGGCCAGGTCCCCACAGAGATAGTGTGTGATTATAGGAATGCCCAGGTCCCCACAGAGATAGTGTGTGATTATAGACATGGCCAGGTCCCCACAGAGATAGTGTGTGATTATAGGGATGCCCAGGTCCCCATAGAGATAGTGTGTGATTATAGACATGCCCAGGTCCCCGCAAAGATAGTGTGTGATTATAAAGATCACAGGTCCCCATAGAGATAGTGTGTGATTATAGACATGCCCAGGTCCCCACAGAGATAGTGTGTGATTAGAGATGTTTAGGTCCCCACAGAGATAGTGTGTGATTATACTCATGCCCAGGTCCCCACAGAGATAGTGTGTGATTATACTCATGCCCAGGTCCCCACAGAGATAGTGTGTGACTATAGTATTACCATGGTTGCCAAAGAGAATAGTGTTCTTTAGATAGTCGTTGGAAGTTCATCCTGTCTTTGTATTTCACTTCAAAGGCAAGTAATGTCAGCATTGACCACACACTTCTAAAGCACAGGATTTTACATTGCCTATCATAATAAGAAATAACAAGTGTTACACCCCCTTACCACCTTTTGATTTGAAATCTAGCCACAAACAGAACATGATCACCTGTTTAAAAAAATACCTACAAAACTTCCCCATGACCCTATTCCATTAACTCTGCAAATTAGGTTGTTTATAGGCTTTTATTTTGCGATAAACACTCCCATCCTTGATAATAAAACCCAACTTAGATCCAAAAGTCCCCAGTAATTATCGGCTCATACCATGTTATCCCAAACTGAGCTAGATCATTGAGAACCCAGTAGGATCACCATTGCAAGTGTACTGCAACAAATACCAGTTATAAAATACCTCTCAGCGCTTGGACAGTATTACTGACTATTAGTGGATTTTCAGAATGATAACAGACAGAGGGGCATATGTACAAGCCCCTATTGCCACCACAATATCACTTTTTCTGACGTTGTGGTGGCGTTAGGGGCTTAGCCTTATTTACCAGGCAGCATTAAGCCACTTACCGTGGCTTAACGCGGCCTGGTAAATAAGGCCCCCTTTTATGCTATTTTTAGTGTGAAAGGGTTGGGCAGTGAATGTTGGGGAGCGTCTCACCGCAACACCCATTGATTTTGACGCTGCCCTCTATGTACAAGGGCAGCGTACATAGCAGGCAGCGCCAAAATTACTACTAGGGAAAACCTGGTCTTCACTTGGCAAAATGAGGAGAAATGCATTATGTTCCCTCGTTTTTGCATTTTCCATGCGTGCTGCCTTGTGCAGCACACATGGAAAAAGCAAACAGCCATGGATTGTTTTGTACAGGAAGGTCCCCCTTCCTGTACATGAACAATCTGTAAAAAATTGTCATTGTGTGACTTTTATGTGTGTTACATGAAGCAGCGCACATAAAAGTGACAAAATGGCATTTTAGGATTGTTTATGTGCAGAAAAGGACATAGCCAATAGGTCTCGCCTTTGGGACCTTATAAGTATTTAGTTATGCAGCGCAATATCCTTGGTGCAACAACATCAACTGTTGCATGGCTAGACACTTATAAGGTCCCAAAAGCGAGACCTATCGGCTATGCCAATGCTTGTTAACTAGTGTGTTTTCTCTGTCGAGGCAACGGCCAGGTGAATATACTTACTCTGCTCTGACACCAAGAATTACTGTAAATTTCTAGCGATGGAATTGCTATTTGTAATGTGATAGCGCAAAAAGACTTCAGGGTATGTAGCTGTCTCAACACTTTAATTGATTTTCCTTTTTATGTTACAGCATACAAACTGGTTACTTTTATGTATTTATAATTTTACCAGTGCTTCCTCTCTCTGCACAGACTGTCTCTTGGCAAAGCAACACTTGTTACCTCTGTGACATAGAAGCTTTTCTCGGGAGGAAGCAGAAACACATTAGATCCCCTGTCTTGGGCTCATTTTAAACCACCGTACTGAGGGCCAGATGTAGGAAGGCAAATACCGGTCGGTAACGGCCAATTTCGTCTGTTACCGACCGGTATTTGGAGTTTGGGATGTAGGGGCATGTTAAAATACAGATTCGGTAATTTTACCGAATCGGTAATTTTATCGATTCGGTAAAATACCGATTCGGTAAAATTACCGATTCGGTAAAATTACCAAATCTGTATTTTGATATGTAGGTAGCGGTTTAATAATTCGTTATTTACCACCAACTAGAAGTTGGTGGTAAATAATGAAAACCCTTTAAAAAGCATTTTTTTTGCTTTTTAAACAGTGCCATATTGCAGACATGCATGCCCTAAAGGCATGTATGTCTGCAACATGTGCACCCATGCACAATTGAGGGGTGCAACAGGGTGTCAAAGTGACACCCTGCCACCCTTCAATGTTTCCCCCAATTACCGATTCGGTAATTACCGATTCATACCGATTCGGTAATTAAATCGGTAAAATTATCTACATCCCGATTGCCAGTTCTTAAATACCGAATCGATATGATTCGGTATTTAAGAATCGGTAATCTGGGATTTCCTACATCCAGGCCACTGAGGAGTAGTAAAAGGAGTGCTTGGAGACGTGGGGGTCAGTGCACACTGAGGGATCATGGTTCCATATTTACTTATTTCTCTGGTCTATCTCATTTGTTTGGAGAGTGAACCCTGTGTCCTAGGTACGCGGAATGGTTCCCACAAGTCCTGAGGGACAAGAGATCCCAATGAATCAAGAGTGTATACTGCATACAGTGCAGAGAAGGAGAGAAGTGAGCTTCAACACCTGTGCCCTAGTTCACACCAAATCTCGGCTGCGCATGCACACGTGCTGGGGAATCCCGGTGTCACGGGGCGACATTAAGGACCAATCCTAGGGCATTTTATATGTGAGACAGAAAGATCTCAAGGCGCTTTTACAGGGCGTCATTGATGTCCTGATCTGTGCTGCCCCGGAGTGTGGAGACGACATTCACAGGAGGGGACCAAGACTCGACAACCCACTGTTTGAACTGCATCTACTGAGCGCAAAGGTATTGTAGCTGATGTCCGGTTCTGCCACCATACAACTGCCCCCACTCCCGCCATCGCGTTATCAGAGCTGCAGGGCGAGCGGGACCATGCCGAGAGTCGAGTCGGAAGTCGCAAAATGATTACAATATAAAATGGGGAAAACACCAACACATATAGACGATAAATATGCACAGTACAGTTCCCGAGATTCAAGAGACAAAACGTACAAATAGTAATGCCCACATGGCTGTCGGAACAGAGATATGTGCATTTTGTTTTTAAACACGAACAAGTCAGCTCAACACATAGTCTGAGTGTTCTCCGGGTGCAAATACAAGAGGTAAAGTGGTTGCAAGAAATAGAAACTGTAAACAGAGAGGCAGGTGCTGAAATAGAATATACTAGAGGTCCACGATATAGTGCCGACCTGGATGCAGAGATCAAGGTGGCGCGTTACACAAAGCGTTGTAAAAGTTGTGAAAGTGCTGCCTGTGAAGGGAGGGGTCCAGATGACAGATTGCAGTAGTGATGGTTACAGGTGAGAGTATGTGTGTGTGTGGGGGGGGGGGGCTGTAATGTAGACCGTACTAGAAAAAACACTCCGCCGTTCGAATTTTGTATCCTACATACTCCAGTCACAATTGCACATGATAATGGTTTCGTTTTCGGGTACGGGGGAGGGTGATTTGCCACAAATCACACAACGTTTTTGGCTAAAAGTTGGATGCCGGTACTCGAATGACAGAATCTTCAACACTAAATGTCACTCATAAATGTATCAAGAAAGAGCACCTCTATGCCGTGCATATTCCACTTTAAAAACGAACGTCAGGGCTAATTCTTGTAAAAGTTACTGCCCTCCGTGGTCGTGTGAATTTAGTTCAAACCGTGGCCACGGCCAGTTTGCATCGGCAGGATTTGTTTTCAAGACTTCGAAAAATTGTGTCGGAACATGCGTGTTTTCGGTAAACAGTTCAACTCTTATCTGTCGGGCTTGGAGCGAGATGACTGCCATCTTACTGTAACACAAGGCTCATCACAATATTTCGAGTTTTCACCAATAACTCACGCCCGTTTATCCTGTTATTTAAAGAACTGCGCCCGGCGTCAGCAGAAAACATTACACAGAACTTTTTTTTAGTTCACATTGTTGTTTCACTCAAGCTCCTAGTAAAACAAGAAAAAAAGCGCTTGCGCTGTAGCAGGGGGAGAGATTCACTCGCGGGAGCGAAAATTGCGACCACATGGGCCGCGCGCTCCCACGAGTGGATCTCCTGACGTGCACGCGTTGCCATTGAAGGCAATGGCAACGCGTGCATATGCTTGGCTGAAAAGCCTAAGCGCTAGGAAAAGTTCGTTTTCCTTTGCAGCGCATGCGCTGCGAAGGCTCGACCTAAAAAGAAAGGCCAAGAAACACCTACCATCGATGCCTTGAGGCTTACTGCAAAGAGATGGGTTACACCCGGAGTCCGATTGAAAAAAAGCCCACAACAGAGATTGCTCGAGATTCCTGGTTCATGACCTGTACCGAGTAAGTAAGTATCCTTTGAGATACAGTTCTTGCCTTCTGAAATTGCAATAATGTCCTCTCCTGTAGGATATATCTTAAAGCCATGGCTTAATACAGCAGGGCTTAACACCAGATAAAATAACCAGACGTGGTCTACAGACAGACAGCAGAGCCATGTTTCTGGTTACAATGCTCTGATAGATGGTGCAGTTACACACTACAGAGCACTACTCAGGCAGCTGGATGATGAATGTTTTTAATCATTCTGAGTAGCAATATAAATAGAAATTAGAGCTAACACAGAGTCAGTGTTGTACGTTTTTAGAATGGAGGAATATAAAATAAGTCCTTAATGAGGGAATATGTTTGAACTGCTGGCTAAACCCATAGAAAGAATGAGGCTCACTTAAGAGGTATTTTCTTGAAGTGTCTGTGTGCCCATCCCTTTTCAACTCAAGGTTGATGGGCATGTGATACAAAGAGCTTGTTTAACAGTACAAAAATTCAAAATTTGCTCAAATGATAGAATGTTTCTGTACTGCTGGGGTTACCAATCACCCTCAGTGCGCTCTTGAACTTGATAAGTGCAAAATTGGGTAATTTAAAATAAATGTTTCCCCTTTTTGCCCATATATGCCTTAGTCTCCAGGATTGTCATTTTTCAATTCCCCGAATCTCTCTATTTGTAGTGTGCATTGTCTTCAATCTGAGGACTTAAGAAAGTGCTCCAAAATAATGCTCAGCATTTATCTTGTGAAGGGATCTGAGAGTTGGTTGTCACTATTACCTAGTACAAGTTCCTGAGACAGCTGCAGACACAGGCAGGAGGATTTTTGTGAATTAGAACATTTACTATAAACACACTGATGCATTTATTTTTACTATACACTTTAAAATCACACACTTGGCTTTATTGTTTTAACGCAAGATAGCGCCAAGCTGTAATCCGAGTCAGCCCAGTTGGACACCTGAGTCTCAGGAGTTCAGGAGCCCCCGATGTTCCTTCTTTCTCAAAGGTGTGCTGTCTTCACAGCAGGGCTATTCCCTAGTATGGAAATCAACTGACTTCAGGAGGTTCCAGCACACAGCCTGTTGAGGTGCTAATGGTTCCTTTGGTTCCTTTGTTTTGCACAAAGGTGTATTTATTTGTATACAACTACTTAGTCCTAAGTCCTGCCTTATATTTCATCTTGAAGCAGGTGATAGTAACATCCAAGCTGCGGGACTGCAGGAAAGATTTTATCTACAGGGTGGAGCAAAATCTGTCTTAAATACTTTCGTTCATCAAATTCAGTGTGAAAAATGACTCTTTATGAGTCATGACATTGTTTTGTTTCATGTTGATGTGCATTCATGTTTATTCCATGTGCTATATTTAATGCCGAAAATCTTCATAGACATTTATGAAATTGTTAGTTATTTCAAGAGGACTTTCTGATTATAATAAGGAATTATAATACAAAACGAGGGCACTTCGTATTTAAAATAATACCTAAAATATCGCATTTCATTTTTTTAAGAAAAAGGTTGACGGCTTCTCTGATAATGTGGCTCAGAGTGAAGCGGATTTACAATATATAGAAGTGCACCTTGAGGCTCTATTGTGAGGAATCAAGTGTGTCTAGATTGCTCCAGCCCTGACGAGTGGAGTTCCCAGTCTGGGAGACTGCGAGCAGGGAACCACATTGTTCTGGGGGTAGGCTATTGTGGACACTTAAATATTGCGCCCCAAGGATGGGGTTGCCATGGTGATCACTGGGCACAGATCTGTAGCCTAAGACTGGCACACATTTGCAGTCTCAATTTGGTACATAACACAGTATGGATTTTTGTGATTTTGTATTTAACAAAAGAATTGAGTAGCACAGTATGGTTATTCTTTGCTGTGAAATAAGATCAATGAATAACCAGTTTTATTTCAAATGCAGTGTCCATGGAGGATAAACACAACATAAACACATATATGTTTATAGCCCCAAAGACAGTGACATTAAATTGTCCATATATAATGATAGTGATAGTTATGGTGGGGCAAACGTGAACACACATTTAGAATGAATAAATAGTGGTGAATATCTAAGCATGCGCGTAGACATGGTTTAGTGAGTAATGATTCAAAGCTGGGCATGTAGTGAAGAGTTCTAGGTAGTGGTGCAAATCTGACAATATACTAAGAATTAATTATCATATATGCAAACCCAAACAGGCACTGTTGATTACTGAGTCATGATGGACATCTCAGCATGAGCTGATGATTATAGAGAGATAGTGCAAATTCCAATACTTACTAAGGATTACTAATGGCCGGTGTAACTATGAAGAAGCAGATCTGAATAAACAAATTAAAAGCCAGACCTACTGGCAGGTCAATTAATTATATTCCCTGCAATTCATACTTTCTAATTAAATAAAAAAAATATTTCATTATTTATAGCCCTACTTTGACAGGTATGGGACAAGTAGCTATTACACTTTTGGAGTTGGCAGTACCAATGTTCAAAATTATGATTTTATATAGATCAAAAGCTATAAGCTTGGCACCCCACTACTCAGAAGCTTACAAAGTCATCTCTAGGGTGCCCCAAGGTACATGACCCCTCTAACCACAATCATCAGCACATACCTCAGCATGCTTTCCTACACCAACGTCACACAATTCATACTCTCCCTCTCAGACATGAACCCCAACACAAGAAACAAGTTCATCACTTGCATGACGAAATCGCTAACTGGATGAAAGCTGACTTTCTCAAACTCAACACCAACAAGACAAATGTAGTGATCTTCACCATACCATGGGACTCCACCTGTTGGATGGCTGCACTCATACCCACAACCACACCTAGCACCAGAACCTCGGAATCATCACTGACACCAAACTGGCAGTGACAGTACAAGTAAGCACAGTCATCCTGCTTCCACACCCTAAAGATGTTGAGGAATATTCTATGGCTCCTAAGTAACACCAGAAAAGAATGTCACCCTCACCACCAGCAAACTAGACTACTGAAACATTCTCTCTGGTCGTACGATCAGGCATTCATTCCGGTTGTATCACCAAGCATCTCACAAGAAGACAACAAACCATCCAAAATGTGGCAGCCAGACTCATCCTCAACCCACCACGTATAACCCACATAACATCACATCACATCCCAGGGAGCTCTGACTCCCAATGCACAAATGTGTGCATTTCAAACTTCCCAAACACATGTTCAAGCCACTACACTACTTACGCTCCACTTACCAGGCCACCCACCTCTCCTTTCACCCACCACCTAGTCACCTACACTCTGCAGTACGATTCACACACATTCTATGCATGCACAGAACCACAGCATTCTCTTACATAACACCTAAAGCATCAAATGATCTTCCATTTCACATCAGACAGAGTCTTCTATCTTCTTGAATTCCAAAAGAACCTGAAGATCTGTCTCGACTGGTTTCGATGCACAGACACCTGGTCATCACTAGAATTCCATCATGGATGGGAGTACATTCTCCAAATACACATACCATTATTGTATATGGCACATAATTATACTCTAGAAAACAATAAATACATGAGATTACATACATAACACAACCTGAAGAAAATTAGGAATATTGGATTGAAATGTCTTTCCCGCGCACACACAATTTGATGTAGCGAGTAAGTTAAGACTAGAGCCTAGACGTCTGTCACAAAACATTGAATTCAGTAATCAAATTGTTTCCTCCTGTACTGGCAATTTATATGAAAAAAATGCATTTATAGTATGGCATATGTAGCTGGTGAAGGGCCGAAATGCATTTATAAATGGGTATTGTGAAACTCTGTGGCAGTGCTAAGGATTGAAGAATGTGTGGTGTGAGATAATGTGCTTAAACCTTAGTGTTAAGTCTATGGATGGGGGAAAAGTGAGTCTGTGCAATCTGGCCCATTTGGGAGGTGTTTCAGTTTTTTTTTTTTGTTTTGATTTTTTTTTGCAGAGTTTTATATAGCACAAACTAGACCCGAACTGAATCGTGTATCAGAGCGCTTTACATAGCACCAGTTACGTTACATGAGGACACAAATTCATTTTTGTTAGGCACGGGGAGATTAAGTGATTTGCCCAGAATCACAGGACGTTTGGCGTCGTTACCGAGACTCGAACCCAGTTCATCCAGGTCCGAGGTCGAGCGCCCTAGCCATTAGGCCGCCTCCCTCTCTTGTGTGTATATGACAGCAGCTTTGCAAAATTTGTCACAGCAGCAGTATAGCTGTATATATGCCTAGGTAGGTGGGAAAAGTGTTAGAAAAGATGTTGCTGTTCATGCATGTGGACAGTAGGAGTGTGAGAAATTCATGTGATTTGCTTTTACGCACTTACACAAAATTTTATGAAAATTATACGAAATGCACAATGTGAATCCGGCTTTTAGTGCTATATTTTAGCACAAAATAACCAATAAGTCATTTTTTGACACAGGCACACATTCTGCAGCATATTATAGCTCAAATAAGACAATTGGCATGAGCAATACCTGCTCACGTTCTGTTGGTCCGCATTCCTCCTGAGTGTTCAACATAAATGTTTGTAGCAAATGCCACATAATTAGGTGATGTGACTTAATGGCATACTTTCAGGGATTTTACATAACAAGTGCAACACGAAATTCCCCAAATTACTCAAACTATGCAAGGGTAATATACATTTTTCTCAGGCCTAGTGGACATCTACCATTTGGATTAGACTATCAAACAGTTTAAAGAACACTGAATATTGGCATTGGAGGTGTCCAGATGTGAAAGAAGCTAAGATGCGAGGGAGCTGTGGTGGGGGTCAATCATGGATTAACTATAGTAAATACTCTTGCCTTCACACAGGACCATTAAAAGAGCTACCCATCAGAATGGCTATTTTCTAACCAGAAACAATATAAACTCTAATGAATCCACTGTGTACCAGCAGAGGAACAATCATTGTATGGTCCGCTATAGTCGGGGCCACTGGAATTATGCAATTGTGTGGCAGCAGCGATTTTAACATGAGTATAGATCTGCTGCATTAGTCACAGAATCTACTCTGTACCGCATAATCTGCAGATTTAAAAAAAAAAATTGTTTCTTGTTTGAACGGTTCAAAAGTTTCTAAAAAAGAAGCAACATCTATTGCCACGCAATGGAAGGATCTTTGCAAAGGTTAACTAGTCACCTTTCTGTTGCAATTACTATATTAGGGTGGTAAACTTGTTCCAAAGAGGCACAGCCAATGCACTGACAGTGTTACCAAGTTTACAAATGAGAAAAGAATCAAGTAATACTATTAAAAAATAAAATGGGCGGGACGAGAAGAGGGAATCTGCCCAGCTTGTAACAACAGTAAAGAAGATATGGTCCATGTCTTGTTCTTCTGTCCTTCCTATAGTGTAATACGGAGATCCTGGCTGGCACCGTTGTGCAGAAATTTGGGCTTAAAACAATGTGCTCAAGCTTGTAGAATTTTAAGATATGATACTTCACCTCCTATTGTGTTCTCGGTCTCCCGCTTTTTATATGGTATGTGGCGTAGAAGGTCTACTTTGATTAATCGTGTTAAATTGTGATCAATTGTAATGATTGTTATCTTTCATTTGATAACTTATTGTTTAATAATTTTGTTAACCAAGGTTCCTAACTATTTATGTATTTTATCTTGTATGTACATATTTTATTTGTGCTTTTATGGCCTTCGGCCGAAATAAAGTTATCAAAATTTTTTTTTTTTAAATCTGCCATCTTTTACTGCATAATTTCCCTTTTCTTGCTGCATAATCTGCTCAAGCCTGCTGCATAATTTGGTCCTCCCCTGCTGCATAATTCCTGTGCCCCTCGCTATTGCATATGCCTGAAGAGATCACCCAGGTATTCCGGGCGCAACCTATAGAAATGGGCATTACACCACTGGATCGCTTGTCTCTCGATTGCTGAACCAGTGCACTGCATTTAATCAACAAAAAAACAAAAATAATAGGAGACATAAGAGGCCTCAGTTATAACATGTCCAGGAAGACAAAATACAAATACTATTTCAATAGGTAGTGGAAATCAAATCAGTGAGCAACATGGAATGAAATGGATGTGCTTTGCTCTTTGTAGTACTAAATGAATTGCTTGGAATGCAGAGCGCCCTACATATATGATGGCCCTCCTCTAATTTAACAAATACAACTTTTTGCAAAGTATTGCAATGTCTCAAGAAAAAACAAACATGATTTAGAAGCCAGTGACTATACAGAAGGTCACAAAAGCACTTTGACGCCTCGTCCGGGGTAGTAAACGCTATATAAATGCAATTAAATAAATAAATAAATTAATTAATTACACACTCAACTTGTTCAAATCCACAAAGGAAATTTAGCAGTTAACGCCTACAATTTTGCTCTGTGACGTTTTAAATACAATTTTAGTGAAGGAAGTAATACAAGTTTGAAATCTGATTTTGCAGGTAGTGCTTCACAGGTTAACTAACACAAGAGTGCCTGTGTTACTCTACACCTGCTACATAAGCTGTTACCTTTTTTGAATTGATCAGGGATGTGCATTGCCATCCACGGCTAGGAATCGTTTACAATTTGGCTTCCACATAGCGCTTTGCTTTTTACCGTGTATGTCTGCGTCCACTGTGTTTGAGAACAGCCTAAGTGGGGGGAATCCTCGAATTGTTTGGATATGGCTGTGCTCACCATTCTCTTTGATTATCTTATTCAGGCCTTAAATGAGGTGCCAAAGTGCGTTAAATTGGTTTCAGAATGTGCATAAACTAATGAAAAAGAAAACTGCAAAATTGCCTCCTGCTACACCATGTAAAACCACGTTATAATTTTTTTTTAACAGCAAGAGAACATGCTCATCATAATTCGGGCCCTACAAAACAGCTGTAAAGAAAATCTCTCCCCTTTCTCAGGCGACAGGTGCAAGAGCAGGGCGTTAGCAGCTCCTTCTGGGCAGAGCACTTCCTGGGCAGCCGTCAAAGTGTTAATGTATGCAGATCACAGCCTTTGTGTTTCGGCTGATCACAGAGGTGAGCCTCAAGTTAAGAATGAAAGGAACACCTCCCCTCCCCCAACCTCCAAACACAGGTTGCTTGCAACAACGAGGGCCACTCTTGAAAACATAATATGGACACTGAATTTAACAAGGCAACCGTGGAAGACCCATAGTTTGTTTTGCGTGTGACAATTTGTACCATTAATAGGTATTTGACAAAGGCTGATACATGAAGCTGGCATTTCTTTGCAGTCTACCAATAACCACGTGATTATGCACTGGAAATACCAGGGTGACAACACAAAAACCAAAGTTAATAGTTTTTGATACATTTTATTTTTTGTTAGTGAAGCAAACGAGAGGGAGGACTTTGGTGCACTACATGCTGGCGAATAATTCAAGTCTAGTTATTCATCCTTCAATGTAAACATTGCAGGTCTAACCTTCCAGGGCTGAAACCTTTGCAGGTTTATGTAGCAGAAACTCGGCCCGAAGACATTGGAGCGCTTTACACAGCACCAGGTACGTTACACAAGGACACATTAACGTTCCTAGCCACAGGGAGAATAAGTGACGCCCAGAATCACAGGGTGTTGAGCTGACACTGAGCGCCGAGAATCAAACCTGGATCCCCATTTATGGAGTCGGCATCCTCTTCCTTTCATTTAGCATAAATAGCTGAGCATAGGAAAATAAAGCATTGAGCCTCTAATGTACATTTCACCCATGACAGTAAGAACGGCCTAGGGGAGGAAAATGGGGAGGGAATGGGGAAAATAGTAAGAGGAGCATAGGGAGAAATGGACAAAGTCAGAGAAAACAGAGAGAGATGGAGAGAGAAACAAGTTGAGTCAAGATTTAGGGAGAGAACGACGTGGTAAAAGTCTTGGAGACAAACAAGGAAATAGGGGTAAACAGGAGAGAGAGATTTAGACATAATGAAAGTCAAACAAAACAAGTGAGAGAAATAGATAGGGAGAGAGAAAGTCAGAGATATGGGGAGACAGGGGAGGGCACAGGAATGACAGGAGAGGCAGATAAATTAAAGCTAGTGAGAGGCATCGAAAAATAGAGATGCAGAGATAGACAGGGAACAAGAAAGAAAGACAGAAACAGAGAAAGACAAGAAGGGAGAGAGAAAAATTAGGGTAAGACAGCCAAATATGAGACATATGTGAGAGTCAAGGAGAAACAGGGTTAGAATTGGTGAGAGAGAAATAAAGCCAGATAGTGTCATAATGAGGGAGAGATAGGTAGATAGACAAAAACAGTGGGCGAAAGACAGAAACAGAGATGGAAAAATAGGAAGAGAGAAAAAAAAGACAGGGAGAGATGTGAAATCGAAATGGAGTGAGGAAGTGGGAGAGACAGTAAAAGACAGGGAAAGAGTAAGACAAGGAGAGGGGTGGATTTATGAAACATACTAGAAAGACAGGAAGGAGGACAGAAGGAAGGAAGGAAGAAAATACACACTGAACTGAATCTAAATGCATTTCTATCTAAAGCTATTTGTCTGTCCATTAACATCTATCCCACCCTCTCTTGATCCCTCTACCTGTAACAGAGACATCTTCAGCTACATAGATCGGTCTTTGTCTATATTTGTTTCTCCTTCAATCTATCCCTAGTAGTGCATCTGTCCATCTATATATCCCTTTATTTGTATGTACATCTGTACATCTGTCTGCCCATCCCTCTATCTAGTTGTAAATCTGTCGATCACTTTCGGAAATGAGATCCCTGGCCACACAATTGGGAATGGGTGAATTGCACCCAGCAACTGACGTAAGAAGGGGGCTAGCAACCTCCCTCAGGCATCAGGTGCACAGATTTTAGGAAGGTAGGAACAGCCATGGATTACAACCATGCTGAGACATCGGAGATAGACAACAACAGCTTAACACAAGTGGACCCAAAATGCTTTGCAGTACAAGCAATGGATCCCACTATGTATCAATTCAGTACCCGCCATCCCACCCACATGAAGCTATGCACACCACTGACCATGAAGTTGACAAGACCTGGTGTGTCCAAAACATTACATGTACTTAGAGTAGACTTTGGGACAGCCACTTGCTCGTGATTGGACAGCCATTGTTGTTTATATCAGATGTCTTGAATCAATGGCTTTTCTCCCTGTCCCTGTGTTTGTTCCACCCTGGGGCATTTTGATCTCACAGTGTTGTGAGTGAATGTTTTTTATCCTTCTTCTGCATACTTGTGGAGCAGTTGTTTATTTTAGATTTAACATTCCATGGTAGTGCAGGTATTTCCTTTCTGTCTATCTTTATTGGTTTACAATGGGTTGGCATCTGCTAAATGCTTCTGCGCCATTTGCTTTCTTCTGTATATTGCACTCTTTTATTTTCACTTTCTTTACATTTGAATTTACTAATCTAACATGGTTGTCCTTCAAGTTAAATGAGTACATTAAAAGCGGAGGCTTGTGTCATGACACATTCTTGTGTCATGAAGCTCATTCATTCACATATGCATTAGGACACACATCACGGCGAACGCTTGTGCATGTGGCATATTGCCGGCCACCTTAAAATGAGGTTTCTTTAATAAAAACCCTATTGCAATATTGTGAACCATACATCTGTTAGTATGCGGTGGCCATCATGTTCAACTCCCCACAGAGGTAGTAGTTGTGATATTCATATCCAAGACATGCAGAAATAGTGTGTGATGAGAGTAATGGCCAGGTCCCCAGGGAGATAGTATGTTATAGTGTTCTTATTCAAGACATGCTGAGATAGAGAGTGCTGATAGCTGTGCAAGTCCCCACACAGATAGTGTGATTACTGTAATGACCAGATTGTCTCAGTACATGATAAAAGTTATGTTCAAACCTCCACAGAGATAGTATGTGATGATAGACAAGTTTAAGGTCACACATATAAAGTGTGCTAATCAAGTTAATGTCTCTGAAGAGGTAATACGTGATTATAGTAATGCTACGGCCCCCACTGAGATAGAGTCTAATGATAGTCTAATGATTGTCCCGTCAGAGTTTATGCATCATGATAGTAATCGCCAAGCCACTTCCGAGACCATGACAGACAGTGAGATGGGGGCCTTTCCTGTGTGGGGACATCAAGGAAGATGAACTAGCAATGCCCTGGACAGTATGAGTAAGGGGAACGATAGGCATGATGATTGCTTTCCAGTTCAATATTATAAATTGAATAAAGCTAAGTTGGTACGACTATTATACAGGTGTACAAGGATGCAGTGGTGTTTTTTCTAGGCATATGAGCTGGCAATCACGTTAGAACCATTATACATCTTCAGTGGCACGTAAAGAATGAAGCAAATGACAAACAAGCAATATTGCTGGTTGCAAAAAAGGCCTTTGACTATGTAGAGTGCATAGGTAATAGGTAAATTGAGTCTGTGCAAGGATTTCATTGAAAAAGTGCAGAAGCTATATAAAGTGACTGACGCAGATAAATGTTTGGAGCTTTATCTCACAATCGTTCCTCATCTTAAGGGGCACTCGAATGGCCTATCCTCTGTCCTCACTCTTGTTTTACTAACTCTGTTTTTATTTGAGATGGCAATCACACAAAGCAGAGACAAATGGAGCATAATGACACTTCTGTTTTATGCAGATGGTATTGTGGTTGCACTTGTAACGATCAAGGTTTCCTAATCAGCATTAATGTCCTGATAACTTTTTTACAAAATTAACTGGTCTGTATGTAAAGCTCTGCCCATGACAAAAACCACAACAGCAGTGGTAGGCTGTGTGATGCTGAGAGCGTTGATCCACTGGTTCTGAGTGACACTGGTCCAGCTGTGGAATGGGGCACTGGGGCAGTTGGGGGTGGTACGGGGGGGTCCATCGAGGGTGAAGTGTACGATGGAGTGGTCTGACCAGGTGACTTCTGTGGTGTGGCTGTATCATATTCTGTTACTGGACGTGAAGATGGGGTCTAGCGTTTGTCCTGCTTTGTGTTTGAGGTATGTAACCAGTTGCTTGAGTCCAAAGTTGTCCAATCTTTCCAGTAGGTCAGTGGAGTCCAGGTGGAAGTTGAGGTCTCCCACGAAGACATAGGGCCCAATTCACAAAATTAATCTGAGGCACAATCCTAACTTTACGGCTTTCGGTATTCACAGAAGGCATTTAGGAGTAGTAAAGTTAGGATACCTAACTTTACTACTACAAAACTGAGAAAAATCCTAACATTTTGACTTTTGGTATTCACAAAAGGCGTTTAGTTGTAGTACTACTACTAAATGCCTTTTGTGAATACAAAAAAAGTCATAACCATAGGATTTTGTCTCAGATTACTTTAGTGAATCGGGCCCTAAGTGTTCAGATTCTATGGTGAGTGTGTCGTGTGACCTTACAATAGAAATATGCCTGGGCTTTTTTCTGACATAAGTGTCTCCAAGTGGTACTTCAGCATGTGTAGTGACACCGGGGCCTGAGCATGTAAGATACTCACTCCCCTAAATTATGATAGTGTTTTACAGCATAACCTTTAAGCATTTAAAGTCTGACAAAATTACCTACCCGCACTTTGAGCTTTTTCGCAGATGTGCTTTGTGAGCCTGGTACTCTGACAAGTGTAAATAAACACTTGCGCTCAGGGCTTTTCTTCCCCTCTCCCCTCCAGTGGCTGCTAAATGCATGGGCTGATGGAGGCCGGGTCCCATTAGATGCTGTCGGTGTTTGCTGGGTTACATAATGAGAACCACGATTCCCAGATAAGGGGTATACCGCCTCAATGATCCCGAGATAAGAACGGTTGTCAGCAGCCCTGTTGTGACCACCTCAGCAGTCGCAGGTAAAATGTGATGGATTGAAGTAGGACAGGGGCCTTTGCAGCAAATCACCAGAAGTCTAGAGCAATGGGCCATCTTCAGGTCTGTGGGGCTCACTCTAACCTGCACCGTCACTCAACAGGGGCGAACGGCGTGCCATATGTCACCCTCCCTGATACTCCAACTGCCTCTCATTCATCAATCCATCGATGAAAAGCCTGATGTCAGCAAGGCATCAGCATTCATGGAGCACCCTTTTTGATGCTGCCTTGCTAGACTACATTTTGGAATGACGAACGGTCAGAGCCCCTACAAGCGGAAAGCAAATTATTCCTACTTCCAGTGCTTTAAATGGGCCGGTACTCACCGGTGCTGAGTACCGGCACTTCTCAGATTTATCACTCCGAGTACCGGCACTTCTCTACTGCCGTTGAGAGTACCAGTACTCAGGAAAAGTAAGGCTCATTGGCTGTGCTGGTGAGCCGGAGTGGAACGTGTGTCTGGCAGCCAAGGCGCCTCTTCTGCAGCCCCGATCTGAGCCCCAGCTGAGCTATTCAGCAGGACTCATTTGAATAATGTCCGGGTGCTCACAATCACGCTGTGCTTGACAGAGCAGGGTCCGTTCAGGCCCTGTGCTGTCAATTACAATCACACTATCCTGCGCATTTGTGCTAACAAGTGTCAGATGACAGGTTTCCGAGGGAGTAGTCAAAAAAGAGCATGATACAACGAGTCACAACTTTCATGGAGAACCTGATGAGGCAATGAACTTTGTATTGATAGTGTAAATGTTATGGATGGATGAGTGAACAAGGGTGGATGGATGGATGGATGAATAGATGGATGAATAGATGGATGGGTGAGTGAGTGAGTGAAAGCATGGATGGCTGGGTGAAAGGGGGTGGCTGGTGGATGATTGGATAAAAGGGCGGATGATGGGTGGATAAGTGAAAGAAGGGATTAAGTGAAAGGGTGGATGGAATGAAAGGGTGGATGGAATAAAGGAGTGAAAGGGTTGATGGATAGATGAGCGAAAGGATTAATAAATGAGCGAAAGGGTGGATAAAAAGATGGATGAGTGAAAGGACAGGTTTGGAGATGGATACGTTTGTATATGAAGGGTGGACAGACGGAATGGTGAAAACTGAATGATGGATGAAAGACTGATCAGACGACACAATGTAAAGGTTAAATAGCTGACATCAGCAGGTAAATGGTAGGATGAAAGAAAGAATGGATAGATCTATGGAAGAGACAAGAGCTATCTTCTGGGGAGGGTCATGATGATTTCCTTCATTTACATTGTGCTATAAGAGCTTTGGGTCGAAGTGGGGATATTTTCAGTGGGTGAGTGTGTGGATGGATGAGTGAGCAAGGGTGGATGTATAGGTGGATGGATGAGTGAAAGCATGAATTGCTGGGTGAAAGAGGATGGATGATTGGATAAAAGGGCGGATGATGGGTGGATAAGTGAAAGATTGGATGGATGAATGAGAGGGAGGGAGGATGAATGAATGGGATGGAGGATGGATGAGTGAAAGGAGGGATTGAATGAAAGGGTGATGGAATGAAAGGGTGGATGGAATAAAGGAGTGAAAGGGTTGATGAACAGATGAGCGAAAGGATTGATGAATGAGCGAAAGGGTGAATAAAGAGATGGATGAGGGAAAGGATGAATGGATAGGTTTTGAGTTGGATGGATGGATAGGTGTTTATATGAAGGGTGGACGGACAGAATGGTGAAAAACTGAATGATCGATGAAAGACAGAATAGAAGACAGAATGTAAAGGTTAAATGGTGGACATCAGCAGGTAAATGGTAGGATGAAAGGATGAATGGATAGATCTATGGAAGAGACAAGAGATATCTTCTGAGGAGGGTCATGATGATTTGCTTCATTTGCTTGGTGCCATAAGAGCTTTGGGCGACGTGGGGGTATTTTCAGTTTCTTCCTACTCATGTGCTGAAAAACATATGGTTTTGTGCCAAACAACAGCAATTAACAGTATGGTATTGAGAAGGTGCATCCATTGCAAAAAAAGGAAATGTTAACATATTATAGCATTTCTATTTCATTTTTGTGTAATGAGTTAACTTGCTTTGTTTATATCAACACATTTCTCATGTGTTTTCATGTGTCCTGCAACTAATAGAAGTCATGAAGTATCATCAGGTCTTGCCTTTAGCCCCACCCCTAATTCCGCCCCCTCACTACACCGCTAGCTCATTTAATGAGTACCTGCACTTATTTTTTCCCATTTAAAGCACTGCCTACTGCCATATAGGGATGTATGTTGGGACGTTTTCTCAATCTGAAAAACTACTTATATGATTATTCCCTGACTGTAAATGAAGAGGTAAGTTAAAAAAGGGTGCATTGGAATGTGACCATTGTAATTATGAGTGAATGAGATTCACTCATGCATACTATGTATCACTTTTTGTGCTGTTCAACTTAGAGGTTAGACCAGTTTTCAAAAGTATAAAATTATATTATGACCCTTGGTACGATATGGCCTTGCGATACTTATATGGATTTGTGAAGAAGACGAAGGATAGCAACTATTGCATTTGGAGAAAGTGGCTTGTATCCGCTTGAATTACAGAAAACAAAACTGGAACAGGATTACAAATGCTTGTTTTTAAGGCTTCTGTATAGTAGGGATCTGGGTGGTCCCGTGAGAGCGCGGGGAAGCGCGGGGAAAGAATTGGTCCAGTCGGTAAGCTTGGATAGCCTCTGCAACCATGCTGGTCCATTAGTTCTTGATCTGCTGAATGCCTCACCTGGTTTTAAGCATGGCTGAAGGTGGCTGAAGGTGGCATTCAGCTCTACGCCACTGGCACATTCGCCCACTGAGCTATCTTTCTAGTTTGTGAGCATTCGCATTTTTAATGAGGTTCTAAGCCATGCTGTGAGGTTTACACTGCCTAAGCCATATGTTGTGGAAATATGGAGACATAATTCACATCTATGGGCTATGTGGTGAGGTCGAGGAGTCCGCCGCGGTTGAAGACCGGAAGGGGAGCCTGTCGAGTGGAGACACCCATGACCACACGGAAGTGGCTGCCGGTCTAGTTGCTCGTGTGAAGGGGCAGGCGGAGAAAGCGAGGACGGACAATAAAAGAACGGCACACACAGAGTCCGGGAGGCGTCTTCAGGAAGCGATTCCATGGTGCCCGGAGGAAGGCGAGGAGCCCAGCGGAGCAGGAGAAGAACAGAGACCGGAGGAGCCCAGCAGAACAGGTGTGGAGCAGAGATCGGAGGAGCCCAGCGGAGCAGGAGAGGAACAGAGACCGGAGGAGCCCAGCAGAACAGGTGTGGAGCAGAGATCGGAGGAGCCCAGCAGTCCCGGCAGGAAACAGCGTTTGGAGGAGCCCAGCAGTCCCGGAGGAGGTGCGGACCAGAACCCGTGGGAGTACACCCCAAGATTGTACAAGGCGGTCACGCCCGGCGGTCCCAAGAAGGGAGAAAACGCCCCGGGTCCGGACGCCACGGCCCTGTGGATGGGCCGTGGCCCAAGGCAAGTACCACTGAGGGGTGCCTTCCATTGGGGGCGGTGGGGGTGAGAACTGTGTGTTGCACGCCGGCCTCCTTTCCACACACTCCCTACCTTTCCTTATATCCCCACTTTCAATGGTGACGGTAGCACATAGCAATTTGGAGAATAAGCAGTTTGACTAATCCCGACCCTTTTTTTTTTTCTTTTTCCTTCCGGGGAGAGCCAACGGTTTACAGACCAACGCCAGGAGGACGGTATCCCACGAACTGACCAGCCACCCCGGAAAACGTCCGACGCATCACCTGTTCTTGTGCCTAGTGATATTTCATGAACTATATACATTTATACAAGAGTTGTCCTTAACCAAAAAGAGAACAAACGTTCCCAATAAAGACGTTCTAACCTGATACCCTGCATTACTAGTGACTCATGAACACGGCCACTCGGACATTCTTACAGGCTACAGCATTTAGTTTCCATATGTATCGCCGCATGAGGGGTTCGTAAGTGCTATATAAATAAAAAGCAGACAATAAGGACTCCAGAACGGAATCAGCTGACCATTTACATTAGTGAACAGTTATTGTTTACTCTACCCATCAAGTCAGAACCATAGCTTCAGGAGGAGAGATTAAAGAGAATCTATTTACAATTAATCAATTGGGACTTATACAGCGGCTAATCAACCTCGAGGGTATCCAGGCGCTAAAGATGCGTTTAGAATTAAAGGAGTGCGCCCTTTCATTCAGGAACGCGTTTGGTCTGCTGATAGCTGAAAAGCTGTATATGGCACTTTCAGTCAGACATTTAACATTTTAGCGAACTGCATATGTTAAAAGTGAAACTGCAAGTCACACAACACAATTTGCTGCTGGGTAAACGCCAGGCTGACGTCACATATAACTAGTTAGCCCTATAGTCAGGCTTCTGCAACTGTTCCAATTGTAAGGCACACTCCCTTTCCTCTCATTCTCTTGCTCTCTTTCTTGTCCACACCTTCTGTCAGTCTCTTTAACTTTAAATCCCGGTCTAATTTTCTTCCTCGTTCGCTCCTATCCTCTCTCGAGACCGCCCATTTCTTTCTCCTTCTTTGTCTTTGCATCTTTCTCATCCTCCTTTCTCTTTTTGGAAATCACTCCACTCTCTTCCCTTTATATTCCACTACCTCTATTTCTCCCCTCTTCCTGTCTCACATTTTCTATTTTGATCCCTATATTTCTTTCTTCACTCGGGTTTGTTGTCCTTTTCTTTTTTGATGTTTCATTTGTCCTCCTCCTTTCATTTTACTTTCTCTCATTCTGTTGTATTTCACTTTCTCTTTTTCACAGTTTACTTTCCGCTCTGTCTGACACTCTCTCCTTTTACCTTGAGCTCTATATTCATCATACTCCCCTTGTTATTTATGCTCCACTCTCAATACTCTATTCCCCTGAGCCACAGGTTTTGCGTGTTAGAACTTAAACTGCGCATGATAGGCAACATAATTTTAAGTGCTGCAGTAAACTTACCAAAGTAAAGACGTGTTCACTAAATTACATAATAAGACAACTAGAAGAAAAGTAAATTGTGTTTACACCACAAATGCCTTTGTGATTGGCTGCTGTTACTTCTTATTATGGGTAATTTTTAATTGTGTGCACGGTTTAGAAATTGGATGTGATGCAATAGTTGTTGTTAAACTTCTATTATGAAGGGCAACATAGATTGGTTCCAATGACTTAATAAATCCCAAATGTTTTTAAGATGGCATTCACGCCCCACCTGTTGACTTTTGAAGTTTTATCAAAAATCGCATTTTGTGCAGAGATTTTTAACACCACAGTGGTGGGGTTTAGTTGCCACTACTCATTTGCCCAGGTCCGAGCACTATGTACTCCTTGCCACAGAAAAGTGATGTAATCCTCAAACAAGATGGAAGCTGGACTGACTAAACTGACAGTCATACCATATGCATACTGATCCTCCCCCTTGACTCCATGTATGGTCAAAAGAGGTAGCTACACCAGGCGCGGTTCGTCCATTGGGGCGTAAGGGTGTAGCCCCCCCTGCCCGACGCCGCCCGCAGCTCCCTCATGACAATCATGTCAATGAATCAACATGACGTCAGACCGCCGGGCGGGCGTCATGTTGATTCATTGACATGATTGTACAGACGGCAACACAAGTACTCATGCGTGGGGACGGAGGGTGAATTTTTACCCGTGCCCACGCATGCGCACTTGTGTTTTGGCGGCGTTGCGCATGCCCATCAGGAGCCCTAATGGGCGTGCTGCGGGCGAGAGGGTACCTGTGCCCCTGGCGCCAGGATTGGCAAGGGGCGCTGTGAGCCTGTGACGTGTGCGGGACCGGCAGCAAGGTAAGAGTGTGTGTTTTTCGGTGTTCCAGTAAACTAGCTTGCACAAATGACTTGAGATAGTTCAGTGTGTTAAAGCATCTGCTGCAGAAATGTGTGCGTCTATTCCAGGTCACCCGTTTATTTCACGTCATGGGATTTTGGAAATGTAAAAATTCTCAGAATTTCTATTTTGATAGTTGCAACAACAGCCTTCAACAGATTTCATTTTATAAACATTTTCCAGAAAATGAGTTAACAACTTTGTCACCACAAATATAATGTACTCTTTGAACTAAGGTTATAACATTTCAAAATGTTAACAAACGGTAGAGGCGGAATAGCATGATATATGCATTTATTATTACATGCATGTTGGTGTATGTTTGTATGTGAATTTGTATAGTACATACCTAGGGCTTACAGGATGGCAAATACATGGGCGGTCGAAGGTTTCCAGCATAAAAAGGTAGAGGTGATGTAATATGTAAACTGGCACATCCTTCAACATCGATCCTAAAGGCTTGTTAGAGTCCATAATTTATTTTTATATGGTCCTAAAAATACATGAATGATGGATGGATGCAGGGTGGGTGCATTAATGATTGTTCGGTGGATGGGTGCATGGATGGATGCATGCATGATGGGTGGATGGATGCATGAATGATGGATGCAGGATGGATGGGTGGGTGGATGGGTGGATGCATGAATGATGTATGGATGCAGGATGGGTGGATGGATGATGGATGAATGGGTGGATGCATGAATGAATGATGTATGGATGCAGGGTGGGTGGGTGGATGGGTGGATGCATGAATGATGTATGGATGCATGGATGCATGCATGCATGATGGGTGGATGCATGATGGATGGATGGATGGGTGGATGGATGGATGGATGGATGGGTGGGTGCATGAATGAATGATGTATGGATGCAGGATGGGTGGGTGGATGTATGAATGATGTATGGATACATGCATGCATGCATGATGGGTGGATGCATGATGGATGGATGGGTGGATGCATGAATGAATGATGTATGGATGCAGGGTGGGTGGGTGGATAGATGGGTGGATGCATGAATGATGTATGGATGGATGCAAGGTGGTTCGGGCTCGCTCGCTGCGCTCTATCGCTCCGGTGCAATATGCAAATTAGTTTACGCCCCATCACTTTCAAATGTTACCAGCCGCCCCTGAGCTACACCAATATACATTCTTTCTAGTAAAATGTCTAGAAGTGGCCATGAGGTGACTGTTAACTATAAAACAGACCTCTAATAAGAAAACCTGCTTTCTATGTAATCTCTATTAACAGTGCACAACACTGGCCTCACAACATTCTAGGCAGCTTTATTTAATAAAAGACAGATTGGTGTTAATTGTTCCCTTTGTTTCTAACATTCAGTATACACACATTCTTGTTGTACATAGCCTCCCTACATCCCCATATCACAGTAGATGTTGGAACACCCAGGATAACGTGCTGCATTACTAAACACTTATCAGGTGACAAAGGCAGGATGTATTGGCTATGACAATGCTTGTTTTGTAGGCACTGGGAGAGTATGTGAATTGCCCAGAATCACAGAATGTTGAGCTGACATGCCACATACTCTCCAAATTAATTTTTGTGACAAATAAACCTCTGGATGACTTCATGCCTGCATTTCTAAATTACACAAATTGCTTTATTAATGTTTACAAACTCGCTAAGAGTTAGACTGGGTTCAGTCTCTGGGTGCTTAAACCTCGTTCTGCTCTCCGTGTCCCAGTCAATCACAGCTCATGTTGCCTTTCCCAGCAAAGGTGCCGTCTTTTCAGCCGGGCCCATCCCCCAGTCTGGGAGAGTTTCCTGCTCAGGTGACTCCAGCGCACTGGCCTCTTGACGGGCTAATGTCCCTTTTGTTATGCGCGAAGGTGAATCTGCATATCTGTGCCCGCCCGGCCATCCTGAAACCTTACAGGTTTTGTTTTCTTCAAGGCCAGGATTATCATTCCCAGGGGCAGAGGAAATGCTATTCAAACTGGGTAAAGTGATTCTTCAGCGAGCAGACTTGTAAAAGTGTTTTGCTTACATCCTTGCGCACCAGCTTCACAAGTTTTTTTTACAAACCATTTATTTCACGGACTCTGCTTTCATAAAGAACGCATTTGAAGTAAGCGCTGAAAGTTCAGAACATTATGCAAGCTAATATCTAATAACTCGTTATTACTGTTCCTGAAATCTCGCTCGTAAGGGTTGAGAAAGCTTTAAAACAGGTAATAATACCACTGCAATTTAACCTCAGTGCTAGTGCAAGTTTTGAAGAGTACCTGAAATGAGCTTAGTAAAAAAGAAACACCTTTTATCACAGGTTTGTATTTAATTATAAATGCAAATGATAAATTATAACAAGTTCTGTCCTTTTCTTGATTCCTTCAAACCAATGTAAACTCTAATCCTTTTTTTTTTTAACGCAAACGATGTATTGGATTTCATCTGGAGGACACATTTATCACCCCAAAAATTTTTACAGACAGAATTTTCATCAGGAAAAATGCGTCACGAAACTTGCTGGCAAATGGTGCAGATGTTGTGTTTGTGTAGTAAAGAGGTAAACATACATTTTGGGGCAGATGTATCATCCGTTTTTTTCCCGCAAACGCTGCGATTCGCAAAAAAACAGCGTTTGCGATAAAAAATAAGGAAAATGCGATGTATCATGAAAATCGCATCGCAAAATTAAGGAATCGCAAAATTTGCGATTGCTTGATTTTGCGTCAGCATTTAAGGAAACGCAAATTGCGATTCCTTAAAAGCTATGTATGAAGCACTCAAGTTGTGCGAATTCCAATTAAGAAATCGCAAATTATTTGACAAATGCACTTTTTGGCATTTGTAAAGGTGCCATGTGGCGCACATCCATGCCCTTAGGGCATGGATGTGCGCCATATGCACACACATGTACATTTTTAGGGGTGCAGCAGGGTGTCCTTTGGACACTCCTGCACCCTTCAAATTATTCTCAAATTGCGATTAGCAAATTGCGAATCACAAATTGAGAATAACTTCCCATTCCTTGCTATGTGACTCCTGGTGAATGGGAAAATATTTCTTATTTGCGAATTCGCAATTTGCAAATTCGCAATTAAGGAATATCAAGAAATCGCCAAAAAAGACTGTTGCACCAGGCACCACCAGCACTGAAGTCGACTCTGGCTGGCTAGTCCACCAAAGAATGGCCAGAGTCTTGGAGTGAATTGACTTTGCAATAGCGAAAAAAGACAAGGGCTCTGAACACTGGGCCTGAATAGTCCTCTAAGTTATTTACAAAACATGATCAGAATCATTTACTTTATATCACAGTCCAGTGCACCATCATTCATTAATTGAAGATAAAGATCACATGGCAATAGTGAAGTGTTCTAACTCAAATAAATTTTAAAAATGCTCATAAAACCACACTTTTCAGACACAAAAAGACTAAATTCAATAGCAGCATCATGTAAATAAGTTTTTATGTAGAGAAAAGGTTAATTTACATTCAAAATATTTGGATAAATAAAGGGATATGGAGCTTTCCCTTCGAAATGTGCATCCTTTCTGCTGCTAGTATTTGTTTCTGTGAGCAAAGTGTGTTTAAAATGCAAAGTGTGTTTAGGACTGCAGTACCACCTCCTGCCTACGGGGACAGAGTGAGCAAAAATATAAACACACTTTATGAAACACAGGTCCCCACAAGGCAATTTTTTAAAAAGTTGTAAAAATTGACACAGATGTTCCTGAAGTCATTTTTAATCATTTAGAAGACATTACCTTGTGGGGACCTGGGTTCAGGTCCCCACAGTGCAATCAAGTCCCCACAGCGTGAGTGTGTTATCATGCCCAAGTCCCCACAAGGATAGTCACACACACACACACACACACACACACACACACACACACACACACACACACACACACACACACACACACACACACACACACACACACACACACACACACACACACACACACACACACACACACACACACACACACACACACACACACACACACACACACACACACACACACACACACACACACACACACACACACACACACACACACACACACACACACACACACACACACACACACACACACACACACACACACACACACACACACACACACACACACACACACACACACACACACACACACACACACACACACACACACACACACACACACACACACACACACACACACACACACACACACACACACACACACACACACACACACACACACACACACACACACACACACACACACACACACACACACACACACACACACACACACACACACACACACACACACACACACACACACACACACACACACACACACACACACACACACACACACACACACACACACACACACACACACACACACACACACACACACACACACACACACACACACACACACACACACACACACACACACACACACACACACACACACACACACACACACACACACACACACACACACACACACACACTCTGTCTCTCTCTGTCTCTCTGTCTCTCTGTGTCTCTCTGTCTCTCTGTCTCTCTGTCTGTCTGTCTCTCTGTCTCTCTGTCTGTCTCTCTGTCTGTCTCTGTCTGTCTGTGTCTCTCTGTCTGTCTGTCTGTCTGTCTGTCTGTCTCTCTGTCTGTCTGTCTGTCTCTCTGTCTGTCTCTGTCTCTGTCTCTGTCTCTGTCTCTGTCTCTGTCTCTGTCTCTGTCTCTGTCTCTGTCTCTGTCTCTGTCTCTGTCTCTGTCTCCATGGCACCCGCCCCTGAGTGCCATGCCCATTGGTCCCGACCCGCACACCCATTTACTGCTCCTAAATTTCACCTTTCTTCCTCAAATTCGAGTAAGAAAGAAGAAAAACCGAACAGCCATGCTGACGCGAAAAGGACACAAACTGTCTTGGGCCCAGTCCTACCGGCCTGTCCTGTCTACAACCTGCCTACAGGAAGAACCCTGGTGAGTCCAACAGGCAGCTACCGGCGGACCTGCCCTGCGACCTTCCCACAGACTCTGTCTCCCATGAGCACCAAATTTGCTCAACCAAAGACTCGCCTCCGGAATCTGAATTCCGGTGACTCTGCGATTCTTCACCCAACGTCCACGGCCCGAGTTCCAGTGGCCCAACATCCCAAGGACATCTCACCAGTGATCCTGACCTGTGATCTGATGATCCCTGACCTCCCTCAAGACTCCTAACAACACCTGCAGCCTCAACCTGAAGGATACCCCCAACTGAGACCAGAGCTGGTATGAAAATTGGATGCCCCTACACCCGACGCCCCACCGCTTTGGGTGGCACAAACAACGGTATCCAGGCATCCCCCAAGATCCGAACTTAACTCTCCCGGCCCGAGCTTGCAACATCTCTCCGAAACCGAAGGTCTCCATTGGAAAGCACAGGGTCCCTGATGTCCGTTTTTCACCCTGCACCGGCTGCCTGAGTGCAACTGGTGGTGCAGCTCCTGTGCTGGTTGTTGGCCCCTGCAGTGCTGACCTTAACCCCAGGAGCTTGGCTCCCACAGCAGAGTGGTCAGCAGCCACTAACCGAAGCCCCCATTGGGCCCCTGCACTCTGAACCCGGCCGTCCCTGTGCCGCTGGTGGTGCAGCTTGATTGCCCATCTAGACCTTGGGGAACCTTGGTCCTAAGTCCCAAAGCCACCCTTGTGAGTCTAATACTTACCTCCAAAACCAATAACCAATTTTCACCCTTAGGAAACCACGTTATAAGATTTTGGGCCTAAAACTGTTTTAAGTGTGGAACTGCTAATGTATGGAGAAAAGCTCAATTGCAAAGTATATAAAGTCGTACTTACCTTGCATGTAGAGATCCTAAGGTGTGATATCTTTTTTTAAATATATATTTTTTTAATTTGCCAACGTACAAAGAAAATACAAAGAACATTCATTGAAGCGCCCACCCCCCTGCCCCCACCCCTCAATGAGAAAAAAGCTACGTATAAGTTTTAAAGAAAAGAAGGCACAGCAGGAAAGGATGTACGGAAGAAGAAAATGTATACTAGGAAAAAGTAAAAAAAACTGAAAATAAGAAGAATACACTAGAGAACCAGGAGTCAGCTAAAAAGAAGAGAGTCAAAAGAAAGAAAAAAAAAAGGGGCGAAGTGGTGATTATCCTGACTGTGCCAGCCAGGAGGTCAGATTTTCCCACACCTCAAGACCCTTTTTCCGGCCTTTACGTCCCTTCCTGGAATAAACAGCGATTTCTAGGTGATAGGTAGCGATAAATCGGGCTAACCATCGTGAGAATGACAGGGGCTTCGGATCGAGCCAGGCAGAGGCCACACATATTCTCCAGACTGTCATCGCAATGAAAATTAGGCCATCTCTTTTCAGCCGTGAGGTCTCGGTCTGTGTTCCCAGCATGTTGATAGTAGGATTTAATGTTATAGGCTGAGTTGTAACTTCCCTTAGAAATTCCTGTATGCGGTTTAGAGTACTGGAGAGCTTTAAGCATGTGGAGAAAATATGGATGGAGTTAGCCCCATATTCCGAGCATCTAGGGCAAAGAGTGCCTTGGCCAGATCCCCACTTCGCAATCTTGCTGTGAGTAAAATACAGAAAAAAAATAGTTTTGAAATGTTGTGCCTGTAATTTGGCTGAGATTAAAATGTTCTGAAACAAAGCGAGTGAGTTAAAGAAAGTGCTGCTGGGAGAATTGAGTTTGTTGTGCCATTTGTCAGCTATGTTCTGTAAATCGTCAGGGGTCTGTCTGTTTATAATGTTGTATAACAGGCCAATTCGAGGGGTTGATGGTTTACGTAAAGTGTTAAGTAAGTCAGTTTCCCTGAATCCAGAGCCCCCCCCGCCTTCCTAGACAGAAAATCAAAGACAGAAAGATATTTGAAGGCATCTTCATTCTTAAGGTTATATTTGGCCGATAAGTCAGAAAAGGGTATTACCCCTTCACAGGTGATGAGATCTCCCAGTTTTAATATGCCGGCCTTATGCCAGTCTGAAAAATAAGCCCTGCCAAAGATGGCAAACAGGCTGTCATTATTCAGTGTGGGAGTATAGTGATTAAATCTGCCCAGCCTAAATATTCTGCGGATACTGCGAAAAATTTTAAGAGTTCAGAAGTGTCTTAAATCTCACCCGTTTGTAGTATCCGTAGGTGGTTTCCCGAAGTAAACCGCCCCAGCATTGTTCACCCAACAGTAGCTGAAAGGGCGAGGAGAGCCCTGATGTATAAGGGAGTGGAGCTTCTTTTAACAATTCTGAGCTATACTGTAGCACCGAAGCCCAGGAGTAAAGAGTGACATTAGGGAAAGACCAACCCCCTCGCTCTTTTGGTAAACATAATTGCCTTAGAGCCCTCCCGGGTTGAGAATATGCCCAAATAAACTGTGTAAATATTTGTTGGAATTTTTGCAGGTTTGATTTACTAAATTCCAGAGGTATTGTTTGAAAGAAATATAAGAGTTTAGGAAAATATGTCATCTTTATGACGTTACATCTGCCAACCAGGGTTAGGTGTAGGTTGTTAATTTGTTTCAGAGCCTTCCTGGTATGTATGGCCAGTGGAGCTAAATTGTCTGTGACAAAATCTCATCTAGATTTGAGGAGATGGACTCCTAGATATTTGGCCTTAGAAACTACCCTGTAGTCAGTCCAGGATATTTGGCTATTTGTTATTATTTGAGTTTTGTTCTGGTTCAGGGCATAGCCAGAGAGCCTCCCAAACTTTTGTGCTTCATTTTCAAGAGCCGCTATGGCATTTGAGGGATCAGGTGAGGTGATAGCCAGATCGTCAGCGTAGGCCATGATCTTGGTGCAGATACCTTGAAAGTTAACTGGGGGAATCTCATTATTTCTCTCTATTTTTTTGATGAAGTGATCCAAATAGAGGGCAAACAGCAGAGGGGAGCAAGGGCATACCTGTCTGGTGCCCTGGGAGATCTCAAATTGCCCGGTTAGTTGTCCATTAATGGAGACACAGGCTGTTGGTTTTACGTAGAGAGCTTGTATCGCCTGTATGATCTTTGGCCCAAAGCCCATTCTACTCATGACTGCCCACAGAAATAGCCAGGAGACCCGATCAAAGGCTTTCTCAGCGTCCAAGAGTGTAAGTGACATCGGGTCTCCGGCGGCCTGTGCGGCGTCAAAAAGAGTGATAGCTCGTCTAAATGCTCAGTTGTTCCTTTCTTCGGGATGAACCCGTGCTGCCACTCTGAAACCAAGGATTCAGCCACTGAGGAGATTCTATTAGCTAATATTTTGGAGAAGATTTTTGAATCTCAATTGATGAGTGTAATAGGTCGGTAGGAGCTCATCTCTAGTGGGGATTTATCCTTTTTAGGAAAAATAGCTATTCTGGCCATGGATGGTAACGCCCTGTTAAATATAGAGGTCATTACTTCTGTAAGGATTATTTTAATTTGTGGGGCAAAGGTCTTATAGAACTCTACTGGGATGCCGTCCAACCCAGTAGCTTTCCCGTCAGGGAGGCTGTTTAGGGATTCCAGTATCTCATCCCATGTAGGGGTTAAGTCTAATATTTCCCTATTATCTGAGGAAAGAGATCGGAGATCAATCTCGCTAAGATAGCTGGTAGTCTCGCTTGAGATTAGGTCATTTGGACCAGGGTTCTCCTCTGTGTAAAGTTTGGAATAGAAATCCTGGAATCCCTTTCGTATGAGATCAGTGTCATTAGTCTCACTTCCTGATGGGAGTTTAATTGTGTGTATCTCGCTGCAGGAAGCCTGTTGCCTGGTCCTAACAGCCAAATGATGCCCAATACTATCGCTGCACTCATAGTTTTTCTCCCGGGAGCTAGCCCATTTTGCAGCGGTCTCCTCAGCAAAAATTGCCCCAATTCCGGCTCTGGCCAGCACTACCTCCTTCTGGACTGTTTCAATATCTTGCCCTGCTTGAATACAATGGGTTAGTTTAGTTTCAGCTATCTTTAGCTTCCCCTGTAAGTTATTTATCACCATCTTCTCTTCTTTATTTATGCGCACTGAAAATCCAAGGGTCTCGCCCCTAATCCCAGCTTTTAGCGTGTCCCAAACTGTCATAAGGGAGGCAGAGCCAATGTTAATATCTAAAAACTCCTGTAACCAATCTTGCATATGTGTCTTATATAATGGGTCCTGTAACAGAGCTTTTTCAAAGCTCCAGGTGGAAGCCTCTCTAGGTTTCCCCAGTCCTCTGATGTTAATGATGAAGGGATTGTGATCAGACATAAAGCGTTGGCAAGATGGAATCTGCCTGAGCTCACGCTGCTCGACTGCTCACGCCGGACGCGTTAACACTCGGCTAGCTGCCCTGCGCCTTTCACCGGGATGCTGGATCGTCACGCACGCCAGTCCCGTGGTGCAACGAGAACATCGAGGCTGCTTTCTCCTGGAGGGGGCTTCTCTCTGGAAGTACTTGGCTGCCCAAAAATGTGTTTGTGCTGCCCGCACTGCTCGGAAGACATTGGTGCCGCAAGCGCGGTCCGTTTGGATTTTAGCTGCTGTAGCTTTAATTCTTTGTCCTGCATCCCTCACAGCCTTCAACAAGGGCAACGGACTCCTGGACTATCGGATTTTATCCCTGAAGGGTCCACTCGAAGCCAGCAGGAGCGTCATGAGTGCCCGGTGGGCACGTAGAGGCGCTAAACTAAAAACACCTACTGCCACCAAGGACTCCAAGGATGCCGCTTCTGCTGCCACTGAGGGAGCGCCTAAAACCAAGCCTGAGGTCAGTGGGGATAAAAAAGTGGTGAGTAAACTGTTGGGCAAAACGGGGGGGGGGGGAGGGGCTCTGTCCAGAGACCCCAAAAAAACTGAAGCTGCTCATCCCCCCCCCTTTGCAAAAATTTTCCTGGGAATAAAAAAAATGCTGCCAAATCTCCGCAATAAACCCCCCCTCTCCCATCCGTAACCTACCAGCAGGAAGTGCAAACCCAGGTGCACAACAAGCGGGGAGCGCTGTAGAAAGTGATGCCTTGTCCACCAGTCCAGAAAACGTCACGGTTGCGCTAACAGAGCCCACAAGAGGTCAAGATGGGCTCCCCCATGCCCCTGCTTCAGCGCACCCACACGCTGACACCACCATTTCTCTGACTCAGCCCGCCCCATAATCACAGGTGTCTGACAATATACTCGGGGAGAATAGCCCTGGAATCCCGCTGACCACCTCTGACCCTGGCAAAGCAGGGACCAACAAAGTTATCCAAAACTTGGTGGTGCCCCCCGGCTCCCAGATTCCTTGGACCCCTGAAGCAGGAGCGGAAGATTTCTACTCTGTGTCAGACAGTAGTCCGACTTCCTCCAATGAGGACGGATCCGAGGAGGCCAGCGAAGGGGACAGTGAGGTCTCACACAGGGATACAGGCACGGTTCAGCGTCCCAAAAAAACCATCAGCAAAAACAAACGCCGCAGCCAGCTTAAGTGGGACTATTCTGACTCTCAAATGTCATACCCCCCGGATGAAGACTATTTAAACTCTACTCAGTGGGGAAGTACAAAGAGCCTGCAAACAGACACCTCTGAACCCTCCCTAGCCTCCATCTTGTACTCTATCAAAGATTTTCACGAAGAAGTTCGGGTGGACAGTCGTATCGCTAAGAATGCTGCTAAAAAGCTGCAGGGTGGGCTGAGGTGACAACAAAACCTGTGCTGACATCAGTGATCGGGTCACTATGGTGGAAGCACGAACTGAACACCTGGAAACAGAAGCCCTGGCCACCAAACAACAGGGGGAGTCCAATACAGCTTGCATGGTAGATATGATGACAAAGATGGAGGAACAGGAGAATCGTCAGCGCCGGAACAACCTCCGCCTACTAGGTATTCCGGAGGGGAAGGAGGGGGATGACCCAAGACGCTTCATAGTTAAACTACTACAGGACTCCTTCCCTGATCATCTGGGCTGGGACTGGGATCATGAAGTACAGAGGGCACACCGGTTCCCTTTTCACCAGAAGCGACAACACAACAGTGGCAACCCATCAGGAGGGCAACCAAGGGTATTCCTAGTTTATTTCGGAAATTTCCTCCTCAGACAGATGATCTATGATCAGGCCCGCTTCAACTCAAAAAAAGGAGCCAACGGGATAACCTTCTTCGCCAAACCAGACTTCTGCCATCAAACTGTTGAACGAAGATGGCGTATGAGGCAGCTAATCTCCCCTTTTCAACAGCAGGGTGCGGAAGTGTATCTTATGAATCCTTCGAGGCTCAAAGTAATTTCCAACGGAAGCACTAAGGTTTTTTCTCTCCGAGATTAAAGCTGGGGAGTTTCTGGAGGAATTGAAATCCAGGAAGAAATAATACATATAAAATTTGTCTGTTGCAAAAAACCAGACCTGAGCCACGCACCCATTGACCCTATTTGACTTTATTTGACTTTATCTGACACTTTCTTCTGTTTTTCTCATGCGGTTTATTTGTCTTCCATACTATCTTTGCATCACCCCACATTACACAGAGCACACAGAGGGATGGGAAAGGCACCTCAATAGGAAAGTTTGGCACAGAAAATTTAAGCACTAGTTTTTTAATCTTCTTCACACATACACATGTATATCTAAAACACACCTGTTATGATACAGGACGAGATATTAGGAGTCTGTCGTGTTATTGTTCTTCTGTTTTTTTGTTTTCCTTTAAATGGCTAAGTTAGATACATTAAGAATTGTCTCTGTCAATATATGTGGGTTAAATGACCGCTCGAAAAGGCAAAATGTGGCCCAGGGGCTCCGATCTTTGGGAGGGGACAGTAACTGCATACAGGAAACTCACATTGAGGGCTCCCAGAAGCACCTATTAGACTCCTTGGGGTTCCGAGTCTTGGGGGCCACCACACAGGGCTCTAAAACCAGGGGGGTTGGAATTCTGGCTGAGAGAAGACTCCCCATCGCTTTGCCCAGGGTCAAGGCTGATACTCTAGGCAGATGGGTGATTACTGAGTGTCTTATCTCTAACAACCCCCCCTTTAGCCTCTGCTCAATCTACGGAAGCAATACAGATGACCCAGGAGTCATCAACTTGGTTTCAGGAGAACTAGCACACTGGCCTACACCATTGTACTATGCGGTGATCTTAATCTACATTTGCCTTCCAACTGGGATACTAACAGCCACTGGAAATACAAGGGTAGGAAGCCCTTGGTTTATCAGGCTTTGACAGACCTTGCAAAGATGCACGGCTTAAGAGATTGTTGGGCTACATTGAATCCCTCACAGCCTGGTGACACATTTTTCTCTCTCCCACACCACACCCTTGTTAGGCTAGACTACTTCTTTCTCTTATCTAAGGTGTGATATCTAGGCATACCACCCCAGTACTCAAAGTAATCCAAAGTAACTCAAAAGTAATTTGAAAATACTTACTGTGTGATGCAAACTGCATTTGAAAGTGATAGAAACCTGTAACAGTTGTAATTTCAAGCACAACTGCATTACCTTAAACAGTCTTGCATTTTGAAAGTATATATTACTCACGTGTGGCAAGTCCTTGGTTCTAATACAAATCATGAGTATATCTTTTTTATACTTACCTGATAAATCTGGATTCTGTCTCTGACTGTATCAGTCCAAGATTAAGTGAATACAATAAATGCTTAACACACCCTCTGGATGAGCCTAAATGTTCACCCACACTACCACAAAGAGAGCTGTTACTACTTACCTAATTTAGCCTCTGCTATACCTCTGGGGACTCCCTGGACTCTGTGCACACTATACCTCATTTTGGTATAGTATATATAGAGCTAGCTTCCTATATAAGGTAAATGTACCTCAATGTATGCAGCATTAGTTGAACTTTTTTTCAACTAACTGCTGGCCTTCTCCCTTACAGTTCTTACCTATCTATGTCTTAACAAGTCAACTTTGGAACACAGCCTTCGTAGCCTTTAATTGATCCGTGTGTTGATAGTGAGATAGTTTCAGTGTAATACGTAGGTCACCTATGGTGATGCTGTACTTTAAGTAATGCCCTTATCCCCTACATGAGTCCGATATGAACCATGAAATTGCCATCTTTATAGAATTGTATATATTCCAGTCTTAATTAACTGTATTACTAGCATTATCAGTTATTCATCGGATATAGAGGAGCAATTATATGAGTGACTGTACTATACAAGCAGGATTGTATTGGATTTTCTTTCCAAAGTGTAATGTTGTGACATAGAATCCTGTGCCTGACATTGTTTATCTTACTAATCTAACCCTGTTAAACTCACTATTGCTTCCTGGTACGGTTCTGCTACCAGTTCAGCAGATCTGTAATTTAGCCATGTGGGCAGTGTCCTGTAAATTTGGAAAACATTAATGTTTGCGCTCTCATGCAAGAGTAAACTTGGTGTGGGTGATCTGTCTTGCTCACATTTTTGGTTACATTTTCTTTTTTCCTGGAAACCTGTTTGCTGCACCTCATGTTAATACTAATAGGTGAATATTTGTAAAATGAATACTGTTCAGTCAAAAGTAACAACTATTTATGGTGGATAATCTGCTTGCCCTGCAGATTCTTCCAGCTCACTTTGGAAGCCTTTAGGGATATTTTTGGCTGAGCCATTGTCAAGAGCTGGGTTAGTGTATGAGAACTTCAACAATTAATGACCGCCTCATTGTACTAAGGTTACTCAATGTATTCCATTGCCTTGCCTGCTATAATACTGTTCTTTCTACTCAAAGGCAACTAATGTCAGGGTCCTTGGGTAATTTTATGGTGATATTACATTGGTATAGTACCTATAAATGTGCATTGTGACATACTGTAATGTTCTATTTGCCCTTGGTTGCTCCCTGTGATGTCCGTGGATGTTTCGGTAGTGTTGTAGGTATCTCTAGCAAATCTTACATCTTGCTTGGGGACAGAAGAAATTCTGGTGTCTTGCCTAAAGAATCTACAGAGGAAATTAATCACAAATGTTGCTACCATGTATGTGGTGTTTAGCCCTTATTCCATTAATACTCATTACCCGATAACTGGGTTTCTGCCATAAAGTGAAATAGTCAAACAGTTAAATATATATATGTTACTTACTTTAAAGGTTGAGGATGAATCAAGTTCTCCAGTCGTGGTGTTCAAGTTTTACCAGGAACATGAAATAACAGGTATACAGTTTTGTTATGAGAATGATTTTAATGCATAGTTATGAATGTATGCATTTATTAAAATAAGGTTATGTTATTACCATAATGCAGTTTTTGTTTTAAACTTAGTAGTCCTGTAGCAATGTGGGGGACCAGATTCATTCCTATGTAGACTGGACCACCAATTGATAGGCAGGACTCTTGGCGCCATAGACCAGCCCGGAGTGACCTGGATGTTCTTAGACAACATTCCATTCCAGAGAACTGGTGGTGCAACATTCTATCAGTAAGGTTAATCCCAATGCCTTCCTCACCACCCCACCTAATCATGAGTCTTGGAGAACAGAGACATTTGGCAAGCGTATCTTTTCCTACATGAGTCTTGCTCTGCAATCAGTGAACACCAGCTGTATCTCATGTCACTACTCCCAAGCACTCTGGGTCACGGCGGCCCAAGTCTTACTGGCAGTTCCAAATTACTTCTGAGCTTACCGGACACAGCTATCCGTGACCTAGATAAATTTGTGATCCCTCAGGCTTAGGGGCGTGCAACTGCTTTAGTTGAGCAAGGGTTCCAGTGTGGCACTCCAGGAAACGTCTGGTTGAGGCCTACGGGCCTTCTCCGTGGATGTCCAAGCATCCCTGATGGACATTCCATTTGATGGCACTCTCCTTTTTGGCATAAAAGTGGCCCTGGAACATTTTAAAGAAAGCAGGGCCACAGCACGCTCTTTCAGCCTATCTACCTCATCCAGTCTTTTCAATGAGCAATTTCGTCCCTTTAAAGGTTAAGGTAGGGGTTTTCAATACCGCCAATGCCAGATGCCCAACAGGTCTCCCAGCCCTTTCGAGGTTGAGATCGGAGTTTGCAAAGGTGCAATACCCAGGACATCCGAGACCATCTGGTCATTTTGCAGTAGGAAGTGCAGGACCTTTTGGCCATGGAAGGCCCCAGCCTCTGAAGTAGGAGTTGGGTGGTAATTCCGCTACTTTCTGATGCTGAAGAAGAACAGAGGCCTTACTCAGATTTTAGAAGTCAGGTACTGAGGGACGCTTATTACTATATCCCCATCCTGCAGGGCCACAGGCACGGGTGGTTCACTGTATTCCAGGAGCATTTGTAGCTTTGACGGTGGTGGTCGCAGCACACCTTTGTGGGTTAGAGGTAGCAGCCTTCCCCAACTTCGACTGCGGATGGTGAACCATCTCATGCCTTTGGGGTTCACTGTAAATTTGCCGAAGTCAAACCTGACTCCTTCGCAGACGCTCTCTTTCATCAGAGCCATTCTAGATACAGAACGTTTTTTTACCTTTCCCCTGGAAAGGAGAAAGTCCAGGGCATTTGGACTATGTTCCCAAAGTTTCAGCCTCTGTCCTGGATCCTGGTTTTGTTGGCCGCCTGTATCTTGCTGGTAAAACATGCCAGATGGCATATCCAAGCCGTGCAGTGGGACCTGGAGTCCCAGTGGGCACATCAGGGGAACCTGTTGGATTGTACCCAGAATTTAGAGGAGAATGCAAAAGATGTGCAGTGATTGAGCTGGATTGGGATTGGGTCCGTGGCAGACTCCTCTTTGCTTCACCCAGGATTGACACTGGTCACAGATGCATTGCTTCTGGGATGCGGAGGCCATCAAGGAAAGGTGTAGATCAAAGGCCTTTAGTCTTCGGAGGAAATTCAACTCCACATCAATTTGTTGGAGTTGAGGATGATTTGCTTATTGTTGAAGGCCTTCATGTCCACCGGTGCTGGTGCTCACTGATTACACCACCACCATGTGAAAGCAGGGCTGGGTGGGGTCTTGGGTCTTGTGCCAGGAGGCTATATGCTTCAAGGTGGCTGGGCTGCCAAGGAGTTTCTCTGGTGGTGAACAATCTTGCGAGATCTCTAAATGCCAGGGTGGATGAGCTCCGCTGTCGATGCTTAGCAGACCACACATGGCAGTTACACCCAGAGGTGGCTAAGGGCATTATCCATAAACACTGGCTGGATATTTTCACCAACTTTGCACATTGGAGTTCCCATGAAGGCTGTTTCTGAGACATTCCTTCTAGAATTAAGCTCTGGTCTCCTATATGCCTTTCTGCTGCTGCTGCCGCCTCTCCTGCCCTGAGTTCTGAAGGTGTTAGGCCGGCTATAACCCTTCCGGCATTCCTTGTACTAACGTCTTCTCTGTAAGAAGGAAGAGTGGCTCCATCGTTTGGACCCTAAGAGAGAACTTAGCTTTTACATAGGTCACACCAGTGACTATTGGGTAGGTGATCATATCTTTGTGGAGGTCTTTGGTGATGATCTTCCTGGTAGATTCCTAACTGTTGGAAATGTTCCCTTTCTGTTACTCAAACTTTTTGCCGAACCCAATTTGTGCTGGCTATAGAACTCTGGGCACTTTACCGGTGCTAACCAGTGATAAAGGGCTTGTACTCCTCTTTTCACCATGTTAAAACTGGTATTCTCCTAATTAGCATATGTAGCTTACCTATAAGTCCCTAGTATCTGGTACCAAGGTGTGCTCAGTGTCTGTAATTTAAATGTCACTAAGTGGACTGCAGCACATATTCTTCCATCCACTACAGAATCAAACATGACAGCAGGCCTGCCACCAGTAGCCTGTCTGTGCAGCTCTTAACTGTACATTTTACCTATCAAAATAACCCTTTGGCATACCTAAATCTTCCTTTAAAATATTTATAAGTAACTCCCAATTAGCCCTTATTGCTTATAAAGGCAGGATGCATGGTATTTAAAAGCAGGACATGTATATGTTTATTGTTAAACATGTTGGTACATTGAAAATGCCCTAAAGCTATTTTCACTGTATAAGGTATGGCTGTTCCACGGGTAAACACTGGGATGCAATACTAAGTATGACTTCTGTATTGCAGAAATTGGACTGCTTAGACTAATAGTTAAACAACTACTTTTAATTCATGTCTGTTACCTTATTGGATTTTTTTTTATCATTTTGGTGTAATCTCGTCTATTGAATTTTACTCTATTTTTCTAATTCATGTTGGGATTTTTATTATTTTGCATGTTGACTGTATTGCTATTTTAGCACTACATAAATACTTTGCACATTACTTCTAAGTTTAGCCTATCTGCTCTGTGTCATAGCTACTATGGGATTGAGTTCAGGTTAATGTAGTATATTTATGGTTCACCCTGTCAAGTATTCAGCTTATCATTTGCGGTGGGTACTTACCCCCTCAACTAATAACCCAATTTCTTACACTCACCGACCCTTCCAACTCCCTGTTTTGTGAACAGATGCTTTTTCCATCTGAAAAGATCAAATTTAGAAATTTGCATCTAGTCTTAATCAATCTGTCAATAGTCTGTGTGCTTGAGGATGCGGACAGCTTGAGAAAGCAAATTTCATCAGTGCACATGGGTGGTGTTTATATGCAAATCTGCTCGTTGCATGGGTGGCGTTTATATGAGACTTGGCTCGTCACTTCCGGAGCGGGACAGTGTCTGCGTAGGCCACACAATGCCACCTGCCAGCATGGAGGAGTACTGATTCAAAGTTTCTGGACCCAGTCTGATGCCTGAGGAATCAGCGGTTAGATAGAGAATCCACTAGAAAGTTCATTACCAAAAGTAAGTCACTCGTTAATCTTGTTTCCTACCTTAAAATGCTGCATACATTTGAACTGACACACCTGACTAGGATGTGGCTTCGCTTCTGTGCACCTCTGTGGAGTCAACAAGTCACACTCATTTTGGACTTAAGCTTCAAACACAATTAATTACATACCAGGAACAAGACACCTGGAAGCTTTTCTCCTGAAAGTTAAAACATTCCTGCAGTCAAATAAAGTAATGAATTTTAAGCTTTAGCTTGGAAGAGCTCGCGTTGGACTGCTTTTTGAGTGAATAGAGTTGCCCCTGACCCTTGAAGCTTTTCCTGCTGATTGAGGTCTGAAAGGCAGGCCAACACTAGCCTAGAAGAAAGCGTGCCCAAGAGTTACAATGATCACCTCACCTGCACCAAACCCAACACAAGTCTGCATCAAATGAGCATTATGGATGTGCCGGAGACACTAAAAGAGTATACTGCATTCAAGACCTGCTGCTATACTTCTACTGTATAGTCTGCTTGCAAGTGCTTTGGCCTATGATCTTGAAGTGGACAAGGAATTTTGCTTTGAGAGGTTCTTTTGGAGAGCCATGATTACTTATTCTATACAAAAGAAATGCACTAGTACCAAAGTTCTTTTGACACCACAGGTGAATGGCAGTGCACACACCCTAGAAGGGTTTGGCTGGCCCAGAGTTCAAAGAAAAAGCATTATATAACACAATTATTTCGTGAATGTTTTAATGCCCTTTCCTGCTCTGTTGTTTAAAGTCATGCATTGGTGAGAACTATATAGCTTGTGAACCGTGATCTAGTAAACGGAGTTTGGATCAAATCCACAGAATATTTTTACAGAGATAAAATGTGTGGATCAGGCAGTGCACGTTTGCTTCTCTCGTCACAAGAGATTAATGATGTGTACACTTAACTAGAGACTATTGCGCTGTCAAACCACGCAATGTGTGCACACCTTATTGAACAATATCCTACCATATATTTTGTGCACACTGTCATTTACTTGTACGGAGATAAAACTCATGAATTTTGGCTAAACTCAGACCCAAATATTAGTATACTTACGCACACGACTTTCAGTCTGTCAAAACTGTGATAGCTTTTGATGACACCCAAACTATATTCACTGCCTCTTGCCTTGGAAAAACATGCCTTTTAACCCATGCGATGCCTGAACTTTATTTCCATGTGTGTCAAAAGATAATGGAGTGTTTAATACTTGTATTAACTGTTCGTCTAAATAGCACATAATAATCGAATAGTAAATATTTTTCTCTATTCTGCTTAGGTCAACTGCACTATGGTACTTCGTCAATGACAACTCAAGATCAGTCCGTCACTGACAGAGATGTTTGCGATGCCCTCAATCAGTGGGTAAGATACCCCCCCCCCGCCCCAACCACCAAGGTACTGATAGCCCCAGTACAAGCAACCCTGTGGTGCAGAGCCCAAAGTATTTCAGTGGCTGTAGCAGTGGCAAAGCATACAAAGTAATTCATATCTTGCATGACTTTAGATTCCAGTTTAGCTACTGAAGTCACAGCTTTTGTCAAAGGGAATATTTAATGCAAGTCTACATGTGAAAGAAGCAACCTTTAAACATAATCATGACCGATCTCTTATGTTTTTTAAGATCCAATGCATGGTCATTCTTTCTCTGTTTGGGGCATGTCTATACATAGTTTTTATATCTGTTTGTGATTATGGTTACTTGGCATTCTCCCCATTCATGTAGAATTCATATATTGTTACAATTGTAACTTTTGTCCGCCTTTTACTGAAGAGTAACCACCTCCAGCATAAACTTTAAAATCATTCCCAGTGAAGTTTTTTTTTTTAGCATCGACATACACAGTAAAATCTCCTATGATTCATAGTGTGAGAAAAAAAAAGAATTCAATATACTGATTTTTACTATTTTACAAAAATTGTGTTTCTCTCCAGTTAGGGGAACAGTTGGCATTGTTGGTTCCTGCAAGCGGGGTTGATGCAGTAGAGCTTGAAGATGAAGGCATATGTGTGCGCTTCAGTCCTCTGATGACATCAGCAGGTAACCACATATGGTTGTCCCTGTTTACACTGTTTGAATGATAAACAACTCCCACTCAGACACATTGATTTAACAAATGTACCGAACTACCCAGGTTTCATTCTAAGATAAATCTGTATCCCATTGCCTCACAAGAGACTCTGTTCCTTACTGTCATTTCTTCTTTGCAAAGCTGGCATGCCTCGATCTGTACCAGGGACTGGACTTAGTGTTTGTGATTCAATACAAGCCCGAGTGATATTCTGAGTAGAAGGAATTTAGAAGAGGAATGGAAGGTATGGCAGTAGCATCTCTAGTTCAGGGTGCAAATCACTATTTTTAAATGCATAGTCCCCACTCCAGTTGACAGAACTCAATTCCACACCCAAATTCCCTCCTTAAACCTCTTACATTCCCTCATCTGCATGGGCTGACGATGGCTGCAAGGAGACAAGACTACAAATATAATGTGGCTTCCGTTGAACATGAAGCATGACTCCTTCCTGGCTACCATTATGCCTACCAAGAAGAGTGGTTCATCACTGCACTTAAAACTGCATGTGCCTTCATAAGCTGAACTGTTCCTTGGGCTGCAGGGGTGTGAAAGATCTGTGGCAAACTGAACAGTAGGAGCCTGTCTGCTGTTTCCCACTACCAGTAGTTAGCAACAACCTCACCTGTATGTGGTTGCTTCTGCTGTGCTGGAGTGAGAGGGGTGCTAATGCTGAAGTGCATGTTACTAATTGTTTTCCCCTGTAGTTCCATTTTCTCCCTGCTTCTCCTCCGACCTAATGTTGAAGTGTATGCTCATTGATGTGTTAGAAGGAGCAGGGAGAAATCGAAGCTGGCTCCAGATGGTCACGTCTGTACAGCTCACATATGATATGATTAAGCAATTAATCACTAGTCTCTATTGTACTCTATGGTAATGCATTCTTTGTTGTTGATTAGGCGGGAGATGTTGAGTATGTTGTTGATGCAGGTTAATGATCTTGCTCCACTTTTTCTGAAAATATTTTAAAGATTCCAAAGGACCATAATTCTCTGAACAGGTTGCATTAGAGGGATTGTAATTTGATTCAACCCAGAGGAGAACCATGCAAGGAATCTTCAGCTCACATAGAACATGTATGAAATAGCCACCTTCAAGAATTGATCTACCATGGATAGTTACATCAGTTCGACCCAAGGTGCCCATCATTAATGGGCATTCTGTCTCCACAGGCTTGAGCTCCATCTCAGAGACTGGTTTGGAAGATCTTTTCCCCCTCATCTCCTATTGATGTTTAACATTGCCCTTTTATGATGTAATTTCTCTTACTTTTTCATTTACGTTTTTATAACTCTGGTGGTAACTTTGGATTTTTACCGGAGCACTCAAAAATAATGTTCCATTCATTAATGCTGGTTTCTGTGAGCTTGCCATGCAGGCCTGTAATCTATTGGTTCCTGATGCCCACTCATATCACATCCAGAATCTTTCTTGCCATCTTGAAGATTGTAACCAAAATGCCATCATAGCAAGCAAACTAAATACTTTCATCACTAAGTGATGGTTTTACCCACTTCACCAAAGTGGTGAAGGCTATTTTTGCCATGTATAGAGTTTAATGAATAGCGAAACCTTATGTCATAATGTGAGTTTAACACTCTTAGAGGCTTCACACTTTTTTCACTAGAGATAAGACCACGTTTCCATTGCAAAGAATTGTGGTATAGCAGCTAAAACTACCCCATATCACTTTTATTGACGTTGCTTCCTGGATGTGCTTTCCCTGCACAGATTCAGCTTTTGGTCCATGGGTACTCAGCGTTCCGTTTGCTTGAAGCCTAATATGGCATATCATGTCTCCCCTCCCTGGCATTTTTAGGGCAGTGTATTGTGTCCCAATTCGTTGGGAATAGGGGAAAATATTAAGGATATGTATCTTCATGGCGATTCTGGAACTCTGCAGTTCCTTCTGTTCCTTCTGTTGCTCCTTTGCACACAGCCATCCTCCCATTAAATAAAGCTGGACCTCCAACCAGAAAAACAGGATAAGGACAGTTATGGTGCAGGACTAGGGTAATTGGTCAGTGTGCGTGCGTGTGTGTGTCAAGAGGATACATTTGTAGAGTCTCTCTACAAACATTTTATAATGACAGAATTTTATGGAAAAGATTGCAATGTTTTCTGTAGCATTTACAACCTACCATTCTTTCCTTCTTTTTCTGCACCAAGGTTTTTAACTTGGAGTATTTAAACCCCCAATTTTGTGCCCTTCTGAATGAATTTTCTGTATTTTGTATAATTTTGGATGGCTCCTTTATTTCTTATAGCGCAAGTATCGAGTGCAAAAACAAGAAGTCTTACTCTAAGCTTATGTATGATATCCATGTTTGTAGAGTCCTATATTAAATTCTGCTTGTATCATATTTTGCCATCTTCTGAAATGAAATGTAACTGCAAGTGAGTAATATGTAAAAAACTAAATGTATCCAAGTTTGTTAGATCACCAGTCTCAATTTTCTAAGTCGGTCAGAGTAAAAACCTGCTTAACCTGCTTTGCAAATCCTGCAATATTCTGGTATGTCACGCTGCAGAAACGATTTGCCACTTAGTGTGAAGCAGGTGGGTGCACTGGGAAAAATCCTTAAGTGTCAGGGTTACATTGACATTTTAAAATACAATGGGACCCATTTAGCATAGACTCGAACATCAGTGATGCAGAAACTCAAACAGAAGCCTTGGAAATTCACTTGTGATCTTCAACCCCGTATTTGACAGAAAATCCCGTCTGGTGCTCTATGCTATACCTCTTTTCAAAGGACTTACTTTTAAAATTGTGCGATCAATTTTACAAGTATGGACCTATTGAATCTCTCTGCTGCTAATACAGAGTAAGCAATATAGAAATAAATCCAAAATAATACTGACCTCTTCTAGTAAAATGACTGACCTTTTAAATGAACTTTCAGGACTGTGATGTAGAATAGTTTGTCCTGTTTCATTATTATAAAAAGGGTTATAGACCGTTACAGCTAAAGGTCCGTTAATAACTAATTCAAAAAGAATGAGCATAAACAAACCTATTAAAGTAAATGGTGCAATACCAATGAATGCATTTTCAGAGTCTTTTTTTTCTTCTTTTTAATAAAAACATTTGGGACAGCTCCATTTAGAGAATCATAATAATGCAAAGATGTGTCCGATAATTTTTAGCAGTATACCGCATAGCTATAGCAATGCAGTGATATAATCAATAGAGAAAAACACAATAAAAAAATAAAAACACTAAACCCATCTTGTCAGTGAGTCTTCTCTCGAAAACATACACCTTGCTGTAACAAGAAAATAAATACACACGTTATTGATGGTTGGGACGATTTCTGAACCCTCTGATCCTTTAAAAATGTTAAAACCCATTTCATTCTTTCCTATATTTAAACTACCTCACTCCACTTCGGCAGATCCTTTAAGGATTTCTAAACACAGCATGATACTACTTTAGTATTTTGCCTATTTTTGAGGAACTGTTTTATACTGGTTTCAGTTTTTGTCTTGACTGTTTTTATATTTCTTTGCTAATCTGGCATCTTCCTCCATGTTCCGGAGATGACAATTCCAAGTCATTATTAGTTATTAACAGTTGTGTGTCACCACCAACTGGAAATCTAGACCTTTGCCAATCACTAGTAGCCTGATATTTCCCGAAAGCTTGCTAAGGGTGCCTGGACCATTCTGCATAGACTTGCCATGGTCAGAGAACATTTTATGGCATCAGTGATAGAACTGTGTTTGTGGTGGACAACAGAAAATGCTTTTAATTTTTGTTCATAGCTCTGAAAGGACACTTAAATGATTGATTTTAAGAAACCTCTGTAATACTAACTGCTCAAGTGCAAATATAGTGTGACATAGTTATCCATTTGGAATCCATCAGCAAGCTCCACCAATACTACCCAGTCTCCAGTGACTACCTCGGTGCCCAGAGTAAAGGGTTTAGAGTTAAGCCTCTATTATAACAGCTAAGCTTGTGGACATTTTAATGGAAACACTTTGATCATATATATATTTATGTCTTTTCGATCATCTATATTATTTCTTTTGTAATTTTATAGTTTTAGGCACAGCTGCAGAAGATATTGACCAGTTAGTAGGCTGCCTTAAAGCAAAGATCCCAATCCTGACATGCACACTACATATGCGGGAGGAATTCAGACAAGAAGTGACCCAAACTGCCGGACTGTCCTACATTGAAGACGCTACATGGCCTGGACTTGGTGTCTTGAGGTTAGTGCTGCATTATTTTTGACCTAGTAAGGAGAACTTTATGCAATGCATGACAGTTCCATGAGAGTACAAAGTAAGACGACTTGTTCATTTTGAAAATGACAACACGTTTCTATTAATCACAGTAGGTAATGGCCATTAGCAAAGCAGATATGCACGTCCACTATATTGCATCTAATTGCGTTTTGTATCATTTCGATTTCAAGAGGTTCAAGGAGTAGCCTTGTGCATAAAATAATGCATGTTTTGCTTTATGCTTTACAAAGGATTGTTCGTCTTAGAGCAAAGAAGTATTAAATCATGTTTGTGCTTTAGCTTTATATTTATTTGGTACTTTTAAGAGTGTGACTACGAAGGAGACCTCTGTTTTTTTAATTGGTTTCCATAGTCAACATCATCTCTTTTTGTTGCCAACGTGCATGTGACATTACCAATGTGAAGCACAAGTGCCAACAAGGGCACCCAGCAGTAATTGATGATTTTTCATTAATATATGACATAAAGGGGAACTGGCAGACTGCTATCCTCATCGCTCAGATGGTCATTTGAGCCTGAGCCCAAAACTTACAGAAACCGTGCTAGAAGTGAACTGACTTTTTCGAGGAAAGAGATACATTTTTAAGATGGGTAGAAATGCAATGGAAGAAGATTCAACAATTGGAATACAAGATTTTTTATAACCCATGCACTAGATGTTTATCTGTCAAATACAACATTTTCTGGAAGATTGTTAAAAGAAGTATCTGAAAGGTTAGTGTGTTGGCTGGTCGTCATTTGGAACAATCGAGAATAGTACCTTCGCCACAATGGGATCTCAGTCAAATATTCTTTATTCGGTTCTTTTTGCAACCATAAAATAGAACATCAAAAATTAAAACAGGAAACAGACAATATACAATAAAATTCATAATGAAAAAAAATAAATTCATAATCAAAATGCTCTTCGAAGTCCATCTCACTGACTTGTGGGGTCCCACAGGGATCCTCCCTGAGCCCCACGATGTTCAACATTTACATGAGTTCATTGGCGGAAACAGTACTCCCATTCGGGGTACTGGTTGTTTCTTATGCCGACGATACTCAATTAATTGTCTCCTTGAAGCAATCTAACCAGTTAGACCCTGATCTGGCCACCTGCTTCCAGAAAGCTTTTAGTTGGATAAGCAGTTCTTTTTTGAAGCTTAACGGATCCAAGACTGAACTCTTGCTCTTTGGGAAATCCCCCCCCCCCCCAATATGGATCACCTGTGGCCTAACTGCCTAGGTCCCCCCCTGCCTCAATAAATCGAGTTAAGAGTCTAGGAGCCTGGATTGATTGCAATCTAGATTTTAGAGAGCAATTCTGCATAGTGGCAGCACGCTGTTATGGATTACTAAGAAGGTTTAGAAAGATATTTCCTATGCTCCAGTTTGCGGCGAGACGACTACTGGTGCAGGCCCTTGCACTTTCGCAGCTTGATTACGCCAATGCGCTATACCTGGGAGACCCCTGGCCACCATTAAAAGATTACAAATCGTACAGAACTGTGTGGCACATATGCTGCTGAACATTCCCAAACATTCTTCTGCTAGGCCGGCCGTCGCTACTTTACATTGGCTTCCCGTCCAGGAAAGAGTCAAATTTAAAGCCCTTTGTATCCCCCTCAAATCACTGTCAGGAAAGGGCCCGCCTCTGATTTGTACCTGGAGTCAACCCTATGTACCCAACAGAACCCTCAGATCAGGGAAAAAGGCTTAAACTGTGTACCTACGATCAAACGTGCACGCAGTGGAGGCCGACTGTTTTCATATAATGCTGCCAGACTCTGGAACAGCATTCCCTTCCACATACGCTCTGAACCTGACCATCTTAAGTTCAGAAAACTCTTGAAAACCTTTCTTTTCCATTCATTTTCTCGTAGCTTACTTGGTGTTTTAGCGCTGGGATACCCCTGGGTAACCACACATTTTACAAATGTTCATTCATTCATTCATCAACAATATAAACAAAAAAATAGGATCTATATCATATTTCATTAGTGCTACAATAAGTCCAGCTGGTGGATGGGACTCGGAAAAGCACATCCTAAAAGTTTAAACCAATAATTAAACTCAATTTTCCTACTAATGAGCCTTCCCAGAAAACCGGGCTCTACAAGTTTTAAGGCTAAAGCTTGAAGAACCCATGTTTGCGTTTTTTTCATCTGCATCTTAGTTCTATAGCTTTTCTTATTATTATTAGTGGGGTCTTTAGGTGCTGGTTTTACATTTTGCTATATTCTGAATTCTGGATTTGTCACAGTTCCCTCCTTTATTTTTAACAACCTTTCTTCACATTGTGTAATCTATTTTGTGCTTGCTAGGGGACATTTTTGCAATTTTTATTGGAGAAGTAAAGCTTTCTGAAAGGGTTTTGAAGGACTTGAAATCTTCTAACCAGTTGTTCTTGCCATGCTGGTTTAAAAGTGGTACCAATATGTTGGGAGTATGGCATTATGAGATGGACAGTTACATAGCCTTTAAGCTATTACAACACCATGACATGTATGAGTATCAATGTAATAGTCTCATGTCTGCAGGGAATAAAGCAGTGTGTTTGAATTTAAACTTGACCTCTTGAGAAATCTACACACTGATCTTCTGAAGTCATATCCTCTCATTGGTCCACTGATCACTGACCTTAGATTGTCTATTGGTGAGCTCCAGTCCAGTTTTTAGTACTGCCTAATGGAGGGTTGTGTTTTTTTCTTAAAATGGTTCCCATAGCCAACTATGCACCGAAGGGAGATTACCCTTGCAATAACATGCTGTTTGGTGGACAGTTAGGAAAAGCACTGGTTGTTAAGTGTAATGCTGCAAACACCTGATCCCGTTGGTGACACGCACAGGCTCCTCTCTCCTTTCCCCTGGGGCTACTCCATGGGATTACAGATCAAGTGCTGCAGCCGGAGTAACCTGCTGATTGAGGCTCTCCTCCGGCATTGACAACTGCCAGCTAGGATGACCTGCGGGAGGAGGCGGGTGGCGGCTGTTGAGGCCTGGTGCGTGCCCCCAGGCTGATGCCTGCTACTGGCCGGGCTGTGCAGCAGCCGCATCATAGATCCGCTGGGAGACCTGCTGATGGCGCTCTGGTGGAGATGGGCCGGAGACCATTCGCGGCTGCAGGGCAGACGCCTGAGCATGTCTGTGGTGGTAAGTGCAGGGCCTGCATTAAACTCTGCTGGCACTAGACCCCTCTTTAGACAGCGGTGGGATTCATCTCGGGAGGAAATCAGGAGGCCCATACTGCAGCACCCTTTGACGGCTGAAAACCTGGTGGCCTACTTGGGGCCTGCAGCAGCACTGCCCTGCTGAAGGGCTGCCATTTGATAATGCACTAGTACTGACCTGCTGCCCTGTGCTCTGCCTCACGCCTGCAACGATCACATTGCTCAGAAATTGCAGAGAACACCAACAAGGGGTTCCCAAAAGACTTCATGGAAAAACTCCTGACAAATCTCTTTGATCGCTCCAGCTTTTCTATCACTTTCGCTGCATTGGAGCTGAGGCTGCATTCTATAAAACTTACTGCATGGACTCCCCCTTGTCTTGACTATCATAGTCTGCGCAGCCTGGGCCAAAACTGTCTGAACGCTCGCCCCCTCCTCCTGCGATGCCTCAGCTTGATGGGTGCCGAACCTATGGTTCTGTAACTAGTCCACAGTATTGTTCTCTACTAGAAGGTAGTTAACTATTTGCACTGTATAACTAATTCACCAACTGTTGTGTATTGGGGTTTCTTTTATTTTTTTTGTTTTTCTTTTCCACTTGGGATTCACTGGATAACATTCGATCTGGTATGGGTAGGGGGACTTGGGGAGTTTTTTTTTGTGTGAGTTAGATTGTCTTTTATTGCTACATACTACACCACATGTCACCGAATGCACACCATCACTTGCTTCTCGCTAATCGGTATCCCATCCTCTCCAGATGTTATCAGCCTCTACAATGACCAGAATGGTTGATATCCCGGTCATATCATGGAGCATCCGTGGCATTAACAACCAGTGGAAAGGGAAGTAGGTACTCTCCCACCTGAATAGGCACGATATCAAAATTGCTTTCCTACAACAGACCCACCTACCTCCCCGCACTGATCACGTTTTCGCCAAACACTGGAACCAACATCGATATTTCTCATGTTATAGCTCCTATCTTACATCCTGATCCATAAAAACTTCCCTTTCCTTTACCGCACCGGCCACTCTGACCTTCATGGCCATTATTTACTCCTGCAGGGTATCTTAGAAGACAAAAATATTTTATTGATTAACATTTATGCCCCAAATGCCGACAATCCTGACTTTTTCCAGGCCTTATATACCCGCCCGGAAGGCTTTGAGGTAGGCCATTTAATACTGGGTGGTGACCTTAACATGCCACATTGTTTACAAACGGACTCAACCAGTGTAACACCTACCGACAAGACCCGTGCTAGAGAAATATTTTGTAAAATCACTGATATATATGCTCTGCTAGACGCTTGGCGCACCCACCACAAATCTACCCCAGGATTTACATTTTACTCTGCACCACATGTCCACCTAGGGATCTCTGCCATTGCGGTCCTTCCCCAGTCCACAGCCCAGTTTTGCTTAAATTAGAGATCTCTTACAGCTGTACCCTTGCACGTAGCTGGAGGTTTCACAGTGAAGCTCTCCCTGACCCAGTGTTCCGTAGTGAATTCCTTAACCTCCCTTACCGAATATTTTACACTGAATAGAGGCACGGTATCCACCCAGGCAGGTCTGTGGGAGGCCTTAAAGGCATTCTTTTGCGGAGTGTGCATCTCCAAACACCCAGGCATACTCCGTGATATTCGCATTCAGCTACAATGGATCAAGCGCATGCTGTGGGACCTGGAGCAGATGGTTGTGGCCAATTGTGAGGCCCAACTGCACCAATGCTCGGATCTATTGGCGGAGCACTGCAAGCTCACGGATAGAGACATTGCATACCTCGGCAAACATGCTAAGGCTAGCCGTAATAGGGAGGGGCCACACCCTGGCCCATTTATTGCACCCAGACCAGCTGCAAAATTACATGGCCGAACTCCGCACTGACTCTGGAGCTTTTATCATAGGTGGAGAGCGATCCTGACTGAATTAAAGCGGTATTAACAGGAGCCCTATGCCTCCCATGGTACTGACGCTTCTTCTGAGATCTCCTAATACCTCAATGGTCACTGGGAGTTTCTCAGTGAACCTCTTACCCTGGAGGAGGTGATGCAAGCTATCCCGGCTCTAGACTGGTCCATGGTGCTGAGACTGAACGGCCTGACCTGAGCTTTCTATAAAGCTTTTAAGCAACAACTTGCACCACAATTCCTTACACTATACACCGAATCATTAATAAGTGGCATGCTGCCATCTACACTTTGCTAGGCATTTGTGAGGATATTGTTGAAACCTGGCAAGGGCCCCAGTCGCTGTGCCTCCTACCGTCCCCTATTGTTGCTAAATTTAGATAATAAAACACTGGCAAAAGTACTCGCCACTAGACTAGCTCTATTGATGGAGCAGATTATCTCTCCGGCCCAGTCAGGTTTTGTGCTGCATCGCTCGCCCTCATTTAAACTATTCACCATATTCGCCATGCTCAACAAAGTCTAACATGCCACACCGGTGGGTGTGGCTCTGTTGGATGCCCAAAAGGCATTAGATTCCCTCGAATGGCTTTTCCTGTGAGCTGTCCTCGGTAAATTGGTTGTCCCCATACCCCCAGCCCCCCCCCCCCTCGGTTCCTCTCTCGTATATACTAAACCCACAGCTCCCCTTCAGATTAATGGTGCAATTACCAATATGTTCCCTGTGCTGTGAGGCACCCCTCCTCCTCATAATTGTGATGGACCCACTGGTCCGTGCTCTGCAAGATCAGCATTCACACTGCAGGTTGCAACTCACCCACGTCCCTCTATTGCTATCTCTCTATGCAAACAACGTCCTACTTTATTATTAGGCACCCGCAACACAATCTACCCCCACTCGTGCAGGAGATTGCGCGCTACGAGGACCTTTCAGGACTCCATATCAATCGGACAAAATCAGAGCTTTTTCCATTGATGGACACAGCCCAATCACCACCTCCGGACTACGCCTTCAGATGGGCTGAGGAGGGTGGCAAATACTTGGGTATCCACCTTCATAGAAATAGAGACCAAATTCTACAGCGCAACTATGGCCCGGCAATAGCAGCCCTCGCGGCATAGGTAGACCGCTGGGTCCGACTACCCCTTTGCATAGCTGACCGCTTGGCCATTATTAAGATGGTTGTACTTCCCCGCTATTTATATCTCTTCTCTAACATCCCCAGACTTTCTTTCGTACTCTACGTGGCATTCTTCTGCGACTAGTCTGGGCGAGAGATCGCCCCAGGCACGCTGGGACACCCTTACTCTCCCCACAAACATGGGGAACTTGAGGTTTCCGACTTCTGCCTATATTACCTGCCCGCCCAATGCCACTACACCTATCGCTGTTACCACCCTGACGCCCGCATTCGTATCTTCGCCCTGAGCACGCCCAGCTGGATGGACTCATACACTCACAGATCTTACCCAAGGGCATACAATTGGAGATCTGACATGTCCAGACAGTCTCCACAACATGCTGGGCCTGGTGAAGGCTGCGGCACATTCTTGGGCGGAGGATTTTTCTACTTTGGGGCCCTTCCCCTTCATGATAACCCATGGCTCCCACTCACACTATGCCAGCATAACCTATTCACTATGGGCGACCTGTTCCCAGGTGGCCACAACCGACACCTCACAGAAAACTCACAGGCACGGCACAAACCCTAAATAGACCTTTTGATTTTCCAGCGACTCCAGAATACTCTGCTGTCCTCTATGCCCTCCTACCTGCTGGCCCCTGGGAATTTTCCACCTCCAGCGAAGGAGGTCACTGCTGCAGACAGAGGATACATGACATCTAGAATGTACCATTCATGTATGGCCCTGAAGCCAGATACCACCACGCAAGCGCGGGGGGTCTGGGAGACCAAGCTGGGGGGGTTTCACTTACTGATCAGATATGGACCTACTGCTGTGCACAAATCAGTCAAACGCACAAATTAGTACATTTCAAATACATACATTGGTGCTATCTTTCCCCATTAGATATTGCTAAATTTGATCATACCAGATCTGATAGATGTCTGAAGTGCCATGCTCCAGGAGCGGATTTTGAACATTTAACCTGGACATGCCTGGTGGTGGCCGCCTACTGGGTAGCAGTCTACGTGCACATATCCGCCATGATTGAAACGGAGATGACCCCAGACCCTCTGATCGCACTACTGGGCAACACACAAAACTTACCCCTCCCATTCCGTCACCTCGTCCCCCTAGCGTGGTTACTGCGTAAGAGGTAGATTGCGCTACGCTGGGGAAGTGCCAGGCCGCCCATTCCCTCAGAGTGTCTGGAGTGTATGGGCTGATGTGTGAGTGTTGGGTAGGACTATGCTGGCATGTAGCCCCCTACATCTCGCCGCTCAGATATTTGGCTGCCCTTCCGCGCATACTTACACACTCTAGAACATGATAGATTTTCTTTTACACATAACTTATACTGTAGGCACTTCTTTACCCCATCTCCTAAGGTTCACAACTGTACCATCTAGCTAAAGCTGTTCTAGACAATATAGGGAGCCTTTTGTAAGGCCTTGCAGATCCTGTGGTTTCAAACCACCGAAATACCAAGAGCAAGGAAGCGCTCCCCAAGTTAACATAAATAAAGTTTTTCTTACTGCTGTCCTCTTGCATCTTAATCGGGGAGAGACAACCAGAGTCTTTCCTCCCCATGAACAGGACCTTGACACAAAGCCTCCCTTTTGCAGCTGCAGCAGCATTTGTAGACATTTTGCCTGGAGTGTGTGACAGTTTAGCACTCCAGTGACATTCAACTGATGTAGAATCCCATCATTAATGAAACTTTGGTGGCACATTTTGAAGGAATTCCATGCTCATAGTATACTATAGGGCATATTGAGCCAAGCATTGTATTTTTTTCTCTTGTATTAAACTTATGTCACTTTCAGAGGGTAATTTTAATCAACTACATCTTTCTTTAAATTATGTTTGGTCCTTCATCTCTCACTTGGCTAATATTGGAGTCTTCTAGATTTACATAATCACCTTTTTTCATCCATTGTTACATATATAAACATACCACCCAATTACTTTTCACAGAATATTAAAACCCGTCTTTGATATAACGGACATCATCTCCCCGCATGCCATTGTGTCCACCAACTACATCCTACTGGGAGTCCTCAACTTCCACCTTGACAACCAACTGGACCCCAGCACCGCATCCCTCCAGGACAACCTCCACAACACTGGACTCCGCCAGATTGTTACCGAACCCACGCACTCAGCAGGACACACCCTCGACCCCCTCTTCACAACAGGAAACTCCATCACCTTCAGCCACACCACCGAACTCCCATGGACTGACCATTGATGTGTCCACTTCACCTTCGGAACACCCACCATCCACAGACACCAGCACCTGCTCCCACGAAGAAACTAGGCTAGAATCACCGATGACCAGCTAACCTCATCACTCAGCAACTCCACCCCAACCATGGAAGAAAAAGGCGACCCCAACACAGCAGTCCGTACCCTGCGCAGATGAATCTCCAACAGCGCCAACACCAACACGATAGCCCCCCTCAAGAAAAACAACAACACCCACGCTAAGAAAGCCAGATGGTTTACCACCGAACTTCAAGAGTCCAGACACACTTACCGCCGCCTCGAAAAGGCCTGGAGGAACACCAAATCCACAGAAGCCCACAACAACTTCAGAGCTGCCACCAACGCCCACCACCAACTCATCCGAGAAACGAGAAAAAAAGCGATTGAAGACAGAATCTCCACTCATGCACACAACAGCAAAGAACTCTTCAACATCATCAAGGAGTTCGCCACCTCTGCCAGCGAGTCCATCAACATCCCATCCTCACAAGACCTCTGCACCAAACTCATCACTTTTTTCCACCACAAAATCAAGAGCATCTACGACAACTTTGACGCAGACAAGCAACACACTGAACGCTCACCAACCACTCCCGAAACCCTGAAGCCAACGATTGACAACTGGACAGTCCTTACCACTGAAAACACTCTGAAGACGATAAAGTCAATCCACTCCGGAGCCCCCACGGACCCCTGCACCCACCACAATTTTCAACAGAGCCGCCGACACCATCGCATCCATGCTCTGCCACACCATCAACCGCTCCCTGGCAACCGCCTCGTTCCCCACCGACTGGAAACACCGCGAGATGACCCCCCTCCTGAAGAAACCCTCGGTGGACCCCATCGACTTAAAAAACTACAGAACCATCTCCCTGCTCCCGTTCCCAGCTAAAGTCATCGAGAAAGCAATCAACAGCCAACTCGCCACATTCATCGAAGAGCACAACACCCTCAACTCGTCCCAATCAGGCTTCAGAAAAAAACACAGTACGGAAACCGCCCTCCTCGTTGCAACAGACAACATCCACACCTTACTGGACAAAGGAGAAACAGAATCCCTCATCCTCCTCGACCTCTCTGCGGCATTCAACACAGTCTCTCACCGCACCCTAATACGCAGACTCTATGACGCAGGGATCCAAGACAAGGCCCTCAACTGGATCTGCTCCTTTATCTCTGGCAAAAAACAGCGGGTCAGACTCCCCCCCCCCCCCCCCTCCCCCTTCCTCTGGTACCCTACACCTACCACCTGCGGAGTCCCCCAGGGCTCCTCCCTCAACCCTACGCTCTTCAACGTCTACACGGCTCCGCTTGCCCCATCGTCAGAACCTACGGACTCAACCTTGTGTCATACACAGACAACACCCAACTCATCCTCCCCCTATCCAACAAACCCAACACCGCCAGACACAACTTTCGAGAAGGCATCGAAGCCGTTGCCAAATAGATGAAAAACAGCTGCCTACAACTAAACACCAGCAAAACGGAAGAACTCATCATGGGCCCAAACCCTGACACCAGGAACGACACCTGGTGGCCCCCGCCCTCTGAAGCCCGCCCACCCCTACCGACCATACACGCAACCTGGGAATCATCCTGGACTCAGAGCTCAAAATGGACCGCTAGATCAATTCTGTCTCGTTCTCCTGCTTCCGCACCCTCCGCCTCCTTCGTAAGACCTTCAAATGGATCCCCCTCGAACACAGAAAGACCATCACTCACGCCCTGGTCACCAGCAGGCTCGAGTACGGCAACGCACTCTACGCCAAAATAAACAAAAAACTCACATGCATGCTACAGAACATCCAAAACTCCGCTGCAAGACTGGTCCTCAACCTGCCAAGACACTGCCACATCTCCCAGCACCTGCTCACACTCCACTGGCTCCCCATCGAAGCTAGAGTCACCTTCAAGATACTAACCCATGCTCACAAGGCCCTCCACGACACGGGACAAGCATACCTGAGCAGCCGACTCTCAAATTTCATGCACCCCAAAGGACTCTATGATCAGCTCAGCTCTCCTACACCGTGGTCCCACTCGCCAGAAAGACCAGATCGGGAGGCCGCTACTTCTCCTTCCTCGCGGCCAGAGCCTGGAACAACCTTCCGCTCCACCTCAGACAGACAACATCGCTCCCCATCTTCGCAAGAAACCTCAAAACCTGGCTCTTCAAAAGACCCCCTCCTTGATGGACTGGAACCTGCGACCCCCCCCCCCCCCCAACGCCTTGAGAACCTTGCAGTTGAGGAGTCGCGCTTAACAAACACCTGGATTCCTTGATTGATTTTTTCAGCTCCATCCTCCAGTTAGAGTCCAGATGCCCTGCAATAGGATTTGAAACTCATGGTATATTTTCTGATGCACAGACCCTTTGATTTTATTTGGTACACCTACAGTGAACGTTCTTTTAATGCGGATCATTTGATGCATCATTTGCTTTCCTTTAGTTCAATTTGCATATCTATTTCAAAGCAATTTCTTTAGAGATCTGATTCTCCACAGATTCATTTAGACTTCTAAAAATTCAACATTAAACTATATTGCCATCAGTTAATGTCCCTTTTGTCAACCGCATCTGTAAGAAAATAGCTCCTACTTTCGACAAAATGTTAACACACCTGTCTGCCATATTTTTTCTAAATTCTTACAATTTTTTCTCTTACATACTTGTTGTCTTGTACTCTAATTCAGTCTGTGAACCATTTTTGTCCCTCCTATTTTTAAACCAGATGTTACGTAAAGATTGCACATAAAATGACCTTGTTCCTACTGGTGTCCTTAATCCATGTAATGTTTGCATGAATATTATCTGAACGTCCAATCAGAAACGTAAGCAGTGGGCATGTTTCTAGGCTATTTGATCAGTAGCTCAGTGAGAGAAATCTATGGTTGCTTTCAAATCGATTGATATCTGGTGAAGTAAAGTTGTTTATATATTATCTATTTCTGGTGTGTGTTCTGTACACACGTGGAGTAACGTGCTGCCTCTGGTTACAAAACCTGCTTTCATTTCCCTGCTTATGCTCTATTTTTCAGATTTGAACATTGTAGTGATGAGCAGGATGCAACCAAGCGGGAAGAAGAAGCAGAAAAACTTACCATTGCACTCTTGAAAAAATTACATGAACTGGAATCTGACATTTCCTTTTCTTCTGGTAACTCACTGCCATTTTTAACACTTGTGTTTCTTATTAACAGAAACATATTTCTTTGTGCATTTCATACTTGTTTTAAAAAAAAAGATATTTTGAAGTGTTTATGCCAAATATGTGCTCTAATTTCGAATTCACGCTGTTTTAACAATGACAGCTCTATATACTGTAAATGTACATTATTTTAATGGATGTATGATTGCCATATAAGATTTGTAACTTAACAAATAAAAAAGATTGCTGAAGTGTAACAAAAACACAGTACAGAAAGAGAGAAGATGTGGCCTTAGGGCTAGAGCTGCAGACATTGGAACTGGGAAACAAAGTCGGAGTCTGGCCCCCTGGCCAACATCTTGAGATTCTGGGCAAATTACTTAATCATCCCATGCCTACAAAATGAATGTTACCTTGTGTACTTTAACAGATGCTCATGTAAAGCGTTCCACACCTTCGGGGCGAGTGTGTGCTGTATTAAAATGGAAAAAACATAAGCTTTTGAAAATTGTGACTCTTGGCTAAATATCCTCTAAATCCCCAAATCTATCGATTGCCCCCTCCCAGTCCCTCAATGGAGTGATTCTTTTCTATCATGAACTATTCAGGCACTATAGTGTTTTCCTTTTGTAATTTGACTTTCAAGTGATTTCAAGAAATAGTGTTCGTTTGCAGATGTACATTCATATGTTAGGTGGTTTTGTTGCATGAGTCTGTTATTGAGTCACATGCTTTGCAATCTCTTTTACAGTGTTAAGTCAGTTAACAGTGTTTGAAAATTAAAGAATTAATGAATGTGTGCTCACATGGGTTGCCATCTATCAGTCTGGATGTTGCACAGACCTGAAGTCTGCACAGTTTAACATCTATTGGATAATTTCTGGCCTTCAGGCTGTGCTAATTCACAGTGCAGTTATATAGAATGTAACTATATTTTCGATGATTAAACAGTTTTGTTGTTCACAGAAGGGGAGACAACTACTTTTAGGAAAGGTCTAGAGTCAATCGATCAAAACGAGCTTTATTCGATTTCAAGTAGTAAAATCATAAAAGCATATAAAACAAATTCATCATCTAATAACACAATATAAATAGGTCTAGAGTCACTGTAGTAGTAGTAGAAAAGCTTTATTCGATTTTAGAACAATATAAAATCATAAAAGCAACAGTCATTATATACAGGTTCATATGCATCATAAATACACAATAAAAATAGTATTAAACAATGTATATATATATATATATATATACACATGGTAAAGCCTTTCAACCATACAATGGATCATATAAAAAGAAGTTTTGGATTCTGTGCAAAATCAAGCATAACGATTAAAAGTGGTCTATTTTTAAGTCACTATGGATCTCCATGAGTGGCTCGGATTTTCAAACAGGTCTTAAGAAACATAGCTATGCATTTGGCATTTGATACTGTATCTAAAAGTTGTAACGCCGTAAAAGCTGGACGGCATCTTCTCAGTCCCAGGGACAATAGGATTGGGATAATCCATCGTTTGCGTGGTACGTCATAATATTTACAGAACAGTAATACGTGAATATTTGAATGTTCAGAGGTACCATCACAAGGGCACTGAATGATGGAGGTTGACCAATCCTGTCTCCCTGGGAATGTGACCAAGCGGAAAAACAAATTACGTCTTAACCGAGTTAACAAGTATTTTTCATAGGTAGACAAACAAAAAGTCAGATACGGCTGAATGCCCAAAGTACATTGGATAGTTAAAATATGGCGATTTGTGACTTTATGAATTTCTTGAGCCATACGAAGTTCTCTCAGATGAGATAAACAAAGCGATCGCAGGGCCTTTCTAGTAATGGTGTTTAAGACTGACGGTTCTTTGAAATATTCGGAAAGGCCCAGATCATTAAAAATATTATGTACATATAACAACCATGGGACATCCAGCCAATTGTCTAGGAGCAGGCAATCTGCAATTAGTGCACGGGTTAAGCTACACTGCTCTGTCGTCCAGATGCGGTGCCACAATAATATTGGCTGGATTTTTATATGGTCAGCAATATAATCCATGCCTAATTCTATATGACATGCGAAAGTTGGAGAGCACTGAGGAACGGCCAGAAGATAGCGGATGAAGTTGTTCTCTGCCCTTTGCAAAGTGACCACAGATACATAGCCCCACACCCCAGCGCCGTATACAGCTACGCTGTGGCACTTAGCGTAGTATATTTGCAAGAGTTCTTTTGGGGGTGGTTTTCCTATTTTGCGAGAGAAAGCAATCAAAGTAGAGGAGGCTCTTAAAAATAAAAGATATCTACTGTCAATGGCCGATTTCCAGGAGAAGGTATTGTCAAATATACCTAAATAAGGGTATGTCCTAGTGCAATCCAACTTAGCTTTTTCTATACATATCAATTTTTTCTTGGATCTCTTTTTGCCTAAATGCATAACTAGAGTTTTCTTAATATTGACCATTAAGTCTAGTGAGGCCATGAATTTACAGTATGAGTTTAGTTGGTTCTGGAGTTGTACTGGGGTCCGAGCCATAATTACCGCGCCGTCCGCATAAAGTAACGCGGGAATCGGACGACGGGCAATTGTTGGGAGGTCCTGACTCCCTTCTAGCAAGGCCTTCTCAAGGCCATTTGTGTACAGATTAAATGGAAAAGGAGCCAGGACACACCCTTGTCTGACTCCCTTAGTTACTGCGAATGAATGGGTGAGCTCCCCATTCACCCCAAATCTCACCCTTGCCGATGCTCCTGAATACAGCTCACGTAAGAAGGATATTATATGGGGGTCCACTCCCATCTCCGCAAGGATTGACCACAGCCTAGAGTGTGATACACAATCAAAGGCTGCGGTCAAATCCACGTAAACCAGGTGAAGATTGCCTTTCTTCGCCTGGACGTTTTTCCCAATTAGAAGGGAGAGATTCAGAGCTTGCTCCACAGTACCCAGTCCCTCCCGGAAACCGTATTGCAGGTCTGTCATGATGTTGTTATCTTCAGACCAGACCCGCAATCTCTCCAAGATCAAGCGACCTGCAACTTTACCAAGGGAATCCAGGAGGGAAATGGGCCTGTAGCATGCTGGATTGTTACGATCTCCCTTCTTAAAAATGGGGAGCAGGATAGATGTAGACCAAGTTTTTATAAGACCGCCTTTTAATGCCGCTTCGATTACTCTAGTTAATACTGGCGACCAAAGCTCCTGGGTATGCGTATAGATGTCCAGTGGAACGCCATCTGGCCCTGGAGCTTTGCCAGATTTTGAAGAAGACAGATCATTAGTTACTTCCTCGTGGCTAAAGGATAGATCAAGGGGATAGGGGGATGAGTATGGGTTTTCACTATAATGTACGTCCTCACCCAGAAAAATCTGTGAAACGTGGGAAACCCAACCCTCTGCGGTGATCGCTACTTCCACACTAGGGCCGTTCTTCACCGTATTCGAGAATGGTGAATTAACCACTTTCCAGAACAGTAAGCTATCTTTCTTTTTACAACTCTCATGGAGCTTCTCCCATAGATCTTTTTTCCTCTCTTTTTTCCTCTCTTTTTTCACCTTATTATAGAGTTTTCTCAGCCTCCTGATTTCTAGTTGGTCCCTCTTGGTCTTATGTAGGGCTGATTTTAAGGCGGATAGGGCTTTGCGACTATCAGAGTTAAACCATCCTTTTTCGTGTTGGCCATTCTGCTTTTGTCCGCGGAGGAGCTCGTTACTAATCACTTTGGTTGTATCGATAAAATTATTCAATATTTCCTCTGCGGTGGAAAGGGGATTTAAACATGTTTCTAGCATAGGAAAAGATTTAACAATAACGTTTTGTGTGATAGCGTCTGGGTCGACCTTTGCCCATTTAACCAAATACCCATTACTTTTATCCAAGTTTAGGGCTCTTTGATTCAGCAGGACCAAATTATCAATTGGAGAGGGTCCAAACGGGACTGTAAAAGTCACACTGTTTGGGAAATGATCGCTACTAGCGTCGTCTTCAGTACAAAATGTTTGTAAATCATCCCTCATATGATTCGAGGTCAAAATGAAATCAATTGTGGTGCTACATCCCCTGCCATGAAAGGTAGGTGAAAAATCAATTGGGGGTACGACTAACTCGTTTGCAAATCCCAGTCCTAACATAAAAGGTTTTTCATTTAAGATATTCCCAACATTTGAGTGAGCAAAATGAGTTAACTGGCTCCCCTCCTCATCCACAATACCACAATTAGAATTAGAGTATTCACTACATAAAGGAATGTTGTAATCACCACCCCAGATTAACTTAAGAGGAAGAGAAAGACAACGTTTCCGATGTTCCTCTAAGATGGTGGTTATCTTATTAACTACTTTGACAAATTCCAAGGGTAACATATTATTATAAAAATTTACCAGTAAATATATGTGCCCTTGATCCACTGAAAATTAAATTATTTGGTAGTTCTCTTCCGTTGCTATTTCTGTAATATTCTTAAGTGGAAGGGTATTAGCTACATAAACTGATAGGCCTCCCTTAGGTCTACCGGAAGGAGAAGGACAAGCACTAGAAAAATACAGTCTATAACCCTGCAGTTGTATTTTGATTTCCGACCATGTTTCCTGGCAGCATACTACAGTGTGATTTCTGATTATTTCTAACCAATTGGGTTGCTCAATTTTAGTCCGCAAACCTGCGACATTCCAGAACAGGATAGAAAGAATCCGACTACTCGACTGTAGGGCCTTAGGGGAAGATTGCCGCTGTATGGACTGAGTTTCAATAACCACAGCTAGCTCCTGCGGCAACGAAAAAACGATTTGTGGTAAGTCGGTGGGCCCTTCATTCGGGAGACCAATATCGATGATCTTATTAAGGGGATCAATATTGCGCGGGGAGTTACCGCAAGGATCTTCGGGAGGAGAGACCGTCTCCGCAATCCACCCTTGAGATGATAGGGGGGGGGTTCTGTACTTTACTGCAGTGCTCACAGATCGTAGCATGCTTGTCCAGGGCCTTATTTAGGGAATCGATTTTATCAGTAAAGACACCACGATGATCCACCATTGGGGTGTCCTTTACGGCCATGGTCGGCCTATCCAGGAGAGGGGGGTTATAGTTGTTTAAAGAAATTGGGATGATAGTTAGTCACTCATTATCGTCTAGGCCTGACAGAATGTCAAAGCGATTCTGGGTAGGGATCATGAAAGGTCTTGCTATGGGGGGATAGTTGTATCTCCCCTCCCATGTATGTGGGCCATTCCGTGATAAGGGATAATGATCCCAGAGGGTCCTAGCAGGATCAGTATAATACTGAGGGGTGGATCGGCGGTAATTGGCCTGATGTGGATAAGAGGGCCTATAGGAGACAACTTGTGGGTGGGATAAAAATCTGGGATACTCAACAAATTTATCAAAAAGTGGTCTATTGTGAGGAGTTACTTCATCGAATAGAGGTCTGATATCGTCAGCCTGGTATTTAATCGATGTTTTAGAGTTAGTCGGAAATACCATGTTTCTGGGATAGAAATACGTATGGTCTCGGGCTGTAATTTCATTACTACCATTGGGAGGAGACCAGTCTAGGATGTAACTAACTGCCCTAGGATCTCTAAAATGTATTATGACAATGTCCCCCGTAATATTTTTTATCCTAGGACCTAACCAATGGAGACGCCTCACATGTAAGATTTCACCGTTAACATGTGGAGGAAGTGGTCGATTTTTCTTTAGCCAAAATATGACCTTATTCTTTAATTGGTTATGATTTTCGTTGATGTTCTTTTTTCCGTCTATACCTTCCTCCAGGAGCGGGACTCCGGTGAGCACCACCACTAACGGTATTGCTTCCGGGGGCAGCTCTACGTTAAGCCTCTTGGGGGCGATTGACCTCATTACAGTCTCGTGGCCAATAATTTTATCAGCAATTACTAGCGAGTTTGGCCTTCCTTTTTCTTCGCCTACTCTAGAACTATTTTTTTCTTTTATCTGAGATATTTTGGTGGGCGTTAATTTTGGGGCTTCCGATGTAGGTAACTTTATAGATGTAATAACTGACAAGTCTGCAGCATTAGAAGGCGCCTCCTTCGTTGTGAGTACTGCAGATGGTGTTGCGGAATCCCTCATTCCTCCTTTAATGTCAATTATTGCCTGTTCCAGATTCCCCAATTGTTGGCCTATTTTTTGCAATCTCTCTACCACGGGTAACATGAGCGACCTAATTAATTTTTCAATGTTACCCATTAGTTTAACACCTAATTGATCATGTGTTGGGAGGGATGGTTCAATGGGTGAGACAGACAGGACAGGTGTAGGGGATGTAAGACTCTTGGATTTGACACTGTCGGTGTAATTTAATTTATTAAGTCGGAGTCTATTACCCCCTTTCCTCCTTTTTTTAGGGGGTGGACCTTTCGGCCGTGGGTTTGTCGAAACATTTATACAGCTATTAGCAGTATCAATCTCCGGGAATGGTGACACTATCAAGCCCCCGACCGATTGTGTCAGGATTCCAGGAGAAAAAGAAAAATCTATAAGCAAATCATTATTTGTAAGCATGGGTGGGGGAGTATTTTGAAGGAGTAATGGAATACCATTACTATTACTAGGTGAAACTTCGTTCCCGTCGCTTTCACAGTCAATGGTAGGTAGTGGGGACAATGCCTGTTGTGATGAGCCCAAGGAAGACCGTTTATTCTTTATTAATTCGACTGAGTGACGTCTTTCAGCCCGTCGTTCGGCTAGGATAATATTTTTCTCCGTTTCCACGGAAGCCTTTTTGAAATAATTATCCAGTGTTCCCTGTTTTTCGCTACCACCCACCAAACATGGGTTAATATGAACCGGTGAGGTCATTATGGCCGCTTAATGTAATCAATACACCAACACAAATAGTGAGAAAGAGGGTCGCAGTAATAATTGCCTAATGTCTTTAGTTAACGACAAGCAACAGGGTAGAACTCACTATACCAAAGACACAAAGGAAACCTTAATAGCCAATCATACCTCCATATAACTTATCGGAACTGTAACGGGGGGCCCGGACCGGGCTCCTCCGGCCTCAGAGGGCCCGCCCTTTGCCCGGGCTGCGACCCGCGCGCGTCCCGCATACGCGGGTCCCTGTTACTCTAAATAGGTAGAGGAGGTGGGAGCGGGAAGAGGACCAGCTGTGGCAAGTTGAAATCCGCACAGCCCGGTGGTCCTCGCAGTCCCGCGGGGTCCAAGGAAAGTCTCGAGTCACTACCCTCCAATAGTTCAACACACGAGCCGCGCCTGCGGAGCGGGGGCCGCGAGAAGTGGGCACAGCGTCCAGAATACTGCACTCCGCACAGGAATCGTTTGAAGGGTCAACACCCACACACAGTCGCAGCACAGGAATCCAACGAAGTAGAGGACAGCTCACTCCTTATATCGCGCTGGGAGGTGGGAGCGGGAAGAGGACCAGCTGTGGCAAGTTGAAATCCGCACAGCCCGCTGGTCCTCGCAGTCCCGCGGGGTCCAAGGAAAGTCTCGAGTCACTACCCTCCAATAGTTCAACACACGAGCGGCGCCCGCGGAGCGGGGGCGCGAGAAGTGTGTACAGCGTCCAGTAAGCAGCACACCACACAGGAATCGTTTGAAGGGTCAACACCCACACACAGTCGCAGCACAGGAATCCATGTCACTGGACATTTGCAGTGAATGAATGTAAATTTGAGTGAAACCGCTACCTTTCTGGTGAGCTTGACATGGTTAATCTTGTAGCTGTAGCCTGCAGATCGAAGACCCTTGTATCCCAAAAGCTTAAAAATGTATTCATTAAGAAATTCAGAAACTCGATGATGATAGTTTCTGGGGAAGGTTGCTGAGCCAGAATTGCCTTTACAGCAGTGTAATAACCAGAAGGCTGAACCAAACTACACGTGTTTCTACTAGAAATGAAAAGAACTATACCCAAAATGAAGGCCATTGTTTTACAACAGTTGGTTATAAATTACCTGTTAAATCCAATGACTTAGTGACAAAAAGAAACGTATGATTTCTCTACCATTCGCATTAAAATTGCCAAATTATTTAGGGCCAGATGTACAAAGGTTTTTTTGGTTCGCAAACGGCCCGATTCACAGAATCTGACAGTTTGGAAATGATAAAAGGCATTTTTCAATGTACAAAGGCCCTTTTTGGGATTCTGTAACCTATTACCAAATTGCAAATTGGGTTTGCGATATGGTATTAGGAAGGGGCGCATTTAGGGCAACCCTTCCTAATACTAAATATTAGTGGTACATGTGAATGTTTTACAACTGAAATGAAGTCGCAGAACATTCTCATTTTACCACCTACTTCAAGTTGGTCTTAACCCATTCACAAATGGGAAGTGGTCCCCAAGAGATCCCTTAACCTTCGTGAATTTATTTAACAAAAATGTTTTAAGAGCAAGCACTGGTCCCATGGACCACTGCCTACTCTTAAAAAATGAAAAAGTTTATGATTTTTCTTTTCGAAACACATCCCTTTTTCCTTTAAGGAAAACAGGTAGCATTTTAAAAAAATGCTTTATTGAACAGCAATCACAGACATGTGGTCTGCTGACCCGAGCAGGTCACCAACCCTGTGATTTTTTTTTTTTACGATTCCCAATGAGCTCGAAACTGAGCCATACCTAATGAATATTAACGAGGTAGGTCTATATGCGTCCCACTGGTAATCTTAAAATGTGTCAAAAACACATTTGTACATAGGTGTTTCATATTACCAAATAGCGAACTGCAAAAACTCGCTATTTGGTAACCGCAGTCGATTGCCTACGTACATCTGGTCCTTGATCCCTTGGGCAGCACAAAGGGCATACAAACGCACATAAAGCACCTTGGACTCAAAAAGATGCTACAAAAGTAACAGTCAACTCCCAAACCAGTTCAGTTGTCTTAGTCTTGAACCCAAGCAAGTTTTAATGCCAAAACATCTTTGTAGCCAAAATACTTCAAATGTTGCAGGGTGATACTAATTTATATGAACAAGCTGTGCAAATTCCCACCATGTAGTAGTTGGACTTGTAATAGTACCTTGTTTAGCTAGAATGACTCCTCCTGATGTCGACTTAAAACCCACTATAACTGTATGGCTGTTGAATTAGTTTTTAATAACTTTTGTGAAAAAAGGTCAATGGTCATTTTTTTATACCATATCCAAAACTGTTTTAATAGAGGTTGATTGTCTTTTAGCTTGGGGGTACAGAATTTCAAACCCTTTGAATATTTTGTGGCCAGGTGGCTTCTCTGCATGGTGTGTATGCTTCAAACGTTTGACTCAAAAAACAACATTTTAACTACCATATTTTCTCTAACGTTTTTAGTGTCTTCAGTATAAAAAAGAGCACAATCATGACAGAGTGAATGTCATTTTGTATTGGGCACAAATTGCACACTTTGCACAAGTTTCTTAAAGGGTGTTTTTTCCCAATAAGTGACATCTAGAAAATAGAGGCAAACTATATATGTAATGTTTTAATATGAGCTGCATTGTTGATTAACAAAGTTCAATAAAGGTTTCTAAGCAGCCTCGTTTATAAAGGATACACTCACTGTTTGTTTTCTTTCTGATGCCACTCATGCTTTTGATATGCAGGTAGAAATAATTAATCTGAATTTGGTGTCAAAGTGTGGGGCCTTATAAATAATAAGGGAACTCTTGAGGAGCCTTTCTCGCCACATTTATGGCCTATAACCACAATTCTACGTTTCAATTAAACTCTTATTCTAAACTCAGAAACTAGATGGTTGAATTATGCATAGAATGAAAATGTAACCAAGAAGATTCGAGCTGTAAAACTATTGTTACAGGTCAGCAAATTGTTCCTTTTCTTGCCTAGAAATTTCTGGAGAACATATTTTTCCCTACAAAAGATCTGTATCTTTTAATACACCACTGTTTTTCACTGTATGTGACATTTCTGCCACTTTTAGAGGATAACCAAAAGATTTTCATTCAATGGCACCTGCTCGACATCAAATACTTTTCATTATCTACTTGGTGATTTTACAGAGTATGCTACAAACATGTTTAAACCCCCTTCAACTTTGATATTGTTTACCCTAGGTCTGCGAGCAAATGTAACCCCCAGCACTTTCAGTCCAGTCAGACTTGAAAACATACAAGGTGGTAATGCCCATACTTATAAGAAGGTGAGGCACCTAGGTTCTAGCACCTAGAGTCTCACTAGATGGAGATAAGAGTATTACATCAAAACGGTGAAGACCATGCCATGTGAATTACTCTGAATGAAGAATAGTAGAAAATGGCAGGGAAACAACATAGGTTGTTGGCATTCCTCTCATAGGGCAAACAGGAGTGGCAGGGGCCATTTAAAGCAAAGGCTAACTAATCTGAATAACCGCCTTAGCATAGCACTAGATACGTTTCATACTGTTATAATGTTGACTTCTATCAACATCTCATTCTATTGCTATTACTGGTAAACATTCATAGTTGAGACCTAAGGTTCAAACTATTGTTCTAAAAATGTGGTTTAGTGGTAAAATTCCATAATGAGACCAAGTCAGCAAAACTCTACATAATAAGACAAATCAACTGGCCCAGCTAGTCTATAAAAGAAATCCCCTGTAGGGCTCTTCCTGCTGTCTTGCACTTGGCTAAAAATGGTTTTACAAAATGATTACTTTCATTCACACTCTTCTAAACTACTGAAATTGTTGACTGGAAGTTTAGTCATCATTTATACATTACCTTATAGCATTAAAACACTCATTTATGTAGTATGGGTATCAGTGGGTATTAGTGTGGATTCCCTTCATTTTTCCAAAAAATTGTAAGTTATATTACAGGTAATGTATTATTTTTGACCATATTGGAAATATTGAATCTGATGTCAGTTGATTTTGGAATCGTGGATTTACAAATCCAAGAATATTCGAAAATAATGCTAAATTTATCAGTTTATCAGTTTATCAGAAAGAGCCATATTAAGGAACTATATCTAATTGAGTATGATAGTAGAAATTAAACTATATTTTGTTCATGTTTCTAGCAAAGATAAAGAACTGTATAATACGCCTTGGGTTAAATACCTACCTCTCCAAGAGAAAGCAAAGACATAGCAGTAGGAAAGTAGAGGGCACCATACATTCTCTTCCATACTTTCATCGGAAGATTTGGTTCCTTTTCTATTATGTTGACCTTGGTTAGGAAGTCTTTGTGTCATCATGTTAAAAGCATTGCTAAATCAGTGGCAATACAACTATAGAGTGCCTCTGCTCTTTACTGATAACTAAGAACCCCAGTGTCTGGTCAATATTCTCCAATTGTGAGTGAGAGTAAACGTTGCAATTTAGAGTGTAAAAGATGGATGCATGGTTATTTAACCTTACTTCTATTGGTAATTTAGTTTGTAAATGTCCTTCCGATAGACTAGGAGTCCTAAATATGGTATACCACTATGGATTTCTCTAGTAGTACAAGTAGTTTAATGATTTTTGATGGGTATTTGATGAGCAAGGGGACGTGGGCTTGGGGAGTCATTCAAGATGTAATGGGAACGGGGATGTGTAAGTGCAAAGCTTTGGTTGTAGGTATTTGCAGTAGCGGCTGCTACTGAGCGTGGGTGTTGGGGCGGATTGCAGGGGGTATGAAAAAAAAAGAACTTACCTGGGTGACGCAGCCTGTCCTCCGTCGTCTTCTGGCGCAGCAACAGGAAGCACACGGCCTCCCAATATCCCCGGTCCAATCACAACGCTGCCTTACAGCAGCGTTGTGATTGGTCTCAGCGCTGTGGTTCGGTGATCAGACAGGGGCTTGGAGGCTGGGCATGTTCCCCACCATGCTGTGTAATGAAGCCTGGTGGGGAAGATGCAAAGTACGCATGACTGTTTGGCCGGTCAAGCAGTCATGCGCACCTAGGGATTGTACTTACAATGCCTTCCCCTGCACAGGCCAGCCCAGCCCCACCAGCCTTGCCCCACACCCAAGCAGGAAGGAAAATAATAACAACTTATTTCTATTTTAACACTTCTCGCGGAGCAGTGGGGCGGCACTCCTCCGCTTTAATGGAGCAGCCGCCGGGTATTTGTGGTGGTGTGCTGTTGGCATGGACTTTGATTTTTAAATGTTTTGATGGCAAAGTGAGGAGTGGCTATACATATTGGGCAGTAGCTTCCCTTTTCCAGTGGCCGCAATCTTTCCATTGCCTAGCACAGAGAAGAATGCAAATGCATGATAAGCAGGGACTCTTATCCTCCTACTTTCCATCTACTACATCCCACTTGGTTTCCCCACCCAACCAAGACAATCTGTCAGTCTCTCTCCGATTAGTTTCTTGGCCCTGCCCTGTATTTCTGACAGATCTGATTCTATTTATGCACTTCCACTTGAATGGAGGAATAAAGGGGGCTCTAGTTACGTTGTATATTTTGCTCGGTGGCACCTAGTCTGTTTTACTGGAACAAAATATTTTGCCATCATCAGAATAGCAATTCTCATTGCTCAGAAATATGATTTGATATGTTGTATATATTTGTATTGATTTACAAATTGTAATATACTCCATTCTCCGCTTTCGCAAGGCAAGGATAGGCGGCAGAGCATTCGCGGTTAGGACCGCCAAACTTTGAAACGCCTTGCCACTCCCCCTCCTCTTGTCTGAGTCAGAATCGACTTTTCGGCGAGCCCTAAAAATCTTTCTTTAATAGCTCCTACATCCCTGTGTACATGTGTCAGTCGACTGCCTCAGCGCCGGGACACCTCAGTTGGGGGTAGCTGTGCACTTTATAAATTTCAAAATAAATAAATAAGCAATTTTTATTATGCTTGAGCTATAATTCAAACAATCTGCCAATCGTTTTGTATTTTTATTAATCGAATAGTCTGAAGAACTGTATAATGTTTTTATAGAATAGTCGATATTTTGTTGGTTTAATAATAGTTTAGTTTTAGGGGTCACATAATCAGTAATTGTTTGTGTTTGATGGAAAATGAAACAAATTCAGCTAATATAATAGAGGGCACTTGAATGGACACGTCTTAGTAAGCCACAATAAATGCAAGCACAGAGGTTCACCAGCATGGCATAATAAACATGCTATGGATTTTAGATGATTCTAATGTTTATTTCACAGACTGACAATCTACCTTTAGTGGTCAGAAAATAGAAGACCTGGGAGTGCTAAAAGAGGTTCAACTTCTCCCAACAACCGACAGAATTCATTGGACATGGCAAAGGATGAAAGAACATTCAGTTTGACCTCAGACCAATTAACGTTGTAACAAGAAATCTGGTAGCACTTCCAAAATATGCCGCACTTCTGTGTAATTAGGCAGAAATGTCCTTGGAGGTGGGAGCTCTAGAAAAACCACCCCAAGGTACTCTGATCTTGTGGTTGTCAAACAATATTTCAGTGTACATCTGTATAAAAATACAGATTCAAACATCAAATGTGAACAAGACGCACAGGTCAAGTTTCTGGATGAAATAATACACTTGGGTGGAATAGTTGCATTTCGTGCAGATAAGAATAGAAGCAGTCCACATCTGTGATAGTGAACAAATGTATAGGTACCAATGAGAAAGATAGTCATGCAGACAGTTTTTGCTTGGAGTGCACATATGGATGTGCTCACTACAGGAACAGATAGGATGCCAAAGGATACAGTCAGACGATAATCGAAAGGGCATATATGCCGCAATATTCCAACTTCGTGGCTTAGGTAATTCAGAAGCATCTTCTTAGTGATCAGAATGCTCCAGCAAGAACAAAGATTAGGACTGGGTCACACAATCAAAATTTGCTTTTAAAAGGTGAAATGATCCAAAATTGTTACATCAAAGTAAACAATGAGGTCTCTTCAGTAAAAGATTCTTGTGAAATCTCATCCCCCCACCAGTCTCTGTCAAAATATTTAGCCCTCTCGCTGTACTTGCATTGTTTCACGTTTCCATGTTTGTTGTGTGCAAGTATAATTGATTCCTTTCAAATAAAACCCCCCCAGACTGTTTCAGTGACTTGCTCTTGATTGTTATTACCTAATATATAAATTGACAACAAAAATGACTATCAGTTTGTGTCACCATCTGTTAGAATATATCCTCCGAGCCTCTCAACAAATGTGTTTGCTAAGTGCCCTCATAGCATTTGATGTTTTCCATATTTATTGAGTGTAGACAATAGTAGCTGTTTTGTCATTTGGGGGAAGGATATTGACAAAGGTTTTATTTTTTTGTTCAAGGGAAGTTGAGCAAAAAAGATGTTGACAGTCGCAGATTAGTGGTATGTAGCATGAATATTATTTTGCTCTACTAAACTGGCTGCCGTTAGAGGAAGGGACACATAGAAGACCACCTGCATCGCCTATAAGGGAGTACACTTGAATATCTCAAAATGTCTGGCAAGTGAACAGAACATAGTTGAAGGTAGCAAAGACCTAAGGGGGAAAGGCATACCAATGCCTCATCCATCTGTCTTACTGGAAAAACTATAATTGGAAATTGTGCTTTCTCCAGCCATGCTCTAAAAATCTGGCGCTCGATAAACTTGGCACCTTCTTTCTCAGTATTCTAAGCCTACATACCAAATGCCATCTGATTGCTGATAGGTCCGGAAACCTGCATGTAAACGTGCTTCTTGTTATTAGTGTATATATTGTTCTCTTTACATTTGTCTTTCCCAATGTGTGAAGTTCTCTGGCACCCTCAATCAGAGTTGGAGCTGCATTAGTAGAGTAACAAAATATTGTAAATATATATATTTTCTATACGAAAAACCATCCATAATAAGAGCATATAAGATACTCCTGATGCTGCCACCTGGCACAAGTGTCTGGAAGCTTGCGCCCTATCGATGTGCACACCATCAATAAAAATTCCTGAATAGTGAAGCTAAAACATAAAGTTGTTATAGTGGAACCAACTGTGAAGACTTCCGTATTTATGATTCCCCGATTCAAACATTTATTGATAGTCTTTCAGGAAATAAATGAAAAACAGTGTACATCAAACATCATTTTATATGAAACTGTGTAGATGCGTAACTCGGATTGGATTTCTTCATCGGAAGTGAGAAATTCTGTTGGTTTATTTCTTTTGAAATAGGCTATTGTTTTGAATCTTTTGATCGCGCTTTTGGCATTGGTTTGAGCCTTTTTGGAGCCCTTATGATGCTGTCTCTAATAATGTTCAGTCTTGTATGTATGCAGCTATAATCTTATTCATTAAAAGTGCTGGAAATATTATTTATACAATTCCCTGTCTACTTGCAGGACCAGAATTTGGAGGAGAAAAGAACTGCATTTACATTGGTATGGCAACTGAGGATCTGGATGTGGCTGAGTTAGTCGAGACTATTGCATCAACAGGAAGAGAAATTGAAGCTAATTCAAAAGTATGTATAAGTAATGGAGAACCACATGATTAAAGCTGTGTGTGTGTGTGTGTGTGTGTGTGGTTGTGTGTGTTTGTGTGTGTTTATGTGTGTACAGGATACTACATTCAACTACACAGTGTTAGGATGTTGTTTTGCTATCAAAACAGTAATCTCACATACGTAGCCATGTTGTAAATTACTTAGTCGAATTTGAGATGGTATTGATCAAACTATCATAAGTATTTTAACTTTTCTGATTGAAGAAAGAACAAGAGTTTCCTTGGAACTTGAATTAAAAATTATGTCGTCTCTAAAGAGCATATTCATTTGAATGGGCAAGTGTAGTGGTAGGTGTTTTCCTTCATAGTATAATGGTGGATGGGCCTCCTAAACCTCTTTTTTAAAACTTAGCAAGACTTAAAATGTAGTGCAAATCCTTGTTGCAGTGTCAGTCACTATTCCCTGTTTATTGCTTTCTGAGAGGAGATTATGCTTGGCTGCTTTGACACATTAATGTAGCTCAATTTCCTACTTTTTTTCTTAAACCAAATGCAGATTTTGCAGACCTCTTTGAATAGCAACAGAACCACCAAGAACCTTTGAAATGTATGCATGCCAAACCTCTGCGCATTCTGGTAGTGGACATATACTGTAAGGGAAATAACAAAAACAAACATTTGCTTGATTTTCTCATTATCAATCATGGTTGATAAAAACAGGTTGCCTACCTCCCAACCTATTTCAACACACAGTGTAAACCTGGTCAACCTATTTTCTATTAATATCTATGTATGTGTTAGAGGCATTCGGGAAGTGCAATGTTTAGGTCCCCATTATGTCATAGAATTTCTGTAATATATAATAATGTTATTAACTTAACATCTTAATCTGATAGAGACATCTAGCCGAGATTCCTAAACTTAGAATATCCCTAGGCGTCAGATTGGATCCGGGAAATGTTCAGCACCAGCACCTCTGCGTGCCAAGGGATGGCGCCGCCCGGCTCCGCCCTGACGTCGTCTGCGGACATTACGTCAGCAGAGCCATATAAGCCCCTCCCGGCGCGCTGATGTCAGTTTTCTTCTTTTCCACGCCCGAGCGAAGATCCTGGAAAACCAGCAGTTCCTTGGCCTGGTTTTTGGGCCTTCTACGACACCTTCAGTGTTGTGGGAACAGTGTGTAATGCCTTCTGGATTTAAGGCTTGTAAAGCCTGTGCGCGTCAGATGTCAGGGACTGACCCGCACCTCATTTGCATGTTGTGCCTCGGCGTGCACCACGACTCCAAGGACTGTGACGCCTGTCAGAAGATGAAACCAAAGTCCTTGAGGGAGCGTCGCATGAAGTTGCTGGCCACACGGGTGTCTGGTCCGGCTCCCTCACGTCACCGCTCTTCTTCTCGGAATCGGGCTTGTTCCCGAGGTCGCTACCGCGACCGCCGTGCGACAACAGGTAAGTGTAAGCACAGGCTTCGCTTACGGAGATCCTCATCCACTGTCCCTGCCGGTGCCACCCATTCCTCTTGCACGGCCCACTCTGTCAGTCAGCGCCTAGCCCTTTGCGGCTTCCTGTGCCGACGCCCGGGTCGACGCCAGGTACTACACAGGCTCGACGCCCATTCCGGCACCTCTTGCTCCCTCCAGACAGGTTGCAGTGGGCTCGGCGTCCTAGTAGAGTCCTCTGTCGAGGTCGTCGACATCGAGGCGACTTCAATGCGGCGTCGTTGGGACTCAGTTGCTCACCTACGGGTTGTCTTTGCTTACTGCGTATGGTTCCAGTGTCCACACACGGCATGCTTAGGTCCCGTCTGGTCTTCGCTCTTGTTGGTTGTCGCTCGACTGCTTGTTGTCGGCCCTTCACATATTGTGATAACAACGCCTAGTCCAGGCGTGTCTTGTGCTTTTGTACTGCCAGCATCTTGTGCCCATGGATTGGCATTCTGCCACTGCTGTCACTTGTCTTTTGGTACCGGTTTCAATAGGGTTCTTTTTCACTATTGTACATATCAGGCCGATGTTCCATGTCTCTGTCATATCAATCAATCAAAGCATTTATATAGCGCGCTACTCACCCGGAGGGTCTCAAGGCGCTTGGGGAGGGGGGGGTCCGCTACTGCTCGAACAGCCAGGTCTTGAGCTGCTTCCTGAAGGCGAGGTGATCTTGGGTCAGGCGGAGGTGGGTCGGGAGGGAATTCCACGTCTTGGAGGCCAGGTAGGAGAAGGACCTTCCTCCTGTGGTGGCTCTTCGGATGCGCGGGACGGCGGCGAGGGCGTGGTTGGCTGATCGAAGCTGGCGTGTGGGGGTGTAGAAGTTGAGGCGGTTGTTGAGGTATCTTGGGCCTTGGTTGTGTAGGGCTTTGTGTGCGTGGGTGAGGAGTCGGAACGTGATTCTCTTGTTGACCGGGAGCCAGTGCAGGTCTCTCAGGTGTCCGGAGATGTGGCTGTGACGGGGGATGTCCAGGATGAATCTTGCTGAGGATATCTGGATTCGCTGGAGTCTCTTCTGGAGTTTGGCAGTGGTTCCGGCGTAGAGGGCGTTGCCGTAGTCCAGTCGGCTGGTGACGAGGGCCTGGGTGACCGTCTTCCTGGTCTCGGTGGGGATCCACCGGAAGATCTTACGTAGCATGCGCAGGATGTTGAAGCATGACGAGGAGACGGCGTTGACTTGTCTGGTCATGGAGAGGGAGGAGTCCAGGATGAAGCCCAGGTTGCGTGCGTGGTCTGTTGGTTTGGGTGCGCTGCCCAGGGCAGGGGGCCACCAGGAGTCGTCCCAGGCGGAGGGCGAGGATCCCAGGATGAGGACTTCCGTCTTGTCTGAGTTCAGTTTCAGGCGGCTGTTCATCATCCCCTCGGCTACGTCTTTCATCCCTTCGTGTAGGTTGGCTCTGGCGGTGGCGGGGTCGTTGGTGAGGGAGAGGATCAGCTGGGTGTCGTCGGCGTAAGAGATGATGTTAAGGTTGTGTTGGCGACGATGGCCGCAAGGGGGCTCATGTAGACATTGAAGAGGGTGGGGCTGAGCGAGGAGCCTTGAGGGACGCCGCAGATGACTTCGGTGGCTTCTGATCTGAACGGGGGGAGGCGGACTCTCTGAGTCCTTCCGGCGAGGAAGGAGATGATCCATTCTAGTGCCTTCTCTTGGATTCCGACGTTGCGGAGGCGCTGCACTAGGGTGCGGTGGCAGACAGTGTCGAATGCCGCGGAGAGGTCCAGGAGGATGAGGGCCGCTGTTTCTCAGTTGTCGAGCAGGGCTCGGATGTCATCAGTGGCTGCGATGAGGGCGGTCTCGGTGCTGTGGTTGGCCCGGAAGCCAGACTGTGAGCGGTCGAGGGAACCATTCGCCTCGAGGAAGTTGGTCAGCTGCTTGTTGACGGTCTTCTCGATGACTTTGGCCGGGAACGGGAGGAGTGAGATGGGGCAGTAGTTTTTGAGTTCGGTGGGGTCCGCTGATGGTTTCTTCAGTAGAGCGCTGAGTTCGGCATGCTTCCAGCTCTCCGGGAAGGTAGCGGTGTCGAAGGAGGTGTTGATGATGTCCCGCAGGTGTGGCGCGATGACGGAGTCGGCTTTGTTGAAGACGTGGTGAGGGCAGGGGTCGGTTGGAGATCTGGAGTGGATGGAGTTCATCGTGCGTCGGGTTTCCTCGGTGTTGATCGGGGTCCAGGCGTGGAGGGTGGTGGTGGGGGGTGCAGGTGCTGTCGTGGGGTGCGTTGGCTGTGTGCTGAAGCTGTTGTGTATGTCCGCGATCTTGTTGTGGAAGTAGGAGGCGAGGGAGTTGCAGAGGTCTTGTGAAGGGGTGATGTCGTTGTTTCCGGCGCTGGGGTTGGAGAGCTCTTTGACGATGTTGAAGAGTTCCTTGCTGTTGTGGGCGTTGTTGTCCAGTCGTTCCTTGAATGCGGATTTCTTGGTGGTGCGGATCAGTTGGTGGTGTTTTCGAGTGGCGAGCTTGAGGGTGGTCATGTTGTCTGGTGTTGGGTCTCCGCGCCAGGCTCTCTCGAGGGCTCGGCAGTTCTTCTTGGAGCTCTTGAGTTCGTCGGTGAACCATGGCGCTTTCTTACTGCCGGGTCTGCTGGGCGGGGTCCTCAGTGGGGCGAGGTCGTCTGCACAGTTGCTGATCCACTTCGCGAGGTTGTTGGCGGCCTGGCTGGGGTTAGCTGAGCTGGCGGGGGGGGGTCCTGGCTCAGGGATGCGGCGAGCTGGTCGGCTGTGATCTTGTTCCAGCTTCTGCGTGCAACCTGTTGCTGGTGGTGGTGGATCGTGTTCTTTCTGTAGCTGAAGTGGACGCAGCTGTGGTCCGTCCAGTGGAGTCCGGTGGCGTGACTGAAGGTGATGTCCTTGCTGGAGGAGAAGACGTTGTCGAGTGTGTGTCCGGCGTTGTGGGTGGGGGTGGTCACCAGCTGCTTGAGACCGAGGGTGGCGAGGTTGTCCAGCAGGCTGGCGGTGTTGCGGTCGTTGTTGTTCTCCAGGTGGAAGTTGAGGTCCCCGAGGAGGATGTAATCAGCGGAGGGGAGGGCGTGCGGGCTGATGAAGTCGGCGATGTCTTCGCTGAATTGTGTGCGTGGTCCCGGGGGTCTGTAGATGAGGGTGCCTCTGAGGGTGGTCTTGGGGTCGGTGTGGATCTGGAAGTGCAGGTGTTCTGTGGTTGTGAGGGTGTCGTCGGAGTTGGTCGTGATGCGGATGGTGTGCCTGTGGACGATGGCGATGCCTCCTCCGGTGTGGTTGCTGTGGTCCCTCCGGGTGATCTTGTAACCGTCTGGGATGGCGATGGCGATGTCGGGCGCTGAGGAGGCGTTCATCCAGGTTTCCGTGTGGAAGGCGACGTCAGGTGATGTTGTGTCGAGGAGGTTCCAGAGCTCCACGGCGTGTCTGTGGACGGAGCGGGTGTTGAGCAGGATGCACTTCAGGTGGTTGCTGCTGGTTCTCGGCTTGGTAGGTGCGGGTGCGGTGCAGGTCCGGATGCAGGCGAACTTGCAGGAGTGGCAGCTGAAGAGTCCGTGGGTGCGTCTCGGAGTGGCTCGGTAGCATCCAGGGATCCGGCCGGTGTTGAGTGCGTTGAGGTCGGTGGCGTCGTAGGTCCGGCGGGCGGGATGGTGTCTGCGAGGGCCAGGGTTCCGGGCGCTGGGCGCGGTCCAGGCGCGGACGGGTGCAGACGGGCTTACCTTTGGCGCGTCTTCGGCGCACAATCGGTGCGCCCGCTGCGCGTACGCGCGGTCGCCATTTATGCAAGTTGCCGTCTCTCGAGACTTTGCTGTAATTGGCACGCTGCATCCAGCGGTTCTCTCACACCCTCGGGTCAGCTTTACTTATACAAAGTCATAATCTTCATCTTTACCGCCAGCCTATCTGGTATATGGTTTCTTCTCCATGCTGGCAATTGCTGGGTATGGGTCAGACTATTGCCACTGCTGCCCCACGTGCCTTTACAGGTTTCATAGTGCTTTTACCACTGTTTTTCTTGGTAGACCGGTAATGGCTTTTGCTTTCTGTCGCCACCTCGGATCCTGTGTATCCTGCAAACCCTGGGTTGGGTCCGCCCCTTTTTCAAAGTTATGAACTCTCACTTCGCCACGTGTATTCTGGCTCTGTGTTCTCCTTCTTTCAACCCGGTATACACAAAGGTTTTTTTCGTGCTGTTCTTGACGGCTTCTGGTGCGTCTGCCTCCCATAGCTTTCCACTCGCTTTAGAGCTTCATGTTCTAGTGGTTAACTACGCTAACATTACTGTCCACATTGTGGTTCGTCCCCAAGGTTAACAGTACTGTTAAGATACCTTATGGATGGCTAAGTTCTTTTGGGAACTTGGTGGGGTTCAGTCGCAGACCCGCCTCCTCCATGGGTATGGTTTTGGTATCTATTCTAAGTTAAGGAATCTGCGTCTAGACGTCTCTATCAGATGAACGAGTTACTTACCTTCGGTAATGATGTATCTGGTAGAGACATAGTCTAGCCGCAGATTCCTTAACACCTGCCCGTCCTCCCCGTTCTGCAAGGACCTTTTCAGATTGAGGTTTTCTATACTAGCCTCCGTTAGGGTGGCTTGCCCTTTGGCAGGGTGATATACTCTCTCGCTCCAACACAGACTGCTTCGTTCTGTTTCTCTGCTTCTTTCCGTCCATGCTCTGGAATTAGGCAGTATATTAATAGATCATGTGTTCCCTCCAGCCCTCGTCCTGGATTGTAGGGTGTGAAATCTGTTCACACTTTTTCCCACCATCCCGTTTTTCCCTGTCTTGTGGTCTTTGCCACCTCTCTGGCCTTTTCCTTCAGGTCCATTGGCTATGTGCATTATGGATCTTTAATTGGGATTGCAACGTCTCTTTTTTTGGTGACGTCTTCTGGTGAATTCTTCTTAATCTAGTGTTCCGGACTTGTGCTCCTTTACGGGGTTAATTTCTGGATGTGGACTTTCTATCCTCTGCCAGGCTGTTTTTTCACATCCTTGTCTCCCTTTAACGTTGATTGAGCCTTCGCTCTTGCAGGGTGGCTTTTCAGAGGACTGCTCTCTCACCTGTCGATTTCTTCTGTTTTTATGTCATTTTTTGCACACTGTTCCCATATTCTCACAGTGGTGATGGCTTTGCTTTCTGACGCGGAAATGTTTCTCTGATGAAAACTGACGTCAGCGTGCCGGGAGGGGCATTTATGGCTCTGCTGATGTCATGTCCGTGGACGACGTCAGGGCGGAGCTGGGCGGCGCCGCCACCCGGCGCGCAGTGGTGCTGCTGCGGAAAAATTTCCAGATCCAGTCTGACGCATGGGGATATTCTGAGTTAAGGAATCTGCGGCTAGACTATATGTCTCTACCAGATACATTGTTACCGAAGGTAAGTAACTTGTTCTTTAATGCTGATATGGTGACTGTGCTGCCTTTATTTTTTGTTAGCAGGAAATATCTTAGATTTATCAAAGCTTCTTGTGTTATATTTTTTATCACATAATATGTCTGGGTCATGGGATGAATTGCTTATCTTACTATGCTGTTCACATATTTTCTGAAATGTTGTGTTATATATGAATGTTTAACATCTGATTAAATGGTTTACATTGACATTCTTTCATAGCTTTTAGAAAACATGACTGAAGTTGTTCGTAAAGGGATATTGGAAGCTCAGGTCCAACTGCAGAAAGCAAATGAAGAAAGACTGCTTGAAGAGGTGGGAATGTTTTTCAAAATGTTAACCCAAGTCCAAGTTTCTAGCTTTGTCATCTGCATTAGCTTTGTTTAATTTTTTTTACAGGGAATATTGCGCCAGATCCCAGTAGTTGGATCAGTGCTGAACTGGTTTTCCCCAGTCCAGGCATCAGCACGTGGTAGAACTTTCAACTTGACCGCAGGTAAAACTAAGGTTTATGAACAGTGTATCTTCAATGATGTCTTAACTTCTTTACGTACACCTACCCGGGTCTTAACTTATTTGGTGGTTTGCATTGTAATTCTGGACTAGATATGAAACAAGTCCTGAACAAGATCACAAATGTTAATTTACAATCCATTGATATTCTCCTCTGAGAATGTTTTAGCCCGTAGATTTGCAGTACTTTTTAGTTAAAGTTCTGAAGTTAAAGCTGCATTCCTAAGCCTGTTTCGCGTTGTGAATTTCAGTTTGTACCTTAAGATCTTCAAACTGTGCCATGAATCAATCATTATCTGTTAGTATGAGACACTCAGACGCTGCTTTGGCATTTCCTGCTTCTCGCTGCATTCTTTGGATACAAACTCCTTGACTCCAGATTGGGGGTGACAATAATTAATGGACAGTGATTGTCATTGCTTCCTTCAAACTGACATTTCTGCCACCCATGGCTAGCCTTTTAGGTATTCTTCTTAAAGGATTGTGGGAGAGGATATGATCTGCAGTGCCAACTTCCTTGCAGTGGTACAAAAGGGGGTGGTGATGGACGGAGCATCTGAATCAATCAAACACTCACACCCAGTCAAAAGATCTGGGTTTAATCCTTCACAGTTCTTTAGCCCACTCTGCCACCCCAGTTCAGACATGGCTATATGCATATCAGTCTGACCCTGTGCCTCATGGGAACAGTCCAGCCCGAACTGCCAAGCCATGCCTTCCCTGGACCGGAAACAAGCTTCCGAGGACTGGTTTCTGGCATTCCAGCTGTCTTCAGCCCGGCTTGCTTGAATCCAGTGGCAAAGTGAGCAAGGGACTCACGTCTGAGCATACCCTGCCACACATCACTGGAGTCAAGCTATCCAGGCTGAAGAAGGCTGATAGCCAGAAACCGGTCCTTGGATGCTTGATTCCGGTCTAGGAAAGACATGGCTTGGTAGTTCGGGCTGGACTGTTCCCATGAGGCACAGGGCCAAGGCTGATTTGCATATAGCCATTGTCTGACCTAGGGTGGTGTGGAGTGCAAAAAAACGATGGATTTAGGCCCAGATCTTTGTACTGGGGTGAATGTAAGACATTGTTCTACATTCTGTCCATCAACTGTGGTTTTTGCAACTTCCTTGCAGTAGCAACCTGAAAACATACTGATGAAGAGGCACAAGAGGACACCTAGCCAGAGTTTGAGATGCCTGCAAATTTTTACCTTAGGCTTGGTATTCGACCTTCACTGATCCCCTGACACTTCGAAAATGCTAGATTGCTGTCTCATTGCAGTCCTAATCTCTGCTGTGTCAGGGCTGTTATTTCTTGTGACAACACAAACTTTAATGCCATGTGTCTCTCAGGCTTGGTGTGTCTCACTGTTTTTCAAAAGCTGGTGGTCCCACCTTGCCCTCGATGTCTAGGCCCAATGCAGCCTGAGCTGACCTTCTCACTGGAAAATCAGTCAGACAACGTGCCCCTGGCTGTATTTGATGTCCTTAGAAAGTCTGACGTTCGAGAGATTTTGGAAAAGGTGTGTCTGTGCCTCATTAAAGGATATCGGGCGACCATGCCTTGCCTCTGTCGTTTTGTCCTCCTTCTCTTTGAAGATATGTCTACACGAACACATCCAGGGGGGGCCCTGCAGTCTAAGCTATGGAGGGGCTACCTTATGCGCACTGTCCAGATGCTTTCTTGATCTTTTGAGAATGGCTTTGAAGAAGTCTGAAACATGTTGAAGGGAGTTTCCTTGAAGGCCTATGTTGTTAAACTTGGAGCGAATTTCCAGGTCCTCTCATTTTCCCTAAATTGTGGTATGTTGTTCTTCAATTAAGAGCCTGCGTTTTTTAAAACATTACATTTGCAGTCCTGTACCTGCTTTATATTGATCACTCTGTCTCCCAGGTCATGAATATCCATCCACATTTCCTTCAGGTCTTGCTGCAGATCGGCTATTACCGTATTTATCTCATCTTTGCCTTGCTTTTCTTGGTGACTGACTGGTTTGCCTTCCCTTGGGTATCTGTGCTTCATCCTAAAACCATCTGGCATGCTCCTACTCTGGCACTTCTAATCCAGCTCCCTACTGGACTAAATCTTTAATGCTAGATGCTTTACTGTCCTGATTCTGGTAATGACTTTGTAGGGCGACCATCCAATATTAGGGTGGTCTAGCAGTGATCATCTCTCGTGACTGTGGTCCTCTTGCTTAGTATCTTGGAGACTCACGCCAGTCACCCAACCCTGACTTATGATTCTAATAAAGTATTAGGTCCACTCCTGCTGCCCGGCAAGGGGGCACAGTGACCACCATTTATTTTATTTATTTTATTTTAATTTCTTATATCGCGCAGGAATCAATCCCATGAGGGTATCTCCGCGCTTTGCTAGCCAGGACGTTGTCGTAATCTTCAGGTATATTAATGGGACTGAAATGCTTCCTGAAAGAGGAGTGTTTTCAGGGCCTTTCTAAAGGCCAGATGATTGATGTTCAGCCTCATTTCTGTGGGAAGTTTATTCCATATGGCAGGCCCAACCGACGAAAATGCTCGGTCTCCCTGTCTCGCTCTTTTTGTTGCAGGGGGTTTCAGGAGTGCTTGGTTGCTTGAACGAAGTGAGCGGGTAGGTTGGTATGGTTCAACAGATTGGGAGAGGTATTTAGGGCCATCCCCATATAAGCATTTGTGGACCGTACAGCATATTTTAAAACTGATACGCTGCCGTATCGGGAGCCAATGTAGCTCCATCAACAAAGGCTTAGAAGGAGTCCTAGCTGGCGCACCCATGACCAGCCTAGCCGCCGTGTTCTGGACCACCTGCAAGCGACCTACTGCGTCAGCGTTTGCTAGCGTCAGCAGGCCGTTGCAGTAGTCTAGGCGGCTAGTAACCAGAGCCTGCACGAGTGTCTTCCTGTAAATATCAGGGAGATAAGGAAATACTCGTCTTAGGAGGCCAATGGTATAAAAGCATAGTCCTGCAATATGATTGGTATGCTCCTTGAGCGTTAGTTTTTGGTCAATCTTAACCCCAAGATTTTTAACATGAGGCTTAGGTGTAGGGACTGGGCCCAAGTCCAGCGGCCACCATTCAGGGGACCAGAGAAGACTCGCTCTGCCGAAGAGCATAACTTCAGTCTTTGTGACGTTACCATGAGGCTTCCAGCGCCCCACCACACTTTTCTGGCTTCTCTGGTGTTTTCTCTATGGTCAGCCGGCCATGGGAAACACCCACCATGTCACTTCACCACGTGTTGCCTTGTTGATTTTCCTGTTGCCTAGCTGCACTAGCTCTTTAGCGCACCCAGTCCTGCAGGAGGTGTTCCTCCTGCTCCATATTTGGGCATCTGCCTGCCCCCCTCCTACGTCCCTTTTCCATCTAGCCAGAAGCCCCCGGGCTGACCATATGCGCATCCCTCTACCGCCGACACCTGCCACTTTGTGTCTAGCCCTGAATGTGACCCCTCATGCTGTGACGGAGGTGAAAGGTATCTTTTGGGTGACAGCCCTCATCTTTGTCTTCTTCCATAAACCACCTGAGGTTTCCTCAGTGGTTCAAGGACACCAATTAAGCATCCAGCGCATCATGGTCTTTCGGAGGCATGTTATGACCTTGCCTAAATGTTCCCAGCCTCTCTTTGATAATCTGTTGCTAGGCCTACTTAGCCTATTTAGGCATCCATTCCTTCATTCGCAACTGGCTTTTCAGTGTCTCAGTGTCTCAGGTTCTCCTCTGCCCAGTTCATGAACGCTGACGCTGTACATTTGGTGACTGCTTCTGTAGCCAATGGTCACTATCGTGTAGTAGCCATCTTGATTCCCTACTCACTGCCCCTTTCTTCATCTCTACAGTGGCCTCTGCAGTACCTCCTATACAAAATTGGGTAATCAATTGACCATTGAAACTCCTTAATCTATTCTACTAATGGCTTGGCGTCCTGGAGGAGACTCACTTTGTGTTGATGGGCGATGATCCTCTGGGGCTTGACAGGACACCAGCGATCATTTGTCTGCTGTATTGCCCGCTCAGCCATGCCTCTTATATCTGTGGATAGAGAGCATGCATATTCCAGTTCCTATGGGGCTGGGAGTGAAGAGAGCACACACAAAGCTGGATGCACCGTTTAACAGCTCGGTTTGAAGATAAACCATCCCATCCCCTGGGCGCTCTATCTCACATCCTAGTTTCATGTATATCACTTTCTCTATGGCTTATATAAGTCCATACGGCCTCTCGCATGCCTGTTTCGTGGGAAGTGTCATGCTTCCCTATTTCTGAGCAATATCCCTTTGGGCCACGTTTCTAAAAACTTTCTTGTGGAAAGTGACATCAGAGTCTTTCCATATCCCTAATAGTACAAGTGCAGCCGGTCAATGGTGGAATCTGTGGCATCCGCAAGCCTTTTTGTAACCTAATGCCACTATCTTTAAATTTTGGTGCACTCTCACAGGATAGGAATGGTGGCATTGGCATCAGTCCGTTGCTTGAGGCTGTAGCTGGCTTTTATGGCCACGTCTCTCGGGAAGCTCACTGCATCACCCCAGTCATCATCCACAGCTCCAATTTCATTTTCCCATTTTGTGCTGTAAGTGAATGATGGCCTTGGTGGTGAGTTGTCCATTTAACACCGCCTCTGTAGAGAGGAGTCCTCTTTCGTCTCCTCATGGGCTGCATTTCTGTCTTGTCTTATGGCGGGAGTACCACCTGGGTGCGGGCTAGCTCATAGATGTGCAGTAATCCTGGGATTAATTGTGACACATATGTGGTATAAAGTTCGACTGGTCAACCATCTGCTCTAGGGGTTTTACATTTGTTTAAAAGCCAGGGATAGCTCGTCTGAGGTCAGTAGGCCCTCTAGTTTAGCAGGGTAGACTGTATTCTTAGAAGGTGGAAATTGTTCAGGAATCCCTGTATTGTGGTGGCATCCGTGTTTCCCTGAGTGGTATACAGTGCACCATAGTATGTACAGAACTTGTGGATGATTACCTCTTGGGTGTTAACAGTGCCTTTCGTCAGGGTGTGTATTGCTGAAATTGAATTCCTATGGGACTCCGACCGAACAAGCCTGGCAAGGAGTCTGCCTGCCTTATCCCCTTCCGCTTGTGGCATGCCTTGAATTCTCTATAATCTAAAGAACCTAGCTTAGCGAGAGTAGTCCTATAAGTGAGTTTTGCTTGTGTTAACGAGGGTAGGGTCTGTGGGCACTTGCAATTCACAGGCTCTTATATCTGTCTCAAGCTGCTGCAAGCCCCTGCAGAGCACAAGTTTATTACCGTAATCTGATTTGATAGCTCGGCCTCTAAGGACTACTTTACAGGCGTCCAACTCCACTAAGGAATCTGCGGCCGTTGCCTTACTGTCTTGGAAATAGAGTTCCAGTTGTACCGCGAGAATAGCATGGACTTCCGCGTCATGAAGGGCCTCCATAGTGAGGCGCCACACTGGTATGCATTGGCCCCCTCTACCCTGGGCCAGGGTGAGCTGGAACGGAATGTAGTCCAAGAAAGTACATCCTAAATACTCGCCCACCGAGACCTGGGATATTGCCTCTGCGCTGCAGTAAAAAAAGGTCAATTCTGGTATGTAGATCATTTAAGTCTGAGTATTAAGAGTGTTTCTGTAGTTCGAATGGAGGAGTCGCCAGACATATGGTACTTGTGCATGGGTCGCCCATCATGGTTGGTATTGTGTTAGCGTTATGGATTGTGCACCCAAAATGGTTGGTTTGAGTGATCCGGTGATATGTGGGGGACACAATTGTAATTTGGCTTCCCAAATTCAAGGTGCAAGAGCATTATTAAGTAGTGTAGGTGTCAGCGTATTGTGGAAGGCTTCCTGGTTTGAGTTAGGCACATAAAGTGATATCCGTGATAGTGGAAGCCGGTCCAGCAGTCCGTCCACTACCATGTATCTGCCCTCAGAGTCCACCCTCAAGTGCTGCATGGAAAAGGGCGTCCTAGGGGCCACCCATTTCAAGGCACCCCTGGCATATCTTGAAAATGTAGTACCCACAATCATGCCCTTCCACCTCCTACACCGCCTCTGCAGATAACACAAGGAAGCATGTGTCTCCTGAAGGCATTCCATATGTATTCTGTGGCTAGCCATGCCCCGAATGTTCCAGATCAGGAGGAGGTGGTGGAGAGTAGGGTGTTGGATTGCACCTGTCATAATGGGTACAAAAGAATCAACCCTAGGTTGAATTCCCCCCAAGTGGGGCCCAACAACATTTGCCATCACCATACAAACTCAAAAGAAAAATCCCAAAACGTTTGTAACACGACACAACACCCCAACTCCCTTTCCCAGGCTATACACCAAAGCGTGCTCCGCCATGTACACTGCAAAGCACACAGTTGTGATCCTTCAGCAAGTTTGGAGAGCAGTGTGCCCTATAGCCCCCGCTTGGTGATAAGAATTTAATGTGATCTTGAGAGAACAGTCGGCTCACGGTAGTATGACATAGAGTTCCTGCTTCGGATGACATAGGGAGATTGTGTGTGGGCTCCCATGAGTGTGTTCATTTTAGAGCCAAAGTCCAGGCGTGAGCCGACCCCCACCACGAACCAGGCAACATTAAGTGCTCCCATTTTAGGCAAGTTATATCACTCCTTCTGCTGTCATGGGTGTGATGTCTGTGCCTCTCGAAGCACAGGGTCCGCCAGTGCATGGTCAGTTTCAGAGGGTCACTGCTCCCCACCCTTTTGGGCACAAGGAGAGGAGAGGAGAGGGAGTGTGCTTTATGTAGTTCCACCACTGCTACCACCTGTATCCTTTCCTCAGCCACCTGCTCCTTTGTTGGGCCTGATCTCCTATTCTTGTTGTAGTAGCGCCCTCTTTTAGCTACTGACCACCCACCATGTCACCCTGGCTTCCTGAGGAGGATACAGGGGCCCTTACCCTCCAGCCAGGTCCATGACTCTTCAGAGAATCTGGAGAAGATAGTATTACCATTGTGCATGATCTTAAGCATGACCAGGAAGTGTAGAAATTACTTCAATTCAAGCCCCCTCAATTGCCTTTTAATTTCCAAGAAAGGAAACACTTCCTTTCTGTAGTTCAGTAGTGTAATCAGGAAATATATTGACGTTGTAATTATCCATGAGCAAGGGACCATTAGCTCGCGCCACCTGCAGATTATGGTCCCTGTCGTAGTGATTAAACAGTCAAGCGACCACCGGACTGGGGGGCACCCGGCGGATGGAGCCTGATCAATACCCTGTGGGCTGTTCCACTGATGCAAATCCGTTTGTATACATTTGAAAAATGCTACACAAATCATCCCAAGTATATGCTAAAGCCTAGGCTATGTTCATTGCTAAAGAACATCGGCACAAACTAAAAGTTAGAAAATATTTTTTTCTAATACATAATCATACTGTAGTATAGCAATTAAAGCAACAACATATATTGCCATCGTTTGCACCTCAACAAGTTGCCATACCCTCAACATCCTATGCAAAGCTAAGAATCCTAATGTATCAAATTACAATTACACTGTGATAATGCAACAGAAGTAGCAATATATACATTTAATATATTTGCATCTTAAAATTGGTGCACACCTTATGGCATACCAGTTGTGCTAAGTGCACACAAGCTATTGTAGGAGAGAAGTATTAATAAAATAAACATACAGCTTGAAGGCTGGCATCACAACGCATAACAATATTGCAGAAATAAGTGACACAGAGGAGCTTGCTTGCTAGTTGCACAGGCATGCTTGCTTAATAAAACAACTGACATGGTAATAAACGGCCATACGAATGGTATTGCACTGTCAAAGTTATAGCACATACATATCTCCTTAGCTCTTATGGTCCTTTTCAAAGCAGGTTAAGGTATTGACCACGAAATGCAAAGCAGTACACTTTGGCACCAACCATTGCTTGCACTAGGACATCGCTGGTTTAGGATTTTAGCATTTTGGTAATAGGATTAGGTGAGCAGTGACCTTCTTCCCTGGCTTTGATTGATTGACTAACTTATGCAGTTATGTAGAGCTAACTACCTACCTAGCATTGTGTATCCCAAAGCAGGTAGTTGCTTTGTCTTCTCCCAGTGTTTTGGTGCCAACCAAGAAAATGTTAAAATGTCAGTAGCTTCTTCCATAATAAATGTTTCATCTTTTTTCTGATATTTTATATACTTTCAGCCACATTGTATTTCTGTTAAGTTGTTGTTTTCAGTAAAAGGGTTTTCAATTACTTTGACTCTTAGAAGTTGGTTTCTATTACTTTGATTTTGTATGAATTTACGTGCTACACCTCTGGTGACATGGTTGTCTCTGAATTCATTCTTTTAGCTAGTTAGTGATAACTCTGATTAACCGTTTGGTCATATTCATCTTTGAAGAGATTGTGAATGCCTTTAGCAATTTGAATAGGCTCGATGAAAATGTATTATGTAGATGAATGGTGGAGTTTTTTTAATGTTAAATGGGAAAGTACAATGATAGATTATTTCATACAGTGTTCATCAAAAATGTTGGCACTGTTCTATTCATACATTACACATATTTTCAGTTTTAGCATTTATCCAGCTACATTTAATATTTGTTTAATTGTGTGATTAGGATTTAATGGTGGTTCCAAGGTCAGCAACCTAGCTCCTAGAAGGTAACTCCTTAAACTGGCACACACCATAGTTTGAGCCATCTGAAACTCTTTAGATCTTGGGCACTATACTTGCCACTTCCTGGTTTTACCCCTACTACAGAGGAAACAATCTATCAGTAGAAACCATGTAGTCCATCAGACTCTGAATTGTCACAGGCGCACACCAGCCCAGCGGTGTCTGCTTAATGCTTCTCTGGGGCTTTTGGCATATGGTCTCATGCATCATATTGGATGTGTTAAGAATAAAAATCAGACCATACATATGTATATTACCTGCATCTTAACATGGTAGAGCTCTAGTGCATATGTATTAGCTTAATGTTTTCATGTATGTCTTTCCGGAAGAATGGTTTACATCACAGCTGCTGAGATGAAGTAAAGTTGCACCCATATTCAGCCTCAATACTACACACCCACAGGGGGAAGACACTGTAACTCTGGAAATAAGCCTTGTGCTAAATCAACCCATTCATTAATATTGCAGAAGTCAATATTGCACTGATAGACCATCCCATTAACTATCTTTCACCAGGCAAGTGGTGGCCAAGCCCCATTGTTCTAGTAAATCTTTAGCACTTATAGCTTTTCTTGGGTCTAGATTTTCTCCTCCAATATCAGCTGCAAGTTTAGGTTGTGGGTGTCTGGAATGTGGCAGTATCTGTACTCAAAAGGTGGACTGTCTGCTTGGGCTAGCCAAGAAACTTTCTTAATGCATCCTTTTCATTCTTGGTAACTCTGCTAGCTTCTGACTTTTCAAGTAAGGGCAACTATTAGTCCAAGTGCATTACTTTACACATGATCCTGGAACTTCAACAAGACCTCATTGATTAGTTCCAAAAACAAAAAAGTGTTACTTTCCTTTCTGAACATAAATAACTGTAACTACTTTATAGATCCCTAATCCCCTTTCTTTCAAGTGGTCTCATATTAATGGCATCCACACTTGCTCAGTTGACACTGTTTTCTGAACTTCAGTGGCCAGGTGTCAAGTGGGCCCGACATGCCATGTAGCAGGTGCTGGGGTTTACCAAATTTCTTCTGCTGAGCCCTTATGACCCTGACAGAAAAAAAACGTTTACTCTATCTGAACCCTCTGTGGGAAGCAACTTCTTATGGCCTGAGGTTCTATTTGCTAGGTTGGTAAATCTTCAGTTGCAAAAGAGGCAATTCTTTCTTTGAACCATTTTTGGGGGGAACCATACAAAAGTGCCTGAGGAAGCAGGTTGTGAAGCATTTCTTTTACTCCCAACCCCTGTACTTAGCAATGGGAGTAGACAGTAGTGACTGTAAGTTCAGCGTAGTGAGTATATGGGGTAATAAGTACAGATAGTTGGATATGATGACCCATAGTATATTCATGTTAGATGGGAAAATGGCTCATTGGCAAGATCTCAGTTCAGGGAGAGAGAGAGAACACTACCCACACAGTAGCAAGTACTGCTCAATTACAAAGCACTATGGGGTTTATAATAAAAATGTCACTGTGTCACCATACTCCATAACAAAAAGAAAACACCTAAAGGCATACCTATTTTCTGGCCTTCTGTTGAGGAGTCTGGTTTCAGACACACCCTTTCCAAGACAAAAATGTTTGGTTTTAACAAAGTTTGACGCATAACATTGTTTGAATTTTTTCTGAGATTTTTGATAATCCTGTAATCCAATGTGTACATTTTGTATTTTGTTTATGATAGGTTCGCTCGAGACCACAGAAAAGACTTACATGTGTAAAACACAAGGTACTGGGGAAACACCACCCCCAACACCCACATCCAGCCATTCTAAACAAAGACATCCAGGTACGTAATTCATGGACAGCGACCCAAGTACTTTTCAAAGGTTTTGTAAAAGTATATTGTTTCTAGCAAGATTATGATTATAACCGTAGCATTAGTCCATACAAATATTGGGTTTTTACTTTAGGTGTTTCTGGTTAACCATACAAAAAGATTGTAGGTTAATTTGTGTATGTGCTTTTGTATAACACTTCAAATTTGTTGAGACCTCACTCAACATGCAACAATACAGAGGAGACGTGGCTTTGCATCAAGGTTCACCCAGGGGCTTTGACATTACTGTCACCTTATCTGTATGTGCACTTAATCCTGACCTGATCCACTTTATTCTTTGTCTGCTCGGTCAGCACGGTCATCAAGATCCAGGAAGCAGGCCAAGTAGTAACTAGAAGCAGATTTTATTAGCGTAGATCATATATTTATCACAAGCTGAAACTATGAGGGAAAGCAAAGTGAAGTAACTGAAGACCTGGCCTACAAAACGTTTGAATCTTCTGCTCCTTCGCGCTCCTTCCCTCTTCCTGGATTCTGACGGCAAGCAAAACAGTAATCCATACGCCATTTTTTACAACTATACGAGATTTCAGAAAGATTTTGCAATGAGTAGGAACTAATTACCTTTCTTACTACAGATCCTTCATCTGTTATTGAGTCTACTCCTTGCCCACGTGTTATCTTGGCGAGCTCTGTAGTTACACTGGCAGAGTTACACTTGGTAGCTTGTTTAGATTGGGTTCCATGCTACATCCATGGAAGATTTTGGAGATCTGATAGCAAGAAGGGACAGTCTTCAACAGGCCCCAAGACAGGTAAAACGAAAATAAATAATTAGACTCAGTAATACATGGAAAGGTAAACAAAAGATTACATCCTTTTCTCCTCTAGTTGATAATAGTTTTGAATTATGTATAAGCAAGCTTCAAGGTTTAATGTTTTGTTTATTATTGTGTGCTGCAAAACCTAAGGCACTAAAAGGCTGTATATTTAGAAATATCCTAAACTAGGTATTCAGAATTATTCTCACTATACTAGTGTATATTTGAAGATGCTATGATTTTATTCCTGTAAACTATTCTGTAGTCTGCATTTTTGATAGATTAGAACTATTAGAACTATACTTGTAATAGTGCTCAATTTTTCTCATGTTCACAGATACGTTGTATACAAACAAAGTATTCAAAGAGAAGTCTGTCACTTCTGGTTTTGATTTTACTCGTATCTCTGGCAATGAGTCAGGTTTATTATGCCTAATGATTCAGTCAAAACAACATTTTTGTGGAAGGACTTTAAAATAGGAGTCGAAGTCATGATGTTATTTTGCTGGAATTTTTGTTCATACTAAAAAGCAAAGCTTTAGGTGCAGCCGTAATTGATCTTCTAGAAAGATTGTTCTTTTAAGGAATGCTCAGCTAAATTTATAGCAACACTGATTTCTTCTCTTCAGTGTTAACTTTATATATCCTTGCAGTAGGCTAACCCTCCTAGAAACTGCTCTCTTCTAAAACTGTTAGAAGTTGTTAAGGCTAATGGGATGTTCCAGCTATGTCATGGCAGCCCTCTTAAACCTCTTTGTTGTTTTAAAAAAATAAACCTTTCTATTGTTGGGTATTTTGCTGGTGTGATCACCCTTCTGTGTGCAGTGTTTGATGCAAAGGATTCTTCTTCATACAGAAGCGAGCCCCACTGCCTGGACCACTCCATAAGGTGTCTGTGGGACGCATCCAGTACATCCTTCCACAAAAACCTGCTGAAGGCAGCAGTCAATTTATGCTTAAAGATAATTCTTCTATTGGTAAACTTGAATGTGGCGGTGGTGCACACTGACGATAATGCCTTATTAACTTCAAGCGGGGAGACACTACGGGAGTGGATCTGTGAAATTGGGTCATTTGCCATGACCTGCTCCTCTTTGTTTCTTCCATAAAAGGGCAGCCCAATCTGAAGGCAGGCAGCCTTCACTCGCTTCATGAATAGAAGGTGAATAAAGCAGTACTCTGCTTAATTTTTGAGGCATAGAGGAGATTAGCAGCAGACATTTTCAACACATCAGAACACAAAAGGTACCAATTTGCCTCCTGGATGGGCAAGGGTTTATGGTTATAGGGGGATTAATCAAGGCTACGGAAATGGGAAGATAATCTTTTTTCACTTCCAAGAAGGCCATCAACCATCATCTGACTGTAGTTGCATTTATTTGTGAAGTGAGATGGATGCTTCCATTTCCAAATTAAATTTGTCCACGTCACGTACTATGCCCAAACTTTAACCCCTGACCACCTATAACATAAATATGCTCTCGTAAAATACAGTCTTCTTCATAGTCTTCACATTTGCGAAACTTATAATTGAGTTGGGCGTCATATGCTCCCAAGGACTGAAAACTATCTTTTATAGGGACAGCATAAAACTCAGAACGTAGCCCACTTTCCTTCAAAGAACTGCTTTTCATGTAATACTTTATTTACAGGTCTTCTTTCCACTTCATTTTTTTATTCTATCTAGATTTAAATACAATTTCACTGTGTATGCTGATATAGCGCAGGCCAACTATTTGTGTAAATCTTACCAGGCAAACTGGGCAGGTTGGCTTTCTGGAGCATCAGAAGTTTTTCTGTTCAAAAACATTAAACGTAAACCTCTTCCCAGAGAGGAAATCTCTTGAATACTCTTTCAAGAAACTGGTGACTGTGCTTCCAAACTCCTGTGTGAGTCGATTATAAGTGTGGTACTCGGATTAGTTTCACTTCTCCCACTTGTCTGATATCCAGCTAGCCAAGTTGCAACGTCTTTTTTTGAAAATACGTTGAGGTATAAAATTACCTACTAGAATTGTTCAGAATGTTTTCATCTGATTTGTTGTAATATTTATCTGATAGAGACATCTAGCCACAGATTCCTTAACTTAGAATATCCCCAGGCGTCAGACTGGATCCGGAAAATCTTTTGCAGCAGCATCTCTGCGCGCCGGGGGACAGCGCCACATGACCCCGCCCTGACATCGTCCAGGTACGTGATGTCAGCAAGGTCATTTAAGTCCCTCCCGGCCTGCTGGCGTCAGTTTCCTTCGTTTCCGCGTACAACCCGGATGCGGAGTGAGCGGTTCCTCTGGCCTATTTTCAGGCTCCCTTTTCGACGCTTCACGTCTGGAACAGTGTGCGATGCCTTCGGGCTTTAAAACTTGTACTTCCTGTTTGCGGGAGATGTCCGCGACGGACCCGCATCTTATTTGTATGTGCCGTCTGGGTGAGCACCATGACTCCACATACTTTGACGCCTGCCAACACCTTAAGCCGAAGTGCCGGTGGGAGCACGGGAAGAAGCTTCTCTCGGCACGGCTGTCCCGGTCGGAATTGTCTCGTCCCCCGGCCTCTTCATCGCTGGCGGGTTTCTCTTCTTTCCGGTTCTGCCGTTGATCGCCTTCTGGGGCCCGGGGCCGTCGTTCGCCACTTTTAGGTAAGTCAAGGCGCATGTCGCAGAGGTCCTAGACCTCACTTTGTAATGTGGTCGAGGGCACTGGTTCCCAGAACATTCCGGACCTGCGCCCCAGGCAGTAACACCCCCCCCCCCTCTATCCACCCTATCCGGGTGTGGGGGCGACTCGGGCCCAAATGGAGGCCTATGCCGTGGCCTTGCAGGCCTCCTTTGGTCCTAGCCTGTTCCTGGGGCGTCCTCGGGGCCTCCGATTCTTGCGGGATCCCAACGGACTCGCCGGTGGGCTCGCCCCCGGCACCGATTGAGCCTTTGCCCACCAGGGACGTCGGAGATGTGGTGTCGTCAGGGCACGGCCCGGCTTGGTCCCCCTCCACGGTCCACATGGTGTCGTCAGGGCGCTGCCTGGCTGGGTCCCCCTCTACGACCCACTGCACCTCTGCCGCGCGCATAGTCCTGCGGGGCTGCCTGTGGCGTCGCGGGTGGTTGCCGGTGCTCAGAGCCTTGTCTTGAGCACGCCCCGGCCTTCTGGGCAAGCGGCCGCTTGGCTGGAGCTGGGTTCGGCGCCGTAGATTTGCCTCCCTGGCTCCACCTCCTCTTCTTTCTCCGGAGTCGGAGCCTGTTGTGGTTGAGGCTGAGTCAGAAGGGGAGCTGATCGTGGTTTCAGCGTCGGAGGTGGCCGGCTCTGCGCTGGATGGAGTGTAGTTGGTACCTGATGAGGCACAATCGGCGCCCAAGGACGTTGTTTCGGCGCCGCATCGGCGCCAGGTGGCTAGCTCTTCTCCGGAGTCCTCTGGAGAGAGTTTGGCGTCGCCCTCACGCTCTGCGACGCGGGATGTTTTCTTGCCTGTGCCACCCTTCGAATTTGTGGAGCTTCCTCATGAGCCTCCAGCCCCGAAAGGCTCTTCGCCTCCTCAGGAGCCCCATCAGGATCCTCATTCTTCCATGGGGCTCCCTTCAGTGGGGCATTGGTCGCATCCTCAGTGTCTTGGGAGGGTAAGCTTACAGCCCTCCCCTACTGATGAGCTGCTGCCCCCTCCACAGAGGGCCACTGAAGCTAGTGTGGCTTTTGTGTGAGTGGTCTCCTTAGCCACTCGCATTTTGAACATGCAACCCTCTTCAGCCTCCTTGTCTGTGGACCCTCTGTTAGAGGTCCTTCACCGTGAGTCCGGGAATGTGGAGCCATTTCTGCCCTTGAAGCTTCCCTTTATGATGCCCTTTTGGGTACCTAGGTTTGGCCTGCTTCAGGTGATCCGGTAGCTCGTTCAGTTTTACACCGCCACCGTCCTGCTCCACATGATCCTGTTTGCCTTTTTGTGCACCCTGGTGTGCAGGGGTTTGTTTTGCAAACTGCCTTCTCTTCCCTCCCCGTCTGATGCTTCCTCCCTCCCAGGAGTCCAGATGGCTTGAGTCATGGAGTCCGAACATCTTTGCCTCCACTAGTGCTGCCATACGGTCCTTAAATACAGGGTGTGTTTTGGGTCGGGCTACCTCTGCCCTGTGGGACTCTGCAGAGTCCTTACTTTCTGCCACCTCTGAAGGCGCTCATGCTGATCTGATTCATCTCCTTGGAGATGGCTGTGACCTTGCCGAATTCACGATCCGCTTGGCCTTGGATACTGTGGATTCTTTAGGCCGGGCTATGGCTGGTTCTGTCGCCTTAAGGCGTCATGCTTGGTTAAGAGATCGCGTCTTCCCTGAAAATATCTGGGAACGACTGGTTGATTTACTCTTTGATGGGGTTTTACTATTTGATGCTCATGCCGACTCAGCGGTTCACCGGCTCCTTCCGGGCTTTCGCCCTACTACTTAGGCCTGTCTTCCGTGGTGGTGCCTTTTCATTTAGCATTTTTTAGATGCGTTCTGTGTTTTACATGGGCGGTGAGCCTTAGGTCTTCTTTTCGTAATTTCATGGGTGATTACCCTTTATTGGCATCCCTTGGATGCATTTTGCTTTCAATTGACAGTTGGCCGGCTGTGGCAGTATTCCACAGGTTACTGTGTCTGTGTGGTTTGCCCTAAGAGGTGTCCCCGTCGTTTTTGGTGTGCATACCCCATGTGGGGTACTTGTATGCTATTATATAGCTCTGCTTATCTCACCTAGGCCTAGTGATCCTATGGGCTCCAGGCGTCACCTGGTGCTGTTATATTCCGTTTTGCGGTGTTCGATGTTTTCTCCTGGCACCATTTTCTGTGCACCATGGGTTGTCCTTCCTTTTGCCTGTTTCACCTCCTTCAGGAGTTGCATGGTGCTTCTCCTCTTCTCTGCGGTTACCGCCTGTCATTACGATGCTAGGGGTGCTCCTATACGGCCATGTTGCATGGTCCTGGATATATATATGTGTGTGTGTGTGTGTGTGTGTGTGTGTATATATATATATATCACATGACTCTCTTAACATGTATAAAAGGTAAAAGGTTCAGTAATACAGATGTTAGTGAGCAAGGCGGGAGCAAGCCGCCGAAACGCGTCTGAGCAGCAACTGATTATGGAATAAACGTTTTGAATTGAGATTCACGGAGTCAGCGCCTTCTTTGAATGGAAAAGTTTGGTGTGGTAAAGAATATATATATATATATATATATATATATATATATATATATATATATATATATTCTTGTATGTATGCCAATTGCCATGGGTATTCCTCTTTCTACGTCGTGCCCTCTCTTTGAGGCTGTGAGGTCTAGATAGATCCATGTCTCCATGTGTTGGGGAGCTTGTCAATGTGTTGCGGGATTGCCCATACGGTTCCTCTTTGCTTGCACTTGCTGGGGTTGGTTTTCCAATCGTACAACTGCTCCCTTTACTAGTGTTTATACACTGTACTTATCTCTGTCTGGACGGGGTTACTTCCTCCGATCCAGTTAGAGGTTTGGTCTCGGAGTCTGAGACTCTTCTCACCTTTCAATGCCTCGGTGCTTTTTGTGGCCACTTCCTTAGGATGTGCCTCTTTCCTAAGTATCACCCTACTATTCTATAGGTTGGGCCTGCGGGACAGCTCTTCTGCTGGCAGTTGTCCCTGATCTACTCCTTGCAGATCTATGTTCGTGGGTTGATTCTCTCTTGGCCTTCATGCCAACCGGACGGGCAGTCTTCTGTTTTCTTTGTCTACACCACCTTAAGGTCTCTGTAGCCGTTGCCTGCTGCATGTTTCTGTGGTGCCCTGCTTCAGAGGGCTTTAGATTGCTGCTGTTCGCCCCTGTTCCCCACTTGGGGACTGGGTGTGCACTTGGCGTGGCTCTTAACCCACACGCTATTCTTAAAGCGTTGCTCAGTTTCTACCTCTTGCCCTTTCGGTTCTAGGCAAAAGCTCCTTCAGCCTTCCTTCCATAGGCTGCTCTGGTAGGCTCTGGTTGCATCTCTTCATGTTGTTCTCATCCTTTGGTCGGTATATAGCTGGTGCCGTTTCTACCTGTCATTTTTATGTGAGTATAGTATGGCGCCATTCTGGCATTTTGGAATGTCTGGCCTCCCATTGTTCCTGCTCTTCCGAGCTGCTTGGGTTGCTGTCTAGCTGTTTTGCCACAGCATCCCCCATTGTCCGTCACTCTGTTGCCGGATTAAATGCTTGGCGCTTTCTGTTGTTCTCTCGCAGGGCCACCTCCCCTTTGGGGTATGGCTGTGCTATGTAGTCTAAGTTAAGGAATCTGCGGCTAGATGTCTCTATTAGATATATGAGTTACTTACCTTCGGTAACGATGTATCTGGTAGAGATGTTGTCTAGCCGCAGATTCCTTAACGCCCACCCAGCCTCCCCGTTCTGCGAGGAACTTGCCTAAGTGGTGTTCTCCACTGGCCTCTTTCAGTTGCCATTGGTTTTTCTCTCACAAGAGTTCAGATTGTTGCACCTCTCTGAGAGTTTCCATATACAGTTAACTTCTGCTGAGGAGCTTCTTTCACGTGATTGATGCCTTTTGATTCACCTTCACTAGGAGGTTCATTTTCCTTTAAAGTTACCTTCCCCTCCTTCCATCTTCTCTATTTACCCAGGGTCCTGGTTTCCTCTTTAGTCGCCCTCTTTGGGGATCGGATGTGCTCTGTTCACACCTCCCTTATTATGGGGGGAGGGTCAGTCTTTTCACACCGTCCGGTACTGGACTGTTCTTCTGTGCTCCGTTCTTTCTGGACGGCACAATTCTAAATGGTAATGGCAGTCTATTTCTGTCTGTTAAGATGTTCTTCCTTTGTTGCTCTTGGGAAACGGTCTTTGTTTCCCTTGCAAGGCTCTTTCTCACAGCTTTTACTTATATGAACGCAGTGTCTGGTCTGTCTTTTACAATGGTGCCTTGCACCATCCTCTTCTTTGTTCATGGATTTTTCATCCCTCGCATACTGTTCCCATACTTTCAGTTTTTTTGTTGGTGGCTCCACGTTGTGCCACGGAAAAGTTTCTCCAAAGAAAACTGATGTAAGCGCACCGGGAGGGATTTATATAACCTCGCTGACATCACGTACGTGGACGACGTCAGGGCGGGGTCATGTGGCACCGGCGCGCAGAGGTGCTGCTGCAAAAAAAAATTCTGGATCCAGTCTGACGCCTTGGGATATTCTAAGTTAAGGAATCTGCGGCTAGACAACATCTCTACCAGATACATCGTTTACCGAAGGTAAGCAACTCGTACTTCATGCACCAAAATAGATGTTATTTATAGACGCCTGTTCAATGAAAATGTTTATCTAATATGATTTTTGCTAGTTTAAATTGTAGTGCCATCTTGATTGAAAATTATTTTGCTTTGAGAGACCTGTGTACAAAAAGGAGGGAGCAATTGATCCAGATGGATCAATGGGGGCGTGATTACCACTCAAGGGAGAGCGGAAGGTCCAGCCTCAGTCCGTGCCCACAATAAGTATTTATTCAAAAAGGTTGACAAGGCTGTTCCTCAGGAATGAACGGGAAGTGTGATGTACTGGTCAAAGGGAAAAGTGGTGGTTAAACGGTGTTAGCCTCCCACTGGGTATCCATTGTGTTGGATATGTTTGCCTCACACACCCTTGCAGGTGCCATGCTTCATCATAGGCGTTGCTCCTCGTCGGATAGGCGGTGCAATTCCCAACGGGCTCACCTCAAAGAGGGGCTCTTTAGCGGAGATCTTTTGAATCCAACTGCCTATGGGTGAAGTGTGGGTATGGGGCCTTGGGGTTTGCAGAACTGGGTGTGAATTAAAATGTAGCGCAGGGTACCTGAGACTACTTTATTCTGGTGGTCCCTCGTTACAATTAAAAAGGGTGAAGCTAGACTAGACTTGACTGGAAATTAATGTTTCCTTATTCTAGACTAGACTAGGAGGTATAAAAACGGTCGACATGTTTCTCGCTGTGTAACAGTGACTGCGATTCGTCAGGACCTATATGGTTCAGCCTACAAAGGAAAAAGTATTTATGTCAAATAGTATTGGTTATTATCAATAATTGGGAAGAATTTTACCTCAATTATGCTGTTCCTTGCCTAAAGGTCAGTAATTATTTGCCCCATCAATTCTCGGCGGGTGGTACATCAAAAGAGGTGCCTCTGGTTTGTAGGCTACTGCTCTCCGTGTACAGGCCTTAGTCCTACCCCTCATTCCGCCGAGCACGGGCTGACAAATCGCAGTCACTGTCAGCCTATGATGAAGCATGACACCTGCAAGGGTGTGTGAGGCAAACATATCCAACACAATGGATACCCAGTGGGAGGCTAACACCTTTTAACCACCACTTTTCCCTTTGACCAGTACATCACACTTCCCGTTCATTCCTGAGGAACAGCCTTGTCAACCTTTTTGAATAAATGCTTTGAGAGACCTGCAATACATGTGCAAAGGAGAAAAAACATTGATGTATTTAATTAGTCTTGCACAGTTGTCACCAATGGAGCATTGCCACCTCCACAGGTTGATTACATCGCTCTCTCCTCTGCTGACCCTAATTTTTGCTGATCCTTCTATGTCATCAGCCCAAGTTGCCATCACACTTGTTGGACCACAATCATAAGCGCCCCAGCTTGTAACATCTTCCCTGTCTCTCCTTCTTTAACCTCTTTATTCCTCCACAGGTTTCCTCTTAATTATTACTTCAGCCTGTAGGGAATTGTCTATAATCCCTAGTTCATTTGCACCTTTTTGTAGAGATAGGTGGGCAAGCAAAGGTTATTTCTTTCAATTGCATAGATGTATGTGAGGGTTCAGCACATATGGCTTATACCCCGTTACTTTTGGAGTTGATCGTTGTGTGCTTAGGTTTGAAACATCAAAGTTCTAATGGATACTTCTAACCACAGATTTCGCACCTTAGAATACTCGTAGGTGCCAGACTGTATCTGGAAAACCTTCTCAATAGTAGTGTTCGCTCTCATAGCTAGGTGGTGTTGTATGGCTCTGTGCTGACTCCACACTGCTCCAGAAGTGACAGCGCAGAGCTGCGTACAAGCGCCACTCCTTCACACTGACGTCCGTTCCTTTCTTTCTGCACCTTCTGATGCGGGTCCAGAGCTTCACTCACTTCGTTGTCACTTTTCCATTGACTTCTAAAACGATGTTACCAGTGTACAGAGAACTACCGGGTTCAAGCCTTCACATGACTGCACAAAGACCCACATGAATTGTGTCTTTCATATCTGGGTTTGGGATACGACTCTAAGTCAGGGGATAAGTGCTCCCTCATGCACCCAAAGGTGATCTAAGACTGAGAGTCTAAGATGTGTTCCGCCAAACTCAAGAAGAAGTTGCGATCTCTGTGTGTTTCTCGTTCACATTCCATATCTCAGACTTGATCATGAGACTGTTCCTGTGAATATAAACTTTGCACTCAAAGTCCTACAGGAAGTCAAAATCTAGGACCATGTTAAAGCATAACAACACAAAGTTGGTTTTTACTCCACCCCGCCACTCTGATTCCAAATAAAGGTGTGAGGGAGTCACAATGTTAGTCGCACTCTTTCGAGGTCTACAACCATGGACGAGATTTCTCAGCTGGTCCTGACATGCCTAGAATTGTCAGGCTTCTATCGACCCCACAACTGATTGAGTCCTTGAAGGAAGCCATACTGCAAATGTTCACTCCGTTCTGGCTCTCTGGCACGCCTTCGAAGCCCATGGAAACTTGTGGTCCTCCAGTTGAGCTAGTGGGGCCATACCTGTCACAGTCGGTTGCATTGTGACCCTTTACTGGGCCCCTAACAATTATTTTACAAACTCCTGATCCGGTACTGAGATCCACACTGGTCCCCACTAGCCTGACACCATGGGATGATCCAATGTGGACGCCAATGTCAGGCTCCAAACCAATTTATCTTGGCCCCTACTGATGATACGAAAAAGCAAAGTTGCAATCGGTAGTTGTTGTTGTGCAGCCTGATTGTAACCCAGTACTCTTCTACATTGCACCTACATGCAGAGATCCTATTATTTCTTTGGTACTGACTCTGACCTATACCAGAGCAGGGACCACCCCAAATGTCTATGATGGTGAAGGCTTGCTGCCCCATCACTATGCTGATGATGCCTTATTCATCGCTTTACGGAATGGCAGTGGGACAACGCACCTGAGACAGTGATTGACTCGGCACTTGGGCCATCAATGGAAGAGAGTGCCTCATTTGCAGTGGTAGTTCAGAGGGCATCGGATGCACTGGAATTGCAGCTACCCTCATTTGAAACCAAAAGGAATGTTGTAACAGAAATTCTACTGCATGGGCCAGCGACTATTAACAATGCCCTCACTGATTGTTTGATTGCCTCTTGCTCAGATTTTCTCACCAAGCCCCAGAGAGTCTTATGGTACAGGCCTCGATCAGTAATGTAAACGCTAACTCCTTTCAGACCAATCCTCTGGATGAGGAGTCCAAAGGGATTGATACTTTTGGCAAGTGCATATTTTACTTTCCCAGTCTAGCATTCCACGCTGTAAATACAAGATGGTGCTGGCAGACCCAGGAGATCTTAATGCCTCTTTGACCAAGATGATCCGTGCATGAAAGGACACTTTTAAATATGTTTCACGTGCTTGTCAGGATACTATGGATTGCCTGGGGAAGGCAAGCAGTACTAGGGTATTCCTTCAATAACGTGTTTGGATGCATTCCACAGGATGCTCCTAAATTATTTAGGCCACCCTCATCTATATGGCTTTTGAAGGGTCTCACATTTTCAGTGAGCAGGCAGACTCTGCATTGGAGAGCTTTAAGGACAGCAGAACTACAGTGTGCTCCTTGGGGCTGTTAACCCCAGCCATAGTTTCCGCACCACATTAAAAAGTTTGGAGTCTATTACACAGGATTAGCATCTAGTCAGACACAGCCTTTCCAACCAGTGTAGCAAACACCCTAGTCCTTTTGAAGCAGTGGACATGGGTCTGACATGCATTGTGTGCACTAGCATCAATTCTCCAATCTGCGGCCAGTAAACCATTTTAGTTTGTCCTTAGTGGCATATACACAACTAGTGTGTGTGGGGGGGGGAGGGGGTAGGATTCAACATCTTTCCCAAGACTGGCAGTCTATCATACCCAAAAGATGGGTTTACAGATCGCTCAAAATAGTTATGCCCTTCCTTTTCTCTCTTTCCCGTCTACTATTTGTCCCACACCGTAGCGAAGTTCAGGCGAGCACCTCTCCATTCTTTTACAGGAGGTGCAGTTGTTGCTCTTCATGTAATCTTTTTGAGAGGGTACCACACTCTGAGAGAGGAGGGGATTGCTACTTTCGCTATGTCCTTGTTCTGTAGGGGGTCAAAGGACTCAGGCCTATTGTGGACCTTTGGTCTCTAAATGAATTCCTACAGAAGAACAAATTAAAATGTTCATGTTAACCCAGATCCCGTCTGTTCTAGACTTGGCAACTAATGGTGTCCTTGGCCCTGCAGAGCATGTATTTTCATGCACCCGTCCTGCAATCCCATACAATTATATATGAGATTCAAGGTAGGCCTGGAGCATATTCAGTTTGCTGTTCTCCCCGTAAGCCTCACCAGTGTCCCTCATTATTAACAAAAATAATGGCAGTGGTTGCTGCCTAATTTGGTAGGTCAGGAGTGCCAGTATACCTGTACCATGACAATTGCTGGTTGCCATGGTAAGTCGTAGACGACCTCCGGATGATGATAAACCTATTAACATTGTTGGGGTTAGCTGTCAATGAGCCAACATCCCACTCGAATCCTTCTCAGAGGCTTCCATTCATTGTGACAGTCTGAACATGGGATTTTAGAGCTTTCTCTCCACCACAACAAAGCCAGACATTCGAGTTATGATCTAGATGTTTCAGGCTCAGTCCTGGATCATGGCGAGAACAGCTTGAGGCTTCTTGGTCTCTTATCATCCTTAATCCTTCTCGTCAGCTATGCCAGGTGGGACATACAGGATGTACAAGGGAATTTAAGATCCAGTGCACCCAGCATCAAGGCAATCTGGCCGATGCCATTCAGGTCTCATCAGAGATAGCGTTCAAGCATCAGTCCAGTGGCAGACCTCCTCAACCTCCACTATGCAGAGATAATAGTGGTATGGGACGCGTCTCTCCTGGGCTAGGAGCAGATGAAATCAGCGGACACTGGTGGCCAGCGGAGGGCCGACTGCACATTAATTTGCTGGAGTTGCTGGCCATTCACCTCTGTTGTGATGCCGTTTATGCTATCCATCATGGGAGACAGGTGCAGGTTCTCAAATACACAACCCTCCATGTTACTGCAACAATCAGTGGATAAGGGAGGCTCTACACCTCTGCAGTTGGTTAAAGCGCTAGGGCATTGATCTGACCAAGAACCACCTACCAAGATCCCTGAATAACAGGTCAGATAAAACGAGCAGTTGGTATTAAGCAGATCACTAGTGATGTCTACATCCTGAGGTGGCAAATTTTGTCTTACAAGAGTAGGGAGAAACCTGGCTAGATCTTTTTACCACCGGTTGATCCAGCGGGCTTTTGGAAATATGTCATAAGCAACGCTACCCAACTCTACTATATACACCATCAATCAATAAACTCTCATAAGGCCCATAAATCTAACATGACATATTATAACCAACTGGATCATGTGACCTAATTAACCTATTTACAAATTATATACATTTATATACAACCATGGTAAATGAATTCATCGTACTTCACAAACCTACAAGCTAATTAAGCCACTGTAGCGATAAGATCTAGCTATGAATAACCTATACCTATGAAAATAACAAGACCAGCTTGTTTTCCAAAGTAAGATTTTTATGGGCTACTCATTTGGAAAATTGTATTAGAAATTTTATTAAAGCATTTTTATTTGAATCATTGCAAATAGTTATGACAATTTTATTATAGATCAAAATATTATTGCAAATGAGAATTATCAGTTTGGCATTTTTCAAAACCGAAGTCCCTAGCTAATGCTAACTATAAGGAAAAATAAAGAGTAAAGTCTTTGAGGGCTCTTACGTGTTCCAAGAGAAGTCCAATAGCGTAACGCCCTCATCAAAAGGTCTGCAAGGAGAAGCATAACTCTGCCACGGGGTAAGAGTTTTTATACCTTTCTACGCTAAGCTAATCTAAGAAAAGGTAATTTTTTCTGCTGAAATTAAAGCCTCATTGGTCCAAAAGTGACAGGCGACGTGTCACCACATTTCAGAATCAAAAGTTCCGTCATCATTCTTGGAGACCTTTGTCTCTAGTTTTCGAACAACGCAGTTTCCTCCAGTTCGCAACAATTGCAACAAATGAAGTTTTTAGCTTCCTCGGATGTGCGAATGTCACAAGCCTTTTGCCGGTTCCTGTCCTTGGCCTTGTTCAGCTAAGAGAATGTCATCAGCACGACAAACTTTTCAGACTGGAGAAAACTGTTGCCATCATGGACTCACTCTGGCTCCAAGCAGATTTTAGCAAGCACGGAAAATTTCACTAGGCCCAAAACCTTTTTCATTTACTACTGTATAAACAAACACAAGAAAATAATTAATGCGAGTAATATAATTTGTTCTGTTGCCACCCTCCATTGCTAATAATTAACCCATTAGTCTAAATTACCTAGCAGAAGCAACAAATAAAGCAGCATTTTATATCTACCATTCTTCTTATTATCCAGCAAGGTTCTTTATGCACCTATAGAGAATAGAGTGACACCACATAGACAGGGAAGCAAAATAAGCACATGCCATTTATTCTAAACAGCTGCAGTTAATTTTTGACATGACAAATAGACACGATTAATTTATTATTTTTCACAAACAAGGAAATGCAACATAATGCACGTTTATGAGCACACATGTTAGTATCCCGCGTTTTTCATGTGTAGATGCAACTTAAACTAAGTTGAATTAATACATACACAGCACAACTATTAATCATATTATTTTATTTATGGAAGTGTGACTTCACGAGTTGAAATGAAAAACATTTCTGAATCTCGCTCCATCAACTCCCTCATCTGGTGATTAACCAATCACCACACCACACCCAAAAATTTAGTAAATTTTTTATTTCAAACGACAATGGTCAATTTCATTCTGTTAGTATTTTCTAAAGACTTGTCTCAGCAAAATCCTTACAACTTTCATATTGAACTCTGCGCAACTCCTCAAGCTCTATCTCTTTCTCTTGCTCCTTTTTGATTTTGTAAATTCTTTTCTTTTCCCTCATGTGCTTCTTTCTTTTGTGTAACATGCAACTGATCTTTGTCAAAACTATCACAAAAATTATCACAAACAAAGGTGTTAGAATCTTGCCAAGAACTGAACCACCTATTTCTTGAAACCAGGTTTTGATAGCTTGGAATCTTTTTGAAAGACGTTCTGAAAAATCATCTTCTTCTAAGGGGACTATTTCTGAATGCATCTCTGTGATGTTTCTAATGTACATTTCAATATTCTTACTCTCATCTGGAATGTAAGTACAGCAATGCTGTACATGTAAAATGCCACAGACTCCTCCCTCTTTTGCCAGGAGTATGTCTAAAGCAAGGCGATTTTGCATCGCCATTGATCTGACCGCAATGACCTCCACATCCACTAACTGGAAACCACCTGCTGTGTCAGTGGACAATCTGTCAACAATTGTAGACAATTTTCTGATTCTTCCTGCATTCAGGGTTATACCTACTAAGGGTATCACTGCCTCAAAGATGTCTCCCAAAATGTCTGAGAAACTTTCTCTTCTATATCTGTTTGCATGGCCACTGATTTCAAAAGAACCTTCTGCATTTCTGTCAACATGAAAAATCTTGGGGAACACAAGACCAACAAAACATGTCCCGTACCAATGGTCTGGGAGATTATAATAAGCCTTATCTCCACAAACAAAATAGATCCCAGGAAAAATTGGATCTCTGCCACCTTTGAATCCCCAACCCCCCATGATTTGGTAAGTGTCCTCACAATTGCTAGCTCCTACAAAATAATTATCAAACAGTGTATTATCTCTCCTAATGCAAAGCTTGCCACTAATTGGTTTATCTATGTGAATTGCAACATTATCAAAAGATTTGCCATTAAGCTTAGCATCCTCTTTTTGCCAAAACTTGGATTTGGTCTGTTTGACCATCTCATTTCTTTTATAAATTGCCCTTCTCTCCTCAACAAGGTTCAGGAAAGTCTTCTCCTCAGCTCTCAATTTGCAAGTTAAATTGTTTCTATAAGCGTACTCATAAGTCAGTTCATTAGTGACTAAAAAGAATTCCCTCATCTGTTTAGCTTTTTTATGTTTATTTAAAGCATTTTCTATTTTCAGATTAACAAAAATCTCATCATAGTTGGAATAATGATACTCCAAACGACCAGTCTGGTAAAATAAGCTAGCTATCACACTGCATGTTATGCCATAAGTAAGAGGAAGCATATTGTATGTCACTCCCTCAGAAACGGAAGCAGGCAACTTCATACAGATATAGCAATCTTTGACACCCATGACCTTAACATACTCTCCCAAAAGCCTTGAAAATGTATTGCTGGAAAAATCACCAACAGACCTGTCCTGATGAACATCTGGTCTGTGATCAATAACTTTGTTAGCTTTGTGTGTTGCACTATGTTTGTCCTGACTAACTGAAGCTTTGCTTGTCATATTGACCTTGTACCTCTCCTTATCGATCCCGAAAGGAAAGATGACAGCTAAAACTAACCAGAGCAGAATTAATATGAGCACACACACCAGAGTCATCTTACAGCATTTCTTAAAAATGGAACATTTTGAATTACCATGCGCCATTACATAAGGCATCCTTCTTTTTTTTTTTTTATATAACTTATTTACAAAAAGAGAAAACAAAAATTTTCAAAATTTTTTAAAACCTCACACCCCCTTTTAAATTTTTTTTTTTTTTAAACCCCTCTAACAATTTTTCTTCGACCTTGCGTCACAAGTTTTTTCTCCAACTAGATACACCTTCTTCGACCTTGTGTCACCTAACACAATTTCTTCAGCCTTACGCCAAAAACAGAAACCTAAACTTAATCCTAAATTCTAACAGGTTAGTACTTCAATCATTGTCACTAATTTCCTCAACTTCTTCTTCCTGACTACTGCTGTTTATTTCAATTACAGGTGGAATTATCAAATAAGCCCACTCAGGAGATTTTTATTTCTGGTTCGGTTTTAAAATTCTTTTTGTATTTTCTTTCCTTTCTCAGCCTTCCTTTCAGGATCTTCCTGACTCGTTATTTCATTTACCTGCTCCTTCGATCTCTTCACTAGCCTGACCCTCAACCCTCCTTTTTCAGTCGACCAGGTCTCTCCTTTTCTCAAGATCTTTCTCTTTGGCTCAAACACATTAGATTCTGTTTTCCACGATCTTTTCTTCACTCTTTCCCTCTGACACTCTTCATCACCTTCTCCAGAGTCACTGTCAGAAATTTCAATCGTTATTCCAGGATCTTTTCTAATCGGCAGTCTCACTCCGTTAGGAACAGCACTCCTTCTCCCATCACTGGTACTCGGTAATTCGCCTTCCTCCAATTCTTCAATCACCTTTAACTTCCCAGATCCGGACTTCTTGTTCCTGCTTTCAGAGCTTGTCTTCTGCCTTTCGATACTCTCATGGTCTTGCTTCTGAACTTGATCAGACTCTTCTGTTGTTTCTTTTTCTTTTCTCGTATCTTGATCAGGTTCTTTCACTTCACCTGTTTCCTTGATCGATTCTTCCGCTGATTCTTTGTCTAGCAGATTATCTTCATCTTCAGAATCTATTTCAATAATTTTCAAGTCTTTTCCAATCAAATCTCCATTCACAGATGGTTTTCCCAGATGTCGACCTCCCTGTCGATCTTCAGTATCTGGATTTCTTTCTACTTCTTCTTCAGAGTCTGAATCATCTGTCGTATCACTCTCTTCATCAGAGTTTTCAGGTGTAGGTATTGGAATAGTGTGACTTGGATGTATCCACCTCTTCAATCCTCTACACTTCACTGCATTCGTTGTAACAAGGATCACCTGCCTCGGTTTTTGCCATCTTGGGATCAAACAGTTCCTTCTTCAGTGAACTTTCGTTCTGACCCAATCTCCAGGTCTCAGATCATGTGTCTGCACTTTGTCTTTTGATTGTGCTTCAGTTCCCACCTGATTAGACACAGAAGTCACTACGTCAGACAGACGCTTACAATACTCCAAAATTGCACTGTCATTAATGCTTAACAGTTTTCCTACTGGTACATAAGCTTGCCTCATGACTCTACCCATAAGGATTTCGTGAGGACTCAGACCTGTCTTTTTATCTGGTGTACTTCTCAAAGTCATCAGAACAAGTGGAAGAGCATCTGTCCACTTTACACCTGTATCAAGACACATTTTCCCAATTCTATTTTTTATTGTTCCATTAATCTGCTCAACTACTCCAGATGCCTCTGGTCTGTATGCACAATGTATTTTCTGCTCAATGTGTAATGCTTCACAGATCAATTTCATCAGTTTGTTATCAAAATGTCCCCCTCCATCACTCTCAATAGTGACTGGGAAACCATACCTCAGTATTATCTCTCTAAGAAGCAACTTTGCCACCGTAATTGAATCACAATGACGTGTGGGAAATGCTTCTACCCATCTTGAAAACAAACATACAATCACCAAAACATATTTCAAACAGTTGTGTATGGGCATCTCAATGAAATCCATCTGTAATCTGGTAAAAGGACCACCCTCCCGTCCTATGACTCCCGTTCCCACAACTGATTTCCTGTTTGGGTTCATTTGTTGGCAAGTCAAACACCTCTGACAAAGAGATTCTGCAATTGTCCTGAACTTGGTATTAAACCATGTTTCTTTGAAAAGCCTGATCATAGAGTCTCTTCCAATATGACCAGGGCCATGATACATTCTGGCCATGTCTGCAATCATACAATTTGGTAAGACTACTCTGCCATCTTTGTAAGTCCAAACTCCATCCTCATCTCGTGGCCTACATTCTGCTCTCAACCATGAGTTTTTCTCATCATCATCCGCCTCATTTTGCAAGTCCCTAATTTCTTCCCATGTCTCAACAACAGATGTTAGCCTCAATGAAACTGAACCAAAATCTTTATTCTTTCCCCGATTAAGTGCATAATCATTTCTTGCACAAAATTTTGCAATTTCGTCTGCATAATTATTGCCTCTGGTGATAAAATCCTCACCTTTTTGATGCGCTGCGCATTTTACCACAGCAATCTCTCTTGGCATTTGAATGCCATCAATTAACCTTTTGATAAATCCTGCATTTTTGATTGGAGAACCTGCTGACGTCATATAGCCTCTCTGAGACCAGAGCTGTCCATAATCATGCACAACTCCGAATCCGTACTGGCTATCTGTAATTATGGTAACTCTCAAATCCTTTCCTATTTCACAAGCACGAATTAAAGCAATTAATTCAGCCACCTGTGCTGAACGAATTCCTTCAAGACATGAAGCTTCTTCAACATCTGCTACTGTGCAGACCGAGTATGCTGCTTTCAAAACACCTCCCTCTGATCTCAGACAGGAGCCATCCACAAAGAAGACATAATCCGATTCAGGCAATGGTACATCTTTAATGTCCTGCCTTGGCTTGGTACAGTATTCCATGACATCCAAGCACTCATGTTCCACGTTATTTTCATCAATATTCTCAGTGTCAGGTAACAGTGTGGAAGGATTTAAATTCACACACCTTGCAATTGATACATTATCTGATCCCAGAATAATTTTCTCGTATTTGGTCAGTCTGCTGTTTGTCAGGTGCTGTGTTTTACTCCTTGTAAGGAGGATTTCAACTGAGTGAGGAACATAGACTTTTACAGGAAATCCCATAATTATTCCCTCACTTTGCTCCAGGCTAACACTTGTTGCAGCAACTGCTTTTAAGCAACCTGGTAAGGCTTTTGCAACTGGATCAAGAACTGCTGAGAAGTAAGCAATAGGCTTTTTCATGCTACCATGTCTCTGAATTAACACAGACAAAGCACATCCTTCTCTTTCACTACAATACAGTTCAAAACCTTTCTCGTAATCTGGCATGCCCAGAGCTGGAGCTTCACATAAGCTTCTTTTTAATTTTTCAAAAGCTTCCAACTCAATATCAGTAAGAACAATTGGATCTTTCACATCTGATTTCGTCAGTCTTTGCAGTGGCTTCGCAATTACCGAAAATCCACTAATCCATTGACGACAGTAACCAACCATTCCCAGGAACATTCTCACCTGTCTTTGTGTTTTTGGAGGTTGCATTACCTGAATCATTTTGATTCTTTCGATTGTCACCTGTCTCATTCCCTTTGCAATTCTATGACCAAGGTATTTTACTTCCTGTTTACAAAACTGCAACTTTGCAGGAGACACTTTGTGTCCCTCATCTGCCAAATGATTCAAAAGTGTAATCGTGTCTGTCACACAATTATCTCTCGTTTTTGCTGCTATTAACAGATCGTCAATATACTGCACTAATGTCGATCTGCCTGGCAAATTCAAATCTTCCAAAGATCTTTTTAACAGTTCATTAAAGATAGAAGGACTTTCTGTATACCCTTGAGGGATTCTGCACCATGCGAGGGTCCTACTCTGGAACCGGAAAGCGAAGATTTCCTGGCTCTCTGGATGCAATGGAACAGTAAAGAACGCATTGCAAAGATCAATGACAGTATACCATTCTGCATCATGCGGAATCTGGTAAAGAATGACAGCAGGGTTTGGAACAACTGGGCAACAAGGAACTATAATCTGATTAATTTTTCTCAAATCCTGAACTATTCTGTACGTTCCATTTGGCTTTTTGATCCCCATAATCGGTGAGTTACAAGGACTGCTCTCAATTTCTTTCAAAACACCTTGCTTGATGAATTTTTCAATTACAGGAATAACACCCTCAATCGTTTCTGCCTTCATTTTATATTGAGGAATGTTTGGAAAATCTATTCCCTGCTTCACTGTGATTTTGACTGGATCTACATGTTTCATCAGACCCATCTCATTTCCAGTTAAGTCCCAAATTTCAGATTTAACTGACTCTTTCAATTCCTCTGGTAAATTTTCTTTATCAAAAGTAGGAAACAATATCTCTTCTTCTGCCTCAATCATTAGCATAGTCAGTCTGTACAACCCATATTCCTCCATGGTTTGTAATTCAATTCCACCAGGTGAGCAATATATTCTGTAATTCATTTTACATTATATATCTCTCCCAAGTAAATTCACTGGACTGCTATTACAAACTACAAATCTGTGTTTGTCTTTGAAATTGCCTATTTCCACATTCACAGGCTCAGTAAAATCAGTCTTCATTTGTTGATTGCTAACTCCAACTACTTGGATGGTATCCCCAGAGAGAGGTAGGTTTTCAATTTCCACTGATCTAACAGTAGAACGGGTAGCACCAGTGTCCACAAGAAAAGTGATCTCTACATCATTCACTTTTCCATTTACAAAAGGACCAGACTGGTCAACCTCAAGAGTGGCTCCAATTACACACTCTTCCCCCTCTCTCGGGCACCGTCAGAAGCAGTCATCACAATCGCTTCCTTGGTTTCCTGTTAACAAAAATTGTCCTGATGCATTTTGCAAATTTTGTCTTTGATTTCTTATTACCTGATCACATCCGCTGAATCCAGTTTCTGGATTGAATTTTTGACCTCCCCCACAGTTAGGGAAAGGAGGCAATGGGATTTGATTCTGCTGCTGGGTCAACTGCTGTTGTAGCTGTCGCTGAAGACTCCGTTCATTCATTTGACGCTGCAGCTGCAACTGTTGCTGCAGATCAACATCATTCTGCATCTGTGGGTTAAATGATGCGTTTTAAAACTTTTTGGGTGGGTTTTTGCACTCGTTTCTCCAATGTCCAATCTCCCCGCAGTTAAAGCAAGGCATAGTTTGTTTTAATTTTTCAATTTCTGGATTAAACTTTGGTTTATTTGTATTATTGAAATTATTTTTAAACTTTCCTTGACCCTGATTCTGATTTTGCACGAAATTTCCATGTTGCACAAAATTCCCGTTTTTATTTTCAAGACTTGCAATCTGTTGCTCAGCTACCTTTACCTGTGCCCACATTGCCTTTTCCTTCAATTTCTTTTGTTTAGCCTCTAACTCATCACTGCAGTATTTTGCCTTTCTCAAAATATCAACTGAATTTGATTGCCATCCGACAATATCATTCCTGATCATTTCTTCAATTTCTGGTCTGAGACCATATACGAACCTGTAGATAAAATGGCTCATATCCTTTTCATCCAATTTTTCATAACCACTGTATTGTTTGAAAACCAATAATAATCTTTCATAGAAGGAATGAACTGATTCTTTCGGCTCCTGATTTGTCCTGTCTATTTTAACCCAATCTACTTCTTTTGGGGCAATTTTTTGTTTTAACCAGTAAATCACTTTTTCATAGAATTCCATGACCTCGGGTGCTGGAGCACCTGTCTCTTTAACTCGATCTGGTTCAGCTTTTGGCCAACCCACAGCAATTTTGCATTCTGTCCAGAGATCTGATGGGACAACAATGTCGAAAAAGCCATCCAGATCAATCCACAGAACTTTTGAAACTTTAATAAATCTGTCTACTTGTCGGTACCATTCCACCGGTTTTTCCCTCAGCCGAGGAAAATCATTAGTAAAGAGTAGAATGTCCTGTCTTGTCCAGGGAACATGTACATACCCTCCACCTGCAATTTCTCTCATCAGAAACTGTTTAGACAGATTATCCAACCTATCCAACCTCTCATCTTCCTTCTTTTTGGTCCATTTCACTCTCCATTTGCTCAAGTCACCCAATTTTTTTATGTAAACAATCAATTCTTTTATGTGTGTAATTCTCCCTCCTGTATTGAAATGTTCAATGTCTTTTTCTGTAAAATTTAATCTGTAATGCTTTCCCAGGTTTTTCTGTTTATTTAAATCAATTTCTAATTCCTCTGCCAGTTCCTCCAGCTGATCATATTTATTCTTTATTTTTTTATTTTTTTATTTTTATTTTGAAAGTTTTATATAGCGCGAACAAGATCTTTGCAGATATCAGAGCGCTTAACAAGGGCATGGGGGTAAAAAATACAAAGTAATAAAGCGTATATACAGAGTAATATATGAGGTAGTTAGGTACAAGGTGCTAGTTACATAGGTGGGATAAAGGACATGAGGTAGGTAACAGGTGAGGTAGTGTCGGTACACAGTGTATAGACAGACAATTGCGTCAATAGTATAAAGTGCAATAATAAGGAGCATATACTTGCTTAAGCGTGTTTAGAATATTTAGAGTTTAAAGGAGGGTACAGTTGAGGTAGGTGTGAGCAGGGTGTATAGTCCCACAGGTGCGAGAGTTGTAAGGAACGTTGAGATGGAGAGGGTAAAGTGTGCAAAGTCAACCAGGTGCGTCATAATATAACAATATACATAATCAACCAGGTGCATCAAACATTATAACAAAATACAAAGAGTGAGCGTATACAGTTAAGTAATTCGAAAACACGGGTGGCACAGTAGACCAGGGTCGGGAAGGACTTGCAAGGCAGATTCATGAGTGATACGGAGCAATAGCTCATGTGTATTTTAACTTCCCTCTTAAAGATTGTTTCGGAGGAGATGAGCCTTGTTTCCGGAGGGAGTGAGTTCCAGATCCTGGGTGCCATTCCTGAAAAGGAGCGTTTATAAGTTTTTTCCTTCCGAAATCTTCGAGGTTTCAGCAAAAGATTGTTTGTGCCTCTAGTAGTTCGGGAGCCACCCGAAATTGTCAGCTTTTGAGTGAGATAGGCGGGTGAATTCCGGTGCACAGCCTTGTGTGTCATGCAAGCGATTTTCAGTTGTATTCTGGCTTCAAAAGGTAGCCATTTCAGTGATTTAAAGTCCGGGGAGATGTGCGAGTGTTTTTTTGAGCCAGTGACGAGTCTCGCTGCGGCGTTAAGGGATGCTCTTAGGGGTGCCGTTGTAGTTAGGGGGAGCCCGCAGAGGGCGGTGCTACCGTAATCTATGTGCGGGATGACTATAGATTGTACTGCAGTTTGGAAGTCTTTGGCAGGAAGGAAGGGTTTGAGTTTTCTCAGGGTATTGATTTGAAAGTTCGCTCCTTTGGTTGCCTTGCTGATGTGCTGCTGCATGTTGAGATTGGTGTCCAGTGTTATGCCTAAAGATTTTGCTGAGTCAACTACGATGGGCTGTACATTTAGAGCCGTTAATTGCTTAAGCCATGTTTGAGCCGTGGATATTTTAGCGGGAGGTGAGATCAGGAGGAACTTGGTCTTCAGAGCATTGAGTTTGAGGTGATTCTCAGAGAGCCAGGATTGGGTGTTTCTGATCGTGGTGTTCAGAAGCATGATGTCCTTGGGAGATTGTATTTTGAGATAAAGTTGGGTGTCGTCGGCATACATGTGAAAGTGCACATTAGATGCCTGTAGCAACGTAGTGAGAGGTTCCATAACTAGGTTGAACAGTGTTGGGGAGAGGGAGGATCCTTGAGGGACGCCTAGCGATACAGGTACCGAAGAGGACAGCAGGTTGTTGCTTTTGAATCTTTGTGTCCGGTTGTGTAGAAATGAGGTGAACCACTTTAGAACAGTCCAAGATATGCCCATTCTTGTGTTTAACAGTTCGAGTAAGTTCTCATGTTTAACTGTATCGAATGCTGAGGAGAGATCCAGAAGGATGAGGAGGCAGGTATCGTTTTGGTCTAGGATTTGGAGGGCGTCGTCCACTATGTGAGTCATGGCAGTTTCGGTGCTGTGCCCTGCTCGGAAGCCTGACTGATGAGCGTTTAGGAGATCAAACTTATCTATGTGTTTAGTCAGTTGTTGTTGTACACATTTTTCCAGCAGTTTAGCGAGAGTGGGAATGTTTGTAATAGGGCGGTAATTGTTTAGATCAGTGGGGTCTGCTGTTGGGTTTTTCAGTAGCGGAGTGACTTGCCCTACTTTGAGGGCGTTGGGGATGGATCCTTGTTGAAGAGAGCTATTGATAATCTTTGACCAGAGTGGCAGAAGCCAAGGGGAAAAGTCTTTTACAGCGTTAGCAGGAAGGGGGTCAGAGAGGTGATTGGAAGGTTTCAAGGTGTTGAGCAGTCTGCCAATTTCTTCTTCGGAGTAGGTGTCAAAGGCTGACCAAGTAGCATTGTTCTTTGGTTGAGGCACTGCTGTGTGTCGGGGGTTGGAGTACAGGATAGCGTCATTGAGGAGATCGCTTCTTATTCTCTCAGTTTTTTGGATAAAGAAGGCAGAGAAGTCTTCGCAGGAAGGAGTATCGCCCATGGAGCTGGGTGTCTGGGGTTGCTCTTTGGATTGTGTTCTGACTAACTCAAACAGTTTTTTTGGACGGTTTTTAGCTTGGGCGAGTTGGAGGCTGAAGAAGTTTCTTTTTGAGCGTTTTATTTTCCTGAAGTAGGCGTTTCTCTGTATCTTTAGACTTTTTAGGTGCACTGCAGAAGGGGCTGATCTCCAGGTGCGCTCTGCCATTCGCATGGCTCGTCTATCCTCATTGAGGCTACCGTCATACCATGGGTTGGACGTCTTCTTGGACGAGACTCTTTTCAGTTGCATGGGCGCCGCCTCATTGATTATTGTGGACATAGTATTGAGATAGTAGTCAGTCAGAAGTTGAACATCTGAAACGCCGGAAATTTTCCATTGCATACTTTTGCTGATAAACAGGAGTTCATCATCTCGGTAATATTTTAAACTGTCAGGACCAATTGTGCCAATTATTAATTCTTCCAAATCTGCTTTTAATTTTGCAACATCAAGTTTTGAATTTGATTCTCTTTTCTCAGGAGACTCCGCATCTGACTCTGCACCCATTGGTGTCTGGTTAAAAGAACCTTGATTAAAAGTCAAGTCAGGCATCCTTGATTTTTCACGATTTATTTCAGATAAATCTGAATAAAATTTTTCAGCTACTTTTTGAATTTCTGCATTTAAAGGAATTGTTAAACCTGGCTGTTTAATTTCCTTTTGCTCGAAAACAGGCTGAACAGGACCAATCGTTACTGGAACTGTCACTGCTTCCATGCTCTTTGTTATCTGCTGAATTAATTTTTCTTTCGATCGCAAGTATTCTGAAGTGTTTGCAACTTCCTCATTCCTGTAAGTTCTCATCTGATTTCTAGGGGCTTCCCTTTCCATTGGAAAACTTCTGTTTTCAATATAAACACCAGAATTAGTTCTTGTCTCAAACTGTTCTGGAGTTCCAAAAGATTCACAATTATTTGGGTACAATTTTGGGGAATCATTTACTGGGGGTGCACTAGGAGTGGTTCCAGCAGAAACCGTTGGGGTAGACCAAGAACGAGGCTGTCTCAAAGGGGCATTTTTATTATTTGTCGTAAAAATTTCTTCTAAGACTGGATCCTCTGATTCATTTTCTACAACAACATTATTTTTCTTTTCAGTTCTCTTTTCACCTGGAGACCCTAAAACCATTTCCCTAATTAAATAAAGACCATCGCACATATCTCCCTGTCTCCACATACCCATTCTGTCTTCATGCGTTTCTCGTTTGTAACTCGGTGTTTTCGGAGGTCTCTTAATCCCATTTGCTTCTCTCTGAAGTTGAAACATCTCATCCTCCCATTCAACCAAAGCCTCAAATTGTGTCGGTCTAGGCCGTGGTACTAGAGCTGACATTTTCTCTCTCAGATTTCTTAAAACCTTAACATTAAATCAACCATCATCCGGCCAAGCCAATACGCCGTCGTCCTTTGTGTAATTTTTCCAAACATCAAACCATAGAACAGTATGGTAACCATATTCTCCTTCCATATACGCTGCGGGTGTCTTATACTTATGAAGTAATTTACCACCTCGCGTTTGAATTTTCTTATCGGGTGAAATACAATTTTTAAATTTTTGAAGTAACGAAGTCTTTTTCTCAACATGTTTAAAGTAATAAGTCATTTTTAAAATCAAATCCGCTTAATCAGAAATGATCGTAAATGTTTTCCTGGTTGTTCCGTAACACCAACCAATCCGTGCGCGAAACACACCAACAAGCCAATCAGGTTTGAGCTACGTCACCACCTTGCTCGACCAGTAAAAACAGAGCTTCCCATCAAAACCAATCAGCATTCAGCTCGACAAAGTCACGTGAGCCAATCAGAGTACAGCTTGTGACGTATAGTACCCAATCCCTGCGCGGACCGTGTGACGTACACAGCCGCTGCGGTTTCTCGCCTCTCACTCTCAGCGCTCACCCCTCCTTCACAAAATCTTTTCACAGCGCCATTTTAAAGACGCTTTTCTCAATGAAATTCGATTAATCAACAACAAAAGAACAAACCATTTGTCTGTTTCTCTAAATAAGGTGATAGTTTTTACAGACACACGAGAAATTCTTTGCGTGGAATAGACGACGCTATTCTCACAGAATATACATTTGCCGATAAAGTATACTTTTACTCTACCCTTCAAACACGTAATAACGAACGCGCTTCCCTCTGAATGCACATAAAGTAGCAATTCAAAGTTTGACTTGAACGAAATTACAAAATCATTTACGCACTTTCAAACGGAAGTATCCCTAACTACACACACATGAAATCCTGGCGGGACTCTAACCCTCCACTGATAACACCAATCGTTAGCAAAATAAGCGACGTTACCTTACCCTTCACTCAAGCTCGAATTAATTCTATTACTTTTCCCACAGAGAGTTTTAGAACGGGCACATTGTCCCTATACTCAATGCTTCGATTTCATAGACAATCCTCACTATGCATACATTCTATCTGACACACCTATATCCCTAACACGTGCTGCGCGACGACAACACTTGTGATACACGACGATATCACAACTCTGAAACAGATCAAATGCACTGTGTGACTTGTGACTTTACACTCTGGTCACACTACTCTGTACCGGTACAACTAGGATTTCTCACGCCGGAAAAAACCTTTCGACTACACATAACGCAAATGAACAAACTCAACATATGTTAATCATCGATCCTATGCAACTACCATATAACATATCGGTTACCATAGTAACCATCAAATCTGCTACCAGAAAAATTGATCCAGCGGGCTTTTGGAAATATGTCATAAGCAACGCTACCCAACTCTACTATATACACCATCAATCAATAAACTCTCATAAGGCCCATAAATCTAACATGACATATTATAACCAACTGGATCATGTGACCTAATTAACCTATTCACAAATTATATACATTTATATACAACCATGGTAAATGAATTCATCGTACTTCACAAACCTACAAGCTAATTAAGCCACTGTGGCGATAAGATCTAGCTATGAATAACCTATACCTATGAAAATAACAAGACCAGCTTGTTTTCCAAAGTAAGATTTTTATTGGCTACTCATTTGGAAAATTGTATTAGAAATTTTATTAAAGCATTTTTATTTGAATCATTGCAAATAGTTATGACAATTTTATTATAGATCAAAATATTATTGCAAATGAGAATTATCAGTTTGGCATTTTTCAAAACCTAAGTCCCTAGCTAATGCTAACTATAAGGAAAAATAAAGAGTAAAGTCTTTGAGGGCTCCTACGTGTTCCAAGAGAAGTCCAATAGCGTAACGCCCTCATCAAAAGGTCAGCAAGGAGAAGCATAACTCTTCCACAGGGCAAGAGTTTTTATACCTTTCTACGCTAAGCTAATCTAAGAAAAAGTAATTTTTTCTGCTGAAATTAAAGCCTCATTGGTCCAAAAGTGACAGGCGACGTGTCACCACATTTCAGAATCAAAAGTTCCGTCATCATTCTTAGAGACCTTTGTCTCTAGTTTTCGAACAACGCAGTTTCCTCCAGTTCGCAACAATTGCAACAAATGAAGTTTTTAGCTTCCTCGGATGTGCGAATGTCACAAGCCTTTTGCCGGTTCCTGGCCTTGGCCTTGTTCAGCTAAGAGAATGTCATCTCAGCACGACAAACTTTTCAGACCGGAGAAAACTGTTGCCATCATGGACTCACTCTGGCTCCAAGCAGATTTTAGCAAGCACGGAAAATTTCACTAGGCCCAAAACCTTTTTCATTTACTATTGTATAAACAAACACAAGAAAATAATTAATGCGAGTAATATAATTTGTTCTGTTGCCACCCTCCATTGCTAATAATTAACCCATTAGTCTAAATTACCTAGCAGAAGCAACAAATAAAGCAGCATTTTATATCTACCATTCTTCTTATTATCCAGCAAGGTTCTTTATGCACCTATAGAGAATAGAGTGACACCACATAGACAGGGAAGCAAAATAAGCACATGCCATTTATTCTAAACAGCTGCAGTTAATTTTTGACATGACAAATAGACACGATTAATTTATTATTTTTCACAAACAAGGAAATGCAACATAATGCACGTTTATGAGCACACATGTTAGTATCCCGCGTTTTTCATGTGTAGATGCAACTTAAACTAGGTTGAAATAATACATACACAGCACAACTATTAATCATATTATTTTATTTATGGAAGTGTGACTTCACGAGTTGAAATGAAAAACATTTCTGAATCTCGCTCCATCACAGTGAGAACGCAGTGTAGAAAGGTTTTGTGTGTTGTAGTTTCCCTAAGAGCACTTGTTAGGAGATGCAGTCCGACTGGAATGGAACATTAGACTCCTGTACATCTTCCCATCCCTGCCTCAAGGCATAAAAAAGATCAGAAACTACCAGGCCCAAGTTATCCTAGTGGCTTCTGATGGGGTCAGGATAGCGTTGACCGAGACGTTCTGGACATGAACATTTGTTCTCCAATCAGATTACCACTTACCGAGTCCCTTCTGTCTCACGGCAGGGTTCTAAACCCAAATATGTCCAGTCTAAATGTGTGGAGTTTAAGCGACAAGAAACTGACATCAGTGTAGAGGCATGGGGCATTTAGGCAGTTTCACATTGTTCACTTCTGGGGTGATTTGTGGTCATTGTTTAGCTGCATACCACAACCTAGCAGCTCTTGGGAGCACTAGTATGGAAAACATTTTCAGACCCAGTCTGGCTCCTGCTGAGTATTTTAAGGCGGGGAATCTGCGGTTAGAGTATCCACCAAAAAGAGTGTTGCCGAAGTTTAGTAAATTGTTTTTCTTGATAAAGATTTGCTCTTGTATTTTTACCAATGCTTAAACCAAAGGTTTTGGATGAGAAAAAAAGCATGTGCTTGTAAGAGAGCTTGAGAGGTCTGTTGCCTCAAAACCTTTGTGTGACTCTGGGGAGCCATTTGTGTAAAGTCAATGAAAAATGCCATGTAGGTACATATACATTCATTCAAATATTTGTGTGATATATTTTTGTTTTGTAGGGCAGAAGTATTTTAAAAGGTCCCCAAGAAGCTTTGATGGTTTCAGCGAGACCAGTTCTGTTAGCTACACCGAGGAAGTGAAGAAGACTGAGGAACAAGCTGATGTCCCTGCACCAGGAAATGTTGAGTTTCAAGAAGGGTCACTACTTCAGAATGGCCACACCACTGTGCCAACAACTCACACAGAGGAGGCGGCCCCAAGTGAGAAGTATCAACCGTCCGACATTAGCAGTTCCAAACCAGAGGATCCAGCAACTTTAAGTTAATACTCCAGATTTTTCTGCATTAAGACTTTTTGTAAGAATATAAATAAAAATTCCCTTCATTTCTGCAACTTTAAACCTAGCATTTAAATTCTGAACAGTGCCACACAATAGTACAGTAACAACTACTGTAATCATTACGAAGTTGCAGTTTGCACAAAATATACGAATGAAAGCTTTCTTTTCCCAGGAGGTAGATAGTGTATTTACATAATTTGTTTAATTAACTATCTTTTATTTGCTGCTTTTAAGTTATTCATGTACCCAGTTGGTATTTGGGTACAGTTACTGTCAGTCAGCAACCGGTACGGTTTATTGTTTCTATTTTTGACTTTTCACATTTGTTGACGCATTGCATTGCATTTTATTGAACCCTATAATATAAATTGTCTATTTTTATCGCTTGGATTTGATACGAGTTGTTTGTTTGCGTGCATTTGTTAGCAATCATGCACTTTTGGGGGCATTACAATTTTCAGTTAATCTGTGGCTTAATGAATCCCTTTTAGGAAAGCTACAATTAGATATTTCCTGGAAATAAGTATTTTCCAGTACAACTTGTCATCCAGTTTAAAACAAACGAGAGCGCTTGAAAAATTACAATAATTTATACACTAAAACCTGACTTGTTACCAGGTGTGAACGCGAAAACAGTTGCTCATTTAAACGATGTATTTTAAATTAATTATGCACACTTGCATACCATCTCGTTGTTACCAAAAACAGTACACAGGTCTGGAATTTCCTAGGTGGGACAGGGATAGAGGAGCCTCCGGGCTTAAATGAGTTCCTGTTTGCCAGGCTCGGATGTTGTTTAAATTAATCTCTTCACGGAGTATGTACTTCGATACTTCCTGGCCAAATATTTTAGCATGGTCTTCTGGCATCTCCGGGGAAAACTAATTGGTAAATGTTGGTGCAGTTCTTCCTGTTCTATCTATAAAAAAAAGAGGTATGATGCAGCAAATACATAGGAAAGCTAGATTTGCAAAATCAATCAATGGTCTTTTATCCTTACCCTTTTTGTTCCTGTGTGCTGAGATAAGCCAGTTTTATTCACATTTCATGTGTTCTGTGTTTAACAAACGGCCGGTGAGAAGCACATTCAATGTATGTCCTGTTCACTCTGTGACCTATTTATTTGGGAGCCTGTTAGGCCAGGCTATGTTGCCTTTCTAAGAAGTGCATCCTGTCTCTTAAATTTCCAAATGTATTATGTCATTCTGTGCTTATATCACTCTAAAGTAGCATTCAATGCAGTGTTGGAATGCAATGCAGCTCTGTTGACATTTATTTGTTTACATATGTTTTTTTACAAATATACCCTTAGGGGAAAATTATACTTTTTAGAGGGTATTAATCTGTTGGTACGTACACAGTCTTGTATATTCCAATTACTGTAGAAACGTTCACAATGCGTCAGATGTTAAGGTCTGAATCAACACTATGTCATGCCCGAACATACATTATGTGTTGTTCATCTCAAATTAGGCCTAAAGCAAATATGCAGGTCAATTGCACTATTGTTTTTCTTTCCCTTCAGCTTGTTGAGTGGTGTTGGGAACACAGTTTTTTTGTTAGATCTCTTATTTTTTGATCAATGTTATCTCCGATATTTAAATACTTTACAGAATCTGAAAGTGCAATTTTTAGTTTTTTAATGCAAAGGGGCAATGCATTAGTCTTCCCTCCTATTTTGTTTTTGTTGTTTATTGGTGCAATGAAGTACATTAATTTTGGTAACTATGGGGAAAGTCAACACTCTTTATATATATATAAATATATATATTAAAATTATAAAATAAATTTTTACTGTTTTTTATATTTGGAATTGTGAAATTCACATTTCCTTGTATGTTGAAATAGAACTGTCTATGCTTTACTGTTTAATAAAGTTTAAGATTGTTTCACTGTTACAAGTGGTCTGTTTGAAATAAATCCATTTTAATTTTATGATTTCTATTTCAATACAAAAATGTACTGTAAGAACAACTTTTTTAATGTGTTTATATTTTTATATTTTTACGTAACGTGTTTGATCTAATTATTGCCATTTTAAGTGTACAAACAATGTATAGAGCTGATTTTGCTCTCCCCCACCTCGGTGCATTTCAGGTAGTCACAGCATACCTTCAGCGGTTAGCGGTACCAGTCTTCCCCTGTTATGTGTAGGAAATGTTGCCATTTTTACATGCACATGGATCTTTCATAAAGTTGCCTTCATTTTCCACATCGACTTTTGACACACATTTGAATTTGTGACACTTTGGGTTTGTTTCCTGGAAACATCGACCTTGCTTACACGAATCAGCTTCACAAGAACACTATCATATTGTCTTGGCATTGTGTTCAAGACCTACACGTATGATGTGCAAATGTGTTTGTTATTTAGGTCTATATGGCGACACAGCTACCTGTAGAATACAAACAGTGGCAGCTTGCTGTCAATCTTGGATCAAGGCAAGGGTGCCTTTTTCTATATAAAAACATCTGTTCTGGGTATTGAGAGGAGTCACTTCTACTTACTTCCCGAGGTACCTACATGCTGAAGCCATCGCCTAGCAGCTGAATGACATCTCCTTGAGGGGTGTTCAGTTCGTGACAAAGACGGGATCCTACATTTTTACCCGCCAGGTAATGGGGTTGGATCATCCAGGAGGGAGTTGCTTGTCACAACATACAAATACACCCAAGACACATAGGTTAGGGTTAGAGTACGTCAGATTGTTATATAATTCCATTTGTTTCAGCACAATAGTGAAACTTTGTTCTGTTCTCTGTGCTGATGCTTATTATAACTTTCATCTGCTTCTGTTTGCGGCATATATTTTCTATACAAGAATCAGTTCGATTCAATAAACATAAAAAATGTCACTTTGTGTATTCTTTGTATATATCTCTAAACAAACGAGAGCACAAGTGTATGAACGAAAGGCTCTAGGTCTGTCACCACGGTTCCTGAGGGAACAGATTTGTCATGTTCAGTGGTTGCCAGAACTGTTCGCACCCTGTCTAGGTTAGAGGGCCTTATGGTGGCACTGTGAGCTAACTGCACAGAATCAGTCTGGCACCATCCTAAAGGTTATGTCGTCCACAAGCTCGCAGATCCTACTGCTTAGTGGAAACTACACAACATGGCTCCGCCAACGTTGTTTGGGTTCTATTTTGTATGAATCAACTGAGTAGTTCAATTGTTCCTTCTCGGAGATCCCTAGGCACCTTTTAAACCGTAGACATCCGTGGTGGTAGGAAATATCTTCCACAGCTGAGTAGGTATACGTTATGTCTTGGCTGTTGGTAATTCAAGATTGAAAGGATCTAATTCTCACTGTGATAGTATACTTTGTAATTATTTTTTTTGCATATATGGAACAATACATCTCTGAGAACTGCAGCTATGCAGTCACTTAGAAACTACTACAAAATGGCCTCACACTAGATGGTGGGGACGTAATCTTCATGGATAGGGCCACACAAAGCATATAGAACACATATATTTTATTTTTGGGTTACATTCCCAGCTGCAGATGATGTAACACGAGCATTGCACGAATACACTGAGGATGAAATACCAGATGAATACACTCCATATGAGGCAATAGATTTTCTTCTCACCTACCAAGAACATGTTAATTGGTATGAAGACACCATCGACCACACTATAGAAAATGCGAGACTGGGTGTGAGAAAGTGCCCTCTTTCTGCATGGTTGCCCCACTTTTTGCTGAATTACTGATGTACTTTGACTGAGTGTGCCCTGGGCTCCTGCTAATCAGTTATATGTTCTTTCCCTAAAAATGCATTGAAGCCTAAACCCAATTGGCATCTTTAGCCACCGGTCAGCCCCTGGTAAATGGTACCACAGGTACCCTGGGCACTGTGACCAGAGGCCTCCAAGGGCTGCAGCACGTATTGTGCCACCCTTAGAGGTCCTGTACCCTGACACTCACACACTGCCTTTTCAGGCTTCATGTCTTGGTGCAGAACAAAGTGAAGAGTCGACATGGCACACATCCCTGTGTGCCATGCCTAAAACCACTGCCCTGGTGTAGGTTAGTCACCCCTCTAGCTGGGTGCACTATACCAGTGGTGAGGGTACAGGTGCATGATGTCATGATCTGCCACAGGGCGCCTGCCTGACTACATCTCCCAGAATGCAAACTGGAGTGGGAGGAGTTTAGGGTATATCCCACCGCCAAACACCGGGGTGCGCTGTACGTGATTTGCAATTCTGAACCTTGTTTGTTTCCGTACTAGTTCCGTGCTGAGGAGCCTGCTCGTTTAGAATTGAGAGTTTTGTAGAGTTCGTTACCGGAGTGAAAGTGCCGGCGAAAAGTATTTGCATTTTTGTTCTTTCCCGCTTGCGGCTGCGGCGGGAAAAGGTGCTACATGTCATTGGCAGCGACACGTCCAAGTTGGGAAATTAGCCAAGGGGAGGCTAAAACTACTTGAAACCCCCACTGTTTTCACCCTTCTCGCTTGCGGCTGCAGCGAGGAAGGGATTGGTGAAACGTGTTCATACCGAGACACGTTAGGAGTTTTGAACGATCCTTGTTGGATAAATAAACTGATACCTTGTAGCCTACACGCCCTTAGCGCTAGCGGCTGCAGCGAGGAAGGGGGAGAGCTTTGCATCGGGATTGGAAAGAGTGGAGAACATTGCTACAGCGCTCTTTCCACCGTGAAATCTGAACGTCCATTTTCTGAAGCTGTGCAAATTGAAGGCGAGTGATTAGAGGTTCACATAATTTTGACCTTTCATAGAGCCAGAAAGGTTTGCATCATTCGGACTTCAGTCTTTATGCTGGTAAGCCTCGCAAGAGGAGGAACTTGTTCCGGATACAAACTTTTTTTTTGCTCTTGTGTTCCGTTTAGTTGGACCCAGCTAGGAATACTTTTGTGTTCTTTTTGGTTTATGCTTTATGGATGAACTAGTATCGTTCTACAAACAATACTAAATCCTTCAGCTTCAGAACCCCGAGTTGATAAAGGTTTACTCCGTAGTAGTGACGGCTTGGGTTACTGGAGAGAGTCATTTTTATGTTTCAAAGGGAAGGGCAATAAGGTATGTTACTTGTTTTCTGCTTCCTTGATATTACCTCCTGAGTGTATGTGAACAAACAGTAATCTGTGGTCTGTCTTTAGGAAGTAACCATATTGGGAAGTTTTGAAGACAGAGAGGAAGGGCTCACCTCCTGATTTATGTGGTAGGTAGAGATTTATTAGCGAGAATGAAACGAGAGTAGTCCGGATATATGCTTTAATTCTTTCCTTTTGTCTTTCAGCTATCCCTTCCGGTCCAGTCCCTTCCCTTACCTTTCCCTCGCTTGATTACCTCTACGCTCTGTGTGTTTTGCTAACCAGAGTGTGGGGAAATCAGGAGGTGGACCCCTTTCAGCATCACCCTGATCCCGAGGAGGAGCTAACCGTGACACATGAGCCCTGTACCCCTACAGTGTCCAAGTCCATTCTTAGACATTGTAAGGGCAGTGCTGCCATTAAGAGTATATGGTGCTGGGAGTTTGTCATTACGAACTCCACAGCACCATAATGGCTACACTGAAAACGGAGAAGTTTGGTATCAAACTTCTCAGCACAATAAACCCACACTGATGCCAGTGTGGGATTTAATGAGAAATGCACACAGAGGGCATCTTAGAGATGCCCCCTGAAAACTAACCCACCACTAGTGTCCAGGCTGAGTGGCTTCTTTCAGCTGCCACCACCAGACATGTTTCTGGACCCCTGGGTCGAGAGCCTGCTGCTCTCTGGGGCCTGAAACAATGCACATCCTGGGACGAGGTGACAAGCCTCCTCCCCCAGGATGGGCAGGGTTCTCGAAGGGGAAGCTTCAAAGGCTTGCCGCCTTTGTGAGCTTCCCCAGGCCAATTGCTGCTTTCAGAAACTGGTCCCACTGGTCTGACCCCCCCACTTTGGGCGGGAGAACCGGCTGGAAAAAGAAGTGAGGAAGAGAGGTGTGCCCACCACTTCCAACTCCACCCCCCAGATGGGGGAGGAGAGGTAAAGCCCAACTCTCAGTCCACGCCATCTTGAAGATGGGAGGACTCAGCCAACCAGGGACAGGCACATGCGCCTCTCCCATAGGAGGGTGGCATAATAGGGGGTATACCCACCCCAGGGAAAGAATCCATTGGTCCCTGCCTTTTATCTGCCTGTAGCGCCCCTAAAAGTATTTCAGCAGGCAAGAAAGAACAGTATTATTGCACAGTTAGCTGAAGCTGGCAATTCCACCAGAGAGCTGTACAAAATCTTGGATACTTTCACTAAACCAATTGCATGTGAAAGTCCAGATGAATTTACACAAACCCTGTGTAATAATATCTCTCAATTTTTCGAGGATAAAATTGAGACAATTTATAAAAAAATCACCACTGCTCAATGCCCCAGGGATCTGGAGCATTCAAGCATTACTCACCCCGATACACCTAGAGATACTCTACTTACCTTTCCTGAGGTCAATCACAGTGACATCCAGACACTAATAAATAACATGAAAACAGGATCCCCCCCTTGATCTGTTACCAGCTAAGCTAACTGTCACCTTGAACAATATACTTTGCCCCACAATTCAAAAGATTCTAAATCTCTCCTTCAAAGAGGGTCAGCTCCCTCGACAGTGGAAGGAGGCAGTTGTGAACCCAATACGGAAGAACACGGCCCTACCATGGACGGAACTTTCCAACCTCCGCCCCATCTCTCTTTTACCTTTTTTAAGCAAATTGGCCGAGAAGCATGTAAACATCCATGTTTTCAGGTTCATAGAGGCGACAGGGGGCCTGGACCCGTCACAATCTGGGTTCAGACCCAACTACAGCACAGAGTCGGCACTCCTCTCCGTGACAGATAACATCAAGATGTCACAGGATAGAGGAGGTTCGATGATACTGGTGCTGTTAGACCTGTCGGCTGCTTTTGATACGTGTCTCATGACATTCTTCTCGGCCGATTGCAGAAAGTGGGTATTGGAGGATTGGCACTGTCCTGGTTGGAGAGTTTTCTCTCCGGCCGCTCACAATCTGTCAGCGTGGGACCCTATCGTTCCATCTCTAGGGTGCTCACTAAGGGGGTGCCACGGGGCTCATGCCTAAGCCCCACATTATTTAATGTGTATGTGGCCCCCCTTGCAGACATTGTGAGAAGGTTTGGGTTCACCCCAGTGTCATACGCTGATGACACCCAGCTGCTCTTTCCCTTCCATTCCCTCACACCCGTTGTGAAGAACAATTTTGCCGAGGGCATGAGGGCAGTGTCCAACTGGATGGCTACCAACTGCCTCCAGTGCAATGTCGGGAAGACCGAAGTAATGCTTTTTGGGAAGGCTAGCATGCACTGGTCTTCCGACTGGTGGCCTTTAGATCTTGGACCTGTCCCATGCCCAAAGCCAATTGTTAAGAACCTGGGGGTGAAACTTGACCAAAATCTGAGCTTAAAGGAGCACGCCAATTATGTCACAGGAGCTTGTTTTAGAACAATTGGCCAGTTAAGGCGAGTCTTCCCTCTGCTGCCTGACACCCACAGGAAGACTCTTGTACAGGCCCTGGTGATAAGCCGCCTGGACTACTGCAACGGCCTCCTCATATTAGCAAATGAGGAGGCGCTCAACCGTTTGCAGGTAGTCCAAAATAGGGCGGCCAGACTAATTTTAAATGCTCCTGCAAGAACCCCGTCCAAACCCCTGCTAAGTTACCTTCACTGGCTGCCCATACAACAACGTGTTAGATTTAAAATCTGCTGCTCAGTGCACAAATGCCTTTATGGACAAGGCCCTAGATACTTGGCACAAAAATTCCAGTTATACAAACCTGAACGCCTCTTACGTTCTAGCAACCAGTGTTTACTGGAAACTCCCACTATAAAAAAAGTCAGACAAGGTGGACGCGCCTTATCATTTATAGGTCCGACCATGTGGAACAAACTTCCATCCGACCTAAGACACAACACCAACCATTTGTGCTTTAGGAAAGCCTTAAAAACACATTTGTTTCAGGAAGCATAACCCACCCTGTGGTACTCCACAGAGGCAACGCATCCCTGTACTTACGCGAGCAAAGCGCGGAGATACCCCATGGGTCGATTCTGGCGCGATACAAGCAATTAAATAAATACAATTTTTAAAAAAACCTTGCTTCCTCAGATCCAGACAAGAAACGAGAAGAAAAGAAGGACCGAACATCCTTGCAGCAGCTAACAAGAGGAAGACGCCAACGGACTTGGCCCCAGCCCCACCGGCCTGTCTCCCCCTCGAACCTGCTACTGCAAATTCCTCGTGTGTCCTGCAGCCAGCAACCTCAAAAACCACGGAGGACCTACCTGCCTTCACTTCCAAAAACTGTTTCTCCTGTGAACACTGTATTTGTTCAAATGCAACCTCTGGTGCAACCGGAAACCGCAAATATGCCCCACTCTGCACCCGCCGTCCACGGCCCGAGCTCGAGTGGGCAAGCAAGGAGGTCACCCCTACGATCCTGAACCGAGGTCCGGCGACCCCTGGCCTGCCTCTAGGCTTCAACCAACACCTGAAGTCTAAATTCAGAAGGCCCCCCTAACCGCGACCAGGAGCTGGTAAGAAGATCTGACCCCCCAAAAGGCACATCCTTGTGTTCTCAAACCAACGGTGCCTAACCAACCTCTAATTTCCCAACTTACCTCTCGAATTGGCGGTCACACCCAGAAGTCCCTCGTCTCCCTGCCTGCAGTGCTTTTGCAAACTGGAGGTTCTCCATTGGAAACAGTAGGGCATCGACCTCGAAACAGCACCCTGTGGTGCTTATTTGTTTCCCCATTTGCCCTGAGCTAAAGTCCAGGAGCTGTGCTCCCACAACCCAGTGGCCTGCTTGCCAGCAGCCACCAACCGGAGGCCCCCCTATCCCCCATTGGATAACATTGGGCCTCCGCACTCTGCCGCCCTAGTGCAGCTGAGGGTGTAACAAGAGTGCACCCTTGACCCTGGGGGAACCCTTGTTCTAACCCCAACCTCAACTCCAAACACCGATTACCTAAAAACCGATAACCATATTTTCCTCAATTGGATAACATTGACACTTTTTCCTGAAAAAGTTTCTTAGTGTGGAGTTTTGAAACCTAAAGAAATTCTTTAAAATTGTACGATATAACAAAAACGCTTTTACTCAGCTGGTTACAGGAAATGTCCCAGTGCTGCATCCAGGCATACAGCACTGAGTACGAATAGTAATCCAAAAGTAGCTTAGTTGCTATTGTACTGAAAATCCCATTCAAGTCTATGTACTGTATTTACAAGTGATTGCATTTCCCTGAAACAATACTGTAAGTCAAACCACAGTAGATTTACAATTGCAATTGAACTGTTTTACAATTCTCATTTACTACTGTAAAGTATTTATTGCTTACCTGTGCCAGGCTTGCTTGGTTCCCCCTCGTTGCCTACAAATGGGCAAGCAATCTTAAGGACCAACTAGTGTCTACACAACCAAAGACACCGCAGAAACCAGCCACTGCAGCGTGTGCCACCGAACCCACCATTCCAAAACACTCAACTTGGAAACCCGGTAAAACCTGGACACAACTACAACACACAAATTGTAATTCGACCAATATCGTCTACCTCATCACATGCCCATGTGGCCTCCGCTACATTGCCATGACTACACGCAAGGTCAGAACTAGAATAGTTGAGCATCGCAGCACAATAAGATGCAGAAAGAATATCAGCCGCATCACGGAACACTACCTCCAACTCGTCCACACCCAAAATGACTTTACATGGATGGTAATCGAACAATACGATTACAACCAACGGGACAATGAAACAACTTTATTAACAAAGGAACAACGTTGGATCTACCGCCTATCCATCCAACACCAAGGCCTGAATGATTCTTTACCGTGGTTTACTTTGAGGATCTGAACTCTGTGAACCACATAGAAAGCTACACATTACAGCGTCTCTGTACATGGTCTGAATGACCCAACCCCGTGGCTGATATGTAGGCCATGACTAGCAGCAGCCTCATACCACGCGCAACTTTGTCTGATACCATCTGGGCTCATGGAGTCAAACTCGACACACCTCCACATGAGTCCCCCAGTCCACTGCATCCAAGCGCGCTCATGACACTCGCACCCTTATTCAAGTCTAAGGTCAATTCTGATTTAAGGAGTCAGACTTTATACACTAGCCGACCTCCAGATGAGTCCCCGAGCTTATTACACCCAAGCGCGCTCATAACAATTCACGTCTTGGATCCCCTTTTGAACTCTTATCGTAATTTTCTCTGCCACTTTCACCCTTCGGCTGCTATTCAGCACCTACCACACATTAACCGATGCACGCCAGATCACCTTGACAACGGACGCTTTGACTCCCGTACGTGTGTAGTCTTTTCTCTATGTTCTCTTTCCAGAGACGCACTCACCAACACTGGCACCTCACCTCACCGAAATGGATACTTAAGCACCGGCGTTACAGAGGACCAGTTCCTTCGGAGATCCGCCGCAGCAGCACAGGTTCCAAAAGGGTCCTGAATAACCAAGTCGTGAGTAGACCAATAGGACTTATCGACCACCGGGTAAGAACTTCTTTCCCCCACAGGTTTCAATGGCCCACGCGCCACTTCCCTTCTCATTACATGGTCAGAACCGCTGCCGTAAACATCCATAGGGGCAATTGCTGCAAATCGCAAGCGTAAGGATACCGATTGAGTGTGTCCACCTTTTTCATGTGTGTGTGCCTACCCGACATAGCCCACCACACGTTCCTTCGCATATACCGGTAAATTCACCAAACCGTATCACCATTACGGTTTCACTTTTTGCCGCAATTTTCCGCCCATCTAGCATGTATCAACTGGCAAATATGTACTCGTGTGATTATGACTTTAACCAAATCATGCAAAGACTCTTTACTGTATGTGTTTGGCGTAAATGTTGTACGTCCAGTAATCCTTGGAGAGGGAATTCCCCTCCCACACATATGGCACCTTACCGCGTGCAACACATTTTAGATCACACACTCATTGTAAGTGTAGATCTCACCTTCACATAGTTTACGGTCCTGAGGAAAGCCAGTATTAATGAAAGGCCTGGCTGAAACATGTAGACCACCCACCAGATGCAGGAGTCCCTAACTATTACTCCACCTACATCCATTGCCTTGCTTTTACTGCTATCAGAGGCCCAGACATTAAAGATAACTCCCTGGGTACTGGGACCACTGAATAGCTTTTAATCTTTCACTTTCAAGTCACCCACACTGCACACTCAGTAAAATACCTGCTACGCTGTAGTACAGGCGTTGAAGCACACCCGGGACACATTCGGTGTCACTGGGTGGGCCCGATGATGAAGCATGCCACCAACTAGGTTGGTGGGTGCGGGCTTTTATAAGGAAACCAAACAATTCCTTTTTCTTTACTTCTCCCATACAGTCCTGAGTCCTCTATCACATATAAATAGGCTAGTCCTCTCTTGATTATATACATCTGGAACTGTAACTGGAACCCAGGATCAAAGTGCTGGAACACGACTAATCAGTTTTCTGCTCAGAACCTGGAAAAAGAAGAAACGTGCAATTGTCGATTTATGAAGGAGAATTCCAACAAGTTTCATTCAGTTAATATCTTTCATCCATTAATGAAAAGATCTCAACAGTGTTGTTAGTCAAACATAAGGGTAGGTAATAATACACCATGCTAAAGCCATCAGTTCTAATTCATATGATGCACCGGGTGGGATAATCCTTGCCTCAGAGTCCTTAATAAAATTGAAAATTCTAGACGTGTTAGCTAGAAAACATTTTATTGAATGTCAGGACCGGAGGCGTTCGATTATATTTCTTTATAGCTGTTCTGATACCACTGAGGGAACATCTAAAATAGGTTTGCAGTAAAAAGTCTTAAAAGTAGTGGCCCTCATAATGTCTTGCAGGTGCGAACCCAGGAGAAAGGACTTGGAGGCCATTGCACCCCTGACTGAATGAGCACCGAATTTACTGCTGTCAACACCCGCTTCCCCCAAGAGCCTTTTCACCCATCTGGCTAAAGTGGCAGATGTAACCGCATGGAAAGGCTACTAAAGGGAAATCAATAGTTTGCCACCAATGGAGCAGTGAAACTTTCTAGTATGGTCCTTGTTCTCTTTCAAAGATAGCACAAGGCATAATTTAGAATTGTTTGGAAATTACGGGTATGAGAGCTGTCTGGAATCAGTTTTTGTCCTTCTGGATAAAGTAAAAGAAACCCCATTGGGAGTAAACACACTACCTGTTAAATCCAGTGCCTTCACATCACATACCCCCTGCAAGACATTAAACAAAGTAGCATAGCCAGCGTTGCCCAAAACTTTTTCGTGAAAGGTCACAATTAGCTGGCCACCTCTGTAGGAATGATAGGACAATATTTACTTCCCACAAATATGCATATTTGGGAATCAGGGATTGCTTAAGTGCATGCCTTGCATGACCTGGCTCACCAATGGGTGATGATCAATGAATCTGTCATTCACCAAGGCATGCACTGCGGAGATGGCGGCACTGTAGTCATTAATGGAAGAATAAGCTAAGCCTAAAGACACCATTCCCGGTAGGAAATTGATGACCAAGACAATGGGAGCCCTCAGGAGATTCAAACTCTGTTACTTATACCAACCCAGCAAGCATCCCCAAGCTGAGGCCTAATATTTATAAGTGGCATCCGACCATGAGCGGAGTAGGAAATCTTCAGCCTGTTCCAAAAGGTCAGACGAGCCGAGGGTCCCTGAAATGTGCCACACCATGAGATGTATATGGCCTTGCTTCAGCAAGGGGGGCCCGAAGTCTATTCAGACCCAGCAGATATTTGAACTGAGTGATCTCGGACAGACACTTGCAGGAAATCTCCATCAGAACGGGGAACCAAGTTTGGGATCTCCATAATGAAGTGATCGGGATTAATTCCGCCTGCTGGTTGCGAGTTTGAGCTGACACTCTCAGTATCAAGAGAAATGGAGGAAAGGCATAATGTAGAAGACCGTGCCAGTCCTGAAGAAAAGCGTTGTTGCCAGAGCCAGCGGAATTGGGAACTAGAAAAATAACTTTGGAAGCTGAATGGTCAGGCGACCGGCAAACCGATCCGGGTTGCAAGGGCCCCACGGTTCCTGGAGTAATTGGAATATGGATGGGTGAAGTTTCCACTCACTGACATCCCATAGATATTGGGAATTCCAGTCCGCTACAGTATCGTTGTGCCCTGGAAGATGCTCCGCAATCACTGTGATCTGGTGATGAAGGCAATAGTGCCAAAACTCCTTGGCAATCTCCACTGGAACCCAGGATTTGGTCCTGTCGGTCTGTTGATATACTGGACTGCATACATGTTGCCCATCCTCAGAAGTATGCAACAGCTGGAAGTATGAGGTGCTAGATTCTTGATGGCAAATGACCCCACTAATAGCTCTAGGCAGTTTGTGGACTTGCGATTATTCTGGCTTCCATCGCCTGCCAATGGAAATATTTCCACTTCTGGCTCCTCAACCCTACTGGCTGGCATCAGATTCGATTACCACATCTGGCCGGAAGCCGAAAATGGCCCAGGTTGCCATGTGATAGACCCACCATAGCAGTTCTGCCCTGGTATCTGGAGTGAGACTGATCATCTTAGAATAGGAAAGGCCTCGTTGGAGGTGCCAGATCTTTAGGCGCTGAAGAGCTTGATGGTGCAAGGGAGCTGTGAATATTGCTTGTATGCTAAGAGACCCACAATCCCGGCTAGAACCCTCACAGAGACTTTGTCGTTGGAAAGGGAGGCCCAAATTTATTTCTTGACCAGTTTAATTTTGGTTGAGGAAGTGCATGCAGGCCAACACTTTGTCTATTTAGAAGCGAATAATTTTATGCACTGAGAGGGGCACAGAATGGACTTCTTCTGGTTGACCAGAAAACCCTAATCTTGGAGCAATTGAATGGTCCATGATAGATGGGTCAACAGCAGTTGCTTGCCCTGCGCCATCAGGAGGATATTGTCAAGATATATGATAAGACTCACTCCTCTGGCCCAAAGTTGTTCCACTACAGGGCGCATCCCTGTGGTGGAACACCACGGTGTGGAGGACAGACCAAAAGGAAAGACCTTGAAATTAAACCATTGATTCTCCCATGTGAATTGGAGGAATTAACGAGAGATATGTGTCCTTCAGGTGAAGTGCCTGAGGAGGCGTTGAAATGTCCTTGGCCTTGAGGAGGGCCTCTGTTGTAGCAGTTGGGCCCTCCACAGGCTCTGGAGGGGTAAAAGGTGGAGTGTGCCTCCGCACTGTAGGAGCGGTTTCTGCCCTAATAAGCTATGGAAGGGCCTGATGAGTATGGATGGTCCATGGATCACCCTCTGTATCGATCGGCCTGCTGGGAAAGGTGTCGGTTGCGGAGCACTTTCTTGAGTGAAGATGGTGCTGTGTCCAAAGCCGTGAATGTCTGTATGAATTTTCTTATATCTCGCAAAAAGAAAATTCTCCGAAGAATGCCCATTGACTTTTGAGCCTGGTTCCGCATTGCCTAGTTCTGCCAGTTTTGGATGTACGCGGATGACTTTCCCAGAAACCACAAGGATCTGTGGGTCCACCCTGCCAATGTTTTGGGATTGATGGGGAGCCCGTATCTTTAGTGGTAACCTCCATCTCTAAAATTTTGCAAAGGGGGTCTGTCAAGTTGAGTACCTTATCTTGACAGGCTTACCTGCCGATCCCTTGCTTAGGGTCCTTAGATGATCTTTATTTTAAAGTCGCTAAATTGGGGTCTACTTTCGGTGGTTTGTTACTTTGTCAGTAACCTCAGAGCAAGGGCACTCAGAATGCAATCGATGGCGCACTTCCTTGTCATATCCTGTACGAGTGCCGTCATGAACATAATCTGCGTCCGGGGCAAGGGGGGCCCATGCTGAAGAGTGAGGGTGGAGGATGGAGTCTGGGTCAAAATCCAGGGGAGGAGGGGACTGGGAGGACGAAGAGAGTAAGTACTCGTGCTGGGTCTTTGAATGGTTCTGGGGCAGAGAGGTTGAGTCATTGGTGTTCAAAGCGGGCAAGAAGGAGGGTCAGAGTCTGGGTCTTGAGAAGTGGAGGGAGTGGGGGCTACCTCCTCTGGTGACAAGGTATGTGCAGAGTACACATGATCTGAGGTAAAGGACAATGAAATGTGGATCCTAATCGTAATGTGGGCCAGCCCTTGGAGAGCGGGTCACTACCTGCTTGGGGCGTGGTGGGCGGGTAGACGCTGAGGGCACACCGCTGTAGATGGCTAGTAAAAGGTTGAAGGGCAACTGCTAGAACCTTATTTACAGATTGTGTCACCAAGGCATCTAGGGCCTCCACAAGGTTCTCCTCAAAGAGAGTTTGGTAATTCACCATGTCGTAAGCATCATCAGCAAAAAACTGGTGCCCAGCCATGTTGAGTATGGCAAGTGAGGCACATAATGCTTTGTACAAGGCGAGTGAGGGTAGTAGTGCTGGTACAAACAGCTGAATGGAAGCAGACTCAGTTATAATAATACATTTTCTTTATTCGGCTTTGCACATAGGAAAACCATAAAAGCAACATTTTGATAATACAGTTTCATGTATTAAGAAATAACAAGGTAAACGTGTTACAGACTAGAATTCAAACAAAATCAAGTTAATACATTCAGAATGAAGGATCGTGTTGTTTCATTACATCATCTAAAACCACATCCAAGATACATTTTACAGATTTTTCCTATGCTTCATAATGCATTTTAAAAAATTCAGGACATGAAAACAAACGGATTGAGATTCTAGCAGTTGGAGACGGAGCATTGCAGGACGACATTGTCTGAGTCCCCAATGCCTTAACAAAGGTAGTAGCCAAATTTTCCGATGCGGAAGGTGGAATTTGCAAAACAGTATTGTGTGTAGGTTAGTCTGTTTTGATTCCTCATCACAAGGGCAGGCAGGGAGAGTTACATCCCACCTGTTTCCATCATTGAAGGCTACTAGTCTGAAAAAGAGGTCTAGCCTGAATCTGGTCAGTAACATCCTTTCATAGGTACTAATCTGCAATGTTAGATAGGGCTGGATAAAGTATGTAGCCTGGATCATATTAGCGTGGAGGACCAAGGGTTTTGTAGACACAGAGGTCAGCCTCAGAGACTCTAGATGGCTCAGTGCCAATTGTTTCAGCACTCTCTTTGGTAGATCAATAATGCCTTCGGGTTGGAGGTAGTACTTCTTCAGGCCTAGGTCTCTAAGGACATTTCTGATGTACCGAAGCCATGTTATTTTTATAGTGTGATCAAGAGTCATTGTATCTGCTACAATTGTCTGTGTCAGTGAGTTTATATCAGAGGTCCAGATGCGCCGCCAAAGCAATAGTGACTGAATCTTTATGAGATCTTCTATATAGGGGACACCAAGTTCCAAATGAGAAGCATAGATAGAAGTGCATCTCGGTGTTGCTAGGAGAAATCTAAAGAAGGAATTTTCTGCCACTTGAAGGGGCTAGCATCTACATGACCCCAGACGCCCGCCCCATATAGTGCAATCGCCTGACACTTTGCACTATAGATTTTTAATAGCTCTACTGGTGCCCTTCTCCCCAGTCTCTGAGAGAAGCTCATCAGTGCCGCTGTAGCTCTTTTAAAAAGATGACATCTTGCCTCTACTGCAGGTCTCCAGTTCAGCTTTTTATCAATCATGATACCTAGGTACGGATACTGGGCATTTACCTCAAGTTTTTGATCTTTGAGATAGATGCTCTTCACATGTTTTTTCCCACTGCCTCCTACCATGACGAACGTTTTTTTGACGTTCACATGTAGGTCCAGCTCGCCCATATAGTCTGTGTACCTATTCAGTGACTTCTGTAGTTCGCACGGAGTGCGCGCTAGTATGACAGCATCGTCTGCATAGAGCAGAGCGGGAATCAGGCGCTTTTTTACCCGTGGCAGGTCCTAGGCCCCCCTCAACATCTCTTCCTCGAGGCCGTTGGTATACAATGAGAATAGGAAGGGGGCCAGGACACACCCCTGCCTGACTCCACGTTCCACACCAAACGATGCTGTCAACTCCCCCTTTACACCAAAACGCACCCTCGCTGAGGCTCGAGAATATAGTTCTCTCAGGAAGTCTAAGAGCGGAGGATCCACTCCCATTTGTCTCAGAACTATCCAGAGTTTAGCGTGCGAGACACAATCAAAAGCAGCGGACAGGTCTACATACACCATATAGACCATGTCCTTCTTTGCTTGGGTGTATTTGCCCACTATCAAACTAAGATTGAGGGCCTGCTCCACCGTACCAAACCCCTCTCGAAATCCAAACCGGAGATCGGAGATAATGCCTTTCTCCTCAGCCCACTGCTGGAGTCGCTCGAGGACTACCCTGCCTACGACTTTGCCCAGCGAGTCCAGCAGTGAGATGGGGCGATAGCATGTAACATCCTGGCGATCCCCCTTCTTGAAGATTGGGACCATGATAGAATTGGTCCAAGATTCTATCAGTCCCACTTTTGCTGCTGCGCTACATACTCTAGTGCGAATGGGGGCCCAGAGATCTAAATTATATTTAAAGAGATCCACGGGGACCCCATCTGGGCCCGGCGCTTTCCCATTTTTGCTTGCTTCTAGTGCAACTAATACCTCTGAGATGTTAAACTGCAGATATATTGGGTACTCAACCATTGGAAGTGTGTTTTCTGTCCCTCCTGATGTTACTATATTTCTGAAGATTTTTGAAAAGTGAGACACCCATATGTCTTCTATGGCCACGTCTATCTTGGGACTATTATCGTCTGTTAGATAAGGGGACCTGACTGTTCGCCAGAATACCTCACTGTTTTTAGAGAGAGCACTAGTGTGGAGATCATCCCATAGCTTCTGTTTTAATTCTTGTATTCTTAATTTACGTGCCCTTCCATATTGTTGTCTACAGATTTGAATCTGAACCGAATCTCTAGGTGTTTTTTTAGAGCCGATTTTAAATTGGTTAGGGCCACTGTACAGCTATGGTTAAACCATCCTTTGGTGGTTGTTTTCCAGCTTCTGGGATTTGCTGTGAGAAGTCCCTTAATTTTCTCCAGTGTTTGGATGAAATTATTTATAACAGCCTCATCCGTTTCTTGCAAATCCAAACATTTAATTATGTTTGGGTAGGCCGCTTTTACCAGTTTACCGGTAATTTCAGCCGGATTTAGCTTCTCCCATTTTAGTGTGTATCTATTTTGTTTGCCTATCTCCAGTTTGTTCTGGGCGAGGGTTTTTTCTATAATTGTCATTCGGGGTTTGGACTTGTACAAGTGGAGATCCAGCCTCAGGGCAGAATGATCACTTAAGGTGTTATCCAGGACCTCGAATGATCTAGCCGCATGTGCCAGTCCAGACGACAAAAGAATGTAATCAACTGTCGTCTGGCATCCCCTTCCCAGATAAGTTGGTTGCAAGAAGTTTGTAACTGGGCTTGACCTGTTGACTATTACGAGATCTAAATCCGATAGCATGGTGTTCAAGGCAATCCCCACCTTAGTATGGACGAAATGCATTAATGGGATGTCATGTTCGTTGACTATCCCACATTGATTTTTCGCAACGTGTGAGCATGGTTGCAAGTTAAAATCCCCTGCCCAGAGAAGATTGGTTGCCCCTTTTCCTGTCCTAGATTGGTGAAACTGGATTATTTTCTCCTCGATGTTAGAAAGAAGGGTCAAAAATTGTCCCTCTTCTAGATTATTATAAAGATTAATTAGAAGAATGGGATCCTTGTTCTTAAAGGCCAGAAAGAGTATTTGAAAATTTGGGTCAGACCCAACTGTCGTTACTTTTAGATGATTTGCAGTATTTGCGATATAGGTAGTCAACCCTCCCTTTGATCTGCCTGCGTTGCAGGTCAGAGCTGGAATAGAATAAGTTTTATAACCTAGAAGGTGGAGTTCCGTTGTGGACCAGGTCTCCTGTAGACAGATAATTTTCCCCTGTTCCAAAAAGTACAAAGCCGTCCCGTCCTCAATTTTAGGGCGGAGACCCACCACATTCCAAAAGAGGATAGGTACAGGCGGTGGTACAGTATTGACCGCTTCTTTTTCGTTTGCTGGGGACGGTGTATTTATTTTTGGGGTTACTTGGGGTGAGATGGAATTACTTGATTCAGTCGCCGTTAATGGTCAATCGACCATTTCGAGGCCACTAAATCTGTTCCTCGTCAGGATGTTAAACCAGGTGTCCCAGCGAGGCGGTTCTCTATGTGTCGTTCTCTGCATATATGGACCCCAATCATCCCAACCCCCTCTCCTATAGCGTGATCCTACTGTGTGCCAGGAGCTATCATAGTCATGGTGACGAGGGGGCACTGTTTGTCTTGTGTTGTCATGTTCAAAAAGCCGGGGGGCTGTTATTTCCCAGGGAGTTTCGTGATCGTTAAAGGGACCATTGCATTGCCTTGCTGGATAAAAAAAGGAAAGTGGTTTAGTGCTTATACCTCCATTTACAGTCGAGTACTCCCAAGAGCAAATATAATCTACTACTCGGGGGTCTTCGAATGTAATGACAATGCAATCTCCCGGAATTGTTTTTCTACCATTTCCCACCCAGGTAGTCCTACGTACCATCAAAATCCTGGAAGGCCAGGTTGGTGGAATAGGGCGATTGGTATTTAGCCAATGTTGGGCCTTGTTTTGCAATGACCACGTAGGTTCTGTGTTATAATCCTACAACTCCGGGACCCCTGTCATTACTACCACAAAGGGAGATGCTTCCGGTGGCATCTCAACAGGGAGTCTACCTTCAGGAGGTCCTCTCGGGCCACCTCTGTTTGATATTGGGGCCTGTTTTTTTTTTAGCTTGGGTTTTACGAGCCGGAGTTTTAGTTGGCGGGGTTTTAGGCGCCATAGTTTTTGGCACCGATTTTTTTGGGCGCCAATGTCTTAGGTGCCGGTGTTTTGGGCGCCGGTACTAATACTACAGGTGAATTGCCCTGTGAGAGAGTTATGACCGCATTAGCGGGAAGTTTCGCTGCTCTGTTATTTGTTATTTCGGGAGCTGTTGGTTTAGGTGTTAAATTTGGCAATATGGGTACCTTATTTTGTGGAGCTGGGTGACTGGGAAGAGTCTGTTTTTTGGCTTTATTTCCCCCCGTTTTTTGTTCTCCCGGGACTTGCATTGGTTTTATGTATTTCGCAAGATTGGATAACTGGTTCTCTATGTGCACCAGTCTTGCTTCTACTGGCTCAAGTAAAGATTTCAATATGTCCTTGATGTTACTTAGAAGCTGTGAGTTATTACTAGCAGTCGTTTCGTTACTACAGGGTATAGGGATGGGGGATTCTAGGCTGATAAGATTGGAAGAGTCATGTACAGAGTGGTTTATGGTCGCAATGACTGGTATCTGGTCCGAACTGGGAAGTGCGTTCTCTATCATGCTAGCCATATCTCCGGTCTCTTTAGTGTTGGAACTTTTCTGGTAATTTTTTCTTTTGCTTATGGCACCCTCCCTCCTCCCTCTTGCTTGCCTTATGTCATCCGGTGTAATTTGGGGAGGAAGCTCTGGGGTCCTTTCTATATCGGAGCTTATCTGGGAGACTGACAGCTGGGAGACTGACAAATCCACATTGTTTGGTAGACTACGCCTACCCTCACAGAGAATCCCTTCCCCAAGATTACTGTGTATTACAGGGGATCTTGCATTCGCTAGATGACCCATGGAAGATCTCTTAGCGTGTTCTAGGTCCAAGGACACCCTACCTTCCATCAAGGTGATACTTTGATCGATAAATAAGTTAGCCTTGGTAATAAAATCATCCATGGGTCCTAATAGTTTGCCCCCGCCCCCTAATACCTTGGATTTACTTCCTCTAGTTAGTACCATTGTTCTATTTGGACCAGTGCGGGGAGGTTAATAGCTTGTTTAAGCATAAAGCGATAGAGCTAGGATTTTTGAGAGGTTGTGGGTGCAGGCTCAGTATAAAGACGGTACATACAATGTCCAGATGGATTTCTCAGGGGTGAAAATTTAGGGGGGTGGCCCGGTCCGGTCTCTCTCGTCCTCGAACGGCCTCAAACGGCCCGCCCTTTGCCCGGGCTTCGCCCCGGGCGCTCCCGCGCAGCGGGGATGATGCTTTCCCTAAATAGGGGTGGTAATGGGCGGGGGGCGTGGTGATCAGGGAGAGCAGCCCAGGTGTTGGTGATTGGGCTCGCAGGGACTCCTGGACAATGGAGTCCCTGCTTCCTAGATTGCAGCCCCGATCAGGCGACGCTCGTAGCAGGTGAGAGCAGCCCCTCCTCTTTGGCAACTCTTGCAAGGTCTAGTGCGCCGCAGGACCCGTGCAGCGGGTCCGGCGAGTTGCTTGCACAGATGAAGGGCGCTGAGGGCCATAAACACAACGAAGGCCGTCCGCACACAAGGAATCCTGCAGTGGCTATGGGTATCCCGTAGGTCAGCTCCAGGCGTCCACTTTTACATCCGTAGGCGGGGGGGCGTGGCGATCAGGGAGAGCAGCCCAGGTGTTGGTGATTGGGCTCGCAGGGACTCCTGGACAATGGAGTCCCTGCTTCCTAGCTCGCAGCCCCGATCAAGCGACGCTCGTAGCAGGTGAGAGCAGCCCCTCCTCTTTGGCAACTCTCGCAAGGTCTAGTGCGCTGCGGGACCCGCGCAGCGGGTCCGGCGAGTTGCTTGCACAGATGAAGGGCGCTGAGGGCCAGAAACACAACGAAGGCCGTCCGCACACAAGGAATCCTGCAGTGGCAATGGGTATCCCGTAGGTCAGCTCCAGGTGTCCACTTTTACATCCGTAGGTGGGGGGGCGTGGCGATCAGGGAGAGCAGCCCAGGTGTTGGTGATTGGGCTCGCAGTGACTCCTGGACAATGGAGTCCCTGCTTCCTAGCTCGCAGCCCCGATCAGGCGACGCTCGTAGCAGGTGAGAGCAGCCCCTCCTCTTTGGCAACTCTCGCAAGGTCTAGTGCGCAGCGGGTCCGGCGAGTTGCTTGCACAGATGAAGGGCGCTGAGGGCCAGAAACACAACGAAGGCCGTCCGCACACAAGGAATCCTGCAGTGGCAATGGGTATCCCATAGGTCAGCTCCAGGCGTCCACTTTTACATCCCTAGGCGGGGGGGGGCGTGGCGATCAGGGAGAGCAGCCCAGGTGTTGGTGATTGGGCTCGCAGTGACTCCTGGACAATGGAGTCCCTGCTTCCTAGCTCGCAGCCCCGATCAGGCAACGCTCGTAGCAGGTGAGAGCAGCCCCTCCTCTTTGGCAACTCTCGCAAGGTCTAGTGCGCTGCGGGACCGGCGCAGCGGGTCCGGCGAGTTGCTTGCACAGATGAAGGGCGCTGAGGGCCAGAAACACAACGAAGGCCGTCCGCACACAAGGAATCCTGCAGTGGCAATGGGTATCTTGGGGCGTGGTGGGCGGGTGGACGCTGAGGGCACACCGCTGTAGATGGCTAGTAAAAGGTTGAAGGGCAACTGCTAGAACCTTATTTACAGATTGTGTCACCAAGGCATCTAGGGCCTCCACAAGGTTCTCCTCAAGGAGAGTTTGGTAATTCACCATGTCGTAAGCATCATCAGCAAAAAACTGGTGCCCAGCCATGTTGAGTATGGCAAGTGAGGCACATAATGCTTTGTACAAGGCGAGTGAGGGAAGTAGTGCTGGTACAAACAGCTGAATGGAAGCAGACTCAGTTAATGGAAATCAAAAGGAGGCCGGCAAGGAGGCACGTTGGAGTGACATTAAGCTGCTCAGGTGAATACTCTAAATCATGTTTACACTTGTCCACACAGGCGTAGGGGAAGCGTTATTGAGGGCCCTCCATCGATTTTACAGTGCATGGAGGTGCAGGGACTCAACTTGAAGGCAGCGTGGCTCACTCTATCTAGTATGCCTAGGGTGTCCTCTAGCGCAAGTAACGCGTTGGCAGCAAGCTGGAAAGGGGACAGATTTGTCCAAGGAACGATGCTCTGCTTCCCATCTCCTGGGCACCCACATTGGTGCGAGTTATGCGGCAAAAGCAGGAAATAACGGCCGTTTGAAGTAAACGCTGACCACGGAGCAGAATGGTGCCAGGCACGCACTGAATTATGAAATCATCCTCCACTGGCCCAAACACGCGAAATAGGTGCAAGAGTATGCTCATCCACATGAGCATTGCCCAAAATCTTTAGGAGCCCACGCTGGCCCAAGCAGTGACGGTGCAGACGCCGGCCGTTACATCAATGTGCTCACATTTATTTCCTGATGAAGACCCCAACATGAGGCCAGAATAACCCTTCTATATCCATAGGGGTCGAAACGTAGACCACACCAACCCAGCACACCATAGGATTAAATACAATGGATTTGTCTAGCCTATGTGTGATGTGATTAGGGAACATGTGTACTAGTTCAAGTGTAAAGGCCTACTGATTTTAATGTGATGCTACCAATGTCACACCACCTTTACCCAGTCCCTCACAAACCCGATCACATCCCTTCCTTCCTTCACTGAGAGCACTATCGCTGTGATGTTTTGAAAACTATGGTTATATACTTTAAAAAAAAATAGTTACTTTTGTGATGCAGCAATTCACAATGGACACGATTGTAAAAATAAATACAATCATATTTTGAATTATTGTAAGCTTTATTGTTCACTTTGTTTAACCCCTTCCATGCTCATGACGAGCTCAGCTCGTCATGCAGTACACTGGTCGTGTGCTTATGACGAGCTGACCTTGTCATGAACAATGGGTTTTTGCAATTTTCAGCACTCAGGGTAAAATCTGCACAGCAGTAAAGGTGTTAATAATGCATAATGTTACATAGATGTGGTGAACATTTTTTCATGTAAAAAGAGTTGAATATTTAGAAACAATTGCGAAAACTCTGACCACTTTTTCTGTACTGGACAGTTTACTTAAACATTAGAAACACTCACCCCCAGTCCAAAGATCTGGGTTAAATCTATTGTTCTTTTGCTCACCATGCCACCCCAATTTGGACCCGGCCATATGCAAATCATACTTTTTTTTATCTGTTTTTATTTTATTAAATTTTGCGATGTTACTGTGGAAGGCCAAAGAGAGTACACAATAAGATACCTGGGTTTCTGCAGTACATATTACTAGGGCGGAGAGGGATCAGTGTCCAAGTTAGTCCTGCGTAGTTCAACAGTTGGAGACTCGCACAGCTCACCACGGGACACATTCCATTTGGACCATTTATGGTCCCACTTTTTGGGGCAGCCCCTATGTTTAAAGACCTCCTTTTCCGCAATCATCGCAGTGTCCATGTCATTGGCCAATTTTTTATATGAAGGTGTATCCCCGGTCCCCCACAGTTGAGCAAAATTCCTCTTGGCAAGGACAAACCCCAGTGATGCCCATGTGCACTAAGTGTGTCTTAGATCTGTGGCTGCCCACTCATTTAACAAAATGCAGATCATACTTCATGCTGCTCCTCATGGGAACAGTCCAGCCCAAACTGCCAGGCCGGGTCCTCCCTGACAGTAAACAAGCATCCTGGGACTGGTTTCAGGGTATCACCCCTCATTAGCCAGGCTAGCTTGTATCTAGTGGTGCCTTCAAAATTACATCATCAGTTTCAACATGAGATGAACTGTCATCAACATCCATAGATGAGAGAGAGAGGAAATCCGCCACCACAGTTTTTGAACCTGGCATATACTTAACATTGTAATTGTACCCTTCCAACCCCAAGATCCACCTTGCTATCCTGGGTGTGGTCTTTTCAGACCCCTTAGTTGTGAATGCATACATGAGAGGTTTATGGTCAGTTTTCACAGTGAAGGGAATATCCCATAAAAAGAAGCGGAAGTGTGTGATGGCCCATGCACATGCAAGCGCTTCTTTTTTGACTACAGAGTAATATGCTTCTGCTCCTTTAAGGGCGCGAGAAGCAAACGCAACGACTTGTTCTTTGCAGTTGACGATCTGGGTGAGACTGGCACCCAATCCTTTATTACTCACATCAGTGTACAGGACCGTGGACTTGGTGGGGTCAAATCTGACCAACGATGGGGCTGAGGCAATGCTCTCCTTCACTGTGAAGAATGCCGCTTGGCAGTCATCGCTCAACATAAAAGGGGTCCTTGCTTTGAGTAAAGCCCTTAGTGGTTCTACAATACTTGCGTAATTTCTGACAAACTTAGCATAGTATTCTGACAACCCCAAGAGCGACTTTAAGTCCTCCATACACCCAGGAGCAGCTGTCCCCTGAATGGCTTCTACTAGGTCCATCTTTGGTTTAATTCCATCTTGGGAATTGGTATGGCCTAAGTACTCAACAGACCCTACCCCAATGCGACACTTTTCCCTCTTTAAGGTCAAGCCCGCCGCTTCCAGTTTGGTCAGTACCACCCTCAAAATGGTATTATGTTCTTTCAGGTCTTTACCGTAAAAGAGGATGTCATTCTCGAAACACATGGAGCACTGGATGTCCTTTAGTACATGTTGCATGATCCTTTGGAAAGCAGCGGCTGCTGAAGCCAACCCAAAGGGCATGCGCTTGTGCTGGAACGCTCCCAGCAGGGTAATGAAGGAGGTTAAGTGGCGCGAGTCGGGGTGTAGCTCTACCTGGTGGTAGGCAGACGAGAGGTCTAGCACACTAAAACAGCTTGTGTCTTTGATTAGGTGAGGACCTCGTGAATGAGTGGCAAGGGATGCCTATCCACCCATATATTACTGTTAAGGTCCCTCAGGTCCACACATAACCTGATCTCTTTGCTGGACGCCTTTGTCGTAAGGACAATAAGGGCCAATCACTACTGCGAGCTTTCTACGGGCTCAATGACCCCTTGTGACAGGAGTTTATAGGGCTCGACAAATCCTAAAAATGGTACTAGTCCTGCAGGTCTAGTACCATGGAAAATCCCCTCGACCTGACTGCAACCCACCTGACCTCCGTCTCTGAAAACGGAGCAAAAGTGACAAGATAACAAGATTTAAAGGCATCTTTATTGCTCATTCCCTCTGTGAGCAATAAAAATGCCTTTAAATCGTGTCATCTTGTCACTTTTGCTCCGTTTGCAAAGACAGAGGTCAAACGTTAGTTGGATTTCCTACTCGCCAGAAAGGGCGAGTAGGACCTTAAAATAGCTCGTCCTCATCCATTCTCCCTCGCAAATGCGAGCGGGCGAGTGGATTTGTCGAGCCCTGGTTTATCTAATTCTGCTCGGAGGGGTGCTTGCATCATATGTGCTATGGGCCTAACCTTGTAGGCTACAGGTCTTGCATTTGCTTTAAGCTTGATAGAGTGTTAATAGTTCCTCAGTAGACCCAGTTTGTCCGTAAAAACCTCAGGAAAGTCACTGCAAACCTCTGTTTCCCCCAATGACGGGTCTACTAGGAGGACTTGGCCAGGGCTATTGGGGTCTAACTTGATGCCCAGTTCCCTCTGGTGTTTCTACCCCAACAGGTTGGATCCCTTTTGTGTAACGTAGATTTTACCCACCGTACTCCTCCCCTTGAACCCTATGTTCATGGTTGTCATGCCTATCAAGGGTATGGGGTCACCATTGTAACCCCTGGATGTATGTCTGGGGGTTGCCTGCCCTGTTGCCATGTGGGGAACAACTTAGTAAAGGCCTTAGCTTCCACTAGTGTATAGGGTGAGCATGAATCAGCGAAGACCGTCACCTCTCTTTTGTCCAAGGTGATAGTGCAAGACGGAAAGTCATTCGTCTTTTCACTGTCTTTTAGTTGGAAAACTAGTTTATTATCTTGAGGAGGTTCTTGCTCTATGGCCAAAACCGATTTGGGTTGGTGATCCTTACACATCCTGGCCTAATGACCTCTTCTTCCCAAATTATGACAGGCAACGGATCTGGCTTGACACCCTGTAAAATTAGCTAGATGTGTAGGGCTACCGCACCTATAACATTTGAGTTTGGTGCCTGTAGGGAAAACACTGGGACGTTTGTTCTTGCTTTCCTTAGTGAGTTCCTGTTTGCTTATGGCATTCACTTCTGCATTTTTATCTCCGTCCCCTTTCATTGCTGCCATACAATCAGCAGTGTGCTCAATCCCTACCGCTATGTCTATAGCTTGTTTGAGGTCAGGATTAGCTACTAGTAGCCTTTCTTGTAACTTGGTGTTGTTGGTGCATCTTACCAATTGATCTCTAGTGAGTGAGTCTTGAAGGGTCTCGAATTTGCATGTGTTAGCTAAACCTTTAAGGGCAGCAATTTACATTTTGACTTTCTCATTCTTCCTCTGTACCCTTGAAAAGAATGTGTGCCTTTCCAACACCACATTTATAGTTTTACCAAACTGTTTTTCAAGTCTACTAACAGCCGCTAGACACACATTCTCATCATCATCACTATCCTCCTCTGCTTCTGCTGAGATATTGTCATATGTTTTACGCCCTTCAATTCTTAGGTTATGAAGTAAAGTATGTAACTTTCGTAAGGCTGAAAACATTTCCCCTCCTATTGCTATCAAGTAGGATTCCAGCAGCCCAAACCATTGCTTCCACTGTAGCTTTGGTTCTCCCACTTTGTTTAGGAACGGGTTTGGTTGCGACATGTTAGTGTCTGTCATGTCACAAAGGATGCTTAGTGAACCCCCCACCACCCAACTGCCAGCTAAGGGTAGGTGCTCTCCCTCGTTGAAGTGTGCTCCCACCAAGATAAGGAAATGTGTGGGCAATAGAGCTTGGGTAGTGTCAAATGTGTAAGTCCTTCCGCTGTGCCTGTCAGCGTGACAAAATAGTGACAGGCGTGGTGCGGTACATCAACTTCCTTTTAAGCTGTGCCTGTCAGCGTTGATAAGTGGGACAGGCTGAGAGTTCACCCAATCACTAGTCCACTGTGCCTGCAAGCGTTTGGAGACAACACATGGTGCAAAGTGTGCTTGAAACAAAAAACGGGAGAAGAATCACGAGCTACAGTATCTGGTTCACTGTGCCTGTCAGCGTTGAGGGTTCACATAGGTGCAAAGAGTGCTTGACAAAACGGGAGTAGAGTCACAACTACTGAGGAAGGAATGGGTTAACTCCGATCTCCTCACGGCATGAAGGACGCCTCTAGACAAGGCCCGCCTGTTGCTCCGCCTCTTGAAGGCAGCGCACAGACGCGGAAGCTGGAAAACCGAGGCAAGGACTGAGGAGACGATTCCCCGACCAGCGTATCCTCTGTGATTCCCCAATCTACTGCACACTTCCGAACAGCCCAGAATCCACAAAGATGCTGCGCTGACTCCACAGCGGTACAAAAGGGGGTGGTGATGGACGGAGCATCTGAACCAATCAAACACTCACACCCAGTCAACAGATCTGGGTTTAATCCATCACCGTTCTGTAGCCCACTCTGCCACCCCAGTTCAGACATGGCCATATGCAAATCAGTCTGACCCTGTGCCTCATGGGAACAGTCCAGCCCGAAATGCCAAGCCATGCCTTCCCTGGACCGGAAACAAGCTTCCGAGGACCGGTTTCTGGCATTTCAGCAGTCTTCAGCCCGGCTTGCTTGAATCCAGTGGCTGACTCCACAGGCATCTCTTCAGTGCCTCTGGACTTAACTGGAATGGCCGTACCTCTTGCGTATCCACTTCAACTCCCAACAGAACGGGAAGAGTGTGTACGCAATGATGATGAAATGAAGATCCTTAAAGGCTTTATTGTCAAAGGGTGGCCCAATGAGAAATGTAAAGTCGCCACTTTATTGAGCTGGTTGTGGGATGTAAAACTGGAACTAAACATCCAAGAGGAGACGGTTTTCAGGGGAGAAAAAATTGTTCCACCCGTAGCACTTGGACAGAAAATTATGGACCTAGCCCATATTGGTCACCTGGGGCACAGTCTCACAAAAAATAAAATAAGATTGGACTGCTGGTGGCCAGGGATGGATACCATGGCGGAGAGAACTGTGAGGGACTGTCTTGAATGTAGCCGTTCAGACAAAATACAACAGACGAGGAAACCTCCCCTGTCATCGTGCCAGCTAAACCATGGTCCAAATTAGCTCCAGACATTATCGGTCCCCTCAATCTTAAATCCTTGAAGAAATGTTTCTTATTAGTCATGGTGGACTACCACACCAGGGGGGTCATCTACAAGTGCGTGCACCAGATTGACACAAAAGTAATGATAACATTCCTGAGGGACGTTTTCTTTGAGGTGGGAACCCTGGATACTTTGGTAACCGATAATGAGGTACAGTTTACTTCAGAGAACATGTCTGAATTCCTCTCTGAAATGGGTATCTCCCACCACAATACGGCCCTATATTGTCCCCGGGCCAACGGATTAGTAGAACGCATGAATCGTATGGTAAAAGAATGCCTACAGCATGCTGAGATATTAGGCATCTCGGCAGAGGGCACCTTGCAAGACACACTTTGGTCCTATTGTACAACCCCTAACCTGGTCACAGGAGTGTCCCCCTTCAGTTCACTTAAGGGTAGGGTTCCCAAAACCAGACTCTCCCCTTCCCTAAGAAGACAGTACACCTATGATGTGAATCGTGACGAGATCAGGGAACGTGTTGCCAGTCATCAAGCCAAGTACAAGGTCAGATATGATGCAACTAAACATGTGAAGTCACACATGGTCAAAGAAGGGGATTGGGTCTGTGTAGATCTTCCTAAACATTGCAGGGGCGAGGCCACAAGATTCTCAGAACCCATGAGAGTAATCAAAGTGAGAAATGTAGTTACTCTTACCAATGGCCAAACTTGGAGCATGGACAGAATTGTCCCTCACAGGGATGCACCTTTTCCCCAGGTCAGCGCTCCTATGGGGGGAAATGCCGATGTAGCTCATAGAAGATCATTAAGACCTACGACTGCACCTAGGTGGGCAAGAGATTATTGTTTCACATAGTTCCTCAATTGTTGGTACTGCAATGGAATAAGGTTGGAGTTCCTCGTGACTTCTGCATGTATTACTGTTGTATCCTGAAAATAGCCTTGTTTTCACCTAGTACCCCTTCCCACCCCCTGTCCCCCTTTCCTTTCCCTACGTAAGAAGATGTGTTGTAATCCACACTTGGTACACAAATTGTCATGGGTTCACGAGCACTGCTTCAACGTCATTCCCGTGCGCAGCTTAACCGCAATATAGTAACTGTTCCACTAAACTCAAATGCAATGAAAAGAAGAACATATTTCTTTAAAACCCCCAATCGAGGGGGCCAAAATCCCACGTAGAGTTCAGATTCCTGAGGATTGCTCGTAGTAATGCTGTGTAGACAATCCAAAATGAAAAAAGAAATAAATCCAAAAGGTTCCTACCGGCAGTGGGTCCAGGGGTTGATAACCACCATCTTGTAACCAAAATATTCTAGTGTTTGCTTTTCCTATCAATGATCCTGGAAACTTATAGAATGTAATAATCTTATTATCAACCCCTTCTGCATACAGTAACCGGCATCAGCTCCCAACAGCATCTGCCCTTACCATTCCATACACCCCTACTTATACTGAGAACATGGAATATACAACAATTTATACAAATACTCTGTGCACTACGCAACCATCCCTGACAAGTACCACGCATCAGGAGATATACTAACGTATATGTCATCCTCTCTTTTCATGCATCCGGCCCTGACCCATCCAGCCTGCTTTTCCTCAGGAATCTCCTTTTGCAACCATTTTACATCCTCCCAAGTATCCACAGTGTGAATAACAGATTCAGATCGGTCTCCTCAACTCCCCATTGAAAGTACAGGCAATTTGAGCACAATATCGTGCAACTTTGTCGGAATATCTGTTTCCGATGGTAACAACGTAGTGTTGCTTACAATGAGCCAGACACCTGACCACAGTCACCTCTTGAGACAATTGAAGAGCCTCTAACAATGTTCTCACCACCTCCCCGTTCCTGCTGGGTGGGTGCGGGAGGGATGGGCGGAAAAAGAAACAAAAAGGCTGGATATGTTTCTTAATGATGGTGTATTTTATTTTTGAGACAGTTATTAGGATAGTTGTTTCGAGGTTGATACTAAAAAAAATTAGTCCTTCCAACTTCTTCTTTCATCTTTCACTTTCAGAGTGTCTAGTTCATTCAGGATGGTGCCAACTGATGGCGTGACTTCCGTAACTCTCCTGAGTTGTGGTAACTTGTGCGCGTCCTCCGTGGGTGACTACCACTCCTCACTCCATTCTTCAGTGGTGTCTTCAGCTTCAGCGTTGTCTGCAGACCTCGGTTCGGCATGGTCTTCTTTAGTCCGGCTAAGTAGGAATTCTTGGCGTTCTTCGTCCACGCCGACAGTCTTCTCGTGCTCCGCGTCTTACGGGTTCTTCTCTCCTTCGTCGGACTTCCTACCCTTTTCGTACCAGTTGGTTTCCTTTTCTCCTCTTTCTAGGGTTCTTGATTGTGTCTCTGCCCTTTCAGCTCCGCCTTCTGCCTGCGTGGGATAAGGACAGCCCTTTTTAGGTTTTGTAACTCTTGTTGTTTTTTTTTGTTTGTTCGTTCCAGATTCCTAAGGCTTGGCTCGACCGAGCTGGAAGAGACGGTGCTGATGAATGAAGAGGTAAGAAGGAGGGGAGCTCTCATCGGGGTCTCCTTGTCCTCCCTCACTGTGAGCCAGAAGAGGTCATAAACCCTCTCTGAGACCACAACTGTCTGAAGTCATGCACCACACGGAAGCCATACTGGCTATCTGTAAAGATGGGCACCCTCAATTGGTCTGAAACGCAACATGCGTGTGTCAAGGCTATCAGTTGTGCCACTTGTGCAGAGAATACTCCTTGCAAACAGGAAGCCTCCACCACCCCCGTGACCGTACAGATAGCATAAGCAGCCCTCAGATTCCCACCGAGGTCCCTCAAGCATGAACCATCTACAAATTGGGTTTGGTAAGTTTCCAATAGTGGTTCATCAACGATATCAGGACGGGGCTAGGTGTGTAACTCCGTAACATCAAGACATTCATGCTCTCATCGATCATACCCTCCCTCGTTCTCTTGCAATGGCATCAAAGTGGCTGGTTTCAGAGTAGAACAGCGCTTTAGAGTGACTTTCTCAACAGCCAGTATAACCTGCTCATAGTGAGTAAGTCTACTGTATGTGAGATGCTGTATGTGTCTTCTAGTACGCAGCAACAGTAGCCCGCCATCCCCAGGAACATCCTCACCTCTTTCTGAGTACATGGTGGGTTCATTTGCATGATTGCCGATATCCTTTCTTGTAACACCTTTCTGACACCTCTTGCAATCTTGTGCTTTAGATATAGGACTTCCTTCAAACAGTATTGTAGCTTATTTGAGGACACTTTATGTCCATTCTCAGCCAGGTGGTTCAACAAGGCAATGGCATTGGTGCGAAACTCATCCTGAGTATTCGACACAGCCAGCAGATTGTCAATGTTCTGTATCAAGACAGAGTTGCAGAGCATGACTAAAGATTCGAGATTTTCCTTTAAGATTTGGGCGGAGCTAAAAGGACTTTTGGTATACCCTTGTGGAATAAAACACCACGATATGACGCGGTCTTCTAGCTTAAAGGCAAACAAAAATTGGCTAGATTCCTGCAGTGGGACCGAAAGAATGCCTACAAGAGGTCAATACCAGTAAACCATTTGACTTCACAGGGGATGTGAGACCGTATTACAGATGGATTCGGTAATACGGTACAACACTGGACCACTATATTATTGATTTTGAAGAGTACTTGCCGTTGCGCTTCTATAAACCCAAAATGGGAGAGTTGCATGGGCTCCCCAGAATCTCCTTTAAAATCCTGTGCTCAATCATGGATTCAATAACAGGCGTGATTCCAGCAATTATCTCCGAAGTCAGATTGTATGGTGGAGTTCGAGGATATTCCGCATCCGACTTGATCTGTATGCAGACAGGCTCAACCCCTTTAATGAGTCCAATGTCTTTTCCTGAGAAATCCCAAACATCTTTCGCTACTGTTGCCTTGTGATCTACAGGCAAATCTTCTACTGTTAGCAAAGAGAATAACAAATCACCCTCCTTCTGATTCACCAATTTGAATGCTATCTTTAGCTTGGATCTCAATGCCCATTGGAGTACAGTATCTGGTACAATTAAGTTTACACAGCAAGTCTCGTCCTAACAGACTTACAGGACTCGAATCACACACTACAAACTGGTGACTGTCTTCGAAGGTCTCTATCCTCACAGGATAATATTGGCTACACCTACAACTTGGATTGTTTTTCCTAAGGGGTAGGTTGGGGGCCTCTGCTGTTCTCACAGTAGAGCGGGTAGCTTCAGTGTCAACCAAAAAGGTAACAATATGACCATCCACATCTGTATCGACATAGGGTCTACTCTGGTCTACCTCCAAGACTGCTTCAAGTGTACAGTCTTCCTCCCCTCTCAGGCAGAGTCCTAAGGACTAAGTTGCGCCTGGGTCATCAAAGGCCTTGAACATAGGTGTGACGGGGTGGGGCGTTCTCGTGAGGGACTGGAGCAGATACGAGAATGGTGGTCAGTAGCCCCCCTCTTACCGGCTTCTGTCCCCTCTCAACAGCGGCCCGATCAGTATGGCATGGAGGAATGGATACCGGAGAAACAACCTCTATGGGACCATGAGGAAGGAAACGGACACGGTTCCTTTAAATGGGACGAGACGCTTTCCCTGACGGACGTCATCGCGCCAAGCACGTTAAAAGAAGGAGGAACCAGGAAGAAGACGGACGGCGTTTCCCAGGAGAACGAAGGAGGCGAATGAGAGTGGAGGAAAGGAGAGAATCCGAAGACCCAGGACGAAGAAGACGAGACGTGCCAGGTGTGGACCCCCACCAACGTCCGCGACAAGCCAGAATGCCAACGGTCCCACGAGCCGCCCTGCCACGTTCCCACGGGAGGAGCGTGGCTTGAACAGGTACGGGGCAGGGTAGCGGGTTGGGTGGGACGTCGCAACCAGCCTGCCACGTAAAACCCGCATGTATGTACATAGTTGTAGAATCCTGTACAGTCTAAAAACCCCTACCCTCTTCACGAGCACCTGAGCACTCTTGCCGCCTTTGTGTGAGCACTCGAGCACTCGGTTTCCTTCACTCCCGGCCCTCGAATACTCATACTCAGACTCCGGACAACCGTCCTAATCCCTGTGTTTCTTTTCTTTGATTGGTTCCGGTTTGGCACCTCATTACGGAGGGAGATCCTTGAACCACGGAGGGCCCCTCATCCCTTCTGTACTGCCTACAGCCTGGATCCCCTACGCAACACCATGGTGGACCCGGCGGCCTTCGCCCGAGAGAGGCTCACCAGTAGAAGGAGAAAAGTGCTTATGAAAATAAAGCCTTCACTAAAATCCCTCACTAAGGTGTCTGACTCCGTTACTCCTGCCCCGCAACAACTGGTGTCAGAAGTGGGATTTCCACCTCAGTCCGTCTGTAGCAGCGAGATGGACGCCCTCATCAGCACATCATAAAGGGGCAAGAGAAATTAGAATGGGCAGTAGAACGACAACTCACCTCTGCCCAGGCAGACAGGGAGATGTTCCAAAACACTATTTCTGCACAGATTGAAAGCCTTCAGAAAGCCGTACCCGTCCCAAACGTGTCGGTACCAGTAGAAGGCAGAGTTCATGTCCCAAACCCTTCTGGAATTGCCTTACAGAAATTTGTACACGGGGAAGACCCTGACGCATTCCTATTGAATTTTGAGCGGGCCGCTAGAGCGTTAGGTTGGCCAGAGGAGAAATGGCCCTTCTTCTTAGCCCCGTTACTGACAGGCGAAGCGCAGTTCGCCTATCAGGTGGCCAACCCCATGGGAAACACCCCATATCACATCATTAAGGCGGTGGTCCTAGACCATCTAGGACTGGACGCAGAAGCCTACAGAGTCTGTTTTCGGAAAGAACGGGGGACCCCTGGTGAAAACCCCAAAACCCTGTTTTTTAGACTAAAAATGGCCGCAGATAAACGGTTAAAGCCCGAAACCAACACCAAGGAACAAATAATGGCCAAAATCTACCTCGAGCAATTCATGGAGGCGCTCCCATATGCCTCTCAGAGGTGGTTGAGGCAGCATCCTGGACTCACCATAGAACAGGCCATAGAGATGGCAGCTAACTACGCCAGGACTCAACCACGTACCCTGGTATGGGACCATGAAAAGAACAGTAAAGGACTTCCTCCCGCCAAAGTGGAAAAGAAACCAAAACCTGGGTTGGAACACCTACGACCCAGACAGTTCAGGATGGACTCACCGATGATGCGTGGACCCCAATGCTTTGAGTGTGGCGAATGGGGCCACATTGCACGCCTATGTCCCCGAAAGCGACCAACGAAAGAGCCTATGGAAGTGGGGTATCTTCCCAAGACAGTTCTGTACTCCGCAGAGATGGGAGCGTCCTTTTATGTTAGTGTGAGGATGAATGGGTACTCGGTAAAAGCCCTTCTAGATTCAAGGTGCAGGCAATCAGTGGTCCAAGAACGCTTTGTTCTCCCCAACCAATTTGTCCCAGGGGCGGTGGTACACATACGCTGCGTACACGGGGATGTCAAACCCTATCCCCTTGCACAGGTAACCATAAGACCTACAGACAAAGAACCATGTACAGTAAAAGTAGGGGTGGTAGATTCCCTTCCGGAAGACCTACACCGGGGGGTGGATAACCCGGAGTTTCTCTCCCTATTTCAGAATACCCTCAATAGGCCACCCAAAACTGGAGACGGACCGATACCTACCCTGATAACTCCTGAACCGTGGGTCCTGGACCGTAGTTTTAGGTTTGCCCAAGCAGACGACAGGACCCTATATAATGCCTGGGAAAGTGCAGACGTTTCCTAAAGTGTACGACCTCCTTCTTACCCCTGATTTGTGATACAGAATGATTTACTGTATAGAGAGACTGAAGTAGGAGGTACAGCACAGCTTTTGGTGCCCGCATCCTTCCGGGATCAAGTGTTATTCTTTGCACATGCCCACCTCACGGCTGGTCATTCAGGGAAAGAGAAGACCACTGAGAGCATTTTGCGCTATTCCTACTGGCCTGGAATATTCAAGGACGTACAGAATTATTGTATGAGGTGTCAGATCTGTCAATGAAAGAATACACACCGACCTCCGGCAGCACCCCTGCGACCCCTACCCATTATCGGCACCCCCTTTGAGAGGGTGGGTATGGATTTAATCGGTCCCATGCCAAAGTCATCAAGGGGTCATGTATACGCCCTAGTAATTGTTGACTATGCCACAAGGTTCATCGAAGCCTTCCCATTGAGGGCCCCCACCATGTCTAACATTGCAGAGAAGTTTGTGGGGTTGTTTTCCAGGGTCGGATTCCCAAAAGAGGTCCTAACGGACCAGGGGACCCCTTTTACTTCACGTCTGATGAAGGAAGTCTGCAAAACATTAGATGTACGTCACATACGAACTTCAGTCTATCATCCGCAGACGGATGGACTTGTTGAATGTTAGAATCAGACACTAAAGACAACGCTAAAAAAATGCTTACGCATAAGGACCGAGCTGGGATCGCCTTCTACCCCTGGCCCTATACGTATCCCGGGCCCAGAAACAGAGCAGTTTAGGCTGCTCGGCCTTTGAGCTGCTGTATGGACGCCATCCGAGGTCGTCGTTAGAAATGATGAAAGACGCCTGGGAAACCGAAGAGGAACAAGAACAAAAATCCCTACTCGACTACACTCTCCAACTGAAATCCAAGTTGGGTAAATTAAGGGATCTCGCATACTCCAATCTTGAACAACAAAGGAAGAAGCAGAAGAAATATTATGACCGCGGGAAGAAGCTCAGGAAGCTGAAGGTCGGAGAATGGGCACTACTCCTCTTGCCATCCTCCTCCAGCAAAAGCAAGAATGAGTGGGTGGGTCCCTACTTGGTGACAGATACTATAGGGGACACGACGTATAGGTTACGGCTCTCTCCCTCTAAATCCCAATGTTACCATATCAACATGTTAAAAAAATGGTTTGGCCCCGTCCCTAAAGGAATGAACCTAGCAGTACCTACAATGTCAAAAACCCTGTCCACAGTAGGTCACCTAGTTATAAATGAAGAACTATCTGTCCCGATGAGAGAAGATCTACATAAAACCCTGTTACCCTTTTCGGATATCTTCTCTGACTTACCCGGGAAAACAACGCTGGTCGAACATACCATTGAAACACAACCAGGTAAAATGGTGAAGCAGAAGCCCTACAGGATCCCAGCAGCTCAAAGAGAGGCGGTGTTAAGCGAAGTAAGGGACATGTTAAGACTCGGGGTTATCCGCCCCTCAAAAAGCAGTTGGGCGTCCCCAATCGTGATGGTTCCAAAACCCGATGGATCAAAAAGTTTCTGTATGGATTTCAGGGCCCTTAATGCCATATCTACCTTTGATGCGTACCCCATTCCGAGGGTCGACGAGCTGATTGAGAAGCTCGGGATGCTGTATATATCACCACCCTGGACCTCACGAAGGGATATTGGCAGGTGCCCCTCCGCGAGGAAGACCGGAAGAAAACGGCCTTCATAACCGATGATGGACTATATGAATTTACAGTTCTTCCTTTTGGCCTTCATGGAGCACCTGCCACGTTCCAGCGCCTGATGAACACTGTATTACAGCCATTCCCTGCATTCAGTTCGGCATACCTGGACGACATAGTAATCTACAGCAGAACATGAGAAGAACATTTAGAACACCTGGCCATCATCTTAACAGCCCATAAACAGGCCGGGCTACACGTAAACGCCAAAAAGTCTCGAGCAGCGTTCAACCGAGTGAAATATCTTGGGTATGTATTGGGAGATGGTACCATTACCCCACAGACTGAAAAAGTAAAGGCCATCGAAAGAACACCCTTTCCCAACAACAAGAAGGACCTAATAGCATTTTTAGGGCTGATAGGCTACTATCGCCGTTTCATCCCTCTGTTTGCAGAATTAGCTGCCCCCCTGACTGACCTCCTACGAAAAGACGTCCAACCCAGAGAACTACAACAGCCCTCTCAAGAAGCCCTGACAGCATTTGAGAGTCTAAAACAAACACTCACCACTAATCCCGTTTTGATATCACCCAATTTCACCAAGACCTTTATATTAGCAACCGATGCCTCAAACGTAGGGATAGGGGCAGTCCTATCACAGATGGGGGAGGACGGGCTAGAACATCCTATTGGGAGAAGGCAAGGGGGAGGGGTGTGACGGGGTGGGGCGTTCTCGTGAGGGACTGGAGCAGATACGAGAATGGTGGTCAGTAGCCCCCCTCTTACCGGCTTCTGTCCCCTCTCAACAGCGGCCCGATCAGTATGGCATGGAGGAATGGATACCGGAGAAACAACCTCTATGGGACCATGAGGAAGGAAACGGACACGGTTCCTTTAAATGGGACGAGACGCTTTCCCTGACGGACGTCATCGTGCCAAGCACGTTAAAAGAAGGAGGAACCAGGAAGAAGACGGACGGCGTTTCCCAGGAGGACGAAGGAGGCGAAAGCGAGTGGAGGAAAGGAGAGAATCCAAAAACCCAGGATGAAGAAGACGAGACGTGCCAGGTGTGGACCCCCACCGACGTCCGCAACAAGCGAGGAGGCCAACGGTCCCACGAGCCGCCCTGCCACGTTCCCACGGGAGGAGCGTGGCTTGAACAGGTACGGGGCAGGGTAGCGGGTTGGGTGGGACGTCGCAACCAGCCTGCCACGTAAAACCCGCATGTACATAGTTGTAGAATCCTGTACAGTCTAAAAACCCCCTACCCTCTTCACGAGCACCTGAGCACGCTTGCCGCCTTTGTGTGAGCACTCGAGCACTCGGTTTCCTTCACTCCCGGCCCTCGAATACTCAGATTCCGGACAACCGTCCTAATCCCTGTGTTTCTTTTCTTTTCTTTGATTGGTTCCGGTTTGGCACCTCATTACGGAGGGAGATCCTTGAACCACGGAGGGCCCCTCATCCCTTCTGTACCGCCTACAGCCTGGATCCCCTACGCAACACCAAGGTGGACACAGCGGCCTTCGCCCGAGAGAGGCTCACTAGTAGAAGGAGAAAAGTGTTTATGAAAATAAAGCCTTCACTAAAATCCCTCACTAAGGTGTCTGACTCCGTTACTCCTGCCCCGCAACAGTAGGGTACTGTTGAACTGGGGCATTTCCATAGGAGGTACTCTGGAAAGCTTGTGGAGGCAGAGGAGGTTGGGGTACCTGCATTAACAGCCCCTGCAATCCGTCTATATTCTGAGACGTAGACCGGGTCATGTGTTGAGAAGCTGCATGAAACTTTCCTGTGCCTGAGGTGACCCCCCAACTCTGATCTTGGTTGGCAGGATTAAAATGACATTTGCGCTTCCAAAGCCCACCCCAATTGCAAAAGTGACCCAGGCTGGTTTTCTTGAGGGTCGCAATGTCTATTCCTGTTTAAGGATCTATTGGGCCACCTCAGCCTCTTCCCTGGCTGTGCATTTCTCCATGCTGCGATGTCTGTGATCCATTCCCACTATAAGCCTGACCTCCCCTTCCCTCTGCGCAGCCCTCGTTTGTGCCAACATCAGCGTCTCTTTTAGTTTTCTATGTCTCACGTCGATCTTGTCACAACAGTATTTAGCATAATGCAGAATTTAATCAATTGACTTGTTCTGCCAACATATCAAATGTTGTTGAATCATCAAGCTAATCTCATTTTGCAATCAAGTTACAAACTTGAACACAAACTGCCATATGCCTTTTGGCTGTAGTGTATCAATTCTGCTGTACTATTTGAAAGCCTGCAACAACCGCTCATAGTAGGCATGCACTGTCTCTTTAGGTTGTTGGGTGGTTCTGTATACCATAATCCAATCCACATCTTGTGGAGCCACCTTACCCACTGACCATGTAATCACGTGATCTTATCGCCACAGGGAATGGACCATGAGTCACCGGATCCCTTTCTGGTTCATTATTCAGTCATTCTATAGCTATTTCACATGCTGACCATAGATCACTTGGAACTACAATTTCAAACAACGTGTTTAGATCAACCCACAACACTTTCGATTTGCTCACAATGATCAACTTGCTTATACCAATCCACAGGCTTCTCTTGTAAAATCGGGAAATCATTGGTAAAAGCGGCCAGATCAGCCCTACTCCAGGGCACATGTACATACCCTCCGCTCTGTACCTCTTGTAAAGAGAATGCCTGAACATTACCTCCCCTTGGTAGCCTTCATTTTTGCCCACCTTTCTTCTCTCTTATCTAATGATCTCCAAACTCAAATGCACAGTATGAGCTCTCAAATTTGTGTTTTAAGACCTTGTGTCCTCAGATTCTCCAGGTCAAGCCAATGATTTTTATGCAGTGCCTTTTTTCCCCTCTATATCGACTTTAAATTTAGTAGCCAGATCAGACAATTTTCCATGAGCTTCCCTTGCTCTTCTAGTATCATTCTAACTCATGAACAGTAATTCATTCTGTTGATATGAGTCTATATGGTAAAGCTTCAAAATTCCACTTATTGCATCAAATTCAGTTTTTAGCTTAAACACATCCACCAAATCTACCTTTACTGCTGATTTAAGTGTCCCTGAACTTGCCTTTGTGTTCTGACTCTCGTTAGTGTAACTACGTTCTTTCAGCTATCTTTCTAAATCTAGAACATCAAACATGCTTTGACTCTCTGGAGTCTTTTGGACCTCAGTTTGCTCTCGAGGTGTGCTGATATATGCTCACGGGAGGGTGTCCCATGCAGGCGACTCTAATCCTGTCAGTTCTGCAAGGGACCTAACAATTCCTTTACCCATTTGCACTAAGGATGAGTCCCCAGTCACTGACAAGTGGTGCTCGCATTAATCTGTGTCAAAGAAACGAATCTAGTCTGTGAGCTTTCCACTCTTTCCTTTTATACCCCCTCAGTGACTGTGGGTATCCCATGACCCCCATTCATAATGGGATTCGGGTTGTTTATAGGAACAATGGGGCCAATAGAAACTGGTACAATAAGAGCATCCAGGATATTTGAAGCAAGATTAGGATAACAATGTCTGGACACATCCAGAACTACTGTCTGTATTCTCTCCAATCCCACGACTGGGGACTTTCCGGATGAGAGGGTCCCTACAACACCTGGGTCGGTAGCCATTGGTGCCGAAGCACTCGGTGTCATTGGGGACAATTCGACTTCCCCACACTCCAGGAATATGGTAAACTGTATGGGGTGCCACTAATAGCCATCTAACAAAGTATCTCGAACATCGCCGTCACTGTCCTCCTCTCCTTTATTCTTCCTCCCTTGTGTAGGTCTAGGTAAGGGTTTCATTGCATACAACATTCCCCTCAAATGAACAATTATTCTCAAATTAAAGGTACCATAGCATGGATACGCCAATGCGTCCTCTTTCTCAGTGATCTTGTGCCAGTTTTTCTGCCAAATAATAGTGAAGAGCCCTACATTAATTGCCATATAATTGACAGGCACATCCTCCAGGGGGGCATCTTCCCCCGTTCTAGTTAGGACATGCACATCCCCTCTAAACATCTCTCCTATTGCTTTAAAACACGGCATGTTCCCCCTTTCTTTCGTAATACGCAATTAAACTTTAAAATTGGATTGTTCAGAATTCCGCCAACAACACAATTACAACTTCCAATCTAATCTATCCCAGTGCGGCACTCCCTGGTGTTACTCACTCCTCGCAGCGGTTCACCCTCCTTCACAATTTCTTCGCTCACATATGTTCTCCTTTAACCTCAGTTGTCTACTTCTCTAAAAGAATCGATAGAAGTCAACCACTCAAAGAATGCCCACACTCCCCAAATGAAATCTCGACCAGCGGGGAGTCACCTGAATCGGTATAGTAAGTATAGTTTACCTTCTGCGCAAAAAGTCTGGCACATTATTCACAATTGTCCCATTCAAACAAATCCCATGTCTCAAGTGTGCTGCTGACGACGTCTCACAACGAACTCCCACAAAACTTAGCAGACAAATACAACACAGTGTCTTGTGTACCTTACCATTTATCCTGGGAGCTTGGGCCATGTCACATCCAATAACAACTTCAACAACTTATGACCACATTCACACTACTCTCACATCTCTGCCAGACATCACACAATCAATTCTTCACTGCAATTGAACATTACGCGCCGCCCTACAAACATAAAGCGCAAAGTACGCTTCTCCACATGAGGGGTGCTAACTTGAACTAACCAGCTATTAAGCATCACATATATTGTAAGAGCCCTGCCAAGCAAGTGCTGGGCTAACCTGCCGCCGGAGCCGGGGATCGAACCGTGGTCCCCAGATTCCAGCGTTAGTCGCCCTGGCCGCGGCGCCACACCTCTCGGGCGGTAAATGGCATGGAATCGGAGGGGTGAGCAGTGGTGCAATTGAAGCTCAAGAGATAGGCATTCAAAAGTGCGGAAGGAGCTGATAGGAAAAGCCTTAAGTCATCTCATTTGGCTGTCGGTCAAGGTGTTCCTCAAGACTCTATATACTTGAACCCACTCTGTTCAACCTCTCTTTGGAACCATTGGGAAATCGCCTAATTAAATCCGGGATCCGCTATCATCTCTATGCGGCTGACACTCAAATCTACCTTAAGGTGGACTCCTCTCACAATGTCTCCATCCTAAACTCTACTCTCGACTCCATTCAAAACTAGATGTTAACTCATCAACTGATTCTGAATCCCTCCAAAACTGAATTCCTCCTCCTCACTTTCTCCTCCTCCGGTTCAATCATGGATGGATCAGATGAATCTACTTAACAATAAACCCATCATTGTCGACAGTGCAAAATCCCTTGGTGTCATACTTGACAAAAAACTCAATTTACTCTCCCACATCAATTCCGTTGCAAAGTCTGCTCAATACCAACTGCGCCTTCTTTGGAGGATTTGCCGCTTCTACCCGGAGAAAGACCTTAAAACTCTGGTCCAATCGCTGGTTCTCTCTAGATTGGACTACTGCAATTTTCTTCTTACTGGCCTCCCCAAATCCCACTTGTCCCCCCTTAAATCTGTTCTTTTTTTTTTTTGCATATTTATATAGCGTGATCTCGACCCAAAGGTATTAGAGTGCTTTACATGAGCACCGGTTTTACATTACACATTCAGGCACGGGAGATTAAGTGATTTGCCCAGAATCACAGGATGTGGACGCGACCCGAGGCTCGAACCCTGGTTGCCAGCACCAAAGTCGGCAGTCTAGCCGACGGACCACATCCTCTCCCCAGCCGACGAACCACATCAGCAGCTCGTTTCGTATGTAGGGCCAAAAGAAGCGACCACATCACACCCATTTTATCCACCCTCTTTTGGCTTTCCATCGAGGCAAGATCTATCTACAAGACTGCCTGTATCACCCACAAAGCCTTGCACTCCTCCTCTCCTCGCTACCTGGTGAATAAACTGAAACTCTCTGGAGGCGCTATACCATCACGTAATGCGGAAAATGTATTGCTTGAACCTCCCCCTCTCAAAAAGGAAAGATTTATGGCCCAATCCTTTTCAGGCAACGCAGTGAAAATCTGGAACTCACTTCCGCCTCTGCTCCGGACCACCACCTCTTCCCGGTCCTTCAAAACTGACCTAAAAGTTCTCCCCCTTCAAAGACACTTCCAAATCTAATTCACGCCCTTTCTATTCCCTGAAGGAAGTTCTTCCACTATAGAAAATTCTGTACTCCATGCCTATAGAAGTGCCTTCCCAGTGTGTTCTTGTGTTTTGAGTGTCTATTTATTGCAGTATTATACCTCTACTGGTATCTTGTACGCCTATGTAACTTGCACACGTCACTTTTTCCTCTTGTAACGTATCGTTTGCTACCTCTTCTTGCATTTTGTTTGCTTTTGATACATGCACAATTGACACGTTTGCCTCATGTAACATAACGTTTGCTTTTGTAACATGCCCAATTGTAATTTTCTCCTCATGTAACACTAATGTTCCTATTGTGAAGCGCTCTGACACCCTCGGGTAAAGTCCGCGCTATATAAAAACGCATAAAATAAATTAAAATAAATAAAATAATCAGAGTTAAATAGTGGTAATGTCACTCATAAACGATCCGGAAACTTGGCAGCTATGCACAGCTATGTACCGGTCAGCCCTCACGACTTCAAAACTGGGGAACCTTCTGCTCAACATAAGTATTTTGGCCAATCCACTTAATCTACCCGTACCTAAAAAATGAATTTGTCCTTGTAAAATCACGTAAAGCGCTTCGGAACCTTGGGGTCGAGTTCGTTGTGCATACTGTATCAAATTTATATTTCCAAGTGGCAAAATAAACGCAATGCAACAACATGCATTTTCACCTCACAGCTACTTATTTTTTAGGCTTGGCTCTGTACGGTGTAAAAGATGAATCTGCATAATAATTGAAAAATGAACAGTAAATAAATGGTGCGCAATGTTTACTACGCCTTTCAAAAAAGACTGGCCTCGCTGCGCTGAGCTTCTCTTCACGGTGATCAGCAGGACTTGGGAACACCATGGGGCTAATTAACAAGCCCCTCGCGTCACCACCTGATACGTCACTTTTCCCCGTATTAATAGTGACGCACCGGCTGCGCAAAGGGGTTTGTAAAAAAAAAAAAAAAAAAAACATGTATTTTGTAAACCGTAAAGAAAGACTATTCTATTTTCCAAAGCCACGTTTCGGTCAAGTCCTTGATTGTAGGCGGGGCTTACTCATGTGGCATTTGTTGTCAAGTCCTTCTTCGATGTCTCTGCTCGCCCTACTTAATTTCCCTGTATCCTACACAAGCCTGTCATATCCCGTGTCACTCTCTGCCCGCAGACATGCCTCTGCTCATTGACAGTCAGAGGATAAATTTGTCTTTGACAGTCGCTCAACTGGTCGAGATGCATCCACGCTTAAAGGTAGGAGTGGGGCTCAAGTGGTGCCGTCACTACACACACCGGAAGTGCCTGGGTCTCGGGTATTGGTGGCTCTTCAGAAGTGCAGCCGTTCAGCATTTTAGTCCTTAGGGAGGTGCTTCCTGCAAGATGCATGGCTATAATATACCGAGTCAGATCTGCTAGTTAGAAAACTCTTCTCGGTTGGTTTGCTTGCGTGTGACAGTTCAATGTTTTCTTGGTGTGTTTATGTGTATTATTTGACAGCGTTACCTCAGCACTTCGGGATGGGATGTGGTCTGGCGGCCAGAGCTGCCAACCTCAAAACTGAGAGCGAAAGAGGGTCCAGTCCCGCAATTGGCCCATAATTGTATGATTCTGGACGAGTCGCCTAATCTCCGTACCTAACTAAACAAGCATTGGCAAAGCTAATAGTTCTCGCCTTTTGGCTTTTCCATAGACTACCTCCTGGCAGTTTATTGTTTTTTGTCCATGCTGTTCAGCATATGCAAACGATACAAAAAAAATATTAAAGATGCTGGGCATCTAGAGCTGGTACTCAAAGTCAGCCCAAGAGGACACATCTTCAATAAACTTGAAGTAAACACTAAAAACAATTGACTGAGGCCATTGGAGATTTGCTATTCAAAACTTTAACCAATCTAACGATAGAATTTGTAAAGTATTCACGATGAGGCACATCATTCTGTATGTGTCATATTAAATATGATCAAATACAAGATATAGCTTTTAAAGGACCAGATGTGCCATCATTCTTGTTTACGTCGTATTAAATATACCCCAAAACAATGACTGTCTCTTGTGATAGTCCTGGCCACCATAGCTACTGCATAGAACATTTTAGCATGGTCATAATCTCGTCATATAATTTATTAGACTGGTAGTGATTACTGTAGGTATTCACTCCATGGTGGTCCAAAGTAACTTCATTGTGCTACTTGGGGTAGTATTGTAAAAACTCATTATAGGCAGTGTCTAAATTGACCCAGTGGTAATAGAGGGGTGCTCTAAAACCATGAAATAGTGCTTTTACTTAGGGTAAAGAAATAGCAACATGGCGGACTGCTGTTTTCCCCACCAAAAAAATAGTTTTATTACATAGTGTACCTGCACATTCTCTGACTGCATTACCAACCTTCACACAAGCTCTGGTGTAAGCAAGGAAAATGGTCCCTTTCACTGCTGCAGATGATTTATATGTGCCCCACAGGACTGTAGACCACGGTGGCATTTTACCTCCTACACTAAAGGTAGCTACGCCCCTGCTTCCCCACTAAAACCTTTCAACGGCATTTGAGTACATTACTCTCAAGCAAATATAGATAATTGCTTTCAGAGGGCTGCCCAGCCCCGATACACCACAATACATTGTACTTTGTTGGACAGATACTGTCCAGATGATATATGTAATAACCAGTTGTGGTTACCACTGGGTAGTTATAGTTTACGTTTCCATAAGAAATATTTTTTTTGGTTTTCTTATAACTGCTGCCTTTTGATGAATACAAAGAAAACTTTTCGCACTCACCTCAGCTCCGTCCTGGAAAGTTTTGGGATTGTCTATCAATCAGTGGTCAAGAAAAACAGGGAATGGGGTGTAAAAATGCATTTTCCCTCTGCAAATTTTCATAGTTAAGTTGAACAACAAAACAGCAAAAATGGTAAAGCGCAATTACACCAAATTTGGCAGAAAGGTAGATCATTACCCAGAAAGCTTGTTTTTTGTGATTCGGTGTAAATGTTTCTTCCCTTAAAATAAAAAAATATTAATTTTAAACAAATTACAATAAGGAAAAAATACAGTTTAAGAAATGATGCAAAACTATGCAAGTGCATGTGATCATTAGTAATGCACTATCTCTCAAGAGTGCCCGGACCAGGGTCCAGTGAAGGAGAAAATCGGTCAAGTCACCTCTGGGAACACACAGTAGGGCAGGGGAGGGGGTTTTGGGGGGGGGGGGGCAGATGGCTCAAAGTAAAAGGCTCCTCATATGCAAGTGTATGTATATATGTATATATATATATATATTTATGTTGCCTCTCTTTTTTCCCCCAATGAACTTTCCTCTGTAAAGACAATAAATGTAAGTTTTGGTGCAGCCCTTTAGGCCAGGCTCGCGCTGTACAAAACCATGTAAATAATTAAAATTTCAAGAAAACAATCACAGGACATAGACATTCCCTGCTGCTTAAACAGCCCTCGCCATGTAGAGGACAATCCTAAGAGATGACACAGAAGGGAGTGGGGGGATCTGAAATGCTGTTCGCCGTAGCTGGTCAAGAGTTAACCTTAATGTCCATACTTTGGCGCTCACACGCAGTACAGGCTCACCAACAACAAGCCTATGACAAGGCACTGGAGAGTCTCATGGGAGGAAGAGCCCAGTGTTGAGAGGGTAGATGTCGATGCGCATTGCCAGCGATAGGAACGCAATTGAAGCAATAAATGTAAACAGTGGCAAGTGCTCGTTTTGGATTATTCTCATGAACTGGGAAACCGCTGAACCACCGCTCGCTGCAACCGGTACTTACCAACAAGCTGGTCCGTGACTTCACGAGGGGACACCATGCACTGATGTGATGCTCCGACGACCAAGCTGCAGTGGGCGGGGGTTTGTAAGGTCAGGACAGCAGGTTTTGCCACAAGTGAAATCCAGGTGCGAAGGGAATAGGAGGCAGACACCGCCCACTTGGGAGAGTACAGACGCTGAGTGACTGCCTACGTGAAACTCGGAGTACCGTGTTTCGAGATGCTCCCTTGTGCCTACCAGATGACTACAACCAATCGTAGTAAGCCAAGCTGGTTTTAAGTGGACATTGGTCAGCATTCGTAATTTTAGGCATTTGAAAAAGTCTTCTGACGAAACGCGTCATGCCCTGAAAGCTGAATAAAACCGAGTTGGTCCTGTTTACCTGTGTGGCTCTTTCTTCCTGTGAGAGAGGAGGTTTTGGATTTGATGTTTAAGTGCGTGGCCACAGCGCACTTGGAGCCCCCTCCCCACAAGTTGTTCAGCGGTAAACAGTGGCAAGTGCTCGTTTTGGATTATTCTCATGAACTGGGGAACCGCTGAACCACCGCTCGCTGCAACCGGTACTTACCAACAAGCTGGTCCGCGACTTCACGAGGGGACACCATGCACTGATGTGATGCTCCGACGACCAAGCTGCAGTGGGCGGGGGGGTTGTAAAGTCAGGACAGCAGGTTTTGCCACAAGTGAAATCCAGGTGCGAAGGAAATAGGAGGCAGACACCGCCCACTTGGGAGAGTACAGACGCTGAGTGACTGCCTACGTGAAACTCGGAGTAGCGAGTTTCGAGATGCTCCCTTGTGCCTACCAGATGACTACAACCAATCGTAGTAAGCCAAGCTGGTTTTAAGTGGACATTGGTCAGCATTCGTAATTTTAGGCATTTGAAAAAGTCTTCTGACGAAACGCGTCATGCCCTGAAAGCTGAATAAAACCGAGTTGGTCCTGTGTACCTGTGTGGCTCTTTCTTCCTGTGAGAGAGGAGGTTTTGGATTTGATGTTTAAGTGCGTGGCCACAGCGCACTTGGAGCCCCCTCCCCACAAGTTGTTCAGCGGTAAACAGTGGCAAGTGCTCGTTTTGGATTATTCTCATGAACTGGGGAACCGCTGAACCACCGCTCGCTGCTACCGGTACTTACCAACAAGCTGGTCCGTGACTTCACGAGGGGACACCATGCACTGATGTGATGCTCCGACGACCAAGCTGCAGTGGGCGGGGGGTTGTAAGGTCAGGACAGCAGGTTTTGCCACAAGTGAAATCCAGGTGCGAAGGGATTAGGAGGCAGACACCGCCCACTTGGGAGAGTACAAACGCTGAGTGACTGCCTACGTGAAACTCGGAGTACCGAGTTTCGAGATGCTCCCTTGTGCCTACCAGATGACTACAACCAATTGTAGTAAGCCAAGCTGGTTTTAAGTGGACATTGGTCAGCATTCGTAATTTTAGGCATTTGAAAAAGTCTTCCGACGAAACGCGTCATGCCCTGAAAGCTGAATAAAACCGAGTTGGTCCTGTGTACCTGTGTGGCTCTTTCTTCCTGTGAGAGAGGAGGTTTTGGATTTGATGTTTAAGTGCGTGGCCACAGCGCACTTGGAGCCCCCTCCCCACAAGTTGTTCAGCGGTAAACAGTGGCAAGTGCTCGTTTTGGATTATTCTCATGAACTGGGGAACCGCTGAACCACCGCTCGCTGCTACCGGTACTTACCAACAAGCTGGTCCGTGACTTCACGAGGGGACACCATGCACTGATGTGATGCTCCGACGACCAAGCTGCAGTGGGCGGGGGGTTGTAAGGTCAGGACAGCAGGTTTTGCCACAAGTGAAATCCAGGTGCAAAGGGAATAGGAGGCAGACACCGCCCACTTGGGAGAGTACAGACGCTGAGTGACTGCCTACGTGAAACTCGGAGTACCGAGTTTCGAGATTCTCCCTTGTGCCTACCAGATGACTACAACCAATCGTAGTAAGCCAAGCTGGTTTTAAGTAGACATTGGTCAGCATTCGTAATTTCAGGCATTTGAAAAAGTCTTCCGACGAAACGCGTCATGCCCTGAAAGCTGAATAAAACCGAGTTGGTCCTGTGTACCTGTGTGGCTCTCTCTTCCTGTGAGAGAGGAGGGTTTGGATTTGATATATATATATATATATATATATATATATATATATATATATATATATATATATATATATATATATATATATATATTACCTACTGGCGGTCGCCAGTAGGTATATATAGTTAGGATTTTTTCTCTATGGGATTTTTGAAAATTCTATGTCGAATAACTGGCGTTTGAGGATGGAATTGGCTGAAATTTTCAGGAAAATGGAACATTTTGTTTCTGAGCAGCCCCTGAAAATTTGGGGGGGGTTTGTCAAGGGGGGGGCCGAGAAAAAAGGGGGTCCCAAAACGCGTTTTTGCCATGTTAATTTCTATAGGGCGGTTGGCCTCACTTTTAGCCCGAACGGCTGAATGGATTTGCACGAAACTTGGCAAAATTGTAGGGACTGTTAGCCCGATGTGCCTTTGCTAGGTCTCAATATATGTGCTCCAGTGGATTTTGAGAAATTAACGTTCAAAAAAATATATATATCTGTAAGCGCGCTCCGGGTAGCGCTCCGGTTCGCGTACTTGACGCGTAACGGAACTTCGCGAAGCGAAGCTGATTGGCTTTTCGGTGTCTGTCAACATTCTAAACAGTCCGGAGCGGCCGCCATCTTGTCTCTCGGTAGGATCGAGAGACTGAGGAGGCCAAAACAAAGGGGGAAATGACCATAAGGGGGCATAGTAGATCCTCCCTGACCCCCTAGGTTTGATGTGGAGGCTTTAAAAGGGCCCCGCGGGGCATTAAAAAAAAAAAAAAATTTTTTTTTTGGGGGGGAGCGCCCGGTACGCGCACCGGGAAGCGGTCTGGGGAGCGTACTATAAGGAAAAAAGAATGATAGACTATGATATTTTGAAATATTGTATGTTTATTGATTGTTCTTTTTGTTGTTTTTTGTTGTTTTTTTTTTGTTTATTTATTTATTTTGGTTGTACTTCATGAATTAGATATAAAAATGAATAATGTCTCAAACAATTTTTAATTATTAAATAAAAATTTATTGGTCACAATTTTCATACTTCAATAAAACTTCCAGCATTACATCATCTGGAATCTCCTCAAACATGCATGTTTCTATGTCTTGTAAGCATTCAATAAATTGTTCATCCAAAGACTGATCCATAATATCTTCATCTAAAAATTCTTCATTTAAAATCTCCTCAGATGTAATGTCGAAGGAAACATTGATATTGTCATGCTCCCCTTCCATTTTTTTGCTGTAAATTGCATAAAAAATAACTATATCAGAAGAGTTAGGGCACTGTTGGGTTTAAGTTCAGACAGGTAGTTTGGATTTTTTAACAGTGAATTTATCTTTGGGCAGTGTATGGTATCAGACTGGAAGTAGAAATATAAAAAAGTGTATGTGATGAAGCCTAAGTAAATTCATAATTATACAAGACAAGCCTAAATCCATCCATAACTATAACAGAGAAGTCTATCTAAATCTATAACTATTACGAAGGGATAGTATAAAACTATTAGAAAAAGTTTTCCAAATTAACTTAAAGTGCACAATATACTTCAGTTTTCAAAATAACAACTTACCTTTCAAAAAGCAGTTTAAGTTCTCAGTGAAAATTTTCTTGAAATCTACTTCAGGAGGTGGTAGTCAAAATGGCTGTGTTTCTCTCTCTTTATATATATTCAGGTACATAACCAATCAAATGTCAGGTAAAAAAAGTAGAAAATGAAAGTAACATTTTAATTGGTTGTCAATTCCAACACTTCAGATGTGTTTTGTGAAGTAATTTACCTCAGGGTATTTAGAGAGGTCTACAGGCTAAATGGCTAAATGGAATTTCAATCAAATTTGTGAAAATGGTAGGGATTGGTATGTAGTATGAGCTAATCTATATTTGGTGAAAGTGTCTCCAGTCATTTTTCTGTAAATTACTTTCCCACCTTTTTTTAAATGAGCGCTTCCCGGTGAGCGCCCCGGTACGCGAACCGGCAGCGTTACGGGAGTCCTCCATTTTGTATTACGGTAGAATTGAGATACAAGATGGAGGGCAAACAATTTTCAGAATGGGTAGAAGGGGGCACGGTAGACGTATCCTGACCCCCTAGGTTTTCTGAGGGTGGATGAGGAGGTCCATATGTGCGAAAAAAAAACATTTTTTTAAAAATGTTCGCGCGGTTAGCGTCCGGTGCGCATACCGGGTAGCGCTCCAGGAAGCGTAAATTGTGAAAATTAGTAAACAAAATTTACATTTAAAATTTGTTTATGGTGATCATAGTTAGGGTAGCTCTGAGAAGAGCTTTTGGGTTTATGGTAGATTTAGGTACTTATAAGTAGGTACCAATGCACAGTCTTAAATTCAGAATGAAAATTCAGTTCCCCTCATCTGAGAAGTGAACTCCATCTCCTCTGTAGATATCTTGCATGTTGTAATGCAAGTTATTGTTGTACATGGAGCCCATTCCATGGTCTCTCATGTAAGCTGAAACAGACTTATTTACATGCTTCCTCGATTTCTCAATTTGTGGACAAAATTGGTTCGACCACCTCCATTTCTGTCTTTGGCATATATTTGAATATACCAAGGCAGTTTGAGGAAAAAGTGCCATCAATTGGTCAAAGGTGTCCTTTAAAAGCATTTCCAGACCTACCCCAGTCAAAGTGCCCAAGTCATTACCTCCACAGTGCACAATTAACAGGTCAGGTTTTGGCAAATGCAAAAAGGTTTTCACCAATGGTATCAATTGGTGACATTTTAATCCTCTGTGGCCAATCCACTTAATTTCCACATTTTGTAAATTGAGGTTAGGTAAATTTCTGTTATCAGCATACCTTTGAGCCCAGTAGATGTAACTATGTCCAACAATCCAGACAGAAAACATGGTGAGAGAAGGTTCTGCTGCAGTCAGATGAAGTGTGGCAATGAAATGGCAGTTGAAAAAATAAGAGTTTAAAATGAAAAAAACGGTGGAGTTTCTGTGTTAATGAAGCAGTAGCAGTGATTGGTGGATTTTGATTGCTGAAAACAGAAAGTTAGGGTGCATGGATGAGTTCTTTGAAAGATGTAATTTGAATGGTCAAGAAAAAATCATTTAAAGAAAGATTGCACTGGATATGCAGGTGTACTGAGAGTTCAGAGTTCAAATGAAACATTGTTGTGTGAACTTGCAAACATCAGAGGTCTTTCGGGAGGTGGTTGCTATGCAAAAAAGGCAGAAAGGGCAGAGGGGGGAAGGGTGTTGATTTGAAAAAAGTGAGGGAAGAGTTTTGATTGGGTGACATGAGAGATATGTGTGATGAATTACAGCATTTCTGTGCTTTTTATGGCTGCAGCCTCTGGAGTGCATACCTTTTGCTCTGCTAAAGACAAATTGGTGTGTGTCTGAGACTGTTTTGAAACTCATAAAGTATTTGCTAAGGTGAGAAAAGATTCATTTAATTTAGATAGAGAATAGTATGCTTTAGGGAGAAAATTATGAAGAAAGTTGTGTATTTAAAATGTTGCTTTGTGTCAAGTGTTTTACAAATAGATTTTGTTTCTTTGAGTTACATAGCCATGTTAAAAGTGACGCAAAAATAGTGCAAGGGTCTTACAAAAATGCTTTCATGTGTCTTAGGGCATTTTAATTCACTTCCCCATGAATGTAGGAATATAATTGCTTTACAAGATGTTTTTAAAAACGTTTTTTGAAATCAATTAGGTTTCTTGATATGTACTGCTAGAGTTTCATAGGTTGCTTGGGGCATATTTACAAGGCTTTTGAGTTCCTTTGATGTAATTTTTCCCATTTTATTTTAAGACATTTCCTTGTGGTGCAAGGTCCTTGTAAATACGCCCCCATGTGTGCTTGGCAAATTTAGATTTTGATTCTTTGAGTTACATAGCCATGTTAAAAGTAACGCAAAAATGATGCAAGGACCTTAAAAAAACGATTTAATGTGTCTTAGGGCATTTTAACTCACTTCCCCATGAGTGTAGGAATATAATTGCTTTACAAGATGTGTTTAAAAACGTTTTTTGAAATCAATTAGGTTTCTTGATATGTACTGCTAGAGTTTCATAGGTTGCTTGGGGCATATTTATAAGGCCTTTGAGTCTCTCTGATGTTATTTTTCCCATTTTAATTTAAGACCTTTCCCCGTGGTGCAAGGTCCTTGTAAATACGCCCCCATCTGTGCTTGGCAAATTTAGTTTTTGATTCTTTGAGTTACATAGCGATGTTAAAAGTGACCCAAAAATGGTGCAAGGGCCTTAAAAAAACGCTTTCATGTGTCTTAGGGCATTTTAAGTCATTTCCCGATGAATGTAGGTATATAATTGATTTAGATGATGTGTTTAAAAACGTTTTTTGAAATCAATTAGGTTTCTGGATATGTAGTGCTAGAGTTTCATAGGTTGCTTGGGGCATATTTATAAGGCCTTTGAGTCTCTCTGATGTTATTTTTCCCATTTTAATTTAAGACCTTTCCCCGTGGTGCAAGGTCCTTGTAAATACGCCCCCATCTGTGCTTGGCAAATTTAGATTTTGATTCTTTGAGTTACATAGCGATGTTAAAAGTGACCCAAAAATGGTGCAAGGGTCTTAAAAAAACGCTTTCATGTGTCTTAGGGCATTTTAAGTCATTTCCCGATGAATGTAGGTATATAATTGATTTAGATGATGTGTTTAAAAACGTTTTTTGAAATCAATTAGGTTTCTGGATATGTAGTGCTAGAGTTTCATAGGTTGCTTGGGGCATATTTATAAGGCCTTTGAGTGTCTCTGATGTTATTTTTCCCATTTAAATTTAAGACCTTTCCCCGTGGTGCAAGGTCCTTGTAAATACGCCCCATCTGTGCTTCGCAAATTTAGATTTTGATTCTTTGAGTTACATAGCCATGTTAAAAGTGACCCAAAAATGGTGCAAGGGCCTTAAAAAAACGCTTTCATGTGTCTTAGGGCATTTTAAGTCATTTCCCCTTGAATGTAGGTATATAATTGATTTAAATGATGTGTTTAAAAACGTTTTTTGAAATCAATTAGGTTTCTTGATATGTAGTGCTAGAGTTTCATAGGTTGCTTGGGGTATATTTAAAAAGCATTTGAGTCCCTTTGATGTTATTTTTCCCATTTTAATTTAAGACATTTCCCCGTGGTGGAAGGTCCTTGTAAATACACCCCCATGTGTGCTTGGCAAATTTAGATTTTGATTCTTTGAGTTATATAGCCATGTTCCATACAGTGCTCACCTTCTGCGTAGTCTTTGATATGCTAGACTCCATCTGCACAATGAGATACCTAAGCAAAGGAAACACAGGTGATGTGATTGTGAAATGAGGAAAAGAAATTCCACATTTTTCAATTACATCACCTGTGTTTCCTAACTTTACGAATGACATTGTGCAGATGAGGTTTAGGCCTGTACACAGACACAGAAGAGGTCTGGCCTTTGTTCAAGAGTGAAGTGGACATGACTTGCTTCAATGGTAGGCCTGCACATGTATTATCTCCTCTGTACTCTTCAACAAGCTTAAATTTCATCTGCAACCCTGAGTAGGCCTCACCTCAAACAAACCTCTGAATAGGCCACACCTTATCGTCATCCTGAATCAATCATTTAAAATGTTAGGGACAGATTTATGATAGCCGTGTGCCTCTTTTGCGCCACTGTGCGTCACTTTTGTGACGCAGCGGCGGTGCAAAAGATTTGCTATGTGGCGACATATTTACAACTTGATGCATCTAGGCAGATGTGTCATGCTGTAAAGTCCCGTGCCACATGAAACCGATGCAGCAGTGATGCAAAAGATGCACCATGTTGCAAGGCAGGCCTCACTTCATCTCCAACAAGATACCGTCGGTTTAAACTGTAAACATTTAGGACTGTGTAGGGGGCATGGAGAAGCTGAATCTTCTGTAAATGTCAAAATTGTTGTATACAGTGCTCAACTTCTGTGTACTCTTTGATATGCTAGACTCCATCAGCACAATGAGATAACTAAGCAAAGGAAACACAGGTGATGTGATTGTGAAATGAGGAAAAGAAATTCCACATTTTTCAATTACATCACCTGTGTTTCCTAACTTTACGGATCACATTGTGCAGATGAGGTTTAGGCCTGTTCACGGACACAGAAGAGGTCTGACCTTTGTTCAAGAGTGCAGTGGACATGACTCACTTCATTGGTAGGCCTGCACATGTATTATCTCCTCTGTATTCTTCAACAAGCCTAAATTTCATCTGCAACCCTGAGTAGGCCTCACCTCAAACAAACCTCTGGATAGGCCACACCTTATCGTCATCCTGAATCAATCATTTAAAATGTTAGGGACAGATTTATGATAGCCGTGTGCCTCTTTTGCGCCGCTGTGAGTCACTTTTGTGACGTAGCGGCGGCGCAAAAGATGCGCTATGTTGCGACATATTTACAACTTGATGCATCTAGGCAGATGTGTAATGCTGTAAAGTCCTGTGCCACATGAAACCTGCGTCAGGTTTCATATAGGCGTTTTGTTGCAGGGTGGGCATTCATTTGCATGAAAGCCCTGTAAAACTAACACAGTGAAATTTAGAAGATTTCACTGAGTCAGATTTATAGCATTGCTGAATCAAATCCTTACGCCTGTATGAAACAGGCATAAGGAGTGATGCACCATGCAATGTGTGGCTTGCTCCTGTGCATTGCAGTAGACATGTCGCGCTTACGACGTGATTCCTGCAATGTGCAGCTTTTCCGGCACAGATGCGTGACGCATCTGTGCTGTTTTTACTCAATGGTGCTCCACATTGTAAATGCAAACACAACAGTGATGGACAGAATGTGGATCAATGTCACACATTCACCCCAGTCCAAAGATCTGGGCCCAAATCCATCGTTTTTCCACTCCACACCACCCTGGGTTAGACAATGGCGATATGCAAATCAGCGCTGACCCTGTGCCCCATGGGAACAGTCCAGTCCGAACTACAAAAGCCATGTCCTTCCCAGAACGGAATCAAGCATCCGAGGACCGGCCCGGTTTCGAGGTAACACCTCTCATCAGCCCGGCTAGCTTGACTCCAGTGGTGTGGAGTGCCTGGGACTCACGTCTGAGCATCCCCAGTACACTTAGAGCGGTAATTGCAAACACAACAGTGATGGACAGAATGTGGATCAATGTCACACATTCACCCCAGTCCAAAGATCTGGGCCCAAATCCATCGTTTTTCCACTCCACACCACCCTGGGTTAGACAATGGCGATATGCAAATCAGCGCTGACCCTGTGCCCCATGGGAACAGTCCAGTCCGAACTACAAAAGCCATGTCCTTCCGGATGCTTGATTCCGTTCTGGGAAGGACATGGCTTTTGTAGTTCGGACTGGACTGTTCCCATGGAGCACAGGGTCAGCGCTGATTTGCATATCGCCATTGTCTAACCCAGGGTGGTGTGGAGTGGAAAAACGATGGATTTGGGCCCAGATCTTTGGACTGGGGTGAATGTGTGACATTGATCCACATTCTGTCCATCATTGTTGTGTTTGCAATTACCGCTCTAAGTGTACTGGGGATGCTCAGACGTGAGTCCCAGGCACTCCACACCACTGGAGTCAAGCTAGCCGGGCTGATGAGAGGTGTTACCCCGAAACCGGTCCGGTCCTCGGATGCTTGATTCCGTTCTGGGAAGGACATGGCTTTTGTAGTTCGGACTGGACTGTTCCCATGGGGCACAGGGTCAGCGCTGATTTGCATATCGCCATTGTCTAACCCAGGGTGGTGTGGAGTGGAAAAACGATGGATTTGGGCCCAGATCTTTGGACTGGGGTGAATGTGTGACATTGATCCACATTCTGTCCATCATTGTTGTGTTTGCAATTACCGCTCTAAGTGTACTGGGGATGCTCAGACGTGAGTCCCAGGCACTCCACACCACTGGAGTCAAGCTAGCCGGGCTGATGAGAGGTGTTACCTCGAAACCGGGCCGGTCCTCGGATGCTTGATTCCGTTTTGGGAAGGACATGGCTTTTGTAGTTCGGACTGGACTGTTCCCATGGGGCACAGGGTCAGCGCTGATTTGCATATCGCCATTGTCTAACCCAGGGTGGTGTGGAGTGGAAAAACGATGGATTTGGGCCTAGATCTTTGGACTGGGGTGAATGTGTGACATTGATCCACATTCTGTCCATCATTGTTGTGTTTGCAATTACCGCTCTAAGTGTACTGGGGATGCTCAGACGTGAGTCCCAGGCACTCCACACCACTGGAGTCAAGCTAGCCGGGCTGATGAGAGGTGTTACCTCGAAACCGGTCCGGTCCTCGGATGCTTGATTCCGTTCTGGGAAGGACATGGCTTTTGTAGTTCGGACTGGACTGTTCCCATGGGGCACAGGGTCAGCGCTGATTTGCATATCGCCATTGTCTAACCCAGGGTGGTGTGGAGTGGAAAAACGATGGATTTGGGCCCAGATCTTTGGACTGGGGTGAATGTGTGACATTGATCCACATTCTGTCCATCATTGTTGTGTTTGCAATTACCGCTCTAAGTGTACTGGGGATGCTCAGACGTGAGTCCCAGGCACTCCACACCACTGGAGTCAAGCTAGCCGGGCTGATGAGAGGTGTTACCTCGAAACCGGGCCGGTCCTCGGATGCTTGATTCCGTTCTGGGAAGGACATGGCTTTTGTAGTTCGGACTGGACTGTTCCCATGGGGCACAGGGTCAGCGCTGATTTGCATATCGCCATTGTCTAACCCAGGGTGGTGTGGAGTGGAAAAACGATGGATTTGGGCCCAGATCTTTGGACTGGGGTGAATGTGTGACATTGATCCACATTCTGTCCATCATTGTTGTGTTTGCAATTACCGCTCTAAGTGTACTGGGGATGCTCAGACGTGAGTCCCAGGCACTCCACACCACTGGAGTCAAGCTAGCCGGGCTGATGAGGTGTTACCTCGAAACCGGGCCGGTCCTCGGATGCTTGATTCCGTTCTGGGAAGGACATGGCTTTTGTAGTTCGGACTGGACTGTTCCCATGGGGCACAGGGTCAGCGCTGATTTGCATATCGCCATTGTCTAACCCAGGGTGGTGTGGAGTGGAAAAACGATGGATTTGGGCCCAGATCTTTGGACTGGGGTGAATGTGTGACATTGATCCACATTCTGTCCATCATTGTTGTGTTTGCAATTACCGCTCTAAGTGTACTGGGGATGCTCAGACGTGAGTCCCAGGCACTCCACACCACTGGAGTCAAGCTAGCCGGGCTGATGAGAGGTGTTACCCCGAAACCGGGCCGGTCCTCGGATGCTTGATTCCGTTCTGGGAAGGACATGGCTTTTGTAGTTCGGACTGGACTGTTCCCATGGGGCACAGGGTCAGCGCTGATTTGCATATCGCCATTGTCTAACCCAGGGTGGTGTGGAGTGGAAAAACGATGGATTTGGGCCCAGATCTTTGGACTGGGGTGAATGTGTGACATTGATCCACATTCTGTCCATCATTGTTGTGTTTGCAATTACCGCTCTAAGTGTACTGGGGATGCTCAGACGTGAGTCCCAGGCACTCCACACCACTGGAGTCAAGCTAGCCGGGCTGATGAGAGGTGTTACCTCGAAACCGGTCCGGTCCTCGGATGCTTGATTCCGTTCTGGGAAGGACATGGCTTTTGTAGTTCGGACTGGACTGTTCCCATGGGGCACAGGGTCAGCGCTGATTTGCATATCGCCATTGTCTAACCCAGGGTGGTGTGGAGTGGAAAAACGATGGATTTGGGCCCAGATCTTTGGACTGGGGTGAATGTGTGACATTGATCCACATTCTGTCCATCATTGTTGTGTTTGCAATTACCGCTCTAAGTGTACTGGGGATGCTCAGACGTGAGTCCCAGGCACTCCACACCACTGGAGTCCAGCTAGCCGGGCTGATGAGAGGTGTTACCTCGAAACCGGGCCGGTCCTCGGATGCTTGATTCCGTTCTGGGAAGGACATGGCTTTTGTAGTTCGGACTGGACTGTTCCCATGGGGCACAGGGTCAGCGCTGATTTGCATATCGCCATTGTCTAACCCAGGGTGGTGTGGAGTGGAAAAACGATGGATTTGGGCCCAGATCTTTGGACTGGGGTGAATGTGTGACATTGATCCACATTCTGTCCATCATTGTTGTGTTTGCAATTACCGCTCTAAGTGTACTGGGGATGCTCAGACGTGAGTCCCAGGCACTCCACACCACTGGAGTCAAGCTAGCCGGGCTGATGAGAGGTGTTACCTCGAAACCGGGCCGGTTCTCGGATGCTTGATTCCGTTCTGGGAAGGACATGGCTTTTGTAGTTCGGACTGGACTGTTCCCATGGGGCACAGGGTCAGCGCTGATTTGCATATCGCCATTGTCTAACCCAGCGTGGTGTGGAGTGGAAAAACGATGGATTTGGGCCCAGATCTTTGGACTGGGGTGAATGTGTGACATTGATCCACATTCTGTCCATCATTGTTGTGTTTGCAATTACCGCTCTAAGTGTACTGGGGATGCTCAGACGTGAGTCCCAGGCACTCCACACCACTGGAGTCAAGCTAGCCGGGCTGATGAGAGGTGTTACCTCGAAACCGGGCCGGTCCTCGGATGCTTGATTCCGTTCTGGGAAGGACATGGCTTTTGTAGTTCGGACTGGACTGTTCCCATGGGGCACAGGGTCAGCGCTGATTTGCATTTTGCCATTGTCTAACCCAGGGTGGTGTGGAGTGGAAAAACGATGGATTTGGGCCCAGATCTTTGGACTGGGGTGAATGTGTGACATTGATCCACATTCTGTCCATCATTGTTGTGTTTGCAATTACCACATTGTAAATGCGGCACACCATGGGTGGCAGAGCAGCGGTGCACATTAACTGGTGCATCCCTGGGGATGCGCCAGTTAACATAAATCTGCCCCTTTACATTTAAGTATGAGCAGGGGACACAGAGTCGGTTAGGCTTATCCAAGGTTAAGAAGAGATGAGTCCTGTTCACTGAAAACTTGGACATAGGCCTCACCTCCTCAGCATCGCTGGACATGGCTAAATAATAGCTGCAAAATGTTACTCTTGTTAAACAATTTTACTATTATAGTCTCTGAGATTTGTCTCTTACTCTGCAACATCTCATTGTTGTTCTCTTTCTTTAAAGATAACGACAACATCAACCATGAGTGATAATGCGCAATCAGTTGATCTCGATCTTATCATTGAACTTGTCATTGAAACGTCAGTGGAAGTAGATCCCTTGGATGATTTAAATCCTGAGGATGATGAAGAACATGATGAGGATGCCGATTTGTCAGAATTGTATGACATAGGATGGGAAGCTGACCTGCTTGAGCCTATGGAACTATAAACATTTGTTTTTAAAATTTACTGGAAATGAAAAGTAAAAATTTAAACCGTTTCATTTAAAATTAAACACAACTTCAAAAACAGGTTATGTGTAATGTCTTTAATAAAATAGTCAAATATGCTCATAAAATTAGATCAGATTCACATATAAAACAGCACAGGTAAAATGTAGAAGCATTCCATTTCTTTGCTACTATTTGTGAATACTAAATTTGCCAATGCACTAAAAATTATTCTATGTAAAAATGACAAGTAGTGTGTTAAATTTTTGACGACTGTTATTGATTTACTGTTTGGTAATAGTGGTTAATAACATTTTTTATTATATTTTACCACAGATTCAACTGCAGATCATTTCGAAATTAGAGAATGCTGTCTAAGGATAGAATCCTAAAGGCTACAAAACGTCAAAGACAGCAGCTTAATAAATTGTTGCAGCAGTCCTCTACAATAAAAACTCGTCAAGTCACCAAGAAAGCTCCGGGTAAGACAACGAAATCATTCATAAGAAACATTTGTAGAAAAAAAGTAGTACTACAGAAAATGTTTTAGTCCAGAAAAAGAGAAGCAATTTAAACGGAAAGGAAAGGCAAATCAAAAATGTTACTGCTAGAGCAGGAGATAACTCTGTGCATGATAGTAGAAGGAAACAACAGTTTAGGGACATTCGTAGACGAATGTTCCGCAACAGGATAATTGGCAATTTGTTAAAAAATATTAAGAAAGGTCAACAGAAAGTGGTTTTTTATAAGAGAAAAAAAAAGTTGAGAAAGTTATTGATCAGGCATTTGAAATTAAGCGAAAGTTATTTATTTTGATAATCAATAGAATTAGGAAGCTAAACAAGGCAATTTATGATTTCAAAAGAAATAGTAGATGGAAGAGAACAGTTAATCGTAGTAATTTTTGTGAAGTTTTTTCAGGAGAATGGATGCATAGTTCAAGTTGTGAGGCATTTTTTAATGAGGAGAGTTATTTCCAGGATAATGATTTGCTGCATGCAGTTGACACCAGTGGTCGAGCTTATGAGGTGAAAGATGGTTGTCCAGTTGAAAAAGAAAAACTTGTGACAACAGAGGCAGAAGAGGTGTTAGGTAATGAGGTTTTAGGAAGACGTCCTAAGGGACCTGTGTACACCTGGAAGTGTAGTAGTATTTGCAGTGTGCGACAGGATTCCATCAATTTGCTTTGTGATTTTGTACGGACATTTAATAAGAAAAGTTTGAAGCAGAAAATGATGTTGTTGCAAGAATTAGATCCTTGCAGCGTGAGAGAAGTGACAGGTTTGCATGGTCATTCACTGGCTTGTCTTTCCAGGAGAGTATGCCAGAGTGTTTTTCATCATTTCAGGATGCTAGCAGTGCATCATAATAAAGTGAGGAAATTAGTTAGAATGTTGTATTATGCTAAGAGTCCAGCAATTATGCTTAAACAATTATGCACTGCTCTTTTGCATGGTTCTGAAATAGATGTGAAGAATATTTGTGAAGAAATTGAGTTTTGTTACTTTGGAAATAAAGAGGAGAATGTTGAAATTGACCCAGAAGAAGAGGGTAATGTGGAAGATAGGGTACAGGTTTCCAGTACAGATAATTTTCAGAAGGAAATTGCCACGTTTCAGGTGAAATCAAGTGAGAGGCTTAATTTCACTTGTGTGTGTTGTCGACGCACTTATTATAAGAATCAGACTAAGTTAGTGGATTTATATGCGAAAAGTGAAAGGGAAAATAATTGTGAATGGAAGGATTTCGCAACATACTTGATGGTAGAAAATTGTTTTGATTTGGGATTGGATGAACGTGTGTGTACTTATTGTTGTAACAAATTAAATCAAAACCGGATGCCTGCTAGAGCGGTTCATAATAATCTGGAATTGGTTGAGATTCCTTCTGAATTGAAGGATTTAAATACTTATGAATCTATTTTGATTCAAAGTATCCATCCCTTTCAGGCTATTGTAAGAATGGAGCCAAAGACAGGGAAATTGCCTCCATCAGATTTACAGAGAGGATTAAAGGGAAGAGTTGTTTATTTGCCTCTAGATTTGAAGAAAAACATTAATACAATTGGAGTAGAGAAAGTGGAAGAGGAACCTCTGGTTATCTTAGTTAATGGGGTTCCGACAAAGAGTAAGAAAATATGGCAAGATTTAGTGGATGTTAGGAAAGTCAAAAAGGCAACATTGTATTTGAAAAAAAGCAATAAGTACTATAAGAATGTATATGTTGCAGAAGAGGAAGTAAGTGAAGAAGAGGATAGCGATTTGTGTGCTGGTCAAATTGAGAGAGTAGAACCCTCTAAAAGTGAAGAAATATATGAACATTATAGTGTTCATCTTTTGCATTCCAAGGAAGTCATGGGGAATGCTATTGAGTTGTTTCAAATGAAACAAGCCAAAGGGAGTCCCATTAGTGTTTGGGAGGAAAGTTTGGAAGCTCGGTGTTTCCCACAGCTATTTCCAACAGGTCAAGGAGGAAGATATGATGAGCGACCTCATCAAATTCCTGCTTCTGAATACCGGACTTTACGATTGTATGCAGAAGATCCTAGGTTTCGACAATGCATTCCGTATTTGTTTCATCTCCTGTTTGAAAGCGATCTGTCTGGACTGTCATATGCAGTGAACCACATCTTGAAAAGTGGAATACAGATGCAAAACATCTCGGCAAGTGACTTTATGGATAAAGTCAATGTGCAAGACAGTATTTTGGATTCTCACCTGATTAATCTCATGGCGTGTCAGCGTGGTACTAATGAGTACTGGTACCGTCGTCATGGTGATTTAAAATGTATGCTGAGGAACTTAGGAACTCCCACATGGTTCCTCACTCTCAGCTGTGCCGAGTATGGCTGGGAAGACTTACTTGAATTTCTACGAGAGGCAAATGGAAACATTGAAAATATCGAATTCAAGACACCCGGAGAACTGTGCTCTTTGGATCCAGTGAATGTATGCAGGTACTTCAATCATAGATTTGAAGCTATGATGTCTTTCATCATGAACAAGAAAAATCCACCTCTTGGAGAGGTGTTGGATTTCTTCTGGAGAAAGGAGTACCAAGCAAGAGGTGCTCCTCATATACATATGCTGCTGTGGATCAAGGATGCACCTAAATTTGGAACAGATCCAGAAGACTAAGTGATGAGTTTCATAGAACAGTATTCTACATGTGCTGTTCCAAACGCAAAGGAAGACAAAAGCCTAAGAGAACAAGTTTTACGCTTCCAAAGCCATCGTTGTGGAAAGTACTGTCGTCGTAAATTCAGAAACAAGGACAAGTTCTACACCAAATGTCGTTTCGCCTTTCCACGACCGGTGATTTCTAAAGGAAGAGTGAACAGTTTGATGTCTTCGCTGCGACATAATGTGATGAAGAAATCACCTAAAAAGACACACAATTTGAAAAGCAACGAAGAGTCCAAGTACATCAACGACTACAACCCAGTGATTTTGTCCATGTGGAATGCTAACATGGATATACAGTTTGTGGCTGATAACTGTATGGCTGTGGCTCGGTATGTGACATCTTACATCACCAAAAAAGAAAAGACAGAATTGAAGGATATGTGGGAGGACATTTCCCATGAAAATAGCCTCAGTAAGAAGTTGTACAGTTTCAGTCTGAAGATGTTGTCACATCGAGAAATCTGAGCTTACGAATGTTCTGGCCGGTTGTCTTCAGCAAGTCTCTATGCCAAATCCAGGAGTATCGTTTGGGCGAGTCTTGGTCTTTCTGCAACGCGTAATCGAGTTCTGAAACCTGTGCGGGAAATTGAGTATTTGGCGGAAAAGGAGCCAAACAGTACCGATATTTTGAAGACCAACATGTTGGATACATATTATCCAAATAGAAGCAGTCACCTCGAGAATGTTTGTCCGTATGAGGTTCTACAAAATTACATATTCAAGAGGAACATCAAAGAAGATATTGATAAAGGAGTGTATGCTGTAATTGGAAGTGAGGGATGTCTGGTCAAGCAAAGAAAATGCCACTTGGTAAACCATCGAAAATTGAGTGGCGAATCTCCTGAAAAAAAAGAGTTTTTCTATTTAGCACTTTTGCAACTTTTCAAGCCTTGGCGTGCAGAAGAGGAACTGCTTGGAGATTTCCTCTGTTACGAAGACTCTTTCAATGCCGCCAAGGAGACCATAGAATGTCCTGTTTTTCCCAAATATCTAGAAATGTTGAATGCGGAAATCGAGCAGGAAGCAACGATTGCAGCCGAGATTGCTAGAGACAGTTCTCAGGACAGTCAGAGTTCTGTTTCATTGAGTCAGGATCCACTAGGAGGACCAGTTATCGAAAATGAAGCTGCCACTGCCATGATTGAAGTGGAAAGAGCCATGGCACATGCTCAGGAGGATGCGGTTAACTTAGAAGACTTGGAAAGACAACTCAACGTTGAGCAGAGGAAAATATATGACGAAGTTACCAACCAAATTGATCATGGATTAAGTCATGAGAAGAAAGAGTGCTCATGTACGTCGTTGAAGCCTGTCCGACTGTACGTGAGTGGAGAAGCGGGAACTGGAAAAAGTTTCCTCATTAAAGCAATTTCATGTTATTTGCAGAAAAGGACTGAGTCATCGCTGTCTTGTGTTGTCACCGCTCCAACTGGACTGGCAGCACATAACATTAAAGGTATTACTTTGCATCGTCTACTGATGCTGCCAGTGGAGCATGATAACAAATTACAATACCACAAGTTATCTGGAGATGCTTGTTGTGAAGTTTCAAGAGTCTTGAAGAAAATGAAACTTCTTATTATTGACGAAGTAAGCATGGTTTCCAATGTCATGCTTGCCTTTGTGCATTTGAGAATGCAAGAAGTTCTCAAAACAGAGTATGATGTGTTATTTGGTGGCAAACACATCATTGTTTTCGGTGATCTTCTGCAGCTGACACCAGTGAAAGGACAACCTGTGTTCAAAATGCTCACGCATGAAGATACCAGGAAGTGCCTAGGGAGCATTGGCAACGTTAATATATGGTTAAACTTTAATTATGCTGAACTGCGTGAAAATATGCGTCAGGCGAAGGATGAAGATTACAAGAATATTCTACAAGATGTTAGAATCGGAAAAGTGACCGAGCATGGGAAAGAAGCTTTACATGCACGATTACTGTCAAATTTGTATCCAGAACAAGACGCTGTGCCTGAGAATATTTTTCAGAAAATTACTGAGAAGAAATCTGGAATATGTTTGATGCCAACTCTTGCAGAATGTGCCATCTTCAACAACAAAATGCTGTATTTAGAAAACCAAGAGATTGTGAAACTGGAAGCTATTGACAGAGTAGAGCATATGGGATCAACAATTATTTTGTCTGAGAATTTGAAATCAAAATTGGATTAATTAGAGAAGACTATATCTAAAACTGCAGGTTTTGAAAAGACTCTGAATGTGTGCTTAAATTGCCGTATAATTTTAAGAAGGAATTTACATGTTGAAAGAGGTCTGGTAAATGGATCAATGGGTAATGTTGTTGATTTTGTGAAATACAGAAATAGAGATGGAATTGAATTTTTAAAAATTAAATTTGATGGCATTGAGGAAGTACAGCTAATTGGTCGTTGCTCTGCTAGGTTTTTGCTTGTAAAAGACTTATATGTTCGCCGTAAGCAGTTTCCTGTTTGCTTGGCATATGCGGTGACAATCCATAAATCGCAAGGTTTAAGTGTAGACAGTGCATTGGTGAATATTGGCAGTTCTGTGTTCAAGGAGGGTATGGCATATGTGGCATTGTCACGAGTTAGAACTTTATCGGGATTGCACTTGATTGAGTGTGATGTCACAAACATTTGTGCGGATCTAGATTGTGTTAAGGAACAATAGGTTAAGAAGAGAGTATGCGCCACATTTGCCTCAATATCCTTTGTTTGAGAAACGTGTGGTAGGCCGGAAACGAAGAAATGTGACCAATAGTAGGGAGGTTGTAGCAAAAAGACGAAAAGTCGATGAACCAGAAATTATAAGCAGAAAGAAAAAGGATTTTGTTGAAGATGTTGTTGGTTTTCAATTTGAAAACAGTTCTGGTGTCAACTGCTATGCTAATGTAGTGGTTAATGTTTTGTTTTCTCTAGAAAATGTAAAAGAAGAGATTGTGGTCAATTCGGATCAAAGATTTTGCAGTTTGTTGAATTCTGTGTTAGAGAAATGTAGCACTGATAGAACAAAAATAGAAAGTGTGTCTGAAATTCGAAATCTGTTAGACAGATGTTCAGGTCAAACACAATTCTCTCAAAATATTCAGCAAGATTGTCAGGAGTTTTTAATGTATATGCTTGATGTATTGCATGATGAAGGTGTAGATGTAGATCACCTGTTTGGGCTTTCTTATCAATGGCAGCATGACTGCGAGAACTGTAGGGTATCAAGTACTACTAGTGTAGACTCAGAAAAATGTATATATTTAACTTTGCCAGACAGTAAATCAGTGTCCTTTAATAAGCTAGTAAAAGCAGCTGATCACAACATGGAGTGTAGCCAATGTAAGTCTGAAATGTTGTCAACATTATTTATACGAACATATGGCCAGTATGTCATTTTAATGTTCCAACGATGTAGGCCTGATGGAACAAAATTGACAACTTTAATTAAAAATGTTGTGGCTTCGCAGTTGTCAATATCAGGAAGGACTTTTGTAACTGCAGCAATTATATATCATGACGGTCCTTCAACAACATCAGGACATTACACAGCTTATTTAAAGTCTAGAAACGGCTGGTCATTCTGCAATGATTCTGTTTTAACTTAAAAAAAAAAATTGCCTTTTGACCTTAAAAATTCTTACCTGGTGTTTTTAAAACCAAAATTTTAGGGAAGGAATCTTGGGATTTGCTCTGAGGAATTTCAAGAGGTTCTAATGGCTCCTACACTATTTGGCCTTGAGGATAAGTGTAGTACAGAGTCAAAAGTTATTTTTGAGTTTTAAATAGTTCCTGGAAAAAAAGAAGGTTTTCTTACAGAAAGTGGTGGGCACGGATTAGTTAAAGGACAACAGAGTATTTCCCAAAGCAAACGGTGTTCTTACCATAACACTTAACGTCATGGAAAAATAACTGCACTTTGAATGAGTTCAGAAAAACTGTTTCTTTTTATAAGCTAATTCAAGCAGCCAATCAAAACATGGAGTAGAGGTAATGTAAGTCTGCAATGCTGTCTAGATTATTTGACCAAACTTTTGGTTATAATGTCATTTTAAAATTCCAACTATATAAACCTGATGAAAGTAAGTCTTCAACTTTAATTACAAATGTTGTGGCTACACAGTCGTTGATTTTAGGAAGAACATTTGTAACTGCAGCTATTATATGACATGATGGTCCTTTGACAAGATCCGCTTATTACACAGCTTATTGAAAATGTAAAAAAAGCTGCTGTTTCGGAAATGATTCCCATTTGACTACGATACAATGTTGCCTTTTTACTTAAAAATATTCTTACTTTCTGTTTTCAGAAAAGAGAATTTAGGGTAGGTAACTGGCCTATAATGATTCTAGGGGTTGATATAATTGTATCTACTGTTTTAAATTGCTTTGTGATTAAAAGTGATGTAGAGAATTAGATAATTGTAGTAGTCATAGAGGTAGTGTAAGTCTGCTTCATAGTAAGCAGTATCAGTGTCATAGGAAATGTGGAACATGAGTGAGCAAGAAGGGTGAGATATTACTAGTACAGGATTGTGAAAGTGATCTTGAACGTTTTCTTTCTGAAAGTTGCGGAAATACAAAATGACGGGATTTGCTTAGAAGAATTCCAAGAGTTATAAATGGCTCTTACACGATTTGGCCTTGTGGAAAAGTGCGGTAGAGAGCGAGAAGTCATTTATTGTATGTAACATATTTGTCAAAACGATGGAGCTTTTCTTTCAGAAAGTGGTGGGCTGAAAATAATAACCGCACAACAGAGTGTAAGCTGTTCATAGGATATCCTTCGACGTCATGGAAAGTAAGTTACTTTTCAGGAGTTCTGATTTCTGATTGGTTATGTTATATGGGTTTTTTAAACACAATCATTTTGATTGTGTTTTTTTCCCCCCGCTGTTATATGATGAATACCTTCAAGTCACTGTTTTTAGTGAAATTTGATACATTCTGAGAACAGCAAAAATAAACCATTTAACATGTATAATTAATTCTATACTTTTTGTATTTATGATGTACATTTAGAACTGTGTAGTAGGCATGGAGAAGCTGAGGCTTCTGTAAGTGTCAAAGTTGTTGCATACAGTGCTCACATTCTACGTAGTCTTTCATATGATAGACTACATCTGCACAATGAGATACCTAAGCAAAGGAAACACAGGTGATGTGATTGTGGAATGAGCAAAACAAATTGCACGTTTTTCAATTACATTACCTGTGTTTCCTAACATTACACATCACATTGTGTAGATGAGGTTTAGGCCTGTTCCAGGAGATAGAGGAGGTCTGACATTTGTTCAAGAGTGCAGTGGACATGACTCACTTCGTTGGTAGGCCTGCACATGTATTATCTCCTCTGTACTCTTCAACAAGCCTAAATTTCATCTGCAACCCTGAGTAGGACTCACCTGAAACAAATCTGTGGATAGGCCACACCTTATCAGCATCTAGAAACAATCATTTAAAATGTTAAGGGCAGATTTATGATGGCCGTGCGCCTCTTTTGCGCCGCTGTTCCGTCACTTTTGTGACGCAGCAGCAGTGTAAAAGATGCACCATGTTGCAAGATAGGCCTCAGTTCATCTCCAGCAAGATACCGTCAGTTTAAAATGTATATAATTAGGACTGTGTAGGGGGCATGTAGAAGCTGAGGCTTCAGTAAGTGTCAAAGTTGTTGCATGCAGTGCTGCACTTCTGCGTACTCTTTCATATGCTGGACTACATCTGCACAATGAGATACCTAAGCAAAGGAAACACAAGTGATGTGATTGTGAAATGAGCAAAAGAAATTGCACGTTTTTCAATTACATCACCTGTGTTTCCTAATATTACGAATCACATTGTGCAGATCAAGTTTAGGCCTGTCCAGGGAAACAGAGGAGGTGTGGCCTTTGTTCAAGAGTGAAGTGGACATGACTCACTTCATTGGTAGGCATGGACATGTATTATCTCCTCTGTACTCTTCAACAAGCCTAAATTTCATCTGCAACCCTGAGTAGGCCTCACCTCAAACAAACCTCTGGATAGGACACACCTTATTGGCATCCTGAAACAATCATTTAAAATGTTAGGGACAGTTTTATGATGGCTGTGCACCTCTTTTGCGCTGCCGTTGCGTCACTTTTGTGAGACTGCAGCAGTGCAAAAGATGCACCATGTTGTAAGATAGGCCTCACTTCATCTGCATCAAGATACTGTTAGTTTAAAATGTATATTTTTAGGACTGTGTAGGGGGCCTGGAGAAGCAGAGGCTTCTGTAAGTGTCAAAGTTGTTGAAAAACTGTTTGTCCTTCAATCTTTTCCCTTGTCTTTTCTAATTTTTAAATACATGTTTTAATATTTTTCAAATGTTTGTTCTCTCTTTCACAGATTGAAAGTATAAAAATAACAAGTGACTAAGTTAACGACAATTATAAGGTAAATGTTTTGTACTCTTTTCGTTACATTTCTATCACATTTAACTTCTATTAGTTCCACTGCTTCATTTCTTTAACCCTCACTTTCCTGCCTTTGCTACTTCCCTCATTCCTTTCTCTATTACTTACTTACTCTACTCCTTCCACTCTTTTTCTCAGTCCCTCTCTTCTCATAGTTCCTCACTCTTGTTCACTCACTCCGTCTCTATTACTCTCACTGTCTCTGACTGATCACTCTTTCACTACTAGTTCATTATGCTTTCTCTGTGTAGTTGAAGCACACTAAGGGGCATATTATCAACACAGCCAATAAAATTATCGCTGCTTTTATCGGCAGAAAACTGCTGCAAAAGCGGCTTTAGCGGCAGTTTTCTGCCGCAAAAGCGGCTTTAGCGGCAGATTTCTGCCGATAAAAGCTGCGAAACTTTTATCGCCTATGTTGATAATATGCCCCTATGTTATTTACATTTCTTTGCTGTTTCAATCATTCCTTTTCTGTTACTTCTTCTTTTCTGCATTCTGTTTTTTCTCTCTGTTATTCCAATGTTTTAATCTTAATTTGATCATTCAGTCACATTCTCTAAGAAACTCTTCTTTGTTATTCTTCTACTCTCCTTTTTTTCTTTCACTTCCTTATCTATTTTGTTTTTCACAATTATACCCTCTTCCATCTTTTCTTCGGTAAATAGATCTATTAAACAGTATCTCTGGTTTAGTCCCTATAGCTGTCTTTCTTTTAACATTACTCTCTGTTTACTTCCCTTATACTTACTCTTCTTTTTTTGTTTTTTGAATTTTTTTTTTGGATCGCTCCCGGTTCGCGTACCGGCGAGCGAACCGGGAAGCGAACCAAAAGAAATAGAGGTTGCCAGAGTGCTAAACATTCTAGCAATTTTTTTATAAAGGGGAGGTAGTTCTGAAAAGAACTTTTATTTTTTTATTTTTGTTGTTTTATATTTTTTTTATTATTTTTCTGAACATTTTTTTACTTTTTTTGTATTTTTTGAACGGTTTTATATTTTTTTTGTTTTTTTGGGGGGGGGGAAACGAAAACGATTCATTGTAAAGGGCTCAACAGGAGCAACAAAAAAAAAAGATAATTTATTTTCTGAATCGTCCTGAACAAACATGATTATCAATTGCTAAGTTGATTAAAGTGATGCTACTTTCTCTGTAGCAAATCAACTGACCGCAACGTACGCACACTTGTTTGACTGCCCCAAACCTCATCTGTATATTTGGGACCATCTCCCTCGCCTCTGGTCCCGTCACTTCCTCTACAACTGATCTTCTGGCCACAGAAGGAGGATTATCTTGCAGGTCACGTAGCTGCGCAGCACTGTAGTTGTTAGGATGCCACCTGTCCATATGGCGATGCATTGTATAATTGCCGTAACTATATTTTTTATCTGTCCCTCTGGACAAATCTTTCTTACAGATAAGGCAAGTTACGTCCCGGGCATTGACTTTTTTTTGGCCCCGGGGATATTTAAAAAATTGCCAAATAAAGTTTTCTTTGACATGAGACCTCCTGGGCTCCTCAGGCAAAAAATGCCTCTCTTCCTGCTGTTCCTCTTCTTCCTCTTCTTCCTCCTCTTGCTGAATGATAACTTCAGCAGGTGGTCCTCTCTTCCTTGGAGGTGGTGGAGGTGGTGGGGAAGCACCAGCTGAAGCTACTAATGAAGCCATTGCTCAGTGATGACAAAAGGTCTTCCTCTCACAAAGATGAAAGTCAGAGTGAGGAAACAAGGAGGGGTTTTCATCATTTGGGAAAAACAATAGTTCTAAACCAATGAAAAGTGTTACTTTTAGGTCACATGACCTAGTCTTTCATCATTAGGAAACCAAAAGTGAAATGAACCAATGAAAAGTGTTATTAACAAGTCACATGACCTGTTATGTTTACGTTACGCGCTTTGCGCCGCGTCCCGGATCGCTTCCGGGAAGCTGCGCTTCGCGCCTCGCGTACCGGTTCACTTCCGGGTACGCTAACGCGGCGCGTCATATGACGTATCACGCGACAACGCGATACGTCACGCTGACGCGACGCGTCACGATGTTGTTTTCTAACGCGACAGTTGTGCTAACGGATCGTTTACCGGTTCGCGGACCGGGTCGCGGCACCAAACTGAGCTAACGGGAAGCTGCCCGGTTCGCGGACCGGGAGCGAATCAAAAAAAATTATTTAAAAAAATACATAAAAAAATTGTATTGAAAACATATAAAATATATTTTTCGATTTAAAGAAGAATACATTTTAAAGCTTTTGATATTTGCTATTAAAAAACCATTGAAATTCACTGAAAAAACCATAGGTTATAGACCATATATAGTTAGGAATTAGCATTTACAAAACCTTGAAAATTCACTGAAAAAAACATAGGTTATAGACCATATATAGTTAGGAATTAGCATTTAAAAAAACCTTATTTTACTCACACAAAACCATTGAAATTCCATATATAGTTAGTTGCACTAACTATATATCGCGCACCCGCAATCCACTGTTGATGATGTCACATATTACATCATTCATGACATGGTCAGTGACATCACTGATGACATCACTGATGACATCTCAAATGACATCACTGATGACATCACTGATGACATCTCATTTGACATCAATGACCACATCACTGATGATATCGTTCATGTGACAATACAATGCATCTCCTCACATTTTAATATAACCTCTGTTACACCCAGTGTTAAATACAGAGTATAATTTTTGAAACCATTGACACACCAATACTAGTTACTACATACGCACTCACTGATTCCTACGTCTACACACACATTCACTCATTCACCCATACAATCATTCATACATACAATCACTCATCTTTACAACACTATCATATGCACTCATACACCTATACAGACACTCACACTCTGCCACTCATCCATGGAGTTACTCACACACCTAGTCAGTCCTGTAAAGAATCAATCACACTTCCATTTTCTAATCTATACAGTTAAACATAGAGCACCTTACATTTTCAAACATATACTAACACATACTTACTCTCTTATACAATCATTGATACAAGTACACATTGATCTGCACAGAGTCACACACCTCCCAGCCAGCCACACACACACTCAGTCTCCCATACAAATACTTGGGCAATCAATCAATAACCCATATATTTACTCATATAGCTACTGATCAACACATGCAGCAGTTTACAGAACAACAGACATAATGATGCACAAATTAAGACAGTTTAGTCACTAACCCATGCACTCAGTGAGACACATTTAATCACTCACTCATACATTCAGTCACGCACCTACTGAATCTTTCATCCAGACACTTATATATCCTCTCATTCTTCAATATGTAAAACATATTTACAGAAACACACAGTCACTGGATGATGTCATCAGTGATGTCATCAGTGATGTCATTTGAGATGTCATCAGTGATGTCATCAGTGATGTCACTGACCATGTCATGAATGATGTAATATGTGACATCATCAGCAGTGGATTGCGGGTGCGCGATATATAGTTAGTGCAACTAACTATATATGGAATTTCAATGGTTTTGTGTGAGTAAAATAAGGTTTTTTAAATGCTAATTCCTAACTATATATGGTCTATAACCTATGGTTTTTTCAGTGAATATATATATATATATATATATATATATATATATATATATATATATATATATATATATATATATATATATATATATATATGTTGCCTCTCTTTTTTTTCCTCTGTAAAGACAATAAATGTAAGTTTTGGTGCAGCCCTTTAGGCCAGGCTCGCGCTGTACAAAACCATGTAAATAATTAAAATTTCAAGAAAACAATCACAGGACATAGACATTCCCTGCTGCTTAAACAGCCCTCGTCATGTAGAGGACAATCCTAAGAGATGACACAGAAGGATCATTGAAGGGAGTGGGGGGATCTGAAATGCTGTTCGCCGTAGCTGGTCAAGAGTTAACCTTAATGTCCATACTTTGGCGCTCACACGCAGTACAGGCTCCCCAACAACAAGCCTATGACAAGGCACTGGAGAGTCTCATGGGAGGAAGAGCCCAGTGTTGAGAGGGTAGATGTCGATGCGCATTGCCAGCGATAGGAACGCAATTGAAGCAATAAATGTAAATCACCCTTTGGGGGGGTGATACACAATGTACCCAATAAAAAAGTTTTATATAGCTTAAATATTGAAACTGTGAAGTGTGTAACAACCTGAAGAAAAAGAGTGTTTCAGGTAATTGGATGGTGTGTGTCAAATTGAAAAGATAGCAGCAGTGCATTAGAAAAGGAAATACACGGTTTCCAACTGAGGATACATTGCTTGTCTAAAAGGAGATATTCAGTTTCTGATTAAAAGGCAAAGTGAAGAGAAAGAGAGCTCCAGAAAAGTTTTATAAACAATCTTTCACAAAGGAGCGACACAATGTTCCTGCATCTTGTGCTTTCAACTTCTGCATCTGTGCTTAGCCTTCCTCTGTGGGATAAGACTGGAGCTGAGAGCCCGAATGTTGCCGCAGCTCTGCACTAGTAGCTGTAAGAATTGCCAGCAGTGGAGAAAAAACAGCACCTCAATCACTGCGCGATCTGAGGAAGGATAGCAGTCAAGCTGAATTAATCAGTACTTAGTCCATGATACAGCCCAAGGAAGATGAAGTGAAACCAGCATGTTCATGCCAATTGGAAGGTAGTAAATAACAGTGAATCCAATAAAATTGTAAGCACTGTGTGGGTTGCAAACCCCTTGTATAAAATATCTTTCACAAGCGAGAGGGAATACAACAAGTGTTGTCGCAGGCAAGACCTAAACATTTGTAGGGTATTCCGGCGGCCATATTAAACGTAGAAAACAATACAGAAAAGCCTCCTCTTCCTGTGTTATAAAATCTACGGGACCTTGTGCGAAGAGGAATTAAAATAAGCTAGTTAGATAGCCCATCACATTATCTTTCAATTCTGGGGTACCCTAGTAGGAGTTTAACCTTTCCATGTCTTATATGTCATTATATTTTTAGGTCTCGCCTACGCAGCGTGCATGCGCTGCATAGGAGACCTTTAGCCGTCGTGCAGCTCTTTTTCAAAGCACATACTCGTGCTTGTGGCAGCATACAGCTTGCGGGAGTGCGCAGCTGCGCGCCACAAACACAAGTATGTGCTTTGAAAAAGAGCTCTCCCCAGCGTGCGTGCACCACTCGCGGGTGTACCCCTCCGCCTCTCTCTCCTGCTGCAGCCTGCACGCCTCTTCTTTTTTTTTCTTTCAGCGCGAGGCGAAAAAAATAACATTTATCTATTCCATTGGTTGTTAAAGATCGAAGCATCTTTGAAAAAGTCTTATTTTTATTGTAAGACTTAATTTCACCGGTTGTTCAGCGCTGTTGGGTTTTTCTTGTTTTGGATTAATTTATAAACCAAACCTCACCCAACGTGCTTTCGTCTTTACAGCAGTTTCCTGCTACAACATCACTGCTCGGTCATTGTGGGTGGAGGCTCGCTGATAATCTTTCAAGTCTTCCGAAGCGGTGATTGAAGCAGCAGGAAGCTCTCATGTACCAGTCTTTAGAAAAGGGATGTCAATATTAACTGAGTATTATATTGGCATCCAACTTGTATTGACTGTTCCGCAGCAGAGATGCCATTAATATGCATATCTGCGCAAAGAAGTGTAAAGAAACACCGAAACAATACATTAAATATTAGATCACACTTGTGCGTGGAAGAAAAGCCGGAGTGAAATGTTTCTGTATATTGTGCGCACTCAACGTAAAGAGAAACTCTCTCTTCCCATTGGTCAACAGTTTAAAAAAGCCCAGGGCTAACCCGATGTTTGCAGTATTAAATGCTTCCCTGACCCACGTTATTCATACCTGTCAGCGCCATTTACTGCCCACCAGGTCCCTCGTGGTATTGATCACTTCATTTCCCCTTTCTTCGACTCCGCTCGCACCGTCTGCTGCGGCGTGTTCAAGATATTCAGCCGACACATCCGTGTGTTCATGCTGCCATGACTGATTTTGCCTCGCGCATAATAGGGGGAGCAGGTGGTGTGACTAAGTAGCCCCCTGACAGAATAAGCGCTCCAGCGCTGGTGCCTCCCCGAACCTCCAGCCATCCAGACACCTCAACTGTTCCACATTAAGGCGCTGAACTGTGGCTTTACAGTCCAAGTTTACACCTCTCTTTTACAAATCAGGAAGGGCCGCTTTGTGGGGAAACTCTTTATTAATCAACAGTAGGGGGGAAAGGGCCGGCCTCGTAGCAAGGACTTTTTATTATGTATGCAGCATGGATGGTATACAATAGAAAGGGCCGTATGTGCATGTATGTATTCAGAATGCCATCTCACAATGGAAGAACCTGAAATAATTTAATCAAACTATATCTATATATTCACATTATATGATGGAAAAAATGTGAATCTATTTATCTTTCTATCTTCTATCTAGCTAGCTAGCTACATACCACACACACCCACACACCCACAGTTATGCCACACTTCCCATTGCCTATAACTTTGCCCCCATATGGATCTGTACGAAATTTGGCAGTAAATTAGTGTAGTCAGTTAAAGTCCAGCACAAGTAATTTATTGCACTACCATGTTGGGGGGCGGGGGGGGGACGGGTAGTTAGGAAGCGGTCGAAAAGATGTTTTTCCCCATTTTAACTTCCATATGAAATTTCGCTTGTGCCTACAACAAAATTGCTGAACAGATATACACCAACATTGTTATTATTGTAGAACTCCAGTCACAAAGAGTGTTTAAGTTATTTGGTATAAATCTCTTCAATAGTTTTTGAGAAATTCATTTTAAAAAGTACCGGCTGGCCTTAGATGGGTTAATAGTTGTGTATAACTTGATCATTTTAGCCGACGGGCTAATATAAACAAGCATTGGCATAGCCAATAGGTCTCGCCTTTGGGACCTTATAAGTGTTTAGGCATGCAACAGTTGATGTTGTTGCACCAAGGATATTGTGCTGCATAACTAAATACTTATAAGGTACCAAATACGAGACATATTGGCTATACCAATGCTTGTTTTTGGTTAGGTATTATGGATGTTTTGTATTTGTATGTCACGAGACCTCATGAACCTTGCATATTCAGCAAACCTTTTCTCTCTGGTAGAAACATATTACTGGTATTCAATGTATGTGTTGCGGTTACGTATGTATGTAGTCAGGGAGTCAACATAGGGATATGGTCCTTACTAAATCCTAGGACTCTACGGGGGCCAGGCAAAGTAGTGAAACATGTTGACCTGGTGGATGTAGGAGCAATAATCTTTCTAGTAGGTCCAATCTATTTTTAACAATCTCACTTCCACCCCATAATAATAAGGAAAGTTCCTAGGGTAGATATTCAAGATTTTTATCACGTCTGTGTCTGGATCCTTCTAATTTCCCTGTAAAATACTCTTAATATTCCATAGAGCCCACAAGTGGAGGGTTCTTTGGCACGTGCAGGATGACTGATGATGAAGCATGACACCCAGGTTCTTGATGTCTGACATTAGGGCATATGTGTGTTCTCAGCAATAGGGTATTTACCCACACAGAGGACACATAGGTTGTCCTGGCCTCATTTAGTCTCTTTCACCTTGTGTAGCTATAATATGCATTTGGGAGGATGCAAACGTAGACAGCCCACTCCTTCCACTGATTCTCCTGACCCCCCTCAAGCTTGAAACTCATATGAGCTGACATTTTCTTTATATACTGAAAATATATCTACCCCCTACATCATAAATTATATTTTCTCTGTTGTACCAGACTACACTATAAATCGGTTTCTGTATGAGCCAATTACAGCCACCTGTACCTACATTAGATTTTTGTCCACACAGCTCACATTCATATATGTTTTTACACAAATTGATACGCCATCACCTTACTCAGAAAACAGACTTGGCATATATGAAAAATACTTTTTATTTAAATTGGTGTCTTTACTTCAAACAGCACCACATATGCATTATGTAATGTGTGACAAACACACAATACTCAATATTGACAAATATACATAAACATCACAACAACAGTTTTTTTTAAATACATACAATGCAACATTACTGCATAATAAGAGATAATGACTTTACATGTTATAAATGTACAGCATATATAGTCACATATTCATATGTATATTCTTTTTGAAAATGTGTCCAGCAATAATAATTACTGAAGGTCACGCATTTCCATTGACTGGGGACCTCCTCTAGCCCTCAGTGTATAGGTCCCAAAGTTCCCATATGGCCCATAGTGGTTGGAGTTCTTTCTTAGAGTAATGGCGGTATCAATACTCTCCTTGCCACTTTTTGTGTTAGTTGTCTCCTTTTACTAGGAGATGAATGTCTCCTGCTCACATATCTATATACGCTGACACGTTTCAACCTTCTTGTGGGGCATGGATAAAATTATCGAAGGTCTACCTCAGGGCAGGATCTATACATATGCGGGTCAATGCATGAAACAAAAAAGCACAGGGTGGGAATCCACTCCAGATCTTAGAATCTACTCAGAACATTGAATTTCACATAGTGTAATTGTACCATTTTTGATAAATAACTGTTTGCTGTGAGAGGGTTGTAGCATTTGAGACCAGGTCTAGAGGATACTGACTTTTTTAAGTATGATCATTATAGACCACAATAATCTGTTTATTCAAAAACTGGGCTGTGTGAAACATATACAGGCAAAATGCAAATTCTTTTTCATATTTAATCATAATATAACTATTTTCTCAGTAAGTAAAAGTATACAATGGCTGTATTGTCGTGGTTACACACTAGAGGGGAGAAAAGTCTTGTTGCCCTATCCATCTGTTCTCCCTAATCACGTAGAAAACTCACAATAGCAGGAGAATAGGGTTGGTTAAAACTGTTGTGACCAACTCTGGGACAGAGTTGACACTGGGTAAAAGAATGTCTCCAGTCACAAGATTGTGGCATGTTTCATCATTGAGTTTCCCACACCTTAACTAATGTATTCCTAGTTATCTTGGCTAGATTAAAACGAGTAGCGCTAACAAGTTTTACTGGCGATGGGTAAGCGGTATTATCACTATATCAGCTGATTGGGTCAACACGTTTCATCTGTTTATTTAAAAGCCTGTCAGGTCTACAGCTTTTATCAGGATCTTTAGGGCTCTATGGCCATATACGTGATCCATATCTCTTTGTAAAACTAACTATATGTGAAATTATCGTATGCTTATTATCCACATCTGGTTTCACTCTGTTTTGGGCTCTAGTCAGGTGTAGCTTGGTTCCAGTGTCACAATGAACATGGGACCACATCTGGGTATACCTGTTGCACTTAGGGTGTCTCACCTAAATATACAAAAAGTGATAGGTGGAGTTCTTGAATTGAATGAATGAATGAATGAATGAATGTGGTCTTATACAGCGTGAACTTAGCCCAAGGGCATCAAGGCGCTAGAGTGGTGCATCCAACACAGGGACAATAGAGACAAGCTTACAAGAATGCCTCCAAGAAAAGGCAGGTTTTTAAGGCCTTGCGAAACAAAAGAAGTGAGGGCTGCCCTGAGAGCTCTAGAGGGAGAGAATTCCACAACCTAGGTGCCGCATTGGAAAAAGGTCTGCCACCCCATTAAGCCTTAAAAAACCTAGGGATATCGAGAAGATTTTTGTTAGAGGATCGAAGAGATCTGCTAGGAGTATAATGATGAACAAGTGACTTGATGCCCTCCGGACCGGCGTCATAAAAGGCTCTATGAATCAAACACACGATCTTAAACATGATCCTACGGTCCATTGGAAGCCAATACAAGTTCTTGAGTGCCGCCGAGGCTGAGCCGTATCTAGGAAGATTCAACACCATCCTCGCTGCAGCATTCTGGACCGTTTGAAGTCGATGGATGAGACTCTTGTTAATGCCCTTATAGAGGGCATTACAATAGTCCAGTCTAGAAGATACTAAGGCCAACGTGGCCTTCTTGCGAGAGTCTGGGGAGAGATAGTGGTAGATCTTTCTGAGGATCCTAAAGATCCCGAAACCGGTGGAGACAGTCCTGTTTACCTGAAGATCAAAGGAGAGAGCAGTATCCATTATCACCCCCAGGTTCTTCCCATGGAGGACTGGACAGGGGCATTCCCCAAGAGAGGATGGCCACCAGTCACAAGACCAAATTTCCTGGTTACTCCCGAAAATCAGTACCTTGGTTTTCTCACCATTCAGTTTCAGGAAGTTCTACACCATCCATTAGTATACAGCCTCCATACAGATCCTGAAGTTCTGGGCACAATCCTTTACTGAATGTGTAAGAGAGACCATTATTTAGGTGTCGTCTGCGTAAGACAACACCTTCAACCCAAATGATCTCACCACCCTTGCAAGGGGGGCCACATATATGTTGAAGAGTGTAGGGCTCAATGAAGAGCCCTGGGGAACCCCACAATGCAAGGGTTTAAGAGCAGAGAGGAACTGGCCCAACTTCACTCTCTGTTCTCTTTCATAAAGGAAGGAGGCAAGAAGACTCAAAGCAGGGCCCCCGACACCTATCTCTCTGAGGCATGACACCAGTATAAGGGGAGACAGAGTGTCAAAGTCCGCTGTAAGATCCAACAGGACCAGGAGAGTGGTATGGCCCTTATCAACCTGACAACGGATATTATTGACGACTGCCGTAAGGGCAGTCTCCGTACTATGGTATCTCTCCTGAAACCGTGTTGCGATCTTTCCAAAAGGAGATGGTCCTTAAGATAGGTGCTGAGGTGGAGTTTGAGATAGGCCTCCAACATCTTAGCAGGGGCAGGTAGCAAGGAAATGGGCCGAGCATTTTTCAAAACGCCTGGGTCTAAAGCAGGTTTCTTCAAAAGCGCTTTCACGACCGCAGTCTTCCATAGGGAAGGATAAACTACCTCCGAAATGGCACAATTCATAACCTCCATAAGAGGTGGGATGACCACTTCCCGACAGGTTTTCAGCACTTTAAGCAGGCACGGGTCTAGTGGGGAGCCCGAGTTGACATTATCTAAAAGCCGGTCCACAATCTCAGCTGACAAGAGAGGAAAGGAAAGAAGACATAGAGTCTGCTCACCAGGCGGACTCTCTTCCACCATGATTGAGGGAAGGGTGGTAAATCTAGTGCGAGAAATTGCAGATTCCAACGCAGCATAAATATCAGACATTTTGGAATGAAAAAAGGCAGATATTTTGTCACACAGATCCTGGGATCCCTCTATCTGATCTACTACCTGAGGAGATGTTAGGGAATCAATGATCTTAAAAAGATCTCTAGGAGAATTGAGAGACATAGTGACTTTAGAAAAATAAGCTCTTTTTTCCTCCATAATGGCTGATTTATATTCTTTTAAGCATTGCTTATGTCGCTCTTTCTCGTGAGGCTCTAGATGGATCCGCCATAGCCTCTCCTGTTTTCGACATCCTTTTCTCAGCAATCTAAGTCTGTCTGAGAACCAGGGAGCTGATTGACTTTTTCTTCGCTGAATAATGCCTCTTAGGAGGGGCAAGGATATCCATTGCTCCTAGTAAGGTACACAAGAGCTCCAGGGCAGCCAAATTAGCGTCTGGCTGATCAGCGGGCTCCAGCTTATACAGGAAGGGGGAGAGTGCTTCATTATTAATAAGATTGAAATTCCTTCTCATCTCCTGCTTCCTGGGATCAGAAGTAGGGACTACTGCCGCCTGAACGTGCAGGTCAAACGGCACAGCAAAATGATCAGACCAGGCTAGTGGGGCCACCTTCAGCCTGGGGTCATTAGAGAAAATCCCACTCAGGGTGTGCCCTGCCAGATGGGTAGTGCCTTCAACCAGCTGAGCCAGACCGCAGCACCCCAGTGTTTCCAAAAGAACTTGGGTATCCCTGCATGCCATATTCTCCAAATGAAAGTTAAAGTCCCCAAGGAGAGTGATGTTAGATCTCTCTAGGAACGGCTCTATCAATTTACTAATATCCTGACGGAAAGAGGATCTAGGCCCTGGTTGCCTATAAAACAAAAGGCTTGAAAAACATTCTGAAGGGAGGAAGTTGATAGAAAAGTAATAGGCCTGATAGGGATCACAAGGAGTAGAGAGGGTCTGGGTGTGACAAATGAGGGAGTCCTTGTACAAAATTCCCAACCCTCCTCCTCGACGGCCTACTCTGTCCAATATGGACAAAGCATAACCAGTGGGGATTGCATCAACCAGGTCAGGCCCAGAAGTATTGGTGGCCCAAGTTTCGGTAACAAACACCCAAGTCGGATTTCTGGCTGAGACAAAGTCTCTAAAAGCGATATTATTTTTTACCATAGATCTAGCATTTATGAGAAACCCTTTCGCGACATTCAAATTAGGGGCAGACTTAATAACAGTAGGGTCGGTCAAGTTCTTCAATTTGAGCTTCTCATTGGTGTCACACCTTAAACATCCTTGATACTTTCTATCTAGGAGGGCCTCAGGGTCGCAAGTGTGATGGCAAATCTTGGCTGTTGGTCTAAGCTCTAACAAGACCTTTCTCGAGTAACAGGTCCTTACTTGAGCATAAATGACAGGCGAGGCATCAACCCTGGCCCCTGGCGCGGTCGTGGTGCGGACGGGCGCAGGCGGGCTTACCTTTGGCGCGCCAGCGGTGCGACCGCTGCGCACCGAGCCTGCCATGCGCATTAAGTAGGGAAAGAGCTGGCCCGCTAACCCGTCTCGTGACTTTCACCACCAACCAGGAAGTGACCTGTGATCTATGCCGGCGCCCTCCACAACAAGCGGGAAAACCCGTGGTGGACCGGAGCGCTGGCGAAGGAAGCTGAGAGTGAGCAGATCAGGTAAGCAGGCGAGAACACACAAAGTTAAAGATAGTAAAATTCTACAGTAAAAAAGCTTTAAGAAGAGCAGCGGTTAATTTAATGCGGCAGAAAAAGCGTGCCGCTATGCAAATGCGTCTATGACCGAATTAATCTCAGCTACTGGTAATTACTAGGGATGCACAACAGTCTTTCGTTATTTTGCACCCCATGCCATGTCAGTTTGGACCAGGCATGTAATTCATTCTTGACCCTGCACGAACAGAAACAGCCCAGCCCGAACTGCCTATCATGTCCTCCCTGAAGTGGAACACAACCAACCCAGGAGCGGTTTCTCTGATTGGGGCTCTCTCTTTTTTTAACAGCATAGCAACACTTCATTAATACATTTTAGTTCATGTGGGTTTAAATCAGTTAAACAGGATTGTAACAATATGGCTGATTACTATTTGCTGTGATAACACTGTTTAGCTTAACAACGGTTTCTTCCTGTAGGTCAGTTCTCGTGGTATGGTGCCATTCTGAAGCAGTGGGCTCTACTGTGAATCCCCAAGAGATTTACTTGGCAGAAACTTCACTTATATGAATTTGTAGGATCTGTACAGTATCTGTTGCATGTGGTATCTACATTCTATGCGGTATATCTGTTCTGATGAGTGTCTTTGGTTTGTGCAACATCTTCGTTCTGTGCACAGTCCATGTTCTATGAAGTGTCTCTGTTGTGTGCAGTATGTCTGCTGTGCAGTGGATACTTTCTGTGAAGTATTTCGATTCTGTGCAGTATCCACGTTTGTGGGTTGTCTGCTCTATGCAGTATCTCTGTTCTGTCCAGTATCTTTGTTTTGTCGGGTATGGGTGCTTCATCCAGTAACCACCCTTTATGCAGTATGTCTTTTCTGAACAGTATCCACATTCTGTTAAGTTTCTCTGTTCTCCGCAGTATCCATGTTCTAAGGAGTATCTTTGTTCTCTGCAGTCTCACTGTTCTCTGCAATATCCACATTCTATGCAGTATCAACGCTATGCTCAGTATCTCTGTTCTGCGCAGTCTCTCTGTCTCTTCTTTTTTTAACTTCCGCTTTCCAAAATACAACAGAAAAAAAACAGAAAGAAAAAAATATATAATTTAATATAGGTTTAATTCTTTACACATTAAATTTATTAAGTGATATCCAGCAAATCTTATCCATATTTTATCGTTTTGTTCTTTAACATTAGTTTTGTTTATCATCCACATTTCAAACACAGAGGCCTCTTTATGCTTAGTAATAACAGAGCTTGCAAGTAGTGTGGCGATAAAGAGAAATTTTTCAGATTTTCCCTATATTTCCCACACATGCAGTTCTCCCCAAATAACACCAATAATACCCTGTCAGGTGCTATGTCCTTACACGAAATATAGCTTATCATAATAAATATTGATGGCAAGTATTGTTCCAATAGAAGACACGTGAAGATCGTATGATCCCATGTGCCAAAATTGCGTTATTTGTGGTGTAGATGTGATATGTTGGTATTCTGTTTCTGCAAGGTTTAGGTAGTATAGTATGCGAGATACAGTTGCAGATGTTTCAAATTGGCTACCCTGAGTCATTAAGGAAGCTCTCCTTCGATATCGACACAACTCTCCTTTGGAGTAACTTGTGACTCAAATCAAGAAATAATGGGACTTCAGACGTTTCAGACATGATCTCCTTACACTGAGCTGCTTCATAGCCATCAGGACTGGTCCTTTGCCTTTTCTATACTTTCTTCATTCATTCTTCAGAACGCTTTGGATTGCAAAATCAAATGTTACACTCAGCTTCTTATATTACAGTATCATTAGTAGCAAACATTTTAGTTTGGTAGGCTCTGATTTTCTACATTACACAGGCCTTCTAGTTTGGCTGTACATGATCCTGTTAGTGTTCTTCTCTTTTTAAGGTGCTCACCAAAGAAGTAACTTTACACATTTCTTCAAAACCTAAAGAATCACAAGTTGCTCCAGAGTAGAGAAGTGTTCAGATGCAAGTGTAAATATTTAGGGACATTTTTGCTTGTGATAATAAATGTACTAAAACATATGAGAACCGTGCCAAGGTTTAGGCCTTGTGACAGTATGTGACCAAGCATAAACGCCGGAGAAATATGGACTAATGAATTATGGCGTGAGTCTGTTTTTCTTGTTAGACTATGAAGGTATATGTCGACTGGATAAAATAATGTTCATGGATGTGACTACGTTGATATTGCTCAAGTAAGGAATAGTACCCTACTGACCTATTTGTAGTTGTTGTCTAAATGCTGTAAACATGGGTTAGCAATAAATACATGCACAGTGCTCCATTTTTGTCGTCTTCAAAATGCTACTGATTGACAGGCAATATCTTCAGAATCTCTTCACACCTATTTGTTATGCTTCTTTTGGACAACGATGATCTTCATTTTTTTCTCTTTGTGTTTTATTTTTCAGGAAGGAGCAAGGAATTTAACAAGTAAACCTTCTCAGACTGTGGAAGCCAAAGGTTTTTTATATGTCCAACAAAGAGAGTTTGCAGTAACAACACCCAAAGATAGTATGTATGGTTTTCTGTTTAAGGTATTCTAAAAAAAGGCTTTTTGTTGACCCCCCCAATTTTATTATTCATGTGGTTACTTGTTAACTAAAGGTTCCCATTTACCTGACTTGGGGCAGGAGATTCAAGGGCTGTGTTGGAGTTGTTGGAGTTTAAAAAGTGCCTTCTTACTACTATGGTTTTTTGGTCCACATAAATTGAAGACACCCTGTTTTCAGCATGCAGTTACACAATAACCACTTTGCCACCATCTTGTAGCCATTTCGTACCAGAAATGTACAATATGGTTAGGAAAACAGAGTTCTCCTATGGACACTTATCTCTTTCAATTCCAAAGTCATTGGTGACCCACTGTTTTTGCTTCAAAACTGTGGAGGGTATGTGGGCAGCCAATATATATTTTTTGGCTTTAAAAGGCAGAAAGAGGCAGGTTCAACTTTAAACTAATGCTATTTGAAAATGGGTGGAGAATGGACATGAGCAGGGAAGGTGTCACTATTAGTTTGCATTCAGGAAATGCATTTCTAATTGTAAACAAAGCTTGAAATGGGGTTAAGCAATGTATTTATTTTTTAAGTCTAAGCAGAGGTACCCATCTGTTGGCATCATCCTAAACTCATCAGAAACAGGAGTAGAGGAATGACCTTTCATATATGCCCAAATTGTGTTAGTTTAAGTATTACTTAAATCTTTGTAAATTCAGATAACATAACAACTATGTACTCCTAATTTATATTTGTTTGCCACTTTTTGTTGTTCGTAGATAAAATAGTAAGTGTGATATTGCCTTTTTAGGTCTCGCGCCTAGGGTTGCAGTGCGCAGCGTTGTCGTGCAGCACGAGACATTTAGTAAGGGAAAGAAGGGGTTTAGGTAGCTGACCTAGGAATCGCACACGCTTGTGCGTGTGCTTTTCCATTTGTGCTACCCGATTGGCCTTTGCGTGCATCTTTTTATAAAAGACTGCACACAATTGGCCATAGGCGGGCGTATTGCTCCGCCCATGGCCTATTGGTGTCTATTATGCGCACCAAGCGTGTAATAGACACCAATAGGCCATGTGGTTTCAATTTTCGTGCCCAGACACCGGCGTGTTAATTGAAACCACGGCTCACTGTGGCGCGCGCGCGGGCTTCTGTTTTTTGGGATCCATTTTACAGTGAAGCAACTAAATGAAAGAAGGCAAGAGAGGGGGCTGCTTGTTAGTAATAAGTCTCTCTTGTTTTCTAGATTGTTGAGCTCATCTTTTTCCTTCTATTTTACTTCGTGTTTTATTTTCATGCACATTTGGTGATTTTGACCCAGTCGAGAATATCTACCCTATATCTTGCTAATCCTGTATATTTGCCACCCAAGGGAACCCATGTGGTGGCACTCATAATATGTAGCAAGTCCATGAATGGCTGATGTTAAATTAAGTCTCTTCTCCCCTCCCCTGCAAACCTGCTGTAGGTCGCAGACTTTCGCGATAAGTTGGGAAACCCAAAATGTTAACATTTCAAGCGGCAAAACATTCTGTAGGTCAATAGCCTAATCACATAAATTCTCAAGGCGGAACTGCCTCACAAGATGCACCGCAGATCAGTTCCTTCCTGGGAGTATTTTGCTCTTCCATGGCATGTTTCACCCAGGCCTAAGAGGAGTTTAAATGTGTACTTAAGAGACTGCAAGTTTCCGACATGGCCAAAAGGTCACTGTGCCTTGGGCCTTGCAGCCCATGACGTGGTTCAGTGCTGTGCTTACAGTGCCCCGCCCTTTTTAATTGGCCTATATCTTTGTTAGCAAGTCACCACGGACCAGGCGACGCAGCCTTGCCTCCAAGGCCTGAAGAGCCCTCTCTCACAGCCACGGCAGGAGGGGGCCGTTTCATGAGCTCCCTCTTGACCGGGCGTTTGCCCCTGGGCTGCGCATGCAAAGACCTCGTCCTGTAATCGCGAGGACAAACAGAGGCGGAGCACGCCGGGCTGCTGTTTAGTTGGCCTCTAACAAGACGGCCTCTGTTGCACATTTAATTAATGCACTATTATCGATCGCTCTGTCAGAAGACAATAGTGATTTATGGTTCCACCCGCACCATGGCTTCTGTCATCGTGTACCCTGCGTATCTGGCTCACAGCACTCCCTTCTGTGGCATCTCTGCCTTCTGCAAGCCACAACAGGCATCGTCTCGTGGCCTGTAGACGTGGTATTGAATTTTTGTGGGCAATGTGCTGGAACAGTGTAGTCCAGGCCAATCCTTGCTTTCAACTTCTGTGACGTAGAACATCAGTAACGGTGAAAGCGCTGTAGCAAGCACTCTATAAAGTACATTTCTGCCTTAAGACATGCCTCTTTTTCATGTGCTTGCCTTCTTCCACTCCTAAACTTCAGGCACACAGCACTTTGCATTCTGGGATCCGTAGTTTTTAGTGCCACCCTTAGGTGCCTTTACTGCGCATGTTATATCTTGACGAATTTACTGAGCATCTATTAAAGCCCGGCACACAGGGCATTAATACATAGAATGACTGTCTCTATCGGCACAGGCGGCACTCCCAGGACAGCTGTGCCGAGGGACCTCGCCACATGGAGATATTCTCTCCAACTCCTGCCGGCTGAAGGTGGAGATCTTGCCACCTGTTTCTGGCCTTTCTGCCGCCGGCCAGGGCATGTATATAATCTTTTAAGTGCGCTCTTCAGAAACAAATTCCTTTGGGTTTTAGAAAGCGCCCTCTGGGCACCTGGCTTGTATGCACTTTAAACCGGAGCAACTTTGGTTAGTCCCCGTCGGACCTGTCGCTTGAGGCCCAGTCGCAACTTCAGCATTAGAAGGTTATGAAACAAAGGCATAATAATCTAACCCGGGGAACACTGATGAAAGAGCTGTGGCAGCAGCGGGTGGAAAGAGGACGGTGAAGAGCCATTGCATGTTTTGCAGGAACTTGCTTTTACTTGATTATCTTAGTTTGACTTAGTGCCACCTAGCAAATGCTCATTTACGGGCACTTATTGAAAGAACTGCTTGTGTTTATTTTTATTTTTTTTAATTCTGCTAAGAAAAGTTTACGCAAACAAATGATGGACAGAATGCTGAATAAATCATACATTCACCCCCAATCAAGAGATCAGGGTTAAATCCATTGTTCTTTTGCTCACCATGCCACCCCAGTTTAGACCCAGCCATATGCAAATCAGTCTTGACCCTGTGCCTCATGGGAACAGTCCAGACCGAACTGCCAAGCCAGGTCCTCCCTGGACCGGAAACAAGCATCCTTGGACCGGTTTACAGCAGCACTCCCCTTCGGTGAGAACAGTGAAGCAATTCTGAGTGGTGAGCAACAAATAGGCAGTCCAGAAGGCTGAGAATACATGCTTTTCCTTATCCTGCAAAAGTACTCCTAAAGGAGGGAGCAGGTGAATACCGAGGGCATGGCCATCCGCAGGCTTAATTATTTGTATTTATTTTTTGATTTTATATAGCGTCAACATGGCCCAGGGGCATCCGAGCGCTTTACAAGAAACCGCATCATCACAGGAATATATTGGAGATACGTCACGGGAAAAGAGAAAAAGCGTTTGCAATGCAATAGGTCTCGCATTATTAAAGTTTGACCTATTGGCATTGCTAAATAATGCAACACCAGTAGCTCAAACTTTAATAATGCAAGACCTATTGCATTGCAAATGCTTGTTTGATTTGGGTGGAGTGGTGTGGCTCACTGGTTAGAGGCGGCAGACCCGGGAGCAGAAGTCGGCCCGGGACCAGGGTTCAATTCCCGACGCGGCAGGGTCGTGGACCAGGGTCAGCGGACTCGACAATTCTCGCCTCGGTGCCTACTCTAACCTGGGGTCCCACTCGGCAACTCTGGGCATTAGCTTGCCTAATCTCCACAACGGCCCCATCAACGCCGGGGATGCCTGGCTCCACCTTGGGGGTTCCCAGTAGGGACCACCCCACAGGGAAAGCCAGGACGGGTTCCCCAGCGGTATACAGCGCCGGGACGCCCCTTTGCTGGGGCAGCTGTGCGCTTTACAAGTATACGACATTTAACATTTAACATTTGAAAGCAGTAACAGTACATGCAGCATTTACCAGCATTACTACCAACGTATACAATATCCGATCCTCCATGCATCATTTTACAATGCTCAACCATGAATACATTCCCAATCATATGGCTAAGAGCCCACATCTCCCCGATGTACAGATGGGGAAGCCTTTGTTTATCCAGAGCTGGGAGGTTCATGCAGCATGTGTAATCACATTTTCCCTAGTGAGCAACCAAGACTTTAATGCATATGTTTTTGAAGGAAAGAGCCTTGGTGTAGGTTAGGCAACAGTGAAAGCCACACAAAAAGTAACCATGACATAGGAATTTTGAATCTCTCATTTGCTACCTTTTAGATAGCTACTCTGCAGATATCCTCCTTCGTAAATCTTTCAGGGGTTCCAAATGCGATCAAAAGGGATTCAAGCAATTTCGAACAACTGTCCAATGTACAAATAATGTTTGTAACTTAATTAGAATTTCCCAATACGAAAAACAAGGCATGTTGTGTAGAATCTTGTCACAGCATGGAGGCACAGTAACTTCAATTGGACTTGCTGAATTCTGACCAAATATTGAAGATCTGCCATCTGGAGTGCTCCACCCCTCATCCTTTAAAGCTGTAGACACAAATCAGTGAGCTTTGCCACAACGATCAGCTGTTTATAGTGTTTGCTTTGCCATCATTGTGAAGCAAGTACTATGAGGGATCTTTGATGATAAAGATTTTTTAAAAATGTCTTCTATCTCGAATCCCAGCGAACATGTTCTGCATGGACATCACCATCTTGACCAAATTTGTTGATTCGAGGACACCCACAATCCTGATGTTGTTGAGGTTGTTGTATTTGCCTCTTTTCACCTTCAGGACATTTCGTTGCCACTTGCCCTTTAGTTATCTTTGATGTCCAACACTCTTCACTGTGTCATGTTGAAACAAGTTGCCTGCTTGCTAGTCTCATTTTTGGGTGATCTATGTAAAGAGAGTGTGTGTCAATCTTGCTATCTATTGTTTGGATGCCGTGTTGCACGTTGAGGAGCAGTGCATTGAAGTTGGAGCCACAGTCAGAATAAGACTGCTTACCATAATGTAAGTCCTGCTCTATTTCTAAAGCCCTGGCAGTTCTCTTGAAATCAACACTGATCTCTATTTGAATTCGGTCTCCCATTCCCTTTGTCCCTGGGGAATGTGTTAGATATATATTGATTACATAGTGCTACACAAACAGTGAATCCAAACTGCGGTCGCTGTTTGTACTCTACAGGAACCGTCACAGGACCAGTAACGCACATGACACATCCCAGTTGAGCCACAGAGACACGTATTGGCAGTCGGGAAGTTGTACTCTACCAATTAAGTTGGATTCTGTGGCAGCCAGTGAGTGTTTGTGAGATAAGCTCCTCTGAGTTCAAGCCACAGCAAGGCTCACAGACATTGCCAAGGTCGGTGAGCCTGTTGAGCCTGTACTCCAAATAGGCAGAAGCGCTGGGCAAAGGCCATGCTGGCAGGAGTCCAACCAGAATGGCTTGCACCTCTGCCAGTGTACGATCAGAGATATCAGATGGCTGAAGCAGTTTGATAGTGCTCTCATTTGGTAGCAGCAAAAAGGCAGCATGGGGACTATGGGAGAGTCTACCAGCCATTTCAGTAAGGCCATCAGCTTAGTTTAGTTAGCTTGCAGTGAGTGTCTCCTTTGTAACAGCAATGACCAGCCTCCAGCAGCAGGCCTTGATAAAAGGTAGTCAGACCTCCTGGGCACTGTGGCAGCATGTGAGCAGCAGCAGTAGAAAGCTCCCAGATTGCATACCTTAAAGAGAGGCAGCCAGTGCACCCAGACCTAAAATATGTCACTGTTCAGTAGAACAGTGGGAGTAGGTTGTTCCATCTGGATCCTATTGCGGTGCTTAGACACCCTCATAAGTCTAGTGATACACATTGACCACCTGTGGAATCTAACCCATAGCACTCATGATGGCGACTGCCACAGCTCCTATCACTCTCCCGGCCCCAGCGCAGCGAATGGAAACTGGAGCGCCTCATCTTAATTTTCTCCAGCTCAGTGGTAATACTTCACAACATTGTTAACATCTCCCTGGCCTTAGAGCAATTCATATAGACAACAAGTACGACAAATCATGTGATGCTTTAGTTGAAGTTAAATTGGATTATGTCAACAGACATTCCTGTTTCAAGGACGCAAGACCATCACCAACTACAGGGGCGTGCTACATGCTTGGGTCTGCTCCTCACCCAAAAACAGAATTCTGTAAAGTTCAAGTGGGTTCCTATGCATAAGCTCTTTTTGGGAGATCTTTTCTTGTGGTAATGAAATGCTAACACTAGTCCTACAATCTTAGTAGTCGTGGGGGCACACATGATCAGAAAGACTGGTAAAATTACTTAATGGCTGACTCAAATAATGTTATTTAAGTGTCCAGTGGTAAGATTATTAAGATATATGGATATTAAGGGCAGTTTTCCTCCCCCGTAACCTATGAAAGTCAGTGTGTTTCAGCACCATTCTAGAGTCCAAGGCAGGTTCTGTGGCTTTCTTCAGGACCAATGAATGAATGAATGAATACTTTATTGTATGATTACCTAAAATCATTTACAAAAGCAATTCATATAACTATAATAGTTAAAACAATAGATTAATGAAAAAGCATCTTAAAAAGCATAAAAAATGCAGAGGGATTAAAAAGAGAAAAAAACATCTAGAGACATATACATCGGTTGTCCAGTCAGTGCCTTAGTGGCGGTTCATCTTAACTTGTCGGGCTTGGTGCAAGATCACTGATGGCCATAAATTGCTTTGTTTATTGTTTGCTCAACGAGAATGGCACTGTTCTTGACCATTGGATTTGGCACAGGGTCACTAATGATGATGCAGATGCTCATCGACAGTCGGCATGTAGATTGTTATTATGCTGTTATTTTTTCGTACTTTGAGTTTGACATAAGATCTTTCCAGCAGCGGCAAAAAACTTCCTGGCACGTTGGTACTGTTGTGGTATATATGTGCGTTAATACCTCCTTGCATGTTCTTACTTTACTTAGATTGAACATTGCCCTTAAGTATTTGCGCCCGGGCTTACCAACGCTGGACAACAACAGATGACATGCACTGATGATTCTGTGTGATATTGACGCAGGCGACATCATCTATTTCCAGTTGGTATGGATTTCCAATGTGCCCCATAGTCCTTTATTGGTAGAGTTAGCGGCCTGGTCTTCAGAACATTTTGAAGAGCTTGTCTACCCAGACCGGCTTTCATCGTATGGTTGACATAGAGAGGCTTCATGTGATTTGGCAAGACCCTCTGCGCTACGGATAACTCTGATCGTATCTATGTCCTGGTTCCTTGAGATGATCTTTCCCTGTTTTTTTAACAGGTTTTTTAGGCTAACTGTTGGCAGATGTAATATCGTTGTGTCATCAGCTGTCAGGCATAGTGTTAGCTGAAGCAAGGTACCTAGCCCATCGACTGGTTTGGTCCTTCAAGAGTATTTGAAGTGCTTCCCTCATGGTGCCCGAGCTAGCCTTGTTCACACAGTGGTACAACTTCACTATGTCTTTTTTGCATTCTATGTCCATTGATGTTAGGTTAAACTCATGTCGAATCAGTGTACGCCTTGTCGAGAATGGAAGCCTGAAGACCTTCCTGAAAGTCATGATATATAGGTGCTCCAGTTTATCGGACAATAGGCCCGGGAAGGCCAGATGACCATAGCTAATTGTTGAAAATAGCTTGGCTTGTATTACTCTTCGGATACCCTCTGTTAAATGGCTCACAAGATTCTGGTGTATTTTGCATAGGTTATGTGTGACCTTATTGGATTTTGTCTCCAATGATTTGGCCTGGGGTGTTGTTACACCGGTGTGTGAGAATTGTACACCGAGGTAGGTATACTTATTTGCAGTTGCAATTCTTAGTGGTCCGAAGTTCCAGCCCAGCAAGGATTTTTTTGGTTTATGTCCAAAAACCAATACTTTGGTTTTATTTGCATTGGTTTGGAGATTATTTTCTGTGTTGTATAAATGAAGAATCTCCAGAGCCCTTTTCATGCCTATTCTGGTTTGGTCCAGGATGACAAAGTTGTCCGCGTATTGCATAATAGGTGTTCTAAGGTGACCCAATTTGGGTGGAAAAAAATTGTTTTTTGAGAGTGCAGCTCCAAGGTACGCATTGTATAGGTTAAACAGTGTTGGCGCAATCACACAGCCCTGTTTTAAGCCTTTGTTCGTATAGATCTTGTCAGTTGCATGTGTCTGTGTGAGCTTAGTGCGGACCCATGTACCAGTATGGATGGACATAATGGCCGCCAGAAGTTTCCTCGGTATCCCCAACTTCGCAAGTTTTTCCCACAATATGTTGCAGGTGATGCCATCAAAGGCAGCACTATAGTCAACGAAGCAGGAGTATAGGGGTGGGTTTACACCCTCTGAGGCCTTAGTTATCAGATATGATAATGCAATGGCGTTATCCATTGTTGATGAGTTCGGCCGGAATCCTGTCTGGTATTGTGGTATTATTTGATTGCTGGTTATCCATTCCTCTAGCTCGTTCAGAAGAACTTTTGCATATGCCTTTCCGTCCATGTCAAGTAGAGCCATTAGTCTGTAATTCTCTGGCTGTTGCCTTTCTTATAGATTTGTTGCAGAATAGAGCCTTTCCACGAGTCTTCAGGACCAGGATCCCAAAGAATATCGCAGCAGCTCATCTGTCTTTGTGAAGTCCTGACTTATCATGAGGTACTTAACCCCTTCGCTGCTAGGCCTTTTCCCCTCCTGTGCTAAGCCTTTTTTTGGCGATTTGGGGTAGTGCGCGCTTAGGCCCCTGTAACTTTTTGACCACATAAGGTATCCACGCCAAATTTGCGTCCTTTTCTTCCAACTTCATGGGGATTCTAAAGGTGCCCAGGGTTTGTGGATTCCCTTGGAGGGGTCCCAGAAATTAAGCAAAATACAGTGAAATTTTAGTTTTTTTTCAGAAAAATGGGAAAAACGGGCTGCAAATGAAAGCCTCTGGGTTTTTCCCTGCAAATGTTATCAAAAAAGGGTTTGTGGGGCTGAAATCTCCATTTTTTCAGCTTTTAGGGAATGGCAGTCTTTTGTCAGAGAACCAACATTTTTCACACAGTTTTGGCATATTTCTGGGACATAGCCTATTTTTGCTATTTTTAGAGCTTTCAACCTCCTTCCAGTTAATGGTAGAAATGAGTTTGAAAGCAATAATGGATCCTGGAAAGCTATACATTTTCGCAAAGTAGACAACATTCTGAATTCAGAAAGGGGTCATTTGTCTAAATCCATGAAGGTTTCTTTATAGAAACTAACAGTTACATTTTTGAATAATTGAAATTTTGTTGAAAAAAACAGCCTTTTGTCTCAACGTTTTCACCTATAACTTCTTGTAATTTTGACAGCTCTTGGAAAGCAATATACCGTTACATCTGTTAGACCTTCCTGGTTGTGGGGATATTGGTTTCACCAAGAACCCGACGAACCCAGATCCAAAAACTGAGCAGCAACATGCAATGGTATTTTATTATTTACTGGGTATAGAGCACTTATTCTTGGAAAATGTATACATGGAAAAATCTGTATGAAAGACACCTATGTATTTCTGAATTGGGTACAAATTATAGAGTTTAGAAACAGTATATATTTGCACATTTTCAAAATTGGGATTACTCGTACTAGCATGAGAATTATTGGTCATTTTTCAAAAAGATTTTTTTTGTACACAATGTCTTTCATTGGGAAGGGAGACATGCATGAAAACTCAATAGGTAATAACAGTTGATTTACAAATCTGAGTTACCCTAAGTCTCCCGATAAAAACGGTACCTCACTTGTGTGGGTCGGCCTTGTGCCTGCGACAGGAAACGGCGCAAAATGCAACGTGGTCACACCTCAATTTTGCAGTTAAAAATTGACCCTTTTATGGCAAAGTGCCTAGCTGGAGATTTTGCACCCTAGCTCTGCCGGCACCTAGGGAAACCTAGCAAACCTATACATTTTTGAAAAGTAGACACCCTCGGGAATTCAGGAAGGGGTGACTCGACTGCCTACCACCAGGTTCTGTTACCCAGAATCCCTTGCAAAGCTAAGAAATTGACAAAAAAAAAACACACTTCCCTCACATTTCTGTGGTGGAAAGTTCTGGAATCTGCGTGGATCAACACATTTCAACCCACCCAGCGTTCCCCCGGGTTTCCCTAAAAAAATGGTACCTCACTTGCCTGGGTCTGCCTAGTGCCTGCGACAGGAAACAGCGCAAAACGCAACGTGGTCGCACCGCAATTTTGCAGTGAAAAGGTGCTCTTTTTTGGCAAAGAGCCTACATTTTTTTTTTTTTTTTTTTTTTTTTTGAAAACCTTTATTGCACAAAGAAAGCTCACAAATACGGGCCTACAACCCACGAGGGCTGGCCACCACATGGTAGACAACGTAGTAAATGAAAAACAAATTTTCAACAGGATATGTCACCAGGAGCACAGGAGAAACAATAGGAGCATCGAGCAATCAGCAAGAACAGGACAATAAAAGGTTAATTTTCTAATGCGGGGTGGGGAAACAGAAGAATCATGGGCCGTGCAAAAAACAACCAGGGAGGGGCCGCGGCAAGCCGCCATCTTACGGTCACAGAATGACAAAAGAGGCCATACCAACATAGCTATCAAAGAGTATAAACGTAATCGGAATATAAAGAAACGACAATGGCATCAATCAAACCGCACCTACCCGTCGCCGCCCCCACCCAAATTGAGGAGACATGATCAAAAAGGCCCACATAATAAAAGACAATACGATACGCATCCCAACAAAATAGAAGGACCCCCATAAAGGAGGAAAAAGGGGAGAGGGAAAAAGGGAACGAAAGAAGGGACTCCCACCAAACCACGCACCCCCAGGAGTGAAAGCAGGATAATAGAGTCCGGCAAGCGACATAGCAAAAATCGATACCGAATTACCCAGCGAGCTACAATCAGATACATACCGGAATACGAAAGTCACAGAAACTCCCCAGGGGGATACAGGAGGAGACGGAGTCCCGGAAAAAGTGAACACACAAGAGCCATAGAACAAAAAAGAGGAAATAAGGGAGGAAAAAGACCCCCCAATACGGACAGACCCCCCCCAACCCACCCCTAAAGCCCACCCTGCACCCCCGCAGAAGGCTACGGCCTACCCTCCCGCAGCGTGCCTGTCGCCCTAATTAGAACCCGAAATATAGCGGAGCAAAGTTAAGTCGGAAACAAAGACAAAAATGGGAAGGGAAGAGAAGGAAACGAGGGATGGGAAACACACACAGACATACACGGAGGGAGGGCCGGGAGACAGGAGTAAACGCACCCAGCCACCCGCCTGAGTCGAGGAGCCAAGTCCCCGGGAAGCCAAAGAACATCGGGTTAAAGTCCAGGGGCACCAGTCAATCACACAGAACCATACCGGGACAGGTTGACCATCCAAACCAGTGCAAGACTACCGCACACAGATGCCAATATACATTAGCCCTGTCCTTGTTTGTCCAAAGTGGAAACGGTCCGATCCAGCGAGGACCAGGTTACGAAGAACAGGAGACAGACAGCAGGAAGATCCAACGGCAGTCCGGAAAAGGCACATAAAGTGGAACACGGACGATCCAGGAAAGTCACGAAGTGTAGCAAACGATGCAGGCACAAGTCCAAGGATATGTCCAGAAGAACCGACCCATCTGGGCCAGCACAGGAGACATCGCCGGGCAGCAGCGACCGAAAGGAAGCGGGAGAGTCATGAAGGCCAGGCCAAGTAAAATCCAGCTCCCGGGCCCGAGAGAACGAAGGTAGCGCAGGAGGAGGAGGCGCCATCAAGTTCCGGACAGCAGCAGACGCGGTCGGAGCCGGGGCCAATTCCGCCAGGATAATTCCAGCCGCACCCCGCGGCGGCACAATCACATCTGGCCGTGGGGGCCCAGGAGGCCCGCCGTGAGGAACCATCTCCGAAGCTAGGATAGGCGCGGTCACACAGAGCCGCCAGGAGAGCAGGGTGTCCAGTAACTCCTTAAGTGTAGGAAAACCTTCACAGTATCGGGCACCCGGGCCATGCGGCGGGCCCCCAGCGCTCGCCCAGGCCCGGTCAAGACACTCGGGGTCGGCCGCCATTTTGTGAGTCCGACAAGGCAGCGCGGCTGTAAATCTCCGCCGAGGCGGCAGTAAGGCAAACAAAGTCCCGCTGACCGGCAACAGAGCACCCCGGGCAGGAAGGGGGGCCACCAGAAGAAAGGGATTCGCCGGCCACCCAACGCCGCCGGTCCCGTTCTCCGAGTCCGGGCGGCAAAATCAAAATGGCCGGACCGGAGAACAAAGGGAGAGCAAGCCGGACACACGAGGAGCTTCGACCCCGGAAGGCAGCGCCTCCACCATATGCCTCCTCCCCACAGGAATCGGCCAGGAAGGACCTCCGGCCCACACGAACAACGGCCCCCCGACCACCTCCTCCGCGCCCCGGAGGGCAGATCCGCAGGCTCCGTCTGGCCCGGGAGCCGGCAAGAAGATCCAGGCCAGTCCGCCTCCGACACCCCAACACAATCGGGGGCACTGCACCGTATCTACAGCAGCCAGGATAACCGGAACAAGAGGTAAGTGCCTGCAAAGCGTCGTAGCACCACCACTCAGCAAACAGGGCTTCCCGGGGCAGGAGTACAGCAGGATAAATGTGAAAACCCAGGCGGGCGAACGGAGCCGAGCTAAAGCGCGGCCATCTCGGTCGCGAGCTAGGCTCCTCCTACATTTTGTTTTTGAACCCTAGCTCTGCCGGCACCCAGGGAAACCTAGCAAACCTATACATTTTTGAAAACTAGATACCCAGGGAAATTCAGGATGGGGTGACTCGACTGCCTCCCACCACGTTCTGTTACCTAGAATCCCTTGCAAAGCTAAGAAATTGACAAAAAAACACATTTTCCTCACATTTCTGTGGTGGAAAGTTCTGGAATCTGCGTGGATCAACAAATTTCCACCCACCCAGCGTTCCCCCCCCGGTCTCCCGACAAAAATGGTACCTCACTTGCCTGGGTCTGCCTAGTGCCTGCGACAGGAAACAGCACAAAACGTAAAATGTTTGCACCTCAATTTCACAGTGAAATCGTGCCCTTTTTTTGGCAAAGAGCCTACCTTTTGTTTTTGACCCCTAGCTCTACCGGCACCTAGGGAAACCTAGCAAACCTATACATTTCTGAAAACTAGACACCCAGGGGAATTCAGGATGGGGTGACTCGACTGCCTACCACCAGGTTCTGTTACCCAGAATCCCTTGCAAAGCAAAACAATTGTGAAAAAATGCATTTTCCTCAAGTTTCTGTGGTGGAAAGTTCTGGAATCTGCGTGGATCAACAAATTTCCACCCACCCAGCGTTCCCCCGCGTCTCCCGAAAAAAATGGTACCTCACTTGCCTGGGTTTGCCTAGTGCCTGCGACAGGAAACAGCGCAAAACGCAACATGGTCGCACCTCAATTTCGCAGTGAAATCGTGCCCTTTTTTGGCAAAGAGCCTACCTTTTGTTTTTGAACCCTAGCTCTGCCGGCACCTAGCAAACCTATACATTTTTGAAAACTAGACACCAGGGGAATTCAGGATGGGGTGACTCGACTGCCTACCACCAGGTTCTGTTACCCAGAATCCCTTGCAAAGCTTAAAAATTGTGAAAAAAAATCTGCGTGGATCAACAAATTTCAACCCACCCAGCGTTCCCCCAGGTCTCCTGAAAAAAATGGTACCTCACTTGCGTGGGTGGCTCAAGGACCTACCTAACCCACACATTTCTGGAAACTAGACACCCGGGGGAGTCCAGCGAAGTATGGCATGCGTGGGTCCCCCAAGGTTTACCTACCCAGAATTCCCTGCAAACCTTAAAATTTGGTTAAAAAAAACACTTTTTCATACATTTTTGCGTGGGATCTCCGTGCCGGCACAAATGTCCTACAGCCCAGTGTTCCCCTTGTTCTCCCGAGTAAAATGATACCTCACTTGTGTGGGTGCCCCAAAGCAGATTAGGCTAAAAATGAATTTTAAAAAATTGTAGTGTTTGGGATTGACAAATTATGCACCTCACCTTAGTCACAGGCCTTTGGCCCACCCACACAAGTGAGGTATCATTTTACTCGGGAGATCAAGGGGAACGCTGGGTGGTAGGACATTTGTGCCGGCACAGAGATCCCACGCAAAAATGTATGGAAAAGTGTTTTTTCTAACCTAAATTTAAGGTTTGCAGAGATTTCTGGGTAGGAAAACATTGGGGGACTCAGGCATGCCATACCTCCCCGGACTCCCCCGGGTGTCTAGTTTTCAGAACTGTTTGGGTTTGGTAGTTTCCAAAGATGCTTGCCGAGCCCCGGGCCAAAAACTCATGGGATCCCCCTTGCAAAACCAAATTGTTATGAATGAATTAAGTTTTCAATTTGAGAGCGTGTGATTCTTGGGACAATATTGCATGGAAAATGTGACAGACATTTTCAAGTTTGCAGGAGATTGTGGATAAAAAAAAACAATAGAATTCACCAGAAAGACATGACCATATACTCCCATGGTTTAACAATAATATCTAAATTTAGTAAGTTATTTATAGCTATAATGTACACCATAACAAAGTTACTCAAAAGTCAAACAATCGAGCACGGCTATCTATTCCTCATAGACACACACATACAGATTGGATTTGGAACGAGGGCGAGTGATGGTTCAATACCTAAAATTTTATTAACAAGATATTTCAACAAAATGAAATGCTCGGTCAATAAATAAATGCATAAAAACCGAACCAGTGACTCGCAACTCGTGAGCTGTAAAGCCACGACAAGGCACCAACCGTTTTACAGGCCATTCACGCACCTTTCATACCTGATACACACCAGACCATTGACACCATCCGGAAGGAAAAGCAACACATTACAACATTCACAAAAAGGGACAAGGTACACCCTACTTCAGAAAGAGAAAAAAGACAAATTTTACTGCACAGCCATCTAATCCGCAAGCACACACACATACTGGTTGGATTTGGCACGAGGGTGAGTGATGATTCAGTACATACAATTGTATTCGCAAGTAATTTCACAAAAATGAAATACACTGCGTATAATTGAAAGTATGATAAACTGAACCACTGACTCCCAGCTCGTGAGCTGTAAAGCCACGTCAAGGCACCAACCTCTTTACAGGCCATTCATACACCTTTCGTACGTGTGACATACAAAACATTCACACCGCCAGCCGCGGACCCATCACATTACTACACTCACACCAGCAGACAGCGCCATTCAAGGGCCCATCACTTTCACACGCCCACATTTCTGACACTGCAACTACACAAAATGATGGACTGCGTGGAGTGTCACTCAACTAGCAGTGTGTGTAGTGACCAACAGAATGTAACTACTCACACACCGCCAGCCGAGCGCCAGTCCACCCACACCACCATCCAAGCACCAGACCATGCACACCGCCAGGCAAACACCACTCAGCGCACATCGACAGCCAAGTGCCACTCCACACACACCACCAGCCAAGCACCACTCCACGCACACCGCAAGCCAAGCGCCACTCCACACACACCGCCAGCCAAGCACGACTCCACACACACCACCAGCCAAGCACCACTCCGTGCACAGACAGCCAAGTACCACTCCACGCACACCACCAGCCAAGGGCCACTCCACACACACCACCAGCCAAGCGCCACTCCACGCACACCACCAGCCAAGCACCACTCCACGCACACCGCCAGCCATGCGCCACTCCACACACACCACCAGCCAAGCACCACTCCGTGCACAGACAGCCAAGTACCACTCCACGCACAACATCCAGCCAAGCGCCACTCCACACACACCGCCAGCCAAGCACCACTCCGTGCACAGACAGCCATGTACCACTCCACGCACACCACCAGCCAAGCGCCAATCCACGCACACCACCAGCCAAGCGCCACTCCACGCACACCACCAGCCAAGCACCACTCCACGCACACCGCCAGCCATGCGCCACTCCACACACACCACCAGCCAAGCACCACTCCGTGCACAGACAGCCAAGTATCACTCCACGCACACCACCAGCCAAGTGCCACTCCACACACACCACCAGCCAAGCGCCACTCCATGCACACCACCAGCCAAGCACCAATCCAAACACAACACCAGGCAAGCGCAAGAGCACGCACACCGCCAACCAAACACCAGACCACCCAAACCGCCAGGCAAGCACCAGTCCACACACACCGCCAGGACAGCACCACTCCACACACATAGCCAGCCAAGCACCAGTCCAGGCACACCACCAGTCAAGCACCAATCCAAACACACCAACAGGCAAGCGCAAGACCATGCACACCGCCAACCAAACACCAGACGACACACACCACCAGCCAAATACCAGTCCACACAGACCACCAGGCAAGCGCCACTCCACACACACCGCCAGCCAAGCTCCAGCCCAGGCACACCACCATCCAAGCACCAATTCCAACACACCACCAGGCAAGCGCAAGACCACGCACACCGCCAACCAAACAACAGACCACGCACACCGCCAGCCAAGCACCAGTCCACAGACACCGCCAGCCAAGCGCCAAACCATGCACACCGTCAGACAATGGACACTACACGCAAACCAACATCATACTTTAGTTTTTTTTTTAAATAAAACAAAAACAAAAACAAATTGCAAATTGATACAAATCTACTAACTCAACAACTAAATCTAAAAAGACTACACAAATGCCAACTTTGAAACTGAACAATAAGTTTTAAAGAATAAAGACCAACCAGTTCACTTTACCACTCATGGATGCTCCCAAAAATTATTTTGCGTGTGGTACAATCTAAAACAAGCAGGTACACACAGCCTGGGGTTTGAAGGGCAGTCGGGGCAGTACATACGAACCTCCTTCCGCAAACCTCTTCGCCAAAAGACTCTACATCTCCGACTGGGAAAGTCTTTTGAGGTTGTAGGAGAATTTGATCAGGAAAGTGGCGATCTTTCAATCTGGCAACATCCTCCACCACTCCAACTCTAGGAACACTTGCCTGTTCCACTAAAACAAGGCTGCCAATTACAGACTCCTGAAACTTTACAAAAGTCATCTTTGACTGGGGACAAGATTTCTGGAACACAACAAAAGCATTAAAGGTTGCCAAGTGGAAAAGATGGATAGCCAACTTCTTGTACCAAATGTAAGCCTTACGAAGAGCAGCATACAGTTCCAACCTCTGATCTACTCTGTCAACACCACCCATGTACCTATTGTAGTCCATTATGCACACAGGTTTGCGCGCTTCTGCAACCTGACCACAAACAGTCACCGGTTCAGTGCTTTCATCATGTATGGAAGCCAACATGTAGACATCTCTCCTGTCTGAAAACTTCACAGCTAGAAGCTCCTCACAACGCAATGCACTGCACTGTCCCCGAGCAAGCTTTTGACAAACAAGTTCTTTTGGGAAACCTTTACGGTTTGAGCGGATTGTGCCACAAGCAACAGTGTCCACTTTGGCCAATTCCCTGAACAACCGCACACCAGTGTAAAAGTTATCGACATACAAATGATGGCCTTTGTTAAAAAATCCACGACCAAGTTCCCACACAATTTTCTCAGTCACTCCAAAAGTTGACGGACAACCAGGGGGGTTAATCCTGGATTCCTTACCAGTGTACACCCTGAAATTAGAGACATATCCAGTCTGACTGTCACACAGCATATAAAGCTTAATTCCATAGCGTGCCCTCTTACTAGCAATGTATTGCCGAAAAACCAAGCGGCCCTTGAACAACAGCAAAGACTCATCCACTGCAATTTCTTTCCCAGGATAAAAGATCTCAGGAAATCTATCAACGAAATGATCAATGACAGGCCGAATCTTGAAAAGACGGTCACAATCAGGGTGATCTCGTGCCAAAGCAGAACTATTGTCAACAAAATGCATCATCCGAAGCAGAAGCAAATACCTATCACGACTCATGACTGCCGGAAATATAGCTGTTGCCATCAAGGGACTAGTAGACCAATATGAAGCCATTGATGGTTTCCTAAGCAAGCCCATCAAAAAAGTTAAACCCAAAAACTTTTTCATCTCCTCCAAGTTTGTGGGAGTCCACCGGGTAGCTCTAGCGTGGGGCTTAAGGCTGGCACTGTTCACCCTCAAAAAAATTTCAGCATACAAATGAGTCTGCTCTACAATCTCTGCCAAAAACACATCATCCATAAACAACTTGAAAAAATCAATAGGCAAAAAGTTTTCAGTGTTCACGCTACACCCTGGAACACCAGTAAATTCAGCAATGCCGGCTGCACCATGCCTGGTGCAACCCAGAGGTCAGAACTTTCAACGTCCAGTCTTGCAGCCGCAGGCTGCCGCCCAGCTGCCTCTTGTCTCACTACACCAACTGGAAGTCTAGCAGCCCCAGGCTGCAGCCCAGATGTCTCTTGCCGCACTATTGGCACAGCAATGTCCTCCGCAACCACAGGCACTTCATCCACACCAAAAGTAGCTTCATCAGCACTCAGAGTGTCTTCATCATCAGATGAAGCCATGTGTAGAGAAAACTCACTACCTGAATCTTCACCTCCCACCTCTGGCTCAGAATCAGTCAGTCTCTGGACCATGGTCACGGGAAGAATCAAAAAGCATTCCAACAACTTGCTGAGCAGTAATCCGGCAGCTAGCCATTATCCTTACAAATAAAGGAGTCTGCACAAACAACTGAACAACCCCAACACTGTGCAAAGTAAGTTAAAAAATGTAAGCCTTTATCACAAATATCTATATTTAGAAAAAATATACAATTCACTTACAAGAGACAACTACACTCACCAGCACCTACTCTGCAAAGACACAGCAAATAGGCAACGATATCCCACTAGAAAGAAGAAAAAAAAATTACATCTACAGAAGTACACATCAAAAACAAATGCAAAACATTTTTTACAATCACAAAAAACAGAAACCAAACATACTCGTATTACTACACACTTTGCAAAATAAACATCTTACCAAACACATGCAACTACAGAAACAGCAGAACAACAGAACCACCAGTAACGGAACCGCACACTGCAACAATCTAAAGAGAAAATAAAACAATACACATTAGAAGAAACAAAAACAACACACATTACAACAGGCTATGTCACAGGGTATGTCACAAATGGGGTGTCTGTCCCCATGGGGGGAAGAATATAAATCATTATAAACGTGGGCCCCCTGGAAGCAACCCTACGGAGGGCAGAGAGGCCAAATAAAGACACGGCAGAACATACTTTTGAAAACAAATGGACCCAAGGAAGCAACCCTTGGCCAAGGAGTCGCTAACTATTAAAAAAAACAATCCCTGGAGTCTAGTGGGCTTTTCTATCCCCCCCCCTGGGTCCAGAAACGGTAAAAAAAACAGCTGATCTGCCCCCAGGGGGGGCAGAACAGTCTATAATATTTATATTGCCCCCTGGAAGCGACCCTTGCCCAAGGGGTCGCTTCCTTTGCGAATATAAACACAATCCCTGGTGTCTAGTGGGCTTTCCTGCCCCCCCTGGGTCTAGATTCCCCTAAAAAACGGGCAAGCTACTAAAATAATATGCCCCAGGAAGCGACCCTTACCCAAGGGGTCGCTTCCTTTTATCAAAAAACATAATCCCTGGTGTCCAGTGGGCTTTTCTGCCCCCCCCTGGGTCCAGATCACGCGCTAAATCGGGCGATCTGCCCCGGGGGGGGGGGGGGGGGCAGAAAAGTCTGTTTCAAATTATTAGGGCCCTGGAAGCGACCCTTGCCCAAGGGGTCGCTTCCTTTTCTAAAACAAAACATCCCTGGTGTCTAGTGGGGCATTCCTGGTGCAGGATCGCGACGCTGTGCGCGATCCTGAACCAGGAATGCCCTGCATTGGGACATCAGGGGAGAGGAAACAGTGTTTCCTCCCCCCTGATGCCTCAAGGCACCGAGAAACGGCCCCCCCGCCCCACCGGAGAGCAGGAAACACACCTACCTGCTCGACGCGCTGGAAGCAAATGGCTTCCAGCGCGTCTAGCACTTCCTGATGACGTCGGCGCGTGCAACAGCGCGCTGACGTCACCAGGAAGTGCGGGGGGGGCAGCGAAAGTCTTCCGCTGCCACCCCCACTACTGGCAACATGATCGGTGCCCCAGGGGGGAAGCGCCAGCGCACCCCCCGAGGGCTGTGATGATGACGGAGCGGTTCCGTCATCAGCACAGCCGATGCTGATGACGGAACCGCTCCGTCATCAGCATCGAAGGGGTTAAGGAGCATGCAATATCATAACAATAAAAAAATGCTACATTAGACTAGTCCTTCAATCAGCAATCTGGATCCTCCTAAATAGTTATACAAATTTACGTTGATGAAAGCATTTAGTAGTACATCTGTATGGTACAAAACAATATATGCTGATTTCAAACTTCAAGATAAAATTTAAAATCAAATTGTCTGTGTAAATATCTTTTACATTCATCATGCCACAAACATTTTTTAAACCCAGACTTGTGAATGTAAACACAACAAACTCATGCAAGATAGAACAAGTTGTCTAAAAGAAAGACAGCCATTCTGTAGAATTCTTATGTGCACCTACCCAACTCTAATAAGGAAAGGGCACCATGGAAGTGGGTGTGTGGGCTGTTAATCCTTAAAAAGCGTGCAACTGCAATTCAGTGAATGAAAAGGGTGCACTGTATTCTTGGGTAAACATTGGTACTTACAAGTGTGTGAGCAAGAGAGCCTCATTTGCAAGGCTTTGACTCTGGAAAATAGGGGAGCTCTTACCTCATTTCTTCGTGGCCTGTAATCTCACCTAAGTGCATGGTGCTCCAGCTTCCATATGCTGAAAAGCAATCAAACGCACAGGTGATTTATTAATGAATAAACTCGGGTGGTACACAGAGCAGCATAAGTATGCAATGTCCTCCTGCTTGACACTGCACTGATCTATTCAGATGTTCCAGTGCACCCAGAAGTATTCCTGGAGACATTTTGAGATGGTAGGAATATAAAAACAGTCCAAGCATTCTTTTTAAATAATGTGCACTCATTAGAATTGAGGTGAGCAGTGTGGTGTGTACAAACATCATTCACCTACTTGAACCCTGTAACGACGGTACAGCAAGTAGTAATTTTAGGATCGAGCCACAATTATAGATTGCTAATTTGGAGTGCAAAGAATGATGCATATACTGCATCTTTACTTATAAAAAGTGCACCCTGCAGGCATTATAAAGAGAATTATGGAAAAAAAGAGAACTATTTTGGAATGAGATTAATGTCTACAATGAGTATGCATCCTGAGATAAATCTTGAGAGAAATGTCTAGGTATTTAGAGTGTAGCTGTTCTGTCTGTATCTGTGTTTTGGAAAACAATATGTTACAACCGTGTAATGTGCCTTTTCATTTTTTTTCATAACATCTTTTTATTGTTTTATACAAGAAAGAATTGCAGAAACAATCGCCAATGGCACAATCACAGTGAGACAACACAGTGGTGACAGCAGTAAAAAAATCTGCATGATTCATGTGATGACAAATTGTCTTTTGAGTTGCGTCAAGGGGATAGTATGTCCTCCTCCGAGGAATGGACAGGTGCTACATAGATTCCTCCCCTATAGTCATTCCACCCAGACCACACCGCAGACCACTTTCTGGGGCATCCCCGTGCTACATACACCGTCTTTTACCAGAAAATGCACCAGTCCAGACTCTTCTCCCAGGAGGCCAGGGTAGATGAAGCAGCTGCTCCCCACGGCCGGGCTATATCTCTTTTGGCCACCTTTGCCCATAATGTAGCACAGAGCCTCTCCATACTCGTTAATTCAGTGGGACCCCACATGTTTAGAAGACATCGCTTAGCCTCTGGACGGATGGTTTTATGTAGCACCTTCTCCATCACTTCATGTATTGCTCGCCAATACCTTTGTATCTGATCTCACTCCCATATTATGTGGATGAAGGTACCCGCGTGCCCACAACGGCGTCTGCAATCACCCTCTTCTCTCCTCCCCAAATGGACTAGTTGTGGCCCTGTGATATATGTTCTATGGAGTATCTTGAGTTGGACCAATCGCAGACGTGCCGAAATTGCCACCTCCCTGGGTGAGGCGACTGCCGCGCGCCACTCCTCGTCATCAAACTCCAAGCCATCTCTTTCCCAGCACTCACTTAAGTGCCCAGTGCGTTTGGGGTATTGTTAATCAGATTTTTTTATAGGGAAGGGAGATCGCTTTTTGGGGAAGGTAGCCATCCAGCAGCCGATCCTCTAATGGCGATGATTCTGGGAGGTTGTGCCTTTCTGCAGGGAAGAGGTGATTGCGTGTCGAATCTGCATATATCGGAATAGCTTCATGTTAGAAAGCTCACATTCTTGTTGAAGTGTGGAAAAGGGGACAACAGCACCCCTAACCCAGAGATCGCCCAGACGGGATATACCAATCGGGTCCCACTTATCAAAGCCTTTCGTGGACCAGAGGTTACCCAACAATTCAGAGTCCCACAGAGGCGTAGCCAGCGTGAGCATCCAGTCCCAACCTAGGCTTATATTTACGGAGTGCCAGATAGTAACAGAGGGCTTGGTGGGGCCAGTGAGGGAGAGTCTCCGAGGGTTGGAATACAAGGCTCTATTATAATTCCTTGAGGGCAATAGCCACCTGCCCATAGTAAAAGCCGGGTCTTCCAGCTGGCGATATGTACATTGATTAATAGCCGCTAGGTGGGATGCCCAATAATATCTCCGAATGTCAGGGAGGCTGATGCCTCCGTCGTACCAGTTAAGGACCAATTTGTTAAGTGCTATCCGGGGCCTCCCCTCCCACAGCAGCTCTCTCTGCAGCCCCTCGATTTCTCTAAAATATCGTGCTGGCACCGGGTCTGGATAATTTTGCAAAGCATATAATAGCAGAGGCAGCAACATCATTTTAAATAGTGCTGCTCTGCCCAATAACGAGAGCGGTAAGGTCTTCCAACAGGACACATCCCTCTTAAGGCGCTGCAGGGGCGGGACCAGATTTCGTTCATATCTGAGTTTATGGTCTGCGGTGATAAAGATCCAGAGATAGCGCAAACCATCCCCATCTGTCTGCATCGGACAATTTCTAGGCAATGACGGAGCTGCGCCTCCCAATACATATATAAGCGACTTGCTCCAGTTGATCGAATAGCCCGAATATTTACCAAATAATGTGAAGATATCCAACACGCAAATAAAAAACTTTTTGGGGGAGGTCAAGTAGAGGAGCACGTCGTCCGCATAGAACGAGATTTGATCTTCCCAGTCTGCTGACCATCGCATTCCTCTGATCATACAGTCTGAGCGGATCCAGGCCGCCAGTGGCTCTAGGGCGAGGGTGAACAGCAGAGGGGACAAAGGGCACCCCTGCCTGGTCCCACGATGCAGCTGGAAAGGGTCTGATCGCTTATTGTTAACTATCATCTTGAGCATGGGTTCCGAATTTAGAAGCCTAATCCATGATATAAAGACCGGCCCAAACCCCAGTTTGGCGAGGACAGCCAATAGGTATGGCCACTCTATGGTATCAAAGGGCATGGAGGCGTCTAGTGACCCTATCACCGCGGGCTCTGCGACAGTATCCGCTTTCCCCAGGACTCCGTGGACCCTGCGCAGGTAAAGGGCCGTGTTGCAGTGGGGCATAAAGCCCGACTGATCAGGGTGGACCAAAGTCGTTATCACCCGAGCTAGTCATGTGGCAAGGAGTTTGGCAAAGATCTTGGGCTCCGCATTCTGGAGGGAGATCGGTCAGTAGGAGCTGCATTTGTTTCTTGGTTTCCCCTCCTTGGGAATAACGACAAGGGAGGCCATCCTCTGATCCGGAGGAAGGATGCCCACATGTCTACTCTCTTCAAACATGGACCGGAGGAACGGGGCGAGGCCATCAGGATGCAGCTTGTAAAGCTCGATGGGCAGGCCATTGGGCCCCAGCGCCTTCCCTGAGCGTAAGCTCCTAATCGCCTGGGCTATTTCATCGTTAGTTGTGCCGCTGGCAAGGAATTTAGTGTCGTTCTCAGAGAGAGTGGGCAGACGGATATCCCGAAGGAGACCCATAGAGTCCTCCTCAAGGAACGGGGACTAGATTGGTAGATTCTGTCATAGTGTGCAGTAAATTCACGGATAATGTCCATGGGATCGGTGTAAACTCCACCCTCATCATCAGCCAGTTCCGGAACCATCTTGTTAACCCGTTCCTTCCTGTCCAGCAAGGCCAGGAGTTTCTCAGCCTTGTCCTCCCATCTCTCTCGCTCCCCCAACTCTTAGCCCTATCAGTAGCAATACTTTTATATTTGTCCTTCTTGGCGCTTCAGGAGGTGAATTGTTTCTGGGTCCAGTTCCCCAGCAGGTTTGTCCTCAAGGGAGAGAATGTCCTTCTCAATGGCCTCAAGGTCATTTTGTTTTTCTTTTTTAACTCCAGCAATTAGTGAGAGGGCTTGTCCCCTAATTACGGACTTAAACGCCTCCCATAAAGTAAGGGGGGAGTCAACTGAGTCCTGGTTCCCCTGAAAGTAGAGGTCGATTACGAGCAGAAGACCCTTGCAGACCACGTAGTTACGGAGAAACCATGGGTTTATGGGTGCAACCACGCCCACACACGTATCTCCCAGGACCAGTCGAGACCACACTGGAGAGTGATCCGAGATTCCCCTAGCTAGATGTCGGATCTCACGGATATGTGCGGCTTGAGCTACGGGAGTTATGAGATAATCGATGTGAGAGAAGCTGTGATGTGCTCCTGAGAAGTATGCGTACTGGATGTCGCTAGGGTGGAGCGTTCGCCAAACATCAGATAGGCCAAAAGACTCAAAAAAGTTCGGAAGCCAACGATGTGAGGGGCCACCGTCGCAGGGGGGGGGCTGGGGTGACGATCAAGGGAACCAGAGCAGACAGCGTTGAAATCACCTCCCACCAGTAGGAGACCATCGGGCAGAGAAAGCAAGTGGGCTCCCAGGTCAGCGAAGGTTTGCGACTGCAGGCCCGGTGGTACATATATCGACATCGAGGTGAGTGTGTTACCCTCCCACTGGCCCGTCACTGTGGCGTATCTGCCCCATTCATCGGTACGTGCTGTTTGTACATGAAAAGGAAAAGCGTTTTTGACAAGGATTCCCACCCCCCTGAATCCAGAGGTGAAACCAGAATGAACCGTCAGCTTGTACCCCCACCTGTTTAGTGCCACGAGGTGCATCTCCTGAAGAAAAACAACATCCGGTGACTGGCGTTTAAGCCTTTTCAGTTTATAAATCCATCTCTGTTCCTTCATTAGCAGTACCTAGATAGCTGTGGTAGGTTCTATATGAAATGTCAGTTTCTCCAGAATTATCTTTTTTATATCATGTTCAATATGGCCTTTTTCTAAGAAATGTAGTCATTTTAATAGTGGTTTGGTGTAACGGTATATTACTTCTATATTCTCCAATTCATACTTTTACTTTTCTTGTGCTCATACTCACAGCAGTGCACAGGGGCAGATAATCATATAAATCACATACTCACTGTTGCAGTTGTGTTTACTAACTTTTTATTCTTATTCACTCAATTTTATTCTGCTTTCATTTCCCTATTTTTTATTGTGATTACTATTAGTGGTTGGTCCGTGATTTCGATATTTCTGCAAACACTTGCATACTTACATTGCATATATTCTAAGCATTTTGGAATCAAATCCTTGATGGTGTGTATTGGTAGTGATTTTTGTATATATTTATAGAGTTAACTACAAGGAGGGTACACAAAGTTCCCCAGGAATACTAGTTAGAAAAGAGAGAGTGTGTGTGGTGTAGAAGCAAAAGCCAAGAGGGAAAGGAAGGGGGATTCCCTCTTGGGAACTAGAACCCTCACACACCCAGCAAGCTAGGTGTCATGCTTCATCATATGGGTCCTGCTCCTCGTCAGACTGGCGCTGCATTGTCCGACGGGCACCCGCGAAGGGGCTCTTTAGCGGAGATCTTATGTTCCAGCCATATGGTGCATGCGTGTGAGAGGGCAGGGAAATGTGTAGTCGTGGATAAGTGGTGATTAATTAAAAAAGGTGGGTTAGTCCACAGAGAAATTTATTAGCGTGGCTAACTCCCTTGATTAAAATGGTGGGAGGGGTGATAGACGTCACTATTGTATATGGCGAAAATATCTACTACCCTCAGTTTAGGTCGACATGTTTCATGCTTTTACTAGCAATTCCTCAGGACCTTGGTGCTCGTACTACACAGTGAAATTAAAAACAACATACAAACTTTGTGTTTAGGGTCTGTAGTGGGGCAGGCCGATTGGTCCTGCCTTCGGTAATGCAACCTAAAAAGAGGAAAATACAACAGGAGGGGGATCAAAATAACACTCCTATGTAAATTAGGTGCAAGCTTCTATATAAAACAGTATACACACTCTGGTAAACATTTATTGGATGGACTCACGAGGAGTCTAGTGTAAGAAGGACGGACAAGGAACGCTTACCCTAAGTAAGTCCCTAGGGTACTTCTCAGTCTGCTCTGTAGGACCTGCACAGAAGAGTCAGGGACCTGGGAGGAGAAGAATGGAGGGAAAAGACAAATTGTATCCTCAAACGAGTGCCGTTACCAAGTCGTGGTAGAGACCAAATAACAACCGGGACAGGTTAGCCCATAAAAGATGGCAGCACCAGAACGAACAGACTCAGGGGGGCAAGTGCCACTGTTCACGCTAAGCCCGCCAGGGCAAAGCCAGGGGCACCAGCATACTCCCCGGGTCCCGCACCGCCCCTGAAGACGATACACACGGGAACCCGAGAAGAGACCGCACCCATGCCAGTCCACCAGCGAGCCACATGCCAACGAGTAACAGCGAGAGGACCCCTGGATCCCGCTGAAACCGTGGCACCCCCAGTTAGGTGGTCACAGTAAATACAACGAACCCCAGCGAGTCAAGGCATCACTGGCCTCGACCGGTATCGTGATCCGGAACCTGAAAAGACACGGCGCAGATTTGATTATACTCACTCAGGCGGTGTGCGGTCTCTGCATGCAAACCTACCCCCCACGCGTCATCCGAAAGGGATCTGGAGCAGCTGGTGGGGAATCGCCTGTTGCGAGTGGTTCTTGTATTCTCCGCCGCCTAGATCCCGCGAATGTTGCAGTGGGCGTGGCTGTACGGTCAGTGACCGCGCATGCGCATTGGTTGGCTGACGGGGTAGTATCGGTCGGTGTTGACAGACACTTAGTGATGGATCTACCCGTCGGCCATGTTGGAGTGGGAAAAGAACGAACCAACTCGATTGTGATTGCCGGGTTAAGTTCGGTGTGGTGAATGTTTGGTTCTCTGTTAACGATCATATCAATCATTTTGATCATGATGATACCGTAGAGGACGAGAGATTTTAAAGGCAAGGTCCAATCATGTGCATAGTGATTTTCTCATCATATGTTAGAGGGAATTCTCAATGGAAAGTTTGGAACATGACTGTTATGTCAGAGAAAGGATCTTATTGTGGACTAGTCTCGAAATGAGGCCCATGGTACAGAGTCATTGAGACCCACTATATCAAGTCTCATGCGATGAACCCACCTCTGTTCGATCTTGAACAACCCCTGAGTGGTGATGCCAGGGTGACTTTCAAGAACCACCCAGCGGACACTGTCGGCTGTGTGACCCTTTTGATTATAGTGCTGGTATAGTTTGGTATGTGTTTTTAGGCATCGTATATTACTCTTATGTTCTTGGATGCGCAATTTCACCTGTCTCATTGTCATTCCTATATAGTACATGTCACAGGGACAGGTCAGAAGGTAAATGCATTTGGTGCTGTTACAGTTCGTGTGTTTGCGTATTTGCCATTTAAAGGTATCGGTCAGTTGTATCTCTTTAGTCATACTGGTCTGGGGACACACCAGACAGCCGCCACATGGAAAGTGACCTTGTACCCGTGGGAGATCCCACAATGTGCTCTGATTATTGTTGTTTACTCTCTTAGGTCTAGTGTGGACCAAAGCATCCTTTAGATTCTGGGTACGTTTAAATGCAAATCTAGGGTTTGGAAGATTCATTCCACCAGAGTTAATTATGCCCCAATGTTTATTGATGGTTTTCTTTATAAAGGATGAGTTCTTAGTGAATGTGGTGACACAGGTGATCACATCCTCTGGTTCTTTCACTCTAGTCTCCAGTAGAGCTTCCCTTGGGTTGGTGGCTGCCTTTTTGTAAGAGTTTTTGATTAGTCTGGTTGGATAACCCCTGTCTTGCAATTTATGTTGGAGGACGGTGGCTTCTTGTTTAAAGTCAGCCAGAGTGGAACAGTTCCTACGGATTCTAAGAAACTGCCCAAAAGGGAGATTGTCTCTCAGTGCTTTTGGATGGTAACTTCCATATGGAAGCAGACTATTTCTGTCTGTATTTTTACGATAGAGTGTGGTGTTCAGACTATCCATTTCCAAGTTGATTTTTAGATCAAGAAAAGGGATTGATGTGTTAGAGATAGTCCCTGTGAACCTTAAGTAAGGATTTTGTTCATTAATCCAGGTGCAGACGGTTTCGCAAGACAAACGATCCCCTTTCCAAAAAATGAGGATGTCGTCAATGAAACGACGCCAGAGTGTTATGTTACTCAAGAATGGGTTCTGAGGATTTCTAATTACTTGTTCCTCAAATGTTGCCATGTAAATACAGGCCAGGCTGGGAGCAAATGTTGAACCCATTGAAGTTCCTTGGAATTGATTATATAGTTGTGTCCCATATTAAAAAAAGTTCTCCGTGAGAGCTATGGTTGCACATGCCATGATGAAGGAGATTGGTGTTGGGAAAGACCACTCTTCTTGTTGGAGAGCGGTCTCTACAGCTTCAAGTGTTGCTTGTTGTGGGATGTTTGTATAGAGTGCTTCCACGTCAAGTGTTAGAAGCCAATCAACTCCCTCTCTTCCTTCAATATTTTCTAGAAGGCGGAGTACATCCCTGGTGTCTTGGAGGTATGAGGGGATCTTCTTGACCAACGGTTGTAAAAAGGAATCACAAAACTTGGAAAGAGGTTCAAGAAGGGAACCAATTCCTGAGACAATGGGTCTCCCCGGGACCGGTGTCACGCCCTTATGTATTTTTGGGAGGGTGTAAAAGTAGGGAGTTACTGGTTCCGTAGTCAGTAGAAAACCTGCCTCATTCTTTGTGATCCATTCGTTGGTCTCTGCCTCTAAAATGAGGCCGGTAATAGTTGTAGTCAGTCTTTTAGTAGGGTCTATAGTAACCCTGGGCGAAGCACTACGCTACGCTCGCGGAGTTTGCGAAGTTTTCGCAACTTCGCACTTCGCGAGCTGCACGTAGCACAGTGCGAACATGCGTAGTGCAGGGTAGCGTAGTGCAGCGGTCATTTTTTGCTTGTTCGCGGTCCTGAACGTCATGTTCGCGACCGCAAGCAAGCAAAATGCCATCCCGGCGAGATTCTCCACGCGAGGAGGTCAGGTTTCTCATTGTGAGTGGTTGCGCATGCTCGCGACCGCTCTCAATGAGAAACTATCTGTTCGCGTTGAGAAAGCTGCTGCTCGAGTAATAATCTACTCGAGCAGCAGAAAACTACAGCTCGCACTGTGCAAGATGCCGTTTTCAATGCTTGCACAGTGCCGGATGCTTGTCCGCACTGTGCAATCATTGAAAACGCATCCTGCACAGTGCGAACATGCTACTACGCAGCTCGCGTAGTGCTACGCGAAGTTCGCGTAGTGCGAAGTGCACTTCGCGTAGCGCTACTTCGCGAACTACGCCCAGGGTTAGTCTATAGCAAGCGGGTGGTAATGAGAGCTATTAGCCAATTGGCGTTTGCACTCTACATCATAGTCATATATTTATAGAGTTGCCAAGGTGTTTGCATGCCCAAATCAATTTCTTTGGTGGCAGTTGCAAAATAACACATGCTGCATCTATTAAAAGGATAATGGCCTTTGAGAGAGGATAGATTCCAAATGTCATGCTGGTTAGAGTATTCTAAGGCCCTGTTGGGTCTGGTGTGTACCTTAAAACCCTCTAAGATTACATCCTTCTTTGAAAATAAATGGAAGTTGAGCAAAGTTAAAGCAGCCTATTATGAGTACTCGCCTGTGTTTGTTAATTATCTTTTAAAGAGAGTTTGATTTTGTAGAGTTGGTCATGACACATGTATGTATGCCATTCCAAGGTTGTTTATTAGTTTCCAAAAGTGCATCACAATTCATATTTTCATCTCTTTTCTTTGGCATTGTTTTTTTTTTTATTTTTTATTTTTTTATTTGCATTTTGTTTATAACTCAACAGTACAGTCATGTAATTAGCCGTACTCAACCCCCTAGCCCCCTGCCCACCCCTCCACAATCTTACTTTGCTGTTACGTTTCATATCGTACTTGTTCAATGTCCGTAAATTCGATGTGCAGGAGTCTCTCAGTGTCCCCCACCCAGACCTTCCTGGAGGTGGCCAGGTAGTCCTGTAACCTACATCTGTGCTCACCTCCCTCCCAACCCCCCATCCAAACTATGATAGTGGCGCCACCTGGACCAGACTTTACGGAACTTCCGTGGACACTCTCTAGCTTTATAGGTCACTCTCTCGGCAGCCATGTAGAGGTCCAACCCTCTTCTCCATTCCTCTAAGTCTGGGGGAGTCGGTGACCCCCAGTATTTCGCTATGTCTCTTTTGGCTACCACCAAGGCCAAAACCAGAAAGGTTAGTGTTAGACCTGGCACCTTGGCGTGAGTCTCCCTTCCTCTTTTTGCTGATGTGCCTCAGATGTTTTGCTGGTGTTCGATGCTCAGGGCACTGCGCCACGGCCAATCCGTGCCGCAGTGCAAGTGCTCCCAATGTAAAGTATATGTATAATTGATTTCCACGATTGGCTTATTTGGTTTACTGTCAGTCCCCAGTAACGTGCACGAGGAGTGCCGGGGCTTGTAGATACAAATGCTGCTAGTGGGCCTGCAGCGCTGGTTGCGCCACCCACAGAAGCGGCCTCGTAAGACATGACTCGGGTCCGCCATTGCAGATCCCGCGTACAGTCCCGTACTGTCACGCTGACTGCGCAAGTGCCCACACTTCCCAGTCCCTCAACCTTCCCTAACCTCCATATCAGTCGCCCCTATGGTAGGCCTACGGGCAGGGTGCATTGAAGCGTAAGGTAGGACAAGCCTAGAGTGTGGCATGTCCTCATAGTGAATTACCGCCCTTTTCGTTCTTCACTATGGAAGGGCTACAGGTTCTCTTAGGCCAAGATGAGCTGTCGGAACTATTATACGCTATAGTCCCGCCAGACTCCGGGAACACGGTAGCATGTCGAGTTTAGTATGCCTGAACTCAGAATAATAAGATACTTCCTTTAGTAAGGTTTATTTTAATATCCTGTGTTTGCAAATGCTACTTTTAGAAAGATCTCCTTTGCGCCTAACTATTTAGCCGCCTCTGCCAGGATGTGCATCCGTTGTCTGGGTTTGTGTGAGTGACAGGGCTGGGAGATTCCCGGGGACAGTTGGGACCCCCAGGTGGTGAATAGGGTGCTTACACCGGGATGGGTGGGCGGAGTAGTCCTTGACTCTGAGTAGGGTTGTGCTCCACCACCACAATGCTGGCTCCACCTCCTGCGGAGCGTCTGATGTCTCTGCCCGCACTCTGAAAGAAGACGGCAACTTCCTGTAAACAGAGTACTCCAGAACCGGGTTGAACTAGGCTCAGGCCCCCTGGCCTGCAAAGACAAAAGAAACACGGTATAAATATCGGAGCTCCGCTCCTTACAAATCAGATCCAGTTTTGACCACGACGAACCTCTGCCTGACTAGAAGGACCAAGGGAAGTTGAAGGACGGAAACCGGTCTGAATCCTGTAAGACTGGCCTGCAGTGGTGCCTTGCTGAGAACGGAGAGGAAAGGACCAGGAAGGACTTTGTAGACTTGTGCCTGAAACGATCTCCAAGGGCTTGATCGAGAGCTTGCCCCCTGAACGGAACCCCAGGACCATTGGGTTCTATCTGCTTGTGCCCGTCTGCTGTTGGGCCTTAGTTCTTATTTCCTCGCCGGAGTTGTGACTCGGGTGCCTTCGCCCCCTCCCAGGTCGTGACAGCTCGGAGCCTGGTCGCCCCGCCGTAGAGAGCCCGCTCATCCCTGAGTCGCTCTCCGCTTCAGTGCCGGGCCGCCCGCTCTCCTGTCACCTCGCCGCTAACGGAGCGCGTTGGGTACCTCTCATCTTCCCCCGCCGGAATCTGCACGGAGCCCATTCCATAGCCTCGGACGGTCCGTACGTCGTAGCGTACCCGACTGTCTTGCTTTGCCCTCCTGCATACCAAGACCCGTGCGGCACCTCAAGAAAGGCCTCCCCGTACCGTGGTACCAGACGCCTGGTGTTGCACCTGTCTTCCGTAGAACGTGACGCCCCTCACAGATCCATGAGTACGACCCGGCGTGCTAAGAAGTAGTACGCCCCGCAGGCCTGAACGGCGCCTCGCCCCGTGAGCTGCATCGACCCCGGATCGCCGCAACCCTCCACAGTCCTGCTCCTCCACCTCGCACTTTGAGGGGGACCTGAGCCGGAGAGATCCTCTGGAGAACCGTCGGCCTCGTTCGGAGTCCGCCCTCTCCAGCCGCGTCTGAAACGCCTCGGACTTCCACAAGCAAGGTACACTTGAACTCCGCCCCGAGTTCACATCGGATCCAGGGTCCGCAACGTTCTTATTTCCCTGTCATTGTACCTTGCTGAACAACGAACATTTAAAGACTAAGTCTTGCCTATTATAATCTGGTGGCCTCAAATCGTTAAACGTTACATGGTCTTGTGATAATCCTGCTTAAATCTATCTTTTATATAAAGTATACGTATTTTTGATACAAGTACACAACTGGTGTCCATTTGTGGTGGGTCAGTGGGTTTACTGTGTGTGATCATAAATGCTTAACTTACTATCGCCCTGAGGATTAGCCTTGTCTGCTCGCACCACACTACCTAGAGGGTGAGCAGGGGTTATTCGAAGTAGTAGTTCCCTTGCCCTGATGTGGAGCTGAGGGTCCCTGCTTGTCACAAGTGCATACCTGTGCCAACCAGAGACCTCCGGTTCCAACATTGGTACCAGCGGTGAGGATTTCGGATTTGCATTTATGATTTATATACAGTGAATTACTGATCACCACGTAGTGAGAGCAGACCAAATAACGAGCCACAGATTACGTCTTTGCCGATAGATCTCCAATCTCTAAAACCATGCCTGGTTCACTCCCCGTGAGAGCACTCTCTGTTATCTCTGGAATCGACGAAGTTGACTGGGAAGGGCTTGAGCAGATGAAGCTTGATCAATTGAAAGCCCTGTGCGAAAAGTTCCGAGTCTCCCAAGCGGGCTGCAAAACCAGAGCCCAGCGCATCAAGGCACTAACAGCTTGGAAGGAGTCGAGAGAGCCAGAAAATCAGGTGGTAGTGGATCCACCCGAGAGCCTTATCGAAGTGCCGGGAGGTCTGTCGTCAGAAGAGCTGGCGGACAGGGCCGCAACCAGAGCGCATGAAGTAGAGATGGCCAGATTGAAAGGACAGATGGCAATGGAAGACAAACGGCTCCAGCTGGAGCATGAGATACGACTAAAAGAATTGGAGCTGAAAGCAAAGAGCTTGGACGCAGCTCCTGGTGGCAGCACAACGCCAGCCCAGGTAGAGTCAAGGGTCTACGTACCAAAGGATGTGGTGAAGGAGTATTTTAAGGGGGGATGACATAGGGCAGTGGTTCCGGGCCTACGAGGTAGCTATGTCCTCCCACCGGGTCCCTGAGAAAGACTGGGGAGCGGGGTTGTGGGGACCGTTCCTGACCGAGGGGCGGGATACCCTGCTAGATCTTCCTTCTGAAGAGTCCAACTCCTACCCGCACATGAAAGATGCCCTGATGAATCGATTTGGGTTAGCTCCTGAAATGCACCGACAGCGGTTTAGGAAGTGTGTGAAGATTCAAGGGGGTACGTATGTGGAGTATGTGACCTTTTTCTGCAGAGCGCTGGATGGTTGGGTGAAGGGCAGTAAAGTAACTGATTTTCATGGGCTGCTTGATTTGATGGCATGGGAGCACTTGTCGGATAATTGTTTTCCTGAGTTACGCCACCACCCAATCTAAGTCATCTAGTTCTCCCACCTCCTCTTCCCATGTATTTCTAAGTTTCGCCAGTTCTCCCAGCATATTGTTGGTTAGGGTTTTATAGGTGAGTGAGACCGCCTTTCCCTGAATCTGTTCTTGCAGGAGCCGACCCTCCAATGGTGAGTACTCTAGGAGCCCAGTTAAGAGTATGTTTTGTGCCCGCCAAGCATGGCGTAGTTGCGTGTATTTGAAGAGCTGTGAGTGTCAAAGCCCAAACTCCAACTTTAGGGTCAGAAAGGATTTCAATTCCCCCTTGGCGATCACATCTCCTATGGTGGAGATTCCGATGTCATCCCATTGTGTAAATCCCCTAAGTTTATGGAGTTCAGTTAGCCATTTGCAGTGCCATATTGGTGTCTGCCGGGTGGGTTTCTTATCCCAGCCCGTACGTTTCGTGGCCTTGTTCCACGCAATTAATGTAATAACAGTCGCTGGGAGGAGCGGCTTCCGTCCAGAACCCCCATACAGATAGTGTAGTAGGTTGTGTGGGGACAGTTTGTGTCGTTCTATGGCATATGTGGGGTGGTCTGCCTGGGTATGTAGCCACTCATTAATCGGGGTCATGTGTTCCGCCCAGTAGTAGGCTTCCAAATTAGGCAGCGAGATTCCTCCACTGTATTGGTGTCTCTGGAGAGTAGTCAGTGCTATTCTAGGTTGTTTACCTAACCAGAGAAAAGCCCTAAGATCTGAATGGATTTTAGGCAATATCGTGTCCGGGAGTGGATAATATTCATTTTGTAGAGCGTATAAATATTTGGGGAGAATAATCATCTTATACATAGCCGCTCGGCCTAAGAGGGTGAGTGGCAGCTGTCTCCAGCAGTCCATATCAGCTGTGGAGTTCAGCATGATCCTCTCCAGGTTTTTCTGAAGCGATAGTTTCCAGCTCCTCGTCTGTGCAGGAGGGGGGAGGGCAGTCGTTCACTCACCAGCCGCCGCAGGCGTCCCCCGGACCGACGGACTCCCGATGTTGTATTCCCCCGCGAGGGGTGGTCGTCGCTGCAGGCGGTGCGTATCGATCGGCGGTATGCCTCGCCGATGCTGGTCTCAGCCGCACGGGTGGTGTCAAGTCGCCGGTCGCGGGAGGCCCACCGAGAGATGTTTCGGGCGTCCCTGCCTCCCGGCCTCTCCCGGACCGCAAGTCCTGTAGCCCTCCTCAGTGGCAGCTCCCCCGCAGTCCTCGCGCAGCCCGTAGCCGGGCCTCGGCCGGGTGCTAGGTCTCCGCCGGAGGCTCTCCCAGCCCCCGCCGCCACCGGCAGCCCCGGCGCCCCCAACAGCAGCTCACCCTTCTCACCTGCTCTGGTTGCATTCTTTCATTCAACACGTCTTATATGAGGCTTGGAATTAGCAGGCAACAATTGTTGAACTACCCCTGTGCCATCTTGATATGGAAAACATTGCCCCATATAGTACTTAAGGTCTGGGTTGATCCAGAGGGTTGCTATGCGTTGCCAAACTAAAGATCAATGGGAAGGTACTATGTATAAGATCAGTGCATACGCTGGTGGGTCTGAAGTTCGCCTTCCTTCTTCAACTCACTTGTGTGTTGATGGAGATAGATACCGCCAACATCCTTATAGGCAGGAACTGGAACCTGGCCTGAGATGAAGTTTTAGACCACACTGGTCCTATTGACACAACCAATAATGTGGGCGGAGCCCTCCTAGAAGATCCTGGGGCTGATCATGGCCACAACATATGGCGTCCTTAACATTCGACTGACTGTGAGTACACATAGTTGTCCCAGGTTCATGACACTCAATCACAGTTCTATTTCTTCCTGATTGCTCACCCCTTGCTTGCCCTTCTATGTGAGACTTCCATAATAGAGGGTGCATTTTCGGAGCTCTCCACTATTGCCCTGCGGGTTCATCTGGGCCAGTCCTGGCTAATTCACAAGCACTGGCATCGCAACTTGCCCTGCTACATAACTCTGTGGGCAAGAACCCACTTAAAACCCACATGCATACCTACCGGGAGCACTATGATGGTTCAGCCCTGACATTGTGGGATGCAGCAAAGGCAATTATCAGGGTGGCAGCTGATGGGGATGCTGCCCTGTCCAACAGGCAGAGGGAGCAGCATCAGAATGTGCTGGACGTGGATATAGCCCGCCTCACACTCTTACATGGCCACCAGGCGCAGCCTTGAGAAGACGCGCATTGACCTCAGTATTCTCTTTACCTCCAAAGCCGAGTATGTGCTACAGAGGTTGAAGTACTGGCACTATGAACAGGGAGAGAAGGTGGGACAGCTATTGTCGGCGCAGCTTAGGTAGAGAGAGGTGGGAATGGCAATCCCCTCTAACATCACTGACGTAGGGACGCTGGTCACTAAGTCGCAGGAAATCGCAGACGCATTCGCATCCTACTAGAAGGTCCTATACTTCCCAGAAATTGCCCAGGGACGAACTCAGACAATCGCTTTCTTGGATAACATTCACTTAATGTGCCTCTCAGAAGACGGCAGACAGCTGCTTAGGGCATGATCACCAAGGAGGAGATGGCACAGCCACCTCAGACCTACCCTGTCACAAAGCCCCGGGTAAAGAAGACTTCCTGGCAGAGTTCTACTAGTGGATCAAATCTGGGGTGGTGGACCACCTTCTTGAGGCCTAAGCTGAGGAAGATGTGCGGATTTCAGTTCTCCCCAAACCAGGAATGTGCCCTCTCATTGTCTGCAGTTATTGACTCATGTCCGTACTTAATGGGAATGTCAAGGTACTGGCCAACATTCTAGCTGCCTGCCTCAAGAGAATCCTCCCCTCTCTTATTCAGCATTTGCAAGTGGGGTTTGTCCTAGGCCGCTCGTTACACAACCAACTCTGCACGTTAGCTATTTCTCCTTGCGATAGCATCTTTAGCGGCGTCCCTGCTCCATTTGGATCAGATCATAGGTATTTCAATGCCCGGAGGTCCTCCAAAATCGTATCTATATGCAGATGACATCTTGCTCACCCTATCGGCCTTACCTCCATCCCTGCGGTGCTGGAAACCATTGATGCCTTTGCAGCAATATCCGGCTGCAAGGTGAACTAGGGAACGAGCAAGGCCTTGCAGCTGATGCGGTTCACCATATGGGTCACCGAATTGGTCCCACCTGTACCTCTCTCTCTGGGGACAGACTCAAGCAGGGAAAATGATTACCCTCCCTCGATTCAGGTATATGTTGGGCATGCTTTCCTAATTAATACCCTTCTCAATCCTCCACCAGATAGACAAGATTAGTAAGGCCTTCATCTGGGGTTCAGCGGGACCTCACCTGGGGATCTGAAAGTTTATCGCCCATAGATCAGCAGAGGGAGTGGGCCATCCTTCTTTGTAGTATTACAGCCTAGCCCTACATCTAGCACAAATGGGTAAATGCACTTCCAGGTCCAAGACCCCCCGTATGGGTCGTTATTGAACGTAGACTCGAGGATGACTCGTTGGGACTATAGACACTCTGTCTTCCTGGCCCCGCAGCCGGGTCCCTCAACCCCTGCAGAAAGCCATGTATGCCACCTGGATGCGGACCCACAAACTCCTTTTGGTGGACAAGCATCTCCATGACAAAGCTCCCCTCTGGAACAATGCTGGTATCTGCATGGGGGGGGGAGCATGCTTGTGGGGCCTCTGGAGTAAAGCTGGAATTCTAACCCTCACACTCCAGATTTCCGGCGGTGAACTCCAGTACTTTGAGATGCTACAGGACGAATTGGGCCTGTTGCATATCCAACAATGGCACTTCACACACCTGCGTCAATGCCTGCTGGGCAAACTGGGTCCCCAAAGGGTGCTCTCTTACCCTAATACCTGGGGTCAGTTTAAAGGTGTGATGTCTCTATTCTACAATCCCTAGATTTGCCACCTCCCCTCCTAGCAGCAATTGGTTAGCCTCAGGACGACCTGACAGGCTCGCCTGCAGGTGGAATATGATGAGGAGGATTGGGCAGAACTCCTGGTGGGCCTAGACCGGGGAGTCCAGGAGGCCAGTATGAAGCTCAGTCTTTTTAAGAACGTTCAGGCCTGGAACTGGACTCCGGCATGGCTTCAGGTTGCAGGGTTGCTCCCTCACTCTGCCTACTGGCTATGCGATCACGCGCCCTGTGATATTGTTCATATCTTACTAGATTGTCCTACCATTTGCCCCTTCTGGGCGACTGTTGGGTTTATTTTCTGGAAATCTATGCATTCGCTCTTGCTACTTCCGGACCCCCTAATTCTTCTCCATGACCTGGCGGACCTTTCCCAGCTGACCTGCAATACTTGTCGCTTGTCACTTCCCTCACGGCTGCCAAAATCTGTATCCTGTAACATTGGCGTTCTCCACAGCTGCCGTCAAATGAGGAATGGCTCACGGCGATGTACAGAACCGCATCCTATGAAAAGGTAATTTACAATTTAAGGGACAAAGCAGACCTTTTTCTTCTCACATGGTCCCCCTTTTGGCAGGATTACCTCCTCCGCCACCCCCAACTTGCCCAGACTCTTGATTCTTCCTCACCACTGACCCCCCAGCTTGTCGTTGCACTGTCCCCCACTTTACTATACCTGGGCTTTGCCGGACCGGCCCACTTCCCTGCTTTCTCTTCCCTGCTTCGTAGTTTTTTCTTCCCTCCCTTCTTTTATTTCTGCCAATCTTCCTGTCTTCTCTTTTATTTCCTACTTCTGTAGCTTATTTTCTCACCACTCCCTCTCTTTCTTGTATATCAGTATTGTTTGGTATCACAATCAACATTTGTATCTGAAAATGGCTCCGTGCTAGACTTGGATGTCACTGTATTTATTGTTGTTTCTCAGTACTTTTATTCATGCCAATCAAAATAATAGCTGCAGAAAATAAATACTTTTCTGTTCCTCATGAAGAAGCTCGAAGAGATACTTCAGGCCTCCATTTTGAAGGACTGTCTAACCCTGTTATGGCAGGTGTTTTGAGGGATGACACATCAGCAGTTCCCTGTCCAGTCTCAGGTTGCAGGGTTGATCATTTCTCCCACTGAAAGGCAAACCTGGAACTGAGAACTGTGATTTTAAGTAAAGGTTCCCGAAGAAGAAACTTCACAAAGTTGCAAAACAAATACTTTTGCAACGTTGTGAAGTTTCTTTTGTTTCAAACTTTGCAATCTTTATCGCAATCTTTATCAACTACTTGAAGTTTTGAAGCAATGGACTAAGAAAAATATGTCTGCCAAAAAGCTAGGTTTGCTGGAGAAAAACGTTGCAGATTAGTTCTTTTGCAAAAACATTTGTTTTGCTGGTAACCTCTGCTGCAAGGCTGAAGTTTTCCAGGATTGTAAGAGAGGTTTGAAATCACAACTTAATTTAAGGGTTCCTTGTTGGTTTGCTTTTAAATGAATGCCTTGTCTACCGCCAGCGTTAAGCAAAGTATCTCTATTCTAATGAGTGTTCTTTCTGCCTTGGCCCTCTCAAATAAACTTGTTCTAAAAATCTTAATTCATGATATATGGGGGCCATATATGAAGGCTCCCTGAAATTATTTCATTATCTGAGGAATTGACAATAGGACTATAAGCATTCTCTCTTTTTCCTTTGATTCGCTTATTCAGAATTTATTGTCTAGGGCCCTTTGTTCTAGGTGCATGGTAATTGTAAAGTACTTTATTCTTTCCCTCTTATGGACTTTTTCATATTCTAATAGGTATATCTTGATTTATTACTTGCTACAGCTCTAACAGCTGCACTCCATTACTTCTCAGAGAATATTCATAGAACAGTTGGGGTAGTTCTCCTGTTGACGTTCTTTTTTGTAAGTGAATGAGAGCTCTCTCCTTTACTAGGTTTGTCTCTCCATTCTATAGTTGCCTTGAATTTTAGTGTAATCACGGACAAGCCTGTAAATAATTAATGAAATACATACATACTTGTGCCACTGATAGCTAGTATGGGTAAATAATTTTGTGGGTTCCCGGAGTTCTAATATCCTGCTACAGAACAGGAGGGCATGATAGCTTTTGGGTCCAGAGGTGAGGCTTTAGGATGAAATACATGTACACCTTTAGTCTTCTTTCTGTTCTGTTCTGTGCTGCTTAGCCTTCTTATTATGTCATGTGGTATCAAAGCTCTAGTTACTCACAGGTTCTAAGCATAGTTTACTTTATTTGAGGGATTTTGTTCCCTGTGAATCGAAAAAATATATTCCCTCCTTTTTCGCTGCATCAAGGCCACTATTTTGGGTTAATTTTACCTTAAGTAATGCTTATGTATTTAGATGTGGATGCATTTTAATCTTTCCACTAGTGTAGAGGTATGGATGAATGAATGTCGTAGAGCGTACAGGTTAGTTATTGTAGAAACTCTTGTACTGTAGTTCTTGGGCCGCTATTAATCCAGTTGACTGATCTGCCTAGACTACTCTTCAGTGCCGGACGTTTGCCTCCATCTCTGAAAACGTGTCAGAGATTGAATTGCAGGGCTTCAAATGCTCACAGTCTTACTCCCCTAGCCTCTCTTTTTTAGGCAGAATTGTAATCCATATCACAGCCTACATTAATAGATATCCAACCAAGGCAGACCATGGCAATCCAGATTTTAAATTTCTGAGATTTGTAGATTTGATGGTTTGGATTACATACTGGTTTTGCATGTGTTAAACCACTGTAACAATAACAATGCATACCAAATTGCTGTTGTATTTTAAACAGGTTCGGTCTCCTTTCTGGGTTCTGAAGATGCAACAACTTGCCACATATTGGTGCTCAAACATACAGGTATGATTAAAACAGATGGTGAGCATTGAAAATGGCTTAAAGAATGTCTTTTTAATTCCATGGTATTCCTCTGTGGACTACATAGCTCAGCAGGGATGAATGCCTGTTGCAATAAATGAGTGTGCTCAGTGCAAGTTACAGGTTTGAATTCTGTCAGGACGCATTCCTCCAGTTGGGAACATTAGTATAATTAAAATGGGTTATTAGAGGTTTGGATGGCTGATGAAATGTAATAAGTCAGTCATAATTGAGGCCATTACCTCCAGCAACAACATTCCCTCCAGCTGCATGTTCCATCCCCACCTTCCCCAAAATACCTTTTTGATCTCCCTCGCAGCCCCTTTACAGTATATGCAAGACTGCTCCACCCTCGACTGCTACATGTCCAGTTGCTATTTTCCACAGCGTGCCAGCATATCACTGCTTACAAAACGTTTATACCACGTTAATAAAGAGTGTCACAAACCCAAACGCACCACCAAAATTGTTTAAGAGACATCCTTAGTGCAGATTATGATGTAAAACAGATCTTGCTTCTCTAGGGACTGGTCTTGAACTAAAAATTCTATCTGGTTAGGTTAGGTTAAAGTTTGATAGAGCATAACACGTTCACTGGTAGGAGCGTCTTGACGCTGCAGTGAAGAACACCAAAAAGCTCCACACCACTGACCTCCCAGACAAGATGCAGAAAAAAAAGACAGAGAAAAGAGCCAGTACATCCACCTCTTTACGCAAGGTAAGAGGCTGAGAATTCCCCATAATGGCCCGCATCCTCAGAAAAGGCACAGCCATTCAGAGATTTCTGCTTGAAAACGGAGACCTCAATGAACAAGCATTGGCATAGCCAATAGGTCTCGCTTTTGAGACCTTATAAGTATTTAGTTATGCAGCACAATATCCTTGGTGCAACAACAACTGTTGCATGGCTAAACACTGATAAGGTCTCAAAGGCGAGACCTATTGGCTATGCCAATGCTTGTTTAAACATATGCTGATACAATTTTGTACAATCTCACACATACACACATTCAAATACACATACACTGGTGAAGGCTCGCAGACACACAGAAACAATATGTACATGCTCTCAGACAAACACATCAGGTGAAACTTACCCGAGGCAGTCCTTGACATGCACTTGTGTGTGAGGTTTTGTTGGTGTTTGGTTGCACCTAGTTCCGGGATGTAGTTTAAGGAGAACAGTGTACAGAATAGGGGCGTTGGGGCAGAATGAAGGGGCAGGAAAAAATAGACGGGGTGAAAGTGAAGAGAGGGCAAAGAAGGGAGAATAGATTGAGATGCAGATAGAAAACAGAATAAGGCGGGTGAAAAGATGGAGAGAAGTAATCCAAATAGGTAGAGGGGAAGAATAAGAGAAAGAGATAGGTTGGGTGGAGAAGATTCAATAGAAAACCTGGGAGAACAAAGAGGGCACAGTTAGGGGAGAAGGCAACAATGAAACAGAAGAGGACAGGAAGCGTAACCGAATGGGAGAAGAAATCTGAATAGAGAGCTAAGGCAGAATTCGAATTGGGGTCAGAAGCTAAAGAAAGAAATGGTAGAATGAAAGAGAGACAGAATACATACAAGGCATGCCCAAAGATTTCCAGAAGAACGCCTCATAAGCTGCAACAGTTCTGGAATTCAAGGAGTATTTCTGGAAAACTGTTGCAAGAATGTGGGGGCATGTCAGCATGCATAATTGCACATGCCTCACAGTTTTGCATAGTGAAATAACATTGCCTCTGGGCAGTGGCACGTTGTTTCCTTCCACGTAAGAATATACATATTTCCATGGACATATCTGGATATATGTATTAGAATTTAGGAGTGCTAGTCACCTTTTGGAAATACCTTGCAGTCGCTATTTGAGCCATTTGCATTGTAAGATCAACACCTGCAGTGGATGCGTATTTGGGCCTCGGGAATTTTCTGAAAAGGGTGCAAGGGGACGAAGGCGTGGAAGGTTTTTGGAGTCTCGCTGGTGACATAGACTAGGAAGTGTTCTAGGTCCATGTGCCAGAGGGATAAGAACGGGTTAATCGTTCCCAAAATCCATGTTTCGGTTTAGTGTAGAAAACGTGTTAAATGTGAATGAAAACAGGATTAGGAATACTTGGCGTGCGTTTATACTTGGGAATCTTGATTTTCTTGGAAGCCAGTTGAGCGGCTGGAAAGCGACGCTCCATCTGGAAGTGTGCTTGGCGCTCCGCCTTACAGTTGCTTCTGTCCTGTTTGATGAGGAATACAGCCCGCTGGCCCATAAAAGGAGCTTACTGTTGCTTGGGGGTTAATGAGGGATGGTTTAAGGTGTCCTGCTTTTATGTCCCTGAGAAGGGTCAGCGGTGGTTCTGGCAGCCTCGGCAACAGTATGAAGCAAGGAGATTTACCCGCGGAGTCTAACAGATGTTGATCCGGGGTCAGTACTTCTCGTAAATTAGTTCTGAAAGGATGTGTTACTTCTGGGTCAGCAGACATTGCAAGAGAGCAAAGCGGGCGACTAAAAGCAATAACTTACAAAGTAAACACTGCCTGGAACAAGCGACCCAGATTTTGTTTCTTGTTTTGCAAGTTGTGTGTGCGTATTTCAGACAGATGGGGGCTCGGGCCGTTGTCTGTCTTTGGGTTAGGAAGCACTTTAATGCCAGAGGCTGGGAGCGAGGCAGGCATTTTAGACAAACCACTTCAGTGTGTTTTGTGTGGGGATTTTTTTAAGTACCAACATCTTACTGAGTTGTCTCCCTCTGATAAGCTTGAAAACCGATCCAACGAGGCTGCCAAAAATGAGCACCTTGAATTCTGGAGCCCAGGGCTGGGATCGGACAAGCAAAGGGGTCGGGGGTGGCGACGGCGGCAAGCACGCAAGTGGTGCGGGCGCCCAAAGTTAAACAAGCATGGCCATGCGGCCGTGGGCCAAGACATGCGCTGATGACGAGAGAGGAAGCCAGATGGCGCCTCTGCTCGTAAGCGTGCACCCGCGCGCGTAACCGCACGCTCTGGGCTACAAAGTAGCATTTTCTGAAGCCCGTTTACTGAAAGTCTCGCCATAGCAGCGTATGTGCTGGCTCAGGCGAGACCTAAAAATGGATCCTTTGACCTTAGTGAGCGACCATGGTTCTACCACTGAAAAAGTTGAGAAAGAGGGAGGTATCTGGAGACAAAGACTGCTTCATGTACAAAACAATGCAGTCACTGACCAGCAACCAATTCAAGGTGACCAGAGCCGCCAAAACATTGGCCCGGATTTACAAACAATGTGCTCTGAGTTTGCATCTCTGAACCTTGCATGAAAAGTTTATTTTAGATTTACTTTCCAGCACAAAACTTTACTTTGCACCAAGGTAGCATTCCATGGGTGGTTCATGGCCATTCCGATTGAACCATCCATGGACTTTGATGCATTATACTATTTACTAACAATACTAAACCGGGCTTTGCACCTAATAATAGTGCCTCTTTGAAGCAGGTGTTAAAAAGGGGAAATGCTTTTATTTCTTATAACTTTTCCCACTTTGCATGTGTGCTGTACTGTACAGTACACATCCAACGTGAAAAAAGTTTTATAATTAGTGTAAACATATTATTTGATACTGGAAGTGTACCCTTCCAGTAAAAAATGTATGCTTGCCGTGAAGTAGTCGTCTTTGTACCGTAGTACAAAGATGTGTGCGTGGCACTCAGCGGGCAGATTGTACAGCAGAATTAAGGAGAGAGCATTACCACCATATGTTAATAACTATGTTGCTTTCCTGCTCTTGCCCTCTTATGCAGAGAGCTCTTACGCAATGTTCCAAACCAACTTTGAGTGCTGCACTGCATTATTGTCATCTTTGTACATCTCGGCCATGGTCTCTTAATTTCAAACCCATAGCTAGCCTGGCGGCAACATTTAAAATTCAGTGTAGTTTATTAGTCATACATAAATGTAGGTCCAATTTTACACAGAATTATAGTAGTATAACCGCACTTAGGTTTAGAAATTCAAAATTTACTAAATGAGAAAAGGTAAACAAATACAGTATGCATTTTAACATACAAAGCTGGAAAAACACACAGGCTGACTGCAGCATTGGCGTGTTCGCGAATAGACAGTTAGATTTAACACCAAGATTTTTAATAGGGATGACGAGTAGGCTTAGAAATCTAGAGACGAAGGCCAGAACAGTAATTCCATAAATAAGAAGGGTCTCATACGGACTCGGCTCCATTGAATTTTACATCCAGCTCTTGACCTTTCCAAGCACCTGTATAAAAGAGTAGCAGTGCTGGCAACATCCCAAGAAATATTTCAGGATAACCTTGTAGTCATCTGCATACATAACGATTCCCAAACTAAAGGACTGGATTAGATGAGCCTAGGGGTCCATGTAGAGATTGAAGAGAAGAGGGGACAGCATGGAGCACTCAGGGACTCCACAAGTTAGGTTCTGACCAAAAGGAAGAAGCAGGAAAGAGTTCTGTCAAAGTCAGAGAAATAAGACAGTGCTTTACCTTCAACATCCAAGTTGTCAAATCTGGCAAGCAATTTCTAGTGTTTCACAATATGAAATGCTGCTGAGAGGTCTAATAAAATCAGGAAGGCAGGAATGTTACTGTCAGCACAATGACACAGTTCCCTCACTGCTACAATCCCATTGCTGTAACCAGGGCAAAAACGGACCTGTACCGGATGTAAAAGCTGATTAGCTTCATTCAACCATGCTTTTTTCAGAAGATGATATGCCGCTTTTTCCAAGAGTTTAGCCAGATCAGGAAGATGTAAAATGGGGGTGATAATTAGCCATATCATCAGGGTCCAGTGAAGATTTATTTAGAAGAGCACTGGCACATGTGGACTTCAAACTCTTAACGCATCTCTTATGTTAGGCCGTGACATTAAGTATGGCCATGGGCTGAGATTATCCTAATAGAAAGTCCTTATGAGTCTTAGAAGACCATGAGGGTTTGCTACTGCGAATCAAGTATGAAACGTTTGCTGTGGTAATAGAGCAAAACTGATAAAACTTTTCATATGGGTAGATAAAAAACTACTGAGAAGGAGAGCATGGATGTGTGACCAGTAAGGATGTAAGAAATGGTGGTAATTTTACTCTCAAATAAATCTTTGATGATATTATATTTAAGATTTGAAAGAGAAGGATCACTCAGCCTGGGTGCAGCCATATAAGGAGTGTTAAAGATTTTGTTTGAGAAATATGCTGCCTCATGTGTTTTATTGATGCATTTATATGCATGATTAAGACTGAACCACTCAGTTTTTAGTGATGGATTGTAATTGCAATGCTACAGGTGTTCTAAATTGCAAAGGGAACGCTTATGTTTCATAAGATCTGTTGACAACCAACAGCAGTGGGGCAGTCCTATTTGTGAGATTTCTTCATCCGAGGCACTAGCTTGTCCAGAGCTAAGCCAGTATGAATATTACAGTTATCCAGGGATAGTTGGGGGTCATAGACTGAAGGAGTTGATGCCATGAATACACAAGGAGCCAGTGTTCTGACTGTGACCTTTTTCCATTTACGGTTCTCCACAACAGATGCTGGCTGGTGATTTGCTATGCCAACCTCTGAGTAATAACAAGAAAATGGAACTCCGTAGTGGTCAGATTTTGGAACTGGGATAGTGGGTAAGGCTGGCATAAAGACGAACTGGAACAAATCATGTCCAACACAAGCTCTTTAGAATATGTAAGAAGGGGAACACACATATAGATAAACCCTCTGTATCCTTGGCAGGAGCTGTTAATGCTGAGTTATCAAAGTGAAGGTTAAAATCACCCGAAACAAGCATATGGGCTACCTCCAAGTTAGCCTGCAAAGGTGCAGAGGCTAGCGGATAATAAACCTTCACCCCCTGTCTGTTCTCCAGTAAAAGATTCCAGTGAGTGACGGAAGGATCAAAAAGCTTAACTGAGAAAGTCTCAAGTGCTGGGAGAGAGCGGTAGTCTAATGTAGTACACTTCAAACCATTCTTGATTTATAAATGAGCTGTCCATCTTTTTGGCTTGAACGTCACCTTTTGTCCAAGAAAATGTACTTTTCCCCGCTTTACAGTCTATATTGATATGCACCCTTTTTAGCTTTGTTGACTGTCCAAAGTACTTGTACCATTCAGCTAATGTTTTATTGCACTTCTTTTAGGAAGTGGGGCTACATGTTTAGCCCACTTAGATGGTTCAGATACGAAAGCAGAGGTCACAACAATAACAAGTAGTGTGAAGTCTTTTTCTAGCAATGCAGCGGATGGAAGGTGAGGCATATCTTAATTATTTTTATGATTTTGGTAACAGTGTCATTTGTACTCATCATAATGTGGTTTGTTAAACTGTTAATTTATCAGAAATCTAAAAAAGAACATGGATTATATTTGAAAATAAACAAATTAGAATGAAAATTGTTTTTCCACTACTTTGGTGCTTCAATTGGTCTTTTTCCAGCACCGTACAAATATGATCTGCTTAATATTCTGATGAGTGAAAAGAACTGTAGTAGGAAACCTGAACTCTTCATTCTGCCTTAAGGCACTTCATGACCACCGTATTTGACATGATCTTGAGTTATTGAAACAATTAATTTCTCCAGTTATAAGAAGACGATTGGATAGTCCTCATCGTAAAGAGGCCAGCTAAACATTGTATTAAGGAAAAACCCACAGTGCATAAGCTTGCACTAGGTTTCCAGGAAATGCATAATTCAGTGTAGTTTTAGAGAATATCTAGAGTCACAACCAGGTCTATGACATTAACAAAATGATAGTGTTTTTTTATCGTCTGCTGTAGTGGGGTGAATACTGTTTTCTCAGTGATTTTTCCTATGCAGCTAGGAGATGTGGCAGAAGATGGTGGGGTTGTTTGGGTTCAGTGTTGGTTTCCTCGGCAGAGGAAAGAAGTTTATCACTCTAAGAAGTGGGTAGGGAGGGCTGAAAATATTTGATAATGATTGACGGCAGGATGTCACCTTTATTTATGGTTGCCTTAAGTGAGCTTAGGATGTCAATGAGCTCTTCATGCAGGAGGCGGTTGTCTACATGGAGGTGGAACGATGAGAGATTGGAACTAGAAAAAAAGCTGTGCATTTGCTGTTGATGTAAGATCTAATGTTGCCAGTGTTATCAGCGAGGATGTTTTATACTTGTTAGCTGATTAAGAGATGGAAACATCTAGGAGTGGATTGATGCAGTGCTTGTCTGCTTTGAAAAATGCTTTGTTCCATTGTTGGTGGTTCTGTAAAAGAGTGCTTTGATTTGAATGATGAGGGCTGTGCATACAGAGTAGAGTGGTTTTAGTGGGTGTGGTCATTGGTTCATTTGAGTTTATTTTCCTATCTATGTGTGATGCCCTTATTTTTTTGATTTGTATATAGTGCTAGCTAGACCCAAAGGTATCAAAGTGCTTTATATGTATAGAACAATATAGATTCACGTGTGTCAAAACAGTCATAAAAGCACAGAACCTTGTCAGAGAGTTCTTGGGAACAGCAGAGACTAGAGGATCGCATTTTAAATGAGGTGTTGAGTGCTAAATGAATTTTCAGTTTTGTGTTGTAGACTTTGCGAACTGTGTCGATATATGATGTGGTCTAACTAGTTTTCAACAGGAATACAAAGTAGAGGTGCACCACATCAATATTGTCATATGAACAAAAGTCCCTTTCAAATTATAGAATGTGTTCAATTCTTCACTTTCTTTTCTTTTCCTAAAAATGTCACACGTAAACAGGAAAGACAGCCAACTCATTTCATTGTGTTCAATTTGTGCCGATAGCCGCATTAACCTGTTCCCTTTTCTTGTGTTGTTACTCCACTTATATAATATCTCCATAATATCTTACTGAGTCGCCTGGAAAACATTGGGATCAGTGATCTGGCCCTTGAATGGTTCCGCTCGTTCCTGACGAGCAGGTCCTTCCGTGTCTCAGCACCCCCGTTCACCTCCCAATCACACTCTATCGGCCAAGGAGTTCCGCAGGGCTTCGGCCCTCAGTCCATCCCTTTTTAACCTATATGTGCAACCTCTTGCGGCAGTGGCTAAAGAATGGGACCTCACGCTGGTGTCGTACGCCGACGACACACAGCTGGTAATCACCCTCACTGAGGCACCCTCTACCTCTGCCACAAGATTCAGGGATGGACTGGCTGCAGTCGCCCATTGGATGACGGCTAACTGCTTACAATTGAACGCAGGGAAAACCGAGGTGCTGCTCCTGAGTAAGAACCCCAGTTGCTGGAACGACCATTGGTGGCCCCCCCTGTTGGGCCCCATCCCTCCTTCTAAATCTCTGGTTAAAAACCTGGGAGTGTGGTTGGACTCCTCGCTGAGCTACCAAACTCACACCAAAAGAGTAGCAGCTACGTGCATTGGGCTGCTCAGAAGCCTCAATCCCATTTTAGGGTTCTTCAACCCCAAAACACGGCAGCTCATAGTCCAATCCACCATCCTTTCCCGGTTAGACTATGCTAGCGTACTCCTGCTAGGCGCTAACAAAGCCGAGACAACCAGGCTTCAGCTAATTCAGAATTCTGCGGCTAGGGTAATAGTTGGCCTTCCCAGAAGATGCTCTGCTAGAGCCACCATACATAGACTCCACTGGCTTCCAGTGGAAGCCCGTATCCAATTTAAGGCCCTTATCACTGCCTTCAAAATCCTCAAAGCTGACGGCCCTGAACTCCTCCGTCCGCTTCTAACGCCCTACACCCCCCAGCGCAATCTTCGCTCCCTGGGCCAACACTTGCCGTGTCGGGGGTCGCTCTTTCAGACTATTGGGAGCAAAACTCTGGAACTCCCTTCCCCTGAATATCCGCCGCCTTGACAACTTGTCCGCTTTTCGCAAAGCAATAAAAACGCACCTGTTCCCACTACTATAAGCCCCCGCCCTCCCCACCCCCTCCAAGTAGGCTATGCTATGATTCTTAGCGCCGGGACGCCCCGTTGCTGGGGCAGCTGTCGCGCTCAACAAACCCGTAACATAACATAACACTTCACGGGAAGTGAAGGGGACAGGTTTGTGTGGCTATTAGCACTAACTGAAGTGCCAGTGCAGGGACGATTGGCCCAAATCCTCCATGTTGCAGTACCTTGCAATGGAGATTAATGAATACTGATCAATAGATAATAGTGGAGGATTGGAAAATGTAAAGAAATGTGGCGTGGACAGTGGGTTGGATTGATTTAGACCACCCACGAAGTGAATTCAGCATTAATGTGAGTGTAGGCTCTTTGATGTACCCGGATTGGAGAATTTGATATTAATATTCAATGTGCCCTGAAGAAGTTTTTATGGAAAAAAGCATTGTCTGTCTTCGCTGTATATGTGTGATGTTTTTAAGAAAATAAAATAAAGCAAAGAATTGAACACATTCTACAATTTGACTTGGACCGTTTGTTCATTTGACAATATCGCTGTAGTGCATCTCTATTTTGTGTTCCTGTACTGCCCTTAATTTAAGGGTTGCACCTTGGTAGCAAGTGCTTGTAGTCAGTTCATGCATATAGGAATTGAATTGCTGACAATTACTTTCCTTGAACACGGGAAGAGTGCTGCAATCTATGGTCCACTGATTTTTCTCTATGTTGCATATTTTTCAACAGGTTGATGATATCTTCTTGAAGGGCACCTATGGTGAGCTTTAAAGTAGTCCAATGTGAGTTTTTACCTGGATTTCCTTGAGACAGTGGAGTAGTGTGAAGTAAGGAGGAAGGGATGGCAAAGCGGTTCATCCAGTCCAGGAATATTCAGTCCCTGCAGTGGATTTTGGGGGATGCCAAATAAGGTTGAGGGTGTTTCCTTGGGAATCGGTGGCTTTGGTGATTCGTTGCTAGATTCCCTGAGTAATGAAAATAGTTTCAACGGATACTTTCATTGTCTTTGTGCTGGAGTTGGCAGACGAGGTTGAACTTGATGAGGATTGTAGGTTACGGTGCTGGACAGAGGTGAAGATAATGAGGTCTAAGATTTCTGCTCCGTACAATACCAACAAACTGGTAAAGTAACAAAAGTAAAACAATAGCAGAGGTTAGTAAATCCTATAGGTAACCAGCATTGTCAATGCGAACGGTACTGGCTTCAATGGGCAAACACAGTCATACTTGACAAAGGTGTGTAGAATATTTGTTCTGTGTTTGTGTAATCTGCCTCTCTGTTACTTCTGTGTCTGTGCCTTATTGATAGAATTATCATAATTGCTTCAACTCTTCATTTTCTCCAGTATGACATTACCTCTGATCCTCCTAGAATTAACCGGTCTCTGGGTCTCTAATGTTTTGATTTGTTTTATGAGTGTGATGATCTTACCTATGTCACATGTTTTGGATTAAGTATATTTTGTTTGGTTTACTTCTTGCCTCTGATTGAGTTCAGTGCTTCTTTAGCCAAGCTGCTAAGGAAGTTCCTCTAATGACCGTCTTAAGGGCATCTCAGACCACCCTCCTTGTTTAGTGTCTTTTATCCAGGCCATCATGATTGTAGTATCAAAGGGATATCACGTAATGTGTCAGTCAGTCTGCTTATCTTTCACTTGCAATGTCATTACTCATCTCCAGTTGTATGGAGCAAGTGAGGGGGTTATGGTCTGAGAGTATTCTTGGATATTGTTGACTATTCTTTTGTTTGCTAATGTATAGTCAGTCCATGTGAATGATTTGTGTATGACAAAGTAGTATGAATATTCAAAAAGTAGAGTAAAGCTTGTGCAATTATGTATCTATTACTCTCATGTCCTTGCACCACGATTTGCATCCTGCTGACATGACTGCTGCCTCCCATAACTGTGTTAAATATTATCTTATTTGAGCACACATCACTAAATTGAAGTCTCCCAACTGTAGCTAGCCTCTGTTGTAATCTATGAATACATGTAATGCCTCTCTCAGTAACTTGTTTTGCCTATGTTTATGGGTTTAAATGGATGTCAGTGACTCAGTCTGTCCAGTTTAAAACTATCCATCATCCTTCTTTGTCACAATGTGCTGTAAATGGCCATGTATCAGGATTCCCACCTGGGGAACTTCCTTTTGGGGGTTAGCTAGTAGGAATTGCTGCTGGAATTGCTGACATCTTAGGCACCAGCATTCAGCATGAAGCAAGTGTGTTGCCTACAAGAAACATCTTTTGTATCCCCGGAGAGCTCATCGGTAAAACTTCAGACCAATCTCCCAGCTACCGTTCCTGGCGAAGGTACTGGAGCAACACGTACTAACCACTCTGTCGGAACACCTGGAAAGTAATGCCCTGTTAGAGCCGAATCAGGCGGGCTTTCGTGCGAATCACAGCACGGAGCTCGTCATGCTGTCGATTGTAGATGAGCTGAGGAACAGAGCAGACAAGAAAACCCCGGGTGCCCTGGTGCTGTTGGACCTCTCTGCGGCATTTGACACCGTGTGTCACAAACAACTATTGTCACGGATAAGGGACTTCGACATTCAGGGCACAGCACTTGCATGGTTCACCTCCTTTCTCCAAGGGAGGATGCAGAAAGTGCAACTTGGTGACCTGCTTTCCACCGCAACATCGATCACCTGCGGAGTACCGCAAGGGTCTGCGCTGTCACCCCTCTTGTTCAACATCTATCTACAGCCTCTGATTCGAATGCTCAACCAAATGGACTGCCAGGTGTATAACTATGCGGACGACACCCAAATCATCATCCAATTGGATGATGGCAAGGATGCCTTCGCAAGACTGCAAAATATCCTGAGAAGCACAGCCAACTGGATGTCCAGGAATTCATTAAAGATCAATCCGGATAAGACCGAGGTGTTGCCAATTACCATCGCTGGCAACCCATGGAATGATCAATTTTGGCCTAAGGAGCTGGGTATGCCCCCGGAACCGGCGGCGGTGGTCAAAAGCCTGGGCATCCATGTGGATGGTAAGATGTCCATGAAAAAACAAGTCACGGCGGTAGTGGGCACCTGTGTCGGCCTCCTTCGACAACTCAGGAAAGTTTCCTTGTTGCTGTCCTTTTCCACCTTGAGGAGTGCGGTCTCTGCTATGATTTTAGCCAGGCTGGACTACGGCAACTCGTTGTATATAGGACTACCACAAAAACTTCTAAACAAGATGCAGGTTGTCATGAATGACGCTGCCAGACTCATTTTTAAAAAGCCGAGGAACACGCATGCATCCCCCCTCTTGCGTGAACTACATTGGCTGCCAGTCAAGCAGAGGTTAACATTCAAGGGGTTGTGCATTGTCCAAAACGCCCTATATGGTAGGGCACCAAGCTACATGAAATCACTCCTGACTCTCTACAGGCCGGGGAGGGCGTTAAGATCTGCAGAAGTGACTTGCGTGATTTCATACTGGGACCACGCAAACAGCGTCAAAAGCGTTTCATAGCAGCCTCTGTATATGCAGCATACAATGAGGCCTGGAAGGTTACTCAAATTGAGACAGCAGAAAGAATACGGGAAATTGACCGTATCAATTTGGAAAAATCACTTTCTGTAGTGGACAATGGGTTAATGACTCTGTCCTCCAGAATTTTTTCATTGGACAGCATTGTGTCTTCAGCAATCGATATATTATCGCAAGACTTACTGTTATTACAACATGGACAGTCACAATTGCGTTCCATTGTACAGCTTGGCTGGACGTTACAAAATCTGCGTTCAGGCTATGTGCCTTGGCGTTTAATCAACACAACGTCACTATTCCAAATCTTTAACCTTACTGATAGACAAATCGGTATGGCGCAAAAGGGTGCTGATTATACAATCTTGAGCATTGAAAAACTAGAAAGATTACCAATGACAATGTCAGAACGACCTGTCAGTGAATGGATAATCCACGGAATCATAAATATTCCAATCTCAACCTTCAGGTTTCAATACTGCCAAAAATATATACAGGCTGGCATGTACGAGAAATTGGGAAAGGGGTACCTTAAAACAACTTGGAACCTGCCCTATTCACATGCATGTGTCAGTAATAAAGGACAGAAAGTGTTTCTTAGTGGCAACAATTGTGCTATGTCCCTAAGCGGCACGCTTCTGTGTAACGGAATTAGTTTGCATGGAGCCTGTGAAGGGAATTCATACAACCTTTCATGTCACCAGCAAGGCGCACCTGCAACTGAAATAGAACCATTCTTTCAAAGACTCTATAATGGGAGTTACATTCTTATTGTAGACCGCAGATGTTGCAGTCTTATGCCCGGGACTCCTTATCTAGTAACTACAACGGCGAAGGTCAAGTGCTGTGGACGTTCTTTATTCCCCAGCTCCTTTCCAGACAGGGAGGCAAGGGCATGGCCCAGTTTGAAAATTACTTCTATTCGAATAGATACTTTAAGCAGAATGAAAACAGTGCTTCTTCAGACGCCTACAAGGCTCACGTCATCAAAAGAAACATATGATCTACAAGTCGCAAGGACGACTGCAGAGATACATACATTATTATCAACTAATTCCCCCGTACATTTCGCGGAAATCCTGAGCGAAATCTTAAATATTTCCGATACCAATGGGATCTCAGGGGTATTTAAGAAAGTATTTTCGATGGCATTAACACCATTCAAAGCCATACTGGGTATTTTTCCAGATTTCGTCCATTCGATTTTTGGCGGACTTCCCCTGATCCTGGGACTAATTGCAGGAATCCTATTCCTAGTCCTTATTTTTCGTTATGGCAACCCATGTCACAGATCAAACTCTCGCGACAATGGAAGATACGATCCTAGCCATTGGATACCGGGACCGGATATCAAAAATCCTGGGACTCTCCCGGCTTAGAGACCTGAACATGACTTGGTTTCTATCATTTCGACCAATGTGGCAAAGGTGTGTTTTACCTGTACTAAGGTGTCTGCTATGCGGAGAAGAATGCGTGTTAGACACCTGTCTGACGCTACATTCGGATGCGCCAGTGGATGCAGATACACTGTTGGTTCCTACCAAGGTTCACGCTTTGTGCTGCCCTCAAAGGCTGCCAATCCTGATGACGGCATTCCTGGAATCTTCACCACTACGATTGAAGAGTAGTGAAGTTCAAGATGAAAGCAACATCGAACAGGTACGACCTTCTGTCAGCAATGCAAATCAGAATGTCAATGGAGACAATCATGCGCACGAATGCATGGTTACCCCTATTTCCGACTTAGTGGAACTTTCCCATGAAGCTGTTGACAGTTTTTTCGAAAGCCTGAATGATATGATGTTCTCTCCAGAACAGAAATAGAGACTTTTGAGTAAACTCGCACACGGCGTTCCCTGAATTCGGCCTTCAACTTTAAAAATAAAGTCACATGAACAATTACAATCCAGTTCACGGACAGCGATTTTTTCAGCAAGCCCCTAAAATATTTTTCTTCCTATATTTTTTCCGGGACACTGATCTTCTGCTTAAAGTAAGAAACTATTCCTAGAGAACTAAGGTTTCTATTTTTAGATACTTTATATAGACTTTAGCTGCCCGCTGGTAGGTTCACAAATATTTTATTATGTGATGAAATGGTCTCGGACTTCCTTTCTGTATAGCCATATTAAGAGCCATTTCATGTGTATTTCTCATATACCAAAAAGCAATAATGCATAACAATGCGTGTTTACTTTTGCATTTAATTCATAGCTTAAGTGCATACAATATATATGACTGCAATTTTTCAGTATATTTGAAAATTTCGAAATGCATTTATGTATTTTGGGGTGGTAAGGTATACACTATACTCTATAGTATGTTGTACTATGTTATACTATGCATAGATTAGTAGATATGACCATAGTTAGCGTGGAGTGGGTGTCGTGTATTTCTATAGGTTCTGAATCGATCCCCCTATTCCTGACCCTATTCTGGTTAAACTAACTATCAAGTTAACTAACAGTCAGCCCATGAGGCAAGAAATCCCCCATGATGCAGATACCGTTATCTGACGCAGTCACACTACGGCACAGGAACGTGTTATCTGATTAGGTCATAACGCTTGAGATCTAATTAGACAAGCGACATTCCTCCAGCCCCTGATAAGGCATACGACGTTCTCATAACAAATCAAACCTATGACAACCTGGAAAATCCGTGCGGCCATTGTTTTGATTTCACAGAGAACTTTTGCAAAAGAATGTGCTAACGAGCAAGTCGTATGACATCTTTATTGACGTACCTATGTCCATCCTTACGTCAATCTCGGCACCTTTAAGGTATAAATATTGCCGACCTTGCCCTATGCAAACACACGCGTGGTGACAAGACGGAGCAGCCATACTTGCCGAAGCCGAGAGCAGAAGCAGACCCCGCTGGCAGCAGCCCCGCCTTCCTGACGCGCTGAGAGACGCGCTGCTATCTCAAGCCGAGAGACCCAGCACCGGCGCTTCTGGGCAGCCCTCGCAGGCAGCCTGGAATATCGAGAGCAGAGAAAGAGATACCATTCCTCATTCATCCTAAATTCCAGGTACAGAACTGAATAACCCCTCACAGAGAATTCTTTAGTTATTCACTTGGCAAAAACAAACTTAACTTAAACTGTAACTTTCTATTCCCGCCCACGCATTAGACTTAGGTCAGGTACACGGGGTAGGCGTATTTAGAAACACCAGTTGAGTACGTTTAATCAAATGTATATGTGTATGTAAATATATTTTAATCATTTTAAACATCATATGGCTCAGAAACCATATCAATGTTTTTACAGTATTATTTTATACTATTGCTTTTAATGTATGCACTTTACTTAACTATAAGTATTGCAATAATATCGATCCATTTCTCTTGTACGAGAAAAGAGACTGATCAATAAATAACACCTTTTTATTGAACACGCCCGTCTCTTCCTTTTCTCTACATTCTGATGAGACTAAGAATGCACGTACTGACTGAGTAAAATAATTGCCTTGTGCTCACACGACTCTTGAGATTGACTCTTGATTAGGGGAGAGCAAAGTTGTCATGTTCTATGGTTGTCAGAAACTAAATCCCTTCTTGTCTAATCAGGGAAGTTAATCCTTCCTTGAACATTCGAGAAAGTTTCTAGCGAACTCTGAGCTTAGCTGGTAGTAGTAGACCTAGTTAACGTCTGGCCTAGGCCTTTACTGCTGTAGGTACTATTCCAATGCGCAGAGCCTATTGGGAAAATAGGAACTACACTACACCTTATTCAACCACGCTGTAGACTGGCTACTGTGGGAGGTCGTGCTTTTTCCCACACACTTCCAGCGCTTTGGAACAAATTGCCACTGGAACTGCGGAAAGATACCACGCTGCTGCCTTTCCGAAAGAAATTAAAAACAGTGCTTTTTCAGCAAGCGTGGGGTTGCCCCTAATTCTCTGACCAGCTGTATCTTTTTAATTGCTTAAGCGGATCCTGACAAAGCGCTTAGAGACCCCTGGGTTATAATGCGCTATATAAATCAAATAAATAAATAAATAGCTGTGCCTTATGCCGGCTATTTAACCCCTTAAGTGCTGCCGTCGGCCAACGGTCGTCACGGGCACTACCTCCCCAGTGCTGCGCACGACCGTTGGACGTCCAGTTCAGCACCGGATAATGGACAGCGCAGCACTGGGGAGGTTTGTTTACTAGCTTTAAAGGGGTTAAGCCTCAGCGTTTATTTATTTATTTTTTGCATTTATACAGCGCGCTGTTTCCCGCAGGTGTCCTGGCGCTCGATGAATACTCCTAAAGGATCAGGCCTGAATCGGGTTAATGAGTAAACAGCCAGGTTTTATTGCCTCTCCTAAAGGTCATCAGGTCTGTCATATTCCTCAGAGCAACGGGCAAGGCATTCCAGGCCTTTGTTGCCCCCAAAACAAAGCTCCTGCCTCCCCACCGTGCCTTCTTTATACGTGGAACTTTGACCAAGCGCTGCCCAGCTGACCTTAAGTGTCTGGACGGAAGATACCATTGAAAGTACTGCTTCAGGCAAGCCGGCCCCATGCCTTGCAAGGCCTTAAAGACCAGACATAAGGCTTTGAAAGAGATCCGCTTCCGTACTGGCAGCCAAAGTAATTTGATAATTTCAACGGAGATGGAGGCATACTTTGGTATGCCCATCAGCAGTCTAGCTGCCGCATTTTGCAATAACTGTTTTTTTTACTGCTCTCAGGCAGGAAAGGGAGAATCTTCCGTACCATTTTAAGTGTAAAAAATACTGATGATGCTATGGCATTGACCTGGGGCCTAAAGGTGAGCTGCTCATCGATAAGGACACCCAAGTTCTTCACTTTCGCGACTGGTATAGGCGGAGAGCCCATCTCCTCCGGCCACCAACGAGGACTCCAAAAGTCCTCCTTTGCGCCAAATACAATGACCTCAGTTTTAGCTGTATTTAATTTGAGGCAGTTGTCAGCCATCCACCTGCTCACTGCCAGCATACAATCCTGGAATTGCATGGCAATTCCTTCTTCCTTCCCTGGTAACAGTGACACCACAATTTGTGTGTCATCTACATAAGATGTTAGCTCAAAGCCAAAGGACCTGACAATCGTAGCCAGCGAGGTGACATAAACATTAAACAGTGTGGGGCTTAGGGAAGAGCCCTGGGGAACACCACAGGGCAGCGCAAAGGGTTTTGAGGCGTAATCACCCATTGTCACACACTGGTCCCTGTTGGTTAGGAAAGCTTTCAAGATGTCCCAAGCTTTCCCTTGCACCCCACAGGCCCTCAACCGGTCCATCAAGATCCCATGATGTACCGTATCGAAGGCCGCGGATAGGTCCAATAGGACCAATGCCGCTCTGCCTCCGAGATCCAGCACTTCTCGGTTTATTTTATGATGCAGCTTTAATCCTTCCTGTGCACGAAGAAGCCTTGCTTGACATATTTTCTTTCTTACTTGCCTCACCCAGAGTCCAGTATGTCGTCAATGATTTAGAAATAGAAATTTCTCTTCCTGCCCCCAAACTTCTCAATAAACCCCTAAATCAAAGTTCCCTCAATAATCCGTTCCCAACTTACTCAGCCCTTAGGACATTTTGAAGCAGAGCGTTCATCTTCTGTCTCCAGATTGAAAATATCCTGATCTGATTTTCGGATCCTAGATCTTCTCAGTCTCATAAATGCAGTGATGATGGCTGTTAGCTCCTCTCTCATAGTAGCCTTTGCCGCATCCCACATGTCATATTTTCAGTAATATTCTCTTTAAAATAGTTATCAAGGGCCTCTTTAATATTGTCCCACAGTAGCGGGTCACAGAACACAACTTCCTTCATTTTCCAAGCATCTGGCATTAATATCTGTGATGGTGAAAAGTTAATAGAGATGAAGTCCACTGCGTAATCTCATAATAGTTGTGTTCCTATAGAGGCTGCGAAAAACCTGGGTGTTCATGGAGCACACAACAAAAAATTGTCGCTGCTGGAGTGTGGTTTATAGACATTTGTGGAAAAAGTGTAGTTCTTCTTAAGGGGGTGGGAGGATCACCAAATAGCTACAAGGTTCAGATCCTGCAAACCCAAGACCAAGGCCCGTGGTGGTTGAGAGTGATCCCATAATGTGCCACACCTGTTTAAGGAAGTATCCAATACCTTATTAAAATCCCTCCCTAGCAACATACTACCAGAGGCAAAATTAGCCACCCATGAGAAAACTCAGGGGAGGGGGGAGTTCCTTGTGGTCATTGGGCCCATAAACAGAGATTATAGTGTATAAACAGGCTTTAGACCCCAACAAGGCACAGAGACAGCCTTGTTAGCTGTGGTCGAAGAAGCTAGGAAAATTTTAGACAGTGGCGGGTCCGCAGCTATTATATTACTCTACCTCAGTGCGGCCTTCGACACTGTTAATCATCAACTTCTGATTACAAGACTTAGAGAGATTGGGGTGACAGGAATTTTACTCAAATGGCTTGAGTCTTTCCTGGTAGACAGTTCTTTCAGGGTAATGTTAGCTCCGAAAGAATGCCATTACGATGTGGGGTGCCGCAGGGCTCCTCCCTGAGCCCCACTGTCTATCTGCGCCCTCTAGCCGAGGTGGTTAAACCTTTTGGGGTTAATATCATCACCTATGCTGATGATACTCAGCTGATTGTACCCCTCAACAGTCTGGACAATGTTAAGAGCAATTTGGCCAGCTGTTTGGAAGGGATCTCCGGATGGATGGATGACTCCTTCCTAAAGCTGAACGCAGCTAAAACCTAGCTGATGCTCTTGGATAAAACCATTAATATAGACATCAACGCCCTCTGGCCGAAATGTTTAGGGGTGATACCTACCCCCAAGACTCAAATAAAAAGTCTTGGGGTGTGGCTGGATCACAGCCTGAACTTTAAGGAACAGGCATTCAGAGTGGCAGGTGTACCTGCTATGAAATTTTAAAAATGATCAGGAAGGTTCTTCCACTTTTTCCGTTTTCTGCCAGGAAGCTTTTGGTGCAAGCCTTGATTTTCTCAAGGCTTGATTATGCCAATGTGCTATACCTAGGGTCTTAAGCCGCAACCATTAAAAAATTGCAAACCGTTTAAAACAATGCGGCGCGACTGCTGATGCAGGTTCGCAAGCAGGAATCAGCTAAACCTTACATTATATCCCTGCATTGGCTTCCAGTGGCTGAGAGAATTCAGTTTAAGGCTTTGTGTATTGCACATAAAGCACTCTCAGCAAAGGCCCCTCCGATTCTTCAGTCCATTATCTCCCCTTACCTCCCTAAAAGATCTTTGCGCTCTGAGAAAAAACATCTAGCAACAGTTCCTAGAGTATAAACGAGCTCGGAGTGGGGGACGTCTTTTTTCCCTCATACCAGCCAAATGCTGGAATCAGCTCCCAGATCATATCCGACTCGAGGTCAATCATCTCTCCTTTTCCAAACAGCTGAAGACTCTGCTGTTTTCTGGAACTCTATGATCGTTTGATTGTGTGATGGCTTCGTCTCTAGTGCTGGGAGGCCTTTGGTAGCCATGCACTTTACAAATGACGATTCATTCTTTCATTCATGGTTGCCCACAAATGGTACCCTTTATTCCCCCCCTTCTTTGTCACTGTGGGTGATCACCTCTGTGAGTTGAAAAATTTGCTTTGATCAGAATTGCTGGGTGCTGTGGGTGGAACTGGCAGGGATAAAAACGTGATCATAGTCTACATATATCTGCAACGAGGAAGTGTTTCCCTTTCAACAGGGTGATGTCACCTCCTTTCATATGGAGTGATTTGAGTAGTGCTTTCCTCTTCACAGGGGAATTCTAACCTTGCAATCTGAGCATCACAAGTGTGAGCATTTGGGGTGTAGTCATTCCAACCATGTTACAGGCTGGAAGGATGCCAATGGTCCTCTCCATGTCCCCGCCCAGTCCTCCCAAGCTTGGCTCTGTCTCTCTCCCATGTCCAATCCTCCGATATAACTAAAACATAAAAAAACAATTATGAGATCCCTCTCCATGAGACCCTGTAAGTAATACACAATAATTAATTATGGTAGAAAACTTAAACAGCTCTAATCCAGGCATATTAAAGTTATGTAATAATTTAGTGAGAGGGGCTAGGCCCTCAGGTGACAGGGACGCACAACCTGATAAATACTTCTGAAATGATCACATCAGAGTACAGATTTTGTCTCACAAAAACTGGATGTTTTGCAATTCTGGACCTCCAAGCAAGAGCTTTCAGTAGGGGTTGAAAGATCAATGCAAAAAGAAAAAAAGAATACTCTAGAGGATGGTGAGGTAGGAGATCTAAACAAACAAGTTTTAGGCACCATTATACCCATATCAGATACCAGGAATGCAAATTAAGTGTTCAGTCTTGCTGTCGTATGATTCGCTAGTACTGTACAAAGAACCAGGACATAACTCAACAAAACATAGGCCTAGTTTAGAGCTTAGAGGTATAGATCATTCTCAAATGTAAAGAGAAAACACTAAAACCTCTTTTGAAAAATTACTTTGAGGGGAGAAACTGTCGGTTGAATCATATCCACCACAGCAAACCCTTTTCTATCAGTAGATGTTTCTCCACTAGAGAAGAATCCTCCAACAGAGGACATAGGGCCAGATGTAGGTAATTCATATTTACCGACTCTTAAATACCGAATTTTACCGATTCGGTTTTTAAGAGTCGGTAAATATGAAGGGGGGAGATGTAGGTATTACAGATTCTGTAAATACCGAATCGTTAAGATTCGGTATTTACCGAATCTGTAAATACCGAATCGGTATTGCCCATTGATTCCTATGGGCCTTGAAGACCATAGGAATCAATGGGCAATACCGATTCTGTAATTACAGAATCGGTAAATACCGAATTTGGCAAGGGTGCAGGGGGTGTCACTTTGACACCCTCTGGCGCCCCAAAAATAGGCATGTGCGCCATGTGGCACACAGACATGCCCTAAGGGCATGTCTGTCTGTCACATGGCTAGGTGTGCATGCACACATGTGCATGCACACCTGAATTCGGTATTTTAACACCCAATTGGATTGGCTGGTAAAATACCGAATTTGTGGGGCCTTTGGGACTCAGAAGAGTCCCACCTACATCTGGAAGGTACCGAATCGGTAAAAATACCGATTAGGTATTTTACAGATTCTGTAAATTTACCGATTCGGTAAATTTACAGAATCTGTAAAATCTGGCCCCCTACATCTCAAGATGCCAAATACCGGTCGGAAACGGCCGAATTCGGCCGTTTCCGACCGGTATTTGCCACCTACATCGGGCCCTAGAAGTCGTTGCAAAGCTCCTGTTAAGGGCTGGTTGGTGCATTTGGGTTTTCACAGTAAATTGTGCATTCAGAAAAGTCGAGGCTTGTTGTAATCAGCATTTACAATAGCCTAAGCTTATAATTTGTGTTTGCATGGTTAGCATTTTTTTCAAGTCCCTTTGTTCAATGTGACAATTGGTAAATGCTGACATTGTGTGTAGTTTTAAGACTGTTTTAAGAAAGTAGATAATACCTTACTCTCTCTTTGTGGTAGTGTGGGTGAGCAGTAAGGCATTATCCGACGGTAGTGCTAAGCATTTATCGTACACACTCAGGCAAAAAATGATGTCACATACTCAAAGACTGACCTCAGAACAATTTGATTGTAAAGAAATAACATTTAGTTATATTTATTTCCTAGAACCAAGGAAGACTGGCACAGGTAAGTGTAAATGGTATTTTTAAGGCAGGTTGAAAAATACAAGCAAGCTGAATGAAAATGACTTTGTTACAGGTTTGTAAATGCATTGAATACAATTGAAATTACTGTTAGATTACTTTTGATTTCTTTGCAGATTGCTGTATAGATGACCTTTTCTACTCAGTGTGATATGCCTAGCTATCACATTGAGACATTTCCTACAGAAAAGGTAAGTAAAACAGTTTTTGTATATTTTGCAGTTTCTTAGAGTTCCATCAGACCAACTCCACACATAAAACAATTTTCAAGAAAAACAGTCAAAACAATCCTATGGGAGGAAATGGAGTAATTGGTTTACAGGTAAGTACTTGGTTGTAGGAGTTGGGTTTCTGGGTTTAGAACCAAGGTTCCCCAGGGATCCAGGATGCACTCTCAAGCACCCTCAGCGGCACTAGGGCGGCCGGGTGCAGAGTGCTGAGGCCCAATGTTAACCAATGGGGGATAGGGGACCTCCGGTTGGTGGCTGCTCACGAGCAGCCCACAGGGTTGTGGGGGCAAACCTACTGGTGTTAGGCTCAGGGCGAAGGGGATCCGATTAAGCACACAAGGTGCACCCACAGCGGCACAGGGGCGGTTGGGTGCTGGGTGCTGGTTTGGCGCCTGGTGCCCCATTGTATTCAATGGGAGTTGCTGGTTTGGGATTTTGGCTGCAGGCTCGCTCCAGGAAGACTTTCAGGAGGAACTAACAGCTGGGCAGGTAAGTTGGAGGGCTCATGGGTGTAGGTGCACCTCGGGTTCTCTTCTCTAGGGTGCAGGGCGGCTGGATGCAGGGGTGTCTTATGAGGTCAGATTTCACATTACCGAACCACTCGTGGTTGAGGGGGTCTCAGTGCAGAGGCTGCAGGCAACGTCGGGGAGTCCTGGAGGGTTCAACCCACGGTGGATTCAAAATCTGGAGATCTGTGGGACCTCGCTGGGACCGGTGGGCGAACGGATTTGGGCCGTAGGCGTCAAGTGCAGTGGTGATTCCAGGCATCGGGTTTCTTTGGCCTCAGCAGGCTGAAAGTCTGTCTTGGGAGTTTCTTTTGAACAGAGCTGCTGTTCACAGGAGATCCAGTATTTGTTGAAGGCAGTGAGTCCTCCCATGGTTCTGGAGATCGTTGGCTGCAGGACAAGGCAACTTTTAGCGCAGGATCTCTGGAAACCTCAGACGGGCATGTAGGGCTGGGGCCAAGTTAGTTCTTTTCTGCAGTCTTCTCTGCTGGGCGTTTTCTTTCGTCCTTCTTCTTCGTAGGTTGCAGGAATCTGTCTTCTTGGTTCAGGGCTGCCCCCTAAATACTGTATTTAGGGGGCGTTTTAGGGGTCTCGAGGTCAGTAGCCAATGGGCTTCTGACCTTAGGGTGACTACACCCTTGGTTTGCTCACCCCACATGGGGTAGGGGGCACAAACCCTAATCCTTATTGGAGAGTGCATGACATTTGCAAGATGGCGGGCACTGAAGAGTGGGCAGCACCTCGCCTCCCCCACATGAGGAGTGGGGTTGGCAGAGGTGGGCACACCTTCTGGGCTGTTCTAATTTTTCCCGCCTGTCTTCCTGCCGAAAAGGAGGGGAGATAGGAAGGGGACCTGCTCCTGATAGCAGGAGAGGCTTGGGTCGTGTTACAAAGGCGGTAAGGTCTTTGAAACACCCCAGCCACAGATGACTCTTCCCGGTCTGGGGGAGGAACGACCACCTCTGCCCAGGAAAGGCTTTGTTTCTGGGCTCAGGTAGCGAAGGCTCCCACCCCACGGGTCCAGAAACATGTCTCGTGGTGGCAGGCTGGTCTTTACCAGTCAGGGAACCCACCAGCGGCTGGTCGTTGTTCAAGGGGAATCTCTAAGTTTCCATATGAGTGCATTGTATAATAAATCCTACACTGGCATCAGTGTGGGTTTATTATGCTGATTAGTTTGATACCAAACTTCCCAAGATTCAGTAAAGCCATTATGGTGCTGTGGAGCTTGTAATGACTCTTTGTGGCTTTACTGCACTTACAATGTCTAAGAATGGACTTAGACACTGTAGGGGTACAGGGCTCATGCACCTGTACCCTCACCAGTGGCATAGTGCACTCAGCTAGAGGGGTGGTTGACATATGCCATAGGCAGTGGGTTGTAGGCATGGCACACAGGGATGTGTGCCATGTCGACTCTTCACTTTTCTCTGCACCAAAACACACAGCCTGCAATGGCTGTGTGTGTGTGTTAAGGTACAGGACCTTTAAGTGTGGCACAATATGTAATGCAGCCCTTAGATGCCTTCCCTGGTCACAATGCTAGGGACTTACATGTGGCCAGAGAGGTGCCAATTGGATGTACAATGGTACAGTTTTGGGAAAGAACTCAGGGCCTGTGAACCTGATTGACAGTGACCCAGGGCACCTCAAGTCAAAGTGCATCATAAATCTGGCAACAAGTGTGGGGGGGGGGTTACTGCAACCGAAACCCAGCTTCCTACAGCACTGTTGAGCACCTTTTTACCTAAAAACCAGGTGAAGGGTCTGCTAATTTCCTGGGGGGAACAAACATGTTAATTCAGCCATAACTCATGTCAGTCACTTCCCATTGCATATTGTCATGCTTACATGTAGCACATATCGAGAGACTGTGTGCATGATGTCCTCTTGGGGACACATCTCTTATTCATCAAACTGTTTTTTTCCTGTATCAGGCTTAAGGCCATTCGACCTTACTTGTCCTTAAAGCAGTCACTGTGTCTGCACCACCCAAACTGCAAAGTAGCTACATCAACATTTGGATTTTTGTCTATAATTCACATTCAGTCCAGATATTTTGCTTGCAGTAGCAACTGGCAGGAACTGGTATTGCTGACAGGGTTACCCCAGTATCCTGATCAGCCCAAAGCAACTCAAACCCTCTTGAGAGATCTAGATTGGGATTTCCCAGGCCACATCCCTATGACCATATTCCGCATCCCATTTTCTCCAGTTCATGCTCCATATTCTACCTGAAAATCGAAGATAACTACTGTTCTCGTTAGCTCTTGGCGTCTTCCCAGTGCCCTTTTCAACACGAGCAGAAATTTGGAGAGTGATGTCCTAGAAACAGGATACCTTCTGCTGAGGTTTCCTTTGTGGTTGTCAGGAAGCTTAGTTCCATGGATACGTCCAGTTTCTAAGTACATACCTAGGTTACAACTGAGTGAACTGCCTTCAGAGGGGAGGAACTGCCCTGACCTCAAGAATAAGCACATGGCCCAGCAGACTGAAACAAGTGGAGGATGACTTGATTGATCACTATTTGTAAAGAAAATATCAATTCCAGTCATAAAAGATTTTTATCTACTAGAATGTGTAATTTTTAAATAATTTATAATTGCTCATTTCTTTGGTTATAGAATGAATTGTTGTATGTATGTATTAAAACAAGTTTCATAAACACGTTTGCTTGATTACAATTTAACACAATTTCATCTCTGTTTGCTAGGCTGGAAGTGCACCTAGTTGGAGGTTTCAATGATGATAGGCGGTTATCTCAAAAACTAACTAGTCAGCTTCTTAGTAAGTTTATATTTTTTTTAACTCTCCTCTAAAACAATAAGCTTTTTTTCTGGGTTTGAGTAGCAGTGAATTAAGCAATGATGACAGCAGCTCAAAGAGTTCCTTCGGTGTCCTGTCTGTCAAAACACGGTGGAAATCCACTGGTGAAACAATTTCTTCCACAGTATTGGGACCTACATAAACTCATGTGTTTTATCAAATAAGTGTCCACACGTCAGGTGATACATTTGTTTAATGCTGCCTAACCTCTGCGTAAACCATTCAGCATCACTGGGCCTCAACGTCTAAGTTTCCCAAACAGGTCAATGTTTTTTTTTTTTTTTAAAACAGTTTTTATTGAAACAATTTGCATAGCATTCCGAGGACAGCATATTTTGCATGTCATGAAGATACACATCCGTAATAGTCACAAAGTTATACATAAGCGTCTCATAAAACACAGCACCTATGTCTCTCCTCCGTATCTCCACCCTACCCCCGGACATGTACAGCAGGCGGCTGTTCAGTCTACACTTTTAAAGTACTTGCATCAGAGTCTGAGTCCTCGGGCGGCGAGGGTTCACATATGCCACCTCGGTATGTGTTCCAATCACCCCATACCCTCTCCCATTTTTTGGGATAGCCTCGATATACGTACACCGAGTTTTCTGCAACCATCGCCAGGTCCATATCTCTGCACCACTGGGTAAGATTGAGGGTAGTCCTAGATCCCCAGTGCTGTGCAATGTTCCGTTTCACTACCGTCGTACCCAGGGTTACCCAGTCTTGGGCAATCTTATTCAAGTCTGTTGGTTCCCTTATATTAAGAAGGCAGCATCTCGGTTCTGGTAATTTGGTGACCCGCGTGACCTGGGAGAGTGTCCTCATCACCGCCATCCAGTACCCCACGAGTTTGGGGCAACTCCAGATGGTATGGGGAAAGGTCCCTGTCTCACCGCATTGTCTGAGACAGAGGGGTGTGTCTGCCCGCTGTATAGTATGTAGGAGTGCCCTGGTGTATTATGTGCGTGCAGAATTTTTAATTGCACCAGCCTGAGCCTTGATGGAATAGCAGCTTCTCTGGGGGAAGCCAGCGCCTCTAGCCAGTACGCCATGTCAATTTCGCCCACCTCGCGCTCCCATTTGGCCTTTAGTGTCTCTGTGGGGTCTGGCTTATTATTGACTATTTTCTTATAGGTCACTGAGATTTCCTTTTTTTTAAGGTGATCTGTCAGGAGTCTATCTTCCAACGGGGAGGAATCCTCAGGATTCGCATCCGGTGGTAGCAGGGATTGTAATGCATGTCTAACCTGCATGTAGCTGAACCGTTCTGTGGTTTCTAGGCCATATGTGGCCTGTAGATGTTCAAAGGTAACCACTCCCCCTTTCTGCCACAAGTCCCCAACGGTTGATATACCTATTGAGTCCCAGTTGCGGAACCCCTTAGTATTGCCCAGCATCCCAAGTTTTTTTGTGTCCCATAGTGGCATTGCCTTTGTGATTATCCCATCCCATCCAAGTGTCCGCAGTGCCTCAAACCATATACGTATTGTGTGCAGCGTTGGCCCTGTAATATTGTACTACTTCTTTTTATTGTACAAAGCGCTCATGATCCCAGATGGTGCCAGGAGATGCCTATCCAACCGGAGTGCTGGGTCCTCCTGGGGAACATGCAGCCAGTGATTGATCCAAACGAGCTGGGAAGCCCAGTAGTATGCTTTGATGTCGGGAACGAACAATCCCGCCATCGTACCAGCTTTTAGTAAGTTTTTGTAGTGCTATGCGGAGTGCTTGCCCGTCCCAAAGCAGCGTCGTCACCTCCGCATTGATTGCTGCAAAATATGCCGGAGGGACAGGGAATGGGGTATTCTGTAAAGCGTACAGAAACCTAGGGAGTGTCACCATTTTAAAGAGTGCAGCCCGGCCTAGGAGTGTCAACTGCAGCGTGCGCCAGTGTTTGACATCTTTTTTAAATCGTGCCAAGGGTTGGGTTAAGTTCATTTCGGTGAAGCGTGCATGATCATGCGTTACAAATATTCCCAAGTAGTTAAACCCATCCGTAACTATTTGGAGAGTGCAACCCCTCGGCAACCGTGGTGGGAGGCCCTGCAGGTTATATAGCAGTGACTTGTCCAAATCGATGGTGTAACCGGACACCAGTCCATATGCAGCGCATAAATCTAAGAGACAGTTGATGGAGCGCGCTGGGGACGCACGATATAATAAAATATCATCCGCATATAGCAAAATATGGTCCTCCCAGCCAACCGCCCATCTCATTCCCTGTATCGTGAGGTCTTGCCTAATCCAAGCCGCTAGAGGCTCTAGTACAATTGCGAAAAGCAGGGGCGACAGCGGACAACCTTGTCTTGTCCCCCTTCCCAGCGGGAATTCTTTCAACAGATGCCCATTGACCACTACCTGGGCTATTGGTCGCGTGTATAGCAGACGGATCCATGCAAAGAACTTTGGCCCAAAGCCCATACACTGGAGGACAGCAAAAAGGAAAGGCAATTCCACCAAGTCGAATGCCATTCGAGCAGCCAACAAAAGTATGACCGCGTCTTCTGCTGTAGTCGATCTACACTCTATCACTCCGAACAGTCTTCTCAGATTGAGCACCGTATTGCGGTGGGGCATAAACCCTGACTGGTCTGGGTTAATTATTTCCGACAGATGTGGCTGTAGCCTCGTGGCTAGAGTCTTTGCGAGTATTTTTTAGGGAGATCGGTCTGTAGGATGTGCATTCGTGCGCCGGCTTTCCAGGCTTATGTATTGCCACTATTGTGGCAAGATGCTGGTCTGTGGGCAGAATACAATTTTCTAAGCTCTCAGCGTACATGGCCAAGAGGTGCGGCACTAGGTGTGGGGCGCCTTGCTTATAGAATTCGACCGGGATCCCATTGGGCCCCAGTGCCTTTCGGGTATGAAGTGCCCCGATCGCTTGCGTAAGCTTTTCCGGTGTGATGTCCTCCTCTAGGGTAGTTACGGTGTCCGCGTCAAGTGTGGGCATCCGTATATCTCGGATGAAAGCAAGTTTATCGTTCACCGTTGCAGTGGCAACTGGTGTGTATATTGCCTCGTAATGTTGCGCTAGTGCTTCGGTGATCTGTTGCGGTGCAGTTACTAAATCTCCGTCTTTGGACCTTATCTGCACTATCCAGTTGCTTGCCCTTTCTTTCTTACCCAACCAGGCCAGTAATCTGCCTGCTTTGTCACCCTGACCATATATTGTGTGTTGTGTATTGGTTAGTCTACTAGAGGCCTCCTCTCTTGCGTATTCCCTGTATGCCTGCTGCACCAAATGTAGCTTCTGTGTCGTCTCTTCCGTGGTGCTAACAGCATGTGCTGCTTCTGCCTGTGTCAAAGCTAATTATAGGTCATCAGTGTGTTTCCGGTGTTCTCTCTTCCTACCCCTGATTAATGAAATGGCCTGCCCCCGGAGTACTACCTTATAGGCCTCCCATAGGGTTGTCGGAGCAGGAACTGAGTGCTGATTATTCTCAGAGTAAAATGTTGTTACCTTAATGAGTGCCTTCCGCAATTTACGATCCTGCAGATACCCTGGTCTGATGGGAAATAGCCTACGAGTTTGTGGGGCAAACGGTGCATATGTAATGAGAACAGGGGAGTGATCCAATATACCCCCGGGTAAGTGCCTAATGTCCGTCATGCCTAACATCTCTGTAGCTAACGTGAAGATGTAATCAAGTCTGGAGAGACTATTTTGCACCCCGGAATGAAATGTGAACTGTCTTTCAACCGGATGCCTGGTCCGCCACACATCCAGCAGCCCAAGCGTTTCCACAAATTCTTGCAGCCTATGAGTTGACCAACTTGCGACTCTGGGGGGCTGTCTATTGAGCGCTGGATCCATGGGAGCATTAAAATCCCCCCCAACAATCAGTTCGCCACACGGGAGTGTAAGCAGGAATTTCCCAAGGTCCTATAATGCAGTTTGGTGTAGCATCGGTAGAATATATACTGATACTATATTGTATAGCCTGCCGTCCCATTGGCCTGTGAGTGCCACAAACCAGCCCTGGTCGTCATGATATGTCTTAGTTACTATCAAGAGGAAGCGCTTATTGAGGAGGATCCCTACCCCTCTAGACCCGGAGGTAAATTCTGAATGGACCGTCATTTGAAATCCGCACCTATTTAAAGCTTTAACAGTTGTTCCCTGTAAGTGTGTCTCCTGAAGTAGTGCTACCACCGGATTGTTCAGCTTCGGGTACTGTAATACCAACCCCCGTATAATTTTGTCCCCCGACCCATTCACATTCCACGAGATCACTGCTAGTTGGGGCGCCTGTCGCTGGGCGCTTTGTGTATGCGAGACATTGTCCTTATCACCCTGGCTTGTGTCCGGCATAATAATGCTGGGTGTATAATCTATCCTGGGCTGCTCCGAGTCTACCTGCCATGCCATTAACCACGCTGACCCTTACTGTTACAACCCCAAAAGAGGGTTCAAACCAAACTAAGAAACCGCCCCTGAACCGATCCCGTGCCCCAACACCCCTCCCTGCTTCCCTGCCTAGCGGATTTAAAACTACCCGCCTCCCCAACTCAGCAGAGTGCTTAAGTCCCATAACAGTGTACTTGCGTGAAAGGGGGCGGGGGAGAGTCTCTCCATGCCCCACCACTGGCCCCGGAAAAAACTTCCTTTCAGTCTGCAAAGGCGCTGTATGCGTCCAGTGTCCATCCCTCCGAGGGAGCCGCATAAATGCACATCTTGCGAGGTCCACCGCTATCGTCATTCGTCAATCTGAATGTTCCTCAATCCTTTTGTCGCTTCCTTATCTGAGACTATAGGCTACCCATTGCCCTGATGCAAAGAAGGGACGGGGCCACGTGTGCCACCGTTATCCTGGTCGCACCTCGTGGCATCACAGTAGTTCCTTTCTCGATATCATTCTATGTCGCTTCCGTTTCTTGTCTCCTCGGTCAGCTCTTGAGCTTCTCCCTCCTTCTCACCTCGAGCCGTTTGCGAGGGTCGCCGCCGTTGTCCTGCTTCCTGCCTGCGACTCCCTTTTGCTGGCCGCCATCCCTCTAGCCAGTCCTGCGCCTCTCCTGGCGATGCAAAGAACCATGTTTTCCCTTCTGCCTCGACTCTCAATTTGGCTGGATAGAGCATTGCGTATTTAAGTTCTCTGTTGCGGAGCTCTCGCGTAACCTCTGTAAAATTGCGTTGTTGTGCAGTGACGGCCGCCGTGTTGTCCGGGTATTGGGTTACTACGCTATTATCAATGCGGAGTGGCGGACTGACCATAGCCGTCTGCAGGATCGCATCTCTATCTCGAAATTAAAGATCCGTGCCAGTATAGACTGTGGGAGGGCTCCCAGTTTGGGTCGCCCGCCCGGTACTCGATGTGCCCTTTCTGCCGAGAAAAATTTTGAGAGTCCACAAGGACATAGTTGTGTTTGGATCAGCTCTTCCACAAAGAGGTCCAACGCAGGCACCTTGACACTTTCCGGAACACCTACCAGGCGTACGTTGTTGCGCCGAGAGCGCCCTTCCTGATCATCCAGTTTCTCCACCATTTTCTTGTGTTCAAGCTCCAGTTGGCGCACCTGTCGCTGTAGGGTTGTGTGTCTGCCGCGAGGGCCTTCGTCGTGGTTTCTATCTCCGTCACTGTTGCGTTCATCTTGGAGAGATCGCCCCTGAGGAGCGTTATGTCAGTAGAGGTTGCATTTGTAGCAGAGTGGCCATCACATCATGCAGGGTGACCTCCTTTGGCTGTTCTTGTTGCTCACCATTTGTGGCGCTCGACGCCGTGCTGGGCCCACCCTGCTGGTCTTTTGCGACGGCATACTTGTCGATTCGGTTGTTTTGCACCGATCTGGGCCCTTTGGCACTCATGGTGCTTCAGCCACGGAATATATACCTGTCGTGTCTGTGGCGCTGGGCCCGTGTCGTCTGTCACTCACCGGCAATTGCAGGCCAAGACTTGGGGACAGTGGCCCGCGGGCACACTTCTCTGAGGCCGGGTGCTAGCTGCAATATATGCGGTTTTACTTTGCTGCTGTCTAGTACATTGTCGCACCATCCCAGGGTGCGGTGCAGTTCATGGATTCTGGTGCGGACCGTTTACTGGTTGCGGGCTGGCACGCTCTCCCAACAGCTCCACACCACTGCTATGTCATTGTCCTTCTCACATCTCCCAGAGACACTGCTATCACCAGCCATCAGTGATCTCTTTCACTTGGCCCTCTAGGTGTCACTCACAGGGAGCCTGCACCTCGCTCACAGTCACCGCAACCCCACAACTTCCTTCTCTATGCAGGCTTTACCGGGTGTCCTCTCTGCGTGGGATGCTTGATATCGTAGGTTGCCGCACCACACCAGCCTCCGCCGCGCACCTCAGCCTGTGCCTTATACCTCAGCAAAGGCCGTCTGATGTCGTGCTGCACCCCCAGGTTTCCCGCAGTGCCGCCGCCATCAGGGTCCAGATCTACACTTCATGTTGCCTTCCTCGGTGCCTCCGATGAGCTGCCCCTAGGTGGCGGCAGCTACTGTGAGCAGCAGCCGCCGCCTACGTAGCTGCTGCATGCGGTAGCGGCAATTACTACAGCTCCCGGCTTCACCGTCGGGTGCAGGCCGTACTCCTCACCTCAGGCTGCCTTTGCTCCGGTGGCGCGTTATCGATCCAGATTTCGCCCGCGTCGGCGGAGGTGCTGTGATTGTCTCTCCGTCTATGCCTGGTGGGCTGACTGCTGGATTAATGGCAGGATTGCTGGGGCACGTTTGGTGGCCTCCAGAGCTCTTCTAGGCTGCGGTCATTTTCTCCGGTCGCAAGCCACGCCCCAATCAGGTCACCGTTTTTTAAACATTTCTAACCTTCATTACCCATTGCTAGATTCATTGTTTTGTGCAGTGTTTGTGAAAACACTGCACAAAAAATCTCACACCAACCAGCTTAGTAAAATAGAGCAGAATTTAATAAATAAACCCAGACCAAAACGACAAAAAACCAATTAGTAGAAATGAAGATATTGAATTTTAAAGTTTTAGATAAAATAGTGCCAGAGAGCACAAAGCGCCAACTGTGAATATCTGGTTGCACTAGACTGGGACAAATTCCCAAGTTCAAGCGACACCAATGGAGCGTGGGCTGGCTACAGGGACCGAATTAAGTGAACAGAACAAGTCCTGGTTTGCAGAACTTTGTGAGGATCCACGCTGAAGATGCGTCAAACAGCCAAAGTGATGCATCGGTTCTGAGATGTAATGAGGCTGCGATGCAAGGGCCTGTTTCGTCGTCGAGGATCCCGTCGTTGAGAAATCTGGTGAGGAGGATGTAGCGTGCATTCAGGGGGATGCGTCGGTTCTGAAGATCTGTGAGACTACGATGTGTAGTCCGGCTTTGTCTTAGAGGCTGCCATTGAGGGATGCTAGGGCCTGCGCTGAAGATGCGTAGTGCAGTTGAAATTCCCAAGGCGTTGTGGGTTGCCACAGCAATGAGTGTCTTTACGATGGGTCCAATCTACTCAGCAGCAGAAATGTGTCGGTTCTGCTCGAGGTTGCGCTGCACAGCAGAGGAGATGCGTCGGTTCCGCTCCATCCACAAAGTCTGGTAAAACACCTTTAGGTCACTTCTAAGGGTCCAGAACTACGGGGGCACCACTTGGCAGGGTAGATTCACAGATGACAGAGTCTAGGTGCAGATGCAAGGTTGTTGGAAGCCTATTATATACCTGAGACTTCAGATCAGGAGGCCAGCCAATTAGCCCTTGGAATCACCCTGAGTTCTAGAGATGCAGATCCAGTGCTTCTCACCCAGGCAAGAGGTCAGCACAACAATGCAGGAGTCCAGCACAGTGCAGTCCAGCAAAGTAGCAGTCCAGCAGCACAGCAGTCCTTCTTCCTGGCAGCGAATCCACAGGTCCTGAAGTGTACTGAAGTTGTGTTGTCTGAGGTCCTTCTTTTATTTACAGCTGTGCCTTTGAAGTGGAGAGAAGCTTCTAGAGGCTTTACTTTGAAGTGCACAGATGCCCTGCCTTCCTGGCCCTGGCTCCAGACTCACTACAGGGGGGGGGGGGCATGCATCCTTTTTGCAGAGACAGAACACAGCCTATTCTGGTGTAAGTTAGGCTAGGCCCAGCTCCTCCCTCCCTTTCTGCCAGTGATGGACCATCCAGTCACACCTAAGCTCCAGTTGTGTGTGGCTGTTTAGGAGGAGCAATCAAAGCCCAACTGCCAACTACACCCAGCCAAGCCATGTGATTAGAGTCAGGCTGCAGGCACCAAATGGCTAAGGCAAGAAAATACCAACTTTTGAAAAGTGGCATTTTCAGAATTATAATTTTAAATCTGACGTCACCAAAAGTTAGGATTTTAAATTTGGACTCCAGAGACACCAGTCATGAACTGGTTATCTCTTCCTATTTGAAAATTGCACTTATAAAAGCCAGTGTTGTCCTATGGGAGAGATACACCTTTCAGTTGTGAAAAACAAAATGTTAGAGTTTTTCCCTACCAGGGCATTTAAAACTTAAAAGTACATGTCCTGATTTTTAAATACATTGCTCCGTGCCCTATGGGCTGTCCAGGGCCTACCCTAGGAGTGACTTATATGTATTAAAAAGTAAGGTTTGGGCCTGGTTAAAGGTTTAATTTGCCAGGTCAAAATCGCTGACTAAACTGTACACACAGACTCTGCAATGGCAGGCTTGAGACATGTTTAAAGGGCTGCTTCAGTGGGTGGCACAATTATTACTGCAGACCCACTAGTAACATTTAATTTACAGGCCCTGGGCACATGTAGTGCACTTTACTAGGGTATTATAAGCAAATTAAATATGCCAAGTGGGTATACGCCTGTTCTACCATAATTTAAGGAGAGAGTACAAGCTTTTTAGCACTGGTTAGCAGTGGCAAAGTGGACAGAGTCCTAAAGCCAACAAAGCAAATTCAGCAAAAAGTAGTAGGAGGAAGGCCAGGTCCAACAGTTACGCTATACTTCATTGACTGGCAACTCACAGGCCTATCTCACCATAATGCACTGCAACATTGCACGGTCTTCATTCTCCACAACCTAGGTTTGCTCTTCAACTGTGCAAAGTGAAGGCTGATGCTATTTCAGGCCATTCATTATCTGAGGGAGTTGTTGGACAATCTAAAAGCAAGAGTGTATCCTTCAAGGAGGGACTTTTTCCTATACCTCGGAAATTACTTTTTTGAGACACAACTGCATTGATTCAGATTCCAGGGCTGAGATGCCTGTTGCAGACTCCATGATTTTCTCCGTTTCATTCTACTATCCTTGCAAGTCATGGACTTGCTACCTTATTGATTGCTTATAATGATCAGTGAAGGAGAAGATATATTGTTTACCTGTAATACTTGTTCTCCATGAGGGAATCTTTCATTGAAGTTACAAGCCACTCTTCCTCCTTTCACGTTTGAAGACCAAGAAGGTTATTGTTTAGTAATTAGTATCCTAAGTCTCTGTAAAAAGGTAACTGCCACTGAAACAGCATTAGGGCATGCTAGTCGTATATGCTCTCTCAAAGTGTCCGCCATTTCTAATTGCTGCAGCCTGTCTGACTACATAGCCCCTATTTTCTTTCAATTTTTCATTAAAAGGTTTATGAAAGATGTTTCCCCTCACTTGTTTGAATTCCTAGTTACATTAAATTTAGATACATTGAATCTTGTCTATATAGCCTGTTGTTAAGCTGACAAAATTGTATGTAGGTTTTTAAAATTGACTTTTTTAAAGAAATTTGACTTTTCTAAGGATTTTATAAAGGACTTTTCTTTTTCAAGGATTTTACAAAACATGTTCTGGCATCTCATGCATTGACTAGACTATCGAGTGCTTTTGACTTAAATAAAGATTCTTCTGAAGGAAAACTAGGAAAATAGGGGCAATGGAGTGGAATATTAAAATGAATGTAAGATGTAAATGTGAAAGAAGTTAGTGTAAAAGGTATTTTGGAAAATACATTTTAGCAAAAGATGCTTATGTAAACGATTTTATGATGAACTACCATGACAATGTAAAGAAGAAAGTAAAGACGTTCTGAGACAAACTAAGAATCAGTAGGTGAAGGCTGCCAGTGCTACATATAATAAAAAAATCACAAATATTATTCATTTCAATTTCACACTAAAAGAAAGAACATGAAATCCCCTCTAGCAGCTAAATTAAGAAAAGTGCTCTGAGACCAAGCGGACATATTCTACAAAGTCCTGTATACCTAAACTTGAAAATCTTTAGGCAATTAGGAATTTTTGCAAGAAACATTTATATTTGAGTCAGGTCAATTTACTTCACTTTACAAATATATCAAGCAAATAAAAGCACCAAAAATGTAATATACGAAACAAAATAATCACCAATTACGTTTGAAAATTATATAATCTGTTACTAATCCCCCCACCCCTTCACTGTCAAGGCTCCTGTAAATATGGAAAATGTACTAGCATATTATATTAAAAAATAAAACCTAACAAAACACTCTGTTTCCTCCATCACAAACGTCATTCTACAGTTTTGAACAGAAAATCCCCAAACAACTGCTCTCACTTTGAGATCTCAGAGAGTTTATTAATAGCATAACTAATCTCAAAATGTAAAACACTTTGCTGACCCCTTGCCAGTTTTCATAGTGTGAAACAGCCGAATTAACTTATTTTCCCAAATCATTTTTCATTAATGGGTTTCGCATTGGCGACCAGCTCAGACAATTTAACAATGACAATAACCTCTGGATTACTCAGTTTTTTTTTGGAGCAGACTTTAGCACTGAAAGCAACATTTTATAAATCACATATGCTTAATGGCGGTCACTCTGGCCCACTGCATTTTAGTAGATCTCTCAGCAGCACTTGAAAACATTTATTCACAACATTCAACTTCAAACCCTTATAGAATGCATGGATTTAGAAGACATTCATATTGAAGTGCTTAGAATTATATCTAACTGTTAGACCTGGCAGCCTTTAGGATTGTCTTCCCACAAACATTTTGCTTTCTCCCCTCCAGGGTGCCGTCTATTTAGAAAGCTGGACATGTATTTTTAAGTTTTACATTTACATGTCCTGGTAGTGAAAAACTCTTAAATTAGTTTTTCACTACTGCAAAGCCTACCTCTCTCATAGGATAAGATTGGTTTACAATATTACATTTAATAAGTGATAACTTGTTAGACAACAAACTTGACATTTTTACCTATTTTCAAATGCATTATATTTTAAAACCTTCTTTAATGGTAAAGTCAGATTATAAGTCATAATTATTAAAATTGCATTTTTAGAAAGTTTGCATTTTCTTGTCCTAACCATTTGGTGCCTGCAGACTGTATCCTGGGTCACATGACTAGGTGTAGGGGGATGTTTGCCTCTGTGTATTCTTTCCAGACAGTAACACAAAAGGAGACTAGATGGTGATAGTATGGGCCATCATGCCAGAATCGGAGGGCGCAGCTTTGCACAGGACCACTTACATTTCAAAGGACCTACCTCAGCACTCTCACAAATAACTTTACACTAGCCTTTTGTTACCACAGACATCCTGGGACCAGGGCACGGAGATGGGTAATTCCCAGACCATTTGTGGGGGTGGACTCTAGAAATTTCTTCCACTTCAAAGCTGGCACTAGGTATAAAACTAGGACCCTCAGACCCACTCTTCAGTACACTCCTGGACTTGTGGATACTACAGAAGATGGTCAGCCCTGCTTCCAGAGGACTCTTTTACTCTCTAAGAACAAAGACTGGACCTGCTCCCTTCACCCCAGGCAGAGTGACTCCAAGGACTAGGTGAATGACCTCCTGTTCTGAGCTACAGGGACACAACAAGCTCCAGAGGCCTCCCTGCAGCTGCCCAGCTGATCTGCTGCAATGGACTGCAATTGGACCTGCCTGAGACCTAGCCTCTACTCGATTGAGTTCCTGATCACCAAGAGGTTCCTTCCCAGGACCTGGATCCTTGGCTGGCACCAGTTGAGCTCCTCCTGTGAAGGGAAGAAGAAATCCTGAAGTTTTGTGCTCTTCGCGAACAGACCAGTTGGAACCTAGATCTTGCTCCTCATGACAACTGCCAATGCGACGCTCCGGTGGACATGACTCTTCATGCTTCAGTGAGCGCCAGCAATGACTGGCAACAGGACAGCTGCTCTCCGCGCTACAGCATCAACAGTCATGATCTCTGCCAACATGAAGCTCCAGCAACGATCGTCTACGATGCCAACAAAGTCTTCGTGCTACAGAGAAGACCATTTGTGACACCCAGCCTGCTCTTTGCACTACAGCGATGACCATCCGCGACACTTTCCCTGCTCCCCACGGTCTCCTTAATTTTGAACTGGACTCTTTGCAAAGGTAACTTTTTCAGTTGGACTAACCTGGCCACTGTATCTGGCACACACTCCAATGCGGTCGTCCTGAACTTTAGACTTTTCCAGGTCTAGCATGACGAAATAACCACAATTGGTGCTTTGTGCTTTTAGGCACCATACTTACCTAAGTCTTTGAGATTGCATATCTCTGGTTCTACTGATAGGATTTTTGCTGGCTTGGTCTCATTTTATTTACTACATTCTTAACCCCTTCGCTGCGGGGGTTATTCCCCCGCTCTGCTGGGGGGGAGAGGGCACGCACAGCGCCCCCATGCTCATGACGAGCTCAGCTCGTCATGAGCTACGGCGCTCTGGTGCTCATGACGAGCTGAGCTCGTCACAGGTGCATTGGCTCCAGTGGAACGCTCAGCACAGCGCGGGGAATTCTCCCTGCACCTGAGCGTTCCACGGGCCATGATGAGCTGAGCTCGTCATGAGCACCGGAGCGCCGTGGCTCATGATGAGCTCAGCTCGTCATGAGCGTCAAAGGTGTTAATCTGTTTATCTAAATAAGTGTGTTTTCACTTTATCGCTGTTTGTGTGCTGCGCAAATACTTTAGCAAACACAACAAGATGATGGATGGAGTGTTGAACATTTTCAACTACTCACCCCCAGTCAAGAGATCTGGGTTGAATCGATTGTTCTTTTGCTTACTAAGCCACACCAGTTTGTACCCAGCAATAGGCAAATTAGTCTTGACCCTGCTCCTCCTGAGAACAGCCAGCCGAACTGCCGAGCCGGGTCCTCCCTGGGCCGGAAGCAAGCATCCTGGGACCTATTTCAGGGCACCACCCCTCATTAGTCAAGCTAGCTTGAATCCAGTGGCACAGCAAGCAAGGGATCCATGTCTGGGCAAATCCTTGCCCACTTAGGGCGAACATAGCAAGCACAACAAGAGAATGGATGGAGTGCTGAAACTTGTCAACCACTCAGCCCCAGTCAAGAAATCTGGGTTGAATCCATTGTTCTTTTGCTCACTAAGCCACCCCAGTTTGGACTGCGTCATATGCAAACCAGTCTTGACCCTGCTCCTTCTGGGAACAGTCCAGTCCGAACTGCCAAGCCGGGTCCACTCTGGGCCGGAAACGTGCATCCTGGGACCTGTTTCAGGGCACCACCACTCATCAGTCAACCTAGCTTGAATCCAGTGGCACAGCGAGCAAGGGACCCATGTTTGGGCATATTCTTGGCCACTTAGGGCTAACATAGCAGACACAACAAGATGATGGATGGAGTGCTGAAACTTTTCAACCACTCAACACCTGTCAAGAAATCTAGGTTGAATCTATCCTTCTTTTGCTCACTAGGCCATCCCAGTTTGGACCCAGTCATATGCATTCGTCTTGACCCTGTGCCTCTTGGGAAAAGTCCAGCCCGAACTGCCAAGCCTGGTCCTTCTTGGACCAGAAATAAGCATCCTTGTACCGGTTTCAGGGTATCACACCTCATCATTCAGGTTAGCTTGAAGCCAGTGGCACTGCGAGCAAGGGATCCACGTCTGGGCATATCCTTGGCCACTTAGGGATAACATAGCAAAAACAACAAGATGAAGGATGGAGTGCTGAAACTTTTCAACTACTCACCGCCAGTCAAGAAATCTGGGTTGCATCCATCGTTCTTTTGCTCACTATGCCATCCCAGTTTGGACCCAGTCATATGCATCAGTCTTGACCCTGCTCCTTTTGGGACCAGTTCAGCCCGAAATGCCAAGCCAGGTCGTCCCTGGACCAGAAATAAGCATCCTTGTACCGGTTTCAGGGTATCACACCTCATCAGTCAGGCTAGCTTGAATCCAGTGGCACAGCGAGCAAGGGACCCACTTCTGGGCGTACCCGTGGCCACTTTGGGTGAACATAGCAAACCCAGTAAGATGATGGACAGAGTACTGAAACTTTTCAACCACTCACCCCAGTTAAGAAAACTGGATTGAATCCATTGTTCTTTTGCTCACTATGCACCCCAGTTTGGACCCAGCCATATCCAAATCAGTCTTGACCCTGCTCCTCCTGGGAACTATCCAGGCCGAGCTGCGAGCCAGGTCCTCCTTGGACCGGAAACAAGCATCCTGACCGATTTCAGGGTACCACCCCATATCTGTCAAGCTAGCATGAATCCAGTGGCTCAGCGAGCAAGTGACCCAAGTCTGGGCATACCCGTGGCAACTTAAGGGTACATACCAAACACAACAAGATGATGGACAGAGTGCTGAAACTTTTCAACCACTCACCCCAGCCAAGAGATCTGGGTTGATTCTATTATTATTTTTCTCACTATGCCATCCCAGTTTGGACCCAGTCATATGCAAATTAGTCTTGGCCCTGTTCCTCCTGGGAACAGTCCAGCCCGAACTTCCTAGCCAAGTCCTCCCTGGACCAGAAACAAGCATCCTGGGATTGAGTTTAGGATATTTGTAGTGTCGCTCTACACCAGGTTTGCTCTTTGTTAGTAAGACTTTTATGGAAATAATAATTCTGTAGCCTGTGCTCTCCTATGAGTCTGACGTTCCACATGCAGTCTTTTCCAAATTATCTTAGTAGTGTAATGTGGCCATGTCTCTTATTGTCTCTCAAACCCCGTGCCCTAACTGAGGACATGTGCCTTGTTGGCAGGCGTCAGTCAGTGTCAGCGAAAGATGTTGTGAGTAGTGAAACCTAAGTGGTGCAGTTGGGTAGAAAGTAGTCTACAGTTATCTCGGTAGATACATAAATACCCTCCTCTATTTTCTTACTGTCCGGTCATTCGCTTCCGATTTAATGACTTGTACCTAGTCTCTGGATTCTGATTTAATTACTTACATCTGGTCCCTTGTCTTTAATTTAATTACTTATAACAGCACCTAAGCCATAGCTGATGCGATGGGTGAAATATAGTCATAGTGTTTACTTAAATTTCTATAATCCAAATGCTTTACGATTTTTCCTATGAATAGTTACAAAATAAAGTCCTTAATAAATGTTACATGACGTTATTGTGGTGGTAGTTTGTGATCCTTTCTTTATAGGGTCACAGATTGGTTGCATTCTTACTACGTATGGAGTTCAAGTTGACACTGGATATCATTTTAAGTATAAACCTACAACCGTTCCTTCTCTGAAATGGCCCCTTACATCTGGAACTCTCTACCAGTGGAGATCAGATGCAACCCATCCACATCTCTCTTCTGGAAAGAAGTAAAAAAAATTCTATCCAACAAGTTCCTCTCTTTCTACGACTAGGCCACTGGTACCCGGTCCCCACTCACCCCACCTAACCTGTACATCTACCCTGTAGCTCCCTACCTCTTCTACCTCAGAATGTTGCGTTAACATATTCTACTGTATGTTCTTTGTTTACATCTTTTATATTTTGTTACTTTGTATTTTTATTCATGATTATGTAACCTGAGTAATTGCTGCTATTTTGCCTACATATCCCACTATATATTGTTTGCCCTTTTTTACTGTTACTTTGTATTTCTATTTATTCTTTATGTTCCTCATGTTATTTGGTTGTGCTTCTCTGTGAAGCGTTCTGACACCTGTGGGTTAGGTTTATGCTATATAACACTCCTCAAACTAATAAAGCCTATTTTGCCTCTTGAGTTCTATATTCGGAATAGTTCCGAATTTCCTCGTTGCTGTATTGATTTATTAGTTACTGATATTTAAATGCACATAGTCTGACTGCAATCCCTTATTGACATAATCACAGTCACGTTTACCAAATTTGTTTTCAGGCCCCTGTCTCTCATAGATAATATTTGAATGTGTTCGGGTCATTTACCACATAGGTGAGATGCAATTGGGCAATTGACAGAGACTTGACTCAAGGCTTAATCTGCAATGTTTGTTCAAAAATTAGTTTATTGAGTGAGGCCCTTCCATTAGTGACAACGTGCTTTCCCTTACACACATATTCACTGGATTTTGCCTTTAGATAATGGTTAGACAAGCAACATTATGTCGCTGCATTTGACGTATTAAAATTGTGAGGCATATTTTAATTTATGTGCATACATTTTTCATAGATTCGTTGGACCAACAGAAAGATGAAATCCATTTGGTAACACTGTGTGTATCAGGTAAGCCAGACTTGTTCTTATAACACTTTACAGAGAATGTGAGAAGCCATTATTATAGACCATGTGTTCTGATACTGCCATCTGACTTATCCTGCTCAAGTTTATTTAAACTGACTGGTCCTAACCCTCAAATGTCCATTACCAAACCTTCAGCGCACACAACTTTGGATGATAGAACCTTACTGTGGAGAGTTGTGGACCTAGGCAGTGGTGGCAAGTGGATCTTTTCCCCAACCTTTTATATAATGGGGTTGATGGTGTTTTTTCATGTGTAGTTACTTCACTTGTGGATTGGAGCAGCATATCATTGCTTATAACAAAAATGTGGTACTTGATACCATTACTAAATGCAAACTTGTTCTTACTTTCTATTTCAATCGCAAGTGAGTCTGTAAGTTAGCTCGATGATGTACAAAACTGTTTAAGATATCTGCATGAATTTTGTTGTAATTTGCCCATGTTCGGTTGTGCGGCACTGCGGAGGGAAGCCGTGAGCTGCCCAGTCCAGTAGCCATGGAAATGCTAATTGATTATGAGTTTCCTTCTGCCCCTACCTAAGCCATTCGATTCTTGCTAATTTGTATTATCAATAGTATACCCCGATTATTATGCAAATGCTCTGGATGTTATTTTGTCAAAATCAATAAAACATCATTTATTTAAAAAAAAAAAAGATATCTGCATGAAACTTGAATGCAACTAATAGTAATTATAATAACGTGTTTTTGTTTACTACGTAAAACAGTAAAATCTTTGTATGAAGCGCTAAAATGAACAGGCGTCACTTCTACTCAATTTATTGGTACTCATGTGACTTACCCTGAAAACATGGAATATTAATTCTGCCTTGCTGAGATTCAGATTTCTGACCTGCAGAGTCATTGAGACATCTTGGGCTAGCTTGACCTCAAGTATGCCAGCTCAAACTTCTATCTATTCAAAAATCAAAAGGTTAATAAAATTGAGGTGATAAAACAATTATTAATAATACGTGTCCGCTAGTGTGATCTCAAGCTGCAAGCATCTAGCTGTCTTTTGTTTCTCTCCTCAGATTTCAGACAGTAAGGCCTTATGCAGCTGTTAGAACTGGTCGGTGCAAACCTTTGTATTAAATGCAAAGCATTTCATTTGGTGACCTAAGCTCTAAATAAGTCACATTTTCAAAGGATTGCTAGAGCCTTATTGCTCATAAATAGCTTCTGAATTTACTTACTAGACATCTGCCAATGTAAAAATAAATTGGGCTGCTCCAGTAGTTGTTTGACAGTTTCTAAATGTTTCCTTATACATGTTTCTTGTACTGTTGCTCCTAACATATCTGCCATTTAGTTACGTTTGTAGACATTTTGCCATATTTCCAATCTTTTACATTGTTGTCTTCAGAGGTATGTTCCACCATATCTACCCAAAATACATTCCCAAGTCCACCTTGAGTCACTGTACACATCACACCTGTTTGTATACTACTCACGGTATGGCAGTGCATGCATGAATCCAGCTATTTGTGTGTCTGCATCGTGCAACAGTAAAAAGAAGATCTTCAATATGGTACTTGGAGTTTATTTTTTTGTTTCTCCTATTTTGTTACAGAATTAAATGACAAGCTGGAAGATGATGTCCACTTACCAATTATTTATGGGATTGGTACGTACTTGCAAATGTACAAAATTTACAACAGAAGATATTTGTTCTTTTTGCGCACACATTACAGCAGTATAATGTTCTCCTGCTCAGTAGTAGAGTGTTTGAATCTATGGTGAAGTGATTGTTATTTTGTTCAGCAAATAAATGTGCATTGTGTAAAATGCTTACTTTAGAATGGTAACAGTAAAACCGTCATATCTAAACATGGTTTGTACATGTGTATTTAAGTCTGATCTTTTATGTGATAACTACACTCAGTTGTTGATGGTGTGATCAAGTGGCTTAACTGAATCCACTAGAATAGTTGGGCCAGAAGGTTGCCATCTACCACTGGAAAAGATTGGAGAGGACGGGATAATGTATCTCCTTCCTTGAGAGCTACATGAAAAGCAGGTACATATCTCAACATACTGAATCTGTGACAAAAAGGTACGTTTTCTTCTAGGGATACAATAGGCATCAAGAAATGCCCTCCTACACTTTCACTTGTACTCCATCTTCCATCCAGAAGATGGATTACCAGGTACCAATTTGAAAGTATTTCAAACGAACAAACCCTCTGTGTGTTTGCATGATTGCCGAACTCACTGGTATAAAAATGCACAATCCTGACTAGAAAATATGCACCATGCTGCCACAAACTTTGTCCATGATGCCTATGGCAAAGTTAAAATCAGTTAGAGTGTTGTCCCCAGTCGCTCGGCTCTTCACCAGAGACAAGAGTTTGAAACCAAGAGCAATGCTGCCCACAATACCAATCTCAGATGACAGCCAAGGAGACGATAGGGGAAAGTATTATCTGTGTGACAAAGAAGCAGATCATGGTGAATTAAAATGATGAACCCTATTGTGAGCACTTTCCCAGGGCCCAGATATTTGCCCACTTCTATGAGACTTCTGGTTGAGATTCAGATGTGTTTGCTATTGGTGCACAGAGGATGATGACTTGGAGGTTGATCACTTTCTGCCGCCTTACAGTACTGATGCAGGCATCTAAGTCAATGGCTTAGATACATCACCAGAAGGAGATATTTCCTACGTATCAGGCACACTTTTGGAGGAAGTTGTATTTTTTACTGGTGTTTGGTCATCAGTTCGAGTCTATCCCTGGCAAGGACAGCTTCTCCCACATAGGGTGCATGAGAGTGCATGAGGAGCGTGAGAGTGAACGAAGCTGAAGTCCGGAACAGCGAGTGGCAAGTGAGGTGACCCAGCGAGATACCAACGGGTGTGTGCACTGAAAACACCCCCGCCTACAGCCCCCTATAGCCACAGCTACAGATCATTGGAGTGTTGGATTCTTGCCTGGCACTGGGCATACATCCCCCCATCCCACTTTGACTGAAACCTGCCTCAAATCTGGAGCCCTGAGGTGTGGTGAGTAGGCAGCGGGTAACACAGCAAAGCCGGGGGTTGCAGCTGCGGCGCCACCCGTCTTTGCAGAGGTGGCCGGCATCAAATGGTGCGGCTTGTGGGTCAGTTGGTTGCTTTGTTCTGTTTTGTTTTGTTCCACCCGGGAGCTGGGTTTGTTGTGCTGCCCGTGGAACGACAAACCCCCCTGTGTTTCCCCGGTTGGGTAGAGGTCAGGCAGGGACAGGGGGAGAGGCTGAGCTGGACGCCAAAAGCAGCAAGATTTCAAAAAACGTATTCACCTCAACCACCTTATTTGAAAAAACAACAGCCCGGTCTTTACAGCCGGAGAGGAACCTTGGTTACGCTGTCGGAAGTTGGAGTCTTTGGAAAGGGAGAAGTCTGCACAAGGTGTGCATGGAGTACACGGAGCTCACGGTCGGAGCTGGAGCCCGAGCTTGAAGTGAGCTTGAGCTGAGCTGAGCTGAGCAGGACTAAGCGGGACTAGTGATTACTGCCTCCGTGGTCTTTGTTTGCTCACCCCTGACAGCAGGGCCGGTCCTAGGACTTTTGGGGCCCTTGGCGAAAGGGAAGATGTGAGGCCCCTCTAATTTGGGACATCCAGTGCCGGCGTTAGTGCTGGTGGCCGTCGGTGCGACAATGTTAGTTGGTCACCTCGCCAATGAGCTCCTTCGCTATGAATTCCCTCACTACAACCCTATAACAGTGCTCCTCAAGTTATTCTATGTAGATTTATTCTATGCAGATTTATAAAGCAGATAGCCGCCTGAGGGCTTCCCAGTGCTGCGTGAGTCGATGACCGTGTACACTAGTGGGATTCTGAGGCGGTACATGTCTAGTGCAAGTGGGGCTAAAGCCATGTTTTAAGCATTTTTTTTAATCGAGTCTTGTTCATTTAGTTTCTGAGCTCAGTGGGCATAGCATTCCAAAGCTTAGGGGTCAAATGCGAGAAGGATACACCCCCCCCCAAACTGATCCTTTGGATATTTAGCAATCAAGCATTGGAGGATGTTAAGGTACTGCTACGAGTGTAAGGTACCTGAAGAGCCACTGTCGAGGATGGTCCATTATAGATGATTCCCCTATGCGCCAAGTAAAGTGCCTTGAATTCTATCTACCCTTTCCTCCACTTGAAGCCAGTGCAATTTTTGCTGAGGTATGTTTGGGAAGCTTGAGGATAGTCCTTGCTACCACTCTTTGGACTAACTGGAGTCTCTTGCTGATATATTTGGGTGAGCTCATATACAGGGAGTTTCCATAGTCCAAGCAGGAAAGAATCCGCACATGGGCCACTATTCTCCTAGATTGTGTAGGTAGGAGGTCTAGGATTTTCCGTAGGGTTCTGATAAAGCCAAAGCAAGATGCTGTAAACATTTTTACTTGGGCCTCCATAGATAGAGAGCTATCCAACCACATACCTAAGATCGTAATGGGGGAGGAAGAGAGATTGGCAGTGCCCCCAGACACTCTGGCCATCGAGGGTTGTTTGCGGTGTTGGCTTGTTTCTTAAAATCATCAGCTTGTCTTTGTTTCACTTCGATTTAAGTGAGCAGTAAGCCATCCATTATGCAACTTTCTCTAAACAAGGAGCTAGTTGTTGTAAACCTGTTCCCAGGTAAAGGGAGACTGCCATTTGGGTGTTGTCGGCAAAGGAGACCATCAACACATAAAATTCCTTGACGATTTCTGCCAATGGACTTAAATAAATGTCGAAAGGTGTAGGCCTCAATGCAAAGCCCTGCGGAACCGCACAAATCAAAGGGAAGACCTCTGAATAGCAGGGAGGATCTCAAAATTGAAAGGACTTTTCTTTTAGGAACGAGGAAAGCCAGGTCATAGCATCATTTTCTATTCCTTTTTCACTCATCCTGAGGACGAGAGTCTTGTGGTCAACATTGTTGAAAGCTGTCCACAGGTAGAGAAGGATAATGGTAGGGAGCCTCCTTTGTACAGTAATATTTTCAGCTCTACTGTTATTGCTAATAATGTGGTTTCCATGCTATGTTGTGGAGGGAAACCAGTCTGAGTTGAGTAAAGAAGAGAGTTCTCCTGCTGGAACAGGGAGAGGTTTTGATTGATCTGTTTTTCTAGTACCTCCCCCATGGCTGGAAGCAAGGAGATAGGTCTGTAGTTCCCGGGACATGAGTGTTCAAGGTTGGGTTTCATTAGCAGGTTTTACCACTGCTTGTTTCCAAGTTCAGGGAACTACTCCAGTGGAAAGGGATAAATGGAGATCAAGAAGTGTGGTGAGAATATCTTGTGCTCCTTGTAGCAGAATGTGAGGTGGTGCCGGGTACACAGGGGATCCCAATTCAACTTTGCTAAATAATGCTGAGAGTGACTCCCCTGTGATGGGGGGAGTTTGAGATACATGTCATCTCCTCATGCAGAACATGTGTTTCCGGCTGAATAGACAAGGCTTTTTTTTGTCTGTTGTAGGTTACTGTAGATAACATCAACTTTATCTTGGAAGTACACTGCAAGTTTGTTGCAGTGTGATACTGTAGGGGTAGGTAACGTATTTTTATCTTTTGGAGAAGTGAGTGACTTAACACTACCGAAAAGTTCCCTCGGGTAATTGACTATATTCATCATTACAGCTTTGTAGTATGCTGCCTGTGCCTTTTTAATTTCCTGATGGAAATGTCCGATAGCCATCAGGTAGGAGAGTTTTACGTTTTTTAGGGGGACCAGGTGGGCGGTTAAACATGGTGCGGATTTCTCTTTATTTCCATTCTTTATAGTCGTGATAGGAATTGTTTCATTTAGTGAATCCTTAATCCACTCTTTAATTATGGAATTTGCTGCTGAGGGATGTTTACCTATGGCCGGTTCTTTTGAGGCTATGGAGTTCATTTATATTTCTTTATTCAGTTTTGAACAGGGTCATCATAGGCTGATTATGTTCTTATTGCAGTAGCGTCTGGTGTCAGAGGAGAGGGGAAGGGTCAGGGGGAGAGACAACAAACAATAAAAAAAAAGGATAAAACAAAGAACTTGCCTGCCTCATCGCCATCTTTTGCTACTCTCAGACCTCCACTGCAGGGAGCTTCTCCCAGACTCCCCTGCGCCCAATCCTGTAGCTGCTCTCACCCAGGGGAGCAGCTTCAGGATTGGCCTGAGCAACGATGATTTGCGCTCCAATGGGACTGGGAGCCTGTATTTTGCGGTTTCATACCCAGCAAAGCAGCTAGGGTGCAGAGAGCATTAATGCTCATGATGGTTTAGCCGGCCTGAGACAGCCAGCCAAATTGTCCTGCTCACTGATAACAGTGTACACCACTCTGAAAGTACAACAAGATTATGTGAGTGTGAGTAATGTTGAGGCCAGAAGTTGATTAGAAAAGGCTACCCTATAACTCACTGTAATAATCCTTGGTCATTTTTTTAACAACCCTAATGTAAGGTGTGTTTAACGCCGTTACAATAAAAAAAAAAAAAAAAAAAACAGTGCACACCACTCCCCTTGGACAACTGTTGCCCCCTGGCCCTGGCCCCCAGAATCATGTAAACAAAATAAAACTATAATAAATGCCGGGTTATTGTCGTTTTGTTTTTATTTTTTGCGCTGCTGACAGGGATCGACGCTCCTCCCCCATAGCGGAGGAGCTTCCCATGTCTTATTTTCCAAAGGGGATGGGATACCCTCCAGTGGGAATGAGATCAGGGCATGGTCAGTCCAGGTATTGGGCCTAAGTTTACAATTTTTATGTTAGTGTCATTTCTAAACACTGGATCTAGAAGATGTCCTTTGTCATGGGTGGGACCTGCTACTCTTTGAGTGAGCTGCAGACAGCGTAGGTCATGTAAGCTGCCTGACACCGTAGGGTTGTTGATTATATCCACATGAACGTTGAGATCCCCTAGGAGAGTGATATTTGGTTTTTCGATGGCGATGCTAGCTGCTATCTCAGGTAAGGCTTCTGCAAACTTAGTACATGGGCTTGGAGGTCCATACATAAGTAATCCTGAGACGAAAGAAGTGGGTGACAAGTTTATAGTAAAAGAGAAATTCTCAGAGTCTGGGATAGACAAGGAATGAAAATCTACATCTATGTGTGTCTTTTAGGATGATAGTGATACCCCCACAGCTTTTGTGCGCGCAGTTTTTCCTACATACATAATATGCCGGCGGATGTCTAGTCTAGAGATGTCATGTTAATGTTAATGTTAATGTTAACGGATTTTTAGAGCGCATAGCTGCCCGTGAGCGTCCCAGCGCTGAACAGTACTGATGAAAAGAGAGGGGGAGAAGCTCACGGGAACAGCCATGTCTTTAAGGATTTGCGAAATGCCAGGAGATTGGGTTGGGCACGAAGGTCAGGAGGGAGGGAATTCCACATTTTGGACGCATTGTAAGAAACGCGCCGGCCTCCTGATCGTGCTCGAGAGATCTTGGGTATTTTAGTAAGGTTGGCATTGGAAGATCGAAGGGGTCTGGAGGTAGTATAGGGAGTAATCAGATCTCTGAGTATGGGGGGGCTTTCCCGTTCAGAATTTTGTGTGTGAGGCAGAGTGACTTGAACTGCACTCTTTCCATGGTGGGCAGCCAGTGCAGTGCTCGCAGGGCTGGTTTGGCTGAGCAGCGGTTCCTAGTGTTGGTCAGGATCCTGGCGGCGGCATTTTGAACCACCTGAAGTTTGGTTGTGACTTTTAAGGGTGCAGCAAGGTAGAGTGCATTGCCGTAATCCAACCTTGACAGGATGAGACCCTGTATCAAAAGTTTCCTTGATTGGAAGGGGAGTAAAGGAAGGATTTTTCGGGTGGATCGCAAGAGACCAAAGCAGACTCTGGCAGTTTTTCTTGCTTGGGTTTGCATGGTGAGGTTTTTGTCCAGCCATAGACCGAGGCTTTTAATCTCGGGCTTGGGGGTTGGGGGTTTACCCATGCCAGGGGGCCAAAGGGAGTCTGTGAGGAGGTGGGCTTGATTACCCATCATTAGCCACATTTCTGTTAGGAACAAGACATCCAGTTGTTCATCATCCAGTAGTGTTAGTAGCTGAAGCTTATGATGGTACAGGGATCTACAGTTGATAAGTGTGAGGTTCAATTTTATGAGCCCAGGTATTTTAGCCCTGACTTCTTGGGATTGCAAATCAAAAAACTACAGAGGGGGCAGCTCAAATCCCCGTTCCCTGGCCGTATTCGGAACAGGTGAGCAGGGAAGGTTTAGGCACAAGTGAGTATAGGGATTGAGCTGAATAAGTTACCATCTTTGTGGGGATTCACGCAGGGTTCCTCGCCCCTGGTCCCATTCGGGCGCGGATGAGCAAAGACGGGCTTGCCTTTGGTGCGTCTTTGGCATGTGGAAGGGGTAGTGGCCTTTAGAGTGACAGAATCATTCCTATTGTCCTCTTCACACTACTTTCCTCTGCCACCTTTCTGCGAGACTTAGACTTTTCTCCACCCACATCTTTCTGAAATCTTCCATCTACATATTTGAGCCCTACTCTTTCTTTTCTGAACCCTCGTTTCACTTTCTCCTTCTGCACATATTCTCTTGCATCTGCTTCACTTTACCATTCTCCCCCACAAACACACATCACAGCCATTCACTTATGAACACTGTATTTTCATTTGGTCGGTCAATTTTCAACAGTAACTTTGCACCTCCTTTGCACGCTTTTACACATAATTACAAGTACAATTAGTACGTGCCACCATTGCCCTCTGCCCTCCACAGAGGAACCAAACAAGATTGGTGAGCAGGTATTCTAAACACATTTGTGACCCACTGTCAGGCACTGTGAGAACTATACACGACCTTTAGACTCAAATCCAGGACTCTCAGTCATGGCCCATTTTACTCACTCGCCCAAACCTGAACTAGCACAAACACCTATAAGTGAGTTGATAGTATGCAGAACAATAGGTTGATATGTTGTATAGCAAAAATACAGAAAAAGAAAATGCGGGGAAAAACGAGCACACTTAGGGAAGTAAATTAGGCAAGACATGGGAAATTTAAATAGGAGCAACCTCATGTCATGATTGACATTGGTTATTGTAATGTTTTTTAGGTCTCGCTGAGCCAGCGCATGCACTGCTCTGCAAGATATTTAGTGTGTGGGTTTTCAAAGTGCTACCACACGCTTTTGGCAGGCATAGAGCGTGCGTTTACGTGCACAATGACGAGCAGAGGCGCCGTATGGCTTTCCTCTCTCGTCATGGTGCGCGCACACCACTCGCCAGCCTGCTTTTGCCGTGGCGCGCATTCCCTGCGGCACCCTTTCTTTTCCTTGATCTTCCAAGCGCCTCGCTCCGCCCCTCCCTCACCACAGAGCGCGTCTCCATGATTGCGATCCATTTCGCTTGATCGCGATCTCTTTTGCTTTTACTGCTGTGTTACTTTAACGGCCGCGCGGCCAATGCATGTTATTTGTTACCCTTGTTTTTACTTCACTTTCTCCTCTAATATTAGCTCTGTCACTTTCTTTTCTTCATCAGTTTTCTCCTCTCGCGTATTCTTCCATCAGTTCCCTTATTAGTTTTCTCCCTTCACATTTTCCTCTCACTCAACCTTCCCCAAATAGCTTTCTCTTCTCACACCCTCTTCTCCCTTAATCTCAATATCCTCCCTCACTTCCCCTTATTAGTCTTTCCCCCTTTTCTTTGCCTAATTGCCCTCTCTTTCCACCACTCTTTCTCCCCAGTTCATCCACATGATTACTTTTCTGGGCTTTCTCTTCTCACTTCCTCCTTACTGGCTTTCTCCAACATCTCTCTCTCCATCACGTTCCCCTCTTCTCTTCCTCAATGATGCCCTAGCCACACTTTCTCTTCTCCTTACGTCATCCTCCTCTCGCTCATGCTACCCTCCATCCATCACTTGCTCACTCACAGTGGCGCAGTGATTCTTCGATGGGCCATAACGCAAGCATAGAAAAGTGTTCCACGCCTCCTGGTTGGGTAGTAAAAGATGACCATAAATGTGCAGTGGGTCCTTCACGCCCTCGGTCCTGGTGCCACCGTCCAAACATTTACTTACTTGTCCATTTACATTTATCCTCTCCTTTCAGTGTCCACACTGTCATCTTCACAACCTCCTCAGCTTCTCTTCCTGATATTTGCTAAATACTCAACTTCTCTTCTACCCTATTATATTATGTGCTGTCACCCACTTTTTCCTGTTTCCCTTGGTGTGTATCCTTTCCTTCACATCCACATATTTACTTTTCTCCTACTCCGTCACCTACCTTAATTACCCTCTCTCAGGCTTTCCAGTGCTTACTTTCCCTTTTCAGCGAAATTCTCACGCCACTTTCGCGTGCACTCCTCCTTCGCCAAAGAGCCGGCGGTGATGCTGTTAATATGACGAATGGTGTAATTTGCGCTGTTGGCCACGTTCCCTGGGGCCCGCCTCCCCACTGTAAAATGAAAGCCCACCACACAGTGGTGAGATTACGGACCATAACGCCCGACACGAGGATTTGTATTACCATCTCTGAGCGAGTCAGCGATTTAAGAACAACGCGGGCCCGATATTATAAATATTTCTGCCGACTAAATGAGGAGCCTGGCAGAGTGATGCAGTCAGTTATGTACTGGGGTAGTGAGGTTTTATTACATAAAAGCCATCATTGAGATTCATCTGTTTAACAAAAAAAAAAAAAGACGCCCTACATTCAGTCCAGTCAACTGTTTTAAAACGGGGAGGATTTTATATTCAAATAATAATGAGGATCCCCATTTCTGAGTGAAGTAAATAAGAGGCTCCAGGCCTCCCCATATTCAAAGAGAGACTGGTCTAACTTAATGGTAGTCAATTACCGACCTCCGAAGGATTATTCGGGCTTCGAGGATTAAAACAAGTAACTTGCAAGCTGCCAAATGTGTCAGCAACGAGTGTCTAACAGTGAGCCATCCTGCCGTGGAATGCAGTGCGTGCATTCATTGAGCACTGTGCTGGGCAGGGTAGCGCAACTGCCCTACTGCGCATGCTCTGCCCCTCCCGAACCGAACCCGCCACTACTCATTCAACAAAGCCCAGCATTACATTCCACTGTTTAGTTGGAAGGCTCAAGGAACAGCTTGGTGTCAAAAGGTTACTATCATTTTCATTATTTAGAGATTTTTCTTTACAGCCTAGCGCATGAGCATATATTCCACAGTCCGAAATTAAAAATTGATGACTTCATGTCGGGAAACTGCCCTGCGATCAATACTGGGTGTTACAATCCCCCCCCCCCAATGACAACAACTGCGTTTGCTAACCTTATATTAAAGGAAATTTGAAAAGCTCTGCCCGGTAGTGATATGTGGCAGCCCAGTTATTTTTGGCACATGCCACCCCTCTGTTCTGGCCCAGAGGTCTATCTACTTCAGACCTGGCAACTAAAATGGTGCCACTGCATGATGTGCTATTCTAATCCAGGTTTTTTCTTTGATTTCTGGGGCTTGTTGTCTTGCTTTATAATGACATAAACACAACTACAAGTACCAGAAATCAAAATAAAAACTTGGGCTATAGAAGCACATCTTGCATGGACCAGGGAAATTTGGCAAGTGGCCCCTCAGTGACATACAACCAACCTCCAAGCCAGCCTGTTCTCGCCCGACACCATTATATATTTTAATTTTATTGTGTGTTAGAAAAAAATGACATCTTATAGCCTTTCCTTTTACATCAGCAAGATTTTCACATAGATCAATTTGTAAAGTCCTCTCACTTTGCACTCAAAGAAAAGAAAACAATCTCTATGTTAAAATAGGCAGCAATTTGTCAGAACACATTCCCTGATATTTGATGTCTGTCTTTCAAATTTACAGGCATCTTTATTGCTCATTCACCTTCCAAACTCCAGCATTTTAAAGTTGGGGGTACTGCAGCTGCCCCCCGCACTCCTACTTCCAGCACTTATATCCTTCTTTGTCTCCTATACGCATTGTACCTAATTTCTTTACACTTTTCCTTGCCTCCTCCTGGTCTAAGCATACTGTTTCCCCATAGTCAGAGTGTGTTGCTGCTATTTACTTCTCTCAATTATCCCCTTTGCTTTCCACTCTCAGCCTCCCTCCAACATCTTGTCTCTTGATCACCTTTCTCCTCTTAACACATACTGTCTCACGTTTGAAGTCTTCCCATTTCCCCTCTATTGCTATATGTTATCTTCACACTTTCGCTCCGCACGCTCCCATCCACTTATCTCCTAAAGGGCAGGGTACACCACAGACCCAGATGTCAACACACACAACAAATGTGACAACATAAAACCAATAATTCAAAAGCACCTTTATTGCTCCTTTACCTTTGGAACAACAGCAGGGTAATTTAGGGGGTGCTGTAGCACCCCACGCACCCCTATTTCCAGCGTATGTGAAAATTCTCTGGACTGCCCACACAGCAAATGCACCCACAAATGTAAAACTCTGCTGTGTTACATGGACTGTAGCAGTAAAGTCAGGCATGACTCACAGTTCCAGAACGTGAGGGAATTTGCAGTTTTATATTATGTGAACTCAGCTCTAAGACATTAGAAAGCTTTACATGAAGCTTTACATGATCACCAGTTACCTTACAAAAGGACATTTTCATTTTTTAGGGGCATGTGGAAATAGTGATATGCCCAGAATCACAGGACGTTCAGCAGATGCTGGTACTCTAACCTAGTTCCTCAGTTCTATTAAGCTGCTCAATGCGCACAAAGCCCAGGGGAAGTGTTTGTCCCATGGGCTTCAGAGCCATACTTTAGTGCTAAAAAGTTCAGGAGATGGGATGGGGGGCCCTACCCTGGGTGTCACAGTTCTGAATAATGACTGTATGTCCCAGGGCAGGGGGCCCCACACTTGGGCCTAGAGGTCTGATCCATTGCTGTACAAGGGGCCTCTCCTACCCTGGGCCTCTTTGCGCTGGATAAGGTATGTGAGGCGAGAGAAGGGGGCCCCACACTTGGGCCTTGATCCAGTGCATGCAAGCCCAGGGAAGTGGGGATCACCTCCACTGGGCTTAGAAGAGGTGTGGTGCTTTGACTGTAAACTTTACCCAGCCACGGCTTCTCCCTCTTCTACTGTGCCGCCTCTCCTCACCTATTACTGTTCAGCGGATCCTGAAAACAAAAGGGCCATTTGTTGCGTGGAAACGCAAATGGCACCTTTTCAACAGAGCACAGCGGCCAGCCCCACCCTTGACCTGCTCACACACAATAGTCTTCCCTGCTGTCCCAAGACCCTTGGCCATTCTTTCCATCCCCCATGCCCGTAATCCCAGGACTGACACCACGCCTTTATAACTGCTGAGGTTTAGACACATCATTAGCAAAATGTAAAATTGCAGTGATCGGAGGGGAGAGGGAGGGGGCCCCAGAGGAGCAGGTGGCCTGACTTTAATAAAGCCTTTCATGTGAAAGCGAGGCCGAAGCATGTTTTTCAGCTGAGCGCGAGGCCCTGGGCAGCTGCCCATACTGCCCATGCCTAGAGCCTGCCCTGCCTGACAGCCTGCAGCAGCCTGCTCTGCTTCTCTCCCCCAGCCGTGAGAACGTCGTGCTGACCTGCTCTATTCTGATCAGCGGCTCCTGCAGCGCCAGCAGCAACCTCCACAGGTTTGTCAGAAGAGGAGGAGGTGTGTGGCGAGACCTGTGACTGTGCTTAGGGTACGTAGTACAGAGTATAGACTGTGGAGTGCTGACAGTGACCGGCAGTGGAGGCGGGGGGCTGGGGGAGCAGCTTGGGAGAAGTTCAGCAGCTCAGCCCCCTGACAGCCCCCTGCCAATACAGACAGTGCGTTACTGCCCTGCCCCTACTGCCCACTGTCTTGCTCCATACCTCCACCGGGATTGAGCAGAGGGATCAGAGTGAGGCAAAGTTGGAGCTAGAGCAGAGAGCAGTTTGGCCCCCCTGCAGTGCACTTCTATCAGGGAGGAAGTGCACGCGTCTGGAACAATTCCTGGAGGGGTGACAACAGCAGTAACAGCACTAACAGTAGGAGCGGAGGGCAAGAGAGCGCAGCCACTGTTAGGGGGTGGCAGCAAAGTGTGTGTCCGGTGAGTTTGCGGAAGCGACCCAACCAGATTGGGGGCCGCTTGCAGACTCTTCTGAGTGCCCTGCTCTCAGGAAGCTGAGCAGAAGGGAAGAAAAAAGCTGCGGTCTTGCGGTAAGGAATCTGGTGAGTCGAGAAAGGGGGTTCAAGGAGGCTGAAAGAGTCTAGAGGTCAGAAGAAGGTGAACAATGGATAACGGCACTTCAATTTAAAACAAATACATATCATTCAAACTTTTCGCTATACGTTCAGGCACGGCGAGGAAGGCATTGGGAGACAAGTAGTTACTCATAAAAGCCTCGCCAAAAGGAAAAAAGACGACAAACCAGCAACAGTAAATGGTGGTTGTTCTACACTGAAGAGCCCGCTAATCTCGCCTATTGCATCTGTTTCAAAAAATCAATGTTAAACAGAAAAAAACGACGCAAAACTCAAGATTTTACAATTCAAAGAATCCCGGTTCATCTCTCCGTGCTACACCTGGAGAAAAATCAGGTCTGATGACACCGTTGGCACCCCAAAGAACCGTACAACGGATACACCAAAGGAGGGAAGAGCTGATTCAAGAACCTACCCCAAGGAAATTACATTCAAACTTAAATTCCATTGAGACGCAAGACCCGAACAAACAGATAGTGAAGCTAGAGATTCAAGACAAGAGCAGTCTAGCCGGGGTAACCTCACCGCATAGCACCATAATAGCAACAGCAACAGTACATGCGGTGCGATACATCAGTTTTAGTTCGGAACATCAACATCACAAGCTTCTACCTGCCGCTAGTAAAACTCGTGGGGAAAGTACGCCATGTAGTTCGGCTACAACACAGAAGCACTATGATCTGAATACATCAAACAGTTGCTCCTTACAAACAGTTGAGCATGGACAAGAAGTTAGCCTAAATTACTTGCAATCAAACATAGACGATCTAGTACACCTTTGGTCAAACCAAGGTCTATCTCTAACTGACATGGATGACTCAAGGGCGAGTAAAGATGTGGAAGGTAAGGTACACAGGAGATAATGGTGGATGGAAACGAAGATGAGGAGTTGATTGCTTCATGGGTGAGCAAACCTGTGGAAGACACACACATGGTAAAGGTGGAGGCCCAAGGAAGGCTTGAAGAGGAAAAACAGATGTTTAGTTCAAATCACAAGGGAGGAAAAGACAAAACATCCGATCTTAGAGCCAACTTGCAATCAAATCCAACGGAGAAATCTGGAAATTCACCTGAAAAAGGGGCAAGTAACATCAAAAGCTAAAAAAATGGGCAAACAGAATGAATTCCATTGGTACTCCAAGCACTACAAATGTCGACAGCTAGGTTGATAATGCAGTCAGATAAATTGGACATACAAATAGATCTTATGAATATCATCGCATCATATATAGCTGGAATAAATACAAAACTTGAAGACTTAACACATTTAATAAAAAGAGTACAACCAATTTACTCACCTGCACATGTGGACCAATAATAGACAAATTAGATTTTCTTTGGACAATATTGCAACAGATACTATGCCTAAATAAGCACTTTATTTTACTGGCTGTGAATCTAGAGACTGCCCGTACAATAAAATCAGAGGTAATTGTAAGTCAGAACCATACACATGCACCCACAAATATAACTCTAGAACAAAAGAAAGAATTTCAACTTCTCTCTGGTGAGACGGTGGATCTTATAGGAAATGATCAGAGTGTCACAACAGAGCAACCTGAAAATAAGAGACCTCATTCGAGGAGGCAAAAGAAGAAGGAAAGGAAAGCAAGAAACGGGATGAACGATCCTAAACTGCAGCAAGGCAAAAGAGTATATTCCATCTTTTTAAAAACAACAACAGGTGAGCCCCAAGACGAACATCGTCCTGGAACAACACTGGATAGTTTTACAAGTGAATGAATGAATGAAATTGGATTTATATAGCGCACTTCTACCCTGTGGCCTCGTGGGGCTTGGACCGGACAAACAGAGGACATAGCAAGTTAATGGGTGGTAGTGAAAAGAAAAGTTTTAAGGAGTCTACAAAAGATCTGTAGGTTAGATTCACTGCGAAGAGTTGGGGGCAGGGAGTTCCAGAAAATGGAGGCATTTCAAGAGAAGGAACGTCCACCCCATCTGGATCCCTGTACTTTCCTCTTAGTAGCGAGGAAGGCCGCGCTGGAGCGCAGGCTTCTAGAGGGTTGGTAAGGGGTAACCAAAGGATGGATAATAGCAGGTCCAGTTTTCCAAATGGCTCAATGGGCCAAGCACATGGCCTTAAATCGTATTCTGGACTGAATTGGCAACCAGTAAAGTTTCTTCAGTGTGGGAGTCACTGATTGTCTCCGAGGGATCTCAAGGAGTAAGGGGGCCGCACAGTTCTGGGTCACTTGCAGTTTTTTGATGGTGGCCAACTGGACGCCCAGATACAAGGCGTTCCTGTAGTCTAGGCGGGACAGGATGAGGGCTTGCACCATAATCCTTCGGGCCTGAAAGGGCAGTAGAGGAAGATTTTTTCTCAACATCCTCATCAGGCCAAAGCAGGTAGTGGAGAGTTTGGTGGCTTGGTGATTAAAACAGAGGGAGCTGTCAAGCCATTTGCCTAGGCTCTTGATCTGGTCCTTTGGGGCCGGCATAGTGCCAAGACAGGTCGGCCACAAAAAAGCCGGGGTGGGTGAGGGAGACTTGCCAAGAAACATTAATTCTATCTTGTCCCCATTTAACTTAAGGTGAGATAGTGCCATCCATTCGGCTACCGCCTCTAGGCAGGTGCCCAGAGTGCACAATGACCCCTCAGAGTGGTTTAGCGCCACCACCAATTGGGTGTAATCTGCGTAGGTAATGATTTTTATGCCGAATGGAAGCACTATCTCAGCCAACGGCTCCATATAGGTGTTAAAAAGCGTGGGGCTCAGGGATGATCCCTGAGGAACCCCACAGCTAAGAGGCCATCGGTTTGAGGAGGCAGCACCCTCAGAGACCTGGAAAAATCGGTCCTTTAGAAAGGACCGAAGCCAGGTGATAGCCAGGTCTGTCACACCCAGGTGTTTTAGTCGCGTGAGCAAGATGTTATGATCCACAGTATCGAAGGCGGCACTGAGGTCAAGCAAAATAATTGCAAATACCTCAAGTGAAGGAACGTGAGCAAGATGTTATGATCCACAGTATCGAAGGCACTGAGGTCAAGCAAAATAATTGCAAATACCTCAAGTGAAGGACTCAAAGGTACATATAAGGAAAAAGAGGTAGCCCCCAGGAATTACATTAATAATACAATTTCAATGGAAATCGAGGACTGTTCGCTAGCATCATTAAAAGATCCCATGAAAACCCAGTCAAAGGGTAAACTTGTAGTCGCCACAATAAAGCATGAAGAAAGGAATAGTATATATAAAGAGTTCGACAAAGTGGCAAGCAAGTATAAGCCTGAAAAAGACGATTTGTCCTCACCAACGCGGCCACAGGTACAAGAAAATGAGGAGGAAGAAGGAAAAGATAGGTTCATCACAGAGGGATACTTAAAAACTCCAAAAAAGCATGTTGCAATGAAGCAAGATACTCTGTTAAGTGCTCAAAAATTAAGAACGGATCTAGTGGTGAACAGGGAACATACTATTACTAATAATTGAAAATCTGTTGCTGGGGCAACTACATACGCTGAGAAAGTAGACACAACTTCTTTACCTCGACATGCAGTAAAAGAAGTGGCAGATCAATGTATTCCAGTAGTATCTCAAAATCCTATACAAACTAGACAGCAAAGTCCCACTTATGGTCACCTAAGTATCTGTATTTCCGGGGCGTGGCCGAGCTGCAAGATGGCTGCTCGCTAGTGTGGCTCTGCCGGCCGACCACATAATCCTTCAGATATCAAATGCCTAACCACATATCTGTGACCCAAAAACAACTGGAGTGAAAACGGAACAAACAAGGAAGAAACAGCGAGAATTCAAATGGCGTCCCGCCGCGAATTGTGGAAGAAAACAGAAGCGGAGCTACTGAGTGAGCCCCCAGCTGTAGCGACGAAGATGGCGCTGGCCGAGTGACAGAGGCCCAGGGGGGCGCTCGACGGACCGTGCAGAATAAGCGACCAGAGCTGGCTGAGCCATGAGGTGCGGGTGCCAGAAGATACAGACAGCGGGGGCTGGCGGAGCTGTGGATCTCCGGCGCTGCAGGTCAATCCAGAGTTACACAGCTGGATGAGTGAGTGACAGCTGCGGGGCCCACCTGCATGGTCTGGCAATCACCGGGGAGCCTGCGGGGGCAAGCGGTGGTGCAGGACAGCGCACGCCGGCCCGAGTGTGAATCCTCCCCACCACACGAATCATCAAGGGAGCCGGAGAGTCGGCGGCTCGGCCAATAACCGGCTCGGAGGCCCTGGGAGGGAAATAAGGTGAAACCAGAGCCTATACCCGCAGATCTGAGCCCAAACGCAGGTGAGTGCCGCCAAATGAGACAGGCCGCGCGGGAAGTGGCAAACCGCGTTGGTGGCAGTAAGTGGTGACAGGAGATGCGCGGATAAGCACAAGACAGATAATAAGACCAGCTGCAGCAGCCACGCGGCAGTATAACAGCCACACGGCAGTATAACAGCCACACACTCGTGATCCAATAACGGAAGGACAAGAGGGGCAGAAAGACACTTACAATAGACCAGCGGCAGCAGCGCTGCCAGGCCCTGGGATACTTGCCAGACACTGCAGTGAGACGCTGACAGCAAGCGCTGCCTGGGGGAGAGGTCTTGCTGGATGCACGATCCGGTCCCCATCAGAGGTGAAGGGCTGAGGAAAGTGCCCCTCCCACTATTGCAACAAAACATCAGCGGCCAAGACACCGTGTAAAGTGTGCCCCCCCAGCAACAACAGCCTGCATGCCGCCTAAGTGAAGGGACTAAGGACTGCGGCTGCGTGGCTGCCGCTCCCTCGTGCGGGCGACTACATACATAGGTGCCAAAGCCCTCCATAGCTTGAGCGGGCCTGGAAGGAAGGGCGCAAAACGACAGATAAAATTCGGGGGGGGGGGAACGGCGTGCACCAATAAAACGCTACAAAATAATCCGGATCTAAGTGGCGAAGCATTCCCTAGGCGCAAACGTGACAGAACAGCAAGACTAGTGGCTCCACTCCGAGAAGGGCAGAAATTCCGCTCAAAGGCGCTGGGACTGGACGAGCTGGCGGGGCGGGCCCTGAATTCATACACACTCTAGACAGACGCTACAGGAGAAGAGCAAGCATGGGGAAAACGGATAACAAGCAAGCCAAAATCACTTTTGAAAAGCGCTCTTCCAGGATGCGAGACATCGATTCAACTCCAATGAGATGTAACCGGAACAGGAGGATGACATCAAAAGCATGCTCCGGGAGGTAAAGGTCAGCCTTAGAGCAATATATGCTAAACTGGACTCCCTGGGTGAGGCTGGACCACGTCACACAAAAAGTAGATAAACACGAAGGCAGAATAGACACCCTAGAAACCAGATAACGGTGAATAACGGGAATACCAGAATCCTCAAGCATAACCAACATGGAAAGACTTGTAGAGGGACTCCTGAGAGACATGTTTGACCCTGACTTATCGCCGATGTTCCTGGTGGAGAGAGCACACAGAACTCTGGGACCCAGACCCCCTCCTGGCTCCCAACCTAGAATAATCCTAGCTCGTCAACTCAACTATAGAGACAGAGACACCATACTGAGACTGGCCAGAGAGAAAGGAGACCTGAGGCATCAAGGAAATAGCGTTGTATTCTATCCAGATTTCACCCAAGCAGTACAAGCAGCGCAGCGAGAATTTATACCAGCAAAGAAACTGTTCCAAAAAGCTGCCACCAAATACGCAATGTTGTACCTTGCGAAGCTGAGAGTGCAAACCGAGGGAAAACCTATGATATTCACCAAAGCCAGTGCGGCGCTAAAGTTTGCCAAGCATACGGCAAAAAAGCAACATGGCAGAGATGTTGAGACTGCGAGATCCCCCGGCAATCAATTGCGTGACAATGACTTTAAACTGGCAGTTGTACGAACTGGCATTCGCAGGGGTGGCGCTCACAGAATCGCACACCAATTGAAGTTCCAGGTTTGATTTGAAATGTTAGGTTAAGTAGGTACAATGCTCGGCCACTGCGTCGATGTGTGGACGGTGCGGTATGCCGGCAACTCCATGCCCCTACGGATGATTCCCACTGACCAAATGTTACCCGGGTCAAAACTTGCAATGGGGGTGTTCCTGAGGGATACAGAACCTGATTGGGGGTTGGTGTGGGCGTGCGGGGGTGTGCAGGGGTTGTTCATGTTATGTGTTGGCAAATTCATTACACTATAGATCTGTCGGTCAAATCTCCCAAGCTGGGGAATACAACATACTCTCTGGGCAAAATGAGTCATTTGCAGGCATATACCACAAGACATGTGGGAAGCGACTCCAGAGCCAAAACACCTCGCCACTGGGATCCCGGGACATATATAACGCTGAAGCCCGCACCTCTAAATGTCTAAACCTACCTGTATCACCTGGAACGTTCGCCGTCTCAATGACCACCGCAAAGCGAGACTGGTACAGGCATATTTAGCTAGACATGCGTCCGATATATGTCTCCTACAGGAGACTCATCTGAATGTTGACGCCCGAAAAAGACTGACCAACAACAGATGGCATGAAGTTCATACATAAAGCTACTCAAGCTACCCCCGCGGGGTGGCCATAATGATTAGGAAAGGAATACCCTGGCAGACACACATAACACTGTGCGATCCAGACGTTCGATATCTAATACTGAAGGGGTCGTTATACAACCGGCCTGTCATAATAGCGAATGCATACGGGCCCAACACAGATGACCCCTTTTTCTTCCAACATATGTGGCACAAGATACAGTCACTGGGAAATGCGGCGACTTTAATGTTGTGATGTGACTCTCTAAGAACAGGGAGGGAATATCCCGCACACACCACCCCCTGCTGTATTGCAGGGAATATTGCAAGATCACCATTTAGTAGACTCGTGGCGCGCCATCCACCCCACGGAGCGGGAAGGCACGTGCATAACACAGCAATATCAGGCATGGTCCAGACTAGACTTCTGGCTCACAACCAAAGACTTACATGCATGGGTGGTAGATGCAAAACACCAAGCTCGCGCCTTATCAGACCATGCTTGGTAACGCTGACTCTCTCGGTGCCAAACCCCTATATACAACCGTTCGCGTGGCGGTTCCCTCCCAATGCACTATTAGACACAGCATTTCAGGAGAACCTTTGAATGCAGATCACAGACTACTTTGAGCAAAACATGGGTACAGTGGATACATTGGGAACTCCGTTGGAGGCGTTCAAAGTGGTGATACGAGGGCCCTGTATAGCTGGACAATCAGGGGTGCTCCGAGACATCCAGGGACGCTTGCACAGATTGGAAACAGAGATACAAACATTAGATGCACAGTACTATCATACGCCTACCTCCACGATCCTAGATGATATTAGAGCAAAGCTGACTCACTAACAGGAGGAGGCAGACCGGGAAACTCAATTTCTACACAAGCATACAAAGGCGCGCTGCTATGGGGAGGGGGACAGACCGGGGAGGACACTAGTGAACATGCTCCGGCACCCTCGAGGGTCTACATTCATCACTGAGCTCACCACTCCGGACGCCACCGTAGTGCACACTCCGCCCGACATTCTAGACACTATGACAGAATTTAATGGAATGCTGTACACTTCCCGGTCTCATCCACCGACCGAGGTTCTACAAGACCATTTCAACTCGGTGGAGCTGCTATGGTTTGGCACCTGAGACACAGCCCTTTGATACAGAATACCTCATAGGCTGGGAGACTGGGCCGACACAATATCTGGGTATTTGGGTAATCAATGACTTTCAAGAAATATGGACGTGCAATTATTGATGAGTGACGGACTGGATAGAGAACAGGGTGCAAAGGTGGAAGAATCTCCCCCTATCTCTGATAGGCCGCATTGCAGTGGACAAAATGGTCATCCTTCCAAAACTCTTATATTTATTTGTAAATGTCCCTATTCCCTTCACTGCACAATTTAAAAATAAAATCCACTCCTTAATGATAGAACTGGCCTGGGCAGGGGGACAACCAAGGATAATTTGGGAAATACTCACGCTACTGCAGGCGCAGGGCGGGCTGGCGGCTCCTGACTTTGCTCTCTACACAAACTGTGCTCTATTGCATACACCATGCCCCATTCCAGCCCCACGTTGCGATCGAACTAGACAGAGCTGCTCCCCTCCCGCTTAGGAACTCCATTCATAAATCTCTCAAGCGTCCACACAACGAGGTAGACCCTGTGGAGACACTGCGGTGGACATTGGGTGGGCTCTGCAAGCGTGCCAACATAGACATACTATATGCTCCCTCCATACCGCTGGTGGATAACCCACTGATCCCACCACTAATGGACAACAATATGCGGGTGTGCGCTCAGCTACACACTATACAGACCGGCCAGGACCTACCTATACCCTGGGGATAACTTCCTCATGCTACAGCAGATGTGCGGTCCCTCTCCCCCATCGGCGCGTGACATGCTGCTCTACTATCTGATACGGGCGGCCTACAAACGCAACTTCATGACATTTCCTGAGCCGCTCCCACAGCTGGCCACGCTAGACAACATACTCACTGTAGAGTCAGGCTGCAAACTGATCACACAACTTTATACTTCCACACAAAGAGACCACCCAATCATTGTACCGGCATCTTGCACAGCATGGGAGGCAGACCTGGGCGAGAGCCTCACGGAGGCGCAATGGGACTTCAGCTGCAGGCAACTGGAGCAGTTGACCCAAAACTATAAGCTTAGACTAATACATTTTAAATACATTCACCGACTATAGAACTCCCATACAACTACAACGGATGGGGCTGCGCATGGATTACAGCTGTTGGAGATGTGGGGCACACCAAGCAACATTCATACACCTATCATGGCAGTGCAGGCACATAGCTACTTTCTGGTCTAAAATATTATACTACACTGGTATCGTAACGGGACAAACCTTGCCCTGCACGCCACGAGTGGCGCGACTGGGAGTTATTCCCCACATACCACCGAAGTTGAGGACAAGTGGCCATGCACTGGGGGTCTGTTCACTCCCCACAACGAAGGAATGGGTTCGGGAGGTGGCCTACTGTAGAACCCAGCTGACGGAATACCTTGATCAGGTGCCGGCGCGCTCCCGCCCCAGAGACATAGGGGACCCATTTGTGAGCTGGTTGGGCTCAGTGGATATAGCAGAAATCTAGACCAAGACAATAATGGGCCCAAAGGACCTGAACTAAACTGCAAAACAAGAGACGGCCGCCTGGCCCAAATGGAAATGAGAATGTGATACATGTGCACTACCCTATGTTCTGTACACCGTGATGCACCATTGAGCAGGAAATGTAATATATTGCTGTACTGTACCAAATTCATAAATGCGAACAAAAGAGATGATCACGATAAATCGCATAAGCCGCTACTTCCCACAATGTTACCTGACAGATCGATTAGTAACGCAGTATTGTGTAAGAAATGCCTCTCTTTGTAACCTTATATAAAATGCTAATAAAAAAAAGAAGAGAAAGAAAAAAGAATCTGTATTCCCAATCAAATTAAATCTCAGTCGAAGAATATGGAAGACAAAGATATAAGAAGGGGAATAGTATCTAGTACCAGGTAACTCACCAGGTAATATGGACCCCAGAATATGAAACGTAGGACAACTATGATATCCTAAATAAAGGCAATATTATGAAACATATGGCAGAAATTCAGGAACTAAAACACATACAATCATCAGATCTTGTAGCAGTCCAATTTCTACCAGGAGATAATAACACAACAAAAGAATGAACATTAACTACGTGGCAGACGTCAGAGTTAGCACAGTTAATACTAAGTAGCTTGGATACATTTTCAGCCTGGGGAATTCAAATAATAGCACCGGTAATACCTCATTATCCATTTCCACTGAAAGAAATTGAAATGCAGGACACTATAAGGAAAACAAATCAAGAGGCAGTTTCCACCCAAGTTTGTTCAATTCTACACAACGCAGAGGGTAGGAGTGGTACAGTCCAGATTTCAGAGGGATTAGTTACAGAAGTACAAAGGGAGACTGAACGAAATCAAGATCAATGGAATTGGCTACCCAGTATACTAAGCAACAAAAGCATTGTCTGACATGAGAGTTAAGATTACCAGCTCTGAAACAAGTGTTATACATATGTTATCTTGGAACAGAGCCGGAGCCAGGCCATTACTTGAGGAGGGCCTTCCACTTAAGGAGTGGGCAGATTGTGATATAATAGCCCTGCAGGAGACTTGATCGCAGGAAGAGATTCCGATAGCAGGTTTCACCCATTATACAGTAGATGCGGAAAAATCAAAGCTATACGGTTGTGCGATAGGCGGACTGATAGTATACGTGTCCACAGCTATAAAAATAACAACGGAACAGCTGAAATCTCCAGATCCCAGTATACAACTTGTAAAATTCTCAGACCAACTCTCAAGTAAAGGTAATACAATGTTATTAATTAATTACTCACACAACCTAAGGCTCAAATAAAAAAGGAGAGAAATGCCATTCTAACTAAAACAATATCGAGATTACGCTGTACTGAGCCCACATGGAATCTAATTATGACAGGAGACTTCATTTCCAATTTGATATTTACGCCGGATGATGATGAAATATTAACAGCAGATAATTCATTTTGGAGTGTTCCACAGCAACATTATGCTGGGACTTGTGGTGTGGACATATTGGTCAGCAACTAGTAACAGATCTTGAATTCCAAGGTATGCGTGTGCTTAATGGAAGAACAGACAAGGATCGCCTTTCAGAAAAAAAGTATCACGGCCCAAGGGCGCAATAGATGTTAGATTTCACACTTATTACACTTCCTCTGATGCCATCATTAGCTCACTTCTTCATAGAGTACACCACCATGAGTGATCACTCAATGCAGCACATCATTTTTAATCTAAACATGCCAAGATTTCATTTACTAATGGTAGAGTGGGAGGTCGCACAGCGGAATCTTATTTGAAAAGTTCGAATGGAGAAAAGTTTCTTATTTTGTGAGGTATGCAGCCTGGGTGGCGTCCCTTGTCAAAGACGTCGGGAAGTACAGTACAAAGAAGTGCCTGCAATAGTCATTACAGGCATCCCCTGGCGCTCCACTTAATGATCCAATTGCACAATTTTCAATGAATGGTTCATATAAAGTTTTATTCAAAATGAAAACTATTCTTGTGTTTTCATCAGTTCCATTTCAAAACATCTCGCGTTTAGTGATAAAGTTCATCAATTGATCAATGGAAATAACACAATACATGTCCAATGCATTTCGGGCTGTCCCCCCTTCATCCGGGACAAAAGCTAGAAGCAAGACCAAACAAAAATACATTCAATGTCAAATAATGGTGTGCCAAAATAAACAGAGATGCATGTCTAGGCATTAAAATATTCGTGACTTTCCCGAGAGCTAGAAATTAGCTTCTTTAAACTAATGCGTAAACTAAGACTCAGACATTTTTTTGACAATGTGTCGAACAGACCCGTTACACAAGACCACGATCAACTGAAAGGGTTAAGACCGAAAAGCACATTCACGGCGCCCATGAGCCACAAGTCACTTGATCTATTCGAAACTCTTGTAAACAAGATCTGTTGAAAATCAACTGTCAAAAGAAACGGCATGACAATATGACCAAAAAGGATATGAGCATCCTAAAAAGACTTGCCAGCAACAAAGACATAATTTGTACTAAAGCTGACAAAGGCGGCGGATTAGTGATTATGAATTCCACCATGTATAAACGCAAGGTACAAGAACACATCAACGATAAAGACACTTATGCACCCCTATTATACAATCCGACTAATGAATTCCACATGAAACTCAACGATCTAATCAATAAAGCTCAAAACGAGGGAACCGTCACTGAAAGAACAAGCAAGTTTCTAAAAACATCACACCCCAAAAGCCCGTCATTTTATATGATGCCGAAAGTTCACAAAAACTTATTGGATCCTCCGCTACGCCCAATAGTCTCAACAAAAAACAGTTTACATGAACCAACTGGGCAGTTTATAGACCGATTGATGCAACCCTCAGTACAAGACATGGTCACGTACATCCGTGACACAACAGACTTTCTCACCAAACTAAATGCTTTAGAATTTAACCAGCAAGAACAGTTGATACTTTGTACAGCTGATATTAAATCATTGTACACATCGATCCCGCATGGCCCAGGTATTGAAGCCATGGAAGAAGCCATACTATCCACAGACTACGATTTCAAATTAAAGACCTTTCTGATGGAACTTTTAATCTTCACCTTGTACCATAGCTATTTCAAATATGAAAACACGTGGTATCAGCAATTGATCGGTACTAGCATGGGCAATAGCGCAGCACCGGTATACGCTAATTTGTTCATGAAATCGTACGAAAATCAACATATCTTAAGCAACCCACGCTGGATAAACAATCTGAAGATGTTCGTGCGATATATCGACGACTTGTTCATTGTATGGAAAGACTCAGTTGAATCACTAGAACAAGCTCTTATGGAACTCAATAGTAAAGAAGAAAGAATACAGTTCAAGTGGGAGATATCCACGAAATCCATCACGTTCTTGGACGTCAAAGTGATTCTAAACGGAGGAAAAATAGAAACTGAAATGTTCCGTAAAAAGACTGACAGAAACAACACCCTTCATTATGACAGTTTCCACCAAGAGTCCTTAAAACGGCATTTACCTTTATCACAGATGATGCGGGCGAAACGCATCACATCGAATCCGGAGAAAGCCAAAGAGACCATCAAAGCAATGGAAGACAGATTTCGCTCTAGAGGGTATCCAGAATCCTTAATTAAAGAAGCTGAACACTAAAGTTGAAAATCTACAGAGGAGTGAGCTGTTAACCATCAAACAGAAATCAAAAGATGAAAGAACGACAGTGGTGTCAAAATACTCCACAGTGAGTCACAACTTCAAGAGAATCATCAGAAGTCATTGGAACATCCTCAAGGCAGAACCGGATTTTAGACAGTCTTTTGAAAAACCTCCGATTTTTGCATTTACCAGAAATAAAAACTTCGGAGAAATGTTGAAACACACCCCAAGTGATGCAAGACAATATCGTGGAACTCGCCCATGCTTACAATGTGGCAATTGCAATAACATTATAAGAGGAAATCAAATAGTGCACCCAATGAAAGGCCACAAAATCAATTTGAAAGTAAATGCAACCTGTGAAAGTTCAAATTTAATCTTTATGCTGAAATGCCCTTGCGGAAAAGTGTACGTCGGCAAGACGGAACGAAAAATTAAAATCAGACTAAATGAACATAAGTCTAATATACGCACCAGAAATGTAAAATCTTCAGTAGCTATGCATTTCATGGAAGCCAATCACAACATTTCCCAATTACAGTATGTGGTATTGGAGACTGTCGAGAGAATCGAAGGAAGAGACAATAATCGATTTCTTTTGCAAAAAGAAAACCACTGGATTTATTTATTAAACTCCAGCAAACCCAACGGTCTTAATGACCGAATTGAATTTCTTTGTTATATATAACAGCATGTATTTGTATAAATTTAAGATATTGTCCATTTATTGGAAGTCTTATGTATGGCCGACCTGCACCCATTTTTCTTACCTTCTTTTAGCTTTATTTCAACATTCGTTCACATTCTTTTGTTTGTACACAACACCAACATACACATTCAACCGCCATGACACCAGTATACTTGGCACCCATTGGTTCACAACACACCCAGCAATTGCGAGTGAGTTTCCCTTAACATCAGCACACATATATGTTCTCCAGCATAATCGGCATCAGTTGGTTTATAATAAACCATGTGACCGCGAGTTCAACCTATCAGGCTTCGCCTTACATTAATCCCACATTCACGAGTTCTTTAACTCATCGCGTGAATGGTCAGATCGTTTAGACGATGATTCGCGTCACACGCGAGTAACAACACGACATGGACATTTAGAAATCGCGCTTTATGCGCCAACCAAGTAAGTTTCTGACATTCCTTTGAACGCATATCTCGATATCGCATTCGCTGGTCAGAACGTACGCTTTTATTTTCTTTTACATGTCCGTTTATGTTTCAGTTTCAAACGGGCACCGACTACAGAAGAATAACACGTGAGAGCATTTACATGTATTTTTCTCTCTTGAGTTTTTGCATGCACTCACACCAGGGCATATCACACGTTATTGATGGGAAAGTCACGAATATTTTAATGCCTAGACATGCATCTCTGTTTATTTTGGCACACCATTATTTGACATTGAATGTATTTTTGTTTGGTCTTGCTTCTAGCTTTTGTCCCGGATGAAGGGCGGACAGCCCGAAATGCATTGGACATGTATTGTGTTATTTCCATTGATCAATTGATGAACTTTATCACTAAACGTGAGATGTTTTGAAATGGAACTGATGAAAACACAAGAATAGTTTTCATTTTGAATAAAACTTTATATGAACCATTCATTGAAAATTGTGCAATTGGATCATTAAGTGGAGCGCCAAGGGATGCCTGTAATGACTATTGCAGGCACTTCTTTGTACTGTACTTCCCAAGATTTCATTTACACCAGAGGGCGAAATTTCTGCAATAAATCTGAAACGTCTAAAATGGACTAACACAACCAAAACAGATTTGTTTTTAACAATAAAATCACTCATGGCACAACAAACAACAGGACCCATGAACAGAATACAAGCTTGGTCACTTTTTCTAAATAAATTAGCAAAAATAATGAAAGAACTCGAAATCAGGGTTAAAAGATACAATCAAACGAAAGTTCTATCATATGATCTACAAATGCTAAAGAGGGAACTAAGAAGAGCACAAAGGAATCTGTGCTTAGACAAATCCGAGGGAATAATCTGGAGAACATTTCAGCAACTGAGAAAACAACTCAAAAAGAGAATGTGGGAATTTAAAAAAGTGAAAGCAGAGAATTTCTGGTCCAAATGAATTTTCAACGTAAGACATTCAAACTCGAACAAATTCTGGCAGACAATAAATAACTTGTCAAGACCTCGAAATGCATGAACATCGTATATACAAGAGCAGGAATGGGTTAATTTTCTCAAGGAGAAATTTAAACTAAAACAACTTCTAGACGTGGACGATTGCCAATCACTGACTGTGACACAGACAACTGAGTATAAATTGATCTTATAGATAAATCAGTCATTTTACACAACAGAGGAAATAATAAATATAATAAATAAAGGTAAAAGTGATGGAGCTCCTGGCCTAAATGGCATTCCGCAAGCCACTTTTAAATATGATTCAGAGTATTGGAGCTCGCACTTACAAATATTTTACACTGATGTAGAAATTATCAATCTAGTTCCAGATAGTTGGCAGGGATCAATCATAACCCCTATTTACAAAGGAGGAGACCGATCCAACCCTACAATTTATAGGCTAATTGCCTTACAGGACGTCGAAGCTAAGTATTTTGCCTCACTTATCCTTAAAGATCTGGTCGATTGGTCAAAAGAATGTAATTTAATTCCCAAAAATCTAACAGGATTTAGAAAGGGCATCGGAACTATCTCAAATATCCTGTCTATTTCGCTGATTGCTGAAAATTTTTAAAACAAGAAACAGGACCTACATCTGTGCTATATATATTTAAAAGCTGCTTTTGACAGCGTAGACGAGAACTAATGTGGACTAAAGTAAAATCCTGGAATATACCGGACAGAATTCTTAGGAGTCTACTGCTGTTCTATACAGACACCTGGGTTCGTGTGAAGCTTGGGAATGGAGCTAGAATGTTTGCCCCACACCTATTTAATTTATTCATCTCAGACCTATCTGGAAAGCTCGATGGTATTAACTCGCATTCACCAAAGTTGGGCAAACTACAGTTGTCGCATCTTGCTTACGCAGACGATATTGTTCTTTTGAGCTTAACAAAGGTGGGTTTGACAAGACTATTAAACAAACTTTCTAAATTTCTGACTATAAATAAATTGGAACTCAATGTATCCAAAATTAAATCAATGCTCATTACAAACCGAATAGCCTCTTATCATAACATCAGGCTAAAAGGCAACTTATTAGAGAAAGTATCATGCTACAAGTATTTGGGATTTTATGTAGATGATGAGTTATCCTTTCGATACCAGAAAAAATATATGACGCAGTGAGCGAGTGCTCTAACATTTGCCCTTAAAGCACTTACAAAGAAACTGGAGGGACCTTCCTTAAGACTGCTACTGATGACTATTTCTGCTAAACTACTGCCAACACTATCATACGCCAGTGCCGGTATGCATGGGAAGGTCTCAGAAACTCTAAACAAGCTAATAATAAGTATTTATAAAAAGGTTCTACAGCTCCCCAAGACTGCCTTACAAGCGCAGATGCGCTTAGAATTTGTGCTATTGAATGAAACATTGGGAAGACTCTACACATACATAAAGGTGTGGTATCAGATAAAACAAAATGTAGAGGAAAATAGTCTCAACGAATCTTTATGGCTGGAATTGGAACAGGAAAAAAACTTGCCAGCCTATAAATTCTTGGAACACACGCTAAAAGTTACTTGTACTACTGATCTCTTGACTAAACATATGCCCTATCCATCATTCAAGCTAGCACTAAACAAAGCAGCAAAGTTCCATTCATTACTGGTTGATAAAGGCATATTTTCTGAAAGATCTAATTCCTGGACAGTGATCAATAGCTACAAAATACTGAAACAAGTGGCCTATTTGGACTCCATTTTTTCTATTCAGGTAAAAAGACAATTAATTGCATTACGTTTTGGAAAGTTCCCCCCTCTTGCGGACGCCCCGAAATGGAAGCATATGGAGAACAATAAAAAGTAAGATTTGGTTCATCGTGTATGCCACTGTAAGATACTGCAACCAGTGCAAATTACCTTTCTACGAAGAGCATTTTTGGACAGAGGAATCAAATTGTGTAGAACCGCTATTATAAAAGGACTGGACCAACTCCCAAATGAATTGCAAATTGATAACATTTTTACGCATTCATGAACAAGAACTGAAAGCCAAAAGTATCTTAATGAGACAGGCTGGAGAATATTTTAACAATAGTGTATATTTTATGATGTTTTTTAGAATACAATACTGTAATTTTTTAGCCTCTTAACTGCGCCGAAAGTTCAGCTCCAGTGCTGAACGTTCCATTCCGCGGGTGGGGCCTTGACGGCCAACGAACGTGCGCAGCACTACCGAGGTAGTGCACGCGACGGCCGTTGGCCGTCGGCAGCAGCGATGAGGTTAAGGATTTTTTTTTTTTATTGTGTATATACTATTGTTATGGTTTTAATTAACTGAACAATAAACTATTACTTACTGCTGTTCTGAAAAGCAGCAGAGACCATAGAATTGACTTTGCATTCTGTGGATGTGATGTCTAACATTCTGACAGAAATCATGCAGTCCTCAACATTTACTGCAGATCTCTTTCTTCTGTTCAATTAAACTTTCTTAGACCTTAAACCTTATAGTAGCTGCATGAGAGAACCTTTTTTATGGGCACTGATAGTCCAAAGGCAGATCGAGTGCCGTAGATTCGCTCGAATGACCTGCAGTTTTTGTCCTACCATCTGTTACTAGAAAGTTTGGGAGTTTAAACATATTCTTCAAAGCAGAGCCACAGTGCCTGGCCTACTTCTCATCCAGACAGGGAATCCAATAAGATTGATGCCTTGGGTCTCAGTGTTTTTACCTCTAAAAGCATGCCTGTTTACATAGCTAATGCCTTCTGTGTTTTAGACTTATAGACCATGTCTTAGGGAAGTTATGTTCAATCTGGTAGGCGCACCCACTTTGGGGGGCATTGCGCTATAAAAAAGGAGTACCATTCCCAGGGGTGCATGTGAGTCCTACAACTAAGAAACACTAAGCTTGCCTGTTTTAAAAAAAAATCACTAATGTGGATTGTGAGTAAGCACAACAGCCTCTAGAAAAATACCCTAAAGAATCTTTTTGCACACAATGAGAGTTATATCTTTATCACCATCATTTTATAGATAATCCTGTTTCAGTACACTTTTTAAACATGGTTGTTCTCATTCTGGGGAAATGTCTCCTGCACTCTCAAGACTGCTCAAAAGCTGAGTTTAAATGCAGTGTTGAGGAATGTTGGGACATAAATAAGATGCAGGAAGGCAGCTCAGAATCAAAGTATGGTAAATTTATAGTTTAAAATGGGCATAAAGGTGCAATCTGTACTTTGGAATTCTTGTAGAACTAAGGAATTGTCAGTTACATGCCACACTATCTCTTAACCCAGAACTAACATGTTTTAAGGCAGTAGCTGATGGCTAGTGATTGGAGACAGTGCTATAGGAGGGAAAAAGAAGTGACATGCATGGTAGGCAGCAATAAGAGTGGGGCATGAGCAGGTGGAAGCGGCACTTGTGGCTAGGTAGGCAGTGACAGGAGACAGGGAGGTTGGTGTGACGTTCAGGGAGTGACAGAAAATCTGAAATGATGGTGGAGAGAATTGAGATTAGACAAGGTGTTCTATGAGAGGTAAGCTTTGACAGGAGACGTTAGTGACAGTAGGACAATGGCAGAAGATGTGGGCATTGACAGGAGTCATGGGCATTGATGGAGGAGGTGGGTTCTGATGGAGGTTATGGATGGTGTCGGGAAAGGTGGACACCGATGGAGAGATGAGCCATGACGAAGAAAGAAGGCAGTCATGGACTGGGTGTCCAGTGATAGGAAAGCTCAAGTTCGAGGCATGTGGGCTGCTGAATTCATATCTGTGCATAGATCGCCGCCTAGTGTTGGGTCTGGATGATTGCACATTGTTGTCCTGGAAGAGTCTTCGAAGTATCACGAGATAGGTGGCTCCTCCCCTGGACTACAGTGCGCATGGGCATCCTCTCCATCCTCAGATTGTTTTTTTCCGCCATTGGGTTCGGATGTATATTTGTTAACTCAAGTTCGGAATCGATAGAAAACTTTTAATTTGGCCAAAAGGCCTATAGATATTGTCGGTATTGTCTTTGCGATCGGTGCCGAGTACTCGTTCCAGCTCGATTTCCAGCCGGACGTCAAGAATAAGCCGCGTGGCTATTCAGCTCCAAAGGCCCGGTCGACGCAGAGGTCTTATCGACGAACGAAAATGGAACGGAGCCCATTCAAGAGATGTCCAGTTTGCAACTCCAAGTATCCTCACATCGACGTCCACCCGGTGTGCAACAAGTGCCTGTCTCCGGATCACGATGAACCAGCTGTATGGCTTGTTCTCGGTTCCGGTCCAAGAAAACACTTCGCCTTCGACGCGCAGCGCGGAAGGAAGCCCAGCACACAGCGCCTGACCCGGTGAACATCTTCGATGCTGAGGACGATGAAGGGGTCGAGCAGGAAGTTCATGAGATCCAGTCGGATCCCGCGTCGGAGATTGACTCCAGTTTTGACGCAGAAGATGAGGAGATGGTCGAAAATGACAACGTCATCGACGAGGTAGGAGACGACGATTAGGCCTTTGGGGCCGTGGAAGATAGCTCCAGCGAGGAGCAAGGCCCGCCCGCTGGTATGGGGGCCGACACTAACACACTCGATAAGGCTCAGGTCGGGGATCGCCACAAGGCCTTACCCAAGATCAAACGCATAGTTCTACAGTCTCGCTTCAAGGCCCGGCTACAGACTTTAATAAAGAGCCATTGGTTGACCGACCAAAATCGAAACCAAAAACATCGGAGGCCACAAAACCGAAAGCACTAGAAACGAAATCGAAACCAAAAGTACAAGTTACTTTGGTCGGATCTAAGGCTTCAGGACCGTCGGCTCAGACTAAACAAAAAGGTGCTATCGACCCAGAGAGGTCACTAAAGGGTGTCAAGCGAAATCCGGGGCACCGAAGAAACAGGTCAAGGACATCGACCCAAAGAAGTCGGCGCCGAAGACCGTAAACACTAATAAAGGACTCGAAGCACAGGATGCAACCGATCCTAAGCGTCGACCCGACAAAGCAAAAGTCAGCAAGGACCTTGGGCACAAAACACACAGTGGCTCTAAAGCTCCAGTCGAGTCGACAAAACCATCCCCCTCTTTCTCCTAGCAAGTGTCGGACTTGCTGCAGCGCATTAAAGAAAAGGCTATAGCTGTCGGACCGAAGGCCGCTCCACCCCCAAAGACAGTCAGTAAGACTCCGAAAGCGTCGGCACCGATTAAGTTTATCCTGCCGCCGCCGGTGACACCTAAGGCGTTCGCCCCACACACGGCCATCGAAGCGCCCAAGAAGGTGTCCATGGGGCAGAAGCCTACAACTACTGAAGAGGCCACAAAGCATCGACAGCCTCTCCAGGAAGACGAATCGAGGCAATTCATCGACGCCGACACTGGTAGACTTTCCATTCACAAGCGAAAGATCGTCCCAGAACAGCCAATGGAGTCATATAAGATTCCATTAAAGAAAAAAAGGGATTCAGCAACGTCACCTCTTCTTTCTGAACCTCTGCAAACCTGTGGACAAGACTTTGCTACTTCTTCACCCACACATTCAGATGTGGATGTAGGGGACGATGAGGAATACAATTATCCTGTCGACACTGATCCAGAAGACAACACTGACCAGTGGACAGACGCTGTTGACCCAGGGGAGCCACAAAATGCCCCTGACAGCAATGTCTATGCTGTTAAACCATCACCTACAGAAGACACGGCTGCGTTCAATGCACTTATTGAGAGGGCAGCAAAAAATCATGACTTCCAACTCCATGCTGACCCTATTGAAGTGGACTTTTTATTTGACACCTTCTCAGCCTCAGAAAAGACTGTCAAAACGCTACCCATGCTAAAAGGTGTCCTGAAACACGCTGCAGACATCTTTAAGGAGACCACAAGGGCCAGAGTGGTAAACCCCAGGATTGAGAAGAAATACAAACCAGCACCTGGGGACCCTACATATATCAAGGGACAGTTGCCATTGGACTCGCTAGTTGTTTCCAATGTTCGTAAAAGAGCGAACTCGCCAACCACGGGTGATGCTCCTCCCCCTGACAAGGAATCAAAAGTGCTAGAAGCCTTGGAGAAAAGGGTGGCAGCTCAAGCGGCCAATGTCTGGCGAATCTCCAACACACAGGCACTCTTAGCCAGATACGACAGGGCTCATTATGATACACTTGAAACCCTCTTATAACACTTGCCAGATGAGTACAAGGAGGCGGCAGAAATGCTAGTTCAAGAAGGAAAACTTATTTCAAACGCGTCTATTAAGTGTGCACTAGACGCAGCAGACACTGCAGCCAGGGCGATTAATACTAGCGTTATGTTACGTAGACACGCCTGGCTGAGAATCTCCGGCTTCAAGCCTGAGATACAAACCACCATACTCAACCAGCCAGTTAACCCTGATTATTTGTTTGGCCCAGAAGTGGACACCACCTTGGAAAAAATAAAAAAGGACACGGAGACTGCAAAGTCTATGGGGGCTCTACAGTCCCAGTAGTTCAGGGGTGGTTCTTTTCGTCGCTCCAGCAATAGAGGAGCTTCCAGAGGCCAGGTGTCCCAGCAGACACAATATAGCAATCCACCTACACCAAGAACAATAGGGGTGGCTATCGTGGAAACAGCACCAAGGGCAGGGGTCGTGGAAACAACAACTCCCGATCCTCCGCCTCCAACAAACAGTGACGTCTTGTCACTGCCCCCCGTCCATATAACACCGGTCGGGGGGAGACTACAACAGTTCCTGCCAGTCTGGAAAACCATCACCACAGACAGGTGGGTGAGGCAGCTTATCCAGTACGGTTATTGTCTGGAGTTAACATCCACTCCACCCAACATACCCCCAAGACACCGTCCTATGTCCGCAGAGCATATACAGGTTCGAGGCATGTGGGCTGCTGAATTCATATCTATAGCATAGATCGCTGCCTAGTGTTGGGTCCGGATGATTGCACATTGTTGTCCTGGAAGAGTCTTCGAAGTATCACGAGATAGGTGGCTCCTCCCCTGGACTAATGTGCGCATGGGCATCGACTCCATCCCCAGATTGTTTTTTTCCGCCATTGGGTTCGGATGTGATTTCGACAACTCCTGCTCGGAATCGTTATAGAACTTTCTCAAGGCCAAAAGGCCTTCTCTGCACCGTCGGTATTGTTTGCGTTCGGTCCCGACTATACTCCAACTCGTCGAGTCGGATATCCGGGGAGTCGTGCGACTCTTCGGTGATCGAGGCCCAGTCGACGCAGCAAGACTTCGGCGGCATGGAACGGAGTCCGTTTAAGAACTGTCCCGTGTGTGGCTCAAAGTACCCACACATTGACGTTCATCCTGTGTGCAACAAGTGCCTGTCGCCGGACCACAACGAGGCCAACTGTATGGCCTGTTCCAGATTTCGATCGAAGAAGATGATCAAGATGCGGCGCGTGGCGCGCTTCGAGGCCCAGCGATCGGCTCCAGCACTTGTGGACATCTTCGACGACGCGGAAGCAGACAAGCAAGAGCTTCAACTGCAGATTTCACCTCCATCGGTGGACGTCGAGTCCGACTACGGAGCGGACGTCGAAAGCCGAGACCTGGAGGAAGTCGTCGAGGAGGTAGGGGACGACGACGAAGCATATGGGGCCATGGAAGATAGCTCGGAGGATGAGCTATGCCCCGTTCGTACTCTTAGAAAGGCTCAGGTCAAGGGATCGCCACACGGCCTTACCCAAGACCTTTCACCAAAATCCACGGCCCCGCCTTCCGGCCCGGCTACGGACACCTCAGCGGAGCCGCCATTACCTAAATCGAAACTGAAACCATCGGTGTCGACGAAAACAAAGATGGCCGAGACGCCATTGAAACCGAAACCGTCTGCTCCAACATCGACGCCGTCGTCGTCGGAGGCCTCGAAGCCAAAGAAGTCTGTCGACCAGGCAAAGGTGCCGAAGGTGGTCAAAGAGCCAAGCTCGAAGAAGGCCGTCCAGCCGGTGTCAAGCAAGGCGGTCGAGCCAAAATCCATGAAGGCGGTCGAGCCTACATCAGGCGAGTCTGTCGAGCCGAAAAGCAAAAGGCCCGTCGAGACAAAGTCACCCAAAAGCGCCGAGCCGAAGTCTGGGGTCCCGACGCCAAAAGTCAAGGCTGCCGTTCCGGAGGCGTCGACGTCTGCGGCCGTGGATAAAGATCGAAACGCGCCGGTCGCGGATCCTCCAGCGCATCGAACAGACAAACAAAAGCCGTCGACGCTCGGGTCTTCCCCTGGAGGCAGCCCAAGGTCGTCGGTCGGGTCGACGAAACCATCCGCTTCCTTTACGAAGCAGGTCTCGGACTCCCTCAGGCGAATTAAGGGACAAGGCTTCAGCATCAGAACCGAAAACGCCTTCCGCACCGAAGCCGTCTGCTCCACCGAAGAAGACTTCGATGCCGATCCTCTAAACGTTACCGCCTAAGGTGGCGCCGAAGGCCTTCGCACCACGGTCGGTGCCCAAGGACTCTGAAGTGTCGAAGCCAACTCACCCGGGCGGGAGTTTGAGTCATCGACAGCCTTTATTAGAAGAGGGGTTGGAGCATTTCATCGATGCCGACACCGGGAAGCTCACGCTTTACAAGAGGAAAATAACATCACAGCCTTTGGAGTCCTTTACAATTCCTCTAAAGCGCAAAAAGCCTGCACCAGAAACACCAGTACTGGTTGAACAAATTCTTCCACAGCCTAGAATAAGTGCAACTCCTTCACCCACTTACTCTGATGGAGATGAAGGGGAGCAGGATGAGGAGTACAACTTTCCTGCAAACACAGAGCCTGAAGAGCAACAGGACTCATGGATGGACACAGGTGATCAAGGGGACCAACAAACAGTCCATGACCCTCAGATTTATAACGTAAAGACGTCTCCCACTGAAGATTCTGCAGCATTTAATGCCTTAATTGAAAGGGCAGCTACGAACCATAAAGTGGAAATGCATGCAGACCCTGTGGAGGTTGACTTCCTTTTTGACACTTTCTCCACTGCTGAAAAAACTGTCAAGACTCTTCCGATGCTAAAAGGGGTCCTTAAGCATGCGGCAGACATTTTCAAGGAACCCACGAGATCAAGGGTTGTCAACCCTAGGATAGAGAAAAAATACAGACCGGCACCTGGCGACCCAACATACATTAGGGGCCAGTTGCCTCTAGACTCTGTGGTGGTCTCTAATGCCCGCAAGAGGGCGAACTCCCAAACCACGGGTGAAGCTCCTCCCCCAGACAAAGAGTCGAAAGTGCTGGAGGCGTCGGGGAAGAGAGTAGCAGCTCAGGCGGCCTACATCTGGCGCATCTCAAACACGCAAGCACTGTTGGCCAGATACGATAGGGCACACTATGACACCCTAGAGCAGCTGTTGCAACACCTTCCAGACTAGTTTAAAGAGGGAGCTGAAATGCTTATCCAGTAGGGAAAGCTCATCTCTAACGCTGCTATAAAGTGTGCGCTAGACACGGCAGGGAGAGCAATCAACACTAGTGTGATGTTGCGGCGACAGGCATGGCTCCGCATCTCAGGGTTCAAGCCAGAGATACAGACTACTATCCTCAACCAGCCGGTTAACCCAGACAGGTTATTTGGTCCAGAGGTAGATACCACCCTGGAGAAGATCAAAAAAGATACTGAAACTGCCAAGTCCATGGGTGCTCTCCAGTCACAACAGTTTCGAGGGAACACTTTTCGTCGCTCAGGCGGTCGAGGTGTTAACAGAGGACACATGTCGCAGCAGACGCCATTCAATAAAAGTGGGGCGCAATCCTCGTACGCCAAGCAGGGTAGAGGTGGATACAGAGGAAACAGTGCCAAGGGTAGAGGCAGAGGCAACAACAGTTCCCGTTCCTCTGCCACAAACAAACAGTGACTCCCTGTCACTGCCCCCCGACCATCCAACACCTGTCGGGGGGAGACTCCAGCAGTTCCTGCCAATCTGGGAGTCCATCACCACGGACAGGTGGGTCAGGAAACTTATCCAGTTCGGCTATTGTTTGGAGCTAACATCCACTCCACCCAACATACCCCCAAAACAACGTCCTATGTCAGCAGAGCACTTGCACTTATTGCAGCAAGAGGTTCTTGTGATGCTGCAAAAAGGCGCAATAGAGCTCGTGCCAGTGGAGGAAGAAGGCACAGGGGTTTATTCCCTGTACTTCTTAATCCCAAAGAAGGACGGATCGCTCAGACCGATTCTAGACCTACGCCCTCTAAACCAGTACATTCTTTCAGAACACTTCCACATGTTAACACTGCAGCAGGTTCTTCCATTGTTAAACCAGGGACACTTCCTCGCAACCTTGGCCCTCAAGGATGCTTACTTTCACATACCACTCCATCCATCCCACAGGAAATACCTCAGGTTCACCATCCAAAACCGGCATTACCAGTTCAAGGTCCTCCCTTTCGAAGTGACCACTGCCCCCAGAGTGTTCACGAAATGTCTGGCGACAGTGGCGGCGCACCTCAGGAGACAGAGCATACATGTCTACCCTTATCTAGAGAACTGGCTGGTTCAGGCAAAGTCGGCCCAGCAGTGCGCCGCGGACATGTCCCACACCATTCACCTCCTTCACAGTCTGGGGTTTTCCCTAAACTATCCAAAGTCGCACCTTCAGCCAGCCCACGTGCGGCAGTATTTGGGTGCGACGATAGATACTCTGCCAGCCACGGCTCAGCCAAACCCAGTGAGGATCGACAACATCCAGTCGCTAATCCAAAGGTTCAGACCGCAACACTCACTCCCAGCGAGAGTGTTCATGCAGCTGATAGGCTTGATGGCCTCCTGCATCTTCATAGTCCCGCACGCACGGTTGCATATGCGTCCGCTCCAAGAATGCTTGGCACATCAGTGGACTCAGGCTCAAGGACAATTGAAAGACCTAGTGTTGGTGACCGGTCGGGCATACCACTCTCTGCATTGGTGGAATCCACACAACCTTTGCAAGGGCCGACCGTTCCAGGAGCCTGTGCCACAGGTTATCCTAACAACGGACGCATCTCTCCAGGGGTGGGGAGCTCATGTGCTTCACTACATGGTGCAGGGACTATGGACAACGCAACAAAAGAAGATGCACACCAACTACCTAGAACTGATGGCGATCTTCATGGCACTCAAGTCCTTCAAAGTACATCTGTGCAACAAAGTCGTGTTGATCCGGACGGACAACATGACAGCCATGTACTACATCCAAAAGCAGGGAGGTATACACTCTCCACAGTTGTCTCATCTGGCTCAGAGCATGTGGAAGTGGGCCATTCAGAGGAACATCTTCCTCATGGCGGAACACCTCCCGGGCAAGGACAATCAGATGGCGGATCTGCTCAGCAGGTTCAGCCACCAGATGCACGAGTGGGAGTTACATCCATCAGTACTCCGCCCGTACTTCCAGCAGTGGGGTCATCCGGAGATAGACCTGTTTGCCACAAAGGAAAATGCAAAATGCCAAAGCTTTGCCGCCAGGTTCCCTCACCCACAGTCGCAGGGCAATGCGATATGGATGAACTGGTCAGGCAGATTTGCGTACGCTTTTCCCCCAGCACCTCTCATTCCGCTGGTGGCAAAAAAGCTAAAGCAACACTCGATGACGCTCATCCTGGTTGCTCCGACGTGGGCTCGCCAACCATGGTACACCACGTTTCTAGAACTCTCCGTGGTACCGCATCAAAGGCTGCACCTCACACCAAGGCTCTTGACGCAGAACCATGGCGACATTCAGCATCCAGATCTGCAACAGCTCAATCTGGCGATCTGGCTCCTGAAGTCTTAGAGTTTGGCTACCTTAATTTGCCTCCTGAATGCATGGACATCATCCGGGAGGCGCGAAAGCCCACTACCAGAGCTTGCTATGCGGCAAAATGGAAGCGGTTTGTCATTTACTGTACAAAACACAATATCAACCCGTTAGATGCATCCATTCCTAATATCATCTGCTATTTGTTACATCTTTACAAATGCAATCTAGCATATGCTTCCATTCGGATACACTAATCCGCCATAGCGGCTTATCTCCAAAACAGGCAGCATCTCTCCGTTTTCAGGGTGCCTGCCATCAAAGCATTTCTAGAAGGTCTGAAGCGGGGCATCCCTCCCAGGCCCCACCAGCTCCTGTGTGGAACCTCAATGTGGTCCTCACCAGATTGATGGGTCCCCCGTTTGAGCCTCTACATTCATGTGAGATTCAGTTCTTGACATGGAAAGTGGCTTTTCTCATTGCCATCACGTCTCTAAGACGTGTTAGTGAGCTGCAAGCGCTCACAATACAAGACCCATTTATTCAAATTCATTCAAACAGGGTGGTGCTGCGCACTAACCCCAAGTTTCTTCCTAAGGTGGTGTCGCAGTTTCATGTCAATCAAACCATCGAACTGCCCGCATTCTTTCCAAACCCTGAGACGGTGGCAGAAAGGATGCTCCACACGCTTGATGTCAAAAGAGCGTTAATGTACTACATTGACAGAACCAAAGATTTTAGAAAGACACAACAACTCTTCGTTGCCTTCTCAGCCCAGCACAAAGGCAACCCCATTCCCAAAGCAAAAATAGCCAGATGGATCGTTAAGTGTATTCAGATTTGCTATCAGAAAGCTAAGCGCACTTTAACGGTCCCCTCCAGGGCACACTCCACACGCAAGTTGGGGGCCTCCATGGCATTCCTAGGTAATGTTCCTTTGGAAGACGTTTGTAGAGCAGCCACATGGTCTACACCACATACGTTTACCAAACATTACTGTGTAGATGTGCATTCCAAACAGCAGGCAGCTGTAGGACAGGCTGTTCTTAGAACACTTTTTCAGACTTCTGCAGCTGGCACGGGCGGCCGTCGTTAATGGAGGGACTGCTATGTATTCTATGCTATAGATATGAATTCAGCAGCCCACATTCCTCGAACTGAATATGCTACTTACCGGTATGCATCTGTTCTTGGCATGTAGGGCTGCTGACATTCATATCGCCCGCCCTCCTCCCCGGCGCCCGTAGCGCGCTGCAGACTTTTCTTGCATTCAATCTTAAGCATGGCCATCGCTTACACTATTACACTCCATCTTTGCCACAATGGCTAAAAACAATCTGGGGATGGAGTCGATGCCCATGCGCACTGTAGTCCAGGGGAGGAGCCACCTATCTCGTGATACTTCGAAGACTCTTCCAGGACAACAATGTGCAATCATCCGGACCCAACACTAGGCGGCGATCTATGCTATAGATATGAATGTCAGCAGCCCTACATGCCAAGAACAGATGCATACTGGTAAGTAGCATATTCATTATTACAGCAAGAGGTAGTCAGCATGCTGCAAAAAGGAGCCATAGAGCTCGTGCCTGTGGAACAAAAAGGTACAGGGGTGTACTCGCTGTACTTCTTGATCCCGAAAAAGGACGGCTCCCTCAGACCCATACTAGACCTCAGGCCCCTAAACCAGTACATCCTGTCAGAACATTTTCACATGCTCACGTTACAGTAGGTTCTACCGTTACTCAGTCAGGGAGATTTCCTCCCAACACTAGATCTAAAGGATGCATATTTCCATATACCGGTACACCCGTCACACAGAAAATATCTCAGATTTACCATTCAGGATCAACATTATCAGTTCAAAGTACTCCCTTTCGGAGTAACAACAGCACCCAGGGTGTTTACCAAGTGCCTAGCGACAGTGGCTGCACACCTGCGGAGACAAAATATCCACGTCTACCCTTATCTGGACGACTGGCTTATTCAAGCAAAGTCGGCCCAGCAATGTGCCACCCACATGTCCCACACCATTCACCTACTTCACAGTCTCGGGTTTTCACTGAATAATCCAAAGTCCAACCTTCAGCCCGCCCATGTACGGCAGTACTTGGGCGCAACAATAGACACTCTGGCAGCCAAAGCACAGCCAAATTCAGTGAGGGTCAACAGCATTCAATTGCTGATACAAAAATTCAGACCCCAACACTCGCTTCCAGCACGAGTGTTCATGCAGTTGATAGGCATGATGGCCTCCTGCATCTTCATAGTCCCGCACGGGAGACTACACATGCGTCCGCTTCAGGAGTGCTTAGCACGTCAGTGGAACCAGGCTCAAGGACAATTGAAAGTCCTAGTGTTGGTGACCGGTCGCGCATACAGCTCTCTGCATTGGTGGAACCCACAAAACCTTTGCAAGGGCCGACCGTTCCAAGAGCCTGTACCACAGATAATACTGACAACGGACGCATCTCTCCTGGGATGGGGAGCTCACGTACTCCACTACACAGTGCAGGGACTATGGACAATACAGCAGAAAAAGATGCACATCAACCTTCTGGAACTGATGGCAATCTTCATGGCAATGAAAGCATTCAAAGTACATTTGTGCAACAAAGTAGTGTTGATCCGGACGGACAACATGACTGCCATGTATTACATACAGAAGCAAGGAGGTACACACTCCCCACAGTTGTCTCATATGGCTCAGAGCATGTGGAAGTGGGCCATTCAGAGAAACATCTTCCTCATGGCAGAACACCTCCCAGGCAAGAACAATCAGATGGCGGACCTGCTCAGCAGGCCCAGCCACCAAATACACGAGTGGGAGATACATCCGTCAGTACTCCACCCGTACTTCCAGCAGTGGGGTCATCCAGAGATAGACCTATTCTCCACAAGGGAAAACGCAAAATGCCAAAGCTTTGCCGCCAGGTTCCCACACCCACAGTCGCAGGGAAATGCGATATGGATGAACTGGTCAGGCATATTTGCGTACGCTTTTCCCCCAGCACCACTAATACCGCTAGTGGCACGCAAACTAAGGCAACACTCAATGACTCTCATCCTGGTTGCTCAGACGTGGGCACGCCAACCATGGTACACCACGTTTCTAGAACTCTCCGCAGTACCGCATCAGAGGCTGCGACTCACACCCAGACTCTTGACGCAGAACCATGGCGACATTCAGCATCCAGATCCGCAACAGCTCAACCTGGCGATCTGGCTCCTGAGGTCTTAGAATTTGGCTACCTCAACCTGCCTCCCGACTGTATGGATATCATAAAGGAGGCAAGGAGGCCCACAACTAGAGCATGTTATGCGGCCAAATGGAAGCGTTTCGTCATTTATTGTGCTAATAATTACATTAATCCGCTAGATGCATCTACTCAAAACATCATCTGTTATCTATTACATCTATACAAATGCAATCTGGCCTACGCTTCCATACGTATACATTTATCCGCAATAGCAGCTTATCTACAAAACAGGAGGCATCTCTCACTTTTCAGAGTGCCTGCCATCAAATCCTTTCTGGAAGGACTCAAACGAGTTATTCCTCCCAGACACCCACCAGCACCTGTATGGAACTTAAATGTGGTCCTTACCAGACTGATGGGTCCACCTTTTGAGCCTCTCCACTCATGCGAGATACAATTCTTAATGTGGAAAGTGGCTTTCCTAATAGCAATCACATCGCTACGAGGAGTTAGTGAACTTCAAGCACTAACTATCCAAGAGCCATTCCTACAGGTTCACTCCAACAGGGTGGTGCTACGCACTAACCCTAAGTTTCTGCCTAAGGTGGTTTCACAGTTCCATATGAATCAAACTATTGAATTACCAGTGTTCTTCCAGAATCCAGATTCAGTGGCAGAAAGAATGCTCCACACACTAGATGTCAAAAGAGCTCTCATGTACTACATAGATACAACAAAAGTTTTCAGGAAGACAAAACAATTGTTTGTTGCCTTTTCACCACAACACAAAGGCAACCCCATTTCAAAAGCAGGTATAGCCAGATGGATCGTTAAGTGCATACAGATTTGCTATCAAAAGGCTAAGCGCACATTAACGATTCCCCCAAGAGCCCACTCAACACGGAAGTTAGGGGCATCCATGGCTTTCCTGGGAAACATTCCCTTAGAGGAAATCTGTAAAGCAGCCACATGGTCTACCATACACACATTTACCAAACACTACTGCGTAGATGTGCATTCCAAACAGCAGGCAGCTGTAGGACAGGCTGTTCTAAAAACACTTTTTCAGACTGCTGCAGCTGGCACAGGCAGCCGCCGCTAATGGAGGGACTGCTATGTATTCTATGCACAGATATGAATTCAGCAGCCCACATGCCTCGAACCGAATATGCTACTTACCAGTATGCATCTGCTCTTGGCATGTAGGGCTGCTGACATTCATATCGCCCGCCCTCCTCCCCGGCGCCTGTAGCGGCTGCAGCACTTGGCATTACTTTTAGCATGGTCATCACTTCCTGTACTACACTCCATCTCTGCTACAATGGCGAAAAACAATCTGAGGATGGAGAGGATGCCCATGCGCACTGTAGTCCAGGGGAGGAGCCACCTATCTCGTGATACTTCGAAGACTCTTCCAGGACAACAATGTGCAATCATCCGGACCCAACACTAGGCGGCGATCTATGCACAGATATGAATGTCAGCAGCCCTACATGCCAAGAACAGATGCATACTGGTAAGTAGCATATTCGCTCTGGCAGGAGAGAGATTGACTTATCCAATAAATGGTAATTGTCTATAAAGCCGGGCAGTGATTGTAGAGGTTGACAATGAGGTGGGAGGTAGTCGGTGACTGTAGAGGTGGATACTGACTGGATGGAGGGGCAATGACAGGAGAGAGGGCGACACTGTTGGGAGAAGGGCCAGTAGTGGGAGAGTTGGACCGCAACACGAGAGCTGGTCAGTGTTTGAAGCGGTGCATGATGACAGAAAAAGTGGACACTGAAGTACAAGATGGATACTTGTGGGTTAAGTAAAATAGTGATGGGACAGTAGGGCAGTGTGGTATATCTAGATGGTGATGTATGCAACGACATTAGAAGTGTGCTTAAATTCATGAGGAGGCTGTGACTAGCGAGGGGGCCTTCAGTGCAATGAATAAGAAAACAAGAGGTCAGGGATGAGAGACGACTAGCTCCACTGGGCCAGTGTTTTAAAGCCATACATCAAAGCTTAGGGGGTGGGTACCGCCTCCCAAATATTTTATGCAGGATTGCTCAGCTTTATAAAGTCTGAAGACTACTGTCTTAGTCACACTGGTGAAAGAGACGATTGTCAGCCTGCCAGACCATATGAAAAAGCTATTCTTTGACCTGTTGCTAGATGGCCCAGATGCGTCCGCACAGATCCTGAGGAGTGGCTTTGCCTCTGTGGACACCATTGCTCAGTCTGTAAGTATAGCTGTTACACTGCATTGGCTTGTTTCAATGTATTCCACTGGATTTTCGGGAGATGTCTAGGCATCATGGGCATGCACTTAGACAGGCTGTAGCATTGGGACAGGCAGATATGGCTACCATTGCTGGACCTGCTCAGATCTAGCTTAACAACAAAGCTTAAGATACTGTTGGTGAAATGCTGTGCAGGGCAGGCCAAGCTCAAAGCACAAACTATGGCACTGCTGAGGAGTAAATGGATAATTGGCCAGTTGGTTGAACACTAGCCGTTCAAGAGTTTTGAAGGAAAAAAGGAAGTAGACAAACTAGGCAATAAATGGATGGGTATAAGATATTCATTGTTTGTTTAGTAGGGTGAAGTACTGCAGCATATTTGAAGCACACTAGGTATATTACCTGGATAACCTAGTGCTGATAGAGCTTAGTAAGGCAGCTTTGTATTCAGAGGAAAGCTTAAGTGGATTACATGTTTGGGGGAGTAAGAGTCAGAAGAAGCATATGATGGGGTTGTGGAATAAAGCATGGGTATCAGTTCAGCTGGAGATGTCTGGATGAGAGAATTTGTTCAGATAGGGCAAGAGGTTGGCAGAAAGTAGATTGGGGCGACAAGAGCGTTAAGGAGGAAGCCAAATTGTAATGAAGGTAAATTAGTCCAGAGTCGAATTGTAGATCAATGAAGAGGGTTTAATGATGCAGTTCTTAGGTGGTATTGAAGATAGATATAAATCATTAGGTAAGCCCCACCAGGAGCGGCTTCCTTGCTGCTCAGCCCATACTCTCAACTGACACTCCACAACCAGGCATCCCAACATTCCATTACCTCACCGTGCACACCAACATTCCAACACATACTCAGTGGCTGAGCAGCAAGGCAAAGGAAGCAGGAAAGATGCATTGCACTGGAAACCACACAAATGTTGATGAAGATTTGTGAGAATTCAGATGAAAAGTTTTAGCTGAAGACTACTTTTCAAGGGCAATGTTTTACAGCATATGAGGTTTATGTAGTACATGTATTTGACATATTGGAGGGCTATGGTCAATGAGAGGAGGACTGCTTTGTGTATGTCCAAGTGATTCTGAGTAAGGGATTTCCTCCATCTCTGCAGGTGGGCGTGCGCTTGTTTCTTAAGTACTTGGATTTCTGATGTGGACCTTGGCCTTAGTTGGTGGTCAGGTTGAGGAGTAAAAGTGCAAAGGGCATTGTAAGAGTTGAAAGCTGAGCACTGTACATTATTAAGACGGTGAAAAAAAGTGATATATGTGCTGAGTCAGTTTGATGTGTACTTGGGTTCACTAGTCTGGCTTAGTGCTTGAATAGATTTCCATCTAGAGTTGGGAGTAATTAAAGTGGTTGTGGGACATCGAGGATTGCGGACAGATCTACAAACTGATGAGTGATCAAAGACAGAAATGTTAATTTAATGTGGGTGAACAGGCTAATGATGTAAAGGTTTTGATGAGTTTTTGTAGCTCACATGGGAGTGAGTGAGGGAGAGAGTGAGGAGTATGTTTATTATGATTTTTTTTTAAAATATTTATATTTTTTCCAACCAAAAAACAATCGGTACTGGTCATAAGATTCACATTTTGTCATCAGTTTGTTATATACACGTATAAAGGTATTGCATTTCTTGTGCTATTCAGTGTCGTTTACAGTGGTACAGAAAAAACACAACGCGTATCTGTTAAATAAATCATATGCAACATATACAGGTTCTCCTTCTAGCCCAATAGCTATTCAATAACATCTGAGATTTCGTCTATTTGTGGGGGCTCACATATATTGCCATGGTAGGCGTTCCATCTTCCCCAAATGCGGGCCCACTTTTTAGGGCACCCCCTATGTACGTAAACAACTTTTTACGTCACCATTGATGTGTCCATCTATTGGCACCAATTTTCCAGGGTCGGGGTCTGTCTGGATTACCAGTTAAAAGGTATGTTTCTTTTTGCCAGGGCCAGACCAAGTGTTACCCAGTCTTGATCCAAATGATCGAGGTCAGTTGGTTCCCAGATTTTAAGCAAGCAGCATTTTGGTTCGTGGAGGACGTCTATCCTCGTGACCCGTAACCCGTGACATGGTGATCATGATTGATTCCCAATATATCTTGACGGCTGGGCATTCCCAGATAGTGTGTATAAACGTTCCTGGGAGCCGCATTATCTCAGACAAAGTGGTGGGTCAGTATGTCCCAATTTATGTAGCAGTGTTTGAGTGGTTTGTTCTATGTAAGATCTTCAATTGCAATAACCGTAGCCTCAAGGGGATTGCCACCTCCCTTGGTGATGCAAGCGGCTCTTGCCAATCTGCCTCATCCATGGCTCCTAACTCTGCCTCCCACCATTCCTTGAGAGCTATTGTGGGATCTGGCTGGTAGCTGACTATTTTCCTATACACTAGGGATACGGCTTTCTTGTGTAGGTGATCTGTGATAAGTCTATCCTCTAGTGGTGAGGCTTCTGGCAGTGGCGTGTCTCTTAGTGCGTGTGTCACCTGTATGTATCGGAACTTTTATGTCTGTTCTAGGCCATATGTGCCTTGTAGTTGGTCAAAGGAGATGATTTCCCCCTTTTTCCATAGATCTCCTACCCTCATTATGCCAATTAAATCCCATTGACGGAAACCTTTCGAGTTGCTCAGCTTACCCAGTCGTCGGGTGTCCCAAAGAGGTGTACCCCTTCCCATCCCTGTGCTCGCTGTGCCTCAAACCAGATCTTGACCGCATGGGCCGTTGGACCCGTGAGCACAGGCCGTTATTTTTTGCTATATAGTGTGCCCATGATGCCCTCCTGGTCGAACTGGTGCCTGTCCATTCGGAACTCTGGTTCCTCCGGTGGTAAATGTAACTACTGATTTATGACCACAAGCTGAGCAGTCCAATAGCAATGCTTAATATTGGTAAGGGCGAAACCTCCGTCGTACCACCCCCTCATTAGCCTTTGTACGGTTATCCGACTCATTTTGCCATCCCATAGTAGTTTGGTCACTTCATCATTAATTGCTGTGAAGTATGTGGGTGCTACCGGGAGCGGTGTATTTTGGAGGGCATATAAAAATCGAGGGAGGGCCATCATTTTAAAAAGAGCCACACGTCCAAGCAGGGTTAATGGCAAGGAGCTCCAGTGTTTTACGTTGTTTTGGAGTTTTTCCAATGGTTTTGCTAGATTCTCTGTTATGAAGCGCTGTCGTGTATGGGTGATGTATATACCAAAGTATTTGAATCTCTCGGTTGCAACCTGAATTGTGTAGTGTCTTGGGAGTTTGGGCATGGGACCATGGAGTACGTAGAGAAGGGATTTTGTCCAGTTAATTGTGTATCCCGAGGCGCGTCCGTAGGATGCGCAGATATCAAGTAGGCAGTTTATGGATCGTGCTGGGGAGGTCAAATAGAGAAGAATATCATCTGCAGACAGCGAGATACGATCTTCCCACCCCATTGCCCACTGCAGCTCCCGGATGACCAGGTCCTGTCGGATCCAAGCTGCGAGAGGCTCCAATACCATCGCGAAAAGCAACGGCGATAAAGAACAGCCCTTTCTCGTTCCTCTCCCCAACTGAAATTCAGACGAAATACGTCCGTTTACTACAACATGGGCCAAAGGTTTTGTGTTTAGGAGTTCAATCCACCCACAAAATTTCGGGCCGAACCCTAGGTGTCGTACCGCGAAAAGAAATGGCCACTCCCCCAAGTCAAATGACATTCGGGCATTTAATGATAATATCACTGTGTCCTCTTCAATCGTGTCTTTACGTGCCATCGCCCCATTCAGTCTGCGCAGATTAAGTGCTGTGTTTCGGTTGCATAAATCCGGATTGATCCGGATGAATTAAGGCCCGGAGGTGAGCCTGGAGTCGTGTGGCGAGCGCTTTGGCCAGTATTTTTACCTCTGCGAGATTGGTCTATAGGAGCCTCATTCCCCTGGGGGCTTCCCTGGTTTGGGGATTGCCACTATTGTAGCTAAGCGCTGATCCTTTGGCAATGTCCCTATTTGTAGACAATGCGTAAACATACGGAGCATGTGAGACATTAACTGTGTTGCTGCTTTTTTATAAAGTTCAACTGGTAGTCCATTCGGCCCCAGTGCCTTCCCGGTGTGCAAAGCCCCAACTGCTCGCAGGAGTTCTTCACTAGTGATGTCTGCTTCCAGCTTTAGAGCGTCCTCAGGCTCAAGCACTGGCCTTTGAATGTCTTTGAGGAAAGCTATATTTTCCTAGATTGTGCCCGTCCCAAGGGGTGTGTATACGTTCTGAAAGTGTACCGCTAGCGCCTCAGCTATTTCTTGCGGATCTGTTGTGAGTTCGCCCGTCTGTGTCCTGATTTCCGCTACCCATCTGCCTGCCCTTTCCTTTTTATCAAGCCATGCCAATAGCTTACCTGCCTTATCTCCCATCTCGTATATAGTGTTCCGAGTATCCGCATTTTTAGTTTTTGCTTCTTCCCATGCATATGTTCGGTACGCTTGTTGGGCTAGTTGCACTCTATTTGGTGTAGTATCCTCCGTCTTCCCCACCAACTCGGCTTCCGCCCGAGATACCTCCTGTTCCAGAGACTCAATCTGGTGTTGTTTCTCACGTTTGTGATTAGCGATCAGTGATATAGCCTGCCCTCTTATCACCGTCTTGTAGGCTTTCCATAGGGTCACCGGTGACGACACTGTATGTTTGTTTTCATTCAAATATTGCTTTGTAGCCCGAGCAGTGTTTTGCCAATTTTCGGGTTCTTCAGATAGCCAGTTAGCAGTGGGAAAATGCGTCGCCTACCCGTGGAGTGTGACGTGAACGAGAACAAAATTGGCAAATGGTCGGAGATGCCTCTCGGGAGGTGCGCAATTTCCCCCACCCTTGTGACCCCAGTTTCTAGTGTAAATATGTAGTCAATTCTCGAGAGACTGCCATATACCCCTGAGAGAAAGGTGTACTCCCTCATCGTCGGGTGTCTATTACTCCATACATCTATGAGGCCCGTCGCCTACGTGAAATCTGACAGTTTGTAGCTCTGTTTGTTGGTGTCCCTGGGTGGTTGTCTGTCTACAGATGCTTCCATTGTGGCGTTAAAGTCCCCTCCTAGGATTAATTCTCCATCTGGGAGTGATAAAAGAAATGTTCCCAAGGCTGGTAGGGCCGTATTGTGCAGTGCGGGGGGAATATAAATCGATACTAGATTGTAGGTGTGCCCTTCCCATTGGCAGGCTACATCTGCAAAGTGTCCCTGGTCGTCAATCTAGGCTCCCTTCAGGATTAAGGGGAAACGTCAATTGCATAAGATTCCCACTCCCTGTGACCCTGAGGTGAAATCAGAGTGGACCACTGTAGGAGAGTAGGGTCTGCAATCCTATGATCACCCAGATTTTTTGCTTTTTGCTGCACTGGTTTACGACTATCCCTGGCTGTGGGCCTGCTAATCAGACCCACAGCCTAGCTGTTCTCTCTATCCAAATTGTACTCAGGTACTGAATTGGCACTGGGCCCTCTCTAAGTCCCTGTACCCAGGGCTGAGATACCCAGAAGTCTCCCAGGGGCTGAAGCATGTATTATGCCACCCCTGGGCTGACTATCGAAACTGACACAACTGGCTGCACGACAGCTGGGGCAAGGTGGTGTACTCACCCCTTGCTTTAGATATAGTATACCTATATCTAACCCTAAAATGGACACACAGATCTCCTATCAGTCACTCCTATGGCAGGCCTTAACAATCCTGAAGGCAGAGTGCTTGGAATCGTGTGAGATGGTGCTCTGGCATGAGCTGAGCCTGTCTGCGGCTTTCGGGATCCATCCCTTAGCCGTTTCCATGATATCGCATACCATATACTCTTAAGTGCATTATAATCCTCGCGGTTATATGCCAACTCTGGTATCGCTTTATCAAAACATGTCGAGTAAGGTGTCATACGAATTGGAATACTAACCCCTCGCCAATTCTGGCGACGGGGTTAGCATTCCACCCTTCTAGAGGGACACGACATGCATGTAACCCCTAACCCCGGTTAAAATCAGACAGAACCTTAGCATCCACAAAATGGATGCTGCCACCGAGACACAAGTCTGCCCTCCTGCTGCTGGGAGTCCTCCCAGAGCAGGAGATAAGGACAAAGGGTTTCCTGCCAGGGACGGTGCCAGCACCGTCCCAGACAGGGTTTGTGTATTGTAGGTAGGCAGGGCTTCAGAGGAAGGTGACTGCACGTGGCACCCCGGTGCTCACTGTGCATAGGCTGGCTGGAACCAGTTCCAGGGTCACTCCAGACCCTGTGCTGGGGAAAAGCCCGCCAAGGAAGTGGGTGTAACCACCCCCCTCCTAGTCCCACCCCTAGGGCAGGACTTAGTCGCGTGCCAGCCCCTTTTTACAGGATAAAGGTAGGAACTGGCCCCCTTCCAAATCAGATCATCTTTGAATCCTGAAACTACTTTCCACGAAAGGAACTCAAGACTTCTTCCTAAGATTTCTCCCTTGTGACTAAGGAGTAGTCACCCTGCATCCGCAGGCACCATCTTAAGAACACTGCGGTCTGCTGCAAGTCTCTCCTCCGGATCAAGACTGCCCAGCTCGACGAGAACCGGCTTCCCTGGCACCTCCGACCTCTACCTACATCATCAGTCACGCTGAGATTCGTGGGTGTGACGAGACCTCGAGGGACCGGCCATCTTCAAGACTGCACGACTTCTGCACAGCAAGCCCGCCGAGTAATTTCCTGGTGAGTGCTTTGGGGTCCGAGAAGCCCCGACCCTGAGCAGCTCCAGCACCGAAGTGCAGCCTCCCAGCATCTCCACGATCTGCGTGGGGCCCTTCTGCTTTTTGCTGCTCACCGCGTTGTTTGGCTACTAGCCCGCTGGCTTGTGGCCTTCCGAACGACGCCCGACGACAATACTGCTGCTAGTCTGGTTGCTCCAGACTGGCCCTTGCTTCCCTCCATCGGAGAAGTACCCTGGACCCTCCTGGTCCGGCTAAGACGCCATTTTAGGTCCACCGCGTGGGCCTTGCATTTGCCAAGACTTGTTGCCCAATCCTGGGTCCAGCGACGTCGACAGCAAGAACCTTCGTGGGACAGCTCGCACCTCCATCCTGGTCGCCGACAACGCCTCCTGGTCCGAGAGACTGCAGAGCCCAGCAGCGCCCACTCACCTGACTGCGGTGACTTCGCCCGGTGCCATCCTGGTGCCCACTTAATCACTGGCTAGTGATTCAAGAACTTGGTCCCCTCTGCTTTCAGGTTTTCTTCTTCCTTGATCCAGGCTTGGATCCATCGAACTTTCCTTCACTGGTCGCCTGCCAGCAACTTCCTTCTTCCAGGCTCCTGGTCCGGCAACGAGATTCCCGACGTCTTTTCAGACCTATGCAGCTGCAGCCCCTGGGCTAGGTAACTTCGGCACCTCGGTGTCCCAGCATAGCCTCACTATCCTAGGGTCAGGATCCACTGTCGTTTTCTCCCTACCAGGTCGGGTTCGCCCGTGAACACTAACTTTGCCTTTACTAGCTTCCATAGACTTTGTCCCGCATCCCGCGTGAGAGTGCACACTCTGCACCCGAGTCCCCTAGGTCTCCTAGAAGTAATCTAACGATTCCCTAGTCAAGTCCTAGCGATTCCAAAGCCTATTAGTACTGTACTTACCTGCTAGTAATTTCGCATTCCACTTTTAGAGTATATGGTTTTTCGTGCCCCTCGGGCATTTGTGTATAACGTGCTAACTTAAGTATTTTTGTAAGAGTTTTGTTGTGTGCCTAGCACCCTGTCCTCATAAAGAGTACAGGGTTGTTGTGATTCTAATAAATACACTGTTTATTTTCATAACACTTGTGTGGTGTCCTTTCACTGGGTGTTCAAGGGGTAATGTGATGGTAAAACAGCTGGCTTAACACGCCCTCTAGAGTCTTAGCCTTAGACTGCTCGTATCCATGCTACTAGGATAGCTGGTCTATAAGGTTGACTTACAACCAATCATCAATAAGGGTTGTTTGGACTGATATATAGTGATCACTAGAATAGTGAACACTGCACATCAGGCCAACTTACCACATTGGTGGCAGCGGTTGGGATTTGAGCTTGCTGTTGTTTTACCACACATGCCCTAAGAATATCTTGTGAAAGATCACATAAGTACTAAAGGTACATATAACTTAGCTTAGAATACTCTGAGTTCTACTGAACCAGCTGTTGTAGCTCCTAGGGCCTAGCACACCCTAAACTACAACTCTAGCAAGGGATCAGTAGGCAAACACATAGTGTAGGTAAGTGCACCACTTACACCTCACTAGAAAAGCATGTCTACCCAGGGAGAATCTACTGAGACTCCCCTGGTCAGTGTTGACCCTCCACAGGTCACTTCAAGATATGCAGCTCTCAGTTTTCAGGAGATGAGACAAATCTGTGTCTCCAGAAAACTGAAGCAGGGGTCTAACCCCACCATTCCCTTTTTAATAGGTCTCTTAGAGACTTATGATGCGAGAAAGCTTTCTCAGCTAGATGGGAATATGCCAGCCTTAGAGGGAACCTCTGGGGATCCAGACCTCCCCAACACTGCTACTGCAGTTGAGGAGGAGGAGGATCAGGAGGAACTCTCTGGGGATGAGGTAGACAAAGGTCTTGAGGTAGTCGGAAGGCTAACCAGGACCAACTTAGACTTACTTGGGCTAGGATCTGGGGGACCCCCAGTACTAACCCGAAGTGGGCCTAACCTTGGAGTTAGGAGAGATAGATCTCTTTCTAGGGACTCCAATAGATCTCTGCACTCTAATGCCTCTTCTCAGGGGAGAAGGAATCCTCCACAGAGGAGATTTACTTCCCCTCAGAGAAGGGAGCATGAAGCTAGGATGAGACAAGCTGAACTAAGGATTGAAAGGGAAGAAATTGCCCTGGCCAAAGAGAAGCTTGCCCTGGCAAGAGAGCAGCAGATGAGTGGGTTAGCTCCCACTGGTGGCAGCAATCTCCCAAGAGATAGAGAGAAGGGTTTAGATACTAAACACCTGACTAAAATAGTGCCCCCCTTTAAGCAAGGGGATGATATCCAGAAATGGATGGCTGCTCTGGAGAGGGCCTGCACTGTGCAGTGCATTCCCCAGAGTCAGTGGGCAGCTATACTGTGGCTCTCCTTTGATGGTAAAGGTAGAGATAAGCTCCTCACTACAAGAGTAGAGGATGCTAACAATTACCAGGTCCTGAAGAATACACTGGTTGATGGGTTTGGTTTAACCACTGAGCAGTACAGGTTGCTGTTCAGAGACACCCAGAAAACTCAGTCTCAGGACTGGTCTGACTTTGTGGATTGTGCCACTAAGGCTTTGGAGGGCTGGTTGCTGGGTAGCAAGGTTACAGATTACACAGGATTGTATAATCTAATGATGAGAGAACAAATTTTAAACAATTGTCAGAACCAGTTGTTGCACCAGCACCTTGTTGATTCAGATCTGACCTCTCCCCAAGAATTGGGAAAGAAGGCAGACAAATGGGTCAGGACGAGGATCAAGCAGAACCAGAACCAGGGTGGTCAGAAGAAAGCAGACCAGAAGGGTAATGTTAAGAATGAGCAAAATGACCAGAAGTCTTCACCAGGTCCCCAACAAACCAAAGAGGGTGGGGGTCAGGCTTCCCAGAAGAAGAAGACTCAAGAAGGCCAGTCGAAAAGGTGGTGCCAGTACTGTAAAAGTAAATCTCACTGGTTTAGTGAGTGCACCAAAAGAGGAGGACAAACTCCTGCCACTACAGCCCCTAAGGCAACTGCACCCCCTAGTACAGTCAGTAGTGGTAGTGTACCTCCCAAGGCATTAGTTGGGTTAACCTTGGGTACTGAGGGGTCTGACAACTTAGTTGGCACACTCACTCAGGCTGTCCTTGTCTGTACAGGGGATATGGATATGTCCCCTGAAATAAGTCCCAATACTTTGGGCAAATACAGGCAGACACCTTTGATAAATGGCAAAATGGCTCAGGCCTATAGGGACACTTGTGCCAGTGTCACCATGGTGACACCTAACTTTGTGGACCCTGGACAGATCATGCCAGGTACTGATTTCCTGGTGACCAATGCCAGCAATGTCACTACTAGTCATAGTGTGGCAATTGTGGCTTTCTCCTGGGGTGGAGTGAAGGGACAAAAGAAAGTTGTAGTCAGTTCAGACCTCCCAGTTGATTGTTTGTTGGGCAATGATTTGGAGTCATCACAATGGTCAGAAGTGGAGCAGAGGACTCACATGGAAATGTTAGGCTTGCCAGCACATGTGCTTGCTGTGACTAGGTCACAGGCCAGAAGATGCCCCACTGAACAGGTGCTGGATCCTGAAATTATGGACCAGACACCTTCCAAGAAGAAGAGCAGTAAGGGTAAGGCTTTGCCTTCCCCCTTGCCCCAGGTTGAGGATCAAGTCTCTGAGGAGGCTGATCTGGAAGAGCTGAGGGAAACTGAGCCTAAAGAGCTTGAACTTGATCAAGTTGAGTTTCTGGGCTCAGGGGGACCCTCCAGAGCAGACCTGGGGAAGGAACAGTTGAGCTGCCCTTCCCTTGAACCCCTCAGACAGCAGGCTGCTGCTGAGGCTGCAGGGAATGCCACAGGTGCCCACAGGGTATACTGGGAAGATGGACTCCTGTACTCTGAGTCAAGAGACCCCAAGCCTGGTGCAACCAGGAGGCTGGTCATCCCCTTGTCTCTGAGAGGTTTCCTTCTCACCTTGGCCCATGAGATTCCCCTTGCAGGTCACTTAGGTCAGACAAAGACTTGGGACAGGCTTGTCTCACACTTTCACTGGCCCCATATGAATGAGAATACCAAGGAGTTTTGTCGCTCCTGTGTCACTTGCCAAGCCAGTGGTAAGTCAGGTGGCACAACAAAGGCCCCCCTCATACCACTACCTGTGGTGGGGGTTCCCTTTGAAAGAGTGGGGATTGACATTGTTGGTCCAATGGAACCCCAGACAGCATCAGGGCACAAGTTTATACTGGTGGTGGTGGATCATGCCACCAGGTATCCTGAAGCTATTCCCCTTAGGACCACTACAGCACCTGTAGTGGCAAGAGCCCTAGTTGGAGTGTTCTCCAGAGTGGGTTTCCCTAAGGAGGTCGTTTCTGACAGAGGTACAAACTTCATGTCAGGATATCTGACTGCAATGTGGAAGGAGTGTGGTGTGAACTACAAGTTCACCACACCCTACCACCCACAATGCAATGGGCTTGTTGAGAGATTCAACAGGACCCTGAAAGGGATGATTCATGGACTACCTGAAACTCTTAGGAGAAGATGGGATGTCCTGATCCCCTGCCTCTTGTTTGCTTACAGAGAGGTCCCACAGAAGGGGGTTGGCTACAGCCCTTTTGAGCTTCTGTATGGACATCCTGTAAGAGGACCCCTGTGTTTGGTGAAGGAAGGATGGGAGAGACCTCTCAAAAAGCCTGCAACCAACATAGTGGACTATGTACTTGGTCTCCGCTCCAGGATGGCTGAGTATATGGAAAAGGCATCTAAAAACCTTGAGGCCAGCCAAGAACTTCAAAAAGCTTGGCATGACCAAAAGGCTGTTCTGACTGTGTACCAGCCAGGACAGAAGGTGTGGGTGCTGGAGCCAGTGGCCCCAGCAGCTCTGAAAGACAAATGGTCTGGGCCCCACACCATCATTGAGCAAAAGGGAGAGGTTACCTACTTGGTGGACCTTGGAACTCCCAGGAGCCCTCTCAGAGTGCTCCATGTTAACAGGCTCAAGGCATATGTTGACAGGAAGGACATGAGCTTGCTCATGGCCACAGATGAGGGACAGGAGGAAGAGAGTGACCCTCTCCCAGACCTGCTCACTCAGAATCCTGATGATGGATCAGTTGATGGTGTTGTCTTTTGTGGCAGCCTCACTGAACATCAGCAACAGGATTGCAGGCAAGTTCTGCAATCCTACAGACATATGTTCTCTCTGACACCCAGCCAAACTGATTGGTGTACCCATGATGTTGACACTGGAGACAGTCTGCCTGTCAAGAGTAAAATCTACAGACAGCCTGATCATGTTAGAGACTGCATCAAAACTGAAGTGCAGAAAATGTTGGAGCTGGGAGTCATTGAGCCCTCAGATAGCCCTTGGGCTAGCCCAGTAGTTCTAGTGCCAAAGCCTCACACCCAGGGTGGTAAGAGAGAGATGAGGTTTTGCGTAGACTACAGAGGCCTCAATGCAGTCACTAAGACTGATGCCCACCCAATTCCAAGAGCAGATGAACTTATAGATAAATTGGCTTCTGCCAAATTCTTAAGTACATTTGATTTGACAGCTGGGTATTGGCAAATCAGGTTAGCTGAGGAGGCCAAACCCAAGACAGCATTTTCTACCCCTGGTGGGCATTATCAGTTTGTGGTAATGCCCTTTGGTTTGAAAAATGCACCTGCCACCTTCCAAAGGTTGGTGAATCAAGTCCTCACTGGGCTGGATGACTTCTGTGCAGCATATCTTGATGATATTGCTGTCTTTAGCTCCACCTGGGAGGATCACCTGGTCCACCTGAGGAAAGTGTTAGAGGCTCTGCAAAAGGCAGGCCTCACTATCAAGGCCACAAAGTGCCAGATAGGGCAGACACAGGTTGTATACCTGGGCCACCTTGTAGGTGGAGGCCAGGTTCAGCCACTGGAGAGTAAGATACAGGCCATCAAGGACTGGACTCCTCCAATCACCCAGACTCAGGTTCGAGCTTTCTTGGGCCTGACTGGGTACTATAGGAAGTTTGTCAGAAATTATGGGTCCATAGTGACCCCTCTTAATGACCTGACAAGCAAAAAGATGCCAAAGAAAGTTCAGTGGACAGCAAGCTGTCAGAAAGCATTCAATGACCTAAAGCAGGCCATGTGCACAGCACCTATCCTAAAGAGTCCAGATTACTCCAAGCCATTCATTGTCCAAACAGATGCTTCTGAGTTGGGTGTGGGGGCTGTTCTGTCTCAACTGAATTTTGATGGTAATGATCAGCCTATTGCTTTCATTAGTAGGAGGTTGACACCCAGAGAGAAAAATTGGTCAGCTATTGAGAGGGAGGCCTTTGCTGTGGTCTGGGCCCTGAAGAAGCTGAGGGCCTACTTGTTTGGCACTCACTTCACCATTCAGACAGACCATAAGCCCCTCTTGTGGCTAAATCAGATGAAGGGTGAAAACCCCAAACTGCTTAGGTGGTCCATTTCCCTACAGGGGATGGATTTTACAGTGGAGCATAGACCTGGTACTGATCACAGCAATGCTGATGGGCTCTCCAGGTATTTCCACTTAGAGCAAGAAGACTCACCTGGTCAAGGTTAGTTTATTGTCCCAAAGTTTGGGGGGGTGTCATGTAGGAGAGTAGGGTCTGCAATCCTATGATCACCCAGATTTTTAGCTTTTTGCTGCACTGGTTTACGACTTTCCCTGGCTGTGGGCCTGCTAATCAGACCCACAGCCTAGCTGTTCTCTCTATCCAAATTGTACTCAGGTACTGAATTGGCACTGGGCCCTCTCTAAGTCCCTGTACCCAGGGCTGAGGTACCCAGAAGTCTCCCAGGGGCTGAAGCATGTATTATGCCACCCCTGGGCTGACTATCGAAACTGACACAACTGGCTGCACGACAGCTGGGGCAAGGTGGTGTACTCACCCCTTGCTTTAGATATAGTATACCTATATCTAACCCTAAAATGGACACACAGATCTCCTATCAGTCACTCCTATGGCAGGCCTTAACAATCCTGAAGGCAGAGTGCTTGGAATCGTGTGAGATGGTGCTCTGGCATGAGCTGAGCCTGTCTGCGGCTTTCGGGATCCATCCCTTAGCCGTTTCCATGATATCGCATACCATATACTCTTAAGTGCATTATAATCCTCGCGGTTATATGCCAACTCTGGTATCGCTTTATCAAAACATGTCGAGTAAGGTGTCATACGAATTGGAATACTAACCCCTCGCCAATTCTGGCGACGGGCTTAGCATTCCACCCTTCTAGAGGGACACGACATGCATGTAACCCCTAACCCCGGTTAAAATCAGACAGAGCCTTAGCATCCACAAAATGGATGCTGCCACCGAGACACAAGTCTGCCCTCCTGCTGCTGGGAGTCCTCCCAGAGCAGGAGATAAGGACAAAGGGTTTCCTGCCAGGGGCGGTGCCAGCACCGTCCCAGACAGGGTTTGTGTATTGTAGGTAGGCAGGGCTTCAGAGGAAGGTGACTGCACGTGGCACCCCGGTGCTCACTGTGCATAGGCTGGCTGGAACCAGTTCCAGGGTCACTCCAGACCCTGTGCTGGGGAAAAGCCCGCCAAGGAAGTGGGTGTAACCACCCCCCTCCTAGTCCCACCCCTAGGGCAGGACTTAGTCGCGTGCCAGCCCCTTTTTACAGGATAAAGGTAGGAACTGGCCCCCTTCCAAATCAGATCATCTTTGAATCCTGAAACTACTTTCCACGAAAGGAACTCAAGACTTCTTCCTAAGATTTCTCCCTTGTGACTAAGGAGTAGTCACCCTGCATCCGCAGGCACCATCTTAAGAACACTGCGGTCTGCTGCAAGTCTCTCCTCCGGATCAAGACTGCCCAGCTCGACGAGAACCGGCTTCCCTGGCACCTCCGACCTCTACCTACATCATCAGTCACGCTGAGATTCGTGGGTGTGACGAGACCTCGAGGGACCGGCCATCTTCAAGACTGCACGACTTCTGCACAGCAAGCCCGCCGAGTAATTTCCTGGTGAGTGCTTTGGGGTCCGAGAAGCCCCGACCCTGAGCAGCTCCAGCACCGAAGTGCAGCCTCCCAGCATCTCCACGATCTGCGTGGGGCCCTTCTGCTTTTTGCTGCTCACCGCGTTGTTTGGCTACTAGCCCGCTGGCTTGTGGCCTTCCGAACGACGCCCAACGACAATACTGCTGCTAGTCTGGTTGCTCCAGACTGGCCCTTGCTTCCCTCCATCGGAGAAGTACCCTGGACCCTCCTGGTCCGGCTAAGACGCCATTTTAGGTCCACCGCGTGGGCCTTGCATTTGCCAAGACTTGTTGCCCAATCCTGGGTCCAGCGACGTCGACAGCAAGAACCTTCGTGGGACAGCTCGCACCTCCATCCTGGTCGCCGACAACGCCTCCTGGTCCGAGAGACTGCAGAGCCCAGCAGCGCCCACTCACCTGACTGCGGTGACTTCGCCCGGTGCCATCCTGGTGCCCACTTAATCACTGGCTAGTGATTCAAGAACTTGGTCCCCTCTGCTTTCAGGTTTTCTTCTTCCTTGATCCAGGCTTGGATCCATCGAACTTTCCTTCACTGGTCGCCTGCCAGCAACTTCCTTCTTCCAGGCTCCTGGTCCGGCAACGAGATTCCCGACGTCTTTTCAGACCTATGCAGCTGCAGCCCCTGGGCTAGGTAACTTCGGCACTTCGGTGTCCCAGCATAGCCTCACTATCCTAGGGTCAGGATCCACTGTCGTTTTCTCCCTACCAGGTCGGGTTCGCCCGTGAACACTAACTTTGCCTTTACTAGCTTCCATAGACTTTGTCCCGCATCCCGCGTGAGAGTGCACACTCTGCACCCGAGTCCCCTAGGTCTCCTAGAAGTAATCTAACGATTCCCTAGTCAAGTCCTAGCGATTCCAAAGCCTATTAGTACTGTACTTACCTGCTAGTAATTTCGCATTCCACTTTTAGAGTATATGGTTTTTCGTGCCCCTCGGGCATTTGTGTATAACGTGCTAACTTAAGTATTTTCGTAAGAGTTTTGTTGTGTGCCTAGCACCCTGTCCTCATAAAGAGTACAGGGTTGTTGTGATTCTAATAAATACACTGTTTATTTTCATAACACTTGTGTGGTGTCCTTTCACTGGGTGTTCAAGGGGTAATGTGATGGTAAAACAGCTGGCTTAACACGCCCTCTAGAGTCTTAGCCTTAGACTGCTCGTATCCATGCTACTAGGATAGCTGGTCTATAAGGTTGACTTACAACCAATCATCAATAAGGATTGTTTGGACTGATATATAGTGATCACTAGAATAGTGAACACTGCACATCAGGCCAACTTACCACAACCACCATTTTGTAGCCCCATCGGTCCAACACCTTGCAGGCGGAGCCCACCAGGTAAGTTTCTTGTATGAGAGCTATCGCTGGTCCTTTATGTTTAATATATTGAAGGACCAATCCTCTCTTAATTTTATCTCCCAGTCCATTTACATTCCATGAAAGTACCGAGAAGGGTGCATGGGGTGTATATGGTGTCGGGTCACCCGCGTAGGATTCTCTTGTCGATGTCGCCGTCATTAATCATGTAGTCATTATCGTGGGCCTAAGTGTGTGTCAGCTTTGCGCGTGTTCCTCAGCACACATGTATGGTTAAATCCTTGAATTTCAGCACCGTTGTAACTAACAAACAACAACCTCATGAAATACCCCTGTGTCCCCGTCCCTCCCCCTGACTTCCCCTCCCGCCTCCCTGCCCGGCGTTCCCCCACCTGCCAGCCTCCCCAACTGAGCAGAGTGCTTATTCCCCATAACTTGTGCTTGCGTAGGGGGTGAGAGTTTTTCCGTAGTCCTCGAGCGACCCCCTTCCCAGAAGCCTGTCTTCGATGGTGTCCATGATCTTCAAATGTTCATAGGTCGGTATTACACTTGTGTTGTAACCTGTGTCATAGTTGCTGCTTGCGTTGCCTGTTGTACTTGTAAACCGCTCCTTCTCTAGAAATATTTGGACTGTCACTCGGGTCAGGCTTATTATAGTCCTGATGCAATGCAATGCAATGCCGAATCAGTCCCCTTTGTCGCTGAATGTTGGGGATTTTGATCTTTAGCACTCGTTTAGCGATGCAATGCAATGCCGAATCAGTCCCCTTTGTCGCTGAATGTTGGGGATTTTGATCTTTAGCACTCGTGGAGTCGGTTCTGCTGCTGAGTTCTCGGTTTGCCAGTCCTCGTCGCTGGGCTTCACCCTTCGAGCCAGTCTTGGGCTTCCTCAGGTTTGGTAAAGAACCAAGTTTTTCCTTCTGCTTCAACTCTGAGTTTCGCCGGGAAGAGCATTGAATATTTGAGTTCTCTAGTACGAAGCTCTTTTTTGACATCCATAAAGCTTCTCCTTTGTTTGGTTACCGACGCTGTATAATCCAGGTAGAACGCTATGGTACCGTTCTCTAGACGGATTGATGGAGCCACCCTTGCAGCCTGCAGGATAGCGTTCCGGTCTCTAAAATTGAAAAAGCGCGCCAATATTGGTCCGTGGGGCACCGGGTCGTGGCCTCCCCCCAGGTACGCGGTGAGCTCTTTCTACAGAAAAAAAGGTGGACAGACCACGTGGTTGTAGGTAGTCCTTGATTAGGTCTTCCACAAATAGGTCCAAAGTTGGTCCTCCTGTTTTTTCGGGCACCCCAATAATGCAGACATTTTTGCGTCTGGAGTGGCCTTCTTGGTCATAGAGTTTGGCCATGATGAGTTTATTGTCTGCTTCTAGGTTACGTACTTGCCACTGCAGTGTAGTCGTATCCGTGACGAGTGACGTTGTTGTGGACTCAACCTCAGTGAGTCAGTGCAATAGTTTAGAGAAATCCGCCCCTATTCGTGAAATGTCTGTGGATATTGTGCCGATAGAGGATTGCACTTTTTTAGAGCTGCCATTATGTCTACCAGCGTGACTGCGTCAGGTTCTTTAGATGCCAGGACTTCCGACTGTGCCGTTTCAGTGAGAGCCTTTTCGCCGTGATCCTGGCTATAGACTAATTTATCCAGTCTGCCAGTTGGTGCGCCCCTTGGTCCACGGCCCCCCATTTTTGTGTCACCTGGCCAAAGAGGTTGTACCAAGGTCACAGGGGAAGGGGGTGGTAGTCACCGCTGCCTGCCACGTGCGTTGTTGGCATGCGCTGCCTTTCGGGTTTCTCACCCTCCTCACCCGCTGATAAGGGCCAAGGCGGTCACGGTGTAATATGTGTTCGAGGCATGTGGGCTGCTAAATTCATATCTTTTTTTTTTTTTTTTTTTTTTCAAAGGCCGGGTCCCGACCTGGGGAATACATTGAGTGGTTAATGGCAGACAGTTGGGTAGCCCAGTAATATCTCTTGATATCAGGAAGTGCTATGCCCCCGTCATACCAAGGGATGGTGAGCTTCGCAAGGGCGACAAGTGGACGCCCGTCCCAAATCAGTTGCCTTTGCAGACTTTCAACCTCTCGGAAATAGGTAGCAGGGATAACATCATAGGAATTCTGGAGTGCATAAAGGAATCGCGGTAGGGACATCATTTTGAAAAGGGCGGCCCTGCCCAGCGGCGACAATGGCAATCTACGCCAGCGGGCCACGTCCAGCCTCAGTCGAAGAAGTGGGGGAAGGAGATTACGTTCAAACCGGAGCGACGAATCCAGTGTAATAAAAATCCCCAGATATTTGAACCCGGACTGAACAACCTGGATAGGAACTCTGTTCGGCAATGGGGGCAGATCACCCGAAAGAACATAGACACAGGATTTAGCCCAGTTAATAACCAAACCAGAATTTTTGCCAAACGAGGTGAGAACATCAAATAAGACATTTAAAGATTTACGCGGGGAAGTAAGGTAAAGAAGAATGTCGTCCGCGTAAAGCGAAACACGGTCCTCAAAATACGGGGACCAACGTATACCCTTGAGAGAAGGCTCCCAGCGAAGCCACGCAGCCAGCGGTTCCAACGCGAGAGCAAACAGCAGTGGAGACAAGGGGCAGCCCTGTCTGGTACCCCTACCAAGGGAAAAGGGAACAGAAACTCGACCGTTAACCACAACCTGCGCCAGGGGGTCGGTGTACAGCAGCTTCACCCATCCAATAAACCCCGGGCCAAAACCAAACTTCTCAAGAGCCGCCCAAAGGTAGGGCCACTCTATCGTATCAAAGGCCATCGAGGCGTCCAACGAAGCCAAAATGGCCGGCTCCGTCAGAAGCCCCACCCTCGCGATGGCTCCGTGGAGGCGACGCAGATTCAGAGCCGTGTTGCGGTGCGGGATAAAACCGGATTGATCCGGATGAACCAAGTCACTAATGACCATTAGGAGGCGAGTAGCCAAGATCTTGGCAAGAACCTTGGGCTCAACATTTAACAGGGAGATGGGTCTATACGACGAACAAAGATCCCGGGGCTTACCATCCTTAGGAATTACAACAATCGTAGCTAGGCGTTGGTCATAAGGGAGAGCACCCCGTTCACGGGACTCCGAAAACATTGTTCGAAGATAGGGCGCAATCTTATCAGGACACAGTTTGTATAATTCGATTGGCAAACCGTTCGGGCCCAAAGCCTTGCCCGACGGAGAGAGCGAATCGCAGTCGCTATTTCGTCCGTAGAGAGCGGGGCCTCCATAGAGACCTGCTCCAAGTCAGAGAGGCAGGGCAAAGCTATGTCGCGCAACAAGAGGCGAGAGTCGTCTGCATCCCGTTTCGACACTGGGGAGTAGACCGCACGAAAATAATCAGCAAAGCAATCCACTATTTCAACTGGGTCAGTCACATTCACACCATTCAAAGTCCGAATCACAGGCACGACTCGGTTCGCCCTCTCCTTCTTATCCAACCAGGCAAGCAATTTACCCGCTTTGTCCCCAACATCATATAGACGACCCTGTTGCTCTGGAAACATCATTTTAGCCGCATATGTGACCAGAGACTTATAGGCAAATTGTTTCAGACCCAGGGCATGGAGCTTGTCATGAGAAACACTCGATTCCAAGTCAGCTTCCAACTCAAGTATTTCCATTTCAAGACCCACCACCTCCCGATTCCTCGCCTTTTTGGTTTCAGCAATGAGAGACAGGGCCTGTCCACGAATCACTGTCTTAAAAGCCTCCCAAAGGGACACCGCAGAGGAGACAGACCCCTCGTTATCTAGGAAGTAGTTGTCCAGGGACTTAATCAATAGACCACGGGTCACAGGGGAGGTCAGGTACCAAGGGTTGATAGGGGCTACCCGGCCCGCCGCCTCCACCCCCACATCAAAACAAAGCCAGAGCGGAGAATGGTCCGAGATGCCCCGGGGAAGGTGTCTAATCTCCCGGACAGCCGACGACTGTGCAGCTGGCATGAGGAAGTAATCCAGTCTAGACAAACTCCCATGGGCTCCAGAATGAAAGGTGTATTGAAGCTGAGTGGGGTGCATAAGTCTCCAACAGTCCACCAAACCAAAAGTATCCAAAAAGCCACCCAGCCACAATTGGGCCGAAGGAGTATCCCTAGGGGGGTAACGATCATTCAGGCCGGAGAGAACAGCGTTAAAATCACCAGCCATGAAAAGAGCACCATCAGGGAGTCCCAACAGCACTCGGCCCAAATCGGAGAAGGTAGAGGACTGCAGGCCGGGGGGCACATAGACGGTGAACAGAGAAAGGGTTCGGCCCTCATATCGTCCCACGAGGACGGCGTAACGCCCCCGATCATCGAGGATTACATCATCTATAGCAAGGGGAAGGGAAGTCCGGACAAGGATGCCCACCCCCCTGGAACCCGTAGTAAATCCTGAATGCGCAACAAGACGATAGCCCCACCTATTCATTGCATGACAAGTATTACCCACTAGATGTGTCTCCTGCAGAAAGACAACATCGGGAGACAAACGTCGCAGGCATCGCAACACCACCCCCCGCTTTATACGATCCCCTAGACCATTGACATTCCATGAAACAAACTTCAACCCACTACCCCCCATCCCACAAAGTGATGCAGGAACCACCCCCCAATGAGCATGACACTGAAAATTCCATTATCAAGATAGAATCGCCTTGAAAAAACAAAACACGAACCTCCAACACCCCACCAATCCACCCCCCAACATCCAAGAAAACACCCCCCACCCTGCACCCCTGCAGTAAGCAAAAAAGCCACCCCAACATGCAGTGTGCCTGTCGCCCAGAAACCCCCGTTCTACAAAAAGACCCCGGAGGAGGAAAAGGCCCCTGTCCCACCCGCCACCCCGACAGAGATAAAGAGAGAAGAGAAGACACAGAAAATAGAAGCGCTCAAGTATAGAACCCAGGAAGAATCACATTACATGGAAACAGGGGCGCAGACAGTAAGTTCAACACTCTACACCACCCTCGGCACCACCCGGGTGCTCGGTGGGCTCAGTCAAATTAGGCCGGTCCGGCAAAGAGTCCAACCAGTCATTCACCGAATCAGGCCGATCAAAGAAAAGGGTCCGTTCACGGTACTCAACTCGCAGCCTGGTAGGAAAAAGCATGGCATAGCGCAGTCCCAAGTCCCGAAGACGCTTCTTGACTCCACGGAAGCCCATTCGCTGTCTCTGCACAAGCTGTGAGAAATCAGGATAAAAGTTCACCGTGGCATTTTCGAAGGCCACCGGGCCCTTAACTCGCGAGGCCTGCAGGATAGCGTCTCGGTCCCTATAGTGAAAAAGTTTTGCAACAATGGGCCTCGGCGGGGCGCCCGGTTTGCCCTGGCCGCCCGGAACGCGATGGGCACGCTCCACCGCAAAGAATTTGCTCAATCCAGATGGAGAAAGGTAGTTTTGTATCAAGTCCTCAACCAGGAGATCAACAGAATGTGGGTCAGGATTTTCCGGAACACCAACCACACGCACGTTGCAGCGCCGTGCTCTGTTTTCAAAATCCTCCAAGCGCTGAGTCATGAAATCATTTGCCTTTCTAAGGTTGCCAATCTCCGTCTGTATTTCCGAGACGTCGGCCGTGAGGCTAAATGACTTGAGGTCCAACGATTTCACCTTCTCATTAGTTTTAGATAAGTCGGCCCTGATCGAGTTCACGTCAATAGCCACAGTATCGATCTTGTGGGCCAGAGCTTCATACTGTTGGCCGATGGTCTCTCTCATACCAGAGATGGCGCCCATAATGTCTTGCAGGGACGGTTCCGCCGAAGCCTCCAAAGGGTGCCCCACTGCACTCGGGCCAGGCAAGGCGGCTCCCGGGGACCCCTTCGATTGAGTGTACCGGTCCATGATGTTAGACTGGACCTGGCCCCCGCGAAGGGGCGTCTTGGTCTTTCGCCTCTCTTGGTCCCCTCTGCCAGTCATAGTGGAGAATCCGTCCCCGAGGGACCCACGCGACCTGGTAAAAATGGCCGCAGGAAGATAGGGTGCCGGAGCCAAAAGTCAGCCGCGAGGGCACATCGAGGTGTGAAGCGGCCTGGAAGGACACAAAGCAGGCAGAAGGTGCAACTGCGACCCCGCGCCGCCGATCTCAACACCGGCCAGACACCTCCGATGGAAGACGTAGTCCGCGTCAAATCGAAACCGAAAGTTAAGAGGGGGACCCACAAGTCGAATCCCCCTGCCGCTGTTGTTCAACTCAGACACGGCAACAGAGCCTCACCAAGTCCCGGGCGCACCACCAGGGCGGGCCCCGAAAGTTCGAGTCGACGTAGCTTCGGTGCCCCTGGTCCAATTCGAAATCTAAAAGCAGTATAAAGATCAGCCCAGGTTCCTCTACAAGAGTCTTTGTAATAAATCAGGATACGTTCAGGATATCATGCCGGGAGTGGCGGGGGTCCGGAGAGCGCTGTGCTCACGCGGCCATCACGGATGCCCGCCAAGCTCCTCCTCTAAATTCATATCTATAGCATAGATCGCCGCCTAGTGTTGGGTCCGTATGATTGCACGTTGTTGTCCTGGAAGAGTCTTCGAAGTATCACGAGATAGGTGGCTCCTCCCCTGGACTACGGTGCGCATGGGCATCGACTCCATCCCCAGATTGTTTTTTTCCGCCATTGGGTTCGGATGTGATTTCGACATCTCCTGTTCGGAATCGATATATAACTCCTTTTTCAAGGCCAAAAGGCCTTCGTTTACCCCGTCGGTATTGTTCGCGTTCCGTCTCGTGTATACTCCAACTCGTCGAGTCGGATTTCCGAGGAGTCGGGTGACTCTTCGGTGCCCGAGGCCCTAGTCGACGCAGCAAGGCTTTCGACGGCATGGAAATGAGTCAGTTCAAGAACTGTCCCGTGTGTGGTTCTAAGTACCCACACATCGACGTACACCCGGTGTGCAACAAGTGCCTGTCGCCGGACCACGACGAGGCCAACTGTATGGCCTGTTCGAGATTTAGATCGAAGAAGACGATCAAGCTTCGGCGCGTGCGCGCCTCGAGGCCCAGCGGTCGGCCCCGGCACCGGTGGACATCTTCGTAGACCCCGAAGCAGACGAGCAAGAGCTTCAACTGCAGATTTCACCTACATCGGCGGAGGTCGAGCACGACTACGGAGCGGACGTCGAAGGCCAAGACCTAGAAGAAAACGTCGATGAGGTAGGGGACGACGACGAAGCATATGGGGCCATGGAAGATAGCTCGGAGGAAGAGCTATGCCCCGTTCGTACTCTTACAATGGCTCAGGTCACGGGATTGCCACGCGGCCTTACCCAAGACCTTACACCTCGATCCACGGCCCCGCCTTCCGGCCCGGCTACGGACGCCTCAGCGGAGCCGCCATTAACAAAATCGAAACCGAAACTGAAACCATCGGTGTCGACGAAAACAAAGATGGACGACGCGCCATCGAAACCGAAGACGTCTGCTCCCCCATCGACGCCGTCGTCTTCGGAGGCCTCAAAGTCTAAAAAGGCTGTCGAGCAGGCAAAGGTGCCGAAAGTGGTCAAGGAGCCAAGCTCAAAGAAGGTCGTCGGACAGGTGTCGAGCAAAGTGGTAGTGTCGAAGTCAAAGAAGACTGTCGAGCCTACAGCGGGAAAGGCTACCGAGCTAAAAGGCACGAGGGCCGTCGAGACGAAGTCGGCAAAGGGCACCGAGCCGAAGTCTGGAGTGCCGTCGCAAAAGGCAAAGGCTGCCGATCCGAAGCCGTCGGCGTCAACGCCTGCGGCCGTGGAAGGTGATCGGAGCGCAGTTGTCGAAGAAACGCCTGCGCCTCAGGCGGACAAACAGAAGTCGTCGACACTCGGGTCTTCCCCTAAGGGTGGACCGAGGTCATCGGTCGGGTCGACGAAACCATCCGCTTCCTTTACGAAGCAGGTCTCGGACTCCCTCAAGCGGATATGGGACAAGGCGTCGGAGCCGAATGCGCCTTCGGCACCAAAGCCAATGGCCCCGCCAAAGAAGACTTCAATGCCAATCCTCTACACTCTACCGCCTAAGGTGGCCCCGAAGGCCTTTGCACCACGGTTGGTGCCCAAGGACTCTGAAGTGTCGAGGCAAACTCACCCGAGTGGATGTTTAGGTCATCGACAACCTGTACTAGAGGAGCAGTCGGCGCATTTCATCGACTCCGACACAGGAAAACTCACGCTCTACAAGCGGAAAATTACCTCACAGCCTCTGGAGTCGTTTGTAATTCCTCTGAAGCGGAAAAAACCAGCACCAGAGACACCAGTACTGGTTGAACACATTCTTCCACCACCTAGGACGAGTGCAACACCTTCACCCACTTGCTCAGATGGAGATGGGGGTGAGCAAGATGAGGAGTATAATTTTCCTGCACACACAGACCGTGATGAGCAACAGGACTCGTGGATGGACACTGGTGATCAAGGGGACCAGCAGGCTGTCCATGACCCTCAGGTTTATAGTGTGAAAACGTCTCCCACTGAGGATTCTGCGGCATTTAATGCCTTGATTGAGAGGGCAGCTACAAACCATAAAGTGGAAATGCATGCTGACCCTGTGGATGTTGATTTTCTATTTGACACTTTCTCTGCTGCTGAAAAAACTGTGAAAACTCTTCCTATGCTGAAGGGGGTCCTTAAGCATGCCGCAGACATTTTCAAAGAACCCACAAGAGCGAGGGTTGTCAACCCCAGAATAGAGAAGAAATACAGACCCGCACCTGGCGACCCAACTTACATACGGGGCCAGTTGCCTTTGGACTCTTTGGTAGTCTCTAATGCCCGCAAAAGGGCGAACTCCCAAACAACGGGTGAAGCTCCTCCCCCGGACAAAGAGTCAAAAGTGCTGGAGGCATCGGGGAAGAGGGTGGCAGCTCAGGCATCCAACATCTGGCGCATCTCAAACACGCAGGCTCTGTTGGCCAGATACGATAGGGCGCACTATGACACCCTAGAACAACTGTTGCAACACCTTCCAGACCAGTTTAAAGAGGGAGCTGAGATGCTTATACAAGGGGGCAAGCTCATCTCCAACGCTGCGATAAAATGTGCGCTCGACGTTGCGGACACGGCAGCGAGAGCAATCAACACTAGCGTGATGTTGAGGCGTCAAGCATGGCTCCGCATCTCAGGGTTCAAGCCAGAGATACAGACTACTATCCTGAACCAGCCCGTTAATCCTGACAGGTTATTCGGCCCGGAGGTTGACACCACCCTCGAGAAAATCAAAAAAGATACTTAGACGGCCAAATCCATGGGTGCTCTCCAGTCTCAGCAATTCAGAGGGAACACTTTTCGTCGCTCAGGCAATCGAGGTGTTGCCAGAGGACACTTGGCACAGCAAACGCCATTCAATAAAGGTGGGGCGCAATCCTCGTACCCCAAGCAGGGTAGAGGAGGTTACCGGGGAAACAGCACCAAGGGCAGAGGCAGAGGCAACAACAGCTCCCGTTCCTCCGCCACCAACAAACAGTGACTTCCTGTCACTGCCCCCCGACCATCCAACTCCTGTCGGGGGGAGACTCCAACAGTTCCTGCCGGTCTGGAAGTCCATCACCACAGACAGGTGGGTAAGGAAACTTATCCAGTACGGCTATTGTTTAGAGTTAACGTCCACTCCACCCAACATACCACCAAAGCACCGTCCTATGTCAGCAGAGCATTTGCACTTATTGCAGCAGGAGGTGCTCGTCATGCTGCAAAAAGGCGCAATAGAGCTCGTGCCAGTGGAGGAAGAAGGCACAGGGGTGTATTCCCTGTACTTCTTAATCCCAAAGAAGGACGGCTATCTCAGACCCATTCTGGACCTCAGGCCTCTGAACCAGTACATTCTTTCAGAACACTTCCACATGTTGACACTGCAGCAGGTTCTTCCATTGCTAAACCAGGGAGACTTACTAGCAACCTTAGACCTCAAGGATGCTTACTTTCACATACCACTCCATCCATCCCGCAGGAAATATCTCAGGTTCACCATCCAAAACAGGCATTACCAATTCAAGGTCCTACCCTTCGGAGTGACCACTGCCCCCAGAGTGTTCACAAAATGTCTGGCGACAGTGGCGGCGCACCTCAGGAGACAGAACATACATGTCTACCCTTACCTGGACGACTGGCTCGTTAAAGCCAAGTCTGCACAACAGTGCGCCGCAGACATGTCCCACACCATTCACCTCCTTCAGTCTGGGATTTTCTCTAAACTATCCAAAGTCGCACCTTCAGCCAGCCCATGTGCGGCAGTATTTGGGCGCAACAATAAATACTCTGGCTGCCACAGCTCAGCCAAACACGGCGAGAATCGACAACATCCAGTCGCTCATCCAAAGGTTCAGACCGCAACACTCCCTTCCAGCGAGAGTGTTCATGCAGTTGATAGGCATGATGGCCTCCTGCATCTGCATAGTCCCGCACGCACGGTTGCATATGCGTCCGCTCCAGGAATGCTTAGCACTTCAGTGGACTCAGGCTCAAGGACAGTTGAAAGACCTAGTGTTGGTGACCGGTCGGGCATACAACTCTCTGCATTGGTGGAATCCACACAACCTTTGCAAGGGCCGACCGTTCCAAGAGCCTGTGCCACAGATTATCCTGACGACGGACGCATCTCTCCAGGGATGGGGAGCTCATGTGCTCCACTACACGGTGCAGGGACTATGGAAAACGCAGCAACAGAAGATGCACATCAACTACCTAGAACTGATGGCAATCTTCATGGCACTCAAGTCCTTCAAAGTACATCTGTGCAACAAGGTCGTGTTGATCCGGACGGACAACATGACGGCCATGTATTACATCCAAAAGCAGGGAGGTACACACTCTCCACAGTTGTCTCATCTGGCTCAGAGCATGTGGAAGTGGGCCATTCAGAGGAACATCTTCCTCATGGCGGAACACCTCCCGGGCAAAGACAATCAGATGGCGGATCTGCTCAGCAGGTACAGCCACCAGATGCACGAGTGGGAGTTACATCCATCAGTACTCCGCCCGTACTTTCACCAGTGGGGTCATCCAGAGATAGACCTGTTTGCCACAAGGGAAAACGCAAAATGCCAAAGCTTTGCCGCCAGGTTCCCTCACCCACAGTCGAAGGGCAATGCGATATGGATGAACTGGTCAGGCAAATTTGCGTACGCTTTTCCCCCAGCACCTCTCATTCCGCTGGTGGCATGAAAGCTAAAGCAACACTCGATGACGCTCATCCTGATTGCTCCAACATGGGCACGCCAACCATGGTACACCAAGTTTCTAGAACTTTCCGTGGTACCGCATCAAAGGCTGCGCCTCACACCCAGGCTTTTGACGCAAAACCATGGAGACATTCAGCATCCAGATCCGCAACAGCTGAATCTGGCGATCTGGCTCCTGAGGTCTTAGAGTTTGGCTACCTTAATTTGCCTCCCGAATGCATGGACATCATTCGGGAGGCAAGAAAGCCCACTACCAGAGCCTGCTATGCAGCAAAATGGAAGAGGTTTGTCATTTACTGTACAGAACACAATGTCAACCCGCTAGATGCATCCATTCCTAACATCATCTGCTATTTGTTACATCTTTACAAATGCAATCTAGCATACGCTTCTATTAGGATACACTTATCCGCCATAGCGGCTTACCTTCAAAACAGGCAGCATCTCTCTGTTTTCAGAGTGCCTGCCATTAAAGCCTTCCTGGAAGGGTTGAAACGGGTCATCCCTCCCAGGACCCTGCCAGCTCCTGTATGGAACCTTAATGTGGTCCTCACCAGGTTGATGGGCCCACCTTTTGAGCCTCTACATTCATGTGAGATTCAATTCTTAACATGGAAAGTGGCTTTTCTCATTGCCATCACGTCTCTTAGACGTGTTAGTGAGCTACAGGCGCTCACGATACAAGAGCCATTTATCCAAATTCATTCAAACAGGGTAGTGCTCCGCACTAACCCCAAGTTTCTTCCTAAGGTGGTGTCGCAGTTTCATGTCAATCAAACCATTGAACTGCCCGCATTCTTTCCAAACCCAGAAACAGTGGCGGAAAGAATGCTCCATACGCTAGATGTCAAAAGGCCGTTAATGTACTACATTGACAGAACGAAAGATTTTAGAAACACACAACAGCTCTTTGTTGCCTTCTCAGCCCAGCACAAAGGCAACCTCATTTCCAAAGCAGGAATAGCCAGGTGGATCGTTAAGTGTATTAAGATTTGCTATCAGAAAGCTAAGCACACTTTAACGGTCCCCCCCAGGGCACACTCCACACGCAAGTTGGGGGCCTCCATGGCATTCCTCGGTAACATTCCTTTGGAAGACATTTGTAGAGCAGCCACATGGTCTACACCACATACCTTTACCAAACATTACTGTGTAGATGTGCATTCCAAACAGCAGGCAGCTGTAGGACAGGCTGTTCTTAGAACACTCTTTCAGACTTCTGCAGCTGGCACGGGCGGCCGCCGTTAATGGAGGGACTGCTATGTATTCTATGCTATAGATATGAATTTAGCAGCCCACATACCTCGAACTGAATATGCTACTTACCAGTATGCATCTGTTCTTGACATGTAGGGCTGCTAACATTCATATCGCCCGCCCTCCTCCCCGGCGCCCGTAGCGGCTGCAGACTCTTCTTGCATTCAACCATTAGCATGGACATCGCTTACGCTATTACACTCCATCTTTGCCACAATGGCTAAAAACAATCTGGGGATGGAGTCGATGCCCATGCGCACTGTAGTCCAGGGGAGGAGCCACCTATCTCGTGATACTTCGAAGACTCTTCCAGGACAACAACGTGCAATCATCCGGACCCAACACTAGGCGGCGATCTATGCTATAGATATGAATGTTGAGGCAACCAAAGGAGTCAGGTCCGTTGCGGGACTGAGGGGGGCTGGACCGTAATACTAGGAAACAAATATGAATTGCCCGAACCTCAATTATTTGGGATTTATTTCAAAGAAGACAAGTGTAAGTCAATGACACCTGAGTAGGTAATTTTATTTATACCCATTTTTTATATTCTTTGTTTTTACTAGGATCTCTTTTAAAGACAGAGAAGACACACTCTGACAATCATCTATTTACCACATCACTTGTACAAAATTCAAGAAAAAAGAAAAACAATCAATATAACAAATGACAACACAGAAAACAACATATTCACAATACATCAGTTCATTATTATTTACAAATAAATTCCTATTGCATGACAACTAAAGCTCAGTAAAAGCAAGAGCAAGAACAGTATTATTCTTTTTTAAGAAAACACTTAATGAAACACTAGGCTCCTGCAAAATGCCGACGCGTTTCAGGTTTGAATTACACGTTTTCGAACCCTCATCAGGGCTTTATGAGTTGTCTGTGGGTAAAACATGAAACAGAAAAATTGGCTTTTAGTGAAAACCTAATATTGTACTGAATGCCTCGAATCGATAAGATTGTAAGGAAATGTACCTGTGAGTATCAGGCTCCTTGGATTTTAGATGGTGGACATGGGGAACGGCACCTCTATGGTTTGATTCTATAATGGAATAGAGTATGCACTATTTGAAAATTCAGATATTTTAACGTCATTTTAAACAGGCGGCATGGTGTCATAGAATGCCACCTACCTCAGTGAGCACCGTCCGGCGCCTCTTCGGATAGAGGAGTTTGAGGTCGCTGTTCTTCTCCTGTTATGAAAGAACAACAATCTAGTACTATGCAAAAATGCAGGCTTAATTACAAGCTTGAGGAAATTTTAGAGAAAATGTTAGAGTGCCCCGGTACCTTCGTCTTGGTATATTGGGAGTGGAAAGGTCCAGTCTGTGGCGGTAATTTGCGTGTTATTTTCTAACCTGCAAACACAACGGAATCATCACTTTTAATCCGTGTGTTGAGAGACTAACAACACCTTCTATTGGGGGCGGACTGTCGCTTACCTGGGTTCGCGGCATGTAGCTCATTGACCCAAGCGTTTCGACGGAGCTGTACAAATCGGCTCCAGTATGTGAGGCGCGCTCTGTGGGGAAATACGGAACGGCATGAATACAGGCGCCGTGAACTCATGTAAAGGAAACGTATAAATCAAAACGCAGGGCTTCTTCTTACCAGCGGCGGAATGATCGATGTCCCCAGTGTGAGGCTTCAGTTTGAATGCTTGACGACGCGCGGGGGCCATCTTGGTGCTATTTGAATGCCAAACGGATTGGAGACCTGATGTATTCTGGGACATGAAGTCCAGTACCTAATGGTTCCAAATATTACTTGGAGAGGACCAAATCCTTCTCCATCTGGAGAGCGTGAACTAGGAATTAAATTAAAAGGGGCAAATGTGGAGCAAAAAAATTTTTTGGGGCAGGAATGTAACAGGATATGTTTACAATTCTCAAAAGTCCACATTATTCATTTCTAAGCAAGACGGGTGGGGTCATTTCCTGATCAAGAGCGCTATTGTCAAAAAACAGTCAGATCCTCGATAGTTCAGACAAACTGTTCAGCCCTGTGAGTGTGCTGTTAAATTTAAGAATTAAATAGGCTTCCTTTTGTAGCAACACCTTGTCGACGTTTGCGGGGCGCTGTGTTGTACCAATTGTGAAAAGTACAGACCATTTGAGTTCTAGTTCTGAATGGGATTTCTCTATGAAATGTCGACCATGGGGGCCGTTAACACTTTCCTTTTAATTCGAGACCTGTGCTGACTTATGCGTTGGTTAACTTGCTGGTTCGTTTTCCCAATGTAGATCTTTTGACATGGGCACAACACGACATATATGACGTTTTTGGTTTTGCAATTAGAGAAGCCAGAATGCTTCCACTTGGTACCCTGGTGGACAAATTCACTGCCTTCAATTGTGCTGGAACACGCCACACAATTGCCGCATCTATGATGCCCATCAATTGGTTGCATATTCCAGCAAGACAAGATGTCATGTTTTGGTTTTGGCAAGGCTACATTGGCTCTGACAATTTGTTGTCCAATGCTTTTGTTCCTTCTGTAAGCGAAAATGGGACGGGGGAAGGGGCATTCCAGCCCGTCTAATAAATGCCAATTCTTGAGAATCATTTGTCTCATTTTGTGCGTGTCGGGACCAAATGTGGTCACGCACACCAACCCATATAGTTCTTTCTTATCTTTTGTTTGTAGAAGACATTCTCTTGGCGTGAACCGGGCGCGTTTGTATGAATGTTTGAGAAGTTTCTTTGGATAACCCCTGTGCGTCATCTCTTCGCAAAATATTTTGGCATGGTGATCAAAATCACTTATCTCTGTGCAGTTTCTGCGTATACGCAGTAGTTGTCCAAAAGGTAAATTAGTTTTTAGGCTTCTCGGATGATAACTGCTGTGATGCAAGATTGTATTTTTGTCAGTGGCTTTTCTGTGGAGTGATGCCTTCAAAGCACCGTCAAGGCAAGTGACTTCCAAATCCAGAAAGGACATTCTAATGTTACTCGCTTCCATGGAAAATTTAATGTCGTTGTGCCTCATGTTAATCCATTCGTGGAATCTAGTTAGATCAGTCTGGCTCCCCTGCCACAGGAGCCAGACGTCATCAATGTAACGCCACCATTGGATGATATTTCTTTTATATGGATTGTTATTGTCAATGAATTTCATTTCATATTGTGCCAGGTAGAGCACTGCCATTTCTGGGGCATAAGGACACCCCATTGCTGAGCCCTTCACCTGCATGTAAAATTGGTCATCAAATACAAAATAATTTTTCTTAAGGGCGATTTCAGCCAACTTTAGAATAAAACTTGTAGGTACCCTGTGGGGACGCTCTCGCATCTCCAGGTACAACTCTATCACTTCCAGGGCCTCTTCCTGGGGAATTTGTGTGTATAGGGACGTTACGTCCATCGTTACCATCAACTGGGTCTGGGGGTCAAACGGTGTTCCTTCAATCTTACCTAGAAAATGAGTGGTATCTCTCAGAAATGATTTAACATTTTTGATAAAAGGCTTCAAAAAGAAGTCGACATATTTAGATATGGGTTCCAAGCAGGAATCAACACCAGAGACTATGGGCCTTCCAGGAGGATCGGCCAGATCTTTATGGATCTTCGGTAGAAGATATAATATTGGGATGCGCGGAAACTGTTTATTGAGGAAATCAAATTCCTTAGGGCCAATGAATCCTTCATCCTTGCCCTCGGCCAATGTCTGTGAGATGAGACCCTGGATATGTTTTGTGGGATCTTCTTGCAACCTTCGATACCATGTTTCATTATTGACTTGTTTCAAGCCTTCATTCAAATATTGGTCCCTGGGCCATAACACCACTGCACCCCCTTTATCCGCCTGTTTGATTATCAGCGAGGGGTCATCTTTCAAACTTTGTATCGCTTTACGTTGGCGCAGACTAATGTTTTGAGGAACATATTTTTTAGTTGTCTCCATTTTGTTGATGGATGCCAATAGAACCTGTTCGAAAGCCAGGACTTGTTTAGGGATGTTTTGGTGGGGAACAAAGCTGGACTTGTTCCTTAGGCCCGTTGCTTCTTTATCCACTGGAGTGGGTTGATTGAAGAAAAAGGCTCGAAGCCTCAACTTCCTGCAAAACTCCAGAGTCTCTATCTTTAATTTAGTAAAGTCAGTCCTGCTACTGGGGACAAACTTCAGCCCTTGATTTAAGACGGACTTCTCATCATGTGTTAAAACTCTATTTGATAAGTTCACAATGACTTCAGGTTTCTCTACGATTTGTAGAACCTGTTTCGTGTTCGCATTTCCCATGCTGGTTTGTATCTGGTTTTGGCTTGCTGTCCACTGTCTAAAAAAGACACTTGTTTCCTAGAATTGTTCCCCCTAGTGTCTGGATCTGAAGACCCTGATGAAGAGGTTTCTGAAAAAGTAGTGAATCGGTTGCGTGATCTACCTTGGTAGTCGTACAGCGCCCTGCGGGAGTCGACAAGGGAATAATAGTCTTCTTTAAGGAAAGGATAAACCTGTTCAATTTTGAAAGTCTTACTGTCACGCTCGTATTTAATGGTTTTGTTGTTAATAGTAATGTCTTTGAAGACTTGTATGTCTTTCTCGATTTTATCTAGGAGCACTTTTGCATCTGTGATAGCTGGATTTTCGACAATAGCTTTCGTTAGTTCCTCAATCTCCTCAATCTCCTTGAGGCATAGACGTTGTGCAGTCTCTATAGTATGGACCATAAGGTCCCTGCTACATTTGGTGTTGATGTAGCTGAACCCTTTCTTATACTCTTCGTCTTCGGTGAAGATTACAGGTATATTTTATGACCTGAAGCCCCCAGGGAATAGTCCCTCCTTTCAAATGTCTAAGGAGAAAATGACCGTGGAGTTCAGTTCTAACATGTTTTTTACACAATCTTATTAATTTTTCAGATTCGTTTTGTTGCTTCGCAGTTGTACTCAATGAAATTGAAGCAAAGTGTGACGAGGCAATAAGAGATTGGATATGGCTTTCACTGAAGGAAAGTGTGTCTTTTTCTGCCATACTGTTTGAAGGGAAAAGGACCCTCCCCCAGCTTGGGGAAAATTGTTTATTGTCCCTGAGACTCTCGCGAGTGAACACCCGCTCTATATTGAGGCAACCAAAGGAGTCAGGTCCGTTGCGGGACTGAGGGGGGCTGGACCGTAATACTAGGAAACAAATATGAATTGCCCGAACCTCAATTATTTGGGATTTATTTCAAAGAAGACAAGTGTAAGTCAATGACACCTGAGTAGGTAATTTTATTTATACCCATTTTTTATATTCTTTGTTTTTACTGGGATCTCTTTTAAAGACAGAGAAGACACACTCTGACAATCATCTATTTACCACATCACTTGTACAAAATTCAAGAAAAAAGAAAAACAATCAATATAACAAATGACAACACAGAAAACAACATATTCACAATACATCAGTTCATTATTATTTACAAATAAATTCCTATTGCATGACAACTAAAGCTCAGTAAAAGCAAGAGCAAGAACAGTATTATTCTTTTTTAAGAAAACACTTAATGAAACACTAGGCTCCTGCAAAATGCCGACGCGTTTCAGGTTCGAATGACACGTTTTCGAACCCTCATCAGGGCTTTATGAGTTGTCTGTGGGTAAAACATGAAACAGAAAAATTGGCTTTTAGTGAAAACCTAATATTGTACTGAATCCCTCGAATCGATAAGATTGTAAGGAAATGTACCTGTGAGTATCAGGCTCCTTGGATTTTAGATGGTGGACATGGGGAACGGCACCTCTATGGTTTGATTCTATAATGGACTATTTGAAATGTCAGATATTTTAACGTCATTTTAAACAGGCGGCATGGTGTCATAGAATGCCACCTACCTCAGTGAGCACCGACCATATTTGTTTCCTAGTATTACGGTCCAGCCCCCCTCAGTCCCGCAACGGACCTGACTCCTTTGGTTGCCTCAATATAGAGCGGGTGTTCACTCGCGAGAGTCTCAGGGACAATAAACAATTTTCCCCAAGCTGGGGGAGGGTCCTTTTCCCTTCAAACAGTATGGCAGAAAAAGACACACTTTCCTTCAGTGAAAGCCATATCCAATCTCTTATTGCCTCGTCACCCTTTGCTTCAATTTCATTGAGTACAACTGCGAAGCAACAAAACGAATCTGAAAAATTAATAAGATGAAGAAGAGTATAAGAAAGGGTTCAGCTACATCAACACCAAATGTAGCAGGGACCTTATGGTCCATACTATAGAGACTGCACAACGTCTATGCCTCAAGGAGATTGAGGAGATTGAGGAACTAACGAAAGCTATTGTCGAAAATCCAGCTATCACAGATGCAAAAGTGCTCCTAGATAAAATCGAGAAAGACATACAAGTCTTCAAAGACATTACTATTAACAACAAAACCATTAAATACGAGCGTGACAGTAAGACTTTCAAAATTGAACAGGTTTATCCTTTCCTTAAAGAAGACTATTATTCCCTTGTCGACTCCCGCAGGGCGCTGTACGACTACCAAGGTAGATCACGCAACCGATTCACTACTTTTTCAGAAACCTCTTCATCAGGGTCTTCAGATCCAGACACTAGGGGGAACAAATTCTAGGAAACAAGTGTCTTTTTTAGACAGGGGACAGCAAGCCAAAACCAGATACAAACCAGCATGGGAAATGCGAACACGAAACCGGTTCTACAAATCGTAGAGAAACCTGAAGTCATTGTGAACTTATCAAATAGAGTTTTAACACATGATGAGAAGTCCGTCTTAAATCTCGGGCTGAAGTTTGTCCCCAGTAGCAGGACTGACTTTACTAAATTAAAGATAGAGACTCTGGAGTTTTGCAGGAAGTTGAGGCTTCAAGCCTTTTTCTTCAATCAACCCACTCCAGTGGATAAAGAAGCAACGGGCCTAAGGAACAAGTCCAGCTTTGTTCCCCACCAAAACATCCCTAAACAAGTCCTGGCTTTCGAACAGGTTCTATTGGCATCCATCAACAAAATGGAGACAACTAAAAAATATGTTCCTCAAAACATTAGTCTGCGCCAACGTAAAGCGATACAAAGTTTGAAAGATGACCCCTCGCTGATAATCAAACAGGCGGATAAAGGGGGTGCAGTGGTGTTATGGCCCAGGGACCAATATTTGAATGAAGGCTTGAAACAAGTCAATAATGAAACCTGGTATCGAAGGTTGCAAGAAGATCCCACAAAACATATCCAGGGTCTCATCTCACAGACATTGGCCGAGGGCAAGGATGTAGGATTCATTGGCCCTAAGGAATTTGATTTCCTCAATAAACAGTTTCCGCGCATCCCAATATTATATCTTCTACCGAAGATCCATAAAGATCTGGCCGATCCTCCTGGAAGGCCCATAGTCTCTGGTGTTGATTCCTGCTTGGAACCCATATCTAAATATGTCGACTTCTTTTTGAAGCCTTTTATCAAAAATGTTAAATCATTTCTGAGAGATACCACTCATTTTCTAGGTAAGATTGAAGGAACACCGTTTGACCCCCAGACCCAGTTGATGGTAACGATGGACGTAACGTCCCTATACACACAAATTCCCCAGGAAGAGGCCCTGGAAGTGATAGAGTTGTACCTGGAGATGCGAGAGCGTCCCCACAGGGTACCTACAAGTTTTATTCTAAAGTTGGCTGAAATCGCCCTTAAGAAAAATTATTTTGTATTTGATGACCAATTTTACATGCAGGTGAAGGGCTCAGCAATGGGGTGTCCTTATGCCCCAGAAATGGCAGTGCTCTACATGGCACAATATGAAATGAAATTCATTGACAATAACAATCCATATAAAAGAAATATCATCCAATGGTGGCGTTACATTGATGACGTCTGGCTCCTGTGGCAGGGGAGCCAGACTGATCTAACTAGATTCCACGAATGGATTAACATGAGGCACAACGACATTAAATTTTCCATGGAAGCGAGTAACATTAGAATGTCCTTTCTGGATTTGGAAGTCATTTGCCTTGACGGTGCTTTGAAGGCATCACTCCACAGAAAAGCCACTGACAAAAATACAATCTTGCATCACAGCAGTTATCATCCGAGAAGCCTAAAAACTAATTTACCTTTTGGACAACTACTGCGTATACGCAGAAACTGCACCGAGATAAGTGATTTTGATCACCATGCCAAAATATTTTGCGAAGAGATGACGCACAGGGGTTATCCAAAGAAACTTCTCAAACATTCATACAAACGCGCCCGGTTCACGCCAAGAGAATGTCTTCTACAAACAAAAGATAAGAAAGAACTAGATCGGTTGGTGTGCGTGACCACATTTGGTCCCGACACGCACAAAATGAGACAAATGATTTTCAAGAATTGGCATTTATTAGACGGGCTGGAATGCCCCTTCCCCCGTCCCATTTTCGCTTACAGAAAGAACAAAAGCATTGGACAACAAATTGTCAGAGCCAATGTAGCCTTGCCAAAACCAAAACATGACATCTTGTCTTGCTGGAATATGCAACCAATTGATGGGCATCATAGATGCGGCAATTGTGTGGCGTGTTCCAGCACAATTGAAGGCAGTGAATTTGTCCACCAGGGTACCAAGTGGAAGCATTCTGGCTTCTCTAATTGCAAAACCAAAAACGTCATATATGTCGTCTTGTGCCCATGTCAAAAGATCTACATTGGGAAAACGAACCAGCAAGTTAACCAACGCATAAGTCAGCACAGGTCTCGAATTAAAAGGAAAGTGTTAACGGCCCCCATGGTCGAACATTTCATAGAGAAATCCCATTCAGAACTAGAATTCAAATGGTCTGTACTTTTCACAATTGGTACAACACAGCGCCCCGTAACAGAAAGAACAAAAGCATTGGACAACACATTGTCAGAGCCAATGTAGCCTTGCCAAAACCAAAACATGACATCTTGTCTTGCTGGAATATGCAACCAATTGATGGGCATCATAGATGCGGCAATTGTGTGGCGTGTTTCAGCACAATTGAAGGCAGTGAATTTGTCCACCAGGGTACCAAGTGGAAGCATTCTGGCTTCTCTAATTGCAAAACCAAAAACATCATATATGTCGTCTTGTGCCCATGCCAAAAGATCTATATTGGGAAAACGAACCAGCAAGTTAACCAACGCATAAGTAAGCACAGGTCTCGAATTAAAAGGAAAGTGTTAACGGCCCCCATGGTCGAACATTTCATAGAGCAATCCCATTCAGAACTAGAATTCAAATGGTCTGTACTTTTCACAATTGGTACAACACAGCGCCCCGCAAACGTCGACAAGGTGTTGCTACCAAAGGAAGCCTATTTAATTCTTAAATTTAACAGCACACTCACAGGGCTGAACAGTTTGTCTGAACTATCGAGGATCTGACTGTTTTCTGACAATAGCGCTCTTGATCAGGAAATGACCCCACCCGTCTTGCTTAGAAATGAATAATGTGGACTTTTGAGAATTGTAAACATATCCTGTTACATTCCTGCCCCCCCAAAATTTTTTGCTCCACATTTGCCCCTTTTAATTTAATTCCTAGTTCACGCTCTCCAGATGGAGAAGGATTTGGTCCTCTCCAAGTAATATTTGGAACCATTAGGTACTGGACTTCATGTCCCAGAATACATCAGGTCTCCAATCCGTTTGGCATTCAAATAGCACCAAGATGGCCCCCGCGCGTCGTCAGGCATTCAAACTGAAGCCTCACACTGGGGACATCGATCATTCCGCCGCTGGTAAGAAGAAGCCCTGCGTTTTGATTTATACGTTTCCTTTACATGAGCTCACGGCGCCTGTATTCATGCCGTTCCGTATTTCCCCACAGAGCGCACCTCACATACTGGAGCCGATTTGTACAGCTCCGTCGAAACGCTTGGGTCAATGAGCTACATGCCGCGAACCCAGGTAAGCGACAGTCCGCCCCCAATAGAAGGTGTTGTTAGTCTCTCAACACACGGATTAAAAGTGATGATTCCGTTGTGTTTGCAGGTTGGAAAATAACACGCAAATTACCGCCACAGACTGGACCTTTCCACTCCCAATATACCAAGACGAAGGTACCGGGGCACTCTAACATTTTCTCTAAAATTTCCTCAAGCTTGTAATTAAGCCTGCATTTTTGCATAGTACTAGATTGTTGTTCTTTCATAACAGGAGAAGAACAGCGACCTCAAACTCCTCTCTCCGAAGAGGCGCCGTACGGTGCTCACTGAGGTAGGTGGCATTCTATGACACCATGCCGCCTGTTTAAAATGACGTTAAAATATCTGAATTTTCAAATAGTGCATACTCTATTCCATTATAGAATCAAACCATAGAGGTGCCGTTCCCCATGTCCACCATCTAAAATCCAAGGAGCCTTATACTCACAGGTACATTTCCTTACAATCGTATCGATTCGAGGCATTCAGTACAATATTAGGTTTTCACTAAAAGCCAATTTTTCTGTTTCATGTTTTACCCACAGACAACTCATAAAGCCCTGATGAGGGTTCGAAAACGTGTCATTCGAACCTGAAACGCGTCAATAGGAATTTATTTGTAAATAATAATGTACTGATGTATTGTGAATATGTTGTTTTCTGTGTTGTCATTTGTTATATTGATTGTTTTTCTTTTTTCTTGAATTTTGTACAAGTGATGTGGTAAATAGATGATTGTCAGAGTGTGTCTTCTCTGTCTTTAAAAGAGATCCCAGTAAAAACAAAGAATATAAAAAATGGGTATAAATAAAATTACCTACTCAGGTGTCATTGACTTACACTTGTCTTCTTTGAAATAAATCCCAAATAATTGAGGTTCGGGCAATTCATATTTGTTTCATAGATATGAATGTTAGCAGCCCTACATGCCAAGAACAGATGCATACTGGTAAGTAGCATATTCAACTCCTGCGCACACCATAGGTGCTTGACTCACTGCGCCGTGTGCGGGCTCAGGTTTGGCGGTTAATGGCAATATTCTAATCCAGCGTTATGCAGCAGGTCTGATGTGTGCCTTCAATACCCCACTATCAAGCTTAAGGGCTGTCCTGTGCAGTATTGTGAGGGACTCGGGGCAGGGTGCCTCTCACTGTTGATATTTTGAAAGTAGCGTGTAAATGCTCCTCTTCCCTATAGTACCCAAGTGAGGCGCTCCGACTGTCCTAGCCTGCCACGCAATTGCGGCCGCGTAGTGTTGTCTTGAACCCCGTTATTGTGTTTCAGGATATGCAGTCAGCACACCCTGGGGGCCGCTGCGCACCCAGTGTTCAGAATTGCGGGTCTCACTACGGCATATTGAATGCCTTTATTAATGTATGCGCGTCGCTTGGGCGCCGCAGGTCCGTCTTCTTCTCCTTCAGTCAGCCCTCCCCGCGGGTTGCTGCCGACCGCCGTTAGAGACATGAGTGTAGCGCTCTAGTGCTCCGAGGGTCTCTCCTGAGCCCCGGAAGCACCTGCACACATTGTTGCACTCTCTGGCCAGGCGTGGCCAGAGAGATATAAAATAAACGGGCGGAAGTGGCTCGGCACTTTCCCGTCCAGACCAGTACAGTGTCTGCGTGTCCCCTCTATGTGTGAGTGCCACGCATGTGTGTTGCGACCCCTGAGCGCACGGGGTGACAGTCCCCACACTGGCGACGAGGGTGGGATACACTCAAATCCCACGAAAGGAACAGCAGACGGAGGCGCCGAAGACGCCAAACCCTGAAGCGGCATAGACTGCCGGCCCGGCACCAACACGAGGGACCCAGCGACGAAGAAAGAAAGAATTCGCCTACCGGTAAGCAGCATAGGCCAGGAGCTGCGTGGGGACCGGTACCGGCGACGCTCTGAAGCAGAGCGAGAGAGCGCTGGAAGAAGGCCCGACCGGCCGACTGGAAAGTGCGCGCATGCGCAGACGAGTGAGGCCGACACAGGTTTCAAGCCGGCATCGCGTGAACACGCGGGCGGAAGCAGAGCAGCACGCAGGCCCAGCATCCCTAGGCGCTGGGGGAGAAGCACTGACTGAGGGGCACGCTGCACTCCAAAGGGACGCCGAGCCACACGAGGAGAGAGATAATACCTACACAAAACTAAACAAGCACAAGGCAATTCAACTGCTCACACGGCCACAGTACCAACAAGCACAAGACAAGCCAAATCGACACACAAACTATAATTAAGGCTTTGCTCACTTAAGCATGTCTCAAGACCAAGGAGGAGCCACCGGAGGAGCCGATGGGGGTGCCCCACAGGTGGCAGCGCCCCCTATAGCTCAACCTCCGACGCCTTCTGCGCACGCACAGCTACAAGCACTACCGCCATTTAGTGAACTGATTGACCCGGGAACAGCGGCGCCACGATGGGCAGTGTGGCTAGGGCAGCTCAACAATTATTTCACAGCTACCCGAGAGAAAGACAATGAGGTGAAGCGTTCACTACTTCTCCACTTCGGAGGCACAGAACTATACAAACTGTTCAGACACTTCCCCGACACAGGTGCCGCCAATGACTTTGATGCCGCGGTCAATGCGCTGAACGCCCATTTCGACCCCCAGCTGAACCCACACTACGAAAGGTTCAAATTCAGACAAGCCAAACAACGCGAAGGGGAAACGATGGACGCGTTTCACGCACGTCTAAGAGATCTGATAAGCACGTGCACCGAAGACGACGAAAAGAAAGAAGTCACGGCACAACTCATCCAGGGCTGTCGAAACAAACATCTACGAACATTAATCCTGAGGCAGCCGCGAATATCCCTCGACGAAATCCTGATCCTCGCGCGATCTCATGAGCTGTCTGACGCTCGCGCCACCGCAATGGAGGCAGCCCTCAACCCTCACCGTGAAACAGGAACAGTGATCAAAACGGAACGGGTGGATGCCGTGCGCATGTCGACCCGAGGAAGCAGAGGTCGAGGGCCAGCGCGAACACGGCGCCAAACGCCATGCGGCTACTGCGGCAGGGATGAACACACACAAGATGGCTGCCCAGCACGTGGCAAGACGTGTTCCAAATGCGGTATTCCCAACCACTTTGCTAGCGTGTGTAGAGGAGGAACCCGAGGACGGAACCCGTCAGGGAGGAGATCAGCAGCAGGAGCAGTCAAACAACTGTCACTAGATGAGCACTCAACGTCACGCTCCACTAAGTCACACAGATCACAGCAATCACAGTACGATGAGTCATCCACTGATGATGAAGACGAGTGCTACTTCGTGTCCTTCGTCAAGGAGCTGAAGAGAAGCCGACGACCGCAACCAAGGTGCCAGATACAGATCCACGGATCACCAGTGATCGGAGTCATCGACACCGGAGCCACGGTGAATGTAATGGGAATTCAACATTACAAAGCACTAGATCCGAAACCCGCACTCGTTCCATCAAAAGCCAGAATCTTCACTTATGGCAGTCAAGATCCCCTCCCACTGCGAGGCAAGATGGTAGTACAGTTCCGAGCAGAAGACCAAGAAGTCACAACCACGTTCCACGTGATCGACAAAGAGGCCGACCTGTTAGTTGGAAGCAACACGGCGGAGGACCTAGGCCTCATTGCCTTCGCAAACGCAGTGCGGGCGCTGCAGGTTGAAGACATCCTCCTAATGTTCCCCAAGCTCTTCACAGGCCTTGGCACCATCAAGCACCCACCCATCAAGCTCCACATAGACCCCTCGGTGCAGCCGATTGCACTACGACATCGGAGAGTGCCATTTCACCTACGCGACGCAGTCGAACAGGAGCTGAACCTGCTAGAAACACAAGGAGTGATCGAAAAAGTGTCCGGACCGACACCATGGGTGTCCCCCATGGTCATAGCGGAGAAGCCGAAGCAACCGGGGAAAATCCGGATTTGCATTGACATGAGGATCCCTAACAAAGCCATTCGCCGTGAGAGACACCTCACACCTACAGTCGACGACATCTTGACTGACCTCAACGGCGCCCAGTGGTTTTCCAAACTGGACCTCAATGCCGGATATCACCAGCTAAGGCTAGACGAGGAAAGCCGATACATTACAACTTTCTCGACGCACCTGGGGTTAAGACGTTACAAGAGGTTGAACTTCGGGATCTCATCTGCAGCTGAGATCTTCCAGAACACTATCAAAGAAATCCTTTCTGGGCTGCAAGGGGTGCTGAACGTCAGCGACGATATCTTAATCCATGCCAAGACGAGCGAGGAACACCACCACCGGCTAAAGGCAACGCTACACAGACTGGCACAGTATGGCGTAACCCTCCACAAAGACAAGTGCCAGTTTTTCAAAAAATCCATCGAATTCTTCGGCTATGTGTTCGGATCTGAAGGAGTCGCTGTTGACCCTCGCAAATCAGTGGCCATCAAGAACGCCCCTGCACCCACCACGGCGTCGGAAGTGCGCAGCTTCCTGGGGATGGCGCAATACTGTGCGAGGTTCATCCCCAACTTAGCCACAATAGCAGAACCATTAAGGAACCTGACGAAGAAGGAGACCGCATGGCGATGGACAGAGGTCGAAGCCAAAGCATTTGACCAGATAAAAACAGCACTGCTAGACAGCACCACGATGGCCTACTTTGACACTTCCAAGCCCACCGAGATAGTAGTGGACGCCAGCCCGGTTGGTCTAGGGGCTCTGATATCTCAAGAAACTGAACCCGGCACATGGTCGCCGCTAGCATTTGCGAGCAAAGCACTAACCTCGACTGAATCGAGGTACTCCCAAGTCGAGAGAGAGGCCCTGGCAGTGAAGTGGGCATGTGCTCACTTCCACTTATACATCTCAGGACACCCCTTTCGCATGATTACAGACCACCAACCTCTGATACCCATGTTCAAGGGCACCGCTCCTCATCCACCCCCGAGAATAGAACGCTGGGCAATCCAGGTGCAGCAGTACCAGATGGACCTCGCCTACCGCCCCGGGGCTAAAAACCCCGCAGACTTTCTATCTAGACATCCAGGACCAGAGGAGTGCCGACACACGGAACTTGAAGGCCCCACTGAAGACTTTGTAGACATGCTGTCGGCTGCCTCGTGCCCACAAGCCCTCACAGCGGACGCCATTGTCCCTGAATATGTAAAAGACGTGGTCGTCCAGCGTGTGGCAGATGCCATACGGTCGGGATCCTGGGAGAACTTCCTGCGAAATGTCAGCACATGGAGCGAGGAAGACCGTGCCCGCCTGACACAATTCTGGAGAGTGCGACATGACCTGAGCCAGGCAAGCAATGGCCTCATCCTCAGAGGCCACCGAGTAATCATCCCCAAAACTCTACAGGAAAGAGCAACCGTCTTAGCGCACGAGGGGCACCAGGGCACCCGCCGGATGAAGGCCAGGATGAGAGAGAAGGTTTGGTTCCCAAACCTCGAAGAAGCTGTCGACACCGTGGTGCGCCAATGCCGAGCATGCCAGATCACCAGCTCTGCAGACGCTCCTGCGCCCGTCATCACAGAAGAACATGCCCCTTCACCGTGGTCGTGGCTCAGTTTAGACTTTGGAAGCTTCCCAGATGGGAGAGTCACTGTTGTGCTAATTGACAATTACACAAAGTACCCAATTGTAGATATTGCCACCTCAACCAGCTTTGCTAACATCCGGCCCCTCCTGAGCAAGTCCTTTGCCATGTTTGGAATCCCTCTTGTCATCAAGACAGACAATGGGCCTCCATTCCAGGGAAGCGAGTTCCGAGAGTTCCTCCACAACCTGGGTATCCGGCACCACCGAATCACGCCACAATGGCCCCAAGCAAACGGGGAGGTGGAACGATTCATGAGGACAACCAACAAAATCCTGCGAATCGCCACCGCTGAGGACAAAGACCCAGAGGAAGCTCTTCAACTGTTTCTACGGGAGTACAGAAGCACGCCCCACAGCACCACGCAACAGTCACCGTGGGCGCTGATGTTTGCCGGACCAAGAAGGGACCTCCTTCCAATGGCTGACAACTGGGAGCCGGCACCCTACTCCCCTAGGCGCACTCAGGAACGGCGAAGACGAACAAATGAGAAAGCAAGCCGCAAGAGACGTGCTCAGTCCCGAAATGTGACACCGGGTGAGACTGTGCTAATCCGGACCAGAAGGCCCGGTGGGAAATTCAACACCATGTTTGAACCTGAGCCGTGGATTGTCAAAGAAACGCGGGGCACTGCAGTCACAGCTCGCCGGGACGGCGAAGAAGTAACTAGGAATGTATCCTGGTTTAAACAGATACCGGCGGCTCGACAGTGCACCCCTGGACAAGCAGAACCAGCAGAAGACGAGTCTGAGACCAGGGCCGGAAGGTCCAATGATGAAACCACGCCTCTGAACACCACAGACCCGGGCGAGGCAAACATTTCAACATCCAGCCCGAGAGCTGATCAGGTACCAGCCCGAGGACGATGGAGGTATGATCTTAGACCTAATCCCAAGCCAAGCCAGAAGCTGGCTGACTTCAGATGCTGAACTATACATATGTTGTTTTCAATCCAAGTTTTCAAAAATCCAAGTTGGGAAGGGATGTAGCGCTCTAGTGCTCCGAGGGTCTCTCCTGAGCCCCGGAAGCACCTGCACACATTGTTGCACTCTCTGGCCAGGCGTGGCCAGAGAGATATAAAATAAACGGGCGGAAGTGGCTCGGCACTTTCCCGTCCAGACCAGTACAGTGTCTGCGTGTCCCCTCTATGTGTGAGTGCCACGCATGTGTGTTGCGACCCCTGAGCGCACGGGGTGACAGTCCCCACAATGAGGACCCCTGTTGTTTTTGCATCCCGCACCTCACGTCTGTGTCGGGCCTCCGGTGTGCCGCGAGTCTGGTGCGCTGTTCACTTCCGATTTGTCCATCCTCTCTCTCTGCTCCACCGGTTGTTCCTCTGTCGTGGGCAAAAGATGTATGCGAGGCACTGGCTTCAATCCGCAGGTGTAGGCCTCCGTGCGTCACTCTATACAGTTCGGCAGCCGCCGAGCCCACGGAGTTCAGGATGGTCCCAAATAACAGCACAGATATTCCGGTTTCAGCGCCACTGCATGACCACTGTCAAAGTGCCGGATTTGTGATCGGATTTACAGGGAGGGCTCCCTCGGTCACGGAGCTCTTTCAAGCCGCGGCCTTTTCGCTTACCCGCTAGCCACGCCCCACTCTATTATGATTTTAAGGCAAAGTGTAAACCTATGCCTCCCTGCATGTTGAACGGAAGAACGTTCTGTGTTGATGTTCAAGGGAGAAAGTTCTATGGCCTGACAGGTGTATTTTTACCCGAGCCTGGTCATTCCTGGCCAGCCAGAAGTAAACTGTCAATACTGAATAAAGCTCCTGTATTTCAAAACCTTGGTTTTGAAATGAGTGGGCTGATTGGAAGGTGCCCTGAACCTAGGAGGTGGTCAGTTTTAACTTTGTGCGGAATATGGACCCACCTTGGGTTTGTTATTTATTTATGTATTTATTTATAAAGTTTTATATAGCGTGAACAAGATCCCAAAGGATACAAGAGCGCTTTACAAAAGGATGAAAGGAGGGACAAATGCAATATCGACATCAAGTAAGAATACAAAACAGGAATAATCGCATAATTACAGGACAACTGGTTTAAGGAGAGCAATACAATAAACACGTACATAGTGGGCTTCGAAGAAGGGCACACAATGAGGTAAAGAAGAGCAGCATCAAATGATGGTACAGTGGTTGTAGGATCAATTACTTTGAGCAGGTGAGCCTAGCCCAGTTAAGGTAAGAATTTGTTTATTAGGAATCGTTTGGCTTCCAGTTTGAAAGCAGTCGTTGAGGAGATTCTGCGTACTTCCGGTGGAAGAGAGGTCCATATCTTAGGGGCAGCACCGGAGAAGGCTCGGTGACAAGTTCTCTTTTTGCTAAGGATGAGTGGTTTCAGGAGGAAAGTGTTAGCGCTTCTTAAGGCTCTACCACCACAGGATAATTCAAGCTTTTGCGCTAGGTCCCCAGGAGTTTTGAAGTGCAGGGCTTTGTGCATCAGAACGGCAATCTTTAACTGGATTCGAGCTTCATAGGGCAACCATTTAATATTTTTTTCGTAATTTGCAGCACGGTCCGCTTTCACTTTAGCGGCTGTACTGCTTTATTTATTTTACTTACACCGCGATCCGCTTTCACTTAGGCGGCCACGTTCTTTATTTAATTAATTTGCAGTGCTGTCCGCTTTCACTTTAGGGACCACTCTACAGAAACTTGCTGCTTTTTGTATCATCCAGACCAGTGCAGGATCTGCCACCGACTAGAAAGTAGGGACAGAGGCCTCTCTTCATGTCTGTTATGTTTTTATTACTATTTACTTTCAGCCTCAAGGCTGGATACCAGCATCTTTTGATCCATCCTTGTAGTTGAAAACATACATGGGAGCTTAAAGTTTGCTGGCCTTCAGCACACAGCTCCTCAGCTCATGTATTTTAAAACCCTCCCATGGGTGCAAGGGAAGTCATTCGAACATATGAGGGAGTCTCGAAAGATGTTAGCTCAGGACAGGCATTATATAACTACTGTAAGCTGTGCTGCATGTCTGCTGTTTCACAAAGGGGTATCCACTGATTAAATACCAATGATAAACTATGTATTTTTGACATATATTGCTTTTGATACAAAGTGCGTGAAAAATATACGGTGGAGAATTTCACACATTGTACGTGCCAGTCACTAGTCAAACACACAGAACTCCAGTCTCCATATTTATTTATGTCCTACCAATATCAGAGGCATGGTTGCATTACTTGAATGGCGTAGGCACACCTGGTTTGGGCTTTTCAATTTTCAAAAAGGGCTTTCATGCACTTATTAAGTTATTTTGTAGGTCGAGCTTAGTGGCAGCACACATGGGCAGCTCGCTCTGCGAGGCATGTTGTTGTATGCACTGGAAGCCCCGCCCACTCTCCGCCCATATTTGTCATTGGCTTGTGTCATTGTCCTTCTGAATTGTATGTAGGCTTGTTAGTCCCTTTTGGTACCGCCTTGTCTGCATGTTACTGCCCATAACGAATGGACCTTTTACTTAGTTCGTTACACGGTCTGCGTTATCGAGTGGTTGAGCACTAGTTTCTTTAATGATCTTTCCCGATTCCACCCACACAACGCCGCAGCCAACTTTTACATTGCTGTTACATATTTTTTTGTCATTTGCAAAGCGGTCTGCATTCACTTTAGCGGCCAACCTGCTTCATATATTTAACTTACACCGCGGTCCGCTTTCACTTAGGCGGCCTCGCTCCTTTAATTAATTTGCAGTGCAGTCCGCTTTTACTTTAGCGGTCGGGCTACAGAAACTTGCTTTCTTTTAGCAACTAGACCGTCCATACCCATTTTTAAATCATAGTATAACCTTAATGCTAGTGCTGCCGTCAGATGTTGTTTACACAGTGTCCAAACTATCCTCATTGTTTACATCCGCAAGTTTTAAAATGTAATGGCACGCCCATTCCAAATATGAAGCAACATAGCTATAAGAATAGTCTACGCAAGTATTTGGCCGAACTGATTACCAGGGTTGTAATTAAGCCTTTACTCTAGGGATATTATATGCATTTTATGTCTGACAGTGCTATTTGGGGTATGCACATGTACTGTTGCTGACAAGTCTAGATACTGTAAGGTGCGATGGAGAAGATAATTGACGTACACGAAGGGGCCCTGACCCATAGTCTGTGAGTGGTGCAGCAGTGACTTTATTTAACTGTTCAAGCATCGCAAGATACAGATTTCTAGACACTTCTTTTCTTATTTTGGGATTTTTGTTTGTGTCCACGGCTGCTCTCCTTGATTTCAATAACTTCAGGGAGAAGCAGAGTGGGTGTTTGTTGGTGTTCTGTGCCTGCGCTGACCAATGGACTGCATGTGTGTACCTATAGCTTGTGAGGGTCATCAAGCTATCTTGAGACCAGGCTCCATGTTTAATTTGTAAAACAGTGAGTGCTGATGCCAGAGCTCTGCTCAGAAACTCAGCACGCAGAATACCAAGGCTGTGTACTCCTGAGTATACCTCATGGCTCTTCCATCCACTAGCAAACACCCCCTGCTCCTTTATCTCACTCTTGCTGATCCCTGTTTTCTCTCTTTGCACTGGCTTTTCTATTTTATTTTTCCGTTTCTACTGTTCTTATGGGTGCCAGCACGACCCCTTCCACCCCCCCCCCGCAACTACAGCCTCAAATTAAGCACTGGCCAGGCCACGACAGAGAGAGCAGGATTCTCCACCCACCTGTCGTTTCATTCAGACTGTAATGGGAGGATCAGGTGGAAATATTTGAGAACTACCTAGAGGTACTGGATGGTCAAGACTTTTGTACTACAAGGAGGAGAACATTAGTGTTGTGTGCATTGAAGTAGGAAGGACAGTTGTTGTTTTTTCAATTGAAGGTTAAAGTTGAGCACCGTGAGAGATTGACAAGTCTGTTATATTCTAGGATAGAGTCAGGTTAATTGAAAAATGATTCAGTGGTGGGAGCAGAATGGTAGCGTGAATACCACAAAGCAGAGCTCTAAAGGGGCCGAAAATGTTACAGCAGTGTTTGTTCTTTGAGAGTTGTTGTGGTTTGCGGGGTAAAAATTGTGCACAAATAAGACATCTGCTGAGGAGGCTCCCTATTCCAAAACGTTTTTGTGCTGCTCTGCATAAGTGGATGACGGTAACAGGATTGCTATTGCTTTAGAGAATATCTAGAATGCGCGTGTTGGGTGTCGCACACCATCACAATTCATTGAGAGGTACCACATGTAAGAATGCATACATTTGTTTGTCGTCCTCACCACATTGTTTGATAGTAAAGGTGTTATTTGCAATTTTATTTCTACAGATTGTGAAACCTCTAAAATGCATGGTGGATGCGTTCCTTGAATTAATAAAGACTGGGCAAATTTACTACGAATTAATAAGCAAACACAGCCCTTGGCTCTTTCTCTCTATTTTAATATCTAATGGATGAAATACCCTTTTTTCTGCTTGATAGTATTTTCTTAAGTTAGTTTTTAGGACGAGCCTAGCATGTGCTGCTCTAGGAGATGACCTCTTGGAATCGGTCTGCACGTTTCTGAAACTCGTGTGTGTGGCGGCCACCAGCTTGCAGTAGCGAGCAGGGGCGCGCCGGGTGCCATCTGTTCCTTATCATGTTTCCAAGGGTCGCTTTCACTTTCACGGCCGCACCCATCCCGGCCTGCATTACAGCTCGCGCGTGTGGCGGCCTCCAACTTGCGGGAGCGAGCAGGGGCGCCTCGCTCTCATCTGTTCTTTATTTTATTTATTTTTTAAATATATTTTTATTGCAGCATCATAATGTGTACACTCAATTCACCGATCAGGCCAGCATCCTTCAGTCGCGTAATACAGGCTCCTAAAGAAAAGAAAAAAGACTTACACAGCCATTCAGCTCACACCCCGGAGGTCGAGCGGCATTAGACAGGAGAGCAGTAGTCGCTGATAGATGCATTAAGGCGCACATATAACTGTGTCTCAGGCAGTACTCAGGGCTGCGTTTCTTACCACCCGGTTCTCCTGTACCCAGCCTATTGAGCTCCTAACAAAATCAAACACCCCCCTCCTCAACTCCCCACCCCAGGCCCCACCATCCCTTCCCCCTCTACCCCCTACTCCACCCCCCCCCACTCTGCCCCCCCCCCAGGCGTGTCAGAGTTCCACAAGAGCAAGCCAGAATCCCTCGCGGGGAGTGCAGGTCCGAGACAGACAATCAGGAGTAACCAATAGGAGACTGCAGTCATCACGTGGGGCGCGGGGTAATCCAAAGGGAAGAACCTCTCTCATCTGTTCTTTATCATGTTTCCAAGGGTTGCTTTCACGTTCGCAGACGCACCCATCCTGAGTGCCTGCATTACAGCTAGGGAGATGCAAATCATAATGTATGCAGCCCAAATGGAATGTCCCTTTCTCATTGCGCATTTCCATATGTAATGGCGATGTTTCCATCTACTTTTACAGCCAATAATGAAGGAACAAAAGCTATTCGGCTGGTTCACACATTTCCAACAAAATGCATTAAAACGGTTCTGTCAGCGTGTTCTATTGAGCTCAGCGTTCGGTGTAAAAACATACTTTTCAAGCCGATCACATTTATCAAAACATAAAGCCCCTTTAAAACCCGGCTCTGGCTAAACACTTATAAAGTCCCAAAGGCGAGACCTATTGGCTATGCCAATGCTTGTTTAACTTGAGGTACTTTGAAAGCCTATGCTTTGTAACATCGCAGTATATAATTAATGATTTGTTCTACAAAAGATATTTAAACATGTCTTTTTGATTTGTTTTCAGACTCTGCTTTGGTTTTTCTTATTGTTGCCATTGTTCACACCGACTTTTCCATTGATTGCATCCATAAAAAGTAGTTCAGTTTTCCTGATACCCTTGATCAAATTTATCTATAATCCCTTTAATATGTTCATTTACAGCTGTTAATGTTAAAACGGGTGACCTATTCCCTGCAACTTTTCAAGATAAAGGGCCAGAAGAAGACCTACGTTCAGCTCGCAGTTTTACAGGCGGACCTGTAAGTTTACAAATTGTTCATTGCAAGAGTTACATAACAGTTTTATATTTAGAAAAATAGAATTATAGGTTTCCTAAATTGATATCTGTATCACACAAGGCCGTGCGGTAAAAAAAAGGAGAGCAGTGGCCAGTGGCTGTTGGTGAAATTTGAAAATGGTGGGGCATAAACTTTCCAGTTACAGTACTTAATTTGAGCAGGAAAATGAAATATGAATGCAGTACTTGTCCCTACAATGGCTCCTAGTTTTATCTATTTGCATATCAGCCGGAAAGTAATTGCAGCAGTTGTCGATATCACGGTAGACGGATAGCGTGCAAACAGCATGAAACATTGGCGCTGAGTCACAGGGGGGAGGATGTGGTTTAACGGAATTAACATAAGTGTTAGACCTGGTACCATTGGCGTGAGTCTCCCTTCACATTTTTCCTCTGTTTTTGATATGTTTTGCTTTAGGCACTGTGCCACTGCTATTCAGTGCAACAGCGCAAGTGCTCCCTATGTTAAATTGATGTATTGATTAGTGACTCCATGATTGGCTTATTTGATTTACTTGTCAGACCCTAGTACAGTGCACCATGGTGCCCAGGGCCTGTAAGTCAAATGCTGCTAGTGGGCTTGCAGCACTGATTGTGCCACCCACAAAAACAGCTTGTAAAGTGTGTCTCAGGCCTGCTATTGCAGAGCCTGTGTGCAGTCTAGTACTACCATGTTGACTTGGTAAGTGCACCCACTTGCCATTCCCTTTTCTACATATCAAACACCCCGAAAGTAGGCCCATGGGCAGGGTGCATTGTATGTAAGAGGTAGGACATGCCCTGATGTGTGTGGCATGTCCTTATAGTGAATTACAGCCATTTTCGTGTTTCACTATTGCAAGGCTACCTGTCCCCACAGGCCAGAATGGGCAGTTTGATTATAACATCTTATAATCCTAACTGACCCAGGGAACATGGTAGAAAGTCGAATTTAGTATGCCTGAACTCAGGATGATAAAATACATATTTTAGTAAAGTTGGTTTTAACATTCTGTGTTTGAAAATACCACTTTTAGAAAGTAGGTATTTTCTTACCTGACCATCTAGCCTGCCTCTTCTAGCTTGTGAGCTTGTATAGTGCATGTCTGGTTTGTGAGTGACAGGGGCTGGGGTGGCTCCAGGAGTCAGGGTGAGTCAGCACAGGGCTGAATAGACCTATCTGCATGTAGAGTGGTGGGAGGAGTAGCACCTGGGCCTGAATAGTGCTGTGCCTGCCTTACACAATGCTGGCTCCATCTCCTGTGGTGTGTCTCAGGACCTTGGCCCACCCTGCCAAAGGTAAGAAGGAGTCCTGTATACAAAGTGCTCCAGGAATGCACAGAACTGGTTTGGGCTAGGTACAGGACCCTCTGCCTTAAGAGGACAAAGGATTTTACAGTATAAATATTGGGGCCCAGACCCCAGGACTTTAGATCACTTCTGGAACAACAAGACAAACCTTTGCCAAGGAGAAGAACCAAGGAAGCTGCAGGAGTTTGGACTGCCCCTCTGCCAGTGTGCTGTTTGATGTGTTGGCCTGCAGTGGTGTCTTCATGGCCAAGGAAAGGAGAAGGAACTTTAGGGAACTTTCATCATCATGCAGAATATTTCTCCAAGGGCTTGAACTTGTGCTTTCCTCCTGCTGAAGTTTCAGGGCTACAAGACTTCACCAACAGCTCCCCTCGGAATTTCCTTGCTGGGAATTCTGTATGTAGAAGCCTGCGTGTTGCTGGGAGCTGGAAGCGCGACTCAACGAGAAGAAGTGTGTCGCCGTCGCAGCTGTTGCCGTCGCATCGCCGGAGAAGCGTATCTTTGTCGCAGCTGCGTGCTGTCGCATCACCGGAGAAGCGTGTTGCCACCGCAAGGGTCGCCGTCGCATCACCGTAGAAGAGTGTCGCAGGGCCTGTCGCAGTTCCAAAGATACGGAGTTCGCCGTCGGGTGTGCACGCATCGTCTTCACGCAACAAGGGCGCCATCTTATCGCAACGCACCGGATTGTCACATCGAATCGTGGTGCTATCTTGCCGCAGCGTAACCGGAACGCATTACGAGAATCAACGCATGACCTCCTCTACGGTAAGGAACAGATGTATCCCCTACTCTGTGCAAGCATTGAGGCGCGACGCTTCAACTCCCCTGAAACAAGGAACCGACGCATCACTCTCCCTGCGGACCTTTTGTTTGTTTTGCGTTACGCATCCAAGGTGCTGTTGTGAGAAACGTGTTCCATTTATCATCAATTTGAACTAAGTTACTTCTACCATCTTTAAGTCTATTTTGAGTACAATATTGTGGAATTGTGTCTTTTGTGGTCTTGTGTTAAAGTCTATATAAAGAATACTTATGTTTAACAAACCTGTGTTGTTTCCATCCATAGTGTTTTCACTGTGTTGCTGTACGTGTTCACAATTGCTTAACACACTGCCTCTGAGATAAGCCTGTCTGCTCGTGCCAAGCTACCAAGGAGGTGAGCAGGGGTTGCCAGGAGTGTAATCCCCTTTCCCTGACTAGAAGCAAGGGTCCCTATTAGGTCAAAGGTACCTACCTCTGCCAACTAGAGACCCCCAGTTCTAACATTGGTGGTCAGTGGTGAGGATTCTGGACTTGCATTTGTGACTCATATACAGTGATTGGTGTTCACTACTAGTGAGTGCAGACCAAACGCAACCACATACTTTTTGGTAGAATTTTTTTTCTTTCCATTGGACTGTTATTTTTTCTGAGAACTGCCAATTCTTACTGCCATGAGCAGACCAGCATCAGTTGCATCAATGGGTCTAGATTTTGGGGAAGAGAGGTTGGAAACCTACAACAAAACATTTCTGCAAAAAATGTAAAGTTGCTACCCAAGGCCTTGCCAAAAAGGATGAGTACCAAAAGGCGCAGAGGGCCTGGGTGGAAGCAAGAAATGCCCCATATCTGGTGGTGGAGCCAGAAGGGGATGCAGATGGGCAGCTGGATAGGCCATTGGTTCCAGCCAGGGAAGGGGTACCATCCCCGCCTGGCAGTAGCGTCTCTTCCAAGGACCTGTCCTTAAAGGAGCTGGAGGACAGGGACAGAAATAGGTTGCACAAGCTGGAGATGGCTAGGCTCAAGATGGGGGAGTCAGAGGGACCTAGAGAATAGCAGTTTGTCGTTGGAGAGAGAGAAAATGAGATTGGAACATGAGAATGTTGATGGAGATAGAGCTCAAAGCAAAAAGCTTAGAAATCAATCCCTCTGGTGACAGCGCACCATCTGTGCCTGCAGAAGGCAGAGTATATTCCCAAAGAGGTCATCAGAGAATTCCATAGACAGGAAGATATTGGGCAGTGGTTTGCAGCCTATGCAATAGCAATGGTGGCCCACCGGGTCCCTGAGAAGGATTGGGAGCAGGGTTGGGGGCTGCTTTGTAAGTGACGGGAGGGATATATTGTTAGACATACCCAGTGAGAATAGGATGTCTTATGCCCACATGAAGGAAGCCCTGAGGACAAGGTATGGGTTGACCCCATAACTCTATAGACAGAGGTTCAGGAATTGCAAGAAACTGGAGGCAACTACCTGGGTGGAATATGTGTCTTTCTTTTGCAGAGCTATGGATGGTTGGGTGAAAGGTAGCAAAGTAGATACTTTTGAAGCGCTCTATGATTTGTTTGCATGGGAGCACTTGTCTTCTAAATGTTTTCCAGAGCTACGCCAGCACCTTATTGATAGCAAGTTAACTAACCCTAGGAAGCTTGCTGAGGAGACGGACTGCTGGGTCAGCACCCAGTTCCACAAGGGTCACGTGGGAGACTTTGCCAAAGGTGGGCAGTGTCCCGAGCAGAAGAGTTGGGGGACAAGGGTAAACAGAGGGAGTTCCAGGAAGGGCCCCAAAGTAATTCCCAAAGGAACCGAGGGAAGGGTTCCGAGCCTCCCCCTGAGAAAAAGCAAGAGGTCCTGACAGGTAAACCTGTTCCCCAGGGCCCCTCTAAGTGCTTTATGTGTGGTCAAGTGGGCCACCGGTGGTATGATGCTCCCATGAGAGCTTCCAAAGCACCACCTGGTGCACCACTACGTCAGAAGGCGAGTGTAGCCCTGGGGGGGGGGGGGGGGAGATGGGTGTCCAAGGTGGGTGGGGTCCTGCAGAGATGTCCCTTGCCTCTTTAGGCGAATTTGAGATGGTCCCTAAGACCCAGCTGCCTGATAACACTAAGAAGTACAGGCATGAGTGACCATCAATGGCCATAGGGTGGAAGATCCAAGAGACACCGAGGCTAGTGTGACAGCTGTCAGTTGCCGGCTGGTGTGCAAAGAGCAGGTTATCCCCCATGCATTCTTCCCTGTATTTGCCGCGGACATCTCAGAGAGCCAGTGTAAGGTGTCTCAGGTTCCCTTTGAGTGGGGGGGCTCTCAGGTACTCTCCAAGTAGCTGGGAGGCCAGCCATGCCTGTGGATTGTCTGTTGGGAAATGATTTAGAGAGCTCCACTTGGGCTAAGGTGAAGAAGAAGGCTCATTTGGAGATGTTGGGTCAGCCTGAGTGGGCGTGTGTGACCACTCGGTCTATGGCTGCCAGTAAGGGTGTTCAAGAGGACCTGGAGCCTGAAAGTATGGCCCACGAACCTGCCTTAAAAAGAAGAGGTAGGGGGCGTGGGAAACCAGCTCCCATTGTTCCCACGTCCAGGAGGAGGCAGACCTTGAGGTGGATGCCCTGGAACCTACAGGGGAGCAGGTTGTGAACTGGGGGACCTGCCTGAGCTGACCCATTGGCAGCAAGAAGGAGGACCCTCCAGGGAGGAATTTTGTGCAGAGCAGAAGAAATGCCCTTCTCTTGGGGGTTTGCGGCAACAGGCCACAAACCAGGCAGCAGGTGATCAGTCTGGATCACATTGTATCTACTGGGAGAATGACCTCCTGTATAGCGGGCCTAAGGTTGCTGAGCCTGGATCAGGTCTTGTGCTGGTGGTACCCCAGCGCTTCAGAGCCTTCCAACTGGGTTTGGCTCATGATGTGCCGTTAGCTGGACATCTGGGGCAGGACAAGACCTTTGAAAGGCTTATCACCCACTTTTGTAGGCCCCAGAGGTGAAGAGTTCAGACACTCATTGTAGGACTTGTCAAACTTGCCAGACAAGTGGGAAAAGTGGAAGGAAGCACAAGTAGTCAGTACTCCCTTTAAACCGGTGGGCATTGACATTGTGGGGCCACTAGACCCCAAGACAGCCATTGGCAACAGGTTTATCCTGGTCTTGGTGGACCATGCTACCCGGTACCCAGAAGCCATCACTCTCAGGACAGTGACGGCCCCCGTGATGGGACGTGCACGGATGGGGATTTTCTCCCATGTGGGGTTCCCGAGAGAGGTGGTGTAAGACCGTGGTACAAACTTCATATCTAATTATATGAAGTCCCTGTGGCAGGTGGTACATACAAGTTCACCACTCCTTACCACCCCCAAGGTAATGGGCGGGTTGAGGGTTTCAACCAGACCCTTAAAGGCATGATTATGGGTCTTAAGGAACCTATGAGGCGTAAGTGGGATGTCCTCTTGCCATGCCTTCTTTTTGCTTACCGTGAGGGGGCACAGAATTCCTTAGGGTTCAGCCCCTTTGAACTGCTGTAAGAGGACCTTTGAGTCTGGTCAAGGAAGGCTGAGAGCAATCTCCCAGAAAACCTCCCCAGAATGTATATAGTTACATGCTGGGCTTCAGGAACCAGACTTGGCGATTCAGACAGCTCACTGAGGTGAATCCGGAAGCCAGCTAGGAAGAGATGAAGCGGTGGTACGAACAGAATGCCACTCTGATTGAGCTTCAGCCTGTTCAGAAAGTTTGGGTCATGGCCCCTGTAGAGCCCTGTGTGCTCCAGGACAGGTGGACCAGATAATTTGAGGTGGTGGAGCGCAAGAGTGATGTCACCTACCAGGTGAACTTGCGGTCTCCTAGGAACCCTTTGGGGCTTGCATGTTAACCGCCTGAAGCCCCACTTAGAAAGGTCCGAAGTGGGCCTGCTCCTAGCAACAGAGGATGGAATGGAAGCAGAGACTGAGCCTCTTCCTGATCTCCTGTCTGCAACAGAGCAAGATGGGTCAGTGGATGGTGTCAGCCTGTCTGTCACACTGACCCCTGAACAGCAACAAGATTGTCGCCAACTGTTGGGACAATTCCCTGATTTGTTCTACCTGGTGCCTGGTGTCACTGAGTGGTGCGTCCATGATGTGGACACTGGGGACGGTCCTCCTGTTAAGCACAAGGCTTACAGATTGACTGACAGGGTCAGAGCTTACATGAAGGAGTAGATCTCCAAGATGTTTGCCTTAGGGGAGATTGAGTCCTCTTACAGCCCATGGGCCAGCCCAGTAGTCTTGGTCCCAAAATCTGCTGCGCCTGGTGCCATACCCGAACTCCGGTTCTGTGTGGACTACAGAGGACTCAATTCAGTCACCAGGACTGACGCACATGTCATCCCCAGAGCTGATGAGCTCATTGATCGGTTAGCAGCTGCACGGTACCTCAGCACATTTGATTTGACGTCTGGGTACTGGCAGATCGCCTTAACTGATGGGGCCAAAGAGAGGTCAGCATACTCCACACCAGATGGGCACTACCAATTGCTGGTTATGCCCTTTGGGATGAAGCATGCCCCTGCCACCTTTCAGAGGTTAGTCAACCAGGTGTTGGCTGGACTGGAGGTTTTCAGTGCCACCTATCTGGATGACATCGCAGTGTTCAGCACCAGTTGGGAAGAACATCTGCGCCACCTCTGGGAAGTGTTAATGGCACTGCGAAAGGCAGGCCTCATGATCAAGGCAAGTAAGTGCCAGATCGGGCAGGGTTCCATGGTGTACTTGGAGCACCAGATAGGGAGCAGCCAGGTGGCGCCCCTACAACCCAAGTTTGATACTATCCTGGCATGGGAACCCCCCCAAGACCCAGACATAGGTGAGAGCCTTTTTAGGACTCACGGGGTACTACAGGAGGTTTGTCAAGCGGTATGGCAACATTGTTGTTTTTTATTTTTTTTATTAGGATTTTCAAGATTTAAAATGTCCAGAACATTTGGACAGCATACAGTCTGCAGTACTACAACATCCATCATCCAGCATATTGCAACTGTACAGTGTCACCTATGAAATAACACATTACATTTGACATGTTGATGCACAATTAAGCAGCTTGGTTCTTTTGCAGATATTCAACCAGGTTTTCCAATAGTCTCTTGGCTTGGAACCAGTGGGCAGCTCCTTCTCACATGATTGTAGAGTATCCTTGCAGTAGGCCATATCCTTATCCATTGTTTAGTTTTTGGGGCATCCCTACTGCCCCAGCATAGTGAGATTCTGCGTTTGGCTAGGAGTAGGGCTATTATGCAAAATTTACTCTTAGTAGCTCGCACATCGTGGATGAGTCCCAGCCGACATGTATGAATCGTGCATTCTATAGGTACACCCACCATTTCGCCCAGCATCTTTACAACTTTTACCCAATATACAATTATTGATTCACAATACCACACAAGGTGTATGAAATTGGCGTCTTCTGCACCACACCGTTGACATCTAGAATCTTGACGTAGCCCATATTTACAGAGTCTAGCGGGAGTGTGATATGTTTGATGTAAGTATTTATAGTGCAAAATTTGCAGGTTACCGTTCGGTGTGAGCATGCTGGTTAGGGTGCAGTATATTGCCCATTCATCCTCCGTTAGGTGAGTGTCAAGTGTATCATTCCATCTCGCTAACGCCTTAAGCGTGGTGCCATCTATGTCCTCCTGTAATTTACTGTATAATTTCTATACCATATGCGTGTTGCTAGGCGTCGTGAAAAGCAATTGTAGCGTGGCCAATTGTGACGGTTCAGCAGGGTAAGAGGGGTATCTTTTTTTGATGGCTCCCTGTAACCTAGAATACGTGAATTTAAAGAGTAATGTCTGATTACTAATATATATGAGGTCTTTAGGTTCTATAAAGGCGCCATTTTTGTACAGGTCTCCCATTGTGCTAATACCCACTTGTTTTAGTAAACCTATTCCTACTTCTTCCCGAGTGACTGATAGTTCCGGCATAGAGCGGGAGTTTACGCGCCAGTCTGCCCATCTTCCGCCAAGCTGCATTTGTAGCATCAACGGTATTGATATCTCGAGAATGAAGCGGGGCTGTTGATGAGTTAGGATAGCATTCAACGGTATTGGATGTGTATCGCCTTCTTCTATTGCCACGTGTGTTAGGTAGGGGACATTATGATACCAGTAATGCGCATATTGCGCCTGCGCACACAGATAATAGAGGAGAAAATCTGGGACCTTGAAGCCTCCTCTGGAGTAGAGGGCAGTACAAGGGATTGCATCCCAATTCGGGCTTGCTTACCCGCCCATATCAAGCTTGTCACCATAGCATTCAGTCTTTTGAATACAGCTGCTGGAGCTGTGATAGGGATATTATTAAAAAGATATAGGAACTTAGGTAAAATTACCATCTTGGCAATGGCCAGGCGATCTGCCAATGTTAATGGAAGCTGAATCCAGAGCCCTATTTTGTCATCCATTATACTAATCGCTCTTCCGTAGTTTGTACGAATCACTATTTCTGGATCCCGATGGTACCAGATGCCAAGTATTTTACGGGGTGTGACTGCCACTCAAGTGGGAACTCTGTGGGATGTGGCTGTGTGGTGTCTGTAAAGGGTATAATAAGAGATTTAGACCAGTTAATTTTGAGTCCAGAGTGTCGGCCGAATTTGATATATTCTCTCAGCAAAGGGGCCAGATGTGTATTGGGGTCTCGTACATATAGTACTATATCGTCTGCGTATAGCGAGATATGTAGTGGTCTTTGTGGAAATTGAAGCGCTGAGTAGTGATGTCCCTGTCTTATTTTGCACGCCAATGGTTCAAGGGCTATGGCAAAGAGTAAAGGTGATAGTGGGCATCCTTGTCTTGTGCCTCTTGCAATTGGTATGGTATCTGATATATACGTATTAACTTTGACTCGCGCTGTAGGTGCTGTGTAAAGTATTTGAACCCACTGTAGAAAGATTGGCGGAAATACCATTCTTTGTAACACAGTGTGTAGATAGGGCCATTCAATTGAATTAAATGCTTTTGTTGCGTCCAAAAGGACTGCAGCAGCTTTCGTGTTTGGGGTCAGGTAGTGCGACAGTGCAAATAGCGTTCTGGTGTTGTGGAATTTTTATCTAGTGGGTATAAATCCCGACTGATCAGGGAGTATCAGATTATGCATTAGTGGCTGTAGACTGTCATGCCCCGAGATTCCCGACGTACTGTCCCTTTAAGGGAATCCACTATAAATGTTACCAGAGCCCTGGAAGCTACGCTTTACGTTCTTGCGTCTAGCTCCATTGTTTAGCAGTTCCGTCCTGTACCTGTGTGCCTGACTTCCTGTTGGTCCTTCCGGTTTTGTTTGAAGTCGGCTCCCCTTCTGTCCCGTTACTTGTGCCCCGTTTCTTGATCTATCTCATACTGGTGCTCCGCCCGACGGCCGGGCTTGGTCTCCGCCGTCCGGCCGGGTAGCGTGTTGTCCCTTTTAGGTAATTAGGTTCTTTTTCCCTTTGTACACCGCCCGGCGGCCGGGCTTGTTCTCCGCCATCCGGCGGTGGCCCATTTGTTTTCCCTTATTTATTTACTTGACTGTAAACCGGCTAGCCCCTTCATCATTCATTCCTTGGCCAGCCTGATTTCGTGTTTGGGGATACTTGCGTGGACTCGAGTGGGGTGCAGACTTCCATCTTCACAACTAAGAATCACGGTAACAGCGCTGTGCGCTGCATACTTGTTTTAATTGTGATAGAAAATTATAGAATCCTAAACATGTGTTTTGTATCATAGAATTCCATGCAACTCAGTGGTGTTGGCGTCGGATTAATGTCATGTTCCTTTGATTAACACATGCATCCAGAAGCCTTCTACATCATACTGAGTGAGAGCTTTGCACTTTAGGTCATTATTACTATATATTCATGGTAATAGGAGAGTTGTCACCATTCTTTGTTTTTCACACTAGTAATAGCTCAAGTCGAACTCCTACAAATCCTGCACATCTGTTCTGCGGCTTAGACAAAACATTCGTGGTATGTAATGGTCGTTTACAGACTATAAGAGACATTTATATGTGTAGTGTAACTGTTGTTAGATAACTTGTATATTTCTTTCAGCCCCACGTCTACCAGAAGTCCTTACAGTGTTGTTACACCTTCACGCAGAAGATTACAGTCAGGCCTTTTCTTCCCCAACTTTCCTTGTTTTGTCTCCCTGTTTTCCCCTGGCGAGCCTCTCGATACTCTAGTGTTTGATAGAGTCGGAAGGCCGTAGGGGAAGGCTGTGGTTTAATCTTCGGATTCCTGACGCTCCTGCGGAACCTGCCTGGAAATCATTACAGAACGTAAAGCCCATGTGGTTTGTTCTGCCCGAGCGTCATGGATCTTGAAGCTGTTTCCCTATCGGATGTAGCCAGTATGTTAGGGAACTTGCAGGTTGAGACCCAGGCATTGATTTCTAGGGTGGACACTTTACAAAGACAACATGCGGCTGGGGCTACAGGGGGAGGCACATCAGTAGTACAAGTTACCACACCTCCTTCCCTACCTCTAGCACCCCCTGAAAGGTATGCAGGAGACGCGGCACGATGTGCCGCTTTCCTTAGTCAATGTCAACTGCATTTTTCCTGTAAGGCTAATTGTTTTCCGTCTGAGCAGGCAAAGGTAGCCTTCGTGATATCATACCTCAGTGGGGCGGCTGCAGATTGGGCCATACCGTTAGTTGACCGAGACGATCCGCTTTTACATAGTTACACCGCATTCAGGAGGGAGTTTCGTAAATTATTTGACAGACATGTTTATACCCATTCTTCTGATACGGAATTATTGAGTCTGAAGCAGGGTAATCAGGATCTTGTTGCCTATATTACCTCAGTTTGCAGGCTAGTAGTAGAATCCAACTGGCCAGAAGAGAAACGCAGTACCATGTTTTACAGGGGCTTAAGAGACGATTTAAAAGATGCTCTCTCACAGATAGTAGATCTACCAACATCCTGTACTGATCTCATTGACTTAGTGGTAAAGATATCTCATCGTATCCAAGAAAGAAAGAAGGAGAGAGGCAAACACGATGTAAGATATATTCCTCTGAGAGAAAAGAAGAGTACTGTAGACAAAACCAGCGACGATAGTGAGCCTATGCAGATAGGCATAGTAAGGGGACCCCTTACGCCTGAAGAAAGACAGAGAAGAAGAACACATAGACTTTGTTTGTATTGCGGGAAGGCGGGTCACTTTCTGAAAGATTGCCCTGTTAAACCCGCACAATCCAATTATTCGGGAAACTAGGAAGCCTGGAATCCTGTGAGACAAGGATTCCAGGTAGGTCTGGATTGACAGTCTCTTCCTCTGATTATAACAGCACCCCCACAAATCATCTTTATGTGTCGGCATTTCAGTCCCACGGAGTGCATGGTTTAAATGTGTTGGTAATGGTGGATTCCGGTGCATCAGGGAACTACATGGATGTGGAGTGGGCCAAGGAAAACATGATACCTTGCACAAAAAAAGAGATTGCCAGTCATGTTACCACTATAGATGGCAGCTCACTTGTTTCAGGTCCTGCAACACATCATACTACATTCTCTTCCAGGGGATCCTCATCAATAGTCATAAGCATTAGAATATTCCCGCCCATGCGCGGGACCCCGGAAACAATATATTATATGTGCCCCACATATATTATAGACATATATATAAATATATATATATAAAAATAAGCAATTGCAGCCAAATAAACAATAGAGCTGGAATATGCAGTGAAGAATTTCCACAAATACAGTGTATTCTGTATTAGAAACATGAGAAACAACACCAATGCTTGTTTAGAAACTGTTTTAATGCTTAGAAAACAGTAGAAATTCTCATAACACACTGTAAGCATATACAGCTCCCAGGCTGCATTGCAAAATCCCAGTCTAAAAAGACTGAAAAGCTAACCTGTAGCTGAATGCACTAAAACTGACGCTGTGCCTTTAAGGCACCTCTGCCCCTAGCTTCCCATCATGCCTCAGGGGTTACAGTTAGGTCAGTTGTTCTTTCCGGCTCCTTCAGGAAGGACCCTGGATACTCAGCTCCACACTTTTCTGCCTTTTTCAGTCAGAAAGTCTTCAAAAGAACACTTTTTTTTTATTTACTTTGACTTTTCACATCATAGTCAAGTAAATAACTGCTTAGCAGTCAATTTTTTGTGAGGTTTTCCTTTCAGGATGCCCTCATTATTTGATGATTGCCCTTCTTGTGGCCACAAGAAGGCAAAAACGGACTCTCATGAGGTCTGTATTTTATGCTTGCCAGAGGATCATGATCCTAAAGACTGTTCTCATTGTAAAAAGCTGTCTGACAGAACACTTAAAGACAGAGAGAGGAACAGACTCTATGGTCTGGCCCAGAGATCCATGAGAGGAAGATCTGCAGAGAGGAAGAGTTCAAAGAGACCCAGAACTCCCTCCAAAGGCAAGTCAGAGCGTCCATCAACCTCAGCACCGGGCTCGGCGCTGAAAAAACGACATCTGATGGACAGTTCGAGAGAAAAAGCTCCGTCGACGTCGAGATCGGCGTCGATGAGGAAATCGTCGTCGAAAAGAGGTTCGCCGTCGTCGAAGAAAGCTCCGCCGTCGTCAACTAGGCGACGATCGGCGTCGAGAGAAGCCACGAGATCGCCGTCGACGAAAGGTTCGGCTTCAAGACATAAGTCAACTCCGCCGGCGTCAACCAGGCGACGGTCGGCGTCGAGAGACAGATCACACTCGCCGTCGTCTCGACGTCGACAGGCTTCGAAGAGTGTAACACCTCCGTCGACGTCTCCACGGAGGCGCTCGGCGTCGAGGAGCAAGAGCCCCCTCGGACGATCGTCGTCGAGGAAGGGATCATCTAAGGCACGTCGGCGCTCGTCGTCGAGGATGTCCGATCCTCCGCCGTTGCCACATGCCAGGGCGATGACATCTCCGTCGCCGACAGATCAACGTCGGCCGACGTCGAGAGCTCCGTCGACGGCAGGACAACGCCGTTCGACGTCGAGACCTCCGTCGACGGCAGGACAACGCCGTTCGACGTCGAGGGACCACAGATCATCGTCGAAGCATTCAACGCCGAAGGTTATCGCCCCATCGACGCCGCAGAGGCGTTCGACGTCGAGGGAAAGACTTTTGAGACGTCCTCCAACACCGGTGAGACGAAGATCACCTTCGGTGCCTTCGACAGTCCTAGTGACACAATCTGCTTCACTCCATTCCTCCTCAAGTGCCTCGGGGTCAACGGGGTCATCTTCTAGGAGTAGGAGTCCGGTTCAGAAGAATCCCCAGCGGGGTTACACTTCACATATAAGACTCTCGCCAAGATGGTATGCTCCTTTGAGTAATTGGAAGGATTCTAAGGCACCAGAGAGACTTCAAAGGTACCTGAGTCCAATCCACGGGTCTCCTCTTCAGCAAGCAGAAGAGGCAGAGCGATCACGCTCACGAGAGAGAAGAGCGGACAGGTCGCATGCCCCTAGGGTCTCCCGATCGCCAAGGAGGGAGCAACCCAAATCTCGAACACCGAGAAAGGAGGTACGAACTGAGAGATCGAGATCTCCAGTACATCAGAGGGTATCACGTTCTCCTCGAAGGGAGGAACGACCTAGGAGATCACCGGTGAGGAAGGAGCATTTTCACCACAGGAGAAGAAGAACTCCTTCATCCTCCCCTCCATCTTCGCCTAGATCTTCTAAAGGGGACTACTCTCCGACGCTGGCAGACAGCCCCCACTCAAGAGCTTCCCCTCTGGACGACGTCAACACGTATCTGGACGTTTTACAAAGGGGTGCTCACAAGCTGAATATAGAAATGACCACTCCAGAGGTGTCCACTACTGTGATTTTTGAGACTCTTCATCACAAATCATATGCAAGGCCGTTGCTCCCATTAGTCCCAGGAATAATGGACCCAATCAAAGAGGTTTTCCTCACGCCAGCAACGATCAGAGCAGTACCGGCACGTATCCAGAAAAAATATAGGCCGGCTGACTCAGATCCTATCTTTGTTAAAGGTGAGCCTGCAGCGGACTCAGTTATTGTAGCCTCAGCTAGGAAGAATCACACGGTCGCTCCTTCTTCGTCAGTTCCTCCTGACAAAGACAGCAAGACGCAAGATTCTTGGGGACGCAAGGTATGCAGCACAGCAGCTTCATCCCTAAAAGTCTCTAGTGCATCAGCCCTTCTGGGAAGGTACGATAGAGCCCTATGGGACTCCATGGAACGATTCAAAGGGAAATTGCCCAAGGAGGACCAGAAGGACTTTGAGGAGACCGTGACAGAGGGCTGTTTGGTGGCAAACCAAATGATTAGTTCATCAGCAGATAACGCCCTTCTAGCTGGACATAACTACTCACATGGGATATGTGCGAGGAGATCCTCTTGGCTGCGTTTAACTGGGCTCAAGCCAGATGCCCAACAGCGCATCCTCAATCTGCCTTTTTCCGGATCTTCACTCTTCGGGGAGCATGCCGATCAGGAAATGGCCCGGATGAAGACCGAGTTAGACACAGTAAAGGCAGTAGGTCTGGAGAAACAGAAAGCACCGTTCAAACGATGCTTCAAGACCAACAAGAACCGGGGAGGCCAACAGAGGGTTCAAACCCCTCAATGGTCTCAAAACAAACCGCAAGGAAAGCCACAATACAGAGGAGGAAGGTCAAGCAGAGGTAGAGGCGGACATAATCAGTCCTCTACCACACCTAGAGGAGGCAAGGCCTGAGCAGTGGCTTCCTCTGTCGCCGTTACCCACTCCAGTGGGAGGAAGTGCTGCACAACATCTGGCAGAGTGGGTCAGCATCACGAAAGATCGGTGGGTGCTGAATATACTGCGCAATGGATATGCGCTACGTTTCAGGAAGAAACCACAACCGGCTCCTCCAAAAAAGTCTCGCTCGTACCAACTAGAGCTCCTCAAAAAGGAAGTGAGCGTCCTCTTAAAGAAAAACGCAATCGAAGTGGTGCCCCTATCCCAAAGGGGGAAAGGAGTGTACTCAAGATATTTCCTTGTCCCCAAAAAAGACAAAGAAGGCAAATTCAGACCAATTTTGGATCTTCGACTCCTCAACAAAGTGGTGGTCAAAGAGAAGTTTCGCATGTTGGCGCTCCACCAAATATGTCCTCATCTACAGATCGGAGATTGGATGTGTTCGGTGGATTTACAAGACGCGTACTTCCACATTCCTATTACACCAGGTCATCGAAAGTACGTGAGGTTCCTGGTAGGGTCCAAGCATTACCAGTTCAAAGTGCTTCCTTTCGGACTCAAATCCGCACCAAGGGTCTTCACCAAGTGCATGGCAGTGGTAGCGGCGTGTCTACACAAGAAAGGTCTCTTTGTGTACCCATATCTAGACGACTGGCTCCTGAAGAGTCCGTCACCTCGACAAGCCACCAAAGACTGTCACCTGTGTCTCCAACAACTACACAGGCTCGGCCTCCATGTAAACTCAGAAAAATCGATCCTGCAGCCCACACAAACTATCCACTATCTGGGTGCAGTTCTAGACACAAAGTTAGGAAGAGCGTTTCCTTCGCAAGAGAGACTTTCTTCCATGGGACGAAAATGCAAAAAGTTACTTCAAACTCCTCGTCCAAAGGTGCGAGACGTAGCGTCTCTGTTGGGCTCCATGGCGTCCTGCATCTTCCTAATACCGAACGCCAGGTTGAGGATGCGGCCTCTACAAGAGTCGGTGGAGGATCAGTGGGACCAAGCGACTGGAGATTGGGAGGATCGAATCATCCTGTCTCAAGCAGCGCTGACCTCAATACAGTGGTGGACTCGCCCTCGGAATGTCCTGCAGGGAGTCCCTTTTCAGCAACCTCTTCCTTCGCTGTCTGTGGTGACGGACGCATCTCTAGAAGGCTGGGGTGCTCACATGGGTCATCTTCAGATTCAGGGTCGCTGGTCGACCAACCTTCAGACATACCACATCAACATGCTGGAGCTTCGAGCAGTTCATCTGGCGCTCAAAGCGTTCTTTCCAGCAATAACAACGGACAAAGTCCTGGTTCAGACGGACAACACTACAACTATGTTCTATCTGAGCAAGCAGGGAGGAACTCGATCTCGCCCTCTGTCTCTGGAAGCCCAGGCAATCTGGCACTGGCTTCTGGCTCGGGGACTGTCGGTGGTGGCAGTGCACCTTCCAGGCGAGCTAAACACAAAAGCAGACGCACTCAGCAGGCACTACGAAGATCAGCCAGACTGGGTGCTAAACGACGAAGTGGTCGAAGAACTCTTCCGTTGCTGGGGTCGTCCAGACATAGACTTATTTGCGGACGACGAAAACGCCAAATGCCACGCCTTCGCGTCCAGGTTCCACCGGCCAGGGACGCAAGGGAACGCTCTCCTGCTGGATTGGACAGGGATGTTCGCTTATGCTTTTCCCCCTCTGGCACTGATTCCGAAGGTGGTGGCCAAGCTCATCAGATCGAGCATGGACATGATCCTAATTGCTCCGGATTGGCCGCGACAATGGTGGTATCCAGATCTGTTACATCTGTCGCTGTGTCCACACAGACGGCTGCCGTGCAGGCCAGACCTGCTGAGCAAAATGGACGGGAGGATCCTGCATCCCAACCTCCAGTCGCTGAACCTGACTGCATGGCTCCTGAGGTCTTGCAATATGGACACTTAAATCTGCCTCCGGAATGTATGAATATTTTAAGAGAGGCAAAGAGACCTTCCACAAGGACGTCTTATGCGTTCAAGTGGAAAAGATTTTTCATTTGGTGTAAGGACCATGGCTTTGATCCCACCAAAGGGCAAGAAGAGGTAGTCCTACCATACCTCCTATACTTAGCGACATCAGGGTTGAAATACGCTTCTATTAGGGTTTATCTATCCGCCATAGTAGCGTACAGAAAATCACCTACACAAACATCGTTTTTTCAGGTCCCGGTGGTGAAAGATTTCCTTCAGGGATTAAAGAAGGTCTATCCCCCTGTGAGAAATCCTTCTCCTCCCTGGGAGTTGAACCTGGTTCTCTTCAGACTGATGTCTACACCGTTTGAGCCTATACACAAGGCCTCCTTGCAGCATCTCACTTGGAAGGCGGCCTTCTTGGTGGCAATAACCTCTGCGCGCAGGGTTAGCGAGATTCAAGCACTCTGCACCAAGGAACCTTACACTGTGTTTCACCACAACAGAGTGGTAATGAGGGCTCACCCATCTTTTCTTCCAAAAGTGGTATCGGATTTTCATATAAATCAAACGATTACCCTTCCTTCGTTCTTTCCTAACCCATCGACCCCAGCTGAGAGGTCGTTGCACTCGTTAGATCTTAAACGGGTGCTAAAGTTTTACCTAGAAAGAACGAAGGACACCAGAAAGACAGACCAACTCTTTGTCAATTATGGTGCAATGAGGACCGGGTTTGCAGCAGCCAAAAGATCCATCTCCAGATGGATTGTCTCTTGTATCAAACTAGCATACCAGCTGGCTGGCAAACCTTTGTTGCAATCACCCAAAGCTCATTCCACTAGAGGGAAAGCAGCCACAATAGCTTTTTTGCATGACATTCCTATGTCAGAAATATGCAAGGCTGCGACATGGAAATCAGTCCATACCTTTACAAGGCATTATTGCCTAGAGTCTGATTCCAGAGCGGATTCTCAAGTAGGGCAAGCCTCCTTGAGAAACCTATTTGGGTAGAGTAAGGCCTATTTTTGGGCCTACGGATATGTATGTTATCTGTTGATTCCTTTGCCCGCAGGGATGAGGTGAGGCTCGCTACTCTATTCTAATGCTTATGACTATTGATGAGGATCCCCTGGAAGAGAAGGATTAGTTACTTACCTGTAATCCTAGTTCTCTTCCAGGGGTATCCTCATCAAAGTCATAAGCAACCCTCCCGCCTCCCCGGGCAAAGGACTTTGTTTATTAAATAGGAGATGTTTTTTAACCTGTTATTACCATGGTTTGGTTTTCAGTCTCCGAAAAGAACAACTGACCTAACTGTAACCCCTGAGGCATGATGGGAAGCTAGGGGCAGAGGTGCCTTAAAGGCACAGCGTCAGTTTTAGTGCATTCAGCTACAGGTTAGCTTTTCAGTCTTTTTAGACTGGGATTTTGCAATGCAGCCTGGGAGCTGTATATGCTTACAGTGTGTTATGAGAATTTCTACTGTTTTCTAAGCATTAAAACAGTTTCTAAACAAGCATTGGTGTTGTTTCTCATGTTTCTAATACAGAATACACTATATTGTGGAAATTCTTCACTGCATATTCCAGCTCTATTGTTTATTTGGCTGCAATTGCTTATTTTTATATATATATATTTATATATATGTCTATAATATATGTGGGGCACATATAATATATTGTTTCCGGGGTCCCGCGCATGGGCGGGAATATTCTAATGCTTATGACTTTGATGAGGATACCCCTGGAAGAGAACTAGGATTACAGGTAAGTAACTAATCCTTACTACACATGACAATAGAACCAGAACATCCTGAAGATATAATGTTTGATCTCATTTGTTCTCCACAATTCCCGGTACTCCTGGGTATTCCTTGGCTAAGATCCCAAAACCCTGATATAAACTGGGAAACCTCTACGATAGCTTTTCCCCCAGTAACGGGGGCACAAGCAGTAGGAGCCTCTGTTGACAAGGTACCCATTAGTACTACAAGCAATAAGAGTGATTCTGAACTGCCATCTTGCTATCAAGATCTGCAGTCAGTCTTTAATGCAAAGGAAGCCGAGATTCTCCCTCCACATAGGGTCTATGACTGCCGCATTGACCTAGAGACAGGGGCAAGGATTCCATGCAGCAGGGTATACGCTCTCACAGAAAAGGAGAATGCGTATTTACGTGAATATTTGGATACCATGCTTGAAAAAGGCTTCATTAGACCTTCCCGTTCCCCAGCCTCGTCATCTCTATTTATATCCCTAAGAGGGAAGGGGGTCTTCGTTGTTGTATTGACTACAGGAAGCTAAATGATGTTACGATAAAGAACCGATATCCACTACCTCTGATCGCCTCTCTCCTTGACCGAATCCGCAATGCCCAATACTTTACCAAGCTAGACTTGCGTGGCGCATATCATCTTGTGAGGGTCAAGGAGGGGGACGAATGGAAGACCGCTTTCTGTACCAAATTCGGTCTTTTTGAGTATCTCGTGATGCCCTTTGGGCTCTGCAATGCTCCTGCAGCATTTACATTTTTCATAAATGAAGTATTAAAAGACATGCTGGACATCTATGTTATTGCCTATATAGATGACCTGATATTCTCTCCTTCAATTGTGGAGCATGTACGCAACGTGTTGGAACGGTTACTGGAAAATCGCCTGTATTGCAAGTTAGAGAAGTGCACCTTCCACACACAGGAAGTCCCCTTTTTGGGGTATGTTGTCTCTCCTTGGGGTCTTCGCATGGATTCCACCAAGGTGGAAGCGGTATTGGCATGGCCAGCGCCTCGTACTGTGAAAGAAATCCAAAGTTTTTTGGGACTGGCTAATTTCTACAGACGGTTCATTCAAAGTTTTTCTACCCTTGTGGCGCCCATCACCGCTTTGTTGAGGAAAGGAGTCCCTTTTGTGTGGTCCCCTGAGGCTGCCAGTTCTTTCCGTCTCCTGAAGAAGGCCTTCACCAGCGCCCCTGTCTTGCGTCATCCGGATCCAGCCTTTCCCTTTGTGGTGGAGGTGGATGCTTCGCAAGTGGCAGTGGGAGGAGTACTGTCCCAAATAGATCCGGAATCTGGCGAGTGTCATCAGTAGCCTACTACTCACATAAGTTCACCCCGGCTGAATACAACTACGCAGTGGGAGATAAGGAACTTCTGGCCATTAAAAAGGCATTTGAAGAGTGGAGGCAGTACTTACTGGGTGCCAGATATCCCGCGGTAGTGTATACGGATCACCGTAACCTGCAATACATTAAATCCGCCAAGGCACTTTCTATGAGGCAATTGCGATGGTCACAATTCTTCAGCGAGTATGACTTCACCGTCCAATATAGACCAGGGAGAAGAAATGGCAAGGCGGACGCTCTATCACGGTTAGGGTTTGAATCCCCTACAGATGTAGTAGAACAGACTTACATCATCCCCAGAACGAGTATAATAGGAGGGATATTGACTGAAGATGATTTTCTAGCACAAGTTCAGAGCAGTCAGGCCGCAGTGGATGTGACTACTTTGGTGGGTTCCCGGGAGGTTTCCTCAAGGGGAGGATTGGCTTGTGTCCAAGGGGGAGTGATTCTACCTACTAAAGAGTTACAGGAACAGGCTATGAAATGGTACCATTCTCATCCTGTAGCAGGCCATCCAGGAATCAAGAAAACTGGATGGAACTGTGTTCCATGTTTCGCTGTTGAAGCCGGTTGAACCGGGTACTAGATTGCCCCAAAAAACTGCTCCTGTGACCCTCCAAGATTCGGAAGAGTATGAAGTGGAGGCAATACTAGATTCCCGTAGAGTAGGAAAGAACATTCAGTATTTGATCCATTGGAAGGGTTATGGAATAGAAGAGCGTACATGAGAACCTGTGTCAAATATTCATGCACCCCGTCTGTTACGTATATTTCATCAAAAACATCCTGACAAACCCAAACCAGGAGAGGGGAGTTGTGGGGGGAGTGTACTGTCATGCCCCGAGATTCCCGACGTACTGTCCCTTTAAGGGAATCCACTATAAATGTTACCAGAGCCCTGGGAGCGACGCTTTACGTTCTTGCGTCTAGCTCCGTTGTTTAGCAGTTCCGTCCTGTACCTGTGTACCTGACTTCCTGTTGGTCCTTCCGGTTTTGTTTGAAGTCGGTAGACCAAAGTCCTTCGTGCTTTTTGCGCGTTTCACGGCTCCCCTTCTGTCCCGTTACTTGTGCCCCGTTTCTTGATCTATCTCATACTGGTGCTCCGCCCGACGGCCGGGCTTGGTCTCCGCCGTCCGGCCGGGCAGCGTGTCCCTGCAACCTTCCCTTTCACGTATTTACTCCGCCCGACGCCGGGCTTGGTCTCCGCCATCCGGCCGGGTAGCGTGTTGTCCCTTTTAGGTAATTAGGTTCTTTTTCCCTTTGTACACCGCCTGGCGGCCGGGCTTGTTCTCGGCCATCCGGCGGTGGCCCATTTGTTATCCCTTATTTATTTACTTGACTGTAAACCGGCTAGCCCCTTCATCATTCATTCCTTGGCCAGCCTCATTTCGTGTTTGGGGATACTTGCGTGGACTCGAGTGGGGTGCAGACTTCCATCTTCACAACTAAGAATCACGGTAACAGCGCTGTGCGCTGCATACTTGTTTTAATTGTGATAGAAAATTATAGAATCCTAAACATGTGTTTTGTATCATAGAATTCCATGCAACGCAGTGGTGTTGGCGTCGGATTATTGTCATGTTCCTTTGATTAACACATGCATCCAAAAGCCTTCTACATCATACTGAGTGAGAGCTTTGCACTTTAGGTCATTATTACTATATATTCATGGTAATAGGAGAGTTGTCACCATTCTTTGTTTTTCACACTAGTAATAGCTCAAGCCGAACTCCTACAAATCCTGCACATCTGTTCTGCGGCTTAGACAAAACATTTGTGGTATGTAATGGTCGTTTACAGACTATAAGACACATTTATATGTGTAGTGTAACTGTTGTTCGATAACTTGTATATTTCTTTCAGCCCCACGTCTACCAGAAGTCCTTACAGTGTTGTTACACCTTCACGCAGAAGATTACAGTCAAGCCTTTTCTTCCCCACCTTTCCTTGTTTTGTCTCCCTGTTTTCCCCTGGCGAGCCTCTCGATACTCTAGTGTTTGATAGAGTCGGAAGGCCGTAGGGGAAGGCTGTGGATTAATCTTCGGATTCCTGACGCTCCTGCGGAACCTGCCTGGAAATCATTACATAGACGTCTTGCAAGAAGTTTGGCCAATATTTTTGTATCGGCATTGATTAACCCCTTCCATGCTGATGACGGCCCCCGGCCGTCATGCATCAAGGTGGGCGTGTGCTGATGACGGCTGGGGGCCGTCATGATCCCGCCCACTCTTTGAAACCGACGCACAGGCGCAGAATCGCGGCCGCACCCAAGGGGTTAAGGACAGTGGCCTATATGAGTCACAGTGCTCTGGGTCTTTATTCGTTTTTTAGAGGGAGATGAGCATGGCTTCTCTCAGTGTGGTGGGTAATATCTGTTTGTCATAGGCGTATCCGTACATTTCCACTAGGTGAGGTGCCAGTTGGTCAACAAATGCCTTATAAAATTCGCAGGTGAAGCCGTCTGGGCGTGCTTCACCTGCGGAGTGATTTAATTACTTCAGTTACTTCCTCTACTGTTACCGGCAGGGAAAGATATTCTCTTTGCGTGTCCGATAGACAAGCTATCGCCACGTCTTCTAGATAAGTCATGATTTTAGAGGGTGGAGCAGTATTTTGTGAGGCATATAGATCGCTATTCATTCCCATGAACGCGCTCAGTATATTCTTTGTATCGTATTGGAGCTCACCGTTAGTATCCTTAACGGCCAGAACCTTTTGTGGCCTGTGGGAGAGCAAATTTTGCTCGCTAAAACACAACCTGGTCTGCCCCCCTCTCCGTAAGAGCGTGCGGTTTGGCGTTTCGTTAGATATTTAAGTTCATCTTCTGCAAATGATTGATATTCCGTCATGACATTTCTAATATCACCTAATGTCTTTACGCTGTGTGTGTGTTCGTATTCACGCTCCAGTGCATCCAGTGTAGCCTCACGCTTGCTAATTTGACTGCGTATATCTTTTAATATACCTGCGTTAGTGCTTATACATATACCCCTTATGGTGGCTTTGAAGGCTTCCCACAGCAGGCTAGGGTCGTCAGTGGATGCCTGGTTTAATGTGAAGTAGTCAGTGATGGCCTGGCTAATAGTTTCAGTATATACAGAGTCTAGGAGCGCCTTCTCATTGAATCTCCAGACATATGGCGGAGGGGTGTAATGCGGAAGGTCTATAGTCAATAGCACTGGATTATGGTCAGACAGGGTCTTAGGCAGGTGGCATATGTTTTGTGTCCAGGATGCTAGTTCCTCTGTTCCCAGCCAGTAATCTATACGGGACCAACTGTTATGTATCACTGAGCTGTGGGTGGCTTCCATACGCCCAGGATATCTGGCTCTCCAAAGGTCAATCAAGTGTGTTTCAGACATATTATCTTGTAATACTCCCACCACCCGTCTGTGTCTTGCTCTTTTGAGACACCCGACCTGTCCAATTTGTCATTTAAGGCAATATTGAAGTCACCACTCCATAGCAACGCCATTTCTGGTAACTCATTAATTTTACGCCAGATTGTTTTGTAAAAATCTGGGTCGTCCACATTCGGGCCACACATATTTATCAAAGCCAGTCGCTGCCCCCTGATTCGTCCCGTTATAATGACATAACGACCCAGGTCATCTGTGATGGTGCTATCTATATGAAATTGCGTCCCTTTTCTTACCAAAATCATTACGCCCCTAGAGTATGTAGAACATGAGGAGCTATGCGCAGTTTCCGCCCCTTTGCTCCCGATATTACTCTTGTGTGTAGGGGCTAGAGGAGTTTCTTGGAGGAGGGCAATATCAATATGAAGCCGATCGAAATAAGCAAATATCTGGCGTATCTTTTTTGGGTTATCAAGCCCTCTAACATTCCAGGACACCAGGTTCAGGTGTGTTGGTTTTAGTCTATTTATAGGTAATGGCATTCTCTATCTTATAATGTATTGCTTTAGAGTACACACTGTGTTTGCATCTAGTGTTGCTATTAGAGGCCTGGGGACAGTAAACACATTATAATTAATCTGGATATCCGCGATGCATCTCAAGTACCACAGTCTTGCAGAACAGTTCCCAATCCCATCCCTCCCATCCCCCTCCCACTTTGGCATCCCAACTCTGCCAAAGACATATTTCTAACATAGTTATTAACAGTGAGAGTTTTATTTTTGAAAACAAACTTAATTGATTTTTCATTAAACAATCTGAATGGTTAGTCGTGTAGTAAAAACATAAGGCAGTGTTACACATCATAATGTTCAGAACTGGGATACATTCCACATTGCATTTTAAGATCCTTATCACCACTAATATCTTTGTCATGCATCTGCAGAATTCTGTACTTTATTAATGAATCAACATGATAAACATAGCTACTAGCCAACATACCTCACCCACCCCTCCTCCCACCTCCCACTCTCGTTCTGGTATTCCATTATTTATGAGTGTATTCTTGTGCCCTGTCTAGTGATGCGTGATCTGTAACTTTAGGGATTGCAACGAGTAACCTAACCTGTCCTTTACTGTATATCTCACTGTTACAACTATGTTGTGGCGGTTGTACGTGCGGGTGCCAGCTCTGGGTTCTAAGTCCACTCCTTTAAGGGCTTCTAGGATGACATCCCAGTCCATGGATATCGGGTTTTACCGTAATCTCTTGGCTTCCTCCTACCTTATCGCAGCACTCTCGGCCCCACCTCAGCAGAGCATTTTACTATGCCAAATGTATCCGGTAGGGGGTTTAATTGATCTTCCCACTAAGCCGTAAGAGGAACAGCCAATACCCAGCATCTTCCCATTAAGCCATGAGGGGAACGGCCAACGCGTGAGCTACAACTCCCAGCGGCCCCTGTCCATCGGGCGCTGGGTGACGCTGCCAATGCGACAGGCGGAACTTCAAAAGCCGTGCCGGACTTACGCAGCACAGGACGCGCTAACCTTCGTTTTTCGCTGCCGTGAGGGGAACGACTGACACCCAGCATCTTCCCACTAAGCTGTGAGAGGAACCGCCAGTACCCAGCATCTTCCCACTAAGTCGCGCTAACTACAACTCCCAGCAGCCCCTGTCCATTGGGCGACGGGTGACGCTGCCACTGGGACAGGCAGAGCTTCAAAAGCCGCGCCAGACTTACGCAGCGCGGGATGCGCTAACCTTTGTTTTCCGGTGCCGTGAGGGGAACAGCTGACACCCAGCATCTTCCCACTAAGCCGTGAGGGGAACGGCCGATACCCAGCATCTTCCCACTAAGCCGTGAGGGGAACGGCCAACGCGTGAACTACAACTCCCAGCAGCCCCTGTCCATCGGGTGCTGGGTGACGTTGCCAATGCGAGAGGCGGAGCTTCAAAAGTGTGGGCCCATCTGTGCCCGTCAGTGCCAGGAGGAGGAAGGGCCACTTCCCTATCGTCCGCTGCACAGGTGGGGGTGCGGTGTTGACGAACTTGTTGCGACCGTTAACCCCTAAAGGTGCTGTTTTACTATCCCGGATGTGACTGTTTGCAAAAGACGCTGATGTTTTATTGTATCTGTCTAAAAGAGCTGGACTATCTTCATTGTGAAAGGCCCCTTTTCTAGCGGTGTTATAAGGAGATCAACCGTGCACGATTAGTAGCACATTGTAGTACATTGAGGATAGATAACAGATATTGTACCAAGTTTCTTTGAAAAAGCCATATTGTAAGCCCCCTATTTCCATCAATTGGCAAAAGGAAGTTGTTGGGTGGGGAGAGGATGGTGGAGAGGCTGGAGGTATTCGCTCAAATCGGAGCAGAAGGGGCAAAAGGACAAGGAAGCTCCAACTACACGCAAGTAGTAATTGTGTCCTGGATCGGATAGACACCCTAATAGAGGAGTGTGAGGGTATCCTAGAGCTAGAGCCTACGACACAAGTTACTTGAGTCCTACCTCCAACTAGTCTGACCCTTGAAGATAAAACACCCACTACTATCATCCCGGCAATGTTTCACAAAACACGGACTAAAAATGTCGTTAAAAGCACAGATGAAGGAGAAACATCTAAAGAGTGCGTAGCCAATGTAGATCACACCAACACTATGGTGCAGTGCACTAATAGGTTCCTCCCACTACTTGATATCCCTAATAATGAAACAAGAGATGAAGGTAGGTCTCAGGCAACCCAGATGTCCCCGGCCACTTCTGAGCAGGTTAGTGACAGGGGGCTAGACTCATCTAAGGAACATCAAGACTTACTTCAGCAAATCATCTTGCTGAGGCAAGAAATGGGTTTAATGAGAGGTCAGATTGAGGAGCTATTATTGCTGGTAAAATCACTGACATCTGACCGAGTGCAACCAGGGTTTACAAGGAAAAGCAAAGATCTAGGACATTCACACGCAACATCTAAGGCCATTCCAGCTATTACCCCACATACCAACCAAACGCAGACTGCTGGGGCCACATGTAGTTTGGATAAGCCCAGGGCAGAGATTAGAAGGACATCCTTAATAAAGTCTGGCCCTACTCCAAATCCTACTAGACCAAATTCTACTATTAGCCATAGCGAAAACTCATTTCCAGTAGCTTGGCGAGGGCCCCGGTAGGTCATAATGGCAAAACCGTATCACATTCCATCCAGCTAATGGCAGAGCAGCAAAATAGGCACCTTGTTAGTTGCTCTAGGGAAATGCCCAATTTACCAAAAATTGTCATGGCGAACGTACCAAAACTAGTTGCAACTAAAAGCCCAGAGAGTGAGAACTCCCTAATAAATAAATCAATTCATTGGATACGGCATGTGAGAGGATGCCGTTCGGTAATTAGGGAAGACATAGTCAAGGCCCGCAGGTTGGTAGCAACATCAAACTCATTGGATAGCATTGAGTTCACGATGGCCTAGCGGAAAATCTATTTGCCCTTGAATTCCGCACAAGTGCTCCAGGTCAATCAGCCAATCAATTCAGACGCCCTCCTAAGAATAGTGAAAATGTCCAGCAACATGATCATATCCTATCCAGGTTCCCGGGGTGTATCCACGCTGGAAAATATAGATTGTCATGAGATTGATCTGGTTAAGAAACAGCAGGTGCAATCACCAGCAAAGTTAGCCCTCAGGGTCAGCCCTTTAGGGTATGATTGTCCGCCTTTAGAGCTGGACCCAGGTGTAAGAGAGGACTCCCTGCTAATTAACCAAAATGAAGGGCTAGGACAAGAGGGCAGCCCAAGGCCAAGTTCATGTGTACCAAATAGCCAATCACCTGGCAGTAAGTTACCCGTAATAAACACACTACTGACCTGGAACATTGCAGGCTTAGGTTCCAAGTTGGGATCCCCAGAGTGGCATTCTTTTATCGAGAAGTTTGATTTTTGTCTGTTCCAAGAGACCTGGTCAGAAGCCCCCCTCTTTTGTGTTGGGTTTTTAAATTTTTATATCCCAGCCCGTTAAAGGCCCAAAAGGGTGACCATCAGGGGGACTGACAATGTGGGTGAAGCAGATATGGGGCTAGATATTCAAGCTATACCAACCCATAGTCAGGACATTCAGGCCGTTAGATTGTCTCGGGGCACTAATAAGATTGTAGTAATATATAACAAGGGGGGAAAAGTCTGGAGTTTTAGCGGCTCTTGACGACCTTCTTGAAAGTAGCTAGTCAGGCACAACCTTGATCATCGCAGGGAATTTTAATGCGACGTTTGAGCCACTCTTGAACGAGGAGGATCAAAAGTGGGGTGTCCCAAAGCTGGAGTTAGACCCAATAAAAAGATGGTCTGATGTGGTGATCCAAATTAATCCAATATGTATGGAAAAGGGTTTACGGGCACTTAATGGCGTACAATGTCTGACAAAATGAGGGCTGATACATTCGATAATGGCCTAAGTACCAATAGGATAGATTATGTTCTGGTCAGTCTAGCACTCTGGTATAGAGTGAAGGATATGACGATTCAAGATAGACTGGAAAACAATCATAATCCTTTATGTGTGGACTTGGATCTTTCTTGTTCCAAAGTCCGTCGCGAAACACTAGCCAGTTATATAACTACTGACGTCCCATCAAATGACCTAAGGCGATTAAAATAGACTAAATTAAAAGAACTACCGGTAGTACGTGCTAGCATTGGCAAAGAGTTAGGCCGGGCCATTAGTGATCTAAAGGTTAGCGCAACTAATCCGATTGATTTAAAGCTATCCATTAGCATACATAACACATTTTTTGGACTACTGCTTATGCATTTTGGTACAAAGAGCAAACCTAAAAAGTTACCCATACCCAAAGCACAGGAATGGTATAGTACAGAATGTAAAATGTCTTGTGTAGTATTAGGGGATGCTATAAAGTAAGGGGACCACGCATCGGTACAAATAGCAAGGGCCATATACTGGGGCTGAAAAAAAAGGCGGGACAGTAATAGGACAGTAAAAGGTGGGACGAACTGAAGGAGGCCTGTGTTAATAGGAACCCAAAACTATTTTGGAATGTCCATAAATGGAATAGAGGTGGGCAGGCCTCCCAGCCCCATAATCACGTCTCGCAACTTGAGTGGGTAAACCACTTCAAACCGCAATATGCTGCAAGTGAGCATGAAATAGAGGGCAGCATTGCTAAACAGTTTTTTAAGGGGCAAGTTTTTAGTAAGGCAGATGTTGAGGTGGCCCTGAAATCTATCACGGCAGAAAAAGCCCAGGACTTAGATGGAATACCGGGGGATGTATTCCTCTCTAACGAAGCGGGATGGAGTTCATATATCCTCTTACTGTCAAATGCTATAGCCCAGGGTGCGCCGATTCCAGATTCATGAAAGGGTGCAGAGATCATTCCTGTTTTTAAAAAAGGAAATAAATCGGGCCCAGGGAATTACAGAGAAAAACCAAAGGAAATGATGGACGGAGCGTTGACAATACAAGCACTCACCCCCAGTCAACTGATCTGGGTTAAATCCATCACCGTTCTTTAGCCCACTCTACCACACCAGTTCAGACATGGCCATATGCAAATCAGTCTGACCCTGTGCCTCATGGGAACAGTCCAGCCCGAACTGCCAAGCCATGCCTTCCCTAGACCGGAAACAAGCTACCGAGGACCGGTTTCTGGCATTTCAGCCGTCTTCAGCCCGGCTTGCTTGAATCCAGTGGCAAAGTGAGCAAGGGACTCACGTCTGAGCATACCCTGCCAACTTATGGCGAACAAAGAAAAACCAAAGGAAATGATGGACGGAGCATTGACAATACAAGCACTCACCCCCAGTCAACTGATCTGGGTTAAATCCATCACCGTTCTTTAGCCCACTCTGCCACCCCAGTTCAGACATGGCCATATGCAAATCAGTCTGACCCTGTGCCTCATGGGAACAGGCCAGCCCGAACTGCCAAGCCATGCCTTCCCTGGACCGGAAACAAGCTACAGAGGACCGGTTTCTGGCATTTCAGCCGTCTTCAGCCCGGCTTGCTTGAATCCAGTGGCAAAGTGAGCAAGGGACTCACGTCTGAGCATACCCTGCCAACTTATGGCGAACAAAGAAAAACCAAAGGAAATGATGGACGGAGCATTGACAATACAAGCACTCACCCCCAGTCAACTGATCTGGGTTAAATCCATCACCGTTCTTTAGCCCACTCTGCCACCCCAGTTCAGACATGGCCATATGCAAATCAGTCTGACCCTGTGCCTCATGGGAACAGTCCAGCCCGAACTGCCAAGCCATGCCTTCCCTGGACCGGAAACCAGCTACCGAGGACCGGTTTCTGGCATTTCAGCCGTCTTCAGCCCGGCTTGCTTGAATCCAGTGGATAAGTGAGCAAGGGACTCACGTCTGAGCATACCCTGCCAACTTATGGCGAACAAAGGAAAACCAAAGGAAATGATGGACGGAGCGTTGACAATACAAGCACTCACCCCCAGTCAACTGATCTGGGTTTAATCCATCACCGTTCTTTAGCCCACTCTGCCACCCCAGTTCAGACATGGCCATATGCAAATCAGTCTGACCCTGTGCCTCATGGGAACAGTCCAGCCCGAACTGCCTAGCCATGCCTTCCCTGGACCGGAAACAAGCTACGGAGGACCGCTTTCTGGCATTTCAGCCGTCTTCAGCCCGGCTTGCTTGAATCCAGTGGCAAAGTGAGCAAGGGACTCACGTCTGAGCATACCCTGCCAACTTATGGCGAACAAAGAAAAACCAAAGGAAATGATGGACGGAGCGTTGAGAATACAAGCACTCACCCCCAGTCAACTGATCTGGGTTTAGTCCATCACCGTTCTTTAGCCCACTCTGCCACCCCAGTTCAGACATGGCCATATGCAAATCAGTCTGACCCTTTGCCTCATGGGAACAGTCCAGCCCGAACTGCCAAGCCATGCCTTCCCTGGACCGGAAACCAGCTACCGAGGACCGGTTTCTGGCATTTCAGCCGTCTTCAGCCCGGCTTGCTTGAATCCAGTGGATAAGTGAGCAAGGGACTCACGTCTGAGCATACCCTGCCAACTTATGGCGAACAAAGTAAAACCAAAGGAAATGATGGACGGAGTGTTGACAATACAAGCACTCACCCCCAGTCAACTTATCTGGGTTTAACCCATCACCGTTCTTTAGCCCACTCTGCCACCCCAGTTCAGACATGGCCATATGCAAATCAGTCTGACCCTGTGCCTCATGGGAACAGTCCAGCCCGAACTGCCTAGCCATGCCTTCCCTGGACCGGAAAAAAGCTACAGAGGACCGCTTTCTGGCATTTCAGCCGTCTTCAGCCCGGCTTGCTTGAATCCAGTGGCAAAGTGAGCAAGGGACTCACGTCTCTGCATACCCTGCCAACTTATGGCGAACAAAGAAAAACCAAAGGAAATGATTGACGGAGCGTTGACAATACAAGCACTCACCCCCAGTCAACTGATCTGGGTTTAATCCATCACCGTTCTTTAGCCCACTCTGCCACCCCAGTTCAGACATGGCCATATGCAAATCAGTCTGACCCTGTGCCTCATGGGAACAGTCCAGCCCGAACTGCCAAGCCATGCCTTCCCTGGACCGGAAACAAGCTACCGAGGACCGGTTTCTGGCATTTCAGCCGTCTTCAGCCCGGCTTGCTTGAATCCAGTGGCAAAGTGAGCAAGGGACTCAAGTCTGGGCATACCCTGCCAACGTATGGCGAACAAAGAAAAACCAAAGGAAATGATGGACGGAGAGTTGACAATACAAGCACTCACCCCCAGTCAACTGATCTGGGTTAAATCCATCACCGTTCTTTAGCCCACTCTGCCACCCCAGTTCAGACATGGCCATATGCAAATCAGTCTGACCCTGTGCCTCATGGGAACAATCCAGCCCGAACTGCCAAGCCATGCCTTCCCTGGATCGGAAACCAGCTACCGAGGACCGGTTTCTGGCATTTCAGCCGTCTTCAGCCCGGCTTGCTTGAATCCAGTGGCAAAGTGAGCAAGGGACTCACGTCTGAGCATACCCTGCCACACTTACGGCGGCCAAAAGCGGTACAAAAGGGGGTAGTGATGGACGGAGCATAAGAACCAATCAAACACTCACACCCAGTCAAAAGATCTGGGTTTGATCCATCACCGTTCTTTAGCCCACTCTGCCACCCCAGTTCAGACATGGCCATATGCAAATCAGTCTGACCCTGTGCCTCATGGGAACAGTCCAGCCTAGCCATGCCTTCCCTGGACCGGAAACAAGCTACCGAGTACCGCTTTCTGGCATTTCAGCCGTCTTCAGCCCGGCTTGCTTGAATCCAGTGGCAAAGTGAGCAAGGGACTCACGTCTGAGCATACCCTGCCAACTTATGGCGAACAAAGAAAAACCAAAGGAAATGATGGACGGAGCGTTGACAATACAAGCACTCACCCCCAGCCAACTGATCTGGGATTAATCCATCACCGTTCTTTAGCCCACTCTGCCACCCCAGTTCAGACATGGCCATATGCAAATCAGTCTGACCCTGTGCCTCATGGGAACAGTCCAGCCCGAACTGCCAAGCCATGCCTTCCCTGGACCGGAAACAAGCTACCGAGGACCGGTTTCTGGCATTTCAGCCGTCTTCAGCCCGGCTTGCTTAAATCCAGTGGCAAAGTGAGCAAGGGACTCACGTCTGAGCATACCCTGCCAACTTATGGCGAACAAAGAAAAACCAAAGGAAATGATAGACGGAGCGTTGACAATACAAGCACTCACCACCAGTCAACTGATCTGGGTTTAATCCATCACCGTCCTTTAGCCCACTCTGCCACCCCAGTTCAGACATGGCCATATGCAAATCAGTCTGACCCTGTGCCTCATGGGAACAGTCCAGCCCGAACTGCCAAGCCATGCCTTCCCTGGACCGGAAACAAGCTACCGAGGACCGGTTTCTGGCATTTCAGCCGTCTTCAGCCCGGCTTGCTTGAATCCAGTGGCAAAGTGAGCAAGGGACTCAAGTCTGAGCATACCCTGCCAACTTATGGCGAACAAAGAAAAACCAAAGGAAATGATGGACGGAGCGTTGACAATACAAGCACTCACCCCCAGTCAACTGATCTGGGTTAAATTAGGGAATTACAGGCCCATTAGCCTTATTGACTCGTTACAAAAGGTAATGGGCAGGTTGGTGCTCAACAGAGTGCAAGATTGGATTGATGAATTCGGTATCTTATCGCCCCTCCGAGCAGGATTTCGTGCTTTTACAAGCACAGTAGACCAAGTGTTCAGGTTCACTCTTTTACACTGGAAGACAGTAATCCGGGGTAAGGGCAGTTTGTATACCGTCTTTGTTGACCTTAGGTCAGCATTTGATCTTGTGCCACATGGAAAACTCTGGCTGACATTACAAGACATGGGGTTACCACCCGACTTGCTGACACTTATCATCAGAATGCACGAGAACAACAAGGCTAAGATCCGATGGGGCAAACAGGGTGAAGTCGCAGAATTTTTCCCTGTGGAGAAGGGAGTTCGACAGGGATGTGTATTGGTCCGACCCTATTTTCGCTATACAGAAATAGGATAGTGAACTTTATGAGATTAACCACCATTGATGCACCGTCACTGGCAGGCAAAAAAGTCCCCATACTAATGTTTGCGGACGACACATTGATCCTTTCTAAAACACCGAGTGGGCTCCAGAAAGCGCTATCAATCTTCGAAGAGTTTTGTGCTCGACGGGGTTTGGAGGTCAATGTGTCTAAAACAAAACTGATGGCCTTTAATCCACACAGGGCCCTCAAGGGGGGCATCAGGCTAAATGACGCCGTGCTAGATCAGGTTAAGGGGTTCACATACCTTGGGGTCAACATTCAGGAGGGGCTAAAGTGGTCACACCAAGTCGATCTAGCATCACTAAAACACCGACAGTTGGCAGGGGTGCTGCAAAAAGAATATAATACTTCCTTCACCAAGACAATTAGCCTTGCAATGGAGATATATAACATGAAAGTAATTAGCTCTGCTTTATATGGTGCAGAACTCTGGGGTGATGAGAATTTAGCTAACTTACTATCTTGTAGAATACGTTTCTCAGAAGCATTACCAGTTTGCCCCGGAGCACTCTGATACGCCCACTACAGATTGATCTTGGGAGGCAGCCAATCGCCGAAACTGCAAAACTATGCCCCCTTTTGTACTGGCGTAGACTTTGGTCTACCCCAGAACTTGCAGAGTATAGGGCTGGCGTCCTAGATGTAATAAGGGTGGACACATTACACCAAATAAGATGGCTAAGACAGATTAGAGCCACCCTATCGAATATGGGTATGAGTTCTCTATAAGAGGATTCCAAAAATACAATCTTTACTTCTAAACAGATCTTGAAGGCCAAATACTGGGAAATGGCCCAGACCGATCTAGTGAGAAACTGTGAGCCTTCTTCCCTTACAGGGCGTTTCCTGAGTTGTAAATGTGTGTAGGGCGCCCTGGTCAATATCACGCATCGTATATTCTATCTCCTGCAGATTGCGACCAGCTGTCCAGTAGGACAGACATTGCAGTTGACTCGCATAATAATATGCTTTGATGTCGGGTACAACCAGTCCCCCTTTGTTGGTCCCCGGCTGTAGTTTTTTAGGCCTATTCTGAAAGTGGCAGAAGGTATTACTATTGGTGAATTGGTGAAGTAGTACAAGAGTCGTGAGAGAACTACCATTTTCGATATGGCCGCTCGGCGAATAGCAGAAAGTGGTAACGCATTCCAGAAGGCGACAATCTAGCATATAAAGCTTATCCCTCTGGTAAGGTTACCCTCTAGCATATCTGTATGTGACCGATATATGTGTATACCGAGGTACTTGAAAGTGTGCTGCGCCACTGGGAGAGAGCACGTCCCAAAGGCAACCTCCTCTCAGTGGGTACCCTCACGGAAGAAAAAAACATTAGATTTTGTTGCATTATGGCGAGGCCCAATATCGGTTCAAATGTATTGAGGATGTCGGGAATGGGGTCTAGTGCACCCAGAAGGTCTCGTAGGTATATTATTATGTTGTCTGTGTAGGCAAAAATCAGACTTGTTGTGCCATCTATCAGGACTCCAAAGTGATGAGCCTCTAAACGCAGCCTAAGTGCTAGTGGCTCTAGCGCAAGTACAAAGCAATCAATAACACTGGACCACAGTTTCTAAAACAAGCTTTTTGCCTATACACACCCAAGAGACCACTACCCTCCTCTACAGCATATCTACTACCTGCCCAACGCACCAAGAAAGCTTCATGGGGAGACCGGCGCATCCTAGTCACCACGGCCAGACTTTGGAACTCCATCCCTCTCTTCATTAGAACCAGTCCCACACTCATGACAGTCAGGAAACAATTAAAAACCTGGCTTTTCAACCAATAACCCCCCTCTGCAGCGATTACCTTTCTGTGTTTAAGTCCACAAGTGCCGAGACACCCTAGGGTATTTGCGCGCTATACAAGTTGCATAAACATAAACATAATAACAGCGGTGACAATGGGCATCCGTGCCGTGTGCCCCTGAATTCAGAGTACTCTCGCGAGATGTGTCTTCCCATGCGGACTCTTGCAGTGGTGGCCTCATACAGTAAACATAGCCATTGAAGGTATTCCAGAGGTAGGCCAAATTTCCCTTTTGCCTTGAACATGTAGTCCCAGGTTAGCGTGTCAAACGCTGGTTGTATGTCTAGTGCAATGCAGTCTGCATTTATGCAATGTTCCGGGGTTGTTGCCATAATATGGTGCAGTCTCCTGATATTTAAGTATGTGCTGCTGGCTGGTAGGAACCTGCTTTGATTTATGTGAATATGTTTATTTAGATATAGAAGGAGCCGATTCGCCCGTATTTTGCTCAATATTTTATATTATGTCTCTAATAAGGATAATGGGCAGTATCCAGACATGTCTGATTTGTCCCTTCCTGGTTTAGGAAGCAAGACCACTAATGCCTGTGCTGTGGAGGATGGAAGGTGACCCAGTTCTAATGACCTATTGTATAGGGTTTCCAGTTGGGGAGTCAGGGCCTCGGCATAAGTGTCGAAAAACTCGACCGGGAGTCCATCCAGTCCCGGCGCTTTGTTTCGCAGGAGTCCTTTGAGAGCCAATTTTATTTGGGCCCTAGTAATAGGACCTAACAGTACCTCCCGGGCTTCTGTAGTGAGCTGTGGATAGGGTAAGTCATCTAAAAACACATCTATGTGGGCGTTGTCTGTTGAGTCTGGTTTATGGTATAGTGTAACATAATATTGGTTAAAGGCCTCATTTATATCCTGTTGAGTAGTGGCAGTGTTGCCCCTAGGTGTGGTGATTTTGCTGATTATGATAGTTAGGGGGTCATCCCTCAATATTCTGGCCAGTAATGACCCAGATTTGTCTGCGTCTGTATGTTTTAGTTGGGTATATGCTCTATAGTCTATGACCCTAAGGGACTCTAGTAGCTCCGCATGGTGGATACGTGCCTCCTTCAGGGGGGCCTGCTTTTCAGCATCACTCGCTGCCTCTTGTTCTAGTGTAGCTCCGATGGGCTACTGCAGATGGTGGTATAGCAGGATTATGCAGCCTGGGGTCGGAGCTCATCTAAACGGCATCCGCCATGTTCAGCGGTTAGCCACGCCCCATCCAGTGAGAGTTTTTAAACATGAACTGAGAAACGTTCCTGCCTCTGCCCTTGTGACAATGCTATTAGTGAGGTAAGAGGCATATCAGGGGTCATGAGTACCCTATATATAGGCTAGAAGCCATTTCAGAAAAAGTTTAGTTTATTAAACCAAACAAAATAATTTTTTGTACAGCCAACCTGCTGAACTCATTTATTTGAAGGTGCTCTCTTATGTGACAATGAAGAAAAAGGTGACTGTGAAATAAAATATTTGCCTAGGATCACACAATTTTAGACCACTTGATGGATCAAGCATATTATAGTTAGGCCGAGTAGATTATTTAAGTCACTAGACCTTCAGATCTTTCAACATTTTTATGATTTTTGGAGCCCTGAGCGAGAATTGAGAAAATAAATTGGTGAGATAATAACATGGAACGGGTAGGGGAGAAGCACGTAAATGAGAAAAAAAACAGATGGAGGATGATATGTCAGGGTGTCCAGTATACTCTGATGTCTAAATAATACATTTTATTAAGCAATTCAAAGTTACTTGCAGATCGCTTGCAGCTTAATTTGCATTACTTTATGGCCATTCTAAGATTACATTTGATTTTTCTGAGTTTACATCCTAACCTTACAAAATATTTCATTATGTTTTGCTGTTTTATGTATTTCATGCACTTAAAATCGTAAATCCACGTAGTTATTTCTCAGTGAGTCAGCCTCACATTGAATCTACTGCAATATGTTTAATTAAAAAATGTTAAGGCAAGTTGATTGCTAATTTTGCAATGTTTGAAATGATTCACTTCCTCTACTCCATTTTGGAAATGGTTCACTTACTCGACTCCTGTAGAAGACTTTTAGTAAATCTATTGTATCAGAGATTTTTTTTATATAACTCATTTCCAGTTCCCTTTTCTGCTATCCACATACTGAAGGTTAAATCAATTGCAGCATTGAGGCAATATTTCTCAATCTTGGAAGTTAACAATTGTTGCTCTGCCCCAATGGTAAACATCCCTATAGTGCATTGCTGGGTTCCAATTGGAAGACTTTAATCAATTTGATTCAAAATCAACTTGCAACTTCAGTTTATTATTCAACAATGTAATTGTTTCTCAATGACGTGGTTGCCCACATAGTTCATGTGAAAACATATATCAATTGCTTCAATAATGAACGTGCAACAAAGTCGTAGTTATCCCCAATGCATTTCGGGCATATCGCTGCCCATCATCAGGGGGTATGTTTCTGAAAAGCAATTAAATAAGGCAAAAATGAAATGACTATTCGGGTGTGGGCTGCCCCCTTCCCTAGGTTTTCACTCGTAGATGTCAATGTTACAGTGGTGTCAAGCGCCTGCTTGAACTGAACCTCATCTTATTCAGGTGACCAACGTGAAAACAAACACTAAACATAACATATTAGTGATGAAGCCATTAACCACCTTTATGTGTAAACTAAAAAAAATCAGACCGTGCCGTGTTATCACAAAAATCTTGAAAGTTGTCATAGAAGATTCCATTTTAATGTTTGCATAATTGCCTAACGCACAGGTGCCACAGGAACTGATGTTATTTTTGGCATCTGTTAGTCAATACAACAGGCACAACAAGTGCTTAAGTGAAATTTACAAAGCCATGCAAATAGATATTTGCTTGATCTGGTGACAGTTTTCATCTGACATCTCAATGTCTAAATCCAGATCAATGGTTTGTAAAAGTATTACTTTGTTACTTATTTTATTAGAACCAAATAAACTTGGTTGCAGGTAATTGCAGTGTTTAAACTGGGAATACTTTTCAATGCAGTCAATCAATACTTAGTACAGGACTTTAGTTCAGCTGTTAAATACAGTCTTTAGAAATAGCAATACTTTGCAGTTCAAGAGAAGTGCACTTGGAGCAATATTTCAAAGGAGCAATGTTATCATATGGGAGGAAAACAAAAATGCAATTTCGCAGGTAAGCACTTTACTCACAAACCGAGCCTTCGGGTGTTAAGTCAACTCAGGGCAAGGTTCAAGTGAGCACCAAGACTGCACTACCAGCAGCACTAGGGCACTGGGTGCAAAAGTCAGATTTGGAGTCGGTGCCCAATGTTAACCAATGGAGCCGGGGACACTCTAAATTGTGCCAATTATACGGAATTACAGTGGATTTGGAGGGCAACCTCCGGGGTTAGGACAAGCACTGAGGGGACCACGAGGCAGCACCAAACACACACATAATTGGCACAGAAGCAGCTGGGTGCAGGGTGCCATAATAGCATTGTGCGCCCACTGCAAATTAATAGAGGACTACGAGGGGAAACAAAGACTGCAGGCTTGGACCAGGAAGGGGGACAAAGGCTGCGCATGTATGTTTGGGTGTTGAGGGTCAACTGGACACAGTTGGTTGGGCTCATCAAGGCCTGGGTGCTGCGGATGCAGGGGTGTCTTTTGATGACAGAAAATCTTTACCGTAGCGGTCGGGGTCAGGGGGGCCATCATGTTGAGGGTGCAGGCGTCGTCGTGGAGTCCAGGAGGGGTCAACCCACTATGGACTCAGGATCTGGATCACTGTGGGAACTCGCTGGGATCAGTAGGCCACTTGGACTTGGCCGTAGGCATCAGGTTTAGTGGAGGATCCGGAAGCGGGGTTTCGCGCTTCCACAGTTTGCAGAGGCCTTTCTTGTTGTTTCTTCATTGAACAGGGCCTCTGGTCTCGGTAGTTCTGGTCTTTGTTGAAGGCAGCAGTCCTTCCAGAGGGTTTTGGAGGCTGCTGGGCAGCAAGACGAGTCATCGGATTTTGCAGGATCTGGAGGGCTGCTACTGGCTACTTCCCATCCCTTCTTTGTCCTCTTCCTTTGTAGGTCGTCAGGAACTAAGGATTATGGTTCAGGGATACCCCTAAATACTCAATTTGGGGTGTCGCAGGTGCTGGGAGATAGTAGCCAATTGGTTACTTACCTTAAGGGCAACTTATCCCTTTGTATGTCCACTCCCTTTGGGAAGGGGGCATACCCCTATTCCTATTGGCTGAAATCCTCAAAAACAATATGGAGGAATTTGAAAGGAGGCGGTCACTTCAGCTCAGGACACCTGGCTGAGAGGGGACCCACATCTCCTGCTTACTAATTTTCCAGCTAGAAGTGGGGTTTGGTCGGGGGGGCATCTCCACTAGCTGGAGAGGCCCTGGCTAGCATAACAAAGGGTAGGAAGCCTTTGAGGCTCACTGCCCTTGAATGCTGTTCCTGCTTGGGGGTAGTTGTGAAGCACCTTCACCAAAGCAGGATTTGTTTCTGACCCACAAGAGCACAAGGCTCTCACCTTAGGGGGTCAGAAACATATCTGGAAGTGGCAGACTAGTGCAGACTAGTCAACCACACACTAGTGGTTTGGTAGGTTTTCAGAGGGCACATCTGAGTGCATTTATTATTGAATCTACCACTGGCATCCGTGTGGGCTCATTAATCTGAGATGTCAGGTACCAAACATCTTGGGATTTGGTGAAACCATCATGAACCCGTATTGACAAGCTCCCAGCCCATGTACTCAGTATGCCTTCACTATTCACATATAATGTATAAGAATGGACTTCAACACTAATGGACATACCTGCTCATGCAGTTATGCCTTCACAAGGGGTATAGTACACCCTCCCTTAGGGCTGTAAGGCCTGCTGTGGGGGTGACTTACCTATACATCTTGTAGTGCTGACAGGCCTTGCACACACGGATATGTGCCAGGTCGACTCCTAACCTTTAGCTGCACCAAAACATGCAGGTGGCAGTGGCAGTGTGTATGTGTTTGGTAAGGGGTCTCTTAGGGTGGCAAAATACATGTTGCAGCCCTTAGAGACCATCTCTGGTCACAATGTTCTTGGTACCACCGGTACCTTTTACAAGGGGCTTATATGTGGCCAGAAGTGTGCCAATTGTGGAAACAAAGGTACAGTTTTGGGAAAGAACACAGACACTGGTAACATGGTTAGCAGGTACCCAGTGCCCATTCAGTCGAAGTGCACCAGAATTAGTCAAAAAGAGGGGGTAAACCATGCAAAAAGGGCCGCTTTCCTACAAACAGCACCCTATCTTTGTAAATATGGCACAGTTTAGCTCTCTCCCCTTCACACAATGTAGCTCAGCGCAGCAACATGGCCTGCTATGCTGTGTTGTGTGAACTGTTAATAAATCTGGGCCAAAATGTTTTCATACAGAGGGTGCATGGCTTGGGGCAAGATGGCCTTTCCTTTCTGGGGCTATTTTACCCATAAGACAAGTTGGAATAAGTACTTGGCCTAAACAAAGCTGAAATGTACTCCACCCTCCGGCGTACAGTGGAACTCACTCAAAAGCTGATCACAGACTCTAAATGTTTATTTGTAGTCAAAGGTGTTGAGTACATCAGTGATGCTGCCTAGTCTGTCCTTCTTTGCCTAATGGCTGCTGAGTTTCCCCTGCTCCAGTGAGCTGAAAAATTTATCCAAAAGTCTGGCAGATCCACAACATACTGGCAAAAACTATGACAGCCATCTTAATATTAAACAGAGATGGAGCTTCCAAACATTCATAACATTCCAAATGCATGATTGGAGAGATGTTGCAAAATTTAATAAAAACATGGAGGGGCTAACGCAAAACAGGATACACTAAATGTCTATGTTAAACTGGAGCCCACAATACCACAATTGAAGTTAGTCTTGGCTCTAAAGCTACAATCAGTTGCTTCCTGTCACATAAAGTTAGGGAAATCAAATGGAGAATTCAGCACTGATGAAGGAAAGAAAGTTCTCACAAAACAGCAGGAAGCAGTTAGAAAATCAAATAGGAGTTACTTATGTGCATATTCTTGTATTTTGACAAGACATCAAAGGCTTAGACCTCAAAGATTTTGATAGACTGGATAAATGAGCAATACTGCTTGATAAAGAAGTATCTCTAACTTGGAGAAAATGTGTTTTGTGGCATTGAGTTCAAGGACCTTTTGCCCCGAGGAAAAGAGGAAGGCCAACAATTATCATTAGCCTCAGGGATAGTAAAGGCAGAGAACAGAACCAGGCTAGAGTCAGGTAGAAGGATAGCGTGTTGTGCATTCTCCGGGGAAGAATTAGGGTTGAGACCCTTGGCATAACTCTTTTGAGAAGAGAAAGAAGAAGCAATAATCTGTAAAGAAGGAATTCTTAGGCATCAGAGGAATGGCAGGGATTGTCTTCACAGTTAAACAAGCATTTGCAATGCAATAGGTCTCGCATTAGGAAAGTTTGAGCTATTGGTATTGTAAATGACACATTTTTTATTTATGTGTTGGTTTTGAAAATAGCGAAATTAATAGCTTTGTCATTTACAATGCCAATAGTTTTAACGCAAATGTGACGCCTATAGCATTTGTAATGCAATATGTGTTGTATTTACGTGACTTAGAAGTATTGATATTACAAATAACAATGGCTTTTATTTTTTTTATAATTAATACTTAAATAAAAGTTATTGTCATTTATAATGGCAATAGGTTACATTTTTGTAAGTACCTTTTGTGAAGATTATGTTGATAGATAGATAGATAGGGCAAGTGTCATCATGGTGAAGGTCAAGTGACATCACTTACTGGGATGTTTCGGGTCAAAGGTCACACCATGTCACTTCTTGTGATAAAATTAAGTTCGAAGGGTGTGTCGATGTAATTTCCACTACCCTGGCATACTGGTGAATTGACATCCATATAGCGGGTGAAGGTGGGGGGAGGGGTCATCGTTTTGCGTTTCCGCACTGATGTATAGATTCTCTCCATCATACAACAGCAACCCTAAGCCTGTATAAAGCTCTCTTTTCCTGCTTCTTAGGTCATTCGCAAAAGTTCTTCTGTGTTAACACGATGGTGCTACTCGCAGATTGCCCACAGCAGATGAGCATCCCAGATTCCGACAATGCACAAATTACCTCCCGGGTCCCAAGCAGCTTTCCTGAAATCAGGAAGAGTCTCTGGAGTTAAAGTATGGCCACGCAGGGCAGAGGGCTGCCAGGGAAGACCAGGAGAGGAGGGATAGGATTAATTCCCACACAGAGGTCAAGCTGCCATTCACGAGTCTCTAGCGCACAGTTGTGCACCTAAAAAAAATAGTCAAATGGGTTTTATTTCTTCAGCTGCATCCCAAGGAGGAGGCGCTGCTGCGTGAGGTTTATTATGGGTCTGGGAAAGGCGTCTCTGTATGTGTGAGGAAGCCTGAAGAGGAGACGGAGGGAGGGAACTAGGGTGAGAGGTGACTGAGGAGAAAACGTCAGTACGGGGAAGCTAGTCAGATAAGGGGGAGGAGGTGAGGAAGAGAGGAGAGAGGGAGGCGGCCGGGAGAGAGTGGGAAGGAGAGGGTGAGAGCCCGGAGCTGCCGGAAGTGTATGAGCGGACGGCAGCATGCTGATCGGGGCTCTGAGAAATAAGGCGCCCGGTCCGGTGGGTGCTGGGGGAGGGGAGAGGAGGTGCGGGGACTGCAAGGGAAGACCAGGAGAGGAGAGATAGGATAAATTCCCACACAGAGGTCAAGCTGCCATTCACGAGTCTCTAGCGCACAGTTGTGCACCTAAAAAAAATAGTAAAATGGGTTTTATTTCTTCAGCTGCATTACAAGGAGGAGGCGCTCGCACACATGGTCATCAGTCTTGATATGGGTTTTCTTTTGAAGAAAGCCTATCGTAAGATAACTGCATTTTGTGCACGAAGGCTTTGTGATGCATGCTCATGTCTATTTTTTGATGTGTGCTTGTGCACGTGTCATGGCGCATTAGCGGACATTTATCATTCAAACATGGTGGACGGTAAATTAAATTGTGAAAAAAGGGGAAAATCTGCTACTCGCAGATTGCCCACAGCAGATGAGCATCCCAGATTCCGACAATGCATGAATTGCCTCCCGGGTCCCAAGCAGCTTTCCTGAAATCAGGAAGAGTCTCTGGAGTTAAAGTATGGCCACGCAGGGCAGAGGGCTGCCAGGGAAGACCAGGAGAGGAGGGATAGAATTAATTCCCGCACAGAGGTCAAGCTGCCATTCATAAGTCTCTAGCGCACAGTTGTGCACCTAAAAAAAATAGTCAAATGGGTTTTATTTCTTCAGCTGCATCCCAAGGAGGAGGCGCTGCTGCGTGAGGTTTATCATGGGTCTGGGAAAGGGGTCTCTGTATGTGTGAGGAAGCCTGAAGAGGAGACAGAAGGAGGGAACTAGGGTGAGAGGTGACTGAGGAGAAAACGTCAGTACGGGGAAGCTAGTCCGATAAGGGGGAGGAGGTGAGGAAGAGAAGAGAGAGGAAGGCGGCCGGGAGAGAGTGGGAAGGAGGAGATTGGGAAGGAGAGGGTGAGAGCCCGGAGCTGCCGGAAGTGTATGAGCGGACGGCAGCATGCTGATCGGGGCTCTGAGAAATAAGGCACCCGGGCCGGTGGGTGCTGGGGGAGGAGGTGCGAGGGCTGCCAGGGAAGACCAGGAGAGGAGGGATAGGATTAATTCCTGCACAGAGGTCAAGCTGCCATTCACAAGTCTCTAGCGCACAGTTGTGCACCTAAAAAAAATAGTCAAATGGGTTTTATTTCTTCAGCTGCATCCGAAGGAGGAGGCGCTCGCACACATGGTCATCAGTCTTGATATGGGTTTTCTTTTGAAGAAAGCATATCGTAAGATAACTGCATTTTGTGCACGAAGGCTTTGTGATGCATGCTCATGTCTATTTTTTGATGTGTGCTTGTGCATGTGTCATGGCGCATTAGCGGGCATTTACCATTCAAACATGGTGGACAGTAAATTAAATTGTGAAAATAGGGGAAAAGCGCACACAATGCACAAAGAAAAACAAGAAACATGGTAGGAAAGAAGGACTGAGGAAGGCATTGCTGTGGGGGGGGGAGGGTGGGGGGGAGCAGCAGCCTTTGATGTCTGGTGGTGTGAGAGAAAAATGTTGGTGTGTGAGGCTTCCTTTCAAGTCGGGTGGGGGGGCGGGGAGCAGGGGAGCAAGCAAGCATATGGGGTGTGAGTGAGGCCAAGCGTGCGCCTGGCGAAGCGTCACGCTTCAATAGACAACATGCATTGGGAGGAATCCGCTTGTTCAAGAGTGTGTTTCCCCTACAATAGTTCAGAGCTATAAATAGCTCGACCTAAAAAGAGTATTTGGGTCATCAAGAAATAGTGTTCCAGCAGCTCATAACACGCCTGTGCCAGAGCAGCAGAGGAAATATAGGCGATTGATAGGATATAAATGCTAGTTACATCTCTGTGGTGGGACGAGTTATAATCACTTCCACACAGAAACATCTATATATAGATTCCATAAGTGTGCTTTCTAAATGCTTTAGTTCTGGAACAGCGGTGGGCAGGGAGGTTGCAGTATTTTGAGGTCCCATGGTGGAGGAGGTTATGCCATGAGAAGATAATGTTGTGCAACATGGATAACTAGTCACCTAGTTAGTTAAATGCATAAATACAAATGGTATAGGACCATGTCCCATTTCCAGAACATGTGTTTCTGCAAAAGGACAGTCAAAAGATATAAAACAAATTTTCATACACAATGATGTGAATGTTAGCCCTATAAGCTGCCACACATTCTAAATACAAACGTGAGCTTGTTTGGTTCATGGAGAAATACATTTGACTTCCTTACATAATGTATGCTAGATAAGCTAATAATAATGGGTTCAACATCTAATCTAACCGTTTACTCTATTACATTTGTTTATTTCAGATGATTAACATTTATGATGCTAAAACTGAACTATTGAACATTGGTCCCTATTATTGGAGACCATCTCCATATGCTTATTTCTGGTTGGAGCAGGATGATGAACGAATATTGCAGGTATCTGGAAACATCATTTTTCAAACTCTCTTTCGTTTGTTATTACCCGTGTTTACAAGTTATTAAAATTACTTACTAAAGTTCAGTATTACATTTTTTGTAATTAGTCTAGAATCTTGTTTCTGTAAATAGGAACTCACGGAGGGCTGTTTGAATATTTCGACATGAAATCCTCACTGACATAGCAATTGTCTAATTGCAATAACTCGAAAAGGTTATGCCGACCCTATTTCAAATGATTTTGTTTGACAACTTGTATTCTCCTGGAAGTAGTAGCTCCATGTTTTGTCATTTCAATGCCAGTTCCTAAAACACCACTTTTTGGTATAGGTTCATACAGTTTAGTGCCACTCCACACGTTCCTTTTCCTTTCTGTGGAGTTCCCTCGATGGAAGATGTTTTTTGCTGATGCCTACGCTTTATTTTCTATACATTCTCATTATTCACTGTGGATAAAGGCACGCAAGATGGATTGGTTCAGCCATCTATGTGTAGCCATGCTGATTTTTAGTGGCTCATTGTTAAAAAAAAAACCTGATGGAGACGCCAATGGGTAAAAACCATGACCCTTCTTCTGTGACCTCTCAGCTTTAGGTGGCTGTCAACATTGTGCCGGTCATGCACCTCACAAACTGGGTGTGTATTTTTTTACTCAGCTTCCTTCCTTCCTTCGAACAAGGATAAGTCAATTGGACAAGTTTCTTTACTCATTAACCTTTACAATTTGTACTTATCCTGGTTAAGGAAATGAGACACAAGAAATCTAGAAAAGGGCACTAACATGACAGCATCTTTTCCCAACAATAGGTAAAATGAGTTTAAACCTACCTTAGCTGTTGAGAAATCTACTCAAGAGTTGAAATGACTGTTTTAGAGAAAGTTAAATACTATAAATTTCACTGGCCACTTAGTCTATAGCACTCAGCAAAAGAATGTGTCTGAGCAATTCATATTATATCCTTGGACTACAACATTAACCTACCCCATGTTTTCTAGCTAAGGATTTTTGTTTAGAAGTTGCTACTAGGGCTGTGGTCAGGTGCGCATGGAGTGATGAGTGTTTCTAGGGTACCCCAGTCAAGTTTATGAGCATCTGTAGGCAGTCCAGGGCAGTTTCATGGTCATCCCTGGCCCACAGCCCCTATTTGAGAGCTGGTCAGAGCCTCATCTGTCTGCCTGGAGGAGATGTTTTTGACTGAGAAGTTTGAGTTGTAGCAAGTTAGTCAGCGTGACCTGTCAAAGGCACTCTGCGGCTATTTTGGTAAATTGCCGGAGCAGAGGGGCGACCCCACTGCTGCTACCAACTGGAGAGGGAATGGAAAGATAAATAGGGGTGGCCTTCCCACTAGTGGTGCTGAAGGTCACACACAGGATGATCAATGAGGATCAAACCTCAAGAAAATCGGATGCAGAGGAGCTGGTGATAGTGGGTAAGAAGTCCACCCACAGGCATCAGACCGTGCATAGCGCAAAGGCGCCTTGGGGCATGAGAAGTCATGTCACAGTGTGGGCCCTCTGCCAAAGCGGAAGCAAGACAAGGATGGTGAAGGGCAAACTGTACCTTGAGGGTCCTCTTAAAAAAATGAGGTAGCAGCGCCAGAGACCTGGTAAGATTAAGGAAGAAAGCATACCAAAATTAGACCTACAGCCGCATTTGAGAGACAAGCTCCATGGCTTGCCTTGTTTTAGATGCAGAGCTGCCATTTTATAGACTGCGAAAAGCAATCTGAGTCTGAGCTCGGCATATTCTTCTCACTGCAGGAACATAGTACACAAAGATTGGCTGCAGAGCGCACAATGCTAACAAGATTTGAGGGGAAGCGGCACTAAATATCACCCCACTGCTCAACTGCCAGTTACAGTCCTGAAACCCTAGTAGTAAGCATCTAGCACAGACCATGATGTTGTTTTCTAAAATAAAATATGTGAACCTGCACCAACCAAGCAGTTCTAACCAGTGCTTGTCAAGGCTCTGTTGATGGAAACATTGGACCACTTGACAGAGATTGAGGAAATCTCTGGGTCAGCGACAAGCTCAGATTCTCCACTACAGCCAATAATTTATATTAAGCCCTAGATCCTCATGCAGGCTGATAGCTGAAAGAAGGAGGCCATGCTCTAAGCTGTTCTCCTGAAGTCTCTGCCAGGCCCTGAAAGGCTGTCCCATCCTCACTTACACCCAGACTTTTTCGGTTGTTACCTCGAATTGCAAAGCTTCATCTTCCCATATGGGCTTTAAGGCAAACATGTCAGGGGCCCCTGGCAAGTAGATGCAACAGTCAGGAGTATCACAGTATGCTTTTCTGCCAGAGATGGTCATTCATTTCTTTAAGACTGAAAGTCCATTTGATACAAGCCTTAGAAGCTTCCTCTTCTTTTTCATCCCCATTTTAGACCTCTCAGTTCAAGAGCAGATGATTGTCTGCATCCCTGTCACTTGCCTCAATGAAGTTTATCTCCGTGTGACTTTCTGGTGGCATAGCCATCTACCTTCACCCCACCTCTGCTGCCTTAGCCTATGTCTTTGCTGCTGCCCAAAACGTTGAATGTCTTGCATATCCATTGAATACAGTCAGACATTATCTGTATGCAGGAACCCAGGATGTACTCATGCTTCTTGGTAAAAACCAAGCACAATGAATAAACTGTGCTGCCCTTCTTACTAAATTCTGTCCCTGGATCTTCACCATGGCCTTAGTTCCAGTTACTACGTTTCTGTGGCTGCAAATAAATCCACGCAGGAGTAGCAGTGGACCTGAGATTATTATATTTTTTGGTTTTATATTTTTCATTCTTCTATGTAAGGATATCCCAATCTCTGTTGTTATATTGCTTTTTAACCACATGCGCGCTAGCGGTTTTCCCGCTGTGCGCTGACTTTTGCGGAAACCTGCGTTACATGACGAGCTCAGCTCGTCATGAGCCTACGACAGGCGTAACTCATGACGAGCTGAGCTCGTCATGAGCGTAGAAGTGACATATGGCCTGGGTAGCGTTACAATGTATAAACAAGTAAAATAAATTACAGCCCGTGTAAAATTTTGTTCATGGTACCTCCCTGCTCCAACTGATGCACTGACATCATAACAGGGCCTTTAGGGCCCTATGGTTGAGGTTGTTTTGCCACTGGTGTTCTGGAGCTGTTTTACTTTGGCACTGCATTTTGGGTGGACCAAGTTCAACCATTTCTGTGTTTGCGCTCATTACCCTCAAAGTCAAACAGTCACAGGCTTCTCAAGGAAGCAGCGTCAGGTAAACACACTCCACACTCGGCAATCCACCAACAGTGAAATATAGGGGGAAAAAACAGAAGGTATCAATTGCTTGGTGTGTAATATTAAAGATCATTTTTCCGTTTTATTACACAGTTATCTATAAATACATCCAGAATATAGATTGGTTCCACATTTCAGTTCATTACAAAGTATATTTAAAAGTGGTTTACATCAGATACATTTTACATTAATAATAGTAGTGGTTAACAGGAAGAACCGTTTGTTGAAAATCTTTAAATAAGTTTTGACAGCTACCGAGATGAATCATAAAATGTGCACCCTCCTAATAAAGGCATGCGTCTGCTTTTCATGGTTGTATATACATCCTACAAGATAAATAAAAAACAAAAAGGAAAAAAGAAAAACATGTAAAACCACTTTAATAATATGATGATACACAGTATACATATATGCACTACAGGACAAGCAGTTCATTATAACATAAGACCATTTTGTTTTACAACACAAATGTTTTAAAGCATAGTGATTTACAAAAAAATTATCTTGATCTAAAAAACGTTGACATCTTTCAAATCAACTCCTGTAATCTGTTAACTATATACGATTTCATGGGGCGTGGCCAAGCAACATGGCCGACAGGACGTAAGCTTCGTCGGCTCCCGGCAAGCCGCCACAAAAATCCTGTTGCAATCATCCTTTCAGGACTCTTGGGCAGTGAAAAACTGTGTCCACGAACCCGGACTGTCAAGGGGCACATCCTGACCCACTTTGGGGCTGTTAGCGGACCAGGAGGCGGACGCGACGGCCCGGGCTGTGCCGAGGCGGGGCCGCGATAAATCGAGGCTGGGGTCTGCGGCCTACCTCCGCGAGTCGGGGGCGACCTGACGCCAGAGGGCCAACTGCCATCGGGACCCTCCGAGGTGTGGAGAGACTCGGTGATGATCCGGGGCCCCTGCTTGGTGAGTGACGCCTGAGGCTGGCTGGTCAACACTGCGGACTCCGGGGATAGGGCCTGCACCGGCCTGCACGGAGCCGGGGAGACTGGATTGCGCGCTCGGAGCCCTGCGGGCCTGCTCCTGGAGGGGTATCCCGGCTTGGGAGGCGCCCACCGCCATCAGGGGCCTCCCATTTGAATCGGCGATCTGCGGGCTGCGGGAGGCCTGGTGACGGGCCTGAGTGCCGCGGCAGGGGAGCCCGGCGAACTGGCGGTGGGAGTGCCCTCTGGCCCTCCTGCACTGCGTGGGAGGAGCACCAATCGGGCGGAGAGAACTCACTGTGGCATCAGGAGCCCCGGAGGCCTGTAATCCTGCGTGTCCGGCTGCGGCCTGCTGCGGGTCGGCGCCCCCCGGGCGGCCTGGGCTGAGACTGCTACCGGTGCTGTAAAGGTGAGGGAGGCCCTGGGAGCCGGGTGGCATGGGAGGTCGACCCGGGAGACCTGCAGAGACGGAGAAAGGGCCCCGGCGGACGTCTGGGGTCCACTGGGGGGTCCACTGGGCCCTGGCCGGCCGACGAGTTTCGCTGTGGAACTATCCTGCAAGGGGACACCAGGATTGGAGCCACCGGTTTGGGACCCAGGGGATTGCAGCTGGCCTACGGCGTGTGACTCTTGAAGGGGCCCGGTGGAGGTGTGAGTGTCAGCCCTCGTGGCCTGAATTGTAGGGACTCCGTCGACCACGCGCCAACCGGTCTGAGCTGCGGGGGAGAGACGGTGGCCCTGATATTAGTTGACGGCCCTGACGTGCCCGTCTTGAGCAGTAGACGCGGCCCCTACTCAACTGTGTGACTTCCTAAATGCGCTGGAGCTGGCCCCGGACGTGGCATTGGTATTGGGCTCTGGCACAGATGGCACGCCGAGAAGGGCCCATGCAACATGAGATGAACACTGTGGTGAGTCACTGTGGACAGTGTGTGATTCAGTGACTGGAGAATAGATCGTACATCACCTCCTCCACAAGGGCCTTGGCGTGGTTCTGTTAGGAGTTTGCCATCTAGGGGCCCTAGGGTGAATCCATTGGATGTCTGCAATGCGTAAAGATAAAACGCTCCGGGCCTCGCAGCCAAACACCATCACGCAATATACTACCCAGAGGCTCCCCTCGCAGAGGATCACGCGTCAGTCCGGGCAGGAGGAGGGGGATGCGACTCCCGAAGAGCCCTCCCGGGCGGAGTTGCTAAAGGCGATTCAGGGCTCCCATTCTGCCCTGGAGCATCACATTGAAACGGTATCCATTGACGTGAACTTGTTACGGACAGACCAGCGGAAAGTGGCCGACAAGGTTTCTGAAGCGGAGGGGAATATTGTCCAGTTGCAAGGAGAGGTGGCGTCCCTCAAAAAAACAGTCTTGCAACTCACTGCCATGACGGGGGCGCGAGAGCGGAGTATGCGGAAGGGAGAGCATGCCGCAGTAATATCAGGGTTCTTGGTATTCCCGAACTGGCGGAGGCAGGCAACGCAGAACGCTTCCTGGAGCACTGGATTCGTACTACACTGTGCCCTGCTGGTCTGTCGGAAGTCTTTGTGATTGAACGGGCCCATAGAGCGTTGGTTCCGCCGCCGAGACCCGGAGCTCCACCACGGGCCCTCATTGCTAAGATCCTCAACTATCGAGACAGGGACTGCATCCTTAGAGCGTTGAGGGAGACTGCAGATTTAACGTTTGAAAATGCAATGGTCTCCATCTTTCCGGATTACTCCCACCTGGTCCAAGAACAGCGGAAGTCCTTCCTGATAGTTAAACAGAAGCTCCGAGAGTTAAACCTACAGTATATGCTGCTCTACCTGGCTAAGCTTAAGGTTATCTCCCAGGGGAAGGCGCACTGCTTCGAAGCTCCGGAGGAAATCTGGGAGTGGCTTGAGATCAGGGGGGATGTCCTTCCTCCAGGAGAACGGGGAGGAAACCGAAGCACATGGGGGACACAACCGCGGAGAAGACGCACCAGCAGGCGACGGCGTTGATCAAACATGGCTGAGTGAGAAGCGGGACGGTGAGTCACGGTGGGCGAGGATGGTGCCCTCCGCCTGGATCTGACGGGGTCTGACCTCTTGCCGACGACATCAAAGACTCCCCCGCCGGGAGAAGTACTGGTTCCAGATACACTGCAGCCCACCACAGATATTATTTCGCCTACCAGTGCTACGATTCCAGAGACAGCAGGGGCTCAGGGGCGGACATCGAAGGCCCTGTCATGAGGAGCGGGTGTGATCCTGTATGGTTTGTTGGATTTCGGGCCTGGTGGCCGCTCCCAAAAGGGAGACTACACTCAGTGTATTGTTTGAAGGGATGTTGCTGCTCGTTAAAGAGCGAAGGGTTGGACAAACTGTGGGATCCTTAACTGTAATGGCCCGAGCCCTGTATTAATGATGTGATAGTGGGCCTTGCTGGGAGCTGGGCGGGGGGTGGGGAGTTTCCCTTTATCTTTTGGGAGGTTTAGCCCTGTTGGGCGCATGGGGTGGCTGTGCACATCCTGGCACAAGCATGGGAAGGGCATATCGGCAAGTTATATTGTTGCAAGTATATTGTTGGAGGGTGGGGGAGAGTCTGGCAAGGGTTGTTGAAAGGGAATGTTTTAGGCATCGCCTGTATTACACTTCGGGCACAGGATTGGAGGGACACCGGGGGTAGCGTTCTGTGGGGAGGCGGGCTACATCATCAGACATGGGGTATAAGTTTATGAGCTGGTATGTGAGAGGGCTAGGCACATGCACTAAAAGGTATAGAGCCCTTTCCTTTCTTCGAAGGCACCGGGTCTCAGTTCCATGCCTCCAAGAGACCCATCTTATGGATGAGGGAGCACAGAAATTGGGAAAGAAGTGGCGGGTCAGGTATTCCACTCCTCCTTTTCCACATATGCTAGAGGGGTATTGGTTTGGGTGGCGCCTGGGGTCCCGTTCGCAGTCCAATATGTAGAAGCGGACATACATGGCAGATACCTGCTTCTCAGGGCAAAATGGTAGGAACATTATCATATTGAATACATATGCACCTAACGTGGATGACTCGGTGTTCTTTCGGGCCCTCCAAGACGTCCTGATTCATGATCTGGGGGCCCCAGTCCTTTGGGTGGGGGATTTCAATTGTGTTCTTGACCCGGTCCTAGATAGGTCCCCGCCTCAAGAGGGTACAAAGCCCCGTATGACGGCCCAGCTTAGAGAGGTTATGGAAAATATAGGAGCAGTGGATATTTGGCGTCAGACCAACCCAACGCAGAAAGTTTATACCTGTTTTTCCCCCACTAATTACTCATACAGTCACCTGGATAGGGTCTTAGTTGCGAATGCCAAGCTTAATATGTCCATGGAGGTTACCCACCAGGCTCGCTTTTTATCAGATCACTCCCCGGTAGCATGCATCGTATGCTGGGGATCCCCGGTTTCTCGCCCTCGGACTTGGAGACTCCCGTTGGATATCCTCCATGACCAGGTAGGGAGGGCACATGTAGAGACTGCTCTCGAGGACTATGTGGACCTTAATTGGGAGGAGGGGGACCTCTCGCTGGCCACCAGATGGGAGGCCCTAAAAGCGATGGTGAGGGGGGCCTGCATGGGACTCACTTATGGAGTCCGGAAGCAGCTTCTACAGGACCTCCAGACGGCGGAAGATACTCTTTTAAATATCCAGGCTGCGGCGGCTCCTGATGACCTGCAGAGGGAGGAGGAGCAGTCTGCCCGAGTTCGGGTGCATGATATTCTTGACCGGCTCGACAAGTATACCCTGGGACAATATAGGCAGCGCCTCCATAGGGAGGGAGACAAGTCAGGCGGCTTTTGGCTTGGATCCTTTCTGAAAGAGCAGACCCCGGAACGTATTGTAGCTTTGCGAGACTCAAATGGGGACATAGTTCATTCGGAACATGCCATCCTTGAAATGCTCAGATCCCACCTCCAACAAGTATATACTGCAGACCCAGACATATCCAAAGCTTCTTATCTCCCTTATCTACAGGGACTGACCCTGCCGTCCCTTTCTGAGGTGGATCGGAAGGACCTAGATGTGACACTAACGTTGGGTGAGGTGCGGGCAGCTCTGGCTCACCTGCCGCGCGCGAAGTCGCCGGGGAGTAATGGGTTCCCACCGGAATTTTATCAAGAGTTCGTCGGAACACTGTCTCGTCTCCTCTTACAGGTATTTGTCGAGGTATTTGAGAGCGAATCTCTCCCACAGAACATGACACGGGGGAAATTTGCATGATCCTTAATCCAGGGAGGGACAGACTCGACTATTCTTCGTATCGCCCGATCACTATGATCAATACAGATGTGAAAATTTTGACCATGCTATTGGCCACCTGTCTGGCACTGCATATGGCGCACTTGGTCCATCCAGACCACTGCGGCTTTATTCCTGGGCATTATAAGTAAAGTGAATAGAACATGTTTACAGGATGTTATGTATACATCACTAACATAAATTTAAAGAAAATCAAAGAACTTCATCTTACATAATTGATTGAAAATCCTCAATACTCCTGTTGAACTAAAGACAGAATGGAACAACATGTGTCCTTCCGGGCCTGGCGTGAGGGGGGCTATGAATCCCTTGCCGACCTATACCCCACCGAAACCTTTCTAACTTATGAACAAGTGGAAGAGGCCTTGGGAGAGGGCAGTATCTACACTATCAGGGTCTGCGCGATCCAGTGCGGTCATTTTGGGCTCAGTATCCGGAGGCGCCCCCAATGACTCACACCTTGAATATTCTTCTGCCCTGTGGCAGAGGACGCAGGCTTATTTCCCTACTATATGCAGCTATGCGACCGGACTCGGCCCCGCCGGTGCCAGCGGCCTGGGAAGCGGATTTGGGTACGCCACTGGACCAGGGGCGGTGTAAGCGCATAGGGGCTCTCACACGGAAGGTCTCTTGTAACGCACGTTTTAAATTAATACATTTTAACTTCCTACACCGCACCTACCTTACTCCGATCTTATTGAAGCGTTATTCCGCAGACAGGGGGAGAGTTGTCCCAGATGCAGCGCAGAGGGGGCGGGTTTCCTGCACTTGGCTTGGGACTGCCCGATAATCAAGTGCTTTTGGGCGAGCGTTGTAGTTCACATATCTGCCACTACGGGCCTTCGCATCACACTGACACCTTTGCACTGCCTGCTGGCGCTGGTCCCCAGGCCAACGAAACGAAAGCTGTCCTATAGATTATTGCAATTGATGTTGGTGCTGGCTAGGCACAGGGTGGCTATCACTGGATGGGACACATGGCTCAGAGACGTAAGAGAAAGGTCCCTAGCCGAAGAACCACATATGCAGCACAGCCGGAGAGATGAGAAATTACAGGAGGACCTACTTGCTTGGCGAGCCATGTGCATCACAGTAACTGTAATAATATAAATCTTAAAAATAAAGTTAAAAAAAAAAAACTATATACGATTTCATGAATGTACACAAATTCTGAATGTTATTAATTGCGTTCAATAGAAAAGTTATAGATTTTTTGTCATTGGTATAATACTGAAGCGCATGTGAATCATTTTAATATACTTCTCTTAAATTGCACATAATATTCAAAATCTAATGTCCTGAATATAGAGGGGAGCATCACTGATTTTATAAGTTATGTTTTTCCAATTCTTGAAAGTAGTTAAGACATAAAGATCTCTTTCTTCTATGGATAAAGAAACATTTAGAGTATACACTTAATAAATGCTATACTGAAGGGAAAATAGTATTGTAATAAAAAGTTCCCAGTAGTATTTAAATACTAAAATGCATATACTCAATAGCAGGCATTAAATATATGAGAATGAGTTTTGCACAAGGCAGTTATTACAGAAAATGTAATGTTTAACTACTTGATTCCCAGAAAACTTTGTAACTCATAGATAATTAGGCAATGTATATACATATGTCCTGGACATATGTGAGAAAGTACCTCAGATAGGTGAACTAAGTGGAGAGTCAATCAACATCATGCTGTGTAGCTGAAGAAAATAGGTGGATAAGTATAAGGGGGCAGTAATCTAATAGTAGTATTGTTGAGAGTTTGAGAGGAAATACATGATTTTACAACGCATGCAATTACTATTGATTCCTTTTGCACGCAGCCTTTACCACATATGGTAAGCATATCAATTTACTACTAACCTCCCAATACCACTACACAGCCCCTAAACCCAAATATTACCCTTGCCTCCCTTTACCACTGCCCACCCCTAAACCCTAAAGTTACCCCTGCCTCCCTATCCAGCTGCCTACCCCATATCCCTGAAATATCCCTTACCTCCTCTTTGCACTACTCACTCATAACCCTTAAATTATCCTACCCCACTTTACCACTGCCTACACCTAAACACCAAAATTATCCTTAAATCTCTTTGCCACTACCCCTCCCATAACCAAATTACTCTTACCTCCTTTTAGCACTACCTACCCCTTAACCCTAACATTACCCTTACCTCCCTTTCTCACTACCCACCCTTCAACCCCCAAATTACCCTTGCCTTAGTTTACCTCTACCTATCCCTAAACATTTTAAATAAAAAATAAAAATACTTACTTGCCAGATAAAGGCGTGCTTGGATAAGGTACAAATACCTGTGTGGTACTTATCTGTGTGGTAAAGGCGTTGTGTGCTTAAGACTGTTATGTAAAGTCTGCTTCTCTTAGGGAGCAAGTTTTAAATGTAATTAGGGTAAAAAACAAGCAATTTCTCTTAGTAATGAATAAAAAAAATCTCATGGTTATGTTCATCAGCTTATTAAGGGTATAATTGTGTCGATGAATCTTAAATGAAAACATAGTTTCTGCAACATAAAAGGACAGAAACAATTACATTAGAACTCTGACTCTTTATGGTTTGTCTCCAACAGGCACTGATTATTAGGAGTTGCTAACATAGCTGTCTGTATACAGATAAACAAAATTGATGGCTAGTACCTAAGACGTTAAGTGCATTTTAAACATTTTTGACATTAAATGTACCCATTTATATTCAATAGTGAGTTACTTCAAATGTAACACTTATATTCATGTTGTTTGTTGGACTCACTACTTCACTTTTATTTCACAAAAAGCCTCAATATTACGGCTGTTCTAGTCAATGGAATAAAGCAATCCCATGGTTGCGGCAATAAATAAATCAACACTTAGCTTTTCAGCAGCAACAGTTACGCACAGAATGTACCCCTGTATGGTTTATCCCCAAGAGGCAGGTGTGCATTAAGAGTTTCTAACTTAACATATGAAGTTCTATCCCCTAATTTGGTTTCTGCATATATAGACTGCTGAGTACTCCTACTCTAAACATTTTTTACATCATGAGAAGAGGATAACCAACCCTTCATTGAAAAGGATAAAATCTGAACTGTATTGAAAGAATTAAATCTAGGTGTTCTCTGTCCTTGCTCATTTATATTCACTTGGGAACTTCTCCAAATGCACTATTTATATTGATGGCATTCATTAGCTTCATTATAACACATATATTTCAATTAAGCCATTATAGTTGTTCTAAACAATGCAAGCAAGAGAGGAATTTAGGAAAAGAAAATGCAAGTGAGGTGTAAGGGCATTTAACTAGTTGTCCAAAGACAGTCTAAATACATGGATCAAAACTTATCAAAAAGAAGAATGTTTGTGAGCATAATGACCCTCAGCGTGGGACACCTTCCTGCACAAAAAACAATCCTGAGAGGCTTTTTCGTCTTTCTACGTGTGCTGCAGAATGCAGCACACGTAGTAAGAGGAAAAAACGAGGAATAATAAAGAACTTTCTCCTCGTTCTGCCTCACCAAGGGAGCCGTAAGATTTTGCCACATTGCCAGGTTTACATGTCCTTGTAAATCTGTGAATACGTCACAAACCATTAATGTTGCTTTGGAACACCCACTGCAACACCCATGGAACATATCACATGCGCGGAGTAAGGCAAAGCAACAATTTGCACTGCGTTGCCCTACTCCAGATTTTTTAAGACATCATAGGTTCATAAATCTGACTTAGAGGCTTGCATATGGTGCAATTGTTATGCAAACCTCTCATAAATATGGCCCTAAATCTTTCGATGGCATACTAGAAAGCAATACTGACATACTTGTCAGCGTATGGAGAATCTTTGTTAAATGCATATCAAACATTAATAATTCTAGCATTTTAGCAAAAAGTTCATTGAATCAACTATGCTTTATTTTTAAATCCAGCTGTGTACCTCATTTAAAGATGCCACTAGTATGAATTTAGTGATTGTTTTTGGGAAGGTGCATCACTGGATATGTTAAGAGTGCCAATAGTTTGTAAAAACAACCAACACCGCATACAAGGTGGTGTTAGCGTGTTTGAGTTCACTGGGGAAAAAAAAATTCTTTAAATAAACCATATTAATATTATACAGTATTGCGGGTATGTCTGATGTGCAACTACAATCTTGGTCACAATTACAAGACACAGTTGTTTCACTTCCTGATGTTCTGTTCACCTTGGTGTTCTCATGATCAAAGGGAATGCTGTGCTATTCTTTATTCCCCACAAGATGAAAGCATGTGGCGTAAGTGAGGTGTTTGCGAGCGCTGTTGACTGATGCAGATATGAGATGTGCACACCTCTGGGATCTTTCTTGGCTGCATGGTCAGCTAGTTAGTGGAATTTAAATCTACTGTGTCAATTGTAAATGTTGAGCCATTATCCATCAAGATCTCAAGCTTCAACTACCTCAGTTACAATGTGAACCCTCCAGGTCTCCTGTTAGAGTTCTAGGAGTATCTAGGTTGATCACGTATCTAGTTCTTTAATCATAGAATCCCTCTCACTGGGTTTCGGACTGTTCCCAGTATTCACCAGAATAAAATTCATATATGTGCCAAGTAGTTTTTCAGACGCCGCTTTTACCTCGACACTTAAGAGTGTACACTAGAAATATTTGTGTATGAAGATGCTAGATGTGTTGGTAAATAACTAGCTAGATGTGTTGGTGAATAACTATTGAAAAGATATATTAACTTACATTGTCTTACCAATTCCTCTCTATTGCAGAACCTTTCCACGTCGCCACTGGCCGAACCACCACATTTCGTTGCTCACATGAGGTCTACCATGATGTTTTTAAAAAACAACCCGGAACCACAAAACTTCCTGTTCCCAGACAAGAAGCCTAGAACATACAAAAAAAATGAATCTGGATTGTGGGAAAGTGTAGTTGGGGGTACAGATCTGAATAAGGCTGAAGAAGTGTATTCATGAAAATCGCCTCAAATACTCACTCTAAAAGAAAGGATATACAGTCAAATTCCTGTTTTGATTTAATTTACATTATGTCAAAAAGGAAAGCGCATCTGCAAAAATGCAAGTGGTAAGAAGTAACATGCCAGCTACACATCCTCGAAGATGACTTGAGTTTAAAATGTTCTGTTAAGTAGAAAAATAATGTACCCAAATGTACAGATCCAGCAAGTCAAAAGCAGATTTATGGCATCACTGGCTAAGTTGCTGCTCTAATTTGAGGGATCACAATTGAGATTCTTATGTCAAAGATTTGAATACCCTATAAAACAAGAGGCTTAATCACAAGTAAGAAGCAGACATTTCTGTCTTTAGTTCAACAGGAGAATTGAGGATTTCCAATCAATTATGTAAGATGAAGTTCTTAGATTTTTTTTAAATTTATGTTAATGATGTGTGTACTTATATGTATACATAACATCCTGTAAACATGTTCTATTCACTTTACTTATAATGCCTGTCCCGTTGTTAGTTCATCTTTCATTCATTCTTCATTAATCTCCCTCTCTTTCATACTTACTTTTGTCCAAATGGAATTTTCCTATGTTCAATTTGTACTATGGTACTTTCAAAAGATCATTCCAAATCATGGTTAATGAATTTTTTGTAATAAGTGCTGCTGTAACAAGTTGCAATAAAACATGTATTGATGAGCTCCATTTTGTTCCATTTGTTACCGCAGATTGTAGTAGTCAACTATATAATAAAGCAATTTAAAATGTTTAGATTTATAACTTAAAGGTATGCAAGATAAATTTGATTTCCTTTATATTGGTGTGTTAATTATGAAAGACATGTAACACTTCAGTGAACATGAGGCCCCATTTCATTTGTGATTTAACTGAACCTAGAAAGTCCTTAGCAAGCCTGATCACCAGTTTTCAATAATGGCCATTACAATTGTGGTAGTTAGTGGTAAAATGGTAGTTAACTGTAGCATTATGTCACATGGTATTTTATTGTGTAATAATACACATGTGTTCTAGATATAGTACGTTGTACTGTAGTTTTGCTAATTTGTAATTGTAAATTTCAATTGTTACTATTTATTAGATTTAATGGTGCTCATTGTATGGGTCTCAGGTTTTAGCATGTAGTGTTTAACACAAACTTTCTTCCTTTTGTCTGTGATCAATGGTCAGAAGACCACAGGTTGAAATCCTGGCAACGTTGATACACCGACCTACAATATCGACAAGGAGATACCATCTAGACATCTTGAAATTCATCCCCAAATAATCAGTGGATCACATTGAGTGTTTTATGTACTCTAAAATGCCCCCCTTTGCTGTGGTTAATACCACCCTCTTAATCCCAGTGCTGAAGTATGTGTCCTATGCAATGTGTAGTTCATTGTAAACTCTTGCCTGTATCCTGAAAAGCAGGTACATCTCGCTGCTTGAAATTGTAAAAAATTAAATGCAGGTACCCTGACTTTTCATTAGAGACTGCCATTCGCTTCCACTTTTTCTTGCTGCCGACATGGACACTGCCTGTAGTGGAGTATAGTACGAAACCAGAAGAAACCTGCCTAAGTCCTTGTGGACTTCATGACTGATAAAATAGATTTGACATGCTTTTGCCCAGGGTAGCAAAAAGCTACGTTTTTGCAAAACGAGTGGGTCTTACTTCTTTTAAAAGTAATGCAAATTGGCAAGTATTAGAAGTGTAATTGAGACTAAGTTGAATGATGGGCATGATGCACACATGCTTGAAATGGGGGGTATTGTGCTCCTGTCATCTTGTACTCAGGGGATTTGACATCCCCCTGTGCGTCACCATTGTAGGCGCAGGACGTGATGGACATTGCCGGGACTATCTGCTGGGCGGTAAATGGCATCAGTAAAACACAGGTGTGAGAAGTTGGCCTGATATATGCTGTCTTATAATTAAAGTGGGCACCCTGTACCAGTCCAAACAACCCTTACGGTGATTCAAGAGGTCAAAGATAACCTTCACAGCTACCATGTGGATAGCTTTCTGAGAGCAGCCTTCAGGCTTAGTCTTGAAGTAATGTTAAGCAGCTTGTTTTACCAGAATGCAACCTTATAGTATTGGTTACATGAAAGGAGAACCATACAGTAGTTATATTAATAAATACATATGTTTATAACACTCTTTAGTATGACACAGTATCTTCTACACAAAGATATTCTCTAAGCACACAATACTGTAGCACAGAAACAATCGTAAGTAGCACTAATAAACAGTGGGCTCCAGGGGTAGACCAAACAATCTGATAAAATAGTGGTATAAGAACAACGACTCGAGTCAAGACGGGGTCCCGGCGATTCTACATACCCTAGACACTAAGGAACCACCCAAGTTGAGTAAGTAGGGACTCCACGGAGGACGGGTGCAGTGTGGGAACACAACTGCATGCCCCGTACAATTCTATGGGGAAAGTGCGGTTGAAGTTTTAGTGTATTTTTTATTTTTTTTATTTTATTTTAGCGATTTGTATAGCGCCTGGTGACCCAAGGGCATCCCCGCGCTGTAAGGAGATTGTTTATCCTGTAAGGAGAGGGAGGGAGGAGGAACAGTTATTTCGGGAATAGGTGCGTTTTCAGTTTTTTGCGAAAGGTCAGGTAGCTGGCTTCCAGTCTGAGGGTGCGTGGGAGGGAATTCCATCTCACGGCCGCTTGCACCGAGAATCGTCGGCCTCCGGTGCGGGTCCTTTTGAATTTGGGGACGTTGGCCAGGTGCTCACTGTCTGAACGGAGGGATATGGATGCTTTGTAGGGGGTGACCAGGCTGCTGAGGATAGTAGGGCCAGATCCGTTGATAAGTTTGTGTGTTGTACACATGGCTTTGAATTCCACCCTTTGGCGAACAGGGAGCCAGTGCAAGGCCTTGAGGGCTGGTTTTGCTGACACTCTCGAAGGAAGGTTCGTGAGCAGACGGGCCGCAGCGTTCTGTGTCCGCTGTAGTCTAGTCAGGGTGGCCTCTGGAGCGCCCAGGTAGACCATATTGCTGTAGTCAAGACGGGACAAAACTAGCCCCTGGATGAGAAGTTTCCTAGAGGGAGGAGGTAGTAATGGGAGGATCTTACGGGTGGTGCGCATGAGCCCAAAACAGGTGCCAGCAGTTTTGGCCGCTTGCGTCTTCATGGTGAGCTCCGGTTCGAGCCATACTCCAAGGGTTTTGATTTCACGCTTCGGGGAGGGGATTTCTCCGAATACGTCGGGCCAGACTGTTGGGGGGATGGTTTCCCATTGTTTTCCCAGGAGCATCACTTCGGTCTTAGACCCATTCAATTTTAGTGATGAATCACTCATCCAGCTGTGTATTTGGGTAAGGCAGTTCGCCAGTTTCTCTGGGTGGTCGGCTAGTTGGGATAGAGAGACGACCAGTTGAGTGTCATCAGCGTAGCTTACCATTTTTATGTTAAATGGTGTCACCACGTCTTCCAGGGGAGCCATATATGCGTTAAACAGCGTCGGGCTCAGGAAAGATCCCTGAGGGACCCCGCTTGTGAGGGGGAGGGTGGCTGAGTGGTAGATGCCGTCCCATACCTGGAACGTGCGTCCGGTGAGGAAGGATTCTGTCCAACTAAGTGCCGTCCCGGTGATCCCTGCTGCCGCGAGCCGATGGAGGAGGATACGGTGGTTGACTGTGTCGAAGGCTGCGCTGAGATCCAGGAGGATCACTGCCACTGACCCTCCTGAATCCAGTATGCGCCTTGCCTCCTCGATGACGGCGAGGAGGGCAGTATCTGTGCCATGGCCCGGGCGGAAACCAGTTTGGGATTCCCGTAAGATGTTGTTTGTTTCAAAGAACTGGGACAATTGTCTGTTGACCAGTTTCTCAGCTAGCTTGCTGATTGCCGGTAGTAGAGAAATTGGTCGATAGTTTCCCATGTCTGCTGGATCGAGCTGAGGTTTTTTAAGGAGTGCTTTTACCACTGCGCTCTTCCAGCTGGCAGGGACAGATCCCTGGGTAAGTGAGCTATTAATGAGCTCCGTGACCGTGGGAACGATGACTGGGGCAACGGTTTTGAGGAATCTGATGGGAGCCGCATCAAGTGGTGAACCACTTCTCATTTTGGTCATGGTTCGCTCGACTTCCAGACATGTTACTGGCCTGAATGTCTCAAGTTGAGGACGAGGATGACTTTCGGTTTGACTGGGGGGTGTCGGATTGTCCAAGTGGCTGGTGGGCCCGGGAGGGGGGAGGGAAGCTAGTATATGGGCGATTTTATCGTTGAAGTACGTGGCTAGGTCATTACTTCGGTCCACCGATGGGACACTGGAGGACGGTGAATGGGGTACTTTGAGCAGCTCCTTTACGATTATGAAGGATTCCCTGGCTGAATTAGAAGATTCTGTAATCCGCGTGTCATAGTGGGAGGCTTTGGCGTGCCTGATGGCATCTTTGTAGAGTCTGACTGTATTGTGGTATGCATCCTTGCTGGAGTGCTGCCAGTCTTTCCTCCAAAGCCGTTCGGCTCTTTTGCAGTTTTTACGGAGGAGTCGGAGGTCAGTGGTATACCACGGGGCGGACCCAGGTTTTCCGTTTTTATCCTCCCTAGTTCTTAGTGGGAGTACGGAGTCCAGGGAGGTGGTGATCCACTCTCTGAAATTGCTGTCAGCGACAGCCGGATCGTCTGCGCGTGCCGGGCTGGTGTTTTTAAGAATGCTGGCCCACTCTTCGGTAGGAAGTCTGGACCAGGTCCTGTCCCTGATGTAGGTGGGCGGTTTTTGAGGTTTCCTGAAGAAACCTGGCAGTAGGAAGGAAATTAGGAAATGGTCTGTCCAGGGTAAGGGGGAGGAATCCTTCACTTGCATCGATGGAGTGTTAGTGAACACTGGGTCCAGCAGGTGACCCTTGGTATGAGTGGGTCCGGAATTAAGGAGGTGGATGTCAAGAGCTGCCAGATCAGCGATCAGGTCAGCTGCTGTCTGGTCGGCAGGGTCTTCGAGATGGATGTTAAGATCTCCTATTATCAGGAAATTCGATATGGAGTGGGCCAGGGTTGCTACAGTGTCCAGGAGAGCGCTCGCGAAAGGGCCTGGATGCCCGGGAGGGCGGTAGACAAGGACTCCTGTCAGAGTGTTGGTCGAGTCTAGTTTGATTGTGAATTGCAGGCTTTCAGAGTCAGGGATCTGTGCATCCTCAGATTTGCAAAGAAGGTGGTCCCGGTGGATGATGGCGACACCGCCACCTCGGCCTAGGGGGCGGGGTAGGGACTGAATGAGGAAGCCTGGAGGCGTTGCTAGCACCATGTCTGCCTCAGAGTGTGGGGCGAGCCATGTTTCCGTGAGGAAGAGGATATCAATCTTTTGGTCTTCAATGAGGTGGTTGATCTGCGTCGCATGTTTGGGGAGCGAACGGCAGTTAAGTGAGGCCAGTATCAGGGCAGCAGGCTTGTGAGGTTTTATAAGTAATTTGCGTTGTACTGGCTTGCAGAGGGTACAGCGGATGAAGGGTCCATTTAGGTCGTGAGTGTATTTACAAGAGGGGGTGGGGGGTCTGAGACTTAGTAACTCCCGACGTGAGTATCTTACCTTAGGGGCAGCTGTATCCGGCAGGGGTAGTGGCCCTAGGCCCGGTCGTGCGCAGACGGGCGCAGACGGGCTTGCCTTAGGCGCGCCTTCGGCACGCAAACGGCGCTCCCGCTGCGCTGGTATGGCCGGCACATTTGTAGTCTCTGGGGGTGGGCGTGGCCTCGCAGTGGGCGTGGCTACCGCCTTGGGCGTTTCCTGATTCAGCGCTGGGGTCGCTGTGTCAGGGGTGGTCGGGGGGGTCTGTGAGGGCGCGTTCAGGTCAGCGTTTCCAAGCAGGTGAGTTCTAAGGTCTTTAAAATTCTAACACAAGTGAAAATGGTGCAGTTTTTAAAAACAGATGAAAATACAGTCCTCCGGCTTCCGCCTCAGATCTAACACAGGTGAAAATGGTGCAGTTTTTTAAAACAGATGAAAATACAGTCCTCCGGCTTCCGCCTCAATTCTAGCACAAGTGAAAATGGTGCAGTTTTTAAAAACAGATGTAAATACAGTCCTCCGGCTTCCGCCTCAATTCTAACACAAGTGAAAATGGTGCAGTTTTTAAAAACAGATGAAAATACAGTCCTCCGGCTTCCGCCTCAATTCTAACACAGGAGAAAATGGTGCAGTTTTTTAAAAACAGATGTAAATACAGTCTTCCGGCTTCCGCCTCAGAGGATAACAACAGAAAGATAAAGGTTAAGAGTCAGAGTGAGAGGAAATGCCTTAAAGGGTGTTTAAATAAATCTGTCAAGAAGTGGGTGGTATTAAAAGTAGCATAGAAAATGGGTAGGTAGTGAATATATATAAGAAAGATATAGAAGGAAATAGAGGATAGGAAGTAGGAAGATGGAAAATGATTATTACAAAGGAGAATAATATTCAGTGTTCCAGTCAATCTGTCCAAGCCTAGCTTCATGCTGTTGTAGAATTTGTAGGCCAGAGAAGCCAACCATGAGCAGCAGATGGGGGGGGGGGCCTTTCCTCGGCCCCCCCCCCCCCATCTGCTGCTCTGCCCCCCCATCAAGCAAGCCCTTTGGTGGTAGGAGATTGAAGAGCCATCCCACCCGGGGATACTGTAGTACCAGAGTTACATATCTCAGGGAAGCGGGTGCATAGGGCTGAAGTGGTGTCGGAAACCACCATCAATCTGAATGGAGGACTTCAAGGAAAGGCCACTACTTAAAAGAAGAAAAGTGTCAGATGGAACCCAGAGGTAGATTCTTGATGAAAGGAACCTGAAAGCAGAGGGGACAGAGTCTGGATCTCTCAGGAATGACCAGGGTCTCGGTAGTCGAATGCCCACCGATGTCGGGTGCTTCAGGTGTGTTGATGGAGACCTTCAATCTGCAGCCACGGGGACCAGGAGCATTCGAGGATGACCAGGAGCTGGATACGAGCTGTCCCACCAAGGATGTTGAGTGCTGAGGGGTCGGTGTCCGGCGGGAGCACCAACAAGCCTTGGCAACATTAACCCATGAAGAAGGTCAAGGAAAGTTACGGTCTGGACTAGCAAGGTCCAGGAGACTCACCACAGCAAGGGGAGTCAGGGCAGGCCTGGAGCAACCAGGGGAGCCCAAGAAAAGCTGAGTTGACCCTCAAGGAGACGCACAGGCTGCGTGATGACCTCAATGGATTTAACAAAACGACAGCTTGCAGAGCACTCCGAGCGGAGATGCCGAAGTTCTTTGTAGAAAATAGTGCCAGATGTTGGGGCTATTCGTAGCCTAATGCACTTGTTCGGGAAACGCCAACAAGCATATGCACTTGCAACAGTGCACAGGGGCTCGGATATTACAGCCCCCACGAGGGATTCTGAGCTCAAACTCGGTTAGAGGACAGCTCTGACCTCGTGGGACGTGGATCCCACCTCCTGTGTTGCTGAAGCCTTCGGATTCTGCAGGAGCTCAAGTTCTGCAGACCGGTCAGTTGCGTTACGGTGGCTTCAAAAGCAGGGGAGTGACTCCTTCCCCCTAAAGGAGATATCTTTGGCTGTCCTTGATGCTCCACAGGTCCTGCACAGAGCCTGTATGCTGCACGTGCCCAGACAATGCATCAGACTGAGATGTAGACAAAGTCAGGCCCAAACGAAGTCCATCAAAGTCAAGAGTGTCCAGACATTCGAGGTTCAGTGGTTTCTTGATCAGAATCTTGTCCACGTCGAATCTAGGGTCCTGCAGCCAGGTAAGCCCTTTTGTACCTACGGGAGAGGGTCGGACAGATTCAGGGTAGGGTCTGGACAGTGGGAAGGTTACTCCCATGTCCTTTGTCCAGTTTCGCACCAGAGCAGGAGCCAACGACTCCTAGGACTGGTTTCAACTGGAATATGCACAGGGACACTAAATGTGCCCCTCATGCAGACTTTTGGCCGCTGGCAAGCACACCCACCCAGGCCTAATGGTCACACCTCCCTAAGACAGGATGCCTACCTCCCAGACAGGATTTAGTGTATTGTTCTCCCTTCCTCTGCTCGAGCTTGGCTCTGCAGCAGGAGGGCAGAAATGTGTCTCTGTTCCGCAGCAACCATTTTGGGCTGCCCGGGACTAGAAGGCTGGTTCCACAATGTTTGACACCAAACACAATAGGGTTACTTTGAGCCGTTTTAGAGTTGGTCATCACGCGGTTGCATAATGCCATATGTCGCAAATGGCTGCAGCACTAACAGCCCAGGAGAATGGACTCCGTAGGCTGCAGGGGTGTCCTGCTCATGCAGTGGCACCCTCTCACCTAAATCCTATAAGTGAACCCTATAGCAGGACTTGACAGAGCCAAGCAAGTGTAATGACCCTTAAGATATAGGTTTACTATATCTAAGTAAGTGGTGCATGCACCAACTTACATTGGCTGCAATTGCATTTTGCATGGCCTCTCATGAGTGGCATAATACATGCTTCAGCCCATGGGAGGCCTCTGGGGTACCTGTGCCCTGGGTACAATTGTCAGTCCCTAGTATATGGTACCCAAGTGTACCCCAGTATCCAATTTGAAGTGTAACTAAGTACTTGACATAACAGTTTAGGGAGAAAGCAGATAGAATGGGGTCCTGATTAGCAGGATTCCAGTAAGACTAGTCAAAAACAGTAGAACATCAAGCAAAAAGTGGGGGTAACCATAAGAAGCAGATCCTACTTTCCTACAACAGGCAAGTAAGCAGTAGCACTAAATCCTGGAACGTGAGGTAAGCTGCAGAGGTGGCTGAGCATAGTCACGCAACTCAGGGATTGTGAACCCTTGCTCTGTTGGCACTCCTAGCCAAGGAAATCTACACATCACCAGGAAGAGGACCTGGTCTTTTAGACTAGTGTGCAATCTGCAACCAGCTCTTTTCTCCATTCATAGAGCTTCCCAATATCACTTTTGGCCTGGTTGCTGCTGCAGCCTGCTCCATATTGCTGTACTCCCTCTCCAATGGCCCCACTTTATTGGGCGCCATATCTGGCCTGAGAGAAGCCAGAAGTAGGGTGCTTGATCTGTGGAGGGAAGTGGGAGGGAAGGTTCTGGGTTTCGCGTGTTTGCGATGCTGTTTGCTGCATCGAGAAGGCAGCTCCAGTGCTGCTTTTGGCAGCAAGTGCAGAAGGACCCTGCAGCGGTCGATATCTGGTTCCCCTTGTCAAATAGTAATGTTTGTATCTGCTGATTTCAATCTTTAAGCTGTCTGTAATTACTTGGCACTCTGACTGCACAAGAAGCTATACCCCGGTCAAGCTCTTCAAGCAGTGCATGCATCGATTTGAGACAACGCAAGGAACCTAGATTTGAGGGGCTGAACCAACACAGTGTGCATAAGAATTCTCTGGTGAATACTCTGCCAACCACCTCAGAGATGTTCTAGAGAAGTTTGCCCCGGGCGTCAGGTCATGGGCTATTGGTTTCTATTTCCCCTAATATAAATCTAACCATACGTTGATCTCACGATCTAAGTGCCCTCATCTCAAAGTTTCTCAGGATAGTGGTTGTCAAGAATTAAATGACAGAAGCCTGGTGATAAGCAAATGGCCTCAAGGCACTGTTTTCTACTGGCTAACTGAGAGAATGCTTTACCTCCTTATGGAAGGGGGAGAAATCAATCAATTGCAGACTGAGATCAGTCTTCTCATCGTCGCCATCTCAACCAATGGTTACTGAAGAATCTATTGTATTAAAATCAGAGGCAAACGTAATTTTTTTCTGAGGCAATCAACTGGGCAGATTATAGCCAATGACCCAACTCACACACAGGGATTAAGCGTGCTATGCCAGTTGGTAACATTAATAAGTGCAAATATTCGATGGAGCAGCCACAAGTAGCTAGCATACATGTGCATACATCGACAGAAAGTGAGAAACAAAGGGGCATATTCTCAAGGATGTATCACCAAGTTAACAGCACTTTATCGCAGCTAAAGTGGCGATAATTGTATTGCCCCATTCACAAGCTGGTGATAGCAGCCCATATCACCAGTTTACCTGCGATAGCAGCCGCAAAAAACACCGCCACAGATGACCCCCGTAACTATCGCTAATGAGATGCAGAGTAGACATTCCCATGCCAAAAGCCACCACAACACCACTCCGCAACATTCTCAATGACCGGCTAGATAGGCGATAAGATTCCAAAAAATGAAATAAGGTGCTTTTGCAGCAGGAAATTAACACCTGCTCTGACCTGGTGTAAAGTCGGACGACAGCCTGCACCACAAAAGGGAGCCCAGGCCAGAGCCACACCTGAAGGGCAACAGATGCCATGGAGCCACTGATCATGTATGCCGGACACCCAAGAGAGCCACAACACCCACCGCCACCACCCTCCCACGACTCCACAAAATCATGTTAAAAAAATCAGAATGATGTTGCAAAATCACATGTAACATGAATGTCGTCACAAAAAGGAGCATCACACAGTCACCTTCGAAATAACAGATAAAATCAAAAGAACATCAATGAAGCCTCATGGCGGTTCTCCTCGGGACAATCTGTAGGACATTGCCTGCAAGACAAAAATCCAGATGAGAAGGTGTGTCATGCAGCCATCAAAGGACAGAGAGAGAGTGAAGGGGAGAGAGAGAGATACAGAGAGAGAGAAAGAGAGGGTGAGAGAGAGAAAGACAGAAAGAGAGGGTGAGAGAGAAGAAGACAGAGAGGGAGAGAGAGGAAGACGGAAAGAGAGGAAGAGAGAGAGGAAGACGAAAAGAGAGGGAGACAGGAAGACAGAAAGAGAGGGAGAGAGAGAGGAAGACGGAAAGAGGGAGAGAGAGAGGAAGATGGAAAGAGAGGGAGACAGGAAGACGGAAAGAGGGAGAGAGAGAGGAAGACGGAAAGAGAGGGAGAGAGAGAGGAAGACGGAAAGAGAGGGAGGGAGAGAGGAAGACGGAAAGAGAGGGAGAGAGGAAGACGGAAAGAAAGGGAGAGAGAGGAAGACGGAAAGAGGGAGAGTGAGAGAAAGATGGAAAGAGGGGGAGGGGGAGAGGAAGACGGAAAGAGAGGGAGAGAGGAAGACGGAAAGAGAGAGAGGAAGACGGAAAGAGGTGGAAGGAGAGACACAGAGAAAAGAAGAGAGGGACAGGGAGAAAGAGTGCAGACACTGCGCACCCAGGCCTCACTGCTCACCTGCTGCCCCCGGTGTGTCTCCAACCACGTGCCGGTATGTAGTGCAGTTCACCAGGTCCCTCTGAAACAGAGTCCAGATACATAAATGGTACATACAATGGCACACATCTTCTTCACCTGTCCGCCCCTGCGCACCCAGGCAGGTGCACCCCAGCCCCTCCCGCCACCCAGCGGTGCATGCCAGCCCCTGCGCACCCAGGTAGCTGCACCCGAGCCCCTCCTGCTGCCCACCGTTGCATGACCGCCCCTCCGCACCCAGGCCTCACTGCTCACCTTCCGCCACCGGCATGACACAATGAGGGCCAACCATGGGCCAGTGCAAGCCCGGGCCCGTGGACATGGCACCCTCCACATCATGCAGCCCCGATCCGTGGACCACCAGGTCTCACATTTGATTCTGGGTCTTGATTCCGCCATGGCAGAGGACATACCAGTGCACCCAGCATCATCGCAGGCTGCACACCTGCACATCAGCCCTTGAAGTGCCACTAACTGTGAACCGGGAGGCGACGCAACGTGGTGGTAAGCCCGCTCTGCCCTACACTGCAGTCCAGGAGGGCACACAAATCCTGAGCAGTCCGGACTGCCAGGATGGGGCATCATCGTAGGCTGCACACCCGCTCAGCACTTAAGGTGCCCCTACCTCAGTGCACCGAAAGTCACAGTCCCGTGGCGGTGTGCCTGTGCCGGCCGCAGTGTATCCGGTGCCTGCAAGTCATGGACCCTGTATGATTGATTATCGTGGTGCGGACGACAGCATGTCATCTCCGGGCAGGGGTAAAGTGATGTAGCAGGGCCCTAGGCCCTCATGCCTACTTGAAGACCACACGGATACACCCAGATAGAGAGTGGAAATGGCATTGAGCGCGTGAGCCCGGCCCTTTTTATTGGCAGGGTCACATGTCCTGTGAAATGTGTGCTGGATGGGTGTGATGTGGGTGTACACCAGCCGTGAGGGAGTGGCTGTGGCATGCTGACAACTAGACCTGTGACCAGCAGATCACTACAGGGAAGACCTGGGACATGTTGCATTGTCATCCCCCGCGTAAGCGGAGTGAGCTGGCCTGGCAAATGCCAGTCCAGCGTAAGGGTCTGAACAATGACTCTGGGCGTGGTTCCGTACTGGGCTGGACAAGGAAATAACTAAGGAGTGTGTCCCTGTTGTTGTGTCTGCGCCACCCGGACCGCATTCGGCAATGTGTCACCCTGTGACCCAAGTTCGACGACATGAGCCACATGGACGTAAGAGGAATTCACTGAGCCTACATTCATCCATACTTCCACACTTGAAAGACCATAGACATGACACATCTGTGTGATCATGAATGTTTAATGCGCATTCAGTGTAGTGTTGCATCTGGAGCAGTACAGGGCCATGCAACCCCCACATTACAATGTTGGCCCGTGGAGGGCCAGCCAGAGTCCTTCAGGGAATGACAAGTCCAAAGGAAGAGGAAGTGTTCAGTCCGCAGTCTGATTGCTGTTTCATTGGCGAACAAACAGAATATGGCAGTCCATGTCGAGGTCCAAGGTGAGTGTCGTAGAGTGTATCGGGGGACAGTGGAAGTTGATGATGCAGAGGCCAGAACCAAGCCGAAACAGGACATATGGCGGAAATTAATCCTACTGCGTATTTCTTACCACTAAGGCAGAATCATCAGTATCTTCGTCCTCTGCTATTTCAGGTGCCTCACGTGTGGGTGGTGGTGGCCTTTCTCCCGCACTGTGTGGCGGTGACACCTCAGGGGCCGGAGTTGGAATGTCTGCCTAACTGTGTGGCACTGACACTTCAGGGGCGGAGATGTGGATGGAGTGGTAGCAGCAGCATGCATCAGCGCTGGGCCTTGTGGCAGGAATGCCATAAGGATGATCTTGAGGTCATTGAGGGACCCAGCTACCTCTCGCTGATGTGCAGCCGTGGCAGCCCCTTTTTCCGCCTGCGTCCGCTCAATGGTCTCCATTAACCTCCGCATGTGTCCAAACTCCCGTGTGACATCGCTGGAGCTACTCTGACTGGACAGTTGTTCTAGTTTCTGCGATGTCAGCCATGGCCCGTTGGAGAGCTTGGAGCAGACTGTGGGTGTCCGTTAGGCACCGTGAGTGGCACCTGATGGGACTTAGACACCCACGTATGGCATCTAGTTTGGCTGCCATGCAGTCGAACCCCACCCGCACCTGTTCAGCCAGCTTCTCCTGGCACCCCGACACACGGCGTTGGAAGGCCATGTGTTCTCCATGGGGGTCCTAGGAGGCAGCCGTGGTGGTGGGTGCTGCCTGCTGTGTGGTCTGTGCAGGGGGTGGGGTCTCCTCTTATTAGCTGTGCTGCCCTGCTCCTGGAGGTAGGGTGCGGAGGCTGTCAATGAACTCTTGGAGGGCGTCGGAGTCGAAGCTGTGGTGGTCCTCTTCGGCATCAGAGAATAGAGTTTCGGGCTGCTCTGTAGCAGGTGTTGATTCTCCCTCTGCAATGTGAAGGGGAGATGCAGTTTAACAATGTGTTTACATGTATGTAGTGGCATTGTACATGTTTTCATACAGACTGCATGACTGTATACATTGTGGCTGTTTGGGAGGAGCTGCATATTTGATAGGGGTCAGTGGACATTTCGACAACATAACTGATGTGCATTTGTACTTGTAGGTTATCAACTCCCATTTCCCTACTATGCCAAATGTTATTTGCCAGTTTCTGCACACAAGCAGCACCAGTTGTGTCCTGTGTTCTGTTGTGGACGTGTTGCGGTTTGTACCACATTGTTGTCAATGTTGATGTGCTCTGCATGTTATCTGTGTGTGCTGCATTTCGGGGGAGTCGCCCCTGCAGCTCTGATTTTGCTGCCCCTTGTCCCAATCATGCGGTGTGCCTTTGACTTCTGTGCTCATGCAGTGCTGAGATGTTGCATACTTGGGTACATTGGTCTCTTGGAGGGAGTTGGGGGTCTGGGGCATTGTTTGTTCGCAGGTGTGCTATAGTCAATTGTACATGGATGCCATTGTGCCCATCTCCCCCGTCCCCCCAGTCCCTGGTGCTGTTGTGTCCGGTCGTGTTGTGCAGTGTCCGGTCCCCCAACTCCTGCCACCGTCTCCCCACTGATGACTATGGACGTCATTTCCTCCATATCGTCCAGCTTCTCCTGTGGCGCAGGACTCCCACCTCCAGTCTCCATTGCTGCCTTCCGGTTGTTGGTGAGTTTCAGCTTGGTTTTGCGCTTGACATCATTCCACCGCCTCTTGACCTCTTCCATTGTCCTCTTCAGCACGCCCACTGCATTCACCTTGTCCACGATGGACTGCCATAGTCCATTTTTTGTTGCCAATGTCACAGTGGAGGTGACGAACAGTTGTTGGTGGTGTTCTACCTCCTCCGTTATCATGATTCTTCTTCTCCTTGGCCTTCCCTGACCCTGAGGTCCCAGGCAGGTCCTCCGGAGGGCTTGTGGGGTTCTGGTTGTCCTCCGTACTTGCTCCGGCAACAAACAAATGCCAAACAACGGCAAAGCACAATGGATGTCTGTTATTTTTCTACTTCTATGGTGATTTTTCCCACCTGACGTGTGAATTGCAGGCCTGCCGCTGGTTTTTGCAGATTTTTGAATCACAATTGGCCTCATCGCAACTTTTTTTGCATTTGTGTTTCGCATTTTTGCGGCGTCGCGTTGATTTTAACGCGGTCATTTGACACGGTATCTGGAGACTGTCGCATGGTACCGCCGTGTTGTGAATATTTAGTTGACACACCATAATTTACTTGCGATAGACTTCGCAAGAACGAGAACCTCCTGCCTTTTCCTGTAAGGAAATTGTTTTCAGACAAGGGCAAATAAATCAAACAATTGATGAGCCTATGCTTGAAATTGAAGAAGCCACGAGTTGGCCATCAGATCAGGGGACTGATAGTAAAAATCTTAAAGTTAATGATCCCCCAGTGGCTGTTCCAGACTACTCTATCTTAAAACACAAAATCAAGCACAATGGTTGACAAAAAAAGACTGCTCGAAACAGAAGGAAGCACCAAGGACTCAATAAATAACAGACACAAAGGTCTAGGTAGTGCAAAATGCAAAAAAGTCTCTATAAGAGAAGGAAAGATCTGCTGATACCTAAGGAGGTTAAGCCTTATATTATTTGTGTAAACACAAACCCTGTAGGCGGCACAGCTACCCAGAACAACTGCCTTAAACCACCTCTGGAACCGGAAATTCCAGCACAAACTCTATACCCATTAGCATCATCATTTGCTATGGGGAAGGCCGTGGTGTCTAAGAAATGTTACGTATTCTCTGAGCTACCCTCGATGTTCATACAACAGTAGAATAATTTTTAACATGTCATTGTGAGGTTGTTGACTTATTCTTCGATATTAGCAAATCCAATCATCTGAATAGGTCACGCCTCTTGTCATGCTGGCATTGCCTAAAAAATATAACTAATAAAGTCACAAAATAGGAAAAGAGTGATCTTTGAAAAATATTCAGCAATAAGTGGAAAAAATCAGCACATGAAAGTGGAGTTCACATTATTTAATATAAGTAACCTTATTCCAAATCATCTGGATGACTTGAATATTATGGGCATAGATGTCCTGCCATGTCAGCCACTTATGCTACAGATCAATAAATCACTAGTGCATAATCGTTAATTGAGTAATGATGTGAAAAAGTCTCAATTTGTACACTAACCTCTACATAAATGGTCGTAATCTGCTATGGAGGTGGCACCCTGCGAGGATGGCTTTGCCATTGGTAGCTTGACCAGACTAGGATGATCACCCATACATCGGAAGGATTTCCAACAAAAGAGGAGTTAGTAAGGATAACAGCCAAGAGTGGGCTTGACTCTAGCAAGTAAGAGCAGATGCCGTGTCCTGGGTAGGTCAGACTGAAGATTACGCAGACACTGTCAGTTGATAAATGATATGCAGATTTATGCTGTCCCCCAGCCAAACGAAAAATTCTATAGTAATTTGTTCTATCTTGGAATATTGCTGGGTTAAATAACAAAGTTACAGGATGGGGAATGGCTAAGGTTAATTGGTAATCATGTGATTTGTTGTTTCCAGGAAACATGGGCAATGTTGAAAAAGTGGTATTGATGGTTTCCTAAATTCTTTGGTCCTGCACAGCTCCTTAAACAAGCATTTACAATGCGATAGGTCTTGCAATGACATTATTTTGAGCTTTTGGCATTGTAAATGTAATTGGGGTTTTTTCCCTTTGTGAAGCATTAATCAAATGGTGTAATGCAAAATGGCAATAGCTCACTCTGTTGTAACAGCAAAATCTATTGCATTGCATTTGTACTAGTGTCAGTTTTGAACTGTGTTGTAGGCCTATTAAATGTTCTTCCCAGGTATGTACTGTTGCATGATGGTGTGTGGTGATCAGAGCTGGTCTTTTCTCAGATAGTGCCCTGGGCGGCTAACCCAAACTTAGCTCCCCATCCTACTTGTCCTCTTTAATGGGCTGTGATTCAAACATTGTGAGGAGTAGAAAGAAGGTGAAGGGGCGAGTAGTTCGCATTTATGAACCATGCGCTTTCTTTCAATACAGTGAAATATCCCGACACTGTATTCTGCATCACAACCCCACTCCATGACAATTGTAATTAAAAAGTAGAAATAGCATTTTCCTTCGTCTCGCTTACTGAAACGGCGTCCTGGTTGCTACGGGAAAAATAAATAGGCGTCCTGGTAGCTATGGGAAAAATAAATAGCCCGGCACAGACGTTAGCCAAGAGGAGTATGGCCTGGTACTCCCTATATCCCCTCCTCCCTTGTCAAGACCCACATAACATCAAGAACAAGAGTTTCTTTGGAAAAGGGGGTCGTAGATAACCCCCGGCCGTATTTATTAACAAAACAATTAAACAATTAATAAAAACATTTACAAAAATTACGCAGAAAACATACAATTGACATTGATTACATTGATAGATACAGATGTCAGATGGCTAACCTTAACATGACTCTAATACAAGTTATTCCTATCCGAATCTAAACATATCATCATCAATAATCATAATGGCAATTACTTTTCTGCGTATCCATATTTGGGCCTACGGCAAGGTCAATAACTGGTGTCAGATCCTTATCAATTAAGCCCGACCTCCAGCCGGAGTGCACATGCACAGAGGGCCCGTTCACAGTGAGGGTACTCCCCCCCCAGTTACCCCCATACGCTCTGTATACTATCTCCATAAGGGGCCCTTGCAGTTCTGCGCCCTTTACTGGCGCCATTCTGCACGTGCGGGGTGGCCAACGAGCCTAGGAAAACTCCTCACTCCCCCGCACCCATCCAGTCAAAAAGGTTGTAACTGCCCCTGGAGTTCTAGGAGGGACACTTGTCCCTCCCCCTTGGGCGACTCCATTTAAGAATGGGGCCGCCCTCTAAGGACCTTAAATTTACTGCTCATTAATCATGACCTTACTGCCACAGGCCAGCATAGTTGCCCAACTATCTGGCCCCCCCACTATGCTAACTAGGAAGGTAATGCACTGGTTCTGAAACCCCCTAACAATGCCAGCAAATTCTCTGAGAGGATTGCATTACGTACCTTTGATAAGTGGACACCGTCTTTTAAGAAGCACGGATCCCCCCGGATGCACCCGTGAGCAATCGTCTGTAACTGAGGAGACCTAAACAACCTCCATATTTTGTTATTGATCCTTCTTACTGAGGGGTTCAGTGCCCTCACAGACCCCCCCCCCCTCCATTGACATCTAGGTACCACCTGGGACCATGCTAATGTGCATCCCTGGCATGTTTTAGCTAACCAACCCACTTCTGTGATTATGGATTCTACTAGCCCTCTTCTACCCAGTTTCACCAGATCATTCCCTCTCAGGTGTTCGATAATGATACTAGGGCGAGGCCCCCCCTTGCTCAGTAGGTCCTGTACAAAACCCCTAAACTGATTCCAACAAAGACCCCCCTTTCCATGTAGTGAGACCCTAAAACCAGCCTGCTCAGCTCTGTTACTGTAATTCCCTGAAAAGAAAAATGCCTTCAAACATCTCACATATGAATGGCCTATAATCCAAACAACATGTGGTCCAGGTTCCGTTGTTGGTGCATGTCTTTGCTTTGGTGGTAGTTGCTGATGGGCCGTCGCCGGTTTCCCCCCTGCGTGACAGGTTTGAGAAATTGTAGAGATAAGCAGAAAAAAAACATGCATCAGTACTTTGCTAACGTCCCACTCACAACATGTGCAGCCGCACATAGCATTTGTAACAATTGGAGGACCACCTCCCAATTCTTTTAACATTGCTGCTGTGCAAACCTCTTGCTGTTGCCTCTGTGGCAGCCCATATTCTAAAAGAAAGAGTTCCAAAGCAACTAGGATCCAAACCTGCTTGTAACACTGCCATATCCATGACTCTTTTGAACTGAAACCTGGTGAGCGGGGTACCATCCGCATGGATTAATAGTGTCCCCCCCTTGTATTAGATCTATGCCTTAAGAACGCCTCTACTTGTGGACAGCAAGGACTACCATGTGCCTGATGCAGTACTAACCCCTCAACACGGGCCTCTTGGTCAGTTTTGAACTTCCTAATGGATATCAACAATGTGCAGCCTTGAATTTTTGCGTGGTCTAACTGCAGACCCCCTTTTATATCCTGCTTTTTTCAGGGCCCCCAGTTCCCTTATGCGAAAAGCACCATAAAAGGCTAATGAAAAGGCCGCCCTGAATAGCAGAGCTTCCGCCTTTGTGTTGCAAACAGTATCCAGTGTCCCCAGTAAGGATGTTAGCAACTCCACTCCTATTGCACGTCTTGAATCCGGTGCTGACCCTTGGATGCGCTGCCAACCCTTTAAAGCCTTCCTAACTGTGAAGCTATTGGTGGGATCCCTCCTGTCTCTGGTTAGGGCGAAGAAAGATATTGCTACTACATGGCGCCTGGCTGTCGCTGCTAAGTGCCCCTCATCATGTAAAGCACCTAAGTACCGGAGGAGGAGCTTGGCGGGCATCCGTGATGGCCGCGTGAGCACAGCGCTCTCCGGACCCCCGCCACTCCCGGCATGATATCCTGAACATATCCTGATTTTTCACGAGGATTTATGTAGAGGACGCTGGGCTGATCTTCCTGTGATTTTTGGAAGTTGATTTGGACCCGGGGCGCCGAAGATACGGCGATTCGAACTTTCGGTGTCCGCCCTCGGGGTGTGCCCGGGACTGGGTGAGGCTCTCTGGCCGTCTTGGAGTTGAACAACAACGGCAGGGGGATTGGACTTGTGGGTCCCCCTCTTAAGTTTCGGTTTTGATTCTGCCTCAGACTGAGACATCTGGTGGGGGAGTCTGGCCTGGGCTAGTTCCGACGCACGGTACGGCTGTCGGGCCTTTGGCCGGCTTATCCTCCTTTCAGGCTGGTCCTTTCCTAGTGGTACCCTTGCAGCGGGCTTTTGGTCCCGACGCCCTGCTTTCCTGTGGCCATTTCCATCGGGTCGAGTGACTCTCCTGGTGACGCGGTTTCCGACATGGCGGGCAGAGGGGACCGAGAGACACGAAAGACCAAGACGCCCCTGCGTGGGGGCCCGGTCCAGTCTAACGTTATGGACCATTACACCCATGCGAAGGGGTCCCCCGGAACCGCCCTGCCTGGCTCAAGTGCGGTTGACCACATCGTGGACGCATCGACGGAACCGTCCCTGCAGGACATCATGGGCGCCATTTCTGGCATGAAGGAAACGATAGGTCAACAATATGAAGCTTTGGCCCACAAAATCGACACCGTGGCCATTGATGTGAACTTGATTCGGGCCGACCTATCTAAAACCAATGAGAAGGTGAAGTCATTGGATCTCAAGTCATCCAGCCTCACGGCAGACGTCTCGGAGATACAGACAGAGATTGGCAATCTCCGTAGGGTGAACGATTTCATGACCCGGCGCTTGGAGGACTTTGAGAACAGGGCACGTCGCTGTAATGTACGTGTGGTTGGCGTTCCGGAGAATCCAGAACCGCACTCTGTTGATCTCCTGGTTGAGGACCTGATCCAGAACTACCTCTCTCCGTCTGGGCTGAGTAAGTTCTTCGCAGTGGAGCGTGCCCATCGTGTTTCGGGAGGCCAGGGAAGCCTGGCGCCCCACCGAGGCCTATTGTTGCGAAACTCTTCCACTATAGGGATCGGGACGCTATCCTGCAGGCATCACGTGTGAAGGGCCCGGTGGCCTTTGAGAATGCCACGGTGAACTTTTACCCGGACTTTTCACAACAGGTGCAGAAACAGCGTATGGGTTTCCATGGAGTCAAGAAGCGTCTCCGGGACATGGGACTGCGATACGCTATGCTTTTTCCGACCAGGCTGCGAGTTGAGTACAATGAACGAACCCTTTTCTTTGATCGGCCTGATTCTGTGAATGACTGGCTGGCCTCCCTGCCGGACCGACCTCCTGCGGCTGAGTCCGCCGCCCACCCGGGTGGTGCTGAGGGTGGTGTAGAGAGCTGAACTATTTGTTTATGCCCGGGTCCTCGTGTACAGTAACTTTATTTGGGATTCTTTGCCTAAGTGCCTCTGCTGTCTGAGTGTTTTCCTCGTTATTTTTCTTGTTGGGGTGGCGGGTGGGTCAGAGCCTTTCCTCCTCCGGGGTCTTTTTGTAGAATGGGGGTTCTTGGGCGACAGGCACACTGCATGTTGGGGTGGCTTTTTGGCTTCTTGCAGGGGTGCAGGGTGGGGGGTGTTTCCTCGATTGTTGGGGGGTGGGTGGATGGGAAGTTTGATGTTTGTGTGTTGTGTTCTCAAGGCGAATTTATCTTGCTAAAGGTGCTTTTGATGTCATGCTCATTGGAGGGGGGTTGCGGCGTTGATGTGTGGGGTGGGGGGTAGCGGGTTGAGGTTTATTTCGTGGAATGTTAATGGTCTGGGGGATCGTATTAAGCGGGGTGTGGTGTTGCGCTGTATACGACGTTTGTCTCCGGATATTGTTTTTCTACAGGAGACTCATTTGGTAGGCAATACGTGTCGTGCAATGAATAGGTGGGGCTACCGCCTCGCCGCACATTCGGGGTTTACCACGGGTTCCAGGGGGGTGGGTATCCTTGTTCGAGCTTCCCTCCCCCTAGCTATCGATGATGTGATCCTTGATGATCGCGGGCGTTATGCCGTCCTCGTGGGTCGCTATGAAGGTCGAACCCTTTCCTTGTTTGCCGTTTATGTGCCCCCCGGTCTGCAGACCTCTACCTTTTCCGATTTGGGCCGTGTGTTGTTGGACCTCCCTGATAGTACTCTCTTCATAGCAGGTGACTTTAATTCTGTGCTCTCCGGTCTACATGATCGTCACCCCCCCTAGGGACACCCCTTTGGCCCAACAATGGCTAGGTGGGTTTCTGGATACATTCGGCTTGGTGGATTGCTGGAGACTTCTGCATCCTACTCAGCTTCAATACACTTTCCATTCTGGGGCCCATGGGAGTCTGTCTAGACTGGATTACTTCCTGATGCCTGCGGCGCAGTCGCCAGCGGTTCGTGAGATTAGACACCTCCCCCGGGGCATCTCTGATCATTCCCCGCTCTGGCTTTGTTTTGAGGTGGGGGTGGAGGCGGCAGGCCGGGTGGCTCCTATTAACCCATGGTACCTCACCTCCCCCGAGACCCGCAATCTCTTGATTAAGTCTTTGGACAATTATTTTTTGGACAATGAGGGGTCCGTCTCCTCTGCGGTATCCCTGTGGGAGGCCTTTAAGACAGTGATTCGCGGGCAGGCCCTTTCCCTTATTGCTGAATCCAAAAAGGCGAGGAATCGGGAGGTGGTGGTTCTTGAGAGGGAGATTGCTGACATTGAGGCTGACCTAGAATCGGATGTTACGTCTGGTAAACTCCACGCCCTGGGTCTGAAACAATTTGCCTACAGGTCTTTGGTCACAGATGCAGCTAAACTGATGTTTCGGGAGCAACAGGGTCGTTTGTATGATGTGGGGGACAAAGCGGGTAAATTATTGGCATGGTTGGATAAGAAGGAGAGGGCGAATCGTGTGGTGCCTGTGATTCAGATTTCGAATGGTGTGAGAGTGACAGACCCGGTTGGAATAGTTGAATGTTTTGCGGATTATTTTCGTGTGGTTTATACCCCTGTGTCTGAACGGGATGTCGATGACTCTCGCCTTTTGTTGCGTGATATAGCTCTGCCCAGTGTTTCCGACTTAGACCGAATCTCTTTGGAGTCCCCTTTCACTACGGACGAGATAGCGACGGCTATCCGCTCACTCCGTTCGGGCAAAGCTTTGGGCCCGAATGGATTGCCAATTGAATTGTACAAGCTACGTCCTGATAAGGTGGCGCCTTATCTTCGTACCATGTTTTTGGAATCCCGGGAGCGGGGTATTCTGCCATATGATCAGCGTCTGGCTACGGTAGTTGTTATTCCCAAAGAAGGTAAACCTCGGGACCTTTGTTCGTCTTACAGGCCCATTTCCCTGATGAATGTTGAACCCAAGGTCCTGGCTAAGCTCCTGGCGACCCGCCTCTTGACGGTCATTAGTGGCTTGGTTCATCCGGATCAGTCTGGATTTATCCCGCATCGCAACACGGCTCTTAACCTACGTCGTCTCCACGGAGCTGTTGCGAGGGCGGGGCTTCTGACGGAGCCGGCCATTTTGGCTTCGCTGGACGCCTCGATGGCCTTTGACACGGTGGAGTGGCCCTATCTTTGGGCAACTCTTGAGAAATTCGGTTTTGGCCCTGAGTTTATTGGTTGGGTGCAGTTGTTATACACCGAACCCTTGGCACAGGTGGTGGTAAACGGTCGGGTCTCTGTCCCCTTCTGTCTTGGTAGGGGGACCCGTCAGGGGTGTCCCCTGTCTCCGTTGCTTTTCGCGCTTGCTCTGGAACCGTTGGCTGCGTGGCTTCGCTGGGAACCTTCACTCAAAGGGATCCGTTGGTCACCGGATTTTGAGGACCGTGTATCGCTTTACGCGGATGACATTCTTCTGTATCTTACTTCCCCGCGTAAATCTTTAAATGTCTTATTTGACGTTCTTATTTCGTTTGGCGCTAACTCGGGTCTGGTTATTAATTGGGCTAAGTCCTGTGTATATGTTCTCTCGGGTGTTTTGCCCCCATTACCGGACAGGTTTCCTATCCAGGTTGTCCACTCTGGCTTCAAGTATTTGGGGATCTTTATTACGCTGGACTCCTCACTCCGGTTCGAGCGTAACCTCCTCCCCCCGCTTCTTAGACTGCGACTGGATGTGGCCCGTTGGCGTAAGCTACCCCTGTCTCCTCTGGGCCGGGCTGCCCTTTTTAAAATGATGTCTTTGCCGCGATTCCTATACGCGCTTCAAAATTCCTATGACGACATTCCCGCTACATATTTCCGGGAGATCGAGAGTCTTCAAAGGCAACTGATCTGGGACGGACGTCCACGTATCGCCCTTGCGAAACTTACCATCCCTTGGTATGACGGGGGCATGGCGCTCCCCGATATCAAGAGATATTATTGGGCTGCCCAGTTGTCTGCCATTAACCACGTAATGTATTCCCCGGGTCGAGATCCGGCCTTTGAGATGGATAGACTCCAGCTGCCGGGAGGGAATTTTAATAGAGCGCTTTATTCCAGATCGGCAGGGCGCCTTCTTGCGGGCCCGTCCAGGATCGCAGTCAATGTGTGGCGCGCCGCGAATGTGAGTTTGGGATGGGAGAATCGATTGACAATGGCGACCCCGCTTTTTGCTTCCGAACGTTTGGGGTGTCTCTGGTCTACTAAGGGCTTTGACCGCTGGGATATGATTGGGATATGTAAAGTGGGTGATGTCTGTGTGAAGGGTAGAGTGAAGTCTTTCCAGGCCCTTAAGGCAGAATATGACTTGAGTGATAGGGAGTTTTTTCGGTATTTGCAGGTCCGGCATGCCCTGGCCTCAGTTCTGACTCCTGATGAGACCCTGCCCGAGTCCTCCTCCCTTGAGGATCGTATACTGGATGGACACTTGCCCGATAGCACTATCTCCCTTATTTACAAGAAACTGATTCATAATCGCGCTGACTTATTGTTCCGACTTAGGGAGGTTTGGGTCGGTGACGGATTGGACTTGGATGACGAGGATTGGCAGTCGGCACTCTCTTCTCCGAAAGAGGTCGCCATCCCCGCCCGTCTCCGTTGGGTCCAACTTAAGATCCTCCACCGGGTGTATGTGACTGGTCCGCGTTTGGTTGTGATGGGTTTTTCCCCGGATGGCTTATGCAAGCGTGGTTGTGGGATGAGTGCTACATTTCTGCATATTCTTTGGGAATGCCCGGTGGTAGCAGCCTACTGGATTGATGTGCTTGCGGTGATGACTGTCGTTACTGGTATTACCCTGCGGCCCGAGGCCCGACGATGCCTGTTGAATGTGTGGGAACCCACCGACTATTCTGTGGCCCAGACCAGATGGGCGACCTTGGGATACATGGTCGCAAAGCGGGACATTGCACAACTCTGGGGCGCATCCAGACCTCCCGCAGTTTCGGTATGGGAGGATAATATGGACTGGTCCATGTTCCGAGAGAAGACTGTCTATGTGGCTAGGGGCAGACCCAGGGCGTGGTTGAAGATCTGGGGTCAGTGGAATGCTTATCGTGGAGATATTTGTACCCCTCCCTTGGTTGACACTCCCGATGTTACCCTGTCTCCCTAGGCTGACATTCCCGAATAATTTTTCATATTGTTTTAGGATTTTCCTGCCCTCCCCGCTGGCCCCCCCCCCCCGGCCATGCCGGGTTTCATTGATCTGTTTTTTGTCTTCCTGATTAGTTGCTTTCCCCTCCGCCTTCTGGGCTGACTTGATTACTGTGCACTCGCCTTGTTTAGTGTTTGTTGTTTTTATGATTAGTATAAAATTGTTCTGTCCTGTCCTATGCTTCGAGCGATAATCGGTATATGTTCTGAGCCTAGCCACGGGAATGATCGTTTGATATTTATGTTGTGCGTTGCAATTAGCGGCCAGCCCGTGTGGTTGTAGGCCCATCTTTGTAACTCTTATTTTATTGCTCAATAAAAGTCTTTAACCAAAAAAAAAAAAAAGCACCTAAGTACCGCAGGAGGGCCCCTGTGTCATGCCACTCCTCTGCCAAATCCTTTCCCAAGAATGCACAATGTGCCCAAAACACCCCTTCATAAGCTTTCCTGGTCCTGGAAGCTAGGCTAGCTGCCACGAGGTTCAGTTGCTGGGGGGGCTCCAATCAGCCAAAGAACTTCTGGGAAGGATGTTGGATTCGCTGCTGCAGAGGGGAGGTGTGCTCTGAAGACCTGCATCTTGAAGCGAGAGAGTGCATCAGTGGCATGATTCAACACACCTGGCACATGTTTAGCCCTAGACAGTATGTTCTCTTTCATACACAACAGCACTATCTCTTTTAAGAGACGGAGAATCATTGTACACCTTGCTGCTTGTTGGTTGATGCATTCAACCACGGTCATGTTGTCAGACCAAAACACCACAGATTGATTATGCAGTCTTTCGGGCCAAACTGTTAATGCCACCCAAATAGGGAACAATTCCAAGAAACCAATGTTAGCTGTTAAACCATTATGCACTCATACTGCTGGCCCCTGCGGTGCCACCCACTCATTACTAAGTATGGCACCAAATCCCACACTACCCGCAGCGTCAGTCCATAAACCCAACTCTGCAGAGGTAGTGGGTGGACTGGGCCACACTACCCTGCCGTTGAAGTACTGCAGGAATGCCATCCAAATCCGCATGTCCTGCCTAACCTCAGCCGACAGCCTGGTGTGGTGGTGCTTTTCTTTTAGGCCAGTCATGGCCTGGGAGATGGAGCGGGAGAATGGTTGTGCCATTGGAATTACTCTGAGAGCAAAGTTCAACTGCCCTACCGTCTGTTGTAACTGATGCAAGGTAACCTAATCCTTGGTGAGGCATTGCTGCAATGCTGTCCTGAATTTTGCAATCTTGTCCGCTGGTAAGCGGAAACACCCTTGGACTGAATCTAAATCAATGCCTACGAACTCTATCGTTGTTGTTGGTCCCACTGTCTTTCCTGGTGCCAGCGGAACCCCAAAAGCCAGCATGAGCGTGCAGAATTCCTGCAGTGCCCACGCACACTTCCGTGAACCCGCCGACCCCAGGATAAGAAAGTCATCTAGATAGTGCATGACAAACAGATGCCCTGTCACCTGTCTAAAAACCCATTCCAGAAATGAACTGAATTTTTCAAAGTAAGCGCAGGAGAACGAGCACCCCATGGACATAAACATATCCATGTAGAATTTGTCCTGAAACTTAAATCCTAGCAAGTGAAAATCCGCTCGGTGAACCGGCAACAAACGAAAAGCAGACTCAATATCTGATTTCAACAGCAGTGCACCAGGGCCCAGACACCTAAGCATTTCCACCGCTTGGTCAAATGATGCATATTTTACATTGCAACTCAAATCAAATCAAATCAAAACAGCTTTATTCGGTGACAACAAGGCAAACACAATAAAAGCATACTAACACACATGTATCTAAAAGAAAATACATTCTGACTACATTTCAGGAGGGAAAATTAATTATGATAAAATATGTGCAAATTTAGACTTCTGGGGAAAATAACACGATAAAATAACAAATCCATTTTTCAAAAATCCATAAAATACAATCTACCACTAGTTCATACAATAAAGTGCAAGTGCGATCAGTGCAAAAGAATGCAATTAAGGAATGGTATTACTCATCGTCTTTTTCATACAGCAGAGCGTCCAAAAGTGCATAATCTTCTTTTTCTAATTGATTTTTGTATGAAGCAGATTACAGAGCTTATAATTTTCATAGTGTCCAAGCTACATATAAAATTAAACGCATCCTTATAGTTAAGAAGCATTTTTTTTTAAAAATAGTGGTTTCAATACAGTTTTTCGAATATCCATATAAAAAGGGCATAAGAGAATAAAGTGCAGAGTGGACTGCGAGGTTTTACCATCACATGGGCAAGGCGGCAGAGTTCTGTGCCATTTCTCAGTTCTTGGGAAGGCAAATAAATAATGTAAAGTGCTCATCCTTAGCCTGGTCAGATAAAATCTGTGCTGGACGTTCTGAACCAAAATAAGATATAACTGAGTACCCCTCATGTATGGGCGTTCACAGTAAGCTGCCACTGTCTGTTTTTTCCTAATCGTCCTATCCCTATCATGTTCTGTGGCAGTAATTTATCTCAATTTCAGGTCGCTTTTACTATATTCTTGTATGCTTATGGGGTCGTCTGTGCTTATTTCACATTTTATCAAAAGTTTACAAATGTGACACAGCCATGGTATTTTCATACTATGATCTAACGCTAGACAATCTGTAATTAGATCCTTAGAGAATTTTGTTTCTTCCTTTGTCCATAAGCCATGCCAGAGTGTAAGGGCAGCTATATTGAGGGTATCGCTTGAATATGGAACAAACAATTCTTTGTGTCTAATCATGTTTGCAGTTGCACTAGAGACTGCCAATAGTCTTTATAGGAAATTATTTTTGTTAATTTGAAGGATTGTCGTGTTTGCTCTCCCCCATATGGCGTTAACAAGTAACAGGGTAAAACCCAGATAGTCACTGGGACCTGGGTGATCGTTTATTATGAAAAACAGGGGTCCCAGACTGTAGGACAGTTATTCAGAATTATAGTGAAATAGCAGAAATTGGAAAAATTCATAGCGCATACGAATTAAAGGTTACGATGTTTTATTTCACAGAGTAACCAAACAAACCGATAAATGGTTTCTACAATTTTTAAAGGTTTCTTTGCAATTCATAAACATATTAGTGCCCACATGGAGAGGGGGTGGGAAGTGCAGTGAGGGATTTCGTGTGAAAAAAGGTGAGAGAATACATAAATAATCAATTTCACATCATTGATCAAAGATTCATTTTTTGTATATAAACAGGTCTCCTGAATTCGGAGCCACATTCAAAATGGATGAGTCACAGTCAAATATCAAAAACAATATCTCCTCTTTATGGCTGTAAGAATCCTGTGTATCCATAGGAGTAAATATCAGGGAAAACGTCTACGTTTCGACCCTATGCGTGCGTAGGGTAATTGGCCCTTACAAGGCGGGTCTTCATCAGGACATGGGGGCAGTGGGCAAACCTCCTTAGGGGTGGAGCGATGCAGTTGCCTTTGGTATGGGTCGTTCTCGCATACAGGTATTCTCCGATCCCGTTTAAGTCGTCGGGAAAGTTGTCAACAGATCAAATCTTGTCAGACACATCGCTGGCGTGGTCTCGAGGCAATCAGTGCAAGGGGCTCTCGTAACCAGGAAGGATAACTGTCCTACAGTCTGGGACCCCTGTTTCTCCCCCATATGGCGGCTCCATAATTAACTTCTGGAACACACTTGCTCCTATACAGGTTTAAAATTTCTCGTAGGGGTTCATTCCCAAGTTTTGCCGCAAACCTAAACATTCCCTCAGTTGTTTTTAAAAATTTCATTTTGCATAATTCAATATGCGAATTCCATGTGCCGTTATTGCAAAATGGAAACCTCAAATATGAAAAAGTCGGGACTCTACTTATAAAAACCCCACCCACATGATGCTGTCTACACTTTTGTCTCTTGCCTCCACATGACATTACAAATGTTTTTTTTAAGTTCAGCTGTAAATCTATGTTAGTCATGTATTGGGAAAAATGTTCCATTAGGCATTGTAAGCCGTGTGCAGTTCTGGACATTAGGACAGCATCATCTGCATATAATACCAGGGGGGTGGGGCGTATTCCAACTTTTGGGGCATCTACAGCCAATTCTTGTAAATACGGATCCACATTATTTATGTACAAGGAAAATAAAAGGGGGCCAATACGCATCCCTGTCTGATACCACGCTTTACTACAAAGTCAGGCGTGCATTCCCCAGATTTTCCGTACCGTACCCTTGAGGTTAAATAGGTATAAATTTGCTATACAAAAAGGATTATTTCTATGGGAGCACCAAGCCCTCTTAAAGTTTGCCATAGTTTTTGATGATTTGGCTAAATCGAAGGCACTAGTCAAATCTACGAAACATAAGTAAAGGGTACTGTCACGAGGGCGGCCAGTCCGGAACCCTGGAGAGGAACGATATAAATACCAGAACTATACGGGCCTCACCTCTCTCCCCACAGCAACCCGAAAACTGGAACCGGGCGGAAACAACACTCTTCCGACCGGAGGAGGAAGCCGGGCCATGTTTCTTTAACTGGGCCGAGTTTGCGGAAGGCCCCGCCCCCTGGGACGTCACAGGGTCAGAGGCATAAAAACCAGAAGCAAGGACAAGGAGGTGTGTCTGACACCCGGAGAAGAACGCGAGCGTGGAAGAGTTGTCGAGCGAGACGAGGAAGGACCTCTGACGAGGAAGCCAGCAGAGACGAGTCCTATCAACGTGCGGCAGAGCTAAGAGGCCAATGATTCAGCGCATCGCCCAGCCACACATCAGGAGACGAGTGGCTCACTCAGGTACGGGCGCGTATCTCGGGTTGGGCAGGGAGGAAGGGTTTTAAACTCCCATAATTACACCGGCAAAAACCCAGTCACTCCCCCTTCCTGAGCACTATCGGCACGGGGCAACCACTTACCTTTTGTTTGGTTTTGCCCACCATGTGACTCCTCACTGCCCTTCCCTATCACTGATTGAAGTGAGACCTCCGACTGAATCCAAGTATTTTGTTTTGTTTTACTTTTATTCTGGACCGGCGACTGCCCCGGGAGCCCCCTGGAGTGGAGGAAGAAAGGAAAACCCCTTCTGAGAGGACGTCTATCTCCCGACAAAGAACCAGAAACGACCTTGCCCTATTACAGACTCAGCCCTAGGCGAAAGAAACTGTTAAAGCCAATAAAAGCCAGGTTAAAACCATTTCCTGTCTCCGAGATTTCCTCTAACCCGCTAACACTGGTGGAGAATGCGGGGATAGAGGCAGCCATCTGTACCGAAAAGATGGAAGACCTGTTGCAGCACCTAGTGAAAGGCCAAGAGCAACTAGGATGGGCCGTTGAGAAGCAATTAACCTCAGCCCAAGCAGACAGAGAAACTTTCAAATCCACGATTTCCGCCCAAATTGAGGGGTTACAGAAAATGACAGTAGAGCCTCAGACCAGCCCCTACCGGGAACCCCGAGCTCCCCATCCCAGTCCCTCAGGAGAATCCCTCCAAAAGTACATACCAGGAGAGGATCCCGACGCATTCTTATTGAACTTTGAGAGGGCTGCACATGCTTGCGGTTGGCCCCTGGAAAAGTGGCCGTTTTTTCTTGCACCCCTTTTGTCTGCTGAGGCTCAGGCGACATATCAGGTGGCCAACGCCTCGGGGAACGTCCCCTACGCCACCATTAAAACAATCATCCTAGACCACCTGGGCATAGATTCAGAGGCCTATCGCTTAAGGTTTAGAAAGGAGAGAGGTACCCCAGGGGAAAACCCAAAGACTTTATTTTTTCGTTTGAAAATGGCTGCTAACAAATGGCTCACCCCGGCAGTTTCCTCCAAAGAAGAAATTATGGACAAAATCTATTTGGAGCAAATCTTGGAGGCGCTGCCATATAATACCCAGAAGTGGCTGCGGCAGCACCCCGGCTTAACAACAGAACAAGCCGTGGAAATGGCGGTTACATTCGCCAGAGCTCTACCCCGGTTACCACCCTGGGAGCCAGACAAATCCTCCCGAGGATCTGCGATAAGGGTGGAGAAGAAACTGCAACCTAGCAGTGAATCATACCAACCCCGCCCCCACAAACCAGATATTCCCAGCTTCCGGGGGCCGCAATGTTTTGAGTGTGGGACATGGGGCCACATCGCCAGACTATGCCCCCAAAGAAAGACGCCGGAAGAACCCATGGAAGTGGGATATCTCCCTAAAACTGTTCTGTACTCAGCGGAATTAGGAGGAGCATATCACGTGAGAGTAAGGGTGAACGGGGAAGAAGTTAGGACACTCCTGGATTCAGGCTGCAAACAATCTGTAATGAAAGCGGTATTTGTCAGGGCTAACCAGATCCTCCCCAACTCCTGGATGTATATCAAGTGTGTCCATGGGATATAAAAGAGTACCCCATAGCCAACATAACTTTGGAATTGACAGGGGGAAAGGCTTACTCAGTGAAGGTGGGTGTTCTCGAGACTCTCCCTGAAAAGATAATTATAGGGACAGACAACCCCAACTTCCTAGATTTGTTCACCCACACCCTCAATCTATCTGCTTCCCAGAATCAAAAGGAAAGCCAAGACCCCCCCTCTGTTCCAGCTTTACTGTCCCCCGAACCCTGGGCCACGGATAGAAGATTTAAATTTGCCCAGGCTAATAACACCTCTCTGTTCAATGCTTGGGAACTGGCACATGTGACACAAGATAACCCTGACCCCAGATTTCCCCGTTTTCTTATCAAGGAAGGTCTCCTCTACAGACAAGGTGATAAGGAGGCTCCCCATCAGCTTATCATACCAGTGTGTTTTAGGGAACAAATCATGTTCTATGCCCATACACATCTGCTAGCTGGTCACATAGGGAGCGAGAAAACGACTCAAAACGTATTGAGGCACTTTTATTGGCCAGGAATATATAAAGACATCAAGATCCATTGCCAATCCTGTGATGTATGCCAGGGGAATACCCACTGTCCACCCGCTGTACCCCTACAACCACTCCTGATAATAGGCACCCAGTTTGAAAGGGTGGGGATGGACTTGATAGGACCCCTACCTAGAACCAGGAAGGGTAATCTGAACGCACTGGTCATCGCAGACTACGCCACCAGGTTCCCCGATGCTTTTCCCCTGAAAGCCCCTACTTCCCGAGTCATAGCTGAGAAGCTAATCGAACAGTTCTCCCGGGTAGGGTTCCCTAGGGAGATCTTAACTGACCAGGGACTGCCCTTCATCTCCAGGCTGATGCGGGAAGTATGTAAAATGTTAGACCTCCGTCACATTAAAACTTCAGCATATCACCCGCAAACGGATGGACTGGTTGAGGGCTACAATGGCACCCTCAAGTCCATCCTCAAAAAGATGATGTCAGTGAACGGGGCGGACTGGGACTGCATACTGTCCTTAGCCCTTTATGTCATCAGGGGGCAAACACAAAGTAGTCTCGGATGTTCGTCATTTGAGTTGTTGTACGGCCGCCAACCCCGAACACTCCTCGAGATGACCAAGGAAGCATGGGAAACCGAAGAAGCTGGTGGAGATCGCACTGTCCTGGAATATAGCCAAACCTTGACAAACCAACTGGGTAAAATAAGAGAACTGGCCTACTCCAACTTGGAGAAGAGCCAAGAGAAACAAAAGAAAATCTATGATAAGGGGAAGCGCTGGAGAAGACTAGAAGTGGGTGATTGGGCTCTAGTCTTGCTTCCTACTAGTACAAAAAAATTTCAGGCAGAATGGATGGGGCCATATAAGGTGACTGGAACAGTAGGAAAATCGAGCTATAAGATCCAGCTCTCCGCCCAGAAAAGCCAGATCTATCACATCAACTCCCTGAAAACGTGGATAGGTCCCTTACCCAAGAACACTCATCTTGCCATACCCACGAGGTCTCCATCTACGTCAACACTAGAGATGCTAGTCGTAAACGACAAACTTAGAAAACAAGAACAAGATGATTTGCAGTAAGCTCTGCTCCCTTTTGCCCCCTTATTTTCTGATCTTCCTGGGAAGACCTCAATAATTGAACACCGAATAGAGACCCCGACTGGGGTCGTTGTTAAACAGCGGCCATATCGGATACCCGCAGCTAAAAGAGCGGACGTACATAGAGAAGTGCAGGAGATGTTGCATCTGGGGGTGATAAGACCATCCAGGAGTGAGTGGTCCTCACCAATAGTGATGGTTCCTAAACCTGATGGGAGCACAAGGTTTTGTATGGACTTTAGGGCCTTAAATCATATATTGTCTTGTGATGCTTACCCAATACTCTGCATCAACAAGCTCATAGAGAAACTCGGAAAAGCCAAATATATAAGTACGTTAGACCTAACCAAATGTTACTGGCAAGTGCCTTTAAAAGAGGAAGACCGGAAAAAGATGGCATTCGTAACACCTGATGGGCTCTATGAGTTAAATGTGCTCCCTTTCGGTCTACATGGAGCGCCCGCAATGTTTCAGCGCCTCATGAATGAAGTGCTACGGGACCACCAATCTTTCAGCTCCGCCTACCTAGATGACATCATAATCTTTAGTCCATCCTGGGAGAGCCACCTTAAGCACCTACAAACCATTCTAGGGTCCTTGGAAGAGGCTGGCCTCCACGTGAACTCAAAGAAGTCGCTCATTGGCTATTAGGTGAAATATCTGGGGTATATTCTAGGTCACGGAGTCATTGTACCACAGATAGAGAAGGTACGAGCAATTGCAGAAACGCCCTTTCCCCAGAATAAGAAAGAAATGAGGGCCTTCTTAGGCCTTATTGGATATTATCGCCGATTTATCCCAGCCTTCTCAGAGATAGCAGCCCCTCTAACAGACACACTAAAAAAGAGTCCAAAACCACTACCTATCATTCCCCTACCCCTGCCATGTGGAATGCGTTCAATACCCTCACAAAAGCCATCACTACCAGTCCGGTCTTAACTTCTCCCAACTTTACTCGTCCCTTCATCCTACACACTGATGTGTCAGACTATAGGGTGGGGGTGGTCCTGTCTCAACGAACGCCTGAGGGGGTAGAACACCCTATACTCTACATAAGTAGGAAACTGTTCCCTCGGGAATTAAAATATCCAACCATTGAGAAGAAATGTCTCGCGATCAAGTGGGCTGTGGACAAGTTAAGATATTATCTGGAAGGACATCCTTTTACCCTCTACACAGACCACGCACCCCTTAGGTGGATGAGCCAGAACATCTCCCAGAATCCCCGAGTCTTGAGATGGTTTTTATCGTTTCAACCCTTTTCCTTTACCGCCTGTCATCGGAAGGGAACCGATAATGTTAATGCTGACTTTCTCTCTCGGTTCCCTCTCCCCAATCATGAGAATCCAGGGGGGGGGGGGGGGTGGTGTGTCACGAGGGTGGCCAGTCCGGAACCCTGGAGAGAAACTATATAAATACCAGAACTATACCGGTCTCACCTCTCTCCCCACAGCAACCCGAAAACTGGGACCGGGCGGAAACAACACTTTTCCGACCGGAGGAGGAAGCCGGGCCATGTTTCTTTAACTGGGCCGAGTTTGCGGAAGGCCCCGCCCCCTGGGACGTCACAGGGTCAGAGGCACCAAAACCCAGAAGCAAGGACAAGGAGGTGTGTCTAACACCTGGAGAAGAACGCGAGCGTGGAGGAGTTGTCGAGCGAGACGAGAAGGACCACTGACGGAGGAAGCCAGCAGAGATGAGTCCTATCAACGTGCGGCAGAGCCAGGAGGCCAACGGTTCAGCGCATCGCCCAGCCACACGTCAGGAGACGCGTGGCTCACTCAGGTACGGGCGGGTATCTCGGGTTGGGCAGGGAGGAAGGGTTTTAAACTCCCATAATTACACCGGCAAAAACCCAGTCACTCCCCCTTCCTGAGCACTATCGGCACGCTGCAACCACTTACCTTTTGTTTGGTTTTGCGCACCGTGTGATTCCTCACTACCCTTCCCTATCACTGATTGAAGTGAGACCTCCGACTGAATCCAAGTCTTTTGTTTTGTTTTACTTGTATTCTGGACTGGCGACTGCCCCGGTTGCACCCTGGAGTGGAGGAAGAAAGGAAAACCCCTTCTAAGAGGATGTCTATCTCCCGACAAAGAACCAGAAACAACCTTACCCTATTACAGACTCAGCCCTAGGCGAAAGAAACTGTTAAAGCCAATAAAAGCCAGGTTAAAACCATTTCCTGTCTCCGAGAGTTCCTCTAACCCGCTAAAAGGTACCTTCCTTGGCTAACGTGTACTTCCCAATTAACGGTCTAAATTTAAACATTGCTCCACCGTCCCAATACCCCTTTTGAAACCATACTGTTCCTCTATTAAGATGTCATTTTCACTGGCCCAGTCTTTAAGCCTTTCCAGCATAATTCGGCCCATGATCTTAGAAGAGGATTCAAGAAGGGATATTGGGCGGTAGCAATTTGCCTTTTCCCTGTCCCCTTTTTTAAATATGGGTACAATGATACTTTCAACCCATGTACTTAGCAAAGCTCCTCCCAGAGCAGCATTAAAAACTGTCCCTAATATTGGTGTCCAGAAATCCAGGTCATACTTAAAAACATCTATCGGCACACCATCTGGACCTGCTGCTTTCCCACTTGCACTTATCTGAAGTGCATGTTTCACTTCCTCTGGTGTGACAGGCGATGTTTTAACTGAATTTACACTAATACATTTTTTGTTTTTCCAGTCTATAATGTTTATATCTTCTGGGTTAAAAATACACTGCAACTCACTCTCGTCACTGATGGCGTCATTCAATGAGTTGCCCCTAGCTGCAGATAGATTGTGGATCAACCTAAACTCCCCCTCTTCTTTTTTGGGGACCACCCCCAAAGGGGAGCAAACAAAATTTTGTACCGGGATGCAATCAAATGGCCCCAGTTGATTGTTGCATTCAGGTGCCCCCACATAGTCAGGTGCAGGGATCCTAAAACCATTCATGAAACCTTCTTGCAGAGTCCTAGCAGTGGTATGACAAGGGTACCTGTTCAGCCAAGCGGTCATTGCCGTTATGTCAATGGGTGAGTGTGCCACTTTGTGTACCCCGCCCTCATTCCTGTTTCCTCCTTCCCGTATCTCTAGATTTCTTGAGACACTTAGACTCTGGATTTGATGGGTTAGCGTAAATAGAGCAGGCATGTTTGAATTTACACGTGCCCGGCGTCCTGGTGCATGTCCGCCTATTGAAATCCCAACATGTCCCCTTCCTTCCTCCCCGGCTACCTGTGCTATTGGCCAGGCCTGTGTTTTGGGGGGACCGAAAGGGCTAAAAAGGCTGGACCGCCTGTCCCCTGTTATTAGATTGCGCTCTACCAAACTGATTATTGGACTGTGGTGCCCCAAACTGATCCAACCAGGATATTGTGTCTACCTGGTCCCTGGAGAGGGCTGGGTCAGCTGACTTAGCCCTCCTGAAGTCAATGTCATACTGCTTCCAACCCCCTCCCCCATATTTGTCATGCACCATAGTAATGCGGTTCTGAGAACTCTGTGCCTGTATGTTAGGAAATCGTTCTGCCATTACTGCCATGAATACTGAGAAACCCCTGATCCAGTTATTTAAGTTCTCTTCCACCCTAAATTTCAACAATTCAGTTGCCCATTCTCTAGGGGGCATCCAGTCCTTCTGTTTCTTGGCTTCCTCCCTTTCTCTCTCATCCAAGAGCAAAGAGAACATGCTAACATAACTGCCTGACCATATGAGTTCCTTCACCTCACATGTCACGTGTCTAGCCACATTCTCTCTCCCGGTACGGGATTCACCTACACCTAACATTGGCAGTGTCACCTGCTTACCTACTGAAGTCGCACCAGCAGGGTCCGTCAATTTCACCGTCGCCTGGCTGACCACCGGCCCATTCTTGTTGCCTTCAGATGGAGGAACCCCACTGGTTGGTTTGGGAGAAAAAGGAGTACCCTGTCCCCAACTTAGCGATCCCCCAGGTGTTGTCACAAACTGAGCTACCATCTTTCTTGCTTCAGTCTCTGGGTCCTCCCCTATTTATTTCGCCCCCACTGATGCTGACAACATCCTGCTCTCCCTAACCAAGGAAGAACTGCAGCTAACTGGGCCACTAAATCTGGTGGTACCAGGTTAGAGCAAGCGGGGGCATCCTTGGGAACCCCCCCCCCCCTCAGTAGTCAATGGGACCTGTGTACCGCTGGCAACTGGAACCACCCATACAGGCACGATCGGTACCGGGACACCCAAAAGGAACACCTCCCAAAGGAACCTCTCCCGATGGACCTCCGGGAGTGACCACTCCCGTGGGAGCAGGCTGGACCAGGGCACCTAGTGGGACCCCTCCCAGTGGCACCACTCCCGATGGACAGGGCACCTCCCCATCATCCCCGGGCTGTTAGACTGGCATCAGTGCTTTTGGTTTTGTACCCCTTTTTTGGGCCTAACCAGCTTCGGAAGGGGATCTAAATCTCCCCTGGGCTTGAGAGGTACTATGGTCCGCTTGGGCCTTTCCAAAACCCCTCCTTCCACCCTCTCTCTAAGATCCTGAAGGTTCTGCACCAGTTTACCTACTTTCTTCCATCTCTTGTCCATGGTGACCATCTTGCACAACATCGTCTCCATCATGTATTCCATGGACAAGCGCTTTTCGCCACGCTTCATTTTACCGGCCATTGCTGCTTTACCTAGCTGCAGATTACGTTCGACAAAGTTGTGACTACCACCGCTTATACAATGCTAGCCCCACTTATACGTTCAATCTGACAGTGGCACACAATGTAAACAATTCCCCCACAATGTTTCCAGGCCTGATACCACTGTCCAGGCCCTTACCTTATTGCTGGAGGTACACAGACCGTCTGTAAGCACCCACGCAACTGGAGCAGTGCCACACCAGCTACTCTGGGGGTTAGGCGAGTACTCTCAAGCCCGTGCGGCCCACAGAAACGGTGGAGTGCAGGCCTGTCTGTGTCCCCTGAATGATCCCTTGCGTAGCTCCGAATCCAGCAAGTAATGAGCCTCCTTGTTCACTCTACGAAAGAACCAGGCAAACTATAGCAAATGAAACAATAGCATGTTAATAATCCTTCAGTTATCCGTTATACTGCATTGAACTGGTTTATGGTACTGCCAAAGCTCTTTAAACTCACACAACAGTCCCCCTGTAAATCAGGACGAATTGGCACGATTGAAAAAAATTAGCATGTTAACACACTTTTATCATTTACTGTCTTGCTTCAAAATCACTCCAAATACTTCCAATGCTCTCTTGCTAGTGAGAAAAAAGCTCCCCCGCGTTAATTGCTGTAGCGCGATGTATACGGCTACTATGTGGCTCCCCGTGTGCTCCCCAGCCACGTGCCCGTCTTCCCCTCGCACAACTCCGCTAAATGGGTGCCCTGGGTATATTTTTTACACTGCGATACTGCCGCTGCCTCAGCCGCACTCTGAACAATCCTTACAAGAGACAAGGGAAACCCAAAAGAGCAGTCGGTCAGGGACCTTGGGTAGTTATGTATATTTAAAAAAAACAACGGTCCCTAAGCAGTAGGGGATATGCTGACAGTAATAAATATAGACTAGATAGTTGCTATATTCTTTGTCCAGCCGGACAGTATTTAATATTGTATATAACAGAGTATACAAAGAATTGTAGTGTGAGTTCAATTGGTACGCCAGCCGATGCCCAACTACCACACTGTAGACAAAACAAACACGGGGGTAGGGGTAGAGGCAAGTTTAACAGTCTGTGGATCATATGTGTTAAACAGACAAGGTTAAAGTAAATACACTATTGCTTCAAATCATACAATGCAATTATGGGCATATAGTGTAATCAGGTCGACGACGTTTCGAACCCTATCTAGAATACAGAGTTCATCTTCAGGGCAAACGATGCATGCCTATAAGTTAGAAATACAGTAGCAAAACCCACAACTAAATGGGTGTGTGGGGGCGCGTTTTCAAGATCAAGGCAGCGTTCAGGGTTCCACGGAGGTACACAGTGGTATCCGCTTTGTAGATGTAGATCGTCACATGATGGGTGCGTTCCGAGTAAAAACAAGGTCTGGGGTCCTCAATGGGGTCCTCTCATCTCGTGGTCGGTGCTCACGATGTTTTGTCCACAGTGTAGTAGTTGGGCATCGGCTGGTGTCCCACTTGAACTCACACTGCAATTCTTTGTATACTCGGTTATATACAATATTAAATACTGTCCGGCTAGACAAAAAATATAGCAACTATCTAGTCTATATTTATTACTGTCAGCACTCTGAACAAGGGCCCGCTCGTTCTGAGCCCTCTACACGGCCCAATACCTTAAAGGGGGTGCCGTACGAGCCTCCAAACTCCCCCGGTCTCTCTACTTTCCGGAAGCACAAGGAGGCTGTGCTCAGCCCGACGTGCCGTCCGCCTTCCTTAGTGTAGCAAGGCGGGTGTCCCGGGTCTCGCGAATGCTTTGGAATCCTTTGCGCTGACCTAGAGGAAAACAAAACAAAGAGGTAATCCTTTGTCCCCGCGACGCTGCTGCGCCCGACGAGTACTTCTTTCGCACTGTAGCGGGACCAGTCCGACGATTCTCCCGGGTCTCTGCGTTGCTACAAAATCCTTCGCGCTGATCTGGAGGAAAAACCAACAAATTTCTTCCTCTCGCGATGCTGTTCTGGGCCACCAAGCAAAAATCTGAAATATAGAGAAAAAGAAATTAAATACCAAAGAGGAAGAATCCTCTGCTCCCCAGCCTTTTATCCACAATTTCCACCAGACCGGTTCTAACCGGCCTGGTGCTGGCCACTTCCGTGACCTGGAAGTGATTCTTTTCACTTCCGGGTCACGACCCATGAACCCATGACCCATCATGCTGCGGGCGCCTGACGTGTCACAGCTGTGTGCGACAGGCACGTCCCCCAAGTCGTCAGGGGTCGACAGGACCGCCATTTTCTCGGTGGGTCTGATGCCGGCCCACCTTCTCTAGGAGATGAGCGGATGCGCATGGTAAACACTGCAGAGAGCAGCGGGCTCACTGTGCCCCAATCCTGGCAATTGTTTGCTACCCAAACCAGTACTTTGGGAGCTGGGACTTTGCTTGCAGTACGACCGGTGACAGGACTTGCTACATTATTGCCTCCATTGGCCACTACAATGAAATGGGCTCGTGGGTGCTGCACATGCTGCCAAGGCGGCTGCATATTTGTGAAGGGCCCACACCAAGTGAACCCTTTGAGGTACCCCACATTTGCAATGCACGAGGGAGGGCAGAAAAATACCACGGCTCCTGAAACTAACTTTTCTTTCTCGTTGAATGTCCTAGTTCAACTTTTTGTGGCTGGCAAAAGTTTACAAGCACACCACGAAATAATGCAAGAAACAAGAGAAAGAGTGTAAAAGTCAACGTCTTCAACACACCATCACCACCTCCCCCCACCTCTTCTCACGGAAGTGCAAATGTTAAGGATGCCGAAGAGAACACGTTCGACAGGGAAAAGATGAACACGGGACACAATGTAGGCATCCCTCAACGAACACACGCAACCCCATCACCACTGTGTCCTCCCTCTTTTTTCCAGGGGAAAAATGTATCAAAGGGCAAATGGGGAGCACATGCCTTTTTGGTATAAGAGTTTTGTAGTTAGAAGGAAAGATATGTGGTGAAAAAACATACCCACCAACCATAATACCCCCTTTCTAAGAGGGCTGTGCTGTACAAGACTACAAAAAAGTGATGTTGATCGGGGATCGATCACCTGTCACCTCTTTCCCCCACCCTATCAAAGTCCAAACATACAAAACACACACGAGGGAGGATACTGCAAGCTTAACTGACAAAAAAAGGACGCGTGGGGATGAAAAGAAAAAGTAGTTGTTTTTTTTAAATAGGAGCTCTGTGCTTTCGGCTGGCGTAAAAAAAACAAAGTGGTACAAAAAGTATAAAAACATTAACAGCTCTACGGGGAAAAGTACTGCAGCTAGAGGGAGTCGGTGAAGGAGAGAGATCCACCCCTGCAGGTCAGTTAGGAGGGGGAGAGGCGAGAGAGACAGAGGAAACAGTCCAAGCTGGCTTCCCTTGAGGGCGACGTGTTCATCCCAAGCTCACAGCCCTGAAGTATGCTCCTCCGTTTGCAACAGGTTGGATGGCTCCCTGCTCCCTCGGCCGCCTCCCATCCGAAAGGTTGTTCTGATGCTGTCAGGCAGCGGGGGTCCTCGTTAAAAATAAACCCTCCCGGCAGCACTCCTCCTCCCGGAGCGGCAGCAGAAGGAGATGTTCTGACCGGATTCCTGAGCTCAGGCGGTTTAATATAGATGAGCATTAGGGTCCTGCTATAAGACAGAATAAGCTGTTGCCACACCATTGCGCAAATGAACAAGCATTTGCAATACAACAGGTCTCGCCTTTACGCAAGTTTGCGCTATTGGTATTGTAAACGCCAATTCCTTTTATTTATGTTTTGGTTTTTAAAACATAAATAAAAGGCATTGTCATTTACAATGCCAATAGCTTAAACTTGCATAAACGCGAGACCTATTGGTTATGCCAATGCTTGTTTTTTAAATTGTTATTCCATGAGGATTGAAACATTTCACAAGTGGCCCCTTTGAGAGCCTAAGGCTTTATAGCCAATTTATCTAAAATGTGCTTAAAATACAATATTTGAGTTCCATTTTCCTGTGGAAGGACATTACTGAGAACAGAAATAGCAGGGAGCAGAGAAGGCACTATATGAGCAGAGAGGGAGGAGCAGAGACTTCCTCAATAACAGCATTATCAATCAGTCGTGCAGTAGGATACAATTGCACTCATTTCCCAAGTCTATAAACCCAATCCCAATTTAAATTCAAAATTAGGTTTTGTGACCTGGGCTCACAGTACACCAATAAGTTCATGAACCTGGCTCTCACGGAGGAGCGTCACACCCATTAGGCCCACAGTAAGATCATGTTTGAGCATCGTAGTGCATTGTCCATGCAACACCGCCCTGGCACAGCTCCGGGCGGCCCCATGAGACACCGGGACGGGAGTGCCTTTTCGGACCATTTTTCTCCACATCTGCGATGACAGTGGGCACAACGATTATTCAAAGGTAGTGTGGCGACTGCACACTACGGTGTCCGAAGACGCACTCCCACTCCAAGCTCCGAGCTCTGGTCTATTCCTTACTAATGGGAAGGAATATTATAGCATGTTTTCTTTGCACAGAGGGGTTGTAAAGGGGAAACAAGTCGCTCCTCTTGTGAATAACTCACAACATGCACACAATATCACCTCTAGGCGCTCCATTGCTCACCATTACACGCCTTCTAAAAATACAGACCTTTAAAGGCTTCACTAGTAAAATCGCACGATCCTGACGGGAACGCTACCTATACAAAAATATACAGGGGAACGCACAACGTACTGAATGCACACATTAACCCCACTGTTTGTGTTTACTCCCTCTGCTCGAGAGACTTCAGTGAGCTCTATGACTTTTAAAACAAGCTGGCTCCATGGAGCCGATGGGGGGGGAGGGAAAGTGAAAGTGTGTAATGCGCGCGCTGACAGGAGATGCGCATGCGTACGGAGTGCACATCTCCTGTCCGTACGTGTGCACATCTCTCCGCTCGTGCCATCTCCTGTCTCCCTACGTCACAGAAAGCGGCAACAATAGATCTCGCCAAGGCGACCAGCGCGCATGTGCTGCATCGCTAGGCGAGACCTACAAAAAAAATAGGAAACTTAAAGCGCGTTGTCCTTGCCTGCTCATTCAAGAAAAAAATTCGGAAACTGAAAGCGCGTTGTGCGTGCCTGCTCATTGAAAAAAAAAATTGGAGACTGAAAGCGCAAGGAGGTGAAACACACTCTTTACCGTTGAGAGCTTTTAAGCTGTTCACAAATTTTTTCGAGGGGTTCTCACACTGAATATGCAGCGAGCACGAGCCAACCACCCTTCACTTCATGAGCCGCCTTGGGGGAAATTTGTCATCCCCCAATCGTACTATTTATTCAAACGTACTGGGCATAAGTAACTATTTAAGTGGCATAACACACAACCACAGGGTGGAGACTCGATATTATGGCTTACTGGTTGAGTGTCGTTTTTCGGGGCGGTTAGCATCGAGCTGTGATGGACTAGGCTTTTGTTTCGAAGATGGCAATGGGCTCTAAAATACAAAGAGGCACTTGTTGGTGTGATGCAAGTCTGAGATGTCATCCGCTTATAATACGGACGGGACACTAGGCTGTCAGGTGCATGAATGCATTGAGGCACTTGGCTGTGACAAACAAGGTAGTACTTCGCTGTACGATGGCAATGCTCGATGCGCTGGATCTGTAAGGCTTGTGGTAGTGATGGCACTGTAGGGTGTGTGTGGCAGTGGTGGTACTGAGTGCTGATTTGAAGGAAATGTATGGGAGGAAGGGGCACTGAACTGTGGGATGAATGGTGTGTCTGGACACGGTGAGCTACAGCGTCTCTGGTGTTGGCAAAGATCAAGGGTTCATCCTTTTCTTGGTGTTGGCTTTTTCATTGTGGCTATCAGTTGGACCTGCAAAACGATCCCTAGGTAGTGACCGCTGACAGACAGTGTGAGAAATTCAGTTGTTGGTTGAGGGAGGTGAAACCCTACCCCAGCAGCACACACAATCCCTGCCAGGGTGAAACACAACAAAGTCACTAAAGTTACCTGTGTTTAACCCTCTGGTAGCTTGGCAGAAAAGTAGTCAGGCTTAACTTAAAGGCAATGTGTAAAGTATTTATGCAGCATACAAATGGTAAAAGAGTGAAAACATAAAACAATGAAAAATCCCACACAAATTTAGGAAAATAGAGTAAATTTAAATTAATTATTTGACATGTAAATGACAAAAATCCAATAATTAGCACTGGATATATACTCCTAAAGTTTATAGTGAAAACTAGCACATAAAAGATAAAATCCCTAACTGCAGACAACTAGTTGTGCAAGACTGGGGCAAAGTCGAATGTTATGGCAAACCATGATGGAGCGCGGTTCGAATATAAAAAGTGCATTGGGACCGGCTTGGCTTACCATCCGACTTAGTAGAAATTTGGTGGAAAAATGTCTGCGAAGATAAAGATTAATGGTTGAAGGCAGCCAGGGGTATCCGAGGGGATGGCTATATCATCAGGGAGCCACTGGTCGAAGTCTCAGTGAAGATTTCTACGTTCAGACTAAGGGGTCGATTAGGATGTAGGGGGGGTTCGTCACCACCCGCATGGCAGTGGCGATCCGCCCTACATCCTTACCCGCCTGCCACCCATTTCCCCCGCCATATTAGTATGGTGGGGTGACCCTGGCGGACGGAAGGACCGTCCGCCGGTTTTCCGCCAGTCGACCAGTCGACCGGGCGGAAAAGGGGCTATCAATGGTGGCGGTGTCTGCTAGACACCGGCATCCATATTAGCATGGGCAGCGGAGCATGGCTTTCCATGGCGGAGACCCCACCATGGAAAGTCATGCGGAGTGTGCTCTCAGGGGCCCGTTGCGGGCCCCCAGGGTATGGGGGGTGCACATGGGGGGTACATTGTCATGGGCATGGTGACAGGCACCTCGCAGTGCCTGTCACCTTGTACATGACAATGCACACAGTGCATTCCCAGCATTGTGGCGGGTGGTGCTGTGAGCACCGCCCGCCACAATGCTGGGAATGGAGGATGCCACCGCCACGGTGGCGGTGGCATCCTAATTGCAGATGCGAGACCGCCGCACCACTGGCGGCTGGTCCCAGCACCGCTAGGGTGGTGGGTGGACTAAAGTCTGCCCGCCATCCTAATCGGCCCCTAAGTGTCTGATTACGAGTTGGACCGCTGAACTCGTGGTGGAGGTGCGGTGGCAGTCCGACCACCGTATTACGAGTACGGCAGTCGGACCACTCTGGGACCGGCGCAACCGCCAGGGATCTGTAATCCCTGGTGGTCTTGCGGAGATCTGGAGAAACAATATGCTTGGCGGTGCCACTGCGGCACACCCAAGCACATTACGAGTTTCCCCACCCCAGCCTTTTCATGGCGGTGAGCCCGACATTAAAAGACAGGTGGTGGGGAAACAAAGGGGGGCCACAGGGATGCATGCCGGGGACACATGTTGTGCCCCCCTGTCTGCATGCACACCTTTTCCTGCATGGCATGGACTGCAGGAACAGCCTTAGGTGCTCCCTTTGCAGTGCCTTTTCAATAGGCACAACAATGAGACCACTGCGCTGCCTGCCTACTTTTTTATAGACAAGGGAATGCGTGGGGCTCTATAAAACAAAATAGTTTTCTTATATAACCCTCACCCACAAGGGTTGCCCCTTGGTGGCATGCTTCACCACCTTGTCAGTAAGTTGCTTCCCTCGTTTCACAGCTCCGCCTTGTAGCTGTTGCCATTTGACCCTTCCCGGTCCTTCATTCGAGGTCCTCCTCAACCCGCATGCACCTGCCTGCACCTTATCCCTGGTGGTCCATTGGTGAGCATCTCTTCTCTGCTCTGCTCTCTGCCTTCCTCTTTCGGCCTTTTATGTTCCTCTGCTCTTTTTTCCCCTTACTTTTTTCCATTTCTGCTTTCTTGTCACTTTCTCTCTATTCTCCTTATTTGTGCCTTTTTTCCCTTTCCATTGCTGCTCCTTGTCCCCTGCGGCCCTGCTTCCCCTCCAGTGCCATTTTCCCTCTTCCCAACTGTCCAGCCCTCCCCATCATATATAATTGCAGCCGCGCCACAGGCGTGCCAAAGGCAAGTCTGTATGCACCCGTCCGCGCCTGGATCATGACCAGCGCCACAGACCCTGGACTATCCACCACTGTGACTCCAGTGCCCTCCACACTCTCAGCACCAGATGTTTCACTACCTTCCATCTTGCATCACTGAAGAACACCAAAGGCCCTTTCATCTGCAGCACCGACAGGTGCACCTTAGCCAGCCTCCGCACACCAGACCCACCAAACGCACGACCCTCAAGAACCGTACCCGACCACCTCAGATGCATCCTACTCAACACCCATTTCCTCCAAAAGACACGCCATTGAGATCTGGGACCTGCTTGACTCCTTCTCCCCGACATCAAGTTCTTCAAAGAAACCTGGATGAGCGCCAGCTCAGCCCTGGACATCTTAACCGCTATCCCCGAGGGATACAAAATCATCCACATGGACCGCGTCAACCGGCTGGCAGGAGGCATCGCTATCGTACACAAAGAAACCCTCTGCCTCACAACCAGCTCCAACGACCACTCACCCAACAAAGAGCACTTCCACTTTCAGATCCAGTCCAACCCTAATGCCACCCTCTGCTGCATGCTCGTCTACAGATCTCATGGATCCTGTCCCCCTTCAGTGAAGCCATACTCACCATGCTCTCACCTCAATGGACTACATCCTCCTCGGTGACCTCAATTTCCACCTGGACAACCACAAAGACCACAATACCTCATCCCTACAGGAGAATCTCGCCACCATCGGCCTCAAGCAACTGGCCACAATGCCAGCTCACTCAGCAGGAAACACACTTGACCCCATCTTCTCTGCAAGCAACATCATCTCCGCCAGTCACACATCCAATCCACACTGGACAGATAACCACTGTGTCCACTTCTCCTTCATCAAACCCACTGTATGCCGCCACGTCCACCACAATCCTTGCAGAAGCTGGAACAAGGTTGCGAAAGACCAACCTCCCTCAGCAAGACCCCACCACAGACCACACCTCAGCACGCAACCTCCACCACTGTATCTCGAACTGTACCAACACACTGGCCCTCTCAGGAAAACCTCAGGCAAACAGCCCTCCAAGAAAGCCAGCTGGTTCTTTCCTATTCTCCAAGAGTCCCGGTGCACCTGCAGACAGCTCGAGAAAATATGGAGGAGCAGCAGGATCACGGCAGACCACGCAGCCTTCCAATCTGCCGACACCACACACCACCGCCTCATCAGAACAACAACAAAAGTCCCTCAAGGGACGCATGAACACCAATGCAGACAGCAGCAAAGAACTCTTCACCGTGGTCAAAGACAGCAGACATCTCCCATCTCAAGACCTCTGCGACAACCTTGCCACCTTCTTCCACCACAAGATCAAGGGGGGAACAGCCATAACAACGCGGGGATTACCCCGCACTGCCATTACAATGCGGGGATTACAACGAAAGTCGCTGGAGGTCGTTGTTGGATAGGGAATAGTTTAATTTTCTATCCAACACCTTCCCTACTGTCAACGTGGGCTGGAGTTGGAATAGAAAATTAAACTATTCCACTATCCAGCGCCCTCCAGCGAAAGTCGTTGTAACGACTTTCGTTGTAATCCCCGCGTTGTAATGGCATGCGGGGTAAAAGCCCGTGTTGTATTGACATACAACCGATAAAGGAGATCTATGACAGCTTCACAACCCATGACCCACCACAACCCGCAACAACCGCACCCAATAGCCCCAGACCCCAGCAGACCTTGATCAACTGCACTACCCTCACCTCTGATGACACTCTCAGGATGATGAAGAACATCCACTCCTGAGCCCCCTCGGATCCCTGCCCTCACAACATCTTCTCCAGAGCTGGCACCTCTATCGCACCAAAACTCTGTCGCACCATCAACTGCTCCATCGAGTGTGCAACCTTCCTGGAAGATTGGAAGCGCACAGAGATCAACCACCTGCTGAAGAAACCCTCTGCCGACCCGAAAGACCTCAAGAACTACAGACCCATCCCTCTGCTCGCCTTCCCAAACAAAGTCATTGAGGAAGCCATCAACGCCCAACTCTCCAAGTTCATTTAAATGAATAAAATCCTGGTCCTCTTCCAATTGGGCTTCAGAAGCAATCATAACATTTCCCAGCGACCGATTACGATGCAAGGTACCCTTTCAAGCTGTCTGATTCGGTTCTGATCAGCATTCAGACAGCCCAAATCATTTGGAGCTGAATCGTACAGCTCTATGGACACGGTTTTCGACCGAGCGATTAGGATGGCTGATTCGGACAGCCGTTCCGAATCCGTCTGCCCAACACGAAACAGCTGTCAGAATCTCAATTTGGTGGCCTATAGCAGGCCTCCCCTTCACCCGGGGCCCTCAAAATGGGGCCTGTGGGGTTACGCATCCTGTGCTCTGGCCCATGGGGGCCCTCGACCTGCTGAAACCTGTCTGGCCTCGGAGTCACGCATAGGAGGTAAGCGCCAATCGGCTGTGAGTTGACAAAGCGGGCTTGCTTTCTGCTCTTTCCTTTGTCCTGCTCACTTGGCTTCGGCTAGTTTGAGGGCCGGCTTTCTTCTAGACACCACACTGCCTTGCTTGCTCCCAAGGAATCTACACCCTTACCTGCGACTAGTTGAGGCTCATACTAACATATCTTTCCTCTCACTCTACTGCCACTTTGCAGCCATCAACCCTGCCTACCCAGCATCCTGACAATGCTTTCACATCACCCAGGAGCCATTGTTGCACTTGGTTAATTCTAATGCTGTCTCCACAGCTCTACCCCAGGGCATGGTTTACGCCCCACGAAGTTCTCACCTTTCCCTGCCATGCACCATCCTGTGCTGCTCCCTTGGAGAGCTGCTGTAGAGGGACACCTACGCCAGGGGGTGGCGGCTGCCCTCTACTGTCTCTGCTCATTAGGGTGTGTCTCCACCTGAGCTGTTGGGAACTGTGATGCCTCATTTTGCTACAGAATCCCTACAAACTAAATTCCGGGAAAACCCAGATTGTCCTCAATGGTAAAATCAGGATGAGCGATAACAGGGTCACAGATCATGTAGTGTACCTTGGCGTTAACATAAGTGCAAAAATAGAAAACATTGTTTGGATCAATCTTGACCCACTGATCGGCTGTACAAAAAAAGAGCTGGCTCAATTGGACAATCTACATTTAACCATTGGTGGCAGATGCAATGTAGTTAAAATTCTTTTCCTGCCCAGATGCTTGTACTTTTTTGGGGGCAATATGTCTGGAGTTCTCTCCTCAGCACTTTAAAACTATTGAGTCTATGTTTTCAAGATTTATTTGGGGATTTAAGAGACCCTGTCGTGCTCTTAAATGGATTATGTTGCATAAAGAAAGAGGGGGACTAGCAATGCCCAACTTTAAACCATATTACTGGGCAACGGTGGTGAAATATTGTGTGACACTTATCTCCAAAGAACCTAGGTACCATCTTATTCCAACACCACAAGAAATGATCCTGGGGGAGGGGTGTGAAGGGTGCTTATGGCGACATGTCAATGACAGCTATTTTAAGATAGTAAAACTTAAAACTATCTCTAGTATATACAAAGTCTGGAGCAATGTACGGAAATTACTGGGGTTGGGTCGCTACTCATGCTATTCTCCCGTAAATTGCAATAACGATCTCCCTGAGATCTTTCAGGACGGATGTATGGCTAGGTGGATAGAGGCAGGGATACAACAGCTGGGCTGTTTTTATACACTAAACGGACTGAAAAGCTTTGCGGAGCTGTGCATCGAATACGACATCAGTCACTGGGACTTTTTTAAATTCTTGCAGATTAGGGATTTTTTTATTAAAGAAAGGAAGGGGGGGGTCGGTTAAAATTTCAAACCAGTAATACTATAGAGAATTTATGTAGAAAGCCCACTCCTAAGATCGGGGAAATCTATAAAACACTGAATAGAGTATTTCCTGATGATATGGATAAACAATTAGCAGCCTGGCAGACTAAATTAAGTGTACAGCCATCAACCCCCGTACACGCATATGAATTATCTCAAACCTGCCTAATGTCTATCAAATTGTAAGCACAATTTTATAAAACGTTTTTCTCCCTATATTATACCCCACACAAAATTGCAACATGGGCGACCGGAAAGGGAACTACGTGCCCGCGATGCTCATTGTATGAAGCCAACATTATTCACATATTCGCTTCCTGCAATACACTATCTAATATGATAATAGAAATATCAGAGTTTCTATCAGAGGTATTCCAAGCAGGAATTAGTATTTCAACAGAAGAGATAATGTATGGGGTAGCTAATTATAAGCGACCTATACATATGCAGGGATCGATATTTGTGTCTATGGCTGTTTTCCAACTCTGCATAGCCTCATCTTGGCTAGACCTAAATCCACCTGTTTTTTCACAATGGAGGGCTAGACTACTCGTGACATGTAGCCTTGAGGTGGCCATCTATAAAAATAAAGGGTTTAACAAAAGAAAAAGGGGCATGATGATATGGGAACCACTACGTCAGTGGATTCAAGACCACATTTAGCGCTTGTGTCCACTTTGTAGAATCAGTTGTTTGTAAATATTATAGCGAGTTTAGTTAAGATATTCAGGATGTCGTATATCGCCACAAATTGTTTGAAGACTGACTTTGTGACCATCTTATTTTTGTTTACTCATCTGCCTATAACTGAATTGTATTCCGAAAGAATGTATGTAATAATTTGGCTTTCGTATTCTTATGGGAGGAGACCTTGGTCTTCTTGGAGGGAGGGGTATGTGTAAAATGGAAAAAACTGTGAATAAAGATGTGATAAAGGGCACGCTCGGCTGTGTTACCACACAGCTTACCCTCCCCGGTCCCTCTGGTGGTGTGTGCGATGTACTTGGTCACGACAATATGTACCTCTCCCCTTTGGGCTTCCTTCACGGCTACCCTGGAATGGATTGACCCAGTTGTTGTTCCTGCCATATGGCCCCTCCTCCTCACTGTTGAATTGTACTTGAATTGCGTGGGGGACCCGTCGCACTCTCTTTGCCCTTGCTTGGGCCGAACCGAGACTGCTCCAGACCCATGCAGCTATCGGCATACCTCTGATATCGAATAAGCCACACTATGCGCCCTACTCTCCTCTCGGACGATTGCTGACTGAGGTGCCACCCTTCTGCCATGCCACGAGGCAAACCCAATAAGGATAACCCTTTCAGTCAATCTAAAAACAATCCTGTCACTTCTCAGTGGTAAAAACCGGTTCTTCGACAATGTCCACCCCCAACTCTCCCTTGGCCGCCACAGCCAGTGATCCTTCTGCTGCGCCCTCACGCAGGCCTATATGAACAACTTCCAGCAAAAAATAAGATCTGAAATTGTCTCTCTCGGGACAGAATAAAAAATCTGCCTGCATAACCCTAAACATGACGTCACAGAGAGAGGGGGGCACATTTATGACCTGGAACGCACAGTAGACGCTCGCTCAGAGGGCGAGGAAAACATATGGCGTAGAATGACTGCTTTGGAGGAACAAGATTTCGACCTTCAATTAAAGCAGGAAGACTTGGAAAACAGGAGCAACCTTTGCATTAGGGGTGCCCTCAGTGGGGCAGAGGGCTTGGATATTATGATGTTCACAGCCGACATCCGCCAGGTGACCCTGAGGGTGATGATGCCTCCCCTCCTGCCCTGTATAGGGCTCATCAAGTAGCATGGCCCTGGGGCGAGCGGACATTGTCCTAGTTATTCTCACATTTGTACACTTCTTTACTGAAAAAAGAATCTATCCTACAAGCCTCATGCAGCAAAATGGACCTAATCTTTAAAGGCCATTCCATACAAATATTTCAGGATCTCTAAAGGGTCCGTAGGTCGCACGCTACTCCACCATTCCAGCGTGTATACCCCAAGAGCATCATGGATAATGCAGTTTTCTTGAAAGCGGGTGCGCTTTTCAAAAGAATCGAAGTGTAATTGCAAGGTTGCAGGCCAACTCTGTACACCGGTGTTTCAGGATTATTGTCCTTCATCAGCAGAGTGTAGGGCGGTTTTCAGGGGTTGCTGTGCATGCTGCCAGAGTGTTCTCAGGTATGGTACCTCTCCAGGCGCGTAGGGCGTTACCTCAGCTCGTCAGCTGAAAGGCTCAAGGGAGCCGTGTTAAATAAAGGGTCCGTAGGTCGCACGCTACTCCACCATTCCAGCGTGTATACCCCAAGAGCATCATGGATAATGCAGTTTTCTTGAAAGCGGGTGCGCTTTTCAAAAGAATCGAAGTGTAATTGCAAGGTTGCAGGCCAACTCTGGACACCGGTGTTTCAGGATTATTGTCCTTCATCAGCAGAGTGTAGGGCGGTTTTCAGGGGTTGCTGTGCAGGCTGCCAAAGTGTTCTCAGGTATGGTACCTCTCCAGGCGCGTAGGGCGTTACCTCAGCTCGTCAGCTGAACGGCTCAAGGGAGCCGTGTTAAATAAAGGGTCCGTAGGTCGCACGCTACTCCACCATTCCAGCGTGTATACCCCAAGAGCATCATGGATAATGCAGTTTTCTTGAAAGCGGGTGCGCTTTTCAAAAGAATCGAAGTGTAATTGCAAGGTTGCAGGCCAACTCTGGACACCGGTGTTTCAGGATTATTGTCCTTCATCAGCAGAGTGTAGGGCGGTTTTCAGGGGTTGCTGAGCAGGCTGCCAAAGTGTTCTCAGGTATGGTACCTCTCCAGGCGCGTAGGGCGTTACCTCAGCTCGTCAGCTGAAAGGCTCAAGGGAGCCGTGTTAAATAAAGGGTCCGTAGGTCGCACGCTACTCCACCATTCCAGCGTGTATACCCCAAGAGCATCATGGATAATGCAGTTTTCTTGAAAGCGGGTGCGCTTTTCAAAAGAATCGAAGTGTAATTGCAAGGTTGCAGGCCAACTCTGGACACCGGTGTTTCAGGATTATTGTCCTTCATCAGCAGAGTGTAGGGCGGTTTTCAGGGGTTGCTGTGCAGGCTGCCAAAGTGTTCTCAGGTATGGTACCTCTCCAGGCGCGTAGGGCGTTACCTCAGCTCGTCAGCTGAACGGCTCAAGGGAGCCGTGTTAAATAAAGGGTCCGTAGGTCGCACGCTACTCCACCATTCCAGCGTGTATACCCCAAGAGCATCATGGATAATGCAGTTTTCTTGAAAGCGGGTGCGCTTTTCAAAAGAATCGAAGTGTAATTGCAAGGTTGCAGGCCAACTCTGGACACCGGTGTTTCAGGATTATTGTCCTTCATCAGCAGAGTGTAGGGCGGTTTTCAGGGGTTGCTGTGCAGGCTGCCAAAGTGTTCTCAGGTATGGTACCTCTCCAGGCGCGTAGGGGGTTACCTCAGCTCGTCAGCTGAAAGGCTCAAGGGAGCCGTGTTAAATAAAGGGTCCGTAGGTCGCACGCTACTCCACCATTCCAGCGTGTATACCCCAAGAGCATCATGGATAATGCAGTTTTCTTGAAAGCGGGTGCGCTTTTCAAAAGAATCGAAGTGTAATTGCAAGGTTGCAGGCCAACTCTGGACACCGGTGTTTCAGGATTATTGTCCTTCATCAGCAGAGTGTAGGGCGGTTTTCAGGGGTTGCTGTGCAGGCTGCCAAAGTGTTCTCAGGTATGGTACCTCTCCAGGCGCGTAGGGCGTTACCTCAGCTCGTCAGCTGAACGGCTCAAGGGAGCCGTGTTAAATAAAGGGTCCGTAGGTCGCACGCTACTCCACCATTCCAGCGTGTATACCCCAAGAGCATCATGGATAATGCAGTTTTCTTGAAAGCGGGTGCGCTTTTCAAAAGAATCGAAGTGTAATTGCAAGGTTGCAGGCCAACTCTGGACACCGGTGTTTCAGGATTATTGTCCTTCATCAGCAGAGTGTAGGGCGGTTTTCAGGGGTTGCTGTGCAGGCTGCCAAAGTGTTCTCAGGTATGGTACCTCTCCAGGCGCGTAGGGCGTTACCTCAGCTCGTCAGCTGAAAGGCTCAAGGGAGCCGTGTTAAATAAAGGGTCCGTAGGTCGCACGCTACTCCACCATTCCAGCGTGTATACCCCAAGAGCATCATGGATAATGCAGTTTTCTTGAAAGCGGGTGCGCTTTTCAAAAGAATCGAAGTGTAATTGCAAGGTTGCAGGCCAACTCTGGACACCGGTGTTTCAGGATTATTGTCCTTCATCAGCAGAGTGTAGGGCGGTTTTCAGGGGTTGCTGTGCAGGCTGCCAAAGTGTTCTCAGGTATGGTACCTCTCCAGGCGCGTAGGGCGTTACCTCAGCTCGTCAGCTGAAAGGCTCAAGGGAGCCGTGTTAAATAAAGGGTCCGTAGGTCGCACGCTACTCCACCATTCCAGCGTGTATACCCCAAGAGCATCATGGATAATGCAGTTTTCTTGAAAGCGGGTGCGCTTTTCAAAAGAATCGAAGTGTAATTGCAAGGTTGCAGGCCAACTCTGGACACCGGTGTTTCAGGATTATTGTCCTTCATCAGCAGAGTGTAGGGCGGTTTTCAGGGGTTGCTGTGCATGCTGCCAGAGTGTTCTCAGGTATGGTACCTCTCCAGGCGCGTAGGGCGTTACCTCAGCTCGTCAGCTGAAAGGCTCAAGGGAGCCGTGTTAAATAAAGGGTCCGTAGGTCGCACGCTACTCCACCATTCCAGCGTGTATACCCCAAGAGCATCATGGATAATGCAGTTTTCTTGAAAGCGGGTGCGCTTTTCAAAAGAATCGAAGTGTAATTGCAAGGTTGCAGGCCAACTCTGGACACCGGTGTTTCAGGATTATTGTCCTTCATCAGCAGAGTGTAGGGCGGTTTTCAGGGGTTGCTGTGCAGGCTGCCAAAGTGTTCTCAGGTATGGTACCTCTCCAGGCGCGTAGGGCGTTACCTCAGCTCGTCAGCTGAAAGGCTCAAGGGAGCCGTGTTAAATAAAGGGTCCGTAGGTCGCACGCTACTCCACCATTCCAGCGTGTATACCCCAAGAGCATCATGGATAATGCAGTTTTCTTGAAAGCGGGTGCGCTTTTCAAAAGAATCGAAGTGTAATTGCAAGGTTGCAGGCCAACTCTGGACACCGGTGTTTCAGGATTATTGTCCTTCATCAGCAGAGTGTAGGGCGGTTTTCAGGGGTTGCTGTGCAGGCTGCCAAAGTGTTCTCAGGTATGGTACCTCTCCAGGCGCGTAGGGCGTTACCTCAGCTCGTCAGCTGAAAGGCTCAAGGGAGCCGTGTTAAATAAAGGGTCCGTAGGTCGCACGCTACTCCACCATTCCAGCGTGTATACCCCAAGAGCATCATGGATAATGCAGTTTTCTTGAAAGCGGGTGCGCTTTTCAAAAGAATCGAAGTGTAATTGCAAGGTTGCAGGCCAACTCTGGACACCGGTGTTTCAGGATTATTGTCCTTCATCAGCAGAGTGTAGGGCGGTTTTCAGGGGTTGCTGTGCAGGCTGCCAAAGTGTTCTCAGGTATGGTACCTCTCCAGGCGCGTAGGGCGTTACCTCAGCTCGTCAGCTGAACGGCTCAAGGGAGCCGTGTTAAATAAAGGGTCCGTAGGTCGCACGCTACTCCACCATTCCAGCGTGTATACCCCAAGAGCATCATGGATAATGCAGTTTTCTTGAAAGCGGGTGCGCTTTTCAAAAGAATCGAAGTGTAATTGCAAGGTTGCAGGCCAACTCTGGACAACCGGTGTTTCAGGATTATTGTCCTTCATCAGCAGAGTGTAGGGCGGTTTTCAGGGGTTGCTGTGCAGGCTGCCAAAGTGTTCTCAGGTATGGTACCTCTCCAGGCGCGTAGGGCGTTACCTCAGCTCGTCAGCTGAAAGGCTCAAGGGAGCCGTGTTAAATAAAGGGTCCGTAGGTCGCACGCTACTCCACCATTCCAGCGTGTATACCCCAAGAGCATCATGGATAATGCAGTTTTCTTGAAAGCGGGTGCGCTTTTCAAAAGAATCGAAGTGTAATTGCAAGGTTGCAGGCCAACTCTGGACACCGGTGTTTCAGGATTATTGTCCTTCATCAGCAGAGTGTAGGGCGGTTTTCAGGGGTTGCTGTGCAGGCTGCCAAAGTGTTCTCAGGTATGGTACCTCTCCAGGCGCGTAGGGCGTTACCTCAGCTCGTCAGCTGAAAGGCTCAAGGGAGCCGTGTTAAATAAAGGGTCCGTAGGTCGCACGCTACTCCACCATTCCAGCGTGTATACCCCAAGAGCATCATGGATAATGCAGTTTTCTTGAAAGCGGGTGCGCTTTTCAAAAGAATCGAAGTGTAATTGCAAGGTTGCAGGCCAACTCTGGACACCGGTGTTTCAGGATTATTGTCCTTCATCAGCAGAGTGTAGGGCGGTTTTCAGGGGTTGCTGTGCAGGCTGCCAAAGTGTTCTCAGGTATGGTACCTCTCCAGGCGCGTAGGGCGTTACCTCAGCTCGTCAGCTGAAAGGCTCAAGGGAGCCGTGTTAAATAAAGGGTCCGTAGGTCGCACGCTACTCCACCATTCCAGCGTGTATACCCCAAGAGCATCATGGATAATGCAGTTTTCTTGAAAGCGGGTGCGCTTTTCAAAAGAATCGAAGTGTAATTGCAAGGTTGCAGGCCAACTCTGGACACCGGTGTTTCAGGATTATTGTCCTTCATCAGCAGAGTGTAGGGCGGTTTTAAGGGGTTGCTGTGCAGGCTGCCAAAGTGTTCTCAGGTATGGTACCTCTCCAGGCGCGTAGGGCGTTACCTCAGCTCGTCAGCTGAAAGGCTCAAGGTAGCCGTGTTAAATAAAGGGTCCGTAGGTCGCACGCTACTCCACCATTCCAGCGTGTATACCCCAAGAGCATCATGGATAATGCAGTTTTCTTGAAAGCGGGTGCGCTTTTCAAAAGAATCGAAGTGTAATTGCAAGGTTGCAGGCCAACTCTGGACACCGGTGTTTCAGGATTATTGTCCTTCATCAGCAGAGTGTAGGGCGGTTTTCAGGGGTTGCTGTGCAGGCTGCCAAAGTGTTCTCAGGTATGGTACCTCTCCAGGCGCGTAGGGCGTTACCTCAGCTCGTCAGCTGAAAGGCTCAAGGGAGCCGTGTTAAATAAAGGGTCCGTAGGTCGCACGCTACTCCACCATTCCAGCGTGTATACCCCAAGAGCATCATGGATAATGCAGTTTTCTTGAAAGCGGGTGCGCTTTTCAAAAGAATCGAAGTGTAATTGCAAGGTTGCAGGCCAACTCTGGACACCGGTGTTTCAGGATTATTGTCCTTCATCAGCAGAGTGTAGGGCGGTTTTCAGGGGTTGCTGTGCAGGCTGCCAAAGTGTTCTCAGGTATGGTACCTCTCCAGGCGCGTAGGGCGTTACCTCAGCTCGTCAGCTGAAAGGCTCAAGGGAGCCGTGTTAAATAAAGGGTCCGTAGGTCGCACGCTACTCCACCATTCCAGCGTGTATACCCCAAGAGCATCATGGATAATGCAGTTTTCTTGAAAGCGGGTGCGCTTTTCAAAAGAATCGAAGTGTAATTGCAAGGTTGCAGGCCAACTCTGGACACCGGTGTTTCAGGATTATTGTCCTTCATCAGCAGAGTGTAGGGCGGTTTTCAGGGGTTGCTGTGCAGGCTGCCAAAGTGTTCTCAGGTATGGTACCTCTCCAGGCGCGTAGGGCGTTACCTCAGCTCGTCAGCTGAACGGCTCAAGGGAGCCGTGTTAAATAAAGGGTCCGTAGGTCGCACGCTACTCCACCATTCCAGCGTGTATACCCCAAGAGCATCATGGATAATGCAGTTTTCTTGAAAGCGGGTGCGCTTTTCAAAAGAATCGAAGTGTAATTGCAAGGTTGCAGGCCAACTCTGGACACCGGTGTTTCAGGATTATTGTCCTTCATCAGCAGAGTGTAGGGCGGTTTTCAGGGGTTGCTGTGCAGGCTGCCAAAGTGTTCTCAGGTATGGTACCTCTCCAGGCGCGTAGGGCGTTACCTCAGCTCGTCAGCTGAAAGGCTCAAGGGAGCCGTGTTAAATAAAGGGTCCGTAGGTCGCACGCTACTCCACCATTCCAGCGTGTATACCCCAAGAGCATCATGGATAATGCAGTTTTCTTGAAAGCGGGTGCGCTTTTCAAAAGAATCGAAGTGTAATTGCAAGGTTGCAGGCCAACTCTGGACACCGGTGTTTCAGGATTATTGTCCTTCATCAGCAGAGTGTAGGGCGGTTTTCAGGGGTTGCTGTGCAGGCTGCCAAAGTGTTCTCAGGTATGGTACCTCTCCAGGCACGTAGGGCGTTACCTCAGCTCGTCAGCTGAAAGGCTCAAGGGAGCCGTGTTAAATAAAGGGTCCGTAGGTCGCACGCTACTCCACCATTCCAGCGTGTATACCCCAAGAGCATCATGGATAATGCAGTTTTCTTGAAAGTGGGTGCGCTTTTCAAAAGAATCGAAGTGTAATTGCAAGGTTGCAGGCCAACTCTGGACACCGGTGTTTCAGGATTATTGTCCTTCATCAGCAGAGTGTAGGGCGGTTTTCAGGGGTTGCTGTGCAGGCTGCCAAAGTGTTCTCAGGTATGGTACCTCTCCAGGCGCGTAGGGCGTTACCTCAGCTCGTCAGCTGAAAGGCTCAAGGGAGCCGTGTTAAATAAAGGGTCCGTAGGTCGCACGCTACTCCACCATTCCAGCGTGTATACCCCAAGAGCATCATGGATAATGCAGTTTTCTTGAAAGCGGGTGCGCTTTTCAAAAGAATCGAAGTGTAATTGCAAGGTTGCAGGCCAACTCTGGACACCGGTGTTTCAGGATTATTGTCCTTCATCAGCAGAGTGTAGGGCGGTTTTCAGGGGTTGCTGTGCAGGCTGCCAAAGTGTTCTCAGGTATGGTACCTCTCCAGGCGCGTAGGGCGTTACCTCAGCTCGTCAGCTGAAAGGCTCAAGGGAGCCGTGTTAAATAAAGGGTCCGTAGGTCGCACGCTACTCCACCATTCCAGCGTGTATACCCCAAGAGCATCATGGATAATGCAGTTTTCTTGAAAGCGGGTGCGCTTTTCAAAAGAATCGAAGTGTAATTGCAAGGTTGCAGGCCAACTCTGGACACCGGTGTTTCAGGATTATTGTCCTTCATCAGCAGAGTGTAGGGCGGTTTTCAGGGGTTGCTGTGCAGGCTGCCAAAGTGTTCTCAGGTATGGTACCTCTCCAGGCGCGTAGGGCGTTACCTCAGCTCGTCAGCTGAAAGGCTCAAGGGAGCCGTGTTAAATAAAGGGTCCGTAGGTCGCACGCTACTCCACCATTCCAGCGTGTATACCCCAAGAGCATCATGGATAATGCAGTTTTCTTGAAAGCGGGTGCGCTTTTCAAAAGAATCGAAGTGTAATTGCAAGGTTGCAGGCCAACTCTGGACACCGGTGTTTCAGGATTATTGTCCTTCATCAGCAGAGTGTAGGGCGGTTTTCAGGGGTTGCTGTGCAGGCTGCCAAAGTGTTCTCAGGTATGGTACCTCTCCAGGTGCGTAGGGCGTTACCTCAGCTCGTCAGCTGAAAGGCTCAAGGGAGCCGTGTTAAATAAAGGGTCCGTAGGTCGCACGCTACTCCACCATTCCAGCGTGTATACCCCAAGAGCATCATGGATAATGCAGTTTTCTTGAAAGTGGGTGCGCTTTTCAAAAGAATCGAAGTGTAATTGCAAGGTTGCAGGCCAACTCTGGACACCGGTGTTTCAGGATTATTGTCCTTCATCAGCAGAGTGTAGGGCGGTTTTCAGGGGTTGCTGTGCAGGCTGCCAAAGTGTTCTCAGGTATGGTACCTCTCCAGGCGCGTAGGGCGTTACCTCAGCTCGTCAGCTGAAAGGCTCAAGGGAGCCGTGTTAAATAAAGGGTCCGTAGGTCGCACGCTACTCCACCATTCCAGCGTGTATACCCCAAGAGCATCATGGATAATGCAGTTTTCTTGAAAGCGGGTGCGCTTTTCAAAAGAATCGAAGTGTAATTGCAAGGTTGCAGGCCAACTCTGGACACCGGTGTTTCAGGATTATTGTCCTTCATCAGCAGAGTGTAGGGCGGTTTTCAGGGGTTGCTGTGCAGGCTGCCAAAGTGTTCTCAGGTATGGTACCTCTCCAGGCGCGTAGGGCGTTACCTCAGCTCGTCAGCTGAAAGGCTCAAGGGAGCCGTGTTAAATAAAGGGTCCGTAGGTCGCACGCTACTCCACCATTCCAGCGTGTATACCCCAAGAGCATCATGGATAATGCAGTTTTCTTGAAAGCGGGTGCGCTTTTCAAAAGAATCGAAGTGTAATTGCAAGGTTGCAGGCCAACTCTGGACACCGGTGTTTCAGGATTATTGTCCTTCATCAGCAGAGTGTAGGGCGGTTTTCAGGGGTTGCTGTGCAGGCTGCCAAAGTGTTCTCAGGTATGGTACCTCTCCAGGCGCGTAGGGCGTTACCTCAGCTCGTCAGCTGAAAGGCTCAAGGGAGCCATGTTAAATAAAGGGTCCGTAGGTCGCACGCTACTCCACCATTCCAGCGTGTATACCCCAAGAGCATCATGGATAATGCAGTTTTCTTGAAAGCGGGTGCACTTTTCAAAAGAATCGAAGTGTAATTGCAAGGTTGCAGGCCAACTCTGGACACCGGTGTTTCAGGATTATTGTCCTTCATCAGCAGAGTGTAGGGCGGTTTTCAGGGGTTGCTGTGCAGGCTGCCAAAGTGTTCTCAGGTATGGTACCTCTCCAGGCACGTAGGGCGTTACCTCAGCTCGTCAGCTGAAAGGCTCAAGGGAGCCGTGTTAAATAAAGGGTCCGTAGGTCGCACGCTACTCCACCATTCCAGCGTGTATACCCCAAGAGCATCATGGATAATGCAGTTTTCTTGAAAGCGGGTGCGCTTTTCAAAAGAATCGAAGTGTAATTGCAAGGTTGCAGGCCAACTCTGGACACCGGTGTTTCAGGATTATTGTCCTTCATCAGCAGAGTGTAGGACGGTTTTCAGGGGTTGCTGTGCAGGCTGCCAAAGTGTTCTCAGGTATGGTACCTCTCCAGGCGCGTAGGGCGTTACCTCAGCTCGTCAGCTGAAAGGCTCAAGTGAGCCGTGTTAAATAAAGGGTCCGTAGGTCGCACGCTACTCCACCATTCCAGCGTGTATACCCCAAGAGCATCATGGATAATGCAGTTTTCTTGAAAGCGGGTGCGCTTTTCAAAAGAATCGAAGTGTAATTGCAAGGTTGCAGGCCAACTCTGGACACCGGTGTTTCAGGATTATTGTCCTCCTACACTCTGCTGATGAAGGACAATAATCCTGAAACACCGGTGTCCAGAGTTGGCCTGCAATTTTGCATCACACATCGAATCTTTTGCAAAGCGAACCCGCTTTGAGAAAACTGCGTTTACCATGATGCTCTTGGGGTACACCCGCTGGAATGGTGGAGTAGCGTGCGACCTATGGACCTTTTACTTAATACGGCTCCCTTGAGCCTTTGAGCTGATGAGCTCAGGTAACGCCCTACGCGCCCGGAGAGGTACCAGACCTGAGAACACTTTTGCAGCCTGCACAGCAACCCCTGAAAATCCTCCTACACTCTGCTGATGAAGGACAATAATCCTGAAACACCGGTGTCCAGAGTTGACCTGCAATTTTGCATCACACATCGAATCTTTTGCAAAGCGAACCCGCTTTGAGAAAACTGCATTTACCATGATGCTCTTGGGGTACACCCGCTGGAATGGTGGAGTAGCGTGCGACCTATGGACCTTTTACTTAATACGGCTCCCTTGAGCCTTTGAGCTGACGAGCTCAGGTAACGCCCTACGCGCCCGGAGAGGTACCAGACCTGAGAACACTTTGGCAGCCTGCACAGCAACCCCTGAAAATCCTCCTACACTCTGCTGATGAAGGACAATAATCCTGAAACACCGGTGTCCAGAGTTGGCCTGCAATTTTGCATCACACATCGAATCTTTTGCAAAGCGAACCCGCTTTGAGAAAACTGCATTTACCATGATGCTCTTGGGGTACACCCGCTGGAATGGTGGAGTAGCGTGCGACCTATGGACCTTTTACTTAATACGGCTCCCTTGAGCCTTTGAGCTGACGAGCTCAGGTAACGCCCTACGCGCCCGGAGAGGTACCAGACCTGAGAACACTTTGGCAGCCTGCACAGCAACCCCTGAAAATCCTCCTACACTCTGCTGACGAAGGACAATAATCCTGAAACACCGGTGTCCAGAGTTGGCCGGCAATTTTGCATCACACATCGAATCTTTTGCAAAGCGAACCCGCTTTGAAAAAACTGCATTTACCATGATGCTCTTGGGGTAAACCCGCTGGAATGGTGGAGTAGCGTGCGACCTATGGACCTTTTACTTAATACGGCTCCCTTGAGCCTTTGAGCTGACGAGCTCAGGTAACGCCCTACGCGCCCGGAGAGGTACCAGACCTGAGAACACTTTGGCAGCCTGCACAGCAACCCCTGAAAATCCTCCTACACTCTGCTGATGAAGGACAATAATCCTGAAACACCGGTGTCCAGAGTTGGCCTGCAATTTTGCATCACACATCGAATCTTTTGCAAAGCGAACCCGCTTTGAGAAAACTGCATTTACCATGATGCTCTTGGGGTACACCCGCTGGAATGGTGGAGTAGCGTGCGACCTATGGACCTTTTACTTAATACGGCTCCCTTGAGCTTTTGAGCTGACGAGCTCAGGTAACGCCCTACGCGCCCGGAGAGGTACCAGACCTGAGAACACTTTGGCAGCCTGCACAGCAACCCCTGAAAATCCTCCTACACTCTGCTGATGAAGGACAATAATCCTGAAACACCGGTGTCCAGAGTTGGCCTGCAATTTTGCATCACACATCGAATCTTTTGCAAAGCGAACCCGCTTTGAGAAAACTGCATTTACCATGATGCTCTTGGGGTACACACGCTGGAATGGTGGAGTAGCGTGCGACCTATGGACCTTTTACTTAATACGGCTCCCTTGAGCCTTTGAGCTGACGAGCTCAGGTAACGCCCTACGCGCCTGGAGAGGTACCAGACCTGAGAACACTTTGGCAGCCTGCACAGCAACCCCTGAAAATCCTCCTACACTCTGCTGATGAAGGACAATAATCCTGAAACACCGGTGTCCAGAGTTGGCCTGCAATTTTGCATCACACATCGAATCTTTTGCAAAGCGAACCCGCTTTGAGAAAACTGCATTTACCATGATGCTCTTGGGGTACACCCGCTGGAATGGTGGAGTAGCGTGCGACCTATGGACCTTTTACTTAATACGGCTCCCCTGAGCCTTTGAGCTGATGAGCTCAGGTAACGCCCTACGCGCCCGGAGAGGTACCAGACCTGAGAACACTTTGGCAGCCTGCACAGCAACCCCTGAAAATCCTCCTACACTCTGCTGATGAAGGACAATAATCCTGAAACACCGGTGTCCAGAGTTGGCCTGCAATTTTGCATCACACATCGAATCTTTTGCAAAGCGAACCCGCTTTGAGAAAACTGCATTTACCATGATGCTCTTGGGGTACACCCGCTGGAATGGTGGAGTAGCGTGCGACCTATGGACCTTTTACTTAATACGGCTCCCTTGAGCCTTTGAGCTGACGAGCTCAGGTAACGCCCTACGCGCCCGGAGAGGTACCAGACCTGAGAACACTTTGGCAGCCTGCACAGCAACCCCTGAAAACCCTCCTACACTCTGCTGATGAAGGACAATAATCCTGAAACACCGGTGTCCAGAGTTGGCCTGCAATTTTGCATCACACATCGAATCTTTTGCAAAGCGAACCCGCTTTGAGAAAACTGCATTTACCATGATGCTCTTGGGGTACACCCGCTGGAATGGTGGAGTAGCGTGCGACCTATGGACCTTTTACTTAATACGGCTCCCTTGAGCCTTTGAGCTGACGAGCTCAGGTAACGCCCTACGCGCCCGGAGAGGTACCAGACCTGAGAACACTTTGGCAGCCTGCACAGCAACCCCTGAAAATCCTCCTACACTCTGCTGATGAAGGACAATAATCCTGAAACACCGGTGTCCAGAGTTGGCCTGCAATTTTGCATCACACATCGAATCTTTTGCAAAGCGAACCCGCTTTGAGAAAACTGCATTTACCATGATGCTCTTGGGGTAAACCCGCTGGAATGGTGGAGTAGCGTGCGACCTATGGACCTTTTACTTAATACGGCTCCCTTGAGCCTTTGAGCTGACGAGCTCAGGTAACGCCCTACGCGCCCGGAGAGGTACCAGACCTGAGAACACTTTGGCAGCCTGCACAGCAACCCCTGAAAATCCTCCTACACTCTGCTGATGAAGGACAATAATCCTGAAACACCGGTGTCCAGAGTTGGCCTGCAATTTTGCATCACACATCGAATCTTTTGCAAAGCGAACCCGCTTTGAGAAAACTGCATTTACCATGATGCTCTTGGGGTACACCCGCTGGAATGGTGGAGTAGCGTGCGACCTATGGACCTTTTATGTCAGGATCTCGCTTCAGCAATTTTACCACACCGCAGACACTTCAAGCCTGTCATTGACAAACTCTGTGAACTTAACATCAAATACCAATGCAGTCATCCCTTTGCCCTGATCTTCACGTGGGAGGGCAAGCACCAGATGGTCCGTTCCTTATGTGAGGCTAAAAAGCTTGTGAAGATCCCATCTGACTCTCGCAATACCAGCCCATCCCGCGCACATCAATCTGTGAGGCCATATGTCCAGAATATCATGCAACAAGGAGCGGGACTCCCTTCAAGCTAAGCAGGGCATCATACGCCATGTCCGCAACCTGGGCGGTGCCTCCTCTCCAGACTCCAGCACACTCCACTCCAGCTTCCATCTGACCTGGGAGTTGCTGTGCCTTGGCCGTGCCCTGGCCCTACTACCTGGCAACTACATTCTCTTGACATTGACATGGCTGTTCTATAGACTATTCCCATACTGCAATACCATGCTGAAGGGACTAGTGACTTTGCATCCTGGAGCTTTCCGCCCCTTACAATCGACCCTATGATGTGACAGACTCGAGGCCTCCTTTGTTGCAGATATTGTGTTCCCAGCAGAATGGATTCATGCTCTGACGACTGCTAGCTGCGGAGCCTGGGGACCCGCAAACTTGTCTGTTGTTTCTGCGCCCCCTCACTCGATTTGTCCCCTTTGAGAGTGAGTTCCCCAGAATGGCTCCTGCTCAGACTCGTGGGCCATTCCAGGATTTGAATGGCGCTCTTTGGTCGAGTTGGCCTCTCATTATTAATATTGTTCTTTCTTTCTTTTCTTTTCTTTTCCTTTCTTTGTCCCTTTTCTGGATGGTCGGGGTTGATGCTATGCTTCCTTTGGGGCCTCTCCCCTACCTACCTTGCCTCATCGGGTGATTGCTCTCCCTCATGGGCTTTAAGGCTGCTTTTTGGTCTAATTTTCGTCACCCTTTTTGCCTCCCCCGGATTGGGCTACTGTCTCTTTGTCCACTTTATGCCTCTACTGGGGCTCCCAACGGCCGCCTTTTTAGTCTTGGGGATGCCACCTATCTTCTTCCAATTTTTGCACTAGCTGGTTCCCCTAACCCGGGCCATGGCTCATATATCCCACATCAAATTCCTCTTCTTAAAAGGTTGAGGCCTCAATGTTCCAAACAAGAGACGCCAAATGTGGAGTTATTTTCTTATACAAGACCCTGATGTCATTTTCTTTCAGGAGACCCAGCATTTGAAGTCTGGCACACACCGAATGTCCCCTCCAAAGTTCCCATCCCAATATTGGGCATCCCCTACCACTAAAACGGCTGGGGTTGCAATCCTGTGCAAAGCTGGATTCTGCTCTAAAGTTTTGCGGGTGATCCTGGATGGTGAGGGTCGCTTCCTAAAACTCACGGTTCAATGAGGCATTCACTAGCTTACCCTTCTAAACATTTATGCACCGAATCAATCACAAGAAGCATACGTTAGGACCATACTGCGTGATCAGGTGGCACAGGAAGGAGGCAGCTTGGTAGGTGGGGGAGATTTCAAACTGGTGTGGGATCCTGACATGAACTGCAATGCTGCCTCTTTTCAGGGCATGGGGGCGATGTCAGCTACTTTAAAGAGGGACTTTACAGACCTGGGCCTCACGTATGGTTGGCGGTACAGGTTTCCTGATACACACCACTATTCTTTCTACTCACATGTTCATCATTCTTACTCTCGCATTGATTATTTTTTCCTCTAACATTCACTGCTGCTGGACCTAGAGTCTGTCCACATCTCCGACTCTCCCTTCCTGATGATGCACACATGGAATTGTATTGAGAGACCCCATTGATTTGGCTGAGATCCAGAAAGAGATCTTGGCTGATTTTGAGTCAAACGCACTTCCCAAAACCTCACCCTTTACTCTTTGGGATGCCTTTAGGGTGACAATTCGAAGTGTCAGTATGTCTATCACTATTGCACATACACGAGAAGCCACAATGGTGGAATCTAGACTGACTAAGGACATTAAAGCTATGGCGCAACTTGACCATTTAGCCCCTTCAATGACATTGATTTCTTCCTGGATTCTTAACCGTGGACACCCCTTGACTCCGAAACATACGAAGCTCTTAGAGGCCAATATGGGCCGGATGGCCTCTTGGTTTCTTTGTATCGTATGTTTCTCTCTCAATTCTGAGACCATTTGGTTTTTTTTAAATTTTGTTTTATTGATTTTCAAGAAAATGATACTACGTGAAGCCGCCACACAGGGCGGTATACAGTCAACCACAACAATCAAAACAATGAACCAAATGTGATTGATACTATTTGTGCATTCACAGACAGAAGAGGAGATATCGCCCATTATCTGCAAGTCACAAAAACAGGGAGTACACGTTACATTGTAATGTCACCTAGTTAGCAGGTGTAGGTTCATGCTGATTATTCGTCAACAAATAGTGGCGTAATGGCTCCCAGATGTCCTTAGGTTTAGAGGATGATGGAAGTTCTTCCTCATACAACTCAAGGGACTCCTTACAATAACCATGTCTTTTATCCAGTGGTCAGTGGGCGGGGCCAAGGAACTCTCCCAGGTCAGAGCTATTCGATGTTTTGCTAGTAATAGAGCAATCCGCAAAAACTTCCCCAGGGTGCCTTTTACATGAGGCATGTATCTTAATAAACAGGCTGCAGGCATACATTGCAATTGTTGACTGGACATAACCTGTAAACAGTGTGTTACTTCTACCCAGAACTTTGTGACAAGTGCACAGTGCCACGCTAAATGCCAAAAGTCTGCGTCAGGTTGGCTACATCATTTACAATTACTGGTATCCCGGAGGCCTATTTTATACAGTTCAAGAGGCGTGTGATAGACCTGGTGAATATATTTAAAATGGATAGTTCTGAGATTGCCATTCGGGGTCAGCTTGCCAGTTAGTGTGCATATATGTTCCCAGTCTTATGGAGTCAGCGGAGGATCTAATTTGCTATTCCTCCAATCTAGGCTATCATCCCCGACTCTCACCAGCTCAGAGCGCACTGCCTTGCATAATTTAGTTACCAATTTTTGCTTCAAGGGGGGCACCAATAAAAGCTGTAAAGACTGTAATGGAGTTGGCTCCGCTGGGAAAGAACTGTAATGTGCCTTAAGCGCCAGTTTCAAGCAATGAATAGTGAACTTAAATAACAGTGACTGATTGGTAATGTATTGAAGGTCTTCAGAGGTGAGGAACTGCCCTTCTACAAAGAGATCCTGCATGTGCTGAACACCCACCGTTTGCAATGAACGAATCGCTCCCATTTCTTGTGTAACTGAAAGGGAAGCATGATGTGCAGTTGGCAGTGCTGGGGCGTATATTGGAAGCATAGCCGTCATTTTACCAATAGTCTGCCAGGCGGCAATAGTGGTGTCTACAGTGTTTAATTCAGCTCGTTGAGTGCCTCTACGCGCATGCGTAAGTATCCCGACCAGTGGGATGGGGTGTGCATCCCCGACTTCCACCGCAAAATGGGGTGTAAAGGCATGCGGGTTGTGCCAGTAGTAGGCATATTGTGCCTGTGCACAGAGGTAATATAAGTATAAGTCCAGAGTACAAAATCCACCTTGTGCATATTCCAGAGTGAGTGTATGCCAGCTTACCCTAGCTTGCTTGCCATTCCAAATAAGCCGAAGTAAATGGGTTCGGATAGTGTGAAAAAGCTGCTTCGGTAATTTAATCGGAATATTATTGAAAAGATAGAGAAACCGTGGTAACACGATCATTTTGATAATGGCGATGCGATCGGCCAAGGAAAGAGGCAGAGAGGACCATTTGTCTACTTGAGATTCTAGTGCTGTACAAGCTGTGGCATAATTCTCCCTGAAAACAGTCCCCGGGTCGCAATGCACCCACACTCCCAAGTATTTGACAGGATCTGCTGACCAGATCAGCGGGTAGTCAATCTGTGGAGGCGTAGTGATCGTTGTTAGGGGGACAATCACTGATTTATCCCAGTTGATTAAAAGCCCATAAAACAAGCCAAAGCGGATATATTCCCTCAGAAATAGGGATAGATATTTGTGTGGCTCTCGGATAAACAGCACCATATCATCAGCATATAAAGATATGCTGACGGGATGATGGTTGATGTTGAGTGCCTATTCTCTGTGATGTTGCTGGATCACACAAGCCAGAGGCTCAAGTATAAGGGCAAATAATAGCCGCAAAAGGGGACAGCCCTGACGGGTGCCCCTGTTAATGGAGAAAGGTTCGGAGGTGAGGCCCCCCCACTCAGACCCTTGCCGACGGTCCAGTGTACAGAAGCTGCACCCATCTCAGAAAAATGGGCGGAAATCCCGTTCGCCTTAAGATATAAAACCTATAGCGCCATTCAATAGAATCGAATGCTTTAGCTGCATCTAACATTACTGCAGCAGCCGGGAGATCTGGGATTAAAACAAGGTACATAGCAAAAAGCGTTCTCAAATTGTGGGATGTAGAGCGCTCCGGTATAAAGCCGGATTGATCCGGAAATACCAGGCAGGTCATTAGAGGTTGGAGTCGGGTGGCTAGCATTTTGGCTAATATTTTTGCATCTAAATTAATTAGCGACTAAGGTCGATAGGAGTCACATTGGGATGGGGGATTTATCCTTTTTCAGTAATGTGATCATTAAGGCCTGCCGTAGAGATGAGGGTAAGATGCCAGTTTCATGGGCCTCTGCATACACCTCTAACAGATAGGGCGTTAAAAGATTGGCGTACTCCTTGTAAAATTCAGCTGTGAGTCCATCTGGACCAGGGGCCTTTTTGTTTGGCAAAGATTGGATCGCTGCTTTGATATCCTCCTCGCCAATTGACTGACTGAGGTATTCACGGTGGCCATCCTCAAGCCATCCTCAAGCAATATCGGAGAGATATTCATCAAGTGCCTCTTCGTCCTCGCTCCCACACGAGGTATACAGTTCTGAATAACTGGACCTAAATTGTCAAACTATCCCCTGAGGCGTGTAGTGTTCCCCCCGTGTGCATCCACTATTTTTGTGATGGGACAATGTTCAGTTCTGAATTTGAGTTTGTTGGCCAGCTGACGTCCAGGTCGCCCTCCCTCGCCATATGCACATGCAACATGATGACGTGATAGGTAACGGGTTTCTGTTTCCGCCATTGTGTTATATTCCTTTATCTATTCCTGAATACGCGCCAATGTAGTGGTGTTTAGATCTGTTGTGCAGTCTCATTCCAGGCCTGCTAATGTAGTTTCTATTTTGGAGAGTTGGTCTCGTATATCTCACAATATACCTGCTGTGGTGTTTATACAGACCCCTCTCTCAGTGACCTTAAAGGCCTCCCATAAGTTGGGCCACTGTCCACCGTGCCCACATTTATTTCATGGAATTGTGCTATCGCTTGCCTTACGGTGTCATTGTAAATAAAGTCTAGTAGTGTCTCAGCTCTAAAGCGCCAAGTGAAAGGGCGGTGTACGGATGTGGGTATACTAAAACACAACTTCACCGGGCTATGATCTGATAAGGTGCGTGGAAGCAGAACGATATCTGTGACCCAATTTTTGCAGTCTTCATTTAAAAGCCATTAATTCAGTCTGGACCAAGTATTATGTGCAGGTGTAATGTGTGTGCCCATCCTAACTTCCTCATTGCGTAAGCACCAGGCATCGAACATCCCCATCTCAAGCATGGCATCATGTATACGTTGAGCTACTTTTATAGTATGTGCTCCCTGCGGGTTCGACCTGTCTTTGGTAGGGTCCAAGTGCGTTTTGAAATCACCCCCACCCCCCATGAAATGGCTGCATCTGGCCAGGTGCGCAACGTTGCAAGCATTCGAAGAAATACCTGTGGTTCATCTGAAACGGGCGAAGGTGCATAGGAAATGTGGATACTGTTTGTATTGAAACGGAAGGAAGTTTTAGATGAGTCAGTGAGGAGAGAGTGTGAGAAAGGAAATGGGGAAAAAGAGGCTTCATCTTAAGGGTCGGGAGAAAGTGCTAACGACATGTTGGGAAACGAAAGGTATATAATGGAAAATAGAGGGGGAAGGGTGAGTGTAGGCATTGAAGGATTCAGGTTCACTAGTTTTGAAAGGAGTCAGATAGCTTAGGGTAAGAAATGGAAGAAATAGCGTGTTTCGTGAAATGATAATGTTTAATAATGAGTATACACATTGCTGATTTACTGAAAAAAACATGTTTTATTGTTGTTACAGTTACCCCTGACGAAGGACCCCAGTGGTCTGAAATGCATTGGGTTAAATAAACTGCGTTTTTAATGAACTTTGCCTCAGTACGTGTTATTGGTGAAAGGTTCGGACGGCCGGCCATAACATGAGAAACCTTGAAAATTGCACTATCTTGCAGGAGGAGCAAAACGTTTTAAGAATATGAAAATTGATGAAGAAAACAAGTTGAAAAATTAAGAGTGAAAAGACATTTTAAAAAAATGTTCGCAAATGCGAAACAAAGAAAAAAGCTGTCGCCACTGAGTTTGGGGCAAAGGTAGCCCCGATCGTTGATGTTGTTTTGTTCGTTTACGTGCTGTTTCGGGCTTAGCACGTCTGCAGTGAGCACGCGGAAGATAAACACTTTTGAGTACTATGTGGATAAATAATTGTGAAAAAATGGAGTGCGACACGTTTTTGTATGATCATCTGAAACGGGGCCATACATTTTAATTACTGTAATCATAGATTGCCCTAGCTTCCCATGGACCATAGCACTTCACCCTTCATCAGTGTATGTTTTGAGTGGCGTGAATTGCAATCCTCTTTGAAACAAAACAAGAACCTCTCTTGCGTACGTGGAGTACCAAGACGCCAACCTGTACCCAGCCCACTTAGTTGCAATTCTGGTCTCTGAGGATTTGGTAAGATGAGTTTCCTGTAAAAGGGCTCTCTGAACCGTGTGTCTGTCCAGATAAGCCAACACTTGGCAGATCTTTTTGGGGGTGTTGAGCCCCCTGACATTCCACGTCAGACAGGTGTAATTATCGTACATAAACTATAACATAAATATTATGCTGAAGCGAGTGTCGACTTAAGGCATGCATGACCATAAGAGCAGTTGTATAACGGAATCAGCATATAGGTACAATCTCATGTAGTGAATCCCCTTGAAGAGCAGCAATACCCCACATCCCAATCCGTTGCAATAGCTCACGGGCACCAAAACCATATACAAAAAGACAATAGAACCCAGTAGAAAGGCTGACTCTGCATGAATCATGAAAGGTGCTACCTCATCTCGTGCAACTGTACGTTCACATCAAACTAAATTTAGAACAACATTACAGATACCCACCTACCCCCACCCACTTCAACACCCTAACATTGCCAAAGCCAGACCCAAAACCCACAGAAGACCCCAATAAAAGGGAGAACAGTAGTACAGTAATGTGGGGTATACCCATTTAGGGGGCATCATGACACAACCAATCTCCCAGTAAACAAGGGAGGTGGCCACCGAGTGTCTAGGTATAATACCCGAGCCATCAATTCAGTCATTGAGATAAGGGCATGCATTAAACGAGTCATTATTGTGTGCATAGAAATGATTGCATAGAACACAAGGACAACAATCACAAAGGATATAGGAACTGCAGATTGTCTTAGCGCTGCTGCTGCAGGGCAAAGGCACTGAAGATGAGCTCAGCCGGGCAGGATCCAGAATCAAAGGCACATGAGAGAACGCTGGGGCCGGCCCTCTCAACAGCGCCGCGAAAAGAAGTTATCGTACGAGTGTAATAGCGCGCCATTCAGTCTTCGACGTTCGAGGGGGTGGGGGATTGTGTCTTTTTGCGACGCAGAGTTTTGGCGAACTCCAGGGCCCGTTTGGGATTAGTAAAGATCTTAGCCTTATCTTCGGACCCTATACGGAGACGAGCTGGGCAGAGCATAGCATAAGGGATCTTCTCAGCAAGCAGGATTTTCTTGGCTGATTGAAATTCCGTTTGCGCTGCTTGTACTGCTGGCGTAAAGTCAGGGTAGAAGGAGAGGGTGTTACCCCGGTAGTTGACAGTGCCTTTTTGTGTGGAAGCACAGAGTATAGTGTCTCTGTCTCTATAATTGAGCAATCAGGCAATAATCGGTCTGGGTGCTGCTCCTGGGGGTGGTCATGCCGCCAGCGAGCGATGAGCCCTACCCACGATGAGCAAACTGGATAGTGTGTTGTCTCCACAGAGCTCTCAAAACAGATTTTCTACATACGTTTCCAGGCGGCCAACATTGGTTGATTCGGGAAGTCCTAAAATACGTACGTTTTTGCGCCGTGAGCGTGCTTCGAGGTCTTCATTCTTGGCTTGGATGACCGCCAGCAGTTGCTCCATATTGTATGTTTTCGGCTCGACTTTCTGTAGGCCATCCTCTGCGCTCGAAATGCGTTGCTCTGCTTCACCAATACGTACGCCTTGCTTATTGAGTTTAATTGAGATGCTCGCAATTCGACCATTCAGAGCTTCCATATTGTCGTTCATAGATTGTAGACTCCTTTGTATAGTGGCGAGAGATTTCTCCAAAGCGGTCGGGTCGGAGTGGCGCTGTCTAATTCCGAGTCCGAGGCATGCTGGGGTTTGCCAGATTTGCGCCACTCAAACGTGAGTCGCGGTTGATGTTTTTCAGGTTTACCCATTGCAAATAACAGGCCTGTGTGCAGCAGCACAAAAGAGAAACCGTAGAGGCAGAATAGGATGTGTGCTTCACTTGCGCAGATGTTGCCCAAGCTATTAGAGTAGTAGTATGCCAACGGGGCCTACAAAGACCAGTGTGGCAATGGAGCACGCTGCTGGACACACACAGTTCTAGAGCACCCGTGCCGGCCGGTGTGCTGCAAGCTGCAGAGGAACAGCAGGTGCCCTCTTTGTAGGGATCACAGTCTACCACGCCTTCGTGAACATGCGGCGATGCAGGTCCTCCTCAGGCCAGCAGATTCAGTATTAGCAGTACACGAAGCAATGTGAAGCACAATATCACTGAAGCATACAATCAGGCACAACGACTGCAGATTGGGGCAGCACAGCGCAATATGGGCATCTTTCGCGGTATTCAAGGTAGAGCCTTTGTTACATGGGGTGCCGATCAGTAATCAGGCAGGAGGATCTTAATCACCTAAAGAAAACATCAATTAAAAAGTTCAAAACGAACAAGGGTCGACGCGGCGTTTCGGTTACAGGCTAATAATAGGCAACCTTCTTCAGGACCAAGTTCTAAAAAGAAACAGAAAATTACTTTTTTGCCTTCCCAGAGCGGAAGTGTAGCCTAATCAACACAAAATGCTAGTGATGTGTTCATAAAACTAATAGACCCCAATGCCAAAAATGCCTATTTTGAACAACACGGGGAATAAAACATAGGCCGCTTTAATATCAGTAACCTGTAACATAGGCAACAATTTTATAATAATACGCTAATACCACTAGAAATTCTGTAACATATGAATATATATTAAAGAAACAGAGAGGCTGTTAGTATTAATTTTGCAATACGAAAGTAACAGTGGTTTATTTAAAAGAAAATATCCCATTTTTTGAATTATACATAGGCAGGATGATCCCCACCAAGGAATGAATGCCTAACCTGACACAGAAGCCCATTGAAAAGCTCGTGTTATCATTTAACTTCCAGATATTACAAACTGGGTAAGCATAAGTAATTACAGTGTGATGAGACAATTGACAATCACTCCTTTGATTACAATACAGTAAAAGAGGTGTATTTATTTACAGTATAATTGAAGATACATATCGGTGGCTCCTACTACCAGAGCGATCCCTATTTTGAGAACAATATAAGGTAGGGTTGTGCTATAATAATTGGCTACACCTAATACTTGATGCTAACAGAGCACATACATTATTGATCGCCATTCTATCATCATCCACAGATATTGCTACAGTGATTGTCACAATTGAATAAATTGACAACATCTCCCGACCGGATTCTATAACCGGCCCCCGGTATTCCAAGATACATCTGGAATTCCCTCAGTCTTTAATAACACAGGTAACTTCACCCTCAGACATTTTAGACTAAATGTCTTGCCTTTGAAAAATGAGCCCAGTCAATTTTGACTGGTGGCTTGGTACTAGTGCCAGAATGATATTAGTGTCAAGATGTTATCTCTCTCTAGCAATACCAATAATGCTGATGGTCCACCTATGTGTGCAGTAAAATTCACCATACAATTCTAGTCAATGCTAAAGTGGTGTTCTAGTAAAGCGTTCTGTTTTTTAAAATTGTGAAGGCAAAAAAGTAATTTTCTGTTTCTTTTTAGAACTTGGTCCTGAAGAAGGTTGCCTATTATTAGCCTGTAACCGAAACGCCGCGTCGACCCTTGTTCGTTTTGAACTTTTTAATTGATGTTTTCTTTATGTGACTCTCAATGTTTTTAATGTAATGCTTAATGTACTTTATGTATATTTTTTAAACGATTTATCATTATTGTGTACAAAATGTTATTATTTGAATAAATGCATAAAGCATATATATTTTTATATACAACCACTTTTTTGGCTCTCCTTTAGATCTCTATTTGAAATATATGTGTCACAATGGTTTAAAACTGTAAAATCTCAGGTGGATTGTCAATTATATCATTTGATCTATGTTCTGTAACGCAGCTTCCTGCATCATATACAATTTGTGTGATTGGTATTGCTAGACGTCCTTCAACTTGGTACTCTGATTTCGCTTTTTTTAAAAAACAACAAAATTTAATGGCAAAACCTGTGGGACAATAATTGGTTTACAACATATCTCCCCTGTCCCTAAGTTGACAGATTAGGGGGCCTCCTTTTTATTTTTTCAGGATCTTAATCACCGCAATCGGAGCACCAGCATGCATCACAACGGTATCCACAATGCGCACAGAGCCTGGCGAAAGCAATCCCAATAAGCACCTATGTATTGTCTCAACTCCTCGTGTTGACACAACTTTATGGCTGCGCCCTGTGTTAGTGTTAAGCAGCACCACCACTCGGCCCAGGGTCTTCAATCCTCACCGCAAGTAACCAGCTCCAGTTCTCTCCCCCTCAGCGCCCACCGCGCTATTCAGGGAGTCTCCGCAGCATCAGCAAGCGCCGAAGAGCGGCTTGCAAGTCACGCAGCTCACCGTGCTGTCCCGAAGTCTTGGCACACAGACCTCCGACGTTCGCCAGCGGGCCTTCCAGAAGGCAGGATGCTGGTGTTCACCTCTTTGGGGCCCCCATGTCAGGTAACCAAACGATGAAGGAGTCAACGGGCGCCAGCCAGGGGGAGCCTGGTAGTCGCAGCTGCTGCACGTCTCCCGGGCTCCGGCATGGACACGGCGTCCGCCGCAGTCCCGATTTCTCTCGCCCTGAGCCCTTTTTTCGCTCCAAAACTGCCGCCGTTTAATCACTTAGGGGCAGATTTACAAGCCCTTTGCGACACCTTTACGCCGCCGTTGCATCACTTTTGTGACGCAGCGGCGGCGTAAACCATGCGCCACGTTGCGACTTATTTACAACGTGATGCATCTAGGCAGATGCGTCACGTTGTAAAGCCCTGCGCCACATGAAACCTGCGTCAGGTTTCATGTGGGCGTTCTGTCACAGGGTGGGCGTTCCCTCGCAGGAAAGCCAGGTAAAACTGACGCAGTGAAATCTACAAGATTTCACTGAGTCAGTTTTACGACGCTGCTGCGTCAAATTCTTACGCCTGCTTGAAGCAGGCGTAAGGAGTGAGGCACCATGTTAAGTATGGGCGGCCCCTGTGCATTGCAGGAGTTGCGTCGTTGCGACGCGACATCAGCAATGCGCCGCCCGTGCGTCACGCATCTGCCCCTCCTTGCACCATGGTGCACCGCATTGTAAATGCGACGCATCTGTGGTGGCGCAAGGGGGGTATTACGTGACGCATCTGTTCTGGCGCATCCCTGCTGATTTGCAGAGATGTGCCAGAAGACGTAAATATGCCCCTTAGTGTCTGGACAGCAGGCGCCGTAGCGTAGATAGGCACGATGGCTACAGAGGAACAGGATCAATGCAGGATTATGTCGGGTGCCGGCAGAGCCGTGATATTATGCGGCTATCTTGCTGTGTGTCAAGCCACGCCCGCTCCTAGACCAATTGTTACGGCTTTTTAACTCATTCACTGAGGTCACAGGCCTTACCCCCACTATGTCTGCTACTGAAGTAGTGCTCATCCTTAAGCATGGCAAGGACCTCTCCCTATGCACTTCTAACCATCCCATTGCCTTGCTAAACACGGATGCCAAGATATACACCAAGATCTTGGTGAATCGCCTGGAGCTGTACCTTCCCGGCCTAATTCATCCAAGCCGGCTTTGTCCGCCATTGCCAGGGGGCAGACAATGTACGCCGAATAGTCCACTTAGTTGAGGAGGTTCATCGCCAGGGCATACTGTCATGCCTTCTTTCCCTAGATAAGGTGTTCTACTGCATTAGCTGGGCCTTCTTAGGTGCAGCATTACAGAAAATTGCTCTAGGGCCGGGCATGACCTCTCGGATAATGGCATCTTATACCTCCCCGACGGCGCAGATTCAAATTAACGGCCCGCTCTCCTAATCCATCCACCTGACAAGGGGCACCAGAAAGAGCTGCCCCCTTTCGCCCCTGCTCTTTGTTCTGGCGATGGAACCGTTGGCGATAGCCATACACCAGGCGGACGATGTTATAGGCATTCCTTTTGGCGGCCAAGACCATACGATTGCTCCCTTCACTGACGAGCTTCTGGCCAGGCCTTACTCCTCCCTCCCTGCCCTAGTGAATATCCGCCAGTCTTGTGAAAGACTCTCGGTTTGAAAATCAATCTTTCCAAATTTCAAGCACTGAATTTAACAATCCCTCAACAAGACATGGCCAGTTTGCAATCATTCGCTTCTTTCCAATGGGTCCCTCGCTAACTCCGCTATCTGGGCTTAAACCTAACTCTGTCTTTGGCAATTTTGACCAATACCAACTGGTCGGAATATAGAAGGTCCATCTTGGAAGACCTACGGAGGTGGAAACCACTCCATACGTCTTGGCTTGGCCGGCTCAAGGCTATTAAAATATCCATATTGCCAAAAATATTGAATTGTTTCAGACACCACCCACCCCTATTTCGCTATTCTTTGCATCCAGCACGACATATACACCTTTATCTGGGATGGGACCACCCCAGGTTTTCCAATAAGATCCTTATGCTTCCTAAAGACCGGGAGTGCTGGTGTGCTCTAATCTTTTGGAGTGTTATTAGGCGTCACACCTCCGTTAAGCCTCTGAGTGGGTCATTCGCAAAAGCGAAAAGCACTGATTTACATAGACCAAGCAGTGGCAAGTCGGCCTCTTTGGGACCTGGCCTGGATCCCGAAGCATCTTAGACCCTGCAGTGCTTATATTGCCACCCACACTAGGATAGTTCTCGAAATTTGGGACAAGATAGCGATTTTGAGGGGTCTCACCACCTTCACTTCCCCTTATTTTCCCTGGTGCGTAACCCAGATTTCCCTCCTGCTTTACAACCGCATTAGTTTCCTGCTGGGGGGAGGGTGAAAACTGTATGATCCAAGACCTTTTCGAGGGGAGCACATTTAAAACCTTCGACCAATGCAATGGGGACTTTCATCTTTTGGACTGCTCCCTGCAATATTATCAATTGAGACACTTGCTGCTTCAACCCTCCAACTCTCAGGGGGCAACACAGTAACTCACCCCCTTCGAGACACTGGTGAGATCCTTTGATTGCACACAAAGCTTGATCTCCTGAACATACCAGTTGCTGCAATACTCTGCCCCTGTTCATCCACACACTTATGAAGTACAGTGGCAGGCAGACTCCAAGGGGGCATCTCTTAGAAACAACAGGAGCAACTCTGGTGTGACATTCCTAGGATATACAGAGCATAGCCCAGTGTGAAACTGGCTATAAACTAATGCCTAGGTGCTATTACACTCCGTCATGCTCAAAGAGAATGTGCCCCACTTCCTCCCCCCAATGCTAGTGCTGCCACTCAGCAACTGGTGACTTCTTTCATATTTGGTGTTCTTGCCCCCTACTAACATGTAGTGAGGGCTGAGCCTCTTTTGCGCACATTGCTATGTTAGCATAGGCTTATTAAAAGCTTAAACGCCATTTTACCTTTTGCACACAACACTACATTAAGCTGTTGTTGTAAGTTAGCAAAACACACAAGATGATGGACGGAATGTTGCACAATGGCAAAACTTTCATCCCCAGTCACAGATCTGGGTTTAATCCATTGTTATTTTGCTCACCAAGCCACCCCAGCTCAGACATGGCCATATGCAAGTCAGTCTTGACCCTGTGCCTCATGGGAACAGTCCATCCCAAACTGCCAAGCCATGTCTTCCCTGGACCGGAATCAAGCATCCTTGGACCGGTTTCTGGCTATCAGCCTTCATCAGCCAGGATAGCTTGACTCCAGTGGCGTAGTGAGCACGGGACCCACGTCTGGGCATACCCTTTCCAGATAGGTTGAATAGCAAAACACACAAGATGATGGACGGCATGTTGCACAATGGCAAAACATTCACCCCAGTCACAGATCTGTGTTTAATCCATCGTTATTTTGCTCACCAAGTCACCCCAGTTCAGACATGGCCATATGCAAATCAGGCTTGACCCTGTGCCTCATGGGAACAGTCCATCCCGAACTGCCAAGCCATGTCTTCCCTGGACCGGAATCAAGCATCCTAGGAACGGTTTCTGGCTATCAGGCTTCATCAGCCAGGATAGTTTGACTCCAGTGGCATAGTGAGCACGAGACCCACGTCTGGGCATATCCTTCCCACATAAGGTGAAGAGCAAAACACACAAGATGATGGACGGAATGTTGCACAATGGCAAAACATTCACCCCCAGTCACAGATCTGTGTTTAATCCATCGTTATTTTGCTCACCAAGCCACCCCAGTTCAGACATTCAACTTTTCAAAATCACACATTGCAGAGTACACAGTGTTGTTCCTGGGCTATGAGCTCAATAATGAAGATCGAGGTTTAGCACCTCACTTCTTGGAGAAATGCGCACAGCTGCGCACTCCTACAATGCTGAAGAAACTACAATCTTTACTAGGCTTTTTGAATTTTGGGCGTACTTACATTCCCGAATATGCCCAGCGTATCAAGCTTCTTTATGCTTTGGTACAACATACTTTCTCCAAATCATGCTGCCTGCTCATTCAGCCATCTTGCAATCCTTGCAGGCTGATCTTCTAGAATCTAAGTTCTTACTGACTCGTGATAACCACACCAACCTGGAGATAAGAATCGTACCTGGGGCGGTGGGTTTCACGTACCAGACTTTTAATGAGGGTGACACAGTCCCTATCGCATACAAGTCACACTTGTACACTTCGGCTGAGCTGCGTTTTTCCACTGTGGAAAAAGTTTTGACAGCAGTGCAAATGGCGATTCTAAATGAATGCGCGCTGTTTCAGGGAAAATGCATTCTGGTTGTTACTCCATATCCTGCATTGGAGGCAGTGATGAAAGCCAGTGTACCGAATTCAAAGGCTTTGCACCCAAGGTGGATACAATGGGCTACGTCCTTGACATCTCCGGATGTCACGTTCTTTTTCAACGCCTCCTTGCAAACTCAGGAGTACTTGCAGTATGAATTTGTTCATCCGGCTCCTCTGACTATGCGCCCGCTTGAGGATTTCCATTGTATCATTTACACAGACTAAGTCCAGACGTGTAGAGGATCTTTAGATGTTTATTAGTAGTAAGTTACAAGTCATCCAGTTCAATCCAATACAAGACACCACCAGAGGCAGCCAGGATGCTGCGCTGCCCTTCTCAACTGACATCTCTGGCTCCCAACATTCTGAAACACATCAATGGATGAACATTTCACTGGTAGAACAAGAGATACATGAATATCATCAAAGCCAGGATATAACAACGGTTCGGCGCAACCGGCAACAAGTTCAAAACACGCCTATTCTTCCGCCTGCGCAATAGTGGTTGGTACTATGGTGAATGGAGAGTTCAAGTCCGATGTCGTGCATACACAGACATTAGGGGACTGTACCACCCAGTTGGCAGAGCTTCGTGCTCTGATGCTTGCATTGGAGTACGCTGATCCTAGTGTGACTACTCTTATCGTAAGTGACTCATACTACTGGGTACAGTCTTACAAAGACAACTTGTTCTTTTGGACTCAGAATGACTATTGTGATTCCCAAGGTAGCACAATAAAACATAAAATGATCTGTGTTCGAGTGGCTGAGCTTAAAGAAAGGCTGACACTCGTGTTTGTGATTCATACTCTTGGTCACCAGCGTGTCGGAGTTCACACTGTGGGCAACAGTCTCGCTGATGAAGCGGCGAAGACGGCAGTAGTGACATATCTGGTTGCAGCAGTTACACGTTCCAAAAGTAAGATTGAAGTTGACATCTTGGCAGCTATTGCCGCAACACAGAAGGGAAGTAATTACTCTAGAGGTTTCCCTTCCAAATACTCTTATCATTTAAGTCCTGATAAAGTTCCTTATGTGAAAATTAACGACGTTGCTGACAGGTTAGTTCCCAACGCGGATCGCAGGTCCACACTGATTACAGCCGCGCATGAGGGCATGGCGTCTGCTCATGCCGGCGTGTCTGCGACTGTATCTCTTTTGCAACAGCGTTACTGGTGGTGCAGATTGTACAAACAAACACGTGATTATGTCCTTCATTGTGACATTTGCCAGCAGATTAAACCTCTCACGGCTGCACGCCCGCCCCAGACACAGTTGTATATATCTAAAAAAAACATTGGCTGTGTTTATTTGGATCACTGCGGTCCTTTCTCCTCTGATACTGCGTATAAGTACATCTTAGTTGCAGTTGATTCTTGCACGCGCTTTCTGTGGGTGTGTCTCCAATGGAGTGCTGATTCTCGAACTGTCGTAAGGGATTTGCATGTCTTTGTGGTAATCTTTGCATGTGATACCTTCCACTCGGACCAGCGTCCTGTGTTCACCTCTAAGGCGTACAAGGACGCCATGCGTTCATTGGGGGTCCAAGTCAAATTTTCGTCTCCATACAGGCCTGAGGGCAATAGTGTTGTGGAGCGGATGAACCGTGACTTAATGCAATCCTTGACAGGTAGGGTATTAGGTACAGGCCGGAACTGGCTAGCCCACCTCAATAGCATTCAGCGTGCCGTTAATAATCTCCTTAGAATGTCTCTGGGTGGGTGGACCCCATGCGAGATGCTTTTTGGTATCAAAATGTTTGTTTCGGACCTTGAGGGTCTAGACCAGGCGGCGTCTGCCGCTCCCTTTGACGTAGATGAACATTGTGCTGTTTTCCAGAATCTCCAAAAGACCCGTAATAGTCTTGCAAAGGAACACTTGCCCTCCACATCTGATGCTGCATTGCAGATTCCGGTAGTTGGCTGGCTACCCCGAGTTGGTGAACTGGTCCGAGAGAAGGTCGAGAACAAGAAGGAATTCGGCCCCTCATATCGTGCTCCAGTTCCTGTGCTTGAAGTGGAGGGTACAAGAACAGTCATTTTACCTCCACTTCCTGGTCGTAAGGAGAACAGGTACATCTCCATTGACAATGTCAAACTACACAGAGTGGCCGATTCTGCTCCGGCACCTACCACCAGGCCTGATGTTGCCATTGAGATGAATTCAGTTGGGAATCCTTTATTGAATCCACCGGCTGGTGATCCTCTTAATGATGCTGAGTACACTTACCCCACAGACTTATCAATGCCTGATTTAGAGACCTGTGTGGCTAATCAATCACGTTTTTTTCATTTGACACTGACTCTACCACATCAAAGACCCTAGTGCCGACATGTTTCAGTCCAAAAGTGGCCGTAAAGGTCCAGGACTTTCTTCAGGGCAAGACAAAACCCCCCTCTATGTGTAGGAGATTATAGGAAGGAAGATCCCTACCCTATTCATATAGCGAGGGAAGAGTAGCTTCTCCTCGTGTAAGTGTAAAGTGTTTTTGTGTTGCCAGGTTCCATCTGTGGGGCGAGATCATAAAAGGACAACATTTAACAATATGTACATCTCATATTGGTGAATACAAGTGCTTTATCCGTGGTGATGCATGCCAAACTTAGTGTACATGCCTTATTTGTGGAGAATTACCCCACTTGGTGCCATTCATACAGATTGTGCTGTGGTAGGCTTATAACCTTCGGTACCCATATTGGGTCTTTTTTTTACTATTTAATACCAACTTAGTATTTAGAATAGTAACAGCCAGACGATCATAAACAAAAAATAGGGAATACTAACATCCAATAAGTTGACATTTCAGAAACCCATGTTCTCCTTTAAAAGGAACAGAAGTCTCAAAGACTCTCTGGTACATGCCAACAGTTATCGACCAACAACTGATCTGCAACCTACCCTTTGGAATGCCCCACCGGTGACGGGACATTTCCCATGTGGCATGTGCATAGTATGCGAATTCAACGAACACACAAAATCCCTGGACTTGGGTTTACGCACGCCATGGGAACAACGTTCTCACACAAACTGCAACACAGAGGCAGTAATTTACCTCATAAAATGTCCATACCAGTTACTTTATGTGGGCATGACATCGCGTAAAGTGAAAACTCGCATCTGTGAACACAGAAGCACCATCAGGAGAGCAATAACAGCTACCAGACTTACAGCCCATTTTGTGGAGAATAATCACAAGGATACAGATATCAGATGGACTGTAATTGAGAAGGTGAAGGCTAGCACCAACCTACAGAAAGTATTACTCGAAAAAGAACAACGGTGGGTGTACTGCCTAAAAACACATGAGATAGGACTGAACGATTCCATTCCATGGGGTCAGCTAAAAAAATAAAAAATAAAGAAATGAAAAAAAAATTTGGCTGGACCATGGTGGATTATCCACAAGCTCATAGATGAGATACGTGCTGACAACAAATTAATAATAATCAACATGGCCTGTCTCTAACCATGTCAATATCCCAGTCATTGTTAACCATGTGATCAATCTGGATGATAGATCGAAAATAACCCGAGATATATCCTGTAGTCTTACTACTTTATATCTTTTCTACAAATGCAGCATACCCCAAAAAAAATTTAATTTCATCAGCATGTAACAACTAGATATATAACAATGTGTCACCGAAAGTACCCGGTGTTGTATGTGAATACATACATAAATTTACCACACTAGTATTTTCTCAACACTTTGCAGAAGCGAAGTGAACCCAACCCGATTCTTGGGCTTCGGGGCTACATTTCCCACACTCCTCCAGTCCACAACTGGATGCAGAGTAAGCACTCTTTGCCACTTCCGGGTTACGCGTTACACTCACGCAGTACCCGGAAATGACTAGCACATCCAGAATGAATAAAATACCGGCAACCGATGCAGTCCGACCTCGCTGAGCCGGGGACCGAGACCGCAATAGGTACAGATGCCGGGTGAGATCCCAAATTGAGTAAGTACCCGATGACACGCCCTTGGCCGAGTTATCCAACATTACTCGAGACCAACAACCGGCGTTTTCCTTTGCAATGACTACCAATCTCCCACGTATCGGGGTCATTACTTCTGCTAATCTTGCCTACCGCTACACCTTTTTCTCACAATATCACTAGGACCACCTAAACTGCATCTCTCGGTCCTGTGAGAAACAAAAAAAAAACATACATTGGGTAAGTGCTAATATGAACACTAACGTGTATGTGGTATGTATGTACGAATGCCGTGTTGAATGCTTGGAAACATCGTGTGTTGAAAGTTTTCTTTTTTTTTTTAAATATGTCCACTATTATGCAATTGAGACCATTTTTCACTGGTTTTAACGTCTGGCTGTTACTATTCTAAATACTAAGTTGGTATTAAATAGTAAAAAAAGACCCAATATGGGTACCGCAGGTTATAAGCCTATCACAGCACAATCTGTATGAATGGCACCAAGTGGGGTAGTTCTCCACAAATAAGGCATGTACACTAAGTATGGCATGCATCACCATGGATAAAGCACTTATATTCACCAATATGAGATATGCATATTGTTAAATGTTGTCCTTTTATGATCTCGCCCCCCAGATGGAGCCTGGCAACACAAAAACACTTTACACTTACACGAGGAGAAGCTACTCTTCCCTCGCTATATGAATAGGGTAGGGATCTTCCTTCCTATAATCTCCTACACATAGAGGGGGGTTTTGTCTTGCCCTGAAGAAAGTCCTGGACAATTACGGCCACTTTTGGACTGAAATATGTCGGCACTAGGGTCTTAGAACCATTAAAATCCAAAAGAGGCCCATTTTTTAGAATTTTAGTAACCCAGTCAGACCCAAGAATAAAGGGAAACCGGGAGTCTGACTGAGGTTTTTTATCTTATAACCCCCCCACCTTCATCTATCTTGAAGAGCTACCCAACACTGTGGTTGGGCCCACCCCGACTTTTAGGGGTCGGGGTGACCCGATGATGAAGCATGACACCACTGGGGTATGTGAGGGTAATTAAAAAGAACTAGTTTTTTCTCCCCCCAGACACATGGACATGAGTAGCATGTCCCTCATACTTTTAGTGGATTAGTGCATTATCCTCGTTATCATTTAACATTTTAGCCTTCCTTAAATTACACATCACCAGATAATAGCATTAACACACTTTCTTTCCGAATTTACACATTAGATAATATTGTTTCTTCTTTCGTTGATATTGTGCAATATGAAGTTTAGTTTTGTACCATGGTCAAAATCAATTGTGTTCTATTATGCAGTTTGCATGGACTTTACAAACGTTGAAGACTGGGAAAGTGCCTTGGGACTACATGAACACTTCTTCATTGTTTCTGCCCTTTAATCTGACTGTTAAACAACTATTTATGTCAATGAAAGATGCGACATGTTCTCTATTGCATATTGAAAAGTTGGAACCTTTACCGCGTTCTGAGGCCGAAACAAATTCTGCTGTTTGGCTTATTCATGGGTTAATAACGCTACCTTTTCCACTGTTTAAATTTGAAGCATGCATAAAACATTATGCCATAGGCAGATATGAACCATTGGGCAGCGCATATCTCCCTGAAGTTTGGTCTCTTCGTTCACCTATAGGTGCCTGAGGGAGGGTAAAGAGGTTTACTTGAAAGGTGAAGATTGCACTTCCACAACCAATCACTCATTGGTTTGTAGGAATATACAATTGCACAGTTCGTGTAATTCCGAATCCCCAAATTTGGCCTGTATTTTAAAAGGCACACTCGCCCCAGCTATTACACCTACTTCCACGTTGTTAGCAAACGGTAGTTATTTGATATTAAATCATGAAGATTGCTGTGGTATGCTGGCAGGGATACCGTACATAGTGAATGTCTCCCAACGTGTAGTCTGTTGTAAAAATGTTCTGTTCCCTCCTCTGCTTGGGAAGCGCAATGTATCCATCTGGCCTTCCATTCCGACTTTGAAAGCAGAGTTCAACAAGATGAGTCGTATAAGGGCTCTTTTGTCTCCAAAAGAAGTCACCCTTATATCTGCACGTGAAACATTCGTCCTTCACGTTGCTAATACTTGTACTGAGGTACATGCCTTAATAAACACGGATCTCCCACTGCATTTTGGCGCATTGATTTACACTATTTTCAATGCCTCGTTGACCTCGGGCCTGGCACACTTTTTTAAAATAGTAAGTTCTGCCCTTGTGACTTCATTTCAAACTATATTTGGTGTGATATCGGCATTTTTTCATTCTATTTTTTCCAGCTTTTTCTGCGGACTCCCGTTAATTCTCGCCTTGGCTGCCGGTGTACTCCTCTTAATTTGTTTACTCCAAAATGGTTGCACATTCTGTGCCCCACGACAATCTGCCCCGGCTGCTCCAACTTCGTAACCGGATGATTGAATACCATAGATTGCTGCCTCTGGCAACATTGAGTGTGGCGTTTGGTTATCTTTCCGGTTCTCGTACTTTACATGCGTGCAGCCAGTTTTCCACTGCCTGGATTGCAGTTTTGAATGGGCTCTGGATTTATGCCTCTGCAATACGGTGTCTCCTAACCCGGATTTTGACCTACTAATGAGTCCCTTAGTTGCTCATGAACTAGACTGTTCTGGTAATGGGATTATGGCCTGAACAGCGGCTCATGGAGTCCTAGGCAATTGGAATATATGGACGGCAGCCCATGACTTTTTGGCATGCAGTTATCTCGAAGAACATCTGAGTTGTCCTCTGATGGTGCCAGAGGCTCCGGCTGTTGAGGAACATGTGTGTTCTTTTCCATTACTGAATTGGATGGCTGAAATGTTCACTGACGAAAACAACAACTTCCTATTGGAGGCGGTTGCAACGTACTGTGCCTATATGCTGTTGGATTGAAGTGACAATTTTTTTTCCTGCTTCATAGACACGTACTGGACTCATGATTTTTTCTTTCATTTTTTCTTCCTGCTACGCATTACATGCGTTTTAACAATATGCCCCCCTGTTGAGCTTCATAGGTTTTTGGTTACTAATTCAGAAATTACTCCCAATTACCCAGGTTGACAAAAATGATGAACTTGGTTCTGTCTCACTCGAACTTGAACTCTGCGTTCTAAAAAAGAATTGTCTCCCACTTCTATTGTGCGTTCTCCGATCAAGGAAGGGTGTAGTGAAGGCTGAGCCTCGTTTGCGCACATTGCTATGTTAGCTCAGGCTTATTAACAGCGTAAACGCCATTTTACCTTTTGCTGCTTTTGCACACTACACTACATTTAGCTGTTGTTGTAAGTTAGGCTGCGTGAATTACTTCACATGAGAAAGGCTTGTTATCGGCATCCCTAGACTTACTTCGCGACCTTAGTCTGCACAGTGAGTGCTAAAGCCTCCAAGGTTATCATAACAAGGTAGCTGATAGGCTCACGTATTTAGACATAACATACATGCAGCTGCAGGTCAACGGTGATTCTGGCGCCTTTAATAGTGCACTCTAGGCATGATTTTACACACCTGGAAGAATTCCGTTCCAGAGAGACAGAGAGCTTTTGCAGATCCTGATGTGACACACTCCTGCTAATCTTGGAGGTATGTGGTCCCCCGCAAATGCCTAAGAGACCTTCTATATTTTATAAAACAAAGTTCCTAGCTAGGGAGGGTGATTTACCAGGCGCTTTAAGACCTGTTTTCACCATCATTGTAATATGATTTCTCCTTTTGTGTTTTATGGAATTGTAACAATGCTGATCATACTATTTCTAATCATATGTCTGCTTATGTTAGCAAAAATACTGCATCTTAATGCACGTCATAAAAATAAATATTTTAACCTTTCCCATGTCTCTTTTTTACTCCTGTTGTGGACTGGTATGAGAGTATAATGAAAGAGTGTTCTTGCTTCCCACCATTCCTGATTATAACCTAAGTTGCATGTTCTGGGTTGTCTAATCATTGGTTCCTTTGCTATAGGACGAAGAGCTAATGTGACACTGATGCTAGCTGGTTAGTGTTTCTAGGAACTAAGGTGAGTTTTTTGGTCCATCACAATTCACTGAGGTCTGGGGTCTCTGTGCACAGTTCTGTGTAGGAGCATAATCCCTGCAACAATCCCTATACTGGAAAGAAGGTCTGAGTCAAATTAAGGGTACCATAGACTTCTCTCTTCCAAACTTATATAACACTATCATCCTTAGCATCTGGCTCTTAACACTTACTGTTATGACTCACTCTGAATGTCACCTCATAGTTCAAATGCTAGATGCAGTTAACAGTTACTTGCCTAGCATTGGAAGAATCCCACTGCACCGCCAATTGCCCTGTGGTTCACAAGGCTTTGGCATGTCATGGCTATGGAATTCTTATCATTCAGGATAACACACACGGAGCCCGAATTTGCCTGCGTCTGGCAGATACTAATTGACTATTTCTTAAAAATTGAATATTCTTGTTTTAAGGCGTACAAGGACGCCATGCGTTCATTGGGGGTCCAAGTCAAATTTTCGTCTCCATACAGGCCTGAGGGCAATAGTGTTGTGGAGCGGAGTAACCGTGACTTAATGCAATCCTTGACAGGTAGGGTATTAGGTACAGGCCGGAACTGGCTAGCCCACCTCAATAGCGTTCAGCGTGCCGTTAATAATCTCCCTAGAATGTGTCTGGGTGGGTGGACCCCATACGAGATGCTTTTTGGTATCAAAATTTTTGTTTCGGACCTTGAGGGTCTAGACCAGGCGGCGTCTGCCGCTCCCTTTGACGTAGATGAACATTGTGCTGTTTTCCAGAATCTCCAAAAGACCCGTAATAGTCTTGCAAAGGAACACTTGCCCTCCACATCTGATGCTGCATTGCAGATTCCGGTAGTTGGCTGGCTACCCCGAGTTGGTGAACTGGTCCGAGAGAAGGTCGAGAACAAGAAGGAATTCGGCCCCTCATATCGTGCTCCAGCTCCTGTGCTTGAAGTGCAGGGTACAAGAACAGTCATTTTATCTCCACTTCCTGGTCGTAAGGAGAACAGGTACATCTCCATTGACAATGTCATACTACACAGAGTGGCCGATACTGCTCCGGCACCTACCACCAGGCCTGATGTTGCCATTGAGATGAATTCAGTTGGGAATCTTTTATTGAATCCACCGGCTGGTGATCCTCTTGATGATGCTGAGTACACTTACCCCACAGACTTATCAATGCCTGATTTAGAGACCTGTGTGGCTAATCAATCACATTTTTTTCATTTGACACTGACTCTACCACATCAAAGACCCTAGTGCCGACATGTTTCAGTCCAAAAGTGGCCGTAAAGGTCCAGGACTTTCTTCAGGGCAAGACAAAACCCCCCTCTATGTGTAGGAGATTATAGGAAGGAAGATCCCTACCCTATTCATATAGCGAGGGAAGAGTAGCTTCTCCTCGTGTAAGTGTAAAGTGTTTTTGTGTTGCCAGGCTCCATCTGTGGGGTGAGATCATAAAAGGACAACATTTAATAATATGTACATCTCATATTGTTGAATATAAGTGCTTTATCCGTGGTGATGCATGCCAAACTTAGTGTACATGCCTTATTTGTGGAGAATTACCCCACTTGGTGCCATTCATACAGATTGTGCTGTGGTAGGCTTATAACCTGCGGTACCCATATTGGGTCTTTTTTTACTATTTAATACCAACTTAGTATTTAGAATAGTAACAGCCAGACGATCATAAACAAAAAATAGGGAATACTAACATCCAATAAGTTGACATTTCAGAAACCCATGTTCTCCTTTAAAAGGAACAGAAGTCTCAAAGACTCTCTGGTACATACCAACAGTTATCGACCAACAACTGATTTGCAACCTAACCTTTGGAATGCCCCACCGGTGATGGGACATTTCCCATGTGGCATGTGCATAGTATGCGAATTCACCGAACACACAAAATCCCTGGACTTGGGTTTACGCACGCCATGGGAACAACGTTCTCACACAAACTGCAACACAGAGGCAGAAATTTACCTCATAAAATGTCCATGCCAGTTACTTTATGTGTGGTCCCCAAGAGTATGTAGATTCAGAATATCAGATAAAACAAAGTCCACAATGGGAGCTATATTGGCTATATTAGTCCTGATGATGATCCCACAATATTGAGCATAAGGGATCGAAACGTCGACTTGTTTTAAGTGTTTTCACAGCCTCACTATTATGTCTGATTTACGCTGTGTCTAGCACTTGTATTGGCACTACTTTCAATCTTTACTGAATCACAAGTGGCCAATTATGCTCCTTCTTGCCTAAAAACCTTCCCTGTTTGTTCCCAAAACGGTACAGGACTGTGCCTTTTTCATATCCCACTATTTGTTCTATTGTAAGAAAATAAAATACCCTGTCCGGCTGGACAGTGGCCAATATAGCTCCCATTGTGGACTATGTTTTATCTGATATTCTGAATCTACATACTCTTGGGGACCACTGTTGTTTCTATATTATAGCTACCCACGGTCCCTGGATAACCGAATGGGTTCCCTTGTTGTTTCAAACAGTTACTTTATGTGGGCATGACATCGCGTAAAGTGAAAACTCGTATCTGTGAACACAGAAGCACCATCAGGAGAGCAATAACAGCTACCAGACTTACAGCCCATTTTGTGGAGAATAATCACATGGATACAGATATCAGATGGACTGTAATTGAGAAGGTGAAGGCTAGCACCAACCTACAGAAAGTATTACTCGAAAAAGAACAACGGTGGAAGTACTGCCTAAAAACACATGAGATAGGACTGAACGATTCCATTCCATGGGGTCAGCTAAAAAAATAAAAAATAAAGAAATGAAAAATAACATTTGGCTGGACCATGGTGGATTATCCACAAGCTCATAGATGAGATACGTGCTGACAACAAATTAATAATAATCAACATGGCCTGTCTCTACCCATGTCAATATCCCAGTCATTGTTAACCATGCGATCAATCTGGATGATAGATCGAAAATAACCCGAGATATATCCTGTAGTCTTACTACTTTATATCTTTTCTACAAATGCAGCATACCCCAAAAAAAATTTAATTTCATCAGCATGTAACAACTAGATATATAACAATGTGTCACCGAAAGTACCCGGTGTTGTATGTGAATACATACATAAATTTACCACACTAGTATTTTCCCAACACTTTGCAGAAGCGAAGTGATCCCAACCCGATTCTTGGGCTTCGGGGCTACATTTCCCACACTCCTCCAGTCCACAACCGGATGCAGAGTAAGCACTCTTCGCCACTTCCGGGTTACGCGTTACACTCACGCAGTACCCGGACATGACTAGCACATCCAGAATGAATAAAATACCGGCAACCGATGCAGTCCGACCTCGCTGAGCCGGGGACCGAGACCGCAATAGATACATATGCCGGGTGAGATCCCAAATTGAGTAAGTACCCGATGACACGCCCTTGGCCGAGTTATCCAACATTACTTGAGACCAACAACCGGCGTTTTCCTTTGCAATGACTACCAATCTCCCACGTATTCGGGTCATTACTTCTGCTAATCTTGCCTACCGCTACACCTTTTTCTCACAATATCACTAGGACCACCTAAACTGCATCTCTCGGTCCTGTGAGAAACAAAAAAAAACATACATTGGGTAAGTGCTAATATGAACACTAACGTGTATGTGGTATGTATGTACGAATGCCGTGTTGAATGCTTGGAAACATCGTGTGTTGAAAGTTTTCTTTTTTTTTTTTAAATATGTCCACTATTATACAATTGAGACCATTTTTCACTGGTTTTAACGTCTGGCTGTTACTATTCTAAATACTAAGTTGGTATTAAATAGTAAAAAAATGACCCAATATAGGTACCGCAGGTTATAAGCCTACCACAGCACAATCTGTATGAATGGCACCAAGTGGGGTAATTCTCCACAAATAAGGCATGTACACTAAGTTTGGCATGCATCACCACGGATAAAAAACTTGTAAAACTTGTTGCGACTTTTATCACCACGGATAAAGCACTTATATTCACCAATATGAGATGTACATATTGTTAAATGTTGTCCTTTTATGATCTTGCCCCACAGATGGAGCCTGGCAACACAAAAACACTTTACACTTACACGAGGAGAAGCTACTCTTCCCTCGTTATATGAATAGGGTAGGGATCTTCCTTCCTATAATCTCCTACACATAGAGGGGGGTTTTGTCTTGCCCTGAAGAAAGTCCTGGACCTTTACGGCCACTTTTGGACTGAAACATGTCGGCACTAGGGTCTTAGGACCATTAAAATCCAAAAGAGACCCATTTTTTAGAATTTTAGTAACCCAGTCAGACCCAAGAATAAAGGGAAACGGGAGTCTGACTGAGGTTTTTTATCTTATAAGCCCCCCACCTTCATCTATCTTGAAGAGCTACCCAACACTGTGGTTGAGCCCACCCCGACTTTTAGGGGTCGGGGTGACCCGATGATGAAGCATGACACCACTGGGGTGTGTGAGGGAATTAAAAATAACTAGTTTTTTCTCCCCCAGACACATGGACATGAGTAGCATGTCCCTCATACTTTTAGTGGATTAGTGCATTATCCTCGTTATCATTTAACATTTTAGCCTTCCTTAAATTACACATCACCAGATAATAGCATTAACACACTTTCTTCCCGAATTTACACATTAGATAATATTGTTTCTTCTTTCGTTGATATTGTGCAATATGAAGTTTAGTTTTGTACCATGGTCAAAATCAATTGTGTTCTATTATGCAGTTTGCATGGACTTTACAAACGTTGAAGACTGGGAAAGTGCCTTGGGACTACATAAACACTTCTTCATTGTTTCTGCCCTTTAATCTGACTGTTAAACAACAATTTATGTCACTGAAAGATGCGACATGTTCTCTATTGCATATTGAAAAGTTGGAACCTTTACTGCGTTCTGAGGCCGAAACAAATTCTGCTGTTTGGCTTATTCATGGGTTAATAACGCTACCTTTTCCACTGTTTAAATTTGAAGCATGCATGAAACATTATGCCATAGGCAGATATGAACCATTGGGCAGCGCATATCTCCCTGAAGTTTGGTCTCTTCGTTCACCTATAGGTGCCTGAGGGAGGGTAAAGAGGTTTACTTGAAAGGTGAAGATTGCACTTCCACAACCAATCACTCATTGGTCTGTAGGAATATACAATTGCACAGTTCGTGTAATTCCGAATCCCCAAATTTGGCCTGTATTTTAAAAGGCACACTCGCCCCAGCTATTACACCTACTTCCACGTTGTTAGCAAACAGTAGTTATTTGATATTAAATCATGAAGATTGCTGTGGTATGCTGGCAGGGATACCGTACATAGTGAAAGTCTCCCAACGTGTAGTCTGTTGTAAAAATGTTCTGTTCCCTCCTCTGCATGGGAAGCGCAATGTATCCATCTGGCCTTCCATTCTGACTTTGAAAGCAGAGTTCAACAAGATGAGTCGCATAAGGGCTCTTTTGTCTCAAAAAGAAGTCACCCTTATATCTGCACGTGAAACATTCGTCCTTCACGTTGCTAATACTCGTACTGAGGTACATGCCTTAATAAACACGGATCTCCCACTGCATTTTGGCGCATTGATTTATACTATTTTCAATGCCTCGTCGACCTCGGGCCTGGCACACTTTTTTAAAATAGTAAGTTCTGCCCTTGTGACTTCATTTCAAACTATATTTGGTGTGATATCGGCATTTTTTCATTCTATTTTTTCCAGCCTTTTCTGCGGATTCCCGTTAATTCTCGCCTTGGCTGCCGGTGTACTCCTCTTAATTTGTTTACTCCAAAATGGTTGCACATTCTGTGCCCCACGACAATCTGCCCCGGCTGCTCCAACTTCGTAACCGGATGATTGAATACTATAGATTGCTGCCTCTGGCAACATTGAGTGTGGTGTATGGTTATCTTTCCGGTTCTCGTACTTTACATGCGTGCAGCCAGTTTTCCACTGCCTGGATTGCAGTTTTGAATGGGCTCTGGATTTATGCCTCTGCAATACGGTGTCTCCTAACCCGGATTTTGACCTACTAATGAGTCCCTTAGTTGCTCATGAACTAGACTGATCTGGTAATGGGATTATGGCCTGAACAGCGGCTCATGGAGTCCTAGACAATTGGAATATATGGACGGCAGCCCATGACTTTTTGGCACGCAGTTCTCTCGAAGAACATCTGAGTTGTCCTCTGATGGTGCTAGAGGCTCCGGCTGTTGAGGAACATGTGTGTTCTTTTCCATTACTGAATTGGATGGCTGAAATGTTCACAGACGAAAACAACGACTTCCTATTGGAGGCGGTTGCAACGTACTGTGCCTATACGCTGTTGGATTGAAGTGACAATTTTTTTTTCCTGCTTCATAGACACGTGCTGGACTCATGATTTTTTCTTTCATTTTTTCTTCCTTCTACGCATTACATGCGTTTTAACAATATGCCCCCCCTGTTGAGCTTCATAGGTTTTTGGTTACTAATTCAGGAATTACTCCCAATTACCCAGGTTGACAAAAATGTTGAACTTGGTTCTGTCTCACTCGAACTTGAACTCTGCGTTCTAAAAAAGAATTGTCTCCCACTTCTATTGTGCGTTCTCCGATCAAGGAAGGGTGTAGTGAAGGCTGAGCCTCGTTTGCGCACATTGCTATATTAGCTTAGGCTTATTAACAGCTTAAACGCCATTTTACCTTTTGCTGCTTTTGCACACTACACTACATTTAGCTGTTGTTGTAAGTTAGGCTGCGTGAATTACTTCACATGAGAAAGGCTTGTTATCGGCATCCCTAGACTTACTTCGCGACCTTAGTCTGCACAGTGAGTGCTAAAGCCTCCAAGGTTATCATAACAAGGTAGCTGATAGGCTCACGTATTTAGACATAACATACATGCAGCTGCAGGTCAACGGTGATTCTGGCGCCTTTAATAGTGCACGCTAGTCATGATTTCACACACCTGGAAGAATTCCGTTCCAGAGAGACAGAGAGCTTTTGCAGATCCTGATGTGACACACTCCTGCTAATCTTGGAGGTATGGGGTCCCCCGCAAACGCCTAAGAGACCTTCTATATTTTATAAAACATAGTTCCTAGCTAGGGAGGGTGATTTACCAGGCGCTTTAAGACCTGTTTTCACCATCATTGTAATATGATTTCTCCTTTTGTGTTTTATGGAGTTGTAACAATGCTGATCATACTATTTCTAATCATATGTCTGCTTATGTTAGCAAAACTACTGCATCTTAATGCACGTCATTAAAATAAATATTTTAACCTTTCCCATGTCTCTTTTTTACTCCCGTTGTGGACTGGTATGAGAGTATAATGAAAGAGTGTTCTTGCTTCCCACCATTCCTGAGTATAACCTAAGTCGCATGTTCTGGGTTGTCTAATCATTGGTTCCTTTGCTATAGGACGAAGAGCTAATGTGACACTGATGCTAGCTGGTTATTGTTTCTAGGAACTAAGGTGAGTTTTTTGGTACATCACAATTCACTGAGGTCTGGGGTCTCTGTGCACAGTTCTGTGTAGGAGCAGAATCCCTGCAACAATCCCTATACTGGAAAGAAGGTCTGAGTCAAATTAAGGGTACCATAGACTTCTCTCTTTCAAACTCATATAACACTATCATCCTTAGCATCTGGCTCTTAACACTTACTGTTATGACTCACTCTGAATGTCACCTCATAGTTCAAATGCTAGATGCAGTTAACAGTTACTTGCCTAGCATTGGAAGAATCCCACTGCACCGCCAATTGCCCTGTGGTTCACAAGCCTTTAGCATGTCATGGCTATGGAATTCTTATCATTCAGGATAACAAACACGGAGCCCGAATTTGCCTGCGTCTGGCAGCCACTAATTGACTATTTCTTAAAAATGGAATATTCTTGTTTTACACTGGCCGTCTTAGGGCCCTCCAACTTTTCAAATACTCCCCCCTGAACTCTGGAGCCGACAACCCATGGAGGGAGGACCGGTCTTCTACTGCAGAAACACCAGTCTCCTCCCCTTCGTTCCCTATGAAGTTCACCTTATTGCTCGCTTGGGACACCTTCTTCCTTTAATCCATCTGTAGACTGCACATGTCTCAAACTTTTACACCCTCAACCTAACCTTTTCCTTTCCCCTTCTTCCCTGTCTTTCTCTATTTTGTGCATGTACGTTGATATTTTTTGTTGGTTCTACTCTTTCACAGTTGGCTGTCCCAACAGTTGGAGGCTGCTCTTGGCTACAGTCCTTTTGTTGTTGGACATGTCATTCATTTCGATGATGTCTATCTTATGCCTCTTATTATATTGCATTTCCACGCCTTTTTGAACTTCTTTAAGAAAAAGATTTGAAGTAAAAAAGATATCAAAGCACACACTTTAGCAAGTCTGGATTTCAAAGTGCTGGTGACTTGTTCCACAATACCTGAAGCTTCTGGCCGATGACTGCAATGTAATCTCTGCTCAACTTCTAACGTGGCACAGAGCATTCTTTGGACCTCATCCTTAAAATGAGTTCCTCTGTCTGACTATAAAGAGGTTGGAAATCTGAATCTTGGAATGAGTTCCCTCAATAGCAGTTTAGCTACAGTGAGGCTATCACATCTTCTAGTCGGGTAAGCTTCCACCTAACGTGAAAAGATGTATACTACTACTAAAATGTACTTCAATCCATTACATACTGGCATCTCAATGAAATCCAACTGCATTTTCTTGAAAGGACCTCCAGATCTCCCTATGTGACTCAGTGTAACTGCCGTTTGCTTTTCAATATTCATTCGCTGACCAATCACGCATCGGTAACACAATACTTTAGCCATCGCTCAAAACTTTGGTTAAACCAAGTTTGCCTAAACAACCTCAGCATGAATCTCTTCTTACATGCATCGACCCATGATAGTACCTCATCATCGGTGGCAACAAACTATTAGGCAGTACTGGTCTTCCATCTCCTGAAACCCGAATGTCATCATCTTGTTTTACATATCCTGCTCAGATCCAACCTTGCTGTTCATCAGCGGTAACTTCCTCTTGCTACCTCTTCACCGCCTCCTATGTGTCAGCAATTGTCATCAGAAGGATGAAAGTGGTTTTTCCCTCCCCCCCCAGACCTGCTTGCGGGTCATATCTGTCGTCACTTCCATCTAATTTTACTGTTGTAACGCATCTACACCACTCCTCTGCACAAGTTACTTTGTGGGGTTTCTTTGGGTTCCTGTTTCTTTCTTCTTTTTCTTTTAATCAAATTTTCTGATAACTATGGCATGATCTCTGTTTGTAGTATGATATAAACACAAACTTAAATAATATATCCACAGGATGGACTAACTTTGGACAGCTACCCACATAATAGATGTGAAATAACTGTAATAGTGGAGCAAGCACTGGTGAATGTATCCACTACTTGATGATGTAAATAGCCTCTCAAACTGCTCTGATTAGCGTAATAGTTGCTGGGCGGGGCGCCAGGTGATTATTTTATTAGCATTATTATACCAAAAGTATGGAGGATCGCTGGGGGTGCCAGTGTATAATTGTCAATACTTTTGCATTGCATAACTTGGACTCTTTTCATATTATGCCCCCTTTCTTTTCTTATGTGTACCTTGTATGATGGTGTGTATAAAATGGCAATAAAAATATGTTGGGAAAAAAGGCTGGAAATGGTTTAATTTGTTCCCTCATTCGTGTATTCACCATTAAAAGTGCAAACGTTTAATGCATAGTAACGTGCTACTTCATCGGCATATCGATTACCAATTGTCACAAAATCGTTTCCTTTACAATGGGCAGAGCACTTAATGACAGCAACTTGTGCTGGAATCTGCAGGACTTCTAACAGTGTTCTCATGTTTTCTCCATTGCGGATCAGGGATCGTGATGAGATCATAATTTCCCTCCGAGACCTGAACTGTCCGAAGTAGTGAACTACAGGGAACCCATACTGGCTATCATTGAAAGTGACGCTTTTAGCTGGTCTGAAACACAGCATGCTCTGGTAAGCCAATCAATTCTTCCACCTGTGTGGAGATAACTCCTTGAAGCCAGGCAGCTTCCACAACTCCTGTAACACTACAGACAGCAAAAGCAGCCCTCTGGTTTTCCTAATTGTCCCTGGCAATGGCTCATCAGAAATGTTGGGATGGGGCTTGGTGCATAGTTCAGTGACATCGAAATAGTCATGCTCTACTTTGATCTCATCCGCATCACAAACAGTTAAAGGAAGCAATATAGCAGGGTTCAGCACCGAACATCTTTTCAGGGTAACATTCTCAGATGCCCAAATTGTCTGCTTATACCTTGTGGGACTACTATTGATTAGGTGGTGAGTATGAGTTCGAGTCAACAATATCTCAACTGAGTGGGGTACGTAGACAGTCAAAAGGTGACCCATTACGATACTCTTGCATCTCTCCTCTCTATGCTGACACCTGTAGCAGCAGTGGATTTGAGACATCCACCAGATGCTACCGGATCCAGAATAGCTGCAAAATAGGCAATTGGTCTACGGGCACTTCCATGATTCTGTGTTAATACTGAGAGTGCACAACCTTATCGTTCACTACAAAACAGCAAAAACACTTTGTGATAATCTGGCATTCCTAACGTGGGAGCGGAACAAAGCCTTTCTGTCAGCTCCAGAAAAACGTTCAAGCAGTCATTGTCCCAGGGCACTGGATTGGACACATCTTTGTGTGTCAACCTCTGTAGAGGCTTGGCCATTAGAGAAACGTTTGGTATCCACTGGCGACAGTAGCCCACCATTCCCAGAAACATCCTGACTTCTTTCTGCGTGCAAGGCGGATTCATTTGCATGATCGCCAAGATTATTTCTTGTGGCCCCTTTCTCGCACCCTTCACAATGTGATGTACTAAGTAGAGGAATTCTGTCATACAGTACTGCAAAGTGCTTGGGGACAATTAATGTCCATTCACAGCCAAATGGTTCAGTAGAGAAATTGTATCAGTTTTACAGGCATCTCGAGTATTCAATGCAACCAAAAGGTAAATGAAATACTGGACTAGGAAAGATTTACAGGGCATTACTAGAGGCTGCACATTCTTCTTCAAGATCTGGTTGAATATGGAAGTACTCTCCATATGCCCTTGTGGGACACGGCACCAAGTTAGTTTATCATTCTCCAGCTGGAAAGTGAACAAGAATTGGCTTTCCTCATGGAGGGGAACAGAAATGAAGGCTTGACAAAGATCAATGACAGTGAACCCTTCAGCCTCACATGGAATCTGAAAAAATATAACGGATGGATTCAGTACCACAAGACAACAAGTAACCACTATGTTATTTATTTTTTGGAGATCCTGCACTATGCACTATTACCGCTCCCCTTCTGCAAGCCCATACTGGGTGAGTCACATGGACTCGCCAGGATCTCTTTCAAAATGCTTTGCACAATCATAGTCTCAATCATAGGGGTAATTTTAGCAACTGTCTAGGGATTCAGGTTACACGGCGGTGTTCCCAGGTATTCGGAATTTGGCTTAACTTGAATACAAACTGCCTCAACCCCTCGGATGAGTACGATGTCCTTTCCAGAAAAATCCCAAACTAGGTCGCTCACTGTATGTTTAAGATCTAATGGTATGTCTTCCACAGTCAACATGGGTAACAGTGAGATGCATGAATTCTGACTTGCTAGTTTAAAGGCAACGTCCCGTCCCCACTGTTTGTCTGAAACTTAATACCATTTGGTGTGCAATAGATAGCGCAATTTAACTTGCACAGCAAATCACGTCCGAACAGGCACACAGGACTAGAATCGCACACCACAAATTCATGATTATCTTCAAATGTCCCTATATTCACAGGCACTTCTTCAGTAAGGGGGTTTGGCAATCATTTATTTGCAACTCCTACAACTTGAATTGTTTTTCCAGAGAGAGATACGTTCAGAACCTCTGCTGTTCCCACAGTAGAGTGGGTAGCACCAGTGTCAATCAGGAGAGTGACATTGTGGCCATCTACTTCATTTAGAAAGAACAAGGGGGACCCATTAGGTAGCTCAGGACCATGGGCTTCAAGTATTTATAAGGGAACAAGGGGTCCTCAACAAATCAAGGTAAGCAACAAAATATTAAATAGACCACAATGGGCTACTATTAAGTTCACAGTCCCTTGTCCAGCCGGACAGGGAATTTTAATAATCAAATACGTTTGTTATATACAAGGGTACAAATCTTAACCAAGCATGCAGGTTACAGTAGGGCACAGTCCTGTACCGTACAGAGAAGGAAGTGAAAAGAGTGAAAAAAAAGTCAAAGGAGTGAACAAGATATCAGGCAAACAGAGTGAGCTTGCAGGTCACTGTTACAAATTTAAATTAACAGTGTATCCTGGAGTCAACCATACATAGAATACTAGAATAGGGTGAAATGTATGATCACTCAAAGGAGTCGACGTTTCGATCCCACTCTCAATTATATAAGGGGATCATCTTCAGGACTTGGAGAATAATGTTGCCTGAATTAGACTTTTTGGACGCCACTCGAGGTTAGAATGGAGGTTCAGTGCATGTTGCACGAGCGGCTTCAGAGCATTCGGAAGTCTGGTGCGATGGTCGGGCCTCCGTTATTTAAACCCAGGGGTCTGAGAAGGAGAAGGCACAGCCAGGGGTCCTCTAGTATGCAAGGTGCGTATTAGCACAGTGCGTGTTGCGATGCGTGCATCTCGTGTAGTTTCTGTCTTCAATCAGAAATACTTCGGGGTTCGGCGTGAACAATGGCGCCGTCTATGGGAGCACGGCCAGTATGGTGGCTGATCCGCGGGTAGTTGGAGCGATGTCAGTAGCGGGCTGTGCCATTCCGGCAAGGCACAGCCCGCTACTGATATCGCTCCAACTACCTGCGGATCAGCCACCATACTGGCCGCGCTCCCATAGACGGCGCCATTGTTCACGCCGAACCCCGAAGTATTTCTGATTGAAGACAGAAACTACACGAGATGCACGCATCGCAACACGCACTGTGCTAATACGCACCTTGCATACTAGAGGACCCCTGGCTGTGCCTTCTCCTTCTCAGAGCCCCTGGGTTTAAATAACGGAGGCCCGACCATCGCACCAGACTTCCGAATGCTCTGAAGCCGCTCGTGCAACATGCACTGAACCTCCATTCTAACCTCGAGTGGCGTCCAAAAAGTCTAATTCAGGCAACATTATTCTCCAAGTCCTGAAGATGATCCCCTTATATAATTGAGAGTGGGATCGAAACGTCGACTCCTTTGAGTGATCATACATTTCACCCTATTCTAGTATTCTATGTATGGTTGACTCCAGGATACACTGTTAATTTAAATTTGTAACAGTGACCTGCAAGCTCACTCTGTTTGCCTGATATCTTGTTCACTCCTTTGACTTTTTTTTCACTCTTTTCACTTCCTTCTCTGTACGGTACAGGACTGTGCCCTACTGTAACCTGCATGCTAGGTTAAGATTTGTACCCTTGTATATAACAAACGTATTTGATTATTAAAATTCCCTGTCCGGCTGGACAAGGGACTGTGAACTTAATAGTAGCCCATTGTGGTCTATTTAATATTTTGTTGCTTACCTTGATTTGTTGAGGACCACTTGTTCCCTTATAAAAAAAAAAAAAAAAAAATTGTGGCCATCTACATCAGCATCAACTTATGGTCCACTCTGGTCTACCTCTAAGACTGCACTCTTTCTTTTTGCCCATCTTTCTTCCCATTTGTCTAATGTGCTCCAAATCAGATCATTTCTCATGAGCCTGTCTCACTCTTCTAGTGACTTCATTACTCATTAATAGCAATTAATTATGTTGTAAGGTATCTATTCGACTACCAGTTATAATTTCCTCCAATTTAGTTTTCAATTTAACTACATCTATCAACTCTACCCAAACAGTTGATTTTATTGTTCTCTGACTCACCTATGCACTCCCATTTCCATTTGAATAGCTATTATTATGTTTCTGCAACCATTGCTCTAAATCCTGGACATCAAATAGATGTTGACTCTCATTAGTCCTTTTTTATATAGTGGTGTCTTGGGGTGTACTAGTTCATAAATTTGGTAGAGTTTCCTATACAGGGGAATCCATACCTGCCAATCCAGGAAAAGACCTTTGTGACGGGGAGGAGGGTGTAGACACCTCTGCCCTTTGGCCCTTCCCCATCTCCTTTTTTCACCAAAAGTGCTTTTGTTTATATCACAGGCCCCTTGGAATCTCTCCCCCTATAAGGAAACCTCAGAGGTAGCGGATACAGGCAGCGGTGACCTGTGGCCTGAGAAGGTAACCATGCTTAAGGACCAATCAGGAGAGAGGACAGGATTTAAGACCCTAGAACGGTAAACGGCGAGAAGAGAACTGGTGGCTTTGGACTTCGAAAGGATGTGGACTGAATCAAGACCGTAAAGACCACAGGAGCTTGTATCATAGCATTTCCCTGAGGCAGCAGTGAAAAAGAGGAGTTCACACTGAAGACAGAGAGAAGCCAGAGGGCCACCAGTCACACGCATCACCCCACCATGTTCCTAGAGGAACGTGGCTAGACCAGATACGTGCTTGGGTACTTGGGCAGACTGGGAATCGGGAGGGAGTCTGTGAGAAGATGTGAGAGCTGAGAAAGCAGAGGGCTCTCCTGTTAAATCGCCTGCCAAATATACAGACAAAGCGTACTGAAAAAAACAGGAAAGGAAGTGAATACTTGAGCCAAATTCCCTAATCTAAACGTGTAAAGTGATTTATGTTACTGTTGCAATCAAAGAAAGATCCTTTGTAGGCAGGTAACGTAGGTTTTATGATGAAATTTATTAGAAGATAAATGTCTCTGTTACAGGTTACAGATGTAATGAAGATGTACCATCAATGCCCCACCAAGAGCATCCTCCTGCTCAGCCTGCTCACTCCAATTGATCTCTCAAGCATACATAAACATTCTAGCTCTATGACATAGCACACACACACACATGCTGTATCTAACACAAATGCCCTCTCATATGCACACATTGACCCAACATACATTTTAAAACATTTACCTTGCCACGCTGGCCATCAGCAAATGCCTACCCGTGAGGGGGATTATCCCTCTGTTCTTGGCACTAATCATGTAATTTCCACGGTCAGGGGTATCACAAAAGCAGTGCCAGGGGTTGCAAAGAGCAAGTCAGGGTCACAACTGCTACCCCTGAAAACCTCACATTATTGTTCATTCCTTGTGTCCCAAAATCTCTCTCTTTTTTCCAATCAGTGTGCCACCCTATTGCTCCCTCTATGACTCTTTCTGAGTCTTTCTTTATTACTACTCTTACTGCTGTTTCCTACTCTCACGCTCTCTCATTGGACTTTCTGTCTCACCTCTCTCACCCCTTTCTCTCAGATGTATCTTTTTCACCAGTCCACTTTTGGCATAGTGGTTTGTAATGTAATGTAAATTAGTATTTCTTAAGCGCAAGCTGTCACTCCGCAAGGAGTATCCTGGTGCTGGGGAGAGAACGGTGAGCGTGGGTCCTATCGCAAACCAGCTTATGTTACTACTAGATTAATGCAAGGCAGCGGACATCGGAAATATTGTATATCCAAGTTTTCAATGCCTTCCTGAATTGAGATTCGGTTTCCTGTAGTCTTAGATTGGTTGGAAGTGCATTCCATACTTTAGACCCCAGGACAGCGACAGTTTTCCCTCCTTTAGTAATCAATCTGAAGGAGGGAGGATTCAGAAGGTTGGCTGTGGATGACCTGAGAGTCCTAGTAGTGATATATGGTGAAAACCGTGCTGAAAGGTACTTAGGGCCGCGTTTATGCATGGCTCTATAAGTAATTAAAATAATTTTAAAAATAATTCTTTTATGAATAGGCAGCCAATGCAAAACTTCAAGCGCTGCTGACACAGATGTTCTGTGTGGGAGCCTCAGAACAAGGCGTGCTGCCGCATTCTGGACCACTTGTAGTTTTTTTATTGTAGCTTTATTTGCTCCAGCAAGGAGCCTATTGCAGTAGTTCAAACGCGAAAGAAGCAGGGCCACTGCTATTGATTTCCTTGCAGGAAGCGGAATCAGATCAAAGAATTTCTTTAATGATCTTATTAAGCTAAAACAGGTCCCTGCTGTAGCTAATGCATGCGGCAAAAAAGAAAAGCGGTGTCAAATTGTATCCCTAGGTTTTTTGCTTCTTTGACTGTGTCTGGTGGGGCCGTAGTTCCCTCTGGCCACCACACCTCCGGAGCGAAGGTTACATCTCTCCCAATAGGCAGAATTTCTGTTTTGTCAGTATTACATTTCAGATGGTTATCCCTCATCCACTGTCTGACTTGTGAAAGACAGCATTTAAAGTTCACCTCTGCATCTGTATTGTTGTTATCAAGGGATACAATCAATTGAGTTTCGTCTGCATAAGACGTTACTTCAATTCCAAAGGAGCTTATGAGAGATATGAGCGGGGCCATATAAATATTAAACAACAATGGGCTCAAAGAAGAGCCTTGTGGAACTCCTGTTGTTAAGGTTTTCTCTGTTGAGAGAAAGGTACCTAAGGTCACAACTTGTCTCCGATTGGAAAGAAATGATTTGATCCATTTTAGAACTGTACCTGAGATGCCACTGTGCTCGAGTCTCATTAAAAGGATGCGAGACAGTATCGAACGCAGCTGACAAATCGAGTAGGATCAAAACTGCTTTCTTACCGTTGTCTGCTAGATTTTTTAATGCCTCAGAGACCTCTAAAAGGGCTGATTCTGTTGAATGTTTCGGACGAAAGCCCGACTGTTGACAATCCTAAAGATCGCCTTTTGATCTAAGTTGGCCTCCATTATTTTCTTAGAATAGTACTCTTTTTTTGCTTTTTTTATGTTGTGATGATAGAGTTTCCTACTCCTTTTGTAGGCTATTCTATCTCTGCTATTATACCATCTTCTCCATTTACGTTCCTGTTGCTTACAATTGGAATGATTTAAGGCTAAATCAGGGGTGAACCAGGGGGCCTTTTGAGTTTTTGATTTCTTGTTCCTATCATATTTCTCCAATGGCAATAGTTCATCACAGACAGTCGCAATCCAGGAGTGGAAGCGACAAGTATCCTCCCCTGGATTACCAGTCCTCGGTGGTATAAGTGCCTGTGCATGTGTGACCAGCTTCGGATTGTCAACTAATTGCGCCCATTTGCGTCTGGGTTGGTGGTCAGAGGCTGGTAGATCAGAGCCCCATTTCTGTTGCATCACAATTGTCAGTGGTATTAAAAAATGGTCTGACCAGATCAACGGAATGGGAGTGTCCACTGATAGGGCTGTGAAGTTGGAACAGACCCCATCGAGAATATGCCCAGCCTGGTGGGTTGAGTGCTCCACTAATTGGTTTAAAGTAAGGAGCACTATACTTTGGAGGAAATTATCCACCCCTGGAGCGAGTCTCGATTCCAGGTGGAGATTAAAGTCCCCCAGTAGCGTGAAGTTAGCATATTTAAGAAGTAGCTGACTTAGGGACTCTCCAAGCGAATCTGTGAATGTGGAGCTATACCCTGGAGGTCGATAAATAAGTGCGCCTGAAAAGGACATGGCGGCATTTAGGGCGATGCAGAAGCCTAAGCTTTCCGCCCCCTTAATCGCCTCAAGATCAAAGCTAGAGCAATGCAATGAATCGCGTAATATGATGGCCAGCCCACCACCTCTGCCATCTGATCTATCCTTCCTATACATTTTGTAACTAGGGGGTAGTGCTATTGCTACCAATCCTTCAGCCAATCCTTCAGCCAAGATTCAGTGATAAATAAATAATCAAGTTGCTGATCAAGGATTAAATCCCTAACGTCCTGGCAGTGCTTACTAAGTGATCTCGCATTAATTAAGCCTCCTTTAATCTTGACTTTATGTATTATGGTGGGTGGACTTATCCTATCAATTAATGTGGAAGGGCATGAGGAAAAAAACGACTTGCATGTCCAGCAGGAGCAAATGCCCCATATTCTTTCAGGTGCAACTTGATGTTCACAGTGTCCCTTAGGATTAAGTAGCTTCAAGGCCTCAGCCGTATATACCAACTCTGATTGGGTACGGTCAGCGTTCCCTGCCCTTGTCACTTCCTTGGCGCGGATGGGTGCGGACGGGCGCGCAAGCGGCGCGTCCGCTGCAAATCCGGCCCAGCATGGATCTAAGTAGCTGGCCAGGCACGGGAGGGTCCTGAGTTCCGGTCTCTGTACCGGAAGTTACCTAGGCTCCAAACGAGTCAGGCCGGGTGGGAGGTGTGTCCACTTCCCTCCAATCAAACCGGTAGGAGGCCGGCGTTGGACCGGGGAAGTGGAGACAGGCAGAACAAGAGTGCAAATGTGCATACACAAAAACTCGTACAGGAAGTGTAAAAATGAGGTAAGAAATGTGCTCGTTAAAAATTCATAAATATTAATTATTGAAACAAAATCGATTCACAACAAGTTAACTGCTAAAAACAGTATCACTCTGAAAATTAAAAGGAGTGTCAGGCAATTCCCTTAAATTGCAGCAGCTAATAAGTGTGGTGAGGACTACTCTCACCTTCCTTTGCGCCACCCTTGCCAGTGTCCATTTCTCTGTGACCATATGGAATGTTCCTAGGTCACAGGAGAGGGTCTGCGCGCAAGGAGTGTGACAGTTACGGGAGGGCGACCGGCGAGCTTCGAGGCACACTGCAGAATCGAGTGGTGGTCAGCAGCAGTTCTGACGCACTTGAGGTATGGGTGGAGATACATTGGTATCTGCCAAGTGGAAAGAGATCCTTGTTATGTTGGTGCTGTGTGATAAGCGGCCACATTTTGATCACGCCGTCCTGACAGCTTTGGGCAGTGCAACGCTCTCAGCGGTTATTGTTGAGAGTATATTTGCTGCGCAAGTGCTTCAAGATGATTTTCATTCCTCCTCACGGTTTGCTGCCATGGTTCGTTGGCACTCAGAGGTCTCTGGCGACCTCTGTGTTCAAGGGTCGCTGTAGGGAGTGGATGGAAGCTTTCACTTCCTGGATTACGAGCCGTTGACAAGTACAGGGGAACGTCTCTTCGCTCCCTGGTAGTGCTGGAGGGTTGTGCTTAAGCTAAGGAACGTCTCTTCATCCTTTGTTTGGTGTTGAAGAGCCGATTTCTATGAGAACAAGCAGTTGATGAGTCAAGGGGAACGTCCCTTCACCCCTTGATTAAGTATGATTACAATAATCGGTGCAATATACCCTTGCTCTCCACTTGTCAATTTGGGTCAATGTCAGTTATGAGTGCCTGTTACAGTACTCAGCCAAGTACTGTGCTTCCTCAAGCATTCTAGAGGAATTAGTTGTGTAATAACTTGCTTGTGTGGACATGGAGTAGCACATTTAAACTGTCATTCTCGTTTGCTGTTTTCTTTTTCTTTCTTCTCTTGGAGAAATTTTACTGAATTCTTTCAACCATTTAATCTAGTTTTTTTTGTTATTGACGAAGTGTTTTGTGGGCATTGTGTTTGTAATCATTTGTTATGGGGAAAGAAAGGGGCAAAACGCTGTTTTTCAGGCTCACTGGAACTCATTTTACAACGTCAAACATCATTCACTTCAACCTTGTTGTGTTAGCAAATATTGATAGTTCTGCAGGTAATATGTAGAATGTTATCACGGTTCTTTTCCTCTTGCCGACGCCTGGGGAGCCGATCACCAAATGGTCTAAGTGGAAGGAGGCTTTTTTAAATTATGCAAGGGTGTCTGGTACTCACCTGAGTGCTGAAAGGAAGCATGCTTTATTACTGCATTGCTTAGGTGCGGAAGGACAGGAAGTGCTAGATGCTTTGCTGTAGAAGCACGGGACTTGAATGAATTTGAGATATCATTAGCCAAATTAGATTGTCATTATCTACCCAGTATTAGTACGATTTTAGAGAGGTATCATTTTGGCATGCAAGTGCAAGGTCAGGATGAATCGGTGGTGGAGTATGTTACTAGTTTAAGAAAGTTAGCCTCTAATTGTAAGATTGGTGGCTCAACAGAAGAAAGGATTAGAGATCAATTTGTGTTACGTTGCAATAATGACAAAGTTTGTGAGGTACTTTGGATGAAGGATGAACCCCCTTTGGAGGCGGTACTGATAGTTGCAAAACGGGTGGAGCACATGTAGAAGTGTGTTAGTGAACTTAGAATTGATAAAAACTCTAAGACGACGGAGAATGAAGTACTGCAGAAGGGAGTGATGTTCAAGTTCAATAATCTGTATTGAAAACTGTACCAGAAGTTAGATTAAAGAAGAAGTTGGGAGCTAATTCCAAAGGTGTATGTTTCAGGTGTGGCTATGAGGGACACAGAGCTAATGACAAATCCTATCCTGCGCTATCTCAAGTGTGCAATTCGTGTGGAATCAGGGGGGCACTTCAGCAGAGTTTGCAGAAATAGAAACTAGGGAAAAACAAGAACTCAGAGGTTTGTCAGAAAATAGTTCTACAAGTTGGTGAGGCAAACAATTTGTTTCCGACTGAAGTAGTGGATGTGAATGGGCGCGGAATATCTCTGAAATTTGATTTGTGCTCATGCATTACCATCATTTTTAAAGAGTCTTTTGAGAAACATTTTGGTGGTGAGCAGAAGCTTGAGGTCATAGACATACAGTCTGGTGGTTATGGAGGTTAAAAAATTGAGATGCTAGGTTATTTTGATGCAGTGTTAAGCATTAACGGAAAATCTACGTCAGGCAAAGTGTATGTGTCCTGTCATGGTGATGATTTGTTGGGTTGGGCTCATCAGAAGGATTCAGGCATGAGTCTATATCCCAACAGAGTTCCACAAGTAAGGGTGGACACAGTCAGCAGTGGGACAAACAATTTTGTAAAGGGGGCACTTCAGCAGAGTTTGCAGAAATAGAAACTAGGGAAAAACAAGAACTCAGAGGTTTGTCAGAAAATAGTTCTACAAGTTGGTGAGGCAAACAATTTGTTTCCGACTGAAGTAGTGGATGTGAATGGGCGCGGAATATCTCTGAAATTTGATTTGTGCTCATGCATTACCATCATTTTTAAAGAGTCTTTTGAGAAACATTTTGGTGGTGAGCAGAAGCTTGAGGTCATGGACATACAGTCTGGTGGTTATGGAGGTTCAAAAATTGAGATGCTAGGTTATTTTGATGCAGTGTTAAGCATTAGCGGAAAATCTACGTCAGGCAAAGTGTATGTGTCCTGTCATGGTGATGATTTGTTGGGTTGGGCTCATCAGAAGGATTCAGGCATGAGTCTATATCCCAACAGAGTTCCACAAGTAAGGGTGGACACAGTCAGCAGTGGGACAAACAATTTTGTAAAGGAGTTTAGTATCCTGTTTCAGGATAACTTCATAAAATCAGATTACGGTAGGGTGCCAGACCTTATGTTGCCAAGGTCAGAAGAATTCCCTTACAGATACAAACTGCTGTAGCTGATAAACTAGAAAGATTGTGTAAGTGTGGAGTCATTGAGGCGGTGGAAGCAACGGAATGGCTAGCCCCAATTGTTGTCGCACACAAAGGGAATGGAGACATACGCCTTTGCGTAGACCTTAGAGCACTGAACAAGGAGGTGATAGTTGACAAATTTTCCCTTCCTAACATCGAGGAAATGATAACGTTTTCAGGGGCAAAAATATTCAGTACTCTTGATTTAGTCTTGGCTTATCACCAGGTAGAACTGTATGAAGGTTCTCAGGACCTTACTGCATTCACTACACCGTTTGGAATCTTTCATTTCAAAAGAATGCTGTTTGGTCTAATTTCTGCAGCAGCTGTTTTCCAAAGAACAATAGCGAAGCTCCTGAAGGGAGTGCCTGGAGTGAAGTGCTACCAGGATGACATTCTGATTTTTGGTGCTGAAAATTCGTTACATGATCCGCTTGTAAGAGAGGTGCTCAGCAGATTACAAGATGCTGGACTCAAACTTAAGGCTGAGAAATGCAGGTTTGGTGTGAGTGAAGTAAGCTACCTTGGTTATCTAATCTTAGGTGCTGGAGTCAAATCCAGAAGAGAATTGGTTGATACTATCAAGACCCTACAAGAACCTCAAACTAAGGAAGATCTCTCTTCTTTTCTGGGCATGGTGGAATACTACAGTAGGTTTATCCAGGATTTTGCTTTTAAAACATACAACATGAGGAAACTATTGAAAAAAAAGGTTTTATATGGGATAATTAATGCAAAGTGGAGTTCGATAATGTAAAACAAGAACTGAACAATGCACCTTCACTACAGGCATATGATCCTCTGAATTAAACTAAAGTGGTGTGTGATGCAAGTGAGAAGGGTTTGGGAGCCCTATTGATTCAAGACAGAGGTGGGAAGGAATAATTAATTGCATGTGTGTCACTCTGTCTTAGAGATGCTGAATACAACTATTGGGTCATCGAAAGGGAATTCCTTGCTGTCCACTAGGCCATTAACAGATTTAGAAAATTCCTGTGGGGAATCAAATTCACTGTTCAGACAGATCATAAGCCACTAGTTGAAGTGTTTTCAAAAAAAGGTCCTAATGCTATTTCTTCAACATTAGGAGATGGGTGGTGAACTTACAAGAGTATTGTTTCTCAGCAGATTGCTTATCCCGAATGGTGAATGCTGATGAGTTGGAGACAAACAGGAAAGAGGAACAGGATGAGGAAGAAGAGGTGAGGGTATGTGAAGTAACGGAAGACATCATTAACAAGTGTGAGTGGTTATCTGAACTTCAACTTGATGTTGAACTGAACTGCGTGTTGCAAACACTAGTCTCTGGCAAACTCAACATTTCAGGTTTAGGTGTGTTCAAGGCCCACTGGAGCAAGATTTTACACAAATTAGCAATAGACAAAGGATTCCTTCTGAGAGGCACAAGGGTTATTCCTCCTAAGAAGTTAAGGCAGAGAGTTTTACAGATGACTCATGAGGATCACATGGGCATCATGAAAACTTAAGAGTAGGCTCAGGAGAGATTTTTGGTAGCCTGGTCTAGATCATGACTTAGAGCATATGGTGAGGGACTGTGTTGAATGTATTAATTCGGACAAGGGCTTCAAAACTAGTCACACTCTCATAGTGTGTAGAGATTTACCGAAATATCCCTGGGAGGAAGTGGCAATGGATATTTTGGGCCCTGTAAGAGGCAAGCATGCAACACCTTATGTTCTAGTATTGATGGACCCATACTCTAGATGGGTTGAAGTGTCGTGTTAGCAAGACATATTTTCTGGGGCCATCATAAACATTTTGGAGAACATATTTAGACATGAGAGTTTTCCACGATTTCTTCTCACAGATAATGGGGTACAGTTTTGCTCAAAAGAGACAGAATTGTTTCTCAAGAGTTGTGAGGTAACTCACAAAACTTCAGCTTTAAACCATCAAAAAACTAATGGTGCAATTGAAAAAGTCATCAAAACTTTAAAAGAAGGCATCCAGTTAGCGAGAGCAAATGGTTCTGATTGGAAAACTGAACTGTCCAATAGATTATCTGGCTATCCTTTCGCACCACATTCAAGTACTGGCAAATCCCCTTTCGAGTTGTTTAAACGGAGAGTCCCCGCTACCACAATGAGTACAGGTTGGATGCATTGGAACAAAGGCTGTGTGGCCTATTCACTGGGAAAGTGGAGAGAAAAGGAGATGTCAGCGCAGGTCAGGAGGAAAGATTTGTTTGATAAAGATAAGAAAGTAAAGGAGGTAAGAGTGGAAGTAGGTGATTTTGTGAAAATTAGAGCTCCCAAAGGGTGTGCTGATTGGTCTAAGTTCACAAGGAGATTAGAAGTGGCCAAGTGTTTCAAGAATGCTGTCAAAACACATGATGGCTGAGTGTGGAACAAAAGCAGAATAGTTGTTGTGGAGCCTGTACAAAACCCTCAGTTCACGATGAGCTCAGTTACTGTACGTTCCAGTGGTAACGTGCAGTGTTCAGCTATGCATGAGGCACACAACAGTCAAGTCAAGTCAAGTCAATAAATTTGTATAGCGCGCTACATACCCAGAGGGTCTCAAGGCGCTTGAAGAAGGGTGGGGAATTACTTGTCAAATATCCACGTTTTAAGTTGCTTTCTGAATGCTAGGTGGTTCTGAGTAAGGCGAAGGTGAGTGGGAAGTGAGTTCCAGGTTTTAGCTGCCAGGTAGGAGAAGGATCTACCTCCCATGGTGGATTTGTTGATGCGAGGTACAGTGGCAAGGGCTTGGTTGGAGGATCGTAGCTGGCGGGAGGGTGTGTAGAATGACAGTCGTGTGTTGAGGCATTCGGGTCCGATTTCGTAGAGTGCTTTGTGTGCGTGGGTTAGGAGCCGGAAAGTGATTCTCTTATTGACGGGGAGCCAGTGGAGGTTTTTCAGGTGGCCAGAGATGTGTTCTTTACGCGGGATGTCTAATATGAGCCTGGCTGAAGCGTTCTGGATGCGTTGAAGTTTTTTCTGGATTCTTGCGGTGGTACCGGCGTAGAGGGTGTTTCCGTAGTCCAGTCGGCTCGTGACCAGAGCGTGAGTGACTGTTTTTCTAGTTTCGGTGGGGATCCAGCGAAATGTTTTTTTGAGCATGCGAAGAATGTTGAAGCAAGATGAAGAAACGGCGTTGACTTGTCTGTTCATCGAGAGTGAGGAATCCAGGATGACGCCCAGGTTCCGTGCGTGGTCCGTCGGGATAGGTGCTTTTCCAAGGGCCTCTGGCCACCAAGAGTCATCCCAGGCGGAGGGGGAGGTGCCTAGGATGAGGACTTCTGTTTTGTCTGAGTTCAGTTTCAGACGGCTGTGCTTCATCCATTCGGCAACTTCTTTCATTCTTTCATGCAGGTTGGTTTTGGCAGTGTTAGGGTCTCTAGTGAGTGATAGGATCAGTTGAGTGTCGTCGGCGTAGGAGATGATGTTGAGGTTGGTTGGCGTGCGATGACCGCGAGGGGGCTCATGTATACGTTGAAGAGGGTGGGGCTGAGTGAAGATCCTTGTGGTACGCCGCAGATGACTTCAGTGGCCTCTGACTTGAATGGTGGGAGGCGGACTCTCTGGGTTCTTCCGGTGAGGAACGAGGTGATCCATTCCAGTGCTTTTCCATGGATTCCGACGTTTCTGAGGCGTTGTAAAAGGGTGCTATGACAGACCGTGTCGAAGGCTGCGGAGAGGTCGAGGAGGATGAGGGCGACTGTGTCTCCATTGTCCAGTAGAGTTCGAATGTCGTCTGTTGCTGCGATGAGGGCGGTTTCAGTGCTGTGCTTGGCTCGGAAGCCGGATTGTGAGGAGTCGAGGGATTTGTTGGTTTCGAGGAATGCGGCGAGCTGGTTGTTGACCGCTTTCTCGATGACTTTGGCCGGGAATGGAAGGAGTGAGATAGGGCGGTAGTTTTTGAGTTCGGTGGGGTCAGCTGTGGGTTTCTTCAGAAGTGCGCTGAGTTCGGCATGTTTCCAGCTTTCCGGGAAGCTTGCGGAGTTGAGGGAGCAGTTGATGACGTCTCGGAGGTGCGGTGCTATAATGGAGTCTGCTTTGTTAAAGATGTGGTGAGGTCATGGGTCTGTGGGGGATCCTGAATGGATAGAGTTCATCAGACGGATGGTGTCCTCAGTGGAGATTGGCTTCCAGTCATTGAGGATGTTCAGGGGGAGTGGGGGTCCTGCAAGGGGTTGGGTGGGTTGGTCTTCGGGTCGGTTGTCGAAGCTGTTGTGGATGTCTGCAATTTTGTTGTGGAAGAATGAGGCTAGGGAGTCGCAGAGGGCTTGAGAGGGGGTGATGTCGTTGGAGTTGGCCGAGGGGTTGGTAAATTCCTTGACGATGTTGAATAATTCCTTGCTGTTGTGGGCGTTGTTGTCTAGTCGGTCCTTGAAAGCGGCTTTCTTGGCATTCCGGATCAGTTGGTGGTGTATGCGGGTGGCGTTTTTGAAGGCGTCCTTGGTGCTGGTGGTTGGGTCTTTTTTCCAGTCCTTCTCGAGGGAGCGGGAGAGTTTCTTGGATTTCTTAAGATCATCGTTGAACCAGGAGGCCTTCTTGCTGCCTAGTTTGATTTGTCGTTTTTTCAGTGGTGCTAGGATGTCGGCGCTGTTGGATAGCCATTGGGTGAGGTTGGTGGCTGCTAGGTCTGGGTTTGAGGAGTGGGCGGGGGGGTTTTGGAGAAGCGATGAGGAGATCTGGTCGATGGTGATTTTGTTCCAGTTTCTCTGCAGAGTGGGTTGGGGGTGGTTGTTGGAAGTGGGCTTGTTGTAGGTAAAGTGAACGCAGCTGTGGTCAGTCCAAAGGAGAGCTGTGGTGTGGCTGAAGGAGACATGTTTGCTGGAGGTGAAGATAGGGTCGAGGGTGTGACCTGCGATGTGGGTGGGGGTAGTGACAAGTTGTTTAAGTCCGAGGTTGGCCAGGTTGTCCAAAAGGGTGGTGGTGTTGCGGTCGTTGTTCTTTTCAAGGTGAAAGTTGAGGTCTCCCAAAAGGATGTAATCCTCGGAGGGGAGCGCGTGTGGAGTGATGAAGTCCGTGATGTCTTCACTAAACTGTGCGCGGGGTCCAGGTGGCCTGTAAAGGAGGGTGCCTCTGAGTGTGGTCTTGGGGTCGATGTGGATCTGGAAGTGAAGGTGTTCAGAGTTGGCGAGATTGACGTCTGAGCTGGTTGAGATGCGGATGGATTTCTTATGGATGATAGCGATACTTCCTCCTGTGTGGCCGGTACGGTCCTTGCGTATGATTTTATAGTCTTCCGGGATGGCAATGGTGATGTCTGGGGCTGAAGTGGCGTTCATCCATGTTTCTGTTAGGAAGGCGACGTCCGGAGAGATGGTGTCTAGTAGATTCCAGAGGTCAATGGCGTGCCTGTGGACCGATCGGGTGTTGAGCTGGATGCATTGTAGGTGGTTGGGGTCGGATATCTGATGTGTGTTCGTAGATGAGGAGTTGTTCTTGGTGCCGTCGAACTTGCAGGAGTTGCAGGAAAAGGGTCCATGGGTGTGTCCAGGAGCAGCTTGGACGCAGTTGAGGGAACGGCCGGGGTTGAGGGCTAGGAGGGTGTTGGCATCGTAAGTAATGCGGGAGGGGTGGAGTTTACGAGAACCAGGGGCTCTGGCGCTGGGCACGGTCCAGGCGCGGACGGGCGTAGACGGGCTTACCTTAGGCGCACCTTCGGCGCGTCCGTAGCGCGTGGACGCTGCGCGTGCGGACATCTGCCATAAATGGAGGAGGAGGGGGCGGATCGTGGGAGGGGCAGCAGCTGGGAGGCGGTAGCAGGGAGGAGGGGCGGGCCAGGGAACACACAAACAAGATGGAGGGTCAAAGGGAGAGTAAGGCAGGGGCAGCAGATGCACCACGGCACCGGGGGCACAAACCAGTTCCCAGCGTGATGCAAATTAAATAAATAAATACAGCGCGAGCCAAATTTAATAAATAAATCACAGCGCAAGGTAAATTAAATAAATAAATCACAGCGCGAGGTAAATTAAATAAATAAATCACAGCGCAAGGTAAATTAAATAAATAAATCACAGCGCAAGGTAAATTAAATAAATAAATGCAGTTACAAATCTGCAGTCTCGATACGGTACCACCAGCAAGCCAGATCGTCAACAGGGAGCTATTCTCTCAGAGAAGGAGTATCAGAGAGACCTGCCTACCTCAAAGACTTTATAGTGTAATGGGTCATGTAAATCAGGTCATGGGCATGTATTTATTGATTGACTAACATCACACCACCCTCTCTGCTTCTCTTTCTAGACTGTCTTTTTGTCAAACCTGCCTTTTCCTCTAGTTCTTTCTCTCTTAGCTGTGTCTTTCTCATTTTTTAGCCTATCACATCTGTCACCTGTGCTTTCCTCTCTGTAGTCTCTGTTTTGCATGTTGCTGTTATTTCCCATCTGTCTGTGTGGTGTATTCTCTTCTAATCTCTCAACTGTCCCTGGTCATCTATTAACGCTTCCTTTCCCTCTCTCTCACCTGACAATGGGTGAGAGAGTGAGCAATATTTAGATTCCTTTTTTTGCCAGCGCTTTTAACTTGCAACAGTAAATCAATTATGTTGCAATAGTTACTTTTAGTTTGAGGATATCCCTTCAAAACACACTGCAGAGCCGGTGTTCCGATATTCACTGTATCCCCGTGTGTGGCTGCACCCCTACGTCACGGGGTGGAGAAGGGCAGAGAGCGCCCGCGGGGTCCTTGTGCCAAGATTGTTCACAGCCTCGAGCCGCCAGCAGCCCGAGGCGGTGTACGAGGCTGGAACAGTTCTAAATTCATGTTAATGAATGTCATGTTAATCACCATCTATGATGGAGATTTGATTACAGCAGGAAAGGGAGAAGGGTCTGGGAAGAGGCACGCTGATGTTGTTGTAATGCAGGCAGCTTAGCATCGCAACATGCACTGTGATCATTCGTATAATAATTTGTTTAACACGCTTCCCGGGTACACAGTTTACATTTTAAATAAATATGTAGTAGCTTTAATGCGGGCAATACACCGGCCTGCAGGTGGGGGTCCTGCTTGTACGGAGACGGGCTGTGTACAGAGGTTGGCACAAGGACCCCGTGGGCGCTGTCTGCCCGTGACGCGAGCCATGTTCGATTAGAGCATGCGCAATGATGATGACACGGAATGATGGTGGGCGTGGTACCACGTCATCGGCCGTAATGTGCGCATGCGTACGCATGTGCAAAACAGGGGGGGCACTGCCATACGGGGGGCAGCAGATTATGGAACACCGGCTCATAACAGGGCCTCCAGTTCCGAATAGTGGTAACATTTTGTTTCATTGCAGTGTCAGTTTCACTGATGAATTTATTCTTGTCAGCCTAAGGTTCCCGTTTGCTGCTGCATAAGGAAGTTTAAAAAGGCTCCCAAGGGCTATCTTTAACGTTTGTTACTGGCTAATGTAATCTTATGCCAAGGGTAGCAATGCGTGTGCCAGGGGTTGCAACGGGCAATTCAGGGGTTGCAGTTGCGACCCCTAAATGAAGTCCATGATTTAAGGTCAACAAAAACGAATGCAGCAACATAGAAGGCAAGCAGATACAATGTTTGGGTAAGACCACCCTAAGGCTGATAGGCTTAACACGGTTAAACTCAGCTCAGACAAAACAGTCAGATTTCTTGTTTTTATGTGGGACTCTATGCTGTCTTGGTCAGCGGAAGTGAACAAAATGGCACAATCTGCCCACTTCCACCAGCACCATCTTAAAAAAATCAAACATCTTTTCTCCTACAAACAAATAAAATCTTTAAAAGCCTTGATCATCCCTAGAATTGATACAGATAAAGCCATCCTAGCAGAAGTTCCCACGTCAACACTGGCTCCGCTCAAAGCCATCTTCGCTTCCACTCTCCGACTCACCTTGGAGAAAAATAGATTCAACCCTATTTCCCGATTCTGAGCAACCTTTATTAGCTACCACACAAGGAGTTAATCAAGTTCAAGTCAGGATGCATCACCTCAAAAACTTTCACTACAACAGATCTACACAGTTAGGCAACCTTCTCAAGATGTCTGGAGAAATAAGACTATCTAGATGCAAGACCTCCTTAACTTTAGAAAAACCTACATTCAAGCCTGCTTTAGCACTGAAGCAATAGTTTTCTGGAGCGGTACCCAGTTTTTGAACCCCCATACCCCTTGACCTAAGAGGCAGCCGCAACATCTTATATTTCAGGGAAGGCCTCATGACTTACCTCTTCAAATTTTACCTCTGCAGTGAGTAAACAAGCTTCTCTGCTGCACACACACACGCCACCAGCTTCAAAACACCCTTGTATGTTTTCCTACTGTCACATCTGGAGCGACTACATAAGTTGTATTCAGCTGTTTAAAGTTGTGTACTTCACCTTGTTTCAACATACCATTCCACCCCCATGCCTGTCCCCCCGTCTGTTGGTACTTGTTGTTTCTCAACATATTCATGTACACGCTTTGGTTTTCTGTAACTGCACATAAATAAATAAATAAATAAATAGCTTGTGTGGCTGCAAATACCTAGCTTAGCACACTCCTGCCATCTTATCTTGGGCACATACATTTGCAAGTTGTTTTTCTTCAAGGTTGTTTTCGAGCCATTAGACCTGTTGTGACTTCGCCCTTAGTCCACAATGCACCAGGACAAAGTAAGTACATTTTTATCGTTTCTAGTTATTTAAAACTGTAATAATGTAACACAAACATTTAAAACAGCTATAAAAGAAAAAAATAGATAAAATTACAATCGACCAGTTAAAACCGTGCAACTGTCTGTTCAGTCGATCGTGAATAGCACCTGTCAGTCCACTCCTTATACATTCGTGAAATTGCAAATTCGGGGACCTCGACAAATACTCCAATCAATTGTAAAATTACAATATTTAAAAAAGATGTCAGTAAAATAGAGCACTGTCCTTCTAACTCAACCCCTTCACAACGCCCAGAACGAGAGGATAAAGTGCATTATACTTTAAAATACTTGCAAAATGTGTTGGAGTTGCTGTATCAATAAGGAAAGGAGGTTTCTCAAATGACACCATAGGGCCATTGGTACATTGATTTGGGCATTGCGCAGAGAACCAGCTTTTATAGGACCTTTGGTACTAAAGACTTAAATCACCAAACAACAAACCATAAGACCATCAGCTGAGTGACATGCACATGGTTTCCAATCAAATTCATAAAGTGTATTTTACAATGTCAAGGAGCCTACAAAACCTGACATGCACTAGTCATGACCAAAAGTTGTGAGGCGTGAAAGTTATGTAACTTTAAGCAGAAAAAAAACAGGTGGCAACTGTTCTTGGGCTAGAGTTAAGTGGGCAAATACGGTCTGCAAGTTTAACCACCCTCAGGACTCCTGTTCATTATCTTGAAGGTTTCCCTGAGAAATTTCCAACCCTGGCTGAGAGCTGTGTATCTACTCTGCTCAAACATAAATTTATAGCTTTTTTACATTGCTTTATGCCCAAATGTTGGAATATTGGTTTTAACCAGGAACAACTTAAACTTTCTTACCTAGGGTAGAGAGTCCACCACAGATTATTTTCTTCTAACATCGGGGTTTCAACATTCACGTTCAGCTCAGGGGTATAATACAGACCCCCCCCCAACCACAGCAGTGCGGTGGGGGTCCCCAAGCACCAGGGGGGGCCTTCAGCACAGCAATACGACCGGAGAGCTCCTGATAGAGTCCGGAGGGGGTCCCTCCACGTATCTTGCAGGGGGGTCCTCAATTTTCATTACGTCACTGGTTCAGCTCTGGGCCTGATGACCCTTTTTTGGGGGAGAACTTCAGTGCAAACTATTGGGCCATTGACCCAGGCACGAGGAAACGATTACGAACCTCTTCCATGGCAGCAACAGAGACTTTCTTTTGACATCCTGCCCGTTTTGAGGTGCCATGATGAGGACTTCTCTTCGATCGGTGTTGATGACACCGGAAAGAGTTCAGGGCCAGATTTACGCAAGGATTGCATTGCCCTTACGACACGCAAGGTGACGCAAGGGCAACACAAGTCTTAAGTGTGATTTACTACGCATGCAGTGCCACTGTGTGTGGCTCTGTGTGGCATTGTAAATGCAGAGTAAGGTAACGCAGCGCAAGTTGCTACTATGTGTTACTCTGCCTTGGGAAAGCGTTCCATGGATGGAGCATGGGTGTTTCCATGTATCCACCCATGGATTTTGTTGCATTCCCAGATTTACTACCAGTAGTGAACCTGGGAATCTGAAAATAAAGTACGCCTTCTCTGGGGAGTTGGAAAGAGGAGAAATAACTTTCTTTGTCCTTGTTTTTTCCTCTTTTTACATGTGCAGCATCCATATAAAGAGGAAAAGGTCTGTAAGGATTGTTTTTGTGCAAGAAGGTGTCCCTTACTGCATAAAAACAATCCTGCCTGCAAAACAGGCACTCTTGCACCATGGTGCAAGGGTGCCGCAAGGGTGCCTGGGTTGTGCTAGGCTGCACTGTGTGTGCCTGTGTCGGGTGGGAGCTGGATTTCTATCTTAGTAGCTACACCAAATTACTGCCCTCTCCATGTGGCGCAGCATAGCAAGTTGTGTTGCTGCGTTGAGCTGTGTGTCACACCTTTGTAAATATAGTCATCAGTTTGTACATAGCAAATGACTGTGGGGGAGAATAGTGTTATTGTAAGAACATCCTTTCAGGGCTGCCCTAGGTCCAACAGAAAATCCTCTTGGTCAGACCAACACATGGTGTGCAACTTGTGCTTATCACCGAGGCCTTTGGGCACTGAAGGGAGAGGTGCTAGGTGCACCAAAAAATGTTGTGCCAAGAAACATCCAACACCCGTAACATTTTCCGGCCCGAGGGAGAAGAAGCAGGCCCACCAAGTCTTACAACAGAGCAAGAAAAGTAGAGCCTAGAAGTTCGATCTTCTGAGGCTTCATAGCCAAAACATGCGGAGGAGCATGTGCGCCATTCATCAAGGACCTTGGGTCTAAAGACCAAAACCACGCCCAGGACCAATCCCTCTTCAAATGCAAGGGGCCACTCCCAATTGTTTAACCTCAAAAGAGCATACAAGATAAGGCAGAGCTCCTCCCAATTGTTCAACCTCAAAAGAGTATACAAGATAAGGCAGAGCTCAAGAGAGAGACAGTCATAAAGTCCAAAGCCAGGCCTCAAAAGGCACCGACCTTCGTGTCGGTCAGCGGATACAGTTCGAAATTGAGCCCCCTTGATCCCAAGTATGCCATTGGCGAAGGATGTGGTGCCATGCCAACCCGCACCATTGTCGCGATCAGAGAATCCGGCATCAGAGCCAAAGTTGAGACAGAGACCACCAGCCAGACAGGCACTAAGGCTGACACAAAAAGAACCCTCTTCTGGGAGCTTGAACACAAGTGAGGGCCCGATCCTGCTCCAGCTCCCAAAAGTCATGGGCAGGGGACAAAAAAACTCATTATTTACCCTTCCAACAGGGAAGACTCTCAGACCTTCCAACAGGGAAGACTCTCAGACCTTCCAACAGGGAAGACTCTCAGACCTTCCAACAGGGAAGACTCCCAGACCTCCTCCATAGGATTACCTTCACACAAGCTTCTGGATGCCTAATAAGGGGGGACTAACTTTAGAAGAGCAACTCTCCTCAATGGCTCTTCCTTCTCCTCCAACAAAAAGGGTTAGGGACAGGACTACAAATCCTCCACCATACATCCATCTGCACCCAGGGTTCCGGCATCACATCCTATACTGCCACTCTGTAGAAAATTGGGTTATTAGTTGTGTGGGGTGTAATGCCTGTTCAAGCAATAGGCCCACATGTATCCCCTCATTGGGAACCAAACACCCAATTGTAGTGCTTGACTCTCTTAGTGTAGTGAAGCAGAGGAAACCAAGGCCTACTCAGGCGAGGTCAGAAAGTGATGTGAACAGCATTTGGAGTCAATTCATGTTCAAGCGAAAAAGTCTGATTTTTTATGAAAGTTGATGACCGTCCTTACGAAATACCTCTAAGAGGCCCAAACTGGTCGGTTTTCAAATGTCACATCTTTCGACTATTTCTGACTATTGGATGTGGATTATCATTTTATGAGCTAAAATAAGTATATCTAGAGTGATTTTCGTGCTTCTAGGGGCCAAAAACACAAGATTTGGGTATGAGTAAAAGTGAATGACATGGCCCAGTTGCTTACTTTGAGGCCTTAAAAAGTGTTTATCCACTGCAGAAAGTGATATAAGCATTTTGTATCAATACATGTTCAAGCGAAAAAGTCCGATATTTTTATGAAAATCAATGACCGCCCTTACGAAAATAGAGGTCCAAAATTGTCTGGTTTCAAATGTTGGCTCTTTCAACTATTTCTGACTTATCCATGCCATTCAATGGGGCCAAGAGATAAGATTTGGGTTATGGGTAAAAATGAATGTAAATGACCAATTGCTCACTTTGAGGCCTTTAATAGTGTTCATTCACTGTTGAAAAGAGCAGAAAGTAGTAAATTCCAGCTTGCAATCATGGCCGAATAGGGTGTGGTATTTATCGCAGCTTCTAAAAACGGTTACGCCAAGGTGAGGTATTCAATAAAGCCTGATTTGTGATGAAAATCGATGACTTGCTTGCTAATGAAATTCCTCCTAGAGGTCTAAAATGGTTGGGTTTCAAATGTTTTTTTTTTTAACTTTTTCTGAATTTTGAATGTGGGCTAGCACTTTTGAAGCTGAAATGAGCATAGATCGTGTGATTTCCTTGCTTCTAGGGATCAAAACACACAATTTGGTGTATGGGTAAACGTGAATGTAAATGGCCCACATGCTCATTTGAAGGCCTTAAAAGGTGTTTATTCACTACAGGAAGTGATATAAACAACATTTGGATTAAATTCATGTTCAAGCAAAAAAGTTAGATTTTTAATAAAAATTCGAGTTTCCGCACCCTTAGGAAATGCCTCAGAGAGGTCCAAATTGGTCTGTTTCGAATGTTGCCTCTTTCAACTATTTCTGACTTTTGGATGTGGATCATCACTTTTGGAGCACAAATCAGTATATTTAGAGTGGTTTACATGCTGGGGGGTTGTCAATAACGCAAGAATTGGTATAGGGGTACAAAAGTGAATGAAAATGGCCCAATTACTCACTTTGAGGCCTTAAAAGGTGTTTATTCACTGCAGGAAGTAATACACACATCATTTGGAGTCATTTCACGTTCAAGCTATAAAGTTTGATTTTTTTAATGAAATTCAATGGCCTGGCCCCCCGACAAAATGCCTCTGAAAGGTCCAAAATGTTAAGCTTTCAAATGTTGCCTATTTCAACTATTTCTGACTTTTGGATGTGGAGCATCACTTTTGGAGCTAAAATGAGCATGTTTAGAGTGATTTTCGTGCTTCTAGTGGGCCAAAACACAAGATTTAGGGCAGAGGTCTTCAAACTGTGGGGTGCCCCCCCCTGGGGGGGCTGTGGATGGGTTCCCAGGGGAGTGCAAATGCCTCTGCAAGTACATGTAAATGAAAATGGCGTGGAAGTGCGGTGATGTTTATTTGCTGCATTTCCAGGCTGGCTTTGTTCACTCCAAGCCCTAGAAGTGAAAGTGAGAGCTGTTATCAGAGTGTGGTTGGGGTGGGGGTCATTGAATGTGCTGGCAGATTCAAAGAGGTTGCTAAAAAAAAAAGTCCAAGTGTTTTGTGTTTTCACAGTGGAGAAGTGTGGCTCACTGGTTAGAGGGGCAGACTCTGAAGCAGAGATCGGGCCCGGGACTAGGGTTCAAGTCCCGACGCGGCAGGGTCTTGAGCTCAATGTCCGCGGACTCGATAATTCTCACCTCGGCGCCTACTCTAATCATGGGTCCCACGCTGCAACTCTGGGCAATAGCTTGCTTAATCTCCACAACGGCCCCTACAACACTGGGATGCCTGGCTTCACCTTGGGGGTGCCCAGGAGGGGTTTCTCACAGGGAGAGCCAGGAAGGGTTACACAGCGTTATACAGCGCCGGGACGCCCCGTTGGGGCAGCTGTGCGCTTTACAAAATACACTACTACAGTCATTTAAGTGTATATAAAATAATGTAATAAATGCTTAATTGAAAAATACATGCAAGTTAAACTAACTGGTGATAAATGCACTCTTTTAGCTTGTGAAGCCTCAGTTACCAACTACCATCACTGCAGTTGTGTGTGTGTGTTAAAGCTGAATGACACATAATTGAACCCTAGTTGGTGCTGAGGAATAGTGACCTTGGTATTTATAGTCAGGGCCACTAGAAGTATGCAATTGTGCGGGTTTGGCATTTTACGCATAGTTATGGATTTACATTATTTGCCACATAATCCATCATCTGCTGCATATTTAGCAGATTTTAACAAAAATATACTTGTTTCTAGCTCAAACGGTTTAAAAGTTACTAAAAATGCAGTAACACGTTACCTTGCAGCGGAAGGCCCTTTCTAATGGTTGACTGGTCACCTTTCTGTTGCTTATTGCTATATGTGGGTGTTAAAGATGTACTTATGAGGGGAAATATATGCCAGGACAGTGTTAACAAGTATAAAAATGGCAAAATAATGCAGTAATGCTATCACAAAATATGCAGCATTATGCAGCATAATTTGTCTATGCTTGCTGCATAATTTAGGCAACCCTGGTGCATAATTTGTCCTTCTCCTGCCACATAATTCCAGTGACCCTGTTTATAGTGCTATGAGGTCCCAGCCTGTGGCAGAAAGCATTGTGAATATGTAAATCAATATTTTAAAATAACATTTACATATTCCAAGCTAGGCTGCTGCTGCAAAATGATGCCGTGATTCAGATAAAACAAGTTCTTACAAAATATACTTTTTAGTAATAAGTAATCAAACAGTAACTAATACAGACATTTCCGTAAGTGTCTCCACTATTCCAGATCTCAGCTGATAACACCCCTACATTACATCTCAAAAAGAATAAATCTTTGCCACCATGAAGATTTAAGCAGAGCCGCGGAAATAATTCAGCAGGAGAGCACCCCATTATCCCGCAGGGTTGACTAAATTATGCAGCAAGAAAAGGTAAATTATGCGGCACATTTTGTGGTTAGCATTACTTCATTTTTTTGTCATTTTAACTCATGGTAACGCTGTCAGGGGAAATATTGCACCTCATTAGTCCCAGATTAACACCCAAATACAGCAGTAAGCAACTACAAGATTACCAGTCAATCTTTGCAAAGGGCCTTCCACTGCTCCAGAACACTTTCCACTGTTTTAACTAACTTTTGTTCCGTTTGAGCTAGAATCAAGTTTTTCATGTTGGAATCTGCAGATTATGGATTATGTAGCAAATGAGTAATTATGTGAAAAACGCTGTAGCTGCAGAAACTCATAATTCCTGTGTCCCGGGCTTTAAGTGACTCAATCAATTAACAGCTGGTAAGAAGGCTGGTTTCTTCTTTAACTTTCTGCACTACCATCACACCCTTCACTTTCAGGCAGACAAAGTCAGTATTAACCATTCAGGGGCAGTTTTTTTGTGAAAGCTGAGTCCATTGGGTGGCAGGTAGAAGGCCAGCAGGGTTGCATTCAGATGAGAGCCCAAATCCTCCCAACCCCTGGGGCCTCATAGTAATGTTCTAGGAGACAGACAAAAGGATTGAGATTCATAGATATTGTCAAAGAAGGCTCAGAATAGAGAGCACTGTATGGTGACTCATTTTAATGTTTACAAATGGCCAGAGAACGTGTCTTCAGAGAGATACCCCAAAGAAGGGGACAATATAAGTGGTCTCTTTTTTAAAAACTTTTTTTAAAGGGCCATTCATTAGTGAAGCTAGTACTGCTGCCAGGTGTGTAAGTGGCCACTGCTGGTTATCATTGAGGAAGTACATGAAGCAGGACTGGGGCCCAGGGGTTTGAGGGGCCCACTGCCTCACAATTATGACTGTCTACCTTTAAAAAAGGGGCATGGCAGCTTATTTTCCTTTCTATTATTAGGACCGAGGTGATGGTCTGCCGTGGTAGTGAAGAGGTAAAAGAAGCAGAGGAGAAAGCCTGCTACTCAGGACTGCAGTTATGATTAGTGCAGCAGGTGTAGTTGTATTGGGGTCCAAGAGTGTGAGGGGCTCACAACACGCCAATTATGGGGATAAGTATGTTTGGGATAATACATGTTTTTGTTTGATGCATTTTCTATTTTATAAGTCTCTTGTTTAGTGCGGTTTATAAGCTATTGAAAAAGTACTCCTGAAATCATCTCATAAGCCCGCCCCCTTAATCCTTGCCATGATGTTTTGGAGGGGGACTTGACCTCAAAACATTTTGCTTAAGGGGGCGGGTGGGGGCTCTGAGAAAAAAAGTATGAAGACCTCTGATTTAGGGTATAGGTAAAAGTGAATGAAATTGGCACAATTCCTCACACGAGGGCTTAAAAAGTACCCACTCACTACAGGAAGTGATATAAACATCATTTGGAGTCAATTCATGTTCAAGCGAAAAAGTCACATTTTTTATGAGAAAGGTCCAAAATGGTTTGTATTCTAATGTTACCCCTTTCTTTTTTGGGGTGGGGGGAATTGTATATAGCGCGAACTAGACCCGAAGGTATCAGAGCCTTCACATAAGACCCAGTTGTGTTACAGACGGGCACGTTCATTTTTGTTAGGCACAGGGAAATTAAGTGACTTACCCAGAATCACAGGATTTTGAGCTTGAACCTGGTTTCCCAGCTCCGATGTCGACTGCTCCAGCCATTAGGCCACACCCTCTTTCGATTTTTTTTCTGACTTTTGTATGTGGATCATCACTTTTGGAGCAAAAAATAGCACGTTTGGAGTGATTTTCGTGCTTCCATGAGGCCAAAAGATAAGAATTGGGGTATGTGTAGAAATTAATGAAAATGGCCAATTGCTTACTTTGAGGCCTTAAAAAGAGTGTATTCACCATGGGAAATGATATAAACAACATTTGGAGTCAATTCATGTTACAAGCAAAAAAGTATGATTTTTAAATGAAAATTAATAACCCACGCCTTACAAAATATATCTGAGAGGTCCATAATAGTTTATTTTCAACAATTGCGTCTTTAAACTATTTCTGACTTTTGGATGTGGATCATCACTTTCAGAGCTAAAATGATTGTGTCTAGAGAGATTTTCGTGCTTTCAGAGGGCTAAAACATAAGATTTTGGGTATTGGTAAAAGTGAATGTAAAAAATGCCCTGCTTACTTCACTTTCAGGCCTTCAGAACAACATTTGGAGTCAGTTCATGTTCGAGCGAAAAAGCCTGACCTTTAATGAAAATAGAAGAAGACATGGGCCCCTCAAATGCCTAAGAGAGGTAAAAAATGTAGATTTTCCTAGTTATTATGACGGAAAGTCTTAATTTTATTAAAGACACGGAGGCGAGTATTATGCTTTCTTTTCTTGCATTTTATTCTATAGCAGCCAAGATAAGTGCAAGAAACTACAGTTCCCAGAGGGCCAGCCAACAACTGGGCCATGGGAACGAGAAAAAACGAGATAACAGTAACCAATCAGTAGACACATAATAGATAAGAGCACACACTGACTGCGCAGCTTCCTCTTTTCGCTGAGAGACAGTCAGATAACAATAGAAAATAAAGGAAAAATAGCCATAACCAGAAAGAATGCCAAAGTCCAGGAGCAGAAGTCCTTAATCAGTGGAATCCAGAGCCAAAGTCCAAGGAAAGGATCCGAAGGAGTTGGAAGGACCGAGGAGACATCCAAGCAGGAGATGAACGGAACCGCTGGAGAGTAGATCTTTTATGAGGCAGGTGGTAAGGCCGGATTCGCTGTAGGGAGGGAGAACACATGTTAGTAGTGTAGCGGCGGGATAATACTCGCCTCCGTGTCTTTAATAAAATTAAGACTTTCCGTCATAATAACTAGGAAAATCTACATTTTATGGCAAGACCGGAGGCTCCTATTATGCTTGTTCAAAGCAAATTAACAACATCAGAAGCAACAGAATGAATAGGTTTACAGTAGAACACGCGGAAAATATTGTCATTGGACCAATCTGCTGATCTCAGTATGTCCTCTAAACAGGAGCCAGACCAAAAGGCCTTAGAAGCCATGGCTCCTCTAGCCGAATGTGCTCCGAAAACGGAGACATCAATACCGGCAAGGGACATAACCCAGCGAACCCACCTGGCGAGGGTCAGGGAGGAAACAGGAAGGTGAGGTTTGCTAAAGGAAATGAGGAGTTGGGAACAAGAGGGCGTTCTGAGATCAGCGGTCCTTTGCTCATACATTTTCAAACATTGACCCACACAAAGTTGAGGTTGATCAGGAAAATAGGGATAAAAAACAGAATCTAAGTTAGTCTTCGTGCGTCTGTGAATCCGGAACAGCACACCTGTAGGGGAAAATTGACGAGAAGAAACATCCAAAGCTCTAACATCAGAAACTCTTTTGATAGAAACTAAACAAAGTAACATGGTAAGTTTGGCCGATAACATTTTTAGAGATAAGGCCGAATTAGAGGGCCAATGCAAAAATAGTTTAAGAACCACAGAAACATCCCATAAAGAGGTATACTTAGCCAACGGTGGTTTAGAGCATCGAACACCTTTGAGGAGGCGACAAACCAGAGGATGAGCGCCGACAGGTTTACCGTCAATGTGGTCGTGGTTGAGGGAAATGGCAGAGCGGTAGAGGTTGACAGTGCAATAGGCCTTTCCAGCACTGGCCTGAGAGGCCAGGAAATTGATAACCAAACCTAGAGGGGCTGAAACGGGATTGAGAGACCTTTCCAGACACCAGCTTGCCCAAAGAGACCAGGCGGATTTGTATGCTTTGGAAGTGCCTGGAGCCCAGGCCTGATCGATAAAGTGAGCAGCCTCTTGCGAAATGAGGACGTTAGGAGGGGAAGGCCGGAAACTTTCCAAGCCGACAGAGTGAGGGAGGAATCCAAGATCAGACTGTGACGCTCGCCTCGAGGGTTGAGCAGAAGATCGTCGAATGACGGCAGAAGTACAGGAAAATCCATTGCCATTTCCAGCAGAACCGGAAACCATATTTGAGCTTGCCAGAAGGGGACCACCAGAACAAGAGAAGTCTCCTGGCGGCGGACTTGCGCCAGCACACGGTTGATCATAATGAAAGGAGGAAAGCATAAGAGAGGTGAAGAGACCAATCCTGGAGGAAGGCATCGGTGGCCAGAGCTAGGGGGTCTGGACGCCAACTGAAAAACCGGGGCAAATGGGAATTGAGGCGAGAAGCAAAGAGATCGATGGAAAAGGGACCCCACAAAAGAGAAAGAGAATGGAAGACGGAGGGACAAAGCCTCCAGTCGCTGGAATCGCGCAGGAACCGCGAGTACCAATCTGCCACCGAATTGAGGTCGCCTGGAAGGTATTCCGCTGTCAAGGAAAGATGATGGGCGAGACAGTATTCCCACAGACTCTTCGCTAAATCCGCTAGAGGCTTGGACCTGGTGCCGCCTAGATGATTGATGTATCGAACCGCAGAAACATTGTCCATGCGTAGGAGTATGGAACAACGGATCCTGTCTTTGGAAAGACTTTTGATCGCAAAGGAACCAGCAAGCATCTCTAAACAGTTTATGTGCAGACTGGACTCCTCTCTGGACCAAGCTCCTCCAGTCGAGATTGGACCACAGCGGGCGCCCCAACCCGAGAGACTGGCATCGGATTCTAAAACCAGATCTGGGGATGTGGCGAAGATAGTGAGCCCGTTCCACGCATCTAAATGGTTGATCCACCATTGCAGTTCTGAACGGGACTCTTGGTCTAGAGCGAGAACGTCTGAATAAGATAAACCTTGACGAAGGTGTCTGATCTTCAGGCGCTGGAGGGCCCGATAGTGCAGGGGGCCCGGAAAAATCGCTTGGATGGAAGAGGAAAGAAGACCGACAATCCTGGCCAGAGATCTGAGGGAGATGACAGAAAGATGGAGCACAGAGGCCATCTCCGCTTTGATTTTGGAAATCTTGGAAAGGGGGAGGCGTAAAGACGCCGCCACCGAATCTACAAGGAAGCCCAGAAATTCCATGTTCTGAGAGGGGGTCAACGAAGACTTCTCGAGATTTATAAGGAAGCCCAAGTCCAGAAGAAGAGACTGAGTGGTCTGGAGATCTGCAAGGAGACCCTGTTTGACCAAATTCAGGATAAGAATATCGTCTAAGTATATGATGAGCCTGATCCCAAGAGAGCGCAGGAAAGCGACTACCGGCTTCAAAAGTTTTGTGAAGCACCATGGAGCGGAAGAGAGACCAAAGGGAAGAGATGTGAAACAGTAGGTCACTCCTGACCACTGGAACTGAAGGAATTTCCAGTGAGACTGGTGGATAGGAACTGTAAGATAGGCATCTTGGAGGTCCAAACGAACCATCCAATCGTTGGGTCGCAGGGTATCCCTTAGATGAAGGATCGTTTCCATTTTGAAATGACGATACACCACAAAGTGGTTGAACCATTTCAGGTTGATGACAGTGCGTAATTTCTTGTTTTTCTTTTGGACTAGAAAAATGGAGCTTAAAAAGCCTGTAGAGTCGTAGTGAGAAATCCTGATGGCCTTTTTTTGTAACAAGGACTGTATCTCGGTGGAGATGAGGTTTGCCATGTGAGAAGAGAACACTAGAGGAGGAGGGAAAGAGGTCTGGACACGAGGAGAGTAAAATTCTATAAGATAGCCTTGAATGGTGCTGAGGACCCAAGGGTCTACACTTATGGAATGCCATTTTGGAAGAAGCAGTTTTAAACGACCCCCTACAGGAGGGGAAGAAGAAAGGCTTACCTTGTTGATTGTGGTTGGGGTTGCGATAACCTTTGTTGCCTCTGCCGCGGAAACCACGGCCACGTTGTGGATAGAACTGCGGCTTGTAGTCTTTGGAGGAGTCGTAGGAACCTCTGGAGCCTTGATTGTAGGGACGGCCGGAAGAGCGACCCCTTCCTCGTCCGGCCCGTCCAAAAACCCGAGGGGCGAAAGTCTTTTTGATGGATTGCTGGGCCTTGTCAAGAGAGGCAAAGGTAGAGACAAAGCGGCTGATGTCACGAACCAAATTCTCCCCAAAGAGGAGGCCATTTGCCTTAGATCCGGGGTCCATAGGAGCGAGGTTAGCCAGCTTGGGGTCCAACTTGATCAAAAGACCCTTACGTCTTTCATGGGTAATCGCTGCGTTTGCATTGCCCAAAAGGCAGAAGGCTCGCTGCACCCACATGGAGATGTCATCCGCTGGAAGATCAGCACCCTCAAGACGGGCAGACTCCGCCAAGTCGAAGATACGGGCCAAGGGACCAACAATGTCTAATAGCTTGTCTTGGCATGTGGACCATGCCTTATCAACCCCACGTCGAGGGTCTTTACCAAATTTAGAAAAGAAGGTAAGGAGGGGTTGGTCGATGGAAGGGACCAGGGTAATTTTATCAGGAAGGGCAGGTTTGGGACATTCAGACTTTAACTTGGAACGCACAGCCGCCTCTAGAGGGAGACGAAGGCGAGCAGAAATATATTCACCAACGTGATGAGAGGGAAACCACTCAGTTGAGTTGGGATGACGGATGGAGGACGGGTCAAACATGGGGTGACCGTCCGAATCATACACTGGCTCATAGACGTGGCCATTGACGAGGAATCTTGGGTGAACCACTTTTCAAAAATCTTTGAACTAACACCAACAAGAGAGGAACACCACCCTAACCTCTATCCAGCAGTATATCCAATACCAATGGACTTTGATCTGCAGGATCTTGAAATGGTGCTGTCTTTGAGCAAGAGAGGCAAAGCACCCGGCCCCGACGGGGTCCCAGTCGATATATTTAAACACCTTCCTGATCTCTGGGTACCAATACTCACAAGAGTATGCATGGCGACAGCGGAACTCGGCCTGTTAGAGTCATGGTCATCCTCCATTATGGTCCCAATTTTCAAGAAGGGGGACCGACAAGACACGAAGTGCTATCGACCAATCTCGCTGCTCGACTCCCTGGGCAAAGTAGTCGGCAGAGTTCTTCTTGAAAAATTACAGCAATGGGCAGAAGACAAAAACATTCTCTCGGATTTACAGTTCGGATTTAGGGAGGGCTTTGGAACAGTTGAACAGGCCCTAAACCTAAGTTTGCTAGCATCAAAATACATTCATGCTAAACCAGGGTCCATCTACATGGTATACGTGGATTTGTCCTCCGCGTTTGACTGCGTATCGCATGCGAAGCTCTGGTCACTGCTGAGCTCAATGGGGGTAGACACTCCCCTCCTGGACTTTTTGAGGGAGCTATATGGTGAAGCTACGGCGAGAGTGAGATATGGGACAAAAGGAGAACTGACGGCAGCATTTAGGGTAGAGCGGGGAGTAAGGCAAGGCTGTGTCCTGGCCCCCTTCCTCTTCTCTCTGGAACAATCTCCCTCTCTCCATTCGCTCCATCCCTATCTTTTCCCACTTTCGTAAAGCCCTCAAAACTTTTCTTTTTCTTCAGGCTTTCCCTGGCTAATCCCCCTGGGCCCCTCTGCAGATACTGATGTGTTCCTTAGCGCCAGGAAGCCGCTTGGCCGCAGTGCGCTTTAGAAATTTCTTTTTCATTTCATTTCATTTCATTACACAAACGGCCTAGAAGAGACCATGCTGAGAGGGGGGAGGGACCTGCCTAGAGTGAAACATCGCTTGATCCCCGCTCTGCTTTATGCGGATGACGCAGTCATTTTAGCACGTACCCCCATCGAACTCCAGGAATCTCTATCTAAATATGCGGATTTCATGGGTGCCTTGGACTTGCACATCAATGTCAAAAAAACTTTCGTCATGGTAGCTGGTGGACAACGAAAAGCCACTAAGTCCATCTTTCTGAAAAACCAAAAAATCGAAAAGACCTCACAATACCCATATTTGGGCATTATGATCGATGACAGTCTAAACTGGAAAGCGGCGGTTGAGGCCAGGAGACATCTCTTCAAACGAGCCATTATGGCGCTGATGAAGTTCTCCAATAAACTTGGAAAAAGATCACCAGCAGAACTGCTACAGATTTATGCCGCAAAATGCCAAGCCATAGCACTATATGGTGCAGGGATTTGGGGACATACAGCCACTGGTTCTCTACAAAAAGAGGAGAATATCTTCATGAGATTCCTTTTGTCAACTCCAAGAGGTACCTCCACGTACGCCTCACACATGGAACTGGGAATCCCATACATTGAAGATTTAATAAAGATTCAACCTCTTTTACTTTGGAGACGTGTTTGGTTGTCGGAAAAAAATAGCCTGACTAAAAATATTTTACGGGACACTATGGATTTGGACCATGCACACAAAATAGTCTGGCTTTCTTATGTAAGACACTTTTTTTCCGACCTAGGTTTACAAAAGTATTACCACACGCCCGAAAAACTGAAAGAAATATCCAAAAAAGACCTGAAACAAATAGCGCTGAGCCACTTGGAATCCCTGAGACTGACTTTGATGACATCAAAAAAATCTGTTATTCATGCGATTATGACACAGCAGTCGCCGAAAATCCAGTTATACTTGACTTTGGACCTCACAGCATATGACAAGATGCTCCTAACAAGGTTCAGAATGAATCTTTTTTACAGACTAGTGACATTTCCCGAAAAAAATAACTGGAACACACACATGGAACCGTGCCCATGCGATGAACTCTCCCAACAGTCCACCATGCACACAATATTGTTCTGCAAGTTTTTCCACACCCACCGAAAAATCTGGCTAATCCCTTTATTAAAAAAATGGGGCCATAGACAATGTCGTCCAGCCATGCTAGCACTTCAGACTTTGGACTCCGAATGCACTTGTTATCACGTATTGAACTTTTTAAAGTGCATCATGAGGCACAGAAATAACTTGTGAAATAGAGGACTAATTTGCACAGTATCTGTCCGTCTGTTTTCTCTCTTAACTGTATATCTTTTAACAACATACTCTTTCGTGTATTTTGTGTGTTATGATAACTTTTATAACTTTTATGGTTTTGCACTGCTAAAAAACCGAATAAAGATTATTATTATTATTACACTGGCTCAAAGTGAAAAGAATCGCTTTTGGGTATTTGGGGGGGGGTCTGTGACGTCAAAGATGTCGCACAAGTCGTCAGCATCAGGCATTTCATCATCCGTGTCCAAGATGGTGGAAATAACTAATTTCTTAGTAGGAGACTATGTGTGCTTGGATTTATGCTGTCTCTTGCCCTCTGAACCGACAAACCCCTCCTTAGCAGGAGGCCTGGGAGGCACTTCGTCCTCGTCCAAATGCGAGTAAGACTCGCTAACCAAAGTTGATGCCTTTTTAGGCTTATGCACAGAAGCAGAGTGTTCCACCTTACGCTTTCTGCTATCCCCCGCAGACTGGGCCAAAACCTTGGACAACATGCTGACCATAGAATTTTCCATGCTTTTAGACATTCTTTTCATTGAGACTTCAACTGCCTGTTCGACAGAATTATTTATAAATCTATGGAGGTCCTTTTTTAGAGACCCATCATCCATGTGAGAGGGATTTTCCTCTGACGAACTTTCATGCTCCATAATGAAAAAGGAGGTAGGAAATGGTTAACTCTAGAGAGGGAGGCGTGTAAGGGGCGTGCACTAGGGCGGGACGTGCTAAGGACTCAGAGCAAGGAGAGAAGGCAGCCGGCAATAAGAGCTCCGTCGAGCACAAACGCGACCGCTTTTGAAAGCGGTGGACTGAGGAGGCAGGAAGACGCGTAGCGAGAAGCTCCTGAAGCGGTAAGGCTGCGCGAGGAGCGCGAGCACCGCGGAGCAAACCAAAGAGAGGGAGAGAGGGCGGGAGGGGGGGGGACAGAGGAGCCGGCAAACGGAGCCGGACGGGAAACAAAACACGCGAGTAGCGTGCACCTAGGAGCGCAAAAGCGCAAAACGAGGCAGCAGAAATGCGTAACAACAAAAGAAAACAGTAAAATATATCACAATAATCAAATAGTAACAATAAATATAGCGAGCATAGATAAGGGGCACTTATCTGACTGCGAGCAGCAAGAAAAGAGGAAGCTGCGCAGTCAGTGTGTGCTCTTATCTATTATGTGTCTACTGATTGGTTACTGTTATCTCGTTTTTTCTCGTTCCCATGGCCCAGTTGTTGCCTGGCCCTCTGGGAACTGTAGTTTCTTGCACTTATCTTGGCTGCTATAGAATAAAATGCAAGATAAGAAAGCATAATAGGAGCCTCCAGTCTTGCCATAAAATTATCCGTTTTCAAATGCTACCTCTTTCAACTATTTCTGACTTTTGGATGTAGATCATCGTTTTTGGAGCTAAAATGAGCAAGTTTAGAGTGATTTTCGTTCTTATAGGGGGAGAAAACGCAAGATTTGGGCTATGCTTGAAACAGAATGAAAATGGCCCAATTGCTCACTTTGAGGCCTTAAAAAGTGTTTATTCACTGCAGGAAGTGATATGAACAACAAATGGAGTAAATTCATGTTCAAACGTAAAAAAGTCAGAGTTTTTCATGAAAATTGATGACCGCCCTCACGAAATGCCTCAGAGAAGTCCAAAATGGTTTGTTTCCAAGTGTTGTATTTTTCAACTATTTCTGACTTTTGGGGGTGGGTCATCACTCTTGGAGCGAAAATGAGCATGTTTAGAGTGATTTTTGTGCTACCATGGGGCCAAAAGATAAAGATTTGTATTATTGGTAAAACTGAATGAAAATGGCCCAATTGCTCACTTTGAGGCCTTTAAAAGGGTTTATTCGCTGCGGAAGAGAGCAGCAAGTATTACATTCCAGCCTGCAATCGTGGCCAAACAGGGTGCGGTATTTATCACAGCTGCTAAAAACTCTTTCGCCAAGGTGGGGAATTTATTAGGTGCAGTAAAACCTCCTATTCCATGTTTTCAACTCGAAAATAAGTCTTCTAAACCATGCCATATATTTAAAATTGTGTTCATTATGTTATGGTAGTTTGTGTTTTGCTTTTTTATCTAAGGAAAAAGGATGCTGTGCTTGGTAATGTGGCGGGTGATATTATCATTTTATGGTGTCCCTTGGTGTCATTCAAAATGTAACGGCTTCATTGAAATATTGTAAGGACCCACAGGTTGAGAGATCTGCGGTCTGAGTGACCTGGACATTAGGAAGTACCCTGTAGATTAATTTGTGCGGCCTCTTTATGCTTGACCAGCCCCCCTTAAGAAGTAGCATCTGATAACATTTTCCGGCAACCTAGAACAGCACACGTTAAAGCATAACTTGATACATGCTCACCAGCATCCACTACATTGCAAAAATACATAACAACCACTAAGTGGCGATCTTGTTACACCTGAATTCAGAATGCGTGTTTTTGGTGCTTTTTTCCCTCCGGCTTGGAGAACATGTCGGGCTACATGCCAAACGCTGCTTCAGAAAATGAAGGAATTGTTCTTCGGGAAGTATGCGCCGCTTTTCACGGAAGGGGTAGAGCGCTGGCCCCACCTATTCACAGGAGTGATCGTAGATTCAAGGTTCACGGCACAGAGAATACACTTTTATTCGAACTGCTCCTGCTTCATAAAATGTTGATCTACGAGTATTTGTAACACTTTGCCTTAGACACGCGACCCTGTGGTAGATAAGACACTATGGGGCAGATTTTCAAAACAGTCACTGAACGCAGCTCAGCAGCCAAACATGCTTTGCTGTGCTGTGTGACAGGGAGGGAGCAGGAGAGCGCCATATCTACAGAGATATGACTTTCTCCTTCCCGCTCCCGAGCGCCAGCTCAGATTTGAGCTGCTGTGGGCCAGGCACACACCTTAGCGCCATAGTGCTAGGGTGTGTGCGTGAGTCTATCATAGGTTTAGTTCTGGAAGGGTATCCTTCTAGTACAAAATACTATGCTGAAACACACTTTAAAACTTTTTCTACTTTGTATGTGTGCTGCACAGTGAGGCACGTATGCAAAGTCAGAAAAGAAAGCAGAAATAAAAAATTCTTTCTTTTTAACGCCTCCCATCAATTGCCATTAACTTTTGGCTCGCAACCCTTCTAGTATTGTTTGTAGGTAGGATTTTGTGTCAAAAGGCAAGGGAACGCCCATGTACCAACCACGTACTGCCCCCTTGGTGCTAAGTAACGCAAAGCAGTACTTCATGCTGCTTGCGCTACTTTTGGGGTACTTTCCAGGTCAAAACAAGTTGCACTGGAAGGGGAATTAGGAAAAAAAAATATTTTGCTGGTTAGCGTCACTTTTTATTTGATGCTAACCCAGCACAAAATGTTTTAAATCTACCCCAAAGTTCCTCAGCAGGGCAGCCTGTGTGTGGTGCCTGCTGGCTAGAATGCTACGTGGGCTAGGAGGATCCTGCAGGCTGGCTCCACAAAATGGCTACCCTGCTGAGGAAGTGGCTTTCATGAGCACTGTAAGCGGTGCAACAATATAATTACCTTAATGCAACTACCATTCAGGTAACTACAATGTCAAGCCCTTGACAGTGCTCCTGAAATCAACCTTGCTGGGTTTTGAGCATAGCTGATTTCATCCACGGGGCTACTCTAATTCCGATGGACAAGCAAAACAAAAAAAACAAAAAAAAACCACACAAAAAAGTGGGCTGCTTTTGCCTTTTTTGAAAATTCGTGCCTTAGTTTTGCAGAACCCTACTCCCTGTGCATTATGTTTTAATGGTGTAAGATCTATCAAACAGCTGAATCTGTCGCTAACCAGATCTAAAAATGAAACAAAAAGGCACACCACAGAAATCCATTGGCCTGGGAAGACTGGTGGTTCACTGAAAGATTTGGTAGCCCTTGAAGCCAGCTCACTCTCCGCTCCTTTACAATTGCTTTATTCAGTGAATCCGTAGAATTAGAGCGATAGAGCACCAAACAGAGGGCCTCATTTATGGGGATTTGACATAGGGCAGCGCAGCAAGTCTTCCCTGCGTGGCTTTGTAAATGTCGAGTAATGTAAAGCAGCGCAAATCGGTGCGTTGCATTACTCTGCACCAGGGAGGCATTTCCGTGGGTGTAGCGTAGTTCCCACACAACATCCATGGATTTTAACGCATTCCCAGATTTACAAGAACAGGTAAACCTGGGAATGCACCAAAAAGATACGCCTCCCAAGGGGAGAAATATCTTTATTTCTCCTTGTTTTATCCTCTTTCTACGTGTGCGGCGTTCTGCAGCCACATAGAAAGAGGAAAAAGATTCTCAGGATTGTTTTTATGCAGGAAGGTGCCCCTTCCAACACAAAAAACATTCTGCCTATTACACAGCACCATGGAGCAAGAGTGCCTGCATCGGCGTAAGGCTGCCAAAACGGCGCCAGTGCAAGGGAAAAGGACAGGAATGCACTGTACTGGATAAATACGTACATTCCTGCCCTTTTCCTGTGCTGCCCTGCATAACAATTTCATGAATATGCCCCAATGTATTTATTGCCTGACTATACTCCAGCATAAAAACGTCTGTTTTTTTAGATGCGGTCTAGCATATGACATACTGCAATATCACTCTACTATAGTAAAGTGCAGAATTATCAAAAGGATCCAGTTTAATGTAGACTAGTCAGTGCTCGCATATGTCTTACTCACCATCCCTCTGGTTACTCAATAGTTTATAGTAATATGCTTCATTGTAGGGTTCACACGTCACTATGTTTGGATGGCTCTCTCCTGTCAAGACTCCAGTGGAGTCCTTTGAAGTTGTTGTTGTGACGCCGACATATGGGGTGGTACAGTTCTATTCTGTTGTGGGCTATTATTTATTATACCGTTGCTTCAAAATAGGCCTGGACAACATGTGAATTACACTGGTGTAACTAGTGTCATTTCAGGTTACTCTTGGGATGCATAATTCTCGAATTCATGCTGTTATGTCATATCGCTTAATTATGCATTTTTCGCATTAAATTGTTACCACAAATGAGCTGTTTGTGGTAAATATTTACAGCAAATTCTTTTTTTTTTCTCTAAATAAACTTTTATTTCGCATTTTGAAAAAATCAACAGTACACAGAATAAAGTGGCAGCAAGTACACTTCCCACCCGCCCCACCCCCACATAGGCTCTGAAGCACCAGTCAGTTCAAGAAATGCCAACATCCAGTGCCCCAGGGTACCCATCACATTCTTCCCTGTGCATCCCATAGCCATCAGCGCCCTCAGAGTTTTCTCTACGACCCACACCCCCAGTCCCTCCCCCTACATCCCACCCTCCAGACCATGGTGTTGCCTCCATTTGGACCAAACTTTCCGGAATTTTTTGGGGCAACCCCTGGATTTGTACGTCACTCTCTCGGCTGCCATATATAGGTCCAGCCCCCTCCTCCATTCTTCTAGTTCCGGAGATTCCGGCACCCCCCAGTACTTAGCGATATCTCTTTTGGCTACCACCAATGCCAGGACAAGAAAGATGGTGAGTGGTCGGGTTAGGTCTACCTCAGTGGTCAAGCCAAGTAATGCCAATTTTGGGTCTCGAGGTAGTGTGGCCCCCAAAACCTCCTCTAACTCCTGGAAGATCTGCGCCCAGTATGCCTGTATTTTATCACACACCCAGATCGTGTGGTAGAAGTCCCCATCAGATTGACAGCACCGAAGACATCGTGCGTCATCCACTCTTCCCATCTTTGCAAGGCGTACTCTATCATAATAGGCTCTGTGTAATATCTTAAATTGAATAAGGCGCAGTCGCGACTTAATAGCCACCTCCCGGGGATGCATTAATACTAGCTCCCAGTCCAGGTCCTCCAACTCCCGACCTCTGCCTCCCACCGCTCCCTAAGACGTGTCAGGTCTCCCAGCATATTATTAGTTAGGGTTCTATATGTGAGGGAGACCGCCTTCTCCGGTATCTGCTCCTGGAGGAGCCGCCCCTCCAATGGTGCATACTCCGGTATGTCAGTAAGCTGGACTTTTTGGGCTCGCCATGCGTGTCGTAGTCGGATATATTTGAATAGTTGCGTGTCATGAAGGCCAAACTCGGTTTGAAGGACTTGGAAGGACTTCAACTCTCCCTTAGCTATTATGTCTCCGATAGTAGAGATCCTAATATCGTCCCATCTCCGGAAGCCCTTCAGTTTGTTCAGTTCCGCCAACCATCGGCAGTGCCACAGTGGGGTCTGTCGCGTGGGTTTCTTTTCCCATCCCATACGTTTAGTGGCCCTGGCCCACGCTGCAAGTGTGAGAGACGTCGCCGGTAGGAGCGGGGCTCTTCTGGTGCCACCGTAGAGATAGTAGAGCACGTTATTTGACGACATCGTGGCTCTTTCTAGGGCATATGTTGGGTGGTCCGCCGGGGCATGCAACCAATCATTGATGGGCGTCAAATGTTCCTTCCAATAGTAGGCCTCAAGGTTGGGCAGTGAGATTCCCCGACTATATTGGTGCCTTTGGAGCGTGGTCAGGGCCACCCTAGGGTGTTTGCCCAGCCAGAGAAATGACCTTAGGTCGGCGTGGATCTTAGCGAAGGTCTCGGTCGGGAGTGGGTAGTACTCATTTTGGAGGGCATATAGAAATTTCGGTAGGGTGATCATTTTATACATGGCCGCCCGGCCCAGCAGTGTGAGCGGTAGCTGCCTCCAGCGGTCCATGTCCGCCACTGCGTTGAGCAGGATCCGTCCCAGATTTCTCTGGAATGACGCGGTCCTATCTAGTGTAATATAGATCCCCAGGTATTGAAAGCCTTCCGTGGTCGTCAGCAGTCTCTCTGGGAGCCTGCCCCATCTGTCCTGACTCCCCGGGTCATATAGGATGGATTTGTGCCAGTTTATTTTATGGCCCGCCTGCCCGCCGTATTGCTCCAGTTCCTGGAATAACTCCGGGATAGTGGTCTCCGGTCACGTAATATATAACAAGACATCATCCGCATAAAGCGAGATTTTTTCTTGTGCAGGGATCGAGTTGGTGCCCAGGAAACCAGAGATGCCCTCATTTTGCCGTATCCTGGCTGCTAGGATTTCTATGGTAAGTGTAAATAGGAGGGGGGACAGGGGACAGCCCTGTCGGGTGCCTCTTTGGATCTGAAATTCCTGCGACAGCGTCTGGTTCACACGTACCTTCGCCGTCGGGGCAGTATACAGGAGCCGGACCCATCTTACAAAGTTCGGCCCAAAGCCAAACCGGTGAAGGACCGCAGTGAGGAAAGGCCAGTGCACTGCGTCGAAAGCTTTCTCGGCATCCAAGGATAGGAACAAGTGCGGCTCCTCCCGTGCCTGGACTTCCTGCAGCCAATTATGGGTGCATCTGAGGTTCAGGTTGGTGGCCCTGTTGGGCAAGAAACCTGATTGGTCGGGGTGTATAAGGTCTGAAATGACTGCCCTGAGGCGGGTTGCTAAAATGGTTGCTAACACCTTCACCTCCGTATTAAGGAGGGAGATAGGGCGATAAGACCCACAGTCCTCCCTCGGCTTGCCCTCCTTATATATCGGTACAATCGTCGCCATGGCGAGGTCAGGGGGGAGCACCCCCTCCTGACAAGCCCCAACAAAGAGGCCCAAAAGATGGCGTGTCAAGAGGTCCGCTGAGCGCTTAAACAATTCGGCTGGGAAACCGTTCGGGCCCGGGGTTTTGCCCGGTCGCAACCTAGCGATTGCCTCTCTAATATCGTCTGATGTTATGTCCGCCTCCAGTCCTATCCGCGCCTCTTTGGTCAGCTCCGGGAGGTCTACCCTTTCCATATATTGTGTCGCGTCCTCACAAGTTGCCAGGTTCCTAGCCTCATACAACTGCTCATAGTGAGTAGCGAATGTCTCCGCTATCTCCGCGTCCGTGTGAACCAGTATCCCATCCCCCCTGCGTACACTGTCTACCCACCTGGCCACCCATTCCTTCTTACTGAGCCACGCCAGTAGTTTGCCTGATTTATCCCCCACATCATAGAGTCGGTGGAGGGTGGCAAGGGCCTGGGTCTTTGCCTCATTAGTCGCTAAGTCTCGGTATTGCCTCTGGGCGTCAAGGAGTTTTCTCAGAGTATGAGCAGATCTGGACTCCTGAAACTCTCTCTCCCGACCTCGACTTGGAGCTTACGTCTCTCGTCTCCCAGTCTGCCCCGTATCCTATCCCTCAAGACCGGCTTCAGGGCTTCCCAGAAGGTGACGCTTGACACCACCGTGCCCTCATTTTCAGCAATGTATACCTTGATATCCGCTCGGGTACCTCGCAGTATTGCAGTGTTCTGTAGGTCCCAGGCTGCCAGGCGCCAATGTCCTCCCGTCGCACCCCGGGCACGTCCTACCCTTACCAGAAGCGGGGAATGGTCCGATATACCTCTGGCCTTATACTCTGCGCTATCCCCCACCCCAAGGCACTGCCGGGACACAAATATATAGTCCAGGCGTGAGAACACCTTATGCGCTCCTGAGTAGTATGAGTATTCCTGTAGCGTGGGGTGCAACCACCTCCAGGCATCGGTGAGTCCTAGATTCTCTACCTGGGTGGCCAGGGCAGTCTGGCGATCGGCGTTGCCTGTCCCCCCCTAAGCGATCTAGGGCAGTGCACATAACATCATTAAAATCCCCCCCTACCACCTGGATGGTGTCCGCCATGTCCAATAAAATGGTTGCCAGGGCTGTCAGCGTTCGCGCCTGCAACTTGGGCGGCGCGTGCACCGAGATCAACGTGTAGGTGCGCCTATGCCAAGTCCCCTGCACACCCGCGTGAGTCCCCTGTGTGTCGATCCACGTGCGTGTAATGCAGAATGGGGAGTTTTTTTTAATAAGGACTGCCACCCCTCTAGAGTCGGAGGTGTACCCCGCATGCGCTAGGACTCTATGCCTACCCCTGGCAATGAACGCACATTGGGTGCCCCTGAGATGGGTCTCCTGTAGGAAGGCCACATTTGGGTCCACCCTCTTAATGTAGGCGTTCACTAGACCTCTTTTTATTTTGGAGCCCAAGCCATTGACGTTCCACGTCAGGATACTAACTCCCCTAGCTCCCTCTTGTGATGTGTCTACGGTACCCGCCATTTAACGAGGCGCTGTTAAAATGTGCGTGATTTTCAGCATGCACATGCGGTGTGGGTGGTCCACGAATAGGTGTCAGTAAATCTAGTGGATTGGAATGTGTGCTCTTCCCCTTGTGTACGCGCCACGCCCCGTCTCAGCATGCCCTGTTGTACATTCTTCACCAGGGTGTATCCTCCATGTGGCTGTAGTCCCTGGCATGTCCCAGTGGTGTGTGGGCTGAAAGTGTGTTGCTGCGTTATCTCAACTGTTACCCCCCTCTCCCATCCCCCTCTCTCGTGCCCCAACCTGAGAGAATTCAAAACACCCCCCCCTAATTCCCCCCCTCCCCACCTCCCTCCCCATCCAGTCGCATCCTAACGTAGGACAGAACTATCCGTAGGAGCAGGTCTGTCGCCCACCCTCTCATCCCTCCCCTCAAATGTCAAAACAAGGGTGTGTCAACTTGCGTGTCCCCTCACTTGACGAGCTGAAAACTGCCAAATTCTAGACCTCCACCATTCATGAGTGGGAGTCTTGCGTATCGTGTTCTGGAGCCCTGCTGCGCCCCGAAGCGTCGTGCTCCAGGGTTCGGATTGCCTCCACCAGAGGGTGATCTGACTGCTGTCCCTCCCCCCCCTCCTCCCTCCCAGACTGATGGCTCTCTATGTCCTCTTCCTCATCATCTCCCTCCGAGCGGGCTTGGTTCCGCATGCCGGTGCGACTGGAGCTAGATGGCCCACCAGTACTTCTCGGAGAGTCCGATCTGCCCCTCCTCTCCCCCTCCGGATCGCGTCCCCTGTAGGGCGTAGCCGTGGTGCGTCTCTTCACTCTGCGGGATCTCCTCCGTTGCGGTCTTGGTGACTCCCATTGGGCTCTGAGTCGCACCGTTCTATCCACCTCGTCGCGGCTGGCTGACTCCCTGCTATTGAGTATCGGTCGTTCTTCCAGCCACTGCCAGGCCTCATCCGGTGAATTGAAGAAGATTGATTTTTCTTTGTATAGGACCTTGAGTTTTGCTGGGAACAATAGCATGTAGGAAATGTGCATGTCTCTGAGTTTCGCCTTCACTGAATCAATGGATCGACGTTGTTTCTGCACTTCCTGGCTATAGTCAGGGAATATCATAATGATTGAGTTCTCAAATCGTATTTCTCCCTTTTTTCTTGCCTCGCGCAGTATCAGATCCCTATCCGCATAGTTCAGAAAGCGAGCAATAACTGGCCTTGGTCTCGCCCCTTCCGGTGGCTTGGGCAGGAGGGCTCTGTGGGCTCTCTCTATTATGAAGCAAGGTGAAAATTGCGCCGCCGGGAATGTCTTCGTCAACCATGCGTGGAGAAACGCTGCCATATTTGTCCCTTCCAGTCCCTCTCTAAATCCCACAAAGCGCAGGTTGTTGCGTCTTGCTCTATTTTCCGCATCATCGACCTTCCGTAGCAGCCGGCGATGTGAAGCCTGCAGTTCAGCCATGTCCTTTCTCAAGGTAGTGACCGAGTCCTCAGTCTCTCCTATTTGAGTTTCGGCAGTGGATACCCGGTCTGATAGGTTTCTAAAGTCTTGACGCAGCAGCGTCACCTCCGACCTTACTTCCCCAATTTTAACTTCCAGCGCCGCTCGGGACTCCTGGATGTCGCTTCTGGACACCTGGATAGCGCTTAACAGCCGGTCCGTATCCGTGTGTCCACCAGAGGCAGCGGGGGGGCATCCACCATCTGCTTCGGGGCCGTAAAGTTGTCCATAGGGCCCTTAGGAGTCTTCAGCGGGAGGTCCCTCTTCCCCATCCTTTCCCACTCCGTGTCCCTCGCACAGTTAAATCACTAAGCCTTGGCGCACTTTCGATCCCCAAGTCAGCCGGCGAGGCCAGGACAGATGCCCTCCGCCAGGATGTTTTTTGTACCTGTATCGTGTCTCCCGGATCACTCAGGTGCCCACTGTCTCTCATGCAGTCCTCTCTCCCAAAGGGGGCTCGGTTTTTCCCGCCGCACAATCACAGGATGCCCCTCGCTCCCGTCCCGCTCAGTTCCGGTGGGCCCAGACCTCGCTTCCCCTTCTCCGGAGGCCCTCAATGTGTTTCACAGATGTGCCAGGGGGGCGTGGGGGGCCCTCGCTGCCCGAAACCGTATCTCCGATCCCCCACGGGGCTCTTCTCCTGTCCCGGGGGGCCCAATCGCCTGACTTGGTCCAATTTTCTCCTCAACAGGGGGGGACGCGGGCTAGAGAGCCTGTCCACCTTCCCCAGGCCCTCCTCCGAGACAATCGGAGGCCCAGGGCTCACCCAAGACGTTGTTTTTTTGGGCCGGCCGCCATCTTGGTTAAGGTCCGGTCCTCTCGAGGGGGATCTCAGGCCAATCACTGCCGGCCGCACCCCCCTCGGATCAGCTCCCTCGCAGCCCGGCCCGCCTCACCGCACCATCAATCCTTCCTCGGGTGCACGTCTGGACGCTCTCCCGTCTCTTCTCTCTGTTCGCGGGTCCGGAGCCGCCGCCCTGTTGGTGTAGGTCGGAGCCGCAACTTGGCTCGTTGGATCCCAATCTCGAGTCCGCTGTCCCACCAAGAATCGCCTGCCTCACTGGGCCTCTCCCGATCCGGGCCCGGCTGTGTCGGATCACCGGGGACTTCCCTCGCTGCGTTCAGGACCTCCGTGGCATCCCGGCGGCGATGTCCGCCATCTTGTCGTCAGATCCGGGTCTCGGCAGACGGAGCCAAAACCCCCGATTCTCCGGCGGAGAGGACACTCTGCAGCTGACGGACCCTCTCACCCTCTGGCAGCAGGTCTGGAGCTCCTTAATTTATGGTTTTTGTCTCGATTTGCCTGTTTTAAGACGGATTATGGGGCAGCTCGTCAGGAGCTCTCAGGACGCAGGATGCTGTTGGCCACGCCCCCCATTTACAGCAAATTCTTGGGAACATTATGAATGACACAGCACCAGCTGCTGTTGTATGTGGTGCTTTTTAAAAAAAAAATTGCACTATTTCTTTGGCACAAAATGCATCTTTGCATCCACACTGGACGTGAGGACACATTTCATGTGAAAATACAGCACCTAATGCCAATTTTCACATTATGTGTAAGAATGCTTAATTCCATGTATTTTTGCAGAGAGGTCACCTAGTTACACCAAAGCAAAACATTTGCACACCCCTTATTATAATGATAGGATTTTGTATATGTGACCTATTGATTGAGATTGTGTAGGGATGGTAGGCAGTTAGTTTTATTCCTGCCTCTTTTCACAAGAGTGAAAACAAGAGTTTCATTATTGAACCCTTGTCTGCTGTGAATTCATGTTTCTGCTCTTCTAAGTGCCCCTATGGGTTATGGGTATTCCTTAGGAAATTGTCCTATCAGGCCCAATAGAGTCATCGTCTTGTGGCCCACCGTCTTGCCCCACCCTATGGCCCCTTCTAACCTCCAAATTTCAGCGCACCCTATGCTGGGGAAGAGCCCCTGGACATAGGTGAGATATGAGTACTCCACTATGCTAAGCCAACACATAGGGGCAGATTTATGAGTTCTGGCGCATCTCTGAAAATCAGCAGGGATGCGCCAGACTGATGCGTCACGCAATTCCCTCCTTGCGGCACCACAGATGCGCCGCATTTACAATGTCTACCCTCCCTCCCACTGGGCCCAGCCACCCTTGTATTTTTCGGGCATTTACAATGCGGCGCACCATGGTGCAAGGAAGGGCAGATGCGTGACGCATCTTGTGGTGTACGGGCGGCACATTGCTGGAGTTGTAATTAGGTCGCAGGGATGCGCCACGTTTCCACGCCGTTGCGTGACGCAACAGCGGCGTAAACGTGGCGCAAGTCCGACATAAATCTGCCCCATAGTACCTAAAGTATTAGCCCAGTGGGTAAAAGAGGCTGATCGAAGAGAGCCAATGGTTGAAAGGGACAGATCTAGAGCACACTCTCCGTATTATATAAGCAATAGATCTGCATGACAGCTATGCACTCAAATCCCAGATCTAAAAAAATACCTAATTAAAAAAGAAGAGCCCTTGATCAGTGCTGTAATAGGCCTAAGCGTATTCCCCTTATTCAGTGAGACAAAAAAATATGCAGTGTTTGACTATTGTGATGTATAACAGATAGATTCAGTGATGAACATGATTTTTCAGTTGTCCGTGGGAACTGTTGGCCTGTTGTGTTATTTCTAAGTTTGTGCATATAACAAGGAAGTATTTCTTCTTGCTCACCTCTTGCAAGGCATAATACATCTTTGACTCTGAAGATGTCAGCTCCTCAAAGCATGGTGAAGGAAAGTTTATTCACAATAAATTCGCAATCCTCTTACTACCTACCTCCCCTAATACTCATTGACTGTCTGCTTGCCTTTGACCATGTACGGCACTCTCCTGCTGTTTGGCTAGGTTCACACTGTGCAATCACCCCACACATACATACATACATATTTCCATTATCTTCTTGAAAAAGAACCCGTCCTGTCCAGTGACCACAAGTGTTTATATATGATGATGTCACCTGCCAATGGCATGTAGATTAGGGGGGCAGAACTTGCAGAGTTTCACTCCATAGAATTCCGCGGAGTTACTGAAAAACTCAAAGAGATTCTGCGGAATTCCGCGAGCGGCGGAATTTTGGCACCTTGTGCTGCTCGCACTGATTTTTAGTCGTGGAAGTTTGTTCCGCTCTGTAAAATCAGCACGAACAAGGTAAGGAAAGGTAGAGGGTGCTGCTTATTTCTACCACTCAAGTCGAGTTTCAACTTGAGCAGCAGCTTTCTCAGCGCGTACGGTAGCGACCTGCTGCGACTGCCTGCACTGAGAAATCTTGCTGGGAGTGGCACTTGCACTCAAAAAGTGTGTTAGGGGACACAAATTCTCACGTGCGCTCACCAACTTAACGTTGGTGAGCCACAACCGAGGAAGAACTGAGTTTTGCCAGTACTCCGCCGGCAGAGCAGAATTTTTCACCCACCCATAATGTAGATGCATCAAGTTTCAAGTCTGCATCATTGGGTCTGCTTGGCGAGAGTAGTGTCTCTATTTCTCCTATGTTGTTCTCAAATTGTAAATGCAAAATGAAAATAAATAAAAAAAGAACGCTGCCACTGCATGTCTACATACCTGTCAACCAGCTGGCTCTCTAATGAGAGGTGAGCCAGATATGTAAGAGGGTGATTCAATTAAAGTGAATACAGAAGACATATATTTTTAAGATGATGCAGGTTTTCAGAGAGGGTGACCTAATGAAAGCCTTGGGGACATGATGCTTCTTAGGCTGGTGTATATGACTGAAAAGAGTGTGATGCCTGCCAAATGAGAGTGAGTTGAAAGACATATGTCTAACATTTAACTTGTTCTCATCTTTGTTGTGGGTTATTGGTACTCAGTCAGTCTGTTTTAAATATCTTTACTTAATCTACACTTGCACAGTTGGAAGTGTGTCTTTTATTTCAGTTTCCTATTAATTACATGTGGATTGGGACATTTAACAGTCTTTCTGTACTGAGTGCTATCTAATGGAAACTACTAAAGTGAAAGTGAAGTTGGTGCTCAAACCCTTTCAGTTAGTACCTTGGAGCAGAGAAGTAACCACATAAGAGGTCTCTTCTGACTGTCTCTACTTGTGTTTGTTGTGTTTTTTCTCTACTGGGGGCCCAATTCTATGTAATTGTTAAGGCCGCTTAACCTTACCTTCTCTATGACTGTCCACTTTAAGTCATCCCCGCATGTATATATTTGATAGACTGCCCTAGGGTCACTGCTCCTTAAGAGTCGACTTTGACATGTCACTGGTATAACTGGAATATGTGCGGCATCAAGATTACATTTTTTAATTTTATTGTTCCAGTTTTATATAGCACAAACTTGCCCCAAGAATATCAGAGGGCTTTACAGAGTAGCTAATACAGAATGTTTAGAACTAATAAACAAAAACAAAGAAAAAGAGATAACAATAATAGGCATAGAGGGTAATAACACATAATGGATAGAGGAATAGATGGACGATATAGTTCAGATAAAGCGAAGATAGGTTGTTTCAGAAGTCAGAGAAATGTGCAGTTATTTTCAGAGGTAGTGTTGTTCAGGCACTTTGATGGTTGAGGGGAATTTGCATCAAGGAAGTCGATTATTTTAGGAAGATTGGTTCAGGTATTTGTTCAGAAGAAGTCATTTAAGTTTTTTTCTGAAGTGTAGGAATGATTGTCACATATATCCTGAGGCAGAGCAATCCAAATTCTGAGTGCATTCCCAAAGAAGGAACTGGTGAGTGATTTTTCTTTCTTAAATTTGCAAAGAATCAGGAGTAGAGTTTTTGACCTTTGCAGGGGCCTCTTTTGTCCAGCTTTTGATAGTTTGTTTGTTAGTTAGGTTTTTCAGTGTAAAAAGCTTTGTGGGTTATGCAGGCTGTTTTGAAAATACTTCTCGCTTCAATTTGTAACCAATTGAGTTTCTGGAGTGTGGATGTGATGTGATCATAGTGGCTGTCTCCAGAGAGAAGTCTAGCCACAGCCTTGAGTGTATATTTAATAGAGATAAGGTATTTTTTGAGGTTACCAGTGATTGTGGTGTTCCCGTAGTCCAGCTTAGAAAGAACCAGGGTTTGTTCTACAGTTTTTAGGAATTCAAGGGAGATGATTTTTTTTTTTTTTGGTGTGTCAACTTGTGGAAGGCACTTTTTGCTGAGACATTAATATGGTCTTTATGTTTAGGTTTTGATCATGTGTAATCTGTATTGACTTAACAGAGTTGGAGATATAGAGTTTGCAGTTTAATGCAGTTAGGTTGTCAAACCAGTTTTGGACAGGATAGGACTTTCCATTTGGTTGGATGAGGAATAGTTAGTTTATTTGGGGGGTTGGGTTTTAAGTGGTTGTTGGTCAGCCAGGATTGTACCATGGAGAGAGTGTTGTTTAGGTGCTGAATATCTTCATTAAGATGACGAGATTTTAATGTGGAGTTGGGTGTCTTCTGCATAGAGATGGTAGTCAGGTTTGGCTTGTTTCAGGATAACTGCAAATGGTTTAATATAGATGTTGAATAATGCGGGGGACAGGATTGATCCTTGTGGGACAGAGTATATGGTCTAATTGCTAGGGAGGTCTCCTTCAAAACTGGGGAACCGGGTTCGAGTCTCGGCAATAACACACAACATCCTGTGATTCTGGGCAAATCACTTAAATTCACTGTGCCTAACAAAAATGAATGTCCCCTTGTGTAACGCAACTGGTGTTCATGTAAAGTGCTCTGATACCCGATACCTTTGGGTCAAGTTTGTGCTAATTAAAAAATAAAGAAAAACTCTGGAAACTGCTGTTTAAGTGGATCTGTTAAGTTTGATAATGTGGGATGTTGGCTCAGGTATGAGGCAAACCACTGATGGACAGTCCTGTTGGTGCCTGCACGCTTTGAAAGGGTGTTTAGGAGAATGTTGTGGTTGACAGTATCCAAGGCCGCTGAGATGTTTAGGAGCATTAAGACACAGGCCTGGCCATCGCCTAGAGATCTGTGTAAGTCTCCAGTGATGTTTAGGATTGAAATCTCCATACTGCAGCCTTTCGTGGAAGGTGTCTTGTAGGTTGAATTTTTCAATGTGGTTGTTGTGTTGTCAAGGCACGCATTTCTCAATAGTTTTGGCAAGGAGAGGGAGGTTGGGTCTAGGTCCGTAATAGTTTAGGTCGTTCTGGTCAGCGTCTAGCTTTCTGATGAGGGGGATGACTTGGCCGAGTTTTAGGGAGGCCAGAAGAGAGCCCCTGGAAAGGGAGGAGTTGATAATTTTTAGTCCATATTGGGGAGATTATGAGTCTAAGTTTTTGACAAGAGAGGAGGAAATGGGGTCAGAAAAGTGTAATGTCGGCTTCATGCATGCAAGAATGTTGTTGACTTCTTTCTCAAGATATTTTCAAACTTGGTCCAGACTGCATTGTTTTTCAGTTGCATATGATTGTGGTTGGTGTTCTGGTTCATTGAGAAGTTGGGATTGGGGGGACCATTAGCTGAAAGATTGGCAGTGGGGGACCATCTTTGTTAGAATGGGCTTCATGGGTGAGGGGTGAAGAGGTGGAGAGGTCCAGTGAGAGCTCATTGATTGTTATTTTTTCAGCGAAGAATTTGGAGAACTCTAAGCAGAGCTTAAAAGTCATCAGATGAATGTAGTAGGAAAGAAGAGGTTTGCTGTATGATTATGTTGAAAAGGTCTTTAGGTCTGTTTTTAGAGTGGTCAAGTTGGGCTTGGAAGATGTGGGATTTCTCTCTGTAGATATGTGTTTTGTATTGTAGGTGTTCAGCTTGGAGGAGAGAGAGAGAGATGGGTCAGTGAGGGTTGATGTCTCCAGTTTGAGTCAGCCAACCTCGGTTGTCATCTCTCTATGTTACGGTCTTTATTGAGCCAGGATCTGGAAGGGATGGATCGTGTCTTTTTGAGTTTTAGTGGAGCGACAGTGTCAAGAAGTTCACCCATTTTAGTGTTATAATGATATTGGAGTAGGCATGAGTGATGTAGGTGCAACATTGTTTGGCAAGTATAGAAAAAGGATGAGTGTATCTGATTAGTATATCCTAAAAAAGTCTTCAGAAAGGCTGAGCAGCCTGTTCCCTATTGATTCCTCCAGTGAGGCAACAGGAGGCAGATTACGTATTTCCTTATTTTATCCATTGTAGTACAAGAATGGAGTACACAAAAATAAACACGTTTGGGTGCTCTCAGTCAAAAACACCCTTGGAATATGTCTGTTTTTATTTCAGTATACGATTCTCTTGCCTATCAGGGGTTATTAGGGAGAGGTTCATGCTTGCCATTGCCAACTATTTATCAATAATCTTCATTACTCTGAGTCAAAGTCTTCCTCATTACAGACCAACATCCTATCTGTCAGCCGATTGGTTACAGTCCTCCTGCTGTTTGTCATCTTACTTGGGGCCTCACAAAAGATTTATGGGATTTAAGGGCTCAGATGTATTAGTCTTCAAGCAATGGACCACTGCATTAAAAAACCATGTCCGCATTGTGCAATGCGTTGTGCAAATGATAACAATTGTGTAGCGCATATTTACAAGAGGTCCAGTGTTGATGATGTCATCAGTGACACTCTGGCAAAAACAGTCTGTTTTTCATGGTGCTCAGTCTTTCTTCATAGACTAAAGGAGAACCAGAGGTGTGTAGAATGAGATTTGTACTTCAGGTACGCTCTTGAATACAAATTCTAATGCAAAACCCCCACACAGGGCTAAGCTGAAGATGTGTGTGTTGGACCCGGCCTCGTGGCGTGGTCCCCTTTCTCCCTCATGGCGGGCCCTGGACAGCAGCGACCCCTGACCTCACGGACGAAGCTACCTCTTTCACCCTCCCCAAGAGCCACCACTCCTGGCGACCCCCGGCTCTCCCCCTCAGAGTCACGGCGACCCCTACTCGTCCCACTCTGCTGGTCCGACCCCTATCCCGGGCCGCCATCTCAGGGCCCGACTCCATCTTGGACCCTCCACGTCCGGACCACATGGCCTCGGCCCGACCTCGGCTGCGGTCCCAGCGAAGCCCCGACATCGAGGCACCAAGATCCGACCAGGTGGTAAAGCGGCCACTTGACGGATCCAGGAGGCGGGGAGTTTCGATGGCCCTCCAGCCGTCCCCGGACGCCTGGTTTCGATCGCCCTCCGGCCTCCCTGGGCGTTGGCTCCACCCCCCTGCTGGGTGTCTGGACACTCTCATCCCCGCCCCTCTGACCCCCTGGCGCGAGGGTCCGGACATCAAAGGACTCCAGACCTATATCTGGGGCAGCTCTGGAATGGGTCAGTAGTTGTATCCTGGAGTCGAGAGCCCTGCTGACGTTGTCGCGGCTGACCCTAAGAAGAACTCACTACTCTGTACCCTGCACCTTCGGAGCCTGCTGGCGCTGCCGCGGCCCAACCTCGCTGAAACCATCTTCGGAGCCTGCTGGTGCTGCCGCGGCCCAACCTCGCTGAAACCATCTTCGGAGTCTGCTGGCGCTGCCGCGGCCCAACCTCGCTGAAACCATCTTCGGAGCCTGCTGGCGCTGCCGCGGCCCACCCTCGCTGAAACCATCCTCGGAGCCTGCTGGCGCTGCCGTGGCCCAACCTCGCTGAAACCATCTTCGGAGCCTGCTGGCGCTGCTGCGGCTCGACCTTGCGGAACCCCCCAGCTGGAGGATTGAGGGCTGTGCGCAGGGTATCCCTGTACCAAGCTGACACTAAGACTGTCCCGCTACCTCCCTTTTTATCCCCTGTTACCGAGACTTTAAGGATCCCCCGATCCGTATGTACATAGTGCCGAAGGCACCCATCGTTATTGCTGATAAAGATTCTAGGAAGTTATCCTCTTGTGTGGTGTCCCTTTGTAGTGGTGTGATTGCTCTGCTGTACGATTCTAAGAGAGGAGCCTCCCGCAGGTGGCCTCTCGACGGCGCTCGGCCCACTTCCATACGGAGAGGTGAAACTCGGGGCGGTCAGTCAGACATCTTCTGCCTCCCCAGGAACCGCCTTTCTAACATTGGTGGCAGGCGGTGCGATCCGAGCCGACGCAAATCGTAACAGAGAGTGACTCACCCACTACTGACAGAAACACACCACAACCATGACCACCAAAGAAACCAGACCAACCGCGGAGTTCCAGAAGGAACGGTTGGAGGATTATAACCACAAAGAATTGAAACAATTCTGCAAGGACCTGGGCATCGCTACCAATGGAATGGACTGAGCACCAAGGAGGATTTCAAGCTGGCCCTACAAACCTGGGTGGAGGCAGGAGCGACGCCACCCCAGAGCGAAGACAACACAGTTCCGAACATGCAACCAGAGACCGACACAACCCCGGCGGAAGGAAGACCTACAAACATAGACGCGGGCCTCTCCCACGAAGATGCCCGAGAGCGAGAAAGGAGCCGGCTCCACGAATTGGAGCTCGCCCGACTCCGTCTGGACGGAGAACTACAGCTGGCCGAGAAAAAGATAGCCCTTGAGCAACTACGGCTGCAAGGAGACCTGGAGGAGAAACGAAGGCAGAGAGACTTAGAGGAGAAGAAGCTCACGTTCGAGCACGAGCGTGGCTTAAAAGAACTTGAGATCAAGGCCAGAAATGGTGAGGCCAGCGCCTCCAGGAACCGAAGCCCACCTCCTCCTGCGGACACGAAGGTCCACATCCCCAAAGACGTCGTCAAAGAATACTATAAAAATGATGACATCCAACAGTGGTTTAAGGCCTACGAGGTAGCCATGACCTCTCATCGGGTACCCCAAAAAGACTGGGGTGCCGGCTTATGGGGGAAGTTCATCAACGAAGGGAGAGACGCCCTGCTGGAGCTCCCAGACACCGAGATGACCTCTTACGAACACATGAAAGCCGCCCTCCTTACTCGCTACGGACTCACCCCCGAGATGTACCGGCAGCGATTCCGAGACTGTAAGAAACTCCCCGGTACTACATGGGTGGAGTACGTGAACTTCTATAGCAGAGCCCTAGAGGGGTGGATCAAAGGCAGCAAAGTCACCACATACGAGCAGCTGTTTAACCTCATTGTATCGGAGCACCTCTCCAACAACTGTTTTATCGAACTCCGGCAGCATCTCCTCGACAGCAAACTGACCGAGCCCCGTAAACTCGCAGTCGAGGCCGATAGATGGGTGAGCACCCGAGTACCCCGGAGCCCGATGGGAGACTACGGCCGAGGTTCCCCGGGGAACCACCGGCCCGAGGCGGCGGAGGATACCAGAACAGGAGCCGAGACTCCCCCACGGGGCCGCCCCCGAACTCCACGTCGCCACCCCCGGCCGGAAGAGGGGCCCCCCGGCACGACCCGGGCCCCGCCCGAACGTTACCTTCCACAGATGCCAGCGGCCCGGTCACTATGCCAATGATCCCCTCTGCCCGATGAACCAACGACCGGGCACCACCGGTCCTCCAAACCGCCAGATCGCGGCTGCCTCCCTAGGGGAAGAGAGGGGCGAAGAAGAGAACTATGCCGAAGACCAGACCGAGTGGGAGCCCGCCGCCATGTCCCTGGTGTGTCTAGGCGAGAGAGACATGGTCCCCCGGGCCCCGATCCCGGGTAACACTCAGAAGTATCGCCAATGGGTCACCATTAATGGGCACCGGACCGAAGCCCTCCGCGACACCGGAGCCAGCGTGACGGCCGTCCGCTGCCACTTGGTAACCCCCGACCAAATCCTGCCCCACGTGCTGTGCCCAGTACGGTCGGCGGACAATTCCGAGAGCCTGTGCCAGATGGCCCGCATCCCCTTCGAATGGGGAGGGGTGTCCGGCATGCTGAAGGTGACCATCCGGGACGATGCCCCCGTGGACAGCCTCCTTGGGAACGACCTAGAAAGTTTCCTCTGGGCCGGCGTCGAGCGGAGAGAGCATCTGGGGATGCTAGGCCTTCCCGAGTGGGCCTGTGCGACCACCCGATCCATGGCCGCCCGGGCCCCCACCCAGACGGAGGCCACCCCGACTGAAGACCCAGAGTGGCCCGCACCTCCGCCGCCCGCCGTATCCGAAGACAGCGACCCAGAGCCCGAACCCCTGGGGCCCAACAGTGAAGAAATTGCTGAGCTCGGCAACCTCCTGGAACTAGCCCAGTGGCGCCAAGAAGGTGGCCCCACACGAGAACAGTTCCGGCAAGAACAGAAAACCTGTCCCTCCCTCGAGGGAATCCGACAGCAAGCCGCCACTCAAGCCGCCGGAGACCCCTCGGGATCCCACTGGGTCTATTGGGACCACGATCTCCTCTACAGTGAGCAAAAGGTTGCCGAACTGGGGGCCGGCCGGGTGCTGGTGGTCCCCCTCCGATTCAGAGACTTCCTCCTGAGCCTGGCACACGATGTGCCCCTCGCCGGGCACCTGGGGCAGGACAAAACATACAGCCGCCTGGTGACCCATTTCTACTGGCCAAAAATGAAGAATGATGTGAACAATCACTGCCGGACTTGCCCTACCTGCCAAGCCAGCGGGAAGAGTGGAGGGAAGCACAAGGCCCCCCTCCAACCCTTCCCAGCCGTCAACACCCCCTTCGAGCGGGTGGGAATAAACATTGTGGGGCCTCTGGAACCCCGCACCTCCCTAGGACACCGGTTTATTCTCGTCCTGGTGGACCATGCCACCCGCTATCCTGAAGCCATCCCCCTCCGGACTGTGACGGCCCCCGTGGTGGGCCGGGCGCTGATGGGGATCTTTTCCCGGGTGGGCTTCCCTCGAGAAGTCGTCAGTGACCGGGGTACGAACTTAATTTCCCGTTACATGAAGTCCCTGTGGCAACAGTGCGTGGTCACGTATAAGTTTACGACCCCCTACCACCCCCAAAGGAATGGATTGGTGGAACGCTTCAATAGAACACTCAAGGGCATGATCATGGGCCTGGAAGAGCCCTTGCGATGCCAATGGGACGTGCTGCTGCCCTGCCTCTCCTTCGCCTATCGGGAGGTCCCTCAGAAGTCCCTGGGATTCAGCCCCTTCGAACTATTGTACGGACACCCCGTCCGGGGTCCCCTCAGCCTAGTCAAAGAAGGCTGGGAGGTTGCAGTCAAAGGGGCTCCCCCCGACGTCTACCGATACCTCCTGACCCTCCGGAATCAGACTCGGAAGTTCCGGGAACTTGCAGAAGCCAACCTCGAGGCCAGCCAGGAGGAGATGAAACGCTGGTATGACCAAAACGCCTCTTCCATTGAGTTCGTGCCGGGCCAACAGGTCTGGGTCATGTCCCCGGTCGAACCCTGTGCCCTCCAGGACAAGTGGACGGGGCCCTTCAAGGTGGTAGAACGCAAGGGCCCGGCCACTTACCTGGTGGACCTGGAGTCCCCCAGAAACCACCTCCGGGTCCTCCACTCCAACCGGCTCAAGCCTCACTTTGCCCGAACGGAGCTTAGCCTGCTGATGGCTACTGATGGCGGGGCCGAAGATGACTCCGAGCCCCTACCGGACCTCCTGGGCACCTCAGAGAAAGACGGCTCCGTCGAGGGGGAGCCCTCTCCTCCGCCCTGACCCCAGAACAACGCCAGGACTGCCGAACATTGTTGGGTCAATTCGCAGACTTGTTCTCCCTCACCCCGGCGTCACCCAGCGGTGCGTCCACGATGTCGACACCGGGGACAGCCCGCCTGTGCAACACCGGGCCTACCGAGTTCCCGACCGAGTTCGGACCTACATCCAATCGGAGGTCTCCAAGATGCTGGCCCTGGGGGTAGTGGAACCCTCCGACAGACCCTGGGCCAGCCCTGTCATCCTGGTCCCGAAAGCCGCCGCCCCTGGCGCCCCTCCTGAACTTCGATTTTGTGTCGACTAACGGGGGTTGAACGCCGTCACCCGGACCGATGCACACCCCATTCCCCGGGCCGATGAACTGATCGACCGCCTGGGGGCGGCCCGCTACCTGAGCACATTCGACCTAACCTCCGGCTACTGGCAGATCGGACTCACCCCGGGCGCCCAAGAGCGCTCCGCTTTCTCCACCCCCGATGGCCATTACCACTTCAGGGTGATGCCCTTCGGGATGAAGAATGCCCTCGCAACTTTCCAGAGACTGGTGAATAAGGTGCTGGCGGGGCTAGAAGAGTTCAGCGCCGCATTTCTGGACGATATTGCGGTGTACAGCCTCCACTGGGCCGAGAACCTCAAGCACCTCGGGGAGGTCCTGGCGGCCCTCCGATGGGCCGGACTGACCATCAAAGCGAGCAAATGCCAGATAGGCCAAGGTTCCGTGACCTATCTGGGACACCAAGTGGGGAGCGGCCATGTGGCTCCCCTCCAACCCAAGATCGACGCCATCATGGCCTGAGAGCCCCCGGTCACCCAGACCGCCGTCCGAGCCTTCCTGGGGCTCACTGGGTATTACCGGCGCTTCGTGAAGAACTATGGGAGCATTGTGGGCCCCCTCACCGAACTCACTTCCAAAAAGCAGCCACAGAAGGTGCACTGGACACCCGAGTGTCAGGCCGCCTTTGAGACTCTGAAGACAGCGATGTGTACCGCCCCCGTGCTCCAGGCCCCCGACTACAGCCGGGAATTCATAGTCCAAACAGATGCCTCGGAGCGCGGTGTCGGGGCAGTCCTGTCCCAAGTCAACCCCGAGGGAACTGATCAACCTGTGGCCTTCATCAGCCGACGTCTGCTGGCCCGAGAACAACGCTGGAGCACCATTGAACGAGAGGCCTTCGCCGTGGTGTGGGCCCTCAAGAAGCTCCGACCCTATCTCTTCGGCACCCATTTCCGGGTGCAAACTGACCACCGGCCCTTGCGGTGGTTGATGCAGATGCGAGGAGAGAACCCAAAGTTGCTGCGATGGTCCATCTCCCTCCAAGGGATGGACTTCACTGTGGAACATCGCCCCGGCAACGACCACGCCAACGCCGACAGCCTGTCCCGCTTCTTCCGCCTCGACGAGGAGAACACCCAAGAAGATGGGTGACTCTCCCCGCCTTCAGCTGGGGGGGACGTGTGTTGGACCCGGCCTCGTGGCGTGGTCCCCTTTCTCCCTCATGGTGGGCCCTGGACAGCAGCGACCCCTGACCTCACCGATGAAGCTACCTCTTCTACCCTCCCCAAGAGCCACCAATCCTGGCGACCCCCGGCTCTCCCCCTCAGAGTCACGGCGACCCCTACTCGCCCCACTCTGCTGGTCCGACCCCTATCCCGGGCCGCCATCTCAGGGCCCGACTCCATCTTGGACCCTCCACGTACAGACCACATGGCCTCGGCCCGACCTCGGCTGCGGTCCCAGCGAAGCCCCGACATCGAGGCACCAAGATCCGACCAGGTGGTAAAGCGGCCACTTGACGGATCCAGGAGGCGGGGAGTTTCGATGGCCCTCCAGCCGTCCCCGGATGCCTGGTTTCGATCGCCCTCCGGCCTCCCTGGGCGCTGACTCCACCCCCCTGCTGGGTGTCTGGACACTCTCATCCCGGCTGTTAGAAAGGCGATCCCGGGGGAGGCAGAAGATGTCTGACTGACCACCCCTAGGTCCACCCCTCCGTCTAGAAGTAGCCGAGCGTTGTCGAGAGGCCTCCTGGGTGAGGGTCCTCTCCTAAGATCGTACAGCAGAGTAACCACACCACTACAAATAGACACTACACAAGAGGATAAGTTCTTAGGCTTTATCAAGGATAAAGGTTGCTGGTCTTCAGCGATATGTACAGGCAGATCGAGGGATCTGAAAAGTCTCGTAAACAAGGGACCGGGTAGCGGGACAGTCTCAGTACTGGTGAAGGATGGGATACCCTGCGCACAGCTCTCAATCCTCGAGCCGGGGGGTTCCGAGAGGTCGAGTCGCGGCAGCGCCAGCAGGACTCGACAGATGGTCTCTAACGGAGAGGGGGCCGCGGCAGCGCCAGCAGGCCTCGAGGTGGTTTCGGGGAAGATGGGCCGCGGCAGTGCCAGCAGGCTCCAAGGATGGTTCAGCTAAGATGGACCGCGGCAGCGCCAGCAGGCTCCAAAGATGGTTCAGCTAAGATGGACCGCGGCAGCGCCAGCAGGCTCCAAAGATGGTTCAGCTAAAATGGACCGCGGCAGCGCCAGCAGGCTCCAAAGATGGTTCAGCTAAGATGGACCGCGGCGGCGCCAGCAGGCTCCAAAGATGGTTCAGCTAAGATGGACCGCGGCAGCGCCAGTAGGCTCCAAAGATGGTTCAGCGAAGATGGACCGCGGCAACGCCAGCAGGCTCCAAGGATGGGTTCAGGCTTCAGGGTAATGAGTTCTTCTCGGGTCAGCCGTGACAGCGTCAGCAGGGCTCTTGACTCCAGGATACAACTGGCGTCCTACTCCAGGGCTGGCCCAGATATAGGACTGGAGTCCTTTGATGTCCGGACCCTCGCGCCTGGGGGTCAGAGGGGCCGGGATTGTGGTGTCCAGACACTCAGCAGGGGGGTGGAGCCAGCGCCCAGGGAGGCCGGAGGGCGATCGATACCAGGCGTCTGGGGACGGCTGGAGGGCCATCGAAACTCCCCTCCTCTTGGATCCGTTGAGTGGCCACTCTACCACCCAGGGGGATCTTGGTGCCTCGATGTCGGGGCTTCGCTGGGATCTTGGCCGGGGCCGAGGCCACGTGCTCGGGGCGTGATGGGCCCAAGATGGAGTCGGGCGAGGCGGCGTGCTTGGGACGTGGTGGGCCCAAGCTGGAGTCGGGCCTGTAGGGGTGATCCGGAGTGGTGGCCGGACCGGCAGTGGTGGGGCGTGCAGTGTACGCCATGTTCCAGGGGGGGAGAGCCGTGGTTTGCCAGGGTGGTTGCTCTCGTCGGTAGTTCGTGTAGGGTCGTGCCCGGGGGGTGACCGGGGCTCGATGGAGGGCCGATGTCATCCTGGACCCGCCATGCGGGAGGGGTAGGACCACGCCATGAGGCCGGGTCCAACACGCGTCCCCCCCAGCTGAAGGCAGGGGAGAGTCACCCATCTTCTTGGGGGTTCTCCTCGCCGAGGCGGAAGAACCGGGACAGGCCATCCGCATTGGCGTGGTCATTGCCAGGGCGATGCTCCACAGTGAAGTCCATCCCTTGGAGGGAGATGGACCATCGCAGTAGCTTCGGGTTCTCGCCCCGGGTTCTCACCCCGCATCTGCATCAGCCACCACAGGGGCCGGTGGTCGGTCTGTACCCGGAAGTGGGTGCCGAAGAGGTAGGGCCGGAGTTTCTTTAGGGCCCACACGAGGGCGAAGGCTTCCCTCTCGATGGTGCTCCATCGTTGTTCTCTAGCCAGCAGGCGCCGACTGATGAAGGCCACGGGAAGGTCGACTCCCTCAGGGTTTACTTGGGATAGGACCGCCCCAATGCCATGCTCCGAGGCGTCGGTTTGGACCACAAACTCTCGGCTGTAGTCGGGGGCCTGGAGCACCGGGGCAGTGCACATGGCAGTCTTTAGTGTCTCGAAGGCTGCTTGGCACTCCGGGGTCCAGTGCACCTTCTGGGGTAGTCTTTTGGAGGTCAGTTCTGTGAGGGGCCCCACAATGCTCCCATAGTCTTTTATGAAGCGCCGATAATATCCAGTGAGCCCCAGGAAGGCTCGGACTGCTGTCTGGGTGACCGGGGGCTCCCAGGCCCGGATGGCGTCAATCTTTGGCTGGAGGGGAGCCACCTGGCCGCTCCCTACTTGGTGCCCCAGATAGGTCACGGACCCATGGCCTATCTGGCATTTGCTGGCTTTTATTGTCAGTCCGGCCCGCCGGAGGGCCGTCAGGACCTCCCAGAGGTGTGTCAGGTGCTCGTCCCAGTGGAGGCTGTATACCGCAATATCGTCCAGATATGCGGCACTGAACTCTTCTAGCCCCGCCAGCACTCTATTCACTAGTCTCTGGAAGGTGGCTGGGGCATTTTTCATGCCGAAGGGCATCACTTTGAAGTGGAAGTGGCCGTCGGGGGTCGAGAAGGCAGATCGCTCTTGGGCACCAGGGGTGAGGCCGATCTGCCAATAACCGGCCGTGAGGTCGAAGGTGCTGAGATACTTGGCGGCCCCCAGGCGATCGATCAGTTCATCTGCCCGGGGGATGGGATGGGCGTCGGTCCTGGTGACGGCATTCAGCCCCCTGTAGTCGACACAGAACCGGAGCTCCGGGGGTGCGCCGGGGCGGCGGCTTTAGGGACCAGGACAACGGGACTGGCCCAGGGACTGTTCGAGGGTTCGACTACCCCCAGAGCTAGCATCTTGGCGACTTCAGACTGAATGCAGGCCCGAACTCGGTCGGGAACTCGAAAAGCCCGGTGTCGTATAGGCGGGCTGTCCCCGGTGTCTACATCGTGGACACACCACCGGGAGACCCCGGGAGTGAGGGAAAATAGGTCTGCAAATTGCCCCAGCAGTTTCCGGCAGTCTTGGTGCTGTTCTGGGGTCAGGGTAGAGGAGAGCGTGACCCCTTCGACTGAGCCGTCCTTCTCGGTGGTGCTCAGGAGATCTGGTAGGGCCTCGGAGTCGTCTTCAGCTCCGTCATCTGTAGCTAGCAGCAGGCTCAGTTCAGTGCGGGCAAAGTGAGGCTTGAGCCGGTTGGCGTGCAGAACCCGGAGGGGGTTCCGGGGGGACTCCATGTCCACCAAGTAAGTGACGGGGCTCTTGCGCTCCACCACTTTGAAGGGCCTCGTCCATTTGTCCTGGAGGGCACAAGGTTCGACCGGGGACATGACCCAGACCTGCTGTCCCGGCTCGAACTCGATGGACGAGGCGTTCTGGTCATACCAGCATTTCATCTCCTCCTGACTGGTCTCCAGGTTGGCCTCGGCAAGTTCCCGGAACTTCCGAGTCTGGTTGCGGAGGGTCAGGAGATACCGGTAGACATCCGGTGGAGCATCTCGGACAGCCGTCTCCCAGCCTTCTTTGACCAGGCTGAGGGGACCTCGGACAGGGTGCCCATACAACAGTTCCAAGGGGCTGAACCCCAGGGACTTCTGGGGCACCTCTCGATAGGCAAACAGGAGGCAGGGCAGCAGGACATCCCATCTGCGTCGTAGTGGCTCTTCCAAGCCCTTGATCATCCCCTTCAGTTTTCGGTTAAACCGCTCTACAAGTCCATTTCCTTGGGGGTGATATGGGGTGGTGAACTTATATGTGACCCCGCACTGTTGCCACAATGACCGCATATATTTAGATATAAAGTTTGTGCCCCGATCGCTCACGACCTCTCTTGAGGGAAGCCGACTCTGGAGAAGATCCCCATTAGCGTTCGGCCCACCACGGGAGCCGTGATGGTTCGGAGGGGGATGGCTTCCGGATAGCGGGTGGCATGGTCCACCAGAACGAGGATGAAGCGGTGTCCCTGAGAGGTGCGGGGGTCCAGGGGCCCCACTATGTCTATCCCCACTCGCTCGAAGGGGGTGGTTACCACGGGAAAAGGCTGGAGCGGGGCCTTGACTTTCCCCCCGCTCTTCCCGCTGGCTTGACAGGTCGGACAGGTTCTGCAGTGGTTGCTTACATCGTTGCGCATTTTCGGCCAGTAAAAATGGGTCACCAGGCGGCTGTAGGTTTTGTCCTGCCCCAGGTGCCCGGCGAGGGGCATGTCGTGTGCCAGGTTCAAGAGGAAGTCTCTGAATCGTAGGGGGACCACCAGCACTCGGCTGGCCCCCAGTTCGGCAAACTTCTGCTCGCTGTATAAGAGATCGTGGTCCCAATAGACCCAGTGGGACCCCGATGGGTCTCCGGCGGCTTGCGTGGCGGCTTGTTGTCGGATTCCCTCAAGGGAGGGACACGTTTTCTGTTCCTGCCGGAACTGCTCGCGGGTGGGGCCACCTTCTTGGCGCCATTGGGCTAGTTCGGGAAGGTCGCCGAGCTCGGTGAGGTCCTCATGGTTGGGCCCCTGGGGCCCGGGTTCAGGGTCGGCGTCCTTGGGGACGGCGGGCGGTGGAGGTGCGGGCCACTCCGGTTCTTCAGGCGGGGTGTCTGCGCTCGGGGCGGAGGCCCGGGCGGTCATGTATCGAGTGGTCGCACAGGCCCACTCGGGAAGGCCTAGCATCCCCAGATGCTCCTTCCGCTCGACGTGGGCCCAGGGGGAACTTTCCAGGTCGTTCCCGAGGAGGCAGTCCACGGGGGCATCGTCCCGGACGGTCACCTTCAGCATGCCCGACACTCCTCCCCATTCGAAGGGGATACGGGCCATCTGGCACAAGCTCTCGGAGTTGTCCGCCGACCGTACTGGGCACAGGACGTTGGGCAAAATTTGTTCAGGGGTCACCAAATGGCAGCGGACCGCCGTCACACTGGCTCCAGTGTCACGAAGGGCTTCGGCCCGGTGTCCATTGATGGTGACCCATTGGCGGTACTTTTGTGTGTTGCCTGGGATTGGGGCTCGGGGAATCATGTCTCTTTCACCCAGGCACACCAAAGACATAGCGGCGGGCTCCCACTCGGCCTGCTCGTTGTCGTCGTCCTCTTCCTCGCCTCTTTCTTCACCCAGAGCGGCGGCCGCGATCTGGCGGGTTGGAGGACCGGTGGTGCCGGGTCGCTGGTTCATCGGGCAGAGAGGATCATTAGCATAGTGACCCGGCCGCTGGCATCTGTGGCAAGTAACGTTTGGGCGGGGCCCCTGTCGTGCTGGAGGGGCCCCTCTTTGGCCCAGGGCTGGCGAAGTGGAGGTAGGAGAGGACCCCGTGGGGGCGTCTCGGCCCCTGCTCTGGCCTCCTCCGCCGCCTCGTGGTCGGTGGTTCCCCGGGGATCCCCGGCCGTAGTCTCCCATCGGACTCCGGGGGACTCGGGTGCTCACCCATCTATCAGCCTCGACAGCGAGTTTTCGTGGCTCTGTCAGTTTGCTGTCGAGGAGATGCTGCCGGAGTTCGATGAAGCAGTTGTTGGACAGATGTTCCCATATAATGAGGTCAACCAACTGCTGGTAGGTGGTGACCTGACTGCCTTTGATCCACCCCTCGAAGGTTCTGCTAAAAAAGTTGACGTATTCCACCCATGTGGTACCGGGGATTTTTTTACAGTCTCGTAATCGCTGCCGGTACATTTCGGTGGTGAGTCCGTAGCGAGTGAGGAGGGCGGTTTTCATGTGTTCGTATGAGGTCATCTCGGCATCGGGAAGCTCTAGCAGGGCGTCCCTCCCTTCATTGACGAACTTTCCCCACAGGCCGGTGCCCCAGTCCTTGAGGGGTACTCGATGGGCGGTCATGGCTACTTCGTAGGCTTTGAACCACTGTTGGATGTCGTCGTTCTTATAGTACTCTTTGACGACATCCTTGGGTAAGTGCACCTTCGTGTCTACAGAAGGGGGTGAGGTCTTGCCCCCCGAGGCGCTGGCCTCATTCGTTTTAGCCTTGATCTCTAGTTCCTTTAAGCCCCGCTCATGCTCGAACGTGAGTTTCTTTTCTTCGAGGTCTCTTTGTCTTCGTTTCTCCTCCAGGTCTCCTTCTAGCCGTAGTTGCTCGAGGGCTATTTTTCTTTCCGCCAGCTGTAGTTCTCCGTCCAGCCAGAGTCGGGCTAGCTCTAGTTCGTGGAGCCGGTTCCTCTCTCGTTCTCGGGCGTCCTCGTGGGCGAGGCCCGTGTCTAGGGTTGCGGGTATTTCCCCCGCTGGGGACGCGTCGGTCTCTGGGCGTCCGTTCGGGCCCGGGTTATCTTCATTCTGGGGTGGCATGTCTTCGGCTTCCACCCATGCTTGCAGGACCGATTTAAAGTCTTCCTTGGTGCTTAGGCCAGTGGTAGCGATGCCCAGGTCTTTGCAGAATTGTTTCAATTCCTTATGACTGTACTCTTCCATTTTCTCTTTCCGAAATTCTACAGTCGGTCTGGTTTCTTGAGTAGTCATGGTCGCGGTGTGTCTTTATCAGTAGCGGGTGAATCACTCTCTGTACGATTTGCGTTGGCTCGGATCGCACCGCCTGCCACCAATGTTAGAAAGGCGATCCCGGGGGAGGCAGAAGATGTCTGACTGACCACCCCTAGGTCCACCTCTCCGTCTAGAAGTAGCCGAGCGTTGTCGAGAGGCCTCCTGGGTGAGGGTCCTCTCCTAAGATCGTACAGCAGAGTAACCACACCACTACAAATAGACACCACACAAGAGGATAAGTTCTTGGCTTTATCAAGGATAAAGGTTGCTAGTCTTCAGCGATATGTACAGGCAGATCGAGGGATCTGAAAAGTCTCGTAAACAAGGGACCGGGTAGCGGGACAGTCTCAGTACTGGTGAAGGATGGGATACCCTGCGCACAGCTCTCAATCCTCGAGCCGGGGGGTTCCGAGAGGTCGAGTCGCGGCAGCGCCAGCAGGACTTGACAGATGGTCTCTAACGGAGAGGGGGCCGCGGCACGCCAGCAGGCCTCGAGGTGGTTTCGGCGAAGATGGGCCGCGGCAGCGCCAGCAGGCTCCAAGGATGGTTCAGCTAAGATGGACCGCGGCAGCGCCAGCAGGCTCCAAAGATGGTTCAGCTAAGATGGACCGCGGCAGCAGGCTCCAAAGATGGTTCAGCTAAGATGTACCGCGGCAGCGCCAGCAGGCTCCAAAGATGGTTCAGCTAAGATGGACCGCGGCAACGCCAGCAGGCTCCAAGGATGGGTTCAGGCTTCAGGGTAATGAGTTCTTCTCGGGTCAGCCGCGACAGCGTCAGCAGGGCTCTTGACTCCAGGATACAACTGGCGTCCTACTCCAGGGCTGGCCCAGATATAGGACTGGAGTCCTTTGATGTCCGGACCCTCGCGCCTGGGGGTCAGAGGGGCCGGGATGGTGGTGTCCAGACACCCAGCAGGGGGGTGGAGCCAGCACCCAGGGAGGCCGGAGGGCGATCGATACCAGGCGTCTGGGGACGGCTGGAGGGCCATCGAAACTCCCCTCCTCTTGGATCCGTTGAGTGGCCACTCTACCACCCAGGGGGATCTTGGTGCCTCGATGTCGGGGCTTCGCTAGGATCTTGGCCGGGGCCGAGGCCACGTGCTCGGGCGTGATGGGCCCAAGATGGAGTCGGGCGAGGCGGCGTGCTTGGGACGTGGTGGGCCCAAGCTGGAGTCGGGCCTGTAGGGGTGATCCGGAGTGGTGGCCGGACCGGCAGTGGTGGGGCGTGCAGTGTACGCCATGTTCCAGGGGGGGAGAGCCGTGGTTTGCCAGGGTGGTTGCTCTCGTCGGTAGTTCATGTAGGGTCGTGCCCGGGGGGTGACCGGGGCTCGATGGAGGGCCAATGTCATCCTGGAGGGGTAGGACCACGCCATGAGGCCGGGTCCAACACGCGTCCCCCCCAGCTGAAGGCAGGGGAGAGTCACCCATCTTCTTGGGGGTTCTCCCCGCCGAGGCGGAAGAACCGGGACAGGCCATCCGCATTGGCGTGGTCATTGCCAGGGCGATGCTCCACAGTGAAGTCCATCCCTTGGAGGGAGATGGACCATCGCAGTAGCTTCGGGTTCTCGCCCCGGGTTCTCGCCCCGCATCTGCATCAGCCACCGCAGGGGCCGGTGGTCGGTCTGTACCCGGAAGTGGGTGCCGAAGAGGTAGGGCCGGAGTTTCTTTAGGGCCCACACGAGGGCGAAGGCTTCCCTCTCGATGGTGCTCCATCGTTGTTCTCTAGCCAGCAGGCGCCGACTGATGAAGGCCACGGGAAGGTCGACTCCCTCAGGGTTTACTTGGGATAGGACCGCCCCAATGCCATGCTCCGAGGCGTCGGTTTGGACCACAAACTCTCGGCTGTAGTCGGGGGCCTGGAGCACCGGGGCAGTGCACATGGCAGTCTTTAGTGTCTCGAAGGCTGCTTGGCACTCGGGGGTCCAGTGCACCTTCTGGGGTAGTCTTTTGGAGGTCAGTTCTGTGAGGGGCCCCACAATGCTCCCATAGTCTTTTATGAAGCGCCGATAATATCCAGTGAGCCCCAGGAAGGCTCGGACTGCTGTCTGGGTGACCGGGGGCTCCCAGGCCCGGATGGCGTCAATCTTTGGCTGGAGGGGAGCCACCTGGCCGCTCCCTACTTGGTGCCCCAGATAGGTCACGGACCCATGGCCTATCTGGCATTTGCTGGCTTTTATTGTCAGTCCGGCCCGCCGGAGGGCCGTCAGGACCTCCCAGAGGTGTGTCAGGTGCTCGTCCCAGTGGAGGCTGTATACCGCAATATCGTCCAGATATGCGGCACTGAACTCTTCTAGCCCCGCCAGCACTCTATTCACTAGTCTCTGGAAGGTGGCTGGGGCATTTTTCATGCCGAAGGGCATCACTTTGAAGTGGAAGTGGCCGTCGGGGGTCGAGAAGGCAGATCGCTCTTGGGCACCAGGGGTGAGGCCGATCTGCCAATAACCGGCCGTGAGGTCGAAGGTGCTGAGATACTTGGCGGCCCCCAGGCGATCGATCAGTTCATCTGCCCGGGGGATGGGATGGGCGTCGGTCCTGGTGACGGCATTCAGCCCCCTGTAGTCGACACAGAACCGGAGCTCCGGGGGTGCGCCGGGGCGGCGGCTTTAGGGACCAGGACAACGGGACTGGCCCAGGGACTGTTCGAGGGTTCGACTACCCCCAGAGCTAGCATCTTGGCGACTTCAGACTGAATGCAGGCCCGAACTCGGTCGGGAACTCGAAAAGCCCGGTGTCGTATAGGCGGGCTGTCCCCGGTGTCTACATCGTGGACACACCACCGGGTGACCCCGGGAGTGAGGGAAAATAGGTCTGCAAATTGCCCCAGCAGTTTCCGGCAGTCTTGGTGCTGTTCTGGGGTCAGGGTAGAGGAGAGCGTGACCCCTTCGACTGAGCCGTCCTTCTCGGTGGTGCTCAGGAGATCTGGTAGGGCCTCGGAGTCGTCTTCAGCTCCGTCATCTGTAGCTAGCAGCAGGCTCAGTTCAGTGCGGGCAAAGTGAGGCTTGAGCCGGTTGGCGTGCAGAACCCGGAGGGGGTTCCGGGGGGACTCCATGTCCACCAAGTAAGTGACGGGGCTCTTGCGCTCCACCACTTTGAAGGGCCCCGTCCATTTGTCCTGGAGGGCACAAGGTTCGACCGGGGACATGACCCAGACCTGCTGTCCCGGCTTGAACTCGATGGACGAGGCGTTCTGGTCATACCAGCATTTCATCTCCTCCTGACTGGTCTCCAGGTTGGCCTCGGCAAGTTCCCGGAACTTCCGAGTCTGGTTGCGGAGGGTCAGGAGGTACCGGTAGACATCCGGTGGAGCATCTCGGACAGCCGTCTCCCAGCCTTCTTTGACCAGGCTGAGGGGACCTCGGACAGGGTGCCCATACAACAGTTCCAAGGGGCTGAACCCCAGGGACTTCTGGGGCACCTCTCGATAGGCAAACAGGAGGCAGGGCAGCAGGACATCCCATCTGCGTCGTAGTGGCTCTTCCAAGCCCTTGATCATCCCCTTCAGTTTTCGGTTAAACCGCTCTACAAGTCCATTTCCTTGGGGGTGATACGGGGTGGTGAACTTATATGTGACCCCGCACTGTTGCCACAATGACCACATATATTTAGATATAAAGTTTGTGCCCCGATCGCTCACGACCTCTCGGGGGAAGCCGACTCTGGAGAAGATCCCCATTAGCGTTCGGGCCACCACGGGAGCCGTGATGGTTCGGAGGGGGATGGCTTCCGGATAGCGGGTGGCATGGTCCACCAGAACGAGGATGAAGCGGTGTCCCTGAGAGGTGCGGGGGTCCAGGGGCCCCACTATGTCTATCCCCACTCGCTCGAAGGGGGTGGTTACCACGGGAAAAGGCTGGAGCGGGGCCTTGACTTTCCCCCCGCTCTTCCCGCTGGCTTGACAGGTCGGACAGGTTCTGCAGTGGTTGCTTACATCGTTGCGCATTTTCGGCCAGTAAAAATGGGTCACCAGGCGGCTGTAGGTTTTGTCCTGCCCCAGGTGCCCGGCGAGGGGCATGTCGTGTGCCAGGTTCAAGAGGAAGTCTCTGAATCGTAGGGGGACCACCAGCACTCGGCTGGCCCCCAGTTCGGCAATCTTCTGCTCGCTGTATAAGAGATCATGGTCCCAATAGACCCAGTGGGACCCCGATGGGTCTCCGGCGGCTTGCGTGGCGGCTTGTTGTCGGATTCCCTCAAGGGAGGGACACGTTTTCTGTTCCTGCCGGAACTGCTCGCGGGTGGGGCCACCTTCTTGGCGCCATTGGGCTAGTTCGGGAAGGTGGCCGAGCTCGGTGAGGTCCTCATGGTTGGGCCCCTGGGGCCCGGGTTCAGGGTCGGCGTCCTCGGGGACGGCGGGCGGTGGAGGTGCGGGCCACTCCGGTTCTTCAGGCTGGGTGTCTGCGCTCGGGGCGGAGGCCCGGGCGGTCATGTATCGAGTGGTCGCACAGGCCCACTCGGGAAGGCCTAGCATCCCCAGATGCTCCTTCCGCTCGACGTGGGCCCAGGGGGAACTTTCCAGGTCGTTCCCGAGGAGGCAGTCCACGGGGGCATCGTCCCGGACGGTCACCTTCAGCATGCCCGACACTCCTCCCCATTCGAAGGGGATACGGGCCATCTGGCACAAGCTCTCGGAGTTGTCCGCCGACCGTACTGGGCACAGGACGTTGGGCAAAATTTGTTCAGGGGTCACCAAATGGCAGCGGACCGCCGTCACACTGGCTCCAGTGTCACGAAGGGCTTCGGCCCGGTGTCCATTGATGGTGACCCATTGGCGGTACTTTTGTGTGTTGCCTGGGATTGGGGCTCGGGGAATCATGTCTCTTTCACCCAGGCACACCAAAGACATAGCGGCGGGCTCCCACTCGGCCTGCTCGTTGTCGTCGTCCTCTTCCTCGCCTCTTTCTTCACCCAGAGCGGCGGCCGCGATCTGGCGGGTTGGAGGACCGGTGGTGCCGGGTCGCTGGTTCATCGGGCAGAGAGGATCATTAGCATAGTGACCCGGCCGCTGGCATCTGTGGCAAGTAACGTTTGGGCGGGGCCCCTGTCGTGCTGGAGGGGCCCCTCTTTGGCCCAGGGCTGGCGAAGTGCAGGTAGGAGAGGACCCCGTGGGGGCGTCTCGGCCCCTGCTCTGGCCTCCTCCGCCGCCTCGTGGTCGGTGGTTCCCCGGGGATCCCCGGCCGTAGTCTCCCATCGGACTCCGGGGGACTCGGGTGCTCACCCATCTATCAGCCTCGACAGCGAGTTTTCGTGGCTCTGTCAGTTTGCTGTCGAGGAGATGCTGCCGGAGTTCGATGAAGCAGTTGTTGGACAGATGTTCCCATATAATGAGGTCAACCAACTGCTGGTAGGTGGTGACCTGACTGCCTTTGATCCACCCCTCGAAGGCTCTGCTAAAAAAGTTGACGTATTCCACCCATGTGGTACCGGGGATTTTTTTACAGTCTCGGAATCGCTGCCGGTACATTTCGGTGGTGAGTCCGTAGCAAGTGAGGAGGGCGGTTTTCATGTGTTCGTATGAGGTCATCTCGGCATCAGGAAGCTCTAGCAGGGCGTCCCTCCCTTCATTGACGAACTTTCCCCACAGGCCGGTGCCCCAGTCCTTGAGGGGTACTCGATTGGCGGTCATGGCTACTTCGTAGGCTTTGAACCACTGTTGGATGTCGTCATTCTTATAGTACTCTTTGACGACATCCTTGGGTAAGTGCACCTTCGTGTCTACAGAAGGGGGTGAGGTCTTGCCCCCCGAGGCGCTGGCCTCATTCGTTTTGGCCTTGATCTCTAGTTCCTTTAAGCCCCGCTCATGCTCGAACGTGAGTTTCTTTTCTTCGAGGTCTCTTTGTCTTCGTTTCTCCTCCAGGTCTCCTTCTAGCCGTAGTTGCTCGAGGGCTATTTTTCTTTCCGCCAGCTGTAGTTCTCCGTCCAGCCAGAGTCGGGCTAGCTCTAGTTCGTGGAGCCGGTTCCTCTCTCGTTCTCGGGCGTCCTCGTGGGCGAGGCCCGTGTCTAGGGTTGCGGGTATTTCCCCCGCTGGGGATGCGTCGGTCTCTGGGCGTCCGCTCGGGCCCGGGTTATCTTCATTCTGGGGTGGCATGTCTTCGGCTTCCACCCATGCTTGCAGGGCCGATTTAAAGTCTTCCTTGGTGCTTAGGCCAGTGGTAGCGATGCCCAGGTCTTTGCAGAATTGTTTCAATTCCTTATGACTGTACTCTTCCATTTTCTCTTTCCGAAATTCTACAGTCGGTCTGGTTTCTTGAGTAGTCATTGTCGCGGTGTGTCTTTATCAGTAGCGGGTGAATCACTCTCTGTACGATTTGCGTTGGCTCGGATCGCACCGCCTGCCACCAATGTTAGAAAGGCAATCCCGGGGGTGGCAGAAGATGTCTGACTGACCACCCCTAGGTCCACCCCTCCGTCTAGAAGTAGCCGAGCGTTGTCGAGAGGCCTCCTGGGTGAGGGTCCTCTCCTAAGATCGTACAGCAGAGTAACCACACCACTACAAATAGACACCACACAAGAGGATAAGTTCTTGGCTTTATCAAGGATAAAGGTTGCTAGTCTTCAGCGATATGTACAGGCAGATCGAGGGATCTGAAAAGTCTCGTAAACAAGCGACCGGGTAGCGGGACAGTCTCAGTACTGGTGAAGGATGGGATACCCTGCGCACAGCTCTCAATCCTCAAGCCGGGGGGTTCCGAGAGGTCGAGTCGCGGCAGCGCCAGCAGGACTTGACAGATGGTCTCTAACGGAGAGGGGGCCGCGGCACGCCAGCAGGCCTCGAGGTGGTTTCGGCGAAGATGGGCCGCGGCAGCGCCAGCAGGCTCCAAGGATGGTTCAGCTAAGATGGACCGCGGCAGCGCCAGCAGGCTCCAAAGATGGTTCAGCTAAGATGGACCGCGGCAGCGCCAGCAGGCTCCAAAGATGGTTCAGCTAAGATGGACCGCGGCAGCGCCAGCAGGCTCCAAAGATGGTTCAGCTAAGATAGACCGCGGCAGCGCCAGCAGGCTCCAAAGATGGTTCAGCTAAGATGTACCGCGGCAGCGCCAGCAGGCTCCAAAGATGGTTCAGCTAAGATGGACCGCGGCAACGCCAGCAGGCTCCAAGGATGGGTTCAGGCTTCAGGGTAATGAGTTCTTCTCGGGTCAGCCGCGACAGCGTCAGCAGGGCTCTTGACTCCAGGATACAACTGGCGTCCTACTCCAGGGCTGGCCCAGATATAGGACTGGAGTCCTTTGATGTCCGGACCCTCGCGCCTGGGGGTCAGAGGGGCCGGGATAGTGGTGTCCAGACACCCAGCAGGGGGGTGGAGCCAGCGCCCAGGGAGGCCGGAGGGCGATCGATACCAGGCGTCTGGGGACGGCTGGAGGGCCATCGAAACTCCGCTCCTCTTGGATCCGTTGAGTGGCCACTCTACCACCCAGGGGGATCTTGGTGCCTCGATGTCGGGGCTTCGCTGGGATCTTGGCTGGGGCCGAGGCCACGTGCTCGGGGCGTGATGGGACCAAGATGGAGTCGGGCGAGGCGGCGTGCTTGGGACGTGGTGGGCCCAAGCTGGAGTCGGGCCTGTAGGGGTGATCCGGAGTGGTGGCCGGACCGGCAGTGGTGGGGCGTGCAGTGTACGCCATGTTCCAGGGGGGGAGAGCCGTGGTTTGCCAGGGTGGTTGCTCTCGTCGGTAGTTCGTGTAGGGTCGTGCCCGGGGGGTGACTGGGGCTCGATGGAGGGCCGATGTCGTCCTGGACCCGCCATGCGGGAGGGGTAGGACCACGCCATGAGGCCGGGTCCAACACGCGTCCCCCCCAGCTGAAGGCAGGGGAGAGTCACCCATCTTCTTGGGGGTTCTCCTCGCCGAGGCGGAAGAACCGGGACAGGCCATCCGCATTGGCGTGGTCATTGCCAGGGCGATGCTCCACAGTGAAGTCCATCCCTTGGAGGGACATGGACCATCGCAGTAGCTTCGGGTTCTCGCCCCGCATCTGCATCAGCCACCGCAGGGGCCGGTGGTCGGTCTGTACCCGGAAGTGGGTGCCGAAGAGGTAGGGCCGGAGTTTCTTTAGGGCCCACACGAGGGCGAAGGCTTCCCTCTCGATGGTGCTCCATCGTTGTTCTCTAGCCAGCAGGCGCCGACTGATGAAGGCCACGGGAAGGTCGACTCCCTCAGGGTTTACTTGGGATAGGACCGCCCCAATGCCATGCTCCGAGGCGTCGGTTTGGACCACAAACTCTCGGCTGTAGTCGGGGGCCTGGAGCACCGGGGCAGTGCACATGGCAGTCTTTAGTGTCTCGAAGGCTGCTTGGCACTCGGGGGTCCAGTGCACCTTCTGGGGTAGTCTTTTGGAGGTCAGTTCTGTGAGGGGCCCCACAATGCTCCCATAGTCTTTTATGAAGCGCCGATAATATCCAGTGAGCCCCAGGAAGGCTCGGACTGCTGTCTGGGTAACCGGGGGCTCCCAGGCCCGGATGGCGTCACTCTTTGGCTGGAGGGGAGCCACCTGGCCGCTCCCTACTTGGTGCCCCAGATAGGTCACGGACCCATGGCCTATCTGGCATTTGCTGGCTTTTATTGTCAGTCCGGCCCGCCGGAGGGCCGTCAGGACCTCCCAGAGGTGTGTCAGGTGCTCGTCCCAGTGGAGGCTGTATACCGCAATATCGTCCAGATATGCGGCACTGAACTCTTCTAGCCCCGCCAGCACTCTATTCACTAGTCTCTGGAAGGTGGCCGGGGCGTTTTTCATGCCGAAGGGCATCACTTTGAAGTGGAAGTGGCCGTCGGGGGTCGAGAAGGCAGATCGCTCTTGGGCACCAGGGGTGAGGCCGATCTGCCAATAACCGGCCGTGAGGTCGAAGGTGCTGAGATACTTGGCGGCCCCCAGGCGATCGATCAGTTCATCTGCCCGGGGGATGGGATGGGGGTCGGTCCTGGTGACGGCATTCAGCCCCCGGTAGTCGACACAGAACCGGAGCTCCGGGGGTGTGCCGGGGGCGGTGGCTTGAGGGACCAGGACAACGGGACTGGCCCAGGGACTGTTCGAGGGTTCGACTACCCCCAGAGCTAGCATCTTGGCGACTTCAGATTGAATGCAGGCCCGAACTCGGTCGGGAACTCGAAAAGCCCGGTGTCGTATAGGCGGGCTGTCCCCGGTGTCTACATCGTGGACACACCACCGGGTGACCCCGGGAGTGAGGGAAAATAGGTCTGCAAATTGCCCCAGCAGTTTCCGGCAGTCTTGGTGCTGTTCTGGGGTCAGGGTAGAGGAGAGCGTGACCCCTTCGACGGAGCCGTCCTTTTTGGTGGTGCTCAGGAGATCTGGTAGGGCCTCGGAGTCGTCTTCAGCTCCGTCATCTGTAGCTAGCAGCAGGCTCAGTTCAGTGCGGGCAAAGTGAGGCTTGAGCCGGTTGGCGTGCAGAACCCGGAGGGGGTTCCGGGGGGACTCCATGTCCACCAAGTAAGTGACGGGGCTCTTGCGCTCCACCACTTTGAAGGGCCCCGTCCATTTGTCCTGGAGGGCACAAGGTTCGACCGGGGACATGACCCAGACCTGCTGTCCCGGCTCGAACTCGATGGACGAGGCGTTCTGGTCATACCAGCATTTCATCTCCTCCTGACTGGCCTCCAGGTTGGCCTCGGCAAGTTTCCGGAACTTCCGAGTCTGGTTGCGGAGGGTCAGGAGGTACCGGTAGACATCCGGTGGAGCATCTCGGACAGCCGTCTCCCAGCCTTCTTTGACCAAGCTGAGGGGACCTCGGACAGGGTGCCCATACAACAGTTCCAAGGGGCTGAACCCCAGGGACTTCTGGGGCACCTCTCGATAGGCAAACAGGAGGCAGGGCAGCAGGAAATCCCATCTGCGTCGTAGTGGCTCTTCCAAGCCCTTGATCATCCCCTTCAGTTTTCGGTTAAACCGCTCTACAAGTCCATTTCCTTGGGGGTGATACGGGGTGGTGAACTTATATGTGACCCCGCACTGTTGCCACAATGACCGCATATATTTAGATATAAAGTTTGTGCCCCGATCGCTCACGACCTCTCGGGGGAAGCCGACTCTGGAGAAGATCCCCATTAGCGTTCGGCCCACCACGGGAGCCGTGATGGTTCGGAGGGGGATGGCTTCCGGATAGCGGGTGGCATGGTCCACCAGAATGAGGATGAAGCGGTGTCCCTGAGAGGTGCGGGGGTCCAGGGGCCCCACTATGTCTATCCCCACTCGCTCGAAGGGGGTGGTTACCACGGGAAAAGGCTGGAGCGGGGCCTTGACTTTCCCCCCGCTCTTCCCGCTGGCTTGACAGGTCGGACAGGTTCTGCAGTGGTTGCTTACATCGTTGCGCATTTTCGGCCAGTAAAAATGGGTCACCAGGCGGCTGTAGGTTTTGTCCTGCCCCAGGTGCCCGGCGAGGGGCATGTCGTGTGCCAGGTTCAAGAGGAAGTCTCTGAATTGTAGGGGGACCACCAGCACTCGGCCCGCCCCCAGTTCGGCAATCTTCTGCTCGCTGTATAAGAGATCGTGGTCCCAATAGACCCAGTGGGACCCCTGTGGTATATAAATAAATAATACCGGATCTAGGTTTGACTAGGCATAGCAATAACAGATAGCTCAATAAATAAGAGTCAAGATTCGAGGTAGTAGGAGTTTGCAGGTTTAATACAGCATAAAGGACAGGAACAGGACAACCTGCACAGGAATAGGATGGCAGGGCCTGACAGGGGGGCCCCGACAGCTGCCGGGCAGGATCTGGGATGAGCGCGCTAGCATTTAATAACAATACACAAGCATATATAGTAAAACAGTTGCATTACAGTACATATGATAGGCGGAGCAGTGGGTGGAGCAAAGGGTGTGACGCGTATCAGTCGCGAAAGATAAGGGTGAAAGTGGGTGTAACAGGGCGTATACATAGACATGTGATGCAAACGTAACAGAATATGTCATGAATGGGGCGGAAACATGGAGGGGGCTACCTAAGGAGCCGGGACCTCTAACCTAATGGTGCGCGTAAACTGACAATGACGTGTTACTAGGAGAAGCTGGGGGCTATGAACTCTTGTGCTAGGAGCAGAGACTGAAGTCTGGAGAGTCAGGGCGACATGTACCTAAACAGTATCTAGTATCTGATGTTTAGAGAACATGTTGATAGAATCCGAAAGTTATCGGGGTAAAGGCTAACGGACTCTAAGACTGGAGCATGCATTATTCTACATGTAGTGCGTGATGAAGAATATTAAATGACCATTAAATGCAGTATTTCTCTTACATGGAGACGTAAAGGCTAGACAATGACGGAAACTATTGATGCGATTCAGTAGCTTAGGAATGCAGAGAAGGAGGGCTGGACTGATAACTAGAATCATAACATACTCTTGGCAGACTCAGAGGCAGAGCCAGGCCGAGCCAGGCACTGTGAGGCAGGAAGTAAGTGAAGGGTCGAGAATACAGGTGGGGGCTGTATCGCTCCTCAGCGAGGGTTCAGGAGACAGGAGCTGAATCTGGTGTCCGGGCCCTTTTGAGGCCTAGAAACGGGGACTTTACAATGGAATAACGTGCACACTGAGAAACGTGGCAACGTAACTTTAAATAGGCCTAATATTCGTAGTATTCACGAAAACTGGAAACTGGCATACTAGAGATGGGCACAAATATAATATACATGGGGAATACATATGCATATTAATCATGCACACATAACATATGATGGAGGACACGTAGGGACACAGAACATGGCAAAATTTACTTTTCCACATTCCCTCCTTGTCACTACGTTTCCATCAGGAAACATCAATATTCATGATACCATCTATCATTTCATACAGTATCATTTGCTCGTCTCAAATTTTCTGGGAACGGGTTTTAGAACGGGACTTGGGACTAGGAATACAAGAGGTAGCACAAATGCCGCAAATCGCAGGGCCACATTGTATACAGAGGCAGCAGCTGAATATGATCGCTACTGCAATACCTAGAAAGGACAAGACTTTCCATCCCCAAGCGGAAATTATATTCCAGAACCAACCGGACCATGTCCATGTGCCTGAATCTTGGTGTAACAGATGGGCAATTTTATGGAGTCTGGTTATAGCTGAATAAACAGACGGTGCGTTATTTGGAATGAAAATGCAGCAACTAGATCCGATGACTCTACAGGCCCCGCCCCTATCGGCCAATATGACGTCAAGGACGAGACGATTCTGTAAAACGACAAATCTCATAGCAGATTGCTCTTCAGTCAAGTTACCTAGGGCAGAGGCAGTCTCATTTACTACAGCTTCAAGGGTTCTGGTTAACCTACGGATTAGCTTACTGTTCTGGATAGGGCCTATAAAGAAGAAGAAACCTCTATTGAAATCTGTATACTGTTCTAGAGCAGTTTCAGTATAATCGACAATTGGGGACTCAATCTCCCTTCTATGTCTAAGGTGTACTAGATGTGTGTTTCTATGATAATCAGATGGGGCTAGGAAAACTGGTGGCAGTAGGAAGGCAATGTAACAGGTTCCCTCCCAATCGAGGGGCAGACGAACATATGCGGTTTGACCACAAATAAAATAAGAATGACGTGAAGCTTTGAAAATAGATTTCCCACTGTCACTATACTTGACAATAGTAGTACAATCGCTGTGTCCTACATGTACGGAACCATTATTTCGGACACATAATTCGCCTTTGACTGGTAGTACCGAAATAGCAGGTAAGTCTGGAGTAGTATCAGACTGAACATTCAGGACCATAAAATTCGAAGAATAATTACCTAAATTGTAAACTTCATTTTCTAGATCTAACCCTGTTCTGTGGGGAAGACCTTGCTTGTCTGGAAAACATGTACTGTTAAGAAAAGACATATCTGTTGAGGATGACGTTAACGTGGACCATGCTCCACACGAACCATTATGAGAAAATGGATAAGGAAAGAGTGGCAGAACTCCCTTCGGTGTCTGGAAAGGGGGGAGTCGACCACACACCCAACAATTTGTGGCATTGCTGGTCTGGTGTGAATAATGTAACATGCGGATAAAAGAATTGTTACGCATAGCGAGGCGATAAGAGAGTTCATGAGGAGGTAGATCACTAAACGTGTGCTCTACTGTAACATTAGCAGACTTATTTACATGAGAAACTGAAAAATACAAATAAAATGCATAACTGGTGCAGGAAATCATAATGCTGAAATATAGCAGAAAACATAAAATAATAGTGCAACTTCTAGAGTTCTCACTAACTCTCTCTCTATGGGGGTCTATTATATACATGTCAGAAACCGGTCTAACCGTTTCACCTAGGGGAGGACTTAGACAATCAAACTGGCTGACTTATTTTACTAGACCTTAGTTTAAGCTTATACTCCTGCTGCGGAGTTTTCTCTAACAGGGAAGGGTTCGTAGCAATGTCTTTTGCGGGACAGTCCTTAAGAATAGTACTTTGGCAGTCTTTTAAATGCTCGGAAATGTTCTTTGAAATGGGCTTCAATCCATAAAAAATTTTGATGTGTGAAAGATGCACCCAGCCTTTGCGTCCCTCCAACTTCACGGCTGTACGGGTGGCCAGGAGGACCTGTCGGGGCTCCTTCCAGCGAGGCTCCAGCGGACTTGAACGATCAAAATTCCGGACGAGAACCATGGATCCGGGAACGATTTCATGCGGTGCCACCTCGGTATTGTCTGGAAATGCGGCGGCAACCTGTGAACGACAAGAGTTGAGGGCAGACATCAAGGAAGCTAGGTAATCTGTCAGCATATTACTTGAAACATCGGTAATACTTCGAGGTCTAGGAGTACCCCACATGTTAGGGGGGCGGCCGAAAACGACCTCATACGGGGACAGACCTGATCTGGAATGTGCGACCATGCGCATATAGAACAGGGCAACTGGCAGAGCTATTAGCCAGTCCACACCTTTCTCTTGACAAACTTTTGCAATTCGGATTTTCAGGGTCTGATTATGTCTCTCTACGAGACCGGCTGCTTCAGGATGGCGTACACAATGGAACTTCCACTGGTACCCTAACAAAAGGGAAACGTGCTTCATGAGTTCAGATGAGAATGGCTGGCCGTTGTCAGAATATACGACCCTAGGGAGTCCGTAACGGGGGAAGAACTCACGAACCAACTGCTTGGCAGTGGTCGCGGCTGTGTAATCTGGAACTGGATATGCCTCCGTCCACCTGGACAAAGCGCATACAACTACAAGGACATACTTGAAACCTCGACATCGCTCCATCTGAATGTAATCCATCTGGAGGACTTCAAAAGGGTGGTCAGGGGGCTGGAATCCACCCTGTTCCACCGGGACACTTTTACCTGGATTAAACTGACAACATATCATACAGGTACGGACTTTCTGCTTGGCTGCAGCTCGTAAATGCTTGTTAAACCAAATGTTCTGGATACTGTCTAACATAGCTTTTTCTCCTAAATGTGCTGGACTATGTGCGGTATTGATAATGACTTGAACCATAGAATCGGGGAGAAACCATGTGGTTTTTCCCTTCGTCACCCATCCCTGATCTGTCTGGACCCCTCCTTGTTCGGACCATTTCTTGATTTCCTCGGGAGTAGCATGTAACTGGATATCTATGACATCTTGAGTAGGGTCCTTAACTGTCATACATGTAGTCGGATCTGGAGTAAGTGTCTGTGTTGGCTTAACTGAAATGTCTGGAGCCTGTGCTGTAAGCTTGGCTGTGCGATCTGCTAGATCATTACCTTGAGAAATAGTGTCAGTAACTTTCGTATGTGCCTTGCACTTCATGATAGCAATAGATGTCGGTAAGTGTATGGCATCTAACAGAGCCTGAATAAGGAGACCATGCTGAATCTTGGTTCCATGAGAAGTCATGAAACCTCTCTCCTGCCAGAGCACTCCGAAGTCGTGTACAACTCCAAATGCGTAACGTGAATCTGTGTAAACATTAACTTTCAGGTTCTTGGCGTGTATGCAGGCTTGAGTCAGAGCAACTAGCTCTGCTGCTTGAGCAGACAGGGTGTCAATGCGGTGTGTCTCTATAACTTCGGTGTCGGTAGTCACTGCATACGCGGCTACTAGTTCTCCTGTACTTGTTCTCATGCATGAACCATCCACATAAAGTGTCAGGTCGGGATCTGGTAATGGAATATCTGTCAGATCTTGTCTTGGCTTTGTCATGATGTTAACTACTTCCACACAGTCGTGTGTGGCAGGATTTGGATTAGCTGATGGTAACAGTGTAGCAGGATTTAGGACGTTGCAGCGTCTGATTTCTATGTGTGGCTGAAACAGTGTCAATTCATAACCTGTTAAACGTGCAATTGTCAAGTGCTGAGTCTGTGTTCGGTTTAAAAGAACTTCTACGGAGTGTGGGACTTGTACTGTCAAGGAATGTCCTAATACTATGGAATCACTTTGTCTGATAGCTAGTGCTGTGGCTGCAACTGACTTGAGGCACGCAGGCAGAGCCTGGGCTACAGGATCTAATGTGCTCGAAAAATAAGCACAAGGCTTGTATTGTCCTGCTTGATCTTGTGTGAGGACAGATAATGCTGTACCTTCGCGTTCTGTGACGAAAAGTGTAAAAGGCTTACTGTAGTTCGGTGTTGCTAGAACTGGAGCTTGACATAGGGCTTTCTTTAACTCATTGAAACTAAGTGCATGTTCAGATGTCCAAGGGAGGACAGTCGATACGGCTGCCTCCTGTGTCGTTAACTGTATCAGTGGTTTAGCTAGAAATGCATACTGAGGAATCCATTGTCTGCAGTAAGAAGTGAGGCCAATAAAAGCACGTACCTCCTTCTGGGTCTTGGGCTGAGGAAGACTCGCTATTAACTGGATACGGTCAGGTGTCAACTGCCTACCCCTCTTGGACATTAAGTGTCCTAAGTAGATCACTTGCTGGACACAGAATTGAAGCTTCGAAGGGGACACCTTGTGCCCCATCTCGGCAAGGAAATACAAGACTGTAAGGGATGCTCGCTCGCAAGCACGTTCAGAACGGGCTGTGATCAGTAGATCATCGACATACTGGAGCAGGGCAGTGTCAGTTGGCATGTGAATATTGTCTAGTTGTCTCTTAAGTGCTTGACTGTAAATACTTGGACTTTCCGTGAAACCTTGAGGAGCTCGTGTGAACATATAGCTCCTTCCATTTAAACAAAATCCGAAAAGGAACTGGCTGTCTGGATGAATGGGGACACTAAAAAATGCGTTCTTGAGGTCTATGACTGAAAAAAATGAGGCTTCAGAATCAATGGCTGTCAATAGGGAAGAGATATCTGGGACAACTGGGTACTGGGGAATAATACATTTGTTAAGCTCTCGGAGATCAATCACTAATCGATATACTGGGGGTGCATTTGGATCAGTACGTTTCATGACTGGAATGATCGGAGAATTACATACATTGGAGTCAGTTTCTACAACTACTCCTTGAGCGATGAGCTCGTCAATAATTTTGGATAAGGCTGCTACAGCCTCAGGCGGCAGTCTGTACTGCCTGATTCGTGGTAACACTACACCTGGCTTGAGAGTCACACGATGGGGTGTGATTTGCATATAACCAACATCAGTTGGACCTTGCGCCCATAGATGCTGCGGAACATTAGACAATCTCGGATCAAAATCTCGTAATACATAGTGACCCTTGAAGTCACGTAGGAACAACCGTATTCCCTCTGGGGAACAGCAAATAACTGCACCTAATTCTTTCAGTGTCTTAATGCCTAACAGATTTTCTGGACATGACTTCGTAAGTAACAGATCAGTAGTGCGGGACAATGGACCTACTTCTAGAGTAACTGGCTGAGATATCTCGTTTACAATAGGTTTTCCTGAAAATCCAAGGGAAACATTTCTTGAGCCTGAGAGCGGAGCCCCTGGAACTTCGGCGTGACTAATGGTGGTCCTACTTGCCCCTGTATCAATCAGAAACTTTCTGTCTTTCCCTAATACTTGACTGTGAACATAGGGACCTTCTTGATCTACAGGTATCTCGATGAGAGGCAAGCCTACCTCCCTCTCTAGGCTGTTTCATGAATACGGTTGATACTCTGGATACTCGGACTGTGCATACTGGTACATCTGCTGTGTAACATGCTGTGTTGCAGCGATAGGCTGCGGTGCTGTAACTGTCTGTGGTGCATTCTGTGACTGAGGAGTCTGTGTAACTTGTTCTTGTCTAGGCGGACGTGGTCTTTCTTTAGTCTTACCGGTAGCTATGTTGTGTTTCAGAACTGCACACTCGTTTATGAAATGACCTGGCTGTTTACAATAATTGCATGTCCCTTTAACGGGAACTGCAGGATGACTGGCTTGATTCGTACCCCTCTTCTGACTGTCTTGAGGAATAGATTGCGCAACTAGTACCTTCATTTTCGTGTCTTTCATACGTTTCCTTTCGTGATCTTGCTCTTCTCTGATTCTATTCTGGTGGTATTGAAGCATCTGTAACATCTGGGACGGGGTATTAGCTTGCCAGGTACTTTCGACTTTCAAAACTCGATTCTTAACTTGTGGACTTGAATTCTCGACTAATTTAGTAACAAAAAGATGAGGGTATGACTCGCTACTTGTCTTGAGGCCACTGTTTATACTAAAACATTTCTCGAATCTAGAATAAAAATCACTAGTGTCTTCATCTTGTTTCTGTTTACAGGCTGAGATTGCATCCCAGTCTTCCTTTTTAGTGGCTAATAACCTTGGCAAAACTTGTATTAACAATTCTGGTAATTCTTTACATTTCTCTCCTAGACCGGTACCTGGTACTCGTATCTTATCTTCAGCTTCGAGAACTGCCCAATCGATCTTTTTCTCTCCCACCTCCCAATCTTTTTCCTTGAGTTTTTCATATACCCCTGCGGGCAATAAGACTTTTAACATTTTAATTATATCTGGATACGTGTATTCTCCCATACGGAGCATGTCCTTTAATTCTCGGTGGAACCCTGCTGGATCTTTATCATGACAGGGAATTAACTTTTTCATCTCTAAGAGTTCCATCTTTGTAATCGGAGTGTAAACAAACACTCGTTGCATTTCACCATCTGTTGTCCTAACTGGGTGTACTTCTCGTAACGGATTCTGTCTGTCTATGTAAAAGGGTTTACTTTCTGGGGGTGAGACATGAACAAAATGCGGGTTCAGAAACGTTCTATACTTGTGGCGCTGTTCTAGAATGACACTAATTAAATCGGTACCTAAACCTTTCCATCTATACTGGAGTAACTCGTTCAGGACATCGTGTAACGGACCTGGATCAGAATGTTGACCCTCATACAGAGTAATGAGGTGCTGGATCATATACATACCCACCAGTCGTTGCTCGGCTGGGGGCAGTTTCAGAAACATTTGTGCCACTATTTCGTCTGGAAAAGTGGTAGAATCAGTAATCCATCGGACTGCTGATCGGACTAGTTCTTGTTCATGCATAGTACTTAACTCGCTATAACCGATTCGTGATTTCAGAATATGATCGGTAGCTTGAAATACTTGTTCTAGAGAACCTTGTTCTGGTGCTGGATGATGTAAAACTGACTTGTGTTCTAGGCGCAAATGGCGATCTGGAAATCTAGATTTTCCTACATACGCTATTCTGTCGGGATTCTCGTCCTCTACCTCTTCAGTAGAAGAGTCATTTTCTTTCTCGCTTACTTGTGCTGCTTTACGTTGTTCGTGTAACTTTATTATTTCTTTACGAATTTTCTTGTACATACTCTCTATACTACTGATAGTCTTGTGTTTACCCTCGGCTATATTATCACTCCACCTTGTCAGAATTTTCATTTCGGCCGGATCTTTAGTCGGGTAATCTTGTTCTCTTATTAGACAATTAATCAGAAACTTTAATATCATGAGCTGGATCTCAGCTTTCCTTTGAGACATGGCTTCGCCAATACTTTCTGGATCATCCCCTGTACGGATGAAACGATATATTCTGTCTAGATCTCCTTTCATATCTGGTAGGGTGTCTAAATACCCGGTCACCCGTCTTACACGGATGGAATATATTACTGTACTATCATCACCTGCAACTGGATCATAGCGGCATTCAGTGAGAGCTCGTCGGATTTCTGCAACGGACTTAAATTTGGGCGTACGTTGTAACGCACATTCATGTAACTCGGCCAACGTTCTACGTTGGTGCGGTGGCGGGGTACCAGGAGGACCTCCTCCTGCGGCCCCTAAACTGGAATCGTCGACTGATACTCTTCGTACCAGCGCGGCGGGAAATTGTAATGTAGGCTGGACCGGGGGTACCGTAGCAGGTACTCCGGTGACTGGAGGAGCAGGATTTACATTATTTACAGGAGCTGGCGGAACAGGATTTGCATATTCTGGGACTGTGTCGTCCAAATAGGACGAGATGAAAATATCAGCTGCGGTCGGTTTGTGACGTAGCTTAGTCGGAACTAGTGGTGGCGGAAAATTACTGGATGCCTCCGGGGTCGCTTTTGGCAAGCCCTCGGCAAGAAGAGGATACATACCCTTGATGAGGGCATGCCTCTGTCTGTCTGACTGTTCTGTTTTAACTCGTTCACCTATCTCGATTAGTTCCCTTTCTTGGGCTCGTTCTAAGGATTCTCTACTTAGTTCTGACTTTCTGATTTCTTTTTCGGTTCTTTTATGAGATTCTTTGTGCCATAACTCGATGGCATCCTTCTGTGACTGTCTGGCTTTCTTCTTCCATAATGCTTCTTCTACTCGCATGATGCACTCGGCATCCCATGTGCCTGATACAGGCCATCTATACTTTTCTTCTAACTGTTTGGTATACTCTACCCATAAATCTAGATATAATATGGCACTTATGCCATGCTTTTGATACATAAAATGACCTGGACTGTCCCTAGGCGGGACAGGAACTGCTGCTTCTAGCAGACCTTTTCTGGTTTTTAACTGACGTAATTTCGAGAATAAGGGCATGACTGAACTGTAATCTAGACACAATACAATACACAATGAACACGATAATTACTTCACATTCATACCACGACATTAAAATACATGGAGAATATTTAAAATAACAGTTCGAACAGAATACTACCTGGAATACTGAAAACAGAATACATGAATTTTCTCGAGAACAGAACTGACTAGAACAGAAACTAGATGCACTGCTGAAACAGTACGAAACTTACCGGTCTCATAAAGAGACACGTCAGGACCCGCATCCACCGAAGTGGACACTTCGTTTGTGGGTCTGTGTACCACCAACCCACGGACCAGAGTCAATTAGATTGACCCTGTCTGGATACTACCCCAGCAATGGTACTCACCGGGCAGCAAGAACGGAAGGCCTCGGACTGGACTGGACTGCTTCGACGCCGGACGGACGAACTTCGGACTTCTGTTACGGGTGGGCCTCCGGATACCTCGGACCTTGGACTCTCGGCTTGGGCTCTGGTCGGGACTCGCCGCGTTCCTCCACCGCCTCGTCTGGATGCTGGACCGCCACCTCCGTCTCCTCCGTGGGCCTGAGGGATACTTGAAGCAGAAATATCTGCACGTGCACGGTATGGTTCCGTCACGGCTGCAGAGGGTCAGGGGGCCGGCGTGGCTTCACCGGCGCGTGGGGAAAGGGCAAGTCCCTGTTCGGGCGCCATTATGTGGTATATAAATAAATAATACCGGATCTAGGTTTGACTAGGCATAGCAATAACAGATAGCTCAATAAATAAGAGTCAAGATTCGAGGTAGTAGGAGTTTGCAGGTTTAATACAGCATAAAGGACAGGAACAGGACAACCTGCACAGGAATAGGATGGCAGGGCCTGACAGGGGGGCCCCGACAGCTGCCGGGCAGGATCTGGGATGAGCGCGCTAGCATTTAATAACAATACACAAGCATATATAGTAAAACAGTTGCATTACAGTACATATGATAGGCGGAGCAGTGGGTGGAGCAAAGGGTGTGACGCGTATCAGTCGCGAAAGATAAGGGTGAAAGTGGGTGTAACAGGGCGTATACATAGACATGTGATGCAAACGTAACAGAATATGTCATGAATGGGGCGGAAACATGGAGGGGGCTACCTAAGGAGCCGGGACCTCTAACCTAATGGTGCGCGTAAACTGACAATGACGTGTTACTAGGAGAAGCTGGGGGCTATGAACTCTTGTGCTAGGAGCAGAGACTGAAGTCTGGAGAGTCAGGGCAACATGTACCTAAACAGTATCTAGTATCTGATGTTTAGAGAACATGTTGATAGAATCCGAAAGTTATCGGGATAAAGGCTAACGGACTCTAAGACTGGAGCATGCATTATTCTACATGTAGTGCGTGATGAAGAATATTAAATGACCATTAAATGCAGTATTTCTCTTACATGGAGACGTAAAGGCTAGACAATGACGGAAACTATTGATGCGATTCAGTAGCTTAGGAATGCAGAGAAGGAGGGCTGGACTGATAACTAGAATCATAACATACTCTTGGCAGACTCAGAGGCAGAGCCAGGCCGAGCCGGGCACTGTGGGGCAGGAAGTAAGTGAAGGGTCGAGGATACAGGTGGGGGCTGTATCGCTCCTCAGCGAGGGTTCAGGAGACAGGAGCTGAATCTGGTGTCCGGGCCCTTTTGAGGCCTAGAAACGGGGACTTTACAATGGAATAACGTGCACACTGAGAAACGTGGCAACGTAACTTTAAATAGGCCTAATATTCGTAGTATTCACGAAAACTGGAAACTGGCATACTAGAGATGGGCACAAATATAATATACATGGGGAATACATATGCATATTAATCATGCACACATAACATATGATGGAGGACGCGTAGGGACACAGAACATGGCAAAATTTACTTTTCCACACCCCGATGGATCTCCGGCGGCTTGCGTGGCGGCTTGTTGTCGGATTCCCTCAAGGGAGGGACACGTTTTCTGTTCCTGCCGGAACTGCTCGCGGGTGGGGCCACCTTCTTGGCGCCATTGGGCTAGTTCGGGAAGGTGGCCGAGCTCAGTGAGGTCCTCATGGTTGGGCCCCTGGGGCCCGGGTTCAGGGTCGGCGTCCTCGGGGACGGCGGGCGGTGGAGGTGCGGGCCACTCCGGTTCTTCAGGCGGAGTGTCTGCGCTCGGGGCGGAGGCCCGGGCGGTCATGTATCGAGTGGTCGCACAGGCCCACTCGGGAAGGCCTAGCATCCCCAGATGCTCCTTCCGCTCGACGTGGGCCCAGGGGGAACTTTCCAGGTCGTTCCCGAGGAGGCAGTCCACGGGGGCATCGTCCCGGACGGTCACCTTCAGCATGCCCGACACTCCTCCCCATTCGAAGGGGATACGGGCCATCTGGCACAAGCTCTCGGAGTTGTCCGCCGACCGTACTGGGCACAGGACGTTGGGCAAAATTTGTTCAGGGGTCACCAAATGGCAGCGGACCGCCGTCACGCTGGCTCCAGTGTCACGAAGGGCTTCGGCCCGGTGTCCATTGATGGTGACCCATTGGCGGTACTTTTGTGTGTTGCCTGGGATTGGGGCTCGGGGAATCATGTCTCTTTCACCCAGGCACACCAAAGACATAGCGGCGGGCTCCCACTCGGCCTGCTCGTTGTCGTCGTCCTCTTCCTCGCCTCTTTCTTCACCCAGAGCGGCGGCTGTGATCTGGCGGGTTGGAGGACCGGTGGTGCCGGGTCGCTGGTTCATCGGGCAGAGAGGATCATTAGCATAGTGACCCGGCCGCTGGCATCTGTGGCAAGTAACGTTCGGGCGGGGCCCCTGTCGTGCTGGAGGAGCCCCTCTTCGGCCCAGGGCTGGCGAAGTGGAGGTAGGAGAGGACCCCGTGGGGGCGTCTCGGCCCCTGCTCTGGCCTCCTCCGCCACCTCGTGGTCGGTGGTTCCCCGGGGATCCCCGGCCGTAGTCTACCATGGGACTCCGGGGGACTCGGGTGCTCACCCATCTATCAGCCTCGACAACGAGTTTTCGTGGCTCTGTCAGTTTGCTGTCGAGGAGATGCTGCCGGAGTTCGATGAAGCAGTTGTTGGACAGATGTTCCCATATAATGAGGTCAACCAACTGCTGGTAGGTGGTGACCTGACTGCCTTTGATCCACCCCTCGAAGGCTCTGCTAAAAAAGTTGACGTATTCCACCCATGTGGTACCGGGGATTTTTTTACAGTCTCGGAATTGCTGCCGGTACATTTCGGTGGTGAGTCCGTAGCGAGTGAGGAGGGCGGTTTTCATGTGTTCGTATGAGGTCATCTCGGCATCGGGAAGCTCTAGCAGGGCGTCCCTCCCTTCATTGACGAACTTTCCCCACAGGCCGGCGCCCCAGTCCTTGAGGGGTACTCGATGGGCGGTCATGGCTACTTCGTAGGCTTTGAACCACTGTTGGATGTCGTCGTTCTTATAGTACTCTTTGACGACATCCTTGGGTAAGTGCACCTTCGTGTCTACAGAAGGGGGTGAGGTCTTGCCCCCGGTGGCGCTGGCCTCATTAGTTTTGGCCTTGATCTCTAGTTCCTTTAAGCCCCGCTCATGCTCGAACGTGAGTTTCTTTTCTTCGAGGTCTCTTTGTCTTCGTTTCTCCTCCAGGTCTCCTTCTAGCCGTAGTTGCTCGAGGGCTATTTTTCTTTCCGCCAGCTGTAGTTCTCCGTCCAGCCAGAGTCGGGCTAGCTCTAGTTCGTGGAGCCGGTTCATCTCTCGTTCTCGGGCGTCCTCGTGGGCGAGGCCCGTGTCTAGGGTTGCGGGTCTTTCCCCCGCTGGCGACGCGTCGGTCTCTGGGCGTCCGTTCGGGCCCGGGTTATCTTCATTCGGGGGTGGCATGTCTTCGGCTTCCACCCATGCTTGCAGGGCCGATTTAAAGTCTTCCTTGGTGCTTAGGCCAGTGGTAGCGATGCCCAGGTCTTTGCAGAATTGTTTCAATTCCTTATGACTGTACTCTTCCATTTTCTCTTTCCGAAATTCTACAGTCGGTCTGGTTTCTTGAATAGTCATGGTCGCGGTGTGTCTTTATCAGTAGCGGGTGAATCACTCTCTGTACGATTTGCGTTGGCTCGGATCGCACCGCCTGCCACCAATGTTAGAAAGGCGATCCCGGGGGAGGCAGAAGATGTCTGACTGACCACCCCTAGGTCCACCCCTCCGTCTAGAAGTAGCCGAGCGTTGTCGAGAGGCCTCCTGGGTGAGGGTCCTCTCCTAAGATCGTACAGCAGAGTAACCACACCACTACAAATAGACACCACACAAGAGGATAAGTTCTTAGGCTTTATCAAGGATAAAGGTTGCTAGTCTTCAGCGATATGTACAGGCAGATCGAGGGATCTGAAAAGTCTCGTAAACAAGGGACCGGGTAGCGGGACAGTCTCATTACTGGTGAAGGATGGGATACCCTGCGCACAGCTCTCAATCGTCGAGCCGGGGGGTTCCGAGAGGTCGAGTCGCGGCAGCGCCAGCAGGACGTGACAGATGGTCTCTAACGGAGAGGGGGCCGCGGCACGCCAGCAGGCCTCGAGGTGGTTTCGGCGAACATGGGCCGCGGCAGCGCCAGCAGGCTCCAAGGATGGTTCAGCTAAGATGGACCGCGGCAGCGCCAGCAGGCTCCAAAGATGGTTCAGCTAAGATGGACCGCTGCAGCGCCAGCAGGCTCCAAAGATGGTTCAGCTAAGATGGACCGCGGCAGCGCCAGCAGGCTCCAAAGATGGTTCAGCTAAGATGGACCGCGGCAGCGCCAGCAGGCTCCAAAGATGGTTCAGCTAAGATGTACCGCGGCAGCGCCAGCAGGCTCCAAAGATGGTTCAGCTAAGATGGACCGCGGCAACGCCAGCAGGCTCCAAGGATGGGTTCAGGCTTCAGGGTAATGAGTTCTTCTCGGGTCAGCCGCGACAGCGTCAGCAGGGCTCTTGACTCCAGGATACAACTGGCGTCCTACTCCAGGGCTGGCCCAGATATAGGACTGGAGTCCTTTGATGTCCGGACCCTTGCGCCTGGGGGTCAGAGGGGCCAGGATGGTGGTGTCCAGACACCCAGCAGGGGGGTGGAGCCAGCGCCCAGGGAGGCCGGAGGGCGATCGATACCAGGCGTCCGGGGACGGCTGGAGGGCCATCGAAACTCCCCTCCTCTTGGATCCGTTGAGTGGCCACTCTACCACCCGGGGAGATCTTGGTGCCTCGATGTCGGGGCTTCGCTGGGGTCTTGGCCGGGGCTGAGGCCACGTGCTCGGGGCGTGATGGGCCCAAGATGGAGTCGGGCGAGGCCGCGTGCTTAGGACGTGGTGGGCCCAAGCTGGAGTCGGGCCTGTAGGGGTGATCCGGAGTGGTGGCCGGACCGGCAGTGGTGGGGCGTGCAGTGTACGCCATGTTCCAGGGGGGGAGAGCCGTGGTTTGCCAGGGTGGTTGCTCTCGTCGGTAGTTTGTGTAGGGTCGTGCCCGGGGGGTGACCGGGGCTCGATGGAGGGCCGATGTCATCCTGGACCCGCCATGCGGGAGGGGTAGGACCACGCCATGAGGCCGGGTCCAACACCGGCCCCTCTGACCCCCAGGCGCGAGGGTCCGGACATCAAAGGACTCCAGACCTATATCTGGGGCAGCTCTGGAATGGGTCAGTAGTTGTATCCTGGAGTCGAGAGCCCTGCTGACGTTGTCGCGGCTGACCCTAAGAAGAACTCACTACTCTGTACCCTGCACCTTCGGAGCCTGCTGGCGCTGCCGCGGCCCAACCTCGCTGAAACCATCTTCGGAGGTTGCTGGCGCTGCCGCGGCCCAACCTCGCTGAAACCATATTCGGAGCCTGCTGGCGCTGCCGCGGCCCACCCTCGCTGAAACCATCTTCGGAGCCTGCTGGCGCTGCCGCGGCCCAACCTCGCTGAAACCATCTTCGGAGCCTGCTGGCGCTGCCGCGGCTCGACCTTGCGGAACCCCCCAGCTCGAAGATTGAGGGCTGTGCGCAGGGTATCCCCGTACCAAGCTGACACTAAGACTGTCCCGCTACCCCCCTTTTTTTCCCCTGTTACCGAGACTTTAAGGATCCCCCGATCCGTATGTACATAGTGCCGAAGACACCCATCGTTATTGCTGATAAAGATTCTAGGAAGTTATCCTCTTGTGTGGTATCCCTTTGTAGTGGTGTGATTGCTCTGCTGTACGATTCTAAGAGAGGATCCTCCCGCAGGTGGCCTCTCGACGGCCCTCGGCCCACTTCCATACGGAGAGGTGGAACTCGGGGCGGTCAGTCAGACATCTTCTGCCTCCCCAGGAACCGCCTTTCTAACAGTGTGATTTTGATTAAATCACATATGTTATACATGGACATACTGAGTACTCTGTCGCTTCCCTCTCATGGTTATACTGAGTTTCATTTGATATAAGAATCTGGCAAAAAGCCAGGTCATGCTATTTTAGTTGATCTGATGTTGCATAAAATTCATATAGTCTTCTGTTGGTTCATCAAAAGACATGCCCCTTTTTCATAAATTAGCAGCACTTCGCTGTGCCAAGCAATTTTACCCCTTCACGAAGGTCAACTTTCAGCACTAAAACCTTTCAGTGCACAAAAGCTCATTAAAATTGCTAATTTTGATACTTTGTGCCTTCTTTTGTGCCAGTTTGCACTGCTTAGCATCACACGAGCACCCAGGCAAACCCTCGGTAAAATCTTGGCCAGGTCTCTTTTTGTGCAGCTAAAGATAAAAGAAAGAGTGGAAAATAGTTACTAAAGGTTCTGAAGGGAGAGCCTTTCTTTTGTTGGAGACGAGTGAGGTGACGATAGTGTTGTGGGCCCTAGGCTATTAATAATGATGACACAGACACTGTGAGTATGGTTAATAAACTGGTCACGAGCACGTGCACCCAGCACCTTTTATTCGCAGGGTCACGTCACTCGTGCATGTGTATCCACTCCCAGAGGGAGTGGCTGACTAACTAGTGTTTGCTGAGACACTAGAACGTGTCCAGCACGACACTACACATGGATGTGTGACGGTACGATGCGGGCTATTACCACGCATACCGTTACAACGCGTGTTTTACAACGCAAGTCGTTACCACGACTTGCGCTGTAGGGTGCGTACTTAGGAATAGTTTAATTTACTATTCCAACACCAGTCCCCGTGGATAGTAGGGAAGGTGTTGGAATAGTAAATTAACTATTCCTTGTCCTTGAGCGCCCTCCAGCGCAAGTCGTGGTTACGACTTGCGCTGGAAGAGACGCGTCGTAATGGTAGCGCGGGGTAACATCCGCGTCGTAAAGGATGTTCCCCCTATAGATAGCTAAAATAAGGGCGTGGCCTCAAAGAGTAAGGGATTTGACGACGAAGAATTGAAATTTACTTTCATTTGAAATGAAGATTGTTGGTAAGTAGATCATTTACATCAATGTAGAATACTTTGCATCCAATGCTTCATTAGCTGATTTCACTCCGAATTTCATAAAGATAGACTTGAAACTGAATGATGAGTTAGCAGTGGGCGAACTGTTTCGCTGGAGCACGGAACATATGAAATGCACCCTCTGGAATTTTGCATGCGCAGCTGGTAGGCTGCTATTTCACAAACCTGCTTTGCTGTGTGGAATTCTGCAGTTTTCATAGGCTTTCAGAGCGTTTAAACAGTTTACTGTGCAAACTGAGATCTGGCGAACAGGTTTCAATATGTTATGTACTGCTAAAATTTCACCTGGTATTTCTTAGCTGCAGAAATCAGCAAAACGCGCAATTAAGCATGTATTTTCACTTTTGCGTTTAGGCAAAAAAAATTGCCTTGGACTACCAATAATAAACATTGATCACAGAAGACAGCCTTACCTGTGGTTTCTGTCGGCAAATTACATTAGATATGCACGAGAGGCACAGCCATGGAAACCTGTATACACATTTTTGCCTGGGCCGAAATCAGGAGAGAATTTTGCAATTATTTTAACTTAGCCTGTTATATCAGTGGAAAAGAACATTGCGCACAAACATAATCACACTAACAAATCATCAGAATGATCAATAATACCTCATTGTGGGATTAGCTCGAAGAAAGTCATATCAAGAAATGGAAAATAAGCTTCCATTTTGGAGAAAACACTGGCTTTTGAATATTTTGTGAAGACAAACTTCCTGGTCCACACACATCTCTTTAATTAAGCATGGTTTCATACCACTTGTGGACTGTTCCAAATATTTGGAGAGTTTACTGCTGTGCATCCTGGGCAGGTAGAGTAGCTCTATCTGTCTTGTTACTTATTGTGTGTCACAGACAGTGTCCTGCACCTAATTCCATTGTATTAATAGAAAGCTCTAGTGAAGGCGGGACACATAAGGGTGAGAAAGCTAAGAAGGGGGTGTCCACGCCGCCTGTGAGATTGGGATGTATGTCATTACTACGTGGTTTCTACACCGTGCTACCATTACAACGCAGGTATCACAACGCAAGTCGTTACAACGACTTGCGCTGTAGGTGCTGAACTTAGGAATAGTACGATTTACTATTCCAACTCCAGCCTACGCAACAGTAGGGAAGGTGTTGGAATAGTAAATCTACTATTCCTTAGTTTCTAGCGCCATCCAGCGCAAGTCATTGTAATGAATTGCGTTGTTATTCCTGCGTTGTAATGGTAGCGAGGTGTAGAAACCGCATAGTAATGGATGTTCCCCGTGAGATTGCATCTAAGGCCATAAACCTTGAATCGGGTGGGGCGAGCTGAGGGTTAAAAAAATACTTCCGGTTGCCTAAATTAGCAGAGGTAATTGACTCGTGAGCTATAAAGTCTCACCAAAGAATTACCCAGTGTAGCAAAAATTGGAAAGGAGAAACACTGTATTACCAATAAATGAGGGGAACAAGAAATCATCTTTATTTAGCACTGCTTAGAGTGGTTGTGGCTGGCATACTGCAGCCTTGAAAGATGCATCAGAATGCAGATTGAGTGAAGGTTATTTCAAGGTTGGAGAACTGCCATTTTGCTGTAAGTGCAATTCACTGTGTAGTAGGTCAAGCAATCACACAAAACATCCCCACCTCATAGTTTCTTCGTGCATTGGTAGCTACTGAGCTCTGAAACTAGTGGGGCCTTCTTACCTTCCGAGCTGGAATCTGGGGGCATATTACCAACAACTAGCGATATTTATCGCTAAATGGGCTTTGCGAGTTTTTTTTTAACGCCAAGCATCGCCGGATATTATCGCAGAGATAACGTGCTATTAGCAACGTTTATCTCTAAAGCGATAAAATATCCGGCGATAGCGGCGAAATGCGTGAATATCGCTGAGAATACAGCGATATTCACGCATTAACGCCAATAGGGTCTTAGCCATAATATCCACCTCCCATTGGATATAATGGCTAAGAACTGGTCTGAGCAGGCGTTAGCTTTTGGAGATATTCGCGCTTAGCACGAATATTTCCATCGCTACGCCTGCATTGATAATAGGCGATAGCCATGTTAGCAACTGTTTTTAGTCGCTAACAGGTTGGGTACGCGCACTTTGCATGTCATTAGCGATAAATATCGCTGACATGCCAAGCGGGCCCAAAACTGCTCGCTATCGCCTACAAGCTGTCGCTAACTGCTGTTAGCGACAGCTTGCTAATAGGGCGATAGAATTATCGTCCTCCTTGATAATATGCCCCCTGCTTCCTTTGCAATATCGTCAATTTTAGTCATGGTGGAACTAGAAACTTTATTGACCTTATGTTCCTGGTTTGAGAAGGGCAAGCGCCTACTCGAAAATTTATTTTTTCCTGCCTACTTCATTGTAAGGGAATGCAGTACTAAATACCTAAAATAAAAGCTTAATTAACAAACAACCTGGTTTTAGAATTTCAAATAGAGTCCTGTAGAAAAGGTTGAAAGAGGGAGGACTAGGACGTTCCGGGTAACCCAGCTTTAAATGTGAATCCTTATTCATAGCTGGACTTAGGGACGGGAGCACCGAATGCTGGACTTCAAATTTCCTGCTTGGTGGAAAGTCTCTCCCAGCCTCTATCCCAACTCATACACCTCTCATCATCTGCCAACTCATCCAATTAATTTGAAACAACTTCCCCTGCATCCTCGCATAATTTCAGTCCTTGTCTACTTCAGGAAGAGGTGTACATGGCATTTCCTTTGCACTTCCACTATGATAGTGAGGGCCTGATTTACAAAGGTATTTTTAGGTATGGAGACTCCGCACTCATAAATATACTACTTGTAAATCCCTTTGTGAATAGCAAACAAACATAAACTTACACAGAGTGTAAAAAGAGTGTAAGTTTACCTTTGTTAATCAAGTCCATAGGGTTTAGAGTAGCTAAGCCTTAGAACATCTAACAATAATAATGAATTGCATCTTTCTCTGTGTGCCTTCTTCCTCATAGGATGGACTGGAGGGCATCAAAGGCTTTAAATATGCAAAGGAAAACAAAGTTATTTTCGATATTGAGGACCTTGAATCTAGGACTAGCTGTGAAAATAGTGAGCAGCTGGCATCCAATGCACTTAATTGGCAAATTACAAATGCGTGCAAAGGCACTAAATACAGGACTGTATAATACAAACTTGATCTTTGACTACAGTAACACATCCTTGAATCCTTAAGAGGAGGTTTGACTGAGTAGTTAGTCAGTAAATTCTTTAATAGGTTGGTAAAAGACCATAAAAGCACAAAAAAGACATCAGATTTACACAGTGATAACACCAATATTATAAAAGAAGACTTTCATGATTTGATATACCATAAAAATTAAAACATATACAGAGACTTTTTAGTAGAGGCCTCTGAATACATTGTAAAAAGCTGCCCAGATGTAGTCCATATAAAATAAAACTCAATTAAGGGCTCGCTATGTTACACAGAAAAACGTAAAGGGTACTTCACCTCTGGGGGCGTAGCTAGCTGGCCAAGATGGCGGTTGCGCTCTGAGGAGGCTCTGCGTCGTGGCCCGATTTTCCGCCAATATACTGCAGCCACTGTTGCCATTGAGCCATCTGAGCTGACTCACCACGTAATGAACATCGGTGTACTCTGGTGCAGAGAATCCCATAACACCAGGGGGTAACCAGGCCAGTGCAGGAGCTCCTGCCCTGGGGCGGCGCATTCGGCGAGGTGCGGACATATTGGCGATGCAGTGCTGGCTTGCTGGCGAGAGCCCTTCATTCCTAGCACCACAGGGCGCCGAAGCTCACAGCTGTGCAACAGCAGACTGACCAGGGGACAACTGCGTGAGCTGTAACAGGTGCCTGCAGCAGCGAAGGATATATGACATAAAGATCTGCTGAGAGACGCAATCTGACACGGAGCAGGGCGGAGGCGCGTGATACTCCAAAGTGGGGGTTCCCAACGGGAGTCCCGGGGCTATACCGAGCCCAGGCTCAATTGCAGGCAGATCGCGTGAGTACCTGCTGACTCATCCAGCGAGGGGTGAGGAGTGGGAGTGAAACAGGAAGTGGCCGCCCAACTGGTGACTGGGCCACTCTTGAAGAGGAGACTCCCAATGCTGTGGTGGCCATGCCGCTGCCTCACATGACCTGAGCCGCCACGGAGCAGAGGTATGCCGCCAGTGCTCGCCGTAGTGGTCTGGGGGCTATGAGCCGAGCTTAGGCCCATCTGTGATGGAAGCCGCTGGACACAGCATTAGACAGACGACTAGGCCCAATAAGCCGCCACTGCTTTGTTGTGCTCAGCACAGAAGGAACCGTCTGGCCCGCTCTACATAAGCCCGGAGGGGGAAACGAGCTCAGATGGTGAGAGGTCCAAAGTGAGACCATACAATTTTGAACAGCGCATGGGAGCACGTTGAAGACTGCAGAGCATGAGGCCCCTATAGTGCTATATCGGGCCCAGGCCTGAACGCGGAAGTTATCCCAGGCACAATCACAGGCAGTTTGCTTGGGCACCTACCGGCCAATTAAATAAGGGGCGAGGCGAAGGAGAAAAGCAGGTAGCAGCCACCCAACTAGTAACTGGACCCCTCTCAGCGGCAAGACTACTGATACGGTGACACCACTGAGCAGAGGTGAGCCTGCAGAGCGCACCATAGTGGTCTGGTGGGCATGTGTTGAGCCTGGGCCCGCCCATAGTGGAAATTGCCAGACGCACCAACACGAACAGACAGCAGGCCAAGCAGACTGCCAGTGCACTGTTATGCTCAGAACAGAACGCCAACACAGAGGTACCATCCGACCCGCCCTGCATGAGCCTAGATCTGGAGACTAGCCAGACAAAGAGGGGCCCACAGAAAGACCATACAACAGTGCACAGAATAGGGGGGCACCTTGACGACTGAAGAACGCGGGAAAGCTGTGTTGGTTGACTCTGTGGCTGTATCGGGTCTGGGCCTAAACGCAGATGCTATACATGTGTACAGAGGGACGGATCCCTGCTGTGATAACTACCTCCCATGTCCCAATCTGCACCTGGGAAAATGGCAGTGGTCAAGCGACTCAACAGTATAATAATACTACAGCTGTAAGGCGGTGATAAAGCTAACCTAGCAGCCACTGGAACTACTACCAGAAGTAACTGCAACTGATAGCCGTGTACAGAAGCAACTCACGCTGTGCGGACCCACCTGCTGGAGCAGCAGGCACCAAGAGGGGTGGACACCTCAGAAGACAGTGAGGTATGGCAGCACTACGACATACCCCAGCATCAGGGGCGTGTACAGTCCAAGCACCACTGGCAGGAAACGAGCGGTGTGGGCGCGGCAGCCAGACACTCAGAGACAGCTTCGAGGCAGCCTGACCAAGCTCATGAAGTACCAGACACCTCCAAGGCTACCATGTTGAAATCAAAATAGATTCAGGGCCATATGTAGGTAAATTGCATTTACCGAATCGTAAATACCGAATTTTACCGATTCGGTATTTACAATTCGGTAAATGCAATGTAGGTAATTATTCTTTAACAATTACCGAATCGGTAAGAATCGGTAATTGTAATTACAGATTCGGTATTTGCCATTGATTCCTATGGGCCTTGAAGCCCATAGGATTCAATATCAAATACCGAATCGGTAATTACCGAATCTGTAAAATTACCGATTTTACAAGGGGGACAGGGTGTCACTTTGACACCCTGTTGCACCCCTGTTTCTGGCTTGTGTGCCATGTGGCACACAGACATGCCCTTAGGGCATGTCTGTGTGCCACATGGCACAGGTGTACATGCACAGATGTGCATGTACACAGGAATTCGTTATTTACCATGCCATGATAATTCATGGTAAATAACGAATTCCTAAGGGCCTGTGGCACTGTTTCCAGTGCCACCTACATCCCATATTACCGATTCTGTACATTTACCGATTCGGTAATTTACAGATTCGGTAAATTTACCGATTCGGTAAATATACAGAATCGGTAATATTTTGGCCACCTACATCTGAAAATCAGAATACCGGTCGGTAACGGCCGAAATCGGCCGTTATCGACCGGTATTTGCCCACCTACTTATGGCCCTCAGTGCTTCAAGCAGTGTCACAAATCAGAGTCTCATTGACACAAACTCGCATGTCTCTGGAAGGGCGCATAGATAAGATTACATCGGATTTCACATTACTGCATGTGGACAACCGCAAGCTAGCAGGGAAAGTTAATGAATTAGAGGCAAAGCTCAAAGAGGCCATCCCAGCCACAAAGACTGCGACTACTGAAATACGAGAGCTCACGACACGACTGCGCTCGTTGTAACGCAGGATGGACGATGCTGAAAGGCGCTCCCGCCAAAATAATATCCGAGTTATCGGACTGCCTGAAGGAACGGAGGGCCACGATGCAGTGGCATACACAGAGGAATGGCTGAAGTCCCCGATGCCGGTGGACACACTCTCCACATTCTTCGTGCTGTAAAGAGCACACAGGGTGCAGTCGGGCCGTCCCCAGCCGGTCGCTGGACCCCAGCCCTTCCTGTTCCGCCTATTGAACTTTAAGGATCGAGATGCAGTACTTAGAGAGGTAAGAAATATGGAGGAGGTCAGAGTAGATAACTCCCTAGTCCTCTTCTTCCCGGACTATTCCCTGGGAGTACAAAAACAGCAGAGCACATTCCTAGCGGTCAAAAAACAAATGCGGGAGTTGAACATCAAATATTTCCTCATATTCCCAGCTCGCTTGCAAGTAGTCATAGATGGGTCCACTAATTTTTTTAACAAGGCAGAGAAAGCATGGGGCTGGCTCAAAATTGCAGGTCATTATACCTCTCCTAGCAAGAGGCACAACAGTAATGGCACAGACTCAGGCATTCGCAGAAACTGAAGAAGAAACCGTCTATGACCCAGGTGGGCCCCTGAAGGGCCCTGGTGCAACCTAAGGCTGAACCCAATCTGGAGCAAGTGCTACAAGAATGGCGAGATGCCCTGCAAGAGGCGGCTACTGTGCAGAGGCGTCAGGTCAACAGAGACTCAGATGCCTCATCTGAAAAATCCCTCAGCGAGGACAGTTTGTCCGCAGTGTGGCCTAACAGTGAAGAATCGCATAAGCTCCCATCAGTTACACCACAAATTAGCAGACCATTTAATGTTATAATCAAATTGGATAGGACACTTGTTATCGCTTAGCCAGGAGATGTATTACTGGGAAACCCTCATAACCATTTAATGTAACAACTCCTAGAATCTCCATGTAACGCAAGTATCTTCCCGCACACGCGCGCACACGCCTCAATAGGCAGGCACTTGGCATGATGTATCATAAACTGTAGCTCTCACAGATACGAACACTGGTCACCCTTGGTGCAAACAAAGTATAACATACACTGGAAGATACGCAGTGCGCACATCTATGCACACACTCAGGGCCCAAACGCAAACCCACCCTTTGTAAGCCCAACCCATGCACCCCCACCCCACTTGGCAAAACAGCGCAGTGTGTAAAGCCGAAAGTTGCCATATGGCATTGTTTATCATTTGGGCAGACACACTTTGTCTCTGCTCTACTCCAGTTACTTACCAACCACATGGTTTCCTTCCCTAAAAGCTGTCCTGCATGACACAACCATGCAATCACGAACAACGTTGATACAGCACATACTTACCACGCAGCAACATGTTCACCTCCTCGCCTTCGGTACACCACTCCGCTTGAAGGCGTTACTAGCTTACATAAATGACATATGCCACCCACAAACATAATTACTTGGAATGTTAGAGGTACACACACACCGGCCCGATGCTATCAAATCTATGCGTATCTCAGACAGCATGCAGCCCACGTAGCATTACTACAAGAGACGCACATAGCACAGCCAGAGATACGCAGACTACAGCAGAGATGGAAGGAGCAAATACTCACCACAGGCTACTCCTCATATGCCTAATCTGGTTAGGCCAGGGACCCTATACATGCCTGAGGAGACGGTAGTGGATGTATATGGCCACTTTGCATTGACAAAAGGCTGCCTAAATGGGAGACAAATAGTACTAGGCTCCATATATGCCCCAAACACGGAGCAGGGCGCTTTCTGAGGGGGCTGCTAATGCATTGGTGTGACATTCCCTGGTTGCTGGGGGGAGACTTCAACATGGTACTGGACACCAACCTAGACAGGTCCTTCCCACCGCTGCAATAAACTGCTGCCACATCTAATGCTCCGGTCCTAAGGGAGTGGTTGCACCACTGGGATCTAGTACACGTGTGGCAAACCCTAAAGCCACAGACACGCCTCTACTCCCACTCTTCTCACCCACATGGATTGCATGTCCGCATTGATCGCTTTGTAGGGAGCACACATTACTGACATAATGCTCCAGCGCAGATTACCATGGCCGTACACATTCAGACCACAACCCTTATACATTGCAGCTACAAGGAGACAACCCGACTGTGGAGGCTGCAACCCTTGGCACTGGAAGACCCCCCATGTAGGGCTACAGTAGGCGCAGCTATAGACACCTACTTCGAAAATAACACTAGCTCGGTCCCTGATATGGGTGTGCTATGGGATGCAGGCAGAGCAGTAATCAGAGGGCAGTGCCTAGGACTTAGCTGGAGTGTCCGATACCAGCTGGACCAAGAGGCAAAATGCAGTAAAAATGCACTGACTCGCTTAGAAACTGATCTAGCCCATAACACTGGCCCTATAGTGTCTTTGCGGTAGAGCACTACACTTTCCGCCTGTGCCAAGCAGGGAAGCGACTAAAACCAGACCTTCGCAGCCGGGGGTTCAGGGGATTTCCAGCGCCTAGTGAGTAACCGCATGGCCACAATAAGTGCAAGGTCTGGGAATATAAGCGCTGTAAAAAAAAAATCCTTCTTTATAAGCACTATAATTCATGTGGCACAAGTATGGGCATAAAAACGACGATCTTTAGGTGCAAAACAATGTGCAAAAGAGCATAAACTGCGTTGTAGATTGGGGAGATACAGAACCACAGGGGCAAATAGGGAGTGAGGTAAACCAAGAACGTGCTGATGGAAAGGAAGCTAAAAAATGGATTGTACTTAGTCTCAGACGTGTGAGGTATAATCTATGCTCAATATTTGCTACCCACGATAAGTACGGTTTTCCATCCCCACTAAAGTTGAAATTGGCAAATAGCACAGGACCAATGCCATTTCTAGGGACCTTTCTAAACTGCTGTTTTGCCTGAAAAAGTATGCTTTACTACCTCCTTGGAATGGACACCAAACTGTCTAGTGAGTTAAAACAGAGTGCTCAATCCAAGATCTTGAAAACCTCGCTTTACATAAGCAAGCACGGGATCAAAGCCATATTACTTAAACTTAGGTAGTCCTCTAAAACCATGTGGGAAAAGGTGGTCTCAGGTGTGGCCCACAATTTCAACCACAAAACCAAGGGAGCCATTCACACTTGGTTCCCCAAAAAACCCAACCCAGGTCTACATATGAAAAGAAGCTCAGCGTTGTTTTGGGAATGGCCAAGACCCTAGACATTAATTTTTTCTCAAGGGACTAAAAATGTCATAGGCCCGCGTAACCCCACACAGCCACCCTGTAGGTCTCCACTGAGAGGCATTTGCTCATGTATAACAAAATCATTTCTCTGATTGGCTAATGGACTAGCTTTTTCGCAAAGTTGAAAATCGCTTTGCAAGACGCCACAAACATCTTGGCATCAAACAAAGTACCTAAATAGTTAGAATTGGTTACCTTAACAACTAGTGTACCCCCAGGTGAATAGTTTATTGATTGTGTATTTTTTGGACCACATGTCAAGATAAAAGATTTCTGGTGATTGACTTTAAAATTTAAGTTCGCCATAATTATCAAAGGTACTGTAAACCATTGGCTGTGCGAGCGATAAGGGACCGCATCATCTCCATACAGGAGGACGGGAACAGGCGAAGCCCAATTTTAGGGACGTCCTTAATGATTAAGGCTAATGCTAAATCAAGGGCATTGATGTAAAATAAAAATGAAAAAATTGTGCCAGACTACAGCCCTGCCTTACCCCTCTTGTAGCCCGTATTGAGTGAGTACATTCTCCTTTTGGGTGTAGTCCACTTCCATAGTAGTATCCGAGTGTAGACGCTTAAAGAGGTCAAGTAAGGGAGGGTCATTTTCTACCTGGTCCATCTACTCCCACAGTTTCCCCCCGTCGACAAGGTCAAAAGTACAGGAGAGGTCCATGAAAGCCACATGTAAGGCACCCCTCCTGGCTTTGACATATTTCCCTGTTATTAAGGATAGATTGAAAGCTTATTCAACTGTGCCTATCTCCAGGCGGAACCCATATTGAACCTCTGGTAAAAAAAAAAGAATTAGCATCAGCCCAGTCTTCCAGCTTGCCCAAAGTTATTCGACCTAATATTTTAACGAAGAAACCAGTAATGAAACAGGCAGGTAACTGGCCGTAAGGTTCCTATCTCCTTTTTAGGTTTCGACCTGGCGATCTGCGCAAGCAGTTCGCGCAGGCGAAATCTATTGTTTACAATATTGGCTCTAGGAACGTCCCCCGGCTCCCATTGGCTAGCTCCATAAATGGAGGCTAGCCATTGGAAGCCGGATCTGTCCGTCAAGGCCGGACCAGATTCGGGGGCGTTCTCGCGATTTTTTCCCTCTCCGCCTCTGCGATGTCGTCATCGCGGCGGTGGGCGGAGTTTCTTTTTTTTTTTTTTTAGGGTTTGTTTTTGTCATTCCATGCCGACCACGGCCGCCGGAGGAAGCCCAGGTGAGTGCTTGTTTTTAAATCTTGCCTTCCCGCCCCCTCCTCCCGCTGTCCGTGTGTCTGTTCCTCCCCCCTCCCCGTGTGTCCATTCCGCCCCCCTCCCCGTGTGCCCGTTCCCGCCCCCCCTCCCCTTTCACTCTCCGTTGCTTGTTTTTAGCATACCATAGTTACACAGACGTGTGCACAAACGTTTGTGAGTAGTGCATCGGTTAGTCAATTTTTGTACTATAGTATGCCCAGATGTGTGCCCAAACTGCTTGTACTACAGTTATTTAGATTGCACATCACCGATAATGTCTTATGTCTGGAATATCTTGTCTTCCCACTCACAAAAGATGCTGATTAGCAGACTTGGATGGGCTGCAAAATGGAGTGGCATGCCTCGAGAGGAGCGCCTTATATTTGAGCATCAGGGACAATTTCTTAATTCTTGCCTTCCCGCCCCCCCTCCCGCTGTCCGTGTGTCTGTTCCGCCCCCCTCCCCGTGTGTCCGTTCCGCCCCCCTCCCCGTGTGCCCGTTCCCGCCCCCTCTCCCCTTTCACTCTCCGTTGCTTGTTTTTAGCATACCATAGTTACACAGACGTGTGCACAAACGTTTGTGAGTATTGCATCGGTTAGTCGATTTTTGTACTATAGTATGCCCAGATGTGTGCCCAAACTACTTGTACTACAGTTATTTAGATTGCACATCACCAATATTGTCTTATGTCTGGAATATCTTGTCTTCCCACTCACAAAAGATGCTGATTAGCAAACTTGGATGGGCTGCAAAATGGAGTGGCATGCCTCGAGAGGAGCGCTTTACATTTGAGCATCAGGGACAATTTCTTAATAAGTGCAGAGGGCTCCTAGATGGGAGTAAGGAGTCACTTCTCTGCGACTCGGCAGCCCATGAAAAAGTGCTCCCAGAATGAGAAGACGTGCACACATTGGCAGACTTGTCAACTCACCCGCATCTGACCTGTGCCAAGGTTTTTTCACCGCCTAACAAACAAAATGTTTCCAAAGACTTCACTAGAGTTGCCTGCTATTCAAGTCAATATCACCATTCAAAAAAGTGTCTATCCTCCGTCGACCTTAAAGGGAACACACATCACTCTCTGAAATGCCTGACTTCACCTGCATTTTTGAGGCAAGAGGTTGACAGGCGTGTGTGAAGCTCCCAAAATAACGTCGCATCTTTCTTCTGCACCACACCACCAGCCTGATCTGCCTGGTCGGCACGTGCTCGCGCAGCTTCCGGTGTGTTGTCAAGCACTGTCAATTCACACAAAAGTCTTCTGGAGTTCATGGCAGCACCTAAGAGGTTTTAAGAACCCAAAGCCACAGAGGGCGCTCAGCTTTGACTTGCTGCTACCTCGTACCCCGACCTTCAGCAAGCTCTGTCCTACTCAACCCTTTATTTCTGTCTGTTTCAGGGGAATTACTTTATTTCTCTGAGTTAATGCATATACTGTCAATTCTGCGATTAATGTTAGCAAGGTGTTGTCATGTTTCTCAGTGAATGTGTGGGGGGACGCCCCCCCCCCCCCCTGCTCCACATCACGAGGGAGTGCACGTTGCTTCTGGTATGCTGCAGCACATGCGGGTTCACACCGACACCTTGCAGTGTTCGGTTCAAGGCACTCAGATAAGGCTGCAGGAGCACGCTGGTACTCAGGGACACCCTCTTTGACCTATTGCCTCCATCAGGACATGACTTTTGCCAAACTCTGTCCCTCTCACCTATGTATTTATTTCTCATTTATTTAATGGTTTCAAGTGAACTGTTTTGTTTTTATGGCTGTACAATGGTATCATTTGGTACACTCATACCTGTCAACTTATTTGACAGGTGCCGCACCTTTTTACTTCAATGCACCCTCCTGACGAAGAAAATTTCTCCATAAAATATAATGGAGCCACCCGCTTTTCAAACCTATATCACCCTCCTAAAAAGTGTTAATTCCCCATTGAACAATGATTATCAGTTCTTGTTAGATAAGTGCAGCATCTTTTAGACAAGACTGGTACATCACAATGCCTTTTGTTTATATTATAACACAACCACAGACAGACAGACAGCATGCTACTCCACTGGGACTCAGTGTTATTAGGGAAAGGTGTTTAGTAGTTAATGGTGTATTGCCTCAGTCAGTTTAACTGTTAGGGGGGAGTGATTAGTGTTTTGTTTTTGTTTAGTGATTAGTTTTGTTTGGTAGAAATTAGAAGAGCAAGCTGCTTACAGTATTGGCTGTGCGCGGACTATTAGGTTGGGTTTATGCAACCGGCTAATATGTGTTTTTAGTTTGTTTGTTACACCTTTGCTTGAGTGAATGCGGCGCTTGTTTAGGATGCATGTTGGTGGTGGTGCCTCTGAAATAACCCGGACGTGGTTGGGGAAGGTTTGGTTGGTTGATCTTGTATGAGTTTATTTCTGATTCTGGTGCTCTGTGGCGTGACTTGTACAGTCAGTTGTTTCCAGAGAGGAAGAACCAGGTCTTTTCTGCCTTCCTGAATGTCAGGTGAGCTTCATCCACTGGGAGTGAGCACCATCGTTTTGCTGCTTGCACAGAGAAAGATGTGCAACCAATGGTTTTCTTTTTGTAAGTCAGAAAAAACAGTTTTGGTGTCAATCTACAGTGAGGTCATCTTTTCAGGTAGTGTGTGTTGATCTTTTGATGGAAGGTTGGTGCTGTTCTATTCATGGCTTTGTGTGGCATAAACAGGGTTTTGAAGGTGGCTCCCTTTGTAATGGGCAACCAGTGAAAGGCCGTCAAAGCAGCAAGATGTTCTCTTATAGATTTATGTGCAGAAGCTGTTGTAGGGGCTAACTCCTGGATTCTTTGTAAACACCTCAAGACACAGAATCTTTGGTTAGGCTGGTGGCATAGTTGTCATGGATGTGCTCTGCATTATGAAGTCAGGAGTATTGCTGTCATGCCATATATTTTCAAAAGCTAATTTTGCTGGGGCAAAGTCAGACACTTATAGGAGTACTTCTGGGAAAGTTATGTTGGCTCTTAAAGGCCAGTGCTGCAGAGGGGGGGAGTTGACCCTCTTGTCAGGCAGCCTGGACAATTCCTTTATAAATGATAATTTGGTCATGATATTTCTGGCAAACACTATTGTTACTAATGACCACTGTCTATGAGGTTGCCCGAGTGGGCGAGGCAAAGGTATGCAGCCCCAGAGTGCTGCTGGAGAGTCATGGGGGCATTGCATCTACTTTGACTCTCATGGCGTCTGCTGACCAAGTTTTCCCCTGTCAGTTAAATACTAAACCCTCTCGCCCACCATAACAATGCAGGATGGGAGAGGAGTGGGGAGTGGCCGGAGCAGGTGGATTAATTTACAAATATATTCAAAATTCTCCCTTCTTTATTGATGTGAGCACAAACACGCATATACTCACAGCAATGCATATTGAAAAAGAAGAACTACTCAACATATGAGCTCTTACACCTGTTTTTTCGATTATCAGCCCTCATGTCTAGCAGGTAATGGAATCTTAGGTGAGAATGATGGCAGCACATTCCTGGGAGAGAATAAAAGTGACACGTGGAAACGCTTGATTTACTCAAAATCACTAGCAGTGCATTCCATGCTATCGTTTTAGCTCATCACTATCATTTCAGAAAGAACCAATCACTTGGGCCTTGGTTTTGCTCCTCGTCCCCCCCCCCCCCATTTCTGTGTGTGTGTTTGTGCTCTGTGTGTGTGTGTGCAAATGCAATAGGTCTCGCATTTGTGAGAGATTAAGGTATTGGCATTGTAAATGACAATGCCATTTATTTATCTGTTTTCAAAACCAACACATAAATACAAAATTTGTCATTTACAATGCCAATAGCTCTAACTTTTACAAAGGCGAAACCGTTGCATTGTAAATGCTTGTTTGAAAATAGGCACTATGATTGACTCCCTCCTAGAATAAATTGGGCCACCCTTTATGCCAGCTCAAAGTACATTTGTTATTAAGGGTGTCCAGAAGGTGGGATAGTGCATGAAGAAATCAATAGGGACCCCATCAGGGCCTGACACCTTCCCAGCCGGGCATCTCAGAATAGCCTTGGTGACATCTGGCACCTCAAAAGAATTACTAATCTGGGATTCAACAGATGAGGAACACAACCAGCAATCTAAAGATGGAGGCTGATCTAGCACTAGATTTTCTATATAGAAAATGTTTAAAAGTAGGAAACCCAATTATTTGCCGTAATGTGACATTGTATGCCTGTATTTATAGGTTCTGAAAAAAATGGGCGATATACAATTTCGCAAAAGGCTCTACAATCTCTAAAATATGCAGCTGCTGCCAGGTCTTCCCGAGTTTTGGTTCTGATTACTTCCTTTCTCATTTCTAGGGCCCAGTTATATTCCTTTCTAGTATTCCTCATAGCAATTATATTGAAAGGGATCGTGTAAGTGGCCTCTTTAAGGGTTTTAAGGGCAGCAGTACAGTCAGGGTTAAACCATGAGTGCACTGGATGTTCCTTAAGTGTCTTTGCTGTCATCAACATACGTGAAATCATACCACAGACCACTACAAAGCTATCTACGACTTTAACTGGGTCGGCTTCAACAGAAAGGCAACACATAATGTCCTCATATGTATCAATTATGACATCCTTATAAAAATGATTTGGTTCTATACTTTTACACTTCAAATGAACACCCTTGTTTGTGGGATATTGTAAATGGGACGTATTCCTGAGCTTGGGGCTAATTTGTAAAGCGAAAGAAAAGCTAACAATAATGGGATTGTGATCAGTAAATATGGAGAGGCGGATTTCACAGATGACTAGTGTTGGGCCCAAATCCACAGAGAGTAAAATAAAATCTATCATGCTACCTTTGCCTCTTCCGACAATAGTAGGTGGATTAGAGTAGCCCAGACCTTGCGTGTCTAGTGAAAAGTGTCAATTATGTGTTAAGACTATCCAGTTCAAGGTTCCCCATATGCTGTATGTAATAAATGACTAAAGTTGTCACCTTGCCCATCCGTGATTCCACAAACACGATTTCCACTATGGGGACATCTAGCAATAGTAAAATCTCCTGACCAAAAGAGAGACACATAACAGCTTTTACTATGAATGCAATCTGATAAAAGTCTTTCCAAATCATGTATAACACAACCTGGTTGAACTGAAAAATAATTAAAATAGGAATTAATTAACAAAACATTTACCAAATCAGACTGGGACAACATTTATGATCTGATAACATTGGTTAGAGACTAATTCCTTGACATTCAAATTGCTGCCAGCGACAGAGACTGAGACAGATAAACCCCCTTTCACCCTTCCAGGTGCTGATGGATGGCTGGAGTACAAAGATTGATAACCAGCTACGTGAAAGGGATTGGGAGCCCAAGTCTCTGTCTTGACAACATATAATATCAAAATTCTTGATAAAAGGTAACCAATCATCATTTTTCAATTTCTGGCGTATCCCCGCAATGTTTCTTGATAGTAGCTTATAACGGGGGGGGGGGGGTATATCTCAGCAGGCTTCTGATCCAGACTAGGTTTAAGTACATTCTGTGGGTAACTTGTAGGCTCGGGCACAATTGCGGGAAAAGTGATAACATTGGGACAACTAGGAGTCATTTACCATCAATCTCGTTCAGGACCATAGGCACATATGAATTTTTAGGGCCAGGTGTATACCAGAAAGTGTCAGCATCCCTATTGAGGAGTGGACGATGAAAAAAGCCTTAAGGAAGGGCACGTTTTTTGGCCTGCTGGCTTATTAAATAATCCAAACACCACAGCAGAGAGCACACCATGTCTGGATCTTTAAAATTAATGACTACACAGTTTCCCCTTGAGGTTTTAGGCGATGGGCCCAGCCAGCTCACTCTGTGGCCATAATGATGTTATCCACAATGTCAATCAACCACCCTGCATTTTTCTTGCACCAATGCACAGCGTTATATATGAGACTTAGGCTATCCTCTTGAACTCTTTCATCCAAGGGTGAGCCCCCCACCAAAACAATCACATAAGGGGTACATTCTGGTAGGGGAGGATAATAGGCCCATCGCCCGCCTGCCGCGGTACACATTTTATAAACAAAAATAAGGAAAACAGGTGATAAGGATCACATTAAACGTTTTCCACTCTACGCATTAACCAGGTATTGCAGTACCTCCAGGAATGGTGCACTTGCTTACCCGGGGAAAACAATGCTGTTCAAAGGAAGATGAGAAAACGAAATTAGTGCTTCACTGGCAAACTCTGTAAAGTGGCGCAAATGTGTGTGGGTGTGAATAAAACCAATCTGGTCACCTGCGACCACTCTGTCTTGCTTTATTTAGGTATTTATTTTTTGTATTTTGAACCTTTTATTCTCTCCATCCCAAGGTTACACTTTGGAACAGAAAAAGACGACATTTTCAGCTAAAGTGCTTCTTCTTTTTTGGATCCATTTCACAGGGGAACGAATGAAAGAAAGGAGAGGAAAGAGAGGGTACGAGCCCAAGTGAGGAGGAGCGAGAGAGAGACAGAAACAGAGTGAAGAAGACAGTGGCGTGGCTAGGTCTTTGCCGCCCCTGGCGGTCCCTGCGTTTGCTGCCCGCCACGACCGCAGATGAGAGTATGGAGGGGAATGCTGTTGATCCCTGAATTTGTCGCCCAGCGACAGCCGCAGGTAAGAGCGGGGGAGGTGCTGGCGATCTCTGTATTTCCCACCCCGCGACGGCTTCAGGTGAAAGCAGGTGGGAGAGGGCTGCCTCCCCTAAAACTCATGACGCCCACCCTTGCTACACCACTGGAACAAGAGGAAGAAAGAACAAGCATTGGCATAGCCAATAGGTCTCGCCTTTGGGACCTTATAAGTGTTTAGCCATGCAAAAGTTCATGTTGTTGCACCAAGGATATTGTGCTGCATAACTAAATACTTATAAGGTCCCAAAGGCGAGACCTATTGTCTATGCCAATGCTTGTTAAATATGGCCGACACGCTCCAAAGCACAACCCATAGGCCATTCTTTATTTTTGGAAGCCCACCGCACACCTGCATAGCTGCCAAGGTTCCAGTTTGCTTATGTGTGACATTTTCAAAATTTCTGTGTAATTATGAGTGACATTCAACAAAAATGAGTGATACTTTTTCACGGTCAAAAAGCAAGCAATTTAGACAAGGGAAGCAAATATCTGAAATTACACAGTCATTTTGTGATCAGACTATATATAGGTATGGCATGAAGGTCGGACATTCAACAGTGTACATTTATACAGTTATATCAGTGATTCTAAAATGTTTACGAATAATCTATTTATGATTGCAACTGTGCTCAAGGGCCCGCTTTTGTGTAATATACAATAAGAACCTTAAGATGGGCACTGCAACTTAGCTTAAGGAGTAGCCTCCCACTGACTTACAAAAATAAAGACCCAAAAATCAGAATAAAAGCTGACTTATCATAATACTGCTAGTTTATATCGATACGGAGGATCGACAACCTTATGTCAGTGAAAAATTCAAAGTATGCAAATTAATTAACAAATAGATGATGCAGAATAGAAGGCTACAGAGTTTATACTTTGACACACAAAAGTACTAGAAACTCTAGATAACGTTGAGTAACTGAAAATGAAAAAGCGGGCTATTTAACAACTAACTGAAAGGAAATATCACACATGATCTATTCAAGAGTTTCTGTTTCCAATGCACTTCAAGCACAGACTTTGAAAGTCCATATAAAATTGATACTCTGAGGCAGGGGTGGAAGCATAGGTGCAACAAGACAAACCCACATTTGTAATGTGAAAAAAAAACCTACGGCGAATGTGGTTGCAGACAGACACCGCCTTTCCCACCCTTAGGCTCTAACTTACATCCCATCCTTTCCATCTCTCCGGGTCACTGCTGCTGCTGAGGTGGTCTCAGTGACGGTGCTGGAGGCTGCAGTACTGCTAACGGACTCAGCCATGGGGAGGAGTCACATGCAGCGTCCCTGAGCACGGCAGCTTTGGGACTTCAGCATAATGAAGATACACAGCAACAAAAAAGGTGGCGCATGTGTAGTCCATCGGTTCTGCCATGGGTCAAGAATCATAAACATAAGCAAACAACAGGGACTGACGCTCCTGGCGTGGTCCATAGGAATCTAATTATTGCCAATTATTTTGTTTATTTTTAGAAATTGATTCACTGTCACTTAAGGCTGGAGCAGTATCTCAGCACTCAGCCCTGGCCAGATACCTCCTCGCCATGGTGCTATTCATCTGACTGACTGGGGAAGAACGAACGGTCGAGTGAACCCATCACTATTTCAGCCTGACTTGTAGTTCGCGCACAGGTCTTATTAGCAGGTGTTAAATGACTACACTATTCAGCTTTTTAATGAATGGAAAGTTCATTATGAGGGCATTACTAGAATGTTCTTCAGTGAACGGAACAAAATCTTTGCACACTACATGCAGCACATATTAACAAGTAAATTCACATTCTTGTAAGTCTCTAAAACTTGTTAGTCAATCTGCGTAATTCTGAAACACAATCTAGATGCCCCCAGATTGGCAAAACTCGGGACAGCCCCTATGAGTCAACAGAGTAACACAAACTTGCAAAGCCTGCCTTGGAGGCTTACGTGTTGCTGCTGAACTCGGGTCCTACCTGCCAACTCTAGACGGGGGATCTTTAAAAGTCAAGTGCTGTTGCAGGAGGGTGCACAATGCTGTAGCACACAGCTAGTTGCTGGGAGGTTGCCTCAGTGACGGACTGCCCATTAGTAGTCAGGTTCAGGAGTCTCTTTGTGCAAGGGACTAAAGTGAAACGAAAGTGCTGGGCAACCACGTGATTCACGTATGACGTCAGGACAATCGTCTATTCTCTGCAACCAAATCCTCAAAAAACTTCGGGGTGCAGAGGGGAGGGCTATATCCCTCAAACATAACCTGAAAAATCCTGACCTACTCGACCCCCAAGTGAGATACATGCCGCGCCCGGCCCGGGCTAAGTTTCCTCAGCAGAGCTGTGATAATGAATGCTACAGCTGAGCCCTGAATACGGCACAACTGGCACTACTTTCTTGACCTGGTACAAACGATAATGACTCTGAAGCGACTTCACGGGCACGGGCGCTGGCGGCTTTAATTTAAAAAGCGCCACTTTAATGTACTCTTTGCTGCCACGCCTATGGGCTACCCCACATTGGTGTAGTCTGGCTTTTGCCCTGGTGGAATCCCTCTATACTTGGAATCTGGGACCCACATTGAAGCAACGTATAAGGATTTTGCATTACCCAGGCATCCTGCTTTGGGTAATTTAACTAAGGGGCACGTGTAATCTCGCAACCGGCACTAGCGGTTTTTCCGCGGACCGTTCGTTACAACTCCGGATAGAGACAGGGAGAACAAATTAACAAAAAGGTAAGCGCAAGCTTCATCCATGAGCGTTTAAGAACATATGTATATTTCATAAGTAGCCCTACAATAGTTTCCGTATATTTTCTTCAGGGAATTTAACTACGGGCACGTAGCAGTTCCAAATCTGTACCAGTGGCTCAACCGTGGCCCTGCATTGTAACTCCCCCTCAATTTATAAGTCCGGACAAAGGCGGGAAGAATAGATTTTCAAAAGGTTAAGTGTAAGCACTACCTATGATGATTTAGAGACGTAGGTACTGACTGGGACTGACATGCAAAACAAAACAAAGAAGCATTGGCCGCGCGGCCGGGCCGCAAAATGCAATAATAAAAAAAAACGTGAGTTGTGCGCACGCGGGAGACGAAAAAAGTGGTGTGCACATCGCGCACGCTTGTGCGCGTGATAGTAACTGGTCGCCGGGAAAGTGGAACATTTCAAAACATCTACTAAATGTCTCGGCCAGTCCAGCGCATGCGCTGGATCAGGCCGAGACCTTTAAAAGAGAGGTGGGGAGCTCCCAGCAACAGAGCAGGAGACTGTCCTTGTATTCACTGGCCAAGAAGGAGAAGACAGAGTCAATTTCCTTATCTGCCAGCCCCGCCTGTCCCTGAATGACGAGAAACGGCCAAGCCTTATCTACAGGGATTGACTATTTCTGCAGTCCTGGGATGCATTTTTAAAATAAAAAAATACCTGAACGGATTCTATTATATTTAAAAAGTAGGGACATGCCGTGCCCCTCGCCCACTTCGACCACTGCTGTAACAGTCTTTAAGTATCTATTTGGCACAAAGAATGCAGATGTGGCGACTCCCCGCTGCATGGCTTTCTGGCCCCTTGACTCCTAGGCCAAAGCAGCTACAGCTCTTATGGAATGAGTAATTCTACTGTCAATGAGGACAGAGGGCAAAGATGGGGTATATCTGCAAATAGTTGATTTTGGAACCAGAAAGCGGGAGTCCTAATTCTTACTCACACTGAATAACTACTTTCTGTAAATCTGGGCAAAACCCTACATAAAAAGAGGGTATTTATGTAAATAGCAATTTTTACCATAATTATCTTGCAGTTCATAGATGTTTAGCAAACCAGCTCAATGGGGCTTGTTTGAAGTAGAATGATGAAAACCTGAGCATTTCCCTTGTAATAAAAATCGTGAACTTAGAGGTTTCGTACAGATTCCTGCATCTGAAATATTGACCCATGAGCTACCTCACCAGGTTAGCTCGACATAAACCAGTGTCTTTATCTGTCTACAGCTGGAGAAGGTGAAATCAGAGTTTCCCAGTAATATTGTTACTGTATTATGAGTGTTATAATATTTTTTTAACCCTATAATTTTGCAAAGTACCCAAAAGTTCGCCCTTTGTGCAGTTTGTGAGGTTTTCAGGTTTTGCTTCACTTTTGCCCTAGCAAAGCTTTTTCACCACATCAAAATATAAATTTAATGCTAGCAGAATCCGGCCAAGCCAGGCACAATCGCCTGAGTGCAATTCACACTACTTGCACAATTGCATCATAATGAAAAATGTATGCATATATTTTTTTGCATGTTTGCATTTTGCAAATTTTTAAGCACAAGGCTCTGTGGAAGTGAAGGCAGCAATATGGCCACTGAACCTCTGCATGAAGGCTGACGTGAAGCTGGGGTTGAATAGGCACCTCCACCAGTGGCCCATATGCAGTCATCCTGCCACATTTCAAGGATTTCTGGCTGGCTCGTAGTTTTTTTCCACTGAAAAGGCTTCTGCCTTCATGATGATAACCGCTATAGAGAAATAGACATTGGCAAGGCCAAAAGATCTCTTTGTGACCTATTGTCTTTGGAAATGGTTTTAGCCATGCAACACAGCACCCTTGAAGCTGTGCTGCATGGTTAAAGAATGAAAACACTAGCTTTTCTCTGCATCACTTTATAAGTGTCACACTCAATGTGAGTGCCTACAAAATTATGTGTCTGTTTTTTTTCTTTTTAGGCAGTGCCGAGAACTAACAAGAAACAAAAAGCACGAAAGACTTATTTCTAAGCAGATAACGGGAAGCAACACTGGGGGAAGCAACACGAAGAGTGGGAGCAACACAGGAGCTGTGGGGTGGTGCGGGAACAGCACAAGAGAGGAGAGTTGAAAGAATCGAGGGATACGTGGTAGAGGGTGGAAGGAAAATGGGGAGCACAGGTGAGGAAGCAAAATGGGGCATGGGTTGGTGCATCAAACAAGCTAAAGACGGCTATGAAGGAGCCGGGTTCCACGTTCTTGATTTACTCTGGAAACCCTCGCAGATGTCTCTTTTTGTCTGCTTGAAAGTGTGATGGGGAGGAAAAATCATTAGCCAATTATTCATTACAGTTCCAATGAACCATGACTCTGAAGAATCACAGACTCCAGATCCAAAGTTTAGTAAGCTTATTACAAAGCCAAGAACAGTTGGACATACAAGCAGCTCAAGACGAGGGTGTAAAAATACATTGGAACTAGTACAAAGCAAAATCTGCGGGTGAAATTAAGACAGTGCATCATGCATAGAATAACCAATTCCAGAATCAGGACACAAAAGGTGATGGCTCCAATATCAAGAGTCCCCTTCATTGGAGGTTCATATGTAAAAAGCATTAGTCTATCCTACACTATCACTACGTGACGTCCCTACTTAGTGTTTTCCCAAGGCAAGGTCTGACAAGGTGTAAACTGGTGAAGACTTCCTAAGAAGTCCATTCACATTGAATTGGTCAAGTAGAATAAAGCTACACAGCTCGTTCTAAGATTCTCTCTTCTTCAAGGCAAGGCAGAAGTCCCCGGACTCTGCTCCTTACTACAACCGATAAACTTGTAAAAGACGTCCCACAGCTATGCAACATCACCCCATCCACACAAGCCACCTCCTTGTAGGTAACTATCCATATGGCAGCAATGTTCCCAGGACCTGGCTCAATTACCTTGATTCCCAGGCTCTCTCCGATGAGAAAGAACACCATCCCACTTTATCAGCATCGCCGTTCAATGTATCTTCTCCTCCCTAAGCCTAAATCTTAAAACAAAGACATTATTCTAACTAACAAGGATGAATTTCTACACCCTCAACAGAAACGTGAGAAAGAGCAAGTTCTGCATACACATGAATTTTACTAGCAAATTTGAGAGCTTCAGGAAGAAATACATGTTGGGCCTACAGAATTCGACATAAGTGAACATCATTACTGGGCACATTTAAATCAATACAATACATAAGCGCACTAATCTTGGAAATTTTCGTTAGCCGCATGTACAGTTTTACAACTAAGGTTTTCATCTAGTCATATATAATTTCTACATTGTGTTCTTCATGTTTAAACAGAAATATCTCTAGCACTTCACTTTTCACATTATTACAGTACACGATCTAATGAAACAAATGTTAATGAAATCAATGCAGGCACAAACGACTCTTGATTATAATGCGCCTCTTCAATGACAGAGCAAACTGCGCTCTGTCAGTTTTTTGAAGATGTAGCAAGCACACAGGCGAGAATGAAATGTGGCATGGTGGAGAAACACACCGGCAAGATAAAGGAACACAGAGCATGGCCGGGGGAGAGGAGCACACAAGGAAGACAGATGAAAACACATGCACTCTTTCAGACTGGTTAAACAGAAAGAAAATAGTAGCATCTAAAAGGCGAGTAGTCAAAGGACATAGTAAGACATCCATGCTCTAGAAATATGCAAACACAAGAAGAGGATGGAAGGCCCACACAGCTGATGAATAAGAAGCAAGTAAATGTAATCGGCAATGACAAAGACCATTTGCAAGAAATAGGTGGGTTTTAAGTCCACTGTAAGCTAACAATATGTCTCACAACAGAGAGTGCATGCAGCGTCTAGGAGGCAAGACTTACAAAAAAGGGACCACATTCCCATCACGCTAAGTCAGCATTATGGACCTTTCAGCACTTTTCCTTCTGAAAATATAACCCTTAAATGAGCCAGTAAGAGATTTCTGTGAAGTATATCTTCTGCAGCAGAACCATTTTTGTGTTAAATAAGGACATATGACTTACATTCTCGCATTATAACTAGGGGCGTAGCTTCAAGGAAGGTGTTTGGGGTCTGACACTCCCTATATAAATGCATTTTTGGCATGGGAGTTGGGTCTGTGGGCCCTGAGTCGGGCCTGCTATGTCTGTGTCAGTTTTTCTCATTGTGCGCCTAAAATAAAAGACAACACTGTGACCTTAGATGTAAAACAGGGGAGAGAGAGAGAGAGATAGAGAGAGAGTGAGAGAGAGACATTTGGTGGCTGAATTTCAAAATGTGAAACCAGATAACCTGCAATCAATACCTGCTTCTCTGCTTGTCCAATTTTGGCAAACATTTTATTTCACAGCACCTCCTGTTCCTTTATTATCACACAAGAGCACTTTTTAACACTTGAGTTCCGAATGTGTGCTGTAGAGACACCTCTTATGCTTGATTTAATGGACTTTAATGTTGCTCCAGCTAGAATAAGAATCTTGACCTCATTTAGGATTTACATGACTACTGACTTGGCTCTTAGTTCACTAATAGCATTGTCGTGGGGGGTGGGAGCCATTCATTTTTCTAAGTTCAGGTTTAAAAACTATCACTTTTTCTAAATGTGTGTCTGTGAAGTGATTTATTCTAAGGTGAAACATTTCCGTACGTTAAAGAAATGCACTTTAAAAAAAAATAATTTTGAAGAAACTGTATTATATTTCACATTATGTTGTTGCACGGTAAGCATGCCAAACTGTTTCGTGGCTTGGCTCGTGTATGGATTCTTAGAGCCAATCTAGACCCTTGGATCGCCTCTGCTCGCACAATTTATCTGCTGGAACGCCCACCCCTATCTGAAACCTAAACCCTCATTATGATAGCGGGCGGTCAGACCACCGCCTGCTTTAGCGGTGGTCAGCAGACCACCTGGCAAGCAGGCGGCAGTTGACCACAGCATTACAATGCAACCGCAGGGCTGTCAGTCGCCAAGTACTCCTTTTCACTGCAGCTTGTACTGTGGCCCAGGAAATGGCACACAAACCACAGTGAAAAGGAGCACTTCCTGCACGTCCATGGACCATGTGCCATGCATTGTGTGGAACATGGAACATGGTGCATGAGGCACTATATGGGCCCCCATAGCCACTTTACAGTGGCCCACAATGGACGGGCCCTGTAGAGGGACCCCAAATTCCATTTCTGACAGCCTTTTCATGGCACTGTTCCTGCCATGAAAAGGCTGTTGGAAAAGGATATCGTAATCCTACGGTGGTGCCTGCCTCGGCACCACCAACATTCGGGAGGACGAATCCGATCGCCGCCCCGCCGGGATCAAGGATCCTTGCGGAGGTTGCGGTTTTCCCCCCGACCGCTGTGGGGCCAACAGCCGTCGTGTCTGTGGTGATCCGCTCGCCATTATAATCAGCCCCTTAAGGCTTAGTACAGGGGGCCGTCAGTCACTTGATTAAATGATTTGTAAAAGGCAAGGATTGGAAACATGAAACCCTGCCTACATGCAATGATTTGCCAACTGTACCATCAAGGCTTCTCGTATAGGAGATGAAGAAGGGTGTGTACAGTGAAAATACATTTAAAATAAGTGATCCCATGGCAGGGACTTCAGGCCATTGTGTTGTACATGACCAAAGTCATGAGTTCTCAGGTAGAGCTTCAATGCCCAGGTGGGATGGGCATTGGTGAAGCATTGTGAGGGTGTTAGGGTGTGACACCCCCCAAATGCATTCTTGGCTTGGTAGTTGGGTCTGGGGGCCCTGAATCGGGTTTGCTATGTCTGTGTCAGCTTTTCTCATCATTCTCGTTTTGTTTACAGCTTTTAACTTCTTCATTTTTTGGAGAGGAAACATAAATGTATCTAGTGACTGAAACAAACAATATAGTAGATCTACACCCACAGAAGTACTCTTTGAATGTGTGTAAATGTACTACTTTTTGGAATTCACAAACATTGGCAGTAGTAGGCTTGGAAAGCTGCACCTTTCGTAAATTTTCAGGCATAATACCGCTAATCACACAAAAGGTGATAGGATGAATGCTTGCAAATAGTCTCAATAGTGGCAATATCACAGGGTAGCATTTCAGTACCAACATTTTTGGCCACTGTGCCACAGTAAACATCCTTTACACCGACTGTATTACAACGCATGTCATTAACCTGCATGTTTTACTCTGCAGCAACATTTACAACGCAGGGCTTTACACCGCAAGCTATTACAACACATTCCCCATTACAATGCCCCGGTGGAGTTAGAATAGTTATTTGCGTTGTAATGGACATCTCGGAATCTAGGTGGATGCCCCTAGATTCCGAGCAGGACTTTTGGCCGTAGCAAATTGGCTGAGAACCAATTGCTTACAACTGAACGCCAAAAAAACTGAAGTTATGGTGTTGGGGAAACATGCAAAGCTCTGGGGAGATCAGTGGTGGCCGCCGGAACTGGGCGTCACTCCTGTTCCTGTCTCCGAGGTAAAGAATCTAGGAATTTGGATGGACTCGGCCCTTTCTTTCTCGAGTCATACGAAGAAGGTCGCAGCTACCTGCTATGGTATTTTGCGTGGCCTTAGACCTGTCCTCAAGTTTTTCGATTCTTCCACCCGGCAGCTCGTGGTTCAAGCCACGGTTCTATCTCGGCTGGACTACGGCAGTGTGCTGCTGTTGGGAATTAATCAGGCCGAAGCATCTAGACTTCAAAGGGTACAGAATGCTGCGTGGCGGGCCATTGTTGGCCTTCCCAAACATTGTTCAGTGTCCAGTACGATTTCTGCTCTACATTGGCTGCCGGTTAGGCAAAGAATTAAGTTCAAGTCGCTATGCCTGGCCTTTAAAATTCTGAAGCTTTCTTCGCCGCCGGCACTTGCGAACTTGCTCACTCCCTATATTCCGTTGAGGTCCTTGAGATCGGAGGCTCTCCATCTTGCGCTCTGCCCCCGTTTTAAACTCAGTAGGATGGGTGGCCGATCTTACCGAGTACTTGCCGCTGGTTTGTGGAATGCTCTCCCGGTGCACATTCGTGCGTTGAATAATCTCACTGTTTTTAGACGTATGATCAAAACTTTCTTATTTTCTGTACCCGCCTAGGGTCTTTTTTCTTGTTCTGTGTTATGTTTCAGTACCTGTTCTAGCGCCAGGACGCCCCTTCGCTGGGGCAGCTGTGCGCGATATAAAAATTAATAACATAACATAACATAACATAACAATGCGTTGTAATGACTTGCGGTGTAAAGCCCTGCGTTGGAAAGTTGCAGCAGAGTAAAAAATGCGGGGTGATGGCATGCACTGTAAATGCGTGCGGAATAAAGTGTCATATTCCTGTGCCACTCTAGACAGAGGCCCTCCTAATGCAAATCAGTACTGACCCTGTTCCTTATGGAAACAGTCAATCCCAACCCTTGGTCATCTCACCCCTCCACCCCTCCACCCTGCAACCCATTGAGTTTTTTAGTTGAGAAATTTGAGATTCACTCCCCCCACACCTCAATCTCTCTGACTAAGCCACGCCCCTGATTATCACTTTGTGCTGATTTCAAAAACAAAAGTACTTTGCAAACTATGGTTCTTCAAAAAGGTTCATGAAGACAAAAACACATTGCAAATTAGCTCAGGCTTAATTATTAGAAGGTAATATTGTACTGTATTGCATTGTCATTTAATTTATATAATGCTTACGACTCCTGAAAAGGCGCTGAAGCTTTGTACGCCAGGCAGCACACTGCTCCAGAACCCAAGGTTAGTAGTAAATACAAACATTTAGAGAATTATGTAAAGTGCCTGGGGCATATTTATTACCATTAGACACAACGGGGAAATAAATAAATAAGGACTTCCATAATTCCCCTAAGCCCGTTCTCTGTACTTTTAAATGTTTCCTACCTCTTGAAACCCTGCCCTTTCCTGGGACAACCCCAGAAAACATTTCCAGCTGTATGCAAAGCAGGCCGGGAGCTGTGCCAAGCTGCACTCTGTGCCCAGGCCGCCCTCGGGCTGTTTACTCTTGGCAGCCGCGGAAAAGTACAGTAATACTTTGTTCAGTGACATCTGAAAGTGAGGCCGCCTTCCCTCCTGTTGTGGCCCTGTTTACAGCTACGGTTTCTAGGGCCTTCTCGAGTGCAGAGAGTAAAGAACACCACGAGCCGAGAGGCGCACGGATTTTCCTCTCACCATAAAAAATACCCAGTAGCTTGAAGTAATCCAAAGAAAATATTTCCGTGCAAAGCATGTGGGCTGCCCTGAAAAGCTATTTAAAGGGTCTTGTTAAATGCCAGATAGGATTTTCACCACTGAAATACGTGACACTGAATCAACGAGTGTCCATGTATTCACATCGCGCTAAACAAAAATGTCAAAGCGGCAAAAACAACAAAACCACACAAAATTCCACAAGATGTTTAACCTCGTGTTTACGTAGGTTTAGGAAATCAGTTGTTTGTAAGTGTAATACCAACCCATACATTGTGACTTGCATGTTTTGTGCCTGACTCACAGGGTAAAGCACGTGACTATTCACAAAGCCAGAACGGATGCACTTTCTCCAGTGGTGTAACTCATAATTATGGGGGCCCCTGCAGAAATTGCTCAAAGGGGTCTCCTAAACCATTACCCCCCCCCCCCACCCCCCTTGCACTGCTGGGGCCTGCTCGGTAAAGTACTGTGGATGGATGGATGGATGGGTTTTTATATAGCGCAATATCACCGCCAGGTCTCAAAGCGCTTTGCATTGGGAACCCGTCCTGGTTTTTCCCTGTGAGATAGCCCCTACTGGGTATCCACAAGGTGAAAGCCAGGCATCCCGCCGCGGGGGGCCGTAGTGGAGATTAAGCAAGCTATTGCCCAGAGTTGCAGAGTGTGAACCTGTGATTCGAGTAGGCACCGAAGCGAGAATTACCGAGTCCGTGGACATTTTGGGCTCAAGACCTTGCCGCGTCGGGAATTGAACCCTGGTCCAGGGTCTGATCTCAGCGTCCGGGTCTGCCTCCTCTAACCAGTGAGCCACACTTCCCAGCATTGCACACATTCTGCAAGGCACGCAATGGTGTGGCTTAGAGGTCGAGGTAAACAAAACAAAAAAAACCTTACCTTTCCTGAGTCCCGCACCGTTGCAGCTCCCTCCCCTCCCCTAAGCCAATCACAATGCTGCAATGGCAGCGTTGTGATTGGTGGGGACGGCGCCCAGCCGGGTGCCTATTGGGGAGGTCAATTAAGAAAAGGGAGAGTGCGCATTACTGGCTTGGTCGCCCCAGTGGGCCTACAAAACAGTCAGGGCCCACAGCATTGGTCTAGCCATCCCCCCCCCTTGCTTTTGAACAGACCTGCCCACCCCCAACCAAACACTTCTGCTTTCTTGCAGTGCAAGAAGCAGAAACATAAAATGGTAGTTTTACCATTTTATGTTTTTGCTTCTCACACTGCGAGAAAGCAGTGGGGCAACTCTCCTCCGCCTTAATGGAGGAGCCACTCCTGCTATATAAACACGCTGGCTAGTGCCACATTGTACTTTCACATGGAATCGGCATATGTTTTCACTTTCTGTTCTTTTCCTGGGATTTAATCTGAGCACCACTGACAATGTCAAACAACATTGTCCATTGTTATTCTTTCTGGCCAGGCACTAGCTCTTAGACAGAACACAAGAATGCAGCTGTGTTTATGTGCATACATGTCCTAGCATATAGATGAGTACATGAGCCATAAACAGACAATGGAACGAGAGTTCTGAGACAGGAGCACTGCGTCTGGTGTGATGTAGAGGATTTATCTGTGTATGCTAACGTACGGGGTCTGCCAATAATCTCAGAGATCTTTTATATAATCATTTTGCTTTGCTCATAGGGGAGGCGGTGGTTAGATTACTGTCCTATAAAATGACAGAAATGGCATGGTATATGGGTTATTAACCATGCTAACAGTACTTTTTATTATGCATTTATTTTCTAATTGTGACACTTATACTGCATTTCAGAGCCCGATAGTTTGAAAAATATTCTAAACTTCTTTTGTGTCTCGTAGTTATCTTATTGTGGACAAGTACGAGTGAGAGAACAAAACGGTATGTCCTGTTACCGGGATCTCTGAGAGAGTCAAAAGGGTTTTGTTCTGGGGTGCCAACTCACTTGTTCCTCTGGTATGGTTAGGAGGGCAAGTGAGGCACTATAGCTAGTCGGACTGGGGTTTATGGACACCAAGGTAGTAGGATGACTCAGTCCCTACATGCTGATGTTCCATGGTCCGAAGCTTAGTTCTATTGTAAATCAGAATCCCTGCAACAGTTGTGTAGGCAGCAATGTAGGACTTGTGATATTAACAGGAGATAGAGAAGTGGGCGACTAATGGTCATCATGGCCCATAGGTGCTCTCAAATTTTAAATTTCTATACGTCTCTCAACCTGTTAAAGTGGTTTATAGGTGCACTCTAGGCGTATTTGTTGGTCTTCAGCAACATGCCAGCCTGCCTCTATAATCGAATGGTAGACTAGCTTTGTGAATTTGCACCAGCTGCAAAAGCCACTTCAACAACTTGTGAACAGGATAGCAGATATATGCATATCCTCATAGACATCGAGGCCCTGATTCACAAACACTTTATGTCGGGTTTTTGTTACTTTTCTAATGCAAAAGCGAAGCAAAGTGCTCAGGTCGGATTTATTATCCAGCATAAATTAGGATTTGCTTCGGACAGTAACGCAAATTTGTTCAATGCGCTGCCTTGCGTTACTTTGCATCAAGGGAGCATTCAATGGTTAGTGCATGGGCATTCCTGTGCAACCACCGATGGGTTTTGATGCAAATCTATATCTACAGAGAAGAGAGGGATTTGCACTAAATTCCTATGCGTACTCGAGGAAGGCGCAATGGGGATAAATGTTTTAATTTCTCCTTGTTTTTCTCACTTTGAATGTGTGCGGCATTGTATTGCACACATATCAGGTGAGAAAGCCTTAAAACATGGGGGCTTAATTATAAGCCCCTTGCGCCACCGATGCACCACATTTTATCATATGAAAAGTGGCGCACCAGTGGTGCAAGGGGCTTGTAAGTAAGTCCCAACATTTTTGTACTTGAAGGTATCACTTCTAGTACACAAATGATGCTTCTGACAACACAGACACCGTTGCACTATGTTTCAATGGTGTGTGCATTACTGCATAACAGCCAAAAGCGCACCAGTGCAGGGAGAGACAACAGCGCCACATCTTATTAGATGTGTTGCAGTTCTGCTCCCTACCTTTCACACTACGTAACGCTGCGTCTTTATTATGCGGTGTTAGTTCTATGTAAATCTGGGCCAGTATTTGAGTTTTATTTATTTAATGCAATTTTCTATAGTGCGAACATAACCCAAAGGTTTACATAAGAACCAGTTGCGATACATAAGGACTTAGGATTACATGGGTTACATAAAAGATACAAACAGGGAAAAAATTGCAAATGTACAAGTTGTAAAGTCACACAGGGAAGAGATACAAATAGAAAAAATTGCAAATGTACACGTTGTAAAGTCACTCAAGGAAGAGATACAAATGGATAAACTCTAAGAATCACATAGGAATGGTAGTGAGTACAAATCCTTTCTGAGAGTTGTAGTGTTGGTTCACAATGATTGAACCCATTTAGCTAAAGGACCATATTACAGAGATATTTCCAATATAAACTGGAAAATGTGATTGCACTACTTAACCCCTCCCCTGCTGGTGACGGAACCACTCCGTCATCAGCTGCGGTCGCGCTGTGCTGATGACGGAGCGGTTCCGTCACGGCCCGCTCGGAGCGCCTGCGCGGCGCGGATTCCGCGCCTGCGCTGAGCGTTCCATTGAGCAGGCGGGGCCGTGACGGAACCGCTCCGTCATGAGCACAGCGCAACCGTGGCTGGTGACGGAGCGGTTCCGTCACCAGCATGCGCACGCCGCGCGGCTGCCCCGCCCCCTTAGCCCTGCGCGGAATAGCCACCGCAGTGAAGGGGTTAAAGCCATGTGGCAAAATATGTACTGCTAACATACAGCAAGACCAAAATACGTTCTGTAACTCGGCTATTGATAGTTTACACATAAAAAACAGGTGAAATTCAAAGCACTGTCCATAGCCCAGCGAATTACTTGCAGAATTATTCCATCCTTCTTGAATGATATACGTCTTTCCTGTTCTAGGTAGGGATTTCAGTCCTTTGCCACTATGAGCCTACTGTTTATGCCTCAATTCCAAGATGGCGGCTCCTTATCAGTTGTGACCTCTTCTCTTTGAACCAGTGCCCCATTCCGTGCCTTCCTGTAACCAACAATCAACTTCATTTTCGTTACAAGCATCTTAACCTGGCTGTCAGCAGCCAACACTTAGTACAGCTCTGTGTCAGCTTCCAATGGCGCCAAGAAGCCCTAGTGTAAGCAGGCTATAGAAAGCTGTACAGGGCCACTAGAATTATGCAGCAATGGAGGGTCAAATTAATGTGCAAGGTTGACTAAATCATGTGACAAGAAAACGTAAACTATACAGCATAATGCAGCACACCCTGTTGCACTATTATTTTATTATTTCAACATTTTTTCACATTAATAAGGCCTGGCCAAACGATTCACCTTATTAGTAGTGCACAAGTCCTAAAAAAAGAAGTGGGGGACTAACCTAGTTAGGCAGTATGCAAATGACATCACGGTGCGCGATCTCATGGTGCGAGACATCATGGCGCGTGACATCACGGTGTAGGACATCACGGCACACGACATCACGGTGAATGACATTACACATGGCATCACAGGAATTGACATCATTGAAAGCGGCATCACAAGCCACGACTTTACAGGAAGTGGCATCAAAAGAAGAGACATCAGATCTAAAGCCCTCACATATATGTTTAGCATGTCTATCATGTGTACTTTTGAGCGCATTAAGAGGATAATAGAACAGTGAGCTGTGGAAGATGATATGTGACTTCTACACCTTGCAATTCCCCAGTTTTATGTAATACATCCTGTACATTAATTTACAAACGTATATAATGCATTGTACATGTAATATGCGCAGGTTGATGTAAAGCGCTCTGACACCCTGCATTGGGATGAGTAGGGCTATACAACAAAAAATTGTGATAGTTCAATTATTTCAACGCCTCCTCAGGGGAAGTAAGCTCCATATAAATGCAATTTGCTTTGTGTAAATACTGGGAAAGACCAACACATCTGACATTCTTACAGTGCATGCATATCTCCTAAACAGGGACTGAACAAAGTAAAAAGCTGCCTCTCAAGTATGTGTGAAGTGCTAAAAAGGTGTGAGCCTTTGTTTCCCCTCTGCTGCATTTGCTTCTAGGTGTGAGGCTCCTGACTGCTCCCAGCCATAGTGCCAATATCGGCCCAACCCCAGACCTTTCTTCAAACAACACACCACTCCACCAATAACCGACACAACACAAGTTTGATGGAGAAAGTTGTTGCAGTTTTATTAGCATATACATTATGCCACCATGTTGGGTTATCTTACGGGTCGATCCAGAGCAGGCCGCCTCTCGCGACCCGCCCACCTGATGAGCCATAACCCCCCGGGGTGTTAACCGCGGGGGTGTTGTCAGTTTCGGGGGAAGGTCTAACCCCTCCCCTCGGCGGACCTCTATTCCGCCCCTTGCTCAAGCCCCTCCCCCTCGGGGGGCAGAGCGTTGTGGCAACCCCCGGTTGCTCAGGTCTACAACCGCCCGAAGGACTAACGGGGCGCCGTCACTCCTCCAGGATCCATCACAGCGTGGATCTCCCTGGGGGATCAATCTGCTCTCGCACCCACTGGTGCTCCTGTAGAGGGTACCCCTCTGTACCTTTCTGCATTGGATCGCCCTGTAACTCCGCCATGGATCTGGGTGTGGCCGCCGCCGCCCCAGAGTCCCCCCACCTACTAGCTTCCTATTACTACAACCTGCTGCTCCTAGTGCTTTCCTCTACATCAACCAAAGATCGTCATATCAACTTCGGGTAAATGAATCCCGTCTACATCAAAGCACACAGTGCATATGGCAAGTAGCAACCCGAGCCTGATGAAACAAGTTCTCCTATGTTTCCGGCTACTTCCAAGTTTGTCGGGCAACACTATCCACCTCTCCTTGGCGTCATGGACCTATTGCACTACCATTGCAATCACCGGCCTCCCTTGGCTCAGGCAAGGACAATTCTGCTCTCTTCCTCAGCACCGCCAAGCTGGCATGCAACCAAACTTCCTTCTCACTTCTGTCGCCCTCCGGACAGGGAACTGTGACAGTGATGTCCATGAACTTCACAACTAACTGCCAACTGTGCTTTGCAGATGTCCATCTAGTGCGCCATCCCCCAGTCTGTTCCTATTCTGTACAGCTGGCTGACCAGCCACCAACAAGCCCCTATCAGGTAAACAACACACTGCCACTGGCATGGTGTCCCTTGTCTAGCATGTGGCCTTACACGGACCTACTGGTGTAGAATGGGCCAAAGTAAAGGAAACTGGCAACGCTGTGGTACAACTATGTGATTGTCTCAGCGAAGGCCAGGATGCAGCAGTTAATGTGAGGGTTATACCAGCCCACTAATCTGCAGGGCTATCCAGCTTGTTCAGGTAAGGTGCTGAATATTGCCTGGTATATAGCCGCTATGCCAATTGCCTCCCTGTAATTTACAGAAGGAGCACTTTACTACCACAGTCGATGTTGCTTAGTTGCCCAAGATGAAGAAGCCACAGTTAAAGCTTTCTTGCATAGCCAACCACGAACTAGCCACCCCCCCTTCAGAGCTACACGCGTAAAATTGCTATGTGTGACATTTCCATTTTACAGTGCACGATGAGTGACATTGTGACTAAGAAAAACACTTTCTTGCTAGTACATGTCATTGAAGATGAGGGAGACCCAATGTCAGAATTGCGCCCTTAGGACCCGCAAGCATTCTAGGCAGACCAAGGTTATCAGGCTGCTTTTGTCAGATATTCCGTAGCTTGAAGTGTGCATGTGTGAGGCAGTACCCTATGCACGAAACCATGGGCGTAAAAGTGCCTGGTCTTGAATGAGACTGCGTACCTCAAATGGAACAGAGTATCACAAAACTACACAGTCAGTCGGAACTGCCTGGCCCCGTGAGACTGGAGATTTTAAGAGAAGTCCTCCATGTACCCACAATGCGGACCCGCCCAGTCATCTACCATTCTATCCATGAGGTTACTTGTCCAGTCCATAGGAGCTGTGGCCAGACATGAAAATAGACTTTGTTGCTGTTTGGTCATTGCCTAAAGTTGTTAAACAATAACTTTGGGTATCGGGGAAGAAAATTCCACCATCCTGAACTGATCAGCCCGTGCCAAGGAAGTAGTCACAACCTGGGTTTTTTCAATTTGCTACAGGTATCGGAGCTCCCTCCCGTCCCTCAGTGGATGGGGCCTCAGATGTTCAAACTACTAATAAATTATTAGAGAACAAACGGCACAGCAATCCATTAATGCACACGAGATGCATGATAAGCCCAACTCAACCTGTTGTTGAGCTGAAAACCCATATCCTATCATTATCCCCTGTTCTGCAACTGCATCCAGCGCGAACACCCCAATTATTGCACCGTAAGACACCTTGTCCCGCTTCAAGTAAGAGAGAACATCCAATTCTGCACAGGGCTGCCTAATAAGTCCCCGCTCCAAATTTACTATCCATGTAGTACTTCCATGAGTGAAACAAGCACGTGTCCCACACCCCGGATAGTAATGACAACTGGGGGAGAACATGGCAATCCCAGACCCTAACACACTGCCCCCAGTGTGCTATGACCCTTATACCTGTTGATAATTCAGGTAGCCCCCCATGTGGGTGGAGCTGTTCTCGTGCGCGGTTCCTGCATTGGAGACAGAAAACATTGATTAAAATGTCCCCCCCGATCCACGATCTGCATTCTCTGCAATGAGACCTGGCCCTCAATGCCCCACACGCTACCCAGGCCATTTGGTGTTCCGAGCACTAATAGTCAGCATTTACCTGCACCCTTCCACAATTAAAATTGACCTCCCTTATTCACTGAAGGAAGTCCATTCATAAACAAAACACTCCCCTCCTTGTTCTGAAGGTGTCTACCCAAGTGTTCTGATGCCTGGAGAGGCTGCCTATTCTTGCAGTGTTTACCCTCTGACTGAGAAGATCCTCTGTTGTCGCATGCGCCCGTCACCAACCTCTGGTAACACACAGCTTGCTACCTCTAACATTCTGTTTAGGTCCGGCGTTTGCACGAGTTGCCCCAATGCTTAAATGACGTTTGATTATCACGTGAGACTGACCGCCTTGAATGTACCTCACTTGTACTATATACGCTAATGTAATAGGCACCCAAGACCGCTTCTCCTCCTGTGATGCCCAGTAAACACATATTCTACTATCAGCTCTTGTTGAAACTCGCTTCTTGTAACTTCGCGTAGCTATGTACTGAGAACACCTATGGGCGTAACGGTTCTGTCCCCCTTGCGAAGCGTTCTGACCCCCAACGGGCAAAGTCCGTGCTCCAACGCCGGCGCATAGAACTGCAGAGACCTCTCCGAGCATGGCGCTTCTCCAGCGCGGTTCCTGCATTTGAAACAGAAAACATTCATTATAAGGTCCTTCCCCCCCCTTTCTAACAATGTGGATACTCTGCAATGAGACATGGGTTATCAATGCCCCACACGCTACCCAGGCCAAGCCTGTTTGGAGTTGCGAGAACTGGTTTGTCCACCTATCTCCACCCTTCCAAATTTAAAGATTGTCCTCTCCATTACCTGAAGGAAGGCCTTACATTCAAGAAATTCTATTCTCCTTGCCTCTGGAAGTGCCTTCCCAGCGTGTTCTAGTGGATTGCTAGTCTGACCATTATTGCAGTATATCCCCCTGAGTTAGAATGCACCCGTCACCAATCTCTGGTAACAAACTGTTTGGTACCTCTTACATTCTGTTTATTCCGGTACTTGCACGAGTGGCACCAGTGCCTACATAACGTATGTTCTCATGTTTGACTGTCAGCCATGTATTGCAGTATTTTTCCTCACTAATACTATATATGCTTTAGTAATGTGCACACATGACACATTTCCCTCCTGTAATTCACTGTTTATACCACATAAGTTCACATATCGTACTCAAGAGTATCAGTTCAGTTCCCACTGAGAAGCGCTCTGACACCAACGGGTAAAGTCTGCGCTATCTAAAGCCTGGAGCATTGCGCTGCAGCGGCCTGCCAACAGGGTTCCTTTCACCTCTGCATATTAAACTAAACAGTCTAATCAGAGGCGAGCCTCTAGACATGCAAGGTTAGTTCAGTCATTCCTTGTTTTCCTGCTTGGTTTTTATCTATGCTCACCATCCTGGAGTTTCTGTATCAAGTGGTTATGCTTTCATGCACTTATTTCCTTATTCAAAGCCACCACATCCTAATAGACCCGTGCTGTTCCGGTTTAACATTGGTTAATTCGTAGCATAGATTCCATAGCCCCAGCACTTCAAGACAGAAATGCTCTTTGTCTACCCTCGCTACAAACGTGCATTCATGTGGGGACATTACAACAGCTGGGCCCATGACACATTATCCGCACTTCGAAAGAATGGCAGTAGTGAGGAAGATTAGGAAGGAATGTAAACTGACAGAGCCTACAACAGGGACCTCTACAAACGTAGAGTGCAAGCCACACTTTGTAAACACTTCAGGCCTGACCCTTCCGGCAGATGCTCGGCCCCTCGGCTCATTTACCCTGCTTGTCCCCAACCCTTCCGGACCTCACCGCACCGGTTGCATGCACATTCAGGTACGGATAAAAGTGTCTATTTTTTTTTTTTTTTTTTTCTTTCCACATTTATAATCCTGTTAAGGATACATATTTAGTCAATGAACTGCTTCTGCCGAAACCCAGGATAGAACCGGGAACCACTAAATCTTGAGTCTAATGCTCTTTCAACGGAGCTATCTCGGGCACTATGACCATGACTTCTGTTCCAAATATTGTCTAATTCTATAGCGTGAGCTCGACCCGAAGGTCTTGGCGCGCTTTCCAAGAGCACCGATTGCTTACACCTTCGGTACGGGTATTACTATATTTAAAATCAGGTAAATGCCTATTCATATGGCTCTAAGTAGACCGGAAGTCCTTGGAGCGCTTTACATGAGAACTGGTTGCCTGCACATTCAGGCACGGGGGGAAGTTTATATTGTTATATTCTGCCGTGTTAAGGATGATGATTTGATCCCCAACCAGCTTTAATCTTTATAAAGCGCGAACCCGGTTGCCTATACCTAGACTTCCCACCGGATAGCAAGCAGCTCTGAAACCCCGCAATTCAGCCTGTAACCTCAACGATCAAGTTACGGGCTCCAAGGGGCTAGGGTACCCCACCCTATAGAGAGACACATCCCCTGCGCCCATCTAAGGACAGGAATGCTCACAACCGGCCTAATGGAAAAATTCCCGAGGGCGAGGCCCACATCACTAAAGGTCCTTTGCTACAGCACCTCGACCGGGGCTGCGACCACGATCATGGGGTAGGGTGACAGGGCCGGAGCTGTAGGCTGCTGAGGCCCCCGGACCATGTTTTTCAGCCTTGTAAGGCATAAACTCGACCCAGAGGGCATTAATAGTTTTTAAATGAAAAGCGGATTACTTTAACCGAACATATACTCGCTACAGTGCATGGGCACTTAGGACACCTGGCAGAGATTCAGAGACCACCGCCGCACGCAGCCGTTGCTCTGAAGCACCACAATACCCCGACTCTGTTGTACATGTTGTACTGGTTATGGGGCAAGAGGTTGTGTCCAGTATGTTTTCTCTTTCCATTAGGTAGCGTCACTCAGTGTCACCATGGAATGTTCGGAATGTATTTAAGTGACGTCACTGTAATCTGTTTGACAGATGACAGCTGGCGCCGCGGTGACTGCCATTTAATACTGCTCCCTGTGGGCCCTTGTTATTAATAAATCTTATCTTATGACAATCATTACTTTCATGTCATCTGTCACGCTACAATTGGCGACGAGGACTGTTGTACAAGGGCCTGCAGAAATAAATCGGTGGATCAGGAGAGTTGATTTACTAAGCTGGTGATCGGACCGAGGAGCTATTGAATAAGGCTGAGTGAGTACACTGCGGAGTGTATGAGCGCTGGTCGATTGAGGAAGTTTGACGCGGAGACTCCTTAACACGGAGAATATCGGCAGTGCGCAAAATAAACTATAAGCTTATTTAAATCAAACAAGCTGTACGGAGGAATGAGCATGTCTGCGGATAAACTTTACTAACGTGTGACAGCTTTTAAATCCTCTGCTGTACCTGGTAATCGCTTGTGGAATTTCTGTCATCGGCGCGCTTCGGTGTCAAGGTAACTGCTGAGGCGTCTTTCGTTTACCTCAGCTGTGACGCGTGAAGCATGCTGGGTATATAATCTGATTGGTCCAGGACAGTGCACGTCATCGTGCGTGTACAGCGTGCGGCCATTTTGGAAACTGACTAAGTAAACATAGTCGATTGAAAAGTGCATGAAACACGCGTCTAAGACATCGCGTTTGAAATTTTTTGGATCTACAAGTAAGTGAGTCATCACGTTTATTTAGGCAAAGGGCCTACGAGCAATATAAAAGAGACTTTATTCAAGAAAGTATTATATAAGTGAAATTCCATTTCAATAAACGTGAAGCAGTCATATATAACTTTGCTGTGATGTGAAAAGTCATCATAACATATCGTGAGTAACATGGCTGAAAGTAATAACATATGTGCACCTCCTCGGTTCCTGGATGAGCCTGGTAAGCCCACAATGAAGTGGAAAAAGTGGGTGAGGGCTTTTGAAAATTATATCCTTTCTATAGATGGGAAAGCCTTTGATGCAGAAAGAAAATGTTCTTTGTTATTTGGACTGTTAGGGAAAGCAGGTCAAGACATATTTGACAGTTTGCCCGAGTATGAGAGTCCACCTGGAACATTTGTGCCATTAAATGAATATCAAGAAGCACTGAAAAGGTTGGAAAAACAGTTCGACGAGGAGAACAACATTATGGTTGCTAGACATAAATTTGCCCAAAGGAAACAACAAGAAGGGGAGGCTATTGAAGACTATGTTGCATGTCTAAGGGTTTTGGCAGTAGAATGTGAATATGACGAAATGACTGATGTATACATAAGAGACCAAATCGTTTTTTATTGCTACACAAAGAAGGTGCAGGAAAGGCTCTTAGCATGCAAAAGACCGACCCTGCAAGAAGTCATTGAAATTGCAAGGGGTATAGAGAGGTCTTTGATTTCCACTAAAGAGTTATCTTCTACAGGAAATAACACTAATGTATTTTATTTACAGGAAAAGAAGAAGGTTGATGGTAAGGCGTATGACAAAAGCATGAATGAAAGGAAGGTGGGAGGTAAGCAGTTGTGCTGTTTCCGATGTGGATCAAGTGAGCACTTAGCAGATTATAAAAACTGTCCTGCAATAGGTAAAAAATGCATTAAATGTAAGAGATATGGTCACTATTCCACCTTATGTAAAACCAAAAGAATGAATAACAGTATGAGTATAAGTACAGTAGGCAATTTTGATGAGGACATGTGCGCAAATATTGTTTTATATGTTGAAATAGAGGGAGGAAGGATAAAAGGTCCTATCAGTGATGTTAAAATTGGTGAGGTTGAATTAAAATTTACTGCAGATTCTGGTGCGCCCATTACAACTATATCTGACACCCTTTTTGAAGAAAAATGGAAAGGTATACAACTAATTGAATCTGATATAAACCCGAAAGCGTTTGGAGAAAAAGACATAAATATGCTGGGATATTTTGTTGACACTGTAACTTTCAAGGGAAGAGTAATTGAAACCAATATTTATGTGGCAGAGAAAGGAAGGATACTAGTAGGATGGAGAGATCTAGCCCAACTAGGGGTGATTCTAGTACCGGGAGCTAAGGATCCGGTGATTTTGAGAGAGGAATGGATGAACAGCATTTGTATTGATGAAAGAGTTGAAGATTTAGAAACAGTTTTAGAAAAACACAAAGAAGTGTTTAAAGATGAGATCGGTTGTGTGAAGGGTTTCAACCATGACATCAAACTAAAGGAGGGCGCTATACCAAGTAAGCACAAAGTTAGATCGATACCTTTATCCATAAAGAAAGAGTTGAGGGAAGTGCTTGATAAATTAAAGGAGGAAGGTGTGATTGAAGAAGCAGAAGAATCTGAATGGGTTTCTGCAATTGTAGTATCAAAGAAGAAAAAGACAGGGGATATTAGGTTATGTGTAGACCTTAGGTCGCTTAACAAAAATATTATTGTTAACTGCCATCCTCTACCCAAGATCACAGATATTCTTCAGTCTACGTCAGGTTCAAAAAAATTTTCTCTGATCGATTTAAGAGCTGCATATCATCAGGTGTGTCTGTCAGAAAGGTCTAAAAAATTGACAACTTTCATCACTCCGTTTGGAGCATTCAGGTATGTGAGGCTTCCTTTTGGCCTGGCATCTTCGTCAGGGGGTTTTCAGAAACTCATGGATGTCTTGTTTGGGAAAATGAAAGGGGTGGAAGCCTTTCAAGATGACATTCTATTACATTCAAAAACTGAGCAAGAACATATAAATTTGATTGGAATGGTTCTAGATATATTGAAGATGAAAGGCTTGACAGTCTCAAAAGATAAGTGTAAGTTCATGACAAAGGAGATTGAGTACCTAGGGCATGTCCTAACAGCTGATGGTATCTTGCCTAAAGATGATTTAGTTCGTGCAATAAGGGAGGCCCCGGAACCAAGAAACAAGGAAACTCTCAAATCATTCCTTGGCCTCAGTGAATATTATGCGAAATTCATACAGAAATATGCAGAAAAGGTGGATCCTCTCAGAAAATTGCTGAAAAAGAATGTAGCTTATGAATGGGAGGATGAACAGAGTAGAGCATTCAAGTTAATCAAGGAAGAAATAGCGAATGCACCCGCACTAAAGCCCTATGACCCACAACTGGACAATGTAGTGACCGTAGATGCAAGCAACGAAGGAATTGGTGCTGTGTTCTGCCAGAGAAAAGGAAGTGAAGAGAACACAATTGCTTTTATTTCCAGGAAGCTTAATGTCACAGAGGTCCACTACAGCACCATCGAACGTGAGACTTTAGCTTGCGTGTGGGCAGTGCATAAACTGAAAGACTATTTGTGGGGAAAGAGCTTCACACTTGTAACCGACCACAAACCCTTAATATATATGATGGATGGAAAGGGTAGAGGCAATGGAAACGCAAGCTCTAGGTTGATTAGACTGTTGTCTAAACTCCAGGAATTTAATTTCAAGATTGAGCACATAAAAGGAGGAAAAAACTGTAGAGCGGACTGCCTATCGAGGTTGCCAATAAAGGAACAAAAGGAGGAGGAACAAGACGACACTGAATGTGTAGTAGCGCACATTGATGCAACTGTCATGTGTGATGGATCGATATCGGACAATGAATGGGTGGAATGTATGGAAAAAGATGCCACTTTGTCCAAGGTGAAAAAGTATATACAGACCAGTTGGCCACATATAAGAAATCTCCCGAGTGAACTAAGGTCTTATCAGCAGGTGTGCGATGAACTGACACTGGAGAATAACTATTTGAAAAGAGGAGAAGTTTTTGTGCCGCCATTCGAGCTCAGACAAAAGATCATAAAAATGGCTCACAAAGGGCATCCAGGCACCACAGCTACAAAAAACGTTCTAAGAATGTATTATTGGTGGCCAGGTGTGGACAGTGATATAAGGAGTCACGTAGACAAATGTGAGGAATGTTTAAAATCCGATAAACATTGGAGAATTGAAAAGAATGAACTACAGAAAGTAGAAATTCCCGACGGGCCCTGGGCTAAAGTAGCAATAGACTTTGCAGGGCCTTTCAACATTCTCCCAGACGCATGCAAGTACTTGATTGTTTTGACAGACTATTACACTAAGTGGGTATGCTACAAGTTTGTAAAGGCAGTTACAACTGAAGTGGTCATAAAATTTCTTGAAAAAGTGTTTGAAAGTGAAGGACAGCCAAAAGTCATGGTGTCGGACAATGGTTCACAGCTGATATCAAGAAATATGATCGAGTTCTTGGAAAGACAGGGTATTGTACAGGAAAAAACACCTTTATACAGTCCTAAGAGCAACGGCCAAGTTGAGAGGATGAACAGATTCTTTAAAGAAGGAATCCAAATGGCCATCGCAAATGATATGGATGTAAAAGTATTCATTAAGGAAAAGATTAATGCATATAACAACAAGCCAAAAGATGCAACAGGATATACTCCATTTTTTTTGATGAGGGGAAGAGAGTGTAACAATATGATGACACCAAAGTTAGGCGGATGGAAAGGAGCAAAAGTTGAAGCAAGAGAAGTGTGTGAAAAAGATCTCAAGGTGAAGGAGAGCATTGAGATTAAACGATTGAAAAACAAGGTATATTCTGACAAGATAAACAGAGCTAAAGACAAGAGTATAGCAACTGGAGACTGGGTCTTAGTAAAGAGGCCTGGCTTGATAAGCAAAGGAGAGTCTAAACTCAGTAAACCCATGAAAATTGGTAGGGCGTCAGGTGGTGCAGTATTCATTGAAGGGGAAGGATGGCGCAGCAAAGACGATGTGGTAAGACTCAAACATGGGCAAGAGAAAATAATAATGAAAAATATGGAAAAAGGAGATGAAAGTCTGAATGAAAGTGTCCTGGAATGGGGCGATGTGTCTAATAGCACAGAACAGTTGCACCTCATTGTCAGCCCAGGATGTTCAATGACTTTGGGTGACAGTTCCAGAAGTTGTTCAGTGGTTAATGGGAACTTTGTGTCGACTCAGGAAGACTCTATGTCAGAAAACAATATAGAAGGAACGGGACCTAAAATAACAGGCATGGGGTGCTCTGATGTAAATGTCACTGGGGGTTTGTCTTCCAGAGGGGGTAGAGTTATCAACTTACCTACAAGGTTCAAGGACTATGTTATGGAATAAACTCAGGTTATGTTTTTTGATGAAGAAAGGGAGATGTTGTACATGTTGTACTGGTTATGGGGCAAGAGGTTGTGTCCAGTATGTTTTCTCTTTCCATTAGGTAGCGTCACTCAGTGTCACCATGGAATGTTCGGAATGTATTTAAGTGACGTCACTGTAATCTGTTTGACAGATGACAGCTGGCGCCGCGGTGACTGCCATTTAATACTGCTCCCTGTGGGCCCTTGTTATTAATAAATCTTATCTTATGACAATCATTACTTTCATGTCATCTGTCACGCTACAGACTCCCCCGGCTAAAACTCCTGGCATTGCAGCGAGAGGCCGTGCCCCCGGCAACAATGCCCGCACCTGGCTGGGCCCCCCGCCCTTGCGAGCCCTGTAGGGGGCGAGCATAGATGAAATCAAGCGGCTTATGCGACCGTGTACCTCGATGAGGCCTCCGTGGACACAGGCTGCTGTTTTGAGATATTTTAAACCGCAGCAAACTTCCAGCTCACTGAGCTATCCATACTGCCAGATAAGGAGGGTATCTGCCACTACACCCCCTACCATGAAGATCTGCTCGTGGCAGCACCGCATTGGCTATTATCAACTGCTCAGGAGCCCGTCTTGCTAAAAATACCTACACCATAGCCCAGTTCTATGGATCACACAATGTAGTCGGGTAGGAGTGGGTGGGGGGCTTCGAAGCATAACGCTAGAGCAGCCGTATTAAAGTGCCGGCGAGCGAGCCATGAAGGGGCGTGACTAGCGTGAACCGCGGGCACTTTACACGCGGTCCTTAAACACCGATAGTACTTCCCCCTGTATCGTTGTGCTAATGGCTCACCTACTCACAGCTCTAATTATTCCGATGATGCCCGCACTTTAGGCATCCCGAGCCTCAGTCCCCCGCTCGTGAGCCATGTACCGTATTAATGATAATTTTGTAGAATTTCTACCGCCCTACAAATTATACCATCTAGATTTTCACACACTGATTCTGGGCTACCAACTTCAGCGAATGGCGGTGCGAATTAATAAAGCTCTTCGAGATATAATACACGTCACAACGGGCACACACTAAGGCGTCACTTCTACTCAACGTAAAGTTTGTAAAATAAAAAAATAAAAAAATTATTCCTAAACGAATGCTATATTATCAATCTTTTTTTTTTTTTTTTTGCTTGTCATTACAACATCCCCAAAATTTCTGACCGTGGTAAAACTTCCTATTTAACACCACTAATTGTGAGGTGTGTGTGTTCGTGCGGTGTGTGTGTTCCCGAGGTGTGTGTGGTGAATGAGGCGGTGGGGTGCGCTTTTTAAAGAGACAGGGTTTAAATTGAAAAGCGCTCGTGGCTGTCCGCATAGGAAGTGCTCCTGTCAATTTAATGGTCGGATGACAAACAGCTGTGCGGGCGGCCGAAGCGGCTGCTCTCTAAATAATTAACTGCTTTTAGGTTTGATTGAAACCCCCCTTCGTGACGTTTTGAGTCCAGCGTCCACACGACATGATTAAACGGCCAGGATGTGCCGAAGTCCCCGATCACCACTTTCCACTCTTGCCTGCCTCAGCGAGGCATGCTTGTACATTTGTATTTGTGGAAGTTACGATCGACTCCCATGCTCTATGCCCGCGTGCCCTCGGCCAGACCAACACCCGATGTGCCCCTGCTTACAAGCCCCTCTCTCTTGCTGTCCCCCCCCCTGCACGACCCCGCTACCGCACGACTCCTCTACGGACAACTCCACCTCCCCGTAGTCACTGACCACGGAGCCCTGTGCAACTTGGGTTGTGCCCAAGGACGGGGCCCGGGGGGAGGCGATAAAGTGTCCCGCTTACCTCGTTCACGATGCTCGACGAGGGAGATGAAAGGGGGGGTCTAAGGGTCCGGGACGGGGACGGGGACTGACTACGGCCGGAGCGGCTGTTGAGGCCTGGGGGCAGCCAGTGAAGCGACCTGGCTGGAGAGGGGAAAACAGCAACGGGCAGTCACCCGCTCAGGGTCCAGGCAGGGGAGGGCGAGGGTCAGCACGAGCAGCGGTCGACGAACAAAGAGGGCGCTTGGCCCTCGCCCCCTGGGCTATATAGTCACTCCCCCTCCCCCTAAACACAGGAAGTGACATCACGGGGGACCTCCAATCCCCCCAACCACTAGACCGCTCAGGGTCTGTGCCATCCTATGGCACTAAGGGTGGCCGCCCTCGTAGGTGGCCACCTTCGGTGTCCCGGGGCAGCCAATCAAGAGACTGGAACAAAAGGAGGCCTGATGACCCCGAGATTCGACCTTTGTTATGGTTGCCAATTGAAAGCAGAAAACAAAATGCAGGTGCTGCTGAATGTGTCCCGGTGTTTGCAAATTACACAGGGACGAATTAAAAACATTATTTAGTAGGGCCCAAATTTTTGGCAGGGTGGGCAGCGTTCACCCTGTGAAAAAAGAGGGTGGACGCCGTCCACCCGTGCGTACCCCTGACTCGTGGGCTGCTTATTAGTACCCATTTAATATATTGATAAATCAATCGACAACTACAAGGATTCTAATTAACATTTGAAAAAGTGCCAGCACAGTGCATCACCACTTGTGGTACCCTTTAAAGTAACTTTTGATTTTAGACTTAGAATCAACGTTTTATATCGAAATCCGCAAATTATGCAGCAAATGAGGATTATTTTGCCGGTGAAGTGAATGCATTATTGTGCATAGATCTCTCCGGCTGTATCCTCACATAATTCTAGTAATCCTGGCTATTCATCTTTAACGAAAAAAGTCGTGGGTCCTTCCTTCACCAGCCAGGAGCCAGGTAGAAAACAGAAATGGAGATATCTCGTTTTGTCTCATGCTTGAGGACTTCATCAGTCCTGGGTATTTCTTTGCATTTTTGTGCGTGTAGTTTGTTTTGTGTTCTGTTGTAAATCCATCACCACAAAACCTGAAGGCAAGCATGAAGCACGACTGGATTAGATACGCCCGACAAAGATCGACTTGAGGTCTCTGGACAGCAAGGCTTGTTAGCTTTGAATTTACACCAGAACTTGGGTGGCATTTAAATAAGAACAGGCGGAGATACTGAGAGACTCAGCGGCTTGGCACGGGATCAGACGGCATTTACCTCCTGACTGCTGACGTACATCCATCTTACATAGGTCAGCGACCACCCGAGCTGCTCCCAAAGGAATGCTTCTTCCAAGCCTCGGTAAAATGTGGGAAATGTGCTACCATTCTCTGGTTCACAGCGAGTGGCTGCCTGCAACAATGATGCGCCTTGATCAGGGCCACTGGTATTATGTGGCAGAAAGGGTCAAATTATGCGGCAGGGTTGAGTAAATGATGTGGCAATAAAAGGAAAATTATGTGGCAGAATGCAGCACATTTTGCAATAGCATTACTGCATTGTTTCATCATTTTTAAAGTTGGTAACACACTGTGGGCATTGGTTGCACCCCATTAGTACCAGTTTAACATCCAAACATAACAATATCCAAAAGAAAGGTGACCAGTCCAGCTTTGTAAATGGCCTTCCACTTCGCGGCAACATGTGTCATTGCATTTTTAGTAACTTTTGAACCGCTTGAACGTGAAACTTTTTTTTGTTAAAATCCAGATTATGTGGCAGATGATGGATTATGTGGCAAATGCAGGAAATCTATAACTATGCGATATTCGCCACAGCCGCACAATTGCATAATTCCAGTGGTTCTCGCCATGATGTAAGCAGATGACTGACTCAGTGAAAGTCCTGCCAACAGAGGCACCAAGAGCTGAACGTACATGAAAAATATTTTTAGATCTGGCCTAAAGACAGCTTTAGGAGTTTTGGCAGCCTCGTTCAAAAAGCAAAAATCCTAGATAAAATAATACATATACATATAGCATCTCTGAGTCATTCTTCTACATCCATTGTTCTGTGAAACTGTCATTCACGTTTTGCTTCTGCTCAACACTCATACAGCATGAGGCAATGTGTCAGCCCACTTTAGCCATAGCTTTCTTGCACTGTGAATGGGAGCATTTTGCAAGATAACATTTACAACTCTACCAAAAATACGTAGTGTATTCAATGGAAGACCTTTTGGTCTAATCTCTCGTATATATTTTTTTACTCCTAAACTATTCATTTTTATTTCATACTAGCTTACCCGTCGCGCGTTGCTGCGTTCTTAGAAGAAAGGCAATTCAAGGAAACTTGTTATGATAACATTCAATTTCCATTGTGTCATTTTTATTGAAACTTATTCATTTTAATATGGAAAACATTTCAAAGTGTCGTTTTAATTCTATTTATTTATTTGAGTGCTTGTGGATACACAATATTTATTTTTTCCCGTCTGGTGCGTACACGAATAAATCAGAAGGTTCTCCGACGCGTGAGCTGGCCACATACAGTTGTCCATGTGAGAAGCATGGATTCTACAAATCTAGTCCACACACTTGCAGCGATTGCCCTTGTGCTTTGTTGATGGTCATTGCAAAAGCGAGTCGCACTGGAAACTGTAAACGTCTGAATTCAAATGGTATATCTGTTGGGATCATTGGAATACGTGGCAACAGTACATCTTCCCCCTTGAATTTCCCATTCAAAATTGTAGCTTTGATGACATTGTTAATCACCTTTTTCCCCGAAAGTCTTGTACTGTTGCAAAGTCGTGGTGCATTGATGTTTCGGAGAAGAATGATAGAGGGCCCTGGGGGGCCGATATTTAAAAAAGTTTTATGCCAGAAACCTTCGCGGGAGTGTACTCAACATTTCCCATTCAAAATTGTAGCTTCGATGACATTGTTAATCATCTTTTTCACCGAAAGTCTTGTACCGTTGCAAAGTCGTGGTGGATTGAAGTTTCGGAGAAGAATGATAGAGGGCCCTGGGTGGCCGATATTTAAAAATGTTTTATGCCAGAAACCTTCGCGGGAGTGTACTCAACAACTTCCCAAAGTTTCATGGCGATCGGATGAATGGTGTAGAAATGCATAAAGGACAAACAGACAGACATACATTCGTTTTTTTATATATATAGATAGATATGCATGTAACAACAAAAGCTTGACAATTATGAATGTTGGACCTATTTGCTTGTTCTTGTTATAGTTGACCAGAAGTCCCACATTGACGTGTTATATTGCAAGAGTTCTGTGCTGTAGAAAAGGGTTTTTCACTTCCATAGGATGTCAAATTAAGTTCCCTAATGTACAACCGAGTGCTTAGTTTGAGCCCGTGGTTTCCCGTGCTTGGCACCGGCACTTAATTGTCAGCACCTGCACTTGGGATATCCTGTCTCAAGGTGGCGCTCTCTAGGTAATTTAGAGATGATCATAACAACAGTTAATTATGAATACTATGGCCTAGACGTATCAAGATTCCATTTTGCGAATCTTAAATAGCGATTTTTAGCGAATCGCTATTTAGAATTAGCAAAATGGAATGTATGTAAAAAATCGCTTTTTTTTAGCGATTCCTTATTATTCTTTATTTGCGAATTCGCATTTTGTGAATTCGCAAATAAGGAATAATTTCCCATGCATTCCTATGGGCCAGGAGGCCCATAGGAATGATTGTGAAGTAATTCTCAAATTGCGAATTCGCAATTTGCTATTCGCAATTTGAGAATTATTTCAAGGGTGCAGGGGTGTCTCATGGACACCCTGCTGCACCCCTGAAACTTACATGTGTGTGCATATGGCGCACATACATGCCCTATGGGCATGTATGTGGGTCGCATGCCACCCTCAAAGTTGCAAAATGTTGGGTTTTGAAAGGATTTCGCAAATTAACACGAACCTCAAATTGGTGTTAATTTGCGATTCCTTAACCTGAATTCGCAATTGAAAAAAGCTTCATACATGGCATTTAAGGAATCGCAAAATTGCGATTCCTTAAATGCTTAAGCAAAATAAGGAATCGCAAATTTCTGCGATTCCTTATTTTGCTAATTCCACATACATCCCAAAAGATGCACAATGTCCGTTTGCGATTCGTTAAGGCCGAAATTCTGCGAATTTCGGCCTTAACGAATCGCAAAAGGCTTGATACATCTAGGCCTATATTCATTAAAAATTACTATTACTTGCTGCCCAAGCCATTGTTATAGCTTTGGGGGCCTGAAATAGTTTGAACTGTCACACTTGTAAGAGTGTGATGGTTAGTAGTTGTGTTGTTATTATCATTGACAGCATGTCAGGGGCGATGTGTGGTGAAAGCTACAGTGGCCTCATGATGCAAGCCCTAGCACTTATTGTTTTACAAATTAAGCACTGTACAACAATCTATCCATTCTAACAACAACTAGTGGTATCACTTGCACTGTTTCGTGAAATGGCTGTAAAAGTTACAGATATGGAGCTGAGTAATGAAAGGTAATATAGAGTAATTGAAATGCCCAATATGCCATACTGTATGTTTTTTGATGACGGAGTTTAGAACAGTATGTGCTTGAAGTGGGGTAAGAAATGTTTCAGGACCACACAAATTAGGGTCAGATGTGTTGGGAACCAGAAAGAGTAAAGTCCTGACAGGCCAAGTCGGTGATAGCCTAGGTTTGCTAGTACATATGTGTTCTTTTAAATACTCTGCCCTGAAAAAAGTATGACAAGAGAAATGCTATAGTAAAGTTGTGCTAGCTTACTTTGTTGGTCACCAACAGGTCAGATGTTAAGGTTTGTCTGGGCAGTGACGGCTGGTGCATTATGGAAGTAGTGAGGCCCAACAGCAGAATCCAGCACTGTGCCTCTGGCCTTGCCAATCCCCGGAGCAGACATTTACTTCACACACAAGCAGACATGCATACATACACACACAGTTTCAGGCACACACACAAAAACATTCATACATACGTACACATGCAATTCCCAGCACACAGATAAACAAACTCAATAAAAACTTTAATTCAGAAAAAACGTACTGGAGGTAGGCCCACGCTTTCGAACACTCCCATCACTCTGCAGAAGCCGGAGGCCGACCCACAAGCTTTCACCCAACCGGAAGCTGGAATAGGGTTGAAGGTACTGAGGTAGACCTTTTTCTCTGTTCCAGATTTTAATTGGGCAAGAGGGCATATGATTGACAAGCCCAGAAGCTCCATTTTGTGACATGCGGCACAGCGTGACATTAGTGCAGCATGTCAGATATGTTTTGTGTGTGTGTTAGACTGGGCTGTAACAGCTCCTGCCTGACACATGCTCAAAACAGGTAGTGGAGCCCTATTTTGCTGCCAACTTGACATTACAGAATTTATATTCAAACAAACGATCCGTGACATCGTTTGTTCTCATATTAAAGCTGCAATATGCCAGCAGTAGTGGCATAGGGTTGACACCCATGTGCTCCCTAGAGGAAGCCGCTGTTGGGTCTGGGGTTACGGCACATGACACAGATCTCTAGAAATTCAGGGAGTTTTGGGGTGACAGGTCACTTGGTTTATGCACTTGGACCTGGCCGGACAAAGAACGCAAATCAGCCCTGGCAATTCAGTCGGACCAGGGGGTGAAGGTGGTGGGGGTGCCAGTGTGAAGTGCTGCTGCTGCTTTTGTTATAGGGGGTCAATATTGCAGCACTACTACAAAAAAAGTCCCCATTAACAAAAAAACGCTCCCCACCAGTCAAAAAACAGCCCCCACCCTTCCAGCCCACTTGGAAAATGCCCGATGCCCACTACGGCTAGTCTGGTCCTGACTTGGACCTAGGCATGTTATCTGATGGTTACAGATTCGTACCATTTTCAATGGGTTTATGATGCAGTGTGGTCCAGGTTATCCCGCTTGCAGTGATGCTTGTGGAAACGACATGTCAGAAGTTTTGATGCTTAAGCAGCCACAGCAAATATCTGCATGTCACCTGCAATTTACTGGTTGAGGCTGTAACTCAAACTTTCATTCTTTTAAGGTTGATCAGATAAGTACAACTGAGTCTGACAGTATTTAACACTTGTTATTAATTGTGAAAAGAAAAGATCAATTACTTTTGTATTTTCTGGTATGTATGTGGTCATCCTTAATACAACTGCAAAAATAGACTTAATTAAGATGCATATAGTATACACTAAATATGTGTGATATTCTCCATGGCTAACTTAAACACACGACATTATTGTGTCTTCAGTGTGATAGGCCTTGTATCGGCCTTGCAGTGTCAGCAGCAGACAGAGACACATGTTGGTATCAGCATACACACATGCGCCTCCAGTAGCGTAGCAAGGGGGAGTGGCGGGGGCGGTCCACCACGGGCGGTGCGAGTTTTGAGGGCAGCAGCCTCCACCACTGCTCTTACCAGTGGCCAGCAAACGTAGGAACTGCCAGCACCCCCTCCCCACTCTTATGAATGCGGCGGGGTAGCAAACACTGGGACCGCCACGGGCACCAAAAGCCCGACCTATGCCACTCTGTGCCTCTTTTATTTATAGGTTTATAAGTATAGTCTTCATATTGGGAACAAAACAAAATAATCCTAATTAGAGGGTAACCAACGAGTCCCTCGCACTCGGGCTGTTTGTCTCTCTTTGTTTCTACTAGGGTGATCATTCACATTTTCCTCACTTTTCTTTTTTAAGTCTTTTATGTTTCTTGGATTTAAGAAAATATTTAGTCTTCATATCAGAGGTTCTCTCTTGCATAACATGAATGGGTGTATCTCTGTTACCCTTGATGTGCTGCAGAGTGTGAAGACAAGGTGTGGAAGGGTCCAGATGGGCTCCCATTGTGTCCTGCATCCAGGGCACACATGTTGAAAGGAATTGTAGAGTATCTTTATAGTGAGACAATTTGTGCAGGGCACACTCACGGGGGAAGGAGCAGAATCCAATCAACATTCATCAAAATTGCTGAAACTATAACCTACCTGCTAAATCCAGGTACTGTCCTCAGGACAATCTGATGTGTGTCCAGCTTGCAGGTGGTCAGTAACCTCAAAAATGTAATATCTTGATATTATGCACTCTAGGAGCCTTGCATTCTAGGCGGACTCTATACAAGAATTATATAACTTGCTGAGAGGTTTTAAGGAGTGATTATAAAAGCTATGATGCAATGCATGCTGTGTGTGAACGTATTTTGAGGAATAAAAGATATCTGTTACAGAGCTCTGTGTGTGTTGTTTTTTTTTGCATACTCCCAGCTGGGGAAGACGCTACAACTAGAGACAAGTAGGGGATACGTGCACCAAAGAAACAAGGCTGCTCTCCCTGAGACTTTGCAATGGTACAGTAAACTGCTTGTGCGTGCCTCATGCACCACGAATCGATGAAAAGCAGCCTGCAGGTGGTGTATGTGGAGTCAGAGAACCCCTCCATCCCATACACAGCTATCGAACAATTTTAAGACCCTGCAAAGGAGCACATTTGGAAAGCCCACCAGAACCGGCTGGCAAGACCGAAAGAAGAGATACTGCGTCGCGCCATAACATAGAGCCATCATCCATACGAAACAAACACTAAAGGCAGTGACAACCAAGTATGAAAGCAGAAACGTACTTACTGGCACAAGCAAGTGAAGTGCTATACAAACTCAAGATCGGACAAGACAACCAGGTTCAAGCAACTAGAGTGTTGCGTGGAGAGGTAGCCAATCCTGTTTGCATGAAGAACGCTATCTGAACATCGCATGCTCTCAATGGTGACAGAAGGGAGAGCAAAATGCAATGCTGCTGTGTATCTGAAACCACCACTGCCATTCGTCACAGCGAAGAAGCAGAACATTGGTTCCAGGAGGGCTGCATGAATCGAAACGTTTGATGATTTTATAGATGCGCTAGAAGATGATAAGAAAATCATGAAATATTTGAAAAATGTTGCCAGTGATGGAATGTAAGAAGTGCTGAAAAAAGTTTCACAAACTGATGCAATGTCATACCAAAAGATAAAAGAAGCTTTGGAAGTCAAATTCAATCCAATGACAAATGTCAACCATGAAAGGTACATTTTCAACAAAGCATGAAAACAGGCTGATGAAACGACGGATGAGTTTGTTGAGAGACTTGACACACTCAAACACTGTAAGTTCTGTGACTTCAATGATGAAGTCAGGTGCCTCAGAGTCATCAATGGTTGTCTTTCAGACTCTTTCAGAAAACAAATGCTGAGAGAGACACTCAGTTTAGAGAAGATGATAATGGCTTGCCTACGGCCATACCACCCTGAATGCGCCCAATCTCGTCCGATCTCGGACGCTAAGCAGGGTCGGGCCTGGTTAGTACTTGGATGGGAGACCGCCTGGGAATACCAGGTGCTGTAGGCATTTTAATAAAAAAAAAAAAAAAAAAAAAAAAAAAAAAAGATGATAATGGCTGCAAGAGCAGGAGAATGAGCATAACGACAAGCCATTGATATGGAATCAGGAACAGTGCACAGTGAGTCAGCGTTGACTATGAAAAGCAAGCAGAAGCACAAAATAGATGCACACAAGTCAACGTCTTCAAAGAAGAAACAGTTATGCTTCCAATGTGGGTTTCATTTCCCCATGTCCAGCCATAGGACAGATATGCAAAGGCTATGGGAAAGAAAACCACTTCATAATGGTCTGCAAAGCAAAAAAGAAACCAATTGCGTCACATCGAGAAGAGAAAATGGACGCCAGAAGGTTCCAGAAGCATTCTTGCCACTCCCACCAAAGGACAACATCAGTTATGACAAGTAGAAAATAAAGTAAGGTCGATCGTCGTCATGCTTATCATATAAAGGATCTTCAACATCATTATTAAGTGCTAGTGAAGAAGATGGATGTGTGTTGATATCGAGTAAGGATTGACATGCACATGTAGGATTAGCAGCTTGCAAAGAAGATCAAAAGTCAAAGAATAATCACCGAACTGCGCGACAAAATTCATTTGGACACTGTCCCAAAGCTACATTAAAGGTGAACCTTCATTATAGACAGCGGTGCATCAATTATTATCATGCCAGTAGAAATGTTTAATAGCTTATCTCCTATGCCATTCCTTATCAAACATGATGGTATACACGTGGCCTGCTTATAAACTGTTACAGAATCAAGGGTCATTTACAGCAACCATGCAACATAAGACGATGTCAGTGCAAGCGACAATTTATGTCTTTCAGGAAACTACATCTTGCCCATGCCTACTCCACCCTGCTCCTGCTGCTGACATGGGACTGATATCTCTCAACTACATAATCTGTGCTCAATCTGAAACTGTGAGTCAGATCCCGCTGTTATATCATGGCTAGGAAGACTCAAGAAAATGAAAGTGCAACTTCATATTAATGAGGACATTCACCCTGCTGTCCAACAGCACTGCAGAGTCGCTTTCCACCTACAAGAAGCCATTGAGAAAGAACTAGAAACACTGTTGAAGCCTGACATCATTGAACACTCCACCTGTCCTATGCAATGTTTCACCCATAGTTGTGGTGACAAAAAAGGACAGTGGAGGTGCATTGCACATTTGTGTTGATAGATATGCACCAGGCCAACAAAGAAGTCCTGCCCTGAACAAAGGATACCATCAACTTGAGCTGGAAGAGAACTGTAAGTGCATTACAACTTTTTCAACTTATGTTGGTTTGTTCAGATACACAAGACTGAGTTTTTTGAATGTCTTCGGCAGTGGAGATATTTCAGGATGTTATTCACATCACAGAGTAATTCAATCTGTTACATATGCTTTCAATCACAGTTATGATGACATACTGATATTTGGAACAAAATGAACAAGACAAAGCTCTTACACAAGTGTGCCAATTACTTGCTGAATGCAGCAAAGTTTGAGTTTCACAAAACCAAACTTACATTCTTTAGGCACATATTCTCTGATAGTGGAATGACTCCTGACCTGGATAAAGTGCAAGCACTGTCATCTGCTTGCCCCCCACAAGATGTAACCCTGCTGCGACCCTTCTTAGGCATGGCCAGCAATTGCTCAATATACATTCATGAATTTTCTCCAGTGAGTGCCCCATAGAGAAACTTAAAAAAGAGAAATATCCCATTCCAGTGGTCTCCTTAATGCAACCAAAGTTTCAAAGAAATAAAGCATGCAATTGAGAATGCAACCGAAATGGCCTATTTTGACCCCAAGTTACACACTGAGATCACATTAGATGAGAGCCTGGTGGGGTTGGGGGAAACTCTTACTGAACACAATGTCCATTCAAATGCTCAGAGTGGCCTTTGCCAGTAGAAGCTAGTCTGAAACAGAACGTGCCTATTATCAGCCAGAAAAGGAGATTATGGCTGTTTGGCCTGCAAACATTATCATGTGGTCTTATTTGGGAAAAGTTTCACTATCATCACAGACAACCAGGCATTGCTCAACATCTTTGGAAACCCGAAAGCTAATATGCCCTCTTGCATCAAGAGGTGGGGATTGCAACTCCAAGAGTACGACTCCAATTGTACACCAGCATGGGACAGACCAAAACCTTGCAGATTACTTTTCTTGCGTGCCTCTACATCACCACAGTTCAAAATCCAAAGTGGCTGATGAGTTTCTCAACTTCTTTGGGAGGCCCAGGACACTTGGACCTCACCATTGAACAGATTCTTGCTACTACCAATGCATTTAAAGACATACTCATCCCCAAATACCTCACTACAATGCAATCTTCGAAGAAAAGTATTTGACCCTTTGTTGATGATGTTAAATTCAAAAAATTCAAAAATGTACAGTAGGAGCTATCCATTATCCGAGAAGGTATCATATTGAGAGGATTGAGAATTGTCATACCTGAGAGCCTGAGACAGCAAGTCATTGAGCTGGCCCAAGAAGGACATTGTGGCACTGTAGCCATCAAAAAAGCCCTAAGAGACCAAGAGTGGTTCCCTTGCGTAGATGAACGAATTGAGAAAGAGCTGAAAGCGTGCCATCTTTGTAACTGTTTTTTTCCCTCAAGGTGACGCAGCATCCACTGACAAAGTTCGTACCTTCCTGAACATGCCTGGGGAGAGTTGTAGTTGATTTCTTTGGGCCTCAGGGAAATGGACGTCATCTCATGATAGTCATTGATGAATATTCCTGTTTTAATTTGGGGGAAGAATTATCATTGGCAACCCATGGCAAAGTCAAATCTGATAATGGCTCACTTTTCAATAGCAGAGAAATCAAGGAGTTTTCTGGCTCAACCCAGTGTCAAGCATCAAAAGAGTACACATCTCTATCTCCAGGCCAATGATGTTATTGAAAAATTTATGGGCACCGTCAAGAGGGTAATTCAGCGAGCATGATGGAGGGAATCGATCTAAACTAAACCATGTGCCGAGCCCTTCATGCCTATCAACCAACTCCTCACTCCACAATTGGTGAAAGTCAAGCCACCTTGCTATTTGGGAGAACCATCGGAAACAAACTACCAGAACGGACATCAGACCGATCAATGAATGCTGATGAGGTTTGTGTCACAAACACTTCTCAAAAGTGCAAAATGAAAATATATGCCAATCAATACCGATGTGCCCAGGAAAACGTTTTAAACAAAAGAGCCTAGGCACTGGTAAAACTGAATAAAAAGTGGAAAACAGACACTCCATTTGCTGTCAACTTTTCGAGGGTTATAACATTAAAAGAACACAAGGTGACATTGCATTTTCCTGGAGAATCCATCACATGGGACTCATTATACTTTAATATCCTACCTCGATGTTCGTCAGCTCCTGAGGTCAAAAGTGGGGTGACCCTGCCTAAATTCTTAATTCAAGCATCTGAGCCTGTGTCATTGCTGCCCAATCAAGGTGCACCCAAACAACCTCAACCCAGCCAATCTGGAAGACCGTTGTGAGCACCTCGATAACTCATTGAGGAACTTTTATGCTAATGCTGTCTGTACCTTTTATTTAACAAAGGGGGAGATGCCGTGTCTTGATATTATGCATGCTAGGACCCTTGCGGTTCTGGGTGTACTCTAAACAGGAATTATTTAATCTGCTGGAAGGTGTTAAGGTGTAGCTATAAAAGTTATGACGCAATGTATGCAGTGTGTGATAGTATGTTGATGAATAGAAACATCTGTTACAGAGCTCTGTGTGTGGCATGTTCATTTGCATGTTCCTGGACTGGGGAAGATGCTACAGAAGGCACTTTTACATTCTGCTGATTACTTCAATCAAGTGATTTTGATGATCAGTTAGATGAAATATTCACCAAAGCGTTTGAAGACAGGAAGCATGCCTTGACTTACAAGGACCATAGTTATTCATCAGCAGGTCATAACTATTGGGAATCCGGAAAATGAATGGTCACTCCTCAAGGTCTTAACACCGGAAGTGCTTTCAGCCTAAGAAGTCTGCTAAAATTTCTGAAGTAATTTCCCAATCTTGAATGAAATAAAATGAAAAGACCATTTGTTGAGCGTGGTAGCTACCCTAAGGTGTCCTAGCGCTACGGACAAACGCGTGTGGATAAACAGTTGGATACTAGTCTGATTTGTTAAAAAGCTGGGTTTTTAGATGTTTGCGGAAAGAGAATACATTAGGCTCTGATCGCAGATTGAGGGGTAGGGAGTACCAGAGTTTAGCTGAGTTATAGGAGAACGAACGGCCCCCACATTTGGCTCTCTGAATCCTGGGTACTGTGACAAGGAAGGAAGAAGCTGATCTGAGCTATCTGTTCGGGTGGTAGGGGGTGATCAGTGAATGATTAATGATGGCACCCATTTTCCAGAAGGCTCGGTGAACGATGCACAGGCCCTTCAATTCAATTCTTTCCCTGACTGGGAGCCAATGAAGATTCTTCTGTCCAGTTTTGACAGGGAGGCGACGAGGGATCTGAAAGAGGGTTCGTGCTGCACAATTTTGGATAACCTGGAGCTTGCGTAGGGTGGCCTGAGGGGCCCCTAGGTAAAGGGCATTCCCAAAGTCCATGTGTGACAGAATAAGACCCTGGATCATAATCTGCCTCGCCTGGAACGGTAGTAAGGGAAGGATTTTCCGGATAAGCCTAAGTAGACAGATGCAGGTAGCTGAAAGTTTGGCTGCTTAGCAGTTAAAGTTAAGGGACTTATCCAGCCAGATGCCCAGGCTCTTAATTGTGTCCTTGTGTATGGGGGCGGGTCCAAGACAGGTAGGCCACAGAGAGTCAATAGTAAGATTAGGGGATTTACCTAAGAGCATCAGCTCAGTCTTGTCTCCGTTCAACTTGAGACAAGACAATGTCATCCATGAGGTCACTGTTTCTAAGCAGTCCCTCAGGTTATTGGGCGCGGTGTGTAGTTGGTTAGGAGCCACCACTAGCTGAGTGTCGTCCGCATAGGTGATGATTTTTATCCCAAAGGGGCAGACAATCTCAGCTAGGGGGCTCATATATATATTGAAAAGCTTAGGGCGCAGCCAAGAGGCTTGCTAGGGGAGGTGGTTTCGCCCTCAAAGACCTGGAAGGAGCGATCTGACAGGAAATCCAAGCAATTGCTCAATTGCAATTGCTTGAGCAATTGCTCAAGCAATTGCTCAAACCAAGCAATTGCTTTCTTTGAGACTCCTAGGCTGGTAAGTCGTTGCAGTAGGATGTTATGGTTTACAGTGTCGAAGGCAGCACTTAGGTCAAGGAGGATGATAGCTGCAGAGCCTCCTTGATCCATCATCTTCCTTGCCTCGTCTGTCACTGCAACGAGGGCGGTCTCGTCCCATGCATGGGGCAGAATCTCATCTGGGAGGGGTCGAGCAGGTGGTTGATCTCCAGGAACTCCGCCAATACGCTGTTGACGTGTTTGTCAAGGATCTTGCTCAGCCAGGGTAGTAGGGAGATTGGTCGGTAATTCCCTGGGTTGTCTGGATCTAGTTTGGATTTTTCAAGGAGGGCTTTAAACATGGCCCGCTCCCAGGGGAGTGGGCCAGTCCCCATGGATAGAGAGGCATTAAGCAAATCAAGGATGGTGGGTAGAGTGTGCCTGGTGACTGGCAGCAGAGTATGCATGGGTCCCGGGTCATCCCGCTGGATTTCACCTGATGCATAATGGATTGTAGCATGGTGGAATCAAAAAGGGGAAAGTTTTCGAGTGTTGCTGAGGGATGAAGCCCCAGCTCATGTGGTTTGGTTGGCAAAGTGGGAGTCTGAGTGTGGGAAAAGTAGGTATAAATGGTTTGTATTTTATGGAAAAAGAACTCTGCCAGGCCATTACAGCTGGTTTGTGCGTTAATGGAGTTTTGAGGCTTTTCTGGGAGCTTAAGAAGGGTTTTTGCAATTTTATATATTTCCTTAGGCCTGGAGGCAGCTGTGTTAATCTTATTTTCGAAAAAGGCCGCTTGCGTGATTCTAATTTCATTTTCATAGGTTGTTATCGCAGCTCTATATGCAGTTTTTCTGGAGGGTGAGTAGCGTAATCGTCACTTCCTCTCCAGTTTTTAGGTCTCGCCTGTCGATGCGCATGCGCATCGAGCTTGCGAGACTATGGGGGCTTAACCACTCTTTAACTAACTTGCAAGGAATCGTGGCGATTCCTTGCAGTGCCCGTGACTTTTAAGCTCAATGCGCATGCGCTTAGAGCTTAAAAGCGCGTGCACATCTCACAGCCTCCCCCAGCTCCGCCCCCTCCTCTCCTGCCCGCCGTGTCGCATTTCTCCTCCCCCCACCCCTTCTCTCTCGTCCAGCCGTCGTGTTTATTTATTGTTTTACCCGCTCCGCCCCCTCCCCTGCCCGCCGTGTCGCATCGTCATGGCAGCTTTGAAAGTAGGGGCAGAAGAGCGCCACTCTCTCTCCCAGCACACCTCCCCCTCCAGCATCCACTCCCCCCTTGTCTCTCTGTGCCCGCCCCCACCACTCCTAATGAGCTGCTTGTTTTCATTTGCAGTACACCATGTGCGCATTTACTTTCATAACGGTGGCTCACCGTTTTAACTTGTTTTAATTTCCCAATCTGACCAAAAGGTTTGCCGATGCCTGACGTGCTACTGACCTCTCCACAGCCATGCCTACCTAATGGAGTACATGCTTGAATATATGTATATAGCCAGGCAAATTTTTTTACCCGCTCCGCCCCCTCCCCGCCGTGTCACGTCTCTCTGTGCCCGCCCCCACCACTCCTAATGAGCTGCTTGTTTTCATTTGCAGTACACCATGTGCGCATTTACTTTCAGAACGGTGGCTCACCGTTTTAACTTGTTTTAATTTCCCAATCTGACCAAAAGGTTTGCCGATGCCTGACGTGCTACTGACCTCTCCACAGCCATGCCTACCTAATGGAGTACATGCTTGAATATATGTATATAGCCAGGCAAATATAAAGTACAACAAAAAAAACATTTGTCGCATTTCTTCTCCCCCCTCCCCTGCCTTCCCTCCGTCTCTCTTTTTTTTTTTTACCCAAAACATTTGTCGCATTTCTCCTCCCCCCCCCTTCTCTGCCTTCCCTCTGTCCTTCAGTTGCTTCATGCCTTTGCTTGACCTCTTTTCCTTCATTCTTTTCGTAACCTCTACTCCTACTCCGCCTTTCAGCATCCTTTCATCCCCTTCCTCCTCCCCCTCACTTCAGCTCTCCCTTCTCGTTTCCTCTCTCTTCTAAACACGTCATTCGTCCCTGCCTTCAATATCCTCTCTTCTTTCCCTCATCCGGCCCCCTCCATGTCCATATTTACCCTTGCCCCCTTCGCCCCCTTCCCTCCCTGCCCCTCCCCATCACTGTTGGCCACACCATTGAATTGAATTAATTCCGCCATGCTGTTCGCAACGGGCCAACCCCTGCAGCAGGCATTGCTTGAAATCAAAGGCGCTTGGAGGTCTCCACGGGGTTCTCTTTGTTTTCCGCCCAGGCGCTGCTTTGATCCGTGGCTGATTATTATGAGAACCCGGAGGGGCTCCTGGCCCCCAGCGTTAAAGGCTCCTCGCCTGCAATTGGATACTTTTAGAGTCTGCCCTTTAGTTTTCACAACAAAGCAAAGACAACCCTGAAAATGTCCATGAAGTATAAAACATCTTAATGTAAATTGTCTGGCAAATTCCCACTGAACACCACCACATCCACCATCACCACCACATCCACCACCACATCCACCACCACATCCACCGCATCCACCACCACCACCGCATCCACCACAACCACATCCACCGCATCCACCACCGCATCCACCACCACATCCACCACCACATCCACCACCACATCCAACATCACCACCACATCCACCACCACATCCACCACCACATCCACCATCACCTCCACATCCACCATGACATCCACCGCCACATCCACCACCCCATCCATCACCACCACATCCACCACCACCACTGCATCCACCACCACATCCACCGCCACCACATCCACCGCATCCACCACCGCATCCACCACATCCACCATCACCTCCACATCCACCATGACATCCACCACCACATCCACCACATGCACCACCACCACATCCACCACCACATCCACCGCATCCACCACCACCACCGCATCCACCACCACATCCACCACATCCACCATCACCTCCACATCCACCATGACATCCACCGCCACATCCACCACCACATCCACCACCACCACATCCACCACATGCACCACCACCACATCCACCACCACATCCACCACCACATCCACCACACCCACCACCACCACATCCACCACCAGATGCAAATGCAATGTTCTTGGATTTTCGTCACAATAAAATACACTGAACATAATCTTCACAAAATTAATTTACAAACGTTTAAGCTATTGCCATTATAAATTACAATAAATGTTATTTAAGTATTAATTATTTACAAAATTAAAAGCCATTGTTATTTGCAATATCAATACATCTAAGTCACGTAAAGACAACACACATTGCATTACAAATGCTATAGGTGTCACATTTGCGAAAGTTCAAACTATTGACATTGTAACTGACAAAGCTATTACTTTTGCTATTTTCAAAACCAACACATAAATAAAAAAAGTGTCATTTACAATACCAATTGTTCAAACTTTCCTAATGCGAGACCTATTGCATTTCCAATGCTTGTTTGCACTGGTGTTTCTTTTCCCGTAAACCAGGGGAATACTAGGGAGCAGTCCTGGTACTACACTTGGATTCGGTGCGTTTTTTGTGGAGTACAGAGTCTAGTGAGTTCGAAATCCATCTATTGTAGTTTTCAGTGGCTAGGGTGGGGTCAGAGTTCTTTAGGGCAGAAGCAGAGATCCTGCCTTAATGGGACTTGGAGAGGAAGTGTGCAGGCGTGATTTTATCCAAGAAGTCCAAGCAGTCTAAGAAGAGGACTTTTCAGACCAATGGGTTCTGATTATTGTACAACAAGCTTCATGCCTATGGCTCCAGGTTGGGGCCTTGGCTGTTCTTCTGTTCAAGAAAACAAATGAAAGGCAAAGGGTTTCAAGGAGGGAATCTTTGCATGGTAAAGAAAAGGGCAGTTGTTTCATCACCTCCAAATGAGCTTTAAGAAGAGAGAATACTCCATTTCATTTCAGGTAGAAAAGGTTTCAAGAGGGGTTTGGCCAGCAGTGGATTGAAGGAGAGTCAAATTATGGGTCAGGATAGTATTCATGAAGGCCCTAGGGACGTCATGGTTAAGTTGTATCTCTAGCAGTACTATTCCTTGTAGTCATTAGAAATATATCAGATTTTTTGATAAGGAGCAGCACTTCCAGTTTGCAGTTCTTCTGTTTGGTATAAGATCAGCTCCCAGAATATTTACAAATGTGATGGCTCCCCAGGTTGGACATCAGTATGGGTATCATGTATCTCTCATAGCTGGATGATTAGTTAATCTACTCTTCCTAAAAAAAAGTCACACACGTTTTCCATCAACAGAAGGCTGCACCAATGAAAACGCAGCTTTGCGTTCAGGAGGGACATGACAGCTCCACTGATGGAGGCCAAGGCTCGAGATTTGATCCAGGACTCCTGGGGAGTCTCATCTCGTCCATATGGAATCTGATTTCTCATTATTTCGACCAGAGACTGACAAAACAGCCATCCATGGAGGAGGCGAAGAACTGGTGGCTGGAGCTTTCTCAACTACAGAAAGGCATTCCTCTTTCACCGAATTGTACAGGGGTGACCGGGAAAGCCAGAGATCAGAGCTGGGGAGCTTGCATGGAAAATACTACTCTTCAAAGCAAATGGTCTCTGTTGGAGAAGAGACATTCCTCCGGCTGGAGGGAGCTGGAGGCTATTAATTTGACTTTGATGGGCTGTGTTCTGTTTCAGGGATATTACTTACAGTCGGAGATCCCGACTCAACATTTATTATTCTATCCATCTGTGGTATAGCTTCACGTTATTAAAAACATTGCCACTAGGTGGCAGCAGATGACAGCAAGATCACATAAAATTCGTATTCTAGCACGTCCAACCGCGAGAAAAAGAAGCTTCGATTCTCTTACAATCAAAAGTACTAAAACAGTTCACAGCGGGAGAGTGCTATTGTATTATTCCCTTTTAAGCAAGTGGCATTTTTTTTTACCATAAATCAACCCATTGGGTTTACACAACGCACGTTGCGATAATATCGCCATCCAGGACTTTAAGTGGGATGAAAAAACTGGGCGGTCTCTCAAAGGGGCGTGAAAAATGCAATTAAGGGCGTGGCTTGAAACATGCAAGCTAAAAATCAGTGTTTAGCACCATAGTGTGAGGCCCGACTTGTGTTTTGCTGCTTCTGTCATTGCATCCACATTTATGATACAACAAGTAACATCATACTTACAAAAAGTCACGACTGTTGGCTTTGCCAATAGCTGTTAGTTGCATAAAATAAATAAGCAGCAACTGTGGCATATATATAATATTGAAAAAGCTTCCACTTACAGCCAGGACAATGTTGCTGCTCATGAGTTTAAAAAAACTCCAGAGACAAAATGACTCTTTAATCTAGGATTTCCCTTCCCCTACAACGCTCACCTGGCATGACGTCATCCTGTAACTTCTCCATGGTGAGAAGTGAGCCGTGTGAGCAGCGCACATGGTGTGCCTGCTGTCACTGCAGTCCTGGAAAAACGGACCGCCTGTGCCAGGGCACAAAACAGAGCCCGATAGAGACCCGTTTCGAGGTCCCTTTAAAAAAACTGCTGGTGCTCAGACCCGGTGAGACCCGGCTCACTTAAAGCCCTGTCACCATCATTTAATACAGGTGTCTGAAAAACACAGTTGCACTCAGAGCTGGCCTTTGCCAGCATAGTGCCATTGGCGGAAATAAATTTGACCTCCTCACTGCTGCTTGTGAAAGAAATGAGACAGCAGAGAGCTACTTTTTTTTGTTCAGATGCCAGTCCCTGGCTGATTACATCAGAGCAGTGACTAGTCTTTATTTGCACATGTCTTTGCACCTTCACCAGGTGATAGGATCGATCTCTGCTGTCCGCATCAGTGCTTTAAATGGGCCGGAGCTGCCCGGTACGGAGTACCAGCACTTTATTATTTTGAGAGGGAGAGTACCAGCACTTCTCAAGAGAGACGTAACATGTTTAATTGGAGAGTACCAGCACTTTAATATTTTGAGAGGGAGAGTACAAGCACTTCTCGTAGATAAACGTAATACTTATAATTGGAGAGTACGAGCACTTCTCAGAAACAAGCAGGTACTCTGGTACAGAGTACCTGCACTTCTATTTTTCCATTTCAAGCACTGGTCTGCGTGACCTTATTACAGACAGCTCCTTACGCCCCTCTGAAGATTGGCACCCTGGGCCTAGACCGTCCACACCAAAAGCCGGCCCTGCTTGCACTAATGGATCTGTTAACTCTGGGTTGCTCCCATCTTGCTTAACTGACATCATTTGGAGACATGAATGAATGTTCGCAAAACCTAGAATAATATTTTTTAAGCCATGCAATGCCACCTTGTGCTGCACTGCATGGCTTGGTAAATGTGGAGTAACGCGAGGCAGTGCAAGTAGCTGTTTTTAGTTACACTTCTCCAGGGAGGCGTTATCTGGGTGGAGTGCAAATTTTCACACGCATTCACCTATGCATTTTGGCACATTCCTAGAATTACCATTAGTGGTAGACCTAGGAATATGTCAAAATGAAAAGCCTCCCCAGGGGAAGCAAAAAAAGGATAAATATCTTTATTCCTCCTCGTTTTCACCTCTTTCAACATGTGCTGCATTCTGCAGCACACATAGAAAGAGGAAAATGCCTCTGAGGATTGTTTTTGTGCAGGAAGGTGTCCCTTTCTGCACAAAAACAATCCTGCTCACAACGCAGGGACCCTTGCTCCATGTTGTGAGGGTGCCTGCGTTGGCGCTAGGCAGCACATTGTGTGCAAGCGCTGGCAGAGAGCAGGAATGTGACGTATAATGTCAGATACGGTGCATTGCTGCCCTCCCCTTTTAATGCAAACAAAGCGCGCCATGGTGGCATGCTGCGTTGCGTGACAATTTGATAAATATGCCCCTCAATGCATATGTGCTTTTCATTGGAATGGTTTTTATTAACCCACAAATAAATGTAATGAATTGAATTTAAAACAACGTTTTATATTTTTTTAGGCGAAACAATAGCTATGATTAGTGTGTACCGGGTCCCTCGCAGCCCTGGCCAGAGCACCATTGCACCCGATAGACACCGCCCTGCCCATCTGTTCATAAAATATCACATCTGGGATCCTTCAGGTGTTCCTCGTGCCATATAGTCCATTTAGGCCTCACCAACATGTTCTAATTAAACTATTGGAAGGGTTTGAGAAATTATGCTTCACAATTGTTAGTAAAACATACATGTTAGTGAGCAGCCAGACTTACTGTGGCTAATGCTGGACTGGGGGACTCCATTAAAGGCTTTAGGGCCTGGCCCTTGCTGGTTTAGGGCTGTGTTCTCATTCATCATTCATTATTAGAAGTAGTACCTAAACTCTGCAGCCGCAGTGGTGCAGGAGCCCCCCCACCCCCCACCAGTTGGCCTGGCCTGACGCAGTGCCGGACTGGCTACCGGGCGTTTTGGTGTGCTGCCAAGCTGGGGGCTGATTTCGTTGACGGAGACCTGTGTGTACTTAACCTCTTCCATGCTCATGACGAGCTGAGCTCGTCATGAGCCATGGCGCTCCGGTGCTCATGACGAGCTCAGCTCGTCATGAGCCGTGGAACGCTCACACGCAGGGATAATTCCCCTGCTGTGATGAGCGTTCCGCGGCAGGTAATGCACCTGTGACGAGCTGAGCTCGTCATGAGCACAGGAGCGCCGTGCCTCATGACGAGCTCAGCTCGTCGTGAGCATGCGGGCGCTGTGCGCGCCCCCCTCCCCCCAGCACAGCGGGAAATTAACCCCCGCAGCGAAGGGGTTAAAACCATTAGTTTTGCTTTGTTTATTCTGGAGCACACGCAGGTCCCCATCAACGAAAACAGACCCTACCACAGTGAAATCAGCCCCCAGCTTGGCAGCACACCAAAATGCCCGGTAGCCATTCCGGCACTTGGCCTGGGCCCCTCGCACTCCCTCAACACGTGGTTCGACCACTGACCGAATTCGGGTCATGCCCGTGCTGCAGGGTGAGGCCTGCTGTTTCCTTTTTGCAGCGAAAGTAGAACAAACTGGCGCTGCACTGCAGAAACTAAAGTAACAGGTTGTTGCCACAACTTCTGAAACAGTGGTTTATCGTATCAGTGTCAGAGACATTGTTCTGGTCAAACAAATTCTCTACTATGAAGCTGGTGTTGTGAAGCACCAGAATGAAGCAAAGCACAGACCACATAAAAATAGATGCACGTGGTATGAGCTTGCGCGCTCAGCGGGTTTCTTTATATCCTGACGCTGTTCCTGGAGTAAGGGTGTCAGAATGCTGAAAGGTCACTACGTTCAGCCCGGGTGTCACACTACATTCCTCCCCAACACAGTTGGGAGAGACATCTCTCACAACCAATGTCCCCCATTTTCATCGTCCCCAGATCCCAGTGTGCTTAGACATATGGGGGCATATTTATTCAAAACTCACGCAACACACAAAACCACCTTACTGCGGTGTGTGACAGGGAAAGGGTAGGAATGTGCTTTAATTAACATTATGTGGCGCATTCCTGTCTTTTCTGAGCGCTGGCGCACAATGTGCCGCCTTAGCGCCACCCCAGGCACCCTTGCGTCATGGTGCCTATGTTGTAAGCAGGATGGCCTTTGTGCAGGAAGCAACTCTTTCCTGCACAAAAACAATCCCCTGAGGCATTTTCCTCTTTCTATTTGTGCTGCACCTGTAGAAAGATGAAAAACGGGGAGAAATAAAGATATTTCTCCTCGTTACGCTTCCCTGGAGGTGCGTAGCATTTTTGCACATTCCCAGGTCTACCAGTACTAGTAAATCGTAAAATGCATCAAAATCCATGAGTGTTGCGAGGGAAGACCAACCCCCACCCATAAAAAGCCTCCCTGGGGCATAGTAATGCAACGCAGCAATTTGCGCTGTGTTGCTTTATATCAGATTTATCAAGCCACTCAAGGTGGCCTTGCGTGGCATGATGAATTGCACGTATGGGTTGCGGCGCTTTTGCACCCCGTGGTGCACAAGCGACACAACCATATGATAAATATGCTACACGGATTTAAAAATACGACTAATGGGTAAGATAATGTCACACTTTGTTGTTTTTTTTTCTTCTTTTAAATGAGGCTAGTTAGCAGTCCCCGAACTACACAGGGACATCTATAGGATTTCAGGGGGCCTGGGCCAAAAGCATTTTTGGGGCCCTTGTTTAGAACAGCTTTGAATTAATGATTCAATTTATGCCCTCTTTGGCCATGTCACTGATAGTGCATAGGCACACTAGTCCAAATTCTAAATGTGTTTGCATTTAAAATTCAGAGATAGTGACATGTTTTCAAAAATGTAACACAGCAGCAGCTTACTAATATGACTTTAAAAAATCTCAGTGATACCCTTTCGTTGCTCATATATGAGGTCTTGTTATAGTATAAAATAAACTATTTTTTATGGATTTCGCATGAAACATAAACACATTTCTCTACAAAATGTATTTAATAGACTCCTACATTACCCACGTTCAAAACAAATTATAGGAAAATGGTATTTAACCCCTTCACTGAGGCGGCTATTCCGCCGCAGTGCTAAGGGAGCGGGGCGGCCGCGCGGCGGCCGCATGCTGGTGATGGAACCGCTCCGTCACCAGCCGCGGTTGCGCTGTGCTCATGACGGAGCGGTTCCATCACGGCCCCGCCCGTTCAATGAAACGCTCAGCGCAGGCGCGGAATCCGCGCCGCGCAGGCGCTCCGAGCGGGCCGTGACGGAACCGCTCCATCATCAGCACAGCGCGAACGCAGCTGATGACGGAGTGGTTACGTCACCAGCAGGGGAGGGGTTAAAATAATCTGTTTGAGTTATTCATGTTTATCAGGGCAAGACTCTTCAAAACACAGTTGGCTGTATATAAGGGGGCCCCCTAAAAATCTGGGGACCTGGGCCAGAGCCCAATTTGCCCATGCCTTAAAGCGTCTAACTGGAAAGATGACGTATTTGGAAAGTTATTTAAAGAAGCTCATGCGTTAGGACAAGTGATGAGAAAGTGTGAAGAGATAGAAAGTCTTTTCCTGAAGAAGATTGTGGTGAAGGGCAGTGGTGTAGGGGGATGGGGGTGTTCCGCCCCAGGCGGCACGAGTTTTGGGGGCGGCGGACCCTCGCTCTTACCTCTTACCTGCAGCCGTCGCGGGGCAGCAAACGCAAACCAAAGGTCTAGCTATGCCACTGGGGAAGGGTTATTAGCAATCTGGATTTAGGTGAGCATAGGCCTGCCCACACATCAGTTTCCAAACCATTTCTGTTTTGGTGATTTTTGAGTGTTTACACACCTGTTTCTTCCAGATTACTGTGGCTAATCTCAAATTCCCAAATTCATTTGTGCCTCTGTGACAGCTCATATAGTAAACTCCCCTACTCAATCTTTTCTGTGAACATTGGTGCTGTGGCTTTGAATCCCAGTGGTGGCAAGTAATTTATGTGATTTCTAAAGATTCATTGAAATGGTTGAATTCAGTGTGTTATGAAAAAGACTTTCCTTCACTCTACTGTAAATAAGATATATAAATGCATGGATTATTTATGAGGTTGTATGTCCGAATATCATCAGCAAAAATACCATCTGACGGAAATATTGGCGCATTTTTACAATTGAATGGCAGAGCGCAGCTTTAAGCCAAAATTGCTAACGCCGCGCTCCATCATTCTGAAAACGCAGGGATGTGCCGTATTTACAATGATAAGGCACAGCCCTGCATTTTTCCTAGCACCTGCGCCAACGCAGGCACCCTTGCACCATAGTGCAAGGGTGCCTTCGTTCAGGGAATGATTTTTTAAGTGCAGGAAGATGTCCCTTCCTGCACACAAACAATCATCTAATAGTGATTTGTATTGTGCAACATACATAGAAGTTGCAAATCGTCATTTTGTTTAATGATTGTTTATGTGCAAGAAGGGACACCTTCCTACACATAAACAATCATTCATGGCCATTTGCTGTTTCTATGTGTGCTGCACAATGCAGCAAACATAGAAACAGCCAAAACGAGGAGAAATTAATAATTTCTCCTCATTTCGCCATGTTAAGATCCATATTTAAGGCATCCTTGTAAACAGGGGGCAGAGTCAAAAAGCAATGGGTGTTGCAGCGGAACGCCCACCACAACACCCATTGCCCACCCTTTCACTCTAAGTGCTGCGTGAAAGGAGGTCTTATTCACATTAAGTGGCTTAACGCTGCCTCGTAAATAAGGAGAAGGGTTTATCGCTACAGGAACATCACAAAAAGTGACGTTCATGTGGCGATAAATTCTTGTAACTATGTCAACTATTAAAATATCCTGCCTTTGGGTGAAGATTTGTAATTATTAATTCCAATGGGCGATATTTTTGTCAACGACAATGCCACCATACCTGTGTACGCATGCGAGATACATTTACTTATACATGTCTTTTAACTCTGGCATCTTTCCTCTAATCGTGTAATACAAATAACTGCACATTTTGGGTGGGTAGGGTGGTTCACTTCCCCGAATTGATTTCTAAATATGGATGAAATCTCGTTTGAGTAATGAGGGAGAAAATTCCTCACATGAGATATCAGTGCTTTGCCAGTCGGCCCCCTTTCGAGGAAATCAGCAAGAAACACCTTATAATCAGAGTCTATCAAGCCCTGCTCTGAAATTACAGCACTCCCTGTGGAGCTTGGCTCTTTCGGATCCAGGCGCTCTGCGGCAAAGTGCACACACCATGTTTTCAAGTGGGCTTTGGGAGGCTATAAGCGTAAGGTTTAAGTGAACCACTGGGAGAGCACCATATAATTTGTCTGATGCTTTGGTCCCTAGAGCACAAGACACACTAACATGGGCTTTAACCTTATTTGAACTGGCAACAAGCAGAACAAGCACTAGCAAAGCCAATTGGTCTGGTCTTGGCAAACTGGAGTGATGGTTACATTTTTTTTTTTTTTTACTGCAACCATATGGCATAAACAAAAGGAAAACATGCCACCGCATAACCGTCACAGCTATATGCTTTTAATAACAATTTTAATTGTAATAATTATTTGTCCATTGCATGTCATTGTGACTGAGCAATGTGAGTGTTTCCTCCTAGGCAGATGTATTCGGAAAAGATATGGATATATTTTTTAGTTTTAATGCACATCGCAGGAAAATATGAAAATATAACAGGGGAATATGGGAATCGGGCATGGAGTGTGGCCTGAGGCCAGGACCTCCACCCAACCCACGACTGCCAGGCAACTGCAGTGGTGCCCAGCCTGTGGACGCGCACAGTGAGTGTTGAGGAGAGGGCTTGACCGGTCTGGACCTCTGTCAATATCTCTGCTGTCAGCCAAACACATCTGCACATGGACTTTGGTCAGGTACAGTGGGGAATTGTCAGAAAGACGGCTCAGCTGCCAGACCCTGTGCCCCCTCTCTGATGTCTGGTAACCCCAGCTGTGCATTGCCTTTGGCCGTGTGCTGTTGGTGTTGCGTGCAGGGTCTTGCCTGTGACAAGGCCCTGCATGCCTTTCTTTTGCCTCCTTAGCCGACCTCAACAGTGCAAAGACTTGTGCATGCACAGCAGGGGTTGGGTTCAATGGCTTGGTTTTTGTATGGTGCTCAGGCCCTTGTAAAAGTCTTTGCCTTTGGGCAGGGGCGGATGCTAATTTTGGCAGGGACGGGTTGGGCGGGCCACACGCACAAAAATACACTCATTTACTCACTCACACTCATTCATTCACAAATGCGCACACACACACACCCATTCACAACAAATTCACACACTTACACATACATACATGCACGCATGCACCAAACATTCAGAAGCATAAAACGTACCTGTCCTGCAGCTACGAGTGAGGAATGCCTTGGAGGTCCCAGGAGGGTTGGGACTGCTGCCTTCTCTGATTGGCTGAGCTTTGGTCAGCCAATGAAGGAAGGCAGCAGTCCCTCACTTGTCAAAGAGTGGGATGGGTTCAGTAAAACGTGCTGACCCCACTCCACTCTGTGACGAGGTTTCACTGATTGACGCTCAGCCCTGGGCACTGCAGGGCTTAAAACTGAAGCTCCCAGGTCCGAGGCAATCAGTGACACTCACCCTCATCATGAGGGGGAGGGCCTCATGGCACTCCTACCAGTCTGAGGAAGTCACGCCCACAGGGATGTGAAATCCTCAGCCTGGACAAGTTCAGCTCAGCTCATTTAGCGCATGTCTAGCTCCTGGCTGCCTGACCTGAAGAAGATGAGTCTCTGTCAGGCTGACCTTCACTCAGCCTGAAGACATTCTTCTTCTCTGGGAAAAGGTGAGCCTTTTCCCAGAGCCACAGCTGCCTTTGTTTTTTTTATCAACATGAAAGTCTCTAGTCAAAAGTGATTCAAGAATCATACACAAAATGGCTGTTGATTATTGCACCTAAAATGCCATCTCATGTGACTCTTGAATCTTCTGTCACTTAAGAGTCATGCACCAATTTTGGTGCTTTTTCCCTGGTATCAGGCTTGAGTTTCCAACTTCTCTGGGCACCCCTGTGTGGTCAGACACCTCTGAGGGTACCCCCTCCTGGCTGTGAAAAATTGTTTTCCACGGCATTATACACTCGAGTGACAGTCAACTAGAGAGTTTGAAAGTGAGTAAAAAAATAAAATGCAAGCACTAATCCAGCAAACCATATCTCTAAAAAAAAAATTAAAAAGTAATTAACAGGCATTCCTTCATGTACAAAAACAATTTTCCTTGTAACAGAGCCTCCCTTGCAGCATGGTGTAAGGAGGCCTGTGTTGGCACTAGGCTGCCTGAAGTGCACCGGCACTATGAGAGAAAAGAAGTACGCCTTATCTTAGTATATATGGCACTATTCTGCTCTCTCACTTTCAAGTAACAGTGCAGCAAGTTGCCTTGCTATACTGCATTGCGTGAAAGGTTAGTAAATCTGGCCCGAAGAATTTAGGTAACATCTAAAAATCCCTAGAAATTAATTGAAAAAACAAAGGTTAAAGTGATGTTATAGTTAGGCCTTGTAATAATATAGAAACTAGTGTTTTGAAGCAAATACACAAATTCACCAATACTAGTTTATTGAGCTAGCTATAACTGGCACCCTCGCCATGTGCTGCTTATGACCTCACATAATACATCACTCATGACATGTGCGATGACGTTGTTGACATCACTGATGGCATCTCAAATTACATCATTAATGAAATCGCAGATGACACAACTGATTCCATCATCCAAGCTACAGCTGTTCAATTTTAGGGAATTTAATTTTTTTTTGAAACTTAAGATAATATTTAATTAGCATCCCTAACTATTTAAACCCAGGACTACAAACAGCCTTTCACTTAATCCCCCATGAGCATCCAACATTGTGGAATGGGGTTGGGCGAAGGGCCAGGCCATATGCACAACACCCCATGGATGGCCAACAGTGCACCACGCACAGCGAGGAGTTCAGCCATGTCCTGTGACGAACTTCCCATAGGTCTCAACCACGTGCCCAACCCCTTGTGGGCAACCAACAAATTGGCATGGGGTTGGGTGAAGGACCAGGCATTGCAGCCAACCCCCCCTACTGTGAATGATCATAGGCCAAGTGCAGTGGACTTTGGGCATTCGTGGGGGGTTAGGTGTACTACAGAGCAAATATGTGTGCATGAGTCTAGCATATGTTTTTTCTGATAGGGTAGCCTTCCAATGAAACCCACTATGTTTAGACTAACTTTAAAATGGTTCCTCTTAGTTTGTGTGCTATACCATACAACATACATACAAATTGGGAGGAAAACACTTTTCTCCTACTTTGTGCTTGCCTCAAGGAGGGGTATTGTGTGGCACAAGTGACTGTCTACAAATGTTATTAGATAGATCTTTGCATGAACAAAATATGTTATAGCCTGTGGGGGTGCCCATGTACCACTTATTGGATGCCTCCAGATGCAAAGTAACACAAAGCAGCTTTGCATTACTTTTAAGCAATTTTCAAGTGCAAGAAAAGCTTTGCGCTGGAAAGTAAACAGCAGTCAAACAATTTGTGCTGGTTTACATCATGTTGAGTGACTTTGCACAAGCTCAAAGTGCTGCTAAAACAAGCCATTCGTTTGGATGCCTGTCATGCCAAGCATTTACCAGTAGGGTTCGAGGCAAATGGTGACAATTACATTGGAAGATTATCTTTCTATGTTATTTCTCTCTTCTTACTTCATCTCGTCTCACCTCACTTCCTCCACCTTTCATCTTTCTCTTGGTGGAAGAGGTGTGGCGCAGCGGCCAGGCCGACTGACGCTGGAACATGGGGCTCACGGTTCGATCACCGGTTGCAGGTCAGCCCAGCACCATGTGACTCAGGCAATATATCGCTTAATCTTCCCAAGGGCCCCCAGCGCCTGGACACCACTTTGTAGGTGGCTGTGCGCTTTACAAATACTGGTATTTCATTTCATTTCTCTTAAGCGCTCTCTCTTTCTCAGCAGTTCTGATTACATCATCCAATGAGTGTGTTAGTTTGCTTTATACTTTAGTTAGTGGCGGGTAACTGCCACATTACGTTTCTACCTAATTTTGTACTGCCTGGGTCCATCTATTATGTGCATTTACAAAATGTATCTGCTCCTAATGCATCATAGGTGTGCAGAGGTACTGAACACATTATACATGTTTAATTGAAGATCAACTCTGTGTGCAAGTGACAGTTGACCTCTGCTCACTATATCCCTCCTACGTTTTTTGGTACTCTAGAAAAAGTTCCCAACAGGGCAAAGATTCTACGCACTACATAATAAGTATTGTAAGCAGGCTTGAGTTATTAGACAGAATTGTATCAGCATGACAATTTCTACCTTAACATAGAAGACTGTGTGCACCAGGTACTAACCTATGTACATGTGCTTGTTTTGATTTAGAAGATGGACTCTCTGTAAACTGTTCACTACAGTATGAAGGCTGCAGATAGTATGATCTTTAGCACCATCAGACCTGGATTATTTTAAGTGAATTGTCCCTCTTTTGACAAGTTTTGCATATAGCATTCACTATGCTTGGTAGATACTTTCTACTACTCTTTTGTGTATTTGTCATGAGAGTTTTACTGTCAGTAAACAGTCTGGTTCAAAACAAACTCTTTCCATAGAGTGAATACTGTTTACATTATTCACTTCTCTCCTTATATCATCTTTATTTCTCAATGTAGGTTCAGTGACTGTCAGGGGTTTGACCATCGGCAGCTCCTCCGCAATGGCAGAGCAGCGTTGCCCCACTGCCTGGCTCAGAGCCAGCAAATGAAAAATAAAGAAATGTTCTAGCATCATTTTATTTTTTATTTGCCGGCTCTGAGCCAGCTTCTACAGGGCAGGGCATTGTAGAACCGGCTTTTTGGAGACCCCTCCCCCACTAAGATATTTATTAGCTCGAGCTAAGGACTGGGTCCCAGTATGGTACAAAGACAATTCTACGGAGACTGCTGCTTTACTCCGCAGCCTACACATATTTATAGCGCTAGCCACGCCCACTTGCACAGTACAAGTTCCTTATTCAGATAAGTTCCTCATCTGACAAGTTCTTCGTCAGTCTTGTGTGGTGCGATCGTGGCCAGGGGACATCTGTCTCTGATTGCACAATGTACCCAGCCCGTGCTTCCTTGCCCAACTGGTGTGGTCATGGGGCACAGCCTCGTGCTTCCTCTATCAGTTGGTGTGGTCACAGTGCACAGCCTCGTGCTTCCTCTATCAGTTTGTGTGGTCACAGGGTAGCTGGTCGTGACAGGCTGAGTTACCAACAATGGACAGGATGTGGCTGAGTCTCTGGCACAACTGGGGGGTGAGGCACAGAGGCAGCTTCTCGGAATCGGCTTGACCACAAGGAGCAGGGAGGTTTGGGCAAGTTTCAACAGGGACGTGGAAAGCAATTCTTCATCAGGTTGCCGAGAGCATGGCAACACAAAATGGAGTCATGTGGGTAATTTTAAAATACAGTTCAACAGTATGGGAGGAGGAGTGCTATGTGTACTCCCTAAGTTCACATATGTTTTCGTCCGGCTGTCTCAGGCTGGCCAGTGCACTTAGGTTTCTCCAGCCCAGCTGCATCGAACAGCTGGGCTGGACAAATCCCCACAGACTCCCTGTACTAACTGGAACAACTTTTCAGCCCTCTCAGGCCAATCCCTGTGATGCTCTCTCAGCATGAGGATAGGATGGGAGTCTGTCCCAGGGGCTGTAGTGACCAGGAAGAGTAAAGGAGGCGCAAGGTGATGCGGGAGGTGGCCGGTGGCTTCAGGTACGTTCTTTTTTTAATTCATATTAATACTAAAACCCCCGGGCACTTCCCCTCCTGCGCTTACCCTTTGTTTGTGGCAGGATTCACTGGGTTTGACACAGATAAAAGCTGTCCATCCAAGGGCATTGTTTTTGGAAGAGACGTTCAGTATTTTTAGGAACTTGGCTTACCCTGAACAAGTGTTTACAGCTTGAACACCACATCCAATGAGGGTTTCCCGCATATCTATGGTTGATTGTTAATGTGAAATACGGTACCCGTGAAGTGTATGGTATAGGGTCAATTTGGTACACAACCATACTTTCTACAGCTAAAGGAGTTGTTTCTGTGATGGGATTTATCACGCCTGACATTCTTTGCACTTACATTGAGAGCTCTAAAGCTATACCTGTCTGTAGAGCAATGTGTACAAGAAAAGCTTGCATGATGTTATCAGTGATGTCATAAATCATGTCATAGAATATGTTATGAGTGATGTCATATTTGAGGTCATAAGCAGTGCATGGTGGGAGCGCAAGTTATAGTTACTGCTACTAGCTATTACTGCTGAATTTCTGTGTTTTTTAAAAATGTTAAATGTTAACGTTGTCAATGAGAAATTCGCCTAACTGGTAAACTACAGTACTTTAACCTTTGTTTTTTCCAGTGAATTTGTAAGGTTTTTTTTTAAAAACAAAAACAGATCTTTTTTATTGCACCTAACTATAACATTACTTTAACCTTTGTTTTTTTTCGGTGAATTTGTAAGGTTTTTTAAACAAAAACATATTTTTTATTATACCTCATCATAACATTACGTTAAACTTTGGGGTTTGTTTCAGTGAATTTCTAAGGTTTAAAAAAAAAATTAAAATAGATATTTTTACTATACTTAACTATAATGTCCCTTTAACCTTACTTTTTTTCAGTAAGTTTGCACTTTTTTTTTTAAAGTAAGACTCTGCACCATATAAACAGCAGTTGGTCCCAATCTAACCACAATCTAACCAACTTTTATAACTGCCAAAAATCGACCAATTACATTTATATTTTTGACTCCATCTCTTGTAAGTTTATATTCCTTCTAAATCAATCAATCAATCAGGGAATTGTAAGTGCGCTACTCACCTGTGAGAATCTCAAGACGCTGAGGGGGTGGTGGGTACGCAGATCAGTTCAGCCGCAGAGCCAGGTCCTGAGAGTCTTCCTGAAGGTGTTCAGGGAGGGGGCGTGTCTGATGTCTGCCAGTAGCTCGTTCCAGGTCTTGGCTGCAATGTGAGAGAGCGATCTTTCGCCTGCTCTGGCTTTGTCGATGCGCGGGGTTTCAGCTAGTGCAAGGTTGGCAGATCAGAGGTTTTTTTTGGGTACGTGGAAGTTTATTCTGTCATTGAGGTATTTGGGTCTGTAGTTGTGTAGGCATTTGTAGGCGTGATTGGGGAGCCAGTGGAGTCTCTGGACGAGTTTGGCTGTGGTGTTCTGTATTGTCTGGAGTTTGCGGAGTAGGGACTTGTTGATGGCGGCGTAGAGAGCATTTCCGTAGTCCAGTCTGCTGGTGATGAGTGCATGGGTGACTGTCTTCCTTGACGGGGGGGATCCATTTGAAAGTCTTTCGAAGGATGCGGAGGGTGTTGAAGCAGCTGGAGGTGACGGCGTTGACCTTTCGATTCATGGAGAGTGATGAATTGAGTGCGATGCAGAAGTTCTTGGCGTGGTCTGAGGGGGTAGGTCGGCTTCCGAGGGCAGTGGGCCACTAGGTGTTGTCCCATGCTGAAGAGGTGGTTCCAAGGACGAGGACTTCTGTCTTCTCGGCGTTGAGTTTTAGGCAGCTGTTGGTCATCCAGACTCCAACGTCTTGCATTCCTCTCTGGAAGTTGAGTTTTGAAATGGTGGGGTCTCTGGTAAGGGAGAGGATGAGCTGGGTGTTGTCGGCGTAGGATACGATGTTGAGGTCGTGTTGTTGGATGTTGGCTGCGAGGGGGGCCATGTAGATGTTTAAAAGGGTCAGGCTCAGTGATGACCCCTGTGGTACTCCGCAGGTGATTTCAGTGGGGGCGGATAGGAAGGGTGGTAGTCTGATCCTTTGGCTTCTTCCAGTGAGGAACAATAGGATCCAGTCCAGGGTAGATCCTTATATGCCGGCGTCGTGTAGTCTGTCGACTAGTGTGCGGTGAGAGACAGTGTTAAAGGCTGTGGACAGGTCGAGAAGGATGAGGGCTGTGGAGTGGCCTGGGTCCAGGAGGGTGCGGATGTCATCTGTGCCGGCGAGTAGGGCGGTCTCGGTGCTGTGGTTGCTTCGGAATTTGGATTGGGACGTGTAGAGGACAGCGTTCTCTTCAAAGAATTGTGTCAGTTCCCTGTTGACTGCTTTCTCTGCCACTTTGGCTGTGAAGGGGAGCAGCGAGATGGGCTGGTAGATCTTGAGGTCGGTGGGGTAGGCCGTGGACTTCTTGAGCAGGGGCCTGACTTCCGCGCGCTTCCCGTCATCTGGGAATGTGTCTGTTGTGAAGGTGGTGTTGATGGTCCGTTGCAGTTCAGGTGCGATTGTGTCCGCGGCCCTGTGGTAGATGTGCAGGGGACAGGGGTCGGTGGGTGTCCCTGAGTGGATGCCTTTCATGATCATGGTGGTGTCGTTGGTCGTGATTGGTGTCCAGTTGGAGATGGTGGGCTGGCTGGTGTCTCTGGTGGGGAGGGGGGCTGGGTGTGGCGTCTTGTAGGTGGTCGACGAATTTGTCGTATAGTGTTCTGATCTTGAGGTGGAAGTAGGTTCCAAGCTTGTCGCAGAGGTCTTGGGACGGGGTGATGTCTGTGGCTTCACTGCGTGGGATGGTGAATTCCTGAATGACACTGAAGAGTTCCTTGGAATTAGTGGAGCTGGCGAGGATTTTGTTGTGGATGAAGTTTCTTTTGGTTGTTCTGATTTGGTTGTGGATGTCCTTCATGGCATCCTTGTAGGTGGAGTGGTTATCAGTTGTCTTGGTGTTCCTCCAGTTCTTCTCCAGGCATCTGCAGGTGTGCCTGGATTCTTGGAGATCGGTTGTGAACCAGATGGCTTTCCTGGGGTGCTGTTTGCCTGGGTTGCATAGCGGGCGAGCTTGTCTGTGCTGTTGGAGATCCAAGTGTGGAGTCCTCTGGCTGCGATGTTTCTGTTGGATACCCAGGTGGAGTTGTCTCGGGTGAGGGTGGAATTCATTTGCTCGACTGTAACCTTGCTCCAGTTCCTGGTGGGCGGGGGGTGGTTTTGGTGCCTTGGGTTTCTTGATGGTGAAGTGGACGCAGTGGTGGTCGGTCCATGGTGGTTGCGTTGTGTGGCTGAAGTGAACGCTGTTATCTGCAGTGAAGATGGGGTCGAGGGTGTGTCCCACTCTGTGTCGTGTGGTGATGAGTTGGTTGAGTCCAATGTTGGCGAGGTTGTCACGAAGGATAGTGGAGTTAGGATCGCTGGGATTGTCGAGGTGGAAGTTAAGGTCTCCAATGAGTATGTAGTTCATTGATGCAATGGTGTGGGGTGCGATGAAGTCGGTGATGATGGTGGCGAAGGGTGTCCGGGGTCCGGGGGGTCTGTAGATGAGGGTTCTTTGGAGTGTGGTGTTAGGGCTGGTCTGACTCTGGAAGTGCAGGTGATCTGCGGAGGAGAAGGTTTCGCTGGAGGTGGTGAGGCGGAGGACGCTCTTGTGGGCGATGGCGAGGCCCCCTCCCGGGTGGTTGGGGTGGTCCTTCCTCTGGATCTTGTGTCCGTCCCGGATGGCAGTGTTGATGTCGGGGGTGGAGACGGTGTTGGTCCAGGTCTCCGTGAAGAAGGTGATGTCGGACGAGAAAGAGTTGAGTAGGTGCCAGATTTTTATGGCGTGTTTGTGTACGAAGTGCATGTTGAGGAGGATGCATCTTAGGGTGTTGTCCGCGCAGGCGTCTGCGGTGCCGGAGGCCGGAGTGGTGGTGATGGTCTGACAGCAGTGGAGGCTGGAGAACTGGCCGTTGGTTGAGTTTGGCGAGGCCTGTTGGCAGTCTCTGAGTCTTCCAGGGGTGAGTGCGAGGAGGGAGGCTGAGTAGTAGCAGTGGAAGGTCGTGGATCCAGGGTTCCTGGCATTGGTCACGGTCGGGTCGCCAACGTGCGCAGATGGCCTTGCCTTAGGAGCGCCAGTGGCATGACCGTGCAGTGGCCGCCATTAAGTAGGGGAGGGGAGCAGGACTAGAGTGGGTATGCGGGAGCGAGGGCTGTGCCGGGGGAGAGGCCGCGGGGGCAGCATTGGCGGGAAACTGGCGGGGTGCAGATTGAACTAAATAAAATATTAATCAGGAGGAATAAGGCAGCTAGCGGGCAACAAGGAATATGCAGAAGTAAAAAGCAGAGGGCGAGGGGAACACCAGGCAGGCTAGGACGGGAGCACCTCTGAGGTGGGAATCGGGCTGCCAACGTGAACCCTTCTCAGGGGAGGACTCTGCACTGCGGCGATGCGGCGGTGATGCAGAGCTGCTGGGGAGGGTGCTGCCCTAGACCGGAGGCTTACTCATTCTGCTTAGCAATCCTCTTGGGATTGACATCCCCATATGCACTGTAGTCTGCCTCAGGATTTTGGGATACAGCTTCATCCATTGGGATAGCAAATATGCCATTAACTGTGGTATTGACAAGCATCTTGGATTTCCAAACTTGGACATAACTTGGAATGGTCATAGAGGTATGAAGTGGCATCACTTGTTACCAATAGTTGAGAACATTTTGGATCTGAAGCACCGACACCTGATGATAGTGCACTGTGGTGGCAATGACCTCGGCACAATCATAGGGGTTGAGCTTGAATTCCAAATGAAACTAGACCTTTGCATAATTGATGTCTCTCTTTCCTCACACTGCCTTTGTATATTCTAATACATGCCAAAGGCAAAAATGGCAATGGTCAATAGAGTTTTGTCCTAAAATTGAGTGGGGGTGAGTGTTTGTATTGTCAACACTCCATCCATCATCCCCTTTGTTTTTTCTTTGTTCGCCCTAAGTTGGCAGGGTATGCTCAGACGTGAGTCCCTTGCTCACTTTGCCACTGGATTCAAGCAAGCCCGGCTGAAGACGGCTGTAATGCCAGAAACCGGTCCTGGGAAGCTTGATTTCGGTCCAGGGAAGACATGGCGTGGCAGTTCGGGCTGGACTGTTCCCATGAGGCACAGGGTCAGACTGATCTGCGTATTGCCATGTCTGACCTGGAGTGGCGGAGTGAGCTAAAGAACGGAGATGGATTAAACCCAGATCAGTTGACTGGGGGTGAGTGTTTGTATTGTCAACGCTCCGTCCATCATCCCCTTTGGTTTTTCTTTGTTCGCCCTAAGTTGGCAGGGTATGCTCAGACGTGAGTTCCTTGCTCACTTTGCCACTGGATTCAAGCAAGCCCGGCTGAAGACGGCTGTAATGCCAGAAACCGGTCCTGGGAAGCTTGATTCCGGTCCAGGGAAGACATGGCTTGGCAGTTCGGGCTGGACTGTTCCCATGAGGCACAGGGTCAGACTGATTTGCATATGGCCATGTCTGACCTGGGGTGGCGGAGTGAGCTAAAGAACGGTGATGGATTAAACCCAGATCAGTTGACGGGGGTGAGTGTTTGTATTGTCAACGCTCCGTCCATCATCCCCTTTGGTTTTTCTTTGTTCGCCCTAAGTTGGCAGGGTATGCTCAGACGTGAGTCCCTTGCTCACTTTGCCACTAGATTCAAGCAAGCCTGGCTGAAGACGGCTGTAATGCCATAAACCGGTCCTGGGAAGCTTGGTTCCGGTCCAGGGAAGACATGGCTTGGCAGTTCGGGCTGGACTGTTCCCATGAGGCACAGGGTCAGACTGATTTGCATATGGCCATGTCTGACCTGGGGTGGCGGAGTGAGCTAAAGAACGGTGATGGATTAAACCCAGATCAGTTGACTGGGGGTGAGTGTTTGTATTGTCAACACTCCGTCCATCATCCCCTTTGGTTTTTCTTTGTTCGCGCTAAGTTGGCAGGGTATGCTCAGACGTGAGTCCCTTGCTCACTTTGCCACTGGATTCAAGCAAGCCCGGCTGAAGACGGCTGTAATGCCAGAAACCGGTCCTGGGAAGCTTGATTCCGGTCCAGGGAAGACATGGCTTGGCAGTTCGGGCTGGACTGTTCCCATGAGGCACAGGGTCAGACTGATTTGCATATGGCCATGTCTGACCTGGGGCAGTGAAGTGAGCTAAAGAATGGTGATGGATTAAACCCAGATCAGTTGACTGGGGGTGAGTGTTTGTATTGTCAACGCTCCGTCCATCATCCCCTTTGGTTTTTCATTAAAATAGTTTCTGCATTTCTCCGTGACCACAGCATGGGCTCTATTTATCAGAACAATATCCGTGTTTTGATATGGAGGTGTCTATAGATGACACACACCTGTCATCTGAGAGAGAGGTACATTGGACCCAATTCCTCCGCACACCCTACTATGCACTCCTATAATTAAAGAGACTAGACTCCGCAGAGTGATCAGTCCCTTCTCACACCCTACTATGCACACTTGTCATCTGAGATAGAGGTCTGATAAAAGAGGCCAGTCCTTCCCCACACCTTACTATGTACACCTATCATTGCAGCGAGAGGTGTCAGCAGAGAGGCCAGTCCCTCCAACACCCTACCACGCACACCAGTCATTGGAGTGAAAGGTCTGAAAGGAGAGCCCAGTGCATCCCCACACCCTATTATGCACATTCATCAATGCAGAGAGAGGTCTCAGAAGAGAGGCCAGTCCCTCCAACACCCTACTATGCACACACGTCTTCTGAGAGACATGTTTAAAAGGAGAGGGCACTCTCTCCCCACACCCTACCACATACACCCGTCATCTGAGAGAGAGAGGTCCAAAAGGATAGGCCAGTCCTTCCACACAGCCTACCATAGACTCCCGTCATCGCAGAGAGGGATCTAAAATGAGAGGGCAGTAGGTCCCCTCACCCTACTATTCACAGCTGTCACCTGAGACATAGGTCTGAAAGGAGAGGTCAGTCCATCTCCACACCCTACTATGCACACCGATCATTATGGAGAGAGGTCTGACCAAACAGGCTAGTCCCTCCCCACACTTTACTATGCACACGTGTCATCTGAGAGAGAGGTCTGAAAAGAGAGCCCAGTCCCTCCCCACACCCTAATATGCACACTTGTCATTACCGTGAGAGGTCTCAGCAGAGAGGCCAGTTCCTCCACACCCTACTACACACACCCATCATCTGAGATGGAGGTCTGAAAGGAGAGCCCAGTCCCTCCACACACCCTACTATGCACACATATCATTTCAGAGTGAGGTCACAGCAGAGAGATCAGTCCCTCCCACACCCTTCTACTACTACTTCCTAGAGTAGAGGCAGAGACAAGAAGAACTGGAAATAAGATTGGAATGTATGCAACACTTAAGCAACTCATGGCTGGGACATTGATCACACTACACTCCGACAGAAGAAGGAGAGAAGACACTCCCACACAAGTGAACATGCTGCCATGCAGTGAATAGTACAGTTTCTAACAAAAATGTACTTAACTGACCCTGCATCAGTCAGAAAAGGTGATGGGTGTTCTGTTTATATGCAGGCACCAGCCTATAATGAAATGTTAAGTTCAAATTAAAGAAGGATGGAAAATATTTTCTTCTCTTTCTGCCGAAACTGTCCGTATTGATGGTGTAGGAAAACAGCCTCCCATAAGTGATCAAGTACAAGCAGTGCTATGATATTGTACGCGGGCAAAAGGAATCCTAGCAATATATTAATAGGAGGGGAAAAACTGACTAGAAGAGGCTAGGTGTGAATATATAAAAAAGGCCCAAGATCTCATGTATATGTATCTAAGCTAAACAATCACCAGGGTCAGGAAGAGGAATTTAAAATACACTAAAATGCCCATGGGTGGTCAGGGTCTTAATGAAACACAAGGTATCTCATCAAGCAGGTCTTTTTGACACAGGTTCAATCTATGAATCAACTATCAGTATATTATGAATAGGACCTTAATGGCCTCACTTTGTGCTGTCGACTGAAGTAGCTTCTCAGTGATCCACCACTTCAAGTCATTCTAATTGTGCCCTTGATCTAAGAAATTAGTGGTTGGTGTTGTAGTCACACCTCCCCATTACATATTTTGACGCTGTTTGTTGATGTGTGTCCTGATTCTATCTGCTTTTACCAATGGATCTTAATGTACAAGGTCATTCAGTCAAGCAGATCACCTTGTCGTTACCTGTGGTATGTTTTCCAATTTGGCTGGGTATGCCCAAACTTGGTTCCCTTGCTCACTTTGCCACTGGATTCAAGCTAGCCTGGCTGATGACGGCTGATTAGCCAGAAACCTGTCCCAGGATGCTTGTTTCCGGTCCAGAGAAGACATGGCTTGGCAGTTTGGGCTGGACTGTTCCCATGAGGCACAGGGTCGGACTGATTTGCATATGGCCAGGTCTGAATTGAGGTGGCGGAGTGAGCTAAAGAATGATCATGGATTAAACCCAGATCATTTGACTGGGGATGAGTGCTTTCAATGTTCAACACTCCGTCCATTATCCCCTTTGGTTTTGCTTTATTCGCCCTAAGTTGGCATGGTATGCCCAGACGTGGGTCCCTTGCTCACTTTGCCACTGGATTCAAGCAAGCCTGGCTGATGATGGCTGATTAGCCAGAAACCGGTCCCAGGATGCTTGTTTCTGGTCCAGAGAAGACATGGCTTGGCAATTCGGGCTGGACTGTTCCCACGAGGCACAGGGTCAGACTGATTTGAAAATGGGCATGTCTGAACTGGGGTGGCGGAGTGAGCTAAAGAACGGTGATGGATTAAACCCAGATCAGTTGACTGGGGGTGAGTGTTTGTATTGTCAACGCTCCGTCCATCATCCCCTTTGGTTTTGCTATGTTTTCCAAGTTCCCAGGGTGTTTTTATGCCTAAATCTAATTGGTTTTTACTTTCTGCAAAGAGACAATAAATTGTCTGGTTACAGGAGGCAAATCCCAAGGGGTTCTCTGTTTAGTGTAATCGTTCTGCTTCCTAGGTCACGTATATACCTGCATGTCCCTGAGGCCCCTTTTAAACACAAATTGATGCTTTTCATACTGATGGATTCCTGTATGTAATATGTGCCACTTCCCATTAGTGGTGATGCATGTGATCTTTTAGATCGATTCTTTTGTGAGACCATCCCGGGAAGTCACTCTATTATTGTTTCTTACCCTTTATCTTGATTCCTAAAGAATACTCTTTTTCCATAAGTTTTCTTTATGATTCTCTGACTGTTCCTTGAATCATCATTGTAGGCAGAGGCAATTCTTTTTTCAGCCTCTGAAATTTACAATAGGGTTGACTGTCCCTGAAGACACTGGGATGTTGACAGTCAAAGAAAAGTAAAGAATTCTTCTCCCTCAATTTATTGTACCCTTTGTAGTTAAACAGCATCCTTCAAGAATGATGAGATGATCCAGAAATGCCAGCCTCTCACGACTCAAGATGCATAAATTAGAGAGTATTAATCTACGCTATGAAACCATTATTCTCGTTTACCTATCCATATAATGAAGTTGCTGTGGCTGTCCCTTTTTCATAAACAAATGTTGTAGAGTATATGGGTTGGTAGACTGTTGATGTAATACTTCTCAAATCTTTGCAAGCATAGATTTGCCAGGTTCAGGACATACGTGGTCCCAAGAAAGTACCATTTAATTGGTGGAATGACATTCTCAAACTGGAAGACATTCTGTTTCATAGCTATAGTCATGCATTCCATCATACAACTGATCAGGGAATCATGAAGTTCCTATCATTTTTCCTAAGAAGACCCTCAACAGTTTTAAGGTGGCTTTCTATGGAATGCTGGTGTAAAGTACTTCAACGTATAAAATCAGTATCACCTTACTGGTGGGATTAAAAAAATGTCTTACAGCAACACTGGGCATCCTAACTATTTTACTATAAGATGACATTGGTTGCACAAAAGGTCTGAGGAAGCACTCACAAAATTGAGGTAAAGGGTTCAGGGTGGATCCAGTATCTGAGATAATAGGATGTCGCGGAAGTGGGCATGCTACTTTGTGAATCTTGCGTAAATTGTAGAAGTAGAGGATTCTTGGTATATCTGCCATTAGAAAGCCCACCTTCTGTTTCATGGGTCAACTAAGGCTAGTGCTTCAGTAACCATGCTATTCATTTTTATGAGCAATCTTTCTGTAGGGTCTTCAGTGATTCTCCTGTAAAAAAATTTATCTGTCAGAATGTGAAGAAAGTCTTCATAGTATGCACCAGTGAATGGTAGTATAGTAACGCCACCTTATTCTGGTGATTTGATGTCCCCTGAATTCTCAAGGCAAGACCCTTACTAGAATATATGACATTACAACGCAAACAATTACAACACATGCCTTTACAATATGGTTTTTACTTCGCAACCACCATTACAACGCATGATTTTACAAAGCATGCGATTTCAATGCATTTTTAGAAAGTATCATTACAACGCATGCCATTACAACGCATACCCTTACAATGCATAATATTACAATGCATAATACTTTTTGGGCAACAGTGGGGTAAGTGTTGGATAGAGTAGGGTTAAAAATTACTATTCACACTCCAGTGAGTGCAACAGTAGGATAAGTGTTGGATAGTGAAGGGGCACAAATACTATCCCCATGTACCCCAAAACCTTTTAATGCGTTGTAATGGCATGCGTTTTAATGGTATGCGTTGTAATGGCATGTGTTGTAGTGAAATGCGTTGTAATGGCATGCTTTGTAATGGCATGCGATGTAAAGGCAGTTGCCTTGTAACAGCTGTGTTGTTAAGGTAGTGCATTGTTATGACTGCGTTGTAATGGTTGTTTCTCCCTTACTACCCTACCTTTCTACATTGGAGGTACTGCATGACTGATATGTGGAAGCAAATTATCAGGAAAAAATTTCTTCCATACAGTTTTCCCAAATTTCTCAAAGTCTAGTGGAATCATATGTGTAAGAGTGCAGAAGACAGATCGCTTCTTCAAACCTGTGTTCATGTCCTCCCTTATGTCAGAGGCACTGAAAACAAAGTAACATTTCAAACATAATTTTTAAAGAAAATGCTTAGCTCCCATCCAGTCATTAAAGAGTCCCTGTATTAAATTGGGACCCTACCCACACCTATATTGAACTCCTGGTTCTGTATCAGTGTCTTGTCACTCAAGTTAACAATTAATGTGGTACTTGGCTTGGGCTTGCTTGGTGTTCTATGTCCAGCTGCATTTCGGGAGAGACTAGTGTGTCCACTGTACCTGGGATTGTCGCTTGTTCTCCAAAAAAGGAGGGTGTTGGTTTCTGTGGAATAATCCCCTTGTGGAGTAGGGTGGATACTGTGCAGGCCAGTACATGATCTGTCGTAGATAGGGCTGTAGGGAGGGAGACGGGGATGATATGTGGCTGGATCCCACATCCTCCTGCTCCATTCACCTTTGCTGAAGGACCAGTATTGGTATGTCACTCTCCATCTTGGAAACTTTCTGTTCTCTGGTTCATGTTTTTTTTTTGGTAATATTCCTCAGCAATATAAGGGTGCACTGCTTGATGTGAAAACGTCAGAACATCCCTCTTTAGTCTGGTCATTTTGGAATGTTTTCCATATTATTTATGATCAGTATACATAATGGGAGGACGCAGTACCTTGGAAAAGACTGTGACGCTTGAAAAAGTCAAAGGAAAAGGAGGAAGAGGATGACCAGCAGCAAGGCGAATGTAGTCAATTACAACTGCAAAGAATGCCCATTTAAGATGATGGCCTCCAGTGGAAGAAGTAAAGGTGTGCTAAAGTTTGATGCAATCGCAAGATATATTGCAGGGAAGTTTCCCCTTCTATGAGTTCAATACAAATTATACCTAAATCAAGGTGGGTTGTATCCTGTGGAATACTAGTCCTTAGATTGAGGAGATTGCCCAAGGCTTTTACATCAATAGTATCTAATGTACTTGATACCTGGTCAAACCATATTTATAACAGCGTCAAGAAGAGGTTTCCCCACACTGGCTCATAGAAGTCCACTGAAGGCGGTCGCCTTATAATGCATTAATTAATTTGAAGACTGTCAATTGCTCAAACTCTGTAAATCCATTTGATGATAGGGACTCTTCCAGATACAAGGATTTGCAGACGCAACCTGGAACCCATTTATTGAACTTATATTTGTGTTTTCCAAAGAACCCACTCTTTGTTTTACAGTTGTTTATTTGGGTTATTTGAATGTTGCTCTTTTTCAAGTTGGCTACATTTATAGCTTTACTTTTGCTTTCTCCCAAATAGAATTTATCTGTACATTGTAAGATGTAAGAATAACCCTGTAAACAAGGCCTGTGCGATATTTAATTTCTAATATGGTCACTAAATCAGTTACTGGCACAATCAGAATGTTAACATCCGTGAAAAACTGGTTTTTTTTTTAAATCCTAAAATTTCTGCCGCTGAAAGGTGAAATCTCCAGGTGAATCTTCTGTCGGAAATGAGGAATTACCTGGGAATCAGATACACATTAAGCTATTCCTCTTGAAACTCCTTGTTTCTAAGGGGACCTATGGGTCTCACTTGGAATCTTCCGGTATCTCTGCCCATGTGGAGCTAATGGTTCCCTCCATATCGGTGACTCCTAAACGAAGTTATTAGGTGGGATGCCAGGGTATAGAGCAATAGGCCCATATTCAGCTTATTTTCACTCTCATCTCCCGCAGTCAAATTGGAAACTGTGTGCAGACATTTTATCTGGAAATGTCCTTATGTGGCTCGTTTCTATGCACAATTACAAATGTATGCTTAATTTATCTGTGAAAGTCTTATCTTTTGCATAGATTTTCTATGCACATAGGTATAGCGCAGGAAAGGAACACTAAGGGGTAGATTTGCAAACTTTTTGCGCTGGGTTTGCATCACAAAAGTGACGCAAACCAATATAAAATGTTTGTTTCCTTATTTACTTCACGTTTTGTGCTGGAAAGTTGCCTAAAAGTAACACAGCAGCGTGAAGCACTACTTTGCATTACTTATTGGCACGTTTGCACTACGCAAAATGGTACATGCATGACCTAAGCCTCTAAGTCAACTTATGAAGCCACGCAAAGCTACTTTGCTTGGTTTTGAATGGATTAAAAAATCTGGAGTACGGCAGAGCAGCAGAAATCGCTGTGTTGCTTTACTCTGCTCAAGAGAGGCGTTCCATGGGTGTTGCAGTGGGTGTTCCCACGCAACTTCAATGGTTTTTGACGCATTCCCAGGACTTGTAAACCTGTAAATGTATCAAAATTGTATGCCTCCCCAGGTGAGGCGTAATGAGGAAAACTATCGTTATTTCTCCATGTTTTTCCTGTTTCTGTAGTCTGCAACACACATAGACAGAGGTAAAAGCCTCTCAGGGTTGTTTTTGTGCATGACTGTTTTCCTTCTTGCACAAAAATAATCCTGCATGCAACAGAGGCTCCTTTGCACCATACTTGCATTGGCACTTGGCTGCCAAAATTGTGCGAGTGCACGGATAATGGTCAGGAATCCATCCTATTGGATGATTACAGCATATTTATGCCCTTTCCCCATGACGCAGCCCAACACTAGTTTCATAAATATGCCCCCTAGTGTCAAGGGGGGCTACATGGGTGGTACACGGGCATTCCCATGCAACCACCCCTGCCTTTTGATGCAAAACCATATCTTCTCATAATAATAGAAAGGGGTTTGAGTTCAAAATTAACACCACTTGAAAGCAGGCATTACAAGGAGAAATGTTTTAATTTCGACTTTCCTTTCCAAATTTGCATGTGTGCTGCACTATGCAGCACCAATACAAAGTAGGAACATTTTTTTAAACTGGTCTAGAGATAGTATTTTGAAGTGGAAGTGAACCCTTTCAGTACAAAACTTATGCTAGACTCCCGCACACACCCTTTCACTATGGCGTTCGGCAGCAAAATTCTGACTGGCAGGAGGGAGAGGGTATAAGACTGCCATATCTCTGTAGATATGGTGTTTGCTGCTCGCTCCCTGTCTCGCAACACAGCACAGCATTTTTGGCTGCTGCGCTGATTTGTGTGAGACTTTTGTAAATCTGGCCTTACCTGTTTTCTGTGATGTGTGCCAAATGCAGAACCATTGGTTAATTAAAATTATATGCAACATAAATTGTTGCATACTTCATGATTTTCATGCAAATGTAGCAAACCTGTCACGAAGTTGTAGTGATCAAGGAGTTTCGCTAAGGTTGAGAACAACCTTTGCTACTTTGCACACTCCTAATGTTTACTTCCTTAAACTCCTTATGATTATACATTTTTATGGCCTTTACCAGGCGCTGCAATCAGATTGGCATCCTTTCAGAGAACTCTGTCATCTCCATGCATCAATACATTTACCATATTCTGATCTAACTTTAGCAACCACACAGACGCCATACCCAGATCTTTCTGAATGGATGTGTTAGAAAGAATATGAGTGAGACCAATGCACATCCTGGTTTTCGTCTATTTATCGTTTTTATTTTTTTTAGTTGTTCTCTATTGTCTTTGTTAATTTGAACCCACTTAACAGTATGTATCTTTTTAAACATTTTTATTGAGGTTTTCCATCTTCACCCAACGTGTGTTATCACTGAAGATATTACAGACAAAAGAAGAACACAGGGGGCCTCATTTATGAAAAGTGACGCATTGCTGCGTGAAAACAGTGATACGTCACTTTTCATTGTACCCTCCTTGCGACACCAATGATGTGTCATATTTACAGTATGACGCATCATGTCGCAAGGAGTTACAGATACGTCAGTATTTCTGACGTATCTGTAGGCGCAAAAGTGACGCATTGCTGGAGTGTGTCACAAAAGTGACGCAACTCCAGCAATGTGTCCTTTCACATGGGGCAAGCCCAATGTGAAAGGGCCTGCATCTGTCTTACGCCTGCTGTGAGGCAGGCGTAAGATTTCGACTAGAAGTGGCGCAGTGAAATCTCATAGATTTCACTGAGTCACTTCCATGACCCTTTCTTGCGTCAATACGCCCCCTTGCATACATTATACCTGACGCAGGTATAATGTGGCGCAGGGGTTTACAAAGTGACGCATCTCCCTAGATGCGTCACTTTGTAAATATGGCGCAACAAGATGAACTTTTTACGCCACTGGTGCGTCACAAAAAGTGACGCACCGGCGGCGTAAAAGTGACGCACAGCCTCATAAATGAGGCCCAGGCTTTTTTTACATCACAGATCTTCTGCAGTATTTTCATAGTTGCTATACATGTTAATTATTATTTATGCGTGGCATCACAATAAAGAATATGTTTCCAATCGGGCAACGTGTTTCACTCTGATACACTTGACGGCAATTGAATATGTTCAAAGACAGAGCATGAAGGCATACGGTAAGAGTGTCTGGCATGCTGGCAGAGGGGGTGGGGTAACCAAATCATCCGGGCCCCTCGTCAGATTGCCACCCGGCTCATGAAATTGATTATGCTTTGATTTCATGTGTTCTAAGGATATAAACATCGTCTGATCACACAGGGCTCCAAAGTCATGCCTTCCCCATCCTGTAAGGTGTTAGACACCAGCTTCTCTGCAGTTAAGGGCAGGAGCGTGTTCTATAATAGTGGTATTGTCAGGAGTATAGGGGGGAATTTTCCAATCGTTGGGCCAATTTCCTCCATGCCCAAAAGGTCATTGCGGCTATCTTGATTTCCCTATAATCGGCAGGTGTGCCCTAAAGCAGAAGTGCCTAGAGGAGAATGCTGTACATTTGGACACGCTCAAGCGTGAGGTATGGCATTCTAGCATCTGGATGACACCAGTATGAGGCATACTGCACCTGTGAGGCCAAATAATAAGCCAGTGACCTCAAACCCCCACAAACCTAGGGCAGTGAAAGTGTCTCCCAGTTGACCCTAGGCTGTGTACCGGTCCATATCAATTTTAAAAGGGTGCTCCGGGGAGTGCAGAAGAAGTTTGTCAGCGGGATTGGGATGTTTATGAAGAGGTAGAGAAAACAGGGAAGTATCACCATTTACACAATGGTGATTCAACCCGCCAGGAATATCTGCAACCGTATCCAGAAATCTATCTTGGCATAAGTCAGTCCATGGATGGGCCGTAGTCAAGGTGATCAACCATTTCCCTGTCTCTATGGAGCATAATTCCCTGTATCACTTTATCCATATTCTAGTTACTTGGAAACTCTCAGTTCACTTGTGGAGTGCTTTCTGTGAGGGGGAATAGCTCGGGCTGGGATCAGTAAATTATCAACCCAGAGAAATCCAACAAATGTAATGATATCGCGGACTGTGGGAGCATTATTATCTGCCAGGTTTCTCACAAAAAGCAATATATCATCTGCATACATGGACAACAGAAGGCGGCCAGAGGGGAGGACAAGTTCTCTGTGGAGGTGATTATCCACTAGGAGCCTCACTAACAGGTCCAATGCTTTGATGATTAGTATGAGGGAACAGCAGGCACCCTTGTCAAGTGGCTCTATATATAAGGAAGGGTTTGTGTATGCAGCAGCTGGATTAGCTTAATAATGCTTGTGGCACACCAATGTTAAGGGATATTTCCATAAGAAATAGCTATTCCAATGATTCAAACACCTTTTCAGCATCTAGGAGTACCGCTGCTGTGGCTAATTCAGGGTTCAATTGGTTCAGTTTGGCAAAAACTGCGTGGAAGTTGACAACCATCAATCTGTGGGGACAAAGCCAGACTGAATCAGAAAGATGAGGTGTTTCATCAGCACAGAAATTCTATGTCTATGTGAGGAGCACTTTTCGGTGTCCTTGCCTGGCTTGGGCAATAACCTGATCACTGCTTCTCTCAGTGAGTGAGGAGGGATCCCTCACTCCAGAGCGTCCATATACACCTCGAGGAGGTGGGTAGCCAGCACATATTTGTAGGCTTAATAAAACTCAGCAGTTAGGACATTACTCCCCTGCACCTTAAGGCGTCTCAATGGCAGTTAGCATATCCTCCTTAGTAATCAGGCAGGCTAGTAGTTGCTGGGGAGCATTATCCAACCAGATCATGGAGATGTCATTGAGGTAAATGCAGATAGAAGCTAGAGGCACCTTCAAATGTGAGATGTATAGGTGACCATAATACTTCACAAACTCTAGATTAATCTCTTTGTTAGCGGCCAATATCGCGCCATCCGGTGCTCGCAGTTGGGTAACATGATTGCAATGCCTATCTCCCCTTGGAAGCAACAGTAGCGTCCTCTCTTACCTTTCACCCTCACCATTCTGTTGGGCCTGTGTGTACCTTTCAAGGAACTTTATTTCCCTATTTGCTAGATCTCATTTGGACAGAATTAGACAATGTCGGTCTAAGATGTAGGAGGCTTGTAGTGCATGAACAGCTAAGACATTGAGGCATTTAACCCATTTGTTGGCCGACGCAAGCACTACCTTGCCTTTGCTGAGAACTACCGTTGGCCGACACAGCCCCGCCCACTCTGTAGAATGCCCGCACTGCGGTGGAATGTCCGCTGTGGTAAACAGGTTAATATTGCGCTCTACATTAATTTGCTGCGTATTTGTGTCCTTCAGGACCCCAGCTAGTTTGGCTATAGTAATACCACGAATATCTGCCTTGAAGGTATCCCACAAAACTGCCTTGGCCGACACAGAGCTGTCATTGAGGCAGAAATATTCCAGAATTACCTCACATATCTGAGAACAGAACACATCGTCATAGAGCGCATCACCTGGTAAATGCCAGTGTGGTTGTTACGATCCGGAACTGAGGCGGGTGAGTGCAAGCTTAACTGAGGAATGATTAGATAGCATGCGCAATAAATATGTTACTTTGGAACCCCAGGAAGGTGTGACTTTCAATCTCAGCCAATAATCTATTCGGGATAGTGTCCCATGAGGGGTGAAGTAAAACGTGTATTTCTGTGAGTCTGCATGTCGGGCACTCCAGATATCAACAAGGCCATGCCCGTTCAAAATGTCTGACAGCACCCAAAGGGAGTGCAACTTTGTGTCACTACTGGGGCAGAGCAGTCTTGCTGTATACCATATATACCCCCTTCCCCACAGGATGGTGTTTGTCTGTGTTTGGGTAACGATCATCTGCAGTTCCCAAAAGAAGACCTGTGTCTCTATGTTGGGAGCAAAGCTGTTAACTATAGCAACGTTATTGTCCTCAAGGAGCCCGTGCAGAACAATATATTGCACCTGCATTTCTGTATGCTGGTGTGTGGGCTTTAATTTACCGTCTTATGAATAAAGACCCCCTCCTCCCCCCGGCGTATGAGCTATAGGATGCAAAATATCTATGGTTGCCCCATCTTCCAGCATAAGTCATGGGCCCAGATGGTGCGTTATGATGGTCTAGGTAAGTGAGGATGTGTTTGCCCTTGCGTGGGTTGTAAATACCCTGCACATTCCATGTCCTGAAATTCAGTGTCTAAGCAGCGTTAGATTTCATATATATAACGGGGTTACAAATTTGGTATAGTATATTGCAGATAGCATGTGCATAACCCTGTGTGCCATGATGCTATTGAAATCAAAAACATTCCCCCTCACCTACACTGAGGACCCCGACTTTCAGTGGAACTCTTCCTTCAATACCCCAACCAAGAAACCTTGATGTACACACCACAGGCAGTGAAAACGCACTTGACCCATCACCTAACAATTAGGCTATCAATGACAACATACTTATGCATAACAGCGGGGGCCACTAAATTAAGTCCAGGCAACAGTGGATGGGATCAGGTGGAGGAGGCAGTGGCGGTGGAAGGCGGGAGCCCCCAACAAGTGTCCGGAGCCCGTCAATCCATGCCTGAGTTGGAGTGGCAACTACTCACTCTGCACCGTCTCATGGGGATAATGCACCCAACTTGGGTGGGATACCTTCGACTGAAAGGGTCTTATACAAAAGAGTGGGCTTCGGCAGGACTGGTGAACACTGAGGATGTCCTGACAATGTCGATTTTCATACGCGCAGGCTATAACATGCCATAGCAGATACTTTTCTCATAGAGCAGTTTCTTGACATCAGTAAGCTTCTTCAGAGTGTCCTGGATCACCTGAATGTTTATAGGGAAAAATAGAGAGTGCAGCTCCATGGTGTTGCAGAAGGTCTTGTTCTTGTAACAGGTGCACCGCTGCATCACGGTCCCGATAATTCAGTAGGTCAGCAGTAGGTGGGGTGCTGGGGGGTGGGCGTAGCCCCAGGGATATGTGCGTTCTTTCGACCAGAAAAACGTCTGTAAAACTAGGGGCATATTTTTGACATTTGTGGGGAATGGCTGCACAGCAAATATCCTTGCTGCGCTGACCTGAATCACAGGGAAAGGGCAGGAATGCACTGTATTTGTCCAATATGGTGCATTCCTTTCCTTTTCCCTTGCGTTGGTGCCATTTGGCAGCCTAGCTCCAGACCTGGCACCCTTGCATCATAGAGAAATAGTGCCTGTGTTGTATGCAGGATTGTTTTTGTGCAGGGAGGGGTACCTTCCTGCACAATAACAATCCTGAAAGGCTTTTTCGTGTTTCTATGTGTGCTGCACAATGCAGCACACATGGAAAAAGGAATAAACGAGGAGAAAAAATTATATTTCTCCTTGTTATGCCTCTCCTTGGGAGGCATATTTTTTGGGTGCATTCCCAGGTTTACAAGTTCCTGTAAATCTGGGACTTCATCAAAATCCATGGATGTTGTGTGGTAGCACCCATGGAAACGCCTCCCTGGTGCAGAGTAATGCAATGCAGCAATTTGCACTGCATTACATTACTCAAGCTTTTTGGAGCCATGCAGGGCCCCCAAGGTGGCCTTGACTGGCTTCATAAATCTAATTTTACATTTGTGTCGCTCTTGTACCATGTTGCGTGGTGCAAGAGCAATGCAAAGGGGCTCATAATTATACCCCTAGATGTCCCAAAGAGATCAGACAGCAAGGCTTTGACAAAGGTTTCCAGTCGCCCTATGTTTGTGGATTTGGTCAACCCTGCTATACAGATGTTATTGCACCGTGATCTGGCTTCCAGGTCTTCATTTTTGGCTATTGCTACAGCCAAGTGTCTCTCCACCAGGGCCACCTTACCAGTAAACATGGTAGCGCTGTCCTCTAAGACCGATGTATGCTTTTCTGTGTGTCCAGCCTGGTACTATGCTAATTGAAACGGTCTTTGATTCTATCCAGTCTAGTGACCATGGAGTCAATGTTTGTGTTGATGTTTTGTAGCCCGGCTTTGAGCTTCAACAGAATGAGATCCATCCCTGAGTGTGTTGTGCTGAATGCTGTCTGGGACATACCAGCCTCAACCCCCTGCTCCGTGGCCTCCTGCTAGGTGGCTCTGCGAGAGTCAAATGTCTGCTGATGGTTGCTTTTCCACATGTTAGGTGACTGTGGCAGGACTAGCTGCTAAGGGTATCTGACAAGCCAGTACATCTATACGCCCCACTGCTTTCCTATCCCAGGCACAGCAGCAAGCATGAATAGAATAAGGAGGGGGCGGTGCCCAAGGATAGGGCTCCATGATGACAGTAAACTGATAGGGGTGCTCTTGTGGTGGCTTCCTTCATCCACTCTGCCCTGCGGGCCAACCACCGGTCTCGCCACACCCTCCTGGGTTCCGGGAGGGTGCAGTACCTCAGGATCCCCAGCGGATCTGCTCCAACAACATTTTTAAATCAGCACCATGGGGGAAGGGTGCCACCTCGCCGTATTGACTGCCGGGTGGGTGAGAAAGTTCAATCCTTCATCCCCGGCTCAGCAGGGGACCTGCAGCCATGACCTCACCCTCACCGACTCACCCTGTCACCGCTCAACCTCAGAAATCTATTGTGGCATCACTGCCATGCTTAGGCCTGCATCCCTGCTTCAGTTGAGTCCCAGATGGGATCTGATCGCGGATGTGCCAGGTGACAGTCGCTTACTACTTTTAGGTGTTCACAAACTATGTGCAGAACTTTACTACTCCGCATTCCTTATACTTGTGCGTGTGGAGTTCTCTGCCGAGATTGTGGGATCTTTAGGTGCAGAGATGTATTCACATAAGTATAAGGAGTGCAGAGCCAACAAATTCCACACGTACTTTGTGAATACCTAAAAGTAGCAAACTTACACAAAAGTGTACGTTTAGTTTTGTGAATCAGGCCCTTTTTTTCAAGAATGAGATTACAAACGCATTTATAAAATTAAAACATTCTGAGCCTATCAACCATATCTAATCTTCAGGAGGCTAATTCACATGAGTACCCAATGTTTCCTCCTCTCTTTTTTTCATTATTTTTGTGTATTATATTTCTGCCACACACCCTATTTACAACTCATATGTAGTGAACCTAACACACACCAACAGTTGTATTTTTCCATCTTCTCTGTACTCTCATCACATTTCTTTATATGAGCTATTTCTAAGTTGTCAGTTACCAATCTTCTTTCTCTTTTGCGTGTTGTGTTACGAGGAAAGAGGTTGATTATTTAACCTCCATATTTCTATTCTTCAACGAGTAGCTCATGAGCTACTGGTAGCTCACCCGGCTACCTACAAGTAGCTCACCTGTGTTCAACCAAATCTACTAAATTCAAACCTTTTGTTTGGCTGCACTAATGTATGTATACAAAAATTCGAAAGTGTGTATTTGAGATGAAAATGTATGTATTTTTTAACTTTATAGATGTTTGGTGAGAAAATTGTCGGAGGGACGGGTGGAAACAGAAGCGAGGAGGCCTTATAAGGTTAATAGTGGATCTCTTTTTTTTTGATTGTACACTTATTGGTTGCCAAATGGAAGGGAAAGGGGCTGTTTCAATATCAGAGTCCAATGTACTGCCGTAGGGTTTTGTATAGTAGACAGTTGTTTCTTCACTGTCCTCTCTTTTCTTCATCTCTTCTAGGTGCCTCTACGTCTTCAAGGAGGGGTCCCGGGTAGCTTGCAAGGGAGTGGAGTAACACAAAAGTAAAGATGTGGTAAGTATGGTTTGCTGTATCGAATGGTATTCTGTCACCACACCCAAGTGGAGAAAGTTTTGCTTATAGTGAGTGAGCAAACAAAATAAAAGAAAAACATGCATATGCCATTTGCGTAGGCAGATTCCCTCTTTTATGGCTCCTTTTCTTCCTGTATAATTGTATAGCTGGTCTCCTACTACTGCATTGGAGACCTCATGTTTGGGAAAGAGGAAATGGGGTGGGTGCCTTAAAGTGATGAGTGATTTGTGTGCAAAAGGAAGCAGAGAGAGAAGGAAAAACGAGAGCAAACACTCAGGAGGATAAAGAGGGGAGCATCAAATGAGGATGGATCTTAGAAGCAGGGTTCTAGCCTTGGCCTGATATTCCCCCCCTTTCGCCCCCTTCTCCTTGTTCAAGTACCGCGTGATGCCGCAACTCTCCAGAGCTGCAGCGGACTCCTCGCGTCCTCCCAGATCCACCACTCCTCGGACCATATATCAATGCGTTCCTCGTCCTCGGCGTCTTCGGAGGTGGCGTCTCCTTGGTTGCGGTCTCTGGAGGTGACTTCCTTCACCACGACCGCAGCGTCTTCTTTCTTGCTCGCGTCTTCGTCCGGGTCAGTCCTCTCCCCAACAGGGTCCTTCTTCTCACCGGTATCTCCTTCCTCTTCCTGGATGTCCCTCGTTGGTGTTCCTGTCTCCTTTTCTCCTCCTCCCTTCACATCAGATTGGCTCTGGGAGACCGCACCCTTGGCATATGATTGGTCTGGCCTCAGGACCGCTGTGTCTCCACCCTGTAGAAGGGAATGAGAGCCCTTCTTTAGTGTTCGTTCCACACCCCGGCTCTTGCTGTCGTCATCGGGTCACAGGACATACGGCGACCACGGAAGCGGAGTGAGAGGTGAGGTAACAGGCGCAAGGGGAAGGTCTTGGGACGATTCCTCACAAAGATGTTGAATTAAAAAAATATATTTAAAGTTGATATTTCAGTGATAAGTCACATTGGGGAGATCTATTACTAATTGCATTACCTTGGTGCCAGGGGCATTTTAGTTACTGCTGCTATGCTTTACCCAAGTAGAGGCATTCCACATTGAAAAAGCATTTTTTAGGTCTCGCGTCGGCCCTGCACTGTGCAGCAGTGCCCGTGCAGCGCAAGACATTTTGTAAGGGAAAAACGGGGCTTTAGCACTGACCTAGGAATCGCAAACGCTCGTGGGAATGCGATTCCTTTTGTGCTACCCCTTTGGCCTTTGTGTGCGTCTTTTTCTAAAACACTGCATGCAATTGGCCGAAGGCGGGCGCATTGCTCTTCCCATGGCCTATTGGTGTCTATTGTAATGAAAGAAGCCGTTTTTTGTTCGGCGCTACTTTCACCCGGCTTGTTCACTTAGTCACTTGCTTTGGTGGTAATGTGGTCTAGTGACTGACGCACCAGCAGCTTAGTTTTGTCCATGATTTGAGTTCCGCTTTTGTGTGAAATGGAAATACTTACGTTTTGCGCGCACTGCCGCCCCTCGTCCTGTTGTAAACGTTCTCATATCCTGCGACTGATAATGCCAATAACAGCCTGAAACTGTAATTATGGCGGAATAAACCAGTATATAAAAATGTTTTTTTTAAATGAACCCTGTGGGGCCAAGATGATTTTAGATATCATATCAGGCTTGAGTAACTCATTCTGGACTTTACTTTCATTTATTTTCGACGTTTGGGTTCCACACTTGTATTCGTGCATTTTGAAATAAATGACCAAAACAAGAAAGATGCAAAATGCATTCAAAAAAGCATGAGAGGGTGAACGAACAACTAGCACCTGACATGGGGTAACTATTACATGTCCTCACGAGATCCCTTTCATCCTGTTCTGTTCACTAAGCTTGATTTCTGCAGTAAACAGTTCTCTATGATTAAAAGCATGTGTCCGCTGGGGGCTCCTTGTGCTGGTAACACGGCTAGGGTCCCCCCTTCTAACAGGCACGTCTCTCCCCTTGTCTGCGGTGCATTTCCATGCGCAGAGCCTGACAGACATCTTAGCACCTTTTGTTGCTGAAAGTCTTAGCTGGTGGACAGACAGTGTGAGCAGTCATGTGAAGTAGGGAGAGTCCATTTCATGAGAAAGGGGAGTCTTTAAACTGACGCTCTGTGCTTCTTGCTACCTCTTAGCTTTCATCTCGCAAGAACTCCTTGTGCAAACCTGACTGTTTTGAAATATATATTTTTGTCGGGGTGTTGCGTTTTGCAAAGCCTTCCAGGAGACTGAGTCATAGGTTCAACATTAAAGACTCCCCTGGTGCCCCCCTCTGTGGTGCAGTCCAGCCTTTATTTATTTATTTATTTATTTATTTATGCGTTTTTATATAGCGCGGACTTTACCCAAAGGTGTCAGAGCGCTTCACAATAGGAACACAACTGATACATGAGAACATTACAAGTGAACAAGATACAAAAGCAAACGTTACATTAAATGAAGCAAAAATGACAGTCGTGTGCCAGCAAAATACAAGAGGTAGCAAACGGTGCAATACAAAAGTGACAATCGTGAGCCAACAAAATACAAGAGGTAGTAAACGGTGCATTACAGGAGGAAAAAGTGACGTGTGCCAGCACTGGTGGCACTTGTGCAGGTATCGAAAACAAACAAATGTAAGAGGTAGAAACAGTGTGTTTCAAGAGAAAGTGACTGGTGCATGTTACACACGAGTACCAAACACAGGTAGAGGGATAATACTGCAATAAATGGCAGACTCTCAAACCACAAGAACACACTGGAAAGACACTTCCATAGTCATATAAAGTAGATTTTTCTATAATGGAAGGGTTTCCTTCAGATGATAGAGAGGGCATGGATTACATTTGGAAGTGTCTTTGAAGGAGGAGAACTTTGAGGTCAGTTTTGAAGGCCTGGGAGGAGGCGGTGGTCCGGAGCTGAGGCGGAAGTGAGTTCCAGATTCTCACTGCACTGCTTGAAAAGGATTGGGCCATCGATCTTTCCTTCTTGAAAGTGGGAGGTTCAAGCAGTAGATTTTCCGCATTGCGTGATGGTCTAGAGCCTCCAGAGAGTTTCAGTTTATTCGCCAGGTAGCGCGGAGAGGAGGAGTGCAGGGCTTTGTGGGTGATGCAGGCAGTCTTGTAGATAGCTCTAGCCTCGATGGGAAGCCAGCGGAGGGTGGATAACATGGGAGTGATGTGGTCGCTTCTTTTGGCCCCAAAAATTAAACGAGCTTTCAGCTGGAGTGTGCCTGTAGCAACCTCGACTAGCTATGAAAAGTTTCTGAAGGAAAGTCAACTCCACCGTCCAGTGCTCGGCAGCCGGCAGGAACGTTTGAAGGGAAGCTGTGCATTAGATCCCTATCCATGGAAATAAGACATCTGGAACCCCAAAAATTGGGAAATGGGGCAAATTATAGTAATGCAAAAATAACTGGTGTTCTATTTTGTAGAACTACTCTGCGTGTTTCTTCATTTTAGAAAGGAACTGGTTTCAGGATTCCTGAACAGTTACAGCTACTATAAAAATGGCGGCAAGTTAGTCATGTGTATTATAACCCTCTACTGAAGACACAACCCCACGTCTTTTCTCCTCAATTTATATTTGTAGTGACTATGATTCACTACGTTTAAATACGGACCCCCTTTAACACCCTCATCACATCGGAAAAAAATCAAGATTATGACTTGAAAGTCAAGGAAAAACCACAATTAGTGACCACTAACTGATTTTAAGATCCTAACAGGCGTTTGCAGATGTACCACTTCCATCGTGAAGCCATGCAGAGTGGTATAATGGTGAAGCCTTAGATGAGAAAGTGTACAGTGGCTGTGATGTGATGGCCAAAGCTTTCCATGATCTTCTAAAAGCTCACATCCATTTAACCTCTGGGGCAATTATTTTAACATCAGTACAAAACAAGCATTTGCAATGCAATAAGTCTCGCATTATTAAAGTTTGAGCTATTGGCATTGCTAAAGAATGCAACACCAATAGCTCAAACTTTAATAATGCGAGACCTATTGCATTGCAAATGCTTGTTTTGCATTACTACAAGCAACCATGCCTTGTAAGTTGCAATAGTAAATGCTCATATCATGGCTTCTGATGTAATTTTATCTGATGTGGTCACTACTACAGCACAAATAATATTAGTAGATCCGGATCATTTTTATTGAACATAAGTAACTCTTATTACAGAAAAGGTTAGAGATCCCTGACTTACCCAGTGGCCTGATTATTGAAAGTAGCAGAATTCCTGTTGAACTTCAGTCCACTCAATCATGAGTGGGCACTTGGTGCCATATTCAGACTTACATGTGCCTCATTTTGCAGACCATAAAATCCAGCTGATAAAGTTGCATTGGGGTAGAACTGCTTGGCTGCCCTTCCGCCATTATTGGCCCCACCTGATCCTCAGACAAAGAAAGGGTTTTCATAATACCTTCTTTGGCTAGCCAACATTCAGGCCTTCCTTCTCCCACTCCCCACAATCCCCTGCCTCAACCCCAGCCTTACACCAGCCCCACTACACACATTTACTACCAGCTTGGAACAGGTGGTAACCCATAGAGAAAAGACAATACAGTGCAGAATCTGGTAATTCCGGTTCCATACAGTTATTCCCCATTTCAAGATGGTTAATTTGTAATTCGAAGAGCTGTGTGCCGAGTGTTGGGATGCTATTGGTAAATTCTGAAATCTCAGCATATAATTTCTCATCGGTCCGACTCGGTACCATATCCTGTTGTATGGATCTATAGGGAAGTGTTGAATCCAGTGTGGCTTAATGGTAACTTTTGTTCCCCACAATAGTCATTCTCTCCACCCCAGTTTCTAACTCCCCCATTCCTTATCCACTGAGGACAGATAGGCCAATGGAAAAGGAGGTGAGCCCTGAGGCAACTCACTTCCTACCTAGCCATGGAGACGAACTTGGACATGGGGTAGCCAGTGTGTGAGAGTAGGCCATATTCTTTCTTAAAGGAAGTAATGTTTGCCAGAACATCTCTTCAAGTGTTCGAGAAAGTTCTATTGTCTCAATCATGGCCGCCGATCTGACAGAGAGGGTCTACAGTATTGTGTTTGTTTTCAAGTCAAAGTCTCAGAATAGCCCGATGCTTCAGAGCACAACCCTGTGTTATCCTTATTGTGACATCTTCAGAAATGCGCACCGACACAGACACCAATTAATGGCGCCTCATCTTGTCTGGCCATGCCCTTTGCATTAATTCCTGTCACAGTCTGGCCTGTTCTCACGTAATGAGTGCCAACCGAGCATCTTACCTGCTGTTTGTACAGCATCTTCTAGAATCACGTAAAAAAAGATGAAAGATATTAATGCACTGACATTCTAGCAGTAGGGACAGGCACACATTAGCATCTTAACTAATACCCATCACAAAATAAATCATTCCTTGATCTATAGAAGTGATTCATTTTATTACTACCGACATCAAAATACAACCAATTACAGAAAGAGAAGCATATCAATACATTTCACCCTGCAAAATGTAATTCTTAGATTTGCACACTTCCATGAGAGCGTTTGTGATGAGAATGGGACCAGCGTGAAGGTGCCTCTATCCTCAAGAAATGCGTCTGCAAGGCTGGACTGGCCGTAGCAGGCACCGGGTGTTTCCTCGGTGGGCCAGAAGGTTGGGGGCCGATTTTGGACCTGTAGGGGGGCGTTTTTTTGGTACTGGGTGCTGGCTATGTTGCAGTGCTGCAATATTGGTCCCCTGTAACAAAAGCAGCAGCAGTGTCTCCCACCAGCACAAACCCCTCATCTCACCCCCTTCCCCCCCCCCCCCCCCCCCCCCCCGCCAGTCCGACTTAATTGCCAGGACTGGTTTACATTCTCAAAACGCCCCTGTGCGTCTATCATCCTTCCTGCTGTCTGCTATAGGTTTATCTTTCTTATTCCATATGTATATATCTTGAAAATATATAGCTCTTCAAGGTACATCGATGTGGAGTTAGGAATAGTACATTTATACTTGCCTATATGTACTTACCTTCTCAATATTTTGGTTTTCGATATTAAGGCCTCAATGTTTTGGCCCATAATATTTTCTTCTCGATATTCTGAAAACAACTGCCAGCAGAGAAGGCATTCCCTTCCTCTCAGTCAAGGGCCCTCATTCTCCCATAGTAGAACCAAACTTTCCTCCACTCACATCCACACCACAGCAGTCCTTGGTTAAGTAAATACTTTGATCAGTTTAACAACTTTCAGATCTGCATTTGTGTTGTCTTTGAGACTTTCAGAAAATGTAGTTAGCAAGCAAACACTCAGGGGGAAATTTACAATGAAATGTTGGAGCGCTGTTTTACTCCAAAATTGGTAACCCAGTGCTCTGACATTTTTTAAATGCAGGGTGGCACCTTATTTACAAAAATACAGCGCACCCCTGCTTTTCCTCTAGCGCTGGCACCCTTGCACCATGTTGCAAGGGTGCCTGCACTGCAGGGATGATTGCTTATGAGCAGGAAGGGACACATTCCTGCACATAAGCAATCTTTATAGACGATTTCCTGTTTCTATGTGTGCTGCAAAATACAGCACACACTGAAAGAGCAAAATACGTGGAGAAATTATTAATTGTATTGTATTGCCATCCTAAGACCATCTTTTACCTGATTTTAGTTTTTGGCAGCATCATAAAAGCAAAGAGTGTTGCTGCTGAACGCCCACTGCAACACCCATTCTACACTTCTTTCACAATTAGTGAAACGTGAAAAGGGACTTTATTTACAAGGTGGCGTTAAGCCACGACACTGCCTTATAAACTAGGAAGTGATATTGCCACCAGAACGTCACTAATAGTGACGTTCTGGTAGTGCTATCCCCTTGTAAATATACCCCCAGATTGTTGGGATGTGAGCCCCTCCAGCCGACTGCATACTTACCCCAGTATTACAGCCTGACATGGCAGACTAAATCATGTGTTCCATAGCCACAATGATCACTTTGGTCCCTGGATCACTCTCCTATTTGATTTGAATTAACATGACTCAATTTGTGAGGTTAGGTACTATCTATGGAGATATTTGAACTGTAAAATCTATGTTTTGGGGAAAATTGTGTCAGTAGGCAACAACATCCTTTCCTCTAGGAGTCTGTCAAGTCTTGCCCAAAATCCAAATTTCATTTTCCCGTATTGATATTAACTCTGGGGACATTACCCCCATTGTTCTTTGGAGGCTTTCACTTTCACGTGATTTCATGTAGCGATGCGTAGACCGCACTAGAAACTAAAATCAGGTCAGCAAATTTTATTTTAACATAAGTGATAGGGCTCTTGTCAGGAGGCAGCTTGCACCAGCCCATTTCTCCTCTAACATTGCCAAAAACAGAGCCAACTACAAACCAGGAAGTGGGGAAAGGATATGGCATAATGGCCAGAGCTGCCAACTGCGGAGCTGGGGAACCAGGTTCGAGTCTTACACCCGCTCAACATCCTGCGATTCAGGGCAAATCACTCTATCGCCGCGTACCTACCAAAAATGAGTGTGTCCTTAACTGGTGCTTATGAAACTATAACGCCAGTGTTGATGATTAAGTGCTGGTGCTGAGCACCGGAAACCACCAGCTCAAATTAAGCAATGACCATGACTAGAATGAGGCCACTGGGACATTGTTGAGTCATGGCAGCCTATCTTGCGATGCAACCAGCCCACCAGAAAATGCCAGAGTGGCAGAATGGACACCTTTGGTGTTGGTATGCCAACTGACAAATCTCTTTAGTTAGGAGCTAATAAAATGTTGAATCTCTACATATCAATCAGCATGTTTCTGGCTATTCACAGAAATTAGGGTGTTCAGCGATTTAAACTATGCCTTATCAATCAGGTATTTAATTGCTTTTATGTCAGAGGTATACACATCTCTCAGAAGGACAACCTTGGGGTGTTCCAGAAGATACTGGTATCCTTTCCATTTCATGGTGCGAAGACCAGGAGATAGGTCTTCCATTGCGTTTTCACACATTAGCACATTTATTGTGCACTGCCTAGGTTGGCTTCCGTCTCTGCCTCCTTCCCACCTAATCCACGAATGGAGCACCCCTGAATACTAGGCCTTTCATCCCTCCCTCATTGGACTGCTACACAATCTTTTCAACCACACTGTCATGTTCCGAGTGTAAATGGGCTGAAGCAAAAATACCAACATAGGCGCCTATTAGGATGGCGGACGGACCTGCGTCCGTCCGCCACCCCCGAGGGTGAGGGACCGTCCGCAGGGGCAGCGACGGTCCCTCCGGTGGAATTAGGATGTGACCGCCACCCTGGCGGTCACATCCCACATATGTAAGGTTAAATATGCATGCTGTGCATTTGCATGCACAAAGCGGCAGCCACCGCGCGGTGCCTGCCACATTGTGCATGCAAATGCAGGGGGGTACTACCCCCCATGTGCACCCCCACCCCCGACACCCTGAGGGCCCGCAAGGGCCCCCCAGAAGCTATTGTCCACGGCGGTAAATCCGCCGCGGAAAAGCATGTTTACAAACCCATTGTATTTTGGCTGGCGGTGTCTTGCAGACACCGCCACCAAATTGCGTCCAACACCCCGCGGATCAGCGGCGGATGAACCTGCCGTCCGCCGCTGATCCCACCACCATCATAATCTGGCAGTGGGTGTTTTGAAGGTCCGCAGCGGTGATTCCGCATCCTCCGGGCCGGTGGTGGCTTCCACCGGCCCGGAGGATGCGGAATCATCACAATCATATTCGACCCCTTAGTGTATTGTATTGTAATTGCATTTATATATCACTTGCTACCCCTGAATAGGCATTGAAGCTTTTACATTTAGAAACACGCTAGTGGTTATTGGTTATTGGGATCAGTTTTTCTTGAGCTCTCAAGGAAACAATTTCATGCATTTAGTCTCAGTTCTTTGTGGAAGACAAATTAATAGGAGTTAGGCTGGGCAATGTGAGTTCACACACAACGATGGCGTCATAAATGGATAGGCAAGAGCTTATTAGAGATTGTGAGGTTGCAGGGATAAGGAGATGTTGTGTTCTATGAAACCAGGGCTGGGTAGTTTGCTGAAATAAAACAATAGAGATCAAGGCTGATGGACATGCAATTTAGTGCACATTATAATAGGAGAGAGGAGGTATGCAGAAGAAGGACGGTAAGAAGAAAGACCTTCAAACAAAATTAAAAAGGGCAACAACTTTTCATGCACTGTTTTAGGAGTAGAGCTGAGAAGACTTTTGAGATAGCATGAAATCTGAGCATGGAAACCTGTTGACGGAAGGAAACTGACGTCTGAAAGTGACCTACATCTCACGCAAAGTATATGCTAAAGCAACTTGTTTAAATGGAAAAACCTCTTACTTGCTCTAGTTAACCCTAAATCCAGCTGTGGGAAGAAACTCTGTGGCTGTTCTCAGGATATCTTGGCATGACCACCATGGCTTGTTTATGCACCATAGAACCCTGCTGTGTTAATAAGACTAGTGGAAGGCCGGATTCTGGCTCTGGGCATTTCATGCCTCTGCTTAGAAGGCACCAGGATCACCTTTATACGGAAGGCAGGAGATACGGGGAAGCCATGTCTCAATCACCTACATAAAGGTAAAACAGACGGCTGTTTGATATTAGCACACACTGACACCATTGGTCAATCATGCAACATATGCATCCATCTCTAAACCATCTGACCCAAATTCAATGACCCCAACACTTCTAACAGGCGCATATTTACAATTCTCAAAACTCTTAGATGTTTTGTTTGAAGAAGCATACTTCCCAAGTAGCTCCATACCACTTTTGACACCTCCAGCCATTCCCTGCCTATTGCCCAAAAGCGTCTCATGCTGGAATGTTTGAGCGCATACGGTCAATATTAAAAACAAATGTAACAAGGTCTTATCTTAAAAGCCTGAGTGGAATGAAGATAGATTTACGGTGACTTGGCAGTTATAATGAAGGGGCCGTATTGTCAATTGGGTGTGCGTTTAAATCACTGCAAAAGCATTGTGGGCAGTGCTTAATTTGAGCCAGTGGTTTTGAGTGCTCGGCACTGGCACCTAATTGTCAACACTGGGGCTTTCAACTGTCAGCCACATGGTGGAGTTGTCTGTCTAATTTAAAAATGAGCACAGCAACAGTTTATTAATTCAATACACATTACAAATGACTATTGACTGCAACCCAAGCCATTCTTATAGCTTTAGAGGCCTGGAATTGAATTGTCACACTTGTAGGAGTGTGATGGTTAGATGTTGTGCTGGTACTGCCATTGGCAGCGCTGGGAGAGGCAATATGTGGTGCAAGCTTCAGTGGCCTCCTGACCAGGGCCCTGGCACTTATTTATTTTACAAATTAAGAATTGATTGTGGATAACTAAGGGGATGGGGAGTCGAGTGGGGAGAGAATCTCCTGCCAAAAAAAGGGACAATGCCAGAGTGAAAGGAGTTGCGACTCCTGAGTTTGACCTGCGGTTGAGTGGTATGGACTGATTTACCAAGCAGGAGGAGCCAATATATGAATTTACGGCTGGCCCTAAGAAACAGAAGAGCATATGAGGGCTTAGTGGGCTCATTTTCAATTGCCAATGGATATGGTTGCTCACTATACTGGTGTTCTAACTTTAGTAAAAACATACAATATTTCCAATTCGCCTTCGGTTCATTGTACAGAAATCCTACTATTTGTCACTTTAGTGTTTATTGTCAGTTTATTGTTTCTTTGTTTTATACATTTGTTTTAACATTATGGTGGTCTATTCCGATTCGGGAAACAAATCCGTACGACGATTCGTATTCGTAGCTCTAAGATACGCCACTTCAAGTCTTCCGGGCAGTGATTTTTTTCTATAAAGTGTTTCACCATAGGAGCAACAGTTTTTTTAGTTCTCACCGCGGAGTGGTGTTCAGTTAGGCGAGTTTGAATCATTCGCGACGTTTCTCCTACGTAGCCAAGCAGACATGGACACTGTATAAAATAGATCACATTTGATGATCTGCAATTCCACATCTCATTGGCTACAGTTTTATGTCCATTATAGATAAATTACTCACCTCTAAGTATATTCTTGCAGGAGGTACATGTAGAGCATGGGAAGGTCCCTTTGATCGGATTGTTGGTGACAATAGATCTTTGCATTGGGCTATGACTATTTGTTGCAGGTTTGAAACGGGAGTGCACTATATATTCTTATATTATATTATTATATTATATTATATATATATTCGTAGCCGTTTTCGTACGAATCATACGTATCTGTCCGAATCGCATAGTATGATTCATTGCGAGAAAATACGTCCGAATCATTGCGAACCGTACAAAAATGAAGGGTAAATCCGTACGACATCGACCCGCACAGTGAACCGTACGATTCGTAAAAATGCCGTACGACCCGCCAAGTACGATCCGGACCGGGTAATGAGTATGCGATTCGTACGGTAAACGTCGCGGATGAGCAATTCGTACGGAGGGCACCACTATCACATACGCACCGTACCCCTAAAATCAAGGGTTGTACGCACGGAGTGTACGCACCGTACATCTATGACCTTGGGGTGTACAAACCGTACCCCTACGGTCCGTACACCTACGATCAGGGGGTGTACGCACGGGGACATACGCACTGTACCCCTGAAATCCAGGGGTGTACGCACCGTACCCAATGCACAGTACCCCTGCAATCATGGGGTGTACGCACTGTACCCGGGGGGTCCATTTTGTACGCATTTCGAGGCGAAATCTGCTTTTACGGAGGTTTCCAGCTCCCGTAGAAAAAAAATCGTACGGAGTGTTCTCGATACGATTCGTACTTGCTGGGTCGGAAAATGCAGCTTCGATCAGTACGGACATCGCGTACTGCGCGTTCCGAATGCGATTCGTACGGATTAGTGAGTTGTCCGGTCTTCGGTACGATTCGTACGGAGAACTGCTTTGGGTACACATCGTACTACATCGTACGTACGGGTACGGTTCTGCATATGATTCGTACGGGAAAAAAGCTTTGTACGGCTATTCGGAGGGCATTTTACCAAATCGGAATCAGCCCCTATATGTAAAAGAAATAACATCTTTATAAAAAATTAAATCTGACTGAAAGCTGAGCACAGTTTTACTCTGGGCTTTTCGAACAGCGAACAATGCATAGAGGGGCAAGGCTGACAGGATCTCAAGAGCATTCTGTGGTTAGTCGTTTTAATGTGGTTTGACATTTTTAGTGCCAAGGGTACCTTCGCCGAGCCCATCTTCTGAAATGCATTCACTCAAAATAGCTAAGCTTGGAATGGAAACTTCCTGCATATAAACCCACCTCCATTAACAGAAAAGGCCTAATCTCGTTAAAGCATGTGGTTTTACTACCACCAAAACTAAGAAAACAGAGGTTTTATTCTAGTAACCAGGAAATGACACTCGCTCTAGTGAGCAATATCGTTTGCATCTACTAAGTACTGGCCAAACCTCAGCATCGAAGAAAAGAGAAGGTGGGATGGGGGTTCATTGGTTTGTTTTAAAGAAAAAAACAAAATAAGAGATGTGACATCACCTTTTCCAGAGATCTTTGAAAGTGGGTTGGAAAATAAAGAAAATATTGCAGTAATGATGGCTAAATGTAATAAGATACCAGAATATTATGGACTGAATTACCTGTGATAAAAATATAGTCCCCTAAATATAATTTTGAACGACCTATAATGATGTATTGGGGTTAGTAATATAACATTCACACCTAATGAGAATCTGTGTTAAAACTATATTTAGGGCACATATTTTGTTAATGATTTTCTGACTATGCCAGGGCGGAGTGACCCAAAAACTCTGCTGCGCTATGCCGAGTTTCACAAACGGCGGAGTGCATTGGGTGACAACGTTTGCGCTGGGTGTTTGTCCCGCACTGGAAATCAGCACGAACAGCTCCATGTGCAGCACAAGAGGGCACTGCTTTTTTCTGCCGGTTCAGTAGATTTTCTACTCGAGTGGCAGCTTCCTCAACGCGAACGGAAGGTTTCTCATCGCAAGTGGTAGCCGTTGAGAAATCTTGCTCGGAGGTGTTCTGGAGAAAGATTTTCCTCGCTCGCCAACTTAACGTTGGCGATGGGAAGCAAGGAAAAAACTCAGCTACGCATTTTTCGGAACTCTGCATGCTACGTGGAGCTCGAAGTGGGATAACCTCTGCAAACTCTGTGAGGGGAGTGGAATGTTACGCCCAGACCAAATTCTGACATACAACTCTCAATGCTGCTTGATGTGACACTGAAATTTGACAATTCCTGGTCCCCATATTTTTAGCAGTTGAATATGGTTTCTTTTAGTTCACTTATTTTAAGAAGCACTCCAAATCACTTTATAATCATTTCAGGACATTGCCACCAGCTGCAGGCGTACTACTTATATGAAACAATAAATATATTAAGACAAATCATGTACTGAGTGCTGAGTAAAGCCATATATATTCATTCAGCTTCATATTGAAGAAATAACTTTAGTTGCTTGCTGATGAGACTCAGATAATGTATCAGTTATGTCAGAAGTTGATCGTTCTGGGATTCAATTTCCAGCCATGGATTTGTCAACATCCGAGGCTCTAATTTGGAGTTGTACAGAAACTTTTCCAAACCCTCTAGGGTCAGAAATGAAGTGACTGCACTTGATATCTTCGGAAATATTGTACAGTTAGTTTTTAATGGGAAACTAACACATGGAAACAATTTTTATTTAAGTTTTCTGAAATTTATGGGGGGGGGAGAAACCCAACTGTTTCTTGGTTGTAACATGCATAATTGTCCAGAAATAAAAATATAGAATTATAGATGGGTCACTTGGAATGTCATGGATGTGTCTCACTGAGAGGTTCTGGGTGGAAATGAAATAGGCAACGAGGTTCCATATCTATCCAATAACTGGAAGAGTCTTTTCCAATTCTGATATTCGATGCACGGAAATAAACATAAATAAAGGAGGAAGATTCCAGCTCCAGGATTCACCATTGTTCTATCACAGCAGAAAAGAAGCTTTTTTTGCCACTGCAATGACATAGTTGCAGTAACAGCCTTTTGTAACACCTTTATAGGATTATTGTGTGTGTGGGGATCCATATGCAGAAGGGGTAATTACCATATAATTCAATGAAATAATCACCATATGACTTGGTATTGCTAAAATGTGATAAATGTCTTGAAATGCTTATAACACATTAAATACACCTTGGCCACGCTTTCAACCTTCTGTAAAAGAGGGGCGGAATCTTGACAGGCAGAATTTCAACAGTTCCTGTCTGTTTACAGAAGCTGTCTGTAGGTAAGTGATTGTGCAGTATTGTTTCACACTAATGATAATTCTTCTGGAAAATCCGAGAAATGTATTGAGCAAAGAGCTTAATGTAGGCCCTTAGTGATGACTGATCAGAGGATGCTCACTGTCGCAGATTGTGCAGAAACATCAGTATATATGATGTAATCATACTGTTCTAGAGACATAATTTCATTTGGCAGAGGATGTTCTTGTTCATTTTGATGAAAGGCTTGTGTTTGCAATGTAGCATCAAATCTGTAGTCTACATCTGTTGCGGTGAGTGAGTTAGCCCATTGTATCCAATGAGGGTGCAATGATTTTACGTTTTGAACGCTTGCACATGTGACAGCCTCTAAGGGTGGCACCGGGTTCAGAACAATAATTCATGTGCCTTGAGCCAATGCTCTCTCCCTCACCACAGCTGTCTGTACTGCTTTCAGTATTTTTTCTGTGGGTGCAAAATATATTCAGCATGCGTATATAAATGTGATTTTTATGTAATTGGTACAGTGTCACCTTCATTGAATATCAAATACATGTCCCCCGATATCCCCACAATTACACGGATCACCAGGTTTGTTGTGTTCACATGTGTGTGTGTAAATGTTTGAAAGCTAGCATGTCAGCTTGTACTGAATGTAATATTTGTGTGTGTTCAGTGATCTAGTGTTCAATTCAGAAATCTGGACAGATCAGGTTGTAAAATGGTTTTACCCATTCTGTTTAATCTGGAATGTAAATTCTGTCAAATTTTGGAATCCTAATGTGCATTGTAACCACTTTAATGTTGTTGGAGGCTGTAGGAGCACACACTTTTCTAAGAAGTGTGTCACCAGGCGTTTACCTTCACTTCAAGTCAAGTCAAGTTTAAATTTGTATAGCGCACTACTCACCCAGAGGGTCTCAAGGCGCTTGAGGGAGGGGGGGGGAACTTTACTTATTGAATATCCAAGTTTTAAGTTGTTTTCTGAAGGAGAGGTGGTTCTGTGTAAGGCGGAGGTGGGTGGGGAGAGAATTCCAGGTCTTGGCCGCTAAGTAGGAGAAGGATCTTCCCCCCATGGTGGATCTTTGGATACGTGGGCTTGCGGCGAGGGCTTGATTGGACGATCGTAGTTGGCGGGTGGGGGTGTAAAAGGACAGGCGCGTGTTGAGGTATTCGGGTCCTAGGTCGTAGAGGGATTTGTGTGCGTGGGTGAGGAGGCGGAACGTTATTCTCTTGTTGACGGGGAGCCAGTGGAGGTCTTTCAGGTGACCGGAAATGTGAGCTTGGCGGGGGATGTCTGGGATGAGTCTGGCTGAGGCGTTTTGGATGCGTTGGAGTTTTTTCTGTAGTTTGGCTGTGGTTCCGGCGTAGAGGGTGTTTCCGTAGTCCAGGTGGCTTGTAACCAGTGCATGGGTGACCGTCTTTCTTGTTTCGGTGGGGATCCAACGGAAGATTTTTTTGAGCATACGTAGGATGTTGAAGCATGATGATGAGACGGCGTTGACTTGTCTGGTCATCGAGAGGGAGGAGTCCAGGATGAAGCCCAGGTTACGTGCGTGGTCCGTTGGTATGTGTGCGGTTCCCAGGGCCGGTGGCCACCATGAGTCGTCCCAGGCGGAGGGGGATGACCCTAAGATGAGGACTTCCGTTTTGTCCGAGTTCAGTTTTAAACGGCTGTTCTTCATCCACTCGGCTACTTCTTTCATCCCTTCATGTAGGTTGGTTTTGGCGGTGTTTGGGTCTTTGGTGAGGGAGAGGATCAGCTGGGTGTCATCTGCGTAGGAGATAATGTTGAGGTTGTGTTGGCGCGCGATGGATGCGAGGGGACTCATGTATAAGTTGAAGAGGGTGGGGCTGAGTGAAGATCCTTGTGGTACGCCGCAGATGACTTCGGTGGCTTCTGATCTAAAAGGGGGGAGGCGGACTCTCTGGGTTCTTCCGGCGAGGAACGAGATGATCCAGTTCAATGCTTTTCCTTGTATTCCGATGTTGTTGAGGCGTTGTATAAGGGTGCTATGACAGACTGTGTCGAAGGCTGCGGAGAGGTCAAGTAGGATGAGGGCAGCTGTTTCTCCGTTGTCCAGTAGAGTTCGAATGTCGTCTGTTGCTGCGATGAGGGCAGTCTTGGTGCTTTGTTTGGCTCGGAAGCCGGACTGTGAAGGGTTGAGGGATTTGTTGGAGTCGAGGAAGGCGGCGAGTTGACTGTTGACGGCTTTCTCAATGACTTTGGCAGGAAATGGGAGGAGCGAAATGGGGCGGTAGTTCTTAAGTTCAGTGGGGTCTGCTGTGGGTTTCTTCAAGAGGGCGCTGAGTTCGGCATGTTTCCAGCTTTCCGGGATGGTAGCGGAGTTGAGGGAGCAGTTGATGACGTCTCGGAGATGGGGTGCGATAATGGAGTCTGCTTTGTTGAAAATGTGGTGGGGACATGGGTCGGTTGGTGATCATGAGTGAATGGTGTTCATCAGGTGGATGGTGTCTTCGGTGGTGATTGGGTTCCAGGCGCAAAGGTTGTTGGAGGGGGGTTTTAGTTCGGAGGTGGGTGGGGTGGACTGGTCTCCAAAGCTGTTATGTATGTCTGCGATTTTGTTGTGGAAGAACGAGGCTAGAGAGTTGCAGAGGTCTTGGGAGGGAGTGATGGTGTTGGTGCCGGCGGTGGGGTTGGTAAACTCTTTGACGATGTTGAATAGTTCCTTGCTGTTGTGGGGGTTGTTCTCGAGTCGATCCTTGAATGCTGATTTCTTGGTGGATCGGATCAGTTGGTGGTGTTTGCGGGTGGCGTTCTTGAAGGTGGCCAGGTTGTCAGAGGTTGGGTTTTTTCGCCAGGCTTTCTCGAGGGTGCGACAGATCTTCTTGGATTTCTTAAGGTTATCATTGAACCAGGGGGCTTTTTTGCTGCCTTGTTTGATTTGATGGTTTTTCAGGGGTGCTAATTCGTCAGCACTATGGGTGATCCATTGTGTGAGGTTGGAGGCTGCTTGGTTTGGGTCCGATGATTTTGCGGGAGGGTTTTGGTGAAGCGATGTGAAGAGCTGGTCGGTTGTAATTTTGTTCCAGTTTCTCCGGGGAATTGGTTGTGGGTAGTTGTGGGTCGTGGTCTTTTTGTAGTTGAAGTGAACGCAGCTGTGGTCCGTCCAATGGAGAGCTGTGGTGTGATTAAAGGAGATGTGCTTGCTGGAGGTGAAGATTGGGTCGAGAGTGTGGCCAGCATACTGAGTGGGGGTGTCAACAAGTTGTTTGAGTCCGAGATTGGCGAGGTTGTCCAGAAGGGTGGTGGTGTTGCTGTCGTTGTTCTTTTCCAGGTGGAAGTTGAGGTCTCCCAGTAGAATGTAGTCCTCGGAGGGGAGGGCGTGAGGGCTGATGAAGTCAGTGATGTCTTCGCTGAATTGTGTGCGGGGTCCGGTGGTCTATAGATGAGGGTGCCTCTTAGTGTGGTTTTAGGGTCGGTGTGAATCTGAAAGTGAAGGTGTTCGGCGGTTGTGAGGTTGTCGTCGACAACCTCACAACCTCACTTGACAACTTCTATCCCAGAAACAGGATATTGAGGAGGACAATTTTTTGACTTTTATAGTTAAATTTTTATCCAATGTGAGCAAATCCCAGTATTATGCGATCTACTCTTGTCAAGTGTACAGAAAGGTCATCCTCCGTCAAGTATATATCATCAACATAAGACAATGCCTGATCATCAACATTTTCTTGGAGTTCTTTTACCTTGGCTGAAAACAGCCCAGGGCTATTCTATACCCCTGTGGCAATTGACAGAACTGTTTTTGAGAGCCTAGCACCGCAAATGCGGTGTAATGCAGGAGCAAGTGCCAATGCCCACTCCATCGCGTATGAATGTTTAACTGATTCGGGAACGAAGTCGGACAAAGCAGGTAAAATTACTGTTTGTAGTAAGCTGGCTCTCTATATATTAATCCAAAAAGAAGTATAGTGTGCAGAAAGTCCAGGGCATCCCCAGAGGCTTTACAGAGGCTAAAGTTGAAGTTGATAATACTAATGCTCTCTTTTGTGGTAGTGTGGGTGAGCAGTTAGGCTTATCAGAGGGGAGTTTTAAGCATTTGCTTTACACACAGTGGCAATCAATGAGACACACACCCAATGAATAAATCCAAGACCAATTTATAAAAAGAATATTTGTTTTCAGAACCACAAAATTTCATCTTAGGTAAATGCGTTTCCCAATAGAAATACTTTTTAATAATAAAAGTGGAGATTTTCAGACTTTGCAATGTTAACCTATAGAAGGAAGAAAACATTCAGTATACAGATAGGTAACATCGATTTACAAGACCAGTCCTCTGGAGTTAAGGTCAAAACTGGGCAAGGTTCAGTTCAGCACCAAAAGTAAACCACTAGCGACACAGGGGCGGCCGGGTGCAGGGTGCAAATATGGTTTTGGGGGACCAATACAACTCAATAAAGAATGGGGTAATTGAACAGAGGCTGTTTACAGGTAAGTACCAGTAGCTCGGTGAGCTAGTCTGTGGGCGTTGAAGCAAGCACTGGACAGGGCCCAAAGCAGCACTAACACCACACCACAAGTGGCACAGAGGCAGCTGGGTGCAGGGTGCCAACCCAGCATTGAGTGCTCAATGAAAAGCAATTGAGAAAGGCCAAATTGGAAAAGGGCTGCAGGCTCAGGCCAGGAGGTGGGTCGAAGGAAACCAACAGCTTGAGTGGTAAGTTGTGGTGCTCGGGAAGTAGAGACACCCTTGGTCTTCTTCACCAAGACCCAGGGCGGACAGGTGCAAGGGTGTCTTTTGGTGTCAGAAATAACTTAAGAGAGCGGGTCGCAGTTGAGGGGGTCTCCATACAAAGGTGCAGGTGACGTCAAGGAGTCCAGGAGGGGTCATTTCACAATGGAGTCTGGTCTGGAGCACTGCGGAACCTCATTGGGACTGGTGGGCCACTTGGAGTCAGGCTGGAGGCGCCGAATGCAGAGGTGGAACCAGCAATAGGGGTTGGCAGTTCCTCAGGACACAGAGGCTTTGCTTGAAGATGGTTGCTTTTGAACAGGTCCGCTGTTCTCAAGAGATCTTGATCCTCATCAAAAGCAGGCAGTCCTCCCAAGGTTTTGGAGGTCGCTGGGCTGAAAGACAAGCCGTCTTTTGGCAAAGGATCGTCGAGGGCTGCACACAGGCCTGTATGGCTGGGTTCAAGTCAATAGTTCTCTGTAATCTTCTCTGCCGGTATGACTCTGTAGTATCCAACTCTTCTTAGGTCATCAGGAACTGAAATTCAGGGTCTGGGGATGCCACCTAAATACTAGATTTCGAAGTGTTATAAGGGAATGAGAGGTAGTAACCGTTGGGCCCCTTACCTGGGGTGTCTACTCCCTCTATTATGCCCATCTCCTGTGGGGGCGGACATAGACCTAGTCATAATTGGATAAGTCCCACCTTCTCATGGTGGTCACTAAAAAGTGTACTGCACCTCGCCTCCAGCACCTAAGGGTTGGAGTTGGCAAAGAGGGGAACATCTCCTACTCTAGCTGAGTTTTCCTGCCTGTTCTCCCACCAAGAAGGGGTGAGGACAGGAAGGGAGGCCTGCTCCTTCTAACAGGAGAGGTTGGGGTCAAGTTACAAAGGCGGTAAGGCCTTTCAAACTCCCTGCCACAGATGTCTCTTCCTGACCAGGGAGATGTGTGAACTCCTACACACAGGAAAAGCATTGTTCCCAACCTCTGAGCATGCAGACACTCACCCCATTAGGTCAGAACACTGTCTGGTGGTAGCAGCCTGGCTTAGGCGAGTCTATGACCACACTAAGGGTTGGAAAGTTTCAGGGGACCCCTCAAAGGGGTTCTCTGTGTTCAATGTTTAAAAAATCTGACACTGGAATGAGGGCTGGTTTATTATGACGAGACGTTTGGTTTCAGTGAAGCCATCATGGAGCTGGGGAACTCGTAAGGTGTCCAGCCTATGTACTTCCCTGGTCACTTACAATATCCAGGAATCAACATGGATATTGCAGGGGCATATCTGTTCATGCAGATATGCCCTCACAGGAGATATAGTGTACCCTGCCTTAGGGCTAAGGCCTGCTAGAGGGGTTGCTTACCTATATCTCATTCAGTGTCTGTGGACATGGCACAAAGGGATGTGCGCCAGGTCGACTCTTCAGTTTTGGTCTGCACCAAGACACGCAGGCTGCAGTGGCAGTGTGTATGTAATTGGTGCGGAGTCCCTATAAGTGGCACAATTTGTGCTGCAGCCCTTAGGGACCCTCTTTAACCACAATACCCTTGGTACCTGGGGTACCTTTTAATAGGGACTTTTATGTGAGTCAAAGTGGTGCCAATTGTGGAAACAATAGGTACAGTTTAAGGAACGAATGATAGCTCTGTTATGTTGTGGCCAAAAGCCAGATGAAGCTTCAGTATAGGCTTTACATAGTAAGGTCAGGATTGCAGCCTTTATTTTGTAAAATTCCTTCAGCAGATTCTCTTCTCCTGGAACTTTATTGGTTGGTAAAGCTTTACTTGTATCCTGGATTTCGTGTACTGAAATTTCCCCTTCTAAGGCATCCGCTCCTTCTGGAGTCAATGTCAGTAAGGAGACATTGTCGAACACTTCATGATCTTGATGTTCCGTGACTTGTGTCTCTGACATGTACAATGAGGGTATAAAGGCTCTGAAATTAGCAGCAATGTCAGTTTATTAGGTGATCCAGCTATCTGCTGAGTTTTTGATTAGCGGAACCATTCTCAAACCTTCATTTGCTTTAGACGTAAATCAAGCAGACAACCGGCATTCTCCTGTTGTTCGTATTGTGTTCTTTTAATATGTGCTGGAGCCCATTCCTCTGTCTGCAAGAATAAGTTAAGTTCTACTTGGATTTGGTTATTGCTGTCAATAGCCCTGGAGATGGTTTGGCTCTATATGTCTTTAACATGTCAGAGAGTTCCCATTCCAGATTTGCTTGTAAATTCAGGGCAATCCTCTCTGCTTTGGCTGAATCCTTCATTAGCTGTCCACTTATGAAGGCTTTTCTGGCAGCCCACAGAACTTGAACTGAGGACACTGAATGGTGATTCAGTGGAAGATAGTCTTTCAGATTAGTGTGTAGTTGTTTTTTCCTTCAGGTCTTTATACCATACTGTTGACATTCGCTAACTTCAAGAGGCAGACAGCATCAATTCCAGATTAAGGGCAATGATAAATAGAGAAGGATCAGAGATGCCGTGATCAATTACTAAGCATTGGGTGAGTTTAGAAAGCAATGAGCCAGAAGTCAGGAATTCATCTATTTGAAATTTGGTGCCATATACACAAGACAGGGAGGTGAATTGCCTGTCAGTGGTAAGGATTATATGCCATGGATCTATTAAGGGATATTCAGTAATAAAGTCCGGAATGAGACCTCACGCCCTCGTTTGGAATTGATCAGGTTTTCCTAATCTGTCTATCATGTAGTTTGGTGCCATTTTACAGTCTCCTCCCAGGATCATCTGAGTTTATCCAATTCCGTTGGCGTCCTATTTAAAGTTGAAAATAGTTCGGGTTTGTCTGTTAGTAGAACATCGATAGTGCTGATCTCTCTGCGCAATTTGTGAATAGCCATCCTAGAGCAAACACAGTAATGGATCCGATCACTAATTCAGAATAAGGGCAGATAGGCGTTTGTAGTTGAGTATCAGCACTCCTTCTTTAGTGTGAAGCAGGGCCTGTAGCAAATATCAGTTTTGTAATCCAGTCTCTCTTTATTTTAGCCATTTCGGGAGAAGCTAGGTGAATATCTTGAAGTAAGGCAATATTTGATTTTTCGCTGCAAGGTACCTGAGAACCTTTTTCCTTTAACAAAGCTGGTCAGACCATTAATGATTAAAGACAGAATACACAGATCCTTACCAATAAGGATCACTATGTCAGTCATGATGCTGCAATTGGAAGGGGATCTATTGTTGTGTGAGTATTAAGGAGGGACTTACTGCCTGAAAGTCGGGTAGAGGAATTCAAGTGACTTAGTCAAGCCTAAAGGTTGAGTGTAAAAGTATGAAAGTTATGAGAGCGTTGGGAGAAGGATGTGTGGTACACCTAAGAACAATTGCTTTCCAGTTTAAATTGAGTGGACTTTATCCAAGGGAGTTAAATATATAGATTCCCTGCCTCTGCTTGTAATAGTGATGATCTTGCAATATCTCATGGGGGTGAGGATAAATAGATTGATAGATACATTTTTATTGTTTCAAGACGTGGTTAGGGCACAGTACGAGCCCGAGGGTGAAAGGGGATGGATACTGCGTTGAGGTCACATGAGAATCAGACCTGCAAGGGCCAGTGAGATGAAAAAAACTAAGACATCTACTAGAGCCCCAATCAATTCCTATAATGTCCGCAGTAGTGACTGTCATGCATTTGGAGGATCCAATGAAATGAAGTAGGGACCCAATTCAACCCCTACTTGAGAGGTTTGCTGGGATTTTGGGGCCAAGGAAGCCTTCTTTGGCCAGCAAAATGACTTGTGTGCTTGAGGCTTCTGTAGCAGACCAATGGTCAATGGGGGTGAGGGCTCGGGTGTTAAAAAAAACTTTCCAATGGATAGTTTGTCATTTATTGATCATTGTTAGTTGAGACTACTAGTGTTCCAAGTGCATTAGCTTTCTGATTGCCTCTCTTTCATTGGTGATCTAGATGTGTCTTAATTTGTTTGATTGATGGCTGGCGCAGCCTCAATCTATATGGGTGTAAATAGCAAGCCATGTTTAATAAATTTCTGATTAGCTCCCCCCAGACACACCAACATACAGAGAGCTCCCTGTAATACGGTTGAGCCCACCCTGGGGTCAGGGTGAACCCGATGATGAAGCATGCCACTTCTAGAGTGGGTGAGGGTTGTTTATAAAAAATGATTCATTTTCCTTTTTCCCACTACTTACAGAGGTGGTAGCTAGTCATGGAGCACACCCATTCTCTCATTAGGCAGAGGGGTACTCTTACATTTATCCATAAGCAGATAACCACTTCCTCATAAGCACTCACTGAGAACATACGCAAGATAGCGGTCTGTAGTGCACATCACACAAAAGCCATTAGTCGTTAACCATTTCTAAGTAATTTCAAATTACATATTTGCCTCCTGTGCGTACTTTGCTTCCATACTCCTCTTAATTCCTGGAAAATCTCGGCATATTCTTTAGAATGCTATGTAAAACATTAACACACTTTGAGTAGGATGGTGTTTTCTTCCAGTCACAAAAAGGAGTTCTGGGAACTTAAGAAACATGACCTAAACAAGAATGTAAATGGGTCAATTTATTGTGGTTAATTATAGATAGTATTTTCGCTTACTTGCATGTTAATAGGGTTTTGAAATTGTGTACCAGACTCTCTCCAAAAGGATGGATTCTCCTCGGCCATTAACATATTTGAACCAATTCACTAGCAGACATCCATCAACTCAAGGGCCTGCCTGCCATTTCCTTCAAAATACCTATTGACACACTGATGTAAGGTTGCAGTATGTATTGCATGTTATAAAATATACATTGGGTTATTTCTCTGAATACATTATTTTTAATTACCGGTTTGCCTTCAGATGTGCCCTTGTCCCATACTGTCCAAGTTCTCAGTAATTAATTCCTTTAAGTCACTGATGTTCTCTGGTTTGACAGAAGAACTAGACACAAAACAGAACAGAGAGAGCAAAACAGTGCCTTATTTGCAAGGATGTTGTGCTATTTCTCTCTCTCCCTGCAGTGGGGCACTTTGTGAAGCCATGCACTAACGTAGACACTCTTGCACCATAATGCAGGGGTGTCTGTACTGTGGGAAGCATAGTATTTGTGCAGGAAGGGATCCCTAAATGCAAATCTTTGTTGAAAGACAATTTTCTCTTTGTAGGTGTGCTGAAGAATGAACCACACATGCAGAGGAAGAAAGGAGTAGATATGAAAATGTTTCTCATTGTTATACTAGCCTCAGGGACGTGCAGGATTTTGGTGCAAAAACATATCTACACGTCTTTGTAGGTGTGAATGTTCATCAAAATCCAGGGGCCTCATTAATGAGGCTCTGCATCACTTTTACGCCGCCGGTGCGTCACTTTTTGTGACGCACCAGTGGCGTAAAAAATGCGCTTTGTTGCGCCATATTTACAAAGTGACGCATCTTAGTAGATGCGTCACTTTGTAAACGCCTCCGCCACATTATACCTGCGCCAGGTATAATGTATGCAAGGGGGGGCGTATTGACACAAGAAAGGGTCATATAAATAACGCAGTGAAATCTATGAGATTTCACTGCGCCACTTCTAGGACACAAATGCGTCAATTTCTTACGCCTGCCTAACAGCAGGCATAAGAGTGACGCAGGCCCTTTCACATGGGGCTTCCCCCATGTGAAAGGAAACATTGCTGGAGTTGCGTCACTTTTGTGACACACTCCAGCAATGCGTCACTTTTGCGCTATCTGTATCTCCTGTATCTCCTTGCAACGTGATGCGTCATATTATAAATATGACGCATCCAGCATGTCGCAAGGAGGGTGCAATGAAAAGTGACACATCGCTGTTTTCACGCAGCGATGCGTCACTTTTCATAAATGAGGCCCCAGGAGTGGATGTATGGGAACGCCCATGCACCTCTCTTGGAGTGCTTCCTTGATGTAAGGAAACGCAGGTCAGCACGTTGCGCTGCATTGCTTTACTTTGGGTTACATTTCAACTCAAATCATGATATGCCTTGGTTGTAAATATCAACCCAATAGTTTGCACCTGGTCTATATTACAAAATGCAAACCTGATGTAACGTGTTTGTAGATCGGGGCCTTAATATTCTGAGAAAATGTTCACTTCACAACTGGACTATGAAAGTAGCAGTCTTTCAAACCCCAGCACGAAAAGGTTTTTGTTTGCACTGCACATCGTCTCCGAATCACAGAGTACGTAAATTGTCACAGACATCCGAATACCTTTATTGGGGCAGACCTGAATATGTTTTTCATGTAAATAGTTTCACAGCCACCTTTTTATGAAGTATGACGTTTGCAAAAACCCAAAAAAATGTTTAGCGAAGAAGAAAACTGCATTCAGGGCGCCGATATCCGAGAGCTCCTACAGTCCCTGTGAGGGCTGAGCTTCTTTTGGAATAGTGTACAACTGGAGTAATAAATCCTTACTCCTATTCATATGGATAGTTTGTCGATGTTTTCAGGCGACAGGTTGGTCTTTCTAGCCCTGCTGCTAACCTTTATTGCCCTGAAGACACATTTGGAGGCTACACTGGCAGCAGGCCACGAGAGTTGTTTGGTTGCCAACCAGCACACTGCCAGCCATTGCTCATTTATTCTGTACAAATGGAGCAGTGGCTCTTGGTCCAGAGACAACTGTACATTTTCATTCAAGTATTGCTGTACCAGCGATCTCAGTGACAACAAGCATTTACAATGCAACGGTCTCGCCTTTGCCAAAGTTAGAGCTATTGGCATTGTAAATGACAAAATTTGTATTTATGTGTTGGTTTTGAAAACGATACATAAATGGCATTGTCATTTACAATGTCAATAGCTTAATCTCTCGCAAATGCAAGACCTATTGCATTTGCACCCAACCACACACCCACAGAGAGCCCCCCACACACACACAGAGAGCCCCCCCCACACACACACAGAGCCCCCCCCACACACACACACAGAGCCCCCCCCACACACACACAGAGCCCCCCCCCCACACACACAGAGCCCCCCCACACACACACAGACCCCCCCACACACACAGAGCTCCACACACACACAGAGCCCCACACACACACACACAGAGCCCCACGCGCACACACACAGAGCCCCACACACACAGAGCCCCACACACACACACACACAGAGCACCCCACACACACAGAGCCACACACACACACACACACACACACACACACAGAGCCACACACACACACAGAGCCACACACACACACAGAGCCACACACAACGAGGAACAGGGGGGCAGAAAAGCGAGCACAACGAGGCAACAGGGGGTGGTGGGGCAGAAAAGCGAGCACAATGAGGAACAGGGGGGTGGGGGGCAGAAAAGTGAGCACAACGAGGCAACAGGGGGTTGGGGGCAGAAAAGAGAGCACAACGAGGAACAGGGGGTGGGGGCAGGAAAGCGAGCACAACGAGGCAACAGGGGGTGGGGGGCAGAAAAGCGAGCACAACGAGGAACATGGGGGTGGGGGGCAGAAAAGCGAGCACAACGAGGATCGGGGGTGGGGGGGCAGAAAAGCGAGCACAACGAGGCAACAGGGGGTGGGGGGCAGAAAAGCGAGCACAACGAGGAACAGGGGGGTGGGGGCAGAAAAGCGAGCACAACGAGACCACAGGGGGGTGGGGGGCAGAAAAGCGAGCACAACGAGGCAACAGGGGGGTGGGGGGGCAGAAAAGTGAGCACAATGAGGAACAGGGGGGTTGGGTGGCAGAAAAGCGAGCACAACGAGGCAACAGGGGGGTGGGGGCACAGAAGCGAGCACAACAAGGCAACAGGGGGTGGGGGGCAGAAAAGCGAGCACAACAAGGAACAGGGGGTGGGGAGCAGAAAAGCGAGCACAATGAGGCAACAGGGGGGTGGGGGGCAGAAAAGCAAGCACAATGAGGCAACAGGAGGGTGGGGGGCAGAAAAGTGAGCACAACGAGGAACAGGGGGGTGGGGGCCAGAAAAGCGAGCACAACGAGGAAACAGTTATATTACACAAAGACACATTCAAGGTTAAGTGACTTTTCCCAGAACTACAGGCTGCTGGATGCCGAAACTCGAACCCGGTTCCACAGCTCCAAAGTCGGCAGCTCTGGCCGTTACGTGGAAGTCTGTTTCAGATTCTTGACCAATTAATACACAAACAAGGTACCCCTCCTGTCCCTGCATTGCCAGTTAATTGCAGCTCTCCTGGCCTGTCCTTAATCAAGTAGAGCCGTGCTTAATTTGTAAAATAATACGTGCCAGGGCTCTCGTCAGGAGGCCGCTGCAGCTTGCACAACACATTACCCCAGCTATGCTGCCTGTGATAATAACAACACAACTACTAACCATCACACTCATAAGTGTGACAATTTAGACTATTCCAGGCCCCCAAAGCTAAAAGAATGGCTTGGGCTGCAGGCAATACTCCTTTTTAATGTATATTTAATTGATAATTAACTTGTTGTGGTGATCTTAAAATTACGAAAAAACCGAAGACACTCAGAGAAGAATACTTCCCGCCTGTCAGAAAGACAGATAGGAGATCTCTGGTGGGGGTACGTCCTCCCGTAGTAAACTCTGAATCATAATAAGTACCCCACAGTTTAAGATACGGTAAATAAACCCTGGTTAGGTATGGGAAGGTGATTACTGAAGCATCCTAATTATTGCCCACTGGGTGGTGGGAAAGGAAAGAATTCCTTCTGTTTTAATTACCCTCACACACCCTAGTAGGGTCATGCTTCATCATCGGGTCACCCTGTAGAAAGGTAGGGCCGAATTCGACCAAGAACCCTTCCGTATTTGCCCGGCGTTAGCCGCCTCTCATACCATTCGAGATTACCAAACAAAGAGGCAGGCGCTGGAGACAGAAGGCAGGAAACAGGAGTTTATTCCGACGGAGCAGAACACGTCAAATCGGTCAACAGGGTATCTTCTCGAGGTGCTCTACACGCATCCTTGAGGCCTGGCCTCTTATACACAGGTTTATTGCTTTATTACATGAAACACATTCTTGTCAATACTTTGATGTACGGAAAGGCATCCTCGGAATCTCCGCTCCAAACCCGTTCCCACACATATTTACAGTAAAAGTCCCCACCCCGATCTCAGTAGGTGATGACTATCGCGCAGCTGGATATCCCGCCGGCTCCCGGAATGTGTGCGGCTGATCGGATCTCATGGGGTGGGGGCTTTTATCAGTCATAGATTCTTTGAAGAGGGACAGCTTCCTACTGTAAGGGGCAATAAACTGTATCCGCAGGGCTAGGTGATGGCCTGGGATCGGGCGGGACAATCGGGCACAGAGGAAGGGGGTTCATCAAAGGATGCGTGATCATTAAAGGGACGGAGGGAGGTGTTAGTCGGGTACGGGATGTGGCTCCGAGGCAGGGCCGCGCTGAAGGGATGGTTTATGGCCCAAGCATGTGAGAACGTGGGCTGTCAGCGCGCGGGGGATGCTGGCGGGGTCAGAGAGGGAGAGAGAGAGACGCGCTGGCTATCGGCAGTGGGCAGAGAGGCCATGGCGTTCAAAATGGCTGCTACTTACGCGCACATTTGAGCTAAAAGGGGACAAGATGGCGCTGATAATGTTTACGTCGCAATCTAGATTTTAACAGTCCTCCCTTTTCAACATATCTAGCCAGCTTGTCAATTTATGTCTATCCCCATCATATTACGGATTTCTACGTCATACAAAGCTTTCATGCATTCAGCTTCAAAGTTCGGAGTCTTAGGGCAAACACAGTTAGCAAATAGTGAACACAGAGGTGGCAAGCATTGAATACCCAGGCAGAGTCCGCATATTACGACGATTGGTATCAGTACAATCATGAGCAACCTCCATCCCCAGTCCTTTACAGCACTCCAGAACCAACTCCCGAGCGACCATCCTTCTTGTTCCTGATGAACTTCTGAGGAGAGTCTGTGGAGGTGTTCGATGGCCTTGTAAACGGAGGGTGAATTGTCTGGTATGTAGGTACAACAGCTGGACCCGATGATATGACATGCTCCTCCACGGTCCGCCAGAACCACATCTAGAACAAGGCGGTTTTGAAGAGCCACCAGACGGACCGCCTGAAGCTCGGCTGTATTGTTTGTGAGGATACCAGATGTAATGTTCATCGTTGTCTCGACTGCCTGGGATAAATGTCGAATGGCACGACTGTTCGCCATCGGACCCCAAAGTGGAACAAGTCCTTTCATTGCATCCAAGAATTGTGCTCCAGTGGAGTGGGCCTGCTCGATGTCCTTTGCTCGTCTCTGTCGGTGATGGTTTGCCGGAGCCACATAGGTTGGAGGAAGGATGAAGGCTATGTAGCAGGTACCTCCCCAGCCCTTTGGGAGCCAGGTGTAGGCTTTTGTACCACAGACGAAGTACATGTTTGGAGAGGTGACAAAAGAGGGTGGGTCGGTTGAGCACAAAGTTCTGGTGATGAGGCAAGTGCTGTGGCCCACCATTTGTGTCCCATGGCCTGTGATGCATACGAGGCCCGAGACATTGACGACAGATAGGGCCACAGTCAGGGTGGCAGCTGTTCGTTTCCGGAGGTAGGAGAAGGTGGGTCTGGCTGGATTGTTGAATATTTGCATCTCCACCATTTCTTTAGCGGGGATGTCCATGTGAACAGAGGCATTGGAGGATAGAGGGCAAAAAGGATCAGCAGCTCTCCCGGTTTTGTTCAGCCAGACTCCATGATAAAAGTGTGACATAGTTTCGCTGGAAGTGGCATTGTCTCTGTAGCTCTCTTGCAAGAGGATCAGCCAGGCAAGGCAGGAGCCATGAACAGAGAAAGGTGAAGGGATGAAGGGGGTGGAATGTCCGGTGGCATGTGGTATCAACCCACAGATCCAGCAATTCGTGGCATTTGCAGCAAGGTTGGGTTGGTGCAGCAACTGTACGAAGGAGTTGTTCCAGAACTCCTTACGCCTTTCTTGGATTTGAGGTGAAAGAGAGACCAGGTAGTGTTCTTTCATGGTGGTAGGCTATGCAGTCGTTAGAAATGTCTTATGAGCCGGTGCGTTCTCTTCCACGATCCAGAAGGTAGTCATGAGGAGGAGGCAAAAGAGAAGAGTGATAAGAAGAGCAATAGTCTTTGAGCTGTGCAAACTGTCAGTTTTCGGGTTCCTGTAGCGGGTCTTCGGATGTCCGGTTGCTTCCATCATCTTCGTATCGGGCGCTTCCATCATCTTCAAGGTGCTCAGTAGTGGGCAGAACCACAGACTTCGTTTGGTTTCTCTCCTGGCAGCCTTTGTAGTGTTAGGCCGCCGCTCTGAGAATGATAACTTAGTCAGTGGTCTACTTAACCGAAGCTCCCTCCTTTCGTCGCAGGTTATACCCTTCTCTGGATGGCACAGTGGGATCAGGGAATTTCGCCAATTCGAGTGTCTCTGTTTCAGGGTAGCAGCTCAGGGATGGTCGGTCTTTGTTCAGGAGCTCTTCCTGGGTGCTCACGTCTTCGGTCGACGTCAGGGCCGGAGAGATTTTCTTGCAATGATGTGCATGCAGCCAATTTCGCTTCCCCTCCACTCGAAGAGCTGTTCGGGTGGTGATCAAGACTTGCCAGGGGCCCGTCCAGCGGGGTTCCTGACTCTTCTCCCGCTGGAAGTTCCGAATCAGGACGAAATCTCCAGGCTGGATGGTATGTCCGGGGCCCCTGGAAGCATCGGGGATGGTCTGCAGCACCTGATGATGAATAACAGACAGTGTTTTAGTTAGGTTATACAGGTAGTCAGACATTAGGACGTCCGGGACGTCGTGAATAGATGTCGGTTTGGGTGCGGACCAGATACTCATGGGCCGGCCGAAAACGACCTCGTAAGGGGTCAAGTGGTGTTTGGTGGGGGTGGAACGCATTGACAGCAATGCTAGGGGGAGAGCGTCTGGCCATTTTAGTCCTGTGGTAGCCACTATTTTCGCCAGTTTTAGTTTCAATGTGGCATTGTGCCGCTCGACCAGTCCAGCAGATTGGGGGTGAAAAACTGCATGGAATTTCTGTCGTACCCCCAGTCCTTTCAGGATGAGCTGGATAACCTCGGCTACAAAATGGGGGCCATTGTCACTCCATAAAATACGGCAAAGGCCGTAGCGAGGGAAGAACTCTTTCAGTAGTACTTTTGCAGTGGCAATAGCAGTGTTGTCACGCGTCGGGTAGGCTTCCACCCATTTGCTAAAAGCGCACACAACAACAAGTACATACTTCAGTCCTTGACATCTCTCTAACTGGATATAGTCCATCTGTAGGACTTCAAATGGATGGTTGGGGACCCCAAGCCCTCCCCGGGGTACGACAGTTCCTTTCCCAGGGTTGTGTTGCAGGCAGATTAGACACTGCTGGACTAATCGTTTGGCTGAGTCTGTAATTCTATCGTTATGCCAAACTCGGGAGACAAGTTCGGCCATAGGGGCAGATCCTATGTGTGCAGGGGAATGGGCCATCGTCAGTATGGGGATCAGGTACGAGTTGGGTAGCAACCATTTGTTCGTGTTTTTTGTCCGCCAGCAGCCTTCATCATCCTTTAATCCCACCCGTGCCCATTCAGTCAATTCTTGTGGTGAGCTGGCCATTTGGATGTCCCTAATAGTTTCCCTAGCGTCCGTCCATTTTTCTGCTTGTGACCTAGTCACGTACATGCGAGTCGTCGTCCTGTTCTTGGCTGTGGTTCGGGCAGTGATGTCGGCCAGTGCATTTCCCTGTCCAATGATGTCTGTCAAAGTCAAAATAAGCTTTATTCGGTTTTTTGTTTAAAACCATAAAGGCAACAAGAAAAATTACATACATGTATAAATGTCATACAAGGTAAAAAGGAACCAACTATTAAAAACCAAATAAAATCAATTTAAAGGGTAGATGTTCAGTAGCGCAAGGTTCATGGAATCCCCTTTCACCAAGAATTGTCATTCGATGACCTTTGCCTTAGAGACGGATGGAGTCGGGGGCCAGGATAGAAATCATGCAAGTCCCAGATGCAAATGGGGCCATCACCCTCTTTGGGCTGAGAGGATCGCAGATAGGGGACGATGTTCATACACTTGAATTTAATTAAAATCAGGTCGCCCGGGATGTCTTTGGGCGACGTACCTAGCCACCCCACCCTCCTGACACTCAGGATTCCACCATCTAAGGCAGATGGCAATGGTCTGTTTTGTTTTAGCCAGGCAATGGCTTTGTTTAGCAGGTCCTGTTGACTTTCAAATTTACCCTGGCTAGGTGCAGGGACCCCAGAGAGAACAGCCACATAAGGAGCGGCTTCTGGTGGTAAGTTAATCCGATTCCTTCTTTCAAATGCGGTCCTGGGAGCTTTATGGGGTACTGATATGGAGTTAAACGTAATGTTCTGGCCTCTCGGGTTAGGTATAGACTTGGGGGGATCAAGAATTTGAATTTTCGTACGTATCGTGGCTTTGAATTTTTCATTATTGCTGGGGGAATGGAGTGGATTGGTGTAACAGTTTTTTCAGTAGGAGTATAGTTCCTTAGTATAGTTTTTTCGATACTGGTCAACCTGTCTCCCAGTTCATTGATTTTTGTGACCAAGGGAGATAGTACAGATATTAACAGTAGCTCGATCTGGGCCAGTAAGGTCGGTTGGAGTGGTAATGCGGAGTCCGGTATTCTACTCACAGCCTCGATCGGCAATGATATAGGTGGGTTGGAGGGAGATAATTAGAGGCTAGTGCACATTTTGTAAGAATTCTCAGTGTCATTATCTTTTACCTCATCAACGTCTCTACCTACTATAGGGGGGGTACATACGTGTTGGGCGTAATTCGTACCACACAAGACATTCAGCTCCTCCCAGATGGACATGATGGGAGGAAGTCAGAGCTGGTACAACCACAATAAGTGTGAAATCTAATAAGAAGGAAAATGGAAAAAACTCGGTACCTCCTCCTTCGTAGATGCCAAGTGGGGTGGCCCGTCCCGGCCTCCTTGTGCCTCTGAGGGCCGTAGAGGGCCCGCCCTTTGCCCGGGCTTGTCCCATGCGCGTCCCGCGGGGCGGGAGGTGTTCCGCGCTCTTGAGGCGCCTCCAGGCGCAGCGGGAGCGTCACGAGCGCGCCAGGACCCGGGGCTGCTGGGAAATGAAGTTTTGTTTGTGCCCGACTTGGCCAGGAGAGTCCCTGTTTCTCCGTCGCGTTTGCCGTTTCCCTCACGGCTGGAAAGGTGAAGGGTTTACTTGGCCGTTCCCCTCACGGCTCCCCACCACTGCAGGTAAGGTTGGAAAATGCCCCCAGGCACGCTCGGTACTCCGCGCTCTTGAGGCGCCTCCAGGCGCAGCGGGAGCGTCACGAGCGCGCCAGGACCCGGGGCTGCTGGGAAATGAAGTTTTGTTTGTGCCCGACTTGGCCAGGAGAGTCCCTGTTTCTCCGTCGCGTTTTCCGTTTCCCTCACGGCTGGAAAGGTGAAGGGTTTACTTGGCCGTTCCCCTCACGGCTCCCCACCACTGCAGGTAAGGTTGGAAAATGCATGTCTGTCACCTTTTTGTGTGCATTGCATTTGATTTCGGCAAGTCGTTTGGGGAGGAGAACCGCTTCAGTCAGAGCAGAGACTAGATCTCCGTGCAGGATGGGCGTGCCATGAGATGTCAGAAATCCCCTCTCCTTCCATAAGAGCCCAAAATGATGAACCACCCCCAAGGCATACTGGCTGTCCGTGTATATGTTTGCTGTCATCCCCTTTGCTAGGATACATGCTCGTGTGAGGGCAATCAGTTCTGCCGCCTGGGCGGATCGTTGCGTGATGCGGGCGGTTTCAACTACAGTTCGGGCTGTGGTAACTGCATAGGCAGCTGAGGTGGTGCCGTCGGGGAGTTTAATGCAAGAGCCGTCTACCCATAGCTCTCCGTCAGGGTTTGGGAAGGCAGTGTCTCGGAGGTCAACTCTACTCCTAGTCTGTTCGTCCGTGAGGGTCACACAGTCATGTATGGGGGCACATCGGGATTGTTTTCAGGCAGAGGCAGCAAGGTGGCTGGGTTCAGTGTGGTGCATCGTTTCAGCGTGATGTGAGGTGCGAGCAGTGTCAGTTCGTACCCAGTCAGTCGCGCGCTGGTCAGGTGTTGTGTCTTGGTCTGGTTTAGGAGGGTGTCAACAGCATGAGGCACTAGTACCGTGAGGGAATTCGAGAGTACGATTCCCTCACTTTGTCAGATAGAGACAGCAGCAGCGGCTACTGCTCGAAGGCAGGCAGGCAAAGCTCTTGCTACAGGGTCAAGAGTGGCAGAGAAATAGGCACATGGTCGTTGTTTGGGGCTAATGGACTGAGTCAGGACAGACAAAGCGCATCCCTCCCTTTCGTGAGTGTAGAGAGAGAAGGGCTTTGTATAATCAGGGGTTCCTAGGACGGGCGCTGAACAAAGGGCGTCTCGTAGTTCCTTGAAGGAGGATTGACATTCAGGGGTCCAAGGGAGCGGGAAGGGGACATCTTTAGCCAGTAGGGAAAGTAGTGGTTTCACAATGAGGCTGAAATTTGGCAACCATTGTCGGCAGAAGGAGGTGAGGCCTACCAAAGAGCGGACTTGCTTCGGGGTTTTAGGGATAGTGGTCTCTAGGATAGCCTGTATTCGATCGGGTGTGAGCTTTCTCCCGTCTTTGGACAAGAGGTGGCCTAGGTAAGTGACTTGAGGTTGGCAGAATTGCAACTTCTTCTTGGAGACCTTGTGGCCATTTTCCGCGAGGAAGTGCAGGAGTTGGATGGTGGCTGTGACTGCAAGTGGAGTGGTGTCGGCCGCCAAAAGGATATCATCCACGTACTGTATCAACACCACTCCATCCGGCAATTGGACTGCATCCAGCTGTCTCTTGAGGGCCTGGCTGTAGATGCTTGGACTTTCAGTGTAGCCCTGGGGTGCTCTGCAAAATCTGTATGAGCGGGATTTTAAAGTGAAGCCGAAAGGTAGCGGCTGTCCGAGTGAATGGGGATGGAGAAGAATGCGTTCTTGAGGTCGATTACCGTGAAGGTGGTGGCAGTGGAAGGAATCAGGGTGTAATGTGTAATGTAATGTAATGTATAGGCATTTATATAGCGCACTACTTACCCGTAGGGTCCCAAGGCGCTTCGACCGCTGCGAAACCCTTCCTGGCTTCCCTGAGAGATGGTCCCTTAATGGGTATCTCCAGGCTGAGACCAGGCATCCCCGGCGGTCTGGTGGGGCCGTTAGTGAAGATGAGGCAAGCTAATGCCCAGAGTTGCCGAGTGTGAACGCTGATCAGAGTGGGCACCGAGGCGAGAGAATTATCGAGTCCGCTGACCCTGGTCCAGAAACCTGCCGCGCCGGGAATCGAACCCTGGTCCCGGGCCGTCCTCTGCTCTCGGGTCTGCCACCTCTAACCAGTGAGCCACACTACTTCAGGGTCAGAATGGTGGTGATGTCTGAGACTACAGGGTACTGGGGTACAACCACTTTGTTGACTTCTCGTAGGTCGATGATGAAGCGGTACGCTTTTTCATCTCCCTCACCCTGCTTCTTCACAATGGGTAGGATAGGGCTGTTGCAAACATTGCTAACTACTTCTTCTACCACTCCTGCATCTACCAGGGACTGGATGATTTTTACCAACGCCTTCTCGCCTTCGGGCGATATCCGATACTGTGGGAGTTTGGGGAGTACTGCGTCCTGTCGAACAGTTATGTGTACAGGGTCTATCATCATGCGTCTTACGTCCGAGTCAGTCTTTGCCCATAGGTACAGAGGTAGGGTGTCGAGTAAGGACAAGTCAGTGTCAGTGATAGAAAACATGCATTGTGTGCGACAAGATCTGAGCAGTGTTGGGTTGTCGTACAGAATGACTCGAACTCCGTCTTGTGAACACCTAATAGTAGCTCGAAAATGTTTCAATAAGTCAAGTCCCATAATGGCGTCGGGGGTGTTGGAGGAGAGCAAAAACGTCGTGTCAGTGGTGTTATTGTCCAAGTTAAAAGAGATCGGTGTGGACAAGGGATTAGTGGAGGGCGTTCCATCAAAACCTATTGATGTCACATGTGAGCCAGACAAGGGTGCCCTGGGAATCAATCGTTTAGACAACGCACTACGTGTTGCACCAGTATCTACCAGAAATGGAGACTTCGTACCTAGGACCTTAGCGGTGACATAAGGGCCTTGCTGGTCAACATAGAGCTCGACTGGATCCCTTCCTTGCCCTTGGCAGTCCTATGCAAAGTCGTGGGCATTGTCGCAGTCAGACTGTTGGCACTGATTCTGTCGGGGACGGTCAAACGTGTTCGGTCTACCAGGTCTGTCATTGTTGGTGTCGCTTGTGTGCCCTCGTCCCTGTCCTCTATTTCTCGGCCCGCCCGCTACGTCTCTCGTGTCTTTATTTCTGAGTGCTTCTTGCAGAACTGGACATTGAGACTTCCAGTGGCCAAATCTTTTGCAAAACGCACACCGGTCCTCATCGAGGTCTGTTCGTGGAGCGCCGGGTGCGGGTGTGCGGTCTCTAGGGGGTGGATTTCTAGGAGCATTCGACTGGTAGTTTCCTCTATACTGTTCCCTTCCTATAGTCACACCTTGCAACTAAGCAATCATCACCCTCTCTTTCAAGTCCTTTTTCTTCTTCTCAGTCACTTGATCGTTCTCGTTCTTTTGTCGCTCATAGTATTGAGCCATCTGAAGGATAGCTGCGGGCTTGGAGGCCGCCCAACTACTCTCGCTAGTCTGTAGTTTCTGCGAGACTTCTGGTATCAGGCCTTTCACATAGTTCTGGACAGACAAGCGATGTCCGGTCGCAGTGGTCATGTCCTGGCCGCTGTAATCGGAGAAGACCGTTTCAAACCGGGAGAAGTATTCTGATACGTCTTCCTGGGGTTTCTGGCGACAGGCCGTTACTATCGACCAGTCCACCTTCCTTTCTGGAACTAGGGTTTTTAATTTCTGCACAATCTTATCTGGTAAGTCTAGAATGGCCTTCAAAGGTTTCTGTCCCGGCTCCCGTTGTTTGTCAACATTACCGAGTTGTATCCAGGTATGTCCGAACAGCTCAAGGTGGTCGACTTTCCGGATTTGCTTCCACACATCAGCTGGCAGACATAGCCCGAAAAACAAATCGATATCCGCTAGGGTCATAATCGTTGAACCCAGAGCGGTGGCTAATTCTGTATAGAAGGCTGTGGGGTTCTTTCGCAGATCAGGCAAGGACTTTCGGAAAGTCAGGATGTCTTGCCGATCCCATGGTTGGTAAACCCAGTTGTAAACTACCCTCCCTCTCGCATCTTGGTGGTTAATATCGTCGTGTGTTCCCTGTCCTCGTGGGGGAACCCAATAGGGAGCGGCCTCCTTTATGGGCATCATCGTGTCAATTTTTTCTACTCCGGCCTCAGTTACTGCAGGAGTTGTGGTGTTAGTCTCTGGTTTCTGTTCCGTGAGGTGGCGGAAAACTTCAAGCGTACGCGTGAAGAGGTTCGTCACATCACACTCGTCCCCATCTCCGACATCAACTTTTCTATACAGAGTCGTTAGGTTTTCAGGGCCTTTTCCTTGGTAGCGGTCTTCGTAGGCATTAAGGGTATGGTAACAAAGGCGTACGACAAAGTGTCGCCTGTGGCTATTGGCATATGTATGGTACATATCCGTTATATAATCCTCACTTTCCTTTCGCACCACCAGTGTCTTTACAATCTTATCGATCCCAGCTCGTTCATCCTTACTTAATCTATTCGATCTCGCAGGGTCTTTCCTCCCAGCTTCGGGATCATCTGAAGTCGCTGCTCGTGCTGCGCTGGGTACGAGGGGTTCGGTCGGCGCAGAGGCCATGGGGACCGAGGCTCCGGCACTACTCTCGCCTGTCGGTGGGGGTTGCGGGTGCTGCGCTAAGGGTTGGGAAGGGGCGTATGGAGGGGGCATGTAGATGATCGGGGGACCTAATAGTAAATCATCGTTTGTTCGCTGTTTCGAAGGTAGCTCGGGGTAAAGTGTAGAGGGTGTCCTGACGGGACACTGGCCTGATGATTCGGAATCTTGTTTTAGCTTGGTTTCCTCTCTTTCTTTTATTTTTTCCTTTAATTTGTTAGCGGCCAGGTGAGCTGCCTTGCGTAATTCCTTTTCTAACCTGACCTCTTTTCTCTTCTTTCGCTGTTCTGTTTCTTTGCGCCACATGCCGAAGCTATCGAGCATAGTGGGTGTTGTCTTATTGTTATAAAGGGCTGTTTCCAGCGCGTTTATTTTGTCGTTATCAAAGGATCCTATCAGTGGCCACTGACTTCCCCGATCCTTTCTCGTGTATTTATGCCACAGCTTACTATAAGCCACGGTGACTAGTCCATATTTAGTAAACATGTCCTTATTAGGGGTGCCCTCCAGTGGAGCCGGATGGTTCACCTCTAATAAGCGGTCCGGGCTGAACCAACTACCAACAAACGGGGCAAAAATAGGCATGACGGGTTACAAAGGGGGCAAAAGTCTGCACTACCTATCCTTCACTATTCACAAGGACTAAACAGAGTATTGCGACTCTGTGCTTATTTGTAAATAGAGAATAACCCAAAGAGAACCAATTCCGAACGATCAATGTTCGGACAAACAATCAATCAAATGAGGGATAAAAATAGGCACGACGTATTACAACGGGGGCAAAAGCCTGCGTTACCTATCCTTCACTATTCACAAGGACTAAACAGAGTATTGCGACTCTGTGCTTATTTGTAAATAGAGAATGATCCAAAGAGAACCAATTCCAAAACAGTAAATGCTTGGATAACAATCAATCAAATGGAGAGGGAAGTAGGCACGACGGATTACAAAGGGGGCAAAGGCCTGCGTTACCTACCCTTCACTATCTGCAAAGACTAAACAGAGTATGGCGACTCTGTGCTTGTTTGCAAATAGAGAATCTCTCAGAAACAATCAAATGAGTAATACTAGTATTTTCAAACAATCAAACAATCAATTCGCAATTCGTCGTGTTACACGACCTTACCCGGACCGCATGGACAGTTTCTCGTCTTCCGCTTCCAGCGCCTGATCGTCCTCTGTTCTCCGTAATTGCTGTGGCACTCCTGATGGTTCCCAGTCAGGACCGTAGATCACTCAAGAGAGGTCTGCTCGGAACCGGTGAAATTCGGATGATCGGCTGCCAGACGAGGGTCTATCGGGCAGGAGCTCTTCCCGATCGTTGCAGTCGTTCACTCTGTCGTTGGGACCTCTCCCACTGGATCCACGCGTCGCTGATGGGCCCCACGTTTGGGGCGCCAATTGTAGAAAGGTAGGGCCGAATTCGACCAAGAACCCTTCAGTATTTGCCCGGCGTTAGCCGCCTCTCATACCATTCGAGATTACCAAACAAAGAGGCAGGCGCTGGAGACAGAAGGCAGGAAACAGGAGTTTATTCCGACGGAGCAGAACACGTCAAATCAGACAACAGGGTATCTTCTCGAGGTGCTCTACACGCATCCTTGAGGCCTGGCCTCTTATACACAGGTTTATTGCTTTATTACATGAAACACATTCTTGTCAATACTTTGATGTACGGAAAGGCATCCTCGGAATCTCCGCTCCAAACCCGTTCCCACACATATTTACAGTAAAAGTCCCCACCCCGATCTCAGTAGGTGATGACTATCGCGCAGCTGGATATCCCGCCGGCTCCCGGAATGTGTGCGGCTGATCGGATCTCATGGGGTGGGGGCTTTTATCAGTCATAGATTCTTTGAAGAGGGACAGCTTCCTACTGTAAGGGGCAATAAACTGTATCCGCAGGGCTAGGTGATGGCCTGGGATCGGGCGGGACAATCGGGCACAGAGGAAGGGGGTTCATCAAAGGATGCGTGATCATTAAAGGGACGGAGGGAGGTGTTAGTCGGGTACGGGATGTGGCTCCGAGGCAGGGCCGCGCTGAAGGGGTGGTTTATGGCCCAAGCATGTGAGAACGTGGGCTGTCAGCGCGCGGGGGATGCTGGCGGGGTCAGAGAGGGAGAGAGAGAGACGCGCTGGCTATCGGCAGTGGGCAGAGAGGCCATGGCGTTCAAAATGGCTGCTACTTACGCGCACATTTGAGCTAAAAGGGGACAAGATGGCGCCGATAATGTTTACGTCGCAATCTAGATTTTAACAACCCTGAATCCCAAAGGTCAGGGTGGGCTCAACTGTGTTTCAGGGAGCTCTTGGTAGATATGGCCAGGGGGTCCTAAAGATAAAAATCCTCAGATGATTCCTGGTATCCCTTTATTCTTGGAATCGTCTGGGATATTAAAAATTACAAGCATGTAAAGGTCACTCGGATGTTTGCGGTCTTATGACCATAGTGCCAACATGTTTCAACCCACCATTTGGCTCAAAACAGGTCCTGGGCTTTCTTCAGGGCAATAAATGTAGAAGTTCCCTCCCTGGTTATGGCAGTGGATGACTATCATGCTACTCCTATTTCGTGATCAAGGGCAGATAGCTGCTCCTTTAACTTTAGTTTAGAGGATATTGTTCCTTCTTCTCCATCCCGTCTTGGTAGAGGTATAGCATCACAGGGAGTTGCAGTTTGAGGGGTAGCCGTCTAGTCACACAATCATCACGGGTCCTGCCCCGCGTACGAACCGACTTAGACCTGCATCCCCGGGCTCTCAAAATTAGCCAGACAGCGGCACCTTGTGGCATACTGTCACAAGCACTGGGGTTGACAATTAAGTGCTGGTGCAGAGCACTGGAAACCACCGGCTCAAATTAAGCACTTATGTAGAGGCTTTGTTTTAGGATACTTGAGTACGGCAACTGCTATCTAACAGGAGAAGAACTGCCTTGAGCATGTGCTGTTGTGGTTGGCTGATGTTAGTGGACCCAGATTACTGGCACATTGTTGTGCAGATGTGGTAGTAAAAGCCCTTATCCACTATCTTGACCTTGTGACCTGTCTGTGCTGTGCCCTGGAATTCAGTCGACCTGCAGTTCTCTGTAAGTCATACCTGTGAATAGGTCAGAAGGACAGGCAATGTGGTCTGAAGCATTGATTGAGTACAGTTGCATTTATGTTCTTGTTGAAGAATAATATGTAATTCTTGAGCATGAGCTTTCACTGTAAATCAGGAGGCAGCTTCTACCAGCCCATTCCCCCTGTTAGTACTGCCATGAACCCTACAAGTGGGGAGAGGCTGTGGTGTAGTCGCAGCCGGCATGACTCGCGGGTGGAGGGGAGGGTGGAGGGGTCGTGCGGGGGAGGCGGAGGAGTTCATTAAAAAAATAATATTAAACTTACCTTCCCATGTCCCGTGCTGTCTCAGCTCCTGGCCGGGTCCGCTGAACAGGAAGCAGGCAGCCTCCCTCTCCTCCCCAAAGCCAATCACAACCCTGCAATGTCAGCGTTGTGATTGGTTGGGATGCCGACCACACAGGTGTCTATGGCGAGGACGCCTTGTAAATATGCCTATTTGCCCCGCAGTCCTCTGCGGAAAAGGGGCATGCATGGTTGTTGCTGTGGGCGTTCCACCACAACACCCATTGCTTTTTGATGCTGCCCCAGATTTACAAGGCTGAGGTAGCGCCAAAAACGAATGCCATGAAATACCAGGCGTTAGAATGGCGATACAAGTAGAAATGATTCATTTCTCCTTATTTTTTGCTCTTTCCATGTGTGCTGCATACACACATAGAAAGAGCAAATCACCGTTATTGGTTGTTTATGTGCAGCAAGGTGTCCCTTCCTGCACATCGACAATCATCCTTGCAGCACAGGCACGCTTGCAAAATGGCGGCAGGGTACCTGTGCTGGCGCTAGGCAGCTTTTATTTGCGCCAGCGCTAGGGGAAGCACAGAGGTTTACTGTATTCTTGTGAATACTGTGCATCCCTGCATTTTAAAAATGTCAGAGCGTGGTGCTGCCAAATTTGGAGCACCTCTGCGCTCATACATTTGTTTGTAAATATGCCCCTATGTGTCTGCCATCTAGTTAGTGATGTGCACTATTGACTCCTTTACTGCAAGTGGTTACATAGTTCTATGCAGCAACATTGTGGAAAATATGTGCAGTTTGTTATCTGATATTTTGCCATGTTTCTTTCATAGGTTTGCAGAACCAATCTCCTTCCACCAACGAATATGGATGAACCTCAACTGTCAACACTTTACAGCTTCCTATTGCATAGCTGGGCTTTATGATAGATGTAGGAGTATAAAGCATCTTTAAGTGGAAGAGCATCAGTACCTCCTTACTGTTTTGCGGGTTCTTGAATTGAATGTGAAAAGTCTTGAGAAGAGGTGACCTTTGGAGAGCAGCAGTGATATCTGTACGCCATCTTGATATTGCAGATATGTAGGGTTTCATGTCGTTAAGTCTTCTGTGTCATTTTGTGCATGAGTTTCTTCATTGCTGACTAAAAGTGTTTGGATATTATAGAACCAGATTGTAGTTAATGATTGTTTTCTAGGTGCGTCCACTGCCCCCGACCCCAGTGCCATAATGTCATCCCGCCTTCTAATGACGCACATTTTACTTGCTGAATATGTTGATTACAATGTGATAATTTTTCTTGTGGAGGACAGACAGATCACCCATTGGGGGACATGCATTTGATAGGGATTTCACTGCCACATGCAGTGAACATAAAACCCAGAAGTCTCTATTTGCCTACTTTGGGGGAGTAGGGTTGTTCTTAATTTGCCTACTTTGGGGGAGTAGGGCAGCCACGGCCTGTGCATGAAAGAGCGGTGGGGCGGTAGGGCCGGGTGGAGGGGTATTTCGATGGACAATTATGTGTCCATTGTTTCATCTGTGGTACCACACATGTATCCAGGAATTACAGTGGAAGGTACCAACATGGGGTTATATGTTAATGACAATATAAGCAGTGAATCATGCGGTCATCCAGTTAGCCATCACTTGCTTATTGTATGCCTTACAACCATATACCCAACACGTTTTTTATGCTCCAGGACATATATAAATAAGAGTAAGTCAAGTCAAAAACCACTTTATTCGATTTTGTTAAAAATCATAAAAGCATACTACAACAGTTAAAAATCATTCCAAGTACATGTTTTAAAAAACTTCATATGATACAATACAATTTAAAACATTAAAAAGGTCAGATTAAAAAGACTCATCATGTGCAAAAAAGCAAGAAATACCAAATTCATCCCAATCCCCACACTTCAGCTTATACTTTCCTCCTCCTGATTCGAACAGCAGCGACAAGGTAATTTGCCACACTGAACATTACCAAGGGAGAATCAAGCATTTGTAGGAACAGAAGAGCGGGTTTTGCTTGCGTCAACGCTTTCCCCTTCAACAAGGGTAACAGATACTTTTGTCTAGGAACATGATAAAAAGGGCAGAATAACATAAGGTGCATATTGTCTTGTATGGAAAAGTTGTCACATTCACATACAGGTGCATCCTCAAGCTTGAACCATCCCTGTCTGCCACAGAGTACCAAATAAATCTGGTTAAATCTAAACTTAACCAGAAGCCATCTGTGGAACGGGATGTTGACTAGGGCAAGATACGGTTGGATGGCAATACAAGTGATTGTCATGTAATGTGCTCTGACCGTGGATTTTGTTAACTGGAGTTGTTCTCTCTCCAAGGATTTAAGTTTGTAAAAATTTTCCTTGACCCACGCTAGGTCTGCTTTTTTTAAATCAAGCGGGGAGGAGAAAATCTCCGGGCGTCCAAGTTCTGCCGAGCACTTTTTAATGTATGCCAGCCAAGCGATGTCTTTAAACTTATCCAATTTTAAACAGTCCGTCAAAATTTTGTGGTTGAGACCTAAGTTGTTATTGGTCCAAACTCTTATAAATAAGAGTAAAAATATTAAACTGAGGTGGTAATTTATGAGAGGCTTGCGACGCCAGAGCATCACTTTTTTTGTTGCTCGGTGGTGCATGTCTCTCAATCATATCTATGAAGGGATGCAAAGGCACTCTATGTGGCTTTGCATGGCCTCATAGATGTGGAGTAAGACAAAGCAGCGCAAGTCGCAGTGTTTTCTTACTTAGCGTCAAGGAGGCATTCCATTTGCGTTGCGGTGAGTGTTCCCAAGCAACATCCATGGATTTTGATGCATTCTCAGATTTACAAGGATCGGTGACCCTGGGAATGCGTGAAAACTGTATGGTGCAAGGGCGCCTGCATTGGCACTAGACACCATATTATGCATTCGCTAAATGGAGAAGAATGCACTGTATCTCGTAAAAACTGAGCATTCCTGGCCTTTCGATTTGGCTTGGGGCAGCTCAGCAAAAAACACTTGTGGCGCTGCTCTGTACCGAATCAATGTAAATGTGGGGCTTAGGTTACAATGGTAGTGCCCCAAACTGTGTACTAAAAATCACTAAAACTGAACCCTCTAGTTAAACCGTGGTACCTGGACTCTCATTGTGTAACTTTATTTTCTCATTGCGTTTAATTGCATGTTTGTTTGGCCATTTAACGATTATGGGCGTTTCTAGATGACTGGTGAAGACTGCAAAATGTAGTTGTGCCATGGTGATTTCTGTGACTCCTAATCACCCACCATTAGCAGAGTGGTGACTTTGTTGCACTGGCAGATTTTGTTTTGATGTTAAAATTGCCTGTTGCAACTTTGCCAGTGTCAAACTCACCAGTGTTAAGTTGGCAGCACTACAACATAGGTGGTCAAAATGAGTACTTCCTCTATTTTTGCACACGTATTCAAAAATAGAACCTAAATATGAACTTAACCAGAGGCTGCACTTTTGTCCCTGCTTTGATAATACAGCTACACCCTAAACGGAGCGGAGTTTGCTCTTTCCAGGAAGACATGAAGTGGGAAAAATTAGATGGAAATAACATTCTATTATATCACCCCTAGTCAATGTATCCATGTATTCTTGTGCAATTTGTGGTAGAATTTTTAAAAAAAAATGTATAATGTCCTTTTCATCTAAAGAAAATAACAGGAGTGAGAAGAACACATAATTAGACTTTAATTTGAGAAACAAATTTGAGAATTTAGAATTAACTATGAACAGAAGATGGGCAAAAGACTCTTCTAAACAAAATGCATTTCTCAGATACCCATCTCTTAATCTTCACTTCACTTCCTAATTAAACCAACACATATATGTTTAGGAAGGATACGTAACTTATGTTAGACCCAGAGCTGGCCGAAACATGCACAATATCTTCTCCTCACTGGACTCAGCAGTGTGCCAGGAAATCTCCACAGGAAGTGGAGTCACAACCTTCTCATTACTCTTGTTGCCAACCTCCACAGGAGGACATCCAGTGCAGCAACTGTGAAAAACAAGGCCCCCTGCAGATAGTGGAACAAACTCATTATCCTGGATCTCAACTCATATCCAATGAAAATTGTTCTGCCTGCCCAACAATTATGCAGCAGCTCTATAGCTGGCTGTCTGAAGGCATCAGAAGAGTATTTAGTTTGAGGCATCTTAACCAGTTAGCTAAAACCTCTTCACTCAACAAAGAAGATGAAAACAGAAAGCACTGGACTGCAAAAGCAATGAAAGAAATCTAACTATTAACATGGCAAACATGTCACCAGTGATTCAACAAGATCTACAAATCATCCATCAAGCAAGCAAAACGTACAATTTTTCTAACTGGATCGCTAATGCCAAATGCTTCACCAAGGAACTTCATAGGATCCTCACAGCATTATGTAGCCAGGAGTGGACCGTCACGAAGTATCTTCCCCAACTGTGAAGATTTTTGTGCCATTATCACAGAACATCTTGTTTCAAAGGCAACACATCACACATGCCATCCAGTCAGCACACAGTGAAGCCCTGTACCACTCAAATATCCAAGGACAAACCACTATCATCTATTGTCACATCCTCCTTGTCCAAGACGTAGATCAACAACTCTCTAATGCCAGCCACGTATCCCACCAACTTCAAGATCTTATACATCAGAACACTCATGCAAATACATCCAGCAGAACATGTCACAAAGATCAACCACTCTGGTGAAGAAAATATCCTACTTTCAGACCATCCAACTTTTTTCCCATTGGGAGAGACACTGAATCTACCCTGATATCCACATGGGATGACCTAAAGAGGTGGTAGACAGAAATATATTTGCCACTCTTCTGCCATTGGATCTGTCTGCTGCCTTTGACACAGCCCACCACCACTCTATTCTGCTGAAACTAGAGGAACTTGGTATCAAAGGAACATTCCTAGGCTGGGTATCCTCATACCTCTCAAACACATCTAGCATGATCTTGCTGACATGGCACTGATGCTAGTACCTCTTTTCACAATCGTCTCACCTCACCTCCTCAAAGTCTGCAACAAGTCCTTCAAACTAACCTGGTACAACTGCACTGATTACATGCAGATCATTCTAAAGCTGGAAAACTCCAGGAACCTTGATGCCTCAAAACTAGACCTCTGCCTCAGAGCCCTTGTCCAATTGACGCTGAATAACCACCTTAAAATGAACTCTAAAACACAGATTTTAATTTGTGGAGAATGAAAGAACAAAGTAGAGATGGTAGCCTGCAGAATTGAAGAACTACTAGTTTTCTTCCAATGAAATAGGCCAATCACCTGAAATGTCGATGGAAGAAAGAAACCTAAAAGTAAAATAGTCCCCGGTCCCTATTGAACCTTGTCACAAGAAGTAACTTTTTCAGTAAACAAACTCTTTGATGTAACTTTCCTCATCTAGGTTTCTCATTGAAGAGCTAGGCCACCATCACCATAGTCATGCCATAGTCATGCCTCACCTACACAATGCAGATACTTTGGGCATATGCATCCTAAACCTACTACTCCAAAGACAGCAAAGAATCAAAAATGCAGCAGCAAAACAACTACATTTTCGCCTATGAGACCACAACTCACTATACTTCAAGCATTCAATTACCTAGCACTTGCAGGGACTCTGATTTTCCCACTGTGCCATCCACAGCAAGAGCCCTTTTCTTCATTCAACTGAAGCTGCAAAGTTAATCACAGAAATAACCCACCACTATAGACTGACTGTACTCCTACAAAAAGAAATACATTGGTGGAACCTTCTCTATACAAGCAGCAAAACTATAGAACTACCTCCTGGCAAAGACAAAAATCACATCCAAGACCACCTGGTGTTCAGATAGGAAGTAAAACCCTGGCTTTTTTGTGACAGATAATGAAGGGTCACAAGAACCAGAAGAAAGAACTATGTGCTATCCCAGGAACTGCATGACCCCAGAGGATCAGATCAACCAACAACTTTAATTTAATCATCCACAAGGATTGGAGGGACAACCACAAGTGCAACTATCAATCACTCTCCTTTGTTCCACTTAATACAAAAACTCAGCTACATATTTCCAGTGAGAAATGCATGAGCTACCCCTCCCAATCACTCACAACATGAAAAACTCACTTCTTTGTCCACAATCCATTCCCCCACTTTTCCAACCAAACATATTAATGCTTTTTGTGCTGAGGTGTCCCGCCTCTCACTTGTTTTTACTTAATTCCACATTAGGCGCACAACACTGAAACACTACCCACATAGGCCATTATATTAATTCCAACCAAGCATGCTTAACAAGGTATTGTATTGCTTTGTAGTCACATTTACATAGAGCTTCATAACCCTGACAAGGTATCAGACGGGTTGCATACTACTCTGTGGGAGTGCTAAGAATGGAAGAGTGTGTATCTCCCATGTGGCATATAGTGATAATATATTGTTATATTCCCGAATTAGACCAATGTAGATAAGGAACTTATTTCTTTCATTGTCCTCACGTATAACATTTCCAAGCTGTGACCTTTTGCGTTCATATGCATGCACTATAAAGGTGTATTTGTTTCTCTGAAACTAAACTTCTTTTACATCTAGCTTTGCAGAACATTATCACAACGCCCTGAACATCATGTACAAGGTCTTGTTCCTTACTATGTACAAATGTCATCACTATCTTCATCCACAGGGCGACAGGGCTATCAATCCACAACCTCACTAATCTAAGCATACATCGCACTGCTGTTTCTATTATAAAGTATGAGCATCCCTATAGATTAGTAGAGGAGGTACTTCTGCTGACACAGAGGATCCTTGCATTCTGAGAAATCCCCACACAGCGGTCTGACATCTCGTGAGAGGTGTCCACTTCGTGACCAAGACGGGGTCCTTCACTCTATTCCCTCAGGTAATGGGGTTGGATCGTCCCTTGGTGGAATTGTTGGCTCTACACTTATACACACTCTAGGTACACTTTGAGTAGGGTTCGCATAGTAGGAGTATGCTAGATTACTTCCTTCTTTATATGCTTGCATATATACAATTGTTCAGCACCATGGTAGAACTATATCTACTATTTACGCATTTGGTGCTTGTAATCACATTTATCTGCTTCTGTCTACTAATCATTGCAGCACACGTATTTTATTCAAGAATAACGTTGGTTCAATAAATATTATTGAAAACATCCCACTGTGTATTCTCTTTATATTTTTCTGAGAATAAGAAAGCATGAGTAACTGAGCGAAAGGTTCTGTACTGTTTCCACGATCCACAGGGTTGTCCTGTTCAGTGGTTGCCAGAAACCATTTGCTCACTGATAGGTTAGGTGGGCTTACGGTGGTACTGTGAGCTTGCTGGTCTATAGGCCAACATATCCTGCGGGGGTGTCTGGAATCAGTCTTGACACCAAGCCCTTAAGTTATGTTGACCGAAAAAACGCAGGTCCTACGGATTGGTTGGAACTATACAACAATATTATGTATATAATTTATATCACACAGTGCTTTGTGCTGTGCTCAACATGAGTGAGAGATCGGACGCTCAAGTGTTAGATGTTAGTGTATCAATGTTTAAGAAATGTTTGAGTGCATTGTGGCCTAGGTTGGAAGTGATTTGGTGTCATAATTGTATGGCAGAGACTGCTCAACTCTTGTGATTGTAGAAGTGCCTATGCATTGGGTGTAGAAGAAAGTGCGAGAAGAGATGCAGTCATGCATGTTGTTAATTGCCATCTCTGGAGTGTTTTGCATCATATGGTTTATTACCCATTAACTATGGTTCCTTGGATTGTACCCAGGGATGCAGGATATTACCTAGAAGATTCAGTCAACTATAGCATATGGTTTGAAGTGCTAACAGGAGAGGTAAATGTACAACCTATGGTAATTGCCATTATGAAACCTGGGCATAATTATCTGGGCCAAGGTTTGAGGTGTCCATTCAGGAGTGGCAGGGAGCAGCCCATAGGAAAGGGCATTAATAACCAGCCATGGTATATGTTCTCAAGGGTTCATCATAGAGTGAGCATAGAAGCAATCATTGTACTACCAGTCATAGCAAATGTCGAAGAGATTAGTATAAGGCCAGGAAATCTTACTTGGGAACTCCCTTCCCCTTGCTCTAAAGGTAAATCTAATCATCTACAGGTCAAGATGTACTTTAGACTTGACTGTTTGAGTTGGACTAGATATTATATATGCTGAGTTTCAGTAGTTTTTTAAATATTCATGGGCCAGCCTGTTCTCTTCGGCTAGTATTTAGCAAGTGGAAAGTAGCCTCTTGGGTTGAAAGACAGCGCTATATATGTTTCTCCATCGATAAATAGAAATGACATTGAGTATTATATGTTACACAGGCAGCACTCGAGGGATACCACCTAGAGTGTGTACTGCACCTGTTCAACGCCGAGCATCATCGCAGTGGTGTTGCAGGCACCCCCTCTAAATCACTTCAACCTCTAGGCCAAGGATGGACTCAGGAAAAGAGTTGTTTTAGTTCCTAAGGGTCTCTTCAGATACATGCTACTGCTCACATTCTTCTAATAAACAATGTATTTTTTTTCTTCAGTTTTACATAGCTCAAACTTGACCCGAAGGTATCAGAGCGCTCTACATGAGCACCAGATACATTACAGATGGACACATTCATTTTTGGTAGCCAAGGGGAGATTAAGTGATTTGCCCAGTATCACAGGAAGTTGAGCCTCCCTGCCAGGTTTCAAACCTGGTTCCCCAGCTTCGAGGTTGACCGCTCTAGCCATTAGGCCACATACTCTCCCCTTGCTTTTGTTTTTACAACGCTTGTTAATTTCAGCCAGGACCACTGGACTTATGAGGCAGGTCAATACAGCAGTACCAAATTATGTGACGTAGCTCATAATATTGTAATTTTACACAAGTTAAGCATCTGGGCCAAGGTTTCTTCCAATTAGTAACAGTTTGGCATCCAAATACATTTATTTATCGAGTTTTGTAAAGCACGTACTTGACCCGAAGCGCTTCACAAAGTTTGCATGTGTCCAATCAGGGGCGGCTCTAGGCTCATGGCAGCCCTGGGCAGGGAGCGTAGGTAGGGGGCCCCGGAAGAGGGGGTCCGGGCGGGGTGGAGCGCGGAGGCCAGTAAAGAGAGAGGGGGGGGTCAGAGTGTTTGGAAGTGGAACAGAGCCAGAGGCCGTCAAATCCCTGCCAGGGTCACCACGCAAATATGTATCCATCCTCAGAGGATTATTATATTAACCCCATCCGCGCTAAGCGTTTTACCGCTGTGCGCTAAAGATTCCCAATTACCGCATTACATGACGAGCTCAGCTCGTCATGAGCGTACGACAGGCGTACCTCATGACGAGCTCAGCACGTCATGAGCGTGGAAGGGGTTAAGGATATATATTGGCGTGGTGGCCCCTGGGGTTTGGTGGCCCTGTGCAGGTGCACAGCTTGCACATGACTAAGGCCGCCCCTGCAGCAATTACATGAGCTACATTTGGAGTAAATATAAATACATAGTGACCGTATGTAAACAAAGTTTACGAAAGACATTAGGATAAGTTAACGATTTAGAGTTGAGGTAGATATGGTTTATTACCGTGTTGAAGGCTATGGCTGAAATGCATTGGTCTCTTTGTTTGGCACCTAAAGAAAAAGAAAAAATAAGAGGGGTGGGAACCTGTGGAGAATATAGCGCTTTACAGAACACAGCAGCAATTGCACAAGATTACATTACATGTGGAGTGAATAAAAATAAATAGCAACAGTATATAAAGGAACATCACAACGGACAGTAGTGTTGATGGACAATAGAGTTCTGAGGTAGCTAGGATAGCGTCTCGTGAATGGTGGGGGGAGTAGAGGCATAGTTTAACCCTAGGTAGTGATGCACAGATTTATTTAGAGGTTGCAGGGTGGGAGCAACAGACCTGTCAGATGGTTTAAGGAGGAGGGTTTAGCTCCTTCTGCGCGGGGCTGTTTCCCCCCGCTGTGCTGGGGGGCGGGGGGCGTGCACGGCGCCCCGGTGCTCATGACGAGGTCAGCTAGTCATGAGCCACGGCTCTCCGGTGCTCATGACGAGCTGAGCTGGTCATGACCACGCCCGTTCCAATGGAACGCTCAGCATAGCAGGGGACTTAGCCCAGCGTGCGAGCGTTCCATCTAACGGGCGCAGTCATGACGAGCTGAGCTCGTCATGAGCACTGGAGCGCCGTGGCTCATGACGAGCTGACCTGTCATGAGCACTCAAGAGGTTAGATATTTGTAGAAGAGAAGAAGTTTTAGTTTCCTCTTGAAGTGAGGGAATGATTTATGTCACATAAGTCCTCTGGCAGCGAGTTCCAGATTCTGGGGACGTTCCCAGAGAAGGAACGGATGCGAGATTTCTCTTTCTTGGATTTCTTGAATTTCAATAAGCAATGGAAGGGTGATGAGTGAACCTTTGCGAAGGGCCTTCCACTGTGCGGCAAAACATGTTTTAGCACAATTTGATCCATATGAGCTAGAAACAATAAAACATTTGTTGCTAAACTCTGCAGATCATGCAGTGGATAATGGAGTATGTAGGAAATGTGGCAAATCCATAACGACACAGAAAACGCTGCAATTGCAAAATCTCATAATTCCAATGGCTCTGATGTTAGCCCTCTAGCACTGAAGTATTACACGTGTGTATCAACTCCGGAATATTCTGCTACCACAATATCATGAACAAAAAATATTATACGGGTTAGATTATACAGGTAAATAAAGGTTTACCGTATGTAACTCCAAATATATGTACTGTTATGATATATATATTTTCAAGGTACTTAAATGTGGAGTTAAGGATTGTAAATCTATACTTACCGATATGCACTTCCCTGGTCGATATTTTGGCTATGTTATTTTGGTAGCACATTCTTCGACATACAATCCACATTGAGATTCTTACATCTGCATTTGATAGTGACTCTCTGCTCACCCACACGCTGAGCTGTTTAACCATTGACTGCTTCAAAGAAAAAAAGGCAGAAAGTCAAGAACTAAGTTTTATTTTGCATTTCATAAGTCTGACAAGTGACACTAAGACATATGATACCATCAACTATTTCTGGCTTTTCAGCCAACAGCATGTTGCATGTGGGGGCTTGTAGTTTTGCTTTTAACTCTGTTATTATGACCTCAAAACTCCAGTATGCAAAGTGATGTTGGCTAAAATACCAGTATTGGCATTATACATGACATGAAGTCGCTTGTCAACTATTTATAAATGTTTACAAAATAGTCTAGTTAATTTCAAAAATTGCTTGTTTCACACATATAAACCAAAATTAAACTCTGCTCACATATTTTGTGGGGGTTCACTCTTTCATTCAAAACATGCATTAAGATAAGCATTTGCAGTGCAAATTGTTTTGTCTTTTTGGTAGGGAAAGGTTATACTGAAATTCCTAAAATTCCACCCTTACACCACATCATGTAATTACACCACCATTCATGGCAACATGATGGCACAAGAGTGTGGGAACAATGCAAACAACCAGAATGCGAGTAGCAGTTGCTTGTCACAATTGTGTTTTGATTTTTCGTTGTGCGCGAAATGCATACTTTCATCAAATTGACACGATGACACATTTTGCACTAAAATATAGGGTTAAATGAGGGACTTGCAAGGTGCGAAAAGGGGTGGAGGGAGATGAATTTGTCCAGTATGTCAATTTAAAGACAAACATGCACAAAGAAAAAAAATGCCTCTATGCTGCACTTTTTGTTCTCCCATTGAGTTAATTTTGTTTTAATTCTCATACCCTCACCTCTCAGTGAACTGCTCCTCTAGCAAGCAAACATGAACATGCACACATTACCTTCTCTCTTTCAAATCATCCTTTCCCTTGCAAACTCCTGTTATGTGCCATTTTCATACTTTTAACCACCTTTCTGAAACAAGATAATATTCCTCTCTTTCTCACCTCCTTGCTGTTCTTCACAAACACTTTCACTGTTTTGCTCTCTCACTTACACAGATCCACACACTCAAGGATGGCTGTGCTTTTTATGCTTCTGATCATCAGTTCAAATGTTGAATGATCATTGCTTAAAATGACTTTGGTGAAAACAAAGCTGTGTTACACAATTAGGCAGTGGCTGCTGTTCCCAATGCCAAGTGGTGAGACAGCGTAGGGGAAATACCACAAAACAAGCGGCTATGAAATAATGAAAAAAATATATATAAGAGTACTTACCTGCCACTGCCGGCCACCGCCTTGCTCCTCTACTCCTGTCCCGATACCTGATGGCAGTCCATGGGCTGGTGCACACTGCGCAGACTCCCAGATGCCAATCCAGACACTGCTCTCATGCTGGCAATATTAACACCCAGCATGAGAGAAGCACAAGGATTGGTCTGAGTGGCCAGGTTTGGCACTCAGACAGGGCCTGAGAGCCTGTGTCTGTTCTGCACCCAGCTGAACAAGTCGGTGTGGCCATACTAACACAACTGGCCAAACCCACATGCACACTTATGGTGCCCTCAACTCCTACTCCCTTCTGCTACTCATCAGGGCGGCCCCACCCTAACACTCGGTGGGCTCTGGCTCAGTGAAAAAGAAAATGACAATAACATTGTTTTATTATCATTTTATTTTTCACGTTTGCCTCTGCTGACTATCAGCAGTGCGGCGACGCTCCTCCGCCATGACAGAGGAGCCGCCGCTGCAATTAGGCAATATCAGCTGAGAGTCCTTTCTGAAGTGGTCTGAAGAGACAATCCCATCCAGGATTGTAGACTTAAATCAATGCAGTGATGATTTCAAAATGATACATGGATACTTAGTTGTGAATGGGAGCAAAAATGTACAAATTGTTGTAGTTAGTATTGATTCTTTGATTTACCACACATTGATAAGTAGCCATAACCTAGTAGGTCATTGTTATTTGGAGCAACCTAGATACAGCCTAAGTGACTATACTCTATACAGGAACACATATGTCAATCTCCTTGTAAAGGTTTTTAATGAATGCATGTCACTATGCAAGCTCAAGTTAAGTGCATGGGCGTCCGCAGGGGGGCAAGGGGGGCACTTTGCCCCCCCCCCCCCCTGGATCGCCAGTGCGTCCGGTGTGGGCCCAGTCAGGGCCGGCCCTAGTCCATCATGCTTTTGAAATGGTGCCATTGTTCCAGGTGGCAGCCCCCTCCATTGGGTGGGAAGGGTGCAAGGGGGTGGCCGAGTAGGGTGCAAGGCAGAGGGGAGAAGGGTACAAGGCAGAGAGGAGAAGGGTGCAAGGCAGAGGGGAGAAGGGTGCAAGGCAGAGGGCGAAAAGGGTGCAAGGCAGAGAGGAGAAGGACGCAAGGCAGAGGGGAGAAGGGTGCAAGGCAGAGAGGAAAAGGGTGCAAGGGGGTGGCTGAGAAGGGTGCAAGGCAGAGGGGAGAAGGGTGCAAGGCAGAGGGGAGAAGGGTGCAAGGCAGACGGTAGAAGGTTTCAAGGCAGAGAGGAGAAGGGTGCAAGGCAGAGAGGAGAAGGGTTCAAGGCAGAGGGGAGAAGGGTGCAAGGTAGAGAGGAGAAGGGTGCAAGGTAGAGAAGGGTGCAAGGCAGAGGGGTGAAGGGTGCAAGGCAGAGGGGTGAAGGGTGCAAGGCAGAGGGGGGAATGATGGAAGGCAGAGGGGAGAATGGTGCAAGGCAGAGTGGGAGAATGGTTCAAGGCAGAGGGGAGTCTGATGCAAGGTAGAAAAGGGTGAACGGTGGATGTGGAGAAGGGTACATGGGGGAGGGGGAGAAGGTTGCAAGGGGAGAAGGGTGCAAGGCAGGGAGGAGAAGGGTGCAAGGCAGAGAGGAGAAGAGTATAAGGTAGAGAAGGATACAAAGCAGAGGGGGAGAAGGGTGCAAGGGGCAGGGCAAGAAGGGTGCAAGGCAGAGGGGAGAAGGGGGCAAGGGGGAGGGAGAGAAGGGTGCAAGGCAGAGAAGGGTGCGAGGCAGAGGGGAGAAGGGTGCAAGCCGGAGAAGGGTGCAAGGCAAAGGGGGATATGGGTTCAAAGTGGAGATGGGTGCAAGAAGGAGGAGGAGAAGAGTGCAAAGCAGAGGGGGAGAAGGGTGCAAGGCGGATGGGGAGAAGGGTGCAAGGCGGATACGGAGAAGGGTGCAAGGCGGAGGTGTGAAGGGTGCAAGGGGGAGGGTGTGAAGGGTGCAAGGCAGAGAGGAGAAGGGTGCAAGGTAGGGGAAGAAGGGTGCAAGGCAGAGGGGAGAAGGGTGCAAGGCAGAGGGGAGAAAGGTGCAAGGCAGAGGGGAGAATGGTGCAAGGTAGAAAAGGGTGCAAGGCGGAGATGGAGTAGAGTACAAGGGGGAGGGGCAGAAGGGTGCGAGGGGGAGAAGGGTGCAAGGGGAAGGGCGAGAAGGGTGCAAGGCAGAGGGGAGAAGGGTGCAAGGGGGATGGTGATGAAGTTAAAAATGTGCCCCCCCAGAAATATTTCTGCGGACGCCCATGGCTAAGTGCTGCATTTGTTCAAAATGATGAGGGCTACCACTGATATGTTAGAATTACAGACAATGGAGTTGTGCGGTAATATAAGTCCAAATTATGCAGGAGGGGTGACTAAATTATTCGTCTGAAATTCAAATTATGCAATTTAGTACACCACATTTTGTGACAGTATTATTTCTCCATTTTGTCATTTTAACACACCTAATACTGTCTGGGCAAATATTCTATTCATGAATACCAGTTTAATGGCTGAGTACAGCAATCAGCAACAGAAAGGTGATAACTCAATTGCTGCAAAGGGTATGCCCCTGAACAGCTGCCGATGAGCTGCCTTTTAGGTCGCACCCTACCATACCTTACAGCTACATGGTATGCAAAAGATGTCTTAGGGAGTGTCAGAAAGTTGACCTGGGAATTTATTCTGTCCGTACCTTGCCATTGGCTTTGGGGCTTGTAACTCAAGTTTTCTTGCTTCTTAATTGCTGGCTTTATTTGTTTTACCCTGCCCAGGTACAGTTCAGCCCGCCTGATGAGAAAGCTGTGTCCACCATATTCTTCCACAAACTTGTTTTCTGTCAAGAGGCCTTTAAATCTTGTTCTTATCTCGTCACTTTTGCTGGGCATTTAAAGACTGAGATCAAATGGCAAGCTGTGTTTCCGTGGGAGCCTGGTTATTTTGCTTTCAGCTAACTTCAAAATGAGAACATTTATAGGAAAGAGGAATGCACCGTACTTTCTCCATGGAGCCTGCTTGTGCCCTTTTTTGGCTTTCTTTTAAACAGAGCCATCTCAAAATGTATCTTGTTCTTCATCTGCACAAAACATTAACACGTTTTTGCAAAATTCCTCTTCTTTGGTGAGTCCATTTAATTTGTGAAACTGCCTTTTTCGGAACAAAGTACAAAACCTCATTTCAGTCTCAGCGTCAGCCTGACATATGGTAATCTTGGGCAATTTACACTGTTTATGGCCCATTCACTGTCAATCACAAGATAAGATATTTCATAGGAAAGAGCCAGCCACGTTGTAACACAATTTAACAATGCTTTGTTTTCACTTTGATGTGTAAAGCATATGTTTCATTTATGACACCTGTGGCAACTCGTTTTGGAGAGCTGGATACAGTTAAAGGCACTTTTTAGGAATGCTTTTGTGTTTATATTTATCTACACAATAATTATTTATTCTGTCTGCAAATGGGCCTTTTTTGGAACACAGACATTACTGGATATAAATGATATTCTCATTTGTCCTTGCAGGCACTAGGGCCATGATTTGAATGGTGCAGCAGGTGAAGTGACACAGGGGCAAAAAGATGTAGGAAACCCACTGAACACCGATTATTGCTATAAGTTACTACTACACAAGCAGTCACCAGTGCAGTTGCCTTGCAAGAACTAGGGCATTGATTTGGATGGTGCAGCAGGTGCAGTGGCACAGGAGCCAAAAGCTCTAGAAATCCCACTGAACACTGATTATTGCTATATGTTACTACTAAGCAAGCAGTCACAAGTGCAGTCACCTTGCAGGTACTAGGGCCATACCTTGAATGGTGCAGCAGGTGCAGTGGCACAGGGGCCAAAAGTTCTAGGAAACCCACTGAACACTGAATATTGCTATATGCTACAACTAAACAAGCAGTCATAAATACAGTTATCTTGCAGGCACTAGGGCCACGATTTGAATGGTGCCGAAGGTACAGTGGCACAGGGGACGAAAGGTTAGGAAACCCACTGAATACTGATTATTGCTATATTTTGCTACTAAACAAGCAGCCAGGGGTACTTTTTTGGTTCTTTTGTAACCATTGCACCCACATAGCATAAAGCATCATTGTAATAAAAGCTGTAACCGTTGTCCTACAACTTATGTTACATTCAGCGCTGTTTTTTTATGGTACTAAATTGCTTCAGGAACTGGACACACTTAAACCTTGGCAAGGGCATTCTACTTTCTATAACATTAACACTCCCTCCATTATAAACACTATATAAATACTTATAACTTACCATATGGCATTCCATACCAAGCATTGGCAAAGCCAATAGGTATGGCCAATGCAAGATCTAATTGCTTAGTCAATGTTTTTTGGCCAGATTTTACAACAGTGCTAGCTTCAGTGCAGCATAACTGAAAATAAAAAAAAAACACTATAACGTGGATAATGCTGGCTGTGTCATTGAACTTTTTTACATTACTTTCAGCCATTTGCAATATATCAAAAAAACATAAGCGAAACCAATAAATATCGCTTAGGCAAAACCTATTTGCTTTGCCAATTTATTTATTTATTTGAGTTTTATATAGCGCTGGCTAGACCCGGAGGTATCAGAGAGCTTTACATAAGGAACAGCGAGTTGCAAGTTACACATTTTACATAAGTTACACAGTGATTACATAGTAACAACAAGAGTGACTAGCGAATAGCATATAAGGACACCTGATGAAACCACAATAGCACAGTAGTATGCATTACTAGTGTGTGGTGGAACAGAGAGAGGGAAAGGAAAACAGGGGAGGGGAATGCTGATAGAGTCAAGGTAGGTCGGAGGGGAAAAGAACATCAGAGGGAACCAAGCAGTCATTGTGATAGACAGATAAACCAAGAGGAACCGCGAAAAACAATGTCCGATGTCCGGCTGGGTAGGTGACGGCCAAGGGGTCCAGACTCCTCTGTAGCTGCTTAGGACAGCTCCACCGGGCAGCGGCCAAGGGTATTTGGCCAGTGCTTGTTTAATTAAACCACCTGCCATGGTAGCTTGCTGTGCATCCACTAAGTGCTTCGGCGCCTTGCTGGTGGTTCAAAGCGCTGTATAAAATCAGCCAAAATAAAATATCTTTTTGTATGCGTAGCAAAACCCCTTGACACTGACATTTACAGCTGTGACACTTCGGGCTCAAAATTGTGAAATACTGGGCTTGGGGCCGGTTGCATCCTACATTCTCTGTCAGTCAAGGCTTTTTTTTCACGATTTCTCGCCAGGCATGGGTATGCATACAGATCAGGCGTTGTTTCTTTCCACTTGTCACGAGAAGGAAGCGTGCCACCCGCCCTCCCCCTCACAGACGAAGCCATTTATCATCTGTTTCCTTCACGTCCAGAGTTTGTGCAGCTCTGTTATTGTTGCCTGGCCTACGTCCAGGGCCTCAAACGGGACCCCAAGCTGCACACCATAATACACCATGAATGGATGAATCGTCTCATTTGTCAGCCTATTGTCTGCCCCGCGCACAGGACCCGATAGTCTTAGTCAGAGGGAAAGGGTGCGTGAAGCCAGACACATTATTCCCCGCATCTGCTGAAAGAAAAGCTTTCTTACTGAGATTTTTATTGCCTTCTCGGATGCTTTCTAACTGAAGCAAAGCCAGTCGTGCTGTCTATTTTCAGCTCAGCATGCTTGATTTATAAGAGTACTTTGGGGCAGTGTCAAGCGAGCTGGTCACTGAAAGAGGTACAGGAGTTTGACCAGTTGCATCCTGAGTTCACTTTTTGTTGCCCTTTTATAATGCTAGCTCTAGTATACAACGAGATTCGATTGAAACCCCCTACTCTTCCCAAATTAACGTAAGCAGATAATTCAGCAGCATCATAGATACCAGTTTCCCATTCTGTTTTTTTTTAAACAACGGATTCTGGGAGTTGTAGTTTGGTCTCTACAATGGAACCAAATTGACTTAAGCAGATAATTCAGTGGCATCATGGATGCCAGTTTCCCATCCTATGTTTTTTTTTTAAAACAACGGATTCTGGGAGTTGTAGTTTGATCTCTACAACGGAACCAACTTAATTTAAGCAGATAATTCAATGGCATCATGGATACCAGTGTCTCATCCTATGTTTTTTTTTTTAAAGCAACGGATTCTGGGAGTTGTAGTTTGGTCTCTACACGGAACCAAATTAACATAAGCAGATAATTTAGTGGCATCGTAGATGCCAGTTTCCCATCCTATAATTTAATTTTTTTTTTAAACAACGGATTCTGGGGGTTGTAGTTTGGTCTCTATTACAGAACCAATTAGGATAATATTATACATCACAAAGATTAACGTTTAATATATACATCGAAGGGGCACCGTGAAGGCAGGTTGGGCCTGCGGCAAGGAGCCTTATGGTGGATATCGTTTATTTTAAATGAAGACTGAAAAAAAACCCACATTCTAACATTCACATGAAAAGCCCGTGCCTTCCCAGCGACCCTTCGTTGTGATGTCAGGAGGCCCAGGGCTCGCGCAGAGAAGAGGAATCCACTGCAGCAGAGAAAAGGGTGATGCCACTGTTGACGTATTAAATCGGGTAGGATGCGATCTTTTTTCAGATTCATGGCAGGATCATTTTTGTGACTAAATAGTTGGATTTTCTGAAGAAACGTGATAAAAACCCGTGCCTTGCCTGCTTCCCCTGTTAACCTGATACAAATGGTATCACCCACAAAGTGGTGATGAATGACGACAAGTTCAAACTCTCCATTGTGACGTGTTCTTGGTCTAAAAGGCTGGTAACCAGGGAGCTTCAGCATTGCACACAAGGACACCGCATGGACAGGTCCACTGCTGGTGGCTAAGCTTGGGGACAATGAGAGGCCAAAGCTGCAGCAGGTGCACGGGCTCCAAAAGGTAGTGGGCAGGGGTGGGTTCAAGGGGACAAGGTAAGTGAATAAACCAAACGGAAACTGAACTGGTAACCAAACCGAACTGAAAACTGAACTTAAAACCCAGACTGAAAGCTAATTTGAAACTGACTTGACATTCAAATTTGCCCTAATCCGTAATTTTTTTTTACCCCATACGTTGACACTCATTCATGAAGCCAAACCAATCCCTTCCTTTCTTTCTTTATTTCTTGCCTCCCACCTTTATCTGCTTCTCTTCCTTCTGTAACTCTGCCCCCTCTCGGACCTGTCCTTCTCTTTCCGTCCCTTTCTTCACCAAATGGTCCAACTACCCCCAACTCTCTAATTCGATTCCTACCATTTCCTTTCTTTGCTCAGACTTTAATTCCATTTCCTCTCTCCCTTACCCCTACTCCCATTCCAAATCATGGAGGAATTTGATACCCAATCCACCTATTTATTTATTTAAAGTTTTGTATAGCGTGAACAAGACCCCGCGGGGTATCAGAGCGCTTCAAAATAATGGAAGCAGAGAACAAGATAAAAGGGGAACATTGTCGAGGAAGAGAGGATAACATAATGAGCTAATAAAAATGTACAAGGTGGATACGCCTCTCCTAACACCTTTACATTCCCTTTACATTCCCTTTCACAACCAGCACTTCCCTTACCATATCCACTATTTCCTTCCCTGTCCTCACACCCGCTCAAATACCCTTTCCACCTGTAACAAACTTTGAGTCCTGACGAATAAAATCTATTTAATTGGCAGTTAAAAAAAATATTTAATTGGCAGTTAAAAAAAAATACCCTTTCCGCCTCCCTGCCTTTTATCATTCTTTCCATCTTTCACCATTTGTCCATTCCACCTACCTTTCCATCCACTGCCTTAGACTGTACACACCATCCCATACCTCCCCTTCCTTTCATTTCCTTTCCCTTCCCCTTACCCCTTTCCCCTTCCTGTTCCCGTTCCCCATCCCATCCCTTCCCTTCCCTCCCATTTATTTCCCTTTTCTTTCTACTCTACACTCTCCCTATCTCTTTTTCCGTGTCTCTTCCTCCCTTCTGTTCCCTTCTTCCCAATCTCTCCTCTTCCCTTACCTTCCCTTCCATTCCCCTTCCATTCCCCTTCCATTTCCCTTCCATTCCCCTTCCTTCCTTCCATTCCTTTCCCTCCCCTTCCCTTCACTTCCCATCACTTCCAATAGCTCGCCCTCCCCCTTCTTGCCCTTTCTCTTCTATCCTTATCCCTTCTCTGCCTTTACCTTGCCTACCATTTTGCACCCATATGCCCCCTCTTAGCATTCCCTTACCTCTGTTCTTTTGCAAACCCCTTCACCTAACCTTCCCGTCCCAAGTTTTTTTTCCTTTCATCTCCTCCCACCTTTCCTTCCTTTCCTTCCCTACCTCTCCTCTGTTCCCTTCCATACGTCCCATCCCAATCTCTTTTCTCTCATTCATTTTCCTTCCCTTACCTATCTATACTCCCCATTTCCATTCCTTTCTCTATTTTTATTCTCCTTTCAAACTTCCTTTCACAACCTCTCCCTTCCCTTCCCATTCGTCCTGTCCCTATCTCTTCTCTCTCATTCATTTTGCTTCCCTTTATCCTCTATATTCTACCTTTTGATTCTTTTCTCTATCTTATCCTTTCAAATTTCCCTTTCCCTTTCTCCTTCCTTCCATCCTGCTCCCGCCCATCCGCCCCGTCCCAATCTCTTCTCTCTCATTGATTTTTCTTCCCTTTCTCCTTTATACTCTCCATTTCCATTTCCATTCCTTTCTCTTTCTTCTCCTTTCAAACTTCCTTTCCCAACCTCTCCCTTCCCTTCCCTTCCCATTCATCCCATCCCTCTCTTCTTGCTTGTTCATTTCCCTACCCTTTTTCCTCTATACTCTCCATTTCCTTTCTTTTCTCTATCTTTCTTCTCCTTTCAAGTTTCCTTTCCCCTCCCTTTCCTTCCGTCCCATCACCTCCCCTCCCTCTCCTCCCCATCTCCTCCCCTTCCCTTCTGTCTTTTCCCTATTGCATCTCTCCCATTCATTTCCCTCCCCTCTCCTCCCCTCCCATCCCCTCCCCTCCCCTCCCCTCCCCTTCCCATCAGTCATGTCCCTATCTCTTTTCTCTCATTCATTTCCCTTCCCTTTCCCCTTTCCTTTCCTTTCCTTTCCTTCCCATTCCCTTTTCAATTCCCCTTCCACTTTCCCCTTGCCTTCCCTTCTCTATCCCCTTCCTACTTCTCTTCCCTTCACTTTCTCTCTTCTCCTCTCATCTCTTTGGTTCTCTCCTCTCCACTTTTCTCCTTTTCCATTCTTACTTCCCTGTCTCTGCTCTCCCCTTCCCATCGCTTCCCCATCCCTTCCTTCCCTAGCGCCTTGAGACCCTCCGGGTGAGTAGTGCGCGGTATAAATGCCTATGATTGATTGATTGATAATACCATCTCCCCTTCTCTGCCTTGTCCTTCTCTGCCCTTCTGCAACCATCTCCTCTCTTACCATTCCCTTTCCTTCGATTTCTTCTCCAGCTCCTTCACCTACCTTTCCCTTCTTCAGTTTCCTTTCCCCGTCTCTTACCTTCCCTCTCTTCCCTATCTCTCCTCTCATTTTGCATTCCTCCCTCCCCACTCTCTCCTTCCTTTCCCTTTCCCTTTCCTTCCCTCCCATCCGTTCCATCCCAATCTCTTCTCTCTCATTTCCCTTCCCTTTCTCCTCTATTCTCTCCATTTCTATTCCTTTCTGTATCTTTCTCCTCCTTTCAAACTTCCTTTCCCAACCTCTCCCTTCCCTTCCATTCATCCCCTCCCCATTTCTTCGCTCTCGTTCATTTCCCATCCCTTTTTCTGTACTTACCATGTCCATTATTTTTTCTATCTTCTCCTCCTTTCAAATTTCCTTTCCCTCCCCACTCTTCCCTTCCCTTCCTTTCCTTTCCTTTCCCTCCCGTTCTCTTCCATCTGTCCCATCCCAATCTCTTCTCTCTCGTTCATTTCCCTTCCCTTTCTTCTCTATACTCTCCATTTCAATTCCTTTCTCTATATTTCTTCTTTTTTCAAACTTCCTTTCCCAGCCTCTCCCTTCTCTTCCCAATCGTACCGTCCCTATTTCTTCTCTCTCATTCATTTCCTTTCCCTTTCTCCTCTATACTCACCATTTCCATTCTTTGCACTAACTTTATTCTTCTTTCAAATTTCCTTTCCCTTTCTCCTTGCCTTTCCTCCACTTCTCTATTCCCTTCCCACTCCTATTCCCTTCACTCTCCCTATTCTCCCCTCATCTCTTATTTGGCTCTCTTCTCTCCTCTCGTCACCACTTTTCTTCTCTTCCGTTCCTACTTCCCTGTCTCTGCTCTCCCCTTCCCTTCACTTTCCTACCCCTTCCTTCCCTATCTATAATATCCTCTCCCCTTCTCTGCCTTGTCCTTCTCTGCCCCTCTACAACCATCTCCTCTCGTAACATTCCCTTCCCTTTGTTTTCCTGTCCATCCACTTCACCTATCTTTCCCTTCTTCAGTTTCCTTTCCTTTCCTTTCCCCTCATCTCATCTCCTCTCACCTTCCCTCTCTACCCTATCTCACCTCGGAATTAACATTCTTCCCTCCCACTATCCCCTTCCCTTCTCCTTTTAATTTCTTGCTCCTTTTCCCACTTCCCCACTTTCCATTTGTTTCTCTTTTCCTCTATTTCTCCCTTCCCGTCTGCACCCGTTCCCGTCCCTCTGCTTCTATTTCCTACCCTTTCCTTTCCTTACTTTCCCTTCATTTCCCTTTCCATTCCTCTACCCAATCCCTTTACCCTTCCCATTCCTGTCCTCTCCATTCCATTCCCTTCCCTTCCCTTCCCTTCCCTCTCCCTTTCCCTCCTTACCCGTCCCTTCCCTTTAACTACAGATACATATATTCCATAGTGCGCTGCAATTATCTCCAGTCAGTAGTCCCGGAGGCAACAAGAAAGGAATAATCAGGAGGCAATTGTATGTGCAAACAAAGGGTTCCACATTTATTACCAAGCAATGTGCAAACATAGAAACGCACACATGGATGCAGGAAAAATACGCTGGTAACAGCTGGCGCGTTTCGCTACACGCCTTCTACTGGTCCTATATATATATATATATATTACCTAGTGGTGTGTCCACTAGGTAGTTATAGTTAGGCCAGCGTTTCCATAGACGGACCGTTTGTTGGTTTGCTAATAACTTTGGCCCCATTTGATGAATCTTCAAGAAACTTTCCCAAAAAAAGTTCATCCATTCAGCTCCTTCTTGGTAAGTTTTGGGAGTCCCAAAACGCAAACTCGCCATTCATTTTCCACAGACTTCTTTAAGACAGGCTACAGCAAAAACTGCTAAGCTGAATTGCACCAAAGTCGTCAGGAAGCTAGATCTTGGTCCGCTGATTGTGCTTTTTGTGATTTATTGCAAATTTGTTCAGTAGTTTTCGAGATATTAAGGGTAAAAAATTATTCTGAGCACTCTGATTGGCTACCAGCAAAATGAGAAAAATGTTGTGGCAGAACTCTGAAGTTGTGTAAAAAAAACCAGATACATGGGGGCAGGGCCTGACCCCGCAAGCCACATGGGGGGACCAAGAGGGCCCACATGGGCCAAAAAAGAAAAAAACTGCAAAAATTGCCACAATCCCCTGACACTCTCATGGGACCAAAAAAAAGATGGTATCCAGGCCCCATTTTTTAAATATAAGCCCCTGGGAGCATACCTCCAGGTCAAAGCTCAGCTTTTATAGGAGGCCCCCCTGCTCGAGCCATTAGAGGCCACGAGAGCCCACCCCCCAGGGACTATCTTATAATTTATGCGGAAGAGGCAACATGGCCTCCCTTCCCAAGCTTATAAGGGCCATCTCCAAGGCCAAAAATGCAGCATATAGGGAGGGGAGCTGAGTGTCCCCCCCTACCCAAGCCTTAAGAGGCCCCTGATAGCCCACCCGGGGTTGCAAATGCATAAAATAGGGGGGAGGCTGTGCAGCCCCTCTTCCCTGAGCCACTAATGGCCCCAGGGAGCCCACCCCTGGGACAGCTCAGCAGCTAAGTCCCAAGGTGCCCAACCCCAGGACATAACAAGTTCCCTGCTATCAGCAGTGAAGGCGGGAAATCTGTGTTTGATCTTGCTTGGCAGGAGCATTTTTCAATCTCTCGCCAAGTGGGAGCAAACACCAATTCTGGTCCCAGCTGGTGGAACTTCGAAAATGCTCCCACCCACTGGGAGTGTATTTTAGATCTATTTCCTTTCCGGCAGTGATATGGGCAGGGAAAATGATCTAAATAGTGCTCCCGCCTGCAGGGAACAGCATTACTAGCTACTCCCTGTGGGCAGCAGCCATGCCGGCGCTTACTGGATGCGGGGAACCAGCTGAGGCCATGAGGGCCATGGTGGGGGCCCAGGGTGGGCACTAGTGCACCCACCTTGTATTAAGCAGGGCCCCAGGGGAAGGGTCCCCGGGGCCATAATTGACTCTGGGAGGGGGGTCAACATGCCCCCTTCCCCTTACTATAGTTTTGGGAATGGGGTACCCAGGCCTAAAATCATCCCATGTGTCCCCCTCCCCCTTGTATATAGTGCCAGGCCCCAGGGGATGGGCACGTGGGGCCGAAATCAGCCCAGGGAGTGGGCCACATGCCACCCTCTCCCTTTAGAATACGGATGGGCCCCTGAGGATGGGGTCCCTGTTGCTGAAATTGGGCTGGGTGAGGGGAGCCATGTACCCCCTTCCCTTCAAAATTGTGCTGGGTCATGGGAGATGGGCTCCCTGAGGCCGAAAGTGGCCTTGGGAAGAAGGTACGTGTGTGCCCCATCTCCATAAACATTGCGCTGGGCCTCAGGGGAGGGGTGGGAAGAAAATCAGTCGAGGAAGGGAGGCCACATTCCTTCCTCCCCAAACAAGCATGCCAGGCCCCAGGGTATTGAGTCCTCAGGTCAAAAAAACGACCTGTGGAAGGGGGGATGTGCATGCCCCCCATAAAAATTGTGCCAGGCCCGGGGGATGAGGTTCCCGGGGCGAAATTGGCCTGGGTTGGGGTTCCGCCTGACCACCTCCCCATAAAAATTTCAATGGGCCTCGGGGGATGGGTCCCCAGGACCGAAATCAGTCCGGGGAGGGGGTCCATGTGCCCCCCTCCCCAAGCAAGCCCACCAGACCCCCGGGGATTGGGTCCCCAGTGACAACATGAGCCTGGGGAGGGGGGTCTCGTGGCTCTGCTACCCTTTACTTAAAAGAAAATGCCCCCAGGAAATGGGGACCCCGGGGCAAAGCTCTATGGACAACCCCCCACTGCACGTGGCCAAGGGCTGTGTGTAGCGTGGGGTTGGATGTATGGGGGGGTTGGCTGCAGGGCCTGGCTGCAGCTAAACCCTTCGACTGCGTGCATCAGTGGGGGTTGCATTTGTGTATAGTAATTAATTATTTCTTTACTTAAAAAAAAAACCTTAAAAATTCACTGAAAAACCCAAAGGTAAAGGTAACGTTATAGTTCGATGTGATTAAAGGATCTGTGGGTTTTTTCTTTTAAACCTTAGCAATTCACTGAAAAAAAACAAATGTTTAAGTAACATTATAGTTCGGTGTATTTCTCATTGTCAACATTAACGTTTTGAACTTAAAAAACTATGCATAACTTCACCAGTTATAGTTTCGCCCCTGACGGGCACTGCTTATGACCTCACAAATGACATCACTCATGACATGTTTTGACATAATTTATGACATCACTGATGGCATCTCAAATTACATCATAAATGACATCTCTGATGACATCATCTAATTTTCATTTTCCCGTATATTACTGTATAACTTGCTATGGCTTTCCATGTAGCATAGATAACCTTAACAGATAACCACAGATATATGGAAAACCATCATTGAGTACAGTGCTCAATCTGTATACAACTGCCAGAGAAAGCCAATATAGTGAATGGCAATTCCAAAACAAATGCCCTACTACGGACAGCCTTTAACTGTATCAAACCCCTGCCACACTGAACCTACATTAAGAAACCTACATTAAGAAATTAAGTTGATATCAATAGAACTCTGAGTACTGTAAACAGTGTTTAATCTATGGAGAGAGTTCATTCTATGCCGCATTGTTTGGCAACAGTGACACTCTCATGAGGTTTACAACGCAGAGTTTTTAAAATAATCTATTAAAACAGTGTACATTCTATGCAACAGTTGTAAACAAGCATTTACAATGCAATTGGGCTCGCACTTACGCTAGTTTGAGCTATTGGCATTGTAAATGACTGCCTTTTATTTATGTTTTGGTTTTTAAAACATAAATAAAAGGCATTGTCATTTACAATGCTAATAGCTTAAACTCACAAAAGCGAGACCTATTGCATTGTAAATGCTTGTTGTTTTGTTGATTCAGGAAGAGGAATAGGAGACATGCCGTTGGGGCCTAATGGGGAGAGCTCAGACAGACAAGAGAGAAATGGTAACGGGGTGAAGGAAAGTAATGGAAACGAATGTAGTCTATATTGTATTGGTGACTCTGGAAAGGAGAACCTTAGAAATGAGGTACAGAGGAAGTAAGAAAGTGGGAAAAGGATAGCGATATAGAAGGCACTAGTTGGGGCGTAAAGAGGGCACTTGGAATAGGGGTGGAGGGAACGTGAGAACAGAGAGAAAGAAGACTGGTGCTCGGAGACCGTGAGGGGGATGAGTCGGATGCAGGGCACTTTGATGGGAGGGGTAATAAAAGGAAAAGGCAAAGACGGGGTTTCGTAGGATGAGAAACGAGGTAGTAGAATGGAGACTGGAGGTAAATGCAAGAGAAAAGGGTTTGTTTGGGAGGAGAAAGGAGGGGAAGTGAGGAAAAGCGAGATGGAACTGAAAGGGACGGGTGAGATCGAGGTATCGAAGCGTGAGATAAAGTGGAGATCGGGATGATGACTCGAGGAACCATTATGGGAGTGCAGCAAATGAGGGGTTTAGATCAAGAGAGCCCACAATAAACCTAGGTTCAAGTAACGAAACGCCTTACTATGGAGCTAATAATTCTCCCTCAGTGAGGGGCAAGTTGTGACAAGAACATATGCTCAGAATGAATGCAATACAGGATTAAGCTGAGAAATTATGGAAATGTTCCATACATCTTATAACAAGTAAATTCAACCGTCCTGTTACGTTTTAAGGGAGGTGGTTCCCCAAGAACGGGACAGGACATGGGGCAGCAGAGAGAACCACAGACTCCCCTGAAGGGAAACGTTTAAGTGAGTAGTGTAAGGCTTGGCTGCTGTGTTTAATTGTAGCATCCCTATAATGATGTGACGTCCCTGTCCCCGAAGGCTGCTGACAGCACAGATGGCACTGGGTCTCCCATGGCCACAACCCCCAACCTATCCAGATTACAGGTAACGCATCCCAATGTCAAAATAAGTCTTCACAGATTCTATATATTACATACTTACGGAACATGATCTTCTCATCATTGCTGAGTGAGATGCCAAGTCCTCAGAGCCTTGCAGAGGAAAGACCCCACTTACCAATTGGTAGCACGAGCAGCCGGAGTGTGTCTGCCGTCTGAAGATGTGGGATACAGTTGCTGGTAAAGTAAGGATGAAGTGCCGGCATGTCCCTATTCACCCGCTTGCCTCACAGTAGTATAAACAGCCAGGTCGCCACCAGGATTGAGGGAAGCTCAGAACGGTCCAGTTGCCAGGATGCACAGGCCAGGTATGGTAGAGCGGCCAATCAGGGTATGGGCCCGTGGTGATGGAAAGTCCCTGGGCCAGGAGCGTCGCTGTCGCAGGAGCCCCTAACAAAGTCAGGCCAAAAGGAGACAACCCCACACTGGGTAGAAACCATCGGGTCCCTTATTACACAATCCAGCGAAATGGCCAAGGCAAGAGTCAAGCGGGCCTCCAGAGGGGTGTCAGTGTCGCAAAGTGTCCCAGGGGGGCGGCCAAAGCTACGACGGCGAGCGGCCCACCTCGACCTCCTCAGTCCTTGGACAGTCACGGACACAGTGCCTTCTAGACTGGAGAAGGGGATGAGGATATGTTCACCCCCCAGTGGTACCCCCACCACTCTATCGAGTAGGCTGCAATTTTAAAACACTGGCCCCCTCTACTCTAACAGTAGCTAAACAGCCTCATTTTGCGGACGCAGAGCCATGTAACAATGCGCTTTTGCTTGCTCAGAGCATATTAAGAGACCTATTCAGGCACAACGAGATCGCCTTTCTAGTCCGGTCTATCCCCATTACTGCTGGGCACAGAGAAGTAAAGACACATTGTTCAGTACCTGTGAAGAAGATATCCCTGAGCCTGCTTCAATCAGTCACAATACTAGAATGTTAGACATTCTTTTAATACAAAACACGATCAGGGCGTCGCTGTCCATCAGACCAATCAGGGGAGCCAAAAATATCCATCAAACACGAGTCGAGGACATTGCCATCCAGACGTCTGCCTGTTTTAGCCCCCCTCGCTATGCACAGTACCGCCCCTAGACAGGTAAATGCCCGAAATTATCCCAAAATAGCAATTCAAGCTTGGATACCCACAACTTTTAACAAGCACCACTGAAAGAAAAAGAAAAAAACGGCCATGAGTGGTGCGCGCGCCACGGCGACCCATATGTTTTCAATTATTGCTCCCGTGTCTGGGCACGATCATTGAAAACATTTGGGCTTCGTGTGCGCATAACAGACACCAATAGGCCATGGGCAGAGCAATGCCCCTGCATTTGGTCTATTGCGTGCTCTGTTTTAAAAATACACACACACAAAGCCCAATAGCAGAACCCAAAAGGAATCACACATGCACGAGTGTATGCGATTACATGGTCTGTTTTCAGACCCCAGACAAAAGGGCTTTAGCCCTGCGCGAGCACTGCTGTGCAGTGCATCGCGAGGGGCGAGCCCTAAAAAAGACACTACGTGTTAAAAATAACCAACATTTGAAGGTGCTAAATATCATACTGCCTGCACCCTTCATACTAAGGGTGGGCACAAAATCCGTTCCGCTTGCGGATTTTTTGGATTTTCGGCAATTTCACGATCCGCGAATCTTGTGAAATTGCCGAAAAATTTGCGAGTCCGCTCGCGGGCGGATTTTGGCCAGTTAGAGCTGAGGTATCGCACAAACCAGTGGCGTCTTCTGGGATAAATATGAAGGGCAGGGTTCATTCTGGCACGATGCTCCTGTCACAAAAATTAAACCTCAACCGGAAGCACTTACAGATATAAATAAAGCAGGTGCCCGAGTTGAAGCTCAAATTCAGTAACGCATTCATCAGCCCAAAAACAATTGTGAGCTTTGTCGAGGCAGGGCAGGTGTGCTTTCTACCCATATCTACAGTTGGAAATTAGCTGTGATGCTGGATAGAGGCCTTTGCATCCTTGACTTTCACGAGCGCAATCGCCGTGCAGTTCCTGTGACCAGGAGCTTCTTTCTTCTCATCTGCTGCTCTGATCGGTCTCTGACCTTTTATACACACAAGAGGCATGTGAACTCACATAGAAGGCCCGCACGTTTGGCCCCGCCCACACACTCGCGGTGTCACCATCTTCCCGCCATTTACCCACTATGATGGACAGCTCACTCAAGGGACCCCTGCACCCTTCGGCGCAATGGCATAGTAACACACACATGGTCACTGGAGACAACTCTTCAGGCACTTTACGCAGCTGTAGTGTAGGAAAAGCACTATACATTTACCCAATGAGGTAGCACTTACTGATTAGCCAGTAGAAAGTACTCCAGGTGAGTAGAGGTATCGCACAAAACGGTGGCGTCTTCTTGGATAAATATGGAGGGCAGGGTTCATTCTGGCACGATGCTCCTGTCACAAAAATTAAACCTCAACAGGAAGCACTTACAGCAGGTGCCCGAGTTGAAGCTCAAGTTCAGTAACACATTCATTAGCCCAAAAACAATCATGAGCTTTGTCGAGGCTGGGCGGGTGTGCTTTCTCCCCATATCTACCGTCGAAAATTAGCTGTGATGCTGGATAGAGGCCTTTGCATCCTTCACTTTCACGAGCGCAATCCCCGTGCAGTTTCTGTGACCAGGAGCTTCTTTCTCCTCATCTGCTGCTCTGATCGGTCTCTGACCTTTTATACACACAAGAGGCATGTGAACTCGCATAGAACTTAGGCCCGCCTGTTTGGCCCCACCCACACACATGCGGTGTGCACCGTCTTCCTGCCATTTACCCACTATGATGGACAGCTCGCTCAAGGGACCCCTGCGCCCTTCGCCGCGATGGCATAGTAACACACACATGGTCACTGGAGACAACTCTTCCGGCACTTTACGCAGCTGTAGTGTAGGAAAAGCACTATAGATTTACCCAACGAGGTAGCACTTACTGATTATCCAGTAGAAAGTACTCTACTCTACTCTACTCTAAAAATCCGCGAGTTCGCTGATTTTCCCATGAACTCGCGGATTTTTTTTTTGCGATTTCGCGCCCGCAAAATTCACCCATGCTTACTTCATACTATGGTACTAACTTTACAGATAGCCCTTTGTGTAAAGTGAAACTTTTACATAGGTTAGCACCTGGTGCACACACTGTTCCATGTTAAGTATAAATTATTTTGCTGACGCGATTCTCTCTAATAACACAAGGCCACTTACAGAAGTTAGTGTCTACTATCTAGAATCTTTCTCCTGTTGAAAACTTTTTCTGCAGAACCAAAAAGGTGTGTGGGGTATAATGAATACAAGTCAACTGTCACTTGCATACAGAGTTACTCTTGAATGTAAACAATTATAACGTGTTCAATACCTCTACACACCAGTGATGCATTAGGAGCACATACATTTTGTAAACACTTACACCCATTAGCTGCACCCACGCTGTACAAAATTAGGTTGAGAAGTACTGTGGTAGTTACCGGCCACTATGTAAAATATAAAACAAACTAACACACTCATTGGATGATGTCACCAGTGATGTCATCAATGATGTCATTTGAGATGTCATTGGTGATGTCATAAATGATGTCATAGAACATGTCATGAGAGGTCATAAGCAGTGCATGGCGGGGGCGCAAGTTATAGTTAGCATGCTAACTCTAACCAGTGGATCTCGGTGTATTTTTAGTTCAAAACGTTATTGGTGACATTGACAAATCCGCCTAGCTATAAAGTTACTTTAACCTTTGTTTTTTTCAGTGAAAAAAAATATACATATATTTTTTTTAATATATATACATATATGTATGTATGTATATATAACATTATATTCCTGAATGTCCAGTACTGCAGCTAAGGTCACTGCATCTGTGGTGCGATCATGTCAGTTTCAGGACTGGAGAGTCTTTTTCTCTAGCTGAGGGGAGGTGTGTATCACAGACGAGTGGTGTTGTAATTTGGCAGCGATTAGGTTAGCATTAGCAGAAGCCATCCTGTATTTAGAGGATATCTTGTCCGTTTTGTGGAATCCATTTTGTATTTCTGGCAGCCATTTTGTTTGCCATGTGCCACCACGTGCGTGCCATGTGCTCTGTCCTACCTTGCTGTTGTCTGCTCTTGAAATCTGCCTAGAGACAGGTTATATTTAGCCTCTTCTACTTTGCACATGCACAGTTGAGCTTGCAGCTGTCCATGCAGCAGCTGTTAGTCTGTAAATGTCAGGATGTGTTCACCAAAATTAGCAACTGTTAGCTCCTCCCACTTGTTGACTGTGCATTTTCTGTATGACCTTATATGTGCCTAAAACCTACTTCTTGTACGTGTACTGCCTTCTTTTGAGCCCCTGGGTGGGTATAAAAGGACCAAGCTCCTTCCATTCAGTGTGCTACTTCATACATTGCCTAAGAGTGTTGTGAGAATGTAGTTCCACCTCATGAGGTTAATAAACTTTGTATTTTCTATTCCAGTTTCTGTGCCAACTCCTATTGGTCTGAGGACTTGTGCAGAGAAGAGCGAACCCCTTGCACTGGTAGGCCTTGCTGAAGCTCACCACAACAAATTGGTGCCCAACACGTGGGGCTCATCGGCGACTCGGATGCCCGAAGGAGTGGTCGAAACGGAGGATTGGTATCTCGCTTTGGACGATCACTGCCCGAGGAGACCTGCGTCTTGGCAACCACAGCGTTTTTCCTCTCTTTCTAATCTGACCCTCCAGGTGGTGCCCGTCCTCGACTGAGATCTTTTCTGTTGATTCGCTGTGCAGTGACCATTTAGTCGATTTGAGAACTTGGCAGTTGGAATCTGGACACCAAGTGATTGGTAAGAGTCGTTAGGCGGCACTTGCTGTTGGTTTTTGATGCCTGGGATTGGTAAGGTAGTTTAGTAACGCTTACTGTGGCTTTGGAATTTTGGAATTTGTGTTGGCCAACTTGGATTTGTATGGGAGTAATATATGAATTGCAATTTATATAGGCAGGTAATGAGGAGAAATGTCTCTGTTTTTTAATTGATTTGAACGGCACAACGTACTACAGTACCTTAAGTGCTACTTTGGTTATAATACTGCATATTCTGCACTATTTTTGGCATGCTTGTTTCTAGTACACTTAGTAGGATGTGTTGCTTTTGTAGTGGTACCAATTTGAGACTAAATGAAGCACAACCGCGCCCCCCCAGAGGGGAAGTGTTATATTGCATTTTGCTTATGTTATGTACTTTTCATTATTCTCTTATTTGTCCTTTCACTTTAAATACATTGTATTCTTATGACTGTGTGGCACATGCTCTTCAGTTGCCCTCATTCTGTTAGAGTGTTCTTCTATTCATTCTGCAACTGGATCTTGATGAGCTTGTACTGTGCCTGCATCATTAAACCTTCTACTTCAATTTTAATTGGATTTTGCATCTTTTCTTCTGGATTCCACAGGACGCCTAATAGGGACATGTATATTAAATATGGTATTTCTTCAAAAATGTACAGCACGTTATGGAATAAATATACTCGTAAGGATCCTGAGTTGCGTTGGCCTATGCATGGGTCATTTGATTTACGAAAGATTCATTATGTGGAACAATGTATGTTTGAGCGAAAGACTAGGCAAAATATGTTTGAGTGTGTGCGAATGTGGGAGAAAGAAGTGCGTGAACGAATGAAGCGTAAACAAGCCTTGATTGAAAAAGAACAGCAAAAGAACATCCATGCGAAAGCATTAGAAATGAAAAAAAAAAGAAAGAAAAGAGAGGGAAGATAGGGAGCGCCATTTACAGGTAACTGGCCAATTCGCTGTTCGGAGACCACTCTATCCTATCCTTAATAAACCTCAAGATGATTTCTTGTTATTAGATCGTTCTCCACCTCCGTATATTTTTCCTTCTGCTCCTCATGAGTCAGATGAGGATTCTCCTACAGACCAGGAGAAAGCACGGGAAACTCGTTCTATGTTGTCCGCTGAGCATGGGTCTCAGCTTAGATCTGCGGCTCGTAAAGCCGCCCGTAATATTGCTCCTGCTTCTGAACTTTTAGATGACATGAAGGATTGACAGGAAAGGGAGCAAGTATATTTTACAGAGGTGTTTGCCGTAGAAGTTGTTGAACGGTTAAAGAAACATTCTGAGGATTTGGAGCCTGTTGATATAGCAAATGATTGTAAGCAAATGCGTGATGGTCTTTTTCTCTTTTCCAAGGTGGCTGACTCAATCAGGCGTTTGGTTAAATTATGTTTTGAGACAGTCCATTTGCGGGAAGAGAAAAAGGCAGCAGACGCAGCTGCACAAACATCTCAGACCGGCGTGGCCCAAGCTTCTATCTTCGGAACAGATAAGACTATGATAGTTCATGCAAAACCTATGCGGGAAGCCGCACCTTTGTATGTTCCTCCTAAAGGAGCGGGTACAAGTGATGATAAGGCTTCTACTGATGCAAAGGGTTATTTTATTCATAATTGGGTTTACACTCCTTGGAATAGAGCGGATGTCATGGCCCTTAAAACTGCATTACCTGATCCACAAAAAAATCCAGCAGCCTTTTATGAGGAAGTTGAGGGTGCTATTAGTTCTTGTACTATGACTTTACCCGATATTGACCTGTTTTTCGGTTTGATATTACCCCCTGATATGTGGAGAACTATGCGTAAAGTTGATGATCGTGTGACTTTTGGGGCATTATGGAAAGATTTAGAACAATTAGATGAAGAAAGAGAACCCACACAGAAACCGTGTCAGTTAGTTCTAGATCTTCCAGCAGCTATTATAGTAAAGTTAAAAACGATTATTCCCCCTAAAAAGATAGACTGAACTGTATTAGCGTCTTGTAAGCAAAAGGCAGATGAATCATTTTCAGACATCTTCACGCGTTTTGAGGAGGCATTCCATGATTTTAGTGGCCAGTCATTGACCGATGACATGGGCAGGAATCTGTTCGTCGAATAAATATGTCGCAAACCTGTTGCCAGGAATAGCTAGTCGCCTAAAGGCCAGTGAGAGCTCATGGACTACCTCTTCTCCAGTTTCTCTTTTGACTATGGCTCAGTATCATGAACGACAGGAGTTAGAAGCGAATGGTAATGAGGATAAGAAGACTAAGGAGTTAAAAACGAAGGTTATGATGGCTCAGGCTTATGGTACGCCTTCTAGAGGCAATGATAGAGGTGAACGTGGATCTTATGGTTTGTCCTTTTCCTCTTATACTCGTTCGAATTTGTCTGTTGACCAGTATGTGTATTGCAAGAAATTTGGACATTGGGCTTCTGATTGTCCGGCACTACGTGCTCAGCAGTATCCACATGGTCGGGGATAAATGTGAAATCGTTCAGGATATTCAGGGTCTAGAGAAAGCACGGATGATCGTGCTAGGTTGATTCTAACATGCGTGGACAGGATGGGTTTAATGCTTTTGACAGACGAAATCAATATCAAATGTCCGATTATGTGCCATCCGATTTCAAAGATTCAGTTTATGCATAGGAATGCCTAGGAAGGAATAAGGAATCAGTTGAAGTTCCAGTAGATCAGAAGGGTCCCTATGTTACAGCACATGTTTTGGGTTCTACTGATCAGTTTCTGGTTGCTACAGGAGCTACTCGTAGCGCCTTATCTAAACACTTGGTTCCAAGGGCTCCCCTGTCTAGCTTAACAATTACATTGATAGGTTTCGATGGAACACCTTCCCTTAGCCCTTTATCACAACCACTTGCATTTCATGTTGATAAGTTTACTGCTCCATGTCCATTTTTGCTTTCTCCAAACACACTAGATAATATTGTGGGTCTTGATATGCTTAAATATTTCAGGGCTATGATACGATTTTCTCCAGAAGGAGTACGGGTTATTTTGAATGACAACTACCCTGTGATGGAGAGATATTGTATTGTTAAAGAGGACATTGCATTTGCTTCACTCCCTAGTACTTTGTGGGCTACTTCAGACACCGATGTGGGGCAAATGGTTAATCCGCCTGTGCATATTAGTGTCAAGGAGGGTGCTTCATTGCCACGATTGCCTCAATATACAATTTCTCGAGAAGGTGAAGAAGCATTTGTACGGATTGTTCATGATTTGATTAAAGTGGGGGTTGTGGAGGAAGTTCCTTAAATTGTTTGCACCAGTTCTATTCTTCCTATCTTAAAAAAAGATACTGACACTATGATTTACAGATTCATCATTGATTTGTGAGATGTCAACAAGATTGTAGTACCGCAGTACCCTGTGGTTTCGGATATAACGACATTTCTTACCCTAGTTCCTCCAACAGCAACTACATTTTCTGTGATTGACTTGAAGAATGCTTTCTTCTCGATTCCTATTCATCCTGATAGCCGATATTTGTTTGGCTTCACTTTGAATAATAAATCGTACAGATTTTGTAGAATTTCTCAAGGGTACACTGAGAGTCCGAGCATTTATAGTCCAGCGTTGAAACGACAACTTGATTCTTTCATTTTGCCTAAAGGAGTGGCTCTCATACAATATGTCGATGACATCTTGTTGGCAGCCGATACGCCCGAACAGTGTGAAGAATGTTCTTTGTCTTTGCTTTCTTTTCTTGCTACACACCATCATAAAGTGTCATGGAAGGAATTGCAATATTGTAGACCGAAGGTAACCTACTTAGGTCCCCTTCTGTCTAAGGAAGGGCGTGCACTTACACCAGATCGCATTCAAGCAATTTTAGATACATCAGTGCCTTCCCCTCAGAAAGATGTTCGTGCATTCATTGGGTTGACTTCATTTTGTAGGCAATGGATATTAGGGTTTTCACATATTGTTAAACCCCTGCTAGCGCTTTTGACTAAAGACACTCCAATGCCTCTTCCATGGACAGATGAATATCAGAATGCTTTTCATCAGTTATGTCAAGCACTTTTTTCTGATCCAGTGTTAGGTACTCCAGATTACATGAAGCCTTTTACACTCTATGTACACAAAAAAGATGGGTGTGCATTGTCGGTTTTAGTACAGACACACGGTGACAAGCAATGTCGTGCATATTTTTCAGCAGTTCTTGATCCAGTTGCTCGAGCATTGCCTGGGTGCTTTCGTTCAGTTGCCGCAACAGCTGTGTCTATACGTCAGAGTGAAGGGATAGTTCTGTCACATAAACAGTTGGTGCTAGTACCTCATGCGGTAGATGCGCATTTGAATCAGACCAAGACACAACACTTGACTAGTGCTCGTTTGACAGGATACGAACTGACACTGTTAGCCCCTCACATTACACTAAAGAGATGTGCGACACTAAACCCAGCTACTTTGTTACCATATCCGGCGACTCAGCCTCAGTCACAGGAGTCTCATGATTGTATCTTCCTTACTGAGGAACAGACAAAGGGTCACGTCGACTTGCAAGATACGCTCTTTTCAGATGTAGATGGGGAACTGTGGGTTGATGGGTCCTGTTTGAAGTTACCAGATGGTACTGATAGAGCGCGCGAGGCCACCCGACCAACAGTTTTCGCCGTTTCCGGCTTCAGGGCCCATATACTTTCAAATCACCATATACATCGATCAGGTGACTTCACGAGCTCTATCAAGTTGGTGTGTGTGTGTTCCCTGCTACCAAATTTCGGTGCACCCGACTTACCATCCACCGATGCGGGTGCCTAATGACCACAATGAATCAGGGAGCTAGCTGTAAAGGAAAGGCAGCAAAATACAAACCCAACCAATAACATTCAAATACTGTTTAAATGACCACGGACAACTGGAAGTTTTAAAATGTTTATCTAAAGTTCATTATTTTCTTGCATGAGGTACAATAAAACAAGGCAATCAATAATCAAGATAATGTAAATCACATATGCATAAAGAAATAATGACAGAGTAATCATCAAGGTACAAAATAAATGTAACGAGAAAATACTATGTAAGTCAGTATTATCTAGACAGGGATAGACTAAGTGTGTGTGACTATAGAAGAGTTTATAATGAATAACATGCTTCACTTAAGGTGAAAGGGCCTTTGAACAACCTAGGCAACGAAGTTCTAGACCATATCAGAAAATGACACACTGCTATGCAAAATATGATTTCCAACAAATGAGAAGACATAGGAATAACTTTGCAAAATTATAAATGACTGTTCAATAGTTGCGGAAAGGCATGGAAATATAACATATGCAATGTTGAACTTTATTTTAGCAAAAGTTAGAAATTCAGAAGGTGCAAGAGTTTCAAGAAGTTCAGAGTAATATTTACCTAGAAAAGGTGTGGAAACCAAACCCTGGCCACGGGTCAGTTAAGGACAGGAAACCCTCAAGGAAGGATACCCCTCAAAGGACAGCAGGTGCAGAATGGACACCCAGGACAGGACAGGATACCCTCGGAAAAAGGAATCAGGACAGGACCCTCAGGACAGGACAGCAAACCCTCAGGACAGGACCCTCTTCAGGACAGGACCGGAACCCACAGTTCGGAAGCAACGCCTGCGCTCCACCCGCTCTGCAGCTATCGATCAAGACCCCGATTGGGTCAGCGAACTCCCAGCTAAGTGCTTTGCCAGCACTTTAAGGTTCAGTAGAACCTTAGTCTATGGTCAAATTCGGACAGAGTGCTCCGCAGCGCTCTGTATCTTCAGTCACCTATTGAGTGCGTTGGGTCAGTGACAGGTCAGCTAAACCAGACAAGTCGGACGGTTCACTAGGTGAACCCAGGGTAGATATACAGTTTGGGGACAGTGTACCACCCCCCAATGTTGCAAAGTGTCAGAATCCCTCAATTTCGATTGGTCCTAAGGTAGGGTTTGGGTAACACACCAATCACAATACGCGAATTGAAGCCTTCATTAACATATTTGGGTACCGCCTAGCAGATTTGGGGTTCCCATGAGCTAACAGTAGCGCAACAATACATTGTATCACATAAGGAGCCACATTCGCTGTTCTCGCAGGGCAGAGGTGACTTTCTCAGGAGCATCTCGCCCATCACTGCCAGCTGGCTATGTTCCATCAGCCAAGGTCCCTCGTGCTGCCGAATGTCGCACAGGCGCAGAAGGGACCTCCAATATGGCTCTCCTCTCACTCAGACCCCCATTTCCCGCGGTACATGAAAAGTAAGCGAAAACAAATTAATACATAATAATGTCATTATGGAAACACATCACAGGGTTTGTACTTTTAACTCATCATCAAGAAATAAACTTATTGCATTTAAATGTTAGCTACATTGACACGGACACAAAAGCAGTGGCACGAGCAGTACCACATGATAAGCACAGCTATGAATTACGCATGCGCATAACTTTCCCTCCACTTCTGCAGACGCGTCAGGACACGTGAGTGTGGCTGACGCATGCGCAGTAACTAAAATACAAGCAGCGGCCATTTTAGGGGACACGAGTAATTATTTTAGTAAAACACATGTGCAAGCTTCACGGTCTTTCTCCAAACTAAATATAAATGTTAGTAAAACATACACGGGTTACCTTATTACACATAAATGAGGTTCTTGATTTCGGCAAGCCGCAAAATATGCAAAGCTTTGCTTCATCAATCCCCTCTTTGATGATATCTACTATCATCACAAATTATACTGGAACCAGATGCCAACTTTCTTTCATACTTTATAAAGTTCTATTTCTTCCAGCAACCGCTCCAACTTTTCTCTTTCAGTTTTAGCAGGGTGAGAAGTTTTCACCTTTTTGTATATCTGATCATTCACTTCCTCTAATTCAATCTCATCCACACTTCGTTTCACTCCTCTTGCATTTACCTCGTGCTTTTTGGTGCGCTTGCGGTATTTACAGCATAAGAAAATGGAAAGTATAATAAGACCTATAATACCAATTGGCATCAGAATTTTGAATAATAAGCTTTTACCTATGCTAGCGAGCCAATGACCTACATTTGAGAGACCATCTACCAGTCTCTTCCAGGCACTATCAACCTCGAGTGGTTTGAGTTCCTTTGCCAAATTAGTAATGTTTTTCACATATCTTTTGATCTGTACACTTTTATCCGGAATATAAGTGCAACAATGTTGCGCCTTCAACATCCGGCAGACTCCGCCCTCTTTCGCTAATAAGGTGTCAAGAGCAAGTCGATTTTGTAAAACCATTGATCTGATCGCAACCATTTCGGTATTGACCAGCAGAAATCCATGAGCTGTTTCAGTAGACAGCACATCTACTATAGTAGACAATTTGCAAATTCTGTGAGTGTTCAGAACCACTCCCACTCCAGGTATCAGTGCACTGAAAATACTACCCATAATTTCACCTATACTTTCTCTTTTACTACGCACTAAGCCATTAGTATCTTCATTGCTTCCAGCTTTTCCATTCACATGGTATATTTTCGGGAAAACAATGCCAAAGTAGCAGCTCCCATACCAGTGATCCGGCAATTTGAAATAAGCCTTGTCCCCACAAATATAATAAATTCCAGGAAACACAGGCTCTGACCCATTTTTAAAACCCCAACCTCCAATTACCTTGTAATTATGTTCGCATTCACTGGAACCAATGAAAACATTATTATAATAGCTAGTCTTCTCGCGGTGAAGACATAGCTTGCCTTTCTTTTCAAAATCCAGCAACAGAGCAGGACCCGCTCCACCAGATGAGGTGCCTTCCATGTTTTCTGCCCACTTTGGCTTTTTCTGACTTTCGTCATTAGCCTTCTTCTGAATTTTAATTCTCCTTTTCTCTGCCATGTTCAGGAACATCTTTTCCTGCTCACGCAAAGAACAAGTCAAGTTATCTCTGTGTGCGTCTGCTATGTCAATGTTCCCTATAGTCAGAAAGTAGTCTCCCATATATCTTATGGTGTCAGTTTTGGTATGTACAGGATTCAAGTTCCCACGTATAGGAAGTTCAGAAAAGATCACGTCATTGTTAGAGTAATAATACTGTAACGGTCCCCTTTTGTAAAATAAACTAGCTAAAATGCTACAGGAAATTCCATATGTCAATGGCAGATGATGGTATGTCACGCCTTCAGCCACCGAAGTAGGTAGCTTCATGCAGACATAGCAATCTTCAATTTCCATAGTTTCTACATAGTGTATTAACAAGTTTGCGAAAACATTCAAATGTGTCCTGTTTTTCATTCCATGATAATGTAGTCCTTTCTCATCTGATGCTTCTAGGTCTCGTTTAGTTTGTCTCAATGCTCTCTCATGTCTTTCTACACTCTGTGTTGTCAGCTCCTCATTGTCAGTATTTACAACTTCAGTAGGGACAATGTTAGTATCTTTACTTACAGCAAAGGGAATGAAAATTGTTAATCCTATCCAGATAACTATCAGCACTACTACACTACATATACACACCTTGCAACACGTCTTAAAACGGCTGCAACTAGGACTACCATTCACTGTTGAATCAGACATTTTAGCTCAGTAGGAGTGTTCTCACCCCTCTTTTTTACTTTTTTACACAACTAGCTTACTTTGTGCAAATTCACGGTGGCTCGTCTTCCTCTTCAGCTGAGTACTCTGGGACAGGTTCTCCGTCGCTTACGTCAGTTATATCAAGATCTTCAAGTTCTTCCAAAACCAGTGTCCATTCAGGAGACTTGTACTTTTTGTTTTGTCTTTTTATTCGCTCACTCCTTCTTTTGGAAGAGTCTTCTTCTTGTTCTGCTATTCGAGCACTTCTTCTTGCTTCTGCACGTTTTTCTTCCACTGTCTTTATCCTTAGTCTCAGTCTTTTTACAAACCTAGGCTCAAGGTTGTTTCTTTTCTTTAGTCTCTTAGTCGGTACTTTGACTTCACTTTCTTTTCTTATTCTCTTGTTCTCTTTATCTTGTGGTAATTCTTCTCCACTTTCTTCTTCTACTTCCCTTATCTGACTAGTTCCAGGGCTAGCATCAAATTCTTCTGCCTGGTTGCTAATCTGGCCTTGTTCAGGAATATTTTGTTTTTGGCTTTCAATTGTCTCTGTTTCTGTTTCTGTTTCTGTTTCCTGAACCTGTTTTTCTAACCCTATCTGATCCTGTTCAAGCACTTCGATCTCTTGATTTTCTTCTGCTCGAACTATTACTCTATGTCTAGTCTGTCCCTTATCCACATCAGGAGTTAGCGGAGGAGTATCAAACACTTGCTCTGTATCCTGCACTTGTTCAGTATCGGGTACTTGTTCAGTATCGGGTACTTGTTCAGTATCGGGTATTTGTTCAGTCTTATTCACTGGATCTGTATCAATCACGTGCTCTGTCCCTGTCTGACCTTCTCCTTCCTCAGTTTTGATTTGAATCTCAAGTGGCTGAGGATCTTCGCCTGTGCCTTGCTGTTCCTGACTAGTCCACTCTCTACCTTCACTAAGTCGTTCTCTTGTTCTGATAGGATCTTCGGTCAGATCAATCATCGGTATCCATTCTTCTGGCCATATGCTTGGCAGCTCGTCTTCAGCTACTCCTGGCTCAGTTTCCTGGACCTCTTCAGCAGGCTGGGTTCTTGGCAGTTCGCAGTCAACTACTCCTGGGCCAACGTCTGCTGTTCCTGCAACCTGACTGGTGCTGGGCTGCTCGTTGTCAGTTGCTACTGGTCTGACTTCTTCAGGGTCCTCTGCTGGTTGCCCTGGTTCTTCAAATCCTTTGTCTGGCAATACCTTCTGGGTGTGTCCGGCGTGGATCCACTGGGGAACACCTGCGACTTTTACTGCAGTGGTTGTCACCAGGATTACTTGGCGTTTCTTTCCCCACCTTGGTGCCAGACAGCTTGATCGAGTGTGCTTCTTTATTTTGACCCAGTCTCCTGGAACCAAGTTGTGGAGAGGAGTCGTTGGATTAAGGATGCCGTCGTCTCCAATCTGGCGAGAGATAGAACGCACTTGGTCACCCAATCTTCTGCAGTATTCAAGCACCAAATCATCAGTAATACTCAACAGTTTGCTTCCTGGCACCCATGCTTGTCTCATCACTCTTCCCATAATGATTTCATGGGGACTTAGGCCTGTCTTGCGGTCTGGAACACTTCTCAGTCCCATCAGGACCAGGGGCAGGGCCTTCACCCAGTTCATGCCAGTAGCATCTGTCAGCTTTGCTAGTCTGTTTTTGATAGTTCCATTTACTTGTTCCACTATTCCAGAAGCCTCTGGGTGGTATGCACAATGGAGTTTCTGCCTTATTCCAAAGGCCTTACAGAGTTCAGCCAGTATGTCATTCTGGAAATGTCCACCCTTATCTGATTCAATAATGCATGGTATTCCGAACCTAGGTATCAGTTCTTTTAGTAAACACTTCGCTACTGTCAGTGCGTCACTTTTGGGAGTAGGGTAAGCTTCTACCCATTTCGAAAATACGCACACAATGACAAGGACATATCGCTTTCCTTCACAATGGGGCATGGTGATGAAATCAATCTGTATTTTTATAAAGGGACCCCCTGACCTCCCAATCTTGCTCAGTTCAACCATTGTCCTCTTGCCTGGGTTCATCTGTTGACATGACAGGCACCTCTGGCAGAGGGACTCTGCTACCTTCCTGAATTTCTTGCTGTACCAAGTCTGTTGAAATACCAGAATCATGGCATCCCTACCAATGTGTGATCCTTCATGTATTAATCTTGCCATTGTGCCAAGCAAGTGTCGGGGTAACACCGGCATACCAGTTGGGCCCAAAATCACACCATCCACACGCCTCGGTCTACAGCCATCCTCCTTCCATTTTTCTCTTTCTTGCCAAGGAGCCGACTCCTGCCACTCTCTCACCTCATCCCATGTAGGCACTTCCTCAAACACCTGAAGCTGGCAGCTGGTTCCTGGCCCCCCTCGTTTTGGATTTACAATATACCGATCCTTGGCACACCATTGAGCCACTCGATCAGCATAATCGTTTCCCAGAGATACTCTGTCCATGCTCCTTTGATGAGCAGTACATTTTACCACTGCCAGTTCTTTGGGCAACTGGATGGCCTCTAAAAGGTCATGAACAACTTTTGCATTCCGAATGGGAGTACCTGAGGAAGTCATGAATTCCCTCTGCAGCCATAATTGGCCAAAGTCATGCACAACGCCATAACAGTACTGACTGTCAGTATACACTGTTATGCGTAAGTCCTTCCCAATTTTGCAAGCCATTATCATGGCTATCAATTCGGCTACTTGTGCAGACTTGATGTTATATAGGTAACCTGCTTGTTCAATTTTTGTGAAAGACACTACTGCATAAGCAGCACTCAAGCCTCCTAATTCATGTCTTAGACAGGAACCATCCACAAATAGTTCTTTATCATGCTCAGGCAATGGTACTTCTTTTATGTCTGGGCGTGGTTTGGTACTGAACTCTGTTAGGTCAATACAATCATGTTCATCATCATCCCCACCTTCCATTTCCAAGGGGTCGGGGAGTAAGGTGGCAGGGTTCAGAATACCGCACCTAACAATGCTCACATTTGCTGCACCCACAAGAATCCTCTCGTATTTAGTCAGCCGACTAGGGGTGAGATACTGTGTTTTAGTTCTGGTCAATAAGATTACCACTCCATGTGAAACATACACGGTCACAGGATGTCCCATGACAATGGACTCACTCTGTTCCAAACTTGCACAGGTAGCAGCTACTGCTTTCAGACAGCCTGGTAACCCAGCAGCTACTGGGTCCAGTGTGGCAGAGAAATAGGCCACAGGCCTCCTGGTTGTGCCATGTTCTTGAGTCAGGACTGACAATGCGCAATTATCGCGAGTGTCACAGAATAGTGCAAACTCTTTGGAATAATCTGGCATTCCCAACGCAGGGGCTGTACACAGACAGTTTTTCAATCTTGTGAAAGCCATTAGACTTTCATCGTCCCACTGTACAACATCTGGCATTCCTCTCGTGGTCATTTTTATCAAGGGCCTGGCTAAGGCTGCAAATCCCAGAATCCACTGCCTGCAGTACCCTAATACACCCAGGAACATTCTGACTTCTTTTTGAGTACGGGGCAACTGCATCTTTTGAATTATTCTCACTCTTTCTGAAGTGACTTTTCTGACACCCTTTTCTATCTGGTGTCCTAGATATTTCACTGATTTTGCACAGAACTGTAGTTTGTCAGGGGCCACTTTATGCCCTTTCTCACACAGGTGATTTAGGAGGGCAATGGTGTCAACTACACAGTCCCTGTGACTTTTAGACGCCAATAGAAGGTCGTCTATATACTGCACTAAGACAGAGTTCCCAGGTAAGGTCAAAGTCTCTAGACATTTCTTCAAGATCTGATTAAAGATAGAGGGACTCTCTGTATACCCTTGAGGGACCCTGTTCCAACAATACACGTGACCCTCGAAAGCAAATGAGAAAAGAAATTTGCTGTCGGGGTGCAGGGGTATCGAAAAGAATGCATGACACAAATCAATCACAGTGAACCACTCAGCATCCCAAGGAATCTGGTACAGAATTACTGCAGGGTTCGGGACAATAGGGCAACAAGGAACTACAATTTTGTTAACCTTTCTCAGGTCCTGCACTACCCTATACTTGCCACTAGGCTTTTTGATGCCCATAATCGGTGAGTTGCATGGGCTGCTCATTACTTCCTGTATGATGTTTCCTTCCAATAATTTTTGTATTTCCAGAGTGACACCTGTTTTCACCTCAGCATTCATTCGGTAGGGCCTAGTGTTAGGATATACTGCATTGTCTTTGATGGCTATTTGTATGGGGTCCACATCTTTCATCAACCCCACATCCTTTCCAGTGAAATCCCACACCTCTGGCTTTACGGCTTCCTGTAGTTCTTGGGGCAAGTCCTGCAGGGTCAATCTTTTAATTTCTGAGTCAGGTCTAAGCAACAATAATTTATAAATGCCGTCTTCATCTGGGGTCTGTATTTCAACACCTTTTGGTGTGCAAAAGATGGTACAGTTCATTTTGCACAGCAAATCACGTCCCAGTAAATTTACTGGACTGGTGTCACAGACGACAAATCTATGCATCTGTTTAAAATTTCCAATTGAAATCTCCATTGGTTCGGTAACAGGAGTACTAATCAATTGATTAGATACACCTACTACTTGGATATTTTCTCCCGAGAGGGGTAGGTTTGGAACGTCCACTGTTCTTACAGTAGAACGGGTAGCGCCAGTGTCCAACAGAAAGGTGACATCATTTCCGTCAACCTTTCCTTCAATATATGGTCCAGACTGGTCTACCGGCAAGGAAGCGCCAAGTACGCACTCCTCGTCCTCCCCTCTCAGGCCCCGTCAGTCCTGATCATTACAAAGGAAGGTATCATTCAGCAGATACTGCGAAGTTGCTGTATTTCTGTTCTCCCCGCTTTCCCAAACCTCTATCTCTTCATTTTCTGCCTGTCTTCCCCTGTATACCTGCTTGGGTGCTCGAGGCACCTGAACTGTTTTTACCTGGGGTTGAGTCTTTCTCGGTCTTTCTTTCTGCGTCTGTGGAATTAAATCAGGAGTTTTCTCATTAACATCGACTAATTGGGGACACTCGTTTCGCCAGTGTCCAATTTCGCCGCACTGATGGCAGGGAAATTTTTTCATAGCCTCTTCCCTGCTAAATTTGGGCCGGGGCTTTCCTCCACCCCCTCCCCCAGGACCTTTGTTCTCAGCATTTTTAACCATGTTACTCAATTGTTTTTCCTGTTGTTCTGCGAGCTTCACCTGAGCCCACATAACCTTCTCCTTAAGGGCCTTTTTCTTTTCTGCCATCTCGTCCTCACAGTACTTAGCGTACCGCAGGACCTCATCCATTTTCTTAGTATGCCAACAGATTTTATTGTCTTTTATCCACTGACAAATTTCAGGTCTTAAACCATTTACAAACCTGTAAATAAAGTGCGTCATATCCTTCAGGTCGATGTTGTCAATACCACTGTATGTTTTAAATACCTGCAATAACCTCTCATAAAAAGAGTGCACTGTCTCGTCCCTTTCCTGTGTTGTTCTATCTATTTTTGTCCAATCAGTTTCCTTAGCGGGCACCTTTTCTTTCAAGTGCTGAATTACCTGCTCATATTTTCGCATGACTTCCTTTGATGGCTCCCCTGTTTCCTTGTTTCTGGGATACTCTTCACTGGGCCAATCTATGTTTATTTTACACTGGGTCCATAAATCTACTGGAACCACAATGTCGAAAAACCCATCCAGGTCTTTCCACAGACATTTCTGTACCTTCACGAACCTCTCCACCTGCCTGTACCAGTCAACTGGTTTCTCTCGTAATTTTGGAAAATCGTTCGTGAAGGACACAATATCCTGCCTAGACCAGGGGACATGCACATATTTTCCCCCTGGAACTTCGCGCATGGGGCATAACTGCTCAGGTTTTTCTACCTCTCTTAAAGCAAACTCGGGAGTCACTTGTCGGGAGCGAACCTCTTCCCTCTTTTTCGCCCACCTGCTTCTCCATTTTTCCACATCTCCCCATTTCTGCAGTACCCCCATTAATTCTTTAATCTGCAACTTCTTCCCTGCCACATTCAGGTGTTCTATATCTTTGTCTGAGAAGTCTGCTCTGTACGGTTTCTGTAAGGGCTTGGATTTTGAGATATCTACCCCCATACTAACTGCTGTTTCAGTCAGTTTTTCATGGAGCACTCTGGTATTCCTTGTAAAGCTTTTACATATGAACGACAATTCTTCCTCAGAGTAGGTATTCAATCGATCCAACCCCACATTTCCTGCCATTAATTCTTCTATTTCGACCCTCAGCTTGTAGAGGTCTAAAGGTTTTGTTTGCGGAGTCTGCTTCTCTAATTCACGACTCCAACTCTCAATTTCATCCGGAGTTACCAGAGAGACATTCCTAGTACCTGTTGCTGTCTCTAATTTAATTTCTTTTGTATTAAAAGGGTTATACCTCTGCTGTATTCCCTTTCCAGTCTGTTTGTTTGGCAATTCCAAGAATGCAACTTCAGACTCACACTCACTGGACTGATCATCTATGATGATTGGTTCCTGTCTTGGGGTTGCTATGACTGGGGTCATGACTGGAGTAATCGGATTTCCCTGACCATTTCCGTATAACGGGACCACCGGTCCAATAGTTACTGGAATAGTCAATGCCTCAGGACTGGTATTTATCTGAGAAATTTTCTGAATTATTTCTGTTCTTTGTCTAGCTAGAGCCTCTTGCTCCTTTTCCACTAGTACCCTTCTTAGAGTTGTGTCATGTAATATCTGTGGGGTCAATGGAGGAGTAAAACTCGGGGCAGTAGGCAGAGGAGTAAAACTCGGGGCAGTAGGATGCGTTTCACTTGGTCCTCCCCCATAATTTGGTTTCGGGAATAAAGTTCCAGTATTAAAGGACCTGCGCTCTTCCCCATATGGAGGTTGAACAAAAGGCAGTCCTGAATTCGATGGTTTCTCTTCGCTTTCATACAAGGGTCTGGGAAAAAAGGTTTTCGTACGTGGATATTTTTCTTCCTGACTTGCGGGCACTTTGGGATATATATCCCTTGTTTCCGCCAGTTCGGGTTTCTCAGGATAGGGTAATACTTGACCACCCCCTCCCAGTCCCAGGGACCTGTCTTCTTCCTTTAGGAAGTGGCGTCGGGGAACATCTCCTACACTGGAAGGTCGGGTTCCTTCATTGTAAGGTGGCGGACTTCTGGTACAGATGTCATCTATTAGTTCATCATCTGAATCCCCCAGGGCCCCCCAATGCTTACATTTTTCAGTACTTTTCTCACCCGCTCCAATGTTATGACATGCCGGCATCATGGGAAACAGACCCTCAACAATCATGCTCTGCCTCCACTGTTTCATCCTTTTATCCCTGGATTCCTGTTTCTGCCTGGGGTACCACTTGGTCAAACCCTTGTCCATTCGGGGTCTTTCTCTTTCAAAAGCCTCAATCTCCCATTCCTCTAATGCCTCATACTGCGTTAGTCTCGGTCTGGGATGCAGTTCATTCATTCGGGTTCTTAAATTAAATAAGATCCTACCATTGAAAGTACCATCTAACGGAAAAGCCAATACTCCGTCATCTTTTGTGTACTTCACCCAATTCTCCAGCCACACACAGGTATTGTACCCTCGGTCAAACATCATGAATGAGGCGGGAGTATTGGGTGCTGGGACAAGAACACCTTCCCTAGATTTAATCGGTTTGTCCGTTTTAAAATAATTTTTCACCTTATTTATAAGGGACATTTTTCTCTTGGTTCCGTACATAATATCGTATCTGTTAGCCTTCCACTGATCCCTTTCAAACCCTAGATGCCTTGGATCAGGTCGCGTCTCTGTAGTCCGCGAGTGCCACATACGACTTCTGCGCTAACTTTGTTTACAAACTACCTCCAATCAGAACGCGCTTCAGAAAATTCGTGCAACCAATGGGTGCGCGACACAAAATAAGCTCCGCCAATGGGTGCGCGGCCCCTTCGTGAGACAGTTCCCACGCTCCGGCGCTCACCCCTCCTTTACAATTTCAGCTCCGCTACCCGCCCGCTGCGTCTACCAATCCTAGCGCGGCACAGAGTGACGTCAGAGGCGCTTCGCGACTGACTCCCTCCCTTCACAAGGTAACGGAAACTTTCTTTCTTTTAAAGTGCTCAGTGCTTGGTTATTTTACAACAAATACACATTCGCCACAGTGCTCAAGTGTCTAGACAGAGAAAGAATTCTATTGCTGCAAGTAAACTACTTCCATTTACTTTTCACTCGCTGCGGGCAGATCTCTTCCGCCTACCCTTCACTCTAGCATCGATGAACCTGTTATTCCCCTAAACTCATCCACTTCTTTCCGGGATATGTTCCGAGTTTAAGGTTTCTCAGCGGACCCCTCTGCTTTCACGCTAGCTCCGAGGAACCTGCTATTCTTCCGATGTGACCCTTACTAGGTTACGCCACTATGGGAATTTTGCCAATGAACCTCGTTACTGTCATTTATTCACACATGTATTCAGAAAACCCTAGTTAGTGCTTCCCGGTTATCCTAACCTGCACCTAACTTTCCTCGAACCTGTGACCTCAGGACAATGGATTCTATTCACCACTTGCCCTTTCAATTCCCCGGGGAGTTCCAGACGACATATAACAATTACGAACGCATGGGTTAATACATATATCAATATAACAGTAAAAAAAAACAGTTTAAAACATTTCATGAATTTTCAAAGCAAACATTTCAAGTGGGTGATCAATCCTCCCGAAGTGCCTACTCTTGTAGCAGCATCGATATACTAGCAGCTTCCGACTTAACTAGCCTAACTAGTCCCTGCCTTACTCTCAACTAGTCCCTAACCATCCTCTAGCTACCAGAAAACTGATAGAGCGCGCGAGGCCACCCGACCAACAGTTTTCGCCGTTTCCGGCTTCAGGGCCCATATACTTTCAAATCACCATATACATCGATCAGGTGACTTCACGAGCTCTATCAAGTTGGTGTGTGTGTGTTCCCTGCTACCAAATTTCGGTGCACCCGACTTACCATCCACCGATGCGGGTGCCTAATGACCACAATGAATCAGGGAGCTAGCTGTAAAGGAAAGGCAGCAAAATACAAACCCAACCAATAACATTCAAATACTGTTTAAATGACCACGGACAACTGGAAGTTTTAAAATGTTTATCTAAAGTTCATTATTTTCTTGCATGAGGTACAATAAAACAAGGCAATCAATAATCAAGATAATGTAAATCACATATGCATAAAGAAATAATGACAGAGTAATCATCAAGGTACAAAATAAATGTAACGAGAAAATACTATGTAAGTCAGTATTATCTAGACAGGGATAGACTAAGTGTGTGTGACTATAGAAGAGTTTATAATGAATAACATGCTTCACTTAAGGTGAAAGGGCCTTTGAACAACCTAGGCAACGAAGTTCTAGACCATATCAGAAAATGACACACTGCTATGCAAAATATGATTTCCAACAAATGAGAAGACATAGGAATAACTTTGCAAAATTATAAATGACTGTTCAATAGTTGCGGAAAGGCATGGAAATATAACATATGCAATGTTGAACTTTATTTTAGCAAAAGTTAGAAATTCAGAAGGTGCAAGAGTTTCAAGAAGTTCAGAGTAATATTTACCTAGAAAAGGTGTGGAAACCAAACCCTGGCCACGGGTCAGTTAAGGACAGGAAACCCTCAAGGAAGGATACCCCTCAAAGGACAGCAGGTGCAGAATGGACACCCAGGACAGGACAGGATACCCTCGGAAAAAGGAATCAGGACAGGACCCTCAGGACAGGACAGCAAACCCTCAGGACAGGACCCTCTTCAGGACAGGACCGGAACCCACAGTTCGGAAGCAACGCCTGCGCTCCACCCGCTCTGCAGCTATCGATCAAGACCCCGATTGGGTCAGCGAACTCCCAGCTAAGTGCTTTGCCAGCACTTTAAGGTTCAGTAGAACCTTAGTCTATGGTCAAATTCGGACAGAGTGCTCCGCAGCGCTCTGTATCTTCAGTCACCTATTGAGTGCGTTGGGTCAGTGACAGGTCAGCTAAACCAGACAAGTCGGACGGTTCACTAGGTGAACCCAGGGTAGATATACAGTTTGGGGACAGTGTACCACCCCCCAATGTTGCAAAGTGTCAGAATCCCTCAATTTCGATTGGTCCTAAGGTAGGGTTTGGGTAACACACCAATCACAATACGCGAATTGAAGCCTTCATTAACATATTTGGGTACCGCCTAGCAGATTTGGGGTTCCCATGAGCTAACAGTAGCGCAACAATACATTGTATCACATAAGGAGCCACATTCGCTGTTCTCGCAGGGCAGAGGTGACTTTCTCAGGAGCATCTCGCCCATCACTGCCAGCTGGCTATGTTCCATCAGCCAAGGTCCCTCGTGCTGCCGAATGTCGCACAGGCGCAGAAGGGACCTCCAATATGGCTCTCCTCTCACTCAGACCCCCATTTCCCGCGGTACATGAAAAGTAAGCGAAAACAAATTAATACATAATAATGTCATTATGGAAACACATCACAGGGTTTGTACTTTTAACTCATCATCAAGAAATAAACTTATTGCATTTAAATGTTAGCTACATTGACACGGACACAAAAGCAGTGGCACGAGCAGTACCACATGATAAGCACAGCTATGAATTACGCATGCGCATAACTTTCCCTCCACTTCTGCAGACGCGTCAGGACACGTGAGTGTGGCTGACGCATGCGCAGTAACTAAAATACAAGCAGCGGCCATTTTAGGGGACACGAGTAATTATTTTAGTAAAACACATGTGCAAGCTTCACGGTCTTTCTCCAAACTAAATATAAATGTTAGTAAAACATACACGGGTTACCTTATTACACATAAATGAGGTTCTTGATTTCGGCAAGCCGCAAAATATGCAAAGCTTTGCTTCATCAGTACGACCTCAGCTGCATATACAATTACGCCACTTAAGACAGTAGTGGAGACAGCTCGCATACCACAGAAGTCGGCTCAAGCTGCTGAGCTAATAGCTTTAACACGAGCGTGTGAACTTAGCACTGACTTGCGTGTGAACATCTATACAGACAGCAGCTATGCTTTTTGAGTGGCCCATGATTTTTGTCTACTTTGGAAGGAAAGAGGCTTCCTTACGTCCCACGGGATGCAGATAATGCACGGAGAACTAGTGCATAATATTTTGACTGCACTTACATATCCAAAGAAAATTGCTATTATTAAGTGTAGCTCGCACAAGAAAGTCATTGATAAGATAGGACAAGGCAACGCCTTTGCAGATCACGTAGCTCGTGAGACTGCAATGTAACGAAACACTACTTTCATGTACGTAGTGAGGTCACAAGCTGAGCAATGGCATGATGCTAGACAGGAAGTGCTAGATGTACAGAGATCTGCTTTGGTAGCAGAACATGAGCAATGGGCCAAAGAAGGAATATTCGACGATGAAGATTGTTGGTGCAACAAAGACATGGATAAGTGGAAACTGCCTGCAGCCTATTTACAACCTATGGTTCAAATGGCACATGTGCTGGCACATATTGGAGTTCTAGCAATAAGAAAATTGCTTACTAGAGTTTGGAAGCATCCTGAAATTGCCAGCACAGCTAAAAGAATAGTACAGTCCTGTTTGATCTGTTGGCATTATAATCCTGGTAAAGGGACAAGAACTCCTACAAGAGGGTTTGCTACACCGACTGCACCTTTTGAAGTTTTGCAGATGGATTACATCCAACTTGAATGCTGCAATAACTTAAAGTATGTCCTAGTGGTGGTATGTGCCTTCAGTAAATGGATAGAGGCATACCCTACAAAGGATAATACAGCCTTCACTACAGCGAAGGTGCTTCTAAAGGAGTTTTTCCCTAGATATGGTGTTTGAAAACTTTTGTGGAGTGACAACGGACCTCATTTTATTGGGCAAGTTGTTGAGCATGTCCTGAAAGGATTAGGGATCAAACAGAAATTCCATGCAGTCTTCCACCCACAATCAGCAGGATTAGTGGAGAGGTACAGCGCTACACTAAAGCTGAAATTAACGAAAATACTGGCTTCCACATCTTTGAAATGGCCAGACGCACTACCCTTGGCATTGTTGTCCATAAGATCGGTGCCACATTCACGATCTGGCCTTACACCATATGAAGTGGTATTTGGGAGACCGATGAACATTTGGGGAGTTCCTAAGCCACGCCCTGTACATGATGTACCATATGTTCTGATGAATGATTATTTGGCACAGTCAACCGACAGTTTGATCTCTATTCATTACCAGGTTCGAGAAGCTCTTCCAGACAGATCGACAGGTGAGGCCCGCAAACTCCGTCCTGGAGACCATGTGATGGTCAAGGTCATCGAGCGGTTGAACAGTTTGGAGCCGAGGTGGCGAGGACCAGAGCAAGTGCTCCTTGCGACGAGGACAGCAGTTCGAGTGACGAACAGGAAGAACTGGATCCATAGCACTCACTGTAAGCGAGTGTCGCCTGCCTTGGTGGAACCTGCTGTGCTGACTGATCATCGAGAGATCTCGGAAACGGTGAAGGGCCACGCTATTTCACCTGATGAATATGAGGGAGTCTTTCCGGACCACACGATTTCTGGAGCATCGCGATACCAACTGAGACCAAGGAAAGAGCCTGCATTGTCGAAAAGGACTGGTTGAGCTACCGCCCTGGGTTGGTTAAATGGAGTGCCGAAGTGGCAAGGGGGGGGATCAGTCTTGCGAAGTGACACCCCTCTTGACCCTCGTGAAGAAATCAACGGCTGCCCAGGGATAAAAGCTCCAACGAATGTTTTTTGTTTACATCGAAATAATCATGTCTGCTGAAAGATCAAAAGTTGCTAAGATCTGCAATAAGAAAATCATTTGTGCTATAGGGTTTGTTGTTGCTATGGTGGCTATGGCAGCAATTACATGGTATGTTCAGAAAGTGGCTCCTGTTAGAGAGCTTTTGATCGCCACTACTCCAGTACCAGTTGAGCACCACTACTTTACGCTTCCCTATCATGAGCAGAAGCATCGACAATCCTACATAAACAATACATTTATCCAGATGTTACATCATACACATAATGCCACGAATACTTCCGACTGTTGGGTGTGTGGGATGATACCTGCGCACCAAAAGAAAGGAGGAACACCTTTTATTCCTCTTCCGTTCTCTCATAACAGTTTTTGTCAAGCCTGGTTTGCGCTTTTGTTTGCCTCTGAAAGGGCCAACATTACAGAGATGACAGTAGGACAGATCAATTATCACCTTAATAAAGAATGTTATCCTGATGAGAATGGTTGCCCTCAAGCTAGAGGAACAAAATGGGAATTGGAGGAGTACCAATCTGACAATATTTCTATGCCACATGTCTTCACAAATACAAGGACTATGAAGAACAATGGGCCTTTTGTGATTTCTGTGACAAGAGCTAAAGCAGACTTATGTATTAGTAGTGTTGGGAGAATTCCAGTGGGGAGAAGTGAATGTACTGTAATTCTAACAATTGAAGGTACCAATAACAGCAATTTTAAGTCTTCGCTCAATACATACTTAGTTTGTGGTAATAAGGGATACTACCAACTACCTGTGGGGTGGTCTGGGGTCTGCTACGTGTCCTTTCTGTTGCCCCTTGTGTTTCTGGCACCTGCATCGTATCATCTCAACTTCAAGCTATACAATAACATTTCCAAAAACAGAAATAAGAGGACAATAAGTATGGATGAAGTTGACCAAAGTGACACTGCTTTGCAACAATATGTCGACTTTAACTTGGGTTTATTCTTTTTTGTGGGTGCTGCATTGAACCAGTGGAAAAAAGAGATTCCCTTGAACAAATAACCAGATATAGCTTAAACATAGTCTAAATATACACAATGAAACAAATTATATTGCAACCACAAATATATAAAGTACAAATTATTTATTATACATCAAAAGGTTAAAAACAATTCATTACGTTGCTAAACATATATGAATAAATTCCTAGGTAAATGGTTAAAACCTAAACAAGTACACCATCAATTATGACCTGCACAATTGAGAAGACAGACATAAAATGTAAAACATAAAGATTGTAGAATACAATTTGTACATTTATGGCTCACTAGTACTAGCACCTATGTTTTATCGTTACACATTTTTGTATATAAACATTGGTGACAGAGACTTAAATTGTAATTGTAAGAGTGAGGGTGCTGCATTGAACAGCAGAAAGATAAGGCGATTGACTCGTGTTGTGGAAGCTGTTACCAATCAGACAGCAATGGCACTTGGGAACATTACGGAAGAGGTACAAGTTGCGAGAATTGTAGTACTCCAGAATTGCATAGTACTTGATGTGATTTTGGCTGATCGAGGTGGTGCATGTCGTATCATCGGCAGCCACTGCTGTGTTTTCATTCCGGATCACTCGCCTTCAGTATATGATGCAATCTCTAAACTACATAAGATTGCTGCGGAGATTCACCGAGAGACTGGTACATGGACTTTTTCGAACTGGTTGTGGACAGTCTTTGTTACTTGTTGCTGGAAGCTACTGACTATGCTATGTATACTATTGGTGATACTATTTCCATGCTGTATATGTATACAATGTGATCTCATGCTTTACTCTATTTGCATCACTGCTTGTACACCTGCTAAAAGAAATGTTGCAGAAATGAAAGCACAACAAATGCTAAATAAAGAGGTCACTGAACTGATGAGCATCGATGTACAGGATGCATATCTAGATTACCCCAGATGAACGAATGTCTTCAGCTAATGCTAAAAGAGTCGTCTGTTGTAATTTGGCAGCGATTGGGTTAGCATTAGCAGAAGCCATCCTGTATTTAGAGGCTAACTTTTCCGTTTTGTGGAATCCATTTTGTATTTCTGGCAGCCATTTTGTTTGCCATGTACTACCACGTGCGTGCCATGTGCTCTGTCCTACCTTGCTCGCTCTTGAAATCTGCCTAGAGACAGGTTATATTTAGCCTCTTCCACTTTGCACATGCTCAGTTGAGCTTGCAGCTGTCCATGCAGCAGCTGTTAGTCTGTAAATGTCAGGATGTGCTCACCAGAATTAGCAACTGTTAGGTCCTCCCACTTGTTGACGGTGCATTTTTGAGCCTCTGTGTGGGTATAAAAGGACCAAGCTCCTTCCATTCAGTGTGCTACTTCATACATTGCCGAAGGGTGTTGTTTGAATGTAGTTCCACCTCATGAGGTTAATAAACTTTGTATTTTCTATTCCAGTTTCTGTTCCAACTTCTATCCTATTGGTCTGAGGACTTGTGCAGAGAAGGGCAAACCCCTTGCACTGGTAGGCCTTGCTGAGGCTCACCACAACAGTGGGGCCCAGAGCAGCATGAAAAAACAGCTGCCCCAGTGCTTTGGCATTACTGTCATGTCAGCAGGTCCTGGCTTAGAGTGCTGTTGATGTGACTGTCATGTCAACAGCAACAAAAAGCAGTTATCATGTAACTTCAGCATTCCAATTGTGATGTCTTCAGTGTTAAGGCCATGTGACATCACTTCTTAGGAAAATTCAGGCTCAAAGGTCATATGATGTCACTTTCTGTGATATCACTAGGGTCAAGAGATGTATGATGTCACTCCTATACCCTTGGTATTTTGGTGAATGGACACCCATAGGTACTGCAACCAAAGTTGCTGTGTTGAATAGCACAACTTTTAATATATCTTCCATGCCGAGTTATATTTATATGTTATGGATAGATTTGCATTGGAACACATACCTAAGCACAAAGCAGCGGGAACAGATGTAATACCAACTGAATTGTTCAAAATAATGGAGGACGCCTCAGGTAGTGACGGCTGTTTGTCAACAGATATGGTAGAGGATGCGGTGGGCGAAAGACTGGAAGAGATACATATTTGTACCTATCCCAAAGATTGTGGATTCAAAAGATTACTCAAACTACCGCTCAATAGCCTAAACATTACATGCCAGTAAAACAGAGGTCTTTAAACTGAGGGCTGTGCCCCCCTGGTGGGCTGTGGCTTTGCTCCCACTGGGGTCGCAAATGCCTTTGTAAATTCTTGTAAATGAAGATGGCCTGGAAGTGCCACTTTCTTTATTTATCATGTTTCCAGGCTGTCTTCATTTACATCTTGCAGGTTAAGGGCACATAAAACTATAGCAACTGTTATTCTTGACATCGTGGTGGCAAGGTCAAAGACGTGGCTAAGTGGCTAAAAAAAAGAGCAACAGTTTCTGTAAGTATTTTGTTGCTTTTTCTTTTCAGCTGCATATAAAATAATGCACATACCCTAAACGAAAAATAAATGCAAATTAAACTAACCCTTGGGAATGCGTTCTTTTATGGTATCAAAGCTCAATTCATTAATGCGACCACTGCAGTTGTCTGTGAAAAGAGAGAGTCACACAACTGAATCCTGCTTGGCCCATTGTGGAATCCTGACTTGCGTGTTTATAATGCTATGAAGTCCCAGCCTGTAACACAAAGCACTGTGAATATGCAAGTCATTAATTAAAAACTGTTACCCCTGCCCGCCTATACAAAGCTGATCTAACTCCACACCCAACATGTACTAGGTGTGGCGCTGAGCCCGCTGATTTCTTTCACATGGTATGGTCCTGTCCACGAGTATCCTCTTACTGGTCCGTCCTGGAGACAGAACTTACCAGAGGGCTGGAGTGGGAGGCCCCATACAACCCCCTAAACATATTGCTGGGTGTCACTGACGGTTTGGCCACTCGTGAGCCGATAAAGTGTTCATGGGGGCTGCCCTTGTAGTGGCCAAGCAAGACATAGCAATGGCATGGAAGAATCCTGCTCCACGCACTATAACTAAATGGCACAGAGGAGTGGACTGGTGTGTCGCACAAGAGCTTCCGTTATGCGAGGCAAGGGGCTGTACGGCCAAACACAAGAAGATCTGGGGTAAATGGTTGGGATTGCAGGACTAATCAACTTTACTATTTCCACATATCGCCCTGTATGTCCCGCACAAGAGGGAGAAGCAACTGTGTATAATGTAATAAATGGATTTCCTAGTCACATGTGCTGTCGCTATTGATCATACTGTACCTTTTTCCTTTATGTTTTATCGTCATCGTTTTTACAAAACCAATAAAATTGATAATAAAAAGAAAAATGTGTATTGTACACTGTATAAGCAAGGCTGCCGGAATTATGTGGTGGGTAGGACGAAATAATGTGACAGGGTTGACTAAATTATGCAGCAAAATAAAGACAGCATATACGGCTTAATGCAGTACTTTTTGTGATAGTGTTACTTCCTTATTTAATCAATTGTATACATGCTAACACTGTGTGGGCTAATGTCGAACCTCATTATTGCCAGATTAACACACAAATTCCACAATAAGCAACAGAGAGGTGCCCATCAACCTTTGCAATGGGCCTTTCACTGTGTGTCAACAGGTGTTGTTGCCTTTTTAGTAACTTTTGATCTGTTTGCGTGAGAAACACATTTTTGTTTGCTAAAATCTGTAGAATATGCAGCAGTTGGTGGATTATGTGGCATGTGGATTTTAAATGGCCATCACTACCATAAGTGCAGCAGCTGTGGTGGCACTAGGCCAGTGCACATCAATTTTGTCTGTGTTACTAGCAAAATGGTGGATCAGAACCCTTATTTCCTTGTTAGCATTAGGGCCCGGTTTACCCTTTCTGTGCAGGGGACAGGTCCAAAGCAACAGGCTGTGAGATATCAGATTTACTCCCCCTTTTTTTGTACACAAAGGGAAAGACAACCTGCTTTGGACCTCATGTCTATGAATGATGGGCCAGTGGAGAGAGTGGGCAGAGTAGTAGGTATCATTTGTGTGTCAGATGCAGTGGCATGGGGGCCCTGGGGTGTGAGGCGTTAAATAAACCCCAATAAGTATTGTTTTACTATCTAATCTTGATTGGGGCCCAGTGCAACGTTGTTTGACAGTCTTGCTTTGGGCCTCAGACCAATGGCCCAAGAGAAGGGAAAATGGAATCAGGGGAACACATTAGCCTAGGCCTCAGAGAGATGACACAGCAGGGAAAGGGGCAAGATTTTTTCAATAACGGGAAGAGAAGACAACCACTTTGCAAGGCAGCTGATCGTATTACTGGCGCAGGTGCAGTGGCACTCGGGCCCAGGAGTGAAAGGCCCACTGCATAACAATTATGACTATCTTCACTTGTAAAAGAGGTTCGGAGGCTCACTTTTCTTACGAACATTAGAGGTCAGGGCACCCTGCTGCAAAGTGGTGGGCAACATGCAGGAACTCCTTTTATTCTGAAAGGGACAGATAATCTGTTCCAAGATTGGAGTGGTGGCCATGTATGGTGGGGAAGAGGTGAAGGAGGCAAAGGACACAGTCTTCTAGTCAGAGCTGCAGCAATCATTAGTGCAACAGGTGCAGTTACATTGGATCTCAGGGGTATGAGTTGCTCACAACACCCCAATTATCAAAAGTCGTGTTATTGCTTGATATAATTGCTCTTATCTCACATTTAGTGTGCATTATCAGATACAGAAAAAGTACTCCTGAAATGGTAATCTCACCTCCTGCACTCAGCTCAGATCTTTTGGTTCCCATAAAGTACTACCATAAAGTTTTACAGGGGGGCCCGATGTGAAAACAATTTGCTCAGGGGGACTCACAGCAAAAAATGATGATGATCTCTGCAGTAAGATCATGGTGAAAATCATACAAGCAAGACTACTGCCATACATGGAGTGCAAATTGTTAGATGTACAAGCTGGATTCAGAAAAGGAAGAGTAATGAGTGTATAGGGGGCATATTATCAAGGACCGGTGTTAAAATTATCACTGTTTTATCAGCAGGAAACTGCCGATAAAATGGCGATAATGGGCTTGATAATACGCCCTTGTTAATTCCCATAGAAGCCCATGTTAACATCAGAACATGGGCTTCAATGGGAATTAACAAGGGCGTATTATCAAGCCCATTATCGCCATTTTATCGGCAGTTTCCTGCCGATAAAACTGCGATAATTTTAACACCGGTCCTTGATAATATGCCCCCAGATCTCTAACATGTGTTGGATAATTGAAATAGCCAGAGAATTTCAGAGGAACATCTTTTTCTACTTTTAAGACTATACCGAGGCCCTCGACTGGGTTGATCATGGAAAAATGTAGAATGTAATATAAAAGACATGGGCGTGCTAACCCATCTGATAAGCCTGATGAGGAATCTGTACGGAAGCCAAGTAGTGACAGCACCGATTATGGAGAAGCAGAGTGGTTCAATGTGGCAAAATGTGTTCCACAAATTTGCAGTCCTATAAAGGCTCCTACTGGGAAGAAAAGCAATGACAAACATGGACAAAGTCATAAAGATCAAAGACGTCTTGTTGACAACAAAAATATGAATTGTCGAAGCGATGGTCTTTCCTGTAACAACATATGGGTGTGAAAGCTGGGCTAGTACTAAATATAATCGATAACGAATTGACTCCTTCGAACTCTGGTTCTGGTGAAGGCTTTTGCCTATCCCATGGACTGCTAGAAGAATGAATCCGTCAATACTTCACTAGATCAAGCCGGAACTTTTACTATAATCATTTATAATAGAAAATTAAGCTCAAATATTTTGCACACATAACAAGAAGACTCCTTGGAAAAAAAGATTATGTTGGGAATGGTGGAAGGAAAAAGGAAAAGAGGACGTTCAAGATCATAGTGTTTAGTTAGATTCAGTCAACAATGACACAAACAAGAATCGCAAAGGTCTAAAGAATTATGTTATCAACCAAAACAATTGGGGAAATTGTATCCATTGAATCAACAGGAGTCAGACACTACTGAATGGCTAAAACAACTAAGGATACAGAAAACGCATAAAAGCAGGCATATGGCTCTGCACTAAGCTAGCAAATGTTTTGTGATATAGCCTATATAGTGGTTGCATTTGTCCAACTAGCCACCAGAAGTAGGTATTAGTGTAGCACAAGTCATCATCTCAGTGAGCTGATTTATCATTAAGCAGTGGGCTACACAAACTCTCCCAATTATTATTCGATGGGATTGTGAGTTACAGGCCCTCCTTTATGAGGACTTGGCATAGGACCACAAGTCTTCTCACTGCGCTGCCGTACCCCAATGTGAAAGGGCAGAAATGCACCGTATTTATGAAATATGGTGCATTGCTGTCCTTTTCCCCTGTGCTGGTGCACAATGTGCTGTCTAGCGCCAAAGTAGGCACCATTGCACCACGGTGCAAGGGTAACAATTTTGCAGACAGTATTGTTTTTGTGCAGGAAGGGACACCTTCCTGCACAAAAACAATCCAGAGAGGCATGTTCCTCTTTCCATTCTGCAGCACACATGGAAAGAGGAAAAAGAAAAAAAAACGGAGAAATAAAAGTGTTTCTCCTGGTTACACCTGCTCTGGTGAGGCGTAAGGTATTAGAGCTGTCCGGTTTACGTGATTAACTAAATCTGGGGGCAGCGTCAAAATCCATGGGTGTTGCGTGAGAAAACCCACCGCAATGCCCATGGAGCGCCTCCTTGACGCAGAGTAAGGCAAGGCAGCGACTTGCGGTGATTTGTCTTACTCCAGGCCGTGCAAAGCCATGCCGAGTGGCTTTGCCACGCCTCATAGATATGATTTATTTATTTATTATTTTATTTTATTTGTGGATTTATAGAGCGCAAACGAATCATCCCCGAAAGGATCTCTCGGGGCTATGCATGATTGAGATGCTTATACAGCCGGAGCGTCAAAAAAGTGACTCTCCAGCTGCATAACCCTCCCATACATACGCCCCACAGTTGGCCTGCGTGTGCGCGTGAGCAGGCATGTAGAACGTAAAGGCTTGTGCGCGCCAGTACTACTCACTGGTGCGCGACTGCTGCAAGTACAGATGTCTCTGTTTCGGGGCACATGAGAGGGTGGATTATAGCCATAAAATGATTTTGAAGTTGAACATACCTGCCACTTTTAAGACTTAAACTTTTAATTTTAATGCTAGTGATTGAAATGATAAGCGCATTCATTTCGGCGTTTCCGCTGGTCGCCGTGGGAGCCTCTCGTCCAAGACATCAAGGAGACGAGTTTGCTCTGCCGTGCCCTGACCCGCGCGCGTCTCATGCATAAAAGATTTCCGCCTGTAGAAGTCTGCATCCTTCACTCTTTCTCAAGCAGCGCATTTATCATTTAAATGAAAATGTGCCATTAGCCGCAGGGCGCGGCGGTCTTTCTGTGTATTATGGGTACCGGGAACCGCAGGGAAAGGTCTCACGCTCCAGGTATAGGGAAGGGGACAGCAATTTGTCAAATGAATTTGAAAACATTTCACCCGTGATCAAATGCCCCTTAGGAAGTCATCCAGCTTTTTGTGGGTGTCGTGTTCATTTCCAAATGTGCCCGTTTGACCAACCACTGAGTCTTTCACGCGCCTCAGCTTCGGAGCGAAATATATTGATTTTGTCCGGCTCTCGAACGTGCGATGTCTCGTATTTCGCAGACTATAGAAGATGCTCAGACGTTTGACGCAGTTGGAAGGGCAGAACTGCCATGAATGGCACTTTCGACGTTTTACCCTTTTTTTCTGCCTGGCCCTAAACTTAATTTGTAAAATAATAGGTGTCAGGGCCCTGGCCATAAAGCTACTGCAGTTTGCACCACATTGCCCCGTCATAGCAGCCAATGATTGTACCAACACAACTTCTAACCATCTCCCTCGCCTAGAAGTGCGACAGCTCAGATTATTCCAGGCCCCCAAAGCTATCTGGCTGGGGAGGTAGGTATTAATTATTTTCAATGTATATTGTATTCAATAAACAACAGTTGTTCTGCTCATCTGTAAATTAGATGAGCAGTGCCACCATGAGGCAGACTGTGGTAAGTGCGGTGTAGACAATTAAGGGCCAGTGCAACCACAGGAAACCAATATGTGTGGGTGCAGAGCACAGGAAACCACCGGCTCAAATTAAGCACTGGCTGGCCTTTTCCTTCAATAGTGGACACAGAACAGTCCCCACCATTCAAGACGATTTTACATGTGAGTTGTGTCCACATGCAACATGCTGAACAGCACTCTAGACAGAAGCTGTGTCAGTTCACCTGGTCTCAAGTTCCAAGACCTCACAGCTACAGGGGCATGTATGGAGTGTGACACTCTAAACAAATGCATTCTCCACTTGTTAGTTGGGTTTACTTTATTTTAACTGTACGTTTCACACCAAACATTAGAAAGAACGCACACTTTTTAACAGGGACACATTGTAGAATAACATTCACTTGACCTGTTGAACTGAAAGCAAACCTAAAAAAAATATTGCAGGGCATTCCAACTGAGGAAAGGTGGTTCGAGGCATTCTCCTACTCTACGGGGCATTCAATGCCTGTTATTTGTGCAGCTTAGCGGCCTAGTATCCTGCTGGGGTGGCATGGTGAGAAAAAGAACGATGAATTTAACCCATATCTCTTGACTACTCTTTGAGTAGCCGTGCGCTATACAAGACAAATATATATAACAAGACAAATGTTTGATTTGCTCTGCATTCTGTCCATCATCTGTGTATCTTATGCTTTCTCGCCCTAAGTGTGCCGGAGTGGCCCAGACTTTGTTCTCCGGTTCACTGTGTCACTGGATTCAAGCAGGCCTGGCTGATGAGGGGTGATGCTCTGAAACCGGTCCTAGGATGCTTGTTTCCTGTCCAGGGAGGACCTGGTTTGGCAGTTAAGGCTGGACTGTTCCCTTGGGTAACAGGGAAAAGACTGATTTGCATATGGCTGGGTCTAAACTGGGGTGGCATGGTGAACAAAAGAATGAAGATTTAACCCATTTCTCTTGACTGGGGTGAATGTTTGATTTGCTCTGCATTCCATCCATCATCTGTGTGTCTTTTAGTTCCCGCTGTGGCAGGAGATAGTAACTAAAGAACTAGTTATGTGAGTACCATGTTGCCCGAACCACCCCTGTGGTGTTATGTGTAGTGGATGAGCGAGGTTCTGTTGCCAGTCCCAGCATACACCGCAGGCACAGAAAGGGTTCCCGTACCTAGGAAAACAGGATGTTCCCTTGAGTGTGGATAGATGAAGTGAGCCAAAGGGTCAAGAGAAAATAATTACAAATTACAAATTAAGTCAAGAATTCTTACAATTTATTGGGAATACAAAAAGTTTTTTTTTTTTTTAAAACGAAGAGTGGACCAGAAGGGTCCCACTCCACACAACTAAAACCATAAAAAAGTTTTTACATTCAATATTGGCCAGCAAGATTGAAACACAAAAGACAGAAAGGACTGTAAGACATAGAATAATGCAATACTGATTGTATATTCGGACCCGTTTGTAAACACCTAAGCTATGTACACCATAATTTTGTCTATCAGCAAAAGATGTCGAAATCATGAATTATACTTGGTGTAGCGTCGACGCGTTTCGGTGGTATTCCAAAGTTCTATCCACCTTTATCAAGACAATATTTTGATTTCTGTCAGGGTTCAGGGGTCAATATAATTGCCCTGGGAGTCCGTGTTGGGAAGATATTTTCAGATTCTATGTTATTCGGTATTTGTGTAGAAATTGTTAAAACCGCAAAACAAGTTGAAGCTGCCTATAGAGTGCTCCTGATAATATAAGCTTTTGCGCATGGAGTATGGGCTATCCAGAATTGTTATGCTCCATGTTGTTTTGCTTCTTTTCTTTCTAATATTAAAACCCAGAGGCGCCGAAGTCTTGTCCTAGCAGTGTCAGCGTTAGTTTCGCTATTTATCTGCTCGTGGAACCAGAGAAGCAGGCAGTCCTACGTGATACACCAGGAAAAGAATCACTAAACAGGAGGACATGAAGTGTATGCCTCTGGTTCTGCTACCTTAAGGCTATATATAAACAGAGAAGCGAGCAGTCCTTTGCAGATAAATAGCGAAACTAACGCTGACACTGCTAGGACAAGACTTCGGCGCCTCTGGGTTTTAATATTAGAAAGAAAAGAAGCAAAACAACATGGAGCATAACAATTCTGGATAGCCCATACTCCATGCGCAAAAGCTTATATTATCAGGAGCACTCTATAGGCAGCTTCAACTTGTTTTGCGGTTTTAACAATTTCTACACAAATACCGAATAACATAGAATCTGAAAATATCTTCCCAACACGGACTCCCAGGGCAATTATATTGACCCCTGAACCCTGACAGAAATCAAAACATTGTCTTGATAAAGGTGGATAGAACTTTGGAATACCACCGAAACGCGTCAACGCTACACCAAGTATAATTCATGATTTCGACATCTTTTGCTGATAGACAAAATTATGGTGTACATAGCTTAGGTGTTTACAAACGGGTCCGAATATACAATCAGTATTGTATTATTCTATGTCTTACAGTCCTTTCTGTCTTTTGTGTTTCAATCTTGCTGGCCAATATTGAATGTAAAAACTTTTTTATGGTTTTAGTTGTGTGGAGTGGGACCCTTCTGGTCCACCCTTCGTTTAAAAAAAAAAAAAAAAAAAACTTTTTGTATTCTCAATAAATTGTAAGAATTCTTGACTTAATTTGTAATTTGTAATTATTTTCTCTTGACCCTTTGGCTCACTTCATCTATCCACACTCAAGGGAACATCCTGTTTTACTGGTTAGCTAACCCCAATTCCCTTGACTCTTATTAAGGGATACCTCTCATACCTACCGCTGTTCCCGTACCTAGGCACAGGCATCCATTTTTTTATTACTCATGTAGATGATGCATTCACACTCCCCACCTGTGGCAGTTTGAAAAGCCTGTCGACTCCACTGGATCAGGCCGGGACTGGCCGTTGCGGGCACAGGGCAATCTCTGTTTCCACCTGTGACGTAATATGCAGAGCTTGACTGTACCCAGTCCCATATTAGTTACCACTTCCAGTGATTTGTGGGTATTTCCAAATGCAGACATATTGTGAAAAAGAGCCAGTCTAGTCAAGGTTGTCAGATGTGCTGTCTCCAAGTCACCGAGAACAGCCCATACCACCAACCAGTAGTTGACAAGTGCCAGGCAGAACACCACAGAATGAGCACCATGCCAAAATCTCTGTGTCAGCATCACTAGCAGTCATGGTGTGGCATCAAACCCACCTGTGCAGTTGCACAGTGGACCAGTACCAATTCTGTAGTAGTTTAAAAAAAAGCGAACTTTAGCCTAGTTTCCTGTAGAAAAGATTTGCATATGTCAAGAAGTGAGGCCCAGACTTTTAGAGTGTACTTAGGGCCTACAGTTCCGTGCTGAAAGAGCTGAGACATTTCCAGGGTGGATTGTGAGAAGGTAGCGTTGATGAATAAGCTATAGAGTCTGGACATTTCCCCTTTGGACGTGCACTAAGTGGTGAGATAGGTATGAAACAGACAGGTACCTAGTAGGATTGGGTTCCTGCCTAGTACTCCCCAGAGACTGTGGCAAAGCTAGAAGTATTGTTAATGAGCCGTGTTTGGGAGACCATATTCCTGAGAAAGGTGGGCAAATGACTTAAGCGAGGGTCTAGAGATCATAGTACGCCACAATGTGCAGCTCACTCCCACTCAATCTCCACATTCTCTCACTGCAATGTTCAAGAAAATATATTAGAACAAATATTTGGTTTCCCATGACATAGCCTTTTTATTCACATCAACACTTAAAATTGCTCATAAGCAAAGACCGTCACGGGACAGGTGCTCTTTTGGAAACGTTGATTTAGTAGATACCAAAAGCAATGAGGAAGATGAAATACACAAGTCAAATATTACATTTCACATACCAAGAACATCAAGAACACATTGTTGGGTGATCCGCTGTGCGCCTTGTGCCAATAAGGGCCCAACTTGCAACACCCCCCTGGTTCCACCCAGGGCATCCATGCACAATAACCAAAAGGCATTGACCAGAAATTCATTATATCAACTTCACCACATCCCCTCCATCACAGACGAGTACCGCAACTCAAATTCAGGGCACGTTTAGCACACTGGCCCACTGGGGTACCTAAACACAGTCGTAATCCTCAAAGTTTAATTCCAAGCATCACAGGGTTGGTCAGGAGAGTCCTGGACCACCGCCAGGCCAGCCCCCCTCCCGCCAGCCCACTGCCCTCACAAATCGTACCCCACCAAGCGGTCAGTGCAGTCCCAGAATCGGAATTCTTGTGTATCCCCCTTCATTATCTGCCAGGAACACTGCCAATCTAGGGGTGGTTGGTTAATGAGCGATGGCTGCTTCCGATCTGCACCAGGTGTGATGAAAGGGACAATGAGAATGCTAACCGTAGTGTGCTGGCTTAAATGGCCTGCCAAGGCTTCCCTGCACCTGTTGAGAAGTCTTGAGAAGTCATGAGAAGTCTTCTGAAGGCCAGCAGGACCTGCTGGCCTTCAGAAGACTTCTCAAGACCTGGCTCTTCGATCAGTAGCAGCCCCCCTCACCCCCCCCCAGCGCCTTGAGACCCTCACAGGTATGTAGCGCGCTTTAGAAATGCAGTGATTGATTGATTGATTGATTGATGATGTCACTGGATGACCCTCCACTCCTACACTTCCTGTGCGAGGCAGCGCTCCAGCCCATGGTGCGAAAAAGGGCGCTCCTCCTCTAGTGGCAGGCGGTGCCTGCTCTATTGATAGAATGTTTACATGCCGAGCTCTCTTCAGGATGACCAGTTGATCATCCAGCTGCCACTACATATCTGTCCATTGTTCCAGATAGGGACCGCTGTATGGATCCACAGGTCTACCTTGAGAGACTCATATTCCTATTTCCAGACTTTAAACATAATATTCATAATAGTGGGATTATTAATCCCTTGCTCCTCGGGCTGTGTAACATAATGGACATAGAGGATGGCCTCGCAATGTAGTGTGGTACTCTCAATCCAATTTATACCATAGACTCTCAATCCTGCGCCAGAACGGTGGGTCCGTGTTCCCCCCTGAACAGCAACCCATTTGTGATAGATGATTAGCCAGCCACTAAATGCCAGTGTGAGGATGGCGTAATTCTCCCGCCCTAGGCATAAAGTGGGCCGGGTCCCTCCGGGTCTCAGACTCAGTAGTAATTTAAAACAGACATTGAAACAAGTCACTAGGTGACTCTGCCCCCCTCGAGGGATCATGAAGTGCGATTAAGCATTACATAATAATCAAGAAAATACAAAACGTATGTATGAAACGCATGTTTATTTAAGACAGCGTGTACTATTATTCACATGAGAAAAGTTTCATTTCTTAATTTTAAGAACCTAAAGGAGTGGCATATACAGGGCGGGTCCCTGTATGGTCCTGAAGAAAAGCTTGGGGAGCTTGAAACATGTCGACCAAACACTGATTTAGCCAACATTACGGGCTAAAAACAGTGTCAACCCCTTTTAAACATACCTACCTAGGAGCACTGAATAAAATTGTTGAGGCCCACTAGCACGGTATTTTTAACTTACACCCACTCCACCACTCTCACTTGCACCACACATAGTCCTTCACTTTCAAGTGCTCCTGCGTAGTCCGTGAGTCGTAGCACGCCCCTTTTCATAGAGAACTGGGATGGCCCCAATGATGAAGCATGTCACCGTGGGGCAACCCCGGTGAGTGAGGGGACACTAGAAAGAAATTTCTCTTTCTCTATGGTCATCACTGATTATTCTTTCAGGGACCAAAAATACAAGCTAGGTCTCTGAACCCAAGACCCATGGGTTCCACTTATTTGAGGGTCAAAAGGTGTCAAGAATACGTGGTCATCCAATCCTTGGCCTCTCTTTAAAGTGCACAGAGTGATGGTCAGGCATGCCAATCTCAGTTGCGGTTCTATGCAAATGTGTAGGTAGGATGGCACACTACACAAAGTTTAGTTTATATGTTTGTGCCACACCCTTAATTTTATAGGCCCACCCCTTTCACAGAAATACCAGTTTTTATATCCCTTTCAAAGCCCCGCTCCCGCCTCTGTATGGGCATACAGTTTGGGCATTCGAAGACAGGGCTTGTCCACACCCTATACGAAGCTATTAATCACTGAATTTATGGAGGTCAAGAGGAAGCGGGGGATGTGAATCTGCAGCATCCCCAATACATATATTATAGCTGTGGGGTTGTGACCATCTTCACAGCCTGCACGTGGCCCCATAGGAATAAGTGGGGATGGGGCCATTTCTCAAAGTCCAGGGCCATCAAAGGTAACAATTTGTCTTATGACAGGTATTGCAGCCCTCTGAATAGATACACACCTAAGTATTTTGTGTCTTTCAGTGTTCATTTCCTTCACACTCCATGCACAAAGGCTCAGGTCATGACTATGGACATTTGCATTACCTTACATTTCTCCCAGTTAACTTGGTGCCCAGAAAAGGCAGAGAAAGAATTTAGATGGGTCATTTGTACTGGTATGGATGTCCGTTGATGGGAGAGAATCATTAAGATGGCGTCAGGATAGAGGAATACGTTTATAGGCCCTTCTCGTGGGTATACTCTGTGGATGTATGACGTTACAACGCATACTTTTACCAGGCATACCATTACAACGCGGTTTTTACCACGCATACCATTACAACGCATAGCGCTTTGGGGTGCTGGATAGTGAATAGTTTAATTTACTATTCCAACTCCAGTCCCCGTGGACACTAGGGAAGGTTATTGGATAGTAAATTAACCTATTCCGTATCCTAGAGCGCCCCCGAGCGCAATGCGTTGTAATGGTATGCGTTGTAATGACCGCGTTGTAATGGTAGTGCGTGGTAAAAATTTAGTTGTAAAGGTTGTATACCATACTCTGTGTGAGGGGTGGTGTTCTGATAGAAGTGGGCAACAGCTCAAGAGCCAAGAGGAAAAGTAAGGGATAGCCGGCTGCCCTTGCAGGCACCCTGCTTAAAGAATTGTGTTTTTTTGGGATTGAACACATCCCCCTTAGTATCCGAGGTGGGAATAGAGAACTTCACCTTAGGAGAAGGGAAGCGAGTTGGATCATGAAACTCCACACGGTAGAACGGGGGTTAAATTGTGATTCCGAGATGCAGTTCTTTCTGGGTGCTGTGGTAGCGCTCTAGTGTTCCGTCCCCGGAACAGGAAGTGAGGGGACGGGAAACGGAAGGCGGCCATATTGTTTGCCTGGCGCCGACCGTAGCAAGCAGCGAGAAGCTCCCGGCGCTCCGGAATAAAAGAATACTTAAACCCTCAACACTCTGTGTGTGCGCATTCAACATTATTATAATGGCGACAAGGTATGGGATTTAAAACCCAAGTACACACACACGCGACGACATCGCGAGCACACGCACATTGCATGGGAAAACGCATCAGCACCCGGAGCGCGGCAGAGGAGCCGCCGCGAAGCAGGAAATTGGCGCGAAAAGTAGCCGGCACCCCCCTGAGACTCCAGCAGCACTCAAGTCTGCAACCTGTGCAAAGGGGATAAATACAGCCCCACTGAGCAGCAACCACGAGGGACAGAGAGAACCGCAGGGCATAAGGGGCACCCAGACAAGGTGCACGAAGGTAACGAGAGAATTAGACCACCGTGGTCTCTAGCAGGTGACCAGGCACCCTGGCAGAACAGCGAGCACTGGCGGAAGCACTGGGCTCCTCGCACCAAGAGAAAGGAGGCAGCAGACCGGCATTATCGAACCCCACAAAGAGAGTACAAGGGGAGGAAAGTGACGAAGAGTACAGAGAAGAAGACGAAGGGGGACAGAACGCACCAGGGAGTCCGACCAGGTGGGCAATCACTACAGCAGTGGACAGAAGGAACGCGCCAGCGATGGCAGCCCAGAGCACGTCCCTCACCCAACTGGTACCATTTCTGACAAAAAGTGGCGAACCGGAAAGGAAATGGGAGGACTGGAAGAGGTACTTCCTTAACTATCTGGAGGCACTGGAAGAAGAAGGTGATACCCAGTTCTCAAGCAAAAGGAAAAAGAAGATCTTGTTACATAATTTAGGCCCAGAAGGAGAGAGGGTTGCCACGGACACAGAGGTATTTGATCACGCCATCGCTGACCTAGATGCGCACTACAGACCGGTGGTGTGCGTCGCCATCGACAGATTCAACTTCTTTCAGAGGAAGCAAAAAAGCGGCGAGACGGTAGATGAGTACGTCGTAGCGTTGCGGAAGTTGGCCCTCACATGCAAGTTTGGGACGCTGCATGATGAACTCATCAGGGACCAGATTATCATGCACACTTCCAGCTCTCACATACAAGAAAAGTTGTGGGTGAATGGAGATGCCCCACTCAAAGAAATCTGGGCGATGGTCAAGAAAGCGGAATTGTCAAGAAGGTGCGCTCAGGCAGCAAAGAAGGGCGTCCTGGAGTCGCAAACCGTATGCAAGGTAATGATGCCAAATAGAAATGACCGTTCGAGGCAGAACGAGACGCGGAGGAACCAGGGAGGTGGAAGATCTGACAACACCACCAAACACCAGACGGACAGCAGGTCCAACAAAGGAGGTAAACCCCAATGTTACAGGTGTGGTAGCAATGCCCATCTGGGAAATGACAAGGCGTGCCCCGCCTTCAGGGCCAAATGCTCTTACTGCAACATTTTCGGACACTACGAAAAAGTGTGTCGCAGAAAACCCAAGAACGCGATGGTACGTTTCGTAGACCAAGGACAACGGGAAGAGACAAGCGACCAGGAAGACACAGTGGAAGAAGAGGAATTCCTTTACATAGATGTCCAAGTACTGGAAATGGATGGTTCAAACTCAGATAGACCCAGACTTGACATGCACATTGGGGGAATTCCACTGGAGATGATCGCAGACAGTGGGGCGCCCATATCCATCGTTCAAAGGCAAGTTTGGGAAGACAAATTTGCGCCAAGGATCAAAGAGACCCTTCTACCAATGGATGTGAGACCAGTCACATACACTGGACAAAAGATTCCCATGTTGGGGTACTGTCCTCTCCTGTTTGAATTCAGGGGCCGCCACGCAAATTGCAAGCTATATGTCGCAGAGAAAGGCCCATCGGTGCTGAGTTGGAAGGACCAAGGAGCGTTGGGGATCCAGCTCAACCCGGGAGGAATCGAAAAAGTCTTACTCATGGACATGGAGATCAAGGAAGATGTGATGTTGTGGCAGACGGCGTACCCCAAGGTATTCAACGGCCAGATTGGTGAACTGGGTAAATACACGCACCTCATAAAGCTGAAGGAGGGAGCAGAGCCAGTTGTGCACAAAGTGAGGAATATCCCGTTCCGCAGTAGAGAAGCAGTGCAAACGGAACTGGACAGGCTGGAAAGAGAAGGTGTGATCAGAGCGATTGAGAGTGCGGAGTGGCTCTCACCCCTAGTGGTAGCCCAAAAACCAAATGGCAAGGTGCGTCTCTGCGTAGACCTCAGAGAATTGAACAAAAACATCATCATAGACAAATTCCCCCTGCCACGTATCAATGAAATGCTGGCGAAGACAAAAGATGTCAAATGGTTCTCCACGGTAGACTTGTCGTCGGCCTACCATCAAGTGAAGCTACATCCGTCGTGCAGCCACCTCACGTCTTTTATCACACCCTTTGGATGCTACGAATTTGTGAGGATGCCCTTCGGCCTGGCTTCAGCCGCGGCAGTCTTCCAAAAAATTATGCACAGACTCCTAAAAGACTTAAAAGATGTCCTCTTCTTTCAGGACGACATTTTAGTAATGGGGAAGTCGAAGCAAGACCATAATGAGAAACTCCACAAAGTGTTACAAAGACTGCAGAACAACGGGCTCGCATTCAACATTATTATAGGTGCTTAACCTGCTGTTCAGTTACAGAGAGTGTAGACTTTTTTTTTTTAATTGAGTACTATTGCTAACTGTTGTATACTTTTGTCATTGTGAATTTGGTATTTTTAATATTAGCCTGTGGATTTATATCACAACGTTTTTAAATAATGGGAGTAGATGTTGTGAACTCCCTTGTTATAGATGCTACTTTAGATATTTAGAGAGTCTAGATAGGAATGGTACTGCTTTCATTGCCTTTCTCTAGGATCTTTTCTCTCTTTGTATCTACTATTTGTTTCTTTATTTTTCACTCCTTGTGATACAATTGTAGTGGAAATGTTGCCTGGCTAAAAGCGGCTAATTGATGAGTAATTACGATCTAATCTGAGTATAAATTTACGGGACTATTTTAATATTACGACCAGTTTAATATGACTTCCCTTTGAGATTTCTGTAAATTAGTAAAATAATTTAGACTATCACTCCGTCGTTTAACACAATTCTAAATGTATTAGTGCACTTTTAGTAACCCGCCGTTTATTTACTTTTGAATGGCTGACTTTCCTTTTTGTACTACGGAGACACTATACAATATCTCACATGGTCGTGTACTTCGTCCATGTTTAGCCTTTTTGACGCGCTCTAATTTACGCTCTAGAGGTTTGGAGCTTCGGGTGCATTTAACTGCTTCCGGGTTAACCCGCGATTACACTAGAACACGAGAGCAAGACGCCGAGAGGACTGTAGCCGATACACAAGAGGTGAGAACTGACTCACGTAATGTTAGTAAATGGTGTTGGTAATAGAGGACTGAGTGTGACTTTAATTGGAATATAACCTGGTACTTATTTTCTTTTTTCCGGGTAGTTTTCGTGGGGGGCAGGTACCCGTGCCGAACCGGGATTGAGCCGGAGACTCACTTGCTTCCCTTATCAATTTTACGTAAGTTACTGGTTTGTTCTACCCCTAGTATGATTCTTAAATGCTATTTTGGACTTTGTATCATGTTGTTCTTTTTAAATATGTTTTTTAGCGACACCGTTTCGTTTTTTATTTTAATCAGGTCTGTACAATTTGACTAGACTATAAATCTAGCTGTTTGGTCTACTCGGCGTGCAGTATTGCAACTGCCACCTTTTAGGTAAGAGCAATTGTGTGCTTTTAAGTATACGTGAATGTGATTTCGAAGTCCATTGGATAGTGTCAGTACTTATAAACTCGGACCTGTAAGAACCTTTCCTGTTTTTTATTAAAACATGGAACAATGACTAACGTGACACTGAATATTAGGAACCAAACAGTTTCGGGTTACTTTGTTTGACAATTAGAGATATATTTATCGGATGTGGAAAACTATGGAATGTCAGGATATTAAAAATCGTATCCATGAAATGATTTGCTTATATTTGTTTTTTTAGTATTATTTCATATTTTTTATGGTATTTCTCTTATTCTTGTTTCATGGTACTGTGTGCATATTTCAGTGGGTTGACTCATCCATTATACGACCGACGTTTTGCTATCTCCTTGTTGGTTACCCCGCAGGGTTGGAATTATCACCGGAGGAGGGGTAAGCGTTATGGTGATAATTTTACTCTGGAATATAAGGAAGGTCTTCTCAGTAATATATTTTTTAGGGGAATTTTAATACTAATTTTCGTTGTCCTATTTTTCTCTCTTTTTGTTTCTTTCTTTTTTCTCCTCTCCTTTTCGAACTTTTCTCTTTTTAGCCCAAAAAGGTGTTATTATCCAGCCATATAGGCTGGTTAATATCTGAATGTGTACAATGATTTGGTGGTGGTTGTTTGCCACTTTAAATGTATTGTGCTTCATCACTGTTCGGGTGTAGAAATAACAATGTCACTGTTATAAATGATTTCTGTTATGTAATGATAATTTACCAACCTAACATGGACAAGTGGCAGGTTTCTGTCGGGTGTGTTCCTTTACCTGGTTTTTCACTCCGACTCTATGGTCTAGTAGGTCTTAAACACATGTTGGTAGACTTATGGCTATCCAAGGGCCACTCAGGGATGATATGCAATATAGTCTATCTATTGCTTATCTACTATGGGTATCTTGGTAACTGTGTTAGAATTTATCGTTAAAATTGGTGTATATTGAGTCATGAGGGGTTACTTGAGCTAATTATTTTTGTATTTCCTAGCCCTGAAGAGTTGCGGATTATTGTCTTTCCACAATGAAACGCGTGTCGGCTGGCTGTATATACGAAAGAAATCCTTCTACTTAATTAATAAACAGACAAGATCAAGCAAAACGAACCAACCGCCTGGACTACACTATTTGTTTTTTGTGGGAATTGGGATCATTGTATTAAGGAATTTACATGTGTGCGCGGGTTCTTTATTGAATTTCTAATTGTGTAGTTTCACTATACAGATGAAGGGGTTTTGAGGGTGTCCCCTTCCTGCTGCACCATCGAATTGAGCTTCATTATTGCAATCTTACGTTAATAGGGCTAGTGCGCCTTTCTTTCTTCCTGGATACTAAAACCCGTCCCGTACTACATACCCTGCTTAGTTTGAATCACATGGGACAGGTGACCCCCCACAGTTAACTTGCACCAGCGTTTTTTCCTGGAGCCATTTAGCTTCATCGATAAAGGCTAGACTGAGGCCAAGTAATTCTTTGACTCTGTACAAATAGGCAGTTTGGGCTGGACTGTTCCCGTGAGGCATATGGTCAAGACTGATTTGCATATAGCTGGGTCTGAACTGAGGTGGTGAAGTGAGCTAAAGAACGATGATGGATTCAACCCAGATCTGTGAGTGGGGGTGAGTGTCTGAAAAGTTTCAGCGCTCTGTCCATTATCTCCTTGTGTTTGCTTTGTTCGCCCTAAGTTGGCAGGGTATGCCTAAACATGGGTCCCTTGTTCATTTTGCCACTGGATTCAAGCTGGCCTGGCTGATGAGGGGTGTAACCCCAAAACCAGTCCCATGATGCTTGTTTTCCGGTTCAAGGAAGACCTGGCTTCGCAGTTCGGGCTGGACTGTTCCCATGAGGCACAGGGTCAAGACTGTTTTACATATACCTGGGTCTGAACTGAGGTGGCAAAGTGAGCTAAAGAACGATTATGGATTCAACCCAGATCTGTGCCTGGGGGTGAGTGTCTGAAAAGTTTCAGCTCTCCGTCCAGCTGAACGCTTTCTCTGCGTCCAGGGACAGCACCAGCGGTTCGTCATCTACATTTTGGAAGTGCTTTAGAGATGTGCCCAAGCATGCACGTGGTTTTGGGAGTAATGCCTTAGCACAAATCCCATCTCTGAAGCATTGATCAAGGGAGGGCATCGACTTCCAGAGCCTGTTGGCAAGGATCTTGTCGAGGATATTCATCTTCACGTTTAGTAGGGAAATGAGATGCAAGGACCTGCATTCAAGAGGGTCTTTCCCATTGGTAGGGAGGACCATAATGACAGCTTTATTAGAAAAGGGATATAGGCACCCAGACTTGGATGCTTCTTGGAAGGCTCAATGGAACATTTGTGCCTGGTGTGGTTTACAAGCCTTGCAAAATTCCCCTGGGAAGCCGGCTTCACCTGGCAATTTGCATGTTGGCAGGCAATTTCTTCATGGTAGATGGCCCCTGCCAACAGAGTTCTCCTTTCATCGGATAACACCGGACGGAGGATGCAAGCCATGAACATTTCTTCTGCTGGTGTGGGGTCACTACTGTCAGAATCATAGAGTTACTCATAGAAGGAAGTAAATGCATCCATTGTATCAGTGGGATGGGTAAGAATGCAGCCTGTAGGGTCCTGTAAGTTTGGAATGGAGAGATGGAGATTTGCTCCACCCGTTGGCATAACTGGAAGGCTAGAAGGTTGCCAGCTTTTCACCACGCTCATGGTGTCTCCATTTAAGCTTCATGAGTGCCTTGTTCCACAGCGGAAAAATAAAGTGTATTATACTCTATTTTGGTGGCTTCTAGTTTGCTGAGATTCGAGTCACCCCCCTACCAGCTTGACTGTGCCAAATTTTGTAATGAGACTGTCCAGTCTACTGAAGTAGGCAACCTTGCTTCCCATAGGAACATGGACCAAGTCCAAATTGACAAATTTGACAATATGCAACTCAAGTTTAAATTTTGCAAAGGCATACCTGTCTTCAGCAGGATATGTGGGAGTGAATTGTGTGTAAGAATGGCTACGCCACACTTTCTATGTGGTTGGAAAGAGGCAGGGTCACCAGGAGACCCAGAATCCAGGTTTGCTGTGTGGCCTCGTCCCATCACCCATCCCACCCAGTTCCTTAACAATTTTTCTGGTGGGTAAGTGTAGTTCCTGTAGAAGTGCTACTTCTGTCTCATGGTGGCAAAAGTAGTTAAGGATCTTTTGCATTTATCAAAACTAGATGAGCCATTAACATTCATGGACATGATATGGAGGGGTTACGTCCGGGTCTCTGGAGGAGGCATCGCTACGGGATAAGAGGAGGTCTCACATATGTTATGGTCTTGGAGGTAGACACTCTCACTCTAAGAGTATGTAGAGAAATGCCCGCTCTAAGGTGTTGTGTCTAAGACCTGCTATTCAGTTGTGTGAAAATGTAGTGTCCGTGATGTGTGTGGATGAAGCTGTGAGGTATCTGAGACCTCAGCTCATGTGTACAGAAAAGTAATGATAACAAGCAAACTGTGATCTGTGGAGCCTACCCTGACTGCTGCTGGGGATCTCCTTGGCCAGCGTATTGCCTTAGAATGGAGTAGGTGACTTGTCTAGGAAAGGGCAGGGATGGTAGCGGCTGATCATGGTTCATGCCCTCCATCCATGCCCGGACCTTTGGGTGGAAGGGGGTTGACGCCTAATCCCATTGATCAAGCTCCACCCTAATCAGCCAGTGTTAGGAGACCCATCCTCCTGCTTGCAGTTGACTATTTTGGGATGACTCTATCTAACAAAGCAGACAACAAGAATGCAAAATTTCAACAAGGAGCATGACAGTAACAACATTTGTATATAGAGTTGGCCATCTCCAGATATCATATTAAAGGATATCTGGTAGTAGTAAGAACCACTTCAAATGTCTTAGGTGAGTGGGCAGATTGCATCCAGGGCTCACCATTTCATAGGCCTTGTTGGTGTCCAGGCTAGGTGTCTTGAGAAATGGCAGAGTGGTCTTTCAAGGGAGATCAAGATGTATCCCTGCCACTGTACTGGTTCAGAACATCTATCCCCTGGAACTAACCCTCTCTGTCTGACGGTGTTGGGTGGAACAATGCTTGCCTTGATGGTGGGCAAGTTTGAGGCTGGAAGCCCGTGCAGGGCAGAGCCCTACTCTGCCTGGAGGAAGGACTTTGTAGATTCAGAGATAACGTCCATAGAATAATTTAGAGTGTCGAAGTAGGTCATAGCCAGTCCTGGTCCTCGTAATCTGTAGCACAGCCTTGTATGGTAATATTCCTCATAGCCCAGTCCAGGAGGTTGAATTTGATCTTCGCAGGTGTGGGCGAAGGACCTGTAGTAACTTCCGTTTAACTGCTGTCTCATGTGAAAAATCTGCTAAGACGTACATTGCGGCTTCTTCATATTGGAACAGCTCCCAGTTCTTTTTGGCCACATGCAGGATGGCCCTGCTGTGCTGGTGGCATGGGAGGCATGCTATGAGTGCTCTGGTTTTGCTGGAAGAGCGCGTTGAGCTGGCTCTTAGTCTGTGTGCCCAAAGGAACTCTATTGGTTCCATGAAGGTCAATCGTATTATGTATTATGGTAGGTAGGAGACAGCTGAAGAATCCAAGCATATTGTCACCCTCCATACCGTCCAGTACTCCATATAGTCGGATATGGTCCCTCCAGGCATGGTCCTACAAGTCTAATGCTTTTCTTTGTAATCTCTGAATATTAACCCTAGTCCGGCTGTTGGCCATATAACCTATTTAGTTCATACATCCTCCTGTCCGTGGAGTCGAGACGTCGTACCATGCAGACAGCTGTTCCATGGATTCAGTCAATGAACTGTCAGATGGGGTATGGTTGACTTGAGGTGAGAGTTTCACCCAGTAGACAGTGAGTACTCATACTACTTAAGTGCACCTTTGGCGTACTGAACTTGACCCTAAACCCCTATTACTAACATTGCTCTTTGGGATGATTCTCCTGGCGATTTCGGCAAGGCGGCTGCAAGCAGATGCATTATTAGACCATCCCTCTAGAACCATCATAGAAGGTGCAATTGGCTCATATTTTTGGGATAACAAGGGTACATCTTCCATCACAATGTGGAATGGGATGCCTTTAGGTCTGTCATCAGAGGCATATGTATCAAATCTCCTATTGTAATAAAAAAAACTTGATCCAGGAAGATGTGGAGACAGACCAACAACTCCATATACTTCAAACCTCTGTAGTAGCGACTCTGGCAGGTAGGCCAAAGCTCCTAAAAATGACTAACAGCTACCTGACATTAATGGAAAACATTGATGTCTACACTACAAGGAAAATTTAACATGTCAGCACGGAGAGGCTAATAGGGTGGGTTGATTACTGGCCTGGCTGGCGAGACTGAATATGAACTGTGCATTGGGGACAGACTTTGGAGTATTAACCACTTCCCCAATGGACATAACCACTTCCCCAATGGACAGATATAAGGTGTTCATTGGTTACTAATGAACCATGGCCGATGCTCCGGAGACACCTCGTCCCACAGGTATTGCCCATTTTATGTCTTCCATCCACATACCAGGTCTTATAGCCTCATTAACTTTAGTCCTCAAAAGAGATCTGGATATCCAGGAAGTTAAGTCTTCCATCAACTGGCTCCAGGGACGACACCAGGAGTTGATGAGTTACCCCCTGAGTTGTATATCTAGGTCATAGCATTTTGCTAATCTTTGCACTATGTACACTGAGGCGTATTGCATGGTGTCACCAACCCGGTGACGGCAATGCAACAGACAGTACGTTCCTCCTTGCCTGGCCCGGAAGTCAGGCGCAGTGGAGGATATCCAGGAAGTTAAGTCTTCCATCAACTGGCTCCAGGGACGACACCAGGAGTTGATGAGTTACCCCCTGAGTTGTATATCACCTATAGGTCATAGCATTTTGCTAATCTTCGCACTATGTACACTGAGGCGTATTGCATGGTGTCACCAACCCGGTGACGGCAATGCAACAGACAGTACGTTCCTCCTTGCCTGGCCCGGAAGTCAGGCGCAGTGGAGGAATCACGTTGTTGTGTCTGACTCAGATCAAGAAAAAGACGGGAGGGCGCACAGGGAGAGAGACGAAAGAGAAGACGGAGACCAAGGACGGAATGTAGGAAGTAGTGGTACCAGAGAAGGTTCCTGGGGAGGAACGCGGGAAGGAGCGGAGCAGAGTGAGCCCATGCTGTCCGCGAGGCTACAGGAAGACCCGGCCGAGAAAGAGTCCACTCGTCGCCAGTCAACCGAAGGTTCCCACAGCGTCCCAGGAGGGGCGTGGCTCTGCCAGGTGCATGCACGTTTCTTTGAAAGAGACCAACACTAGGGCTAAACTACGAGAGAAGTGTGATGGGGAGGGGAGGAGAAAAGGATAAGAAAAGGGGGGGAAATACAGAACCGGAAAGAAAGAAAAGGATATCTCCAGGAAAGGAGCTAACCCACAAATAAAAGGAAAAGAAAGGGGAGGGAGAAAATAGAGTAAAAAACAAAGAAAGAGGGGTGAACAGATAGACGCCTTCCTCTGCAGGTTAAGAGAAGTGGGACACAAGGGTCAAAGCCAGCTTAGTAATTGTTTGAGGCTCTCCTATAATTTTTTTTTTGTTAAGTTAAAAAGACAGCTAAACGCGCTTACGCCTCCCTATAGTAGCACGAGTAACCCCCACTTCTAGAAAAACAAGGGCAGACACTTACCTGCCTCTTTGTTTCTGTCGAGGGTGCTGGCGGGGAGGAACTCCGAAGAACCTGAAAGAGAAGAAGACGTTGGAACACCTGAACAAGGATTGTGCTCAATTGACAAATGAAATAACTATAAGTCTAAATAAAGGAGTTATAACGCACTTTGAGATCATCCTGAGTAGTTTCTTAGCAACCACTTCAAGCAGCTGGTCACACATGGGGATGTTACCGGAATCAACTAGAAAAACCAATATTATTATTTACCTAAGCAGGATCTGGATCCATTGGATGTCCGGTCCTACAGGCTACTATCACTACTCATTCTAGAATGTAAATTTTGGGCAAGGTTATTACTAACCCACTGTTACCTTATCTACCTGGTTTGGTGCATCCAGACCAAATAGGATTTGTTCTAGGGCAGAGCACGCACAATAACATGTGCCTATTATTGCATATGATGAATAACACTGCTTTACCCTAGGTTCCAAAAACGCGGCCTCACTAGATATTGAGAAGGCCTTTGATACGCTATGGCTCTATCTATTCCCGGTCCTTAACATCCTTGCGATTACAGGTAATACCTTGAAATCGATCCAATTTCTGTTTGCGTGCCCACTGGCCAGGGTACGTGCGGGCAACGTTTTCTCTGAGAGATGTTAGACATGAAGAAGGTCAAGGCAAGGCTGCCCCGGTCCCCCTAGCCTATTTGTATAAGCACTAGAGCCCCTGGCATGCCTCCTGAGAGATAAAAGCAAAGTATGGGGTAATAATATCAGTGGTAAATGCCAAATAGTGGTTTGGCATGCAGAGGATCCCGGAAGCCACTCGCCCATGGCTGGGCCTTCTGTTAAATGACTTTTGGTGATGTAGCTAGCCTCAATATCACCTAGGTTGAATCCTGTCTATTTCCCCTCAAGGACCCAATGCTCTCGGGTGGCCTGAGTATCTTGGGGCATCCTTGCGATTGGAGCCAAACACTTTAAAAAACCTTGGGGTCCTGATTTATCATTCGGATGCTGACCTAGAAGGGGGAACTAAGGAGTAGATTTGTTTCCAACACCTGACAGTCCCTGCCATTCTGACCTAAGCATCCAATGTCACCTCTCGGCAGGGTGGCCATTATTAAAATGATTGCATTGACCTGATTACTTTACTAGTTCATGATTCTCCCGCAACTTAATATAGGATCACCAGAAATGGTAATTTCCATAGAAAAGGCTATGTGCTCAATAGATGGGGGTGGGATTGGTGTTGCCCATATGGACATTTATTATTTGGACCCTCAGCTGCTCTGATTGGAGAGATGGATGGCAGTAGAGCAGGATTCCGAGAGACTGGATGTCAAGAATCTCATAGGCAGTGGAAATCTCATACTAGAGTTGTACACTAGACAAAACGGAGGAACCCTATCCAGGGGTGTAGCTTCAGGGGGTGTTTGGGGTGTGACACCCACTAAATGAATGCATTGTAGGGCTAAGAATTGGGTCTGGGAATCCTGAGTCGGGTCTCCTATGTCTTTGTTGGTTTTTCTCTTCGTCCTTATTTGACTAAAATGTTTTAACTTGTTAATTTTTTTTTATCAGGAACTTAGAGAAAGGCCCACCTAATACAAGTCAGTATTGAACCTGTTCCTCAAGGAAATAGTGTAACCCAACCCTTGGTCATGTCATCCCAACACCCTTTGGCATACTGTTTTTAGTAGGGAAATTTGTGGTGGTTCATCCCCCCCCCCCAAATATCACTGACTAAGCGTAGCCCCTGACCCTTTCCTAGTACATTGAGAGTAATTAAGATATGTTAGACTAAGTATAACAAAAATGTAGGAACACTTGTGCCCTACTCTTCAGATCTCTCAGTGTAGTCACTACTGATTCGGTGACATTAGAGAGAAAAAATCATGTGATGAATGCTGTAGCGCTCGTTACATTTGAGGAGCTTGTAGAGGGGGGGCAATCCTTGATGTACATAGCCCTGGTGGAGGTGAATGGAGAGAAATGGCTTGATGGCGCCACTGAACCTTCTAAGTCAGAGGTGTTGTCTACTATATTGAAGCATGGAGTACAATGTAAGGTAGTGACACTAATGCAAAGAGCATTGGCATTTACCCTTAACCACACTGAAGACAATGTGGGAGCAAAAGATGGTGGGGGACATGCCTGATAAAGGATGGATGTGGATCCTAGAATGTACCAAAACAGTAAACAGAGACCCGCGCTTTCAATTGACACAACTCCTTTGTCTAATCTGTACTTCCCTATCCCTGACTCAGCTGGACAAACTGTATCCTGGAATGATGACAACATGCCCTAGATGTCAGACAAACCTCACCAAATGTTTCCATATTGTATGGGAGTGCACCCTCATTCAACCATTTTGGACTTAGCTGTTGTCAATGCTGATAAAGCTCACTGGTAGACACCTAGATAATGCTATGGCGATATGTTTACTGGTGCTGGTTCGTAAGATCAATTCTATTGACCTGCCATTGCTGTGGGTCTAATGGAGTAAAGCATTGCTATGGAAGGTGCCTGTGTGTGGACTGCTATGCGAGTGAGCAGTTGACTTCCTTGCTTTTAATTATTTGAACTTGTTTCGATCATTGTGTATACTTGCTAGGCAGAGGGCTATTGTGGCAGTGCATCTCTGCGTGTTGCAGGGTGCGCTGCTAGGGATCCCAAGGCTCTCACTCTATGCTTTACGTTATTTTAATTACTGAATTTACTGAGATTTGTATAAGTTTAGCACAATTTTAGCCTAATAACTGCACTTACCTGTGAAAGTAGGCACAAGCTTGCTCTCGGTTCCTGTGCGGAGCGCCATAGTTCCTCCATGGGCAGGGACACATTTTAGATGCCATTTGTCAGGTGAGCAGTCTAGCTTATGGGGACTGACTCCCCAGCACCTATATAATGCAAGCCCGTCTGCCACCCATCCGTGTCCGGACCATGGCCAGCACCAGCCACTCTGGTCAATTTGCAGGTGGTAAGATCAGTATATGGTCGGGAGAATCGCTTATGGCCTCAAGGGGTTAACTCATGCTCAGGTAATCCTTGCACAAACTTGGAGAATGGACTCCCTGAGTATCGCTGCCAAGAGTGTAGTTTTAAATTCAACACTGGTGTTGGGTCAGAGGGGAGAAAGGGAGCATCTATTGAATTTTCTAATGTTAAAGACACAAGGGTAAGAGCTTGCTTGATCCACTGTAGATGTCTACCTAAACATGCAGATGACATATGCGTGGCTCTGATGGAAGAATCATGGGACTTGATGTTCCTAACGGAAACATGGATAAAGGAGGACTCCAATCCAGACCTGGGCCTGGCTATCTCCCCTGGTTTCTGAATCATGTGCATCAATCAGAGTGGCGATAGGATGGGGGAGGAGTGGCTTTTATTTTAAAGGACTCCTGGGAGATCTCTACATCGAAACTGAATAAATTAGGCAACATTGATGGTTTAATCTTCTGCATTAAGATCTCGCCAGCCTGCTCCTTTGCTGGGCTATTGCTATATAGGTCACCAGACTGCCCTCATACCCTTACACCAGAACTGACTGCATAATACCATTGCCCAGTTGTCTCTACACCATGCCAACTTTACTGTATTAGGAGATTTTAACTTACATGTCGATGACATGTGTTTCACCCAGGTTTCTCACTTAATTTCAACCTCACTCAGTTTGTCACTTCTCCTACTCACAAGATCTGAAAGTGGAGGACCCCCTTCGTTTAGTTTGGACAGACCATTTTCTTGTTTCTTTCTCGGTTGACTTGGAGACCAAGCAATCACCTAGTAGTAAGCAAAGTGAGTTAAAGAGAAATTGGAAAAAGATAAAAATAGATATATTGGGGTCTACCTTACAGGCAACGGAGCCACAGCTGTCGGATGATCCTGACAGAGACTCCTCCTGTTTAAACTCATGGATTACATCCACACTAGATACAGTGGCTCCACTTAGGTCAGTCACCTCTGCAAGAACATCACCGCCCGCCCCTTGTTCTCCGTTGCACTAAAAATGAAAAAGAGCAGTTGCAAAAGCTTAGAGCGCTACTGGAGAAAGAACTGTGGTCCAGTTGCAAAGTTTATGTATGAGGAGGCATTGAAGGAATTACACAAATCAATGCAGTGGGCAAGGAGAGAATACTTTGTTAACTGCATAAAGAGCTCAGGAAACTCTGCAGAAGAAACGTTTAAGATTGTCAGATCTTTCACCAAACTGGCAGCATTGGAGGAACATCAGTTCTTTGTCTCCTACAAATTGCCGCTAGGGAGGAAAGAGGCCATGTGGCAGTCCATTGTGGAGAAGATCAACAGTGTGGGGCAAGCAAAGAGGACTGTCACCAACTGTAAGAATCGCTGGCATGATATAAGCGCTGGACGAAGGAGAAACTGGCCAATAATCTGAAGGCAGCAATGTAGACGGGAGGAGGGACTTCAGTGCCCCAGGAGGAGCTGGACGCCATTGAGGAGCGGGTGGCAGCTGTCATCCCAGATGAATTGGTGGCTGAAGTACCAGGATACAACAGTGCAGCACATGAGGAACAACCACAGCTGCAAGGGGCAATGTGGGCAAAAAGGTCAGGTTGGGCAGTGCACCCAGCTCTTACCCAGTGCTCCACTGTGCTGTGTGCAGTGTCAAGTGCAGGAATCTGGATCATGTCCCGTTATAAGGCTCAGAAGGAATACAGTACATTACAACGTGATCTGTCATATCGCGTGCTTTTACAATGTGGTCGTTACAACAACCGTGTTGTTAGTACGCAATGCATTTCTATTGCAAGTCATTAGAATGACTTGCTGTAGGGGGCACGCTGGAATTAGGAATAGTATTATTTATTATTGCTACTCCAGTTTGCGCAACAGTAGGGAAGGTGTTGGAATTCATTTCCAATACCTCAGCACCCCCTACAGCAATTAGTTGTAATGACTTGCAAAGTAAATGCATTGCGTACTAACAAAGCGGTTGTTGTAACAACTGTGTTGTAATTGTCTTGTGATTTAATGACAGCGTTGTAAACGCTGTTTCCCCTCATAAATGCCACTCACGCTGCCCAGTTACATGTTTTCCAGCTCTGTCCAGCTCCGTCACGTTTCTTCATTCCATGTGTGATGTGCAGCACCAGTCCCAGTCCACCTTTGTATAGTTGCACACCTAATTAATTGTACAAAGAGGGGCTTATATACTACAATTTGACGCAGGGCAGCAATGCACGTCAATTTGCTGTGCTGCCCTGTGCCAAAAGAAAAGGGCAGGAATGCACCATATCTATGAGATATGGGGAATCCCTGTCCTCTTACAATGTACTGGCGCCCCAATAGCTTCCTAGCGTCAATACCGGTCCCCTTGTATTATGGTGCAAGGGTGCAGGAAGGGGCACTTTCTGTCACAAAAACAACTGTTACCCCCTTCCTGAGGAGGTGCAGGCTTTTGACACATGCCCAAGTGTACATATCCTTGTAAATCTGGATATGCACAAAAGCCCATGGGTGTTGCATGGGAAAACCAACCGCAATGCCCATGGTATGTCCCCTGATGCAGAGTAAGAAAATGCAGTAACTTATGCTGCCTTGCCTTACTCCATATCCACAAGGCCATGAAAAGCCATCCAAAGTGGCTTTGTGTGGCCTTGTAAATATGGGTCCACAGCCTGCTCTGACGGTGTGTCACAAAAAGTGATGTATCAGTAGCGCCATCTGCATGTAAATATGTATGCCCCATGGACTGGAACAACACATCATGCATGGACATTCGAACCCTACACAACCTGATGAAGACATGCGGGACACCTTGCAACACGAGGCAACTGTGTGGTACTTGGGCCAAGGCACACAAATCTGCACTGTAAAGCAAACAAGTGGCATGGGCTTGTCAGAGGATAAACATTCCATCTGAGAGGGAGGTCAGGTGTGGGGCATGTGAAGTATCAACACAGAGGAACATGCCAAGAGCCACATGTACGTTACCTGACATGATAATACATAGTACACAGCTGTCCTGACATGTGGGGTGAAACCGCATTGGTGTCAGTTTCCATGGTAGGGACCACCAGAATCACTAAATCTGACTGGTGAACTGTGGTGAGAGTCAGTGCTAGCAATCTACCTAGTGTGACAGGGCCCATCCCCTCAGATTTGGTACACAGTGTCCACTGTCCATAATGATGAAGCCAAATGTGGGTCTAATGAAAGAAAATGAGTTTTCACAAATATGAAATACATGTTAAGTACCTGCCCTCACACATTCTTTTAGTGTAGCAAGGTTGGTCGGTGTAGAGTTGTGCAAGACGTGTTCGAAAATCAACCCTTACCCAATGAATCAAAAATGGGCATGCAAGACAGCACAACAAGGCAGAGTGCCATAGTGTACAGTTCGTAAATGACCAGAAGAACATCAACTGCAGAGGAACAGTGGGCTGAATACTGGCCATAGGGAATGCAGGCACCCTGGGGAAAAGGTGCAATGCGGCCAGTAGTGGTGTCAATATGTCAAAACACAATCAGCATAGGTATCATGAAAAATACTATAAATCACCTTAGCCGATGGGGACCACACCTCTTCCTATAGGCCCAATGACATGTGTAACTGTGTTGCAATATGTGTCATGAGACAAAAAGTCAGCCTTGTCCCACATTGGTTGTATGAAGTATGCAGACATACTGCCATCTGAAAGGCAACTACAGTGCAATCTGGACTCTATCCCTCCATGTAACAGACATCAAATGCATCAATGTTGAATAGAAAGTCAAATATTTGCAAGTCAGATTGTCATTCAGATCACTCATGTAAACAATTAATATTGAACAAAATTAACATTTCTCTATTTCATTGTAGAGGATATACCAACACCTCACGACCAGCTGCCGTCTGTGATGGTGATCTGGCTGAGGATGACAGCTTGCCAACACTTGACAAAGAGACATTCTGGCAAATCATGGCCTCATTTGAAACCCCATCTCTGGTTGTGGTAAGGGCCAACAGCGTTATGGGGTCTCCAGTGGTTCCACCCATCAGCCAACAATCACCACCTGCCAGCCCACCCCCCTGGCTGGACTCTGAGGACCCCCAAGTTGAATTCCAACAATGTGCTGTAGGAGTCCAGTGGAAGATAGAAGATGTGGTGCAGGTGGGGGTGGAGACTGTGGCGGGCACGATAGAGGCACTCTGTAGGTGTAGTCTGTAGGTGTCTTAGTCCATGAGGACACCTCGATGGCTAAAAGAGGCAACTACCCTTCGCTCTGTGGACCCGAAAAGTCCCTGGCTGATATCGTTGGTGTCATGAGGCAGAGGCATGAATAAATACCGTACCAAAGTGGCACCAGCAAGGTTGGTAAACAGCTGGGAACCATCCCCAACATCCTGGAGTTCATGGAGCTTAAGGAGAACACATACATCACAACTATGGGTTCCTACTACTGCGATGTTACTGCTGTGCTGGCAAACAAGCAAGCCCTTCTCAGTGTATTGCTGCCTCACTTGTTGGCACAGAGAAATGCTGCTGTGGACAGAGGCTCCACATCTTCAGCCCCTAATGTTTGTATGCATCTGTTGCTTCTGCCTCCTACAACACACCCCCTCATGGGAAGCACCACAAACATCAGAGGAGGAAGAGGAGGACTTCAGCACTTTCCAACGTAAATCTGCCCAGTAGTGTTTATCTGTGGCAAATTTCCAGTTTCTCCTTTGCCCCATGCTGATGAGCTTTCTAGAGTACTTCTTAACTGATACTGTCCTCAATTTGCTGCCCCACCTGTGGATCTCTTCCATTTGTGGATTGTCAATGTGGCCTATCTTCCCTATTGGCAATATGTTCATCCTCTTCCTCAGTGAAACACTCCTCTACTCCACATGTCCCATGCAGTGTATTCCCCATGGACTCTGTCTGGACATCCAGTGGCTCTACAAAACTGTTGGGGTTCTTTCAGAAAGAACTGTGCTTCTGATCCTAAACAATTTTGCACATGTAAATACATGCACTAAGTTTAACATGTGTGTTGCATGTCTGTTGGTGTCTGGAGTAAGTACAACACACAGTGAATTTTGTGAGCCACATAGGCACAAAGTGAAACAAGTAGGATGCAGTCAATGTTAATGGTGAATGAAGTCACAACATTGGTGGTGAGCACATCCATGGATACTAGCCTGCAAATAGCACTGCTGTGACAAGAAGTGTATGCAGGGGGATTGTGTAAGTGGCAGACATCAGTGTGTGAGCCAAAATGGCCCAAAATACTCACATTTGTTTGACATTATCATCCATACAGCACATGTGGCACTACTCACATACACACTGCAGCCATGTGTGAACCACTGTTTAGGCCTTGTATCCATCCACAGCAAGAGTGATACTTACATTTTACAATAATGTCTTCGTATACCTTAAGTGAATCCATTGCAAACTTGACTGGACTATTTACGTTGATGTTCTACCTAGTAACACATGTAAACAAACACAGCATATAATCCTCACTGCATGTGTCTAACACCACTCAAGAAGATATGTCAACTCCTACGCAGTTAGTCACAGAACATTTGTGAAAGTAGAAAGCATTCTTTATTTGTATCTAAGTCTAACTTATGAATCCTAACCCTACCTACACTTACGTAGCCTACTCATCCTAACTACAATACAATTAACCTAGCCATACATATCTAACCTACAATAACTCATCTAACCTAAACTACCTAGCCTTACCTGTGCTCTATTCTACACAAATACACAATAAACATGTAAAACATCAACCCTCCACTCCCTTAAAACACATTTGCACACAAAACCTACAAGAGCTACTCTTATACACAACATAACTATACATTTAAATCTAAACAAATATATATATATATATATATATTTCAGTAAGTTTTTGGAAAATGTATGTCGTTTTTTGTCATTTTCATTTTTTAAAGATATATAGTAAATATCAATCCCCCTTAAGAAACTACCCACTCACATCCCCAATGAACAAGATAAAGGCTATAACATCTTTAAAAACAATTAACAATCAATTATTCTAATCTAACCCTATGCTAAAGTCTAAACTAAGTTATGCTACAGTATCTATATATAATTATCATGAAAAACAAATGGGGATTTAACAGAGTGGATCAAATTTGAGCAGCCATCCGGTCCACCGCCTGCTGCAAACTGTTAATGCTGCAGATTATAATGTCCAGCTGCTGCTTAACACCTTCCACACGTCTTTTGAACTCAGGCAAGTCATTCAAAACATATGGATCAGTGCCAGATGACTGCCCAGGGATAGCTGGTTGTGCGTGTGGTGCAATAGAGATTTGTCCTGTGGAGGTTCCATGACTGGGTCCATCTCCCCCACCATGGGACACATTGGCTGCCTGGCTGGGTTCTGTCTTAGATGCTCCCTGTTGGGCCTGTCGGACAGCGGGCCATTTTTCAGCTGCCTTTTTATCCACATAACGCTGACCCATCCTTCCGTATGCCCAGGCAACATGCCAGAGGTGGCGGTAACAGTATTTTCGGATCCCATGAGCCTTGTCCTGGTCTGGTGTCACGTTGTGTGTTGTACAGGATGGAAATATGTATCAAACATAGCTGACGCTGAACACATTTTATTCAACAATATCCTTTAATAAACAAAAACCTCACATGGCATGTTCAGACCATACAATAACAGTTAGCTTTGTAAAAATTAGAATTAGTCTTCTGAAATATATACTCATCCAAAATTAATGAGGCAAAGGTACCCATGTTATAAGATGGGATGAACACAAAATGGCAGCCTATGTACAAATATACCTGTACACCTAATAGTACTGAGACCGAGTAGCATATGTGATGGCCTGGCCCTACTCAATAAAGTCATGGCACATATTGTCACACACTGTACTCCCTGTGGTGGTTCAAGGAGCATGTGAAAGGGTTGAAACATACATGGAGGGTGGCTAGCTATCCACCCTTCACATTGGCTTGTTTGACACTTCAACAATCCTGACACATTGGAATACATGAAACCATACAACAGGCTCCAAGTACTGTAATTCCACCAAAACCATGTGGCCCTATACATCCCCTAGTGTCTGCTGCCACAAGGCAGTGTGGATTGTGGGAGTGATGCGCATCACCTGAACCCACTGCCATGTGATGAGTGTGTGCATGAATGCTCTAGTTACTACATGTATGAGTGTCCTGTGCTGTACCGTTCACGTCTTTTTATACAGATATTCAAGGCAGACAATTGTCATGATGACACAGTATGGGTAATGGCACCTGTATTTTGACTGTGTAATGCTCTGTATGCTGACAACACAGCATACACATGTATGTTGGTGTGCAGTGTCCTCTCACTTACAACATTCTTCAAATAGTATGAACATGTGTTGCTTAGCTGTCTTTGGACAGAGAAGGACATGAGTCATGCCTTTCATAGTATTATCCTTTGTGGACTAGTGACATTGCCATATCTAGTCATACCTAACCATTCTGCACTGAGGTATGAATCCTCACTTCCTGTGTGGCCCTGGCTCAAATTATGACCATGAATGTCCATGTGTATGACCACAGAAGTAAAATGCAACATACAAGCAGATTGCATTTGAGCTGGCCAAATGCAGGTTCACATAGTCATTCTATCATACATAACCAAACACACCAAGTAATGTTGGACATTCATCCTCTGCCTCTCCTTCTCATATTTCACTGAGAGGCAGATCACTGAGGACTGCTCTGGTACCCATGATGCAGAATGACAGGTCACACATATCCGGATACTTGTGGTCTAATAAATGTTTCCAAAAACATGTATTCCAGGAGAAATCACACAAATCACACAAATCCTCACATAGTTGCCACCTCTCCATCTGTGTGCGGCTCAGGTGCACCTACAACACAAAAACATGGAACAATGTTCTGTGAAATTTGTCATGGTACATTGTGTGCAAAAGAAGTTCAATACATTTATGTAACAAATGTCTCATCCAATCTGTACATTGGAAAGGTATGGAATGTTGCTATGTCAATAAGAAATTAAAGGGATATGATGATACCAAGTACAAAAACTTTATTCATTGTGACATGGTGCAAGGAGGCCTGCTCCCAGATGACGACATCCGCCCACAGGTGCATCAGTTGATGGATGCTCCCATCCACCCCGAAAACACGTTCAAGATGAAACTTCACCTTGGACCACCAGTCCTTACGCTCGTGGGTAGGGTACCCCTGGATGACCCTACCACCTGAGGCTAACATGTTTGGCACATAGTGGTCTATGAGCCACTGGAGGCGCCCAAAACTCATACTCCGACAGGTTATGTGATCTACCCCTCCCTGACATATCAAGTATGAACCCCTATTAAGACAAACACCTAACAATACACTACACAAAAAAATACAAAATAAAATCACAGAACAATAATGACACTTTGGGGACACAACAGATACAACATAAACACCAACAAGACCAAGAAACACCTCCAAAATAATAAGCCACCAAAATCACCCCCAGCACTCAGCACAGACAAATACTGTGAAAGACTGTAAGGGTAAAAGTGAAAATAACATCACATTTCCTGGTTTGCAGCATGGCATTGCAATTGCATCGTTTCTGGTGTGGGTGCGTCACGCTTTCATAAGATGAGACGTTTTTTCTGACTCAGCCTGACAGAAATCGCACATGCGTGATTTACGCCCCACGCATGCCAATGCACAATGCTACATTTTTGATGCATTGGCATAATTGTGGGTCTTCTGGATGACGCAACAGGTGAAATATGTCACTCATTAGGCCAATGCACCAGTCTAAATTGACGCATTGGGCCAAATTTGTGTTTTACAGTGTAGTGTATTGTGCAATGCATGTAAAACAATTCCAGGGATCAGTGTATTGCCTGTGAATATTTCTGGTGGCGTTCTTGAGGTCTTTAAATGTGCTGTAGGTGTATGTTGAAAGTGCACACATGTGTGACGTCTAGCATAACTGGGGCAATCTAATGCCTAGGCCACACTTACTTTGTTTTCGCAACGGCACACCGTACAAGAGGCATACCGTGCACAAACTGAGAAAGTGCACCCTATTGCATTTAGGGCCAGATGTAGGTAAAAAATATTTACCGATTCTTAATTACCGAATTTTACCGATTCGGTAATTAAGAATCGGTAAATATGAAGGGTGGACATGTAGGTCCATCCAGATGTGTTTTTTACCGATTCGGTAAATATCTGTATTTACCGAATCGGTAAATACCGACCGGTAATGCTCCATTCATTCCTATGGGCTTTGAAGCCCATAGGAATGAATGGGGCATTACCGGTCGGTATTTACCGATTCGGTAAATACCGATTTTGACAAGGGTGCAGGGGGTGTCACTTTGACACCCTCTAGCACCCCCAAAAAAGGTTCGGGGGCCATGTGGCAGGCATACCTGCCCTACTGCCTGTCATATGGCACAGGTGTGCATGCACACATGTGCATGCACACCTGAATCGGTATTTTACCATCAAATTGAATTTGATGGTAAAATACCGATTTTGTAGGCCTTGTGGGACTCAGAAGAGTCCCACCTACATATCAATTTTACCGAATCGGTAAATATACCGGTCGGTAAATTTACCGACCGGTATATTTACCGAATCGGTAAAATTACCGATTTGCCCTGTTTCCATGCCCCTACATCTCAATAGCCAAATACCGGTCGGTAACGGCCGAATTCGGCCGTTACCGACCGGTATTTGGCTACCTACATCTGGCCCTTAATGTGCTTTCCCAAGGCTGCGGCAACTTGTGCTGCCACGGGGGCAGCACATTCAAGTGTCAAACGAAGCAGCTTTTTTACAGCCACTCCGTCTTTACTGTTTAGAAGGCAAACTGTCTGCACTTTATGGGAGAATTCAAATCCACTTGCAGGTGGGTGTAGTGAGTGACTGCACCCACCTGCAAGGGGATGTCTTGGGTGGGGACATAGGCCCCTATTTCACCCCTGTGAAATAGGGGCCTATCATCAGGGGGTACACTGACATCTCCATTGTTTCTATGGCCGTGTCTGTAACAGTGCAGAGGCAAAAGAATTCCCTCATTCGCATAGGACCATGACCACTTGCAAATGAGCCAAACAAAAGAAAGTGCCGGACAGTCTGAATGAATACAAACAAATGCACACCTAGTATAATTAATTGCTAGGCGGACAAACCATTTGTGATTGATCACTTGCAAATGAGGGCACAAGCTCTGGTGATAGTGCTGGTGCTATCAGTGCCCCTGCACTATCAGTATTACATAAGTGTCTACCAAAGTGTATGCAGCCCCTTCTGTGATTCAAATGTGTCCCAGGGGTACACAAAGTGGGTGCAAATGCCATTTGCACCCCCGCTGTACTTCCATAATATGGCCCCTGGCTTGAATATTGTGGCACGCAAAGTTGCAATTTAGTATTCCTTGCCATGCTACAGATCCTATAAACTACTCTTTGATGCAGCGCAGGGCAGCCAGAGAAGTTGATATGCCACGTTGCATGAAAGGGAGAGGACAGAAGAGCCCCATATTCATAAAGATATGTGACAGTTTTGCTCTCTCCTTGCGTGATGCACTTCAGGCTGCCTAACGCCAACACATGCACCCTTGCACCATGGTGCCAAGGTACTGAAATTAAGAGGAGAAACGTTTGTGTGCAGGATAGGATACCTTCATTTAACAATAGCAATCTCTCAAATGCATTTTCCTAATTCGATGTCTGCTGTAGAATGCACTAGACCAGAAAGAAGTGCCTTAACTGATAGAAAAATTTAAACAACAAATTTACTCTACAAGGGAGAAAAACTCATTTCAACCTGAGACGTTGCTAATCGATAGCGATTTATTCATCAAATTCGAAATGATTATTTGACAACAATTTTTACATTTTATATACAAATACTACACCATTATTCAAGACACATTCAACTTGTCAGACATATCACAATCATTCAACATCAGACATACATATGTACACAAAACTGGTAAATAAAGATTTTGGAGAATTGCCGGGGGGGGGGGGGGAAAGACAACTTATAATGGCGGGAAGGGGAAAGTGAAAGAAAAAAGAAGAAACAAAGGTTGCTCAAACAGTAAACATCTGTGATATACTCTATATATATATATACACTTGGAAATAAATCTCAATCGACTTGATTGATGGAACACACTGTATATACATAAATTAAAGCACTGGGTTTCTCAATTTTTAAATGTAATGCGAGCAACACTTTGTACAAAGGCCTACGCGTTTCGAGTCCCAATCGATAGTTGGGAGGGGGACTCTCATCAGGGCCAAAGAAGTATCTGAAAAAAGAGAGAAATTTCTCTATGTAAAAAATTCATTCAAGACCTTTTAAGGAACTAAAGAGTAAACAACCATTCCCTCAGACAGCTTACCCCGCTGGTCTCCTAGGCCACTTGAAGGGTGTAGAGGTGTGTATAATATTGAGGCGCAACCAGTGGCGCTCTACCTTTGAATGGGCGTAGTAACACTGGAAAGCAAGTGGATTTAAACATTACCTTCCATTACTCTCACAAAAACGGCGTGCAAATAAAGGGAGGTTTTAGACTGGCTCTTACCTCGCTATGTCCAAGCGGACCCACAAATGCGGAGAAAAAGATGTTCTCCACTGCTCTGTAGGAAAGTTCAAACGGGCGGCATCCACAGTTTTAGCCTAAGAAGAACGAAGGATATATCAGGGGCGGTCTATGTCCTGCAAACTGACACGCTAATACCCGGAAATACAATTCACAGGGCCGACTATTGAGGGAAGTTTAAGCCGGTTACCAAGTTACACCAAGAGTCAACAAACGGATGGTACAAGTGATTACCTGCAGAGAGGCGGCACCTTCGCTCAGTTGAAGGGCGTCACGGTTGTTTAGGTCAAAATTCTTCCGTCAAGTGATTGACTCCTGTAACGGGAGTCTGGGGGTTAATAACGGAATTTAGGAAACCGGAGATAAACAAAACGTCCCTGTTTAGACTGGGCTCACCTAATGACAAAGGTTTCCTGGGCGCACGTTCTGGCGTCTCCGAAGCACTAATCCTTCGCGCATGCGCCGGGTGAAAGTGGTCCGGTGTCAACTGCCTGTAGAAATAGTAAGGCCCGCGGGAGAAGCTATCCCCTTACGCATGCGCGCTATAGTTTTCTCGCCGAATTCTAAGTCAACTGCCCATAGAAAAGGTAGTAAGGCCCGCGGGAGAAGCTATTCCCTTGCGCATGCGCGCTATGGTTTTTTCCCGAATTCTAAGGCCAATTGTAGGGGTGGAGGGCCTGATTTAGACAAATGGCCCGGGAGGGACTAATCTCTTACGCACGCGCACACCATTTTTTCGGGGTTGGAGGCCGAGTTCTATAACCAATAGATGTATAGAGGAGACCCGACTTAGACACTAAGTAAAGGCAGACCTCGTGATCTCTCCCTTGTCTGTACAAAGCAAGAGGGTGCAGGCGGCCGGAGCCAGAATAAATTAGAGTTTATAAATTTCTGATAGTTCATTAAGACCAGTAACAGCAGTGTTGAACTTCACAATAAGGAGTGCTTCCCTTTTGGAGAGCCTGGCATCCCAGTCACCTCCTCGGGGATCACGCTCCACCTTGGAAATGATAGTCCATTTTAGATCCTTAATCTCATGGGACATTCTGTTCCAATGGTTGACCAATGGTGCAGTCTCCACCCGATTCCTGAATCTGGATTTATGTTGGGAAATTCTTTGGCGAGCCTCTTGATTGGTTTTGCCGATGTACAGGAGTCCACAAGGGCGCATGACTCCGTACACAACATATTTAGATTTACAATTGCTGTGTGTCTCATGTTTCCACGATATACCCCTGTGTTGGAACAGGGGGCCCTCTATTGTGGATTCACAGCACACACAGGTACCACATTTGTGGTGCCCTGTGATTGGATTTAAACCCATCATTTGTCTAATAGTAGGAGGTGCTTGTTTCGGAGTGGCTGCTCTTACTACAAAATTGGCTATGCTCTTATCTTTTTTGAAGGCAAATAGTGGAGGTTCATTCAGGCATTCTTCTAGATTTTTTACAAGGTGCCAATTTTGATTTATCACTTTTTTTAGCTGGTTGGCATTAGGACAGAATGTAGTGACGCACACCTGACGTTTCAATTGTGGTTTGTTTCGTCGTTCCAAGAGGGTTTCTCTTGGGGTCCAACGTGCCCTTTTCATACAATTTGATACCAACTTTTTCGGATATCCACGGTCGCATAACTTTGTCACTAGATTATTAGCATGATGCTTATAATCATCGTTCTTAGAACAATTTCTTCGGATGCGAAGAAATTGACCCAGCGGTAAATTCTCTCGCAGACTCCTCGGGTGATTACTTGAAAATAAAAGAGCTTTATTCCTGTCCGTTGGTTTCACAAAAAGAGACGTTGACAATTTGCCCTCATTTGGGAAGACTTCCACAGCCAAAAAAGATATTTTTTCTTTTGATGATGTTATGCTGAACTTAATGTCCAATGTCCGTGCGTTCAACCAATTATAAAAACATTCCAGTTCGTCCTCATTGCCTTTCCACACCATAAAAACATCATCAATGAAGCGTAGCCACGCTCCAATGTGATGTTTGAAGGGGTTATTGTCATAGACAAAAGTGTCCTCGTAGAGTGCCATAAAAAGGACAGCCAATTCTGGGGCGAAGGGACACCCCATCGCTACTCCTTTTATCTGGAAGTAAAAGTCTTTCCCAAAACAAAAATAATTCCTTTTTAAGGCAAAGGATGCCAGATCGACCAAAAATTTGGTTGGTACCTGTACTGGTCGTGTTCTTAACTCCAGGAAGTGTGTGAGCACCGCCACTGCTTCGTCCTGTGGGATCTGAGTGTAAAGAGCAGTGACGTCCAGGGTGACCAGTATGTCACTGCCTTTACAAAACTCTATGGTGTCGAGTTTATTAATGAAGTCCGTAGTGTCCTGCAGATATGATTTCACTAGGCTCATAAATTCCTTAAGAAACACATCGACATATTGCTGTAGAATGCAGCACATTTAGCTAGAGGAAATTACAAGGTCCTAAAGAAATTTCTCTCCTCCTTATGCCATACTCCGTGAGGCATGGATAAATCACGCAGTCCCAGATTTACAAAGTTTTGCAAATGTAGGATTGCATTAAATCAATGGGTGGATGCACATGTTCCCCCCCATGGAAGGCTTCCAGAATTAAAAGTAACGCAATGAAGCACAAGCCACTGACTTGCATTCGAAATGTTTTCTCGCCCACACAAGAACGGTGCAAATTGCCACTTGCCTGGCTTTTTACTTCTCTACTAGCATTTCTGGTCATAACTGTCCAACAACAGTGGTCAGCAAAATGGTTTAATATATGGCCATGAGTGATCTGAAGTAGTTAATATTAGGAGATCATATACAAGGGTCCTGCTCCGCTGGCAAATCACTTTTTATAAAATTCGGGGGGCCCAGGACTCTCACTCATACTGATATTGCAATGTAAAGCCATCATGCATGGCTTGCCATGACCTCATATTTATTGAGGAGGGCAAGGCAGTGTCAAGCACTGTGTTGCTGTTTTCTGAATCAAGAATGTGTTACACTGCCGCCATTGTTAGACAGCATGGGCTCAACATAATATCCTACGCAGACGACACCCAGCTCATTCTCTCCCTCACAAAGAACCCCGAAGACACCAGACTCAGCTTCCAGGAAGGAATGAAAGACATCACAGCCTGGAAGAGCAACAGTTGCCTAAAGCTCAACTCGGAGAAGACAGAAGTCCTCGTCAATGGACCCTCCTCCACCCCCTGGGACAACACCTGGTGGCCCTCTGTCCTCGGAGACCCAACCACTCCGACAGACCACACCCGAAACCTCTGCATCATTCTAGACTCCTCCCTCACCATGAACCACCAGATCAACACTGTCGCCTCCACCTGCTTCAAGTGGAACCCCCTCGAATGCAGAAAGGCCGGCACCCACGCACTCATAACCAGCAGACTGGACTACGGAATGTCCTCTACGCCAGAATCAACAAGTCCCTGCTACACAAGCTCCAAACCATCCAGAACACCGCAGCCAGTCTCTTCCTCAGAACACCACGACATGAGCACATGTCACAGCACCTACTAAACCTCCACTGGCTCCCCATCGAGAAGAGAGTAACCTTCAAGCTACTCACCCATGCCTACAAATCCCTCCACAACATATGACCCAAATCTCTGAACGAAAGAGTCTCCTTCCACATACCCAAAAGGAACCTCCACTCCGCCGACCTTGCCCTGGCAGAGACCCCACACATCCGCAGAACCAGAGCAGGTGGAAGAGCCTTCTCACACAGTGCAGCAAAGGCCTGAAACAAGTTCCCAGTCAACATCAGACACTCCCCCACTCTGCACACCTTCAGGAAGAGCCTCAAGACCTGGCACTTTGACTGATCCGGAGCTGCACCCCCCCCCCTCAGCGCCTTGGGTGAGTAGCACGCTTCAAAAACCCCTGATTGATTCATTGATTACATGGGCCTGGCAGTGGGTGTTCACATGCCACACCCATGCATTTTGACAATGATTGAGATTATCACGTTCAGCAGGTGCAGCCCAAACAAATTACACATCCCCAGTGGAGCCGCAACTGAAAATAGGTTGACCGTTTCCTTGGGGCTTCTGTTTACATGCGTGCTGCATTCTTCAGCACAAATAGAACACACAAAAACACTCCATAGATGGTATTTGTGCAGGAGGGTGTATGGAGAACTATGATGCAACTTGACCTCAGATTGGATGAAGGCATAAGCCTTTTCCACAGTACCAGGTTTACAGCCATGAGTTAACATGAATCATCCTGAATATCCATGGGTGGTGCCATGCAAAACCCTACAAGCACCTTGCAAAGCACACATGGCACAAAGTCATCCAAGGCAGCCAATTGAGGTGCCTTGATTTACTATAAAGCTATGAAGTCTAGATGAGCCACAGAGGGTGACTTTATGTGGCCAAATGGATATGTTTGAGAGGCTTATGCCATATGAGGTCCAAAAGTAGAGAGACAACAGCGGCACCAGCCTCTGGTACAAAGGCCCATATCTGTCTACATTGCTATCCTAGGAAGTCTTGTGGATGCATTACCCAATCAGGGGGTGACATACACTGTCTGGTTCAGCCAATATATAGTGCATATAGCTATATTGAGGGGTTACTTGAACTTATTATAGGCCAATTGCTATCTTGTGTGATGTGAGTGTTTTGATGTTTACACTGATTATGAAGTAAGATTGCTTACGCAATGGTAGTGTTCATACATTTATTAGATTTTTAGGACACTGTTTTCATGAAGTCCTTATATTTGTGTCCAATCGTGTGACTCATGCATCTGCAAAACAATTCTGTACTAATTGGTCACTCTGCCGTGTACCAGAAATGTTATGTACATTGTGGAGTTGGTACTCATCTTCCTCATCATCATCTTCCGGGCCTGCATGGTCCTCATTTCCCTTGTAGCATGGGACATTGATCTGCAAACATATGTTGTGCAATTGCAGCACACAAGTATGATCTTAAATACCATGGGTCGGAGGGTGCAGAGCAATCTCTCCCAGACATATTGAGGCAGCAAAAGCGTAACTTAAGGACTCCAAAAGCCGACTCCACTGTGGACCGGGACCTGCAAAGTGCATGGCTGTAGCTCCACTGGTCCTCCGTCTGGGGCTGTGCATATGGGCTCATGACCATATCCTTGATAAGCTGGAAAGAAAGGAGGGGAACAATCAGTCAATAGTCATGTCTGTTGATGGGCCCACATCCAAGTACATCCTGTCATATGTCCTGAATATCTCATACACTTTTCAGCCAGTATGGGCAGTGCACTGACATTGTTTGGCATACATACGTGTTCATTTTTGGTATGATTGACATTGTACTACACATACAAGAATACTGACCTGTGTGATACACTTACTATTTGTAATACTTGTAAGTGCCAATGCCATGAACGTAGTAAATCTTTCGTGGTATGGGGAGTCTGCTAGCCATTGAGGTGACACTTCTCTCACACTCCTCTATTGTGTTGGTTTGGGACTAGTATAGGCATTTCTGACCTACAACATGTCTACTTTTTTCACAATTTAGCCAGTGTAGATGATGTTGTCACACTTCATTAACACATATTTGGATGGGACAGTAGTAGTCATTGTTGTTCATTGGCTGCTGCAATGGAGAGAATAGTGAGTACATGTCAATGTTGGACCTGATAGTCTGCACGTGGCAGTGCACTGTGTCCACTATGTTGACAGAACACAAGAGGAGTGATATGTGGGCGTCTTGCAATGTACAGTGCAACTGGTAAACTATCAACACTGCACTGACTTCACTGATTGACATATGATTCAACGTGATGTAGTGTCCTGGGTTTTCAGCATTCACTCGCAGACAATGGGCAGCATTGCACCAAGACAGGCAAATTAGCAACATGGTGAATGTGTGCCTGCATGTCCTATGAGATGTCGTTTGTACATGAGGGCCTACCTTACTGCACAGTCTGAACCCTTGGAGTACTGATAGAGTAGCTCTGTGTGGCACAAAATGGACCGTGCTTAGGATGGCAAGTGTGTATATGATGACTGATGCAAATTGCCATGGTACAATTATTTGTAACATACCTCAGTTTGACAGGTATTGGATACTTGACAAGCCTCATTACCATGGAAGTTACCTGTGAACACACAGACAGCAAAAATGGAGGCCCTTCCTTCAACACAGATTTTTACATAGTGTTGCATTTCTGAGGATCTTTCCATCATTTAGGGGCACACACAGGGCCTCCTTTATGAGTGGATGTCACAAGACAGCACAGGAATTCACTTAGCTGCACTGCCCTGCATCAAAAGAAACTAGCAGGAATGTGTCAATATAATGACATACAGCGCATTAGTGTTCCTTCTGCATGCTCAAGATCACAAATTGTTGCCTAGTGCCAACACAAGCATTGTTGCACCATGGTGCAGGTGTCTGTGTTGTTGCCTCAATGTTTTTATGCAGTAATTTACACTTTCCTGCACAATGACAATCAATGCAGGTTGTTTCATCTTTCTATGTGTGCTGCAGAATGAAGCACACAGAGAAATAGGTGATAATGAGGAGAAGTAAAGACATTTTGCCTCGCTACTCATCCCCTGGGGAGGCACGTTGTTTTGACACGTTCTCAGGTTTACATATCCTAGGAAACCTGAAATTGTGTCAAAACTCATTGGTGTTGCATAGGGTAAACCATCACAAGGCCCATGGAACACAACCTTGACTTAGATTAAGGCAATATAGCATTGTGCAATGCCTTGCCTTACTCCATATCTATGAGGCCATGCAAAGGCACACAGGGAGACTTTACATTGGCTCATAGATATGATTAAGAGACCTGCTTCCCCAGAGTGTCATGGAATTTGGTGCTCCAGCAGCGCAGGCCTCTTGCACGTGAGGTTCACAGTGGCTTAGCAAGTCTTGACATGAGTGAATTGCTGGTTTGTATAGCCCATGTGCCATGTAGTATGCTGCAAGTATGAGGCCCACACCTGCTATGTATGCACTGTCTCATTCATCCAACACAAGTATGGATATTTTATCCAACATATTTTACTATCATGAGGTCAGTCATGTGCTTCAGATGCAGTTACCAACCAGTAGGCCATTCCCATATGTCCCATTCTGGAAGTGCTTGTTTATGATGGAATGCCTAAAGATGCATGCATCATGAGCACTTCCAGAGTACTTTGCCAGCACATTGATGAACATCTCCAGATGGACCACTATTTCCTGCAAATTGATTAAATATGTGTACTGTCGATTGCGGTACAGGTGGGATGTAGCAGCAGGAGGCACCAGTTACACATGAGTGCTGTCCATTGCCCCCAACACATGTGGAAATCCAGCAATGGCATAGAAGCTCTGCCCTTTTTCGTGTTATTTCTGCTGTGTGTTGGGAAATATGAGGTCTTGGGGTGTGAGGCTTATGATGTCATCAAGGATGGAAGGGAGGGAGGTGAAAAAGGATGGCTGAGATATTCCTGCCACTCAGGTATGGAAGTTTGGAATGAGCCTGTTGCCAGCATGTGGAGTACTGACATCAGATTGGCCTGAAGAGAGATGTTGGTGCACCTCTGGGATTTTGTATGTAGCCTTGGTGCAATCTGATGCAGGAGCTGGACAATGGATTCCCTCCAGAGCCTTTACTAGGTGATGACCACCTCCTCCCTTAGATCAATGAGGGCATTCCTTTGCCGGTATGTCCGCCTCGTTCTCCTGTGCTGCTTCCGTGGAGATGGTGGTGGTAGTGTGGGTCATCGTCTGCTCTGAGCTGCAGTATAAGTAGCTCCATGGCGTAGCTGAGCTTGCCAAAGTGCTCTGGGTAGTTCCTGATTGGTAAATGGTCAAAATATTGATTCCAAAATATAGACAAACCAAAATATCGAGTCCAAAATATAGAATGGACAAAATATCCAATGGACAGAATATAGACATCAAAAATATCGTTTTGAAGGTAAGTAATGTAATATCGATTTTAAAAATATAGACAGTCAAAATATCGAAGTACATAATATAGTTTATTAAAAATATCGAATTTTTAATAATATCGAATTTTTTAAAGTGTTTTTTATGTTAGTATATGTGTCAAAAGTGTATATATTGTTGTAATTTATTTTAAGTAATTAATTTTATGTTATTTAATTATTGTGTAATTTAATTCTGTAGCGGGTTGTGGGTTTATACGGGAATAGGATGGGAAGTAATTTAATTATAAATAATTCAATATGTTAATTAATTAATTGGTATTTATTTAGAATAAATTGTTAATTAATTTTTAATTGGTAATTAATTAATTCTTAATTGATAATTACTTTTTATTAATTGATTAATTGATAATTATGTGAATTAAATTAATTTATTTTCTGTAGCGGGTTGTGGGTTTATAGAGGAATAGGGTGGGAAGTAATTTAATTATAATTAATTAAATAGGTTAATTTATTAATTGGTATTTATTTTGATTAAATTGTTAATTAATTTTTAATTGGTAATTAATTAATTCGTAAATGATTATTTTTTATTAATTGATTAATTGATAATTATGTGAATAATATTAATTTATTTTCTGTAGCGGGTTGTAGGTTTATAGGGGAATAGGGTGGGAAGGAATTTAATTATAATTAATTAAATATGTTAATTAATTTTTGGTATTTATTTTGAACAAATTGTTAATTAATTTTTAATTGATAATTACTTTTTATTAATTGATTAATTGATAATTATGTGAATTATGTTAATTTATTTTCACTAGAGTGGGAATAGTAAAATTTACCCCTATGTTATACAACGCTTTCCCTACTGTTGCACTCTCTGGAGTAGGAGTAGTAATTTTTACCCCTACGCTATTCAACGTTTTCCCTACTGTTGCACTCTCTGGAGTGGGAATAGTAATTTTTACCCCTGCGCTATCCAACGCTTCCCCTACTGTTGCACTCTCTGGAGTGGGAATAGTAATTTTTACCCCTGCGCTATCCAACGCTTTCCCTACTGTTGCACTCTCTGGAGTGGGAATAGTAAATTTTACCCCTACGCTATCCAACGCTTTCCCTACTGTTGCACTCTCTGGAGTGGGAATAGTAATTTTTACCCCTACGCTATCCAACGTTTTCCCTACTGTTGCACTCTCTGGAGTGGGAATAGTAATTTTTACCCCTGCGCTATCCAACGCTTTCCCTACTGTTGCACTCTCTGGAGAGGGAATAGTAATTTTTACCCCCACGCTATCCAACGTTTTCCCTACTGTTGCACTCTCTGGAGTGGGAATAGTAATTTTTACCCCTGCGCTATCCAACGCTTTCCCTACTGTTGCACTCTCTGGAGTGGGAATAGTAATTTTTACCCCTACGCTATCCAACGCTTTCCCTACTGTTGCACTCTCTGGAGTGGGAATAGTATTTTTTACTCCTACACTATCCAGCGCTTTCCCTACTGTTGCACTCTCTGGAGTGGGAATAGTAATTTTTACCCCTACGCTATCCAACGCTTTCCCTACTGTTGTACTCTTTGGAGTGGGAATAGTAATTTTTACCCCTACGCTATTCAACACTTTCCCTACTGTTGCACTCTTTGGAGTGGGAATAGTAATTTTTACCCCTACGCTATCCAACGCTTTCTCTACTGTTGCACTTCCAGGAGTAGGAATAGTAATTTTTACACCTCCGCTATCCTAGGGTAATAATATTGTGTATTTTTTATTAATATTATTTTAATATATATATATATATGTTTTAACAGATATGATTGTAGTTTTTTTAAGTTAAATTAGTAATTTAATAATTTTAAGGTAATTTAAGTATTTTTAAGTATATTTTAGCTATTTACTTTTGATATTTTTTAAATTTTACATTAACTTTAAGAAATTCGATATTTTTATAATGTATATATATATATATAAACGATATTTTGGGGGTCGATATTTTGGTACTTACCTGTTTGTAGATAGGAATTCGACATTTTGTCTGTCAATATTTTGGAATCTATATTTTGGGTAGTCTATATTTTTTCCCTCGATATTTAGTCGGTGTTTCACTTGAATTGGTCAGTTGAGCAAAGCTTTACCTTGGATCAAACATTTTGGCTGCAACCTAACTCCACCTTCCTGAATTTATCTTTGTGTGATTCTTCACAACTTCTTATCAGTGCTAATATTTATTGTTTATCAAACCTTTTCAATAAATTCCAACAGTGGTGGTGCTCACTAATGGAAACAACGTAGGAGTTGTGTAGAAATGTAACTTACCAAAGTCCGGATCTTCAGCTATACTAGAACTTTCAGCAGTAAATTGATTACTTTAACAACCCTCTAAAAGGAATACATAGAATCTAAAATATTTCAGCTTTAGGAGTGTGCTGTTTTTATTATCTTGATCTATCAACATCATGTGCAATCATTGTGGGACCTTTCTCCTCTAGCAAAAATCAAGAGAAGATCTTCCAATTAAAAATCCGTTCCTTGAACAAAGATTACTTTTTCCTGTGCCAGCACTCTTCTCTTCATTCTAAGACAGCCTTGGAAGGATGACAAATGAAAAAGAAAGTTGTCTATGTTGATATTTCAAATGGAGAGTGTAAGGAAAGTGGTTTATTATATGGTGGGGTTGTGCAAAATCACCGTCTAATAAAGGCACTTATCCGTATTGGGCCTGGTCAGTATTAGCTCAAACCTGGGTAGCTTTGCCTCTGAGGAGTCAGACTTTTTTCAAAGAACAAGTTTAAAGCATTAAGAAATACTGACAGTTGAATAAGAAGGAACACAATACAATAAAAAGCTGACAGCAATCTATAAAAATAGGTTGTATTTTTATCTTTAAATAGACACCTCAATGACAAAGATCCACCGGAGGGTTAAGGAGATAAGAATTTTAAAACAAAACTGTAAATCACAACTTGTCACTGAGAGTAATAAATCATTGTAATGGACTGTGAAAGTGGTAAACTTTTCAAACTTTTATTAAGTTGTAAACAACTACTTTGGCACTCTTGTGATAACCAACTCTGGCAGGGAGTTAGTTACATGGACCAACGAAGTTCAGTTGAACTTTTCTCACAGTCAAAGCGCTCTGATATCCTTCAGGGTCTTGTTTGCGCTATATAAAACTTTATAAATAAATCTAGTCCAGTTCCAGGTTCTATAGTTAAACCATAGCAAGACAAAAAGATGATGGATGAAATGCTAAATATTGTCAAGCATTCAGCCCCCCAGTCACAGATCTGGCTTAAATCCAGCATTCTTTTGATCACCACTCCACCACTGTTTGGACCTAGCAATATGCAAATCAGTCTTGACCCTGCTCCCCATGGGAACACTCTTGCCTGAACTGCAATGCCAGGTTCTCCCTGGATCAGAAAACAAGCATCCTGGGACTGGTTTCAGTGTATCACCCCTCATCAGCCAGGCTAGCTTGAATTCAGTGGCATAGCGAGCGCGGGACCCACGTCTGGGCATACCCTTGCCACTAAGGGCGACTTAGGGCAACACAAAAAAATGATGGATGGAATGCTGAACATTGTCAAGCATTCACACCCAATCACAGATCTGGGTAAATCCATCGTTCTTTTGCGCACAATGCCACCCGAGACGTTAATGGAATGGTCCTGATGCAAGAGATATAGGATGCTGAAGGTGCCCAAGATGCTGAGCCGGTGATGGGGGGTCTTCCTGGGGCTCTAGGTCCACACACATGGTGGGGCAGCTTTGGTCACAGGGGTCTATGTCCCTCGAAGTCTGGATTAAATCCAGCAAAAAAACAGTTGCCACTGGTCTACAGTGAAAACAACGGTTCCATTTAACTGATAGTAACTTCCTTGCTGGGTGACCAACTGCACTCTGATAACTCTCCTGGGTCCAGCAGACTTTTGCGGGTCAGGACTCAGTCTTGCAGGAGGCCCTTTGGCTTACATTCCCTGCAAATGAATAATTGTGTTTTCACAGACTGATTTGCTGTTAATAAGAACAAAAACATTATGAAACATCCTCAATTCTGGATTATTCTTCATGTAGTGGGGACATTATAGCAAAATCTGCCTGAATATGGCTTTGTGTTACAGTAACAAAGGCAATACTCTCATCTCAAGCAAATATATTTTGTTCAATCTTCGACCAGGTAAAAAAAAAAAGCAATTTGCAGTTGCGGCCATTTGAAACAGACTTCTGGAATCTAAACGCCTCATCAACTCTCCATCTCGCTACAAATCTCATTTTTAAAGCATGCCTTCCTCTCTCCCCTGTGCATCAATTGCTCTTCCGCGGCTGGCCTGAGCACTGTAATGTATGCAGCATACACCACAGTCCCTCCTTTATTACCACATGAATGACTGCGTTATTTAATTGTGTATAGAGTTTTGTGACGCTGCTCAACTAAAAAAACACTGTATAAAACAATTAGGCAGTATAAAGCGCTGAAAGCCTTCGGAATATAAATGATGGTGTTTATGGCGGACTCGCGTAGCACGGGAGGCTGATGATCTGGCTTAGACGAGACCAACAAATGATAATCCGCCTTGGGTGTGTACCACAGCTGGAGGATGTGACTATGTCACCCTCTTTCAACTCTCTAGCGGCTCAGTCTCCCATTCTAGGGGGTATGCAACGTTTACAACAAAATTTTTACAACGCACTACCATTACAACGCAGGTATTACCACGCATACCATTACAACGCATTGCGCTGGGGGGCGCTCTAGGGTAAGTAATAAGTTTCATTTTCTATCCAACACCTTCCCTAGTGTCCACCGGGACTGGAGTTGGAATAGAAAATTATACTTACCACTATCCAGCACCTCTAAGCGCTACGCGTTGTAACGGTATTCGTTGTAAATACAGCGTTGTAAAGGTATGCGTGGGAAAAGTATGCGTTGTAACGTCATACATCCCGCAGCCCTAATAACAAATGCGTCTGAACAAAGCATTCCTTTACCACTCATGCCTTTACCACGCAATTTGTGGTAAAGCATTGATTTGCAAACTGATGTGTGGTAAAGATCACACCCCAGCCCCTCTGCCCTAACCACTAAAACTCTGGCCCCTGCCATATAAACAACCAAAAACCCCCGAGCCCTGAAAACTACCTCCACCCCTAAAACCTAAAACTACCCGCCCCCTCTGCTCTGAGCCCTAAAACCCAGCCCTTGCCCTATAAACAACCCTTAGCCCTAAAAACTACCCATCTCTGAAACTAGCCCCCACCCTCACGAAATCCAGCCCCAGCCCCTCTTACCTGTAAACGTCGAGCTTTCTGTCCCAATTCTTCCTGTTCCTGTTCGGACATCTAGACCTTGCACTGACTTAACTACGCATATGCGTGGTTAAGACAAATAAGTGGTTAAGGCAAGCATGGTTGCGCTTGCGGGGAAACGGCATGTGTGGCCCCGCCTAGGTTGCAAAGGCTGTTTCTTCATTGACATATATGGCAGAGTTAACCCTATTCAATCAATCAATCAATCAATCAATCAGGGAGTTGTGAAGCATGCTACTCACCGTGAGGGTTTCAAGGCACAGGGGTGCAGCTCTGGGTCAGCTGAAGAGCTAGGTCTTGAGGCTCTTCCTGAAGGTGTGCAGATTGGGGGCATGTCTGATGTTGATAGGGATCTCGTTCCAGGTCTTTTCCACAATGTCGGTGAAGGTTCTCCCACCCGTTCAGGTTCTGCGGACGTGCAGGGTTTCGGCTAGGGCAAGGCCGGCATCGGAGGTTTCTCTTGGGTACGTGGAAGGAGATTCTTTCATTGAGATATTGGACTACGGTGTTGTGGAGGCATTTGTAGGCGTGTGTGAATATCTTGAAGGTTACTCTCTTCTCAATGGGGAACCAGTGGAGGTCTCACAGGTGTTGGGTGCTGTGTTCATGTCGAGGGATGCCGAGGACGAGTCTGGCTGCGGTGTTCTGTATGGTCTGGAGCTTGCGGTTGATTCCGGCGTAGAGGGTGTTTCCATAGCCCAGTCTGATGGTTATGAGTGCATGGTTGATGGTCTTTCTGGATTCGGGGTAATCCATTTGAAGCTCTTGAGAGGATGCTGAGAGTGTTGAAGCAGGTGGAGGCGACGGCATCTGCTGCTCATCTGCTGCTCATCCAGGATGCAACGTCCTTCATTCCTTTCTTGAAGCTGAGTGTGGTGGTGTGGGGGACCTTAGTGAGGGAGAGGATGAGGTAGGTGTCATCGGTGTAGGACACTATGCTGAGTCCATGCTGTCTGACAATAGTGGCGAGGGAGCCCATGTAGATGTTGAAGAGTGTGGGGCTGAGCGACGATCCCTGGGGCACTCCGCAGTTGATCTCTGTGGGTTCGGAGAGTAAGTGCTTGAGTCTGATTCTTTGGGTTCTGCCGGTGAGGACCCAAAGAATCAGAATCTATTAGCCATGGAAATGGTTTGGGGTTTTTGGCAAAGGGTAATATGCTGTCCTAAGCATGCTGGGATCCACCACCCATCTTGTTAGTGAGTGCGCCTATGGATCTGGAGTTCAACTCTATATGCAGCATACTTTCAACTACCACCTTGGCAGAGGCCATAAGTCCACCAATAAGATTGATAGAAAATCTAACAATCAAACTATGTCTTTAACGTGGAAAAAACACAGCAGTGGATTGTTTGGCGAAATCAAACGTATCTATTCCACCAACCACCGGCCACTGCTTCTTCTTCGTCCGTCCTCTGTTCTTCTTCCACTGGAGGCACACAGCCTCCCGGAATCCCCAGACCAATCACAACGCGGCCTTAGCAGCGTTGTCATTGGCCTTAGCACCGTGGTTCGGCGTTCAGACAGGGGCCGGCAGACTGCGCATGTTCTCCACACAGGCTGTAATACTGTCTGCGTGGAAAACATGCAGAATGCGCATGACGGTTCGGACGGCCCAAGATGGCAGGTCAAACCATCATTCGCACTTTAGGTGCTGCCACCACTCTCCTCCCCCTGTGACGCAGAGAGCCCAGCCCCGCCCCCCTGGCTTCAGCTGCAAGCTGAATACAGAAAAAAAGTTATAATAACAAACGTTATTTTAATTTTATTTTTTGTAGTCAGCTTGCAGTATTAACAGTTTGGCGACATTCCTCCGCCTTAGCGGAGGACCCGCCACTGCAAGATTATCCACCAACACCCCACCAGGCCCTCTCTCTACACACAAAGTCAGTACACCGCATAAGCTAGAAGTGGCCTCGAGGATAAGCGAGGTTGGCGATGAGCGGTAGAGAGAAGTATCTCCTTTCAAACTCGATTCTTGAGTCTTCTCTGGAGGATTCATCTCCTGGGTTCTACTGGGACAGGGCCCTTTCTTGCATTCACACTTTTCCTATAATGGGAAAACACAAACATTTATTAAAGCCTGTCGCAGATTATGCCAACTCTCTGGGGGATATTCTCAAGAACGTGTGATAAGTATCGCAAAATTAGCGTAACGCAACTTTCAACATCGCAGTCCATCGCGGGAAAATAACGCCGTGTTAATGTGGAATTCTCAACACAGCGGTACCATGCGATATTCTCACGATAATGAATCAAATGACCGCATTAAAAACAACGCAATGCCACAAAAATGCGAAACACGAATGCGAAAAAAGAGGCAATGTCCCAAACCGCGATACAAAAATCAGCGATAACCAGCGACAGGCCTGCAATTCCCACGCGTCATGCGGGAAAATGCACCATAAAAGCAAGAAAAAAACGGTGAGATGACAATGTATGAGTACAACTCTACATCCGTGATGTAGAACAAATGTCCATTGCCCCGCATGAAATAGGCATCTCCTCACAAATAGTCACAATGTACATTGACATGCAGTCTGCATGTAAACTGCGCCAATGCAGAACCATACATTTAACACATTGTGAAACCGCATCTCCCCTTCACATTGCAGAGGGACAATCAACACCTCCTGCACACAGACGTGTCATGTCTATGATCAATCAATTATGAAAGCATGGACGAATGTAGGGGCAGTGACTCCCCCTTACGTACATGTTGCTCATATTGTGGGACTTGAGACACAGGGTGCATCCCTGCATTACAGTGGTACATATTTGACCCCAAAAGAAGCCCTGTTGTCACTTGTGGGTTCCAAATGACAGCCTGTATGTAATGATTTGGGACACATGTGAAAAGCAGAAGAGTGGGATTCCGTACTATCTGTGACACACAGAACTGGCAGTTCGAATACGTGACACCCTAAACAGCCTCTCTGTACAGACGTGACACACCCACCATCTATTATCAAATTATGAAATTGTCAGCACTACATGTTGCACTCACACTTGTCTGAGTGCTGTGCTTGTAGAGATAAGTAACATGCACTCAGGGAATGTGTCTTGGAATGCATTTATTTGCACATGCTGTGCCGTGGTGATTTTGTACTGTTCCATGATTGCTAAGGACTGTCACAATGTGACGTGCTCATGTGAAGAAATTGTCAATGATGGTGTTCCTACGAGCTATTCCTGCTGCGGCTGCATTGGGGTGTGGTCCACCTGTCTCATCTTCCTCATCATCGTCCGGTGCATCTGGCACTTGTATCTAGGGGGCATTGGTGGGTACACATATGTTGTGCAACACACAACATGCAACAATCATCTTTCACACTATGTCTGGGCTGTACAGGAGCCTTCCACCTGTGATGTCCAGGCACCTGAAACGTGACTTCAACACGCCAAATGTGCGCTCCGCAATGCCCCTGGTTCGTTTGTGGGCCGCATTGTACTGCCTCTGGACCTGTGTGTTCGGGGTTCGGAGGGGTGTCATCATCCAAGCGCAGAGTGCATATCCTTGATCACCTGTGACAGTGCAGAGAGACATGAGTCAATAGTTCGTTCTGCATGATGTGTTGGCAGGCTAACTGGTACGTTGGTGTGTGATATGTGTGACTTTGTGATTCCTGTTTGACATGTACTTCTTGTAGCAAATGAGCGGTATCAATGTGTATTACGTAGCCTCACTGCTGCTCCTCCCTCCCCTGAACCTATTCACTAGTGTGCGCAGCGCGGTTGCATCACTTGCACTCCTACAGCACACCATTGTCATGCCTGTCTGCGCATGTCCACAAGCCTGACAACGACACAGTGATGTTGTGCACTGAAGGTGGGTAGCCACGTGTGTAGGCCTATGGGAAGGATAGGGCAGACACAGATATAGAGTTCATGGCTGGCTGAACTCGCCATGTGGTTGAGGGTAGATCTTTGGCTTGTGCTGCGGTAATAGCTTTCACACACAACAGTTGGCATGTATGATCCCTGAGCCCGAGCATGCTTGCGCTTCCTCATTTACCCCTTCGCCCGAGCCCGCACTCCAGGGGCATGCTACATAGCAACATTGTCCATTGCGGGACGGGTGGCGCAGACACTAAAACAACAACACACACATTAGTTACTCCCTTGGCAAGGCCTAAACTTAACCACGTCCAGAGCCATGGGTTGATTAACCAAACCCCTCTCCTGGACTGTCGTCCGCAAGTCCACTCCTCTGACACTCACTGGGGGTAAGACACAGCTACATGGCCCTGGTCTACCCCACTGCCTGAGGTGACATGGTTGCGTCCGCTGTTAGATAGCTTGTGGGACTGGCTACGGGCATGTGACCCGGCCCCTTTTATTGCCAGGGTCACATGTCCAGGGACGCCTGTGCTGGAAGGGTGTGGGGTGAGTGTAAGCCACCCCTCGGGGGCTGGTTGGTGCTGGCAACAACTGCAACAGTGATCAGAAAATCAGAAGTTCAAAAACAGCAAGGGCCCATGACTTGAGCTGCACAGAGTTAGTTGTCCCGGTTGCACTGTGGCCGACACAGGCACACCGCCACGGGACGGTGACTTGCGGTGCACTGAGGTAGGGCCACGTGAGCTGAGCAGTTCCTCGTCGATGTCAAAGGTGAATGTCGCGGAGGATTGTGGGGGTCAGTGGAAGGTGTCCTTCCAGGGCATGATGCAGAGGGCAGAAGCCGACAGAAACAGACAAATGGAGGAGTGGAATGCTGCAGCCTCATTTTTACCACCAAGTCAGTCAGTATCACCTACATGATGATGAAGACAACCCCCCAGGCCATTGACTCAGACGCCACCAAAGTTCAACCAGAGAGTGTCCATGAATGTTGGGGCACAGAGTTAGTGGCACCGGAGCTGAAAGGGTATGCAGTCTGCAATGAGGCCTGTACAATGATATCAACTCTGCCACAAATAAATCAAGACTCAGTTCCAAATGTGTGACCTATTCGACCACAGTGTAGGCCATAGGTAGCGGACAGCAGGGGCACACAGCTTTGTGTTGTTGGCTTGCGATGAGTTAGTGACACAAGAGCAGTTGTTGGTAGTGTTCGATCACCTCCGTAACAATGATCCTTTTTTCCTCCGGACTGAAACATGTCTTCCTCTTACTCCTCTCCTTGCATACAATTATATAAACACTGCCATATATAAATCAAGGCTCAGTTCCAAATGTGTGACCTACTGGACCACAGTGTGGGCCGAAGGCAGTAGTCAGCAAGGAGCCACAGACATGTGTGGTTGGAATGCTATGCACAGAGTTGGTGGCACCACATCGAAGGGAGTACAGTGATATCAAACGTCCCATGAGCATATGAACTCGGCCATCAGGATATCAAGACTCAGTTCCAAATGTGTGACCTACTTGACCGTAGTGTAGGCCGGAGGCAGCGGTGTATTACGTCAACGAGAAAGGAGTAACGCGGGCCTGTGGAGGCCGTGATGGTCTGAGGAGGTTGCCAAGGTCATGGGCCTAGGGCTTGCAGCTTGCACCGGCATGTGGTGGGCCCTCTTTGAAACAAGCCTGTGTCGGCAGGTGAGTAGTGAGGCCTGGGTGCGCAGGGGTGGCCAAGTCGGGTATGGGGACCAGCGGCCCGGGCTGCGGCAGGTGCACAGGATTGCAGGCACCACCGCTCACGGTGTCAGCCTCGTGGTAGAGTGAGAGGCGCCGCCCTGGCAGACACGTTGACCATTCCGAAAGAGAACCTCGCCCAGAGCTACGTGCTTTTTATTCACACCCCTACGCTTGCCTGGCGTACGCAGGGCCAGCCCACTTTGCACACGCTTACAGGGGGGACGTAACAAGCTACATTTCAGTGATCTTCCCTACTGGCTGGGGTAATACTGTTGCGTCCACTACACTCCAAACACAAGCCAGCAGTGTATGTTGACATGGATATGTCTGTGGTCTGCATACTGCAGTGTGGCCAGCACATCCACGCCACACTTGGCATTGTGTACATTCTTATTCATGGGTCACTTGCCTCCTTCTCACGTGCCTGGTTCCCATCTCTCCCCACATTCTGCTATTGTGTGGCTGAGGTGCCATGCTGTTGATAGCTCATGTACATGGCTAGCCCAGGTTACCACAGTAAGTTGTGCTGTCATGTATGGTGGGTGGGCATGTTGTTTGGCATGTCATATGTGGGTTTGTAACGTGTGCATTCCCAAAGTTGTAAGTTACATGATTATGGAGTTTAGGTGTGTGGTGTGTTCATTTGGTACTTACCAACGAGCAGAGCATTCGCGTAGGTGCCATCCTGGAAGCGCCGGTTGATGATGGACTGTCGGAAGATGTAGGAATCATACACACTGCCTGGGTAGTTTGGCGACAACATTGGTGAAGAGTCCCTAGTGGTCCACTATTGCCTGCACATTGATGGAATGCGCCTGCTTTCTGTTGCAGTAATTGTGTGCAGTGTCGGCAGGGGGCACAAGTAGGACATGTGTGCAGTCAATTTGCCCCCAACCAGTGAGGGAATCCAGCTATGGCATAGACGCCTTGCTTGGTCTCCAGCTGTTCCTGCGCAGTATGGGGGAAGTGAAGGTACTGGGGTACCAAGCTGGTGATGGCATCCAAGACAGTTGTGAGGAACTTTGATAGGGCTGGCTGTGAGACTCCTCCGACTCTGGCAGTTGTAGGTTGGAAGGTACCAGAGGCCGACAGGTGCAGCACAGCCAGCAGCTTTGTCTGCAGAGGAATGTTGGTTTGCTGTATTTGTACCATCAGCCTGTGGGCTATGATGTTCAGGATGCGGAGGATGGTTGTCCTTTTGAGCCTGTAGTGGGCAATGACATCCTCTGGTGTTAGGTCTGTGAGGTTGGTGTGTTTTCTGAAGTTCCGCTGTCTGTGTCTGCACTGCCTCTGTAGTGGTCCGGGGGGATGCAGGGTAGTCCGGTGTGGGGTTGTGGGCCTGGGGGCGGTGGGTGTTGTGGCCCTCCAGGGGCTCCGAGCTGCATGATCAGTAGCTCCATGGCATCTGTTGTTCCTCTGTTGTGGCTCTGGGCCGGGCTCCCTTTTACGGTGCAGGTTGTAGTCTGACTTTACACCAGGTAAGAGCAGGTGTTAAATCCATGCTGCTAACGCGCCTTATCGCCTGTTTTGGGATCTTATCGCCAATGTGGCTGGTCATTGAGAATGTTGCGAAGTGGAGTTGTCGCGGCTTTTTGCACGGGAACACCTACTCTGCATCTCATTAGCGGTAGTTGCCGGGGTCATCTGTGGCGGCTGTTAGCACCAGCTTGTGAATGGGGCGATACATTTATCGCCACTTTGGTTGCGATAAAGTGCTGATAACTCAGAGATAAGTCCTTGAGAATATGCCCCTCTGTTTCTCAAAAGTGGCCATTATCAGCACTTGAATACAATGCCTTTTTACCTTGAGGCAGATTTTTTAACTGTTACTGTCCTCTTGGTATTTCCCTCTTTCCAGGGAAAAGCCCTTTCTTTTCTAAGCACACCTGAAAAGAGCAATATAACAAGTCAGACAATCAGTTTATAGTTCCTTGTACTGGGTCTCCCAATTACATTCAAAAACCTACCTTTCATACTTTTAAATGTCTCTAAACAGAATCATCAAAGTGGTAAGAGTTTCTCTTTTCAGTTCAAAATCTATATCCAAGGTTTTCTAAAAATTATTTCCCTCAAAAAAATAACCTATTCTCTTGTCTCAATCATCATTAGTGTAATACCCTTTTAACTTCAGGTCCTCTTGGTGCAGGGCATGGCACAGTCATGACTTCCTACCAGTTCTCCTTTGTTTGTTAATCTCATCCTTTCTTTTTCTTTGTTGAAGATTGAGGGTTGAACCAGAGCTGAGAACACGATGCCAGGAACACAGTGAAGCGCGAACAAGCCCGGAAAAGAGACTTGACAAAGAGTGACAACGGGTAAAAACAGGTAAGTTCAACCAGAAGCTCCTCTCTCAAAGGGTCCTGAAAGGAAGGCTCAGCACTCTCACTTCCTTGCTTTTTATTGGTCAACTCTTCCTGCCTTCACTTTCTCTTCCTGTGTTTGTCCGTTCTGTGGTGCATGGATCAAGTATAGCTTCCTGCCTGCAGCCAGTCTCCTTGCACTTAGCCGCATACATCTAGAGATACTTTTTCTATTTTCTTTGTTGCACTCCATAACAGTGAGTGTGTTTGCAGCCTATCTCCCCTGCTCTGTATCCTTGCTTGCCCTGACACCCTCATACCTCCCTCCCTCTAAATATGGTGTGACTTGATCACTCCCCTTGCCGGCTCTTGCCCGGTCCCACCCCACTCTCTTCCCACAGTCAATGCTGTAACTTTCACCCTCCCACCGCCTGTGGTGTCGCTTGTTCCATGCCTCCCTCTTCCCATCGTCAGTGATTTTGCTTGCTCCCACCATCATTTTGCCTGCTTTTGCTACCCTTCTCCAGTCCTATCCTGGGTTTCTCGCCCCCTCCGTCAGGCCGTTCCTCCTGTTGCTGTTGCTTATTTTGCTGGCCCTCATCCCACCGCTTTCGCCCTCCTGCCCCACATTGCCCTCCACTTCCAGCCTACCACACCACAAACAAAAAGCGTTGACAAAGCCAACTAGCTCTCGCATACGCAAATGCTGTTTGGCTTTGTCAATGTTTCTTTTGCCATGTTGTACAGCAGAACAGCGGCTGTGCAACATTGCAGAAAGTAAAGACAATATGATGCAGCCAGCATTGACCAAATTATACCACTTTCTTTTTCGCTTTCATCCATGTTGAACAGAGGCTGTGTTGCTGTAGAACAACAAAAACTTTTGACAAAGCCAATAGATCTTGCATAGATGAGATCTAGTGGTTTTGCCAATGCTTGTTTTAATTAGTGGTTAAAGTACATGGGGAACTGAAGCAAAGTAAATTTCAGGAGTTATATTACCTATGCATTGCGTGACTTCACCCATCTACAGGGAATTGCCTGGGGTTTGCCGGGACCCATACGCCTTCTTCCAAGGAGCACCTGACAATGTCCTGATTGTGCACCACCTCTTAGATGGCTCATGTTGTGGTGTTGTGATTGGCTATTTTTTCCCATCTGGGGATCTCATTTGACAAGGTTCCAGCCTTTTTCTTCACATTCCCCATGCCATTCCACCCCTCAGGCATCCTTTGTTTAAGGTGTCTGAGGTAAAGGGTGGCTTCCTTTGGTCACTCCACTATAAGGATTCGTTAGGACCTGGAATGTCCTTGAGCCAGACTACCTATTCTTGGATGACAAGTCACACCTCACGTTGAAAGGGCCATCATTTTGAAAACCTGCAGGAGGCAATCCGCTTCTTCGCTTTAAATGTACAACAACCTTTCAACAAGGTTCCTGCTTATTTTTTTTTTTTTAAGACCAATGGTCCCAAACTTTATTTAAATTCACAGATAAGCCAGTAGGTGTACATACAGTGCCATAACAACAGATCATTGCCACAACAGTTCCTAGCAGATTGCACATGTGAACACAGCAGTTATACATGGGTGAAAATAAACAGTCGCTAGTAGAAATGCATTGGTACATAAGTGACCGTGCCAGGGAGTGACTCATGATGTAGTGCCCGCAGTTTGCAGCACTGCAGAGAGGGTCCAAAGCGTTCAAAAAGAAAAGTCAACAGTCAGTACATGAAATTGAGTTCCCCGTACAATGCAGCATAGGATATAGGCAACAGCATACTTTCCCACGGCTCATGAATTGCTGGGCGCCCGCTTCCTAGTCCCAGACGTATCTAAACAGGTCCATGCGAGATACAGACGAGGAAGTGTGGTCGGGCATGATTAGGGGTACTGTATGATTGGCCTCCGTGTCAACCAAAGAGTGAACTGGGGAGACTAGTACAGGGGGGAAGGAAAAACATACCAAAAAAAAAACTGTTGGACTAGTATTCGTGTGTGTGGTAATGTACCCAGGATTCTTACTGTGTGTGGTGCATCCAATATGGGTCATGCAGGGGCGGGGACATGTGAGGAGGTGGCGTCACCTCGGCTGCAGGGCAAGGGGGGGGGGGCCGGGTGCCACAAGCGGCAGGAAGGCAAACGCGGCAGGGGACGTCTCCGTCACACACGGTCTCGGTCACCGGGGGGGGGAAAGGGAGGGGGGGGGTCGTGCAGAGCGGGGGGTGGGGGAAAGACATGGGGGGGGGAGGGGGGGAGGAAAGGGGGGGAGGGCAGGAGGGGGGGGGAGAGGGAGAGGGCCGGCGGAGCTCATGGTAGGTGCAGACAGTAGTCAAGGGATCCTTCCCTATGTCACGACGGGACAGCACTCTATCTCTGCTTGTGTGCATGCGCGGTGAAACGCAATCAGAGCAACATCCCAGTCCTGGGCGATCGGGTATTTCCAGAGTCCAGCAGTTTCCTCCCTGTGAAGTGACACACTCTCCGCACAGGCCCAGGCGGCAAAAGAACGGCGCCAATCCGCAGGTCGCGGTGAGTCGGCACTCTTCCAACGTCGTGTGATAAGACGCTTGGCCGTGATAAGGCCTAAATCCCAAAAGCGCGCCTGCAGCTTGGTCTGTTTGGTCCTCTTGTAGAGTCCCAATAGGCACACCTCCCAAGTCTTGGGAAGAGTTTCGCCTGTGGCCGCCGTCAGCATGTCCGCGACCGCAGACCAGTACGAGGTAAGATGTGTGCAGCTCCAGAGTGCATGCAGGAAGTCCGAGTCTCGGAGACCGCATCTGGGACACGCCGAGGAAGTGAGTCCGAAGTAACGGTTCAGTTTGTCTGGAGATAGATATGCACGGTGGATGATGTAATACTGTATTATCTTGAATCGTGCATTGCGAGGGACGACCCCGGCGCCTGCTAAAATAACATTCCACTGTTTGTCTGTCCAATCTGTGCCACGGTCGGCCATCCATTTGTCCCTCAATCTCCGAGAAGAAAATTGCGTGTGGCCGTGTAAGGCTTGTGCAAGCCAATGTACAAGGTGCGAACCGTCCCCCATCACGTGTAAGTACTGGATGAGTAGGTGTGTGGACGGCTCGTGGCTGAGGTCACCCCACGCCTTCGTTAGCTCATGTAGGAGTCTGGCGTGTGTCAGAAATTGACCCACCGGCAGTCCTGTGTCCGCGGCTAGGGTCTCGAAGGGTAACAGCTCCCCGTCATTATACAGGCCGCCTAGGTCGTCCAAGTCTGCCGCAGTCCAGCTGCGTAGTTCGGCCGAAGACAGCGTGCCCGCACCTATGGGCGTCCCCAGCAAAGGCAGGTTTGGGGCATAGGGCACCGTTAGTTTGGTGAGCCGGAGGCTCCGTAGGAAGCATCGTTTCGCCACTGCCACAAGGACCTGCGTGGGGGGGCGGCCCCGCGCCAGCGGGTGGAAGAGTGCAAGCGCCCGTACGGGAGAGAGGATGTCATCAGCCGTGGCTGTGTCCACTAGGTTCTTACCGCTCAGCCAGTAGGCAACCCACTGTAGCTGTGCTGCCAAGTAATAGAGTTCCTGATTGGGAACCGCTAGGCCTCCAGCGTCTGTGGGTGCAAACAAGGTCTGTAGGTCTCCCCTTATTCCAGATGAGTCGTCTGGTGAGGGAGTCCAGTTCTCTGAAGATGCGCGCCGGCACATACACCGGCAGATTGGTGTAGTAATAGAGAAGCCGGGGAAGCATTATCATCTTGGTCAGCGCCACTCTGGCGGGCACATTTAACGGGAGGGAGTTCCAGAACGTGACCTGGGCCGTGGGCGAGGAGATGGCTCGTACGAGATTCCCCTCCAGGAGGTCCACAGGGTCCCGATATATGAATATCCCGAGGTACCGAAAGACCGTCGGGTGCCAGCGGAGCGTCTCTCCCATCATGCACACATCACACTGTGGCATCTCGCTATCGAACGCATAGGTCCCCGACTTGGCCCAGTTGACGCGGAGCCCCGACCTGTCGCCAAACATCTGAAACATATCCGCGATTGCCGCCGGTACATTCGTGAGATCCCTGATATATAGCAACAAATCGTCGGCATACAGAGACACCGAGTGGACGCCATCCGCCAGCGGTATGCCCCAGGTGTCTCCGGAGTTGCGGAGCATCTCGGCCAGCGGCTCCATCGCTAAGGCGAATAATATGGGGGAGAGGGGGCAGCCCTGTCTTGTACCTCTCCCGATGCGAATCCTGTCCGAGAACAACCGTCCAGTCCGGACCCGGACCTCTGGGGCCTGGTAAAGGAGTCCCACCATCTGTACGTAAGCGTCCCCCAGTTCGTATTTCTCGAGGACTCGGAGGAGATATGGCCACTCCACCGAGTCGAACGCCTTTTCCAAGTCAAGTACAATGCAACCCGAGCGCGGCAACAAGGTTCCTGCTTATGCTCTATTTACATAATTATGTTTTCTTTCTTGCTCCTCCTGTCTCTCTCCTTGTCTCTTTTCTTATTTCTCTGTGTCTCATTCTCTCTCTCTCTCTCTCCTTGTCTCTCCACTTTTCATTTTCTTTTTCTCGGTCTTTCTCCCCATCCCTTGCTCAAACCACATGAAATCCTTCCTCCAGTGTAGTCTGGGACTTCCCCTCTCTTGTTGCCCCTTCCTCATGTTTATTTATTATTCCCTTCTCACAACAAAGAGTGCTCGATAATCATAATGCCCTAAAGCTTTTTTTAGGCACATAATTTCTTGCTTTTGGTGCCCCAAAAGAGGCAGAGGTGCCAGCAAACATTTTAATGTTGTGGAGGGCTGCAAGGAGTGCAGGCGTCAACCCAACAATATTTTTTTTAAAACACTGTAAGTTTCAGGGATCATTAAATCCATGACCGCAGGAGAGCTTACCATATTTTTTATAAATACTCTGAGCTGGAGCCATATGCTCTTCAGCGGGAATCCATAGAACCCTTGTGGTGGCTTCTATGGCTGCACTTTGTAGCTTTAAAAATGTTAAAGAGAGACTCAAAGACATACTCTATGGCAATCACTTTTATTAAAAATTGCTCTTCAAAATTATTGGTCCTTTGATAAAGTCAGTAGGTCTTGTTACTTAAAATGCCAACCAGGCCCTCTCCACAACCCGCCACTGTGCATGGTTTGCGCACCAGGCTCTGTGGCGAACCCCACCGCCAATCCTGTGCCAAGTACACTATCAGGCCTATAGCCAACCCTATGGTGTGCACGGCCAAAGGCTCTGTGCGGTGTAGGGTTGGTAACAAGACAAAATATCGAATTCAAATTATAGAATTACCAAAATATCGAAGTCAAAATATAGAATGGACAAAATATTAAATGGACAGAATATAGTGGTGAAAAATATTGAATTGAAGGTAAGTAATTTAATATCGAACAGTAATTTTTACCCCTACGCTATCTAACGTTGTCCCTACTGTTGCACTCTCTGGAGTGGGAATAGTAATTTTTACCCCTACGCTATCCTACCAAAAATACGCAGGTTCCCTCTGCGATTTCTATCTTCCAATTCAGAGAGGCGCCGTGACATGGAGGTTGTAGATAGTGAGAGTTCTTTAAGGGACTTGTTCACCTTCGTCCTCTGAATCTTCAAGTTGGCTGATCCTGCATTCGGTTTCTGAGAGCCTGACATTTGTATCCTTAATGTCTTGCCGTACCGCAGCAATGTACTTCGTGAACTTCAGCAAGTTTGAGTAGTATCGTGTCCAGCGTCGCATTAATATCACGCATGCCTATGGCCGGTGAAACTGGATTCGTCGGGTCAGCCTTCAGCCGTTTAAGATTCTTGGCCTCCTTTTCTCCCATGGCTAGAAGTTGAGATTAGCACTGGCTATCTGTATCCAATCATTAGGCAGAGCAACGGAAGCACAGTGGTAGGCCTTGGGTTGGCGATTAGTTGGCTAGTTGGTTGGTTGGACTCCGTTATCTAGAAGTCCGCATAGGCTGTGGATTGTCCGAAAATATAAATGATTAGATGGTTAGAGGGAGAAGCAAGGTCGACATTGAGGAACACAGCGGGAGCTTCACTTTTGCCCATCCATACAAAAACTCGACTAAAAAACAGCTTCAAATCCAGCAGCAATCGATTTTCAATGAGAACGTCTCAAACGTCGGCAATTTTAGAGTCAGGCAAGGTCGAGAATGGAGTGGGACCTTCTTCTTTACAATGTGGAAGCCAGGTAGCAGAGCACAACATGGGCACCAAGTAAGTAAGGCAGCACTATGGGTGGCACCAACCAGAGGCATATATGATCTTGTTCAGGAGCGAAGAGATGTAAGGTCTGAAGAGATTCATATGCTCTGGACCCATAACATGGCAGGCATCATCAAGGCAGATTGGGGCAGAAGCACCTATAAAGTAACACCCAGGTGTCTGGGGGTGGAGATTCGGCTGCCCTACTATAGCGCAAGCCTGCTAATCCACCCGGGGCAACAAAGGTACTCGCCTCGCGGGGGACGGGCCGGTGAAGGATCGGGCGGCCGCCATTTTGCCTGCTGCTGCGCACTGTACCTTAAAGAAGAGGCCGGTCAGGCCAGGGTTGTGGCGCGCTCCAGGACTGCAATCATCGGCAGTCTGGGCGGTTCCAGTTAAGCGGGCCGGTGTGAGGAGCATCAGGAGCCGGGCGGTTCCTCACGAGGTGAGAGCAAATGATCGGTGCATCAACAGGCCGGGCAGAGAACCGCAAAGGCTCCCATGTGGCCGTGACAGCTGATCTCCATATCAGCAGTTAGACACGCTCCCTAAAGTCCAGATTAACACCGTTAGCCTCCTTACGAGTTCCGCCACTTCACTTCACCATCAGGAAAATTCAGTAACGACAGCAAAGCACTGAAATTATACGTAGACTCGGCGCCACTGGAGGAGAAAAGGGTTCAGGCCGCCATCTTCTCCGGCGTCCAAACCACGCCCGCTCCTATTTTTCGGAATTTTATTGTTTTATTTTCTGTATATGGAATTGCAATTTTTTTTTGTAAACATATTTTATTAGTCAAATTGCTCATACATTGCAGGGCTCTGCACCCCAGAGACAACTGCAGAATCAAACCATACATTACCACGGGAGCAATCAACTTTTATAAGTGACATCAAAATGCATAACAAAGGTATACCAAATGATACTAAAACCCCCCTCATTCGTCCCTCCCCCTGAAGTCGCACAGAGTCCGCAGAGTCCTGTCCGCAACCTTAATACAGAACAGAGGACTCCTAGCATGATCACACACCCCCCCCCCCCGGACCTCCCCACCATGCACCTGTACAGACCCACATGCCCCAGAAATTACCCCAATGGATCAACCTCCACAACAGCTGGTGGCTCCAGCCACAGACCCCGGTAATCGGCCCACTGTTTCCATATTTTGTAATGCTTGTGTGGGCATCCCCTAGCCACAAAAATGGGCTGTTCCACCCCCATACAAAAGTCCAAACCATTCTTCCACGTGCCACTGAGGCGGCCCGCGGAGCCTTCCACGCCTTGGTGATATCACGTTTCACCAATGTGAGGCCCAGTTGCATCAGATGTTGTTTGTAGACATTACCCCCTATGCCCTCCATGACGTGAAGCAGGGCTAGTCGTGGCGTACACGGGAGCTCCCATCCCAAGACCTCAGAGAGGCAGGAAAATACCCCTCCTCAAAATCGATCCAGGGATAGACATTGCCAGACAGTATGTATAAACGTGCCCGCCTCCCGATCACATCGAAGACACTCCGGGTAGGCAATCAATCCCGCCCGCCACAATTGAGCCCAGCTAAAATAGACCCTGTGCAAGTATTTAAACTGGATGAGGCGAAGACTCATCGCTATGGCCTCTCACGTCGGGCCGCCAAGGCCTCCCTCCAATCCTCCTCCTCCAGCATGCCCCGTCTTCCTCCTAGACCCCCCGAAGCTTCTGAAGTGTGGGGGAGCAATGAGTAACTAGGGATTGATAAATACGGGAGATCCTCTTTGTCTCCAGATCCCCCATGAAGACCTTCGCCTCCAACGGGCTGAATTCATGGAGAGATTCCAAGCCTTCCAGGCAAGGGGATAGAGCATGGCGAAATTGAAGGTACCGATAGAACTGGGACTGGGGCATCAAGAATTCCTTTTGCAAATCCTGAAAGGACTTGAGTGTGGTGCCCCTCATAACATCACCCAGGGTTGAGATACCTATATCATCCCATCCCCGGAAGCCCTGCAGGGCCGCCAAACCAGGCATTTGCCCATTGTGCCAAAGGGGGGTCTCTTGAGTCAGGTTGTTCCACCATCTCATGCGCCGCAATGCCTGCCTCAAAATCTGGAATACCACCCGATTGGCCGACGGCAAAGCGCCCCACAACGGCGCCGAGTAGAGAATTGTATGTAGCATGTGGGGCCCTAAAAGTCATCGTTCCAGTGCATATGCCGGGTCCCCCCTGTCGCCATACCACCACTCATTAAGGGCCAATAGATGCAAGGCCTGATAATTCGAGAGAATGTCCGAGGTCGCGAGTCCTCCACAATAGGTGGATATAAAGCATGTACGCAGAGCCACATGGAATTGCTATTTTTATGAACTTTTATGATTGGTTTAATTGAAATCGAATAAAAATATTTCTGATTCTGGGTCATCTAGTAGATTTTTTAAGAGATTCAGCTTTGTTAGAGTCTTCATACTGTTGCTTCTGACTCCAGAAGAACATCTAGTAATGACTTGAGGTACTGTAACTATGTGAATGGCCAGACCGACTGGCTTTGCCAGTGCTTGTTTACCACTGATAGCAAAAGCGGAGTCGTCTGCCAGAAGCCAACTGAATCATAAATAGTAATGAATGGCTCTCGCAGACAATGTAAACCAGAAGTATCTGTAGGCAACAGAAAAATCCCCAGTGCAGGCAGGAGGGTGGTTGATGAGGGTAAAGAGACAGAACAAGCCCGGGGCCTGGCAGCCACTGGCACAGCTCATTAGGCAGTAGCCTGCCAGTCAGCGTTAGCTATCTGCATGCAGTCCAAGTTGCTGGTTCACTGCATGCATAGTGCTCATTATTATTAGCACCTGATCTGACAGCGTCTGCTCAGACGGTGGGAAAGCGTGGTGTGCAATGCAGCCATACAGGCAGCCTGAAGGAGCCTCATACATGACCAGGGGCCTATTTGTAGCTCCCCACACATGCTAGCCATATTTTAACATGCTAAAAAAGAGGTAACCCCTTAACCAATATTTAAGGTAAAGATGGTCGAAAATAGGGGGGCATATTATCAAGAAACAGCGTTAAAATTATCGCCGCTTTAGCGGCAGGAAACTGCCGCTAAAGCAGCGATAATGGGCTTGATAATATGCCCTTGTGAATTCCCATAGAAGCCCATTTTCTGGTGTGAACGTGGACTTCTATTTGAATTCTCACGCACATATTATCAAGCCCATTATCGCCTCTTTAGCTGCAGTTTCCTGCCGCTAAAGAGGCGATAATTTTAATGCCGTTCTTGATAATATACCCCAAAGTTTCTACTTACGTTTTTTAGCCCTGCCTTGACATTTCACTTTTTTCAATAAAAAAAATCTAAGAAGCATATTCCATCATCAAAATAAATGCAGCAATAGACATTTGAATGTAATGCTGCGTTATAAGCATTTACATAGCACTTTTGTAAAATTATGGGCCTTATTTGTCAAATGTTTAGGCAGTTCAATGCAGCAAGCCATCTAGCTGTGCTGTGTTAAAGGTAAAGGTAGGAATTAATTGTATTTACCATTAAACTGCACATTCCTGCCCTTTCCTAGCATTGGCGCACTTTGGGCTGCCTGGCGCCAAACCAGGCACCCTTGCGTCATTTTGCAAGGGTGCCTGCATTGCAGGCAGGATTGATTTTGTGCACACAGGGGCACAAAAACAATCCTCTGAGGCCTTTTCGTCTTTCTGTGTTTGCTGCAGAATGCAACACTATGATCAATCTGGCCCTATGAATGTAGCTGTAGGACTTTTAGAGCCTGGGTGCTCTTTTCATTTAGTTCTTGAATTCTATAGAGGGAATTCTAGAACAAAATGAAATCATATTATATCATTAAGCTTTTAGAGTGAAATGTCCCAGTTTATTATTTTTACATATTCGCTGTTGTTTGTTCAGAGCACAGGTTGAGTACTACTCTTGCGGACATCTATGAGAAGGACTATGGGGCATATGTAGGTAATTTCCATTTTGCGATTCCCAAAAAGCGATTTGTAAGGAATCGCTATTTGAGAATAGCAGAATGGAAAGAGGTAAAAATTAGCAATTGTTTTGCGAATCCCTAACATTCCTTATTTGTGATTAGCAATTTGCGAATCGCAATTAAGGAATGAGTGTCACATTCATTCCTAGGGGCCAAAAGGACCATAGGAATGAATGGTGATACATTCTCAAATTGCGATTTTCTGTGTGAAAATCGCAATTTGAGAATGGCAATTCCAAGGGTGCCAGGGTGTCCAAAGGACACCTGTTGCACCCCTGGAGTGTGCCTGTAAGTACACGTGGCGCACAGACATGACCTAAGGGCATGTCTGTGCGCCGCATGGCACTTTGAATTTTTAAAAAAAATGCATTTTTGAAGGAAATCGCAAAATACCATCTACTTGAAGTAGGTGGTATTTTGCGAATCCTTACGCAAAAATCGCAATTTTTAAAGCACCCCTACATAGCATTTAAGGAATCGCAAAATTGCGATTCCTTAAATGCTATAAGCAAAATAAGGAATCGCAATTTTTGCAATTCCTTATTTTGCAAATTGGCACCTACATGTCAAAACGCCGTTTGCGATTCTCAAACGCCAAAATTCGCCGAATTTCAGCGTTTACGATTCGCAAACGGCTACCTACATATGCCCTTTTGTCTACTTGTTTGCATTTTTTGAGTCTGCTTACGTGACAATGTATGACCACAGCAATCCTGTGAGGCATCAAAAAACTAGGGTTTCTGTCAATATGATGTCACTGAAAGTACCGTGATAAATGCGTCACTAAAAGTACTGTGGAAAAAATAAATTTGCAAACATCTTTCCGTGGGTCATACTGCTGAAAGAACCTGCAAGGCACCTGATAGTGTGTGCCTAGAAAGGGAGGAATCCCAACAGCCACTCAGGACCCTGCCAGAATGCACCAACTCGTTCATGGAAAGTTAGTGAATGTCCAAGCAGTCCTACAAGGCGGAAAGGATGACTTCTATGGCTACAGCCCCACCACTTAGGGAGAGGATGTGGTGTTACCACTAGAGCTGCTGACTTGTGAAATTGGGGGCCAGATTTGAGTCCCGGCATCACTTAACATTCTGTGATTCTGGGCGAATCACTTAATTTCCAAGTGCCTAAAACAAATTAAAAAAAATCTGACCTTGTGTAATGTAATTGGGACGCATGTAAAGTGCTCCAATGCCCTTGGGCAAAATTAAATAGCAATTATAAATATTTAAAAATGTGTGGGGGTGGTCCGAATTCCTCCCTCTCTTAAAGCCCCCTGTAGATTTAGCTAAATGTCTGCTACATCTTTGGTTTGTATATTCACCATGTTCACACGGAGGGCCTCATTTATGGCATTTTGGAGTACGGCAGCGCAGCAAGGCGCCTTGCTGTGCTACCCTATGCCAAAGAGAAAGGGCCGGACTATACCATATTTAACCAATATGGTGCATGCCTGTCCTTTCTTCGTGTGCTGGCGCCATTTCAGCTGCCTAGCAACAAGGTAGGCACCCTTGCACCATGGTGCAAGGATAACTCCTTTGCAGGAAAGATTGTTTTTGTTTAGGAAGGCGTACCTTCCTGCATAAAAACAAATCTAATACGCGTTTTCCTGTTCCCATGTGTGCTGCAGAATGCAGCACACATGGAAAGAGTAAAAACCTAGAAGAAATGAAGTTATTTCTCTTTGTTCTGCCTCACCTTGGGAGGTGTAGAGAGTTGGTGCTTCCCCAGGTTTACATGTCTTTGTACATCTGGGTCAGAGTCAAACTCCATGGGTTTTACATGGGAAAACCCACCTCAATGCCCATGGAATGCCTCCCGGGCGCAGAGCAGTGTGGCTTTGCGTGGTTTTCTAAATCGTTATGAGAGCCCAGCGTCATGCATGTACCACTTTGCATGGTGCTAAAGTGGTCTCATAAATAAGCCCTGGTGACTCCTTGTGCTTGCCCATGTTTTCTAATTGACGCTGGCGGCCCTCTTAAGACTGAGTTGGTGCATCCTTTAAACTTGCGTCATTGACATTACCTAAGAACCATGGGCAAGCATGCAGCCGATCTGCAATACCAAAGGGCACAGAATGTGCCAGACCCAGTGTTAGTTCCTGTGGTTGTCCCTTCAAACATTAGGAAAAGCAGGCCTAAATCTTTCTGAAAAAGGCAGCTCTCTTACATTCATTGTTTAGGGGCATGATAGGTTTGTGTCATGCTTGCACCACGCAACGTGGTACATGCGTGAAGCAAACCTCTCAGTCAGATTTATGATAACACTCAAAGTCAATTTGTGTGGCTTTAAATGGCTTCATCATTCTGGAGTAATACAAGACAGTGCAAATTGCTGCGTTGCATTACTCTGCGCCAGGGAGGCGTTCCATTTGCATTATGTGGGTGTCCCCACATAACTCCCATGGTTTTTGACGCATTTCCAGATTTACCAAACTTGGCAAACCTGGGAAGGTGCCAAAAAGATACGACTCCTCAGGAGAGGTGTAACGAAGAGAAATATGCTTATTTTTCACAGTTTTTTTCTCTTTCTATGTGTGCTCCCTTCTGGGAGGAAGAAACCTCTCAGGATTGTTTTTGCACAGTAAGATACCCCTTCCTGCATAAAAACAATCCTGCCTACAACACAGGCACCCTTGCACAGTGGTGCAAGGGTGCCTGGGTTGGCGCTATGCTGCCAAAATGGTGCCAGCACAAGGGGAAATGACAGGAATGTGCTATATTGGATCAATACAGCACATTCCTGCCCTTTCTCTGTCACACATAGTAGCGCAGCAAGGTGAACTGCTGCGTTGCCGTGAGCCACAAGGGTAATAAATATGTGCCTTAGTATCAATATAAGACCTAATATTTTGAGTGAGGCAAGTAGGCCTGTAACAGGTCAAATAATGTTTTTTTTCTTTTCCATGATTTATATGTTTTGCTAAAGTGAGGTAGCCCATTTGGTTCAATCTGGAGTGATTATAGTCTGGAATATCAATGGTGGAACATCAGGTTGTCTCAATATTTGACCAAAATATCAAAAACCAAAATAACAAAATATTGAGGAGGTAAGTGCATATAGGTAAGTGTAGATTTACTATTTTTACCTTCAAATGTACCTAGCTTGAAGAAAAGATATATTTATATATATATATATATATATATTTCCGCTCACTTCCCACCTTCGTTCAGAGCACTCTTCGGCGGGTGCGGCAAGCGGCTGTGAGAGTCCGCTAACATATGCAGCTCAAGATCCTCGCCCAATCCAATGGCAAAAATAAACCGCACTCACACGGGGGAACGTTTCAGGTACTCGCTTCTTTAATGATAAGTAAACAGACGCGTTTCGGCTGGAAGCCTTCGTCGGTGTTTACTGCACCAGGAAATTGCATCATAGAAATAGTGCTAGTGCGTTCAAGGACACAAAGAAGGGACTAATGCCCCGAAAAAATACGAGTGACATATTGGAATTCGTATTCTGCTAAACCTTCTACACAATGTAGACATTGGCATGCACAGGGTCAAATTGACATTACAGCCGTGTATCGGCACATCTCCCAGTAATTACCCCACTGGGAGTTTCCCGCATCAGATTCTTAAACGCAAAACGCACACATTGCATTAATCGTCTTGCATTAAATGACTAACTCAGATGTAAAACCTGATCTGCAGGAACAATTAGTCCGGTGGCGGCGGACTATTTGGACCTGAAGGTCTTCATTGAGGAAGGAGTGGTCCAGACTGCCCTCTTCCGTAAGCCCACTGCAGGGAACTCCATTTTATGTGCCAACAGCAGCCATCCACCTAAGTTGGTACAGAGTATACCGTATGGAGAGTTATTGAGGCTGCGAAGGAACAGCTCCAAGGAGCGAGACTTTGAAGCCGCAGCAACTGAAAGTATGCAGAGATTCAGAAGGAGGGGTTATGAGCAAGGGAATCTAGAGAAAACTCTAGCAAGAGTGAGAACAATTCCTAGACTCAAACTCTTACAGGATAAGGACATAAGTGCTACAAAAAAGATGGAAGGGAAATTTAGAATGGTCACACCATATTCGTCAGAGTCCAATGAATTGAGAAGGATTCTACGAAAAAATTGGCACATTTTAAAAACAGATGCCGTCATCAACGAGGACTTGCCACCATTTCCTCTTATAACGTTCAAAAAGTCAAGATCATTAAAGGATCTACTAGTGAGGAGTCACTTGGAAAAGATCCCTCCCAAGGTCAGCACGCTGAAGGATATGAAAGGCTTTTTCCCATGCGGGAAATGCAAAGCCTGTGCCGGCAGCAAGCGTGTCCTATCTTATACAATTCCAGACACAGGGAAAAGTAGAACTATTGGCAAATTCCTCACTTGCAGTACCCCGTTTGCTGTCTACTGCCTGGTATGCCCATGTGGGCTCAGGTACGTGGGGAGCACCGTACACGAACTGAAAATCCGTGTACTTGAGCACATGAGAGCTATAGACAGGGTAGATCCGGCCTATCCGGTGGCAAGGCATTTTGCCGAGCAACATCGAAAGGAGAGAACCAAACTGATGTTTTTTGGACTGGATTTCATCCCGTTCAGCATCAGGGGAGGTGACCGGCTCCGCAAGCTACGCCGCCTCGAATCGAGGTATATACTTGATTTGAGAACCAAACACCCAGGTGGCATGAATAGTGGGGAGGATTTGCTGGTCCATCTAGGCAAATAAGCACAAGTGCACAAAACTGACAGGGAGCAATGATGGGAGAGGGCAGCTATCATGGGTATTGATGAGTATGAACTGCAATCAATTTATGGAATTGCCGATTTCAGTGGTTCCTGTTATTTTGAGAATGTTTGAAAATTTGATCTTTGATTCTGTAATTTTGCATCAGATAATGGTGTTAGTTCATATGAAATGGTTTGTATGAAATGGAATATGGGAGGCTTCCCAAAGAGAGGACCTGATATGGTATCTTACTTTAGCTACTGTACTTAAGATATCGAAGTAACCTTTATGGAACTGATATAAGGGTATCGCTTAAGAATTGGATGTGTAATAGGATGTGTGTATGTTTTTTGCATAGAGTATGAAATGGTGTAGTGGGGGACGAACTACAAGCAGAAGGGACTGTTGCCGATACACGGCTGAATGTATTACTCCTGCAGATCAGGTTTTACATCTGAGTTAGTCATTTAATGCAAGACGATTAATGCAATGTGTGCGTTTTGTGTTTAAGAATCTGATGCGGGAAACTCCCAGTGGGGTAATTACTGGGAGATGTGCCGATACACGGCTGTAATGTCAATTTGACCCTGTGCATGCCAATGTCTACATTGTGTAGATGGTTTAACAGAATACGAATTCCAATATGCCACTCGTATTTTTTCGGGGCATTAGTCCCTTCTTTGTGTCCTTGAACGCACTAGCACTATTTCTATGATGCAATTTCCTGGTGCAGTAAACACCGACGAAGGCTTCCAGCCGAAACGCGTCTGTTTACTTATCATTAAAGAAGCGAGTACCTGAAACGTTCCCCCGTGTGAGTGCGGTTTATTTTTGCCATTGGATTGGGCGAGGATCTTGAGCTGCATATATATATATATATATATATATATATATATATATATCACTGCTCCAAATTGCCCCTCGGCAAAGGTGCACCCTCCAGCAGCTCGCACAACGGCGTTCACCAGGCAAGGCTGGAATTCGTCCTCCGATAGGATTCACAGTTCTTTAGCCGATCATTAAGAAGCCTGACGCGTTTCTGAGTTAAATACTCTTCATCAGAGGCTCGGCGAAAGTTCGTGCTATGACACGCCCATATTCAAAATAAATTCCCCACAGATGGGTTTCAAACGCAATGTTCACTGGGCTTTGTAGTCTGTGTCACATTCATAAATCCATAGATGGATGTGGGATCCGGTAGCTGACAGGATTATGGCTTGGAAAGAGTCGCCGAGGCCCATGCAGGGCTTTCATGGACAGTTTTAATTCATCGTGCATCCATCTATGGATTTATGAATGTGACACAGACTACAAAGCCCAGTGAACATTGCGTTTGAAACCCATCTGTGGGGAATTTATTTTGAATATGGGCGTGTCATAGCACGAACTTTCGCCGAGCCTCTGATGAAGAGTATTTAACTCAGAAACGCGTCAGGCTTCTTAATGATCGGCTAAAGAACTGTGAATCCTATCGGAGGACGAATTCCAGCCTTGCCTGGTGAACGCCGTTGTGCGAGCTGCTGGAGGGTGCACCTTTGCCGAGGGGCAATTTGGAGCAGTGATATTATACGCGGCAGCCCAGCCGCGAAAAGGCGCACCATCCCGTGATGACTGGGGGTCCCGAGGCTCAAAATATTCGGAGTCTCATGTGGGATCCGGTAGCTGACAGGATTATGGCTTGGAAAGAGTCGCCGAGGCCCATGCAGGGCTTTCATGGACAGTTTTAATTCATCGTGCATCCATCTATGGATTTATGAATGTGACACAGACTACAAAGCCCAGTGAACATTGCGTTTGAAACCCATCTGTGGGGAATTTATTTTGAATATGGGCGTGTCATAGCACGAACTTTCGCCGAGCCTCTGATGAAGAGTATTTAACTCAGAAACGCGTCAGGCTTCTTAATGATCGGCTAAAGAACTGTGAATCCTATCGGAGGACGAATTCCAGCCTTGCCTGGTGAACGCCGTTGTGCGACCTGCTGGAGGGTGCACCTTTGCCGAGGGGCAATTTGGAGCAGTGATATTATACGCGGCAGCCCAGCCGCGAAAAGGCGCACCATCCCGTGATGACTGGGGGTCCCGAGGCTCAGAATATTCGGAGTCTCATGTGGGATCCGGTAGCTGACAGGATTATGGCTTGGAAAGAGTCGCCGAGGCCCATGCAGGGCTTTCATGGACAGTTTTAATTCATCGTGCATCCATCTATGGATTTATGAATGTGACACAGACTACAAAGCCCAGTGAACATTGCGTTTGAAACCCATCTGTGGGGAATTTATTTTGAATATGGGCGTGTCATAGCACGAACTTTCGCCGAGCCTCTGATGAAGAGTATTTAACTCAGAAACGCGTCAGGCTTCTTAATGATCGGCTAAAGAACTGTGAATCCTATCGGAGGACGAATTCCAGCCTTGCCTGGTGAACGCCGTTGTGCGAGCTGCTGGAGGGTGCACCTTTGCCGAGGGGCAATTTGGAGCAGTGATATTATACGCGGCAGCCCAGCCGCGAAAAGGCGCACCATCCCGTGATGACTGGGGGTCCCGAGGCTCAGAATATTCGGAGTCTCATGTGGGATCCGGTAGCTGACAGGATTATGGCTTGGAAAGAGTCGCCGAGGCCCATGCAGGGCTTTCATGGACAGTTTTAATTCATCGTGCATCCATCTATGGATTTATGAATGTGACACAGACTACAAAGCCCAGTGAACATTGCGTTTGAAACCCATCTGTGGGGAATTTATTTTGAATATGGGCGTGTCATAGCACGAACTTTCGCCGAGCCTCTGATGAAGAGTATTTAACTCAGAAACGCGTCAGGCTTCTTAATGATCGGCTAAAGAACTGTGAATCCTATCGGAGGACGAATTCCAGCCTTGCCTGGTGAACGCCGTTGTGCGAGCTGCTGGAGGGTGCACCTTTGCCGAGGGGCAATTTGGAGCAGTGATATTATACGCGGCAGCCCAGCCGCGAAAAGGCGCACCATCCCGTGATGACTGGGGGTCCCGAGGCTCAGAATATTCGGAGTCTCATGTGGGATCCGGTAGCTGACAGGATTATGGCTTGGAAAGAGTCGCCGAGGCCCATGCAGGGCTTTCATGGACAGTTTTAATTCATCGTGCATCCATCTATGGATTTATGAATGTGACACAGACTACAAAGCCCAGTGAACATTGCGTTTGAAACCCATCTGTGGGGAATTTATTTTGAATATGGGCGTGTCATAGCACGAACTTTCGCCGAGCCTCTGATGAAGAGTATTTAACTCAGAAACGCGTCAGGCTTCTTAATGATCGGCTAAAGAACTGTGAATCCTATCGGAGGACGAATTCCAGCCTTGCCTGGTGAACGCCATTGTGCGAGCTGCTGGAGGGTGCACCTTTGCCGAGGGGCAATTTGGAGCAGTGATATATATATATATATATATATATATATATATATATATATATATATATATATATATATATATATATATATATATATATATATATTCACTAAAAAAACAAAGGCTACAGGGACATTATAATAAGGCTCAGATTTCATTTGTACAAAACCTGTGAAATTCAGCAGTTATAGTTACCCGAGCTAACTATAACTTACTCCCCCACAATGCACTGCTTATGAACTCAGATATTAAATCACTCATGACATGGTCAGTGACATTGCCACATTTTTAAACTCATAAGAGGTCCCTCAGACACCCTCTACAATGCAACCATAGGACCCGGTACCTCTACCCTGAACCCTCTCTATACTATTAAGTCTCAAAACTCATCCCTGAGACAATGGGGGCCGCAACAATCTTCACAGGTTGTGGCCAGCCAATCACAGAACTTCTGGCACGAGGGGTCGCAAAGCTCCGCTTAGGCATCGGGAAGGGTCCGCACCTCTGGATATCTAAGTTTGTATTTCCTTTAATATCTCCAAAACTGCTGAATTGATTTACACCAATTTACAAAAAGGTCACTTTCTGGACCAACAGCTACCTTTCTGACAAATTTGGTGTAATTCTATTTAGCGGTTCGGGCTGCAGTCATGTCTAAAATTCCTATGGGAATTAACATGGAAAATGCAATTTTTTTGACACCCCCTATTTCTCAGCTCCTGCTTGACAGATGACCTCGAAACATTCTAGAGACAAAAAGAATGACAGGCTCACGTTTTTTGGTAAATTTCTTGAAGATTCGTCAAAGAGGCCAAAGATATAGGCAAGTCAAAAAACGCTTTCTATGTGGAAATGAGGTCCTAACTATAACTACCTACTGGCGACTGCCAATAGGTTATATATATATAAATATCTATCAACAAGGTACATGTGTGGAGTTAGGTATAGAAAATCTATAAGTACCCACCTGTTGTTATTTTGGTCCTCGATATTTTTGTCACAATATTGCTGTCACTCGATATTCCGGATCTACAGCATCTGGAGCTTACTGTTCCTCTCGAACACATGCTGCTGATTCATTAAATTACAGGAATACCCGTTCCAAGAATTACAAAAAAAACAGGACTGCTGCGTAGGCTGACCAAGAGCTGTGCCTAGGAAGTCAGTGGTGCAGCTCTGCCAGCGCAGCTCTCTGCCATATGTGATGTAGGCTCCATTAATCTTTCATCAAGGACAAATGGCTCAAATATTTTTCAAGGTTATTCCAACATCCTGCATTTATGATATCTCTCTGCTGCTTATATAAACCCGAAAATTATTTTGCTTACAAAAACAAGCAGTATTCTCACAGAGTACAATGACAAGGTCAGGATTATAGAATAGTTTTGGGGGAGATTTAGTAACCCGGTGACCATCACCACCCTCTCCCCCAACCACAAAATATTTTTCAAGAATATATGGATTCTTTCCTCCCAAAAAATAGTTCTTAGATGAATAAAACATAAAAATCACTTTAACTGATTGGTCAGTGTTATACCCCAAGTATATTTTCAAAATGAATAAAGGTAAATGGTGCATTTTAAAACACACTAGGCTAGTACTTGTGGTTAAAAATGTATTTACAAAGGAAGTAGCTATATTTAAGAGTTCTTGTGAGAAACAGAATTATTAATTGGGGTGGGTTGTAGTCCACCGAAAGTAATAAATCACTATCCCTAGTAGCTGTGGTGCCGAGCAAACAGGCTTATTTTAAGAAAATGTGTAAAGCAGAAGAACCAATTAAAATCCCACTCTAATTTATAAATATATAGAATAAAGAATAATTTAGCAAACAAAATGATAGCAAAACGGCAAAAATACAAGGAGAACCAGAGACATGGATTTTTAAAGTTTTAAATAAAAATAGCACCAATATCATTGAGGGCCAAACGCAGGCAAGTGCCTGCTGTAGACCGGCACCTAGGTGCAATTTAGGGCTGACTGCGATGAAACGCGGGTCAGATATAGGAATCAGGTTTGAACTGGTTGAAGGTTTCACACTTGTCTTTTTTTCCGGAAGTCAAAATCGTTCAGCGGTGCACGGCAGCAGTCTGTATGCAAAGAGGGCCAAATGACATCATATTGGTGTTGGAAAAAGGTCCAGGTAACGTTTTTAGTTTCAGCGGGAAAAGCTCAGAGCGGGAATAATTCTGATTTTGCACCCAGTGAACTCCTTTTGCAGGCCAGATACTTTTGCCGCCTTCGCCTGGTCAAGAATTCTACTTTTGGCCTTAGGGGGCTATTTACTTACAATTCATATAAGTTGCTGCGCTGCATTGAGTGAAAGGGAGACAGCAGAAAGCACTATATCAACTAATAGAGGGCCCAGTGAGGCCACATACCTTCCTGATGAGGTATTGCTGAATTGGATTTGTTGCTGCAGAGACGCTTAGAGTGTGAGAAACCTGTTTTTTTCAGCCGAGGGGCAACGCACCTCAAACAGATTAGCTTGGGAGGTCTGTCTGGAGGTTTGGAGTCCAAAAATGTTTTAAGTCCCAGGTTTGTCAGAGCTGTTAGGGGAAGTACTCTTTAACAGTGCCTCAGAGACAACACTTGGGGGGGGGGGGTTAAGACTTACTCCAACAGAGACCACTAGCAGGGTCCAGGTCAGGTCCAGTTGAAAAAGTAAGGTGGGCATTTCAAGGAAAAGGCATATTGCAGCTTGTTGTGACTCTGTATCTTTCACAGAAGGTCAGTCAATTAACCCTTGGAATCCACTTTTTTGTCCAGAGTACAACTTTGAGCAGGCACCACCCCTCAGGTGCCCTCGTGGGTGTCAAATGGCAGGTTCAGTCCTTCTTGTGTTCATCCACATGTCCTGAGTGTTCTGAAGAGGGTCTGGGGAGATGCCCTATTTATGCCTGGCACTAGCTTGTAATAAACACAGAACAGGAGTAAACCCGTTACCCCAGTTGAGACCGGGTAGTAATTGCAACAAAAATACAGTCTCTCAACAGGAATATCATGTAAAAAGACAATTTAGAATGGGGTGGGAGGAAGGGAGGTGTGCAGGTGGAGAAAAGAGGACTAGAGCGGTGGTGGGAGCAGGAGAAAAGCAAAAGGCCCTAGGCACTTACCAGAGGAAGGTGGTACAACTTTCACGAATGATAGGGAGCAGGGCAAGGAGTCGTGCTCTATAATAGAAGGGAGAAACAAATAAGGGGACCGGAATCACTAGGGTAGCTAGGAATGAACCGGAGTAGAACGACGTCCTTACCAAAATCGTACAGAATTTCACAATGATAAACGTTCTTCAGGGCGATGGTTGGGCAAGGAGTCCCATTCCAAGGCGCAGGAAAGAAGTCACGCTCTAAAAGGTAAGGCGAGACATGCATGAGGGGGTCGTCATTAATGGCAGCATGAAGAAGGCGAGTTTCTACGAATGAAAAAAGGTCTCCTTACTGTCACGTCGTCCCCACAAGGATGAGGCAGACGCCAATGCTTGATTCAAGGAGCTTTATTAATCTCAACCCTTCCTCTATCCGTCCCTACTCTAACTGCCCCATATCCTGTGGTCACGGCTCCTCCTGTTCCTGTCCCTCCCACAACTCCACCCCCAACCACTAGACTGCTGCTTGCTTCATTACATATCCCCACTTCTTAACAAAACAGAATTAAATCATGGAGTATTTACAGTTCCTCATTCAGCTGCACAGGTCTGCGGATGGTCCGTCGGGGTCTAAGAGGTGCATCCGCATTCTCGTTCTCAGACTCAGCCCGATCCTCAAGCCTCAGTAATGCATGGCTGGTGAATGTCTTTTCTTTGTTTGAGGTTTCCGTTGTCTTGTCAAGGGCATCTTTGACAGCTGGGGTGCACTTTTGGAAATGGGACACATTACGTGTGATTCTCTATTTTCAGATTCTGCGGTTATCATAGTTCCCTTTTGCTGAGTGACCACCAAGGGTTCAGCATGATACCTGCAGTCCGTTTTCTTTTGGTGCTCCTGTTTGATTAGCACCCAGTCCGCTTCTTGGATGGACGGGGATTTTGCTCTCCGCCTAGCGTCAGCATAGGACTTCATCTTTTCCTTATTTCTGCGATCTGTGTCAGCAATGTTCTCATGTTCATTGTTGTTGGATAGGGATTGTAAGGTGTCTTCCAAAGTGGGTATTCTGCTCCGGATGGTCTGCCCCAGCATGAGAGTGGCAGGGCATTTTCCAGTTGTCGCATGTGGAGTTGTTCGATAGGCCCTCAAGACTTCATTCAAGGCAACTTGCGGATCTTTCTTGTCCAGGGAAGCTTGCTGCAGTGTCTTTTTCAGAGTGGCCATAAAAAAGTTCCACCATTCCGTTAGCCTGTGGCCAGAGGGGAGTGATCTTATGGTGTTTAAAGTTAAGGTGTTTGGCAAACTCCCCGAACTCTTGACCATTGAAAGGTGGTCCGTTGTCTGTTTTGCCCTTTTCCGGAATACCCCAGGCGGCAAACACTTCGTCCAGGACGGCAATGATACTGGTGGCCTTAGTGGACGAGACAAACTGTGCAATGGGGAATCTTGAGTTTTCGTCCATGAGGACTAGAATATATTTCCCTGATTGAAGGGGTCCAAAGAAATCCAGGGCAATTTCCTGCCAAGAGCCATTTGGTAAGGTAGACATTTGAAGGGGAGCAGGAGGCTCTCCCTGATTCACCAGTTGACATTGAGGACAGTCCTTGAGGGTTAGTTCAACCCTCTGATCTAATAGCGGGAACCACACCCTCTCTCGTAGCGCTCTCTTGGTGGCTACCATAACACGATGACCCTCATGAGCCAAATTGATCACGCCTTGGCAAAGTTGCATTGGGATGACTATCCTTTGGTCTCGGAGTATGAGCCCCTCTGTTGTGACCGATAGTTCATCTCTCACATGTTTCAATGCATTCAGATCTTGTTTTTCAATGGGCTCTCGGTTGTCATCATAATTGGAATGTCGGCACGTGTTCGTTTGTAATCAGAGTTTCACTTGTTGCAGGATATTGCCCTAAGCGGTGCCTCATAGATGGCTTCCAGCGGGACAGCCGGTGATCTGGCTTGGTCGACTACAAAATGAATATATTCCTCCACTAGTGACGGTCCTGATGCACGTGAAGTTCTGGGATGTCTCGACATATAGTCAGCAGGATTGGCAGACTTCCCGGGTTTGTGTATGATGGTGTAAGTGTACTCCTCCAGCGGTAGGCCCCAGCGTTCTATCCGAGGAGGCATCTTGGCTCTTGGGTTGCCAAATATGGTGACTAACGCCTGGTGGTCTGTGACTAATGTAAAGTGCTTGCCGTACACCAAAATATGAAAATGTTCGCAGGGCCAGACAACAGCAAGACTCTCCTTCTCTGGCTGAGAGTAAGCCTTTTCAGTGTCAGTTAAACTCCTGCTGGCATATGCGACAATGTGTCTCTGATCGGTGTCATGATCAAACTGGGCAAGGATGGCCCCTAAGCCAACCGGGCTGCCATCAACCGTGATTTCCGTTTTCCTTTTGGGATTGAAGTAGGCCAGATTGTCTGCTGATTGAACGGCACTCTTGATCTCCTGAAAGGCTTGCTCGCATTGTGGTGCCCACTTCAATGGCTGTCCTTGCTTGGTGAGGTTACGCAGCGGATAGCTGATGGTGGCGTAGTCTTTTATATACCTGGCACAATAGCTCGCCATTCCTAGGAAAGATCTTATGTCACCAACATCCTGCGGGCTTTTCGTGTCATTCAGAGCTGCTACCTTCTCAGGGTCCGGCTTCATCCCTGCTCCAGAAAATATGTGTCCAAAGAATTTCAAAGTGGACTTGTGAAATTCACACTTCTCTTTGTTCAGTGTGAGGTTTGCTTCGAGTAGAGCATGGCAGACTCTGTCCAGTGCTGTGTCGTGTTCCTGGACAGTTGCACCATATACCAAGATGTCGTCAGTATAATTTAGTGCGTTAGGGATGTGGTGAATAATCTTCCTTATGGATTCTTGAAATATCTCCGCTGCAGAGGATACTCCGAAACTGAGCCGTTTATATCTGAAAAGTCCAAGGATGGTGGCAAACGTGGTGATATATCGTGACCTTTCGTGCAACTCAAGCTGGTGGTATCCCTTATTCAGATCTAATTTGGAGAAGACTTGAGCTACATTGAGAGACGCGATCATATCACTCAAATGCGGTCCAAGATGACGCTCTCGCTCAATGGCCGTATTTGGGGCCCTCATGTCGACGCAGAGGTGCACTTTTCCAGGGGTACCCTTTTTTGGCACAATCACCACTGGTGAAACCCATGGGGTAGGACCTTCCATTCGCTCGACGATATCAGCTTGTAGTAGCTCTTGTAGTTCATCCTCCACAGCCTTCTGGAGGTGGAATGGGACCCGTCTGTGTTGCTGAGCGACGGGTGTCACCTTTTCATTTATGTGTAGGCGTACCTGACATCATGCCATTTTTCCGAGTCCAGTGAACAACTTTGGACATTTGTGGATGATATCTGGGTCATCGTGTACTCGATACAGAATTTCTACCAGCCGAAGTCGCTCAGCGGTGGGAAGGCTGAGGAGGCAATCCACTTCTGGTCCTTCAATCACTTGTATGTGAGCAGGTACAGACTGGTCCTTGTGAGTGAGAGTGGTTGCGAACTTTCCTAAACACGGAAGTGGTTTCCTAGACATCAAGGTGTACACTCTGACGTGGGCAGGGCTTAATGGAGGGGTTGGCTTCATTCTCTGGTATTCAGTCACTGGTATGTAGTTTAGGGAAGCGCCACTGTCGAGCACGAACTTTGATGCGTGATTCCTGATGCGAATGTCCACTCGTGGGTATTTCTTGAGCTGATCTGGGTCTGCCAACATGCAAATGTACTCGTCACTGTCCTGTGACACAGGTGACGCCGACCTTGATTCTTGTGACGGTGACCGCCTCAGCCACTGCGATTTGCGAGACTCTCGGCTCGACTGGGAGGATCCGGAGGATGATCCTTGGTGGTCTCGGACTGCTTTGGCATGATGTCGCACAGTTGTTGGGCGAGACGATCTCATCTGATCTTTCTGTCTGTCCTTCCTATATTCCCCACAGACATTTTCAAAATGATTGTCTCTCCCACACTTCCGGCATCGCTGCCCAAGCGCTGGACAGGCATCTGTGTGAGGGAAGTCGTATCCGCACCGGTAACATTTGAGAGGATGCTCCCGTTTCTTGTCCCTTCTACCGGAGTCATAACGTTTGTGTCCTGTATATTTGTGGTGCGATTTAGTTCTTGACGTCCTCCGCCTTTCACGAGAGTGTCTGCGAGTGGTACGTGCTTGAAGCCGGAATGCCTGTTTGCGCTTTTCCATGCAACCCGCCTCCATCTTCTTAGCATGTTCATCCGCCTGAGCGTGAACTTTGGTCATTTCTTTGATCTCGTCTAACGTGTGGATTTTTCTTAGGGGGTGTCTTCGGAGGGACTCTGATTGGCATCCCTCTATGATACGTAGTCTGATGGCATCTTCCGTGGAGAAGTTGTCAAATTCACAATAACGAGTGAGCTGTCGAAGTCTGGTGATGAACGTGCTCATGGGCTCTTCCTTTTCCTGTGATGCCAGATTGAAGGTGTATCTTTCAAAATCTACATTTCTCTTGTGTAGGAACTTTCTGTTCAGGGCGTCACGTACTTTGACATATGACCCCGCGTCATCAGTCGACAATTCTTTGATGATTTGACTAATTTCTTTCCCCACCAAGTTGCGGAGCACAATTAGTCTCTGAGCTTCTTCCATCACCTGCGAGCCTTGCATAAAATCTTCAAAATCCTCAAGCCACTCTTGCCACCTGAGGCCCATTCCTCCTCCAGCTACAAGTGTGAGTGGTTCCGGAGGACATAGATAGGAGACGCCCATCATGCCTAGTCTGTTGGTTGCAGCTGGAGCTTGTGCTCCTCTCTGTGGCGATGTCGCCATCTTGCTCTTGTCCTTATCAAGGCTTATGCCGATTACCAGCCAATTAGCTTACAATTGAGAACATTTATATGGCACTTGTTCACTGGTGTTTCTAGATATTTACTTTCTTTTCTTCCTTTGCTTTCAGTTAAATTATTTCTCTCGGCGTTGAGTGTTTATTTCGGGACTTGCGTTTGCTCGTGCTCGTTACATTGAGATTTGCATTTGCTCGTGCTTGTTGTCTTTGAGGTTTGCATTTGCTTGTGCTTGTTACGTCTGAAACTTGCACTTGCTTGTGCTTGTTATATTTGGATTTTTGCATTTGCTTATGCTTCCTGCATTCAGGACTTGCATTTGCTTGTGCTTATTGCATTCGAACCTTGTATTTTCTTGTCCTTGTATTCGGAACTTGCATTTGCTTATGCTTGTTGAATTCGGGACTTGCATTTGCTTGTGCTTATTGCATTCGAACCTTGTATTTGCTTGTGCTTGTTGTAGAATTCACAGTCACCTGACTTTAAGATGGCCGCTCAATATCCCTGATAGGGGATAGGAGCAGGCGCCTGAATTCAAGATGGCCTCCCGCCTTTGAAAACTCGTTTTCGACGAGATTTGGCTCTACATTACTCCCAGCTCTTCTTCATGTCGGGCGATCACTCACCACGCTGGATCTCAACATCGGCACACTCGCGAAGGCCAGGACCGCGGCACTTCCTCGCCGGCAAGCTTCTCAGGCGCAGGTAGGATCGGGGTGGGTTCCCGACATCGGTACCTTCGCGCCTACGCTCTCCTCAGCTGGGGTGGGCACCCAGGCTTCAGCGCACAGCAGCGTTTGCAGGGCCACGCTCCACACGACCTCAAGTTTGCGGAGTCTCAGTTCAGGGACGCGCCGCCGGTAGCTTCACTACAATCACGGCCCGCGCTCGAAGGGATGGTGGGGGCACGCTCGTCGTGACGGCGACTCTAATTGTGCCCCACTCAGGAACCAAGTCAACAGCTCAGGGATTAGCGCATTTGCACAGCGCAATCATCCCACCCTCGTCGCCACGTCGTCCCCACAAGGATGAGGCAGACGCCAATGCTTGGTTCAAGGAGCTTTATTAATCTCACCCTTCCTCTATCCGTCCCTACTCTAACTGCCCCTTATCCTGTGGTCCTGGCTCCTCCTGTTCCTGTCCCTCCCACGACTCCACCCCCCAACCACTAGACTGCTGCTTGCTTCATTACACTTACTGTAATCGTGCTGGAATAATAATGCGCTCGATAGTCAGCAGGGCATTAGAGCCGGCGCTAATCCGGTCACATTTCTGAGGGCAGCAATTTAAATTGGAGCCGCCTGCGGGGACAGAAAGCCTGGAACGAGTCGGGTAGTCACTGTGAAGAGGAAAAGGTCTTGTGAATGCCGGCAATGATTCCCGGATGGGGAACTCATGCGAGGGAGAAAGGAAGAAAAATTAGACCACTGGAAAAATTGTCCAGTGCCCAGGGGGAATCACGTGTAAATCGAGCATGAACAAGGTCACAAAAGGAAGAAGGGGAGGGGAGGAGGAGAGGTTGGGGGAGGGGCTTAGGAGGTGGAACACCGAAAAGGTGACATAAATTACAAATTAGGCAAGGAATATTTGCAAATTGGTACATAAAGACATGTAATACATGGTGAGGTATGTCAGTCAAAACCATAATGAAAGCTGAACATACAATACATAATAAGTCATGTCAATCACATCAATAATGAAAGCTATACATCATGGCAGTTATTTAGCAAAGAAAAAAGGGGGGAAGAGTAAGGGGAAGGGAACGATAGGGGGAGGAGGGGAGGTGGGGAAGGGGGGTGGGCGGTTGGGACGGGGGTTTGGGGTTTAGGGGGCAGGGGGCAAGGATAAGGTGAGGGCTGGGGAGGAAGGGAGGAGGGAAGGAGAGTAGGTGGTATGATGGTAGGGTTCGGGGGAGTTAACAATCGGCATATTCTGGTGAAAAAATCCACATCATGTTAGAAATCAGAAATATGACTAACTAAATGGTTAAGAGTTATTTTCAAGGACCAACATAGTCATAGGTCTATAATCTAATATTTCAAAAGGACTATCTATACCAAATATATACACACATGTCATCAGGTACAGGTAAGATGTACAATTAAATGTAAGCATAGGCAAGGGTTATATCGATGGACAATGGAGCTGTATGGACTGAGATCCCCGATCACCGTATTCCACTCATCAAGCGAATTTAACCTTTTGCTACAGAATTAACTTTTTTGATCCATCTGCATTCACACTTGTTCATCAGAATTTGGAGCTTCCCACCCCGTATGGGTAGGAGAGGGCGATCTATTACCTGCCATGTCATTTCTGTTTCTGAGTGGTTCTTCTCTTTGTAGTGGGTTACCAATGGTGCAGTGGTGATATTGCATCTGATTCGGCTTTTGTACTGAGAGATGCGATCCTTCACCATTTGAGTGGTTTGGCCTATATAAAGTAAATTACACGGGCAACGGATAGCGTAGATTACTTTTTGGAGTGGCAGTTCGAGAATTGTTTGAGCTGGTAGGTGCATTCAGTGGTTACAAAAACTTTGGTGTTGTTTGTAAGGTCGCAAACATTACAGTTCTGACATTTGAAGTGGCCCAAGATGGGTGGGAGGACCCAAGCCGTAGTTAGTGATTAATCACCCTTTTGTTTTTGTGGCCAGGTTATCGCATGAACCAGTTTGTCTGAAAGGTTGTTTCCTCTTTTATATGATAGTAAAGGGGGTTAAGAAAAATGGGCAAAAGTGCGTAAGACTGTCCAGTTCTTCTTAATTATTTTGCCGACCTTGTTGCTACATGGGCTATACGTTGAAACAAAGGGGATACGTGTGTTTTGTCATTTAATGGATGGTGCCAGGATTATATCCCTCTGACAAAGAAATTAGCAAGTAGAGGCTATCCCAAACACCTGCTTTAAATGGCGCTTAAACACGCTTGGAAACAACCTTTCAGTCACAGTAACTTGCTACAGTACAGAAATCCAAGCTTGTGAGCATGATGCTGCGGTCCAGTCCTAGATCTTCTTACCAGCCTCTTCAGACTATAGCTCCTTTCCTCCCCCACTGGAGATCTAATGTAAGTATCGCGCCTGCCGCTGTCCATGGACTTCCAGCCGCGCTTGCCTTCACCCCTGCCCTCTAGCCCCACTGGCATACCTGTTAATTACCCTTTACACATACAAATTTGACCCCCCTGGCCAACCAAACACCTGAGTAACTCATCGCACCAGCCCCCTGCTTGGAATTCTCACCCCTCCCCGCGTATGCACATTTAAATGCTTATTGTCTGTGGAACTCGCGGCCATGAGTGAACTCCTCACTAAAGTAGAACCCTCCCTCAAACTTCAGAGGTCTCCAGGGTCGGTGCACCATCTCCCTGATGAAAAATTGTAGTCCAAAATCACATCCTAATATTGACAAGAGTACACAATGAAAGTGAGTTTTAACACTGACAAAACTGCCCATTGTTATAGCACTTAACGCCCTCTTGGTGCTTGAATAATGCACGTCATTCGCGCCCGCTGGTATGTGCCTTGCAGTGATCTCAGAAGACTGCTTTCACCCATTTAAATAGTTGTTCGTGTTCCATTGACCCCCTACTTCATTTCCCCCTCCCCAATAGCCACCCTTTCCATCTCCTCCGCTCTCTCCTTCCTTGCTTTACCACGCCCGATTATTTGCCCCTACCGCCTCCTCCTGCTGCCCTGCTCCACTGTCATAATACCTCCTAAATACTGCTCCTCTCCTCTCATCTCCTCTCTCCTCTTCTCCTTCTCCCTCTCCTCCTCCTCCTTCTTCCTTACCCCTCCCCTTCCTCCTCCATCTTCTTCTGCCTCTTCTCTTCTACCCCACTGCTACCATGCCCTCTCCACTCCTGCCCCACTTCTGCTCTTCACTGTCCTCTCCCCTGGAAAACTGGCCCTGGAATCCCTCCCCATCTGCCCCGATGTTGCTATGTCCTCAAATCCCTCTTCTCCTGACTTGCTCCCCTGTTCTCCCCCCTGTCCTGCTCCACTGATGCACTGCTTCCTCCTCTCCTTCTGCCTGCTTATTTGCTCTCTCTCTCACTCTCTCACTAACTCACTCTCTCACTAACTAACTTACGTCCACAACCACTACCTCCACCACCACTACCTCCACCACCACCATGTCCACCACCACCACGTCTACCACCACACCCACACCCACCTCCAACACCACCACATCCACCACCACCACCACGTCCACCACCACCACCACCATGTCCACCACCACCATGCCCTTCACCACCACATCCACCACCACCACATCCACCACCACCACGTCCACCACCACCGCGTCCACCACCACATCCACCAGTATCACGTCCATAACCACCACCACCACATCCACCACATCCACCACCACTATGTCCACCAACACCATGTCTACCACCACCACGTCCACCACCACCACGTCCACCACCATGTCCACCACCACGTCCACGACCACCATGTCCACCACATCCACCACCACATCCACCACCACCATGTCCACCACCACCACGGCCACCACCACGTCCACCACGAGGCCACTACCATGTCCACCACCACCACATCTACATCCACCACCACAACATCCACTACCACCACCACATCCACCACCATGTCCACCACTAAGTCCACCACCAAGTCCATCACCACATCCACCACCACCACATCAACCACCACCAAGTACACCACCACCATGTCCACCACCACCACGTCCACCACCACCATGTCCACCACCACCACGTCCACCACCATGTCCACCACCACAACCACCACATCCACCACCACCATGTCCACCACCACCATGTCCACCACCACCACTACCACATCCACCACCACCACGTCCACCAACACCATGTCCACCACCACCACATTTACCAGCACCACCACACCCACCTCCACCACCACCACGTCCACCACCACCACATCCACCACCTCCATGTCCATCACATCCACCACATCCAACATGACGTCCACCACCACCATGTCCCCCACCACCACCAGGGCCACCACGACGTCCACCACGAGGCCACTACCACATCCACCACATCCACTACCACCACCACGTCCACCACCATGGCCACCAGCAAGTCCACCACCAAGTCCACCACCACCTCATCCACCACCACAAAGTCTACCACCACCACGTCCACCAACACCACGTCCACGACCACCATGTCCACCACCACATCCACCACCATCACATCCACCACCACGTTCACCACCACCACATCCACCACCACCATGTCCACCTCCACCACCACCACCACCATGTCCACCACCACCACGTCCACCACCACCACGTCCACCACCATCATGTCCACAACCACCACATCCACCACCACTACGTCCACCAACACCATGTCCACCACCACCACGTCCACCACCACCACCACACCCACCTCCACCACCACCATGTCCACCACTACGTCCACCACCACCATGTCCACCACCACCACCATGTCCACCACCACGTCCACCACCACCATGTCCACCACCACCACCACGGCCACCACCACATCCACCATAAGGCCACTACCACGTCCACCACCACGTCTACCTCCACCACCACCACTTCCACCACCACGTCCACCACCAAGTACCCCCCAAGTCCACCACTACATCCACCACCACCACGTCCACCACCACCATGTCCACCACCACCACGTCCACTTTCACTTCCACCACCACCACCACATCCACCACCAGATCCACCCCCACCACATCCACCACCACCACGTCCACCACCACCATGTCCACCTTCACGTCCACCACCACCACGTCCCCCATCACCACATCCACCACCACCACCACGTCCACCACCACCACCACCACATCCACCACTACCACATCCACCACCACCACGTCCACCACCACGTCCACCACCACAACCACCGTGTCCACCACCACCACATCCACCACCACCACCACCACCATGTCCACCACCAACACCACCACATCCACCACCGCGCCCACCTCCACCACCACCACATCCACCACCACCACATCCACCATGTCCATCACACCCACCACATCCAACACCATGTCCACCACCACTATGTCCCCCACCACCACCACGGCCACCACGACATCCACCACGAGGCCACTACCACATCCACCACATCCACTACCACCACCACGTCCACCACCATGGCCACCAGCAAGTCCACCACCAAGTCCACCACCACATCCACCACCACCAAGTCCACCACCACCACGTCCACAAACACCACGTCCACCAACACCACGTCCACCACCACCATGTCCACCATGTCCACCACCACATCCACCACCATCACATCCACCACCATCACATCCACCACCACGTTCACCACCACCACATCCACCACCACCACGTCCACCTCCACCACCACCACCACCAAGTCCACCACCACCAAGTCCACCACCATCCCGTCCACAACCACCACCACCAACACCACGTCCACCACCACTACGTCCACCACCACTACGTCCACCAACACCATGTCCACCACCACCACCATGTCCACCACCACCACCACAGCCACCACTACGTCCACCACAAGGCCACTATCACGTCCACGACCACGTCTACCTCCACCACCACGTCCACCACCAAGTACACCCCCAAGTCTACCACTACATCCACCACCACCACGTCCACCACCACCACATCCACTTTCACGTCCACCACCACCACGTCCACCACCACCACATCCACCACCACATCCACCACCACATCCACCACCACCACCACCACATCCACCACCACCATGTCCACCACCACCATGTCCACCTTCACGTCCACCACCACCACGTCCACCATCACCACGTCCACTACCACCACGTCCACCACCACCACCACCACATCCACCACTATCACAGCCACCACCACCACGTCCACCACCACCACCACCACCATGTCCACCACCAACACCACCACATCCACCACCACCACCACGTCCACCACCACCACGTCCACCACCACCACATCCACCACCACCATGTCCACCACGTCCACCACCACGTCCACCATCCCCATTACCACCACCACCACCACCATGTCCACCACCACGGCCACCACCATGTCCACCACGAGGCCACTACCACATCCACCACCACGTCTACCTCCACCACCACCACATCCACTACCACCACCACGTCCACAATCAGGTCCACCACCGCGTCCACCACCACGTCCACCACCACTTTCACCACCACAACATCCACCTCGCCCACCACCACCACATCCACCATGTCCACCACCACCACGTCCACCACCACCACGTCCACCACCACCTCCACCACCAAGTCCACCACCACCACGTCCACCACCACATCCACCACCACCTCCACCACCACCTCCACAACCACCACCTCCACCACCACTTCCACCACCACTACATCCACCACCACTACGTCCACCACCGCAATGTCCACCACCACCATGTCCTCCACCACCACCACGTCCACCACCACCACACCCACCTCCACATCCACCACCACCACATCCACCACCACCACCACATCCACCACGAGGCCACCTCACTCTATCTATCTATCTATCGCCCTCACTCTATCTATCTATCACCCTCACTCTATCTATCTTTCGCCCTCACCCTATCTATCTATCGCCCTCACTCTATCTATCTATCGCCCTCACTCTATCAATCTATCATCCTCACTCTATCTATCGCCCTCACTCTAGATATCTCCCTTCACTCTATCTATCTATCTATCTATCTATCTATCTATCTATCTATCTATCTATCTATCTATCTATCTATCTATCTATCTATCTATCTATCTATCTATCGCCCTCACTCTATCTATCTGTCTATCTATCGCCCTCACTCTATCTATCTGTCTATCTATCGCCCTCACTCTATCGCCATCACTCTATCTATCTATCAATCGATCGCCCTCACTCTATCTGTCTATCTATCTATCGCCCTCACTCTATCTATCGCCCTCACTCTATCTATTGCCCTCACTCTATCTATCGCACTCACTCTATCTATCTATCGCATCACCACAGCATCACTCAGCACCACCACAGCATCACTCAGGGGCACCACAACATCAATATGCGCTGCCACAGCATCACTGAATGCCACAGCATCACTTGTCGCCACCACAACATCACTCAGTGCCACCACAGAATCAATCTGTGCAACCATTCAACAACCACTGGTTCAAATATGTTCTCTTAATGTTTCAAGCTTTATTACAAATGTCACAAAAAGATGTTAATATTTCACTTCGGTTCTTGTATTTTCATCACAATAAAATACACTGAACATAATCTGCACAAAAGTTATTTACAAAAGTTTAAGCTATTGCCATTATAAATTACAATAGCTTTTATTTCAGTATTAATTATTAAAAAAAAATAAAAGCCATTGTTATTTGTAATATCAATACATCTAAGTCACGTAAATACAACACATATTGCATTACAAATGCTACAGGTGTCACATTTGTGAAAGTTAAAACTATTGGCATTGCAAATGACAAAGCTATTAATTTCGCTATTTCCAAAACCAACACATGAATAAAAAACGTGTCATTTACAATACCAATAGCTCAAACCTTCCTAATGTGAGACCTATTGCATTGGAAATGCTTGTTTTCAGGTGGCTGTGCACATGTGATCAGCCAAAATGTGTCAATAACTGTGCAAGACAGCCAATGGATGAAGTGGGCTGATCTGTTGCCCCATGCGCTATGTTGTGACGGATGGAAGCACAGTATCAATGGCGCTGGAACACACCAATGGATGAAGACGGCTGACCGACTGTCCTTGCATGTATGTAAGTACATTTTTCAGAACACATGAGGCACGAAACAGCTAAAGCTGTCTCTAGGCCAGAAGTAAAACTGACTTCCACGGTCTACACTCACCGTGGCTGTTGTGATTGGTTCGTCACTGGAAGTTCGACTTGTATATTCAATGTACCCTCTGTAATTAGACCCACATTATTGAGCTCGTGCAGGGGGCACTTCCAACCCCCTGTGCTGTTTCCTTGCTGCAAAAACAGACATACTTGGAAACAAAACCAGGATTGGACCTGCTGAGAATCACCTGTGGTTTGTAAACACTACTATTCGTTAAAACTCTGTTGAATGAAATGTCCGACTAAAGGGGGAAGCTATTGTGAAAATAATCTTTAAATAGACACAACTGGACGCTCGATAATCTCTATTTAGCCGTCTTTAGCGTTTTGGTGCCTGCGCATCTATTTATATCCCGTGAGGAGACGGCTCCTCGGCTTGAAAAGATGCGCAGCGGCTATTTCTGGCGCCAGCCGCGCGCCGGGCTGATCTTTTCATTCAGGAGTGGATTTAAATATAACTTCCAAGCTCATGGAGCAAGGTCGCAGCTATAATTATCCGCGCCGAAGCACTGTTATTACGGTCTGGTAGTCAAGCTGTTCGTTTCCAACCTGATCTGCACGACCATATTTGCTTTTCTATCTGTACAGCATACCTGTTATATGCTCTGCACTAGCGAGGCCACTTAAAATGTATCGCTAGGTTTTAGTTTTGTTTGTCTCTGTGTGTGAGGTGGCTTTACTGTGGTTATGTCCTAAATTCCCGTAGGACCAAATTCGAAGTAGCGTATGTGGGGAAGGAACACCGACGCTCTCTGTACCCCAGGGTACGTGCTGCCTCTTAACGCCTCTGTGTGCGGATATTTACTGTTCTTGCATTGCAACACATGACAACGCCACACACAAGAAAGCGGCACAGTATTGGGTATTAGTGACATCCTGCACACATTTTTGAACTACCAGTTCTTAATTTTTTTAAGTGCTGGGGTCCAAAGTATTTTTAGGAGCCCACCAGCTCCGTCAAACTCTAGCCGTGCCCAATACCGAGGCTACCTTGTCTTGATTTCAACTCTGTGACAGAGTACCTGCTTGTTTCTGAGAAGGGCCGGTACTTTCCAAATTAAAAGTATTACGTTTTTCTTGATAAGTGCAGGTACTAAAAAAGTCCCGGTACTCAGTACCGGCCCATTTAAAGCACTGCCTATGCTGTCTCTTTATCTCACCATTGCAGACATTTTCTTCCATGATTTCTCCTCTTGTCGCTGTTTTCCTACCTTTCTCTTCTTCCTTTTATGTCCAGTTTTTGATTTTCTCTCTCATTCACAAAATCTGATGATACAGAACAAATCCTGGCCCTCAAAAGCAAGTACCACTGCACACTACCTGCATTCACCAGCACAAAGTATGCACTGTCTATTATCAACAAACCTCGCGCCACTCTGAAGGGACTGGCATCTAGTGATGTGAGAATATCAAATAGAGACCTTCCAGTTTTTAGGCCTCACGTTAGGCAGCTGCTCACCAGCATCGAAAGTGAGGTCGGACAATCTGTTTTGCTTCAGCTAGGAATGCCGAACAATCACGAAGGAGTCACAATGGCTTATGGGTTGGTTATTTACCGGCAATCTCTTTACTCCATTTCACATTTCTTAGTGCTTAATTTAAGCCGGTGGTTGCAGGTGGGGCCCACCTACCTTTATTTTTGGGCAACACTACTTAATTTTCCTCAGCACACTTTGACCTAGAACGAAAGTGAGAGAAACAACAAAAGGGAAAACATTTGGAAGTGAAAGACAGAAAAACAGTACCAAGGGAGAAAGCAGAAGCAAAAAAGGATACAGGAGTGAGCGAGAGGGGCAGGAAGTGTCTGGTGGTGGATTAAGAGCTATTGAGTGGAATCAACAGTAATCTGCCTTGGTAATCAGCCTTGGTAATCAGCATTGCGACCTTCTGCAGTGGCGAAAGAAGCCTCCAAGCAATAGGTTAGGCCCAGGCACTAATTATATTACAAATTAAGCATATGGCCTTACGGATGGTATTAGTCATACCTTTCTTTCGATAACACCATTATTATATGTTATTATTTTTTTCCCACCCCTTCCAGTATTTCCCATGAAGGGGGCTATTCCCCACAACATCTCCCGGTTACATCTATCCATGCTTAAAATCTGAAGCTGTAGAACCAGAACAGAGGGAGGATGAAACAAAAGTGAGATTAAGGTTTTGGACTAGGAAGGGGAAAACTGAGTAATGAACAATACATAGTCCTGAGAACTCACATATGGCCGGTAATTGGACACACATATAGGGAGAACACCAAGTAGAAACCCTGCAAATGTCCACAATGCCATCTCTGCGAGAACACTACAACAATTCTCCCTTGATGGTGTTTCATATCCTCAACAACACAAACGCCCCAAAAGGATGTACTGCAGAAAGACTCTTCCATTTGCATGAGTGGGACAACTCCTCCTGAGCCCAGAAAGGTGACTGAGTGACAGACTCAAGGCGTAACCTGCGGGATAGGCTCTGGGATCAGAAGAGGAACTTCCCTCTCTAGATGAGTTGGCTCCAAGCAGCAAAGCAGTTTCTTGAGAATATCCTCTGACAACAGAATGTTTCTGTTTTACACCTTCAAGTCAATCTCATCAGTGAAGAACGCGATGAGTCAGACCTAAGTACAACCGAGCCAGGTGTATCATAAAAACAATTGAAGTCTGCAGAGGGAAGACAGATAATACAAGCATAAGGACAACACCCTTTTGAGAGAGCCAGAAGGCTCCCTGGCCATTGGATGGAGACCAGAGCTCACCAGATTCTCTTCCACCTGCATCCATGTCTGAGCTAATTCAGAATTCTGATGTAGACAGCACAACCCAAGGACAGTGAAACACCTTGCCTACTGTAATCTGACCCTGATGAAGTTAAGAATCCGCCAAGAATGAATGGCATTGACCAGAAATCCCAGGGAACCAAAAAGCTTGCACACCACATCCACACCTGAAGCTATCTTGTTCCTAGAATGTGAACGGATCAACCAGTTGTCCAGATAAGGATTACAACCTGTACAGAATCCCTAGCACTGGAGTAAGCACCTTTGGGGCACACCTTAGACTAAGGTGACCACCTCCCTTCAAGTCAATAGGGACACTGTTTCCTGCCCTCATCTTTTATGTGACAGTGATAGTTGTTGTATTATTTTGCCCCCATTGAACCAAGTAGGCTAACACAATTGCACTCAATGATTTGCAGGTTGAAATGTCAGGAATGGAAGACGTGTTTGTAATTACATGGAGGGAAGTGATCACCCTACATCTTATGCATGGTGTCTGGGGCCACTGATAGCATCTGGTAACCCACCCAACATAAGAGGGCCATATATTGGTAAAGGAAACATTCTAGCATAGTGGTGGTCTTTCTGGGCATATCTGTATAACATTCATGGCATGCTGGTGTTCACCTGTGGCATAGTTGTTATATTCTCTGATTTTATGTTTAATCATTTGTGATTTTATCTTTAATTATTTACTGTATATGTTTCAAACATTTATTGCATATTATAAAAGAATGTATCTTTTGATTCTATGTTGCTTAGCAGTTATGGAATGTTGAGCTCCAGCTATTCAGTTAACGGCTGGAGCTGAATGAAGAAACACTCTGTTGGATCTGAGTGCTGTACTTATCTTTAAGATTAAATCTTCTTTTATTATAAATATCTTCCTTGTCATCCTTGGATGTAACAATAGTGCTAGGATTTTACACATCCAAGTTAGACTGCTTTGCATATCCTTAGCATCAGGGACATTGCCCCTGACATAATAGCGGCCAGTCTTAGCACATTTTACATATAGGCTACTGCAAAGATAGCCATCCGAGACATTAGAGGGGCTGTGACTGGTCTATTGATGACCCTGGCACAATGATGGACATTCTCAGCATATAGTGTGCATCCTTGTTCATATTTTATCCTTGCTCATATTTTACCCATGATGGGCCTCGATGTTGTTTGGTGGATATACCTGGGCATGTGGACATCTAAGGTAGAATCTGCCCATATGTGGCAAAAATGGATGCAATGACTTAATGAAAATGACAAACTTATGATCAGGAAACAAATGTAGATTTATTACTAAGATCAAGCAGTATTTGCATGGCAAAAGTGTATTTGTAAAAAAGGCAAGTTTTTGGGAAATGTGTTTTGTTTATTTACCCAAACTAGTAAACTTATATGAGATAGTTTAATAGCAAAATGTGGGGTTTTTTCAAACTGCGATAAGGTAATTACTTTGGTAGAATATTATTACACATCCAGCACTGTTGAAAACTGATTTTGAGTGAAGTGTTAATTAATGCAGAGCTAGAGAGATTTGTCGCTGATGTTCATTTCCTGGTGCTCAAGGACTCTTGCTGGTATGTCTGCATTTCATGAGCCGTGTAGTGGCATTTCACCATATGTAATCAAAAGCTTTTTGTAACATTATCATTACTACTGTCTGAAACAGGAACATTTAAGTCTGGTGTATCCTACCTGAATCTTTAATACCTTTGTAAACTTAGTAATTGCTATGCTGCCTGAGCCTGTGAGAGCTTTTAAGCTTTGATGTAAATTTACATGTGTAGATTTATTCACATCTAATTCTACTACTGCACCTAGGTGTAAATCAACACGTTTTTGCTATTTGCCATCTCTAGGTGTAAATCTACACTTTATTGCTAGTCACAATTTCTGAGTGTAGATTTACGCCTAAGTTTAGACTTACATGGCTCCACCCCCGGGTGGAGCCTTATATAACAGAATGTTCTAGTGTAATCTTACTATTAGTAACTTATTGCATATAGGTATAGATCTCTGCCACCATGGGGAATTCTTCCTTTGGGAAAGTTGAGGGAACATTTTTAATGTTTATTAATCTTAAAAAATCTTTTAATATAAAATATAAATGTAAAATAATAAAATAATTATTTATTAATTTTCAATGTGTTTAACATTAAACAAATATATGTATACATTTTAAAAGTTTAACTAATTCTATTTATTTAGCATTGTTTCATATGGAGTATTGTTGTAAGTCCATGTCTCCATTATTTTCTATGGAACTATGTTGCAGTACCTATGATTGGCCATGTGTGGGGCTTGACTAGCTCAAAGGCTGGGATGTAGTACATTTAATACTGTTTTGTCACCTTTAGGGCTGTTGTAACTTTAGGAGTGTAGTTTGTGACGTCAATGGGATTACTATTTCGGGAGTGAATGGATATTTGCAGTAGCCTATCCCTTCCTAATCCCTTGCTACTTTTACCTAGACCACTTTCATTTTGTAGTTAGCATTCCCAATTTTCCTGACACACCCCTACTTAGCTACTAAAATGTGTATTTCAAGTGTGCCACCATGAGGATAGAAGAGTAGGAGGAGAAGGTAGGTGCTAGAGAATAACATTTTGCACTATTTAGTAGTACAAAATGCTATGGGTGGCCCATTTTTTCTCAGGGTATATCTTCGGCAGCTACCTTGGGCAAAAGCATCTCTCATTTCTGTTGCGCAATCAATACACTTCAGGTGAGTATTTCGTCCAATACTTTCAAAGTTTTATGGAGTATCACAAAATGAATTTAGATATACCAGATATGTCCTTTGTTTCCTCAGTGAGGGCCCTGGGCTGCAGGGATTGTGCCACCACAAAGAAATGGTTTGCAGAAGCGGTGTTCTTTAGTTACTTTAAAGACAGATCATCGGGCTCAGATTATGACTCCTTAATGTTTTGTCTATGGCATACATGCTAGCCCCATCTCCAAGAGTTTTGTGGCTGGGCTGGGCCTTGGTTAAGCCAAACTTGGACCTTGCCTTACCATCCAAATTCAGCTATGGTCTGTTATTTGCCTTCTAAAAGTTGTTGAGGGGAAGAAACACATCAAAATTATACTTACACTGCAGTCAAGCTGAAAAGACCACAAACTCCGAATTCCATTTATGGATTTTTATTATAAGGCCAAAAATAATTGGATATAGACACACCTCAAAATCAGTGAATATAGGTACAGGAAAATTAATACAGAGCCAAATCTGTGCATATAATTGGTTCGACAAAAGAGACACAAAACTATAAACTCCAGGATTAATACACAACCGAAGATGGAGGCGGAGTCCAAATCCCTTTTCATTAGGGAAGAAAGCTTGAAACATCTTTCCCTACACTACTCTCACATATGATGGCTCTAGCCGGTTCCCCTAGTTTAGTTCTTAAAGGTGTCAGCATGTGTAGACTTCCTTAGAAGTACTCACGTCAAATGGGTCAAATAGCTTAAGGCTATGGAGCTCATTCTCAAGATGCTCCTTCTCCTCCGAAAATCTAGAAGTCTGCCTTTTTTGTCCCTGCGCACAGTACAAAAAGGATAAATTCAGCCCCCTCCTAAATGTATCATGTGACAAATCTTTTGGGGGTAAAAGAAGAGGGGGATGGACAGCAGCAGAGTAACATCAGGGTAAATGAGAGATGGGAATATTTTTTATTCTTAGCCATGTCGGTACTAAGACTCTGTATTGCATCGGCATGGCTAGATCCTAAAACACTGACATACCATCAATGGCTGGCTAAGTTACTTTCAATTTATAATTTGGAGATAGAGATTTACGCAAGAAAGGGAAAAAAGGGTAGGAAAATTGGTAGACAGATCTGGGGCCCTATTACTCGAGATGGAAAGAAGAGAGAGTGGAATGAAAGGTTTGATTAAACTATTTGTATGGTTTGGATTGATTTGGTTAGAATGTATTAATACTGTTTGATATATATGTAATTTAAAGACACTGTATTTTCTTTCTTTAATCTGCCTAGCTATGTGTACTGTAAAATTTATTGTCGTGCCCTGTATGTATGTAAAACCTGGGAAAAATTTGGCAATAAAAAGATTAAAAAAAAAAAAAAAAAAGAAGTACTCACGTCAAATGGGTCAAATAGCTTAAGGCTATGGAGCTCATTCTCAAGATGCTCCTTCTCCTCCGAAAATCTAGAAGTCTGCCTTTTTTGTCCCTGCGCACAGTACAAAAAGGATAAATTCAGCCCCCTCCTAAATGTATCATGTGACAAATCATTCACTTCTTCAATACACTGGTAGTTTTCCATGACTTTTTCAATTACATTTTCTTCGCTTCTTTTGCCTTTACGTGTAGATAGGCCAGGCACAGACGTTATCCTCCCTTCGTGCTTCTCAGACTGTTCAAAGACATTCCGGTTATCTCCTTAAACTAAAATAATGAGGATGCATTCCTTCTACCTTCAATGGGATGAAAACATACTGTTCTAGCAGAACAAAGATACATTTAATTAATTGTACAGTAGCTGAAGAGGCGAAACTGTAAACACCCTGCAGCTCGGGGCCTAGACTGCAGGCAACTTTAACACACAATTATATGAATATAATATCTCCCTACACCCGTGAATATAAAATAATGGTGTCTTCTAGTATATGCAGAGTCCGTGTAAAAGACACATTACATTTCTTGGTTAACATGTAGAATAAATCCATTTAAAACATAATACATAGTGATACTAAAACATATGTAGGTACGTTTAGACCATGAATATGATGCACCCCTACAATTAGAGTGCTGTATGCACTCTATCAGCCTCCTGAGTCTCATCTAACAGCAGATGGAAACTTAACTCACCACCCATTGTGCTTGCTGCTTATACATAAGCAACTCCAAAATCCACCCATGATTTTCGTGAATATCTAATCATTTTAGAATTGGATAATTTAAGTAAGAATTATACAGGTCAACATCCTTTTATGTCGGCATGATACCTCAAATAATTTAGTAAAATGAAGGCAAGCCATGTGTGTATCTGTGTGTGTGTGTCACGTGTTTAACCCATGCTGTGAGTATTGGATCGGTCCTCATAGTGTTGGTAAACACTGACAGAATCAAATAATAAAAACTATCTTCAAATCTTCATTAATTTTTCATTTTTTTTCTTTTGTCACTGGGGTGCAATGGCCAAGAGAATGGAAATAGACTGTATTCCATATTAGAGATTTTTTTGGTTTTTTAAGGCTACCTGCGTGTGCTGCTATATTCCTAGGACGGGCCTTCATTTTCTCAGCGCTCAAATGTTTGAGTCTGGTACTTACTTAATGTTTCCTGTTTGATGCCGGGTTATCCTAGCTCTCTTTTTCATATAGACGTAATTTTTGTGGTGCTTTATTTGTGTTTAAACAATATAGTGTGCTTTGTATTTTGTGTTTTGCATATAGTTGCAACTGTAGGTGACATATATGTTGCTTATGTTGGTGTATACATGTTTTTAAGAGCACTGAAGAAGTCCCAATGTGCAAGGGATGAAACGTGTTGGCTGAGGCCATGTCCTTATCGTGTTTAGCAAGATGAAAATAAAGAACAAACTTTGAAACATACTCCTTATCCATGGTATCTTGACCAACACATTGAATCTCTACACAAGCTGTATTGTATTAATTAATCAGGACTCTCACACTAGATTTATGTATGTTTCTTTCAAATATTGTGTTAATGTTTTGAAAAGATTTTCTTTGGACTGATTTGTACAGAGTGCTTCTCCCAAATCTTTATGCAGAACTTTTTAATAATTGGGGTGTTGGGACGGTTAGCCCTGAGAGTGGAGCACCTGTTCTTTCGGAACAACTGAGTATGCTGTGACCTATACCACAACCATTCTTTAACTGAAATTGTAATCCTCAAATCTCAGCAGCACTGTCATGGACAGGCCACCCCCAAAGATTGTGTGCTTGTGAAGCAGATGGAACCTACACTTCTGCTCAATCAGCAGCTATGCCACCTTTAAATGAGGTGGGAGAACCATAAGTGTGATGGAGTGGGTGGTGCTGTGTTCTACGCCAATGCCCACACTGTGCCGAACTCTGATGAGTTCATTAGTCTGGCAGTTCACCAAATATCCAATTGGTCCAAGTTGTACCGAAGTTGTACTTTTTGTGATGTGCAACTACATTCATGAAGTAAAGGCAGGATGATAAACCAGTGCTTTATAAATTCATTTATAGCTACATTTGTGCTCTTCAAAGAATTTAGAAGGTGGCAGAGTTACAATCCAAGTTGTACAACAAACCTACCCCACACAAATTCTGATACAATACTGCTTAATGATAGCCGTGGGGTTAATTCACAATTGCCACTCAGCCAAAGTTCACAAAGAAATAAAATGCAAATACTAATAATTTATATTGTAAGGCACTTAAGTGATGAATAGTTGAGATAAGAAGTTCAATCAAGCGCGTTTTTCTGTCTCAGGGCAAATATTAATATCTTGTATATGATCACGGAAAAATCAATTTTGCGCTAAAATGCACCCAATATCGATAATGGGACTTTTAGATTTTTGGGGTACTATGTCCTGCTGTCAGTGGCGGTCACGACATCCAAAAGGAAGTGCTGTGGGTGAGGGCGGAACGGGAGGGGGAGCGCAGGGGGGAGTATAATAAAAAAGAAACAACTTACTATAGGTTGTCGACTGCGTCCCATGTCATGCCGGGTGTTTCCTCTTCTGTGTCCCAGCAGGTACTGGGGCTGCATCAGACTCCCTGTCCAATCAGGGATTGGTCTGAGCGGGCTGGAAAGACGCTCCACTTAGGTCAGGAAGTCTGTGGGGTTTCTCCAGCTTGGCTGCTCAATGCAGCTGGGCAGGAGAAACCTAAGTGCCCATGTGTGTTTTCGTTGGCCTGAGACAGCCGGCCAAACAGCTATGTGCACTTAGAGAGTGCACATAGCACTCCTGCTACCCCTTCCCATGGCCCGGTCCTGTCCCTCCCTGCAGCGGCTTAAAAATGAAACGATAATCAAATATCGTTTTATTTTGTAGGTGCTGGCTCTGCCAGTGGAGCGATGCTCCTCCGCCATTGCGGAGGAGCCGCCCCTGCCGGCTGTATAATACAACGAGTACCAGTACTGTGTTGCAGCCTGATCCTTTTTTGGCGCTGAGACAAATGTACTAAAATGTTGCAGGACAATATGGCAATCAATCGTATTCCCAGAATTCATGCCTCATGCATGTAAATGGGGCAGGATTCTCTCTGCAAATCCTACTGAAGGACTGCGAATGCAGTGATGGAGAACTGCAATGCACAGCTGATCGTCATCACAGCTTTGAATTCACAAAAGGATATGATTGCAGCTCCTCGACCTTAAAGGGAGAGGGGCTGTAATTAAAATAAACAGGTAGCATGATGCAAAGGATCCTGAGGGGAGCATTCAGCGTTCCCAAGGACCATTGCCTGCTCCCCACAATATTTACACCTATAATCACAGGGTGGAAGTTGTCCCTCATGTGCAGATTCCGTCTTTGAAATCTAAACCGTCTTCTTTTAGGTATCGTTACTGCCACAATATGTGCTTTTACAATAGTGGTCTCAACCACTAATACATATCTTTATGAGTCACAAGGAAAGGGCACTCTTCTTTCATTCTCTTTTTTCATTGCAAATTGCATGGAGTCCTAATATGGGCTTTGTTACTGTGTGTTTTTCACTCGCAAAAGCCACCATTTTTCATATGGAAGGTTTGGTGAGTGAAAACCATTTTGTATATGACAAATTCTCAAGTTGGAGCATCCTAATTTGATGAACACAGAATGACTACGCTCTAATTTAGCAAACTCAGCCTCAACAAAATGCTAAAATGATGCTGTAGGTAAAAAAGAAGCAGATGGTTCCCTGTTTAAATATCGACAACAAAAATATAGTTTACAAAAATATAGTTGTACAAATATCGATTACAAAAATATCGACTCCCTATACTTAAACAGGTAAGTACAATAATATCGACTCAAAAATATAGATGTAAAAAATATCGATGTAAAAAATATCGACTTTAAAAAATAATATAACTTAAATTAAATAATTATATAATATTAATATTATTAACCAAATACATTAAATTACATTTATATTTTAACTATAACAAATAAAGTTAATTTAATTAATATAAACACAATAAATGTGTACATATACATATATTTTCTTAAATACATTTTATTATTATCTTTATTTAATTTATAAACTTTAATATTTATATAAAAATAAAATAAACACATATATAAAACATTTTGAAGAAAATAAAATATTCTATATTTAATTAACACATTAAAGTATTAAATAATAATAATACATACATTTAATAACAAAATAAAAACATTAGTAGTTAAAACATTTGATAGTGAAGGGGTAAATATTACTATTCCCACTCCAGTGATTGCAACAGTAGGGAAAGCGCTGGATAGCGTAGGGGTAAAAATTACTATTCCCACCCCAGAGGGTGCAACAGTAGGGAAAGCGTTGGATAGCGTAGGGGTAAAAATTACTATTGCCACTCCAGAGGGTGCTAGAGTAGGGAAAGCGTTGGATAGCGTAGGGGTAAAAATTAATATTCCCACTCCAAAGGGTGCAACACTAGGGAAAGCATTGGATAGCGTAGGGGTAAAAAATACTATTCCCACTCCAGAGAGTGCAACAGTAGGGAAAGTGCTGGATAGCGTAGGGGTTAAAATTACTATTCCCACTCCAAAGGGTGCAACAGTAGGGAAAGCGCTGGAACCCAAAACAATAAAAAAAAACTATCAAAATGTTTAGTACATTTAATTTCAAATATAAACATAATTAATATATACATTTAAATATATTATTATTAACAAAGATAATAAAATATAATTAATTACACATTAATTTACACTATAATATCCACCACACACCTAAAATTCATTACACAATTACATTTATTATTTACTAATTAATTAATGAAAATTAATGTTTTTTATTAATTAATTAATTAATTAATTACCAGGTTTCACACCATATACACTTATAAACACCACAACACAAACCTATAATTAATTACACATTTACAATTAATAATTACTAATTAATTAATGGTAATTAATTTTAAAAGTATTTAATAATTAATCAATAAATAAATAATTACTCACCACCCTTCACACCATTACACATATAAACTCCACAACACACACCTAAAAATAATTAATCAATTAACATAATTAATTAATAATTGACTAATAATTGACTAATTGCAATTAATTAACAACGAATTATTAAACAATTATTAATAAATTAACACATTAATAATCAATTAATTTTATATAATTAAATTATTTCCCACCCTATTCCCCTATAAACCCACAACCCGCTACGGAACTAATAACACAAAATTCAACTTAAAATACATTAATAACTAATACAATTCCAAAACATATAATAAAATGACAATCAATTCTCTTCAAAAACACTAAAATACATAACATTATTAATAAATCGATATTTTTGTAAACTATATTTTTGTAAACGATATTTATTACAACTACATTATTGTTATCGATATTACTTACCTATCAGTCGATATTCTGGTCAAACTATATTTTTGTTGTCGATATTTCTTCCACTCGATATTTCTGCAGAGATATTTATGTAACACGATATTTCTCCGTCGATATTCCTGCTCTGCACGAAGTGGATATTGGTGGGAGCAGGATCAGGGAAAATGGCTGTCCTAGTTAGATTGCAAGAGTAAGTGTTAAACAGAACCTCACAATTAATCAAAAGAGCTAGTTGAGACAATCGTTTTACTGACATTTATCAAATAAATTGATTTAAAAAAGTTTGTCCGGCTGCATTTGTTTCGTAGGGCCGGCTCTAGGGTGGTGCAACTGGTTCCACCTCACCTGGCGCTGACTTTGGGTGGGGAGCTGTTGTAGTCAAAGATGCATCTACCCAAGTATAAGTGGGTAAGAACACTTTATTTAAAGCGCAGAAGAAACAACGTTGGTGATCCCTCTCCAGCCAGCAGACAACTGACTGGTCAGGAATACACCTATGTCATATGGCATAGCAACGCTAGAACCTAAGCGTTGGAATGCATTACTTAAAGGACTAAACACATTATAAAATACAACACATCTTCTCTCCTTAAAATAATTTAAAAGAAACATACTGCATGATGTTACATTTGATGTGAAATAGACAATGAAAGTAAAAAAAAAAGTAATGACATTAAGGGGTCCATTAGGATGACGGGCGGACTTTGCCCGCCCGTCATCCTATCGTAAATCGGGACCGCCCGCCATAAGGGCGGGGGTCCCGGGGGTGCCATTAGGATGTGCCCGCCACAGTGGCGGGCACATCCTGTATTTTCAGCATTGTGGCAGGCGGTGCTCTCTGCACCGCCCGCCACAATGCTGAAAATGCACTTTCACATTTTCATTTGCAAAGCGGCAGGCACCGCGCGGTGCCTGCCACTTTGCAAAGGACAATGAAGGGGGGTACCACAGGTACCCCCCATGTGCACCCCCCCACCTGTACTTCACTCTGTGGGCCCGCAGGGGGCCCCCAGAGTGAAGACCGCATGGCGGTGTCTAATAGACACCGCCACCATATTAAACATTTTCCGCCCCGGCCGCAAGGCGACCGGAGCGGAAAAGTGGCGGGCGGTGTTTTGGTCCACTGCGGTCCCCCGCCATTGTAATATGGCGGGGGGGAATTCAGGGAAGGATGTCGGGCGGATTGCCCCCGCCAGGCTGGCGGTAGCCACCGCCAGCCTGTCGGGGGCAATCCGCCCGACATCCTAATGGACCCCTTAGTATGGAATACCCAGAAACGACGGGTATATGGAAGGATGGAATAGCTAATGACAGCTAAATATATGGGATTCACTTCATGTCACCACCCATATACTCTTGGAGATACCTAGGTGGATACCCGAGCCTTTGAGGAAGAATTCAGTTGGTGACCCTCCCAAGACCATCACTACAATCTCCTGGGAAATCACTGGATGGTCTGCCCAATACATCATCGTCACTTATTAGCATATAAGGATTGTAAGTGCTAATGGTCTCACTTAACTCATGGTTTTCTCCACAGCTAACATTTTTCTTATAAAGAGCAACTCTCCTCATATGCCAGTTTTCACCATAATACAAGGTGACATACCCATATGTAATACTACTGAGTGGGTAAGGCCAAGGCGCACAGTGGTTGACGCAAAGAAGGTTGGATGGGAAAGGTAATCAAATTTAAAGTACAATGTGAAGGTGCTCCTGCAGGTGACGCAACTGTTCTAATGCGTCCGAAAAGGTTAGAAGGTGAGTGTGCTACTGGGGTGTAAGCACATCCCTGCGGAGGGCACACTTATGTGGTTCAAGGTGCGGGAAGCAACAATGAATTCCAAAAAGTAGTTCAATAAAGTTCCATGAATTCAAAGTTTTCGAATTTTATTCATTCATTAGTGTTGAAATGTATCTCATATTTCGATCATATGGATCATCAAATGGTCAATTTTAGCAACTGGCTCTAATGCATTTCGGACGAAGGTCCTTTGTCAAGGAGCACTACAACAAAAGAATATACAATGAATACAAATCAGCGCGAAAACTGAGATGACAGCGTGTAAAAGACGTGAGAAAACGTTAAAGTGAGTAAACCTCATGCACCCTTGATGCGAGTTAAAAGAACAATAAACAATGAAGTTACAAAGGTAAGTGAAAAGAGAGTCTTCCTAGTATATTGGTAGTGATGGGAGTGTGAACGAAGCTATAAAACGGGAAAACGTGCTGAATAAGAGAATACCATAAAGATGTGCAACTTAAACCAGGTTGTGAAAAATAAGGCTGTAAAACGTGAAGACTAACGGCTCGATGAAACGAGGCTTACGTAATCATGGGTAGAGGTGCGGTCATGCGTGGAATTCTAAACCGCGGGGTAACAAAGTGAAAGCTTAATGAGAACTTACTAGATCGGAGGGTTAACCGGTGGTTCCAAGAAGCCGGTACGGGTGCTACGCGAAGTGCGTGCGGAGTGCTATGAACATTAGAAAAGGAGCATGGAAATAGAAGACGGGTGAGAAGAGTGAGCTAAAGGAGTGAACCGCGGGCGGCCATCTTAGAAAGGGGACAAAGTGATATAGTAAACAAGCGGGTTGTGCATGACTGGGGTAAAAACATGCAGCAGAACGGAATGTAATGCAACAAAAAACATTCATATTACAGGTAGCAGCTTAATTCAGTGCGGTCATTAAGCCCAAATGGTTTCTGTGACTGCAATCTGTAAATCCAGGATGTTTCTCTTTGTAGAAGGGTTTTGTTATTATCCCTCTCTTCAGTTTTGGCAACTATTTCAAGAACCAAAAATTTGAGCTGGGCCACATTGTGGTTGGCCTAATTAAAGTGCATAGCGACGTTGGATTTGGAGTTGTTAGTGCGAATATTAGATTTATGTTCGTTCAACCTGATCTTGATTTTCCTACTGGTCTTTCCCACATAAATTTTGCCGCATGGGCACTTTAGGAGGTAAATAAGGTTTGATGAGTCGCAAGTTGCGTCCACATTGAGTTTGATGGTGAAACCTCTCATGGGGTGGTTGACAATGTTACCTCTAATGATATTATTGCAATTGTTGCAATGATGGCAGGGGCGAGTTCCAGTGTGTTGAACAGATGTGGGAGTGGTTGAATTTTTCGATAGGATTTCTTTGAAGTTCATTGGGCGGGTGTAGGCGAAGATTGGGGGATCCTTGAAGAGGTCCCCAAAATCAGGTTCAGAAGATAAGATGCGCCAGTGTTTCAATATGATGTTTTTGTAACATTTACTCGAAGTGGAATATCTCGAGACGAGTACCATTCTTTTGTCGTTGTTTTTGGGGGTGCTCCGTAGAGCTTCCAGTCGAGAAATTGTAGAGGTTCGATCAATAGCTTCCTTAAGGACTTCATCAGGATATCCTCTACTGTGAAATCTTGATGCCATGGATTTGATTTGGGTCGTTCTGGTATCAGGGTCGGAAACTATTCGAGTGACTCTTAACATCTGGCTGTAGGGCAAATGTCTCTTCAAAGAGTTTTGATGAAAGCTGCTAAAGAGTAGAGAGTTGTTGCGATCCGTCGGTTTACGGAATAGGTCAGTTTGAATTCCTTGAGTGGTTAGTTTGATGAGAACGTCTAGAAATGCTATCTCCTGGTGGTGGATGGTCCAAGTGAATTCAATTCTGTCATCTTTGGTGTTAAGGTCTGTCAAAGCAAGTTCTAACTTCTCTTTGGAGTCTTTCCAAATGAAAAGCAGATCGTCGATATAACGTACGTACAATTTAAGGTTGTTTGTCCAGTTGGTGTCATTATGAATGTGGTTCAGCTCAAAATTGCCCATGTATAGGTTCGCATAGGTAGGCGCTGCACAATTTCCCATGGCCATTCCGGACATCTGTAAATACCATTTTTCTGCGTGTTTAAAGTAGCTATGATACAAGGTATATATCATGAGCTCAAGGATGAAAGGTTTCAAAGAATCGCTGATGTCTGATCGGAGTAAGGCTTGTTCTACTGCGTTGATTCCTCCATCATGGGGAATAGATGTGTAAAGGCTCTTTACATCAGCTGTGCATAGGATACATTTTTCGTTTTCAAGAATCTCAATAGTGGAAAGTTTGTTCAAAAGGTCTGTGGTATCTCTAATGTAGATAGGTAAATTGGAGACTATGGGTTGCAGGTAACGGTCTATGAATTTCCCTGTAGGTTCGTGAATCGAACCTCTGGTGGAGACGATGGGGCGAAATGGAGGGTCCATCAAATTTTTGTGTATCTTGGGTAACATCGTAATGGAAGGACTCTTGGGATGTTCCACGATGAGGTATTTTTTGGTTCGATCATCTATGGTTCCGTCAGCTGTGGCTTTGTCAATGATTTTTAGTAGTTCCGTTTTGTAGTCACTGGTGGGGTTGCCATCCAAAGGTAAGTATGTGTTGGGGTCCGTTACGTGTTCTTGTGTTCTACGGTCATATAATTCTGTGTTGAGAATGACAAGGGCGCCCCCCTTGTCAGCTTTCAAACATTTAATGGCGGGGTTTCTGGCAATGTTTTTAAGGATGTCCATATCTTTATTGGTGATGTTTTTCCGGGTTTTTTTTCGAAAATTAATCGTGGAGATGTCCTGTTTTACAAGACTCTCGAAGATGTCAATGCTTTTATGGCTGATGGGAGGCATGAAGCTACTGGAAGGTCGTAAACCCATAAGTTGATCAGGTTTAGGATCCTTGGCTGGCTCTACCACGTTTTCAAAGAAATGCCTCAATCTCAGTTTTCTGGTGAGTTTAAAGGTACTCACATCGAGTTCAAGTAGGTTGGTGTCGCTGGTAGGGACAAAAGATGTGCCTTTTTGAAGGATTCTTGTTTCGTGATTTGTGAGTGTAACATTGGAGATGTTAATGACTAGCGATTCTTCTTGGCTTTCTGTCTGGTCTTTGAAGATTGTTGAGAGTCTTCGCGATCTTTTTCCGGCCCTTTTGCCCCGTCTGCGTCTGCGGTTTTGTCTGGACCTACCTCTAAAAAAGGTACAATGGTGGTTGAATCAATGTTTTGTGTTGAGGATGCTCTACTGGAGGGAACAACGGAGGTTGATGCCCCCGTCGGGGTTCTCTTAGGTGGACGGTTTGTATTGTCACTCCCAGACGATGAGGTGTCGGTGTTAGGATTGAACGGTTTATTTCTGCGGCGTTGGGCGTAGACATCCGCCCACGTGTACACCTCACCTAATTTGTAGTCCAAGGTGTCTCTGCGGAATTTGCGTATCTTACGCTCATTAATCTCTTTTGTGTGTCTGTCTAGTTGAATGTTGATTTCTTCAAGAGTTGTGGCTAATTCTTCCGCAGTGATTGAGTCTTTCAATTCGTTTTCAATGGTGTCAATTTCATGAGTCAATTCCGTCAGGATGCCCGACAATTCCTCAACGATAAGAAGTATAATGTCCAGACTACATTTATTCAGGATGGCATTCCATCTTTCAATGAATGTTTTTAAATTTTTACACAGAGACGGTTTCAGGGCGATCCGTAGGCCTCGGGGAATGCGGAGTACCTTGTGATATTTGATCAGCGTATTCGCATGGAGTTTCTGATTAATGCGTCGCTTCGAAAGGTACAGAAGTTGTTTGATGCATTGTTCTTTCGTTCTGCTGGTTGCTCCTTTAGCTCACTCTTCTCACCCGTCTTCTATTTCCATGCTCCTTTTCTAATGTTCATAGCACTCCGCACGCACTTCGCGTAGCACCCGTACCGGCTTCTTGGAGCCACCGGTTAACCCTCCGATCTAGTAAGTTCTCATTAAGCTTTCACTTTGTTACCCCGCGGTTTAGAATTCCACGCATGACCGCACCTCTACCCATGATTACGTAAGCCTCGTTTCATCGAGCCGTTAGTCTTCACGTTTTACAGCCTTATTTTTCACAACCTGGTTTAAGTTGCACATCTTTATGGTATTCTCTTATTCAGCACGTTTTCCCGTTTTATAGCTTCGTTCACACTCCCATCACTACCAATATACTAGGAAGACTCTCTTTTCACTTACCTTTGTAACTTCATTGTTTATTGTTCTTTTAACTCGCATCAAGGGTGCATGAGGTTTTCTCACTTTAACGTTTTCTCACGTCTTTTACACGCTGTCATCTCAGTTTTCGCGCTGATTTGTATTCATTGTATATTCTTTTGTTGTAGTGCTCCTTGACAAAGGACCTTCGTCCGAAATGCATTGGAGCCAGCTGCTAAAATTGACCGTTTGATGATCCATATGATCGAAATATGAGATACATTTCAACACTAATGAATGAATAAAATTCGAAAACTTTGAATTCATGGAACTTTATTGAACTACTTTTTGGAATTCATTGTTGCTTCCCGCACCTTGAACCACATAAGTGTGCCCTCCGCAGGGATGTGCTTACACCCCAGTAGCACACTCACCTTCTAACCTTTTCGGACGCATTAGAACAGTTGCGTCACCTGCAGGAGCACCTTCACATTGTACTTTAAATTTGATTACCTTTCCCATCCAACCTTCTTTGCGTCAACCACTGTGTGCCTTGGCCTTACCCACTCAGTAGTATTTCTCTGGCACTGTTCTCAAGGCCGGCTGCACACATCCTTCAACATGCAATACGATGAGATTTCAAAATCTACGGAAGCACGAGCTGAAATTCTAGCATTTGACACCGACGCAACAGAGAGAATATACGCACTCATCAATGAAGACCTAACCCAATCTTCAACCAGCAGAACGAAAGGACAATGCATCAAACAACTTCTGTACCTTTCGAAGCGACGCATTAATCAGAAACTCCATGCGAATACGCTGATCAAATATCACAAGGCACTCCGCATTCCCCGAGGCCTACGGATCGCCCTGAAACCGTCTCTGTGTAAAAATTTAAAAACATTCATTGAAAGATGGAATGCCATCCTGAATAAATGTAGTCTGGACATTATACTTCTTATCGTTGAGGAATTGTCGGGCATCCTGACGGAATTGACTCATGAAATTGACACCATTGAAAACGAATTGAAAGACTCAATCACTGCGGAAGAATTAGCCACAACTCTTGAAGAAATCAACATTCAACTAGACAGACACACAAAAGAGATTAATGAGCGTAAGATACGCAAATTCCGCAGAGACACCTTGGACTACAAATTAGGTGAGGTGTACACGTGGGCGGATGTCTACGCCCAACGCCGCAGAAATAAAACGTTCAATCCTAACACCGACACCTCATCGTCTGGGAGTGACAATACAAACCGTCCACCTAAGAGAACCCCGACGGGGGCATCAACCTCCGTTGTTCCCTCCAGTGGAGCATCCTCAACACAAAACATTGATTCAACCACCATTGTACCTTTTTTAGAGGTAGGTCCAGACAAAACCGCAGACCCAGACGGGGCAAAAGGGCCGGAAAAAGATCGCGAAGACTCTCAACAATCTTCAAAGACCAGACAGAAAGCCAAGAAGAATCGCTAGTCATTAACATCTCCAATGTTACACTCACAAATCACGAAACAAGAATCCTTCAAAAAGGCACATCTTTTGTCCCTACCAGCGACACCAACCTACTTGAACTCGATGTGAGTACCTTTAAACTCACCAGAAAACTGAGATTGAGGCATTTCTTTGAAAACGTGGTAGAGCCAGCCAAGGATCCTAAACCTGATCAACTTATGGGTTTACGACCTTCCAGTAGCTTCATGCCTCCCATCAGCCATAAAAGCATTGACATCTTCGAGAGTCTTGTAAAACAGGACATCTCCACGATTAATTTTCGAAAAAAAACCCGGAAAAACATCACCAATAAAGATATGGACATCCTTAAAAACATTGCCAGAAACCCCGCCATTAAATGTTTGAAAGCTGACAAGGGGGGCGCTCTTGTCATTCTCAACACAGAATTATATGACCGTAGAACACAAGAACACGTAACGGACCCCAACACATACTTACCTTTGGATGGCTACCCCACCAGTGACTACAAAACTGAACTACTAAAAATCATTGACAAAGCCACAGCTGACGGAACCATAGATGATCGAACCAAAAAATACCTCATCGTGGAACATCCCAAGAGTCCTTCCATTACGATGTTACCCAAGATACACAAAAATTTGATGGACCCTCCATTTCGCCCCATCGTCTCCACCAGAGGTTCGATTCACGAACCTACAGGGAAATTCATAGACCGTTACCTGCAACCCATAGTCTCCAATTTACCTAGCTACATTAGACATACCACAGACCTTTTGAACAAACTTTCCACTATTGAGATTCTTGAAAACGAAAAATTAATCCTATGCACAGCTGATGTAAAGAGCCTTTACACATCTATTCCCCATGATGGAGGAATCAACGCGGTAGAACAAGCCTTACTCCGATCAGACATCAGCGATTCTTTGAAACCTTTCATCCTTGAGCTCATGATATATACCTTGTATCATAGCTACTTTAAACACGCAGAAAAATGGTATTTACAGATGTCCAGAATGACCATGGGAAATTGTGCAGCGCCTACCTATGCGAACCTATACATGGGCAATTTTGAGCTGAACCACATTCATAATGACACCAACTGGACAAACAACCTTAAATTGTACGTACGTTATATCGACGATCTGCTTTTCATTTGGAAAGACTCCAAAGAGAAGTTAGAACTTGCTTTGACAGACCTTAACACCAAAGATGACAGAATTGAATTCACTTGGACCATCCACCACCAGGAGATAGCATTTCTAGACGTTCTCATCAAACTAACCACTCAAGGAATTCAAACTGACCTATTCCGTAAACCGACGGATCGCAACAACTCTCTACTCTTTAGCAGCTTTCATCAAAACTCTTTGAAGAGACATTTGCCCTACAGCCAGATGTTAAGAGTCACTCGAATAGTTTCCGACCCTGATACCAGAACGACCCAAATCAAATCCATGGCATCAAGATTTCACAGTAGAGGATATCCTGATGAAGTCCTTAAGGAAGCTATTGATCGAACCTCTACAATTTCTCGACTGGAAGCTCTACGGAGCACCCCCAAAAACAACGACAAAAGAATGGTACTCGTCTCGAGATATTCCACTTCGATTAAATGTTACAAAAACATCATATTGAAACACTGGCGCATCTTATCTTCTGAACCTGATTTTGGGGACCTCTTCAAGGATCCCCCAATCTTCGCCTACACCCGCCCAATGAACTTCAAAGAAATCCTATCGAAAAATTCAACCACTCCCACATCTGTTCAACACACTGGAACTCGCCCCTGCCATCATTGCAACAATTGCAATAATATCATTAGAGGTAACATTGTCAACCACCCCATGAGAGGTTTCACCATCAAACTCAATGTGGACGCAACTTGCGACTCATCAAACCTTATTTACCTCCTAAAGTGCCCATGCGGCAAAATTTATGTGGGAAAGACCAGTAGGAAAATCAAGATCAGGTTGAACGAACATAAATCTAATATTCGCACTAACAACTCCAAATCCAACGTCGCTATGCACTTTAATTAGGCTAACCACAATGTGGCCCAGCTCAAATTTTTGGTTCTTGAAATAGTTGCCAAAACTGAAGAGAGGGATAATAACAAAACCCTTCTACAAAGAGAAACATCCTGGATTTACAGATTGCAGTCACAGAAACCATTTGGGCTTAATGACCGCACTGAATTAAGCTGCTACCTGTAATATGAATGTTTTTTGTTGCATTACATTCCGTTCTGCTGCATGTTTTTACCCCAGTCATGCACAACCCGCTTGTTTACTATATCACTTTCTCCCCTTTCTAAGATGGCCGCCCGCGGTTCACTCCTTTAGCTCACTCTTCTCACCCGTCTTCTATTTCCATGCTCCTTTTCTAATGTTCATAGCACTCCGCAAGCACTTCGCGTAGCACCCGTACCGGCTTCTTGGAGCCACCAATTAACCCTCCGATCTAGTAAGTTCTCATTAAGCTTTCACTTTGTTACCCCGCGGTTTAGAATTCCACGCATGACCGCACCTCTACCCATGATTACGTAAGCCTCGTTTCATCGAGCCGTTAGTCTTCACGTTTTACAGCCTTATTTTTCACAACCTGGTTTAAGTTGCACATCTTTATGGTATTCTCTTATTCAGCACGTTTTCCCGTTTTATAGCTTCGTTCACACTCCCATCACTACCAATATACTAGGAAGACTCTCTTTTCACTTACCTTTGTAACTTCATTGTTTATTGTTCTTTTAACTCGCATCAAGGGTGCATGAGGTTTACTCACTTTAACGTTTTCTCACGTCTTTTACACGCTGTCATCTCAGTTTTCGCGCTGATTTGTATTCATTGTATATTCTTTTGTTGTAGTGCTCCTTGACAAAGGACCTTCGTCCGAAATGCATTGGAGCCAGTTGCTAAAATTGACCGTTTGATGATCCATATGATCAAAATATGAGATACATTTCAACACTAATGAATGAATAAAATTCGAAAACTTTGAATTCATGGAACTTTATTGAACTACTTTTTGGAATTCATTGTTGCTTCCCGCACCTTGAACCACATAAGTGTGCCCTCCGCAGGGATGTGCTTACACCCCAGTAGCACACATACCCATATGTAACCCATTATGTACACTCTTTTTCTTGAAGGGACCATGAAATTTTGTGAGACCACCACTTACACGACCAAGTTTAACCTTTACCAAATCATTAGGTTTTATGATATTATTCTGTACCGATATTTCACCTTGGTCCCTTTTGCCCTGTTGTAAGTTTGCCAGACCTAACAAACCCTTCATCCAAGCTGGTACCAACTTTGTACTGGCACAGCATCCTCTCATCACGTAAAAAGGAACTTTCTTGGAGACAATATTTTCCGTTGTGTGGTAGGCCCAAATGAGATCATCAACCATGTCCCTCACATTACCTTTGTTCTCAATTGCCATCTGAAAGACATCCTTTACCATGGATTGGCCCTTTCTACAATACCTTTGCCTTGTGGGTTGTACAAAGACGTTCTTGTGTGCAAGGCCCCACAAGTCTTCAAGTACCTGGTCATCTCTGCCGATGTAAGTTGTGTGCCATTGTCAGTAATTAACCTGACCGGATGACCTTCTTCCTTGAAGATTTCATCTAACACATGGATGGTATTCTTGGTGGTAATTTCTCGTCGAAATTTTACAATCAGCCATTTAGACGTAACATCCACCATAACCACACCAAATCTCAAATCAGCATTTAGGCACGCCAAAGGTCCAATAAAGTCCAGACAGACAGTATACCACAGCAAGCAGGGATCCTCAATTGCACCCATTTCTAACTGGCTGCCAACCTTTAGTCTCTTTTCACTCTCACTACAATCAGCACACCTCTCCACCCACTCAGAAATCTGTTGGTCCATGACAGGCCACCAGAAATGTTTGAATACCCTTTTTTTGGTAAGGGATTGGCCTAAGTGACCCTCATAAGCCAATTTGAACAATGTGAATCTTAACCCTTGTGGGGGAACAAATTTGTCATCCTTCATTATTACATCATCATCAGATATGGATAAATCATCTAAAACTTTCAAAAACGGTCTTACAGCAATAGGAAGAATACACTCACGCCTATCCCCTTTGACAAACAAATCCTTACCCAACTGTAATGCTCCATCCTTGGACATGCAATCCTTCCACAAACGTTTATCAATTGCCCCATTACACACCTCAACTAACTCCTCAACAGAAGCCACAGCACCTTCACACTCGAAGGATTCAACTCGCACCTTGTCCACTTCATACCAAGGCAGGAGCAATCTGGATAAGCCATCGGCCTGGCAGTTCTTCCATCCAGCAATGTATTCAATTATATATATATATATATATATATATATATATATATATATATATATATATATATATATATATATTCTTGTAAACGAGCCACCAATCTTGCAAGTCTTGCAGAACCCTTCCCTACACCACCTGGAGACAGGATTTTGCTTAAGGGTTTATGATCTGTGCGTAAGATAAATTGGAAACCCCAAAGGCACATGCAAAAATACTCAGTAGCCCATGCTACAGCCAAAGCTTCTCTCTCTATAAACGGAATAATCCCTTTCAGAATTAGTAAGAGATCTAGAAGCAAAGGCTACTGTTTTTACACCAGAGTTATGGACTTGTGCAAGGACAGCTCCCACACCTACGGCACTCAAATCAACAGTGAGGATGGACATCGATTTGATGTCAAACAGGGTTAACACTTTTGCTTCGCATATCTCACTTTTGATTCCCTCAAACGCACTTTGTTGCTCTTCGGACCACACAAATTTGCAGCCCTTCCTGAGTAATTTCTTGATCTGTTCAGTCTTTTCAGCAAAGTTCTCAACAAACTTAGATTAATATTCTATGAGGCCGAGGAATGACCTGAGCTGATCCTTACCCGCAGGTGCAGGGGCTTTTCTTATAGCTTCTAAAAGATCTATTTTTGGTTTGATGCCACTAGCGGAGAAGGTTTAGCCCAGATACTCCACCTCGTCTACACAAAACTTACATTTTTATTTTTTGGGGGTGAGACCTGCTCAGCCACTTTGTTTAAAACCTCTTTCAATGTTATGTTGTTCCTTTGTGTTTCCAAAAATCAGTACATCATCTTGAAAATAAATGAACTACGTTCTTTACACCCTTCAAAACTAAACCCATCATCTCTTTGAAAACTCCAGCAGCAGACGCTAACCCAAACGGCATCCTTGTGAATTAAAAACCCCTTCCGTGGTAATGAATGCTGTTAAGGGTTTGGATTCATTATGTAACTTGATTTGGTGGTAGGCACTACATAGATCTAATTTTGGAAAAAAACTCTCACCTTTTAGAGATAAGACAAGTTAATTTATGTTTTGTAGAGGATAGGTATCTACCACTATATTTTGGTTAAGAGTGCGCAAGTCCACACAGAACCTGTAGCTGCCATCAGGTTTGTCCGTGATCACAACTGGTGAAATCCAACTGGATGTTTCAATCTGCTCAATAATGCCCAATTATAGGAACTTTCCGTACCCTATGTTACATGGGGACTGCATCAGGTTTGAGCATGATCTTATGTACATACCCTTTTAGCTCTCCAATCTCTTGAGAGAATATATCATTCATGTTTTTCACAATAACATCAGTAGTGTCTTTCTCCACCACCATAACTTAATTGGAAGCTCTGAAATTTATTATAATATATAAGTCATATTGGTGTGCCCATCCTAAAATTGGTTTTGGCTCACTGCAAGGAAGCGCAGAGGGTTAATATGCCTGCTGCAAAGAATGTGTACCATGCAAATCTGAAAGTTCATATAATGAAAACAGGTCTGTGGGTTACTGCTTTTGTCAGAGAGATCCTATAGTTACTTGCAGTTTATACATTAAAATTCTAATTTAGAACAGTGAGCAATTGACTGTCACCAAAGAACTGCATGAAAACTGCAAGATATAAGTTAGCGCGTTAAACATTTTTCCCCAGTCTTTCATTATCCTAATGTTGCAAAACATTGAGTATGAATCAAATCCGGAAAACAACGTTTACCACAAATCTTTTTCCCCGCAGGGAATCACAATACGGTTGTTACAATGACCGTGTTGTGATTCTGCATACTATTACTCCGCAAGTCGGAACAACGACTTGTGGAGGTGTTTGATTTAAAATCCAACACCCTCCCTATTGTCCGCACAGACTGGAGTTGGAATAGTAAATTATACTATTCCAACATCCAGCGCCCCCTCTACCATTTACAAGTCGGAACAACGACTTGCGGAGTAATGGTATGTGGAATCACAACGCAGTCGTTGTAACAACCGCGTTGTTATTCCCTGCGGGGAAAAAGACAGCGGATAATAACATACATTCATCAAATCCTATTAATAAAGAGAACCCCCCCCCCCACCCATGGTGTTACATTTTAAATTCTGAGTTTGTGCTTCTCCAGACCCAGCACTCTTAAATGATACTGCCTACCAGTATGGATGACATGTGAATCCTACACCTTGTAGTCCTCTGTCTTATGTAACGTTTCCTATGCATTGATTTACACACTAATGACTGATTGTCTCTGTGTAATATGTGTGTGATGTAAAGTGCTTTGACACCCTACACTGGTATGAGTGGAGCTATTAAACTAATTAAATGCATCTGAGGGAGAGTGGTTCTGGAGACTGGAGGGGCATTGTTAAAGTGTGGTAATGAGGGAATCTGTGGCAAAGGTGGTCATTGGGAAGGCGCCAACAAACAGTGTCTCACCGAGCACCACCAGCACTAAAGACGGCCTTGTCCGTATATCTTGTGCTGTAAGAGCACATTTTCTGTGTTGTTGGTGGACCCCTGACACCTTTATTTATGCAAGAATAAATCTACAAAGCTCTCCGTTATTTACCTTCGTGCAATTCAGAAATGTTCTAGTTTGAATTTCCCCTATACACAGGCAGAGCTCCTCACCCTCTCCCCCCCTATGAAACTCATACACGCCTGTGGCCTCTCTGCCACCCTCCTCCTTTTCCTCACATATCAGTATTGATTGTTGATGCACCACATTCACCATGTAGGGCTTACATGTCGCTGTAGTTACTGTTATTTTGCTGAACTTTATTCATGCCAATCAAAATTATTGCGAACGAAAGTCATACACTCCAAAAAGGATAAACAAACAAACTCCAGATAACACAATAACTTTTCTTTTTACTCACAAAATATATTGGTGGTAGCTTGTGTATACGCTGTGGAGCTCTTGCGGGTGACTTGCGAGAGGCAGATTCCCTAACTAAGAAAATACAACAGCTCGCTGCAACACTTAAATTCGTTTCTGCAGGGAGAGGCCCAGCTGATTTAAAGGGCTCTCTCTAGCGCCGTTCTGTGCCCTCTTCAGCAGCGGCAATTAATAATTCCTCCGGCGTACCAACTGTCGGGCGGTCCGGTCCCGGGATAATTTCCATTTTGGATTTAGGTAGAGTTGCTTGTGCCACTGCGTTGCGAGCAGCCAAGGAGCTTGAATTTACACCTGCTGGGCACGCGCCGCGGGCATCAGGACGTCCTGTCACGTGGCCTATCAAAGTCTGTGACTAACTGACAAAGGACTCCGAAAGTGAAAGTACGCCGCTCTACTGCGCAGCCTTCGATTCAATACAGTTGAATTGAGCTGCTCTCCCATTGAGAAGTCTCCCGTGCAGCGCAGGCTGCCGACCTCTGACATTGACAGACTGACACTAGTTTTTGTGATCACAGCGCTTAGTGGGCACAGGCTATATGCGTGACGTCGCATTTCAGTGCGGTGATGCGGATCACCTCACTGAAAGATACGCCAACTGGTACATGCATACAATCTGGTGAAAATGAGAAGAGTGTTTTGTACAAAATGGTGAAACGAGTAAGCAATAATCACAAAAGTCACTATTTTAACTTGGAAGACAGATAGCATGTGACTTTACGACATTACCATATTTTTCTTAGGTTGGGCGAGAAATATGCAGGGCTTGTGAGAAAAAGATTTGCAACTTTACTTTGTCATTATTATTATTTACATTTGCTATGGTGCATAGACAGAGGGTAAATGTCAGGCTATGGGGCTTATTATGAGTCTGGCGGTCCACGGACTGCCAGACTAAGGGGCGAATGGCGGAAGTCTTCCGGCCACCGTACTATGACCTGAGCGGTCAGGACACCCGGGGACCACCGTAACCGCCAGGGATCAGTGGAGCGGCAGTCTTGAAGCCGCAACATGCTTAAGGGGGCCGCTGCATCCCGGATAAGCATAAGGCAAATCATAACACTTTACTTGTTGTTGTGTAAATGATAACTGTTTGCGGAAACCCGATTTCCAAACATTATAGTTTATGAACTGTACAGTTTTATCAGTAAAACGGCTTGCCAGTGTAAAGAACCGACACTTCAATGCATGCTAGTCTGTAATGCAACTGGTGCTCATGTAAAGCGCTCTGATACCTTCGGGTCGAGCTCGCGCTATATAAAACGGCAACAAAACAAAAAAATCTGCGGCATCCGCAGAAACACCTAGCCAGCGGTCGCGCAGCACCACCAATCTGCATTACAAAAACTCACAGGATCATAAATGATATGCGTCCTTTGATGCGTCGTCACTGGGAGGCAGACACAAAATGGCCGCTAAGGCATCCCTTCCTTCCAACACCTCTAACTCATCTGGCATGCCAAAGGGACGACGACTTCTTCAAGTTACTGTTGCATCTGTACCTTTAATTACACTAAGGTTCCATAATGACATACTCTGTGTTCTACATTCTGTTACGAGTGTTGGCTGTCGTGTCATTCTGATCTTTACCTGGACACGACAGCATCTTGTCTTTATATCTCTTCTTGTGGGACTTTTAATGATATTAACTTTTAATGAGAATAAACATCCTTCAATATCACTCCTGCTGTTTATGTTGACCTTCATTACAACTCAAATATGGCGACGATGGATTGGGATCCGAAATAAAAAAAAAAATTTTTTTGAATGGCAGTTGAGTTTAAAAGTCAACCCACCGAGAAGCAGAAAATTAAACAAAAGAAGAAGGAGGCATCTACTTCCATGGACATGCAAGAAAATATTGCGGTAAGAATAATTTACCAAAATTATATACCTTGGATGTCAGAAGGATGTTAACTGCCTCTCTTTTTGAAACGGAGCCGGAATTCCAAAGCCGGGAACCGCGTGAGATTGCAGCGTGTCAGTGAAGCGCGTGTGTCAGCCTGCTACGCGTTGTTGAGGAGACTCGCGTCTTGAATGTCAGCGCGTCATTGAGGAGCAGAGCGTGACAGAGTGCACTACGTATTTGGTGTCATCGCGCAAGGTCAAAGGACATGACCCAACGCGGCGGCCATTTTATGGCAATTTGAAACATCGAAGGAAGCAATTTTGCAGTTCATCACGAAGGAAGGAAGAAAAAGGGCGATTTGAAGTAATTAGATAGTATTTACAGTTTATTTTCAAATCGGAAGTCAAAGGGAACAATAACTAAGCATTTGCCTTGAAAATTTTAATTTAAAAAAAAAAAAAAAAAAAAAAATTTAAATTATAAACTTTAAAATACAAACTGTTAATTGAGAGTCATTGAGGGAATGTCTTATCAAATACAACCCTATCAAATTAATCCTTTCCTACAGAATGCTGGAAAACCACCAGTTAGGTGGGAACAGTGGCATAAGTCATTCGAGAGTTATCTCATTGCAATAGATGGGAAGGAATATTCAAATGAAAGAAAAAGGGCTGTGTTATATGGACTTCTCGGTGATGCAGGAAGAGAAATTTTTGATAACATTCCTGAAAGTGAACCACCGGCTGGGCAATTCATTCCATGGGATGATTACACTGAAGCAGTAAAAAGGTTAGAAAAGAGATTTCATGAACAACCTAACATTATGGTGGGAAGACACAGTTTTAACAAAAGGAAACAGTTGCCAGAGGAAAGTATAGAAGACTATGTTTCTAACTTACGTATTTTAGCAGCTAAGTGTGATTTTGGAGATATGTTAGACATTTATTTAAGAGATCAATTAGTATTTCATTGTTTCTCGAAAAAGGTACAAGAACGTCTCTTGGCATGTAGAAATCCAACCTTAACGGAAGTAATTGACATTGCTATCGGAATAGAAAGATCTTCAGTGTCAACGAAAGTTATATCTGGAACAGATAATTCGGAGGCTGTATGTTCGGTAACCGACAAAATGAAAACTATAGAATTTAGAAAGGAAAAAGGTGCCACTTCTGCCAAGAAAAATTTGTCATGTTATCGTTGTGGGTCTAAGTCTCACTTTGCTAATAATCCAAAATGTCCTGCACATGGAAAAAAATGTGTAAAGTGTAAAAAAATAGGTCATCTTGAAAATGCATGTAAAACTGTTTTTAGAAATAGGAATGTTTCACAAACCAGTGTTAATGCTTTAGATGATATGGAGGATGAAATCAGTAACCTTGTAATTAATGTGAATCTAATTGATTCGGAAATTACATTCAAAGCACCCCTTGGTGAAGCAGTTATTGCAGGTGTTAAATTGGAGGTTATGGCGGATTCTGGTTCGCCTATAACCATTGTTGATGAAATAACCTATGCTAATAATTCTTTTCCCACCAAACTTTTAATTTCAGATGTCAATCCGAAGGCTATAGGAGGTCATTACATCAACATAATAGGTTATTTCACAGGTTTGGTAGAACTACTTGGAAGAGAGATAACAACTAAAGTTTATGTTGTTGAGAAAGGTAAAGATATCATTGGTTGGCGCGATTTAGGTAGGATGGGTATCATGTTGAAACCCGGTAGCGATACACCCATTATTCTTGGGGATGTTCCTATTGCTTTTATGGAAGAATGCAAAATGTCTGAAGATTCACATGATTTAGAGTCGATTCTTAAAAAGTACAAGGAAGTATTTGAAGACAGAATTGGGTGTGTGAAAGGGGTGGAGCATGAAATTGTATTAAAAAAGAATGCATCACCAGTGGTGCATAAGGTTAGAAATGTACCGTTGAGCGTAAGAGAAGAACTGAAAGACCATTTAGATAGCTTGTGCAAGGATGGAGTGATTAAACCTACCAGCTCATCTGAGTGGGTTTCAGCTGTAGTTTTAGCAAAGAGGAAGAATGGAAAGTTGCGCATGTGTGCGGATTTACGTTCCCTAAACAAGAACATTTTAGTGGATTGCCATCCCTTACCATTGATTCAGGAGATGCTGATGGCTATAGGCGAATCTACTCATTTTTCTCTTATTGATCTAAAGTCAGCCTATCATCAGGTTGTTTTATCAGATAAGTCACAGGATCTTACCACGTTTGTAACCCCCTTTGGTGCCTTCAAATATACGAGACTCCCATTTGGATTAGCTTCTGCGGCCAGTGTGTTTCAGAAGCTAATGGACTCGTTGTTTGTGGACATCAAAGGGGTGCAGGCATTTCAGGATGACATCCTCATCTTTGGAAAAGGAGTTGAGGAACACAACAAAATTTTGAGAAAAGTTTTGAGCATCTTGAGTAAAAGGGGTATGACTGTATCGAAAGATAAGTGTAAGTTTTTGGTACAAGAGTTGGAATATTTAGGGCACTCTATCACTAAGGAAGGCATTAAACCTAAACAGGATCTGATTGATTCTATTATGCTTGCGCCAGCACCAGTTGATAAAGACTCACTAAGATCTTTTTTAGGACTTAGTGAGTACTATGCACGCTTTGTGCATGGCTATGCATTTGTAGTAGAACCACTCAGGTGTTTAACCAGGAAGAATGAGAAGTATGATTGGTCTTTAATTCATGAAGAAGCTTTCAAAAAAGTAAAAGAAATGATCAAGAATGCACCTGCATTAAAGCCTTTTACTTGTGGCATCAAGTGTATTGTCACAGTAGATGCCAGTTGTGTAGGTCTAGGTGGAGTATTAACACAGTTCGTGAATGGAAAGGAGAATACCATTGCTTTCATTTCTAGAAGTTTGAGTGTGGCGGAAGCAAATTATAGTATTATAGAACGGGAAGCTTTAGCCTGCTCTTGGGCAGTCGAAAAGTTCAGAAATTATCTATGGGGTACTTGCTTTGATCTTTTTACTGATCACAAACCGCTCATTTACTTGATGAATGGAAATGGTACTGGTCAAGCTACTTCGAGATTAGTCAGGATAATTTCAAAATTGCAAGAATATAATTTTGAAGTGAAACACATCTCTGGAGGAGCAAATTTTAGGGCGGATTGTTTGTCTAGGATTCCCTTAGTGAATCAGAATGAAAATTTAGACTCAAATGAGGAAGAATGTGTAGTTGTTTCTGCTTTAGATGCTTGTGATAATACTTTGGGATGTTTTACGGAGAATGACTGGTTGGAGGGTTATAAAAAAGATTCTCTTCTGTTGAAAGTCAAGGAATACATTAGAAAAGGTTGGCCACCAGGGGCGGTGGGTGACATTTGAAAGTGGTGGGGCGCAAGGTGATTTGCATACAGCACCGTAGCGAGCGAGCGCAGCGAGCGAGCCCGAACCCCTTAAGGGGGGTTAGGGGGGATAACCCCCCCAAGAAAATTTAGAAAAAAGAGAAGAAAAATCGTGCTTTTTCCAAGCAAATTTGAGAAAGCAGGAAGGTTAATAAAGCAATTGTGAAAGTGCAGGTATTACATAAATAGATGGCATAAGATAGGTAGCTGCTTATACAGTATAACCACAGAGTTTCATATATTCCGTCCTATTACGCTGCTGAATTCAGACTATAAGACTTGCATGAAAATCTCAGCTCTAAGAGTAGAAGAAGTTGCACAGCAGTTGGGAGACAGCCTTTACAAAGCCCTCTGTCCTACTCGTTTTTTGCACCTTTCTGCCCCCTGTTCCACTCGTTTTTGTGCCCTTCTGCCCTCTGTCCCACTCGTTTTTGTGCCTTTCTGCCCATAAGGAGGGGTTCGGAAAATTTTGAAAAAAGAGAAGAAAATCGTGCATTTTCAAGCAAATTTGAGAAAGCAGGAAGGTTAATAAAGCAATTGTGAAAGTGCAGTTATTACATTACAAACACACGCCCACACACAGAGACACGCTTTCACATACAGACTCACCCACACATCAATCCACACACACACTCAGACAGACACCCCCCCCACACACACACACACACATATCTAGATAGATTCCACTCGCCACAGTCACTACATGAGGTGCCAGCTCGCTACCACACATGCCTATTCTTTCAAAAAGGCAAATAAAGGATCTAGCATACACACACAGACACACACACACACACTCACGCACACACACACACACACACACAAACACACACACTCATGCAGATTGTGTTCCTGCAGGGAGCTTGCTGTCGGGCTGTTTGAGGCCTAAGTACTTGCAGCCAGTTTTTACAGTCCGTCTTTGTTTACATCTTAGGTGTACCCCAAAAGTGAGCACATCCCACCAGCAAAACCGAAAAACCATAAATATTGTAGCAAGGCCAACTCTGAAGCAGTGTAGTCTTACAGGCTAAGGGAAAGATGGAAGCAGCGGGCTCACAAAAATATGGTGGCACTGTGGCAGCCATTGTGTGCTCTTTAGTCAGATTAAAGTGCTTTAACATTAACATAATAGTGTTTAAGTGTATTTAGGTTCCGGCAGGACAGGATGTGAGGCTGATGCCAGGCTTCCAGGAACAGGGTGCGTGTAACACAGTAACCCAGAAGACGGCAAGGCGTAGAAAATTGCTGACATGAAAATTAAAATTAAGCTACTGCTTCTCCCTAGCCCATGCCATCTCAACCCCTTCATGGAATTCACACCGACTTCACCTCTATACTGTATAACAGGAAACAGCCCACAAACTTTCCATTTGAATCCCTGAGGTAGCCATAGTGATTTCTTAATGTTAGCTACTCAAACGCCATTGCTTCAAACTAAATCAGTAACCCCGAATGTCCAGACGGCCTGTTCCTGGCTCATTCATACCAGTTGTGATATACCCCCAAAATTCCTGTATGTGATCGTTGAACAGGACACTTGATTTACACAACACGACAGTCTGTGACAATATGTGTCTGCCAAGTCACACACCCACATCTCCCCTGCCTTATAATGGTTACCTATTGGTTACAAGCTGCATGTATATGGATCATTCTGTCTCTGCAACAGCTTCAGAGCTTCTCCGTGAAGTATGGCAGACGTGGAGAAAACTACCAGGACTGTTGTACATGCTGCTAAAAGTCCCAATGAATTTCGCCTTAACTATTACATTCTAATCAGCAATGGTAAAGACAGCAGGGAATTGTTATAAATGAAGCTGGTCTTTATTTATTGTTTCTGTATGGAGTCTTGGATGCCTGTTTTGTGATTACCAAACCGCTGTAGCACAAATAAAGAAATACAACACAGAAACAACAAACGATGCTCGAAGATAGCCTCAAATTTCTCCTTCATAAACTTTACGAGCTGGATTTCATAACTCACATTATTCCGTTTCTTCAGGGGCCCATTTTCATGCAGGGTTCTTAACTATTAATTTCTGGATTCCCAAAGCACCAGCCCCTTTGCCAGCTCGTTATGCTATAGCCTCAATTGAACCTGACCTGATTATACTGATTTGGCATTGGTTCTGTTTTTCTAACAACTTTCCACCTATGAACTTTTAATAAGCAGTCTCTTTCACTCAGACCCAAAGCACTGCATATTCATAGCACATTCACTGCAGAGTGTGTACAGGTGCATTAAGGCTGGGCCCCATCACCTGAGAAAATTGCAAGTTGGCAGGCATGAGAATGTCATCGGGCTTCCAATGTTTAACAGAATCTACCACCTGCTTCTCTATGAGCACATAGGCATGTTTTTCATATCAATACCATTTAAAATGTACAGTTAATGTGCATATTTCCTGTGGTTACAGAGACAATCAACAAAATGCAATGGGATCTTCAACTCAAGATGAAATGGTAGGAAGCAGGCATCTTTACTCCATGTAGAACTGACCGTTATATTGCTTTAGTATATTATTGGATGCAAGTGTTTTTCATACACTTGCCTAGTAATTCCTTTTCAAAACCTTCTGTACAATGGGATTCTAAAATTCTCAATTCCTTATGCAGAATTGGAACCCGAAGTCCAACTCAATTCAATCCCTTGAAGCCACATGAAGTAGGCAGCCAGGACGCTGTCCTATGTGCACCCTTTGTTGCTAATATGTGGAATACCTCGAGCTCAGGCTGAAGAGAGAGGGAGTTTCCTCAGGAGCTGTCAGTCAGTCATAAGAGTATTTGGAATACATCCAATCATTGGGCTCTATGAAGAGGTCACAGGGCAATGGTCAAATGGGCCATTTTTAATTGTGATTCTAGGCGAAAGTACAGTGTGGAAGGCATAGAACATTAGGGTGAAAGTAAAAGAAAATGTAGTGTTTACAGGTGTGTGTGTGGGTGTGTGAGCACGTGTGTGTACAGTGAAGGAAATGGAAGGACATACACGCAGGAGAGAGTGAACAGAGGGCACTGAAGAGGAAAGAGAGGAGGTTTGACATTTGCAGATGGAGAATTTCTGAAAAATGTCAGGAGAAAAGGAGAGTAAGTGTCTAACTAACACATAGAGACTGCTGAGGAGGGTGGTGTGAATCTTGGAATGGAAGTGATTGAGACTTCGAAGATCATTACCCCTTCTACAGACCTTAGTAATGTTTAATGCACAGTCTCATATCTTCAGAATGGAAACGTTTGCAATTGGAATAAATCACAAAACAATCATTGTTACTCGTTTATCTCCTTCAGCTTCAAGCATTGGCAAACCCAATAGTTCTGAGTTGTTTTAGACCTATGTCTGTTGTGCTGTATATTCTATGTGTGTTATATGCCTGGATACATTTAACAGAAAGCTTATAGAGAGGCACTGAAATGCTGGTTGGGTAGATACCAGGGCCAGCTTTAGCGCTGGTGGAGCCCGGTGCAACAGTCTTTTTTGGCACCCCCCCTCCCATAACCTCCTCCATGAATTCCCTCACTACAACTCTCTAACAGCACACCTTATCTGTCCATTGCCCTTCTCTGATATACATTTTATTTTTTCATAGCGCTACTCATAGTTCACTCACACTCAGTTCTTTGATCTGCTTGGTACACGTTCTTTGCAGCAGGCACATTAACCCTCCGCACTAATTTAGGATGAGGCAAAGTTGCCACTAGACAAAATTTCGATTTCTCACCAGTAAGAATATTAAGAGTTACTCTGACATTTTTATTGTTGCCTGAAAACTGCTGTACACATAAGAAAGTTCAGGTGCTTTTAAACCAATAGTTTTTTTGCTTTTTCTGGAAGTTTTAGAGAGCAGGAACTAGACCCGAAAGTATCAGACGCTTTACATGATCACCAGTTGTGTTACAGACAGACACATTCATTTTTGTTAGGTACAGGGAGAATTAGTGATTTGCCCAGAATCACAAGATGTTGAGCATCCCTGCCGAGACTGGAACCTAGTTCCCCATCTCCGAAATGGACCCTCTAACCATTAGGCCACATCCTCTTTTTTAAACAAGCCGGCCCCACCCACCAAAGTCAGCTCCAGGTGAGGCTGCACTGGTGGCACCACCCGAAAGTCGGTCTTGGACACTATGGGAAGAAAAGGATTCTAGCACACAGGTTTGAAACCACACCCTTAACTACATGGGCCACACCACTAGGAAAGGATTCCTAGTTAGGCTTCTGAAGCATGCTGCTATAACAACCACCACACACACTTTTTAAATCTCACTTAGCACCCTGCTCAGCTTGTATCTGTGCTCTACAGCTAAGTAGTTCAGATCCATGCCAGATTTTTGGAATGTCCATGTATGGTAGGTTTACATACAGTGAATCCAAAGTAAACTAATCCACGTAGGCATACATTATCCTGAAAATCTGACATGAATCCCTCGGTTCTGGACCTGCGTTGGACACCCCAGCTAGCACTTGGCTTGCAGAGGTGCATTACATTATGAGATGAACATGTATGGAAGCGCTGCACCCACTGCTTTTTAAAATAAACAATTACTGAAAAATATATATCCTCTGTGCAGAGCAGGTGGTGCAGATGTCATAAAATGGCAGCGTGCCCTGCGCTCCATAGGGTCAAACAGAACTGCGTAGGAAGCCATGTGCGGGTGTTTATAGGAGAGTTATGGTATAGTCCGTTCAGTCTGGTAATGAGTTTATGTTGTCTTTGGACACATTCTTAGGTTGTAATAGTGGCGTGTTTTATGTTTTCACTCATGAGGAAATTGCTCCTCCCCGGGAGTTTATTTTAACCTCGGGTCAGCAGCTATGTCAGATGGCGCGTCAGAGGGCGCGAATCCTCAGGAGGACAGGGATGACCAGGAGCGGGGAAGGAAAATTGATTTTTGGTCCGGACACGAAGGAAAAGAAGGATTAACAAGAGCCTGACTAACTTGATTTCTGAAAGTATGACGTCCGGTTTATGAAGCGTACGCTAATTGTTTAAATGGTGTTAAATGTTCCCAATAAAGAGAATGTATTAAACGGAAGGTGGAGGGATACATAAATGTGGACAATTTTCATTCTAAACGATTACCACAACACATTAATTCCCTAGTCACGTGGGGGAGCTTAAGTCAGTGCTGATGTCACTAATCTTGAATTCGGTAATAACATTAGTACCTTTTAGCTGTATTATACTGGACCACTGCTGAACTTTGTAACTCGAAGCTGCCATTGGAAGCCTGCACTGCTGAGCCACGCAGAATAGAAGAGCGTGTTTCCCTCGTGAAGCTCGACCCATGCAAAGGAATTGGAACAATCGGAGCTCGGAGGCACCGGAAGGGAGGTTTTCAATAACGGGGCATCCAATAATGGATTGCCCTGCCCTGCTGCTCGGTGACCGGCCAATCCTGGCTCTGCAAGCAGCGCCAGGATAGGCTAGGGGGGCCCACTGACAGCTCGCCCTGTGTCGCCTCTGTAAAGCCGGGGGCTGAGGCCAGGTTAAACGAGCACCCCCCCTGGTCACTATCTATGGGGGACCTCTCATGCGCATGCTCGGGCAAGTTTCTGCCCGAGCATTACGTGCGCGCTAAATACCTTGGCTGGCCTGGCTGTCTGCTGCTGCAGCTGAGTGATTGCGTCACGTGGACTGTCACTCAAGCTGCGCAGCAGTCCACAGACCAGCCCCCCTGCGCATGGCTCTCCCAGATTACTCGGGTCGGGTGCTTCCCGGATTCCCTGCGGCGCACGCAAGTCTTTTACCTAATTTGTCATCAGTGTTTATAATTTTTGCAGCAGCAGAGCAGCGTCGTCCATGGGCTTGTGGGGCTACGCCCCTACGCCCCAATGGACGCACCGCTGCTGTTGGCCACCATTGAGAAATCTTAGTAAAGTTTTGATTCCCTTCCAACAGGTTTCTTCCGAGCTTAGTCTAGAGAATGAATTCATCACCAGATGTGGGTTTTTTGTACCACCTGAAACTCTGAAAAAGGGTCTGGTGGAAAGAGCACACTCTGGACATCCTGGCATGTCTGGAACCAAGAAAATTTTGCGAAAATTTTATTGGTGGCCGTACATGGATTCTTTTGTAGATCAGTTTGTTAATTGTTGTCCGGAATGTCTTCTATCGGACAAGCATTGGAAGAGTAAAAAAGCAGTTACTTCCACCAATTTGTTGCCAGACCAAGCATGGGAAAAGTTGGCAATAGATTTTTCAGGACCTTATAATATTTTGGCAGAAGACATGAGATATTTAATAGTTTTGACTGATTATTATTCAAAATGGATATCCTATGATTTTGTGAGGTTCCCTAGTACAGAAATTGTGATTGATTTTTTGGAGAAAGTTTTTTGTGTGGATGGATTCCCCAAGAAATTAGTATCCGATAATGGCACACATTTTGTGTCAAAAAAGATGGTTGATTTTTTAAGTAAGCATAATATCAAGCATATTAAAAGTCCGTTGTATTTTCCAGCGGCTAATGGATTAGTTGAGAGGGCTAACAAATTTTTCAAAGAAGGGATACAAACAGCTCTATCTTCAGGCATGGATGTAAGGAAACATATCAAAGAAAAGGTTTGGAGTTATTTAAACACTCCACATTCGGTAACAGGTTTCACACCTTTTTTCTTATTGAAAGGGAGAGATGCAAATGATATAAACAAACCTGTATTTCAAAAAGATATGACTGCTCTTAAAAAATTTGAGAGAGATACTTCTTTTAGTTCTATTGATGAGTGTGTTAAAAAAAAATTTGAAAAAAAGTACAGATTACAGAATGTGGTTTCTCCTCTGAATGACTTGAAAATTGAAACAGGTGATTGGGTGATCATCAGAAAACCAAAGAAAGTTATTAAAGGGGAGTCTAGGTATTCTATGCCTCAACAGGTGGTCAGAGCGTCTAATTCATCAGTGATGATTAAGAACAAAGGCTGGTGGAACAAAAGTGCTGTTATTAGGATTGAACCTTTTCAAAAAGACATTATCCATAAAAAAATGGAAGAGAAAGGTTATTTGGACGATTCTTCTTTTTTGTGTTTTAAAGATATTTTAAATAAAGAACAATCCTTAGATTCAGGGTTGGAAAAGCGATTTTCCTTACAAGAGGGTGATGGTGTAGAACAGTCATCATTGGATTCACAAGTTTGTGAAACTAGTGATGAGTCTCATCACAATTTAGATAGAGGTGAAAATGATAATTCAGTTTTGGAAGGAAGTGTGAATAATGATTCAGTTTTAAATGAAAATTCGAATTCTTCAAGTTGTGTTCCAGATAATTTAATAGACAAAACTAATCTTTTTCCTGAAATTGGTTCTGATTTGAATGAAACCTATGCTAGAAGAAATACTGTATTACCGACAAAGTTTAAGGATTATTATTTGTATTAGTGTTAGTTATTTGTTTTTTATTTTTTCTTTTTGTTTATGGAAAGGAGATGTTGCATCTGTACCTTTAATTACACTAAGGTTCCATAATGACATACTCTGTGTTCTACATTCTGTTACGAGTGTTGGCTGTCGTGTCATTCTGATCTTTACCTGGACACGACAGCATCTTGTCTTTATATCTCTTCTTGTGGGACTTTTAATGATATTAACTTTTAATGAGAATAAACATCCTTCAATATCACTCCTGCTGTTTATGTTGACCTTCATTACAACAGTTACCAATTAAATATCGAACACCCCTTAATAGCGCGTGCAGTCGAACACCCCTTAATAGCGCGTGCCTGTTTAATCGCATCACGTGATGCGATTAAACAGGCAACGTGATGCGATTAAACAGGCAAACACAGCTGGGCATCTTTACAACTGTGAGGGACCGAATTAGAAGCTCTTAGCTGACCCGAATAAATTAAGGCGTGCTCTGGTGCATATTAATGAAGGAGCTAAAGTGGTTCATGCTGACCTGAAGCGAGGTGTGGTGGGTAACTGCATAAATACCGAACAGTTCCCTGGGGCTCGGTGTGGCAGCCTAATTGTATCCTCTGCTTTTCCCTGGAGCTGTAGTTTTCTGCGGATTGTGTCTGAAGGCCAGTCTGTCCTTTGGCTGTCTGAGTTGATTTGCTGGTCTGTGGTCTGTGGCTCTTGCTTCATATTCTCCATTATGCATCATGGTAGCTGTGGTGCAGATCTCCCCTCACAAGAAAGCAGAATTACCTATAAGAACTGAGAATGACATATCATTGGGGTGCTGGTACAAGTGGGACTAGAAATTGAGATGTTACACTACAATGTTGAACGTGCTGTATAATTTCCTTCTGTTCACCACCACCCAATGCCACACTGTCTGTATTATTGCAAAATTGAACCAGCGATTTTTTAATAAAAAGAGAGTTAAAAAAAAAGAGAATGACATATTAGGGTGCAATCTGAAAAGACATGAGTAACCAATGAAAAACAGGTGCCATTCAGGAGAACAATAATATATACAGGGGAAGAGCCTCATTCCATTTACCCCGAAGTCTGGAACAGAGAGAACCCTGGGTTATTAACTTGTGTGGTTGCTGAGGGGATAGGATGTGCCTTAACGGCTAGAGTGGCCTACTTTGAAGCTCGGGAACCAGGTTTGAGTCTAGCGCGAGGCTCAAACATCCTGTGATTTGGGGCAAATCACTTTATATCCCGTGTCTAAAATGAATGTGTCACTCTGTAATACAACTGGTGCTCATGTAAAGCGCTCTGATACCTTGGGGTCCAGTTTGCGTTATGTAAAATTGCAACAACAACAAAAACATACACCTATTTATAAAAGATGGCACAGGGCTTCCCTGGCAACCCCTCCCTATCTTGCAGAAAGGGCGCATTTCTCAGGCCCTTCTCTGACTCTTTTTGCAGAACTCCATTTGTGGAATGATTACTCCACCAACTGTTCATCCAAGAAGTCTCCGTGTATGGATGCAAGTGCTTCCTCAGCTGTCAAGTTCGGCTATACAGGGATTTTTGCAAATTTCGAGGATATTGCTGCTAAATATGTTTTCACAGTCCTGGAAATGACTGGCTGGTTTTCTTGGAGACATGGTGTTGCATTGAGTACAGTTCATATAGTACTGTGCAGGATTATCGACTCTGCTCCCAAAGTACATCTTTCGTGAGACGGACAGCCTCTTGCTTTACCTCATCTTTGGTACAGGATGTTGAAGGTTGGCCAAACTCTCTACTGATGGTGGAGGCCTGACAGTTTTTCTGTTATTATCTTATTGGGCAACTAACATGGGCAGCTTACTGAAGGCATTACAGATTGGAGTGTATGTGTCTTGGGGCATATTTTATACTAAATCGCACCTCGCTGTTGACCATTTGATTAACACAAATGCTCGACTAGGTAACGACCTCCCTGGACTCTTGTTGGACACTCTACGGTGTGCACGGGCCAGGGCTTTACAATGAACGGTGGCAGGAGCCCCCCATATGAAGGTCCTCCCCTTTACTGTGCTACTACCTCTCCCACATTAAGGAAATTGGTCCTGGTTACGAGACTGGGAGAGGAGGGGTATGGCATTGCTTTGAAACTGATTTGTGGATGGGAAATTGTGGAATTTGCGGATCTTGTCGAAAACTGTGCACTATCTGCAAAACATTTCCTACTATATGAAGCATCTGCAGCAAGTGTAAGGCAGACATGGGGGGTTACAGGAACCCTCAGAACATACAGGCCTGGAGACTATTTGCTCCATCTCTACTTAATCTCATGCTACCACTCGTATCTACAAAACACTGACGACGCAGACTTAGATCACGCCGACTGACTTGAGACAGCTGGTACCAAGACATGGAACAAGTACTCACAGATGAGGAGTGGCATAAAGTCGTGAGACACACACCACGCTCATCCTGCAATACCCGATTCCATCTCATTCAAGTCTACTATATCCATAGAGCACATCTCACACCTAGACACATTAATCTTGTGTTCCTGGAGACACAGGCAGCACGCCTCCACTGCCGAGAGGGCGAGGCAGACTTCTTTCATGTGGTATGGGGGTGAACAGCCTTTACCTCTTACTGGTAAACAGTGGTGGACTTCATCAGCTCTGCCACAGTACGCAACATGGTCAGATCTGCGACAACCTGCCTATTGGGCCTGTCTCCAAGAACTAAAGTTAATATGATCACCTTGAAATTTGCTGACCTAGCCCTGATCCTTCCACAACGGCAGATCAGGTTGTTTTGGAAATATCCCAGGGGACCCACACTTTAGGGGTAGAGAAGAGAACTATCCAATTGGGTTGCACGTGGGGATGCACTGCTTAAAACTGAGGCATATAAAGGGCTGCGGAGCCCAGACCACGCCCAGGCATGGGCCATGATTTTTCAGGATTGCCCCTGCATATATGACACAGGACAGCAAATGACGATCTCAGATGATGTTTCCACTGAGGAAGACTAACCCGATGTACCTTGGACAGTACGGAAGTGCGGTCTAAAATGTCTGACCCAGGGGAATCCCCCACTCTTATATACCAGACTTACCTGACAAACCACAACCCTGCTTTGCCCTTCAGGGATGCTTTGAGACTAATATCCCATTTTCATGGTATCACCTCCCAGTTAAATTGACAGTACCCCCTTACCCTTGATGGTGAATACTCTTTACCCCATGCGCTGCTTCACCTCATATTCATGTGTTTAAGTTCTTATTTACAGTGTGAAGTTATCTATACATGAATGGGTGCACGCACTAGGAGTCTTGTTAGTCTGCTCTATATTAAAGTGTTGTGGCAATGGTACCCCTGTGTGGGCCTGGGGGGGCTGTTTAATGAACCTTTCTGCTTAGATCTGTATTTCCATGATGTTAATAAATAATGTTCAACAAAAAAGAAACACAAGGTACCATCAGGGGATTGTGTGAGCAGAGAAGGTCTTTCTACAAGACGTTTTCTGCTAAACTAGCCCCCTTCAAATGACAAATTATGCAAAAACGTGTAATCCTGAAATTTAATTAATTTAATTTTGTGTATTATGAAACATGCAATTTTCACAAATTTCGCTAGCATGATTAAAATTTCATTCATGACTAGCAGAAAAAAGTAGACGCCCCAAACTTGTGATAAAAAGTCACTAGTTATATCCCCAACAGGCCTTCCCCATTCTGCTCTTTTCCTTCTCTGCCTCTACAGTTACATAGGGGAGACCAATTTCTGATCATGCAAGAATTCCGACTCCTTGAAACCCTCCTCCTGTGAGTATCCATGCCCACTCAATCCTCCTTTGTTTCTGGAACTCCTCAAGGTCCTTCTCTTCACAACAATGAATATGGGTACCCTTACCAGCCTTTTTTGGGGGAGGAGATGCACTGTATCTTCTACTAGCACATGTAAGAGCTATTGCCAGCTTAACCATGCCTTGAGACAATTCACAGTGCATGTAGTGCAAGCAATAAAATAGGAAAAATATTGGGGCCGATTCACAGACCTAATCTGAGATAAAATCCTAAACTTACTTCTTTTGGTATTCACAGAAGGCATTTAGTAGTAGTAAAGTTAAGACTCCTAACTTTACTACTACTAAACTGAGACAAAATCCTAACTTAACGACTTTCGGTATTCCACACACCACACAAGCCATAGAAAGTAAACAGTTTATTGTTTCGACCAGTTGGAGCTTGATCAATACCAGTAATGTGCAGGGGTATCACGAGTTATCCGAGGTTCTTGGAGACTCCAGGTTTGACAGAATGTTGCTGCCTGCTTCTTACCTTCATCACAGGATGTTATGGGTAACCTTTTACCGAGTTTTGAAGGATGGCGGTGACTGTCTGCAGGACAGCAATGGGGATTTTGTGCCTATTGCGCTCGCTGCCTTTTGCACAGTTAGATTTCTGCCTGGTTCAAAATAACTACCGCCCATTTATGACCACCGTTTCCCTAATGACTGATTTCCCAATCCAAGATCACAGTCTTTCACTTCGGAGATGATCTTTTGTGGATCATTTCCTTGTATGTGGTGTCATCAGTCCAATGGCTGTGCCATTTACAGTGCCTTCATGCATTCCCATGTTTTCGTGTTTCATCCGCCTCCTACCGCGCATTCACGGTCTATCCCAGACCCCCCTCCTTTACTGGTTTTGATACACCAGATTAATAGGTTTGTGCTGTTCTTGATTCCAGTACACATCTGGATCAGATCTGGTATCTCATTGATTGGAAATGTTGCTATCATAGGAACCAGCTATTTTGTGTATGCTCCACAGCTGGTTTAATGCTTTTTATTTGAAGTTCCCTTACAAACCAATTGTGGGGTTCTGGAAGGGTGTGTAGGGGCATATGTCAGGATTTACCAAGGATTCATGGGAACTCCAGGGTTTTCAGAAAGGTTCAGCCTGTTTCTCTATCTTCATCAGTGGGTTATAGGGATCCCTGCTTGCCAGCTTTTGGGCGATGCCCTTGATTGGCACCAGGACAATGATGGAGATTGTTTGTCTATGGTGCTATTAGTTGTATCCTTGGTTAGAGTTATCCTTGATTCAAAGTGGTCACTGCCTTATTATCACCTCTGTTTCATAAAGGCCCGATCTCCCAATCCAAGTTGATCATCATTCACTTTTAAGTTAAAATTGCTGGTTCACTCACCAGGCACCCATCCTTCGTGTGAACCTTTTTTGTGTTTTGGGGTCTCTCTTCGGGTTGTTGTGTAGCATCTTGTTTTTTAAGCTCTCAAGTTATTCTTGCAGGTTTGCCAGTAGGAGGCAGTTTCCAGCTTCCACATGGACCTGGTCTAGGTTGCCTGTGGACTAATAGTATAAGTGTATCTGCTTTTGTCTGACGTTGAATGCTCTTAATTGTTTATTGTGGTATTAATAATTCCTTTTATTACAGGAAAAGTTGTCCACTTGACTTATTTACCAGCTCTGATGCTGAATCAATGTGTTTACTCTGCCTACCCTAACCCTGTTTCTCCTGTACATCCATGGCTTAGATCACCATCTTCTACAGTAAAATCATTGCTGAGGACATTATGAAACAGGAAGGCTCATGGAAATCTGCACAGCCTTTTACTCTGATCATGACAAGGGGAGTCACATCCACAATGGCACCATCCCAGGAGTAGAGAGGAAGAGGATATTGGAACCTGCCCTGCTACTCTCCCACAGCCAGATCTGACAGTGAAAGTGCAGCACAACTCCCACTGGACATGAGATAGAAGGTATCTTCAACTCTGCCATAGTCTCTTGGATGGCTGCTATGTGTCTGTGAGGTAGTGGAAGGTTCAAGTAGTCATTGACTAATGCAGAATTTTCCAAGGTTCAGGGCGAGAAAGAATCTCACCCTGACCCCTCATAAAAATAGAAGATGGTAAAAAATATTTCTAGTTACTTCAAGTACTTGTGGCTTGAAAGAAAGGTTGTTGTCAAACACTTCCCTAGGTTTCATGCCTTTTGAATTGGCATTGGAAGCAATCCCAAGGTATTTCGGCTAGTTGACCAAGCTGTGTGTTTGGTTGACGCTGCACATTAAAAAGATTTCCGCCTCAGGTTTATTCCTTGCTCTGTTCAGGTAGAGCCAGTTTTGAGACATCCAGTCCTGGACATGCCTCTTGCAAACTATCTCTTTGTGCCTGTCACCTGTTTCTGTCCTAGGTTGAGGTGCAGCTATGTATCATCTGCATACATGTAGAACCTGATGATGTGTTTTTAAATTAAGCAGACTCATGCAGTCATATAGCTGTTAAAGAGGGCATACGAAAGTTATCTTTGAGCACCCTTACAAATTATGATGCATCTTTAGACATGTATGGGTTCAGTTGAATCTTTGTCTAGTTGTGCAAAAAGGGTTGTCCCACTGAGTCTCACAGGTGTAGATAGATGTCCAACGAAATGCATTATCTATGGTGCCCACCTTGATGAATGAATATTTTAGTTGCTTGCTTTCATTGACATCAAGAATAAAATATCGATACTCGAAAAACATGCGAAATGCCATATTTCAGATTGGTGGATGTAGAGGGTATTTTCAATTTTGGGAAAGTAATGATTGTGATATGTACTAAGAACTTAAAACGTAAAATATTTTGAATATATCAGTCACTTCCAATCCATTGGTTGAGCCATTACAGTTCTGCTGAGGCTATTGACCTCAGAAGTGGCTTAGTATTGAAAATCATTGAGACAAATATGTATGCACTGTCCTGAAGTGGGTATGTTATAGAGACTGTTTAGGAAACTGGGATTGTGTTGCAGTACCCCCCCCCCCCACACACACACATTTTGCTTGGTTTTTGATGCAACTATGACTGAAGTGTTTCCAGTACCAGTATTCCAGTACCAGTATTCTTTCCCTAAAACTGTACAAATATTTCCCCAGTTGGCAAAACCTTTAGCACCCTCCGTAAGTCCCTAGTAAATAATACACCTGGTACCTAGGACCTGTAGTACTGACAAGGGTCCCTAAGGGCAGCAGCACAAACTGTGCCACCCTAAGTGACCCTCAAAAAAGCACATGCAAGACTGCCAATGGAGGCTGCATGTCTTGGTGCAGGCAAAAGTGAAAACAAGACATGTCACACATGCCTGTGTGCCATGTCCCCTAACACTGCATGTGATATTTGTAAGTCACCCCTACATCAGGCCTTACTGCCCTAAGGCAAGGTGCTGAATATTACATTTGAGGGAATACTTGTATGAGCAGATAGGCCCCAATGCTGGTCAATCCTATTACTGCCAGTGCAAGTGGACAGAGAAGCCATTTTAAAACATGTGCTGGACATTGGTGAAAACGAGTTCCCCAGCAAGATGATGGCTTCACTGAAAATAGGGATATTTGGTATCAAACATCTCATATTGATAAACCCACACTGATTCCAGTGATGGATTTACCAATGCATGCACACAGACGGCACCTTGGAGGTGCCCCTGAAAACCTCCCAGCCCTAGTGTGCTTGATGACTGGTTTCTGCCAGGCTGCCACCCGAGACACAGTTCTGGCCTCTTAAAGTGAGAACCTCTGCTCTCAGGAGACTGAGTACAAAAGCCTGTCAGGGAAGAGGGTGTTACACCCCTTCCCACGGGATGACCTACTGATTAGCCTCCTTGGGCCAGCAAGCTTTAAGGAGTTGCCACCTTTGACATGTGAATCTGGCTCCCCTCACAGGAGAGGAAGCACCCATCTTTGTCCAGGACTCATTTGGCACCCAGATAGGCAGAAAAAGTAGCTAGTCAGGTAGGCTGCCACCTCCAGGCTAGCACCACTCCTAAGTTGAGCTATAATGAGGTGGCCACAATTTTCCAGAAGCAGCCATCTTTGTGATGGCATATTTAAGAATTCTGGGGCAGGGTTATGTCCACTTCCCACAGGAAGTGATCATATAGGGGATGCAGTGGCCCCAAGGTTCAGGAGCCCATTGACCCTACACTCCCCTAATGCCCCTAAATTTAGAATTTAAGGATGTCCCCGGCACCAAAGAAGCAGATCATGATGAGCTAAGAAGAGAGAGGACAATGAAGAGCTACAAAAGCAGAGAGGAGAGAAGAAGCAGCTGACATGGCACCAACCCTGACGGCCTAGGTGCATCCCTTGTGGAAAACTGCACCAAAGTCGACTTGTCCTGCAGCTGTTTACTCCAGAACCGTGGGATGAGTGCCTGCCTTTATTAAAGACCAAGACCTCCCAAAACTGTTCCCTGCATCCTGCAGAAACTCTGAAAGAAAAGACTTTGAGGCCTCCGGAAACGCCAAAACCTGAAACCTGAAGCCACCACTGCACCTGTCGCCTCCAGTCCTAGTTGAAGTGGGCCACCAGTGTCAATAAGGTCACCCAGCCCTCCAGAGCTTGAGTCCATTGGGTTTCATCCCTTGTGGACTCCCCGACGTCACCTGCGGCCTCTGTACGCAGGTCCCCTTGACCTTGACTGCTTCCAGTAAGCAAATTCAACACCTAAAGATATCTATGCATCTGTTGCCCTCGGGCCCTGGAGAAGAGGGCCCTAGGTGTCCCTATATCCCTGACATCGCAAACCTTGAACTCCCCTGTTGGTTCACCCCGGCATGCCTTCCAGCCAAAGTCTGCAGCCTCTTTCCACAGTGACCGATCTCCATAGAATCCTTTTGGGCTCCCGACCCTGTTTTGCACACTGCACTCGGCCGCCCTCATGCCTCTGGTGGTGTTCTGTTGCTGCTGCCTTGGACCTTGCCCACCACTCACCTGAACTCCTGGAGATTGGTCTTTTAATTTGCTGTACTTTATCTGTTTGAAAAACGTGTTCTTCCTCTGTAGAATAACATAGCAGAACTCAGAAATCGCAGTGTGCTCTTTTTTTTAAGTGAAAAGAATTTATATTTAAAAACGTACTTACCTGAATAATTTTTCTCTGTCGCCTAAACATATATCAAGATGCTTGCTATTTTATAAATGGTGTTGATCTTCTTCATGAGTCGTGTTTGTCTTTTATTTGATATTGTGGATATTTGCAAATGCCTTGCACTCCTCTCTGTTAAGCCTAAGGCTACTCTGCCAAACTACCTCCTAAAAGAGCATTTTGGGATTGCCTTGCAAGCCCCTGTTCACTCATAAGGGAACCCCTGGACTCTTTACATGGGTTGGCAGGTGCTTGTTATATCACATACAGAGTCACCTTCCTATAGACTTCAACTATGAGGGAGGAGTTGATTGGATGAAGATGAAAGAGACTGACAGTGGTATTATACGTAGGTATATGTATGCTGTTGTTATAAATAGGTATATATATGCTGGTGTTACACATAGGTATATGTATGCTGGTGTTATACATAGGTATATGTATGCTGGTGTTATACATAGGTATATGTATGCTGGTGTGACACATAGGTATATGTATGCTGGTGTTACACATAGGTATATGTATACTGGTGTTATACATAGGTATATGTATGCTGGTGTTGTACATAGGTTGGGGAAAATACAAACTGAACATAAGAGGTGTTTTAATCCACCGAAAAATTGTAGGCGTCCAGACCCTGTTTATTAACCCATTAAAACTGAAGAGTAGAATCCCGAGTAAACAAATTACTAAAACATAAGGTAACATAGTATAAGGTAACATGCGTAACCAAGGTAGCATAAAATGACAGAAGCTGCCAATCACAGGTGAGAATCCATGAAGATCAGTAAAATTGGTTGGATTTCAACAGTTGGTTAAATGAGAAACAATTAATATTTGATGAAATACAGTGCTTCAAATGAGCAGGAATGTGCTAGGACACGTGACGTGAAGAATTATTATTATTTTTTTATAGTGGGTCACAGGGACCTGCAGTACGTTTCAGTCTGAGCTCATGTGATGGCCTGCGTGACATTTGTAATCATTAAGGTGTGTCCTTTTCTTCGACTTAAAACACGCAGTACACAAATTGATCCTTCTTACACCCCCTATTGAGCAATCTCTAATTAAATTAAGTAACAACCCTCCTCTCTGTGAACGGTAAAAACCATGGCCTCTCTCCTAAAAGATGCACGTTCGTTTGAATAACTAGCTGATGCCCCTGCCACTTGTATGTTTTCTAGTAGCCTCTCCTGATGTACCGTATCTTCTAAACAAACACTGGCAAAACAAGAGATCTAGCGTAAGTTAGGTGCAACCACTGCCCGTTCAGGTAAGAGCGGTGGGCCGTGTGGGGGGATTTCGACAGACGACGAAGAGGGCAAATTAATGTATCTCATTTTCCCTCATGGTCATTTGTCGAATTCACCCCCCCCCCCTCACCCCCCCATACCGGCCTCACCGCTCTTACCTGCAATGGCCGCGGCTAGTTAGGTGAAGTGTCTGTTAACAGCTCAGTGACTCTGCAGCGCCCCGAGCGCTCCTAGAAAGAGATACCATAATGAATCTACATGATACACTATAACAATATGAAGATTGAAGTGAAGTGAACAGATTGCATTAGCAGAGTTAACCTGTACCTGTACACAGGGCCGGTCCTAGGATTTTCGGGGCCCTGGGCAAAAGGGAATGTGGGAGGCCCCTGAAATCTACATAAGTGACACCTTCTGATCTCGGGGAAGCTGCTTTGTGCAGACTCCATTTGGGCCGCAGCTCCTCTTCTCAGCCACCCCAAGCAACTCTTGTACAGCCCACTTCGAACTGAAGGTGTGAGAATTGCTTGGGGGCTGAGTTAAACCTGTGTGGGCTAAAGTGCTGACAATGGGCGCCCTGCCGAGTCTCTGAACTGGCTGCCTGAGAGGTGTACCCTCCCCTAGGCCTTCCCACACCATCCCTTAGAGGTCCCAGGAGGGAGGCCGCTACCATGAGCCCGTTTGTGAAGCATTTCTTTCACTCTGATCGGCAGACATACACGAGGACTAGTGGGGTATTAATTGCCATTGGGGGGGCCCCATCCTGGCAGGCAGAGTGCCAGGCCCTGGGCAGCTGCCCACACTGCCCATGCCTAGCGCCGGCCCTGCCTGTACATGTACCCTCAGAGAAGAGTGTTTAGAGAAGTCAGAAGATAATATGTGCTTTTCAAGTTGCGGACTTAAAATACTTGCGCAGAAAATACTGCACAGTAGACACTATTGACAAAAAAGCCAGTGTTTTTGTTGTATCTTTAAGGAAGCCTGTCCTGCTGGCATGTCCATAGTTTGTTAAGAATTTTTTTTATAAATCCAGTAAAATGTTATCACGACCACATGTAAAACTAATGAGCTTGCAGGGTGATTAGTAATTAGCTATCTGTCTTTATGATAGGCATAAGCATCCTAATAACCCCACTGCACCAACTTAAATTCAGAACTTGTTACAATTTGAGCAAATTAATTACATTATAGAACACGCACTGTCTTTTAAATTCAGGCTTCACATCATATTGCATCTGTAGTCTAGTTAAAGGACTATTTGATGCCTGAGCCCCAAACCCTAATGAGACTAGAAATGAACAATGGAACCATTTTTGAAATCTAAATGTCCTGATTAAAACCTCAAGCAAGCATAGGCAAACCATGAAAATACATCAAAGTCAATAACTCAAGGGGGTTGCCCAGGGGCCCATTCTCAGTCTGTCCCTCTTATTATTGTACATTTTTGGAAGAATTGATGACATAATGTCTTCAGACCCGAAAAGGCAATGTGAAGGCACCCTGTCTTGGGTTTACCTAGCTGTGTTCAGCAAGGCCCAAAAGTGTTAACCTGCTGGGCGTGTTGACATCACTCTCCCTGGACTCAATGCACAGTGCACTTGAACCTGCTCAGGGCTCTGAGCTTGTGCGTTGCAATCTAAGAAAGCCTAACAAATATGTTATGTTTCAATGTGAGCATGTATAACTTGACCAAATTAGGTATTTGAAATCCTTATCATGGATTACTGTCTGGGAGCAGAGTTTGGAGTTACACAAATGCAAAGGGACTTTGCTAGAAGCCAATTTAAAAATAGAGCGTTCTAATTGGCCCAGAGAGCTTTTTTCCCTTGGGCCATCTCTCTCCTGTGGGAGTCAGACTCCAGAACAAGCGAGCGCTCTGATTAGCTGCCAGCAGCATGAGAGAAATGTTGCTGGCAGCCATTACAGTACTTGTGGACTTAGTCCCCTGCCCTGAAGTAAAAAAAAAAGGATATAAGGCTGCGGGGTAGGTATACTCTGCATCCTAATGCACCATGGGCCAAAATAAATAAAAAAGCAAAAAACAGCAAATGTTGCCAGTCGCCATTATATATATATATACATATATATACATATATATATATATATATATATATATATATATATATATATATATATATATATATATATATATATATATGTATATATATATATTCAGAGCTCCACAGCCCCTCGGGCCAAAGAAACAGCACTCGCAGCAGACTAAACTCAGTTATAAGTTTATTGCGCAAAAAATTATCCAAACAGACGCGTTTCAGCACTTGCCTTCGTCAGTGTCAGCTGGCGACGGCAAGGCGGAAGTAAAAATAAGGCATTTCCATTGAAACAAACAATAGACAATTCTCTCCAATTCATGAGCGCCATCTTAGAATGGTGAAAATACTCAAATCATAATAGTAAAACTGCATTCCAAAGCAATGTTCAAACTGATCAATACTCGATAAACTTTTAAGCAAATTTACGGATTGATTGGTCAGATATTTACACAATATATACACCGTATTTACAATGTAGCCCTGAATGGGCAATTTATCCTCATATTCAGATTCATGGCCAATGCTATTCTAGTACACCAGTTGCACATTACACTAATTAAACTATGTTGCTCTGTTGGCGAAGGGTTCATGTAAATTAATTGTACTCATTTAGAATTGTGTTGAACGTTTTGATAATTGCGGCCTGAATGGCCCATACAATTTTTATCAATTGTTATATTTCCATAACGTATGCACCACAATATTGAATAAATAAAAGTCGATCCTCAGTTCATCATAAGGTAAACGCCCAAACACCAACAGAAGTTACGCAACTAATCATACGAACACAAAATAAATTCTCAGGCATTGACACTGTGTTGCCCATATACTGTTCAATTGCTGTTACTTAAAGGTGTGATAGAAGTTCCTCCCCTGAATTGAGACCTCCCGGTGACTTCGTTTGGAGGTCTACAATATATCTGGACTCCAATCTCCTAAGCTTCCGTTTCAGGTCCCCGCCAATCTAGGCCAAAGAAACTCAACAATGTCCTGTCACTATTATGATGAGATGCAAAATGCCGGGCCATTGGATAGCTCTCATCCTTGTTGGCAATGGCCCGTTGATGCTCCAGGACCCGTAGTTTAACTGCTTTAATGGTGCTCCCCACGTACCGAAGCCCGCAGGGGCACATTAGGCAGTAAACCACATGTGTAGTTGAACAGGTAATAAACTTGCTGATCTTAATTTTAGAGTTTTTGTGTGGCACCTGATAGGCCAATACCCTCTTGCTGCCACTACATGCCTTGCATTTCCCACATGGGTATGACCCATGCATGGCACGGAGATCTCCTTTAGGTTTCTCTTTTGAGAGGTGACTTGAAACCAGCCTGCCCTTCAACGATCTAATTTTTCTGAAGGTTATCTTGGGGTATTTTTGTAAATCTCTTCCTATTACAGGGTCAGATTTAAGGATTCCCCAGTTCTTAGACATGAGATATATATATATATTATCTTTGATATAAGTGACAACAGGTTTAAATGCCACTTTCCTGTGTTCCTCTCATATTGGGAGTACCCAGTCGTCTCTGGATCTGCTCTGATGTAGTGAGGTGGACATACCCCTGCTGATGTTTGAGAAAAATCTAGCACAGCTAAAACAGTTAATTGTGAACTATCAAAATTCGGGTATCCAAAACTTCCACTATTTCTGTGAAATGGTTTTTAACTAAGATGTTATTATTTGAATTTGTATTGTTTGCACTAGCACTTTAATATTTATCACTTTAGAATTATTACACAGTTTATATCAAGGGTTGATCATGAAATGAAGATGGGAGGATTAGGTAAAAGCTCACCTTTATGTTTTGGATTAATTGCTCACTTGAGCATTTCCAATGAACTGATTGATAGCAGTATTCATTTTGGCACACTAGCCTGAGGATTGGGGCAGCTTGAAATTCTCCCCTATAAGGTGTATATACATGATTTTTTTATGTATATATTTATATCTTTTCTATAGAGTAGTATATATTTTTGATATTTATATCTAGATGTTTTTTATAGACTAATATATATATATTTTAATATTCATATTTATGTGTAAATAACTATGTATATATAAGGATGATGAAGTTAATTCTTTGTGGTATTTTATGTGGGGATTGAGTAATTGGGCACTGTGCCCTCAATCGTGTTTCAAACTCAGGACAAAGTGTATCTAATTTATTATGTACTGTTCACTTTATATGGAGCCTTACTGGTAACGCCCCCGATTCAACTATGTAAATCCTTGTTTGTTTCACTGTCACGTCATGTGATCAAGCCTCGACTTGGAGGCGAAACGCGTCATGGCGGATGGCTGGCAAATGACTTGCACAATAAAGCACTGAAGATCTTCACTCAAATTGGGCTTACTCAGCGTTGTTTCTTTTTCAGCGAAGAAAGATTTTGGAAATAACGGCTTCGTTTTATATATATATATATATATATATATATATATCAATCAGTACACTCTGCGTGTTCAGATACACGCTTCAAAACACGGACACGGACCCAGATTCCAGTCTTCTCATTTCTTTATTGCTTGTGCCGCCGTAACGTTTCGGCTCTTGACGAGCCTTGATCACATGACAAAGGTAGGACGGTACTGTTCAAATTTAAAGTGACAAGTGCGTGCTTCAAGACAATCATTTTACGTGCTTAACCATAGACATAGAAAAAAAACCTTCATTTTCTCTGCGTTCATTTTTGTCGGGAATAGTGAAAACAGTGCCTTGATTTTACTTGCAATTTCGATGAAAGCATTTAAAACATCCTAGTACAATACTGCTAAATGCTTAAGACCCTTTAAAAACATCCCAGTGTCTGTTGCTTAGCCGGCAGAGCCTAATCATAAATAATCTTTGGCTATACCATTTTATTCATTGCATTGTATTTTGGGCCAGTAGGCACTGCTATATGCTTCGATGAACATGTTTATTCATAAATGTCAGTGAAAACAAGTGCACGTGTGACAATATAAATATATAACTTATAGTGCAGTGAATTAAAATGTGACAGACTCCTTAGCGTTCGAGTTTCATTTACAGAGTCAGAGTAAATATTATTTCTACATTCTGCTTTGTCCAGCTAGTCAACTCTTCCACATTCATTGCATTAGGGTAGGATTCAGTTGATTTAACAGCATGGTCAGTGACTGGCTGCCGCCCCCCCCCAATCCGACACCCAACACCCAGAAACATGAACATGAGGCCTGTTTATCTTTGGAAGGCGGGGGCTAGTCCCCCGGCCGTATTTATTAAGATATGAAATTAAAAAAGGTTTTAATTGCATGGTCAACAATTTATACAAAAATCAGCAGGACATTACATACAATATCGTCAACAAGTTTGAGAGGCTAACCTTAACAAAAACTCTAATACATGTTGTTTCCTAACCGAATCTAACATCCTCATCTAGATTTCTGTACATTTCTGGCCATATGGCAAGGTCGCTAACCGGTGTCAGGTCCTACAAGCTGCGCCTCACCTAGAGATGTGCGCATGCGCCGCCGTGCCCGGTAATTGCCCGGTCTACGCCGTGAACTCCATTTACCCACTAAAGGAGGGCCCTTACTCTGCGCCATCCGGTGACGTCATGAGTATGCGCGCGCGGGGTGGCTAACAGCCTAAGGAAAGCGTGACTACTCCGACCCGCGCCCCTTTGAAGCATCAATTACCTTGCCCCTGGAGTTCTAGGAGTGGCCAATGGCCCCTCCCCCTGGGCGGGAACCTCCATAGGATGATGCCCGCCCCCTCAGACCTTAAAATTATGTGCTCACCGGTCATGACCTTACCGCATGCCCCATACCTAATAAATACGACGACCTATGGGAAAAAATTCTAAAGGACAACTACACTGGCTAATTAATAACACGCATCAACGTAAAGCTACAAAGGGAAAAAAGGCCTAAACACAATTGGCATCAAAGCACTTTTACGCACAGTTCGCTAAAAAGGGGAAAAAATTCCTAAACAAAGTAACATCAGCAAAATATACAGTCCAGATAAAGTTCAATTACGCATGCAAGACACGTTAACAATACACTAGCAAAATTACGCCTAAACAAGACTAGTGAAGCAACAACATTTTTTGGTTCCAGGGATGGTGGGTGGGAAAACAAAGAAGCCCCGAGCGCGGGGCACAACGTGCTGTGGGGGAGCGTCCAGGGACAAGGGGGTCTCCCGGTCGCTCCCCGCCTCTTTATTCCCAAGGAGGCCGGGCGGGGTGGCGACGCCCCCCCCGCCCCGCCCCTCCAGTAGCACGCCCCCCCCTGACCCGGACATCCTACCTGGTATCCGGGTCAGGGAGGCCGCCGGCCAATCGGTGGTGGGTCGCGCCAAAGGGCCCGCCCCACCACCGAGAGGCACAAAGGGGGGAAGGGGGAAGCGGTCGCCGCGCCGCCATGCGTGCGGGGGGGCCGAGGGCCCCCCCTTTTCACATGGTCAGCGACTGGCTGCCGCCCCCCCAATCCAACACCCAACACCCAGAAACATGAACATGAGGCCTGTTTATCTTTGGAAGGTGGGGGCTAGTCCCCCGGCCGTATTTATTAAGATATGAAATTAAAAAAGGTGTTAATTGCATGGTCAACGATTTATACAAAAATCAGCAGGACATTAGATACAATATCGTCAACAAGTTTGAGAGGCTAACCTTAACAAAAACTCTAATACATGTTGTTTCCTAACCGAATCTAACTTCCTCATCTAGATTTCTGTACATTTCTGGCCATATGGCAAGGTCGCTAACCGGTGTCAGGTCCTACAAGCTGCGCCTCACCTAGAGATGTGCGCATGCGCCGCCGTGCCCGGTAATTGCCCGGTCTACGCCGTGAACTCCATTTACCCACTAAAGGAGGGCCCTTACTCTGCGCCATCCGGTGACGTCATGAGTATGCGCGCGCGGGGTGGCTACCAGCCTAAGGAAAGCGTGACTACTCCGACCCGCGCCCCTTTGAAGCATCAATTACCTTGCCCCTGGAGTTCTAGGAGTGGCCAATGGCCCCTCTCCCTGGGCGGGAACCTCCATAGGATGATGCCCGCCCCCTCAGACCTTAAAATTATGTGCTCACCGGTCATGACCTTACCGCCACAGGCCAGCATTGTTAACCGACGATCTGGCCTCCCCCCATCTAGACCCAATTCAGGAGCGCGCTTGTTTGGCAAATCCCTCCAACCAGGCCCAGAGATTGTCAGACCACAAGACATTCCCCGCCTCATTCAAGTGAACTCCATCCCCCAAGTAGTACTGTTCGCCCCAGATACACCCATGAGGAATCGTCTGCAACCGGGGGGCTCGAAACAGCTTGTCCAACTGTGTGTTGATCCTCTTTACCGAGTGATTCAATGCCCTGACCGAGTCCCCCCCCCGCCACTGCCATCAAGGTATGAGTTGCGACCATACTACCATGCAACCCGGGCAGGTCCTGGCCATCCACCCCGCAGTTGAGATAATCTCTTCAATCAGAATGCGCCTCCCCAGTTTGGCCAAATCATTCTCCCCCAGGTGAAGTATCACCACTGACGGGGGGACGTGCCGGCGTGCTAATAGTCCCTGGAAGAAGTCCCTAAACTGGTTGAGACATAAACCCCCTCTCCCGAAGAATGAGATGTCAAACCCCAGTTGCGCAGCCCTTTTCTTACGGTCTCCTGAAAGAAAAACACATTCGGCCCATCTCACATAGGAGTGACCCACAATCCAAACAATTTTCCTGAATTTATCCCGATGGTTGGTCCGCGATGATGTAGGTCATTGCTGCCCGACAGCAAATTCCTCCCCTGCGTAACAGGTCTGAGAAACTGCAAGAAAACGGAAACAAACCAGGCGTGAGTACCATCTTATCACAACATGTCAATCCGCACATATCGTTTGTAACATTCTGAGGACCATCTCCCAATTTTCTTCACTTTCTCCACTGGGAGGCCCCTTGCCACCGCCTCTGTTGCTGCCCCAATTCTAAAGGAGTGAGAGCCAAAATCTTTAGGGTCAAGACCTGCTTGACAGTCAGCTCCAATACCCTCCTGAACTGGTACCTAGTCAAGGGCGTACCGTCGGCGTGACAGAGCAGTGCCCCGCCCGCCGCGCCCCCCAGCCGCCCATGTAACACTTCCACGTGCCTCACTGGGCAGCAAGGATTGGCAAGGGCCCGGTGGAGCACTATGGTGTGACCCCGTGACTCCTGGTCGGTCTTTGATTTCTGAATGGTCACCCACATGGTGTCCTCCTTGATCCTTACACCAGCCCTTTGTACGCCGCCCTGTAGATCAGACTTGGACCCTGCCACTAATTCACCAATTCTCAGTGCCCCATAAAATGCCAAGGAAAATGCAGCTTTGAAAAGAAGTACCTCCCACTCCGAGCTACAAACACTGTCCAGTGCGACCAGTAAAGCCGTCAGCCGTGCTAGCCCGATGGGCCTTCTCTTATCCGCTTGGTGACCTTGTAAACGGCGCCAACCCCTCAAAGCCTTGCGCACCATAAAGGTGTTAGTAGGATCACGCATGCCCCTAGCTTGAGCAAAGAATGATACCGCTGCCCTATGCCTGTTCGCAGCTGCCACTGAATGTCCTTCCTTATGCATCCATTCTAAATAGGCCGCAAAGCCGTCCTCCTGCGCCCATAGCACCTCCCATTGCTGACCCAAGAAAGCACAGTAAGACAAAAACGCCCCTTCGTAAGCCGTCTTGGTCCTGGGGGCTAAGCTAGCAACCACGAGGTCCTGTAATCTGGGGCACCAATCTGCCAAAGTACTGCTGGGAAGTGCGCTGGCGAGGGGTCTGCTGTAGGAAGATGTTCCCTGAAAACCTGCATTTTGAAGCGAGAGAGGGAGTCAGCTGCATCATTGAGAATGCCAGGGACATGCTTGGCCTTGAAAACTACATTCAATTTTAGGCACTGCAACACAATTTCTTTTATCAGACGCAGTATGAAAGGACATCGTGCCCCCTGTTGGTTTATACATTCCACTACTGTCATGTTGTCTGACCAAAACACCACTGATTGATTACATAGGTGTTCGGGCCAGACCTTCAATGCCACCCATATTGGGAAGAGTTCCAGGAAGCCAATGTTAGTGGTCAGACCCCATGTTCTCCATACTTCCGGCCAACGTTGAGCGACCCACCTGTTCCCCAGGATGGCGCCGAAGCCCACACTACCAGCAGCGTCCATCCATAGGCCCAACTCTGCTGATGTTGCAGGAGGACCGGGCCAGACCACCCTGCCATTAAAATCCTCCAGGAATGCCATCCATATAAGCATATCCTGGCGAATCTCAGACGACAGCCTAGTGCGGTGATGTTTCTCCCGTAGCCCTTTCATTGCTTGGGCGATGGAGCGAGAGAAAGGGCGAGCCATAGGGATGACCCGCAGCGCGAAGTTCAGTTGCCCTACCACCTCTTGTAATTGCTGCAAGCTAACCTTGTCTTTGCGTAAGCATAGACGTAGCGCTGTTCTGAATTTGTCCACTTTGTCCCTGGGCAATCTGAAACATCCCTCCACTGAATCAATCTCAATGCCAAGAAATTCCAAGCAGGTGGCCGGGCCAACAGTCTTCCCCGGCGCAAGCGGGACACCAAAAGCCCGCATGAGCACGCAAAATTCCTGCAATGCCCATGCACACTCCTGAGAGCCCGCCGTACCCAAGAAAAGAAAATCATCTAAATAATGCATGACCTGCTGATGGCCCGTCGCTTGTCTCATGGCCCATTCCAGGAAAGAGCTAAACATCTCAAAGTATGCACATGATATAGAACAGCCCATGGGCATGCATTTATCCATGTAAAACTTGTCCCCAAACGTAAAACCTAGGAGATGATGATCCGCCGGGTGAACCGGGAGGAGACGGAAAGCTGATTCAATATCTGACTTCGCCATCATCGCCCCCGGCCCCATGGCTTGCAACAAGTTAACCGCCTGGTCGAAAGAGGCGTACTTAACGCTACAAATACCCTCCTCAATGGCAGCATTCAATGACGCGCCTCTAGGTGCTGACAGGTTGTGGATCAATCTGAACTGACCCTTCTCTTTTTTGGGAACTACTCCTAATGGTGAACACACAAAATTGGGGACAGGCACCTCGGTGAAAGGGCCAGCTATCCTGCCTAGAGATAATTCCTTTTCAATTTTTGCAGCCACCACTGCTGGGTTGTGTTTCACCGATAATTGGTTCTTGCAGTGTGCGCTGCCTGTGTATCCCCCCGCAGGGATCCTAAAGCCTTGGGAGAAACCTTCCTGGAGTAAGGTGGCCGTTGCGTGGTCCGGGTATCTATTTAACCATGGGATCATTGCTAACACATCTACTGGCGTGGGGGTACCTAACTGGTTTGTGTTACAGTGGCTTTCCCCTTCCCCTCTGACCCGTGTTTGGACCTGCAGGATGTTTCTGGGTGTGAGGGGTGACCACAGGATGAACATGCATGTCTAAACTTACAGGTGCCCGGGGCCCTTGTGCAGGTGCGCCTATTAAAGTCCCAGGACACCCCTTTTTTCTCTGCCCCGCCGGCCCTAAACTTCCCGGGTACCTCACTCGCTTGGGGGGGCCGAAAGGGCTGTTGGGGTCTCGCGGAGAACACCCTGACCGCACTGTTGGCCTGAGGGGGGGGTGAATTATCTGAAAACTGCTTATGCCATGACATTGAATCAACCGTATCCAATGCCAATGACGGGTTAAATTCTAACGCTTTCCTGAAATTCACATCGTACCCTTTCCATGCATCCCCAGAGTACTGTTCGCTCCAACCCACAATCCTGCTGTTGTAGCACGCCAATGGCGCCTGGATATTAGGAGGTCGTTCGGCCTTGATAGCCGTGAATACTGCAAAAGCCCTGATCCAGTTAAGTAGCGTTTCCTCCACCCTAAATCTAGAACACTGTGCCCTCCATTCACTTGGATGCATCCACTCTTTCAGTGTCTTCGCATGCTCCATCTCCCTATTATCCAGCAACCATGAAAAAATGTACACATACTTATCGGCCCAAATCATCTCTTTCACAGTCTGCGACACATGTTGTGCTAAATTCTCCCTTCTAGAAGGTAAAGAACCCTCCCCCAAGAGAGGCAGTGCCACCTCCTTACCATTTTCAGGCACCTGGACCGATTGCCCACTAACTCCATTCGGCTGGGCGAGACTGGAACCTGCGAGGGAAGAAGATGAGGGCAATGCAACACTGTCGGCCACTGTTGCCGATCTAATCTTTTCAACGAACTTTGCCGCCTCTGCCGCATGATCTGAAGAAGTCGGAACCCCCCCCTTCTGTAGCCACGGCATCAAGGCCGTTATCTGAGACAACAATTCAGGGGGCATTGAATCTAGGTTACCTGCTGGGACAGCGGGCGCCACTGGAGTTATGCCCGGTGGTACTGGCGTAATAGGCAAGGCGGGTGCCGGTTGCAGCAAGCCTGTAACCGGGATCGGGACCACCGGTGAGGGGGCAGGCCCAGCAGCTCGGGGGCCCGGTGGAATGGCAGGAGCCGGCGCCGCGGGGGCTGGAAGTACCGGCATTGGTGTCATAGGGGGTGGGATGACAGCTAAAGGTGTGATGGGTACCGGGACTACCGGCCCCAGGGCAGGTGCAGCATACCTGGGTTTTTTGGGCTTGGACTTCTTAGGCGGGGTAACAAAATCCCCCCTTGGCAATGGCGCCGCCCTCTGGCGAATAGGCCTACCCGATGGGCCAGGGGGGTCATCAAACCTCTCGTTAATCCGTGCCTCCAATTCATCAACCTTCCCCAGCCGTTTATTAATTTCGCCCATTTCACGCATCATTGCCCGCATCATAACCTCCATCTTGGACCCTCCTTTACCACCCCGCAATCCTGGCATGTTAAAACCGAACAAACAGCTGCCTACTCTCCTAGTGACACCACTGGCCAAACTTGTGTACCTGTACCAGATGGAGGATCTCCAGGGGGCTTTCAGCACCACGCAACGGCAACCGCAACACCACCGGCTTATCCAGTTATGTAAGGGGTGAGTAAACCTAGTGAAGACCCACCCGGCGGCTACCAGGAGCAATGAAATGCTAGCCCCCCGTTCTCCTCTTACCGATAAATCCTGCGTGCACACGGCCGGTATTGGATCAGCAACGGCGTCTTATGTCCCCTTCTGTGAGCAAATCGCACCAATAATGTCGTTAAATGCCTAGAATAAAATATTATATCAATACCGTGGGATATAAGGCAGGAGCAGATTAATGAACACCAACCCTGAATTTATTGGGGGCTTGACCCTCACCGTTAACTTTTTGTGATGTGCCAAAACACCAAATTGTTGTATCAATAAATTGCACAATAACACCAACTTATGTCAAGAACATTTATCATACAGTAAATAGCCACTTTCTTGTAATGTCGAATCCCCAATTTACCAAAAAATTGCCCACTTTCATTGAGGTCTCCCCTCCAGGTCCTGCCCTGGTCGACCCTGCTTCGCTTCCCCTCGTGTCAGCTGCACCAAACTCAATTGAAATACAAAGCGCGGGGAAAACCAAGCGCAAACCAAGCGGCAATCCTTCCCGCGCCGCTATGCAGGCGGGAAATCACTCGTACTGCCCCACACAAAAGAATTTTTACCGCCGAAAACGTCCGGGTCCGCGTGTGTGCCCAAATGCCGGTCTCCTCTACCCTAAATAACCGTCACGTTCACGGGTCCCCGATGCGGCGCCCATCCCCGCACAATACCTTTTCTCGTTGCGCAGCCCGACCGGCTAAAGGAAAAACCTTGATCTCCGATCCGCTCACCAACCGCCCCGTGCCACGGTGACCTCAGCGCGAGGTGGACTTGCTCGCGACGCTGCTACGAAGCCCAGTAACTCGGCAGCCCTGGATCGTGCAATCTGCAAAACCAAGCAGGAAAGTTCAATAAACCAAGCAGCCCCGAGCGCGGGGCACAACACACTGTGGGGGAGCCTCGTCACGGTGACCTCAGCGCGATGCCTCGGAACCTGCAAAACAAAGCAAGAAAATTTTAAAAAACAAAGAAGCCCCGAGCGCGGGGCACAACGTGCTGTGGGGGAGCGTCCAGGGACAAGGGGGTATCCCGGGCGCTCCCCGCCTCTTTATTCCCAAGGAGGCTGGGCGGGGTGGCGACGCCCCCCCCGCCCCGCCCCTCTAGTACCACGCCCCCCCCTGACCCGGACATCCTACCTGGTATCCGGGTCAGGGAGGCCGCCGGCCAATCGGTGGTGGGTCGCGCCCAAGGGCCCGCCCCTCCACCGAGAGGCACAAAGGGGGGAAGGGGGAAGTGGTCGCCGTGCCGCCATGCGTGCGGGGGGGCCAAGGGCCCCCCCTTTTCAAATGGTGAGGTATTAGAGGATAATCCCTTCCAGTCAAATGGCTGTCATTTTACTCACTAAACTCGGAATAGGAATAGACTCTCAACAGTGTGCAAACAAGCTAGATAAATATAATTTAAGATTCAAATTCCTTCCAGGAAAATTGGATTAAAAAATCTCTAAATAAATAAAACCTATACATATAAATACACTGCATAAAACATATGCTATGTATTAAAATATGTACATGATCATATTATCCAATTAATGTATAAATAAGCTGTAGACTAATAAATACATACATAAATAGATTCAATAAATATACCTATACAAAATCATATTAAATATCAATAACATTGTTACTTAGTCCTAATTATGACATTCATATCTAGCTGCCTTAAATAGTCTCATTTCTATTGAAGCCACTGCTGCTGACCCTAAAACTATTTCAGCATGTCCATTTTCATTGAGGCTTAATACCTTTCTAACCCTCACATAGTTAAAATAAGTACAGTAACACAGCACGATTAAAATAGGGTTTACATTATAAAATCAGTTAACCTAGGCAAGTGTGCAAATCTTCAGTCACCTTAAGACCTCCTGGTGTTTTGGAGTCTAACTGTAGTATGTATCTAGTTTCAATCCTTCGCAACATCATCTCTCTATTGCCTACTTGGTGGGACACTATAAATAAAAGTATTGTGGCCCTGTATTGTTGGAATTGTGTGTCTCTCTAAAGTGGCGTGCAACTGGATAAGTATTATCCTGCTTGCTGATGGCTCTTAAGTGCTGAAGGATACATTTATGCACTTGCAATTTGGTGCTGCCTACGTATTGGAGTCCACAGGGACATTCCAAGACATAGACAGCATATTCTGTCTTGCATGTCAGAAGTTTCTGTATTGCGTAGGCCTTACTGCTGAAAGGAGTTACATATGTACTCCAATTCACTCCATGTGCACACACCTTGCATGTGCAGCATTTGTAAAATCCCTTATTATTGTGGAGCCAACTAGTCTTCTCTAACATCTCTGGACTAGTTACCAGTGTATCCCTCATGGAAGGTGATTTACTATATGTGATAGAGACCGTCTGTGGCAACAGGGGTACTATCACTGTATCATTTAATACAAGTGGCCAACTCTTTTGTATGATCTTATGTATCTGATTGTGCTGGTTGCTGTACCTTGTTATCATTCTGAAACTATTATTTGAATCCTGGACGCTCTCCGTGCAAGTGTCGTATGTTGATATTTTAAGTAGAGAGTCCCTGGTAGGGATCATCAATTTAACTATAGCCTTAGATATAGTTGGTGACTGTAGCCTCTTCCGAGAAATCTCTTTGAGCTTTCAGTTTGAGCCATTTTAAGATCTGTTTCATTACTACAGATGCAACGTAGTCGCGGCATCTCCCCATACGGTATGCTCTCTATTAGGTGTCATGGGTGAGCGCTGGTCGCATGAAGTGTTTTGTTTACAGCTGTGGCCTTATGATACAGTCTGCTTTCTAGTTTACTTTGTTGAACATAAATCTCTGTGTCTAGAAAGTATACAAACTTAGCACTGATTGTTACTGTAAAATGGAGGTTAAGATGGTTATTGTTAAGAGCTTCTACAAATGCTACAGCCTCTTGTTGTGTACCACGCCGTACAACAAATAAATAATCTATAAAACGTAGCCATTTTTTCACATGGTTTGTCATTTGGTAACTAAAAGTGTCCATGAAGACCAGAGAGAGAGAGGAGTCTCATTAGTTTTAAGCGGAGGTGCGGCATCGTTCTCTTCCCAAGGCATTTTTCAGCCTCGTGGACCCCTTTCCCTGGCATCCAATGTATTGATTATGGGGAGGGAGTGTGCACCCCCCACTCCCTGAGCTATTTTCAGCCCCAGGGACCCAATCTCACATGGCCCAATGTATTTAATAAAGGGGCAGGGCCTGTGCCCCCCCTGGGTTCTAAAAATGCCCTGGGGATCCCATCCCCAGGGCAGTAGGTTTATTTAAAAGGGAGGTGGGCCATGTGTCACTCCTCACTGAGCCTTTAATCGCTGAGGGGACCTCATACCCTGGGGCCAGCTCACTTACTGCGTCCTGGGGAGACCATCCCTGAGCCATAGTAGTTTCCCTGCCAGCACTTCCGTGGGTATAAGTACACCTTTGTGAATCAGGTTCTAAATCTGCTCCCCGCTTGCAGGAGGTTTAAAAATGCTCCTGCCAGCTGGGAGCCGACTTGTTTTCTGTTTCTCTGCTTGCACTGATGCAGGCAGGGAAACAGAATACATAATCTTCCAGCATCGATATCTGTTCCCTCCGGTGGGAGCATTGCCGGCGCCCACATCATGCAGAAAGCCGACAGGGACTGTGGGGGCCCTGGGGCTGTGGGGGCCCTGGGGCTCCCCCCACTGTCCCCAACGTGCTGGTCAGTGGGTGCCACTAGCGGCTGGCAGGGAATCAGGGTGGAGGGGTGGGTTGGTAGGAGGTGGTGGGAGGTAAAATATATATATATTTTTTAATTCTACTTACCTTGTCCGCAGGCGGCATCTCTCCTCTGCTTCTCGATAACCAGGAAGCACCCAGGCTCCCCATTGCCAATCACAATGCTGCAATTCAGCATTGTGATTGGCTACCTTAAGCCAATCACATCGCTGCAATGCAGCATTGTGATTGGTCTGAGTGCCATGGATCGGTGCTCAAGTAGGGACTGGGGGCATGGGCATGTTTCCCACCAGGCTGTGTAATGCAGCCTGGTGGGGAACATGCACAGTACCCATTACTGTCATCTCACTTGGAGTGTGCAAACCACTGCTCTCCCTGTGCCTCCAGCCCTGCCACGCACTAACCGAGCTTTAACCTGCAAAAAATAAAATGATAATAACTGTTATTATCATTTTATTTTTCCTGCTCAAAGAGCAGTGGGCCTCCACCTTAATGAAGGAGCCGCCCTTGGGACCCAACTGTAGCTGATGCGGACCCCTGGGGGATGGGGTTCCCAGAGCTAAAATCGACTTGGGAAGTGGGGCATGCGGATGTCATCAGTGGTGTCATAAATTAATGGAATAGTCTGAAATGTCACATTTGTAGAAGTGGCCTCTCAGCACTTCCTTATAAATTACCCTATTCCTTTCTCAACATAAGACCCCTTTATTCCCTATCAGATCCATCTCTCTTCCTCAACTTTGCTTACTTCCCCAAAACATCCTTCCTCTATCCTTCTCTCTTAACAACACCTTTGGTGTCCTTGCGCCATATTTTGCCACCTATTACACCATTTCTCTCTCTCCTTGACCAACATCTCACTCCATCCAAAATCAGCCTCTCCAATACGCTCCTCCTTCTCTAGTGCCCTGCTTCCTTCCCTCAATATCTCTCTTCATTTCCCTGAAACTCTTACCTTCCCTATTGCCCTCATAACATCTCTTCCACCACGATTATTTTTTATGTCTTTCCCTTTTATTTTTCTTATTTTATTTTCTTGTCTCCCCCTTTCTTACTTCCATCCCTCTCTATTCTGGTATATTTGATCATCTTTCAATATCAACCCCTCGTCTTCTTCTACTTTATCCATCCTCCATGTATTATTCTAATCATGTCCCCTTTCTAACACTTCCTTTCCAGGTTCACTCCTGGGCTCCTGCTGGCCCCATTCACTCTCATTCAGCCTGACTATGTGTGGCTTCCCTCTCACTGCCTGATGACTTCTTGAGTGAGTCTCCTTACATCAGGAGTAGGCTTTGGGAGATACAGCCAAGTACATATTTGGTCAATGAAGCATGTTATGATGAGTATTTACTCTGTTGCCTCTGTCAAGGCTAATGTAAGTAAGCAGCACTTTATGGTCAATGAAGGGACTGTAACCAGGCATGAATAGCTTGTTCACCATCCGTACATATATGCTAATGGAGCAATGTAATTGACGCTCTACCCTTTATCCCCTTCACTGCGGAGCTGTTTCCCCCCGCAGTGCTGGGGGGCGGGGGACACGCACAGCGCCCCGGTGCTCATGACACGGTCAGCTCGTCATGAGCCATGGCGCTCCGGTGCTCAAGACGAGCTGAGCTCGTCATGATCACACCCGTTCCAATGGAATGCTCAGCACAGCAGGGGAACCAGCCCAGCATGCGAGTGTTCCATTTAACGGGTGCGGTCATGACGAGCACCGGAGCGCCATGGCTCATGACGAGCTGACCTCGTCATGAGCACAGGAGGGGTTAAATGTCACAAATGTATATTTATACAGCTTTAACATTCAATGTGTGACTTTACTTTATTAAAATGTGTGACACATTTAAACTATTAATAATATTTATTAATTATGGTCAGTAATGTTTTATGTATAAATGTGTTAAATGGTCAATTGACCAATGTAATCATGTTCTTTGCATATCCACATTCAACATTTGTTTCTATTACATAAGTGTGTAACCAAAGTGCATTTTGATTCTCGAGTTAACTTAACCTGACTTCAAGCCTCAACTGAAATGTGTGCCTTATACTTGCCAGCAGGTTCTTTTCTTTCTTCTGGGGGTGCATTATCATGCTTCACGTTAGTTAGAGAACGGCTTATTGTTTGAATTAGATGACTGATAGTGAGGCTTGCGAGGAGGAAGCAAGCAACAAACTCAGAGAAAAAAGTGTCAAAAAGGCCATCCGTAACAGGATGGTGGCGTGCTCAAGTTTGACCACTGCGGTCCCAGTTTCAAGTGAGATGGGAACTCAAGGGAGTTTGTCGACTCCAATCACATTCAACAATTTGGTTGGTTCTTGGTGATGAAAACAGAGATATGGATGTTTTTGAAGTTACTGTTAAATTTGAATGGTAGTTGCATAGCTAGTTAGGCAGGCTTACCTCTGAGTCTGAGAGGGGACAGATCTCTCTCTTGCTGGGCTTTTCCCTGAGTGTAAAGCTTCATGCTGAAGACTTCTCTTATTTGACTAAAATTCTACAGAAGTTCCATTCTATGCTGACACCTTCTCTGCTTCCTGGTTAGAAACCCCCATTTGATACTTTAGTACTCAACCTATGTTTAGATTAGAAAAGGGAAGTTTCTTTATGGAACACGTGATTGTGACAATTTGCTTTATTTGCATTGTGGCTGTTACCTTCTATATCTAATATTAATATGGCTCAAGTAACTGGCACATTTCAGCCTTCAAAAGGCATTGTTACATCTTCTGAATGTATTTTTATTCTATACATATACTGGATGGATTAATATCCAAAATAACCCCATTTAATCAAAATTATTGATTCTTGGCCCTTATTGTGGAGCCAAATTGGCTTCACCAGGTGCAAATGTATTTCTCATGTTTTCTCTCTTACAGCACTTCAAGTCAACTGACAAAGGTCCATACAACCAATGGGGAAATATATTTGATGATTTCATGAAGAGATTAAGGCGTAAGTACCAGCTTTAATGAAAATAGGGATTCGAGGGTCTCAGGGAATATCTTTATCGACCACACACAGCTATACTCCCCGAAGGTACACTAGCTAATAACAAAAAATAGTGGTGGGTCAAAAGTAAACCGAATTTCTATGTAATTGACAATGTGTGGAAAGAAGTATTTAGTGACAATATTTCACTAAGAATTATGAGGTACCTCATTCATGATTGAGGAAAATACCCATCAGTAGCTGTTCCTTGGCGCCCTTTTCATCATGTGGGTTCCTTCAGACCATGAAGGATGGTTTGTTTGACTCCAGTTTAGATCGTTTTTCCACCGGACAAGAACCAATGACAACGTAACTGGGTCCCAGGGGGCTACTGTGAAGCAGTGCATATGAAAATATGTGGATAAGTGCAAACAGTGAAGGGTTGTGCTCTTTAGTGAGTTTAAAATTAGATAAACATGAGGAAAAATTATTTATTACAGACCTCGATGTTTCTAAAGAATAAAAAAGTAGTGCGGAGTTGGTAGTTTCAACTAATAGCTACCAATAATTTGTGGTCGACATGTTTCTGCAGATTTGTAGGATCCCACAGGTATCCACTGCATTCCTCAGGACCTATGTCGCTACTGCTTGTAATATCTGAGAATTTAAAAAGGAAATTTTTCACCTGGGTTCTAGTGAAGAATCATTCTCCCGGCAATAAATGCAGGAGAGTAAAGCCTCACCTCACCTGGCAGACAGCGCAGGTAGTTGAAGCACCGCTCTATCCGTCGGTACTTCCAGCGTCCCTCTGGCTGTATGGGGAGGCCCATACATATTCATGGTCTGAAGGAACCCACATGATGAAAAGGGCGCCAAGGAACAGCTACTGATGGGTATTTTCCTCAATCATGAATGAGGTACCTCATAATTCTTAGTGAAATATTGTCACTAAATACTTCTTTCCACACATTGTCAATTACATAGAAATTCGGTTTACTTTTGACCCACCACTATATTTTTTGTTATTAGTAAGTACCAGCTTGCCATCACTAATATGTACAACATGCACACTGTGACAGATTGTGCATATGAAAAGGCTAGCCCACAGCACATTTGAGACCAGGACATTCCGGACGCCGCATTACCTGCCGTGAGGGAAACGGCGATCTCGCTTTGGTTGTTGCTCCAGCCCACTGCCTGACAAACAACAGAACCGCGCCGTGAGGGAAACGGCCAGAAGCCCAGCGCCCATACCGCCATCCTCCGCTATCCACCCGGTGCAGCAGCAGCTGGGGAACTACATCACCCAGCTGCCCCGGGGGTGGACGCGGCGGGTGTGACGACGCCCACGCGCCAGGAGGCGCCTTATCAGCAGGGAGCGCCGAAGCGCTCTTGGGACATTCCGGACGCCGCATTACCTGCCGTGAGGGAAACGGCGATCTCGCTTTGGTTGTTGCTCCAGCCCACTGCCTGACAAACAACAGAACCGCGCCGTGAGGGAAACGGCCAGAAGCCCAGCGCCCATACCGCCATCCTCCGCTATCCACCCGGTGCAGCAGCAGCTGGGGAACTACATCACCCAGCTGCCCCGGGGGTGGACGCGGCGGGTGTGACGACGCCCACGCGCCAGGAGGCGCCTTATCAGCAGGGAGCGCCGAAGCGCTCTTGGGACATTCCGGACGCCGCATTACCTGCCGTGAGGGAAACGGCGATCTCGCTTTGGTTGTTGCTCCAGCCCACTGCCTGACAAACAACAGAACCGCGCCGTGAGGGAAACGGCCAGAAGCCCAGCGCCCATACCGCCATCCTCCGCTATCCACCCGGTGCAGCAGCAGCTGGGGAACTACATCACCCAGCTGCCCCGGGGGTGGACGCGGCGGGTGTGACGACGCCCACGCGCCAGGAGGCGCCTTATCAGCAGGGAACGCCTCTCGCACACGCGAGTCGCGCGCGGGAGAAGCCCGGAACAAGGGCGGGACAGTCTTAGACAGTCCTAGACTGGCCGGGACTGGACTGGGCAACCTCTCTAACATCTGCAACCCAAGCAAGTAAGAAATTCCCTTTCTTTATTGACTTTACTGTGCAGCGTCATCACGTAAGGCTCTATTCAAGTATCCGGTGTGTATTGGTAAAGCCTATATAATCTCAGGACAATCGACAATATAATCTTAATATGTCTAAAAAAAATTCTAAAAAACAGCTCCCTGTTAACTCTAAGCCTACAGTTAACTCTAAGCCCATAGAAAACTACATGCTTCAAGTCATAACCAAAATAAATAAAGACAGAAGAGAATCACTGGGATTAAGTCAGTCGCCTGACTTACAGTTACTAAGCCCAATCCAAAGTCCTCAACATTCAGGCTCTTTAGTATTGGATGACACCCCTAATCTAATAGACATTACGGTCCATCCTACTCCAAACTTGGATGATCAGAACAGCCTTATCTTGGATGATGCCGCAAATGTTATGCCACTAGATCAAGGAATAAATATTGAACATGACCACGAGATTCTGGTGCATAATGCTGATGATCTACCATCTCCTGAACAGGAAACTCGACCTTCGAGAAAAAACAGGAAAACTCATCAAAAGCGGATGGGGTTACGTTCAAGTAATAGGAGGAAAAATGCTTCTCCGACAGGGCAAGACAAGGCAAAAATTTTAGATGATGGTGACATTAATGTTCTTGATAAAAGCAATCATGATAAAAGCTATAACGAAGACGATTTGCTTCAGAAAATAGCAGACATTATTGATTCCAAAATTCAAACTATCATTAAGCCTTTGATCGCCAAGATTGACAAATTGAATGCGGAGGTAAAAAAGATGAGTACTCTTCAAGTCAAAGCTGTGGAAGGGGTTGAGACGGTCAATACCTTAGTGACACAAATGGCGAAACCAATTGAATCTAAGGCAAAGAGCTCTATAGAAAAAGAGAGCAGTCCTACGCTCCCAGAAAGTACAGTCGGGAATGAAATTCATTCTATTATTCGACCTCTGAACATCGCCGGGGTATCAGGACCCAAAGGTAATTTGCCAATAAACTGCCAGGAAATAGATCCCCTCCAATTTATTGAGGAAGCCTCTCCTGTGGTCCTGGTTCTGGCAAATGTCCCCTCGCCAGCAGATGCACAATCTGAAACACCAGCATCTTTGTTTAGCAAAGCCCTCCATTGGCTAACAAACAATACGCAAATGGCACCAGGAGGAAAATATCAACTTGCATCTGAGATTAAATCCACTAAGAGGGTGGCGTGGATTGGAAATCGACCGAAAGTATTCAAGGGAGATTGTGTTATAGTGACTTTTTCCCATCCAGGTGTTCTGCCAAATCTCCTAAACCATATCAATCCCCCCCAAAGAAGAGCAGGATCTGTTGTTCCTCTTACGTTAAAATTCTTTTATGGAGAGCAAGAGAATGTGACTTTTCCTAGGACCCCCGGACCTATGTGGAACACTGTGAGAAACAACAGAGGCCAAGGGGTTCCCCTAAATGACTGGGGTATGGTTTTAGGCAATAGATATGAAGCCTTATCAGGGCTAAATGATTGTGATTGACTGGGTAGTAGACTTGAAAATTTTCTAATTCCTGTTGTCACTCATGAGGTCAGGGAAATGGGCACCCGGTTAAATAATGGATTAACTGATGCTTTGACCAATGTAAGTAGCACTCAGGACGAGTCTGGTAATGTGACTAATGCTGAACAGCATATTGAATGTTCCAAACTTACTACTAATAATGATATACTTGAGTCATATGAGATTTTATCCCCTGAATTGGTTGTTATAGATGGTAACGCATGTGAATATAATTTTACTCAGCAACAGTGTAAAGGTCAAACCAATAGTACAAAATCTACCAGTGACAATGTTAATATACAATGTACCTTGTTGTCCTGGAATGTTGCAGGGTTAAAAAACAAGATTTTATCACAGGATCTGCTAAATTTCCTGGATTCTAAGGATATAGTCCTTTTTCAGGAGACTTGGCAGTTAGAACCGGATCCAATTCAGGGATATCTACATTATTTTATTCCAGCCACCCCGAGCTCAAGGGGAAGGGCAAAAGGTGGCTTGGTAACATGGATTAAGCAGAGTAATGACTACTCAGTGTTACAAATAGATACCAATAGCCCTGATATATTACTGGTCAAATTACAGCGACCGCCAAGTAGGGACATCTTTATTTTTAACATCTACTCAAGGGGCCTACCGGGTGGTAAATCCACTAAGGCGGTTGAACTATTGGATATTCTATTAAATCAACACTGTTTGAATGCTGATATTATTATTGGTGGTGATTTTAATTGTTGTTTTGAACCACTTGATAACCAGGATGTTGACCTCACTACTGAAGAGGACTTCATTTGGGAAATCCCACAGCTTTCCTTGATACCTATCAAAAGATGGACTGAGGCTGCATTACAGTTAAAAGTATTATGTGTTGAGTCTGGGCTGAGGGCCACCAACGGAAGAACATTATCAGATAAGCAGGGCGCCCCTACTTTCTCTAATGGAACTACTCAAAGTCGTATTGATTATATATTGACTAATAAAGAGAACTGGGGGAATGTTCTTGATATGAGGGTTGAGACAAGGGTGGAAAGTGACCACGACCCACTGATTTTAACCTTTAAATTGTTCGATCTGATGACAAATGAGGAAGAGAGGGAAACTGTCCAGATAAACCTTTCCAACGATCAAAGACACATCAGATGGGCAATTTGTGCAGCAAATGAGGAAAGCATGGTAGCCATAAGGGACCTAACAACTTTGGCCATTCAAGAAGTCCAGGACATATATGATAAAAATACCCCGATAGCTGAAATTAGCAGGATCCACGACAAATTTTTTAACAATTTAAAATTATTTTTTGTAAAGAAAGCTAAGAAAAAGCCACGTAGACCGATTAGAAAAGAGGATCAGTGGTATGACAAGTCCTGCAGGACTGCCTATAGATTCCTGTCAGATGCGGTAAAAACTCGAGACAAAACTAAAATAAGGGAGGCCCGAGTTATGTACAAAAAAGTGCAATTTAGTGCAAAAAGGGAATGGGAGGAAGGCTACTGGAGGGATCTACTCGATGCCAGTAGGGAAAGATCTATGACACCCTTCTGGAACATTGTTAAATAGGGAAGGGGGTCTAATAGAGGAGAACCCACTAACCATGTGCTACCAGAAGCCTGGGTATCCCATTTTTCTACCCATTTTGCTGCTGAGGATGAAGGCGAAGAGGAATGTCTAGCTTTTGCAGATATTCTCGCGAGCCCCTTAGTCTTCTCAAAAGATGATATCCTAAAAACTCTGAGCTGTATACCTAAAGCCAGAGCCCCGGGCCTAGACTTTATCCCTGCAGATTTGTTTATGCACGACAAGGACCTATGGGCCACCTATATTCAGCTGTTAGCCAACGCTATTGCAAAGGGCTCGCCTATTCCTGAGACCTGGAAAGGAGCCGAGATTATCCCCATCTTTAAAAAGGGGGCATGCTCGGATCCAGGCAATTACAGGCCTATTAGCCTGATTGCATGTATACAAAAAGTTGTGGCAAGGTTATTATTACAGCGAATTCATGGGTGGATAGATGATTATGATATATTATCTCCCCTGCAGGCTGGTTTCCGTAGTCATACCAGCACTATTGATCAAATTTTTAGATTTGTTTTATTATATTGGCGCACAGTTTTATTAGAGGGCGGGATGCTTTTTGCAGCTTTTGTTGATTTAAAATCAGCTTTTGATTTAGTTCCCCGCCATAAACTGTGGAATATCCTACATGAACAGGGTATTCCAAAAGAAATCCTGTCTTTACTGATCAGGATGCATGAAAACAGTTTTGCACAAGTACGATGGAATCAGCAGGGTAGTACTACTGAGAAGTTCCCCATTGCGAGGGGTGTACGCCAAGGATGCGTGCTCGCACCAACACTCTTCTCGCTATACATCAACAGGGTGATCGGTTATTTTGAACATCAGCCCACGGATGCCCCAAGGTTGGCAGGAAGGCCGATCCCCCTGTTGATGTTTGCGGACGATACCTTGCTGATATCAAAGACCCAGCAGGGACTTCAAAAGGCCATTAGGGTGTTTGAAGGATTTTGCACTGATCATGGTCTTGTAATCAACACCAGCAAAACTAAATTTATGGTTATGCACAAACGGAAACACATTAGAGGTAGAGTCATTATGGATGGGGTCCAGCTCGAGCAGACCCAGGTCTTTAAGTACCTTGGTATCAATCTGTCATATAATCTAGATTGGAAACACCATACAAATGAATTAGACACAAAACATGCTCAACTTGCAGGAGTTCTCACAAAGGAGCTTTTTTCATCTCATACCAAACCAATTAGACCTGTCTTAAAAATCTACAATGCTAAGGTCGGAGCAGCTGTTCTTTATGGAGCAGAACTCTGGGGGTCCAGTAATCTTAACAAGTTGACGGTAGCACAGAACAAATTTCTCCGCAACATTACTGGGTTACCAATGTCAACCCCATTGATACCTTTAAAGTATGATTTGGGAATCTATAGCTTTAGGGACATAGCCAGGTATAGAATTGTGGCCTACTGGAGAAGGTTATGGATAACTCCTGAACTCTTCCAGTATGCCCAAGGCTTCCTGGAGGTGAGAACCCTAGATACTGCTAATAAGATAGTCTGGTTGAAAGAGGCTAAATTTCTATATAGGGCACTGGGTTTATCCCAAATGTGGGATGATCCCTCAAACAGTGTTTTTCCACCGAAAAAGATACTTCGTGAACTCTACTGGAGTATGGTGGAGATTAAGTGCTTTAGGAATCATATTGACCGTTCCTTTACATATGATTATTTGGAGCTCAAGCACTCACCGGCCCTCGAATCTTACTGGGATTGGATTACGGTCCCAGGGGACCGGAAGAGGTACCACCAGTTGAGGGTGGGGACACTTCCGTTAAATGCCCTAATAGTGAAATGGAATAAGGCACAAACTCCAAGGTGCCCCTTCTGTCCGGACCATAACGAAAACATCGGACATGTGTTATTTGCTTGCCCTGAATATAGAATACCTAGACAATCATGGCTTAAACCAATTTGCATCCAGTTAGGTTTAAAGACGTCAAATGAGGCTGTTAGGATTTTAAGAACAGATTCCTCCCAGCCTGTTGTTATAGCTATGGCAAAGTTCCTCCACTGGATGTGGATAATTCGGGCACGCAAAACCTGTTTGGAATAAGTTAGGACTGTTATTTCATGCCGTACAGTTTGCATTTATTTAAATTTCCTTTAAGTATATATTTTTATGTGATAAACTATGTAAATCACAACAAGTAGTTGTTGCTTTTTATCCTTATTCGATTGGAATCTAATGAACTTAGCTGGATATTTTAAGATTATATAAAGATGTAAATAGGATATTGTAAGATTGTGTAAAGATGTAAGTAGGATATTTTTAGAATGTGTAATAGTGTAAATAGTATGAGATAGGAAGATCTTTATTACTTTTTGTTTATTTATTGTATTAACTCATGTGGATCCTGTATTTCTGTGGGATGGGGGGGAGGGGTGGGATAAAAAACAACACATTTTTTATTTTTATTTGGTAAAATGTCTTTGATGATTGAAATATATCGAATAAAGACTAATTAAAGTGAAAGTGAGACCGGGCAAGGCAAGTAAGCCTTCTGTTTTGTAGCCTCTGATTTGAATAGCAATAGCACCATACATGCCAATGTTTACCTGCACTGTGCCAATAACGGTAGCCCAAACTGACTCATGCCTGAATTTTGGCCACTCTGTCTTATAGTGGTGGATTGCCCTATAGTCTTGTCCATTCCTGCAGACCCAGGCAATGCTGCAGCAGAACCAAATGCTGCAGCTAGCTTTCCAAGGAAACATCTCTCTAAGACGAGAAAGCCCTTCACAGTGGCATTTGAGACAACAACTCTCTCAGGGTGCTTTGAAGTGCAAACATGCTTCATGTCCAAAAGTGGACATGAAACAAAATAACAGGAACTTCCTGTTTTCAAATGCAGCCTTTGATGCCTATTCGGTCGTTTGAAGAGTGTAAAAATACATATTTCTTTTCATAATACTGTGTGTGCAGGGCTTTAAGTGGGATGAAAAAACTGGGGGGGGGGGGGGGTCTCTCAAAGGGGCGTGGCCAATGTAATTAAGAGCGTGGCTTAAATAAAACACCTAAGCTAAAAATCTGTGCTACGTGATACAACGAGTAACATCATACCTACAACACGTCAGGACTATTGGCTTTGTCAGTGGTTGTTAGTTGCATAAGGTAAATAAGCAGCAACTATGGCTTGTATATAATATCGAAAAAGCTTCCACTTAAAGCCCTGGTGACACCACGACAATGTTGCTGCTCCTGAGTTTCAGAAAGAGAAGAGAAATTCAGAGAGAAAATGACTCTCTTTAAAGGATTTCCCTTCCCTCACAATGCTCACCTGGCATGTCATCAGCAAGCACCAGGCCACAGCTCCCATTCATTAAACGTCTTGCAGATTGTGGTTTCGCTCAATTGCATCCTTTTTTACACGCTGTGTGTCACTGTTACGTCCCAGCCAACAACCTGCAAAATCATCTCCTTCCTGGTGGCGTCAGCCACGCGCAGGGATTGGTGTTCGTGCCAGCGAAGTCGCGCGCCACCAGGCTCATCAGTACTTCTTCGTCTACTTCCAGATTGGTGAAGCGGGACATGAGGTTCTTGCTGCAGCGCCAATACAGCTTCCTTTCAAAGGGAATTCTGTTTACAAATGAGCTGATAAATAGGCAGTGTGTTCAGCTGTGAACAATACACAATGGCTTGCACTGTTTGCCCGAAGCAGCAGAGATAATATCCCCTTTGACCCTATCATTAATGTAAACTAGCTTTCTGGCTTGTTCTTGAAGAGCTAAATAATAACAATACTGGAAACATCAATCTCAGTGCTTTATTTGAGCAGGTGTTTGCCAGAGCTCAGCCTCAGAATTTATTTTAGAGTACTTGGACTTAATTGAGGTGCTGTGCTTTGTTTTAAGTGTGTCTCCCACTAATCCATTCTTCAATGTGGGACCGACTTTCTCGTATGTCCTTAGCGTAGCCAGGTTTAAATTTACAAACTTATATAAAAGAAATAGGGTCTCTCACGTAAAGCCATGTCAAGTAGTCTATTACCTTCTTAACCCGCTCACACCCTCTATTTCCCTTTTTTCTCACTCTCCTACAGCCTGCACTTCATGAACACAAAAGAATGGTGATGGATTAAACCCAGATCAGTTGACTGGGCGTGAGTGTTTGATTTGCTCAAACGCTCCATCCATCATCCCCTTTTGTATCGCTTTGTTCGCCCTAAGTGTGGCAGGGTATGCTCAGACGTGAGTCCCTTGCTCACTTGGCCACTGGATTCAAGATAGACTGGCTGATGAGGATTATGAATCCGAAACCGGTCTCAGGATGCTTGTTTCTGGTCCAGGGAAGACATGGCTTGGCAGTTCGGGCTGGACTGTTCCCATGAGGCACAGGGTCAGACTGATTTGCATATGGCCATGTCTGAACTGGGGTGGCTGAGTGGGCTAAAGAATGGTGATGGATTAAACCCAGATCAGTTGACTGGGGGTGAGTGTTTGATTTGCTCAAACGCTCCGTCCATCATCCCCTTTTGTATCATATCCACTGCTATACCCGTTCACCATCATTCTTGGTCCTTGAGCACCTTGTAGGGATTCAGTGACATAGGCTAGTTTTGCCGCCCATGGCGGTCCCTGCATTTGCATCCAGGCGGCCGCATGTATCTTAGAGATGTGGAAAATTAGTGCGTTTTGGTGAACATTATCTGCGCCATCTTGCCTCTTCCCCTGATGCCACACTTTTGTCGTGCGCGCCCGCCATTTTAAAATGCCCCGATCAGAACCAACCCTTTTGCATGCCGCTGGCCCCTGACATAGCCCTTTGCCTTCGCTAAGCCTGCCCGCTGACCACCCCCCTGCTTGCACCTGCCTGGAGTCATAAACCCCTCTTCGGCGCTGCTCTGCCCCCGGCCCTCATCCTGTTCCCAGCGCGACACCTCCCTGCTTTCCTTTCATGATCTCCGGCCCTTAGATGCAAACCCCCTTTTTTTCCCCGTGTGCCCGTTTTGTCCTCCCCGTTCCCAGGCCGACACCCAGCACTGCCGATACCACCCTCGCCCCTCCCCGTACAATAGAAAGCTTCCCCCCATCAAAGAAATCCCCGGGTTGATCAAAGCCCCCACCCCATGAGATCCAATCAAACCCCCCCACATTCTGTGACTCGGCGGATTATCCAGCTGCGCGATGCTCATCACCTGTTGTGATTAGGGTGGGGATTTCAACTGTAAATGTGTGTGGGAACGGGCCCCAAAGGGGGATTCCGGGTATGTCTTTCCGTATATCAAAGCTTTGTCACATATATGTAAACTGCAATAAAACCACAAAACACTGTATATAAGGGGCCAGGCCTCAAACGTAAGTTAGAGCACCTCAGAACGATACCTTCTGTCCGTTTCGTTGTGTTCTCCTCCGGAGAGAATAAAAGCCTTGTTTCCTGCCTTCCAGTCTCCAGCGCCTGCCTCTTCATTGATTTAAATAACTAGAGGGTCACAGAGGCAATACCGCCGGGCAAATATCGATTGTCCCCGACCCGATTGAAACTGTTTTTACAATTGGCGTCCCAAGCGTGGGGCCCATCAGCGACTCGTGGATCCAGTGGGAGAGGTCCCGACGACAGAGTGAACGACTGCAACGATCGGGAGAGCTCTTGCCCAATAGACCCTCGTCTGGCAGCCGATCATCCGAACTTCACTAGTTCCGAACAGACCTCTCTCGAGTGATCTACGGTCCTGACTGGGAACCATCAGGAGTGCCGTGAGAAATACGAGAAAAAGAGGACGATCGGGCGCTGGATTCGGAAGACAAGAAACTGTCCACATGGTCCGGGTAAGGTCGTGTTGCCACGACAAATTGCGAAAGAATTTGTTTTGATTGATTGTCAAAAAAATACTAGTATTGCCTTGTTTATTTTTATTTAGAGATTCACTGTCTGCAAACGGAGAAGCAACAGGCTCTCTCTCCCTTTGCAAGCAGTGGAGGATAAGTAGGGTAGCAGCCGTGCTTGTTCTTTTTCTCCCCCACTCAATAATTGCTTGAAACTGAACTGTTGTTCACAAACTATTGTTTCCTGGAGATTCTCTGTCTGCAAGCAGGGAAGAGACCATCCTTTTTGCAGATAGTGAAAAGGGTAGGTGACGCAGATCTTTGCGGTCCTACTCATTCTCCCCATTGTTATTTTGTTGGTCTATTGGTTTTTTTGGGATCCATGAGGTATTCACTGCCTGCAAACAACGTAGAATAGAAATATTCTGTCTAGTCTTTGCACCTAGTGATAAGATAGGCAGTGCTGACTTTTTAGTCCCTCGTTACGAGCCGTCATGTCTGTCTTCTCCCCATTGATAAATAGCCTGTTTAGCCCGGACCGGGTGTTAGAGGTGGACCATATGGCTCCACTAGAAGGCACCCCTAATAAGGACATGTTCATAAACTATGGGTTAGTTACCATAGCTTATAATAAATTATGGCACAGGTATACCGAAGATAGCCAAGACAAACAGTGGCCACTGGCAGGATCCTTCGACCTTGATAAAATAGAAACGTTAGAAATAGCCCTTCGAAATAATAAGACGACGCCAATTATGCTCGACAGTCTCGGTATGTGGCGCAGAGAGGCTACGAAACGACAGAGAAAAGACGAGGATAAACCAAGTAGGGAAATATACCGACAGGACAACCCCAGGACACCGCTACCCACAACTTACCCCCCGACACTATACCAAGGACGACCAGACTTAGGGTCAGACCAATGCGCTTTTTGTAGGTATGTCGGACACTGGAAAGCCCAATGCCCGACTCTACTGAGCGTGAGTAGGAGCAGAGGGCCGACAGGAACGACAGACCGACAGTACGAGAAAAGGCGCGAGACAGAGAAGAACCCGACTTACATAGACAGGCCAGACAGAACCACCACGTTTGATTATGCCCGATGGCACAGATTTCGCCAGGAAAATCTCAGCGGCATGATCAAGTTCTCCTAGGTCGGGCAATGTCAAGACGGGAACCCAGCCTCGTTTAAAAACTTACAGACGGAAAGAGATAATTATGACCGATAACTGTTTTTATATTTGTCTTGGGTCTTTGTATGTCGTACTTGTACTGTCCCCCGTCTGAGTTCGTGTGTATGTAATGTACAAATCTGCGTCATCCCTTTTACACGTGTTTCCGTGTTACTCGACCCCTGTTAGCAGAAACTTAGCATAAAAGCAACCTGGAAAGAAAGAAATGATAAAACAAAATCCGTAGAACATTAATAAACTTGAACTTTTAATTTAACACAACAAACAAGGAATAATAACGATAAACTGTAGAAAATGAAAGTCAAACAGAACATTCGCCCCCCCCCCATTCTGGAACCTTCCAAAATAGGGTAGGGTTACGGCTACGCCCAACCAACGGCAACCCATATAAGGCGAGCCCCGCCGCCAACTCTTGGTCAGGAAATCTTAACGTATGGGGGAGCCGGAGAAGAGGCGGGAGCCCGCAGCCTGGGCATTTGCAGGTAGTCCCGCCACATGCCTCTTTGGCCGGCCGCAACGGGCCTGGAAAGACTAAGGTAGTCCCGCCACATGTCAAGAGGAGAGCGAGGCACCTCTTCCTTTTCTCTTCCGTCACGGCCGCAGCAGTCCTGGACGGCGGGATGTCCTGCACGTACCTCCACAACAATTTGTCCAAGTTGGGCTGGGAGGGAGAGGCGACGCGGACGAGCCTCTCCCACCTCCACCGGTAGGAGGTTTCCCAGCCCCCAGCCCGGCGCCGAACACCCCCAGTCAGGCGATGGTGCCCATACTTCCACAGCACCGGACACACCATGGTGGCACCCCAGTACTTGCGCAGCACCGAACACACAATGGTGGCACCCCAGTATTTGCGCAGCACCGAACGTACAATGGTGACGCTTGGGGAACACCGGATGTGGAGAGGCCTTCATGCAGGGCGATGAAAAGGAGCGGCATGGAGTGCACCGGGAGAAGGAGACGATGTGAACGAGCCTCCCTCGCCCCCCCAGGTGGGGGCATCACAGCTGCACCCCAGCTGAACGTCCCGCTCTCACAAAACAGGGACCTCTTCCCTTCACTCCAAAGGGTCTCTTCCATTCTTGCAAACTCGACGAGAGTGGCCCCTGTAGGGCCTCAAAATGGCGTTTGGATCCGCTGGAAGGCGGGTCCCGGCCACTAGAGTAACTTTGGCCAGCCATACAACTCGAACATTTGTCCCATGGAGCACGAGCCCCCATCTCCGACAGCATCTCCGCAGCCTTGAAGATCATGCAAAGGTCCCCGGCGGAGCCTTCGGCCTTAGCAGGTTTCCGGTAAGGGACGGCTGCTTCGATCGCCAACGAAACAAACATGACATTGCCACACCTTCTGTTAGCGTGAATTCTAGAACCGCCGAAAAGGACTCTGGTCCAAACTGCCAGTAATGGAAACATTTCCCCCTGATGCTGCTTCCGGACTGTGCCGGCCCCGCCCAAAATGGCGCTGGTATCAATCGGAACCTACGAACACCTCGTGGTGTTCCTTCGCACTAATATAAACTTGATGTTCTGAGATTTTTGTGATCCTTTGTACACTTGGCTAGAAAAGACAAGGAGAGCTCACTCGACGAACAGTATGAAAAGATCCCCGTTACAAACGTTGATTACGAATATACAATGTATTATATTTTTATAACTGATGTAAACCTCATTTACGATACATGCGTACGGTATGTATATAGGAAATCTGATTACAACTGTTATGATTATGTTTCTAAATTATGAAAATATATGCCCCCGAACCCCCGGCCAATTAATAGACATTTTAGTCTCTTACAAATGAATGAGTAAAACTTTCCGATGTTTTTTTCTGTCGCAAACGACGCCCCCCACTGTACGCACTTTAGCCATTGCCACGACCGACCAAATACGACCACACCCTCCTAATCCATATGCTGAAATGAATTTGCAAATTAAAGTCTTTGAAACTATGGACGGGTATTGCATGTTTTATTTTAAAACAATATGGGATGGGTAGGAAAGTTCTTTTTCTGTGCACCCTACTCTGCTCTCTCTTTAAGGTTAAAGGAAGATGGTTGCCCGGCCTTGGAGGACGGATCGGATCGACAACCCGACGCTCCGCATTAAAAGTACGCGACTGACTCATGAACTCTCGCGTAGAGGAAGACCGTGACTTCCAAGGATGGGTAAAACGAATGGTGTAAATGAGGGAATGTAAAAGGAGGGTGAAATGAAATAATGTAAATATTGTAAAGTACAACGTTCCGAAGTAGCAGGGACCCAAGAACCGAAGAACTTTAGAACGCCACGGCGTCGAAAGAGGTTTAAGGATCCCGATAGTAAGATATATCCTTTGACTAGATACCTCGCACTAGGCACCTCTGGTTTCCTTTTTATGTTTCCCCGCACACGCCCTACATGAACACACTACCCCCCCTCGACTCCGAAAACCATATCCCCGGGGACCCTGCCCCAAGGAGGAAAAGACGAGTAAGAGGTAAGTAAAGGACTTATGAATCCATGTATTTGAATGCGCGCGAATGCTGTCTCCCCCCCCCCCCCTCTTTTCCTCCCTCTGCAGGTTACGTCAGAAATTACAGCCGAGGTGTGGCGAAGATCTGAGACCTTGCCATGTCCAAATACACGAAACGGACTAGCGCCGCAGGATAGTGCCCAAGCACGCCTGCAAACTACTCACGTATCGAACAAGCCCGAAAAATTAGCACAACCTGATAAAAAGTGACCACCCTTAAACCAGACCGGAAGAATGAACCCATGTCACGTATGATGCGAAACTGTGAGGGAATGTGTGTGTGTGTGTGACTGAAGCATTGACCCAACTGGTCAAAGGACCGAGAATGCGAGAAAGTGCGACAAAATGGTACCTCCTTTTTTTTCTTCTTTCCTTTTCCCAAAGCACGTCCCCTCTACCCTGTCTAATGCTCAAACTGCATGATTACAAGATTCTAACGTGGACTCGTGAATACCCTTTACTGTGTAATGCACTAAATAGCCTTTCTTGAATGCACTGCCGCCCTCTCCGTTGCACGTGCACTATTTAGCCTGCCGTTGCACTCTCTCTCTCTCTCTCTCTCTCTCTCTCTCTCTCTCTCTCTCTCTCTCTCTCTTTTTGCACTACCACTCTCCCGAGTGGTTAGCCCCGAAATTGGCAGATCGCCACCCCTAGCACACCACCTAATTGGCTTCAAATACCGTCAGTATTTGCACAAACATTTGTCTTTAATGCAATCACCCTGAGGCCGCGTCATTACCTCTCCTTTTCCGCTAGAAGTCAATAAACCCAGGTTGGGCCGTAAGGGAAAGGACAGGTAAGACAACAGAGGTTCCCTAATCTGGCCCGAAATAAGGGAACTACATGTCAACGGCTCCTATAGTATAAAACAAGGACCTCAGAATACGCGACCCTCCCCTCCCTGAATCGTCGCAATACCGAAACCAGAAAAACGATCACCCCCGTTGCCTCCCCTGTCTATGTCCCTGGTTGTCTCCCATAAAACCCCTGTCCTTCCTAGTTAAGTAACCGGGCTGTAAAAGGCTACGTAGGACCCAGAATGATGTTTTACAAGGTTAACAGACTAGAGCAAGGTAAAGAAATCGTCAAAATGAACCTCGCAGTAGCGGAAAAACAGGATGCGCCGATAGAAAGGAAATGTTTAGCCATGTTCGTCTCTCAGCAAAATACCTGTGTAGTACCATGTTGACGACTCACTGTACCCTTTTGTAAATGTGAAACTCTAGAGAACGGCATATCTTTGCCAGATTTGTCTCCCGAAGGTGGGTTACCATCAGATGAACCGTCATGCCTGTAATAAATGATTATGAAGGAAGGTCATAGTAAATCCAGCAGGTCCGCCACCGGTCATTCATATGCCAGTTGTGAACGTTAAAAATGACGGACATTTTCATTCTTTGCCTGGAGCTGGGAGAGAAATAGACTTTTTGATTATCGTCATCCGAAAATTTTCTAAAAAACTGTCTTTTCAAACTTGTTTAAGGGTACTGCTGTTGGAGGAGAGAAGGACCGGATGTGGGAGCACGAGGCCCGACTACAGACTAAGGGACACCTGCGACATTAGCCAAGGCGAGACCACGACTGAAAAGAGCTGCAGGACGAGGCACTGTTTTCGACAGCATGAAAAGAAAGGGTCGACCTGATGCCCCTGCTCGACGTCCAGTGCCTGTCGACAAGTCCCCGCTCTCCGAATTCCGTCACACGCCCGCCTATTTGAAGTCTCTCGTTCCCCTAGTTTGTTCCTAATTTGGCCTTGCTCCATCCCCTTTTTCCTCTGACCTACCCTATGGACTGTCTTGAACGCTCTTCTTCCATCGGAACTTTCTGACAATCACCTCAAAGGACACAGGGCGAAAAGGACCTTTCCGACCAGAAACGCGAGGAAAGGGTCGTGCCCTGCAACGCAGAACTTAGAACAGAGCCGGACTTGTAGCTCCACCGCCGGTGCTCAACAGCGCCAACGAAAGATCACAAAGAACAATAAGAACTCGTAAACTTCGAACATTTGACATCCTCAAACCACCGTTTTTTTCTACGCCTCATTTCTCTCCCAGCCACCATTGTATTGATCCTGCTCCAATCCGAATCCGAAATATGTATTAACCTGCCAGTTTATGTTATGATATGTACTTGCTGCTCGCCGTTTTTGTATTTCATTCCTATGACTTTCCTGCTGAACAAATTTATCAAAGTTCATCAAATAGGTGCACCTCCTAAAAACTAGAAACCTCAAAATGTATTGTTTACAACTCTTTATCTTGGGTTTCCTACCGTTTTTCTCTCTCATGCTTACCACAATAGACCCGAGTAGAAGATGAACCAACAAGATGTCTTGAATATGTTAAAGGAGGGACTGTGGAAAATTAGTGCGTTTTGGTGAACATTATCTGCGCCATCTTGCCTCTTCCCCTGATGCCACACTTTTGTCGTGCGCGCCCGCCATTTTAAAATGCCCCGATCAGAACCAACCCTTTTGCATGCCGCTGGCCCCTGACATAGCCCTTTGCCTTCGCTAAGCCTGCCCGCTGACCACCCCCCTGCTTGCACCTGCCTGGAGTCATAAACCCCTCTTCGGCGCTGCTCTGCCCCCGGCCCTCATCCTGTTCCCAGCGCGACACCTCCCTGCTTTCCTTTCATGATCTCCGGCCCTTAGATGCAAACCCCCTTTTTTTCCCCGTGTGCCCGTTTTGTCCTCCCCGTTCCCAGGCCGACACCCAGCTCTGCCGATACCACCCTCGCCCCTCCCCGTACAATAGAAAGCTTCCCCCCATCAAAGAAATCCCCGGGTTGATCAAAGCCCCCACCCCATGAGATCCAATCAAACCCCCCCACATTCTGTGACTCGGCGGATTATCCAGCTGCGCGATGCTCATCACCTGTTGTGATTAGGGTGGGGATTTCAACTGTAAATGTGTGTGGGAACGGGCCCCAAAGGGGGATTCCGGGTATGTCTTTCCGTATATCAAAGCTTTGTCACATATATGTAAACTGCAATAAAACCACAAAACACTGTATATAAGGGGCCAGGCCTCAAACGTAAGTTAGAGCACCTCAGAACGATACCTTCTGTCCGTTTCGTTGTGTTCTCCTCCGGAGAGAATAAAAGCCTTGTTTCCTGCCTTCCAGTCTCCAGCGCCTGCCTCTTCATTGATTTAAATAACTAGAGGGTCACAGAGGCAATACCGCCGGGCAAATATCGATTGTCCCCGACCCGATTGAAACTGTTTTTACAGAGATGGGAGGGGGGGTGCTGGAGATTCCTGCAACGGCCGCAGGTAAGAGCGGGCGGGTTGGCCACCGCCCCCAAAGTTTGTGCCGCCCAGTGCGGACCGCCCCCCTTGCTACGCCACTGTAGAGATTCCACCATCTCGGTCTCGTGAGCAGAGGGCGCTCGTGACAGTGGCAGTTGAGGGCCATGATGGAGACTTGTTTGTAGCTCTATAGCTCCATGGAGGCAGGAGAAACATGATGATGTAACCTGTAACGCAATGTTCCCCTGGTAAAGCGCTCTGATACCTTCTGGTCTAGCCAGTGATAGGTAAAACATAGGTATATCCAGTGCTATGTAAAACGTTTCAGATGTACCTTGTACTGCAACGATCCTCTGGTTAAGCGCTCTGATACCTCCGGGTCTAGACAACGCTATATACACTTATCAAATAAAACATGCTCAAAACTGGTTTTCCTGAATGCTGCGACCTGAGCCACAGCGCTGATGCCCGGTGGAGCTGCTAGACAGCTATTGAGGAGATTGGCCCTGGTTTCCCCCTTGACCATCACTTACCCAGCCGGACAGTGGGCACAATTCCTCCTCGTCTCCCCGCTATGACTTCTTCCTCCCCACCCTCCTACGAATTCTTGCAACATTGTTTTGTGTACTGTACTTAACTATGCTCTTGTAACTGATGTAACTTTTAACGCACAGATCCTAAATGTAAAGCGCTCTGACACTCTCTTGGGTCAAGTTGCGCTATATAAAACTTTATAAATAAATACAAATAAAATAAATGTTCAAAAGACCAGACTAGCTATTCTGGGGGTGCAGCGGGCAAAGGCTGTGTTAATGAGAACGTTGGTTAATCACGTGACCTTAATTCTTAGGGTTTCTCTATCAATACCAGTACGGGAACAAGGTTATAAAGGTTATAAATGCTGCACTACAGAAACAGACGACAAAAATAAAACAGCACTGGTCAGGCTACATTACACTAAGCATACAGCCACCCAGTATCAATACACCAAGGCTTCAACGTCCAACACAGGAAACAAATAGCAGAAGGTAATATTTGTGCTGGTATTTTCACTGTACTGCTCAAAACTAGTTGAACACTCTATATATACCAAAATGACTGCCAAGAGCAACATCAGAGAAGGGGACAGAGCGAGAGGGGCGCAATGAGTATTGCAGTGGGCAGCATGGTTGGTGTGCTCCTATGAAATCTTTAGGCCCTGGTGCCTATTATTTCTAAATTATTTATTTATTTTATTTATTTATTTAAAGAGTTTTGTATAGCGCTGGCTAGACCCGGAGGTATCAGAGCGCTTTACATGAGAATCAACAATGTAACAGAAAAAGTTAAACAATTACACAATAAATCCCCAAAAATAGGCAATACACTTCGGAGAGGAGAGAAAGGAGAGAGAAAAGTAGTGGAGGGGGCAGGGGAGGTGAGAAAGGGAGGATAAGGGAAGAGACAGTACGGAGAGACGAAGAGAAGTCTGTCTAAAGACCGACTGGGTAGGTGAAGACCAAGGAGGGAATCCACGGCCCATCTCACCTATAACTAAACTAGGTAGCTCCATCGGGTATTAGACAGAAAAGTTCAGTCTCAATACAATGAGAGAGGGGAGAAGGAGAGACATAAATAGAGGGAGGATGTGGGAGGAGACGACAGGAGGGACGAAAGGAAGTGCAACAATGTGGTTTAACAGTATACCAGAAAAAGATCAACAATTACTCGTTACATCAAACAATCAGCAATACATTAGGAGAGGAGAGAGAGGAGAGAGAAAAGAAGTGGGGGGTAGGTGAGGTGAGAACGTGAGGATAAGGGAAGAGACAACCGTAGAGACGAGAGGAAGTCTGTCTAAAGACCGACTGGGTAGGTGACGACCAAGGAGGGAATCCACGGTCCATCTCCCCTATAGCTAAACCAGGTAGCTCCATCAGGCATCAGACAAAGTAGTTCGGTCTCGGGTGTCAAGGGAAGAGGTTCGCAGAAAAACAGGATGGGAGGGAGAAACGGCAGAAAGATGAAGGAAAGACTGCCCAAAGACCGGCTGGGTAGGTGACGGTCGAGGGGGAAGTCCCAAAGCCAATCTCCTCTATAGCTATCAGGTAGCTCCAGCGGGCTTTGGCCAAATAGCTAGGTCTAAATGGGAAACAATGAAATAACATGGAGGGCAAAATAAATGGAGTGTAGAGGGGAGGGAACAGGGAAAGTGAGAAAGGGAGGATAGGGGAAGAGACAAACAAAGAGAGACGAAATGAAATCTGTCTAAAGGCCAACTGGGTACGTGACGACCAAGGAGGGAATCCACGGCCCATCTCCCCTATAGCTAAACCAGGTAGCTCCATCAGGCATCAGACAGAATAGTTCAGTCTCAATACATTGAGAGAGGAGAAAAGTAGAGATATAAATAGAGGGAGGGAGCGGGAAGAGACGACAGGAGAGACGAAAGGAAGTCTAGCTACAGACCGACTGGGTAGGTGACGTCCAAGGAGGGAATCCCCGACCTGTCTCCCCTATAGCTAAACCAGGTAGCTCCATCGAGCATCAGACAAAATAGCTAGCTCTCAGATGACGCAGGAAATTCACAGGTAAACAGGGTGGGGACTAGGGCAAGGACAGGTGAGGGCAGAGGTTAGTAGCAGGGAAGAGAAGAGGAGAAGAGCAGGGAGGGATAGGGGGTAGGTAGTTTGGTAAAAGTTCCCATGGATCTGCTGCTAGGCATTCAAAAAGCAGGTCCGTTTCTTCACAGGCGCCACTATGGAGTTTTCCGAGTGGTGCCGCTGAGCGGGGTCCGGGTCCTAATACCGTAGGACATTGGCGGGGCGTCTCATCACAGTCAGGAGATTGCCAGAGGATAAAATCGCTCCACAAATTCACAATGGCGGCTGGCGCCGCTATCACGTCCACCGCGGGCGCCATGTTAGAGTCAGGCACCGCTGAATTACAAATCCTCCCCAGGGTAAACAAAGTAGTGCTCTCGGGGCCACAAGGGGGTCTCAGTCAGCAAGGGAAGCCCTCTGCAGCGCCTCCCGCTGCCACCAGACATCATAATTTCTCTCCGAAAAGCCTCCGCTCGCCTCAACAGTTTGCTCCACGCTGCCAGGAAATGGCGGCTGCCGTGTCCTCTGCCTCGTGTCACAGTCACTCCCGCGATTTCCTCGCTCTGCCCAAGGCTCAACGCCGCAACCGCAGTGCGGCTCCACAATGCGGCTGAAGAGGCAGTAATCGGCTCTGGGGCGGTTCGGACCCTCGATAGAAAGAGTCACATACGGGCGCCATTTTTCAGGTCAGGCATGCCAATGATAGAACCTCCATAAACGCACAGTCTATCATCTAATCTTTTAAAGTTGGGAGGGAAAGATGACCGCAGATGGAGTGCGGAGCTCTCCGGGAGACCTTACTTGTAGAACGTTTCAGCCCCCATCTCGGTCACCAATGTTGCGGTGAGCTGGCTGCCATTTTGATGGAAGGCAGCAGGGAAGCCGTAGCGATGCTCGCGTATCGGCTCTGTATGAATTCGGGAACCTGGAACTGGTGGGATTAGTCGATCCAGTCATTGTGCGGATAAAGCCTGCTGTAAAGGACCCCGGCAGCGGAGTTGCATAATTAGGCTGCCATGCGTCGCCCTCAGTTCGCTCCCATACGGGGACTCTGAAGGATATTTCGCGGATGATCAGGATCGCAGGAAGGTGGGTTTAAGCTCATTGAGATCAGGCAGTCTTCCGATTGTGGGAAATATGCGACCAGACTATATAAAATAGCTTTCCATTGTTCATCATAAGAAAAATGGTGGATTCCTAACACTGAACATTTTACAATACCATTGTACTACAGGTGTGAATTCCAAAATGGCAACAACAAGAAATGGACGCTATAAATTCAATCTTGCATACCTACAACCAAAATAGATACGAGGACCCGTTCCACTTCAAAATAGGCTGGTTTTTCATTTCACGTAAATTGGCACAATTCTGTGTAATTATTTGCTGAATTTCGCATGATTATGCAAAAGCAAATCACAGAAATTTCGCACACCACTATGGGAGGTGGAGACATCAGGGGTAGAAGACATGTACATTTGCTCTGATTTTCCTTTCTCAGAGTGGCATTTCCGGTAGGTATATGCAGACCTTTTACCATAAAGGAAACAGGCAACAAAATGAAGGAAGACATTCTTGAGTTAATTTCAGCAACTGGGGAACGCTTTCGCTCACTCAGAGACCAGCTGTATGCAAATCACTCTCGTTTGTGCTCCAATGGACACAGTTCAGCCCAAACTTCAGACTATAACGGGGCAGTGATCTCAGTACTAGTGATTTTCAAGGGCAGAGAAAGATTTTTCTGGTGGTCAAGGTCTCTGCATTCACGAAAGGTATCCAGCTTTATGAATATTAATAAAGCAGGATTTCTACAAGTACATAAGAATTTGCACTGTGCCACACTGTTACACCAAGCGCTATGCAAATATATGTTGGAGTCGCAATGTAGGTGTTGCCCAAAAACAATGCTGTGATGGGACCCGGCCAAAAATTCATCTAATCTAAGTTTTTTAAATGTCCAATTATTTATATATTGCAAGTAAGACGAGCAATGTGGTCATTTTTGAGCAGGCGTAATTGTTTTGTGTAGTAAGTAAAAAAGACTTTTTTTAGATTTAGATCTTTGATGGAAGGAAACATGCAGTGCTTAATTTGTAAACAAATAAGTGCAAGGGCTTTCGTCAGGAGGCCACCACAGCTTGCACCACACATTGCTCCTATCAGCGCTGACAATAATAGAAGTAACACAACTACTAAATATCACACTCCTACTAGTATGACAATTTGACTATTTCAGGCCCATAAGCTATAACAATGGAAATGGTTTGGAAAGCAGGTAATAGTCATATTTAATGTATATTGAATGAATAATTACCTGTTATGATAATCTCTAAATAAGCCAGAGAGTGCCACCTTGAGGCAGACTGTCATAAGCCCCGGTGTTGACAATTAAGTGCCGGTGCTGAGCACCAGAAACCACTGGCTCAAATTAAGCACTGGAACAAGCCTCCAAGGAACAACTCACATCCATACAGAGAACATTTTTCCTGTAAATGAGCCTCTCAAAAGATAGGGCCTTTACACACAACACAGTTGTTTGTGGGATTTGATTAAAACAGACTACAGAAACTGCAATGAGAAAGGAAAGGGGTGTAAAATTGGAATTTGCAAAGTACTATACAAAAAAATTGTTGTTTTACCACAAAATGTGCTCTACGTTCTATTTCACAAACACTAATGGCCTCATTTGGACCCCAGTGTAGTGCAACAATGGGCACAAATCACTTTTGCTCACTCTCTTGTCCTACAGCAGAGTTTGACCTGAGAGCAAATCACGCCTTCTTGCATTAAGAACTCACATTTACCCCCAATTTTAAAGCTCAGCTTGTTATTCCCCACCTTTTGGACACAACTCAAATTCAGGTGCAAACTTTGGCGGGCACCCAGTGCAAATGTAAATATCCTCAATGTCTTTTTTTGGCAGGAATTAATGACAATACTATAAATTACTCGTTTCTAGTTTAAGGGACAAGGAGAGACAACGATTAAACTAGATCTATGTGATTTTCTGAGCCAGGGCTGAAATCCAACGGAGGCTTCCAGGTAAGCAACAAAGGGGTAGATTTATGAAAAAGTGATGCAGTTACCTTGCTGTGCTGCACTCAGTGGCGGCTGCTCCAGGGAAGCAGTAGTGTGGAGGGGCGGCGGGGAGGTGGGGAGGAGGAGTTAAACATTTTTTTTTAAACAAGGTCACTTGCCTGCCGGCTGGCCGCCACCTCTCTTCCGTCCTCGCTGTCCTCTTCCTGGCTCCTGTGCAAGCAGGAAGCACCCAGGCTCCCCTAAGCCAATCGCAACACTGCAATGCAGCATTATGATTGGTCTGAGAGCCATGGTTTGAAACTCAGAGAATGGGAGACTGGGCATGTTCACCACCCAGGCTGTAATGCAGCCTGGGTGGTGAAAATGCAAATTGCGCATACTGTTGGCCGGCCCGAGATGGCTGACCAAACATTCATGAGCACTTAGGAGGGTGACCACCACTCCTCCCCCCTGCTCTGCCCAGCCCCACCCCACAAAACTGCCTCAGCACTGAAAAATAAAATGATAATAACAGTGCGTTATTATCATTTTAATTTTCGTGTTTTGCAGTGCATGGTGCAAGGGTGCCTATGTTGTATGGCAGGATTGTTTTTGTGCAGTAAGGCAAACCTTTCTACACAAAACAATCCTGAGAGGCATATTTCTCTTTCTATGTGTGCTGAAGAATGCAGCACACATAGAAAGAGGAAGTAACGAGGAGAATTGAGGATATTTCTTCTTGTTATGCCTCTCCTGGGGAGGTGTATCTTTTTGGCACATTCCTAGGTGTACCAGCTCTGATAAATCTGGGAATGCATAAAAAACCATGGGAGTTGCATGGGAACACCCACGCAACGCCAATGGAACGCCTTCACTGTGCAGAGTAAGGCAACGCAGCCATTTGAGCTGTGTGTTCTTAATCCAGATATATGGAGCAATTCGGGCTACGCAAAGTGGCCTTGCTTGGCTTCATAAATCGCACGTAAGGTTTGCGTCGCTCATGCACCCCGTTGCATGGCGCAAGAGCGACACAAACCGGCCCATAAGTAGGCCCCTGTGCCTGCAAACCCTAATATTTTCCATTTAGGGCGCTGTCGGAAGATAAGGTTATTTGTGCAAGATCTTTCCATTTGGGGAAGTGGCAGACAAACATTAAAACTTAAGTCTTCATGGGTTATAGATAATAACTTTTAGTTTTTGTCCACATCTCCGTCTTTTTCGAATTGAAGACTCATGCGAAGGTTACCTAGAGGGCCTGATTATAAGTGGGTCTGACAGAGGTGAGGTATTTACCGTATGTGGTAAATATCTACAATTATGAGATTTTCTAGCTAAAATGAGGAATTATGACATCTTTCCATCAGATCAATGTTGTCAAGTCTGCCCTGGTGAAATCCCTGAGCAAACACAGGAAAGCGCAGGGATCAGAATTTAACAGCCCACTCAGAGTGCAATAAAAAGGAAACAAGAGTGACTTCAAGGCCTCAGACACTGCATCAGTTCCAAATACAAATCCAATTGAACAAAGTTAAACCTCTCCTGCAGTTTTATTCTTGCAAAACGGAAACGAGGAGAGAAAATCAAACAGCTGAGGAAGTCTTTGATGGTTTTGACATCTGAAAATGAAAAGGGGGGGCCCTCGGCCCCCCCGCACGCATGGCGGCGCGGCGACCGTCTCCCCCCCTTTCCCCTCGTGTCATTCGACGGTGGGGGCGTGCCCTGGGGGCGCGGCCCACCGCCGATTGGCCGGCGCCCCTCCTGACCCGGATTCAATTGAGTGGTTCCGGGTCGGGGGGGGCGGGCGATAGGAGGGGCCATCCGGCCCCTCGGGAATAAGAGGTAGGGAGCGCCCAGGAGACCCCCTTGTCCCTGGACGCTCCCTCGCTGAACGTTGTGCCCCGCGTTCGGGGCTTCTTTGTTTTGTAATCCCTTTTTTCCATTTCTTTTGCAGGTTGGATTCCGGGATTAGGAGGAGAACCAAGGACGCGAGGCGACAACATATATGTTTCTTTTGTTTTCCAGCCTGGGGAAGCGAAAAACAACGTCGTGAGGACAACGGCATAGCTGCGAGGAGTCAGCCGCAAGCCGCGTCGCGTGGTCGCCGTTGCTGTGCTGAGAGGGCAGGGAGCAGCTGCACAGTTTCTTCACTTTTGTCTTCCAGCTTGGGGGAATTGAAGACCACGTCCGTGAGGAACTACGGCATAGCCGCATAAAGCCAGCCGCCAGCCGCATCGCGTGGACGCCATTGCGTTACGGCGGGAGCGTGGAACAGCCGCCTGAGTCTTTGTCAGGCTATTTTACAAACATTACCGGTACAAGTCACTCGCAGACAGGACGTGGTGGCATTCAGCACACAACGTGGTGTGGGGCGTGAACGCAGATCATCATCGCCGGCGAGGACACGGGACTGATCGGTAAGAGGGGTACGGGGGGCTAGCACTCATCGCTCCTGGTGGCCGCCGGGTGGGTCTACATTAGGTTTACTCACCCCTTACATAAGCGGACAAGCCGCTAGTGTTGCGGTCGCCGTTGCATGGTGCTGAAAGCCCCCTGGTGACCCTCCATCTGAAAGGTACACACAGTTGACCTGTTGGGAAACTAAGAGAGTAGGCAGCGGGTGTTTTTTGGGGTAAGCATCATGCCAGGTCCAAGGGGTGGAAAAAGGGGGTCCAACATGGAGGCTATGATGCGGGCTATGATGCGGGAGATGAGCGACATTAAGCAACAGCTAGGAAAAATTAAGGAGCGGGAAGCACAGTTGGATGACAGAGAGGGTGATGCACCGGGCCCATCCGGGAGACCGATCCGCAAGAGGGTGGCACCAGTGCCAAGAGGGGAATTTGTCACCCCGCAAGGGAAACCTAGGTCCAAAAGACCCAAGGATGCGGTCCCCACCCCAGGCCCAGTGGATCCGTTACCCGCCGCACCGCCGGCGGTGGTCCCACCCCCGCATGTGCCTACACCCATTGCCCCCGTGGTGCCGTGGCTAAAAGAGTGGATGCTCCCAAGTGAATGGAGGGCGCAGTGTACTAGATTCAGGGTTGAGGAAAATCTCAATAATTGGATGCAAGCATGGGCTGTATTCACTGCAATTAAAGCTGAGCGTCCTCCAGATCTACAGGCTGCATTGGCATGCTACTCGAGCAGGATTGTGGGGTGGAGTCAACAGTATTCTGGGGAAGCATGGAAGGGTTATGATGTCAATTTTAGGAAGGCATTGGAATTCAATAGATCATTGCCATGGGACTCGGTAGATTCCATGGCTTGGCACAAACAGTTCTCTGACACTGCACCTCCCCCTCAGTTCGGTGCGGTCAAGGTGTTCACTAGACCGCAGCAGCCCTTTCGGCCCCCCCAAACGAGTGAGGTACCTGGGAAATTTAGGGCAGGTGGGCCAGAGAAAAAAGGGGTGTGCTGGGATTTTAATAGGCGCACCTGCACAAGGGCCGCGTGTAAGTTTAGACATGCATGTTCCTCCTGTGGGCACCCCTCTCATCCAGAAACTACCTGTAGGTCCAAGCAAGGTAACACAGGACAGAGGGGTAGGGGAAAGCCACTATAAGTCAGACAGGTTATGCCCCCCCACTCCAGTGGATGTTGTGGCAATGATTCCATGGTTGAACAGATACCCTGACCACAAATCGGCCACCCTACTCCATGAAGGTTTTTCTAAAGGTTTTAGGATCCCGGCCGGGGGATACACAGGCAGTGCGCACTGTAGAAATCAATTATCAGTCAAACACAATCCGGCTGTTGTGGCCGCCAAAATTGACAAGGAGCTTTCATTAGGCAGGATAGCTGGCCCTTTTCCTGAAGTGCCAGTACCCAATTTTGTGTGTTCCCCACTGGGAGTTGTCCCCAAGAAAGAGAAGGGGCAATTCAGATTGATTCATAACCTGTCAGCACCAAAGGGGGCGTCACTGAATGATGCCATTGACGAGGGTATCTGTAGTGTTAAGTACGCCTCTTTTGATCAGGCTGTTACCTTATTGCAGGCCGCGGGACCCGGGGCGCTGATGGCGAAATCAGACATAGAATCCGCCTTCCGCCTCCTCCCAGTCCACCCGGCGGACCAGCATCTTTTAGGTTTCACCTTTGGGGATAGGTTCTACATGGACAAATGCATGCCTATGGGTTGTTCTATTTCTTGCGCCTACTTTGAGATGTTTAGTTCCTTTCTTGAATGGGCCATGAGACAAGTGACGGGCCATCAAAGGGTCATGCATTACTTAGATGATTTCCTCTTCCTCGGTACAGCGGGATCTCAGGAGTGCGCACTGGCATTGCAGGAATTTTGCGTGCTCATGCGGGCTTTTGGGGTCCCGCTTGCGCCTGGGAAGACGGTGGGCCCGAATACCTGCTTAGAATTCCTTGGCATCGAGATTGACTCAATGGAGAGATGTTTTAGATTACCTAAGGACAAGGTGTGCAAATTCAAGACATCGCTACAGTTATGCCTCCGGAAGGAGAAGGTCACTTTGCAGCAATTACAGGAGGTGGTAGGGCAATTGAATTTCGCACTGAGAATCATCCCAATGGCTCGCCCCTTCTCTCGGTCCATCGCACACGCGATGAGGGGGCTGAGGGAAAAGCACCACCGCATGCGCCTATCGTCTGAAATTCGCCAGGATATGCTTATTTGGATGGCATTCCTGGAGGATTTTAACGGTAGGGTGGTCTGGCCCGGCCCGCTCACGACATCGGCGGAGTTGGGACTATGGACTGATGCGGCCGGTAGTGTGGGCTTTGGCGCCATCCTAGGGAATAGGTGGGTCGCTCAACAATGGCCAGAAGAATGGAAGACATGGGGTCTGATCAGCAACATTGGCTTCCTTGAACTCTTCCCAATATGGGTGGCACTGATGGTATGGCCCGAACACCTATGTAACCAATCAGTGGTGTTTTGGTCAGATAACATGACAGTGGTGGAATGTATCAATCAGCAGGGGGCGCGGTGTCCTTTCATACTTCGTCTGATCAAAGAAATTGTTCTGCGGTGCCTTAAACTGAATGCTAATTTTAGAGCCAAACATGTCCCTGGTGTTTTAAACAATGCGGCTGACTCCCTTTCTCGCTTCAAAATGCAGGTTTTCAGGGAACATCTTCCCACAGCAGACCCCTCGCCAGCACACTTCCCAGCAGTACTTTGGCAGATTGGTGCCCCAGATTACAGGACCTCGTGGTCGCTAGCCTAGCCCCCAGGACCAAGACGGCTTACGAAGGGGCGTTTCTGTCTTATTGTTCTTTCTTGGGGCCACAGTGGGAAGTGCTTTGGGCGAAGGAGGATGGGTTTGCATCCTATTTGGAATGGATGCACAAGGAGGGGCGCTCGGTGGCAGCGGCGACCAGACATAGGGCAGCAGTATCATTCTTCGCTCAAGCTAGGGGCTTCCGGGATCCCACTAATACCTTTATGATACGTAAGGCTTTAAGGGGATGGCGCCGTATTCAGGGACACCAGAAGGATAAGAGGAAGCCCATGGGGTTGGCCCGGCTAACAGCCTTACTGGGCACGCTGGAGACTGTTTGTAACTCGGAGTGGGAAGTGCTTCTTTTTAAGGCGGCATTCTCCCTGGCATTCTATGGGGCGCTGAGAATTAGCGAACTTGTGACAGGTTCCAAGTCTGACCTACTAGGCGGCTTGCAGAAGGCTGGGGTGACGATAAGGGATGACACCATGTGGGTGACTATCCAGAAATCAAAGACCGACCAAGAAGCTAGGGGTCACACCATAGTTCTGCAACGGGCCCCCGCCAACCCGTGCTGCCCGGTGAGGCACGTAGAATCACTCATTGGACTATTGGTAGGTTCAGCGGGCAGGGCATTGCTCTGTCACGCCGACGGGAGCCCCTTGACCAGGTATCAATTCAGGAGAGTGTTCGAAATAGGGGTTAGGAAAGCAGGTCTTGACCCTAGAGATTTTGGATCTCATTCCTTCAGGATTGGGGCAGCAACTGAGGCGGTGGCGGGGGGCCTCCCGGTGGAAAGAGTGAAGACAATTGGGAGATGGTCTTCAGATTGCTATAAACGTTATGTTCGGATTGACATGCTATGATTACTTGTCACTCACGCTTGGTCTCTTTCCGCTCTCTTACAGTTTCTCAGACCTGTTACGCAGGGGAGGAATTTGTCGTCGGGCACCGCCAATATTCATCGGCACGGAGCGGCGAACAGGAAACAACAAAGAACAATGTCTGGATTGTTGGTCATTCATATGTGAAGCGAGCAGAATGTGTCTTCCTGTCAGGTGACAAGAGGAAAAGGGCGGCACAACTAGGGTTGAACATCACGTTCTTTGGCAGAGGAGGGTTGTGTCTTCACGAGTTTAGGGGATTCTTCCAAGGGCTGTTAGCACGCCAGCAGTCTCCACCATCAGTGGTGATACTTCACCTTGGGGAGAATGACTTGGCAACACTGGGCAGGCGCATCTTGATTGAGGAGATTATCTCAACAGCGGGTTGGATAGCTAGGACCTGCCCCGGGTGCACACTAGTATGGTCACAACTCATACCTCGACTTCAGTGGCGGGGGGGTCATTCGGTCAGGGCGTTGAATCACTCGGTAAAGAGGATCAACACACGGTTAGATAGGTTGTTTCGAACCCCCTTGTTACAGTCAATACCTCATGGGTGCATCTGGGGTCACAAGTATTACTTGAAGGACGGGGTTCATTTGACAGAAGAGGGTAATGTCCTATGGTCTGACAATATCTGGGCTTGGCTAGAGGGCTTTGAGAGGAGGAGTGTGTCCTTAGGCAGGGGCTAGAGGGGGAGGCCAGATCGTCGGTTAACAATGCTGGCCTGTGGCGGTAAGGTCATTATCGGTGAGCACATATTTGAGGTCTGAGGGGGCGGGCATCATCCTATGGAGGTTCCCGCCCGGGGGGAGGGGCCTGCGGGCCACTCCCAGTACTCCAGGGGCAAGGTAATATGCAAAGGAGCGCGGGTAGGAGTAGTTCACGCTTTCCTTAGGCTGGTAGCCACCCCGCGCGCGTGGACTCATGACGCCACCGGCGCAGAGTAAGGGCCCTCCTTTAGTGGGTAAATGGAGTTTAGGGCGTAGACCGGGCAACTCCCGGGGTAACACTGCGCATGCGCACTTCTAGGGGGGAGGCGCAGCTTGTAGGACCTGACACCGGTAGTGACCCTGCCATATGGCCAGAAATGTACAAAAATCAAGTGTAGAATGTTTAGTTTAAGCTAGGAACAACATGTATTAGAGTTTTGTTAAGGTCAGGCTCTCAAACTTGTTGATAACAATTGTATAACTGAATGTCCTGCTGATTTTTGTATTCATTGTTGATTATGCAATTAAAACCTTTTTTAATTTCATACTTTAATAAATACGGCCGGGCGACTAGCGCCCGCCTTCCAAAAAGTAAAACACGTCTCGTGTCCACGTTCCTGGGTGTTGGGTGCCGGATTGGGGGGGAGGCGGCAGCTAGTCGCTGACCATGTGAAAAGGGGGGGCCCTCGGCCCCCCCGCACGCATGGCGGCGCGGCGACCGTCTCCCCCCCTTTCCCCTCGTGTCATTCGACGGTGGGGGCGTGCCCTGGGGGCGCGGCCCACCGCCGATTGGCCGGCGCCCCTCCTGACCCGGATTCAATTGAGTGGTTCCGGGTCGGGGGGGGCGGGCGATAGGAGGGGCCATCCGGCCCCTCGGGAATAAGAGGTAGGGAGCGCCCAGGAGACCCCCTTGTCCCTGGACGCTCCCTCGCTGAACGTTGTGCCCCGCGTTCGGGGCTTCTTTGTTTCCCACCCACCATCCCTTGGTACAAAGTTTAAGCAGCGTTATGTCCGGTTTAATGATAAGTTTCAAAGGTATGGACCACGGGAGAGAGTAGGCTGTTGGTGTATTTTGTGATCTGTTGTTTAGGAATTTTTTCCCCTTTTGTAGCAAAATGATGTGTGAAGTGAACTGTATTTGAAGCTATGTGTCTTTAGGCCTTTTTTCCCTTTATAGCTATACGTTGATATTGTGATTTTGAGTAACATGAGTGAACCGAATTGTAATTTAATGCCATGTGTCGTTAGGCCTTTTTTCCCTTTTAGCTATACGTGGATACTGTTATTTATTAGCCAGTGTAGTTGTCCTTTAGAATTTTTTCCATAGGTCGTCGTATTTATTAGGTATGGGGCATGCGGTAAGGTCATTATCGGTGAGCACATATTTGAGGTCTGAGGGGGCGGGCATCTTCCTATGGAGGTTCCCGCCCGGGGGAGGGGCCTGCGGGCCACTCCCAGTACTCCAGGGGCAAGGTAATATGCAAAGGAGCGCGGGTAGGAGTAGTTCACGCTTTCCTTAGGCTGGTAGCCACCCCGCGCGCGTGGACTCATGACGCCACCGGCGCAGAGTAAGGGCCCTCCTTTAGTGGGTAAATGGAGTTTAGGGCGTAGACCGGGCAACTCCCGGGGTAACACTGCGCATGCGCACTTCTAGGGGGGAGGCGCAGCTTGTAGGACCTGACACCGGTAGTGACCCTGCCATATGGCCAGAAATGTACAAAAATCAAGTGTAGGATGTTTAGTTTAAGCTAGGAACAACATGTATTAGAGTTTTGTTAAGGTCAGGCTCTCAAACTTGTTGATAACAATTGTATAACTGAATGTCCTGCTGATTTTTGTATTCATTGTTGATTATGCAATTAAAACCTTTTTTAATTTCATACTTTAATAAATACGGCCGGGCGACTAGCGCCCGCCTTCCAAAAAGTAAAACACGTCTCGTGTCCACGTTCCTGGGTGTTGGGTGCCGGATTGGGGGGGAGGCGGCAGCTAGTCGCTGACCATGTGCTTAAACTGGCTACAGTGACCCGAGTTATGGCAGAAAAGTGGTACAAGATGCCAGGAATCACTTCCCCTCTCTGTCCTGATACTACATCCCCAGAGACAGGCTTTCCGCATCCCGCACTTGACCTCTGCCTTGGCAGACATTTTAAAAGCTACTGAGCGCGCGAAGTAGAAGCCAGCCACGGCCTCCAAAACACAAATGAAATAACATATATTTTATGGTGCTGTACACGTGGCTCCTTTGCAAAACATCTGTCAAGACGAGTTTGCATCAAAATAAATTGATTCTCACACTCCATGATTGTGGCCGGTTCTCATGTTGTTTACCGCCACGTTTAATTGAGGTCTTTTGGTTGCAACTCTTGTCTAAACGTTGGGTCCTCTATACTCTTTTAAGATTTCATAAATTATTGTTTTTTTTTTAATTTATTAAATATCGCCTGATGTGACATTTATCAACATTAAATAAAATATTTCGTCCTGAATTTGCTTTTGGAAGTATCTTTGCCACTGGAGTATAAGTAGGTGAGTAATTAAAGCCTTAGGCCTAGATTTACTTACAAATCACGAAACGCAGTGCAGCGCAGCAGGTAAAGTTGCTATACTGCGTTTCGCGAGTGGGAAACTGGAATGTCACTTTAAAATGATGCTCCAGTGGCGTAAGCCTCTCAGTCATATCCATGAGGCCACACTAAGACACCCTGGGTGCTTTTCATGGCCTCATAGCTATGGTATAAGGCAACAAGGCACAAGTCACTGCGTTGCCTCACACTGAATTAGGGAGGTGTGCCATGGGCGTTGCAGTAGGTGTTCCCAACTTGACGTAAACCTGGGAATACTTCAAAACTGTGCGCCTCCACAGGGGTGACGTAATGAGGAGAAAGAACGTTATTTTTCTTCGATTTCTCCTTCGGTGTGTACTGCATTCTGCATCACACATAGAAAGAGAAAAATCCTCCATTGATTGCTTTTGTGCAGGAAGGAGCAGCTTCCTGAAAAAAAACAATAATTCCAACAACACGGACACCCTTGCACCATGGTGCAAGGGAGCCTGTGTTGGCGCAAGGCAGCCATTTGTGCGCCAGTGCAGTGAAAGAGGACAGGAACGTGTCGTATCTTATAGATATGGCACATTTCAGCCCTTTTTTTTATTGATGCAAGGCAATGTAGCAAAGTGATTTGCTTTCTTTTCCTCTTACGTATTTGTGCTTATTGTTTTTCTCGACCTTACAAGTAACTATGTTGCCATGCTCTAAGAACTGTGTAACCTTTGTAACGATGTAACTTGTAACTATGATCTGATGCTCATGTAAAGCGCTCTGATACATCCGGGTCTAGCCAGCGCTATATAAAACTTTTAAAATAAATAAATAAATAAATACTGTACTGCCCAGCGTCAAAAGCTGTCATAAAAAACTGACAGGTTAATCAAGATATGTTTATCTCTGATTTCAAATAATTTGGGGAGCTTGAATTTTAATCACACCAGATGTACAATGTGATGCAGGAACACTGAATCACAATTTAAAAAATGCAAGACAAAAAGAACCTTAGGGTCAGACACATGAATATAAAAAAATACTTCAAGAACAAAAATTTAAGGGTCAACATTTGGCAAACCAGAAAAAAACAGACCTAACCCTATTATAGGATTAGAGCACGGTATCAGATGATTGTGAGAAAGCTGATTCAGGTACTGCCAAGGTAATTGGATTATTCGGCGGCTATTGTTTCAGTGGGGGTGCTTCCTTCTGGTGTCTTGGTGCCTTCATACTATGGACCCTGAAACTGGAATCCAAATACCTCTTTCAGCACTTGGCTCTCAGCGTTCAGTCAGTGCTTCTATTTTCAAAAGGAAAATTATTTTAATAAGCACAAAGCTAAATACGATGCATAAAGCGAGAAACATTTACAAAGTAACTAGTTTTAAAACAATACACAATGGCTTGTAAAAGAATCTATCAAGGATTGGCTCGTTGTAAAATATTCTACCTCTTGGATTTGTCAGAGGGATTAGCCATCACCAAAACCCTTGCATTCTGTGTTAATTAGAGGGATTTCACACACCAAAACACCTACCTAAACATTTTAACACAGGGCATTACCAAACTGGCAATAAAGGCCTACTGCTTGGGACATGACCTTATCACTATCTTCAGCCTTTAAGATAAACATTGTATCATCAGTCACTACTTATTAACTTGATCATATACAGCTAGATTCATCAAAGTCCCGTTTTGCGAGTCTGTAATAGCGATTCATAAGGAATCGCTATTAAGGACTTGCAAAACGGGATTCATGTAGGAATTGCAAAAAATATTGTGATTCCTACATCTTCCTTATTTGCGATTAGCAAATTGCAATTTGCTAATCGCAAATAAGGATGCGATTTCAAGGGTGCCACGGGTGTCCAAAGGACACCCTGTAGCACCCCTGAAAAGCAAATGTAGCCAGTTGTTGCGCACACACATGTCCAAAGGACATGTGTGTGTGTAACATACCACTCAGAAAAATGCACTAAAGTGCATTTTTCCGAGTTTTCGGTATTTACCACGAAGTCTGACTTCGTGGTAAATAGCGGCCAGGAATAGCGAATTCGCTAATAGAAAATGGTTAATGAATTGCATTTAAGGAATCTCAAATAGAGATTCCTTAAATGCAATTCCTCGCAAATATGCGATTTCGCAATTAGCGATTTTTGCATTTGGGATGATGAATCCCAAATGCAAAAATTGCACTCGCAAAGGGCCAGATTCTCAGAATCTGGCCCTTTGCGAGCCGTTTTCGGCTTGATGAATCTAGCTGATAGGTCTTTGTTTATGAAGGCCTCGCAACACTTTTGCGCCGCGTTGCATCACTTTTCGTGATGCTGCTTCTAGCTCTTCCCGGAAATTAGTCGCTAGGCTTTATGCAATGTCACTTGCCGCCTCCCCCCCACTAATACTGACAGAGCCCGCATGGCACGGAGTGTGGACCTTGGCAGGGATCTCCACCAGGACGTCTGGCTATATTGCTGCAACCAGATAAAATGCTTATCGCCCAACTACCGTTTGCGTTTAATTCATTTTAAATATGTGCATAGGCTGTATTTGCACCTCCGCTTGACTGCATAGAATAGGGCTCCTAGTCAACGATCGGTGTGCGCGTTGCTCTGCTCTCACTGCCAATTTCTCGCACCTGGCCTGGCTATGCCCGAAGGTCTCTGCATACTGGCAGGCTGTGTGCGCGACCATTGGTACTATCATCTCTGTGAGGTTAGACCCTGACCCGTTGGTGTGTCTCCTTGGATTCGTCAAGCATATACCTTTCGCCAGTCGTAAATTGACAGCCATGCTACTAGTCCTGGCAACATGTAGGGTGTCGCTCCACTGGGGGCACAGACCGGCGTCAACTGTGGCCGGCTGGCTGAATGACGCTTCCCACTGCCAAACATTGTTGGGTGAATTTTGGGACTTGATGCCGCCCCCTGACATATGGGCCCCCCTCATTTCATATTTACAGACACTAACTGCTGAGAGCAGTTCCTTACCAGGCTTTCCTGGCAGTTGGGCTCGGATCTCCCCTGTTCATACCATTGCTGACCCTCCTACTCATGTTACAGACTCTCCATTTCCTGAGTAACATTGCTCACACCACTGACCAGATTGTCGTATTTGTAATGTACCCTCTTTCCTGTTTCTATATTATGCCAGTGCTTCTCTTACAGAATCTGAGGTGTAAAGATGCTGTATGCCAAGTGTCGATGTCATTAAGTCACTGTATACTGTGCCGTACATTTTGCCTGCTTGTTTTATGCTGTATTCTCAAAACCAATAAATACAAGTTTAAATAAAAAAAAACTTTTGGTGATGTAGCGGCGGTGTAAACAAAGCGCCACATTCCACCATATTTACAAAGTGACACATCTAGGCAGATGTGTCACCTTGTAAAGCCCTGTGCCACATTATACCTGCGTCAGGTATAATGTATGCTGGGTGAGGGATCACCCACAAGAAAGCCTTGTAGAAGTGTTGCAGTAAAATCTATGAGATTTTACTGCGACACTTCTAGGACACCAATACATTATTTATTTGAAAAGCTTTATGAAGCACGAACAAGACCCAAAAGGGTATCAGAGCGCTGTACAAAGTAGTGAACGTTGGCATGAGGAAACAGCATGAGTACAATACAGTTAGAAGACATAAGAAGTACCTGAAACATAAAAAGTACATGTGGTTGCACCGGAAAGACGAAGTAGCAAGTGATCAACAATTATTAGCCCTACTAGTAGGCGCAGTGCTGAATTCTTGGAGCAAGCCCGGAGAAGGCACAGTTGTAAGTTCTTTTTTGTTGAATTTAAGAGGTTTCAGTAGTAGAGTATAAGAACTTCTTAAGTTCTGACTACAGCCGGTGAGCTCAAGTTTTTTTGCCAGGTAAACGGGGGTGTTGTAGTGAATAGCTTTATGCATTAGACAGAATATCTTGATGCGGATCCTTGCTTCAATGCAAAGCCAGTTAAGTTAAATTAAGTCAGGTGTGATATGATCATGCTTTCTGGAGCCCATGATTAGTCTTGCGGGGGCGTTCAGAGTAGCTCTTAGCGGATCTAACCTAGTCTTAGGAAGTCCTTCTAGGTTCACAAACCATATTCCAATTGTGAGATTACTAGGGATTGACCTACTGACTGAATGTCCTCAGGAGGTAAGAAGGCTTGATTTTCCTAAGTGTTGAGCTGATGATTGGCATTCCTAATGGTGGCACTGATATGCGCTTGCATATTTAGGTATTTGTCATCAAAATCTTACACCTTCCATGATGCCATAGGCATAGGCCTATCCCATGCATTGCTGGAGTTGCATCATGCTTAATACACACCACCAGCAATGCGTGACTTTTGCACAGACAGATACATCAGGGTTCCTGATGTATATATCTTTCCTTGCGACATAGATTGCCATACATTAAATACGGCACATCCATTTTGTCGCAAGGAGGGCACAGTGAAAACTGTTGCATTGCTGTTTTGTCGCAGTGATGAAACAGTTTTCCCAAAAGAGGCCCATCGTTTTCTTTGTTATCAAATAAATGCCTACTGCATTTACTATTACTCTTTCATCATCACCATATTCGATAAAACCTAACTTCAATACCAACTATTGATACAGCAAAGAAATATGGCCAGCCCAAATCCACTGTAGTGGGCTCTGTTTTGTGGGTCACCAGGCAACGTAGTCGTCTACTGTTCGTGGACCCCACTGCACCCCACGGTCTCTCTCTTCATCAGCTGCCCAAGTGTGGGGGCAGGGGCTATAGTGTTTGTAGCTGCCTGACCAGCACCTCGGCCTTGCACTCCTTGCTCCACAGTGTAGGCCTTCCCAACCATCGCTGCCAGTTGGATGCTTGGGTGGTTGCATCTTGTTACTTGGCAACTATCCAAGCACATAGAGCTGGGGGGAGAAAGTAAGCAGTGTTCTGATGCAATGGCTCACAGCGGGTGGCACCTGCTGTGCTAAGGTCAAATCAACTGTCACTGGGCCGCTGGTTCGAGCCTTGAAGGTGGACATGGACTGAAAAGGCTGAAAAGACTGAAACCACTCAGCGTGATTCAGATGATACAAGGCCAGCTCACTTCAAAGATCTCAAATCTTCATGTCTTGAAATCTATGAAATGCTAAGTCTCGCTAAAGATTATGGGGCATATTATCAAGCTCAGCGTTAACATTATCACCTCTTTAGCGGCAGAAAACTGCCCTAAAGCGGCGATAATGGGCTTGATAATAAGCCGTAGAGAATTCCCATAGAAGCCCATGTTCACACCAGAACATGGGCTTCTATGGGCATTCACAAGGGCATATTATCAAGCCCATTATCGCCGCTTTAGCGGCAGTTTTCTGCCGCTAAAGCAACGATAATGTTAACGCTGTTTCTTGATAATATGCCCCTTTCTTTCAATGCTGTGTTCCAATTATCTATATCTTTGAAGGCTAATATCACCAAAAGTGCGATTGGGCTAAAGATATTTTCTCTCTCCTGAACTTCAAAAGCCCATAGCCTGGCAGTGTAAGTCTTGCTTAACATTTTCCCACGCTGGTGGATGGTCGCAGCCTCAGGCAGCCAGGCGAGATGAGCACTGTTATAAATGAGTGATACATTCAAGAGATCATATCTTGACAACCACTGCAAAGATTCTTACACAGTTTTCAATATTTTTCTCAGCTTAGTTCCCTCTAGGTACGAGGGAAGATTGCTACAGGCACATTAAGTCAGGTGTCAAAAGGGCTAGCTGCAGATAAGGCAACCACTGTTTCTTCCCAACTGATCCTACACAATTAGAGGACAACTTGTAACTTGAAAAGCCTGTCAGCCACACTTTCCTCCTCCTGGGAAACAGCGCCCCCTATGGTAGGGATCTGGGCTTGCCCTTTTATGTAGCACTGGTAGTCACCTGACCTGGGGTGACACATGCACCATGTTAGAAAGTCACTCTTTTGCCCTGTTCACCCCCATTTGTGTTTGCTGAATGATATTTGTTGTAACTGTCTGACTGTACCCGGGCTCTGCTACCCAGACCCAGGGCCAGTGCTATTTAAAAAAAGGTGCAGGTTATAGGGTACACTTACAATTGGAAATGACAGACCCTATAAGTCCCTAGTAGATAACAGAGTGAGGGGGTTCAAACGACCTATAAGTCCCTAGTTTGTAATTGGGCATGGAAGTTTAGAATCCTGGCAGATTTCCTGCACTTGCATAGCGGCACTGATAAGTGCCTGCTGTCATTCAAATGGTAGCCTGGCTTTGGAGACTGTCTTTGAAAGTAAATTGTAAATAAGCTTGACTTTGGTGATACGGGCACTTTAAAAGTGATAATCTACCTTATTTGTACATATTAGGTACCCCAGGTCTCCCTAGGTGTTCCGGGTGGGTGCCATGTAACTATAAGCAGGGACCTTATAAAAGATGCTTTATATGCCCTGGTAAGAAAATACTACCCATTTAACAAATTGGTATTAATAAAGTCAATAACATGCCACTGTTGAATTTATCATAACTAATACAGAAAATATGTTAAAAAACTTTCTCTTCTGTAAGCCACATTCCAGCCGTCTAGTGGTCTGTGCAAATTGGTCAGCTTTAACTGGCTTAGCCAGGCTGCTTTGATTAGGTGATAAGTGGCCTGGTCGGAGCAGGAGTTATCTGAAGGCGAGAGCTCTGCAGTTGAGGAGGATGGGTCCTGCAGAGGGGGTTGGATAAATAAAACTGAGTTCAAAGAGAGAGCAGATCAGTAAGGAATGCCGGTCCTAACTACCCCCACATCATGTGCCCCAGGCCAGATGGCAGGCTTAAGACAGGAATTTGCAGAGGTGAGGCGGAGGAGAGTGTCGGGAGGACCCAGTGGAACAGGACTCTCAGACTTTCACTGACACCGATGTCCTGCGGCTCCAGCTGCGGGACGCGGACGGTCCCTTTAATGTCCTTTGGAGAGGACGAGAGGAGGAGTCTGAAGGCGTGACGTCAGCCTTTTAGATCCTGCTATATGCAGTTGTTGTATTTTGGTCACCAAGACTACAATGCCATCTTGTAGTTGGCTTCCCAGATATATGAGAGAGTGTGGAAGCTGTTGAGGTAGTGCATGAGTTTTGTAGAAAGAGAGTGTGTGAGGGTGTTGTTTGTCTCTCTACCTGGGGATACCCATTATTTATTGTTCTACTGTATTTTTCCACTGATATATTGTCTATACAATTGTTTGAATTATAATGTGCTGAGTTGTTTATATATAGTAACATTTCAAAAACGAGAATCATGATAAAAAAATTTTGATAAAAGAAATGAAACTTTAATTAAAAAAAATGTATTCTTATAAATTGTTTGAGCACTTTGTTGTTAAGGAATTTTGAGCTCACGTTTTGAATTTGTGCTAATCAGTGAAAAGAAATATATGTCTAGAGGGAGATTCTCTTACTGTTGTGACGTCAGCCTCGACCTTCCTATCAGAGGAAGACACAGAGAAGAAGAAGGAAGGATCCGGGAATACAGGCGCACACGCAGAGGAGGTAACAGGAATAAACGAGGAAGAGAAGAAGACGCCTAAGAAGCCCGCTGGAGTTCGTCCGGCTGCGGGTGATCCTGGAGTCCCAACGAAGGTCCCTGAAAGCGGAGATACGCCCGGAGGCCAACTACACCACGCTTCACCCCGCCACACTCCAGGAGGAGGGTGGCTGGAGCAGGTACGTTGTCGTCTACAGGGGCTCCCTAAGTCATGGGGAGGGAACGGGTAGCTCTGTGGGGTGGACACCACTTGAGGCTTCTCTTCTGGTTTCCACACGGTAGCGGCGCTCGGTGGTCCCTCACTCTCCCCTCCCTGTAATCAGGTATCTTGAATATTGTTCACTGACTCGAGGCTTGTTTTTGTGTTTTGTTTCCCCCGACTACCCGGACAACCATGGAACTCCAAGTGGGAATCCCTCCCCCAGACCTTCCCTGAACTGGTGAAAAACTAGCAACTCCCGCAAACCGGCTGTCCTTGTGTTCCACAATTTAAAAATAAACAGAATCTATAAAACTTACAGAGTGTCCGAGCACTTACTTTGGAGAGGAGTGTCCCCCTCCCCCCTTGGGTTATGCGACAAAGTGGTGGAGAATGCGGGCAGCCTCCATCTGAAACAAGATGGAACAAGGTATAGCTCAGATGAGAGAAGCACTGAGTAAACTAGAATGGGCAATGGAAAAGAACGACAACCAGCCCGAAATGGATCGGGCGGTGTTTACGTCAGCGATATAAACACAGGCGGAAAACGGGAGAAAGCTGGCAGAAGGACAATCACAGCTCATACAGGATTTGGGGCAAGGGAGAGCTCGTGCAGTGCTTGGAACGGTGATACCACTTTAGCAATATGTCCCCGGGGATGACCCAGTCTCTTTTTTCCTGAATTTCGAACTGGCTGCAAAGGCCAGCTCTTGGCCTACAGACCATTGGCCCTTCTACCAAGCGCCATTACTCACTGGTGAAGCACAGGTGGCTTATCAGATAGCCAACTGGGATGGTACCGCCGCTATGGGCACGCCAAACAATTTATACTTGGCCGACTGGGTGTTGATGACGAGGCACACCATCTTAGGTTCTGACAAGAGCGGGGTGTGACAGGAGAAACCCCAAAGACACTTTTTTACCAAATAAAAGACGCCACAGCTCGTTGGCTCAAACCTCTGGAGTCCACACGGGAAGAGATCATGGAAAAGATCTATCTCAAACAACATCTAGAGGCATTACCAAATGGGACACAGAGGTGGCTGCGCCAACATGCAGGTCTGACTCTCGAGCATGCAGTAGAAATGGGCACATCCTACGCGAGGGCACAGTACTGGAGCCTTATAAACGAACCTGAGAAAACCATAAGACCCCTACAAAGCGGAAGAAACAAAAGGAAAACAGTCAAACTCCCTTTTGAGCCCCTGGGACTGCGATCAGGACGACTAGAAGCCCTTCCTTCCACAGTTCCCCAGTGTTTCGAATGCGGAGAGTGGGGGCATATCAGCAAGTTCTGCAGGAAGAGGAAAGAGAAAGCAGAAGAGGAACCTATAGATGTCAGTTACTGCCCCAGTCCATAATTTACTCCCAGGAGACTGGTCCAGTTTACTACGTGAGTTTGGGTTTGAATGACCACCCTATAACCGCCCTCCTGAACTCCGGCCGTAGGCATTCAGTTGTAAGGCAGGGGCTTGTTCCCCCATCCTCTATATTGCCCGGGAAGTTTGTCAGCATTAGATGTGTGCATGGTGACATTAAGAACTACCCAAAAGCCAGAGTAAGACTACAAACCAATCAGGGTCTCGAAATCGTGATAGACAATCCCTGGTTTTCCAGTCTAGTGTTTGAGAACCTCGAGAATAGCTCAACCTTTCAACATCCTCACAACAGCCTTTTCACCGCCGAACCGTGGGCCATAGGTACTCACTTTAGAACCGCCCAGCTCAATGATAGTAGCCTCAGTAACGCATGGCAAAGTGCCAAGGACACCCTTAATTCCCCAAAAAGGGTATATCCTTGCTTTATTGAGAAAAATCGCCTTCTATATAGAGTGGGCAAGGAGGATGAAGAACCCCAGCTGCTAGTACCCATGGGTTTCAGGGACCAAATCCTGTTCTTTGTGCATTCCCATCTCCTTGCAGATCATTGCGGGCAGAAAAACAGCACAGTCCATACTCTGGAGTTTCCTCTGGCCAGGGGTCCACGCTCAGATACGTAAATACTGCCAGGAGTGTACAATATGTCAAAAAAAGAATACTTATACCGTTCCAAAAGCACTCTTAAACCCTCTTCCTATCATTGGCAAACCTTTTGACGGGGTTGGTATGGACCTTATAGAACCCTTCCCCAAATCCACCAGACGTTATCAGTATGTCCTCGTGATAGTTGATTACTCAACCAGATATCCAGAAGCCCTTCCCTTACGGTCTGCAAACACTACCACAATAGCACAGAGACTCATAGAAGTGTTCTCTGGGATGGGTTTTCCCCGCAACATAATAGCAGATTAGGGAACCCCCTTCGTATCAAAGCTAACGAAACACGTCTGTAGGTAGCTAAACATCAGACACATAAAAACATCTGTGTACCACCCCCAGACTTTTGGCCTTGTAGAACGCTACAATGGCAATCTCAAGCTCACCCTTAAGAAACTCCTCACAGGAGATGGGAAGAACTGGGTCCAACTCCTCCCCTTGGCCCTGTTTGTTGTCAGAAGTCAAGTACAGAGTAGCCTGGGTGTGTCCCCATTTAAACTCCTCTTTGGGAGGAAAACATGTACGCTTCTAGAAATCACCAAAGAAAGTTGGGAACAGGACGGTGCCAATGAAGCTTAGTCCTTGTTGGATTATGCCTACCAAATTAAGGTTTGTCTCCATAAACTGAGAACCCTGGCCCATGAGTCCCTCGAGAAAGCCCACACAAAACAAAAACATTTCTACAACAAGGGGAAACGCTTGAGAGAGTTGAGAGTAGGCGATTGGGCATTGGTCTTGCTTACCTTGTCCACTCACAAACTAAGAAAGGAGTGGCAAGGCCCTTTTCCAATACCTAGGAAAATAGGCAAAACCACTTATATATTGGGCCTGTCTTCAACCAAGACCCAAATGTATCATATAAACCTTCTTAAAAAGTGTCTGGGTCCTCCACCAAAGAAAGCCCATACAGTCTCCAGGGTGGAAACACGATTGCACACTGTTGATTCAACCATAATCAATGATGAGCTGACAGGGAACCACAAGAAGGGGATACACACCCTACTTCATTCCTTTAGGGATATATTCTCTGATCAGCCCGGAAGAACACAACTGGCTGTGCATTCCATCCCCACTCAAGAGGATGTCACAGTGAAACAACGACCCTATAGGGTCCCAGAAGCACGACGCCTGCCATCCAGAGAGAGGTGAAACAGATGCCAGAGTTTGGGGTTATAATTCCCCACGTAGCAACTGGTGTTCCCCTATAGTACTGGTACTGAAACCGGATGGCAGTATCCGGTTCTGTATAGACTTTAGAGCGGTGAACTGCATATCAAAACAGGATGGTTATACCCTTCCCAGGGTGGATGAATTGATAGAACGCCTTGGTAAGGCCCAGTACATCTCTACTATCGACCTCACCAAAGGCTATTGGCAAATTCCCCTGCATCCCGAGGATCAAGAAAAAACAGCTTTCTCCACACCTGATGGTCTATACCATTTCACTGTCCTTCCTTTCAGGTTACAAAGGGCTTCGGCCAGTTTCCAGAGGCTGATGGACACTCTTCTAGCCCGACATCTGACTTACTCCTCAGCCTACCTAGATGACATTGTGGCGTACAGCAAAACATGGGAGGAACATATGACTCATCTGGGGGCTATCTTTTCAGAGCTCAGAGCCGCACATTTACATATTAACTCAAAGAAGTCCAGGTTTGCCTTTCAGAAGGTGATGTACCTCAGAAAGTGAAGGCCATACAGGAAACCCCTTTTCCCACCACCAAACGTGAACTCAGAGCCTTTTTGGGCTTAGAGGGGTATTATAGGCGCTTCATCCCACAATTTGCAGACATTGCCGCTCCCCTCACAGACCTTTTAAAAAAGACAGCCACCACCTCACAGATCCAATCCCCCTCGACCCCGGAGTTTGTGGCCTTCCACAACAAACCCTGAAAACAGCCCTGACCACCTAACCCGTGTTGATGACACCTGATTTCCGGAAGCCTTGCATTCTCCAGACAGTTGCATCCGGGGTGAGTATAGGCACAGTTCTGTACCAGAATGACAACAAGGGATAAGAAAGACCGGTCCTCTACATCAGGAGGAAGCTCTACCCTAGAGAACAGGTCTATCCTACTATCGATAAAGAGTGCCTGGCAGTTAAATGAGGTATAGAGAAGCTGAGGTATTACCTTGAAGGCAGACTCTTTGTGTTGTATACTGACCACGCTCCTCTGATTTGGCTCCAAAGAAATAAGGGTTGTAACGACTGCGTGCTCTGCTGGTTTTTGGCACTGCAACCTTTCCAATTTGAGGTCCATCACCGTAAAGGCTCTGAACAGGGAAACGCTGATTTTCTGTCCCATTTCCCTCTTTCCCCCGATCGGGGAAATCCTGGGGGTAGGGTGTGTCAGGAGGACCCTGGGGAGCAGGACTCTCAGACTTTCACTGACATCGATGTCCTGCTGCTCCAGGTGCGGGACGCGGACAATCCCTTTAATTTCCCTTGGAGAGGGCGAGAGGAGAAGCGTGGAGGCCTGACGTCAGCTTGGACCTTCCTATCAGAGGAAGATGCAGAGAAGAAAAAGGAAGGAGCCGGGAGTACAGGAGCACACGCCTAGTAGGTAACGGGAACAAACGAGGAAGAGAAGAAGACGCCTAAGAAGCCCTCTGGAGTTCGTCTGGCTGCTGGTGATCCTGGAGTCCCACCGAAGGTCCCTGAAAGCGGTGATACACCCGGAGGCCAACAACACCACGCTTCGCCGCATCACACTCCAGGAGGAGGGTGGCTGGAGCAGGTATGTCATCATCTACAGGGGCCCACTAAGTCACGGGGAGGGAACGGGTTGCTCTGTGGAGTGGACACCGCTTGAGGCTTCTCTTCTGTTTTCCACGTGTTGGCGGCACTCCGTGGTCCCTCACTTGCCCCTCCCTGTAATCAGGTATATTGAATATTGTCCACTGACCCGTGGCTTGTTTTTGTGTTTTGTATCCCCCGACTACCTGGATGACCACAGAACTCCGAGTAAGAATCCCTTCCCCAGACCTTATCTGAACTGGTGAAAAACAGGAGCAAATCCCGCAAACCGGCTTTCCGTGTGTTCCATAATTGAAAAATAAACAGAACCTATAAGATTTACAGACTGTCCGAGCACTTTCTTTGGAGAGGAGTGCCCCCCCCCCACCTTGGGTTACGCAACAGAGAGCTAATGTAAATGAGCCACACTGTGGGTTGGTTTAGCTAGCTCCTACTCCTCTGGAGAGAAATCATACATGTTGGATTTTGGAAGTGCAGTGCTTTGTGGGACATGATGATGCCACACTTTGGAGGAAGTTTTAATTCTTTTGGGTGGCACCCAGCAACTCATTAGCCAGAGGTTCCCCCTGCTTGTAGCCCCGGAACACTGAATAAAAATTTGCGAGATGCATAATCTCTCAGATCTGCTGCCTGAAACTACAAAGAAAAGAAGGACTGCCCTGCTGGAATTTGGATTTACACCTATAAACCTGCACTCTGAATGACTGGTCCTGCTGCATCTGGTTCTACATCCCTGGGGACTGTGCCTTGCTTCAAGAAGGATTAAGGAATGGACTTCCTGCAAGCTATAGGTTAACAGAGCCCACCTGCATCTTCTCCACCAAGAGTCCCCCTCTTCGAGTGCGTCCAATGGACTTTCAAGAATTTGGCAAGGTGCATTGTAGGAATTGTAGTTCAGACATCCCAGAGACCATGTAGGAGTTTCCGGACATTTGGAATGGGGATTTCAATACTTTGAACCTTCAGGAAGCACCTCCTGAAGTTTGGAGAACTTTTGTGAAAAAGTTCCATGAGGTGCCCGACCCAACGTCGAGAGTCAAGCCGACTACCTTCAACCATAACCTGGCCAGGATTTCAGGTTCGCCTCGCAGTTCTGGAGCTCCAGACTTCCAGGATTTGACTGGGGCCTCGTGGTAAATCAAGTATGCTCTGGAGGGTCAAGCAACGTTGGAAGAAAAAGCTCCAGAAAAGTTTCTAAGTGTGAAGGTAACATTTAGACTGGGGCCTCTCACTTAGGGCATCATTACGATGTGAGTCAGAAAGTCTCCAACTGCTGGTCGGAGGTTTTCCAACTCCCATCGTAGGTTTCAAATCCAACAGCCTTATTATGATAAAGTGTGTCAAGTCATGGTGCCTACAAGGGATTTTGTTTAAGAAATATGATTATGATTTTTAATTAATTATATTGAAGTTACTAGATGGTTCAGTCTACTCAGATCTTGAGCTAGAAATTCACCAATTTACACATTCAGTGAATGAACAGAAAAAAACAGAACAAACACAGGGATATCTTTTTGTGAATATAAAAATAGATTTTCAACTAAAAAACAATTTAAAGAGGGGTACACTTAGACAGAAATTAATTCAGCAATAAATCATGAAGGAGGTATATTGCAACTTATCCTACAATTCATGAATAAAAACATCCATTCCAAAATAATCAAAAAAGTGTCATATCTCCTGATATAAATAACAATCACTTAAGTACATTAAATATTTAGGCAGTGGATGGTAGAGTCGACGTTTCGGTCTTGTCAGACCATCTTCAGGACGATGAGTATTACATATAGCAAAGACCCTTTTTTTTGGAGGGGGGGGGGCAGTTTTCTAAAAATGGACTGTATACGGTTAATTGAATTAACCGTATAGGGTCCATTTTTAGAAAACTGGCCCCATAAAAAAAGGGTCTTTGCTATATGCAATACTCATCGTCCTGAAGATGGTCTGATGGACAAACGCCACGAAAGACCGAAACGTCGACTCTACCATCCACTTCCTAAATAGTCAATGTACTTAAGTGATTGTTATTTATATCAGGAGATATGTCACTTTTTTTATTATATTGGAATGGATGTTTTTATTCATGAAATATACATATTTTGGCTGTTGGCAAAGCTGTGTGTAGGAGACGATGTTGAGGTTTTGAGAAGGTTTGTGATTGACGCAGATCATGTAGGAGAATGGTGGCAGAAGTGAGTGGGAGGAGCAAAGGTTTTGTCGTACGTAATGTCTTACACGCATAAGCCAAGAAAGGTTATATCAGTGGACATTTACAAATAATATGGGTGATATCGCAACAAGTATTAGCACATCTCCAGCAGTTAGCATGGGAAAGTAATCCTGCTCCATGTAGATTTGTTGGCGACCAGTGCCAGTCATGAAGGATTTTGAATAAACAGAATTTCATTCTTGCCTCACGGGTGCCCTTATTCAAGTCATCTAGGATCTCCCTCCATTTATCATCCTTATATGAGACTGATAATCTGGTTTCCCAATTGGTGCGCAAATCTTGTAATAGGGGTAGTGAAAAAAGATGATATGTGAGTACTTCATATAAACTGGATGCAACCTCATTATTTTCCCCATGTATGTAGGTATGATACTACTAGTGAAGTCTGTAACAGCCACCGTTGCAGTCCTAAGCCCCTCCTTAAGCATTGCCGAAGTTGTGTGTATTTTCCGGATTGTTGGATAGGCAAGTCAAGTTCCTCTTGTAGTTGTGCAAATGATTTATGATCACCATCATGAAGGATCTGGTCCGGAGTATGAGTGCCTGCTGTTTTCCATAGGGGCCAGGATATTGTTTGTCTGTTAATGCGTATATTTGTGTTATCCGATAAAGGGGCAATTCCATGAATTCGAGGGTTTGAACCCAAGAGTCGATGTGCTTGTTGCCAGGACCTGTGCATAGCTGATAAAATCGGATTGGTGGGGTCCTTATGTTTAATCCCTGTCCCATACTAGGTGGAAAGGCCTGTTTCCATTGATAAAAGATGCCTTTCTATGTGCACCGATTGTGGCACATCAGGGGTTTTCGATATCATGTGAGCCATTTGGGACAATTGTATTGCAAGGGTATAATGCTCTACTGAGGGAAGGCTCATCCCTCTGCAAGAGCGATGGGCCTAGTTTCAGTGCTGCTAGATGAGGTTTAGCTGAATTCCATACAAAGAATTTTATCTTAGAATCTATTGAGCGCAGTGTGGTTAAAGGAATCTGAAGGGGGAACATGCCTAAAATAAATATGAAATGTGGATGAGTGACTATTTTTATGGCTTGTACTCTACCCCCACATTGAAAATCCTAGTGCCTTCCATTTGTCAAAGTCACGTTGCATCTGAATAATCAGGGGGCTTAAGTTATCTACAATTATTCTTTCTAAACCTTTGTTCACCAGAATGCCTAAATATTTGAGGCGTGAGGGTTGCCAGTGAAAGGGAAATTCATGTATGGCCGCTTTTATGGTCCCTTCTGAAATGGGTAGTGCTTCACTTTAGTCCCAATTAATTTTGTAACCCGAAAAGGAAGAAAAGTCATCTATAATTTAAAGTATGGATGGTGGAGAATGGGATAAGTCTGTAAGTGTAAGTAAGTGTCATCTGCGTATAAAAAGAGTTTAGATTCTCCCATCGGAAGGCATATG